>NC_092414.1:20175170-25175170 GCF_040894005.1 Engystomops pustulosus
ACTTGTAGTAGTGTAGATGGAGCTGTGTGCAGATTCCAGATAGACTTCTTCTAGATTTGGGTCAGCCCATTAACTCTTTGAAGCCCCCTCCTCCTTCTGATTGGAGAGCCTGGATTCCTGGAGTCCCCCCTTTCAGCCTTGCAGCTTTTATTGGATTGACTTTTTTTTCTCATATCTTCATAAGACGGAATGTGACTATAGTGATGGGGGGGGGGGGGGGGTTTAGTCGTCAAGAGTCAGGACCCTATGTGTAGATGTATAGATATAGCAGAGCTGAGGTTGTGCCCCTACTACATGACTGAGGAGATCACTGCTGCATCCAAATCCATGTTACAAGGACACATACATAACATTACTCTTCCACTACATTCACCTTAAAGGGATACTGTCCCTTCTCCAATCTGAGGGCGTCATTGGATAGAGGGGGAGACCCCGAGTTCGAGGATATGTGGTTTCATAGGATTTTATCCATTCGTTTCTTGTAGGAAGCTGTCTAAATTAGCATGTGAGTCCTGTTTCCCCCGCCCACACAGAGTGATTGACAGTTACTTTTGTACATTTCTTGAGATACATATCTGTCACAAGAAATTTTAGCAAATATGGGGGATTCTGGTAGCCCAGCTCACACCATGCTCTCGCCACACCCACTATGTGCACTAGCCACACCTGCAACATGTCCTTGTCGTTGCCACTAGGCCACCAGGAATACTGCTATTATTTCCCAAAGCCATGGAAAACCCAGAGTTATTATCAGAATCTTTACAGGGCAATTGTGGATACCACTAGGCCACCAATACTACTGTTAGTGTTTCCCACAATCATGAGGCACCTAGGGTTATTATCAAAATATTTACTGGGAAATTGTGGATACCACTAGGCCACCAGGAATACTGCTAGCTTTTCCCACAACCGTGAGGCACCTAGGAGTATTGTCAGAATATTTACTGGGAAATTGTGGATACCACTAGGCCACCAGGAATACTGCTAGCTTTTCCCACAACCATGAGGCACCTAGGGTTATTGTCAGAATATTTACTGGGAAATTGTGGATACCACTAGGCCACCAGGAATACTGTGAGCGTTTCCCTGTTATCATTCCCACTGCAATAAGGCAACTAGGTACCTATTACCATCACCACTGGGCATTGTTAGTATTACCACTAGCCCACCAGGGCTACAGTTGGTATCTCTACTAAATCATGATCCACATATTCATCCTATCATCTACTTTCGCACAACAAGGTTGCCATTAATATCGTTCTATCATGCACTGCACTCATTATCATTTGGCCACCAGGCCACATTACCCTTAGACAATGTCTGCACCCCCACTTACATATTACTAACTGTATCCCTGCTGAGCTGTGGTGATATTGTGAGATTCACTAGGTCACCAGGAATACTTTTAGTATCTCTACTTTACCACTGAACTCAATATCATGGGGTACTAGGAGTACTAATACTATCCCTATTGAGTCATAATGTGAACTGTTAGCACTACCACTAGGCCACCAGGAATATTGTTATCATTCCTTCTTGACCATGAGCCACAGTTTCAGAATGTCCACTTTCATTAGGGTTACAAGTAGAATTTCTACTAGGTTTGCAAGGAACATATGTAGCCCCACTAGGCCACCAGGGACACTGTTATAAATTCACTATGACAATTAATCACATTTTCAGCATTCCTAATATCACAGGCTAACCAGGGTCACTATTAGTATTCCTAATTGTCTAGTATTTTACTAGACAATAAGCAACAATGACTTATATGTTACCTTGTATAATTATGGTTACCATTTGAATTTCTACTATTGTGTATACTGTCAGCTATACCACCAGCCCACCAGGATTCTATCAGTATATTTACTAGGCTATAAACTGTTAGCATTCTTACTACATTAGAGCCATTAGTATTCTTAATACTATCACTACTGGGTCATATGGGTATTGCCATTACTACCAGCCCACCAGGGACATGTTCATTATTTTCACTAGGCTATAAACCAAACTGTTAGCATTCCTACTACCATAGAAGCTTTAGGATTCATATTACTGTCCCTACTGGGTTATATGGTTTTGTCAGCATTACCACAAGCCCACCAGGGCTCAGTCACTATTTTGAGTAGGCTATAAACCAAACTGGTAGCATTCCTACTAACATAGAAGCTTTAGGATTCTTATTAATATCCCTACTGGGTTATATGGGTATTGTCAGCATTACCACCGTCCCACCAGGAATGCTGTTAGTAGCATTTACCTTACATTGTGATGATGTGGTTTACTATTCTGAATATACTTTTCCTATGTGGCTCATATCCACCAGCCCACCAGAGTTATGACCAGTATCTTCACTGGGCTATAAACTAAGCTTTTCAATTCCTACTAAATTAGAGCCATTAGGATTCCAATTACTATCCCTGTTATCCCTATTATCATCCCTACTAACACAGAAGCATATGGATTCCTATTACTATCCGTACTGAGTTATATACATATTGTCAACATTACCACCAGCCCACCAGGAATCTAAAGTTATTTTTTACTAAGCTATTAACCAAACTTTTATCATTACTACCACCTTAGTTCCATTAGGATTCTTATCACTATCCTTTCTGGGTTATATAGTTTTGTTAGTATTACCACCAGCCCACCAGGGATCAATCAGAATATTTAGTGGGCTATATACCAAACTTTTAGTGTTGAAATTAACATAGAAGCATTAGGATTCCTATTAGAATCCCTACTCGGTAATATGGATATTGTCAGCATTACCACCAGCCCACCAGGGATCTTTAGTTATTTTTATTAGGCTATTAACCACACTTTATCATTCCTACCACCTTTAGGATTACTATTACTATCCCTACTGGGTTAAATGGGTATTGTCTGCATTACCACTATCCCACCAGGATGCTGTTAGTAGCCTTCTCCTTACATTTTTAATAGCTTATAAACCAAATTTTTTGTACTAGAACTAACATAGAAGCATTAGGATTCCTATCACTATACTTACTGGATTATCTGTGTATTGTAAGCATTACCTCCAGCCACCAGGGATCATTACTAACACCTTAGTTCCAATAGGATTCTTATTATTACCCTTAATGGGTTAAATAGTTTGTCAGTATAACCACAAGGCCACCAGGGTCCGATCAGTATTTGAGTAGGCTATAAACCAAATTGTTAGTATTAGAACTAACATAGACGCATTAGGATTCCTATCACTATCCTTACTGGATTATATGTGTATTGTAAGCATTACCTCCAGCCCGCCAGGGATCTATAGTTATTTTTACTAGGCTATTAATCAAACTTATATCATTCCTACCACCTTAGTTCCAATAGGATTCTTATTACTATTCCTAATGGGTAATATAGTTTGTCATCATTACCACCAGCCCACCAGGTTTCAATCAGTCTTTTTAGTAGCCTATTTTTACTCGGCTATAAACCAAACTGTTGGTATTCAAACTAACATAGAAGCTTTAGGGTTCCTATTACTATCCCTACTGGGTTAGATAGTTTTAACAGCGTTACCACTAGCCCACCAGGGATTGATCAGTATTTTTAGTAGCCTATAAACCAAATTGGTAGTATTAGAACTAACATAGAAGCTTAAGGATTACTATTACTATCCCTACTGGGTTAGATAGTTTTAACAGTATTACCACCAGCCCACCAGGGACTGATCAGTATTTTTAATAGCCTATAAACCTAATTTTTTGTACTAGAACTAACATAGTAGCTTTAAGATTACAATTACTATCCCAACTGGGTTATAAGGGTATTGTATGTATTACCACTATCCCACCAGGATGCTGTTTCCCTTACATTGTGATTTATTACTGTTGTGATTATACTGCTTCTATGTGGCTTATATACCCATCAGCACAAGGCCATATGTAATTCTTTTATTCTTTCTACTTCTCCATGAGCCACACTGTGAGGATCTCCACCGGACCACCAGGGATGCTGTCACAAGTTTCAATGAAGCCACAGTTTACCATAGAACACAGCAGTCTTAGTGGCAGATAATTGGCCTTCACTATGATAGAGGTTCCTGCCCTGATATCTGACCTTGGGTGGCCACGTGGTAGGTAAGTCCTCCCCTCCAGCTTTACCATTTGACCTCTGAGCATTGACCTTTTAATCTGGCACCAGGATTATGCGTTTCCACTAATCTCGATTTATCACAGCATAATATAGGCACCTGACATGAGATTGTATAATCCTGTCTATAATGCAGGAGGGGGGGGGGGGTCTAACCATTGCTTTGCCGAAAAAGATTAACCTTTTCATGGTCCAGTTTATAGCTACTGCTTATGAATACATTGTAATCTCCCCCTCTGCAAAGTAATAATAGCGCCATCTAGAGTCCTAGAATAGAAGAGATAAATCATACATTGATAAAGTAATGCAGAAGTAATCATCTTCTTATGTTTATGCAAATCCACCTTCAAGTGCTCTATGGGTGGGATTTATTTAATCAAATCAGCCTGCAAGTGCTCTAGGGGTGGGATTTATTTAATCAAATCAGCCTGCAAGTGCTCTAGAGGCGGGATTAATTTAATCAAATCAACCTGCCAGTGCTCTAGGGGCGGGATTCATTTAATCAAATCAGCCTGCAAGTGCTCTAGGGTCAGAGAACATTTGTTCAAATAAGCCTGCAAGTGCTCTAGGGGCGGAATTAATTTAATCGAATCAACCTGCCAGTGCTCTAGGGGCGGGATTCATTTAATCAAATCAGCCTGCAAGTGCTCTAGGAGCTGGGAAAATTTGATCAAATCAGCCTTCAAGTGCTTTAGGGGTGGGGTTAATGTTATTAAATCAGCCTGCAAGTGCTCTAGTGGCGGGATTAATGTAATCAAATCAGCTTGTAAGTGCTCTAGGGGCGGGATTCATTTAATAAAATCAACCTGCAAGTGCTCTGAGGGCGGGATTCATTTAATCAAATCAGCCTGCAAGTGCTCTAATTAATTTGCCAGATTTGCTCATAGAAATCCGTGATCACTCCTCCGGAATGGCGCTGCAATGCTTTGAATTACATTTCCCAACCTTTCACAGCAGCCTGAAAGCAAATCCAGCTTATAAGCCCCGCCTCCAGGGCACTTGATGACTTATTCTTTAAAGCTTCATTATTTATCTATTGTTGTATCAGTTCCGGTTGCGCTTTGACTCCTTCTGAAGGCTCGAGCACAACACAGTTATTGCTTGTGAAGATATTTTGGACCTGACAGAATCCCTTTAAGGGTGACGGATCGGTAAACAAAAGTTTCCATGTTAAACTTGGGATTACTACACAAGATTGGGGATAACAATCTGATCGGTGGGGGTCTGACTGCTGAGAAAACAGCCCCCCCCCCCCCAATTCACTAATTGATGGAGCGGCTTGGGACAACCCCTTTAAGACATTGAGCAAAAGCCAGAACGAGGAGGAGAGCAGGGACAGAAAACGTCCTACAATGTGACGACCTTTAACCCCTTTCTCAGTGATTTCTATGTGAATCAGAGCGACTGCTATTAATGCATATATATCCGGCATTTATTCTTAATGAGCCGAGTTGTTCTGGGTATTTTCCCGAAACGATAATTTTATGCGGAATTTGCATAGATAGAAAGGTTAAAAAAGATTCAACTCCCCAAATTCATTAGATTTTCGCTAATTATTTTAATACTTGTAAAATACAAGCCCAGGGGGCCTCATGAATCGGGCTTCATAGAGAGAGGGTCCAATAAATTAGACTACCCCCCACTGATCGCCAAAAAGTTTCATTTTAATGTGATTAAAGAGAGTCTTGTCAATTTTAACAACCCCTTTAAGAGAAAAGTGAGATGGCAAAGTGTTACCATATACCTGGTCAAAGGGTGCCAGGTACTTCTAGAAAGCACCATCCCATGGTTATTTTATATACTCTTAAAGGGATTTGTCACTAAGTACAAATGACTGAATTCCATACATCATTTGATCCCCCCTTTTCTCCTGATCAATTTGTTTTTTGTTTTATTACAATCTGCCCAGCAGTTCAAAAGTTATAGCCCCGCAAAGTTTACTGTATATTTGAATTAGCTCATTAGCCCCCTCAGGGGTGGAAACCTTTTCTTTAGACACACACCCCCGAGGAAAATAAAATCAGTCATATCTTTTGAAGGGGTGGACGGATTTTTAAAAAACAAACACCAAATTAATCAGGGGCTCAGCGGCAATCGGGTGACGTATGTCATTTAGTATTTTGTATCAGTTGATGGGTCCTCCTTAAGTTGCTACCTATTTTAGGGCTTCCTAAAGCTCTTGCCAAAAACGGTCTTGTTGAAATCTTGTATTTTGTCACTGATTCTACTCTTTTGGCAGATTCCCTACTGAATTGGATCTATTGTGTGTAGGCATCTGTTGTTAAATCAGTTGTCTCTGGAACGTAACAAATCATCTATTACCCTTGAAGTTTGACCAGTGGTAAGTTACTTTTGTGGGAATCTATCAGTATATTTACTAGGCTATAAGCTGTTAGCATTCATACCACCTTAGTGTAATTAGAATTCCTATTACTATCCCTACTGCAGTAAATGGGTGTTGTCAGTTTTACCACCAGCCCACCAGGGATCAATCAGTATTTTTACTAGGCTATGAACCTAACTATTAGCATTCATACTAATGATCAATTTGGTGTTTGTTTTGTGAAAATCTGCCCATCCATTCAAAAGTTATAGGCAGCACAAAGTTTAGCTCATACTAGTCAAGGGGGTGGAAACCTTTTCTTTATATACACACCCCCGAGGAAGATAAAATCAGTGATATCTTTTAAAGGGGTGGACGGATTTTTAAAAAACAAACACCAAATTAATCAGGAGCTCAGGGGCAATCAGGGGATTTATGTCATTTAGTATTTTGTACCAGTTGATGGGTCCTCCTTACATTTCTACTAAGTTTTGGACTTTTTAAAGCTCTTGACACAAACTGTCTTGTTGAAATCTTGTATTTTATCACCGATCCTACACTTTTGGCAGATTCCCTACTGGATTAGATCTATTGTGTGTAGTCATCTTTAGTAAAAGGGGTTGTCTCTCGAAAGCAACATATTCCCTGTTAGTGATCCCTTGAAGTCTGAGCAGTGGTAAGTTAGGCCCCTTCCACACTAGCGTTTTTCTAGCTTTTGACGCGCAGAACTTGCATTGCACTCTGTCCCATTGTTTCCAATGGGTCTTTCCTCATTTGCGTTGTTTTTCACGTGCGTGCTTGCGTTTGCTTTGACGCGCGTCAAAATCGCAGCATGCTCTACTTTTGCGTTTCACACGCGTTTTTCCCGCCCCATTCAAGTCTATGGAGACGCATCAAAAATGCATTGCACTCGCAAGCCTTGCAAGTGCAGTGCGATACCTATCACAGGTAAAACGGTGAGCTGGCAGGAAGTGTGGAATCTCCCTACAGCTCCCCCGCAGGTCAAATGAGGTATTACACAGGCTAATATATAAACAGCTTATGTAATATGGTTAGTCCTCCAGAAAGGTAGAGGTCTCTTTTTCGAGCCTTGCAAGTGCAATGCGAGTGCAATGCGTTTAAAATGGATGGGTTGCTAGGTGACATGAATAATTCCCCTGCTCGAGATCAAGCATTTAATTAAAAAAACATATTGAAGAACAGTGAAGAATAGAATAAAAACAGTGAACACAGTGACCACAGGATCATTTAAGTGAAAAACACAGTAAAGAACACAGTGCAGAATAGATTACAGATGTTCGGCACATCTGCTTACTTGTCGGGAGATACGCGCGGAACGGTGCAAACAAAATAGCATGTGAAGAACAATATATATGTGTGAAGAAGACATTGCAGATGTATTTAAATATCTGCAATGTCTTCTTCACACATATATATTGTTCTTCACATACTATTTTGTTTGCACCGTTCCGCGCGTATCTCCCGACAAGTAAGCAGATGTGCCGAACATCTGTAATCTATTCTGCACTGTGTTCTTCACTGCGTTTTTATCTTAAATGATCCTGTGGTCACTGTGTTCACTGTTTTTATTCTATTCTTCACTGTTCTTCACATCTGCTAACTTGTCGGGAGATAATATACGCGCGGAACAGTGAAGAATAGATTGTAGATGTTTGCATACATCTGCTAACTTATCAGAAGACATTCTTTTTCAATTAAATAAAACATTTTATTTCCGAACCTTGGTCCCTTTGAAAAAGTCCCATTGACTTAAAAAACGCGCGTGAAAAACGCACTGAAAACGCAAAAAACCGCGAACAACACGCGCGTGAAAAACGCAAAAACGCTAATGACTCCAAGGAAGAATGGAACAAAAAAGCAGCCAAAAACGTCAGTTTTTCACGCATTGCGCCCTGACGTGAAATGCAACGCTAGTGTGGAAGGGGCCTTAGTTTTGTGGGATGATCCCTTTAAACAGAGCAGATTTTTTTCTTCATGTGGTGTACAGGCTGAAAATTTAGGAAATAAGACAAATACCTCTAATAAATTATTTTAAAAAAAAATTAGATACATATTTTTGAAAATATTTTTATTTTATTTATTTATATAAAATTATTTTTTATTTTAAATATTTTTTATTTTAATCATTTTTTATTTTAATAAAATATATTTTATTTTAAATATAATTTATTTTTCTTATTATACTTTGCTTTTGGCTTCGAAACATAAGCCGATTTTTTCCGATGCCAAATGAGTAATAATCTAAAAAAAAAAAAATTAAAAAAAAATTGCTTATGTCGAAATCTAAGGTTATAGCGCTAAAAACAGACTAAATGTTGGCAAGACGCCGGATCGGCAGCTGAAGTCTCTGTTGCCTTGATATATTCAGTCATCCGAAATCACTCACTATTTTGCATGGTGTAACTCATCAGCACAGTATATATATATGTGTATAAGGCGTTGCATGCATCTGCTTACTGCGGCTGTGGCTGCGCGTTTCCGTCATCCGCAAATGTCACAACACTTCTGCGGGAGATAAAATAAGGATATGCTTCCAGGAGGCCGTCAGTGGTAGCTCATTTTAGCTAATGGACAGATTTGTTTTACTCTGTATTTGGCAGAGGCGCTTGGCAGGACTCTATGGTGACGGCTTAATATAGAGGTTGATTCAGCTTCATATTTCACGTCGACCATGTGGCAAAGAAATTTTTCTCGAAAAAGGATCATTCAGGTTGAAAAATGTTATCAGGAAATGTGTAACTAATGGAATTTTCCACTGTAGACAATGATGAGCTATCACAGGTAAAACAGTGAGCTGGCAGGAAGTGTGCAGTCTCCCTACAGCTCCCCCGCAGGTCAAATAAGGTATTACACAGGCTAATTTATAAACAGCCTATGTTACATCGTTAGTCCTCCAGAAAAGTAGAGGTCTCTTTTTCGAGTTGAACCCCTTAACTTGGGATATCCACCCTAATTATAGTGTATGTTGTTGGTTTTTTTAGTGGATTTTAAATTAATGTCCCCTTCAAATGATTAAAACAAAGAAACAGCACCACACCTGCTCGCAGATTCTATAGTATTGGAATGGTAGATGTATTGGAATTGGAATTGTTCTTAAATGGGGCTGAGCTGCAATATTAGACATGACCCATGGACAATGGTGGCGCTGTTTTTGGAAAAAAAAACATCTAGGTTTTTCTAATCCTTAACAATCCCTTTAAGCATCAAGGTGTAATCTAAACTAAACACTGATGTAAAAAAATCTAAATTTCAGTTGCAGATGTCAACAATTTTGATGCTAATTATTTGTATTTTGTCTTAAAACAGGTTCAAGGGGAAAATAATGAACACTTTCTAATAGAAATGTCTAATCGGGATAGAATTTTTTTAAAAAAAAGTCGATTAATGGGTTAAAAAATATTTAGAGCAACAGTCACCTCATTGCTCATTGGTCACTCTTTTTATCAAAGTTGCCTGAGTGACCCATTGGCCCCTCCCAACTCACAGGAAGTTACCAATCAGTGGTACGGCAGATCACTTCTGCAGCCTGTGATTGGCTGAAAGCAATCATTTCCTGTTTTTGAAGAGGAACCTGGTGCTGGAGACCAGTGGGGGACCAAAGCTTCAGAATAGGAGCAAGGATGGGTAAGTATAATTTGATCCTGACTGACAGAAACAGGAAGTTGGAAAGTGAGGGATCAGAATTGGTCATAAGTTCCTGTTACAGCTCCTCCTATTCATCAGAGCTCGGACATGTAAACAAAGAATCATGGAGGGTCTACACATTGTCCAAAATAAATTATTCTAGTCTTTCAATATCACTAGGAAGGGGTGTTGCTCCACACTTGCCTATTGGTTGTGTGTGGTATTGCAGGCAGCTCCAACCAAGTGACTAGGACTGAACTGTAATGCCACACATGGACTGAGGACAGCTGTGGCGCTGTTTCGGGTACATGTTTAGAATACGGTACAGATAAGATTTTTTTTTCTTTCCAAAATAAATGTATGGATGCGGAAAACATAAGAACTCAGCCCAAAGGCAGCAGGGGACCTGTTTTTATCCATCTATTTTAATGGCAGTGTTAGGAATATCACTTGACACGCACGTAAAACACTTCTGTTCTGTTTAGCGCTCTTTTAGGTGATGACTCCCGTCCTCTGGAATCGAATACATGGAAGAATTCCCTGGGAACATCAGGGGATTCAGCTTAATACTCTGCTCCAGCTTCTGCCTCCGAGCTATAATGGCCGGTGGAGATTATAATGTATTATAGAAGGGAGGTGAAGCTGTGAAGATATTCGGGGACCCATTTTCATAATATAAGACCCTAAGACTTGTCAAAATAAAATTGTATATGTAAGGTCCAGACGTACAATATGGACCAATAATTCAAAACCTGGCCCGTATTGCCCACTCCATATATCAATACTGACCCAAGTCGTACATAGATCTTCCTTTACTAGTTGTAGTTTAGGTCCGCTAGACCCCAAAATGAAGAACGAAAAAAAAAAAAAATGAGTACCAGAAAGTATGACCCCAGACCTCAGATACCTAAAACTTAGATCCATTCATTTTAATACAGACAAAACTGAAATTAATACAGACCTCAGACCTCTAAAATTAACTCAAATTCTAGATCACATCACGTAATGAATTCAGGCCCCAGGCCACACCACACCACACCACACCACTAACTGAATTCAGACCCCAGACTAGACCACTAAATGAATTCAGACCCCAGACCACACCACTTAACAAAGTCATACCCTAGAGAATACCATTAAATGAATTCAGGCCCCAGACCAGACCACTAAATGAATGCAGACTCGAGAACACCCCACTAAATGAATTCAGACCCCAGGCCACACCAATAGATGAGCTCAGACCCCAGACCAGACCAATAAATGAATTCAGACCCCAGACTACACCACTAAATGAATTAAGAACCAAGGCCACACCAATAAATAAGTTCAGACCCCAGACTACACAACTAATTGAATTCAGACCCCAGACTACACCATTAAATGAATTCAGACCCAAGACTACAACACTAATTGAATTCAGACCCCAGACTACACCATTAAATGAATTCAGACCCCAGACTACAACACTAAATGAATTTAGACCCAGGGCCACATCAATAAATGAATTCAGACCCCAGACCACTTAATGAATTCAGACCCCAGACTACACCAATAAATGAATTCAGACCCCAGACTACACCACTAAATGAATTCAGACCCCAGACTACACCACTAAATGAATTCAGGCCCCAGACCACACCAATAAATGAGCTCAGACCCCAGACCAGACCACTTAATGAATTCAGACCCCAGCCTACACCATTAAATGAATTCAGACCCCAGACTACAACACTAAATGAATTTAGACCCAGGGCCACATCAATAAATGAATTCAGGCCCCAGACCACACCAATAAATGATCTCAGACCCCAGACCACTTAATGAATTCAGACCCCAGACTACACCAATAAATGAATTCAGACCCCAGACTACACCACTAAATGAATTCAGGCCCCAGACCACACCAATAAATGAGCTCAGACCCCAGACCAGACCACTTAATGAATTCAGACCCCAGACTACACCAATAAATGAATTCAGGCCCCAGACTACACCAATAAATGAATTCAGGCCCCAGACTACACCACTAAATGAATTCAGACCTGAGACCACCCCACTAAAAGAATTCAGACCCCAAGCCACACCAATAAATGAGTTCAGACCCCAGACCACACCACTAAATGAATTCAGGCCCCAGATCATAAAACTAAATGAATTGAGGCTCCAGACCATAACACTAAATGAATTCAGGCCCCAGACCACACCACTAAACAAAGTCAGATCACAAGTCACACCATTAAATGAATTCAGGCCGCAGACTATATCACTAAATGAATTCAGACCCCAGACCATTCCAGAACATTAGATTATACATACTTTTGAATGTACTTCTTCACAGTCGACACTGATTGGTCAATAATAAAAGATTCGTTGCACCGTGTTAGCCAGTGGTTAAAAAGGTGAAAATTGAGAGTCCTCAGTTGTTGATACTTTTTATTGGCTAACTAAAAAGGATGATGATAGCAGGGACCGATTAAGATCGCCATGGGCCCTGGGCTGTATGAATATTATCACCTCTTACACCTGGTACTAGAATCCGCTTCTTGGAGAATGGAGGATACGTCCCTTCTGGCTGCTTTCAATCTGTGGTTTAAAGACCTTGGAGGACCTTCAAAGGTCCTGAAATGGCTCTTGTGTACATGTGTATTGAGAGCTGAAACAGATGCATGAATATTTCATGGGTGAAGGTACTTCACAGTATAAAATTTGGTGGTTGTTTTGGGTGGCCCTGGCCCCCCTAGAAGACTTGGGCCCAGGGCTGCCATCCCAACTGTCTATAATATAATCCACTACTGCTTGTTAGTTGCAAGCTTTCGAGACTACTTAGGTCTCTTCATCAGGCAAGGTACAAGCCGCCTGATACCATGCCTGATGAAGAGACCTGAGTAGTCTCAAAAGCTTGCAACCAACATCATCCTTTTTAGCTAGCCAATAAAAGGTATCAACAACTGAGGACTCTCAACTTTCATCTGGTAAATATTAGACACGCCCACGACTGGTACCACCCACGAGGAGCGGGGGAAAAAAACCAATCACAAGATCTAATAATAGATCCAAAATCATGATGAGGAATAAAAGTAGATTAGTCAGCAGTTATGCCAGGTATAGTATAGAGACCCCTCTACTATACAGGGCACTTGTTAAAGGGACGGTTAAAGGGACGGGATTCTCCTTTCACGATGAAGTTTAAAATTCTATTCTCTAATGTGCCGTGATATGAAGAAAAAGGTGAAAAGAGAAGCGTAAAACCACTGACTGGAGCTGAATAATTCCGGGTTCATTTCGGAACAGGAGCGCTGGTGCCAGGCGGGATTACTGATTACTGAGCTGCTGAAAACCTTTTAGTGTTATCCATGAATTTAATGAACGCTATGGAGAGTTCCGGCAGTATTGATGTTCCTCTATGCAGTATCGGGTCCCTGACTGCCAAAAAGTAAAGTGCAATCATATACAACATTGTATTAAAGGGGTCTTCTAGATTAGATGGTACAGGTGCACGGCCAATCATAAGACCATTAGCTATTGACCAGGGGACATAAAAGGGTTGTTATTATTTTGTAGGGGGCAGTAATTAGGATATTCGACTATGTTTTAGGGCAAGAGTTTAGTTTTACGTTGTAAGAGGGCATTATTACCATATGAGGGTACAAGAGGACACAAATATGGACATTATGGCCTAAAAGGAACCTATAACTTTTTTGAGTTCTTAGAAGATCCCTCTTGCTATATTGGTGAGAAAAGGTGGCATTAGTCTTGCACATCGATTTTCGGGCTCCAAGAAAAAAGGTGAGAAGTTCAGGATTCCTCAAAATGTTGTCAGATTTCAAAAGGCACCACAGAAGCCACCGAGAATATCTGCAAACATCTACTTTGCAAGGCAGCAGCCCCCAAAGGAGAAAATTAGGAGATGCCTTGGCCATGGGGTCCCTGATCTCTGCCTGATTCTTGTCTGGACTCTGTGTTGCCCTCCCTGCCCTATGTCTAATTCTTGTCTTGTCTCTGTGTTTCCTGCCTTGATCTCTGTCCGGTTCTTGTCTTGACTCTGTGTTGCCTGCCCTGATTTCTGTCCAATTCTTGCCCTGACTCTGTGTTGCCTGCCTTGTTTTCTGCCTGATTCTTGTCTTGACTCTCTCTGTTGCCTGACCTAATTTCTGTCCAATTCTTGCCCTGACTCTATGTTGCCTGCCCACTACACATTTCTTATCTTGACTCTCCGTTTCCTTCCCTGTTCTCTGCCTGATTCTTGCCCTGACTCTGTGTTGCCTGCCCTGTTCTCTGTCTGATTCTTGTCTTGACACTCTGTCACCTGCCCTGACCTTTGTCCAATTCGTGCCCTGACTCTATGTTGCCTGCCCACTACACATTTCTTATCTTGACTCTCCGTTTCCTTCCCTGACCTCTGCCTGATTCTTGTCTTGGCTCTCTATTGCCTGCCCTGACCTTTGCCCAATTCTTGTATTGACTCTGTGTTGCCTACCCTGATTGCTATCCAATTCTTGCTTTGACTCCCAGTTGCCTGCCCTGACCTCTGCCTGATTCTTGCCTTGACTTTGTGTTGCCTATCCTGATTGCTGTCCACTTCTTGTCTTCACTCTATGTTGCCTGCTCTCACCACTACCCATTTCTTATCTTGACTCTGTGTTGTCTCCCCTGATCTCTGCCCAATTCTTGTATTGACTCCCAGTTGCCTGCCCTGACCTCTGCCTGATTCTTGTCTTGACTCTGTGTTGTTTACCCTGATCGCTGTCCACTTCTTGTCTTCACTCTATGTTGCCTGCCCTTACCACTACACGTTTCTTATCTTGACTCAGTGTTGCCTTCCCTGATCTCTGCCCAATTCTTGTATTGACTCCCAGTTGCCTGCCCTGACCTCAGCCCAATTCTTGACTCTTGACTTGACTCTCTGTTGCCTGCCCTGATCTCATCTGATTCTTGTCTTGATACTCTGTTACCTTCCCTAACCACTGCACATTTCTTCTTTTAACTCTGTGTTGCTTGACCTGATCTTGGCCAGGATTACCAATATGAAAATGCTCTGCCTGCTTTGACCTTGGCCACTCTGACCACCACTCTGCCTGTCCCTTTGGTGCTTCTTTCTGTTTTCTCTCAATCCTTTTGGTGTGCGGTGAAGTTCGGATCCCTGTAGAAGGATTACCACTTAGGTGTCCACACCTGACTGATCATTTTTTTTTTTTTTTTTTTATAAAATTTTTTATTGGTTTTTCCAGCAATACAATCATATAACAAATAAAGTGCTACATTACATATAAGAAATTTATAACATGTATTAGGTTTCTACCCTTACTAGTTATGGATGCTTGCTAAATAATTGCCAGTCCAACCGGCTAGTTATTTACTTTCAGGTTTAGAGGTGGGCCTCTAGCTTGCATTATACATAGATCAAATCAATCTTTCACATATATTATACATCCACCCATCCGCATAAACATAGCATAACCAATATTAACAATGTTTAACCCAGGACATAGCAAACATTTTAAGCACGTATAAGGTACTACTTTTATATACAACAAACTTTACAATTTTAACTTGGGTAGTCACCGTTATAAAACATGATACAATTTTCCTATATCCCCTTGACCTTCCCCTACCTTCCCTCCCCATTTCCCTTCCCTCCCTACCCCTTACCTATCCACCCCCCCCAGTCATATCCCTAGATAAGCACCATAAATCATTAACAAGAGAATAAAAAAAAAAAAAAAAAAGAATTATAAAATTAATGAGTGAACAAAGTATGGCAATTTCATGGCCCCTCTCCCCACTTCCATATTGCCTTCCCTATCTCACGGGAAGTTATAATACCCCTAAAATCTTCTTTTCCTCTATTGCAAAATAGGAATCTATCCATTTCTGCCAGTTTCTCAAATAGATCAATTTAGAGCTGGTGTTTGTTCTACCATTTTCATAACCCTCAGCTAGGATTGTCTTGTTCGTGATTCGTTTCCACAAAGCGAGTGAGGGGGGGTCTGAGGATATCCACTTTTTGACAATACAAAATCTAGCGAGAAACAGCAGTTTTCTAACTACGTAATTCCCTAGTGCTCTATCATCTTCCCTATGCCATATGCCTAGAATACAGGTGGTGAAGTGAAATGGGATTTGGGTGTCAAAGCAATTTACAATTTCTTTAATAATTCCTTCCCAATAGTTTTGCATTAATGGACATGACCATAGCATGTGAACATCGTCAGCATTCTCCCCCCCGCATCGTTTACACCGGACCATTTCTCCTGAAAATAATGAAATTTTTTTTGGGGTATAGTATATCCTGTGCAGGATTGACAATTGCGTCAGCCTATGTGCAGGGATTTTTAGTATCTTTTTTATATCTCTCAGGGTATCTCCCCAGGCCTGATCTTCAACAGTTCCAATTTCCTCCATCCATTTTTCCCTGGGTCTATTAAGTAACCTACGGTGCCTTTGTATGACTATACTAGAATATATTTTTTGAGTCTTAATCTTTCTTTTATTAAATGTCCACAATAATCTTATAATTGGGGGTAGCCCCTCCCATTCCAGGACCGTCTTATTAAGAGAGGACCACCAATGGGCCAATTGTACGTATGCAAAAAAACATGAGGGGGGAATCTCATACTCCTCTCTTATAGCTGAAAATGGCCTTATTTTACCGTTTCTGACAAGCTGGTGGACGTGAATTACTCCCTTCTCTATCCATGGACGTTCTATAATATCGGGTGAACCCAGGTTTGCATTTTTCCATATGGGGGAGAAGGGGAAAATATCTTCAATATCCCATAGGGATTTAATCTCACGCCACACTTGAACCATCAGGGATAGTGTGGGATGCATTTTCCTCATAGGCTGTCTTTCCCAGTTACCAGTCTCTAGAGCTTCAAAAATGTTAAGTTTAAGCGTATGACCCCCTGAACCGATCACACTACCCGGAAAACCTGTCAGGGGAGAGCAATCCCAGGTCAAGATATGTTTAATTTGTGATGTTAAAAAATAAACTTTTAAATCCGGGAGGTTGAAGCCCCCCTCTTCATATGGGAGCATCATAACCTCCAGTTTCAGGCGTGGTTGCCTACCTCTCCAAACTAGCTCCCTAAAGAGGCTTTCTATAATCCGATAGATTTTTACTGGGATCCAAATAGGAGCCGCAGCCAACACGTAAAGGAGTTTAGGGAGAAGTTGCATTTTAATAAGGGCAATTCTACCTATCAGATTAATGGGTAGTTTTTTCCACGTTTTGATCTTACTTCTAATATACCCTATCACTGGCATTATATTAAGCTCCGTATATCTGGTTATGTCTATTGAGCATTTAATCCCAAGATATTCCACCCATCCGTTTACCTCAATCGTCTTAAGTCCCCGGGGTATAGATTTTACCAGAGGGTCCACTGGCAGACATGCCGACTTCTGCCAGTTAATGGTCAACCCGGAGGCCCTCCCAAACACATCAAATGTTGAAAAAACCCTCGGGATGGCCTCATGGGCCCCCAGAAATAACAGGATGTCATCCGCATATAGCGAAATCTTTTCCTCTGTACCCCTTTGATTAAATCCTTTAATATTTGGGGATTGCCGAATTTGACATGCAAGGGGTTCCAAGGCTATGGCAAACAATAACGGGGAAAGAGGGCAACCCTGTCTAGAACCTCGAGCTAGTTTAAGTACCCTAGAAACTTCCCCGTTCACCAAAATCCTGGCTAAGGGGCCTGAATATAAAGTTTTTATCAGGTTTATAAACTTATCACCGAACCCCATTGTCTCCAGAGTTGCCCAAAGATAGTCCCATTCTATAGTATCGAACGCTCTAGATGCATCCAGCATTAAGATAGTACGTTCCCCCGTATTGGCTGGGATCAACTGGAGATTAAGAAACAGTCTCCTAAGATTGTCCATCGTGGAGCAGCCCGGCATAAAGCCACACTGGTCCACGTGGACCACACTCCTAATACATCTCTTCAGTCTCTCAGCCAATAGTTTAGCAAACAGCTTATTATCTGTGTTGATCAGGGAGATTGGCCGATATGAGTCCAGCTTATTACTGTCTTTCCCTATTTTTGGGATCAAAGTTATGAGGGCTTCCCTCATGGATGGAGGAAGCTCCCTCTTGGTAATCGCTTGATTCCATACTTCCAATAAATGGGATATTAGTTCATCTTTATATAACTCGTACAGTTCAAACGGGATCCCGTCCAAACCGGGGGAGCTGCCCCGCGCCGTGTGTGAGAGGACTTTCAATATTTCCTCATGGGTTATAGGGGCCTCCAACAGTGCTCTCTCCTCCCCTGATAGGTGCGGTAATGGAATCTGCGAAAGATATTTCCTTAACTGATCGCCCGTCATTGTACTCTTGGACTCAAAAAGTTCCTCATAATATTCCACAAAGGCCTTCTGGATGTCTTCCGGCCGATGGAGAGTCCCATTTCCTGACCCCTCTATAGATTTAATTATCACCCGCTTTTTCTCCTCTTTAATTAAATTTGCTAACATTCTCCCAGGGAGGTTGGCTTCTATATAACCCTTTCTGGCATGGTCCCCCATTTTCTTATTTACTTGGGCCTGGATAAGGTCAGAATGTAAATTTTGTGTTTCTTCCCAATTGATTCTATTTTGTTCCGAGGGGTCTGACATATATTTTTCCTCAAGTAATTGTATTTTATTTTCCAAAACCTGTGTATCTTTCTGTGTTTCCTTCTTATGCCTAAGTATTTGTGCCTTAAATATACCTCTAATAAAAGACTTGGCCGTGTCCCATACTAAATCTAATGGGGAGATCCCCTTATTAAACAAAAAAAATTCATTAATTTGATTTACCACCCAATCACTTTTCCCTAATGTGTTTATCCATGATGGGGTGATTTTAAACCACCTAGTATTTATCTTTTTCCCTAAATTAAAATTACATATTAAAGGTGTATGATCAGAGACCCCTCTAGTCCCATAAGTGCATGACGTGCAGAGGGACAAAGTACTAGCATTAATGAGTGCCATATCTAACCGTGAAAAAACATTGTGAGTTTTAGAGAAATATGAAAAACCCCTTTTTCCTTTATTTAATTCCCGCCATGTCTCATACCATCCGAATGACTCCAATAAATTTTTAAGCATATGAGGTTTGTGATAGGAACGCTTAGCCGGCCCCAACTGTGCAACATCCGCCTCTATGTCCAAAATTGTGTTGAAGTCCCCTATTAATAGCGTGTATAATCCTCCCATCTTTGTGCAAAAGGTGAAAAATTCTACTATTACGCCTGTGGAAAATGGGGGTGGGACATATATATTACCAATAACCCATGATTTACCCTCTATAATACAATACACAAAGATGTATTTCCCCTCGGGATCCACCTTTACTTGAATCTCCTGGTACTCCAAATCCCGCCGAAAAATTAATGTTACCCCTCTCGAATATGAGGAGAAAAAAGAATGATACATCCATCCAATCCATTTTTTTCCAATTTTGACCGCTGATTCAGTGGTCAAATGGGTTTCCTGTAATGCAACAATATCAGGACGGTGTTTATTGATCAAATCAAAAATCGCAACTTGTTTGTTCCTGGGGCCCAGCCCCCTAATATTCCATGACAAAACTTTCATTCAGTGCTCTCAAGTCGACCAAAACTTATTAGGGGGACTGACCACTCGAACCGAGAGCTGACCACCAATAAAATGCAGCAGGAAGAGGGGAGAGAAAGGAGAAAAAGAAAAAGAGAAAAAGAAAAAAAAACAAAACAAAACAAAAAAAACAAACTGTGTGAATACTCTAGAGATATGGCCACCCACCCCCCCTCCCCACCCCCCCTCCCCACCCCCCCTCCCCCCCCGCCCAAACCCACCCTTCACCTCTCCCAACCTCCAGATGGCCAAGGGACCGTCCCAAAACCAAAGACCTCGGGGCAGCCCTAACCTCTAAACCTCGCATCATCCCTCCCTCCCCCCCATACCGACACCCCAACGACCTCGCCGGTCATCTCCAGCTTATTCATCAACTAATAATGACACATCATCTTCTTATAAACCATTCCAGTGCATCATCTGGATCCTCAAAGAACACACTTTTTTCTTTCCACATAACCCTTAATTTAGCCGGGAACAGCATAGAATACTGGATACCAGCTTGGCGTAGTTTTTGCTTTACTTCAAAAAAATCTTTACGCCTATTTCTCGTCTCCTTAGCGAAATCTGGAAACAGACGAATGGTTTGCCCATTGTACTCTATTTTCCCTTTTTCCCGGGCCTTGCGCATAATCATGTCTCTATCTCTCGAGGAAAATAATTTTATCAAAATTGGTCTAGAAAGGCCCCCCGGGATAGGATTGCGGCTGGGGATTCTATGAGCCCTCTCGATGAAGGATGGAAAAGAAGCAATTTCGGGGCCTAAAGTTGTTTTTAACCATTCTTGCATAAAAGAAACAACATCTCCACCCTCCGATTTTTCCGGGAAACCCATACATCGGATATTTGCACGTCTGGACCGATTTTCTAGGTCCACTATTTTTTTGTTTTGTATCGTCAATTCAGATTTTAAATATTTAATTTCTGTCTCTACTTTTACAAGTTTATCCTCAACGTCAGAGATTCGACCTTCCGCCTCATCCAACCGCTGCCCCATTTTTGAAATATCGATCCTGAGTTGAGACACTTCCTTGTTCACCTGTGTGACCTCTGTTGTTAGCATCCTAATGTCACCCCTACAATTCAAGATTGCTTCATAGATCTGGTTTAAGGATGGAATATCTGTATGTTGTTTCCCCTGTATTTTTTCTTGACGATTACTTAAGGGGCTATGACCATTACTATCTTTCCCCGGTATGGTCTCAGCCATACTAACTGCAGAGATGTTATTCACTGAAGTATCTGACGTTATCTCTCCCAATGATTCATCAGAGTGGGCAGATAGACCAGCCTGGGACCCATCCTCCTTATCCTCATTCACCTTCTCACTTCCCCCCAGGGAAAGCCTGCTCTGCTGTGGAATTTTCGGGGAAAGGGCGTATTTATTCAATTTAGATTTAGCATTTTCCCTAGCCTTTTCTGCGGCTTTTCTTTGCTCTTTTGGGGTAGTAGCCATGGTACTCGCCCCCCCTTTTACCAGTTTCTTATTATTTGGCATGGTTCCTCTGATACCACGATAGTCGGCAGGAGGATCAATCACATAAATAAACAGTACGACTATACAGAACAGTTAGTGGCTTCCAATTATAGAACCCTGTAGGAATAGCAACCGCTCCCTATAACCAATATGAAGACAGGAAGCATGCGAAGATTAGACATGCATTTAAGCAAAAGCAGTCTCGTTAGTAAACTTAGAGACAGTTTTAAAACAATAGCACGTTAGTAAACTTGGAGACAGTTTTAAAGCTATAGCACGTTAGTAAACTTGGAGACAGTTTTAAAGCAATAGCACGTTAGTAAACTTGGAGACAGTTTTAAAGCTATAGCACGTTAGTAAACTTGGAGACAGTTTTAAAGCAATAGCACGTTAGTAAACTTGGAGACAGTTTTAAAGCAATAGCACGTTAGTAAACTTGGAGACAGTTTTAAAGCAATAGCACGTTAGTAAACTTGGAGACAGTTTTAAAGCAATAGCACGTTAGTAAACTTGGAGACAGTTTTAAAGCAATAGCACGTTAGTAAACTTGGAGACAGTTTTAAAGCAATAGCACGTTAGTAAACTTGGAGACAGTTTTAAAGCAATAGCACGTTAGTAAACTTGGAGACAGTTTTAAAGCAATAGCACGTTAGTAAACTTGGAGACAGTTTTAAAGCTATAGCACGTTAGTAAACTTGGAGACAGTTTTAAAGCTGTAGCACGTTAGTAAACTTGGAGACAGTTTTAAAGCTGTAGCACGTTAGTAAACTTGGAGACAGTTTTAAAGCAATAGCACGTTAGTAAACTTGGAGACAGTTTTAAAGCAATAGCACCTGTGGATTAGTGGATTAAGAGAAACACATAACACAATACAGGGCTTCCATATGAAAACCCCAATGGCAGTAGCTGTAGCGCCTTATACCAGGTATTGAAGCCAAAAAAAAGTTAAATATGCGTTAGACAGTTCCACAGATACTTTCTTGCAATGCCGAGATGGACATTCAAACATAAAGAGCAGTCACATTAGCAAAGCACTTGAGGCAGATTTGTAACGCTGACACATGTGTGTTAACAGGGTTAGAGGTGCATAACACAAGACTGAACAGAGAGTGGAATCCAAATGTAAAATGCAAACAACAGCCTTGTCACCTCCTAACGCGTAAATCGGCCAGCCAACAACGTAGGGTTCAACAAACAGTAAGCGACTTCACAGCTGCTGCCGTGTGATAATGGCAAAGCCATGCAGACAGGGAGGACAGTCACGTTAGAATGAAGCAAAGTTAAATAGCCGGCACATAGTTATTAGAAGGTTAGGAAGAACGCTTAGCACAAAGCGAGATACTTAACACCTTCCAGCTGTAAATACCCGAGACGACAACTGTGGCGCTTCCTAGGAAGATGTATAGCCCAGGAACAGGAGGGAATTCAGCAGACACTTAACTGCATCCAGTCGAGCTATAGCAACAGGAAACTTCCTCAACTTCTATGCAGACATCGGCATTCGCTCCACCAGGGCAGGCTCCTCTTCCAGGTTCCACACCTCCCCTTAGGGACATGCAAACCAGCCAACAGCTCCAGCCAGGTAAGAAAACGAACGCCCTTCGTCCACAGGAGAAAACGATGGTAGTCTGTGCTCCTCGCTCTGCAGCCCACTCCTTGTTAGCAGATCAAACGTATTGCCACGTGCCTCTCCCTATGGTGCTCATGTGTCTCTAGGGGTCCAGTGCAGGCTAGAGATGATGCATCCCAGCGAGGCCGTCTAGGTGCCAGGGCACGGGGGGCGGGGGCGGCGGACCGGACATCCGCTCACATGCTCCACCCTGTCGATGTCACAGCTTATCTCCTGACTGATCATTTTTAAGGATACAGACTATACCATACAGTACATGGAAATCTAGTTATAAGCTTTAACACATAATTATGTTAAAGTTGTCTGAAGGTGGAGAACCCATTGCATATTTCAGAAGACACTTTTTGGAAGCCAGCTGTTCTTTCTACTCAGTAATATTGATGAGGAGCTGAATATGGGGTGTGTGGGCTGCTTATTATTTCGGTGGCGTCATTTTTCGTCTTCCTCATTTTCGGTACCGCTATGTTTTATTATACACTGTGGGGATTTGGCCCAATAGAGACCGTGGTAGCGGGGTGCTGTGATGCAGTTCAAGACAGTGACACCAAGGTACAGTCCAAAACAGGTCTCGCCTGCGTTTATTGCAGCAGCAAAATAAAACAGCCTTTACATTCAGGCATTAAACAAACATAAATCCTACCCGTCAGGGTGCTAACTATACAGGTGTTCACTAACTCACCACTATACAAAATCACTTGGCTGCTCCAGGCACAGAGGTCAGGGCTGTGTGCTCTCCAGCCTCCTTCCAGAGAGACCACACTCTCAGCTCTGCTAGGCAGCTTTATGCAGGCTGATTAGGCTGTTCCCACCACCTGTGTCCAAGGTGCTGGACACCACAACCTCAGCACTAAGGCCTTGCATAATAGGAAAACCTAGGGGAAACATACCGCCCATCCACAGTTAACCCCTTCAGTGTCTCACAACACTTATACAAACAATTTCAGCTCTGAACCCGTCTAGAAATACCTTCACTTATAACAAATTGTTCATTAGGATCTAAAATGAACATGTGGCTCATCCGTTCCTTATGGACGGCGACAATTCCTAAATCCGGGTTTTCTCGTCGGAGCCACGTATCTTGTCTCTTGCAGCTGGACGTCCCGTTCCTGGAGGTGTCATATGGACAGCTGGTGGATGACAGGAGTGTAATTAGTGTCACCTATAAAGCGGAGACGGATTCATTTCACATTGCCGAGTGCTCGGAATTAGGACGGATGAATCCACATTTATAACACAGGACAAATATTTAGGTCATTGGAGAATGAGGACAATGGGTACATGCGAAATGTAAGGCCTGGTGCACACGACAGATTACACATCCATTCATCCGTTCGGAATATGGCATCCGTAGACATGTACGGGATCGGACTGTACCTCTGTATACCTACCACGCTGAGTAACTACAGTACCTACGCACAACGGGGGGCATGAAACTGCTACTAAAATAGTTTTTTTTAATTAGGTGCACACCATAGAAACCATAGAAAACCAAATTCTTACGAAAAGCACTTGATAACTGGCCCCTGGTCACCTTGTACAACAGTTTTTGGCTGAGGACCATAAATCCAGCAGATTCTTATCACTCACTGAAAAACCTCTATTTGTGCAAAAAAATTTTTGCCCCGATGTTAGGGGAGAAAAACACGAACATAGCCCCTACTACTTAGTTGCCGCAAACACATGATTAGTGGGTTGGAACCTACTGATGATCTATCCTGGTGGAATGACCCACCATGATCATAGGATGGAGAACTTTAATGGGCACAGGGAAGAAGCGTGGCACTACACATACACTATACTGTGCATCAGAAGTTTTGCCGCTTTCTGCCTCTTTCTTTGAAGGATATCTACCACCAGGATAAAGGATTGTAAACCGAGCAGACTGACATACTGGTCTGTGCCCCCTCTAGCAGGATCTGCTCTTCTTTTAGCTTCTTTTGCCCTGGTTTTTACAAAAAACAGCTTTAAAAATGATGCAAATTAGCCTAAGGAGCTTCAGGTTCCATAGCTGTTAAGCAAGCCTGGAGCCCCTCAGGCTTTTTTGCTAAATTTTAAAGCCTTTTTTTGCTAAAAACAAGACCATTAGAAGCTAAACGAAGAGAAGATCCTGCCAGAAGGGGCCCGCACCAGTATGTCAGTGTGCTTGGTTTACAATCCTTCATCCTGGGAATAGATGTCCTTTAAGACTCATTTAAATTGATGCTGCAGTAATTTTATGAGCACCGGATCCCTCCGAACCATCAATCTGCAGTAATATTTTCCCTCTGGAGACGATACTGTTATTCTACACATCAGACGAAATGTCTGAGTAAAGGGCAGAAGTGCCGCCACTTGTCATGTCGGCCTTTAGTGCTGCGTGATTGTTTCTGGCATCATATATACAGTTACATAATGTTATCACTACAGCGATGAGCTGAATGCAGCCAATCCGGGCCACGGTTAGAGGTAGTGCCAGCGCTATGCCGGGTCCACCAGGTGTCACCACGCGATGCCGCTCTTTGGGATGGTAAGGCATGGGGCACCCCTAGGGCTGACTTCTCCTTAATGCTAAGGAAAGGCTGGAACCATGGTCAAAGGCTAGGAGCCCAGGGTCTTCTACTTCAAAGACAGAGGATCAACGAGAAATACGGGAGCCGGCACTGCCACCAGCTCTATACACTTGAAGGTCACGTGATCACCGGCTCTATACACTTGAAGGTCACGTGATCACCGGCTCTATACACTTGAAGGTCACGTAATCACCGGCTCTATACACTTGAAGGTCACGTAATCACCGGCTCTATACACTTGAAGGTCACGTAATCACCGGCTCTATACACTTGAAGGTCACGTAATCACCGGCTCTATACACTTGAAGGTCACGTAATCACCGGCTCTATACACTTGAAGGTCACGTGATCACCGGCTCTATACACTTGAAGGTCACGTGATCACCGGCTCTATACACTTGAAGGTCACGTGATCACCGGCTCTATACACTTGAAGGTCACGTGATCACCGGCTCTATACACTTGAAGGTCACGTAATCACCGGCTCTATACACTTGAAGGTCACGTAATCACCGGCTCTATACACTTGAAGGTCACGTAATCACCGGCTCTATACACTTGAAGGTCACGTAATCACCGGCTCTATACACTTGAAGGTCACGTAATCACCGGCTCTATACACTTGAAGGTCACGTAATCACCGGCTCTATACACTTGAAGGTCACTTGATCACCGGCTCTATACACTTGAAGGTCACGTGATCACCGGCTCTGCAGCTGCTACCCATTAAAGTTCTGCCCCAGACATTCACCCCCACAGGGGGTCATTCCCGAAGCCCACCGAAGGGTCTTTTGTGACTGGAGAACCCAATGGGAGAAAGGGTGACCAAAAAAAGCCTACTACCCTATTTGTAGTCCCGGGCCCCTCATATAACCGATCCCGGAGGTACTACTCTATTTGTAGTCCCCGGCCCCTCATGTGACCGGTGCCGGAGGTACTACCCTATTTGTAGTCCCGGGCCCCTCATATGACCGGTCCTGCAGGTACTACCCTATTTGTAGTCCCGGGCCTCTCATATGACCGGTCCTACAGGTACTACCCTATTTGTAGTCCCAGGCCCCTCATATGACCGGTCCTACAGGTACTACCCTATTTGTAGTCCCGGGCCCCACATATGACCGGTCCTGCAGGTACTACCCTATTTGTAGTCCCGGGCCCCTCATATGACCGGTCCCGAGGGTACTACCCTATTTGTAGTCCCGGGGCCCTCATATGACCGGTCCTGCAGGTACTACCCTATTTGTAGTCCCGGGCCCCTCATATGACTGGTCCAGGAGGTACTACCCTATTTGTAGTCCCGGGCCCCTCATATGACCGGTCCCAGAGGTACTACCCTATTTGTAGTCCCGGGTCCCTCATATGACCGGTCCCAGAGGTACTACCCTATTTGTAGTCCCGGGCCCCTCATATGATCAGTCCTGCGGGTACTACCCTATTTGTAGTCCCGGGCCCCTCATATGACTGGTCCCGGAGGTACTACCCTATTTGTAGTCCCGGGCCCCTCATATGACCGGTCCTGGAGGTACTACCCTATTTGTAGTCCCGGGCCCCTCATATGACCGGTCCCGGGGGTACTACCCTATTTGTAGTCCCGGGCCCCTCATATGACTGGCCCTGGAGGTACTACCCTATTTGTAGTCCCAGGCCCCGCATATGACCGGTCCTGCAGGTACTACCCTATTTGTAGTCCCGGGCCCCGCATATGACACTACAGCTGAACAGATATTACAGTGAAATATGTTACAGATGAGATAAATCCCATTAATGATTCCTGAAATCTGTCGCCGTTTACTGAAATCTCCAATTAATTATCAAATATTTTCATTTGGGGAATGTTTTCCATTGGCCGCAGATCAGTCACCGAGGAGGGAAATGTAATCATCTTATTATATGAGGAATTTCTGAAGCGCAGAATACGAGAGGAGCACAGGCCGCAGGACAGACGTCTCATGTACAGAGATAAGAACCAGTCTGTAAGTCACAGAATCCACAACCTCACATATAGATTTATTCCATGTGCTCCATTGTATTCAGTCACCAAATTATGGGCCACATTTATCACTTTTGTGCGCCTAAGTGTAGTAGTTGCGCCTAAATTCGGGCGCACTGTTTTGCCAGAATTATCACAAGCTACAACCATCTGTGATAAGTATATTTTCTGCCTCTTATTAATCACTTTCCTTTAACACAGTTTAGGCGCAGTTTAGGCGCAATGTTAGATTCGGGCACTTACATGTGATCCTCCTACAAGCTCCTCTCTGCTTCTCCCACAGCCCAGCATGAGAATCACCCCCACAGCAGCACCCAGGTGTGTGACACCCTGCACCCAGTGACCTCCTCAGCAGGGGCTTCTCCTGGAGGGGATCCCCCAGTGCTGAGCTCCTGCTGCACCCCTGTAATTCTGCACAGTATCCCCCTCAGACACACTGGTGACACTGTGCAGAATTACATGGGGGACACTTGTATGTTGTATCTGCAAAATTCTGCAAACTTGTGCAAACTTCTCTCCTCTCTTGCTGTGAGCTCAGGTTTTGCAGAATATTTTGTAAATAGAAGGTGATGAACTGTAAATAGAGTCTGCAGCTCCTGTCTGTAATGTATCTAATGTATCTATTATATGTTCCAGTGTCTGCAGAGTATCTAATGTATCTATTATATGTTCTAGTGTCTGCAGTGTATCTAATGTATCTATTATATGTCCTAGTGTCTGCAGTGTATCTAATGTATCTATTATATGTTCCAGTGTCTGCAGAGTATCTAATGTATCTATTATATGTCCTAGTGTCTGCAGTGTATCTAATGTATCTATTATATGTTCCAGTGTCTGCAGAGTATCTAATGTATCTATTATATGTTCTAGTGTCTGCAGAGTATCTCATGTATCTATTATATGTTCCAGTGTCTGCAGTGTATCTAATGTATCTATTATATGTTCCAGTGTCTGCAGTGTATCTAATGTATCTATTATATGTTCCAGTGTCTGCAGTGTATCTAATGTATCTATTATATGTTCCAGTGTCTGCAGTGTATCTAATGTATCTATTATATGTTCCAGTGTCTGCAGAGTATCTAATGTATCTATTATATGTTCCAGTGTCTGCAGTGTATCTAATGTCTGTATTATATGTTCTAGTGTCTGCAGAGTATCTCATGTATCTATTATATGTTCTAGTGCAGTGATGGCTAACCTATGGCACTGGTGCCAGAGGTGGCACTCAGAGCCCTTTCTTTGGGCACTCAGGCCATCACCAGAGATGACTCTGTTATCTTCCTGCAGTCCCAGACAGCCCAGGACTTGCTGTGCACAGAGCTATATTAAAGTGACAGTGCTACCTGGGACTACTTTCTGCTTTATTGGTGTCCTCAGGTGCTGGTATCAATGAAAACTGTGACAGAGAAGGTAGTATAAATCACAAATTAAATTTCTGTGTTGGCACTTTGCGATAAATAAGCGGGCCTTTGTTGTAGTTTGGGCACTCGGTCTCTAAAAGGTTAGCCATCACTGTTCTAGTGTCTGCAGTGTATGTAATGTATCTATTATATGTTCTAGTGTCTGCAGTGTATGTAATGTATCTATTATATGTTCCAGTGTCTGCAGTGTATGTAATGTATCTATTATATGTTCCAGTGTCTGCAGAGTATCTAATGTATCTATTATATGTTCCAGTGTCTGGCTGAGCTTTGCTGCTAGAAATGAGCTCTTCTGCAAAGGAGCTCAGTGCTTTCTTCTCAGATAACGCCATCTTCGGGCTGGAGTGTTTTTGCACCCGTTTTTGCGCCTAAATGCAAAAGTCGCACGTGATGAATATCATTAGGCGCAGCAAAACATCTGGAATTGAACGATAGATGAGGGAAAGCTGGTTATTTTAGCTGCGCGGCTAATTTGACGTTTAATCGCAAAACGGGCGCAAAAACGGTGCGCCTAAACGAAAAGGCGCAAAAACAACAGAAAAAACAAGTGATAAATGTGGCCCTGTATATTTATAGATACATATGAGATAGATAGATAGATAGATATGAGATAGATAGATATGAGATAGATAGATAGATAGATAGATAGATAGATAGATAGATAGATATGAGATAGATAGATAGATAGATAGATATGAGATAGATAGATAGATAGATAGATAGATAGATATGAGATAGATAGATAGATAGATATGAGATAGATAGATAGATAGATAGATAGATAGATAGATATGAGATAGATAGATAGATAGATATGAGATAGATAGATAGATATGAGATAGATAGATAGATAGATATGAGATAGATAGATAGATAGATAGATAGATATGAGATAGATAGATAGATATGAGATAGATATGAGATAGATAGAAAGATAGATAGATAGATAGATAGATAGATATGAGATAGATATGAGATAGATAGATAGATAGATATGAGATAGATAGATAGATATGAGATAGATAGATAGATAGATATGAGATAGATATGAGATAGATAGATAGATAGATAGATAGATAGATATGAGATAGATAGATAGATAGATAGATAGATAGATAGATAGATATGAGATAGATAGATAGATAGATATGAGATAGATATGAAATAGATAGATAGATATGGGATAGATAGATAGATAGATAGATATGAGATAGATAGATAGATAGATAGATAGATAGATATGAGATAGATATGAAATAGATAGATAGATATGGGATAGATAGATAGATAGATAGATAGATAGATATGAGATAGATAGATAGATAGATATATAGATAGATGGATAGATATGAGATAGATAGATAGATAGATATGAGATAGATAGATAGATAGATATGAGATAGATAGATAGATATGAGATAGATATGAGATAGATAGATAGATAGATAGATAGATAGATAGATAGATAGATATGAGATAGATAGATAGATAGATAGATAGATATGAGATAGATAGATAGATATGAGATAGATAGATAGATAGATATGAGATAGATAGATAGATAGATATGAGATAGATAGATAGATATGAGATAGATAGATAGATAGATAGATAGATAGATATGAGATAGATATGAGATAGATAGATATGAGATAGATAGATAGATAGATATGAGATAGATAGATAGATAGATAGATAGATATGAGATAGATAGATAGATAGATAGATAGATATGAGATAGATAGATAGATAGATAGATAGATATGAGATAGATATGAAATAGATAGATAGATATGGGATAGATAGATAGATAGATAGATAGATAGATATGAGATAGATAGATAGATAGATAGATAGATAGATAGATATGAGATAGATATGAAATAGATAGATAGATATGGGATAGATAGATAGATAGATATGAGATAGATAGATATATAGATAGATGGATAGATATGAGATAGATAGATAGATAGATATGAGATAGATAGATAGATAGATATGAGATAGATAGATAGATATGAGATAGATATGAGATAGATAGATAGATAGATAGATATGAGATAGATAGATAGATAGATAGATAGATATGAGATAGATAGATAGATAGATAGATATGAGAGAGATAGATAGATAGATAGATAGATAGATATGAGATAGATAGATAGATATGAGATAGATAGATAGATAGATAGATATGAGATAGATAGATAGATAGATAGATAGATATGAGATAGATAGATAGATACAGGGCCGGCTCCAGGTTTTAGTGGGCCCCTGGGCGACAGAGCCCTAGTGGGCCCCTTTATGGGCCCCCCTTCAGTAGTCACACTGCCCCCCCTCCCCCGCGTGGACACATCCCCCCTCCTGTATACACACTGCCCCCCCCTCCTCCTGTATACACACAGCCCCCCCTGTATACACTCTGCCACCCTCTCCCCCTGTATACACAATGCCCCCCCCTCCTGTATACACAATGCCCCCCTCCTCCTGTATACACAATGCCCCCCTCCTCCTGTATACACAATGCCCCCCTCCTCCTGTATACACAATGCCCCCCTCCTCCTGTATACACACAGCCCCCCCTCCTCCTCCTGTATACACACTGCCCCCCCTCCTCCTGTATACACACAGCCCCCCTCCTCCTGTATACACACTGCCCCCCCTGTATACACTCTGCCACCCTCTCCCCCTGTATACAGACTGCCCCCTCTCACCCTGTATACACACTGCCCCCCTCCTGTATACACAATGCCCCCCTCCTCCTGTATACACTCTGCCACCCTCTCCCCCTGTATACACACTGCCCCCTCTCCCCCTGTATACACACTGCCCCCCCTCCCCCTGTATACACACTGCCCCCCCTCCCCCTGTATACACACTGCCCCCCCTCCCCCTGTATACACACTGCCCCCTCTCCCCGTGTATACACAATGCCCCCCTCCTCCTGTATACACACTGCCCCCCCTGTATACACTCTGCCACCCTCTCCCCCTGTATACAGACTGCCCCCTCTCACCCTGTATACACACTGCCACCCTCTCCCCCTGTATACAGACTGCCCCCCTCCTGTATACACAATGCCCCCCTCCTCCTGTATACACTCTGCTACCCTCTCCCCCTGTATACACACTGCCCCCTCTCCCCCTGTATACACACTGCCCCCCCTCCCCCTGTATACACACTGCCCCCCCTCCCCCTGTATACACACTGCCCCCTCTCCCCGTGTATACACAATGCCCTCCTCCTCCTGTATACACTCTGCCCCCCCTCCCCTTGTATACACACTGCCCCCTCTCCCCCTGTATACACACTGCCCCCCCTCCCCCTGTATACACACTGCCCCCCCTCCCCCCGTGTATACACAATGCCCCCCTCCTCCTGTATACACACTGCCCCCCCTGTATACACTCTGCCACCCTCTCCCCCTGTATACACACTGCCCCCCCTCCCCCTGTATACACACTGCCCCCCTCCCCCTGTATACACACTGCCCCCCCTCCCCCTGTATACACACTGCCCCCTCTCCCCCTGTATACACACTGCCCCCCTCCCCCTGTATACACACTGCCCCCCCTCCCCCTGTATACACACTGCCCCCCTCCTCCTGTATACACACTGCCCCCCCTGTATACACTCTGCCACCCTCTCCCCCTGTATACACACTGCCCCCTCTCCCCCTGTATACACAATGCCCCCCTCCTCCTGTATACACACTGCCCCCCCTGTATACACTCTGCCACCCTCTCCCCCTGTATACACACTGCCCCCCCTCCCCCTGTATACACACTGCCCCCTCTCCCCGTGTATACACAATGCCCCCCTCCTCCTGTATACACACTGCCCCCCCTGTATACACTCTGCCACCCTCTCCCCCTGTATACAGACTGCCCCCTCTCACCCTGTATACACACTGCCACCCTCTCCCCCTGTATACAGACTGCCCCCCTCCTGTATACACAATGCCCCCCTCCTCCTGTATACACTCTGCTACCCTCTCCCCCTGTATACACACTGCCCCCTCTCCCCCTGTATACACACTGCCCCCCCTCCCCCTGTATACACACTGCCCCCCCTCCCCCTGTATACACACTGCCCCCTCTCCCCGTGTATACACAATGCCCTCCTCCTCCTGTATACACTCTGCCCCCCCTCCCCTTGTATACACACTGCCCCCTCTCCCCCTGTATACACACTGCCCCCCCTCCCCCTGTATACACACTGCCCCCCTCCCCCCGTGTATACACAATGCCCCCCTCCTCCTGTATACACACTGCCCCCCCTGTATACACTCTGCCACCCTCTCCCCCTGTATACACACTGCCCCCCCTCCCCCTGTATACACACTGCCCCCCTCCCCCTGTATACACACTGCCCCCCCTCCCCCTGTATACACACTGCCCCCCTCCCCCTGTATACACACTGCCCCCCCTCCCCCTGTATACACACTGCCCCCCTCCTCCTGTATACACACTGCCCCCCCTGTATACACTCTGCCACCCTCTCCCCCTGTATACACACTGCCCCCTCTCCCCCTGTATACACAATGCCCCCCTCCTCCTGTATACACACTGCCCCCCCTGTATACACTCTGCCACCCTCTCCCCCTGTATACACACTGCCCCCCTCTTCCTGTATATTCCCTGGCCCCTGTAAGGCCCCTTCTACACTAGCGAGTGTGATGCGATGAACTCGCATCACACTCGCAACGCAAGCTGCCGGGAACGCACGGCCCGAACGCTGCACCGCGGGAGTGAACTCAGCATGTCAGTTCACTCCCGCGGTGCAGGGTTCGGGCCGTGCGTTCCCGGCAGCTTGCGTTGCGAGTGTGATGCGAGTTCATCGCATCACACTCGCTAGTGTAGAAGGGGCCTAAGTCTCCCACTCACCTCACTGATGCAGGTCTCTCTGTGTTGTCACTGCTCTCCCCGGCAGGTCATGTGACCATGACGTCATCGCAGGTCCTTCAGTCTCCTATGCAGCAGCTCCTGCCGGGGAAAGCAGTGAGTGACTGCAAATGCTCTCATAGCGATCGCTATGAGAGACACCCGACACTGCTACAATTGATCTGGGGGCCCGAGTGGGCCCCTCCAGTACCCCGGGGCCCCGGCACTTGCCCGGGTTAGCCGGGTGCTGGCGCCGGGCCTGGATAGATAGATAGATAGATAGATATGAGATAGATAGATAGATAGATAGATATGAGATAGATAGATAGATAGATAGATATGAGATAGATAGATATGAAATAGATAAATAGATAGATATGAGATAGATAAATATGTGATAGATAGATATGAGATAGATAGATATGAGATAGATAGATAGATAGATAGATAGATAGATAGATAGATAGATAGATAGATATGAGATAGATAGATAGATAGATAGATATGAGATAGATAGATAGATAGATAGATAGATAAATAGATAAATAAAGTAAAAAGCGGGCAGCACTCCATGGTTCAAATTTCAAAATAAAAGGTGAACTTTATTGAACAAGTGGCGACGTTTCGGTGTGTAACACCTTCATCAAGCTTCATCAAGGCTTGATGAAGGTGTTACACACCGAAAAGTCGCCACTTGTTCAATAAAGTTCACCTTTTATTTTGAAATTTGAACCATGGAGTGCTGCCCGCTTTTTACTTTATTTATCTACAAGAGGATCAAGCCAGGACCTTTGGGGGCGCTGCACCCCTCCTTATTAGGAGTCCATAAGATTGTGCTGACTTGGATTTTACTTCTTAGACAGATAGATAGATATGAGATAGATAGATAGATAGATAGATATGAGATAGATAGATATGAGATAGATAGATATGAGATAGATAGATAGATAGATAGATAGATATGAGATAGATAGATAGATATGAGATAGATAGATAGATAGATAGATAGATAGATAGATATGAGATAGATAGATATGAGATAGATAGATATGAGATAGAAAGATAGATAGATAGATACTATGGGCCACATTTATCACTTGTTTTTTCTGTTGTTTTTGCGCCTTTTCGTTTAGGCGCACCGTTTTTGCGCCCGTTTTGCGATTAAACGTCAAATTAGCCGCGCAGCTAAAATAACCACCTTTCCCTCATCTATCATTCAATTCCAGATGTTTTGCTGCGCCTAATGATATTCATCACGTGCGACTTTTGCATTTAGGCGCAAAAACGGGCGCAAAAACACTCCAGCCCGAAGGTGGCGTTATCTGAGAGGAAAGCACTGAGCCCCTTTGCAGAAGAGCTCATTTCTAGCAGCAGAGCTCAGCCAGACACTGGAACATATAATAGATACATGAGATACACTGCAGACACTGGAACATATAATAGATACAATTAGATACATTACAGACACTAGAACATATAATAGATACATTACATACACTGCAGACACTAGAACATATAATAGATACATTAGATACACTGCAGACACTAGAACATATAATAGATACATTAGATACACTGCAGACACTAGAACATATAATAGATACATTAGATACATTACAGACACTGGAACATATAATAGATACATTAGATACACTGCAGACACTGGAACATATAATAGATACATGAGATACTCTGCAGACACTAGAACATATAATAGATACATGAGATACACTGCAGACACTGGAACATATAATAGATACAATTAGATACATTACAGACACTAGAACATATAATAGATACATTACATACACTGCAGACACTAGAACATATAATAGATACATTAGATACACTGCAGACACTAGAACATATAATAGATACATTAGATACACTGCAGACACTAGAACATATAATAGATACATTAGATACACTGCAGACACTGGAACATATAATAGATACATTAGATACACTGCAGACACTGGAACATATAATAGATACATTAGATACACTGCAGACACTAGAACAGATAATAGATACATTAGATACATTACAGACACTGGAACATATAATAGATACATTAGATACACTGCAGACACTGGAACATATAATAGATACATGAGATACTCTGCAGACACTAGAACATATAATAGATACATGAGATACACTGCAGACACTGGAACATATAATAGATACAATTAGATACATTACAGACACTAGAACATATAATAGATACATTACATACACTGCAGACACTAGAACATATAATAGATACATTAGATACACTGCAGACACTAGAACATATAATAGATACATTAGATACACTGCAGACACTAGAACATATAATAGATACATTAGATACACTGCAGACACTGGAACATATAATAGATACATTAGATACACTGCAGACACTGGAACATATAATAGATACATTAGATACACTGCAGACACTGGAACATATAATAGATACATTAGATACACTGCAGACACTAGAACAGATAATAGATACATTAGATACACTGCAGACACTAGAACATATAATAGATACATTAGATACATTACAGACACTGGAACATATAATAGATACATTAGATACATTACAGACAGGAGCTGCAGACTATTTACAGTTCATCACCTTCTATTTACTAAATATTCTGCAAACGCTGAGCTCACAGCAAGAGCAAGAGAAGTTTGCACAAGTTTGCAGAAGCTTGCAGATACATACAAGTGTCCCCCATGTAACTCTGCACAGTGTCTGAGGGGGATACTGTGCAGAATTACAGGGGTGCAGCAGGAGACCAGCACTGGGGGATCCCCTCCAGGAGAAGCCCCTGCTGAGGAGGTCACTGGGTGCTGGGTGTCACACACCTGGGTGCTGCTGTGAGTGTTATCTTCATTCTGGGCTGTGGGAGAAGCAGAGAGGAGCTTGTAGCAGGATCACATGTAAGTGCCCGAATCTAACATTGCGCCTAAAATGCGCCTAAACTGTGTTAAAGTAAAGTGATTAATAAGAGGCAGAAAATATACTTATCACAGATGGTTGTAGCTTGTGATAAATCTGGCAAAACAGTGCGCCTGAATTTAGGCGCAACTACTACACTTAGGCGCACAAAAGTGATAAATGTGGCCCTATATATATATATATATATATATTTATATATGTGTGTGTGTGTGTGTATATATAAGGCACCCGGTGAGATTGAGCTCAGGGGGCTCCGGAGGGGTCAGTATCTTGGTGCCTCTATGATCACAAGTGAATGGATTCGCACAACTTCTGGAATTCCAGAAAACTCCAATCTGGAAAGATGAAAATCCCTGGATGTGCCTGGTCCTGAAGGAGTTAAGGGAAATGATTACGGTATAGAAGTATTATATAGGCCACACGATGCAGGGGATGGGGCCGGGATAGATTGTGTCCCTGAACTAATAACACATTGGTGAGTGACAGCTCAGCACTAATTATCTGGAGGAGCCAAATTGGCACAAAGTCCCCATTTCTGCAAATTCTGAACTAATTACAAAAAGTGATCCCCAGTCCTGTATGTGATTCTCTCTGCTTTGTTAAAGGGATGTGTCATAGTTACACGATCTGTCCATGATTTATCCATCTTTACTTGCCATTTTAGAAATGATTAATGTAGCCCACCAGGAATGTTACTATAGACCCCTACACCTCACTATCCCACCAGGAATGTTACTATAGACCCCTACACTTCACTATCCCACCAGGAATATTACTATAGACCCCTACACCTCACTATCCCACCAGGAATGTTACTATAGATCCCTACACCTCACTATCCCACCAGGAATGTTACTATAGACCCCTACACTTCACTATCCCACCAGGAATGTTACTATAGACCCCTACACTTCACTATCCCACCGGGAATGTTACTATAGACCCCTACACTTCACTATCCCACCAGGAATGTTACTATAGACCCCTACACTTCACTATCCCACCAGGAATGTTACTATAGACCCCTACACCTCACTATCCCACCAGGAATGTTACTATAGACCCCTACACTTCACTATCCCACCAGGAATGTTACTATAGACCCCTACACCTCACTATCCCACCAGGAATGTTACTATAGACCCCTACACTTCACTATCCCACCAGGAATATTACTATAGACCCCTACACCTCACTATCCCACCAGGAATGTTACTATAGATCCCTACACCTCACTATCCCACCAGGAATGTTACTATAGACCCCTACACTTCACTATCCCACCAGGAATATTACTATAGACCCCTACACCTCACTATCCCACCAGGAATGTTACTATAGATCCCTACACCTCACTATCCCACCAGGAATGTTACTATAGACCCCTACACTTCACTATCCCACCAGGAATGTTACTATAGACCCCTACACCTCACTATCCCACCAGGAATGTTACTATAGACCCCTACACTTCACTATCCCACCAGGAATGTTACTATAGACCCCTACACCTCACTATCCCACCAGGAATGTTACTATAGACCCCTACACTTCACTATCCCACCGGGAATGTTACTATAGACCCCTACACTTCACTATCCCACCAGGAATGTTACTATAGACCCCTACACCTCACTATCCCACCAGGAATGTTACTATAGACCCCTACACTTCACTATCCCACCAGGAATGTTACTATAGACCCCTACACTTCACTATCCCACCAGGAATGTTACTATAGACCCCTACACTTCACTATCCCACCAGGAATGTTACTATAGACCCCTACACTTCACTATCCCACCAGGAATGTTACTATAGACCCCTACACTTCACTATCCCACCAGGAATCATTTACCCCCTACTCTCCCGTGCACCAGAAATGTTACATATACCTTTTGTGGTCTTCAGCAAACAAATGGTATCAATAAGATCTTTTCTACCAAACCCCATAGGTATTGATTATTAACTCATTTTACTATCCAAGTTATGTTATAGTTTTCCTCTTTACTGCCCTAGCCCACCAGGTATGTTATAATTTTCCTCTTTACTGCCCTAGCCCACCAGGTAGGTTATCATTAAGCTCTTTACTACCCTAGCCCACCAGGTATGTTATCAGGAAGTTCTTTACTACCCCAGCCCACCAGGATTGTTAAACTCTTTACTACCCTAGCCCACCAGGTATGTTATCATGAAACTCTTTACTATCCTAGCACACCAGGTAGGTTATCATGAAGCTCTTTACAACGTTAACCCACCAGGTATGTTATCATGAAGCTTTTTACTACCCTAGCCCACCAGGTATGTTATCATGAAGCTTTTTACTACCCTAGCCCACCAGGTATGTTATCATGAAGCTTTTTACTACCCTAGCCCACCAGGTATGTTAACATGAACCTCTTTACTATCCTCCACCCACCAGGTATGTCATCATTAAGCACTTTACTACCTTAGCTTAACAGGTATGTTATCAGGAAGTTCTTTACTACCCTAGCCCACCAGGTATGTTATCAGGAAGCTCTTTAGTACCCTAGCCCATCATAAATATTATCATGAAACTCTTTACTACCCTAGCCCACCAGGTAGGTTATCAGGAAGTTCTTTACTACCCCAGCCCACAAGGATTGTTATGAAACTCTTTACTACCCTAGCCCACCAGGTATGTTATCATGAAACTCTTTACTACCCTAGCCCACCAGGTATGTTATCATGAAACTCTTTACTATCCTAGCGCACCAGGTACGTTATCATGAAGCTCTTTACTACCCTAGCCCACCAGGTATGTTAACATGAACCTCTTTACTACCTTAGCCCACCAGGTATGTTAACATGAACCTCTTTACTACCCTAGCCCACCAGGTATGTTATCAGGAAGCTCTTTAGTACCCTAGCCCACCAGGTATGTTATCAGGAAGCTCTTTAGTACCCTAGCCCACCAGCAATTTATCATGAAGTTCTTTACTACCCTAGCCCACCAGGTATGTTATCATGAAACTCTTTACTTCCCTAGCCCACCAGGTATGTAATCATGAAACTCTTTACTTCCCTAGCCCACCAGGTATGTAATCATGAAACTCTTTACTACCCTAGCCCACCAGGTACGTTATCATGAAGCTCTTTACTACTTTAACCCACTGGGTATGTTATCATGAAGCTCTTTACTACCCTAGCCCACCAGGTATGTTATCATGAAGCTCTTTACTACCCTAGCCCACCAGGTATGTTAACATGAACCTCTTTACTACCTTAGCCCACCAGGTATGTTAACATGAACCTCTTTACTACCCTAGCCCACCAGGTATGTTATCATGAAGTTCTTTACTACCCTAGCCCACCAGGTATGTTATCATGAAGCTCTTTACTACCCCAGCCCACCATGTATGTTATCAGGAAGTTCTTAATTACCCTAGCCCACCAGGTAGGTTATCATGAAGCTTTTTACAACGTTAACCCACCAGGTATGTTATCATGAAGTTCTTTACTACCCTAGCCCACCAGGTATGTTATCATGAAGCTCTTTACTACCCTAGCCCACCATGTATGTTATCAGGAAGTTCTTCATTACGCTAGCCCACCAGGTAGGTTATCATGAAGCTTTTTACAACGTTAACCCACCAGGTATGTTATCATGAAGCTCTTTACTACCCTAGCCCACCTGGTATGTTATCAGGAAGTTCTTTATTACCCTAGCCCACCAGGTATGTTATCATGAAACTCTTTACTACCCTAGCCCACCAGGAATGTTATCATGAAGTTCTTTACTACCCTAGCCCACCAGGTATGTTATCATGAAACGCTTTACTACCCTAGCCCACCAGGTAGGTTATCATGAAGCTCCTTACTACCGTAGCCCACCATGTATGTTATCAGGAAGTTCTTCATTACGCTAGCCCACCAGGTAGGTTATCATGAAGCTTTTTACAACGTTAACCCACCAGGTATGTTATCATGAAGCTCTTTACTACCCTAGCCCACCTGGTATGTTATCAGGAAGTTCTTTATTACCCTAGCCCACCAGGTATGTTATCATGAAACTCTTTACTACCCTAGCCCACCAGGTATGTTGTCATGAAGTTCTTTACTACCCTAGCCCACCAGGTATGTTATCATGAAACGCTTTACTACCCTAGCCCACCAGGTAGGTTATCATGAAGCTCCTTACTACCGTAGCCCATCAGGTATGTTATCATGAAACTCTTTACTACCCTAGCCCACCAGGTATGTTATCATGAAACTCTTTATTACCCTAGCCCACCTGGTATGTTATCATGAAACTCTTTAATACCCTAGCCCACCAGGTATGTTATCATGAAGCTCTTTACTACCCTAGCCCACCTGGTATGTTATCAGGAAGTTCTTTAGTACCCTAGCCCACCTGGTATGTTATCAGGAAGTTCTTTCTTACCCTAGCCCACCTGGTATGTAATCATGAAACTCTTTACTATCCTAGCCCACCAGGTAGGTTATCATGAAGCTCTTTACTACCCTAGCCCACCAGGTAGGTTATCATGAAGCTCCTTACTACCGTAGCCCACCAGGTATGTTATCAGAAAGCTCTTTAGTACCCTAACCCACCAGGATTGTTATGAAACTCTTTACTTCCCTAGCCCACCAGGAATGTTGTCTTCAACCTCTTTATTTGACCCCACAGACGTTACTTACAGCTGCAGTCAACCCTGTTGTAACTTCAAGAACTAATAAGATGTAGGTTACAAAAAGCTTCTTTCCAAAGTCACCTTTATTTTTTAAAGGGGTGCTTCAATTTATTTGAAAAAAAAAGAAAAAAACCTGGTCCTCCGGGACATAGAGGGGCGAAAAAATAAAACTTTAGCCACTTAGCCCCTCCTGGGAGGCGGAGTCTGCTCCACCTGGGCCATACGTGCTGGAACTGTCTTGCCACAGATCAATGTAACCGTAACGGAACAGGGTAAGTAGGTTGTATTGTTTCTCTTCCTCCTGCCCCAAACTCCCCCAAGAGGATTTCAAGATTAAGGTAAAAATCCCCTTTAAAACAAACTTTTTTGCCTTTAAATGAATAATGCGGACGCCTAAGAGTTAAGTGTTTTATAGTTTTCCAAACTTCATTAAACTTAAAACTAGAGTCAGCGTCTCGACTGACTGATGAGATCAGTTTTTTAGGTCAATGTATTCAGTCCCTCTATTAAAACCAAATTTAATTGCTCTCCCCCCTGCACCCCCCCGGCACATGTCTCTTTCCCTGCGGAGCTGTAAGCTAGAACATGATGTAACAAGGCGCGAATACTGAAGAGCTAAACAGGGCAGACACCTGCTGAAAACAAGTGCCATGAGCAGCGTCTGCTCCATCTTATAGATGAGGTCAAGCGTCTGCTCCGTCTTTAAGAAGAGGTCATGCATCTTCTCTGTCTTAAAGACGAGGTCAAGCGTCTGCTTTGTGATAATGATGAGGTTAAGCATCTTCTCCATCTTAAAGACGAGGTCAAGCGTCTGCGCTGTCTTTAAGACGAGGTCAAGGGTCTGCTCTGTCTTTAGGACGAGGTCAAGCGTCTGCTCCATCTTTAGAACAAGGTCATGCGTCTGCTCCGTCTTTAGGACGAGGTCAAGCGTCTGCTCCGTCTTTAAGACGAGGTCAAGCGTCTGCTTCGTGATAAAGATGAGGTTAAGCATCTTCATCTATAGAACGACGTCAAGCGTCTGCTCCGTCTTTAGAACGAGGTCAAGCGTCTTTTCCGTCTTAAAGACTAGGTCAAGTGTCTGCTCCGTCTAAAAGACGAGGTCAAGCGTTGTCTGCGTCTTAAAGACGAGGTCAAGCATCTTCTCCATCTTAAAGACGAGGTCAAGCGTCTGCTCCGTCTTTAAGACGAGGTCAAGCGTCTTCTCCATCATAAAGACGAGGTCAAGCATCTTCTCCATCTTAAAGACGAGGTCAAGCGTCTGCTCCATCTTTAAGACGAGGTCAAGCGTCTGCTCTGTCTTTAGGACGAGGTCAAGCGTCTTCTCTGTGATAAAGACGAGGTCAAGCATCTTCTCTGTGATAAAGAAGAGGTCAAGCGTCTGCTCCATCTTTAAGACGAGGTCAAGCGTCTGCTCTGTCTTTAAGATGAGGTGAAGTGTCTGCTCCGTCTTAAAGACGAGGTCAAGCATCTTCTCTGTCTTAAAGACCAGGTCAAGTGTCTGCTCCGTCTTAAAGATGAGGTCAAGCGTCTGCTCCATCCTAAAGACGAGGTCAAGTGTCTTCTCCGTGAAAAAGACGAGGTCAAGCGTCTGCTCCGTGAAAAAGACAAGGTCAAGAAACATCACCCTTAATTATGAATGTCATCCGATCTCTATGATGTGAACTATAACCCCTTGTAAAAAAAATTCTGAAAAAAATGGTTGGACGAGCTGTTGAAGTCTGGCTGGAGGAGGATTTTAGGACGAGGATGTCATCCTGAGAGGATGTTATTGTGGTGCCCCCATGACCCCATGACTTCCTTTGACCATTCAAGGTCATTCTCTTTAATATAGAGGGAATAATGGACGCCACCCCCAACAGATGACTAGTTCACCTGTCCATCACTCAAGCCACAGCTGCAAACAAACAAAACCAAACTCACTCCCAGCTTTTCCCAAGGAAAAGATCCTGAAAGGGAACTGTCAATCAAAAGCCACCCTGGGTGTGATGTTTGAGCACAGAAGACTGAAACCTGAACCCGTTCAGCAAGTTCTGACACTGAAAAGTTTCCATTATTTGACTCCCTTGGTCCGGCCCCTGAGGGGTTTTCCAGTTGAGTAGGAAGACTCCATTGACTCCGTTCACTGTGTAGTGGCAGACCCCTGGAACTGCAATAAATGGAAACTCAGCTCCTGAGGTTAACCACAAATCAGAGCAAGGAGCTGGACTTCTGTTTTCGGTTGTTAGCTTTAATAGCGGCACACTTGTAATTCCTGAGACTGGCCACTACTTGAGAATGGCGCTATAACTCTTTGTCTAGAAGCAGCTAAAACCAATTGAGTGTTGGTGAATCTCTGCTAATCTTATGAAAAATTCATTACAAATGGTACATGAAAAGGGCCTTCTAAACTGGACATCCCCTTTAAGCACGTAACAGTATAAATGATTGATCTAATTCTTATTCTTCCGAGTGATTTCCAGGTGCTCCGTACTTCCGAGGCCTCTTCGAACCTCTGGAGGACTCCCCTAAAGACTCTCAGATACCTGACGGGTTTTCCTGTAACCCACAAATCCACTTTCTCCTTGGCTATCTATCCGGCGGCATGTTCTTGGCTGGAGCGGATCCCAGCATGAGGTTACTCTAGAAGTGGCTCCTTGGCTCGGCTGCTGGCTCTAATGAGTTAAGTGGATGTTGTAGGTCGCATTAAGTCATTACATGCGGATTGGGCAGAGAGGAAAACAAATATATGCGTGTGTTCCCCTCTGGTGGCTGGCGGCTATCATCTCCGTGACTATCTCTATGTCCCGTCAGCAGTCCTGAGCCCTGATGGATCGGAGATTAGGAGAGCAACGATGGCCACACAGGGGGCATCACCATAAAACCAACATGTTAAAGGGAATCTAACACCAGGATGAAGGATTGTAAACCAAGCACACTTCAAGACGTGCAGGTGTGTGCCCCCTCTGACATGATCTGCTCTTCTTTTACATTCGTATGTCCTGATTTTTATTGAAAAAAACTCTTTGAAAATGATGCAAATGAGCCTGAGGGGCTCCAAGCTCAATGAACAACAATGGCGCCCCTCATATGCTCATTTGCATAATTTGCAAAAAAAAAATTAGAAGCTAAAAGAAGAACAGATCATGTCAGAGGGGGCACACACCTACACGTAAGTGTGCTTGGTTTACAATCCTTCATCCTGGTGGTAGATGTCCTTTAATGCCCCCAATGCACAGGAGGCGGGTCTTTCATGAGTAGTGCTCTGAGTTCTCTGCACTCAGCTCTCAGCCCCTCCCCTCTGTTCTGAATGATGTCACTAGCATTCTCCTGATTGGACAGTAGGAGGAAGAAAAAACGCTTTCCATTTTATTGTTTCCGTATTCCAAAAGTCAGATCTTCTTCAAGGGAATCTAACATGAAAATCAAATATGGTAAACCAAGGACACCTACACATAGATCCAGGCACCGTGATTGTGGTTTTCATCTTATATTTGTTTTCCATGTCCTCCGTCAATCTAAAATCAACTTTTAAAATTATGCTAATGACCCAGAAGGGCTCCCCCTTCCTCTCATCCCTTCCTCTGCCTGATGTAATCTCAATGCAGCAGAGAAAGTTTCAGCACACAGTGGCAGGGGGTAAGTTCTCCAGCACAGTGTAACAGCCTGTGAAGCTGCAGTGCGAAAGAGCTCTGGTAAATCCCCAAGGAGCCCCCCAAGCTCAATAGCATAATTTTACAAGTTGATTTTAGAAGGAAGGAGGCCATGGATGACAAAAATGAGAATATGACCACAGTCTCGGTGACTGGATCTATGAGTAAGTGTCTCTGGTGGATCATGATGGATTTTGATGGTAGATTTTCTGAGCTGACACAATCAAAGTGTCATGACTGCGCCTGCGCGAGACTATGCCGACAGCTGGGTGGCGTCATTGGCTCTCATAACGGGAAAGGGGAGGGAGGAGGGGATAATTAAGCGCAGAAGAAGTGGGCTTAACTATGTGATGCGGGAGCACCGAGTGCCATAGGGGGTTACACCCTAGAGGGCCAAAGCCTCATTTAAATATTTTTATAGCACATTTTTTACAGTTTCCTGGTAAAAAAAAACAAAAGTGCGCTCAGCTCAGAAGTGCTTTTACAAATTGGTAGATTCCCTTAAAGATTTCCATTTACAGAGCCACACGACGAGGGCTTGTGTTCTGCAGTACAGGTTGTACTTCCTAGTGACGCCAATTAGTATTCAGTACCTGGTACTGGAAAACTGTCAACAAAAATTTCCAAAATGTAGCGGGATTGATTGCTTCTTACGCCGTTTGATTTTTCAGCTTTCACTGGTCGACACATCCTTCTTTGATTCTTTTGGGTCAGTACCATCACAGAGATACCAAATTGATATCATTGGGGCTCATTTACTTACCCGGTCCAGTCGCGATCCAGCGGCTCGTTCTCCGACAAGGATTCGGGTTCTGCCGGGATTCACTAAGGTCCGTGTGGCCAATGGCCACCAAGGGGCCGAATCGCTGGGTTTCCCGAATATTACCGTTTTGCGCCGTTTGTCCCTGAATTGCCCCGGGTTTTTGGCACACGCGAACGGATTGTGTCGCATCGGCGCCAGCTTGCATGTGACAGAAATCGGGGGGGGGGGGGGGGTGGCCGTTGGAAAAATTGTGTCACAAGATCAACACTTACATACACCGAGGAGAAGAAGGTGAACTCCGGCGGGCCCCCCGATTTCCGCCACATGCAAGCCGGCACCGATGCGACACAATCAGATCGTGTGCACCAAAAGCCCGGGGCAATTCAGGGACAAACGGCGCAAAACGGTAATATTTGGGAAACCCGGTGATTCGCCCCTTAGTAAATGAGCCCCACTGTGTTCTGTCTGAATACTTTAAAGAAAATCATCCACATGGATTTAGTGGGTTTAACCCAAGCATACTTATGTGCTGGCAAGTATCCCCTGAAACTGTATTCGATCTTCATTTAGGTGCTAATGGCTTATTTTTGATGGAAAAGGACTTTATGCCAAAAAAAATATGCAAATGAACCTCAGGGGCTCCTGTTTGCTTCACAGAAGTCTCTTCTGGCATCATTGGCTTTCATTGATTCTCTGGCAGGAGAAGGGAGGGAGGAGGTGGGCATAAGCGTCAAAAGGTAGGCATAGATAATTAGCAGCTGACATTGGCTTCTAAAACATACATAGGAACCCCTGAGGCTCATTTGCATATTTCTGGAAGACTTTTTTTTTTTACAAAAAAATAAGCTATTAACAGCCAAATGAAAAAAACAGATCCTGATTCAGGGTGCACACACCAGCAGGTAAGTATGCTTGGGTTAAAACCATTAAATCCATGTAGGGGGTTGGGGCGTGGCTAGGGGCGGTGACTGCCGCCTAGCGCGCGGCAGTCACTGCCGGCCTATGGAGCGAGTGGGGCGGTCCGGGGAAGAGGCAGCGCCTCGGACCGCCCCCTCATGAATACATCGGACAGCTTTGCGAGCTGTCCGATGATTACATTGTACTCCGCCGCAGTGTTTGATAGCGTTACCAGAGGTTTCCGGTTGTAACGCTTTTATGGTTGTAAAAATGAAGGTTGAATTTTGGACAATGGACAGGTATTTACAAGGGGATTGTGTCGCACGCTATAGGAATTCGGCGCAATTGCGCCGACTTTCGTGCAAAAGAAATCGGGGGGCGGGCCATTGACGATCCGAGGGATTCGGACTGAGCGCGGGATTTAACTTTTAAAATTGTGTCGCAAGACAATGCACTTACATACACCGGGAAGAAGAAGGTGAAGTCCGGCGGACCTGAGCGGGGAAGCGACACATGCAGGATAACGGGCACACGATCATAGTGAATCGCAGCAGAGTGCATCATCATCGGACAACGCACAGCAGGGATCGTGACAGGACCGGGTAAGTAAATGTGCCCCATAGTGTAATAGAACTGTATTGCAGAATACTATGGATATACTGCCTCTGGCAGGCTGTAATAGCACATTCTGAGTGACAGGTCTGAGGCTCCTGCCAAATGATCATCCCTTCAGATAATGCGGTGGTGGTGGCCAATCAGCACCGATATGGCAGCATTAATAGACCACAACTGTTTGGGTTCTGCGGTCTTTATACAACACGTAAACCCATGAGTCCTCTCCATACACCCAAAACCACACCATGACGTACAGTTATGTCATGACGTGTTAATGGGTTACCTGAAGTCAACTGAAAGCTCAGCTAATCTCCAAAATAATTGAGGTTGCATTGAGCAGGGGAGGGAGGGGGAGGTGTGGAAGGGCGGAAGAATGAATGAGGAGACACAGTCACACACAGGCTGCAGCTGCTCCTCCCCCAGGACTCCACAAATGCTGCAGGTAATGTGAACTAATCATCATGTATATAAAGTACTGAAATTATTCAAAATGCTGATAACGGCATTTTTAAAATCAGCACAGCATCGGCTATTAGAACCTGTCACAAGCTAAAAATGACATCCCTGCAGACAGGATCCCTTTAAAGAAGACCAGCTCATACATGTGGATATGAATATACCCCTGCTAAAGGAGCGGCCGTAGAGATTCAGGGGCACTTTGAATTTTCTTTCTAGCTCCCACAGTTGCTGAGATATCAGTAAAGATATCCGACATTATAATCCTCTACACTGTCAGAGAGGAGGAGCTGGAGCAGAGGAGGGGGCGTGTGTTGTGTTAATCTTCTACTTGTCAGCACCTCCTCTCTGACAGTGGAGAGGATTAGAATGGTCAGATACTGGGGCTGATATCTCAGCAACCGTAGGGGCTAGAAAGAAAATTCAAAGTACCCCTGAATCTATCTAATAGCCCCTACGGATGGTATCATCATCTTAACATGTGTGAGGTGATGAAAGTTCCTCTTTAAGAGACCCCCCATCTCTGATGCTTACATATGTGGGTGTAAGGAGGTGCACAATGGTGATGTTGATCCCAAATCCTGAATGGAATCTGTTGTTCCCAGCCTGTTCTCTGGTGTTTCGAAGTGTTTGGTACATTTTTTTTATAGGACGGTTATTAATATTCATGCATGAAGCATGGGGGTAATTATAGGAACAGATGTAGTTCACCTCATAAATAAATGCTATAATATGGTTATAAATCAGCCGCCGCTGTGTGGTGATTCTCGGACAATAATGGGATTTCTGGGCCACGGAACAGGGAGATAAATATGTTACTATCCATAGGATTCCCACTTTTCTTACTGCATTTTGCAGATTTCAGCTTTCTTCATAGGATTGGAAAAGAATGTGTATGGGGACTGGATATTATCCCATATACAAGGAGGATGACCTGTAGATAGATCATAAAAAAACCTAAAAATTCAAATCACCCCCTTTCCCTAGAAGTGATATACCGTATATACTCGAGTATAAGCCGACCCAAGTATAAGCCCGAGGCCCCTAATTTTACCACAAAACCTGGGAAAACCTATTGACTCGAGTATAAGCCAAGGGTGGGAAATGCATTGGTCACAGCCTCCACAGCATATAGCCTGCCGGACCCTACCCCATAGTATATAGCCAGCACCTGCCCCCCAGTATATAGCCTGCCAGCCCTCCTGCCCCAGTATATAGCCTGCCGGACCCCGCCCCATAGTGTATAGCCAGCCCCCTGCCCCAGTATATAGCCAGCCCCCTACCCCACTATATAGCCAGCCCCCTGCCCCAGTATATAGCCAGCCCCCTACCCCACTATATAGCCAGCCCCCTGCCCCAGTATATAGCCTGACGGACCCTGCCCCATAGTATATAGCCAGCACCTACCCCCCAGTATATAGCCTGCCAGCCCATACACCCCAGTATATAGCCAGCCCCCTACCCCAGTATATAGCCAGACCCCTGCCCCAGTATATAGCCAGACCCCTGCCCCAGTATATAGCCAGCAGCGGGGGAAGATGGATAGGTGAGTTTTTATATATTTTTTTTTACTCGAGTATAAGCAGAGTTTGGGTTTTCAGCACATTTTTTTTGTGCTGAAAAACTAGGCTTATACTCGAGTATATACAGTAAATATAAATAAACAGTAAAAATCATAAACACATTAGGTATCACCGCGTCCGAAAATGCCTGATCTATCAAAATATAATAACGGTTTTTCACTGCGTTTTACCCCCTAACGGAAAATAGCACCCAATTTTGAAAATGGCACTTTTTTGCCATTTTGAAAAATAGAAAAAAAATCTATAAAAGGTGATCAGAAGGTCGTACAGACTTAAAAATGGTAGTATTGAAAACGTCATCAAAAGTCGCAAAAAATGACATCACCCAGAGCTCCATACACCAAAGTATGAAAAAGTTATTAGCTCCACAAGATGGTGAAATCTAAAAAAAAAATTTTTGTACAAGTGGTTTTAATTTTTGTAAATGTATGAAAACATTATAAAACCTGTACAAATTTGTTATCCCCTTGATCGCACCGACCCAAAGAATAAAGGAGACCTGTAATTTGTGGTGCACAGTGAAAGCTGTAACATCCAATCCCACAAGAAAATGTTGCAAATTCCTTTTTGCACCAATTTCACTGCATTTGGAATGTTTTTCAAGCTTCCCAGTACACGGCATGGGATAATAAATACCGTCCCTATGCAGTGCAATTTGTTACGCAGAAAACAACCCATCACACAGCTCCTTACGTGTAAAAAATTTCAAAGGCTCCTTCCTCAGGGATAGACAACTATCCTCAGATTTCGTACCCAGGTGATATCCCCACAGCAGGACCTTTGTACCTACAGTAGGGTCTGAGCCACCGGTCAGGGGTCCTTTACACTTACAGCCAAGTGGATTGTTGTGTATACAAGACTTTTGCTTTGTAGCCATTTTAAATGAGCCAAGCACAGGCACACACTCCATTTATCAGGCTGTAATCTGGCTTATATAGTCGGCAGCCAGTTTCAGTAGGCCCCTGGGTGACAGAGCCTCAGTGGGCCCCTTTGCAGTGAACTCAAGTGGAGGCAGTAACTAAAACAGTCCCCTATTCTCTAAAATATTCCCTAGTTTATCATTCCAAACAGCCCCCTCGTGGTTATTTTATATAAGCTTCCCCCAACCTCATGGATTCCTTGTGTACAGATTTATGTGGGCCCCCCCAGCAGCTCTAGGCCCCAGGCACTTGCCCAGGTATACCCAGTGCTGGCGCCGGCCCTGAGTCTTGCACACACAATTTTTTGTCTCTTTATATGATTTTTGTGGTCTAGATTATCTGGCCTCTATTTTCCGGAAGGAGGGATTTTCAGCAACACACCAGCGAGGGGGACCATACACACACAGGTCCATTTCGGATCACAATACTACCCCAGGGAGTTCCTCAGAGGATTTTTCAACCCCTCCATCAAATCAAAAAAATTTTCATTCCGATAGAAGGTCTCACTCCATTGATTCTGAATTTCTGAGCAACAATATTTTCAATTCTCTACTGTCAAATGGGTGGAGCCAGGTTGCCTGCTCCAGCCCATCTGACAGTAGAGAACCAAAAATAATTAGCTTGATAACTTGGGAACTGTGCCATAATCAATGGAGGGGCAACTATTAAAGGATATATAGGGGAAGATTTACTTACCCGGTCCTGTTGCGATCCAGCGGAGCGTTCTCTGCGGAGGATTCGGGTCAGGCCGGGATTCACTAAGGCAGTTCCTCCGACGTCCACCAGGTGTCGCTGCTGCGCTGAAGACCATCGGATTGCATCGGAGTTCACCGTCCTACCCTGGGTGCAGGTAAGTGCGTGTCGAGCGACACTTTTTTTTTTAAAATGCGACGGTTTCTCCGAATCCGTCGGGTTTTTGTTCGGCCACGCCCCCCGATTTCCGTCGCGTGCATGCGCAACAATCCGATCGTGTGCGCCAAAACCGCGGGGCAATTCAGGAAAAATCAACGCAAATCGGAAATATTCGGGTAAAGCACGAATCGGGCCCTTAGTAAATGACCCCCATAGAGTTGTAGTTGATGGAGATGATGGTAAAAGGTTCTCCTTAAAGGGATTCTATGATAAAATTACAGGTAAGGGGGCAGCAAAAATAATAAATCATTTCTTTCTGGTCCACCATTTGTGGACATTAATTGTCCTCACTGCACTCAAATTTATAGAGGTCTCTTGACGCTCCGAGAAGATCTCATTGAGGTGATCACTCAATCATCACTCTGACCAGTGTTCTCCTTTGAGGTCCCAATTTTTTTATATACCATATATACTTGAGTATAAGCCTAGTTTTTCAGCACAAAAAAATGTGCTGAAAACCCAAATTCGGCTTATACTCGAGTAAAAAGAATATAGGTTTTACCAGGTTTTTATGGTAAAATTAGGGCCCTCGGCTTATACTTGGGTCGGCTTATACTCGAGTATATACAGTAATTTTATTTTTCTATTTTATTTGGTGGCAAATATAGACATCCGTCAACAGATGGCAGCAGTCAACTACCATCCGGGCCTTGACTCTACTTGAAAAAGTTGGAGTGCACCCAAGTAAAAAGTTCAATTAACCTTCCCCTTGATTCTCTCGTAACGCAGGATCTGCCTCCGTCAGCCTAATGATGAGACGTCCTCGTTAAAAGCCACTGTCTCATGCTCAATAAAGCCGCTGGCTCTCGGAAAAAAAAAAAAAACCTACAACATTGATTACACCACGTTTAGCTCAGTTTTCCGCGGAGGACACATAAAATCCTCCACTTGGACGGTAAACACGAGAAGACGGTAAGTAAAGACGAGAGCGGGGGGGGGGGGGGGTCGTAGAAAACCGATGTTATGACATTGTAATACTGGTTAACTGGTTATATCATATGTGTGTGTGGTGTAGTATGTTATGTCATTGTAATACTGGTTATATCATGTGTGTGTGGTGTAGTATGTTTTGTCATTGTAATACTGGTTATATCATATGTGTGTGGTGTAGTATGTTATGTCATTGTAATACTGGTTATATCATGTGTGTGTGGTGTAGTATGTTATGTCATTGTAATACTGGTTATATCATGTGTGTGGTGTAGTATGTTATGTCATTGTAATACTGGTTATATCATATGTGTGTGGTGTAGTATGTTATGTCATTGTAATACTGGTTATATCATGTGTGTGTGGTGTAGTATGTTATGTCATTGTAATACTGGTTATATCATGTGTGTGGTGTAGTATGTTATGTCATTGTAATACTGGTTATATCATGTGTGTGTGGTGTAGTATGTTATGTCACTGTAATACTGGTTATATCATATGTGTGTGGTGTAGTATGTTATGTCATTGTAATACTGGTTATATCATGTGTGTGTGGTGTAGTATGTTATGTCATTGTAATACTGGTTATATCATGTGTGTGTGGTGTAGTATGTTATGTCATTGTAATACTGGTTATATCATGTGTGTGGTGTAGTATGTTATGTCATTGTAATACTGGTTATATCATATGTGTGTGGTGTAGTATGTTATGTCATTGTAATACTGGTTATATCATGTGTGTGTGGTGTAGTATGTTATGTCATTGTAATACTGGTTATATCATGTGTGTGTGGTGTAATATGTTATGTCATTGTAATACTGGTTATATCATGTGTGTGTGGTGTAGTATGTTATGTCACTGTAATACTGGTTATATCATGTGTGTGTGGTGTAGTATGTTATGTCACTTGTGTTATTAGTCGTACTATATATGGATGTAGCAAAGCTGAATGTGTCTACTCATATAGTGACCTGCAGTCCTATGTAAAACTGCAGACGTTGACCTTGTCGGAGATCATAATGCAAATTATGTTAATTTATACGATGGTTGGCCATTGAGAAAAGGTTTTTTTTTATTAGGGTAAGATGTTACGTAGAATAGTTTGTCTGTGTTAATTAAAGGGATATCCTGTTTCTCATTGCCTTTAATTGTCTTATCTCAATGCCTCTATGGAAATGTCTTTAGAGCTGAATTTGTCATTCATCATTTTGGGACTGCACCTCAGTTCTCTAAGTTAAGATACATGCAGTAGGTTGTAACTCTATGTGAAGTCCCATGTAACATGTGAACATGTTTCTGTTATTCATGTAATAATGCTTAGTAGATTTTGCTAAAATATGGGATTCTGAATAAGATGGAGACTTTAACTCTCTAAATGAAGTATCTGAGTCAACATAGTGTTGGCCAGGGGGCTTGATATGTGCCTTTCCGTTTTGTGTATACAGCTCCTATGCAGACCTATGTGTCTCCATGGTTACAGACTGCAAACTCTGTGTGTAGTCTTATCCTGCAGACATGTCTGATGGACAATGTTGGACTGGCTTAACTCCAGGTGAGGTTGACCCTACTTGCGTTGTCAACCTAGACATAAATACACTATGAAGTCTTAAAAAGGACCTTTCACCCCCTCACACACTTGTAGATGTGCATATAATTTTAGGGGCTGCTTCACAGATTCAGGGGCAGTTGAATTTTCTTTCTAGCCCCCCACAGTTCATAGTACAGATCATAGTTTATACGGTTAAAAAAAGACACTTGTCCATCAAGTTCAAGCAAGGAAGTTGCTAAGATATCAGTCCTGGTATCTGACCATTGGGGGTCATTTACTAAGGGCCCGAATTGCGTTTTCCCGACGTGTTACCCGAATATTTACGATTTGCAATGATTTTTGCTGAATTGCCCCGGGATTTTCGTGCACGCGATCGGATTGTGGCGCATTGGCGCCGGGATGCACGGGACGGAAATGGGGGGCGTGGCCGAACGAAAACCCGACGGATTCGGAAGAACCGACGCATTTTTTAAAAAAAAGTGTCACTGGACACGCGCTTAGCTGCACCCAGCAATGGATCGTGGACTCCGGCGGGCCTCGGCGGACTTCAGCGAAACAGCGACACCTGGTGGACGTCGGAGGAACTACCTTAGTGAATCGCCGGAAGACCCGAATCCACCGCAGAGAATGCGCCGCTGGATCACTAATGGACCGGGTAAGTAAATCTGCCCCAGTGTCTCCTGTGTCAGAGAGGAGGTGCTGGAGCAGAGGAGGGGGCGTGTGTTAATCTTCTCTCACATTGAGCTACCCGGAAGATTACCATAACAAACTCCTCTGTTCCATCACTTCCTTTCTGACAGTACAGAGGCTTATAATGATCTGATACCAGTCCTGATATCTCAGCAACCGTCGGGGCTAGAAAGAAAATTCAAAGTACCCCTGAATCCGTGCAGTAGACCCTACAGTATAAAATGTTCATATCCACATGTGTGAGGTGGTGGTAAAGTCTATCTCTATTGTATAGGTGGCAGTAGTCAGGGCAAATCAAATACCGAAATGTAACATGGATGTGGACAACCTAGACAGATTTGCCCAATATTGGTGACAATAGACCTAGATGTTTGACGAGTGTGAGTTTGGTCAACATAACATATGGTCTGGTCAACCAAGATGGATGTGTCCCATCGTTGATGGTAATGGACAATTAGGAGAGACCACTGGTATTGGCAATTTACCCACTGGTGGTGTCAACCTAAACAAGTCTACACAATGGTTTCTCAAGACCAGTCTCTTTCCAGGTTTGGAAGTAGTATTGCTACCGAACTGGTTTGACTGTGTGAGACGCCATGGATGTCTAGATTATGGAGATTGCCTTTGCAGGCTACCAGCTTCTTGAACGTTAGACAGTGCTATATCGAGAGCTGCCTTATTTAAGGTAGCACTGAAGGCATAATTTTCTCCAACCCTGGAGAACTTATTTACCCAGAGTCCCCAGGAGGTCATCCATGGTCTTTAAGATGGCCAGCAAAGGCAATCCCCATAAGGAGAACTAACCCGTTCTTGAAGCAGAGTGGACATCTATTGACTAGATCCTTCTCTCTACTGGAGCAAATCCCACATAAAAATCATTATGGGGCAAATTTACTTACCCGGTCCTGTCGCGACTCCCGATCTGGATGGTCCGACAAAGATGAAGTCTGGCGCGATTCACAAAGCTCGTGCGTCCGAGTTCCTGCATTCGTCGCTTCCCCACTGAGTTCCGCTGGAGTTCACCTTCTTCTTCCCGGTGCTTGTAAGTGCGTGTCTTGCTACACAATTTGAAATGTTAAATCCCGCGCGTAGTCCGAATAAGTCGGGTTGCCGAACGGCCCGCCCCCCGTTTTGTGTCACGTACAAGCCGGTGCCGATGCCCCAAAATCCGATCGCATGCACAAAAAGTCCCTCTTAAATGTGGCACAAAACGGAAATTGTCGGGAAACCCAATGTAAATGCGCTCCGCGGACCCTTAGTAAATGAGCCCCTATATGTGAAAAATATAAGTTAGTGGACTCTAAAAAAAAAAAGGTCTAAATTTTTCTAATAACTCGAGAAAATTAGTTCATTTTCAGCCAATAAATTGGAAATATTTCAGCACGTAACAAAGTTTTAGGCCAGCCGAGTCTCTCGTTTCGGATGTATTTCACCCACGCGAAAACACTTATTGAGTTCATGACTTATTGAAATTGCAATTCCCCATGAGGTGAGATGGAATTGCACACAGATCTGGTAATTTAAGTTAAAAAAAAAGAACCACCAATTGAACGTGTGATTTTCTTTCTGCCTGTTTGAGCCTCCTTTCACTGCCGGAGAATAGGTAATTTAGCGGCAGTAGGTATGGCCAATTCAGGTCAACAGAGGCTTTATTCTCTCATCGTGGATTAGAAATATAGATAATTACACAGGCAAAGAGTCTGTACAATTGAGTTGATGATTGGTTAAACTTTGCTGCACAAGAATGTGAATTTTTCTTCTTACCTGGACATAAGGGGATCACACCATTACACTTTGCTGTAGGACCTCAATATTCTCATTTCTATAGGCAACTGGTCCACCAGAAGAACATTTGATAGTCAGAGTCTGTACAATTGAGTTGATGGATGTTGAGCTTTGTTGCACGAAATGTACAGTTGACCTCTTACCTGTACAAAAGGGGATCACATAATTACGCTGTGTTGTAGGACTGTGTTCTCACTTTTATAGGTAAGTGGCCACCAGCTCAACAGAAGACCATTTGATGGTCTAAGAGTCTGTACAATCGAGTCGATGAATGGTCAAACCTTGTCGCACAAAAATATGAAGTTGACCTCTTACCTGTCACATCATGACACTGTGCTATAGGACTTGAATGTTCTCACTTCTACAGGTAAGTGGCCACCAGAGCAACAGAAGACCATTTGAGGGTCAACGAGTCTCTACAATTGAGTTGATGGATGGTTTAGACTTGTTGCACAAAAATGTGTAGTTGACCCCTTACCTGTAGAAAAGGGGATCACATCATTACGATTTGCTGTAGGACGTCAACATTGTCTCTTCTTTAATAAATGATCCACCAGAGCACCAGAAGACCATATGATGGCCAAATATTTCAAAAACACCTGCTTGATGTTGTGCCAGACCCCCTCATGCTGATAGTTTTGTCCGATAAATCTGAAGATGTCCTGTGATCTGGAAATTCTTAGCAGATTCTTCAACTTCTTTGAGGGCCTCAATGAATTTGATCAGGTATGTAACTTGAGTCCTGAATGAAAATTTGTACCAGTTCCCCTGCTGTCATAGTACTGGTCTCTTGGGACCACATGCAACTCCACAACTTACACTCTTGAGCATGACCCTGTCTAAAGAACACCCTTTGTCTCTCTTTGGACCATCTCTCTTTGGTAGGTCCTAACCACAACCCTACAATATTTCTTCAATTTTTCAGTATCTCACCCATTGGGCTAGCCATCAAATTTTGGCTCACAAAACGTTAGATTTGCTCATTTTTACATCAAAATCAAAAATGTACCAGTTATTTTCTGCTTAATATAGACCACCACTAATAGAAGTGTATCTCTTTGGACCATCTTTCTTTAGTAGGTTCTAACCATGACCCTACAACATTTTTTGAACTTTTCAGTATCTTACCCATTGGGCTAGCCATCAAATTTTGGCTCCAAAAACTTTAGGTTTGCTGATTTTTACATCAAAATCCAAAACTTACCAGTAATTTGCTGCTTAATATAGACCACCACTGATAGGAGCCAACGTGGGAAGATCATGGTCAGTGTTTTTCCTGGAATTTCAAGCTAAATTAATGAAGAAATTTCATCAGGACCATCTTTCCATAACAAAAGGTTCCTATGGTTGCAAAAGATCTTTACCATCTAATTTTGATGTTGACCAACCTAGAGAATTTTTGGTCAACTTTTTGAGAACCAGAGCATCCAACGTTTTTGATGTCACGGATTGTTTAAAACAACATGGTCATTTCCAATGGGAAGATCATGATCAAACCAAGAAATGCTTCACCCTTTTTATGGGATGTATTATTTCTAGTCCGACTGTTCATGACGGAGACTGGTTCGTAGCCAAAGAGGACTTGGGTATCTCGAAGCTCGAAGAAGGATTTGCAACGTCAACCTCCTACACAGTTGATAAAGTAGGTCTTGCCGATTGATGTCCAAACCAATAGAAATGTCTCATTTTGCCTTAATGTTTTTTTCTCCTAACCAATTCCTAATGAATATCTATTAAGCAGGTGTTTTTTTTTTATATTTTTGAAAAATACCCCCTACTATAGTCTCCAGACCAAGACCCCACGAAGAGAACTTGCTACGAGGTTGCATCTTGTCTCAATACATTTCTGGGATTTAAGGTCAAAGTTCTCATTATGGAGCCCTCCTTGGTTTTAAAAAAACAAAAATCTCCCCAATTTTTGGAGGATTCGAAGACTAAAATAGAACATTGTAGAACATCTCTTCTTGAAATAACCTTCTGCTTAGTCCATGGCTTCACGACAAGAAAAAAATCTGCATCGGTTCTCAGATATGTATCGATCGCCCTGATGAATTATATATCAGCTGAAATGGTCTTTGGATAATTCTCTTCCATCAAGCTACAATCTGGAACCAAATTTTTTTTTTTTAGGTAAAATGCCAAAATTAAGTCTATTATTAATCAGATATTTAACTCTTCGAACTGATAGTAACGGAGCTGATACAAGACTCAGGACCAGTTCAGCAGATTCAGGCAAAAACACTCATAAGGTGAAAGCCAATTGTATCGGGTGGGCCCCATGGAACTCCAGTCCGACGGTGGTTGTGACGATGTGCTGAGGCATCATGGGATTGATAACAGACAGCACAATTTATCAGTAAAGATTTTGTCCAGGGGATTTGGAGTTTGTCTATAGAAAGTATATGAGAAAATGAGTCACTTGTTTATAGTAAATGACAAGATAAGAATGAGTGGACAATCCCTTTAAGACATTATTGGTCTTGGTGTATTTATCCTGCAGAGAAAAGGAGAATCAATTGTTTACTAGATGCAAATATTCTCCGTGAAGCGTTTACGAGATTGCCGGAGCGGTTACTAAGTCATTGACGGTTTTATTTTTAGATCCGGCGGAGATGGGGCACGATCTGGATGAGCAGAAGGATGACAGGGGCACCGTCTGTGTCAAGTATCTGCTGTTTCTCTTCAATTTCTTCTTTTGGGTAAGTTCACCCCCTTGGACGGTTGTAGTCCGGGGCGAGAATTGTCACCATTGTTTCGAGAATAGAGAATATGAAATGTTGAATTTTTGCTTTTTCCTAATGTTTTGGTCACTCCAAGGCATCTGAGATAAAGAACGAGCCAAATCCGCAGATATTATTCGTGAAAAGATTATGCTGCTATATACAGCTGGGTATACAGCTACTCTTTAGATCTATGTTTCTCCATGGTAACAGACCACAATGCTGCCCTGTGTTGTCAGAATCAATAGCATTTAGGTGGAAAAATAAGTAAAAACATAGAGATAGAGGTTACTGCAGCTAGTAGTAAGTTTCTATACAACCCCAAGTGCTTTATTCAACAGTACAGGTAAGTACAGTACTCCTCTATAATGTTCTACATGGTCTTACTGATGCTTGTGATAGAGACATAGCATAGATAGAGGTTACTAGATATAGCAGTAAGTTTCTATCCAACCCCAAGTGCTTTATTCAACAGTACAGGTCAGTACAGTACTCCTCTATAATGTTCTACATGATCTTACTGATGCTTGTAAGAGAGACATAGGCACAGATAGAGGTTACTGCAGCTAGCAGTAAGTTTTTATACAACCCCAAGTGCTTTATTCTGTACAGGTCAGTACAGTTGACTCTTCTATAATGTTCTACATGGTCTTACTGATGCTTGTGATAGAGATATAGGCACAGATAGAGGTTACTGGAGCTAGCAGTCAGTTTCTATCCAACCCCAAGTGCTTTATTCAACAGTACAGGTCAGTACAGTACTCCTCTATAATGTTCTACATGATCTTACTGATGCTTGTGATAGAGACATAGGCACAAATAGAGGTTACTAGAGCTAGCAGTCAGTTTCTATCCAACCCCAAGTGCTTTATTCAACAGTACAGGTCAGTGCAGTACTCCTCTATAATGTTCTACATGATCTTACTGATGCTTGTGAGAGAGATATAGGCACAGATAGAGGTTACTGCAGCTAGTAGTATGATTCTATGCAAACCCACGTGCTTTATTCAACAGTACAGGTCAGTACAGTACTCCTCTATAATGTTCTACATGGTCTTACTGATGATTGTGATAGAGACATAGCATAGATAGAGGTTACTAGAGATTGCAGTAAGTTTCTATCCAACCCCAAGTGCTTTATTCAACAGTACAGGTCAGTACAGTACTCCTCTATAATGTTCTACATGGTCTTACTGATGATTGTGATAGAGACATAGCATAGGTAGAGGTTACTAGAGATAGCAGCAAGTTTCTATCCAACCCCAAGTGCTTTATTCAACAGTACAGGTCAGTACAGTACTCCTCTATAATGCTCTACATGATCTTACTGATGCTTGTAAGAGAGACATAGGCACAGATAGAGGTTACTGCAGCTAGCAGTAAGTTTTTATACAACCCCAAGTGCTTTATTCTGTACAGGTCAGTACAGTACTCTTCTATAATGTTCTACATGGTCTTACTGATGCTTGTGATAGAGACATAGGCACAAATAGAGGTTACTGGAGCTAGCAGTATGTTTCTATCCAACCCCAAGTGCTTTATTCAACAGTACAGGTCAGTACAGTACTCTTTTATATTGTTCTACATGATCTTACTGATGCTTGTGAGAGATACATAGGCACAGATAGAGGTTACTGGAGCTAGCAGTAGGTTTCTATCCAACCCCAAGTTGGCTTTATTCAACAGTACAGGTCAGTACAGTTCTCCTCTATAATGTTTTACATGATCTTAATCATGCTTGTGAGAGAGACATAGGCACAGATAGAGGTTATTGCAGCTAGCAGTAAGTTTTTATGCAACCCCAAGTGCTTTATTTTGTACAGATCAGTACAGTACTCTTCTATAATGTTCTACATGGTCTTACTGATGCTTGTGATAGAGACATAGGCACAACTAAAGGTTACTGGAGCTAGCAGTAGGTTTCTATCCAACCCCAAGTGCTTTATTTAACAGTACAGGTCAGTACAGTGCTCCTATATAATGTTCTACATGATCTTACTGATGCTTGTGAGAGAGATATAGGCACAGATAGAGGTTACTGGAGCCAGCAGTAAGTTTTTATACAACCCCAAGTGCTCTATTCAACAGTACAGGTCAGTAAAGTGCTCCTCTATAATGTTCTACATGATCTTACTGATGCTTGTGAGAGAGACCTAGGCACAGATAGAGGTTACTGCAGCTAGCAGTAAGTTTTTATACAACCCCAAGTGCTTTATTCTGTACAGGTCAGTACAGTACTCTTCTATAATGTTCTACATGGTCTTAGAGATGCTTGTGATAGAGACATAGGCACAAATAGAGGTTACTGGAGCTAGCAGTAGGTTTCTATCCAACCCCAAGTTCTTTATTCAACAGTACATGTCAGTACAGTGCTCCTATATAATGTTCTACATGGTCTTACTGATGATTGTGATAGTGACATAGCATAGATAGAGGTTACTAGAGATAGCAGTAAGTTCCTATCCAACCCCAAGTGCTTTATTCAACAGTACAGGTCAGTACTGTACTCCTCTATAATGTTTTACATGGTCTTACTGATGATTGTGATAGAGACATAGCATAGATAGAGGTTACTAGAGATAGCAGTAAGTTTCTATCCAACCCCAAGTGCTTTATTCAACAGTACAGGTCAGTACAGTACTCCTCTATAATGTTCTACATGATCTTACTGATGCTTGTAAGAGAGACATAGGCACAGATAGAGGTTACTGCAGCTAGCAGTAAGTTTTTATACAACCCCAAGTGCTTTATTCTGTACAGGTCAGTACAGTACTCCTCTATAATGTTCTACATGGTCTTACTGATGATTGTGATAGAGACATAGCATAGATAGAGGTTACTAGAGATAGCAGTAAGTTTCTATCCAACCCCAAGTGCTTTATTCAACAGTACAGGTCAGTACAGTACTCCTCTATAATGTTTTACATGGTCTTACTTATGATTGTGATAGAGACATAGCATAGATAGAGGTTACTAGAGATAGCAGTAAGTTTCTATCCAACCCCAAGTGCTTTATTCAACAGTACAGGTCAGTACAGTACTCCTGTATAATGTTCTACATTATCTTTCTGATGCATGTGTGTGTGTGTGTGTGTGTGTGTGTGAGAGAGAGATAGAGAGGGGCCTAGAGTGGAGCAATATGTTTCTATCCCATTCCAATTTCTTTGTTCACATTAGTGCAAGTCAGTACTTCTCTTCTATGTGGCCCTCTTCTAAACAAGAGAGAGAAAGATGGACTAATAGTAAGTTGCTATCTCACCCCAAGTGCTTTTTTCATACCAATAGAGGTCAGTACATCTCTATAATGTTCTACAAGATCCTTCATGTGCTACATCTCCTCTAAATGAGGAGACAGGGGAGAGACACAGCCTGGAGTGAAGTTGTCAGAGCTAATTATAAGTTGCTGTTTCACCTCCACTGCTTTATTTACATCTGAACAGGATAGAACTTCTCTATAATGTCCTATATGATCATTTTAAGCTTCTAAATGAGCAGCGAGAGAAACAGAAAGAGAGAGCAGAGATACAGATCTGTATTGAAGCTGCTGGAACTAATAGTAAGTTTCTATCTTACCCCAAGTGCTTTTTTCACTCCAGTGCAGGTCAGTACTTCTTGATTATGTCCTATATGATCCTCTAAAATGTCTATTTGAGTGGAATAGAGAGAGGATAGACACAGGTCCGGAATGAAGCTGCGTTCCTCTAAATGAAGAGACAAAGAGAGGAAGAGACACGGATCTGGAGTGAAGCTGTCAGAGATAATCATAAGTTCCTGTCTCACCTCCACTGCTTTATATGATAGTACTTCTCTATAATGTCCTATTTGATCATTTAAGGCTTCTAGATTGAGAGAGCAAAAGAGAAGCGAGAGACACAGGTCCAGACTGAAGTTGCTGGAACTAATAGGAAGTTCCTATCTCACCCCAAGTGCTTTATTCACACCGTGTTTCCCAGTACATTTCAGTATTGGGGTAGAGCGAGAAGAGAGACACATGTCTAGATTGAAGCTGCTGGAACTAAGAGTAGGTTACTATCTCACCCAAAATGCTTTATTCACACCACTACAGGTCAGTACTTCTCTATAATGCCCTATATGATCATTTTAAAACCTCTATCTCACCTCCACTGCTTTATTCATATCAGTACAATTGAGCACTTCTCTATAATGTTCTATATGAGCCTTTTAAACTTCAATTTGAGGAGGGAGAGAGAGACAAAGGTCCAGATAAAAGCTGCTGGAACTAATATTAAGTTGCTATCTCACCCTAAGTGCTTTATTCATACCAGTACTGGTGAGTTCTTCTCTATAACATCCTATATGATACTTTTAAACTTCAAAATGAGGAGTGAGAAAGAACAAGAGAGAGAGACAAAGGTCCAGATAAAAGCTGCTGGAACTAATATTAAGTTGCTATCTCACCCTAAGTGCTTTATTCATACCAGTACTGGAAAGTTCTTCTCTATAATGTTCTATATGAACATTTTAAAAGATAGAGAGAAAAGAGAGACAAAGAGAGAGGAGAGATAAATGTCTACATGGGTTTCTATCTCACCTCAAATGCTTTATTCACACCACTACAGGTCAGTACTTCTCTATAATGCCCTATATGATCATTTTAAAACCTCTATCTCACCTCCACTGCTTTATTCATATCAGTATAATTGAGCACTTCTTTATAATGTTCTATATGAACTTTTCAAAAGATAGAGAGAAAAGAAAGACAAAGAGAGAGGAGAGACAAATGTCTACATGGGTTTCTATCTCACCCCAAATGCTTTATTTACACCACTACGGGTCACTACTGCTCTATAATGTCTTATATGATCCTTTTAAACTGCTATTTGAACGGAGAGAGAGGGGATAGACACAGGCCTGGAATGAAGCTACTGGAGGTAATTATATGTTGCTATCTCGCCACCACTGCTTTATCCACATCAGTACCAGTCAGCATCCCTCTATGGGGCACATTTACTTACCCGGTCCAGTTGCTATCCCGCAGCGCGTTGTCCGGCGCTGATTTGGGTCTGCCGGGATTCACTAAGGATGTGCGCCCGATATCCACCAGGTGTCGCTGCTGCGCCGAGGTCCGCCGGAGTTCACCTTCTTCATCCCGGTGCATTTAAGTGCTGATCTTGCGACACAAATTCTATTTTAAATTCCGCATTTTTTCAGAATTCTTCAGGTTGTCCGATGGCCAAGCCCCGCCCGATTTCTGTCGCGTGAAATCCGATCAAGTGCGCCAAAATCCCAGGGCAATTTGGCGCAAAACGCAAATATTCGGGAAAACCAACGAAAGTGCGCCCGATGGACCCTTAGTAAATGAGCCCCATTGTGTCCTATAGGATCCTGCTGATGCTTTTGAGTGTAAGAAAAGGAATGGATAAAAGAAAAATTGAGTTTCAATAGAATTTTTTTTTACAAGAAAGGCCGCATTCTGTGGGAGTTGTGTATCGAGAGGCTCCGACAGACGACTGCGTAACCACATTTTCACTGTATTCAGACAGAATTTGATCTAATCATTGGATTATTACGCACTTCTAGTCAGCACTAGACGCCTTCACAGATTCCTCTTGCTCCAGGCTGAAGGTGAAATCTAGAAATGTTCCCAACGTCCCCTGTAATCCGGTTATGGTTGTTTACTGGATGATACATGACTGTGAGCGAGCCGCTGCGCTCACATGTCTCACGTAGATGTATATTTAATAGGCCTCGCGAAAGATACACCCTGAGGGACTGTAAATGAGGCTGATAGTAAACCACACGGTCCACAGGCCCGATCCTCGCCTCGTAGGCCTCTCTCTATCCGCCGGACGATTTTGTAAAGGTTGAAATTATTCCGGCTGGATAATTCCGAGATGTAAAAAAAATCTTAGGCAGGGATAGTAGCATTTTTTTCTTCCGTGTGGTAATGAAGACGCGGGGCCAGTTACTTCTGACTGCGTTTGTTTTCTGACCTACTTTATCTGGGATTCGGTTCAACGCATTAATTATTCCTCGAGTAGTTATGCAAATTTTTGTACCCTATTTATGGTAATATTAGCAGCTGATTGAGAAGAGGAACCCTGCTAAGTAATCACTCGAAATAAATTGACGCAAGAATAAGCACAAAAGGTCACTACTCAGAAGTGCTGCTTAAAGGGAACCTGTCACCAGAATTTTACCCCATTAAACTTGCAGCCCCCTCAGGTAGGGGATGAAATGTCCTTTCTAGAATTCCCTCCTTAATGTGAAATCTCACAAAAAAAAAATCTCCCCCAAAGTCGTGACAATGAGCAGAGAAGAGTCATATTTTGCCTGAGATGAGTCAAGTTTAGAGGCTGCAGGGGCAGTGACACTTCAGAAACACCTATCTTTTGGTGCTCACCGGGGAGCATAGTCACAATGGGGCAAGGTAAGTAGATTCTTTTAAGGTAGGTTTTCAGAAATTTATTCAAATTAAAGCAGATGAAGAAGAAGAGTTGCCTAAGAATGAAGGAAGTAGTAACTAAGTGAAGAGTTTTTCTTCATTATTAAGTAGTATAATTGGACATGGAGTTCCCTGGCTATGAGGCAGCTGGCTGCCGCAAGAGCTCATCCAACTTCGATTTCTTCCCACATCTTATGTGGATATTAGTAGTAGTCACAGTCACTATAAGATTTCAAAAAATCTTCTCTTCATTTTTAAAGAGGACCTGTCATTAAATACAAAACTCTGACATATCATGACACACCTCTTTTCATTGCCGCTGTTCCCCTTTTTAATTTGGTGCTTGTTTTTTAAAAATCCGTCCACCCATTCAGAAGATACGGCCCTCTGTATATTACATGAGACACGCCCCTGAGGAAATCAAAGGTCACCGCCCCCTTGGCTAGGATGCGCTAATTCACATATAAACTTCCAGGGGTCGTATCTTTTGAACGGATGGACGGATTTTTAAAAAATTAACACCAAATTAATCAGGGACACAGCGGAAATCACATGATCCATGTCAGTAAGAATTTAGTCATTAGTGAATTGCTCTCTTTTAGGTGGCTGCATAAGATGTAGGATACAATTTTGTAGTGTTTGTCATTCTCCTTGCAGATCGGCGGGGCTGCAGTCATCGCGATGGGTCTGTGGACCTTATTGGAGAAAAGCAGTTACATCTCGTTTCTAGCAAACAGCACCCTCTCAGTGTCGGCGTACATTCTACTTTTCGCTGGAGCGGTGGTCATGATCACCGGATTCCTGGGATGCTGCTCTTTGATTCGGGAACATAAAACCTGCCTTTCTATAGTAAGTATAACCTGTCAATGGTGTCTCTGGGATTCTGTAACCATCCATGTTGCATCTGGTCTTCATCTTTCTCTTTTGTTGTTTCTAATGTGTTCATAAAGTTAAAGGGTTCAAAGTTTTTTTATTATTTATTAAAAATGGCAGTAAAAACAAAGAAAGTAAAGCTGAACTCTATCCGATCCACTGTTGTCCCCATACTGACACTTCCTGGGTTCCCTCCGGTCTCTACTTCCTGTTACATCACAACATACAGGAAATGATTGCTTGGCCAATCACTGGCTGCAGGGGTGACTCACCTCATCATGTGATTGGCTGAGTTGTGTTTTCCAGTGTGTCCAATGGAACCAGCATCAGAAGAGGAATGGTCAGCAAATATGGCCAGACAACCCCTTCAATGGTTAAAGGGGTTGTGATATTTTTTAATTTCTTCAAAATCGTAACATTTTTGAAAAATCAAGATCCATCATGATAAACTAATAGATCCAGGCACTGTGACTGTGCTAATCTTCTTATATTTGTTGTCAATGGCCTCCTTTGTTCTGAAAGCAACTTTTAAAATTGTGCTAATGAACCAGAATGGTTCCTAGAGGTGTTATCAGAGCACCTCCGTGCTGTGGCTGCTACAATGTCTCCTCCTCTGCTCCCTCAGCACTTTCCCCAAACTTTGCCTTTGGTAATCTCACTCCAGCAGGAGGAAGTTTCAATAGATGGTAGGAGGGGGAAGTGCTCCTGCAGAATGTAACAACGATAGAATTTTCCACAAGAAGGGGCTTTGTAAACACCCTCATAGCCCTTCAGACTCATTAGCATAATTATAAAAGTTGCTTTTAGAAGGAAGGAGACCATGGATAACAAATATAAGAAGATTAGCACAGTCCCGGTGCATCTATGAGTAAGTGTCCCTGTTTTGTCATGATGGAATTTGATGGTAGTGGCCTGTCCACCAAAAGATCCAGGGTTGTCTCTGTATCATTCTTTCCCAGATCTTCGTACATAACAAACATACATGTGGCCTCTCAGGTCATCAGTATCAGGTGATTGGTCGTCCGACTTCTGAACTTAACACCATAGTTGCTCCAATGGTTCCAGAGGCTACTCAAGAGATCTTGGGGATCTATAGATCTGCTCAATGGTGAATGTTGATCAGTAAGAAGTTTGGGTTCTTGAAACCTCATAATTACTCACGGATACATCATCCACATCAAGGATGACCCCCCAGCAGGAAGAACCCTAAAGCTTGGACTGTTAAGCTACTACTCTAAGGGTAACTGACAATCCTGCACCTAAGGCGGCATCTACAACCTAAGGCGGCATCTACACCTAAGGCAGCATCTACAACCTAGGGTGGCATCTACAGCTCAAGGCGGTATCTACACCTAAGGCGGAATCTACAACCTAAGGCAGCATCTACACCTAAGGCGGCATCTACACCTAAGGCGGCATCTACACCTATGGCGGTATCTACACCTATGGCGGCATCTACACCTAAGGCAGCATCTACACCTAAGGCGGCATCTACACCTAAGGCGGCATCTACACCTAAGGCGGCATCTACAACCTAAGGCGGCATCTACACCTAAGGCAGCATCTACACCTAAGGCGGCATTTACAACCTAAGGCAGCATCTACACCTAAGGCAGCATCTACAACCTAAGGCAGCATCTACACCTAAGGCGGAATCTACAACCTAAGACAGCATCTACACCTATGGCGACATCTACACCTAAGGCGGCATCTACAACCTAAGGCAGCATCTACAACCTAAGGCAGCATCTACAACCTAGGGTGGCATCTACAACCTAAGGCAGCATCTACACCAAAGGCGGAATCTACAACCTAAGGCAGCATCTACACCTAAGGCGGCATCTACACCTAAGGCGGCATCTACACCTATGGCGGTATCTACACCTATGGCGACATCTATACCTAAGGCGGCATCTACAACCTAAGGTGGCATCTACAACCTAAGGCAGCATCTACACCTAAGGCAGCATCTACACCTATGGCGACATCTACACCTAAGGCGGCATCTACACCTAAGGCAGCATCTACACCTAAGGCAGCATCTACACCTAAGGCAGCATCTACACCTAAGGCAGCATCTACATCTAAGGCGGCATCTACACCTATGGCGGCATCTACACCTAAGGCGGCATCTACACCTAAGGCAGCATCTACACCTAAGGCAGCATCTACACCTAAGGCAGCATCTACATCTAAGGCGGCATCTACACCTATGGCGGCATCTACACCTAAGGCAGCATCTACATCTAAGGCGGCATCTACATCTAAGGCGGCATCTACACCTATGGCGGCATCTACACCTATGGCAGCATCTACACCTAAGGCAGCATCTACATCTAAGGCGGCATCTACACCTATGGCAGCATCTACACCTAAGGCAGCATCTACATCTAAGGCGGCATCTACACCTATGGTAGCATCTACACCTAAGGCGGCATCTACACCTAAGGCAGCATCTACACCTAAGGCGGCATCTACATCTAAGGCGGCATCTACACCTATGGCAGCATCTACACCTAAGGCGGCATCTACATCTAAAGCGGCATCTACACCTAAGGCAGCATCTTCACCTATGGCGGCATCTACACCTATGGCGGCATCTACACCAAAGGCGGCATCTACGCCTAAGGCGGCATCTACACCTATGGCGGCATCTACACCTATGGCGGCATCTACACCAAAGGCGGCATCTACACCAAAGGCGGCATCTACACCAAAGGCGGAATCTATACCTAAGGCGGCATCTACACCTAAGGCGGCATCTACATCTAAAGCGGCATCTACACCTAAGGTGGCATCTACACCTATGGCAGCATCTACACCTAAGGCGGCATCTACATCTAAAGCGGCATCTACACCTAAGGTGGCATCTACACCTATGGCGGCATCTACACCTAAGGCAGCATCTACACCTAAGGCAGCATCTACACCTAAGGCGGCATCTACACCTAAGGCGGCATCTACACCTAAGGCGGCATCTACACTTCAGGCGGCATCTACACCTATGGTGGCATCTCAGCCTTGATGCCCTGTGGCAGCTGCTGTAACTGTACACTCAGAAGTCATTGTGATGTCACAATCGGGCAGAGTCGTGTCCTAATGGACCATCGTGATGTCATAACGGGCATTGCAATGTCACAATTGGGCAGAGTGTGGCAGCTCCCGTAACTTTACACTCAGGAGTCCGGTTACAACCCCCAACATCTCCTACAATGAGATTTTTCTGCTCTGCGGGTTTCTACTATAATTGCAGAATAAGTAAGAGAACGGGGATGTTTTTCTTAAGATAAAAGTGCATTCAGGAGATGTCTTACTCCTCCTCGGGAAGCCGCGCTTGTGTCCTGGTCCAATTACACAGTGAATACACGCTGTTATGGAGACAAATGACACCGGCCGGGCTTTGATGTCCCCCGAAATAGAAACTGTCAGAAATTCTTGTTTATTACAGGCGAAAAACAAAAAAACTCTGTCGCCCCGCGGCCACCCCCTCCCGTCCTGACCCATAACTGAAGCAAGATAGATACTTGCCACAGATTTTCCGTACACACCCATCAGTCTTGTACCGGTGATATATACGGTGTCACAAAGTAGAACGTATACGGCGCCACGAAAATGGAGCATCTCCTTGTACGTAGGAAGATTACGTTTACCGTCCTAGATTTGGACACCACAGTCCTGTATAATCGTCCTGGCGCCCCCCTCTGGCACCCAGCGCAGTTCATTTCTGTGATCCGAGCTTTGTATAATGATGTTTTTGTGGGAGGAGCTGACACTTTTACCGATACCGATTCAGGAACGGTACAACTTTGGCGGAATTTGGCGGAATCGCAGTGATTGGGAAGTTTTTGTTCCGTTACAGCGTTCACCGTACGTGATCACTTCTTTTAGATTTTTATAGATGGTTTAATTTGTTTATTCATTTATATAGGAGTTATAGAGAAAGTCGGGGCGGGGGTGAATTTTTCTCTATTTTAAAGTTTTTCAAATATTTTTCAATTCTTTTAAAATGTTTGTAGCCTAGGGGGCTTCCATCTTCTATACTGTATACTAGTAGATTGTGAATATCTATCACAGCTGTAATAGAAAATTCGGAATCGTATTCCTGGGAATCTCATGGTATTCGCAAGTGGCTGAAAGTGGACAATCCCTTTAAGGGAGAGCCTTAAAAGGGTTGTCCACTTTCAGCAAATAATTGATATGGTTTGTGAGCCGTTATCAAATATTTGCTGAAAGTGGACAAACCCTTCAATGTCATCAATATGGGGGCACTCAAGTGCTGCTACTGTGTAGGTTGCGTTTCACCATAGCACCTAACAGATTAAAGGGAACCTGTCAGTCAAATTAAACCCCCAAAACGAAAATATTTTCAGAAACTGCCAATAGAAAGCCTTACAACTACATGGTCCTTGTCTGCGCCTGTAAACTTAAACCTTCAGTTCCCAAACCTGTAGGCAGATGACCTGAGGTGAGTCTGATCAGCGTCTTCCCTGAAGCTCCAGCTAATTTCATGAGGCCCCCTATTGGCGAGCTGGTGCAGCATATGTCCTGTGTCTGTTGGAGAACTTTTAAAGATGGATCTTGAACAGAGTCGGATGTCAAGTTCAACACGTTTGGTGCTGGATTTTGTTTGTCTACGTTGTTGCCCCTGGTCCAAGGGAAAGATTTTGGCACATCTTTTCAAACTGGTGAGCTGGTTTATCTACTATATGAGCGGCGTCACACCTCCGATTGCTCAATTTACAACCCATCTGAAGATCCGAGATGCAGAACTCCCTTCAGTTACTCCCCTGAAGTTCCTCCACGTGTAAGAGGAGCAGAGCTCCTGGCAGTATGTGCTGAGGGCTTCCTCAATTATCATGACTGGTCTTCTTACCCGACTTCTTGCTCAGCTCAAGGTTAAAGTGGGGACAATAAGTTCCACCTGGATGATCCAGAAGAGGCACAGGAGAAGGTTGTGTGGTCAGATGACACCAATGTAGATTTTTTTGGTATCAACTTCAAACAAGGTGATTGTTTGGAAGGAGAAGAAGGATGAGGACAACCCAAAGAACAACATCTCCTCTTGCATCATGGGGGTGGATATCTCCAACTTTGGTGGTGCTTTTTGTAATGGGGACAGGACATGGCAGGATGGATGGGGCCATTTATTGTGACCCTCAGTAAGAGCATTAAATATGGGTTGTGGTTGGGTCTTCAAGCGTGAGTGACCACAAATATACAACCAAGGCACCTCAGGAACTCCATAATAAACATTTCAAGGTCATGGAGTGGCCTAGTCAGTCTCCAGACCTGATGCCAATTGGAAATCTTTGGAGGGAGCTGACATTCAATGTTGTCCAGCCACATTCCTAAAACCTGAAAGATCTTGAGAAGATCTGTATGTAGGAGTATGTCTATGATGAAAAGGATGGACCTCTCCATTCTTCGTAGATTGGCCAACTTGCCAAACTTTCATTGTATCAAATACTTTATTTTTTCCCACTGTAGGTCCGGTCACTCGTAGGGGTGCATAATGTTGCTTTGGCGTTGGCACAAGTTGGAAGGAGCTTAGATGATTTCAATAGATGGAACATAAGCTTTATGTGGTAGGACCATGAGCTCCTAGATCTGCTCCTGGCTGTTGGGTAAGATGGTGGCCAACTTTGGCCAGTTGGCCGTATCATGAGGTGATAGCTCTCTTTTGGACCTGGGTGACCCATAATAATGTTTTAGCCTGGGAGACCAGGAGGATCCTCCTAAATCTTGATGGGTCGGTCCATTTTTGTATATAAGTTTTCATCGACACAGACGCCATAGTTGACCATATGTCTCCGCAAACTTTTTGGCCTCTTTCCAGTGGAGAATTCTCACTATCTATAATTAAGAGAAACATCTGCTCTCCCAAAAATTACATATTTAAATGAATTCAGTAAAATCCAGTATCTGTACCCGCACGCGGAATAATTCCGAGACGGAGAAATGTTTGATGTCAAGATTCTATCTGGCTGCAAAGCTAATTCTGTGAGAAGTAAAAATAGCTGGCGATTTGGTGAAGATTATGTTGGATGTAACTATAGAAATGTTGTCGAAAAACTCACACCTTGTGCGCCTCGTACTTAGCGTTATTTAATACAGGAATATTGAAGCAAAGTGGGACAAATATTCAGAATACATAACTCTGAGTAGTGGGGGGTAATCACAAGAACATGTCCAGTTTCTATCGGTAAAATTCCCGTTTTCAATCTCTTTTTCACAGAAATTTCTGTAGGGAAATGTTCCATAATTATGATTCTAGTGTTTTAGACTCTTTTAGGCCAATATGAGGAAAAGGGTGTGGCTTTATCAGGAGGGGAGTGTCATAGCTGGGAGAGGGTGTGGCCTAAGATGCAATACCATAAATCAAAGGATGCAACCAACTTAAAGGAAATCTACCATCAAACTGAAGCAAGATAAGCCAAGATCACTTACTCATAGATCCAGGCAGTGTTGCTATGATAATCTTGTTATATTTGTTATCCTGGGCCTCCTTCCTTCTAAAATCAACTTTTAAAAGTATGCTGATGAGCCAGAAGGACTATGGGGGTGTTACCAGAGCACCTCCGTGCTGCAGATTCACAGGTCGTTACACCGTGCAGGAGCACTATCCTACAGACTTTCTACTAGAAGGTTCTGGGTAAACAGCCAATCAGGATGACGCCCTACTACCACGTGACAGATATACAGAATTGTATAAAAATAAACTTGTAAATCAACCCAAAGCATCAGCGCACATAGGAATAGGGTGTCTACAATACACCACAGTAGCCACCGTTTGGGTCTAGTGGATCAATCATATGTTCTCCTTCACATAGGGCAGTGATGGCAAACCTTTTAGAGACCGAGTGCCCAAACTACAACAAAGACCCGCTTATTTATCGCAAAGTGCCAACACAGAAATTTCATTTGTGATTTATGCTCCCTTCTCTGTCACAGTTTTCATTGATAGCAGCACGCTGAGGACACCAATAAAGCAGAAAGTAGTCCCAGGTACAGCAGTCACTTTAAAATAGCTCTGTGCACAGCAAGTCCTGGGCTGTCTGGGGCTGCAGGAAGATACCTGGAGTCCTCTCTGGTGATGGCCTGAGTGCCCACAGAAAGGGCTCCGAGTGCCACCTCTGGCACCAGTGCCATAGGTTAGCCATCACTGACATAGGGGGTCATTTATCTTATTTCCCCCTTCTCTGCGCTCTTTTTGTGCCTGTTATGAGTCTATTTTTTGCACTTCATTTGTCTTTGTCGTTTTGGCTCAAATTTTTGGCTCAAAAAAGGCGCAATTTGTTCGACAAACCACACCATTTCCTTTCCTAAGCACGGTCAGGACTGGCGCGTTATTGTGCAAATATTTGCGCACATATAGGGGTAATAGTATAATAAATCGGGCGCAAAAAACCTGGAAAGAGGCGCAATGTAATGAAAATGATGAATGACCCCCATAGTATATGTATTGCATCATTTCCCTGCCCCCTTTGCCCCCTATGCCCCCTTTACCCTCCTTTGATCTATCTCGGCAGGTCTTGGAACACTGCGTTCCCATCACAAGATATTTTAGCCTCGCTTAAAGCCTTCCCCGCCGCTAGTATTATAGAAGAAGTAGGGCACGGAGAGGAGCGCAATGCAAATGCATCACTCAAAATAGTGCGGAACAGATCTGATCCCCCGACTGTAACCAACCGCACGTGTTATTGGCTTTAGGCTTCTGTCCACTGATAGGGTGGCTCTAAATTTGGTTAAAAATACCAAAGACCTCCAATATCTTAAGATGTTTAAAGAGAACCTGTCAAATGAAATATCTGCAGGCAGAATGTTATAGAGCAGGGTGAGCTGAGCAGATTGTACATAGTGTCCTATCTGCAGGCAGCCTGTTATAGAGCAGGAGGAGCTGAGCAGATTGTACATAGTGTCCTATCTGCAGGCAGCAAGTTATAGAGCAGGAGGAGCTGAGCAGATTATACATAGTGTCCTATCTGCAGGCAACATGTTATATAGCAGGAGAAGCTGACCAGATTGTACATAGTGTCCTATCTGCAGGCAGCATGTTATAGAGCAGGGTGAGCTGAGCAGATTGTACATATTGTCCTATCTGCAGGCAGCATGTTATAGAGCAGGAGGAGCTGAGCAGATTGTACATAGTGTCCTATCTGCAGGCAGCATTTTATAGAGCAGGAGGAGCTGAGCAGATTGTACAGTGTCCTATCTGCAGGCAGCATGTTATAGAGCAGCAGGAGCTGAGTAGATTGTACATAGTAACCTATCTGCAGGCAGCATGTTATAGAGCAGGAGGAGCTGAGCAGATTATACATAGTGTCCTATCTGCAGGAAGCATGTTATAGAGCAGCAGGAGCTGAGCAGATTATACATAGTGTCCTATCTGCAGGCAGCATGTTATAGAGCAGGAGCTGAGCAGATTGTACATAGCGTCCTATCTGCAGGCAGCATGTTATAGAGCAGGGTGAGCTGAGCAGATTGTACATAGTGTCCTATCTGCAGGCAGCATGTTATAGAGCAGGGTGAGCTGAGCAGATTGTATATAGTGTCCTATCTGCAGGCAGCATTTTATAGAGCAGGAGGAGCTGAGCAGATTGTACATAGTGTCCTATCTGCAGGCAGCATGTTATAGAGCAGGAGGAGCTGAGTAGATTGTACATAGTGTCCTCTCTGCCGGCAGCATGTTATAGAGCAGAAGGTGCTGAGCAAATTGTACATAGTGCTCTATCTGCAGGCAGCATGTTATAGAGCAGAAGGAGCTGAGCAGATTGTACATAGTGTCCTATCTGCAGACAGCATGTTATAGAGCAGGAGGAGCTGAACAAATTGTACTGAGGTTGTAAAGCTGCACTAAGCACCAGCAGCATGTTTCTCGGTCCTATAGAACAGACCATAGGGGCAACTGAAGTGACACTGCCCCTGCAGCAAATACAACTGACTCATCTTATGTAAAATATGACTCTTTTCTTCTCATTTTCACATGATTTGGGAGGAGATATTTATATATAGGTAAACAGGTGAGATTGCAGATAAAAAAATTCTAGAAAGGACATTTCATCCCCCATCATAGTTTAATGGGATAGTATCTGATGACACTTTCCCTTTAAATCAGTTCACAAGGAATGAGCACAGAACGGGATCGTATCCTCATGGACGCGGATCAGCTCGCGTGCCCCATGGCTAGGGATTAGTGGGATCCTGCTAGGTTCTCCTCTGCCATGAGCTGAGGATTTTCTGTAGCCCTGTGGGACTAATTTGTGTAGGTTTACGACGTGTTGATAAGTTATAAGTGGGCAGAAAGAAATATATTTACAGGTAACATGGGGACAAACCTCCAGAACAAAGACGCCTCTCACACCTCATGTGGATCCGGTACAGGATCCTGTGGTTGGGATTAACGCTCTGCCTTGGTTTTATTCGTAGATTAACAAAATATCTGAAACATGTTCCAAAATATCCCTCCTTAAAGGCAATTTTTGTTGTTTAAAGGGGGTGTAACCGCTCCCCGATCACCCTACAGGTAATAGCGCCATTGTGTAGGGCTCTTCATAAGGTTTTCAGAAACTTCTCTCTTATTTTCCAATCATCTGTCGTTTTAGAGAAATTACAGTTTTTATCTTTATGCAAATGAGCATCTGAGTGCAAGGGGTGGGGCTTCTTTTAATCATGCACCCAATTTGTTCATTTTAAATCATCCTGCTCTAAAACTTTATACAATTATTGGCGTCTCCCGTAGAAAGAAGACATAGAAAGGAAAAATAAGATAGTAAGCTCCGCCCCTAGTGCACTTAGGAATTAATTTCAATCAAATAAATATAAAAATTGCTAAAAACAAATACAAATTTCTTTTAAACTGGGACAATTTGCAATGCTTGTGAGGATCACTATACGATGTTGGTTTTTCTCATAAGGTGATTCAGGAGGAGTTTAACTCCCTTTTAGGGGTCATAATAATCAGAAGTCTCCTATCTGCAGGCAGCATGTTATAGAGCAGGAGCAGATGAGCAGAGTGTACATAGTGTCCTATCTGCAGCTAGCATGTTATAGAGCAGAAGGTGCTGAGCAGATTGTACATAGTATTCTAACTGCAGGCAGCATGTTATAGAGCAGGAGGAGCTGAGCAGATTGTACATAGTGTCCTATCTGCAGGAAGCATGTTATAAAGCAGGAGGAGCTGAGCTGATTGTACATAGTGTCCTATCTGCAGGCAGCATGTTATAGAGCAGGAGGAGCTGGGCAGATTGTACGCAGTGTCCTATCTGCAGGCAGCGTGTTATAGAGCAGGAGGAGCTGAGCAGATTGTACATAGTGTCCTATCTGCAGGCAGCATGTTATAGAGCAGGAGGAGCTGAGCACATTGTACATAGTGTCCTATCTGCAGGCAGCAAGTTATAGAGCAGGAGGAGCTGAGCAGATTGTACATAGTTTCCTATCTGCAGGCAACATGTTATAGAGCAGGAGGAGCTGAACTGATTGTACTTAGTGTCCTATCTGCAGGCAGCAAGTTATAGAGCAGGAGGAGCTGAGCAGATTGTACATAGTGTCCTATCTGCAGGCAGCATGTTATAGAGCAGGAGGAGCTGAACTGATTGTACTTAGTGTCCTATCTGCAGGCAGCATGTTATAGAGCAGGAGGAGCTGAACTGATTGTACTTAGTGTCCTATCTGCAGGCAGCATGTTATAGAGCAGGAGGAGCTGAACTGATTGTACTTAGTGTTCTATCTGCAGGCATCAAGTTATAGAGTAGGGAGAGCAGATGAGTAGAGAAAATTGCTCCAAAAAATAAAAGCTCCCTCCCAGTCTTAGAACAGCCCAGTGGGTGGAGCTTAAATAACCGATTTTATCGGAATCAATGTCGATAAATATTAATACATTCAGTTTGTGTTTCACATATTTTTTATAAGGACTTCACAGGATGTCATACCCAATGTTCCAAAATCTCACTGTCCCAAATGTCGGGTGGTCTCGTCTGTTTTGGGAGACTCTTAAATGTTCCATGAGAGTTTGGAAGTATAGGATAGGGTGGTCTCTTCACTCTCCCCCCACTGTTCTTAAAAGAAGCAGTTCTTGAGTTTCAAATTTGAAATTCTCCAAAGATCTATATTATTTGCTCTTGATGTGCTGTTATACTTACATTGACCTGCGGGGGTGCTGTAGCAAACACCTACATAGATTTCCCAGCTCAGTGGTATGTTAAGCTGATCCTAGGGACCTGTATACATGTCTTACATTGCTTTTGCTCTTTATAATACTTCACAATTAATTCCGATGTGACTTGTGACTCCTGAAGAAGGCTTCTACGACAACAAAAAACTTAATTAATTGATTTCCTAATTACCCCGGAAAAATATGACTGACAATAATGTCTCAAAATTGAACCTCTAATTATCCTCGATAAAATGCGCATTAAAGGGAACACTCATTCCCCAGGAGTGTAAAATGTTAATAATCGCCCCTTCCGAATCTCATCGACTCTTATCAAGGGGCCCGTTCCCCCGACTAGGCGCAATCTCTTTTTGGAAGAGACTAATATTGGAAGCCGTTCCGGTGACAAATAAACCTTATACGGCAATTAACATATTAAAATAATAAAAACTACAAGCAATTACGAAATCAAATTTAGAGGAATAATTTATTTTTCGTCATTTGCATACAATTTTCCCGTGGTTAAATTGCTATTAACTGTAACAAAGCCGTTGATTGTCTGGGACAAAAATACCATTCCCCGGGTTCCCCTTGTGTTGGTATCTTCAGCTACTTCCTACATCTATGGTGTCCCACAATTTAATATAGGATGTTTAAAGGGATAGTGATAGTATTTTCTTCATATCCAGTAGGATATGCCACCATTGGAACCTATCATCAGTGGCCATCCTTCATCAGATATCACCCTTCATGATAGACCACCCTTGATCAGATATCACCCTTCATCATAGACCACTCTTCATCAGAGGTCACCCTTCATCATAGACCACTCTTCATCAGAGATCACCCTTCATCATAGACCACTCTTCATCAGATATCACCCTTCATCATAGACCACCCTTGATCAGATATCACCCTTCATCATAGACCCCTCTTCATCAGAGGTCACCCTTTATCATAGACCACCCTTCATCAGAGGCTACTCTTCATTGACCACCCTTGATCAGAGGTCACCTTTCATCCAAGACTATCATTCATCCAAGACCATCAGTCATCAGAGACCATCCTTCACCAGAGGCCACCCTTCATCAGATATAACCCTTGATTCAACTTCACCCTGGATCATGGGCCACTCGATCAGACTTGATCACCCTTTATCAGAGGCCAACCACCCCAATCCACAGCCCTTGATCAGGATCCACCCTTCATCCTAGACCACCCACGAACAGAAGCTCCACCCTTCATAATTGATTGGCCTTCATCAGAGGACATGCTTGATCGTCCTTAATTTAAAGCTACCTGTCATCAGATACCACCCTTTATCAGAGGTTACCCTTTATCATACACCTCCCGTTATCACACACTACCCTTAATCAAAGTTCACCCTTCATCAGAAGCCATCCTTCACAGACCACCCTTGATCAGAGGTCACCTTTCATCCAAGACTATCATTCATCCAAGACCATCCTTCACCAGAGGCCACCCTTCATTAGAGAGCAACCTTCATCAGAGGCCACCCTTCATCAGATATAACCCTTTTATCAACTTCACCCTGGATCATGGGCCACTCGATCAGACTTGATCACCCTTTATCAGAGGCCACCCATCCCAATTCACAGCCCTTGATCAGGATCCACCCTTCATCCTAGACCACCCACGATCAAAAGCCCCACCCTTCATAATTAATTGGCCTTCATCAGAGGACATGCTTGATCATCCTTAATTTAAAGCTACCTGTCATCAGATACCACCCTTTATCAGAGGTTACCCTTTATCATAGACCTCCCGTTATCACACACTACCCTTAATCAAAGTTCACCCATTATCAGAAGCCATCCTTCATAGACCACCCTTGATCAGAGGTCACCTTTCATCCAAGACCATCAGTCATCAGAGACCATCCTTCACCAGAGGCCACCCTTCATTAGAGAGCAACCTTCATCAGAGGCCACCCTTCATCAGATATAACCCTTGATTCAACTTCACCCTGGATCATGGGCCACTCGATCAGACTTGATCACCCTTTATCAGAGGCCACCCATCCCGATCCACAGCCCTTGATCAGGATCCACCCTTCATCCTAAACCACCCACGATCAGAAGCCCCGCCCTTCATAATTGATTGGCCTTCATCAGAGGACATGCTTGATCATCCTTAATTTAAAGCTACCTGTCATCAGATACCACCCTTTATCAGAGGTTACCCTTTATCATACACCTCCCGTTATCACACACTACCCTTAATCAAAGTTCACTCCGAACCTTCAACGGAGACCACGTTTTATCAGAAGTTACACTTCATCAGAAGACACTCTTGATCAGAGGTTACCCTTTATCATAAATCTCCCGCTATCACACACTACCCTTAATCAAAGTTCACCCTTCATCAGAAGCCATCCATCATAGACCACCCTTCATCAGAGGCCACCTTTCATCCAAGACCATCATTCACCATAGACCACCCTTCATCAGAGGCCACCTTTCATCCAAGACCATCTTTCACCATAGACCACCCTTCATAAGAGGCCACCTTTCATCCAAGGCCATCATCCACCATAGACCACCCTTCATCAGAGGCCACCTTTCATCCAAGACCATCATTCACCATAGACCACCCTTCATCAGAGGCCACCTTTCATCCAAGACCATCATTCACCATAGACCACCCTTCATCAGAGGCCACCTTTAATCCAAAACCATCATTCACCATAGACCACCCTTCATCAGAGGCCACCTTTCATCCAAGACCATCATTCACCATAGACCACCCTTCATCAGAGGCCACCTTTCATCCAAGGCCATCATTCACCATAGACCACCCTTCATCAGAGGCCACCTTTCATCCAAAACCATCATTCACCATAGACCACCCTTCATCAGAGGCCACCTTTAATCCAAAACCATCATTCACCATAGACCACCCTTCATCAGAGGCCACCTTTCATCCAAGGCCATCATTCACCATAGACCACCCTTCATCAGAGGCCACCTTTCATCCAAGACCATCTTTCACCATAGACCACCCTTCATAAGAGGCCACCTTTCATCCAAGGCCATCATTCACCATAGACCACCCTTCATCAGAGGCCACCTTTCATCCAAGGCCATCTTTCACCATAGACCACCCTTCATCAGAGGCCACCTTTCATCCAAGACCATCTTTCACCATAGACCACCCTTCATCAGAGGCCACCTTTCATCCAAGGCCATCATTCACCATAGACCACCCTTCATCAGAGGCCACCTTTCATCCAAGACCATCTTTCACCATAGACCACCCTTCATAAGAGGCCACCTTTCATCCAAGGCCATCATTCACCATAGACCACCCTTCATCAGAGGCCACCTTTCATTCAAGGCCATCTTTCACCATAGACCACCCTTCATCAGAGGCCACCTTTCATCATAGAGCATCTTTCACCATAGACCACCCTTGATCAGAGGCCACCTTTTATCCAAGACCACCATTCATCATAGACCACCCTTGATCAGATGCCACCCCTGATCAAAGACTACGTTTCACCATAAAGTCGTAGTATACAATATCGTGAATAACGAGCCTAGAGGGATACAATTTCCTGTCTCAGTGATTTTTTTTCTTGTAGATTTCAATACGGAATTTTCTGTCCTGATTAACCATGTACATAATGTGCTATATATACCGCCAGCAGCACTTTTATCCCTGCGGGGGGCTCCGCAAAGAGCCCGCTCCTTGCCTCTTTGAAGCTGAGTCCTACTGTTAGTCTGATCCCACTCATTTTCTTGTAGAGTTTCCAATATTTCAGATTTCCTTCTAAGATGTCGGAGGCGTACAGCATGAAAGCCGCCGGAAATCGGATCCCATAATTTTCCTTGATTAGTATCGAATGATTCATCCGTCTCATGGTTAAGACTAGACGCCCTCCCCTTTAAATTGGCCATTAACCACGACCGGTCAGAATGTCACCCAACAATTAACACTGTTTCATTGTTACAATTTTTTCGGACTTCATCTGGACAACCTGCTGCCGGAGGGTTTTACTCGCTTTGGAACGGCCCAAAATTTTTGCAAAGTCGGTGAAAGCTGGAAAGTTAGACGCCATTATACTGGGTTCATCAGATAATGAAGGAAATTAGCACCAGGTGCCAGAATAACACCAATAATTTATTTACCAAATTTTGTAAAATTTTACACCATGAGCTGTAATCATAATTCTGCTTTGTACTGGAGATCAAAATTAGAGAACAATCAGTAGGGAGGGCACACGCCTTTGCTTTGAGTGACCTCAGCACCGGTCACAAGACATCACAGGTCTCCCTACCGGTCTCTTCCACAGTTCTGTGACTGTTGTGGGTTTCTTGGCCAGAACTTTGTCCTCAAGGATATTCCAGAGGTTTTATAGTGGATTTAGATCCAGATTCTGGGTTGGCCGTTTCATTTTTTCAATGTTTTCCGTTTTTCACCCATTTTGCTGTGTGTCGGGGGGCATGGTCCTACATGAAAATTGCTGGCTGATTGAGTTATGGACACAAGAAAAGAACCACGTGTGTTAAAAAACATTCTGGTACACACTTGCATTCACTCTGTCATGTAGATGTATGAGAAATCCAACTCCTGCTGCAGAAAACATTCCCCAAACCATGACACTTCCTCCACTACCTGTCACTGACTTCTCTGCACACTTTGAGTTCAGTCTTTCCCCAGTTTGTTGACAAACATGATGTTTCCCTTCAGGCCCAAAATTAAATTAAACTTGCTTTCAGCACTAAAATGAACTGTGTATCACTTCTCCAATGTCCACACTACATTATCCTCAGCAAAGTTGAGTCTAATCTTCTAAATCTTTCTGCTAATGAGAGGTTTGATCACTGCACAGTGGCCAAATTTCAATCCAAATGCTCTTAAACATCAAGACACTGTATGACGAGACAGATCCTTACCCTGTTCCAGCTGCAGTGATGAAGCGATTACCCATGGAGATTCTCTGCATGATCCTGTCCTCTCTTGCATTTGTCTTTTGAGGGTGACCAGCATCAATTGATGGGCTGTCTATGTAATACATAGAGGCAGAGACACTATTTCGTGATACTCTCCAGTCTGAATAATGGAGGTTTCCACTGAGCAACCCCTCACTATTGGCACAGAATGGTTTAACAAGATATTAGCAATGGGGGGGGGGGGTGTTCAAATCTGGATAAGTCTTTTAAGTGGCTTCTGGGACTAAAGAAAGGATAGGTCATCAATGTAACATTATGTCGTTGATTGCTCAGATGCTGGAAGATGAGTGCTGCAGTCTCTTCACCAAGAACAGCGCCGTACATTGTATAGTGGCTGTGCTCGGTACTGCATCTTGGAAATGAGGTACAACCAGACTATGTGATGCTATATGCATCTGACCGATGTGGATATAGGGTTTCAAACTTGCACCGATACAACATTGATGACTTGTCCTAAAGGGGGTCTGCAAAAGGCTTTAGCTGGGTTCTTCATTTTTGGCTCTTAGTGGGTGGTCCTTAGCCGAAATCATTGTGTGTGTGGATGGGGCAGAGGTGAGTTGTAACCACTTCCTACTAATGGAGGATCCTCTATTATCTGCAGTGGTCAATGTAATATCTGCCTATGCTGAAAAAAGCTGAATGAAAGCTGAAAAGTGATCTCAACAGATCAGGAAGTATCAGACTAAACTTGGAAAACATGTGAAAACTGCTACATTTTTTTAACAATAATTTAGGTAAAAACTTAGAAAAAACGTTATATTCCTGGGGTAAAAACACCTTTACATGGCTAGGACGCTGCGCAATTTTCAAAATGAACGTTCTCCCCCGCATTCTCTTCCTCTTTCAAGCGCTTCCCATTTGCCTTCCGTCAGCCTTTTTTCGCACAATCCAAGCCATCCAGCATTCATTCATATGGGCCGGAAAACCGGCGAGACTGAAAAGGGAGGTCTTATGTAGACCCAAAGACCGGGGGGGTCTTGCTCTTCCGGAAATCAGATCCTACCATCGGGCGGCACATTTAGTGAGAGTGATTGACTGGTGTCGCCACGCTAAAAGTAAATCCTGGGTACCCCTTGAACAGCACTCCTCAACGGTACCGCTATCTGCCACCCCGTGGCTCGACAAATCCTTGACACTCGGACTGCGCAACCACCCGACTATATGGCTTACTCTAAAAGTATGCCATTCAGATGTTGTTAGAGGCCCTCTCATCTCCGCTCACTCGTCCATGTCCCCTATTTTGGGGCACCCCAAATTCACTCCGGGGTTGGAAGACCTGGTCTTCCGCAATTGGAGGACAGCTGGCATATGTAATGTTTCACATTTCCGAGCAAACAACTCTTGGCGATCCCTTCTAAACATAGCAGAGTCCTCAGGGGTTTCGGTCCTCAGGAGTCCTTGGCGCACCTTCGCATTACAGACCTTCCTGCACACCTTACCCCCCCCCAGACTCTTACGACGATACTCTTACTCCCTTTGAAACTATATGCTCGGGCACCGGACAGTTGAGACATGGCCTCTCCATTACTTATAACATCTTACAATGTCCAGAAAACCAACCCCCTCCTCGCTTCATCTCCCAGTGGGAACAAGATCTCCAAGTGACGTTTACACCAGAGCAAAGGGAGCGAATTTTCTCTCTATCACACGAGTCATCTATCAGCTCACGCTTCCAAGAAGCTAACTACAAATTGCTATCCAGATGGTATCGGGTCCCGTCCGGACTCCATAGCCTGTTTCCGGACGCGGACCCAACATGCTGGAGGTGTGGGGCGGCGGAGGGCACGTTCCTTCACACTTTCTGGTCATGTCCCACTTTGACTCCCTTTTGGGACGCAGTCCAATCTACGATTAGGCAGATTGATGACTACTCTCTGCCCCTTGATGCGGCTCTATTCCTTCTTCAACATAGCGAGATCTCACTCCAGGTGTACAAGCGCTCGCTTCTCCCCTTCCTCGTTATGGCGGCAAGATCATGCATTCCCCTTTTGTGGCGACAAACGGTTACCCGGTCTGTGTCCTTCTGGCTTTCGAAGGTTAATGAAATAATGCTCATGGAAGAACTTAGTGCCTCAATTCATGACACATTTGAGAAATTCCACAAGACCTGGCTTCCCTGGACTCAGTTCAGGCAATCAACCGAGTACAGGTCCCTCCTGGCCACTGGCGAATAGTGAGCCCACCTACATGGACGCCCATCCAGTCCTGGCTGCCTGGAAATCCCATAACCCCCCAACCCCACCCCACCGGTCCCTGTCTGTGGCCGGGCTCCCCCTCCCCCTTCTTTTTTTTTTTTTTCTCTTTCTCCTTTCTTTCTTTTTTCTCCTTTCCCCACTCTTCTCTGTCCTCCCCCTTTATCCCTCCTTCCCTCCACCCCATTTCCCAACCTCCCCCCACGTCCTTTTTCTCTCTCCTCTTGGAAAACACCTTGTCCCCCCCTTCTTTCTGTATTTGGCCTTCCTGGGCTCACCAGCGAACGTTTAGCCGCCCAGCGTAGCTGACGGTGAAAACCTAAGCCTGACCGTGTTTCTGCGGTCATGTCACATATATGCATTCTTTTGTTCTATTTGTTGTCCTGTCTTGCCTATATGCATATTCTACTCCACTTACTGTTAAAAATTGTTATATAAATAAAGAATTTCAAAAAAAAAAAAAGAAAAAACTTTATAAAATTTTATATTTTCACCTGCGTAGGGTTTGATGATGATTTTGTCAGAAAAAAAAAATTCATAACAGAACAATTGAAACAATGGATCATTGTCTGATAATACAATCCCCGTTACCGGTGCCTCCGCGTGGTGTCACATTGTATTTACACAGCGCCACCTACTGGACAAACAGAATAGTTAATGATTTTTGCTGTGTTATACAAAAAATATTTAAAAAAATAACCCAAATAAAAAATGGCAGGTCTGAGTGACAGGTAACTGTCCACATTGTTCCTTTTTCCTGCAGTATTTGGCTATCCTGATCTCAGTGTATACGGCAGAGCTGGCGGCCGGGGTGCTCTCTTATATGTACTATGAAACAGTAAGTATCATCTTTAGCATTGTCCAAAAAGGAGGAGCTTCTAGTGGAGGCCACCACAGGGTCACTGAGATCTTCTGATGTCCACCCCTGACCCTGACCATAGGCTTCTTTAGGCCATAAAGAAATCATGAATTGATATTCTGTGTGCTAGTTAATTAAAACCTTGTGTGTTTTAGTAGCAGCAGGACTGTGATAAATTCATTTATATTCTAGTATTGGGGTCGTCTCCTCCTGCTGTGTATTTAGCTCTCTGCTCCGAGGATCGGTGGCTTGTCCTTACACTTCTGTGCACTTAGCTCTTTGTTCCCAGGATTGGGGGCGTATCCTCACACTGCTGTGCATTTAGCTCTCTGCTCCAAGTATTGGTAGCATGCCCTCACACCGCTGTGCACTTAGCTCTCTGCTCCCAGGATTTGGGGCGTATCCTCACAATGCTGTGCATTTAGCTCTCTTCTCCGAGGATTGGTGGCTTGTCCTTACACTTCTGTGCACTTAGCTCTTTGTTCCCCAGATTGGGGGCGTATCCTCACACTGCTGTGCATTTAGCTCTCTGCTCCCAGGATTCGGGTGTGTGTACTGACACTGCTGTGCATTTAGCTCTCTGTTCCAAGGATTGGTAGCATGTCCTCACACTGCTGTGCACTTAACTCTCTGCCCCCAGGATTGCGGTCGTATCCTCACACTGCTGTGCAATTCGCTCTCTGCCCTGAGAATTGGCGGCATGTCCTGACACTGTTGTGCACTTAGCTCTCTACCCCCAGGATTGAGGTTGTATCCTTACACTCCTTTGCATTTAGCTCTCTGCCCCCAGAATTGGTGGCATGTCCTCACACTGCTGTGCATTTAGCTCTCTGCTGCCAGAATTGGGGGTCATATCCTCACACTGCTGTGCACTTAGCTCTCTGCCCCCAAGATTGGGGGCGTGTCTGTCCTCACACTGCTGTGTATTTAAAACACTATAGGACAGCTATATGAGTGACTTCTGCAGTATTTTACCAGAAACCTGCTACCATTTTCACTTAGATTACAGGGAAGGGTCTATTGAGCAGCTCAATACAGAGAGCTAAGAGCACAGCAGTGTGAGGACAGACACCAAGTCAGGGGTTAACCTAAACTCTCTGCTGCATGAAGCAAACTATAAGACATTGCCTCCTCCACCCCATCCAGAAGTAATATTGTATGTTATTATTTCAGTAGGTGGGATCTCCATGCCGTCTCACATGGGTGTGAAGAGAAACTATTTTTGTAAGGTTCTGCTTTGTGCCCCTGATTCAGCCGCCCACCTTTCCGCAGCTAGTGCCGCCTGAGGCAAGAAACTCCACTCTTCTCATGGCTGGTGGACCCTTGCCCCTAATGCACTAGGAGCTACAAACATGGACATTTGATGCTACTCATACCAAACACAAAGGTATGATATTGGAGATCTCCAGAGAGAATACCTCACAGTGGCTGCAGAGAGCACAGAGCACAGTAGTGTGAGGACACACCCACAACACAATTAGAGAAGCTACAATCCCAGAATGTAAATCCATTTTCACAGTCCTGCTGCTACTAGTAACAAACAAGTATGTTTACAGCTGGAACTGGGGTCACGGCTGATATACTGTGTAATGTGGGGAAATATGCTCCGCCCCTGATGTCACCGCTGACGTGTCGGGAGATCGCTGACCACACCCATCAGCCGAATAATCGATTCTTAATGTTATTAGTGTAAATATTGGGATCTCCTCAATTTGGGGAAGTCTCTGATTTACTTTCCAAATGATATCTCAAGGCTCTGGAATGGGTCGGACATTAACTTGAGAATTATATCAGGTCTCTATATGGCAAAAATAATCCACAAATTTGAACTTTCTGTTATAGATAAGTGAGGAACTTAAGGAAAGTCTTAATGAAACCATCGCCCATAACTATGGTCAACCAGAGATGAAGGACGTCACTGGCGCCATTGACCACCTGCAGCAGGACGTAAGCTTTTATACTGTCCGGACAATAAGCCCCCTGTATATGTAGCTTTTAGCAACATTTATTTAGATTTCAGTGACTTTTTCCTCTCCTCCTGACCCAGACCACTGTGATGACTTCTCCTAATCTCCTAATGAGTTTTATCCTGGGATTGAGTCTTAATTTCTGCAGAATTTAAGTACCATTTTTTTAATATATTTTAGTGACTTTTTCCTCTCCTCCTGACCCAGACCACTATGATGACTTCTCCTAATCTCCCAATGAGTTTTATTCTGGGATTGATTCATAATGCCTGCAGCCTTTTCGTGACATTTTCTCAAATTTCAGAGACTTTTTCCTCTCCTCCTGACCCAGACCACTATGATGACTTCTCCTAATCTCCCAATGAGTTTTATTCTGGGATTGATTCATAATGCCTGCAGCCTTTTAGTGACATTTTCTCAAATTTCAGAGACTTTTTCCTCTTCTCCTGACCCAGACCACTGTGATGACTTCTCCTAATAAGTTTTCTAATGGGACGGATTCTCAATTTCAGCTGTACTTCTAGTAACAAGAATAAATTTAGCCTCCCATAATAAATTGCAACCCTACTTGAAACCCCTGACTAAATCTAAACCCCAATATTGAAACTTACACACTGACTTACTCAACAGCCCAAACTCCTAACCTCGCTGACACCTTGCTGACACCCCTCTAGATCTGAGTCTGTCCATCAGGACCCACACAGATCCTGATGGACAGACGTTAATACTAACAGGTCCTGAAAGCATTTGGTCAGGTGACCTTTCTCCACTCACTGGGGGTGGTCAGATCAGAGCCATCATTACCAACCTGCTGATGGTTTCCAGCAGAATTAGTGATCTATTAGATTACCTCTATCTGCAGTTTAGGTGTTGCGGCAGCACAAGTTACGAGGACTGGAGTTACAGTCTCTACATCAGCACGGCAGAGTATAGCGGTCATAGAAAGGTGCCCGACAGCTGCTGCAAAACCATGACTACCACCTGTGGAGAGCGGGACCACCCCTCCAACATCTACAAGACAGAGGTAAGAGGCACATTGGGGTTTATGTGTGACCCTATCATTTGTGGGGTCGGTCACACAGAGAACGAGGGGGGGACCAAGGGGGTCTCTGCCACCTATTGTTTCTGCCCACCAAAGCCTACAACTGGACTCGGAGAACAGGTTGGGTGTGTAATGGGTGCCATGCCAGGGTGACATTTTGCTTGTGGACTAACGGGTACTGGTTCCATGTGATGACATTTTTACACCCACCTCTTCCAGGCTACAGGGTGGGAGGACTTGGTCAAGGAATACAAGCGGTCCCCTACTTAAGGACACCCGACTTACAGACGACCCCTAGTTACAGATGGACCTCTCTGCCCACTGAAACCCGGGGACTGCTTGTATGGTTGTAGGAGGCCCCCTGGGTCAGTAGAGAGGGGCACAACCATCCGTAATAGGGGCTGATTGCTTGGGGTCCAACCTATTGGACCACCAGTTGTTCCGCAGGATGGGAGACCGATAGTCCCCCGGACTTCTCCTAAATAGAATGGACTTCCAGGACTGGCAGTCCCATAGAAGTGAATGGAGGTCAGGACTGAGTTCCGTCCACTTGGATGAAACCTCTGAGCCAGTACCATAATGTATTGGGCAAGTCAAGGTCAACATCAATCTCCAGTTTGGAAATCTCCACTGGTCCCATAGGTCTTACCCCCAGTCATTGGACTCAAAGGGATCAAATTTAGAATATTCAATACTATTTTTAGCTTGTTTGTTCTAGTTTTGTAATTTTTAGAGCATCCATGTAATTCATGGTTCTGCCCCGGTGTCCTGATATTTGCCCCCTTCCTATCACAGGGCGGGTGCATTACTATACTGGAGAAATTCATACAGGAGCACCTTCTACTCATAGGAGCCGTGTCTATAGGCATCGCCTGCTTCCAGGTAGGATCACCGCCATCATGAGATCCATGTATCACAGCCAGTAGATTGTATTATGGCAGAGCAAGGAAACAATAATTGTATCGTGTCCTTAGGAAGTCCATATAGTTATAAAGTATGCGGCAAACTCATGAGCTCCCCCTAGTGGAGACTGAAGGAAGCTGAAATTTTAATTTTTTATTTAACTGTATTCTACAGAACATTTGGAACTTTGTATATAAATATACTATAATATTTATACGTATATGATAAATTAAGAATTTCATCATGTAAAATTTTTGGAGTTCTGATTGAAAAAGGGATTTACTTCTAGAAACAGCTCCACCCTGTCTATGTGGTTATGTCAGGTATTACAGCACAGCTTCTTTTATGTGAATGGGGCTGAACTGCAATACCAAATATATCCTACGGACAGGGGTGGTGCAATTTCTGGAAGAAGGCAGCTATGTTTATTCTAATCCTGGACAACCCCTTTAAGGTACATTGGAATAAGCACATTCTACACACTGGATCAATATCCCTTTAAAGCCAGAGAATCTTCCATCTCATCTTCCTCTGTGGAACAGCCGGGTAATAAGGCAATGGAAATATTAGCTCATTTGTCTTTGTATTGTAACAGCCGGGCTCCACTTCATGTCACATCTTGACCCTCGTTAAAACAATACGTTTTAAATCTTCAATAAAAAATTGTATTAAAGTGCCCCTTCATCCGGCAGCTTCTGCACTCATGCGACATCAGAAGAAATAGCGATTTAGCAGATGTTGGGTAAAATTGAGAATTTACACAATTTGAACTCAATGGGGAAGAAGTTAAGGACAATGTCGCCATCTGCTGGACAAATTGTAATACTACAATCTGGCTGTTATAAAACTTTCTTACGCATACATAAAAGGTGTAAATTTTTCGGGGATTTTTCTGATCGAAAAGAAACAGCTTTTCTCCATGGGAAGAATAAAATGCAAATTAGATCCAATGTGATGTCCATAGGGGGTACAAGTAAATTTCCCTTAAAGGGGTAATACAGGGAAGATAAAAACTCATTGAATATTGAATAACTTTTCGACCTCTTTTGGTTTTAAAATAATTGATCTGGTCTGAGGGACCAGGAAGCAGTGCCTTTACTCTGCCTTGCAATGACACTCCAACTCAGCGACAGGTGGCTGGATCCATGCTGCTGTCCTGAAGAAATCCAGTACCCTCAGTCACAGCAGTGTGCAGTGAGTTTCCACAAATCTGGCAGCTAGTGTGACTGAGGGGGCTGGAGATCTTCAGTACAACTGCATGAAAGCAGTCCCCTTCCCCTGGTCACATGATGTAATGATACTTCAACTCTGGGTCACATTATCTCAGTGACATGCGGCTGGATCCATGATGCTGTCCTGAAGAAATCCAGTACCCTCAGTCACAGCAGTGTGCAGTAAGTTTTCAAAAATCTGGCAGCTAGTGTGACTGAGGGGGCTGGAGATCTTCAGTACAGCTCCATGAAAGCAGTCCTCCTCCCCTGGTCACATGATGCAATGACACATCAACTTTGGGTCACATTGTCTCAGTGACAGGTGGCAGGATCCATGCTGCTGTCCTGAAGAAATCCAGTACCCGCAGTGTGCAGTGTATTTCCACAAATCTGGCAGCTAATGTGACTGAGGGGGCTGGAGATCTTCAGTACAGCTGCATGAAAGCAATCCTTCTCCCCTGGTCACATGATGCAATGACACTCCAACTTTGGGTCTCATTGGGGGTCATTTACTAAGGGCCCGATTCGCGTTTTCCCGACGTGTTACCCGAATATTTCCGGTTTGCGCCGATTTTCCCTGAATTGCCCCGGGTTTTTGGAGCACGCGATCGGATTGTGGCGCATCGGCGCTGGCATGCACGCGACGGAAATCGGGGGGCGTGGTCGAACGAAAACCCGACGGATTCGGAAAAACCGCCGCATTTAAAAAACCGAAATTGTTGCGGAGCTTACACTTACCTTCATCCAGGATAGGCCGGTGTATTTGAGTCCGTTCCGATGCTACCTTAATGAATCCCGGCCGGACCCGAATCCACCGCAGAGAACGCGCCGCTGGATCGCGAACGGACCGGGTAAGTAAATCTGCCCCATTGTCAGTGACCGGTGGCTGGATCTATGCTGCTGTCCTGAAGAAATCCAGTACCCTCAGTCACAGCAGTGTGCAGTGAGTTTCCAAAAATCTGGCAGCTAATGTGACTGAGGGGCTGGAGATCTTCAGTACAGCTGCATGAAAGCAGTCCTCGTCCCCTGGTCACATGATGCAATGACACTCCATTTCGGGTCACATTGTCTCAGTGACAGGTGGCTGGATCTATGCTGCTGCCCTGAAGAAATCCAGGACCCTCAGTCACAGCAGTGTGCAGTGAGTTTCCAAAAATCTGGCAGCTAATGTGACTGAGGGGGCTGGACATCTTCAGTACAGCTGCATGTAAACAGCCATCCAGTCCTCTCAGAAATTACTCGTTCACTCTCAGGACCTTAGGAGGTCCTAAACGTTTGACCATCAATCTTTTGTAGAATCTGTAGGTAGTTCCAGATGTAGCAGAGCTAGATTTGTCCCATACACTCCTAAGCAAATCACAGTACACACATCAAGATTTCATTGTGATGACAAACTCAGCTCTGCTACATCTATACTTTTATTACATATTTGGATTAGGTGTAGTTGAGTTCTGTAAGTTCTCTTATCAGAATTCCTTCTCGTGATGTGTGGACTGACATATTAATGGGATTTCTGTATTTTGGGCTATTTTTCAGCTGGCCGGGGTGATGCTGAGCGCCTGCTTCCTGCACATCCTCTACAAGGAAGAAAAGGAGGCCTACAATGCTATATCAGCCACCTAAGGGGGTGATGGGGGTTCACCAAAAGCACAATGCTAAAAATTGCTTCTCAGAGCTGGAAGTTTGTTACAGTTGCATCCAGCAATCCTCTTTGTAGCATGGATCTCCCTCCAGACCAATGTATTAGATAAGGTATGACATAGGAGGCTGCGGTCCATGTGATTATTTTACTTTGGAATATCTGTACTGGATACATTGTAACAAACACAAAGCTGTGAGAAAAACAAAATAGTTTTTTGACCATGTTTCAAGATTAAAGGGATTTATCAGAGGTATTGACAATGCAGGGCTGCAACCAGTGTTAGGTAATGTCCCTGGAGATATTTGTAATCATACCTCACACTGCTGTGCTCTGTGCTCCCTGCAACAAGTGTTAGGTAATGTCCCTAGAGAGATATGTAATCATATCTCACACTGCTGTGCTCTGTGCTCCCTGCAACCAGTGTTAGGTAATGTCCCTGGAGAGATATGTAATCATACCTCACACTGCTGTGCTCTGTGCTCCCTGCAACCAGTGTTAGGCAATGTCCCTAGAGAGATATGTAATCATATCTCACACTGCTGTGCTCTGTGCTCCCTGCAACCAGTGTTAGGTAATGTCCCTGGAGAGATTTGTAATCATACCTCACACTGCTGTGCTCTGTGCTCCCTGCAATAAGTGTTAGGTAATGTCCTTGGAGAGATATGTAATCATACCTCACACTGATGTGCTCTGTGCTCCCTGCAACAAGTGTTAGGTAATGTCCCTGGAGAGATATGTAATCATACCTCACACTGCTGTGCTCTGTGCTCCCTGCAGTAAGTGTTATGTAATGTCCTTGGATAGATATGTAATCATACCTCACACTGCTGTGCTCTGTGCTCCCTGCAATAAGTGTTAGGTAATGTCCCTGGAGAGATATGTAATCATACCTCACACTGCTGTGCTCTGTGCTCCCTGCAACAAGTGTTAGCTAATGTCCCTGGAGAGATATGTAATCATACCTCACACTGCTGTGCTCTGTGCTCCTTGCAACCAGTGTTATGTATTGTCCCTGGAGGGATATGTAATCATACCTCACACTTCTGTGCTCTGTGCTCCCTGCAACAAGTGTTAGCTAATGTCCCTGGAGAGATATGTAATCATACCTCACACTGCTGTGCTCTGTGCTCCCTGCAATAAGTGTTAGGTAATGTCCTTGGAGAGATATGTAATCATACCTCACACTGATGTGCTCTGTGCTCCCTGCAACAAGTGTTAGGTAATGTCCCTGGAGAGATATGTAATCATACCTCACACTGCTGTGCTCTGTGCTCCCTGCAGTAAGTGTTATGTAGTGTCCTTGGATAGATATGTAATCATACCTCACACTGCTGTGCTCTGTGCTCCCTGCAATAAGTGTTAGGTAATGTCCTTGGAGGGATATGTAATCATACCTCACACTGATGTGCTCTGTGCTCCCTGCAACCAGTGTTAGGCAATGTCCCTAGAGAGATATGTAATCCTTATCTCACACTGCTGTGCTCTGTGCTCCCTGCAACAAGTGTTAGGTAATGTCCCTGGAGAGATTTGTAATCATACCTCACACTGCTGTGCTCTGTGCTCCCTGCAACAAGTGTTAGGTAATGTCCCTAGAGAGATATGTAATCATATCTCACATTGCTGTGCTCTGTGCTCCCTGCAACCAGTGTTAGGTAATGTCCCTGGAGAGATTTGTAATCATACCTCACACTGCTGTGCTCTGTGCTCCCTGCAGTAAGTGTTATGTAATGTCCTTGGATAGATATGTAATCATACCTCACACTGCTGTGCTCTGTGCTCCCTGCAGTAAGTGTTATGTAATGTCCTTGGATAGATATGTAATCATACCTCACACTGCTGTGCTCTGTGCTCCCTGCAATAAGTGTTAGGTAATGTCCCTGGAGAGATATGTAATCATACCTCACACTGCTGTGCTCTGTGCTCCCTGCAACAAGTGTTAGCTAATGTCCCTGGAGAGATATGTAATCGTACCTCACACTGCTGTGCTCTGTGCTCCCTGCAACAAGTGTTAGCTAATGTCCCTGGAGAGATATGTAATCATACCTCACATTGCTGTGCTCTGTGCTCCCTGCAACAAGTGTTAGCTAATGTCCCTGGAGAGATATGTAATCGTACCTCACACTGCTGTGCTCTGTGCTCCCTGCAACAAGTGTTAGCTAATGTCCCTGGAGAGATATGTAATCATACCTCACACTGCTGTGCTCTGTGCTCCCTGCAACAAGTGTTAGCTAATGTCCCTGGAGAGATATGTAATCATACCTCACACTGCTGTGCTCTGTGCTCCCTGCAACAAGTGTTAGCTAATGTCCCTGGAGAGATATGTAATCGTACCTCACACTGCTGTGCTCTGTGCTCCTTGCAACCAGTGTTATGTATTGTTCCTGGAGGGATATGTAATAACAGGTAATGTCCCTTGTGTAATCAGACCTTTGTGTATGTTGTTAGCAGCAACAGGACTGTGAAATATGGATTAATATTCCAGGATTGTACTGGGGGTGTATCCTCACACTGCTGTGTTCTGTCCTTTCGCCAGCCAGAATTAGGTATTGTCCATGGAAAGATGTGTGGTTTGTTAGTAGCAGCAGGACTGTGAAAAATTAATTTATATTACAGTACTGTAGCTTCTCCAAGTGCACTAGCGTTTGTCCTCACACTGTTGTGCTCTTAGCTCTCTGCAGCCAGGGATAGCTATTGGCCCTGTACATCTGTGTAACCATACCTTTGTCTATGTTGTTAGAAGCAGTAGGACTGTGAAATATGGATTTATATTCCAGAATTGTAGCACTAGGGGAGTGTCCTCACACTGCTGTGCTCTGTGCTCTCTGCAGCCAGTGCTATGTATTGTCCCTCAAGATTTGTTTAATCATACCTCTGTATATGTAACAGCAGGAATTTAAAACAATGGATTTATTTCAGATGGTTGTAACTTTTTCAAGTGCACTGGGAGTTTGTCCTCACACTGCTGTGTTCTGTGCTCTCTGCAGGCAATGTGATCTTTTGGCCCGGGAAAGTTATGTAATTATATCTTTGTGTATGTTGTTAGTAGCAGCAGGACTGTGAACAATAGCATTAATATTCCAGGATTGTAGCTACTTCAAGTTCACTGAGGAAAAATGGGTCCTCACACTGCTGTGCTGTCAGCTCTCTGCATTGAACTCCTCTCCATTTCCTACCATTTGTGCTGAATAAAGCTCAGCACAGACAGAAAGAGCACAGCAGTATAAGGGCACGTCCCCAAGTGCTACAAACCTGGAATATAAATCCATTTTCACAGTCCTGCTGTTACTGACGACATATACAAAGGTGTGATTACACATCTCTCCAGGGACAATACCTGACACAGTCAAACCTTTGGTAAATCCCCTTTAAAATTATGTAGGATTAAAGGCAAAATTGAGTTTAGAATAATTTTCCAATGTACAATCATCAAGTGACTTTTCATGGTCTCGTCCTTTCTGTTTGCCACTAGGTGGAGTTAGAAGTGATGAGAGCATTGACATACAGAGACCAAATAGGTTAGGAATAGCCACGCCCTAATGTAGTGATGTCATTCAGATGGAAGGTTCCGGAAGGGCAGCACCAAGGTCAGGAATGGCCACTCCCTCATGTAGTGATGTCATTCAGATGGAAGGTCCTGGAAAGGCAACATCAAGAACGATCCTCTGACATCTCTGCAGAAATCAGCAAAACTCACTGCCTCAACGACAATCACTTTGCTACCTGTGTATAACACTAAGAATGTAGACAATAAAAAAAAATTCAATCACATAAAGAGTTCAGAATGCTGAATGACACACGTCACTGGCCAATTTGCTGTTTGTTTTTTCAAAATCCATCCAGCCGTTCAAAAGATACAGCCCACGGAAGCAACCTTTTATCTCCTCGGGGGTGTGTCTATGTATGTAAAAAAGGTTACCGCCCCCTAGGATAGTAGAAGGTAATTCACCTATAAAATATTGGGGGTGATATCTTTTGAATGGGTGGACGGATTTTCATGAAACAAACACCAAATCGATCAGGGGCACGGCGACAATCACTTGAAGTATGTTATGTAGCATTTTATACTTGAGGACAGGTCCTTTTTAGTGAAATAAGTTTGTCACAAGGTGTAGGTAAAAAACTGCCATTCCCAATTACTTTTTATAGAGATCTACATAGATGCCCCATAAGCCCTCCAATGGAGCATATATCCACTTTATAACTGTATCAATGTATAGATTTGCCATTCAGGAGTACGGGAGAGCTGGGTCATGTCTTCAGGCAGCTGTAATGGTAGTCATATTAATAGTTTAGGTGGATACTGCATTCATGTAATATGTATATATGATTATGATGTAAATTGCTGGTCTCTATATATATATGTATAGTGCATGTGATATATATATATATATGTGTGTATATACATGATGTCATTAGTATACTGGAAAGATAACATAATAAAACCAAAGTAATTTAACTGTTCACTGGCACAAATTTCTCCTCCTTGTGTTGGTTTTCTGTTTTCTTCCATATGGGCCCGGATTATGGTGGTGGGATCACCACAGCTACTCAACCTCTCAGATGCTGTGGTCAATTATGACCATGGTATCCGAGTGGTAAAGGGAACAAGCTCCTTCTAGTGAACAAACTCTAGAAGTTCATAGCTACTGCCTTGACTTGATAAAGTAAAGGGAAGTGTAGCAGGACCTTACAGGGAACCTGTCACCAGATTTGACCCCATTAAGCTACCAGACCCTTCAGGAAGGGGATTAAATGTAATTTCTAGAATTTTGTCTTTCATGTGAAATCTCCACCGTTTACGTATAAAGAATCTCCTCCAAAGACATGTGACAATGAGCAGAGAAGAGTCATATTATATCTGAGAAGAGTCACGTTTAGAGGCTGGATGGGGAGTCACTTCAAATACCCCTATCATCAGTTCTATAGAAGCTAGAAATATGCTGCTGGTGTCATATTAAAGATCAGAATCTTATCTTCCAAATTGAGATTCTGTGATCTACGGAACTGGAGATACAGGAGGTTAAATAAGGCGGGAATTGGATTTTTATATGAAGTTCCTATTTCCAACTACAAATTTAACTGCCTGTCGCTACGATTCTGTAGATCAATTCACGAACCTTAAGTGGTCTTAAGTATAAGATTTTTACATTCATTTTGACACCAGTCTGTTTCTATATGCTATAGAACAGAAGATAGAGGCATCTGAAGTGACACCCCCCTGCAGCCTCTAAACTTGACTCCTCTTAGTAAAAAATGACTGTTTTCTGCTCATTATCACATGACTTTAGAGGAGATTTTTTATGGGTAAACAGGTGACATTACGAATAAAAGAGGGCATTTTAGAAAGGACATTTCATCCCCTACTTGACGGGGGGGGGGGGGGGGGGAGGGGGGGAGGGGGTAAAAGGGTTGGGGGGAAATTAGTTCAAAGGGGTAAAATCTGGTGATAGGTTCCTTTTAATAGACATACAGTGGGATTTCTACAGCACACAACTTAATCCAGTGATCACAGGTTGAAATCCCTAGTGAAGGGCTCCAAAATAAAACAAAAATTTCAAGATTAAAAAATAAAAATGTAAATACTTACATTTTTTTAAAATAAATAAATAAAAATAAATAATAAATAAATAAATTATAAATAAAATTAAAATAAAGAATTTTACTGCCAAATCTCAAATATCCAAACAACTTAAATTTCCAAAAACGTGTATAAAAAGTGATTAAAAACTAAAGCATACCATAAAATGGTAGCAAAAAATAAATAAAAACAAATAAAATAAAAAAAATCTCTGTAACGAGAAATGTAAACAAAAAAAATCGCGGGTGATTCATTTTCAATTCATTTTGTGTTAGATTTTTTTATTTGATGCTGTTTTGCACACTTTGTCCACAAGAGGTCCTCAGCGTCCTGCAAATATGGGATCTAATGACACACAGTGACAACCCCTCTGCTGCAGAAGAGAAGACCGCGGCGCCTTCTTCGTCCTTATCGATGACGCAAACCTTGGATATTCGGGGGTCTGTGAAATATTCTGTAACGTGTGACATGTTTTTTCGTTTAATAGGACGACTCCGGACTAATAAATGTACAAGGTGCCCTCAATGTGCCAAGGAGAGGAGCGCGGGCATCGGGATACAGGAAATTAATTGTTACTATGAGGGAGGCCAGAGTCTTAGACAGACACCAATTAAGGTGAAAATATGGAAAATACGGAATTTATTAATGCGGGAAACGTCGTGTAGACGCCTCCCCCCTCCTCAGCACGGGCAAAGGCGAGATTTATTGTGTTTAATTGGACAGATTTTACCATTTCTGTCTGTGCTGGCGTCACTAGATATCCCTTTAAAGTTGACCTCTAACCTCTCCGAAGTAAACAATTGTGTTGCCCGTGACATGAGATTTCTGGATGATTGTCTTAGAACTTTCCGTTGTGTTGTCCCTCTATTATTCCTATTGGTAATTTATGAATAAATAGACATCAAGGTGTTACCAGCTGGATGCACCTCCCTAAAAACACTGAGACACCTCTTAGACATGTTGAACTGTAACACTGAGTTGTCAATATAATTACACATTCTCTTGTGGAATAAGAGAATGTGAATGAGAGAAATAACAGGAACGACACACATAAGGGGAACCTGTCAACAGGTTTTACCCTACAAAACTACCTGTGACATGTCAATTGATTCCCGCTGCACCCCTGACCAATTTGGTGTTTGTCTTTTCAAAATCCATCCACCCGTTCAAAAGATACAGCCCACAGAAACAACCTTTGTCTCCTCGGGGGTGTGTCTCTGTATGTAAAAATGGTTACCGCCCCCTAGGATAGTAGAAGCTAATTCACCTATAAACTATTGGAGGTGATATCTCTTGAATGGATGGATGGATTTTCATGAAACAAACACCAAATCGATCAGGGGCACAGCGACAATCACTTGGGGTATGTTGCAATTTATACTTGATGGCAGGTCCCTTTTAGTGAAAAAAGTTTGTCTCAAAGTGTAGGTAGAAAACTGACATTCCCAATGACATTTTATAACCCTCTCAGGTAGGGGATGAAATGTCCTTTCTAGAATTCCATCTTCTATGTGTAATCCCACCGTTTACCTATATAATCTGCTCCACGTTCAGGCAAATATGACTCTTCTCACCTCATTTTCACATGAGTCAAATTTAGTGGTTACAGGAGTAGTGTCACTTCAGAAGTCCCTGTCTTCTGTTCTATAGCACCTAGAAACATACTGCTGGTGTCATATTAAACATAAGATTCTCATATTTAGATCACATAAGGATTATGGTTCTGTGAGCTACAGAACTGGATCTTTATCTGCAGCTTGCATTTCTGGCCTTGTATTTAGCTGCCTGTATTTGTAGTTCTGTAGCTTACAAAGCCATAATCCTGATGTGATCTGAAAGATGAAATCCTTATCTTAAATATGACACAGAAAGCTTGACCTAGGTGCTATAGAACGGAAGGTACAGGCTTCTGAAGTGACACTTCCCCGCCACTAAACTTGACTCATCTCATGTGAAAATGAGGTGAGAAGAGTCATATTTGCCTGACTTTGGAGGAGATATTTTATAGGTAAATGGGTGAGATATTACATAAAAGAGGGAACTCTAGAAAGGACATTTTGTGAGGGAATGTGGGGGAGTATATGATGTCACCCCAAGCACCCGCTAAATCTATTATGAGGCTCCAGTTTGCACCTTTGTATGGTGGGTCCGGTCTGGAGTTGAATTGCGCTGTAGCCTGTGCCAGCTGAATATAGGTATTGTGCAGGCATGAGGCAAGAACACCCTATGCCGTGCCACTCTATCACCGGCCATACCCCCTTTAAGCCCCTCCATACCCACTCGGTGGACCTGGCACAGGGTACAGCCAAAGCCCTGTGGACCCGATGGTCAGGTTTGGCTGTCTAACTCTGGCAATATGACTGGGTCAGGCAGCCCAACTCGAATGCCAAACCCGACCATTGGTTCCGTCCATCTCTAGCTATAGCTAGTGTGCAGGAGTGCCCCCCCCCCCATATGCGTACTCCATGGGCAAGCACCGCCCCCTCCTCGCCCAGGTGTTTGGCAGCACAGTGGCTCAGTGGTTAGCATTACAGCCTTGCAGCGCTGGGGTCCTGGGTTCAAGTCCCAGGATCAACATCTGCAAAGAGTTTATATGTTCTCTCCGTGTTTGCGTGGGTTTCCTCCGGGTCCTCCGGTTTCCTCCAACACTCCAAAACCTACTGGTAGGTGATTAGATTGTGAGCCCCATTGGGGACAGGGACTGATTTGGCAAGTTCTGTGCAGCGCTGCGGAACCTGTGTGCGCCATATAAGTAAATTAATTATTATAGGCAGGAAAATAATCACAATTCCTGGCTCTGCAACACAACTCTGACCAAGTCACGGCTTGAACTCCAATATTCAGACGTACAAGCTCAGATTATATAGGGGGCGCTATTCAACCACTTGCATCCTAACAATTTCCTACCGAACTTTCCCGATGCCGCGTGTAATGGCCGCCCTCGTGTCCGCGTCTCTCCTCCAGTGGACAACACCGGGCGTCTTCCGACAATCAGCTCCTGCAGATAAATGATTCCTAATTGTCTTGTAGATATCAGCGAGTGTTGACATCACATCTCACAACTAAATATATCACCTGATAATACCTCGCGGGTTCATGAGAGGAGCACAGTGATGGAATTATGTATAATTTGCCCCCACCCCGTTATTATCCTGAGTGATGGATCCGATAGCGCTTCTTCCAAGAAAGGAACGTTTCAGCGCTCCGGTCGCTTTTGTTATGGTTTTCTATTGTGTGAAGCTTTTTATTCCATGTAAATTACCTAAAGTGCTTCATAGAAGTGTGTATTTCTAGAAAAATATTCCACGAAGAAGCTTTGTCCGCAGAATAGCATCATTATTCATGTATTTTACTAAAGCTGAAACATTGGAACAAGTACTAAAAACAATGCCTTGTGTAATAATGTGGCATTTAGCAGAGAATCTCTTATAAATCACTGTGTCTGCTCCTCAGGGGCGGGGACAACTCACTGTGTTTTTGTACCCTTTCCTTGATGTTCTGCATTTTAGCCCTCGAAAAGATTTGATAATTATAAAATACAATGGGGCACATTTACTTACCTGGTCCGGAGGAGATCCCGAAAGTGCATTGTCCGACGATAATGCACTGTGCCGCGATTCACTAAGATTGTGCGCCCGATATCCTGCATGTGTCGCTTCCCCGCTCAGGTCCGCCGGAGTTCACCTTCTTCTTCCCGGTGCATGTAAGTGCATTGTCTTGTGACACAATTTTTAAGTTAAATCCCGCGGTTTGTCCGAATCCGTCGGATCATCCGAAGGCCCCCCCCCCCCCCGATTTGTGTTACATGGAAGCCGTCGCGATTGCGTCAAAATCCGATCATATGCAACACAATCGCCTGCTTAATACCTGTCTCGGCGGTGCAATCTCCGAAAACGCCGGAAAACTTGACGAAAATGCGGCCGCGGGACCCTAACTAAATAAGCCCCAATGTCTGCTCCTCGGGGGCAGGTCCAACTCACTTACTATAGTTTCACAATACCTCTCGTCATGGTCATGATCTTCTGCAATGTATCCAAAAGAGATTTAGTGACTCTTACACAGTAGGTACTTCCATTTTCCTCTATGCCCATCTCTTGGACTAGATAGCCACTCAAATACATACCTATAGGAAGGTACATATACATATCTCTCTGCTAGTACACCATATACCCGGCTTTAAACATCTGTTTCATTAACCTTTGACCTAGCCTCAAATGTTTATGCTGCTCCCCTCATACCAATTGCCGATCCCTGGTCTCCCTGACTTTTTCTTGCCATGAAATGTAGTTAAAGTTAATGTATCTTCAGGGTCAGACTACATATGGTTTCTTTGTAGTCTGTTGCCATGGAGACCCATAGCTCTGCATACAACTATAGAAACAAAGTGATCGGTATCAATCGAAATGCTTAAAAGGAACCTGTCAGCACAGTTTTACATGGTGACAGGTTTCCATAGAGCCCTTTATGTAATTTTCCCTGACATCAGAAGGGGAGTGTCCTGCTTGACAGTCTCCTCCACTCTACTCCTCTCCGTTTCCCATGCCTCTTCCAAGTATTCAGCACTTCATGTCATGTGACCAGGGTGATGTCATCTAAGGTCCTGTTACATCTACAACATCGACCCAATGTATGTATCTGATCACATGAAATCACTGCAGCCTCCATGCAGGATGCCGAGGTGTAGAAGTCCATTATGGCATGTGAAAATTTCATGTGATCAGATAGATACATGAGGTAGATGTTGTCTAATGGCCCTGCCACTGCAGCCATCACCAAATATTGCACTCCCTTCAGATTGGAAATGTCCATAGAGCCGGATCACCTTTGTGCACCATCTTCTGTCTATATCTGGTATTACAGCTGCACAACACCTGCCTGGGAAGGAACTCTTTATATATTGACCAATGATGTAATGTTTGATATTTTCTAATCTTCTAACAAGGTTTCTGGTTGGATAACTGAACTCTCCACACCCAGTGGAAGTTTATAAAACCCTGTGTGGCTGGAAAGTTCCAGAGAGATGTGACAGGACCTGAGATAACATCAGCGTGGTCACATGTCTTTAAGTGACCAATGATGTAACAGAGCTCTCTCTCACTGTTCCACACAGCAGCGTGTCCTAGCAGTGAGACCTGTCAATCAGAACCAAGGAGGTGGGGCAACGCAGTAAAACACACAGCAGCCTGTCCTAGCAGTGAGACCTGTCAATCAGAACCAAGGAGGCGGGGCAACCCAGTAACCACTGAATATGCAGGGCCTCATTGACAACTTATATATCCGATCGGTCATAACTGGACACTACAGAACTCCACAGATAATTGGGGCAAACCAAAAATTGATCACTAATGCAGACATACCCTTTAAGAGGTCTATAGAATAAGCGAATTTTGGTAGAGTGGATGGGCGTTATTGAGCGAATCATTCCCTCTTTGGTAATGTGGTTGGAGAGAGCGTCTGGCATCGCGCCTCACCGCCCTCTAGTGGCCTATTAACTGGTCAGGAAAAATATAGCGCCCCCTGGAGACCTAATACTTAAACACAGTTGCCTGGTGTCATAAAGTGTTTTACAAGGGAAGGAATCCATGTTTCTTAATAAGTCATTTTCCATGTGGTGGAAGCCCGCGCCACTTTTTCTCATTTTCGGAGTCATTATATTGTTCCACACAAATTACTTTTATTTTATCGTTGACTTTTCCCGCCCGGATGAGGTGGAGGGCCGTAAATTACTGGAGCGGCGGATTGTTAGCGGCTATCATTACTTTCTTACCGGAGGATTGATGTCACTGTATGAGTGTAACAGACGCCTCGTAACTTCTCTCCTCTCACTAGAAAAACACAATGTTCCGAAAATCAGAGGAAAGAGCCGTCTATCCATCTCCTATTCCAACGTCACATCCAATAGGAAACTTCTACTAAGCCTGTAGGAGGATGGATGGAGAAACACAGATCATCTATCTATCTCATATCTATCTATCTATCTATCTATCTATCTATCTATCTATCTATCTCATATCTATCTCACATCTATCTCACATCTATCTATCTCCTATCTATCTATCTATCTATCTATCTATCTATCTATCTCCTATCTATCTATCTCCTATCTATCTATCTCATATCTATCTATCTATCTATCTATCTATCTATCTATCTCATATCTATCTATCTATCTATCTATCTCATATCTATCTCATATCTATCTATCTATCTATCGATCTATCTCATATCTATCTATCTATCTATCTATCTCTCTATCTATCTATCTAATATCTATCTCATATCTATCTATCTCATATATATCTATCTATCTCCTATCTATCTATCTATCTATCTATCTATCTATCTATCTCCTATCTATCTATCTCCTATCTATCTATCTCATATCTATCTATCTATCTATCTATCTATCTATCTATCTATCTATCTCATATCTATCTATATATCTATCTCATATCTATCTATCTATCTATCTATCTATCTATCTATCTCATATCTATCTATCTATCTATCTATCTATCTCATATCTATCTATCTCATATCTATCTATCTCATATATATCTATCTATCTCATATCTATCTATCTATCATCTATCTATCTATCTATCTATCTATCTATCTATCTATCTATCTCATATCTATCTATCTATCTATCTATCTATCTATCTATCTATCTCATATCTATCTATCTATCTATCTATCTATCTATCTATCTCATATCTATCTATCTATCTATCTATCTATCTATCTATCTATCTCATATCTATCTATCTATCTATCTATCTATCTATCTATCTATCTATCTATCTATCTATCTCATATCTATCTATCTATCTCCTATCTATCTATCTCATATCTATCTATCTATCTCATATATATCTATCTATCTATCTCCTATCTATCTATCTATCTATCTATCTATCTATCTATCGCTCTCTCTCTCTGATCTCCTCTACTTCCCTTTAGCTTTGTGAATCCATTTATCGTGACCTTCCTGACCTTTATCTCTTGGCTCATCTTGTCTGCATTGTATAAAAAGATCACACTCAAAATAAAATAATAAAATAAAAGAATAAATTCTATTACCCATAAACAATCCAGCTTTTGGGTGATAAATATATGATCGCTGGGAGTCTGATCTGTAGGACGTCTACTGATCACAAGATGTGATTGGGTGACCTGTGTGATTAGCAGCGTGTGACCTCTGCACTATTTACTTCCATGCAATGACCTAGATATATGGTGTGACTGACCCCCAGTAACATATGTCCTGTATACAATACATGTAGAGACCATGTACAGAACAGAAGGCAGAACATCGCAGCTCAGCCCGGGTATTGTAACATTATCCCCATTCATGGATGACTGTGTTCTATCAGCACAAATATCTTTCCAAATATAGAAGTCTATGTCCTGGCAGCCATCATATCTGAAGAACAAGAGGTGTACATCATGGATCCTTGGCCCCACCAGATAATTTTTTTTGACCATCATCCCCTAAAATATGGACACCATTAGCCTCCAATTTGGATTGTTCTTTTGGTGTCCAGTATTGGGTTAGATCATGAGCCCACCGGAGGATCCTCCGATTCTCTGGTGGGCCAGTCCGACTCTGGATGAATGAGGTCTTTCTAGCGTGTCTATAGATCAGCACTTGGCAAATCTGGTCAGAACACCGATGATGTCATCATGGTGGGCGCTAGATATTAAGGATGGGGGGAAGGGGTACAGTCAGGAGCAGAATTATCCATATAACAACCCAAGTAATTAATTAAAGGTCACGTGGGCCAAACAATGACATCCTCAGGACTATAATACAGACCAGATGTATGGCGGAGTAGGGAGCGATAGACTCCTTGCTCTGCCATTTGGAGTGTAGTTATGCATTAGATATAACTTTGATATGGATCCTTCAGAAATATCAACTCCAACCCTGGCTCAAATATTGCTACATTGGGGCTCATTTACTAAGGGTCCAAACGCCGCACTTTCGTCGGGGTTTCCCGAATATTTCCGCTTTGTGCCTAATTGCCGAATTTTGGCACGTCGGCTTGCACCCGACAGAAATCGGGGACGTGGCCGTGGGACAACCCGACAGATTCGGGACAAACCGCGGAATTTACAAAAGGATTTGTGTAACAAGATCAAGCACTCACATGCACCAGGAAGAAGCAGGTGAACTCTGGCGGACCTCGAAGGGCAGTGACACAGGAAGGAACTCGGACGCACGATCTTAGTGAATCGTGCCGGACCCAAATCCATGTCGGACAACGCACCGCGGGATCGCGACAGGACCGGGAAAGTAAATCTGCCCCAATATGTTTTCCAATTCTGTCTACAGACTGTGTCGGGTACTGCAACCTAGCAAGTCAAATGAATAGAGAAATGAATGGGGTGAAACTGTAATACCAGATATGATCATTTTTCAATGGTGGTGCTGTTTCTTTTTTCCAAATTTCGCACCAGCCCTTTAAAACAATAGCTGTAAACTCCCACCACCGTTTCTGGCTGTGACAGACCTCTTATATGGTGTTACGGCCACAGCTGGGGTTACACATCTGTACTCATCAGGTCAGGTGTCAGTATAACCCCCGACCTCGGGGACCACAAGCTCTTAGTTATTGGACTCCTGAGTAGAGGAAATTTCTGTAGACTGTATAGTAATACAAAGAGCATCGATCCACGCTGTATATGTGCATTTCTTTTCTAAAAAAAAAATCCAAATTTTATTACGAAATTATAATAAACCCGTAACTGGAAACATTACTATGCTCCATCTGGAAAGAGAAGAATGCCACCCAAACTCTGGCCGTAAAACGATTAGATTCTGTGGTGGTCACGTGCTCCGCGAGGCTTAAATGTTATATGGAGCATGCACACCGTTTCCTGAGAGGATAACCCAGCCGACATGGAGAAATCACTGTCCGCACAATTTATTTTCTGCCTTAATTTAATAAAAGGAGATGACAGCTCAGGAATGTATGAGGCAGAGTGCAGGAAACCAGATTGCCGTTTCCAAGCTTCTGTGGGACCGCAAGTTTTTCCGATTAAAAATATATCATCTAAAGGCCCTAACCAACCAACAAATATAAAGTTGAATTTTATTACTTAGTAAATACAATTTTAGAGCAGTGGGCAAAGTTTGGTTGTTGTATGTGGCTTACTTGCTAAGATATCTGTAGTTTTCTATACCATGGTGGCGGCCATTTTGAACCAGCAGCAACAGGAAGTGCAGCCTTATTGGTAGTCACTTTTGGATTGTTTTCCTTCTTCCGATATGACCTGGATAAAACTGATCATGACTAAATTGTCAAATATGAGTTTTTACCTACTTTGTTCTGTTGGTACCTTTTACCACTGTCGACTGGTTCCTTTATCTGTACAACACTGGGTTCTAGCACCAGTGAGGTTGCAAGGGATACAGAAGTTCCCTAACTGCATCTAACCCTTGTCTCTACCACCTCATAATGTCCCATTTTTCATCTCCTCTAGTTTTTTTTCTGACTCCGAAGCTGTTTCGCCTGACTTTTGAATGAGTACTGCATTGACTCTTTGCTACCAGCTCTGACCCTCTACCTGCCCTGACCTCAGCTTATCCATGATAATGTCTTTGTCTAACTTACTTGTTCCATGTATTCTGACCTTTGACAAAGTTCTGCCCTGACACCTGTCTAGAATCTTGCTATGTACAAAGTCTGATTGCCCTGACCTCAGCTTGTCCACAGACTAGGGTAGGATATATCAGTGTTTGTCCACCAGAATTCTGGTGTAAAATCTTAAAATCTTAAAATAGGTGCAATTCCTTGCATATGCCAGCGTACGATGCAGTCACCTTTCTCCCTGCACTCACCAGATCTATCAAGACGCTCCAGCCTTCTGATAAATTTGGGTTGAGCTACCAAGTCCAGGCGTGGCATAAAATTGCACCTTAGCCTGTCCCAGGGAACGACCCATTCCACCACCTCCCTCATCACCAATTAAAACCCCATAAGCCCACTTGGCATGGAGGTGGCTTGTGGGGGGGCTGGGGAATCGACTTAATTCCTGGTCTTATTCTGGGAATCGCACCTATTTCAGAGCTTGCAAGCCAGAATTTTGGTGGTCAAGCTGAGGTCAGGACATTCTCACCTATGTCTCTATCTACTTTACCGAACTCGAATCCAGAATCGTTTCCAGCTGTCCTGACTTTTAACTAAGTGCTCTATTGAGTCTGTGCCACCTTTCCTGATCCCTGTCTAGATTCCTGTTATGCACAAACTCTACTTGCCCTGACCTCAGCTTATCCACCGATGCCCTGTCTGTCACTTTAGTGCCATGAATGGACGTTCCTCGACCCATTGTCCCTGAATAGAGACTTTTCCTAGAGGTGGCCGCTTTGTGGTTCCTAATTCCAGATATGATCCAACATGGTCCATGTTCCAACATGGTCCAACTCTCCAACACCCATTCAAAATATAGAAGAATGTCAGACAGAGACAATGAAGCCTTAAAACTCGGAACTGTCTTGGAGTTACAACTTCGATTGAAGATTGAGAACATCGCTTAAGGAAAACCCCCAGACCTGATAACTCTCTTGACATGAAATTCTTATTAGTAGACCCTACAATATTGATGAAGTGGGAGAACCTAAGGTTTTAATCGTTCTACTCAAAAAACACTCCTTGAAGGCTTTGTTTATGATGACAAAGCCACTTCTTCCCAGATTATGGTGAGATATTCAGTGTTTGGAATGACTGCATACTTCTTCTCCAGCTGCAAGGACTCCGACATTCCTGTATCCATAGCGTGCTCCGGAGCCATCATTCCAGGGCTTTGCTCCACCACCAGTAGAGCCACTCTTTAAACAAACATGACAGACTGTAGCTGTGCTTTACTATCTCACCCTCTCTCTGTTCTTCGTTCAAGGAGATAAAATCAACTTTGTGACCTATAGGACAAAAATATAGTGAAAAATTTTTGACAATAAATTTACTGGAACCAATGTTTATAGGAGACGACGAGGCTCATTTCAGGCTGAAAATAAAAACCTATCTCTGCTAAGAACTCTACTTCGCCATTTGTTCTTTTTACTGTGTCTTTTTGTAGTAGTTTGGTCCCGAAAGTAAAGTTTTGGTAGCCATCTTGGCAGCTATGGAGGCTAGTATCTGTCACTAGATCGGGGATTCTTTAAAGTAAATCAATGAGAGTGTTCACAATATGAAGAGGAGATGAAAGGCCACAAAATGAGGAAATGAGGGGGCACAATATGAGGAGGAAATGAGAGTGTCCACAATATGAGGGGGAGATGAGAGGACACAATATGAGTGGGGATAAGAGGGACCACAATATGAGGGGGAGATGAGAGGACACAATATGAGTGGGGTTGAGATGGACCACAATATGAAGGGGAGATGAGAGGACACAATATGAGTGGGGATAAGAGGGACCACAATGTGAGGGGGAGCTGAGAGGACACAATATGAGTGGGGATAAGAGGCACCACAATGTGAGGGGGAGATGAGAGGACACAATATGAGTGGGGATAAGAGGGACCACAATGTGAGGGGGAGCTGAGAGGACACAATATGAGTGGGGATAAGAGGGACCACAATATGAGGGGGAGATGAGAGGACACAATATGAGTGGGGATAAGAGGGACCACAATATGAAGGGGAGATGAGAGGACACAATATGAGTGGGGATAAGAGGGACCACAATGTGAGGGGGAGCTGAGAGGACACAATATGAGTGGGGATAAGAGGGACCACAATGTGAGGGGGAGCTGAGAGGACACCCGACGGATTTGTATAAACCGCAAAATTAAAAAAAGATCAGCACTCACATACACCAGGACGAAGAAGGTGAAGTCCGGCGGACCTCGGTGCAGCAGCGACACCTGGTGGATATCTGGCGCACGGACCTTAGTGAATTCCGGCAGACCCGAATCCTCGGCGGACAACGACTGGACCGGGTAAGTAAATGTGCCCCAATATGAGGGGGAGTTGAGAGTGTCCACACTTTGAGGATGAGATGAGAAGCTGCAATGTGAGAGTAGATGAAAGGGGTCAAAATATGATGGGAAGATGAAGGGCCACAATATAAGGGGGAGGTGAGAAGCCAAAATAAGAGCTGGCAGAGGTGCCAGAGGTCCTACCTAATAATGGACTTTACATCCATGTTGCGTCACATAAGTAGTAACAAGATTTTTTTTTTTTAACATGGCAAAACACGTTACTACTTACCGAACACAAACTTTTTGGTCTAAACAAATCTGCGGAGGCAAACAGACATGGTTCACGGTTTTGTTTTTTGTCCCTAAGTCCAGTGTCCCCATCACATATATATTCAATGGGGGATATTTACCAGGGCCACTGCGCCATGTCAGTCGTGGCAGAGGCCCACTCCCAGTGTTACCCAGTGTTACTGTCCTCACCGTTGCGTACTCGCTGCAGCTGGAAGACTTTTCATGTGTGTAAAATTCACGGGCTGTGTTAATTTCTACGCCCGGTGGCTTAATGGTTAGCATTACAGCCTTACAGCGCTGGGGTCCTGGGTTCCCTCCAGGACAACATCTGCAAAGAGTTTGCGTGGGTTTCCTCCGGGTCCTCCGGCTTCCTCCCACACTCCAAAACATACTGGTAGGTGATTAGATTGTGACCCCCGTTGGGGACAGGAACTGATCTGGCAAGTTTTGTGCAGCGCTGCGTAATCTGTGTGCGCTATATATAAATAAAGAATTATTATTATTAATTTACCAGCTACGAGGCACATGTTCACTCATCTATTTGAGAGCATCATGTGATACCTTATTTCTCCAGCAGGGGCAGCAAACTTTCCGCTTCCTCCGTGATCTGATCGCCAGAGATTTTCAGAATCCAGAACTTCTAGAACTTCTAGATCAGCTTGTTAGCAGCCATGATTTCAGCTCCTAGATGAGACGTTTGACTCGTCAGACGCTTTGCTCATTATCTGTGCGTGTTAAGAAGGATAATTGAATGTCAAATCGTTCCTAAGATTCGTGTTGTTTCTACCTTGAAAGTGAGATCAAAGGCTTCTCTCCAGCAACAGATCAAACATTTCCAGGGATTTATACTGATCCATCCCAAACAAACAGACCGATTTTCTACCCCCCCTACATGACTCAGCGGGTGCGCAGGCTACATGTGGTCGTGTCACGTACAAAGCGGCTGCGCTGAAATCTAAGCCCTTTATCGTTAATGGATGGTACTTAGCACAGGTTAGTGCTTAAAGTTGGAGGTGCCTTTAAGAAGCTTTTAAGAGTTGTCTCTACAGTAATTTTAAGAGCAGAATATATTACGTGAGAATATTGTAAAGCGGATCTTTCGGGAGATGGGAAATCATGTTGTCTGGTATAAGGAAACCCGAAGAATTTTAACACAGCTCTGGATGTGATTGTAGAAGACATCTTTATATGATACGTAATAAGTCTTAAAGAGGTGGTCTGGGATTTTTTTATTATTTTTTTTATTATTCTTGGCCTCAAGTCGGGTAAAAAACAAAAGAACTGATACTTATCTTTCTCCCCCACTGCAATCTAGTATTGTACAGTGTGGGGACCACTAAAAAAAGGGCATTAAACTATGTGGGGGTCAATGATTTTATATTGATTTTACCTAAATGGTATACGTGATTCCCCCTTTCAAATTTAACAGAGTGATGCCCATATTGTGCTGCTCGCCCTTCCAGAGTTATGGCATTATTCTGTTCTAAGCGACTTATCAGAAATCTTCCTCTGCAGCAGGGAAGTAGGTGAAGGTCTAATCTCTTCCTGTCTTTGCCCTAAAACTGAGTCAGTTATAAGCTGCACTTACGTCCCATTATGCTTTGTTTTCTCTTATTTATGGGAACCTGTCACAACTTTTTTCACAAATACAGCTAGTGGCAGGTTTCCATAGGGCCCTATTAACTAACTTACACCCTTCTGTTAACAAAATTTTTTTCCTTCACATCTTCATAAAATCAGAGTTATAAACTTGCCTGGTATCCAGGGGAATCTAGAGCGAGTTGGGGGGCATGGCCTAATGTCATGTGACCAGGATGACATCATGTCAGGTCCTTTATCCTCATAACATTAATAAACTGTACACCATGCACATATCTGACCACAAAAAATCAGAGCATGCCTGCATCGGTTTCTAATCCTCTCCATGCAGGCTACTGTGATTTGATGTGCTCATATATGTGCATGATGTACAGTTTGCTAATGTTAGGAGGCTAAAGGATCTGCAATGATGTGACACTGGTCACATGACATTACTGCTGCATGCTGAGAAATCATGGGAAGGAGCTGCTGGATTCATCCCAAGGAGGTCACGCCCACCTTGACTTGCTATAGATATCCCTAGATACCAGGTAAAATTATGAAATTGAATATTTTGGGATTTGAGGGAAACAATAAAAGCAGGGTGTTACTAGGTCTCTTGGGGAACCTGCCACTAGCTTTATTTGTGAAAAATGTGGTGACATTCCCTTTCAGTAATGTAGTAGCATATAAAGTGAGATTCCTACAAGTAAATCCACTGAGCTCTGCATAGTGTGAACATAGAGGACTGTATAATGACTAACCTGGCAGCTTCGATCACATGGAGGAGTATGTGGCATTTAAAAAGTAGTAGGGATCAGCAATGAAACTGTTACATGCTGTATGTGCTGTGTGAGCACTTAGAGATAACAGCTTCCCTGCTGTGAAGATAGTGTCAGACAGCAGAGGCTGAGGTGTTGCAGAGGAGTATGTGACAGAGTTTGAGGTGCAGAGAGAGACAAAGAAAGTTCTGCAGAATCACAAATGTTGCTATCCTGGGTGAATACAGATAACTTTTTACCATCCTTCTTTTTGCACTGTTGTGGTGGAAGGACTGGAAAACCTTCTACCTCACTTTGTAGAAGTCTTCTGGATCCACAGATCTGCACAGACACAACTATTCTGCTAGCTACAGAGAGAATCACAGGAACTCCCTCTCCATTTAGAGTGAGCAGTAAGCGGCAGCTACTCCTCTCCAGCAGTTCCAATACATCCAGTTTCTTGGGGTGACAGTTACTGCAGGAATAGGTTAAACTGAGGAGGATAGCAAAGAAACTGCTCGACATAGGTGATGAAAGTAATAAGCAAAGTTATCCTACTGTACAAGAGCTATCGATTTGTAAAACAAATAACTTTGCTCGGGGGCTCCAGGAATACCAAATCCACCTTGTGTAGTATAGAGCAGTAGAGTGGTCCTCTCGTTGTCACATTCTCAATTGGTCCCAGCGGTCAGATCCTGAGGATAAGGAATAATTACCTCTTATTATAAAACTTCTTTCTTCCATACTTCAATGTTCCAAAAATTACCTACACGGAAGCAAATCTGAAGATTTCTCTTACTGCCTCCTTGTAGATCTGAACACAATGTACCAATCAATGCCATCAACAATAAGCATTGATTACCCCAACACACCGGATTCTCCGGGAACGGCAGAGTGATGTCACGATAATTACATCTCCGACTAATTACACTCATTTCACAATAAAATCAGATGCGCGGCTTTCACTCTGCTCCATTTTTATGATAAATACCAGCAAACAAACAAGATGAAAGAAGGAATTCAGCTACGAGACATCGCGAGGAGATACATAGAAACCATCTCCTAATTAGAGAGCCGCAGCTGAAGAAGAAGAAAAATTCCCTGATTGCTCCGAACAAGCAAACAAACAAACACTCGGATTCTTAAAGGGAGTTTACAGGTTCCCAAACCACCCCACAAGTAAAAACGGCAACATATAGAGCACTTTATCATCTTTCCAGACATAACTTTACTGTTTCCGAGAAATCTTTGCTTTGAGAGGAAATTCCGTTTTTTATTTTTATGCAAATTAGGTTCTCAGTGCACCAGGGGGCGGGGACATTCTTGCTTGTGCACCCGTTTTCTTCTTTCTACAATTTTTTTCAATAGTCACCTTGATTGAATTGCACCCTACCGGTCAGTCTCCTGCAGCTCTGCTCCATTTCATCAATAGTTAACCTGCTGTTACTGGCTGAATCTCCCTTCACTCACATTACTCCCTTGCTGTCTGGATTTCACAGTTCTGCTCCATTCATCTAATGGACCGAGACTCTGACATCACATAAGAGGTGTGGCTTCCTTAGGTTATTTGCCTGCTATAGACTTAGTACTTAGTAAACTAGCTGTGCATCCTCTTCTTCTGTGTTCTGGTATCTTGACCCTTGGCTCGTATTGAGACTATCATTTTGCCTTGTGATTTGGTACAGTGTTTCCTCTTGGTTCCAACTGAGTTCTATGTTTTTATTGTCTTATCTTCATTTCTGTGTTTTGCACTTTAATGCAGGAAGAGGCCATTGACAAGTTGTCTCCAACCGCATTGAGTGAGCAAGGCAATCAGGCAGGGACAGGGTAGTTTTCGGAAAACTGTCTCTGTCTGTGTAACTTGTCTGTTTTAAGCTCCAGCATTACAAGTTTATGTCATGTCTTGTGTAAAGGGGCAGTGTTGGGTAGAACAGAATGAAGTAAAAGGCACAGCCCCGCCCCCAAAAGCTCATCTGCATAAATCAAAAAATGTTCTTATATCCTCTAAAATAACAGATAGATGGGAAACAGGAAATATATGTCTGGAAAGCTTAAAAGGTGTCCTCCACAACGTTGTTAGTACTTGTAGGTTGATTGAGGAGCTGGTAGACTCCCTTTAAGGAGAGTTTACACTGTCAGCTTTATGCCGGAGTAGATAGAAAATAAGATAAGTGCCATCTGTTCTTTATATGTTCTTCATTCTCCACACCTGGCTCTGGCTTCAGAAACTGTGCAGGAAAACGTGAACATTGAAAAACAACCTAACCAAGGAGACGTTAGAAATTATACAATAATGAGAGAGGTTTCTTGAGTTTAAAGGGAACCTGTCACCAGCTTTTCCACTAGTTCAGATAGTGATAGGTACCCATGGCAGCCTTGTAACCGAACATGTGCGGCTTCCCTGAGTACCAGGGCAGGATTAACCCCTTAAGGACGCAGCCATTTTACAGCTTAAGGCTCAGTCCCATTTTTTGGATTCTGACCTGCGTCTCTTTATATGGTAATAACTTTTGAACACTGTTACTTATCAAAGCGATTCTGAGACTGTTTTTTCCCCACATGTTGTACTTCATTTCATTGGTAAATTTTGGCTGATAAGTTTTGCGTTTATTTACAAAAAAAGGAAAAAAATGATGAATTTTTAGAAAAATTTGCCATTTTCGAAATTCAAAATCACAGCGTTTTCAGGCAGATAGATTTACCACCTAAATAACTTGGCGAATAACATTTTCCATTTGTCTACTTTACATTTTCATAATTTTTGAAATGTTTGGATAATTTATTCTGATGTCACGCGGCCTACAAATCGAATAGCGATTTTCCGTATTTTCAGAATTGACTATTTTGGGGATAAATACTGTTTGAAATTAAATTTTACATATTTAGCATCAAAAACCCCCTATATAACCAACCCAATTTCAAATCTGCACCCCACAAACTATCAGAAACAGCATTTACAAAGATTGTTAACCCCTTGAGATCTTCATAGTAATTGAATCAAAATGGCGGTGAAATTTAGAATGGTCGGTTATACATTCATTTAGCCCTAAAATTTACACATTTCCAAAAGATAAAAAGAGAAAACCCACCATAAAATTTGTTCTACAATTTCTCCTGAGTACAAAGACCCCCCACATGTGGCCGTTACTTGTGTTATGGGGGCACAGCGAGGCGCAGAAGGGAAGGAGCACCCTGCAGCTGCCAGGATTTTAGTTTCCTCATTGGCCCCTTTTGAAGGCTATAAAATTTTCGCTTTTGCGTTATTGGGGCCATGTGATGCCATTTTTTTTGCGCGATGAGATACTTTTTCCAGTGTTACCATTTTGGGGTTGGTATCGCCTATTGTTGAAAATTTAGGAACTTTTTTTGAGGTCATGAGTAGAAAAGCATCAATTCTGTACTGGATTTTTTACTTTTTTTTTTGGTGTTCACCGTATAGACTAATAATCATGTTATCTTTATTCTATGGGACGATACGATTACGGGGATACCAGACATGAATATTTTTTCTTATTTAATTTGCCAAATAAAAGCCTAATGTGGGGAAAAATCTATCATTTTTGCATCGCCGTCTTCCAAGTGGCATAACATTGTTACATTTTTGGCTACGGAGCTGGTTGATGGCTTGTTTTTTGCGGGACATGTTGTTCTTTGCAACAGTATCATTCTGGAGTACATATGTTTTGTTGATCACTTTTTATTGCATTTTTACGGCGTTCATCACATGGGTTCAATAGTTATTTAGTTTTATTCTATGGATTGTTACGGACGCGATGATACTATATATGTGGGGTTTGTGTTATGATTTAGACTTTTTTGAGCGTTATATGTCTCTTTATATGTTTTGGGGCTTATGGGCATTTTTAGTGATTTATAAAGTTATTTTTTATTGAAAAACATTTTTTTTTACATTTTTTACTTTTTTACCATGGGATATGAACAAACAATCATCTGATTGCTTGTTCTTGATAATACTCTGCAATACTCATGTATTGCAGGGTATTAGCAGTGCCAGCCTATGCAGATGCATAGGCTGACACTTTGCCTTTAAGATGACGTCACAGACGCCATCTTAAAGGCACCGCCTTCAGGCTTCTCTGGGGTCCCGATCGGACCCCAGAGGTGCTAAAACAGCAATCAGCCCCCCCGAAAACGGCGCAGGGGGGGGGGGGCGATCGTGGGGTAAAGACCCCCGGAAGGCATGTTAAATGCCGCGGCTGCTATGCAGCGCTGAATCGGCATCGTCTCTGCGCAGTAGCTGTACTGCGCTGAGCGCTATTCGCGGGACTCAGCGCAGTACAGCTGCGGCGCAGAGCGCTAAGGGGTTAAGGTTGGTGGGAGGCCCCTGGGCACAAAATTTGGTGGGGGCCCCCATTGAATGTAGTCCAGACAGGGAACAGCAATCGCTATATACCTCCCCCCAGCAATCACTGTATACTGCTCCCCAGCAATCACTATATACAACCCCCAGTAATCACTAAATACAGCCCTCAGACATCACTATATACAGCCCCCCCAGCAATCACTATATACAGCCCCCAGTAATCACTATATACAGCGCCCCTAGCAATCAGTATATACAGCCCCCCCAGCAATCAGTATATACAGCTCCCCCAGCAATCACTGTATACATCTCCCCCAGCAACCACTATATACAGCTCCCCCAGCAATCACTATATACAGCCCCCAGCAATCACTATATACAGCCCCCCCAGCAATCACTATATACAGCCCCCAGTAATCACTATATACAGCGCCCCTAGCAATCAGTATATACAGCCCCCCCAGCAATCAGTATATACAGCTCCCCCAGCAATCACTGTATACATCTCCCCCAGCAATCACTATATACAGCCCCCAGTAATCACTATATACAGCCCCCCCAGCAATCACTATATACAGCCCCCAGTAATAACTATATACAGCCCCCCCAGCAATCACTATATACAGCGCCCCTAGCAATCACTATATACAGCCCCCCAGCAATCACTATATACAGCCCCCCAGCAATCACTATATACAGCTCCCACAGTAATCACTATATACAGCTCCCCCAGCAATCTTTGTATACAGCTCCCCCAGCAATCACTGTATACAGCTCCCCCAGCAATCACTGTATACAGCTCCCCCAGCAATCACTATATACAGCCCCCAGTAATCACTATATACAGCCCCCCTAGCAATCACAATTTACAGCTCCCCCAGCAATCACTATATACAGCTCCCCCAGCAATCACTATATACAGCCCCCAGCAATCACTATATACAGCTCCCCCAGCAATCACTATATATAGCCCCCCTAGCAATCACTATATACAGCTCCCCCAGCAATCACTATATACAGCTCCCCCAGCAATCACTGTATACAGCTCCCCCAGCAATCACTGTATACAGCTCCCCCCGCAATCACTATATACAGCTCCCCCAGCAATCACTATATACAGCCCCTCTAGCAATCACAATATACAGCTCCCCCGGCCCTGCTGAGTACCACTCCCAGTGCTTAGTAGGTAAACAATTAGCAGTGCACAGAAAATCATAACCTGGAGGGAGGAGTAGGAGGGAGTGAGGAGGAGGAGAGGGGCAGCTTGATTAGGCAGAATTGTATATGCCCTGCCTGACTCGCTGTATGCAAGGAAAGATTATAAACTTTTCTGGGGATCAGCAGCGCTGGTTTATTAGCCAGAAATTAGGTGCAATTTATGGGAACCTGGCACTAGATGCAATATTGACAAAGCTGGTGACAGGTTCCATTTAAGTAGACATCACTACGGCAACATTGTCCTTAGGCCTAATATACTTCAAAGGCACTGAGGTGTGTATGGTGAAAGAGCTCCCCCTACTACAGAGATCCCAAATATACCCTCGCAGTGGTGCCACTGAGGTCAATCCTTCCTCTCTGGACCTTATTTCTCCGGCAAATATTGCGACTTTTTGGGTGCAGCACACATGTACTCTAGTCAGTATCCAACAGAAGATGCTTTGACGTCACTATGCAAAGACCTGGTCTCTTCACAAAGACAACTGGTCAAGGTAGAAGTTGTGGAGAATTAGTAGAGGGCTGGGTGATGCCGGAGAGTCGGAAGAGGATTATGGCATCAAGTCAATGCCCAAGAATCACCAATTAAGTCTTTTCAAAGGTGTGAGGGTGTGCTTAAGATCTGTGTATGGGACATCTCTCTCACCATGTTCATGGTTGATTATGGCTGTAGGAGGTGGAAGACTGCCTTTAACGGCAACACAAAAGTTTGAAAGTTCGGTGGCTACTAGAGTAGTAATATGGCACGCTTTCATATGAAAATGCCTACTCAGCCAATCATAGGCTGCATTGGGTAGGCTAATCTTTCACTGATCAGCTTGGCCGTGTTTGTTCATAAGTGGAAGATCAGGACAGACATGAGAACCAACCCTAACCTTAGCTCTTTAGAAAAGTAGAAGCCAAAACATGAGCATCTCCAACTACTTGAGTTGGTCGTTGACCAGACTAGAATGCGAGGCATCAGGAAAGATGAAGTGGCATATGATGACTGACTGGACCTGAGGATACCTCAAAATGAAATTGTCTTCTATTATACTTTGGGGGCTGGGAGCAGAGGAGCTTTCCAGAACTTTTCCACACAAGACCCAGTTGATAACCAATGATAAGAAGATCCATTGAATGTAGTCCCTACTTTTCTACAAGAGAATCTTAACCACCTCAAGACCCTCAAATCCATAAGGAATCTGTAGAAGGATTAACCTGCTATGTTGTCGGTCCTAACTATACAAGAGAGGATACTAAAGATGGGCCTTCATTTCCTGGCCATTGTGTATACAATTTCACTTGAAATTACCCAGTAACATTTTAAAGCCTTCGCTAATCCTCTGTGCAGAGATACAGATGCCTCGCTATAAGCCTCAACATATATGTCACAAGAAGCTGAGCAGATTATCCAGAATATAGTGTAGTGTTTCCTATTATAAACCTGCCAGAAAAAACAAACCTGAAATACACATAAAAGTCGATTCTATGATCCTCACTTGCCCCTCATCACCGAGACACAAAAGGGTTACAGAAGATCAGGCAGACCAACAATACTGAATTGTTAGAAAGAGTTACTAGTAGGTACATAATACTATGGAACATTCGCCCCAGGGCCCAACCGTTTCACAAAAATACTAATTTATGCATTCTGACCCATAAGGTTGTCCATAGACAGTATATCATTTATTAAAGGAGTTTTCCAGAGGTGGCAAAAAACACCCAAAAACTCATAGGGGGTCATTTACTAAGGGCCCGATTCGCGTTTTCCTGACTTGTTACCCGAATATTTCCGATTTGGGCCGATTTTCCCTGTATTACCCCGGGTTTTTGGCGCACTCGATCGTATTGTGGCGCATCGGCGCCGGCATGCGTCGGAAAAGCGGGGGGGCGTGGCCGAGTGATAACCCGACAGATTCGGAAAAAACGCTGCATTAAAAAAAAAAAAAAAGTGTCGCGGGATACACGCTTACCTTCACCAGGCATAGGATGGTGCATTCCGGCGGACCTCGGGGGAACTTCAGCGCAGCAGCGACATCTGGTGGACGTCGGAGGAACTGCCTTAGTGAATCGCCGGAAGACCCAAATCCACCGCAAAGAACGCGCCACTGGATCGCGAATGGGCCAGGTAAGTAAATCTGCCCCATAGGGGCACATTTACAAAGGGTCCGAACGACGGGTTTGGGTTTTCCGAATATTTCCGTTTTGCACCGTACCGGACCCGCATCCTCGTCAGACAACGCACCGCGGGATCACGACGGGACCGAGTAAGTAAATCTGCGCCATAGATACCCTTCTCCGGCTCCACATTGCCCTGGAACTTCCATCTTTTAGCACTGCACCCTTCTGCACATTCCAGGGGATCACAGGGCCCTTGACAAACAATGGTGGTCATTTCGGATCATGGGATATCAATTTCTCTAATCATGGGATGTCACTTTCTTTAACATCCCTAGTCTGAGGAGGCCACTGCTTGGCCAAAGTTGATCTCTTGACCCCTTGGGTTGGTTTATGGCCGAAAAACAGAAGTAACACGGTAACATGGGAACCAGGAGACAGAGCAGGGTGCACTTACTATTTTTTGCCACCACAGCCCCCTTGAGGTTGTGTAGAATTTTCTGGAATTCTCAAAAAACCCTTTTGATTTGAATTAGTATGTAATGTAGTTGAGATACCAGAACATGGGCCATCTCATGGACAAAAGGGGCATTGATTTACAACCAGGTAGACAAAAGGTGAGGGTGTAAAAAAAGTGGTCTTGTAGGCATGACCAAGACAGCAGATACAGTGAAGTGTTGGAGGTGACTACATGAGATTAAAGACACTCGGTAATGAAAGGTCCCACAAATAAACAAGCTAGAGTTTAACCAGACAAGAATTGCTAAATCACATCCAGGAAGAAGGCACAAATCCAGAAAACTGGACCAAGTAGATTTGAGTATCTAGAAAAGAGTTGAATCTCCGATGAAGCAAAGCTGGTCCAGTGTTGTAGCATAGGTAAAAGTCTCCAGTGCTGTATACTTTGGGTGAGAGTAGTATAGTGACTGTAGACCAACCAATAAACTGGCTAGGCTTGGGGCAACTCCTGATGCCAAGCCCAAGTTGCCAAGTCTCTTGGTTTTTATTCTTTAACTCTCAAGCTGGGATCTGAGCTTTACTGCAAGGAACCACCAGGTCACAACCTCTGGAGTAGTTCTAGTTTAGTGGCTGCTAGCCAAGAAGTATCAGGATACTACAATGCATAGCATTGACAGGTGGTGACACTGCAAGTCAAAAAGCTGTGGGCTGTACACACGAACCCCTGTGTAACGATACAATTTAGCCGGGATAAGAGTGGGAAGAACAAGTTGGAACTTTTTGCTCATGCACCTAACCAAGATGCATTAACCCAGATACTCATGCACCTAACCAAGATGAAGGATGCATTAAGCAAACCTTGGATGCTAGGGATTGGTTGGCCTTCAATGTGGCACACCTTCCAACCATCCCGTATTACCAATCCTGGATTACCAGTCAGTTTATCCCTCCTGGGTGGCAGAAGGTGTGTCCGGCCTTCAACTTTCCCTCCTATGGACACAGAGTTTACTTCAATGGCCATCGGCTCCCCACTTTACAACTAATACTCTGCTGCTTCAGAACTGAGCAAAGAGGTGGCCAGAAAGAGAAGAGGAGATCTGCTATGGGGAAAGGGGAGTGTATATTTTGGAAGTGGGGGAATGGGTAAATGGGAGGTAATATAAATGGATGTGCAACAGGGAAGGGAACATAAATCAAGGGGCTACATTAGATAGGTTTTATAAAACGTTAAAATCAGGTAAACTGTAAATGATTAGTGTATCTATATAAGGAGGACACAGAGGGGCACATTTACGTAACCGGTTCTGTCACAATCCTGAGTTGTCTGACAAGGATTCGGGTCCGGCGCGATTCAATAAGGTCGTGCGCCCAATTTCCTGCAGGTGTCGCTGCTGCGCCGAGGTCCGCCGGAGTTCACGTTCTTCTTCCTGGTGCATGTGAGTGCGTGATCTTGCGACACAAATTCTTTTTTAAATTCCGCGGTTTTTCCGAATCCGTCAGGTTGTCCGATGGCCCGCCCCCTAATTTCTGTCACGTGCAAGCCGGCGCGGATGCGCCACAATCCGATCACGTGCACCAAAAACCCGGTGCAATTCAGCAAATCGTAAATGTGCCCCAGAGTGTAGAAGTTAATTAATTTGATGCAATTCTAAATCTCCCCAGTAGTGGCCGCTGTAGGAAAAACAATCACCTGATAAGAACTTTCTTGTAAAATCAACTGATCGCCATGTAGAGTCTTTCTCTTTAAATTAGAAATCTTTGCAGGCTGAAGCTATGCCTCCACTTAATATACAATCTTGGGAGCGTCAGCCTCTATCAAAGCAATAAGAATGAGATGGGATTTTTTTTTCTTACATTATCTTTTCTCCACTATGAAAAAAAAAATGTCTTTGAAATAAAAAAAGATGATTAAATGAGCAATTCTGGATGTTTAAGTTTGAAAAGAATATCAGCCTTTGGAGCAATGGAACTGATGGCGGCACCATCTGTCGTAGCCGGGACGCGAGAATAACAAGCCAGACGGCTCAGTTTAGAGACTTCACAGGTGATCAAATTGTTTTAGAGACAACTCAGATGTTATTACATGAACAACATTGTTACCGAGAAAGTTCTGACTTGAGATAAAACAACATATGCATCAAAATATGTCGACTTGTATTAAGAAAAACTCAAGAACTTGGAGTCAAAAACTACAGGAAAATCTGTCTGGAAATCTTGAGACCTGTTCAGCCAAAGATTCTGGATACTTGGTGTGGTTTTGGCCAAAGTGGGGAAAGACTAGGCTCTCAGCCCCAGTCCGTTCACCAAAATGAAATAATGGGGCTCATTTATTAAGGGTCCGCGGACCGAGATTCCATCGGGTTTGCAGAACATTTTCTTTTTTAGCGCCGAATTGCCCCGGGTTTTTGGCTCATGCGATCGGATTGTGGCACATCGGCGTCGGCTTGCATGCTACAGAGATCGGGGGCGTGGCCATCGGACAACCCGACGGATTTGGAAAAACATCAGAATTTTAAAATGAAATTGCGTTGCAAGATCAAGCACTCACATGCACCAGGAAGAAGAAGGTGAAGCGACACATGCAGAAAATTGGACGCACGACCTTAGTGAATCGCGGCAGACCCGAATCCTCTTCGGACAATGCACCACGGATCGCGGCGGGACCTGATAAGTAAATCTGCCCCAATATTGTGATGGTTAGTTCAACGCAAATTTTTTGGTTGGGTACTGCCAGTTCTGTCCCGATGATCACTCTCTATGTAGCAATCCCCTCGTAGGAAGAGGTGTATAGAAGAGCCACATGTAGCTGTTACTCCAAGGTTTTTGTAACTCAACACTAAAGATGATTCTGTACAGTAAACCAACATCAGTCATATAAATGGCACATGGTAGCCATAATGACATCATCAGTATGGTGACTAGATTTATCACTTGTCAACTTGTCAACACCCACCAGTGTCAGACTTGCCCACCAGAGCACCAGAAGATCTTCTGGTGGGCCCTGACTTGAACCCAATACTAGATCTTAGACAATCAGGAGAAGACAACCTAATTTGGAGGTTCCAAAGGTCTATTTACTACTATTTACTAGATCCTGATGGATGTTGAGCCCCACAAAATAATTTTATCTGGTGGGTCCAACACTTACTATATCTCCCATCCATAGAGGATTAGGATCTAATCAAGGTTAAGGCTTCTGGATTTCCCAGTGATCACAAGGACTAGACCCGACTAGCACCCCATGGAAATTGAGTGGTGGTGCACCTGATTAACGTCAAATCCATTCCATTGTTTAGAAACACCAGAGATTGTCATCAGGAGTCCTTAGTGATTGGATTGGTGGTCGAGCATGCCCACCATAGTTCCATTCATATTGTACCTAAGGTTGCACTTATTAGCTACCAACTCCAAGTGGGAAATTAAGAAGATAACTTCCTATAACAGACACTTATCCTTTGGTTTGTGGGTAAATCCTTTTTCAAGGGCAAATGTCTTGAAGTCATTCCTCTGCATGGACACCTTGAGGCTTTCTCATAAATGGGTGTCTAACCTTACCAACAAACCACTAAAATTGTTTCTTGGACTTTTGGAGATTTTGAAGTAGTAAATAAAGCTTCAAATTGGGGACTGTGGTAAAAGAGCTTGTGTGCGCAAGATTTTATTGTGAGAATATCAAGTTTTCGGCTGAGAATTTGGCCTTTCAACTGGAAAAGGATGTTCATCCCTGGTTTGTAAGGACAATGTAGACACAAAATGGAATAAATTTACTTACCTGGTCCTGTCGCGATCCCTGATTGGGACAAAGATGAAGTCCGGCACGATTCACGAAGCTCGTGCGCCCAAGTTCCTGCATCCGTCGCTTTCCCTGTAGAGGTCCGCCGGAGTTCACCTTCTTCTTCCTGGTGCTTGAAAGTGCATGTCCTGCGACACAATTCTCAATGATAAATCCTGTGCGTAGCCTGAATTCGTTGGGTTGCCCGACGGCCCGCCCCCCCAATTTGTGTTGCGTGCAAGTCGGCGCCAATACACCAAAATCCGATCGCGTGCGACACAGTCCCCGGCGCGATGCAGCACAAAACAGAAATCGTCGGGAAACCCGACAAAAATGCGCTCCGCCGACCCTTAGTAAATGAGCTCCAATGTCTCCAATATGGCCACAAATTGGGGTGACATATCTAAGGAGTCCATGAAATACGGGACAGAAGCAAAGCCCCAAGAATCATCATTGTCGTAAGATGTTAACAGTCCCTCGTATGATCATCGGTGATCCTTCATGGAGAAAACTGTGGTCAACTTTGGTCATCGAGATCACCACCATTAACATTTGAATACTGTTAATGGTGGTGATTTCGATGACCAAAGTTGACCACAGTTTTCTCCAAGAAGGATCACCGATGATCATACGAGGGACTGTTAACATCTTACGACAATGATGATTCTTGGAGCTTTGCTTCTGTCCCGTATTTCATGGACTATCCCAACACTTTTCCAGTTTACAACCATGTGGATACTCCCTTACCTGATACAAAAGTAGAAAGCTCCCAAACTATTGTTTCAACGTAAATTTCGAGCTTTTGGAAAAATTTTTTTTTTTAGGAAATCAGCATTTAATGAGACTTACGCACTTCGGGACATTATTTCAGGCGTTGTAAATTACCCTGTTAATAGTGTAAACTGCGATCTCTAGTCGCCGGGTTTACAGCTGTGCTTAAACTTTCAATTCCCAGAATTAATTAATAATTAATGGCTTCCCTGCCGCTCGGGTTTTATTTTATACCTCTGTGAAGTATTTTCCTGTCACCCTCCGATGCATCCCACCGGGTCTCCATGTTGTCACCAAAATTACACAATTCCTGGCTGAGAAAACGTTCCTTCGCACCAGGAAGAATTTAACTCCGGCTTTCTAAATCAGGCCGCACTTTGCAGCGAGCACTTAAATAATGAAGAAAACACATTTATAAGGAGGTGTCAATGTAAACACCTTGGAGGGAAACTTCATTCGCACTTAAGGGAACATAAAAAGTCAATTGAAAACGTACAACATGAAATGAAGAACAGTGTTTTTTCGGAATAAAGGGAAATAAATTCTGCCCTCGGTGGCAGGACGTGAGGAAAATAAGTACAAAACTAGGCAATAAATAATGATTTGAATGGCAGTGAGTCTATGTGACCACACACAAGGCCTAGAAGAAGTGGATTTTTGGTGCGCCTGAGCTTTAAAAACGTTACTAACACTTTGGTTAAGATTGGCCAAGCACAATGATTTTGGCTGGATCAGTTGACTATCTAATAAGGTAGTCCACCAACTGCAGATCCTATCGGGATTTCAACATATTGGGGGTCATTTACTAAGGGCCCGATTCACGTTTTCCCGACGTGTTACCCGAATATTTCCGATTTGCTCCGATTTTCCATGAATTGCCCCGGGATTTTGGCGCACGCGATCGGATTGTGGCGCATCGGCGCTGGCATGCACGCGACGGAAATCGGGGGGCCTGGCTGAACGAAAACCCGACAGATTTGGAAACACCGCCGCATTTTTAAAAAAAAAGTGTAGCGGGACTCGCGCTTACCTTCACTTGGTCCGGCTTGGTGAAGATCAGTGCATTGCGGGGAACTTCAGCGCAGCAGCGCCACCTGGTGGACGTCGGAGGAACTGCCTTAGTGAATCCCGGCCGGACCCGAATCCACTGCAGAGAACACGCAGCTGGATCACGAATGGACCGGGTAAGTAAATCTGCCCCATTAATTTAATTTCTATTAAAGAGTAAGCGTCATTTAAAAAAAAAAACTTTTGATCTGTTCTAGGACATGTAATTTTAAGCCCTTCTGCAATGAGTCTCCCAATTCTTGCTCCTTGCTCTTCTATTCAGCAGTCTTCCCCCTGCTATCAGCCTCTGTCAGTGATCCCTCAGATGGACAGAAAGGACAAGAGAGGGAGAGCAGTGATAATGTGCTTTTCTTCCATGTGCTGTACTGCAGTTTTAGATAGGTAGATGGATAGATAGATAAATAGATAGATGGAGTAGATAGATATAACATGTAGATTAAAAAAACTAAATCCAGAGCAGCACTAAAAAAATAGCTTGCGATAGAACACTGCTTGCGATGATGTCACCTGCTGTCGGCTTCTTAGCTACACACAGCAAGAGCAGAGGAGAGAGGAGATGCTGCAGGGGAACAGGGTAAGGTGAGTATATGTGTTTATTATTTTAATGTGGGGTCCCAATACGAGGGGGAGCTGCTGGGGGTGAGAATAAGTGGGGGAGCTCCTGCTGGCACAATATGAGGGGAGCTGCTAGGGAGGCACAGTAAGAGGTGGTGCAATAAAAGGGGAGCTGCTGGAGGAGGCAAAATAAAAGGGGGAACTGCTGGGGGCACAATAAGATGGGGAGGCAAAATGAAAGGGGTAGCTTTTGGGAGAGACACAATGGGACACATCTACTTACCCATCCGGAGGAGTTCACCGAAAGTGCATTGTCCGTGTATAATGCGCTGTGCGGGGTGTCACTAAGATCGTGCACCCTATACCCTGTATGTGTCACTTCCCCGCTCAGGTCCGCCGGAGTTCACCTTCTTCTTCCTGGTGCATGTAAGTGCATTGTCTTGTGACACAATTTGAAAGTTAAATTGCGCGCTCAGTGCGAATCGGTCGTAACGTCCGATGGCGCCCCCCCCCGTTTTATGTCACATGAAAGCCGGGGCTGCCGCGTCACAATCTGATCGTGTGCGACAAAATCCCCTGTTAAATACATGTCACAGCCGTGCAAAACCCGAAAAACGTCAGAGAGTCCGATGAAAGTGCGTCCACTCACCCTTAGTAAATAAGATGGAGATGGAGGGCACTAAGGGGGAGGAGTAATTTTTTCATGACACGTATAGCGCTTTGCATCTTTTGTCCCTGTTTCTCTGCTATAAAAAAGTTGGGTGGCTTATGAACGATATGGGCAGGAAGTGTTGGCAGTCACATGATCACTGCAGCCAATGACTGGCCTCAGCAGTCAGAGGAGCGAAAACAGTCATGGGAAATCCCTTAAAGGTTACCACTTACAATAGATTCTGGCAACACTAATCTGCAAGAAAGAATAGAGATAAGATGGCCGTAGATAAGAGGGTACCAAGAAGTCAACAGGGAATGTGAGATATAGAAGGAACAACAATCTTCTACCTCCTGGAACCACTGCCGTGTCTGTCCTTCATGGTCCTTCAGCTTCTGCATCTTCTACCACCATCTCTTGTTTCCAAGAAGAGCAAAGATGCATTAAGATTTTATATCACATAGGAACCTAAGGGAAGGTGGAGGAGCGCGTCACAGCAGCTAGACCTCCACCCACCGGCACAGAGACAACCGCAAATCCTCAGAGACTGCCGAAGGAAATACTGTTGAAATATGTATATTACAAGTCACGTAATGACCAGAAATGGAGTCATATCTCCTATACACACACTAGACTGCTGATTTCTGGAGAGTTTGTAGAAAGGAGATAATTCTCCTCCGATTTCATAAGCCTCCTATCTGTAATGAAGATAGGAGAGAGGGAGAGATAATCCTGGTGGAAATGGTGGTCAACCAGGTTACGAAGCTGCTTCTGATCAAACAGATAAACACGACGTTATCACGGTACCGGCGCCAGAACAAGGCGATATTCTGTGGACCGCAGCCGAGAGACGACTCCTTACATGCAACGTGTAAATATCACACGTGTTTGAAGTCGAGAATTTAGCAGATGTTTGGTGAAAACTCAGTAAGATTCATATTTTATTTATTCCCGACTTCTGAAGTGCAACCGCGGAAGCCGCAGAGGCTCCATACATGACCGTGTAAACAAATCCGGGATCCTGCGAGGGGGGGGTATTAATAATTTACTGCCTGTAAATGTTCTACATGAGAAGTGACAGCTCAGTGTATCCATAGCGTATGACAAGGAGACCTACGGTAACAAAAGACTTCCCAGCAGGGAAAGGGAAGTTCTGGAATGTTGGTTCAATTATAACTCTTATTTCTCGTACATTTTCGTAGATAATTCCATCATCAGGGAATGATAACTCGCAAAGGATGTGTTTGTACCCAGGTCGAGAAGACTTAGAGGTCCCATCATATGTCTCCTCCTTATAGGATAAGATACGAGATATGCTAAAATTACATTGGGGCACACTTACTTACCCGGTCCGAGGAGTGCATTGTCAGATGATAATGCCCTGTGCCGCGATTCACTAAGATCGTGCACCCGATATCCTGCATGTGTCGCTTCCCCGCTCAGGTCCGACGGAGTTCACCTTCTTCTTCCCTGTGCATGTCAGTGCATTGTCTTGCGACACATTGGGGCAGATTTACTTACCCAGTCCATTCACGATCCAGCGGCGCGTTCTCTGCGGTGGATTCGGGTCTTCCGGCGATTCACTAAGGCAGTTCTTCCGAAGTCCACCAGGTGTCGCTGCTGCGCTGAAGTCCGCCAAGGTCTGCCGGAGTCCACAATCCATTGCTGGGTGAAGGTAAGCGCGTGTCCAGCGACACTTTTTTTTAAAAAATGCGTCAGTTTTTCCAAATCCGTTGGGTTTTCGTTCGGCCACGCCCCCCGATTTCCGTCACGTGCATGCCGGCGCCGATGCGCCACAATCCGATTGCGTGCGCCAAAAACCTGGGGCAATTAAGGAAAAATCGGCGCAAATCGGGAAAACGCAAATCGGGCCCTTAGTAAATGACCCCAATGTTATAGTTAAATCCCGCACGTCACCCAATTTCGGTTCCACGAAAGCCTGCAGCCCACAGCTGCTCCAAAATCCCATTGCATGCGACACAATGCTAGTGCAGAGCCCTGTTAAATACCGGTCACAGCCGTGCCCCAAACCCGAACAACCCGAAAATGTCGGAAAGTCCGACGAAGGACTGTGAGCAGACCCTTAGTAAATAAGGCCCAGGGGTTGTATAGAGTGTAGGTAGGTTTTGGATGGTGTGTTTGGCACTGTTTTATGGTATTGGGTATAACTACCCCAAAATTCACCAAATGGAAGTTGGTCAGTATTTGGTTGCCGTGTATTTTATGCCTGCAATCTACTGATAGATAAGTTCATGTTTCAGACAACCATGGAGGAACTAAGAACATGATGAAAATTCAACTCTTAAAGAGTTTCCCCATTTATTATATCCATGCAATCTTATAGAGGGTGAAACAAAGGGCTTTCTTTACCCGCCCCCCGATTTCTGTCACGTGCAAGCTGCGGCCGATGCACCAAAATCCGATTGCGTGCGCCAAAATCCCGGGGCAATTCGGCGCAAACGGAAATCGTCGGGAAGCCCGGCAACCATTGTTGTCACGGAAGGATCTCTGGGGCACTCTTGATGTCCATCATGGCACACGTTGGGGGCTTCAGCTTTTTTTAAGTAATGAACAATGTTGAAAGTGTGACCCTGGCCTAACGTTGACCTAGTGTAACATCTCGGAGCTTGGAGGGGGTATCCTTCTATTATAGGGACTTAGAAATGCTAAGTTGTCCCCTGTTTATACAGAAAGCTGGTGTCCTCTGTGATACAGACGACTTTGAGCCCTTTAGGAGCCCAAAACCAGGTGAGACTGGTTCCACTCGAAGAAGTTTGATTTTTAGTAACTTGATTAATCTTGGAAAAGTTGTTATTACCAGTCACTTAGCGACGTCGCTACAAGTCAAGAAATACGATCATCTGCAGCTCCGTGCAGCAAGCGTAAATTATGACTATTAATGCTCCAACAAAGCCTGACAGGTCTGATAACAGATTTAATACCACCAGTTTGGTTAGAAGAAGCACAACACAAGAGGCTGTGTAATCGGATAAGGAAAAGGGGAAACAATTAGATGTATACAGCGCAAATGCTACAAGTCTGGGGAGTCCCGAACAGGAACTTCAACTCCCAGAGAAGCTGGAAGATTTGAATATTGTTTCGATTTAAGACCCTTCAGGGTATTAGACCTTTGTGCATTTTTAATAATAGAAATCCTGTCTTTTATATATAACATATCCTCAAGTCTGAATGAACATGATCTCATCATGTAAATAAGTCAATGCAGCAGAATTTATTGACAGAGCTTGACGGGAAAAATATGATTAAGTCAAAAGGTTTGAAAAGTTTGGGTTTCTTGGCCTGAACGGGGGATTATTTATGGCTTTGTGCTACTGAGAATTTGGAGATGTGGAGACTAGTAAAGTTATATATTTCTTAAAAGGGTCGGTTGTGATTCAGAACGTTATAAGAGCCTCAATGATTGTCTTTTTTTTGTAAGGGGAGTCCTAAGGAGTAGCTTGAAAGGAGTGGCTCATAGGACATAGAAGATCTCATTCAAAGGTTCACAAATAAGTGGCACGACCAACTTAAATGGTCTTCTCCATAAAAGACCTCAACCTATAAGGGCAACCGTTCAAGCATGAGCGATTCCCACGTTGGAAGTCTTTACATTATGGTAGTGATATACATAGGTATAAGGTGTCTTCTCCCCATCCTTTTGGTTTCCTCCATCCTATATGAGATACCACTAAGTTGGAAAGGACCAAAAGGAACCTTAACTTCTTTGAGATTCCATCAAGTTGGATTGAGTCAAGCCTATCTTACCATAACTCTATCGGTTTTGGACTACCCAATAGTCACTGTGATTACTAAGCCAGTACCTTGCAGTAATCTCAACTTTCTTGGACCCAATCCAAATAGGAGCATTTTGCACATTTTTATACAGTTCCTGGAGAACAAATAAAAGTAAAAGAGTACAGTCTCTTTTTAGAATACTCCAAAATGTTTTTAGTTTCTTAGGAGTGTTCTGTGGATAGGCACCTGTACCCCACCAGTTCAAGTATGAGAAGTTCCCACGTTGGATGTCTTTAAGACTATGGTAGTGACATATATAGGTATAAGGTGTCTTCTCCCCATCCTTTTGGTTTCCTCCATCCTATATGAGATACCACTAAGTTGTAAAGGCCCAAAGGGAACCTTAACCTCATTGAGATCCCACCAAGTTGGGTTGAGTCAAGTCTATCCTACCATAACTCTATCGGTTTTGGCCTACCCAATACCATTACATGTAATAGTCACTGTGATTACTAAGTCAGTACCTTTCAGTAATCTCAACTTTCTTGGACCCAATCCAAATAGGAGCGTTTTGCACATTTTTATACAGTTCCTTTGGTTTCCTCCATCCTATACTCTTCTTAAACTACACCAAAGAGCACCATGGAACATCAATACTGTTTTACCTATGTCACTTTAATTTTGGGAAGACACATTGGGCTCTACCACCGGACTCTATGTTTCCTGAAAATTAGTTTATATCATGACTTACCAAATAAAAAATTAGGGCACCATTATGGAAACCATCATAAAAACTACAAGTAGAGGGTGTTTGGGATGAAAACACTGCTTATATGAAAGACATGGTAATATTCTGTATTCCTTCAGCCACCGTCGGGGCAGATCTACACATGTCTTAGAGCTTATTCTAATGGAGACTGCAACTTCACATCTACGTAATATAAATTAATCTACAATTCTCAGAAATCTTTAAAAAATGAACACATTTGATCAAACTGTATAAGCCTGTTTGTCACATCACGATGCGCTTTGTTGGTTCTTACTTGATTAGGTACAGCACTGCATATTGATCACCACCACCACCAGAACCACCAAAGCACCAGTGCCTATGGGGGTATGACCCAACAGCACCCCTGCTTTCAAGAGTCTCTGGGCTATGGGCTCACCGGAAGTCTGTTGAAGTCTATTGGCATGGTATTTTGCTGTATGTTGGCAGCAGTTATTATGGTGCCCGCTCTTTGAAGTGGTGAGGACTGGAGCCTTGGAGACTGGCATAGCAGTAGGTGTGCTGTTGGGCTGCTGGGTTTCTCCCGTTCTACGCACTGTGTGGTAGTGGTGGCTAGAGATGATTGGACCCATTGATCGCACTCAGATTCAGCCATGCAACCCGGACATATTGCCGGGTTGGCGACCGCACAGCTAATACGGCATATTGACACCCCTAGCAACTAGCTATGGCTGACCAGGGGAACACACACAGTCGAACCCTAAGTGCGAACATTGGGTCCGCTCATCTGTAGTGGTGACCATCATCATGCCACTCCACAGCTAGAAGGTATATACTGTAGTGAAGTGGCTAGGGGGCTTATACAATTTGAGCTTAGAAACTTGTATTTTCTTCTTAGAAGCATAGATCAATCTTTAATACTTGGATGTGTAGACACATTTTATTCAAAATACTGCAAATTTTTGTTATTTCTTTGTTGAATTTTACCATATTTGATGGGAAATTAAAGCTCCTAATTAGTGATGAGCGGATCCAAATTTCAGCAAAAAATAGGAGTTTGACTTACCACCACTTCCCCTGCCCGGTAAAATTACTGGTGTTAACTCTTTAAATGGTGTCACGTCTCAGGGTTAGTGAACCCCCTGGACCACTGCGGATAATGACACAAGCCGACACCTGGGACCGGAATTTATGTGGCACCTGGTCTTCACCAGAAGCGGGATGGTCTTGCTGCGGCGTGGTGCCACCACTGTCCACAGGTGCGACTTGCCCGTGCTGGCAGCCAAGGTCAAGGTACAGAAACGCTGGGCAGTCTCATGGTCAGGAACAGACAGATGGTAAAGGCAATGATGCGAGGTTGGGGAAGGAGCAGAAGGTCAAGGCTGGCAGTGAAGGAGAAAAGTCAGGATCAGGTCCGGGGTCACAACGGGAGGTCAGAAAGCAGGGAACAAACACAGAAGGAAGCTTTCTCAGTGGCTTGAAGCTCGAAGATCCGCCGGGGGTTGCTGTCAGAAGCTGGCTTATAAAGGAACCCTGAAATGACCAGCATGAATCGGCGGCCTTTATATCTGCCAGTGCCGGCGCGCGCACACGCCCTAGGGAGCGGGGACGCGCGCTCTGGCCAGCCGGGATGGGAGCAGGAACGTGGAGAGGTAAGTGAGTCAGGACCGGGGTGCCGCCACAGAGAGGGGCACAGGTGTGCCTGCGATCCGAGGTGTGAATTGCAGGGGCACCTGTGATGTCCGGCGTGTGCGCACTTCGGCCGGTTGTCCACAAGCGAGTTGGATACCCAAACGCTCTGCAACCGGATCTGAATTTAGTATGTCAGTTCAGTTCCGTTTTCAGAGACGTTCCAGCAAGCACACAATGCAAGTTTGATGTGAGTTGGAGACAAACATGCTTGTGGACAATAGGCCTATACTTTTAATAAAGGCTTTTACAGGGTAAGACCCGTGATTGGTACCAGCTCCGATCTAGGGTGTTACCAGTGGTGGCGAGAGTCCAGATTTGCCACCCAGACCCGAAACAGGACCTAACTGGAGTGAGTTAGCTCATCCCAACTCCTAACCTTTTATAAACATACATTATTTCTTAATTTTGTAAGACCGGGAAAGACCTCAAAAAGTAAATTTATGATTTCAAAACAGAAAAACCTGAATCATGGGACTTTGAAAATTCTCACTCCATTAAATACAATTATTTCAATTTTGGAATTAAGTTGAAGTCAAAGGAATCGAATAAAATTCTTCTATTTCCTTCAAAATACACAATCCTTGTTTTTTTTTTTTTATAAAGTTTTTTTTTTTTTTATAAAGACACAATTTACTTATTTGTTAAGTGAAATTTTGTTATTTTCTCTCTACCTTCGGAGGAAATCTGGCGGTTATTACATAATATATTCCTAGTAAGTGGCGTGCGGTTACCCTGCTCCTCTGAAGGTATCTGGTTACCTTTTATACAATCTATAATTTCCTTCCCGTGCTGCATGCCACGGCGTAGATCATTCTTATACAAGAGCCGCCTATTTCAAGGACTTCATTATTTCTCTATCTCTTACGTCCCGCCTGGAACTTTTTGGGCCGTTACGAGGGGAACCCATTCTATTTATCTGACCAACCCTCCTCTGTGCTTCATCCTCTCATCCTCGTATCTCATCAGAGGACGATATAAAGTGGATTGCAGGTCCCGTTTTATGGGGACCACCTCCTGGGTCATTCTGGATTTAAACAGCTTAACTAAATATTACTTTTCCACTGGCGAATTTTACAAGACTCCTCAGCCCGTGCTGCACTTACATTTTCATTTAATTCCGAGGCTGAAATATATGTTTTCAACTCAACGTTAGTCAATATATTTCGATAAAATTTACCTACTACTACAGGCTCAGTAGCAGAGAGCAAACATAAAGTAGTAGGGGGGTTGGGCTCATTATTATCATCGTTAAAAATTATTATTTGACATATTTTATCGTGTCAAAGCTCGGGGTTAGTGAACCCCCTGGACCACCGAGGACGATTACACAAGCCGACGCCTGGGATTTGAATCTAAGTGGCACCTGGTCTTCACCAGAGCCCGCTGCAAAGCGCGTTGGTCTTGCTGTGGCGTGGTACCAGCAGGTCGTTTCACAGGCGCGACTTGTCCACGGTGGCAGCCAAGGTCGAGGTACAAAGTCGTCAGGCAATCTTGTGGTCGGGGACAGGCAGGAGGTCAAGACAGGCGGGAAAGGTTCAGGGTCGGAGACGGAGCAGGAGGTAAGGGCGGGCAGTGGAGGAGCGTAATCAGGAACAGGTCTGGGGATACACAGGAATAACTCACAGGAAACAGCTTTCTCTTAGGCATGAGCACAAAGATCCGGCAGGGTGTGCAGGGAGAGGCAGGTTTGAGTAGCGGTGCGCTGACTTTTTAAATTCCCTGAAGCCAGCGCACAAGCCCTAGGAGACGGGGACATGCGCGCACGGGCCGCGTTTAGGAATCAGGAGCAGGGAGAGGTGAGCAGCATGGGTGCCGCACCAGCAAGCACAGAGGGGCATGTGTGAGCACCCGTGACATATTGGGGCTCATTTACTAAGGGCCCGAATCGCTCATTCCCGTCGGGTTTCCCGAAAATTACCAGTTTGCGCCGAATTGCCCCGGGTTTTTGGCGCACGCGATCGGATTGTGTCGCATCGGCGCCGGCATGCATGCGCCGATAATTGGGGGGCGTGGCCGTGAGAAAACCCGACGGATTCGGAAAAACTGCGGTATTTTAAAAAAAAAAATGTGTTGCTTGACACGCACTTACATGCACCAGGAATAGGATGGTGAACTCCGGCGGACCTTGGCGCAGCAGCGACACCTAGTGGACATCGGGCGCACGACCTTAGTGAATCACAGGAAGACCCAAATCCTCGTCGGAGAACGCGCCGCTGGATCGCGACAGGACCGGGTAAGTAAATATGCCCCATTCTTATAGAATTTTTTGTTTTGTATAATGTAGGAATATGTGCAATCAGACCCCTTAGGGTTCGAAAACTCTAGGGGCCCTAAAAATAAAATTTAAATGACAAAAAGAGTGAAAAAAAAAGTTAAAATTCAAATTGTACTAAAAAGGAAATAAGAAATCATTACAATGAATGATATTCCCAAACCCTCAAAGACCCATTATACCAAATATATTTATAATGATTCTCATTGGTGGATGGCATTAAAGGAAACCTACCACCACAAATCTACCTATAAAGGTAGATCGGGTGGTAGGTGAATCAATGGGACGTGAGGATAGCCCTTTTAAGGGCTAATCCTCACGTCCCCGCACTGTTTTATAAACTTTTATTACCCTAATATGTTAATTTACTTATGCGGCTACTGGGGCGTGGAGTAGCCGCATCTGAGGTTACACGAGGCGGCTACTCCACGCCCCGGTAGCCACATTACCCCTCCTACTCACCATGTTCGGCGCGCAGCTACGAGCAGCGCGCGCCCTCGTAGCTGCGCGCCCTCGTCCGCCGATACTGCCGTCTGCGCATGCGCAGAACAGCAGGCCCGCGCCTGCGCGGTCACTGCTCTGAAGCCGGGGCTGCGCAGGCGCGGGCCTGCTGTTCTGCACATGCGCAGACGGCAGGATCGGCGGACGAGGGCGCGCAGCTACGAGCAGCTGCGCGCCGAACATGGTGAGTAGGAGGGGTAATGTGGCTACCGGGGCGTGGAGTAGCCGCCTCGTGTAACCTCAGATGCGGCTACTCCACGCCCCAGTAGCCGCATAAGTAAATTAACATATTAGGGTAATAAAAGTTTATAAAACAGTGCGGGGACGTGAGGATTAGCCCTTAAAAGGGCTATCCTCACGTCCCATTGATTCACCTACCACCCGATCTACCTTTATAGGTAGATTTGTGGTGGTAGGTGCCCTTTAAGGAAAAAAATTTGAAAAATATCCAAATTGCAGCTTTTTACCTTTTTACCACCCATTAAAATGTTATTAAAAAGTGTTCAAAATGTCACACAATTCCAAAAATGGTATCGGTGAAAATGATAGCTGGTCCCACAAAAAAAGACATGTTACTCAACTCCATACATTGGAGAATAAAAATGTTATGGGTGTCAGAATATGACTACAGGCAGTCCCCGGGTTACGTACAAGATAGGTTCTGCAGGTTTGTTCTTAAGTTGAATTTGTATGCAAGTTGGAACTGTATATTTTATAATTGTAACCCTAGTCAAAATTATTTTGGCCTCTGTGACAATTGGATTTTAAAAATGTTGGGTTGTCATAAGAACCAGGAGTAACAATAAATCTTAATTACAGACACCTTTGATAAATGTTGCTTATTGTAGCCTAAGGCTAAAGTACAGTGAGGTCCGTTTGTAACTAGGGGTCGTCTGTAAGTTGGGGGTGTTCTTAAGTAGGGGACTGCCTGTACATGGAAATTTTTTTCCGAAAGAATTACATTAATTAACATTTTATCAAAGTGATAAAAATCTCAAACAGTTCCCAAAATAAAATCAATGAAAACATCAGCTCCTCCCACTAAAAAGACATCTTACACAGCTCTATACACCGTAGTATTGAAAAAAACGATGATATAGGGAAGTTATTGACGTTATTGGGAATTTTGCTTCTTAAGATAGAATAAAAATTGTATTAATGACTTATCAAAAGGTCATACAGTTCCTATAATAATATCAATGAAAACATCAGCTCCTCCCACTAAAAAGACATCTTACACAGCTGCATACTCCGGAGAATAAAAAATGTATGAGTGACAGAATATGGTGAGAACTTTCTTCCTTCAGATTCTCATTAATAAAAAAATGTATGAAAAAGTTATGAAAAGGTCATACAGTTCCCAAAATAATATCAATGAAAATATCGACTTGTCCCGCTAAAAAGACACCTGCACATTCTGAAGAATACTAAAGTTTTGGGCAGAATATGGTAATGTGAAGAATAAAATGTATATAAATTCGGCATCTCTGTGATTGTAATGACCCACAGGATAAAAGGGGACATAACAACAAAAAAAAAACACTAAGAAGAGCCGCAATTCCCATCACTACTGTCCCGACCTGAGTATTACCGCAGGACCTAGAGTGATGACAGAAGCATGTGATTGATCACATGCTTCCCGCATCACTCCAAGGTCCTTAAACCCTCTCATGCTGCCAGGGGATAAGGACCAGAGAAGAATTTGTGTCTGGGACTGGGTATGAGGGAGAGCTGTGTGTGTTAGTGTGAATGGATGTATGTAGCGGATATGAGGGAGTGGATGTACCAGGGGTGTGTGAGTTAATGGATGTAGCCATGCAGCCATGCTGTGTGTGAATGAATAGTTGTAGCAGAGATGCTTGAGTAAATGGATGTAAAAGAGCTGTGTGTCAGTGAATCGTTATAACAGAGCTGTGTGTGAGTAAATGGATGTAGCAGTGCTGTGTGAGTAAATGGATGTGTCAGAGCTGTGTGATTAAACAGATGTAGCAGAGCTGTGTGTGAGTGAATAGTTGTGGCAAAACTGTGTGAGTCAATGGATGAAGCAGAGCTGTGTGAGTAAATGGATGTAGCTGAGCTGTGTGAGTAAATGGATGTAGTAGTGCTGTGTGAGTTAATGGATGTAGCAGAGCTGTGTGTAAGTGAATAGTTATAGCAGGGCTGTGTGAGTTAATGGATGTAGCATGGCTGTGTGTGAGTGAATAGTTATAGCAGAGCTGTGTAAGTTAATGGATGTAGCATGACTGTGTGTGAGTGAATAGTTGTAGCAGAGCTGTGTGAGTAAATGGATGTAGCAGAGCTGTGTGTGAGTAAATGGATGTAGCAGAGCTGTGTGAGTAAATGGATGTAGCAGAGCTGTGTGTGAGTAAATGGATGTAGCAGTGCTGTGTGAGTAAATGGATATAGCAGGGCTGTGTGAGTTAATGGATGTAGCGGAGCCTGTGAGTAAATAGTTGTAGCAGTGCTGTTTAAGTAAATGAATGTAGCATAGCTGTGTGTGAGAGAATAGTTGTAGCAGAGCTGTGTCAGTAAATGGATGTAGCAGAGCTATGTGTGAGTGAATAGTTGTAGCAGAGCCGTGTGAGTAAATGGATGTAGCAGAGCTGTGTGTGAGTGAATAGTTGTAGCAGAGCTGTGTGATCAAATGGATGTAGCAGAGCTGTATGTGAGTGAATAGTTGCAGCAGAGCTGTGTGAGTGAATGGATGTAGCAGAGCTATATATGAGTAAATAGTTGCAGCAGAGCTGTGTGAGTAAATTGATGAAGCAGAGCTGTGTGTGAGTGAATAGTTGTAGCAGAGCTGTGTGAGTAAATGAATGTAACAGATCTGTGTGTGAGTGAATAGTTGTAGAAGAGCTGTGTGAGTAAATGGATGTAGCAGTGCTGTGTGAGTTAATGGAGGTAGCAGAGCTGTGTGTAAGTGAATAGTTATAGCAGGGCTGTGTGAGTTAATGGATGTAGCATGGCTGTGTGTGAGTGAATAGTTATAGCAGAGCTGTGTGAGTGAATGGATGTAGCATGGCTGTGTGTGAGTGAATAGTTATAGCAGAGCTGTGTGAGTGAATGGATGTAGCATGACTGTGTGTGAGTGAATAGTTGTAGCAGAGCTGTGTGAGTAAATGGATGTAGCAGAGCTGTGTGTAAGTAAATAGTTGCAGCAGAGCTGTGTGAGTAAATGGATGTAGCAGAGCTGTGTGTGAGTAAATGGATGTAGCAGTGCTGTGTGAGTAATTGGATATAGCAGGGCTGTGTGAGTTAATGGATGTAGCAGAGCCTGTGTGTAAATAGTTGTAGCAGTGCTGTTTAAGTAAATGAATGTAGCATAGCTGTGTGTGAGAGAATAGTTGTAGCAGAGCTGTGTCAATAAATGCATGTAGCAGAGCTGTGTGTCAGTGAATAGTTGTAGCAAAACCGTGTGAGTAAATGGATGTAGCAGAGCTGTGTGTGAGTGAATAGTTGTAGCAGAGCTGTGTGAGCAAATGGATGTAGCAGAGCTGTTTGTGAGTGAATAGTTGCAGCAGAGCTGTGTGAGTGAATGGATGTAGCATGGCTGTATATGAGTAAATAGTTGCAGCATAGCTGTGTGAGTAAATGGATGAAGCAGAGCTATATATGAGTAAATAGTTGCAGCAGAGCTGTGTGAGTAAATTGATGAAGCAGAGCTGTGTGTGAGTGAATAGTTGTAGCAGAGCTGTGTGAGTAAATGAATGTAACAGATCTGTGTGTGAGTGAATAGTTGTAGAAGAGCTGTGTGAGTAAATGGATGTAGCAGAGTTGTATGTGAGTGAATAGTTGTAGCAGAGACTGTGAGTAAATGGATGTAGTAGATCTGTGTGTGAGGGAATGGACGTAGCAGTGTTGTGTGTGCTGTGCTTGTGTGTGCTTTTGTGTTTTTTTATGACAAAATCTGGGGTGTGTCCTATAGTGAAGTGCTTCTTATAATCTGAAAAATATGGTATAATAATAAAATAATTCTACTAATAAAATAATGTTAATATTTCCTTGTATTAGTCTATGACCAGGATGAGTTGATCCCTTTGTGTTACGCTTAGTATTTTGCTATATGAGGCCACACGTGCTTCTCACGAGTCCCCCGGCGCCATCGTCTGGTAATTTACTATATTGTTATTCTGCGCTGAACAATCACCTTTAATTCGTCTCTAGTTAAGATTTGGCAGTGGAAGTGTTGTTACCTATCTATGGCCTTGTATAAGAATTACATAAGTGCCTGCGCTGAGCATTGTGTATACACTGGGACAATTACTTGTTCAGCTTATGAGTCTGCTGGCAACATCATTGCCTGTGGGGGTCCGATCCGTGAAAGTGCGTTCGCTTTTTAAGTCGGGGGATTTATTCACAAGTCCTTCCAGGGAACAGATGTTCACAGATATCCGTAATTGAGGTTATTGTGTTGTTATTAAGAAATTAATTGCTAAAGGAACGGCGCCCCTCTTCTCCATAGGCAGCGTCTGGTATTGCAGGCTGGGCCACACCTGTTGCTATGAAGGACCCAATAATTGATCCCAGCACAAATGAAGCTTCTGAGATCCAGCATAAAAAGATGGACATTATAGGATAACGGGAAGAAAAAACAGGATTTATTACCTCTTCTATATACCACACTGTTACATTCTGTGCTTTTCTCTTAGCCAAATTATTGAATCCCCCAAATGTTCTGTGTGGTCTATGTGAGTGGAAGACTGATCGAAGAGAGAGGCCGACATCTGTAAAATATAGGTTTATAACATTAGGGATTTCTGAGTTAAACCAATTAGGACTCCTGGGAGAGACAGTAATCAGGACTCTCACTGTCAATCACTGTGTGTGGGCGGAGTAATCAGGACTATCATAGTAAATCACTGTGTGTGGGCGGAGTAATCAGGACTCTCACTGTCAATCACAGTGTGTGGGTGGAGTAATCAGGACTATCATAGTAAATCACTGTGTGTGGGTGGAGTAATCAGGACTATCATAGTAAATCACTGTGTGTGGGCGGGGTAATCAGGACTCTCTCTGTCAATCACTGTGTGTGGGCGGAGTAATCAGGCCACTCACTGTCAGTCACTGTGTGTGGGCGGAGTAATCAGGACTTTCACTGTCAATCACTGTGTGTGGGCGGAGCAATCAGGACTTTCACTGTCAATCACTGTGTGTGGGTGGCATAATCAGGACTCTCACTGTCATTCACTGTGTGTGGGTGGAATAATCAGGACTCTCACTGTCAATCACTGTGTGTGGGCGGAGTAATCAGGACTCTCACTGTCAATCACTGTATGTGGGCAGGGTAATCAGGACTCTCACTGTCAATCACTGTGTGTGGGTGGAGTAATCAGGACTCTCACTGTCAATCACTGTGTGTGGGTGGAGTAATCAGGACTCTCCCTGCCAATTACTGTGTTTGGGACTAGTAATCAGGACTCTCACTGTCATTCACTGTGTGTGGGCGGAGAAATCAGGAATCTCACTGTCATTCACTGTGTGTGGGCGGAGTAATCAGGACTCTCATTGTCAATGACTGTGTGTGGGTGGAGTAATCAAGACTCTCACTGTCAATCACTGTGGGTGGGCGGAGTAATCAGGACTCTCAATGTCAATCACTGTGTGTGGGCGGAGTAACCAGGACTCTCACTGACAATCACCGTGTGTGGAGTAATCAGGACTCTCACTGTATGTGGGCGGAGTAATTAGGACTCAAACTCAGTGTCATTTCCAATCTAATACCTTTTTGCACAATCCCGACACAGTTTTGAGAATCCTGCAGAGAACACAGGTTCTAATCTGCTTTGTCTTGATTGGTGGACTGCTAGATGGGTGGAGTTTAGCTGAGGGGCAGGGCTTAACACAACTTTGTCTTACAGTGTACTGTAGAAGAAGAAAAGGAACATGGATCAGCTTCTGGAACACTCAGGTTTTTTTTTACAATTCTTTTTCAGTTTTTATTACAAAGTAAAACAAAATAGGAGCAAAGGAAGGATGAGCTGATAGTTTTTTTTTCCCGATGCATTTTTTTCCCTGTATTTACTCTGTTTAGGACATTGGGTATGTTAAGTATTTTCGCTGGGTTACATTTTTATGTGTTTATTACATTTTCAATCACAAAAACTTTGTTTAACATCATAAGAAATGACAAGAACCCGACGCTAGCAGTCTCCTGTCACGCTCAGTGCCATCTCTAGTAACTTACATGCATGTTTGGTTTACACTCGTGATATCTTCACAAACAAAGCATTACACTTCATACGATGGAGAGCGCCGCTCAACGCATCAACGCACGGCTGCTATTATCTCACGGAACGCAATGTCTTGGCTTGTACACAGCGGCAGATGGTCCTCGTGTTGTAACTGACAGCCAGAGCTGTGGTCTACAGATGTGTATATATCATACATACAGGGAGCTATTATAGGAGGGCAAAAGGGGCAATTACTGCAAGTCCCTACTCTGCTATACTTACCGACCTCTATATAGATAACACTGACCCATCATTACATCACTACTGACAATAGATGTCACAGCTTATCTCCTCCCCCTCCCTGTACAATGACCTCTTTATAGATAACACTGACCCATCATTACATCACTACTGACAATAGATGATATCACAGCTTATCTCCTCCCCCTCCTTGTACAATGACCTCTATATAGATAACACTGACCCATCATTACATCACTACTGACAATATATGATGTCACAGCTTATCTCCTCCCCCTCCTTGTACAATGACCTCTATATAGATAACACTGACCCATCATTACATCACTACTGACAATAGATGATGTCACAGCTTATCTCCTCCCCCTCCTTGTACAATGACCTCTATATAGATAACACTGACCCATCATTACATCACTACTGACAATAGATGATGTCACAGCTTATCTCCTCCCCCTCCCTGTACAATGACCTCTATATAGATAACACTGACCCATCATTTCATCACTACTGACAATAGATGATGTCACAGCTTATCTCCTCCCCCTCCTGTACACTGACCTCTATATAGATAACACTGACCCCTCATTACATCACTACTGACAATGGATGATGTCACAGCTTATCCCCTCCCTCTTCCTGTACAATGACCTCTATATAGATAACACTGACCCATCATTACATCACTACTGACAATAGATGATGTCACAGCTTATCTCCCCCCCCCTCCCTGTACAATGACCTCTATATAGATAACACTGACCCATCATTACATCACTACTGACAATAGATGATGTCACAGCTTATCTCCTCCCCCTCCCTGTACAATGACCTCTATATAGATAGCACTGACCCATTATTATATCACTACTGACAATAGATGATGTCACAGCTTATCTCCTCCTCCTCTCTGTACAATGACCTCTATATAGATATCACTGACCCATCATTACATCACTACTGACAATAGATGATGTCACAGCTTATCTCCTCCCCCTCCCTGTACAATGACCTCTATATAGATAACACTGACCCATCATTACATCACTACTGATAATAGATGATGTCACAGCTTATCTCCTCCCCCTCCCTGTACAATGACCTCTATATAGATAACACTGACCCATTATTACATCACTACTGATAATAGATGATGTCACAGCTTATCTCCTCCCCCTCCCTGTACAATGACCTCTATATAGATAACACTGACCCATCATTACATCACTACTGACAATAGATGATGTCACAGCTTATCTCCTCCCCCTCCCTGTACAATGACCTCTATATAGATAACACTGACCCATCATTACATCACTACTGACAATAGATGATGTCACAGCTTATCTCCTCCTCCCTGTACAATGACCTCTATATAGATAACACTGAGCCATCATTACATCACTACTGACAATATATGATGTCACAGCTTATCTCCTCCCCCTCCTTGTATAATGGCCTCTATGTAGATAACACTGACCCATCATTACATCACTACTGACAATAGATGATGTCACAGCTTATCCCCTCCCCCTCCCTGTACAATGACCTCTATATAGATAACACTGACCCATCATTACATCACTACTGACAATAGATGATGTCACAGCTTATCTCCTCCCCCTCCTTGTATAATGGCCTCTATGTAGATATCACTGACCCATCATTACATCACTACTGACAATAGATGATGTCACAGCTTATCTCCTCCCCCTCCCTGTACAATGACCTCTATATAGATAACACTGACCCATCATTACATCATTACTGACAATAGATGATGTCACAGCTTATCTCCTCCCCCTCCCTGTACAATGACCTCTATATAGATAACACTGACCGATCATTACATCACTACTGACAATAGATGATGTCACAGCTTATCTCCCCCCCCTCCCTGTACAATGACCTCTATATAGATAACACTGATCCATCATTACATCACTACTGACAATAGATGATGTCACAGCTTATCTCCTCCCCTCCCTGTACAATGACCTCTATATAGATAACACTGACCCATCATTACATCACTACTGACAATAGATGATGTCACAGCTTATCTCCTCCTCCCCCTCCCTGTACAATGGCCTCTATATAGATAACACTGACCCATCATTATATCACTACTGACAATAGATGATGTCACAGCTTATCTCCTCCCCCTCTCTGTACAATGACCTCTATATAGATAACACTGACCCATCATTACATCACTACTGACAATAGATGATGTCACAGCTTATCCCCTCCCCCTCCCTCTATACTGACCCATCATGTCCATGACCTCAATTTTGCGGTAAAGCAGAGTTCTAAATGCTGTGAACAGAGTAGAGGAGAAGCTTTGGCAATATAACAACCCTCATAATCATGTACCGAAAATGTAATTGAAATATTTCAAATGAGAAATTAAAAATCGAAATAAATAATCCAGAAAATAAAACTGATATATTCATTTGAAAGGGAAAAAAAATGGAGGAATTTGCCGAGTTTCCTCCTTTAATTACAGTTTAATGCGAAACTCATGGCTAAAACAAACACAAGCAAACACGAGCGCCTCGTTACTTTTATGGCGACTCTTCTCCCCGTAATAAGCAATGAGACACTAAGCAGACGCAGCGTCCTCCGTAGTGCGCCGCAGCGCCACAAGATTAAAGGCCGCGTTTTATTACCGTTTTGCCAAATATTTACATTGCTGCCGGAGTGTGAAATAGAAGGAAAACCTCTTCTAGGAAAGAGCAGAAAATGGAAGATGACAAGTTTATAGAGAAAGAAACTGCAGCTGGAACATGGTGTCTCCTGCCGCCGTAGTGTGATACATGTATATTCATGCTCCGGGGGCGGGCGGCCATTGTGGAGGCATCTCACAGCTCGGATATATGGTCCTCGCCTTGTGCCCTCATTATTATTGTCACCATTTTAAGGGATTTTTAAAGGGGTAAAAACACCTGATTAAAATTTAAAGGAACATTCCAGAACATTCTAGGACAGTGATGGCGAACCTTTCAGAGACCGAGTGCCCAAACTACAACAAAGACCCGCTTATTTATCGCAGAGTGCCAACACAGAAATTTAATTTGTGATTTATACTCCCTTTTTTGTCACAGTTTTCATTGATACCAGCACCTGAGGACACCAATAAAGCAGGTGATAGTCCCAGGTAGAGCTGTCACTTTAAAATAGCTCTGTGCACAGCAAGTCCTGGTCTGTCTGGGACTGCAGGAAGATACCTGGAGTCATCTCTGGTGATGGCCTGAGTGCCCACAGAAAGGGCTCTGAGTGCCACCTCTGGCACCAGTGCCATAGATTCGCCATCACTGTTCTAGGACATTCCAGAACATTCTCAGAGCCCCTAATGCTTCAGCGCTCCCCACAATCAAGGTCCCTCACGTCTGCCCACCAGCCAAGGTCCAACTGTACCTTTATGTAGTATTTTGGCGCTAGATAGTAGATACCTCTATCATAACAACTGAGATACAGCAGCTCAGCTCTGTGTATGGTAGATACATCTATAATGGCAGCTTAGATACAGCAGCTCAATTCTATGTAAGGTGGATTCCTCTATAATGGAGGCTTAGATACAGCAGCTCAGCTCTGTATATGGTAGATACCTCTATAATGGCAGCTTAGATACAGTAGCTCAGCTCTATGTAAGGTGGATGTCTATATAATGTCAGTTTAGATACAGCAGCTCAGCTCTATGTAAGGTGGATGCCTATATAATGGCAGCTTAGATACAGCAGCTCAGCTCTATGTAAGGTAGAAGTCTATATAATGACAGCTTAGATACAGCAGCTCAGCTCTGTGTATGGTAGATACATCTATAATGGCAGCTTAGATACAGCAGCTCAATTCTATGTAAGGTGGATTCCTCTATAATGGAGGCTTAGATACAGCAACTCAGCTCTGTATATGGTAGATACCTCTATAATGGCAGCTTAGATACAGCAGCTCAGCTCTATGTATAGTAGACTCCTCTATAATGGCAGCTTAGGTACAGTAGTTCAGCTCTATGTAAGGTGGATGCCTATATAATGGTAGCTTAGATACAGCAGCTCAGCTCTATGTATGGTAGATAGCTCTTTAATGGCAGATTAGATACAACAGCTTAGCTCTATGTAAGGTGGATTCCTCTATAATGGCAACTTAGATACAGCAGCTCAGCTCTATGTAAGGTGGATGTCTATATAATAGCAGATTAGATACAGCAGCTCAGCTCTGTGTATTGTAGATACCTATATAATGACAGCTTGGATACAGCAGCTCCACTCTATGTATGGTAGATTCCTCTATAATGGCCGCTTAGATACAGCAGCTCAGCTCTATGTATGGTAGATATCTCTATAATGTCAGCTTAGATACAGCAGCTAAGCTCTGTGTATGGTAGATACAGTACAATATGGATGACACACCAGTTGTATACAACTCCAGTTACATCCTCAGTGATTGCATTGGTGGTGATAGAGTAAAATCTCCTATATGACTTCCCAGTCTCCTCCATATAGACATATGCTCGGAGAATACTGTAACCCTTGCAGCCCTTCTCCACAGTCTCCATTACTTGACTGTACACTAAGGATGTCCTACTGCTACTTCTGGTATCACCAGATGTATGATCTCCTGAGAGGGCATTGGAGCTTGTGTATCATAAATCTCAGTGCAGAGACAGGGAAGAATTTGTGATACTTGGACTGCCAGACATTAAAAGAACTCACTAGCTTTAGAACCACAGAAATGGAGTTTATATCTCCACAACCTGATGTGATTTGAAAGTGGATTTGAAGACCCTTTTCATGGGAAGACAAAGGTAGATGGTTCTAGTAAAGCCTTGGTACAAAAGTAGAAATTACCATGCATTTGGTATCAAATCAAAGATAAGCATATTTAATATATCCCCAAAAGCATGGTAATATATACTGTAGAGACCAAGATGTGGGAATCTGAAGTGACTCACCAGCCTCAAAAAGTGACTCTTTTCAGCTCATTTGCATTTGGCTTTGGAGGCGATTTTTTTTTTTAAAGTAGAGTCAGTGAATTTTACCCAAAAACATGAAATTGTGGAAGGTGTTTGTCATATCTTACCTGAGAGTGTTGGTAGTGTAGTGGTGCAAAAGCTTCTGATATGTTCCCTTTAAAGACATTCAAAGCTGTTGATAGGTTCCCTTTAAAGACAATCAAAGCCTGGGGCCTCCCTGACCTAAGGGCCCGTGACTGCTTCAACTATAGTTGCGACATTGCAGAGGAACCCAATCTTTTTTTAACTTGACTTCTGCTACTGGGGGAAATTGGGACAACCCTATAGTCAATAGATGGCCAGCCTGTCCCAGCAAAAAGGAATGGTCATCTGATACTTTTCTCAAATGTATGGTAACCATAGGCACTTAGGACGAAACAATAGCGAATGTCCCAAATTCTAAGCCATGGACATGAAGAAAGTAACTTGATCTAGAGGATGGGGAATTGTCCCCACGACTCCTCGATGACCATGCCTACAAGTTCCCGAGCAACCATAGGCCCATCCATCGAGGTTATTGGTCTCCAGCTTGGCCTATTAGCACATATCCATAGCGATTTACCATAACTTACATGGACGGGTGGTTTACATCTGTGTTTTGTTGCATATCCACACGACGGAGCCGAACAGGGGATGGAGCGAGTACACAACATCTGGAACTAACAAGTTCTGCAACAGGAAACACAGTGATAATACGGTGCACATGTTAGCTGCTCGCTCAGCTCTATATACACAAAAGTAAATTTCACGTATTGTACTACTGGGAGCAACGTATTATTTGTTGCAGTCGTTAATACTGTCAATCAATAATTTAGAGAGTCAATTCTACGAGAGGAAAAAGATGGAGTGCTGGGTAGGGTCTTTTTGATGACAAAATACAATCATGTAGCACATTTACTTACCCGGTCCTGTCGTGATCCTGCGGTGCATTGTCCGGCGCTGATTCGGGTCTGCCGGGATTCACCAAGGTCCGTGCGCCCAATATCCAGCAGGTGTCGCTGCTGTGCCGAGGTCCGCCGGAGTTCAACTTCTTCGTCCCGGTGCATGTAAGCGCTGATCTTGCGACATAAGATTCTTTTCTAAATTCCGGGGTTTGTACAAATCCGTTGGGTTGTCTGTTGCGTGAAAGCCGGCACCGATGTGACACAATCCAATCGCGTGCGCCAAAATCCCGGGGCAATTTGGCGCAAATCAGAAATATTCGGGAAGCCCAATGAAAGTGTGGCGTTCGGACCCTTAGTAAATGAGCCCCTATGTCTTGGTAGGACACCATCATGCTACCAACATGGGGGCTCATTTACTAAGGGTCCGAATGCCGCACTTTCATGGGGGTTTCCCGAATATTTCCGAATTGCTCCGAATTGCCCCGGGTTTTTGGCGCACGCAATCGGATTGTGTCGCATCAGCGTCGGATTTCACACGACAGAAATCAGGGGGGGGGGGGGCGTGGCCATCGGACAACCCGACGGATTCGGAAAAAATGCGGAATTTAAAAAAGAATTTGTGCCCCAAGATCAGCACTTACATGCACCGGGAAGAAGAAGGTGAACTCCAGCGGACCTCGGCGCAGCAGCGACACCTGCTGGATATCGGGTGCACGGACCTTAGTGAATACCGGCGGACCCGAATCAGCTTCAGACAACACGCCGCAGGATCACGACTGGACCGGGTAAGTAAATGTGCCCCATGGTGTCCATTCATTTTAGGTTTTGAGTTGAGTTTTTGGCCCAAAGTTCAAAAACAGGGATGACATACAATAACTCACAAAACCTATGGAAGAGTAATGGTTCCCTATCTTCTAAATCGCTGCAGCTGGAGCATCTAAATTTGTCCTCAATGTGATGGCCATCCTTAATCTTCCATGGTCAACTGATTTTGAGCAAATATTATTTCATATGAATCCAAGGAACTGGATGTTCTACTATTTTTTCATCTCATCATGAAAAGTCGTTTTGGCTTTTGAAGACCTTTTTCAGCTGAAGACAAACGTAGATGATCTAGTCAAGTTCTCGGTGCAGAACATATCTTTGTTCTACAAGAGGAACATAATGAAATGTATCTTGGTACTGAGTTGGTGTCTATTAATTTTAGGTTTTGAGTTGAGTATTTGGTTCAATGTGACATCATGTAGCCCAAACTTAAAAAAATAAGGATGAAATACAAAACCACACAAAGTGTAATGGTTCCCTTTAAATTGCTGGAGCTGGAGCATCTAATTTTGTCCTCAATGTGATGGCCATCCTTAATTTTCCATGGTCAACTGATTTTGAGTACCGTAAATATGACTTCATGTGAATCCAAGGAACTGGATGTTCTACAATTTTTTCAGGTGCCATAGACCTCAATGGAGAGCTGTAATCTGGCTGCAAATTGTGCCGTCATATTACAGCTTATAATACAGTCATGTGCATGAGACCTAATACATACTACCCAGTTTTTGCACAACATCTTGATCTCAGTGAGAGTGCCGGCAGGATGACATTTTGTGACTATTTCTAATTTCTACAAAGCCTTAAATTTTAATTTTGGGGTCTTAAAAAGGACACTTAAAAGCTGAACAATATAGTAAATATAGATTACAATGACAATATTTACTGGAGCGTCTATTTGGTGTCCCTCAAAGCTGCATTTTGCACTTGTATTTATCTGTTATTTTTTAATGTTTGCTTTATACATATTATATTCCCTCTAATTGAGTGTAAAAATGCAGTAAAGCGGTAAAAAAAAACAAGAATTGGATTTGTTTTCTGTCCCTTCTCTGTTGAAGTGAAACAGACTTTCTTTCCATTCTTCACCCAGCGAGAGCTCCGAATCATTATGTGAACCCCTGGGGAAGGATAAAGATAGCGCACAAACCTATAAATACTGAACACTAAATGAGAAGACCACTTCAACACTGCATGCGGAGGCGGCAATTTACCAGTGCAAGCTTTCCGTGGCCTTTAGGGGGCACTGTTCTACTGAACTCTATGATGATATCCTGTTTATAGTGATTTTAGGAGCAGGCGCCATGGATTGGGATTCTTGATGTACAGATGTGTCCTGCATGTGTCTTTCTCCATGGCTATAGATATCCCTGACGGATAGTATTTATTAGGTTCTTGGTAGGTTATAAAAATGTTGGAAATTCAATAAATTGTACTTGGTATTATAGCGATGTGTTGATCACTTTGTCGCTCAGTGTCAAGCAGTGAGGAGAGAAGGGGCGAGACAAGATGAAAAAGAGGTGAGATGCAGAGAGGTGAAGAGAAGAGGAGAGGTGAAGAGAAGAGGAGAGGTGAAGAAAAGAGGAGAGGTGTAGAGAAGAGGAGAAGTGCAGAGAAGAGAAGACAATAGGATAGGTGAAGAGGAGAAGTGAAGAGAAGAGGAGAGGTGAAGAGAAGAGAAGAGGACAGAAGAGGAGAGGTGAAGAGAAGAGTAAAGGTGAAGAGATGAGAAGAAAAGAGGAGAAGTGAAGAGAGGAGGTGAAGAGGAGAGGTGAAGAGAAGAGGAGAGGTGAAGAAAAGAGGAGAGGAGAGAAGAGATGAGAAGAGAAGAGGAGAAGTGAAGTGAAGAGAGGAGATGAAGAGGAGAGGTGATGAGGAGAATTGAAGAGAAGAGGAGAGGTGAAGAGGAGAGGTGAAGAGAAGTGGAGAAGAGAAGAGGACAGAAGAGGAGAGGTGAAGAGCGGAGGAGAAGTGAAGAGAAAAGGAGAGGTGAAGAAAAGAGGAGAAGTGAAGAGAGGAGGTGAAGAGAAGAGGAGAAGAGAAGAGGAGAGGTGAAGAGAAGAGGAGAGGTGAAGAAAAGAGGAGAGGTGTAGAGAAGAGGAGAAGTGCAGAGAAGAGAAGACAATAGGAGAGGTGAAGAGGAGAAGTGAAGAGAAGAGGAGAGGTGAAGAGAAGAGAAGAGGACAGAAGAGGAGAGGTGAAGAGAAGAGTAGAGGTGAAGAGATGAGAACAAAAGAGGAGAAGTGAAGAGAGGAGGTGAAGAGGAGAGGTGAAGAGAAGAGAGGAGGGGAGGTGAAGAAAAGAGAAGAGGAGAGGTGAAGAAAAGAGGAGAGGTGTACAGAAGAGGAGAAGTGCAGAGAAGAGAAGACTATAGGAGAGGTGAAGAGGAGAAGTGAAGAGAAGAGGAGAGGTGAAGAGAAGAGGACAGAAGAGGAGAGGTGAAGAGCGGAGGAGAAGTGAAGAGAAAAGGAGAGGTGAAGAAAAGAGGAGAAGTGAAGAGAGGAGGTGAAGAGAAGAGGAGAAGAGAAGAGGAGAGGTGAAGAGAAGAGGAGAGGTGAAGAAAAGAGGAGAGGTGTAGAGAAGAGGAGAAGTGCAGAGAAGAGAAGACAATATGAGAGGTGAAGAGGAGAAGTGAAGAGAAGAGGAGAGGTGAAGAGAAGAGAAGAGGACAGAAGAGGAGAGGTGAAGAGAAGAGTAGAGGTGAAGAGATGAGAAGAAAAGAGGAGAAGTGAAGAGAGGAGGTGAAGAGGAGAGGTGAAGAGAAGAGAGGAGGGGAGGTGAAGAAAAGAGAAGAGGAGAGGTAAAGAAAAGAGGAGAGGTGAAGAGATGAGAAGAGAAGTGAAGAGAGGAGATGAAGAGGAGAGGTGAAGAGGAGAATTGAAGAGAAGAGGAGAGGTGAAGAGGAGAGGTGAAGAGAAGTGGAGAAGAGAAGAGGATAGAAGAGGAGAGGTGAAGAGCGGAGGAGAAGTGAAGAGAAAAGGAGAGGTGAAGAAAAGAGGAGAAGTGAAGAGAGGAGGTGAAGAGAAGAGGAGAAGAGAAGAGAAGAGGAGAAGAGAAGAGGAGAGGTGAAGAGAAGAGGAGAGGTGAAAAAAAGAGGAGAGGTGTAGAGAAGAGGAGAAGTGCAGAGAAGAAAAGACAATAGGAGAGGTGAAGAGGAGAAGTGAAGAGAAGAGGAGAGGTGAAGAGAAGAGGACAGAAGAGGAGAGGTGAAGAGAAGAGTAGAGGTGAAGAGATGAGAAGAAAAGAGGAGAAGTGAAGAGAGGAGGTGAAGAGGAGAGGTGAAGAGAAGAGGAGAGGTGAAGAGAAGAGAGGAGGGGAGGTGAAGAAAAAAGAAGAGGAGAGGTAAAGAAAATAGGAGAGGTGAAGAGATGAGAAGAGAAGAGAAGAGGAGAAGTGAAGTGAAGAGAGGAGATGAAGAGGAGAGGTGATGAGGAGAATTGAAGAGAAGAGGAGAGGTGAAGAGAAGTGGAAAAGAGAAGAGGATAGAAGAGGAGAGGTTAAGAGCGGAGGAGAAGTGAAGAGAAAAGGAGAGGTGAAGAAAAGAGGAGAAGTGAAGAGAGGAGGTGAAGAGAAGAGGAGAAGAGAAGAGGAGAAGAGGAGAGGTGAAGAGAAGAGAAGAGGAGAGGTGAAGAAAAGAGGAGAGGTGTACAGAAGAGGAGAAGTGCAGAGAAGAGAAGACTATAGGAGAGGTGAAGAGGAGAAGTGAAGAGAAGAGGAGAGGTGAAGAGAAGAGGACAGAAGAGGAGAGGTGAAGAGAAGAGTAAAGGTGAAGAGATGAGAAGAAAAGAGGAGAAGTGAAGAGAGGAGGTGAAGAGGAGAGGTGAAGAGAAGAGGAGAGGTGAAGAGAAGAGAGGAGGGGAGGTGAAGAAAAGAGAAGAGGAGAGGTAAAGAAAAGAGGAGAGGTGAAGAGATGAGAAGAGAAGAGGAGAAGTGAAGTGAAGAGAGGAGAGGAGATGTAGAGGAGAGGTGAAGAGGAGAATTGAAGAGAAGAGGAGAGGTGAAGAGGAGAGGTGAAGAGAAGTGGAGAAGAGAAGAGGACAGAAGAGGAGAGGTGAAGAGCGGAGGAGAAGTGAAGAGAAAAGGAGAGGTGAAGAAAAGAGGAGAAGTGAAGAGAGGAGGTGAAGAGAAGAGGAGAAGAGAAGAGGAGAGGTGAAGAGAAGAGTAGAGGTGAAGAGAAGAGGAGAAGTGAAGAAAAGAGGAGAGGTGAAGAGAAGAGGAGAAGTGAAGAGAAGACAAAAGGAGAGGTGAAGAGGAGAGGTGAAGAGAAGAGGAGAAGAGGACAGAAGAGTAGAGGTGAAGAGGAGAATGCAAAGTGCTTCATCAGGTCTAGTCTTGTTGTGCTGGGATCATGCTGGGATACCCCTGTTGTTACACCCCTGACCAGGACGAAGCTGGTGCCCATGGTGACCAAGACGTAGCTGGTGTCCATGGATCACATCTCTCGTGGTTTATCTACGGAAGAACATCTTAGGGTATGTTAAACTATAAGGAAAGAAATGATCTGCACCCACATAAACTTTCGTCTAGTAGAAAATTACTTACCTGCCCCTTTGGATACTATGAATAAAGAGTAATAGAACAGATGGATGTTTTTGTTTCTTTCGGTAAATAGATGAATCAGTTTCCCGGTGGAAGTATGGACGCCGGCTGATTTACATTTTTATATTGTCTCTCCAATTGTTACATTGATTACAGGGAAATCGAGGTAACAGATGGGGCAATTCTAGGACACGGTGCATCAAACCGGTCCAGCTGCAGTCATCCAGCCCATCCCGGCTTCTAGACAGGTAGAGATATTTCTAACGTTCCGTCGATAAAATGCCTTTGTTTGCTTTTGAAATAAAAACCTCAGTCCTCGGCTTTTCCTAATCATGTGAATCGCGTAAACAACAAAGCCGCAAGCCTCATCCAGACACAAGCCTGGCGCTCGCCGCGGGCCGCCCGGATCAACCTTTGTCCTCATCGCACCTTTCCAAGACTTTGATCTTCTCTAATGATTTTTAAACATAGTCACTACATCTCTCCGACATGGAGTTATGTTACACATCAGTCACAGCCTCACGCCCGTCAGAGAACAGCTGGATACGGGGAAGGGGGGGGGGGGATCGGCAGCTCGACAGAACAGAGGGAAATTGTGTGTAAGTATAAATTATACGGATTTACAAAAATTAAAAATTTCTAAATAAACAGAAGTCTTCATCTGTCAAGTTTTTTCTTCTAGGGTTGTCCTTGCCAGAAACCTTAATTCTATTACTCTTCTATGTCCTAATCGGGGATTCTGGGAAAATATGTAAAGTTTTCCAGGATGGGATAAGGAAAACCACACTTCTTTTAGCTCCCTTGACATCAAGCATGACCTTCAGGAAGCCTAATGACATGATGTGGGATTAAAACCAAACCAGTTAATCTATTCCAGAAGGAACAGATTCCCAATTGTAGACAGTGCTGTTTCGACCTGATTGGGTCTTCTCAGTACAGTGTAGGAAACTGGTTTGGCTGAGTGAGAGGCTTGTGACTAGGGTTGGGAATCCTGCATCATGTCATAAGGCTTCCTGAAGGTCATGCTTGATGTAAAGAAAGTTGCCTTACAAGTTAGTTAAAAGAGGTGTAGTTTTTCTTATCCCATTCTGGAAAACTATGCATATTTTCCCAGAATCCCCTTAGTGGAGCATGAATGGTGGCCTTAATAGGGCAAAATCTGCCCTAGGGCCCCTACTATTACATCTCAATCATCCCGGATCCAACCGCACAGTTCCAGATTTTGGGGTCATGTCCGCTGTCTCAGGAGGTGGGAGGTATATTCTCCGAATGTAGGTGGCGTTGAAAGTAATGGAGATGCAGAGAGCTGTCGGCTCCCTGCTCCAACATTAGGACTCGCTGATGTGTGCCATGTGGTGAAGATGAGAAGGGAAGACTCTTGTGGGGGAAGAAGGAAAGGTAAGTATGTTTTTTTTTGGTGTGGGGAGAGTTATACACATGGGACAGATTTATCAGAAGTTCTAAAACCGTTAAAACTGAGGTAAAACCGCTCTAGTTGCCCATGGTAACCAATCAGAGCTGAGCTTTAATTTTAAAAAGAGCCGTGGGAAATTGAAAGCTGATCTCTGATTGGTTCCCATGGGCTTGTGATAAATCTCCCCATAATGCATTGTGTGTGTGTGTGTGGGGGGGGGGGGGGGTTGTTTACATTATAAGTAGAGGGTGTACATGAGCCCTCTCTATTCAAGCCGGGTTCAGCAACCACCTGCGATCGGTGGTGGCACTGATCGGGGGTGTGTTAACCATTTGACTGCTAGTGGCAAGGCCGCCGATGGCACAAGGTGGTGCCGGCATATTGCTTTGATTTGTCGCTCGCCATGACGTCATCAGAGAGCGACGATCAGTTGCCATGACAGCATGGAGTCTTTATAAGACTGTAGGACCTGTCATTGCTGAAGTCAACTCTCCTTATACTGCAGTACAGTAGTGTATCGTCCAATTAGAGAAATCCCAAATTGAGGATTCTGTTGTGAGCAGTTCGCCTATATATCTGTGTTTCACCCTCACACAATTTTCATAGAATTTTCTGGGCCTCTCGTGTCCCTGGGCATCAGAAGACGGTGCGGCCACCACCAGACACTTCAGCCAAATACAAATTACATGGATCAGACACTTATTAACTGGCTCCTGTGACAACCCTTTAAACAAAATTATGAAAATGACCACTAGGGGGCGCATTGATATTTAAAGAGGCCTGAATATTGAATGTGAGGTGCAGGAATCTGAACAGGTGAGGAGCCCGGGCATTCGGAGAAGCCAGTTGCAGGCCATAGACTATTGATTCTCCTCATTCCCAGCATCTGCTGTTTACTTTGTGTCTCAGACCATGTGATGGGACGGGACATGTGTGGGGTCTGTGTTTGTCCTGTGTTGGGTACCGAGGTTTCGTTGCCACATGTTCAGTTTTTAAAAATAGCCTCTGGGGCAAATAAAGAAAAAATGGTCTGCCCATCAAGTTTTCTGGTGATAGTTGATTTCATCCAGCTTTCCACAGATCCTGAAAGACGTAGGACTGCTGCTCCGTATTAAAGTGACAACCCCTACTGACCTACTATACCATTCTTGTCAAAAAATGAGAGCTCCCTGAGGAGTGGGGACGTCTCCTGAGCTTTGGTTTTTGGCATTTTATATGTGATTTGGACACAGTGGGGGTCATTTACTAAAGGCCCGATTCGCGTTTTCCCGACGTGTTACCCGAATATTTCCGATTTGCGGCGATTGTACCTGAATTGCCCTGGGATTTTGGCGCACGCGATCGGATTGTGGCGCATCGGCGCTGGCATGCACGCGACGGAAATCGAAGGCGTGGCCGAACGAAAACCCGACGTATTCGGAAAAACCACCGCATTTAAGACAAAAAATGTGTTGCGAAAATTACACTTACCTTCACCAGGTATAGGCCGGTGAATTTCTGGGCATTCCAGCGCGCCTCCGGGGAACTTCAGCGCAGCGCCACCTGGTGGACGGTGGAGGAACTACCTTAGTGAATCCCGGACGGACCCGAATCCACCGCAGAGAACGCGCCGCTGGATCGCGAACGGACCGGGTAAGTAAATCTGACCCAGTGGCGCTTATTTACTTAGAAAGTCGGAGAGTTCACTAAAAGTGCGTTGCCCGTGTATAATGCAGCATGCAACTTATTCACTAAGATCGTGCGCCAGAAATCATGAATCTGTCGCTCTCCCACACAGATCCTACAGAGTCCACCAACTTTTTTGTGGTGCACCTTTAACATAGGGCGGGCAATGCAATTTGAAAGTTAAATACGGAGCTCGGTCTGAATCAGCCCCCTAATTTGTGTTGCATGGAAGCAACGCAGCTGCGCCACAAGTGGGTCGCGTGCGACACAATCCCCGAGCACAAACTTCTTAAATACCTGTGCAAACCATTTTAGCCTAAAAGAACGTGCAAAGTCTGACAAAAGTCTTACAAAGCCCTTAGGAAATGTTCCCCTTTATGTGACAGTCATGGTTTAGTTTGGGTTTCCCCTAAAAAGCAGATGAGAGAGAGAAAGAAAGAAAGAAAGAAAGAAAGAAAGAAAGAAAGAAAGAAAAAAAGAAAGAAAGAAAGAAAGAAAGAAAGAAAGAAAGAAAGAGGGAAGAAAGAGGGAAGAAAGAGATATAGGAAGAGAAAAAAGAAAGAAAGAAAGAAAGAAAAAAAGAGAGAAAGAAGCGACTTACCTGTGTGAGTAGTACAAGGCTAGAGGTCCTTCTCTGTATTATATCTGCAGGGCAGTATAAAACCTGATGGATAGTTTAGGTAAACAGGGGCACTGGCGGCACCCAAATCACCCATATTCATCCATAATCCACTACTGAGTGTATCAATAAAATTATCTGCATCATCATTTAAAATTGACTGGGTCCAGACTCCTTACGAACTTAGACATTAGAAACTCCAAGGACCCCACGTGTCCATCATTACATGTACAAGGGTGCCATGTAATACCTTATTTATCCTGTGGTGGCGCTGTAGGGAAATTAAGCAACTTTTTCTTCCCCAACTGATGGTTGGTTCCTAGCAGAAGGACACAGTAATACGTTTCGAGGTCCCTTTGAAGTGTAGAAGACCTGTAATCCAGCTGATCATCGCAGGACACGCATTGTACCCTATATGCCTCTATATAAACAAACATGGCTCAGACATTTTTATGTGACCCCCCTCCCTCTACCACCGTCAGGTTGTTTGCCTTTGCTCTGAGCCATATTATGTGGAACAATGGAGTGGGATGAGGTGTGATGAGTGATACTCTGCAGGGTCTGGTGAAACCAACTGCAAGTGTCAAGTGATGGCAGCTACAACAACTGCGCGACCTGGAGAACACACACGTGTCCCACCGCAGCTTCTGTCTGCTCTCAGGGGGTCGTATTCTCATCCCGGCCATTCTACGGGCAGGATGCCCACAAGCTTTACTTCCAGGACTTCTGAGGGCGGGACCTGCGGGCTAATGGAAATTATTGGTGCACTTAAAATTTATATCATGTTTTGTGGGTTTAGTTTGGGTTTCACCAAAAAACAGAAGAGAGAAGGAGAGACGAGAAGAAAGGGGGAAAAAAAGAAAGAAAGGAAGATAGGAAAAAGAGAGATACAATGAGCGAAAGAAAGGAAGAAAGAAAGAAAGAAAGAAAGAAAGGAAGGAAGGAAGGAAGGAAGGAAGGAAGGAAGGAAAAAGAGATACAATGAGAGAAAGAGAGAGAGAGAAAGAAAGAAAGGAAGGAAGGAAGGAAGGAAGGAAGGAAGGAAAAAGAGGTACAATGAGAGAGAAAGAAAGAAAGAAAGAAAGAAAGAAAGAAAGGAAGGAAGGAAGGAAGGAAGGAAGGAAGGAAAAAGAGGTACAATGAGAGAGAAAGAAAGAAAGAAAGAAAGAAAGAAAGAAAGGAGGGTAGGAAAGAAGATACTTACATAGAAAGAAAGAAGGCTCTTAGATAGAAAGATAGAGGAGGAAGGAAGGTGCTAAGATGGAAAGAAAGAGAAAGAAGGACGACACTAATATCTAAGATAGAAAGAATGAGAAAGAAGGAAGATACTAACATCTAAGATAGAAAGAAAGAAAGAAAGAAAGAAAGAAAGAAAGAAAGGAAGGAAGGAAGGAAGGAAGGAAGGAAGGAAAAAGAGGTACAATGAGAGAGAAAGAAAGAAAGAAAGAAAGAAAGAAAGAAAGGAAGGAAGGAAGGAAGGAAGGAAGGAAGGAAGGAAGGAAGGAAAAAGAGGTACAATGAGAGAGAAAGAAAGAAAGAAAGAAAGAAAGAAAGAAAGAAAGAAAGGAGGGTAGGAAAGAAGATACTTACATAGAAAGAAAGAAGGCTCTTAGATAGAAAGATAGAGGAGGAAGGAAGGTGCTAAGATGGAAAGAAAGAGAAAGAAGGACGACACTAATATCTAAGATAGAAAGAATGAGAAAGAAGGAAGATACTAACATCTAAGATAGAAAGAAAGAAAGAAAGAAAGAAAGAAAGAAAGAAAGAAGACTGAAAGAAAAAAAAGACAGGAAAATGCTAAGATAGAAAGAAGCAAGGAAGACACTAAGATAGTAAGATAGAGATAGAAAGAAAGAAACATAGAAAGGGAAAGAAGGAAGGAAGGAAGGAAGGAAGAAAGGAAGGAAAAAGAGATGCAATGAGAGAGAAAGAAAAAAAGAAAGAGAGAAAGAAAGAAAGAAAAGGAAGGATGAAAGGAAGGAAGGAAGGAAGGAAGACAGAAGGAAGACGCTAACATAGAAAGAAAGAAAGAAGGAAGGCGCTTAGATAGATAGAAAGAGAAAGAAGGAAGATGCTAAGATACAAGGAAAGTAAGAAAGAAAGAAAGAAAGAAAGTAAGAAAGAAAGAGAAAGAAAGATGAAGAAAGAAAGAAAGACGCTGTTAATGAAAGAAAAGGTAGAAAGAAAATTAAAGGAAATTAAGGAAGAAATAATAAAGAGAAAGAGAGAGGAAAGAAGGAGAAGAAAGAAGTGAAGAGGAGAATGGAAAATGTTGAGTGAAACCAAGGAAGAGAGTAAGATGGAGAGAGTAATTAAGAGGAAAGAGAAAAACAAGAAATGAGAGAAGGAGAAAGAGTGAAAGAAAATGTGGTAGAATCAGTCTATGAGTTGTTGCAGCAACAGTTGTTGAGGCTAAATGTGCTGGGGTGGTGTCCTGGGTGCCTACACAGAGGGCTCTGACTGCCACCTCCGGGACGCGTGCCATAGGTCCACCACCAGTAGGGAATCGAAGTTCTATAATGTCCATCCCATAACTGAAAGACTTTATATATTGGATATTAGTGCGCTGTCACTTTAAGATGAGAGAATTGTCCCAAAATAACAAGAATTGAAAAATGATTAAAAAAATAACCTGTCAGCCGCGTGTATTTGTGGTAAATAGTGCGCCATATGTGAGGGGATAATCCATATTTATTACATTCTGGCCGGCCGCGCCTCTGCCGGTGACAGACACGTCTCTGCAGTCAGGGCAGGCATCTGGCCGTGATTGATAACAATTATCCATTGGTGATTCCAGATATTTCCAGGATTACAAGTCTGGGGAGATGACAATGACAATGATGTATTCAGCAGTCCCTGCTGTTGACTGGATATATATAGAGAGAGAACATTCTGGAGATCAGCGGCCCCCCCGATATTATCATATTTCACATATTGGGAATCAATATGGCTCCATTTCTAATGAAAAAAAAAAAATTACAAAAAAATAAAAAAATAAAAATAAAAAAATTAAATTAAAAATAAAAAATATTTGTAGAAGTTACAACAGAAGAAATATGAAGGATGAATCCTGTATGAACCTACCGATTCCGGTAGGATTGGCCAAGCACCTAAAATGTACGGAGATACCCGATTCTCATCTGATGACAGGTTACAGGGTCGAACTGTGGTCCTTCATCAAAACAGCTAAAATTATTCTGGGGCCCCTAAAAAATAGACCCGACTGGCCTCCAAAATTTTTCTGCTTTATCTCTCAGGTGTTAATCCTGAGTCCACCAGAGGATCTTCTGAATCTCTGGTGGGCCTTTTCATAACTCCCCACAAATATATTATACGCCCCTTTTTTATGCATATATCAAAAAGGACACCCATTCTGAGGGCCAGACCAGCGACAAACTGGATGACTGAGAGGCGTAAGTAAGGATTGGAGAGGTTGGTTGTGGTAGCTTTGTTGAGGAGAAACAGTAGACTTGATGCAACTGTGACAATGATCGTAGGCAGGGGAGTAGCTAAGAGTGGAGCAGAGCTAAAAGTCCCGCCCCTGAGGAATCCAAAGACTCATCATTCACACAAATATTATAAATGGTGCAAAGATAGTGAGGCAGGGAGTAAGGTGTGGCACAACCCAAAGACAGTGGTGGGACTTGATGTATCTGTGACAATGATCCAAGGCAGGGGAGTAGCTATAGGTGGAGCAGAGCTAGAAGTCCTGCCCATGAGGAGTCCAAAGACTCATTATTCACACAAATATTATAAATGGTGCAAAGATAGTGAGGCAGGGAGTCAGGTCTGGCACAACCCAAAGACAGTGGTGGGACTTGATGTATCTGTGACAATGGTCCTAGGCAGGGGAGTAGCTATAGGTGGAGCAGAGCTAGAAGTCCCGCCCCTGAGGAGTCCAAAGACTCATCATTCACACAAATATTATAAATGGTGCAAAGATAGTGACAGTGGTGAACTTAGTTTCATGGGCCCATGAGGAGTGATGGAGGAGGTGAGGGCCAACCCTCTTATGTATCTCCTATAAATAACCATTTCTAATATTTGTGAATCATCCAATAACAATGCATGATCAGCCAAGCTCCATAAATGGGGATTGGAGAGGTTGGTTGTGGTAGCATTGTTGAGGAGCCAAAAAAGGGACTTGATACATCTGTGACAATGATCCGAGGCAGGGGAACAGCTATAGGTGGAGCAGAGATAAAAGTCCCGCCCTTGAGGAGTCCAAAGACTCATCATTCACACAAATATTATAAATGGTGCAAAAATAGTGAGGCAGGGAGTCCGGTGTGGCACAACCCATAGACAGTAGTGGACTGAGATACCATGGGCTGACTGGGGGTCAGGGCCAACCCTCCTGTGCATCTCCTATTTAAAATAATTCATAATATTTGTGAAACTTCCAAAAATAATTCTTGCTTAGCCAAGTTCCTTGAATGGGGATTGGAGAGTTTGGTTGCCGTAGCATAGTTGGAGAGAAACAGCAGACTTGATGCAACTGTGACAATGATCCTAGGCAGGAGAATAGCTAAGGGTAGAGCGCAAAACAGAGCTAGAAGTCCCGCCCCTGAGGAGTCCAAAGACTCATCATTCACACAAATATTATAAATGGTACAAAGATAGTGAGGCAAGGAAAAAACAGATGTGGCATAACCCAATGACAGTGGTGGACTGAGGTATCATGGGCCCACCGAGGGTGTTGGCCAACCCTCCTATACATCTCCCATACATAATAATTCTTAATATTTGTAAATATTCCAAAAACAATAGCCCCTGGTATTGAGTTATTGTGCCAGTTCGACCCCGTTGCCTTGATTCGGAATAAAAACATCCATGTTCTTATAAGATCCAGACAGCCCCCTGAAAGGTAAAGAGGGTGCACTGGAGCTCCTGGCCCCGCCCATGGTGCACTGAAATACTAATTTCCATACAATGAAATATTAAGATTTCCTTGCACTAAGCATGAAATAGAATTCCTTGTTTATAATGCAGGACTCATCCCCTTGAAGGTCATATGTTTGGTTTATATTTGACCCAGGAGATGACAGGATCCCTTTAAGGCTAAGCATATGCCCTAGGTGAAGCAGAGGTCACTTACCACTACTTATATGTCTCTTCACAGTGACAACCACATCTGTGACTACCCCTAGAAACTTCACAGTAAATACCAGTCTCTTGTCAGTGTCTCTTTGGAAATTTCAATAGCATTTCTGTTTCTGGGAAAGCTGGGTGATTGTATGGCCATTACGGATTCCTGCATGTTAATTCTCACTAGTTGAGGCTAGTTTTCTACACTTGTAACAAGGTCACATTATACAGTCACAAGACCTGGAGATCTAATGAGTCAAACTTACAGGGATGGCTGCATCGCAGTCTCATTCCCTTGAAATCCTTAAAGGGATACAGCCCCACATCATCGCTCTACTGCCTTTCTCTATTGAGCCCTAATGCCAGGTACATAACTTAGAAGGTGTGGTCACACCTGCTTTATGCAGCGGGCTACTACCCTCTGCCTATTGGAAACACATGCACACTCAGCTGATCTATGCATGCATGTGAATGCAGGAATCTGGAGGAATAGCTGTTATTTGATCCAGCACATATGGGTCTCTTAGAGCCATAGCAAACCCTTCACAAGCTGGATTTCCCAACATCAGACACAAATGCCAATTATTTTCTGATTAAAAGGGGGTATTCCAGGATCTATACTTAGGATAGGTCATGCATAGCTGATCTGCAGTGGTTTGGTATATGGTACACCCAATAATACACTAAATCTGGCTGCTTGAAGTGAATGCAGCTGTAAGCAGACAGCTCCATCCACTGTGCAGTGGCCATGGTGGGGTAGTGCAACTCAATTATCATTTTCATGAGAGCTAAGCTGTAACAACCTGGCATGGCCACTCCAAAGTGGATGGAGCTGTCTGCCCTTAGTAGTCACAGTACTGAATCCAGTAGCCAATGCTGCCCCTAGTAGTCATAGTGCTGCCCCTAGTAGCCAATGTTACCCCCAGTAGTCACAGGGCTGAACCCAGTAGCCAATGCTGCACGTAGTAGTCCCAATGCTGCCCCCCAGTAAATAGTGCTGCCCCTATTAGTCACAATACTGCCCCCAGTAGCCAATGTGGCACCTATTAGTCACAGTGCTCCACTCAGTCGCCAATGCTGCCACCAGTAACAAGTGCTGACCCCAGTATCTAGTGCTGCCCCCAGTAGTCACAGTGCTGCCACCAGTAACAAGTGTTGACCCCAGTATCTAGTGCTGCCCCCAGTAGTCACAGTGCTGCCCGCAGTAACTAGTGCTACCCCTAGAAGTCACAGTGCTGCCCCCAGTAGTCACAGTGCTGCCTCCAGAAACTAGTGCTGCCCCTAGAAGTCACAGTGCTTCCTCCAGTAGCCAGTGCAGCCCCCAGTAGTCACAATGCTACCCACAGTAAGTAGTGCTGCCCCTAGAAGTCACAGTGCTGCCCCCAGTAGTCACAGTGCTGCCTCCAGAAACTAGTGCTGCCCCTAGAAGTCACAGTGCTTCCCCAAGTAGTCACAGTGCTGCATCCAGTAGCCAGTGCTGCCCCCAGTAACTAGTGCTGCCCCTAGTAATCACAGTGCTGCCCGTAGTAACTAGTGCTGCCTCTAGTAGTCACAGTGTTGCCACCAGTAGTCACAGTGCTGTCTACAGTAACTAGTGCTGCCCCTGGTAGTCACAGTGCAGCCCCCAGTAGTCACAGTGCTTCCCCCAGTAGCTAGTGCTGCCCTCATTTTTAGACCATGTTTGCAGAATTTCACTGCAATTAGGTTGGAGGTAACCAAATAGCAACCTATTGGCATGGGATGCCTAGTGTCAGCCCCACAATGATGACTGCTCAACTGATCAAAATCTTGAGGTCAAGTAAGTACATTAGATTGTAAGCTCTTTGGGTTCAGGATCAGTCTTCATTTACTGAGTGTCCAGTTAGCACACTAGATTGTAAGCTCTTAGGGTACAGTATTACCCGATGTATTATTAGACCCCAGTGAGTCAGTAGCATTGTTCCAAGTTGAATTAGTACACTACATTGTAAGCTCTTTGGGTACAGGGTCGCTTTGCATTTCTGAAAGTCACTAGATTGTAAGCTCTTGTGGGTACAGGAACGCTTTGCGTTTCTGAAAGTCAGGTTAGTACACTAGATTGTTAGCTCTGTGGTTCAGCATCTCTTCTTGTTACTGAGAGTTGATTTAGCAAAATAGATTGTTAGTTCTAAGGGTTCAGAGTCTCTCCTTGTTTTAGTTCTTGTTACAGTAAGTCAAGTTAGTACATTAGATTGTTAGCTCTTTGGTTTCAGGATTGCTTCCCGTGTCTGAGAGTCAAGTTAATACAATAGATTGTTAGCTCTTCGGTTCTAGTCACTTAGAGTCGAGCTAATACACTAGATTGTTATCCCCTTTGGTTCCGGTTATCATCTTGTTACTATAAGTTGAAATATTACACTAGTTTGTTAGCTCTTTGGTTCAGGATCTTTTCTTTTTATTGGGAGTAAAGTTAGTACATTAGATTGTTAGCTCTTTGGTTCAGGATCTCTTCTTTTTACTGGGAGTAAAGTTAGTACATTAGATTGTTAGCTCTTTGGTTCAGGATCTCTTCTTTTTACTGGGAGTAAAGTTAGTACATTAGATTGTTAGCTCTTTGGTTCAGGATCTTTTCTTTTTACTGGGAGTCAAGTTAGAACATTAGATTGTTAGCTCTTTGGTTTAGGATCTTTTCTTTTTACTGACAGTCAAGTCAGTATATTTGATTGTTAGCTCTTTGGTTTAGGATCTCTTTTTTTACTGAAAGTAAAGTTAGTACATTAGATTGTTAGCTCATTGGTTCAGGATCTCTTCTTGTTACTGAGAGTCAAGTTAATACACTAGATTGTTAGCTCTTTGGTTCCAGTTATCATCTTGCTACTATAAGTTGAATTATTACACTAGTTTGTTGGCTCTGCGGTTCAGGATCTCTTTTTGTTACTGTGAGTCAAGTAAGTACATTAGATTGTTAGCTCCTTGGTTCAGGATCTCTTCTTTTTACTGACAGCCAGGTCAGTACATTGGATTGTTAGCTCTTTGGTTCAGGATCTTTTCTTTTTTACTCGGAGTCCAGTTAGTACATTAGATTGTTAGCTCTTTGGTTCAGGATCTCTTCTTTTTACTGACAGTCAAGTTAGTACATTAGATTGTTAGCTCTTCGGTTTAGGATCTTCTCTTCTTGTTACTGTGAGTCAAGTTAGTACATTAGGTTGTTAGCTCTTCGGTTTAGGATCTTTTCTTTTTCCTGGGAGTCAAGTTAGTACATTAGATTGTTAGCTCTTCAGTTTAGGATGTCTTCTTGTAACTGTGAGTCGAGTAAGCACATTAGATTGTTAGCTTTTTGGTTTACAATCTCTCCTTGTTACCGAGTGTCTAATGACTACACTAGATTGCAAGCTCTTAGGGTTCAGCATCACTTCTAGTTCCACAGCAATAAGACAGTTCATTCATCATAAGCATCTTAGGTCTTAGCCTCACAATTTCGGAATGCCCCTTTAACAAGCCAATTTTTTCCCAATCCAAAACACAAAGCGTCCGATAAAACACGTCCAACCAAAACACGAGGCGAAAAGAAAAACTACATGTTAAATTTTGCAGATCTACAACAAAAAAACAGAAAAAAAAAATCCTGAAATTGAGCAGAAAGTCCAATCTAAATACAACGTTTTTGGATGTGAAATATTCCGGCCAAACGCGTTTCGGGACAATACTGGCAGGATGTAGATTTGGGAAGCGGTTGCCAGGCTTGGTATTCGGGGTTGTATTGGAAGTCTATGAACCGGGGCATTGTTTATTTCCTGGCCCAGGGGCTGGTTTTGATCCTGGAGGCTTTTAATCTTTGGGGAATGTGGCTGCTGCTGCTGCTGGCCAGGGAAGGAGGAGGAGGTCCAGGAGGAGGAGGAGGAGGAGGTCCATGCAGGCTCAGTCACAAGAAGAGGAGGAGCAGCTGTGCTGTGACCCTGCTACACTGTAACTCAATCCCAATGTGGCTGCACTTTTTTTCCTGCCTGTTGCTCCATCTCTCCCCCAACCATTTCCGCCTCCAGTGACTCCAGTGGAAATCCCAGCAAACATTCCCGAATTTTCATTTCATTTCTTCCATACTACCTCTAAATTCCCTCTTCTTCGTTTTCCCCTTTGGACTCTTGGAATACACACAATCTCCCCGGAGGTGAGTGATTACTTTTACATGGAAATTCCTTTCACGTACAGACGTAGTCGAGTTGAGTTTGCAAACTCTGCTGGAGCTCTGCTACATCTGCGCTACAGCTCATGGCTCGCGATTACTATTTTAGGAGGTTTACCTGAGTTTTTTAAGGAAAAGCTTTGATTTTTTTGGACTGTTGCCGCTGCTGCTACAATGTTGCAAGACGTAAGATTGTTTCTCGATTCTCGAGAGTTGAATCTGGTACACTAGATTGTAAGCTCTTCAGGTCCAGGATGACTTCTCGCTTCATCGAGTTGAGTTATTGCGTAGATTGTAAGCTCTTAGGTACAGTATTGCAGAATGTTCTACTAGAGACATTCTCATTGTACTGTATTAAGTCATCTGAGTGTAAGCTCTGAGGGTTCAGGATTGCTTCTCATTTCTAAAAGTTAGTACCCTAAATTGTCAGCTCTTCAGCTACGGGATCATTTTGCACTAGACTGTAAGCTCTTTGGTCCAAGATCAGTTCTTTTTACCAAGTGTCTCATCTCTGCTACATCACTGCTACATCTCTGCTACAGCTCTGCTTCATGTCTACTACATCTCTGCTACATCTCTGCTACATCTCTGCTACATCATTTATACATCTCTGCTACATCTCTACTACATCCTCTACATCACTGCTACATCTCTGCTACATCTCTGCTACATCACTTATACATCTCTGCTACATCTCTACTACATCACTGCTACATCTCTACTATATCTCTGCTACAGCTCTGCTACAGCTCTGCTACAGCTCTACTACATCTCTACTACAGCTCTGCTACATCTCTACTACATCTCTGTTACATCTCTACTACATCTCTGCTACATCACTACTACATCTCTACTACATCTCTACTACATCTCTACTACATCTCTGCTACATCTCTACTATATCTCTGCTACATCTCTACTATATCTCTGCTACATCTCTACTACATCTCTGCTACATTACTGCTACATCTCTGCTACATCTCTACTACACCTCTGCTACATCTCTGCTAAATCTCTACTACATCCCTACTACATCTCTGCTACATCATTTATACATATCTGCTACATCTCTACTACATCCTCTACATCACTGCTGCATCTCTGCTACATCTCTGCTACATCACTTATACATCTCTGCTACATCTCTGCTACATCACTGCTACATCTCTTCTACATCACTGCTACATCTCTACTATATCTCTGCTACAGCTCTGCTACATCTCTACTATATCTCTGCTACATCTCTACTACATCTCTGCTACATTACTGCTACATCTCTGCTACATCTCTACTACACCTCTGCTACATCTCTACTAAATCTCTACTACATCCCTACTACATCTCTGCTACATCATTTATACATATCTGCTACATCTCTACTACATCCTCTACATCACTGCTGCATCTCTGCTACATCTCTGCTACATCACTTATACATCTCTGCTACATCTCTGCTACATCACTGCTACATCTCTTCTACATCACTGCTACATCTCTACTATATCTCTGCTACAGCTCTGCTACATCTCTACTAAAGCTCTACTACATCTCTGCTACAGCTCTGCTACATCTCTACTACAGCTCTACTACATCTCTACTACAGCTCTGCTACATCTCTACTACATCTCTGTTACATCTCTACTACATCTCTGCTACATCTCTACTACATCTCTGCTACAGCTCTACTACATCTCTACTACATCTCTGCTACATCTCTGCTACATCTCTACTACATCTCTGCTACATCTCTACTACATCTCTGCTACATCACTACTACATCTCTGCTACATCTCTGCTACATCTCTGCTAAATATCTACTACATCCCTACTACATCTCTGCTACATCTCTACTACATCTCTGCTACAGCTCTACTACATCTCTACTACATCTCTGCTACAGCTCTACTACATCTCTACTACATCCCTACTACATCTCTACTACATCTTTGCTACAGCTCTACTACATCTTTGCTACATTACTGCTACATCTCTACTACATCTCTGCTTCATCTCTGCTAAATCTCTACTACATCTCTACTACATCTCTGCTACAGCTCTACTACATCTATACTACATTCCTACTACATCTCTGCTAAATCTCTACATCTCTACTACATCTCTGCTACAGCTCTGCTTGCTCTCTAGGATCTTTTCTTGTTCCTGAGAGTAGTCTTATTACACTAGATTGTTAGCTCTTCGGTTCAAGATCTCTTCTTTTTACTGGGAGTTTAGTTAGTACATTAGATTGTTAGCTATTGGGCCCAGGATATCTTCTTATTAATGAGAGCCAAGTTAGTACACTAGATTGTTAGCTCTTTGGTTCAGAATATGTTCTCATTAATGAGAGTCAATGTAGTACACTAGATTGTTATGTCTTTGGGTCAGGATCTCTTCTTGTTACTGAGAGTAGAGTTAGTACACTAGATTGTCAGCTCTTCAGTTCAGGATCTCTTTTTCTCACTGGGAGGCAAGTTTATACAGTAGATTGTTAGCTCTTCGGTTCAGGATCTCCTCTTGTTACTGTAAGTTGCGTTAATACACTAGATTGTTAGCTCTTAGGGCTCGGCGTAAGAGTCACATCTGCATTTTACGGAAAAGCCATGAAATCTTGTGTTGTGCCAGATGACAAACTCAGCACTGCTACAACGTTACGCGATTATTGAAAGGCGATTTGTGACTCATGCTGTAGGAATTGGGGAATGTGAGGTTGTTGAGTGAGATTAGATTGTAAGTTTTTAGGTTAAAGGATTTCTACTTGTTACTGAGAGTCAAGTTAGTACAATAGATTGTAAGCTCTTCGGGTACAGGTTAGGTTCTCGTTTCTGACAGTCTAGTTAGTACACTAGATTGTAAGCTCTTTAGGTTCAGGATCTCTACTTGTTACTGAGAGTTGAGTTTGTCCGTAGATTGAAAGCTCACAGAATGTACTAGTAGACCCCAGTGGGACAGGATCCCTTTAAATAAGCAGAGACATTGTCAGTGTATTATACAGAGCAGTATACGGTTAGAGTGTAAGCTCTTTGGGTTCTATATACCCATTTATTTCTGTAAATCGAATAAGTACACTAGATTGTAAGCTTTTTGGGTTCAGGATCTCTTCTTGTTAGTGGGAGTAAAGTTAGTCCATAGATTGTAAGCTCTTAGGGTATAGTATCACAGAATGTACTGGTAGACCCCAGTGTGACAGGACCCCTTTAAATAAGCAGAGACATTCTTAGTGTATTGCTTAGTGTAGTATACTGTTAGAGCGTAAGTTCTTTGGGTTCTGTAAACCTGTTTCATTCCGTAAATCAAATAAGTACACTAGATTGTAAGCTCTTTGGCTCAGGATCTCTGCTTCTTACTAAGAGTCCAGTCAGTCCAGATTGTAAGCTCTTCAGGTACAGTATTACATAACGTACTGTTAGATCCAAGCGGCACAGGGCCATTATTAGTAATACTGTACTGAATAGGATGTCAGATTGTAAGCTCTTAGGGTTCAGCATTGCTTCTTGTTTCTAAGAGTCCAATTAGTAAACTAGATCATAAGCTATTAGGGTTAGGTGTCAATTCTTGTTCCAAAGCGTTAAGATAGCCCATAGATTGTAAGCTCTTAGGGTACAATATCTGAAAATATACTGTATTAGGTTTAGACTGGTGGGACCGGACCCCATTGGGATGACAAACACTTAGGGTACAGCACCGGGATCGTCCTGTCAGCTTACGAGATAGGACCCCATCATGTGCTTTAGATTCCGACTTTAGATGATGAGTTTATAATAATAATAATTCTTTATTTATATAACGCACACAGATTATGCAAAACATGACAAATTGGTCCCTGTCCCCAATGGGTCTCACAATCTAATCAACCTACCAGTATGTTTTGTTATGTGAGTGTGGGAGGAAACCGGAAGACCCGGAGGAAACCCACGCAAACACGGAGAGAACATACAAACTCTTTGCAGTTTCTAGTTATATGAACCACTTGTTGTTGCATTTATGTATTGTGGTGTAGTAGATTGTGAGCTCTTAGGGTTCAGGATTAGAGATGTCGGACCCGTCATTCACATTCAGGTTTGGGGTTCGGACACATGACCCGGACATATTGCTTGATTGGCGGCCGAACAAAATGACACTTCTAGCAACTAGCCATGGCTATGATTGGGGTCTTATGAGTAAGGACCCCCTTAAAATATCTTACTGTACTGTAGTGTGTCAGATTGTAAGCTCCTGGGGTATAAGACTCCAATCCTGCGCTGTAGTTTAGTACTTATAATAGTATGCGGAGCTCATGGGAATGTACTGGATTAGACTCTAGTAGAGTGTCAGCTCTTAGGTTACAGGATCCATTATAGGAAGCTGAGATTTTACTAATATAATGTGAAGGGCATGTTAAGATTTGTGATTTTTCAGATTGGAAAGTTGATTGTAAGCCCATATGGTTTACGCCTCCTCTCTTCTGAACCTTCGGGACTGTAGATTGTAAGCTCTTGGGGTAAGCTCTTTGGAAAGTAGTGCAGTAGCCCTAACCTGAGTCCTTAGGACTTGTAAGTTCTTAGTATTTGCAGGGACTACATAAAGACATGTTCACACTGCAGTTTTCGGGTTGGTTGTGTTTCCCTGATATGACCTATATTTCCTACATTTAGGGGACGTCATATTTATTTCCTCGCTGGTGGAGAAACCTTTTTATAGAATACAGACCCAAAACTATGTCAATTTTTTTCAAAGATTTTTCCTGATGTTTGAACTAGCCCTAAGAGCTTACAATCTAATCTTCTCTCTACTGTTGTGTAATGATCTGTACATATCCTGAGAATATTTTTAGTTGTAGGACGGCCCAGGGATCTTGACGCAGATCTGTGCAACTGAGCGAAGATTCACATGATTATTGACGTGTGTAAAAGGGCATTAAAGGGATTGTCCTGCAATTGCCTCTCTCTTTTGCACAAGTCAGGTTTGTCCCCTTATGATCTGATTAAACTAGGCCCCTGAGTGGGGTGAGACAGTCGGGGGCTCCACAATTCACTTCTTTAGGACTGCTGCATCAGCATTTTCAGTCCCATAGAAATGAATGGAGTATTAGCCACACATGGACAAGGGCACTTGGAGACCCCCATTTCTATCATCCGTAAGGGTCCGACCGCTAAAGGCACTTGTCACCTTTACGAAACGTTGTTAATCCTGGCATACCCATCAAAGATAATGGCGTGTGATAAAACTTTTACCTCATCATCCAGAGATTCCTGACCATAAAATGGCCACTGACAGAGGGTCATTTGATCTCTAACTTTCCATGGGAAATCACCCTGTCAGGACCTTATGATAGTATTCAGGAATATAAGATCAAGGTCCTGACAGGGCGATTGATCATGGACAGTTAAAGATTACATGGCCCTCCATCGGCGGCCATTTTATGGTCAGGAATCTCTGGTTGATGAGGTAAAAGACATGAGGTAAAATGATGAGATAAAAGACATGAGGTAAAATGGTGAGGTAAAAGACATGAGGTAAAATGATGAGGTAAAAGACATGGGGTAAAACGATGAGGTAAAAGACATGAGGTAAAATGATGAGGTAAAATACGTGAGGTAAAATGATGAGGTAAAAGACAGGAGGCTTCATTTTACATATCAAGAAAGCGCAGCAGAACTATTCATAGATGTGTATTGGTAAATAACCTCATATCCTGCTCCCCCACACTTACACACATTACAAGAAACATGAGGTAAAGTGGCCAACCCCTTTAAGTATAATTTTGAGCACAACCCCTTTAATTGTCCATGTGTTAAGCCAAGGAGTTGTAACTGCAATGTATTATAGGGCAGGTTTATGCTGGGTGCAGTAGTCCTACCAAAACTCAATTGACAGAGCTATGTCACACATGCTCCACAAATATACTACAACATCATTGTATTGAGTCGTTCTCCTCAGGACGCGACACCCTTCTCCCCATTCTTCCTGCTCTGCTCTATTTCCTGTGTATTGTATTGTAAGGAGAAAACCAAACCTAAACATCTTCCCTCCGTCATACTCATGTTACTTAAAGGATCCAGCGACAATGTAGTATCCCTTTAAGAGACACATTCCTTTAAGTTATCTGGGAAAATTATAGTAGCCAGTTTTATATTATTATTATTATTATTATTATTATTATTATACTCCAGAATATTCCATCATTTCTCTGGTTTCACAGAATTTTGCAGACGATTTTTGTTATTATAATAAAAGGTTATTTTTTTTATTTTACAAATCTAAAGTCCAAATATTTTCAAAAATACGTTGAAATATGCCAAAATTAATCATGCAAGCATGCCATCCCTCCATGGCAAGGGTTTCGGATCTTTGTGTGAAGGCATTTATAGGGCGACGGCACCAATATTTGGATACTCATATAACAATCTGTTGTCTGGGATCATTTGCAGAAGGATTTTTATTGCCCATTATCTGTGTGTGACCCAGGGGAGCGACGGCTGTGAAATGCCATGTGCCACACGAGGGGGTCGTCCCTGCCAAGGATATTTATATGTGACGCCTACGGTTTTCAGAAAGTGATACATGCAGCGCATATATCAACCGTGATGCCCCATGAAATAACTTTTATAGTGCCCACAGTACAAGCCACAATGCCCCAAGAAATAACTTTTATAGTGCCCCCAGTGCCAGCCACGATGCCCCATGAAATAACAGTAATAGTGCCCACTGTGCCAACCGTGATGCCCCATGAAACAACTTTTATACTGTTCCCAGTGCCAACCGCGATACCCCATGAAATAACCTTTATAGTGCCCCCAGTGCCAGCCACGATGCCCCATGAAATAACTGTTATAGTGCCCCCAGTGCCAGCCACGTTGCCCCATGGAATAACTCGTAGTACCCGCAGTGCCAGCTATGATGCCCCATATTATAATTGCTATAGTGCACCCAGTGCCAGCCATGATGCCCCATGGAATAACTGTTATAGTGCCCCCAGTGCCAGCCACGTTGCCCCATGGAATAACTCGTAGTACCCGCAGTGCCAGCTATGATGCCCCATATTATAATTGCTATAGTGCACCCAGTGCCAGCCATGATGCCCCATGGAATAACTGTTATAGTGCCCCCAGTGCCAGCTATGATGTCCCATATTATAACTGCTATAGTGCCCACAGTGCCAGCCACGATGCCCCATGAAATAACTGTTGTAGTGCCCCAGTTCCAGCCACGATGCCCCATGAAATAAATGTAATAGTGCCCCCAGTGCCAGCCACGATGCCCCATAATATAACTGTTGTAGTGCCCCCAGTGCCAGCACTGATGCCCCATGAAATAACTGTTATAGTGCCCTCAGTGCCAGTCACGACGCTCAATAAATTAACTGCCATAAGACCCCTAGTGCCAACCATAATCCTGTAAATAATTACTGTTACAGTGTCCCCCAATGCCAGCCATAATGTCCTATAAAATCCCTGCTATAGTGCCACAATGCCCTACAACAGTGACCCTGGTAGTGTCCCAAGTGTGATTTACAATGACACATTCACTATGTCCCTATAACATCGACTATAAAAATGACTGGCACAGTACAAGCCACAATAGCCCATATAAAACCCACCACCTTAGTGCCCTCACAGCCTCAACATAGACCTCACTGACAGTGCCCATAAGCCCAGCGTCACTACTAACAGGCATAGTGCCCCCCTAACACATTCACTATGATGCAGTGACCCCAGGGCCATCCAAAAAAGTCCTAGAACATTGCCAGTCACGGCCAGAGTGTCCTTAGTCCAGACACGTGTGCCCTCGGTGCCATGCCCTATAACAATGACTGCCCAATGGTGGCCTCAATGTCCTATAAAATTGCCTTGCAAAACACCCCTATAACATTGACCATCCCATTCCCATTTAGAAAAAACCTACAAAAAAATCTTAAATCACTACATTCATGACTTGGTTGTCAATCAGGTTTCTGCTACCCCCATCTACACTGTTACACCCCCCACCACGTGTGACTCCCCCCCGGCCTTCCGCAGGTTATTAATTAAGCAGCAGCATATGACCTATAAATAGCCAGGATAGGAGGACGCACTCCCAGGTTCCTTGCACTTAAAGTGCAGCTGTTGTCCCCATGCTGTGCCCCGGCCCACCCCCCCACCATGGAACAATAGAGATTCATGATGTGGAGGGGTTTATGACTCTTCTTTTAGACATCAGGGGGCAACACATAGCTAATTGAATTTATTTTTTGCAGCATTGTTCATATCTAGTAGGGAGTACCACGATAGGGATTGTCTAATTTTTGTTAAAAAATTCTCTAGATCCACTACGGCCTAAAAAAAAAACTACCACCAGGATGAAGGTTTGTAAACCAAGCACACTGACATACTGGTGCATGCTCATTATGCAAATGAGCCTGAAGTGGTCCAGGCTCAATTAACAGCTATGGCTCATTTGCATAATTTTGAAAGCCTTTCAAAATTGGTTGTTTTTTTGTTGGCATGGGTACTAAAGACTAAAAGGAATTTACCACCAGGATGAAGGATTGTAGACCAAGCACACTGACATACTGGTGTGTGCCAACTCTGACAGAATCCGCTCTTCTATTAGCTCCTTATGCCCTTGTTTTCTAAAAAAAGGCTTTTAAAATTATGCAAATGAGCCTGAGGGGCTCTGGGCTCTTTCGTCTGTTATTTATGAATACCTTTGTGCAAAGTGTACTTTCCTCCTCCACCCTTGCCCAGACAAAGAGCTGGTGACGTCACCCGACACACTGGTGAAGGTGTGGTTATCTCAGACCCCTGCACGGAGGTGTTCACAATTAACAGATGACAGAGCCAGGAGCCCCTCTGGCTCATTTGCATAATTCTAAAAGCCTTTTTTTTTTGTAAAGATAAGGGCATAAAAAGATAAAACAAGAGTGGATCCCGCCAGATGGGGCACACACTAGCATGTAAGTGTGCTTGGTTTACAATCCTTCATCCTGGTGGTAGATTTCCTTTAATTTAGGTTCTCAACAAAGATATTCAACATGTCAGGTTATGTATGGAATTGCAGCTCAGGTGCATTCACTTCACTTCAGCAGAAATATTTTCCCAAATCTAGACAACCCCTTTAAGATCTAGTTGTTCAAACCAATTTTTGGGGAGAAACTGTTAAGCAAAAATGTTGTATAAATGGTGATAAATATTTGACCAGGAACAGAAGTGAAAGCTTTGGACCTTGTCATATGGCCCTTTTTTTTTGCTCCTGGGGGGCACAAATAAATAATTCATGTTTATTTGGGGAGGGGGTATTGTTTTTTCTCCAGTGACCTTAATGTGAACCAGCAGATGATATCGGCAGGAAGTCGAGTCACCATCGTCAAAACTTGTTTTCTTAAAATAAAACTTGCTCCAAATGTTTACAATGAAAATTTTTTGATTAATTATAGGGTTATTTTTTCTGAAGAGAGTTTTTTTTTTTCCAAATTTGAAAAGTTTTTCTTTACAATAGACTTTTCACAAAATCTGGGATTTTCTGCAATTAGCGTTAATCTATGTGGAAAACATTGTAGTGAGTAGTGATGTGCGGACCCGAACTTCCCGTTTGGGTTCAGGGTTCGGGTGCGCCCTGAACGACTCCGAAATATTACTGGATTGGCTGCCGAACAGCCAATCGGGGAAAATTAACACCCCTACCATCTAGCCTTGGCTTTAATTGGCCAGGGGTGTCCACTTGGCCAATCACAGCCATGGCTAGTAACTAGGGGTGTTAATAATCTCATCTCTAGTAGTGGGTGTTTGATTTTCCTACATTGCCACCACAGGAGACAGTAGGTATTACATAGGGTCTATTCAAATCAAAGGAGGACAGGTCCTCCAGAATGATAGAACCTCTGTGTTTCTAAAAAGTTAAAAAGAGAGGACCCCATAATAGGGTGTATCAACTACAGAATATATGATAGATAAAGGAGTTGTCTGGGGCATGAGGGTTTAAGAGATGATTGACTTCTCAGGGTAAGTTATCCATAGGGAAGAGCGGACATGTTCATCGTTGGGTTTGGCCAAGTTTGGCCAAAGTTTGAGTAAAGGTACCCTAATGCTCACCCCCAGCGGAGGACGGAGGGGAATTTTGACCCAAATGGTGAACTTCAGCATGGAGCTGAATATTGCGGTTCGGATCAGCTCATCACTAGTCATTTCTATGAGATCGGTGAAGGTCCCACATCTCACTACCCTTTTGACCAGTTTCTGGTGTTGGAGCTATACAATGGACAGAGTTAGAAGCAGAAGACTCCTTCTAATGTGTAGTGGTCTTTCTAGAGTACTGCACCTTAGGCCCCATGCCAGTTGACCATGAATGACCATGAATGATCTGATTTTGATGACCTATCCTTTATCAAAAGTCCCTCAAGGCTTATACAAGTCCTCCTCCATTATCATAGAGGTTAGACCCCTGGGACTGATTGGCTCAATGGAGTGGTCTCGGGAACTCTCTAGAGAACCTCTCTTTTTGATGACAACAAATAGGGCATATAGTCCTCATGGGTGTGGGGGTCTTATTGTCTTAGACCTAACCAATGAGCAGATATATGGCATGGTTCCCCTTTCATGTGTAACAAAGGCATACTATACTTTAGGGTTGGGTCCATTCGGGGTCTGTAATACATAACTGACGGCTAATGTATTGTTCCAAGTTATTTTCGGAATCTGGATTCCCCCTTGTCGTATCATATTTTAGGCGGATTGAAAAGCGGGCCTTAAATACCTCCTCGGTTAATTATGGTCTTCGATGTGTCTCGCTGACAGCTCACTTATTTATTTTTGACCCGGGAGAAGACGTACGACCATGTATAGAGCCAACGATTTATTTAACAAGTTACTTCATGGAACTCATCGGCTTCTAGAGATGCAACTTTATTGTAATGGAAACCCAAACTAGATCTGACTCGGAAAATGCAAAGATGGTGCAAAATTATGGATCTTGAAAGGTCAAGGTGGTTCCTTCAAAGTATCATGAAGAGAAAAATAGTTGTCCACTTATGATTTCTTGCGGAAAGTTGAGTTGACCTTCTAGGTTTTAAGTGATCCTCCTCCACCAAAAACTTATCTTGAATGTACTTGTGGCATGAGCAGTCCACATACCTGGTGCACAAAAAGTTTTTTGGGTTGAGGGCCACTTTAAGTTTGCCAAACATGCACCAACATTGGTGGAACTGGTTGACCATTTAGGACGTTTGGTGGCCTCCTCATAATCTCCTGATGTTAGGGAAGCAGAGGATTGTGGGTGTGGGATTTAAACATTCCCAATCTTTATGTTCTCAGGGGAAACTGTATATGCCCATTCTGCATGTGTATGGCAGGGGGTCAGTAGTTGACTGGTTCTGGGTAGAAGATCAGGATTTTCTTGCCATACTTGAGTATTTTGAGGTTATACGGGAGGGTCACTTCATCAGGGTCACATAAATTTGTAGATAATCCATATGGATTAAACAGACATGAGAAAACTGATCCAATGTGGATTTTTGTTGGAGTTTTTGAAACTTTTTGAGACTTTTTCTCACGTCTGACATAAAATCTGTTGTAGAATCCTTGAAATCCCATCATTTTACCTTAACCCAGAAGTTTTAATAACTGCTATGGACCCACACTGGGTCATACGGAGCTGCCAGTTTGTTACAATGTTTATATTAACTTTATTAAATTGGAGTGAAAGGACAATGACCTCCGACAGTATGGCCGCTCCCCGCTTCCTGTTTTACTGTTAATTAGGAAATATCCTCCAGGAGTCGATGAACTTCAAGTTATGTATCTAGATTCTTAACCTTCTAACTCCTCCACAGAACAAATCTTACGGCGCAGTTTGCTGGAACTTTTTAGACCTTGTATGCCAAGAAATAAGATGTAAATCTGTGAAATCAAAATATGTATCTAAGCAGTTATTATGGAAAATGTTGAAAAACACTGAATCATGCCGAATTTTATCAGACTGTACCTTGTTGGCTAAATGTATCATGAATACAAATTGCAGTGAAGCTCTGGATCAAAGAACACTTAAAGGGTAATTCCATTTTATAAAGTGATGGTGTTATTTGTGGAGGGGGTCCAGTCAATGAGACCCCACAAGTTCCAAATTATAGATCACTTAAAGGGTTATTCCATCTTATAAAGTGATGAGATAAATGAGACCCCCACATACACGCGGTTCCAAGGAAACACATTCAGTACTCAGTACTTTAGTACCTCCTTTTGCCAAATTGAGGGGTCCAAATGGCCAGTAAAAATCTTTTTTGCGCCCTCCTTTCTTTTTAATATGGTTTAAAAATAACTTATACCCAATATCTGTCATTTCAACATCTGCCAGGTCCCACAACGGTCTTTACATCAGGTCCCTCTTCACAAGAAAGTGGTCACTTCCTGTGTGTCATGATGGAACAGGAAGTAGAAATCACCCAGTGTTGGAACAGGATCCTTGAGAGATTTACCATCTTTAAAGTTTGTAGGATTGGGATTTTTGAGTGCCTAGTCCACATTGGAGAGGTGTTTTGAAGTACTGCCCTCTTTTCACACCACCCTCTAATCTTAAAAATTAGAGGCTGTTTTCACAGGAAAGGATTGGGAATGGTCGAGTATCATTGTATATCATTTACTAGTCATTTCTTAATATAATAGGCTTAGTGGCCTTCTATGGTGATTAGATACACTACTTAGATACAGTCTTTAGGCTTGCACTTCAGAAAAATCATTAGACTCGTAGATAATGAGGCGCAGCCCGTCGCTCTCTCATACGACGCCAAGGCTCATCATTATCTGCAGCTGTTGTGGCTTATCGATGTGGCAGACAGTAGCAAAGTTCCCAGCCCCAACCCCATCCAGTAGTCCCAACTCACTGCTATGGAATGTTCTTTGGAAGTGTTTGGAATATAAATCGGAACTAACTCCTTCTATTGCCATTAATGGCGATAAGTTGGCCAATATGATGTGGATCTACTAGTGGACAGTGCTTGGAGGTCTGAGATATTTGATGGCCATCAAATCTTCATCTAGACCTACACTAGTCATGGTGGCCCTACACTTTCAGTGGTTTCAGCCAAAGTAGTTGGGTGTAGTGGCTACTACACCCAAACCAGTGTTGAACAGGGGTTCCTTTGGCCAACAGATAAATCTGTTGAGGTCCCCAACTTCCATAAATCATAAGGAAGGTAAAACCTCACAAATAGAATCTTCCTTTGGACCTACACTAGTCATGGTGGCCCTACACTTTCAGTGGTTTCAGCCAAAGTAGTTGGGTGTAGTGGCTACTACTCCCAAACCAGTGTTGAACAGGGGTACCTTTGGCCAACAGATAAATCTGTTGAGGTCCCCAACTTCCATAAATCATAAGGAAAGTAAAACCTCACAAATAGAATCTTCCTTTGGACCTACACTAGTCATGGTGGCCCTACACTTTCAGTGGTTTCAGCCAAAGTAGTTGAGTGTAGTTGCTACTACACCCAAACCCAGTGTTGACACCGGGGTACCTTTGACCCACAGATAAATCTGTTGAGGGCCCCAACTTCCATAAATCATAAGAAAAAGTAAAACCTCACAAATAGAATCTTCCTTTGGACCTACACTAGTCATGGTGGCCCTACACTTTCAGTGGTTTTAGCCAAAGTAGTTGGGTGTAGTGGCTACTACACCCAAACCCAGTGTTGAACTGGGATACCTTTGGCCAACAGATAAATCTGTTGAGGGCCCCAACTTCCATAAATCATAAGGAAAGTAAAACAGTATCCTTAAATTTGGGTTGTCTGGGCCCACCGAAGGATCATCTGGTGCTCTGGTGGGCCAGTTTGACATTGTCCAAACCCCTATACACCTGGATCAGTGTATATATGTGTTCTGAATCTGGTGAAGGAAGTAAAGGTCACTTGGTGACCTAGAGGGATCCCTAGTGGGTTTAGGTCACCACTGATCAATGCAGAGAGCTCAATAGTATGAAGACTACTTCAGGTGGTGAAAAACACTGTGTAGGTCCCTTTCTATGACATCCATTTACCCTATAAAAGTGTATAGTAGTATTTTTGTAGTAGTATTTTCCAATGAGATGACTCACATAGTCTAGATCAATCTCAGCCCCTCTGATTACTACTTTCTCTCTGAAGGCTTCTCAGCTGCTTCACCTGCTTAAGTTGATGTCTACAGATTCTCCTCTGAAACTTGCTTTCATGACTGTGACAGTGATCAATGAGAGTACCACCTTTAATCAGGCCTGCATTCACCTCCGGAACTGTTTGTGTAATGGGGGAGAGTACAAAGGGACAATTCTATGAGGTGTGCAAATATCAAGGAAGATTCCTGGGGATGAGGGTCCTACCTTGTCTTGTCTGAGCCTTTGTCCCTTTGTCTATTTTGGGTAACCTGATCTGGACAGAGAGGAAAAGCAAAGCATTGTTCAAATGGGGAGAGCAGGGTAGAATTTTTTTTTTTACATTTTTTAATCATTATTCTAAAAATATTCTTGGTTACGTTTGAATATTTTTGAATTTATAAGTCGTAATAGAGTAAAGCTTTCTTATGAAGGCTCTCAATTCCAGTTTATGAGGTAACCTCACATATGGGCTCCTTATGATGTCCTTATAGGGGCTTTTGGAAGATGTTTTCAATAGCTTGGGTCTCCTGAGAGGTTTGACAATGGACATGAGAGACACAACTCTACGCTTCGAGTTGGTAGACTTCCTGTGGCAGCCATAGACTTCTCAAGGTTCCAAGAGGATATAAGGTTGTAAATGTTTTGTTACCACCAAAAGCTCCATGCTCACCTACAATAGGAGGATTTTGGTTTAGAAATGGGTTGAAGGTTCAAAGATTTTGGATAGTGGTGGCAGAACTTTTGGTTACATCTCACGTGGTTTGTGAAGTGGTCCAATGGCATCTACGTTCTTTATTAATTTGTCTTACCATGGATAGAAATAACCTCAACTTTAACCAAAATCTACTGTACATGTGTGAGGAATAACATTCCTGAACGCCTCCCCCAGCCTTTCGTAGCATGAGCAGCCAACTCGACCTTTGTGTAAACATACAGTGATAGCATATGGATGGACAGGTGTATCCCCTCCTGTAGGGGACCATTAGGAGCTTTTGACCCTTTTGGGCATCCCCTTTCTGGTAGAAGGCCTCCTACAGAGAAGCTCAGCACAGGTTTCCCCACTCCTAAGACCACCAGTGATCAACTGTACTTTATGGAAGAACGTTGCAGCAATAATTCAATTTCCCTGCACTGCCCCCACAGGAATAATGATGTACTACACAGATCCCTTAAAAATGAATGATCTATCTTCATAATGTATGTAATGTTGGGTCCTCCAATGCAAGAAATGCTATTTGCAGCTTCTGCTCACTGTGGAACATATAATAAAGATATTGATGACCTTGGGTACTCATTAAAAGATTGATGGGAGTCCTACATCCAAGACCCCAGAAAACAGGCAGCGGTGGAAACTATCCACTGCGGCTCAGCTGACCTCCAGTAACCTGGTCTGACCACTACACATTGAATGGAGATTCTCTTCTTCCTGATTTATCTACCTGTATTAGCTATTGTGGACCTGGATGTTGGAGACCTCCTAGTCTGATAACAAGAACCTATTCAATGGATGTTATCGATATTTTGGGCTGATAAAAATCCCCTTTAAGCAAGAGGTTGAACGTTATCTATTGTATACTTCTGTATAAGGGAATTCTGAGTCACTTATCAAGCATCTAAAAGATCATCTTTCCCTTTGGAGGACCTGACTTGTCCATTGATTTGAATGGACATTGTGTAATACCTTATTTCTCCTGTGGTGGCGCTGCAGTAAAATAAAACACTTGCTGTCTGATTCCTGCACAGATCAGTTTCATTACCGGGATAATTGGGTGCCCTAAATGAATCTAAAAGCCTAAATAATGTGACTTTATAGCGCCCCCTCTGGCATCTTGCACTCATGTGACCCCCTGATATAAAGATACAATGCAGCACAGGCTTCTACTGGTGACTAGGCCTCATTTTCTGTTTCCCGAAAGATGCTTTGGCTTCTCGGGGTGGATAGTTGTAATATTTGAAATCCCAGTAGCTTCAGTAATGTTACTAATAGGAACGCGTGTTACTCGGGATGACCCTGCTAAATTTGGAGTTGAGCAGAGATATGTGGGCGTAAGTAAATGTATATATAGTAGATGGGAATATTTATACAAAGTCCTTACGTCACGTTACCTAACCCTTCTTATAGGACATTAGGCGTGAGTCAGCTGGAAATCTCTTAGTTTAGATATCATTAGGTCCCGTGATTTTTTTTAGCTGCCATTTTGAAATCCCTGTCAAACGGGGCGGAGCTTAGCTGAAACTTGTCCATGTGCACCTGACAACTGACACCTGGATAGAGGATATTCATCTATATGTGACTGATATATTTCCTAGCATGGGAAAAATTTGTCCTTAAAGGGATCAGTCACTAGTTGTTACAATGTGGAAACCATACTGTAACAGGTAGGGCAAAATTAGTATAGCTAGGGCCAAAAGGTGGTGTCTCCCTAATGTTAAGTTCCACTTTGAATAATAATAATTCTTTATTTATATAGCGCACACAGATTACGCAGCGCTGCACAAAGCATGACATATCAGTCCCTGTCCCCATGGGGCTCACAATCTACACAACCTTATGGTATGTTTTGGAGTGTGGGAGGAAACCGGAGGAAGCCCACACAAACAACATACTAACTCTTTGCAGATGTTGACCTTGGTGGGATTTTAAACCCACGACCCCAGTGCTGCAAGGCAGTAGTGCTAACCACTCAGCCACCCTGCCGCCCTATTACTCCCTACTTTCCTATTGGTGTCCCAAAGACGTCACCGTGGTGCAAACCCCCCCCTGATCTATGACGTCCCAAGCAATTTTAGAGATGAATCCGCCACCTGGTAACATGAAATACTGAGAGTACAAAGGTTTTATTTTACAATGTACTTTATGAAAACGCCTACAAACGTGACGCTAGATTTTTTTTTAACTTAAGTTTTAATGAAGGCATTCCCCTTTAAGAAGGTCCAAAAAACATGGCTGCTTTCTGTCAACCATAGTCCCACCTTTTATTCATAGGACGAATTTGATATAAAATTTTTAATACCAGCCGTAGACCTAGTGCAGGACTGGCACTCATCTGGGAAGAAAGTAGGCATTTTTTTTCTAAGCCAGTAAATCCCTTTAAGAAACCTAATTCCCGCCCCCTTTAAATTCTTGTTGTCTGAATTTGCTTGTATATGCTCTCAGTGTTTTTACAGTTTCGGATGAAGAACTTCAGTTTTGTCAGAACAAAGGCCCCTGTGTTGGCGGCCGGTCCTTCCTCATTGTTTTTCTTAGAAAGAATCAATGTTTTTCGGTTGACAATGTAGAGAATGTCGTCAGTCGTAAATATGACATCGCCTTTAACAAAGTCTCACACACATTTTGGAATTAGCACCTAAGTGCTAAAAAGTATGAATCTTCAACCACGAATGGGTGATATTGTAGGTGTCTGAGGTAGAAAATAGAATGTTACTTTATAGTTTTCTTAAAGGGGTCGGCCATTTTACCTCATGTATTTTGTTATGTGTGTGTAAGTGTGTGGGGGGAAGAATATGAGGTAATTTACCATTATACATCTAGTAATAGTTCTGCTCCGCTTTCTTGATATGTAAAGTGAAGCCTCATGTCTTTTACCTCATCAGCCGGACATTACTGACCACAAAATGGCCGCAGATGGAGGGTCATGTGATCTCTGTGGGGGAGATTTATCAGAAGTGTCTGAGAGCAGAACTGTTCTAGTTTTCCATGGCAACCAACCAGAGCTCAGCTTTCATTTTATAAATATCTGTTGGAAAATTAAAGCTGAGCTCTGATTGGTTTCCATGGGCAACTAGAACTGTTCCGCTCTAAGACACTTCTGATAAATCTCCCCCAATCTCCCCCAGTAATCTCTATATACAGCTCCCCCAGCAACCACTATATACAGCCTCCAGACATCACTATATACAGTTCTCCCAGCAATCACTATATACAGCCTCCAGACATCACTATATACAGTTCTCCCAGCAATCACTGTATACGGCCCCCAGCAACCACTGTTTACAGCTCCCCCAGCAATCACTATATACAGCTCCCCAGTAATCACTATATACAGCTCCCCCAGCAATCACTATATACAGCTCCCCAGTAATCACTATATACAGCTCCCCCAGCAATCACTATATACAGCTCCCCCATCAATCACTGTATACAGCTCCCCCAGCAATCACTATATACAGTTCCCCCAACAATCACTGTATACAGCTCCCCCAGCAATCACTTTATACAGCTCCCTCAGCAATCACTACATACAGCTCCCCCAGCAATCACTATATACAGCTCCCCCAGCAATCACTATATACAGCTCCCCCAGCAATCACTGTATACAGCTCCCCAAGCAATCACTGTATACAGCTCCACCAGCAATCACTATATACAGCTCCCCCAGCAATCACTATATACAGCTCCACCAGCAATCACTATATACAGCTCCCCCAGCAATCACTATATACAGCCCCCCAGCAATCACTATATACAGCTCCCCCAGTAATCACTGTATACAGCTCCCCCAGCAATCACTGTATACAGCTCCCCCAGCAATCACTATATACAGCTCCCCCAGTAATCACTATATACAGCTCCCCCAGCAATCACTATATACAGCTCCCCCAGCAATCACTATATACAGCTCCCCCAGCAATCACTGTATACAGCTCCCCCAGCAATCACTGTATACAGCTCCCCCAGCAATCACTGTATACAGCTCCCCCAGCAATCACTATATACAGCTCCCCCAGCAATCACTATATACAGCTCCACCAGCAATCACTGTATACAGCTCCACCAGCAATCACTATATACAGCTCCCCCAGCAATCACTATATACAGCTCCACCAGCAATCACTATATACAGCTCCCCCAGCAATCACTATATACAGCCCCCCAGCAATCACTATATACAGCTCCCCCAGCAATCACTATATACAGCTCCCCAGCAATCACTGTATACAGCTCCCCCAGCAATCACTATATACAGATCCCCCAGCAATCACTATATACAGCTCCCCCAACAACCACTATATACAGCTCCCCCAGCAATCACTATATACAGCTCCCCAGCAATCACTGTATACAGCTCCCCCAGCAATCACTATATACAGCTCCCCCAGCAATCACTATATACAGCCCCCAGTAATCACTATATACAGCTCCCCCAGTAATCACTATATACAGCTCCCCCAGCAATCACTATATACAGCTCCCCCAGCAATCACTATATACAGCTCCCCCAGCAATCACTATATACAGCTCCCCCAGCAATCACTATATACAGCTCCCCCAGCAATCACTATATACAGCTACCCCAGCAATCACTGTATACAGCTCCCCCAGCAATCACTATATACAGCTCCCCAGCAATCACTATATACAGCTCCCCCAGCAATCACTATATACAGCTCCCCCAGCAATCACTATATACAGCTACCCCAGCAATCACTGTATACAGCTCCCCCAGCAATCACTATATACAGCTCCCCCAGCAATCACTATATACAGCTCCCCCAGCAATCACTATATACAGCTACCCCAGCAATCACTGTATACAGCTCCCCCAGCAATCACTATATACAGCTCCCCCAGCAATCACTATATACAGCTCCCCCAGCAATCACTATATACAGCTCCCCCAGCAATCACTATATACAGCTACCCCAGCAATCACTATATACAGCTCCCCCAGCAACCACTGTATACAGTTCCCCCAACAATCACTGTATACAGCTCCCCCAGCAATCACTTTATACAGCTCCCCCAGCAATCACTATATACAGCTCCCCCAGCAATCACTATATACAGCTACCCCAGCAATCACTATATACAGCTATATATACACTTATTGTTCCTTTGCTCTGCCATAGATGAAAGGCAGGCATATCGGCGAGCTTCGGCCCGGGGACCCCGGAGCCAAATACACTGTTGGCGATTTGGGCGGACATTCCCCCCTTATGCCCCTGGCAATCTGAATCGGTCCCAGTTCAGGACTGTAAATACTAAAGCCTATTGATCCTATTATTTGACAATGGATATTTCAATAATATTTTAGCCTAGAAAACCCCTTTAATGCAAAGTAAGGGTAACTTTTTAAAACTGATTTCTATACTTAGACATTACCATAACAAAAATGTAAGGATTTGCTGGAAGATTTCTTCTCCGGAGGCTGCAGCATTGTGAGTTCAGCTCCGGATGACGCACTATAGTTATAGATTCGCTCGACTTTTCATGTAGATTGAGGAAAAATACTTTCGTAGATTGCCCAATTTATTACAGTAGCCGCACACAAAACGGATGTAATGATCAGATGAGGAGGATTTTCTAGGAATTCAATATTAAGCTGTAAAAATAGAAAGTCTCGGAGAGTAATTATACAATTAGTCACTATCCGGAGGAACAGAACATTTAATGAGCATGGCGGCTAATGAGAAAGAAGATGCATTAAACGTAAAAAAAATTAAAAATTATACAATTTTGTTAATTGGTGTAGAAACAATATGGCAAGGGAGTAGTCACATTGAGATTTGTTAAAGGGGTTGTACCAAATTTGATTGTTATCCCCTTAACGAAAGATTAACAATCTAATTAGTGGGGGGTACAATTGCTGGGACCCCCATTGATCACAAGAATTGATCTACTGTTCTCACTTGCTTATGGAGCGCCCAGTCGAGCATGGCTCCTACCACTCCATTCAATACTATGGGAGTGTTACATTTTGCTGAGCTCAGCACTCTTGTCTATGATGTAACCAATTTCCAACACTCCAAAAATATTGAATGGTGCAGTAGGTTAGAATGTTCGGGCTCAACAATTAGTGAGAACAACATCTCCATTATTGTGTTTTGTTTGGTGTCTTTTCAGAACCCCCACAGATTACATTGTAATCCCCTATAGAGGTGAGTGGACTCGATGTTCAAGTTCAGCGTTTGGGTTTGCTCTCTTGATCCCTACATATTGCCAAATTGGTGGCCAGACAGCCAATCCGGCAAATGAACGCTCTAAGCAACTAGCCATGGCTACGATTGGTCAGGGAGACACTGTTCACGTCAGCTCCACTCATCTCTAATCCCCTATCTTGTGGATGGTACAACCCGTTTAAAGGGGAGTTCCAATGACCACTGATACAAAAATTAGTGACCCTACACGTAAATCATTTGGGTTCTGCTTCTGCCATAAATATGACCATTTGTTTAACAGTAATGGTTATTGGAGGATTCCACTCCTATCCTCAGCATAGACTTTCAATTCCTGATTTTGTGGGACTCCCATCCCGCCCTCTATGAATCGTCTATTCTGTACCTGGTGCCGGATGTTTACAAAAAAAATAGCAACTTTTATCCATTCTCTGTGATGTAGCTTTTCCAGGGTACTATAGGATCAGCTCCGACAGGATCAGAGACTGCAGTGCCTTTGATTGGCCACTAAATTTCATCCCCTATCCAAAGAGTTAGGTTCAAAATCTGATTGGTCCGGGTCCAACTCCTGTTCCCTGTCAATCACTGGAAATTCTGCTACTGTGTAGTGAAAATGCCAACTGCTCGTAGCAAACAACTTATCCAAGGAGGGGCCAAGTGTTGACTTTCCATGATCAGGTAGACCAGTGATGGCAAAACTTTTAGAGCCTGAGTGCCCAAATTTTAACCAAAAGCCACTTATTTATTGCTAAGTGCCAGAACAGCAACTTATTTCTCCTTGTTCTTTGACAACTTTCAATCGTTCAGCCTCCTAAAAACACCAACACAGTTGAAAGGAGGAGGGCACATTCGCCTATCATTGTAGGAAGATTCTGTAGGAAGATTCTGTGAGTCCTGTCTGGTGAACTTCATTCTGGGGTGATGGCCTGGGTGCCCACAGAGAGGGCTCAGAGTGCCGCCTCTGGCACCAGTGCCATAGGTTCGCCACCACTGAGGTAGACCATCTAAAAAAGGGTGGAAAACCCCTTCAGCCGATAGCGACTATCAATGGTCCTACACGTAGGGTCACTCATAGTTTCTTCAGGCATTAAGTGTCAGTACTCATAACCTGGCCAATCCCGAATATGTAGTCTTCAGCAGTAGGTTGTCTCATGTTTATGGGCGAACGCCAGATTTTCTTTGAAAAATGATGATGGGTGAAAGAAGACTTAAATCTAATTCGAAATTTGTTCTCCTGGGAGATGAAGCCACCACCTGAGATATCCATCAGTGGCCTAATCCTCATTGATTAACTCGAATATGAATGTGCATAAAGCTGATAGGAATAACTTTGGGTGGACCATGGAAGAGTCTTTGGTGAACCGTTATATAACAGTATTATGTCTATAACCAGTTTTAAAGGGTAATTTCAGGAGACAAGCAGAAGACCTTTAAAAAAAAAACCAGAATAGCCGGTGAGAGATCCCTTTAAATGTCTTTATAACATGTTCCGTATATTGAAAACATGATTAAAAGTGCCGAAAATCCGTTGATCTTATCAAGAAATTGCCAGCATAATGGAAAATTTTCAGTCCCGTAAGAGTTAGTCGTGATTAAATTTGTGCATGGCAAATGGAAATCAGCTGAGTTGCAGAAAAGATCTTGTCTTTACCCATGAGACGGCAGATAAATACACAATGTAAATAATCTGAAATCTGTCCCAGGGGAAGCCAAGGTGATGAAAAACCCGAGAATCCTTGAAGTGGAGAACCTTGGGGCTCAGCATAGAAAGTTATTCTGAAGGCCTGAAGCTACAGACTTTAGACGGGCTTGTGCTTGAATAAGGATTCGTGTCTACAAGAGAATTTAACCGGGAGTGGCATATGATCCCTACGACTATGGGGCTTTCCCACTTCGTCTTGAGGGCACATGCCAACCGAAAGAGGGTTCCAGAAATGTGCCATCAAAAGACTCCTCAAAAGATTGGTTGTCTCAGGAGAGTAACTTATCCTCATCCACAGAATAGGTGGTAAATTACAGCTGGATGGCAACGGCTGGGAGGGCAGGTTCTGAATCCCAATGTCAACTGGTCTCCTCTAGTTGTCTTCAGTCAATCCTTGCATGGCTACATATTGGGGCACATTTACTTACCCGGTCCAGTCGCGATTCCACACTGTGTTCTCCGATGAGGATTCGGGTCTGCGCCCGATATCCACCAGGTGTCGCTGCTGCGCCGAGGTCCCCCGGAGTACACCTTCTTCATTCCGGTGCATGTGAGCGCTGATCTTGTGACACAAATTCTTTTTGAAATTCCGAGGCTTTTCTGAATCAGTCGGGTTGTCCGACGGCCACGCCCCCGATTTCTGTCGCGTGAAAGCCGGCGCCGATGCGCCAAAATCCGATCAGGTACGCCAAAATCCCGGTGCAATTCGCCGCAAATCAGAAATCGTCGGGAAACCCCTGACGAAAGTGCACGATTCGGACCCTTAGTAAATGAGCCCCATTGTGTCCTACTAAAGGATCTTCTTAGATTACGGTAGGCCAACCTAACCCTCCAGTGCTTGTGATCATTTGAAACTCCTTGTAACTCCATGTGATGATCATACACTCTAGACAAAAATTGACCAAACCCGTGAAACTGGTGAACCCATCTTTGTCAAGTTCAGTTTGCACGTGTACGTTGGATCAGAAGCATTAGCTGTTGGCTAAATTATGTTAAGGCTATCTACAGCTGGTCAACATTTGATAGTCGTTGGCCAATCTCTTGGTATGCCTTTCATCATCAAAAAAATTGACTGGTCGTCATTCATGGATGTAGAGAGAAGGTTCTACCACAACGTTTTGGTAGACATTTATTTCACAGGAAAAATGAGTGATGGTCATGTTTCCCATAATTCCAGGCCTATTTTGGGTCTTGAAGCTAAATGAATCTATATACCGGTAAGTTTTTATTTTTAGAAGTTGGGCACATTAAGGAATTATATAGATCCCACTGAGAAACATGGCATGATATGACATTAACTAAGAAAGACAGCTCTACAAAACTTTCCTGACATACATTACTTGTACATTGCCTGGTCTGGGGCTTGTCTCATAAATAGCTCAAATGATGGTAAAAAATTAACAAGGATAATAGGACAATTACAAGTTGCCTCCGAGGGACTTGTAAAAGTTCATGGTATTTTGACTGTAAAACTCAGAGACATTCCTTATTCACATTCAGATTTGGTGTTAGTTCTATGGAAAGTGTCTGTAAGACCAAATATTGTTTGAATTTAAAAGAATAGAACTGGAACCTGGTGGAAGGTTCAGGTCTTGGCTGGTCATGGACTTTTTAAAGGTAGGATTATGGGGAGACTGATAAACCAATGTCCATCACAACTGACAGAATCTCAACCATGAACTGCTAGAAAACAATGGGGCAGATTTACCTACCCGGTCCATTCGCGATCCAGTGGTGCGTTCTGTGTGGAGGATTCGGGAGTTCGGGCGATTCACTAAGGTAGTTCCCCTGACGTCCACCAGCTGTCGCTGCTGCGCTGAAGTCCATCGGAATGCACTGAAGTTCACCAAGCCGGGCCGAGTGCAGATAAGCGCATGTCCAGCGCCACTTTTTTTAAAAAAATGCGGCGGTTTTTCCGAATCCGTCGGGTTTTCGTACGGCCCCACCGATTTCCATCATGTGCACACCAGCGCTGATGCGCCACAATCCGATCACATGCGCCAAAGACCCGGGGCAATTCAGGGAAAATCGTCGCGAAGCGGAAAAATTCGGGTAACCCGCCGTAAAAACACGATTCAGGCCCTTAGTAAATGACCCCCAATAGGTCAGGATCAATTTTTGTGTAGGACACCCCATACATATCAGTGGATTCAGTCAACATGAATTTTTTATATGAACTTGATTCTTCTTGCCCAATGTTTTACAAGTCAATCCTAAAACAGAACGACCTGTGCCCTAATCCTGACTCCTTTGGGTGTATTGATTAATACATGGAGAACCCGACTCCTCTGAGATCTCTACCACAAAATGGTTGACATTTATCTAAGTTATGTAGAACAAAATGTAATCTTTTTGCACTGGGCCAACAATCACATTGCCACTTTTGATATTCCATGACATAAAATGGTTCTGGCAGCCTATTAATAGCCACTCTATTTTATCTTCTTAATAGTATAAAATAATTGGTCTAGACTAGAGTATGAAATTGCAACATCCATCTTAAAAGTCTTCCTTATTATAGGATGGTAGAAGCTGCCCCATTCTGGCCAACTATCATAGGAGATATGTACACTATGGACCTCTTTCCTTCAAAGATGATGAAGGCATCATTGGCCGAATTGAATATAGGTGCAGATCCTTCTGTTCTAACGGGTGGTATCCCGCCACTTGGATAGTCGGGAGGATAATCAAGTTTCCCACCGACACTTATTGATGGCCTATGCCAGTGATGGCGAACCTTCTAGAGACCGAGTGCCTAAACTACAACCAGAATCCACTCATTTACCATGAAGTGCCAACATGGTAGTTCAAGCAGTAACTTAATGCTACTTGTTCTTCAACTTCATTCAATTTTATTGGCCACTGTGGCCACCAATACAGTTGAAATAAGGTGGACAAGTTCAGACCATCATTGTAGCTTCTCTCCAGGAAGAATGGTGGGTCGAGCAGGAGGACCTCCAAAGACAATGCAGTTCTGTCAACACCTTTTCACTTTTCCTGCTGTTCCAAACAGCCAATGAAATGTCACTCTGAGAGCAGCATCTTTTAAGTTGCTTGGGACTACAGGAAGATTTGGTGGATTTGGTCCTGTTTGAAATTGGGGCAATGGCCTGAGTGCCCACAGAGAGGGCCTTGAGTGCCACCTCTGGCACCCGTGCCATAGGTTCGCCACCACTGGCCTATGCCCTTCAAATTGTCTTCCATGTTCTCAAATTTATAATTCACACATGGAAGCCATTGTGCCGCCAGTGATGTGGCTTTCAAGACGCTACTTAGCTGTATTTTCCTAATTAACAGCTACTTTTGCAGTCCCAATTAACCAACGCGATGCATCCAAAACGACTTTGTTCATCACATTGAAACAATATTCATTCCACGTTATCACCAAGGGCACATCACTAAAGGCTTCCTACACCCCACTGCGTTCAAGGCAAGGGATATGGTTACTTTGATGTAGGCAAAAGATAATTAATTGTCTGAGTTACTCACTCTGACCACATCCCTTGTTTGCTTAATTCCTTATGCAAATGAGCATTCCAAATTTTTTTTTTTTTTTTTTTTTTTAGTTTTTTGTCGTATCTTTAAATGAATGCTATCAAAAAAGCAGAGCCATGTGTTTGTGGAGTGATATCATTTAGCGCTCAGATAATTATCACTGTAGATATTACAATGATCCGCTCCCCTTTAATTAACTCCGCCGATCTGAGTCATTTGTAGACTCTTGTTTTTGCGTTTTAAGCCGTAATGATGGGAAAGAAAATGTTTGTTTTGTTCATTTACAATATTTAAAGAACTTCTAAATCCTAAAGACTCTTTGAAATGTTAGAAACGCTCAATTTATAGGACTGTATTATGGCTCGGGACCATAACTGAGTTGTAAATTACCGATAGAAGAGGTGTAAAATAAAGCTTCAGGGCCTAAATACGAAGTCTACCCTGCAAGCCTCAACTATTATGTATAATACAAGTCTAAGACAGTGTATGGTCTCATCTAAGACTCATGGTACAACGGTACCCTCTGAACCCCCCCTAGTTATGGGATCCAGAAGCTCCTAAGATCTACCACCTCATTCAGTGTTCATCGTCTTGCCCAAGAGTACAAGAGAATTCTATGATGGACCACCAGCAACAATGAGCACCAAAGGTTGAGAAGAAGACAATCTTGTATGTTAGGGACTCTATGGGATGATTTTAAGTATCATTAGATCTTTATAATAATTCACGTTGTCAACAAAAAGACAATTGGCCATATACATGTTTTAAATAGAGGGTGGACCTTAGAGTCTTCTTGTTTGGTGGACCCAAATAACCCTAGTGTTATACAACTCCAGATGTTCCTCTTCATGTGGTTTACCAGCAAGGATGTAGCTATTGGGGGTTCAGAAATGGCAATTTTAACTGCTCAACACCAAATATCAAGTACGTCAGGTTTTAATTTTGGCTGCTCTTAGACATAAATAATAATACCAATAAAGGTATATAGGACAAAAGTCAACCAATAGTCACAGACCAAAACTACTATTGGGAATAAAATATTATCAATCTTTATTAAATACAAGTTACAGCAATCAAGACAAATATAATTAAAAACTACATTAAAGATTCCACAAAGACACAAAAGGATGTGGTGGTGGCCCAAGGTAAATCAATGTACATACATCTCCAATATCATGTCTTAATATGCAAGACCAAGTTTATGCAAATTCATATTACCCACTCGGGCGTGACATAATGCAAAACTGCAGGAGAGAGACTTGAGCACCACCACAGCACCCCGACGCACGTTTCGCCGTCGCTTCTTCCTGGGGTTGTGCTGTGGTGTGGTAGGGACAGCATATATATACCAAGTGTAACTTAATCATGTGACCCAATTTGAGCCAATATAGTTGTTGTTTACCTGAATTAGAGCGGCATGGCAGGTGTGCATATTAGCGAATTGCCGCGGTCGTCATACTCGCATCCGGGGGCGGGAGCCGGAGTTCCAGAAGACGAGTGACGCGCACTCTTGCGCATCATCATGAACCGTAAGTCCGGGACCTCCGCAGTTACTGGCCATGTCAGGTAAGGGCAATAGTATGGGCAAACTGTGTACTAGATTAAACCTAATACCACACATGGTCTGCAGTGATAATGCAAACGTTAATCAAGATCTAGCTATGGAGGATGTGTATTGATATATACTACATTATTATTGGTGACCATTTATGTATGGAAATTATATAAAACACACATAGCCTATTATCTCATCCACCCAAGAAATAAACATAGACCTTTGGATACAGAATTTAAGGATCCACTGACAAACTAACTTACGTCATAATTGGCCAAATCTCGAGAATAGACAAGAATGCAAGGATCCACTGACTAACTTCTGTCAGAAGTGGCAAAGTCTTGATCATGGACATCCACTGCTAGAACACATGGATCCGGTGTCAGAGCTGTCCATCCATGACAGAGGTGACCATTGGTGTCCATGGATGCCATCTCTAGTTTAGGTGTTTTTGGGCAAAGACTTGAACCACCCTTGACAACCCTTCAAACCTGTCACAATTCGGAATTCACATCAATCAAGAGATGGGTGACACTTGGTGGAGGGATTGGGATGTTGATGCTTAGAGTTTATCTCGTCACTTGACACTGTGTTGGGGCAGAGGAATCTGTCCTCTTATGGTCACTTCACGCCGCTAATGATCACCAGTCCCGCAACTGTTCCGGATTTGGAAATAACAAACATTTTCTACCTTGTGAGTTCCCGGAGCCCTGGCCATGTCGCCCAGTGTGTGTACATTATGCAGGATGTGTTTAGCGGCATAATTCTTGGTCTATACCCAGCACTTTGCCGTCTCCGGTGACATTAAAGAGGCTTAACATTTTGCAGGGAGAACAGAAATACATTTTAATGATATTCCGAGGCACTTTGCTCTCTCTGGGCTTCTGACAAAATCTTGCTTTAAGTCATCCTAAAAATACGAGTTCCTGGGTCATCCTCATCCATTCTTCTTACAGCTGAATACAATTATTTCATTTGGCTAATTTCCCAAAAGACGAAAGGGAGGCCAAGTTTTTGTTGGCATTTTTTGCGTTCGTTCTATTTAAAGGCTCATTATAATGACATATGGGGAAGATATCTTAATCATATACTGTGGAACAAATGAAAGCAAAGCTGCAATCTAAGGGGGTTCTTATGTAGACGTTCAATATCACTAAATGTGAAAGAGGTTGTGGCAATGAAATGGGTTGGGGGTCTATGGAGTATAGCTATGGATTGGTCAAAATCTTTACAAATGACCATCTAAGTTCTGTATCAGATGACCTTATTTTGGAACTCTCACTCAATGTATGGGTGGGGCAATCAGGACCCTCACTGTCAATCACTGTGTGTGGGCGGGGTAATCAGGACTGTCACTGTCAATCACTGTATGTGGGCAGGGTAATCAGTGCTCTCACTGTCAATCATTGTGTGTGGGAGGGGTAATCAGGACTCTCACTGCCAATCACTGGGTGTGGGTGGGGTAATCAGGACTCTCACTCCCAATCACTGTGTATGGGAGGGATTATCGGGACTCTTGCAACCAATCACTGTGTTTGGGTGGAGTATTTAGGCTTCTCGCCGTCAATCACTGTGTGTGGGCTGGGAAATCAGGACTCTTACCGCCAATCACTTTGTGGGTGGAGAAATCATGACTCTCACTACTAATTACTGTGTGTAGGCGGAGTAATCAAGACTCTTACTGTAAGGCACTGGGTGTGGGCGGGGTAATCAGGACTCTTACAGCCAATCACTCTGAGTTAAAAGAACAATTATGTTTTCTCATTTCAGAACTCTCACTTGATATGTGTGTGGGCAGGGTAATCAGGACTCTAACTTCCAATCGCTGTGTGTGGGTGGAGTAATGAGGACTCTTATTGTCAATCACTGTGTGTGGGCGGAGTAATCAAGACTCTCACTGTCAATCACTGTTTGTGGGCGGAGTAATCAGGACTCTCACTGTCAATCACTGTTTGTGGGCGGGGTAATCAGGACTCTGACTGCCAAACACTGAGAGTATTAAGAACAATTATGTTTTAGTATACTCTTTTTCCTCAGAAATCCTGCTCCAAAAAATATAAAAGAACAATTTTAATTTAAACTCCAGTTTTGTTGTTTTTATTATCATTTTACTAAATTTGGTGTGTGATAAAAAAAATCTGAAAAGGTGCCCACTTTGAGGGTCTTTTAAAGAACAGGAGCTTAGGAGGAGGGTCAGATCCTACATTGTATGAGGATGGAGCTGGTTGCACTGAGGTCGCTCAGACCTCCCTGGTTTCCTGACAGTTGTCTTTATTTAGTGTGTGGCCGGTAGATGGTGATTTGCACGGCGTGACAGCTGGACATACATTGGAAGAGGTTCCGACTATTTTTGGTATCTGCTGCACTTGAAATGAAGAGCAAATGGTGAATGATACGTCTGTAATAATAATTCTAGAGGGTTTCCTGACATTACTCAACAATTCTAAAAAAAAATTGGAAAATTCTTAATCTGGCAAAGTGTCATATGTTGAAAATTATACCAAATTTTGGACTCTTCATTCTCGATGCCTATGTGATCACTATGTTGATTGTTGTGATCAATTTCTCAGTGAGTACTGGTGGATCACTTTGACATACAATAGACACATAATAGACCCTAGAATTTGCAAAAAGTTTTAAAAATTTGCAGTAATTTATCATACGGCAAGGTTTTTTTAAGCAGTCTTACTGCAGCTCAAGGGGTTAATTGAGGCTGTTCCATTGAGATGTCTTGTGTCTCTTATGGTTGTGGGGCAAATTCTACAGGTTTTTATCTAGTGAATGGTTAAGGGCGGGGATGTGGAGCTCATGCTGGTGAGTTTAAAGGGAACCTGTCACCAGAAGGCTATACTTCAGTGGGGACAGGTTCCCATAGACACTCTAACGTGGATAGTAGACATGGTTTTATCACACCTTAGTGGTCTATAGTACTTGTAATATTCACAGGTAAAGTTGACCTGGCTCCCTGCCAGCAGGTCCTTCTGAGGTCCCGGGGCAATTCAAAAGGTAACGTGCACTTCCTTATTAGCAAATTTCCTGCCCTCATCCCCTGCTCGTCAATATTCAAGACTGCCCCCTCCCACATCCACCCTCTTCATCCCTCCCCCTTATGACTGTCTGTTGGCCCACCGTCATCAGGGGGGGGGGGGGTTTAGTGTGACAGTGTTCAGGCGGCCCCAAGGAGGAGATGGGGCCCTAAGTCATAGAAAACACTCCTCCCATCCCAGATGCAGGGAACTCACTGTGCACACAGGGCCGGATTATTATTCTTTGGGGTGCCCACAAAATTTGCCAGTCAGGGGCCCCAAACTTCATAGTAATGGCCGTGGTCACCACACAAGCCTTGCGCCTACGCAATGAGGTTTCTATCCCTGTCATGCGCAGTGGGCAGCAAGGCATCTCACTGCACCTCGCAGATCATTGCGCATGTGTCCCGCCGTTTTAGAGTGTCTATGGGAACCTGTACCCACTGAAATATAGCCTTCTGGTGACAGGTTTCCTATATTCCTATAGGAGTATTTAGTACCTTAGTACCTGTTTCCTTAATTATTGCTGTGCTCCCAGCTATCTAAATGATCGGAGACCAATGTCCTCCATTATCTGAACCTCCTTCCTAAGTTATTTCCAAGACTTTTCTCGTGCTGCACCAGTTTCCTGGAATGCGCTACCCAAGACATTCTGGTTTATTGCCAACATCCAGTGTTAAAAATCTGACCCAAAAGTACTTCAAGTGTATGCACACACATCTTAAGTCACACATCTTAAGTCACACATCTGTCCTCATTATGCCTCAGACCTTGGTGCAATGTATAAAGAAAACCTATTGTTTTCCCTAGCTACAAGGAAGAATTTTTAATCCAACGAATAACAAGAAGATAGTAATACCAAAAAAACTATGTGTGTAGTCAGAAATAGTTAAATCCAAAATGTTTATTGGTAAAGCAAAAGTACTGGTTAAAAAACTTGGCCCCAACACAGGGGGACACAAGGCAAAAAAGGTTGAATTCCAGACAAACAAATCAGGTAGATAAACAGCATGAATAGATAATAAGGCTACAATAGCCGTAACCATATATGCACAGTATGAAATGGGAAGCATAAAGAGGTAGCAACATAAATTACAAGCAAATGCCAGTGATGTAGTAATCAAAAAGTGGCTTACCCATGTTAAACCTGATCGCAGCCTGGAAGACAACCGCCCCGACGCGCGTTTCGGCTGCTTCACAGCCTTCGTCTTGGTGCAATGTATGTAGGACTGGGATAAGACCGGAACCACGCTGGCAATACATTACAGTGAAAATAGCCGAGGGATTTATGATGAATTGTATGCTTTGGTTTTACCTTCCATTTTACATAGGGACTTATGGAAAAAATTCCGATACTGCTAGAGTCTGGCAGAGGTTCAACCAGAAGCTTAAAGGTGACATCCCTAGCTAGGTTCTACACCTACTATGTACCATTATGGTGTCTTCTTATACCGCATAAATAGGCCCCCTATCTCTGTACTCTCTATATCTGTACCCATAGGGGCAGATTTACTTATCAGGTCCCGTCGCGATCCCGTGGTGCGTTGTCCGACGAGGATTCGGGTCCGGCGCGATTCACTAAGATCGTGCGTCGGAGTTCCTTCCTGTGTCCCTTCTGTGCCTAGGTCCGCCGGAGTTCACCTGCTTCTTCCTGGTGCATGTGAGTGCTTGTTCTTGAGACACATTTCATTTTTTAAATACCGCGATTTGTCGGCCACGCGCCCCCCCCTGATTTCTGTCGCATTCAATCCGGCGCCGTTGCACCACAATCCGAACGTGCCAAAAACCCAGGGCAATTCAGGGCAAAAGAGAAATATGCTAGAAACCCGACGAAAGTGCGGCGTTCGGACCCTTAGTAAATGAGCCCCATAGTGTCTATTACTTGATTGTATCCTGAAGAGTCATTGCAGTATTTTTGTACTGGGAAGTGATAAACCCGGCCAAAAATTTCAAAAAGTGCCAATTTTTTTCTACTTTGGGACAATTTTCTTTTCAATCAGTTCTTTTCATACCTTTTTTTTTTTGGAATCAGTCTGCGCATTCCAGGCAAGTTTTCCGTTTCTGCCTTTCCCAGCACTAGTCCAGACCTGCCGGAAGGTGATGAGCAGTGATGGATAGACAGATCCATTCAGCGCATTCCTACCTGTGCCATTAACACTCCGAGGTGAGCACACATCTGTTTGAAGTTTAGATAATAGCCACAGATACAAAGGAAAGTGCTGCGTACAAGAAACGAGCATCGTTCAGTTTGTGTCTATGGCAGGAAATAACTCATGAGCTATCTGCCCTATCATCAAAAAACCACTAACTAAATGGACAGTCTAGTCAGTAAGGGATTGACTGAACTTAAAGGTGATGTCCACTTAAGACAATTCAAAGTCATTTCATTAGAAGGTTCCCGTAAAGACATAAATCCCAGAGACCAGCTTTAAAGGACTGGTCAGTCAGTATTCTGTTACCCTATAGCACCTCCAGAGGAGAAATAAGGCATTACATGATGGCGGTAGAAACTGAATCATGTTATATCTACTGGTGCCACCACAATTTTCTCACAATTCTCTATTCTACGTGTAGGTAATGAGTGGTGTCTCCAAAAAATTACAGGTGACCACCAAGTTGGCCTCTCCTGCCCTGAAAAGAGGTAGAGTTTAAGTAAAAGAAAGCATTCTGTGCTCTTCGGGGGCTGGTCAAAAGGTGGGGCTTATATTCTCTAATTTTACCAATCAAAATGGCGGTTAACATTTTGCTTATACGTTTACAATTTTTTTACTTGGACATCAGAACTTTGGCCCCCTATATTAAGTGCCACACAGACTTGTTATCTTATCTCCTGGGCCTTGCTACCATCACTCCACTCCTAACTCTTCATGGTCACGACTGCCCTCTCAGCTCAAAGGCACATAAAGGGCCCGGTGCATCCATACCGTATATGAATCCCTCCTGTCTATGCTCTCACCATTGAGCTTTAAATGTACTTGTCTCTAGTTCTTTGGACCAGTATCTGTTCTGCGATCCAATGGCTATGTTCTGGATCTTAGCTTTGTTGTGTGACATCTTGACACTGCCCTATCTGAGTCACACAGATTTTTTTATTAAACACCCTGACTTGACCTAACTCTGAACTTTATCTGCCTGCCCTGACCTTAGTCTGTGCCTGGATGCACCTTGATTTCCACCTGCCCAGAAGATTCTGCTTGATTTCAACCTGCCCTAAACTTTGCCTGTGCCCAGATTCTGCTTGACTTCCACGTGCCATGACCTTAGCCTGTGCCCAGATTCTGCTTGACTTCCACGTGCCATGACCTTAGCCTGTGTCCGGATTCTGCTTGAATTCCATCCACCCTGACCTCAGCCTGTGCCTGAATTCTGCTTGATTTCTACCTGCCCTGACCTTAGCGTGTGCCCACATTCTGATTGATTTCCTGCCCTGACCTTAGCCTGTGCCCACATTCTGGTTGATTTTCACTTGCCCTTACTTTAGGCTGTATTGATTCTGCTTCATTTCCACCAATTCTGCTTGAATTTCCACTTTCCCTGACCTCGGCCTTTGCCTGGATTCTGCTTGATTTTCACCTGCCCTGACCTTAGCTTGTGCCTGGACACTGCTTGATTTTCACCTGCCTTGACCTTAGCCTGTGCCCAGATTCTAGTTGATTTTCACCTGCCCTGACCTTAGCATGTGCATGGATTCTGCTTCATTTTCACCAACCCTGACCCCAGCCTGTGTCCGGACTCTGCTTGATTTCCACCTGCCCTGACCTCAGCCTGTGCAGAGTGTCACCAGTGTTGAGACTCCTCTGAAAGGCTGCAGCCTTGTGAACCTCAGATCCATAAGGGGCTTAAAGGGTAAAAACTGACAGGGGCTCTCAGAAAACACCAAGGGAATAGCCCTTAGAATAACCAGTCTAGCCTTATATTAGATTCTCTATTCAATCCAAAGTGGCTCTCAGAAATCTCTTGAAACATGTTCATTATGCGTCAGGAAACTGTTCTCCGTTTTTTACAAATCGTCCTCCATATTTGCTTTCTGATAACCGGTTTGTTTATCTGCTCTGGAATATGTGAGGTTGTAGATTTATTTATTTTCCCACTTAACTTTACTGCGGATCTGATGTGATAAGGCGTTCTCTTCCGAGGGGGTTTTATGGCCGCCGTGGAGGCAGAATATGAAATGTGTTGATAAACATTGAGGCCTCGTTCCTTCTCCTAAGTACACTGGCTTCCTGTCTGATGTTTCCATCGTTGGATTCCTCGAACGCGGCTCAACAAAGCCATTGTCCGTCTGCCGTGTTTACCCTATAAAGAGAAATCTGTTATGACAGCGAGTTCATCGGCTCCCTACACAGATCACCAGGAAATAAGTAGAATAACATCACAAAATGGGATCGGCTACAGCTACAATAATTTAGATACTGCATAACTATTATGACATATGTCTGTGTTACACTCCAGAACTGTACTCACTATTCTGCTGTGAAGTCGTTGTTTACATACATGCCATTACTTATCCTGTATCTGATCCTGAGTTGAATCCTGTATTATACTCCAGAGCTGCACTCACTATTCTGCTGCTGGCGCAGTCACTGTGTACATACATGACATTACTTATCCTGTACTGATCCTGAGTTACATCCTGTATTATACCCAAGAGCTGCACTCACTATTCTGCTGCTGGTGCAGTCACTGTGTACATACATGACATTACTTATCCTGTACTGATCCTGAGTTACATCCTGTATTATACTCCAGAGCTGCACTCACTATTCTGCTGCTGGAGGAGTCACTGTGTACATACATGACATTACTTATCCTGTACTGATCCTGAGTTACATCCTGTATTATATTCCAGAGCTGCACTCACTATTCTGCTGCTGGTGCAGTCACTGTGTACATACATGACATTACTTATCCTGTACTGATCCTGAGTTACATCCTGTATTATATTCCAGAGCTGCACTCACTATTCTGCTGCTGGTGCAGTCACTGTGTACATACATGACATTACTTATCCTGTACTGATCCTGAGTTACATCCTGTATTATACCCCAGAGCTGCTCTCACTATTCTGCTGCTGGTGCAGTCACTGTGTACATACATGACATTACTTATCCTGTAATGATTCTTCAGTACAGTGGTGTAACCTATGGTAATTCACTCCAGAGCTGCACTCCATATTCTGCTACTTGTCATTGGAAACAGTCAACAGATCTGTTGACAGACACTCCCCTAAAAAAGTCCATATGTAATGGATTAAGGCAGATTTCGGGGTAGAGGGGCACTGAGCAGTTGGATTGTACAATCCCAGTCCTCTTGCTCTTACAGGAAATTTGAATAGATTAAACCATTGATAATCCTATCTTCAGGTAGGTCATCAATATCGGATTTGTGGTGGTCAGAAACCATCCCCACAGATCAGCTTACACCAGTACACCAGGGTCGGTTCTGAGAAATTAAAGTTGCATGTGAATGGATTTTTGAAGATTTTTTTCTATGAAGGAGGCCATATTGAGTTAGCAATGCATTCTGGTAGATTACAGCTCTGAAGCTGGCAAATTCTGGGACCGTATCATTGGTATCATGAGAAAAAATAACAATTGTGTAAATTTGGTTGCGTGAAAATTCTTGCTATTTTCCCCATTGACTGTGTTATATTTAGCCCTGGTACAACCCCCCAGCAGTTCGGAAAGGAGTCATGAACGGGTTAGAGTGGACAATACCCTCCAGCACAGTTGGATCTGCCTGGACACAGCTGGTCTATTACTTAGTGATCAGCTGCCATAAAGATGCGCTAGTTAATTGGTCTATAAAAATTGCCAGCCCATGAGAGGGTTAAAGAGGGAAGTTGAGTGATGAAAGTTACGGCTGATACTGTCCACATTCTCAGCTGCCGGAGGAGGCATCTGTGATACTTCTGTAGAATGTCCTCCTCATTGAAATGAAAGAAATGTTTTTTTCGATAAAGTTTTAACCTTTGATTACAATGGCCGCCGACCCCTTTACATTTGCGCTATCTATCATCGTTAACCTTGTCCAGATATTTACTCTGTTCCTTGTCCTCCTTGGATCATCCAGTGGGCCATCTTCCAGTCATGAAGGACATAAATATGTAGAAGGACCTTCTTCCACTCATGAAGGACAATACCAATAGTGTCTTCTGTTAGACGAGTGAGGCCCATTTTTCTCAGATCCAGTTTAGGGTTGTCCTTTGCTAAATATTTGGGGTCTGTTATGTCAGGTCCTCTTTGTGGTTGTCTTCTTCTTATGTCCATTACTGTGTCAGAATCTTGAAGGCCCGTTTTTATGTAAGGTCCACTAACATAATGGGGCAGATTTACTTACCCGGTCCATTCGCGATCCAGCGGCGCGTTCTCTGTGGTGGATTTGGGTCTTCCGGTGAGTCACTAAGGCAGTTCCTCCGACGTCCACCAGGTTTCGCTGCTGCGCTGAAGTCCGCCGAGGTCCCCCGGAGTGCACAAGCCTATACTTGGTGCAGGTAAGTGCGTGTCCCGCAACACTTTTTTTTTTAAATGCGGCGGTTTCTCTGAATTCGTCGGGTTTTTGTTTGGCCGGGCCCCCCGATTTCCGTCGTGTGCATGCAGGCGCCGATGCGCCAAAATACGATCACGTGCGCCAAAATCCCCGGGCAATACAGGGAAAATCGGCGCAAATCGGAAATATTCGGGTAACACATATTTTTGTAGGTGTCGGAAGTGCTGTCTTCTGTTAAAAAGAAGTAGTAAGGCAGCAATCCAAGTTGTACACGGTAACTTGTAAGTGGTGGTGCTCGCAGCTGAAGGTTCTGATGCTCAAACCCAAAATCAGGCACTATCGATGGAGGAGGCCAGGCCCAGGAGTTTGCATTCCAAAAAGCTTTATTCACATATCATCCAGGCATAGTTCGATTCCCACTGAATCTTTATCCTCTGTTAGTCCGTCAGGGTCCATCATAACGCCAAGTCCATTTGTAGCCCATTAATGTGCCAAGTTCACTGTCTCAAGGTTCACTGGGGTTGTCTTCTCATGAACCTTTTGAGTTTCAGGTCTTTGTTGTACTCTTTGGACCAATCACTCAAGGTAACTATGAAGTTGTCATCGGCTGGTACTTTAGGGCCTATCATTTATAAGCTCACTTATTCTGAATGTTTTTTAAGGCTAAATATTTTGTCAGTTCCACTTTGGGCTTATATTGTCATATGAAGCTGTTTAAGATTATCTCCTGCAAGAACCTAGGGACCCATATTGTTTCAGTTATACTTTGTGGTTGTCTTCTACTGGATATTCCAGACTCACTACTGTGACAAGCGGACTGAAAGGTCTTCTACTGGGGCTTTGTTTCTCATTAGATCATCAGGTCCACTTTGATGTTTTCTTCTGATGGTCTTTTTGAAAACTTTGTTGTGTCAGATGTACTTTGTGGTTCTCTTTGGGATCTTTATGTACCATCAAGCCCACTTTGAGGCCCATTTTGAGAGTCTTCTCCTGGTGCTTTGTTGATCATTATTGTATCGAGCCAACTTTCACGCTTCTTTCTGCTGGTCTTTGGGGGCCGGATATTATGTTAGGATCACTGTGAGGTTGTCTTCTTCTTGTTGTTTGGTGTCCATTATTTCATGAAGTCTCCTGTTAGGTCTTTAGGACCCATTTTTGTGCCAGGTCCACTTCGGCATTGTTTTGTCATAGACTTGGGGCCCAGTAGGCCAAAGCTTAGGTCCAGGTCCTCCACCGACGTCTCGGATACACCAGTCCAACCTTAGTTACTATACAGGCAGTCCCCGGGTTACATACAAGATAGGGTCTGTAGGGTTGTTCTTAAGTTGAATTTGTATGTAAGTCGGAACTGTATATTTTATCATTGTGGCTCCAGACAGAACTTTTTTGGTCTCTGTGACAATTGGATTTTAAAAATGTTGGGTTGTCATAAGAATCAATATTAACACTAAATCTTCATTACAGACACCTGTGATAACTGTTACAGCTGATTATTGTAGCCTAGGACTAAAGTACAGTAAATTATCAATATCCAGAGGTCCGTTTGTAACTAGGGGTCGTATGTAAGTCAGGTGTTCTTAAGTAGGGGACCGCCTGTACTTGATTACTACTTGGCCTACAGAACATGTCTGTACTATACTGTCCTCCTTATTCAAAAAGTTTTTTTTTAACCCTTTGGTTAACAATAACTCCAGCCCTTAAAAAGTAACTTTAGACAATGAAAAAACTAGAGAATTTTCTTCTTCTGCATCTCTTCATAACCAGTTTTCCCGTTCGGGCAAGTGACCAAAGGATTATAATTTATGAAACAGTTTTTATCTGCCGCTATTTCTGCCAAAAACAACACTGTATTTTATATGAAAGTAAAACGGCGCCTTTTATGGCTGACTTATTAATTTACGGCCGTCCTGTGGACTGTTACACATGCAGATTCTACAAGGTGGATTCACTTTCATTGTTCTCCGAAAACCAATTAAGTGTATTTTTGTGCTGTAATCCCGAGGGAGGGAGACAAAAATATCTATTTACTAGGACGGGAAAGTTCAGGCAGAACAACTTTACCATAAATTTACTTTCATATTTAAAGAGACGTTTCATCTTACATGTGACTTAACGGGTAGTGATGTTGTAAAATAGAATTATTAAATCAGGACTCTCACTGTCAATCACTGTGATTGGGAAGGGTATTCAGGACTTTCATTGTCAGTCACTGTATGTGGGTGGAGTAATCAGAACTCTCACTGCCAATCACTGTGTGTGGGTGGAGTAATCAGAACTCTCACTGCCAATCATTGTGTGTGGGTGGAGTAATCAGGACTCTCACTGCCAATCACTGTGTGTGGGTGGGGTAATCAGAACTCTCACTGCCACTCACAGTGTGTGTGGGGAATAATCAGGACTCTCACTGCCAATCACTGTGTGTGGGTGGAGTAATCATGCCTCTTACTGCCAATCGCTGTATGTGGGTGGGGTAATCAGGACTTTCATTGTCAGTCACTGTATGTGGGTGGAGTAATCAGAACTCTCACTGCAAATCACTGTGTGTGGGTGGAGTAATCAGGACTCTCACTGCCAATCACTGTGTGTGGGTGGGGTAATCAGAACTCTTACTGCCACTCACAGTGTGTGTGGGGAATAATCAGGACTCTCACTGCCAATCACTGTGTGTGGGTGGAGTAATCATGCCTCTTACTGCCAATCGCTGTATGTGGGTGGGGTAATCAGGACTCTCACTGCCAATCACTGTGTGTGGGTGGAGTAATCAGGACTCTTACTACCAATCACTGTGTGTGGATGGGGTAATCAGGACTCTCAATGCCACTCACAGTGTGTGGGGGGAATAATCAGGACTTTCACTGTCAATCACTGTGTGTGGGCGGAGTAATCGGGACTCTCACTGTCAATCACTGTGTGTGGGGGGAATAATCAGGACTCTCACTGCCAATCACTGTGTGTGGGCAGAGTAATCAGGACTCTCACTGCCAATCACTGTGTGTGGGGTAATCAGGACTCTTACTGCCAATCACTGTATGTGGGTGGAGTAATCAGGACTCTCACTGTCAATCACTGTTTGTGGGCGGAGTAATCAGGACTCTCACTGTCAATCACTGTGTGTGGGCAGGTTCCTCAGGACTCTCACTGTCAATCACTATAGGTGGGCGGGTTCCTCAGGACTCTCACTGTCAATCACTATAGGTGGGCGGGTTCCTCAGGACTCTCACTGTCAATCACTGTGTGTGGGCGGAGTAATCAGGACTCTCACTGTCAATCACTGTGTGTGGGCGGAGTAATCAGGACTCTTACTGTCAATCACTGTGTGTGGGCGGAGTAATCAGGACTCTCACTACTAGGAGTCTTGTCAGAATTTACTCTTACTCACTTCCGACTCAAATAAACCCATATATAACAGAGCTCATCTTCTCTTCATCTATTGTAAACTGCTCTCACATCAAAGGACACAGAAATCAAAGGACACATTTGCTCTAATAACTTATTTATATTCTCTCCTCCTCCCCATCGTTAGTACCAATTATATACAATTATATAGGATCCTGGCAGTGGCGTCTATATCATCATCCTTTCTGATTCACAAATAGAAGTCGAGGACTACAGTAAATACTGACACGTAGACACAGGAGGAGGACATAGTGAGCCTGTAGGCACATAATGGAACACTTACACATTGCAGCAGCAGGTCAGTACCAGGGCTTTACTATTAAATGACTCCCTTTGGGGGGTCGGGGTTAGATACTATTGGCTACCACATGTACGATATAACGATGGCGGGTGACTGCCATGTGTTATCAGGTTGTCCGTTTTTGATGTTACCCCTCACCAGATGCTAATAATTTCCCGGACCAATCCCTTCAGTGATGAAGGAAATCTGGATTCATGGATGATGAGACAATTTCTGCTGTCTCTATAGAAGAAATATAGCAGCCCCAAAATAGCACCAGGCACAGTGTAATAGAGACAGTCACAGTACCCTGTAATAGGGACAGTCACATTGCCCCCATAATAGGGACAGTCACAGTGCCCCCATAATAGAGACAGTCACAGTGCCCCCATAATAGAGACAGTCATAGTGCCCCCATAATAGGGACAGTCACAGTGCCCCCATAATAGGGACAGTCACAGTGCCCCCATAATAGGGACAGTCACAGTGCCCCCATAATAGAGACAGTCATAGAGCCCCCGTAATAGGGACAGTCACAGTGCCCCCATAAATGGGACAGTCACAGTGCCCTCGTAATAGAGACAGTCATAGTGCCCCCATAATAGAGACAATCACAGTGCCCCCGTAATACAGACAGTCATAGTGCCCCCATAATAGAGACAATCACAGTGCCCCCGTAATAGAGACAGTCATAGTGCCCCCTATAATATAGACAGTCACAGTGCCCTCGTAATAGAGCCGGTCATAGTGACCCCGTAATAGAGACAGTCATAGTGCCCCCGTAATAGGGACAGTCATAGTGTCCCTACAATAGAGACGGTCACAGTACCCCCATAATAGAGCTGGTCACAGAGTCCCCATTATAGAGCCAGTCATGTAAAAGACATACAAGCATTTTTGCTATTCAGGGAAAGTTGGGTGATCACCCTATCAGAAATTACATGCAAAAAAAAAAAATCCTCTCCATTGCTTTCCCTGGATATTCCCTAATTCAGATCTATAATGGATATAAATACAGTATTTCTTCCGCTGTTCTTAACTCAGTGTTAAAGTGGTGTAAAGAGATAATGTAGGCGTCGTAAAATGTGATGGCGTCTATTAATCTGTAATGACTCTCCCTATTCCATAATTATACTACTCGCTGATGGTGACTCCTGGCTTCACAGCTCAGGAAAATGTTATATTCAGGCTTCAATGTAAAGTCTTGTATCCATAAAGTTATACTGGTTTCCCCATTCCTGGGTGCTCCAGGGTTAAAATAATTCATCTGGTTTGAGGGACATGGAAGCAGTGCCTCTACACTGCTTTACAATGATGCAATGGCGTGAGTCACATGGTCTTCTCCTGCAGAGAGTCAGAGCATTATTGTATCATGTGACTAGGGGAATTATGCTGCTGTATGTCAGACATCCAGCCCCCTCAGTCACAGTATGTCAGACATCTGGCCCCCTCAGTCACAGTATGTCAGACATCCGGCCCCCTCAGTCACAGTATGTCAGACATCCGGCCCCCTCAGTCACAGTATGTCAGACATCCGGCCCCCTCAGTCACAGTATGTCAGACATCCGGCCCCCTCAGTCACAGTATGTCAGACATCCGGCCCCCTCAGTCACAGTAAGTCAGACACCCAGCCCCCTCAGTCACAGTAAGTCAGACACCCAGCCCCCTCTGTCACAGTATTTCAGACACCCAGCCCCCTCAGTCACAGTAAGTCAGACATCCAGCCCCCTCTGTCACAGTATTTCAGACACCCAGCCCCCTCAGTCACAGTAAGTCAGACATCCAGCCCCCTCTGTCACAGTATTTCAGACATCCAGCCCCCTCTGTCACAGTATGTCAGACAACCAGCCCCCTCAGTCACAGTATGTCAGACATCCAGCCCCCTCAGTCACAGTATGTCAGACATCCGGCCCCCTCAGTCACAGTATGTCAGACATCCGGCCCCCTCAGTCACAGTATGTCAGACATCCGGCCCCCTCAGTCACAGTATGTCAGACATCCGGCCCCCTCAGTCACAGTATGTCAGACACCCGGCCCCCTCAGTCACAGTAAGTCAGACACCCAGCCCCCTCAGTCACAGTATGTCAGACATCCAGCCCCATCTGTCACAGTAAGTCAGACACCCAGCCCCCTCAGTCACAGTAAGTCAGACATCCAGCCCCCTCTGTCACAGTATTTCAGACATCCAGCCCCCTCAGTCACAGTAAGTCAGACACCCAGCCCCCTCCGTCACAGTATTTCAGACATCCAGCCCCCTCTGTCACAGTAAGTCAGACACCCAGCCCCCTAAGTCACAGTATGTCAGACATCCAGCCCCCTCAGTCACAGTATGTCAGACATCCAGCCCCCTCAGTCACAGTATGTCAGACACCCAGCCCCCTCAGTCACAGTATGTCAGACAACTAGCCCCCTCATTCACAGTGACGGCAGTTGCCAAATATGTAGCAGCTACTGTGACTGAGAGGGCTAGATTTCTGTTGTACAGCATGAATCCAGCCCCCAACATGCAGCAATGAGCTCTCCAGGGAAGGAGACCACGTGACCACGAGTTAGAGTGTCATTGTAAAGTTGTGTAAAGGCACTGCTTCTGTGTCCTTCAGGCAAGAATAATTATTTTAACCCAGGAGGAGCTGGGAACAATGGAAAAAAAGTTAGTTAGGACAGTGGGAGGACAATGGTTAGGATTTCTGGTGGTCTAGTAAGATTGTAAAAGTCAGTGGAAGGGTTAATACTGCAAAACCGGGGTCCAGTGTGTTCCTCACTTCTCCTGTTCTGGCCTGACTGGATGCTGATGTTACAACTTTCTGTTACGTCCTCTTACTTATTATTTACATGGAAGGTAGGGATAGAGAAAACTGTGCAGCTGTCCTGTATGGCTGCACAGTTCTCACTATGATCGGGCAGATCAATTAAGGAGCAGTAGAAAGAGCTAAACTTATCTATAGATCTAGTACCTAATCCATATGCGTACTTCCTAACCATCCCACAATCATTGGGGCTGTCCCAGATTTTGGGCTTTGCACCAAATTTAAAGTAAACCTGTCACCAAGAAAGGGAAAGGGCTGTTTCTTAAATCCCACCATTTTTATATACATTAGGGGAATATATTGGAAAAGAGAAATGGGCCCAGACAATTCCTTTAACGTGGATATATACTGTATATTTAAAGGGGTTTTGTCAGGAGTTTTTATGTAAAATAATATCTCTGTACAGATGTGTAATTATACATTTGTGTATGTTAGTAGCAGCAGGACTGTGAAATATGGATTTATTCTTCAGGATTGTAGCTTCTTCAAGTGCATTGTCCTCACACTTCTGTGCTCTTAGCAGTCAGAACCGGAGGTATATCCTCACACTGTTGTGATTTTAGCTGCGGATTGAATCGCCTTCAAGTTCATTGGGATGTGTCCTCACACTGCTGCGCTCTTTCTGCATTGAGTTGCTCCACAGCCTCTTCCCATTCCTCTTAGCAACAAATGTAGCAGGCAGCTGGTTTAATAGTAAAACAGCCAGGCAGGAGAAAGGGGAGGAGCTGTGGAGCAACATAGTGCAGAGAGTACAGAGCGCAACAGTGTGAGGACTCCACTCCTAGAATAGAAATCTATATTTCACAGTCCTGCTGCTACTAACAACATACACAAAGGTCTTATTACACAGATCTCCGGGGAAAACACCTAATTTTTAAGATAACAGTCAAATTTTTTTTTTGGAGGGGACTTCCCCTTTAAGATCGGTAGTACATTGTTTAGATGACTGAATTGTTTCCACTTCCTTGATGCCTGGTTATAAATCCTCCGCTTGACTAATAAAAGCGACCATCCCTGCTGAGATATCCCCCCGCTATGTTATGAGCACATGAAAGCGAGTCTCATCTCCGCCTTTGAACGTCCCTTTTAGTTCTTCTGCGGTCCAGCAGAACATTTGTCACACTTAATAGGAATGCGTTAGTTCAGGGTCAGATGATCCGCTCCTTTGGACAGCGGCTCATTAGCAGAACCGGCAGACCAGGAGCAATTCCAGCGACTACTCAACCTCCATTCTGTAAAATATGAGTGTAAAATGATCAAAATACTTCAAAAGCCAAATATATATATCACATAGAATCACATATTTTCTTAAAGGGATTCTCCACCCTGCAGACCGGAACGGCTGCTGACGTCATGCAAGGTGTCTGTAGGTCATAGACACACCCCCTCTCCACCGTATTGGCCCAGGCCAGTGTAAGGGGGCGTGTCTGTGACTTACAGGTAGCTTCCCTGATTAAAAAAAAATATTTTATGGAAATGTGAGAATACCCCTTTAATAAGTCAGGATTCAGAACCAGGAATTCCAGACTGATATATTTTATTTTTGCTGATACATTGTAACTATCTATCAGAATAGGAAGGAGAGAGTTATGCTGTCCATATCTTAAACTCACAAGACAATTGTAGCATATTACATACAAACACATTACACACACATATACATTAGACACATTCATACTCAATACTCACATATACATACACATTATACCTATAAATGTAGTTAATATACACATTACACACCTATACATACACATTACATCCATACTTGCACATTACACCTATAAAACCTGATGCAGTTACCATACACATTACACACATATACATACACATTACACACATATACATACACATTACACCTGTAAATGTCCATGCAATTGTCATACACATTGCACACACATACATACACACACATTAGCAACATATACATACACATTACACACATACACATACACATTACACACATACACATTACACACATATACATGCACATTACACACGTATACATACACATTACACACATATATATATTACAAACATACACATTACACACATATACATGCACATTACACACATATACATACACATTACACACATATACATGCACATTACACACATATACATACACATTACACACTTTTACATACACATTACACACATACATACACATTACACACATATACATACACATTACACACATATACACATTACACACGTATACATACACATTACACACATATATACATTACACACATATATACATTACACATATATACATTACACACATATACATACACATTACATACATATACATACACATTACACACATATATACATTACACACATACACATTACACACATATATACACATTACACACATATACATACACATTACACACATATATACATTACACACATACACATTACACACATATATACACATTACACACATATACATACACATTACACACATATATACATTACACACATACACATTACACACATATATACACATTACACACAGGGACTTGACTCTAAAAAAATGGTCCCATTTTTGCATGAATTGTTGGCTTCCTTTTTTCTTATGTTTGCGGCAGGATTAGGGGTCTTCCATGCATCTTATAGGAGAACACCGCAACATTAGTCAAAACACAGGGGAGGTGCACAATGATCCCCTATTCTGGAAAACCCCTTTAAATTCTCTCGGTCCCTTCTTAGCAGCTGGGATATATCGCTTTCCATCTCCTTGGATTCCTGCTATTCTCCATTACCTTGCGTTTTGCCCTGTGGATGAGGTCCTGAGGCCTCCCATATGCTGCACTTTATACATGACCACCATGATCGGCGGTGGTCATGGACCTGGGGAGAGGACCTGGACGGACAGGACCTTATAACCACGAGGTGTTCTGCTTAGTAGGATATGTGACATGGAGACGGCCGGGCCCCATATCTCTCCCTTCTTCCTGACACATAATTAGAAGCCTAAACTATTTCCTATTGTAATTATAGGGATAAAACAAGGGGATGGGCCTATAAATATGACATGGCGGATTATTAAATTATCATCCCTTACTCTCTGGATGGGAGACATTGCAGCTCTTTTATTATGGAACAGACAACAGTCCTGAAATGTTAATAGGAATCCTCTCAAGGACAACAGTAATATGGATAGGGGGCGACACATGGTCCCATAACCAGATATGGTTTCTGTCAGTCCCAAAATTAACTCCTGAATAGATGGTCACTTTCCAGGACTACTACTTCTATATGTAAGCAGAGTACTGTACTACTACTCCTATCCTGTATATATGGGCACAGCACAGTACTACTACTCCTATCCTGTACATATGGGCAGAGCACAGTACTACTACTCCTATCCTGTATATATGGTCACAGCACAGTACTACTACTCCTATCCTGTATATATGGGCACAGCACAGTACTACTACTCCTATCCTGTATATATGAGCACAGCACAGTACTACTACTCCTATCCTGTATATATGGGCACAGCACAGTACTACTACTCCTATCTTGTATGTATGGGCACAGCACAGTACTACTAATCCTATCCTGTATATATGGACACAGCACAGTACTACTACTCCTATCCTGTATATATGGGCACAGCACAGTACTACTACCCCTATCCTTTATATATGGTCACAGCACAGTACTACTACTCCTATCCTGTATATATGAGCACAGCACAGTACTACTACTCCTATCCTGTATATATGGGCACAGCACAGTACTACTACTCCTATCCTGTATGTATGGGCACAGTACAGTACTACTACTCCTATCCTGTATATATGAGCACAGCACAGTACTACTACTCCTATCCTGTATATATGGGCACAGCACAGTACTACTACTCCTATTCTGTATATTTGGGCACAGCACAGTACTACTACTCCTATCCTGTATATATGTGTACAGCACAGTAATACTACTCCTATCCTGTATATACGGGCACAGCACAGTACTACTACTTCTATCCTGTATATATGGGCACAGCACAGTACTACTACTCCTATCCTGTATATGGGCACGGCACAGTACTTCTACTCCTATCCTGTATATATGTGCACAGCACAGTACTACTACTCCTATCCTGTATATATGGGCACAGCACAGTACTACTACTCCTATCCTGTATATATAGGCACAGCACAGTACTACTACTCCTATCCTGTATATATAGATACAGTACAGTACTACTACTCCTATCCTGTATATATGGGCACAACACAGTACTACTACTCCTATCCTGTATATATGTGCACAGCACAGTACTACAACTCCTATCCTGTATATATGGGCACAGCACAGTAATACTACTCCTATCCTGTATATACGGGCACAGCACAGTACTACTACTACTATCCTGTATATATGGGCACAGCACAGTACTACTACTCCTATCCTGTATATATAAGCACAGCACAGTACTACTTCTCCTATCCTGTATATATAGATACAGTACAGTACTACTACTCCTATCCTGTATATATGGGCACAGCACAGTACTACTACTCCTATCCTGTATATATGTGCACAGCACAGTACTACAACTCCTATCCTGTATATATGGACACAGCACAGTACTACTACTCCTATGCTGTATATATGGGCACAGCACAATAATGTAAACAGTTTATGGTTCTATGCAATTCCAATTCTCTCCTGTAGAGGTCACTGCAGGCAAAATGAACGGTTTTTGCTTTCATCCCCAGGTTGTAGAGAAACTCTAGTTGGGTCGATCCCTGTGGATCCCTGCATCACATGTACATCAGGTGTAGGAGGTGCTGCGCACTACCGTAATAACTACATTAAAGATGGCGTCACCCTCTGCGCAGCATATGATGAAAAATGATGCTCCCAGCGTTCCCTCAATATTCCGTGTCACGTCTTGTGCTCTAGGACTGAATTTTTTTTGCTGACTTTGTGACTTTTATGATAAATTGTTGATTTTTTTCATTTCTCTCTTTTACAGAAAGAATAAGAAAACGGATAGAGACGAGTCTCGAGGCTGCATTGTGTATATATCAGGGTAAGCAGGATTTTGGGGGGTGGGGTGTCGCTCCATACGCAACCATTATACCCATTTTTTGTTATAGGCTGAAGTAATAACATGCCTAGGACTAAAGATGGTGGCTATATTGGACCTGGGTAAAATTTTCCAAAAATAGCGCCCCCCTGGTCCACAGGTTGTATCTGGTATTGCAGTTTAGCCCTATTCAAATGGATAATGATAAACTGCAGTACCGGAACAAGCCTTTATACAAGGGTGGAGCCGCTTCTAACTAAAATGCACAATTTTTCCAGGAATTCATGAAAATCCCGAGAATTTAGTGATAACACTGTACAGAAATGATCCTTTCACAGATGTTTGTTAGTCTGTACGATTTTGTGCACTTGTAGAAATCCTACAAAGAACAGAGGGACTGTTAAATTAGGGGGAAAACTTAGAGGGCGGAGCTTATGCAAGTAGGAAGAGCTTAGAAATCCTATAGAGAACAGAGGGTTCATTGACTGTGAAAGAGGGGGAAAGCTTATGGGGCGGAGCTTATCCAAGTAGGAAGGGCTTAAGAATTTGTGGGACGGTCAGAGAAGTGGGGAGGAGGTTTCTGGTGCAGCCAGTTGTCTTACAGCTAAACACAGGACAGTGAAAAGAAGCAGGGCAAATCCCAGAAAATGATGGTATAAAAATTATGCCAACTGAAGCCACCACTAGGGGGATCTTTAGAGTTTACTGTGTTATTATACAGTTTAAAATAGTCTTTTATCATCTGTTTTTTAATAACAAATTTTTTCAAGAACCTTAAGACTCTGAACCCCCATTGATCCACCGAATCTCCCTGCCTCGTAGCCAGAACAACAGCTCCATTCACTAAATAGTGGGCAATCTGTGTTACTACATCTTCAATCACATTCAATTGAATCATAACTGTGTTGCAGTTACCTGGCCTGACCACTACACAGAGAATGGAGTTCGACGGGGGTCCCCGAGCGTCAGACTCTCCCAAACGTAATTGGTCTACATTATAAAGAAGGCTTTTAAAGGGGTTGTACCAAGTTTTATTGATTTCCACTATACTAACCTGGTCAGTAGGGACCCAACTACTAGGAGTCTGTCACAAATTGACGGTAGGCGAGTAAGCATCCCACTGTACCATTCAGTGTATGTGAGAGGGGTAGTCTCACAGTGCCGGAGATACTGGAGCGCTGTGCTCAGCAATTTACGACACTCCCTTATTATACCGCTTAATCAATTACTGAGAAATGGACCCCCACCAGTAGTCAGACCCCCCCATCTAATGGTGGATAGGGGATGTCGATCATACTTGGTAGAACTGCTTTAATACACAATCAGTATGCACTGAGCTCCACGGCTCCCCCTAGTGGTGGCTGCAGGTATTTGATACATGACTAAATTTTGGATTTCAGATAAAAGAACCTTTTTCAGCAGCGATCATTGGTATTACGGACATGACAGCCGCCCCCTCGGGCGTTATTTTAATACCCTGACATCGTGGAGTGAGTATCTTGTAGAAAATGTCACCCTCCTGTCTCGCAGTTTCGCTTACATTTGTAGGGTCACGCACCTCGCATGCAGAATAGGCGGCTGTCACAGAGGGAAGCGTCGTCTGGTGACACATCGTCTGCGAGGTTCATAAAGTGTGAAAATGACAAGTCAACAGCTCCATCTGCAGACCTCTCCGGATCACAGCTCCGGGTATTACGGCTTGTCAGGAGAATACGTGGCTTAGACTCTAGATTGGATTCTAAAATTTGAGAACTTTGGGGTGCCACTTATGGGGTAGTGTAAGGGGTTGTTTTTAAGGTAATAAACTTAATGTACCCAGCATATCCACACAGGTGGAGCTATGTTAGTTATTATCCTTCATATTATAATCATGAAGGTCCTGGGAGTTTAATACTCCATGCAAAGTAAGGGATCCTTCACTGGGGGTCTGACCACCCCCCAACAGTCAGCAGGGCCCCATGGGTCTGACCACCCCCCCAACAATCAGCTGGCTCCTGTGGGTGTGAACTTCCCCCCCAAAAATGTCCGTCAACAGCCTTCCCCAGCAGCAGCCCCACCCCTTTAATAAAATGTCCAGCAGCAACCTTCCTTCACTAATAACATTTTCAGCAGAAGCTTCCCCTTAAATATAAAATATCTAGCAGCCGCATTCCCTCATTAATAAAATATCTAGGAACCTCCCCTCAATAAAATGTCCAGTAGGAGTCTCCCCACAATAAAATGTCCAGCAGCAACCGATACTTATTAATAAAATGTTTAGCAACCTCCCCTCAGTAAAATGTCCATCAACAGCCTCCCCTAAGTAATAAAATGTCCAGCAGCCTCCCCTCAGTAAAATGTCCAGCAGAAGCCTCCCCTCAATAAAATTTCCATCAGCAACCTCCTCTAATGAAAATGTGTAGCAGCAGCCTCCTCTAATGAAAATGTGTAGCAGCCTCCCCTCAAGAAAATGTGTAGCAGCAGCCTCCACTCATTAATAAGATGTCCAGCAACAGCCTTCCATCACTAATAAGATGTCCAGCAGCAGCCTTTCATCAGTAATAAGATGTCCAGCAGCAGCCTTTCATCAGTAATAAGATGTCCAGCAGCAGCCTCCTCTTATTAATAGGATGTCCAGCAGCAGCCTCCTCTCATTAATAATAAGATGTCCAGCAGCAGCCTCTTCTCATTAATAACATGTCCAGCACGGCCTCCCCTCATTAATAATAAGATGTCCAACAGTTGCCTCCTCTTATTATTAATAAGATGTCCAGCAGCAGCCCCTTCTCATGAATAACATATCCAGCAGCAGTCTTCCCTCATTAATAACATGTCCAGCAGCAGTCTTCCCTCATTAATAACATGTCATAAATAAGAAGTCCATCAGCTTCCACTCAATAGTAAATAGTCCAGTAGCATACACAGGGTCCCTTGTTGTATAACAAAAAAAAACCTCAGTACTTACCTCCCATGATGCAGCTTCCTCTTCTCTCTGCAGCCTCCTGTGCAGTAGCACAGGCAGGGACATGTCTGTACAATCTGCCTGCACACACTATGTGATGCCATCAGGCGGCGCCACTGTCACATCGATTGTAATCAATAGTCATGTCTTTTGACTCTTTACTATGCAACACACCCTTGGCTTATGGTGTATTCTAGTTCAAGATGCGTAACTTTAAAGGAACGCTCCAGTCATAGTTTATTCATTGAATAATACATGGTGCGGGGCCTGAAGGGAGGAGCACGACTCATTATCATTGCATTCCTAGAACTTTGCTAGGACTTAGAGTCACGCTCCTTCCTTCAGGCCCTGCACAAGGTTCCATTAAGATTAAGAATGTCCTACTACATCTACCTAGTGCTACCTCTTCTTAGTTCTTCTATTGTGCACTATCCCCCAGCACCACTAGATGGCGCCGAGAACATATGTGACTTGTCTGTGACACCCCTCCAGCGTCTCTTATGTGAGCGCCGTCCTATGTTAAGTTGTAATAAATAAAACTCCATCCAATTTCCCGCATTAAGTTTGGAACAAAAGAAAAAAAAAATCACAAAAATCGATTCCTAAAGGATTGTACGTAACCTGAAAAAAAAAAATGTGGCGTGAATTTTTGTTTTAATTTTTATAGTGTGCGTCTACAAAAAACTGCTAGACTGGTGCAATACATCAGCGCGGAGTTAATGAAGCAAATCACAATTCATTTCATCTGCATGCAGAATTTGCAGTGAAGCTTCAGGAAGGTTGCCAGCTCAGCCTCGGCTGCCGCTCAGACCACGCACCTTCTACTAATCGGGAGATCACGAGGAATACGCCATAATAAATTATCTGTATACTAGGATTGTCCGGAGCACGTGATACAGACGTTCATTCACACAGCTCTGCTACATGCATTTGCCCATTCAGGTGTCCAACATAGATTCACTCACACTCACATGCTTAGCATTGCTATACACACAGCAACACAACTCAGCATTGCTATACACACAGCAACACACCCAGCATTGCTATACACACAGCAACACAACTCAGCATTGCTATACACACAGCAACACACCCAGCATTGCTATACACACAGCAACACACCCAGCACTGTTATACAGATGCATGGACAAACCCAGCACTGCTATATATACACACAGCAACACACCCAGCACTGATATACACAGATAGTAACACACCCAGCACTGCTATATACACACAACAACACACCCAGCGCTGCTATACACACCCAGCAACACACCCAGCACTGCTGTACACACACAGCAACACACCCAGCACTGCTATACACACAGCAACACACCCAGCACTGCTTTACACACACAGCAACACAACCAGCACTGCTATGCACATACATCAACATACCCAGCACTGCTATACACACACAGCACACACCCAGCACCGCTATACACACATCAACACACCCAGATCTGCTATACACACACAACAACACACCCAGCACTGTTATATACACAGCAACAAATCCAGCACTGCTATACACACACAACAACACACCCAGCACTGCTATACACACACAACAACACACCCGACACTGCTATACACACACAGACACTCAAACTTCGTCTTGAGACACCCTGCAGTGATTGATCAGTCACATGCTTCTAACATCACTTAAGGTCCTGCAAGGAGAGGAGAGCAGTGTGGAGGCTCTGCTCTCTTAGAGATCTGGTGAAGTGCTTCAATCAGTACTTCACTCAATCTCCAGGACAGCGGTCAGGAGTGTTTGGCAGTGCCGAAACCTCCTGACCTTCGGACTATTAGTCAAAGCCACTATTTAGTAAGATGTTTTTTGCTAAAAAAATGTGTCTTATAGTCCGCAAAATATGGTACCATTCACTGGCAAGACAGATCCAATAGTCTGGAACTGTGCTGCTTGATCCGGAACATTTGGGAAGTATATCATCGGGGTCCCGAGTGAGAAAGAACCAGTGACTTACTGGGTTACTGAGAGGCATACTGAGCCCCAATGCAAAACCCCAACTAAAATGTCTGTTTATATGACAAAATACAGCTTAAAGTTATCTATGGGCCATTTTCACTTCTTAAAGGGGCTTTCCAGCTAAGGATATTGATGACCTATCCATAAGATGGACATCTAAATCTGATCAGGGAGAAGTCCGAGCCGCCACTGAGTAACTGATTCCGGCATTAACAAAGGGAAGGACAAAGTCAAGCTCCATTCTCTGTGTAGTGGCCGGCTCTTCTTAGGGAGCTGGATCGTTAGGCTTCGCTCACTCAGGACCCGGCTCTTCTGGCTCCTGAACAACTCCCAATTAAATATATCATAGGGAACCTCAGGCCAGTTACTCACCGCACTCCATTCCACTTTTAACCCAATTTTATCGGGTTAAAGGGGCGTGGTGAGCTGATCTGGGGTGGGGTTAAGCGAGCCATCAACTCCCGGAAGGGAGCAGGCTCCTGTCATTGGCTGGCTCTTTCGCGAACGACCCATCACTAATTCTAAGATGAATTGCTGTCAGGCTAAAGGGGTAGTGGACCAACTGGACCACCGCAGACGATGACGACACCTGGGCCCGCCACAAAGTGGGTTGGACTTGCTGCGCCGTGGTATCACCAGGTCAGCCAAGGCGAGGTACAGAAACGGAAGGCAGGTTCATGGTCGGAGACAGGCAGGAGGTCAAGACAGGCAGCACAGGTTCAGGGACAGAAACAGAGCAGAAGGTCAGGGCTGGGACCGAAGGAGCGTAAAAGGGAACAGGTCCGGGGTCACAACGGGAAATCACACTAATCGCAAAGGTCATGGGAACAAGCTTTGGCTGTGAGCTGTGAACAAGCAAGGCTGTGAGGCACAAAGATCCGTCAGGTGTGCAGGAAGAAGAGGAAGATGCAGGAAGAGCATTCTGGGTACAGCCAGTGCCAATCAGCACCCTTTAAATTTTCTAAAGCCGGCGCGCCCTAGGAGATGGGGATGCACGTGCACAACCACCAGACCGGACACAGGAGCGGGGATAGGTGAGTCGGAACTACTGGGCACGGGGGCACCCATGACAATTGGGATTTTTTGTTTTCAATCCCAATCTAAACTTGAGTACACCTTATGCTTCGCTGCCTCAGATTTCATCCCCCAGATGATGTATCGTATTCTATGGTATCAATAAACAAAATGTAAATACATTATTTAAGAGAACTTTGGGGGAAAACAATAAAAAGTCACTGGATATCGCTATTCGGGACATAAAAGCCATATAACGAAGGATACGCTGGCTTGTAATATCCACACACAACTTTTGTAGGCGATGTATATAAGAAACAGCAGACTCGCGGTAGTATTTTCCTCCTTGGCATAAGTCATATGAACCCGTATAAATACCGATATAATGTAACAGATTCCTACCGGATCAGGGCAACTCTATATCCCCCGATGTGCCATACACTCTCCACACAACCAGACGTTTCCATTCAGAGGCTCCGTACTCATCACAACCCGATGGCGGGGGGGGGAGGGAAGGGAGGGGGGGTGCTTACTCGCTCCTATAATAAATCCGGGACATCACCAGTGGTATAATATAAAATCTCGTTTTACAGAGTCGGGGAAGGAGTTGTGCTCAGTAAATACCGTATATCTTTTTAATGTGAAGCATTTTTGGAGGATTGGATGTGAAAGGCCGAACATTCGTAATGGAAGTAACACAATTATTTAGACAGCTGCGTTGGAACTTTGTACCCCCTGCCGGGTACGGGTCTAGCGTTAATAGGAGGTATTTTCCGGAAAATATGTGGACATACTTAAAGCAGATGTCTAGCTGTGGATCATGTATATGGCTGTCAGCGATCTCCGAGACCCCGTATACTCATACATTTCTGGCTCATCGAAGTGTGAATGTGTCCTCTCCATGGTGAGAAGTGACTCTAGACACCACTGGGTGGCTCATCTCTTCGAGAAGAAAATTGTCAAATATGTTCACATGGAATCGCCCAATTCTTCTCTCCCTAATTTCTGCTATCGGAGGCCCCAGTTATTAATATGTATATGTGCCTGGAGGTTGGACCTCCACCTATCCTACATTTCACTAGTTTGTAGACTTCTATTGGAGAACCTCAACACCACAATAAAGAGAGGCTACGATGAGTAGTCTACTTTGGAGGACCAATCTTGGAGGACCAATGAATAGAATTGAATGGGTATCATTGTGTAATACTTAACTTCCCCTGTGGAGGTGCTGTAGGGAAACGTATTACTTGCTGCAACGTTTCATCACAGTATGAAGGTCCTAATATACTTTTTGTCTTGGTCTACTTCAATTTAATGGATTGTCCAAAGTGCACAAGAAGGATCTGAGAAACAATTTTCCAAAAAATGGTATATTTAAAGGATCGGACAAAATTGGGCAAAATCAATCTTGAGACTGGAGGTGAGCGGAACTGTAGTTTTAGTTTGGGTTCGGCCGTGCTACCCTGGACATATTACCGTATTGGTGGTTGAACAGCTAATCCGGCAAATTGAAACCTCTGGCTAAGAGCGATGGCCATGGTTGTCCAGGGTGTCCTCTAAAACTATGGTTCCTCTCAACTTTACTCGGGACCCGGTACTTTTGTATTACAAAAACATGAAAATCTATGAAACTGTGGTCCAGGACAAAAAATTGTGGCTATGCTGTTCTGTCCCGGTTCTTATGTTGCGTTGATATTTAAGAACCGAGAAATGGTGGAGGGTCATAGCACCTGCTTTGGTCAATCTGTGGTCTTCTCGAACCATGAGACATCAAGAGATATGACCTGTAGTCTGAGGTGGCCATACTTTGGCCTAAGTGACGTCCCCGGTACTTCCAGTAGGGTGCACCTGCCAAAGACATGAAATATTGGCACAACACAGGAACTAAGTTGGTTTTTGCCACCCCTATCCCAAGGGGATTTCCATAACGTCTCCGGCCATCTCAAAGTGCTGGTCCATCTTCGTGCTTGAGGAATAAATACCATTTCACAGAGAAACGTGACTTCCCGAGAACAATCCTTGAGCTGCTGATTGATCTTTTTTTTGGAAGTCCCTTGGTTTCTGCTCTGCTGATCTCTTAGATTTCCTACCATGGCTGAGCTTAGAGTCGCAGTCACACACGATATCCGCGGCAATCACAGCTGCTTCTCCTGGTGCTTGCCTCATCGCTGGACCATGCTTGATTACACTGGAGATGGTCACGCTAAATACTTCTGGGATTGTTTCAATTTTCGGGAGAGATTCACTCATGTTGGGTGCGCTGGGGGGGTAATGACTTAGGAATGCAATCACTTCTGACATTTTCTTTTGCTGTGTGACTTTTTCTTAACTAGTTCTGTCCCACGATGTCAACGCATGGTCCACTGAGGTTACTTTTTTCCACCAAAATATTGATCGCTGAAATTTCTTCAGGACTTTTTGGACATCACTAAGTTAGGAAACAATAGGATAAGGGCAACTATCTCCTTATTCACACCTCCCCATTTGCAGGATGGCGAAAGAGGTAAAATAAAGTTGCGGAAAATTCTGTTTTCTATGCTACACCCTATGCCCCACCCCTAACCTCACTCCCTAGAGCACTAACAAAGTGTAATAAGCCCCTCAGCGGCACCGGCACTGTATAATCTTCCCCTTAGATTCCCCAATGGGCAGGTTCCGGTCCGGCGTTTGAATCCCTGACATATTCCCAGTTTGGCAAGTTGATGCCCATAGCCCAGTGGTGGCGAACCTATGGCACGGGTGCCGGAGGTGGCACTCACAACCCTTTCTGTGGGCACCCAGGCCACTACCTGATCTACAAAAATGTGATCTCATTTGACATCTCACAAGTGTAAATCCTTCAACCCTACAGTTGATCTGCTGTATCTAAGCTTCCATTATATATACATCCACCTCACATATAGTTGAGCTGCTGTATCCAAGCTGCCATTGTATAAGCATTCACATTACATAGAGCTGAGCTGCTGTATCTAAGCTGCCATTACATAGACATCCACCTTACATAGAGCTGAGCGGCTGTATCTAAGCTCCCATTATATATGCATCCACCTTACATAGAGCTGACTGCTGTATCTAAGCAGCCATTATATAGTCATCCACCTTACATAGAGCTGAGCTGCTGTATCTAAGCGGCCATTATATTGGCATCCACCTTACATAGAGCTGAGCTGCTGTATCTAAGCTGCCATTATATAGGCATCCACCTTACATAGAGCTGAGCTGCTGTATCTAAGCTGCCATTATATAGTCATCCACCTTACATAGAGCTGAGCTGCTGTATCTAAGCTGCCATTATATAGGCATCCACCTTACATAGAGCTGAGCTGCTGTATCTAAGATGCCATTATATACACATTCACCTTACATAGAGCTGAGCTGCTGTATCTAAGCTGCCATTATATAGGCACCCACCTTACATAGAGCTGAGCTGCTGTATCTAAGCTGCCATTATATAGGCATCCACCTTACATAGAGCTGAGCTGCTGTATCTAAGCTGCCATTATATAGACATCCACCTTACATAGAGCTGAGCTGCTGTATCTAAGCTGCCATTATATAGACATCCACCTTACATAGAGCTGAGCTGCTGTATCTAAGCTGCCATTATATAGGCATCCACCTTACAAAGAGCTGAGCTGCTGTATCTAAGCTGCCATTATATAGGCATCCACCTTACATAGAGCTGAGCTGCTGTATCTAAGCTGCCATTATATAGGCATCCACCTTACATAGAGCTGAGCTGCTGTATCTAAGCTGCCTTGTTAGACAACTAGGGAAGCCTAGCTACGTCTCAGGTGTATAGGATGAAACATTAGTGTATCAGGTCCGGGATGTTTGTGGATCGGCGCGGTATCACTCTTCGGCTCATCTCAGATTCTTATTTGTTGTAGTAATTGTACATTTGTCGTCTGTGTATTTACGACGCAGCGGAGGACACATTTATAAATTCGCTAACGCAGCTTATTAGCGCACGTGCGGATATACACAGATTAAATATTTATGCAAATATTTGCTTTCCAGATACATCAACTCAAGAAAGCAACATATGTTCCAGGCACGGGTGAATTTTTAAGCGTTTGTTGCTAGATGGAGCCTCAGATATTCGGGAATGTGATCCTGGGACTGATTCTAAAACTGAGGAATCTGTGGAGTGGAGTTCTCCTTTAAAGGAAACCTACCACTAAGGATCTACCTATTAAGGTAGATCTGATGGTAGGTGCATCTAACATATGTAAGGATAGGCCCTTTTTAGGGCTAATCCTTTACTCCCCTCTATCTTTTCTAATCATTAATCAGGGTAATATGCAGATTTTCTAAAGAGGCTCCTGGGGCGTGGAGTAGCTGGAGCTGAGGCTACACGGCGTGACTACTCCACGCCCCAGTAGCCTCTTTGATCCTCCTACCCAGATATCTTCAGTGCGCAGCTACAAGGAGATGCGCACACTCATCCGCGAAGCCGGAGTTCTGTGCATGTGCAGAACACAGGTCAGTGGCTGCGCAATCTCAGCTCCAATGCCGGAGCTACTGCACATCCGCAGAACTCTGACTTTGCGGACAGGTGTGCGCATCTCCTTGTAGCTGCGCACTGAAGATGTCTGGGTAGGAGGATCAAAGAGGCTACTGGGGGGTGGAGTAGCCGCGTCGTGTAGCCTCAGCTCCAGTTACTCCACGCCCCAGTTTATTACCCTGATTAAAGATTAGAAAAGATAGAGGGGAGTAAAGGATTAGCCCTAAAAAGGGCTATCTTTACATACGTTAGATGCACCTACCACCGGATCTACCTTAATAGGTAGATCCTTAGTGGTAGGTTTCCTTTAAAGGAGTAGCACCGACAAGATGGCCGGAGCAGCCAGTCGCGCATGGCCCGGGCGTTCCCGTTGATCTCTATGGAGCTGATGGAGATTGCTGAGTGCCCTACTGCTTCGGCCATCTCAGTGATGCTACAGGGGGTGCGACGAGGGTACATCGGACCTCATCGGACCTCCGTTCTAGTGATCAGTGAGACGCACGTTAGTCCATATCCACAGATCGGTAGCATCTCACTGTGATCACTAGAACGGATCACTAACTTGCTTCATAAGAAAACCCCTTTAAAGAATCAAAGAAGATCAAAGACTAAACTTAAAGCAGAACTTATCTCACCTTCCTGGAACATATTGCTCAGGCAACCGCTTAGCCTGTAATTGGCTGAGCAGGCATTTCCTGTGAGGCGGAGCCAAGAAGTTGGGACTGGGGGCTCCATGTAAGCATCAGGACTGAAATTTCAGAGGGCATCAATCACACATCTTAATGCCTCTCCACCACCACCAGATATCCCCTTTAAGGCTACAGAAAAGTAAAGGTCAGATTTTTCTCGAGGAATTGTATTCTTCACACAGGAGTTGTCAGGCATTACAGTATACACCTATTTGTAGGAATGTAGATCTGAACTGTAGTACCTGAAATAGTCTTTGTATAAGGGTGGAGCTGTTAATGGTAAAAGCTGATCTTTTTCAGACCATAAATATCACTTTTTCAATCCGTTATGTCTATGTCTTGTTTTCTTGCTTCTTCATTCACCATAGATGTAGAGGTTGATGTTAATCTTATGCCCTGGTTCCACACAGAATGAGAAACAGAGGTGTAATGTAAAGTCCCTCGGCTCCAATACAAAAATCTGTAACTGAGCAACCTGCCTACCCAGGGGAGCACCATCTATGAGGCGAGTTGAGTATCTGGCCTCAGGCGGCACCAACTGCAAAAAGATGGGGGGCAGAATCAGGGTCTAGTAAACTGCTAGAAAGCAGAACCTGACACTTAAAAATAGTATATCTTCACTTGTAAGACACTATGTGGAGAGCTCACTTACTAAAAATATAACCTGATATATTACTGTTGGATTGCCCCATCCAAAAGGCAGGTGCTGTTCTATAGTTTCCTTAGGAAGAAGATAGTTTAGGTTCACCCTTGTACCTACTATTCTACCTTCTATTTATAATAAGTTGTAGGTGCCGAACAAACATTTGATGCCTAGATGTTACTGAGGACAACCATATCCAGATCTTATATATCTTCAAGATCTACCTTGAATAGACATGCTATTCTGTATGATAAACTCAAGGGCATGCTTGACATTTTGTGGGACCAAATTAAACTTAGAAGCCCCCTAATGCTAGACTTGGCATAACACACAGTCCCACTCAGGTCTGATCTCCTTCATCTCCTCTTCTAGATATTCATTCATCTGTCTCCCGCTAGAACAGAAGGAGGAGAAGACTATACACTAGGGAGGAGATAGGAAAGATGTCACTCCTCATTGGTTCCCCGAGCTGCACCTGGTCCCACCAAGGTCCCACCAATGTTTGGGGTTCCCCCAACCTTCTTTTTGGCAATTCTTGGCTCATCACTTTTTGATAATCCTAAAGGTGACCATCACTGTTCCATGTATGGACATGGAGGCCACCAAAACAGGAAGTAGGACCTGGTCCCACCAATGTTTGGGGCTCCCCCAACCTTCTTTTTGGCATTTCTTGGCTCATCACTTTTATTGACAATCCTACTGGTGACCATCACTGTTCCATGTATGGACATGGAGGCCACCAAAACAGGAAGTAGGACAATTATGTAGATAAAGGATTTAAGTCCAAATAGATTTAGGTCTTCTAGTGAACTCCTGAGTTTGCCCTGCACCTTCTCTGTCTTATTTTAGAAATATTTGATAAATATTCATGGTCGGTAACTCTAATGACTTTCACGCAAGATTGGGACGAGCCGCTCTTCGTAAACCCAGTAGATGACATGTGTCTTCACGCTAATAGCATCAATTGGTACATTGGCTTTAATGAGTGAAATTTTTGATTTACGAGCCCACAAACCCTTCTCAACGCTTGTGGCGGCCATAACCGCGCATGTTTTTCTTTTCCGAAGCATTTAATTTACTAGACGCTGTCTCCATTATGGTTTTATGGGTTTGCAAAACACATTTGTTTTCATGGCTTTTCATAAACTCGCCCTTGAGTACAGTAAAAAGAAATGTGACAGTACTGAGTATTTTCAATATTGAATTTTTTACAACAGAACGGTAAGAGTCTGTGGTCTCCGCTTAATGACGCCAAATTCTGCAGATGGCGGCATGGACGCGGTTTGGATGTAGAGCTTGCGATCACATGGTTAAGTCTGCTCTAATATCAATTACCGTTAGTACATTTGACAGCTGCTCCATCATAATTGTGGTGGCGGGAGATAAGCGTAGACTCTCCAAACCGGCTAACCTCATTATAGTCTTGGTAATAAACATTTATGGGATGGATTTTTCCCGAAAATTGAAATCAATGCTTCTAGTATGACATTCCATCCATCTGGTGTCCCCTGTTTTAGGTTTGGAGCACCTTTGGAAAGTATCGGTTGACATACTAAACTTGACACTATTAAGGACTGGTCAACCACTTTGAGGCACAAGAGAGCTACACCAATGCCAGAGGTGTGACGTTGGCTTACTCTACTTCCCCTACTGCACATTCAGAACTGAACTTTCATGAAAATAGAAGTTCATCAGTAACAACTGCTAACCAAACAAGCATACGTAACCAAACAAGCATACGTCTGTGATCCATCATTGCTTGCAACCAGAACCTACAGTATAATCAATGACCGTAGAGTGGATGAAAACCTATGGGCTAGTACAGCAATGACACTCTATGGCAGTGGTGGCGAACCTATGGCACGGGTGCCAGAGGTGGCACTCAGAGCCATTTCTGTGGGCACTCAGGTTCTCACCCCAGGACAGAGTTCACCAGACAGGAACAAATCCACCAAATCTTCCTGTAGTCCCAGGAAACTTAAGAGATGCTGCTCTCAGTGCTATTTTAAAGAAACACTCAATTGGCTGTTTGGACCTGCGAGAAAAGTAAGAAGGTGTGGAAGGGGCTACATTATCTTTGGAGGTCATCCTGCTGGACCCTTCATTCTTCCTCTGGAGAAAAGCTACAATGAGAGTCTGAATTTTCCCTCCTTCTTTCAACCGTATTGGTGGCCTTAGGGGCTGATACGATTGAAATATGTGGAAGAACAAGTAGTAATAAGTTACTGCTTAAAATTTTATGTTGGCACTTCATGGTAAATACGTGGATTTTAGTTGTAGCTTGGGCACTCGGTCTCTAAAAGGTTCACTATCACTGCTCTATGGTAACTTAGTAGAAAGTCTGTGATCTACTTTAGTAGAGGTCCCACAATTTTTTAGGTCGAGAACTTCTGCTCTTTTATAGGTTGAGACCCTGTAGCTTAGTTTATTAGTAAAAATGTGGTCTAGTTTAGTGGAAACCCTATGGCTTGGTTTGATGGGATGTATGGTTTAGCTCAGTGGAGACACTATGGTACAGTTTGGACCTATTGATTTCAGTGTTGACTTTATGGCTTAGTTTGATAGGAAACCTATGGTCATATTTATTGGAGACCCTTTGGTTGAGGCTGGTAGAAAACATCTTGTCAGGCTTGCAGGTGTGGATCCTCTGGACCACTGCAGACAATGACACAAGCCACTACCTGGGACCGGAGTCTAAGTGGTACCCGGTTTTCACCAGAGCCCGCCACAAGGCGGGTTAGACAAGCTGCGGCGTGGTACCAGCAGGTCGTTACTGAGGCGTGACTTGTCTGCAGTGGCGGCCAAGGTTTTAGTACAGAGACGGCAGACAATCTTGTGGTCGAAGTCCAGGCACAGGGTCAGGGCAGGCGGCAGAGATGCAACGTCAGAGTCCAATCCGGGGTCAGCAACAGGAGGTCCAAGCAGAAGGGTACGGGAACACAGCACACAGGACAGCAGCACGGAGGAACACTGGTACACGGGAACATGGAGGAGCTCAGGTAACACTGGAACACGGAAGAACTCAGGAATGCAGGAGACACAGGAACGCAGGAATCGCAGGCAAATAGCAGAATAGCTTTCTCTCAGGCTGTGAGGCACAATGATCTGGCAAGAGACACAGGAAGAGGCAGGTTTAAATAGTTTAGTTGAAAATGGCCAGCGCCAATTAGTGGCGTGCTGGACCTTTAAATTTACTGAAAGTAGCCCGCGCGCCCTAGGAGGCGCAGTTTAGTTTGGTAGAGAACATTTACTCTAGTGCAATGGATAACCTATGGCTTAGGTGTTCTTTGAAGAACATATTATTATGCTTGGTGGACAACATATGGAGGTCCGTGGAGTCCTTAAGGTTGGTCTTGGTTCCTGGAGGCCCTAGGGTTTAGTTTGGTAGACAAATCCTCAAGTTCTTTGGAGTCCTATAATTAAATTTGGTGGAGAACATATGCCCTAGTTTAGTGGAGAACCTTTGGCTAAGTTTGGTAGAAAACCTATCATTGGACACTTTATGGTTCATTTTACAAGAGAACTTGTGTTATAGAAGTTTCTTCTTTCAGATTCGAGACTTTAGAAGACTTCTGACTAATCGGAAACCTTTGCACCTTGTTAAATTCTGAAATATTCCAGCCTTTATCAAAAAAGAACTTTCTCTTCTCTTCAGTCTCTTAAGTTTTAGTTAAAAAAGAAAAATGGAAATATCCATAAAAGATCAAGGAAGGAGAACCAAGGTGGAGATGATGCAAATTGTAGAGTTACGCGGCGCTGGCCTTGGTATAAATGAATGTATATCAGCTGTGATTATCTCCCAAGAGGCCGTTGACCCTAATTAATAAGCAAGTAACCAATTAACTCTGCGGAGTATGAAAATTATGTATTGCCGTGAAATCCTGACCTATGGCTGGTCCTGGTGGCCGCCTCCGACACTTTGATTCATGTGATGAAGAGGTCGGGCAGTGACATTTGAAGGAAAAATAACCATTAAAAAGCAATAATTGACTCTTAAGTTATTTGCGGGTCGCAACCGGAGCAGATACTTTTATTCCGTGGCTGAGATCGGGATAATTGTCGGAAGATCAGGACACGGAGGAGTAAGCAGTAACATACTTAGGCCCCTTTCACACAGGCATTGTGGGGATTTACATCCGTACGCAAATACGTCCCCATAGCCGCCTTTGGCGTCCAGCGGTGGTGTGGTGTCCACACATGTCTGGCACCGTACCATACTGTCCACGAGCCAGAGATACCTGGGATAGGATGTGATCCAGAGCACCCCAAAAAGCAATATAGTACAGATGCAAGACAGACAGAGCAGAGCACAACCCTCGTGTGATACGGTAGATGCAGATTTTATAATCAATGCATGATTCAAGACTCTCACCTGATTTCAATGGATATAAAAGCTTTGAATGGTGTGGGAGTCCTCAATGACCACGTTCCATTAGGGACCAGGATCTCCAAACCATGTAGACCTAATGTATACACCCCGATAAGGAAAATGGAGTGGCGCTTCGAGACTCACTCGAAGGTCCAACATCAGATGTGAATGTTTTATTAAAAAGTGGCGACGCATTTCAGCTCCGGACTGGAGTTTTGTTTGATGAAAGCTCCGGTCCAGAGCTGAAACGCGTCGCCACTTTTATTTTATTTAATAATTAAAAACTGATGTTGGACCTTCGAGTGAGTCTCAAAGCACCGCTCCGTTTCCTTATCGGGCTGTATACATTACGTCTACACAGTTCCGGGAACCTAGTCCCTAGTGGAACGTGGTCATTGAGGATTGGCTTCTGCTCTCCCACCTACATCATATAAAGCCCATTTTCGGGCTTTATAATATACCGTCCACCAGGAAAGGATAGAGCAAGATCTATCTTTCCCCGAACATACAGCCGGCAATTGTGCATGGCTATGGAGAGGGGAGGGGTACGCAGTGCCCAGTCCTCCACCTCTCCAGCATGATGCCATGTGCATGGCCGAGCCGGCACCATAGCCTGCGTCTGGCACAGCCCACCACCTCCCCCTCCAAGACCAACTGGTGGAGAGGGAGGAGTAATCACAATTCCCGGCTCTACGCCTCATGATATCACCGGATGGGGGGGGGGGCACCGTCATACTCCGTACTAAGCGCCAGTGTATGATAAATGTGCCCCTTTGATTGTGGCTGTAAAGGGTTAACCATACGGCTCTGGAAAACTCGCGGCCTACATGTGAATAAATTCCTAATTCCATGGCGGTTCCAGTTACAGAATGTAAATAGTGTCACCGTCCCCGAGATATTTGATATTGGATCAAGAATGTCAACCACGAAACACTTAACACTTTGACCCTGTCATGACCTATGCCGGTATGGAATATACCATCACACCGTAGCCTTAGGTGACTGCCCGGGCCCCAGTCATTCCTCTAGTCCTCTAGCTACAGTCACTGTGATGTATTTCTATGATCAGATCTGCTTTTTATAATGTGTTTCTTGGAAAGATAGACCTGACAATTGACTTATCATTATCACCGGGCCTTGCCCACCGAACAAACCGGTCATGATGTGACATGTAATCGTCATTCTCTAGCAGCTCCCTATGGAGGAGAGTGGCGTACTTGCTGTGGTTAAGCCATAAGGGGGAAATATGCTCGATTCACACCAATTTCAGGGCTTGTCAGACCGAATTCTGGCGTTCATGCCCTGATTAATCCCCACCTATATTTGTAATTTGCAATTCTCTGAGCTACTAATGGTAAGGCCTAGCTGCTGTAACTCCGTAGATCCGTAGATAGATAGATAAGACATAGATAGATAAATATGAGATAGATAAATAGATGGATAGATAGATAGATAGATAGATAGATAGATAGAAGATAGATAGATAGATAGATAGATAGATAGATAGATAGATAGATAGATAGATAAAAGTAGGAGAAAGTAGGCAGCACTCCAAAAAGTCCAATTGATGGTGTTAAAGGTGAATTCTTTATTCCATGATGACAGGTATAATAAAGTGCAACGTTTCTGCTCAACTTGGAGCCTTTTTCAAGTTGAGCCGAAACGTTGCACTTTATTATACCTGTCATCATGGAATAAAGAATTCACCTTTAACACCATCAATTGGACTTTTTGGAGTGCTGCCTACTTTCTCCTACTTTTATCTGCGAGAGACCTGAGGCCTGGTCTCATTGTGCCTGCACCCACCTACACCTGAATTGTTTGTGTGCTGCTTACATTTTCTTTAAGTAGATAGATATATAGATATGAGATAGATAGATAGATATGAGATAGATAGATAGATAGATAGATAGATAGATAGGAGATAGATAGTAGATAGATAGATAGATAGATAGATAGATAGATAGATAGATAGATAGATAGATATGAGATAGATAGATATGAGATAGATAGATATGAGATAGATAGATAGGAGATAGATAGATAGATAGATAGATAGATAGATAGATATGAGATAGATAGATAGATAGATAGATAGATAGATAGATAGATATGAGATAGATAGATAGATAGATATGAGATAGATAGATAGATATGAGATAGATAGATATGAGATAGATAGATAGATGGATAGATATGAGATAGATAGATAGATAGATAGATAGGAGATAGATATGAGATAGATATGAGATAGATATGAGATAGATATGAGATAGATAGATGATAGATAGCTATGAGATAGATATGAGATAGATAGATATGAGATAGATATGAGATAGATAGATAGATAGATAGATATGAGATAGATAGATATGAGATAGATAGATAGATAGATAGATATGAGATAGATAGATAGATAGATAGATAGAAAGATAGATTAAATTAATGAGAAAGTAAGGCAAATGACTTGGTTCACACTTTTTTAGCATACACCCAGCTCCTGACATATACGCTGAGCATAGTTGTTGCCTCCATCTGCTCAGTATACGACATATTCTGTGAAAATCCCAGAAGGAATTTTGACCTACGTCTTTCCATCTTGCTCCCTCCTGATGAGTTACATACCGTAATACGTTCAGCAGAAGCAACAGAAACCTATGAGGAGCGGAGGCACCGCCCCCGGCCTCTGCTGAGCAGGAGGGAGGACGCCGGTGATGTCACAGTCCATATAAGGCCAGAGACATCACTGGGGAAACACCCCCTACATCGGCTGCTGCTGTTTTTCACTCTTCCCCCCACATTCAGGAGGTGGTGTCCCTGGGCAACTTATCCCACTTTATAAATGGCCATACCTTATAAGGACTTGTTGGGAATCAGTCGAAGTGTCCTTACAACATATAGCAAAAACAACGTGTGAACCCAGCCTGAAGAAGAACTTTTTTTCTAATAAGATTTATTAAAAAATTTTCTATTGTAATCACTTGATTTACACAAAGTTCTTTAAAAAGTTAGTGACCATTTATATTATACCTAGATACATTGAGAGAACTTATACCCCCCCCCCCCATTCTACTTGATCCACCTAGCGATCATATGACTTCTATGACCAATCAGTGGTCTTGGAGGTCACAGGAAGAATGGTAATGTCACTGCTGACTGATAGGCCCACCGCAGTCATGTGACCACTGATACTTCCTGCCCAGCCAGGAAATGAACTGTAAAACTTTATTAACTAGTACATACAAGAGCTCCTTTAAGCTGAGATCTCTGAAAATGAGTCCTATCATTTTTTTGTCCTTTACCCGATTCCCATAATGAAATCTTCGGAGTCTGTGGTCCCGCTCCCCCGCCTTCCAGATGATTTGTTCACACTTATTATTAATTGAAGCGTCCAGCTGCGCCGGCCCTGCCAAGTGCTTCCTAATTAATTCACATTAGAACCAGGATCAAGGTGAAGTATTTAAAGGTAATTGCATAAAAGCAATAGTGACCACAAATTAAAGTGATTTATATGGTAACATTTCGGATGCGGGGCCCCCGTCACCTCACTATTCCGCAGGTTAGCTCATAATTTACCTTAATATGCTAATCCTGGCGGAGGTGGCGGCTGTGCTGATAATCTTCAGCTGCAATTCTGCGTCTAAGTACCGGAATTAAAAGACTGCGACCTCCGCAAATCTCTTCAGGGGCGGCAACACTTTTGTTTTTTTCTATATATTGCAGACTTGTTGAAGATAAAGAACTTTATTAACCTCTTTTTTGAATTTATTCATATACCGGACGTCATAATAGAGTAAATGTAACATCCCAAGATGCTTTACAAAATAAAATTGTCACAAATTTAAACTGACTATTTATAATTCACTGAATCCATCTTGGCTTATCAAGACGGATTGAACTCACATATTTTATAATGGAGAGCAAAGGGAGAGTTAAATGGTAGAGGATGGACAAGCAAGTTTCTTTCTCATCCCAAGTGCTTTATTCCCCTCAGTACAAGTCGGTAGTTCTCCATAAAGTCCTATATGATCTCACTGATACTTCTCAGGGAGAAACTCAGACAGAGCTAGAAGTTGCTGGAGCTAGTACTAAGTTTCTGTCTCACCCCAAGTGCTTTATTGACATCAGTACATGTTAATACATCTCTATAATGTCCTATATGATCCTGCTAATGCTTCTCAGGGAGAAAGGAGAAACACAGGCAGAGATAGAAGTTGCTGGAGCTAGTATTACGTTTTTATCTCACCCCAAGTGCTTTATTTAAATCAGTACAAGTCAATGTTTCTCTATAATGTCCTATATGATCCTGCTAATGCTTCTCAGTGAGAGTAGTGATCCAGGCAGAGATAGAACCTGCTGGAGATAGTTGTAAGTTTCTGTCTCACCCCAAGTGCTTTATTGACATCAGTACACATAAGTATTTCTCTATAATGCCCTATATGATCCTGCTGATGCTTTTTGGGGAGAAAGGAGAAACACAGGCAGAGATAAAAGCTGCTGGAGCTAGTACTAAGTTTCTATCTGACCCCAAGTGTTTTATTGACATCAGTACACGTTAATACTTCTCTATAATGTCCTATATCAGTGGTGGCGAACCTATGGCACTGGTGCCAGAGGCGGCACTCAGAGCCCTCTCTGTGGGCACCCGGGCCATCACCCCAGAATGAAGTTCACCAGACAGAACTCAAAGAATCTGCCTGCAGAACCTTCCTACAATGATAGTTGGATTTGCCTCCTCCTTTCAACTGGGTTGGTGTTCTTGGGAGGCTGAAGGATTGAAAGTTGTCAATGAACAAGGAGAAATACATTATTGCTTAAAGTACTGCGCTGGCACTTTGCAATAAATAAGTGGCTTTTGGTTTAAGTTTGGGCACTCAGGCTCTAAAAGGTTCACCATCACTGTCCTATATGATCCTGCTGATGCTTTTCGGGGAGAAAGGAGAAACACAGGCACAAATAGAAGCTGCTGGAGCTTGTACTAAGTTTCTATCTCACCCCAAGTGCTTTATTGACATCAGTATACATAAGTATTTCTCTATAATGCCCTATATGATCTTGCTGATGCTTCTTGGGGAGAAAGGAGAAACACAGGCAGAGATAGAAGCTGCTGGAGCTAGTACTAAGTTTCTATCTGACCCTTAGTGCTTTATAGACATCAGTACATGTTAGTACTTCTCTATAGAGCCCTATATGAACACCCAGCAACATCACAGGTCACATAAAAGAATAAAAATCTGATCAATTGTGGTTTGTGGTGTCGGACCCCTAGAAATCGGATTTAGAGAACCGTTCCTTTGAACTAGGAACTAGGGATGAAGTAATGATTGGCCCAATAATGATTATTGTGCACCAGTAAACTTTCTGTTGGGTGGAGGCTATCCTGGCATTGACATGAAGACAGGCCCACAGTACAGCATAGACACCCCCCCGATAGCCGCCTTTGTTGGTAGGCAACTTACACAGAAAACATGGCACCACGCTAGGCTCCAGGAGCCTGCAGGTCCTCCTATGGAAACAGGACTATGAAAATGTTATATTGTTTGTTGCTAATGGTGCTGTATAAATAACACATAGCGACCCCGCACTCTATATATACCGTATACCTATTGTTAGGATATCGCCATATCAGAGCCATAAATATCCATTCCATGTAGTGGCTGTAAATCCTCCACCAGGGCAGTGCTGATCATCTGATACTAGACCCACTATGTCAGGTATGAGCATCAACTCTGAACTTGTCGTGAACCTATGCGTCTGTGTAGATGATAGTTCGTGTCATAGATAGAGTCTGTAACTCTAGGTTTTTATATCCATTGGCACAGGCGAAATCTAAGAATTAACCTCCAATCTGTCTTTAAAAAACAGAGTCCTCTATGATTTGACATTCAAGGAATACTCCAGTGAAGGCTGAGGCCTAGTGCAGGTCCAAGAGGACTTTGACCTTGAGTAGTGTCTTTGGTGCTCCTTGAATTTTTGAGTCCTACAGTATGGATAACATAGTGTAACACACTTGTATGGGCTGATCCTTCAAAGAACATAGACTATAAGACAGGCCATAATTGGTAGACGGACTGTGCCGTAGACCTTGACAAGTGTGGTACAGCTTATGATTGGACGCTGCTTCGTTCAAACTCCTCCTATCCAATATTTGTTGCTCCCTGGGATTCCCGAAAATAATAACATAGTGTAATACACTTGTATGGACTGATCTTTCAAACAAAATAGACTATAAGACAGGCCATAATTGGTAGACGGACTGTGCCGTAGACCTTGACAAGTGCGGTACAGCTTATGATTGGACACTGCTCCATTCAAACTCCTCCTATCCAATATTTGTTGCTGCCCAGGACAGTTCGTCAGGCTCCCCGAAAAAAGTGGAGACCTCTCGGACTCCGAGAAGAGTGGTCAAATCCAACCAACCTGGTGGAATGTCCCCCAATGGTCACCCCAGAAAAATTAGACAGGATAGCTTCTCAACTGACTCTAAAATTAAGGATTGATTGGCCTAGAAGTTGTGGTCTTCAAAGTGGTGTAGACCAAGGGTCCATTGTCACCAAAAAAGCCTCCCACCTTTCAAAGAACTGGAGATAGCAAGTACGTCCTAGCCATGGACACCCATTCTAGTAATCGGTGGAGGTCAGAACCTTAAGTTGGACCACCATAATCCAGTAGTGGATAGTTTGTAAATGCTCCTTGGATAATGGTTGACCCAGCGGAACGAAAGGCAATGGACTTAATGGTCTGTCTCCCAAGGAAATCCCAGGGCATAGCAATAGGGTACATGCACATAGCCCTAAATTTACTAGTACTCTCCTTTTTTCATTCTTCTTCTTGCCCAAAAATGGGGTGGAGTTTGTGTGACTCCCAACCACAAGTGGATGTTTCCAGAGTCAAAGGGGCAGACCCCAGGGCGGAGCTTAAATTCCATGAATTTTACTTTTACAAGTTGTGCTGGTCTAAGGTGTCCCAAAACACCTCGACAGGGGATCCTTTAACCGTTTTTTCATGGGACTATCTAGCAGAAACTCATGGACATGTGTCACCTCATATAATATTTAACTATAAAAGCTCTGGCCTCAGCTTTTGTCCTCTCAGTCTTTTCTCCTGCAGCCTTGTACATAGTGTCCTATCTGCAGGCAGCATGTTATAGAGCAGGAGGAGCTGAGCAGATTGTACATAGTGTCCTATCTGCAGGCAGCATGTTATAGAGCAGGAGGAGCTGAGCAGATTGTACATAGTGTCCTATCTGCAGGCAGCATGTTATAGAGCAGGAGTAGCTGAGCAAATTGTATATTCTGTCCTATCTGCAGGCAGCAAGTTATAAAGCAGGAGGAGCTGAGCAGATTGTATATTGTGTCCTATCTGCAGGCAGAATGTTATAGAGCAGGAGGAGCTAAGAAGATTGTACATAGTGTCCTATCTGAAGGCAGCATGTTATAGAGCAGGAGGAGCTGAGCAGATTGTACATAGTGTCCTATCTGCAGGCAGAATGTTATAGAGCAGGAGGAGCTAAGAAGATTGTACATAGTGTCCTCATAGAAAACATGGCACACACCAAACTGGATTTCTTTGATTTTTTTATTTTTAGTGAATATTTCACACAGTGGAGCCTTCACCGTAAAAAATAAACATAGATTATGTATTACTATAGAGATCAGAAGTAATTTACGACGTTTCGGTCATCTCGACCTTTGTCAAGTATGATCTGGCAATGTCTGCAGTAGTAGGTAAGAGAAAGGTGAGGCCACATCTGAGAATCCTACATTGAGCACCACCCCTACATGGTGTGCGGTCACTACTGTTTCTACGTGTACATAGTGTCCTATCTGCAGGCAGCATGTTATGGAGCATGAGGTGCTGAGCAGATTGTACATAGTGTCCTATCTGCCGGCAGCATGTTATAGAGCAGGAGGAGCTGAGCAGATTGTACTTAGTGCCCTATCTGAAGGCAGCATGTTATAGAGCAGGAGGAGCTGAGCAGATTGTACATAGTGTCCTATCTTCAGGCAGCATGTTATAGAGCAGGAGGAGCTGAGCAGATTGTACATAGTGTCCTATCTGCAGGCAGCATGTTATAGAGCAGGAGGAGCTGAGCAGATTGTACATAGTGTCGTATCTGCAGACAGCATGTTATAGAGCAGGAGGAGCTGAGCAGATTGTACATAGTGTCCTATCTGCAGGCTGCATGTTATAGAGCAGGAGGAGCTGAGCAGATTGTACATAGTGTCCTATCTGCAGGCAGCATGTTATAGAGCAGGAGGAGCTGAGCAGACTGATATTGTGTCCTATCTGCAAGCAGGATGTTATAGAGCAGGAGGAGCCATAACAACCCCAGAGCTGCCCATTATATGCTGTGGGGCCCTTTTCGGTTCTGTGTCTGCCATTGACTTGTTCTGTAGATTTCCCATGTCCCCTCACTGTACATCCGCAGCAGCTTTTATCACCGCTGTATTGTGCTGACAGAAGCCGGAGCCACAGGAATCTTCATAATGTTTCCATGTCATCTACAATCTCAAAAGAAAAAGAGAGAATAGAATTGTATATACGTTGATGAATGTGTCCCGGGGGAGGGGAGGCCGCTGCGTCCTCCTGGACCCCCCATGTCTTGTTATCTACATAGTTATAGAGCAGGTGACATTGTATCTTTATATTCTTGTGATGGATAATATAATAGCGCTGCCCTGATGGAGGAAGACCCAGCCGCTGTGCCCGGCAGAAGCCGCCACGTGTTCATTGTAGACTGTTCACAGCTGCGTGTGCGGCGCAATGTAGTCAGATCACTTACACACCAGAGTAACGGTGTGAAGAATGGGCCGACCCAAATATACAGACTCATAGTACCACCAGTACGGGGTCTCCTATCTCATATCTATCTATCTATCTATCTATCTATCTATCTATCTATCTCATATCTATCTATCTATCTATCTATCTATCTATCTATCTCATATCTATCTATCTATCTATCTATCTCATATCTATCTATCTATCTATCTATCTCATATCTATCTCATATCTATCTATCTATCTATCTATCTCATATCTATCTCATATCTATCTATCTCATATCTATCTATCTATCTATCTATCTATTTCATATCTATCTATCTATCTCATATCTATCTTATCTATCTATCTATCTATCTCATATCTATCTATCTATCTATCTATCTCATATCTATCTCATATCTATATATAAAAGGCAAAAAATCTCTGATATCTGTCTTTATTGTCGTTACAACATACTGTAGCTGGTTTATCTATAGAGGAGGACTAGTAGATTTATGGTTTTCGTAGTCTGAGACATCACAGATATCCGTGTACAGGCTGCAGGATGTATCATGTGCGCTGCGGAAAACACCCAAATGTTCTCTCTTATGTTTTATGTTAGGAATGATCCATGCAACTTCCCCTGTCCAATGATCTGTAAAAATTCTATCTATCTCATATCTATCTATCTATCTATCTATCTATCTATCTATCTATCTATCTATCTCATATCTATCTATCTATCTCATATCCATCTATCTCATATCTATCTCATATCTATCTATCTATCTCATATCTATCTATCTATCTATCTCATATCTATCTATCTATCTCATATCTATCTATCTATCTATCTCATATCTATCTATCTATCTCATATCTATCTCATATCTATCTCTCTCATATCTATCTATCTATATCATTTCTATCTATCTCATATCTATCTATCATCTAATTAATCAGTAATTTTAACTCTTTCACATGTTTTGAGATACATTTCTTTTTCCTTTATTTTCTAGACATTTCCCAGTGATACTTCCGCCTTCTTCTCATTCCAGGTAAGTTGTAGAAATGTCATTGCCATCTCCTTGTACTATTGTGTAGCAGGAAACATCCGGACGCCTGCGCTGACCTGGAAGACCAGGCACATGTGTCGTGTTTTGATAATGATTTTGTTTTTTATTTTGCTTTCTTTATTTTTGTAATCTAGACAGATATAGAAAGTGACATAATAACATAATAATAATAATAATAGATAATATTAAGATAGTGACCACCAAAATAAAACAAATGTCTTTTTTCGGGTGGTCTTCTGGAGAGGTGTCATTGTACATAGATATGTATATGTATACCAAAGGGGCGGTTCTACGTTCCTGGTGCAGAAACTTGGCCACTCCCTGGTCAGGCACGCCCCCTTCATACCCTTCTGTGCCCACTTGGGGTGAGGAGTGGTGTAAGGGGGGAAATTCCTGACCGCATTTGCACCTATTTCGGTGCTGCACCACAAAACTGGCACACAATCCCCAACAAACCCCCCATCCACCCGGTTATGTTTTTAGTTTTATGCAAATTATCTTCTTTGTGCGTTGGAGGCGGGGCTATGACTACTAGGTGCCTCTGTATTCCTCTCTCTATGCCGCCCATTACTATTCATCACTACCCCTGAGCACAAGGCTTGACGTTGTTCCTAGATATTTGGCGTAGAAAGTATAAAAATGTTGCACTATAATGATCCAGCTACGCCCCCCATGCACCAAGCAGATCATTTGCATAAAGTTAAAAATGGAATTTTCTCCAAGTGGACAGAGTTTTAAAAAAACAGGAAAGATATTTTCTTGGTGCTAATAAAATCCCCTACACAATGCTGACTTCATTTGTGTGGTGATCTGGGAGTGGGGACATTCCCTTTAACAAAATTTAAAGGGATACATTTCTAGAAGGGATAATAGAGGAACATCACAACCTACAAGGGATTTTTTTTTTCATGAGGATTATATAAAATTACTGAAACATACAAATCCAGGGGAGATCTTAGGGGGAGGGGGAGGTGGACGGGATGGGGGGGGGGGGTCGAGAAGTTCCCTTTAACATGAAATTCTGTTGGTTGTATTACTCGTAGAGGCGGATGACCCGACCTAACCACCAGATATTAATATGAACGTGGTGATACATAGCGGGCATACTTTATGTCCTGAAATCTATATGCCGTATGTAAGTGATCCCCCTCATACACAAGTTTCCACTGCCCCGGCTATATACATTCAGGACTGTATTTGGCCATAGTATCGCTATACACTAAATCCACATAATCCGTCCACCCCCCCACCCCCCAGTGCGGACTACAATCTCGTTTACATGTGTGATACTAAGAGGACACAAAGTTATCAAATATTGGATAATATACATCAGGGCGGGGCTACAAATAACTAATCATTTTATGCAAACCTAAGTGTCCATTTTCGAAAACCCAGTTTGTAGTTCCCATCCATTAGTAATAGATGGCACCCATGTTGAGGGGGTCAAAGGTCAGCGCTGGATTTATCCAAATCCTTATGGTATTTTTTTTTTTGTAATAATATTCCTTTATCATTTTTAAAGCATTGTTTTAAAGCATTTAAAGGGGTTTGCTGAGATTTGTTCATCCTGATCCACCTGGTTCATCAACGGAACGCGAAGGGGCACATTGATCATAGTCTGGCGCTTATTGTCAGGAGCTGTTCTACGCCGGGTCTGCTATAGGCAGTGTACAGGAGCAGGGAAGCACCGCCCCCTCCACGCCCACCTGGTGTAAAGGGGGTACAAGTTACAATTCGGGAATTGTGCAAAAATCGCTGCTTAAACACCTGTTTTTAGGCAAACAAACTGTGATAAATGTGCATAACGTCTTCCTTTTCCATTAGCATCGGATACCAGGAAGCTGCTACTGGACCTGCTCCTCATGGTCTATATTTATAGAAAACCTCCCCCCTGTGGGTGTTTTCTGTTGACACTAGTGATTTAGAATTCCATTTTCATGAACCAGGAGGAACTGGATGAATAAAAATGTAGCTAACTTGAAATCTGTTGTACATCGTTGTAGTTCAGTCAATGCAATAGGTTTTGGAGAGCTGCTACTGGAGTTGCTGTACATGTTCTACATCTATAGGTTAAAATTTATTTTATTCGTGTTAGTATTTACTGGGGTTCTAATATTATGCTTATGTGTTAATGAACCAGGAGGATCAGGATGAGCAGGAATGTAGCTAAGTCTATTTGTACTTATTTTTATCATTGTAGAGTGGTCAAAACAGGGAGTTGCTGCTAGAACTGCTCAACATGTTCCACATTTATAGAAAAACCTGCCCCCTGTGTGGGGTTTTCAATTCTTTTTTTTTTTTTTTTTGGTGTCAGTGCGCATTGGGGATCTAGTATTCTTTTTAAGTGTATTGTATTTATTTTAGTGATTGTAGATCAGTCATTACAATGGATAAAGTGGAGCTGCTACTGGAGCCGCTCTACATGTTAAGCATTTATACAAACCCTGCAAAAGTGTCAGTGTGCTCTGTGGATCTATCATTCTGTTCATGAACCAGGTGGCTTAGGATGAGCAGAAATTTAGCTAAATTGAAATCTATTGTACTTATTTTAGTCATTGTAGATCAGTTATTACAATGGATTTAAGGGAGCTGCTACTGGAGCTGCTGTCTATGCTTTACATCTATTGAAAAACCTGCCACCTGTGTTTTTTTATTCATTGTATTGATGTCAGTGTACATTGGGGATCTAGCATTCTGTTCATGCGTTCATGAACCAGATGGATCAGGATGAGCAGAAATGAAGCTAAATTATAATCTACTGTATTGTACTTATTTTAGTGGAGCTGCCACTGGAACTGCTCTACATGTTAAGCATTTATACAAAACCTGCAAAAGTGTCAGTGTGCACTGTGGATCTATCATTCTGTTCATGAACCAGGTAGCTCAGGATGAGCAGAAATGTAGCTAAATTGAAATCTTTTGTACCTTTTTTAATCATGGCAGATCAGTCATTATAATGGATATCAGGGAGCTGCTACTGGCACTGCTCTACATGTTAAAGGGCATCTACCACCAGGATGAAGGACTGTATGCAAATGAGCCTTAGGGGCTCCATGCTCCATAGGTGTTAATAAAGCCTGGAGCCCCTTCAGCTCATTTGCATGCAGTCTTTCATCCTGGTGGTAGATGTCCTTTAAGCATTTATACAAAAGTGTGCTCTGTGGATCTAGCATTCTGTTCATGAACCAGGGGGCTCAGGATGAGCAAAAACCTAAATTAAAATCTCTTGTACTTCTTTTCATCATTGGAGCTCGGTCATTCCGAAATTGTTCCAGAAAATAACCAAGTGACCTAATTTGTCATATGTAGACATCACATGCATCACTTATAAGAGACCCCCCCCCCTCTATAGACATTAATCAGAGCCTGTAATACCTCAGCAGCTCATATATCAATGGCTGACACTGACCATATGGCTATATGGTAACAGTATCTAAAAAACCTTGTGCGGTGATGTACTAAATAGCGGTATTATTAGACAAATGACGGGATTAACGCGCACAGTTCGTCGGATCACTCAAAACCCCAAACTACAAAGCCACAGAGTCAGGTCCGGGACAGCTGGGGGAGCGCTGGAATGTCCTCATCCCATGAAATTGATCCCGCCATAGGCTTTGATATACAACGTAATGGAGTCAGATGGAGTCATACCGCCACTGCAGGTGTTGGAGGCATTATGTATGTATATTTCCAGGGGTTCCTCCAAATGGGGCATAGTCCTAGTGCCACATAGTCAGGAACTGCCCTGTCTGGGGCTCTGGGGTTGTTTTGGGGGCAGGGATCAGCCTTGGGATATTCTCATCTCCCTTTATACAAGTCCAATTAATAAAAAACCCAGACCGGACATTAATACAGAGATGAAACCGCCACCCCATAGTATAGATCCAAGATGTGATCTCATGATCTCAGAGCACCTTAAACCAGACCCATACACAGCAAACCCCAGACCAGACAATAAAAACCTCATACCAGACAATGGAGACCCCAGACAAGACAATAGGGACCCCAGACCAGACAATAGAGACCCCAGACCAGACAATACAGACATCAGTTCAGACAATACAGACCCCAAACCAGACAATAGAAACCTCATACCAGACAATATAAACCCCAGACCGGACATTAATACAGAGATGAAACCGCCACCCCATAGTATAGATCCAAGATCCACAGCAAACATCAGACCAGACAATAAAAACCTCATACCAGACAATGGAGACCCCAGACCAGACAATAGAGACCCCAAACCAGACAATACAGACACCAGCTCAGATAATACATACTCCAGACCAGACAATAGAACCTTATACCAAACAATATAAACCCCAGACCAGACAATAGAGACCCCATACCAGACAACCCATACCCCAGCTCAGACAATGTAGACCCCAGACCAGACAAAACAAACCCCAGACCAGATGATACAGACCTCATACCAAATAATACAGACCACAGTCCAGACAATACAGAAGCCCTACCACATAATTTTAACCCCAGGCCAGACAATACAGATCTCAGATCAGACAACACAAACCCCAGACCATACAATACAGACTCCAGTGAAACAATACAGACTCCAGACCAAACAATACAGACCCCCTACAAGATAATTTTGAACCCCAGATCAGACAATACAGACCAAAGGCAAAACAATACAGACCACAGACCAGACAATACAGACCTCATAGCAGACAATATATACCCCAGACCAGCTACTACAGACCCAAGAGCAGACACTACAGACCCCAGACCAGACACTACTGTCCCAAGAACAGACGCTACAGATCCCAGACCAGACAATTCAGACCCCAGACCAGCCAATACAGACCCCAGACCAAACAATACAGACCTCATAGCAGACAATACAGACCCCAGACCAGCTACTACAGATCATAGTATCATAGTATATAAGGCTGGAAGGAGACGCAAGTCCATCAAGTCCAACCTTCAAGAATTAAATAAATGTTTTATCCCCATAACCCGTGATATTTTTTCTCTCCAGAAAGTCATCCAGGCCTCTCTTGAACATGTACATAGAGTCCGCCATAACAACCTCCTGCGGCAGAGAGTTCCATAGTCTCACTGCTCTTACAGTAAAGAACCTTTGTCTATGGTGATGGTAGAATCGCCTCTCCTCTAGGCGCAGAGGATGCCCCCTGTCTATGGTGATGGTAGAACCTCCTCTCCTCTAGGCGTAGAGGATGCCCCCTGTCTATGGTGATGGTAAAATCGCCTCTCCTCCAGGCGTAGAGGATGCCCCCTTGTCCTGGTCACAGGCCTAGGTATAAAAAGATCTTTGGAGAGATCCTTGTACTGTCCGTTCAGGTATTTGTACATTGTAATGAGGTCTCCCCTCAGTCGTCTTTTTTCTAAACTGAATAATCCCAAATTTTGTAATCTGTCAGTGTATTCTAATCCCCCCATTCCCCTAATAATCCTGGTTGCTCTCCTCTGCACCCGTTCCAGCTCTATTATATCCTTTTTATACACTGGTGCCCAAAACTGTACACAATATTCCATGTGTGGTCTGACCAGGGATTTGTATAAGGGCAAAACTATGTCTTTATCATGAGAATCTATTCCTCTCTTGATACATCCCATTATTTTATTTGCTTTAGCAGCAGCCGCCTGGCTCTGGTCACTAAAATTAAGTTTACCATCCACCAATACGCCCAAGTCCTTTTCAGCTTCAGTTTTACTAAGTAATTGACCGTTTAGAACATAATTATACTTTTTGTTTCCATGGCCCAAGTGCATAACTTTACATTTATCTACATTAAACCTCATCAACCATTTCTCTGCCCATCCCTCAAGCTTCCACAAATCCCTCTGTAATGCTAAACTATCGACCTCAGTATTTATTACTTTACACAGCTTAGTATCATCTGCAAATATTGAAACTTGACTGTGTAAACCCACTACAAGGTCATTAATAAAAATATTAAAAAGAAGTGGCCCCAATACTGACCCCTGTGGTACTCCACTGGTAACATCAACCCAATCTGAGAATGTGCCATTAATGACCACCCTCTGTTTTCTATCACTAAGCCAATTACTTACCCAGATACACAGATTTTCTCCTATTCCCAGCAGTCTCATTTTATATACCAACCTTTTATGTGGCACGGTGTCAAATGCCTTTGAGAAGTCCAGATATACAACATCCACAGCGTCCCCCAGATCCAGTCTTGAACTTACCTCCTCGTAGAAACCAATCAGATTAGTCTGACAGGACCGATCTCTCATAAACCCATGCTGACGCTGGGTTATAAGGTTGTGCACAGTGAGATACTCCAGGATAGCATCTCTAATAAACCCCTCAAATATTTTCCCCACCACAGCAGTTAGACTTACGGGTCTGTAGTTTCCAGGATCGCTATTTGATCCTTTTTTGTATATTGGTACCACATTTGCTATGCGCCATTCCTGTGGAACATAACCAGTCCTCAGTGAATCTTCAAATATTAAAAATAACGGTCTGTCTATCACGGTACATAATTCATGCAGAACACGGGGGTGTGTGCCATCTGGCCCCGGTGATTTATCTATCTTAGTGGTTGCGAGGCGGCGCCGTACCTCTTCCTGGGTTAAACTGTTGACATTATAAAAAGAATTAACATTATTCCTCATTGTGTCTTCCACCAGGGGATTTTCCTGGGTAAAGCCAGTTGAGAAGGCGACATTCAGTAGATTGGCCCTTTCCTCGTCTCCTTCCACCATGACCCCCATGTTATTTCTAAGGGGACCCACACTCTCTGTTTTTAGTTTCTTATCATTTATATACTTGAAAAATAATTTGGGATTATTTTTGCTCTCCCTGGCAATATTTCTCTCAGTCTCTATTTTTGCGGCCTTTATCTGCTTTTTACAGGATTTATTTTTCTCTCTATAATCCTGTAATGCCTCATCGCTACCTTCACGTTTTAGCACCTTAAACGCTTTATCTTTCTCGCTTATTGCTTTCCTTACAAGACTAGTTAGCCACATAGGGTTTTTCTTGTTCCTTTTATGCTTTTTCCCATAAGGTATGTGTTTCTCACAGGACTTTTTCAGAATATATGTACATACAAGACCAGACACTACAGACCCCAGACCAGACATTACTGACCCAAGAACAGACGCTACAGATCCCAGACCAGACAATTCAGACATTATAGCAGACAATACAGACCCCAGACCAAACAATACAGACCTCATAGCAGACACTACAGACCCCAGACCAGACACTACAGACCTAAGACCAGACACTACTGACCCAAGACCAGACAATACAATACGGACTCCAGACCAGACAATACGGACTCCAGACCAGACAATACAGACCCCAGACCAAACAATACAGACCTCATAGCAGACAATACAGACCCCAGACCAGACAATACAATATGGACTCCAGACCAGACAATACAGACCCTATGTATAGAGACTACAGACACTACTTCCATCCTTACTCCATTGTCTCTCCTCCACCCACCTTTTCTGCACTCGACATACTCAGCTCTGCTACATCTGAGCAGGACCCCCTCTGCTTCCCCTCTGTTTGTGAACACTTGAAATTCCCGTCAGTGGTTGGAAACTTGAGTGTTACTTTTTTTTCCCCATTATTTTGCCTTTTCAAAGCTCACAGCTAATTTGCAAATCATTTCCAATATTCAGAACGATGGTGTTTCGTGCGGCGGAGACAAACACCTTGAATACTTAATAGTTCTCTTTATGAAACAATAGTGAGAGTTCATAATAACCGCAGCCGGCGCTCCCCCCACACCCCCGCCGCGCAGGGCCCAATATTTCATCTGCTCTCCAGACGGCTCGGCACAAGTACTTATTAAGCACAAGACAATATTGCATTTCCCTGTAGCGGAGCAGAAGTCTGAAACGGGCTAGAAATGTGATAAAAAACTAAATTCTGTTTAATATGGAAGAGACACATGGCTCTGCACAGGAGCTGCATACACAAAACGGGCAAGCATAGAAACAGCTGGGCTGCAACAGTGGACATACAAAGGGGGGTCAGTCTATACCGCCTCTAACATTTGTGAGATAGAGACCCTGAACGCACGGAATTTTGGCGACGATTCTATAGTTCCGGATGTCTTCTCCAATTCCGATGGTGACTGTCTGTTCCTCGACGATTTTACTAATGGCGGCCATCGCTGATGTTATCACATACGTTGCCCCTGAAGATCTGTGCCAATCAGAGGCCTCAGTAATCATCTCCAATGGGAGCGGAAGCAATGGGGAGGGGATGGTTTCTGTGGGTATCAGGGAAGTCCTCCGGAGGAGGTAAGTATCATTTTCGTCAATTTTCATCAATTTCCCACCAATTGCTTGGGATTTTCTGCAAAAGTCAAAAATCCCTTTAAGGATATAAAGTAGACTCCCCTTACTAGTGTAAAAAATTGTGGGGAATGGGTTGAATTGTGCCCTCTTTTGGGTATCAGGGAACCCCTCCGGAGGGGTAAGTATCATTTTCATACATTTTAATGCAAATTCTAAGGAATTTCTGCAAAAGTGGAAAATCCCTTTAAGCATGAAAATCTGACTACCCATCACCAACTAAAGATTGGTGTGGAAGGATTAGAAATGGGTTGAATTGCGTCCTCTACTGTTTCCCCCCTTTGGGTGTCAGGAAAGCCCTCTGGAGGGGTAAGTATAGTTTTCATCAATTTTAATCAATTTCACCCCAAATGCTAAGGATTTTCTACAAAAGTGGGAAATCACTTTAAGGATAAACAGCAGATTTCCCTTATTGTAAAAAATTGGGGGGAATGGGTTAGAAATGGGTTGAATTGTGCCCTCGTTTGGGTGTCAGAGAAGCCCCCCAGAGGGGTAAGTATCATTTTCATCAATTTCCCTGCAAATGCTAAGGGTTTTCTGCAAAAATGGAAAATCCCTTTAAGGATAAAAAGCAGACTCCCCATCTCAGTCTAAAGATTGCTGTGGAAGGGGTAAGAAATGGGTTGAATTGTGTCTTATACTGTTGCCCTCCTTTGGGTATTAGGGATGCCCTGTAGAGGGGTAAGTATCATTTTCAGCAATGTAATCAATTTTGTCCTAATGCAAAAGTGGAAAATCCCTTTAAGCATGAAAAGCAGACTCCCCATCCCAGTCTAAGGATTGCTGTGGAAGGGTTAGAAATGGGTTGAATTGTGTCTTCTACTGTTGCCCTCCTTTGGGTGTCAGGGAAGCCCTCCAGAGGGGTAAGTATCATTTTCACTATTTTTCCCTGCAAATGCTAAAAAATTTTCTACAAAACTGGAAAATCCCTTTAAGGATGAAAGACAGACTCAACATCTTCACCGATTGGCGGGGAGAGGGTTAGAAATGGGTTGAATTGTGCCCTCATTGGTTCCTTATATATTTTAATCAGAGTTCACAAGAAAACAGGGAAATTGCAGCGTAAAAAAATGAATAGTTTATTCGGTAAATGAGATGTCGGCTGATAACCGCAGGTTCCCGAGGCAAATTCATGTTTGATTCGCCCTCATCTGCCGGATTTGTTATATCTGTCAGATTCAGTTAATGCAAATGCGAATTTGATTTCCGTACTTTATTGTAATATATTATTGTTTGTGCCCGGATAACGGGAGGGACACAGGACTGAGCTGATCCAGTAATTGAAAGTGATTGATTAACTTACCAGGGCTTGGCTCTTACTCAGAATTAGGTCTGGACCTTGAAGTGACTTCTTCAGATACACCATAAGGTCAGGACATGGTGGAAGGAATACAGTAAATATTTCGTATCTGGACAGCACATGGTTGTATTCAGGCTCCTCTAAGGCAGTCACAATGTAACATTATGTCTACTAGACTTAGACCCTCCCACGCGGTACAAACCAAACTTACATGATTGTAAAAAAAAGACCTGTTATAGTCCATAACATTCCAGACCCAGCCCGAGGCTACATTCAAACTTCTATATGGCAGCCATAATTTCTTATTACAGCTACAAGACTTAGCCCCTCCCCTGAGGATTAAATAAGACAAGTTTAAATCACTTGCCCGTGGTGTATTTGTTTTAATAACACAAGTAACACAAGTTTGTTTTAGTTCCACAAGATCTATACCCATTACAAGACTGCAATCAGATTTCTGTATTGCTTTTAGAATTACATTTACCAGATTTAGACCCTCCCCCGCATTTCAAGTAAAAATACCCATATTTATATTAAGTGCAATGTAGTCACTCTAAAGAAGACCTGGTATAGCCAATGAAATGCCACATCTGGACCCAGTCCAAATCTGACTGCAACTATAATTTAATATTACGTTTACAAGACTTAGACCCTCCCCTGAGGATTAAATAAGCCAAGTTTTGATCACTATAGTCTATAAAGTGTCATTTCACACAACATGTTTGACATAGTAAATCCAAATGATCTGTATCCTGACCAAGACTGCATTGAGAGTTTTATATCACTATAAGAATTACATTTACCAGCCTTAAACCCTCCCCCGCGGTTCAAGTAAATACTTACATAACCTATGTTAGTAGGGTAAAGTCACAGAAGACCTGTTATCAAGGATGACCTGTTATCGCCCATGACCTGATCAAAACCAAGACTGTATTCAAAATATTGTCTGGCAGCCACAGTTTAGCAAAAAGATCTGGACCCTCCCCCGAGGTTCAAGTAACCCAATTTTAATCTGCCATAAAACCATCTGTATTGCCAAGTGATATGTTTGTTTTAGAAAATCTACCACATATGGATCTAAGACATAACTTCATTCTGACTTCTTTCTAGCAACTACAATTCAAAATTATAGCCACAAGACATAGACCCTCCCCTGTGGTTCAAGAAGCACATTTAGATCATCATACGGTGCAGTCACCTAAGAAAGGACATGTTATTGCTCGATAAATGCCACATCTGAACTCAGCTCATCACTTCATGCAGACTCCGGCAGCTAAAAACATAGGTAGTCACAATTTGCACTACAATCCTAAGACCTAGACCCTCCCCCGAGGATCAAGTGAACCAATTTTAATCCGCCATAAAACTATCTGTCTTGCCAAGTGATATATTTGTTTTAGAAAATCCACCATATAACTTTATTCAGACTGCTCTATGGCAGCCACAATTAAGAATTATAGCCACAAAACATAGACCCTCCCCTGAGGTTCAAAATGAAAATTTAGATCATCATAGGGTGCAGTCACCTTACAAAAAGACCTGATATGCTACATCCGGACCCAGCTCATTACTTCTTTCAGACTTGGGCAGCAATAAACATAGGTCATCGCAATTTAGCAGTACAATCCTAAGATCTAGACCCTCCCCCGAGGTTCAAGTGAACCAATTTTAGGCAGTAGTTTTCTTCACTCAGTTTTCAATGTAATTTCTATTAGTGATAGTAGAGGAACAGTTCAGTTCACAGTTATAGGACAGGTTGCTCCAGAATACAGGTGCCTACTACTTTCAGTAGTTATGAGAGGTCCTCTCTAAGACCACAGTTTGGAATTTACAAATCCTCTTTAGTAACTGGATTCATATGGTAATAAATAATGTCACTAGTCACAATGCTATACGGAAGCTAAATGTGAATGTGTCTCAAGCTCCGCTTTATTCTCCGGTGTTAACCCTTTAAATTTTGTAGCCACTCAATTAGTGGAGGAGTAAGAGCGACAAAGGTGGAGGTATGTACTAGATGCCCCCGGTGTGCTGATCACAGCCCATGTCTTTACACTATGTAGTGTCTTGGCATAGTGTAGATTCCCTTGCGGTCACAGACAGACAGCCGAGTCCTGACCAAGCATCTGACTTGGTGACAAGGACGGATTTAGTCCTGTATGACGTCTTCTCCTGGGGCCTGACCACCCTGCGGGGACGTAGGGGGAGTGCACTTTATCTTTCTATTAGGGCTGTATGTCACACGTGGTACAATCTGAAGGGTCCTGAGACTGGAAAATCAGTATTTATGAGCGGCCTCCATGGAACCAACTGGTTTTTGTATGTTCCTCTGTTATTCCTCCTGGAAATGTACTAGAATATTGACTAATATTGACAAGTGTTCTTGGGACAACCAGAAACTGAATAGTCAGAGCTGAAAATATAAAACTATGCAGAGACGCACGAGATAATGCGGGTCATTTATTAAGGGCCCGATTCGCGTTTTCCTGACGTGTTACCCGAATATTTCCGATTTGCGCCGATTGTACCTGAATTGCCCCGGGATTTTGGTGCACGCGATCGGAGTGTGGCGCATCGGCGCCGGCATGCGCGCGACGGAAATCGGGGGGCGTGGCCGAACGAAAACCCGACGTATTCGGAAAAACCGCCGCATTTAAAAACCGAAAATGTGTCGCTTGGGAAGCGCTTGCCTTCACCTGGTCCAGCTCGGTGTATTCCGGCACGTTCAGATGATTTTCAGTGCAGCAGCGCCACCTGGTGGACGGCGGAGGAACTGCCTTCATAAATCCCGTCCGGACCCGAATCCTGTGCAGAGAACGCGCCGCTGGATCGCGAATGGGCCGGGTAAGTAAATCTGCCCCAATATCTGATATCTAATATATCTTGGCATCTGTTTATTCCGTCATATTCCCATTTTTTAGGTCACGAGGACCCGTCAGCTCTCCAGATATGTCACTTTTAGAAAAAATTAGCAATCTTTTAAAAAATATTTGCTAAATCATAGCATTCTGCATTGTTCTGTCCCTCTATTATTCCTCCTGGTATTCAGTTAACAACTGGTTGTCACTATCACCCTTGTCAATTGGGAAGCTTCCTACACATGGCTGTCAGTATAGAGACACACCCCACTGACACACCCAGTTGTCTAATATGACATTTCCAGGGGGGTCTTTCCAGGTCTATTCTGACATTTCCAGGGGGGGTTTCCAGGTCTATTCTGACATTTCTAGGGGGTCTTTCCAGGTCTAGTCTGACATTTCCAGGGGGGGGGGGGCGGATCTTTCCAGGTCTATTCTGACATTTTCAGGGGGTCTTTCCAGGTCTATTCTGACATTTCCAGGGGGGGGGCGGGTCTTTCCAGGTCTATTCTGACATTTCCAGGGGGTCTTTCCAGGTCTATTCTGACATTTCCAGGGGGTCTTTCCAGGTCTATTCTGACATTTCCAGGGGGTCTTTCCAGGTCTATTCTGACATTTCCAGGGGGGGTTTCCAGGTCTATTCTGACATTTCCAGGGGGGTCTTTCCAGGTCTATTCTGACATTTCCAGGGGGGGGGTTTCCAGGTCTATTCTGACATTTCCAGGGGGGTCTTTCCAGGTCTATTCTGACATTTCCAGGGGGGGGGGTTCCAGGTCTAGTCTGACATTTCCAGGGGGGTCTTTCCATGTCTAATCTTACATTTCCAGGGGGGTCTTTCCAGGTCTAATCTTACATTTCCAGGGGGGTCTTTCCAGGTCTATTCTGACATTTCCAGGGGGTCTTTCCAGGTCTATTCTGACATTTCCAGGGGGTCTTTCCAGGTCTATTCTGACATTTCCAGGGGGTCTTTCCAGGTCTATTCTGACATTTCCAGGGGGTCTTTCCAGGTCTATTCTGACATTTCCAGGGGGGGTCTTTACAGGTCTATTCTGACATTTCCAGGGGGAATTACAGAGGAATCGCACACAAAATTAGTTTCTTTTCTAAAGAAATTGGAGGTTGTGGAAGAATTGATTTACGATTTGGAGAACGGGGGACCTTAAATCCATCTGGGTTGCGTATTTGGCAATATAGCACAGTGCGGGGCAGCGTCTCCCTTTCTGGTAGCATCCTCATAGTCTTTAAGGGGGCAATTATATCAGCAAAGTTTACAGATTCCCCTTTAAAACCCATGAAGGTTACTTTTTATCGACTTCTGCTCCGACTCGTCTCTCGAAAGCCAAAATATGCAAATTTTTCTTTCCGCACAGCAAAAAAATCGTAACGATTATTTGCTTTATGCAGAACAGAACTAGGGAAATAAGGGCTTATTACCTCTATCCCTCCGTCCCGCGTCTACAACACAGGAAGGAGCCTCTGCAGGATTTTGTTTAATAGGGTTTTCACGTAAAGGATCGGATGACAAACATCTTGTGTAAGACTCGGTGCGAGGAGATCAAACGCTATTATGTGCGCAATAAAGCGGAATGGGATCGCCGCTCGCCTCGTGGCCCTGGATCCGCCGCTCCGTACAAGGCGGATTATAGAAAGCCAAAATTTTATTTCTGAGCCATCAGACTCCTCTTTTACATGGCTCTAATATAGATTGGAATGGAGAACGTACATTTCCAGATACTAATAGTCTCGCCATATTGCTCGCCTTTCCTCCACTTCTTAGTATTATCTGTTTCTGGGAAAGCTGAGTAACTCTGTATGGCTGAGAGTGTGCTGGGCAGCATTTTATAGAGCAGGAGGGGCTGAGCACATTATACACAGTGCCTTATATGCTGGCAGCATGTTATAGAGCAGGAGGAGCTGAGCAGATTGTACATAGTGCCCTATCTGCAGGCAGCATGTTATAGAGCAGGAGGAGCTGAGCATATATTATAAAGTGTTCTATCTTCAGGCAGCATGTTATAGAGCAGGAGGAGATGAGCAGATTGTAAATAGCGTCCTATCTGCAGGCAGCATGTTATAGAGCAGGGGGAGCTGAGCAGATTGTACATAGTATCCTATTTGCAGGCAGCATGTTATAGAGCAGGAGGCGCTGAGCAGATTGTTCATAATGTCCTATCTGCAGCCAGCATGTTATAGAGCAGGAAGAGCTGATTGTACATAGTGTCCTATCTGCAGCCAGCATGCTTTATGGTCCCTTTAAACCTTCCCCCCTCATGGAGGAGGGGTGCACTCTATATTTGCGGGACCAGTGTCCTTCGCGTCATGTGTCACACGCAGGCTACAGTCTTCATTCCTGCAACAGATGCTTAATGGATGGCCACGTGTAACGGATCACACTCAGCTCGGATCTATTACCCTGTGGGATGAGTCTGCAGGGCGGTGGTATTTCCTGACTGCGGCCTCCTCCGTTCCCCCCACATATTCCTCCGCGTATGACTAGTGGTATGTGTGTGATCACCTACCTGGTGCTGATGATTCATGTATCTGCGGACTGTGCACTGACATGATGGATGGTATACCTGGAAAGAGCTGACTGCTCGCCCATTTTTTTGGGGTCAATTAGTAAATTTAACCCTTAGACGTACTCATTGGTCCATTTAGCTCCTCCTAGTAAAATATCTGTTTGCATAGAGCCGGATTTATGCAAATCCAACCCCCCCGATCCCTGTTCTTTTCCTTTCAATTTTTTCCAATGCAATTCATTCCAGAGCGAGATCTGTGCTCGCTGCTTCATACAATTTTAAACTGGAGCCCCGGGCAAAGGGTAAAGAGCCAAAAATTTCCACCCCAGTCTTATTAAATCTCATTAGTACGAGATATGGATTTTGGCTCCGGAGCTGCAGAGCGAGATTGTACGAGTCCCTGGGCTAAGGAGTCTTATAGATTATAACATTGTACATGGAGACTCATAAAATATACAGAAGTGTCTGGTATTGGTTAAATAAAAGAGTCGCTCCGCACCCTACTGCCTCGGATATAGCGTTGAATGAGAATGGGGTCTTAAAGGGAACCTGTCAGGAGGTTTGAGGTCTGCAAATGCTTCTATCCAAGATCACAATGATGTCCCTATGTGTTCCACATACGGCGTAAGACAAATTCAGATTTTTTTGAATGCTGTATTCCAATGTGATGTAAGGAGTCAAGTGACTTTACTCCACCCCCGTGACTCCATAAAGGTCATTGGTATGCAGTATTTAAAGTTATTTTTTCTGCATAAGTTCAATCCTGACATTGGTCTTTATAACAGGTTGGAAACAACTTGTGGGTCAAAATCCTCATGACAGGTTCCCTTTAAGATTACTCTAATAGTGGTGGCACCTAGTAGAGGCTAAGAGGTTATGGGTGACTTCTTTTATTCCACAATGGACATGTTATTGGGTGCAGTTGCATCACCTTTAAGGGTACAATATGGAATGACTAAGTCTTAAAGGGGTTTTCCAAGAATTCTGGAAAGCCCGGTAAGGGATGTGGTGCCAAAAAGAAACAAAGTTTCTTACCCTGATCTAGCTCCCGTGTTGGTTCCCGGTGCTTCCCGACAAGCAACATCCCATGGTCCAAGGAGGCACTTAAAAGAAACCTACCATGAGGACTCTACTATCAGAAGTAGATGTGATGGTAGATTCCTCCTGCTTCCTCTGCCCTAATCTGTAATTTAATAATCCTGAAACCTAACCTAACTTGTTAAAAACTTTATTTTAATAATATGTAAATTAATTGCAGAGGCTACTGGGGCGTGGAGTAGCCTTAGGTCCCAGTGCCTGACCATGATAGTACACGCCCCAGTAGCCTCTGCAGTTAATTTACATATTATGAAAATAAAGTTTTTAACAAGTTAGGTTTCTGGATTATTAAATTACAGATTAGGGCAGAGGCAGCAGGAGGAATCTACTGTAATATCTACTCCTGATAGTAGATTCCTCATGGTAAGTTTCCTTTAAGGCCTTGTAGAGGCACCAAAGATTGGAAGTCCCGTTTCAACACAGGAACTGGACTAGGGTAAGTATCCCTCTCTTGCCTCCTGGGTGTTTTCAAGAATTCCTGGAAAAACCCTTTAAGAGAGTTTATCCTGGTGTAGGGATACACTAAAATTGGAAGATCTCTTACATTTAGAGTGTAAAAATTGTACTTTCTAATAGACAGATTTACCGATATTTTATCCTACTGGTATCTTGCATCCAGTCACAGTTTTCTTGATGGACACTGCCCTAAGAGTGGAGCCGAGCTCTTGTAATGCAGTGCATTCTGGGATATATAGGTTGAACTCTACCATAGGTTGAGCTCCTAGATAAATGGGCTACCAGAAAATTTGGGGAACTACCTGGGGGCTACAGAAGCCTTCGTAAAGGTAGGGACCACATAATGGTTGTGACCTATTTCTATAAGTCATCAGATATTTCTACACAATATTACTGTATAAGAATGACAAACCGAGTCCATGTGACCATCAGCCATTTTTTAAAGTGGTCAGCATGTCATACCACATTTGGCCTGTAGTGGCCACTGCATGGAAATATTAGTTCATGAGCGATCACTGTGATCTTCACTTTATTAGAAGAAAGAAGACAACCTGGGTGCTACAAAAGCTTTTGTAAGGGACTACATTAATGGTGTGTGATCTGTAAAGTGGGTGTGACCTATTTCCATAAGTTATCAGATATTTCTACACAATATTACTGTATAAGAATGATAAACCAAGTCCATGTCACCATTAATCAATTATTTAAGTGGTCAGCATGTCATACCACATTTGGCCTGTAGTGGCCACTGCAGGGAAATATTAGTTCATGAGCGATCACTGTGATCATCACTTTATTAGAGGAAAGAAGACAACAGAAGCTTTTGTAAGGGACTACATTAATGGGGTGTGACCTGTAAAGTGGGTGTGGCCTATTTCCATAAGTCATCAGATATTTATGCACAATATTATTGTATAACAATGATAAAATAAGTCCATGTGACCATCAATGACTTATTTAAGAGGTCAGCATGTCATACCACATTTGGCCTGTAGTGGCCACTGCAGGGAAATATTAGTTCATGAGCGATCACTGTGATCTTTACTTTATTAGAAGAAAGAAGACAACATGGGTGCTACAGAAGCTTTTGTAAGGGACTACATTAATGGGGTGTGACCTGTAAAGTGGGTGTGACCTATTTCCATAAGTTATCAGATATTTCTACACAATATTACTGTATAAGAATGACAAACCGAGTCCATGTGACCATCAGCCATTTTTTAAAGTGGTCAGCATGTCATACCACATTTGGCCTGTAGTGGCCACTGCATGGAAATATTAGTTCATGAGCGATCACTGTGATCTTCACTTTATTAGAAGAAAGAAGACAACCTGGGTGCTACAGAAGCTTTTGTAAGGGACTACATTAATGGGGTGTGACCTGTAAAGTGGGTGTGACCTATTTCCATAAGTTATCAGATATTTCTACACAATATTACTGTATAAGAATGATAAACCAAGTCCATGTCACCATTAATCAATTATTTAAGTGGTCAGCATGTCATACCACATTTGGCCTGTAGTGGCCACTGCAGGGAAATATTAGTTCATGAGCGATCACTGTGATCATCACTTTATTAGAGGAAAGAAGACAACATAAGCTTTTGTAAGGGACTACATTAATGGGGTGTGACCTGTAAAGTGGGTGTGGCCTATTTCCATAAGTCATCAGATATTTATGCACAATATTATTGTATAACAATGATAAAATAAGTCCATGTGACCATCAATGACTTATTTAAGAGGTCAGCATGTCATACCACATTTGGCCTGTAGTGGCCACTGCAGGGAAATATTAGTTCATGAGCGATCACTGTGATCTTTACTTTATTAGAAGAAAGAAGACAACCTCATTAAATAATTGTCATTTCCGAGCTACGTGGAGAATAGCTAAGTAATTTAGAAATACGTAGCCCCCGTGTATGGCAGGTTGTAGGCGTAATGTTAGTATGTTTGTCATTGTAATGAGGTCACCTTGGTGTCTCCTGCATCTCACAGAAGGCAAGAACCTGACAACAGATAGCGGTAGTATTTATAGCGTTGTAGCCCTGTAATTGTTCTCCTTATATACAATATGTCACTACAGTGGTCTTGTGCTGGAGCTGTATGAAGTCATTCGGAGAGAGACTATATTGTGTGACACCGGCATCGCAGGATATGAAACCAGCTTTCGAAAGTCATTATGGCTTTGACCCTGTAGTGTCATACGCTCCCGTGATTTCTATTCTTAGATTTCCTTTCTGAAACTGAAACACAGCGAACACAATGGCATTTGGTGTTTCGTTTTTTTTTTTACCTCGTCGGAGCAGTCACAAGTAGACCTTCTAAGTAGACCTTCTTCTTGTCCCAATGACTAAATTTCATTGTAGAGGAAACCATCATCGGTGGAGTTCATTGTAATTTAGGGCGTTAGCTTGGCTGTTGTTACTGCAAAGGTTGGCCAATGCAAGGGCTTAGTGGTTTTGTGTAGCCCATGATGACCCTTGTTCACATCAAGGTGTCCACATCAGGGATGGCATATGCTCCTGGAGTAGACCCTTTTTGTCACCTCGTAGGAAGAGTTGCAATTGAGTTTGGCCCTTGGGCATGGACCATAGTTATAAGGAGCACAAAGTTTGAGGCCCTGTTGACCCACGGGGCACAAAGACCTTTCTGCTACACGAGAAGTTACCTCTACTAAAAATAACACGTAGAAGAGTTATTATTTGGTTAGAAGGATCTATGAGCATCAGATTACAACTCTCTGTCCTCCTATGTGTATCTTCCAAACTCATCCTTCTCAACCTCACGTGACATAGAGTATTTGTGTTGTCCTGTGATTAGGTCCATGTTGTCCCATTAAGTCATTTTTGTCACTAGAAACTTAGAACATGGTTTTAAAGGGCATCTTGTAGGACATCTTATAGGACATTGGTTCTAGTTGGTCTAGATGACTCCTACCATTGAGTTGTTCCCACTTGTCATTTGGGCACCATGGACCAGTGGACCAGTGGCAATACCCTTCATGCCAAAGTTGCATTCCAAAGGGTATGTATAGTATATCCAAAACCAATCCATCCACACAACCCAACTCCATCCATGAACCCAACCATTCTGACCATGGTTGGAGCAAAAGTTTCTCCTAAACCTTCTATAGATAACATATCATAGATACAAGAAATTTCTCACCTTTAGCACAAGCAAAGCCAAAAGTTCTACTCAAATACACTGGAACCATTTTTAGGAAAATTCCAGGTTTATGTAAGGTACAGTAACTTGCGTTCCTCCTTGAGGACTCCATGAAATGTTCCGAGTCTTGCCTATGACTAATACTCTCGGTAAGGAGATGACAATCCACGACCTCCAATTGAAGCCACCTCTCCGCATCCTCTGTTCTTCATCTTGCTGCCTCTTAGATTTAGCTTGTTGCTTGTGACTAATAACTTACTCTATAACTATCTGTAAATTACATCATTGCTATTCATAGAAGAGAATTGTGAAGGTCCTTTGTGCATTTCCAGTCATTGCTTTCACTGGAGACATCAAATGATCTCTAATCGAGACAGGAAAAAAGTAGAACATTGTTACTTTGTAATATTCTGTTCTGTTTTGTGGCTATGTCCATTGTTACTACAATATATGATGTAGGTCCTCGTTATTGGCCGCAAGTAAATGAGAGAGAACTTCATGGAGGGGCCTGCGCATGCGCAACCTTCTCCCATACCTTTGTGGCCTCAAACTTTGCTTCACCAAATCTATGATGACCATGTACGAATTTTGTTACTGGATGGAAGGAGATGGTAATGTGAGCAAAAAAAAGTTTCAAACATCAAGTCGGGATCTGTAGTCTTATCGGGTCATAGACAGCCACTGGTTTGATGGCATTTGGGTAAAGAACCCAAGAACTCGAAATCCCCCTGGCATCATTCCCTACTCTATATTCAGATCTCTATCCCTACAGTTCCACGTTATATTAGGCAATGATTAAGTAACTATCCATTCAGCTTCCAAGTATTCTATGGGAAGTACCTCCAAACAGTTGGTACTCTCTAAATATATGATGTTCGGTAAGTTGAGAGTTGTATATCATATTTATAGTGACCTATTTCTTTGGGGTGGCTTTACTGCCAAGTCAGCACAGTTCTGCCCCAGTTTTGAACTAGTTTTATTGTCGTTTATCTTCTTCATCTCCTCCCAAAAATGGCAAATACAATTTTGGACCAACACATAGATTGACCAAAAAGATCAACTGGAGAAAATATTGAAAAATACTGGACCTTTGAAAAGTTGGAACATATTGAGAGATCGAGAGATCAAAAAGGTCATCTGGAGAAAATACTGAAAAATACTGGACCTTAGAAAAGTTGGGGCTTATTGAGAGATCGAGAGATCTTGATTTTGAGAGCAACATGACCTAGAAGCTGCTTAGCTGCTTGACAGCATACTAGTAGTGGTTTATTAGGCCTATTTCTCATGACGGGTTCACTCTAAATTCCTACCTAGGAACTGAGGGAATTTATACTGCCCCTGCTTAAAAGAGTTAGTTTACGCCTACCTACTGACCATTGCATGTTCTTCCATTCTTCAATTTTACTTCAGCCTATGGGCCCCGATGATTAACCACTTACCAGCTATGATGATGAACTTCAGGAACCAAGGGGGTTGAGGTGTATTATGATGAACTTCAGGAACCAAGGATGTTGAGGCATATTATGATGGACTTCAGAAACCAAGGATGTTGAGACTTATAATGATGAACTTCCGGAACCAAGGGGGTTGAGGCTTATAATGATGAACTTCAGGAACCAAGGATGTTGAGGCATATTATGATGGACTTCAGGAACCAAGGGGGTTGAGGGTTATAATGATGAACTTCAGGAGCCAAGGATGTTGAGACTTATAATGATGAACTTCAGGAACCAAGGGGGTTGAGGCTTATAATAATGGACTTCAGGAACCAAGGATGTTGAGGCTTATAATAATGGACTTCAGGAACCAAGGATGTTGAGGCTTATAATAATGGACTTCAGGAACAAGGATGATGAGGCTTATAATAATGGACTTCAGGAACCAAGGATGTTGAGGCTTATAATAATGGACTTCAGGAACAAGGATGTTGAGGTTTATAATAATGGACTTCAGGAACCAAGGATGATGAGGCATATTATGATGGACTTCAGAAACCAAGGATGTTAAGGCTTAGAATGATGAACTTCAGGAGCCAAGGATGTTGAGACTTATAATGATGAACTTCAGGAACCAAGGGGGTTGAGGCTTATAATGATGAACTTCAGGAACCAAGGATGTTGAGGCTTATAATGATGAACTTCAGGAACCAAGGGTGTTGAGACGTGTTGTTAAACTCCTGCCTTGAAAGTGAGAGAACTTGTCCGACCCCTGCTCAAGTGAACTGGCTTACGTTTTCATACTGTATTAGCCAATCCCACAGCATTTTCTTATGTTCTTCATTTTTGCTCCAACCTCTGAGGTTTCTAACATCCAACAATCCAACAGTGTTGCAAAAAAAAATTCTAAAAACTACCGTAATTGCCAGGTTTAGGCCTAGTGCGATCATAAAGTCGGCTCATCCCATAATAGCACAGCTATTTGATGAGGACATACACAGTTAATTCTCTACAGCAAGCCGCGTCTCTTCCTTAATACAAGTAAGGAAAGATGTTACAAACCCCTGAAACACGATTGTAAAATCCCTGCTTTTATTTATGGAATCTGGGCGCAATTTCTCATGCCAAAGTCTAAGTGTTAAAATCAAATACTGTTTTATGGATACTCGCTAATCCCCATTGCCTACAACCAGCTCATAGACGCAATATATTTCCAGAGCTCAAGCGGCTTTAGCTGTCCCACTGTACTGAGTCATACATCGTGTACCGCGAGCAGGGGATGGCAGTCGGCAGCTGTTTAAGGGCACTGAAACTCTATTCTGGGTTCTGCTGCGGTGGGAGGCAAAAGTGGGGAAAATCTATATATCACTTTAGCAGCTCTTCACTTTTACTCAAAGTTTAGAGGTGTGATATATATAACTATAGACGGCAAGGTACAATGATGTCAGGGATGGATGGAAGCTGCAAAAGAATATGGAATAAGATATGAACGAAACTTGCCGATCGGCTAATACCTGCAACCTGAATGGGAGCTTACTACACGGAGAACGGGAGAAGGAAGCTTATTGGTGGGGATATGGAACGTTGTGGATAGGTTGTCATGATTATTGGCCCTTTAAAAAGAACCTGGCCTAATAAACTATTACCAGTAGGCATCTGAACAGCTTCTAGATCATGTTACTTTCATGGCCAAGTGTGGTGACGTCATCCAGAAACTCAACTTTCAAGTGAGATGGTTGTATACAGTCAAGGAGGTGGAGACTTTAATACTAAAGTCAAGCTTTCCCCACCTTTCCCGCCTCTTTCCCTGTGATCGACATCATTTATCAGAATGCAGGAGATCTGGTTAGTGATGTCCCTGAATGCAGGAGCATTAGTTACAATGAAGGGGCTGTTCTGAGGGGAGGAGAGTTTGACTTCATCGTAAAACTCTCCGCCTCCACGACTTTTTACAACCAATTTATATCTCACTTCAACAGGTTGATTTTTTGGATTTTTTGGATAATGATGCCACCATACCAGGCCACAACAGAGACATGATCTATAAGGTGTTCAAACATACTGGTAGCGGTTTATTAGACCAATTTCTGATGACAGGTTCCCTTTAAGACTAAATTACTTTTGATATTCAGATTGGTCAATATGTACAACTAGATGAAGGCTCCTAAGATAAATCTATTGGATGCAACCTTGAGGAGATTTAAAATATTGACCCCATTTAGATGGCGAAATTGAGTGATTCTGATTTCTAGAACTAGCACATTATCATGGGAGTTGGGCATTCAAAGGTTTTTCAAACTTGGAGTTTTGTTCAGATGAGTTGTCGTTGGGCTTGGAAATTTGGTCAACAATCAGACCATGGCTCACAGTTCTGAATAGGGTTGTCCAAATGGGCCCCAAATAGGCTTTATGGAAGTGTGAACTGACCTTCTGATCTCATTGTTTATTTCAATGTCTTGGTGATAATTATTATAATTAATATTACGGTCTGATGAGTTCTATTGTTTGAAGGACCAGGTCATTTTCAGGTGATAGATCCAAAGCTTTTTTATTAACTTTTATAAAAGTATGACTCCCATGACATCACATGATTCACTCACTCTACAGTTTTAGTCAAGTCTTTTCTGAAGATCAACGTCCAACCCATGCATAAAAACCAAGAATCCACAAAATCTACACATTGGGGCATATTTACGTACCCGGTCCTGTCGCGATCCCGCGGTGCATTGTCCGATGAGGATTCAGGTCCACCGCTTCGTCGTTCCTGCATCCGTCGCTTCTGCCCCGAGGTCCGCTGGAGTTCACCTGCTTCTTCCTGGTGCATGTGAGTGCTTGATCTGGCGACACAAATCCTTTTTTAAATTCCTCGGTTTGTCCGAATCCGTCGGGTTGTCCACGTGCGCCAAAGTCCTGGGGCAATTTGGCACAAAACGTAAATCATTGGGAAACCCAACGAAAATGCGCCCGACGGACCCTTAGTAAGTGGGACAAAATATGTTATTGGTGAACCACCAAATAAATCGCCTTCATAATAATGTTTCAAACTGAAGGTGGTCTTCTTGTAGACCGAGGCAGGTTTGGCTTTGTTGAGTTTTTTAAGGCAAGTAGAACATTCGAGGACCAATAATGAAGAGACCCTTCCCAGATATCCATGTCCACTATAGAATCGACATGTCAAAATTACGTTGTCAATGTACAGGTAACAGTGACAACTCCGCAAAATAATGGAGGAACTCGGGGGGAAATTGTGTACATAGCACACAGTCATCATAATCTTTTAAGACGTCTTCTCCTTCCCACCGGCTTCAAGGAATGGAGACATTAGTAGGTTTTCATAAAGGCAGGCATTTGGCTGTAAATCATAGGCTTAATGTTGTTATATATTCATATTTTGAACCCATATGCCTCCATGAGAAAACTGCTGAGCTTAATTTTTTTTTTTTTCCCTTAAGTTATTAAAAAGGAATTTGTTGCCTGGCATTTCATTTCAGAAGGTGCAAATTCTTTTTCACAGCTGTTTTGCTTAAGCGACAAAGTGGCCGTATCTTGTCCACTGCCAGCAGAAAAGCAGTTTATCTTCTGACTCCACACCGTGATGTCTCTCTCTCTCTCTCTTTTTTTATAAGCAGAATGATTAAATCGTGGTTGGGTAATAAACCAATGCAGAATACAGCCAGGGAATAAATATCGGAGCTGAAGACTCCTTCAAGGAACAAATCACCGGAAAGATCTTTCCGACATTTCACTGCTATATTCATTGGGAGGGGAGATGAGACGACACTATCATTAAAGAACATTTCTCTGAGAAATCTCCAGTAAATATAAATTCTTGAGTCATCTACACGTCGGACAAGTTGTTGAAAATTCTATTTATCTGATTCTTAGTCGAGGGTGTTTTTGGAGAAACGGGATGTCAACCGTGATGTCCACCATTACTGCTCCGTAGACTTGTGATTGGAAAGTCTACAAAAGTTATACAGTTATATGTGCATAATGGATGTGGTTGTTTGTTCTAACTTAGATTAGGACTGTAGAAATCGGCCATGTTTTTATGGCCATGTCGATACATGAAGACATTGGTGGAAGAAGAATGAAGGCCACATACATACATTTTAGAAGGGGAAAATCCTATGACACATGAATGCTCCATTCAGTTGACGGTGCCCAAGGAGAGTGTTGACAATGGCACTGGCCTATCACCCTTGAGATGAGGATCGGCATGTTGAAATCTTCTAAATATTCCAAAGAACTTGTCATAGATACTAGGCTACAGATTGGTTTACCTATCTTATGTGTGATATGTATGAACAACTCAACAGTAACCTCAAATGGAACCTGTCAAGCTGTTTGGGACCTCTAAACCACTAGCATGGCTTTACATAACCAGAATATTTAGCTTAATTCTGGCCCTTTTGGTACCTTGCAGAAAACCAGGTGGAAAGATGCCATTGGGTTAAATGATATGGCATAAGCAAAGTGGACTCCCTAATTCAGCCGAGGGCGGTCCACCTCACTTCTCAGGTGCCCGATATCCAGAGCATAGACAGTGAAGCATGCCGACCCTATTGACCTTTATTTCGTATTGTATTACCCTATACAGTTGGTCAGTGGTCCTACTTTCAGTAGCCTTGGGTTCACTGATGTGGTAGAAGCAAAGTGGACTTTTTGGTTAAGCCCAGGGCGGTCCACCTCACTTCACTACTCGGACACCCAATATCCAGAGCATACACAGTAAAGCAGGAAACTTGTTGACCCTACTGACCTTTGATTTCGTATTGCATCAACCTGTCCAGTGGTTTGGTGGTCCTACTTTTAAGGCCACGTCATATGTTAGAAAATGTTTTTTTTTACAAATGATTTCTCTCTTGTTATCTTTTATAAGGTCCTGCATGGATCAGTCATATTTCACTTTGGTCCTACGTACTGTACTTTATTTTTACTTTGCTTTGGTCACTTTCCATTAGGGAAGGGCACGTTCCTAATTTTAGTCTGTTGCCCTACCCTGTGTAGAATGAGGTGCGTTCATGTTTTACAGCTGAGTAGCTGGAACAATAAAGTCCTAAAAGCATCTAAAGGCATCAGGAGGCTATAATAAACACTATGCATGCTGAACACGTGCTCTGCATCTTTGAAGATGAGCTTAAAGGGATAGATTCAAGAGAAACCCAATTATTTAGCGTGAGCCTAAAGACTGAATACATTTAGTGATTGCCCTGTCTTGCAGCCATGATGAGATCCATGTATCTGGGCTTGGAAGGCTGGGGGGCTTTAACAGGCTCAACCCTATGGATCTTGTGTCCAAGTTGGACTGTAAAAGGAGGAGGAGCTTGAAAGCAGTTATTTTCTTGTTTGGTGGTCTTTGTGGTAGACACGTGGTAGTCATGTGGTAGTTATGGTATATGCAATTTTCATATTCGTCCCTTTTAAGAGGAACTTTCATCTTGCCCACCACCTCCAACTCCAACACCAACCTCCTTTAATAGATTCCAACGCAGTTGAATTTTTTTCCTAATATCTCCGGTTCACAAGCAATCTTTTCTGATATGCTAATTAGGTTCTCTACTGTCAAATGGGTGGTGCCAGACTGGCTGATATAGTTCGGAACTACCCACGAGACAAAATAGAGCCTCTTTAGGATATTTATTGTCGAGACTAATTTAAAAAGTCTACTGGTGGCCTACCCTTCTTCATCCCCTACCAAATAGATCCTACTGACCTCGTTATTGGGTGGTCTTCTGCTATATCGCTGGGGTTCAATATTTGGTTGGTGTCTTGGTCCATCGGAGGATCCTCTGATGTTCTGGTGGGCCTGTCCAACACGGCTAATAATATTGTTGCTTGGGGATGCTACGGGCTACAGAAGAAATCTCAACTGCGCCAGTGGAGTAGCAAAGTGTTGGAGTACATTGAGGTCGTGAAAGATTAGAAGCGGTTGTCTATTTAAAAAAATTCTTTGACAACAATGTAGATATCAGCTGTTATCTGAAGATGTGTCTCCAGGGGTGAACCTAAACTCTCTGCTGCCTGAGGACAGCTATATAATGGCGGCCCCTCTGCCCCATCAAGTAGTAATATATCAGGTTATTTTTTAGTAAGCAGGTTCTCCATGAAGTGTCTCACACTCAAGCTGACCTCGTTATAGGGAGACAGTGCTCCTGATGTTGCCCCCTATCTTACAGCATGTGGTGCTGCCTGAGGCAAAAGGCTCAACACTATGGTTGGTGCACCGCTATCCGTCTCCACTAAGAGATTAGGATCCTGAATGGGATCTCAGGAGTTTGTATTTCTTGAAGGAGCTTTCTCTGGAGTACCGTAAGTCATTACCAGATGATTGATGAGATGGGGTAGTGCCAGTGGCACTACTCTACAGTCGGAGCTGCCAGCAGAAAGTGCCATCTGTAATGTTGTGGCTGTCCTGTGTTACTACTACTGATCTCATGGTGGGCAGAGACTGTCACTACACAATGGAAAGATCTCTTTGGGTTTCCAAAAACGGGCAGTTTAGGGAATCTGTAACCTAAAATAACCGAATCTCAAGAATCTGTGAAGCTCTGTTAAATACAAATGGCTTATTATATTTAAGTGTAATTTTTTTACTGTCTACGTTGCCCGTATTTGCATTGAGAAACCTGAATCCAATGTAGCGGCAGTGTTACATATTACAGGTGAGGGATCTCGCTGCCGCGTCGGGTCTAGTAGAACACAGATTGCTTCTAATGGGCTGTGAAACTAAACAGTTCCTGAAATCTCTCGGTGCAAATGACGGCTTAAAACTGTGCCATCGCCGTTCCCTCGTTTGCAATAGGATTAAACATTTTTACTCGCCTAATAAAAGAAGCGCTATCAAATTAGCCATGTCTATAAAATAAAATGTTTTCCTTCTTGCTCTTAGAGCACCATCTTTCGATGCATATGGGACAGATTTTTAAGTCAGCGCTGTGGTCGACGGTGAAGAGCAGGTCAAAGTCATGGTCTGTTAAATGGCTTCAAGAGTCATTGATCAACCCACTATGGGGATGACCCACCACCAGTTCAAGGGTCCTGGAACTGCTGAACTCAGATCACAAATGTAGCGAATACCCACAAATTTTAGAAGGTACTGTGGCTGTGGTCAACACAGTAGAAGACAATCCCATTTAGAGGTCACTTTACAGTCAATTACTTACGACTAAGGCCGTCAATTATTGTGAAGAGCAGGTCAAAGTCATGGTCTGTTGAATGGCTTCAAGAGTCAATGATCAACCCACTGTGGGGATGACCCACCAATTCAAGGGCCCTGGAACGGCTGAACTTAGATCACAAATGTAGCGAATACCCACAAATTTTAGAAGGTAGTGTGGCTGTGGTCACCACATTAGAAGACAATCCCCTTTAGAGGTCACTTTACAGTCAATTACTTACAACTAAGGCTTTCAATTATTGTGAAGAGCAGGTCAAAGTCATGGTCTGTTGAATGGCTTCAAGAGTCAATGATGAACCCACCATGGGGATGACCCACCACCTGTTCAAGGGTCCTGGAACTGCTGAACTCAGATCACAAATGTAGCGAATACCCACAAATTTTAGAAGGTAGTGTGGCTGTGGTCACCACAGTAGAAGACAATCCCCTTTAGAGGTCACTCTACAGTCAATTACTTACTACTAAGGCTTTCAATTATTGTGAAGAGCAGGTCAAAGCCATGGTCTATTGAATGGCTTCAAGAGTCAATGATCAACCCACTATGGGGATGACCCACCACCTGTTCAAGGGTCCTGGAACTGCTCAACTCAGATCACAAATGTAGCGAATACCCACAAATTTCAGAAGGTAGTGGGGCTGTGGTCACCACAGTAGAAGACAATCCCATTAAGAGGTACACTTTACAGTCATTTACTTACTACGAAGGCTGTCAATTATTGTCAAAATAACCCAATGTCGTTAAGGGTAGTGCCTCTTGTAGCCATATAGCAGAGGATGTCTCCAATAGAAGAAATCTAGCACATAACTGGCGTAAGCTGCACCTCAAGTACAATATTGATCAGGAATATGTTAGATGATAACATATCATTATGATACACTTGACCTTCTGGACGCTTGCTTCCAGAGAATACCCAATAGTATAGTTATAGAGGATGTAGAGGTGTCACAGCACGAGTGCCACCTAAACAACCAGTAGCATAATAAATGGCACACAATATGCTGTTACAGACTTAATATGGCCCAGGAACTTTAGGTTACATCTACAAGGGTCAAGTTGAGGTCCATAATTGACTCTTTCTTCTCAGGCAGAACCATGGCATATTGATATATTGATCTATTGATTGATACAGCTTTGAGGAACCTGTGACAACATCTGGTATAACCTTTAGACTATGTTCTGATGTCCATTGGTTTTTCGTCTGACCGTTAATAATATCCTTTTTAGACAACCATTTATAACCAGCCCACAAGTCTTTAAATACTATTGACTGTGATGGCCGTCCACTTTGAACCAGTTGACATGATTTGGAATCTACCAGATCCAGACTAGACTTGGAAGATTATGGTCTAAGTGGATCTACAATCGAGTTATAATGACTATTTTTCTTATGTAGACAAGGGGTCTCCAACCTTTTGCTCTCCAGCTTTTGACCATGCATGAGATTGTCGTTTCATCCCTACGAAGAGTTTGGAGATTACTCCAATAGATAATCCACCACAGTAGATGAAGGTTATGCTCCCAAAGCTCATTGAGTCAACAAAGGGTCAACTCTTTTTAAGAAAATCCATGTGAATTAGATTTTTTCTTGGACTCTTCTACAACAGAATAGATGACATAGTTAAATTCTTGGTAGCGATTGGTCGAAAGCTACCAGACAGGAGACATCTCCATCTCTCTGAAGGACAAAACATAACATTGACTTGCACCTGAGCTCTATGATTGCACATTGCAAGAATTTGGAGCTATATTCCCCCGGTAGACAGATTGATGTATTAGTAGCCTAAACTCTCAGACATTTTGGCATGGTTTCCACTATGTGTAGTGTCTGATCTGTAGCCACCTAACTCCCTGTAATTATTTTATTGTGTGCTTCATGGAGGGTCTGGGGGCTTAGTTACTGAAGTCTCCTTTGAGGGGAAGTCTGCTTTGTGTAACTTTGCATGTTCCCCTCATGGACGTAAGGCTTTGCTGTAATCTCAATAAAGTTAATTTAAGACAGATAAGTGCTAATGTTCTCTGTAAATTATGATCTCTTAAAGGCGAACTTGATATCCCATTTCCTCTACAGCATAGTCACCTGGGTCCAAGGAGCCGAGATATAGGGAGGTGTTTGATGGGCTGCTAATAATTTGGAGTTGTTTGAGCAGTTCCTATATTTGACTGTGACAAAGGAGAAACATTAAGTTATAATATATATATTTTTACACCACAGAAACCTAATTTTTTGGATTCAGCTGTCACCGAGTGTCCCATGAGGACTGTGCCCCACTGCAACCCTGTTGTCCTGTTGCCTTCATTGTAGGAGCAAGGTCAGTAGAAAGCAACTCAAGGATATTGGGACCTCAACAATCAACGATCATTTGCCGAATATTTCCATTGTGCACCGAATTGCCCCGGGTTTTTGGCGCACACGATCGGATTGTGGCACATCGGCGCCAGCTTGCACGCGACAGAAATCGGGGGGCATGGCCGTCGGAAAACCTGACGGATTCGGAAAAACTTCGGTATTTAAAGAAAAAAATAGGATGGTGAACTCCGGCGGAGTCCTGGTGGACATCGGGCGCACGACCTTAGTGAATCGCCGGAAGACCCGAATCCTCATCGGAGAACGCGAAGCTGGATCGCGACCAGACCAGGTAAGTAAAAGAGCCCACTACTGGCTGTGCATTTGTGGGTCAACTTGAGTTACTCCACAGAAACAAAATTTCACTATTCATTAGGTCTTACTAATCACGATACCTGATGCTCTCTGTTCTTCTCCTGGTGTCTCAGTAGCTTTAAATACTTACCCTATCTGGTTTCTCCTAAAACGGGTCTGTGGAAGTATCATGAAGGTCACACTGCCCCAAACCAGGGCAAGGGTGGTGTCTGTGATTTTTAGCACCCCTTTTATCAGAAACTGAATGGGGGAGATGTAGAAAAAACCCAATGGGGGGGGGGGGGGGGCACCAGGTATGTTGACTATTCATGCATATTGTATCATTACATTTTAGTTTTTAGCTTGTTTTAGGTTTGTTTTTTAACAAAGTATAGAGAGTTTTTTAATTATAAATCAGATTATTAAAAACATCGAACTATTCTTAATGTATCCCACAATGTAATTATGAGTTAATAACAAGATTGAATTTTTTCTTGTGGGGGCAGTGCAGTTCAATTGAACACTTACTAATATTTTCCCTATAGACCAGAGGTAGAGATGAACGGACCTGATGGTTGGGTTTGGTGTTGGGGTTCGGACGTCTGACTTGGACATATTTCTGGATTGGCTTCCAAACTTCCAAATTCTGGCCAATCATAGCCATGGATAGGGGTATCAATTTGCCAGGTTGTCTGTCCGGTTGCCAATCCAGCAACGTTTCTGGGCCGGGTGGCCGAACGTGAATGTCAAACACGTCCATCGGGTTGACTCATTTCGCAGGTGATCAAAAGTGGTCAGTACGTTGTGACCTCTAAGCTTCGAGAAGTTAACTGTCCATTTATCTCAGTGGTGAAAATGCATTTAGATAATTGTTCTGTATATTGTCATTTGTGCCCATTGTTGGATTTCTGCTGTACAAATCAGTGGATTACAGTTAATATTAGGTTGATATTTATATCCAAGGTTATGGAAAAGGACAATGAGTTGTAAATAAATGGATGAATTCATGAATAAAGAATCTAAGGATGATCACTTGTCAGAAGCCTTGGACCAAAGCCGTCTTTTAGCTCAGCGCGATGCCTAAGACTGTTCTTTGACGGTGGATATATATATATGTGATAGCAAAAACAGCAGCATTAAGTCAAATTCTGCTAAAAAGAATTATGAAACTGAGTGCGTTGCATATAGAGAATAGCTCAGGGTCTATAAAAGTAGTCAGGGCGTGCAGAAACTGGAGGCAAGTCATGCCACAGGTGAATGTTGGCCAAGACCATGGATGGTCCCCGGGTCGGATTGACTCCCCACCAAAACAGAGCTCATAGTCTATTGAACCCTAATAGACTTAGGACTCTAATTCAAAGGACTACTTTCAGTGGGTCAGGTGTCTTCATTTTAGGTTCTTCTGGCCCGGTAGGACTGTGGCTAGAAGGACATCAGAAGACATCTCCATTGAGAGGTGACTTTTTAGCCAAATACTTACCAATTAGACTGTTTGTAGCTTTAAAAAAAAACCTGAAAACACCTTTTACCTATTGTGTTATGTGTCCAAAAAAAGTCCTCAAAAATATTTTTTTTCCTGGTTCCAGACAACCCCTGTACGGTAGCCTAATGTGGTATGACCCCAACCTTAGGAAATGAGCTCCATGTGTTTTGCCGTAGTTTCCAGTTGCAAAAAAAAGATCTAGGTAAAACATTTTCCAATGTGTTATGAGAGAGTACACCATTTGGAGGCAACATAATAAAAAATACCTAAAAAAAAGTCCCCAAAAATAGTTTTTTTTCTGGTTCCAGACAACCCCTGTACGGTAACCTAATGTGGTATGACCCCAACCTTAGAAAAATAGCTCCATGTGTTTTGCCGTAGTTTCCAGTTGCAAAAAAAAAAGATCTAGGTAAAACATTTTCCAATGTGTTATGATAGAGTACACCATATGGGGGCAACATTATAAAAAATACCCCAAAAAATACCAAAACTACCATATAAAAAGAAAAAAAAAAAAAAAATTTATTGGTCCCTATATAGGAAACTATAAAAGAGTAGTTTGGTATACAAACTTTTAGGCTAGATGGTCAATTGAGATCTACAGGGTTTCCGGAACCCTTCCAACTCAACTGCCCTAGTTGGTCATGTCAAACTCTCTCAGGTCAGGTCAGTAATGGCACCAGATCAGTCACATAGTCAGTTTATGGCTCCATCCCATCCAGGTGGGACTATGTATAAGATGTGTAGGGTCTTCATTTTACTAGTCTTACCAGTCTTCAACAACCTCGTTAATAGAAAGTTGAGTGGTCCTCAAAAATTTGTGCCAAAATTTGGATTAGTCGTGGTTTTTGGTGGAGGACGCTCCTGATTTTCTTTGGGGTTCCCACAAATAATAATAACCCATAATAAATCTTTATATGAATAGGTCAAGGTTTTCGAGGACTTGCCAAAGACGAAGAAGCGTGGAATGAGAATTGTAGATCCTCCACTCGTGACTCCGGCCTCGAGCCAACTCCCACTCTGCAGGAAGCCGCTATATTTCTTCTATGACAGAATAATTTAGGGCCTGCATTACTATTTATTGTCTAAATGCTAAATAGTGGATTCATAAAGGGGAAATGTATATCTACTTCCATTTTCAACGCTCAGGCAATTCTTCTTGTATCTCTCGCTCTCTCAATAATAGAATCTTCGGCTTTTGTTCCGTGACCTCTTTTTTTTTTTTGTAACGCTTTTTTTTTTTAATCTTCTTTTGCAGGGAGGGCTCGGTGTGCATGCACATCTAAGCAGACTCGAGGATTGATTAATTTGTAACATCTGGATATCCAATTATAGAAGCAGGTGAGTCGTAAGAGCAAACAGAAGGTCAGAGCGAAAGCTTTGTTTAGAGGAACCATTCGAGGAAGATGATTTAATGAGGGGGGAAAATTTTAGTTTATTTTTACAAAAATATTAATTATGGTCTACAGATGCGGAAGGAAAATTACTTAATTTCATCCATTTAGTAATGAAAAGCTGAAATGTTCATTTTTTTTAATGTTTATGAATATTGCGGAATGGAAACCAGACTTAAAGCTCCATAAAAACGGAAAGAATAAAATGCTATATGATCAAGCATGGCCGTAAGACTGGAGGATTTTTTTGATTTTTTTAAAATGTTTACGTGAAACCTCTGAGTTGTACAAAGTGATAAAATGGCACCAATAAAAGTTTATAGTGTTTGCTTAATGTATATTATCCAATATTGTCCCACAATCAACGCTTTTCACTTAAAGAGGACCTGTCTCCAAGTACAACATGATGAAGGACACCCTGCTCATGTTATAGCCACTCTTTTCCTGATCAATTTGGTGTTTGTTCTATTAAAATCCACCCATCCATTCAGAAGATATGGCCAAATTTTATCTGCTTCAGCTCTTCGGGGGTGTGTCTCTTTTATTTCCCACCCCCTTGGCTAGTAAAAGCTAATTCACATAGAAAATTCCAGCGCCATATCTTTTGAATGGCTGGACGGATTTAAAAAAAATTAACACCAAATTGGTCGGGGGCAAAGCAGTAATCACATGAGTGTGTCATTTAGTATTTTGTGTTTGGGAAGGGAGAAGTGTTTGATTGCTGGGAGTTCATGCACTGATCAATGCAGACCCTGTATTTGAATGGGAAGGGGGTGGTGGTGAATGAGTGCTACTACTCTATTCAAAGTATAAGGACCTGATGAAGGTAGTCAAGTGAAGTCATTGACAAATTTAGTAGACCAACACAGACCATACTGTTGGTCCATTGAAATTGGGATTGCTTATGTGCAGCCTTATGTGCCCCCCTCCCCCACTGGCCCCCGACACTTGCCCTGTATGCCCAATGCTGGCGCCAGCCCTGAGTGAGCAGATCGGTGAACCCACACTTCTGGCTGAAGTCCGTTCATCCCTATTGGTGGTCCCTATGCTTTGGTAAGGTGATAAAGGTTCTTATTGTTGGACATCCCCTTTAAATATTCTTTAATACAACCAAAATAAAATAATCTCATAAGAAAATAAGTTTCGGTCTTTGGTCTACCGAAATAGAACAGAGAAGGGTAAATTTTGGAATCAAATTTGTCTTAGCTTTTTCTTTTTATACATTTAGGTTGTTGTGTACGTTTGTTATTCTCATTTCAAACATTTCTTTATATCGGCTTCTGAAGAATAAAAAAAACTTTAACGACAAGAGTATAGAACAATAACAACATTTTCAGTGTTCGGTCGCTCGGTCTTTTTGATTTGCAGATTATATCAGTAAGTCACAAATCACATTGTACCTGGTGCGGAATGTACCAATCCTTTACATTGTTTGCGGTGATGTAATAAGGACTTCATTACACTCGTAGCCCAGAGGAATGCTGGGTAATATTAGCATTTTTTTAAGTATTATTTCTTTTTACGCAAATACAAACTTTTTTAGAATTTTTTTTTAAAGACCAAAGTTTGTTGGGTGAATTTATTGGTGAAAAATGTGGAAACTAAGGGTGGAACTTGATACTGTGCAAGGGGGTGACCTGTAGACTTGGGGTTCCTGGAAATCCTTGTGGGGCTGGGACTGGTGTAAAAATAGAAAAAAAGAGTAGTCACCCTTCCATTTCCAGGGTCGCAGTGGTCTCAGGTTTTTCTCTTACTTGTTTGATATCACCGGTTGGCCAAAGCAGGTCCCATGACCCATGACACTGCTGGCCTAACCGGTGGAACCGAAGGACTGCAGACCATTCCTGAAACGGGTGTTGGAACCCTGTAAAAAAGGTTTTTTCTATTTTTTTTCTTAACCTGCCATCGTCCACAAAATACCCCTTTAAGAAACCTCTTTCCCAAAGAATGAGACTGATACTAAAAATAATAAATTACTAGTATAATTTTGTAATGGGTCCAGTGACTTTTGGTTGAAACTCATGTAATGGGGGAGTCCTACAAAGGTTTGGCTAAGGCTAATGGAATCATATATTTTACTTTGTACTCGTGCTTTATTATTTGTAGGGAGACCCTAAGAACATTTTTGGGGCCCACTCTACAAGATTTTTTATGAAGTAGATTCAAGTCTCCAACTTGGGTTTTGCTCTAATGGATCTAGTATTTGGTTAGAGCCTGGGCCCACCGGAGGATCCTCCGATTCCCTGGTGGGCCAGTCCGACATTGAGAGAAAAACTAATTTAAATTGATATATATATATTACAAGAAACTCCAATTATAAATTTTAAATATGAATCTATAAAAATGCCCCCCAGCGCTTTGACTCTCCGTCTACATTCCAAGATTAAAAGGGATTATTACCAAACAATTACGTCAAGTCGAAATTGTCTGGACCGGAGGATTGGTAGGGGGCTCGTATCAATTTGCCACAAGCTAAAACTACAAACGATTTTAAGTGCTGAGTCGTGAAAAATCCTTATTGTGAATGTATATGTGCAGATAATGAGAGGCGGCACTGAGATACCGAGGAATATGATGACATTGTCCTTTATAGGAAGATGGATCAAATATTCCCAATTTACAAGGGACCATGTATTTGATTTCTTCACGAGACGGAACAGTTTTTGGTGGACAGAGTAGCACAATCCCAGGCATTGGGACTCAAAAAGAAGTCGGATTGTTCACTTTATGAGTCCATTAGATCCACCAGCATTTTTTTAGTGTTTAGAGTTGGTGTGAGCAGAAATCTTGATGCAGCTCTAGTTGTGAATTGTGTAAAGTAGTGATTTGAGACCTAGCCACAGTATCTGATCCATTGGGGCTCGACAACTGGAAATCACATTGATCGGCCCTAAGGGAACCCAAACCTATGCAGGGCTAGAACCAGAAGGCCCTTTCCAGATTCCACCGACTTCTACTGGAAACTTTCTAAACGGTTTAGTTGTCGGAGCATCTAATTAGTGGAAGGTCCTTGTGTTGGACCCCAACTGATGATCTATCTTGTGGAGTAGTATCCAATCAGAGGCTTGCTGAAATTTTAACTCAGATCAGAGAGGAGGGGCAATGGAACATTTCAATGTAGGTGCTCAGAATAAAGCAGTGTCAGGACACACCCCCAGAGCACTGGGAGAAGCGACAATCCCAGAAAACGAATTAACTTTTCACAGTCCTGCTTCTACTAACAACGTACACAAAGATCTCAGAGGCCAATACATAACATTACAGAGAGCTAAGAGCAAAACAATGTAAGGACAACATCCAAATGCACTTCGGAAAAGCTACAATCTTAGAAAACAAATTCATTTTTCACAGTCCTGCTTCTACTAACAACACACAAAAGATCTCAGAGGCAAATACATAACATTGCAGAGAGCTAAGAGCAAATCAATGTAAGGACACCATCCAAATGCACTTCGGAGAAGCTACAATCTTATAAAACAAATTAATTTTTCACAGTCCTGCTTCTACTAACAACACACAAAAAGATCTCAGAGGCCAATACATAACATTGCAGAGAGCTAAGACCAATGTAAGGACACCATCCAAATGCACTTCGGAGAAGCTACAATCCTAGAAAACAAATTAACTTTTCACAGTCCTGCTTCTACTAACAACATACACAAAGATCTCAGAGGCCAATACATAACATTGCAGAGAGATAAGAGCAAACCAATGTAAGGACACCAACCAAATGCGCTTTGGAGAAGCTACAAACCTAGAAAACAAATTCATTTTTCACAGTCCTGCTGCTACTAACAACATATGCAACGGTATGATTACACAGTTCTCTGGATACAATACCTAACACTCATTTCAAGAGCACAGCAGGCTGAGGACACACTCCCAGTGCACTTGTAGAAGCTACATTTCTGGGATATAAATGCTTTTCACAGTCCTGCTGCTACTATTAACACACACAATGGTATGGATACCATTGGATACTTCATGCAATCTGCATGTTCCCTTTAATCAGCAGACACATTTTTAGGATTCTGATCAATCCTTTAAATTGTCCGATCCCCGGTCCATACTGAGTGGAGTAGTCCGTTGTCACGCGGCAGGCTGGGGGTGCATGCTCCCAGAGATATTCCCGTTATTTGGCAGCTCCTTCCCTTTTATCATTCTGTCGTTTTCTGTGGGAAATGAGAAGTGCCATCTCCCCCTGTGCTGCCTCCTCTCTGACAGACACCGCAGCGGGGGGCGCGGCCCCACACACATTATTCTGTCTCTGCAGATGGAGAGGGTTTCAGCATCACAAGGTGAGATTTTCGGAGGCTTCAGTCCTTCCTCCTCTCACTCCAGTGCAGCCCTCGCCAAGGCAAAGAGATAGACAATTATCCCAATGTTTACCTCCGAGAGGAGGACCTGTCACCGGGGGAAATCTGACTATTGCTATTACAGTATCTATATACATACCTATCTTACTATCTATCTATCTCATATCTATCTATCTATCTATCTATCTATCTATCTATCTATCTATCTATCTATCATCTATCTATCTATCTATCTATCTATCTATCTCATATCTATCTATCTATCTACATACCTATCTTACTATCTATCTATCTATCTATCTATCTATCATCTATCTATCTATCTATCTATCTATCTATCTCATATCTATCTATCTATCTATCTATCTATCTATCTATCTATCTATCTCATATCTATCTAATATCTATCTATCTATCTATCTATCTATCTATCTCATATCTATCTATCTCACATCTATCTATCTATCTATCTATTTATCTATCTATCTCATATCTATCTCATATCTATCTATCTATCTATCTATCTATCTATCTATCTATCTATCAGTAGATAGGTAACCCCAGTAAGCACCCCCAATAGATAGGTAGCCCCAGCACATGCCTCCCAGTAGATAGGTAGCCGCAGCACATGCCTCCCAGTAAATAGGTAGCCACAGCACATGCCTCCCAGTAGATAGGTAGCCATAGTACATGCCTCCTAGTATAAAGGTAGCCCCAGCACACACACCCGGTGGATAGAAAGCCGCAGCACATGCCCCCCAGTAGATAGGTAGCCATAGCACATGCCCCCCAGTAGATAGGTAGCCATAGAACATGCCTCCCAGTAGATAGGTAGCCATAGCACATGCCTCCCAGTAGATAGGTAGCCATAGCACATGCCTCTCAGTAGATAGGTAGCCCCAGCACACACACCCGGTATATAGGTAGCCGCAGCACATACCTCCTAGTAGATAGGTAGCCGCAGCACATGCCTCCCAGTACATAGGTAGCCACAGCACATGCCTCCCAGTAGATAGGTAGCCCCAGCACACACACCCGGTATATAGGTAGCAGCAGCACATGCCCCCCAGTAGATAGGTAGCCATAGCACATGCCTCCCAGTAGATAGGTAGCCATAGCACATGCCTCCCAGTAGATAGGTAGCCCCAGCACACACACCCGGTATATAGGTAGCAGCAGCACATGCCTCCGAGTAGATAAGTAGTCCCAATACATGCCTTCCAGTAAATAGGTAGCCACAGCACATGCCTCCCAGTAGATAGGTAACCCCAGTAAACACCCAATAGATGGGTAGCTCCAGCACATGCCACCCAGTAGAGAGGTAGCCACACCATATTCCCCCCAGTAGATAGGTAGCCACACCACATGCTTCCCAGAAGATAGGTAGCCCCAGCAGATACCCCCAGTAAATAGGTAGCCACACCACATGCCCCCCGGTATATAGGTTGCCACACCACATGCCCCCCAGTATATAGGTAGCCACACCACATGCTTCCCAGAAGATACTGTAGGTAGTCAGAGCAAAAAAAAAATAATATTCACCTACCTGCGCTCCCTGCAGCCAGCTCCTCATCACTCCAACGCTGTTCTCTAACCCAGACTTAGACAATGGCGCCTGGGTCGTACAAAGGACTTAGGCAGCGGTAACATCGCTTCCTGTATCCAGTGATCAGTCTATGACACACAGAAGCCATCACTATTTATTAAAGATCTGAGAGCCAGTTGCATCCAACAAAAGAGCCATATCTAGCTCCCGAGCCACAGATTCCCTACCCCTGCCTTAGCCTAATCTCATACCCTTGCCTAAATCAGTGGGTTCTGGTTAATCCTATCTGAATGGGCACCTTTAGAGTACAGAATTAAATGACTGAAATTCTTCTGATGTCATGAGAGGTCTACATAAATCGCAGAGGGCAGACACTTCCAACCATGCGAGAAGATACCATATCTCTGGAGGCTTTGCCATTCTCCAAATAGTTGGCAGCCCTCTACCTTGAACACTTGGATACCAGATCATCCGAGATTCCTAATCAGAAAGTACAGCGTGCTGCAAGGAATAAAATGTTATCATGCAGGATCAAGACTTCCAAGACGAGGTGCAACATGTAAAGCTTCGAAGACTCCTCTACATGGAGTTCAGAGTACTCCCCCCATCCCCCCACAGCAGATCAATTCCATAGGACAGCACAGTGATATGTATATCCTTGATGGTGGGGTTACACGGTTGTCTTCTCATTCACGACCATACATAATCTTCTATAGAAACCTGAGTGTTACTTCTCCATTAGGTTGAAAGGATTTATATCCATCTAAATCATAGAGGGCAGCACCTTCTTAGAATAAATGGTTAAAAATGTGGTTACTTCTCTCCCAAGATTCTTGCACCGTAATGTAGTTCGGTGTCAGGAAATCAATACGTTGTAATAAATTTTTAGAGATACAGCTCCAATTACATCCGATTCCTCGTTAGTATGTTAAATCATCAAGGGCTGGATGTCTGTAGAGAGCAGGAACATCGACTCGGGAAAAAAAACGCGGGATCTCCATGTGACATTGTCGTGTGGGGTCACAACTTATCGCCATTGACATAATGGGGGTCATTTACTAAGGGCCCGATTCGCGGTTTCCCGACGTGTTACCCGAATATTTCCGATTTGCGCCGATTTCCCCTGTATTGCCCTGGGATTTTGGCGCACGCGATCGGATTGTGGCGCATCGGCGCTGGCATGCACGCAACGGAAATCGGGGGGCGTGGCCGAACGAAAACCCGACGGATTCGGAAAAACCGCCGCATTTAAAAAAAAAATTGTTGCGGAGCTTGCACTTACCTTTACTCAGCCCAGCCCGGTGAACTCCAGCGCGTTCCGATGCTTTTCAGCGCAGCAGCGCCACCTGGTGGACGGCGGAGGAACTACCTTAATGAATCCCGGCCGGACCCGAATCCAGCGCAGAGAACGTGCCGCTGGATCACGAATGGACCGGGTAAGTAAATCTGCCCCAATCAGTCTAGACTTGTTTCTCATAGTATGAGGTCAGGACTAGAAGATGACGGAGGCCATGTATGTGGTGAAAATTTTAGCTCCTTAAGTAAGTTGGTTGAAGATGTTGGTCAAAATTGGAGAAGGATTGGGTCTCATAGGGCCCAATCAGCATTGCTGACACTGATTGTGGGTGTTAACGATTTACTCTATGATTGTCGAACCTCAAGGACATCACGGGAAGCAATGATCCTAGTGTGACAGCAGCATTTAAAGGGTAACACATGCGATCGATGCCGAACCCGATCAGTTGAACTTGAACACTCATCTATAAAATGCATCTACAACTTTCTAGTCTTGATTATAAATGAGTCTACTTGTACCAGATGTAGAGTCTGTGCAAACTCCATAGCATAGCTGGTTGTCCTGCAGCTCCTGAGATAGGTCTGATAACACATTGCTCTTTGCGATATCAGCTTTCTGTACTCTACCCATTGTTTTCCATAATACCAGGTAGAAGTAGAAGGTTGTAGAATCCATGTCTTCAAGGGTGGGGCATATACAGGAGTTTACATGGAGATAGAGAATCACACACAGACTGTGTATAACTATAAGGAGATAGGAGAGCACAAGCATTGAGGTAGAGCAGAGGGACATCAGTAAAAGGGAGAGGGTACCGTGCAAGCTGGACAACCCGGCATCCTTGACACCTCGGCATACTGGACACCTCGGCATACTGGAAACCCCGGCATCCCGGACACCCTGGCCTCCTGGACACCCTTGCATCCTGGAGACCCCGGCCTCCTAGACACCCCGGCGTCCTGGACACCCAGGCATCCTGGACACCCCGGCCTCCTGGACAACCTGGCCTCCTGGACACCCAGGCATCCTGGACACCCCGCGATCCTGGACACCCTGGCATCCTGGACACCCTGGCATCCTGGACACCCCGGTTTCCTGGACACCCAGGCCTCCTGGATACCCTTGCATCCTGGACACCCCGGCCTCCTGGACACCCGGACATCCTGGACACCCCGGCCTCCTGGACAACCCGGCCTCCTGGACACCCAGGCATCCTGGACACCCCGGCATCCTGGACACCCCGGCATCTTGGCCCCCCTGGCCTCCTGGACACCCTGGCATCCTGGACACCCCAGCATCCTGGATACCCCGGCATCTTGGCCCTCCTGGACACCCCGGCCTCCTGGACATCTCGGCATCTTGGCCCCCCCTTGCCTCCTGGACACCCCGGCCTCCTGGACACCCCGGCATCCTGGACACCCCGGCATCCTGGACACCCCGGCATCCTGGACATCCCTGCCTAACATCAAGGAGGTGTGTCCAAAAATGAAGAAAGGAATTGAAATGTCAGCCCTAAATTTAGTGTAATCAGTTAACCCAAGGTAATGACTTCCACGTGCAAAGATAAAGGGGGCCGTAGCCTTTAAGACGTGTATCCCACATGTATCCCACCCTGAGGCAGAGTCATGATTACCCTTATACTTACTAATTACTATTATTATATGCATTAATGAGATCATGTTCTGAATATGGCCTATTAACAAGGGGCAGTGACTCCCTTTGGTCGTAGGTTTTAGGACTTGTAACCTGCTGGTAATTATTATGTCCGCACTAGTAGTGATGATACAGAGGTGCCTAATACTCAGATAAGCCTCAGCATATAAAATAATAATATAAATAAGATAAAAATATTGTAAATGAAATGTTATTTCATCCTTTTCTTTTTTCTCTCTTTTCTTCTTTATCTTGATTTTTTGAATGTCTTTTTCGTCTTTTTACCCCCCATCTTCATACTTCATTCCCCTTCTCCTTTTTTCTGTTTCCTCCTCCTTTCTTCTTATGTTTCTTCTTTTTTGTGTTTTTTCTTCTTTTTTTTACTTTTCATTCTTTATCTACATATTAGGGCACATTTACAGTGCAGTGTCCTGTGTAGTGTGCAGAGGGCGCAAGATTCAGGATTTCTGGCGCCCGTTCTTAAAGGGACCACATTTTTTACAAATACAGGTAGTGGCAGGTTCCTATAGAGCCCTAGTAGTTATCTGACACCCTTCTTTTAGCTAAAAATAGTTTCCCTCAGTTCCCCATAAAATCAGAGTTATAATCTTGGATGCTATCTAGGGATCTTTGGAGGAAGTCAAGGGGCGTGGCCTAATATGATGTCATCAGGGTGACATCTTCAAAGGTCCGTTAGCTACTTAACATTAGAAAACTGTACCCCACATACATATCTGACCACATTAAACAATCACAGAAGCCTGCATGGACTTCTACTCCTCTCCATGCAGGATGCATGTGATACAATGGGGCAGATTTACTTACCTGGTCCATTCGCGATCCAGCGGCGCGTTCTCTGCGGTGGATTCAGGTCCGGCCGGGATTCATTAAGGCAGTTCCTCTGACTTCCACCAGGTGGCGCTGCTGCGCTGAAGTTCCCCGGAATGCACTGAAGTACACCGGCCTATTCCTAGTGAAGGTAAGTGCGAGCCCTGCGACCTTTTTTTTTTTTTTAATGCGGCGGTTTTTCCGAATCTGTCAAGTTTTCGTTCGGCCACGGCCCCCGATTTCCATCACGTGCATGCCAGCGCCGATGCGCCACAACCCGATCGTGCGTGCCAAAATCCCGGGGCAATTAAGGGAAAATCGGCCCAAACGGAAATATTCGGGTAACATGTCGGGAAAACGCGAATCGGGCCCTTAGTAAATGACCCCCATTATGCTGTGATTTCATGAGATATATGCTTGGTGTACAGTTTTCTAATGCTGAAAATCTAAAGGACCTGTGATGATGTCACCATGGTCACATGACATTACAGTTGCATAAAGAGATAGGATGGGGAGGAGCTGCCGGATTCAGCCCGAGGAGGCCACACTCACCTTGACTCACTGTAGCCATGCTTAGATATCAGGTAAAACTATAAAGTTGAAGCCCCATAGTCATAATTGCATAATTTTTAAAGCCTTTTTACGAAAAAACAAGGGCATAGGAAGCTTAAAGAAGAGCAGATCCTGCCAGAGGGGGCACACACCAGTATGTCACTGTGTTTGGTTTACAATCCTCCATCCTGGTGGTAGATGTCCTTTAAGATCAGCTTCACATTTCTGCCTCACAGTCCGAAAAGATGCAGTAAAGAGCTTTGGAAGATTTTTTTATAACTAGTAGACAATTGTGTAAAGATATATGAATATACATTAATAATAAACATAAATAACATCGGCCAACCACCAAGTAAGAATGAAACAAGACAAACACATGATAAATGCCCCCCATTCATATTCTTCTGTGGGCATGCTCTAAGACCTGTGCAGAGGTCATTGTGCAGGGAAGGGGAAGACACAAGGTGAAACCAATATTTATTGGGAATAATATGAAACCATGATAAAATAAAACTTCCTGTAACAATAATGAGATAACTTCTGAAAAGTGATCTCTACAAAACAGGAAGTGCCGGAATTTCATTGTGTATTTGTATTTATTCCAGTTGTACATGATAAAAATGTAAAAACATTAAACAGCCAACTATTGTAAAAGAAATACGGATCAGAATAAAATAAGACAGAAAAGTATAAAACTCACAGGCAGTAACTACAGACCCCGGAGCGTCGCAGCCCCCAATACAGCAGCATTTGTTTCAAGGTTACACGGTCCCGTCAGTGCACTTATCCTGTCTGCAGTTATTGATGCACTTTAGGGGAGAGACATTTACAACAGATTGATATTTGGAGAGCACATGACACGCACAAGGTGGAGGCAATTGATAGAATCTCGGCAGAAATCAAGGCTGTTCGAGAATATTTGAGGAATCGGGGAAAATAAACATTCGGTCTGGCGGCTAATTAGAAATGAATGCCCCGTCCGTTACTTCTTCGTAATATGTGACAAGAGTGTCTTGACGTGTGGAAGCTTGGATATGTTCATCATTCCCTAAAGTGGAGACATTTTGGATGGAAATAGGTAAATTCTGTATGTTCCTACAATGAATAGGGCCCAATATTTCCTTAAAGGGTGTCTGGCAACTCCTAAATCACCCAACAAGTAAGGCATGCATTGTGTAGGGCACGGCATCAGCTTTACAGGAGTAACATTCATATTTCCCAAAGGTCTATCATTTTAGAGAAAACTATGTTGGTATCTTTATGCAAATGAGCATACGGAACTACAGAATTTTCTGCAAAATGGTGGTGGATCAATAATGGTAGGTATGGAAAGTACCGTATTTTTTGGACTATAAGGTGCACAAAAAAATCCTTTGATTTTCTCAGAAATCAAAGGTGTGCCTTATAGTCCAGTGCGCCTTATATATTACCCGGACTTACAGACAACAGATGCCTTGAACTGTGCACAGGTCTGCCACCTGCTGGTCATTCATCCTTATCAGGTGCGACTTATACATGAACCTAGACGTTTTAGCAGGCATTTATTGATGGTGCGCCTTATAATCCGGTGCGCTTTATAGTCTGAAAAATACTGTATATAGCGAGCAATACACAATGCTGGTTTTACTTATAGGGTTATTCGAGAGCTGCTTGACTCCCTTTAAGGACTCCCTTATGGCATTTGTTGGCCTTGTGTAATATATATTGATATGGATTGTTTTTAGTGTATGATATAGAGCACTACCCTACTCAATATAGAGTCGTCATGTTAAAAAAAACCCTGAAAAACATGAGTTAAAGGGAGGTTTTCTTCAACCCTTTTCTGTGGGACATTAACTATAAAGGTCCAGAATACTTCAAAGACAGAAGACCAAGTTGTGATGTCATTAGAGCCTTATTGGAAGATGACACATCCTACAGGCCAACCATTTCTATACCATGGGTGGACAAATCATAAAAGACACCCCTTCAACTGGCAAATCAGCTACATCCACCTAGCCCATGGGTGATACAAACCTGTATAAAGTTGGCCTTATATTTCAGGTTGTCATCTTAATGATCAAGTTTGGTCAACCATGCTTATCTTCCTTATTTGCTAGGGGGAGATGTTACCGGTCAACTCTAAGATCAAAATGACATCCAACGCCAACATCCAACTGGCCAAGTTGTATCCCCCCCTCCCAAAAAAAAAACTGCTTTTCGAGAAAAGCAAGGTAGCTTATTCTCAGTAGATGGTTGGCCGGTCCCACCAAAATCATCAGTTTTGGTAGTAGACTTTAATGTTATGTATATGTCCAACATTGGCCTTCCTAAAATTGGACACTTTTGAGTACAAGGGGTTATCTTGTGTCCCCACCACTACAAGGATCTTAAAATTATTTGGACCTGCCAAGAAATATTTTAAACCCTGATTTTTGGAATGGGGCCAACTATAATAACTGTAAGGATTATTTTAATAGAGCTTTCCTGGAAGTGGTAGAAGTGTTGTCTATAGGCCGAGTATTGAAATTCACTAAAATTGGTGATGATTGGAGATGACTTGTCCTCTAGTGGCAGGAATTAAAGGTTCTTTATACCCTACCAGAACAGGATTGTCCTAATTCTACACAGTAAATCAATTTGTCCTTGTAAACTTCTCCAATCTATCCGTCCTCCTCTCAGAGCCAAGTGTTAGAACAACTTCTTTTCGGATAAGGCAGCCACAAATCAGGGTGTAATTCTGAGATATGATTAGCTCCTCGATCACAGAATTATATCCCCGTCTCTGGGTTTGCAGAGTCAATAATTGGTGTGTGTTTGATAGAACATCATGCTAGTCTCGGGAGTAGAGACCTCATTACCGAGAGTACGTGGGCCTGGTTTTTGGACGGCAGTCAATTGCTTGTTCTATTCTTCACTTTAAGTCCTGGGCGGGTGGTTGGTATCGCTGCCTTTGCATTTTCGAAGGCGCATAAATGAGCCCTGTCGTTAATGACGACGGGGTCATAAAACCGCAGATTAGGTACACCTGTAATGCTTTTGCATTTAGAAAGCCTCATTAATTTGATTAATCTAGAATAAAAAGCTAAACAACCCATTCAGTTATACTCCTGCTATTGTATATCGGGCGTCCGCTATAGACGCCTGTTGTGGTTTTTACGGAATAAGAGAAATGTAATCACCTGGGCAATGTTTCAGAACTGGCTGATACTGAACTTTCTTCCGAAACATTTCACACTGAGGAATAGTAGTAATAACCATAGGCCTTAGTTCCTTAACATGAACCTTGCAGCTGGATTGTACTTACATGGAATTCCTAAAAAAGTTCTCCTAGTATGGTCTTCATCCATGAAGTCAAGGTACTGGGTAGGCGACCACCAGAAGTTAGGCTGTGTGGGACCTATGGCTTGATTGACTTCCATCATCAAAGTGAGAAAAGCCAGATCCAGTTCAGGAGGTTGAGGCTAGCTGACAGGTTCCCTAAAAAGTAGTCAACATACCATATATACTCGAGTATAAGCCTAGTTTTTCAGCACACAAAAATGTGCTGAAACCCTTAACTCGGCTTATACTCGAGTAAAAAAAATATAGATTTTACCAGGTTTCTGTGGTAAAATTAGGGGCCTCGGCTTATACTTGGGTCGGCTTATACTCGAGTATATACTGTATATTCTACAACTCCCAGCATTTTGAAAGTTGATTTGTCCTTCTTCCTCTAGTGGCTTGTTATGGATGTATGTGGGGTCAATAAGAGGAATAGTATAACAATCTGTGCAAAATAGAACAACAATAAACATTTTATATTTATTACATTTTTTACCGATTTTTTACCGATTTTCCATCATGGCTCTATCTGTAATGTTTAGCCGTTGCAGCAATATTGGTGGAGACTAGTATGGAAGATGTCTTCCATACACTGCAGACAGAAAGTATTGGGAAATCTGTTCCATAACCCTTCCTCTCTTAGGGTTATAGGTATTAGAGGGTCATACAGGACATACAGGTCATACAGTATTGACCTAAAAGAGGTCTTTTGGGGTGAAATTAAAAAAACCCAATGGACTACGACTACAGTATATGGGACTATACCAGCACTATCCTGCATCACTGCACACTTAGAGAATAAGTGTATTCCGTCAAAGTCAGCTCTGATGGGGTATTGTACAGATATAAATCCTGTATGTTTCAATATTTCCCCTACTTGTTGCCACCTCTAGAGGGAGCTTAGGAGCTAAGCTCATTTAATTGGTGGCTGGAGACAATTTAGATGTTACATTTTATCTCTATGTCTATTCATGAGGTTTGGACCACCGTATTAAAAAAAGCTCCACCCACAATAAAGATATATTGGGAAATTAGTAAAGGGGTTTCACAAAAATATGGAAAACCCCTATGGGGCCGGGGCTTGCTCCGGTCTCCCTTGGGTATTTCCAGGTTTCCAGGGGGGGGTCACAGGACCTACTTCATCCTCCTCATACATAGGACATCCCTTCCGTTTTCCAGGGGATTTCCCTTCCTGTGTCAGAAGAGGCCACTGATTGGATGAAGTGAGTCCTGGCACAGGTCCAAAAAAATGAAATGTGGAAACCGTGAGTGAGAGTAGAGAAATTATGGGGCAGATTTACTTACCCGGTCCATTCGCGATCCAGCAGCGCGTTCTATGCGCTGGATTCGGGTCCGGCCGGGATTTATTAAGGTAGTTCCTCCGCCGTCCACCAGGTGGCGCTGCGGCGCTGAAAAGCATTGGAACGCGCTGGAGTTCACCGAGACGGGCTGAGTGAAGGTAAGTTCAAGCTCCGCAACAGATTTTTTTTGTTTTAAATGCGGCGGTTTCTTTGAATCCGTAGGGTTTTCGTTCGGCCACGCCCCCCAATTTCCGTCGCGTGCATGCCAGCGCCGATGCTCCACAATCCGATCGCGTGCGCCAAAATCCCGGGGCAATTCAGGGGAAATGGGCGCAAATCGGAAATATTCGCGTAACACGTCGGGAAAATGCGAATCAGCCCCTTAGTAAATGACCCCCTATATGTTATTTTCCGACCGGCCCTCAATTTAATTGAAAAACATGTTAAGTAGAGAATTTTAAACACAAAAAGGCTAAAGTAGTCAACTAAAACTTGACCTAACAGTGAAATAATGTTAGTAATACGTTTCGTAAAGTGTTTACTTAGCGTCTCTGAATCTGATCCCTACTCCCTTACTACAAGGCCATTTGTCTCCGTGATAAATGAACATACACCGGAAAACATAAGTAACACCAAATTCCTTTGGGAATTAAGGAATGACCTCTAGTTGTCGGAGCCGGAACAGTGATTGCATAACTTCTCCATTGACTAAGTGATCTATTTTTAATTTGGGCGTCTATAATACCCCTGCTCGGTATATCACGGTGTCCCAGACATAGAAGAGTAGGATGATCTATGTAGGTTTACCGTTCGGCGTGGTTGAGCGCTTGTCCGCTTTGATTAAGTGTTACATATCCTTTACCCAGAGACAGCGCGAAGATGAGACTTCTGTATCTTGACAACGGGATTCATAATACTCACTGCCATCTTTTATCTTCCAGATTCCAGAAACAGATCAAAACCCAATATCTAAGCTCGTGGAAGCGTCATCAAGTTTTATGATTAAATCTAATCCTGATAGATTAGCGGAAACAAATGCTTGTGGTCAGAAGTATTAAGTGGAATTCGTTTCATTATGCAGCATCGAAGGAGTCGCTTCCTTTTCGGTGGCTGCCGTAGACAGGATTGAGACATTTTTGTCACGTTCTGCATACTAGGTCACTGCTTTCGAATAAAGGGATGATCAGTTTTTGTCTCAGATGCTACGTTGATGCATATAGTCATGTAGTTACTTCGATGGCTTGGCCTACCAAAATATTCAACAACTCTACCAGTCATCGAGATCCTTGACCCAATAATTTCGATGACAACCTTTGTCTAAACTGATTATGTTTCTTTTGTTTTGGTCTTCTTGGTCCACTTCCATTTTCTTTGTAGACCATGGACCTTGTTCAGTCTGAGGGCAACATCTACATGGAGTAGATTATGTTTCTTTTGTTTTGGTCTTCTTGGTCCACTTCCATTTTCTTTGTAGACCATGGACCTTGTTCAGTCTGAGGGCAACATCTACATGGAGTAGATTATGTTTCTCTTGTTTTGGTCTTCTTGGTCCACCTCCATTTTCTTTGTAGACCATGGACCTTGTTCAGTCTGAGGGCAACATCTACATGGAGTAGATTATGTTTCTCTTGTTTTGGTCTTCTTGGTCCACTTCCATTTTCTTTGTAGACCATGGACCTTGTTCAGTCTGAGGGCAACATCTACATGGAGTAGATTATGTTTCTCTTGTTTTGGTCTTCTTGGTCCACTTCCATTTTCTTTGTAGACCATGGACCTTGTTCAGTCTGAGGGCAACATCTACATGGAGTAGATTATGTTTCTTTTGTTTTGTTCTTCTTGGTCCACTTCCATTTTCTTTGTAGACCACGGACCTTGTTCAGTCTGAGGGCAACATCTACATGGAGTAGATTATGTTTCTCTTGTTTTGTTCTTCTTGGTCCACTTCCATTTTCTTTGTAGACCATGGACCTTGTTCAGTCTGAAGGCAACATCTACATGGAGTAGATTATGTTTCTTTTGTTTTGGTCTTCTTGGTCCACTTCCATTTTCTTTGTAGACCATGGACCTTGTTCAGTCTGAGGGCAACATCTACATGGAGTAGATTATGTTTCTTTTGTTTTGGTCTTCTTGGTCCAGTTCCATTTTCTTTGTAGACCATGGACTTTGTTCAGTCCAACTGAGGGCAACATCTACATGGAGTTTGTATTTGTGCACGTCTTTTGGTTTCCTTCACCTCTCCAAAGCCATTTAGATGGTGAATCCTACTAGTGACAGTGAGTGGAATAAGTTGGCCCTTTGTAAGAAGCGAACCAGTAAATAACTCTGAGATATGATTTATTTGGCCATAGGTCTATTGTTTCACCTCAACTTTGCACCTACATTTAGATATACCATGTACTGTATGATTATGAGAGAAACTCTTGTGAATCTTGTGTCCTGACTGTGATGGTTGAGTGCTCAAGGAACTTGCTTCACCCGATACAACCAGGTTTCAATTTATTGTTAAAAGCTATGCGTTCTGGTCCAGAACTTGGACCTTCATCAGGCTTTCCTTGAGCAGCTTGAGGCAGTTTAATCTATGCCTGCTGGGAGGACAGTGTGAATATTCTTCACTCTACATCCTACATTTTACATCCAATATTTTAAGAGATTATATATACTTTTTGCCAGAATAGATGGACTTCATGGTCCACTGTATCTCTACAAGTATCTCTACTGTCATCTTATACATATTGGGGTCATTTACTAAGGGCCCGATTCGCGTTTTCCCGACGGGTTACCCGAATATTTCCGATTTGCGCCGATTTTCCCTGTATTGCCTGGGGATTTTGGCGCATGCGATCGGATTGTGGCGCATCGGCGCCGGCATGCACGCGACGGAAATGGGTGGGGCGTGGCTGAACGATAACCCGACATATTCGGAGAAAACGCTGAATTTAAAAAAAAAAAAAGTGTTGCGGGACACGCGCTTACCTTCACCAAGCATAGGATGGTGCACTCCGGCGGACCTCGGGGAACTTCAGCGCAGCAGCGACATCTTGTGGACGTCGGAGGAACTGCCTTATTGCATCGCCGGAAGACCCGAATGCACCGCACAGAACGCGCCGCTGGATCGCGAATGGGCCGGATAAGTAAATCTGCCCCAATATCTGTGTGACAGGAGCCTGTCTGATCATCAGCAGGAGCCAGTGTTGGAATGAAGTTTCTTGAGCCCACAGATACAATTATATTGTGGGTCACCATCCAACAACCTCGAGAAAATAGACTCTAGTAGCCTCCAAATTGGGTTGTCTACTGTTGCAATTCTAGAGTTTAGTATTGGACTCGAGGCTGGACCCATTGGAGGATCCTCTGGTATTCTGGTGGAAAAGTCCAACACTGGCAGTAGCTTTTACAGCTGTTATCACCTTCTGTGGAGAGTCTGTGTGGTACATTCCGAGCCTTTGTATCAGATGTTCATCCCTGGAGACAACCAAAAGGCAAGTGATTCACAGGGGTAACCGTGATCACATGACCTAAGAATAAAAAGAAGGATCCCATGAGTTTTGAGGTAGAAAGGGGGTATATGGACTGAATACATGAGTGATTCTTAAACCCATTTGGTCACACTAGCCCACCAGGGACTCTACTATTAACCTTTTCAGTAGTTAGGCATTGGAAGGCAGCACTATTTATGTGGTGAGTGGGAGTATAGTCTGAACATTGTATGGAAGTACAGCTTGGCCCTACTTGATTTGTTGGCCCCAATTATCTATAAAACAGGCCCTGCGGTGCTGTGCTTATAGATGTGAATAGTCCCTCTGGATTTCATCTACCTCTTGACCTGACTGTGTGGGATGCATCTAGTGTTTTCTGCGTTAACGTTATTAACTGCGGAGATCAATGTCGATGAAGAGTTCCTCCAAGTGTATTACGAGGGTTGTATCTGGGGGGTATGTTTTCTCTAAGGAGTTGGAGCAGTATTAGGATGCATGCAAACAGAGATTATGTGCTTTAAGGTCTACGTGGGGAACAGCTGGGTCATGCGTTGGGGGAATGCGTGGAATGCCTGGGAGAAGGTTGAATCCAATGAAGTTTTACAACAGGTGTAGGAAGAGAATACTCTACACAAGGACATTTCCCCCCAATTGTGTAACCTGAGATTACACCGGCTGTACTTCAAGAAAAGGACATTAGCACATCTTTTTTGGCTCCTTTTTATACCCTGCAATGGCCACAAACTCAATCATTTTTTTAAAATATTTTTGGTATTTTTACATTTACATCCTACAAGGTCTTAACTGATTGCTTCAAGGCATCAATGAAGCAATTTCTTTTTGTCCCCTTTCCATACATGGGCAACTTCTTATTTTACCTGTTGCTGTAGGATCTGTACAATCCCAATTTGTAGGGGCAATTCCATTGAAATGGATTAATTTACGCAAATTTGCTCCAAAATGTCTTTTGGGCCTTCAATCAGATCTGTAACATCTCTTGTGGTTTCATTATGAGCCAATTCCAGACTTTTTGATATGCTACATGAACACCTTCCCGTTGGAAAAACTTGATCAAATATGACAGCTTTCAAGATGGCGGATATGTTCCGGGATTAAGTTATGCAAATCTGCTCCAAAATGCCTTTTGAGACAACGTGGCAAATACTGGTGGTTGGAACCTAAACGTCCCAGTTTTTAGGATAAAAATGAAAGGCTTCTGAACTATGGTATATACAGTCCCTATAGTTCCATACTACAGACTCAAAAGTGCCAGGACCTTTTTATTTCAGAGCAAAAAGGGAAAATAAGATATCTGAATACCCCAGCAAGTAAGGGGTGAGGAGACCTTTTAGGTCATGTCCAGAACATGGCCGTCATATTGAAAGCCAACAAATTGTATCCTGGGGAAGTGTTTTCAATGGGAAAGTGGTCGTATAATAGGGTAGACCAGAATTGTCTCAATCAAATCGATTATCCCAGGTCTGTGTTCGGCACAATCGACAACTTTCCGTGTTGAATCCTTAAGAGATGTTACAGATCTGATTGAATTCTGAGCCAATTCTAGACTTTTTGATATGCTACATGACCACCTTCCCGTTGGAAAAACTTGATCCAATATGGCAGCTTTCAAGATGGCGGATATGTTCCGGACATATCCTAAAAAATAGACCCTTCCCTCACCCATTACTTGCTTGGCATTTTTATATTTTGATTTACCATTCATAGACCTTTAAGTACTTTTCAATATGCCATATGGTGTCTCCATATCCCATTTTGGTAACTTTGTCTCCAACAAAACTAAAGACGAAAGTAACTGCCAGTGGTATTGGGGTTAAGGGGGAAACCGTTGGCCTATTGAAAGAAGACACCTACAATGTATTCTGTCCTGGACTGGGTAGTTTGGAAAAGCTGGGCAGACAGAAGAACTTCCATCAGTCAGGAAGTCATTTGGTTGCTCGTCAACCTTTAGTAGATCAGCCTGAAGACTTTGCGTAGGCCGAAGAGTGTCAAAAATATTGATTGTGTAAAGTTGTGTCATTCAAATTAAACTATGTGGATGAAGATGGAGTCAGGTTTATATTTCTTTCAGTCAATGGGAAGAATGCTCCTTGTGCCAAGCTCAATGTAGATTTTTAGGCCAATGTTGAAAGCCATTATCGATCGGTGCAGATGCCTTTTCCTGTTTGGTCTAAGTGCTGCAGAGGGTTGTGTGTCATCAGCTTACATCTTAGCGGAAAGGAAATACTCTGCCTCCAGCCCATTATTTGTAAGCCGGGACTGGTGTCTCAGGGTATGCATAATGCATATTGTTTAGACTTACTGACAGCTGATAGTTGAGCGTCCACCTCGGTAACCTGACAGCGATGTCACATGAAGAAAATGTTCAGCCTGTGTACAATCTCTCCGGAATACTAGGTCGTAATAAAAAATGATGGTTTTAAGAAATCGGGAACATTTGCATATAAATACATGGGATATGTTCCAAATAAAAACATGTAACCTAGTATAAGATGATGTCCATGTATCATGTGTGTATGTGAATTATTATTTGTATTGTCACATTTTTTAGAAGTTTTCCCCTCTACAGGATCTATCTCTAATTTGTAGTTGTCTCAGGGCTGGTGGTGGAGACCAGTCGCTATGATGTCTCCCATACACATCTGGGTTATACAGGACATTATAGAGAAGTACTGACCTGATAGAACACTTGGGGTTAAAAACAACCAATAGCAAACAAAGAAATGTTTTGGTGCCCGGAGCCTTGAAGACCAAGATGGATTTAGCAGAGAATTCTGGGGGAGTATGTGCCCTTTATGACCAAAGATCCTTACCAAAGATTTGTGTCTATGACCACTTTTGGTCTCAAAGTGACCATAAATAGTATATCTCCCATTACTTCTATGTAGTCTGATACCTCTAAGAGCTCCTAGTCCATCTTGGAAGACCAATATGGATGTAGCAGAGAATTCTGTGGAAGTAGGTGCCCTTTATGACCAACAATGCCAATCCTTACGAAAACTTTGGTCACAAAGTGATCATATATAGTAAATTCCCTCATCGCGCCTATGTAGTCTGGTCCCTCTAAGAATGTAAGAGAATTCTGGTGGAGAATATGCCCTTTATTGCCAAAATGGACAACCTTTCTTTCTTTGACCACACTTGCTCACACAGCAATCAGAAGTAGCAAGCGTGTTTCAACTTCTATGTAGCCAGATACCTCTTTGAGATCACAGTATGTCTTGGAAGACCAGATGGATTCAGCAGAGAATCTGAGAGCATGCAAAACCTTTATGGCCAACCTTTACCAAAATTACTAAACAGCAAGTCCATCCCTACTTCTCCACAGGCTGATACTAATTCGAGCTCACACACCCTCTTAGAAGACCAACATGGATAAAGCAGGGAATTCTTAGAGAGTAAGCATCCTTTATGACCAACTGCGCCAATCATTACCAAAACATATGTCTTTGACTTCTTTTACTCAAAATGTGCAAAGTCCATCCCTTGTTCTCCATAGTGTAATACCTTTTTGAGCTCACAGTTGGTCTTGGAAGACCAAGGTGGATTAAGCAGAAGGTTAAGTGAGACTAAGAATCCTTTATAACCAGAAAGGCCAATGCTTACCAAAACTTTGTGTTGATGACCACCTTTGGTCAAAAAGCCATTAGTCTTGTGTGTTATTGAACAGTATCTGGAAGGAAATGGTTATTTACCACTTCCACCAACTTCAACTCTATAATAGGGGGTGATCTGCTGACTTCTTTGACTAATTTGGTCAGCAGAACTAATTTTAGTTAGTGTCAGAACCAAATATACTCTTCTCGACTGTCTTGGGTCAAAGCAGTGTGTTTGGACACGGTCCACCTGACAGTGGAGAGCCTAATTATCAAATGGGGGGGGTGGTCATATTTATCTTTAGTCAGGACATTTGTGCCCCTCTTTTCTTGTGTTTTTAACAGGTTTTGTCTGATTTATCTTAGAGGTCGATATATCAGGCAGCTGAGTCTTTGGAGTTTTCATGACTTTTTATTAAAAAAGTCATACAAAAGTCTCAAACTCTTCTTCAACTTCTTCTAAAGTTTTCCTTACGCCTGTTCAGGACTGGAGTTTATTTGAGACTTTTTAACCTCGATTTACGTGAAAATTGCTACTTTTTCATAGGGTCACTTCTCGATGTGTGCTGAAAAAACGGCACTGATTGGTCAAGAACAGTGAGGGCTACAGAAGAAGTCTCAAGAAAAGTCACAAACTCTTCTTCAACTTCTTCTAACGTTTTCCTTCCGCCTGGTCAGGACTGGAGTTTATTTGAGACTTTTTAACCTCGATTTGCGCCAAAATTGCGACTTTTTCATTGGGTCACTTCTCGATGTGTGCTGAAAAAACGGCACTGATTGCTGAAGAACAGTGAGGGCTACAGAAGAAGTTCTAACAGTTCTTCAATCAGAAAAGTGCCACCTATTTACGGATGCATGTGGTTGGTGAAAGGTCAGGTTAAAGTAAATAAGGTTAAAAAAGTTAACGGCACAAAGTGATTGTGATGGGTGATAAATCAGTGTAAGTGGTGAAGACATGGATGAAATTTTTCATGTAATTGAAACTATAGGGAGGATTTTATTAGTTGGTCATCTATAAGCCCCGGAGATGGGTCTGTGTGACAGCGACAGAGACAGGTCGTATTTCTCAAAAATGTTCATTTTCAGTGCAGGATCTAATAATGTTGCTGTGACAATGACAGCTCGATCCCAAAGACACTAATGAACGCCGTATTGAAATATGTTCCTCTCCGCACACTCTGTTAGGATTGATTTATGGACATGAGGACCTCAGCTGGAATTCACATGGGGCCTCATGTTCCTATAAAAAGTATGGTACTTCTGCCATTTCAAAAATGGCTTCTAATAAAATGTAAGTTGATATATGGATCAGATAGAGGTTCACGACAGGATGGTGGTTATAATACGTAGGTTTCTCCATCTATATCTCTACATGGAGCATGTATCAAACCAGGATTTTTACGGGACATGGATATCGATGACCTATTCTTGGGATAGGTCATCAATATCAGATCTGTATTAAGAGACTGTTGTGTCTAAAGTGGTTTCAGGTCTGGTATGTGACTTAAAGGGGGGATTACAAGCTAGCTAAGCTAAGTTCCTGATCGGTGGGGTCTCAATGGTGGTGCCCCATGGATCAAAAGCACGGGAGTCCTTTATACCTCTGTTGCATCCAAAATTACCAGAGTAGCCAGTTCCGAATGTTCCAGCAGCTTTGTTCATATCTATGGAGCTGAAAGAGATAGATGGGTTCAGCACTCGGCTATCTCACTGCCTTAGTGATGAACGGAGCAGCTGGCACATTGGCGACTGGCTGCTCTGGTCATCTCAGGTGCAACAAGGGTACTCCCGTTCTCATGATCCGTGGGGGTCCCATCACTGAGATCCCCACTGATACGCAAGTTAGGCCGCATCCTGTGGATAGGGGCTGACTTTCTATCACTGGTATTTGACCTACAGAAGTTGAGATGTGGACCATTTTGTTTCAAAAGTAGAGTAGAGTAGGAAGCACAGACTACCCCATTTATGGGTGGCATTTGCATCTAGATATCCTGGGATGGGTGATCAGTCAAGTCCATTAAAATATGGATGGTTTAGGCAGCAGCCAAGGGCACAAGGCTACTATGGTGTCTATGGACTCCAAAACCACCCACTCAGTATTGCACTGCTCTAAGAGAGGGACATGAAATCCTCATATATGTGTGCTGTCTATTGACACACATGTACAAGAGCCCTTCCAGGACCCTCGAAGATCCTCCAAAGGTTCAGAACTGAAAGCTGGCAGAAGAGATTTCCTCTCCTTTCCAAGAAGCTTGGTTCTGGTTCTGTATGTAGGCAGTAAATAAACCAATTTAACAAAGTAGACTGGCAGGTGCCCCATAATTGCCATACAGCCCAGGGCCCATGCCAGTCTTAACCCATCCCTGTCTATGCTGTCCATTGGTTTAAAGGACATTTACTACCAGGATGAAGGATTGTAAACCAAGAACACCTACATGCACGTCTGTGCCCACTCTGGAAGAATCCGCTCTTCTTTTAGCTTTGTATGGGCAGTTTTTTTTAAAGGCTTTCAAAATTATGCAAATGAGCCTGAGGGGCTCCAGACTACATAACCCCTCATTTGCATAATTTTAAAAGCATTTTTTTTAAACCAGGGCATAAGAAGCTAAAAGAAGAGCAGATCCTGCCAGAGGGGGCGCGCACCAGTATGTCAGTGTGCTTGGTTTACAATCCTCCATCCTGGTGATAGATGTCCTTTAACATACTTCCCCTTTAAATTGCTGATTTTGGTTGTAGTTCTGTTAGGAAGCAATTAACTAACCATTTACTTACATTTTCCTCATGCGATCAATACCCTGGAACGTAGTGCGGAAGGAAGTTATTTTGTATCTGTCAGGATTTTCATACCCGGCTTACTTAATTAAATCCACTACTTTACAGAGTCGCTGCATTAACATATTATGACTTTCAATGTTTTTTTTATTGGATGGGGTGAATTTTTCTATTTTTTTTTTTTTATTTTGCTCAGAAATCATAAGTTTTCCAAACCCGGAATGATTGGGTTGAGGTAGCAGATTATTGCAGTACGTTGAGTGATTGTCAGTGGAGAGTCCAGGCGGTGTTCACCGAATACACATCCCCCGAGCCGGGGGAGAACATATTTTATGTATGAGGACTGTAATGACATTTTTTTGCAGGCAATTTCAGACCCATCAAAACGAGTGCTTGGCATGGTGCCCTATAAAGGGCAACGTAAGAGTCTACTGCCAGGTACACGGACCCTCAGCACCTGGGGAGGTCCGAACCAGGAGCATTTTATTATGGAGTGTGCCGAATCACTCTCTGGAGGTGCAAGGTTTAATTTAGACCCAACGCTTCAGTATGTAGATGGCTATTGATATTCGCTGTATAATCAATAGACATTAACGGAACAGCCGCAGGAATTCAGGACATCGGAGAGAGACGGGACTTTGCTACTCGTGATTTTAAAGGGGTAGTGACCCATATAAAGTTGTCATCCATTTACCTAGTTCTCCAGCTTAGCAAGTCATTATGATGCTTAGGTATGGATAATTACCATGTGCAATGCATTTGTATTAGGGGGGGGGGGGGGATTGCCGAATTTTGGCTGCAAACCAGTGAAAGGATTTTCACGGATTCTCGAATTTAGTAGTAGTGATATACATGAACTTCTAGAAAACAGACCTTAAAGGGGTTATCCAGAGAATACAAAAACTCAGAGCATCATTGCATCATGTGACAGGGATCTGGATTCATACTGCTGCACTGAAGAATTCTAGTCCCCTCAGTCACAACAGGGTGTACTGAATTGTCCAGCACCCTCAGTCACAGTTGCAGCCCTGTTCACTGGATGAAATGACTCTCAATACTTGCAATATTATTTCAAGGCAGAGTCAAGACCACTGAGCTATAAAACATGATAGACAGTATACCAGCTATAAATTTAGACACCTGACTTAGAGACGACCCTTAGTTACAGACAAACCCCTCTGACCTCTGGTGAAGCTCTCTGGGTGTTACTATAGTCCCAGACTGTAATGATCAGCTGTAAGGTGTATGTAATGAAGCTTTATTGATAATCCTTGGTCTCATTACAGCAAAAAATTTTGAAACTCCAGTTGTCACTAGGTCAAAAAAATTTTTTTGTCTGGAGCTACAGTGATAAAATATACAGTTTCAACTTACATACAAATTCAACTTAAGAACAAACCTATGAAACCTATCTTGTACGTAAACTGCCTGCAATACTACTCCTAACCACTTGGGTTGCACTACTGTTTTGTAATTTGTCTCTATGAAATGATACACACTAAAAACTACCTTCTGTTATTGGAACAGCTGGAGTAACACAGGTTAGTGGCTTCCTGGTGTCTCAGACCAGATTAATTAATTTCAGTCTGGAGAAAACTTGGATAAGCCCTTTAATAACTTTAAAATTGCCTTCTGCTGGACCTCTGGGGTTCAGTGTTGGGTTTTAGCCTTGGTGCAGCGTAGGATCTTTTTTTAAACTGGTTTCTCTTTTGTCCCATAAAGAGGGACCCTTTTCTTTAAAAAATTTTAGCTCAGCTCCACTGAAGTGAATTGGGATGAACTGCAATGCCAGACACAACCTGTAGACAAGTGTGGCGCTGTTTGTGAAAGAAAGTAGCATCAAAAACGTTGTCTTTCTAGCTCCTGTGATAATGATGCCGTTTCTTACCGGAAATTATATAAACCCTATTGTGTTCTGTCCGTATCTGTACTGCCCCCTCCCTGGGGTATTGTATTGTGGGATCATTAGGACAGGTCAATAGGATTGACAGCTGAGCGTCAGTAAGAGATGAGATATATTAGGATGCTTAGGGGAACAATGGCTTCTGTAATAGATGACAGGACATGAAGACGAGTGATCCGAATGATTAGTGATTAGTGGAAATGATTGAAGGTTAAAAAAAAAAAACAACCAAAAATAATCTATTGTAATCTGAATTGTAATTTTTTAATTAAAATAAATCTAAAAAACAAAAATCAATACTCACTTGTCCATAAGATATCATAACAAGAAACATTAAGAACACCGTCCAATCAATTAGTCTACTGTAATGTTTGTAAATTAAGGCTGCAGTACCACTCCTGACCACTTGGGTTGCACTACTGATCAGAAATTTGTCTCTATGATAGGATAAACACCGTCCAATCAATTAGTGCAATGTAATGGTTGTAAATTAAGGCTGCAGTACCACTCCTGACCACTTGGGTTGCACTACTGATGAGAAATTTGTCTCTATGATATGATAAACACCATCCAATCAATTAGTGCAGTGTAATGGTTGTAAATTAAGGCTGCAGTACCACTCCTGACCACTTGGGTTGCACTACTGATGAGAAATGTGTCTCTATGATATGATAAACACAGTCCAATCAATCAGTGCAGTGCAATGGTTGTAAATTACGGCTGCAGTACCACTCCTGACCACTTGGGTTGCACTACTGATCAGAAATTTGTCTCTATGATATGATAAACCCCATCCAATCAATTAGTGCAGTGTACTGGCTGTAAATTAAGGCTGCAGTACCACTCCCGACCACTTGGGTTGCACTACTGATCAGAAATTTGTCTCTATGATGTGATACACACTGAATTATACCTGCTGTTTTTGGGACAGCTGTAGAAATACAGGTTAGTGATCAGCGTCTCCCCGCTCGCACATGTTTCCCACAGATGACATTGTAGGAATAGTAACAGCTGAACATTATCCCGGCCCCAAATCTCCAGCCATTTGTTATTTTGTCTTTATCTGCATTTACACAGACTGTGACCTGTTTCGGAGAATTAATGGTGAGATCTCGCATCCTGAAATCTCCAATTTTATGACACTTTATAAATTGGAACTGTTTTTTTTTCCTTCCCTTCCTGTCCTAATGACTCAAGTGTCGATCACGTTAACAAACACAAACACGTGTGACCCCCGAACTCGGGACAGCGGAGGGCCGCAATGTTTAAATAATCACAGGATGTTCAGAAAAAACATTATTTTCAAGGTGAGGGGAGATGTAGAGAAGCAGCTGATTTTGGAGGGTTTTCACAGAGGATACAAAAAAAATCCAAATTTCATTATAAAGAAAAAAAACTAGAAAAAATTCAAGAAAAATAAAAAAGTAAATAAAACAACAGTAATAATCTCTCAAAATGATACATTAAAATATTCAGCCAGACACGGTTTTTCAACCAAAAAGGGCAGTGAAAAACCTCCAACTGTGCAAAACTATTTGGGCAAATGTAGCAGACCACTTTTTTCTACTTCAACATACGCCTTAGTATGTAGTGAATATATATAAATTCTGTACATTTTGATATCTGTCCCTCAGAATGATGACCAATACAGGAAACAGTTGTTTATGCAGCTTTGGTGGAGGTGTCTGCTTCTCTTGCAGTGGTGGAGGCCCCGGAGTGTGCGCCCTGGGAGCCCTCCCTATAATCCAGCCCTGTTTTTGATACTCTACCAGATACCTACCAGAACAAACCTCGGTCATAACAAGAATGGGAGCATTTAAACACCAATAGAAATTTCTACATGATCCTATTTGGCTTAATAAGTGGGTTGGACTTATCAAAGGGGCGGGGTTGAACAATCATTTTCTCCACCTTAGTGTGGAGTCAATTACACTTTATAATCTTTCTAGAATTTCCTTTCCTCTTCACTAATTTAGCTAAAATTCCATTCAAATACTTATGCAAATCAAAAACTCAGTGCACTGGGGGTGGGGCCTCATCTATGAGTGCACTTGTTTTCTCTTTTCACGCACCATATTTCTATAATAGATGTCAATATATGTGTACAGGGGGAAGTTGGGTGGAAAGGGCGACAAAGAAAGAAGAAAGCACTTCTGCCAGAGAAATGGCTCCGCCTCCAGTGCACCGAGAATAAATGATTATCTCTAAAGAGAAAAAATTTATGGAATCTAAAACGAGAGATTTTTGGGATACAGGAAATATATATTTGGAAGTCTTATCGTGTGCCCTACACATTACCGTTTTTTTTTTCAGAGGTCATTTGGGAGAAGGTTGACCCCCTTTAAAGGGGAAGTTTTTTTTATTTTTTTTAGTTTTGAGAAACGAGTTGATTCACATAGAATATTTGTTGTAGAATATTTTTTCTCTGTGTATGGAGGGGGGGGGGGTTATTATGACGACGCTAGTGTCGCACCGCAGGATATCAATCAGCGGATGGCGCTGATACCGATGGAAATGAATAGCCCATAATGAGGAGATATCACTACTTACCCAATGTCACCTTCCGAATGGATTTCCTTTTACACTTCAGCTCTTTTTATGTTTAGTCGCATCTTGTAGAATCTCTCATCTCTTACTGAATAAAATTAAACCTGTTTCCATACCCCCCCCCTCTGCCCCCCCCCACTACCCCTTTGCTATAGTTCTTAGTCAAAAAGCCAAAATCTAAGTTGCGCTGTAAATCCTTATTGTAATTATGAGGTGCGGGAATGGATTTTGTGCATATTTAGTGTCTTTGCTTTGGTTTTTGGAAAGGCTGCTAAACTGCCTCAAGCTGTATGTACAAGGTCATGGTTCCGACCAAGTGTCTTAAGTTAGAACTGGGCTCACTTTGCTGTCCAATGTGTAATTTTGATATTACTTATCCTAGACCTGTCTTCAGTAACACCAAAAACTACTTGGAAATTGGACAGTTAGAATCTGACAACTTTATGTTGTCAGACACGCCCCTACAATTCAGAATATCTGTCAAAGTGCTCCACGGGCAAGAGTGTAATTTTTTTTTTTAAGATATTAAACCAGGATCTCCTAAGATGCAGAAGCCAATGTATTATGGGACAAACCTGGCGTATTTCTCATGGTTCCGACCCAGTGTTGTAAATTATAACGGGGCCCACTTTGCTGTCCAATGTGTAATTTTGCTATTACTCATCTAAGACTTGTCTTCATTTACACCAAGAGCTACATATACAATTTGAAACTTAGAACCTGACAACTTTATGTTGTCAGACACGCCCCCTACAATTCATCAAATCTGTCAAAGTGCTTCACAGACCAGAGTGTATATTTTTATAGATATTAAACCAAGATCTGCTAAGGAGCATAAGACAATGTATTATGGAACATAACCGTAGTAGTTCTAGTTCTGTATGTAAATTGAGATCAGGGATGATTTGCCTCTGAATAGCTGGACAAGGAATCTATTGGTCCCTGATGGAGTGGCCGATACAGTTTAAGGCATATGGCATAGCATTGCACTTCACATCAGTTCCCTGACTATCGGGTCCCAGCACCATCCCAGAGTCTCCATTATGTAATTAGCCCCAACCAATTGGGGTAAAAATGACAGTCCAGTTTATTGCTACTGGAGTCAACTGGATTCCAACTCGAGTCAACTGTTGCAAGACCTTCCCCTCATCACAAATTTCTGCGCTAGACCCAGAGGGTATTATGATCAGGCCACAATTACACAACCGTAATGGGCACCATGATCCAGCCGCACAATTTGCAGCAAGACCACGGCCCGGATTAAGGTCTATGGCACTAGAAGGAAATAGTGAATTGAATATAGTTCTAAATTAGAGCCGTGGTTCTTTAAGTGTTCCAATTTCAACAAGATCCCTTGTGCCAGCCCAAGATCCCTACAGATCCCTATAGACACAATGGGGCAGATTTACTTACCCGGTCCATTCGTGATGCAGCGGCGCGTTCTCTGCGGTGGATTCGGGTCCGGCCGGGATTTACTAAGGTAGTTCCTCCGACGCCCACCAGGTGATGCTGCTGCGCTGAAGAGCATCGGAATGCATTCAAGTACACCTGCCTATTCCTAGTGAAGGTAAGTGCAAGTCTTGCGACTCTTTTCTTTTTTTAAATGCGGCGGTTTTTCCGAATCCGTCGGGTTTTCGTTTGGCCACGCCCCCCGATTTCTGTCGCGTTCACGCCGGCACGGATGCGCCAACATCCGATCGCGTGCGCCAAAATCCCGGGGCAATTCAGGGGAAATCGTCGCAAATCGGAAATATTCGGCTAACACGTCGGGAAAACGCATATCGGGCCCTTAGTAAATGACCCCACTGTGTACAGATATGTCAGATCCTGAGCCGCTACAGACTGAGCGCCCAAAACCTGGTCATGGAGTCCGGGCGGCACAGACAGACATACGTGCCCAAGGAGAGGAGACTGTGCCAACAGTGCCAGGACCGAGGGTGAAGTCCACTTCCTGCTATACTGCTCCAGATACTCAGCAGTGAGGGACACTCATTTCAGGAGCCTCCCAGATCTCCTCCTGGACTTAAGCTCCATGAAGGAGGGGGAGATGATCTCCATCATGCTGGGGGAAGATGAGAGCACAAAGCCCATAGCCTAACAATATGTCTGTCATAGGCTGAGAGACATGTGACATACATTGGACTCCTATAACTCCACCCTATCACTCTGCTCCATCTCCCACAATTCCATATCCTCTAAATGTTTTGACAATGCTCATTTTTATTTGGTCCTGCCAATAAAACTTCTTTGAATTGAAATTGATATGAGCCCTACGTTGAGTAAGGAAGGCCCATCCCATGGTCAACGTAAATGGAGATATGGCTGTAGGTGTAGGTGACTCTCTTCATTCATACCAAAGCCTGCCCAAAAGTTTGAGGAACATCCATCAATGTTAATGATGTTGCCTTTGTAGGCCACCATGCCATGCCTTGCCTACGGTCTCTGAGATAAGTACGGACAAATAACTGCAACATTTATGACCCATCCTTTGTCCAATATGGGACAACCCCTCTAAGACTGGGTTCATTCTTATCACACAGGAGTTTACCCATCAGGGAAATCATCTTCAGGTTCACTGAAGGTGAACAGACCCTACATACAAAGCTTTATCAGATGGGTCTCGGAGACCCCCAACGCTTCTACTAATTACATTCATCCTAATGACTCCTTTGGGGGGAGAAACAATTAAAGCTACTGAAGATAATCCGTAATCCAAGAGCCCTGCATCCTCAACGTTAAAGGGGTTGTAGGGCCTCGCGTCTCTACCAGAAGATCCTTTGAAGAGTTTTCGATGTAATCTCGAATTCCTCTTTACAGTCAGTAAAATAGGTATAAAAATCTTTACTACTGTATTTCAGTATTTTCCCCATGCACGGTCCTACTTAAGAAGCCCGGAGTAAACATAAATTATGGCTGAAGAGAGCACAAATCTCCCGCTAATCTGTCTTGCAGGGAAGAAGATATCAAATTACCATACACATTACATTTGTGGACTGTGTGAACACCTTCATCAGGACGAATGACAAATTTAATGTATATAACAAATTCATATCTTCCCCACTGCCTCGAGATGAAACTTGGGGATCCGCGTTATTTTTCACTTAATGGTATGGTTTTTCTGTCTGCTCCAGGAATGCAGACATTCTTCGATCTTCCTAATAACTGCTCCTAATGGACACAAAGAGAGTCTACGAGTGACGAATGACCGCAGAATTTACGCGTATGAAAAAAGTTATTGTCCGACCGATCGCGTTCACAAAATTCAATGGCGCGCGGTGAGCACCTGCAGATCATTACTCATTTCTCGGGAAGTTTCTTAGGATGGTTGTCAGTCGGGCTGAGCTATAGTACATGCACTCTCATTTACCCTTTAAGAATAGGAAAAAAATCTTATAAATTGACTCTATTTGTCATAGTGTCTCTTCTTGCGTTGGACGTCTCCAAACGTTAGTGTGTTAGAGGTACAGTCAATTAATTTCATTTTTTTAACTGTGTAATGCTTACTTTCTCCTGCGGAGGCACTGCAGGGAAATGAAACACTTGCTAATAACTTTTCCTATAAGAAAAGCAAAAAAATCCCGCATGTACCCGAGTATAAGCAGAGTATTCAGCACAATTGTTATAAGGCGGTGCACAGGAAGAAAGAAAGGAGCTGCTGGGGCATCGGAATGATGAGTATTTTTTATGGGCTGGGCTTGCTGGCTATATTGCCCAGGGGGCTGGTTATATGCTACATGTGGATGGCTGACTATATACTACAGGGGGCTGGCAGGCTATATACTAAAGGGGGGGTTGCCTATATACTAAAGGGGACTGGCTATATATTACAGTGGCATGGCTATATACTGCAGGTTGCTGGCTAGCTATATACTACAGAAGGCTGGCTGGCTATATACTACAGGGGATAGCTATATACTACGGGGGGCTGGCTTACACTACTGGGGGCTGATTAGCTATATACGATCGGGGAGGCTGTGACAAATCCATTTCTCAGCTTAGGCTTATACTCGAGTCAATAGGGTTTTGCGGTTTTAGGTGGTAAAATTTGGTGCCTCGGCTTATACTTGGGTCAGCTTATACTCAAGTATGTACGGTAATAAAGTGATTCGATTAGTATGGTTGTCTCCTTTTGCGTTGGACATCCCCGAATGTAAGGGTATTGGAGGTACAGTTAATTAATTACATTTTTTAACTGTGTAATACTCATTTTCTCCTGTGGAGGCACTGCAGGGAAATTACACACCTGCTAACAATTTACCCTATAAGAAAAGGAAATAAAATGATAAATCAGTCATGGTGTCTCCTCTTGCATTGGATATCCCCAAACATTAGTGTATAAGAGGGACAGATTTTTAAATTGTACAATAATCGCTTTCTCCTGCGGAGGCACTGCAGGGGAATCAAACATTTGCTATTAAGTGCAGATTTCAATGGATGAATTTGAGATGGGCTCATAGAAAAAGCGATAGTTCAATTCTACTGAGGACACCAGGATAGTCCTCACAAATGGATGATACTTTATAATAGAATATGCAGTATCCCAATGTCCATTTAGCTATGTGGATGTAAGTCAGTAGGAATTTGCTGTTGGGAATCACCTCAGGTCAGGTATTGACCAGCTAACCATTCTTTAAAGTGATCACAGGCTAATATACATAAGAACATTGATCAATCTGTTCCAACCTCCTGCACTAATTGACCCCTCATTTCAAGTGATGTCTCACCTCTGGCAAAATTATTGACACTGGACCACGTTACACAAAATCAGTAAGTACCTAATTCAGTAACCCTGGAGATTGCTAGATCTTGGTGATGGGATCACCATTTTTCATACATTTGGTTCATTTTAAAAGAAGAAGCCATTGGTCTGTTGTAGACCAAGATTTAGGCCGATCAACATCTCATCCATGGATTCATAGAACTGAATAGACATTGCTAGATGGTGGTTATCCACTGTAGACCAAGATTAAGGCCAGTGGCAAAATTATTGACACTGGACCACGTTACACAAAATCAGTAAGTACCTAATTCAGTAACCCTGGAGATTGCTAGATCTTGGTTATGGGATCACCATTTTTCATACATTTGGTCCATTTTAAAAGAAGAAGCCATTGAAAGAGGTTGTCTGTTGTAGACCAAGATGTAGGCCGATCAATGTCTCATCCATGGATTCATAGAACTGAATAGACATTATTAGGAAGAAGTTATCCACTGTAGACCAAAATTAAGGCCCATAAATTTCTCATCCACGTAATGATAGAACTATATGGCTACTATTCAATAGAGAACTTCCACTGTAGACCAAGTGTGAGGCCTACTAAAGTTTCATGCATGGTTTCAAAGAACTCTTTGGATACTAATGGACAAAGGTTATCCTCTGTAGACCAAAATTAAGATCTATCAATGTCTCAGCCATATATTAATAGAACTTTATGAACACCATTGGTCAGAGGTTGTCCAGTGTAGACCAAGATTGTGGCTTATAGGTGTCACATCCAAGGAAACATAGGACCCTATGGACACACTCAACTAGAAATGTTATCTCTAGAAGGAGATTGTGTGTGGTCAAATCATTTTATCTATCATATATTTGGCCCTGGTGGATTAAAACTATTTATCATTTCAGTTTGGTAGCATTGCACAAAAATAGTCAATGGTAGCAAAGACTACAAAAATCTGTCCAGGGGCTCCAGAGCAGCATCTGCTAATGTATTATGATATTCTACATTACACACGTCTTTCCAGTATTAAAAACTGACAATTCATTCATCTACGAAGCTGTCGTATAATTTCTAACTCATAATTTTCAACGAGTAATCTGGGAAAATTCTTCTACACCTTTGTTGGGTCATATTTCTCTTCCTGTTCTCCTTCTTGCCCATAGGGATCATGTAGAAAAGTAATTTGTTCTATTATAAACTTCACATCCTGGCGACTGCAGTGAATTTATGTCCTACTCAGTCATGCAGAAGAAGGAGTGAAGAAGATACCAGATTTTTACTGCTCTTGGCAAAATGAATAAGCTGCTAATTGAGCTTGAAGGCCACGAGATGGTGTCTACAGAATAGGTCGTGATGATCTACTCTTTGGGTATTGTAGTCAATGACAACTGACGTGAAATATCAAAAATACTTTTTTTGGGAGCCAAAAGTTCATTGATCACCGTAATGGTTGACGGTTGACTGCATCCATTAAAGTCGAAGGTGATCATCTCCATATTAGAGAAGAGCTGAAGTCACCTATGGTTATAACTAACTGTCACGAGTCCCAACTTGTGTATAAGCCAGAAGGTTCTGAATGGGAACATGAGGGAACAAGAGCGAGGCAGAAGGTCTCAAAAATGGCAGTATTGGCTCATATTAACTCCATTTAACTTAATCTTTGTACTATTTTAGGGTTAGGTCTAATAATTTCATTATAATTTCGGTAAACCTTAAAATTTGTGTAAAGGGGTTTTCCAGAAATACTAGAATCCCTTCTTGAAGCTGGAACCCCTTGCTCCAGCATTGTGGCATACTACTGATCTTCTGAACCTACAGCTTAGAGCAGTGGTGGCGAACCTATGGCACGGGTGCCAGCGGTGGCACTCAGAGCCCTTTTTGTGGGCACCCAGGACTTAAAAGATGCTGCTTTCAGTCATATTTTGATACTTACTTTGCTACTTGGGACTGTAGGAGAAGGGAGAATTAGACAGGGTCAAATTATTTTTGGAGGACCTCCTGCTGGCCCCACAATTCTCTGTTTCATAGTTTCATAGTTTATACGGTTGAAAAAAGACACTTGTCCATCAAGTTCAACCAAGGAAGGGTAGGGATTGGATGAGGAAGGGATTTAGGGGAAACAATCCTATATAGCATAACAATCAATGTTATTTAGGTGTAAAAAGGCATCTAGACCCTTCTTGAAGCTCTCTGCTGTCCCTGCTGTGACCAGCGCCTGAGGCAGGCTATTCCACAGATTGACAGTTCACATAGTAAAAAAGCCCTGTCGCCTCCGGTGATTAAACCTTGGTTTCTCCAAATGGAGACAGTGCCCTCTCGTCTTTTGATTTGATTAAATCTGAAACAACTTACCACCATATTTTTTGTATGGACCATTCATATATTTATATAAATTAATCATGTCCCCTCGTAGTCGTCTCTTATCTAGACTAAATAAATCTAGTTTTTTTAATCTTTCCTCATAACTGAGACCCTCCATACCCCTTATCAGTTTTGTGGCTCTACGTTGAACCCTCTCCAGCTCCAGGGCATCCTTTTTATGGACCGGTGCCCAGAACTGGACAGCATATTCCAGGTGTGGCCGAACCAGTGCCTGGTATAGTGTATATATTACATCCCTATCACGAGAGTCCATTCCACTTTTGATACATGACATGATCCTACTAGCTTTAGAGGCAGCTGATTGACATTGCATGCTGTTATTCAATTTATGATTTACTAGTACCCCCAGGTCCTTCTCAACAAGGGACTCTCCCAGATTTACTCCCCCAAGGACATATTTTGCCTTTGGATTATTGGCCCCCAGGTGCATAACATTACATTTATCCACATTAAACCTCATTTGCCAAGTGGATGACCAAACATTCAGTTTGTCCAAGTCACCCTGCAGCCTATGAACATCCTCCATAGACTGTATTACACTACACAGCTTGGTGTCATCTGCAAAAATAGACACAGTGCTATTAATTCCTACCTCTATATCATTAATAAATATATTAAATAGTAGTGGGCCAAGCACAGAACCCTGAGGGACACCACTCATAACTGGTGACCATTCCGAGTAGGGAAACTGGAAAGGGAAACAGAGGGAAACTGGAAAGACACTAAAATGATGAAAAATTTCCATCTTTCTACTGTGTTGCTGTCCTCAGGAGGCCAATATGATTGAAAGTTGTTGAACAGGGAGCAATAAGTTACTGCTTTAATTTTTGGTTGGCACCTCGCAATAAATAAGGGGGGTTTTGGGTTGCAGTTTGGGCACTCGGCCTCCAAAAGGTTTGCCATCACTCGCTTAGAGTGTTTGGGAGGACACAAGACCTGCTTCAGCTAATGAGTGGTGCACAACAATGTTATTTGTGACATAGAAGAAGTGTTTTACTGGGCTGAAGGTGCTGAGGAGAGAAAGACTGGGACCTTGGGCAACTTGTATTATGTATAAGACTTCTTATTGTCACAATCAATGTTGGAATCATGAATGAAACCATATTGGCAAACTGGACCAATGTTAGGATGCATATTGGTCAAAAAGTTGGCCAAGGTCTACCTATAAATAATTTTAGTGGTCATAAGTAGTGGTCACCACATATCAGTAGCCATTGTACCAATGTCTACCAAGGTCTACCTATAAACGATTTTAGTGGTCATAAGTAATGGTGACCACATATTAGGAGCCATTGTACCAATGTGGATTGACAATGGTAATCTGTGTATGATTTGGATACTAGACAACCCTGCAGTATTTTACGGAATTGACCCCCAATTGGTAGTTTTAATCTGAATGACTACTTATAGTAACAATATACTTCTTGTTTGGCCTTACTTTCAACAAAGTTTTCGAAATTTTCATTAAAATTCTGCAAACCCATGAAAAACTCAGTTTCTTCTAATCACATAACCTTTGACCTTATGATCGGCCAAGATTAATAACACACGTATCTCTACTAGCCATTTCAAACACGCCTGCACTTTGCAGATCAAACCAATCAATACGGAGGCCTCACTGGGGACAGGGCTTGGAGCAAACGCATAGTGTATACTTTTCAATTGATTTGTGTTGTGATTGTCGTGGAATAGGTCTATACCTCTTTATAGCGTGTCAGAAGTGAAAAATGCCTCCGATTGGTAAAGTAACTATTTGGTAAAGGTCAGGCGATGCTGGGAGTGAAAAAAAACAAGTTTTTCTTACTTTCCATCTGTATAAGCTTACTAGGTGGCGGGAAAAAAAATCTACGTGTTATGTTAACTCCTTCATGAAAACCATTCTATTATTTTTTCCTTTTCTTGACCTCGGTCTTATAATTTTTTGTTGTCAACCAATTAGAATTTTTTGGAAGAATACTGGTCCCTTATATTCAGTGTTCCTCACCCACCCTAGGCCCGAGGCCAAACTTGGGATCAGTTAGTCTCTGGCCACAGAAGGAGGACGAGGCAGAAGAAGGAGTCTAGCAGTGGTCGAGCAGTAGACCTTCAGTCAATGACTGTTCCAGCTTCGTTCATCTCCAGTAGAACCTCAGGTGAACCCCCTTACTCTAAGTACCCAAGAAAATTAATAAGTATTCTACTGGTTCCTTGTTCAAAAAAGATTGGGGACCCTTATCTTGACAAGAATAAGTCTTACTGATACTGACCAAAAACAGATTATTTTGGAAGAAGTCTATCGGACATGTTGGAGCTTTTGGATCTTTCAAGGGCTTTGGAAAATGGTCTAAATCTCGAATGCATGGCCAACTGTAAATCGTAAGAAGTAGGGATGTCCAAATGAAGAACTGACTGCTGATCACAGGATGACCCATTGCTAGGACCATCAGTGATTGGGTTGGCAACGTGGGTTCAGTTTTTCTGCTGTTGGAGTTAGAAGTACTCTTTGAAACCATATTCCCCCGATGATATCTACTTGGTTGTCTACTTCAATTTTCTACTCACTTTTTGACAATTGACTGCTAAAATCTGCTTTATTCTGACTGGTGATTCAGCATTTGTGTACTTTTCAGCATTTTATCACATCATTTCCATTGTTCCTCACTTTTATAAGCTGTATCAGTTTCAATCTATATTCCATTTGCAGGTTTACTTCATTGACTTTAGAAATATATGATGGTTCCTATCTCATTTTCTCACTTTTTATCAGTTTCCAGGCTGAAATAGTAGAAGCAATGGCAATTAAGAAGGCAACATCTCACGGTAAAGCCTTTGCTCATGTTTTATGTTTTATCTACTGGTGAAGGGAGTTAAGATATTACCTAACGTGTATAATATTAGCTTCCATATTGTGGGCACAAAGAATATTGAGCTTGTGCATTCTAATGATCAACCAGACAAGTGTCCCACCATGACATCTGCTGCACAGTGGACCATGAAGCTGAATTTCATCCACACTGTCCAAAATTTCAGAAAATGTTTTGGCTTGTATGACCATCAGAGATGAATTGGGAGTTCATGGAAGTGGAGCTTATGTGATAAGCAGATATCATTGGGGTTTCTAGCAAAAATTTTCCATTACTCAATCCTAATTAAGTAATAGATGGCCAACTCTATGTTTAGATCTCCTTTCCGGCGAACTAAAAAAGTGTACTTACCCTACCCTGACTCCTAGTGCCATGGCGGTCTCACGGTCTTCAGATCAAATGGCTGAGCTGGGTATGCCCCGGGTCATGGGATCCACTTGGAGCCATCAGTGGTCTCCACAGTAAACAAGACATCATGGGATCCACTTGGACCAATCAGTGGCATCTACAGTACACAAGATGTAAAACCAGTTACTTCCCGGGTGCTGAGTTTACTGATTCGGTGAAGGGAATCCCTTGATCCACTGTACTGCTCGCTCTGTTGACAGTGCTGAAGACCGGGAGGCCACTGGAAGTGGGTGCAAAAGTAGGGTAAGTACAGTTTGTTTTTGGTTACACTTATCCTGACCTACCATGATTCCTAAAAAAAAGTTTTAAGGGTATGCCACTAGTGGGTTAGATGGAGCAGCTCTCAACTTAACCTATACGAAGATATCTTGAGTTTTCCCTACTGCCAATATGGGTCACCAGGTGATTTATGGGTCAATGGAGTAACATATTGACCAAAGTGACTAATATGTCCACCTTCATTAATATGGAAAGACGTGTTAACACTGATGTAATTGGAGAGATTTGAAAAAGCAATGAAAGGGTGTTGAAAATTTTAGTTTTTTAAGCTTTTTGGGTTGAATTTACACTTTTGTTTTAAAAAAGTCATTGGATGGTCAATTAGTAGCATGCAAATGCACTCGCCCATGGCTTCTCTTGCCGTATGTGTGATTCTCTTTATTAGTTCCCAGCAGTTGCTTAGCCGGTAGCTCATTCATGCAGTCATCTGGCCCCCCCGAGGATCCATCTCTAACCTAAGATGTTTCATTTGCATAAAGAGTGCACAATTAACATACCGCTCCTTGCCGAATGACAACACTAAGACCCTTGTATTTTTAATTAGAAAACACGTGTGAAACGTTCACAACAAATGTAATCCCTTTATGACGGGACGGATCACAATACAAATAATTGCGACGTCTGATCCGGTGGAGGAGGAAAGCGGGATAGTATTTTATCCCCGGCCAAATGGCTTCAGATCCATCTTCTGGACGTAAAAACCATAATGATGTAGCAGCAAGACACCACTCCAGAATGGAGCACCGTGAAATTTCAACCTTTTTTTTCATGATAACCTTTGGAGTAGTAAATTAGAGGTTTTATGAAAATCATATTTCTTGTTAAGCGTCTTGGATTACGCCAGGTCTTCAGAGGGAGAAAAACAATTTTGACTTTTTAATGACTCCGTTTTATTATGGGGTTTTGACAAAGTAGGACAGACTTGGTATTTCTTTTTATTTGCTTTTTATGTAGGAACCTTTTATCGTGTTTGTTGATTACTGTAGTAGTCGGGAATGGACGGCGGTAACTCGTCATTAGGGATGTCAATGTTTTATCGGTTGTGGTGGGGGGAGGTCCCTCGTCCTGGACATGACTGGGATTGAGATCTCCACTGTACATGTATGAACTATAAATATGTAGTTAATGTGACTGTTTATTACCATAGCATTCGGGAACGGAAGACCCTAACCCAGTGATGGTAAACCTTTTAGCGGCTGAGTGCCCAAACTGAACCCAAAACCCCCCTTATTTGTCGCGAGGTGCCAACCAAAAATTAAAGCAGTAACTTATTGCTCCCTGTTCAACAATTTCCAATTGGCCTCCTGAGGACAGCAACACAGTAGAAAGATGGAAAATGTTCATCATTTTAGCTTCTTTCCAGTGTCCTTCTGTATACAGAGAATTGTAAGGCCAGCAGGAGGTCCTCCAAAGATAATTCGGCCCTGTCTAATTCTCCCTCTTCCTACAGTCCCAAGTACTGAAGTAAGTATCAAAATATGACTGAAAGCAGCATCTTTTAAGTTGCTTGGAACTGCAGGAAGATTCTTTGAGTCCTGTTTGGTGTGCTGGGGCGATGGCCCGGGTGCCAACAGAAAGGGCTCTGAGTGCCGCCTTTGGCACCCGTGCCATAGGTACGCCACCACTGCCCTAACCCATCACTAGGCACATCAGTGGTTTATCGTGGTAGGGTGTCCATCCACCTGTATATGGTCGTGATATCACAACAGTAGTTGTATGGGTGATCCACCGTGCCCGTATGAACTATATAGAACTGTTGATTACCATAGCATTCGGGAACGGAACACCTTAACCCATCACTTGGCACGTCAGTGGTTTATCGGTAGTAGGGTGTCCACCCACCTGTATATGGTCGTGATATCACAAAAGTAGTTGTATGGGTGATGCACCATGCCCGTGTGAACTATATAGAACTGTTGATTACCATAGCATTCGGGAACGGAAGACCCTAACCCATCACTAGGCACGTCAGTGGTTTATCAGTGGTAGGATGTCCATCCACCTGTATATGACCGTGATATCACAACAGTAGTTGTATGGGCGATCCACCGTGCCCGTGTGAACTATTTAGAACTGTTGATTGCCATAGCAATCGGAAACGGTAGACCCTAACTCGTCACTATGCACGTCAGTGGTTTATCGGTGGTAGGGTGTTCACCCACCTGTATATGACCGTGATATCACAACAGTAGTTATATGGGCGATCCACCGTGCCCGTGTGAACTATATAGAACTGTTCATTATAGTAGGAGTCGGGAATGGAAGCCTGAAGCTTGTCATTAGGGCCGTCAATGGTTTATAGATGGTGGTAGCGGTGGTGGGCATTCGTCTAGACGTGACCAGGATTGTGTTTCAGTAGACGAGTCCCCTATAAACGATACTAAAAAATGAACTAGGTAGCCTTTCAAGATCACTGGTTACTGAGAGTGATACACGTGCAGCAGGCCACTGACCACGGCATCCAAATCATTAGACAACTTTAGCAAAATGCCACAATTTATTAAAACATAACTTTTAATTCAGATATATAAAAAGCGACCACCTTCAAGTCCGTGGTCCAATTCAACCACAATTCGTAAAAGAGAACACCTAGTGAAACAAACAATCACATACACAGACAAAAATTGCCGTACCATAACCAATATTTACAAAAACAGCATTAGAGAGGGCCACATGTATTAGTGCAGATATGCCAGTGTTGGGAAGAAAAGGTTGGATCTCACCCGTCTTCGTCCAGAATTGGCCGCAGTAGGGACTGTTCCGTCCAGTGATGACCTATTATACCCTACTGTATCTGTTAGCCTGGTCCCCCTTGTATTGCTCCCAGCCCTTACAAGGGCGGTCCCAAGACTGCCCCTATACAGACTGTTATGCCCTTACTCTGAGCTGCATAAGTCCATTAACTCCCTACGCGTTTCGTGCAGCGGTCCTTGTGCACTCCTCAGGGGAATCTAAAGTGGGTTATACTTGTGCTGGTATGCTTGCTGATGGGCTGCATAAGTATGCGCTAAGTAGCGCTAAGACTTTCTCCAAGATGGGCAGTGGCTCGTCCTAGGCCAGTGATGGCAAACCTTTTAGAGACGGAGTGCCCAAACTTCAACAAAGACCCACTTATTTATCGCAAAGTGCCAACACAGAAATTTAATTTGTGATTTATACTCCCTTCTCTGTCACAATTTTCATTGATAACAGCCCGAGGACACCAATAAAGCAGAAAATAGTCAGGTACAGCTGTCACTTTAAAATAGCTCTGTGCACAGCAAGTCCTGGGCTGTCTGGGACTGCAGGAAGATACATGGACTCATCTCTGGTGATGGCCTGAGTGCCCACAGAAAGGGCTCTGAGTGCCACCTCTGGCACCCGTGCCATAGGTTAGCCATCACTGTCCTAGGCTATTCCAAGAGGTGCAAGCATACACCTAGTCACTAGGTTGAAAGCACGGCGTCGGCGCCAGTTTACTGCGCATGCGCCAAATATATCTGTTCCGGCTCCGCCCGACAGAGTCGGCGCCAGTTTGCTGCGCATGCGCTACAATTAGCGCCAAAAATAGCCGTTCCAGCTCCGCCTATGCCACGCCCCCTCTGACGTTCGTCGGGGCTCATGTCATGGCGTGGGAGGAGTTTGTGTTAGGAAGCTCTCAGGGAGATACCCTTATGCTTCACTATAAACAGAAATCCAACTTCCCAGCTTGCATCCCCCATGGCAACGGGATGGCTCAGCTTAGTGTAAGCTATGGGGAAGAAGTGGAAAATCTCCATTGGCTTATTAATCCCGTCACTAAAGCGTCAATCGGGGTTGGAGATAAATTGGTCAAAATAGAAAACTAGTTTATGGCAGGTTAAAAGTGCATAGTGGCAACAGCTTGAATTTAAAGCGTATTGGACCACTTATTAGAGGTAAGAGGGGGACGGGGAAAAAGGGGAGGGGGGGTGGGGGTTTACCCAAAACGAAGGGAGGATGGTGCACATAGGAGTGACTTAGAGGAAACAAGCATAGCTAAGGGTCTCATTTAAACCCTTTGGGGCCACTGTGTCTAGGAGAAAGATCCATCTTGCTTCACATTGCAAGACGGATCTGTCCCAATTTCCTCCCCTAACTGGTCTGGGGATGGCCTCTAACCCATGGAAGCTGATTTTCTTAGTATCTCTGTTGTGGACCAGGTTAATGTGGCGTGCCAGAGGAGTGTCCCTCTTGTGCAGGATATCGCCCAAGTGTGCTCCTATCCTCCTTCGTAGTTGGCAGATAGTTTTGCCAACATATTCAAGTTTACATTCACAGATCGCCCTGTATACTACTCCTTCAGTCCTGCAGTTTATGAATTGCTTGATTTTGTAGGTGCTGCCTGTCACTGTAGACGTGCATCTCATCATGAAGGGGCAGGCAATGCACCCACTGCAGCAAAAATTACCCACAATTACAGTTTTGTCCAGCCAAGAGGAACGTTGTTCTTGCACGAAGTGACTATGAACTAGTCTTTCTTTTAGCGAGCGGCCTTTCCTGTATGTATTAGTTGGGTGATTACTGATAACCTCCCTCACATCGGGGTCCATCAATAAGATGTCCCAGTGCTTTTCCAGGACTCTCTTGGCATCAGATGCCCCATTATTAAAGGTGGTAATTAATCTGATCGTTTTATCCTCACTCTTCTTATCTTGTTTTTTGAGGAGGTCATTATAAACGATGAAAAAGATGACTTGCTCAAAGGCCTTTGCCCCTTTATGGTTTTAGGGTCTTAATGGTCAAAATATTACTCAAAAATTGATGATCTACTTTATGGGTGACCATGAAAAGCTTCACACAACTAGAGAGTTGTTTAATCAAAGCTGTGTGTATGTTGTAAAGAATGTAATCATATTCCACAGAAAAATATATCCTTACACTGCTGTGCTCTTAACTCTCTGCACTTAGGATGCTCCCCAGCTCCTCTACATCTCTCTGATCTGGTTCACTTCTGTAGTAATTAACCAGCAACCTGGTACAGATTTTCCTCAAAGCAGAGGATGGGGACTGTGGAGCAGTTCAATGCAGAGATTTAATAGCACAGCAGTGTGAGGATACGCCCCTCAGACACTGCACTAAAATATAAATGCAATTTTTTTTTCACTTTGCTGCTTCTACTATTAACATACACAAAGGTATGATCAAACATCTCTCCAAGTACAATACTAAACAATGTCTAGAGTCTTCACATCTGCTGACAGGTCTCTTTAAAGAAAATCAACCAGTTCAAAAGACAAAAAATCTCAGCTCCTCTTCATGTTGATCCCGGCACTGTCCTTAACTAGTCTTGACACACCGGGATAACCTAGAAAGAAACTTAGCAGCCCGTAAGCAGCCCTTAATTAGCAGCCCATAGCATGGGGACGAGATGTCCGGCTCTTCAGGCAGCTAATTATGCACCTCCCTTTCCTAGCATAATTAGCTGCCCGAAGCGCCGGACATCTCATCCCATTCTCCAGGCTGCTAATTATAAAGTTTCTTTTGGAGGTGATCCCAGTGTGTTAAGACTAGTGACGGATAGCGCCGGGATCAACATGAAGAGGAGCAGAGGTGAGTATTTGGAGGGTTCTTTTTGTTTTTGAAACTAGTTGATTTCCTTTAAGTTCCATCCAACCCTTTTAAAAATGGATAGCTGTGAAGGAACCATGTATGGTGTTATTAATAATGAAATGACATTGGTTGTTAATTTTTGATGCAATAGTTTTGCCATCATTTTTAGAAAAAATTATTTGAAATAATATAAAATAATAAAAAAATAATAATAATATTTAAAATAATCAAATTCAAAATGGCCGCTCACCAGAGAATTTTTTTTCCAAAAGTGTGAAGCAAACAGAATTACCAAATTTTTTTCAGTAATGTAACTTCTGATTTACTAATACATCACCAATTTTAAGTTATGGTAAGAAATTTCCTTAAATCCGTCCTACAGTCAACACCCCAAAAAATATATTGTCAATTTCCGATTAATTCTTAATAACACAACTTTTGTTCCGAGAAAATCCAATCTGTAATTTGCTCCTGGATCTCATATTTCTAGTAAAACCACATCAATTTAGCGTGATACCTATAAGAACATTACTTAGGTTCACACTCGCCTTCCAGGATTAACTATAATGCCTTATGGAACCTCATGGGATTAACCCAGTATGAACCCAAATAAATGGAATGAGTGTAGGGCCGGGCTCCGGGCCAAAGCAAGAAGCCCTTCAGAATATATTACACTTCACAATGGTTAATATATAGAGGATTTGTATGGAAAATGAGCCTTTTATGTGTAATTTTAATACCAGCTACTCTTATACATTATATTATATAATAATCTTTATTTATATGGCGCCATCATATTCTGTAGCACCTCACAAATCATAGGGGACATAAACTTATATAATATTACATTACAGAGCACAAACAGTCATATGGAACAAGAGCTTACAGTCTATGAGGATGAGGGAGTGACACAAGAGCTTACAGTCTATGAGGATGAGGGGGTGACACAAGAGCTTACAGTCTATGAGGATGAGGGGGTGACACAAGAGCTTACAGTCTATGAGGATGAGGGGGTGACACAAGAGCTTACAGTCTATGAGGATGAGGGGGTGACACAAGAGCTTACAGTCTATGGGGATGAGGGGTGACACAAGAGCTTACAGTCTATGAGGATGAGGGGGTGACACAAAAGCTTACAGTCTATGAGGATGAGGGGGTGACACAAGAGCTTACAGTCTATGAGGATGAGGGGGGGCAACAAGAGCTTACAGTCTGTGAGGATGAGGGAGGGACACAAGAGCTTACAGTGTATGAGGATGAGGGGGTGACACAAGAGCTTACAGTCTATGAGGATGAGGGGGTGACACAAGAGCTTACAGTCTATGAGGATGAGGGGTGACACAAGAGCTTACAGTCTATGAGGATGAGGGGGTGACACAAGAGCTTACAGTCTATGAGGATGAGGGGATGACACAAGAGCTTACAGTCTATGAGGATGAGGGGATGACACAAGAGCTTACAGTCTATGAGGATGAGGGGGTGACACAAGAGCTTACAGTCTATGAGGATGAGGGGGTGACACAAGAGCTTACAGTCTATGAGGATGAGGGGGTGACACAAGAGCTTACAGTCTATGAGGATGAGGGGGTGACACAAGAGCTTACAGTCTATGAGGATGAGGGGGTGACACAAGAGCTTACAGCAGGGGCGTCGCTAGGTCAAAAGATCCGGGGCTCGTGCCCCGGATCTTTTGGCCAGTGCCCCGAATCTCCTCGGGTCAGCAGATCATCTGCCCCGCTGCCCGGGAGATTCCTTCCCTCTCGTTCTCATCACGATCTGTGTCCTCAGATTGTGATGAGAACGAGTGCAGACGCTGCTTTCCCCTGCAAGGACCTAGCCTCCGGGAGTTCCAGAGGCTGAAAGACCTGTGATGATGTCATGATCACATGACCTGCAGGGGAAAGCAGCGCACAGAAAGAGAGAGAGAGAGCTGCATCTGTGAGGTGAGAAACATGATAGGGACTAGGGAAGGGGGAGAACATTGTGGGGCACATTATTTCCTGGGGGGCTGTGTGAGGCACATTATTTCCTGGGGGGCTGTGTGAGGCACATTATTTCCTGGGGGGCTGTGTCTGAGGCACATTACTTACTGGGGGGCTGTGTGTGAGGCACATTATTTCCTGGGGGGCTGTGTGAGGCACATTACTTACTGGGGGGCTGTGTGAGGCACATTACTTACTGGGGGGCTGTGTGAGATACATTACTTACTGGGGGGCTGTGTGAGGCACATTACTTACTGGGGGCTGTGTGAGGCACATTATTTCCTGGGGGGCTGTGTGAGGCACATTATTTCCTGGGGGGCTGTGTGAGGCACATTATTTCCTGGGGGGCTGTGTGAGGCACATTACTTACTGGGGGGCTGTGTGAGGCACATTATTTCCTGGGGGGCTGTGTGAGGCACATTATTTCCTGGGGGGCTGTGTGAGGCACATTATTTACTGGGGGGACTGTGTGAGGCACATTATTTCCTGGGGGCTGTGTGAGGCACATTATTTCCTGGGGGGCTGTGTCTGAGGCACATTACTTACTGGGGGGCTGTGTGTGAGGCACATTATTTCCTGGGGGGCTGTGTGAGGCACATTATTTCCTGGGGGGCTGTGTCTGAGGCACATTACTTACTGGGGGGCTGTGTGAGGCACATTATTTCCTGGGGGGCTGTGTGAGGCACATTACTTACTGGGGGGCTGTGTGAGGCACATTACTTACTGGGGGGCTGTGTGAGGCACATTATTTCCTGGGGGGCTGTGTGAGGCACATTACTTACTGGGGAGCTGTGTGAGGCACATTACTTACTGGGGGGCTGTGTGAGGCACATTACTTACTGGGGGGCTGTGTGAGGCACATTATTTCCTGGGGGGCTGTTTGAGGCACATTTTTCCTGGGGAGCTGTGTGAGGCACATTATTTACTGGGGGGCTGTGTGTGAGGCACATTATTTACTGGGGGGCTGTGTGAGGCACATTATTTACTGGGGGGACTGTGTGAGGCACATTATTTACTGGGGGGCTGTGTGAGGCACATTATTTACTGGGGGGACTGTGTGTGAGGCACATTATTTACTGGGGGCTGTGTGTGAGGCACATTATTTCCTGGGAGGACTGTGTGAGGCACATTACTTACTGGGGGGCTGTGTGAGGCACATTATTTCCTGGGGGGCTGTGTCTGAGGCACATTACTTACTGGGGGGCTGTGTGAGGCACATTATTTCCTGGGGGGCTGTGTCTGAGGCACATTACTTACTGGGGGGCTGTGTGAGGCACATTATTTCCTGGGGGGCTGTGTCTGAGGCACATTACTTACTGGGGGGCTGTGTGAGGCACATTATTTCCTGGGGGGCTGTGTGAGGCACATTATTTACTGGGGGGACTGTGTGAGGCACATTATTTCCTTGGGGTCTGTGTGAGGCACATTATTTACTGGGGGGCTGTGTGAGGCACATTATTTACTGGGGGGCTGTGTGAGGCACATTATTTACTGGGGGGCTGTGTGAGGCACATTATTTACTGGGGGACTGTGTGAGGCACATTATTTACTGGGGAGACTGTGTGAGGCACATTATTTACTGGGGGGCTGTGTGGGGCACATTATTTCCTGGAGGGCTGTGTGAGGCACATTACTTACTGGGGGGCTGTGTGAGGCACATTATTTCCTGGAGGGCTGTGTGAGGCACATTACTTACTGGGGGGCTGTGTGAGGCACATTATTTCCTGGAGGGCTGTGTGAGGCACATTACTTACTGGGGGAACTGTGTGAGGCACATTATTTACTGGGGGGCTGTGTGTGAGGCACATTACTTACTGGGGGGCTGTGTGAGGCACATTATTTACTGGGGGGCTGTGTGTGAGGCACATTACTTACTGGGGGGACTGTGTGAGGCACATTACTTACTGGGGGGCTGTGTGGGCACATTACTTACTGGGGGGCTGTGTGGGCACATTACTTACTGGGGGGCTGTGTGGGCACATTTCTTACTGAGGGGCTGTGTGAGGCACATTACTTACTGGGGGGCTGTGTGGGCACATTTCTTACTGAGGGGCTGTGTGAGGCACATTACTTACTGGGGGTGTGTGTGGGCACATTACTGGGGGTGTGTGTGGGCACATTACTTACTGGGGAGCTGTGTGGGCACATTTCTTACTGAGGGGCTGTGTGAGGCACATTACTTACTGGGGGTGTGTGTGGGCACATTACTTACTGGGGGGCTGTGTGTGAGGCACATTATTTCCTGGGGGGCTGTGTGAGGCACATTACTTACTGGGGGGCTGTGTGGGACACATTACTTACTGGGGGGCTGTGTGGTCACATTACTTACTGGGGGGCTGTGTGGGGCACATTACTTACTGGGGGGCTGTGTGAGGACATTACTTATGGGGGGCTGTGTGAGGACATTACTTATGGGGGGGCTGTGTGTGAGGCACATTACATACTGGGGGGCTGTGTGAGGCACATTACTTACTGGGGGGCTGTGTGGTCACATTACTTACTGGGGGACTGTGTGGGCACATTACTTACTGGGGGCTGTGTGAGGACATTACTTACTGGGGGCTGTGTGAGGACATTACTTACTGGGGGGCTGTGTGGTCACATTACTTACTGGGGGGCTGTGTGGGGGACATTTCTTGGAGCGTGTTCACACATGGCACTGGGACAGGCCTTGGTTTGATCACATATATTTTCCAGTAATACACATGTGATGGGTAACACGCACCTGGTTTTGTTTAAATGCAAGACAAACGTGTGAGCGCAGCCTTACAGTATTTGGGGAGATTGTTAGGGGCGGCAGCAGGATAACACTGCCCGGGAACCAAGATGTAGGAACAATGAGGAACATAAGATGTGGTGATGGGGATTTCTCCTTTGTTCTCTGTAGCTGTATATACCAGAAGTAACCTTGTTATTGGCACAACCACATGTGAGGGGGTTATGTACAGAAGGGGGCATTACTGAAAGTGCAATACACATGCATTGGGGCCCGTGCCCCGGATCTTTTACCACCCTAGCAACGCCCCTGGCTTACAGTCTATGAGGATGAGGGAGTGACACAAGAGCTTCCAGTCTATGAGGATGAGGGGGTGACACAAGAGCTTACAGTCTATGAGAATGAAGGGGACACAAGAGCTTACATTCTATGAGGATGTGGGGGACACAAGAGGTTGCACTCTATCTATGAGGTGTTTGTGGTGTGTTTGTATTGTGTATGTGTCTGTATATACTGTATAGGTGTGTATATATAAGTTTATATATGTCTATATGAGTGCATCAATGTGTGCATATAGGTATGTATGAGTGTAAGAGTGTATAAATGTGTGTGTATGAGCTCAGGACTTTATGCGTGTGTATATACACGTGTGTGATTGTATGAACATGTGTGTTTGCAAATATGTATATTTACTTTTTAAGGGGTAGGGGGGTCCCATGTAGAAGTCTGCTATGGGGCCCACAATCTCCTTGTTATGCCCCTGAACATCTCCTATTGAAACTGGTGAATGCGGGTTTCAGGAAGTGCGCCATAAAGTTTTCTAGAGACCACTTTCCTCAAAGACTGTCATTCCTAATGTGTTATTATAGAAATATATAGAAAATTCATCCTATTACTTCCGCGTCATGAACATAATGCTATCACTACAGTAAAGACTGACACTAACACAGACAAATTTACACAAATGAGACTTGTCATGGCCACTGGAGGTTTGGTGACAACTCCTCGCGCCCCCGTCAGATCTGCCGTTTGTCTGTGATGCCTTGTTACCCATGTAATAGACCATGAGAAGAGGATGACAAGGGAACCTCTGGGTATTTTTTCCTCTGACTAACATCTCTTAAATTTATTCCTTTAATGGAATAACTTGAAGAGCTCCGTTTTATTTAATATTTTTGACATTTTCAAAGTTTCAGCCTTCAGATTTATTTGCATATTACCATTTCCATTACACAGTCGACCAGCCCTGGTAATGAACGCATTATATACAGTGTATTCTTACAACCTTAACCTGTCAACTTAAGACACCGAACTATAATTTATGGATCCTTGTGATCCCTTTAAGACCAAGGGAGGTACCTACTGCAGGGACTGCTCTTGTAGAACCTTACACTGAGGTGCAAAGAGCTCATGTTGTATCAGATGTTCCTCAAGTATCACCTAACTACAATAGACTTTCCACCCAGGGGAACCCTACGTGATGGGTCTCAAAGGTCCAGAAGAAATTACCTTAGATGGAGAGTTGGAGAGACAATTATTTACCACAAAGAATTTTATATGATAAGGTTGACGAAAAGTAACTTCTTAATGAGGTCCTGACCCCACACTCAAGGTCTTGTTTTGTTTCCTTACCAACCTCATTATGATTCATCATGAATGGAAGAAGGTTGGTTTGAAGACCTCGATCTGTTTTGCTTGCCTATGGTTATGCAGAAGCTTTTGCAATAGGGTAGGTAGGTTTTGGCCTAACCAATATGTCATACCTGCAAGGCTGAATTGCCCCACCAAGTGGACATGAAAATGTTCTGTAAGTATGGAGGGTTGAATTTGCCCACCAGACTGGCATGGATGGAACAAATTCTGCATACACAGTGGAATAATTTTCTCTAGGGACCCGAGGAACCCTTTTATGGTTGAAGGGGTAGAATATTAGAAGGAAGGAGACCATGGATGACAAATATAAGAAGATTAGCACAGTCACGGTTGTCAGGAACCAGGGGTAATGGACCCACTGGACCACCGCGTAAGCCGACACCTGGGAGTGGAGTCTAAGTGGTACCCGGTTTTCACCAGAGCCCGCCGCAAAGCGTGTTGGACTTGCTGCGTCGTAGTACCACCAGGTCGGTCCAGAGGCGTGACTTTTTCGGCGGTGGTGACCAAGGCATAGTACAGAGTCGTAAGGCAAAACCGTGGTCGGGGACTGGCAGGAGGTCGAGGCAGGCAGCACAGGATCAGATTCAGGGACGTAGAGGAAGGTCAGTGCTGGCAGCAAAGGAGCGTAGTCAGAGAAAGCTTTGTTCCTGATGCCCCCTAGTTCCGTCCCTATGGCTGTGAGGCACAGAGATCCGGCGGGGTGTGCAGGAAGAGACTGGCTTATGAGGGATTCCGGGAAGCACCAGCACCAATGGCCCTTTCAATCTCCGGGAGTCAGCGCATGCGCATCCTAGCATATTTTATGACATGTTTTGTTCTGTGTCAGGCTCTGTTTCTTTGCTTCAGTGATGACCTATTGAGGCAAACATATGCCCTCAACAGCCAATCACTAGTTGTATCCGTAACAGGCCATTATCACTGGGGTCATCCTTATGCCAGTGATTGGATATAGCAGTCACATGTCTGTGACGGACATGTTAGAGTGGACAGAGGGAGTGGTTTCTTAGCACTCTTAGGCCTCGACTGTGTTCAAAGACCGCGAACTGACCGCATGAACTGAGCACGGCCAAGCTGGGTTTGCCGGCACAGAGGGTCTTTCACTCCCTTTTTCTCCCATTGTGTGTGTGGGGGGACATCACAATAGTTAAAACCCCAAGACCCCCATTTAACATATAACCTGACCTAAAATTGGTGGGATTAGTCCATTATAAAGATTTGTTTAGTCAAAAGAAAGGGGTTAAGTTTTTAGGGGGAGTTTTGAGTCTACTCGACTAACGTAGCCATATTTTTTTCTACTACTAGTTTTTTTTTTTTCTTTTGAGTAGAAATGCTTTTAGTATAATGTGTGGAGCAGACATCAAATATTACGCGGCCCCCGTGACCCGGGCCGACATCAGACACACAGCCAGTAATGGTAAATGAAATGACTGGTTACAGATCCCTGACACAAGTGTAATTATGATAGATAGAGCTCCGATCCTGACTACGACCCGACCCCCGGATCAGTCCAGCTGCCGGGAAATAGGTCACAGTCTTACGAGACTAACAGGTTGGAGAGAGGGAAAGAACACCCAGAACCTCCTGATAATTACAGACATTGCATTCTCAAAAAATCCTGTGTTATTATGGGTCATCTCCGGGCCATGCTGCTAGGATTTAGACAATTTTTTAGGTTATTTTTAGTAAATAATAGCAAGGATTCCAGGAAAAAGTAAACTTAGGGGTATGAATAGTTTTGCATTAATTCAAAGATGACCTGAAAAAAAGTAAATAATGTGAAGTTTTCTGTCCGGTTACCTTGGAAAGTAGCACATAGTACACTGGGCTACATTTTTAGAATAACTTACCGTACTTGACATTGAGGTCAACATCACATAAAGTGGTCATGCCACAAAAAATAATGGGCTATCCAGGGAATAGGAAAACTGAGTTAATTTTTATTTACCAACTTTTTCCCCGTTTCTGGTTGCCCATATTATAAAATAATTCATCTGGTCCAAGGGACTGGGAATCAGTGTCTTTACAATGTCTTAATACGACTCTCTTGATCACATGGTCACCCTCGCCTAAGGGTCAAAGCCTCATTGTATCATGTGACCTTGGACTGGATAAATTCTGCTGTCCAGAAGACATCCAGCCCCCTCAGTCATAGTAGTTGCTGGACATGGATGCATAGAGAAATGCTCATGCACAGTTTGTCAACTCGGTACTCCCTGCTGTGACCGAGAGGGTTGGGTCTCTTCAGTACAGCAGTATGAATCCATCCCCTAGCAGAGGCGATCTGCCATGAGGCGGAATGAAAATCCAACACGCTCTCTCTCTCGCCCAAGGGTCAAAGCCTCAAGGTGTCATGTGTCTGGGGGCTGTATGAATGCTACTGTCCCTCTGTCATAGTAGTTGCTGGATGGTCACGCATACAGAGATGCACATCCACAGTTTATCAACTTATTACACCCTGCTGTGACTGAGAGGGCTGGATCTCTTTAGTACAGCAGCATGAATCCATCCCTTAGCAGAGCCCATCTGCCATGAAGCAGCATGAAAATCCTGCAGTTTGCAGACCTCTGAGGGGGTGCGCCAGTAGGATGGACTTGCCAAACTCCAGAAAAATCAACAGCAGTATCCCTTAGTCACATGACACTTCGGACTCTCTGAAGAGGGAGACTTTGTGACTTTGTTCTGTTTCATTGTAAAGGTACTGATTCCTGATCCCACAAACCAGATGAATTCTTCTCACCATGAAGGAACCAGCAAAGGGCAACCACTTGTGAGTTTTTATATTCCCAGCATACCCACTTTATAGACAGACCATTACATACAATATATTATTTTATTTTTTGAAATGTGCGATAGTCTGCAGACACTTCTTCTATGTCACAGGACAAGCCTAGTTTCCAAGGCTTCAGGGTTACCAGAAAAGATGGCGATTACCGCTCGCTGCAGTTTACTGACAGTCCCAAGGTTATTTTATGTATAACCGATATGGAACATTTTCTTCTTCACGTTGCGGCTTAAAATGTACAAAATTCTGCAGATCAAGGTGAAAATTTTAAATTCCCCATTTGTTCAGTGACTGCAAATGCACCGTCAATGTAAAGGGACGACCTATAGTTCATGTAGCTGCAAGTGATACATATGTCTATGGAATTTACCTGTGTATTAGTCACTTAAAGGGGTTGTCTATTACCTCTGGATTAAAAGAGGGAGTCCTCATTGTTGGATGTTCATCACTGAGTCAGTTACTCTCTCTCTCCTCTTTATCTCTGGAGGACTGGATCTAACCAGTATTACACATGCAGCCCATTGATTTGAATAGACGCTGTGTAATTTGTCCTTTAGAGGCGCTGCTGGGAAACCAAACCCATTGGGGCAGATTTACTTACCCGGTTCATTCGCGATCCAGCGGCGCGTTCTCTGCGGTGCATTCGGGTCTTCCGGCGATTCACTAAGGCAGTTCCTCCGACGTCCCCCAGGTGTCGCTACTGCGCTGAAGTCCGCCGAGGTCCACCGGAGTTCATGATCCTATTCCTGGTGAAGGTAAGTGCGTGTCCAGCGACACTTTTTTTTAAAAATGCGGCGGTTTCTCCGAATCCGTCGGGTTTTCGTTCAGCCATGCCCCCCGATTTCCGTCGTGTGCATGCCGGTGCCGATGCGCCACAATCCGATCGCGTGCGCCAAAAACCCGGGGCAATTCAGGTACAATCGGCGCAAATCGGAAATATTCAGGTAACACGAATCGGCCCTTAGTAAATGACCCCCATACTGTCTCCCTGTCTGGTTTTCTAACAGATACCAGCTGATCACCAGGGGCTAAAGGAAGGGGGTAGTTTATAATAAAATTATTTCCATGATAACCTGAAGCAGAAAACCCCTTTAAGGAGTTAGAATGGACCCTGATAACTTTATCCAAATGAATAGAAGTTATAACAACAGAAGAGGGCCGAGCTCATACCTAGTGACTATTTTGTTGGTAAAATCCACACGTTTAAGCCCCACCCCCTAACTGGCTGACAACACCTACTTCTGAATAGACCACACCTTTTTTTAAGGGGATGGGGACAAACTATATTTCTAAAGTTCAGGACAGTCCTGGCAATATCTGTTAATGGGGTTGTCCGAGAGTTGTGAAAAAAAACTAAAGGTGGCCGGAGGGGGCTGCTTAAAAAAATAAAGATCTACTTACCTTTCGGCGCCCTCCGGTGTCCCGCGCTGCTGTTGCTCCGGTCCGGGCGCCATGTAAACAAACATGGCCGCCTGAGCAGTGCTGGATTCAGCTTCCGACCGGATCCGACAACCTTCCGGCACCCATACACAATGCTGTGAATAGGGATGGATAGGCGTGGCCGGCCACGGCCAGCCAGAAGCTTAATCCAGCACTGCTCCGACAGGCATGTTTGTTTACATGGCGCCCAGACCGGGGCGAAAGCAGCGTGGGACACCGGAGGGCGCTGGAAGGTAAGTAGATCTTTATTTTTTTAAGCAGCCACCTTTATTTTTTTTTCTCAACTCTCGGACAACCCCTTTAATCTGTGGAATAGCCTGCCTCAGGCGCTGGTCACAGCAGGGACAGAAGAGAGCTTCAAGAAGGGTCTAGATGCCTTTTTACACCTAAATAACATTGATGGTTATGTTATATAGAATTGTGTCCCATAAATCTCTTCCTCATCCAATCCCTTCCCTTCCTTGGTTGATCTTGATGGACATGTGACCGTATAAACTATGATAGTATGAAAATCGGAACTGTTGTTGGCAAATATTTCTCTAGTAGATATGATTAGTCCCTGTAAGGAATCGGATGGAACATTCCATTAATCTATAGTTCCATAGTTTGGGGGAATAGTGAAGTTTTGTCAAGTTCTACAAGAATCTATGAGTTTATTGTGGAATTTGACAAAACGTAACTATTCCCCCAAAATGAAAGTGGAGGAGAAAATTCATCATGTTCTGGTTTTGTACAACTCAGAGATATAAGGGAGGGGGGGTGACACTTCTGTTTGCAAGATTATTTTCACTAAAATTACTACAAGTGTTAGAATTCTGTGTTCCATATAATAACAATTAATGATAATTGCTTTTTTTGATTTGATGTAATTGAGTTCTATATAGAATATATAGGGGCACATTTACTTACCCGGTCCTGTCGCGATCCAGCAGCGCATTCTCCGTCGAGGATTCGGGTCTTCCGGCGATTCACTAAGGTAGTGCGCCCGATGTCCACTATGTGTCGCTGCTGCGCTGAAGTCCGCCGGAGTTCACCATCCTATCCTGGGTGCAAGTAAGCGTGCGTCAAGCGACACATTTTTTTTTTAAAATTCCGCGGTTTGTCCGAATCCGGGAAAAACGGAGCAAATCGGTAATATTCGGGAAACCCGACGAAAAATAGCGATTCGGGCCCTTAGTAAATGACCCCCATAGTGTATGACTATTACAGTGAAAATTCTCTGGAAGACCGCCCCATTGAGGAGACCGTCCTACCTAACAGACCGATTTTTTTTTTTTTCAGTATCCAATTCCCCCACCGCCGTTATATACTATGGGAGCTGCCCCCCTATGAGCAAACCACCCCTTAAAAAGACTGATTTCTCTATGCAAAATTGAGGGGTCTTCTCAAAGAGGTTTTACTGTATTTTTGAGAATTATTAGTATTATCTATTATATTATTATTCTTATATTAAATTGTTTATCTTTATAGCATTGCTACTATTATAATATATTCCATTTCACACGGTTATACAACTATTATTTGTATATAATTTTTTAATAATATTTTATACGATTATTTTTAAGTATAATTTTTTGGAATTGTAATGAGAAGTTGTATTTTGTATATTCTTACATTGATTATTCTTATATATAAAGATAAGTTATACTTTGTATATGATTATTATTACGGCTATTATTCTCAGAAATGAGGTTATATTTTCTATATTATTCTGATTTAAAGTCTTATTATTGTGTATTGCTTTTTTGCTCTATTTATCTTGTATATTACGCTACAGTATGGTTTATATTTTATTATTATTATTATTATTATGCCTGCTATTACTAGTATAGATTAAGTAAAAGTATTATTATTCTTAGTGTGCATATTGTTAAACTTATTAATATTATTATTATAATTATTATTATACATAAGTCAATGTTATATTTTGCATATTATTTTTATAAGCAATACTATCACTTTATATGAAATTTTACAATATTTTTTATTATGAATATTATTATTTTAATAGTATTATTATTTCTGTTATTATTTTTATGTATTAGCTCATAATGAGAGGGAGTATTATAGATGGGGCAAAAAGAGGGGGCATTATGAATGGGGGCATAATGAGATGAGGCATTATGAATGGGGGCATAATAATAGGGGTCATTATGAATGGGGGCATAATAAGAGGGGGCATTATGAATGATGGCATAAGGAGTGGGGACAATATAAATTGGGGCATAATGGAGGAAGCATTATACATGGGGCATAATAAGAATGGGCAATATGAATGGGGCATAATGTGAGGGGTAATATACATTGGGGCATAATAAAATGGGGCAATATGAATGGAGACATAATGAGATGGGGCATTATCAATGGGGGCATAATGGGAGAGGAAATTATACATGGGGTATAATGAGATGGGACATTAGGAATTGGGCATAATAAGAGGGGTTATATGTATAGGGGAGTAATAGGAGGGGGCAATATGAATGGTGGCATAATGAGAAAGGACATTATACATGGGGTATAATGAGAGGGGGCATTATACGTGGAGGCATAATGTCACGGGACATTATGAATAGGGCATAATAATACGGGACATTATTAATGGGGGTATAATGAGATGGGGCATTATGAATGGGCATAATAAGAGGGGACATTGTAAAATGTGGGCATTATACAAGTAGTATAATAAGATGGGGCATTATGTATGGGGTATAATAAGATGGGGCATTATAAATGGGGGTGTTATGACAGAGGGCATTATACATGTGGCATAATAACATGGGGCATTCTGTACTGGGGCAGTATAAATGAGAGCTTAAAAGAACTGAGTCAAGTATATTACTGTATATATTAGATTCTTTCACACTACTATGAACAATGCTATCATTTTCTATGTTCTGTTATAGTATTATACTAGTATCACAGTTACTGCCCCGGTACATCACCTCATTGCTTAGTTTCCATATAATAATCATCACTTCTATGTATATAAACAAATCCAAAATGTTACCCTCCTGTGATCCCCTTTTACTGTTTCTGTGATTTTTACGCCTGATCTGATCCCTATTTGCTCCTGATTCTCCTCGAGCAGCCCCCCCACCCCTACCCTGCGAGGTATTCTCTGCCCTGCACATGTATAGGAATAAGCCTTTTAAAGATATTATGTCATGTAGGCTGTGCCGGCAGTCTCCATTGGCTAATTGTGGATCCGGGAGGGGAGGGCTCGGCAGAGTAAAGCTGTATTACTTGAGAGCGGCTTGAGGGATTTCTATGGGATTGCCCACTAGTGCAGCAGCTGCTGATGCTGCTCTGTACAGGAGCTCCGCAAACCTCAACACACACACATCCAGCAGCAGCTACTGCTGCGGGGAGAGGAGTTCTGTGCCCCGGGGGCAAAGTCTTAGGTGATGCCGATAGGATTGGACATAGACCTATAGAGATTTTTTTCCATTGACCCTTGAAAGTTAGACCAAATCCTATTGTGTAATCCCATTATCTGGAGACCCCCCTTACTCCACCACCACCACCACCAGGTCGCCCCCTCCTCCAACTACTCTGGAAGCAGTGTGTGGCTTTCACGTTAGGACAGCAGTGACAGGCGGATAGTAGAAAAAAAAAAATTCTTTACTCGTGTGCCTGGATTTAATGCTGAGACATGCAAAACAATAGCTCGGGGAACGCTGAAGCTAAGGACTATGGAAAAGTCGAGTAGCGAAGACTCTTCTATACACCGAAGTCCATCGGTGGACAGCAGGGACTCAGCCAAACCTTCTACCTCAAGCAGGGAATTTGGTAGAGGATTCACAGCCGGAGCTTTTTATGGCAATGCCGGATCTCGTACACAGAGCCACGCCGGCGTAAAGAGGGACAAGTACTCTGCACCCAAAGGAGGCAAATATGTGGTCTTTTACCTGGATCTATCCTTTGTTTTTCTTCTAGAATTTAAGAAGTGCAACATGGCGCGAGGCTGTCTGTGTTGTTTGAAATATATGATGTTCCTCTTCAACTTGATATTCTGGGTAAGTCCCATTTTCCATACTACCTTAAGTTCCTGTGCGTGACGCCAAATTATACCGGAGCGTCGTCCTCTAAATAGGACTTGGCGCCCAAAGAGTTAAACAATTTGGAAACTGATCTATCACGTTTTTCGAATTTCAACCTTAGAGGCAACCTGCTATAATAGTATGTCATGGGTTACTAATTGGAAAATTTTGGTAAATTTTGACTATGTGTTGAAATTGTGTAGCCCTCCAATATATTTATATATATATAGAAAGTTAGAAATCCTTTGTAAGAGAAGTAAAAACCCCACTAGTGCTGCAGTACAAATGTGCTTAACCACTGAGCCTCAACATTATCATAATGGGTCAAATCAAAAATGAAGATTTTGGTGTATTTCTACGATTGATATTGTATTTACTTTGTGTTGTGCCTACATATTCTGGGGATCAATATGAAAAAGAAAGTTAGTCTCCTGGAGGGTTTAGAGAAGCCAAGAGCCCAAATGCTGAAGGACAAATGTGCTTAACCACTGAGCCTCAACATTATCATAATGGGTCAAATCAAATATGAAAATTTTGGTAAATTTATATGATCGATATTGTATTTACTTTGTGCCTACATATTCTGGGGATCAATATGTAAAAAAAATTGTCTCCTGTGGGGTTTAGAGAAGCCAAGACCCCAAATGTTGTAGGACAAATGTGCTTAATCAATAAACCCCTATAATATCATAGTGTGCCAAGTCAAATTTGAAAATTTTCCAAAATTTTATGATCAATGTTGTGTTGTACCTACATATTCCAGAGAACAGTATATATATATTTGGAAAGTTATTAGTCTATTGAGGTTTTTTTTAAGAAGGTAAGACCTCCCATTACTGCAGGACAACTGAGCTTAACCACTAATCCTCCATATTATCATAATGGTTCAAATCAAATTAGAAAATTTTGTTAAAATTTTTATGATCAATGTATTTGTATTTGCTTTGTGTTGTATATACATATTCCATAGAGCAGTATATAAAGAAAGTTGTTAGACTCTTGTCTGGGTTAAAGAAGCCAAGACCCCACATTCTGCAGGACAACTGTGCTTAACCAATGAACCTCCATATTATCATAATGTGTCAAATCAAAGTAAAAAATTTTGGTAAATTTTTATGATTTATAGAGTATTTACTTTGTATGGTACCTACAAATTTCAGGGACCAGAATATATAGCAGTATATACATATTTGTAGTCTATCCAAACCCCACATGTTACAGGACTTACCCACTGAGCCACCTTATTATTATAATTAATGGATGATTAATAGGTTCAATTTAATACGCCATGGGATTCGTAGCCTCCAAACCAAAGTCCACTTTGGAACCGTCACACAGTGGCCCCTCACCGTCATATTTCACTCCTGAGTCTTTGCAGCAGTTTTCTAGATATGGAAGTGAGAGTAACCCCAATCGGTGCGGGGTTTACGTGAGGATAATTACATAGCGTATACCCAGTAGGAACGATCTGCGAGCGCTGATCATGTCTTACCCTGTTACCGGTTGAGATAACTTTAGAAGTATTGAATATGAGAGGATGATTGCACCAGGGACTATGGAGAGGGGAGGGGGATATGCAGTTATAGGAGGGGGATAAAATCGGTAGGATGCAGTGAGACGAACACCGCCAGGTATTTGCCATAAATTTCCAATTTATGGCTGAGCTATAGGCACCGTTGTGAGATTCATAGAAGTAGCAGAGCTGAGTTTGTCCATTCCTAATGCCTCACATAGATTGGGTCCCACTTTACTCACTTTAGGGTACCCTTTCATGGTGCTAGTTGATGGTGCAGGACATATTAGACCCAACCCCCCTACCCCACATTACTATGTTAAGCCCACCCGTACCATGTCTTATGATAGTTGACACACTCAGCTCTGCTACATCTGCTGCACAACTAAGCGTCATCTGGCTTAATCTGCCAAAAGATGCAGAGAGATGGGAGTGCTTAAAGGGTTAATGGACTATGACCCCCCCCACCGCCCCCCCCTCCCTCCTCCTGTATAAACCAAGCTCAGTGCAGCAGCGCTGGTTAGCCGATCACGCTAATCACAAAAAGATAGATGTCCTCATGCCGCATTATTCGTTAGCCAATGCCCCTGTGTGGATCACCCTGGCACAGGCGCTGGCACGCCACATGGCGCTATAGTACTATAACACAGGTAATATCATTGTATAGCGCCTACATACACCATAGCGCAGTACAGACAGTACACAGTGGTCCCCGGTTCCCTGTACTAATGAATATGGGCTCAGTAAGTGGCGGCCTCTGTCTTTGCCTATAGCTCCCCCTGTGGCTTTTATGTGTATAATTATATCTATAGGGACATAAAATACATAGAAAAGAATATTCTGCCGTTTCTTCAAGAACAGGAGCAATGATCAAAGGGTCTAGAGTTCCCCCCCATGGGATATATCCTAGTTAGGTTAACCCATTGGATTCTGGAGGTTTTTATTCTCAGGTTGTTTTTATTATCTTTCGATGGATTTGTGGGCTATGTTATATATGAAGCGTTGGCGTATGGGAAGCGGTGTAAAAATTGCCTTTAAGGGGTTCTTAATTCATTATATAATCCCCTATTATAGATGTAAAAGAAACCTTGGTAGTTAGCCATTGATTTCAATAGGAATAATGTAATAGTGTAATACTCCATTTGACCTGCGGGAGTGCTGTAGGCAAACGATCACTGATTGATGCCGATCACTAGGAATTTGTGGAAGCAGTGATCAACTCAAAATGGCAATAAAGGTAATTGACTTAAAGTCTTGGATCTGTTTTGCTAACAAAGAAAGGGGGGGGGGTACATGAAAGGAGATATAGCCCTTTAAATTGTTAAAGGAGGAATCTGCCAGTCTAAAATAAATAAATATCTTCTTTATTTTCCAGAGTGGCGGCAGGTTGTATAGGTCAATGCAGCTCACTACTTTAACAAAATGAACTGGGCTGCAATACCAAACACAACCTGTCTGCAGGGGTGGCGCTGTTTCTGAAAGAAGGGGGAGATGTCTGTCTGATTCTGGACAGCCCCTTTAAAAATGTAAAATGGGAGGCATTCTATTGATTTTGATGGATATTATCACATTTTTCTTGGGGGTTGGTCATGATTGGGGGGGGGGGGTGGTTAAAAACCACCCCTTTAAATTGAAGTATCTTTCATAAAGCAGCACAATTTCTCTGCACAGTCTGCTTGGTTTAGTGTTTCTGGTGCCTTCCATATTACTTGTTTCTTTGACCATCTGTTGTTGCTCCTTCCACAGATTAGACTTGTCTGAGCCGGGGGTCGTACGCTTATGGCGTCTTACGCTTATGGCTTTTAATTATGTGGCCCCGGATTTTGATCTATACCAAACAAGGCGTACAGCATGGGATTAAGTCCATGGAGCCATGTGCTTTACACGCAGCCTCCTGGCACCACGTGGTGACTCGATCCCAGCGTGTCCTGTGATTACACTGTAATAGCAACAATTCCTGGCATCTCCTGATTGGCTACCTGATACCTATACTCCTAGCGGCTACTTACGCACTCACTTAAAGGGGACTCATAACACTTTACCAATGATATGAGTCTACAGGTTCATCTAGAAATCTGCGTTTCCCCGTTCCTCTGTTATTCCTCCTAGAAAATGTAGTTCTTAGTGATTTTCGGGGACATTTCTTTAAATATTCCTATAATATCCAATCAGTGCTTAACTCTGTATAGAGACACATGCCTTTAAAAAGCAAATAGTATTCATTAATTTATGCATTTCCAAGGGGAATAACAGAGGAACATTACAAGAAAACCTTCACCAGCATTGTCATTTTATGGGAAGTATTTTAGTATTTAATTATTTAATTTTTTTTTTTTAAGAAGTATTGATAGTAAATAGTCAAAAAAGTTGCAATTTTCGATGCAATGAAAGAGGAATTGAAGTATTTAGCTTAAAGGGGATCTGTGGCTAAGTACAAAATGTGAAATGGCTCAACTCATCTGATTGCCGTCGAGCCACTGATCAATTTGGTGTTAGTTTTGTTCAAATCCGTCCATCCATTCAAAAGATATGGCCCCTGGAAGTTTATATGTGAATAAGTTCATACTAGACAAGGAGGCGGTAACCCTTTATTTTGTTTAGGGGTGTGTCTGAACAGTTTCATCCCTCTTGGATAATATGAACTTTACACATATAAATTTCTGAGGGCCATATCTTTTGAACAGATGGACGGATTTTCACAAAATGAGTGCCAAATCGATCAGGGTCACTGTGGCAATCAAATGAGATATGACATGTAGCATTTTGTACAATATTTTTTTTAAGGCAATTACATTGTAAAAATATGATAACAGGGAGCAATAGAGTATACTGAATTTTAAGTATATAATCTATCAAAACGGAAGAGGGAAAGTAATGGTCTGTGGTTGCGGCTCAGGCTGCAGGATTGGGGAAGCTTCTATTGATTTTGCTATGGGGCTTTTTGATGGAATGGTTATTATGTTGCGCTCTTATGACTTTAGCTTTCCTGCAGGATGAATGCTCAGCTGTGCTGTCATTGACATACAGGTGACAGGAACCGATGTAGGAATTAGAGAGGGTGTGAGAGAGCTACAGATGAGGTTATTTGTAAGCAGAGGAGACAGCAGGCAACATACAGGGCGCCAGGACGTAGGGTTTTACCATGCAAACCAATAAAAAGCTTTATAGGTGGCATCACCATAGTGGTATTATAATGTAGTAATTGCAATTTTTTAAATAAAAATTAAAGGTATAGTACAGGATTAGATATAAATTGCAGGTTTCTTCCAAAATAGCGCCACCTCCATGTTCACAGGTTGTATGTGGTATTGCAGCTCATAAAAATAACTTATAATATACCCATTAAATAAGTTCTAAATGTTTAATCGATTGGGATTGGAACATGGGACCCCCATTCTAATGATAGGTCCAAAAACTCTTTGTTAGGGACAGCACCTTCAACTTTAATAGAAATGAACCGTAATACCAGACCCAACCCATGGACAAGTGTGGCGCTGTTTCTCAACATTGAGGGTTTTATAAAGTATCTGCTCTTTTTAGTAATAGCTCCACCTTTGTTCACAGGTTGTGTCTGGTATTGCAGCTTAACCCCATACACATGCAATACCAGACATAGCCTATGCACAAGGGTGGCGCTATTTCTAGGGAAATAAATAATTCTAATAAATTCTGTAATCATTTATCTTCATGAATAGATTCAATCTTAATATGTTCTTTATTATCTCATATATTATTCATATTAATATGTATCAGTCCCATGAATGAATGAAATAAAACAGCAAAATTAAAATGAAATAATAAAACTATTAAATAAGTAATATCATTAATAGATTTTTAAAATTTAAAATTATAATTATTAGAGATTTTACAATTACAATTATTACAGATTTTACAATTATAAGTTACAATAATTATAAATTTTTTCAGTGGTACTGTCACCTGTGCTTATAGGCTGTATGTGATTTTACAATTCAGTCCCATAAATTTAAGACAAATTGCAGTACCACAAACGGCCTATGCATAAAGGTGGCGCTGTGTCCAGGAAAAACAAACAAACATGTCAACCATTTTATCAAATAGAGATGAGCGAATCTATTTATCAATTTGTAGATTCGGTCTGAATTTGCCAATTGTCCAACACCCAATCAAATCCAATTTTTAAATGTTATTTATTTGTTTCAGACATTGCTCCAATCTTCCTGGAAATTTGTACATAATCCCCTCTCATCCTCCCAAACACAAACTTTTAATTTTGTTTAATTAAATATCTTGTTCCCTTTCATTTTCTATGATTTATTTTTACATTAGGGTTAGCATTAAGGCAGTATGCAAATAAGCCTCAGGGGCTCCAGGCTCCATTAAACGAGATCTACCACCAGGACAAAGAATTGTAAAACAAGCACACTGACATACTGGAGAGTGCCCCCTCTGGTAGGTTCTGCTTTTCTTTTAGCTTCTTAGGATCTTGTTTTTACAATAAAAAAAAAGGTTTCACAGATGATGCAAATGAGCCTCAGGGACTCCCGACTCTATATATGTCAATGTAGCTTGGAGCCCCAAAGGCTCATCTGCATAATTTTTAAAACCTCTTTTTCTTAAAAACAAAGCTGTAGGGGGCGCACACCAGTATGTCAGTGTCAGTATCAGTGTGCTTGGTTTACAATCCTTCATCCTGGTGGTAGATTTCCTTTAACACCTATGGAGCCTGGAGCCCCTCAGACTAATTTGCATGCAGTCTTTCATCCTGGTGGTAGATGCCCTTTAAGGATAATAAAATTGAACAAACAAGATAGAAAAACATTGATTTGGAGGACTTTAGGGGGTTCTCCAAATTCCAGGATGATTGGAGCAACATCGGTTCGGACAATTTGATCTTTGGAAAATTTGAGTCTCGAATAATCTCTCATCTCAAGCCGTGAGTACTATACGATACATACTTTCTCACACAGTGACTATGTCATGGCAGCTGCCCCCAGATGACCCCCGACCCCCCCCCTTACATAAACAATATGGTGATGCAGCATTTGGGGGGGGGGGCAGCTGTCCCCGTGAGTCAGAAATGACTACAAATCGGATCCCACCGGCTGGGGCGCAGTCGCTACAGGTGCGGGTCATGTTTGATAGGAAAACAACAGGTGGAGGGTCTTATGTGTGACGTCCTATTAGTGACTCAGGACTTTAAGCTTAAAGGCAAAGTCCCCTCCTCTGTGCTAAGATGCGACAGATGGCTGCGATCAAGTTGAGCTGTGGACGCCTCGGTCATGTCAGGGGATCACCAGCCTTGTAAAAGGTCCTGTAATGAAACGTTTGCCCTGTGGGGGGACGCTATACAAATTTATCCCCCGCCCCCCGGTATATAATTAATAGAAATTCTGGGTTAATGTAATCCGAGTGTAGACTCATTGTTCTCATGAAAACTGGATACATTTACAGGAGATTTTTTTCCCCGTTTCTGCCTCTTTTTATAGAAAGTTTTTGATTTATTGGAGTAATTTTACAGCTCACCCGACTTTAATGAACTATCGCGTCCTCATTACTGGGATCTCACAGAAAAGGCATAAATCAGCATCGAGGTGTTGGCTTTCTCGTCATAAATCACCCACTTGTGGTAAATGGGTGCTGCCAGTCAGCGGTGGTGGGCAGGGGGCAGCCGCGGGAGGACATGTACCGCATACAGTGCATCACACAGTCCATGTACCGCATACAGTGTGTCACACAGTCCATGTCCCGCATACAGTGCATCACACAGTCCATGTACCGCATACAGTGCATCACACAGTCCATGTACCACATACAGTGCATCACACAGTCCATGTACCACATACAGTGCATCACACAGTCCATGTACCGCATACAGTGCATCACACAGTCCATGTACCTCGTACAGTGCATCACACAGTCCATGTACCGCATACAGTACATCACACAGTCCATGTACCGCATACAGTGTATCACACAGTCCATGTACCGCATACAGTATATCACACAGTCCATGTACCGCATACAGTGTGTCACACAGTCCATGTACCGCATATAGTGTACCACACAGTCCATGTACCGCATACAGTGTATCACACAGTCCATGTACCGCATACAGTGTATCACACAGTCCATGTACCGCATACAGTGTACCACACAGTCCATGTACCGCATACAGTGTATCACACAGTCCATGTACCGCATACAGTGTACCACACAGTCCATGTACCGCATACAGTGTATCATACAGTCCATGTACCGCATACAGTGTATCACACAGTCCATGTACCGCATACAGTGTATCACACAGTCCATGTACCGCATACAGTGCATCACACAGTCCATGTACCACATACAGTGTATCACACAGTCCATGTACCGCATACAGTGTATCACACAGTCCATATACCGCATACAGTATATCACACAGTCCATGTACCGCATACAGTGTATCACACAGTCCACGTACCGCATACAGTGCACCACACAGTCCATGTACCGCATACAGTATATCACACAGTCCATGTAATGCATACAGTGTATCACACAGTCCATGTACTGCATACAGTGTATCACACAGTCCATGTACCGCATACAGTGTATCACACAGTCCATGTACCGCATACAGTGTACCACACAGTCCATGTACCGCATACAGTGTACCACACAGTCCATGTACCGCATACAGTATATCACACAGTCCATGTAATGCATACAGTGTATCACACAGTCCATGTACCGCATACAGTATATCACACAGTCCATGTACCACATACAGTGTGTCACACAGTCCATGTACCACATACAGTGTGTCACACAGTCCATGTACCGCATACAGTGTATCACACAGTCCATGTACCGCATACAGTGTATCACACAGTCCATGTAATGCATACAGTGTATCACACAGTCCATGTACTGCATACAGTGTATCACACAGTCCATGTACCGCATACAGTGTATCACACAGTCCATGTACCGCATACAGTGTACCACACAGTCCATGTACCGCATACAGTGTACCACACAGTCCATGTACCGCATACAGTATATCACACAGTCCATGTAATGCATACAGTGTATCACACAGTCCATGTACCGCATACAGTATATCACACAGTCCATGTACCGCATACAGTGTGTCACACAGTCCATGTACCGCATACAGTGTACCACACAGTCCATGTACCGCATACAGTGTGTCACACAGTCCATGTACCGCATACAGTGTATCACACAGTCCATGTACCGCATACAGTGTACCACACAGTCCATGTACCGCATACAGTGCATCACACAGTCCATGTACCGCATACAGTGTATGACACAGTCCATGTAATGCATACAGTGTATCACACAGTCCATGTACCGCATACAGTATATCACACAGTCCATGTACCGCATACAGTGTATGACACAGTCCATGTAATGCATACAGTGTATCACACAGTCCATGTACCGCATACAGTATATCACACAGTCCATGTACCGCATACAGTGTATGACACAGTCCATGTAATGCATACAGTGTATCACACAGTCCATGTACCGCATACAGTATATCACACAGTCCATGTACCGCATACAGTGTATGACACACAGGGACAGATTATATGAATAAGGTACCAGTCAGTACCGGGGATGGGGGGGGGATTATTTGAGGCTCCAGTCCTAGACGTCTCCCCCGTTCCCTCTTCAGGCTGAGGACTCTTCCCTCCTGCGGTACTCGCTGTGAGGTGTTCTCTCTGCTGATGCAGAAAGTGATACATGCAGAGATTTACAGATTGCTGAGCTTGTAGATGTGCGTGTACACAGGATGGGAGTAATATATAGCTGGGGGATAGCGCTAGGGCAGGATTATTCACCGCCGCAGTGTACAGCATCATCTTTGGAAATTGGAAGAGATTAGAAAAGGGATTATCTCTTTATAGACAGGTACCTCATCAGGGGCACACAGGGGGGTCCTGAGGGGGAGGCGGCTGTATTATATCCATATATAAGATTGTATGGAAACAGTAGTGATCCTGAGTACTTATGTGAGAAATGTATAGTGGTATCATATGAGTACTTTTTGGCGCTGCTATTAGAGCACTGTATGGTGGTACTACGCTAAATAAACACTGTATGTTAGAATTATCCGAGCACTGTATGGTGGTATTAACTGAGTACTTTAAAGTTGACTCACTGACGCACTGTATGGTGGTATTATATTAGTGTTGTATGGTGGTACTGTATGAGCACTGTGTGCTAGTAGTATCTAAGCACTATATGATGGTACTATCTGAGCACTGTAGGGTGGAATTATTTGAGAAATGTACAATAGTATTATATGTGTAGGGTATGGTGCTACTATAAGACCACTATACCAAATGAGCACTGTATGGTAGATGTGTCTGAGCACTGGTGGTATGATATAATACCGTATATAGTATAGCTTAGTATATGTAGTATCTGAGCACTGGTGGTATAATATAATACCGTATATAGTATAGCAGTAGTATATGTAGTACCTGAGCACTGGTGGTATGATATAATACCGTATATAGTATAGCAGTAGTATTTGTAGTATCTGAGCACTGGTGGTATAATATAATACCGTATATAGTATAGCAGTAGTATATGTAGTACCTGAGCACTGGTGGTATGATATAATACCGTATATAGTATAGCAGTAGTATTTGTAGTATCTGAGCACTGGTGGTATGATATAATACCGTATATAGTATAGCAGTAGTATTTGTAGTATCTGGGCACTGGTGGTATGATATAATACCGTATAGTATAGCAGTAGTATATGTAGTACCTGAGCACTGGTGGTACAATATAATACCGTATATAGTATAGCAGTAGTATTTGTAGTATCTGGGCACTGGTGGTATGATATAATACCATATATAGTATAGCAGTAGTATTTGGAGTATCTGAGCACTGGTGGTATGATATAATACCGTATATAGTATAGCAGTAGTATTTGTAGTATTTGAGCACTGGTGGTATGATATAATACCGTATATAGTATAGCAGTAGTATTTGTAGTATCTGAGCACTGGTGGTATGATATAATACCGTATATAGTATAGCAGTAGTATATGTAGTACCTGAGCACTGGTGGCATGATATAATACTGTATATAGTATAGCAGTAGTATATGATAGTATTTTCTGAGCACTGTAGGTTGATATTATTTAAACAACGTAAGGAAGTATTATATGAGTACTGTATAGTGCAAATATAGGCCCATTCTAGCTAACATTATACAAGCACTATATGGTGGTATTATCGGAGCATTGCAGTAAGGGGGGACTGTATGAGCATAGTATGCTTGTACTATATGGACTCTATTTGGTGGTACTATCCAAACACAGCATGGTGGTATTATATGATTATTGTTTGGTAGTACTTTCTCAGTAATGTTTGGTGGAACTATCCAAGCACATTTGAGCTTTGCATGGTGGTACTATGGGGGTATTACATGATTACTGTATGGTGGTGCTACATGAGCACTGTATGTTGGTACTATCTGAGCATTGTGAGATGATACTATCTGAGCACTGTATGGGAGTACTACATGAGGACTCTATGGATTATATTGTTTTTTAGGATAAAGCAACCCAAATTTATAGACAATCTTGGCGAATACTATCCCATTGACAACTATGGCATCTGAATACATCATGTCATCGCTTCTCTTCTCCAACAGGTTTCCCTCTTGCAGTATATGTCATGTATATTTATACAGTACATGGCGGTGTAATTTATTTATACACTTCGGTAACTTGTCTCCATCCAAGTCCCGCATTACATTTCCCTGGAAGAATGTGTGTAAACACGGGAGCCCGGGATACACAGCTCAATCTTCCTCGGTATATTGCACCATAGATCACAAACCATCTCTGGACGATGTATATCAGGCTGGAGATGGGATGACAGTCACTCAAGCAGGACACTTGTTCGCTGCATTACGCCCCTGTCTAGATTTATACCCGCCACTGTGTGAGCATAAACACTACATTATCTGCAAGATGTGTGAACAGGAAGGTGAAAAGTCAGCGGCGTGTATCCAGCGGATGGCTGTCACGTCCCACTTCCCCGTATTTCGATACTGAGCGGTGAGGAGTCTTCTCCTGATTTTCAAGAAGAAAAATTATTATTTATTAAGCTTTGTTCACACATCGGAAATATCGGAATAGTTCTGCCACAGAAAACTGAGGTTAAACTGTAGCCGTGTTGTGATTTCCCATTTTGACATGTTGAGGTTAAGCTGCGACTTTGCTGCAAGTTTTCACAGATGATTTTGACATGGATTTTCCTCCGGAAAAATCTTTCTCAAAATCCACCTCCTATTGGAAAGCCAATGCTACAGTTTCCCATGAGAAAAAAATGTGACTTTCCCTTCACATATCAAAAATCGATCTTACATTTCCACCACAGAAAAAAGGAGGTTAATCTGTGACTTTGCTGCAAGTTTTCACAGATGATTTTGACATGGATTTTCCTCCGGAAAAATCTTTCTCAAAATCCACCTCCTATTGGAGAGCCAATGGTACAGTTTTCCAGGAGAAAAAAATGTGACTTTCCCTTCACATATCAGAAATCTTACTTACATTTCCACCACAGAAACCAGGGTTAAGCTGTGACTTTGCTGCAAGTTCTCACAGAGGATTTTAAAATGAATTTTCCTCTATAAAAATCTTCCTCAAAATCCACCTCCTATTAAAAAGCCAATGGTACAATTTCCCATAAGATAAAATGTGACTTTGACTTCACATATCAGAAATCTTACTTACATTTCCACCACAGAAAATCGTGGTTAAGCTGTGACTTTGCTGAAAGTTCTCACAGAAGATTTTGACATGAATTTTCCTCAGGAAAAATCTTCCTCAAAATCCACCTCTTATTGGAAAGCCAATGGTACAGTTCTCTGGGAGAAAAAAAAAATAGGTGACTTCTTTCCGCTCACACACTAGAATTCTATTGTACATTTCCACTAAAGAAAACTGAGGTTAAGCTGTGACTTTGCTGCAAGTTTTCACAGATGATTTTGACATGAATTTTCCTCCACAAATTTTTTTGTCAAAATCCACCTCCTATTGGAAATCCAATGGCATAGTTTCCGCAAGTAAAGGAAGCTACTTTCGCTGCACTTGTCAAAAATCTAACTTATATTTCTGCTACAGTAAACTGAGGTTAAGCTGTGGCTCTGCTGCAAGTTCTCACAGAGTTTTTTTCCATGTTTTTTTCCATAAAAATCTTTGACAAAAATCACGTCCTATTAGAAAGCCAATGGTACAGTGAGAAAAAATAAGTGTCTTTCTCGTCACACACATCAGAAATCGAATTTATATTGCTAGCACAGAAAACCATGGTTAAGCTGTGACTTCGTTGCAAGTTTCTCAAAATCAACCCCCTATTGGTACCGTTTCCTGCGAGAAAAGAGAAGCAGATTTTCCTATATTTTATGCGGAATTGACTGAATTTGATAACAATACTTTATTTGTCCTGCGGAGGTACTAAAGGGAAACGGAACACTTGTTTTTGGTTATCTTTTGATTATATTGAATTTCTGATAAGTGTCACACACCTTGGTCAACTTATGGAACAAAGGTTAAATATTAAAAGCAGAAAACTCTTTCAAAGTTATTATTTTTTTTACCGAAATCTACGTATACACAGATTTTGTGATATAGATAGTCTTTGTGTATCTAAATGCTGATTACAGGTTGTTCCATTGCTGGGATCCCTTAGTGATTAGATATAAGCAATAGAATGAGCCAGCAGTAGGTGATCAATTTTCCAACAGCTCCTCCACAGGAGAGATAAGGTATTACACAGTTTTGTTGTAATGTATGGCCAAGATGGGTCCTCCAGAGAAAAATTCCTGTTAAATGCTTTAAAGTGCTCTTTGGAAGACCTAGGTTGTCCATACACTACAGGAATGTGTAATACTTATCCACGCCTGCGGAGGAGCTGTGAAGAAACTGAATTGCTCTACAAGTTATAGCTAATCACTAGGTACTATATGTGAGTTGAACTGTAATGTAATACAGAAGGTGATTGGTTTTCCTGCAGCACCTCTACAGGAGAGACTTAGTATTACATTGATCTTTTGTAATGCATGTACAGTCTGGGTCCTCCAGAGAGACCCTCTTTATAGCTGATTCAGTAAAATAATCTTGCACAGAGTCTCAGTTCTAGTGTATTTCACTCAATTAAAGGGATGGCCATAAAAAAATAATTCTCTGGAGGACCGAGCTTGTTCATACATTATGAGAAAGCTGTGTAATACTCTTAATATCCTGCGGAGGTGCTGTAGGGAAACAGATTACTTACTATTAGGTTATAGCTAATTACTAAGGAGAATATATGAGTTTAACACGAAGAAAAGAAGTGTTTAAAGACCTAGAAATTTTAGTAGATGAGTTACTTGAGTTACAGATCAGGTCTATGGACACGGTGGCTCGTCGCTGAGCCTGGTAAGGAGGAGTTGACACTAATATCATGTGTAGATGGGTCTCCAGCAGGCTCCCCTCCATCTCCACCTCAGTAACCACATCCATTGATGCCAGGCAGTCGTGTATAAGCGTCATGAGCCGGGAAGTAATGAGCATGAAGATTAGAGGAAATTGTCTTATTAAATTGGACATTGATGAAATGGAGCAGACACTGGGAAGGAGCTGAGATATGGAGGGCTCCCGGCCCCGAATCTGCTGGATAGAGGCATTAACCGTCACCTCCGAAATATGATCTACACACTGCACACATCATTGAGAGGCAGAAGAACAGTCTCCAGATGTACTTGTCACTTACACAAAATAGAGCAAACCCACCCATATACAGCCCATAAATTCTCTCCACCATAACAGTATGAGCGAGCCACGAGGCGTGAAGTGCCTCATCCTTCTTGTTATCACTAGAGGGAGCATAGATGTATACAGGCTCCCTGATCTGTCCATCACAACGAGTCCCCCTCATGGGAGTGTAGAAGATTAGCTGTGAGCTGTGCATGATCAGATATATCTTCCTACAGCGCCCCCACTGGGGAAATTAAGCATTACAAATTGTATAGTCAAATAGATAGGACATCTGCATTATACAGGACGGGACAGGTCCTCCAAAGAGAGAGACGCTCCTTGTAACCGTTGACTATCCATCTATTTATCTATCTGTTCATCATATCTTCTATCTATCTCATATCTATCTATCTATCTCATATCTATCTATCTATCTCATATCTATCTATCTCATATCTATCTATCTCATATCTATCTATCTATCTATCTCATATCTATCTATCTATCTCATATCTATCTATCTATCTATCTCCTATCTATCTATCTATCTATCTATCTCCTATCTATCTATCTATCTCATATCTATCTATCTCATATCTATCTATCTATCTCATATCTATCTATCTCATATCTATCTATCACATATCTCATATCTATCTATCTCATATCTATCTATCTATCTATCTATCTATCTCATATCTATCTATCTATCTATCTATCTATCTATCTATCTATCTCATATCTATCTCATATCTATCTATCTCATATCTATCTATCTATCTATCTATCTATCTATCTCATATCTATCTCAAATCTATCTCATATCTATCTATCTATCTATCTATCTATCTATCTATCTCATATCTATCTATCTATCTATCTATCTATCTATCTCATATCTATCTATCTATCTATCTATCTATCTATCTATCTGTCTATCTATCTCCTATCTATCTATCTATCTATCTATCTATCTATCTCCTATCTATCTGTCTATCTATCTCATATCTATCTATCTCATATCTATCTATCTATCTATCTATCTATCTATCTATCTCATATCTATCTATCTCATATCTATCTATCTCTCTATCTCTCTATCTCTCTATCTATCTGTCCATCTATCTGTTTCCATTATACCCATGTTATATCCTCAGTACATATATCTCGCTCTCCTCTACGTATCAGTGATATATATCCATGATGCAGCAGTTAGGTTGCAGTGTCTCTTGCACTCCGCCATCCCGGGTGACTAATACTCTCATCACTCACATCTCAGATATGTTTTTCCTCTCTTACGACACAAAATGACCAAAAAAAAACCACAACATGTGAAGGAAAAAGAAATTCTCCTAGTTTAGTGGGTTCACCTCAGACAGCTATAGGTGCTGAGGACATTAGACAGATGGAGATGTGCGGGCGAGGGATTACATCTCCGCTGATTGTACAATCTGCTGAAGGACAACCTCAAGACGTCTCCCAGAGTCTTACATGGACAGGGGGGGGGGGGAACTTCACGAAAATGTCCACTGACAGTTGGCACTTAGCCTAACAAGTAGAGATTGGACAGCTGCTCTGGCCGCGGCTCGAGGAGAATTGGCCATTAATCAGCTTTCATCTCTTCCCACCATGGAAGTTCACTCCACCTTCATCCAGTTACAGTCTCATTTTTCCTTCACGGTATACGGAAGGATTCCTATTGTTAAGAAGACTGAAGGAGACACATGTAGCCGGGGTTATTGTCCCCCTGGGTGGCGGTAATGTGTAGCAATATTTGGTGCGCCATCGTCGTTATCCTTTTGCCATCAATCACATTGTCGGGGACCTAACATTCCTAGACAGTCACACATCTACAGCTTAGCATCCAGCATAGTTTCTGTTATTCTTTACTTTAAAGGGACGGTCCTGTTCAGAAAACTTTTTTCAACTCATTGATTTGAATAGAAGAGATGCCATTCTTCCTTTTGCCTGTGGGGGCAGTGTAGGAAAATTGATCAATTACTTGATTACTAGAGATGAGAGGACCTGATGGTCGGGTTGGGCATGCTGGTAAATCAACACCCGTAACAACTAGCCATGGCTATGATTGGCCAGGGGGTCAATCATAGCCATGGCTAATTGCTAGACATGTCCCACTGACCTATTATAGCCATAGCCAGATGCTAAGGGCACCAATTAGTCCGGGTCAGGTGGCCGAACCCAAAAGCCGAAACCAACCACTCATCTCTAGTAATAACCTTAAAGGGCTTTTGGGAATGTGGAAAACCTCTAAGAGACCAGTAAAGAAGAACATACTGATCCCACTCTGGTTCCTGCTTGGGACCTGTGCCAAGTTTCAGGGGTCACAGGACCAACTTCATCCAATAAGTGGCTTCAACAGACTGTGGGACAACAAAGGAAATCCCCAGGAAATGGAAGTGACATCTTGGGGCAAATGTACTTACCCGGTCTTGTCGCGATCCCCGATCCGGACGGTCCGCCGAAGATGAAGTCCGGCGCGATTCACCAAAGTCGTGCACCCAAGATCCTGCATCTTTCGCTTCCCCGCTGAGGTCCGCCAGAGTTCACCTTCTTCTTCCCGGTGTATGTAAGTGCGACACAATTTTCGATGTTAAATCCCGTACGTTGTCCGAATCCATCGGAATGTCCGGCGGCCCGCCCCCGATTTGTGTCGCGTGAAAGCCGGCGCCGGTGCGCCAAAATCCGATCGTGTGCGCCAAAAACCCCTGTTAAATGCGGCGCAAATCAAAAAGCGATTGGAAACCTGGCGAAAATGCGGTCCGCGGACCCTTAGTAACTTAGCCCCCTTGTGTCTGAGGGGACTTCCAGCTGGGAATAGTTCTGAAAAGGGGAGCCGGGTCCCTGCCAGCTTGGGGTTTTCTAAACTGTCCTACGCAAAAGAATCTTTCACTCTTAGTGCTTAACACAGTAAGTGCCGACTGGGTGGTTCCTTTTTGACTTCTCCTCAGCCTACTCAGCTCAGATTGACAGGTTTCTATGTAAACTTTTTAAAAATATTTTTATGTTTAAACTTCTTACAATTTCCCTTTAAAGAACATCCACTGTGAATTGTAGGTCACTTAAATAGCCCTCGGCTACACAAGTAAGGGCCTCTTTGTATTGTTCCAATTCATTCTGACCATTGGGGGTTCTCTAGTTTGATGTAAGGTAGAGAAACCCTTCAAGCAGTTGGTCCCTGATGAAGGTCATTGGCAGAGTTGCATCAGCTCCTTAAGAAGAGAAGCACGATATCTTGTAGCACCTAAGGCAAAACATGCCAAGTCCATCTTATCACAAGGCCTGAGAACGTTGTGTATTAGTTAAGTGAAGATCAGGCTAAGGGATGTCCTTAGAGGTTCTTCAATCTTCTCAAGATGGTTCCATAATAGGACCAAGCACATAGTGCACAATATACAATACATAAAACCAGCCATGATTCTTACTCCTGATTCTTATGAACTGATTACACTGGAGAGAGAAGATTCTAAGGTAGTCTCGGCCTCCATTTGATTCCCTTCAGTGAATCTTGTCCCTATTAGGTTACCATCTTGATAAAGAACCTCTAGGACCTTCTCCGACTATTTGGGCCTAATATCTTCACCTCACTAATAGACAATCTCCTCAGGTCTCGTGATAAGATGGACCTGGCAAGTTTTGCCTCAGGTTCTCCTAGATATCGTGTTTCTCTTGTTAAGGAACCGATGTAGCTTTGTCCAAGACTTTCATCATGGACAGAACTAGAACTCTCTCCGACCGATCAGACGTACAGGCAGTCCCTGGGTTACGTACAAGATAGGGTCCGGAGGTTTGTTCTTAAGTTGAATTTGTATGTAAGTCGAAACTGTATATTTTATAATTGTAGATCCAGACAAAAAAATTTTTTGCCCCAGTGACAATTGGAGTTTAAATGTTTTTTGGTGTAATGGGACCAAGGACACCTCATAGCTGATTATTGAAATCTGGGACTATAGTAAAGCATTCAGAAAGCTTCACCAGAGGTCAGAGGGGTCTGTCTGTAACTATGGGTTGTCTGTAAGTCAGGTGTCCTTAAGTAGGGGACCGCCTGTAGTCATATTATCTGAAACATTCCCTTTTTTCCTTTTTTATTTCCGACAATCATCACATTCCAAGCAGTTTTAGACTTGTCCACCAGTGTACCAGCAGATTCTCGAGTGGACAAAGTCCATGACTTACTGTGAAAAAGAAAACCTAATTTAGAGGTTAGCAGGGTCTATGGAGGGTCTAGGGGAGGAGAGCAGATGGTTCCCTAGATTAATTTTATCTGGTGGTTCCAAAGAAACCCAGTTCGACGCTGATTCAAAGTCACTTTGATCCTTGGAGGTTCTCTAGTTCGACATGAAGGTCATTGGCAGAGCTGCATCAGCTCCTTAAGAAGAGAAGCACGATATCTTGTAGCACCTAAGGCAAAACATGCCAAGTCCATCTTATCACGAGGCATCACGAGAGTTCGACATGTTCAGGTAGAGTCATCCTTGAAGCAACTCACCGATGATGAAGGTCACAGCTACATCAGCTTCTTAAGAATAGGAACACATGAGATCTAATAACGCCTATGGCAGAACATGTGAAGTCCATCTAATCACGAGGCTTGGACATAAGGAGGTTGTGTACTAGTCAGACATAGACATATTAGTCCTTCAGGTTTCTTCTTCTTCCCAAGAAATAAACACACACTATACAATAATAAGGTAGTAAGGGCAAGATGAGATTAGAATCTTATTTTAAGTTCATTAGAATCATGAGTGATCGCTTCATCAGAATCATGGGCGGAGTTAGAACCCTCTGTAACCAATCATGTCTTTGATTGGTTTGCAGCAGAAGAGTATGAGTGTGTTTTATAGAGGAGCAGACAGTGACTTGTCCTATAATTTCTCCTCCCTCTCTATCTATAGTTACAATCCTCATATATTACTCCGTGTAGCATTAGAAGAATTGCATGTTGGGATTGACAGCTCTCGTACGGTAACATAACATGATGCAAAAGCAGGTCATTTATCAAAGCCGCTGTAATATTGAGCAAAGAACGGCGGCTACTGATTTATCGCAGGAGCTATTCCCATTGGTCCCGATGACGTTTTCCATCTTATTTGATAGATTTCTTGTTTCTGGGTTTATTACTTTGCGGCGCTGCAGGTAAAAAAAAAAAAGTTTTAACCCCACGTTTTTTGTATCTTTTATCATATAGTGGTCATTGCTTGTCTCCACCTGTCTGATGGGAAATTGATCTGTTCTCTATACATTAATATTATGGTTTTTTATTTTTTTTTTTTAATCTTTTTTTTTTTTCAAATTTTTCTCCATTAAGTAATTACTTAAATGTATTAATTTCCCTTTTATACATTTATATAATTTTCCATCCAATTTCACGGTTGTTCCTTTTGAAGAGTGGAGAGAAACGTTAATATGAATAATCATAGGTTTGAGAAAATTTCCTTATGAACCTGTCAGTTAAAACCCGTCTGTGTAGTAATTTATACATCTGAATTACCATCGGGATTTAAGACAAAATTAAGGGAATCTGTCATCTCTCAGGTCAGATATAAACCTAATATATGGCCTGGGAGTTGAAGTGTCGTCCACTATAAGCTGAAATTTTGAGCAAAAATTCTTAATACAGGCGGTCCCCTACTTAAGGACACTCAACTTACAGACAACCCCTAGTTAAAGACGAACCCCTCTGGCCCCTGTGACCTCTGGTGACCTCTCTGGGTGTTACTATAGTCCCAGACTGCAATGATCAGCCGTAAGGTGTCTGTAATGAAGCTTTATTGATAATCGTTGGTCCCATTACAACAAAAAATTTTGAGACCCCAATTGTCACTGCGGCAAAAAAAAAAATTTTGTTTGCATCTACAATTAAAAAACATACAGTTTCGACTTACATACAAATTCGACTTTAGAACGAACCTATGGAACCTATCTTGTACGTAACCCGGGGACTGCCTGTAGATATGAAAGTGACCATTTCCGATGCCTGATGGGTGTGGCCATAATATTCGATTCACGGTCTCTCTGTCTCCATTTCACCATCTACTTTGCCTTGGTGGGAAACTTCTTGCTCTGACAAGGAAAATGTTTAAAAGAGGTGCAACAGATGTCATAACCACACCCACAGTGCACCTAAATGCTAATTTGCATATAAGAGATTACAAATTTTCTCATGCTTGTAATGCAGGACTCTACATTTATAAGTGGCCCAGGAGGGACTCCCTAAATTTGTGTTTTGTATGAGACTGATGCGTATATTCGTTCTAGAAAGTGCACCACTCTTTTCCACAGGTCATATCTGGTATTACAGGTCATCAACAACTTTTACTTATTTAAGACCATGATTCACTGTTAAGTAGGGCTACATGCACACGATGTATGCCCTCCGTACCGTACGGCGGGCATACATCGGCGCCGGGGAGAGGAGGGGGGGGGGGTGCACTGCTCACCCCGCCCCTCTCCATAGGAATACACAGTGCATGGCGCCATAATGTGTGCGGCACCGTACCGCTTCCGTACGGCGGCGCAAGGCCATTGAAGTGTATGGGGGACGTATATATACACGCCGTATATACGTCAGCCGTTTATACATCCCTCCTAAGTTCGTGTGAATGCAGCCTAAGGATTACATTTTTTAATATAATAATATTTCTTTATCTTGTCTTTTATATCATATATATATATATATAATTTTTTATATATACTTTTATATATATTTAAAATTTCTTAATTTGGACAACCCCTTTAATAAGGACCTGGTGCTTCTTTCTCAATCGTGGTTTAGCTGTTACTTGTTTTCCATATTGTTTCTAAAATTCTGACCCCCTGTAGTAGTTGTTGAGAATGAGATGTGCGGCAGTGTAAAGTATTGGGAACCAAAAGATACTACTGCATTTCTTCATTGCGTTGGTCTTTGACTCGAAACATGAACGTTAATCCGCCTCCGACAATAAGGAGGAATAAGTACACCCCCTTTTTGTGTCTCTTCCCCTTTAAGTAATCATGGCCTGTACACATATCTTAAAGGTTTGTGCCGCTCAGCGAATCATATCGCCTTCTCTTATCTTGTAATTTACAACCTGTAATCTGTCTTCCTAACACCGTCCCCTTCGTCTATCTGTCTTCTCCCTGCTCATTTGTTCTCTCACCTGTGTTTTTTTTTTTTGGATGTTGTGATGTTAACTGTTTCGAATCATGGAAGGAAAAAAGTAGTTTTTTTTGTTTTGTTTTTTTTTCATTTTAGTTTTTAAAGCAACAGTACAGATAAACTGATGTCTGAAGGGATGGCGGAGGGGGCGGAGCATGACCTGTGTCATGTGTTTCCAGGGCGCGCAGTGGGTACAATGCAAAAATATTGAATTTATTTGCAGTGCTCTGGGACAGGTTTGAGGTCAGGAATATGATGCGGCAGGGGAAAGGGTAAGGAATTTAATGAGTGCCAAATAATCCTGAAGAAACCCATACAGTAAGATTATGGAAGGTCTCCAGTGTATAATGCAATTCCAGCCTGAGACTGGAGGACATGCGGCAGAACACCTTATGTAAAGCACTTGTAAGGGAACTTTAATAAATTACCTGTAACACCAAATATCAGAACAATTTAACTTCCAAAATATGACAGACACTTGTTGCTGGGTGGAAAATGAGATCACCGCTTTATTTTTTCTATATATTAGCCCGTTATATCCAAAAATCAGGCACTTGGGATAGAATCACATACTGGAAGCTGTATGCCTTAAAGGACTCCCAGCTGGCAAGTTGGTCAGCCGAGCAACCACCATTTAAAATCTTCCACCATTCCGCCTGCTGTGACTTGAAATGAACTATAAAATACAAATAAAAAAACATTACAAAAAACATAACATCCCAATAACATAGGGAGGGAGATCTTGAGTGTCTCATGAACAATGTGCATATATATTTACAAAATTCTTTGGTCACATGACAGAATAAGTTCCACCCACTCATTAATATTCATAATATGTAAACAATCTCTATCTATCTCATATCTATCGGGGCCTATAAGTAGGGATCGGGGCCTGGCATATCCTTCTCTCTAGCGTCTGCCTTGGATCGGCTCCAGACAATTATGTCTCCATTCAGGTGGAGCCGGATCCTCGTGTTTAGAAGGAGCGGATAAAATGCAAACGTTTGTTTTCAGGGCCGCTGCTCGTATTAATATTAGGCGATCACTAGGCTCTGCCTTATTTATTTATTCTATGGTTTTTAGGTCGTATAAAATTTCATGACTTTTTATGACACATCTGTCTCCATTACCAGAGACTTCATTATATGTTCCCTGGATACAAGTAGAATCTATATGGATCATAATAAGGGCTATTTATAGTCACAGAACCACGGAATGTTCTAACAGTAACAGGACTCCTACATATAATCTATCCTAGTCTGTCTATCTATCTATTCCTCTATTATCTATCATCTACGTGCAGGGTCTGCTCCAGGTTTATGAAGGCCCCTGGGCAACAGAGCCTCAGTGGGTCCCTTTGCATTGAACTCAGGTGACGGCATAAAAAATTCTAACTAAAACAGTCTCCTGTTCCCTAAAATATTCTGTAGTTTATCATCCTAAACAGCCCCCTCATAGTTATTTTAAATAAACCCCCCCTCACTCCCTATGGATTTACTAGATACAGCCCCCCTCATCCCAAGGATTCCCTATGTAAAGCCTTATGTGGGCCCCTCGAGCAGCTCTGGGCCCACATCTCTTGCCCTGGTGTGCTGGCGCCGGCCCCGTCTACGTGTTGTCTATCGCATATCTATTTATCCAGCAAACTATCAGGTTAGCTATGAATCTTTCTTTCCTAACTACGACTGCAGGATCAGACAACAATGGGCTTGCTTGTAGTCTGTTACTAAGGAAACACATGAGTCTGCATTAGAGCTTTACACACAAACCAGTAATGACCTCTCAATAAGATATTATTAGGTCATTTATAGTCAGAATGAGTGAGCAGCTATTCCTTCCATCCCCTCCATACACATAGGGCCACATTTACAAGCCACGAAATGGGCGCAATTCCTGGCTCATGGCCAGAAATTGAGCCTTTTACCCCCATTTCGCCACCTCCACTCCATGTAAAGGTGTATTGGCGTCGCAATGGGCGCCTCAGTGGGCCGATACCTGTGCACTGCCTATAACCTGTGCCAGTTGAGACCAGGGCATATGTGGAGTAGAAGTGCCCCACCGGGAACCGCACATCACAGCTTCCTACTGGGATTTATCTGGAGACTGGAACCACACCCTTAGCGCCAGTGTATGATAAATATGCGCCATACATGCGCGGCTTAGCCTGTTTATATGACTTGTACTTTGGGTTCTGCCCCCCCCCTTTTATAATCAATAGAAGGTTGTAATTTTTGATAAAACATCTTCCTCACATGTGATAATTCAGCCCTTTAGATGTTGGGTAAAATACGAGTCCATGATTATAAGGGACGCGTCTCCTGAATGAAACCAGGCAAAAGCAGCGCCCGTACGACGAGATATAGCGTCAATAACCGAACCGTAAACTGCTGTGTGAACAAGGGTGAATAATGTACAGCTCCGGTCATCCGCCATCGATTCCTCCTAACTAAGACGTAGAGCCGCCATTACTCCGCATCCAGGGGATACGCGGGAGGCGACATAATTGGCCACTTAAAATAGCAATAAAGAGCGGAATATAATGACATATAATAGTGGCCACACCGTGTACACCTATAATCTGCAAGATGGATGCTCAGGATGCCGCACAGGGAGCGAAAATAAGAGATTTGTAGCCAAAGTAACAGCGGAAAATTACTAGATACACTACACGCGCGTCCAGAGTGAGGAAGATGGAAATCACATGTTATAGCGGCAGGATATTCTACTTCTAGACACTTATATATATACACAGAGAATTATCTGAAGTGTCTGAGGTAAAACTCTGCTAGTTGCTCATGGCAACCAATCAGAGCTGAGCTTTCATTTTATAAACTATGGCGGGAAAATGAAACATGAGCTCTGATTGGTTGCAACTAGCAACTAGAACAGTTTTACCTCAGAGACTTCTGATAAATCTCTGCCTATGGGCCACATTTATCACATCTTGTACATCTGAAAACAATTTAGTACGGGGCAGTGTGCAGGCGCGGTGCAGCAACACCCCTTCCCACCCAATTAGCCAGCAAAACTGGTGGAGAAGCAAATTGCGGCTTTTACGCCTGTTTTAACCGTGATAAATGTGGTGTGAGCTATTTCTTGTCTTTTTCACATATAGGATTGATCAAGCTTAGGCCCCGTTCACATGACCGTATGGGGGACATACATACAACCGCACATATACATCCCTATGGGGAATTGCTCAGGTAGATGCCTGGTAGTAGTAGTGCAGGAGGCAGGGACACATGCAGAGTTAAAGTCCAAGTAAAGTGTTTTATTCACACTTCAGAAAACAACATAAATTCAGCCTTGGTTTTGGCACATATAAAGCAACACAAAAATAAATCCTGCCCGGGTGGGCATTGCCTAATACAATATCAGGTCCTAGCTATACGGGTACCAGGCTGCCTGGCACACGCTCTGGGCCAGCAGTAGCACAGGAGGCACTCAGTTACCTCTCCAGGTAGTGCCTCTCCTCCTGCTTCTGGCCTGCAGACTCTAACGAGGCCTGGGAACCTCACCTGTGGGCTATACAAAAGCCCGTGACCGAAGCCCGGGTGGAGTAGGAGTCCCACTACCAGCCTACCCCTACTCCATAATAAGCAGGCCCAGTACGGACATTACCAATGTGTCCACACCTATTACTTTCTCACAGTCCCCCATAGATGACAATTGCCGCACGGAGGGATACGGTTCCACATACCGCTACGTACACGGGGAAGAGATAGGATATGTCCTATCTTTCCCCGTGTACGGCCCATACGTCGTGCATTTCTATGGAGAGTGGAGGGGTCACCCATCATCCTCTCCAGCACGCCGGACGTTTGCCCTTCCAGCTACGGCCCGGGGTGCATACGATTGTGTGAATTTAGCCTCAGAGCTGGCACCCACAATATGTGGACTAGCGCTGCTGGATACATTTTCTAGTTCTAGATATATAGATAGAAGAAATAAAACAGCCATGCTGCCATCCATTAGCCTCCTTCTTCTAGACCGACTAGACTGATACGGGAGAGATATCGCTAGATAAATAAATGGATATGTGACACGCCTGATACATTTATATGGATATAGTGATGTTATGTAAAGAGGATATATACATGAGATGGTTGGATACGTAGTGACATAAGTATATATATATATATTTTACACCATAGGGTACATTCAGACGCCCTTCTATGAGTACATATGTGCGGCAGCAAATTTGCGATCCCCATACATCCCCATAGACGGCAATGGCGGTCCGGTGGCGGTACAAGTGTGGCACCGTTCCGCAACGTACACGGGGAAAAGATGAGAGCATGCTCTATCTTTCCCCCGTGTGTGCGCGGCCGTGCGTCGATTTTCTCTATGGAGTGGGGAGGGGTCACCTCCTCCTCGCCAGTGCACAGCTGGACGGGCATACCCTAAGAGTATATACCGTATCTGTATGACCCTGCACCCACACTTAATTTCTTTAGGAGACCATTCCAGAAAGCTGCAGCAATTACCATTCGTTAGGAGTCATTGGAGCACATTTACTTACCCGGTCGTGCGGAGTTCATGAAAGTGCATTGGCCAACGATAATGCACTGTGCCGATTCACTAAGATCGTGCGCCCGATATCCTTCATGTGTCCCTTCCCCACTCAGCTCCGCCGGAGTTCACCTTCTTCTTCCCGGTGCATGTAAGGGCATTGTCTTGCGACACAATTTGAATCTTTAATCCCGTGCTCAGTACAAATCAGTCGGATGGTCCGACGGCCACGCCCCCCAATTTCTGTCACACTGCGCCAAAAACCCGATTGCGTGCGACACAATCTCAGCGCAAACCTCTGTTAAATACCTGTCAAAGCTGCGCAAATCCTGACATCCTTTCCGACGAAAGTGCGATCCGCGACCCTTAGTAAATAAGCCCCTATATTTTCTATATATGGATACAATGTACAGAGCTGCAGGAAGATTCCCTAAGCTCCGGATGGAGACGTTACATGAAATCCCTCATCTACATGATCCTTTGTCGTCAGTGACTCTTCATCCTGAATATTTTGCCATGAAGAAGCTGCAGAAAGAGGATTTGTCACCACAAAGACCTCTGGAAATGAGGGCATCCGAGGGGTCCGCTGTGGGGTCCCTCATTCAGCACTGAGTGTTATAATGAGCTGCCATGTTATTACAGTTCTAATTCATATACAACATAGCGCCCCCCTAAAGTTATAAGATGGACACAATAAACCATGTCCAACGTCATTGCTTGACAGCGGGCAGCAGCAGTAATTTATAGCTCATCTGATGGGGCTCATCTTTGTGGAATGAAGAATTTTTTATTATTAGTATATGGAAATAGCTCCACCATCGTCAAAAGTGTGGGTCCGGTACTACAGCTCAATCCTATTTAAGTCACTGACAAAGAGCGATAAAGCCAGAAACCAAAAAGAAACAGCGCCACAGTTGTCCTTAGGTCATGCCTGGATAGGTAGTTACATAGAAAGATAGATCGATAGATACATATGAGATAGATACGATAGATTGATATGAGATAGATAGATAGATATGAGATAGATAGATAGATAGATAGATAGATATGAGATAGATAGATCGATAGATAGATATGAGATAGATAGATATGAGATAGATAGATATGAGATAGATAGATAGATATGAGATAGATAGATATGAGATAGATAGATAGATAGATAGATAGATATGAGATAGATAGATAGATAGATAGATAGATATGAGATAGATAGATCGATAGATAGATATGAGATAGATAGATATGAGATAGATAGATATGAGATAGATAGATAGATATGAGATAGATAGATATGAGATAGATAGATAGATAGATAGATAGATAGATAGATATGAGATAGATATGAGATAGATAGATAGATAGATAGATAGATAGATAGATAGATAGATAGATATGAGATAGATAGATAGATATGAGATAGATAGATAGATAAGAGATAGATAGATATGACATCCTGAATTTACAGACCAATTTGGTCTGTAGAGGGTAGAGGATTTGTGAAGCCCCTCCTAAAGTCGGTGGACTGGTTTAAGAGGTGGGGCTAGATAGTTCATAGCCAATTAGGGGGCGGTGCTTAACAATCGTTATTTTTTTAAAGTGTAAAATTGGTAAGATATAAAGTGCATGACTTGTGTATTAGGTAACATGCACACCATGTGGTGATCCTTCTACCGATGGCCTCGTCGCAGTAATTAATTCTCCATCCAGAACTTTTTTTTCCAAACGAGCGAATCTCCTCCTGTTCGTCATCCATGCGATTTCGCTGTGCGAGCGGGAAACGGTTGACATGGGCCTCTGGGGACGGGTTACAATGGGGGGGAAGCGTTCCCTGCTTCAGCAGTCTGCAGGAATTTTTTTGTGGTATATTGCGGTATTATGTGGCTGACCCGATCCTTAGTGACAGCTTGTCGGGCTGATTAATGCAGACTCGGGAGAATAGCTATCTGCTGTCTGATTGATTCACTGTGCCAAGGCAATCCTCTCCTCCATTCCCCTTCATGCCAACGATAAACAAATGATTTAATGACTAACCAAAAATCCACTCGCTTCAGCTGCTGATCTGAGAAATAGCCAAAAGGTAACGCAAAAATATCAGCCGCATCGGAATATTATTTACAGGACGGGAGCTAATATTCTGAATTTAAGATTTTACGACCATAAATGCATAGATAATTTTTAAAGATGATTAAACAGCGCCGCTCCTGTACACAGGTTGTATCTGGAATTGCAGCTTAGAGATATATTTATATTTAAACCATAATAACAGATGGGACCATTGAACAATAGAAGCTCTAGGACACCAGGCTGGGCATGTGCTCGCCAATAAATCCCATGTAACATGTTTTATATATCCTCCGACTACAGTAACTTCTTCCTTTCATGATATAATCCCTAATTTAACCTGCTGAGATTTCATTGCTAATTTTACATACTCTTTTGATAATTTCATCCTGGATTAGCTTTTCTCCTTTGATGATATCATCACTGATTGTACTTCCTGATTTGATGACATCATCACTGATTACACTTTCTCCTTTGATGATATCACCCCTGATTGTACTTCTTGATTTGATGACATCATCATTTTACACTTCCTTTTTTGATAATGTCCTTGCTGACTCCACTTTCTCGTTTGATGATGTCATCACTGATTACACTTCTTGATTTGATGATGTTTTCACTGATTGCAACTTCTTCCTTTGATGATATCATCCCTGATTGCAATTTCATGCTTTTACGATATCCTCAAGTGCACTTTCTCCTTAGATATCACTGATTGCACGTTCTCTTTAGATGATATCATCACTAATTGTACTTTTTGATTTGATGACATCATCACTGATTGCACTTTTACTTTGATGATGTCATCAGTTTACACTTCCTATTTTCATGATGTCATCACTGACTGTACTTTCTCATTTGATAATATTACCCCGGATTGTACTTCCTGATTTGAGGATATCATCACTGATTACACTTTCTCCTTTGATGATATCACCCCTGATTGTACTTCTTGATTTGATGACATCATCATTTTACACTTCCTTTTTTGATAATGTCGTTGCTGACTCCACTTTCTCCTTTGATGATATCATCGCTGATTACAATTTCTCTTTTAATGATGTTACCTCTGATTAGACTTCCTCCTTTGTTGATGTCATCACTGATTGAAGTTGCTTAATTGATTATGTCATCACTGATTGCACTTCCTCCTTTGATGATATCACTGGTTGATCTTTCTCCTTTCATGATGTCATCACTGATTGCACTTCCTCCTTTCATGATGTCATCGGTGATTGCACAGTATCAAGAAGGGGAGAGTGAGAAAATAGCTGGTAATCTCTTCTGACCCAAAGTACAGGAGGTGGCTGTACACAGTAGAGTAATGTTGGCCAATCCCACCAATTTTGGATTAGAGGGCCTCCCGACTCTCAGTTAATACCTGGGGAATGTAGATTGGGTCTCATACTTAAACACCCGATCCTTCTATTTTAAGGGGTCATAAATCACTGCCAGAGGTAAACAGAGACGTTTCTAGATTTCCACCAATTTCTTCAGGCGTGGCCAACCATATGGTTTCCTTCCGACCTTTTTTTCGATAAAGTTGACATCAAGAAAAAGAAGCATCAGGGATGTTGATTTCCAATACCCGATCCTTCTATTTTAAGGAGAGATAAATCACTGCCAGAGGTAAACAGAGACATTTCTAGATTTCCACCAATTTCGTCTGGCGTGGCCAACCATATGGTTTTCTTCCGACCTTTTTCAAAAAAGTTGGCTTCAAGAAAAAGAAGGATCAGCGAAGTTGACCCCCAACACCCAATACTTCTGTTTTAAGGGGTCATAAATCACTGCCAGAGGTAAACAGAGACATTTCTAGATTTCCACCGATTTCTTCAGGCGTAGCCAACCATATGGTTTCGTTACGACCTTTTTCATAGTTTCATAGTTTATACGGTTGAAAAAAGACACTTGTCCATCAAGTTCAACCAAGGAAGGGTAGGGATTGGATGAGGAAGGGATTTAGGGGAAACAATTCTATATAACATAACCATCAATGGTATTTAGGTGTAAAAAGGCATCTAGACCCTTCTTAAAGCTCTCTGCTGTCCCTGCTGTGACCAGCTCCTGAGGCAGGCTATTCCACAGATTGACCGTTCTCATAGTAAAAAAGCCCTTGCGCCTCCGGTGATTAAACCTTGGTTTCTCCAAACGGAGACAGTGCCCCCTCGTCTTTTGATTTGATCTAATCTGAAACAACTTACCACCATATTTTTTGTATGGACCATTCATATATTTATATAAATTTATCATGTCTCCTCGTAGTCGTCTCTTTTCCAGACTAAATAAATCTAGTTGTTTTAATCTTTCCTCATAACCAAGACCCTCCATACCCCTTATCATTTTTGTGGCTCTACGTTGAACCCTCTCCAGCTCCAGGGCATCCTTTTTATGGACCGGTGCCCAGACCTGGACAGCATATTCCAGATGAGGCCGAACCAATGCCTTGTATAGTGGTAATATTACATCCCTATCACGAGAGTCCATACCACTTTTGATACATGACAAGATCCTACTAGCTTTAGAGGCAGCTGATTGACATTGCATGCTGTTATTCAATTTATGATCTGCTAGTACCCCCAGGTCCTTCTCAACAAGGGACTCTCCCAGATTTACTCCCCCAAGGACATATTTTGCCTTTGGATTATTGGCCCCCAGGTGCATAACCTTACATTTATCCACATTAAACCTCATTTGCCAAGTGGATGACCAAACATTCAGTTTGTCCAAGTCACCCTGCAGCCTATGAACATCCTCCATAGACTGTATTACACTACACAGTTTGGTGTCATCTGCAAAAATAGACACAGTGCTATTAATTCCTACCTCTATATCATTAATAAATATATTAAATAGTAGTGGGCCAAGCACAGAACCCTGGGGTACACCACTCATAACTGGTGACCATTCCGAGTATGAATCATTGACCACAACTCTCTGGATACGATCCTTCAGCCAGTTTTCAATCCAATTGCAAATGATTTCTGCCAAACCAATAGCCATAATTTTACCCATCAGACGTCTATGAGGGACAGTGTCAAATGCCTTTGCAAAGTCCAAGAACACAATATCCACAGCTGCTCCTCCATCCAGGCACCTGCTCACCTCTTCATAGAAGCAGATAAGGTTAGTTTGACAACTTCTATTCTTAGTAAACCCATGCTGGCTATCACTTATTATTCTATTTGATGTCACATACTCCAGTATATAGTCTTTTACTAACCCTTCCAATACTTTCCCCACAATGGAAGTTAAGCTTACAGGCCTGTAATTGCCAGGCGAAGTTCTAGAGCCCTTTTTATGTATTGGCACCACATTTGCCTTGCGCCAGTCACTTGGCACCACACCAGACATTATGGAGTCCCTGAAGATTTTAGACAGTGGTACAGCAATAACAGAACTGAGTTCTTTAAGAACTCTGGGGTGTAACCCATCTGGTCCAGGAGCTTTGTACACATTGATTTTATTGAGCTTAGAGTGGATAATGTCTACATTTAGCCAGTCTAGTATATTACAGGGTGCATGACCTGCACTGGCACCACCCACGTCAGAAGTTCTCTCTTCTATTGTATAAACGGAGCTAAAAAACCTATTAAGTAACTCCGCCTTCTCTTGGTCTCCAGTCACCGATGCCCCATTTTCAGAATAAAGGGGTCCAACCTGTTCTGACCCATTTTTTTTTGCATTGATATACCTAAAAAATTTCTTGGGATTTGTTTTGCTATCTTTAGCCACCTGTCTTTCATTTTGTATTTTGGCTGATTTGATTTCTTTTTTACAGATTTTGGTAAGTTTTTTGTAAGTATTGAAAGTCTCTGGTGACCCGTCAGATTTATATTTTTTAAATGCCCTCTTTTTCTCATTAATTGCCCTTTTAACTGTAGCTGTAAGCCACGCGGGGTGTAATCTCGCCCGTCTATACTTGTTACCTATTGGAATAAATTTAGAAGTATAAAAACCCAGGATAGATTTGAATTTCTCCCATGTAACATTAGTATCACCATGTGACAGTATCTGATCCCAGTCTATATCCTGTATTGCAGCCCTGAATTTTTGGAAATTAGCCCTCTTAAAATTCAAAGTTTTTGATTTTCCCACCTGTTTCTGCTTTTTAAAGTTTAAGAGGAAAATAATTATATTATGATCGCTGTTCCCAAGGGGTTCCCTGATACTGACATTTTGGACAATCTCCTCATTGTTAGAAATCACAAGGTCCAACAATGCGTCACCTCTTGTGGGATCTTCTACAAGCTGCACCATAAAATTATCCTGAAGAATGTTCATAAAATGTCTCCCCTTCACAGATGAAGACGAGCCCTGACCCCAATTTATATTTGGAAAGTTAAAGTCTCCCATTATCACTACGGTCCCCCCCTGTGCAGCCCTGTCAATAAAGTTGACGTCAAGAAAAAGAAGGATCGGGGATGTTTATCTCCAACACCCAATCCTTACATTTTAAAAAGAGATAAACCACTGCCAGAGTTACACAGAGACATTTCTAGATTTCCACCGATTTCTTCAGGCGTAGCCAACCATATGGTTTCCTTCCGACCTTTTTCAAAAAAGTTGACGTCAAGAAAAGGAAGGATCGGGGATGTTGATCTCCAACACCCAATCCTTCTATTTTAAAAAGAGATAAACCACTGCCAGAGTTACACAGAGACATTTCTAGATTTCCACCGATTTCTTCAGGCGTAGCCAACCATATGGTTTCCTTCTGACCTTTTTCAAAAAAGTTGACGTCAAGAAAAAGAAGGATCGGGGATGTTCATCTCCAACACCCAATCCTTCTATTTTAAGGAGAGATAAACCACTGCCAGAGACGTTTCTACATTTCCACTGATTCCTTCAGGAGTGTTTAACCACCTGATGTATAGGGTCTCCTTTCGACCCTTTTCGAAAAAGTTGACACCAAGAAAAAGAAGGATCAGGGATGTTGATCTCCAACACTCAATCCTTCCATTTTAAGGAGAGATAAACCACTGCCAGAGGTACACAGAGACATTTCTAGATTTCCACCAATTTCTTCAGGCGTAGCCAACCATATGGTTTCCTTCCGACCATTTTCAAAAAAGTTGACGTCAAGAAAAAGAAGGATCAGGGATGTTGATCTCCAACACCCAATCCTTCTATTTTAAGGAGAGATAAACCACTGCCAGAGACGTTTCTACATTTCCACTGATTCCTTCAGGAGTGTTTAACCACCTGATGTATAGGGTCTCCTTTCGACCCTTTTCAAAAAAGTTGACACCAAGAAAAAGAAGGATCAGGGATGTTGATCTCCAACACCCAATCCTTCCATTTTAAGGAGAGATAAACCACTGCCAGAGGTACACAGAGACATTTCTAGATTTCCACCAATTTCTTCAGGCGTAGCCAACCATATGGTTTCCTTCCGACCATTTTCAAAAAAGTTGACGTCAAGAAAAAGAAGGATCAGGGATGTTGATCTCCAACACCCAATCCTTCTAGTTTAAGGAGAGATAAACCACTGCCAGAGACGTTTCTAGATTTCCACCGATTTCTTCAGGAGTGGTCAACCACCTGATGTATAGGGTCTCCTTTCGACCCTTTTCGAAAAAGTTGACACCAAGAAAAAGAAGGATCAGGGATGTTAAACTCCAGCACCTGATCCTTTTATTTTTAGGTGGTTTAGGTGGTCAGAGTCACCTAATACATGAGCCCTGGTCAATGGAGGATCCGTTGCCCCTCATGATGAACATTCAGTACCTGATTTTGTCGGTACGGTAATTTGCACTGTTTCAAGTTGTCTTTTTCAAAGATCTGTCAGTCGCTCATTGAAAAACCATCACGGGAAAAAAAAATATATAGCTCTCCCAGAATAGGTAATCTCGCTTCATTGTACGTGTCAATCATAAATGCTCCAGTGACAAAGAGACTGCAAAAAGTTACATCAGGTAATAATCAGATTTAGTGGAAAATTACCTTTAAATCTTCTTATTCCATCACGGAACATTTTAATGCAGTCAAATCACCGTACAATCTGCGACGGCGGAGCTGAGATTATAGCGTTAACCAATCTGCAGTCAATGCCAAAGTTTAATATGAAAAAAAAAAAATTAATGCAAAAAAATTTCCTCTACGGTGTGCTGTGAAGGTCAGGTCGAACATCTCCAAGATGACCTTTGCTGTGGGTCCACAGAGACAATTTTCAGGCTGAGCACGAATATCCTATCACCTTAAATAACTTCAGGTTTTGTCTTGTGCTCGCTCCTTATAGCTTACATTTTTCTAGCTTTCATTTCGGAAGAGGTACAAGACCTCTCTGAAGTTCGGAGCTGTTTTTAAAGTGGTACAGACAATCCCAACTTATTAGAATAAGCTGATATCAACGTTCCACCTGCTTGGACCCCATTGATCAGCTGTGATCGGTGATGGAATACTAGTAACAAGTGTTTAGTTTCCCTGCAGTGCCCCCACTGGTGAAATGAAGTATTACAGAGCCTATTATATTTAGTAGGCTCCCTGTGTAATTATAGACAGAACAGGTCCTCCAGAGGAAGAGAGACTCTAATTTGTGCAACAGATGAGGACACCTTATACCAGGTCATTTAAACTTGATATATATCTCTTAAAGGGAATGTGTGGAAATAGTTATTGATGGTCTGTCCCACAGAAATATCTAAAAAGTTGGAGGCCATAATATGACCACTCTATTCATCTGTTTGTCCAATATAAAAGCACAGGGCACAGAAGCAGTTGGTTCCATGTCCCTTGTAACCATCAAAAGCCACAACTGTTTCAGCAAAATCTTAAAGGGGCAATCTCAGTGTAGATTGCAGTTCCATCAAAATCCCAGTATAGTTTTTAGTTCCATCAAAATCTTTAAGGGGCAATTTTCATATAGCTTGCAGTTTCAGTGAAAATCTTAAAGGAGCAGTCTCAGTATAGTTTGCAGTTCCAGAATCATCCAGCAAAATCTTAACGGTGCTATCTCAGTGTAGTTTGCAGTTCCATCAAAATCTTAAAGGCACTGTTCCAGTATAGTTTTCAGTTCCATCAAAATCTTCAAGGGGCAATTTTTCATATAGTTTGCAGTTTCAGTGAAAATCTTAAAGGGACAGTCTCAGTATAGTTTGCAGTTCCGGAATCATCAAGCAAAATCTTATAAGCGCTGTCTCAGTAAAGTTTGCGGTTCAGTCAAAATCTTTAAGGGGCAGTCTTAGTATAGTTGCAGCTCCAGTTAAAGGGAGGCGGAGCTGCTTTTATCACTTTTCGTTTTATGTCCCGTGTTTCCCATGGGTGTAACAGATTATTGGAGCTCCGACCACTAAACAGATATTGACGACTTCTTCAAGGAAGGTCATCAACAACTAGTCCTAGATAATGCATCTAACCACCTCACCTCTTAAAGGGGTTGTGTCAAGTTTTAGATTTATATATCCCATATCCTCATGTATGATTGTGGGGGGTCCAATTATATTTCAATCTTTGGAAAGGGGGAGCACACTTTTCGGAAGCACCTGACACAGTTTTGACTTGGCCCACCAATGATCATATATGTACCACTATGCAATGGATAGAAGATAATTATGTTGCTTAATACAGCCCCTTTAATTTTATAGGATTTTTTTTTAAATTTAGCATTTTTAATACTCCTTTAAATGTATATACCCCCTTAAAGCCCATTTGTTAAACATCTTCTGAACCGCTGCATTTTATGGAAATTTTTTTCTTGACATTGAGCTCCGGCGACGAAGACGCTCAGTCGTTGGAAGATATGGTTTGATAATTACCTAAGAGTCTGCTAATTGAGAATTGATTATATTTTATGATCCCATGTTCCCAGAATAACTACTGAACAGCTGACCATAAATTTCGACAAGTCAACCAGAAGATTGGGAACATTTGTATTGTATAGCAAAAACTGCGCTCCGGCTTTTAATATTTAATTATAATGATCTCCACCATATAAAAGCCGGGTCTCTTAGACCTTTGTTAAGGAAGAAGCGAGGTGTGGAGTACACTTAAGGGGGCCTCCGCTAAAATACGCTGACCAAGATGACGTGACTTTGTATTCTCAAGGTCGTATCAAGCCGTCTCCTTAAACAGCCTTCAGCGCTGACAATGGAACATTATGGAAGTGCTCTTAGATACATAATGAGACATCTATAACTAAAGACATCATGGTTTAACTGTCAGCCATGATTATACATCTATTTCATCACTTGTTGTGATTATTCCCACGATGGAAAAGTTTAGGTAGACAGAAAGAAACTACAATATATAGAAAAACTCAGTTTCATTTCCCTGCACTGCCCCCGCAGGTAGATTGAGGTATTACAACATTCCAAGTTTTTGTCTATGTAATATATGAACATTACAGGTCCTCCAGAGAAATATTTATTCTTTGTAGCCACTCTTCTAGTTCTATAATAGATCTTAAGTCCTAGTATATCGGAATTCTCATCTAAAAAGTCCAAATGTATTTGAAAAACACTGTTTTAAAACCTAAAAACCACTGTAGTATATTACTGATCACCAAATCTCTCCATTTTTGTTTGAAAATACCATTGTCTGCTTTTTTTAAATTTGAAGTGATTGAGGTAGTAGGCAAGAGCATAGTGTTTCATTTCCCTGCAGGAAGATTGAAGTATTGCACTATTCCCAATTAGTTGTCTATGTAATATATGAACATTACAGGTCCTCCAGAGAAATATTTATTCTTTGTAGCCACTCTTCTAGTTCTATAATAGATTTTAGTTTCTAGAAGATTGGAATTCTCATCTAAAAAGTACAAATGTATTTGAAAATGTTAAAAAAAAAACTTAAAAACCACTTTAATAAACCAATGTTCACCAAAATCTCTCAATTTTTGTTTGAAAATACCATTGTCTGCTTTTTCAAATTTGAAGTGATTGAAGTAGTAGGTAAGAGCATAGTGTTTCATTTCCTGCAGTGCCTCCTCAGGAAGATTGAGGTATTACACTATTCCCAATTAGTTGCCTATGTATTCTATGAACATTACAGGTCCTCCAGAGCAAATTTGAAGTGATTGTGGTAGAAGGCAAGAGCATAGTCTGTAATTTTCCTGCAGAGCCCCCACAGGAGCATTGAGGTATTACACAGCAACTACTGAAATCAGTGAATGATACATATATGTTCCATGCTCCAATCCTGGAAACCCCTTTAAGAAAACCTTACTCTTATATAGTACTTGAAAACTGGTTATATAAACCAGACAAGAAGAGATAGTTACTGGAAGTGATGTATTTTAGCATTTACACAGGACTTCGCCTTCTGTACGTTGTATACCGTAAATATCATGACATTTAGAGTATGGACACCGGTCATTCGTCATACTAAGCACATGATTAATAATGATGATATTCACATGTGGATTAGTTGTTGTTTGTAAATTGAGACATTTTGTTGCCATTTATGCCTGTTTAGAATTCCAGTGTTAAATTGGTTCTAGACACACGGGGGTCCGTCATATAGCTTTGGGTCAGGTCTAAAAGAGGATATAATTCTTAAGATTTCCATACATATGAGACAAAGAATCATCTTAAAGCACCGATTCTTGGAGTAGCACCTACCTTTTGCGTATGGTGATGTGCTAACTCTCCCCAAACATGTGAATCGGGAGCGTTAGACTGGATGATAGCTTTTGAAGGTGCATAGTAAGCTCAATGGCCCATCATCCATCCATGCTGAAGAAAATGGGTCCTTTGGGATCCTTTGGTATTTTGATGGTCAACTGTTACTCAGCTCTGTATTATGGATCTACTTCTTAGTATGGATGTACAATCTCTTTGTAGGCAACTTAACCGGTGCCCCACTACCAGTAGGCACCTCTACCAGTCCCAACTTATTACACTGAATATCCACCATAAGACCCATCCACCAGTGCCACACCATTATAGGACTATCGACCTGTAGGAACCTATACCATTGTCAAGATATTATGTGGCAATTTACCAGTAAGGACTTGGACCATACCATTATTGGGCAGTCTAAGACTAAGGATCTACAACTAAGTTGATGTTCCAAAAAAGAAACAACTTGAAAAAAAGAGAAACAACACTGCTACCTGGTGGAAGGTTATCCTGAAACTAAAATAGTAGCGCTAGAGTAGATACACTAACCTTTTTTTGGTTGTACTGCAGTTCAGGAACTACTCTGCACAGGGCATAGGTATTTGTAGACTATTAGAGTGCTGCAGTCACGTCCTAGCCCTTGGATATGTCAGTATATCCCTGGCATGTAGCACATAACTATTGCTAGGGTGTACCCTAGGACAAGATTGTCAAAGGAACCCAAAGGCCCCAGCTACTAGTGACCGAATCGTTGCTGTTGTGGACATGACCTGATGAAGCGTCCGCAGCAAGGTTGCGAAACGTGTTGCCATTTGCTCTTATTTCCTAAAAACTGGAATTCATATCACCCGGAATTTGAACGTCCACCTTTTTGTCTTTGGGTTCATTTGACAATCTTATCCTAGGGTGTACCCAACCAATAGTTATAGGGATCTACAACTAGAGATGTTTACAATGCCGTATTTCAATAGTTCCATATTGGTCTTTGCTGAGTTGGCTGTGGTGTCTCGTTCCATGAAAAAAACTCAAAAATAGATTCAGAATATTCATCTTTTTGATTTTCCCAATGTTCCTAGGCTTAGTTTTATTAATTTAATGTCCTTAACCCAATGGACTTCCAAAGTCCAAAGAGGGTTAAAAAAGGAAATAAGAAGTCAACTAGAATATCGTCTTGAATGATCTTGGTGGACCAGGTGGCTCTCTTCTGTTGTCAACATCCATGCTAAGATTTCTCGGAAACAACTGTTGCAACCACCAACCCGAGCACCTTCTGTTTCCCAAGTGAACTGTAATGCAGCCTCCTCTTCTCGGGAAATGAATCAGATTTACACTTCCTAGGAGTTAGCTGCTGTGAAGACCAGATGGCTCGCCATCATCTCCTGTTACCATAACGTTGCCTTAAAATGTTCAGCCCAATTTAATCTTCCTTACAAAGCCAAGAAACCCCCAGGGACCGGTCATAAGCCTTACGTCAACGAGGACCTTAGAAGCCATAATTCTGTGCAGTTATCTTCATTGAGCAGTTCCCATGTGTTGCAGAATGTCACTCCAGGATATCGGGAAGACAATACCTCAGATTAATGAGTGGCCAAGTGGATGAAATCTAGGTCATTGTTTCTCTTTATTACTAGGCCTCTCGGAAAACCACCTGAAGTGCAATCGATTTGGTGGAAATACTGGAGAAAGCTAAATCTTAAGGTCATACAGTGACTCAAGAGCTTTAGCATATTCAGGCTACAACAAAATGGCAGCTTGATAATTTTTCCCTCTTGATTGATGTTGTTGTTGGGCTTCAAAGTGAATTTCTGAAGTATTGTAGAAACAGAAAGTTCTTAGGAATCTAAACACTGTTTATAATTCAAGGAAATTACAGGATATCTAGTAATAGAGGTTAAAGGGCTTCTTTAGAAAAAAAAGAAAATACTCGAATGGTGTGACAAATGATGACGATAAAAGGAGTCTACCACATGCCAAATTACCTTACAACCTTACAGTGTTGTGAAGGACACCTTATAAGCTTTTCTAGACATATATATATATTCTCTTTCTCGGGGATCTGTCATTTTGGAAAAAATTTAATTTTTATCTTTATGCAAATTAGATTCTTGGTGCACCAAGGGGCGGGGCCTTATCTGCTGTTGTTTGCACTTTCCCCAATTACGTTCCAAGACTAATACTTCATGTAATTATAGACATGTTTATAAAAAAGAAGGAGTACAAAGAAGCAAATGAGTGTATTGTAAGGCCTAGCTCTGTGCCTGATGCATTGGAAAGCTAATTTGCATACTCATAAAACCAATACTTTCTCGAAAATGACGAATCACTGAGAGACATGAAAGGTAAGTCTAGAATTTTGCAAGGTGTCATGCATAATGCTGTTTTTACTTGAGGGATAATTTCAGAGTTTGTAGACTCCCTTTAAAAATGACCTGTGACCACCCCCACCTACTTAAACTCTTTGGATCCTTGAATAGACCCTGTTCCACTGATTCTGGCGCAATTGGAATTTTTTCTCTAACCCCCACCATTCCTGAGCAATCAGTGTTTTGCTCTATACTGTCAGGTGGGTGGTCCTGTGTAGGTGTAGACTGCCCACTTGACAATAGAGAACCTTATTAGCATACAGGCGTCTGAAACTTATGTCAATGATTGCTCAGGAACGGTGGGGGCTAGAGAAAAAATTCCAACTGCTTGGGAATCAGTAGAGCAGAGACTATTTACGGATGTAGAGAGTTGGATTTGGTTGAGGTGATGAAAGGTCTTCTTTAAATACACTCTCCGTAGGTACATTTGAGTGCAGATACCTTGCAGATGCTTCCTGCACAGCTCTGGGAATTATACTGTGTTGCCTCATTGGTTTTTCAAGTGTTTTTTTTCCAGTTTACCTTTAACAAAGATATGGTATTTATGCTATTTCTGTATTCCTTGTCTCCAGGGAATAATATGCAATGCCGATCCTCCTGACTTAAGTGCTTGCATCCTCTTGTCATGGGGGAAGGGCTTAGTGAAATTTAATGACTTGATCTGGCTATAATTTCTTTGACCTTTGGTGACCATGCACGTGCTGGTTGCCATCGATTCCTGGTAGGATGCGGGATGTTAACTGGATTATTGCTGTGCGCTGCAGTGTGAGCTCAAGAAATGACAGACGTCAAGATGTAACTTAATAAAAGGGCCGCGGTTAACGAGACGCGCAAAACAACATTGTTCCGTGAGATTTTAATAGAAACTGTAATTTTGTAATTTCTATGAGAAGTCACTGGTCGGCAAACCTATATCTGGTAGTGTCACGCTGTAGGTTCTTATCCTTCCAGGTAGAATGATCTTGGTGGTCCACCTTCATCTATAATACCGGTCCATCTACATGTATTCTGGTGTTCAGCCTTCATCTATTCAAGTGGTCTGACTGCACCTCCATGTATACTGGGGGTCCATCTTCATCTATACTGAAGATCCCCTACATCTATACCAGTGCTCAGCCTTCATATATACTGGTGGTCCACATTCATTTATACCACTGGTCCATCTTCATGTATACTGGGGATCCCCAACATCTATGCAACTGGTCAGCTTTCATCTATACTGGTGATCCGAATTCATCTATACCAGTGGTCTATCGTCATGTATACTGGGGGTCCACCTTTATCTATACTGGTGTCCACCTTCATTTAAACAAGTGGTCAGCCTTCATCTATACTGGGGATTCCCGACATCTATACAAGTGGTTAGCCTTCATCTATACTGGTGGTCCAAATTCATCTATACTGGTGGTCCACCTTGATCTATACCAGTGGTCTATCTTCATGTATACTGGGGGTCCACCCTTATCTATACTGGGGATCCCCCACATCTATAAAAGTGGTCAACCTTCATCTATACTGGTGGTCCACATTTATTTATGAGAGTGGTCCATCTTCATGTATACTGGGTGTCCACCTTCATCTATACTGGAGTTCCCCAACATCTATTCAAGTGGTCAGCCTTCATCTATATTGGTGGTCCGAATTCATCTATATCAGTGGTCTATCTCCATGTATACTGGGGGTCTACCTTCATCTATACTGGGGATCCCTCACATCTATACAAGTGGTCAGCCTTCATCTATACTTATGGTCCACTGTCATCTTTAATGAGGGTCCACCTTCATCTATACTGGTGTCCACCTTCATCTAAACAAGTTGTCAGCCTTCATCTATATTGGTGGTCCGAATTCATCTATACCAGTGGTCTATCTCCATGTATACTGTGGGTCCACCTTCATCTATACTGGGGATCCCTCACATCTATACAAGTGGTCAGCCTTCATCTATACTTATGGTCCACTTTCATCTATAATGAGGGTCCACCTTCATCTATACTGGTGTTCACCTTCATCTAACCAAGTTGTCAGCCTTCATCTATACTGGGGGTCCACCTTCATTCATGCTAGTTTTTGTATCTTAATCTATATCTGTAGTTTGACTTCATCTATACTGGAGCTCCACCTTCATCTATACAACTCGTCAGCTTTCTTCTATACTAGTGGTCCACCTTCATCTAAATCTTTCTTTATCTATACTGGGGGTCCACCTTTTTCTATGCTGGAGGTCTGCCTTCACCTATATCGGTGGTTCGCCTTTATCTATACTGGCGTTCTCCTTCCATGTATACCGTCAGTCCACCTTCATCTATATTGGCGGTCCATCTTCATGTACACTGGTGGCCTACCTTCATCTAGATGAGTGGTCTACCATGATCTATACCTGTGGTCCACCTTCATCTATTCTGTGGTCTGCCTACATTTATAGTGGCAGTCCATCTCCATCGAAACTAGCATAAGGTTTAATAGAGTATTTGTTCCTCCACCCATAAAAATTAGACCCCAGTGGCAGGTGACAAGTTCCAAAGTGACCATCCAATTGAGGTTGTCTTCTGCTAAATTTTTGGCAACCATTAAGTGTCGAAGCTTAGGCCCACTGGAGGACCTCCTAGGACTCTGATGGGCAAGTTTGGCCTTGAGTTTAGGGAAAGAAGCTGTCAAAATGTTCCAGTAGCCCGTTACCCACTAATGACTACATGAGAACTATAAAATTTACTTGTCTAACAAAGATTGAGGTACAAACTTCCCAACATAGTCCGCTCTCTTTCAACTAAATTGGCTGCTTCCTACTAGACGCAAAGCCACCACCGCTGTCCATGAGTCTTATGTGGTATTGCATTTCGGCTCTCTTGAAGATAATGGATATTGCAATACCAGAACCAGTCAGAACCTATGGACATGGATGTTTTTGTGTCTTCCATAAAGTAGCCATGTTTGTGAAAACCTCAACAACCCCTTTAAATCTTATAAATCCCTCGCTTGGCTTTGCTCTTGATAACATATCCCGGCTCGAGCTTTTTGCTATCCTGGCAATCATTACATATTTAGTTGTGTTGCATCCCAACGGTAGGCACCAATTATGTCATGGTGCCTGGTCAGGCCGTAGCCACGGGCATCGTGCTAGATCCTCGCTAGATGACATTTCGTATTTGTTCTCCCCGTAGCAACCTGTCCACCCTTATGTTTTTCATGTCACCATCTTATTAGTATGAGGAGCAGTGACCCGCACCGTATGCCCGTACACCCGTATGTGGCATGCTAGTATCTCTCCCAGATTCTCAAACAGGATTCAAGGGGTATTCCAGGAATCAGCATAATTTATATATAAATGGGTCCTTAAAATATAAGCTAATATGTAATTAGTTGTTATTTAAAATTTTGCTCCTGTTAGCAGAAAATGCTGGTGACATAGACTGTAATGGAGAATTAAAATGCTACTGGCCCTTTAATCAGTCCGTTAATTATCTCCACGTGGTCCGTTGCAGAGCATACACAGGACAGAAGATGGCCGCTGGTCACATGTCCACATCACATGTCCTGCACCTGCCTGCGCAGGTCATGTGATCACCACTACGTTTGACTGTAGTCGCTTGGTTGCAGTGCATCCAGAATGACCAGTCTTGTGGTGATGGCAGTTACACATCATTACTATGGTAACAGAGCAAAAAAAACATGTTACATCATCACTGGGAGCAGAGCATAAGAGGGAGGAGGAGTTACTGAGAACTAAAGGATCATGGGTCTCGTAGTTTCCAGTGGCGGAGATCTTGGTGAAAACTTTAGAGAGGTCATAAAATTTTGTGAATCATAAAATCAAACTATTTAAGCTCCGTTTTGTGACTAATGACATTAAGTTTTGTTACATTCATTTATTTATAGCATTATGGATTTTTGTATCAGATGTCCCGGAATACCCCTTTCAGGATTTTTCAAAGTGTTGCCCTCACCAATTTTCTATTAAATTGTCCACTTTTATCTAAATGGATCTGTGACCATCCGAAACTCCGGTATTGTCCCTGGAGAGATGTGTAACCACACCTTTGTTGTTGTTAGTAGCAGCAGGACTGTGAAAAAAGGATTTATGTTGCAGAAATAAAGCACTGGGGGCGTGTCCTCACACTTCTGTGCTCTTAGCGCTCTCTCTTTCCTGAGTTAAAGCTGAGACAGGCTTCTACACTGAGTACTACAGAATTCACTTAGAGCAGTGATTGGTAAGCAGCTTTATGCTAAGAGAAAAGAAAGAGCACAGGAGTGAAACAGGGGCAAGTCCTCACACTGCTGTGCTCTTAGCTTTCATTTAGGAGTTCACAAAGCTTCCGGCAGCATTAGGTACTGTTCTTAGATATCTGTATAATTATACATTTGTATGTTGTGAGTAGCAGCAGGACTGTGAAAAGTGGATTCATATTCCATAATTGTAGAACTGGGGGTGTGTCCTGACACTTCTGTGCTCTGTGCTCTCAGTATTAGACTGCTCCACAACCCCTCTTCTTTGAGTTAAAGCTGGTTAAATGCTTCAGAAGTCACTTAGAGCAGAGACGGTGAATCGGCCTAATGCAAATAGATAAGAGCAGAGCAGTACGCCAGAGGCAGGTCCTCACACTGCTGTGCACTTTGCTTTCAATTATCAGCTTGGCCATACAATGCTGCAGATAGCATTAAGTATTGTCCCTGGAGACCTTTAGTAGCAGATTGTGAAAAATGGATTTATATTCTGGAAATGTAGCCGAGAGCAAGTCCTCACACCTCTGTTCTCTTAGCTTTCAGTTACCATTTTGGCGATCCAAATCTGCAGGCAGTCTTAGGTATCATCCATGGAGAGATGTGTAATTTTAGTTGTGCATATGTTGCAAGTAGCAGCAGGACTGTGAAATCTTGGATTTAAATTGCAGGATTGTAGCTTTTTGAGCCGTGTCCTCACACTGCTGTGCTCTTAGCTCTCTGCAAACATATACTATCTTTGCGTGTAACAGATTGTAACACTAGAATGCAGTAAATTCTTACATTTTTTCTCGTTGGCGCCCCTGACTGTCACAGTAACTGTGATGATTTTTCAGCAAGTGTCGCTTTACCGCCCGCAGCCCGACGTGTTATTTGGGTTTTTTTGGAATAAAGCGCTGGCTTGTGCTATAACTAGTATACACTGTCAGGCGATCGCGCTGCTCTTTTCTCCGTGCGTACTTTTAATTACTTCGGAAGATGCGATAGACAAAACACGGCAGATGTAAGGGAGAAAAAACTCGTTCTTGCATTCATAATTCTGAACAATTGGGCAATGACCTGATTCTAATCGCTGGAAATGGGAAATGTAAGGTTGTTGTGTTGCAGCTGGTTTATTAACATAAAAGTCCAATGTGAATGGGGACGAGGGGGGGGGGTGTTACTTTGCATTGCTACATTAACCCTTCAATATTAGAAGAGGGGGGGGGGGGGATGAAACAAATTTGCATTAGACCCATTTTATCACTATTATTATTAATATCATTTCATATTATTTATGATTTTTATTGTTGTTGTTGTTTTATTACTTTTTTTAGAATTTTTAAAATGTTATCCTCTTTTATTGACAGGGAATCTCTGTGTTGAATCCTATTTTATGTATGTTGTTAGTAGCAGCAGGACTGTGGAATATGGATATAGACTCAGCTTCTCCAAGTTCACTGATAGTGTGTCCTCACACTGCTGCGCTCTTAGCTCTCTGCAGGCAGGTTTAGACATTACTCCTGGAGATCTGTGTCATCCTACCTTTGTGTGTGTTGCAAGTGAACTAAGGTTGTGTCCTCACACTGCTGCGCTCTTAGCTCTCTGCAGGGAGGTTTAGACATTACTCCTGGAGATCTGTGTCATCCTACCTTTGTGTGTGTTGCAGTGAATTGGGGTTGTGTCCTCACACTGCTGCGCTCTTAGCTCTATGCAGGCAGTGTTAGATATTGCCTCTGGTGATCTATGTAATCATACCTTTACGTGTCTTGTAAGTGCACTGGGGTTGTGTCCTCACACTGCTGCACTCTTAGCTCTCTGCAGGAAGCTTTAAAAATTACCCCTGGAGATCTGTGTCATCCTAACTTTGCTTGTTGTAAGTGAACTGGGTTGTGTCCTCACACTGCTGTGCTCTTAGCTCTCTGTAGGCAGTGTTAGAGATAGCCCCTGTAAATATGTGTAATCATACTTTGTATGTGTTGTTAGTAGCTGCAGAACTGTGAATTGATTTATATTCTGGGATTCTGTTAATGTTTCCTTACACTGCTGTGCTCTTAGCTCTCTGCAGGCAGTGTTAGATATTGCCCCTGGAAATCTGTGTAACATACCTATGTGTATGTTGTTAGTAGCAGCAGGACTCTTTACATTTGCATTTATATTCCAGGATTATAGATACTCCAAGTTCACTGGGGTTGTGTCCTCACACTGCTGTGCTCTTAGCTCTCTGCAGGCAGTGTTAGAGTTTGCCCTGGGGATCTGTATAATCATACCTTTGTGTGGTTTGGGAGTAGCAGCAGGACTTTGAACAATTTTCCATGATTATAGCTTCTTCAAGTGTCCCCACACTGCTGTTCTCTTAGTTCCTAGTATGGAACTGCTTGATAGCCCCTCCACTCTGCTGTAGCATTCACTATAAATAGAAGGGAGTAGAAGGGAGACCTACAGAAGAGAACTGAAAAGAACTAAAAGAAAATCAGTGTGAGGACACACCCCCAGTTGGAGAAGTGTGATCGATTTTTCACAGTTCTGCTGCTACTAACAACATGCACAAAACTATGATTACCCATATCTCCAGGGACAATACTGAAAACGTCTTGAAATTAGTGAGAAATTCCATTCAAGGCCTTCAAAATCTGACGATCCCATCTCTTTTGGTGCAGCTGCTCCATGATTGGTCAATCTTTGAGGAGCATTGAACTATGGTTTCCACATTGTAGCAACCAGCGTAGCCAAGAATCCAATGGAAAATCAAATTAGCCCCTTTTAATTAAAGTCACCACAGAATCCCTGGGCTTGGGTTGAGATGGTTGAGTCGTTGAAGTAATGAGATGACTGGAATTTTTCTTACGGGGGGATGTAGACGGCGGCCATGTTTGAGCGGAGGAATTCTCATAACGCCGTCGGATATCTCATATGTGCGTCTTGTAGGGTGATTACATGCACTTATGTCAGTCAGGGAAGTCAGCTGTGAATGGCCGCCTCGGTATTGCTTTACCATATGGAATCCCCTCGGTGCAGACTGCGTGACAATGTGTTACTCACGAGCTACTAGGATGGCAGAATCTGTCTCCGAGCAGTGCCAGGATTTACAGAGCGAATTACATTGCATTAAAAATAGCTTAGTATAAGGGGATTAATGGAGACCATCAAAACTACATTGGACTATGGATCATGAATCGACTTAAAGGGGATTTCCAGAGACTTAGATATTGATGACTGTCATCAGATTTGTTGGGGGTCTGATACCTGGACAACTGTGATTAGATGTTTGAAGAGACCACAACATTCAGATGGGGCTTCTCCACTTTGGTTGGTGTTACAGCTCAGCCAATTCCATGAAATAGGACTGAGCTTCCACCAGTCAAACATCTGAAGAGCAGAAGAACGGTTGGTCAATGGGGGTGCCGATCCGATATCAATTTGTATTCCTGGTAGTAGGCCATCGTTTAGGCAAAATATTATATGACTCTGACACCACATCAAAACCTACGCCACCATTTGAGTCTCAAGTTGATGGAGATCTCATGACCTCCATCCTCTTGATCATGGGGTATCCACAGATCAAAATATCATGCCATGATCTACTCCACCAGAGGCAGTATACAAATACCATGTCCACTCCTAAACTTGGCCTTTGAAGATATTTACCGCATGATAATGCAAAGGAAGAAGGTTGAAGAATGAGTTCTTGGAGGTGGACCTTATTTTATGGCAAGAGTTGAAGAACCAACTCTGGTCCATTGTCTGAGGTCTACTTAAGAAGCATCATGAAGCTTCCTTGAAGTCACTTACAGTGGAAATCACGTAGGTTGTAACTCATCCCCATAGGTCAGGGTGGAAACCAAAGCAGACGGCAGGTGAGACCGAAATTGTAGCTTGGACCTCATAGACATTATTTATAGTTCTTTCATTAAGGGAGCAGAACAAATTTACAGTCCCCCGTGACCCATCTCAGACTTCATGCTACAACCACCACAGGTCGGGAGTCGCAGACCCATCTGTTTTTACTTTGTGGTCCCTTATTTATCAGGACGTTGTGGTCAAATTTTACAATTTAAACCTGGGAGCCAGATGTGGCTCTTTGGGACATTTAGCGTGTCCCTTGACCTCCATGACTAGTCTACACCTTTTATTGCAGTGTATAGTCATTTATTAGTGTCTTGGCCCGGCATCGTGAGCTGGAATAGGATAACACTGGAAAAAGTTTAATATAGTGAAGTGCTAAACTGAGAATCGCTCCTCAACCAACATCTCAACCAGAAGTATCCTTCAAAATATAAGATGGTTTCTCATATTTACAGTATTTTTGAATTTATTTGTAGAGTTCCAAAATATTTCACATTACTGTACCGAGTCGGTCATCCCCTAGATCACAATCTATGATCTAGTTGAATGTGGAAAAAAAACTCAAACACATGGGGGTAACACGTAAAGTCTATGCAGATGTTGACCTAGGTCAGATTCAACCCAGGGCCCCAGTGCCGCAAGACTACAGTTCTACCATTTGACATAGAATATACCCCACTTTGCTGGCACTTTCTTGATTTAAAGTTGAGTTAAGACGTAAAGGGAATCTATTTGGTTCAAAATGGCTTCCAAGTCAATAATAGTGTTGTGCAGGAGACTATAAGCAAAACATACCATTTTGAGAACCAACATACCCAATGCCACCTGTTTAGCCATGAATCAGATTTTCAGTCTGGATCATGGTTTCTTTTAGACACTTGCAAGCTAATTTGCATATGTAAATAAAAAATATGATTATCTTTGTATTCATTTTTTAGTTAGTGGCCACAAATATATATGTTTGATCCTCTTGAAGGCCTCAGGAGACATTTTGAACCTAAGAAAATCCCTTCAATATGCTCGAGCTCTTTTGGGACCTACAGGAATATCAGATCTTATCCTTTGGGTAACGTGGATAAAAAAAATATCAATAGTAACCCTTTCATTATTCTATGTTTTTCAATAGCTTTGATATTCTCCAGTACACCATTCCTCTTTATGATGGATCTAAACTTCGATCTCAATGGTCTCCTCCTGTGGTTGTCAGGGGGTGGTGGGAGTTGCAGTTTCGCAACTATTGATGTCTCACCCCTTTAAATTCCATCATTGTTAATGACATTCTCCGGAGTGACTTCCATGCTATTATACAGACATTACCATTGACATTTCGAGCAGAACTGATGCCATTACCACTCTTTGATGGATGACCTCCATGGATATTGTTGGATTTCTCGGCTCGGCAAACTGAAAATGTTTATTTGGCCTCCAACCACAAGGACTGGAATATTTGTCATGTGCGAAATGTACTATTTTGCTAAATCTTTGCCCGGGAACTGACTAAATGAAATAGAAGTGACTTATCTAAATGTGCGGTCTATGACTGTATGAATAAAATATCCGCGCTAATTCAATGAACTTTGCCGAGAGAGCCTGCAGCTCATTCTGCTGAACTCTTCTCATAGGTTAGCGCTTCTTAGCAAATACGCCTTTTATTGCTTCATATTAAAGCAATATGTTATGTGTTGCCTAAGAACTATCTCCCCTCTAGACCTGCGCCGAGAGGAACCTGAGTTATGGGATTTCGAACCCCAGTTGGGTCAAAGTATTTTGCATGATAATTCCGAGAGTGAATCATTCATTGTTTAAAAAAGCCCGTAAATTCTTGGAAGGGTGGTCGGATCCCTTTGCCATTGCAAATATTCTTCTCAAATAGATATCTCAAGGCAAATGACTTATCGAGATCTATCCTCCATTCTGAGCTTAAAGGGGTATTCTCGTCTGGGCATTCACATTCAGTTTCACTAATCTTCCATTTATAAATATTTCTTCAATTGGATGTTATTAAAAAAAATGTTCCTGTGTGAAGATAATTTCTCATAAATGAAGTCATTCTGTCCCTTAGAAACCAGATAGCTTCCTCGGTTACGACCACGTCACACTCTGGCAGCGGTGGCCAGACATGCGCTATAGAGTCCTGTCTGACCTCCTTGATTCAGCGATCATTACCACAGGACGGCTGTGCGACATGCAGTAACTCCCGGACACTTCATATACAAACACCTTTTGTTTCTTTGTGCAATCCCTCCAGCAGAGGTGGCCGTATCCGAGGAAGCCATCTCGTTTCTAAGGGACCATATGACTACATTTATGAGAAATTATCTTCACACAGGAACATTTTTTTTAATAACATCCAATTGAAGAAATGTTTATAAATGGCAGATTTATCAAACTGATTGTGAATGTCCAGACGAGAATACCCCTTTAAGTGTCCAGTAGGCATCCCTACTTAGTGATTGAAAGTGTTTTCTGTATGAGGGTACCTGGAAACCCTCCTAGGCACAGAATGAGATCAATAACTATACTTGCTCTGAACTTGCTGCTTGAAGAACATATGTTAAATAAAACTTTAAAATTCCCTTAAATGAGAGTGTCTTTTCAGGATTCCTGGAAAAACCTACAAGGGTTGGAGCAGTTTTGACGAAAACCTAGAACTTTCCATGCCCTAGCTCCTGGTCCCAGCATCATGTTGGTCGTCTGGTCCTCGGCACTGATCACTTGCCCTTAAGAGCTTATTCGGCCAGTTAGTGATTTCCTTGGATCACAGATCTCTCATGATGTAAGAGGAAGTGATGTCCCCTGGTCCCAGAAGTTGGAAGACTGCTGCAATGTCATCAGGTGCATGAGTTAGGGACCAGAGTAAGAACACTTTTTTTTTTCAAGAAATTCGAGAGAATCCTTGTTAGCCCCTAAGAAGTCTAGTCTACATAGTAAGGCTCCCCAAATTCTTTAGAACTTGATTACTACCATGTAAGAACAGCCCAAATGCAGAACAACCATGCAGAACATTTGACCATATTAGTTATCAAAGAATCCCAACAGCTAACATCAAACTTCCCTACATCTCCTCTTGTAGAGGTCTTGACTTTGATGGCCTTCAAGATATCTCGGACAGATACATCTGAAACATCAAGTTTATGGGTTTTGCTGATTTCACGATTGAGATGACGCTCATTACTGGTAAGATGTAGCGTTCTAGAGGAGAAGAATCGTACGTGCCACCACACAACACTATAAACAAGACCGGTTTGTGGTAGAATCTTGTGGTGACCTTCTTTGATTTATGGGATTTGTAAAAGCCACTTTGCGTTGCTATGTGGTCAGTATAGAATAATATATTCTTCATTTCCTTTCGCCCAATTTTGAAGAATTTTCAGAACTCAAGGCTTGAGTCTTAGAGTTGTCTACCGTACAAATGAATGAATTATAGTTACAGTCTTGGAAGGATGCTTCGTATAATTTGGACAGACTGTAACGTCTCCACTCTAGGAGTTTCGGTACTTGGAGAGCACTACAGGGATTGCATGTCTCTGTGAAAATGAGCAGCAGACTCAAGCCCCGGAACAAACAGAAGTATTTAAATATGTATAAATTGCTTGGCTTTCTGCAAACCGGGCACGTGGCGAGCCTCTCAACTATCAGCCCCTGTCAGCTACACAGTAGGACGTCAACGAAAAACACAAGATAAGCTTCTCATTATTGACAGGATTCTGTTGGTCTGAATCCTTTATACTACAACCAGGTTTCTGATTTGGTATAAAGCCTCTTAAAGGGGATGATATCAGTGACTATATTTAGGATACCCCTTTAAGTTGAAGATATACATCTGTCCAAATGTTTCTGAAAGTGTAGTCATCCATAACCAGACACCTTCAGTAAAACTCAACATGCCCAATTCTTCCCTTTTCCAACATCAACTCTCAGTGAAGGGTCTAACGTGTATGGACACTTTTAATTCTGTAAGATACTTGGTGGGGATTGAGTTGGCAATGTTTATTGTCGTAATTCCACTGCCAATAGTACCATCTTTCCCTGACAGCTATATAATGGTGACCTGATCACTGTTGGCCTGACCAATTGACCAGTTTTTGGTCTAAAACCCCCAAGATTGCTCAATATGTTCAGAACTGACCAATGAAAAGCAAGTGAACTTACCCCGTTCTGACTCTCAATTCCAACATTATAAAGATCTCTAGGTCTTTGACTTTGATGACTCGGCCAGAAGTCCTGAGGGTTACGGGACCTGCAGTGACCGATTGGTGGCCTACCGTAATCTGCTGAAGCCTTTTATTGGCTGAAGTGGTTTCCTTCACCGCCTCCACTTCCATCCAAACCGTTGGATCCCAAGACTGTGAGTCCTAAGGGAAACTGGATGCTGTGTCCTAATACTGCAGTACTCTCAGCTCATTACATTGAACTATTCTACTGTCCCTCCACTGTGCTTTAAGTAAAATCAGTAGGAGGCTTCTTGTTGTCTACTAGAGCGTAGAGCAAGTCTACTAAAGGATCTAAGAGTGGATCGGTTCAAAACGGTGAGCTAAGAGCACAGCAGTGTGATGCCCCCATGGATTGTGGATCCTGATCCTCGGGGGAGGGAGAGTTTCAAGTTACCCCTCATTGTCCCACCCCTGCTTAGTCTAGACAGCGCCCTTAGTGTGAACATTATACTAATTTTACCTTATTTTACCTCTTTTTTTCCAGTTTTTAGACCTTCCCCCTTTAGTCAGAGTTGGCAGCCAGAGCCTTTACTATAATTTATGAACTTTCAAAATACACTGATGCCAATAAATAAAGGATGATTGTAAAAAATGGTCATTTCTATTTAATGTCTCACCGCCGCAGCCTGACGAGCAGAAAGCCATTTTTCACACTTTAAGAACCTAATCAGTCTCCTCCGTTATTGACTTTCTGTTGTCGTCCCGCTAAGCGCCTGCCCTTTTTTTTTGCATTCTTGATTGATATATAAAACTGATGCAGTCAAATATGAGCTCGCGGAGTTAACAAATGAGGGGAAAACAGGCATCAGACATCATATGCATCAGATTAGTACATGGATTGTATTTCATTGGGGATTTTATATTTTATATTACAGTAGTTGAGTTGAATTTCTCATTCTGTATAACCTATCCTGGTATTTTGTTGGCCTTAACAAAAATTCCACTATTCCCTAACCTGTAGCAGAATGGTGGGAGTCTGACAACAGTCGGCCCTAGTGAATGCTGCCTCTGATTGTCCATTATGTCCCATCTATTGGTCACATGATTTGTTTGTAGCTCAGACCCGTTCATGTGAAATTAAGGTGAACTGCAATACCAAGCACGACCACTATACAATATATGGCGCTGGTCTTTATAAAAAGGTGATACCTGGGGATGTTGGGTGTCAGATATTTGATATATGATATCAAAAATTTGATATATTTAGATTCTTATCTAATAATATCACATATCCTAAGAAAATAAATCCCAGAATACCCCTTTAAACTATATTAAATGGGTCCTCATAGCTCCAGACAATTATAACTTAGTAGAAACTTGCAATTTGTAGTTTTAATTTTGCATAGTTTTGTTCCTCTGAGGCTCCAACTCTAAAGTGATAAATACATTTTCTATTGGATGTTACCCAATGTGGGTGTGGCTTGTACATTCTAACAGTAGCCAATCAATGGTGATAGATTAGACTGTGTCAGGAGACACTACAGCACACAGGAGGAATGGAAACTTTCAATTTATTTAAACATTTCTTAAAAACAAAGCAATATAAAATTCAAATAAAAAGTGTTTTTCTTGAGAGAATACTAGTATTTAGTATATATCAGGAGAGGTGAGATGTCTTTGTTGAATTGGACTAGGCCCTAGGGTTAGGCGGACCTAACAGGAAACAGGAAGTAATATCTACCATGAAGTCATCCCATATGACTGTTATTAGAGTGGAGGTTCTTTTTCTAACATATGCCTTTAGCTCCCTCTAGTGGTGCCTGAATGCGTCCAGAATTCAGAAAAACAGAAAAGTTTTTGCCACTCAGATCTAACCCACTATAAAGATAAAGATGAAGGGATTTTGTACATTATCTTAAATGTACAGTATATTTGGAGAAGTTATCAATGGGGATTGGGTCTAATTGAGGTCTTTATGGATAATACCCCCTAGTGGTGGCTGAATGCAACAGGAATTTTGTCATCGACCATATATACTCTAGTATAAGCCGACCCGAGTATAAGCTGAGGTACCTAATTTTAACACAAAAAACTGGAAAAAACTATTGACTCGAGTATAAGCCGAGGGTAGAAAATGCATTGGTCCCAGCCTGCCCCCAGTATACAGATAGCCAGTGCATGCCCCCCAGTATACAGCTGCAACCACCTTCCCCTCGAATATATAATCTGCAACCCATGCCCCCCAGTATACAACCTGTAGCCCCTGCCCCCAGTATACAGCCTGCAGCCCCCTGTCCCTAGTATACAGCCTGCAGATCCCAGTATACAGCCCCTGCCCAGCCAAAAAAAAGAAATTAGTGTACTCCACCTGCCGACGCCCCTCGGTCCTGTCCAATGATGTTCCGGCTCTGGCTCCCTCTCTCCCTGCATCAGTGGGGCTGGGCTCAGGTCTTTATGGTTTAATCCCCCCTAGTGGTGGATGAATGCAACTTAATTATTGTAATCAATGTTAATATAAGTTATGTGTAGTTTAGATGTAACCCCCTATAAGTTACATTATATATGGCGGAGTTGTCAGTGGGGTTAGGGACTGATCTATGTACATCCCAAGCTACGTGTAAGCAGTATATACAGGAAGGCTATAAATTGATGATATCATGTGAACCGTGTGTAGGGTTCATACCCAGTGACAGCTGTCAGATCAGATTTATATCACCTTTGTCCTTCTCATAAAAGCAGATTTGATTTGATCAGCGCTCACGACATTTGCGGATTTGTCCAGGTCATTGGGGAATTCGTTGTGTCATGTTTTATTTATGGAAGAAATGGGGTTTATTTCATGTTGTACATGGAGGATATGAATTGCAGGGGCCGTGGCATATGTAGCTTTTGGGAAGGGAGATTTATGGAAATCCATTTGAAAAGCGATTTCACTGCAGAGTTGCATTCTGGGATCAAATGCAAATGAGCTATTTGTACGCATTGATTGTAACTTTATCAATGGATTTTTCGTAAATGCACACAGTCTTCACGTCTGCTTCGCCTACACAGGGACATTAAATATTCACAGACCTCGGCTACTCTATAGTAGGACACGAAGATCGTTGACATTCAATCATTGGTGTCGATAGATTCACATTCGAAGCGGCAAAACGATGGAGCAGGGGGCGGTGAACCATTGGCAAACATTTTTAGATTCATAGTTTTGGGTTTTCTTTTATGCTTTCTTAAATATACTCTACTTATTAGGTGGAACTAATTCATAATAAGCTTCACAATTTATGAATACAATGCTAAAACTGCAGTAAGCACTGACATATTCCCAAGGTTGAGCATGTGGATACAATGGTTATGGGCCATATCGGAAATTTGTTTTAAATGACCCTCCTCAAAGCTATAATTACTTGATACCTACTGATCTGGACATCAGTAGGGTTGTCCTTCGGCTTGTTCACCCCTTTTATCAATAGTTGTCATGACCAATACTCCAGTAACTCCAGTAGTGGACTATAATATTGGCAGTTTGGGCCCAAACCATCTAGGGGGCCGATGACCACCCAAACCACCCACCAAATTCTATGCAATTCTTGTATATCTGTTCCTGCTCTCCATACACATGTACATGAGAGACATTTTATGACCTTTGAAGGTCCTGCAATGGTTCTAAAACCAGAGATTGAAACCAGGCAGGATCCTTGGATGTATATGAAAAAACTTTAGAGAAGGGACGCATCCTCCATTTTACAAGCAGCTTGATTCTAGTACCATATGTAGTAAGTGAATATCAGACTTGTAGGGGCTATATTATTCATACAGCCCAAAGCACATGGCAGTCTTAATCCGCCCATGTGTAACTTTCTTGAGGACCTAAGTATGCAGCCATACTAAAAGTGCCTCCTGGATCCCTCCAAAATTCTGGGATCAACTGTATGTAACTTTTTGATTTGGTAGGAGTTACCCACCCCATGATTTTTTAGGCCTTTGTGACTTTCCCTGAGACTGTATGCTGTGAGAGGGGACAGAGGGGCATCAACTTTCAGAAACTATATGCTGCAAGAGGGAAGAGATAGCTAATGTTCAGAAACATGAGTTTACTTCTTTTTCTGAGACTGTATGCTGTGATCATGGAGAGTTGCCTTAGTTTCCTTTGTTTCTGTATCTGGTTAGAGGAGAGAGAGAATGTTGGTTCAGAAACATTACATTATATCTTTCTCTGAGATTGTATTCTGTGAGAGGGGAGAGAGAGCTGCGCTTCAGAAACATTAGTTTCTGTCTTTTTATATAGAGTGTATATAGAGGGGAAATAGCTAGTAGTGTAGACTTGTACCGTCTTAGCCACAGAAAGCAGAGAAAAGTTTAGGGAATAAGGCGATACGTTTTTTGAGGTTGCGTTTATTTGATGGTGAGCTTTTTCGAGAATACTAGTTCTCTATATCAGACATGATGTAACCTCAACAGGTCTGACTTAAGCCTCAAAGAGGGGAAATAGAACTTAGGTTCAGAAACATTAGATTTTGTCTTTCTGAGACTGTATGCTGTGAGAGGGGAGAGAGATCTGAGCTTCGATGTTCAGAAACATGTAACTGGTTATCGGTTTGGACGTCTCTGATCAGACCCTTCTCCACTAGTTGGAATCTTTCAAAGTTATTTGGGGAGCTCCAATATGTATAGGGAACCCTACATTTCTGCAGAACCCTCTAGGTGTTGGAACATCACTGCAATTTTTGTAAATTTCAGTTCATAAACATTAGCTTTTGTCTTTCTGAGACTGTATGCTGTGAGAGGGGAGAGAGATCTGAGCTTTGATGTTCAGAAACATGTAACTGGTTATAGGTTTGGACATCTCTGATCAGACCCTTCTCCATTAGTTGGAAGTTTGAAGGTTATGTGGGGAGCTCCAACATGTATAGAGAACCCTACATTTCTGCAGAACCCTCTAGGTAATGTAACATCACTGGGATTTTTGTAAATTTCCCTTTTAAATCCCAAATGGCAATTGTATTGTGTTTATGTTCTTTGCAATGTGAATAATTCAGCACATCGGGTTTATTGAGTTTAATGTCATTGTTTGTTAACAGACTCGAAATGACCCTCTCAGAGTATTGTACGGCTTAGACATACATAATGCTAATGGCGCAAATCTACGGCCCGGGATACATTCAGACGGAGCAGTCTCAGGCAATTACGTGCCATTGATTTGCAGTTTATTATGTATATGGTGCCTTCACCATACTGGCCTCCTTAAACCGTTTATTCCCACCGGATCGTAGTCGGTCCTAATCCCAAGGACACGTCCAGATTAGACCGTCATTATCCGTCCTTGGTATACCGCCATTTACATAATAGACTACCGTGGCGCTATGACTTTTATTGATGAAATTGAAGGGCAGCTGGGAGGAAATATATTTTATAAGGTTTTTACAGTTATTCCGCTGCTGCTTAATGAAGCACGGGGATGATTACGGGTTTGGTTTGCAGCGGTTTAGAAAAGAGCTGAATATTCAGCATCGGAGGATTAGTTACTGTCATAAACCCATTTTGTTCTCCTGGCTGAGGACCGGGTGTGAGTTATTGAAATCCATAGTCTGCTTTCAGATTTAGGACACAGAATTAACGGAAAATCGTTAATAAACATGGCCGTCTGCGAGGAAACTGTGGTCTTTGTAAAGTTTGTTTGGGTACTTAGCTATAAATGTTTGCATTGTGTTGGATATTATATCTATTGGTTATTTAAGGGGCTGTTGGATGTTATTGGGTTGTATTAAAGGGGTTGTAGAAGGGTAGTAAAACATGGCCGCGCTCTACTAAAAACATCTCCAATGCTGCCTTCAGGTCGTCTGGGGCACTGAAGTGTCTGCATTACCTCTCATAAATTAAAATTCAGTTTTCGTTATCTTCGACAACCCCTTTATAAGAGTTGTATTGAGTTAAAATGTATTTCTTCACCACTGGTTAGAGGATCCATCAATAATCATGGGGGTCCAATAGCCCGAACACCCATTGATCTGCTGAAGGATTGAGTATGAGAATCCCAACCTCCTCAATATGAGGATGACTTCCCGGTTTTGGCCAACCTGTAAGCAGACACGGAAGCCACATAAAAGTCAATGGAACAGAGGATTTAGCTGTGTCCTGTGCTCGAAAGACTTTGAAACCTGGTGGCCCTGCTGGTAGGAAGCAGGTCCGGAGGACTCCTAAGGGGTTGAAAGAAAACCCTTTAAAGGGTTGACCTAAGTTTCATTGTTATTGTTCATCCACAGGATATAGGATAATAGCAACCAGGACAACCAATCCTGAGAATGGGGTTCCTCTTCTCTTCAAATGTCTATGGGAGTGCCAAAAATAGCTGTGCACAGCACTTGACTATCTCCGACTGCACTATGCCCGACATTCGCAAGTTTGACTCCATCAATTAGAAGAAAATGGGACACCTGTTTTCTTGATCGATGGTGATCCCAGTGGTCAGATTATCCCACCAATTCTGTGCCTAGAGGAAAACAATCAAACTTGAGACTACCCTTTTAAAGTCGTTAAATTTAAATAATTATGGTTGGTCTTCCATTACATTAATCTATGGTAAAACACATCCCCTGCAGCACCCCCAGAGGTAAAAAGGAAGTATTGCATGGTGTTAGAGTTTCCATTCTAAAGATTCTAATTTGATGTTTCAAATTAATTGTATCCATTTTCAGAATTCTTTTTTCCCGACCAATTTGTTTCCGATTAATTTTTTTTTCATTTCTCGAAAAAGAAAATTTCCATCTTATACATTTACATTACATTACAGGCCCTCTAAAAATACAATTTGTCAGTTCTTGCTTTTGCATCTTTTCATCTCAATTCCCAAATCATTGGAAATGTGAAAGTCATGGCGAGGTAAACGATAGGCATCAATCTCTGTGAGCGTAAATCTCCGGCCCTTTGCTTGTCTCATTATCTCTCTGCATATTGATTGATTAATTAAGCGTGTTACAAGCCGCCTCGTGACCCCACCGGTCGTGATGACTCCGTTCAGCGGAAATTCAGAGATGACTTAAAAGTAACATTTTTGTGCCTTATTATTGTATCACGGAAGAAATAATGGATATTCCCAAGTTGCCGTCCTACTGTTAGTGGAATAGAAGACCAAACGATGGCTTATTAGGAAGGAGCAAAGTTCCTCGTAAGATGTGTTGTAGGAACAAGACTCTACATGATGATACTCATTATGTCCCAGTGTTCTCGAAAGCAAACAGATCTTACAAGTGTTAACGTCTCAAGGATATGTTCGCTCCAAGGATACAAAAACTTCCGTGCCGAGAATAAAAATTTCAGACATGGAACCGAAACCCCCTGTTGAAATTTCAGATATCAGACAAAATAAGACATCAGTTGTTACCAGAGTATGTTTCTGAATAGACAAGAGACAATTTCCGGCATTGCTCCAGTTCTTGGTTCCCGCATTGCGCCAATACTTCTGAGCTTCGGCAATGTTAAGGGTTGCATGAAGTGTTGAGGGCCACCGGCCCCCTCTTTGGCCAAGCCCCCTCTTTGGCCAATCAGTGAACTACTCAGATCATAGGATATAACATGTATGAGGAAGTGTCATGCTGTGGTACCAGGAGGCCACTAATTGACCACTAATTGGCCATTATTAATGTTAAATACTAAGGAATATTAGTAGCTAGGATACAATAACTCAATCGCTTCTAAGTTTGGTAGGGTATGGTATCAAAGACTTATTTGAGGGCTTGTTTTTTACTTCCACGCCAAAGACCGGCCCCACCATTATTACAAGGACTGTCTTACTTCTTTATCTGTAATATTCAATACTAAAAAATATTACTAGCTAGGAAACAATCACTTATTTGAGGGCTTGTTTTTTACAGTAAGAGTTATAGGTTTAAGTAGTACACAATTGAGGCAAAAAAAAGACTTGTCTGATGACTGCTTTTGGCAGGAAAAGCTATAGTTCTCAATGTCATGAAATTGGCTAACAGAGACTTAGGGCTTGTTTTTTACAAGAAGTATTAAAGTTTTCAGAAGCAGACCAATAGGGTAACAAAGACTCATATGATGGTTTTATTTTTTTGTAGGAAGTATTAAAGTTTTCCGAAGCAGACCAATGGGGTTATAAAGACTTTTATCAGGGCTTGTTGTTTGTGGGAAGTTTTAAAGTTTTCAGAAGCAGAACAATGGGATAACAAAGACTTATACAATGGTTTATTTTTTGCAGAAAGTATTAAAGTTTTCTGAAGCAGAAATGGGGTAACAATGACTTATATTAGGGCTTGTTTTTTGCAAGAAGTATAAAAGTTTTTAGAAGCAGACCAATAGGGCAACAAAGACTTATACAATGGAAAGTATTAAAGTTTTCCGAAGCAGAAATGGGGTTACAAAGACTTATACTAAGGCTTGTTTTTTGCAAAAAGTATTAAAGTTTTCAGAAGCAGACCAATGGGGTAACAAAGACTCATATGATGGTTTTATTTTTTGCAGGAAGTATTGAAGTTTTCCGAAGCAGACCAATGGGGTTATAAAGACTTATATCAGGGCTTGTTGTTTTCAGGAAGTTTTAAAGTTTTCTGAAGCAGAAATGGGGTAACAAAGACTTATATAAGGGCGTGTTTTTTGCAAGAAGAATTAAAGTGTTCAGAAGCAGACCAATGGGGTAACAAACACTTATATGAGGGCTTGTTTTTTGCAAGAAGAATTAAAGTTTTCAGAAGCAGACCAATGGGGTAACAAAGACTTATACAAGGGCTTGTTTTTTGCAAGAAGAATTAAAGTTTTCAGAAGCAGACCAATGGGGTAACAAAGACTTATATGAGGGCTTGTTTTTTGCTAGAAGTATTAAAGTTTTCAGAAGAAGACCAATGGGGTAATAGAGACTTATATGAGGGCTTGTTTTTTGCAGGAGGTATTGGAGTCTTTAGAGGCACGCCAATTCCAAACTGTTTGCAGCATTCACTATTTAAGGAGTTAAAAGGCAGGATCATAGGACGTCAATTCCTGACTGTGCTATAAATAGGATTTAATATAACAATATGGTATTCTAGATCATACATGATTACCTAGTATTTATCTCCTGTGACATTTTTTTTCACATAATATTACAAATATAGTCATCAGGTTTCCTGTAGGACATTGTAGTGGAGATATTTAATGCCGTACGTGGGTAGTGCAAGCGATCAATATGCCCTAGAGAAAACCACCTTGGTCTGTGCAACGATGTGACCTGAGATGACAGGAGAGTCACATACAGGAGCCAGGATGAGATATCATGTTTAATTTTTAATAGGATTTAGTGGCTACACATGCAGTAAATATTGCTTACTGGTACAAATGAAATATACCGCTGGTAGATGATAAAGTGTAAGTATATAAGATTACGTGTCGTTAAATCGTTCTTATAGTTAATATATCTCCGATCCGGCAAAATATTTTAAGTGGATTTCCAATGAAGGCGCCGCTATTTACAGGAGTTTTTGCATATTTTATAACGTGACATAGAAATATACGTTGAATAATGTATTAACAATTCCATAACTTTTTAACATTCGTCTCTGGTTTTATTGTACTTTTGAATATTGATACGCCTAGCGTTTTATCGCCCATAACTCAAGGTTTCCGTGGCGTGGTTGTAAGGGATTTGTTAGTTAATGCAATCTTGAAGCAATGCTTCATTGTCTCGACGGAGAATGAGGTCGTTATGTTTGGGCTAAAAAGGCTAATACCTAGTTTTTTGGGGTTCGACTGCCATATCATGGGAGGGGCTTGGTGATGGAAATCAACAGTTCTACCACAAGGACACTGGTAAGACATGACTTCTAGGTTGGCTTTTTATGGGCAGGAGTATAGCTTAAAGGTCATCGACCCCAATGGGCCTCTACCAAGGGTATTCCCATATTTGGTATTTATGGATAGGTTCTTGAAGGGAGTGGTAGTTGGAAGTGACCAGGCACTGTTCACTGTCTTAAATAGAGAGTGTGGTCCATCACAACCACCAACCAGCCAGTGAGACAGATTTCAGGAGACCCTTGAATTCAACATAAGTGTAGGTCCTAGAGTTGGAATATGTCATAAAAAATTAAGACAGGACCTTTAAGGTACAAATTTAATGTGGGAGATTTATCTTACATGTGATCTGAAGTTTACCAACTCGGAATCCGACAGATCTATCAGGAATTTCTGGCCTCCTGATACATCTGGTGGGGGGCCGGACCACCAGGCAGTTCTACACCAGGAGCTTATAATAATAATAAGAATTCCTTTATTTATATAGCACACACAGAACCCACCAAATTGGTCCCTGTCCCCATGGAGCTCACAATCTAATCAACCTACCAGTATGTTTTGGAGGAAACCGGAAGACCTGGAGGAAACCCACGCAAACACAGAGAGAGAACATACACTCTTTTCAGATGTTGACCTGGATTGGACTTGAACCCAAGATCCCCAAGGTTGTAGTGCTGAGCACTGACCACTGAGCCACCATGCTGCCTGTAGCAGTTCCTGGTTTAGGCTATAGTTAATGAGCAGGTGCAGGAAAACGCTCATTACGGACCGACCTCACCACCGGTATGCCCCCTTCACTTACCTCCACACCCACTTTGTGTGAAGGTGGCTGAATATGGGAAATATGTGCACTTCCTGGCCATTTCAGGGGTGGCACTCCAGCCGATAAGCTGGTACATACTCCCTAAATAATCTATTTCCAGCAGTTGTTATTTAGCAGGTACGCCCACAGAAGTCGCATCCGCATAACTTTCCTTTGCCGAAATGACTTGTTTACATATCAGGAATTAGCAATAATTGGGACATTTCTATGTTCTAACTCCCAAACCATTTTCTACTGTTATTTTTAGAACTTCAGCCTAGAATTTTTTTTTGCCAATTAGTGAAATCATCCACAGTTGACTGTCTCTTTCTAGAAAGTAATGATACATTTGGTTTTTTTTAAGAAAGCAAAGTCATTATTTCTTATGCCAGGATTAAATCTACAAATAAATTTGATCATGAAAAAGAGACATTCTTTAAAAAAAAAGCAAATATACTTCAAGGATGTGTTCAAATCTCCCGTTTAAGTGTAGAATTATTTTACTTAAAGGGCATCTACCAACAGAATGAAAGACTGTATGCAAATGAGCTTGAGGGGCTCCAGGTGTTAATGGAGCCTGGAGCCCCTCAGGCTCATTTGCATACAGTCTTTCATCCTGGTGGTGGATGTCATTTAAGAAGTTGAGACATGTTGCATATACATTGTATGACTTATCTTCGTCTGAGAGTATGATACAGTGTGTATTCACTCCAGAGCTGTATTCACAATTCTGCAGGCTTCAGAATTTCCTGGGATCCTTCTCTTAAAGGACATCTACCACCAGGATGAAGGATTGTAAACCAAGCACACTGACATACTGGTGTGTGTCCCCTCTGGTAGGATCTGCTCTTGTCCCAGTTGCACCAAAATTTCTGCCAAAACCAAGAGTCTCTCAAAAATTAGCCTATGAGCCATGACCTGGTCTGGGGAGACCAGGTCCTCTTGCTCCCAGAATTCAAGGAAAGGGGCCGCCTGCCGGACTCTGATTGAGAACTACAGCTCTGGTTCACCAGTGGGAGGACCCGCTTTTACCAGGCAGAGTTAGGGCCGAGTCAAGGAGGTTATTTTTGGGCTGGGATGAAGCACCATGCCAAAAAGGGCTCCAAGGGATCGGTCACAACTCCCACCACCTCTCCCGTTCTCAAAACGATGGTACCACAAATAGCCAAGATTCCTGTAGAATCTAATATTTCATGAAGTTCAGATCTAATTCCAGTTCGTCCAATCCGATTAGTTCATCTCTAATGGTGAATTATGCGTGTAGCTCTCAAGTGTACTCAATGTTAACCTTACGGATAGGACAAGTTTATTGAGAGTCTTCTTACTTTAAAGGGGTTGGTCAAAGATTTCCTAATTTAACATAACCCTATCATGTGCTGTGTTCTATATCTCTACCCTACCTGCAAATGTTGTCTAGAACCTTAACCTATTAGTCAGTGGAAACAGCTCCTAGAAGTCTTGCCTTCTGGAGGACCAGGATATTGCAATACCTTCCTTCTCCTGTGGTGGTGCTGTAGAGAAATTGAACACATACCACAGAGTTCTTCTACAGAATACAGCTGACCGCTGCGATCCAGTGATCAACTGTTGATGATGAAACTTTCGAACATATAAAAGGGAAACACAAATAGAAGAACAATTAATAAATGACAATTATTTGATAGAAAAGAGACGCGCAAATGTGCATCGGCCGCCGATGGTGAGGAAGTAATTGCTTCTCCGCACTCCGCTCACCATGTAAGTAGATTTATTCCAGCTGTGCCAAGTTCAAACAGGCAGCTGTTACCGTAGAGTCGGAGGTTATTATTGCCTCCATATGCAGCTAATTCCACTTTTTTTTAGAATTTTTTAATTTTTTTTTTAAACGCATTTTCTCATCCTGTTTACGAGGCGGTGGGAGAAGTCTGCTTATCGTCGTAAACTACAAAGCCGCCAACGAAGAAGAAAAATCTAATAAAGGGGGATTAGTGATAAACACCTGTCACCGTCTCTCTCTCCGTTTTATTATAGTTAAATTATTTTTGAAAGACGCTTTTAGCGCAAAAAAACTGATTTCATAATTTGCTCATTTAAATTTGTTTGATTTTGCCGTCACGTTGAGTCACGTTTCTCCCCGTTTCGCTGCTTATATAACGGGCACATGTATGTTTTGTGTGCGCTGATAAAGAATGGAGCATTATACTCTGTGTCTGATGGTATAGCAATATAGTAAAATATCAAGACTTAAAGGGGTTTTCCATCTTGTATAGTGGGGACCATTCTATAGGATACAAGATCAATGGATTTTCGGAAACAACACAAGGAATGGAACAGGAAGCAGATAGCTCCGATTTCTTTGTAGTGGCCACATTGTGTTACTGCAGCTCAGTTCCTATTCAATTGCATGGGAGCTAAGCTGTAGTTACCAAACACAGCCACTACATAGAGATTGGAGCTATTTTTTCAGCTCTTTTTTTTCTACCAGTGCCTGAGCTAGCTGGGAAATGGCAATTGATGGGGGACCCAGGTGTTGGACCCACAGTTATCAGATATTGATAACCTATTCTTTGGATTAGTCATCAGTATATTTAACAGTATAATGCTGGGGTCCGTGGCATTGAACACCCAATGATCTGATATTGGTATAGGTCATCAATATATAAAATCTGTAAATCCCTTTAATAAGGACCCCTTTATGAGGACTGTCCTCTATTATCAGGAGTGGAGCCAGTTATAAACAGAATCTCTTGTTCTGGAGGACCCAACACCTCCAGTGATTGTAACGTGGACTGTGTAATACTTCATTTTACCTGTGGTGGAGATTCTAGGACCTGTGGTGGAGATTCTAGGACCAGTGGTGGAGATTCTAAGACCTGTGGTGCAGATTCTATGACCTGTGGTGGAGATTCTGTGACCTGTGGTGGAGATTCTAGGACCTGTGGTGGAGATTCTAAGACCTGTAGTGGATATTCTAAGACTTGTAGTGGATATTCTAGGACCTGTGATGGAGAATCTAGGACCTGTGGTGGAGATTCTAAGACCTGTAGTAGATATTCTAAGACCTGTAGTGGAGATTCTAGGACCTGTGGTGGAGATTCTGGGACCTGTGGTGGAGATTCTAAGGACAAGAACCCTATGTAGGGGGCTGGAGCGAAACCTCATTAGGATTAAGTGGGCTCCGACGTTCTAACATGGGCTTGTCTAATTTGGAACACCCTTTATGTTCTATAGTAAGACCATACAGGAAGTCTGGTGGAGTGTGTGTTCCATGTTGTTGGTGCATGGAGGCAACAAGGCATCCTAAATTTAGGGTCCATGCTGATTGTCTTCTGAGTTTGCAGATTTTGGTGGGGGAGACCATGTGATAAGTATGGGGGTGTCCAGACTCTTACTCTATGGGGATGTCCCAAGTTGTCCCTCAGGATAAGCTAATTGGTGGGGTCTAACAACTTTGACCTCTTTATATTATAAATTCTCCTTGTAAAGCTAAAGAAGGGTTAAACCTAAAATACACTGAGGAACGGTTCCGGTAACCACAACCTGAGAGCTTTTCTCAGAAATTGTCAAATTTTGGCAAACCCAATTAAAGTGTAAAACTTGGAAGCCTAAGTGCTCTGTTACCGCTGCTGTCGTGCTGAGCGGAGAGCGTTGGCTGGAATCACTCGGGTCACGCGCCCCGCTCCTACAATGGACTGAGATTTTATGGGATTTTGGCATTGTTCCATTATTCCTTTAACTAGTCGGCAAAATGGAACAATAATGGACACAACTTCCTGCAAAAATAGTTCCCTGGTTATTGTTCTTGTTATAGAAAAATTTACGGACAGTAATGGAAAGACGTCTGCTGAGCTGGAACAATAAATGCACCTGATCAGTGCGGTGACATCAGTTCTATACGGTGACATCATCAGGTAATAAATCTGGTGATGTCATCAGTATATAGACTTGGGGGAGGGGGCAGGTTTTGACTCCCTGAGTTTCTAGCACCGCTCTTGATGCCTTGTGACCTGGCCTGGCGTCCAACTAATAAATGACGAGGTGCCAAGGCCTATTTAATATTAATTAGACAGATATTCAATACCATAGCTTAGATATGAGATAGATACATACATATATAATAGATAGGCAGATACTGGAACTGAAACGTAGCACTTTTGGAATAAAAGAATTCCTTTTTCACAGAACTTGGAGTGCCACCATTTTTTGATCTTTATATGCAATAGGATTTAACAAACCTGAAGGTTGAGCACCCGATTTTTCCTTAACTGGTGCAGCTGAATTGTTTTAATTTAGATAGATAGATAGATATGAGATAGATATTAGATAGATAGATATGAGATAGATATTAGATAGATAGATAGATAGATAGATAGATAGGAGATAGATATTAGATAGATAGATATGAGATAGATATTAGATAGATAGATAGGAGATAGATAGATATGAGATAGATATTAGATAGATAGATAAATAGATAGATAGATAAATAGATAGATAGATAAATAGATAGATAGATATGAGATAGATAGATATACGATAGATAGATATGAGATAGAAATGAGATAGATGGATAGATAGATAGATAGATAGATAGATATGAGATAGATGATAGATATGAGATAGATAGATAGATAGATAGATAGATAGATAGATAGATATGAGATAGATAGATAAATAGATAGATAGATAGATAGATATGAGATAGATAGATATTAGATACATAGCTATGAGATAGATATGAGATAGATAGGAGATAGATAGATAGATAGATAGATAGATAGATAGATAGATAGATAGATAGATAGATATGAGATGGATAGATATGAGATAGATAGATATGAGATGGATAGATATGAGATAGATAGATATTAGATACATAGATATGAAATAGATAGATATTAGATACATAGATATGAGATAGATAGATAGATAGATAGATAGATAGATAATAGATAGATATGAGATAGATAATAATTTATAGATACAGACATAAGATACTACTAGGTGTAGATGTGATGTAGTTGTGCAGGCGGTCTGCTCATACATGTATTATAACACCTTAGTAATGGCTGCCGTGTATCACAGTAGAGCGATCTATGGCTGTGAGTTTATGACAAGTTAGCAGGCAGCAGTGCGGCACAACAGCTTTGTACTGAGGCTTTTCAGTAATCACTATAGAAGGTCATGGGAGAAGTCATGACAAGCTCCCGGCCGCCTTTAATTGTTTCATTTACATACTGAAGTCGTCTCTGAAGACGTGAATATACTGACTCTACAGTCTAATTACTACACAACGATCCAGTCCTATAGTTCAGGCCGATCCGGGGCCCATAAACAACAAGCTGAAGGCTTGTGGTAGATCAAGTGGAGATCTCCTTTAAGGGCCCGTGATGAGGGTAGATTATGACGAGCGTGCTGCTCATTATATATTATTCTCATTGACGGAAGAGGAGATAAAGACGCTAAAAATTAAAACGGTTTTCAAATATCTCGTTTCCTTGCTGAGATATGACTGAAGTTTCGAGCACAAGGCCTGAGGCGGCACTTCTGAGGAACTCGGATTTACAAACTGGGTTTTCACTGAATCAAATAGTGACAATAAAATGTGTAGATTTGGGAAGAGTTTATTCAAGGTGACTTCAAGTCACTCCTCGTAGTGTTGTCAATACATTCTGTAATACAGCCTCAGGCTTTCGGCCTTCAACTTTAATCGATCTTATCTCATGCTAGAAGTCAGATATTTGTAAGCGGGTTTCAGGTTTTTAGTATACACGGAAGTGGCAATGATATGATCTGCGGTATTTCGCTTTGGTAGACCCCCTAGTTATCCCTGCCGGGCTATCCTCCATAGAAACCGGATTACTTCTGTTCCCTATGTTATATGCTGTGACATGTCTGATCCCTGCCGCTCATAGGCTCAGACAGCACAGCACAGCGAGGGCTCCGCTATCAGGCCTTGCTTCTAAATGGTATCATATGGAAATGTTCATTTTGTAATTAAACTCTGAGCTTCATATGTTGTATGGACGCGGAGGAACAGTTACAGGAATGAATGTGCTCCCCGAGTGACTGCACAAATCTGTCTTCTTAATGGCTTCTGCTCCTCATTACAAAGAAACTCACAGTGATATCTGGCAAAATATGGAATTGTGATTTTCATCTACTCATCTATCTCCTATCTATCTCATATCTATCTATCTATCTATCTATCTATCTATCTATCTCATATATATCTATCTCATATCTATCTATCTATCTATCTATCTATCTATCTATCTCATATCTATCTATCTATCTCATATCTATCTATCTATCTATCTATCTATCTATCTATCTATCTATCTATCTATCTATCTCATATCTATCTATCTATCTATCTCCTATCTATCTATCTCCTATCTTTCTATCTCATATCTATCTATCTCATATCTATCTATCTATCTATCTATCTATCTATCTATCTATCTCATATCTATCTCATATCTATCTATCTCATATCTATCTCATATCTATCTATCTATCTATCTCATATCTATCTATCTCATATCTATCTATCTCATATCTATCTATCTTATATCTATCTATCTAATATCTATCTCCTATCTATCTATCTATCTATCTATCTATCTATCTATCTATCTATCTATCTATCTATCTAATATCTATCTCATATCTATCTATCTATCTCATATCTATCTATCTATCTATCTATCTATCTATCTATCTATCTAATATCTATCTCATATCTATCTCCTATCTATCTATCTATCTAGTTACCTAGTTAGTTGCAACTCCTATCACACATCCAGGAATTGTGCCTATTCCCCTATAACATCACCTCTATGCTACGTGGGGGTGGGAAGGGATGTGTCGGTGGCCAGTAACTGGCGCAGGCTATAGCACAGTTTTACGCCCTGGCCTCCCGATAGATCCCTATCTTTATTTCTTCTGAATAAATCTCTGTAATTTTGTGTCTGTTTCTATCTATTTTACATGTTATCATATCCTCCAATAATTATATTGGGAGCGGTATCTGGGAGGTCACCATATCTTCCAACAAATATATTAGGAGCAGTATCTCAGAGGTTGCCATATCTTCCCATAATTATATTAGGAGCGGTATCTCGGAGGTCGCCATATCTTCCAACAATTATATTGGGAGTGGTATCTCGGTGGTCGCCATATCTTCCGATAATTATATTAGGAGCGGTATCTCAGAGGTCGCCATATCTTCCGATAATTATATTGGGAGCAGTATCTCGGAGGTCGCCATATCTTCCAACAATTATATTGGGAGTGGTATCTCGGTGGTCGCCATATCCTCTGACAAATATATTGGGAAAGGTATCTCGTAGGTTGCCATATCCTTCGTCAATTGTATTGGGAGTGGTATCTTGGAGGTCACCATATCTTCCGATAATTATATTAGGAGCAGTATCTCAGAGGTCGCCATATCTTCCGATAATTATATTAGGAGCAGTATCTCAGAGGTCGCCATATCTTCCGATAATTATATTAGGAGCAGTATCTCAGAGGTCACCATATCTTCCGATAATTATATTAGGAGCAGTATCTCAGAGGTCGCCATATCTTCCGATAATTATATTGGGAGCGGTATCTCGGAGGTCGCCATATCTTCCAACAATTATATTGGGAGTGGTATCTCGGTGGTCGCAATATCCTCTGACAAATATATTGGGAAAGGTATCTCGTAGGTTGCCATATCTTTTGACAATTGTATTGTTAGCGGTATCTTAGAGGTCGCCATATCTTTCAACAATTATATTAGGAGCGGTATCTCGTAGGTCGCCATATCTTTCGACAATTGTATTGTTGGCGGTATCTTAGAGGTCGCCATATCTTTCACCAATTATATTAGGAGCGGTATCTCTGAGGTTGCCATATCCTTCGTCAATTGTATTGGGAGTGGTATCTTGGAGGTCGCCATATCTTCCGATAATTATATTAGGAGCAGTATCTCGGAGGTCGCCAAATCCTCCGATAACTATATTGTTAGCGGTATCTCGGGGGTCACCATATCTTCCTATAATTATATTAGGAGCGGTATCTCGGGGGTCACCATATCTTCCTATAATTATATTAGGAGCAGTATCTCGGAGGTCGCCATATCTTCCTATAATTATATCAGGAGCAGTACCTCGGAGGTCTGACAGTCCCTCCGCCTCCTGATTCTTGATGAGGAACTAATGATTGTATTTCTCCGGATACAGCTCAGTTCTATTAGTTGAATGCTCGCCTCTCCTATATATAGCGCCCCCGCCCTATAAATATTTTTACCTTCTGTAATTTTCCTATCCAGTGACTCGTAGATAATGATATTTGTACTGGGGCTGGTTTTTATTTTCATGTATTTTATGTTCATTATCCTAATAACATGTGTAAGGCTTGTTTGCATTCTGAGCGCTTGTCTGCAGATAGTGCCGTGTACTGACAGCTAAATTTCTCCTTGTATAATTGGAAAGCTGATAAATATCCAGAGACAAGCCGCGTGAGATTGGTTTTATTGGAGACCTTAAAACTAGAAAATTATCTTGTTGCTTACGTTCAATGCCTTTGCTCGGTACAATCGGGTTTTTAACAGATGTCACCACCTAGGGGGCGCTGTATCTGGAATCAATAAAACCAGGGAAGTGTCTATTACCATCAAGTATGAAGGTTTTACAAAAATGTTCCTTAAATCTAAGTATCTAGAGTACGTCCCTTTTAACAATATACACAATTAGTAAATTAAAGGGGTGGGTCATGGGTTGAATAGTAGAGGAAGTTGCCTCCTGGCCCCACACTGATCAGATGTTCAGAGGTCAAGTCATGGCCAGTTAGTGTAACTACAGCCATTTAATTTTGACAGCCTAATAGTTATTCCTGATTAATCCCTTTAAGAAGATGATGCTAAGTCTGTATATGAATGAAATTTTTGCACTGCATGGAGATCCAACCAGTCTGACATCCCACATCAGGACATAGTTACTCTTTGGAGAGTATAAGAATGCACTGATCAGTCTCCAGACTTGTTCAGTTTCCCTGCAGCACTACCACAGGTGACATAAGGTATTACACAGATTCAAGTGAAACCTATAAGTTGTGTAGTTCAGAAATATGGTGGGTCCTCCAGAGTGACTACACACTCTTACATTTTTCTTCACACTGGGTGATATTTAAGGGTCTTGAATGAAAAGTAATCCTCACTACACCCTTCATTAATATGCCTTAAAAAAGTATAAGTTAAGAATTAGAGGGCTTGTTCAACCGGGTTGAGGACTACCAAGAGGGGTGTAGAGAGAGGAACACTCAACCACTTTTCTCCATGCATAGCTGGTCTTGATTTCATAGGCCTAAAATCAAGTTTCAAGGTTCTTAAACTCATCACATGACTCTGCAGTTCACTTAAAGGGGTTTTCAGCTCTTCAAAAAACATATAATAACATATTAGGAATATTGAAGGTGCTATTTTCAATCCTCATTGATTTCCCTAATGGTGGGCATCTTTGTTTGGAGGACCTATCCTGAATTACCAATGTAATACTTTTTGTCAACTGTGGAGGTGCTGTATGGAAACCAACCACTTTCAGGTACCCCCACAGATCACAGGCAATTAACAAACAACCCCTTTAAGTTTTGTTTATTTTAGGGTGATAATGTAGGATCCTAATCTATTTTCTACTTGGGGAGACTGGTTACAAAAAGCATCTCATTTTCTGGAGGACTTGTATGACTCTGCACTAACCAGACAGTTTTTTTTATTTGACATGTAATTCTTTTGTCCACCTGTGGAGGTGCTGCAGGAAAACTAGCCACTTCCATTTTGACCCACCGTTTACATCCAATTGTTATTGTGATTATTGCTAGAGGATCTCTAATGTTCACATGATTCTATTAGGGATATGAAGGGTTACAGTGGACACATTGGTAAAAATTTCCTATGGATTATGGGGGAGTTGTCATTAAAGGTAATAGTCCTCAATATCTGCTTTTATTATTTGCATAAGTGCTCTACCCTTTAATTTACATCTTGGCAGTCACACATTTAGATTATTATGCAAAGTGTGTACGTCGAAAATATTCATTATCTCATTGGGGGGGGGAGTAGAAAGGTCTAATGGCCCCTTTGGGTAATGGATATTCCCAGAATTCTGTGTTGTGTTGCTTGTAAATATCTCAGGGATTGTAATCATGTAGTTAGCGACAAACACCAGAAATTGGCACTGTCTGAAAGTTTCGACACACACTCGGGCTTGATGGCGCAGGAGTTTCTTTAAAATAATAATTCCGCCACCCGCTTCCAGACAAAAGTGCTCTCGAAGACTGAAAATTAGAATTTCAAAAGGCAGGTAATGGAAAACAAAAAAAAACAGACGATTTTCCGAAGAGTAAACGGAAGTTTTCTTCCTTGTCCGTCTTATGTTCTGTCTTTACTTAAAGGGGCTCAGATTTGTGGTTGTTATATCAAAATTTGTGGGAGGTATTAGTTTTTATTTGTAGGCTAATGCTTCATGGGAAAAAATTATGCAAATTAGCTCTCCTCAAGCCAGAAGTAAGCTACACAACCATCTATAGATGGCTGTGTTGGGGGTTCTTGCCTAATTTGTGCTTAGAACATGGTACAGGTTGACCGAATATCTTCATTAAGATATTTATCCAACCCTGCTGTAAGGAGACCTCCTTGGTCACCTGCTCCTCAAGATTTTATTGAGGCTATAAGGTCAGCGATGAATGAAATTGACCTCACTAGCAAGTGAAGAGGAGCCAACGTTTACTGGAGTGTTGCAATCTGTCAATTGGAGTGGATGGATCTCTTATGGATGTGATTATTAAAACCTTGACCAGCCCTTTAATTATTGTACAATTGGTGGTATTGGATGACTTTCTGTCTCCATGTATTACCGAGATAGCTCTCTGGTTCCAATAGGTGCATTGTAATACTTTGTTCCACCACTAGTGGCACTGGAGAAGAAACGATAAGAAAATGATCCCTAGTGACTTCTTCATTGTGATCGTCTTATGACCAGATCTTTACAGAGATGGATTATCCAACTGGGACATTCCTACCTATTGTCCATCATATATATACACATATATATATATATATATATATATATATATATATATATGTGTACAATGATTCCTAAACAGCCCATAGTGACAAACGAAAGGACCATTTTAATGGGTAGCAGGATATTTATGAGGTCAGGACTCAATTATAATGAGGACAAGACTCAAATTCCTTTCGAAGAGCCACCGGTGGCCCACACCTTATGAGAAAAGAAGAAGCCATCTTCCCAATTAAGTTCCTTTGCATTCACAGCCTCCTTAGCTCTTTGATCTTTGTGGGAGTTTAGTGGACACCAAGATTCCTTAAGCGTCTACAACCGTAGTCTATGTCATAAACCAAAAATAGAAGGTAAAACCAGCCAGCGGGCAGCAGACCCCTTGTAGGTGTCCAAGAAAGATGCTACGTAGCCATTCAGGCGGCTCTATTGATATATGACCCGTGTCAGACAACCAGGGGACTGTCTTGACACAGGAAATTCCTGGATTCTCATAACCCTATACCTAGTATTCCAATAGGTAAATCTCTTTCAGCAGTGATTATGTCAGCAGGAGAAGCTGAGAAGCTTACTGCCCAAATAGATCAAGAGGTGAAATTACAGTAAGAAGCTCTTCCTAAAATAGTTCCATGTCTAATATATTTAATTTGTGTTCAACCTTGATGGACGTTCAGGTTTATTGGAGAAGGGGATAAATCAGAAATGGGTTGTCTACGATGTGGTAGCCTCTATATGGTTGGATACTTATGATGACAAGAATAGAGGAGAAATTGGCCAAAGATCAATCCATCAATCCTACCCTACAAGGGATGGTGAAGAGGTTGGTGACTAGATGTCAACTAGATGATCACGAAACATGGGGTCCCATTTTGAATTTTGTTACCAACTATCTTCTCTTCTGCATATACCCCTTAGGTATTTTCCTCAGTCTACATTCTCATAAGTTGTGTGGTCTGAGGTCTCCATGATTTTTTCTTTGATTTTGGATCTGTATTATTAGTTGGTCTGAGATATGTATTACTTATCGTTTGATTTTGGGGTCTTATTATTATTTATTGTTTGACTGGGATCTGTGTTTATGGTCTGGCCTGTAGTATTTATTGTCTGGTCTAGAGTCTGTATTAATAATTGTTTGATCTGGGGTGTTTAAAATGTATTGTTTGGTCTGGGGTGTGTATTATGTATTGTTTGGTCTGGGGTCAGTAGTATATGTGTTTTGTTCTGGGGCCTGTATTACTTATTGTTTGGTCTAGGGTCTGTATTATTGTCTGATCTGTGGTCTCTATTATTATTTATTGCCTGATCTGGGTCGTGTATTACATATTGTTTTGTCTGGGGTCTATATTATTTATTGCGTGGTCTGGGAACTGTATAATTTGTTGAGTCTGAGTTCTGTATTATTTATTGTTTGGTCTGGGACCTTTATTTTTTATTTCTGGGGTCTGTATTACTTATTGTTGGTCTGGGGTCTGTATTATTTATTGTTGATCTGGAGTCTGTATTATTTATTGTCTGGTCTGGGGTCTGTATTATTTATTGTTTGGTCTGGGGACTGTATTATTTATTGGCTGGTCTGGGGTCAGTATTACTTATTCTTGGTCTGGGGTCAGTATTACTTATTCTTGGTCTGGGGTCAGTATTACTTATTCTTGGTCTGGGGTCTGTATTACTTATCCTTTGGTCTGGGGGCTGTATTATTTATTGTCTGGTCTGGGGTCTGTATTACTTATTTTTGGTCTGGGGTTTGTATTATTTATTGTTTGGTCTGGTCAGAATCTGTATGATCAGATATTCATCCTCGATCCAAATGTATTTTTTGACATTCTTAATAGTTTCATTTTGGGGCTTTGTTTTTATTGTATGGTCTGGAGTCTGTATTATTTGTTCTCTGACTTATCTGGGGTGGTATTTTGTGCGGCACAATATCTTTGATTCTATTTTGTACTGTAGTAGCCGGCAAGCCGGTGCTTGTTCTATATGGTCGATAACCAGCTGGCTGGACACAAAATCTATCAAAACTGGTGCAAATACACTAAATCTCTTCCATAATGTAATGTTCTCTTCTATGTGAGCCGTCACATGGGATTACCCAACGGCAATACCCTTGTATTTCTCTAATGACCCAGTAAGCCAGGTCATTCACATATACTCCAGGCTTCCTAACGGGCACGAAAAAAGGACAAAAACATTATTTTGACAAATCCTATTAAAAATGTGGCAGATAATTACCCGCCGCTATTAGCTGAGCTAATGACTAATTAAAGGGATTCAGTAAGTTTTCATTGTTATCTCTTGTTTCCTAAAGCTAAACTCAGTGTTATTAGGCAGAATGAGACTGTTCTTCTATATGAAAGCAATTTATGGCACAGGAGAGCTCGGTCACATGCATAAATAAGGAGAGCCATCAAGAACGGCCTACACAGGGGTAAGTGCCATGATTTAGACCATATTACGGTGAATTATGGCTTTAAGAGCCGCCGCTTGCTTCTATCGGAGTCTTGTGAGAATAACCACTGTGCTATAGTAAAGCCGGATTTGTGTGCAGCTGTGATAAAGTGTGTTGTATTTATAGTGGGAGTCTAGCAGGGGTATATACAAAAAGAGAGAGGGAAAAAACAGCAGTACTTTAATTGGGTCTCCTTCTGGTACCAGCTAAAAGTATTTAACCCCCCCCCCCTTCCCCTTGAGGACTGAATGTTTGTTTGCCGCCCATCTCCTTCCACTCATACTTGACCTATTTTCCCACAATTTTGATACGGTATGATAATATTATAGGAGTTGTATATAAAATGCATGGTCCATGCTCCTCATGGGCGGTCTTTGTTGTAGGCCCACCCCTGAGATCTGCATTTCACATGAGTAAGGTAGTAAGCTCAGAGTGATGAGAGGAATAATGAGATTCTTGATGTCTTTGCCATCTGAATTTTTTTCGGATAAAAAAAACTGAAAACAAACAGTCTGACATCAGTTTTAGGGATTTTACTGGGTGTTAGTTTAAGGGGTTGTCCTTTGTTTCAGCAAATAATTGATATTGATCGTGTAATGAAAAGTCCTGTGTGACAGGAACCTCTCTAATTATCATTAGTAACTGCGATAGGAGTTTATCAAATTCTGAATATTTTTTTTAGTATCCTGCCTTTGTGTTATCTGGGTTTTTAATTTTATTTTTTTATGTTTATTTTGGTAATTACCAACTGTGTTAATGTCTAGACAATAAGCCAGTTCTACTGAAATCCGTCCCAGATGCTGGTTCATATTTTTGCAAAACTGTAGAAATCTCCTTTATGTAGTGCGGCAAGCGACTGCCAAAAATACCTGGAACTCCTCCATCAGACTCTTCTTCAGGGTTAAAAAAAAAAAAACATTTTTCATTGACAAATTTGCACCCAAATTCTGAATAAATTACAATAAAAAGTCAATTATTATAAAATATTCTTAAAATACTGCAATTTAGAATCTCGTAGTGTAATTTTTTTTACAGTTTTTATCATTTACTAATTTTTCGAAATTGAATTAATTTTTTTTTAAATATCATTTTTCTTAATATAATAAAAAAATTGTAGAATTTAAAAAAAAAGGTCTGTGGTTTCCAACATTGCGTTGAATCTCTACGGATTGCATGTGGTGGACTAGTAAAGTGTTAATCCGTTTGCCTATTGCAGACAAACATCTTAGATTTGGCTCAACAAGCAGAGATTCCGGATGGTTGTTTAGACAGGAGGGTTGTGCGCGGGGCATGCCAGTTTTTCTTACGCGACATCTGTCATTCGCAGCAGGCAGGGACAACACCATCCTACTTGTTGCAGAAAAACAGTTCTTCGGGCTGGGGATTAGATTAGACCTTATCGCCCTTAAAGTTGACCAGGGAGATTAAATTGCTTTGGTTGACATCAATCAAAAAACTAAATTGTGTACAAGTGGTTAAAACAGACGTAGAATTCCGTAAATTAGCTGTTTATTGTAAAAATTGAACATCAAGTCTTATTAAGACTTAATGTTGAGGACCTAACCCTAGGATAGATCAATTTTGGTAGTTCATTAGTGGTGGTCCAAAATTCAACACATCCACAAATGTCACTCTAAGTGGTCTAGTGAATGGGACGGAGATGCAATATCAAGCACAGCCACTATGCAACCTACTGGGCTTGGTGATCAATGAAGAGACTGAAGTATTCATCCAAGCAACTGATCATGGGAATTCCAGCTCTTGGACCTCAACTGATCTGAAATTGTTGACTATCCCAAGGATAGTCCATCCGTAGATATGTCTCTTTATCTAGGACCCCACAACCAAATCGCCCATTGTTCCTTTTTGTAAACTATTCTTCAGACATGAAGAGTCTTCCAGCTACAATTCCCTTAAGTTAGACTCCTCGTCTAAAAAACTGAGCATTTTGATGAAGAGTGATTTGGTTTTGGAGGTATCAGAAGTTTGCAATGCTTCATTTTTCCTTTAGGGGAGCTGTGGGAAAAATAAACACTTGTTACTGAGCTTCCCAAAGGTTCTTCTTAAATGTCTATTGAAGAGTCTTCCAGCCAAAATTCCTTCAAGTTAGGCTACATTCACACGAACGTATGGAGGACGTATATACGGCAGACGTATATACGGCCGATAAACGTCCCCCATACATTCCTATGGGCGCACGGCACCCTACGGGAGCGGTACGGTGCAGCACACGTGCGGCACCGTACCGTTCCGTACCCGGGAAAAAGATAGGACCTGTCCTATCTTTTCCCGTAATACGGGGCCGTGCGCCATAGGTTGCTATGGAGAGGGGCGGGGGTGAGCTGCGCTCACCTCCTCCTCCTCTCCCCGTACACTGCCGTTGCCCGCTACGGTACGGTACGGGCGGGCAACGGCAGTGTGAATATAGCCTTAGACTTCTCATCTACAACTGAGCATTTTTATAAAGAGTGGTTTTGTTTTGTAGGCATGGGTAGTTTGCAATGCTTCACTTTTCCTTAAGGGGAGCTGTAGGAAAAATAAACACTTTCTACTGAGCTTCCAAAATGTTGCTCAGAGCCCAAAGGGCAGGAGACCATATGATCAGCTTTTTACCAGAGAACCCTTGACCAGAAGGGACAGCCCATTTTAACAATGGGTGTCAATGGAGATGTTCAGTCTTTCAAGGCTTACTAAGGTGGTCTCTAATCTTTGAAAAATATTATTTTGGGTTTTTGAGGCTTCACTTAAGCCCCTTTGGGGCTACATACACCATTGCTCCACTTTTTGACTTAATCATCATTCTTCTTTCTTTGTTGTTGGGTAACAAATTCCATATTTGTATCCAAATCCTAAGGCGTAACGGCTAACAATTTGGAATATGTAAGTATTGGGACCAAACTCTCTCTCTTTTCATTCAGCCTTCAGGTCTACCACCTGTGTAATAATCTGTGAATTCTGTGCCAGGGCAACCCGTCACCATGAAATCACATCAATACCCGATTAACCATCCCATTTTGAAAAACGATTCAACTTTTTTCCGGCCATTTATAAACATGAAGTTTCATTAGTCATCTTTGAAGGATTTTTCTAGGAGGCCTCGTTGGGACTCGGTATTTAATATAGCCAACTATAAAGTGTTGAGCGGTCGGGACCGGCAGAGCAGCAGAACCTGTAATATAATTTAATTTTTGTTATCTGAAACAGAGGGAGATAGATTGGCTTGCCTAAGGACACACGAAGTTGGTCTTGGAACAATAGGATTTGGTTCTCATTATAAAATCTCGGTCAATGTATCGCCCTTCTGCCTAGTGATTAGAAAGCCCGCACTGTGAGGATACGCTGGATACGAACGGGGCTTTGTGCTTCTCCTTCTCCTCTTAGTTAACATTCACAAAGAATGTTATTTCTAAATTGAAAAAAAAAGTGCGTTTGTAACAAAACAATGATAAAATAATTTGGCCCTCGGCAAATATTCTCTTCGGCTTGTGAAGGTCCTATGGGGCCAGAAACAATGAATAATCTTAACGGCTTTCAAATATTTTCACTTGGTGATAAATGAAGATAGGAAAACCAGACCTGGGTTCATTATAACCTGTCTTGTTTTTGTAGGATAGAGGGCAGATATTTTTGACCACGGATAATTTTAGTTATTTGTTTTTGTTATTGTTTTTCGGGATCGGTAAAACCTTATTTATCATGGCAACAATCAGTGGGACTTAGTTCTGCTGACAGAATGATCTGGTAGACATTGAGGGGCATAGACATGGGTCTACGTGATCGTAATTATGGAATGTGTAGGATCTAAAAAGAAGATCCAACTTTTTTTGCAAGGTTGTTTTCAGTAATTTTTGGTCAGATCATGTCGGGTGTAGAAGATGCCTACAAAATACTTCATGCCTAGCCCTATAGCCTACAGCTAGTCATATATGAGCTAACACTGGGCTAAACCTGCCAGTTTTGACACAAGAGTTCCTTGGGTGTCCTTATAGGAGATAAACCACTTTCTGAATGATGGAGACTTCACTTCTGGCTCATCTGAGTCTAGCATGCATTTTGATTGGTGGTAGGTGCTTGAAGAAATAGTTGCCCAATTTTAAGCCCATTTTTTCATTTTAAGCCATGTACTTCTACAAGAGTCCTACAAAGAAGTTCTCACCTTTACGCACCTTGGAAGAACTTCAAAATACGAAGATATTTTAATGAAATGTAGGCCCTGGTAGTATTATGTGTTGTTTGACCCGCACAATCTAACTGTTTTATCTCAGAAAGTTTTTGTACATCATTGGGTGTTTTTTAAGGTTATATAATACAGTCCTCGGCTGAGTATAGCATGCATTTTGATTGGTGGTAGTTGCTTGGTCCTTTTTGACCATGTACTTCTACAAGAGTCCTACAAAGAAGTTCTCACCTTTCCTCACCTTGGAAGAACTTCAAAATACTAAGATATTTTAATGAAATGTAGGCCCTGGTAGTATTATGTGTGATTGTAGTTTGACCCTCACAATCTAACTGTTTTATCTCGGAAAGTTTTTGAATATCATTGAGTGTTTTTAAGGTTATATAATACAGTCCAATTTGATCATGTCAGTTCTAGAAGATGCCTACAAAGAACTTCTAGCCTAACCCCCTAGCAACAGCTGTTCATACTGGAGATAATACTGCCAGTTTTGGCACAAAGTTGCCTTGACCTTCGGTCAATGGCAGATATTGGTGAAAAGAAGGTTCAGGCCATAGGAGGCTCTTTAAGGAAATAAACCACTTTCTGAGGAAAACGTTAGGACTTATTCACTTCTGCTGATTTACAAAACAAATCTGCTTAGCTGAAGGAATAGTTGCCCAATTTTAGGTCTTTTTTTGATCATATCATGTCACATCAACAAGAGGCCTACAAAGAAGTTCTAACCAATGAAGAACTTGAAATACTGAGATATGGTAAACAACTGTAGATTGTCCCTGGGACACATACACATAGTATAATTTTTTTGGAGGGTACCTCACCTTTATCTGTATTCCAGTCACTTGCATAGGAACGAGAAGTTATCATTCGGTTCCTCCTCTGAAAGCCAAGTAAATCTTGAGAACAAACCAACAGCCAGGTAACATCTGTTTATATTCTGGATAGGCAACATAGTAATATATCTTTATCGAAGAGTTGTAGCTTAAAAACATTTTCATTTTCCTCCGTGGAGGTTTTGTTTCCCTCCCGCTTGTAAGCGGGGTGCTTACTGACAGATATTAATGATCGCACCGTAACACAAACAAGCAGATTGAGGCGGAATGAATATACTTGTTATAGTTGCCAGATACATTTTCACTTTCCCATATATTTGCTTTAAAAGCAACCGGTAATGGGATTTTTACACATTTGAACCGGAGCCTAATTTCTTAGCAAAGACTAATATAATTTTATCGTCTTCTAGAGTAGATCTGTAAACAGGCAGCGCTTTTCAATTAAAGCTAATTCTGCTACAAAAAAAAAAAACAATGAGGGACTGTAAAAGTTCAGGTCATAAATTTAAGGAAATGTGATTGCTGCTTCTATGTCCATGTAAAGAGGGTAATTATAAGGAGAATTAAGAGTTGTGTACGGCTTTAATGGTTGTTGGTTGAACATTGGGCCAACAGCTTTATCCATGCGACATCCTTGGCACCCTTGTGCAAGCCTTGTCCATGAAATGGAGAGTAAGTCACTGCCAGTGGTGGTCTCTCGACCTCGAGAACTGTTTATGGGAAGGAAGTTAGGATAGGTATACTAGGCTTGACATCTGGCAATACTGTGGCACCATATCATGGTCATACCACCTGCACATGGATGTGACCACGTGTCTACACTGAATCCCAAATCTACCGTAACTCTAAAGCTGACATATACCCTACATTCCCCTTGGCTTTTCCATGAACATCTGAATCCATAGATGGTACATGAAATTAATAAGAAGATCGGAACAAACCATCACCAGATACATCTAGAGGTTGCTTCAGAACAAAGGATCGAGTGTGTTGAAATGCAACATGTCCAATCCTTCTCTCGTCAAGAGAGATCCAGGGCATCTTGTTATTAGTAAACTACCACCCTTATGTAGTATTATAATACTATGGGTCCATCACAAGTTGATGACCTCCTGGGGTATAGGTGTTTTTGGCATATTGGTGGTTTTCCTAAATATAATTTCTTTGGAAGTTTTTCATCAAGCCATAACCAGTGTACCCACCCTTTTGCCGGTAACACCTTTTAATTGTCAACATACACAATTTTCTTGGGTGAAGTGATCTACTACTGCTTAAAATATTATAAATACTACTTAGTCAGACTAGAATAACACAATCAAAATTTTAATTTTGCCAACAGTATTTTCTATTCTTTTGGTGGATCATCTAGAAAATTGAAGATTATTATAAGATGGCATCTAGTTGGTGGTGACTTGACTATTGGTGGACCTAGGTTGTCGTACCAAAGAAAGATAGGGGGCAACAGATTCTTAAATTCTTGAAATAATCTCGAAATAAGATACCGGTAGTATTATTGACACATCGTGGAAGTTGATGGCACTGGTATAGATTTTGTCCAGGAGCTTCATGTTACGCCATTGCCCTTGGGAAGAGATACCTTAGACATTAGCCATGTCCAACTGATTGATAACTATCCCCATGAGGTCTTCCAAAATCCAGACCTTACTGTAGTGGAATTCACCCATTGAGCATATAATATGTAGTTTAGCTGGTAAATCACATCAGTGTGTGTCATTCATGGATGGTAATGTGAGACGTTCTTCTGAATAAACATCTAAGTGACTATTATGTCTCCGTTCAGAAGGCGAGCTATAATATGGGTAATTTGTGGGGTAGTTAAACGGAGTGCATCATTTTATCTTTCTATCACGCCTGAACACATCACAAAGCCGAATATGACAAGCGTCATTCTTTATTTTCTACTCAATTCAAGGAGTCAGATGTCTCCTGTTTTCGCATCGCGCATTATACCAATTGTCTCGCGTGTGACAGTGTACATTGATCCTTGGCACCCCGTAGAGTACATCACAGTTTTCTGTCAATATTAGCTCTAGCCAATGTTTTTTTCAGGATAACTGGCCTTAGTCTATCTCCATAATGTCCTGCTGCCTGAGCCTTCAAGCCTATTAGTGATATGTCTCCGAATCATCATTTCCATGACGAAAACCCTAGTTCTTGTTTTCGGTCTTCCTTTTTCCCCACTTTTGTGCCCAAATTTAGGTAAAGCTAGGCTTCAAAATTGAAGGTTGAGCTTGAATTGACCAAAGGTCTTCTTGTTGGTATCCTTGTCTATGATGGCGCTCTTCTCAACAGTCTTCAACATCAGCAAAGTTTGAAGCCATTGCTTGGGCTTTGAGGATCTTCACATGCATCTCATGGTACAGGCAGATCATGGTGGTGTCTGTTACTGAGCAGAGAGGTTATGTATTGAGTTTTTTTTTGGTGTTCTGTTTTTCAATGGCATCTGTTTTTTTAGTGTCCAAAGCCTTAGTGTTTGCTGAGTCTCCTTCTTTGACCAACTTGCACCATCCATAAAAGAAATATATGTTATATGAATGTCCTCCTTCAACTGCAATGAACCAGACCCAAAAAGCCATTTATCTAAAAAGGGTTGTATCTGTAGGGATACATTCTTATAAGTTTTTTGTTGAAGTTTATGATTTTGATGAACCTACTCTTGGAATAGGTCACCAATAGCAACTCAACAGACCCACCAAAAGCAGCTGTTCAAAAGTGGAAACACCACTACTGAGAACACTTCTTCCACTACCAAAGCCTGAAAGGTGATTTTTATTGGCTAATTTATGGAATTGTGCTTTCTGAGAAGAAGAGAGACCACAACGCGCGTCTAAACACTGCCATCTCCGATGAGTGAAGGGCCCATAACTGATCCAATATTGACCATCTATCCCAAGAATAGGTCAAAATAGTATTCCCGGAAATTACCTTGAGTTAAAAAAATTCTATTAAATTCATAAAATCTACCAAATTTGAATCAATTTGCTGAGTTCTCGATTCATTTTTCTTCAATGGAGGTTCAAAATGAAATTCTCTTTGCGTTAGTCATTTCATTGCCTGGTATTGGCAGGGCATTTGTCATATGAGTCCCCAGTTTTCTCCCCCTTGCCCGATGTCTGTATATATATTACTACTGTGCAGCTCTGTGAGAATGTTTGATACAAGCAACAACCCTATTATATTGCTGTACCGCACACATATCTGTGCCATCAGTCATCAAGTATTCATGGTGTCCCTGCCATGGGAATTTCAGAGTTATGTACTTCTCTTGGCATGGACATGCTAATCACCCACTTGGCATGGCTTTTGTTGTAATGTGCTCATCGTGGCAGCCAGACATGAAGCAGATGACATCAAATACCATGCACCAGCGCCCTCCCATTTTTTTAATGCTTCCTCAGAACATGTTGTCAAGGAATCCCTTGTTCTTTTTAAGTATGAAGCCCCCAGGCATCAAAGAGGACCATCTGAATGTTGGCTCCTTGATGTTGGCATTGTTGCGTTGGAGCCCATAGCGTTTGCCACTAAAGATCCCTTGTCATCGAGACTTCAAATATAAATATTGTAAGACTATAAGATCTGCAAGTGTTTAAAGGAGATTAAATGGCGAGAAGTCAATTCTTGTGGTGAGTAGAACCATATGTGTTTGGATGGAGTAAAAGCTTATAGAAGACCTTTTACCACCTTCATCAACCTCAACTTATGGTATCTTTGAATAGGTAGCACTCAACTAATACTGACATAGTTCACATTTTTCACCACTATTCAATTCGGGAGATTATTTTCAGATCTCTATTGTCATATGGGTGGATCCAAACTGCCTTGCCCAATCCAGAAACCATCTGACGATACCAGATGCCCAAGTCTAGAAACAACCCATCTGATAGTAGAGAGTCTAATTAGCATAAATGATATTTAAACTACCCTGAAACTACGATAATTAGATACTGTGGTCCAAGGCCAGAGTGGACAACCTGGCTCCACCCATCTGACAAAACAGAGCTGAAAATATGGACATTGATTGCTTAGGAACGGTGAGGGCTACAGGAATACTTCCAACTATGACAAAATCAGTGGAGCAATGCCTAGTAATGGATGAAGTTGGAGTTTTCCTGGTGGCATCTCTGGTTCTGGCCACCTCTTGGTCTCTGGTGCTACAGAATGATGTCACCGCTCACAGGATTGGTTAAGGTTAGCCAGTGATTTCGTCCGACAGCACAGCCAACTGGGGGAAGTTTCATTGGAAACGTCAAGTCCATAATTAAGACTGTACGGCAATATTTGCTTGCCCATAAGTCTTGTAATTCTTTCATTTATTTCCTCTGATTTTATAGACCAGTCTAGCGAGAGACTGTAGCATCTGTTTGTTTGGCTCTAGTCACAGCCTTTCCTAAAACGCATCAATAAATCATAAAAATCCACCTTCGAGGGAGCGGAGTATCTCAGTAAATCACGCCAGTGTGTTTTTGTTTTTTTCACCTAATCGATAGAACTGCTCGCTCCCAGCCTCGCTGTAATCCTGACTTTAACTGGATCAGAAGGAAGGAGATAACTTGCGGTATTCTGAAGTGGCGGCTGTGGGGAGCAGCACTCTCACTTAAAGGTCACATGGAAACATGGAATCTGCCGGTATCATTGGAACAATTATAACACTCTCTCTGCCGTCTATTTTTACTACAGTCATAAGAGGATTTTTGTTAGTCGTTGAGCTTTATGCTTTAATTATTATGATTAACAATTTGCTTATGTTTCGGGTAAAACAAGTTTGGATTTCATTGTCCATATTTACAATGTAACTTCCTCTAAAATGATCACGGATAATAGGAGACACAATTTTGTTTACATTACTCCCTTTGCGGAATGAATTCACAAGATAATAATTGTAACTAATTCCCATAGGAAATAATGGTTCTGGTTTAGGGGCACAGAACCCCAATCATAATGACTCAATCCTCTTATGAAAATGTCTTTCCTTCCCTCCTTACTTCCATCTTACCTTCCTTCTTTCCACCACTCCCCTCCCATCCTTTTTCCATTCCTTCCCTTTTAATCCTTACTTCTCTTCCCATCACGTATCTGCCTGCCTTGTTTCACTTCCCTTTGTTCCTTCTTTGCTTTACTTCCCTTTCCTTCGTTTCTTCCTTCCTTTTCTTCGTATTCATTTCTTCATTCATTGGATCTCATTCCTTCCTTTCTTCTTTTCTTCATTGCCTCTCTTCCCTTTCTATTCTTCCTTCCTTGCTTCGCTTTCCATTCCTTCCTTCCTTAATTCCTTCCTTCCTTCTCTTCCCTTTATATTCTTCCTTCCTTAATTCCTTCCTTCCCGCTTCCCTTCTTCTTTTCTTCCTCCTTCACTTTGATTCCTTTCCTCCCTTATTTTTCTCCTGTCTTCTCGCCTATGTTTCTTCCTTCTCTACCGTTTCTTCGTTCCATTCCTTACTTTTGATTCCTTATCTCGCTCCCATCCTCCCTTCCATTTCCCTTTTCTTTTCATCCTTCCTTACTTCTTTTTCTCAGTCTTTCCATCCTTCTTTCCCTTTCCTTCATTCCTATCATGACTGATGTTTAGAACAAATAGCTGTCAGCTACAAACTTGAACCCAACTTCACCCAACAACTTTTTTCCCAGCCTGCCACCATGAGGGTGCATGTGTTCTAAGTGGGTAAAGGTCACTTACTCACAAATTTTTGGTGGCATCTTATCTCCCTTCGGAAGAAAGGGCCAAGTTATTGGATTTTATCATTTTTCATACTGCGAATCGTTTAGTTTGATATATTTGCCTAGACTAGATGGTCATAAACATTAGCCACACTAGCCATTTTATGTCCACGTTAGATGTTCCACCTTCCCAATGTCAGGTGTTGGACACAATGTAATAATCCGTATCATTGAGATAAGTTGTTAACAGTTGTGTCTAACAACGACTTACTTCCATTTACCCATATATTGGCTGAGCACATTGAATATATGTGGGAAGGGGAGTCGGGAGGAATTGGCTAAATAAAAGTATGTTCTGTGAGAGCTATATAAAGTATATGGCCGTAGTTTGTTATACATCCCAGATCAGTTTGCCTTTGATGAACACAGCCCAGAGGAGCAACTAAATTGTATTAAGTTCTTTGTAATCCATATCTTGATGTCCAGTTTATTCCCATTTAGATTAGAATACCCAATGGTGACGGTCTGTCTGCCGTCCCATGTAACACTAGGCCTGCAGTTCCCTCTCTTAATCCTTTCGATGGAAGGAGTTTAATGTAAGTCAGCTGGAGAATTTGGAACTGTAATCCTTGAATCAAGAACAACGGGTAGACTCATCCTAGGCCGTGGGCTAATTGAACGTATAGGAAATTCGACAAGAGTTTTATATGTCAAGGACTGGGTGTCATGTCATGTAATTGGCTGCACTCTATATGAACTTACATTCAGGAACAATACGTTAGAAGCAACTGCTGTGGAGCCGTAACCTCTACAGGGCCTCGATGTTCCTACTGAACCAACGAGACGTTTTAGGAAGGCACGATGACTGCTGAAGATTGGCAGCTCCGCTTAAATCATAAAGTTGCTGCTGTAAAAGTCAGCTGTTCCGTACTGTTGGCTCAGGCCATCGTGAACTATGTGGTCTACTGGCCAAGAAGCTCACATTGATTTGGCAAGTCCTTCAATGTCTATGTTTGGAATCTCATGAGTCGTTTCAAGATGAGTTAAGGGAACCCAACGCTTGGGAAGTCAGGTGAAATGTAATAATATAGCCTAAAATTATAAAAATATATATATACAATGATCTTTATCAAAAATATTGGCTGCTCGCACCTGAAACGCTTCACCCTTGTGCATTGTCAACTTTTATTTTCAATTGACAAAGGCTAGAAATTTTCGGTTTACATCCAAATTTGCAAGTTTTAGCATAAATTACTTCACTTCTGTTTGTTAAACCCTGTCATTTTAATTGGATCTGGAGGGAAGAGGGGGAAGGAGATGAGGGCAAAAAAATAGTATTGCAGCATCTGTTTCAAAAACATATTTTGGAACAAACAAATAGCTACGTGATGTGAGTCTTGGCATTGATGGAAATAATTGAGGTTTGAGTGAAAAGACACATTTTTTTTAGAGATTTTACTGTTATCTCCAAGTACTGTTTTTAAACAATGTAGGCGAGAGGAATATAGGATTTTTGAAGGCCTGGATGACTATTTTTGGCTGAAAAAAGTAGCAATTTTTGTGAGATTTTGGAAATGTTCTCTTTAAAAAAAAAAAAAAAGTTGTTGGGGGCTTAGCTGAAGGAGTAAAGGCCATCAGATTATAGTACACAACTTTACCGCTTCATAACTTGTGTACATTTTCATTACTGTCATTTGGACTGGCCAAAGAGGTGCCAAATTAATTAAGAGTTGGACATCTACCTTAGTGGCCATTTCAAAACACAAAAAGTTGTTGAGAGGTCATCTTAAAGGTTGCAAAGATGTAAGTAGCACCTGAGCCTTGGGGACTAATTTCCGATTAATATTGACAAATAATTATTCTTCACCGCCCTCATGTGTTCTTGCAGTTGAGAACCTCTCAACATTTTGGGGCAGACTTACTTACCTGGTCCGTTCGCGATCCAGCGGAGCGTTCTCTGCGCTGGATTCGGGTCCGGCCGGGATTCATCAAGGTAGTTCCTCCGCCGTCCACCAGGTGGCGCTGCTGCGCTGAAAAGCATCTGAACGCGCTGGAGTTCACCGGGCCGGACCAAGTGAAGGTAATTGCGTCCCAAGCGACACATTTCTTTCTTTAAATGCGGCGGTTTTTCCGTATCCGTCGGGTTTTCACTCGGCCACGCCCCCCGATTTCCGTCACGTGCATGCCGGCGCCGATGCGCCACAATCCGATAGCGTGTGCCAAAATCCCGGGGCAATACCGGGGAAATCGCCGCAAATTGGAAATATTCGGGTAACACGTCAGGAAAACGCAAATCGGGCCCTTAGTAAATGACCCCCTTTGTCTCTACACCTGTAATAATCCACCATGAGTTCTTGAAGTTGAGAATCTCTCAATATTTTGTCTCTCTACCTGTAATAATCCTCCACCACGAGTTCTTAAAGTTGAGAACAACTCAATTCTTGTCTCTCCATCTCTAATAATCCTCCACTATGAGGCCTAGAAGTTTAGAACTTCTCAACTGTTTGTCTCTCGACGTGTAACAATTCTCTACCACCACAATGAATTGATTAACTTGAGAACCTCTCAATATTTCAAAAATTCAAGATATTGTTTGAATAATCTAACATCACATTTTGGGACCCTAACGATTATTATGTAAAGAATTAAAAAAGTTCCATTCAAGATTTGTAATGAGGACTACTGATAAATTCCGGAACCTTGCGACACGAGGTGGGGGGCTTTGTCACTAGCACCTTGATCAAAGGTTTTTCCATCTTTTTAGAATTCATTAGGATCTTCACCATGTATTAGGTACCAGTAATTAACTAGACCCTTCCCAGGAGGACCCTGCATGTCCATACTTTGTAGAGATAGTACATTAATTTCAGTGTAATGCTTTATTTCTCCTGTGGAGGCACTGTAGGGAACTCAAACTCTTACTTCTAGGTTTACCCACAGATAACAGCTGACATCCTAGTTGAAGGGTAGACACATAAAATGTTTAGTTGGCTTTTGTATGAAATAAGAGGCCTACAGAGGGAGAGTAGGGGCCTTGGATATAATACAGCTGTGTACATAAGCCCAGATGGCACATGCTAATGGCCAAATACATCCATCATACTACAAAAATCACTAAACGTTCTTGATTTCAAGGGCCATGGTTGAGTCTCCCGATATTAGATATGTACAAACAGACTAATGAACCAATTCATGAATATCATGACAGATAATAAAGGCCTAATTAATCAGATTAGTTTTTTCACATTGTTTATTCCTCAACATAAAAACATCAACATCGAAGGCCTACCCATCCCTGGATGAGTAATCTTTAGTTGAATCAATAATAAAATTACTTAATCGACAGATTTACTGTATAAATGTACACAATTTTTCACAATTCCGTTTTTATAGTTTTAATAGGACTACAAAAATAAGAATAAAAACACCATAAAATAGCAATTCCGTCCTGTAGGGTCAAATGATCAATTCTGCTACATCTGTACATGGTAGATTCTGTATGATAGTCAGACATGAGCTGTTTCATAACAATAACAGTAATCTTTCAGGTGAGGATAAGATACCATATTATAAAACATGGTCAATGCTCAAATTTTTCGCTTGAAGAGTTTCTTATCTTCCGAGATTTCATCTGTAAAGTGTATTTGAAATCAAATTGTTCTGGTTTCTTGGGTCAGGTAGGGATCTGTGGACCAAAAGGATTTGGCATATTGAAATCCATCAACCCAATCCAATTCCTGTGATGGTGTCTTTGAGTAGACCAAAGTTCTCCAAAGTTCTGGACAACCCCTTCAACTACAATGGATGTTTTACAAGTTTATATGGGCGTCTGCATACTGTAAATTTCACCATGTTGGGTATGATACAACCTTAGTCTCCATCTAACATGATCAACTGGAGTTGTGATGAGAGATGAGTGGAACATTTAAAATTTGGATCTGTGGATCGAAAGGATTTGGTATATTGAAATCCATCAACCCAATCTAATTCCTATGATGGTGTCTTTGAGTAGTCCAAAGTTTTCAAAAGTTCTGAAAAACCTTCAACTATAATGGATGTTTTACTAGTTTATATGGGCGTTTGCATACTATAAATTTCACCATGTTGGGTATGATGCAACCTTAGTCTCCATCTAACATGATCAACTGGAGTTGGTGATGAGCGGAGCATTCAAAATTTGATTAGCTGAAGATTTGCAAAATCTTTTAAAGGATTTAATTTGGGTTCCGAACCGTTGTTGCTTCAGTTGAAAATTTGTATATAACCCCCTTTAGTCCTTTAAAACACAATAGGGGGAATTCATTAAGACTGGTGTTTTAAACGCCAGTCTTGAAGGTCCCACCCTTTGGCACTCCGGCACCGGTATCCACTAAGAATATCTGTAAATGTGGGCACAAGCTGTAGAGCAGGTCTTAACTGGCAGAGTTTTTTACTATAGTCCATGTTGGTTTTCCGGAGGTGACTATGGCAAATCTGGTGGGCCGCTTGTTCACACCCCTGCCCGCCCCCCGCCGACTATCAGACACAGAAAAAGTGGCGTGCAGGTCGAGAAAACTGGAAAACCAACAGGGAGGTGGAGATTCATGTATCTTATCAACCAATGTTTTTATAAAAAATATGTCCTATCTCATTTTCATCATTAGCTTTAGTGTTAGGGATCATCCTAGTGGTAACCTTAACCCTAATTCTATCCCTAATGTAAAAATTAGGGAGGACCTTTTAGAGACCTACAAGAATGTATATAGCAATTTCCAACAATGGACCAACTTCCGTTTATCCAAAGCGAATCAGAAGAAATTGAGATTCGATTTGGTGCCGGAGAATCGGCAGACTTATACCAAATCTACAAATTGTTGTATAGTTTCGCTCATCTCTAGTAGTCCTTGGAAATGAAACTTCATATTTTGCCGACTTTGCACTTTAAATCCACTGCTTCCCCTTTAAATCAAGCAGAGGCTTTTATATTCTGCTTCAGTCCCCATCTCTGACTCATTAGAGGCTGATATTCTTATCGTAGGTGTTGCTCCGTAAGCTCTTAGCACCCAGGAGTGCAACAACAGAGGAGAACAGGCGGCAGACAATGCAATGTTAGCGGAAATATATCATGTTTTATCTAAAATCTGATGTTCTTTTCAGGGCTTTACTTGGCTTACGTCTTATGAAAGAAAATGTGATTGCGAGATATCACAAACAGGATTTCGGGTTTTATGGCTTCAATATTGGCCTTTCTCTTGTTTGACAGTGACAGGTTTATTGCTCAAATATTGTAATACATCTAACATGGAGATACAATGAATTGTGTTATGTCTTCTGCTGCTAGGAAATCACTTTAAAACCAGATCCCGACACGGAATATGCTGAATAATAGACATGGAAGATGAGCTTATGGAACTTGTGTCTTTGGGTAACTTTTTACATAGGGATTTGACTCCGCTTTGAAGGAAAAATAAGTTGCAGGTTGTAATCATTTACTATATTAAAGTATTGTACCCTCATGCGACTTTAACCCCCACAATGATCACTTCGAAAATAGTTACATAGACACAGTCTGGAAGAGTCTAGAAGATACTGAATGGTTGGTCATTGACTATGATGAGTAACCATAAACTCTTGTGGAAGATCAACCAAACCCTACCCTTTCAGGGTAACTGGTTGCCCCTCATATGTGTATGCGGCCTCCTCGTCTTTACCCCCATAGACTAAGTGGATAAGGCTTGTTGAGTTTCAATGCCAAGTCCTTTTGCTCCTAAATCAGTCTATTCGGAAGACCCGGAAGATATGAAAACTCAGACAAGTCCAGAATGCATGTATAGAAAACAGTCGTGAGGATTTTGAGTCCCTGAAGGTGTCATCTAATGAAGATGTTTGGGTCATCTCTAGCTGCCGAATGCCCATTGTTTGTAAGTTGATGAGGGTCTACTGGACGTATGACATTGGTGACTTATAGTGGACCTTTTACCATTTCCACCACCTCGACCTCCTTTGATAGATGTCACTCCACTGATTCTGGCACAATTGCATTTTTTTCTCTAGATCCTTCCATTTTTAAGCAATCGGTGCTGTTACTTTCAGTAACCAATATTCTAATTAGGTTCTTACCTGTTAGGTGGGCTTTCCCAGTGCAGGACTTCCCACCCATTTTTATCTCTAGCCCAACGTTCACTTAAATCACTGATTGCTCAGGAAAGTTGAAGGCTACAGAAAAAAAAGTTAACTTTACCAAAATCAGTGGAGTTGAGGACAAAAAAAAGTTGAAGTTGGTGTAAGTTGCTCTATAACTCTTTAAAAGAAGCCAAACAATAGAATACATCCATCTCTGTATATTGGGTTTTGTCAGCTACACTATATTACATTCCTTGTACCAAATTGAGGTTTTAGACTTGAGGTGAAAAGAGAATTCTTATTCTTCAGAGAGGAACGTTGTGCGAGAGATGCCGGGACTTATGGAGGAGGATTTAGCTCGGCTCACACCGTACAGTACAAGAGAAAAAAAATACACTAATTCCAAATCTCATCCAGGCACGTGGAGCTCCCGGACAGGCCCAGACTGGATGTCTGCCAGGAGGCGGCTTGAGATACTATCTCATCTTGAAACAAGAGGTCTAATAATCTCACTAAACACAAGGAGAGGAATCAAGTATAAACAAGGCAGAGATGCATCAAGGAATTGTCACTTTGTTGCGCCGTCCTCCTCTGTTTAGCCGACTCCGGTGCACTCAGCGCTGCTTTTGATTAAGTTGTGAGCCCCATTCATCTTGGATCTCTGCTTCTGCCGAGCAACCCTTCAAGGAGCGCTATCAGAAATTTCTCAGTTCGAGATGAATCTTAGGGGCTCCATGTATCAAGATGTGTTACTTTACCAATAAAGGGAGTATGGAGTCAGGGAAAGAAAATAATGAGAGGAGAGAAAAAACTTCTACTAGTTTCTAACATGGAGAACTAGAAATGTCTCCTAACATATCTATCTATCAGTAGTTGAGGGATTGTAAAGGGGGCGGGTCTTTAGTTAAGGGGTGTGGTCAATTAATATGTCTTGTATGTGCAAGAATGTATATTCATTCATGGACCTTGGTGGGGTAAAGTTGCCTCTTGGGTTTATTAAATATATTTGCAGAACACTTTCATTTTTTTTTAAGTCCGACCCCTTAGGTTTCAGGGGACTGAGCTGCAATACCAGACAGACCCCATGGACCAGAAGAGGCCATGTTTTCTGATCTCAGATGACCTTTTACTGAAAGTCCTTACTGACCAAGTGGCTGCAGTCACTCTGCAGTCATGAGTCCTCTACCTATATATGGCATAAGGGGTAGCCTTTGGTCTTGAATCCTCTAACATTGCCTATATATGACATGGGGGGTGGCCTTTGGTTCCGAGTCCTCTACCAGCACCTGTTATGACAGAGAGGATGGCCTTTGGTTCGGAATCCTCGATCAGTGCCTATATATGAATGAGGGGTAAGCCTTTTGTCAAAAATCCTCTAGCAGTACCTATATATGACCGAGGGGATGACCTTTGGCTCTGAGTCCTCTGAGTGCCTATATATGACAGAGGGGGTAGCCTTTGGTTCTGAGTCCTCTAAAAGTGCCTATATATGACAGAGGGGGTGGCCTTTGGTCTTGAGTCCTCTACCAGTGCCTAAACCACTACCTTTATATGACAGAGGGGGTGGCCTTTGGTTTGGAGTCCTCTATCAGGGTCTATACATGACAGAGGGGTTAGCCTTTTGTCAAAAATCCTCTACCAGCACCTATTATGACAGATGGGATAGCCTTTGGTTCTGAGTCCTCTACAAGTTCCTGCATATGACAGAGGGGTTAGCCTTTGGTTACAAATCCTCAACCAATGCCCATATGGGACAGAGGGTTTGGCAGACTAAACAAAGGATTTGCCCTGCCTGAAATCAGTAGGTCTTTAAACTAAACCCTTCTAAATATAATGGTGACATGAGAAAGTAGGAGACATTTATCATGTTTTCATGTTTTCAGGGTTTCTTCACTGTCTATAATTCATTATATTGTAAAGTCTTCTTAGATCTTCTGATCTAATTCAAAATGATCGACTCTGATCTGGCTTCAAGTGTTTAGTTCCCCAAGAGCACCTCCCCAGGAGAAATTAGGTATTACATGGTACTTAATTAAATCAATAGTCTGTCTATGTGATTCATTAGTATAATAGGTTCTCCAGAGAGAAGGAGATGCTCTTTACACCTTGATAATCAATGGAGGTCCATGCCAAGACCCACCTCTATTAGCTCCTAGAGCCCTTAAAGGGAAAATTACATGTTCTTTGAGTATGCAACTCACTAGTATGTTAATTATACAGAGATTATGTCATTCAGCAGTTCTGTTAAACATCTCATTTCCGCCGACCCCAGTGATATCTCCCGGCTACCTCCATGTTCTCCTGTATCCTCTATTGGTTTTACTGTACAATGTCTCTCTCTTGCACGTCTCCTAGATAGCGAGTAATGCAATTTTAATGTTTATTAAGGCACTTAGTTCATCACTTTGATGCAAAGGACTTGACGGCAGACGAGAACCAATTGACCCATCTAGCGTGCCGAGCTTCCTATTTGCTTTAAAAACCCTTCACATCATTAGATCGCTGGCCCCGGTTCACGTTCAATAGAGAGATGGGTAATGAGCTATTGCACCGAGCGTCTACAGAAAGTTTTAAAGGAATCTCTGTCCAAACAAAATTCTTTTCTGTAAGTTAGAATTTTCATCTTTGGAATACGTGATGAGCTCTGTATAATGTCGCTTAGAATGGCTGAGAGGCAACCTAACCGGTGTCACCACAATTCCGGGACTACTGGTAAACGAGCAAACCAAGATGAACCAAATTTATTATTTAGTGTTGAGATATGGTGTTAAATGGGTTGTCTCCAGGATAGGTTCTACACCCTGTGATCAGTTGTTAGCAGAAGACTCTGTCCAGTGTATAACGTAGGCACTGAGGAACCGCATCTCAGTTCTCAGTTGCAGTTCCCCTGCACCACCACTATACTATGACCTGAGTCACCTACTTCTGGTTTCGTCCCCTGTGTAGGTTTCGAGACACAGAATTGATTGTTGGGGGATTACCTTAGTAAAACAAAAAATGATTAAGGGGCTAGACAAGCCATTTCATGGATTTTCAAGACATTACAGTTGACAACCCGTCGTGAAGATGGGCAATTACTTTCAGAACTACTGATGATCGTCGTCTGAGGTTTGACCATCTACTCAATGCCAAGAAGCACAGCACCACACACATTTTAGTTGTGGTTATTTCAACCATCAAAAGAATGGAAGAGAACTGCAGTCACCAATATAGCACCACTATGCTTCCGGGTCTAGACACTGGGGCACATTTACTTACCCGGTCCAGTTGAGTTCCCTCGGCGCGTTGTCCGACGAGGATTCGGGTCTGCCGGGATTCACTACGGTCGTGCGCCTGATATCCAGCAGGTGTCGCTGTTGCGCCGAGGTCCGACGGAGTTCACCTTTTTCTTCCTGGTGCATGTGAGTGCTGATCTTCCGACACAATTTAGTTTTTTAAATTGCACAGTTTTTCTGAATCCGTCAGGTTGTCCGACGGCCATGCCCCCCAATTTTTGCCGCGTGAAAGCCGACGCCGATGCGCCACAATCCGATCGCGTGCGACTAAATCCCAGGGCAATTCGGCACAAAACGGAAATATTCTGGAAACCCGACAAAAGTGCGGCATTCGGACCCTTAGTAAATGAGCCCCACTGTAAGTGATGATCCTGGCAGTTATCAGAGAGAATGCTGGGAGTCGTATGCTATTGATGACCAGTCTTAAAGTATAGGTCATCAATAGTAAAGTCATGGAAAACACCTTTAAGATCCTCATCCCACAGTCTCTTTTATCTCACCGGAGCATGTTACTTGTATGTCGATTCTGATAACGAACGAGTTGGATTCTTGTTGTGATCCCATAAATCATTTAGAGGGTGACCTACTTACAGGAGAACTCTGGCGAAAATCCCAAACCAAATATCAGAACAAAGGTCTGACTTTTAAGATTCCAGCAAAGGACCAACATGGATGAGAATAACGGGGAAAATTTACATTGGCCTCTCAGCTAAAGGGGGGGGGGGGGCTATAAAATTAGAGTTACAAATTAAAGGGATAGGTAGAGCATCACATGACATCAGGTCTTCCTGTTAATAATCATAGACAGGCTGAAGTGGTCTGTCCAGTCATTGGAGAGTTGAATGTGAGGTCATCCTTGGTATTCTTGGAGGTCTCTGCATCTTCTACTCTCGAGAAGTTGACTTAAGAAAATAAGATCTTTTTCACTTTTATCCCAGGTCTGATAAATATTGAATTACTTGCTGGGAGGCAAAATAACTGGAGGACAAAACAAAGTAGTTTTCTATTCTTTTTAGCTTTTACCATTTGTTATTTAAGAGACCACCCCTTTAAGGTTGCAATCGGTGTGGCCATCAGCCAAACCAGACAGTTGATTTGCAGGTGGAAGTCACATGTGTTATGTCTGGACCTTGTTTTGGACCTCCAAAGTGTCAAATGGTATCACTCTTAAATGGGTTTTCTCACGAAACAAGTTTGGCTTAACGTGCTGATCGGTGGGTTTCAGTGATGAGACCCCCACAGATCACAATAACAGGGGTCCGCTGGGGTCTAAGGTACATCTTTTGGACCCCTTATCGCTCCTCAAGATGAGCACAGCAGACGGCCATTCTGCTCCATTCATCTCTATGCAGCTAATAGAGATTGCCGAGGGGCCAAGGGCTCATCAGACCCCCGCCACCCCACCCCCCCATTCTCGTTTTCTGTGGAGCTCTCATCACTGAGACCCGGCCCCCCTGATCAGCCAGTTAGGCCCTATCCTGTGGATAAGGCCCAACTTGTTTCATGGAAAACCCCCCTTAAGTGTTCTGCTCCGTGTTCCATCTCATAGAGGGTGTTCTCACCACAGATCCCTCTATGATGTCCATATAGTCTTGGAAAAATCCCATTGCTATTGGTTACTATGTTGATAAAAATAACTGTTACCTTTTAGGAACAGTGCCACTATAGTCCACAGGTCACGTATGGTATTACAGCAAGATTGTATTCCTCAAGCATACCAGACCCAGCCTGTGGACAAGAGCAGTGGTGTTGCTAATCTACTTCTAAACTCATCCCCTTAAAGCGATCACATTTACGAAAACAGTTGGTCAGGCACAGACAACAGCCAGAAAGGATGACTACAGAAAGTTACTTGTAGTCTGTTACCATGGTGACACACATCTATATATCTGAGCTGTGGACACAAAATAACTGATATTTATAAGATTATTTGCAATGTTTGGACTTGTATTTCATACTACACAACCCCTTTAAGGATTTTATAACCAAATCTTGTTAAGAATGGTTCTCAACAGGTCATGTCTGATATTACAGCTAACTCAAATTTCAAGTTGTATCACCAGACACACTTTGGCCCTGTTTACGATTTAACTCTAAACTCCTCCCCTTTGAACGCTCACCTTTAAGAAAACAGTTGATCATGGACAGATGCCGGTCAGGCAGTATAACAACTGAATCTGACTACACAAGATTATTTGAAGTCTGTTACCATAGTAACACCCAAATCTACATTTGAGCTGCAGATACAAAATAATGGGTCATTGCAACTACTGAGGTTGAAAAAAGTGGCTGCTTTCTTCCAAAAAGAGCGCCTCTCCTGACCATGGGTAGTGCATGGTATTGCAATTAAGGTCCATTCATCTCTATACAACTGAGATACAATACCGGGACAAACCATGGTCAGGAGTGGAGCTGTTTGTGGAAGAAAGCGGCCATGTTTTTCAACCTAAAATTCCTAATTCAAAGGTAGACCTACCCTTTAAATTTTACAAGACCTAGGAATAGTGGCACTCTTGTCCACAGGTCATGAGTGGTATTACAGCTAGATTTTATTCCTCAATTGCAAGGCGCAATACCAGACACAACCTGTGGCAAAGGGTGGCGCTGTTTCCACTGTACTAATCTAAACTCATCCTCCATCACAGTTAATAAAGATAGACCCGGACTCTAGTTAATAATGAATTATGCCCAAGGATGAGAGATTTCCATTCCTATTATTCATCAAGGTGCTGGTTATAATTAGCGGCTTATCTCATAAGTGTTCATCCACCATAGAAAACAATCCCGCCACGCCGCGCTCCGCGCATGTTAAACACGGGGTAGTGGGGACGCGTCTTGATTACAATGACAGAGAATGATTGCAATTAACAATTCCGAGCGATAAAACCAATGTTTTATTAATTCCGAGAGCAATGTTTCCCCAGGCAACAGCATGTGTAGCGCTCCTGCCCGGCGTGGCGCCTCCTTCATATTCAGTCCTTAAAAAGTCTCCGTAATTGAAAAAAAGCGAGATGAGTAAAGAGGAAGAAAAAAAAAATCAATCTTCATCAAACCATAGCGGAGTTACGATATTTAATGACTTGAGAATGTAGCTACAGACACAGGGAGCACCGGAGCGAACTCCGAGGAAAACCGCCAATACGTCCGTCATTTGTAATATTCCCTTTTCCTGCCGGAACGTAATGATAGTCGGGGGCACCGCCACATGTTGTAAATGAGTTATTTAAAGGTGTCAAATACGGCAAACAAATAGGCAAGCTATTATGATAATCAAATCACTGTTTATGACTCTCAGATGGGCTCCTCTAAGAGGGGAATCCATATAGTATAGTAATGGGCAGCAACAGCGGGAAATCGGCGTGTTGGTTTTGGGGAAGGCAGTGACCTGTGCTCTCGTGGGATTTTGTTAGTGAAGACGAGGTTGCATATTCTATGTGTGTAGTGATGAAGTGATTGAAAAAAAGGGCGCAAGAGTAATGAGATCAGACAGATAAATCATAACAGTAGGAGATTAATATATTGACTTTGTAGGAGACAGTGACTTAGTCATGTCTGTGGTTATATTATAGAATATAGGTAGGTCTAGAGTTATGAAGGGGAGATAAAGGAAGGTTAGAGCTATGAAGTGGAGATAAACCTTTTCAAGTCAGTAATATGACAGAAATTATGAAAGCAGGAGGAGAAGAGTGTGTTTATTTTGTAGGAGACAGTGACCCACAAGTGATTTTATTAAAGAGTATAGGTAGGTCTAGAGTTATGAAGTGGAGATGAAGCTAGGTTAATGATTTTAGGTAGTAATAAACCTTTTCAAGCTAGTAATATGACAGAATTTATGAAATCAGAAGGAGAGGAGTATGTTGATTTTGTAGATGACAGTGACCAACAAGGGATTATATTTAAGAGTATAGGTAGGTCTAGAGTTCTGAAGTGGAAATGAAGGTAGGTTAAAGCTCTGAAATGGAGATAAACCTTTTTCAAGTCAGTAATATGACAGAAATTATAAAAGCAGGAGGAGAAGAGTGTGTTGATTTTGCAGGAGACAGTGACCCACAAGTGATTTTATTAAAGAGTATAGGTAGGTCTAGAGTTATGAAGTGGAGATGAAGGTAGGTTAATGCTATTGGGTACAGATAAACCTTTTTCAAGTCAGTAATATGACAGAAATTATGAAGGCAGGAGGAGAAGAGTGTGTTGATTTTGTAGATGACAGTGACCCACAAGTGATTTTATTAAAGAGTATAGGTAGGTCTGAAGTTAAGAAGTGGAGATGAAGGAAGGGTAGTGCTATGAAGGGGAGATAAACCTTTTCAAGTCAGTAATATGATCGAAATTATGAATACAGGAGGAGAAGAGTGTGTTGATTTTGTAGAAAACAGTGACCCACAGGTGATTATATTGAAGAGGATAGGTAGGTCTAGAGTTATGAAGTGGAGATGAAGGTGGGGTAATGCTATGAAGTGAAGATAATCCTTTTCAGTCAGTATTATGCAGGAGAAGAAGAGTGTGTTGATTTTGTAGAAGACGGTGACCTGTGCTCTCACAGGATTTAGGTAAGGACAAAGCTGCATGTAATGTTCGGGTAGTGATGAAGTGAGTGACCATAGAGCACACAAAGCCCATAAGATCAGACAGACAAATGACATAACATAACAGCAGGAGATGGGTTTTTTGACTTTGTTGGGGACAGTGACCCAATTACTTAAACATTTTGTTACATGTAGCAGGTAGGTTTTCACAAAGTGGGTGTTGAATCTTTAAAGTTAATCTTATTACGAAAATATATAATAGCAGAAGAAGAGGAGATGAGTGTGTTTATTTTGAAGAAGACAGTGACCGGTCTACTGATACAGTTAGTCTACATGTGAAAGACCTACAACCACGAAGAGGATAGAGTACTCCCAACCATATTGCGAAGATTATAATAGCAAGTGATGAGTTGATCATGCAGCAAACAGTGACTTCTTCTCTATGTAATTATCTTAATGAAGATGGATACATGTGATAGAGAAATAATTATGAAGTGGGGCGGAACAAAGCAATAAACTAATCAGATTATTGAAATGACGCAGCAGCAGAAGATGAGTATGTTGACTTTTCTTATTTATTTAGGTTGATTTATTATTGTTTTTGTAATGATGTAAAGACTTTCCAAAATTTTGATTTACACTTTAATTTTGGGAGGGAAAAAAAGCACTGGTAAGCGATGAAGGACCACAAACCTACAACAATAATATAAATAGATGGCCTAGAAAACGTGTTCTGGAAAAGTGAGATAAAATTGCAGTATGAATTATTCTTGGAATTTCTCTGAACACTTAAGATCCTTTGTTTTCGTGAAGGAAATGTCAGAATTCCGTGTGAGAAGTGGCATCAGGTCCTAAGTGATTGACACATTTGATGTCACTGCTTTATATACAATAAGATTTTAGAGATTTGCTCAGGGAGAGGGAAAGGCAAAGCATATTATACTCAGATTCTAACTTGTTCGGTATATTGAAAGGTATTTTCAAGACTTGACTTTTATCTATAAGAGATTGTTGGAGGCTCCACCTCTGTGGCCCCAATATAAGATTCAAAAGAGACTTTTTTCTAGCCCCAACTGTTCCGGAGAAATCAATAGTTTTAGCCCCCACTATGTGAGTATGTTGAGTGGCTCCTCATGGGTGGGATAAGGGTAGCCTGGCGCCACCCATCTGGCAGTAGATTAGCATATTGAGGATGAAATTAAGAGCAATGATTGCTTAGGAACTGTAGGGGCTACAGAATAAATTCTAGCTGTATCGGAACCTAAGAAGGGGCAAATCAGATTCTTCCTTGTACGGCATATTTAAAGGTATTTTCAACACTTTATTTTTAACTATAAGGGATTGTTATAGGCTCCACCTCTGTGGTCCCTACTGGTCATGAGAATGGGGGGGGGGGTCCCATCATTCTTATAGACTTTGAATGGAGTGGTTATGATCACTTTTGCATGTACAGTGGACTCAGGACACATTTGTGATTGGTATTGCTCTAGAGGGTGGGGTTTGTAGCAATAAGATTAAAAATGACCTTCAATCAGTTCTGCATATTTGTATCCTTTAAAAGGTACTGATCCATGGATTCTTATGCTGTGGGAATGTTTTTCTAGCCCCCATTGTTCCTGAGAAAGCAATAGTTTCAGCTCCCAGTGTGTGAATATGATAAGTGGCTCCTCCTGGGTGGGATAAGGGCAGCCTGGCACCACCCACCTGGCAGTAAATTAGCAAATTAAGTTGAAATTAAGAGAAATGATTGCTCGGGAATGGCAAGGGCTAAGAAAAATTCTAGCTGTGTTGGAACCTATGGAGGGGCAACTATTTACGTAAGCAAAAAGTTGGGGCTTGTAGAGGTAGCGAAAGGTCCACTCGAAGGTGTATTTAAGGTCATGCAGTGCCCCACTGGGAAAAACTTTCGATAAATTAGCTCTTTTTAAAAATGGAGGTTGTGCCTCTAGCGCCACCTTTCAGTTGGTGATGATAGATACACAAAGAGCTCATTTGCATAAGAGTTCTAGCTCTATGTTCTGGGACATGGTCTATGCTATAACGCAACACTATCCAAAATAATACAACGCTCATTTAGCGTAATTTCTTGTATTTGCATTACAGTAATCGGAAGCATTTGCTACGTCGCGGCAGAGCTTTTTGGCAACCACGAGAAGGATGAACTTTATTGGCACTTGATGAAATATTTAGCATTAAAAGGAATAACAAGGAAGAGCCTAAATGCATCTGCTGTGCAATTAGATCGGATATCTACTCCGGAATACATAGCATGTGTCAGTATACATAGCTCAGCAGGGGGTCATTGTTAATACAACAGTTGTTTCGGAAGCACCGAGAGCTGGAATTTTCCCAGGATTGACACTTGTTGTGAAGTAGCCACAGTGGCCGGTGGTGTTATGTGCAGATGACTGGCTGGATAACTATCTTCATAGTTCCTTGATTTTCCACCAGATTCTAGAACAAGTACAGGACAATTTTGGCCAAGGCTCCACTACGAGGCCTCCCGAGTCCCTACTTGACCGTAATTGTAATCATCATCCTCAACGATCCGGATAATTACTTCTTAATGATCTGAGCAAGAGAAATTGGGATTTTTGCTTTTGGTTCCAAGTGGAAATCTGTAACACGGGTTAGAAAGAGTATCTATCATGCTTCAGAAAGTTCCCTGGTTGTTAATAGCAAATGCCATGATCTGCATTGCTAGCATTTGGCATTAGGCGCAGGTAGCCTAGTAATATTTTGGAGGGCCAGAAGTCTTTTGTGTAATTATTCACCTTATTTAGGAGAACCCTTTACAAAGAAATCCTTCCTCTCGAAAAGAGACTGGGTTGTCCCATACTGTACCTCCAGGGTAGCCTTCCCCTCTGATTTGTCTCCAAAAGGACACATTATAAGCCACACCCCTACAGCCGATCACATTCCAAAGATTGAACTGATCATCATCAGTCTTTGACAATGCAAATATCAATGACTTCTCTAACAACTTTCATTAGTGTAAAATGAACATAAAAAATACTAGCCTTATCCATCCCGGTGTGCCACGACTTCCTGGTTCCTCACCATTCTCCATATTCTGGCCTCCAGTAATGATGTTTGCATATGAACATGGGACCTCAAACAGGTCACAGGTCAACACTTGAGGCCAGGACACAGAGAACTTTGTAGACATATTGAGATATTACTACACCACCACTTAGTTTGGTAGAGCTGAGCAACCACATTATCTACTAATTTGTCCACATTGAGATAGACCTTGAAGATGAACATTTTTAACTCCCTTCCACGGAAGGCCACAAAGTCTCCTTAAGGAGAGCTCTTATATCCTTGCTCCAAGCCTCTCACTGAGCTAAAACAGTTCCCTACACTATACTGAAGAGATTCAAACACAACGAAACAGCGCTCTCTACAGTTGGGAATCTGTTCCTTATGGAATATATAATTAATGGTTTGGCTTTTATCCCACATCATGTCATTAGGCTTCCTGAAAAAGTCATGCTTGATGCTAAGGGGGCTGCCTTACAAGGTAGCTAAGAGGCAATGTTATTCTTATCCCATCCAGGAAATCAAATTTGCGTATTTCCCAGAATCCCCCAGTGGAACATCAATGGCTGTAAGTCTCCAGAGGCCTGCAAGGTGGCCTGTATTGGCAAAGTTAAAGCCAACACCATTACAGCTTGGTATGAATAGCTCTAGGTCACCCTGAGCGGCTCGTAATGACTTGTTGCCTAAAACAAGCCGATCATCATCCCATTGCTTTTCCCCCTCACAACGCACAAAGTTTATTTCCATGCACTGTTGAGTTCCCCCGTCAGCAGCTTGCCGTATCGATTTAATGAATTCCATACGGTGTAACGAGAGTTGCCGCAGCTGACGTCTCCTTTCGCTTTGTATCAGCTCAGATTTTGCTTTATTGATCTCGGCCATCCAAACTGTTCATCTTACTGCACATCCATTATTGGAATTGTGCTTCTTCAAGCTCAGACACATTTTAATGATCTTTTTGGCTATCGCTTCAAAGTTGCGCGCTTACCGGCCTGCGTAAAGGACATAGTATATAAGAAGTGGGTATTAAAGGAAAGATCTATGTTAACCCTTCTTACTGACCTGTGACTGGATAAATAACATGTAACCCCATGGGAAATCCATAGGAGAGATAACAGAGAAGAAAAAAACTTGGGAAAACTTTATCGATCTGAAAGATTCGAAATTTACGCAGGAGTTATGGTAGAGAACTAGGTATAATTCCTGGTTTATATATAATAAAATTCTTCATCAAACATGGAGTCTATGCAATTTTCATTTTTAGGCTTGTAAAACAATAGCTGGCCTACATATCCAGTTTTGGGCAAGAACACAGCCGTCTGAATGAGCCCATAGCAGAATATAGAAGAGATAGACTTACCATGTGGACATTAGTGCTCAAGAGAATTTTTGTGGGACTGGCCAAATGTTCCCAACAGATTATTTACCAACAGTCAAACAAGTTTCATCCAAGGTAGACAACAGGATACTTGAGATACCCCTTGTGAGGGCATCTGTGACTGTGTAAGTCCCGTTTGCTTCTGCTCCTGGTGGGCCATCAGTGATGATGTCAGGTTCATTGCACATGAAATCTGGTTCCATTCCTGGTCCCAAGTACTGAAAACAGGGATTGGTTCCAAACATGCACAATGAAAGTGACATCACCATCTGCCAGGAGCCGATGCACTGAGGAACCACAGAAGAAACACGTACAGGTGACTGGCTGGAGGGGTAATTATTGCTTTTTCTTCAGTCTCCTCCACAGATGTTGAATCTTTGGAGATTTTATACTAAGGTTTAAAACATTTGAGGTAGATTAAGCTGAAAGTCATTGTTTTGACCCAACTTTTAAATATGGTGGCTAGAGTTACATGACCATTACTTCCCCATGGCATGGTGTGGTGTAAGGGGGACCTTCCTTACCGCCTCGTTGAACAGTCCTGTCTTGAGTGAAGAGCCTAAAAAATAGATGGTCACCTACTTTCCCTTATGTCAATGAGGATAATTTGACCTCCGCTCTCTTTACTAGAAGATATGTCCTCGCTAGACCACATCTGAGTTTATTGAATGCTGCAGATCACCATGGTTTCATTCCAGGACCATGAAAATTTTGTTTTCGTATGGACCAGATGTTCCTCCACTAGGCCCTGGCTCTTGGACAATTATAGACCATTACCAGAAAAGGTCCTCTGTGTGAACCAGTCTGTCTCATCGTACTCAGATCTTCAGCTCAATGCCAAGTTGGCATCGGAAAGCTATCAGAGAAGGGCAGAGAGGCCTCAGACCATGGATTTCTTTCTCATTAAGCCATATTGATCATAGATGATGGACCTCTTTTAACTAATACTCATTATTGGACCTCATTTTTCATTGAAGGCCTCAGGCCAAGGACGCATGAGTACAGGTATGAGCTTAAAAGCCATCACCATAGCCAAAGAGAAGTCAGAAACAAATTTACGTCTTCTCGTCCCAATGCCAATGAACATAACCTCCCCAATTGACCTTGTTAAAAATGCTGCTCTTTCAGAAACGATGGTCTTGCTTCATAAAGCGGCAAATGCTTCAGGACGGGTAATGATGCAACCTGTTTACATTATTATTGCATATTCCACATGCAGTTTAGATTAATTGGCGGATGAATAAATTAAATAGCGAAGTTCCTGTTTAGAATAATCGCCTGGTGCCATTAAAACTTTATGATGTCATAAAATCCCCACAGAAATGCCTTAATAATAAATGGCGCAGCGGCGTAAACCGCTAAATTACAACCAGTTTTATATGGCCTGTCCGGCCCGCCTCTTGATGTATTTTACTTTATTCTTTCTTTTGTATATTGCCAGATATTATGTTTGGATTAGCCGGATTGATTTTCCCATATTCAATCCCTTTAACGTTTACCGGGATCGTTGTAAACCATTTAATATCGATATTGGTGTCTTTCCAGCTTTAGCGATTTTGTTATTTCGAGAGACGATGGTTTTCTTAAGTCTGCATACGATTGTAGCCTATGTTATGCCACCTATTTCGTTATTCGGTGACAGTGACACCTCCAACCTACTTATGCACAAGCATTCTCACATTGGACGAGCATGAACGTCCTCTATGTGAAGAGAAAGAATTACGCAGAGAAAACTCACCGGTGACTTCTCAATCCTTGCTTTTCTCAATCAGGGATGCACCAGCTAGAGGCGAGTTAAGCTTTTTGCCTCAGGCAGCACCACTTTCAGTAAAATGGGGGGCAGCATCAGGGACAGAGTAATCTGCTACTAAGCAGGACCTGACTCTTAAAATAGTGGCCCACATTCGTAAATAGAGAGGAAATGTGCACAGTGCGCCAGATTACTAAAGACCGGTGCACAGTCTTCAATAATCTGGTGCATGCGCCGATTATGCTTAATCTGAGTGCACTCAGTGTTTGTTTTCTGAAACACTCAGTCTAATGGTTGTGCGCCTCAATTATGTCAAGGCTTCCAACATAAATGTGAGGGCGAATTTGCATCAGAACGCCCCCTTAGGTGTTCAGTTTTCTGTCACAGCGTGCTCAGTGCAGCCGCAACACAAAACGGGTGCAAACGCCACATAAATACATGTGCAAACTGCTCTGTAAAAATGGGACAGCAGGTTTGATAAATGGGGTCCGTTGTCTCTTCATACCTGATGTCAGTATTCGTGTGAGACACTGCTTGGAGAACCCACTTACTAAAATTATAACCTGACATATGACTACTGGATGGGGCAGAGAGAGCTCCAGGATGTTTGATCCAACTCAGGATCACCCATCTGACAACACAAAGCCTAATTAGGGCATTGGGTACTAAAACTATGCAAATTAGGCCCACTTTTGGTCCTGGGGTAGAGCAGTAAACCTGACTCCACCCATTTGACAGCATAGAGTCAAAAATGACACAATTGATAGTCCAGGAACATTTGGGACTAGAAAGAAAATTCTAACCATGCCAGGATTAGCAGGATTTTAAAAGTTATAGTTAAAGGAGGTGGTGAAAGGTCCTCTTTAAAAATCGAAACATTTTGGCACCTCCCTAGTATATCAGATGTCCAATCATGTTCTGTAGCAAATTATTCTTCTACCTTTGAATTATTTCATTTGCTATAACTGTAGTTTGTTCTTCAGAGCTGCTCTTCTTACAGTTCCTGGCACAGGAAGTAGCAACCAAGGTCGGCCATTTTGAAGAATGTCATTAGTTATCCTGTCACACTACTCCATTAAGTATATACATACTTTTTCCTGCTCCCTCTTAGTTTGAAAGCTCTTAGCAATATAAGCTTATATGAACCATGGGGGATGTCATCGTAAACTCTTACTTCTAGTCATTAAAATGGAGGTCACATCCTGGTAACTGCACAATAGGCTTTCTTAAGACTTGAGTTTCCATTGTACAGAATATCTATTTTTCTGGAATATCTAGATCTTACAAGGTTATTGTTGAATACATATGTGTGATGTAACTTAATGCATATAGGTGACATTGTGGAGACCTTGACAAGTGGATATTAACCAGTCTACAGCCGGTGCCGCACTCTCATTCCCTCCGTGACTTTCTTTTGCCTTATTCTCATTTGCGATAGATGTGAAATGAAGGGAACCGAAAATGAGAAGGCATAAAAATTGACCCACTTACAATACCTGAACAAGTTATCGAGAGAGAGGCAGAGTGGATGCGATTCAACTCCCATACGCTAAAACTTTTAATGTGCCAGAGACAAAAAAAATGGATTCTACTTAATTAATATTTCCCAGGAAATGTAGATCATACAAATTCAGCCTTCAGCTAAAATTATATATAACCCAGGTGGGTTAACCATTGTCTTGGTGGGTCCCAGTACAACAAAAAAGTATCTGGAGCATTTGATGTGAGGACGTTATGTAATACCCCTTTTCTCCTGTAGAGGCCACTGTTGGAAAATTGTGCAGCTGCTCACAGCTTTACTTAGGTGATCTAGATCTGATCAGATCTAATCTCCAGCTGCTGTATGGATCTAATCTGATCAGACCTCCAGCAGAAACAGTGATTAGGAACTGATCAAATCTCATCCTTAGGCACACCAGTGATCTGGATCTTCTCAGATGAATTCCCCTGCAGTATTGATCTGGATATGATCAGATTTGGTCTCTCGCAGCTCCATTGATCGGGATCTGATGAAATCTCATCTCTAGCTGCACCAGTGATCTAGATTTGCTCAGATCTAATCTTCAGGAACATTTTTGATCTGAATCGGAGTTAATCCAGTCTCTTGCAGCACTAGTCATCTGATCTCTAGCTACACTAGTGATCTGGATATGGTCGAATCTGATCGATACCAACATTAGTGATCTGGATATGGTCAGATCTGATCTCTAACAACACAAGTGATCTGGAAATGATCAGATCTGATCTCTACCAACACTAAAGACCTGGATATGGTCAGATCTGATCTCTACCAACACTAGTGATCTGGATATGGTCAGATCTGATCTCTACCAACACTAGTAATCTTCATATGGTCAGATCTGATCTCCAGTCGCACCAGTTTTCTAGATCTGTTCAGATCTAATCCCTAGCAGTACGTCATTTTAATGAATGGGTTGTTTGGAAGGCACCTAAAAAAGTTGGATTATTCCAATCTTGATCCAAAAGCTAGGTATGGCTATATTATTCCTGATCCTCCATGATCTGGAACTGTTTAGATATGAACTCCCACAACATCAATGATCTAATCACCGGTAATCTGGATCTGCCCAGATCTCCTGCAAGAGCATTGATCTAATCACCAGTAATCTGGATCTACTCAGATCTCTTGCAAGAGCATTGATCTAATCTGGATCTGCTCCTGAAGGATTTTAGAAGGTCTTATCCACTTTATAAAGTTGGTTCATCCCAATCTTGAGCCAAGGGCTTTCCAAACAGGTCAGAGTTATACCTACCCAGTCTCTATGTTAAGGTTCAACAGAGGCATCTAGTTTCCAGATCACCTCCTCATCCAAATTATTGAAGAAACAGAAGCCATTTTGACCAACTGTTAAAGTGACAACCATCTAAATTTGTAATTTTTGAAGGGCTTGCCTAAAAAAACTCGAATTGACTCAACCAGACTTTTTTTGGAGGGGTTAAAATCAGGTAGGAACCAGAGAGGAACCATTTATTAGATGTCAAGGGTCAACAAAATTATGTTGACATGAAGAAATTTGAATTTATTACAAAAAACACCAGCGAAAATCCCCAAACTCTGAATATACAGTAATACAATATCCAAGGAACCACCATAACATTTATAGGTGGATTGTTTTGAGTCCTCCTAACACCTCGAATTGCACTTTAGAAATCATTTCCACCTTTACAATGAATTGTTATGGTCCTAAATAGAATTCAATACCATATTTTACGAGACACCACAAACCCAAAATTGACCTGTTTGGGGAGGCTTCTGCTAGTGAAGACGATATAACTCTTCTAATATGAGGTGTGTTAAACAAAATGGTAAGAGCGGGAGTAAAGTTCTATCATCTATCACTGTTCCCAGGCCGATTTTCTATTCCATTATATGGCCGAGAAATTTTAACATGGCATATAACAACATGGCAGACCTTTTATAGCCGCCATAAATATGTTATTCTATACATTAGCTGACAGAGGGAAATGATATATGATGTAATATGGGGTTCAACGTATTACTGGAAGTGCTTACTAAGCAGAATATATGGAGAAATGGCCGTTTCTTGCACCAGGTGCTGTGTACAGGGAAACAAAGCAATATCTTTGACACATTAGACATGCCCCAAACTTGATAGGTCGGGTTACGGAGTGTAACTTTCACCCAGTTCTGCTATTATGTAGTAACTCTTCATGTGTGGATAATGCTCTGGACTGGCCTGAGAGCTTGTCAGAGAGGGCAAATACATTGGAATTTACGGTTCTTAGACAAGCATAACCTCCTTTATTGACTGCTCCTCTGTCGTATCCCTCGCCCAAATCGCTCCAATTTGACCTCAACTTACACCACTAACTCCAACTGTACCTCCACTTCCATCCCTTTCTCCACCTCCACCTCTACCCCTACCGCCCCCTCTACTCACATCTACCTCACCTCGACCTCTACCTCCACATCTACCCCTACCTACACTTCCACCTCTTCTTCTACCTACACCGTAATCTTCATCTCCACCCATTCTTCTTCCTACAACTCTATTTGTAATTCTACCTTTACTTCTCCCTCCATCTCTACCCCACCCCCACCTCTACTTTTACCTCTACCTCCACCTCTACTTCTTGCTCTTCCTCACCTCCACCTCTACATCCACTTTTACTTCTTCCTTCACTTCTACCTCACCACTGCCTCTACATCCACCTCTGCCTCAACATCTACCCTGGCTCCACCTCTAACTTCACTTCTATTTTTTCCTCTACCTCACCATCACTATCTCCAACTCTACCTCAACATATACCTCTACCTCCACCTCTACCTCCACCTTTAATTATTCCTCTACCTCACCACCACCATCTCCAACTCTACCTCAACATCATCCCCTGCCTCCACCTCTAACTCACCTCTACCCCTACCTCCACCTCTACCTCAACCTTTACTTCTTCCTCTACTTCACCACCATCATCTCCAACTCCACCTCAACACCTACCCCTACCTCCACCTCTACTTCTTGCTCTTCCTCACCACCACCTCTAAATCCACTTTTAATTCTTCCTTCACCTCTACCTCACCACTGCCTCTACATTCTCCTCTGCCTCAACATCTACCATGCCTCCACCTCTAACTTCACTTCTATTTCTTCCTCTACCTCACCACCACCATCTCCAACTCTACCTCAACATATACCCCTACCTCCACCTCTACCTCAACCTTTACTTATTCCTCTACCTCACCACCACCATCTCCATCTCTAGCTCAACATCTTCCCCTGCCTCCACCTCTAACTCACCTCTACCCCTACCTCTACCTCTACCTCAACCTCAACCTTTACTTCTTCCTCTACTTCACCACCATCATCTCCAACTGTACCTCAACATCTACCCCTACCTCCACCTCTACCTCCACCTTTACTCCTTTCTCCACCTTTACCTCACCACCTCCACCTCTACCTCAACATCACGCCCTACCTCCACCTCTTACCCCACCTTCACCCCATACCTCCACATCCATCATCAACTGCATCAGCAATACCCTAGCCATTACTGCTTCTGCCTGAAGACATTTAGGTGATATATGAAGACTTAAATAAATACATTGATTTATATGGAATAGTATGCAAATTAGTTAATAGCCAACTAGACAGTAGTCAGTCCTGGAAAAAATAGTAGTTCGTCTGCAAAAGCAGACATGGCCACACCCCCAGAACACTTTAAATATTTGCATATAGTTAAAAATCTAATAAAAAACGTAATGTATTGGTCTAAAGACACTGGAAATGGGCTGAGTGCCCCGTCCATGGTAGGTCTGTAGACGTCCAGAGATAATGTAGCCTCTTATGTGACCGTCTCTTCAGAAGAAGTTTGTTTAATAACACGAGACGGTTTAATGAAGCAAAGTTTTCGCACCTTTTGATCGCCACTGTAATTAATTTGAACTCTGCGGCGACGCGCCAGGAACGGGAGAATGTGAAGGCCAAAGCTCACTGCTCCATTCTCTGCCACTTGTTCTAAAATCATTTATTAGAACATTTTCTCTTGTACCATCAAATCTAATTAAATTGCAGAATGTCGAAACGTAACGAGGAAAAAAAAAACCTCACTTTCAATTATTTCTCAAGGTTTCGAGATCTCTGTTACTGTTGTTTCGCTCCTGGACGATCCCTGGACCTTAGACATTGATTGACTTTAGAACATATGACCGTTTTACATAGATAGACAGGACTTAAAGGCGTTGTCCATTATTAGCAAGAAGGGGCTTTTTCCAGTTAAGAAACACAAGTCAATTCCATTTAAGAGAAAGGGGCTGAACTGCAATACCAGACGCAGCCTGTAGAATACAGTGGCGCTGTTTCTAAAATATGTTATGCTCTAAGGGTTTTTCAGATTTTTTTAACCAATCCTGATAATAGGGAATCATTTTGAGATTGATGGAGGTCCGAGGTCAATAAATCTGGATGCATCCATCGCAGTTCAGTAATATTCGTGAGCTGCAATACCTAACGCAGCCACTATACAACGTACAGCGCTCTCCATGTGAGGAAGTGAAGAAACTGTAGCCTTCGTCTGAGCTCTACAGTCTATTACATGGACAGATCCTTTAAAAAGGTCTCTTTAAAGTCCAGTTCAGCTCATGGCTCAGTGCTCTCCTTTGCAGGCAGTGATTGGCTGTAGGACTCTCTCCAGAGCTACGAAGACTTGTGGTGGCAGCACAAGGGCAATGAAGGGTCGGTAAATGACAAAAAAAATCTTCCTTTTAGTAAAAAAAATAACACTTTTGATGCCACAACCTTAGACACTACCTTTTGTTTCTGGTGTAATTTTAAAGATAAGAATCTTAGCTTTCAAAATGCACCAGAATCACAGTCTCCTGAGCTGTAGGAACATGGGCAGTTAAAGACAAAGTTGGAAATGTAAGATGCAGATAAATATCCAATACCTAACTATGTCTTTAACTGTCTATAGGGGTATTTATCATATGGGAATCCTACCCCCTGATAGATCCGTGGATCTATCAGGAAGCTCCGGTCTCCTGATATATCTTGCAGGGGTGGGGGGCTGTGTCGTTGGGCAGTTATACAATAAGTACAGCCTGGTGTAAAATTGCGCTGAGACCTATCCACAACTATGAATACCCCCCCTTGACACCAATTTAGGCTGGGAGGTGGTGTAAGGAGGGAAATAGGTGTACAAACCATGATAAATCTGCCCACCTCAAATCTCCAGTTTAGGGGTTTTATATCACCTTATTCCTCTTATCTTTAAAATTACACCAGAAGCATAAATTGGTGCTACAGAACGTACGATCAGGGCATCAAAAGTGATGCTCTACCACCTGTCTCTGAGTATGACTCATCTCCTCCAAAATGCGACTTATTTCATCACATTTGCATATAACTTTGCAAACAATAGTTTTTTTGGGGCAATTTTTTACCTAAAAGAGGGATTTCTAGTTAGAATATTTATTCCCCACCTGAGGGGGGGCTGCTGGTTTACTGGGGTAAAAACCGGTGTCCGGTTCCCTTTACGAGATATACTCAATTTTTGGGTGTCATCTGCATCTAAATTTTGGCTTATTGTTCCGAAAATCTCCCTCGTTGACTGTGCTAGCGATTGGCGGAGGCTCTGATACAGATATCGGCTGAATGACTATGACACAGTGAATATTCCTTTTGTTTAAGCGGAGTGACCTTGTTCTGGGAGCGCCCCGCTGCTGCCAAATCGTCCGGCGGAGATAAGTTACTGAGTAATTAATACCCTGGAACATATTCCTTTCAGCCGCGCGAGGATTTACCAGTATGAAGCGAACGGGCATAAAAAGCATTCTGCCCGACACATGCTACATATCTCCTGCCTCCTCGGTTTTTTTGCCGCTTTTCCAATTTGCAATTCACTGAAATGTATTCAGGTGGAAAGAAATGTATAAATCACTCGCCACCGAACCCATAGACTCCCACAATAAAGAAATAAATCACAAAGACTCCAAATGGAAATTAATATTTGAAAGATTTTTTTTTTTCTTTTTTTCCTCCGTGGAAGCAAATCGTACCTGTAATATGAACCTGCTCTGATGCGCCTTCATGCAACTTGTACTAATTCATGAGAAAGCTCTCCGAAACACCATTTCGGAGTTTTTAGTGCCACCTAGTCGCCAAGAACATCCCTTTAAATATGTTCCATGCGGTTTTACATGTACTCTTTAAAGAGATCCCTTTAAAAAAAAGAGCAAAGTTGACCAGGGTAAGTACAACCCCCTACTAGGGTCAACCATTATGTACTTACTCTAATAAGCTTTCCCCATCTTACATAGTTACATAGTTTATATGGTTGAAAAAAAGACACATATACATCAAGTTCACCCAAGGAAGGAAAGCGATTGGATGAGCAAGTGAGAAAAACCGGCTCTACGTGCTGCGGGCCGATTGACCTGCTATTGGGACCTACCCGCTTACCCCGGTGGCTGAGTTACTAAATGCATGCCTCCTTCCTCAACACCATTCAGTTTGGAGGGGCGTGCATATATCCTCGTGTCTCACAGCAGCTAGCACAGTCCTGCTGCTCCACCTCCTCAGTTAGCTCCTCCTCTTTCCAGTGTAACACTCACTTACTGCTCAGTCTCGCCTCTCCCGCTTCAACTGAAGCTGTGCTAGTTCATGTGAGATCCAAACAGACAGCAGATGACATGTGACCAGGGCTAAGAAACACCCTCAATCTATAAGCTGCTGCATTAGAGTAAGTTATGATTGCTTAATATAAGTAAAAATGTCATTGCAGTAAATATTCCCCTTCTGGCTTTACGGGTAGGTGTACTTTTGGTACTTCTGATGGTGTCTCATGTCCTGAGGGATTTCCAGTAGGTCAGGGGGGCAAGAACTAACTTGCACTGATAACTGAATGCTAGCATTCTCACTCAACATCACTGGCTTTCAGTCACATCTCACAGCAGCTAGCACAGTCCTGCTCCTCCACAACCAGGCCCCTCCTCCTCCCAGTGTAACTCTCACTCACTGCTCAGCCTTTCCTCTCTCACGTCAGCTGAAGCTGAGCCAGCTCATGTGAGATCCAAGACAATATGTGACCACGGAAATGTGTGAGAAGCTGCAAATTTACTACGGGAACTTAGTACTTTATTAGTACCTTATGTGTTTATTGACTTGCCTTCCACAAGGGCTTCCATGGCCTTGAAAGTTGAACTTCTGTATTACTACAAGGTATCGTAAGACTGATAATTACCCTTCTATTACCTCGTCTGAGATTATGACATCACACTGATTTATCGTTTTACGGTTTGTGTTACGAGGCTTATTAAACACGACTCCGGCGTCGCATCGGTAAAAGTTACTATACATAAGGGAGCGCCGCCTGATAGTAGTGCGGAGGCTTCACTTTCATCAAAAAGTAGATTTTTTTTTTTTTTTGTTAATGCTTGAGGGTAAAATTTTGCAACTATTATCCCAGGTAAAAAAGTGTTTTCCCTACATCTGGTAACAGTAAAGGGATTTTTACTGTGACACATAATAATAAAGACACTTTGGGAGCCTCCGAGGATTAACGACATTAAAGTTTTTACATTCAAAATCTGTCTATCCGTCAGCAGTGTAAATTACATGCAATATTACAAGAAAGTAACCAAGGAGATATTGTCTTATAGCGCTTTATGGCGTCATTGTGTATTAGTATCGCTTTATTGTTTATCTACTTCAGCTCCCCTTTAATTTAAGTATAGTTACCTAGCAACAGCTAGTCCTATTGTCTGTGCTGCTCCCTATAGATACACAATACAATGAACTGTAGTACTGTACTGTGTCCATATATACAGGATAGGAGTAGTAGTACTGTACTGTGTCCATATATACAGGATAGGAGCAGTAGTACTGTGCTGTGTGCATGTATACAGGATAGGAGTAGTAGTACTGTACTGTATCTATATATATACAGGATAGGAGTAGTAGTACTGTACTGTATCTATATATACAGGATAGGAGTAGTAGTACTGTGCTGTGCCCATATATACAGGATAGGAGTAGTAGTACTGTACTTTGTGCATATATACAGGATAGGAGTAGTAGTTCTGTGCTGTGCCCATATATACAGGATAGGGGTTGTAGTACTGTGCTGTGTCCATATATACAGGATAGGAGTAGTAGTACTGTACTGTATCTATATACAGCATAGGAGTAGTAGTACTGTACTGTGTGCATGTATACAGGATAGGAGTAGTAGTACTGTGCTGTGCCCATATATACAGGATAGGAGTAGTAGTACTGTGCTGTGCTCATATATACTGGATAGGAGGAGTAGTACTGTGCTGTGCTCATATATACTGAATAAGAGTAGTAGTTCTGTGCTGTGCCCATATATATACAGGATAGGAGTAGTAGTACTGTGATGTGCTCATATATACAGGATAGGAGTAGTCGTATTGTGCTGCGCCCATATATACAGGATAGGAGAAGTAGTACTGTACTGTATCTATATACAGGATAGGAGTAGTAGTACTGTACTGTGTGCATGTATACAGGATAGGAGTAGTAGTACTGTGCTGTGCCCATATATACAGGATAGGAGTAGTAGTACTGTGATGTGCTCATATATACAGGATAGGAGTAGTCGTATTGTGCTGCGCCCATATATACAGGATAGGAGAAGTAGTACTGTACTGTATCTATATACAGGATAGGAGTAGTAGTACTGTGCTGTGCCTATATATACAGGATAGGAGTAGTAGTACTGTGCTGTGCCCATATATACAGGATAGGAGTAGTAGTACTGTGATGTGCTCATATATACAGGATAGGAGTAGTCGTATTGTGCTGCGCCCATATATACAGGATAGGAGAAGTAGTACTGTACTGTATCTATATACAGGATAGGAGTAGTAGTACTGTGCTGTGCCTATATATACAGGATAGGAGTAGTAGTACTGTGCTGTGCCCATATATACAGGATAGGAGTAGTAGTACTGTGCTGTGCTCATATATACTGAATAAGAGTAGTAGTTCTGTGCTGTGCCCATATATACAGGATAGGAGTAGTAGTAATGTGCTATCTATAGGGGATCCGCTGTGCCCATATATACAGGATAAGAGTAGTAGTAATGTGCTTTGCCCATATATACAGGATAGGAGTAGTAGTACTGTGCTGTGCCCTTATATACAGGATAGGAGTAGTAGTACTGTGCTGTGCCTATATATACAGGATAGGAGTAGTAGTACTGTGCTGTGCCCATATATACAGGATAGGAGTAGTAGTACTGTGCTGTGCCCTTATATACAGGATAGGAGTAGTAGTACTCTTGTGTTCCCTTATGTACAGGATAGGAGTAATAGTACTGTGCTGGTTTCATGAGTTGCTCAGCTGCCCATCAACCAGCTTTTTTGGGTGAGCCTGAAAGCCGAGCCCAAACTTCTTCTGCACAGAGCTCAACATTACGGTTCGGGTCCACTCATCACTAGAGGTTTTTGCATTTGCATCTGAAGCTGATAATAACTGACACCCATGGGGCCGTGACAGAACCCTAAATCTGGGACTGCCCCGCCTCAATCCGGATGATTAGGAACTACATCTTTCCTTAGAATCCTGACTTTAAATAAAAAGCCTAAAGAACAAAGAGGGTCTAATTGGATCGGAGAAATGTAATAAAGCGAAGAGGAATCTGTATGGTGAGGATAAGCCCCCGGCTTTGCTGTAGGTTGCAGCACAATGGCAGAGCTGCAGTCAGTGTCAGATTTTATTATCCTAACCAATCACTGTCTCCATCAAACGGAATGCGAAAAACTCCTAAATGATGGCGGGTTTTTACGGAGGAGAGAGGGAGAGTGGACGGCTGTAAATATCCCCCCCCCCCCCCCCCGCTGCGCCGTGCTCCCTCTTCCGGGCCTCTAATTTATTATAAATTATACACATTGATCTCACATTGATAAAGCAGCCAATTTTTTTTTGCGTGTGGCGAAAGTGTAGAACTTCATCTTGTGGTTTGGGGACATAAATCTTTGGCGCCATCGTGTATGTTATACATACGTATACATTTTTTGCCCCCGGTTTTTTGATTAATAGAGAGGAGATTGAGTGGGGCAGGTGACAAATTCAGCACAATCGCCCGTTCAATAATTCCGCTATTGTGTCTGTGTAGCAACAATGATGAAGGAAATTGCCTTAAAGGAACAGTCCTTGAAGGGTTTTTGTCTTGTTTTTTTATTTTATATATTCATTGACAACTTAAAGTGGACCTATCACTAGGAATGTAATTTTTTAGCTGGTGACAAGTTCCAATAGCCTGTGCTATGCCGTTAAAAAATGCCTTTGTCAGCATTCTGAATTATTTCAGCACTTTAGAAAAGTTAATTTCACATTACCTGGCTCCCTGCCAGCAGCGTGTGGTAAGTCCTTGGGGAGGGGGCAGATGTAGCCTAAGTCAGTCTCCTATCCTCCACACACACCTCTCTCCACTTCCTGTCATGTGCATTAAGCAGGCAGGGGAGGGAGGGGGATGAGTGAGGACTAGAGGAAGAATGCATGAGGTGACTGAGACACAGGTTGCTGCAGCTGCTCCTTTACCCCCGGACTCACCAAACCCTGCTAGCAGAGAGCCGGGTAATGTGAAATAAACTTTTATAAAGTAGTGTCAGAATACAGAATGCTGACAAAGGCATTTTTTAAAATCAGTATAATATAGGCTTTTGGAACCTGTCGTCAGCTATAAATGACATCAGTTATGATCTAAATTAAGGAAGATCCATAATGCAGGTCTTTTTAATGCATAGCTATTAAGAAGTTGGATCCTCCAGGGACTGAGTCTCTCCACCCTGAGCATAGGTCATCTCTTTAGTAGACTTATCTCTTGACCATAGTATTGTGCAGCTAAAGAGGACATCTCCTGTGAAGGTAATATGGGTAATATGTAATGCTCTTTTTCTCCTGTGGGGGCAGTGCAGGGAATTTAAGTATCTGATTTGTACCAAGAATCAGCTTAATATTAAGGGATCCTTCAGAAAAAATAGGGATTTTCTTAAGTGAAGAATCCTTATATCTACCCATGGGTACCACTTCCTAAAAAATAGGGGTCCTTTCCCATCTATTTTGTAAACAAGACCCTTATACTTATTACTAAAAAATAAGGGACCACCACTATAGTAAGAGGGTCCCATTTCCCAATCCTTAACGTTATAGTTCGGTGGGAATACCTCTTTAAGTCACGCCCATTTTTGTTATATGGAGGGAGGGACACTGGGGCGACATCCAAGCCCTCAAACTCAAAATGTCCATCTACTCCTCTGAGGACTTGTTACATGAATCGGGCCCTTGGGATTTTTTTTTGGATTGTGTGTTGCTATTTATTTCATCGGGTAACGTTAACGTTCTGTTGCAGTTTTCCATTTTTTTCCCCATTTCCAGATAATAAAAAGTTAAAATCCGGAAAATAAACAGTTGTCTTAAATTTGATGGAACTCATTTTCTTTTTACTCTCGGAAAAAAATGGAAATAATTGCCGTAATATCCTGTGGTCTGTGTTTTTTACGCGTAGCTTCCTTTATAGTCCTTGTGGTCAATTACACCGGGGGTTTTACTTAAAATGAAGGGAAAATGTGCAGCGAAGCAGAAGGGCCACTTAGCGAAGGATATTAAAGGGCCATAAAGTGAAATAGACACTCGACTTAAAAATCCGTCGTCCCGTTTCCCGTGTCGTAATTTAATCAGAGTTTTATGGAATTTTGAGGGCTCCGCGTAAAAAAAGTCATCTTTCAGAAGGGCTATTTGACAGATTTGAGGTTCTTACAACAATTTCTCAGAGTTTAATATTCAACTAAAAAAAAAATGTGAGTGATTGAGTAGTAAATTAGAAAGCAATTGTAACTAAATTCCTACGGGGGCCATTACTTCAAATCCAATTCTCTCTTGATATACAGTAGACGATTTCTTGGTGATAAATGGCACATGAACTCGTAGAGGCGAGGACAGGATAAATGATGGAGGGAAAACTTCGGCCAACACGCAAAAAAATAACCGGTAAATAAGTTCTGAGAATTGTCTGAATCTGCTGGATTTCAGTGGTTTCGAAAATTGGATGTAAGGTCGAGAGCTTGGTCATGTCATTGTTTTATTTATAGACACAGATGCTTCTTTTTATGTAAGTTGGACGTGATCTGGGTTGTTCAGACATCCAGCCTACTCTACAACCACTTTCGACACATTTGTTTGTCAAACGCTCAACCTTCTCTTTATCTACTCTTGAGTTGTTCTTGGTTGGTCAGGTATCTAACCCACTCTGTATCTTCTGTCTTTGCTGGTCAGACACCTCACCTTCTCTGCATCTGCTCTCCAAATGTTCTTGGTGGATCACATTACCTTACGACACATTTGTTTGTCAAATGCCCAACCTTCTCTTTATCTACTCTTGAGTTGTTCTTGGTTGGTCAGGTATCTAACCCACTCTGCATCTTCTGTCTTTGATGGTCAGACACCTCACCTTCTCTACATCTGCTCTCCAAATGTTCTTGGTGGATCACATTACCTTTCGACACATTTGTTTGTCAAATGCCCAACCTTGTCTTTATCTACTCTTGAGTTGTTCTTGGTTGGTCAGGCGCCTAACCCACTCTGCATCTTCTGTCTTTGCTGGTCAGAGACCTCACCTTCTCTGCATCTGCTCTCCAAAAGTTCTTGGTGGATCACATTACCTTTCGACACATTTGTTCGTCAAATACCCAACCTTGTCTTTATCTACTCTTGAGTTGTTCTTGGTTGGTCAGGGTCCTAACTCACTCTGCATCTTCTGTCTTTGGTGGTCAGACACCTCACCTCTGCATCTGCTCTCCAAATGTTCTTGGTGGATCACATTACCTTTCGACACATTTGTTTGTCAAATGCCCAACCTTGTCTTTATCTACTCTTGAGTTGTTCTTGGTTGGTCAGGTGCCTAACACACTCTGCATCTTCTGTTTTTGCATCTACTTTAAAGATGTTTTTGGCTGGTCAGACACATAACTCACTATGCATCAACCTTTGAGATGTTACTGATGTGTCAGTTGCCCATCCTACTCCGCATTTACTTTAAAGATGATCTTGGTAGGTCAACTTACTATGCATCTAGTCTTGAGGTTCTTTTTGCTGGTTAGATGCTTATCATGCTATACACCTACTCTTACATGTTATTAGTTAGTTATAAACCAAATCTACTCTGCAACTGCTCTTGAGATGTTCTTAGGTAGTAAGAGGCCTAACCTACTCTGAATCCACTCTCCAGATGTTCTTGCTTGATTAGATTCCTAACCTGCTATCTTGAGATGTTCTTTGTTGGTCAGACACCTAATCTATTCTCTATCCACCCTTGAGATATCCCTGGTCTGTCAGATGCCCAACTTACTCTGAATCTAATTTCAAGATGGTCTTGGTTGGTCAGAGGAATAACTTACATTATAACCTATAATAGTCTTAGTCATAGACCTAACTTACTCTGCATCTTCTCTTGAGATGTTCTTGGTTGGTTAGAGACCTAACTTACACTGAATCTACTGTATTCTCAAGATGTTCTTAGTTGGTCAGAGGCCTAACCTACTCTGTCTCTACTCTTGAGCTGCTCTTTGTTGGTCAGACACCTAACCTATTCTCTATCCACCCTTGAGATATTCCTAGTTTGTCAGATTCCCAACTTGCTCTGCATCTAATTTCAAGATGGTCTTGGTGGGTCAGAGGAATAACTTACATTATAACCTACAAGGTTCTTAGATAGTCATAGACCTAACCTACTCTGCATCTACCTTTGAGATGTTCTTGGTTGGTTAGAGACCTAACTTACCCTGAATCTACTGTATTCTCAAGGTGTTCTTAGTTGATCAGAAGCCTAACCTACTCTGTCTCTACTCTTGAGATGTTCTTGGATGGTTAGAAGCCTAACCTACTCTGCCTCTACCCTTGACATGTTCTTTAATAGTTAGAAGCCTAACCTACTCTACATCTTTCCTTGAGATATATTTTTGGTTGGTTAGAGACCTAACCTACTCTGAATCTACTGCATTCCCGAGGTGTTCTTGGTTGTTCAGACGCTTAACCTACTCTGCCTCTACTCTTGAGATTTTCTTGGATGGTAAGAAGCATAACCTACTGTGAATCTATTCTCCAGATGTCCTCAGATGCCTAATCTGCTCCCCATTTACTCTTGAGATGTTATCGGTTGGTCAGACACCTAAACCTTTATCCTACTACCTAAAATCTTAGTCCTTAATACTAAGTTAACAATTTGTAGTACATTAGATTAATATTTGTAAAGCCTACCATCTTTGGTGAGCCTGGCTGAGAATGGTGATTGGTGGTTCTCCCATGTTTAACCCCATCGAGGTGCTTGGCATGCTTGACCAAAATGAAGAGGTATAGCTATAGGCCAACAATAGGGATCATACAGACCTAAAATATCTATTGGAGGAATCTGTTCACGATGATCAAATAATATGCACAGAGATGGAATCAACGCTCCTCAAACATTTCGGAAGTATCTTGTGGAATATTCCTTTAAAGGAAATGTCTCAGATGCCTTCCACTCTGTGGTGGCTTCTCCCTAGAGGGTTAAATACCGGCTCATTTTATTATCTTATTATAATGCAAATTTGAAGATTAAAGTTAAATTTTACGCAGAGTTATTATTTTGCGTTGTGAATAATTTACTATGTTGGTATTTTTGAATAAACTCCCTAAATCTCTCCCTCTTCTTCCTTCCAGCTCTGTGGCTGTGGACTGCTCGGAGTCGGGATATGGCTTTCTGTATCGCAAGGAAATTTTGCTACATTCTCTCCCAGCTTCCCGTCACTGTCGGCAGCAAATCTAGTGATTGCCATTGGCACAATCGTCATGGTGACTGGCTTCCTCGGATGTCTCGGTGCTATAAAGGAAAACAAGTGCCTCCTCTTAAGTGTGAGTTACTGTATATGACAATTTACAGGATACCTGTCACTTTTATCTACCAGATGTATGTTATAGAGCAGGAGGAGCTGAGCACATAGTACATAGTGTCCTATCTGCAGGCAGCATGTTATAGAGCAGGAGGAGCTGAGCACATAGTACATAGTGTCCTATCTGCAGGCAGCATGTTATAGAGCAGGAGGAGCTCAGCACATAGTACATAGTGTCCTATCTGCAGGCAGCATGTTATACATCAGGAGGAGCTGAGCAGATTGTGCAAAGTGTCCTATCTGCAGGCAGCATGCTATAGAGCAGGAGGAGCTCAGCACATAGTACATAGTGTCCTATCTGCAGGAAGCATGTTATACAGCAGGAGGAGCTGAGCAGATTGTGCAAAGTGTCCTATCTGAAGGCAGAATGTTATAGAGCAGGAGGAGCTGAGCAGATTGTACATAGAGTCCTATCTGCAGGGAGCGTGTTATAGTGCAGGAGGAGCTGAGCAGATTGTACATAGTGTCCTATCTGCAGGCAGCATGTTATAGAGCAGGATGAGCTCAGCAGATTGTACATATTGTCCTATCTGCAGGCAGCATGTTATAGAGCAGGAGGAGCTGAGCAGATTGTACATAGTGTCCTATCTGCAGGCAGCATGTTATAGAACAGGAGGAGCTGAGCAGATTGTACATAGCGTCCTATCTGCAGGCATCATGTTACAGAGCAGGAGGAGCTGAGCAGTTTGTACATAGTGTCCTATCTGCAGGCAGCATGTTATAGAGCATGATAAGCTGAGCAGATTGTACATAGTGTCCTATCTGCAGGCAGCATGTTATAGAGCAGGAGGAGCTGTGCAGATTGTACAAGAGTCCTATCTGCAGGCAGCATGTTATAGAGCAGGGGGAGCTGAGCAGATTGTACTTAGTGTCCTATCTGAAGGCAGCATGTTATAGAGCAGGAGAAGCTGAGCAGATTGTTCATATTGTCCTACCTGCAGGCAGCATGTTATACAGCAGGAGGAGCTGAGCAGAATGTTCATAGTGTCCTATCTGCAGGCAGCATGTTGTAGAGCAGAAAGACTTAATGTTTTGTTACAATTCCAAATATTAATGTACATTTTCTTCTTCCAGTTTTTCATCATTTTGCTGATCATTCTTTTGGCTGAGCTGATACTGCTTATCCTATTCTTCGTCTATATGGACAGGGTGAGTCATCTGCTTTTCTTCTATGGACACATATTATTGTATAGATAATATATGATTGTTTTTGATGAAACAGCGCCACATTTCTCCATAGCCCATGTCTGGTATTGCATCTGATTGTTATTCTTCATTGGGTGAAGCTAAGCTGCAATACTTGATATGTCCTTTTCCGTTCACTTCGAGGGGTTATCTAGAGTAAATATTTTAAAAATAGAGCCATATTTTAGGTCTTCACATGTGTGAGACCCCCACAAATCAGCTTTATATTAAACAGAGAGTGAAACAGGAAGTAGACAGCTCTATTTCCTGTTTAGTGGTCCGTCCAGGTCACTGCAGATCAGCTCCATTTATTTGAATAGGATCTTAACTGTAGTGACTCAGTGCAGCCACTATACAGTGGACGGCACTGTCTGCTTACTATTTCCTTCTATACTCATTACCTGACTTGTGGAAGTTTTGGTTATTGTACCCCCACCAATCTGATATTCATGGCCTTAGGAGCGGCCATGAATATATTTTAGCCTGGAAAATCCCTTTAAATACGAAGAAGTCCTTAGTTTCTATAAACCATTGCTGTTACTTTTACTTTAGATCGGAGGAGGGTCTATACTTTGTGCAGGTGCCTCAGCTGTCTCCAGGGGATTATTTTTGTCTCCAGCTGTGCGGATTATTACAAAAATTCCAAATTTAGAATTTCTATTTTTTTTTATCCCTTTAAATCATCACTCTCCTCATATTAATAACCTGGAACATTAGGGAAGACAGATGTTTAATGCCCTCAAATTGGACTCAAAACTTTCTTTCTCCATTCATTTCCAACACGCCGAAAAATAATAAACAGCTGTCACCGGAATATGCTTTATTGGGCTGTATCCGATGGATTCGGGGCCCCGTTGTTCGGGATGGTAACGGCGCACATTGTGCCGAGTGTTTTCGTTACATTTGCATATTAAATACCTATTGAGAGGATTAAACCGCTCCATAAAACGGAAGCGATCGCGAGATGTGGCGGCCGGTGACAGGACGTTTCATACGGCTGATTAATGGCCGACTGGAGCCATCTCGTATTAGAAGCGACGCTCCCGAAATCTATGTTCATCAGACATTAAAACCTCTAATCTGAGGCCACTGGGGCGACTCGGACTTCCTTATATCCAGTGAAAATTGAGAACATTTTAATCTAGGAATTATATTATATTTATAGTCAATTTCTAAAGTAAAATTCCTTAAAGGGGTTGGCCAGTTTACCTCATGTTTTTGTAACGTGTGTGTAAGTGTGGGGGAGCTGGATATGACGTAATTTACCAATATACATCTAGTAATAGTTCTGCTTCGCTTTCTGATATGTAATGTGAATCCTCCTGTCCTTTACCTCATGATTTTACCTCATGATTTTACCTCATGTCTTTTACCTCATCATTTTACCTCATGTCTTTTACCTCATCATTTTACCTCATGTCTTTTACCTCATTAGCCAGACATTCCTATCCACAAAATGGCGGCAGATGGAGGGTCATGTGATCTCTATCTGTCCATAAACAATAGCTCTGCCAGGGCCTTATGATAGTATTCATGAATATAAGATTAACGTCCTGGCAGATGAAGTAAAAGATATGAGTAGAGATGAGCGAACATACTCGTCCGAGCTTGATGCTCGTTCGAGCATTAGCGTACTCGAAACTGCTCGTTGTTCGGACGAATACTTCGCCCGCTCGAAAAAATGGCAGCTCCCGCCGTTTTGCTTTTTGGCGGCCAGAAACAGAGCCAATCACAAGCCAGGAGACTCTGCACTCCACCCAGCATGACGTGGTACCCTTACACGTCGATAGCAGTGGTTGGCTGGCCAGATCAGGTGACCCTGGGATAGACTAGCCGCTGACCGCGCTGCTCGGATCATTCTGTGTCTGGATGCCGCTAGGGAGAGAGCTGCTGCTGGTCAGGGAAAGCGTTAGGGTGTTCTATTAGAATAGTGTTAGGCAGGAGTGATTCTACAAGAACCCAACAGCCCTTCTTAGGCCTACAATAACGTTATACTTTTTTTTTTTTATTTGCTTGTGGCTGGGCTTTCTGGCACTAGTAGTGCAGCTAGTACCATATTGTGAGGAATTAGCAGGGGGACTTGCTACCGTTGTGTTTAGCTCTTAGTGACACACATATCCACCTCAAACACCAAAGTGGGAAAATTTATTAGGGGTTTGATTTCAATTAGGCAGAGTCTGCTATTTACTTTTTATTTTACGTTTATTTTTTCATAACTCAGCGTCATCTCATCAGTGTGCTTTCATACTTGGCTAGAAAATAGCCATAGGAGAATCCAAACGGCTTACTTACGCCTACAGTAGCGTTATATATATTTGATTTCTGGTTGATCTGCTGGTGGCTGTAGTTTCTGCAGTGCATGTACTTGCCAATTGTGAGCAATTTGTAGTGAGACTTGCGACCGCTGTGTTTTACGCTTAGTGACGCACATATCCATCGCAAAGACCGAAGTGGGAAAATTTATTAGGGGTTGGATTTCAATTAGGCACAGTCTGCCATTTCCTTTTTATTTTACGTTTATTTTTTCATAACTCAGCGTCATCTCATCTGGCATAGCAGTGTGCTTTCATACTTGGCTAGAAAATAGCCATAGCAATAGGATAGCATTGTTTGGTTTTAAAAACTAAAAAACACTAAAAAAAACTAAAAAACACAAAAAAACACAAAAAAAAGTAAAAAAAAAATTAAAGTTATAACTTTCATTTTCAAAATGTTTTACCCGAGGGCTAGGGGTAGAGGACGAGGGCGGGGACGTGGGCGTCCAACTACTGCAGGAATCAGAGGCCGTGGTCCTGGGCCGGGTGAGACACCACCTGCTGATGAGGGAGCAGGGGAACGCCGCAGAGCTACACTCCCTAGGTTCATGTCTGAAGTTACTGGGACTCGTGGTAGAGCACTGTTGAGGCCAGAACAGTGCGAACAGGTGATGTCGTGGATTGCCGACAATGCTTCTAGCCATTTGTCCACCAGTCAGTCTTCCACGCAGTCCACCCATGTCACCGAAATCGGCACTCCTCCAGCTCCTGCACCTCAGCCTCCTCCCCCCCAGTCTGCCCCCTCCCAGGAAAATTTGGCATTTGAACCGGCATACTCTGAGGAACTGTTTTCTGGACCCTTCCCACAGTCACAAACCACTTGTCCGGTTGCTGCTGAGCAATTTTCCGATGCCCAGGTTTTCCACCAGTCGCAGTCTGTGGGTGATGATGACCTTCTTGACGTAGTGGAAGAAGTGTGTAAAGAGGTGTCCGACGATGAGGAGACACGGTTGTCAGACAGTGGGGAAGTTGTTGTCAGGGCAGGAAGTCCGAGGGGGGAGCAGACTGAGGGATCGGAGGATGATGAGGTGACAGACCCAAGCTGGGTTGATAGGCCGGGTGAACACAGTGCTTCTGAGACGGAGGAGAGTCCTCGACCAGAACAGGTTGGAAGAGGCAGTGGTGGGGCCAGACGGAGAGGCAGGGCCAGACCTGGTGCATCAGCGCCAAATGTGTCAACTAGTGAAGCTCCCGTGGCGAGGGCTCCTGCGGCGAGGGCTAGATTTTCAGAAGTCTGGAGGTTCTTTAAGGAAACACCGCATGACCGACGGACTGTGGTGTGCAACATTTGCCAAACCAGGATCAGCAGGGGTTCCACCACTAATAGCTTAACTACCACCAGTATGCGCAGGCATATGAATGCTAAACACCCCACTCAGTGGCAACAAGCCCGTTCACCTCCGGCCGTGCACACCACTGCTCCTTCCCCTGTGTCAGCTGATAGTCAGCCCCCTGCCCAGGACCCTGCCACAAAAACCCCATCGTCGCCTCCACGATCCTCCACAGCATCCACCAGCGTTCAGCTCTCCATACCCCAGACGCTGGAGCGGAAACGCAAATATAGTGCAACCCACCCGCACGCCCAAGCCCTTAATGTCCACATCTCCAGATTGCTCAGCCTGGAGATGCTGCCCTATAGGCTAGTAGAGACCGAGGCCTTTCGCAACCTCATGGCGGCGGCCGCCCCTCGGTATTCGGTCCCCAGCCGCCACTACTTTTCCCGATGTGCCGTCCCAGCCCTGCACCAGCACGTGTCAGACAACATCATCCGTGCCCTGACCAACGCCGTTTCTGACAAGGTCCACCTGACCACGGACACGTGGACGAGTGCTGCCGGGCAGGGCCACTATATATCGCTGACGGCACATTGGGTTAACTTGGTGGAGGCTGGGACCGAGTCTGACCCTGCGGCTGGTCATATACTGCCGACGCCAAGGATTGCGGGGCCTACCTCGGTCCAGGTGTTTCAGGCCTACTATGCCTCCTCCTCCTCCCACCCCTCCTCCACCTCCTCCTCCGAACTACCATCCGTGGGCATGGCGCCATCAGTCGGTAGCTCTAGGCACAGCAGCAGTGCCGTCGCTAAGCGACAGCAGGCGGTGCTCAAACTGCTGAGCCTAGGCGATAAAAGGCACACCGCCCAAGAACTATTACAGGGCATCACGGCGCAGACTGATCTGTGGCTGGCACCGCTGAACCTGAAGCCAGGCATGGTTGTGTGTGACAACGGCCGTAACCTGGTGGCGGCTCTGCAACTCGGCAGACTGACACATGTGCCATGCCTGGCCCATGTGTTAAATCTGATAGTTCAGCGTTTCCTCAAGACATACCCCAATCTGTCTGATTTGCTCACGAAGGTGCGCCGCATCTGTGCGCATTTCAGGAAGTCCAGCACAGATGCTGCCACTCTCAGGGCAGCGCAGCGCCGCCTCCAACTGCCCGCTCACCGACTGTTGTGCGACGTGCCCACGAGGTGGAATTCAACACTGACCATGTTATCCAGAGTTTACCAGCAGCGCAGAGCGATTGTAGACTGCCAGATCTCAACTTTCACCAGAACTGGTAGTCAGGTCAGTCAGCTTCCTCAAGTCTACAATGAGGAGTGGACGTGGATGTCTGATATCTGTCAGGTGCTGAGTAACTTTGAGGAGTCAACACAGATGGCCAGTGGCGATGCCGCCATCATCAGCCTCACCATCCCGCTGCTTGGCCTGTTGAAAAAATCTCTGATCAGCATGAAGTCGGAAGCTTTGCGCTCGTCACAAGAGACGGGGGAAGAAGATTCCCTTGTTGATAGCCAAAGCACCCTTAGGTCTGTTTCTCAGCGCATATCGGAGGAGGTGGAGGTGGAGGAGGATGAGGAGGAAGAGGAGGAGAATGTTGGCGAGACACAAGAGGGGACCATTGTTGAGTCCTTCACTGTTCAGCGTGTATGGGCAGAAGAAGAGGAGTTGGAGGAGTTGGAGGAGGAGGAAATGGACAGTCAGGCCAGTGAGGGGAGTGAATTCTTACGCGTTGGTACTCTGGCGCATATGGCAGATTTCATGCTAGGCTGCCTATCCTGTGACCCTCGCGTTCAAAGAATTTATTCCAGCACCGATTACTGGGTGTTCACTCTCCTGGACCCACGGTACAAGCAAAATCTTTCCACTCTCATCCCTGGAGAGGAAAGGAGTGTGAGAATGCATGAATACCAGCAGGCCCTGGTGCACAAGCTGAAACACTATTTCCCTTCTGACAGCGCTAGCGGCAGAGTGCGTAGTTCTGCGGGACAAGTAGCGAGGGAGAGTAGGCGAGCAGGCAGCTGGTCCAGCACTGGCAAGGGTACGCTTTACAAGGCTTTTGCCAGCTTTATGTCACCCCAGCAAGACACTGTCACCTGTCCCCAGTCTCGGCAGAGTAGGGCTGATCTTTACAGAAAGATGGTGAGGGAGTACGTAGCTGACCATACCATCGTCCTAAATGATCACACAGCTCCCTACAACTACTGGGTTTCAAAGCTGGACATGTGGCACAAACTGGCGCTGTACGCCTTGGAGGTTCTTGCCTGCCCTGCCGCTAGCGTCTTGTCCGAGCGGGTTTTCAGTGCAGCTGGTGGCATCATCACCGATAAGCGTACACGCCTGTCGACTGACAGCGCTGACAGGCTGACGCTTATTAAGATGAATAAAGCCTGGATTTCTCATAATTTCCAATCTCCACCAGGTGAAGGAAGCTCAACCTGAATAATTTATCCACTCCTCCTCCTCCTCCTCATTTTCCTCCTTCTCCTCCTCTTTGTACAGTAAAGCAGAGGAAACTGGCTATTTTTTGACAGGGCCCACTGGCTCTAGCTATAGTACTTTATGCATTTAATTTTTCTGGAGGGCCACCGACCCGGTCCTCTGTTTTAAACAATTTTTGGGAGTGCCACATACAGGCACTCAATCTATTCAATTTTTCTGGAGGGCCACCTACCTGCTCCTCTGGTTTGAAAACTTTTTTGGACTGCCACATACAGGCACTCAATCTATTCCATTTTTCTGGAGGGCCACCTACCTGCTCCTCTGGTTTGAAAACTTTTTTGGACTGCCACATACAGGCACTCAATCTATTCCATTTTTCTGGAGGGCCACCTACCTGCTCCTCTGGTTTGAAAACTTTTTTGGACTGCCACATACAGGCACTCAATCTATTCCATTTTTCTGGAGGGCCACCTACCTGCTCCTCTGGTTTGAAAACTTTTTTGGACTGCCACATACAGGCACTATCCAAATTAAATTGTCTCCATAGCAGCCTCCACACGTTGTCTCCATTGCTACCTCCAAAAGTCGTCAATATAGCTGCCTCCATACATCGTCCCTTTATCAAACGAGGTGTGTCAGGCAGAATTTTGGGTTGTTTTCATGGCTTCCACAACAAACTTGTTAACTTTGTCGCCACCCTGCTGTGTTATCCACAAAATATACTGGCAAACTTTTATCATTTACCAATATTATTTCAGCGCTTCTTGCGCATCTGTTTACATTCCCCTCACCCGCCATATCCCAAACTTATAAGAACGCTACTACACTTAACTTGGTGCACGCTGGGACCGAGTCTGACCCTGGGGCTGGTGATATACTGCCGACGCAGAGGATTGCGGGGCCTACCTCGGTCCAGGTCTCAAAGGCCTACTATACCTCCTCCTCCTCCCACCCCTCCTCCACCTCCTCCTCCTCCGAATTACCATCCGTGGCCATGGCGCCATCAGTCGGTAGCTCTAGGCACAGCAGCAGTGCCGTCGCTAAGCGACAGCAGGCGGTGCTCAAACTGCTGAGCCTAGGTGATAAAAGGCACACCGCCCAAGAGCTATTACAGGGCATTCCACATCAAACTTGTTAACTTTCTCGCCACCCTGCTGTGTAATCCACAAAATATACTGGCAAACTTTTATCATGTACCGATATTATTTGAGCGCTTCTTGCTCACCTCCTTTGGTTCCTCTCTGCCACCCATTGGTTTGAAGCCTGAGTCCATTTAGGGTATGTCGCCATGCCACTCTCTAGCCTGCCGCTGCTGCCGCTGCCTCTGCATGCCGTCCCCTATAGTGTCAGGGTCAATTATTGGATGTTTTACATGCTATCTAGCTTCATTCTGTCACTCTGTCATGGCCATGCTGTTGCCCATAATTTTGGCATAATGGTGCGATTAAGCAGCCTCAGAGGCATCCATGCATGCTGCCCCTGCTGTTTCCTGTCCATTTCCGTGGTGTTTCCATCCTTTTCTGAGGTTCCCAGGTGTTTGGCCAAGCTTCCCTGTGCAGAGCCTTGGTCCCCTTGAAAAATGCTCGAGTCTCCCATTGACTTCAATGGGGCTCGTTATTCGAGACGAGCACTCGAGCATCGGGAAAAGTTCGTCTCGAATAACGAGTACCCGAGCATTTTAGTGCTCGCTCATCTCTAGATATGAGGTAAAATGATGAGGTAAAAGACAGGAGGCTTCACTTTATATATCAAGAAAGGGAAGCAGAATTATTAATAGATGTATGTCGGTAAATTACCTTATATCCTGCCCCCCCACATACACACATTACAAAAAACATGAAGTAAAGTGTCCAACCCCTTTAATTCTAATTATTCCTTTAGAATAATTCTAATGATATTGTCAGGGTCATCAAATTGGTGGGGATCCAACAGGAACAGGAAGCGGCTGAACAAAGTCATTGCAGCTTAGCTCTCATTCACACGAAGAAAGCTAATCTGCAGTAACCTGGACTGACCACTAAATACGAAATAGAACCACACCCGTTTTTCAACAAAGTGGGGCAGGGGCTGGAAAACCAATAAGAAGTCACGATTGCCTGCCCATGACACAGAAAACCCGGCATACAAGGCATGAAAAATACCCCCCTCTGAGACTTTTCTAGGAACGAGATGGTGCTCCTGACCTTGTGGCCACACCCATGTTGCACCATAATGCTAATTTGCATATAAATAAAAATGAAGATTTCTCTACAGCCAATGTAATACTAGTAGTAATATTCTACTCCATAGAAAAGCACCTTAAATACCAAATACATCCTAGAGATCATTTCTATCTATATTTTGGAAGCCAAATCTAATGGTTAACCTTAAACCAAAAGGGAAAATATATTTTTGGATCCAATCCCAGTTTTGACCTGAAGTAAGAAGCAGCATAAATAACAACCCGTGTGAACAAGAGATTATTGATTTAGTTTTCTTCTTTGAGGTTGATCACAGAACCTAATTTTTTTTTTTATAACATTTTTTTTTTTATTAACAGGGGGAGATTTTTTTTACCTAAAAATAGTCATCTCTGGCCGAGGGCACGAGAAGCGAAAATAAAACTTGAGTTATTACATTAAAGAGAATTGTCTAACTATAAAATTAATTTATATATATAATTTTTTATCAAAAGGTGGAGATTGAAAATGAAAAAATAAAATGAAAAAATTAATAAATAAATGTAAACAATAATTATATTTATGGGCATTAGGGGCCGAGTCATTGCTGCTGGGGCACCTGATTTCTGCTTCCTAGATCTTCTTTCTAAAAGGGATATAATTTATAGTTTAAAGAGTTGGTGCTGGGAAGCATATAAAAACAGGTGCCATGGACCTGCCCCTGATGAACAAAGTAGCTAATTTGCATAAATATATATTTTTTTTTAAATGACTGATCGAGAAACAGGGAAAATATGTCTGGAACAGTGATAAAGTGTCCTACACAACACAATTTTTACTTGTGTGGGGATTTGGGAACTGGTAGATGACACTTTAAGGAAACCTACCATCTCTGATCTAACTATTAAGGTAGATCCTGTGGCAGGTTCCTCTAATAAATGCCCTTTTTAGGGCTCATCCTTCAGTGCCCGATAAGTTTGTAAATCCTTTTTTTCCCTAATATCCAAATTAGTGAAAGAGGTTACTGGGCGTGGAGTAGCCAGAGCTGAGGCTACACGGCACGGCTACTCCACGCCCCAGTAGCCTCTTTCGATGCTCCTACTATATCTCCAGCTCCAGCTACTAGGAGCTGCATGTGGAAGATCTCAGGGTAGGAGGATCAAAAGAGGCTACTGGAGTAGCTGTGGCGTGTAGCTTAAGCTCCGGCTACTCCACGCCCAAGTAGCCTCTTTCACTAATTTGCATATTAGGGCAATAAAAGATTTACAAACTTATCGGGCACTGAAGGATTAGCCCTAAAAAGGGCACCAAAGGCATTTATTAGAAGAATCTGCCACCGGATCTACCTTCATCCGAGATGGTAAGTTTCCTTTAAGTGCTTAAAAAATGTTAATGAACAATTAATATGTTTAATGATTTCAAATAAAATGAAGATATCTATCTGGGGAATGTATGGCTCTGTTTGCCGTATATATAAAAAAAAAAACACAACACAATGACAGGGACCAGTGGCACCCAACAGACTTGTTAAAACAACAAAAAAATATTAAAATTTTTACATAATGGAGGCTCACATGCAAACAATAACTTACACTTCCAGTATTTTTTTTAAATATGTTAAAAAAATTTTGAACATATTTTTAAAAAATACTGGAAGTGTAAGTTATTCTTTGCACGTGAGCCTCCATTATGTAAAAATTCCCCTGTCTTTAAATCTCCCATACTGGAATGAAATGACTCTGCTGATCACGGTCTAGTCTACACAGCAAAGCTAATAGTCAACTTCAGAAAACTGTATTTTTCCACCTATTTTTCAGGGATATATTAAAACCTCCTCCAAATATATAAATAAATAGTTGATTTTTTTTTAGAGGGTCAATTCCATATTTTATTTTTCTTTACCTATTCAAAAATTCCTCAACATTTTTTTTTTAAAATTATCATGCTTATATTCATTTCCAAAAATGTTCTTAAATTTCAACGAGGGATAACTTTTTACAAACTCAACATTTCATTTTTTTAAAACAAGTTTTCGAACAATTGAAAAACAATTTTGAATTTTAACCCATTATGATTTTGAGTGCTGCCTGACAAGTCAGTGATTTCTGTTAATATAGTGCGACAATCACTTAGAAAAAGAAACAAAAGTGACTTGTGCTCATCATCTGTCTCTTACGCTTTTAAGATTTTTTTTTTGTGGGTAGAAAGCAGTGCGAGTGAATAACAAACATTTTTCTTATCATTACCGACGTTCCTTCGTTTAAGTAGTGGCTCATTTGCATATCAAAGTGGTAGGCTGCTTGTATGGATGTCTATTTTTTTTTTTTTTTTTTTGGGAGAAGCAATTGCCATCGCGTCTAACAGGATTTGAGAGACTTAATAACGTTGTAGAAGAACTTCAAAGTTATAGCAGCCGGTTCCGAATAAACGTAGAGTTTGCAATGACGGCAGAAGTAATGGGTCCCATTTAGACCAATTAAAAATCCATTAAATCTGTGGGAATATCAAAGTGTGCTCCTAAAAATCTGAATCCTGATGGTTAAAAGGGAAGTTCACCTCTTCAAAATACTAGTGAATAAGTAATTTTAGTAATTACAGAGATATTTTTTGTATTTCTGTGACCCAGTCTAAACAGCAAAGCTCATCGTCACCTGCAGAGAACTAGGAATTTCAGACTGTTGTTATCTTTCATCATTTAAGTCTCCGGAAGTTCTTTAGAATTGTCATTTGCCGTTAAACCCCTCCTATAATAAGTTTGTTCTGATTTATTCTGTTCCATTCTACACAGCAAAGCTTATAGTAAGGTGCAGGAAACAGGTATTATCAGCCTGTTGTTTATGCTTTAGTGCCCATTGTGAATATTTTTCATGGATATCTTAAAGAATTCATCCCACTATTACAAAAATGTATAGTAATAAGTTTTTTGATGACACAATAGTCAGACAATGTTTAGGAATTATACAAATTATACAAATTTTAATGTTACGATTCAGTTATCTGTTTTAATATTGGGGAAATCTTGCCGTGAGAGGAGATCCTTATGATAGCGCATGTATTTTTTATAAAATATTGAAGTCTTGTAAAATATATTCCTTCAGTAGTTAAATCGAATCTGTCATTATACCCTTTATCCACTAATAAAATTACTCTGCTGATCTTGGCACAGTCTACACAGCAAAACTAATAGTCTGGTGCATAAAACTATAAGTGTTATCCATTTTTTTCTGCATGATCTACACCCCACCCTTCAGGAGCTCAAGAGAATTGCCCTTTGCCACAACAACTCTTAATATCTATTGAGATAACTCTGCAGATCATGAAGCAATCTAAACAACAAAGCTGCAAATAACTAAAGATGTTGGCCTTCTTTTATCTTGCATAATCTATGCCTCCAATAATTCATAAAACACTCACTTGTCATTAGACCTAATGAGATGAATCTGCTGTTCATGTGCCAATCTATACAGCAAAGCTGGTACTCAGTGGCATATTTCTGTGTGTGCAATGTCCCCATTTTTTTTTTTTCATAAGCAAATAAAAAAAAGCCTACCACAAAATAAATGTTAAAAACAGCTTAAATGTAACCTACCATTACAATCAAGCACCAGGGACACATAATCAAAAATCCAGGCACCGTGACTGTGGTAATCTTGTTATTGTTATCCATGGGCTTGTTCTTTCTAAAATCAACCTTCAAAATTATGCTAATGAGCCAGAAGTGTTATGTAGGGTGTACCCTCAAGATGTAGCTTCACAGGCTGTTACACTGTGCAGGAGTGCACTTCCCTCCTACTGTGGAAGATTACAGAAGCCTGAAGGAGGGAGAGACAGTGTAAACCCCCCAGAGCCCTTCTTACTCATTAACATAATTTTAAACATTGATTTTATAAGGAAGGAGGCCATGTATAAGAAATATGAGATTTCCACAGTCACGTTGCCCAGATCTAGGCGTAAGTTTGATTTCCGTTAATTTACTCACTTTACTTTGCTTTAAATGTAAATATTCCCATTTACTCCAAAATAAATTCAATTTTACAAGTTTTTTGCCATGGACCAAAGATTCCCGAAATAAAATAATATATGAAATGAGAACTTCATAAACTCCAGATGTTTATTGTCCACAAGTTGAGAGCGATGCACAATTGGTTTTTCATATCAGGAGCGCTTGGTTCACAGACCTTGCATTAAGCGCGCTCCACTGCACATTAATTGAGAAACACTCCTCAGACGACGACGCAATTGAGAGCATTAGCCGGCAAGAAATGTAGGTTACATACAATTTTGGATGAACCGCTGCCCTCCTTTGAGCAACCGGTTTATTTTTAAAAACCCATTGTGGAAAGTATTCACGTCGTCACAGCTCATATATTTGACTTTGTCAAGTTGTGTAAAGGTCAGTCCATGCAGATTATTATTTTTTTTTTATCCAGTGCTTTGTTATCCCGGTCATATTTATGCAGATCGGGTCTGTTTTTCTCGTTTTTTTCCATTAAATCAGTTGATCAATTTAAAAAAAAAAAAATCATGATTGACTGCAAATGGAAAAAAAACGTATATCAATCTGGTCAATCCCATCTATCAGTCATCAAGGCCATTTTGGAATTATTTCTGTGACCTTACTGGCTATTAATAGGTCAAGGGGAAATTGAATTTTTAATGCATTTTTAGCTAAAGGGATTGATCACTTTTTAAGAACCTTAGTGGCTCATTTACTAAGGGCTCCGCGGCCGCACTTTCGTCGGGTTTTCTGAATTTTTCAGTTTTGCGTCGAATTCCACCGGGATTTTGGCGCACGCGATCGGATGATTTTCACACGACAGAAATCGGGGGGCGTGGTCGTCGGACAACCCAACGGATTCGGAAAAAACGTGGAATTTAAAAAATGAAATGTGTCGCAAGATCAATGCATCGGGAAGAAGCAGGTGAACTCCGGCGGAGCAGCGACACCTACTGGATATCGGGCGCATGACCTTAGTGAATCCCGGAAGAACCCGAATCCACGTAGGACAACGCGCCGCGGGATCACGACAGGACCGGGTAAGTAAATGAGCCCCATTGTGTCCTCTTGATAGTAAAGATGGTTCATTGCTTGGATCTGAGAGCAATCGGCTATGATATCTGCAGGAGGACCTAGAACTCAATTCTGTATTTCACTGCAGTGCCCCCACAGGTGAACTAAAGAATTACATGGTGTCAGGAGGATCGCCATGTAATATACAGAGTCTCCAAGAAAGACTCTTCAAAGTTCTTCAATGAGAACTCACTTTTGAATATGAATATGCCCCCAAAATAGCTGTCGTTGGCTTCCCCAGCTCCTTCTCTACTGCATTCAGTTCAGACAGAAAATAAAAACTTAACATTTTGGGATTTTGGGGGGTTATTTTGAAGACTGGTTTAAAGCCTAGAGGTGGGAATCTGCTTGTTGTGTTCAGGGGGTTTCCATCTGTGACTCTCTTGGATTAATGACCTAATTGATGGTTTACGTAGAAGAGGGAGGACTCCACACCAAAGATCTAATCGTGCCCTTAATATAGTTCTAAAATTTTTTTCATATGGGTCAGAAGAATTGGAATGTTGTTTTTTCCCTTAATTCCTTTCTATTGACCTTTGAACAAGTTCCCGTCCCTACTTTGCAATGTAGATTGTCTAGATTGGGGGGATATTTAAGAAGAAAATATCATGCTCCGGAGGCCATTCTGCAGATACTGCCCACTCCCAGTGGACCATTGTTGATGGAATCACATATATCAGTGAGGGCAAACCTTTTAGACACCGAGTGCCCGAACTACAACCAAAACCCACGTATTTTTTGCAAAGTGCCGATGCGACAATTTAAGCAGTAACTTATTACTCCCTGTTCTGTCACATGTTTAAATTGTATAGGCACCACAAGGACACCAATACAGTAGAAGGAAGGAGTAGAAGTTTGGATTATCATTGTAGCTTCCTTCCTAGGTCCTGGGCTGCCTAGGACAGCAAGAGGCCTTGAGTCCTGTCTGGCGAACTCTGCACTGGGGTGATGGCAAGGGTGCCAATAGAGAGGGCTCTGAGTGCCACCTCTGGCACCCGTGCCATAGGTTCGCCACCACTGACATATATTGTGCACATGATGTTTGGGCCAATGGGTGTCCTTAAACGTGATTTCGAGTACGTGGCCCAGAAGGCACATGTTCAATGAACATGATGTCCTCACCAATGACCCATTGGGAGTGGAAGTTCGGTAGAACATTTGAGAAGCCTCCTGTAGCATTTTCTTCCTTTCAGGCGTCGTATGCAAAATAAGAAAATTACTCTTGCACTCTTGTTCCCATTCAAAATTTCAAACCCTTTCATCTCTTCTTCTAGGTCAATGAGAACGCAAAGCAGGATTTGAAAGACGGTTTGTTGCTTTACAACACGGAGAACAATGTTGGGCTGAAGAACGCTTGGAACATAATTCAGGCTGAAGTAGGTTCCTTGATTTTCATGTGTTCGTTGTGTATGGCGTATTATTGTGTGGTTGTGTGAGGCGGTATTTATGGGGTTATTCTGGCTGATTTCAGATGCATTGTTGTGGAGTGACAGATTATACCGATTGGTATCCGGTACTGGGAGAGAACACAGTTCCGGATCGATGCTGCATGGAAAACTCTCAGGATTGTGGACATAATTCGACCAGCTTAGTATGGAAGACAGTGAGTATGATTTGGACGTGGTACAGTTATCCTGTACCTCAGGACGTAGGGTCAAAATCCAACTGCTCCATGACTAAGCAGACTATCAGTATGGGAAGTGACAACTAGTCTCTTAGGTCCCAAGTGGTAGGACCTTTGCCCCTGTTGAGAAACTGTAGACTCGTTGTCATCCATATTGTATGATCTGTATCTAGACATTGTCTGTCTCGAATGTTATCATTCCAAATGTGAATTTCTAAAGTACAGTTTCCTTAATATAACATAAAATATATCTATAGGTCATGGAATTTTTTTTTTAAACTAGATTCAAAGAAGATCAGATTGGAGGTTCCAGTTGGGTCTCGAAATGGGACATTTGCCCATCCTCCATGATCCTTTAGTCTAGCATTATAGAGGACCTGTCAGGGCAATTTGGGACACTTTACCAAGTACCTCTGTGGCTGCGATCAAAAATAAAAATCTTTATACTTAACTAGAGATGAGTCCGATGAGGTGCATCTCTTCTTCAATGAAGCCAGAGTGCTATACCTTGGCTTCATCGCGCAAGCTCCATAACTGCGACGCATGCGCTGTGAAGCTGGAGTACTTTCTAAAGGGAGATTTCAGACACTAAACCCCCTGTCCATAAGGACTTATTGGGGGGTTTAGTGTCTCAAATTGCCCTGACAGGTCCTCTTTAACGTTAAGTATATAGAAATAAAGGTGATATACCTACTCGAGGGGGGGGGGGTGTGAAGATGATAAACACCCAATTATTAGCACCTACACCTTACATGCTTACAACCCCTTTAAGATCCATCAAGACTGGTAGAGTGAGAGTATGAAAAATAAGTGATGTTTTGTTATTTTGCCCTTTCATATTATTTTTCTAGATTTTTTTTCATCTCCCGCCCGAGTGTTTGTTAGTTTCTTCCTTGTACACATGACATTTTCTTGAGCATTTTAAGCCTCTGCTTATACGGAAGTCGTATTGAATAAGGCAGATCAACGATGAAGGAGAAACTTTACATCTGATATCAATTAACCCCGATGTTTGCTCTTCTCCATAGGGCTGTTATGAGAAAGTGAAGATGTGGTTTGATGACAACAAGCATGTCCTTGGTACGATTGGGATGTGTATCCTCATAATACAGGTAGGCGAGCTGATTATGGAATATCTGGTCTGGTATTGTTAAAGAAGAACTCCGACAAAAATCTTTCAGCCTCTGGTACATAAGAGAGGTATAACTTTAGATCTTGTGACTTATCTGCTCCCCTTTGGGTCTCAACTGACCCAGTAGAGCATCATGTATGTGGACAGGAAGTCAGTTTCTATGCACATTCCTATTGGACCATGAAAGTAATTGTCAGCTTTCTGGGGTAGTGAACACCATGGACCACTGTGGACGATGGCACAAGCCGACACCTGGGACCAAAAGCACTCGTTTTTCACAAGAGCCCGCCACAAAACAGGTTGGTACCACTAGGTCGTTCCACAGGTGCGACTTGTCCGCGGTGGCAGCCAAGGTCAAGGTACAAAGTCTCCAGGCAATCTCGTTGTCGGGGACAGGCAGGAGGTCAAAACAGGTGGCAAAGGTTCAGGGTCAGAGACGGAGCAGGAGGTCAGGACTAGCAGCGGAGGACCGAAATCAGGAACAGGTCCGGGGTCACAACAGGAGGTCAGTACATGGGAATAGATCACAGGAAACAGCATTGAGTGCATAGATTTGGCGGGGAATGCTGGGAAAGGCCAGCTTTAACAGAATCCGGGGAATTGATCTGTGCCAAACAGCGGTGCGCTGGCCCGTAAAATTCACAAGCACCCTAAGAGACGGGGACACGCGCACTGGGAAGCCAGAGCATGGAGAGGTGAGTGAGGATGGGGTGAGCGGTGGCCGCCACGGAGAGGGGCACCCATGACACCAATGACAGTAAGTGACTTCCTGTTTACATGTAAGTGGCTGTGTTGGTCTCATGACATAGATGAGGACCAAAAGGGTGAAGAAACCTTACCTATAAAGCCATTACCTTGTCTATAATATATATTATGTGCTCTTAAAGGGTTAGAGCACAACAGTTTAGCTGGAGTGTCCCCTTAAAGGCACATATTCGACATGCATAGTCCATTGGCCCACCAGAGGATCCCCATTTGTACCAATAATAGGTCCCAAAGATCCAAAATAAGGGAACTGAATTTGGAGGTGACTTTGGTGCCACCGGTGTCTATTTTCCATGGACCTATTATTTCAGTATCAACCATCTTAATGATGATGTATGATACTCAGACCAGAGTTTGCATTTCGAAAGGGGATGACCTCCTAAAAAATTCCAATTACACTCTCCCCCCTAACAATCAATGGATCACAAAATGCCTAGTGGCTGTAACCCCAAACAATCCGCTGATATATTCTAAAATGGAATCAGGTAATAAGTGTTCAATTCTCCTAAAGCACCTCCGCAGGGAACACTTGGTATTACATCAATAGGCAATTTACAATATGCACAGATCGTCTGGGTCTTCCAGAGTGAGAGTCTTCAATTTGGCTAATATTCGAGGGTCCTAAAACCTATTAACCTGTTAATGGTCTCATTTCGCGGCTGTAATGATGCAGAACAACATAAGAATCTCCCTATTTCAGCGCCGCTCTGAGAAAATATAATCCCCTTTATATAGAAAACCCTGAACTGAAAATGTTAAAATATATCACATATACCCTCCCCGGGAAAGGTTTCCATTTATAGAATATTTTCCCAGAGAAATCAGTTTAGGGGAGCAATAAAATGGCTGCAGATATAATTTCGGATTGAAGCCAACACAGCTGCTGCACCAGCATGAGGCGGCCACTTATGGGACAGAAACGCGGTATTACAAAATATCATTATTGTTGCATTTAGTCAGAAAGCCAAGATTTATCACTGAAAAAGAGAAATAGATAAATAGACGTGTGATAGATAGAAAAGAAATGAATAGATAGATAGATAGATAGATATGAGATAGATAGATAGATAGATATGAGATAGATAGATAGATATGAGATAGATAGATAGATAGATAGATAGATAGATAGATAGATAGATATGAGATAGATAGATAGATAGATAGATAGATAATAGATAGATAGATAGATATGAGATAGATAGATATGAGATAGAAAGATATGAGATAGATAGATATGAGATAGATATGAGATAGATAGATAGATAGATAGATAGATATGAGATAGATATATAGATATGAGATAGATAGATAGATAGATAGATAGATAGATAGATATGAGATAGATAGATAGATAGATAGATAGATAGATAGATAGATATGAGCTAGATAGATAGATAGATATGATAGATAGGAGATAGATAGATAGATAATAGATAGATAGATAGATAGATATGAGATAGATAGATATGAGATAGAAAGATATGAGATAGATAGATATGAGATAGAAAGATATGAGATAGAAAGATATGAGATAGATAGATAATAATAATAATAATAATAATAATAATAATCTTTATTTATATAGCGCCATCAAATTACGTAGCGCTTTACAAATCATAGGGGACATATACAACTATATTACACTACAAAGAACAAACAGTCATATGGAACAATAGGAGTGAGGGCCCTGCTCACAAGAGCTTACAGACTATGAGGATGAGGGGGTGACACAAGAGGTTGTATAATGGACCAGCCATTCTTTATAAGGGAACAATATAAAATAATTTAATAAATAATTTACTAAACAACGATGTTGCTGCTTGAACCAGCCATCAGCCGCCATCTTATTTACAGGGTCCTAGGTGAAAAAGACTGCAGAGAAGCCTGGAGCTTGGTATGTATCTGCTGTTTGCCCGATAACAGATAGGATAGTACATAGAATGGATTAGTAAAGGGAGAGTTGACATTTCATGCAGTTAGCGAGTGTGATAGGCTTGCCTAAAGAGATGGGTTTTAAGAGCACGTTTGAAGCTTTGGAGGGTGGGTATTAGTCTCAGAGTCTGGGGAAGGGCATTCCAGAGAATTGGTGCAACTCGGGAGAAGTCCTGGAGACGTGCATGGGAGGTTCGAATTAAGGTAGAGATTAATCTAATGTCACTGGCAGATCGAAGAGCACGGGAAGGGCGATAGACTGAGATGAGAGAAGAGAGATAGGGAGGTGCAGCATTATTCAGAGATTTGTGGATGAGGGTTATTATTTTAAAGTGAATACGGAAGGAGACAGGTAGCCAGTGCAGTGATTGGCACAAACTGGAGGCATCTGTGTAGCGTTTGGCCTGAAAGACGAGCCTGGCTGCTGCATTAAGAATAGATTGAAGAGGAGAGAGTTTAGAGAGTGGAAGACCAATTAGTAGGGAGTTACAGTAGTCTAGTCGAGAGTGAATAAGTGCAACAATTAGCATTTTAGAAGTTTCAAATGTCAGAAACGGCCGGATTCTGGAGATGTTTCTGAGATGCATCCGGCAAGAGCGAGCAATAGATTGAATATATGGTGAAAAAGAGAGGTCAGAGTCCAGCACAACCCCAAGACAGCGGCCTGCTGCCTCGGTGCTATAGTGATCCCACAGACCGAGATGGAGAGATCAGGGGTGGTTAGGTTAGTAGATGGTGGAAAGACAAGAAGTTCAGTCTTAGAAAGATTAAGTTTCAAGAGGAGAGAGGACATGATGTTAGAGACAGCAGAGAGACAGTCACTAGTGTTCTGGATTAAGGCAGGGGTGATGTTACGTGCAGAAGTATACAGCTGGGTAGATAGATAGAAAGATAGATATGCCATATATAGATAGATAGATAGATAGATAGATAGATAGATAGATAGATAGATAGATATGAGATAGATAGATAGATAGATAGATATGAGATAGATAGATAGATAGATAGATATGAGATAGATAGATATGAGATAGATAGATATGAGATAGATAGATATGAGATAGATAGATATGAGATAGAAAGATATGAGATAGATAGATAGATATGAGATAGATAGATAGATAGATAGATAGATATGCCATATATAGATAGATATGAGATAGATATGAGATAGAAAGATAGATAGATGTGAGATCGATAGATATGAGATAGAAATGTGATAAATAGATAGATAGATAGATAGATAGATAGATAGATAGATATGAGATAGATAGATAGATAGATATGAGATAGATAGATAGATATGAGATAGTGCTGGAAATTGTGACTCCTCCAGCCTCTACACCGGTTTGGCATGGAGGAGGCGTTGCCGGGATGTGCAGTGGGCCTCCGTGGGGCATTGCTGCCGCCCCCAGGGGCACTGCCTATAGCCTGTACCGGGTGCAGACTATGACACAGTCCTTCGGCAGGTCAGACCTGGTGTAGAAATTCCCCTGTGGTGCAGAGCAAACGGAAATTTGTGATAGATCTGGTGAGTGCCGGGGGACGGGGCACTCTCAGAGTATGATAAATGTGCCCCAAAATGTCATAGCTGTAGACTGTGCAGCGGTCCACACTAATACTAGGCAGGTGGCGTCCTCCTTAATTACACTCCCGGACAAATTGTAGAGTGAACAGGTGCCTTGTGCTGGGAATTGCGACTTCTACCCCGTTGGGTTGGGAAGGGCCAGACCTGGTGTAGAAGCCAGAGGCCGGATATATCTGGCATGTGCTGGGGGGCAGGGGCACCATTGCCATCCTATGATCAATGTGCCCCATTGATTTCAATAATGGCAGTGTAATGCCCTTTTTCCCCTGTAGGTGGACTAAACACTCATTGAAGGTTCCTCGACCGGTTGGGATTTGAGTAGAAGGACATTGTATGATCACTTATTGTCAGGGGATCCTTCTAATTGGAATTGTCCAAGTACTTATTGCGACCACTACTTGTAATGTACAGGGTGTCTAAGTGCCCTTATCATCTAGGAAATGTTAGCTATTATTATAGTGGCCCCTTGAACTGTCTTAAGGGCAGATATAACCACATCTCTGTAGAATCATCCTTTACGAAATTGCTGACTTTCAATTTATATCCAAAAAAAATAAAAAAATCTCCTCCATTTTAAATAGGTCACTTGTCTCTTCCCTTGCAAATCATTCCCTGAGTTATGACTGCCCTGCAGGGTCCTCCGTGGCAATGCCAGAATGAGGAGCTCTAATAAACCAATACTATCATATACTACTAAACTGGGTCAAAATTCGTAAAATACATATTTTCTTATGGAAATATTTGGTCTAAAAGGAATTGGTAATTTTTCAAAAATATTAAAGCAAACTTACAGGAAAATTTCCTATTAGTGACTCGCTGGTGGCGGTATTTTACGACCGTTTTTCACCGTATTGGAGGTAATTGCTATATATTGCGGGGATATTTATATGGGAGGATTTGTCCGGTTGATTGGGTTTACGGCCCCTCTATGCAGATAGCGAGATCTAACTATATTTGGCCTCAATGGAGCAGGCAGGAGCGGAGATTTGCCTAAAGCGGCTCACTTTTTCTTTTATTGTTTATAAGCTCAATTAAGCTTTATTTAAACCCAAATACCTTTGGTGTGAAATGTATATGAAGCATAAGGCGGTCTACCGGGCGTCCGCAGCTCGTGGAGGGATAATGAATGCTTCGTTTAACCTCTACAAAGATGAATGTTCCCACTGATACGTTTTCTAAAGATAGAAACGGGTCTCTCTGAAGAGTTACGGTAGACGCCACTTCACCCCTGAGCTGTGACAACCAAACCGCAGCATGAGAAAGACGTATAACGCACCGGTAACGAGACCAGGTCTAGTCCAGGTTTCTCAACCTAGAAGCAAGATTAACGCTTATAAACCACTTGATCCAATCGTGTCCATGTATGAAGAAGGTCCATGTCTCTGCTCCATTGATTGACATGGATGTGTTCTTCAACTTCACATTCTGCATGAACTCTGGCACTTTCATATTATATATATTATATATATATATTATATTAACTAGAAACTGATGCATGGGCAATGTGTTTGTCCTTATGTGGTTGGGGTAATAAATTTTGTTCTGCAAATGCCTGATGCACCGTTTACCCAAAAGTAAGCTTAAAGGGGTTGTACAAAACTAACTAAAATAAGCAAGGTGGCCGAGGGTGGACTGTATAAAAAAGTTAACTAGTACATACCTCATTTGGCGACCCGCTGTCCCGCACCATGGTCCCTCGGAGCCTGTATGTTTACAGAGGCATGGAAGCTCCGCTCTGACTACTTCCGGCCAGCCGGGGATGCCCACAGGTCACCATTTCCCAGGCCAGCCGGAAGGTGATCCAAGAGGAGCTTCTGTACCCCTGTAACCATACAGGGGCATGGCACGGAGTGAGTGTGACCTGGAGTGCCAGACGAGGTAAGTTAATTCTTTTATGCAGCCTACCCCTGGCCACCATGTTTATTTTAGTTAGTCTCAGACAACCCCTTTATAGAGGTTAGCATAGGTGCTAACTTGCAGATCGGTTGGGGTCTCGGTGAAAGGAGCACCATGGATCACAAGAACAGGGATCCATTGTACCTCTGTTGTACCCCAGATGAATGGAGCAGCCAGTCAAGCATGTGTCCTACTACCCTATTTATCGCGATGGTGCTGGCGGAGAAAAATGAGGGCAGTACTTGGCTATCTCCGTTAGTTCCATGAACAGTAAGTGGAGATGCAGCGTGCCTGTACAACCGGCTGCTAAATTCGTTTGAAGTGCAAGTGTCCATTGTAACCCATGATCCATGGGTTTAACATCACGTCAACGTCACTGGAAAACCCCTTTAATGTTAGCACATGAGCTTATCAGTATGAAATCTTTACACAAATGTAGATATTCTGGAAACACACAGAGGACTTCTTCCGCTTAACACTAGGGTCTACTTCTTACTGGCTGAGAACTTTCTCGACCTTCTTGCTACATCTTGTCTAGATGAGCAGTTGGCCATATCCCTTAGGGAGACATTTTCAAATATAAATTGGCAGGATTCAGGGAATAATTTTTATAAAACCACCCTAATAGACCATGCGTATAACCTACAGAGATGATACTGACTGAGTACAAGAGACAACATACTTACAGTCACTCCACTTGTGCGCCCAAAGCAGTCACGGGCGTGAAGACATGGGGCCATACTTAGCATGTGACACATGTTTTCGAATGGTGTCCTGATCATCTCAGCATCTGAAATAGCAAGTATTAATAGATGTGGTCAGAGCGGATCAGGCCGGGAACGCTGGATGCGAGATTTCAGCACTTCTATAATACATTCGGAGGCTTTCGCTGTCTGCCTAGCCCCTTGTTCTAGCGCACTGTCAGCATTTGTAGCAATCAGCATTTATGTGCAGGAAATGATTCTAATCCCTCCGGCTAAGAAGTAAGATTTCAACACAACCACATTATTTTTTTTCCCTTCCTAATTTTTACCTTCTTAAGCAATCGATGCGGCCAGTGTGACTCTCTGCTCCGTCTGGAATATAGAGATTGTAGCTAATTTGAACAAATTACAAAATTAAGGGGATAATGGACATCAGTGTGCGTAGGTTGTTAATGAAATGATGCTGGCCATACGTGCAGGCCACACAGCAGTACTACAGTGTAAAAACCAAAAGAGCAATAATATTGTAAATATCAATATTGGACCAACCATAGAATTTGGTCTCCCACTGCTCTCGGTTGACCCGACGCCACCTATGCCGTTTCAAAAACTAGAAAGTCCCATAGAAACCATTTGGTGATAATATGGGTTGTCAAATCCAAGTTGGAGGTTTTTGGTCTTAAAGGACACCTACCATCAGGTAGACATGTTCTACTAAGATGTTCTTCAGGAACGTTTCTCAGGATTTCTTTTATAGTAACTATAAGCTGCAATTGCTGCAATTATGCTATGCAGTCTGGGATCATCAGAGTGTCTCATCTTTTAATTTATTCACTCCCCCTGTTCCAATACAAGTCCCGTCTGATCTGTCCACAGTGCATAGAGCATGTGACAGGGGGAATCGGGCGGGGCTTGTATTGGAACGGGGGGGGGGAATGAATAAATGAAAAGACCGCAGTGTCCCAGACTAATTAGCATAATTATATATTGTCGCAATCGCAATAATAGAACAGAAGAATAGAATAATAGAAGAAGTCCTGAGGAACATCATTCCTTGGGAACTTCTTAGTAGGACCCAAGATGGTAGATGTCCTTTAAGGTTTCCAAATATGGGCAGATCTTGAGAGAATGGGGGTCATTTACTAAGGGTCCGAATCGCGTTTTTCCGCCGCGTTACCCGAATATTACCGTTTTGCGCCGATTGTCCCTGAATTGCCCCAGCTTTTTGGCGCATCGGCGCCGGCATGCACGCAACGGAAATCGGGGGGCCTAGCCATAAGAAAACCCGACGGATTCGGAAAAACCTCGGTATTTTTTTTTAAAAAGTGTCACTTGACACGTGCTTACCTGCACCCAGGGTAGGGCGGTGAACTTCAGTGAACTCCGACGGACTTAAGCGCAGCAGCGACACCTGGTGGACATCGGGCGCACCAGGTGGACATCAAGCTCTCTGACCCCAACACCATTCCCAACCAAAATGGTGGTAAGGATGAGAAGCATATGTATATGAAGTGCAGAGGCAGTGGTTTCATTAAAGAGCTGGTGCCTGAAGTTGTCTAAGTATACACTTATGTATACAATAGATGGAGAGTATGAAAGGTATCCAGGTTGACCACTACTAAGATGGCCATACTCTATGAGGACATATGTTGATAGTACATCTACAATCATTTGTCTTCCCCAGCAGATATCATGAGAGAAAATTGTAGGTTCCACTGAATTCCAAAGCCTGATCTTTTTACTTTGAGGAAGAAGAGTCACCATCAGTGGTTGTTGGCAATGGTTGTCTCTTCTTCAATTACACATACAAGCTTGGGTGTGCATGTGTATGGAGTGATCCATTATTTGGAGATATAGCTATTGGTTGAATATAAGTTTGTGTGGGAGGTTTCTCCATAGAAGGTACAATTACTTACATAGTGTTACTTTGCCCCCAGTTCTATTGTATTGTGACTAGTCACAAACACATTAATGTAATTCGAAACCCTGAATGTAAAGTGGCTTCTCGTATATGATGGATGTTGGGGCCAGAACTTTAAAAGCTGCTCAACCTAGAGGAAGAGGTCAAAAATCCTCAAAACGTTAGAATTTCCCTTTGATCCAATGATCACTAAGCTGTATCTCTGCCACCATTGTAGTCCCTTCCTCAACAGATGCGCCATAAAAAGTCACTTTTTACGAGAGTGGCCGCCATACAAAAGATTGTTTTATCATTCCATTCTTACAGTCAGATATTCGAGACCCTTCGCTTTAATACAACATATACATTTCACTGAGGGGAGATACGATTACTGTTTTCGGGTCCCTAGAAGAAGTCATTCTCACGTATTGAGATATCAAATTTCAGTTTGTGAGCCAAGAGAGTAGTTATTGTTGCCCTCTATATTGAGTACTTGACATAATTGTGCCAAGGTCTTTCATCCGACCATCTCCGGATCAATATAATTACAGGCGTCGAGGGAATTAGCCAAACTTTGACGGCCGCGTCTTTTTTTAACCTTGATAAATACGTTACTAGGTAAACAGATTTACTGTGCCGTGGATACCAGTACCAGAGTAACAGTCCGTGAAATCCTGTTGTTCTTGCTACTCCACAGGAGGTGTCTATCTGCGGTGTATAAAATTGATCTAATGTTATATGTCGTCTTCCTTTTCAGATACTGGGAATGGCCTTCTCTATGACGCTCTTCCAGCAAATCCACAGGACTGGCAAAAAATATGATGCCTAAGGGCTCCTCGAAAAGACATTTGTGTGAATACACTTTGCCATAAACAATGTCAAGAACCAAGGAATCGGAAACTTTGGTCAACAGACCTCCGTCATAGACAACACTTTACCGTTACCGGTTTTTACACCTGCTATTAATTTGCCAAAGAAGAAAGGAAACGCTCGGAGCCCGTTTCCCGCTCTAACACTCTTCTTGAACGTCTCCAAAAAAAAAAAAAAGATTGAAAGATTGAGCTTTGCTTACTGTACTAATACACTTAAAACTTTTACCAATACATGACAGAATTGCTCACGCTTCTGGAACATTTTTGGGATTTCAAAAATATAGGCGAAGAACGCTCCAAAATGGACGACTTTATGAGAGCCATTGAAAACTGTAGCCCCTCACGTCGGTGATATGGGCCGGTTAGCATGGAAAAGACTGAACATTTTTTGTACCTTACGGGACATGTTTTTGTTACTCTGATTAGGACTAGCGTTTTCATTGCAATGTTTTTTTTTTTAAAACTTTTTGGTTTCCTTTCATCTTTTGCTCTTTTTGTTGGTTCTTTTTTTTTTCCTACAGATTATTCTTTTAACCACCAAAATACAAAGTTCTGTGTGATCTTTAAAGGATGGGCCTGCACCAAGTAGGTTTACCGGATGAGTATTAATGTCCATAGTTCCCATACAATGTTATAATCGTAAACCGATATTGTGTATACCGTAGCCAAGTCACCTTCAACTAACCAAAAGCAAGGTTTTTCGTCAAAGATGTTACTGTTTTTAGAATGTAAAGGTATATTGATTATATTTTGTTATTTTTATATTAATGTATTGGAATCAAATGTTACTTTGTCATTATGAAGTGTTGTTCCACCTAAACTATGTATATAAGACATCCACCCTCCTGGGCAATAGTTCTTTCCAACCTTTTACTTCCCAGTTCACTCCTGACTCCTGATTCGCCCAGACTTCACTCCTGATCCAAAGTACTTTGGCCAAGTACATTTGAGGTCCCATTTGGAAAGCCATATTTTAGGATCCATATTAAATCTGTAAGATCCTGATTTACAAGGATCAAGGAAACCAATCTTAGACCACCAAGAGATCTTATGGTAGGCTGAGGTCGGTCCAACTACATTGGAGGTTGACCTATGTCTTTTGGCCAAAGCTTGGACACTAAAATGTAGCCTTATAACAATGATCTGAAGGCAGTTTGAAGGACTCTTTACAGGTAGGCCTTCAAACACATAGATTGAAGACCATCTTACGCATAGAAAAGTTGTCTAAACCCAACGATTTTGAAGTAATTAACTTCTTATGTGCATGATGGTCTCCTGACTTACTTTTGACGTGATATGAGGAGTACAACAAATTGGGCCATTAATTATAAAAATTTTAGGTTTTGGGTTATACTCCGTTCTCCGTTGATGACACATGCATCTGCTGTCAAACATGGTCATACGTGTGTATGGAGGGGTCTTAAGGAATCAGTCTTGGCCCAATATCTATTGAATTTGTATAGCCACTTTCACGACAATACACGACTTATCTTGAAATCGGAGGTGATTATATCGATGTATACATAATGTTTGGGTGGAAATTCATTTCAATCAGCAACAATCCATTGGTAATATTTCAATTGATGGTTTCATTTTTATGAAAGAGGCATTAACAGTACAGTGGATACTTGTCATTATAAGTATTATGCACTTGAGGACAAAAACAATGCAAGTTATTATTCCAGAGGGACTCGGAACGTCGGTCTCATGAATTCGGACATGTACCACTTTTTTGGGTAGATGATATTGGCACTGATGAAAAAATACGTTTCTGTAAGTTGTAATTCATGATGCATTTATGATGCACGGAGCTGATGTTGCATTTTATGAAATATGGACTTCTACCTATCACCTGAGAACGCTTTAATTGGACGTCTATGTTTAAGGAACCTAAAGTAAGTTCATAACCTAAAAATGTGGTGGTAGGGTCTACCAGATGACTATATGGCCTGTCATGATGTAATTGTGACTGAACTAGTACTGAGGATTGTGAAGGCAATTTATTCTCTAGAACATCGTTAGGTAGACATTTTTTGGGACATTATATCCTATTCAATAACTAGTAACCAGTGGATGGTCTAGAATTGACCATATGTGAACCAATTCGATGTGGTCTAATTCTACAGCTAGACTGAGTTGGAGGAGGAGATTTTTATGATTCATGGACCCGTCATTCGGGCAGATGTTCTTTAGAATATCGAAAGTCCTAAAAATGAGGTTGTAGGCTTAACCAGATGTCATGACTACGTGGCCTATCATGAAGGATGTAATTCAGGCTAAGCTAGTACTGAGGCTCGTGAAGGCAATCAATTCTCTTGGAAATCGTTAGGACGCTGTTATGTTTAGGAGAATCGTCCTATCCAACCACTAGTAGCTGATCTTCTAAAGTTGACAATATATGGTCCGATTTATTGTGGACTACGTCTACAGCTAGACTTGACACACCAGGGTTTGTCTTGTAGGGAGAAGCACCAGAGAATGATCCTTCCCTCAAAGGAAGATCAAGATTTTCATAATTCATGGTTCCATGGTTCAAGCAGATGTCCTCTTGACCATGAGTTTGCAAGAGATATCTAACCTTGATACCTTGATGACCATGAGAAACTATGAATGCAACAGTTTGCATGGATTGTTGCTCTGCTAGATACTAGATATGTAGACAGACACTTGACCTGTTTCTTGGCACACATACTTTTCCGACGCTCTACAAACACTTACAAACCATGTACAATATTTCAATGGACATTCCTGCGAAACACTTCAGCACATACCTCTAGTCTCATTGCTGCTTCTTGTAACAATGCCCATCATTTGGTTCCATGGTGTGGGCATTGCTTATGTTGTTTGCTGCTTTACAAATTTGTGACAATGAACAAGAAGAAATAAGCCGTTTCTATTCATGTTCTTCTTCAGGACTTGTATCTACTAGAAGTCATGAACTACATTGAGTCATGTCCCATACAGAACACATGGGGAATAAAATAGAGATAGAAATAATAGAGTTTTTGAAACTATTGAGAATAGGACAATGGGAAGGTTCCAGTCACATGGTGCTCTAGGTGGTGATTCCTTTTGGAGGACAAAAAAATAAGCCACGTGACCCTACATGTAGAATCCGTGTATTTAATCACATTCCGACGTACAAGTGAATTAAAAACGTTTCTTAGTATCTAGTCATGTGCCAACCGGTACAGATGCCATAGTCTAAGTGGTCATTCTTCGATCCATCAGGTGCTTTTTGATATTGGTGGATGCTCACCTGACACCACCTATAAAGCCTGGTATAAAAATAAACCTTAGGTTTCTGATATTTTTACATTTTTTATATACTCTACTTAAAGGGGTCTTGCTCGATAAACCACTTACTTAGAGGAGGGGTTATGGAGCGTGTTTATGATCAGTAAGGGATATTGGACAAATCTGGGACACCACAGGAAGGGCTCCAATGAAAGAGCCCATGAGTCATGCTCCACCCCTCTGGTAAGGGCTCCAATGAAAGAGCCCATGTGTCATTCTCCACCCCTCTGCTAAGGGCTCCAATGAAAGAGCCCATGTGTCATGCTCCACCCCTCTGATAAGGGCTCCAATGAAAGAGCCCATGTGTCATGCTCCACCCCTCTGGTAAGGGCTCCAATGAAAGAGCCCATGTGTCATGCTCCACCCCTCTGCTAAGGGCTCTAATAAAAGAGCCCATGTGTCATGCTCCACCCCTCTAGTAAGGGCTCCAATGAAAGAGCCCATATGTCATGCTCCACCCCTCTGGTAAGGGCTCCAATGAAAGAGCCCATGTGTCATGCTCCACCCCTCTGGTATAGTAGTTGAGTAAAGATTATTAAGAGTAGTCAGTGCAAAGATTATCTATGATCTTTGAAATTTTGCCAAGTTATCTCACCTCTTCTATACAGAATCCATACTAATCACTGCCATGTAAAACTTCAAGTGACTGTCCCCTTTTAGCAGATCATGCCATTTTTAGATATGTTTTGTGGAGATTAATTTCTAAGTATATTTTTATAATGGTTAAAGCTTCATTTATCCCAATACAAAGCACTAAATCTTCTTCATAGAATTGGAATTAAGATAATATTTTCCCCTGCCTTCAGCCACCACTAGTGGGATCTTAGGAGCTTATTTAATATCGTTTTATTGTAAAAGTATAAACAGTCTGCAGTAAATTTTAGAGCTCCCTCTAGTGGTGCCTGGAGGAAGATTTTTATTATTTAACGGAGTCTCTGATTACTATATGGATGAATCAATCAAAATGTAGAAAATTAACTGTGGCTTTTAAATTTAAGATTAAAATGATTTTAAATTTAAGATTAAAATGATTTTAAATTTTAATGATTTTAATTCTTGCTAAAAATTACTTAACATATAACAATTTTAGAAAATACTCTGTTGTTTTTTTATTTATATATTTAAAAAAAAAAAAAAAGAGCTTAAGGAAAGTGACTGGGATTTCTTATTTTGATGTACGAGTCTAGCATTCCTTGGAGATTCATTATTCATCACTAGTGAATAGATTCTAAATTATTGATTATATATCTGAATGAATTTTGGACCTACCAATTAATTGATCTTGAAATGTACCAATTTTTAATCCCTACTCCATCAGACGACAGTGGGGGGGGGGGGGGTTAAACCTTTCTCCTCCTGCCACACAGGATCGATCTAGAGGCTCCTGCCGGGCAATTGTACACCAGTTCCTGGCACAAGTTATGGGCGGGGTGCACCAGCTATGAGGTGAGTTGAGCCTCTTGCCTCAGGCAGCACCACTTGCAGGAAGATGGGGGGCAGCTATCTGCTACAAACTAGGACCTGACACTTATTAGTAGTTTATCTTAATACCTTATGTTACACTACATGGAGAACCCTCTTACTCAAAAATTAACCGGATATGTCACCTCAGACAGCAGAGAGTTTAGGTTCACCCTGGTTATAAGTAGGGCGCCGGCCACTTCTGTAGCCATCACGCTCCCCCTTATTCCCCTCAATGCCAGAAAACTGGTGTACTGGTGATAAATCTGCCCCAGTGCGGCTATTTTTTAGTGATGAAAAAAGTTGGTCTTAGACCAAAAAAATAAAACAACAACATAGAGAAAAAAGTGCAATCGAAAAAAAGTAAAGAGTTTACTTCAAACGTTAATTTATTTTTAAAAAATTGTTAAAAAAAAAACGGGACCATGATGTCAGATGTACATTTTTACAATGGTAACTGACGTGAGCATATTTGCTGCTATCAAGAAATTTCTTCGCACAGGTCTGACTTTAAGACCTAATTCAGAGTCTTCTCTAAAATGGACAAAGTTTTTGCATTAATCGGTATCGTTGTGTATTCCGACCAATCATTCTTCAGAGACGTGGTCCGCTTCAGACCATACTATAGGATTCACTACAAGGAGCATCTTGCTCTCCGGTGAGCCTCCATTACATGGAGAGCCCATTCATGGGCACGGTGCAATTCTTCCTTTCTCCTGTGGTGGCACTGCAACCAAATAATACGGTTGCTTCTGATGTCATCAAGTGATCATAAGTGATCGCTGGTCACACCAGGAACGGGACATTCTAACAATCAAACACTCCGACATTTCTAAAAAAAAAATATCTTGATGCCCTTTATTTTTCTTTTGGTTTTTTTTTTACATTTTAATCAAAATACCTTTACATTTTTTTTCTAAAAATTACTCTACAAAATGTGTAGACTAGATGTTGTGGTAAACCCAGAAGGGGTAGTAAGACTTTCTTTCCCTTTTACCCCTATATATCTATACCTAGGGCTGCCCCCTACTTACTACACTCATGGCAATAAGTGAGCCAATTAGCATATTCTAATCGAAAACCACTGTTAGTATTGGCCATTGGCTCATTTAACACTTAAGGGTCATGAAATTTTAAATTAAAGGGGATGTAATGGGAAATAGCGCCACACTCATCGAGGGGCATTGACTGGTATTGCAGCTCAGCCCTATGTAAATGTAATTTTATTAACTTAACATCTGAAATCTGTAAAATTTTCTAAAAATCTTATTAAATCGGTCATACAGTATTCATCCTTTTAAAAGTTCATGCGAGAACCGTGAGAAATCTTAAGCGTACCTAGCGTTCGGTTTTTGTATTATGTATATTTATGTAACACATTCTTAAAATATTGTAAACTTACAGCGATTGAATTGCATTTCTTTGCAATAATTGTTTTTTTAATGTCTTTGTTATATATATTTCTTTTTGCTGTGGTGGCAAAATCTATTTATTTTTTTTGCAATTTTTTTTTTTTCAAATTAGATTTTCTGTTTGATTTTTCCTTTTTAGAAATTGTTATGACATAATAGATAGGTCACCAAAATGTATATTTTTTTCTGTTAAATCTTGGCATGTTAAAACCTAAAAAAAAATAAAAAGAGGTACAATAATACCGATATGCAGTGTACTGTACAATGGATAAAACAGATCAAAAATCACAAAAACCAACCACACGCCATATTGTAATATTTATCATGTGAAATAGAATTATTTCTTAGGTTGTCTTTAGTTTATTTTTAGATTAAGTAGCTTTTTGTTAAAAAAAAACAATTGCACCTTTTGCTTGTTACAACAGTCGTTTGTGCTTTTTAAAAAAAAATATATAAAAAAGAAAATATTCTTGGCATTTAATAGCAGTTTTTTTTAATTCTAGCATGTTTTTCAGTTAGCTGATCGCGTCACGTTATTTTACATATGCTGAGTATATATTCAACAGTAAAACTTAACTTTTAATTTTTGAGGGATATATTTTATTTTGAATTATTTAATAATCACGGCTCTGTTCGCAGTGGCACTTTTTCCCCCAATTTTTTCAAAGTCTCAATATTTTTGATGACGCAATCAAAAATATTAGAAATACCGACTGATCTATTTATAAATCGGTGTTGTCACGATTACTTTGACATTAGTGTGATCAGAGCCCTTATTATGCTTCCTGTAGTAAAAGAAAAATTAAAAATTATGGGGCTCACAATCTAATCAACCTACCAGTATGTTTTGGAGTGTGGGAGGAAACCGGAAGACCCGGAGGAAACCCACCGAACACGGAGAAAACATACAAACTCTTTACAGATGTTGACCCTATAATTCGATGTAAAAACTACAATATTTCACAAAATATTTTTTAAGTAAAAAAAAAAAATTTGTTCAGGAGGAATTTTCTGAAAAAAACTGTAGCCTCCTTAGAATTTATTGAATATCTGATGGAAATTTCAGGATCCCACATATTTGTATTCTGAAGAGTTATATTGTAAATATGGTTATTATTCGCGGTAATAGGCAATTTTTTTGATCACACGTTTAATATGAGTTGCCAGAGAGATGAGAGAACCTGGTGGTCGGGTTCGGTGGTCGCGTTCAACCTTTGGCCAATCATAACACACTCACTTGCGACAATAACGACCACCACCTTTGGGATAATGGGGTAGGTGATAAGGAAAGGTCTTGGAATACCCCCAAAACTCTGCTTTTGGACAGTCGTACTGCATTTTTATGAAAAAAATTTATCAAAAATATCATGTAAAAACACAATCTTACATCAACCAATCTATAAAATTTCGGATTAGAATATTATTATTTTTTTCCCATTGCTTACAGCTGCCACTTAATTATCGGGTTTTCCGTTATTTTGGCCTCTAATCATATGAATATCTATTTTCTTGCTTAAGTATATGTTGAGCTTTTAATACCTTACACACTGCCTGGGCTTTTTCTCATGCTATGCATGCTGTAACTATTTTTAGGCTATCCTGTCCTCACCTTGAGGTTATCTTTTCCTATATAAGAGGCATTGTTTTCTAGGTTTGTACTTGACCCTTATTTATTACCATTGAAAGGTCATCATGAAGATTTTTGCCAGTTTGTGATTGGCTGGCTACATGGGTGCATTGGTAGTTGGGTAGATGACTATGCCACGTTTGACATCTGCCTGTTGTGTTCTTTATATAGCTAGAAACCGGGCTGGTCGGGTGAGATAATTCGCCCATGTATTAATGACCTACTCATCGATTCGTGCTTTTTTTCAAAATGGCCGCCATTTTGGAAGATTTAATAGGTTGTAGACTACTACTAGTCAAAGGCGTTATGTTAATGAGGAAATGCAATCGTGAGTCAATTCCAATTATTTACGATGGGCGATGTTGCAAATAAATTGTAAATATTTTTTAAAAATGGAAGACTTTGGGGACAGTTGTAAAGTGACTACAGTTTCTTTCTTTCTATGGAGGGCGATGTCGGACCCAGATGGGTAAATTGAAACTGCTGGGTCCAGTGCATTGAGAATAGAGACTTTATGGACCTTTTTAAAGGCTTCTGGGCCTAGTTGCAGTTTCACCCCTGCTCTCGACCATGATTCTGCTACAATTTTTTTTTCCGGTATCTCTCGGCAATGAACAAAAAACTTTGATGTATACCACAAACAGTATTTGCACAAACAGGTATCACAATGCCTAAATTGCCTGATATCACTATGGATATTCTCGGTAAATTTTAAGAACAATTTTTTTTATTTTCAATTTTGACAAATTTTTAGCTCAACATTTCGGGGATCCTCTACAAATAGTTATAAAAATGTCAACAAAATCCCACATCATAAAAGAGTTGTTCTGTATATGTAGCACTGTGAAGAAAATCTGTCCCGTATAAGTGATGCATTGTACAGGTAACATTGGACTTGGGAGATCATTCAAAAAGTTTTCCCAAACTTACAAAAACATCAATACTATAGAGCTGAACTATCACAATTTTTTTTCTCTGTTCTTTACCTGGGTAGTATGTTTTAACCCTTGTATAAAAGTCGAAAATATTTTTGTATTCCCTGCCAAATTCAACCATTTTTTGATGTGGTAGATGTTAGAATCCCAATGTGCCATTCCATCCAGGTTTTCTTTCACTCCAGTGTTCCTTCTATGCAATATTACGTTAGCCTTTGTACAAATTATTTTGTATTAGTAATAATGATAAGAATTAAAAAAAAATAAATAAACCATGTGATATAATAAATTTGATGTTGTCAGAGTGGATTTTTGAGAAAAATTTATGGGTCCTCAAACTCCGACCTAAAAATTTGTTCAGGAAATTGCCCTTGTTTAATACCAGAACTAGGAACTAGAACTAGAGATTCACTATTCTCACTGTGATACAATTACAGGAAAAACTATTGATGCAGGATCCTCAGCAGAGACCATCGATAGTTGACCGGTGGTGGCCCAACACCAGAGTCGCACCAATTATCTGTCCAAACACAGGAAAATGGAGCTAAAAGCAGATGTCTTTGTGTCTTTGTTGAGGCCAGAAGTTGTAACTCAAGAAGTGGATCCGATTTTGGTGGACAGGTAGCCAACTAGCTGAGTGTAGCCCCCAACAATCAACTAATGATGGCCTACCCTGAAGTGTACCGTCTGTATACTAATCAAAACGAGACGTTGTAGCATATTTAAAAAAATAATTAAAATAATTTTGATTATTTTCTATTTCCTGATTTATTCTATTTTCTCGACAGGATTGGTGGGGGAGCCATCTTGCCCGATCCCAACCAAAAACTTTTATCCATCACTCCTTCCCTTAGAACTTTAGCTCTCATTCTTCACTGTCACTCCATTTGAACTCCAAGTGATGTGACAGGAAGGGAACAAGGTCCACTTTTTTATTAATTAGCAGGGGTCCCTGTGGTCAGCCCCAACCATGTATAATTAAGGACCTAAGTTATGAAGAACTGAAGTTCTTGACCAGAACACCACTGGCAGGCTCCGTCATCCAACTATCTTTAAGTTCTTTTTGGATACTACCTCGGAGTTCTTTTTGGATACTACAGCTACACTCTTAGCAGAGGCACATCAGAAAGACCACCTTCTAGACTTTTCTATAAATTCAAGTCCCAGTTTGGTCGATAGACTCATGCTGCCGCTAACCATGATGTGGTCATACCTCTCTTCAGGGCTTCCGATGAGGAAATTGATTGAAGAACCTTCTCTGTTCAAAGGATCCCCACCCAAATCCAAAAATTTCAAACTTAAAACACTTGATCAGAAGTTTGTTGGACATAAATCTACAGTCTCTATGGAGTTCCCCTTTAAGATTATATTAATAATTGTTGTTTAGTAAGCGCTTGTTGATATCACAGCCCATTAGCTTTAGTTAAAAGGCCCCTCACCATCAATGCCTAATTATTTATGGTCTCTACCTTCAAACAATTTATCTAATCCAGAAAATAGCACCGTTGATCCATATCGGGAGGCGGTGGGGGAGGCCCAGCCAGCCAAATTAGGATGAATGACACCGTCGTAAATAATGAAGATGGCAAACGCTGCCTCCATATAATTAACAAACAGTGTGATACAATCATAGACGCAACCGGCGGCATTATGGTTTCTCGAGAGGGGAGAAAATCTAATTTACTTCATGTACCCCGTCCTCATTCATGGAACGTGAGGCGGGGGGGAGCCTCGTGAAATCCGTTTGATGAGATCTGGCATTCTCCCAAGCTTGAGGCGTTTATGTAAACACGACACAATACGATGATGTGATTTTGGAGAGAAAAAAAAAAATTCACAAAATTTTTACACAACGTTACTTCCAGGCCACCTTTTCCCCTCTCTCTCGAGGATCAGCGATTTCTGAGAGGGATTTCCGTTCTTTCAGCTGCAGCTGCCTAATCAATTATATCTGGATCTCGGCCCATGGTAGAAACCCCCAGGTGGTTCGCCATGTGCCTGATGGCTGATTTAGAAAGCCTTTGACCGGAAAACTTGTCAATCATCTGCAGACTCTGGGGTTGTCTGTTCAGTTTTATGTTATATTCTCACTTTATCACTGGAACGTAATGGAGCTAAGTGTTACCTCATATTCTGTATCTGTGAAGTGAAATATAACCAGGAGGGGAGACCGGTTCATGTAAAAACTACGACTAAGAGGATAAGAGGATGCTAGAAATTAAACAGGTTGTATGGGATTAGGAAAACATGGCTGCCTTCTATCTATGGGTTTATGTCTGATATTGTGGATCAGCTACGTTGATTTAGGTGCCGGGGGTTGATCTGCAATACCATGCACAGCCTATGGAGAAGCGCGGCACTGTATTCGGAAGAAAGGGATCATATATTGGTTTATGATCCCAAACAGCCCCCTCATGGTTATTTTATATAAAGCCCCCCTCATTGTTTAATTATATACAATTGGATTCATTATATACAACCCCCCTCACCCCTTGTGGATTTATTATATATAGCCCCCTCATCCTCCATCTATCCATTATATATAGCCCCCCCAACCCCTGGATTCATTATATACAGACCCCCTCCCCCATGGATTCATTATATACAGACCCCCCTGGATTCATTATATATAGCCCCCCTCAACCCCATGGATTCATTATATACGGCCCCCTCACCCCCATGGATTCATTATATACAGCCCCCCTCACCCCTATGAATTCATTATATACAGCCCCCCTCACCCCCATGAATTCATTATATACAGCCCCCCTCACCCCCATGGATTCATTATATACAGCCCCCTTATCTTCTCCATGGATTCATTATATCCAGCCCCCCCCCCCGGTTTCATTATATATTATAGAATTTATATTAATTCTATACAGCCCCCCTCATACTCTATGGATTAATTCTACACAGCCCCCCTCACTCCCCCTCTGGATTCATTATATACCGCCCCCCCCTCATCCTCTATGGATTCATTGTATACAGAGTACCCCCCCGATTCATTATTTACAGCCCCCCACCATCCTCTATGGATTCATTATATACAGACCCCCCCATGGATTTATTATATACAGCCCCCCTTATCCTCTATGGATTCATTATATACTCCCCCCCCTCATCCTCCCTTGAACAAAATGTAAAATCAGTAAAAGGAAAAAGAACTAGTGCTCACCTCAGGGCTGCCCCTCTCCTGTCTTCATACTCCTCTTCAGCACAGAGAGCCGCAACATGCTGCCTAATATTTGGCCATATGGGGCTTGTCTGAAACTCTAGGCCACAGCACTTGCCCAGATAAGCCTGGTGCTGGCGTAGTATTGGGGGCTTCAGCTAGTAAGTTTCCTTCCTAGACCAGAAGACATCACTCGTGATGGAAAAGTAGTAATGTCCATGCACCGAGGTGTTATGAGGTTCCCCAAACTGAAATCATATAATGCCCGATTGACTTCTATGGGACCTGCCATCCAGTAAGCCCATTAAAGGTAAAGGGAGCACCGGTCATAGGACCTTGGGTCCTCACTCTCCTTTTTACTGAAGGTCTCATCGGTTAGACTTCTATAGATAAGAAACATTCTGCCGATCCTGGGTATAATGGAGAAGTCAATAATCTCTGCGGGTGATATAGATCTCCCCTTCCTTGTCGTTTTCCCTCCAAAACGTCTCGATATACTTGAGAATGAAGTTAGCACCGTTCAGTAGACGCACATAGGTGGTCGGGAGCACCTGGAAACACTTTGGGTTCATTGACCAGACCTCCATATGCTGAAGCCATACCCTCAATAGATAAGAGAGACTGGTGGTCCCTTTAGGTTTGCCTTGTTGTTCTTATCACTTAGGAAGTGCGGAATGAACCTCAAAGAGGATTGGACCAACTTTTGCAAGTTAGTCGTGGCAAGCTGATCGGTGAGGGTCCGATTGCTGGAATGTAATGGAACCCCCATCAAGCCAGACAACAGGGCTCCGATTTCCACTAATGGGAGGAGCAGCAGGAGGAGTGTGCGCCCTATTACTACATTTGAAGTTACTTAGCACAACCCTAGGGTATTTATTTTAGGGTATTTCCATTCGCATTAGAGACCGTAGATAGCAGAGGGTTGTGCTCAGCAATTTCCGACACTCCCTTACTATTGAATGGACATATCAGGACACATGTTCATCCAGTCACTCCCCCCCCCCCCCCATTAGTGAGAATGGGTTCTCTGAATCGCTAGTGGCTCCGCTCTCATGATCGGTGGGGGTCTCAGTTGTCGGACCCTCAAAGATCACTTTGTTATCCTTAATACTGTGGCTAGGGGATGGTACAGCCCTTTTAAAGGGGCTTATCAAGTTAACAATATTAATAACAGACCCTAATGTTAGGTCATTCATGGATATGGGTGGAGCCAGAAATGGAGACCTCAGTCTATAGTGTAACGAGAACCACAATCAGCTGATACAACCCATGGGGTAACGAGGAAAACCCCTTTAATTGCAATGAGCTGAACCTATGGTTGTTTCCTGGAAGGGAGCAGCCATAATTTTAAATCCTGTACAACCCCTTTAAACCAACTGACATCATTTAAGAAAAAATTTTCATCCGTCTCCAACATTTCACCTCTGCCCCCAACGAGAAGATTTACGGTAATTAAATCCGCCCTGGGTCCCTTTCTCCTGGCACCTTGTGGAGAGCGTTCATCTTACTGGAGATGATACGTAACATTTTGTATAGTCCTGGTTTAGCAATTACACGAGAACGAGACGAGTCCCGATATAAGGAGAGATGGATTCTGGGATGTGGAAGAATAATGAGCGGCAGGTAGCAGACCCCCCGCCCCCCGGAGAGGCCCCCGCAGATAAATCCCACCCGTCACCGCCTTTCATGTTATAGGCAGGAAGGTGAGAGCCAAAGAAGATGTCAGGAGAGGAGGAGATCCTTTCATCTTATATATATATATGGAATAGTCTGGAGAAGAGGGAGAGAAAGATCTATGCCAAAGCTAAAATAAATATCCATGGTAACCTAATAGCGAAATAAATCATATCTCACATCATAAATCAAATAATACACACCTCAGCTGCTGCAGAACATCATAATGCACACCTCAGCTGCTGCAGAGCATCATAATACACATCTCAGCTGCTGCAGAACATCATAATACACATCTCAGCTGCTGCAGAAAATCATAATACACACCACAGCTGCTGTAGAACATCATAGTAAACACCTCTAAGCTGCTGCAGAACATCATAATACACATCTCAGCTGCTGCAGAACATCATAATACACATCTCACCTGCTGCAGAACATCATAATGCACACCTCAGCTGCTGTAGAACACCATAATACACACCACAGCTGCTGTAGAACATCATAGTAAACACCTCTAAGCTGCTGCAGAACATCATAATACAGCCCTCAGCTGCTGCAGAACATCATAATATATAACTTGGCTGCTGCAGGACATACAGGTACTTATCTGGGCCACCAGTTTTACCTACCTATGGCGCCTAGAGGTGGAGGAGATGTCCTCAGAGCAAGACTTTTTTCTCATCTTTGAATTTTTTTAATTTCCTCCCTGGCTAGACTCAGTGGTTCTCATTTATGAAAGCCTTTGCGACACTTTTCTGTCGGACTTTGCACTAGAAAGAACATGCAAACTGCTTGCACATGTATTAAAGAAGTGTCCGCCTACCGATGCACCGTCGGTCCGCAAAATAAAAAGTTGATGCCCTCTGTCGGGGCAGTGCAGGGGGCACCAGATTCATGCAGAACGTGCTCCACAATTCATGAATGTGGCGCCCCCTGCACACTGCACAGGACACTGCACATAGTACACACTGCACTGGTTTTGATAAATATGGATCATTGTGTTAGAAACTATATGAGTGCGGGCACCAGGGGTCATAGTTTATAGAAATGAATGAGCAGGGACGCAAAGGTTAAAGGGGTTTTCCCACAAAAGAAAATTCTCACATCTCAATCCCCTAGTGATGTGAACACAATAAAGATCATTTTAACCCCTTACATTACAATTTACTCAGTTTTATTAATGTTTTAGCTCTATGCTGCTCAATGCAAAATCCCAGGGTGTGGGCGGGGACTCTCTAAGCACACACAGGGCAAGGGGCGTGGCTACAGCCACACAGAAGAGACAGACAGAAAGTCAGCAGCACAATCTCACACAGAAATCCAAGATGGCCGCCACCCGACCCTAAGTCAGAAGGTACAGGGTCGAGTCTATGGGAAATTGAAATTGTGTAGAGCAGGGCTGATAGAGACAGGTTGGACTTATATCTTTGAAATGCTGCATTTTTTGTTAATAACAGTGAATTAGAGAATGGGGCACATTTACTAAGGGTCCGCACGGCGCATTTTCTACGGGTTTCCCGACTATTTACGATTTGCGACGCATTTAAGTGTGGTTTCTGGCGCACGCGATCGGATTTTGCCGCAATAGCGCCAACTTGCATGTGACACAAATCGGGGGGCGTGGCCGATGGACAACCTGACTGATTCGGACTAAGCGCAGGATTTACAATTCAAATTGTGTCGCAAGACAATGCACTCACATGCACCGGGAAGAAGAAGGTGAACTCTTGTGGACCTCAGCTGGGAAGCGACACTTGCAGGAAAATGGACGCACGATCTTGAAGAATCGGGGATCCCGACAGGACCGGGTAAGTAAATCTGCCCCAATGTGTTATTTTGTTATGCTGAGTACATATAAGAAACTTGTCTTTGTGGGAATACCCATTGTCACCTCCTCTCAATAATTGGGTGGCATGGAAATTGGTTTACACCAAGATCCATGAGTATTAAGGAGATAGATGTCAGGTCGTCCACTAGGGCCATCGATGGCTGAGAAACCCCTACAAATACGGGACATATGGGATGAGTTTTTTGACTGTTTCTTGAAGTGAGTGCATGAAGGAGACCGGTTCCTTGTCTCGGAATCCTATATCATCTCGGAGAGGTGCAGTGGGAATCCAAGACTAATGGCTGGCATTGACTATGTTTGACATACCGAGAGGGAGCCGTAGACGGGAATGACATAACTGAGTATGATAAGTTGTCATTATCACCACATCATAAAGAGACACAAATTATTTTATGCAAATGACTGTTTACCAGCTGTTTTCCATGGCTGCCAACGAGACTTCCACCGTATTCCTCTCCCCTCTTCCGAAGATTCAGGTTATTTACGACGGCTGCACTTAACCTTTAAAAGCAGAATTTATGGGATCGAGACACAAGGAGGATCCATCTGTCTTCCCATTTCGGAGCGGGTAAATGAGTATACAAGGCTATGATTTGCAAATGAACTTATTAAAAATGTATAGTTACCTTGGATGAATTTATATTCGCCCTTTACTATGCTAATAGTGAATTAAAAAGTATCAGACGTTTGTCTTAGAATTCGTAAGTAATGGAGCTTCCTATGGGACCCTACAAAATGTGAAGATTACAACGGAGAAAAGGGACAATTTATAATGAGACCAGGTAAAGTTTTGGAGACAGTGGCCAAAAAGTTGGACCTCTTATGGTTGACCTTCAAATTAGATGATTGTGGTGGATCCTACTGAGGTCCACAGGGTCTTATGAAAGTACAAGGGCAATCCTACTCAATCCTCCTCTCATATCTACCTTTTGGATAATCAAAGATGACTCCAATCAGAAGTGGTGTCATAAATATCAGAAAGATGCTCATCACTTCCTTCAAACAGCCAAAACAATGGGGCAGATTTACTTACCTGGTCCAGTCGCGATCCAGCGGCGCGTTCTCAGCGGAGGATTTGGGTCTTCCGGCGATTCACTAAGGTAGTGTGCCTGATGTCCACTAGGTGTCGCTGCTGCACTGAATTCCATCGGAGTTCACTGAAGTTCACCGTCCTACCCTGGGTGCAGGAAAACGCGTGTCAAGCGACATTTTTAAAAAAAAAAAATACGGTGGTTTTACCGAATCCATCGGGTTTTCTTACGGCCACAACCCCGATTTCCGTCGTGTGCATGTCGGCGTCGATGCCCCACAATCCGATCGCGTGCGCCAAAATCCCGCGGCAATTCAGGGGAAATCGGCACAAATCGGAAATATTCGGGTAACGCGACGGAAAAACGTGATTCGGGCCCTTAGTAAATGACCCCCAGTGTGACTACCAGGTTTATTATGAGTATTGAAGGTGGTGGATTCTAAAAGACTGATACGTGGAGGAAGAAGCTCCATCTATGTGTAATAAAATTAGGGTGGCTTAAAAGGGAGTTCCACTTTTGTCAAATGAGAAATAAAACAATTTCGATTCCTCATGATTTTTGAAAGATCTTGTTGATGTCCATTAGGAATCTCCATTGTTGACTTCTGATGTTCCTGTAATGTTCCTTTGCGGTCATATGTTTCTCCATGATTACAATTCCTCTATGTTGTCCAATTGTGTGAAACTCTACTGCCTCAGCACCCATAGAAGGAAGGGTGGATGGTATCTCTTCTCTTGGGATGTTCTGGATCCCCTTGTAAACCTTCTTCCAATGCTTTACTTGACAACCTCCTATAATTCATCTGCCTTTTATGGGCTCTATCCTTTCCTCCTACCAAAGCAGTGGTGAAATAAACGATCTTCATCGTTCAAACGATCTTCAGATTGTTTATCTCCTTTCCTCTCCTTTCCTCTCCTTTCCTCTCCATGACCATCATTCGGAAACTCTAACTGCTGTCCCGTCTTTAGAAGAGAAGATTTTGAGAAGAATTATAAATACATGACTGTAGAATCAGACTACACAAGGTTTGTTTGTAGTCTGTAACCATGGAGACAAATAGATCTGTAAAGAAATTCTATACCTGTTTTTTTATTATAGATCACTCGAAAGCAATTTTATGATTTTCCCCCAACTTTTCGATTGCCTTATTAAAATTCATGTTTTGTATAACACATTTTACACTACAGCTACTTATACGTACTACAAAAAATAAGGATTATTATGTTTTCTCGTAGATTATTTTTAATCCACATTGTCATCTGATGACCCTCCCCCCCACAATGTCAATGAGTGACAATAATAAGAATGATTATCCTGTAACTTATCACTAACCACCTATTCGATGACCCGTTGGCCTGAAAATATCTCGTAATGAATATTAAAGACGTGAGATCTCACAGGGTCTGGAGAATCAATTTAATTAAGTTGTACATTGGTAACGGCCTCCTATTGATTATCCATTCCTACTGGAGTCCAAACAACGAAGGCCGAATTAAAGGGAACAAAAACACAAGAATAATCAGAAGAACAGGCGCTCCTTAATTTAACACCGACGAGATGTCATTTGTTTGGGTGATATGGAGGACTCGATGGAGAACGGGTACCACCATTTTAGTCTTATAAGGGCTCTTGAGTTAAGACTGAAGTAGGTTACTTCTAGGAGGTCAATAGGTGATAAATGCAAATCTGCTACACATTTGGTAGGAAGTCATGATCAATTTTTGGATTATGGATCCTATGGACAGACTCCACTCTTCTTTTTCTACATAGTAGAAATATTCTTTCAAGGATTGAGTTGTAAAAGTCACCTTCCTTCAGGCTAGATCCTCCCAAACACGAAATAGCAACCAATCCTATTTTGTAGACCTCAGTTTGATCAGTTTAGAAATCATTACTTTTGAAGGCCAACTTGGTGGCGAGTTACCATGACCTGATATGTGCTCATATTAAATTTGAATTGATGGTTATACAAATACAAAAAGTTTGTCAACTCTTCCTATTCTTCCTACCATGGCAAGAAGCCATTGCTCCCCTACAAACTTCTTCCAAACCAGGCAATGCAGTAACCAGATCATTACATGGTCTAGGTTTTTTGTCATCGCTCAAAGGCATAAAAACATTGTAGTGTTATGAGCTAGAGACCTTACTGATAATATACCAACAATGAATGGTAACAGATGCACCATCCTCACCACCATTACCATCACTTCCAATATTCCCCACCATCACCACGGCCATCACCATCACCACCATCAGCCATGTCAACACCACCAACCACCCTGACATCATCTCCATCATCTACACTATCACTACCATTACCATCACTACCAATATTCCACCATCACCACGGCCATCATTAGCATCATCACCACCATCAACCATGTCAACACCGTCATCACCACCAACAACCACCCTGTCATCATCTCCATCACCTACACTATCACTACCATTACCATCACTACCAATATTCCCCACCATCACCACAGCCATCATCATCACCATCAACCATGTCAACACCACCAACCACCCTGTCATCATCTCCATCACCTACACTATCACCAACATCACCATCACTACCAATATTCCCCACCATCACCACGGCCATCATCAGCATCATCACCACCATCAACCATGTCAACACCATCATCACCACCACCAACCACCCTGTCATCATCTCCATCACCTACACTATCACCACCATCACCATCACTAACAATATTCCCCACCATCACCACGGCCATCATCAGCATCATCACCACCACCAACCACCCTGTCATCACCTCCATCACCTACACTATCACCACCATTACCATCACTACCAATATTCCCCACTATCACCACGGCCATCATCAGCATCATCACCACCACCAACCACCCTGTCATCATCTCCATCACCTACACTATCACCACCATTACCATCACTAACAATATTCCTCACCATCACCACGGCCATCATCAGCATCATCACCACCACCAACCACCCTGTCATCATCTCCATCACCTACACTATCACCACCATTACCATCGCTACCATGATTCCCCCCATCACCACTGCCATCATCAGAATCACCACCACCATCACAACCACCATCAACCCTGTCATCATCTCCATCACCTACACTATCACCCCCATCATCACCACCATCGACCCCCCTCCATCACCACCAATTGTATGTCCTCACTCAAGTTGCATAGTCGCCAAATGTGAAGCAGAGTAGATTAGTGTTCGCAGTTTTGTGCCTATAGTCTTTTGATGAAACTATAACCTTCGTCATGCTCCAACTTCTGGACTTTTTATTTAATAAAAAAAACAAGTTAAAAAAATGTGCCCAATTTTATTCTAGCAAGGTCTCTAAGATGCTTATTCATTGTACCGAGAAACCCTCTCCCTCACCTACCTGGCCACAGACTAACAGGATTGGAGAGACAGCTGGAGGAGGCCATCACGCCTCACTGATGTGCCATAGTAACTGATTTGTCCCTCTGCAACCGTATATTATATGAATTATCCAACCAAGTCTAAAAATCTCCTAACAGGTACAGGATGTTCGATTGCCTAAAGACACGATTGTTACAAAAGGAAACATGCTTTAAATCCCTCACAAATTTTTCAGATTGCAGTTGACTGCACAAATGAAATAGGCCCTTGGGATGATTTTCTGACTATCCTCTAGACCCCTGGACTGATCTATAGTACATATGTTCCTATATGGAGAATGAGCTAGACTAGAAACATATGGAATTTTGGGGGAAAAAATCAAGCATGTTTAAATCCGTCTTATCCAGTCCTTCCGATTGCCTCCATCCATATAAATGATAGCGCTGAAGGCTTCTGCCAGTATAAAGGTTGTCCTGAATTTGATCTAAGGTGTAACTCTGTGGGCCATAGCTGATCTTTTATTTTGCCTTGGGACTGCATGCTTAAAACGGAAGCAGCTCACAAATTATATTCCTTTATAGAAAGAAATTCAGCCAGGTACATGAACTTCATCCAAAGCTACCTTACCCAACAGTTATGGTCAATAGTAAATTGACGTCCAAGGTCTGGTAGATTCTGTAAATTTAAGTAATCATTTGTAATACGGTCCACAATGTACTGCAATGTTGTGGTTTTTCTCCAGTGCAGATCAGTTTGAGCTTTGGACAGGGCCTTGGGCCACCCTGTATGTAGTTCCCATGTATCAGTGAACAGGTACCCTCAGTTGATGTCACAATGGGCATTGGATGAGAAAGTTTTTTCGCAAATCAATAGCTTTGATGTAGAACAACTTTGATTGCCTATTATCTTGATTGCCTATGCGCAACAGTTTCTTTGTTATCCTCCTCAGTTTAGACTACTCTTGCACTAGTTGTCTCCTGGCTGTGCTGATTTCTTTTAAGATCTGTAGAGTTGTAAGCAAAATAGGGATTGAATGTGGGGAGGGGCTGCTGCTCCCTGCTCACAAAGAAGGAAGCAGGGGGAGGTGATGTGACAGTGCTCTGTGTGTGTAACAGAGCTGAGTCTCTTCAGTGCTGTGGAAACAGAAGTATCCTACACAGAAAACTGAGGCACAAGATCTCCCCTGTCGCAGTCTTTGATTCTACAGAACTTTCTCCATCTTTCTCTCTCTCTCTCACTGCATCCCATGCTGCACCCATCCCTCAACTTATACGCTGCACTTTCTACACAGTGCATAGAAGCTATTAAACCATAATGATCACATAGAACATAGAGCATAGAACATATACTTTATGTAATGTTATGTTTTACAGCTGGTTTCTACTACTTATAACATTCTCCATGCTCCTCCAAGTCATGAAAACTGAGAGCCATTCAGTATTTAGATTCTGTATGTACACTAAACAGTGTCCAGTGGATTTACTTGTAGGAATCTAAGAGGATTTGCTGCTTAATTAACGAATGAGAGAACACAAGGTATAATGGGAAGTGAGGGCAATCTCAATTTGACTCAGGTTTAGCGCAGAGACAGGAAATGGCTAGAGAAAAAGGGAACCCTGGCACTCATTTTTGCAATGCTTTTTTTAAAAAATAAACGGGCTGTGTATAGGATGATGTTAGACTCCGCTTACTTCTCTGCAGCTGAAGGAGATTTTTGACAAGTATCTTCATAACAGAAAATGTCTTAACTCCGGAAATAAAAGGGTGAGGAACACAATGGGGCACATTTACTTACCCGGCCCGTTGACACCCCCGATCCAGAATGTCCGACGAGGATTTGCCGCGATTCACTAAGATCGTGCGTCCAATTTCCTGCATGTGTCGCTTCCCCCGCTGAGGTCTGCCGGAGTTCACCTTCTTCTTCCCGGTGCATGTAAATGCTGATCTTGCGACACAATTTGGTTTTTAAATTCCGCAATTTGTCCGAATCAGTCGGTTTGTCCGACGTCCATGCCCCCCGTTTTTGTGTCGCATGCAAGCCGGCACCGATGCATCACAATCCGATCACGTGCGCCAAAAACCTGGGGCAATTCAGGGCAAATCGCAAAACGCGACGGAAATGTGTCCAATGGGCCCTTAGTAAATGTGCCCCAATATGTACACTGTTCTGTTTGTTTCTAAAGGGGGAATCACATATGACAATTTGGTAAAATTATTATAACATTGGAGTAACAGTGACATGTAGATCACAGCCTACCAAGATGCAAAAGATGGTAGGTTGAGCTTCATCAGGCTACTAGGCAGTCAATTGGCACTGTGATAGACCCAAAAGAGCAGCCAGTTGGAAAAGCAGAAAGAAGCTAAAATTAAGGGACCCATGATAGTTATGAAGATGGGAACTTGTTAGGCTTTGAGACAAAGCCAAGTCATCACGAGAGTCGTAGGGAAGTCTATGGGTTCCATGGAATTCTTCTCCTATTTCTGAATATGCAACAAAAGTGAAGAGTTTGGTGGGCGCAGGCTCCATAATTGACAACCTTATTACAGTGGAGTCAAGTGGAGCCTCCTAGAGAGATCCAAACAAGTCCAAATTTAAAAGTCATATATAATGAATAAATATTCTGACCGGAACTCATTTTGTCGGTATTTCTCCACTTCAAAAGCACTTCAATCCAGCATTCTTAAGGTTCCACACGACCAGAAAATCTTCATCAAGAATAAGCCACCATTTAGACAAAATCACTAGCCTTCATCCTCCTCCAGCCTCAACAATATTCCCAACGGCTTACTGTACAGAGAAAATTTGCACATAGCGTAGTCTGTATTATCAAATCAGAAAGCCTTTATTGTATTATACTCACAAGTAAAAAGTTAAAATGCGCATATAAAACTCCAAGAGGACGTCAGTCATACATGCCCGACTGTGAGTTTTGCCTACAAAGCTTCTCCTGGGGAATGGCCTCTGTATAGAGATACATTTCCTCCATATTATAAGCCGTTGGGAATACTCTTGAGGCTGGAGGAGGATGAAGGTTAGTGTTTTTGTCTGAATGGTGGCTTATTCTCAATGAAGATTTTCTGGTCATGTGGAACCCTCAGAACGCTGTATCATTTTAAAGTGGAGATATACCGACATGAGGAATACCACGACGGATCCAGAGCTCCGGTCAGAATATTTATTCATTATATATGACTTGTTTGGATTGGTCCTTGACTGTTTGTAGCTCGTTTTGCATAGAGGAGTGCAACACTCAAAGTTTTTAGACTCCTCGAGAGCGCCAATTTTCTCCATGCACTTTGTACTACGGCTAAGATGGCAAAATGTCCAAATGTGAGGACCATTCTGTATCACAGTGTATTGGCAGAGTTTCTGTTCCTTCCAGTGGGCCTGAAGTGAATATGGCAACCACTGAGCACTACTGTTGGGTTATACAGCCTGAATAGTTTGGTAACACCAATTGTCTGAGCCTCCCGGGATGAAGACATGAAGACATCATCTTCATGTCTGGGATGTTCTTCAACAAATCTTAACATTAATGAACCATGGATGGTGTGGCTTCCCATTGATTGGTTACTTTTAGGAGAGGTCTACCTTATGCTCTGTCTGCATCCATACCTTGAACAGCATGGGCCACCAGGCATGGAATCGGTATACTAAATTGGTCCATATACCTTAAACACTACCATTATCCTTAGTGGTCGGTATACATGAGTGTTCATCTCCAACCTCTTCTTCTATTTTACATTGCGCATTTCACACATATGGAGGATTGCGTGAAGGATCAAAACATCAATATATTCTATTTTCTCGGACAACTAAATTTGTAGCCCCATCCACGACACAAGGTATATTTTTTCATCATGTAATTTACATAATTTCTGTTCCTCCCAGTGGGCCTGAAGTGAATATGGCAACCTCTGAGCACTACTGTTGGGTTCTACAGCCTGAATAGTTTGGTAACACCAATTGTCTTTGCTTCCCGGGATAAGGACATGAAGACATCATCTTCATGTCTGGGATGTTCTTCAACAAATCTTAACATTCATGAACCATGGATGGTGTGGCTTCCCATTGATTGGTTACTTTTAGGAGAGGTCTACCTTACGCTCTGTCTTCATCCATACCTTGAACAGCATGGGCCACCAGGCATGGAATCGGCATACTAATTTGGTTCCTATACCTCAAACACTACCATGATCCTTAGTGGTCGGTATACATGAGTCTTCATCTCCAACCTCTTCTTCTAGTTTACAATTCCTCACAAATGGAGGATTGCGTGAAGGATCAAAACATCAATATCTTCTATTTTCTCAGACAATGAATTTGTAGCCCCCTCCATGACACAAGGTATATTTCTCCATCAGATATTTTCATTACGTGTAATTTACATAAATTTCGTCTCTCTGGCTCGCTGACTTCACGCTGGATTCATTGAATGAACACGGCTCGGAGAGAAATTGAATTTTTCTCTCCTTGAATTAAATAAACAAGGATCTGTACACCGGGAGACAAATAAGATCATTGTACAGAGAAATACATTGCAATCCTTTTCTGCTCTGATAACTCCAAAAAGAGTAAATATGGTAACGTTATAGTCATGTATTATGATATTGCCGGGATTGTATTCTACATAGCGTACATCGATGGATTCATAGTGTGAGGCATCTATCAAATTGGATGTCATTTGAAGCTTTAGATTCCCAAGTGGCATCATTTTACCAGGTCTCATATACTCAGGTCCAGACCAGTAATTTGCCCCACTGGGAAGTTCCCCAGTGGGCCACTGAGTTGCCTACCATTAAAATAAAAAATTACAAATTGCAGTTATAGGAAGTGTCCTGATTTTCTAGTGGATTTGCTGATTCTAGAAGGGTTAAATAACGAGGAGTGACAGGTCCATGAGTGGCCAGGAAAGGAAAATGCTATTGCTATGGGTGAAGTGGTACAATGCTGCTGCAAGTGGAGGAAGGACGAGAGGAGGGACAGTGCTGCAGCCAGTGGTGAAAGGATGGGAGGAGGAACAGTGCTGCAGCCAATGGTGAAAGGATGGGAGGAGGAACAGTGCTGCAGCCAGTGGAGGAAGGACAAGAGGAGGGACAGTGCTGCAGCCAGTGGAGGAAGGACAAGAGGAGGGACAGTGCTGCAGCCAGTGGAGGAAGGACAAGAGGAGGGACAGTGCTGCAGCCAGTGGGGGAAGGACAAGAGGAGGGACAGTGTTCCAGCCAGTGGAGGAAGGATGGGAGGAGGGACAGTGCTGCAGCCAATGGAAGAAGGATGGGAGGAGGGACAGTGCTGCAGCCAATGGGGGAAGGGTGGAAGGAGGAACAGTGCTCCAGCCAGTGGAGGAAGGGTGGGAGGAGGGACAGTGCTGCAGCCAATGGAGGAAGCGTAGGAGGAGGGACAATGCTGCAGTCAGTGGCAGAAGGGTGGGAGGAGGGACAGTGCTGCAGCCAATGCAGAAGGGTGGTAGGAGGGACAGTGCTGCAGCCAATGGAGGAAGGGTGGGAGGAGGGGCAATGCTTCAGCCAGTGGGGGAAGGGTAGGAGGAGGGACAGTGCTGCAGCCAGTGGGGGAAAGGTGGGAGGAGGGACAGTGCTGCAGCCAGTGGGGGAAGGGTGGGAGGAGGGACAGTGCTGCAGCCAATGGAGGAAGGGTGGGAGGAAGGACAGTGCTGCAGCCAATGGAGGAAGGGTGTGAGGAGGGACAGTGCTGCAGCCAGTGGATGAAGGGTTGGAGGAGGCACAGTGCTGCAGCCAATGGAGGAAGGGTGGGAGGAGGGACAGTGCTGCAGCCAATGGAGGAAGCGTAGGAGGAGGGACAGTGCTGCAGTCAGTGGCGGAAGGGTGGGAGGAGGGACAGTGCTGCAGCCAGTGGGGGAAGGGTGGGACGAGGGACAGTGCTGCAGCTAGTGGAGGGTGGGTGGTAGGAGGGACAGTGCTGCAACCAATGGAAGAAGCGTAGGAGGAGGGACAGTGCTGCAGCTAGTGGAGGGAGGGTTGGAGGAGGGACAGTGCTGCAGCCAATGGAGGAAGGGTGGGAGGAGGGACAGTGCTGCAGCCAATGGAGGAAGCGTAGGAGGAGGGACAGTGCTGCAGTCAGTGGCGGAAGGGTGGGAGGAGGGACAGTGCTGCAGCCAATGGAGGAAGGGTGGGAGGAGGGACAGTGCTGCAGCCAATGGAGGAAGCGTAGGAGGAGGGACAATGCTGCAGTCAGTGGCAGAAGGGTGGGAGGAGGGACAGTGCTGCAGCCAATGCAGAAGGGTGGTAGGAGGGACAGTGCTGCAGCCAATGGAGGAAGGGTGGGAGGAGGGGCAATGCTTCAGCCAGTGGGGGAAGGGTAGGAGGAGGGACAGTGCTGCAGCCAGTGGGGGAAAGGTGGGAGGAGGGACAGTGCTGCAGCCAGTGGGGGAAGGGTGGGAGGAGGGACAGTGCTGCAGCCAATGGAGGAAGGGTGGGAGGAGGGGCAATGCTTCAGCCAGTGGGGGAAGGGTAGGAGGAGGGACAGTGCTGCAGCCAGTGGGGGAAAGGTGGGAGGAGGGACAGTGCTGCAGCCAGTGGGGGAAGGGTGGGAGGAGGGACAGTGCTGCAGCCAATGGAGGAAGGGTGGGAGGAAGGACAGTGCTGCAGCCAATGGAGGAAGGGTGTGAGGAGGGACAGTGCTGCAGCCAGTGGATGAAGGGTTGGAGGAGGCACAGTGCTGCAGCCAATGGAGGAAGGGTGGGAGGAGGGACAGTGCTGCAGCCAATGGAGGAAGCGTAGGAGGAGGGACAGTGCTGCAGTCAGTGGCGGAAGGGTGGGAGGAGGGACAGTGCTGCAGCCAGTGGGGGAAGGGTGGGACGAGGGACAGTGCTGCAGCTAGTGGAGGGTGGGTGGTAGGAGGGACAGTGCTGCAACCAATGGAAGAAGCGTAGGAGGAGGGACAGTGCTGCAGCTAGTGGAGGGAGGGTTGGAGGAGGGACAGTGCTGCAGCCAATGGAGGAAGGGTGGGAGGAGGGACAGTGCTGCAGCCAATGGAGGAAGCGTAGGAGGAGGGACAGTGCTGCAGTCAGTGGCGGAAGGGTGGGAGGAGGGACAGTGCTGCAGCCAATGGAGGAAGGGTGGGAGGAGGGACAGTGCTGCAGCCAATGGAGGAAGCGTAGGAGGAGGGACAATGCTGCAGTCAGTGGCAGAAGGGTGGGAGGAGGGACAGTGCTGCAGCCAATGCAGAAGGGTGGTAGGAGGGACAGTGCTGCAGCCAATGGAGGAAGGGTGGGAGGAGGGGCAATGCTTCAGCCAGTGGGGGAAGGGTAGGAGGAGGGACAGTGCTGCAGCCAGTGGGGGAAAGGTGGGAGGAGGGACAGTGCTGCAGCCAGTGGGGGAAGGGTGGGAGGAGGGACAGTGCTGCAGCCAATGGAGGAAGGGTGGGAGGAAGGACAGTGCTGCAGCCAGTGGATGAAGGGTTGGAGGAGGCACAGTGCTGCAGCCAATGGAGGAAGGGTGGGAGGAGGGACAGTGCTGCAGCCAATGGAGGAAGCGTAGGAGGAGGGACAGTGCTGCAGTCAGTGGCGGAAGGGTGGGAGGAGGGACAGTGCTGCAGCCAGTGGGGGAAGGGTGGGACGAGGGACAGTGCTGCAGCTAGTGGGGGGTGGGTGGTAGGAGGGACAGTGCTGCAACCAATGGAAGAAGCGTAGGAGGAGGGACAGTGCTGCAGCTAGTGGAGGGAGGGTTGGAGGAGGGACAGTGCTGCAGCCAATGGAGGAAGGGTGGGAGGAGGGACAGTGCTGCAGCCAATGGAGGAAGCGTAGGAGGAGGGACAGTGCTGCAGTCAGTGGCGGAAGGGTGGGAGGAGGGACAGTGCTGCAGCCAATGGAGGAAGGGTGGGAGGAGGGACAGTGCTGCAGCCAATGGAGGAAGGGTGGGAGGCGGGGCAATGCTGCAGCCAGTGGGGGAAAGGTGGGAGGAGGGACAGTGCTGCAGCCAGTGGGGGAAGGGTGGGAGGAGGGACAGTTCTGTAGCCAGTGGGGGAAGGGTGGGAGGAGGGACAGTGCTGCAGCCAATGGAGGAAGGGTGGGAGGAAGGACAGTGCTGCAGCCAATGGAGGAAGGGTGTGAGGAGGGACAGTGCTGCAGCCAGTGGATGAAGGGTTGGAGGAGGCACAGTGCTGCAGCCAATGGAGGAAGGGTGGGAGGAGGGACAGTGCTGCAGCCAATGGAGGAAGCGTAGGAGGAGGGACAGTGCTGCAGTCAGTGGCGGAAGGGTGGGAGGAGGGACAGTGCTGCAGCCAGTGGGGGAAGGGTGGGACGAGGGACAGTGCTGCAGCTAGTGGAGGGTGGGTGGTAGGAGGGACAGTGCTGCAACCAATGGAAGAAGCGTAGGAGGAGGGACAGTGCTGCAGCTAGTGGAGGGAGGGTTGGAGGAGGGACAGTGCTGCAGCCAATGGAGGAAGGGTGGGAGGAGGGACAGTGCTGCAGCCAATGGAGGAAGCGTAGGAGGAGGGACAGTGCTGCAGTCAGTGGCGGAAGGGTGGGAGGAGGGACAGTGCTGCAGCCAATGGAGGAAGGGTGGGAGGAGGGACAGTGCTGGAGCCAATGGAGGAAGGGTGGGAGGCGGGGCAATGCTGCAGCCAGTGGGGGAAAGGTGGGAGGAGGGACAGTGCTGCAGCCAGTGGGGGAAGGGTGGGAGGAGGGACAGGTCTGTAGCCACTGGGGGAAGGGTGGGAGGAGGGACAGTGCTGCAGCTAGTGGAGGGTGGGTGGTTGGAGGGACAGTGCTGCAGCCAGTGGGTGAAGGGTGGGAGGAGGGACAGTGCTGCAGCCAATGGAGGAAGGGTGGGAGGAGGGACAGTGCTGCAGCCAATGGAGGAAGGGTGGGAGGCGGGGCAATGCTGCAGCCAGTGGGGGAAAGGTGGGAGGAGGGACAGTGCTGCAGCCAGTGGGGGAAGGGTGGGAGGAGGGACAGTTCTGTAGCCAGTGGGGGAAGGGTGGGAGGAGGGACAGTGCTGCAGCCAATGGAGGAAGGGTGGGAGGAAGGACAGTGCTGCAGCCAATGGGGGAAGGGTGGGAGGAGGGACAGTGCTGCAGCCAGTGGAGGAAGGGTTGGAGGAGGGACAGTGCTGCAGCCAATGGAGGAAGGGTGGGAGGAGGGACAGTGCTGCAGCCAATCGAAGAAGCGTAGGAGGAGGGACAGTGCTGCAGCTAGTGGATGGAGGGTGGTAGGAGGGACAGTGCTGCAGCCAGTGGGGGAAGGGTGGGAGGAGGGACAGTGCTGAAGCCAATGGAGGAAGGGTGGGAGGAGGGACAGTGCTGCAGCCAATGGAGGAAGCGTAGGAGGAGGGACAGTGCTGCAGTCAGTGGCGGAAGGGTGGGAGGAGGGACAGTGCTGCAGGCAATGGAGAAGGGTGGGACGAGGGACAGTGCTGCAGCCAGTGGGGGAAGGGTGGGAGGAGGGACAGTGCTGCAGCCAATGAAGGAAGGGTGGGAGGAGGGACAGTGCTGCAGCCAATGGAGGAAGGGTGGGAGTAGGGGCTATGCTGCAGCCAGTGGGGGAAGGGTGGGAGGAGGGACAGTGCTGCAGCCAGTGGGGGAAGGGTGGGAGGAGGGACAGTTCTGCAGCCAGTGGGGGAAGGGTGGGAGGAGGGACAGTGCTGCAGCTAATGGAGGAAGGGTGGGAGGAAGGACAGTGCTGCAGCCAATGGAGGAAGGGTGGGAGTAGCGGCAATGCTGCAGCCAGTGGGGGAAAGGTGGGAGGAGGGACAGTGCTGCAGCCAATGGAAGAAGCTTGGGAGGAGGGGCAATGCTGCAGCCAGGGGGGAAGGGTGGGAGGAGGGACAGTGCTGCAGCCAATGGGGGAAGGGTGGGAGAAGGGACAGTGCTGCAGCCAACGGGGGAAGGGTGGGAGGAGGGACAGTGCTGCAGCCAATGGAGGAAGGGTGGGAGGAGGGACAGTGCTGCAGCCAATGGGGGAAGGGTGGGAGAAGGGACAGTGCTGCAGCCAACGGGGGAAGGACAAGAGGAGGGACAGTGCTGCAGCCAATGGAGGAAGGGTGGGAGGAGGGACAGTGCTGCAGCCAATGGAGGAAGGGTGGGAGGAGGGCCCTGTGCTATTGGTTGAGCACTGCTGTGTAGCCTAGTGACTGACACTTCCAGCAGGGATCTGTAGTATTTGGATTCCCGATAGTGATGCTGCATGTGGGTGTATGTCATTATTTGGTAGCTGCTGGGATGTATATGGGTGCTGCTCTAGAGTGTCAGGGCTGCATTTTGATTTTATAGCATTTTATAGAACAGGAGGAGCTGAGCAGATTGTACAGAGTGTCCTATCTGCAGGCAGCATGTTATATAGCAGGAGGAGCTGAGCAGATTGTACATAGTGTCCTTTCTGCAGGCAGCATGTTATATAGCAGGAGGAGCTGAGCAGATTGTACATAGTGTCCTATCTGCAGGCAACATGTTATGGAGCAGGAGGAGCTGAGCAGATTATAGATAGTGTCCTATCTGCAGGCTGCATGTTATAGAGCAGGAGGATATGAGCAGATTGTTCATAGTGTCCTATCTGGAGGCAGCATGTTATAGAGCAGGGGGAGCAGGGCAGATTGTACATAGTGTCCTATCTGCAGGCAGCATGTTATAGAGCAGGAGGAGATGAGCAGATTGTTCATAGTGTCCTATCTGCAGGCAGCATGTTATATAGCAGGAGGAGCTGAGCAGATTGTACATAGTGTCCTTTCTGCAGGCAGCATGTTATAGATCAGGATGAGTTGAGCAGATTGTACAAAGTGTCCTATCTGCAGGCAGAATGTTATAGAGCAGGAGGAGCTGAGCAAATTTGTCCATATTTCAGACAGGGGAGCGTTTCCTGCTCCAGGAACTTTTTAAACAAGTGAGGAAAGTTTTGACACAAAAAGAATCTTTCTACATCCGAGAAAATCAAAGGAGATGAGGAGAGCGATGTCTGCGGGTTTTATGTTCCTTGGAGATGAAGCTTTTGTCTGGGGACAGATGGAGGCAATCAGGTTTATTTATCCTCCCAGCTACTACTAAAATCTCTCTCCTTTGTTCTGACGTGATCCGAGTGTTCCGTTATCTTCCCGAAACTGACTTGTCCTAGAAGGTCGTTTGCATTAATAACACTTCAATGGTGTCAGGGAGATTTTCTATTCGGGACTAAACTGCGGGGAGATTAAGAGATTAACATTGGCGCCTATTAGCGTGGAAGGTTGTGAGGAGCATCTGCCTAATGCACTTAGCAGAGAGGAGGCAGATAGTGAAGGTTCTGCCGGATGTTGAGAACTTCATTGTACGAGCCGAGACTCGACCGCATTGCAGACAGCGAAATGTGACATGGAAAATACCGTCCACGCCGTCGTGTCCGTGAAAATGACTTAATACTTCATTGGAATCGCAGTGCGGTGGCTTTATGATGCCGCCGTCTCGGTGTAATGAATTGAAATTTTAAATTGAGCGACTATTGTATCCGTGAGGTCACCTTCATCTCGCTAAGTTGCTTTGTGTGTCAATGCGAAGTCTTCACAATGTTGTACTGGCACATTCCGTATGGAAGAGAAACCTGGATTTTCATGACCATTCCAAATAAATTTCATCTGAAACAGCGCCACTTTTCGCTACAGGACGAAAATAACATTACAAGTCACATTTATTTAAAGCATAACTGTAAAGCTTTAGTGATTTTACCAAATTATTATATGTGATGCCTACTTTGTGCTGCTACTCCTTCTCTTTCCAAAGTTGTGGAATTTCTGTTACGAAAGTGTTTGACAAAAATCTTTTTCACCAGAGGTGAAGTGGGCGGAAACTAATGTCTGTCAGTCTACACCCTCAACCTGAGGCTAGTTAGCTTGCCCACAGATCTCGTGATGCCTTGGGTTCACTATCAAAGTAATTTAGCATTAAATCCATTTAGTTTCCCACAAGTAAATCCACTGAACACTGTACAGTGCACATACAGGATGTATATGGTGACAGCCTGGCCGCTTCCATCACATGGAGGAGCAGGGAACATGTACAGTACATACAGGATGTATATGGTGACAGCCTGGCAGCTTCCATCACATGGGGGAGCAGGGGACATGTACAGTGCATACAGGATGTATATGGTGACAGCCTGGCAACTTCCATCACATGGAGGAGCAGGGGACATGTACAGTGCATACAGGATGTATATGGTGACAGTCTGGCAGCTTCCATCACATGGAGGAGCAGGGAACAGGTAATAAGTGGGAGAAATCATCAGTATATGAAGTCTGTGCTGTGTGAGCCCTAAGGGTTAATAGCTTATCTGCACAGAGCTGATACTGCCGAGTGTCACGGTTGCCAAAACTACATGAGAAAAAGTGATGCACAAAATGACCAATATCGAAATTTATTAAATCATGAAATTCATACAATACAACAACTTAAACTATAACAAACACTAAAAAGGTGCACAGACAATCGGCACCTTTATGGGTAAAAGAAAAGTACAAGGCAATGTCCCACATGTACACCCCCATTCCCTGCCACAATGAATCAATATAATGTAATACAGTAACAAATCCTTGCCAAACCATCAAATATACATCATAAAAAGTGTTCAAAAGAACATGCTACAGAACATTCTGCTACTTACCCCTGAGGAAGTCACGTGCAGCGACGAAACACGTGGGGTCTGCCTACCCCTACCCTGCATCTTTCTACTTGCCACCCATCTTTGTCCCCATATAGGTGCCGATTGTCTGCGCACCTTTTTAGTGTTTGGAATCATGGTCTGATGCTCGACCTCTTCCATTTCTTCAGCAGTGCCTGCGTCACATTGTAAGTGTCCGAGTGTCACCCGTGCCCCTCTCCAGGGCGCTGCGCCCCCAAAACCCACACTCACCTTTCCTGCTCCCTTCCCGGCTAGGCCGCAAGGAAGACTCCTCGGTAGAGTGAGTGGACTTGATGTTACTGTTCCTGTTTCGCATTCAGGCACGTGACCCCGACACATTGGGGCAGATTTACTTACCCGATCCATTCGCGATCCCGCAGCGCGTTCTCTGCGTTGTATTCGGGTCCGGACGGGATTTATTAAGGCAGTTTCTCCGACGTCCACCAGGTGCTGCGCTATAGTTCCCCAGACCGCACTAGAATACACCGAGCCAGGCTGAGTGAAGGTAAGTGCAAGCTCCGCGACACATTTTTTGTTTTAAATGTTTTAAAGGCGGTTTTTCCGAATCCGTCGGGTTTTCGTTCGGCCACGCCCCCCGATTTCCGTCGCGTGCATGACAGTGCCGATGCGCCACAATCCAATCGCGTGCGCCAAAATCCCGGGGCAATTCAGGGGAAATCGGCGCAAATCGGAAATATTGGGGTAACACGTCGGGAAAACGTGAATCGGGCCCTTAGTAAATGACCCGCATTGTTTGATTGGCGGCCCAACAGCCAATCCAGCATATTGACGCCCCTAGAAACTAGACATTACTATGATTAGGCTAGTTGTGTACCCCTGGCCAATCATAGCCATGGATGGTTGTTACGGGCATCAATTTCCCGGATTGGCTGAACCCAAACCCTGAACTCAATAAGGAATATAGGGTCCACTCAGCTCTACTCCTGTGAAATTAACACAAAGAAAATTCTCTGCATTAATTAAGCAAAAGCTTACATTGATGCATTGATAATTGAAGAGGCTTTAGGCTCCACATTAAAGGGAAGGCTGCACAGAGAGTAGAAAGCTCTTCAGGAGAACGCCCCTCCCAAGAAACACTTACAGAGCTGACTCCTAAGTGTCATAGCTGCCCTGTAAAGCTACAAACATAAGAGCTTTATACTCATTAGTAGCAATAAAGGGTGGCCATTTTGGTTGTCACTTGATTATCAATATTACAGGGGGCCTTCCTCAGGTAGAGGTCATAATGATAAATAGAGATAAGCAAACTGATTTGGGTGAAGGGGAATTCACCCAATTCAAGAGGACTAGGAGGTCATGGCCAACCTACTGAAGCCCCTTCCAGAAAGACCTGGAGCCTCGTCCAGGGGTGGCAGAATTCTGCTGAGACAGGTAGTGTCTCAAAAAGAAGCTGTTTTATAAAGTAGAGCCCTAACTCATCCTGGGGGCAGTAAGGAGGAGAGGCAGGGCCCCAAAGCAGATTTTTGCCTGGGACCCCCCATCCTCTTAGAAAAAAAATACATCTGTACATATTTGTAAAACGTGTGTATATCTATATACACACACATAAAGTTCTACACTCATACACACACATTTATACACTCCTACACACCTACATAATGTATACACTCATACGTACACATTTATACACTCCTACACACCTACATAATGTATACACTCATACGTACACATTTATACACTCCTACACACCTACATAATGTATACACTCATACGTACACATTTATGTACTCATATATACATTTATACATACATATGAGTAGATACAAACTCATACAGTATGTACACACATTTACCCACACATCCAATATATATAAATCATATACACACATAGTATATACACATCAAATTTGCAAACATACTGCAGTGAATGCGCAGGTGCGGGGACAGGAACGCCCTGCGCCGGCCCACTCCCCACCTGGCCGCGCCCTCCCTTCACTCCCCTCCATGGCCCTTATGCGTGAAGCTGGTGGATTGGGGAAAATTATTTTACGTGCTAGCTAGCTGAAGTGGCGCAGAAGCTCTGATGCGTATTCCCCATAGTATATTTACATCAAACACTTAGACATATAGTATAAACACTTTATATATACATACATACAGTATACACACACTTAAAGGAAACCTACCACTTAAAAGTGGTAGGTTTATACACATATACATGGCACCAGCTCAGTGTGAGCTGGTGCCAGAGCATATTTTTGTTAAGGGAACAAAGCCCCTATGTTAGAATTATAAGTTATATTAACTTATAACTCGGCGCACCGCACTTGGGCACGGCGCACCATGCGCGTGCCCGTGCGTGCGCCGGATTGTGAAGTGCAGGAGAGCCGGTGACGTCACCGAGCTCTCCGGCACACGCGCGCCTGCGCAACTTAGCACGGCCTGTTTCCCCGTGCTAAGTTGCGCAGGCGCGCGTGTGCCGGAGAGCTCGGTGACGTCACCGGCTCTCCTGCACTTCACAATCCGGCGCACGCACGGGCACGCGCATGGTGCGCCATGCCCAAGTGCGGTGCGCCGAGTTATAAGTTAATATAACTTATAATTCTAACATAGGAGCTTTGTTCCCTTAACAAAAATATGCTCTGGCACCAGCTCACACTGAGCTGGTGCCATGTATATGTGTATAAACCTACCACTTTTAAGTGGTAGGTTTCCTTTAATATACACACACATACTGCATATACATATAGCGTATATACACACCAACACAGTGTATAGACATCACACACACATACATACAGTATAAACACACTATACATAATATACACACACAGCATATACACATATACATACAGTTTATACTGCACACTCACATACAGTACATACACACATACATAGCATATATACACACATATACAGCATATACACACACACACCAAGCAGCATATACACACATACACACAGATACAGCAGATACACATAGTATATACACACCTGCTGATGTATATAAAGCTGAGTTATCACTGAGTTGTCACCCTGGCTGAATCTTCTGCATTTCAGGGGCTGTTAAAATAATTCCCTCCTCACTCTTGAGCCAATCTCCTCCTGGCTGCAGGGGGCGCACTCCGTCCTAGGTTTTTGAATATTTCTAACTTCATTCTAACTTTTTAAGAAAAGTGTTGGCCTCCTGGTATCGCTGGTGCCACGTGACTGGAAGGCGGCATATGTGGTAGGCGGCCGGTGAGGAGTTGGGTGGGTAAGGTTTTCACTCCTGTTTGTGTGAAGCGATGGACACTCCCGGGGAAACATACATTTAATAAACTTAGAACATTTAAGCTTCGTCTCCATCCTGGCGGGGGGCGGGGGTTGCTGTTCGGGAGTGTCGTTGGTGGTCACTCTTGTTGAGCTTCTTCCATTAATTATTCTTTGGCCACCTCTCCGCCAGGCAGTGGCCCCGGTGTCCTATGAACCCATGGAACTCGCGGTCCTGTAGCAGCCGCTGTAGTCACGCCTCTGCCTGGGGGTGGGTTGTCCTCCAACTGCACGCCCAAGGGAGAGGGTCAACAACAGGAGAAGAGGAGAAGAAGTTTTAGATCATCATTGTAGCTTCCTTCCAGGGTCCTGGGCTGTTCGGCAAACTCTGCGCTCGGATGATGGCACGGGTGCCTATAGAGGGGGATCTGAGTGCCACCCCTGGCACCCGTGCCATAGGTTCGCCACCACTGTTTTAGTGTGAACCAATTCCATTAGGACCAAATTCGACAAATAGGTTGAATCAAATTTTTCGCAGGCTATGTCCTCAGTTGGGTTCTGATACTTGGACTTTGTAAATACTCCTTGCTCGTGCACCAGTAGCAGAAGGCTCTGTCCGTTGGATAGTGGCCATGTTCAGGAACTGCGGCTAAGCTCTCTTTCAAGTGGTTATAAAACTTTCCTTCTCCTTCAACCTCAGTCCATGATCCAGATTCCGGTACCTCGAATGGCAAGATCCACCGATCACTCACCGATCAGATATTAATGGCCCTCCATGAGTGAACACTGCATGGATGGACCAAAAACTCCTTCCACTAATCTTTTTTTCGTTTATGTCCCGTTTTTTAGCACTAGTTCAGCTGGTATATTTTTTTCTTAATTTTCAACTATGATTCCAATTACAGATGTGAAAGTTCTTTAATAAAACCTCTTGTTCAATCTCAGTCTCCATCTCTCTGTCGCCAGGAAGAAGATTTCCTCTGACCGCTCGGCTTGTAGCTATTACTCAGCAATTGGGTTTTTATGGGACTCAGCTCTGATTTACCACTTTCCCTTAATTTCCAGCTATTATTTGGGGTGCCTGGAGACAATGGGAGTAAATCTGTTGATTCTGTTCTTAAGCCACAGACACTTGTGCAATCACTCAAATCCGGAACCGTACACAATGCTGATGGTTATGTGTGCGGCGAAAATAAAAAAATAAAGAATAACAATCACGGATATTAATCAGATGGCGCAATAACTATTAAATGCCAAGACCCTTCACCTCCTTCTGGTTAGACTTAACCAATGCAATTCTGTTACATTGAGTCGTGAATACTAATCGTACAAATATCAAGTCTAGGTTAATGACACTAATAAGACTTTTTGGTGCATTGGTAGAAGACTAGTTGACAGAGGATACATTGGGCTCCCCCTAGTGATGGCTGCAAGTAGCCAGTTTGATAAAATCTTATCAGACTTTGCCCAATGATGGACTGCCACCTCCACATGGTAGGTCTCCATGGTTGTCTCTATGGTCAACATGAAAGCCTCATTGATGGGACCGAAAAAAATTACTAAACACAAACACTATGCCCTGACCAAAAGGAGGATACACCTGCTCTTTTGGGCCACTCCTTGGCATAAGTTCCTTTGTATCAATGGTAAACTCTTTTTTGATGCCTACAATGTTGACCATCTGTGATCTTCAGTCTTCACCCAAAGGACCGCATGGACTTATTTGAAATGAACCCATAGGAAATAGATCCTTGTATCGATTGACTGGCTCCAAAGGTAGGTCCAAATAATCTTGTCTTGTCGGAAAAACCACGGCATTTAAGAAAAAAATTTGTGTCGTAAGAATAGCACTCACATACACTGAGACGCAGAACGTGAACTCCGGCAGACTTCAGCGCAGCAGCAACATCTTGTGGACATCAGGCGCACAACCTTAGTGAATCCCGGCAGAACCCGAATCAGCGTCGGAGAATGCACTGTGGGATCGCAAATGGACCTGGAAAAGTAAATCTGCCCCAATATCTGACAATGTTTTTCCAAATCCGTCGGATTTTCTGATGGCCACACCCCCCGAATTTTGTCGCGTGAAAGCCGACGCCGATGCGCTACAATCCGATCGCGTGTGCCAAAATCCCTGGGCAATTTGGTGCAAATCGGAAAAATTTGGGAAACCCAACGAAAATGGGCGATTCGGACCCTTAGTAACTGAGCCCCATTGAGTTGATCAAGGGATTCTTTTGTACTCTAGTGCGCCAGTCCAACCCCACTCTCTTACTCGATAGCCCAGAATAATTTTTGTAGATTCTTTGTAGAACTTTTGGAGATTCTTCCCACCACTCTCTAGTTGAGTGTTTTTCTGTCCAACATCTTCAGTTTGAGTTGTAGGAACCCACAAGTACAGTATATATAGAAGCAGACATTTAGCCCTTTAGAGCAGTGATAGCTAACCTATGGCACTGGTGCCATTGGTGGCACTCAGAGCCCTTTCTGTGGGCACTCAAGCCATCACCAGAGATGACTCCAGGTATCTTCCTGCAGTCCCAGACAGCCCAGGACTTGCTGTGCACAGAGCTATTTTAAAGTGACAGCTCTACCTGGGACTAATTCTGCTTTATTGGTGTCCTCAGGTGCTGGTATCAATGAAAGCTGTGACAGAGAAGGGAGTATAAATCACAAATTACATTTCTGTGTTGGCACTTTGCGATAAATAAGCGGCCCTTTGTTGTAGTTTGGGCACTCGGTATCTAAAAGGTTTGCCATCACTGCTTTAGAGGATCCTTTGGTACTCTGACAGGCCAGTCCAACTTTGATAGCCCAGAAGAATATTTGTAGGTTCTATGTAGACTTGTAGAATTTTTGTAAATCCGATCACTCACTAGTTGAGCGTTTTCCTGTCCAGCGTCCTCAGTTAGAGCTTTAGTAACCCTCTATAAGTATATATAAAAGCAGACAGAACTTTCTGTGACCACATTTTGGTAAAATAATAGTCAACTGGGCTGATTTCCATAGTAAAACGATTGTGTCTGCCATATCCTTGGTTTTCGGCAGTAAATTTGAACTTGTAAAAATACAATGGGGGGCAATCGGATTTTGGCATATCTGCGCCGGCTTCCACGCGACAGAAGGCGGGGGGCGGATTCGGGCAAGGCAAAGGATTTAACACTTAGAAATGTGTCGCAAGACACGCACTTACAAGCACCGGGAAGAAGAAGGTGAACTCCGGAGGACCTCGGCGCAGAAGCGAGGGATGCAGGAACTTGGGCGCACGATCTTAGTGAATCGTGACAGACCTGAATCCTCGTCGGACAACCGTGGGATCGCAATAGGACTGGGTAAATAAATCTGCCCCAATATGTTGTTTATAAACATGTTTGTTGTAAACAGCACACCATAAGGTCTGGCATGGTACTGCAAGTAAAATCATCACGGTTATAACTCTACAAATTTTTATGTATTAGTTAAAGCATTATACTCCTATACTATACTACAGAAAATTCTCTCCGTACATGAGGAGGGGCTCCAGTACAATTCCTGTGGGTAGGCTGTATATTTAGAATCTATATAAGAAAGAATAGGCCTTATCCCTTAGATGTAAGACTGTCACTGCTCTGCTGTATTAGTCATATAGCTAGAAATTAAAAGAAAGTACATGACAATTAGAGCCGGCATGAAGTGACAGGCGACGTCAAACCCAGGGTGAAGTGAATGTTCAACAAAAGATAAGGGGAAATTTGAGAGACAGCGCTAATTACATGCAAAATCCTTGAAAGGATGGGTAAATAAATATGATCTCATTTATATGACAATTATTCCTATTTACCATCATTAGGATTCTGAATGGATGTGTGCAAACTATAGGGAAGGGGGGGGGGGGGTTAAAGGGGACCTACGATACTCGATAGGGTAACAACCCATAATTACAGCAGCCTGACCCCCGACGATCCCCAAAACAGGGTAACCCAAATAAATAGAGCATAGCTTACCAATGTGACCACTTTTTGTGGGGGTGCTTTTGCAGAGGACAGGTCTTAGTTTGGAGGGGTCCCTGTAAGGAAACCTCATTCATTGTAATTACCCATTATCAGAATTACCTACAGCAAACCAATAGTATTTTTTAATATTTTTTTAAATTCTTTTAAGAGTGGTCAAAATATTTAACAGTAACACATTTTTCTGTATGGGGGCTTGTTTTTCGCTGGATGAGTTGTTTTATTTATGTCTCTATTTTTGGGGACATAGGGAAGGGGATAAAAGTAATTAATATTGTGGAAGGGCCTCAAGTCCCCCATGACCTGCTCCAGACCTCTACGAGTCCCATAATAGTCATTGGAGTGCAGGATACAACAAAGTCCTGCTGTTATGAACCTGGCCGTGCATTTAAGATCCCTCTCTCTACTAACCACAGGTGTCTTGGCTGTTCAGCACTCCACAATCAGAAATATATCCCTATGTTTTGGATAAGAGATACATGATAAGCCTGATATTGCCCTTTTGAAGGGGTTTTACCAAGTTTCTCTGTGAAAGTGCCAGAAATAGCCAAGCCCCATTCTCGTGACCAGTAGGGATCTGTTCTAGTAATCGTGGGCAATCCAGTAGTGGTTAGGGGATAACAACCAAATTTAGAAACAAAACACACCTATCGGTGATTAGCCAGTTCACCTAATGACATTGTCGAGATATCCCGTGTCTTTAGTGGTGCTCGGATTGAAATCCAAAATTGCCGGACATAAACCAAAAAACATGCGAAGCACTCATTAGACACTTTCGTCTTAGTCATGATCGAGCATCCACAAGAAATACAAAAGATCAACGTGTTTTGATGGCTTTCGTCTTAGTCATGAATCTCTGGATCATGACTAAGACGCAATCCGTCGAAACAGTTGATCTTTGGTATTTCTTGTGAAATCCAAAATTGCCGGACATAAACCAAAAAAAACACGCGAAGCACTTAGCACTCATTAGACACTTCCAAGACTTGCGTCTTAGTCCTGATCAAACATTCACGGGAAATCTCTGGATCATGACTAAGACGGACGCCGTCGAAACACGTTGATCTTTGGCAGTGGCGTAACTTAAATCTGATGGGCCCTGGTGCGAAGTCTGTACCAAGCCCCCGACTATAATGTAGGGTTTATAGTAATAGTCTTCTCATATGGGAAAGTGACACCTTATGGGCCTCCTAAGCCTCTTGGGCCCGGTTGAGACCGCACCCTCTGCACCCCCTCAAGTTACGCCCCTGATCTTTGGTATTTCTTGTGGATGTTTGATTTGTAAATTCAGATAAAGAAACCCATTCATCAAATTTGTTACAACTCTTTTAACGGCATTAATATCTTGCCCGTTTCTTGTTGTCCTTTGAAGGCCAACCTTCTATTTCACCACACAGGAACACCATTGCTCTATTCTTTGGGGAATTGTAGGGACCTACAGTTTTGGGATCAATGGGTGGTTCCATTGATAGATTGATCTGTACTGTATGGAATTGAAAATAAATCAATACAAGCGAAGGGGGTTTGTCAAAGAAAACCTTAAAACACTTAAATATGCAAAAATAAAATTCATTATAAAAATTGTTTACAGGTTACTCCCTAATCTTCTCATTTTTATCACATGACACTTGAGACATAATCTATTTGTAAGATTATACACCCGGCACATATATAGGGGGCCCTGGGGTCTATAAATAATGAGAAGACACAACATCTATGTGTTCCTCTAATATGATGTACCTGTAAATTATACATAACTAGAGGTATGAAACAAGATCAGTCTCTGCAGGGGGGATGTTCATGCGGTTAGGTTACATTAGAAGATGAGTATAATTAGGTTATATTAATTTAATGAACTTGAGTCCTAATTAGATTAGAACATGAACACAAATATTGTTGTTCCTTTCTGGTTCAGGAGCAGAGGAGGAATATTTTGGGTGTGTTTGCTATGTCATCATGATGATCATGTCCGGGTCGCAAGGCCAAACGCCAAATGGTAATGGTAGGCTCATCTCTAATGTGATGTAATGCTGCTGGGGAGTGTAGGCTAATCATTACCGGATTGGCTGTTCAGCCACCAATCAGGCAATGGGGCACATTTACTTACCCGTCCCGTTGCATCCGCCGATTCGGAATGTCAGACGAGGATTCCGAGCTGCCACCATTCACTTACAGCGCGCGCCCGATTTCTTGAATGTGTCGCTTCCCCGCTTCTTCCCGGTGCATGTGAGTGCTGATTTTGCAACACAATTTGAATTTTAAATTCCATGGTTTGTCCGAATCAATTTGGTTGTCTGACGGCCATGCCCCCCGATTTGTGTCACATAAAAGCCAGCGCTGATGCGCCAAAATGTGTGCCAAAAACCCAGGGCAATTCAGGGCAAATCGGAAATATTAGGGAAACCCGACGGAAATACGACATCCGACGTACCCTTAGTAAACGTGCCCCAATATTTCCGGGTCACACGACCGAACCTGAACACCAAACCCTTATGGCAGGTCTGCTCGTCTCTACATCACATTAGACAGGGTTAGGGTTACAACCTGGTTGATATTCTACCAGCCGGAACAGTATTTTTACGATTCGGTGGGTATTTTATGTTCTTTGTACTGCATTGTCCTCTCTGTTTTGCCCCGTATTTTGTACAACCATTCTTCTGGCCTTGTTTTCATCTCCATGTTTTCACTTTGATCCCGGAAGGTAACATTGGGCAGTATTAACTTCATCCCATCATTGGGAGAAGCAAGAGAGACTCCCAGTGCCGAAGGCTTGTCATGGCGGCCATTTTGAACTACAGATTAAAAAACTGAATGAAATGAATAAAATGCTTGACAGAACAAGGCAAATCAATGAACGAATAAATACTCTATCCTCATAATGCTTACTATATACTCTATACAGAGTATAGTAATATTTTTAGTAGTATATTTTTGCACCGTCACCTTTACAAACAATTCACTATTAACAAGTCAGTCTCCCAGTCCTATCTACCTGCATATATTCCAGCTGTATTAACTCAGATCCACAGTACTTATGTCATAAGCCCCCTCTATAATTTTATTTCTTTGGCAGGAGGGGAGAGCCCACTGGGGTATATTTGGACATTTGGTCCGTAGCCAATTTAGATTTTTTTTCCATCAGAAGTAATAGTCAGGGAAACAGGTGGCAAAAAGATTTAATATGAAAAGGGATTTTAAAAACTGGGGCTAAACACCTGTCTGAAACCAGATCCTTCCTGCACAAATCTGCTGATGAAATGGAGAAAATGTTCCATGATTTCCCAGGGTTTTTCAAGGCTTGTCACAAAATTTAACGGCGATGGAATTATTCACTGGTAATATAGCACATAATATAGAAAGAAATCAACATGAAGTTAATACAATAAATATATAGCACAGATGACTGAAGGGGTTCAGTATACACCATATACCTATATAGAGGTCGGTTAATTGTACATATTTATTGTGTAGATTATAGAAAATCAACATTATATTATAATTATATAGTATAGCGCCACCTCATGTTCTAAATATAAATGAACATTGACTTTATAAGTGGAGTACAGGTGGACTGGACACACGTGCTCAGTCAATCTCCTCTCTATGAATTGTGATCCATTGCTCACTCCATAGCAACCAATAGAAATAGCTTTTTGCCCTGCTTGTCAGGAAAGGAGCCAAACTTCTGCAGTGTCAGGCTTCTGGGGTATTGAACCCCCTGGACCACCGCGGACGATGACACAAGCTGACACCTGGGACCGGAATCTAAATGGCACCCGGTCTTCACCAGAGCCCGCCGCAAAGCAGGTTGGTCTTGCTGCAGCGTGGTGCCACCAGGTCGTTCCACAGGCGCGACTTGTCCACGTTGGCAGCCAAGGTTGAGGTACTGAATCAGCAGGCAATCTCGTGGTCAGGAACAAGCAGATAGTCAAGGCAGGCAGCAATGATGCAAGGTCGGGGAGGGAACAAGAGGTCAGGGCTGGCAGAGAAGGAGCGAGGTCAAGGACAGATCCAGGGTCACAACGGGAGGTAAAAACACAAGTAACTCACAAGGGAAGCTTTCTCATTGCCATGAAGCTCAAAGATCTGGAGGGGGATGCTTGGAGAAGCCGGCTTTTAAAAAATCCCAGAACTGGCCAGCGCCAATCAGCAGCGCGCTGGCCTTTTAAATCTGCGAGTGCCAATGCGTGCACTCCCTAGAGAGCGGGGACGTGCATGCTGGGCAGCCGGGATGGAAGCAGGAACGTCGAGAGGTAAGTGGGCCTGGACCGGGGTGCCCCCACGGAGAGGGGCATGGGTGTGCCTGCGATCCGAGATGTGGATCGCAGGGGCACCTGTGACATGCAGCCAATAGAAACTACTTTTTGACCTGCTTGTCAGGAAAAGAGCAAAACCTCTGCAGTATATGGTAAAATAGGAGAGAAGACTCCTTCTGCAGGGGAAGTAGAAAGTGTAGGTATTAGAGGAAGAAGGGGATTGATTCTATGTAGAGCCCTTCCCCAGCACCCAACACCTGCACAGTCACACGTTCCACAGCCAGATCTCTGCATAGTGATATTGATATTATTGCCCTGCTTGTCAGGAGAGGAGCAGAGCATCTATAGTGAATGCAGCATATACACACATACATACATCATACACACATATAGAGCATAAACACATCACAAATACACATTCAGCAAATATGTACATACATACAATAAAGTTGCATATACACACATACAGTACACACTTACTGCATATACACACCCAATACACACCCATTACCACAGATACCAGGGCCCCCTGACACTACGGGCCCCATAGCAGCTGCTATGGCTGCTACCCCTGTAGTTACGCCCCTGTATTGAATTATAGCTGAGAAGGATTTTTCTGTAGGAGAAGGAAGTTGAGACAAAATTATCAGCTGCCAGAAGGGGAATGAGACTGATTCTGTCCAGAGCCCAACCCGAGAGGCACAGGTCAGCAGCCCCAAGGAAACCAATATAGCAGAGGCTATATCCCACAAAACACCACCTATATCTTTAAAAAAACTGTTTTAAAATCCTTTATTAATTTTAGTTTTAGCAAAACGATTGACAAAATAACACCTTTAACTAAGAACTACATCTGTAGAAGACTCCTCCTGGTGGAGATCAGCAGCGATCATAATATGTGGGACCACAAAAAGGTCTCCGAAAACTTACAAATAACAATCCACAAACATTTTCCTAATTATTTACCTGGATCCAGACTCGTACCACAGTGACAATAAATCATGAAATAGTTAATAGCTGGAATTCATAGGAGGAAATATTGTTGAACCTGAAGATAACTCTACTGCCCTGCTATCAGACGATTAGACGCAATATGATTGATCTCATGTCTAGGTTTCATTTCCTGTGAGACCCTGGACATAGTTTATCTGATATCTTGATATTAATATAGATAACAGCCAATGGGAGACTCTAAATATAAGGGTTCGGGAAAACATCTTATCGTGGTAAGAAAGTTAGTTGTTGTAGAACGTCTAGTTATTCACCTTAATATCTCTTGGAAACTACATTGTATCATCTAGTTCTAGGTTTAATCCACGTTTATTGAAAAAGTTAAAGAAATTTAACATACAAACAGAGTTCTCAAGTGTGAATGGTGGTCACGCACGACCTGGCGAGGAGCCTAGAATGGACATAGGTCCAATGTGTCTGGACTTGCCCAAGAGAATACATTGTAGAACATGACCGCTGCACGTTCTCATGCTCAAACTAGTTGTCCAGGAACAGGCAGACCAGAGACGGAAAAGAAGAACTTAAGGAGGACCTCGAGGCCCATTGGGGATGAACCAAATCTAGAGTCCGAGTCGGAGCTAACATAGGAGGCCAGTTGTTGATATTCCAACCAAGATACCATATGTCAGGGTTGGAGGTTTGCAGAGAATCCCATGGGGGCAATGCGGATCCGCTTACTACTTGTCCCATACGTCCCACCACCACTACCCAGAACAGGAATCTACCCAACCCAGGAAATGCTAGGTTGTGAAGCAGAGGGGTAAGAGGTCCCCTCAATTTTTCCAGAGAGCCCCTGGGGACTTGTTAGTGCCATTTGTGAAAAAATTAGGGGAAGAAAAGGTAGTGCTCGAACCCCTTTGGTCTCTGGACAGGCCAGAGCCATGGGATGGTGTGAAGATGTGGATGGATAAGCTCAATCTCCAGACTCACCCACTACTTAGATGCAGAATGGTAATGCCCGTCTACAAGGCACTGACGCAAGGCCGCCGAATGGTAAAGTTTGGGATCTGGTAGGCTCATCCCCTAGATTTAGGCTGTGACAGAATAGCATAGCTCATTTGACAGGACTCTCCCCCCACGCAAATCTCCGAAAAACAGAGCATAGGCAAGTGAATAAGGAGCCGGGTGGGCAAATAGGCAGGGTTTCATACACAAATAAGAATCTGGGCATCACATCCATTTTATGGACATTGACTTAACCGTGTAGTCTAGTTTATATACATTTTAAAGGGTAAGCATTGATTCACTGACATGTGTAGGAATGTGCTTTAAGATATTTTTCTAATGTAGTTTTTTATGGAATTTTGTTAACTTTTATTAAAAAATGTACCTTGAAAGCTTCCCCTGCCCTGCTCTGTAATAGCCTGTTGCTTTGCAAAAGTCATCTCCATCCTGCGCTATACACTTGCTATAGAGAATGAAGACGGCTCATTGGTACAGTCTATGTATAATATCTGCAATCTCCTTGCTACTACCTGCATGTATATGTACAGCTAAATCTTTCCCTTCACTTAGTAAACGATTTATTCTTTGTTTATTTAGACTGTTAGCTCTGATAGTCAACGTCATCATCCAGTCACACACTAGCGATCTGCTGGGAGAGAGGATAGACCGAGTGAGTCTGATGAGGTCTCTGTCTCACATGGAAACTTTAGATTTACTATAAAATGTCATTGTAAATCTGAAGATTTCCTCTGACTGTGACACACCATGACCTCTGATGACTCACTGTCGGGCTCTCCCCTCTCCCGGCAGATCGCTAGTGTGTGAAGGGACAATGTCGGCTATCAGAGCATCTAAATAAAAATAGAATAAATAGTTTTAGCTGTAAATACACATGTAGGCAGCAGTAGAGTGCAGACATTATTCATAGACCATGAGCCATGTTCATTCTGTATAGCACAGGAGGAAGACAGCTTTTGCATAGCAACTGGCAGGGGAGGCTTTCAAGGTCAAGTTTTAATAAAAGCTAACAAAATTTCCTAGAAATTCCTAAAAAAATTGTTTGAAAGCCCATCACCTACACATATAAGACAAATAAGTTAAAAGACCTTTACGCTTTTAAAAAATTAGATCTCTGTGCTATTTTGAGCCCGAATCAAAGTATACATTTCACTATAGGATGAGACCTGAATTCCCATAGTCCATTTCTCTCTCTACCCTCCTGCTGCCAACCTGAATGATGAGTAAAAACTGACAGGAGCCAGTGATTGATGTCACTGTGCTTATATGGAGAAAGGGAATGTCGACCAGTTATCACCTACCACCTAGGGTAGGATTGGCAAGTAGGTAGGAACAGCTGAGGTGGTCTAGCTTTAGGGATCACTGTATCTGTCTGTCCTTTTCCATCTTATTCTCCATTCCCAGTGATTGGATGCTGTCGACGTTCTGGGTGTTTCCCTACATGGACAGTGACATGGACATGGACACTCAGTGGAGGCCAGGGAGGATGCAGTTGAGTGGCCTCTGCTGAGCGTACTTATTGATCAGCAGGAGGCAGCTGGATCGAAAGACATAGCTTGCTGTATCTTTCCATCCTGCTCTTTGTGAACCAAACCTTAAAGCGTGGCATGAACCTAGCCTTACCCAAACATTGAAATGAAAGTTTAGAGAACTTGCTAGACAATAAGGTCCTGTGATTACAGCAGCATAGGCAAGAAGCCAGTAGGAGTGTACCAGCAGTGTGAACTTCAAGTTACCCATAACATACTTTAATCCCACACTGTTTTAGGGCCATAAATCAAACCTACAGGAGAGAACCTATTAGTTTGAGCAATTTTTTTAGATTTACCAATTGCCAATTGTCCCCCTTTTCCGAGTTACAAAACGAATCATATTGCAATACCAGATACAGCCATTTTGTAATAGTGGCGCTATTTATAGTCTGAACCTGTTTCCAAAACCTCTGTTGTCACCATCTACAGGGAATATTCTAAAAGCTATAAAAAAAATCTTTGTTTGCAATAATTGTCAGGGATATTACGGCAGGATTGTGTGTTAATGGTCTTGCATGACTATATCAATGCCCTGGAGATGTCAGTGATTAGGCTGCGATCCTATGATGAATGTCTGTGGCAGGACTAATTGACTATTGTGATGTGTCATGTATCTGAATTTGTTAGCGTTAATTATTTATGTTGTTCATGTTCTTGTTTTTTTACTGATTCTTTATTTATCATGTCAATACGGTTAAATAATTCATTTGCTTGATGGCTCCTGCAGGTTAATGAAATACATGCATGTTAAATATCAGTACCTGGGGTGGGTGGTGTATATTAAAGGGAACCTGTCAGTAGAAATTGACTTAATAAACCACTACCGGTATGTTGTCAATCTGTTGAACAGCTTCCAGATTGTGTTTCTTTGATGACCCAGTGTGTTGACATCACATGGAAAATCTTCATTGAAGTGAGATGTAAAGTCATTGTATAAAGTCAAGGAGGTGGAGATTTTAACACTGAAGTCAAGCTCTCTTGCCCTAAGAAAGTCTCCTTCACAGTAATAGATGGTTCTGAATCCAAAGACATCACTAACCAGATCTCCTGAAGTCCGATCCATGAGGTCAAGCACGGGGGAGGCGTTCAGAGCTCCTCACCTTGACTTCAGTGTTAAACTCTCCTCCTCCTTGACTTTAAACAACCAATTTACAGCTCACTTTATAGTTAATTTTCTAGATAATGTCATTACACTGGGTCATGAAATAAACCAAAACTAGAAGATGTTACGATGCTTGACAGTATTCTGTTATTGGTTTATTAAGCCAATTGCTGATGACAGGTTCCCTTTAAATATGTGATGTGATGGGATTTGGCTTGCCAATAAGATTTAAAGGGGTTGTTTGTTTTTTAGAAAAAAAAAAAAAAAAAAAAAAAAAAAAAAATATATATATATATACATATATACATATATATAACTCAGTGGAGGACCCCTCAAATGTTTCCCAGTATCCATTGTTTCCATGCTCGTCATATCAAAACTGCGATCATCACATGGCCTGAGTGGTCACACTAAAATGAGTGTCACATGACTGGTTCAACAATCATGTGACTGGCTCAATGATCATGCGATTGGCACAACGATCACTTGTAGACATGATGGGGGTCATTTACTAAGGGCCCAATTCGCGTTTTCTCGGCGTGTTACCCGAATATTTCCGATTTTCGCCGATTTCCCCTGTATTGCCCCGGGATTTTGGCGCACGCGATCGGATTTTGGCGCATCGGCGCCGGCATGCATGCGATGGAAATCGGGGGCCGTGGCTGAGCGAAAACCCAACAGATTCGGAAAAACCGCCGCATTTAAAAAAAAAAAAGTGTCGCGGGACTTGCGCTTACCTTCACCAGGAATAGGCCGGTGAATTTCATTCCGGCGGGCCTCGGGGAACTTCAGCGCAGCAGCGCCACCTGGTGGACGTCGGAGGAACTACCTTAGTGAATCGCCGGAAGACCCGAATCCACCACAGAGAACGCGCCTCTGGATCGCGAATGGACCGGGTAAGTAAATCTGCCCCGATGTCTGCCGTTCCCTCCAACACTGGAAGCCCCAAGGATCATTTTTCTTCAGCAAGGTGAGATGTTTTCTTTCAATTTTTTTCTTGACCACAATCTGTTCCTTTAAGGGTTTTTAAGGAAAACTCCTCTGAAGGAAGTTATACACGAATATTCATCTGCTTATTCATGGGGGAAAATACTAAACCAAGAGAAGGAGGAGGATGTCGGGAGGATTCTATTCTTCATCTTGCTCCTCTCTGGTTCCTCACTAGTTTAACAGTCATCTTAGCCCGCCCATGCCCATGGTCTCTAGTGCCCAACAAAGTTGTGCGGGATGCGTTATGGGGAAATACACCGCTTGTCTGCGATGTTCCAATTACCTTCTTTGGCTTTTGCCCAACTATATAAAGCATACCAGAACTTCTTTCTTTACTATGGAATGTCTGTCTGTTTTGGCCGACTAACAATCCAACTATTTACCTACCTTCTGAGTCTCCAACTTTGGTCTAGTCGTCTAATGTGGGTGGCAAAAAAAAGTACTTTGACTGATGGTCTCACCGGTGAACCATCTACCGGCCCTAGACACTGACACTCTTCAGCACAAGTGATGTCCCATGGTCCAGGTAGGCCACTGATAGGTGAAGGGTGCCCCATGTCCTCTGGGACTTCTAGCCAAGTCTTCAGTGTTGAAGAGTAGAAGACCAGTAGGCTGGTAGACCCCCAGTATTACAGGAAAACCCTTTTAAACTTCACTCAACAAGTTATTGCACTTGTTCTATAGTTATTTTTTTACTCTGGAGCTGAAATATTGGCTTGTACCACTAAGGTTCTTTCACCTGAATGAGTCATCTCTCCATAACAAGAGCTGACGTTGATGTATGACTGCACACCCAACTGCACCAAAGGTTTTTCCCAGCTCCCCGTAGTTGTACTTTGTGCAGAACCTTGTTTTGACACAGTACGGTGGTTAATATCCCCAGATAAAAAGAATAGACTAGAAATCTATAGACTTCCATAGATGCTGAAGAATAACGATGGGAAAACTTAGTTTTCAGGCTAAAAATGTGAGAAAAAGTCTGTTCAGAAAAAAAAGATAAGAAGCCGACGCGTAAAAGCCTTGAAGACGTAATAAATCACTCTTTGTACTTATGATCTTAAAGGGAATGTCTCATCATGAAGTCAATGCTGGTCTCATTAACTAAATTTAGGAGCGGAATATTGTGGGTTTTTTCCTTGTAAAAATAGGGTCGGCCATATTGGATTGTCGTATAGACAGAACAGCAGAGTGTGTTTGCTTTACGGCAGCTAAACCTAATGGGGGTTGATGGACATATTTATGGGAATATTTTAGGCTTCAGTCCACAATTTTAAAAACCAGCTGTGTTGGGTTAATAAAAATGTTTTAAATGCATTATTTGGGGTCTGCCATCTGCTCTGACAGCCTACTATTTTATTGGGGCCTACTTAGAGTAGCATGGAGGGGCTATGGAGCTGCTGCACAGGAGCACAGAAGTGGGAGGTTACGCATCATTGGAAGTTACAGACTTGGAATATAAATCCATATTTCACAGTGCTGCTCCCAAAAGCGACATATACAAAGTTATGATTTCACAGATCTTGAGGGACAAAGATGTAAAAAGATGGGACATATTTATCATTCAATGGTGCTTTGTGCACCGGCCCCTCGACACACAGCTGGGATGTGCTGCATCGGCAAGGCACCTCAGAGCTTTTACTCCTTATTTCAGGCTCACAAGCGCTAATATATTCTCCCTATATTTTTACAGTAATCTATAAAAATACCTTTGATCTAGATAGATATGCGGTAGATGATTGATAGATAGATAGATAGATATGAGATAGATAGATAGATATGAGATAGATAGATAGATAGATAGATAGATAGATAGATAGATATGAGATCGATGGATAGATAGATAGATAGATATGAGATTGATGGATAGATAGATAGATAGATAGATAGATGCATGAATGGATGGATAGATAGATAGATAGATAGATATGAGATAGATAGATAGATAGATATGAGATCGATGGATAGATAGATAGATATGAGATCGATGGATAGATAGATAGATATGAGATCGATGGATAGATAGATAGATATGAGATCGATGGATAGATAGATAGATAGATAGATAGATAGATAGATAGATAGATTGATAGATAGATAGATAGATAGATAGATAGATAGATGCATGAATGGATGGATAGATTTATAGATAGATAGATAGATAGATAGATAGATAGATAGATATGAGATAGATATGAGATAGATAGATAGATAGATAGATAGATAGATTGACGGATAGATGATAGATAGATAGATGATAGATAGATAAATATGAGATAGATACATATGAGATAGATATGAGATAGATAGATAGATATGAGATAGATAGATATGAGATAGATAGATAGATAGATGCATGAATGGATGGATAGATAGATGATCTCATGTGCAATGAAGAAGGATATAAATATAGTAAGTAATAAGAAGGACACAGATATCTGTTTTTTTTCAGCCGATATTACAGATGATTATCACTTAACAACTAATAACTTGTGATAATATAACATCTATCTATGGTGACACATTGCAGTGATATCCGCAGATATCCATATAACACATTGTCAGAGGAAATGTGTCAGCGTGAGCCATGCATGGTGGTCATTAGCCTTGTAGCCATAACAAATCTATACTTTCCATGATGTATACTCGCTCTGTGAAACATATCAGCATCACCTAGGACTGACATGACCACCGGTGACAAGCTACCCTGTGACTAGGGGCCACACCATTTAGGGCTGGGTGTGTAGACATTATGCAACGAGTCGATACAGAATGGTGCATTATCACAGAGAAATGCAGAATAACATTGTGTAAATTGGTCGCCCACTGGATTTGTAGACAATCCACCCCACACATTAAATATATCCATGATGGAATATTTTCTGGGAAGTCTTTGTGTGGAAGGTCTTCCATTATTGGATTGGTAGCTCTTCAAAGAACACTATGGGAACTAAATTGGGTATCTTCCACAGTTAAAGGAAACCTACCACTTGTAGTGGCAGGTTTCAGATGGAAATACAGAGCACCAGCTCAGGGTGAGCTGGTGCCGGAGCTTATTTTCGTTAGTGTTTTAAACCGCGGTATCGCGGTTTAAAACACTCTATAAACTTTATAGCCGGCGCAGGCAGGTACGTGCTCGGCGCTTACCATGCGCGCGGCTACATAGGAAGTGAATGAGAGCCGCGTGCATGGTAAGCGCCGAGCGCGTACCTCCCTGCGCCGGCTATACCGGCGCAGGGAGGTACCGCGGTTTAAAACACTAACGAAAATAAGCTCCGGCACCAGCTCACCCTGAGCTGGTGCCCGGTATTTCCATCAGAAACCTGCCACTACAAGTGGTAGGTTTCCTTTAAGACCAAAAGTGTCCAAAGAACGCACTGGAAATTGTTCCTGACCCCTAATGTGATTTAAACTATCGTACCATACCCAACAACACAAAAATCACCAAGAACTATGATAGAGTAGTCAGAAACTAGTGGACGGGCATGGCAAAAAAATCACGTATGGACTAGGATGGAGCCAACTGAGCGCCTGACCAAGCCAGGCCAAGTAGAGATATGATCACCATGACCATCTTACTACGGCTCAACTCCATCACAATAAGCAGATTAAGATAGTAGAATATGGGTTATGGAGCAGAATATGAGCTGGAATATGAGATAAAAGTAAGCCTAGTGAGCGTTCCTCAACAGTATGAAGCCACTTGTGTCTATCGTGCTTATAGCTCCAAGCATCTTCCTATGATATCATTCAGTCACAATAAGAGGTGTATTGATAAGGGGGGAATTTAAGGTCTAGAAAAGAACTTAGGAAGTCCTACAAACTACTTAAACATTCAGAAATTTTGGACCTCACTACCACCTCCAATTCTTTGTGTCCTTAGGAGGTATTACTCCTAGTAAAGCTTTCTATCGTCGATGGGTAGATGGGCAGTACCAGGATTTTCCATTAAACAAACGAAAGTCTAATTAGCATTAAATACCCGGATTTAGAGCTATGATGGCTATAGAATGCTGAAGGCTTGGGAAAAAAATTTCCAACTGCATCCGAATTAGTAGAGAAGAGCTTAGATGCAAAGAGTTGGAGTTGATGGTAGTGATGATAGGTCTTTAAGTTCTTATGTCTTCAAATAAGATGGATGGTAGAAACACTACTACAAGTATGGCCATATTGCTAATAAAACAGCCCAAAACACATCTGTGAGTGGTCATTTTCCCTCATCAAAAAGTTATATGCCAGTCAATTAACCCAGTGGGGGTCATTTACTAAGGGCCCGATTCGCGTTACCCGAATATTTCCGATTTGCGCCGATTTCCCCTAAAATTGCCCCGGGATTTTGGCACATGCGATCGGATTGTGGCATGCACGCAACAGAAATCGGGGGGCGTGGCCGAACGAAAAACCCGACTGATTCGGAAAAACCGCCGCATTTAGAAAAAAAAAATCTGTCGCGGAGCTTGCACTTACCTTCACTCAGCACGAGCCGGTGAACTCCAGCGCGTTCCCGTGCTTTTCAGCGCAGCAGCGCCACCTGGTGGATGGCGGAGGAACTACCTTAATGAATCCCGCCCGGACCCGAATCCAGCGCAGAGAACGCGCCGCTGGATCGCGAATGGACCGGGTAAGTAAATTTGCCCCATTGTCTTTGGAATCTCGGGTGCCCTTATTTCACTGTTAATAAAGTTCTGTTTCACAATGTCCACATTTTCGATGCCGATACATCTAAAGCCATTTGATGTCCAAATTACATGATGCGTGCCTAAGGATATCCGATCTATGTAAAGAGATGGTCTTATCAAGGAGATGGTCTCACTATACGTAGTTGATTACATAGAAAGCATCAGAAGAAAAACCATTATTTGATCCAACCATTGGAAGGAAGTTTCATCTTAAATTATAATGTGGATCCCATAAATTCAAGATCTGCCCAATCTTAGTCAAGTTAAACAGTCGATAGGATTTCAAGAATTTTATTAACATGATATACAACTCTTGAGGGACTTTTTTAGCTCAGTTCTTCCCTGAGTTCTCAAGGGTTAAGTATAACCCGAGGTTATGAAATTCATTCGCTCGGTGGTTTCATCTTACCCCTTCACAGCATCCGATATTGTCAACGCTGTTTAATTAAAAAGTTTCACAAGCCGCAATTGATGTGTTGCGCTCTAAAAATATCAGCAGGTTGGTCACACTCAAGCAGGTGCACAGAACAAAGGAGCGAGTCGTCATTCATTAGAGTTTTCAGGTTCTTTTGTTTTGGCTTTTGCATCTGGATCAATAATTTCAATCGTCTTCTGTATTATTTCTGATGTTGGGAGAAAAACGGGATGAAAGAAAACAGTTAACAAATATGAACCCAATCATGTAAAAATATCACTTTTTTGGCCCAATATTTCGGTAAATTGTAATATATCTGTATATGTTCTTGTGTTACTGGTGGCAATACGACAAGTTAGAAGGTACGTCAAGTTAGAAGGTCCATAGTTTGTGGACCCACTGTAGCCAATTTGGCAAATGTCCATTAATAATAATAATATGGACTTTACTGCAGAAAGACCACCAGGTTTTCTCTTGAAGTCATCCCACTGTAGGTGACAACTGGCCGTGGGTCAAAAGACAGTGGTGCTTCAAAGCAGAGATGAGACTCATCAGATAGGAGTAGAAAAGGGCCAAAGGAGGACACTAGAGAGCCACTTTGAAGAAGGGTCCTAACTAAAGTCAGATTACTCTGAAACTGAGGGTGTTAGGAAGAGTATGTTAGCGTTCCCGAAATCAGTGCACCAATGACTTAATGGATGCAAAGAGTTGGAGTTGGTAGAGGTGAAATGTTCCCTTTAAATTTAGCAGCATGTCATTCTTGAACCCTTCTTGAGTGCTTCTTGTCGTGAAGTAACATCTAAGTTCACAGATTTCTCCAAATGAGCTAATTAGTTTGACTTGAGAACTTATGTTTTTTACAGATTGGTTTGATCTCCTCGAGATATCACATACTAACTGTGAATACTTTATCTGAAGCTATTCATAACATCTTTGGTAGACAATTTTGTTTTTGGATCTTTCTGAGATGTCACTTACCCTCTATAAATACTTCTGCTAAAACTTTTAACCTTATCAGTGGTAGACATCCTGCCCTACTTACAAAATTGTAGGTTATGTTTCTCAAGAAGAACTTGAGGATAAATCCTTGGAAAATCTGTATTTTAACTGTTTGATCCTCTTGTAAGCTTCTAGTAGATGGCCTCAGGAGTTAAAATGCAGTCTTCTTCCAGACTCAGTATTAGTTAAGATGAAGTCTTCTTCCAGAATCATTAACAGTTAAGATGATGAGGCCTCCTTAAGACTCATTATCGGTATATTACTCAACAGTGAACCAGAGTATGGGATTATCTAATCGATGGTCAAGTGTTGGAAGAGTGTCAGGGTTCTGTGGACCCTCTGGACCACCACGGGAGATGGTACTAGCCGACACCTGGGACTGGAGTCTAAGTGGCACCTGGTCTTCACCAGAGCCCGCCGCAAAGCGGGATGGTCTTGCTTCGGTGGGGTGCCACCAGGTCGTTCCACAAGTGCGCCTAGCCCGCGGTGGCAGCCAAGGTAGAAATGCAGGACCCAGTCCGAGCCAGGGGTGACAGCGGGAGAACAGTGCTGGAAGGAACACTGGAACTCACAGCAGGAACACGGGAGCAGGAAAACAGAACAGGAACACAGGAAGGGGAAGACAGGAGCAGGACCACTGGAACACAGGAACGGGATCACAGGAGCACAGAGGGGCTTTCATATTACAATGGCTTGAAGATCTGTCGGGGAATGATGGGAGCCGCGGATTAAATAGCGGACCCGGAAGTGGCCAGCGCCAATCACCTGTGCGCTAGCCCTTTAAATCTCCAAGTGCCAACGCGCGTGCCCTAGGGAGCGGAGACGCGTGCGGGGCCTAGGCTGACGGGAGTGGGAGCGTGGAGAGGTAAGTTCAGAGAGAGACCCGGGGCAGCGCCACGGAGAAGGGCACGGATGTTTCACGATTCGTGACATGGATGGCGGGGGAACCCATGATAAAGAGGAAGTACATGGTTAAACTAGAAGAACCTTTTCCAAAGTTCGCCATGATATAGTGAGGAGAGGTTGGCAAGTTTATGGTGTCTGCTTCGCGTTGTAAACCATCCTAAAACTATAAAACAACATCTGTATATCACACAAAAATCTGTATAGATCACGTGATGGAAGTATTAGAAATAAACTTTATCAGAGCATCATAGGCCCAATATTGTACCAGAGGCTCCTTGGACTGACAGAGACCCTAATAAATGACATGATTTTAGAAGAGTTACTTACCACTACGGTCTATATCTTATAGGATAATTAAAACAACACATTAGGCCATTTGGAGGATACATGTACAAAGAGGGGGAGATCCCAGAATCATTACTGCTTGAGGACCTAAGGACCATTATTCCTCTACTCCTCCTAGAGTTACAGTATATTTATGTATGGGAATTCAGTAAAGTTGTCCATAACTACTGGTTCCTGTGGATATGTTTCTGTAATTCCTGCCACTTAAAGCTTGACATGTACAATTTATGACACTTTAGTGTACAGTTTGCTTGAGATTTAGAAGTTTGACCCGTTGGTCGGACTTCTTCCTACCTCATTGGGCCTTGTTAGTACACTTGGAAGATGATAACTTGTCTAGACAGATGCTGCTCATCTGTAGTCATCTTCTCTGCACACACTACCAACATGTGCAAAAAAAAAATCAATTTTAATGGATCATTATCCGACATCATGGTCAATTTTGGACCCCGTAAGCTGTGATGGGGCCAGTTGGCTGCCTTCAGCTGTGATTTGCAGTATTTCTGACTGTAATGGTATTGGGCTGGCTGCCTCATATCCTTGGCATGTTCCCATTAGTAAGCTTCGTAGACTACTTACGGCAAAATCAGCTGTCTCAGTTTAAGGAATGCAGTTTTAGGATTCCAACCTCTTCCCACATTAACTCTCTTTAGCGTTGAATATTTTATTTCTCACAAGTTTACTTCGGTGTTAAGGAAGGGAAAAACAACTTGTATTATCCTTCATGCCCTCCGAGGACAAAGCAATAAAAACGTCTTGAGACATGTACGTTAAATGATGCATGACGCGTTTCGCAGCATCGCTTTTTATTCCATGAAAAGATGCTTCTTTTAGAGTAAAGAACTCAATGGTACGTCCTTTAGGTTTTCTTTTGCCTTAGAAGCCTCCATTGGTGGTTCCAGTAATAGTTGCTTCAAGAATATGATGTTTGTGTGGAACACAAGTGATTGGATGGCCGTAGAAGTCTCCTGGTTACTCAGAAACTGAATCAGGGCTCTTGATGTTAACAATCAAGACCAAGAGATGCAGGGGTGGCTTTTGGCCACTTGGTCTTCTCCATCTTCCTTCGAGAAGTTCTTAGTAGTTAGCATTTAATGGTGGTCTAAGCACATGACAAGGTACCTCAACCAAACATTGTTGGGATCCAGTACTTCTGGGTGGTTTTGCTCTCATTTCTAGATAAAAGAAAGTTCAATTAAATTTTAAGAAACGAAATAAAATGTCTCATACTTTTTTACTACTAGAATGACAGACCAGGCCTTAGGTGGGGGCGTTCTTCTATACACTAAAGCCATTTCACTATTTATACCTATGTAACTCCAGCACAGTAGTCACATTTTGCCAAAAAGTTCCTTTAGTAGCTACTCTCAGTACAGGCGGTCCCCTACTTAAGAACACTCGACTTACATACGACCAGTAGTTACAAACGGACCTCTGGATATTGGTAATTTATTGTACTTTAGCCCTAGGCTACAATAAAGAGCTGTAACAGTTATCACAGGTGTCTGTAATGAAGATTTAGAGTTAATATTGATTCTTATGACAACCCAACATTTTTAAAATCCAATTGTCACAGAGACCAAAAAAGTTCTGTCTGGGGTTACAATGATAAAATATACAGTTCCGACTTACATACAAATTCAACTTAAGAACAAACCTACAGACCCTATCTTGTATGTAACCCGGGGACTGCCTGTACTCATATTGTAAATTGGTAAATAAAATCTTTAAGTGGCTACCATGAATTGTGAGTGGTGGACAACATCTTGCTCCCCTAGATGGCACGTTTTTCATATGCCTTACATAGTATAAATCTTGGTCAGTAAACCATAGATTCATAAACCTCTGGGAAATAGACACTAGACAAGCTAATTTGGTTATATAGGTCCAGTCATTGAATAAAGCTTGGGCCTTAAGGACCTTTTACTGGGCCTCCTACTCTGGTAGGCCAGTCCAACTATAATCCTGGCATATGGTATGGAACGTAAGGGCACATTTATCATATCCTGAAACTAAGTGCTCATCCAGCACGCACCAGATCTCTCTGGACTCCTGATAAATGGTGGCAGTGTAGAGATGAGCTGTGTTGTTGGAGCACTTCTACACCAGGTGTGACCTCCATAACTTGCGCTTGGAAGTGCAACATCCCTCACCAGGGCTTAGGGGCATCTGGATTCCTTCAGTACCTGAGTTGCTGGCTTGATCATGGCCTAGCACTCGACTGGGTCATGGTTGCTTGGTCCAGGTGGAACAGGCCTCATCCACCCCAGACAGGTATCCGACACGTGGATTTTAAGAAAGAGGGAGATGTTCCAGATGGTTGCAAACATTTCTTCCCAGGGCACTCCCAATGTATGTATATGTGAGGATCCCCGGTAGAAGGTAGAGGGTAGGCCCTTGGTGTTACATGGCTTCCAGGGATCACACTGAGACAAGGGATATGAAACATCAATTCACGGTTCCTTTATTCCAGAACAACAACTTGACAGAGGCAACAGTCCAACTGGGCCGGGTCACAGGTCAATGTTTGGATTGTGTACGGCAAAATGTGCTCACAGCCTGGTTTCTGTAGCTTTAGGCTGGAGAGATGCGGAGCTGCTATAGTAGGTTCTGGTAGGGCTCAGAGCTGTAGGTCTCAGACACATCTGCTCATGATTGGATCTCCACTTAGCCTCGGGAACGTTCCAGCCACCAGGGAGTTGATATAAACTTCACCTGGGGCAGAGAGTTCAAAGCTTATCCAACCACGGACCTTCTTACAGATGTAATTAACATTAATTAACATGACGTCCTAGTCGTCAATATATACACATGGTAATGCAGCTGCAATACCAGATATAGACAGTAGATGGCGCACAGAGGTGATCAGGCTCTATGGGACACATGCAATTTAATAGGAGAAGTATTTCAAGATGGCTGCATTGCACAGGCCTTTACAGAAGTGCACAGGTGTGGGGAAAGAGCACCTTACACCGGCGCACTGAATGGTCCCTGCATAACAGGCACAGAGGCCGGAGGAGCCAAGTCTATGTAGACGGCTTATGCCCCTGCAAAACAAGCCATGATAAATGTGGCCCTAACACGTTTGTGGAAGGTGCCTAATCAAGAATCTAATAATAAATCTGATTGGTGGGTCTGTAGTACATGTAACACCGCAATCAAATGCCCATTTACCTCTATAAACTCTACAAATAAGGAGAATGTGGCTAATTTTAGTCTGGAGCACATTCTAATTGTGTTTTGCTAACAAGACTAATAAAGTTATGTTAAATGTTCAGATGGAATTAGGCCTAGGTGATAAAACCGGTCTCCATGGTTACCAACACGCACTGCTATAGCGAAATAATTCTAAATCAAATTAATAAGTGAAAAAACAATACACAAAAGCCATTTCCTCCGCCGTAATATTTCATCTCCGAGAGCTGCCGGGGTAATGAAAGAGCAATAAATACATTAGTCTCTGCAAATCCTCCAGATGTGATGTGAGGAAAGCAAACCGAGGCCTAGGAGGAAAGTCTCCCAAACCCCAGAGCCTAAGAGTAGTAATCACATCCACGGACGGCGGGGGCTCGACAAATAGCCGCTTCAGCAGAAAAAAAGCAATTTGTGACAGATGTGGCGACATCCGATATGACACAACCGCAGGAAACGCTGGAAGGATTAATGCGTCCGATCGACAAATGACCAATAAAATATAGAAGGACGGATAAAAAGAAGGATTGTGTGTATGTGGTATATACTATTTATAACAAATGCAGGGATAAATATGAGATAGATATGAGATAGATAGATAGATAGATAGATAGATAGATAGATAGATAGATATGAGATAGATATGAGATAGATAGATAGATAGATAGATAGATAGATAGATAGATAGATATGAGATAGATAGATATGAGATAGATAGATAGATAGATAGATATGAGATAGATAGATAGATAGATAGATAGGAGATAGATAGATAGATAGATAGATAGATAGATAGATAGGAGATAGATAGATAGATAGATAGATAGATAGAAGACAGATATGAGATAGATAGATAGATAGATAGATAGATAGATAGATAGATAGATATGAGATAGATAGATAGATAGATAGATAGATAGATAGATAGGAGATGGATATATAGAAGATAGATAGATAGATAGATAGATAGATAGATAGATAGATATGAGATAGATAGATAGATAGATAGATAGATAGATAGATAGATAGATAGGAGATAGATAGATAGATAGATAGATAGATAGAAGACAGATATGAGATAGATAGATAGATAGATAGATAGATAGATAGATAGATAGATAGATATGAGATAGATAGATAGATAGATAGATAGATAGATAGATAGATAGATAGATAGGAGATGGATATATAGAAGATAGATAGATAGATAGATAGATAGATAGATAGATAGATAGATATTATTGCCCACATATGCAGAAGGGAGAGACTTTTGAACATAATGGTGACACCTTCCGAATTAAACGCTATCTCAATTGTAACAGTAATCATGTTATATACTTACTCAAGTGCCCATGTGGGCTAGCATATGTTGGAGAAACCACACTTGAATTTAAAATCCGTTTTGCCCAACATAGGTATACCATCAGGAAAGCCAGGCAGGATCTTCCTGTCTCCAAACATTTTTTTGATTGTGAACATACGGAGACACAACTTAAATTTACACTCATTGACCACGTACCGATCTTACGACGTGGGGGCAATAGGGAGAAAATTTTACGCAAAAAAGAGCTACAATGGATATACAGATTAAATACTCTAAAACCCTTTGGTTTAAATGTTGATTTTAACCTGGGATCTATTATGTGAATATATCCTCCGTTCTGTGGTGCCCCTATTCTTTTCCTCTGAATTGACTTTGTTATATGCAATATTATAATGGTTTTCTATGTGATTTTAACATGATTATCTTTTATTTTTTAGATCACTGTTTACATTTCATGCACTTTCACTTGCACTTGAAGAACTGATTCATATACTGACGTCTCCTCTGGGCCATGTCATGGATTCTGCGTTTCGTATTTTCGACTTGGCGTATGGGTCATATGTATGTGGTGGGATTCACGATATATGGGACCGAAATGTCACTAACATTGCGGACCTGTTTCTGCATGGTGTGGGTGCCCGATCCCCCTTTCCTTGGGGGACTCGTATGCACCCCATACACCAGTATGTGGGTTCTGGCATTAAGCAGGCATTTTTGCCAAGCTTTTTCCAGTCCGGCCCGTAATGAGTGACTAGGTCCCTTAAGTTATATATACCACTGCACACTGTCGTCTATAAGACATTTTAGTACATGTACTGTATATTTACTGACCCGATTTTGCCAGTCGTTTATGCATATATGAATGTTGCGATTCCCTTTTTCAATATGGCCACTTCTCACTCCACTCTACTCTCTACGCATGCGCATACTCAGTTGACTTCCGGTCATGCGCAGTAGAGTCTTATAGACGCGAACAGGTATACTATCGCCATTATAGAGATAGAGAGACGCCGGACACGGGTAATCAGTCCTAATCCTTGCTAGTACTGTATACACATGAATTCTAATGTATATTTGATGTCTATTTATAATGCACTAGCACTTTACTTACGTCACTGCTGCTACTCTAATTAATCCTGTATTCACACATTTGATTATGATGTCACGTTTGTAAACCCTCCTACCAGGGGGTATATAAGTTTGCCTATTTGTATTTGCACATTGCTTGAAAAAGGTGATAAACACCGAAACGTCGCCGGTTTTGGAATAAACCCTTCCAATTTTTTCACTTTATATCTGGAGTGCTGCCTCTGTTTTTTGGATTTCTATATAAGTTAGTCTTTTACCAGGACTATAGAGCCTTTGCACCCCCCCTTTCTTTAGGGGTTTTTTCTACATTGTGCTGCTGTGAATTTTTTTTCGTTCCTAGATAGATATTAGATAGATATGAGATAGATAGATAGATAGATAGATAGATAGATATGAGATAGATATTAGATAGATATGAGATAGATAGATAGATAGATAGATAGATATGAGATAGATAGATATGAGATAGATATGAGATAGATAGATAGATAGATAGATAGATAGATAGATATGAGATAGATAGATAGATAGATAGATAGATATGAGATAGATAGATAGATATGAGATAGATAGATATGAGATAGATGGATAGATAGATAGATAGATAGAAAGATATGAGATAGACAGATATATATGAGATAGATATTAGATAAAAATGATATAGATAGATAGATAGATAGATAGATAGATAGATATGAGATAGATAGATAGATAGATAGATATGAGATAGATAGATATGAGATAGATAGATAGATAGATAGATAGATAGATATGAGATAGATAGATAGATAGATAGATAGATAGATAGATAGATAGATAGGAGATGGATAGATAGAAGATAGATAGATAGATATGAGATAGATATGAGATAGATAGATAGATAGATAGATAGATATTAGATAGATATGAGATAGATAGATAGATAGATAGATAGATAGATAGATAGATAGATAGATAGATAGATAGATATTAGATAGATATGAGATAGATGATAGATAGATATGAGATAGATAGATAGATAGATAGATAGATAGATAGATAGATAGATAGATAGATAGATAGATAGATATGAGATAGATGGATAGATAGATAGATAGATAGATAGATATGAGATAGGTATGAGATAGATGGATATGATATAGATGGATAGATAGATAGATATGAGATAGATAGGAGATAAATGGATATGAGATAGAAAGATAGATATGAGATAGATAGATAGATAGATAGATAGATATGAGATAGATAGGAGATAAATAGATAGATATGCAACACCCCTGCCAATGCATAGGCAAGGTGGTAGTTGTGAATAGCGCCCTCTCCTTGTCAGGATCTATCGGGTGAACCTGCGCAACCCATTCAGAAACTACTGCTAGGAGTACTTAGTAACTGCAGCTGTAGCCACTGCCTGGTAAGGCAAGAGTTAACAGTACCTAATGCTGTTGTCCAATGATGTTCTTGTAAAGCAAGCTGGAATACGGGTTAAGGCCCAAGTGTGATTGTGCCTTACAAGAAACTACCACGTGATGTGGAGCGCTGCTCCAGCACCTACGAGGGTAATTCCTGCTAAGAACTGTGTCGGCTCTGCTACATCTGCTGAAAGAGAGCCGCCGCAGCGCTAAAAGCATTAACCTCTACAAACTCTGTGCTGCATAGCCAGAGATTCGAGCCTGCCAAAACTCACTGGCTGCACCGGCTAAGCTCCGCCCCCTGAGCATATGGCGCAAATCCTACAAAAACACCAACGGAAGGAATAGATAAATGACCCCTAGCGTCATATATCTTTTTTTTCCTTGCTGTTGATGTTTTAGCACCTTTTTGCTGCATAATGGCTGTTTTGTGCCTATTTTGCCCTTTTTTTGGATTCTTACGCCTCAATTCGCCGTGTGTTGTTGCGCCCTATTTGTCATTACATTGCGCCTCTTTACCGATGTTTGCGGCCGATTTATTATATTGCGCCTACATGGGCGCAAATAATTGATGCAATAACGAGCCACTCCTGACCGTGCTTAGGAAAGACAATGGTACGATTTTTTTAAATTTGCGCCTAAATAGACTCACAACAGGCGCAGAAAGAGCGCAGAGAAGGGTGGAATAAGAGAAACGACCCCCATAAAGATGGATAAATAGGAGATAGATACACAATTAGTCCTGTAGCTTTCCCTCTCTGCAGATGACTCCCAATATTCCTCGGATTTACAGATTTATCCCTGGACCGGCTCTTCCTCATCCTCACAGGATCCCGCTGCTGCGGGGCTGAACACTGCTGCTCCCAGAAACCAATCAATACCGACGGATCTGACTTCCTCTGCAGATAGGGCAAGTAAGGGAAAAAAGCGCCTTCCTCGGCGCACGGCAGGGTTAACCCCTCGTGGACCGCCTCACCATACGTAGACCGCAGGCTTAGCAGGAGGAGATGGCCCAATCAATTTCGGCTGAATCTTCCATCTGTTAGATGTGTGATGTGCAAAATACACAGCCCATGTCTTACAAAACATCAATATACTTTAGAAGAGCGAGAAAAAAAAACCTAAAAGGAACCTGTCACCAGGTGTTACCCATTAAACTCGTAGTCCTCAGGTAGGGTACGAAATGTCCTTTCTAAAATTCACTCTTTTGTGTGAAATCTCAACCGTTTACCTATAAAAAAAATATCCTCCCAGGTCATGTGATAATGAGCAGAGAAGAGTCATATTTTACCGAAGATAACTAACTGGGATCACTAACCCACCACCATGATGCTCTCAATTAAGTGAATCCCTAACTCACCTTTTTCTCTATTATCTCCAAGTTTCTACATTCATGCTGATTTACTGAAGAGATCTAGTCCCCTTTGTCACAGTAGGGTGTCCTGAGATGACTGAGGGTCTTGATTTCTTCAGTACAACACAATGGGGCACATTTACTAAGGGTCCGCAGCCGCGAATCCGTCGGGTTTTTCCCGAATATTTCCGCTTTGCGATGTATTTCACGGGATAGTGGCGCACGCGATCGTTTTTTGGCGCCGACTTTCGCGCGACAGAAATCGGGGGGCGTGGCCACCGGACAACCCGAAGGATTCGGAAAAACCGCAGAATTTAAAAAGCCATTTGTGTCGCAAGATTAAGCACTCACATACACCAGAAAAAAGCAGGTGAACTTCGGCGGACCTCGGCGCAGCAGCGACACCTGGTGAATATCGGCACTCGGACCTTAGTGAATCCCAACAGAACCCGAATCAGCGTCTGAGAACCCGCCGCTGGATCGCGACTGGACCGGGTAAGTAAATGTGCCCCAATGGGGCAAATTTACTTACCTGGTCTAGTCGTGATCCCCGATTCGGACGGTCCGACTAGGATGAAGTCCAGCGCGCGCCCGAGTTCCTGCATCCGTCGCTTTCCCGCCAAGGTCCGCCGGAGTCCTTCTTCCTGGTGCTTGTAAGTGCGTGTCTTGTGACAAAATTCTAAATGTTAAATCTTGCGCATTGTCCGAATGGCACGATGCACCAAAATGCGATCGCGTGCGACACAATCCCCGTCGCGATGGGGCGCAAAACGGAAATCGACGGGAAACCCCACGAAAATGCTCTACGCGGACCCTTAGTAAATGAGCCCCAATGAATCCAGCTCCCAATCACATGGTGCAGTGATGCCCCGAATGAGGAGACCACATGACGCATCAGGAGCTAAGATGTTAGTCAGCAAATACCCTTCTGATTATCCATAGTCCCCTGATAGCCCCTTTAAGAACTTTTTTTCCATAAGCCCCCCATATCGAGGTACAGTATGGACCCATAGGGGGTCATTTACTAAGGGCCCGATTCGCGTTTTCCCGACGTGTTACCCGAATATTTCCGATTTGCGCCGATTTTCCCTGTATTGCCCCGGGTTTTTGGCACAAGCGATCGGATTGTGGCGCATCGGCGCCGGCATGCACGCGACGGAAATCGGGGGGCGTGGCCGAACGATAACCCGACGAGTTCGGAGAAACTGCCGCATTTAAAAAAAAAAGTGCCGTGGGACACGTGCTTACCTTCACCCAGGATGGCTCGGTGAACTCCAGTGCGTTCCGATGCTCTTCAGCGCAGCAGCGACACCTGGTGGACGTCGGAGGAACTGCCTTAGTGGATCGCCGGAAGACCTGAATCCTGCGTAGAGAACGCGCCGCTGGATCGCGAATGGACCGGGTAAGTAAATCTGCCCCATAATGTTCTGTATTAAGACATGGATTCAGTATATGGCTCTATCCATGTACAGTATAATCTCAGGCGTAGATAACATCAGGTCTCATTTACAACAATCTTCATGTTGTAATTATCTAATGAATCGTTGAGTACAAATTCATTAATTTGGCTTTTTATGGGTTTTTTTTTTTTTTTTTGCTTTCCACTGATGAGTATAAAACTCACAGCACAAAAGCTTCTGTTTCAAAACATTTCCAAAATTAATTTAACGAGCTGAAGTTAATGTCATAATTAGAAGGACTGAAGGATATTGCGGCTGGTTACTGCAAAACAACCGGCTGGTTGCTGGAGGATTTAAAGGGATAGTCTGGGGATTTTGGTAAAAAATTTTTATGGTGGTGCTGAACATGTCGGCTTTATATAAATAACTTAAAGGGGTCATCGGGATGAATAATTTTATACAATGGCAGGAATTATTGTAAAATTACACCAAAAAAAACTATACTTACCTTTCTCTTCTTCTATTCTGGCGTCTCCTATCCCCAATGGATACACAGAGGCCGGAGCACTGACATCACTGGCCTCAATCAAGCCCTACTGAGGCCAGTGATAGACCACAGAACAAAAGGAGACCAACAATGATGGAAGGTGTTGTTCTTGATCTGTTGTTACGTACCTCTGCCATTAGTATTAAAAAAAATATTATTCCAGGCAACCCCTTTAAAAAAGAATTTGAGATGGACCAATAATATTTATTGGGTTGACGAGGGATTCCAATCAGCAGAATTAAAGAGCAAGCAGCGTCCTAGCCTTGTATTCTGCTTTTTACTGATAAACAGCGCCGTACTCATTGTAGTGGCCATGTATGGTACTGCATCTTAGTCCCTTTCACCCTATCTTTCTGCTATTTAGAGTTAGGGGCATGAAACCACAGATGAAAATATTGATGATCAAAAAAATTTTTCCTGTCTTTATAACCTATATAATGTGTGGAACACAGACCTTAACAGAGATCCGTCGACACATTTTTCACAAATACAGCTGGTGGACAGGTTCCCATAGAGCCCTATTAATTCAATGCATCCCTTATTTTATCTTCAGAGGAGGGGTGTCCTGCTTGACCCAGCCCCTCCCATTTGCTCCTTCTCATATCACATGCCTCTTCTCATCCTTCAGAACTTTATTTAATGTTATGTCATCTACCCATATTATCATCAGTATCATTGTATCATTTGCAAAGTCTACCCCATGTATGTATCTGATCACATGAAATCACAGCAGCTTCCACAGACTTCTACTTGTCCCATTCTCCATGGAGGCTGCTGTGATTTTATGAGATCAGATACATACATGGGGCGGATTTTGCAAATGTTTTGGGGGTAAAGGACCTTTGATGACATCACACTGGTCACATGACATGAAGTGCTTAATGATGCAACAGAGGTCTCTCTCAATGTACCTGCAAGGTAATGTGTAAAACATTAAACACAGCTTATGCTACCCCTAACAACAAATAAACAGAGCTGTATATGTCTGTAGTTGAATATTAACAGACAGTCCCCCACTTCCATACTGCAGCATGTCCTAAAAGTGAGACCTGTCAATCAGGAACAAGGAGGGAGGGTAGTGCAAGTAAAATTTACTAAGAAGGACCTCAATAATATTATTGGACTCACATCAGGTGAGTTGCATAGAAGTTTACAAACTAACATTGCAGCTATGGGAAGGAAGCTTTTAAGGATAAGGCAATGCTTTTTAATCATAGTTTTTTTTATGAAGTATTTATCTTAGGTGGGTTAATTTAATTGGCAGGTTCCCTTTAAAAATGGTCCTTTTACTGCCACATTTATATGGAGATTAGCATACCATGCTGTAGGGGCTGCTACACAGATTCAGAGGCACCTTGAATTGTATTTTTAGCCCCCACGGTTGCCGAGATATCAGTCCCAGTATCTGACCATTATAATCTTCTGTCTGAAAGGAGGAGGTGGGGCTGGAGGTGTGTGTTATGCTTATCTTTTCTCATACTGTCCAATCAGCAGTAGGTAATGTCAGAGAAGCTGCTATGAACAGTAATGTGCACCGGACTGAGCACCAGAATGCCCCTTTCAGTGCAGAAATTTGTGTTGAGTCGGGTATAGTGCCACTTTATAAATACATGTGCAAGCAGTTTGCACTGAAAAGAACATGCAAAGTCATAGGCTTTAATGAATGTGGGCCTTTGTATGAACACAGCATCTAGATGAGCATAAAGAGATTATACACTCTCTATCACTGATTGGACAGTATGAGAGATTAGCATAACACATGCCTCCAGCCCCAGCTCTCTGACAGAAAACAGATTACAATGGTCAGATACTGGGACTAATATCTCTTCCCATCTCTACATGTATGAGGTTGTGAAAGGTCTTCTTTAGGGAACTTTCCTCATGGGATTATAGGCATTATTTATCTTACCTCAGAAATGTTTTAGGTGGGAAATGTTTACCTCCTAAAAGCTGTTGCCACCCTGGTTGGATTCTGCCAGGGTAGTAATGGGTCAATTGGATAATCTTTGGAGCTAATTGTTACCTATCTTCCTCTGCCCCTAGGTGACTGAATGCAGCTACCACTAGGGGCGCTAAAGATATACAGCAATATTGTAATGATTCTTTTTGCAGTGTGCTTTCCCTTGTGGTGACTGCAGGTAGCCATTATGACCATCACTATAACTTTAACCCTAGTGGTTTATGCCGGATGCCTCTTTAGGCACCTTGAATTCAGGGGCACCTTGAATTGTATTTCTAGCCCCCATGGTTGCGGAGTTATCAGTTCCTGTATCTGTCCATTACAATCTTCTGTCAGAAAGGAGGAGGTGGGGCTGGAAGCTTGTTTTATGCTTATCTTTTCTCATACTGTCCAATCAGAAGCTACCTAGGCCTGCTGCCACCGGTTATGGACTACTCAAGAGGTAGTGATCAGTGTTCAGTGCTAGAACTCCTACCATGAAGAACAATAGAACCGCTTAATTGTCATTAGTCCTAGATAAAACAGATTGTATGGGTATTTTTGTTTAATTTGAAAGGGGGCTGACAATTTGGTACAAATCATAATGAACCTGGAGGTAGACTTTAAGAGAATCAGAAAAACAGTGCAGGAGCATTGTGCAGAGAAGAAGCTGATCATTGCTGGAACTCTTCCCATGAGGATCCGTAGCAAAACATAACTGTCCCTGTCGTGGATAATCCTGGGTTTGTAGAGACAATGGGGCTCATTTACTTACCCGGTCCAGTCGTGATCCCGCGGCGCGTTGTCCGACGTGGATTCACTGCCAGGATTCACTAAGATCGTGTGCCCCATTTCCTGCAGGTGTCGCTGCTGCGCCGAGCTCTGCCGGAGTTCACCTGCTTCTTCCTGGTGCATGTGTGTGCTGATCTTGCAACACAAAACATTTTTTAAATTCCGCATTTTTTCCGAATCCGTCGGGTTGTCTGACGGCCACGGCCCCCATTTCTGTTGCGTGTATGCTGGCGCGATTGCGCAGAAATCCGATTGCGTGCGCTAAAATCCCGGAGGAATTCGATGCAAAACGGAAAAATTTGGGAAACCCGACGGAAATGTGGAGCCCTTAGTAAATGAGCCCCAAAATGGGTATTGTTCTGTTTGTTTTGAAGGTGGGAATCAAATATAATAATTTGATACAATTTTAATGAACCCATGAGAATCAGTAGAGAGATGTAGTGTAGGAGCCATGTGCAGAGAAAAGCTATTCAGTGCTGAAACCCCTCCCACGAGGAACCCCAGAACACCATAACTGAGTAAATTTGATTTATCCTAACTCAAAATGGAGTGAGAGGGTGCAAACCTTGCCCGAAATCAGGCAGTGCCGGACTGAGTTGTGGAGGCGTTTCTAGGGTTGAGACCTAAATGCTACGAGAGAAGTTAGTATGAGGTTAGTAAATACATATGGACAGTTTAGTCACAGTCATCAGAGGACAGAGTCAGCAGATGGCCTTGATGACTACTCCGCCTCCTCTTCTCTTACTTCTTATTCTGTCGACAATAACTTCTTATGTTCGGTATAAACACCGGCACTCGGCACTCTCATCAGTATGCAGCCTCCTCTACATTAAGTGCATGGAAGTTTTTCCTACATAGAATGAAATGCTTTCACATCGTATAAACCCGGAGCTTATATTTTAGCAAAATTTCCCTTGACCTTATGTTCTTTTACCAGATGAAAAGGAAAAATAAATACATTCCCTGATAAATTCCTTGATATAAAACATTCATGAGGGACAAAAGCCGCCATAGATATTATGATCCTGTAAACCGGCGGTGAAGATGAGAAATTGTGTATAAACAGTGAAGATAAGGAGGTAGATTAAAGGGATTGGCCACTTTACCTCATTTATTTTGTAATGTGTGTGTCAATGTGTGGGGGGTTGGCAGCATATTAGGTAATTTTGCTTCATGTCTTTCAGCTTGTGTTATAAATCTCAGTGCACAGAGTATGGTTGAAGGATTTTCAATACTTAAATTGTAAAATGTTTGAATGGGTTGTAGCAAGTAGCAGGACCCTACCAATCACAAGAGCAGGGGTCCCTTTCTTGCTTATTGATGGAGCTACATGTGTCCTTTTGCTCCGTTCAATACTATCATGATACCATCAAAATCCATCATGATAAACCAGGGACACTTACTCATAGATCCAGTCACCGTGACTGTTCTATTCTTCTTGTATGTGTTACCCATGGCCTCCTGCCTTCTAAAATCAACTTTTACAATTATACCAAAGAGCCCAAAGGGCTCTGAAACCATTACCAGGGTTCCTCTATACTGCAGATTCAAAGGCTGTTACACTATCTGCCCCTCCCCTTGCTCCCTCAGCACTTCCCCCTCCTTTTGCCTGATTTTACCAGTTGAGGAAGTTTCAGCATGTAGTGTGAGAGGCAAGTGCTCCTGCACAGTGTCACAGGATGTGAATCTGCCACACAGAGGGGCTCTGGTAACACCCACAGGAGCGCTTTAGGCTCACTAGTATAATTTTAAATCGGATAACAAATATAAGAAGATTGCCACAGTCATGGTGCCTGGATCTATGAGTAACGTGCCCATGGTGAATCATAATCAATTTTGATGGTAGATTTCCAGCAATCGGTGCCAGAATCGATCACAGATGTTATGAGTGGGGGTTGTGCGTGAATGCTGAACCGCAATCATGCTGAATCCTGAGCTCCAAGCTGAAGACTAGAACCACAATGTTCGGCACACTCATCACTAGTGGAGATAGCCTAGCATTGTACTATGCAATTCCCGATGCGCCCATAGCTCTCCAATAGCGAAGAGTCAACATTAGTGTCAGTTTGGGTTTGACGGTGCGACCCGGACATATTGCCAAGGCACACAGCTGACCCCAAATGCCAAACCCAAACTGAAACTATGGGTCCGCTCTTCCAGTGTCGGACTGGGATACCTTGGGCTCACCAGTAAAATCTGATCTTGGGGCCCACCACAGCTATAAGTTTGTTACATATTCTATAAACATAATCATATAAATACATAAGATAGTTGAGATGCTCTATGCTAAATATATGTATACATATCAGAGAAGGTATCTTGTCCAGCACTACTTATGCAGGGTCTGGGGGCCCACCGGTGGATCCACCTGTTCACCTGTGGGCCAGTCCGAGCCTGCGCTCTTCTCTACTCTCCGACAATTCTCGACCCTCGATTAGGGTTCCAACTATTGAAATGATAAATTATGAGCTAAGAAAATGTAGTCAGGTGTGTACTTGTATCGTGCAGCACATGAAAGGCTCCCCATTTTTATCGTGCTATAAGGAGATGTGCTTTTCCCTGATGATTTCCCCCTTGTTGTGTTACCAACATCACAAGTGCTGCAAGTCATAAGAAGCTTTCTCTGTTCTCCTTCCTCTCCTTTCTGCATGTGAAATATTTATAGAGGGAGATTTCATGAAAGTCAACCATATATTTGCTGTTTTATTAATGCAAATAACTTTTGGAAGTGTGCAATGAAGCCGGAGGCGGGCGAGCGCGGCGATCACTGAACCCTTTACAGCTAAATGTGTTCTTGTGCATAACAATTCTCTCACCTCCGTATTCATCCCGGGCAATGGACTGGATTATGTATTCTCCAATACAGTAAAAGGTAAAAAGCCATTAATATCATGCAAACACATTTCTGCAGCTTCAGGGAGCCGTGTTTGCCATTTTTTATGAATGAGATGAGCGGGGGGGTGTTTAGCCGCCTGGTAAAAGATACGGCTGTGGGAGAGATGATTTGTGCATCTACTGGTGGAAATTATATTATACCTGAAAATAAATAGATTAAATCTATTTAGCCCCAAATTCACATTACTATACAATATCCAGTATTTTTCGTCTTTGTTGTGTAGACCAGGGCACGGTCAGCAGAGTCTTTTCATTGAATTGCTTCATAATGTAGCATAGTTGTAACTGTGTAATACTTAATGGATTTCACTCCATCCGTCAGTCTCCTGGTGACTTTGTTTTGGGCTGTAGACGGTTAAGCTAACTGTGATGGAAAGATGCCAGTCCAATCACTCTCTGGACCATGATTATGAGATATCATAAGAGGATGGTCTACCCACTTCCCGGGAACTTGCTATTCATCTTGTTTGGAACTTGCAAGCAAGTTCTGGACTTATGTAATGTTGCCCTTCCAACCCTTGCTTGTCTTCTTACTATCGATTTGTCTCTTGGTTCTGTACTCCATTGTCCTCCATTGACTTATATTTGTAAGACTTATTACCTGTGTTTGTGTTTTCACTTTGGTGCAGGTAGAGTATGTCGACCAGTTGTCTCCTATCGTCTAGGGTAGAGTCTGCAAGTAGGTAGGGACAGCTTAATGTCCACACCTGTCTTTCTTTTGCTATCTCTTTGTTCTCTCTCAAACACCATTACATTAGTATAACATGACGCATACCACATTAGTTATAAGGAACTTAAAGGGGCTGTCCAGGCTAAAAATTGTGATAACTATTGATGAGTTGAACGGAAACTTGGGCCTGTGCTCAACATTGGCAGTTTTGGTGCCCAAACCGGAACTTCAGGCAGTTGTTTGGGTTTGGGGTTCTGGGTCAACCGGAAAAACTGGTTGATCAGCTCATCAAGCAGCTTTTCACAACCACCACTAACATCTGTAATCGGTGCTGGCACAGATCTCAGGTGTTAACTCCTTAAATGCCACTGGCAAACAAATAATTTTCTCTAGGGTTGTCATTCCCAAGCATTTAAATGTATGTAAACAGTTAACACTCACCGATCGAGAGTGTTAGCGGTGTGTTCGGGTTTGGGTACAGAACAAAACTTTTGTTCCGGGTTTGGCTAAACTTGCCTAACCCTCTGCTTAACCTGGTCCTGGGTCAAGTCCCGTCCAGAGTTTGTATGTTCTCTCCATGTCTGCGTGGGTTTCCTCCGGGTCCTCCGGTTTCCTCCCACACTCCTAAACATACTGGTAGGTTGATTAGATTGTGAGCCACATTGAGGACAGGGACCGCTATATAAATAAAGGAATTATTATTATTATTTAGCTTCTATGTTTCAGCGAATTATCAATGTGCTACAAGCCAACATTACAAAAACAGATCAATCCTGCATTGCTAAAATGTCACTTGCCCCCAGGTCCTCCTCACAGACTCGGGGCGTTCTTAAGTGATGAATCGGTTTGCTATAATACACAAACTCCTGTTTATTAGAACATATTAGCTTCATCCGGGGCATCACTCAGCATTAGTGACCACGGGGATCTCAGTGAAATCAATGGATGCTTGTAATGTCATTGATTTCGGCGAGCATTAACCCTCCAGTTTGTCCACTCACAGAGGCAGTCAATGCCAATCAGCTTTATGAAAGGGACCTACAAAGTGGTGTTTTTTAGTGTTTATTTTTTTTTAAAAAAAGGGCATCCACTGCCCATTGGATAATAACACTGAGCTGCTAGGACCCTGGTGCAAAAGTAAATCTTGGGCCCTCTAAACAACATCTCCTCATACATGGCAGGCAGTGTCCATCCACCCCTCTTATAACCACATCATATCACCAATTGATCCAGAGACATCCCCGGGTTTACTGCTATGGTGTTAAAGTTCAATTCACAAATCAATAGCTGTTGGGTTGTAGAACAAATTTGCATCTTATCTTGATTACCTTTATTTGCTATCCTCCTCAGTTTAGTCTACTCTTGCATTAAAACCACCAATTTTTCATGTACTATGGACTTGCCAGATTTTGTCACTACTACCGGCGGCAATCCACCGCCCCCAAAAGGGGTCAGCAATCTGCCGCCCGAGGCAGGAACTTCAGCCTTCCTCATGGAAGATGTGCATCTAAATTGGAATTAGTTGACATGCTTTAAGGCGTTTACATCGTGTTTTTAAACACATTGCAGAAACCATGCGTTTTACATTTTATCATGCGTCTGGCTGGTTAGAAAGTGTTGTTTCTTCATTGCTGGAAGTGTAAGCAGCTGTAAAAATGTCAACACAGCTGCTTACACTTCCAATGATGAAGAGAAGTGCTATCAAACGAATCAAATGTATGATAACATGTTAAACGCATGCGTTTCTGCGATGCTTTGAAAAACGCATCTCAAACGCCATGTGTGATGGCATCTTCATATGTCGTCATCTCCCTGGGGTGTGCATAGAGGGCTTAAAATGCAAATCCAAAATTTACAGCATTGTCCACTCCTGTACATAACCCGCTAACATGGCTTGTGTCCAGGTTCAGTAAGGTTCATCAGTAAGGAACCGTCTCAAATGGGAATGGGTAGTAGGGAGGAGTCACATAAGTAGCGTAATGGGATTTGTATTTTTATTATAAAAACATCTGAAAAGGCACAACGCATTTTGGGGTTGACAAAAAAAAAACTTTTTCAAGTGAAAGAGACTGGTTCTGTGAGCTGTCAGAGATTTGCCCAGAGCTGGTTCATTTGAGACGTTTGCAACAAAAAGTCTAAAAAAACTTAACATGTATCACAAGAAAAAAAGACATGATCATACATAAGGTGCAAAAAAACCTGGTTAGAAAGACATGGTCATACATAAGGTGCAAAAAAGATCAGTTGGAAAGTGTTTTTTCTTCATTACTGGAAGTGTAAGCTGCTGTGAAAATGTTAACACACAGCTGCTTACGCTTTCAACAATGAAGAGAAACGCTTTCAAACCCACCAAACGCATGTTAACATGGAAAACACGTGCATTTCTGCTATGCTTTGAAAAACGCATCCGAAACGCCATCTGTGACTACAACACCGTCGTCATCTTCCTGGGCTGTACCTGTAGCTAGAGTGCCTGAAAATCCAAAATTTACAGTAGTGTCCACTCCTGCATATTTGCAGGACATTTGCAACAAAACTTCTCTAAAAAATGCCAAAAGTTGTGCCTACCAGAACAGGAAAAACTAAATATGTATCATAAATAAGGTGCAAAAAAGACCTACCAAAAATCAGCAACAAACAAAAAAACTAAGATACATGTCCCTCTACGAAGAAGATGTAAGAGCCCCATTGTGAACTCAACATCTCTATGCAACACCCCTACCAATATATAGGCAGGCGGGTAGTTGCGAAGAACGCCCTCTCCAGGTCAGGAGCTGTTAGGGGGAGTCGCAAACCCTCTATGAAGGTTCTGGAACCTGGTCATTAGGTAATAACAGCTGTAGATCCTGTCTGAATAGTTAGCAATAGTTAAATGGGTGTAAGTTATTAACCAATCAGTTGGCTGTATTGTAAACTGGAGTGTAATTGGAGAGCTGCTACCACCTGACCAGGTAAGTATAAAACCCCTGGGCAGGGAGGAGCACATGGTCTGAATCCAGTCCTAGCTGGTCTTGTCTTTGAGCACATGCTCTTAACCACAGGCCTCTTGGACCTCATGCTCCTTCTCAGGAGCCTGCTCTTTAGAATCTACCACATGGTCTGAGTGAAGAGAGAGAGAGTGTTCAGTACACCTTCAGTGCTGGCACTTAACCTAATCCAAGGACCAGAGTCAAGAGACTCTAATCCAGAGCTGCAGCTTCCACAGTTTGGACACAGCTCCATCCAAATTCTCCCATCTACTACCAGGCTGATGCACTAGTCCTGAGGACCCACTCCAGTACCAGAATCAGTTGTTAACCATTTGGGCTGCTACCTGTTCAATAAAGAACCATGAATTAATTTGCACAACGTTGGCTACGTCTGATCCCTGGATACGGCTGTTACAACCACGGGATCCCCATCCATTACCCAGGGACCTATCTTGAAGACACTCAGGGGTTGCCCCAGGAAGAACCAGTACCACAGCCTCTCCCTCCATATTTCTTGCACACACCACCCACTGGAGACTTGCCAGGCTGTGGGACAGCCCTCCGGTCCCCATACCCAGCACCGTGACATCAGCGCGCCCTAGGCCGCAATCGCCAGCGACTCCGGTATTCTGGTACTCCGGTACTCCCGGCTGCCTCCAGGCCCCAAGAAAAGGCTAGACCCGGTGGAGATGTTGCATGTAAACCTTACAGCAAAAAAAAAAAGAAAAAGTTTGTAAAAACTTCTATACAAAACACATACAACATTAGAGACGAGGATGATAGCCGAGCAGCTGTATTAGGATGCGATTACGCGTCAGTATTACCTAGGGATTTATCATTGTATGATGATGCGTTATAGAAAAGACAGCAGCGCTCCATTTGACAACCGGACACATTTGACAGTGGGATATTATGGAAAGCGCTGTTATCCATACAAAACGCATTGTGCTGATGTTCAGGGACATTGTTCTTGAGTTAAGCACTGAGACATCGCAGAGCCTCATGTTTATTCTGGAGATTAATAGGCAATGTCCTGGAGAACTGTCAATCATCGGTTATGGAGAGCATATAAAACAGCATAAAACCCGCACTGCTAAAAGAACAGCATTTGTTTATATGTATAGTGCGGGCAGGCGGCCGCCTGGGGATAACAAATTGTCTCACCCGGTCACCAACGGGGAAAGCTCCAAAGGAATTTTCGATGAAATGACAAGTGCAAATATACTAACAGCGGGACATTATTGCAAAATAACTTATAGGGAAATAGTTATTTTGCATCACTGCATCGGTCATACAATATACATAACAGGATATAAGAGATATTCAAAAGCCTGCAGTGCAATACTTATTACCATGATGCTTCAGCACAGCATCACATGGCAGCTAGAAACTGACCAAAATCAGTTTGCCAGAAGGGGAGTGTAATTACACTTCTCTCTTCACACTCTTAAATATGTAGAAGATCTTAAGTCTTTATTTCTGTGCTTTAGATTATTACCATGATGCTTCAGCACAGCATCACATGGCAGCTAAAAACTGACAGAAATCTGTTTTCTGGGAGGGGGTTATTATTATACTTTTCTCTTTATACTCCTAAATATGTAAAAGATCTTAAATCTCTATTTCTATGCTTTAGATTATTACCATGATGTTCAGCAGAGCACCACATGGGCAGCTAGAGACTGACCTAACTTTGCCTGCTGGGAGGGCAGTCTGATTATATATTTCTCTACATCCTCCTAAATATATAAGAGACCATGGGCCACATTTATCACTTTTGTGTACCTAAGTGTAGTAGTTGCGCCTAAATTCGGGCGCACTGTTTTGCCAGAATTATCACAAGCTACAACCATCTGTGATAAGTATATTTTCTGCCTCTTATTAATCACTTTACTTTAACACAGTTTAGGTGCAGTTTAGGCGCAGTTTAGGCGCAATGTTAGATTCAGGCACTTACATGTGATCCTGCTACAAGCTCCTCTCTGCTTCTCCCACAGCCCAGAATGAAGATAACACTCACAGCAGCACCCAGGTGTGTGACACCCTGCACCCAGTGACCTCCTCAGCAGGGGCTTCTCCTGGAGGGGATCCCCCAGTGCTGGTCTCCTGCTGCACCCCTGTAATTCTGCACAGTATCCCCCTCAGACACTGTGCAGAATTACATGGGGGACACTTGTATGTAGTATCTGCAAACTTCTGCAACATTCTGCAAACTTGTGCAAACTTCTCTTCTCTCTTGCTTTGAGCTCAAGTTTTGCAGAATATTTTGTAAATAGAAGGTGATGAACTGTAAATAGAGTCTGCAGCTCCTGTCTGTAATGTATCTAATGTATCTATTATATGTTCCATTGTTTGGCTGAGCTTTGCTGCTAGAAATGAGCTCTTCTGCAAAGGGGCTCAGTGCTTTCTTCTCAGATAACGCCACCTTCGAGCTGGAGTGTTTTTGCGCCCGTTTTTGCGCCTAAATGCAAAAGTCGCACGTGATGAATATCATTAGGCGCAGCAAAACATCTGGAATTGAACGATAGATGAGGGAAAGGTGGTTATTTTTGCTGCGCAGCTAATTTGACGTTTAATCGCAAAAATGGCGCAAAAATGGCGCAAAAACGGTGCGCCTAAACGAAAAGGCGCAAAAACAACAGAAAAAACAAGTGATAAATGTGGCCCCATAAGTCTTTATTTCTATGATTTAGATCATTATAATTATGCTTCAGCACAAAATCACATGGGCAACTAGAAACTGATCTAACTCAGCCTGCTGGGAGGGCAGAGTGATTACTCTTCATCCTCCTAAATAGGTAAGAGACCATAAGTCTCTTGTCAGGATCAGTGATGGTGGATCCTCTGGACCACCGTGGACAATGACGTAAGCCAACACCTGGGAGCGGAGTCTAAGTGGCACCCAGTTTTCACCATAACCCGCCGAAAAGTGGGTTGGACTTGCTGCGGTGTGGTACTCCCAGGTCTTTCCACAGGTGCGACTTTGTCCGCGGTGACAGTCAAGGAGAAGTACAGAGTCGTAGGGCCAGATCATAGTTGGGGACAGGCAGGAGGTCGAGACAGGCAGCACAGGATCAGAGCCCGCGACTGGAGACATGGGTCCCAGGACCGCCAGTGCCATCTCTATTTCTCTGCTTTGGATTTTTACCATGATGCTAGAAATTGACCCAACTCTTCTGGGAGAGCAGTGTGATAATCCTTTACTCTTAAACCCCTATATAAGTAAGATATCATTAATTATACATTCAGGGAGGATACATTAACCTCTATATTTTTACTGTGTGACAGGAGCCAGTTTGACCATCAGCAATTACTGCTAGTTTGTACACATATAAAATAACACATCTGATTTTATGGGGAGGTGAGGGAAACCATCTACCATCTAGTGTGGTATTTAGTTAATGGGGTTCTATGGGAACCTGTCATTAGCTATATTTGTAAAAGAAAATTATTGACAGGTTCCCTTTAAGCACAGCGCCATCTATTTTGTAGTGGTGTATCTTGGTATTGCAACTCTACAAGTGAATGAGACAGAGATGCAATACCAAACACCACTGAATGAATTGAGAAGACTGAGGGGAGTATCTGATGTACATGGAATATCCCTTTAAGTTGAATAAGATTTATTGGCATCCCAAAATCTCGACAAATGACGGATGTCCACCACATCTGTCTTCATTACTATTGTCTTAGGTGGCTTTAAGACTTTAAGAGTAGTGGGGTAGCTTCACCTGTCCGGCAGTAGAGCTAAAAGCTTATATATATATATATATATATATATATATATATATATATATATATATATATATGTCCTCCGCTGTCATGTGTGTTTCTGACTTGATCTTAGAACCACTAACAGTAAATTTCATTGCAACAATAACAGTGCAGGTCACGAGTCTGTGATACTACATAAAGCTGTCTGCAATTTATGCTCTATATAAAGAGTGAAAAAAAAATGTACATAAAAGAGATAAAACATCAGATGGCGGAGGAAAATTCCAGGTCTAATTCCTATCATATTGATGTTTTAGTGCATTATAAAGGAGCACTCTGTACTTACAGAGAACCTCAAGCTGACGGTGTATTATCAAGGTTATGGGCTACATGTGTTGTATAATGGTGGAATATTACAGCGAATATTATAGCGGTGTATTGGCAATCTGCCAGCAAGCCTGCCACCACTAGGGGTCAACCTGTACTGCCGCCTGAGGCGAGCTATAGAATGGCGCCCCCTCTGCCCTGTCTAGTAGTGGTATAGTAGGTTATTTTTTTAGTGAGTGGGTTCTGAGGGCAGCGTATCACGGCAATAATAATAATAATAATAATTATTATTATTATTATGATAATTATGATAATTATAGCAATTTCTTGTCAACCAAGTGGGAAAAAAGTATGTAACATCCAAATAAAACACGTGATACATAAAAAACATACAATATACTTACAATATGTAAAAACAACATACATAATAAAATGTATAAAAGACATACAATATTAACACTTATATACCTATGCTGACATCAAGTGACATTGGGGGGGGGGTATATTAATCTGTACACAACAGAATTCTGTCATACTTTGTACTAAAAAAGTGTCTACACCACATTTATAAAGGGTTTTAGACAGTTTTCTGGCTCTCCTACGACTAGCTTGAACAAAAAGGATGTGGCCTATGAAAAGGGGGCGTAGCCTCGTGCCAAAAAAGTATGTTCGCCAAAAATACTGCTGACCCAAAGAATTTTGTCCTAGTTTTCTGGCGTAAAGTAAGCCAACTAATAGGAGGTGCATAGTACGACTAGACAATCACCAGACGCTTATATGAATCCGGTGCAGACAATCTAATCCGCACTGTCTAACCTTACGACACTTTTCATATATCTGCCCCATTATTTTTTAAAAGTCAGGTCCTGCTTTGTAGTAGGTAACTACTGCGCCCCTGATGCTGCCCCTCATCATGCTGCAGGTGGTGCTGCTTGAGGCAAGAGGCTCGACTTGCCTCATGGCTGCTGCTCCCCTGGCCACCGCTGTGTTCGATATTGCATAATAAGACTTAGGCTACATGCACACACACAGTGGGCACACGTCTGCGCCAGGGAGAAGAGGAGGGGGTGAGCGCCACTCGTGTGCTGCACCGTACTGCTCCATACGGCACTGCACGCCTATTGCCAGCCTATGGGGGATATATATCCGACATCGCAGTATATACGTCCCCCAATGGCCGTGTGAATGAGACTTTAAAGGGGTAATCAAGGAATTTTTTTTTATACTGATCACCTATTCCTTGGATAGATCTTCAGTGCTGGTTAAGTGGGGGTCCAACAGCTAGCACTCCCAAGAATCAGCTATTAGAAGACAAACATTGTAGCTGTTTCACCAAGTACAGCGCAGTGTATTGAACAGTGGCTGGGCTTGGTATTACAGATCAGCTTTATTGACTTAAATGGGACATATCTAGAAAAAGGTCATGTGACTGATGAATGTGACATCACAATATATAAGCTAGCCTAGAAACAACTAGCAATAAATGTGTGATTCCTGGGGGAAATACTTTTGGGACCCCTCACAAGAATAGGGGTCACACTGTCTATTAGATAAACATAGATGGGCATGTAGAGCGTTTGGTCTTCTATATCAGTCCTATACACAGTGAACAGAGCGGGATTGTTCTGGCTAGGCCACTGCTCCATTCCATCATGGGACTGGGGGTTCCCATTATCTTGACTAGTGGTCAGACTTGTGTACTGGTGTTAAAGGGGTTTTCCCACCAAAAAAAGTTATCCACAGGATCCTCATCAATGAGACCCCCACAGATCACGAGAACAGGTTGATGGGGTCTGAGGTACCTCCATCGGACCTCTCATTGATCCCCAAGATGAGACAGCCGTGCATGTTCGTTCTACTCCATTCATCTCTATGGAGCTGACGGAGATGGCTCCACTATTGTTGGGAATAAAACTTATCACACCCTTAACCCAACCTCCCCCATTGGTGGTTTTGTGTCTCTCTTAGGGTCCCAACTACATATATCTAGTGACTGATGTAGTTTCCTGCAACCAAACCACCAAAAAAGTTTGATACTGCCCAATAGAGATAATAAAGAGGGGGACCTCGAGCTCTGAAATCCTCATACTAGGGTGCTGGCTCTTCATTTTTACAAGAGGCCTTCCAGGGTCCTCCAAAGATCCTTAAACTAGAGAACTGAAAGCAGACAGAGGGTACCCCCTTCCTTCCCCAGAAACTTGGTTCTAGTATCGTATGTAGAGAGTTAATGTCAAACCATTAAAAGAAATTGACTTAACGGGGGCCAATAATTTTCATACAGCCCGGAGCCCTTGGATTAAGTCTTAATCTGCCCCTATACATAGCTTACATAAGTGGACCTTTAAGAGCCTATCAACCCCATTATCTCAGAATCTAAGAATCCAGTCAGATCTTTCAATTATACAACAATCCTCAAGAGACAAGATGGCCGCCTATTGGAAGCCTTGGATCTAGCGTCTGGTACTGGCTCACACATAAAGAAGATAACTCAGGGGACCTGGCAAACATTCAGACTGAAGGAACATAATACATATTTTAGGAATTTGCTGCACCCGTGAGATCAAAGAGTTCTCTTAGCTCTGTCTGACCTGGCATTCAGCCTGTTGAGTTCAATGCCGGCAAAACTTCTTTAATGAATTCCGAGCATGGCATCCTAACAGTAGTCAACAACCGCGACAGACACGGCTCTGCAAATTCACAGAATTACATTTTAGACGATGATGCTTTAAAGTTTTTGACATTTTAAAGGGATACTACTGTAAAGACGCTTGAAAAATATGTTTTCCCAAAATTTTTCACTCGTTGAAAGGAGCAATGGAGTAACTATTTTCCTTTCAGTGGTGCTCATTTACCTACCATGACTAATTGGTTTTAAAGGTATGAGCACAGTATCAACGTATCCCTTTAATGAATAGTCTTGACGTTTTGACAGTTATTGGCAAATGGAAAGAAGGTAAGGGCATAGACGTACACTCTACCAAGACGGTCATTGCAAAGGAAACACCGATGGTGGTTGACCTTACTCCCTTGCGTATGGTGAACCTTCTCATGAATTGACCTCTTTCGAAATCCAAATTACACAAACCTACCTGCAGATACCAAGAGGGTCATTGTAAAGGAAACACCGATGGTGGTTGACCCCACTCCCTTGCGTATGGTGAACCTTCTCATGAATTGACCTCTTTCGAAATCCAAAGAATGAAGATAGCTTACACAAACCTACCTGCAGATACCAAGAGGGTCATTGTAAAGGAAACACCGACGGTGGTTGACCCTGCTCCCTTGTGTCTAGTGAACCTTCTCATGAATTGACCTCTTGCAATATCCAAAGAATAAAGGTAGCTTACACAAACCTCGAGACTCTAGCCGAGGGTTTCATTATGGCTCAGTTTTGTAAAATAAGACAAATTTATAGAAAATCCTGTGAAATATCTATATTACAGTTTTTAGGAAGTGATGAGATGTCCAATGGTATAGAAGAACTGTCATACAATCGACATCCTGCTAATTATATTGTGGTAACTCTGTTCATTCTGTCCAGTTCTATACAGTAAAGCCGACTAGTGATCTGTGGAAAGCAGGAAATATCAATCTATAGTGGAGCCTGAAAGCTGCAAAAGGATTAAGGGTTTCCTTCAGGAATTTTGATTACTACATTTGTGTTATTTCAGGTTTTAGGTTTGATGGGTATCGCGCGCGGGGGGGGGGGGGGGGGTCACAGTTATTGATTGACATCCTCAGACCAGAGGATATCACTTCCTTTGTTGTGCCCAGGTCCAAGGAGACCACTCATTGGCTAAGGTAGGTCTGATACCACCATATCAATTCCACCTGCCAAAGGACTTAAGTCCATAAGTACCACAGTGAAGGAGGAACTGTAATTTCTGGGAATCCCTTTTAACCTTGCCCTTGTTAGGGCACAAGGTCATATTAAGGCTCCACTTCAAGAAAACAATGAATAGGTAAACCATAAAAGTGCATGTAACCTTTAACCTTTTTCTATTTGTCTCTAGTCCCATATAGGAGCATTCACAGGTTATTATCCCTGTACATGTGATTTAAGAAATGCCGGCATTGTAGGACAGAATCGGGTGTCCTTGGAGACAAAGTGAAGTCTAGGAGCCATGTAGACTCGTAAAGATGCCAGAAGATGTGAGAGGAGTGACTTTCACTCTGGAGGACCTGTCCTGACCTATATTACACAGACAATCCTTTGAACAAAGTGTAATATCACATTTCCCCTGTGGTGGCACTGTAGGAAATATGAACACTTATTACTAGGTTTTACACAGATTAATTAGTGGAGAATAAGTCTGGTGCTCTAGGTATACTACTTCTTGGTCTTATATTGAAGATCCATTCAGTTAAAATGATCCTTCGTATATATTATTTGTTTTGAGTCTTGGGGATGGTGGGGGGGGAGTCAACGTTAGTGAGATTCAGTGGAAACCTTTGGTGGTGTGTAGTCTTGCATGGCTGAAGAGATCAAACAAAATGACACTGATTAAAATTAATTGAAGAATACTCTTTGATCGTTCCTTCCTATGAAGGTTTCCAACCTGGTGACGTAGGTCCCAAGTTGTCCATTTTGGCTTTGGATTCTGTTCAACCATCTGTGGCTTTCTACAAGATCTCTATGATAACCGATGGAAAAGGACAATTGTAGAGGTGCCACAAGCTTACAAGGTTACAAGGTAAAGGATAACACCCAAGTCCATGGGGAAAGAAACAGGCTTAGATAGGAGTTATAGAGGTAGACACATATTTGACCCAATGACTAAGTGACTATGGGCCACATTTATCAAAACTAGTGCAGCCTGTACTAGGTGCAGTTTGCCTGTGGATTGTGCAGGGGGCGCCAGATTCATTAATCTGGCGCCCCTTGCACTGCTCGGTAAGTGTGAACCAACTTTTTTTTTGGGTGCCTCTCTAACAATTCTGTCGACTCTGCACCCTGGCCCTGGGATTTTGGCGCATCAGCGATGGCATTCACGCAACAGAAATCGGGGGCCGAGGCCGTCGGAAAACCTTACGCATTCGGAAAACATGCGGAATTTAAAAAACGATTTGTGTCACAAGATCAGCACTGACATGCACCAGGAAGAAGAAGGTGAACTCCGGCGGACCTCGGCGCAGCAGCGACACATGCAGGAAATTGGACGCACGATCTTAGTGAATCCCGGCAGACCTGAATCCTCATCGGACAACGCACAGCGGGGATCATGACGGGACGGGTAAGTAAATCTGCCCCATTGCCTTGCAAGCTTATCTGTACAGATTGAGACACAATAAGAAGTTTTAAGACTTGACATGAGCGTAGACAAATATAATTTTCGTCGGGTTTCCCAAAAATTACCGGTTTGCGCCGATTTGCCCCGGGTTTTTGGCACACGTGATCGGATTGTGTCGCACCGGCGCCGGCTTGCATGGGACGAAAAACAGGGGGAAAACCCAACGGAATCAGAAAAACCGCAGAATTTTTTTTAAAAAAGTGATGCTTGACACGCACTTACATGCACCAGGAAGAGGATGGTGAACTCCGGAGGACCTCGGCGCAGCAGCGACACCTGGTGGATATCGGGTGCACGACCTTATTGAATCCTGGCAAGCTGCGAATCCTCGTCAAAGAACGCGCTGCTGGATCACGAATGGACCGGGTGAGTAAATCTGCCCCACTGACTTGTATTTTTCAAAGAAAACATTTAGCTTTGCTTTATGGACTGGGACAGGCTAGCCACTAGATCAGACAAAATAGAGTTGTATATTTCAAAAACTACTTGATAGACTTGTTGTTCAGACTGGGACGTAACAGAAAGTTTTAGGGAATTACCTACAACAGACAAATAAGACTGGCTTGTGTTTTTCAAAGATAACTTGTCAGCTTTGTTGTACATATTGGGACAAGAGAAACAGTTTTTGGCTAGCCACTAGAGCAGATGAAAGTGACTTACTTGTTTTTTTTCACCTTGCCACGTTTGCTATACAGATTTCAACAGGTTTTTCAATTCTCAGACTAGCCACTAGAGAATACAAAATAAACTGACTTGCATGTTTACTTGTCAGCTTTACTGTACAGAATGGGACAGAATAAACCGAAATACCTCCTTATCATTACAGGGAAGTGACTTTCATAGCAACTTGTAGCCTTGGAAATTGTATAAGATTTGTCATACTCTATGTATGAATTCCCTTCTTCTAATTTACATCTAATTAGTAACACTCTAAGCCATTCCCTTTAAGGGATGTATTAGATAGTAATGCTCTAAATTTGTAGTCACTTATAATCTATTGAAAGTGTAACCGTTTGTGAGTCTTAATAGCTTCTGATACTGAAGTCTAATTACCATCTTCCAGAGCCTGATGCAGCCTGGGTAATCTGTAAGGTTTACTGCCAAGGCCATCTTATTGTGATATAAATCCTACATAACCGACATAGATCTACGCAGAGATTCGCCCGCCAAACGATTCGCAATTATTCAATGATTTCCTCCTAGTTTATGAGACTAACTGATTAAAGTTTTTTTTTTTTTTTTGCAGATCTACTTGATGAACACATCGGGAGAACATCATTTATTGTGCCTGGTGATATGTGAGATTAAATTCATGTCATAACCACCATATGCTGCCCGCCACTCTGTAAATGTCACACTAGTTTTTATGCAAATCAAGTCTGTCTACGTCTTCAAAACTCAAATAAAGATTATCGGGAAATTGCAATAACTTTGTTTACGTAGCAAAAAGAATCTGGGTACAAATGTCATCGAATGTATCTTAAATACTCAGTGTCAATCACCAAAATTGATGTGGAGACCACCCACTTGATGGTCTTCTAGTCAACTAATAGCACTGTTGAAGGATAAAGACTCAGAAAAAATGTCCCTAGTATCAGTGGTATAGTAACTTTAAAGCATAGTTGCCAAGAAATTCCAAGACATTGCTCCTGGGACCACCCCCAGAACGTCTACTTTGGAATTAATTGTGCCAAAAACTCAAACCCATTTGTGGTTGGCCATATCTCAGGAGAGGTGGAGCTATGAGGTTCACCGCTACCTTTCCTGCCACCATGACATGTCTACGAATACCCTTTGGTGTCCACCATTGTCCCTCACAAGAAGAGTTGGTCTTTGATGCAAAATCCCCTAGGTTATTATAATTGTTCAAGGTGTCACACTATAGGAGTGACCAGGTAATGACCTGGGAAATAACTCAAGGATGGAGAGGACCATAGACATGTTAGGAAGGTTCAGGGGTCAAATAAAGTAGAAGATCGGAGAAGTTACAACTAACTAGCCAAGCTTGAGACAATGAGACAGATTTACTTACCTGGTCCATTCGCGATCCAGCGGCGGGTTCTCCGACGCTGATTCCGGTCCGGCCGAGGTCCTATCCTGGGTGCAGGTAAGTATGTGTCAAGCAACACATGTTTTTTTTAAAATACGGTGATTTTTCCGAATCCGTCGGGTTTTCCGACGGCCACGCCCCAATTTCTGTCGCGTGCATGCCGGCGCCAATGGGCCATAATCCGATCACGTGCGCCAAAAATCTGGGGCAATTAAGGGAAAAACGGTAATATTCTGGAAACACATCGGAAAATCGTGATTAGGGCCCTTAGTAAATGACCCCCAATGGGTCTCATTTACAAAGGGTCCGAACGGTGCACTTTCGTCGAGTTTCCCAAATATTTCCGTTCTGTGCCGGATTTGGACAAACCGCGGAATTTAAAAAAGATTTTGTGTCGCAAGATCAAGCACTCACATGCGCCAGGAAGAAGCAGGTGAACTCCTGGCTATGGTGAGCTGACAGCCTGAGCTGCAAATCTTGGAACAAGTCCTATTCCTGCAACTCGGCAAGTACCTTTCTGTGGTCATTGATGCATGAGCGGACCTTACACTTCGATGACTGAGAGATCTGTTGTTCGCGACCTGATTTGTCTGCAGGTAGCCAAATGGATGGTCCGGATTTCCAAGAGTTGAGCAGTAGAAGCAAAAGTCAACATGGCAACATTAAAAGGGCATTACCCCTTTAAGGTTCTTGCCTACAATTGTCTACGCTTTTCTAGACAACCCGAACCATAGATACTTGCTAGGAACATCAACTTGCCGTTCGCCCGCCAATCTGGTAATATGTCCCGGTTGCACGGCCGAACACTAATGTCGGGTCCGCTCATCTGTAGACTTCGTAAGCCAGTCTCCAAGATGAGGACTCTGAACCTCCTTTATGCCCAACTAATTCCCTAAAAGGTTTTTCTTACGTGGACAACCCATTTGACAATCATAATATTGGCATTTCTAAAAACCGAGCCTGACCTTTGAAGTAGTCACAAAGCCAAATGTCGAGCAGGTTAAATTGTACCAATCGTAAAATCCTACAAAATATTCTTTTTTCCTTGATTTGTTTTCGGTTGCAGCGGGAAAGGCTAAAATCACATTCATTATACAAAAGACACTACAAGTGGTTTGTTCAGCTTTTTTTATTATACGCTTTACAACAGTTTCAATTGGTTTACTACCATGACAACAGTCTTAAAATGCTCTGCCTCGCTGATCAAAAATAGATATTTCTGAACAGCCAAAAATGTTTCAAAAAGTTCCAATAATAACGAATTGGAGGAAAAGTGGATTTTAAAATAAAGTTTTGCTTTTATATTTAAACAAAAACACTTAAAGAAAATCTACCTTCAAAATCAAACATAATAAACCAGGGACACCTACTCACAGATCCAGGCACCGAGACTGAGGTGACCTTCTTATATTTGTTAATCCTTCTAAAATCAAGTTTTAAAATGATGTTAAAGAAGTGCGTCAGGGTTTTTACCATTGCCCCTCCCTGCAGGTAGAGATTGCAGCAGGCAGAGGTAGGGGGAAGTGCTGAGGGAGCAGGTAAAACAGTGTAACGGCAAAGTGGTCCGTTTCAGAAATGTGGTCAACACAGGAAATATGTTTCTCATATAGGATGTAGAAGTCTGAAATTGTCATTGGAGCCTCTATATGGGGAAAGATTTAGCATTTTAGGGGCTCCAAACAAAGTTATGTCTTGGGGATCCCACAATGTTAAACTCTGCCCCTGCCCAGCGCCACTCTCCTCCTTCTAGTCTAGTTTCTATGAGAGGAGGATAGTCGGTCAAGGAAGCACTAGGTCACACCAAAGGGTTGATGTTGGTCTTCATCAAACTCTTTATCTCTGAGACTCTACACAGTATCCTCTATGGATACTATGTAAAACCTAAAAAAATTGGGAAAAAACCTAGTAAAAACGGGTCTGATCTTTGTTTATGAAAAGCAAGGTCTAGTACCCCAAAGCTTCTAGTTACTGTCCGAGCAAAAAACAAGTATTTATATAAATATATGTGTATACAGCACATGACTGAGGCTATTGGTTAAGCGGATACATAAACAATGGATGTTCCCTCTTATCCAATTGGAACCAAAAGTCCTTGAGACTCCTATTACGTATTACTGTCTAGAAGTCACAATAAGTTGGATAACATAATAAGGTAGATAAATATAGATAAGATAAGGAACATAAGGGATTGGTAAAGAAGGGTAATAGGGGATAGATTCTTATTTCTGGGTTTAGGTGATAGTTTTTAGTGTTTTGGACCTACAGGAAGGAGGTATTAACCCTGAACATAATTTTTTTACCCAACAGTCCTTTTCCTGTCAAATGTTTTTGACAGAATTACCACTAAATTACAAGACTTCCAACTATTCATTAAGATGCCCCCATTGGTTTTGATTGGGGAGGTTCATTCTATGGATGGTGAGGACTTATTTCAACATCCTGCCCTTCAACCTCTCGATAGGATATCGCAGCATCACGTCTCAATCGGAAATCAGATGACAAAAGCATGATGTCCCGATTCAATCCACAGTCCTAGCCCCTAAAAATGTTTACGTGATGGGTACAACCACAGCTCCCAGTGAAAAGCAATAAGAAATAAGCAACTTCTCATATTCACTTCCTCTGACATGAATTATTTCCTCTCCGACAGGAAGTGACTATGTCACTTCCTGTTGTGACCTGAGTCGTGGATTTTAGGAAGATCTACATCAGTAAAGGAAGTAGTGCCAGAAATTATGTGAGATCTTACTTGTCATGAGTGGGTTAATCCTGTTATTTTCTTTCTTTCCTTTGAAATCTCAGTTTCCTTTGAGACAACAAGACTGTATAGAGACAGGTCTGCTGACCCCCACATGATTTATACCTAGCTGTGTACTGCATAGCCTCAGATGTATTATACTTCTTATAGCTTCACTGAGATATTTATTTGAAAAAAAAAAAAGTCTTTTGTGTCGCAGCTTAAGATCTTGTCACGAATCTTAGGAGTCGAAACCAGAACCTCATGTAATGGGATTAAAAACAAATAATTGATTTATGTTTTCTATTCAATTAATGGTTTTCAAGGATTTAGACAGAATAATACGCATTGTGGAATTGCTGACACTGCGGGATAGGAGATAAATGTCTGATCCACAGGGGCCTAAACTCGTTGGAGCCTCTGGAGATCACTAGGAGATCACTGCCCTATAATGAATCGACCTACCGGATCGGATGCCCCGTAAGCCATCACATAAAATGTTCTGATTTTTGTTTCTTCGATTTTGGCCAAAATCTATGGCCAAATATGGAGCTAATGTTATAGTTTTTTGGTTTGTTTCTTCTTGTCATGGGTGCTCCTGCAACCTCCGCGCTGGCCGGCTGCCCTTCCTGTTTAAATCCCGGCCCTTGCTGGATCTTTGTGCCTCATACCTTTGAGAAAGCTTGTGACCTCGATTCCTGTTCCTGACTCCGATTCTCTGCCGCCTGTCCTGACCTTCTGCTACGTCCTTAACTCTGACCCTGTGCTTCTTGTCTTGACCTCCTGCCTGTCCCCGACCACAATTCTGTCTCACGATCCTGTACTTGGCCACCACCACGGACCAAAGTCGTGCCTGTGGAGGGACCTGGTGGTATCCCCCCCCCCGCCCACAGCAAGTCCAACCCGCCTTGCGGCAGGCTCTGGTGAAGGCCTGGTGTCACTTAGACTCCCAAGTGTCGGCTTACGTCATCATCCACGGTGGTACAAATGGTCCACTACCCCTAGAACCTGACACATATATAAATACATGTAAAAACAACCAAAAAAAATATTAACCAATTTAAAGTAATTGTTTTTGATCTGTTAGTCCAGTTTATTTTTATTTCTGTGCTGTATTCTTTTATTGGAATATTTTTGACATTCAGTTTTTTTATTCTATTTTTCTGCACTGTTTTCCCCTTCAGCCAAATGAGTAGTCTCCTCCTGGGGACAACAAAAGAAGTGACTCCCATGCTGAATAGAAGGGACATTCGGTGGGCTGGGAAGGCCACTCATTGGTCAAAGCAAGTTCATGATCCCCCAGACTTCTGGTTGGGGGCAGGCCCAAAAAAACTGGAAGTATTTGATCAACAAGCAAACCGGTAGCCAGAGCAGGGTAAATATGCTTTCATTTTTTTCTTACCCTTGCCCTGTCCTCCTAAGGGTTTTCAAGATTCCTGGAAAACCCTGTTAAAGCTGCAGTGACCCAATTAGAATTTTTTATACATGGTATTCCAACTATAATGCAGGAAATCTCTTGATCTCCCAAAATTTCATGCTAGGTTAAGTGCCAAAAAACAGAAATACCAGAGGAACGCAAGAACTGGGTAAGTGTGCTTCCGTTTTTTATTACCCCTGCCCCCAACTCTTTTAAAGCTGCTGGACCCCAATGAAAAATCTGTACCGAGCCCCCAACTATAAGGCATTGTTTAGGGGAACTGGTTTTGCCAACTTGTGAAAGGACTGCTTATAGGTTACCATGCTCAGGTGTTACCACCAAGGTGAACCACCCAAGTTACGCCCCTGATATAGGCCTAAAAGTTGCCCAATGGAACAAGATTTGACTACTTTCACTGATACATATCAGTGGGAAAAATTGGTGCCATGTTCCTTTGGTTGGGGTGCTACAGAGTTGTCCTCTGCTATAAGCGTTACCACACTGCGGTACAAAAAGTGCCTAAGGGTACATAGCACAATCCCACTATGTTCCCACTTGGTAATATCTTTAGCTGTTATACTGTCTCTATATAATGAACCATAAGTAAAATTCTCGACTATAACTCTCACACATCCATGTTCAGCCTCGGCTATAAATATCTATCTCTTCTCTGCTTTATACCTGGCTTTAGTATTACATGACGCAGCTGCTTTAATAAGTGAACAGCTGCCAGCCAACATGAAGCTGAATTATTGATGCTAGAAGGGATTTTTTTTTTATTTAGCAGGAAGCTAAAGAGTTCATTCTCCTGTGATGAAATATATAATACTTTTATATGACCTGGATATTACAGGGGTTTTCCACTATTACAAAACTTTACCAGGTCAAGTACAAGACCCTAACAGGGTCACCCATCTAGTACTGACCCTGGGAAAGAGTGTACGAAGTGCTGGGACTTCCTGTCCTTCCTGTCACGTCCTGTGTCCTGCTACCTTCCAATGGATGTAGGTTATAGTATCCGCCCCAATCATCATAACCATCACACCCATAGCAGTGCTTAAAGGGGCATATGTAGGAGATCCCCACAACCCTCGAACCATTAATAGTACAGTGGTTATGAAGGAGTGGGCGTGATATTAGCTGCACAATGTCCTCCATCCTCCAGAAACCAGAAGGACACAGGATGTTAAAGGAAGTCCAGAGTCCTGCTGCTAGCAGATCACATGACCTACTAGTCCAAGCTGCTTTACAGAATGTTTACCAGGGTAAGTACTATAGGTTTGAACCTATTAGGATTTTGTTCTTACCCTAGTAAAGTTTTGTAATAGTGGCCAACCTCCAGAAACCAGCAGGACACAGGATGTTAAAGGAGGTCTGAGTCCTGCTGTCAGTGGATCACGTGACCTACCGGTCCAAGCAGCTTTACAGAATATTTAGCAAGCTAAGTACTATTAGTATGGTTTTGTAATAGTGCCAAAAGCCTTTAGGTTTTATATATTTTTTATTAGCAGAAGATTCGTTTAGTTAGAATATATGATTTTATACCTAGAGCTAAAAATAATTTCAATTTTTTTTGTTTCATTTTTATTAATCTTAAAATATTACAAACTTTATTTAAATAGTAAACAAATTAGGTTTACAGTTAAACTATTTTGTCTTTAAATAATTGAAATAGGAGGTGTAGGGGAGGAGTGAAGTATCACCCATTTATTTTGGTTAAAAGAGAAATTCTAAAAATTGAGGAGTTTATCAAGAACGTAGGGGGGGAAGAGAGTATATGTACAGAATCAGACTACAAAGAATTTGTTTGTAGTCTGTTACCATAGAGACACATAGATTTGCACAGAAGCTGTAGAAAATAATAAAGACCACATGTAAATTTAATTACCTTTACATCTTAGATGTTTTTTAATAATTCAATGATACAATCAATATGTTCTGGATCCAATCAGATAATACAGGACAGTCCCCGGGTTACGTACAATTTTTTGTCCCAGTGACAATTGTTGTTTCAAAATTTTTTTGCTGTAATTGGACCAAGGATTATCAATAAAGCTTTGTTACAGACACCTTACAGCTGATCACTGCAGCCTGGGACTATAGTAACATCCAGAGGGCTTCACCAGAGGTCACAGTGGGCAGAGGGGTCCGTCTGTAACTAGGGGTTGTCTGTAAGATGGGTGTCCTTAAGTAGGGGACCGCCTGTAGATTGAAATGATAGGCACACTTAGGTCACAGGATGAAAGAACACCAAGGGGTATCATGAGCCTCCTACTTTGCCAGGATCCATGACACCCCCTTGGTCTTCATTCATCCTATAATCTAAGAATGTCATTTCTAAGAATGGATCATTTCAATCCATATTATCGAGTGGATCCAATAACCAGAAACCAATTCTATGGTTTTTGTTTCTTACCCAAAGCATATTGATTGGATCATTGAATTATTCAAAAACACAAATACATCTAAAATTACAAAAAGTAAGCAAATTTACGTGGGGTCTGCATTAACATGCATCTGTTATTCTGGATCTACAGCTCCTGTGCAAATCTATGTGTCTCTATGGTAACAGACTACAAACAAATTCTTTGTAGTCTGAGTCTGTAATTATACTCTACTTCTTGGTTTACTCCTAAAAGTAGATGGTATTTATTAGAAATTCTCTTTTAACCAAAATTAATGGGTGTTTCTTAATTTACTCCTCCCCTACCTATTTGAAGCACTGAAAAATGGCGACGCCTATATGCAAATTTCCCAGCCAAAGGCTTCACCCCCTGATCCTTGGCAGAGTGCAGTTGAGGTGACACTCTCAAACTGGAATTTGGGCCTCAGTGCCTCCAGTATTTCTTATGATATTAGCATTATGCTAACGACATGTGATGATGAGTGAATGCATTTCCATGTTAATTTGCTCCTTGTAGACTCCTTCTCCCTTATTCCTGTCTCGATTCCCTCTTATACATTACTATATTATTTCCTCAGAGCTTTCTCAGTAGTCACTATGAATAATTGATCCATAGTGTGTATGTTTTATCAAGGCCCAGCAGTGGGTTCCACATTGTTCTAAGGGAACCTAATTGACCCAAATGGAAATCGGAATTTTGAAAACAAATGAAACAATGGTATAGAAGCCGGAGCAGCGCTCGTTAATGAGGCATATTCTAATTAGAGCTGTGTGGTAAGTGCATCCGTGACAAGCTCCAGACAATTGTGCTGCATCTAACCTGCTCACTAATGGTCCTGAAACGGGAAGTCACCGTCTTTGTAGATGACAGCAAATTACATTACACTGTATAGATTTACCCCATGACCCCCATATCGATAGCGAAATATGTCGTATAAGACGGGTAATGGCATGTTACCATTATTGTATATAAATAGAGATGTGAAATCAGGACACAAACATCAAAGAAGTATAACAAGTGTATAAAGAAGGTACAGAAGATTGGAGAAGAATAATGGGGCCTCCAGAGATGAAAGAAGCTGTCATGGTCAGGTGCAATGGCCATGGAGTCCTCATTTGCCCTACATTATATTATTAAGTATTATGTGTCTGAAAAGAGTCTCCATGGTAACAGACTACAGATCTATGAAGTCTGACCCCATAACCCCTACTTATTTCTAACATTCTTAATGTATGTACCACCTATTAGATACTCTAATTAACACAAATGTATAAAGAATAGCCCAAATGATGTCTTCTAGGGTAGTTGTTCTCAACTTTTCTAATGTGGTGACTTTTTAATACAGTTCTTTATGTTGTGGCGACCCCCAAACCATAAATTTATTTTTGGTGCTAATTTTGCTACAGTTATGAATTGTAATTGTAGTCACAGTGATCGCCCCAGTAGTCACAGTGATGCCCCCATAAGTCACAGGAATGCCCCCAGTAGCCAGCAGTAGTAGAGATACCCTCAGTAGCAAGCAGTCTTAATGATACCCCCAGTACCCAGAAGTCACAGGAATGCCCCCAGTAGCCAGCAGTAGTAGAGATACCCTCAGTAGCAAGCAGTCTTAATGATACAGCAGTCATAGGGATGCCCCCAGTAGCCAGTAGTCACAATGATGCTCCCAGTAATCACAGGGATATTGCAGCAGTTGTAGAGATGCCCGAGTAGCCATCAGTAGTAGAGATACCCCCAGTAGTAGAGATACCCCCAGTAACCAGCAGTAGTAGAGATACCCCCAGTAGCCAACAGTGACATGGATGCCCCCAATAATGACAGTGATGTCTGCAGTAGCCAGTACACACAGTGATGCCCCCAGTAGTAACGGGAATGCCAGGAGTAGTAGAGATACCCCCAGTAGCCAGCAGTCTTAATAATGCCCCCAGTAGCCAGCATTAATAGGGATGATCCCAGCAGTCACAGGGACGCCCACAGCAAAGCAGTTGTATGCATGCACCCAGTAGCAATCAGTCAAAAGTACTTACCTACTTCTCCTGTCTTCTGTGGCTCTCCACTCCCCTGTGTAAGGAGGCTCAAAAATGAGGGGGTGTTCATTATGACTATTTGTAAAGTTGATCTAACCTTTTTTTTTTTTTTATCTTGGATGTATTTTAGCAATAAAAATGGTTGAGGGCTGAACCTTGAGGGCTTAACCTACCACCTACCTACATACTTCCACACAGTGTTGGTTACAAACTTTAAAGGTGTTTGCTAATTAGCTAGTTGGTCCAGCAGGTGCATTGACTTAGCTCCACCCTCTCTTAATACTTCACGCCTCCTGCCGTGACCTGGTCCCATATCACCAGTAACGCTGGTTCCTGTGCCATGCTCATTGGGTGCAACAAATGTGTCCTCCAGTATTGGCTGACCGTCCAGAAAAAAGCACGGTGCAGACTCCGGCCTTCTAAGTGGAGGCAGTGACATTGTAGCATCTGAGCAGTGGTTCTCCTTGCCCAACCAGCCAATACTGAGGCCAACGAGCACAAGACAGATTAGCTGGAGACGTAGGATGAGGTCACGGCAGGAGGTGTGGAGCATTAGGAGATGGGGCTCGAGATGTTGAAGAGCAAGAGAAGGGTGTAGGCAAGTCATAACCTGTGTCTATCAACTAGGTAATAAGTTGATGCCTACAAAGTTCTCAGTTGGGTTGATGTTTACTTATCTGCAGTTATGAGAGCACATTTAGGACCAGGGTAGGGGGTCCACCATTTACTACGCTGGTTGTTGGGGGATGTCGTAGACTCATTTAAAGAAAACTTCGTACAGTCCTATCCTATGCCAAAATGAAGACTCTTCCTGCTCTATAGGTCATTAACTGGTGTATTCAGCACATCTGTCTATGTCTTGGAGACTAACACCACGGAATAATAAGAGGCTAATAATTATCTTATTGTGAGTGACATATTCAGCAGAATTGGCCCCTAAGAAATCTGCACACATCTCCAGTCCTACAGCTCTTGGCTCCGGCCTACACCGTCATCTGACATGAAGTGCCTCAGGCATGACTAATTACATCATGACAGATACTCAATGTACCAGAAGACATTCATGTACAATAACATACCGCAATCACTCACTAGTGCACTGTCAGCGGCAAGGAACCACAGAGAAAATAGATTAATATTCCATTTCGGCTTAGTCTGTTGAGTGTTTTCACTCCCGTCCTCACGGCCCGGTTTACATGTATGTTTAATCCAGTCGTTTGCCTCGAAATCTGATCCAGAAACGGGAGAATCATATATCATTCCTGCCAAAATCAGTCAACTTTGCTCTTATGTGTACGATGCCTTAAAGGGGTTTGTAGAGAAACTGAAAACGGAGCTGTGTATTAACCTTAGAGTGACCAAGCCCTATGACTGAGGGGACTGGATCTCTTTAGTACAAGAGCTTCTATCCTGCCACCAGTTTCATGATCTTCAGAGAGAGGAGAGCGGGAGACTTAAAGTCATTGCGGTACAAGACATGAGTACAGGCTGTCCCTGGGTTACATACAAGATGGGGTCTGTAGGTTTGTTCTTAAGTTGAATTTATATCTAAGTCGGAACTGTATATTTTATCATTGTAATCCCAGCCAGAACTTTTTTGGTCTCTGTGACAATTGGATTTTAAAAATGTTGGGTTGTCATAAGAATTAATATTAACACTAAAGCTTCATTACAGACACCTTTAATAACTGTAATATAGGTTTATTGTAGCCTAGGACTAAAGTACAATAAATTACCAATATTCAGAGTTCCGTTTGTAACTAGGGGTCGTATGTAAGTCAAGTGTTCTTAAGTAGGGGACCGCCTGTATAGGAAACCCTTTAAGATCCTGGGGAAATCCTTAGAAATATACTGCTGAGTTTTCATTCTCTGGATGACTCCTTTAAAGGGAAACTGTCAGAGTGATTTTGGACACTGAACCCCAAATGGCCCTTAAAGGCCTGTGGTTTAGTGTCCTTAATTGCCCTGTAGGAATTTTTATGTGGAGCACCTAAAAAAATAAACATTTATACTCGCCTTGTACCTTGTTCCACTCAGCGCCTGTGCGTTCTGTCAAGTGAAGCCGACGTAGTACCATCTGGCTTCACTGTTCTTCAAATGCTGTAGGTAGGGCATGTGTGTAATGAAGCCGGGGTATAGTCATAGTACAATAGTATCATATGGAAAGGATTGGATAAGGAAGGGATTTAGGGGAAACAATTCTATATAACATAACCGTCAATGTTATTTAGGTGTAAAAAGACATCTAAACCCTTTTTGAAGCTCCCTGCTGTCTCTGCTGTGACTAGAGCCTGAGCTTGGCTATTCCACAGATTGAAAGTCCTCATAGTAAAAAAGCTCTCTGGTGATTAAACCTTGTTTTCTCAAGACGGAGACAGTGCCCCCTCGTCTTTTGATTTGATTTCATCTGAAACAACTTTCCAGACAATGGGGCACATTTACTTACCCGGTCCAGTCGCGATCCAGCGGCGGGTTCTCCGACGTTGATTCGGGTCCGGCCGGGATTCACTAAGGTCCGTGCGCCGACATTCACCAGGTGTCGCTGCTGCGCCGAGGTCCGCCGGAGTTCACCTGCTTTTTTCTGGTGTATGTGAGTGCTTGATCTTGCGACACAAATGGCTTTTTAAATTCCGTGGTTTGTCCGAATTCTTCGGGTTGTCCGGTGGCCAGGCCCCCCGATTTCTGTCGCGTGAAAGTCGGCGCGATTGCGCCAAAAATCGATTGCGTGCGCCACAATCCCGTGAAATACAGCGCAAAGCGGAAATATTCGGGAAAAACCCGACGGATTCGCGGCTGGGGACCCTTAGTAAATGTGCCCCAATATCTTTTGAATGGACCATTCATATATTTATATAAATTAATCATGTCCACTCTTTGACCCTCCATACCCCTTATCATTTTTGTGGCTCTTTGTTGAACCCTCTCCGGCTCCAGGGCATCCTTTTTATGGACTGGTGCCCAGAACTGGACGGCATATTCCAGGTGAGGCCGAACCAATGCCTTGTACAGTGGTAATATTACATCCCTATCCCGAGAGTCCATACCACTGATGATACATGACAAGATCTTGCTGGCTTTAGAGGCAGCTGATTGACATTGCATGCTGTTATTTAATTTATGTTCTACTAGTCACCCAGGTCCTTCTCAACAAGCAGGGCCGGACTAAGGTTGGTGGGGGCCCCTGGGCGCAAAATCTGGTGGAGGCCCCCACTGAGTGTAGCGTACACACACGTCCTCCTGCTTCCTTTCCACTATCCCAGCAGTAACACAGCTACATGCAGCCGCCTCATCCCCAGTAACACAGCTACATACAGCCGCCTCATCCCCAGTAACACAGCTACATACAGCCGCCTCGCCCCTAGTAACACAGCTACATACAGCTGGCTCATCCCCTGTAACACCGCTACATACAGCCACCTCGTTCCCAGTAACACAGCTACATACAGCTGGCTCACCCCCAGTAACACCGCTACATACAGCCGCATCACCCCCAGTAACACAGCTACATACAGCCGCCTCATCCCCAGTAACACCGCTACATACAGCCACCTCGTTCCCAGTAACACAGCTACATACAGCTGGCTCATCCCCAGTAACACCGCTACATACAGCCGCCACGCCCCTAGTAACACAGCTACATACAGCTGGCTCATCCCCAGTAACACAGCTATACACAGCCGCCTCACCCCCAGTAACACCGCTACATACAGCCGCCACGCCCCTAGTAACACAGCTACATACAGCTGGCTCATCCCCAGTAACACAGCTATACACAGCCGCCTCACCCCCAGTAACACAGCTACATACAGCCGCCACGCCCCTAGTAACACAGCTACATACAGCTGGCTCATCCCCAGTAACACAGCTACATACAGCCGCCTCGCCCCCAGTAACACCACTACATACAGCCGCCACGCCCCTAGTAACACAGCTACATACAGCCGGCTCATCCCCAGTAACACAGCTATACACAGCCGCCTCACCCCCAGTAACACAGCTACATACAGCCGCCTCGCCCCCAGGAACACAGCTACATACAGCCGCCACGCCCCTAGTAACACAGCTACATACAGCTGGCTCATCCCCAGTAACACAGCTACATACAGCCGCCTCGCCCTCAATAACACCGCTACATACAGCCGCCACGCCCCTAGTAACACTGCTACATACAGCTGGCTCATCCCCAGTAACACAGCTATACACAGCCGCCTCACCCCCAGTAACACAGCTACATACAGCCGTCTCGCCCCCAATAACACAGCTACATACAGCCGGCTCATCCCCAGTAACACTGCTACATACAGGTGGCTAATCCCCTGTAACACCGCTACATACAGCCGCCTCATCCCAGTAACACAGCTACATACAGCCGCCTCATCCCCTGTAACACCGCTACATACAGCCGCCTCATCCCCTGTAACACAGCTACATACAGCCGCCTCACCCCCAGTAACACAGCTACACACAGCCGCCTCACCCCCAGTAACACAGCTACATACAGCCGCCTCGCCCCCAGTAACACAGCTACATACAGCCGGCTCATCCCCAGTAACACTGCTACATACAGCTGGCTCATCCCCTGTAACACGGCTACATACAGCCGCCTCATCCCAGTAACACAGCTACATACAGCCGCCTCACCCCCAGTAACACAGCTACACACAGCCGCCTCACCCCCAGTAACACAGCTACATACAGCCGCCTCGCCCCCAGTAACACAGCTACATACAGCCGGCTCATCCCCAGTAACACCGCTACATACAGCTGGCTCATCCCCTGTAACACCGCTACATATAGCCGCCTCATCCCAGTAACACAGCTACAAACAGCCGCCTCATCACCTGTAACACCGCTACATACAGCCGCCTCATCCCCAGTAACACAGCTACATACAGCCGCCTCACCCCCAGTAACACAGCTACATACAGCCGCCTCACCCCCAGTAACACAGCTACACACAGCCGCCTCACCCCCAGTAACACAGCTACATACAGCCGCCTTGCCCCCAGTAACACAGCTACATACAGCCGGCTCATCCCCAGTAACACTGCTACATACAGCTGGCTCATCCCCTGTAACACCGCTACATACAGCCGCCTCATCCCAGTAACACAGCTACAAACAGCCGCCTCATCACCTGTAACACCGCTACATACAGCCGCCTCATCCCCTGTAACACCGCTACATACAGCCGCCTCACCCCCCGTAACACAGCTACATACAGCCGCCTCACCCCCAGTAACACAGCTACATACAGCCGCCTCACCCCCAGTAACACAGCTACATACAGCCGCATCGCCCCCAGTAACACAGCTACATACAGTCGCATCGCCCCCAGTAACACAGCTACATACAGCCGCCTCATCCCCAGTAACACAGCTACATACAGCCGCCTCATCCCCAGTAACACAGCTACATACAGCCGGCTCATCCACAGTAACACTGCTACATACAGCTGGCTCATCCCCTGTAACACCGCTACATACAGCCGCCTCATCCCCAGTAACACAGCTACATACAGCCGCCTCATCCCCAGTAACACAGCTACATACAGCCGCCTCGCCCCCAGTAACACAGCTACATACAGCCGCCTCATCCCCAGTAACACTGCTACATACAGCCGCCTGGCCCCCAGTAACACAGCTACATACAGCCGCCTCATCCCCAGGAACACGGCTACATACAGCCGCCTCAACCCCAGTAACACCGCTACATACAGCCGCCTCGCCCCCAGTAACACTGCTACATACAGCTGGCTCATCCCCAGTAACACAGCTACATACAGCCACCTCATCCCCAGTAACACAGCTACATACAGCCGCCTCATCCCCAGTAACACAGCTACATACAGCCGCCTCATCCCCAGTAACACAGCTACATACAGCCGGCTCATCCCCAGTAACACTGCTACATACAGCTGGCTCATCCCCAGTAACACAGCTACATACAGCCGCTTCGCCCCCAGTAACACAGCTACATACAGCCGCCTCATCCCCAGTAAGACAGCTACATACAGCCGCCTCATCCCCAGTAACACAGCTACATACAGCCGCCTCATCCCCAGTAACACAGCTACATACAGCCGCCTCACCCCCAGTAACACAGCTACATACACCCTCCTCATCCCCAGGAAGATAGCTACATACACCCGCCTCATCCCCAGGAACATAGCTACATACACCCGCCTCATCCCCAGGAACACAGCCGGCTCATCCCCAGTAACACAGCTACATACAGCCGGCTCATCCCCAGTAATACAGCTACATACAGCCGGCTCATCCCCAGTAACACAGCTGCATACAGCCGACTCATCCCCAGTAACACCGCTACATACAGCCGGCTCATCCCCAGTAACACAGCTACATACTGGGGCCAGGTATACATCCCCCACACTGATATATACACACCTTTATATACTTATATACACACAGATAAAGTTCTACACGCATATACTTGCACCCATATATATACACACATTTATGCACTCATACATTTATACACTAATACACAGAGTATATACAAACTCATAAAGTATATACACACACATACAGCAAATACACACACATTCAGTATATATAGCATATACCCACATACCATATACCCAGCATAATATATATATATAAATAAATTTAAATGTACACACATATATGCGTGTATAAATACAGTATATGCATCTTATGCATCTATACACAGTATATACACAGTAGATGCATATATGCCTATATACACAGTATATACACAGTAGATGCATATATACCCATATACACAGTATATACACAGGAGATGCATATATACCCATATACACAGTATATACACAGTAGATGCATATATACCCATATACACAGTATATACACAGTAGATGCATATATACCCATATACACAGTATATACACAGTAGATGCATATATACCCATATACACAGTATATACACAGTAGATGCATATATACCCATATACACAGTATATACACAGTAGATGCATATATACCCATATACACAGTATATACACAGTAGATGCATATATACCCATATACACAGTATATACACAGTAGATGCATATATACCCATATACACAGTATATACACAGTAGATGCATATATACCCATATACACAGTAGATGCATATATACCCATATACACAGTAGATGCATATATACCCATATACACAGTAGATGCATATATACCCATATACACAGTATATACACAGTAGATGCATATATACCCATATACACAGTATATACACAGTAGATGCATATATACCCATATACACAGTATATACACAGTAGATGCATATATACCCATATACACAGTATATACACAGTAGATGCATATATACCCATATACACAGTATATACACAGTAGATGCATATATACCCATATACACAGCATATACACAGTAGATGCATATATACCCATATACACAGTATATACACAGTAGATGCATATATACCCATATACACAGTATATACACAGTAGATGCATATATACCCATATACACAGTGGGGCACATTTACTTACCCGGTCCAGTCGCGTTCCAGCGGCGGGTACTCCGACGCTGATTCAGGTTCTGCCGGGATTCACTAAGGTCCGTGCGCCGATATTCACCAGGTGTCGCTGCTGCGCCGAGGTACGCTGGAGTTCACCTGCTTTTTTCTGGTGTATGTGAGTGCTTGATCTTGCGACACAAATGGCTTTTTAAATTCTGCGGTTTTTCTGAATCCTTCGGTGGCCACACCCCCCGATTTCTGTCGCGCGAAAGTCGGCGCGTGCGCCACAATTCCGTGAAATACAGCGCAAACCGGAAATATTCGGGAAAAACCCGACGGATTCGCGGCTGCGGACCCTTAGTAAATGTGCCCCAGTATGTACACAGTAGATGCATATATACCCATATACACAGTATATACACAGTAGATGCATATATACCCATATACACAGTATATACACAGTAGATGCATTTATACGCTGTACATGCATATATACACAGTATATGCACAGTATATACATATATGCACAGTATATGTATTTATATACTGTACATACATATATATACACAGTATATACCCATATACACAGTATATACACAGTAGATGCATTTATACGCTGTACATGCATATATACACAGTATATGCACAGTATATACATATATGCACAGTATATGTATTTATATACTGTACATACATATATATACACAGTATATACCCATATACACAGTATATACACAGTAGATGCATATATACCCATATACACAGTAGATGCATATATACCCATATACACAGTATATACACAGTAGATGCATATATACCCATATACACAGTATATACACAGTAGATGCATATATACCCATATACACAGTAGATGCATATATACCCATATACACAGTATATACACAGTAGATGCATATATACCCATATACACAGTAGATGCATTTATACGCTGTACATGCATATATACACAGTATATGTATTTATATACTGTACATACATATATATACACAGTATATACCCATATACACAGTATATACACAGTATATACCAATATACAAACAATATATACCAATATACAAACAATATATACACATATACACAGTATATACACTGTATATACACATATACACAGTATATATACTGTATATACACATATACACAGTATATACATATATACACACAGATAAATACATATGTATATACTTACCTCTTAGGGTGACCGGCCGCGGCTTCAGGCGGGTGTTCAGGCGGGTGGGGGGTCTTTTGGTTGTTGTTCGGCTGGGAGGGGGTCGGCGGTGCTTGTTCAAGCGGGGGGGGGGGCGGGGGGGGTGTCGCTTGTTCGGACGGGGAGGGGGGGCGCCGGGTGCTTTTTCAAGCGGGGGGCGGAGGGGGGGTGACGATTGTTCAGACGGGGAAGGGGGGGCGCCGGGTGCTTTTTCAAGCGGGGAGCGGAGGGGGGGGGGGGTCGCTTGTTCGGCCGGGGAGGGGAGGGGCGGCGGGTGCTTGTTTGAGAAGGGGGCGCGGGGTTGCTTGTCCTGGCGCGGGGGTTGATGTCACGGCCATGAATGGCGGGGGATGGGCGGGCCGGCAGGCGGTCACCTGTGCCGGGGCTCGCTTGTTCGGCCGGGGATGGGAGGGGGGGCGGTGGCTGCCTGTTCGAACGGGAGCGGGGGGGCGGGGCAATTGAGTGGGTTTCTTGTTTAGGTGGGCCGGCGGGGGTTGGTTGCTCGGCCACACATGCCTGGGGATGGGCGGGAGGCGGTAACCTGTGCCGAGGGGGGCGGCCTTGGAGGTGGAGGCGGTGTCACCTGTGCTGAGGGGGCGGCCTGGGAGGTGGAGGCGTCTCTGTCGTGAAGGGAGATGAGCGGGGAGGCGGTCACCTGAGTCTGGGAGCGGCGGGCATCTCAGACGGGTGGCGCGGGAGGTGCGATCTGGTGGGGGCCCCGGGGCTCGAGCCCCGGGAGCCCCGCCTGTAATCCGGCCCTGTCAACAAGGGACTCTCCCAGATTTACTCATCGCGAGAGGAGGCGCCGTTGCAGGATCTGCAGATGTGAGTCCAATGTGCCTCATTGGACTCACAAGTAGGCCAGTCCAAAATATATATTTTTTAATCTTTACCCACCCACCGCCTATCTACAGGTCAATTTAGGACTCTAAACTACAGGTCCATACAGACGTGTATTTGGTTTAGGGTCCCAAATCAATCTATTATGATCAACCTCAGTGCTATGTTACTTTAAAGGGGTATTCCAGGATTTTTCCTGGATTACCTATCCTGACAGTCCGCCGCCCCAATGATCACATATTGGAAGAGACTTCATTGTTTGGGTGAGTGCTGTGGTTTTATTACTGTCTACCAACCACAGCATTATATATTGTGTAGTGGCCATGCTTGGTACTGCAATTGAAACCCATTCACTTGACAAACAGGTCATCTGACCAATGGACGTAACATCACCGGTCTGATTGGTCGGGGTACCACCAATCTGGTATTAATTGTTTACTCCATTCTAGAATGGAGATTTTTTAAAAAAAACTGGAATACCCCTTTAAATTTGTTTTAAAATTTTTTTATTCGGAATAAAAGCAAATAATAAAAACTTTCCAGATGCTAATACAAGAAAGCAATACAGATCACACACGTCGAAGATGGCGAAGAAGAAGAAGAGCGGCAGATTGTAGTTGGACCGGCTCTCCTGAGACTCTTTGAAAGCATTAAAATATTTTATTCAGACGCAAATTTGAAGTTGTAAAGAAATGAAAGAAGTGATTTTAGTTAATCATTGATTCTATTAGCTCAGATAAAAGGCTGCAAAATTTCCAAAGGAGAGATTATGCAGTAGACGCAGGGCAGGCGTTTTGCTGAGCAGATTTGACTCTATGTGGAAGCTGCTCCTCTGTGACTTGTGTCTTGACTGATGTTTGGTTTTCTTAAACAACTTACTTGAACTTAAAGGCTTAGTTAAAGGGACGTTGTCAGGGAGAGAGCTCTGCTTCACATCAAAGCGTTCCTCAAATCACAAGAACTTGCCCTCTATTTATAAACCGTACAAACAAAAGTATCTCTAAGTATCTCTATACGGCACCAGGTTTATCAAAGTGTCTCATGCTGGATGAGGAACCTAGCGTAGTAGAAGATTGCACCTCCTCTTAGATGGCTTTGTTTATGGCAGAAAACTATCACAAAATTTGGGTTAATTTGCATAATTGTTACACACCCCTTCCCCCTTAAACCACACCCCTTCTCCAAGGCCTTCCCCCATTCAAATAGTTGCACAACTGCCTAAATGTTGTCCTGGTGGCGTCGTAATATTCTTCCCAGCTTGTATCCCTTTCCAGGTTGTTAAACATCACATGTCTACTGTGGTCTTCTGAGTTATTCACATCGAGGCTTGGTTGACATTGTTATCAATCTTTTTTTTTTTTACATTTCTCAGCAACTGCGATAAGTGTACCTTTATTTAATGGACAAAGCTTAACAGAAATAATCCCTTTATGTTCATCAAGTGATTCAGCATTCCTGCTACTTACTTTTGTGCTGTTTGCAGACTCCCTGTGATTCTTTGTTCACATGTCCGAGCACTAATGAATATGTAGAAAGAGTTATAACTCATCCTACTCCCTCCAGCTTCCTTCCATTCCTCCTGTCTCTGTCGATGAGGACGGACAGTGAAAAGAGAGACATAGTGGGTGACCCCATGAGGATGGGCTGGAGCAGGGATAGACAGGAAGCTGTGTTTATATGCAGAGGGCAGCATTGTGAGAACGGGGAAAGGAGACAAAGACATGTCTAATGGAAGAAATTTATTGAAAATTGGCCAACCTTTGTAACTTCCAGTCTTATGTCCTGAGCTGAAATAAATGATAGTTTCATATCATCTCTTAGAGAAGTCACTATCTATCTGTATTCTCACACAACTGTGAATCTTAAGACATTGGGACTCATTTACTAAAGATCCGCGGACTGCATTTTTGTCAGGTTTCCCGACGATTTCCGTGTTGCGCTGCATTTAGCAGGGTTTTTTGGTGCATGCAATTGGATTTTGGCGCATCGGCGCCGGTTTTCACGCGACACAAATTGGGGGGTGGGTCGTCGGACGATCCGACGGATTCAGTCAACGCGCGAGATTTAACATCGCAAATTGTGTCGCAAGACACGCACTCACATACACCGGGAAGAAGGTGAACTCCGGCAGACCTCAGCGGAGAAGCGACACATGCAGGATCTCTGGTGCACGATGTTGGTGAATCGCGCGGGACTTTATCTTCGTCGGACCATCCGGATCGGGGATCGTGACAAGACCGGGTAAGTAAATGTGATTGGAAATGTGACTTCATAATCAATGGAAAACGCCAAGTAATCCCAAAGGGTCCACTTACTTTTTCTTGCAACTGTATATAAAACCTTTGTAGCATCTGTTTTAACCTGCATTTCTTCATGACCTATGTGATTTCTACAACTACTTTGTGCCCATAACCGCCCACCCACTTAGCAAGCACGAAAAAGGGACTTAAAATAGGCAGGTGATACCCAAGAGAATATTCATATACTAAGCCTCATATAGTCTAAGCCTCATGATGTAACCGCCATGGCGGCTGGGGGTGGGGCTTTGTCATACAGAGCTCCGGCATATGTTAAATCTCCCCCGATATGGCTGATATTCTACATTTTATACCAGTTTTCCATCAACAGATCCTTTGGGTGATTTTCAGTTGTCTATAACCTGTTAGGTTGGTTGACCTAGCTGTTGTGACCCACTGCCAAACCACCCCCTCTCCATTGATGCTCAATGTGATCTGACACCTGGAAAGATAGAATTAAGGAGAGATTTCTGTTTTTGAAGAAAAAAAAAATTACTTTCGATGTCCAAATACCCTTAATTAGAGGATAGCTTTGTGACCTCTATCTAATATGCAAAATATGTGACAAAATTGATCAAAGCCAAAGAGGATAATGACTTGTTCCTATAGTTCACTCCCAATTTCAACATCTGAACATAAGGAAAGAAAGTCTATTCAACCTTAGGACTAATGGATGATGGACACATGGCTAATGGAACACCATTTGAAGTTGCCGACGTCTCCAATTTGGAGGGTTATCCATATAAAAAGCAGCCATCAAAGGTCAAAGTGAACATGATAAATCTCCAATTTGGGGCCTAGAACAGAAGACAATGGGGGAATGTTGATTTTGCTTCCTCCATGATGGGCTCTCTGCTGTATCTATTTACTGGGGGTATGTGCTGGGGCTACCTAACTACTGGGAGGCATGTGCTGGGACTACCTATCTACTTGGAGGCATGTGGTGGGTGTCAAGATTTGGAGTAGTGAACCCCTTGGACCCCCGCGGACGATGATGTAAGCAGACACCTGGGACCGGAATCTAAGTGGCACTCGCTCTTCAGCAGAGCCTGCTGCAAAGCAGGATGGTCTTGCTGCAGTGTGGTACCACCAGGTCCACGGTGGCAGCCAAGGTCGAGGTACAGGATCACTAGGCAGTCTCGTGGTCAGGAACAGGCAGACGGTAAAGGCAGGTGGCAATGATGCAAGGTCGGGGATGGAGCAAGAGGTCAGGGCTGGCAGCTAAGGAGCAGAATCAGGAACAGGTCCGGAGTCAACAGGAGGTCAACACTTGGGAAGGAAACACTGTGGAAAGTTTCCTCATAGACATGAAGCACAAAGATCCGACGGGGAATGCGGGGAGCCGTCGGTCTTTATAGGAACCTGGAAAGTGGGTAGTGCCAATGAGCAACGCGCTGGCCCTTTTAAATCTGCGAGCGCCGGCGCGCGTGCTGCCCAGCAGGGGAGGGAGCAGGAATGTGGAGATGTGAGTGAGATCGGAAAGGGGCTCCACCATGGAGATGGGCAAGGGTGTGCCTGCGATCCGAGACGTAGATCGCAGGGGCACCCGTGACAGTTAGACTACCTATCTACTGGGGGCATGTGCATATTGTACGGCTATTATGGAATAACATTTTAAAATATGTTGCGTTCATGGCTCTCACAAGGACAACAAGAGATCCTCTGGTGGGCCCAGGCTCTCGCTCAATACTGGACCATAGAGGTCAGCAGAAGACCACCCAATGAAGGTGCTCCTAACGTCTACTTCCTAGAGTCTGAATGGGGTGGGCGCAAGGAAACCCTGCCCAACAGTGAAGATTCATTATAATTGGCTAGATAAATGTCTTCCCTCTTCTCCAGCACCTACAGTCTGAGCCACAAAGTATGTCTTCTTGTCCGCTTTGACCAGAAGTGGTTACATAACTTACCATCAGTCACGTCTCTTAGCTTTGTATTCACACGACAGTAGAGGCCAATGATTTGCTGCGTATTCACGTTATTGGCAGATGTGATGTCATCACCAGTGGGCCAAAGGAGACCAAAAGTCCAATGGACCAGCACAGCAGCTCTGGAATGAAGAATGCTCCAAATGTGAATTACAAAATGTGAAACCTTGTGTAAAATCTCTTTAAACTAATCCATTTTAAAAAAGTCCATGTAAATTAGATTTTGTTAAACTTTTTTTTCTGGCAAATAAATAGATTTGATGAATTTTATGTATATTCTGATTTGTATCTTTTACAGCACATAAGACTTTTCTTTGCTGTACATTTTCCTTTTTGTATCCGAACAATAAGTTTGACATTATAAAACTTTACGGCTTAAACTTTATAAGAAGCTCCGGAGCTTTAAAATGTATTATTATTCCTGGCAGATAATCCCGGTGTACTGCACATGTGCGCACTTACCGATGGTTTGTCTTTTTTTTCTTTTTTTATTGGAAAAAACATAAACTGCTGTACAGCATGTGGATCTGGGGAAGGACAAAGCTTTTTAAAGTCAGGGTTCATTTTAGGAGAGCAACACACTACGAAAATGGATGTCTGATGGCAGCGCTAAGATTAAGAGATACATCTTCCGTACTCAAGGTCGTAGGATTGTTGGGCTATGATTCAATTATTTTTAGTGACTCGGAACGGAGGAAGAACATGTCAAAACTAATTTTTAAGACATTTTTATAAAGGTCCAGGCATACCCATTCTTTAACCCACTGAGCTCTAGACTATGCCATTTAAATTAGGACCAAGGGGCCCTCATAGAACCCGATGGAGATCATTGGAGGTCCCAGGGCACAGGTCTTTCAGAGGTTTTTGCAAACTCAAAGCTTTTTAAAGTCAGGGTTCATTTTTGGAGAGCAACACACTACGAAAATGGATGTCTGATGGCAGCGCTAAGATTAATAGATACATCTTCCGTACTCAGGGTCGTAGGATTGTTGGACAATTAATTTTAATGACTCAGAACAGGGGAAAAGCCAGTCAAAATACATTTTAAGACTTTATTATAAAGGTTCAGGTATACCTGTACCTCAATCTTGGACCATATTCTACAAATTAAGACCATGGGGTCCTCACAGGACCAGATGGAGATCTTTGGAGGTCCCACGGCACAGGACCAGATGGAGATCTTTGGAGGTCCCACGGCACAGGACCAGATGGAGATCTTTGGAGGTCCCACGGCACAGGACCTTCACAGGTTCTTCCGTACTCAGCTTCGTAGCAGAAAAGGGTAAAAAAAACAAAAAGATGAAGCACTCATAGAGTAGTTTAGTTTGTAAACAACAAATCGGTGCTCGTGAAGTGGTAGAAATAGGCTCACAGATAATGGTTGTGCAAGGCTTAGGCACAACACTAGTTTAGGCCTTAGGTCATATATTATAGGGCAGTGATGGCGAACCTTTTAGAGACCGAGTGCCCAAAAAGACACCCAAAACCCCCCTTATTTATGGCGAGGTGCCAACCAAAAATTAAAGCAGTAACCTTCTGCTCCCTGTTCTTCAACAATCACATTTGCCTCCTGAGGACAGCAACACAGTAGAAAGATGGAAAATTTGCATCATTTTAGCTTCTTTCCAGTGTCCCTCTGTAGACCTGTAGGGGCCAGCAGGAGGTCCTCAAAAGATAATTCGGCCCTGTCTATTCATTCTCCCTCTTCCTACAGTCCCAAGTAGTGAAGTAAGTATCAAAATATGACTGAAAGCAGCATCTTTTAAGTTGCTTGGAACTGCAGGAAGATTTTCAAGTCCTCTCTGGTGTGCTGGGGCGATGGCCCCGTGCCATAGACTCGCCACCACTGTTATAGGGATATGACATATATTGAACGTCTCAAAGTCACACCGCGTTTCAGGGTAGCAACCCTTTTCTCAAGTGTACAAGACTTGTTCTTTGGCATAGATGAGAGGGACCCAATAGTGTGTACTCAAGGTCACAGAATTGTTGGGCTGTATGCAATTTTGTATAAAATTAGAGAATATCGAGAATATGTCAAAATACATCACCCCCCACCAATGCAGTTATGGTCATGCCTGGGACCTCCATGCATCTTACAATAACTGAAATACAGCAGAAAATGACCGGTAATGACTGCTCAACCAATTGATTCCAACAACGGTCATTGGTCGGCTAAGCATGTGGCGGTGACCCTTCAATAAGACACACTATAAATGCCTAAAATATAAGACCCCCCACTATCTAGTATCCTTCTTCCCATGTACGAACAACAAGGGTTCTATAATCCAGGGAAAAACAACAAACAACGTATTGTTTACCCCCTACCTAAACATGCGTTGACCAAGCAAACAAGTGTTTGAATGAGAAGAGGGAGGTGACAAGTGGCCAGGTTCCTCTAGTGGCAAGGGTGCCCACATTTTCTTTGTCCCAACATCATCTGTTGCGGTAGAGTTGGTAAAACCAACTGGTCCCATCAAAATTGGTAGTTTTGGCTTAAAAATGTATGGCGACCATTATGCTTTCAACAGAGGCAGACCATGACACTATTATGGGGAGCACATACCCCATAGGTAGGTCAAAAGCTATTGGAAGGTCCATACTGGCAAAAGACGAACTCCATGGTGTCTGAGTTTTAAAGACTCCGATATCAATAATGGAGAGATCTTCCCAGCACGACAAGTACTGCAGACGCAGTTGTCTGGATGCAACATACTTATCTTAGCCCCACCTACACATGTAGACTAATTTTTGATAGTGACATGGGAATAGAAGAACCTGCAAAGTCCGACAGAAAATTGGTGCAAGAACCTTAGTAAATGTGTCTCACTGTGTCTGATGGAACTCTGATCCAATCACCTGCGGCAGAGTTCTGGCTGCCTATAGAGATCCTGAGGCTTATTTACTAATCGTTCGTGGATCGCACTTTGTTGTTTTTCCCAACGTTTTCGGCATTTGTGCCACTGGGACAGGTATTTAACTTGGGATTGTGTCGCACGTGATGGGATTGTGGCGCGGCTGCGCTGGCTTTCATGCGACAGAAATCGGGTTGGGACTGACCGTGGGATTTAACTTTCAAATTGTGTTGCAAGATCAAGCCAGGGAAGCGACACATGCAGGATATCGGGCGCACAATCTTAGTGAGTCGTGGTACAGTGCATTCTGGTCGGACAATGCACTTTCGGGGAACACGTCAGGACAGGTAAGTAAATGTGCCCCCTCTGTGTCCAGGTTCCTCCCCACCGGTTAAAGTTTATTGTGGCATAGGGAGGGACTGTCTTTGTGGTTGTCCCGTATCACCGAGGATATGCAGAGTCCATTGTCCCCATTACACTAACATTGGCATCTATGAGGTCTTCTACAGCAGCCTGTGCAGAAGAACTCAATGAGGCATACACCAGCACCGTCGGATAAGTGAAGCGGTGCACCAGCCGTGAGCTGAGCTTCTTGCCTCAGGCAGCACCCCCTACAGCAAGATGGGGGGTAGCATCAGGGGCACAGTAACCTGTTACAAAGCAGGACCTGACACTTAAAAATATAATCTTTTCACACCTGATGTCCTCATGGGTGTAAGACACTGGGTGAAGTGATATATTACGACTGGAGGGAGAAGAGGGGGCACCATTCTTGCCTTAGGTAGCAGAGAGTTTAGGTTCACCCCTCTATCACTGGGTGGTAACAAAGTTATCAAGCACTTAAGAGGGGGCTGTATATAAATATATAAATGGGGGTCCAGAGGTGACTTTTTCTTTGTGGCCCCATAATTTATGTGGACCCACAGTCAAGAAATTGAGAGAAGTCCAGGGGCTTCTTGAGGCAACCAGGTCTACAGTCAACAGTTTAGGTCAACAGTTTAGGTCCACCATCGAGGTCAACTAGTTACAACTTAGAAAAGTCTATCCTTCCAACATAATTTAAGAGGTTGGGTACCAAGCACAGTTAGATAAGTCTTCCTATAGCTGTGCCGCCTCTCATACCTGAAGGACTCACGTTGTCAAACACAGTATAAACAATACAACTCCACACAAGTCTCGTATTAAATATTTCATGGGTTGCAATGCATTAGGAATGAGCATAAATATTTTATCATTACTATACTAGCATTCTTGACATGGTGGACCCCCATTCTTCAACCTCCAACCGAGCATAGGGACTCGTTTGATTTGACCAAGGGTCATCCAAAATGGGCAAACTAATAGATGAGGGGGATGCCGGAAATAATTGTGATACCGTATGTGAACATATGCATAAATTGTCTACTACACCGTATAAAACCTTAAAATCTTACCACTTGGACATCATGTTGTTTTCTTATCTCGGCACATTGGGTCTACAAAATTCCGCATTGATTTCTAAAAAACTTAAAATTCAAACTTCAAAAGTAGAAGCAAAAACAATAAACTTAAATTATACTTAAAGGGGTTGTATCAAGTATTTAAGTTATCCCCTATCCACCTTATTCCTTAATGGGACCTTCGTTCTCTGTTAGGCTGGTGGTCCCGTTTTCATGATTAGTGAGGGTCCCGGTAGACAGACCATCAGCTAGTTATTCCATACCCTGAGGATAGAGGAAACCTTAAATACTTTGGGCAACCCCTTTAACTAATAACACACAAATGCATCCAGAATACAGGGTAAGTAAAGCAAGTAAGTGAACCTAGTCCTTAATCAATCTATATGTTATGTATATTCAGTATGTGTGTATATAATGTTTTTATACTGTACAGGCGGTCCCCTACTTAAGGACACCCGACTTACAGACAACCCATAGTTACAGACGGACCCCTCTGCCCACTGTGACCTCTGGTGAAGCTCTCTGGATGTTACTATAGTCCCAGACTGCAATAATCAGCTATAAGGTGTCTGTAATGAAGCTTTATTGATAATTCTTGGTCCAATTACACCAAAAATTTTGAAACTCCAATTGTCACTGGGGCAAAAGAAAAAAAATTGTCTAGAACTTCCATTATAAAATATACAGTTTCGACTTACATACAAATTCAACTTAAGAACAAACCTCCAGACCCTATCTTGTATGTAACCCGGGGACTACCTGTACTGGTCTTGATGCTACAAATTCTATCGGGGACCCTGGGTTCCAATAACTGGCACACAGCAACCCCTTTATGTGTGTTTATGTGTATACAAAATGTATGTATGTGTGTATGATTCCTATATACTTTATGTATGTGTGTATGTGTTATATGTGTGTATGATGTCTATATACTTTATGTATGTGTTTATGTGTTATATGTGTGTATGATGTCTATATACTTTATGTATGTGTGTATGTGTTATATGTGTGTATGATGTCTATATACTTTATGTATGTGTTTATGTGTTATATGTGTGTATGATGTCTATATACTTTATGTATGTGTTTATGTGTTATATGTGTGTATGTGTTATATGTGTTTATGATGTCTATATACTTTATGTATGTGTGTATGTGTTATATGTGTGTATGTGTTATATGTGTTTATGATGTCTATATACTTTATGTATGTGTGTATGTGTTACATGTGGGTATGTGTTATATGTGTTTATGATGTCTATATACTGTATGTATGTGTTATATGTGTGTATGTGTTATATGTGTTTATGATGTCTATATACTTTATGTATGTGTGTATGTGTTACATGTGGGTATGTGTTATATGTGTTTATGATGTCTATATACTTTATGTATGTGTGTATGTGTTATATGTGTGTATGTGTTATATGTGTGTATGATGTCTATATACTGTATGCACCATGAATTCTATGGTGTATTAAAAACTTTTTCAGAAGCATGTATGGATAGCCATCCATGACCTCTAGTCCTTGGGTTATGGAAGAGCACCATGACCCAAAGCACAAAAGTAAATCAAGTCAAGGAGTTATGGTTTTACCTAAACCTAAACAAATGAAAATGATGCACCCAGACCTAAAATTACTTGTGCATACAAGGCATCCCGGAAATATTGATGAACTAAAATACCGATACGGAGAGAAAATGGTCCAAAGTTCCTTCCAAAAAATTTACATACCGTATTTTTCGGACTATAAGGCGTACCAGATTATAAGGTGCACCATCAATAAATGCCTGCTAAAACGTCTAGGTTCATATATAAGGCGCACCTGATTATAAGGATAGCAGCAGTGGCGTAACTACCGCCGTAGCAGCCGTAGCGGTTGCTACGGGGCCCGTGAGGTTCAGGGGCCCGGGGATGCACGCTCCCTGCAGTGCTTTGCCACGGCCTGGGGTAAGTGGTCCGGGGCTGCAGTGCCGGATCGTGCCCCCGGGTCCCTCCCTCTCTGTGCATCTACACGTCTCCTGAGCCCGCCCGCCTCTTTCCGGGATCCCTGCCTGCTCATATCCTTGACCCGCCCCCCAGCCTCCTCTCTGACCCGCCCCCCTCATCTCCCTGACCTGCCCGCTCATCAGCCTGCAGGGCGGCACAGTTGATTCTCTGCCCCCCCCCCTCCCCCGCTCGGCCCCCCCTTCCCCCGCTCGCCCCCCCCCGGTCGCGCCCCCCCCCCCTCCCCCGCTCGCGCCCCCCCGGTCGCCCCCCCCCTTCCCCCGGTCGCCCCCCCCCGCTCGCGCCCCCGCCGTCTGAATGCATCTGGACACCCACCTGAACACCTGCCTGAACACCCATACAGCCCCCAAACTTCCTAAAAGGTAAGTATATACAGATGTATTTATCTGTATGTATATATGTATTTATCTGTATGTATATATGTATTTATATGCATATACTGTGTACATATGTATATATACTGTGTATATGTGTATATATTGTATATATACTGTGTATATGTGTATATATTGTGTATATACTGTGAATATGTGTGTATATGTGTATATATTGTATATATACTGTGTATATATTGCATATATACTGTGTATATGTGTGTATATGTGTATATATTGTATATATACTGTGTATATATTGTATATATACTGTGTATATGTGTATATATACTGTGTATATGTGTATATACTGTGTATATGTGTATATATTGCATATATACTGTGTATATGTGTATATACTGTGTATATGTGTATATACTGTGTATATGTGTATATACTGTGTATATGTGTATATATTGCATATATACTGTGTATATGTGTATATACTGTGTATATGTGTATATATTGCATATATACTGTGTATATGTGTGTATATGTGTATGTATTGTATATATACTGTGTATATGTGTATATATTGTATATATACTGTGTATATGTGTATATATTGTATATATACTGTGTATATACTGTGTATATGTGTATATATTGTATATATACTGTGTATATGTGTATATATTGTATATATACTGTGAATATGTGTGTATATACTGTGTATATATTGTATATATACAGTGTATACATATATATATATATATATATATATATATATCCTATGTATATGTATATATGCATCTACTATGTATACATGTATATACTGTGTATAAATGCATTGAAGCAAATACTGTATTTTTACATGCATGTATTTATATTAGCATATATATATATGATGTGTGTTTTTGTATGTGGTAAGTATGTATGCTGTATATACTGAATGTATGTTTATATTCTGTATGTATAGCAGCATGTGTGTATATGGTGTTTTTATCCTGCATGTATGTGTATATATGGTCAGTGTATACTGTATTTGTGTATGTATGTATATATGTATATATATATTTATGTGTGTGTATTGTAAATGTATTATATGTATATAATGTGTATATTGTATGAGTTTGTATATACTCTGTGTATTAGTGTATAAATGTATATGAGTGTATAAATGTGTGTATAAGTGAATGCTTGTATGTATAAGGGTGTGAGTATACGAGTGCAGAACTTTATGTGTGTATAAAGGTGTGTGTATATATCAGTGTATAAATGTGTGTAATTGTATAAACATGACTGTATAGGGGTACCTTCCCAAGAACATATGGGGGACGTATATCTGGCCGCAGATTTGCTGCCGGATATACTTCCCCCATAAGCTTCTATACGCCAGGGCTCGGCACGGTGAGCACAACGAGTACTCACTGTTTTGAGCAAAAGAGATAGAGCGTGCTCTATCTATGGCCGTAAGAACGGCCATGCGGCTCTATTCTCTATGGAGAGGGGAGGGGTGAGCCGCGCTCACCTCTCCTCCTCTCCAGCGCGCCCGACGTGTGCCTGCCATATATATATATTTTAAGGGGTAGGGGGGCCCCATGCAGAAATCTGCTATGGGGCCCAGCCTCTCCTAGTTACGCCCCTGGATAGCAGGTGGCAGACCTGTGCACAGTTCAAGGCAGCTGTTGTCTGTAAGTACGGTTCATATATAAGACGCACTGAACAATAAGGCGCACCTTTGATTTCTGAGAAAATCAAAGGATTTTTTGCGCGCCTTATAGTCCAAAAAATACGGTAAATCATTTTTTGTAAAAAGTACATTTTCTTTTACTCTTTTACCACTTTTACAAGTTCAGTAAAATACTTTAAAAAAGAGTTTTTTTCCCATTTTTTCCACGGTATTGTCCGTTAAAATGCGATTTTTCATTCTTTGTATTCCTGGTATTATATTATTTTTTATATATATACAATATATAAAATCTCTGTAATTTTTCACACCATGAAATTACAGAGCTGTCACTGAATCTAATACACTGTTTCTCTCTCGCCCAAGGGGTGCTGTGTACCAGTTATTGGAACCCTGGGTCCCCGATAGAATTTGTAGCAGCGAAAAACCCCGTACAACAACCTCGGCGCAAGAGTAACTGTGTTCTTTGTTCTCTAAAAATAACTCCCCTTCTGTCTGACACGTCCCCGGCGTATCCTCCATTCTCCTCCATATATACAGCATATATTTTTATCGCTATGTTAAAAAAAAAAGTAGACACCGACATATAAAGAGAGAAAAATGTGTGATTTTCCAGGGAAATAATATGATTATATGCCAAGAACAATAACCGGGGTTTATAGACCCTCAGCTACTTGCAAAGTTTGGACAATATAAATTTCACTGGGTCTGATTTATGACTACAAAGGCCTAGGTGAGCTGGATACACTATAAATAAAGGTGCGGTGGAGGGGGGGGTCGACGTTTGTTTTGGGACCTTCATTGAGCGTTTAGGGTGTATTTTGTGCCGGTGTTGCTTGTGTGTGGCTATTTTTAATCATCCGCTAGAACAAGAAGTTTCGACACGTTCTGAATTCTCCCCCGGTACAACATTGGTCAAGCTGTCACTTCTACACTTTGTATAATTATTCATACCACGCAAGCCGATTTTTTTTTTGTACTTTTGTCTTTCGAGAGCTCATATCTTATCACTTTTCAGAGCGAAATGGGAATTTCAGGGTTTTAGAAGTTTTCTGTTGAAACCAAAAACTTTTTTCTATTTGGTTAGGTTATTTATTTTTATGAACTTTTTTGTTGTTGTGGAGTTCCATGACATAAAACTTTTAATCTCTTACTCAAGAGAGTGATGGCTTCATGGCCTAACTTGACTCAATGGGGGAGATTTTTCATGGCTTGTACGCCAGAGCCTCTTGGTATATCGGGCAGATTGTGTGCCGATGGGGGGAGTACCATGAATGGGACACGATGCAACCAGTCATGATAAATTCTCCCTGATATATGGGTTGCTCCTTGTGGGCGGTGGAGGGGAAGCACCTGGTAGGAATTTTGGGGCCTGAAATATCATATGACTTGGATGTTGAACCTCTACTTGTCGAAGTGAAATGAAAACAATAGCTGGCAATAAAAGTGGCTTTCGTAAGTAGTCAACATGAAAACCTTCATGACTAAAGATACGTGGATATGATGGTCAGGTCCTGCCACCTGACCCGGACATATTGCCGAATTAGCAGCCAAACAGCCAATCCAGCAAATTGACGCCCCTAGCAAATAGCCATGGCTATGATTGGCCAGGGGGGCACCTGGCAATATGTCAGACGGCCGAACCCGAATTGGACCGCTGAGTCCTCTTCATGACCTCATGTGACTGAATGTGTTACTCCATATGGGGTTAGAGGGGAAGTAGTTGCCAAGATGTTTGATGGCTAAACATCATATGACTCATAACTTTATCTACTTTTCAAACTGAAATGCAAAAGGAGCTTAGGTAAGTATCATAGAAACAAAAACAAGTGTAGGGTTCAGCTCACCTCATGAAACAGGGTATAGTCTACACAAGGACACCACAGATGTCTGGATGGGGAAACAGCAGTCATCAAGGTAAGAAAAAAGATCCAGCTTCCAAGTCTTGTAGAAATAGATTGTAGTGAATTAAAAACCCATTTTATTTAGAAAAATTAAAAGCCAGGCTATGACTAAGAACCGTCAGGTTCGAAACGCGTCAGACCCATGCATTAGTGACCTCCTAACTTTTAAAATTCAGCTTAGTTAAGTAGTCAACTTTCTTGATCCCTTACTTGGTCAGGGGAGTGATGGTTTCATCTCCTAATTTCATGGAATGTATGTGTTACCCCTTAAGAAGGTCGGAGGAAGAGTAGCTGCCAGAACGTTTGGAGATTGAAACATATGATGACTTGGAACTTCTCTCTATAACGTAAAAAAAAAAGAGCTTCCAAAAAAGTGTCTCAGATAAGTAGTCAGCACTCTTGATTCTTTACTTACTTAGGGGAGTGACGGCTTCATGGCTAAATATGACTGTATGTATGTGTTACTACCTAGGAGGAGGAAGAGAAGTAGCTGCCAAGAAGTTTGGGTGCTGAAGCATCATAAGACTCTCTATTTGTCAGAATGAAATGAAAACTAAAATACTGGCACAAAAGTGGCTTAGTTAGTAGTTAAAAAGGGTTTACAGGAATTCTGGAAAACTATGTGGAGGCCAAGGTAGGGGTGGAGAAAAAAAAGAAAGTGTATTTACCCGGTTCCCAGTTCCAGTGTATCTCTGGTACTTCTCGTTTGTATCTGGCCAGAAGTTCCTAGACCTCCTCAGATGATGGGACAGCACTTCCTCTACCCACAATATGTCACTTCTAGAGATGAGCGAGTATACTCGTCCGAGCTTGATGCTCGTTTGAGTATTAAGGTACTCGAAACGGCTCGTTGCTCGGACGAGTATTTCTCCTGCTCGAGATCGAGCATTTAATTAAAAAAACACAGTGAAGAACAATGAAGAATAGAATAAAAACATTGAACACAGTGAACACAGGATCATTTAAGTGAAAAACACAGTGAAAAACAGAGTGAAGAATAGATTACAGATGTGCGGCACATCTGCTTACTTGTCGGGAGATACGCGCGGAACAGTGCAAACAAAATAGCATGTGAAGAACAATATATATGTGTGAAGAACACATTGAAGAACACGGTGAGCAGCACGGAGACATCGGGGAGCAGCAGCACGGAGACATCGGGGAGCAGCAGCACGGAGACATAGGGGAGCAGCAGAACGGAGACATGGGGCGGCAGCACGGAGACATGGGGCGGCAGCACGGAGACATGGGGCAGCACGGAGACATGGGGCGGCAGCACGGAGACATGGGGCAGCACGGAGACATGGGGCAGCACGGAGACATGGGGCAGCACGGAGACATGGGGCAGCACGGAGACATGGGGCAGCACGGAGACATGGGGCAGCACGGAGAGATCGGGGAGACTTCAGTGAAAGAAGAGCAGCGGATCCCGGGACATCGTATCTCCCGACAAGTAAGCTGATGTGCCGAACATCTGCAATCTATTCTTCACTGTGTTTTTCACTTAAATGATCCTGTGGTCACTGTTTTTATTCTATTCTTCACTGTTCTTCACATCTAACTTGTCGGGAGATAATATACGCGCGGAACAGTGAAGAATAGATTGCAGATGTTTGCATACATGTGCTAACTTATCAGAAGGCATTCTTTTTCAATTAATTAACACATTTTATTCCCGAACCATGGTCCCTTTGAAAAATGCTCGAGTCTCCCATTGACTTCAATGGGGCTCGTTATTCGAGACGAGCACTCGAGCATCTGGAAAAGTTCATCTCGAATAACGAGCACTCGAGCATTTTAGTGCTCGCTCATCTCTAGTCACTTCCTTTTTTGTCCCTAAGTCCGAGGAGGTCACAATTGAGCAAAGCCAAAGCAACTTCTTTCTTTACTCAGCCATAAGTTTCCTTATTGGCTTACTAGACTAAATGTATGTGTTAGTCTTTGGGGGTGAAGGGGAAGTAGCTGCTAGGAGCTTTGGGGGCTAAAACATCATATGGCTGTGAACTTCTCACTACTTGTCGAAGTGAAATGAAAAAAATATCTGGAAAAGAGGTGCCATTTTATTAACACTGGGGAGCCATGACTTCTAGCTATGGGGAAGGTGGAGAAAATACCTGCCAGGGAGTCTAAGGGTTGAAATACTGTGTAGGTAGACTTGTACCCCCTCTCTAATTGAGTGCAATGAAAAAAATTTAAGGCAAAAAAGTGGCTTGGTTCCCACCTGGAAAAAAATAAAGCATACTTACCATGCTCTAGTTTTTGATTCATGCATTGCTCGGGTTCATTCGGCATAGCACCAACTTTGCCCATTGAGTGCCCTCCTGTGACCACCAGACAACAAATAAAATGACATCCCTTGGGACGATGAGGTCACTAAGTGGCCGGGCGTAGAACTGAAAACCGGAAGAATCGGGGTGACGGGAATCGGGGGTAAAGAGCAGCAGGACACATTCTCAACCTACCCTCCAGTTCACGGAAAGAGGACCTCATTCTTGTGTTTGGTCGGCCAAGTGGATGATCCCCTACTAATCACATTGCTATCTACTGTAGTGTGGTTAGGGGATGACAATCAAACTGGGACAGTCCTTTTTTCCTAAAAAAAAAAAAAAATCTCCCTAATATATTACAATTGGGGTACCCCATTCATAAACATCATTTCCTAACCAGTATGAAGCAACTTCACAAGAAGTGACTTCAGTAATGGGCGTCTTACAATACATTTTTACAACCCTATATCCCCCCCCCCCCCAGTACAGCAGATGTTTAGGAAATAAGAGATTGCAGGAAGTCTCCCTTTGGGGCTATTAATAGTTTCTTAGAAAGGGATCCACAGCTTAATATGTCAGTATGTATCTGTCAATAGATTGATGGAACGAGGCCTTTTATGAGAAAAAACAATAAAAAGCGCGGATTGCAAATAAGAAATAATGAGATTCAATTATGCCTTTGACACATCACGAAAAAAAAAAAAAAAAACTTGCACCTGAGGATTTGTGAGAAACAAAGACCCGATGTTTAGCGTGAAATCCAATTCTTTACTGTAAGCTGTGTTAAAAGATGTTAAACTACTATTGAATCTGGCTACATGAATGTAGCCCCAGCAGAGGCTGGCACGGGCTGATGGCACAGTACAAAAAGGAAGCAAAATAAAAGAGCAATGAGGAATAAAATGTGTAATTAAAGAGAACCTGTCACCACATTTTTCACAAAATCAGCTACTGACAGGTTTCCATAGAGTAAATGTGATTCTTTATATAGCTAAAAATTGTTTCCCTCACATAACCATAAAATCAACTTTGTTATCTTACCTGGCATACAGCCAGATCCAGCAATGAGTCGGAGGGGGTGTGTCCTTCCATCTTCACTCATTTGTACTCCTACCTATACCTCCTTCTCACCATTCCGCACTTCATGTTTTGTGACCAGGGTGATATCATTGTCACGGGCACCCCCGCGATTAATACCACGGACCGCGGGTGCACCCGTGCCCCGGTCCTGCTCCCGTGCACTCACCTCTCCTGGCTCCCGCTCCCGTCCGGACTAGGTCCCGCACAGGTGATTGGCGCTGGCCACTTGCTGTTCCATATTTAACCCAATGGCTCCCATCATTCCCTGCCGGATCTTTGTGTGTACTCCATGGTGAGAGCTCCCCTGTGATATTCCTGCGTTCCTGTCTGTTTCTGCGTTCCTGTGTTTCCTGCGTTACCTGAGTCCCTCCATGTTGCTGTGTTCCTGTGTCCCGTGTGCCTGTCCTCCCGTTCCCACCTGCCTGGACCCCCCCGTTGCTGACCCCGGATTTGGACTTTACCTTGCATCTCTGCCGCCTGCCCTGACCTTCTACTTGGACCTGACACCGAGACTGTCTTCCGCTAAGGTACCTCGACCTCGGCTGCCACCGCGGGCTAGTCACACCTGTGGAACGACCTGGTGGTATCCTGCCGCAGTCCATCCTGCTTTGCGGCGGGCTCTGGTGAAGACCAGGTGCCACTTAGACTCCGGTCCCGGGTGTCGGCTAGTACCACCTCCCGCGGTGGTCCAGAGGATCCACTGATCATGAGAATCATTTTCGGTCCCTTACCCACTAATATTTGCAAAATCTACCTTATGTTTGTATCTGATCACATAAAGTCACAGCATGCCTCCATGGAGTAGAAGTGCATGAAGGCATGCTGTGATTTCATGGGATCAGATACAAACATGGGGTAGATTTTGCAAATGTTAGTGAGTAAAAGCATTTAGTTAATATGGTTCAATGCGCATAGTAACTGATGCCACTTTTTAACTCCATAACTTAACTTAATCACATTGGGGCTCATTTACTAAGGGCCCTGAGGACCGCACTTTCGTCAGACATCCCAGTGGTTTCCGTTTTGCGCCACTGGGACAGGGATTTAAAAGGGGTTTTTGGCGCAAGCGATGGCTTTCATGCAACACAAATTGGGGGGCGGGCCATGGGACGATCCGACGGATTCGGAAAAACCGCGGGATTTAACTTCAAAATTGTGTCGCAAACCATGCACTGAAATGCACTGGGAAGAAGATGGTGAACTCCGGTGGACTTGAACGGAGAAGTGACATGTGCAGGATATCAGGCGCGCATTCATCGTGAATCGCGGCAGAGTTCATCTTCGTCGGACAGTCCGGATCGGGGATCGTGCAGGGACTGGGTAAGTAAATGTGCACCATTGTTTTGCCCTATTCCTAGCCCAAAGTAAATACTTAAAAAACATGGATGGTACCATGTACATTCCAGAACTTTTTCACAGTAGACATAAACGAGTAGAAGTGAGTTGGTACCTTCCAGCGGAAAGCTGACGTTAATTTCCTTTGTTCCTATACTGGATGTAGATTGCTATCTCTGCAGTCCATAAAAAAAAGGCTTAAATATCATCCAGTTCATAAAGCCAGTGAGGTCACGGATGGCAGCCAGGGGGCATTGTTCATCCAGGACACCCATAAAGTTTTAAGGTGGAGAAATTATAGGACAATGTGACTTGAATTCAATATGACATCTTTATCGAGAAGAGACCTTAACGTGTAGTTAAACAAATGAATGGCTTTTATGTAGTCTGGGGCTCAAGCAAAAAAGTTGAGTTGAAAAGTTTTTATGTCAAAAAGTTTTGCGATTTTTAAAGGGTCATAAGTCGTGATGTTTTGATTTCAATACATAAATATAATGCAGCCCCCTTTAAGAACAACGGGACCGTATGCAGAGAAAGGCGGCTGGATAAACAAGTCGCCAATCACACTTAGCAGACTCTGAGTGACCGTAAATCCCATTAACATCACCCGCAGAAGATGGAGCTCAATGCACCAAAGTGAATCTCCCGTCTCCGAGCATCTCCCAGAGATGATTTAATGCCGCCATTTGTGTCGCCGGGCAATTTATCATCCCCGTTGTTTGTATCACGAGTCAGATATAAAAAAGTAATGGTAAATTTCACTCATCTGTAGCCAGAACAGTTTGTCCCATGCAAACAATGCACTTTGCAGAACATTTATGGCTTCAGATTTTTCCTCGCGAAATAGGTGGTACAATGTGATGTTACGGCACATAGTCCCGATCATGAACGGTAGGAGAGGGGGGTTTTACGACCGGTGGAGAAAAATCCTTCTACAATGTCTCATTAGACGCTACTACGGACATATTGAGCTGCAGATTAAAACTAATAACGTCCTATGTGTACAGCTAGGGGTTGCGTTTACTTCATTCAGTGCCCGGGGCATTACAGTGATCCTATACTCAGAAGACTGAATTTGGCTAAGGCATGTGTAGTCATGTAAACCCATTAAACTGGTTGTCTGAGATTGAAAAAAAAAACAAAAACAAAGGGATTTTGTAAAAATAATAGGGAATATAATATGTTTTCTTCTCTGAAGATCCCTCACAACTCCAGGAGCAGCTCTACGGTCTCCAATGCTCCCGGACGTGAAGACCTCAGAGACTTAGTGCAGATGACAGCCAAGCCAATCCCTGACCCCTGTGGTCATCTACTCATTCAGATGTGTCTACAGAGACCAAGGATTGGCTAAGTCAAAAATTTATGTTATTTATGTGAAGACCCACAGCCCAGGGAGCCCCCAAAACAAAGGGATTTGTGTAGAAATAGGGAATATAACATGTTTTCTTCTCTAAAGATCCCACACAACTCCAGGAGCAGCTCTACGGTCTCTAATGCTCCCAGACGTGAGGACCTCAGAGACATCAGTACAGATGACAGCCAGGCCAATCCCTGACCCCTGTGGTCATCTACTCATTCGGATGTGTCTGCAGAGACCAGGGATTGGCTAAGTCATAAATTTATGTTATTTATGTGAAGCCCCACAGCCCAGGGAGCCTCGACTGGAATTGTAGGTGAGTATAGGTTTTGTTTTTATAGAGAACATTTTGCCTGTGGAGTTTGGGTTTTGTTCTGTATTTTTTTTTATATAGAGCACATTTTGCTTCTGGAGTTTTTCTAAATCTCATAAATCCCAAACTTATGAAGTGAAATAGGATTAAAGGAAGTCTCATTTGATAATTTCATACTCATTTGAATGGTGCCTTGACAAGAAGCTGATAATAAAGTTTCCCCTTGTGCAGCATCGGCTCCAGGTTTCACTAGGCCCCTGGGCGACAGAGCCTCAGTAGGCCCCTTATCAGTGGACTCATGTGGCGGCATTAAAAATTCAAAAACTAGAACAGTCTCCTGTGTCCTAAAATATTCCCTAGTTTATGATCCTAAACAGACCCCTGATGGTTATTTTATATACAGCCCCTCATGGTTATTTAATATAAAGCCCCCCTAAACCATATGGATTCCTTATGTACCGCCTTAAGTGCGCCAGCCCTGCCCTTGTGTCAGAACTCTCTAAATGGATTCTTGATGAAGTGTTTCCAGACTTGTGACCACACCTGGGATATGCTCTGCTTGAGTATGTGATTGACAATCTAGCTGCTTCTGTGAGCTGGGAGTGTATCCCATGTGCACCAATAAGCTGCAGGGGCGGCATCCAGGCAATCAATGTAAACTCACTTGTGACATCATTCAGAGCCTGATAAAGGTTTGACTTCTGGCTCTTATGATTTTGTATATACATTGCTTTGCTAATGACCTTTCCTTTAGCTTGATGTTTCTTCTGCATGCAACAATAGATCAACTCACCTCTCAGAGTCAACTCTCCAACTTCAGTCCACACAGAGCAAGGGAACACCTGCGTATCAGGCAATATATCCAAGTCCAAACAAAGAAAACGCTCCAGATCTCAATCGGTGTGGTAAAAACATTAGAAATGTATTTCTCCATTTAAAAAGCATACAGTATAGCATAGTATACAATAACAAGAAAGACGCAGACTAGCTATAGCCTACACATTTCGATTAATTCATGGCTTAACATTTCTTCTGCCTTACAATTTTGTACCTCATTGCCATCTTGGGTCTGACCCAGGTTGTTATCTACATGTGTATCTACTTTGTATCTGTTTTGTATCAACTACTGTTGCTGTGCACTTACCAGTGTAGGGGCTGTCGCCCAGTTTCCGCCTGGATTGAGTGCAGGGCCGGCAAGTAGGCAGTAGCAGAGGTTGTGCATAGCTCAGGGATCAAACCGATGAACACCATCATCTGTAGGGGAATCAAGTAACAAGGTGAAATTAAGTGTTACACGTGTACAATCTAGTACAGGGGTAACGTTTTTGCTCTTCCTCTGTTTGTTCATAGTCTATAGGGTTTTTTCTTTTCCTAATCCTTCCCCCTAAATATTTTCATAGTGGGCATAAAATTTGACCAAATTGTGTGACCAAACAATTCCTCTTAATGTAACATGTTTGTAATTACCCAAGGCCATCATTTCCCTCTATTCCCTATCATCCCAATATCAGTACTGCTGAGGGCAACACCCTACTTAACCGACCCTAATAACAATGAAAATATTGCCTCCTCTCTAGTTGTTTCCTAGACTGCCACCTACCGATCTCTCATCCCAAGCTAAAAATTTGTCCCCTAAGCAGCCACCTGTTCTACCACAAGATTGCTCCTCTCAATAGTACCCTATGAAGCCACCTACCTGTCAACCCCTCATCCTGAGCCAAAAATTTTCCCCTATCTGTAGTGGTGTTCTTTGCAGATTCCTCATCCTAATCAAAAACTTTGCCCTTTCTGAGGTGGGAAAGGTTTTTGATTGGGATGAGGGTTGGAAGCCACCTACCTGCCAACCCCTAATCCTGAGCCGAAACTTTTACCCTCTCTGTAGTGGTGTTCTCTGCAGACTTCTCATCCTAATCAAAAACTTTGCCCTCTCTGACTGAGGTGGGAAAGGTTTTCGATTGGGATGAGGGTTGGCAGTCACTCATACCGCTACTAGGAGGCATCTACATGAGCTTCTCCCCAATAGGCGCCATTCTTTCCCACTAAAAGTTTCGATAGTCAATATAATATTTGACCAAATTATGGGTTGCCAAAACATTTCCCTTCACCGTAACATCAGTGTAATTATCCAAGGCCGTTAAGACAATCAGAGGCGGCAATGTAAAATATGGAGACATCATTTATTGAATAAGTACGCTATTTAATACCTTATTACCTCTCTTCACAGACGGCGCAGCCTTTGCACGTCCTTGAAGTTGATTAAATTTATCACCTTTTTAATTTAGGGAATACTTGACTTGAGAAGTAATCTCGCTTTGAATCTTATATCACTGGCCTGAGGGATTTCAGAAAAATGTGGTTTGACATGACATTGTATTGGAAGAACATTTTCTACAGGTGTAGACATTTAGTATGCCACTCATATGTGACTGCCCTGACAGGCCGCTATATACAGGGGGTATTTAGAGGTCTTCTTATAATGGAGGCGTGAACTTTTCCGTCCTTTCAAAGTCTCTTTGTACAGAACACAGTTTTTATTTTTAGTCTCCGGTAATAGTTTTCTTCCTTTGATCTGTCAGACGTTTCGTTTTGACTAGATGTTTCAGACTCGTAAAATAGAACAATTACTGTATATTTGAGATTATGTGGAAAATTGAGACTATGGTGGGGGTCCAAGGGTGCATAGGTTAATATCTGAATCCCTAGTGGTCTTGGGTAGTGTACATGTTAATACAGTTGAACATCTCCAAATGTTTATCGAGACCCTACCTGATTTTCTGAGTTCAGATTAAGTTCCATCATATATTATAAATAAATACAATTTTGGGTGGTCCTAAAGGGAATCTGTAAGACAGCTTGGGAACACTAAACCAAAACTATACAGCTGGGGCTTAGGGTTCTAAACATATTAAGTCCCCTCTGCTTGTTGGCTCAACCCAATGACATCCTGGTGGAAAGGTGTCTTGGTTCCGATGAGATGAGACTCTGGCATGTGTCCAGTGTGGCCAGCGAAGTCAAGGGTAGTACAACTCAGATACTGGGTGACTGCATATTGAAGCGAGGTGTGCTGCCCCCGTCATGGTTAGGCACTTTGCTCATGCACCGAAGCTCCCAAGACAACTTCCAACCAATATTTCTCTACGTTGCAGCATTTGGCAGAGGTGGGCTAAATATGTTTGAAACCCTAACCACAACCCTGGCTTCATATTTGTGGTTTGGTGGTCTGAAACTACATGACAGATCCACTTTGAATTGGGTTTTCACTGCATTTGATTTGGTGGTGGTCTAGGCTAACGTTTTCCTTTATTGGTGGCCTAGAATAATAAAGGAACAATACTTCAGCCATCAGTGATCTAAAATTCTGATTTTAGAAAAATGTAATTTTCTGATGCTCTGGGTGTAGTTCTAACTTTCTTGGTGGTCTAAGAGAGCAAAGTAATTAATATTTTTTTCTTGTGGTTAAGGTTAGTGTAGGGCTTCATAGTTCATTCCATGGACACCAATCGATACACAAGAGCCCCCATAGTTGGTGTTCCTGAGTAGCAAAAGGGTAGTATTTGAGCACCCTGTAGTGTAGATGGATACAGTTGAAGAAGTTGGTCATATTTGATTCCTTGTTTGTCATAATGGCTTCAACCTTGGTGGTGTTGGATAAAGTTGGGGTTAAAGTTTCTTGGTGACCTCCTTAAGCTTAACAGTTGATTACTCATTGGTCTTTGTTAATACCCTTGAGTGTCTTAACTACAATATAAGGTTTGTAGGTCTACAGTAGAAGTGGACAGTAGAGTTATGCTACCATCCTTGGTGATGCATCGTAGTATAGAGTCATTTAAGATTTTTCTGGTGGTCTAAGCTAGTCTGGAAATTTAGAATGTAGACTTTTGGTAATACCCCTTCCTGCATGGTCTGGGTAAACCAGGAGCAGTATATATTTCCTTGGTCTACAGTAATGTCCCCATCCATGGTTGTTTAGACCAATATAAAGCTTATAATTTGATTTCCTGGTGGTCTAAGGTAATACCTCCTTTCTTAATAATCTAGGGAAGAATATACGGCTCTTATCTTTGTTGTTCTAAGGTCGAAAAGGTGTTCATTACCTGGTTGCCTTGTTTTATCCCAAACTATTTGGACAAACATTTAAACATGATGAGGGTCATTTACTAAGGGCCCGATTCGCGTTTTCCCGACGTGTTACCCAAATATTTCCGATTTGCGCCGATTTTTCCTGAATTGCCCTGGGTTTTTGGCGCACGCGATCGGATTGTGGCGCATCGGCGCCGGCATGCACGTGACGGAAATCGGGGGACGTGGCCGAACGAAAACCCGACGGATTCGGAGAAACCGCCGCATTTAAAAAAAAATGTGTCACTGGACACGCACTTACCTTCACCAGGAATAGGATCGTGAACTCCGGCGGACCTCGGCGGACTTCAGCGCAGCAGCGACACCTGGTGGATGTCGGAGGAACTGCCTTAGTGAATCGCCGGAAGACCCGAATCCACCGCAGAGAATGCGCCGCTGGATTGCGAATGGACCGGGTAAGTAAATCTGCCCCATTGTGATATAGTGTCCCGAATAGACCCAACACTGTCTCATAGGGCCTCCATGTGTCCCCCTACAGGGTGAATGTACAAAACATATCAGATGCCCATCCCAAACCTATATTTTAGCCCTGTATAAATCCATATTCTGCTCAAACATGTACGAACTTTCAACCGTCTGGATTTTTTGGCCTTTTGTTCCTCTACAAATAAACCAAATCTCATTATTTTCTTATGATTTCTCTCAATCCCAAATCAATGGGAAAGGTTGAAGGAAAAAAAAACCATAGTAAGATAACACTACACCTTCAACTTACTGCCAGATAGTAAGCAACGGTCGACCCGAGGCCAGTATAGACCCAGTCCCCACTGGGAGCATGCTGGGAGATTTGGGGAAGGCATATTACATTTCATGGTTCTTAAAGGGGTCAGAGCTGCTATTAAGAGACATGAACCCGGGTAGGCGGAGGTTAGACGCCGCTATATGAATAAATGGAATGAGGATCTGTCAGTTTGTAGTAAGACAGGCCGATAAAACAGGCACAAGGTCGTCCTCGCACTGCGGCTCGTGAAGAAGCAATGACTTGGTGTTAATTTGACATTAATTTGGCAGAAGCCTGAAGCGAAATGTGGACAAAACTCTGGAGAATTTTTATGTAAAAGGTTCAGTTTCTGCTGAGGCATTGAGCGTAAACCTCTATCTCTGAGTCGAATAGTAATGAAGAACATCATTATTTAGCATTACAGGGTCGTAAAAAAAAAATGTTGGACACGATTTCTTGATATTTCTCTCTAAATGTCATATAACGTAAAGAACAACTAAAGGTCCTGCTCAAAAGGGATTTATCATTTACATAGGGAATATTCAAATGGTGCAGTACTGCGGCACAACTTTGGTAATTCACCCTGAGGACTCCCTCACATGGGTCCACAAGGACGCAGACTATCGATAAGGTCAGGATTATCTGCCTCCGCAGGACTAAAACCATTATCTGAAACAATTATGACATTTAGAAGCGTAGTCCCATGGGGTGGCAGGGCTTGTAGATGACTATGATGCCAGGAGTCCTGGTCCTAGGCAGTGTTCACTTAGGACAACAGAGGTCCACAAGAACAGGATTTGTCTATACCCGTCAGGGCCAGCATGGAGATGCAAGAAGAGGGGGGCGCGGTATAGAGAAAAGTTCTCCGTGTACTTCCATTATGTGGGTGGTAACGGATCCCTGGGAAAGTGGTAAAGGGGAGGCCCATGGTATTAGAGGCAGGCCAGGGATCACACTTTGAGACAGAGATTTTGAAAAGTAACTAGTCTCTTTAATGGCACACAGTCCAAGAAAGCAGGCTGTTAAATGGTCCTTCCTAAAGACACATACAAGGCAATGGATTGCTTGATAGTGGAACAGGCACATTCAGAGAATACAGTACCTTATCCCTAGTCAAGTGGTTGGAAGGCTGGCTAGCAGGAGCCAGATTGGCTCTGCTGCTTGGACAGCAAGGTGGCAGTCTCTGTGGAATCATCACACAAAGACCGACTCCATCCAAAACTAATCCCAGAGACTTGGAAGGAGTTCCTATTTATAAACTTTTGCAGAGCTAACTCCAAAGCATGCTGAGCCCCCAACCAATCATCCACCTGGAAGATAACAAATGTTGCAACTAATAAAAACATCACATCTTAACCCTTCAGTAGGCACATTGTACTGCAGGTGCAATACTAAATTTAAGCAGTAGATTGCAGCAAAGAATAGTGATTGGATAGATGCCAAACCAGGGAAACTCTGGCATTAAAGGGAGAGGAAGTCTAAAGGTAGCATGGGAGAGCTGCTCAGTCAACTAGAAGACTATCTGAAGCTTAATTTAGTGATTTATATAAGTACATACATTAATGAGGGGGCATTTTATATTGAACCTTGAGCGCGGTTTAGTGGGAGGACTAAAAGAAGAGGGGTAGTACAAGAAATTGCTTGGAAGAAGGGGGATGTCTTTAGATGTAATATAGTTTTCCATGATTTTATAGCGGTATTAGACACAGTATGATGGTATTATTATTGAGCTGTTTATGTTACATGGTGACAATATTATAAATCCAATCAGTTCTACAATGAAGGACTTCTGTTGGCTTAACATGGTGCTATGAAGTAGGTTCACCATATAGCACTTTTCCTCAAAGATAGGCTATTCAATATTCCCCTAAATAATAGATAATCCTGATCCACAATCAGAATATTTTACAGCTGTTTTTATATCTATCCGAGCCTGGGAAAGCTGGGTTATGCCAGTATAAAGCCTTTACAATACGTTACTCAGACATTCTGGATTTCAATACCTGTGGAAGATGTAATCACAAGTGTCACCCAACTTTCCCAGAACCAGATATAAATAGAATTAAAAAGTAAGCTTCAGGGCCCCAATACAGAATTAGATTTTACAGTCCCCTACATAGCAAGTTCTCATGTAATTAGAAATGTCTCAAGTTCTGACGCGGTATGAGATTATAGATAGATAACCTGTGAAGGTTATATTTAGATTCTTCTCCGACCTGTAATAGTTTTATTTCCCATCCTGTAATGCTATCTGCTGCACTGTATTCTGGGTAAGTTACTGCTCTGTCCATTATATTACTCAATGGGGTCCGGTTTGGAGTCTGCACGATCCAGTAAGCAAATCACCAATTGGAGCTGACACTGAACAAGGAAGGGATACTGGGAGATTTGAGCTCTGCCGATTACAAAAAAAGTGAATTCTGCTCTGGGATTTGCACATGGGTTGCATACGACAAGCAAAGCTGCCACCCATCCCAAATTTAGTGGGACAGACCCAGAGTTTGAGTTCTGTCCCACTGTCCCAGGGGGAAAGCAGCATGTCCCAACTTCAACTTCTATCTGCTTCCTCACTAGGAGGCGTAGTTGGGGTGCGGCTTAAATATGTAAATTTGCCTTTATTGATGTTTGAATATCAACATAACTCATTCAAGAGCTATCCTTACCACTACACGGGTAGAAGATGCTGGTGACAACCAATGATGTTGGTGACAACCAACCATTATAGTCAACATAGCAGTTATCACCAGGCTTTCTACCTTCAGTCACAAAATTAGTACTCAAGACCCTAAATGAATAGAGGAATATACTCTAGAAAAATACCCTAGAAAAATACAGACGAGACCTTAAAATTTAAAAAAAATGGGCAGACCAGTTACGCTATACAAATACAAGCCCGAGATCCTATATACTGTACATAAAAACAAAACTAACACCAGACCCCAGACCAGACCCTACATACATAAACAAAGAATTAATACCAGGCCTTAGACCCGACCCCCTAACATAATACAGACCCCTTACTAATATAGAGCCCTTGCTAATATAGAAATAAAACTCAACCCTAGACATCTACCAAGTGCAGACCCCAGACCAGACCATACATACATAAACAAAGAATTAATACCAGACCTCAGACCCCACCTCCTAACATAATAAAGACCCCTAACTAATATAGACCCCCTACGTAATAGAGAAACCAAACTCAATGCTAGACATCTAACAAGTACAGACCCCAGACCAGACCCTACATACATAAACAAAGAATTAATACCAGACCTCAGACCCCACCCCCTAACATAATAAAGACCCCTAACTAATATAGACCCCCTAGGTAATAGAGAAACCAAACTCAACACTAGACATCTAACAAGTACAGACCCTCAGACTAGACCCTGTAAAGCAATACAGCCCCCTACGCTAGCATATACCAAATTTAAGCCTAGACCTCTAAGAAGTACAGACCCAACATACACAAACTCAGAAATAATACTGGGCCTTAGACCCCCTAACATAATAGAGACCCCTTACGCTAATAGGGAAACCAAGTCCGACCCTAGACTTCTAAAAAGTACAGACCCCAGACCCTACATACTTAAACACAGAATTAATACCAGACCTAAGACCATCATACCCTCTAAATCAATATAGCCCCTTTACGCTAACAAAGAAGCCAAACCAGACCCTGTAAACCATTACAGATTTCAGACCACACTCCCTATGATAGCACAGACCCCAAACCAAGCACCATAATTTAGTATTCCCATTCTCATGCCGTACATTGGGCCTATGGATGCAAGTACCACCTTCGAGCGTTTTGGAGGTCTATTAGGAGAGAACCTCACTTGTGACACAAGAGTGACATCTCATGGTCCAAGGAGTCAACTGATTAGTCAAAATATCAGTATCGATTACCAGAAGACTGCTGCAACGCTGGCATCGGGAGCTGGAGCAGGGTAAGTACCCTGGACAGGGGTGTAACTTGAGGGGGCACAGAGGGTGCGATCGCAACCGGTCACAGGAGGCTTTGGGGTCCATAAGGTGTCACTTTCCCATATGAGAAGACTAGTACTATAAAACATACATTATAGTCAGGGGGCCCTGCAGATTCAAATTACGCCACTCACCCTGGATTCCTAGAAAACCCCTTTAAGAACCCCTAACCCGTCTTTTGGGTGCAGTGAATGGAAAGAGGTGGTGATACATACACGGCCTCCATTTACTACATCGGAATTTCAAGAATAGAGGCCATTTTTGAAAGTCCATGGCAGTATTGTGTATAGATGGTCAATTCTCCCCTGTGGTCTTGAGGGCCACAAAACCAAACATTTTAGAGGTATCGCCCCATTTTGAGGTGATTACCACAACTCTGAATTCTATCTCCATTCAGTTTTGTATGAATGTAAAAAGTCCCAAGGGAACATGGTGACAAACCACCACAGACACAGTAATGGCCGCCATCAGTGGTTATCACCACACCTCTGTTATCTGTGTTTTAGACAAATCACAAGTGACAAAAATGAAATATTCAAGCATTTCTCACTACAGGACGTCCCTGGGAATGATAGATTTGCCTGACTTTGAGGTAAAATCACCAAGAAATTAGTATTTTACCTCAGCATTACATCAAATGTCTTGCCTCCACATCAGCGTTAATCAGAATCATGAATCTAGTGTCAGGTGGTAGGTAATATAAGGGGAATATCTCGGGTATACCGGATTGTTTGTGTCCATTGAGGGATGTAATTACAGATTCGTTGTAAATGAAACCCCCGACGGTCGGATTTTGTTAAACCAATGCCGTCAGATTGTAGGCTTGATAAATACTGTATTTAAATGCAAATCTGTAATGGGCCGCGCAGGTAATGTCCCACATGAGCACCTTTTACAAATAAAAATAATACTTCAGCGAGGATAGTCGCAGTACAGAAACACATAATTAATCAGAATAGTTGCTGGAAAAGAAGGAAAAATTGAGACCTTTTTTATGGCTTCCAGCGTGGGAATCTAGCAAACTACAAGAGCGCCATCTAGCGCTTATACTATAGGCAGTGCAGTGGATAGGAGATGTACACAACACACATGGCCAAATCCAAAATCTGTGGAGATATATGAAGAACGCTTTCAAGTGTGAGGGGATTTTCTGAAACAGAGAAGTGTTTCTAATAGAAATCAGCAGAATTATGAATACAGCTCCGGAGTATGACAATGGCTGTAATAAGGGATAAATATAAGAGTCTGTTTGTGTCCTGGGATATTTAGGTGGCTACTGGATAACACTAAACTTGCCATGGTGCAAATTTTAAATTTTTTTTTTAAAAAAAACTTCTCTTCAAAACCTGTCAACTACAGCCTGTCCTTCCGTATGTTTCACGTGACCCATCACTGCTGTAATAGTAACCAGGTCTTTGAGAAATTAGGGATATACAGAATATGCCTGTACATATTCTGCACCTTCCCACAAAAATACACCCCAACTCTCCTGACACCTCCATGAAACTCCAAAAAAAAGGTAGGCTATCTGCACACATGGCATTTTACGTACAGATTTTGGTGAGAAAAATCCGCAGCGTAAGGCTACATTCACACTGCTGTATGGGGGACGTATATACAGCCGAAGTATATACGGCCAATATACGTCCCCCATAGACGGCAATGGGCGCACGGTGCCCTACTGGAGCGGTACGGTGCCGCGCGTGTCTTATCTTTTCACTGCATACAGCGCCCTGCACCATATATCTCTATGGAGAGGGGCGGGGGTGAGCAGCGCTCACCTCCTCCTCTCCCCGCGCCGCCGTGGTACTACGGTACGGCGGGCAACGGTAGTGTGAATCCAGTCTAATAAAGTAGAATTAAAATTTATTTTGATTTGGAAAAAGTAATGGAAATGATGCGTTTTTTATTCTGCGCAGAAATTGTTGCTCAGTGCGGAAAATTAAATAATGATCATGTTACTTCTTTTGTGCGTCCTCGTGGATATTTGCATGCATTCTTTTACATTGAAGTCTATGGGAGAGTGAAAATCTGCTACAATTCTGCATCAAATCAAATGACATCACATCAGATGAAAGTAAACAGTTTCAAAACCGCACATGTAAAATCTGCATAAAAACCGCACAGAGAATGCAACACTAAACAGACCAATCCGACAGAAATACACATAAAAAATGGAGTATTGGATGCAGATTTTCCGCATGCCAATCCGCAACTTGTTCTGGATGAGTGGGAAAATTTAGTATGTTCAGTGGCCATTTTCATAAAAGTGAAAAAGTAGACATGTTTAGTACCCATGTCACAAATAGTGGACATTTTAGGTGCCCGTAACCAATAGGGTATTATAATATTGGTGGTTTGGGTGTTATCCGAGGGGCCCAAGTCTTCTAGGGGGCCCATAGCCTCTGAAACCAACCACCAAATTCGATTCTGCAAAGTACTGTCACCCATGAAATCCTTGTACATCTGTTCCTGGTCTCAATACACATGTACACAGGAGACATCTCAGGCCCTGAAACCACAGATTAAAAACAGGCAGAATAGTTGCATCCTCCATTGCCCAAGAAGCTGATTCCTGTCCCATATGTAGGAAGTGATCCCAGACTTGTAGGGGCCATAATATTCATACAGCCCAGGGCCCATGGCAGTCTTATCCGCCCCTGTCCATATCACAAAATAAATGGGTCTCTCACAAAAGGTGGGCATATTAAAACCATGTTACCAAAACTGGGGTTATTCAACAAGGTTGGTACCACAAGAAAATCGTGTCTCACATAAGGTGTACATGTTAAGTGCCTATTTCACAAAAAATATTTGGCATGTCAAATTCCCATGAATTTCTTGGGGCCCCTGGAACTTATTATTGAAGGATACTTGGTGACACAATCCCTTTCCATGAGTATTTATATTTGGTTTGGTAGGGGAAGGGTGTATTGCTATTCTGAGGTAAATTCTACTTTTCATTTTGCCGCCTTTTCTGTGGTGTCCCTTACCGCCCTTTTTCTCTCAGTTTTCATTACCAGGTGCCATTACCGGATTTGTTTAAAGGCAAGATCAGCTGTTATTGGTTAACAGCTTGGACCAATGACAATGCTGTCACTAGGTAAGATATCACCAGTGGTCAACTGATTGGCAGCTGACCACATCTACTTACAGATAAAAGGAGATGTCAGCTGGGTTTCGGAGCTAGTTAAGAAGGTCTCAGACCTCAGCGTATCTATTAACTAAATGGGGATGTGTTAAGTTCCTGTGTCACAACAATGGGAATATCCTCAAAATTGCGTCATGGCGCTTTGACAAAATATTACGACACGCCTTATACTCTGGTCTCCTTCTACAACATTGTGATAGGTTGCCAAACATGCTTTACCCCAAGACAACGCTGTAGCTTTGCCTCACCAGCAGCAGTGGATTATAATTTAGGCGGTTTGGGCTGTAGTCCAGGACCCAAGCCTTCTAGGGGGCCAATGGCCACCCAAGCCACCCCACCAACAAATTTTATACTGAGAAGGATCTTGTCCCATGAATGCTCATACATCTTTTCCTGCTCTTAAAACACATGCACACAACATCCATTTTAGGACCTTTGAAGGTACTACAAAGGTCCTGAAACCTGGTCCAGAAAGCAGGCAGAAAGGACACATTCTTAATTTCCCAAGAATCTTCAAGTGAATTCCAGACTTGTAGGGACTATAATGTTCACACAGCCTTGGGCCCAGTCCTTAACTGCCCCTGCTCACCAGGGTAAATATTGCTACATTACCAAAGGTAAGCCCCGCCCCCCAGGAGTTCCAATTCCAGCTACCCCCAGGGTTTCTCTTCAAGCCCTAAAATTCCTCATTGTTTAATATTGTGTTGCTATATCATCCCAGATAAAACATAGACAAGAATGTGAAGCTTCTCACTTCGAGTTGTCTGTGGTCATGAAAACAGGCAAGCGGAAAATGGCTACTTATAGTGGGGGCTCCGGAGATCAGAGGCGCCATTTCAGAGCATGACCACGAGAAGCGGCAGCAGGCACTTACAGATAACACTGTGTAAATTGCCTCCACTCCTCAGCTGAGGGGAAATGTCAGACTGGATAACGTGAGTTGCCATTTCCCTTAATTCGAGTCAACAAGTATTTAGTAAAAGAGGAGGAAAAAATGCAAAAACGACTAATTAGCGACAACAAAGCGGCTGCAACGATCCATACAGCTTCTGTGTAGGGATGTAAATTACTTATTTTATCCAAAGAGACTAAATGTGCGAAATTCCATGTAGTTCTGGCCAAATTAAAGGGATTCTCCAAATTAAAATGTCTGCTTTTTATTTTGGGGAATAAACAGCGCCACCCTTGCCCAAAGGCGGTTTCTGCTATTGCAGGACCAATCCATTGCCATGAAGAGGACTAAAGTGTTATAAATGCACCAGAGTTGTAATTTCATGTAGAATGGGCGATTCATATCAGTTTGGAGGCGGTCTAACACCTGGCACACCCACGAGTAACGTGTCTGTATGAGATGCAATACCACTCACAGCCACTATACAGTTTAAGGCGCTTGACTTGGTGAGCAGTAAGGTGATTACAGCACTTATCTGCATCTGATTGGACCCGCCACTCCCAACTGATCTACTATTAATCCCCTACGCTATATATTGATTATGGGTATTTATTTCCTTAAAATCCCCTTTAAATAGGGCCTCCCTTCTAGATCTATGCATCGTGCATCTCGGTTATCCTTCCGGGGAATATTTGAATAAATTGGCAGCAGCCCAGGCTGTATCCTGCCTTGTATGACACTGACAACACACTGATTGGACAGTATCAGCACATGTAGGGACACGCCCTCCAAAGGTACCGCCCATGAGGAGCTGCATCACACAAACTTATATAAAATAGTGCTTCGGAATTGGTATTTCATGGATACTTACACTTCCGAGAAATATTTGAATAAATTGGCCAGCGAGTGTTGGTAGCCATGGCTCTATCCTGCCTTGTATGACACTGACAACACAATGATTTGACAGTATCAGCACATGTAGGGACACGCCCTCCAAAGGTACCGCCCATGAGGAGCTGCATCACACAAACATATCAAATAGAGCTTCGGAATTGGTATTTCATGGATACTTACACTTCCGAGAAATATTTGAATAAATTGGCCAGCGAGTGTTGGTAGCCATGGCTCTATCCTGCCTTGTATGACACTGACAACACAATGATTGGACAGTATCAGCACATGTAGGGACACGCCCTCCAAAGGTACCGCCCATGAGGAGCTGCATCACACAAACTTATATAAAATAGAGCTTTGGAATTGGTATTTCATGGATATATACACAAGAGAGGCATCAACACACCATGTACAAATGTATAATTAGCAACGTGCTGAAGATTTGATGCAGAGTCTTACTGTGAAAAGTTGTAAATTTTAGCCCGAAACAGAATTCTCCCTTAACTAAGTTTCCAGTCAATAGTCCATTATAAGGAAGCAACAGGTCAATGTTTCCACAGAAAAACGAATCAGAGGGTGAAATGTGGATTCCAATTAGGGAAATTGTCTGCCGCCGTTTTCTCTGATTGCAGTTTTGTGTATCGTTGGCGTCTCCAAATGTTCGCGCACCATCTGCAGCTCTCGTTTACAACTCCGCTTTTACAGTTTTCATTTAATTCATTAGATTTGAGGCTTAAATGAATGGATGTAGTCAAGTCTGACTATAAAAAAAAAAACGCCAATTATCGAGTTTTCTGCCGTGTCATAAATCACTGCAGCAGATCTTAAAAAGTCGGGAAGCTTAGAATAAATTTGAATGGAAAATACCACGCTCTGTGAATAGATTTGAGGTTTAAAGGAGGATTCTGACTTCTTATAACATGCAGCTGCAAATTTTAAAAGAAAAAAAATATATACATACATCCCGAATTTGTACCAAATACTTCTCACAGCCTCCACTAGGGGGGATTCAGACTGAGATATGTAACATAATCAAGCTGTATGCAGATAGTTTCTTAGCTCCCCCTAGTGGTGGCTGCAGGTAGTCATACATTTTTTGTTTAATGGGTTTTCAAGGAATTGGATAGGTCATTAATATCAAATTGGTGTAGGGGGTGGTGATATCGACCCACCACCCCTTACACACCGGTGACATGTTTACTGTGTAGCTACCATTCAAGTTATACAGGCATTTAGCTGCATTACCCTGCATGGCCACTACACAGTGGATGGAGTCTCCTCCTTCAAGCTCTTGTGGCTGCTAAATTATCAAGCCCAAATTTTCAAGTCAACAGTATAGAGAATAAGAAGGTGATTGGTGAGGGTCCGACTGTTGGGACCCCAACCGCTCACAAGAACGGTACCCCAGCAATCTGGAAAATGGGCGTTCCCTCTTCACTAAAGGGGTGGATCGGCTAATAATATGGAAGTGTGGAAATTGCTGAGCACAACGTTTACCTATCTGGTGTACTTGGTTTAATTTTTTACCCCCTAAAGATCCAGACCTATTGGCCTTTGAATATATATATGAGAAGGATCAAAAGTAGACTTTCAATTTTGGCCCCACCCACTTATACAAGACTCCGCCCCTTAGGGTCACACAAAGTATTGCATCGCTCTACTCCTCTTCCTCCTCTCAATCTTGATTAATCAGCTCCAGCTGGTATTTTAGATTTCAGCACTAGCGGAGGGGGAAAGAGAACTAAAGGAAGAGGTAGAGGTCGCGCTTGGCTCCTCCACGGTTCCACAAACTGGTTTTTAGTTTAAAGGGAGCCCCATCACCAGGTTTTACCCCTCTAATCTGTCAGCCACCTCTGGTAGAGTATCAAAATGTCTTTTCTAGAATTTTCTCTTTTATGTGAAATTTCACCCGTTTACCTATAAAAAAAAAAAATCTCCTCCAAAATCAGGCAAATATGACTCGTCTCAAGTTTAGTAATTGAAGGGGTAGTGTCACTTCAGAAGCCCCTATCTTTGGTTCTCTAGTGCCTAAAAAGAAGCTTTTTGTATCATTTTAAAGATAAGGATCTCACCTTGCAGATCACATCAGGCTTATGGTTCTGTGAGCTACAGAACTGAACATGCAGGCAGTAAAAAAAAAAATAGGAAACGGTATCTGCAGCTTGCATTTCCAACTATGTATTGAGCTTCCGGTTCTGTAGCTCACAAAGCCATAAGCCTGATGTGATGTGAAAGAGGAGATTCTTATCTTTAATATGACACCGGCATGTTTCTAGGTGCTGGGGAACAGAACATAGGGGCTTTTGAAGTGATACCACTAAACTTGACTTATCTCATGTGAAAATGAGTTGAGAAGAGTCATATTTGCTGTTTTTTTTATAGGTAAATGGGTGAGCTTTCGCATAGAATAGGGAATTCTAGAAAGTCTGTCTAGGAGCCCCCCCTGAATGCATGCAGGCAATTAAAAAATACGAAACGGTATCTGCAGTTTGCATTTCCAACTATGCACTGAGCTTCCGGTTCTGTAGCTCACAAAGCCATAAGCCTGATGTGATCTGAAAGAGGAGATTCTTATCTTTAATATGACACAAAAATGTTTTTAGGCGCTATAGAACAGAACATAGGAGCTTCTGATGTGACACTCGCCCTGCAACCACTAAACTTGACTTATCTCATGTGAAAAATGAGAGAAGAGTCATTTTTACCTGACTTTTTTTTTACAGGTAAACAGGTGAGCTTTCACATGATCTGAAAGAGAAGATTCTTATCGTTAAAATGACACCGGCATGTTTCTAGGTGCTATAGAACAGAACATAGGGGCTTCTGATGTGACACTCCCCCTGCAACCACTAAACTTGACTTATCTTATGAGGTGAGAAGAGTCATTTTTACCTGACTTTGGCCATTTTTTTTTTTTTTTACAGGTAAACAGGTGAGCTTTCACATAAATTAGAGAATACTGTGTGGGACACCCCCTTCCCCCCTGGTGTGCCTCACAGCTGCTTGATTGGCGTTATCGGTAAACCTGCCCCTGAGGAGTATCGATATTGCTAATCTGATGACACCAATTACAAACCTACAGCGTAGTTAGTATATAAAAGCAGATAGTATTGTAAAAGAAACCATTTTAAGAGGACAAGTTACCATTAGTTTCTCTTTACAAACTCCAAAAACTCTAAATCACACACAAAAACATCCAAAATAAACCCCCCGAGCCCCATAAAAGAGTCAACTTCCGTGTCAGCGAAAGGCGTTGTAAATGCATCCCGACCCCTTGTACCTCATTAGCATGGACACCGTCAGCCACTTTAAATAAATAATTACCCCGCTTAGAATTGCAGGGTTAACAGCGCAACAAAGACACCGGCGCACAAAGCTGAGAAAGGCATAAAACAAGCGGCGCATTAGCAGAGCCATGTAATATTTATGCACAAAATTTCCCTGCAGAATTAATAGGACTTCCATTAATTATAATAATTACTGAGCGCCTTTTCAAAGTACATTGCTGAAAACGGAAAGAGCCGGGACTAAATTAGTATTTAGCCAAAGTTATAGTCATATCAATAATTCATCCGCTGCTCAAGTTTGATTGCGCGGCGTCTTCTTCCATCGTCCCGATACAGCGGTGGAGTATATATAACATTTCGCAGAGTAGCACTAGTCAAAAAGGCAATATCTAAGTAGTGACACTATGTCTAATGGGATTTATCCCTATGGAATTCCCTTGGATATCCAACAAAGTTTGACTGGCTTCTCCCAACTACTGTACCCAGGGAGTATGCTGTCAATCAGCTGCACGCGGGAGGGAAGAGCCTGCTGCTAATCACTGTTATCCTATCTATAGGCAAAATAATGTAGTGATAGAGAACGTTATTGTAGTGACCTATCCCTAATTTGGACTACCCTGCCCTCCCACTACTGACTGACTGCACATAGGGAGTATGCTGTCAATCAGCAGCACGCGGGAGGGAAGAGCCTGCTGCTAATCACTGTTATCCTATCTATAGGCAAAATAAAGTAGTCATAGAGTCCGTTATTGTAGTGACCTATCCCTAATTTGGACTTCCCTGCCCTCCCACTTCCGTCTGACTACGCCTAGGGAGTATGCTGTCAATCAGCAGCAAGTGGGAGGGAAGAGCCTGCTGTTCTCAACCGTTACCCTATCTAAAAGGTAAAATAAAGTAGTGATAGACACTGTTATTGAAGTGACCTATCCCTAAATTTGGACTACCCTGCCCTCCCATTACCGCATGATTGCACATAGGGAGTATGCTGTCAATCAGCAGCAAGTGGGAGGGAAGAGCCTGCTGCACATAACTGTTACCCTATCTAAAAGCAAAATAAAGGCATGATAAAGTAGTGATAGACAGTTATTGTAGTGATCTATCCCTACTTGGGACTATCCTGCCCTCCCACTACCCTCTGACTACGCCTAGGGAGTATGCTGTCAATCAGCAGCAAGTGGGAGGGAAGACCCTGCTGCTCATCACTGTTATCTAAAAGGCAAAATAAAGTAGTAATAAACACCGATCTATCCCTATTTTGGACTACCCTGACCTCCCACTACCAACTAACTGCACGTAGGGAGTATGCTGTCAATCAGCAGCAAGTGGGAGGGAAGAGCCTGCTGCACATAACTGTTACCCTATCTAAAAGCAAAATAAAAGGCATGATAAAGTAGTGATAGACAGTTATTGTAGTGATCTATCCCTACTTGGGACTATCCTGCCCTCCCACTACCCTCTGACTACGCCTAGGGAGTATGCTGTCAATCAGCAGCAAGTGGGAGGGAAGAGCCTGCTGCACATAACTGTTACCCTATCTGAAAGCAAAATAAAGGCATGATAAAGTAGTGATAGACACAGTTATTGTAGTGACCTATCCCTATTTGGGACTATCCCGCCCTCTCACTACGTCTAGGGAGCATGCTGTCAATCAGCAGCAGCTGGGAGGGAAGAGCCTGCAGCTTTCAACCATTACCCTATCTAAAGGCAAAATAAAGTAGTGATAGACACAGTTATTTTAGTGATCTATCCCTATATGGGGACTACCCAGTTCTCCCACTACCAATTGACAGCATACTCCCTAGGCACAGTAATTCTGATAAAGCAGTCAGTCAATCAGCAGCATATAGGAGGGAAGAACCTTCTGCTCATAATTGCTACCCTATCTAAAAGGCAAAATAAAGCTGTGATAGCTACTGTTATTGTATTGATCTATCCCTATTTGGGACTACCCTGCCCTCCCGCTACTGATTGACTGCGTTCTCTGAATTACTGTGTGTAGGGAGTATGCTGTCAATCAGCAGCAGGTGGGAGGGAAGAGCCTTGTGCTCATAATTATTACCCTATCTAAAGGCAAAATAAAAGTTGTGATAGACACTGTTATTTGGGGTGTTTATCCCTATTTGGGACTACCTTGACCTGCCAACTAGCAACTGACTGTGCCTAGGGAGTATACTGTCAATCGGCAGCATGTAGAAGGGAAGAGCCTACTGCTCAATACCGTTACCCTACCTAAAAGACAAAATAAAGTTGTGAGTGACACCATTATTATATTGATCAATCCATATTTGGGACTACCCTGCCCTCCCGCTACGGATTGACTGCTTTCTCCGAATTACTGTGTGTAGGGAGTATGCTGTCAATCAGCAGTAGTGTGATGGAAGTGTCTGCCATTCTGTCTCACTATCTAGAAGAAAAATAAAAAAACTAGTAGTAGACACGGCTCAGTTTAAGGCCACATACATGACTGTATGGGGGAAGTATGTACGGTCGCACATACGTCCCCCATAGACAGCAATGGCCGGGCGGAGCGATACATAGCGCTCCGTACACGAGAAGAAGATGGGATACGTCCTATGTGTATGGCCCGTATGCCGTGCATTTCTATGGAGAAGGGTCACCCCACGGTTGTGTCATTTTGGTAGCATGTAGTGTATATGTTAGCCCCTCCCCCCTACAGACAGGGGCATTTCCTCCAAATTTGCAATTGCTTGGGACCCCAACAATCTTGGTGACATAATGGCGAGATGCAACCAACTCCCAATCCTGGTGCATAGTTCTTATAATTAGACCTGAGGAACATGGTTCCTCAAGAACTTCTAAGTAGGACACATCTGCCATCATCTTACCAATCCTTATATAGGCCTCCACAAGATGCTAATACCCCTATAGCTTAAAATTGTATCTGCTCTGCTATTAGGAACAAAATTAGGAATGAGTAGGATTCCCACCCCACCCCTTACGCCAAAGACAATGGGGCAGATTTACTTACCCGGTCCATTCGCGATCCAGCGGCGCGTTCTCTGCGGTGGATTCGGGTCCGGCCGGGATTTATTAAGGTAGTTCCTCCGCCGTCCACCAGGTGGCGCTGCGCTGAAGAGCATCGGAAAGCACTCAAGTACACCGAGCCGGGCTGAGTGAAGGTGAGTGCAAGCTCCGCAACACTTTTTGTTTTTTAAATGCGGCGGTTTTTCCGAATTCATTGGGTTTTCGTTCGGCTACGCCCCCAATTTCCGTCGCGTGCATGCCAGCGCCGATGCGCCAAAATCCGATCACGTGCGCCAAAATCCCGGGGCAATTCAGGGGAAATCGGCGCAAATCTGAAATATTCGGGTAACACGTTGGGAAAACGCGAATCGGCCCCTTAGTAAATGACCCCCAATATGATTGAATTGCATCCAAAGTTGTATTAAAATAGAGGTTATTGGATGACTCTGCTGCTCTGCTCCAGTCTATACGGCAAAGTTTCCAAGTTAATGTTGAATATGAGGAAACGTCAACTTATTGCGTTGGTGCAGCCTCGAATTTGGACTCCTTAAAGTCATAAGAAACAAGAAAATATGGCATATGCCTAGGACTAAGATGTCAATTTTCTAAAAATGTTGATCATGACCAATTCCTAAAAAAAAAAAACACCTAGATCCTTGTTGGATCACTGGGCACATTCTGGAGTGAGGGGGGCCAGAAAGTAAATAATAGACCCTATTTAGCACGTGACATCCTGAGGATCGTCAGAGGACGTCAACCCTACAATTAGGACCTGCCAATAAGGTGGTGGTAGGTGCCACTAGGTCTGACACCAAACATTTAGGACAGTCTCGGGGAAACTGGGAAGCCACACGTTGTAGACTACCAAAAGGCTTCCAAAAATAGAATATTTCATATTGGGCCATTAACCCCTTCCCGACATTTGACGTAATAGTACTGCATGGCGGGAGGTGCGTTCCCGCAAAATGAAGTATTATTACGTCAAGCTTCTGGCCCCGGCTCCTAAACGGAGCCGGGGCCAGAAGCTGCGGGTGTCAGCTATATATCATAGCCGACACCTGCCCCTAACAACCGCGATCGGAGATTTCTCCGATCGCGGGTGTTAACCCCTAGAGCGACCGCGGCGTGTTAGAGGCATTTAAAGTTTAACAAACGGGAATCGGACCCCCCCGCGGCGCTTACCGGGGGGGTCCGCTGCTCCGATCGCAGCTTCGGGACTGCCGGTGCCCGGGGCTGCGAGATCTTCATCCAGAAGCCGGGTCCCTGCCTTCTGACAGGACCTGGCTGTAAGACACTGGGCATGCGCAGCATGCTCAGTGTCTTACATTACACAGTGCAATACAAATGTATTGCACTGTGTAACCTGTAAAAAAGCTTGAACAAGTGATCAGAACGGGCACTGAACTTTCCAGAAATAATTGCAATTTCCATCTTGGACTCCATCGCACATCGTATTTGGAAACCACCTGTATGTTCAAATGCTCATTTCACCACATGTATTACACTACACCACATATTACACCTTGCTATATTCCCCAAGGGGTGTACATTCAACAATTAGGGTCACTTTTCGGGTTTTCCTCTGTTTTGGTACCACTACGGCTCTCCAAATGTATCCTGACACATGTGAAGGATTTCTGTCAAATTTGGCCTCTAAAAGACAAACATCCCTCTTTTCCTCTACTGTGCGCCCATAAAGTATTTTATATGCACATGTGGGGTACTTCTACACTCGGGAGAAATAGTTTCACACCTTTTTTGGGGTTATTTAATATATTATCCCTTGTGGCTTACATAAATTAGGGGTAAAGTGACATTTATAGGAAAATTTTCACCTTTTTAATGTTTAGGGCCTAATTGGATCAATCACCTGTAGGGGCAAATACATATATTACACATTGCAAAATTCTCTAAGGGGTGTGCATTCAAAAATTAGGGACACTTTTCGGATTCTTATCTTTTTTTTTACCACTAGGGTTCTCCAAATGCATGTCAAACATTTCTGTCAAATTTGGCTTCTAAAAGGCAAACATCCCCCTTTCCTTTTACTGTGCGCCCATACAACATTTTATATACACATGTGGGGTACTTCTACACTCGAGAGAAATAGCTTTACACATATTGGGGGGTTATTACATTGTGTGGCTATTGTGGCTATAAAAAATTAGGGGTAAAATGACCTTTATAGGAAAATTTTTAACTTTTTCCTATTTAAGTCCTAATTAAATCAAACACCTTTATGGACAAATACACATATTACACCTTGCTAAATTCTCTAAGGGGTGTGCTTTCCAAAATGGTGACACTTGTTGGGGTTCCCCTCTGTTTTGGTACCACTACGGCTCTCTAAATGCATCCTGACACATGTAAAGGATGTCTGTCAAGTTTGGCTTCTAAAAGTCCAACGCCCCTCTTTCCCTTCTGAGCTTTACTGCGTACCCATACAACATTTTATTTGCATGTGTGGGGCAATTTTATACTCGGGAGAAATGCTAGTACACATTTTTTGGGGTTGTTTCATCTTTAATGCCTTATGGGATACAAAAATTAGCCGTAAAAGTGACTTTTTTGGGAAAATGTTCATCTTTTTCCTTTTAGGGACCTATTTGAAGCAAACACCTGTAGGGGAAAATACACATATTACACCTTGCTAAATTCTCCAAAGGGTGCACTTTCCAAAATGGTGACACTTGTTGGGGTTCCCCTCTGTTTTTGTACCACTAGGGCTCTCCAAATGCATCCTGACACATGTAAAGGATGATTGTCAAATCTGGCTTCTAAAAGGCCAAAGCCCCTCTTTCCCTTCTGAGCTTCACTGCGTACCCATACAACACTTTATATGCAAAAGAGGTGCAGTTCTGTGCTTAGGAGAAATAGTTCTACACATTTATGGGGGGTGTTTCATCTTTTATCCCTTGTGGCTTACAAAAATTTGGGGTAAAAGTGACTTTTGAGAATATTTTCACCTTTTTCCTTTTTGGGGCCTAATTGAATCAAACACCTGTTGGGGCAAATACACAAATTACACCTTGCTAAACTCTCCAAGGGGTGTACTTTCCAAAATGGTGTCTCTTGTTGGGGCTTTCCTCTGTTTTGGTACCACTATGGCTCTCCAAATGCATCCTGTCACATGAAAACTTTTTCAGCCATATTTGCCCTCCAAAAACGAAACAACGCTCTTTCCATTCCAAGTGCCCCCCTGTGCCCGTACAGCAGGGTACAGTGACAAAATGGGTATTGGCATACTCAGGAGGAATTGCCCTCAACATTGTAAAATGCATTTTCCTTTTTAACCCATTGTGAAGGTGCAAATTTTAGTGTTCAATGAATCTATAGTAAGATAAAATTACATTTCTGTAATTTCACTTTCATTTATCTTTCACCCTCATGAAAGGCTCAAAGGGTTAACAAAATTCCCAAAGGTTGTTTTGAATATTTTGAGGGGTGTAGTTTCTAAAATGGTGTCATTTGTGGGGGGTTTCTGTCATGTGGGCCTTATAAAGTCACTTCTAACTAAATTGACCCTCCAAAAGTAGGTTTTGATGATTTTCGTGAAAATCTGAAAAATTGCACCTAAAGTTATAAGCCTCCTAGCATCCTAAAAAAAGGAAAAGATGTTTGAAAAATGTTGCCAAGTTAAAGCAGACATATGGAAAATGTAAGTTATCAAGTTATTTTAGTGATATGACCAACTTTCCAAAAAGTAGAAAATTTTGGAATTTGGAAAACATAGTTTTTTTCAAATTTTTTGCCAAATTTCCATTTATTTCATAAATAAATACTAAACATATTGATTAAATTTCTCAACCAACATGAAGTACAATGTGTCACAAAAAAACAATTTCAAAATCAACTGGATATGTTAAAGTGTTCCAAAGTTATAACCATTTATAGTGACACAGGGCAGATTTGAAAAAATGGGCCGTGTCAGGAAGGTGAAAAGTGGCTTCAGCGTTAAGGGGTTAAAGGGATCATCAACGCGGTTAATCATGGAGGAACTTGTCCATCCACCTTCTTTAAGGGGACGCTCTCCTAGGACCAATGAGGGGACGCTCTCCTAGGACCAATGAGGGGACGCTCTCCTAGGACCAATGAGGGGACGCTCTCCTAGGACCAATGAGGGGACGCTCTCCTAGGACCAATGAGGGGACGCTCTCCTAGGACCAATGAGGGGACGCTCTCCTAGGACCAATGAGGGGACGCTCTCCTAGGACCAATGAGGGGACGCTCTCCTAGGACCAATGAGGGGACGCTCTCCTAGGACCAATGAGGGGACGCTCTCCTAGGACCAATGAGGGGACGCTCTCCTAGGACCAATGAGGGGACGCTCTCCTAGGACCAATGAGGGGACGCTCTCCTAGGACCAATGAGGGGACGCTCTCCTAGGACCAATGAGGGGACGCTCTCCTAGGACCAATGAGGGGACGCTCTCCTAGGACCAATGAGGGGACGCTCTCCTAGGACCAATGAGGGGACGCTCTCCTAGGACCAATGAGGGGACGCTCTCCTAGGACCAATGAGGGGACGCTCTCCTAGGACCAATGAGGGGACGCTCTCCTAGGACCAATGAGGGGACGCTCTCCTAGGACCAATGATGGGGAAGGAGTCTTATAACGTGTAATAAAGTTTAGAAGGAGCTTCCATCCCCTTAAGCGTTGAGGAGACGTTTCGTACGCCCGCTAGAAAGTAAAAACAAGCCACTACTTGGTTTTAAAATTTTTATTTTTTTTTAAGAAACGGTTTGGCCAATCCGACATCTCCGGGTCTTATTGCACAAAGTTTTCGGATGAGCGCCAGACAAAATCTTGCCATAGAAGGCATCTCCATGACGTAGAGAGTCAATGCTACGTAGTCCAATATAAGATCAGAAGTTCTCAGGTTGTTATAGATATAATTTATAGAAAGTTGTAGGACGTTGACTCGATGATGGATCCTGAGTGATGGTGGATATCCTAAGAGTCCATGGACTCTGCCGCGGCCTCGCTGGATGACGTGGAGCTGGGTAGACTGGTCACCATCAGACGCTCTCGGCTGCCGAAGGCTTCCTTAACTGGAGGGGTTAGAAGGAACGTTATTTAGTGTAGCTCCTTCCCTTATTACACTCCAGAGCTGCAATCTTAATTCTGCAGGTCAAGGTAGGGGTAACCAGTCTGAGTCTAAATTTCAGCTTTGCAGGGGGTCTCCCGTTTCGGCTGAAAGTGACGCAGGTCATGGGATCTTCTTCGTCCAATCATGCCACCGATTGGCCAAAGCGGTTCCCATGGTGCCTCACCAATACTTGCTGAATATTGTTGGATATTGTTCAACTTTTGGGCCCGGGCCCCCAGGGGGGGTTTCGAGAATACCTAGAGAGCCCCTTCAACTTTTTTGCTCATATACTCACCCGCTGCGATGGTGCTGATGTCCCAAACCCTCAGTCCGTCCTTCTCTCCCCCAAACGCATACATAAACGGCAGGTCCGGGCAGCACGACGTGCAAAACAGGATGCCCTGAGGGGGTAAGGGGGGGAAATAAATACACTAAATAATAGACACGGAGTAAATAGGTTGTTGATAGATAATAAAAGATATATATACATATATAAGATTATTAAACCTTTTTTTTAATGTGGCGGCTTAGATACAGCAGCTCAGCTCTATGTAAGGTGGATGCCTATATAATGGCAGCTTAGATACAGTAGCTCAGCTCTATGTAAGGTGGATGCCTATATAATGGCAGCTTAGATACAGTAGCTCAGCTCTATGTAAGGTGGATGCCTATATAATGGCAGCTTAGATACAGCAGCTCAGCTCTATGTAAGGTGGATGTCTATATAATGGCAGCTTAGATAGAGCAGCTCAGCTCTATGTAAGGCGGATGACTATATAATGGCAGCTTAGATACAGCAGCTCAGCTCTATGTAAGGTGGATGCCTATATAATGGCAGCTTAGATACAGCAGCTCAGCTCTATGTAAGGTGGATGCCTATATAATGGCAGCTTAGATACAGCAGCTCAGCTCTATGTAAGGTGGATGCCTATATAATGGCAGCTTAGATACAGCAGCTCAGCTCAGCTCTTACCATTTTCATATCGCGGGTATGAATGAGACTAGGTTTGTCCATTAAGATGTCCCAGATCTTCACGTGTTTGTCGGCAGAGGACGTCACTAAGCAGCCCTTTACCTGACTGCTCAACTCCAGACCTGATGAGTAGAGGACAATTGGGTCAAATTTTGTCATGAGAACGGACCCTTCAAGGGTCTGATGGCTGCGACCCCACAATCACAAATGGTTGATCTTGGGATCAGGGAGGGGCAGATAAGCAGCGTTTGTGGGCGGGGCACCGCTGTGGCCAATTACAAGCCTCAGGTGGGACCTCTACGCCAATTACAACTCACTACTGGAGTCATATGATGAGCCGTGGGCGTAGTGATCCTCATGAAGGTCTGTGATTGGATGAAGCAATGTCCCACCCTGAAACGTCCATCATATTCCGACTGTGGATCGATCCCCGGTTATTAGAAAAAGGGGTACAACCCCTTTAACAAGTGACACAGCTTTGTTTCCTGTTGGACATCCCTTTAACCGCGACTCAACCGTGACCAAAGTAAATCCGAACAAAATAAAATTGCAGTACAAATGGCCAAAGCCGACAAGGATTACATCTGCCACACCAGCAAATGTTAAATCTGCGGAGCGACCTTTACGCTTTGCCAGAAATCAAAGTTATTGTAAACGAAATTCTGCAGTCAGCGCGATCTTTATGTACCGCAACGCCGCGCAGAGAGCAAATAATACATCAATAACAACAGGTTTGTTATGGCAAGAGACAGAATATCGTGTCCTCTGCACCTTACAGTCACTTACAAGCAAGAAGCTTCCTTAAAGGGGTTGTCGAGGATTGTGAAAAAAAAAAAATAATTTTTTTGTTTTGCAGCGCCACACCTGTCTCCAGGTTGGGTGCGGTACTGCATCTAAGTCCCATTCACGTAATTCCAGCACAAATGGGATTACGTGAATGGGACTTAGTTGCAGTACCACACCCAACCTGCAGACAGGTGTGGCGCTGTTTTTCGCAAAAAAAAAAAATTAAATTAAGCAGAATTGGCGATATCTTACTCCACTTAGGTGACAATATCCTGTATTGTGCCTCTGTTGTACCTCCTGGAAATCTATAAATAAGTCAAAAGATTTGGGGGTGGGTTCCCGTCACACTTCCACTGCCCATCAGTATCAGGCTTTATAGAGACAAACCCCCCAAAAGACTCAACAACAAGTTATTAAATTATTCAAAACATTTCCAGGAGGAACAATAGGGGAACGACAATGCAGGAATTTGGGAAAATATGCTTTAAAAATCCCAAACCCATACCTACCAGATACCTCCACATCGTGAGCCTTCAAGGTGAAGAGAGGCTTGTCCGAGCGGGCGTCTAGGCAGTACACAAAGCCGTCCTCCGTGCTAGCCTGGGGCAGATGGAGTAGAAAACCAAATTATGGATCACAAAGACTTCTCATCCATCTAGTGAGGAAAACTACTTCTAGCAAAGAATCCAATGGTCTCACTGCTGTAACAGTAAAGAATCCATTCCACATCCTTATTCGGAGAATATCCCATTGTTATTATTAATATTAATTCTAGATATTTTGAGACACAAGAAATACATGTCACTCTTCCTCATTAACTATTATAGAGATTTTCCCTATGACAACTTCTTCCAGCCAAGAATTCCATTGTTTTACTGCTGTTACAGTAAAGAATCCATTCCACATCCTTATTCAGAGAATATCCCATTGTTATTATTAATATTAATTCTAGATATTGTGAGACACAAGAAATACATGTCACTCTTCCTCATTAACTATTAAGAGATTTACCCCATAACAACCTCTAGCAAATAATCCCATTGCTTTACTACTGTAACAGTAAAGAATCCATTCCACGTCCTTATTTGGAAAATATCCTATTATTGATATTCATTTTCCTCCTCAGATATTGTGAGATGCAAGAAATACACGTCACTCTTCCTCATTAACTATTATAGAGATTTTCCCTATGACAACTTCTTCCAGCCAAGAATTCCATTGTTTTACTGCTGTAACAGTAAAGAATCCATTCCACATCCTTATTCGGAGAATATCCCATTGTTATTATTGATATTAATTCTAGATATTGTGAGACACAAGAAATACACATCACTCTTCCTCATTAACTATTATAGAGATTTACCCCATGACAACTTCTTCCAGCCAAGAATTCCATTGTTTTACTGCTGTAACAGTAAAGAATCCATTCCACATCCTTATTGTTATTATTGATATTAATTCTAGATATTGTGAGACACAAGAAATACACGTCACTCTTCCTCATTAACTATTAGAGATTTTCCCTATGACAACTTCTTCCAGCCAAGAATTCCATTGTTTTACTGCTGTAACAGTAAAGAATCCATTCCACGGCCTTAATCTTGTCAGAGAGAATCATAGCCCATTGTTATAGATACCAATTCTCTGCCTCCGATATTGTGAGATGCAAGAAATACTCCTCATTAACGATTACAGATTTACCCAATGACAACTTCTTCCAGCCAAGAATTCCATTGTTTTACTGCTGTTACAGTAAAGAATCCATTCCGCATCCTTATTTTTTTCAGAATGGAGAATATTCACTTGTTATAGATCCTAAATTTCCTCCTCAGATATTGTGAGATGCTAGAAATACTCTTCCTTATCTATTATAGAGATTTTCCCCATGACAACTTCTAGTTAAGAATTCCATTGTCCTACTGCTGTTACAGTAAAGAAACCATACAAAGTCTTTGTAAAAACCTTATAAATTTACAATGCTCTGGTTCCCTGCGTCACCCCAGAACTTCGGATTTTTCAGACCAGGTTGGGGGAACTTCCTGTTTTTTGGATCAGCGTCCAGCCAGAAGTAATGGGACGATGCAGAAGCCAAGAGGTGAAGCAAACTTTCAAGTGGGCGGAGCCATGGAGTCTGTTCAAATTTAGGACCATCCAATTGAAAACAGAGTTTAATTTGCTTGTTTGGAAACTTAAATGAATTTGGCTCTGTACTGTCAAATGGGTGGTCCAGTGTTGGAGCAGACACTCTGACTCCGCCCATTTGACCACAGAGATACAAAAATAACATCACTGATTAGAGGAAAGAATTTTTTTTACTTCTTTAGCCCCCACCGTCCCTGAATAAAGTAGATGATACCCCCCTAGTCCTGGGTATGAACAGATCCTTAGAGAGACTGACGTCTTGCTTCATTCGCGTCTAGAAGACTAAGCTGCAGAGACACACACAGACCACGGGCCAAGGAGGGGGCGCTGTTTTTATTAAATATAATTTTGCCTAAAATTGACTTGGATAATGAGGTGAGTTAAGAACCATTTTTTAAATTTTTTTTTACTGATAATTAGTACTTACTAAAAAGTTCCGGGGTGAAAAATGGTTCCACGTGACTCTCTCGACTTCTCCGCTAAATCTCCACGTTCTGTGGTTTTCCTGTGGACTCCTGCAGTCGTACAATATTACCGACCTATAAAAAAAAAAAAAGAAAAAAAAAACCCACCATGAACGAATACAGTACAGAATATAGACCGATGCTGCTGGGAGAGATAAACAACCTGGATCTAGCAAGCAGATAAATCTACAGCACCCCCGCAGGTGAGGAGAAGAACTGCCACTGTAAAAGTGCCATAGGATGAGCTTTTAACAACCAGTTGTGTTTCCATATTTCACTCCACCAGCTTCAAAAATCTGTAACTTTATTATTGTTCAGTGTACAGAGCTGTGCGAGGGCTTGTTTTCTGTGTAACAAGCTGTACTTCCTAGTGACAGTATTTATTATTCCTGTGTACTGGGAAGCAGGAAAAAAATAAATTCCAAACGCAGTGCAATTGGTGAGAAAACGCATTCATGCCATTCATTTTGCCATCTGCTGATGCTAATAACTCTTTCATACTTCGATGTACGGAGCTGGGTGAGGTGTCATTTTTGCAGGAGGAGCTGACATTTTCATTCCCATCATTTTGAGGTCTGTATGACTTTTTGATCACTTTTTTATTACCTCTTTTGTGTTGCAAAATGACAAAAAAGATGGATTTTGGATGTTTGGGCGATATTTTTCGTTACAAGGTTCAACCCCGGGAATAACAGAACAGTTTTTATTTTTTGATAAACTGGAACTTTTGAGAATAGCAATACCTGACTTTACTTGTTTAAGAAGGAGGGGGTGCGACTAACTTTTTTTTGTTTATTTTTATTTTCTTATACTCTTAGGCTACATTCACACTATTCAGTGCATGGGAGAGGAGGAGGGGGTGAGCGCTGCTTGCCCCCGTCCCTCTCCAGAGAGATACACGGCGCACATATTCTATCTTCCCGGATATGGTGCCGCACGTATGTAGTACCATAATGCTCCGTGCGCCCATTGCCATCTATGGGGGACGTAAACAAGTCCCTTAACGGTTGTGTGAATGTAGCCTTATAAAGACTACAATCTGTCGTGGCAACTGATGGTTGCTCCCTCATGACATAATGGGGAGCGACGATTTGTTTTGCTATTTTAGCCACATGTTGGGGGGACAACACAACCAAATTGGTTTATGTCTGACTGTGGTTCTGAAAAATGGGGGTCAATTTTTTAATAACGAATCCATCCGCCATTACGACATCCCTATAGTACTGAATTAGTATTACTCTAATTGTTGTGAAATGGATCCCTTTTCTACTTGTCGCCAGCAGCTGGACCACCACCGATTAGATGGTTATCGTCTAACAATAAAACCTGGTACAACTCCTTTAAGTCATTGCTATCACAGTACAGTGCCACACATGGTATAGTGGTTGTGTTTGGTAATGCAGCTCAGCCTCACTCACCTGAATAGAAAGGAACTACAAGCAGACCATGTGACTGGAGGAAGCTAGGTGATAGGTCAGGGTGTCGGCATACCACCAATCAGATATTGGGATGAAAACCCCCCTTTAAGTATTTCCTCAAAGTGACAATTGAAGAGCCACGCACAGAGCAGCACAGAGGAATCAGGACGAGCCGTCTCCATTAGACACTTTCATACCATCAGGGAACGACAACAAAAGTGCTTTGACGAAAAGAAAAAAAACTCATCCCGGAACTGCGAATCCTCAAAGATTTCAGCTTCAACTGCGAGTGCGTCTGAGCGCTGGGCATCAGAAGATAATGGACTATAAGTGCGTACGCATAACGCATTTCAGACCCGCCGGGGGACCACGAACACAACGTGATTTATTAAAGCAGCTCTTCAAAATATAAAACTTCCCATCCCGCCAAGGGTTCAGCCACATTAGATAAATGTACTAAAAACATCACCGCGCGCCCATCTGCTGCCAAGCGAGACTGCGTCCCCGATGTATCGCCACTGCTCACATCATCCCTGCACTCCGGGGACACAAAGTCACAGGAACCAGCAGAACAGATGGCCGCAACATTACAGCCGCCTATCGCCGGACTGATGGCGACTTTGCCTTTGGTTATCATTGACGAGGCGGCCGCTAACGGATCCGAAACTAATCTAAAAGATGGAATCTCTGACGACTTGTCACTAGGAAAGAATACTGAAAGATCTTTCAAATCTAAAGGGAGACAGACACCAAAATGTACCCATAATAACCGTGTCCAACACAGGTTACAGCCCGAGAATATTGATATGCCATAGATATAATATATCTGAGATAGATACAAGAAAATCTGGTCAACTTATGCTATCTATCTAATCTATCTATCTTTGGAAGGGTCATCAATACCAGATTGGGGAGAGTCCAATTCCCAGCATCCCAAATAGATTATGCATAGAGAATCCTACAATAGTAAGATATCGCTGCCTCAGTGTAGTGGCGGAACCAGTTCGGAACAGAGAGAACGGCGCTGTCTGCTCCCTGTCCCATTCCCTGTGTATCAGCTAAGAAACAAATCTGGGTGTAGAACCTTCACAATCTTATGCCTCATTCACACGGCCGTTGGGGGTCGTATACAAGTCCCCCATAGGCCGACAATGGGTGCACGGCGCCATATGGAGCGGCACGGTGCAACAGAAGTGCGGCACCATACCGTTCCGTAGCCAGGAGCCCGGAATATGGTGCTGTGTCCCATGTTTCTCTATGGAGAGGGGCGGGAGTGAGCAGCGCTCATCCCCTCCTCCTCCTCTCCCTGGCTCCGCCGTGCTACGGTACGTTGGGCACACGTTAGTGTGATATTAACCTTATACTGTGGCCTGGAATTTCTCATCTAAAGTGAGTGACCCCCTAAATGATGCCTTATTGCTTGTTATCCTGAAATGCAGCTGAAAGAGAAGAAGTACTTTACTTGTCAAATGATCCGGATATAAGCGTCTGAGGCTCAAAGGGGTGGAACTGTAACGTCTGGACCTGGTGAGAAAGAGGCAAAAAGTCATCAGATAAAGTAATAATACAAGTGCATGCTATAAATAAAAGTTTTTGCATTGTGCCATTACTCTGTAATTACTCCTGGAAATGTATTTAAAAGGGTGTAGCCTAATAGTGAGCACTGACTGGACAGAGGTCCAAAATGTAAGGACAAATTGCCAACATATGGCACTTATTTGTCAATTTATCCAAACTTTTGCAAGAGGAATAACAGAGGAAACTCGAAATATGCTAAAACATGCTCAATAAAGCTGGTGGTAGCCAGCGGGGGGGGCATGCGGAGCTTTGTGGAGGAAATACCACATGACGGCCGGATAACCTTACCTTGTCTGTGTGCATGGTAAGACTGGCGGCTGGTTTACCCACGGACATATCCCATAGGAGGACTGTATTATCAGCTGAGGCACTGGCCAGGATATTTCTGTCAAGGAAGAGAAACTCTAAGAAACGTGGGGTTCTCCAAAATAACAAATACCATGGTTGCTTTTTGACTAAACACAGTGGCACGCCTGTCCATAGGTTGAGTTAAAGGGGTATTCCCACTTCGGCAAATTCATGTTATTGTTTTATGATGAAAAATGATACCATTTTCCAATATATTTTTTGTATCAATTACTCACAGTTTTCTAGATCTCTGCTTGCTGTCATTCTATAAAAAAAAGTCTAATTGTTTACTTCCAGTGCACAGAAATCTGACCATGTCCACACAGGCGAACGGCTCGTTATATCACACAGCTCTGATTGCTCTCTATGATACCAACGAGCCGTGCACCTGTGTGACCATGGTCAGATTTCTGTCCACTGGAAATAAACAATGATGCTTTCCATAGAAGCAAAGCAAGCAGAGATATAGAAAACTCTGGGGAATTGATATAGGAAGTATATTGGGAAATTGAATAACTTTTCATAATTCAAACAATATCAATTACTTGCTGAAATAGGAACATCCCTTTAAGTCCTGCAGTTGTCTTCCACTGGAGTGTATGGGACCTATATGCAATACCGGACGTAACCTATGGGGGGAAAAAAGTGGCTCCCTCAATTATTGAGAATGGGACCCCTGTTCCTGTAGTCAGTGGGGGTCCCTGCATTTGGATCCCCACCGATCAGATTGTTATCCCATATTCTGTGCATAGCGCACAACAATCCCTTTAAACCATTCCAATTATTTTCTTCTTTTGAAAACATCATTTATCCATGGGCCGATCCCTTTAACCTGTCGATGTGGTAAGATTTTGTAGGCAGACGTAAACCACGTTTACCTCACTTAATGCCTACGCATATCCGAGTTCAAACAGGATAACGCAAAGTTGAAAGCACAACAATTACGGCAATAAGCCGCTCTGCGTTAGACAAATTAACAAAAAGTAACAAAATTGCACAATCATCATAAGAGGAACGCAATGTAATACAGCAGAAGGAGAATTCATCAGCCTGAAGTCCTCAGAAAATCTGATGATGAAGGCTTTATGGTTTCTTCTCATGTCCATCTGGCCGCTGTGTCATTATACCCACCCTTAATTCCATAGATGGAAAAAATATTGCACATCTGATTGCAGCAATCAATATCTGAGACAATTCTGGCCTTCACTGACAAACTATATGATCACCTTCCCATTGGAAAGACTTGCACTTGATCCAAGATGGCGGCTTTGAAGATGGCGGCCACGTTCCAGACACAGACTAATGGCCACCTCACTCATTAATTGTAGAGGGACAGCAGTTTTAAAAAAAATTCCTACCGTATTTGTTTGTTCCATGACAGATCGAGGACTGCATCGGAATGGCCCTCCTGAGTTTCCTGCGATGCGGCGCCCTGGTATGAATTAGGATGGTACAATTTTAGAGCCAGTTCACTAGGTTCCCCCAAAATAATAGGTATATCAGAACTACCTGTAGTACTAAAATACTGCTCCCAATCCTTAGTCCCACCCTCCATGGTTTGGCTTCTTTTTTTTTTTGGGTCAATTTGGGACTAGCCACGGACATAGTGCTTCTTTACACGAATATCAGGAGCCACCACAAAAGAAAATTATGACATTATCCTATCTCCCAAACGTCCTGGATTTTCGGGTGTGTCCAGGTTTCAACTCCGAAGGACGCAGGCAGAAGTAGGGAGCATCCAGCTCCTGGCTCCTCCATTGTGCGTCCGCAGGCGCAATGTGACGTCCGCTTAGGGGGATACAGAAAAGAGGTCCAAAGAAATTTTGGCATCATAAGGAGGTTCCAGAAAAGGGGGGCTACAGCAAAGAGGATGGCCACTAAGGGGGTCATTACATAGCATGGAGGGCAGTAATGTACTAAGGAACACTAAGGGGTGGAAAGCAGCACAAGCTGAAAGATTTCCACATCTCTTGTAGTCCATGTATGAGAGGTGTGAATAACACCGCCATGTTTGGGTTGAGAAAATTTACCAATAAAACAAGTTAAGCCTAAATATCAAACAGGATTACTTAATCTAGAACAAAATACTATGTTATCGTCCGGACTAGAAGGTATCCCTGTCCCTTATATTCTCATGTGCGGAGAAGGGATTAAGAAGAGAGTGTGGCATAGTCGGGCCTAGACAGTCGAGAAGCCTGGGACTAAATTTCTAAAGGTCCCCAGGAAAGTCATAGGGCTCCTGGGGAAAAATACATGTGGTAATGCAGTCTCAGAAACTTAGTCTTACATAAGAACGCACCATACATAAACTCTGAATACTGTCTAGAAATTAGCATTTCATCCATTTCTCGCTTTTCTATAAAACAGCACTTAAGTAGAATTGTAAATATCCCATATTTACGTCACTTCCCTCTATAATACACGGTTGTATGAGCCCCAATCCCAGGAACTAAACTATCCTTCTTGACATTTGTTTTCAATCTGTTTCCCATGCCGTGTAGTAACCACATTGGTATTTACTAGCGATTCTACTTTCCCCTTCCATTAAGTATTAAACGAAACTGGTCCTCAATGGGTCATTTTAGTACAGGGGGCAGAACCAGTGCACATTCACCTTCTTTCCTTTCTTTTTCTTCTTCTTTTTCAATTCTTTGCTTCCCAGGGAAAAAACGGGCTCTAAGCAATCGACCAGGTCGATGTCCCAAATGTCAATGACAGGGGTCATGTTACCCACAGCGACGTAGTTTCCTGACAAAGACATCAAGATTAATTTAAAATAGCAAAATAAATGTGTATACAAAATAGAACATTGATAACCGTAATAAATACGTTTTATTTTATTTATTTTTTTTAAATAACCTGAAAATAAAATAAGATTACATAAAAGTAAGTTAAGTTCTTTTTACATCATATGGAGAAATAGTCCAGGTTAAAAAAAAAAATTATTTTCACTTAAATTAAAAAAAATAATAATAATAAATGTATCCTAAAATAGTAGCAAAAGTAAATTGAATAAGTAAAAATATTATAGATCAAAGAATGGAATACAATGAAATTACAAAAAAAAAAAAAAAATACAAACTAAATCTCATCACTTAAAAAACACTAGCCCTTATAGGACTACAGTAAAAAAAATAATGATTACCTTATATACTCGAGTATAAGCCTAGTTTTTCAGCACAAAATTTGTGCTCAAAAACCCTAACTATGCTTATACTCGAGTCAACTAAAAAAATAAAGACAAAACTCACCTTTCTGACGTCACCCATAGGTCCTCTTCTGTCTGAGACAGAAGAGAACCTATGGGGGACGTCGGAAAGATGAGTACAGTGTTATTTTTTTTCCTACTACAGGGGTATGCTATAGGGGCTGGCAGACTATATACTGGGAGGCTGTAACCAATGCATTTCCCACCCTCGGCTTATACTCGAGTCAATAGGTTTTCCCAGTTTTTTGTGTGGAAATTAGGGGTCTTGGCTTGTACTCGGGTCGGCTTATACTCGAGTATATACGGTACTAAGAAAAATTAAAATAAAAATATTATACCTAATAATAATTTAAAATAATCATTAATAATACAAATATTGTAGGGAAAAGGGTGGGGGAGGGGGGATTGGGATGTTCTAATGTTTTATTGTTTTGGTCTTTTGTGTCATGGCATGGATGTAAAAAAAAGTTTTAAAAAAAATCACAATAAAGATGTTTTGATAAAAAATAAATAATAATAAAAATATTTTTTGTGCTTCCAGAACCCAGAGATGGGAAAGGAAAACAACACAATCATCCATAGGGGGTTGTAAAAAATATTTCCAGTGGTTCCCATGACGTCCTATGTTCCTTTAATCGAACACCAGGAGATTTTCATTAAACTTCACATAAACATCCATTATATCTGGAATGATTCGATATTATTAAGTAGCGGCTGCATGGCGCGCTCCTCCTGTGTGAACGAGCCCCGAAGACATAATAACAGTGAGGTGAGATCAATCTATAACCTGCACCCCAGGACAGGGCCCGAGCACCCGCCAAACTCCCGTCCAATAAGAGCTTCACGGACGAGAGGGGAGAAATAAAAGTTTTATAGCTAATAATGAACGCCGGCCGTGTATTGCGCGTCTCCTTCTGGGGCTTATTACATTGTTGGAAGTGACGACTATATTGTATTATACAGATTGACGACTGGTAGAGCGCTGAACAGCTACAGGTCCTTGTTATATCTGGTCACAGGAAAGCTGGGTGACAATAATTGAGCCAATATTAATCTATCCATCTGTGTGCTACATGGACGCCCATAGTGTTCTGTGCCAGGTATTCCTCTCTCCAATCATAACCTTAAATGAAAAATATCCCTAAAATTGATGGAGGACCGAGTTAAGCATGCCTACTGTCGCTTCATTCAATCCTATGGGAGTGTCAGATATTGCTGAGCATAGCACTTGAGTATCTCCAGCAATCTCAAGTGCTGGTGACACTGGAGCGCTAAGCTCGGCAATTTCCAATACTAACATAGTACTGCATGACGTGGTAGTAGGTATCCTCAACCAGCCACTCTATAAATGAGGAAAAATGGGATCGGTGGTCCTAGTAGTAATCCCAGCCTGTAGATTACCATCGCAACTTACCTGTAGACTCTTCAGGACTTGGGTCAAAGTTCAGCCACTCGCTGCACAGAGGGTACGCTGGTAAGATGATGTCATGGTGGACATAGAAGGACTCCTCCTCATGGTTATATACTGCAGGGATGACAATTATACATCATAGGTCAGACCAGACCACATCCAGCCCTCTAACCATCTCATACCGGCCCGCACGAGAGTGTAATAAAATTTGAGCTCCTCTCCCCATCATTAAATAACGATGCAATTAGTTCCTCCATATTGAATGATTGTAATGTTTTATTTACTGGGTTGGGTTACATGTGTTCTTATGTGGCCCCATGGGAAAACTAATTGACCACCCCTGCGTTCGATGCATCAAAAGGGGTATTTTTTCCATAGAAACAAAATATGTACATATATTTAATTATAAAATTATCTAAGTTTAATTCATTGATTTATAACCTGTAATTAGTGCGCCACCTAGGGGCCAGAAACACCGGAGTTTTAATATTTAAAAAAAAATAAAAAAAATCTGAGATAATCATAAACACAGAAGTTACTAACTTAAAAGGGTATATCCATTTAAAAATAACCTACGTCATAGGTCAATAAAGAAAATCTACCATCAAAATCCATCATGATAGACTCATTCACTGGCTCGACCACACTACGGCCCACTACAAGGCCGCCTGTAGCTTGCAGATCCAGTACCCCAATTGCCACCACTATCTTAACTGGGCTAATGAGACAGAAGGGCACTGGGGGTGTTACTAGAGTGCCTCCGTCCTGGAGCTTCACAAGCTGTTACACTGTCTACCCCTTGCTTCCCTCTCTCTCAGGTAATCTCACTGTAGCAGCACACAGTGGAGGACTGGAGCACTGCTCACCCCTCCTGTCTCCATACGGGGGTAAAGCGGTTTGCTCCATATCATGGAAGAAGTAGTACCTGCCCTATTATTTTGAAGTGCGGCCACACTGCTCGTCATGAGTTTTTGCCGTCTTTTCGGCTATCTCACGGCTGCTCTCTGTGGACATGTGCATGCAGCCTAAATAGGTAGGTTCCTGATGGTAGGTTTCCTACAACGCAAAAGACCGGAGCCAATGACCACATCCTCACCGTGGATTTCAAGATTGCAGTGATCCTTCTCCGTCCTCCCGCAGACCAGGAGGTTGTCTGAGGGTTTGATAACAAAGTCCTCGGTTTCGTACTGTTCCTACAAGACAATACGGGGTTAAAAATTACCATCAGATAATTTTGTGCAGGTTTTTTCCCTATACCCTATAGCTACAGGTGCCACCTCTGGCACTATTGTCCCTGGTGAGATGTACAAACATGTCTTTGTGTAGGTTAGAAGCAGCAGGATTGTAGCTTTTCCAATAGAATTGGGTGGTGTCCTCACACTGCTGTGCTCTGAGCTCTCTGTACTGCACTGCTTCACAGCCCCTTTGCTGTGAGTGACTGATGTAGTATAGAACAAGAAACTTGCTAAGGATTTGCCAGTAAAAGGGGAAGAGCTGTGAAGATGTTAAATGCATTGAGCCAAGAGCACAGCAGTGTGAGGAAACAACTCATTGCACAATCCTGGAATATAAAATCAATCAATCACAGTCCTGCTGCTACCAACAAAATAACTCCTCAGGGTCTATACCCAACACCGTCTTTGTTACTGCAAGGATTTAAAGGGATCACTGCTCCCTACAGATCCTAACCCAGTAACAACGCTGTTTCTAGTGTAATATACCAGATCCCGAGCGAAATATATACGTACTGTGTTTTTTAAAGTGATGTAAGAATCAAACTCGTTGCTGGCGTACACCGCAAGCCCGGCAAGACTGTCGCCAAGGTTCCCCACACCTTTAAGAGAAAAAAAAAAAAAAATCTGTCAAAATATACTTTATTTTTTTTCGTGCTGAAAAGACAGGGTAATACGTGTGCAGAATGGAAAGCAGAGGATGCTGGGATACGTCTATACAGGTCTAATGCTGAACAAAGTACTTGCACAAAATAAAAAACTAAAAAAAATAAAATAAAATAAAAAACACAGCAAGTACCCAGAAAAGGACATAACATAAAGCAGGGGGTGGGTGTGTCCCCCAAAGTAGCAAACCAAAAAAAATCAGATTTTACGGATAAGTACAAGCCTACGTCTCCTCTTGCATTCTTCCTCTCCTCCACCAGAGGGTGGAACTCACGTTGGTCACACCACAAGATGTAGGCCTCCATAATCCAGTGGTAGACCTTGCATCTCCACGCCCCAGTAGCCTCCTTAGAAAATTTACAAAATTAGCCAAATAAAAGTCAGCAAAAGACTGTGGGGATGTGAGGGCTATCCACTCGTCCTATAGATGTACCTACCACCCAATCTACCTTTATAGGTAGATATGTGGTGGTAGGTTAACTTTAATGGTTAGCACTACAGCCTTGCAGCGCTGGCGACCTGGCTTCAAGTGCCATCCAGGTCATATTTGCAAAGCGTTTGTATGTTCTCTCCATGTTTGCGTGGGTTTCCTCCGGTTTCCTCCCACACTCTAAAACATACTGGTAGATTGTGAGCCCCATGGGGACAGGGACTGATTTGGCAAGCTCTGTGCTGCGCTGCGTAATCTGTGTGCGCTATATAAAGAAATTATTATTATAGTAAAATCTGTAGCGGGGTTATGTACTACAGCAGCCATTCAGTGGACAGGAGATGGCCTGAGGAGCAGTTCACACTACTTTGCCCTCAGCACTCTGCATTTAAAGCCTCTGCTCAGAGGAAGTGCTGTGGCAGGCTTCAATGCTACAGCACTCACTCGGAGCAGAACAGTGAGCTAAGAGCACAGCAGTGTGAGGATAATATATTCAAATCCTAGTACATATTGCCATTTTTTACATTCCTGCGATTACATACACAAAGGTGCGATCACTCATCTCTCCAGGTTACTCCTGCAGGCAGACTGCCGTTAAGTGCAATACTCAGGACCCCTGGAAAGCTGGGTTATGACAATTAAATGGGCTCATCAATTTGTTGGTAGAGACTGCACCATTCTGACTCTCCGCTCATTAGGATATTAAGATCTCCTGTATTTCTGCTCCTTGACCATGTATCATAGAAAAATCAATTATTTCCAATTAATTCCGAAAAATTGCACCCCCCCCCCCCTCCCCCAACCTTCGTGATCCGACGTGGCAGAAGTCCATTGATTAGAGTGTAATTACCGCCGCTGTAACCTCGCTGCTTCCAATTTGCTGTAATGTAATTAATCTGCTCTGGAGTTTCCTTGTTAATTGTGCATCATCTGTCATGAGTGATGACCGGACCCCAGCGAGAGGAAGAGGAATAACCTGCGGCCCAAATCACCGCTGCCTAAGACTGCAGCGCCACCTCTGGCCAATCCGAGGAACCTTACGTTACGTTAAAAGTGTAACTAACTTTTTGCCCAAATTTTATGAATCAGTAGAATAGTTAATAGTAAACTTTGTAATAGACCATATTTTAGAAATATGTTCCTGTCTCCTTCCCCTCCCCACTTGTCACAAAATTTTAAACTACCAGTGCCATCAGGTAGGGAATGAAATGTCCGCTCTAGAATTTATAGAAATCTGACTATCTTACCTGAGAGAAGTCAAGTGAAAATGAGCAGAGAAGAGTCATATTTTACCAGAGATGAGTAAAGGGCAGTGTCAATACAGTTGCCCCTTTCTTCTGTTCTATAGCACTTCAAAACATGCTGCCGGTGTTATATTACAGATACAAATCTCATCTTTCAGGTCACATCTTGTGGGTCTACATTACCGGAGATACAGGCAACAAGTGACATAGTTGGAAATACAGACAAACATCTGTTTCCCGCTATTTATAAAGTTGCCTCCATCTCCAGTTCTGTAAATCGTTGAAGCATATGCATGATGAAATCGTAAAGATGAGATTCTTCTCTTTAATATGACACCAGCGACATGTTTCAAGATGCATAGAACTGAAGATAAGGGCATCTGAAGTGACATCCTCCTGCAGACTCTAAACGTGACTCCTCTCAGGCAAAATGTGACTCTTCTCTGAAAAAAAAAAAATTCTTTTATAGGTAAATAGGCAAGATTTTACACGAAAGGCGGGAATTCTAGAAAGGACATTTCATCCTCTATGTGAGGGGAGCACAAAGTGTACAACACTTTTTAGAGGAGCAGTGGAAGACTGGGATCTTGTACCTGCATCTCCATCATCATCATAATTGTCCAAGTCGTATTCGGCCAGCTCATCGTCTATCGGCTCAGAGATGTTCTCCTCCTGATCCTCGGACGGTTTAGCGGCATCTTCCTCATCTTTCTCTGCACAGTCTATCCCATCGTCTACTACCTCCTCTGTCTCGTCCTCATTTTCCTCAAGTTCATCCCTGGACAAAAAAAAAAATATTATTATACTCAACAACTTCCAACTATGGAAAATTAGGGAATGGAAGACATTTTGCTACTTCCTTCTCCATTGCTAAACTTATATTCTCTATGTAACCTTTGCTGAATCCATCTTTGCCTCCCAAGACAGAATGCAGGTCCTGGAAGTGTTAAAACTTATAGCTGGCCATAGAAGTCTATGAAGTGGGGAGGGTGGAGGAGCCAACGATCTGCAGTGTTTAATAGTGTTTTACTGTCTCACTGATACAGGATTCACATCAATACTGGTCAGTTTTTCTCTACGAGTCTGTATGTTATAAAGGTAGCAGAGACTCCTATGTGCAGTGCACAAGAGACACTATAGCTGCTAGTCTCCAGCCAACAGCACCAGGACCACTGAGAATAAGAGACAGATCCTGCGGAGGGGAAACTGCTAAAAAAAATACATAATACGAGTCATATGAGTCTTCACAAACCAATAGAGATGAGTGGGTCCCAACGTTCCAGTTTGGGTTCGGCCGCCCCCAACCCAGAAGAATTGGGTGTACAGCCACTAATTGGGAAATGAACGCCTATAGCTACTCCTAGACATTGCAGGTGCCGTACATTTGCCAGATTGGCTGTTCGGTTGCCAATCCGGTCCCAATGCCGAAGCAGGATGTTGGGTCCACTTATCTCTACATACCACTTATTTTCTTTCTTACCTCCAATAACGCTAACAAACACTGCAGCGATGTACACTATAATAATAATTCTTCTATTTATATAGCGCACACAGATTACGCAGCGCTGCACAAAAGCATGACAAATCGGTCCCTGTCCCCATGGGGCTCACAATCTAAACAACCTAACAGTATGTTTTGGAGTGTGGGAGGAAATCGGAGGACCCGGAGGAAACCCACGCAAACATGGAGAGAACATACAAACTCTTTGCAGATGTTAACCTGGTTGAGATTCGAACCCAGGACCCCAGCACTGCAAGGCAGAAGTGCTACCCACTGAGCCACCGTGCCGCCCCTACTAGAAATGCTGGACCGGTCTCAAAGCAATCTGGCGTATGCATGAGGGGGGCGGTCCGAGGCGCTGCCACTTCCCCAGACCGCCCCGCTTACTCCATAGGCCGAGCGTCATGTGACATTTAACGCATGCGCTACAAAACGCATTGCAATAGCTGGAGAGATTTGCCCAATGAAACAGCTGGTAACATTTGTGTTTACAAAACGCAAGTGTCAACACGTTTGCTAACATTGTGTTAACACATGTTTGTTAGCACATTGTTATCACACAAGTTAACTGTTTTATAAACACAAATGTTAACCGCTGTTTCATTAGGAAAATCTCTCTTCAGCTGCTGCAATGCGTTTTGAAATGCATGCGTTAAATGCCACATGTGACTGCACCCTTAAAGAAGAGCAGATCCTGCCAGAGGGGCACACACCAGTATGTCATGTGCTGGGCTTACAATCCTTCATCCTGGTGATAGATGTCCTTTAAAGGGATAACATATACTAGCAGTTGGGTAACCTCCTACAAATAGCATTAATGGCTTCACAGGACTTACTCGAGTTGTTCTTTGGCTTCAGTTATTAGTTTGTTCAATTCCTCCTCCTTTAGTTCAACCTAAAAGGTAAAACGTGACAAAAGATATTTAATTTAATAATCCAGAAACACTTTAAAGGATTACTCAGGAAGCTGAAAGGACCTTTGACCAGGTCTGGATGTGAGTGAAATCACAACTCCTGAGCTTGTTCCGACAAAGGGTTTAACTGTCCGATACCTTAGGCCAGTGATGGCGAACCTTTGGAGACAGAGTGCCCAAACTACAACCAATACTCATTTACATTTCACAAAGTGCCAACATGACAAATTAAGCAGTAACTTATTGATCCCTGCTGTATCACAGGTTTCAATCATATTGGTGTCCTGAGTTCACCAATACAATAGAAAGATGATGGAGAAATTTGGATTGTAGCTTCCCTCCAGCATCCACTGAAGAGAAAGAATCAGGGGACCCAGAGCAGGAGTTCCAACGATAGCCCACATCTATCCACACCTTCTTGTTCCTCCTGTAGTCCTGGCAGCCAAGGATATTGCATTAAAATGGCGCTGAGCATGGCACATCCTGGGCTGTCTTGGACCACAGGAGGAAGCTTTGAGTCCTATCTGGCAAACTGTCTGTTGGCATGAAGCCCTGGGTGCCCAAAGAAAAGGCTCTGAGTGCCAACTCTGGCACCCGTGCCATAGGTTCGCCACCACTGCCTTAGGCCGGCGCCACACGTGGCGCTTTTGTCTGCGCTTGCAAACGCAGACAAAGTCGCGCCCACCGGGGCGAGCCGCCGGTGTTTTGCGTTAATTTAACGCGAAACACCGGTGGCTCGTTCCCGACAAGAGGGGCTTTCTCAACCTGCCCTGAGGCCTTTGCATTTCAAAATGCAACACAAACGCTGCATGTGAACGCGGCCGTAGCCTCTCAAGGATCTAGCTGTACAACTCCATACCCCTTCTTGTGCAAAGACATAAGGGTGCCTGAGAGGCAAAGATGCCACCCACACACCCCATTTTTAAGACCATCTGAGTTGTTTATAGCACAGTAAAAAAAAACAATGGGTCTGTAAAAAGAAACAACCCCTCATATAGCAATGGTAAAAGAAAAATGATAAACTTATATGTTATATGATGGTGAAGATGTAAAGAAATGAAAGAAAGAAATGATCATCACTTATAGCTGCCCAACTACAAGCAGTATGCAAGGCTTAAGCCCCATACACACAGTGCATCATTCTGCGCTTCTACCCATATAGCACCGTCCAGCCCCATCCTCCCACCTTATCAGGGACTTCTTTTGCGACCCCTCGCTGCACCCAAGAAACGCAGGTAATCTGACAGCTCATAGTGCACACCGGAGCAACGATCAGAAAAACTTCCGGTAAACAATGGCTGCCTCCGCTCGACACACGTGGGTTCCTGTCTGATGTTACTTCCGGTCACATGACGTCTACGGGCAGATAGACGCCATCTTTAGTGAGGGAAAATTCATAAGCGTAGTATCCCGAAATGTAGCCCGTATTCTCCGCCAATCAAGAGGAAGCTAGTTCATAGACACGCGCCTGATATTTTAAATAAACAGGGTCGGCGATTTTTACCTCCATTTTGAGTTTTTTTTTCACTGTATGTTACTGGTTGTAGACAAGACTTCTGTGTATTTATTGCTATCTTGGAATTACATATTCAATCAATATTTAACCCCAATTTTGGCCTTTATATTGTGAAAGTGACTATTTTAGTTTGTTTCAATCAGGATTTTCAAGAGCTGTGACTTTTTCTAGAGCCATTTGGTACAGGAGGACTTGTTTTTTTATGTGCGGCAACCTAAAAATTGGTAAAAGAACCATAATTTTTTATGATCTGACCCCACCTCCCCCTCAAACACACAAAGTACACCAGCGCTTAAATTTTCCTAATATTTTTATATAAATTTTCACACATGACACATTTACAAGTTCTATGGGGTGGGAAGGAATTGCAGCGGCTACAGTAACGCCCCCCAGTAACAAAGGAACTGTAGCCCTTGTATATACAATTTGTAACCTAAGCACACCTACTGTATTTTTCAGACTACAAGGTGCACCGGATTATAAGGCGCACCATCAATAAATGCCTGCTGAAACGTCTCTGTTCATATATAAGGCACATTATGATTATAAGGATGAATGACCAGCAGGTGGCAGACCTGTGCACACTTCAAAGCAGCTGTTGTCTATGTACGGTTCATATATAGAAGGCGCACCTTTGATTTTTGAAAAAAAAATAAAATTTTGTGCTCCTTATAGTCCGAAAAATATGGTACTCATAGCCATGTGCCTGCTGAACCTGTGTCTTATCCTCATGATCCTTGGAATCACTTGTAATGTGTAATTAGTGTTTAAAAATATGCAAATTGGACTGAGGGACTACGGTGTACATAACAGAAGCCCCTTCAACTTATTATGCACGCCTCTTGCAGGCATTTGCTTCCTCCTCCCCTTACATCAATGTCCTGCCTCCTGGTCTCTACCCCGACACACTGGAAGACCAACTCTTGTGTGAAGAAAATCCCTTTACCCATCGTCCCCCCGTAGTGCCGCTTTCTCCAATCCCCGGAGCCACGCAAGGAGAGGAGTCACAGCCGGATGGCTCCACCTCCTTATCTCAGAGCCCATGGACAAGTGGAAGCAGGACTGTGGGGGAACAAGTGGAAAGGGGATTAATGTGCTGGGCCACAGGAGGGAGGAAGCTGGAGGCAAGGAAGCCACAGCAGTTTCCTTCAATGGGAGTTTCCTCAATTTTAGAAGAGTTGTCTAAGGTGCAGTGTATAAGAGACATGATGGCACTTAGCAGAATGAGAAAACCCACGTATCAAGGTGCAAGTCATACAATTCCTAGAAAAAAAAAAAAAAAATTCTATAATCAGGGGCAGAGCTGATAATTGAAAGGGTGTCCATAAGGCTGGTTGCCTACAAGCCATTGTCCAGGAAACTCTTGTGCTGGTTGGGATTAAGAAGAGCCTCATGATTGGACTCAGTATGGTCACACAACCCATCTGACAGCTTAAAGGGGTATTCTCGTCTGGACATTCACATTTAGTTTCATTAATCTTCCATTTATAAACATTTCTTCAATTCGATGTTATTAAAAAAAAATGTTTGTGTGAAGATAATTTCTCATAAACGTAGTCATGTTGAACCTTAGAAACGAGATGGCTTCCTCGGTTACGACCACCTCACACTCTTCAGCGGTGGCCAGACATGCGCTATTGAGTCCTGCCTGACCTCCTGGATTAAGCGTTCATTACTACAGGACGACTGTAGGACCTGCAGTAACTCACGGACATTTCATATACAAAAACATTTTGTTTATTTGTGCAATCCCTCCAGCAGAGGTGGCCGTATCCGAGGAAGCTCTCTCGTTTCTAAGGGACAACATGGCTATGTTTATGGGAAATTATCTTCACACAGGAGCATTTTTTTTAATAACATCCTATTGAAGAAATGTTTATATATGGCAGATTAATCAAACTGAATGTGAATGACCAGACGAGAATATCCCTTTAATTAGCATGTAGGGTACAAGAGCTTCATCTTGATATGAGCCTTCACGCTCAACCAACTCCTCAATGGTTCCGATTCTGGTGTACATCAAGTGGGTAGAGCTAGACAACCCACAAATTATTATAGTTCCTAGAAGCTTGGTTAGGCCAGTGGTCCTGAGCTGGAACTGAAAGATTGTCACACCTGATGTCTGGAGAAGCCCAATTCTTAGGGGGCTAACGAGAACTCTAGGATCAATGGAACAATATCCTTATGCCAAGATGGACAAACTCAATCATTTGCCTAGAGAATCCCTTTATACTGCACTACATGCAAGTTATGTGTAGAAACAGAAGTTTAAGGTCCATCTCCATCCAAGAATCAACCGTCAAGACCCCTCAGTCATGAGGCTGGGGCCTGCAGAACCTGGTCAGTTTTGTACAATTTTGATTCTAGAGTTCTACAAGTTATGGGGGCCCCCCATATAAAATTTTTGTAAAGGTGTATTGTACCCCCCCCCCCCCCCCCATCCACAGAACCAAAATAATGACCAAGTTAGTAGTTTAGTATCAGGATTTTATTCTGACAACTATTGTTATTCTAGAAACCAGTATACAACTAATTCACAAGTGATTGAGGCGCAATGTGCAGGACAAGTTCAACCAAGGCAACGTTCACAGATCTTTCAGGTCTGCCTGAACACCCCACAGAGTGTCTGCACTCTTCTTCAGCTGGGCAATTTCATCATCTGTCAGCTTCTGTTTCACCACCTCGACCAGACCATTGCCATTCAGGACACATGGGAGACTGAGGAAGACTTCATTCTCAATGCCATAGTAACCCTGGTGAAGAAGTTGAAGTTGTGAGAACCAACATGAAGCGTTTGGCCCAGCCAGTTACAAATAAGAGTCCCAAGTCTACCAACCTACAGCTTACATAAGCATTTGCTCCAGTGGCTTTTCCAAATGTTGGAGCTACTCTGGATTTATCATCTGCGATAGCATCTCTTGCATGCATTTTCTTTGATTAGTTAATGCACAACCCATCCATAGTTGAACTCTCCCCACAATCATCTAGTAAAGTAGATGATATTAGTTGCTGGGGTTCATGGGATTTGAATCCAGTTCTAACCTTTGCCCTACGTGCCCTGAAAATTGGCCACACCACCCTAGGTTCAACAACATGCAGGGCCGGATTACAGGAGGGGCTCCTGGGGCTAGAACCCCGGGGCCCCCACCACTTTAAATTTTTAAGGGGCCCCCACCAGTTTCCGACAGTCAGCGACTCAGCTCAGCCGAGTCGCTGACTGTCTCTGTGCGAAATGCACATAGGGGTCTAGGATGTCAGCTAAACACAGCTGCCTCCACTGGGGGAGATGGCCATTTTCTACAGGGGACTGGCGGCCAAATTCTACAGATTGCTGAATACTACAGGGGGATGGCAAGCTATATACCTCCAAAAACATTGTTGGAAGGGCCCCCACCAGTTTGAGCCCAGGGGCACCCCCCCCCCCCCCCACCACCTTTAATCCGGCCTTGACAACATGTAATACATATTTGCCAGAGGGGTGATGAGCATCGAGAACATTTTTCAAACTCTCCATACACAATTATATCAGGAGACTGCACCAACAATACTATGGCTACTCTTACCTTCACCATGGTGGAGACCGGATGTACTCTACCCAGGTTCTTTGTGATGGATTCGCACAGGTCAGCCACGCTCATGCCGATGGCCCAGTTGGTGTATCCCTTAAGTTTGATCACTTCGTAGGCACTAGTGAAATATCAGATGTATTGGCAATTTAATGTTTGTTCATTTTCACAGGAACCACCCAAGACCATCTAAATTCATGAGAGCTTTTGAAGGCCAAGCCCAGATTTCTTCCCTTGCATTGAAAGGGTCCATGAATGGTTCAAACAGTGAACAAGATAGTCGTCATTACCTGTCAACCACTTGTTTGTGGACCTCCTTCCAGTTCTCAGGGTCTTTGTCAGTTCCGATAGCAGGGTTAAGAGACTGTAGGGCAACACCAGCCACATTAACACCACTCCAAACCGCAACTGCAGAAGAACAAGCACGTAGTCACCATCAGGTTTTGAAAGCATCATTGCTAACCAAATAATCTGGATGGTCACTCACCACTGGAGTCTCCATGTTCTCCCAGGACATAAGCATGGCAGCTGCTTGGATGGAGGTTAAGCTTTTGAGCCATCAAGTAGCGGAATCTTGCAGAATCCAGATTGGTGCCACTTCCTATGATACGGTTCTGGGGCAGACCACTCAACTTCCATGTCACATAGGTCATGATGTCAACTAGAAGCAGATTTTTAACCCATTACTAGAGTTATGAAGTGCGCCAAGATTATAGACACCTATGCAATGGCCAACAGTCTTGAAGGCCATGTTTACACCTACCTGGATTGGAGACAACAAGAAGTGTGGCATCTGGACTGTATTTAACAACTTGGGGAATGATGAATTTGAAGACATTGACATTTCTCTGTACCAGGTTGAGACGGCTCTCTCCCTCTTGCTGTCTGACGCCACCGGTGACCACTACAATCCTAGAATTTGCTGTTACGGAGTAGTCTGTGCAATGGAAATATATGGCACATGAAAGGGTTTCCTGGTACAAGACACTAAAATAGAACTTCTTGGGCTGCAAGTTTGTCAACATTCTACTGGGACAAGGATCTTTCCCTTGCAGTACATCCCACCATGGTGGGAACTCCATGGGCAAGCCATTCATACCACAGATTGCACTGTATTAAGATCAGAACCACTGCTGAATCCCATGGGGTCCTGGTGGTCTTCAAACTACTACCCAATATGAGTTTTTACCTTGTACTGTGTATAGTATGACTTTTGGTAACCTCAAACAAGGCATTTGTGAGGGCCAACTCTTCAGTACATGCTGGCAATCAGGTACACAAGATTTGACAGATAACCAAGCAAGAGTACAAAGAGGACAAGACAAATTAGTCTAGACATCCAAAATGTCCCCTCAAACATAACATAGACATTACCCACTTATTTAACTTCTGTATGAATCAGACCAATGTGGATGAAGTGCTACAATACAAGTTCTCCTCACCTTTGTCTGCAACAATTTTTGGCGTTTTAAGGAACAGGCTTGCATGTTGCAGATCCAACATCTCACCCCTGAGCTTGTCTTCCAAGATATCGACCAAGGCCACTTCATCAGCAAGATTCTGTTTGAGAAAGAAGCCTTCAATACCACAACACCAAATCTGAAGATCAGCTAATGACACTTTAAAAACAGAGGCTCTACAGATTCCTGCAAGCATTTCTTGAAGGCCATAGTCCAAATTTTAAATCACACTTTATAAATTTGGTTTAGCCACATGGATTGACAATCAGGGGAACACCATAAATTTATTGCTTCAAAGACTTATTCAACCAGTAAGTAGGGGGTACCAAGCTCAACCCCTTAGATTGTTCTACATGAGGAACTGGCATAGGACTCTCGTTAGTCAACCCCAACCCTAGTCCCAGATGAGCCATCAAGAGCCAATTCTTCAGTGCCTACTTGGGAGACTTGTTTCCCTGTACTTAATTTATGAAGGTCCGGGTTCCTCCCCACTCCTTTCACTACCAGGAGTGAAGTTAGCCTTTCTGGACAGAGCTGAACTTCCCATTACAGTGTTAGTCTAGTGTTTCCGAGACAAAGGCTTGCTGAAGGTCGTCTGTGCAGGAGTTGGTCACATGCTTTGTGTGAGTGGAGCTATTTTTGGCACATACCTGCTGGAGGATGCTGACGGTACATGCCATGCCAACTTGCCCGACACCTACGATTGTGATCTTGTTCCTTGGAGGAGCAGTCTTATCCTTTACAGTGCTGCTGAGCAGTCCCTCTTGTACAGTTGCCATGGTTTCTAGAAGAGAAATTCCCAAACCAGTCAAATAAAGTGTACAAATTATGGAATGATTTGTCAAACTCAAGAGGGTAGGGTGGCACCATTTTCCATTTCTGCTTGTAATCGATACATGGAAACCAGAATTGGACCAACTCAATACAACAGTTCAGATGTTATGGATGCAGCTAGTGTCCCCCCCTCCCAAATTACTTCAGCAAGCAGAGATTTTATATCAATGGAATTTTAGATCCTATAAGAGTTTGTCCTTCACTTAAAACAAGACCTTGATGTGCAGTTTTGAAGTTGGAGGACACAACTTGAGGGTTCAGGTTATGCATTGGCACCATCACCTCCTATAGTTTTGAGGGCCCAGACTTTCCGAAGGCGTCCTGCAGTCTCTGATCAGCTCCCCATTTATACTTCCATCCATGGAACACCCCAAATATCAGTAAAATTGTCTTTATTCAAAGACAAACTTTTTGCAAAGTTTCTAGTCTCCAAAGTAGCAACTTTAGTAGACAGCGCCCCCACTAGTCAGATGTTTAAAGGGCCATGGTACAAATGCCGTGACCCATTAGTTAGTGTTCATCCCACACTATACATGAAGTGGTGGTGCCCGGCACTCAAGTGGATGAGCAAAGCTGCATGAGGGCGTACTTAGGAATAATTTGAGTTAATGCAAAACATAAGATCCCACATGTGGATTTTTTTGGTTGTGCAGCATCACGCTACCCATGACGTCGCTGTATATCCTGCCTCCCGCAGCTTCACGACTCAGGTTACCAGTCTATAGCAAAGCCCTGGACGTGCATTCAGCCTCCCATCTTATGGAAGCGACGCTGCACACATTAATGCTACACAAGGTCGTCCTTCCATGTCAGGTGCTGCCCTGGCATCAGATCCAAGTTTCCTTGACAAGCGGAAAACCCTTCCAAGAATTTTAAAGAGGAATTATTGTATATATAATTACCGTTATAGAACGTGGGCTTGTATCCATCTTCTCCAAACACATCACCCAACAATCTGACTGCTACATTCATCATGTCCAACGTCCATCATCACCAAGTTCTCTGCCCCTGGACTTCTACTGTAGTGACTCAAGTACTGACATACCCCACACAAGTCCATATACACGCCATTAACAGTCCATAATACACACCTACAGGTTTAGAAACCTACAATATGACTGTATAAGATGGTCCTTGGTCTATATGGTCAGTATCAAGTCCATAAATCTTGACTATGGGTCAAGAGACACAATTAGCAGCAAAGATTAGGCTTTTCAGACCAGTTCTTCTACTCCCAGGTCACTGCCCATAGCATCTCCATAGATTTACTGCTAAGAGTTTCTTAATCTTCATAATTTGGGTAAAGGAGGGGGGGGGGGGTGTTCTAATAACAAGTTAGACAAGAATAGGGGACGACCCGTCAACCAATTGCACCCACAATATGAATGGAGCATCTGGTCACACATGCTCCCTGACGCTCTGTTTATCAGAACTCTATGTCTTCCAGGGCCATTAAATAGTGACTGGGGTGGCCCACAAAGTTTGACCCACAGTTCCATTCATTCTTTTTTGGGTCGGGCAGCACAGACCCCCATTGCTTGAACTACAGGTCAGGCATGTGCACCACGGTGCCATTCACTTTATGGCATGGAGATGCTCTGCAACTTCATTTAGTGCTATCAAGGCCAGTTTTAGACAAAGTGGGGCCCTTGGTAAAAACTAAAAGTGGGGCCCCAAAATAAAACTATTATATGACCAGTCAGTAAGAGGCTCCTTTAGTTCTGCAAATTATAGGAGATCGATGCATGGGGCCGCTTTAAGACAGGTGGCCCTGGGCAAATGCCCAGTTTGCCATCCCCCAAAACCACCCGAGTGCTATAGAGAAACAGAGCATTCCCTTGATACACAAGGGTTATAAGGCCAAGGCTCCCCCCCACGCAACAGCTTATCTCTTAAGGGGGCATTCACGCCTGGTTTTAGGTTTGAAAACTCCCATCTCAAAAACTGCCCATGTGAACACACCTTTATCCCGTTAACCTGTGACCCGATGAACCTTCAAGTCCAAATCATGTGCATAATATAAAACTGGAAATCTTATCAAATTAAAAAAGTTACTGTATTATATGCTGCCAAATCTTAACATCTTAAAGGGATGAATCTCTCATCGCAGCTATGACTCCACGTGTACAAGTCACGACCCGGTCATGTTTGGTTTGTGATCTAGAACATCTCGTTTCCTGCTTAGTAAGACTTCCAGTAACCATCTGCAGGTCCCAGCGTTACGAAACCTTCCATCTGCTCCGTCGTGGCCATTATATTACAGCAATTCAAGTAAAGCGTCCCCTACGCTGACGTACACAGGTCTATATAATGTGTCGTTTTATCTATAGGCAGGCGCCGAGACCTGGCAGGCGTCCAGCTCACGTCTCACAATAGACGGGGCCTGTGCTGGATTGTGGCGAGATAACAAAGGGTTACACAACACGCTGCTACAACTTATAAAGGGTTAAAGGAAGCAAGACGTAGAATATGAAGTATGAAGCATTCGATACAAAAGTGTGAAGTGTTCCGTCTAACCAGATGAGTGATGCAAGGATCAGCGTAGGGATCACTGCCAAGATGCCAGGGTCACCCAGCGCAGCGTGGACCAGAGACGCATCAATAAGAGGGGGGTCATTCGCTACAATCGGGTTTAACCCCTTCCCGGTGGCAAAGCTTAAAGTAGCACATAGCAGAATAATACGTACATGACTTATGGCTGTGGATGTCTGATTGTACGAGGCTTCGGCTGTCAGAATGAGGCAGAGGAGTGGTTACAGACTACATGACTACAGCCCAGAGACACACCCCATCACCTCACTCAATCCCCTCCAAGGACAACTCTGCAAGGGCATCACAGGCCCGGCCCTACTTCAGACGCCTCCTTAGCCTAAAAATCTTCACCCCACCCCTCCCCTAAGGCCGTACAGGGGCTCATTGTGAGAAGAGACTTCTGTATTCCTGGAGGATAGAAAGTGAAGTCTGAGATGCAAGAAGGTTCCTGATAAGGAAGATAACAAAGTGTGAACCATAGAGAGATAAGATTACAGCCTATAACCATCTACTGTGAAGAGCAGAACTACAATAGTGTGAAATACAGAAGGATAAGTAAAAAAAGCAGTCCTGATACGGTCCTCAAGATTCCTGATCTCATCTGTGGGTCTGAACGATGAAAACAAGCCCATGTCCCTAGAAGATCTGTGCTTAGTCCTCCAAGATGTTAGGAACAACCTCCCCACCGAGTTCCTTTACAAACTTTGCCTTCAAGGTTCTTCTGAATAAAGGATGGTCTCGGCCCGATCACATATGCACCTCCAGGAATATGTAGGCAGTCTGTAACCAGACAGTATTGTATTGTTTACATACAAGACACCGAAGCCTGGTTAACTTGGTCACTTGTGGGTTTCTGGAGACCTCTGTGCAATTGGGCCGAGGCCCGGCCCCAAAACACTAACGTGGTGTTATGAACACAACACCAGAATAAATGTGCAACTTTAGATTTAACAAAAATAAATCAGGGAATTTTAATACCCCTCACATTGCACTTCCATAGTCTTCCCTCAAGTATTCCCTACAGCACTCCCACAGGGCAGATGAAGTATTACAACAAACATTTTGTGGGTTCTTCTTAATATCCCAACCTGCCAAGTCCCCTAAAACAGGCGATAAATGGGGCCCTGTGAGTCCAGCACTCTTCAAGGGGAATTCTAGGGTTTTCAGACATGTTATCATTAAGTTTCTGAGGTAAAACTGTTGCCCATGGAAACAAACCAGAGCTCAGCTTTAAGTTTATAAACGGCTGTGGGAAAATGAAAGCTGAGCTCTGATTGGTTGCCATGGGCAACTAAAACAGGTTTGCTCTTATGCCACAGTCACATGTCCTGCTAGCGTCACGTTCATAATGCGCCATTAGCACACAGGGGCGGGCATCGGAACGATCGCATAAGCGTTTCCCAGGAAACACATGCGTTCAGGGCAAGGTCCGCCCCCTGTGCGCTAGCATCACATTATGAATGCGACACTAGTGGCATATGTGACCATGGCCTAAGAGACTTATGATAAATCTCCCTGGGGCGCTGTCCCACGTTGCGTTTTGGCTGCGTTTGCAAACACAGACCAAACCACACCCACCAAGGTGGGCCAATTGCATCTGCTTTTCTATGTAAACGGCCGCAATCGGGAACGAGACGCCAATGGCTTGCAGCCAGAGCCAAAACACAACATGGGACAGCGCCCTAACAGCTGAGAAGAAGAGGAGATTTGACAGATTACATTGCTGTTAACAATATCATAAGTTAACGGGCAAATCTCTCCGCTGTTGTAATGCGTTAATGTCCAAGGGTGAATGCACCCTCCATGCCCAATTCTGAAGATTGCGGGTGCGTTCACACGTTCCGCTATCGTCGCGTTCATAACGCGACGCTAGCGCACAGTGGGCGGGGCTCAGGCCAATCACATATGCCATTGCCCCAAACTCCGCCCCCTGTGCGCTAGCATCGCATTATGAACGCAGCGCTAGCGGAACGTGTGAACGCGCCCTCAAACTCAAACTTTGATGATGTGATTGAAGACAGGGTGTGCTAAAACTAGACACAGGTGTAAACTTTACACACCCAATGCTCTTTGCATGCTTTGCGCAAAACTACAGAGACCAAACAAGACATTATCACATGACAATCCTTAAAAGTAAAAGCCTTGATGCCGCAGGATGACTAGTCCTACTTACCTGCTCCCAGCACTACTCTGCTATCCAAGCACAGGGGTGATGACTGCACCCAGAGCTCCCCGCTATTTATCCGGGCAGTGATGGCAAATATCCCCCAGCTGATGTATGCTAATCACATCTACACAGCAGCTCCAGGGGCAAATCCCATACACCAGGTGAGAATGAACGGCTCACACGCGTTCACACGTGGAGTAAAAGCACTGACTTTTGAAACACAATACATCAGCTGAAGAGCGGAGATTTGCCAAATGAGGGCGCGTTCACACGTTGCGTTTTGGTTGCGTTTTCATTGCGTTTGGAACGCATATACAACAGTCGATGTGAGGTAATTTGCCTAATGACATTACCGTTTACGTTTGTAAACGCAATGTTAACGCATGCGTTAACATAGCGTTTACGATGCGTTTTGTTAACGCATGCGTTAACAGTGATGAAATTAGGCAAATCACCTCTCCTCAGCTGTTGTATATGCGTTTCAAACGCAATGAAAACGCAGGTCAAAACGCAACGTGTGAACGCGCCCTGAGGGTGAAGACACACATGGCGTTTTTGGGCCGTTTTTGGGCCGTTTTTACTAAGTGCGTTTTCAGATCGTTAAAAAACGCATCAGTTTTTTAAAAACGCATGCGTTTTTTGAAAACGGATGCGTTTTTTAACGCATGCGTTTTTAACGATCTGAAAACGCACTTAGTAAAAACGGCCCAAAAACGGCCCACAAACGCCATGTGTGTCTTCACCCTGACATTGCGGTTAACATTTACATTTACAAAACGCAACCGCTAATGTGATGTTAACGCTTGTGTTAACATCACATTAACAAAACAACATTACAACATTTTGTAAACACACAAGTTAACAGCAATTTAATTTGTAAACGCAGTGCAAGCGTACGGGGGCATACACTGTGAAAGCGCCGTCAGGGCGCGTTCACACGTTGCGTTTTGACCTGCGTTTTCATTGCGTTTGAAACGCATATACAACAGCTGAGGAGGGGTGATTTGCCTAATTATATCAATGTTAACATTTCCGTTTACAAAACGTATCGTAAACGCGATGTTAACGCATGTATTTCGTTAACGCATGCATTAACATTGTGTAAACGGTAATGTAATTAGGCAAATCACCTCTCATCAGCTGTTGTATATGCGTTTCAAACGCAATGAAAACGCAACCAAAACGCAACGTGTGAACGCGCCCTCAGGGGTACATCTCGTTCAGCAGGCAGAACCCCACTTTTATAACTTATAGTAATGGAATACCCCTTTAAATTTATGTCTGTACATTGGCCAAACTAGACTTTTAATATGTTCTTCAAAAGGGCAAAACTCATCAAACGCCTCCGGTCCAGCGCAATATACCCCGCGATGGCACAGCGCAGACGTCTGTCAGGTGTGGATAGAGATCTATGACCACAATCCAGCAGGCGGCCTCTACACAGCACGACTTCCAGCAAACATCATTCTCTAGGTCACCTTGTTACAGCCGCAGCGTATAATTACCTGGCAGTCACTGTCACCTTCATTACTAGAGACCAATACAGGGGACACAGAGGAGTCCATGTCACAGGACAACATGTTTCTTCTTATGGGGTCTTCTTATGTGGCCGAGGGGCGTCACACGGGTGCAGGTTCTATCTCTGCATTCATTATAACTACATCCCTAAATGTATATGACATGACATGAGCATGAAATTACCACTCAGCACCCCCCAAACTTGGAAGTTACCAAATCCTTGTAACCTGCATAGAAAACTTCCGAAAACTAATTTAATGTCATTGTTGGAACATAAGTGAAGCTTTGATTTCTGCGCCCTCTTCCGACTTTGTTTTCACATACTGATTGGTGAAAGCTAAAGTGGTAAGTTTAGGAAGGTTTTAGGAACAGAAACTCTGCTCAAGTACTTCAGCCATGACTTAGGACAGTGATGGCGAACCTTTTAGAGTCTGAGTGCCCAAACTTCAACCAAAATCCACTTATTTATTGCAAAGTGCCAGCACAGCAATTTAAGCAGTAATTTATTTCTCCTTGTTCTTTGACAACTTTCAGTCATTCAGCCTCCTAAAGACACCAATGCAGTTGAAAGGAAGAGGGCAAATTCTCCTATCATTGTAGGAAGATTCTGTAGGAAGATTCTGTGAGTCCTGTCTGGTGAACTTCATGCTCAGGTGATGACCTGGGTGCCCACAGAGAGTGCCATAGGTTTGCCACCACTGACTTAGGGTGATGCCACACATCGCGTTTTGAAACCATTTTTTGGTCCATTTTTAAGCAATCCGTTAAAAAACGCATGCGTTAAAAACCGCATCCGGTTTTTAAAAACGCATGCGGTTTTTGAAAATGCATCCGTTTTTGACAGGTTTTCAGAATTTGCCCAATAAAAAACGGACAAAAACGCATGCGTTTTTTAACGCATCTGTCTTTTAACAGAGTGCTTAAAAACGGACCAAAAATGGTTTCAAAACGCCATGTGTGGCATCACCCTTAAAGGAAACTACAGATCTGGTGGTAGGTGCATCTAACATATGTAAGGATAGGTCCTTTTTAGGGCTAATCCTTTACTTCCCTCTGTCTTTTCTAATCTTTAATCAGGGTAACATGCAAATTTTCTAAAGAGGCTACTGGGGCGTGGAGTAGCTGGAGCTGAGGCTATGCTACCAGTAGCCTCTATGATCCTCCTAACCAGACATCGTCAGCGCGCAGCTACAAGGAGCTGCACGCACTTGTCTGCGAAACCGGAGTTCTGTGCATGCGCTGTAGCTACGGCTTTGGAGCCTGCTCCTTGTAGCTGCGCGCTGAAGATGTCTGGGTAGTAGGATCAAAGAGGCTACTGGAGCGTAGAGTAGCTGCGCCGTGTAGCCTCAGCTCTGGCTACTCCACGCCCCAGGAGCCTCTTTAGAAAATTTGCATATTACCCAGATTAAAGATTAGAAAAGATAGAGGGGATTCAAGGATAAGCCCTAAAAAGGGCAATCCTTACATACGTTAGATGCATCTACCACTGGATCTACCATAATAGGTAGATCCTTAGTGGTAGGTTCCCTTTATTATTATGATTATTATGTCCTAATAAGAAGTTCCTGAGGAACAACTTCTTTTATTACAACTCTATATGATTATGGAAATATAGAGTTATAAAAGTTACCCAAATTACCCTGCAGAGATCACCTGAGCGCCTCAGGGAGCCTGGTATTTTAATTTATGCGCTCCTCCCATTGATTAACTTTTAAAGAGTTATATAAAGTTATAATAAAAGAAGTCCTGAGGAATGATGTTTCTCAGGAACTTCTTATTAGGACTCATCAAGAGGTAGATGTCCCTTTTAAGGGAACCTGTCATCAGAAATTGACCTAATAAGTCACTATAGGTATGTTGTCAAGCAAGTATGTTATCTTTTATGACCCAGCTCGGTGACATCATCCAGAAAATCAACTTTGAAGTGAGATTAAGTTAGATGTATAAAGTCATGGAGGCGGAGAGTTAAACACTGAAGTCAAGCTCTCCTGCCTCTGCACAGGGACAAGTAGTTGACATCATTCATCGGACTTCAGTAGATCTGATCAATGATGTCCCCGGACACTGGACCACCAGTGACAGGAAATGGAGCTTTCTGAGGCAGGGAGAGCTTGACTTCAGTGTTAAACTCTCTGCCTCCATGACTTCATAAAACCAATTTACATCTCACTTAAAAGTTGATTTTCTGGATGATGCCACCACACTGGGACATGAAAGAAATGTCATCTAGAAGCTGCTCAGCTGCTGCACAACATACTGCTAGTGACTTATTAGGACAATTTCTCATGACAAGTTTGCTTTAAGTCAGTGGCAGTCCATGGAGGGTGAGGAGGGTCCAGGCTTCATATAATTAATCCATGGAGGATGAGGAGGACCCATGCTACATATAGTCAATCCATGGGGGGTGAGGGGGGCCCAGGCTACATATAGTCAATCCATGGGGGGTGAGGGGGGCCCAGGCTACATATAGTCAATCCATCGGGGGTGAGAGGGGCCCAGGCTACATATAGTCAACCCATGGAGGGTGAGGGGGGCCCAGGCTACATATAGTCAATCCATCGGGGGTGAGGGGGGCCCAGGCCACATATAGTCAATCCATGGGGGGTGAGGGGGGCCCAGGCTACATATAGTCAATCCATCGGGGGTGAGAGGGGCCCAGGCTACATATAGTCAACCCATGGAGGGTGAGGGGGGCTGGGCTTAATATAATTAATCCATTTTGAGGAGGACACAGGCTAGAAATAGTCAATCCATGGGGGTTGAGGAGGACCCAAGCTACATATAGAAAATCCATGGGGGGTGATGGATCCCAGGCTACATGTAGTAAATCCATGTAGAGTGAGGGGGGCCCAGGGGGGGGGGGGGCAGTAAATCCATGGGGGGGGGGGGGCAGTATGGTAGCTGCGGACAGCAAGGAGGGAGAATGAAGAATCCATGGTGGAATAAGAAATGACTTCTGTGAGACGTCTCCATTCTTGTCCTGGGCTGACCAGTTACCCATCCCTGCTCATTTTGACAACACCCACATTTTTTTTTTTGGAACCCAGTTTCTGCAACAAATTGTGTAATCTTCTTCCTCTGGAATTACATCTTGGGCTGTCATTATGACAAACTGGTCGAACTTAGGCCAGGGAGTCTCCTTGTTTACTGTCACCTTATCATATCTAAGTGATTAATGGGGGGGTGACTGTATCTCTTCAGCTTTGGAAGCCGTAGAGAGCTCTCCCCATGGTGTGGGCGAGTTTCACCCATGGCATATAAGGATCACCTTGAGTATATACAACATTAGAGGTCACCACAATGCCACCTGTGCCTGGACACCCAGATGATGGGCCTTCCACTAACATGGTCCATCCTGCTCTGGAGAACCAGCAAATCCTACTTGTGGAGTCCATAATCCTGTGCAGGTTCCTACTAACTATTATCATCCATTTGAAGGTTCTCACTACCTTCAAAAATGCATTTGCAGGTCTTTACCAAGATTGGATGAAGATTGCCTTGGATCTAGGCTTGGTGAAAATTGTGCAGTTCTGCAGTTAAATACCATTAGAGAACCTTTAAAGGTCCTGCAAGGGCTTTTATATACATGTTTGTTGTGAGGTAGCACACATGTCTGAGGATTTCAGGGCTGGAGCTCCCTCTCTGTGTTGCCTGTACAGGGTATAAAACTGCCCTGAAAATGTGGGTGTATATTTGGTTCTGGGCTGTGTATTTGTCGTACCAGGCAGTCGGCAGACATGGGGCAAGCCCGAGTTCGGCCTATGGCAGAGCCAGGGAACAATACGTTCCCTGCTCTACCATTAGACAATATGAGGTAAATCAAGATGACGGGGCCCCTTGGTACACCTCCCAGGGACACAGCGAGGGAAGACGACGAAGTCGGCGCGCATCGGGGGGAGGGCGGAAGGTGAAGTAGAATTTTATTATTTTACCTTGGAGTGTGTATAGGTTTTTTTTTTTTTTAAATTTTAAAGCTTTTATTCAAAAATAATTATGCAGTATATACAGTCAAGAGAGGAAAATTTACAAGATTGCCACATAACCAATCTGCTGTGTGTATAGGTTTTATAGGGGGATTGTATATCGTTAGTTATTATAGGATGTGCATATAGTAATAATAGGGGGACTGTATATAGCTAGTTATTATAGAGTAGTGTATATAGTGATCATGGGGGGTATATATTTATAATAGGGGGACTGTATATAGTTAGTTATTATAGGAGGTGTATATAGTTATTATGGGTGTCTGTATATATTTATTATAGGGGGTGTATATAGTTATTATGGGTGTCTGTATATAGTTATTAAAGGGGGTTGTTATAGTTGTTATAGTGGAAATGTATATAGTTAATGCTGTGGGACTGTATATATAGGTAATGTTCGGGGGACTTTATATAGGTAATGTTGGGGGGGACTATAGTGATTATTGGGGGCTGTAAACGGTGAATACTGTGGGGGGCGTATATAGTGATTACTGGGGGCTGTATATACTGATTGCTGGGGAGGCTGTATATAGTGAATATTTGGGACTGTATATAGTGATTGCTGGGGAGGCTGTATATAGTGATCACTGGGGAGCTGTATATAGTTGTTAGGGGGCTGTATACAGTAGTTACTGGGGGCTGTATATATTTTTTGCTGGTGGGCTGTATATAGTGATTCCTGGGGTCTATATATTGTTATTGCTGGGGGCTATATATAGTGATTGCTGGGGGGGATGTATATAGTGATTGCTGGGAGGATGTATATAGTGATTGCTGGGGGGCTGTATATGGTTATTGTTCGAGGGCTGTATATATGTATTGCTGGGGGCTGTATATAGTGATTTCTGGGGGCTGTATATAGTGATTGCTGGGGGCTGTATAAAATGATTGCTGGGGACTGTATATAGTTAATGCCAGGGGGCTGTATATAGTGATTACTGGGGAGTTGCATATAGTGATTGCTGAGGGATTGTAAATAGTGATTACTGGGGGGCTGTATATAGTGATTACTGGGGGGCTGTATACAGTAATTGCTGGGGGTTGTATATAGTGATTACTGGGGGTTGTATATGGTTATTGTTTGGGGCTGTCTATAGTAATTACTTGGGGCTGTATATAGTGAACAGTGGGAGCTGTACATAGTTATTACTGGGGAGCAGTATATAGTGATTGCTCTACCCTGTCTAGACTACATTCAATGGGGGCCCCCCACCAGATTTTGCCCCCAGGGGCCCCCACTAGCCTTAATCCGACCCTCCGCATGCAGGTTATACGCAACCCCCAAAATAGGTCCTTTCTCTCCAGGGGCCATGGTAGTTTTAGGGGCTGCCCACTTATGTTTCAGAAATTGTCAAAATATTTCAGAATTGTCCTATCGATTTAGTATTTTTAATCACAGAAGAACCGAGTCCTCATACAAGGATTTCTCTTTACGCTGCATATTTCAGTGCCCTGTAAATATTATTGTGTGACTTTTGCTGCTGGTCACATTTGCTCTACCTCAATAATTACAGCCTGAGATCTTGTCCCACTGGCCGCAGCCAGATTCCAAAATTGTTGCTTTAAGTGAAAACCAATTATACAGGACTAACCTTGTTTTTACCTTCGAAAATACCTCTGCTCTACTCTTCTAATGGAATATGTAGCTTGAAGGTGTTTTCTGTGAAAAAACTAAAAAACTACATTGACGGGCTGAACGTAGGATCTGTCCCGATACCCATTACTGTGTCCATGGTTATCTAGAGACTAGGGTTTGAATCCCCGCCAATACTAACAAAAGAAATCTACATAATAAAAAATACAAACAAAAAATATATATAAAAAGTGGGAATATTTCTTAAAGGGAACCTGTCACCAGGGACCTCATTGTCACTAAAGACAGGTTGCATCACAGCTGCAGTGCAAATCTGCCTCTCTGCCTTTTCTAAGCATTTGCATTACAGTATAGTTGTATGTTATAACTTACTCTTGCTCCCTGAGAGAATCCTCTGTTTAGTCCTAGGGGTTGGACTTCGGTTTGCACACATTTAAACAACATGTGACTTGTCTGTGCTGCAGACTCCTCAGATCTTAGCTTTGTGCTCCTGTACTGCTCCTCCATCCTACTCCTTCCCAGAGGTCACACTGGTGAGATGACATCAGTGGGGGAGGGACAAACTGTACAGGAGCACAAAGATGGGGGCAGCCTGCAGCTCAGACAAGGCACATGTTGTTTTTTGAAATGCATTCAAACCAAAGCCCAACCCCTGGGACTACCCCAGGATTCTGTCAGGATGCAAGAGTAAGTTATAATACACAATTATCTTGTAATACCAATGCTTAGAAAAGGCAGAGAGGCATGTTTGCCTTGCAGGTGTCATGGGCTTTTACAATCTGTCTTTAGTGAAAATGAGGTCCCTGGTGACAGGTTCCCTTTAAAGCGGTATTCCAGTAATATGAACGTCTGATACAAAAAAAACCATAATGTTATAAATAAATGAATACAACAAGACTCAATGTCATCGACCACAAGTGGAGCTTAAAAAGTTTGCTTTTATTGTTCCCAAAATGTTATGGGCTTTGTAAAGTAGGTGGAGTTATCTCCAAGATTGCCACAACAGCATACTACAACTCCCATGATTCCTCATTTCTCAGTAACAGCTCCTCCCTCTTTTGCTCGGCTCTCATTGATTTTGTACCAGACTGTCCTGCTGGTACTAGTAATGATGTGTGTAACTGCCATCACGGCACATGGGCCTCAGAGATGGCATCTCACCATAACACTGGTCAAACTGGATGAACTGCAAGCAAATATAGTGATGATCACATGAAATGTGCTTATTCCTGGAATACCCCTTTAAAGTTAAATGTAAACCATTTTTAAAAATTCTCAAAATAAACCCCACAAAGCTATAAAAGTCAAAGCAATCTATACCCATACTCCATTGGATAACCTGAGACCATCAATCGCTGGCACATTGAGGGCACCTGTCACCAGGGAGCTCATTTTCATTAAACACAGATTGCAGGAGCCTAAGCATTTGTATTACAGTATAATTGAGTGTTATAACTTACCTTACAATCTGACATAATCCTCTGTGTAGTCCTAGGGGTTGGGCTTTGGTTTGGATGCATTTCAAAAAACAACATGTGACTTGTCTGGGCTGCTCACCTCTCAGTTCTCATCCCCCACCTTTGTGTGCAGACTCCTCAGCTCTCAGCCCCCACCTTTATGCTCCGGTACAGCTTCTCCCTCCTCCACTGATGTCAGCTCACCAGGCTGTGAGCTTTGTGAAGGAGCAGGAGGGAGCAGGAGGGAAGAGCTGTACAGGAGCACAAAGTTGGGGAGTGCTGAGGAGTCTGCAGCACAGACAAGTCACATGTTGTTTTTTGAAATGCATCCAAACCAAAGCCCAACCCCTGGGACTACACAGGGAAAGCTGTAAGGGTGCAGGGTAAGTTAAAACGCACAATTAAATTGTAATGCAAATGCTCATAGAAGGCAAAAAGACATATTTGCACTGCATGTGTAATGGACTTCTGTTATGGAATGAGCTCCCTGGCAAGTTCCCTTTCTCTCCACCCCTCCCACTGCGCTTCAATCCCCTTGATATATCCGCCCGCCACACAGGACCGATTTAACCATAAAAAAAGGATAACCTGCCCTACTCTGGCTTCCACTTCCAGAATTGTGGAGGTCTCACATGTTTTGGGACTGCAAGCTTGGCCCGATGTTTTGAAAAACACTCTGGCACTGCCGAGGACTCGGAATCGGGAGCCAGAGCCTTTACTGCCAGCAGTTTTTCCAAGATTTTCGGAAAACCCCTCTGAGGAAATTTGTAAAATTTTTTTTTAAATTTCCAATAATCCATAAACTTGGCAATTAATATGTGACCTAATAGTTTTCTGTATTTAAAAGGTATATCCTGTATATCCAACCCCAATATTGCTAATGTTTGGTTGCGGGGCATGGGGGTGTTGAGACAATTGGAGAACTTAATCGAAAGACTTCTGACCAGAAGGATAACAGCCTTGGGCAACTCGAGAAAGGCTGGAAAATTGTAGCTTTCTGGATGTGGCACCTCCAGCACCGGTCTGAAGAATCGGGATATATTCGTGCTAACCTTGCAGTGGGTAAGATACCATCTGGTAGTGATTTTACAGTGTACTTCTAACATGCTGGCATTGGCTGTGGGCTTCCTAGCCCAAATGTTGGCTGATTTCCAATCTGTGATTTGGATTTGCCTCCCCAATTCCTCCGGCCACTTTACTACTGGACTGGTTAAAGAGCCAGATGTGTCTTTGTGGAGTATCTCATACATCCTGGGTATTTCTAATATTGGGCTGGGTGTTTCATGTGCTAAACCTTGTGCCCTTACCCAACCCTCTTACACAATGGACGACTTGCATGTACATGTAGCTGTCCCTATCCCCCATCCCGAACTTGGATCTTAGTTCTTGAAAAAGCCTAATCTCCTCTTGTCCATATTAGATCTCCAATATGTGATCTGCCTGACTCTGTCCATTGTTTTAGTGAGATGTTGGGAATTATGAACTCCAACATCCGAAGTGGAATCTGGATCTCTTTAATGGGGTCCTCTATCGAGGGATTTTATCGAGGGAGCCCACTTCCCAAGGCGACTTAGCCTAGGGGGGAGTATCTGAGCCAATAGCAAGTGCTGCAATAGCTTGTCCCCTACCATGTGTGATTCAATAGTGGGCCAACTTGTGTTTACCCCCCCCCCCCCAAGTACACCATCCACCACCATTGCCTGACTATTGCCCTGTGGTAGCTCCTTAAAATTGGGGTGCCCAAACCTCCTCTATCCCTGGCAGCATATAGCGTGGTTGCAGCCACTCTTGGTTTGCGATTATTCCATATGAAATTCAGCATCTGCTTTTGAAGCTTATTGAGTCTCCTGGGATTGGAATCACTAGGGTACAGAGGCCATAAAGGATTTTGGGTAAAATTTGCATTTTATAGAGAACCATATGTCCTAACCACGACAGTGGGGCTTATTTACTAAGGGTCCCGCGGATAGCACTTTCGTCGGCTTTTAGTAATTTTTGGGTTTCGCGCTGCTGGGACAGGTATTTAGAAGGGGAGTGTGTCACAAGCGATCGTATTTTGGCGCAACTTTGCGCCGACTTTCATGCAACAGAAATCGGGGGTGGGCTGTCGGACAATCCGACGGATTCGGACCAAGCGCGGGATTTAACTTTAAAATTGTGTCGCAAGACAATGCACTTACATGCACCAGGAAGAAGAAGGTGAACTCCGGCGGACCTGAGCGGGAAAGCGACACATGTAGGATATCGGTGCACGATCTTTGTGAATTGCTCCAGGGTGCATTATCGTCGGACAACGCACATCGAGGATCGCGACAGGACTGGGTAAGTAAATGAGCCCCAGTGTGTCAAGCTCTCTCTGCAGGTCCTCAGCTAGAAGAATGAAATTAATAGACCCCAGGTTACTAGTCGGACTACAAAGCTTAATCCCCAAATATGGAATATGCTCTTTGCCCCATTGGAATAGGAATTCCCCTATTAAGTCTTTCTTCATATGTGATGGGATGTGGTTGCCTAATGGGATTTGCTTTTTCGTACAATTTATAGTAAGAAGGACTGTAGTACTGTAATGCTGTCTGTATGGTTCTAACCGAGGTGAGAGTCAGGATCACCTCATCGGCAAAGAGGCCCACCTTATGTTGTCTCAACCACACCGACACCCCTCTTATGTTAGGGTCACATCGGATCCATTCCAACTCCATCATCACCACAAACAGCAATGGGGAAAGTGGACACCCCTGATGGGTACCATTCGGGATTCTAAAAGGTTCAGACATAGCCATGACTCTGTGTGTATGAAGCTTGAATGTCTCTCTTAATAGGGCCCTCAAATCCTAACTTGGACAGCACTGGAAATGCGTATGTCGAATGGATCCTGTCGAACACCTTTTAGTACACCTATAGTATGAGGCCCTAATGGACAATAATTCTTTTTCATAATCTGATAATAACGTGGCCCGTAAGGCCTGGCATGTTTCTGTGAGACGGTTATTATTTACTCGGATCTTGAGTCACCTTCTATTGTTAGGAGTTTATTTAAAAGTTCTGTCACTTTCTTATTCTTCTGTTTTTGGAAGTGAAAGCCCATTTGTATGAGTTCTCCTCTTACTGCTACATTATGTGCCAGCCATAGGTTGTAAAGATCCACTCTCAGTTCTACATTATGTTGAAAGTATTGGCCTGAGAGATTTTCTCTCTGTATAATGGTAGGGAGTATATACGGTAAATGGAGTGTTCCTCCAATACCATTGGGATGTAAGGCTGTTGGAGAGTGTCAGAGCGGTGAAGATGGGGGAATGGTCTGACCATGTTGTGTTACCTATACCTTATTCTATTACATGTGTTAGCGCCCTTCTGTCCGCCATTTCGTAAAGGACTTAAGCCTGCGCGTTCAAGCACCTGTATGTATCAATTCCTCCGATGTAACCGATGCATTAGCGAGCGAGGAGACACCCTGCCCCTAGTTGTTGTATCTAAGTCTGGATCTGGAATGATGTTAAAGTCACCATAGAGCAGGGATGGCGAATCTTTTAGAGCCTGAGTGCCCAAACTTCAACCAAAAGCCACTTATTTATTGCAAAGTGCCAGTAAAGCAATTTAAGCAGTAATTTTTTACTGCTTACTGCTTTGACAACTTTAAATTGTTCAGCCTCCTAAAGACACCAATGCAGTTGAAAGGAGGAGGGCAAATTCGCCTATCATTGTAGGAAGATTCTTTGAGTCCTGTCCGGTGAACTTCATTCTGGGGTGATGGCCTGGGTGCCCACAGAGAGGGCTCCGAGTGCCACCTCTGGCACCAGTGCCATAGGTTTGCCACCACTGCCATAGAGCAAGAGATTCCCTTTTTGGATTTTCTCAATCTTTTTAATTGTTTTATTCAGGAATCTGAGATTTGCTTTCGGAGCAAATATATTTGCTAAAGTAAATGGGACAGAATTGATTGCACACACTAGAACAAAGTGGGGCACATTTACTAATGGTCTGCAGAACGCATTTCCGTCGGGCTTCCTGAATTTTTCTATTTTGCGCCGCATTTAACTGTGGTTTTTGGCACACGTGATTGGATTTTGGCGCTTTGGCGCCGGCTTTCACGCGACACAAATCAGGGGGTGGGCCGTCGGACGATCCGACGGATTCGGACTGAGCGCGAGATTTAGCATCTCAAATTGTGTTGCAAGCCAAGCACTCACATGCACCAGGAAGAAGAAGGTGAACTCCACCGAACCTGAGCAGGGAAGCGACACATGCAGGATATTGGGCGCACGATCTTGGTGAATTGCGCCGGACTTCATCTCCGTCAGACCGTCCGGATCGGGGGTCGCGACAGGACCGGGTAAGTAAATGTGCCCCAGTATCTCCCCATCTCGTCACATAAGCTCTCCGAGACCTGCACATCTACATCGTCTCTACATGCTATCAGTAACTGATTGTGGGATACCTCTAAACTTTACATTGTTGCGTCTCCCTCTGTCCTCCTTCTTGCTTCTTATTGCCTCCGGCTCCTCTTCTAGGGAGTAATGAGCCTCGATCAATTCATTATGGGAGCTAGTTACTTCCCCCATTTTGTTCTCTAGGTGATCCACCCTGTCCCTCCCAAGTCCTCTATATTAGCCTGAGTGTCGGCCAACTTGGTTTCCGATGGCATCTGCTCAGTGGAGGGGAAAGCTAATAGTGGGTCCTGGTCCTCCACCTCCTCTCTCTCAGCCTCTGCCTCTCTCTCCTCTATGACCTGTAAGAGACTCGGGCTTTGCTTATCAGGGCTGCAGCATGGTCGCTCACCCTGCCATGCGGTGTCGGCCGCCATCTTGTTCGTCCCTCCTGCCAATTCACTTTGCTGCTGTTCCTTTCTCGGTGATGTCAGGCACAGGCTGCTGGAGGAAAGGCTTTGGGTGAGTTTAATACCTTGTCCCGCGAGCTCCGTGGTGTTAAGGGAGGCCCTCTGTGTTCTCTCTCCGCTGGCTACACCACCGCGTTTGGCTGCCTGGCGGCGCCATCTTGGGAGACCTCCTATCTCAACGCTCTGGCTGAAAAATACTCCGTTATCTGCCTCGGGCCCCTTTTACCTGACCTCTTTCTGGTCATCCTCTTGAGCAGGGGTTCTGGGACATATTTACACCCAGAATTGGTGTCCAGTGGTACTGGGAATACCGTTGCTTTAACCCATGGACATGGAGATCAGAACCGTGAGTCCATCCTGAAGCTCATCCAGGCCAGGCCCTGAAACTTTTACATTTCTGATCACAGAGGGTCTAGCAGAACAGGTGTCCTCTAGTCCTCCTTTGCTTCTTTGTGATGTCAACTTCATCTGGTTCTGTAAGCTTAGGCAGAAGTCAACGGAGGACGGGCTCCCCAATGCCGAAAGTGCCAGTCAGATCCTCTGTGACCAGACATGTATGTTCTATCCTGTAGATCCTGACTAACATAATAACTAATGACTAACATACTGCTGGTCAGAAAACCTCATCCCAGTGAGGGATCTGCCACGAAAGCTTCATGGTCGGCCATTTTTTTGCCTTCACAAGAGACTTAGAAGATGAACATCTTACTTTACCATACAAATGTGATTTTTCATGGGCAATCCACCACATACAGACATTTCACGTGGTTGGAGCAGACTGTGTAATACAGTCATTGGTGATGCTCGGCCAGGAATTGCTTTGTGAATTAGGCATGGTTTTTCAATTTTCCACCCCTGGACACCATCTCCACATATATAGTCGAAGAACTTGAGTGACCTTGCTTGCCCCTTACTCCTTCGACTTCTTTGTAGAGTAGCAGGACTCTCTAGTTGAGTGGTCTCTTGTCCGGTTTTTAAGTGAAAATTGAGGAGAAACCTTAGGAGGTCCTTTCCATCCGTAGGGTCAGGGCCAACCAGAGCTGGTGCAGTCTTCTTCTCGACTCTACATATGATCAGGCATAAAATTTTTTTGACAATGTGATTTTTTATCTTGGCAGATTCATAGAAGGGAAGATCTCACATATGAGCCATCACTCCGCAGGGTAGGTCTTCTGGAGCCTTGTAGGCCACCTCTGAATCTTCTGCCAGGTTCAATCACTCAATGTTGACCCTGTTTACTCACTTATCACTCTTATACAGCATAACCTTTGTGTTGCAGACCCCATCTTATAGATCTACCGCACTACAAGGTACATTTCCAGCCAAAAACATGGTGGTGGTGTCCAACTAAATCGAGGGGGTCCCGATTCCTACAACTGCTTGATATCAAAGATGAGTTTGAAAAGGAGAAGTGATCACGACCACCCCATCCATAGATGGAAGAAGCCAAGAGTGGTAATGGTGGGCCACTGTTGATCTAACATTAAAGGGGTTGTCCTCTACTATAAAACACGTTCCACTACTCCAGAACAGTCCAGATTAAAGTGAATGCGGCTTAGTTGCAACGTCAGATACAGCCCAAATTTTTAGTTACAATATCCCTTTAAGATTTCTGGAATCATCTATTTTATTAAGGGGGTGTTCTGTGTCCCTACAGACCTGCTATAATTTCCTTATGGAGAATGTTACAGCGATTCATTGTGTAGTTTTGGGTTCTTGTCTGACGGCACCGGCTCCTGGTGAATGATACGACCACAAATCTAGATTTTTTCATTTTATTTGCTGCTATTTTTCTGCCGTTCCCTGTCACCGCAGATCAATCAGGATGTCCATGGACTCAGATCTAGTGCCGTAAGAAGAGGAGAGGAATACTGATTTGGGATGTTGAATGTGTAATGAGTAGACCCAGAGGAAGAGTATAGTAAGTTATCTCCATGACGCTGCAATTATTACTATTCACGGTCCTTATTCCCTCTCACCGCACCCTTGGTAAGTCCTGAATATCAAAAAATTTAATGGAGATGTTTAGTGGAGAAATCTGGAGCCACCACTGTACTAGAAATTATTTCCCCAAAATTTGTTAGTAGCAGCAGGACTGTGAAAATTGGAATTTTATTCCAGGATTGTAGCACTGGGGTTGTGGGCTCACACTTCTGTGCTCTGTGCTCACTGCAGCCAGTGTTAGTTAGTGTCCCTGGAGAGATGTGTAATCATAACTTAGTGTGGGGTTGTGGGCTCACACTTCTGTGCTCTGTGCTCTCTGCAGACAGTGTTACTTAGTATCCCTGGAGAGATGTGCAATCATAACTTAGTGTGGGGTTGTGGGCTCACACTTCTGTGCTCTGTGCTCACTGCAGCCAGTGTTAGTTAGTGTCCCTGGAGAGATGTGTAAGCATAACTTAGTGTGGGGTTGTGGGCTCACACTTCTGTACTCTGTGCTCACTGCAGCCAGTGTTAGTTAGTGTCCCTGGAGAGATGTGTAATCATAACTTAGTGTGGGGTTGTGGGCTCACACTTCTGTGCTCTGTGCTCTCTGCAGACAGTGTTACTTAGTGTCCCTGGAGAGATGTGCAATCATAACTTAGTGTGGGGTTGTGGGCTCACACTTCTGTGCTCTGTGCTCACTGCAGCCAGTGTTAGTTAGTGTCCCTGGAGAGATGTGTAATCATAACTTAGTGTGGGGTTGTGGGCTCACACTTCTGTACTCTGTGCTCACTGCAGCCAGTGTTAGTTAGTGTCCCTGGAGAGATGTGTAATCATAACTTAGTGTGGGGTTGTGGGCTCACACTTCTGTGCTCACTGCAGCCAGTGTTAGTTAGTGTCCCTGGAGAGATGTGTAATCATAACTTAGTGTGGGGTTGTGGGCTCACACTTCTGTGCTCTGTGCTCACTGCAGCCAGTGTTAGTTAGTGTCCCTGGAGAGATGTGTAATCATAACTTAGTGTGGGGTTGTGGGCTCACACTTCTGTGCCCTGTGCTCACTGCAGCCAGTGTTAGTTAGTGTCCCTGGAGAGATGTGTAATCATAACTTAGTGTGGGGTTGTGGGCTCACACTTCTGTGCTCACTGCAGCCAGTGTTAGTTAGTGTCCCTGGAGAGATGTGTAATCATAACTTAGTGTGGGGTTGGTGTGGGAACCTAGTGTATCTTGTTAGTAACAGCAGGACTGTGAAATATGGATTTGTATTCCAGGATTGTCCTCACACTGATGTGCTCATAACTCTCTGAATGGCACCATCTGTATAAGGATCCAGATTTGCTAGAGTAACTGGTCATGTCCTCACACTGAAGTGCTCTGTGCTCCATGGCCCTTTCCCTTTAAAGGAAATACTGTGACTGTATTGCAGATTAAAGTATAGAGCACAGCAGTGTGAGGACAAACCCCCAATCATATAAATTAATTTGATCTGTATAAAAAAAAACTATGACGAGGTGACTCTGCTGATCTCACCCCTTTCTACACAGCAAAGTTAAAACAGTAATTGTGGAAAACCATAATATTTGTATAATATAATGTCAACTAAATCTTTCATTTATATCATGTCTTCAGCTGTACCTTGGGGGCCCTCTACTAGTCCCGATGCCACTAAGTGTGTGATTACACATCTCTCCAGGGCCAATACATTGGCTAAAAGCACAGCAGTGTGAGGACACAGCACCAGTACATTTGGAAAAGCGACAATTATGGAATAATAAGTACATTTTTTTCACAGTTCTGCTGCTACTAATGACATACACAAAGGTCTGATAACACATCTGTTCAGGGACAATACCTAATGTCAATATCATGTCTCCAGCTGTACATTGGGGCCCCTCTATTAGTCCAGATGCTGCTAAGAACATACACAAAGGTGTGATTACACATCTCTCTAGGGCCAATACCTAACATTGGCTTCAGAGCACAGCAGTGTGAGGACAAATTTCCAGTGTACTTGGAAAATTACAAACCTGGAATATAAATACATTTTTTCACAGTCCTGCTGCTACTAAGAACATTTACATATACATATAAATAAAGATTATTATTATTATTATTATTACTACACAAAGGTTTTATTACACATCTCTCCAGGGCCAATTCCTAACAGTTGCTTAGAGAACAGCAGTGTTAGGACACACCACCAGTGCATTTGGAAAATAGACAATCCTGGAATAATACATTTTTTTTCACAGTTCTGCTGCTACTAACGACACACACACACAGTTCTGATTTCACATTTCTCCAGGGACAACACCTAACACCATCTGCCTGTTTGTGTACAATCCTTTTAATGACTGTAGTTTCTAACCTGAAAGACCATATAGAGAAGCGGATCAGCGTTGTACACCATGAATAAAGTCTATCCGCCTCCAGGGGTCAGACAGCAGCAGCAGTGACTGACCTGCCAAATTGATTCTAAAACCCGCCCACTTCGGAAACCGCTTTCCTGTAGAATTCCGTCAATATTTCCTTCAAATTTTCATAGAATTCTATATAGACCATATCAGAGGGCTTGATATCTGGTCTTTACGTCCCACCACACTGCGCACCCGAAGATAAACCGGTCCTAAACTTGTAGTATATCCGCCCACTTTTGGAGGGGTTTCACAAGCCCTGCCCCCTTTTTATTGTGACAGAATGTAGAATCAGTGAAAAAGGTTTGGCACAGGGCTGCGATTGTGATTAATATATTCAATAGAAACCAATGCACTTTCATAACTTATCTCTGATGCTCCTTAAAGGGAACCTGTCAGCAGGAATGATGATGATTTTTAGCTGGTGATAGGTTCCCATAGCCTAAAATGGCCGAATGCTGCCACTAATTTATACATTTTTATTTTCCTGGGCCCCTCTTACCATCTGCCCAAGTTAACAGCTGCCCCCATACACTGTCGGCCCCCTATGAGGTGGAGTAAGACCACCGTGGGCCCTGGGTTGTATGAATATTATAGCCCCTACAAGTCTGGGATCACTTCCTACATATGGGACTAGAATCGGCTTCTTGGGGAATGGAGGATGTGTCCCTTCTGCCTGCTCTCAATTTGTGGTTTCAGGACCTTTGGAGGACCTTCAAAGGTCCTGAAATGGCTCTTGTGCACATGTAAATTGAGAGCAGGATCAGATGTACATGGATTTCATGGGTGAAAATTTGGTGGGTGGTTTGGGTGGGCGTGGGGCCCCTAGAAGACTTGGGCCCCCGGGCTACTGCCCAATCCGCCTATGTTATAATCCACTACTACCATCATCTTCCTCCATAAGGCCTGACATAATGGGATTACTCCTTTTTTAAATTATGGCTATATGCCGGGTACGGATAAGATGAAGACAAATAGGCAGAGAAAACGCAGCGTCAGATTAATAAGACTGCGGATAAGAAGATTTACGCGGGAGGCCGCCTGCGCTGCTAATATATAGTCGCCAAACTCTACGGACGCCCGTTACTCTCCGTAACGTCTGTTCTGTGGTTGATAAATCAATGGACCTGTTTTTCTGATATTATTAACGGCGCCTTATAAATATTCTGGCTTTTAAGTCATTTCACTCGTTTGCGGTGATTTTTTTTTTTACAGATTTCATGGACCACAGCGCCACCTAGAGGGCATTTTGGAGTATTGCAGTCTGAGTCCATAACGCCTATAGAAATGGATTTTATTATCGTAATTTTGTGAAATGAGAATATATTTTGCTATCGCCGTGATTTTGGGTCTATATCTCCTATGAAGATGTATGTGTCTCCATGGAGACAGACTACAGAGGACCCTGTGTACTCTGGTCATGCAGTAGCTCTTTTATAGGAGTTTTGCAGGTTGGGTTGGGGGTGTCAGATCAACAGGAATGTGAAACCTATAAAAATCCCTTTTTGACAACTTTTCACCCTCGCCAGGTAAAGTTTTTCACTAGTTCTCCACCCTCGTTGGCTATAGATCACTTATTTAAAGGGAACCTGTCACCAGGTTTTACCCCATTAAATTACCAGCTCCCTCAGGTAGGGGATGAAAAGTCGTTTCTAAAATCCCCTCTTTTATGTGAAATCTCTCCTGTTTACCTATGAAATATTTCCTCCAAAGTCTGGCAAACATGACTCTTCTCACCTCATTTTCACATGAGATGAGTCAAGTTTAGTGGTTGCAGGGGCGATGTCAATTCAGAAGCCTCTATCTTCAGGTCTATAGTACCTAGAATCATGCTGCTGGTGCCATATTAAAGATAAGAATCACATATTTTAGATCCCATCAGGCCTATGGTTCTCTGAGCTACAGAAATGGAGATACAGGCAGTTAAATGATAGGTGGGAACCGGATCTTTATCTGCAGCTTGCATTTCCATATATGTCTTTAGCTGTCAGTATCTCTGGTTCTGGTTATGTGATATGAAAGATGAGATCCTTATCTTTAATATGACACCAGTAGCATGTTTCTAGGTGCTATAGAACAGCAGAAGTGACACTCTGCCGTCAACCACGAAACTTGACTCATCTCATGTGAAAATGAGGTGAGATGAGTCAACATACTGGTAGGATGATTAGATTGTGAGCCCCTTTGGGGACAGGGAATGATCTGGCAAACTCTGTGCGGCGCTGAGTAATCTGTGTGCGCTATATAAAGGGATTATTATTATTATTATTATATTTGCCTGACTTTGGGGGAGTTTTTTGTAGGGAAACGTGTGAGTTTTTACATAAAAGAAAGAAAATTTCATCCTCTATCCGAGGGGGCTGGTAGTCTAGTGGCGTTAAATCTGGTGACAGGTTCTCTTTAAGTCCAGAAATTCTGCAGGAATTCTCCGGATTCAGACCTCAAATCTATTTCCTATTGAGTCATAATATTTAGTTATATATGAAGTGATGGATGGCCGGCCTTACATCCCCCTGGTACATGTAGTTACCTACCTTAGGTAGGTATAGGTAACATGTAGGTAATTACCTTAGAATCCATCGCTCCCTCAACTTCCCAGTAAGTACTAGACCTAGGTTCTGCAAGTTATACATACAGTAAATTGTGACTGTATTGCAGTGTTTCATTTTGGCCACTAGAGGTCCTTACTGCATCAGCTCCTGGTAATAGAATATGTAAGAGGTTGACAGCAAGAACCAACTGAGACCTGTAATAATAATAATAATTCTTTATTTATATAGCGCACACAGATTACGCAGCGCTGCACAAAGCATGACAAATCAGTCCCTGTCCCCAATGGGACTCATAATCTAAACAACCTACTAGTATGTTTTGGAGGGTGGGAGCAAACCGGAGGACCCGGAGGAAACCCAAGCAAACCCGGAGAGAACATATAAACTCTTTGCGGATGTTGACCTGGGTGAGATTTGAACCCAGGACCCCAGCGCTGCAAGGCAGAAGTGCTACCCACTCAGCCACCGTGCCGCAAACTGTAGATTTGGACTGGGAATATGGTCCATGTATGTGTCACAACATTGCGATATGTTACTGTCTAGCATCATGTGATGACACCACAGTATAGTTGTAAGTGTATGGGCGCAAAATACCTGGTGGCTACCTTATAGACCCCCAAAAAGAAACAAAGAGAGCCACCAGCCACGCCCACATCATGCCACTCCACGCCCACTTGGTGTGGAATTGGCGTAAGTACAGAAATAGGGAGAATTCATTGTGACTATTTGAGGACCAGCACGGCAGGTGTCCTGATAAATCTGTCCCTCTGTTTTGGGATATTTTGTGCTCTAAACCACAAGCATTGCCCCCGGTCACACCTCCAAGCATAGTATCATATCAACCTTAATGGCCCCCACATTGTAAAATGCCCCTTCCTGTGGCCAACCCCCCGATGGACCAATAAAATGCCCCTAATGCAACTCAGCAACATACAATATCCCCTCTTTCATTTTATCCTTCCTTACTTTTGGTTCCCCTCTTAGTGGGCCCTTTTATTTATCTCGTCATACCTATAATGCCCTAGTCTACTGTACTCTGACACCTTTCTCCTTCTCACACTGTGGTCCCTCTCTCAATGTGGCCCCTGTCCTCCCTCACCCTCATATTTTGTAACCCAATAGTATTGGGGGCACTCATCTGGTAGAAATAGTATTGGGGGCACTCTGCTGGTAGAAATAGTATTGGGGGCACTCTGCTGGTAGAAATAGTATTGGGGGCACTCTGCTGGTAGAAATAGTATTGGGGGCACTCAGCTGGTAGAAATAGTATTGGGGGCACTCTGCTGGTAGAAATAGTATTGGGGGCACTCAGCTGGTAGAAATAGTATTGGGGGCACTCAGCTGGTAGGAATAGTATTGGGGGTACTCTTCTGGTAGAAATAGTATTGGGAGCACTGTGCTTGTAGAAATAGTATTGGGGGCACTCAGCTGGTAGAAATAGAATTGGGGGCACTCTGCTGGTAGGAATAGTATTGGGGGTACTCTTCTGGTAGAAATAGTATTGGGAGCACTGTGCTTGTAGAAATAGTATTGGGGGCACTCAGCTAGTAGAAATAGTATTGGGGGCACTCAGCTGGTAGAAATAGTATTGGGGGCACTTAGCTGGTAGAAATAGTATTGGCGGCACTCAGCTGATAGCAATAGTATTGGGGACACTCTGCTTTTAGCAATAGTATTGGGGGCACTCAGCTGGTAGAAGTAGTATTGGGGGCACTCAGTGTGGTTTATCTGCTGGTAACAATAGTATTAGGGGTACCCTGCTGGTAGAAATAGTATTGGGGGCTCTCTGCTGGTAGCAATAGTATTGGGGGCACTCAGTGTGGTTTATCTGCTGGTAACAATAGTATTAGGGGCACTCTGCTGGTAGAAATAGTATTGGGGGCTCTCTGCTGGTAGCAATAGTATTGGGGGTACTCTGCTTTTAGAAATAGTATTGGGGCCTCTCTGTTGCTAACAATAGTATTGGGGGCACTCAGCTGTTTTTTCTGACTTTCTGCAGGTATTATTGTATATAGCAGTCTCTGGCACCATTTATTGGGGGCACTGTACTGGTTGGGGCATAGAGATGGGGGTTACATGCAGTAGATATATAACTACCCCCCCCCCCATTAGTATTTAAGCTCCTGTGACCAGTTTCTCTGTGTCTGATCCTCGGCTTCTCCATGACTGCTGTGTCTCAGATTCCTCCCTCCCTCTCACATTCCAGGATCGGGGAGATATTTTGCGGAGGGACGAGTGTGATTTGAATATAAAGTTAATTTTTGAGCATTTCTTTATCAATAATACATCAGAGTATTTCGGCTGCTCAATAATTTCATTATATGGGAGCGGGAGAGCGCTCGACCTCAGTGTTTTATTTTAATGAAGTCGATAAAACTTAGAACATTTTGTTTTGTGGGGGGGATCTCGGGAATTCTGGGCGCCTCCGTCTCTTAACATCTTTTAACCCCCTCCTGCTCCCTGATGTATACAGTACTTAGTGATAGGTATATACTTCTCCAGGTTCCTTTATACTCTGCCCGGTGACCATAGATGGCGCTCCATACCCTGCAGGGGCGGATAAGACCTCCCCAGCCCCTGGGATGTATGGATATTATAGCCCCTACAAGTCTGGAATCACTTCCTACATCTGGGACTAGAATCAGCTTCTTGGGGAATGGATTATGCGTCCTTTCTGCTACTTTGTTTCAGGACCTTTGTAGGACTTTGAAAGGTCCTGAAATGGTTCATGTGTACATGTGTATTGAGAGCAGGAACAGTTGTACAAGGATTTCGTGGGTGAGGGTCCTTCTCAGTACATATGGGACTAGAATCAGCTTCTTGGGGAATGGAGGATGCATCCCTCCTGCTGCTGCTGCTTTCACTCGGCGGTTTCAGGACCTTTGGAGGACCTGTAAAGGTCCTGAACTAGCTTTTGTGTCCATGTGTATTGAGAGCAGGAACACATCTATGAGGATTTCATGAGTGAAGATCTTTCTTTGTATAAAATTTGGTGGGAAGTTTGGGTGGCCATGGGCCCCCTAGAAAACTTGGGCCCCGGGCTACCGCCCAAACCGCCTGTATTATAACCCCCTACTGACTGATAATGGTTAGCTGCAACGACAAGGGGTGGCCACTACACCCCTTTCAGCGCCAAGCTTAGTGTCCAACAGCTTATATGTTTGGGTCCCACTAGGTATCCTATAAATCCAACAAATAATTCAGGGCTGGAAAACCCCTTTAAGATATTGACGTACTGTATATAGTTATAGCATCACCTGACTACACGCAATGTAGTCAGATGTGATGAAGTCTATTTTGTTATAGAATTTAGATTTTTTTTCTTTTTATTGGTTTACCAAGTGCAAGAAGTTGTGAGCGTTATCCTATAGCGCCATCTCATGCACGAAGTAGGTAATGCTACATAGTCTAGTCTTAGATGCTTGGAGTGTGATCAGTCGTTTCACCCCACAGCCGTACTCCGAGGCTAGTAACATCTGCTGGAGGGTAGGCGCGTGGCGGCTGTACCAGTTACGACCCACAATGCAACAGAGATTAATTTGACAGCAGAAGTTACAGAAGTTAAAAAGGGAAGAAAAAGCTTAATTATCAGGAGCACACCGCCGCCTGAGGTCAGACACTCAACTGGCCTGATGCTTGATGCCAATAAGACAGACTAAGTAATCAAGATCACCTGATAACTGCATCAGGGAACATCAGGAAGATCTGGAACAATGAGCAGGATCCAGATGTCGGCCACTCCCTAATCTGAGGATTGGTCATCTGTATGAAGGATCGGCACTAAGCCACTCCCCACAGATACAGTTCAAGGTATGGAGACTCCATATGGGGACCTGTGACTATGACAATCTGCAGGCCTGCGTGTGTCACAAATAGCTAAGGTCAACCATGGTTCCATCGACGGACGCTGTCACTTTTTATGTAAATTACCATAAACCCCTCCCCCTTTTTAATCGGATTTATGGAAACTTTTACTAAAAAAATCAGGACTGTGAGCGTAGATGGTAACGCTTTGTATGAGGTAGTTTCCAAATCACGTAGAGATCTATGAATATGGTAATTAGTGTGTATCACTGGGAGATGATGTGGCTCCGCCTACATTCTGCGCTGCTGGATTTACATAAGGGGGGGGGTGAGTATTTTTAGCATTTGGTGGGTGGGTGGGGTGGCAGTGTGATTGTGTGGGTGAACGGGATCATTGGAAAAGTTTATGTATCCTAAACTGTGAAATAGAAGCTACTGTGAGTCACTATTGGGAGAATTTATTTGGCACCCTGCACATATTGTTTAAAGGGAACCTGTCAGCAAGGCGCTATTTTCCATCTATCACACGTTCCAAAAGCCCATAAAATGATAAAAGCAGAAGACATCTAATATCGGCATTATAGAACCGTACATGGCTCCTCGACAACCTCCCGGGGGCTGGGATTCAAATTCAAACTCATCCGGATTCATGGCGCAGCCCCGTGTGACGTCACGGGTGGGAGGGGGTTGTGTTGGCGGCAGCTGGGAATCAGTGGTCCGTCCCCTGGTTCCTAGCGGCCGCCCGTCCGAGACCTTAAAATAAATACAGAACCAAGTTTAGAATATTAAAACCCATAACAACCACAAAGGAGACCCTAGACTTATCATGAAATTAATATAAAACCCTATAAACAGACCCCAGACCAGAACTGCAAATATATACAGACTCCAGGACCCCAGACTAGGACTGTGGATATATACAGATCCCAACCCATAACTGTAAATACAGCCCCAAAACAGAACTATGGATATATACAGGTCCCAGACTATATATTAATATATACAGATCCAATACTAGTATTGTAACTATATACAGACCCCAGAACTGTAACTATATACAGACCCCAGACCAGAACTGTAACTATATACAGACCCCAGAACTGTAACTATATACAGACCCCAGACCAGAACTGTAACTATATACAGACCCCAGAACTGTAACTATATACAGACCCCAGACCAGAACTGTAACTATATACAGACCCCAAATCAGAACTGTAACTATATACAGACCCCAGAACTGTAACTATATACAGACCCCAGACCAGAACTGTAACTATATACAGACCCCAGACCAGAACTGTAACTATATACAGACCCCAAATCAGAACTGTGGATATTTACAGACCACAAAACAGAACTGTAAATATATACAGACCAGAACTGTAACTATATACAGACTCCAGGACCCCAGACTAGGACTGTGGATATATACAGATCCCAACCCATAACTGTAAATACAGCCCCAAAACAGAACTATGGATATATACAGGTCCCAGACTATATATTAATATATACAGATCCAATACTAGTATTGTAACTATATACAGACCCCAGAACTGTTACTATATACAGACCCCAGAACTGTAACTATATACAGACCCCAGACCAGAACTGTAACTATATACAGACCCCAGACCAGAACTGTAACTATATACAGACCCCAAATCAGAACTGTAACTATATACAGACCCCAGACCAGAACTGTAACTATATACAGACCCCAGACCAGAACTGTAATTATATACAGACCCCAAATCAGAACTGTAACTATATACAGACCCCAGACCAGAACTGTAATTATATACAGACCCCAGACCAGAACTGTAACTATATACAGACCCCAAATCAGAACTGTAACTATATACAGACCCCAGACCAGAACTGTAACTATATACAGACCCCAGACCAGAACTGTAACTATATACAGACCCCAAATCAGAACTGTAACTATATACAGACCCCAAATCAGAACTGTAACTATATACAGACCCCAAATCAGAACTGTGGATATTTACAGACCACAAAACAGAACTGTAAATATATACAGACCAGAACTGTAACTATATACAGACTCCAGGACCCCAGACTAGGACTGTGGATATATACAGGTCCCAGACTATATATAAATACACTCACCGGCCACTTTATTAGGTACACCTGTCCAACTGCTTGTTAACACTTAATTTCTAACCAGCCAATCACATGGCGGCAACTCCAGCTGGTCTGAGTATTTCAGAAACTGCTGATCTACTGGGATTTTCACGCACAACCATCTCTAGGGTTTACAGAGAATGGTCCGAAAAAGAAAAAACATCCAGTGAGCGGCAGTTCTGTGGGCGGAAATGCCTTGTTGATGCCAGTGGTCAGAGAATGGGCAGACTGGTTCGAGCTGATAGAAAGGCAACAGTGACTCAAATCGCCACCCGTTACAACCAAGGTAGGCAGAAGAGCATCTCTGAACGCACAGTACCTCGAACTTTGAGGCAGATGGGCTACAGCAGCAGAAGATCACACCGGGTGCCACTCCTTTCAGCTAAGAACAGGAAGCTGAGGCTACAATTTGCACAAGCTCATCGAAATTGGACAGTAGAAGATTGGAAAAACGTTGCCTGGTCTGATGAGTCTCGATTTCTGCTGCGACATTCGGATGGTAGGGTCAGAATTTGGCATCAACAACATGAAAGCATGGATCCATCCTGCCTTGTATCAGCGGTTCAGGCTGGTGGTGGTGGTGTCATGGTGTGGGGAATATTTTCTTGGCACTCTTTGGGCCCCTTGGTACAACGCCACAGCCTACCTGAGTATTGTTGCTGACCATGTCCATCCCTTTATGAGCACAATGTACCCTGTAACATCTGATGGCTACTTTCAGCAGGATAATGCGCCATGTCATAAAGCTGGAATCATCTCAGACTGGTTTCTTGAACATGACAATGAGGTCACTGGACACAAATGGCCTCCACAGTCACCAGATCTCAATCCAATAGAGCATCTTTGGGATGTGGTGGAACGGGAGATTCGCATCATGGATGTGCAGCCGACAAATCTGCGGCAACTGTGTGATGCCATCATGTCAATATGGACCAAAATCTCTGAGGAGCTTCCAGCACCTTGTTGTATCTATGCCACAAAGAATTGAGGCAGTTCTGAAGGCAAAAGGGGGTCCAAACCGTTACTGGCATGGTGTACCTAATAAAGTGGCCGGTGAGTGTATATATATATATATAGACTTCAGACCAGAGCTGTAAATACTGTATATACAGACTCCTTACACAGCAGGGGGCATGCCATACACATCTTTGGGGACAGTCGCAAAGGAATACAGTGAGTTCTGAGTGGACAGTATTAGTCTATACAGAAATATGAGTCCAGGCTGGGCCGGAAAAATCTAGACTCGGGGGTCTTCTTTCGAGGCCACTGATTTAGTATAGCAGGCCCCTGAAATTCCCAGAAAACCCCTGTAATGTAGACTACAGGTGATGCCCCCCACCACTTTGCTTTATTAAATCATAAGAGAAAACATTTGCCTTCTCAGGAAATATCTGCCCCCCCCCCCCCCCCCGTTACCATCGGCATCATGGGTAATAAGACGGAAGGGCTATTGTGTCTTTAATGTATAATCCATATAATATTGCAGGGAGTAAGGCGATAGGAATGTACCACATGCTGAAATGTGTCACCAGCGGCACATGTATCCCCCTGACAGGGGGCTGAGGTTTCATCGCAGCCTCCATGTTGGCAGCGCATCATACGGCCTGCCGCACAGTTGTCTCCGAGGCTGGAAAAGAAAACAAAGGATAGAATGATCCTTATACATATGCGGATCACACAACCAAAATATTAGCCCTGTTCAGCTGTTTCTTAGATCCGCTCCTGGGAAAGCTGAGTGAACAGTTGATTATCCTTACAGTACGTCACACAGCTTTCCTTGAATTCTGAATGGTAAATCTGCCTTGTCAGATTCTGTTACTGTATAACTAGGCAAGATTTAAAGTAAAGAGACCTGTAACGGCAGCCATATTGGTTCTCACCCAGCTTTCCCAGAACTAACTAAGGACTGAAGCTTTAATAACTTGAGAATAAACAAATTTTGTAATAAATGGAAAATTTTAAAAGATCTGACTTTTGTTTGATAACAAATGACCTATAGTGTATAAAGGGGTTTTACAAATAAGAAAATACTAATTCAGACTCCCTATTGGGGGATCTGAAATGAATAGAGGGAGTTATCAGTTCAGTTTCCTTCTCTTTTGGCCACGTTTGTTACAAAAAGGTTGTCCTACGCTGGAGGATTAGTCCTGCAGTACCTAATTTACCCTCTAGTTAGGCTACATGGCCACCAAGGAGTGGAAATGGGTATGCACCTGTGCAATGCTTTTGTACGTTATACTACGTAACTCAAGGGTTAATTTATGCTCTGTAATTCTAAATTGTAAATTCAAGCTGTCATTGGTTGGTACTTCAGAGATGTAACTATTGACCAAGGTATTATAACGCCCTGATCTGCAGCTCTGAGTTTAGTGGTGAGCGAGTGTACATGGAGACTGCTAAGAGATCACACTATGAACTATTGAGCTGCTGGTGCAGCAGAGCCAAACAGGCTGCAGGACAATCCAGCCTGGTTGACCAATAGGTCCAGGGATGAATACTGAATTGTTCCTGCAACTAAGGAATATTGTCTAAACAGAAGCCAACCAACAGAGAGACCTGCTAGCCACAAGAGAAATCTTTGCCAAACTGTTTGGACTCTAAACAAACAGCTTTCACCACTTTACTTCAGTGTCTCCAGTGTGCATCCGTGGCCTGCCATCCCTTCTTCCACTTTTGTGGGATTGCCCCCCCCCCCCATATCCGGGGGGACTAGCTTCCAGACTACGGCCTCCCCCTCCTTTTCTTGCTTCTGGCCCAGACAGGGGTGGAGGAGGCCTAGTTTGGGACCAAGCCACGGTGACACTGGCCCCAAGGCCCCAATAACTGCCTAATTGACACCATTCACTGTCGATCCCTAGTGGGGTAGTTTTGAATTTATCCTACAGGGGGCACAACAGGACAAATGTTGTATTACATACCGACTCTTCAAATGTATGACCACCCACCATACATGGACAGGCCAGCTCCACCAGAGGGGAATACGTTTAGTAGGACCATAGCTAGTTCTAGTTTATGCAAGTTGCATAATCACATCCATCCACTAGAGGGCACAACAAGACTTTTATAATTTTCATCCTATGAGGCCTAAGTAAACATGAACATTTTCTGAAGGACATCCTATATCTGGGTGATTAGTCCCCTCAAACCGATCCTATCCTATTTCAAGGGGCTCTGGATTGGCCTAAACAATCTACTGTGAGATCTCCTCATTTATATTGTGATTGGAAATGTCATCTTACAGAAAAGGGGGCGGAGCAAATAGGGATCGGGGCGCTAATCTCTTTAAGGTAGTGAAGTATCTGTGATCATATTATATAATAAAATTACTCAATGTACATTTATCAAGAAGAAAGGACAATTGAAAGGCCTATGACTGCAGGATCTGACTACGCAGCGTTTGTTTTGTAGTCTGTCACCATGGAAACATTCCGGCCTACACAGGAGCAGTATAAACAAAGCAATATGAGACTTTGCCAAACCGATGAGTTTTTTCTTCTTTGCTTGATATTTATTTCATCTTGACCCCACGTGACTTGTCCGTACACCCACACTCGTCTATTGTTTATTGGGGTTTATTCAGATTTTTGGTTGTTTTATCCTCTCTTCTTTTCGCTCACCGCAGACCGAGACTCTTTAAAGGGAGTTTACAAGCCGAGATGAAAAGGAAGATGTTCAAAGATGGTGAAGAAATGTTAAGTGAAGCTTAGTGAGGATAAAAAAACCCCAGACTTACATCTCAAGATCAAATATTAGCATTGCCCAGATTAACCTTGCGGATTTCTGCTGTCAGCCGGGCCGCACTCTCCTCCTGTCATCTCAATCCGGGCCCTGTGTGTTCTGGAGGCGACCTCCTGTAGCACGGGGGGAAGGGGTCACTATTTATTTGGCTTTCACAATAGTGCCAAAAATTATTGGCCCAATATACCTCTAGGGGGCGCACTACCAATCTAATCATGAGGAGCCCTTTCAGTCTAGATTTACAGGAAATTTCCTTTAAAGGGGTTGACCACTCTTTTACATAAATTTACTCATCTGGCTTAGAAATCCCTGAATGTTTATCATGTGATTCAGCAGTCCCGCTACTTACATTTGTGCTGTGTGCAGACCCTCTGTGCTTCTTTGTTGACAGGTGTGATGGGAGCACTGATGAATAGGAGGGGCTGCAGCAGGAGAGATATGACTCGTCCTGCTCCCTCACTTCCCCCTCTACCGGTCTCCTCTCTGTGATGACCTACTGTGAAAAGAAATATGGAGTGGGAGACGCCAGAGGAAGTTGTATATATGCAGAGGGCAGTATATAGAGGACAGGGAAAGGCTGGAGCTTTCAAAGGAGGCAAAGGTGCAGAGATATCTAATGAAAGAGATTGATTGAAAAGTGGTCAACCCCTTTAAGCTGGGTCCATATGGGCTTTAATTGGCCCATTTACAAGGGGTTAGCAACCATTATTACTCCTTCTTTGAGTGTTCTGAGGGGCCCCCTAAATTTTCTCTTCACCCATTAATGGAGTCATTTGGAACAATAAACCACCCACAGGTCTTATGGATCGATGTTTTCGCATTTCAAAACCCCTTATATCATTTATACTTACTTAGAGATGAGTCTGATGATCCGTATTGGTCTTATTTCTGACTCTCCCGCCACCTGCGCTGAGCGTTAAAGAAGTACACCGCAATTTTACTGCGCATGCGCTCAAGGCCAGGGTGTATCGATCAGGCTGTACAACCATGTAAGTGCTGGGAGTAACGGCCGAATAGGGCAATTTACACTAAACTACCCACAGATCCTCAAGGTGTATTTGCCTTGACTAGTTCCCATTAAAGGGTTATCCCTATGTATAGTATTCATGACACATCCCCAGGATATGTCATAGATACATGATAGATGTGGGTCTCACCTCTGGTCGGCCGGGCCAAATAGATCTAAATCTAGTGTTTCCGCGCATGCGCAGTCATCCCTCGGTTTGGCCCAGTCATGGGAATGGGGTCAGCAGACCAACATTTTCAAGATAGATGTGGCTTCCGGAGGTGTAGGCTTATGCACATACTACAGACTGTTGGTGCATGCGCTGATTTTTCTCTGCCACTGCGCCGCCTGCAATTAATATGAATACTTTGGCGTTTGCAGTATGGATCATAAAACACTGATCCCACAAGTTACTGGCCAATGAAATCGCCAATACAGCACTGCAACGCTGAGTGAAGAGGTGGCCATGTGGTGGGATGCCTCGCTACTTTAGTGCCCACTCTCCTTGTAGTAAATAGTTCCCATATAGTATAATGACCCTACTTCTAAATCAATAGTGCACCACCCCTAAAAAAACAGCTCTACTCACCTTCTCCTGACCCTCGCATGCAATGTTTATGTCAGCCTCCTTCGGCAGAAACCTGCCCTGCATAGGTGGGACATCATGGTGCCGCCATTGCCAGGACACTGATCTACATTGTAGAATTTTATAAGTGTCTGTTCAAGAGAACCCGGCCAGATCCCACCCCTGCCTCTACCTCTACGTATCCTTCACTGATCCTGTGTAAGAACCTGTCAGGGGTGCCCCCGCGATCTATGTCACTGATAGGAGGCACACCCGTGCCCCTCTCCGTGGTGCATTTACTTCTCCACAATCCTGCTCCCGTCCAGGCTAAGCCATGCGCTCCCTAGGGCATGCACGCGCCGCCACTCATCATCCCTGCCAGATCTTAGTGCTCATTATCCCTACAGAAAGCTTCCTTGTTCCCTGCGTTTGTTCCTTGTTCCCGTGTACCTTGATCATCTGCTGCTGACCTCGGACCTGACCTTTGACCTCTGCATCCCTGCCGCCTGCCTGTGCCTGACCACGAGCCTGGACTCCAATTCCGTACCGCGACCTTTGCTGCCACTGTGGGCTGGTAGCACTTGTGGATCGACCTGGTGGTACCCCACCGCAGCAAGACCATCCTGCTTTGCGGCGGGATCTGGTGAAGACCAGGTGCCACTTAGACTCCGGTCCCAGGTGGCGGCTAGTTCCATCTCCCACGGTGGTCTGGCGCTAGTCTGCGCATGATTTATTGTAGTTTTCTTTTTCCTGTGATGTCTTGACATGTTGTTGATGTTAGTGATGAGTCGACCCAACCCCAGACTATGTTTGGACCGAATCTGAACCCCCGCTAATTATCACCTGCTATTGGTGCTGGCGGTTGTTAACTCATTAAGCATTTCAATGGAACACCACCATTTTCCCAGAGATCAACGCTGCTCCGGGGAAATGATGAGGTGCATGCGCCATCTACATTGAAGTACCCTTTTGGCTTTACCCAGGGCATTTAAAGAATCAACACCCGTGATCAGTGCCAGCACCTATCATGGGTGTTAAATGGCCGAGGGTGAGATGAATCCCAACATGAACCCGGACTTCTGACTGACATCCGAGGGAGCAGAACCAGCAGTGTTCGGCATGGATCAGAACATTGCGGGCTCAGGTTGGCACATTACTGTCAGTGGTGTTTCGTCTGAGCACTGTGGCTAGTACTCCGTTCTACAGCGCCACCCGTGGGATAGTACGAAGTACCAGCCACGCTGAGACACCACTGAAGCTGGATCTTTGGACGCCCTATATGCCCGAGTGCTGGTAGCAGCTTGGAGAACTTGGTGCCACCTCGTGTCTCGTGTGGTATCTGTTGTGTCTCTAACTTTTTCCCTTGTTTAATCTTTTGTAACAATCTATGTATAGAGACTCCATAGCAGCCGGGAAAACCTGAAGTATGAAATAAAGATGAGACAAGTCAAGACATCACAGGAAAAAAGGTATAAATCATGCACAGAATAGTCACAAAAGAAAGGAGGATAAGTGATAATTGTACAAGAGGAGCTCTGCCTTTAGGAATTAGTGACGTGAGGTCAGAGACGCGCCCGCTAATAGCAACCACCCAGGGGATACATATTTAGATAGAAGATATATGGATAAAAAGAAAGATATATATGAGAAAGAAATTAAATGGCATAAATAGATGATAGAGAGATAGAAATAAATAGGTTGAAAGAAAGATAGATGATGATAAATAGTTAGATAGAAGATAGATAGATATGAGATAGATAGATATGAGATAGATAGATAGATATGAGATAGATAGATAGATATGCGATAGATAGATATGAGATAGATAGATAGATAGATAGATAGATAGATAGATAGATAGATAGATATGAGATTGATAGATATGAGATAGATAGATAGATAGATATGAGATAGATAGATATGAGATAGATAGATAGATAGATAGATAGATATGAGATAGATAGATAGGAGATAGATAGGAGATAGATGATAGATAGATAGATAGATATGAGATAGATAGATATGAGATAGATAGATATGAGATAGATAGATATGAGATAGATATGAGATAGATAGATATGAGATAGATAGATAGATAGATATGAGATAGATAGATATGAGATAGATAGATAGATAGGAGATAGATATGAGATAGATAGATAGATATGCGATAGATAGATATGAGATAGATAGATATGAGATAGATAGATAGATAGATAGATAGATAGATATAGATAGGAGATAGATAGATATGAGATAGATAGATAGATATGCGATAGATAGATATGAGATAGATATGAGATAGATAGATAGATAGATAGATATGAGATTGATAGATATGAGATAGATAGATATGAGATAGATAGATATGAGATAGATAGATATGAGATAGATATGAGATAGATAGATATGAGATAGATAGATATGAGATAGATAGATAGATATGAGATAGATAGATATGAGATAGATAGATAGATAGATAGATAGATAGATAGGAGATAGATAGATAGATATGCGATAGATAGATAGATATGAGATAGATAGATATGAGATAGATAGATAGATAGATAGATAGATAGATAGATAGGAGATAGATAGATATGAGATAGATAGATAGATATGCGATAGATAGATATGAGATAGATATGAGATAGATAGATAGATAGATATGAGATTGATAGATATGAGATAGATAGATAGATAGATATGAGATAGATAGATATGAGATAGATAGATAGGAGATAGATAGATAGATAGATATGAGATAGATAGATAGATAGATATGAGATAGATAGATAGGAGATAGATAGGAGATAGATAGATAGATAGATAGATAGATAGATAGATATGAGATAGATAGATATGAGATAGATAGATATGAGATAGATAGATAGATATGAGATAGATAGATAGATAGATAGATAGATAGATAGATAGATAGATAGGAGATAGATAGATATGAGATAGATAGATAGATATGAGATAGATAGGAGATAGATAGATATGAGATAGATAGGAGATAGATAGATAGATAGATAGATATGAGATAGACAGATATGAGATAGATAGATAGATATGAGATAGATAGATATGAGATGGATAGATATGAGATAGATAGATAGATATGAGATAGATATGAGATAGATAGATAGATAGATATGAGATAGATAGATATGAGATAGATAGATATGAGATAGATAGATAGATAGATATGAGATAGATAGATAGATAGATAGATATGAGATAGATAGATATGAGATAGATAGATATGAGATAGATAGATAGATAGATATGAGATAGATAGATAGATAGAAAGATATGAGATAGATAGATATGAGATAGATAGATAGATATGAGATAGATAGATAGATAGATAGATATGAGATAGATAGATAGATATGAGATAGATAGATATGAGATAGATAGATAGGAGATAGATAGATAGATAGATAGATAGATATGAGATAGATAGATAGATATGAGATAGATAGATAGATAGATATGAGATAGATAGATATGAGATAGATAGATAGGAGATAGATAGGAGATAGATAGATAGATAGATAGATAGATAGATAGATAGATATGAGATAGATAGATAGATAGATAGATAGGAGATAGATAGGAGATAGATAGATAGATAGATAGATAGATAGATAGATAGATATGAGATAGATAGATATGAGATAGATAGATATGAGATAGATAGATATGAGATAGATAGATATGAGATAGATAGGAGATAGATAGATAGATAGATAGATAGATATGAGATAGACAGATATGAGATAGATAGATAGATATGAGATAGATAGATATGAGATGGATAGATATGAGATAGATAGATAGATATGAGATAGATATGAGATAGATAGATAGATATGAGATAGATAGATATGAGATAGATAGATATGAGATAGATAGATAGATAGATATGAGATAGATAGATAGATAGATAGATAGATATGAGATAGATAGATATGAGATAGATAGATATGAGATAGATAGATATGAGATAGATAGATATGAGATAGATAGATATGAGATAGATAGATAGATAGATAGATATGAGATAGATAGATATGAGATAGATAGATAGATAGATATGAGATAGATAGATAGATAGATATGAGATAGATAGATAGATATGAGATAGATAGATAGATATGAGATAGATAGATATGAGATAGATAGATATGAGATAGATATGAGATAGATAGATAGATAGATAGATGAGATAGATAGATAGATAGATAGATATGAGATAGATAGATAGATATGAGATAGATAGATATGAGATAGATAGATATGAGATAGATAGATAGATATGAGATAGATAGATATGAGATAGATAGATATGAGATAGATAGATATGAGATAGATAGATATGAGATAGATAGATATGAGATAGATAGATATGAGATAGATATGAGATAGATAGATATGAGATAGATAGATATGAGATAGATAGATGTGAGATAGATAGATAGATATGAGATAGATAGGAGATAGATAGATATGAGATAGATAGGAGATAGATAGATAGATATGAGATAGACAGATATGAGATAGATAGATAGATATGAGATAGATAGATATGAGATAGATAGATATGAGATAGATAGATATGAGATGGATAGATATGAGATAGATAGATAGATATGAGATAGATATGAGATAGATAGATAGATATGAGATAGATAGATATGAGATAGATAGATATGAGATAGATAGATATGAGATAGATAGATAGATAGATAGATAGATAGATATGAGATAGATAGATAGATAGATATGAGATAGATAGATAGATAGATATGAGATAGATAGATATGAGACAGATAGATATGAGATAGATAGATATGAGATAGATAGATAGATAGATAGATATGAGATAGATAGATATGAGATAGATAGATAGATAGATAGATATGAGATAGATAGATAGATAGATATGAGATAGATAGATATGAGATAGATATGAGATAGATAGATATGAGATAGATATGAGATAGATAGATAGATAGATGAGATAGATAGATATATATGAGATAGATAGATAGATATGAGATAGATAGATATGAGATAGATAGATATGAGATAGATAGATAGATAGATATGAGATAGATAGATATGAGATAGATAGATAGATATGAGATAGATAGATAGATAGATAGATAGATATGAGATAGATAGATATGAGATAGATATGAGAGAGATAGATATGAGATAGATAGATATGAGATAGATAGATAGATAGATATGAGATAGATAGATATGAGATAGATAGATATGAGATAGATAGATAGATAGATAGATAGATAGATATGAGATAGATAGATATGAGATAGATAGATATGAGATAGATATGAGAGAGATAGATATGAGATAGATAGATGTGAGATAGATAGATGTGAGATAGATAGATAGATTTAAAAATACAGAAGCCGCTTATCTTTTTAGCTGAAATTTATTTGAATGGACATTGGTCTCCCCCCCCCCCCAAATAAATATAATTTCATGCTCTCTCTGAATTAGTTTTATTTTTTTTACATTGGAACTTAAAAATTTTATTTTTTCCTTTCATATTTTTTCTCCATTTCCATTCCCAACAGTTTACAGAACATAAAGGAATCATTTATTATTTTTTTTTTTTGTATTTTTTTTTCTTCTTCTTCTTAAAAATGAATGAAAAACAGACAGCGGGTCATCACTTCTCCAACACTCGGATGTCGTTTCTTCGTCCGGGAATCCATCCCCCGACTCTAAATCATTGTACAATATTTACAGACGACGTCAAATACTGCAGACAATGTATCAGGACAGAACCGGATGGTCACAAATCTTCTATACAATCATTTGGTTTTTTTTTTATTAAGTTATCATGCTAAATTTATTTTCTTTATATTTTTTTTTTAATATATTCATTATAAATAGAATTTACGGTAGGCAGTTTATTTGTCATCTATCAGAGTGGTAGAAGCACGTACAGAATCGACTTTGACCTTTGACCAGCGCCGGTTTACCATATAAGGCCTTATTGGGTCAATGGGCCAGTGTAGGATCATTTGAAACTTATTTTTTTTTCCCCATCGGTGGAATGTTTTTTTATCTCGTTTTTTTTTTTCTCGTTTTTGATTATATAAAGTTGTACAACCCATTTTGCCCCCAAATCACCTACATTTGTAAACCCGGCCTCGCTGGTCAAAAGTTATAAAAGCTTAGATTTTTCCCAAAAATATAACATAGACAGGAAGAAAAAAAAAAAAAAAAAACATCATCAATGTACCAAAAAACTTACATTGCATCATCAGGCGTCTATCTACATCTACCAGTCATCGATGTCTGAGAGGGAACCGGCATGCCCTATATGTTTCGTATTTTATAAAAAAAATTAGGAACCAAAAAAAAAAAAAAATTGTTGTTTTTAACTAACAATTATCAGCCATTGTCTCACAATTTTTAAAAAATTTTTCGACATTTTTTTTTTGTACATTTAATTTTCTCATGCAAATTGATTGTGACGCAAAAAAAGATGTGGCACAAGTGTGTAATTTTTGACACATACAACAAAAAACATACATGTTAGGACCGGGTGTTTTTTTTGGTCGTTGTCGTCTAAGATGCCATCCTATCAGAGCCGATATAACAAATGAGAATATGTGAGAATTATGAACCTCACGGCTTTCCGTAAAAACCCGGACACTGAGACACAATGAGATCGTGACCTTATATTACAAAAACCTAGAGAAAAAAAAAAATTTGCACCATTTTAAACGAATGCGATGTAAAAACTAAAACCTACAATCGATTTTACATATTCACAGTGAAACTGAAAATTTTTAGTTTTTTATGTGCTGTCTTTTTTTTTTTGATACTTCACAAATGGGTTCGTACAACGAAACGGCTGAATTCTTGGCAAAAAAATGGATACACGATATAACACCATGCAAGTCTGAGTTTGCTTAAGTTGATGAAAGTATCGACATGCCAATATTCTAAAACTTCTTTTAAAAAAATATTTCCTCGACGACACCTGTTTATTTTTGTTTTTGCTCCCGTTCCGGGTAGAACCTTGAAGAAAAGGAGAATTTTTCAGACTTGCATCAGGAAAAATAAAGTCACTGGGCGGACAACTTTTTGAGAAATAGGTCGTATGAAAAGTCTCGATTTTTTTTTTAACCTACAAGGCCACCCCAAATTTTTACAGATTTTTTTTTTTTTTTAGAAATCTTTAAAAAGTCACGTCCTCCTAAAAATCTCCCAGCTCCACTCCATCAGACGCTTCCGTCGTACGGATTTTTTTTTTTTGCAGTAGTCCCCTCTAGTTTTTTTTTTTTAGATGTTTCCTTTTCCCATGATGCACATAAGACGAGAGTCGCGTTGAGCTGAGAAAAATCAAAAACATCACTTTTTATTTCGACATCTTCCCGGTTTTTTTAAAGTCTTTTGGGGTAGATTCCGTTGCTCGTTGGAGCCGTCTCGATTTCCTTTGGAAAATTGTTGAGTAATCCTCTAATTTTTAATTAAATGACTATTTTTTTTTAACAAAAATAAGATTTTTTTTTTTACATACAGAATTTTTTTTTCCAGTTTAGGAAGATCCAGAATTTTTTTTTGCCTTCAGCCTTCAGAAAAATAGGAAATCCGATAATTGAAAAGCTTCTTCTCTTCATATAAGCCTCTGTGAGTAAACACTGCCCACCCTGACGACGCAGACCCTATACTATAGACCCTTTGGAAGAGGATAGATGGATAGACTGGATCCGTGTCGCCAACGTCCTTTGTAAGTCACCCAGAACATCCTGGCCCGATGTCTCACAGTTCTTATCGTATAATAGCTGTTTAAACGCTTCGTTTTCGATGAGGAGCATCATATTTTTCAAGAAGTAGCCTTCACAGTAAGACGATAACTCAGGGACACCGAGAAACTGTGGAGACGGAGAAAACGGGTTAGAGGGCGAAATCGGATCAGTCACAAGATTGAAGACGGACCAAATTTTGTAACCTTGAGAAGTGATATGCCATAAAAAACACTGGTTATATTATAGTAAAAAGAATTAATAATAATAAATATACATTTCCAAAATTGATATGAATTTATTACTAACTTGGCTCCGAAAAAGTACAACCAGTCTTGAAACATACAATGCATCACATGACTATGTTACCATAAAAGTAAAAATTTGACCACCAGAATCTCGAAAAAAACAAAAATAAGGGAACTTCTTAAAGGAAACCTACCATTAGATATCTACCTATTAAGGTAGATCTGGTGGTAGGTTGCCCCCTACATTCTAAAGCCTAATTTATCTTTAGTGAATACTATACTACTATCTGCACTAAACTACAGCTCATCTAATTAATATGCTAATTACTGGAGAGGCTACTTGGCCTTTCTGTGGAGCGGGAGCAAAGGCTACTCCACGCCCCAGTAGCCTCTTCTGTCCCTGCCTACCTGACTCATATCTGTGCAGAGCGCACGGGCATAACAGTGCCCCAATGGCCCCGAAGCTGGAGCTATTGGGCAATAGCGGCATTGAGGGCGTGCAATCATGGAGGCAGCATGGCAGGGGATGAGCAATTAGGCAGGGACAGAAGAGGCTACTGGGCTTGGAGTAGCCTTTCCCTGGAGCAGGAGCAAAGTCTACTACATACCCCAGTAGCCTCTTCTGTTCCTGCCTACCTGCGCATACGCAGACTCATATCTATCCAGAGCGCACGCACATAGCAGTGCCCCAACAGCCCCAAAGCTGGAACTACTGCGCATAGAGGCGCTGAGGAAGTGCAATCATGGAGGCAGCAGTTAGGTAGGGATGAAAGAGGCTACTGGGGCTTGGAGTAACCTTTCCCTGGAGCAGGAGCAAAGTCTACTACATACCCCAGTAGCCTCTTCTGTTCCTGCCTACCTGCCCATACGCAGACTCATATCTATGCAGAGCGCACGCGCATTGCAGTGCCCCAACGGCCCCGAAGCTGGAGCTACTGCACATAGCGGCGCTGAGGATGTGGAATCATGGAGGCAGCACATCGGGGTATGAGCAGGTAGGCAGGGACAGAAGAGGCTACTGGGGCGCGGAGTAGCCTTTCCCTGGAGTGGGAGCAAAGGCTACTCCATGCCCCAGTAGCCTCTTCAGTCCCTGCCTGCCTGCATGTACTCAGACTCATATCTATGCAGAGCGCACACACATAGCAGTGCCCCAATGGCCCCGAAGCTGGAGCTACTGCACATAGCGGCGCGCAGGACGTCTAATCATGGCGGCAGGGGATGAGCAGGTAGGCAGGGACAGAAGAGGCTAGTGGGGCATGGAGTAGCCTTTGATATTGCTCCACGGAGAGACTACTCCATGTCCCAGCAACCTCTCCAGAAATTAGTATAGATATAGTATAGTTAGTAAGTTAGATAAACTGTAGTTTAATATAGATGTAAGTCTAATAGGTAGATATCTGATGGTAGGTGTCCTGTAAAGAACATCTTTACCAACCCCAATCTGTGTTGTTCCAATGATTCTGTCATGGGTGGAATTATTTCTGTAGCACTCAACGTGCCGAAGCCATTACTAACATTATTTTCTGCTCTCTAGATGGTTGGAGCAAGGAAGCCCCCTTGTATTATTAGGGTATCTTGAATTTATAGAGGAGGAGGTCTACATTTTGGATTCTCATCTAGATTGTACATGGAGGAGGAGCCAAAATTACAAGAACAGTCCTTCCATTCAGTGTAATACTCCACTTGCCCTGTAGGGGTGCTGTAGGGAAATTAATCAGCTGATCACTGGGGGTCTAAGCCGCAGGATTCCTTGTACTCAGTCTATAACTACCTAAGTAAAAAGGATTATCTTGTGTATACAATCACTTTAAGACATTTGAAGATTTAGAAATATGTTTTTGTACTGACAATCCCTAACAACCGACCTGTTTCAAGATGATCTGCATGGCCGGTTTGGGAAATAACAAGCAGCTGCTACCTGAGCACTGAAAGATTTATCGGAATAATCTTGATGTGTTTTTACAGAGACTACAGATTAGCGCATGGATGTAAGATTTTAGGGGAATTTGCTGTGTCATTCTGGGGTACGTGAAAAACAAGAGCCAGTCCAGACTGTAAAATGCTGTGTAGTCTGGAGATACCTAAAGGGCCCCCAGCAGTCTGTACAGTCTGGAGGGGCCCCTATAACTTCAGTCTAACTGTGTTGTCTTGAGTGCACCCTATATAACAACAACAGTCTGGATACATAGTCTAATATGCACCCAATAACAGCAGTCTAGCTATGTAGTCTGGAGTTACTCATATAGCAGCAGCTTGTAGTCTGGACCTCCTCCTGGAGTGCCCCCTATAACAGAAGTTGGGCTGTGTACTGTGTAGTCGTGGGTTTCTAGTCTGGACCACCCGATATAACAGCAGCCTGGCTGCATAGTCTATACATTCCCTCAAAATTGCCGTCTGACTGTGTAGTCTGGAGCGCCTCCTATTACAGCAGTCTGGTTGTGTAGTCTAGAACCCCTCTAGTCTAGGAAATCCTGCAATGTAGTCTGAAGTGACCCATATGGCAGCAGTCTTGACCGCCCCCTTATATTGGCCATCTGGCTGTGTAGTCTGGAGCACCCCTGTATAAGAGTAGTCTGGTAGTGTAGTCTAGAGCACCTTCTATATGAGCAGTATGGCTGTGTAGTCTGGACCACCCCCTATAACAGCAGTCTGGATGTGTAGTCTAGATCACCTCCTATCTCAGCAATGTCTCTGTAGTCTGGAGTGACCCTTAAAGCAGCAGTGTGGACTGCCCACTATAGTAGCAGTCTGGCTGTGTAGTCTGGAGCACCTCCTGCATTAGCAGTATGGCCATGTAGTCTGGACTTCCCCCACATATTTTGCACCTCTTCTTATAACATCAGTCTAGTTGTGTACACGGGACCACCCACTATAACAGAAGTCTTGGTGTGAATGCACCCTAAAACAGCCATCTGTCTGTAGTTTCACCCTCTTCCAATAACAGCAGTCTGGCTGTGTATCTAAGCGCCCCCTATAGCAGCAGTCAGAGTGTGTAGTCTGGACAGCCCCCTCAGTGTGGCTGTGAATCTGAATGCTCCCTATAACAGCAGTCTGTGTGTAGTTTGGACCTCTTCCTATAACAGCGGGCAGGCTGTGTAGTCTGGACCGCCCCTTATAACCATAATCTGGCTGTGAAACTGAACGCCCCCTATCGAGGCAGTCAGTGTGTAGTCTGGACAGCCCCTTTATAACCACAGTGTGGCTGTGAATCTGAATGCTCCCTATAACAGCAGTCTGTGTGTAGTTTGGACCTCTTCCTATAACAGCGGGCAGGCTGTGTAGTCTGGACCGCCCCTTATAACCGTAATCTGGCTGTGTATCTAAGCGCCCCCTATAGCAGCAGTCAGAATGTGTAGTCTGGACAGCCCCCTTATAACCACAGTGTGGCTGTGAATCTGAGTGCCCCCAATATATCAGTCTGTGTGTAGTTTCCTATAATAACATAACAGCAATATACCATAACGATTCATATTGTAACATTGTATCTGTACCTTGGCATGGTTATATATATCCACACAGTTTTCCGTGTTGATGCTTTTTGCACAGATTATTTCACAGTGGCGTTGCAGAGCTTCCAGGTGAAAAAACTTGCTGGCAGACAACAGCTGCGAGAGAGGGAGGAAGAGGTGCAAAGGATAATGAATTCACGGGGAGCGGAGGTTGGATTGTAGCATTAATAAAATAATCTCGTGCGATAGGACTGAGACTAAATATGGCGGAAATGTTGGATTATCAATAATTATGTAATTGGCATGGCGGTAACGCGTCTGTCCTATAAACAGCTTCCCCTCTAAACATCGGCGTCTAGTTTAGCCCCAAGATCTTGATCATACAATGACTTACCTCCATGATTTCATTATTCTTGATGAGGAGCGATTCTGTGCCGCCACAGTATAAGTACTGCATGACCAGCTAGAAGAAAAACGGAGTATATGTCATGGACGGTCATTGAGCCCACATTCACATAGAGGCCGAGACTGAGGTCCCTCAGGAGTTTTTTAGCCTGGCATACCCCTTTAAGATCCTTACGCTTGCTCATTTTTACGCTTCCGTATACACTTTCGGGTTCTATGTTTGGGTAACCATCTGGTCTACACCTATCCTTGCCGATTTTACTTTTCTGTGGTCTCTCGAAGTGTCCGATGAGTGGACCTATTAATCCCGTTACAGCGGGGAGATTGCAGGATGCATAATTGATGGCGGCTCGCTCAGACTATGCGGTATTATTAATACGCTGTGCATAATTCATGAACCATTGTAACCTGAGATGTCAAATTATATTAAAGTAAATCTTACATTAAAATGTCAAAATGTTCTTCACTAGAAAACTCGGCCAAATATAGAGTCATCCGACCTACAGGAGTCAATGTTCTCGTGGTGGGAATGGTCCGCACCCTGCTGTCACATTAATAAAGGTAAACTGTGAAGGAGACCTTAGGGGGTATCAAAACCTCAATGGGGCGGCAACACTGTTAGGGGGCACTAAATGGGCATCAAAACTTTGTAAAGGGCACTTGAGGGGCAACTTTACTGTGTTGGGGCAGTAGGTGAGTATCGCTGCTGTGGGGGGCCATTCTTACTGTGAAGGAAGACACTATGGGGCATCATAACTGCGAAAGGGGAATCAATAATGTGAGGGGGCACTAAGTGGGTATCAATACTTAGTAATGGGCACAACAGGGAGAATTCTTAGTGTGTTTTAGGGGCACTAAGTGACCATCACTACTGTGAAGTAGTATTGTGGGAACATCTTCAATGTGAAGAGAGACACTAGGCGGCATCATAAATGCGAAAGGAACTTCAATACTGTGTGGGGGCACAAAGTGGGCATCAATGGGCACAACAGGTGCATCTTTACTATTTATTGGGAGCATTAAGTGATCATCACTATGGTCAAGGGACATTGTTGGAACATCCTTAACGTGAAGAGAGACACTAAGGGGCATCAATACAGTGAAAGGACGCTAAGTGGGCGTCAATATCCTGTAATGGGCACTACAGGGGCCCTTTGTTTTGGGGCACTACTATGAGGGGGCACTGTTGTACCAACCTTACTGTAAAGGGAAACACTAGGGGGCATCATAACTGTGAGGCACTTCAGGGGCATCTTAACTGTGATGGGGCTACTAATTGAGTATCACTACTGTGAGGGGGCATTGTTGGCGCATTCTTAAGGTAGACACTAGGGGGCATCCTAACTGTGAAGGAACATTAACACTGTGAGCGGGAATTAAAATGGCACCAATACCTTTTAGGGGGCACTAGGGGGCATCATAACTTTGAAAGTGAGTATCACTGCTTTAAGTCGGCACTGGCACGCCATCCTTACTCTGTAAGGAGACACTAGGGGGCATCTCAACTAGGATAGGTCACTAAAGGGACATCAATACTGTGAGGGGCAACAATATCTTGTAATGGGCACTACAGGGGCACTGTGCTTTGGAGCACTACCGGGATGTTTTAACTCTGTTGGGGGCACTAAATGAGCATCACTACCGTGAGGGGGCACTGTACATCATTAAAGGAGACACTAGGGGGCATTGTAACTGGAAGGAGCAACAATACTGTGGGCGGGCAATAAAATGGCATTAAAACCTATTAGAGGGCACTACAGGGGTATCTTTACTGTGTTGATGACACTAAATGACCGGCATGAGGGGCACTGCTGGAACATCTTAACTGCGAAGGAAGACACTGAGTGGGCACGGGCATACCATCCTTACTGTGTAAGGAGACCCTAGGGGACATCTCAACTGTGACAGGTCACTGAAGGGACATCAATACTTTGAGCGGCACCAGTTGGGAATCTCTCGGCTCTTGTCAGACACGTACCTGGAAGATGTGATATTTCACATAATTGATTTCGATGCAGCTGTTTTCCGCCGTCGATTTGTTGGTAAGAAGAGCTTTAAACCTTCAAAAAAAAGAATTCGTAGTTATCTAACCAGAAACTTCACACTCGCATCTTCGTGGTCTTAGATCAATCCCCCACCCATAGAGGGCGTTGTACTATTTCCTGTTATATCAGCAGTACTGTCTATAGACCCCCTACTTAGACCCTTAGACTTGGTTTTGTGTAAATCTTACCTTGGAGATGCAGTGAATAGTAACACTTTGTGTGCATAGAAAGGTCTTCCTTCCACAATAAAGGTGACATCCGACATTTCTTTGTTGTTGAGGAAATGAGGATCTACAAAGAAACACAAGAATTAAAATATTCTTCATGCCTGAGGAGCCCATAATTCAAGGGGGTGTCAAGGGGAAAGTTGATTTTTTCCCAAGAAACAGCACAACTCTTGTCCATGGTTTTTTCCTGGTACTGCAACTCATTTTCTTACCATACACACCCAAGGACTTCTTGGCTAGATGATAGGTGGCCCTACTTGTTATGGGAAGTCCTAGGACCCCATCACATTTTTAAGAATATACCTTCTCACTCATTCCAAAGGGACAAAATCAACCTAGGGACCTCCATCGGACTCCATAACACTCACATAGAACATACACCATTAACCTTCTGAAGAACATTTAAATTTGATCTAAAAGGTCTTACGTCCAATTTCTGGTGGCCATGTATGACCTGGCCATATCTACCTTTATAGATGACTGCATAGTCATGGTTCTTGAATGGTAGTCCCAAACCATTAATTTTGCCTAGAGGAGTTCACCAAAAGACATGGTCACACATTGGCATGATGGTGGTAGATATATGAGGAAAAGATCTGAGCCTGTCAATCTCCAAAATCTCATGACCAGACTAGATTGGAGTCATGATCTCCAAGATGTGTCCATCCAATGATTGCAAAACTCCAACTCCGAAAATGCTGCAAATTTTAGTTTTTTTAACAGCTTGAGACCAATAGCTTGGTGGCCTTCAGAGTTAAATAGGTCATAGTAATCAAGATCGATGACTTGGTGGAAGACATTGAAGAGACCCATCAATCAAAAATGGAACCAGATACAAGATGTGGTCAATGTAGTCCTCTTGTGGACAAAGTAGACCTCCTGCCACTACCCAAAGGTGGAGAAGAGTAGGTGACTTTCTACAAACTAGTCTTTTTTCCTCAACTAAGCGACGACAAAAATATGGGTCACAGCAGTGCAGAGGACGCTGGTACTTGGCTTTCATCCATGGATTACACTACTGCTCACCTGATCTGAAGCTGCACAAGCACCAGATCAATACTCCTGATGTCTGCAGGAGCTGCAGAGCAATTTCGTAAAATGGTGGCAGATCAAAGTCTCTAGCTATGCGAAGATGAACACCCATGGAAGATCATCGTATATTTGCCCAATGTTTCTAGAGCTACTTAGTCAATCAGGCCCTTGAAGATCAATTAGATTGCACCTGTCATTGTGAGAATCTTGGAGAAAGCTGCTTATCAATATAGATGAGACCTGCATTGTTACACAAATGTTCTGACGGTGGCGAAGCGAACAGGATAAAAAACTACAGAGACGTATTAAGCATGTTGGAGACTACTAATCAGCTTCAAGGGCCGATGGTTCATCTGTGTTTGCATAGCTTTCATTTCTAGCCAAACAATGCACAAGAAACATGAAGAAGCTACAATTTCAATAAGACATCTTACCTAGCCGAGACGTCTGCTTGCGCTTTATCTCGGTCAGCTTCGGGATGGGGTAAGGACCGTAGCACTGGCTGAATATGACCGCCAGTTGTTGGCTGATAACCTCATTCTGTAATGGAGAGAAGACGGTTTCTGTTACACAAATGTGATATTTGACCTCTTGAGATGTCGATTTTTTAATCTATGTTTTGGAAATATGTCAGGATACAGCATCGGTGGGGGGGGGGGGGGCGTAACCTGAGAATTTCCCTACATAGACCCCCCTTAGATTTTAGCTTAGAGATCTCTCAGCTAAAGTTGACCGTTGGGATTTATGATTCAAGTCATGGACCCCATCAAAGCAATGTTCTAGGAAATTTCTATGTAACCCACATGTCTTAATTTTCGATATTTTTATCTTTTTACTTCAGGTGTGCATCCCTCTGGCAGGCCTTAAAGGGAAACTATCACCAGGGACCTCATTTTCACTAAAGACAGGTTACACAAGCCCATCCCAACTGCATTGCAAATATGTATTTTTGCCTTCTCTAAGCATTTACATTACAATATAATTGTGTTTTATAACTTACCTTGCACCCTGACAGAATCATCTGTGTAGTTCCAGGGGTTGGGCTTTGGTTTGGATGCATATCAAAAAACAACATGGGACTAGTCTGTGCTGCAGACTCCTCAGCTCTCAGCCCCCACCTTTGTGCTCCTGTACAGCTCCTCCCTCCCCAACTGATGTCAGCTCACCAGACTGTGAGCTTTGTCCCTGTGAAGGAACACAATGGTGGGGGCTGAGAGCTGAGGAGTTTGCAACACACACAAGTCACATGTTGTTTTTTGAAACGCATCCAAGCCAAAGTCCAACCTCTGAGACTACACAGAAGATTTTGTCAGAAAGCCAGGTAAGTTACAACACACTATTATATTGTAATGCAAATGCTTAGACAAAGCATAAAAGCATATATGCAATGCCGGTGTTCTAGGCTTCTGCAACCTGTCTTTAGTGAAAATGAGGTCCATGGTGACAGGTTCCCTTTAATTATCATGTCTTGTGTGGCCTCCTTCAGTATCATTTTCTCTGGCAGATCGTCAGAATCATGACCTATCAGAGACCTTTAGTATAATTTCTTCTGACAAGACGTCTGTATCATTCCTTCTGGTAGACCTTTAGTATTATTCCTACTAGGGGGACTTCAGTATTATTTCTTTTGGTGAGCCTTCTTCTTGTGGGTCTTCACAATCATTTCTACTAGGGGGACTTCAATACAATTTCTTCAGGTTGGTCTTCACTATCATTTCTTCTGGTGGGGGGGTCGTCAGTATAATTGTTTTCTAGGCCTTCTAAATCATATATTCTGATGGGCCTTCAATGTATCAATGTGGTTGGCCTTCAGTACATTTTCCTATTGTAGACCTTTAGTATAATTTTTTCTAGTAGGTGTTCAGTATAACTTCTTAGGTTGGGCTATCATTATTATTTCTTATGATGGACCTTCAGTACTTCATTAGAATATCCTCTAGTAGACCTTTAGTATCTTTGTTCTGGTAGTGTTTCAGTATCATTACTTACGTTGGGCTTTTCGTATTATTTCTTCTGTTTGTCCTTCAGTACAACTTTTCTAGTGACCTCAAGTACCATTTCTTCTGGCCACCTTCAGGACCATTTCATCTGGTGGCCTTCAATCTAATTTCTGATGGATCTTAAAGGGGTTTCCCCACAAAAACAATTTAGGCCCTATCCACGGGATGGGGCCTAACTTGCTGATCATTGGGGGTCTCAGTACTGAGACCCTGCAGATCACCAAAACAAGGGGTCTGACCGACCCCTCGTCGCTTTACAAGAGTGATAGAGCAGACGGCCGCGCATAACCACTCTGCTCCATTAATCTGTCTTCGTGGGAAAAACACCTTCAAGTATCATTTCTCCTCAACATCACCAGTTTCTATTTTTGCAGGACTTTCTTATGGTGCTCTCGAGATACAGTTGGACCCCCAGCTCAATGACTAAAAGCAATGACCCATTTTGGTTGTCTTCTTTACTCCTTCTATGGTATTGATGCCAGTTTTTTTTTTGGAGGACTTCTTATGGTGCTCTCAAGGTACTGTTGGACCCCCAGCTCATTGACTAAAAGCAATGACCCATTTTGTTTGTCTTCTTTATTCCTTCCTATGGTATTGACGCCATTTTTATTCTACTTTATATCCTGACTTGCTAAAGCAATGAAGCCGATAAAGCGATGTACAACTCCCAAAAACTCAGGCAGCCAATGACTCTCCAGAGTACTTCTCATTGTCATCTCTAGTAAGACTGATTAAATGTCACTCCAGAGTACCGATACCCGTTACCAATGTGGTCTGTGTAATTAAAAACAATCAGCATCTCCCTGCCGCGCTGAGGTCTGTGAGATCTGTGGTAAGAAACCCATCTACAAAAGGTTTTTTTTTTCCAAGCAGATGAAGGCTTTTCCTCAGTAGAGCGAAATGAAGGAAAGAATAAAAAGCCCCATCAGACTAAACGCTGGGAGATCTGCCAAGAATAAACTTGGAAATTGCATTTGCAATCACAGCTGTGAAGTGAACTTTGGGAAACCCTGGGCGAGAAGGAAAGTTACGTCCTTGGGGGCCAGTAATGAGACGATTGCAGAGATGACGGGATCGGCGGAGCAAAGCAAGATCACGATCAGTGAATTGAATTCTTTGTTGGAGATACATCTGCCTCCTATTCAGTGCCGTTCACTCCTCACTCATAGATGGGGGGTGATGTGCATGAGGTCACTACACTTCTTATTGAAAAATGGAATAAGACAGATCTATCATAATATCTAAAACAAAGTTGACATCTTGACAACCCTGGAGCCCGGTGATCGGTAACGTGGGCCATATGAACCACAAGTGACTTCATGGGTTAAGAGGGTCGGAAGAGTGGGCACAGCCCTAGTTTGGGAACCAATTATCGGAGCAACTATTTCCTCATGAAAATTATAGTCCCACAGCAACCAAAGAGCATTTGCTATAAAAATTGGCCCGTTAGCCTAATCTTTATGGGTCCATCTACCATGGTTTACGTCTTATAACCCTTCCTGTAGACTACCTTTAGATCCAAATGTCTAAAGACTAGAGATGAGCGAGTATACTCGTCCGAGCTTGATGTTCGTTCGAGTATTAGCATACTCGAAACAGCTCGTTGCTCGGATGAGTATCTCGCCGGTTCGAGATCGAGCATTTACTCGATACACAGTGAAGAACAGTCAAGAATACAATGAAAACAGTGAACATAGGATCATTTAAGTGAAGAACATAGTGAAGAACACATTGCAGATGTTCCGTACATCTGCTAACTTATCGGAAGACACGCATGCAGAACGATGTTCTTCACAATAGTATGTGAAGAACAATATGTGTGAAGAACACATTGCAGATGTATGGAAACATCTGCAATGTGTTCTTCACACATATGGTTCTTCACATACTTTTTCTTCTGATAAGTTAGGAGATGTACGAAACATCTGCAATGTGTCCTTCACTGTGTTCTTTCAATGTGTTCTTTCAGTGAAAACACCTGCAAACATCTGCAATGTTTTCTTCAGTGTTCTTCTTTCAATGTGTTCTTTCAGTGAAAAATGCTCGAGTCTCCCATTGACTTCAATGGGGTTCGTTAATCGATACGAGCACTCGAGCAATGGGAAAAGTTCAACCCGAGTAACGAGCACTCGAGCATCTCTACTAAAGACCTCTCTTCTGGGCCTTAATTTCAGAAGGAGCTGTTCACTGTCTACCCACCGATATACACAAAAAAAAAATCACAGGGCTTTTTGCCCACAGCCAAATGTGACTTCCGCCCCTTTGTCCTGCCATAGTAGGTCCTCATCATATGTTAGTTCCCAGCCACCTTACCTAGAGCATTTATAGTTTTCATGCCTGGCATATACAGATAGAAGTTCCTCTGCTATCTCCTTCCACTCTTATCCTAAATAACTTTTCTCAACCACTTGTCTTCATTTTAAGCCCCGAGCTACCTTAAGTATTGCCAGGTCAGCAAATAAAGCAATTAGGAGAGAGATTTATGAAGCGCACCCACAGCGGAGAACTTCCTAATTCATTAGTTGGTCCTGAAGGTGGCACCTAAGTCATTTTTTATCATTGGCAAGGGATTTTGCTGTGTGATGAGGTGGAACCACGCGAAGGTAGTAGCTGGAGAGTTTCCGTACAATGCATATAAAATATTTTTCTTGGCAAGCCCTCCTGGCAGAAAATATTGCTGACGTGTCAGGTGGTCATCCATGAGTCGGGCTTAAATGTCTATTGGAAATGTGAAATGGTAATTGATGTGAATTCTTTGAAGACTGGAAAGTCAGTCAAGGACAAGACGTTTATCTAAAGGTTTTCTGGGTGGACGAGTTTTCCAGAATGGTCTTCAGGATAATTCATTAGTCATCAGATTGGTGGGGGACACTGACCCTGCACCAATGAACTGTTCTGAGCTTCTTTTGGTGTGAGAACCTATAAAGGTGATGAAGGTGGAAGCAGAAGGTGCCGACCAGTGTATATCTATGGTGCCAAAGTATTGTATGTCTGCTCCTACTTCAAGAGGAGAAAACCTGAAGTCCCTCGGCACAGCCACTATACAGTAGACTGAATATTCTGCCTCCGGTTCAGATCCTCACCTATCCTTAGGATGGATCACAGGTATCAGCCATGGGACAGACATATCCTTTAAAGGTGTCTAGGAAAATACATTGTAAAATTCAGTCAACTATAAGTAGCCATGCTCCAGTCTATGTGATCCACCAAATGGGTTTTTTATGGCGCCTGTAGGCAGAAGCATGGGTTGCACTTCAGGTACGTCCTCTAGGGTCTTCTTCACTTATACATTTACTAATAGAGTAACTCATGTCGGTTGTCCCTAAAAAGTACAAAGTATACAAAGTGGACATAAATACCTTGCTAGCTTTCAGAATCTCGAACATGAGCGGCAGACCCTGTGTGATCAGCTCCTCCGTATACTCGTCCTCTTGAATAGACTTGAACTCCTTCAGCAAACATTGTATCAGTGGACGTCTATGTTGATGAAACGAGATGCGCAGGGACTCCAGCCAAGTATGAAGGGTCCAGGGGACACCTACAAGGGAACAAGAGAGTGATGAGCTGTCATGGAAAAGATCTATACAACTAAAATGGGGAGGACAATAACCAACCCTTTTTTTCCTACCACAGTCAGCAATAAAGATTTCCTATCCTGTATGGAACTAATAAGGACCTCTCACCAACTACAAAATACTGAATCATATTCCTTATGTGATTGTGGCTGTGCTGTGGATTAATTTGGTGTTTGATTTATAAAAATCCGTCCAACCGTTCAAAAGATATGGCCTCGGAAGTATATATGTGAATTACCGCTAGCAAGGTAAGGGGGCGGTAACTATTTATTTTCTCTGGAGGGGCGTGTCTCTGGTAGAATGCGCTAAATCTCTTTTATACTTCCTTGGGCCTTATCTTTTGAACGGGTGGACCGATTTAAATAGGACAAACACCAAATTGATCAGGGGCATGCTGGCAAACACATGAGGGATGTCATTCAGTCAATTTTTTACTTGGTAACAGGTCTCATTCATTTCTGTTCACCTGGTGCCTGTTTTCTGTGGTTAAGGCCAAGCTTGACTCTTCATCAACGCTTTGGCAATTACTTCCAAGGAGGTGAATCCGAATCATTGCTGTGGGTGACTTGCTGGATATCAAGAAGTGCCCTCTCAAGTGCCCTTATTATCTCCCCATCATAGTAATATAATCAACCCTTTCTAAACCAAGGCCCCTTCACAGTATTCTGCTCTCTATTACTTCTTGTGATACCAAAGTCAAAGAAAATGTCTTATTCTCCCCCGGGAAGATCCATTTCGGCACAGTGGGTAGTCGATTTAAACACCTGTGACACCAGCTTTGGTTTTCTTTAATGCTGAAACCTTCAATTACGAGAGTTTGTGGATGTGCTAAAAAAAAAAAAGCAATTTACATCTAGCGAAGGGAATTTAGACGATAAATGTAACTGAGTTAGTGGAATTAAATTATAAGGTATCGCTTCATTAACCATTATTAAGGCTCGGACAATTGAGCCGCCTTCCTCTTAAGACTGTTGTTTGAAGATAGCCATCAAAAACAGGCCAAGCTTCTTCCTACATTTTTATAACCCTACGTAAAAGATTGATATCTTATTTGTCTTTCTTCTTTGCACGTCATTGGGATAGGGCATTGGGACCTGGGCAAAAAAAATAATTATTTAGCAAGGGCGATAATAAGGAGGGTACTTGTAGGGTACATAGTATATAAAATGTGTGCTCCATCCTGTTTTGGCTCACAAAGCAGGGTCCTAAATGACTCGTAGAACTCGTAGAACAATAGTGACTACTAATTCTCCACTGTCTTCTCCTTGTTGGTCCACCCAAGTTCCTGAAGATCTTCTGGTGGGACCTTTATATAGAAGGTTCATTTTGAACTAAGCACCGCCCAGTAGGCTCTTTTTCTTTTAAGGGGGTCTCCTTGTAGGGTACAAAGTATATAAAATGTGTGCTCCATCCTGTTTTAACTCACAAAACAGGGTCCTAAATAGGTGATCACTCGAAGAACAAAAGTGACTACAGTACTAATTCTCCACTGACTTCTCCTTGTTGGTCCACTCAAGTTCCTGAAGATCTTCTGGTGGGACCTTTATATAGGAGGTTCATTTTGAACTAAGTACCACCCACTAGGATCTTTTTCTTTTAAGGGGGTGTCCTTACATCCAGGCAGTTCCACCAATAAGCCATATTCTGGTCCAATTCTGCCTCAGCCCAGTGAAAATTCCCCTCTTAGAGTAAAAATTATATAAAAGTGTCCTTAGGAGGTTCCTGCTCCACTGTGACATATGTCATGTGTCCATCTGTCCTTAAGGAGCACACATACAAATGTTATTCACTATTGTACACTAAGCAAGGTCAAACCGGTCCACCCAAGCATCAGAAGACCTTTGTGTGGGCCCTAATACAACAAGGTCCAAAAAAGTCCAGCAGAAGAGATACTATTTGTAGTTAAGCACCTCCCAAAAGGATGTTCTCATTTAGGACACATATCCTATAGATGGAAGTAAGGGCCTTAGGTCCATCCGGTTCCCCACTGCTGCCTCTACATATAGATTATTCTCTCCTTCTACAGTGATGATAGTTTGCAACAAAGAAGTAAAACGAGAAGTAAACGATCAAAACTGGTATCCCTCCCCCTCACCATTCTGCTCTGTGTTTGTTTCTATATAAAGAAGCTTAATAAATGGACCCTAAAAGGCAAAGTGAACCCAAAGCGCCAGCGGCGTACTTCCTCCTGAGCACTGCTGGTCTACAAGTCCCCCAGGTGGTAAATGAAACACATGCCTCATTAGTTGCTGGAAGGGGCACAGTGTTCGTGCAGGGAGGCATGCCATTGGGAGGAAGGGACTTTTATGATGTTTTTAGGAATCAGGGGACAAATTGGTTATTTTGTTTTCCGCATAGAAGTGAATCAATTCTGCTGTCTCATTGCATTTCTGTAACGTAGGCCGAGGTAGAAGACGGTGACTCGCAACCTTGTAGTGCGGCCAAAGAATCATATGTAGTAAGGAACCTGTGGGTCATTTGGACCTCCATCAAACAATATGATCATCAGAGGCAAACCATGCCCCTTCTATTGGACTCCAGATGAGAAGGGGCTCAGAACTGCTATTTCGGTTACCCTTGACAGTGCATGAATATGGAAAACCAAACCCCTAGGGGGCATCATAAGAGGGGAAAAAACATACTTGCCCCAGTTCCCGTCTTTTGTGTCGATCAACTACTAAAAGTTTTTTGGCCTGTGACCAACAAGAAGTTTTGTGGGTTCATGGGACCCACTTCATCCAATAAGCGGCCTTCTCGGACCAGGGGACAACACAGCAAATTAAGTCCCCTGACGCCTTGTGTCTGAGGAGGCCACTAATACCTTATGTCTGAGAAGGCCACTGACGCCTTGTGTCTGAGGAGGCCACTGACGCCTTGTGTCTGAGGAGGCCACTGACGCCTTGTATGTGAGGAGGCCACTGACGCCTTGTGTCTGAGGAGGCCACTAACGCATTGTGTCTGAGGAGGCCACTGACGCCTTGTGTCTGAGGAGGCCACTAACGCCTTGTATGTGAGGAGGCCACTGACGCCTTGTGTCTGAGGAGGCCACTGACGCCTTGTGTCTGAGGAGGCCACTGACGCCTTGTGTCTGAGGAGGCCACTGACGCCTTGTGTCTGAGGAGGCCACTGACGCCTTGTGTCTGAGGAGGCCACTGACGCCTTGTGTCTGAGGAGGCCACTGACGCCTTGTATCTGAGGAGGCCACTGACGCCTTGTATGTGAGGAGGCCACTGACGCCTTGTGTCTGAGGAGGCCACTGACGCCTTGTGTCTGAGGAGGCCACTGACGCCTTGTGTCTGAGGAGGCCACTGATGCCTTGTGTCTGAGGAGGCCACTGATGCCTTGTGTCTGAGGAGGCCACTGATGCCTTGTGTCTGAGGAGGCCACTGATACCTTATGTCTGAGGAGGCCACTGACGCCTTGTATGTGAGGAGGCCACTGACGCCTTCTGTCTGAGGAGGCCACTGATTCCTTGTGTCTGAGGAGGCCACTGATGCCTTGTGTCTGAGGAGGCCACTGATGCCTTGTGTCTGAGGAGGCCACTGATACCTTATGTCTGAGGAGGCCGCTGACACCTTATGTTTGAGGAGGCCACTGATACCTTATGTCTGAGGAGGCCACTGATACCTTATGTCTGAAGAGGCCACTGATACCTTATGTCTGAGGAGGCCACTGATTGGATGGAGCAGGCTCCATGAACCTCCTGGAACTTCCAGTCAGTTGCAGGCCCAAAACTGAAAGTACTGCTGCAACTCTGGAAGCAGAGGGTTTTTGTTTTCTTTCTTGGTCCCGATAGGGTGTTTTCCATATCCATGTGTTTAGTACATGTTTTGGAAGTGACCCTTATACACAGAATAACCAGCCCCTCTGAATGTGTATTGCCATTCCATTCACTGTCAATGGGACCCTGTGTATTGTTATCTCCAGAAGTCTTCAGAGAAAAGTTTAGATGCTAGACCTATAGCTCTATTCAGAAGGGTAAACATGACCCCCTTCTCACCATCAGTGAAAATCCAAGGAATCAGATCCCCACCATCATCAAGTTTGTTTCCTATGTTACCTCCAGGAAGCTTATTCCTGAATTCCTGCTTGGAATAATTCTATGAGAGATGTATACAATTATATGCAGTAAAGCTCCTCCTAGTGGCGGCTGCAGATGGGCAGGATTTTATCATCAAAAGGGGCTGAATTAAGTGTTTAGCTTATTACTTGATCAGGATATGAAAGCCAGGACATCTACTGATCATGAGAAGAAGGGGTTGAACATTACCCTGTAACGGTGGTCGAGCATGCTCATTCCTCATTACTCAGTAGAGGTTAATGGCGCAGCATTGCGAAATCTTGACTGCTGTTCTGTTCTTGGATTATGACAAATTTTGCTATGGGGTGCTATGTTTTCTATGTGTGCAAGCTTACCCAAACTTCTTATATCAATGGTGATATCCACATATCCATGCTCGGCACTGTGGTACATGGCCTCCTTCAGAGCCTTCAGTTTAGCTTTGCTGTTACGACTTGGACATAACGTGGCGTTCGTTGTTTCAGGCAAATCGGTTCCTTCAGCTAGAATCTCTTCTAGAGATAAAATGTCACTCTTCTCTTTCTCGGGTTGGGACAGCAGCTTCCGAAATACATTCCTAAAATAATGATATGATATATCAGGTAATTTTATGATAGTAAAGTAGAGGCCTAGACTGGCTGAGAGGCTGCTGGAGCTAGTACTAAGTTTCTATCTCACCCAAAGTGCTTTATTCACATCAGTTTGAGTTAGTACTTCTTTATTATGTCCTATATGATCCTACTGATGTTACTAAGTGAGAAAGAAGACTGACACAGGCACAGTCAGGCACACAGAGAGGCTACTGGAGCTAGTCCTGAGTTTCTATCTCACCCAAAGTGCTTTATTCAGATCAATATCAATCAGTACATCTTTATTATGTCCTAAATGATAATACTAAGTGAGAAAGAAGACTGACACAGCCACAGTCAGGCACACAGAGAGGCTACTGGAGCTAGTACTGAGTTTCTATCTTACCCATGTGCTTTATTCACATCAATATCAATCAGTACATCTTTATTATGTCCTAAATGATCATACTGATGTTTCTGAGTAATAAAGAAGACTGACACAAGCACAGTCCATGGCTACTAGAGCTAATACTGAGTTTCTATCTCACCCTAAGTGCTTTAATCACATCAGTACCAGCTAGTACTTCATTATAATTTCCTATATTATCATACTGATGATTTTGAGTACAAAAGAAGATAGACATGGGCACAGAGAGAGAGAGAGAGGCTACTGGTGCTAATACTAAGTTACTATCTCACCCCAAGTGCTTTATTCATATCAGTACCAGTCAGTGCTTCTTTATTATGTCCAATATGATCCTACTGATGTTTCTTACTGACTAAGAAAGAAGATTGACACTGAAACAGAGAGAGGCTGCTGGAGCTAATACTGAGTTTCTATCTCACCCAAAGTGCTTTATTTACATTATTTCAGGTAAGTACTTCTCTATAATATCCTGCTAATTCTTTTACGTGAGATATGCATAATGGTTAGGTACACCCTAAAACCACGAACTATGGGGGAACCTGAAGCATATTTGTGGTAGCATGCAACTCGAACATTCTTTTTTAGTCTTCTTCTTCTTGGCACACAAAAAATATTCCAAGCATTGAGCGATAACCATTATCTGTAAAAGCCTCCGTGTATAAATCACCTGTGCCCGTGTGCAGCGGCCTGGCTGAAAGAATTCATGTCTCCTTGTGGTGCCGTAGAAATTCCATTCCTGTACATCGTTCCTATCATGGGATCCCCTCCTCGTTCCAGCAACAAACTCACAAGCTCAAAGTTTCCTGTGGGGAAAAGGGATTTAGGAAATGTTATCTAGCAAGATTACGAAAACAACTGTCTCATACTAGTGGTGTTGGTAGGTGGGGCCAAAATTTATCATAGGGCTGCCTTCATGGGTTGTCGCACCCCCTCACCGAGCCACCAAGAGGTTAGTGGAAAGCAGGTCAGGTCTGGTTTTCTATCTCTTTACCGCACCTCCTACTTTTGGGAAGAGGTGACACTGGCCCTCCTCGGAGTAGATCCAAATAGAAGGCCCACCAAAACTTGACAAAACTACATTGAAAATCCTTGGTATACTGTCCACCATTTTTGAGGTGGCCATCACTCCTAAACCATATCGAATGAAGTTCAAACTTAGCAAAGGCAAAATTGAGGGAAACTTAAGTCCTACCTTAAAGAAAACCCCACAAATGGATCACGTTAGGGTAGATGTTGCATACATTGGTCTACTTTACCCAGGACAATCCAAGTTTGCTTATGACCCAACATAATTTTAAGAATCCTGAACCCAACTGCTAATGCATGAGTTCGGCCTACTATTTTGAAGGAGGATCTCAAAGGGATGGAGTTTATTCAAGTGGAAGGAGGTATCAAAGGGGTTATTAGATAAAAAAAAAACACTAAAAACATGGCAAAAACAATCATATATTTAAGAAACCCACCTGCAGCTGCTGCCAATTGTAAGGGAGTTTCTGAGTAATTTTCTTCACCAGTTTCCAAAGATCCCTCTACGTTAGCGCCTGCATCCAGGAGTAACTGGAGAGAGAAGTAAGTACATTACATCCTGATCATGTACAACTATCTCTCTATGAATGTAGATATTGCAAATATTATAATTTTTCCACTTTGATGATGTAGAAAGTGACTTGGCCTCTATTATACCTGTACAACCGGAATATGTCCCTGGAGAACAGCAAAGGTCAGTGCGGTCCAGTGACGCGTCTCTGGATGGACAGATGGAAATTTATGAGCTGTGCTCGGGACCTGAAATGGAGAAAAGATGTAGGGATATTGGGGGTCAGTAAACTTGGTTGTTGTTCTGGCTTTTCTCTCTATTCGCACCTTTTTAAGCACCTTTTTGCTCCTATGTCAATGGTTGTACTAAATTGGAGAAGTTGTTTTGTGTATCTGAGACCTCACTAGGAAAAATGACCCCCATAGAGTCATAATCCCTTCATAATCATAGTTATAATTAGATTACTCTTTATAATGCATCACCAGAATATTAGTTCACCAATGCCACTTTCCATTAAACCAGTTCCTTACCTCCCTACACAATCTCTGACCACTATTTGTCTTCTCATGTTCCTCAAAATTGATGTCTTCTCACGTTCCTCAAAACTAAAGTCAGGTAATTTATCCCCTTGCCCACCTTCTCTGTCATCCATGGTAATGTGTAACCCTATAACCTCCTAGACTCCTAGACTTTATGATGCCACAAGTCTTCTCGAGGCACCAGAATCCTACATAGCTCCTTCCACCTTCTATCTTCCCTGCCCCTCAAAATTCCCAGACTCCTAGGCTTTATCAGACCCCAAATGTGATGAAGGCAGAGTCCTATCACCTAATGTCTACCTTTAGCCTTCTGATATAATCATTGCCCAGGCTTCCCATGCCATTCCACATGGATTTTACAAGGTTCTTGCTCATTCTAACCATAGTTACCCTGCCAAAAGAACACCATGGTCCATACACTTAGATTTCATGGGGCTCCAAGCATCTTCTGTCTTCCCATGCCCTTCCACATTGACTTTGCAAAGTTCTCTGCCACCCTTCGTAATGAGGAACCTAAGGGGCCTAAACATCCTTAATCTTCCCATCAAAAAGAACAAAACCCAAATGAAACCTAGACTAGCGCACAATAAACAGAGGCTTCAACAATGGTCACAATGGCTGCCATTGGCCAAACCCGTCCCAGTCCCAACAGATCTCCCGAGTGTAGTTCCTATTATTCAGAATTTGCATTACTGTCACATTCTCACCTCAACGTTGAGCTCAGCGCCTGCATCCAGGAGCATCTGTACCATCGCTTCATCTCCCCGGACACACGCATACATTAGTGGGGTCATCCCCTAGAAAAGCGGCGATAATTGACAGTCATTAATGCCTGGCACCTTCAGAATCATCCTTCTGCATGTCTCATCATTATGGATCATCACCAAAGCTACGATAACATTACTGTAGGACATGTTTACAGCATCACTATAGGGGGTGCAGGCCTCGAAAACCTAATGTGCCCACTACAGCTCCTCTACCTCATAAGAAGACACATGTATTACTAATAATAACATGGTTCTCAGCTTGGTACATAATAAATTCTATAATACAGCCTCCTCATGAGATATATTTTTATATATATATATATATGTTTCATTTTTAATGCCACCACATGAGTTCCCTGCAAAGGGGGGAGGCCCAATGGAGCTCTGTCACCCAGGGGCCTACTGAAACCTGGAGCCGATCCTGGTTATATAGAATGATTAACTGCCATGTACTGTAATCTCTGGGTGCTGGGGGTTGTCACGGCAACCTGGGGCCTACTGAATACGGCAAAGCCTACTAGATTAGTACAATTAGCACCTTGTGATATATAGATACTTTAAGAGAACCTGTCATGCAAATTGACCCATGGGACGCCGAGAGGAGTAGATGGGAGGAGCTGACTGAGAAGGACAAACCCCCTCTGATGCCAGGTAATATAAGATAAAGTTGATTTATGGGGAAGTGAGGGAAACAATTTTTAGCTAAGAAGGGTGTCAGTTAGTTAATAATACTCTATAGTGTATGTCAAAATGTGGTGACAGGTTCCCTCTACATGGCGGATACACCACACTCTTTCGTTCCCATAATCTGACGTGTCCTTAAGACACCCCAAAATCCTTTAGTGGAATTCTGTATTTCCCTGAAGGCATGACATATACATCCAGGAGATCCTACTAACTTGTTCGCTCATGCTGTTGATTCCTTCAGGACCGAGAAGAGTCACCGCTTGCTTGACCAGGTCTGTCCTTCCGCAGTTGAGCATCCGAAATCCAAGATCTTGCTTAAACTTGGCTTCTGTGGCTACGGCGTCTAGTTTACGAGATGCGCAAAAACAGTCGTCGGCCCTACAAAGAATGGAAGCAGAGGGATCATAAAAATGGCGGCCTTTATCCCGCTCATGGAAGATATAGCAGCTAACATTAAGGAGAGGTAGAAGCTAACTGGGCCCGTTGCCTCAGGGCGGTGCTCAGGCTCATAACACACAATACTTTTTGGGAACTTTGAGTCTCCCTGACTGTGTATATTGGGTCACAATTTATAGGATGACTCTCAGTTATCAGATTGGGTTACATCCATATTTCCTTACAATTGATTTATGACATGACCCAGTGCTTCTCATATGTGAATCCATCGACAGTATATTAGATCTTACCCCCTGGGACTTCGGGCTTGTTGAGAGGAGTAGCGAGACAGATTCATTTTTATCCTGGCATATATACATAATTCCCGCCCGGGGTCGGCCGTAGTTGAATGTACCATATAGATTATTCATAATATGCCAAGGGCTTTTATGTGATTCAACTTTCAAAATTGATGGTTTTTTTAAACACTAAAATCTTTAGCTGTGGCGGACATTTTGTTCTCAGAAGTCAGCCATTTTATGGGTCTATTATCCTTAAATGTTGACTGTTGAGTTCAGTCATTGGCAAAGATCCAAATTTACTCAAACCATTGGCCATGAGGGAAGGAAGGATTTTTCAAGTTTTGGCACCACAAGATTTGAGTTGCTTTTTAAAGGGGTCCAAGAGTAGCTACATTACATAAAATAAGAAATTTTACCACTCTATAAGCTATCTCTGCCGGAGTCATGTAGGCGGAGCAGCTTAGCAGCAGAAACACAGAGGCCAGGTACTAAATATGTTCATTCTGACTGGAATTATAGCCTTCTGATTGAGATACCTCATCTTAAAGGGGTTGGCCACTTTACCTCATGTTTTTTGTAATGTGTGTGTAAGTGTGGGGGAGCAGGATATGAGGTGAGTTACCAATATACATCTAGTAATAGTTCTGCTCCGCTTTCTTGATATGTCAAGTGAAGCCTCCTGTATTTTACCTCATCAGTCAGACATTCCTGTCCATAAAATGGCCGCAGATGGAGGGTCATGTGATCATAACTGTCCATCAGCAATCACCAGTTAGAGATCACATGACCCTCCATCTGCGGCCATTTTGTGGTCAGGAATCTCTGGCTGATGAGGTAACAGACAGGAGGCTTCACTTTACATGTCAAGAAAACGGAGCAGAACTATTACTTGATGTATATTGGTACATAACCTCATATCCTGCCCCCCCCCCTCCCCGCACACTTACACACACATTACAAAAACATGAGGTAAAGTGGCCAATCCCTTTAAAATGAGGAAGTGAAGATGAGGCCAACCCATTTAAGCCTATCCTAACCACATGTAGACATTGTCCTCTTGTTCTAGCGCATGCGCATTTAATATAGGTTCCGTCTTCATCACGATCCTGCCCGCCATCCCACTACCTTTAGATTCATTGCACCCGAAAGACATCTGATGGGCTATGGGTGATGTTTCCCATTCTTAATTGGCATTGTTAGGGCCTGGCTACCTTTATTGTTCTGCAAGGTGGCTCCACCTTCTTGACTCCTTTAAGGTACAATACATTTTTGTGAAGTACTTAAACTAAGGAACTTTGGGGACTTTGCCCAGCGAATGTACCAAAATTCTCACATGCGCTTCATCTTTTTGGCCCCTTATCTCGCAAAGTCTTGCCCCCTTTTCGAGTCCACACACCTCAGGTCCAACTAGTCATAAAAGCATCTAAAACCCTTGATATGTGGGTTAAAATGCCTTGTAGGCTTCTTCTTTGGTACAAAATACGACAGAATTGATAAATCCACTCTCTACACCGTTTTCACCGAAAGAAGAACCAAACCTTAAGCCTTGGCTAAGAGCAGGTCATTGCAAACAGTGGATTAGCGCCAATTTTAGCAGTTTTTGATAGCATTTTAGAAAGTGGACAATTCCTTTAAGTGACCAAAAAAATTACAATACCTTTAAGCAGAGGTCAATTTTTTTTTAAGCGAGCCACAGATTCCTTTAGGGAACCACCAGGGAACAATGGATAACAACCAAACTGGTAAGAAATCCCGAAGCAATGGCAGTGTTTACCGGAAGACCCGCTTAAAAATCCTGTAGGAAGACCCCTTTAAGAAAATGGATGTGGATAAACTTACTTTAGCTGTCGTGGTTCACAGTCTACACCAGGAAGAAGAAGACGGGCAGCCTGACGAACATCGTCGCTATCTACGGAGAAGCTGCGGCGGTATCCGGCATGGGCTACGGCAACACGGATCCATTCCATTAAAGGCGGGAGCATCAGGAATGGCCTGTGATAAGAAGAGAAAAATACGGGATGGTCAGCGTTACTTTCCTACTGCGTCTTTTGTAGATGTGATAAGGTAATTGATCTCCTTTGGCATTCCTCTTGTGGCTGGCGGCGTTCCCATACTGCAATGCATCCTGGGATATTTCCAGCTGACAAAATGCCTGACAACCTGCGCCAAGCGTGCGCCGCATCCTCAGTCATGTAACTCAATGCACATGTTCTCCATAGACCTTGCTCTGTGGCTCGTACTGTTTGATATTAATACAGATCAACTTGGATTTTCGTTAATCCCCTCCTGAAATCAGCTGTCATAAGTGATGATGTCACGACTTAACCCAATACAGATACGGGATTAGGCGTCAGCGGTGGTGGGGGGGTATATCTCTTTCCCACACATTACTGGACACATTTTCCAACCATATATTATTACAGATACCAAAAAAAAATCACTTAAAGGGAATGTCCACACCAGTCCACTTTAACATCCAGCGTGTCTCCACATAAATTTATAGCTAAGCTTTAGCTCTGAGATTTGTTTTTCTGATTCAGAGCTCCAAACCCCCTAGAGAGTGTTAAAAACTAAAAAAAATTATGACTGCCTACAGCCACCACAAGGTGGAGCTTATGAGCTTCCTTCATACTGTGTTATCATAGAGTTCAGGGTATAAACAGTATGCAGAATTCTCTTTATCTCCCTCTAGTGGTGGATGCAGGTAACCACAATGTTAAATTTGAAATATATAGCCTGAGCATAGCATTTCTTAACCACACTGATTATATTTGGAGCCCTAACCCAAGAATCCAAGTGCACATTTATTAACATTCCCAAATTTGCTATAATTTTTCAGATTTTCAGTGAAAATACTGAAAATTTTTTCCTAAAATTAGCTGTTATTGAACAGGATTTAAAGGGGTATATTCCAGGGAATATCAAGGCTCAAAAGTGTATTGGAAACAAACTCTTCCCTGTTCCTTGTTGCTCCGAGGTTAAAATAATTCATCTGGTCTGACGGACCTGGAAGCAGTGCCTTTACACAGCTCTACAATGACAACACCAGTAAGGGGTTGTTTTTCTTCTCCCTAGAGTCAGGGAATCATTATATCATGTGACTGGGAGGCTGGAGCCATTCTGCTGTACGGAAGACCTCCATCCCCCTCAGTCACGGCAGGGTGTGCTCAGTTACAAGCAGTTACAGTGACTGAGGGGGCTGGATGTCTTCAGTACAGAAGTAAGAATCCACCCCTCAGGTCACATGATGCAATGAGCTCTGACTCTTTAGAGGAAGACCATCATTGCAAGACAGTGTAAAGGCACTGCTTCCGTGTCCCTCTGATTAGCTGAATTTTTTTAACCCCGGAGCAACCAGGTTGCAAGAGACGAGTTTATTTAATAGCTTTTTATATTCTATGGATAACCCATTTAATAAGCGACAATTAGTGTCTGTCCTTAATATCAAATAAGTGGGGTTCAATGCTTGGCACCCCTGTAGATCAGCAGTGCACTGCACACACTGTGTAGTGGCCACGTCGGGTTACTGCAGCTCAGTACCAAGGAGCATTCAGAGGCCCTGAAAAATCCCTTTAAATACCTCCATTCTAGCCAAAATGGCTAGGTGGCAACTATTTCTAATTGGATAACTCTTAAAGGGGAAGTCTTATTAGACCTGCCCCCAGGCCACCAGGTGTCTGGTAATACCCCTATGGTTGCAGGACTTAGATCCTAATACTTCGGTTTTCAACGCCCGACTTGTAACTCATCAATCGCCCTAATCATCATTCAATGACATCGGTGAACATTTGATTTATGGGAAATAATGCCTTTAAGATGAAATAACCTTTAAATATTCATGACAACCTTGTGCTTCATTAACAGAGAGCAGCAGAGATGGCGATTGAATTACGTCGGTCAATACTAAACCGCTCTATAGTGCTTAACGCAGCGCCACTTTAATCTCCTGCCCAAGAAAACCAATGTCTTGGCCATCGCTGATGAACATCTCGGATCACTCAGCGACACCTTCAAGACGACCTTGCTGAAATATTCAGGAGCTACGTATAGACACTACAGGAGGGGACGTCTTCTATAGGCTTCCGGTCAGTGACAGATCATACAATGGCCGATGGCCGACAGACAGGGGAACGATTGTGACCTCGACGAGAGGGACTGAGACCTCAGACACATACAGAAGACTTCTTGCTAGGATCCACTAAAGAATTGGCTTGTTCTACGGGTTTGAAATTTGGGGTCACACTGTAGGTTATATACGGCAACATTCTAAAATCCAAAATGTGGATGCTTTTCATGCATGGAGTAGATACAACCATGCAGTAGACCAAGCAACAGTGCCCCCATAATAGTACAAATGTCCCCAAATAGTCCAAGCAACAGTGCCCCCATAATAGTACAAGTGTCCCCAAATAGTCCAAGCAACAGTGCCCCCATAATAGTACAAATGTCCCCAAATAGTCCAAGCAACAGTGCCCCCATAAAAGTACAAGCAACAGTGCCCCCATAAAAGTACAAGTGTCCCCAAATAGTTCAAGTAACAGTGCCCCCATATTAGTACAAGTGTCCCCAAATAGTGCAAGCAACAGTGCCCCCATATTAGTACAAGTGTCCCCAAATAGTTCAAGCAACAGTGCCCCCATATTAGTACAAGTGTCCCCAAATAGTTCAAGCAACAGTGCATCCATAATAGTGCAAGCGTCCCCAAATAGTCCAAGTAACAGTGCCCCATAATAGTGCAAGCAACAGTGTCCCCATAATAGTGCAAGTGTCCCCAAATAGTTCAAGTAACAGTACCCCCATAATAGTGCAAGTAACAGTACACCCTTAATAGTGCAAGTAACATTGCCCATAATAGTATAAATAACAGTGCTCCCAAAAACTCCAAGCAACAGTGACCCCACTATAGTCTAAGCAACAGTATCCTCATAATTATGCATAATTGTGCCCCCATAATAGTGCACGTAACAGTGCCCTCATAATAGGGCAAGTACAGTGCCCCATTATAGTACACGTAACAGTACCCCACAATAGGGTAAGTAACCATTTTGATGGCTGTCCAACCTTTGATAACTTTTTATTAAAAATTTTGTGGGATAAAAATATGTGGGAGTTATTTTCTGTTATGGGGTCATCTGAGGCCACCTGAGAGGTACCAGGACCTTCTCACCTCTGAAGATCCATCGGGCCTATAAATTGTGGCTTTATTGGTGTCACAGATCTCTAACTCTCCCCCTTCTGAGACATCTAGGTTAGGGAACCTTGAAGTAAGGTATCACTTTTTGACCACCCAACCCTAATAGAGCTTCTATTTTTCATGACTTCCATGGTGAAGTATTTTGGAAGAGTTGGAGGGTAGGCTGGAGTGAACCTATCCTCTCTGCTGCCTGTGGTAAACTATAGAAAGGCGCTCGCTCAACCTCACGAAAATAGTAATTTCAATGGTTTTAAGCAGGTTTTCCATCCAGTGTTTCCCATCCTTGCTAACATCAGGTGTAATTACATGGATTTTATATCCATAACTTCTCCTAATGAGAGAAGTTTATCCCATAAAACCTCCATTAAGTGGACTGCTCTGTACAGATCCTTATTAGCAACGTTCTGGAGGAAAAGAGCGTTGCTAATGGTGGCAAAGTTCTGAATGATAGTTGTAATGGATTCTTGCCTTTTCCTTGATGTTTTTGTAAAGGGATGCCAGTGTTGGCTGGTAACTGTGATGTGTTGAAGGGTAAACTCCCAGAGGTGCACAGTTGTTGGCTGGGCTACTGATGTTTTCCCGCCTTTTTGAAGTTGATGTCTCTCTGAGGTAAAATACTCAACTCTCCTCATGGCAGGTTCCCCCACTGAGGGTAGGTCCACCACCAACATGGAACGAGGGGAATGATAACTTCTCTGGACATATGTGGCATCACCTGTACCTACAGAACAAATTTTAGGTGGGGGGGGGGGGTTGGAGGGCAAATTCCAGAGTCCTCATCATATTAGAGGAACCTCATCAGCTTTGGAGGACCAGATTTGGATCAGATTAGTGATGGTATCTCCAAAGCCTAATACTATAATCCAGTGTTAGAGTAAAGAGTCCACCTCCAGTATGTGACTGATTTTAAGACACCGGGTTAATAACACAACAGCGACATGGAAGGATAAAGGAGGGTTTTATCTGAGGATTAGTTCTGTCAGGTACCGCTCGCCATCAGAGAACGTGGCATTGTCACAAGGACAGAAGACACCTCCTTCAAGGAGAGTAGCTATTCACTCCCCGTATCTCTCCTCCATTCACTCCTTATCTGTGGAGTTTTGGGCACCTGACAAGAGCGACACTTCCAGATAAAGCGGACTGACATGGATATATATAGCGAACACCAAGACAAAGAAATATTCAGGATTCTCAGTTTTTTTATGGGAATTAAAGGGGTGAGGAAACTGTTATAAGTCTTCAAGTCTTTGCTGATATAGATAACAGATATTGGGGGTCATTTACTAAGGGCCCGAATCGATATTTTTCGACGAATATTACTGATTTGCGCCGTTTTTCCCTGAATTGCCCCAGGTTTTTGGAGCACGCGATCGGATTGTGGCGCATCGGCGACGGCATGCATGCGACGGGAATCGGGTGCGTGGCCGTTGGAAAACCCGACGGATTCAGAAAAAACACTGAATTAAAAAAAAAAAATGTGCCGCTTGACAAGCGCTTACCTGCACCCAGGATAGGATGGTGAACTCCAGCGGACTTCAGCGCAGCAGCGACACCTGGTGGACATTGGGCGCACTACCTTAGTGAATCCCGGCTGGACCCGAATCAGCGTCGGAGAACCCACCGCTGGATTGTGACTGGACCGGATAAGTAAATGTGCCCCATTATGCTTCTTTCCTGACAAGCAGGGCAAAAAGCTATTTCTATTGGTTCATATATTTTCTCTCATCCATTTAATAGTGAACTTTTTAAGTATTTTCTTTTATAGGATAGGATTTTATTTGGGAATTAAAGGGGTTTGGAAATTTCTTTAAAGAGAAACTTCCGTTTAAAATTAACTTCATTAAAAACTATGGTTAAAAAAGCATTGTCCGTATCCCTAAATAGTTCCTTTCCATGGCTGCAGCGTTAAAAAAAGTTTGTAAACTTATATGTTAAATGCAAATCACCTGATGATAGTCCAATCACACTTAGTAAGACCTGCATAATAAATTTTACTTGCATTGCCCTGCCTTTTTGTTCCTGATTGACTGGTCTCACTGCTAGGACGTGCTGCTGTATGGAACATTGAGAAAGATCTCTGTCACATCATTGGGCACTTCATTTCATGTGACAAGGGTGATGTCATCTAAGATCCTTTACCCAGTAAGATTTGCAACATCCACCCCACGTATGTATATTACAACATGATATCACATCATGCCTCTGAGGTGTAAAAGTCCATGGAGGCCCGCTGGGATTTCATGTGATCAGATACATACATGGGGTAGCCATTGCAGATCTTACTGGGTAAAGGACCTTAGAAGATATCACCCTGGTCACTGGACATGCTGAGAAGAAGCATGAGACTTAAAGAAAAGTAGAGGGGATGAGCCGGCTCAACAGGACACACCCCTCTGATGCCAGGTAGGATAACATAAGTTGATTTATGGAGAAGTAAGACAATTTTTAGCTAAAAGAAGAGTGCGAGTAAGTTAAAGGGGTTGTTCGAGACCTAAAACAAAAAATTATATGTGGCCAGGATGGGGTTTATTAAAACAATAAACATGTACTTACCTCCGCGGCCCCTCCCGTGCTGCCGTCTCTCCCGGTAAACAAACCGGGGCATGGTGGGTGAGAGCGCGGAGGTAACTCATCCCGGCCACATATCAGTTTTTTTGTACAACCCTTTTAATACGGCTCTATGGGAACCTGTTATTAGCTGTATTTTGGAAAGACAGGTTCTCTTTAAGCCTTCAAACTTTTATTGTCATATATAAAGGATGATTTGCTCCTTTCCTGACAAGCAGGGCAAAAAAGCTATTTCTATTGGCTCATATATTTTCTCACATCCAGTTAATGGGTTAGGAAACGTCGATAAGCCTCCAAGGCCCCAAGTGTCATCAGACTACTGGGAAGTATCATAACAGGACTTTTAAGATTTCTCTATATCTTTGAAAATATTTTACCCTTTCTTTACAATATCTCTGTTTTAGGTCCGAACCCAGTGCCGTTTCTGGTATTAAAAATACCTTTTTATAATTTTTTGGCCTTCATCCTCCGGGGTGCTGTTTGGGGCAGGCTCTGGTCAGAGTTAGTCTCATCTTTGCTGTCATCTACAACAGAGATTATGCTCCTTTCCTGACAAGCAGGGCAAATAGCTATTTCTATTGGTTCACATATTAGGAGGACCATATTTATACCTGCCAAATATCACAAAACCCCCATTTTATTTAAATATGGGCGGTGCCATCTCTGCTCATTGCTGCCCCCTACTGAGTAATGTAATTAGCGCAAAATGGCCATTGTAGCTTGAATTTTTTCCCCGTTTTCTTTAGGGGAGAATTGTAAAGCGGAATATAAAAGAGGGTTTTCCCATCTGAAAACAAAAATTCTAAACAATCACCAAACAGACTACAAGTTAAAAAGATGTCCCAAATATTCTCCACCTCCGCTGTGACAGGGGCTGGATGTTGCGTGGCAACCTCTGTCACAGTACAGAGCACAATGTAAATCTGTCTGGGCACGTCTCCAAAATCTTTTTTATTTTCTCATGTGTTGACTTGTGCATCTGGGCAGATTTTCACAAAGTAAAAAACCCGAACGAATCTCAGCTCCTTCCAAAATCAACCGCAGAATTAAGAGGAACGAAAAGAAAAAAAAAAAAAGTGCTTACTCTGTACCCAACCACATCCCACAGCAGCTCCTCTCCGCAGAGAGGGGAATTATAAAAACGCTGCATAAACCAATCATGCGCAGTGTGGGTTCAAAACGTGCAAATAAAACCATGGGTGGGGCAGTACATGGGTATGTACAATCTGCTCAGCTCCTCCTGCTCTATAACATGCTGCCTGCAGATAGGACACTATGTACAATCTGCTCAGCTCCTCCTGCTCTATAACATGCTGCCTGCAGATAGGACACTATGTACAATCTGCTCAGCTCCTCCTGCTCTATAACATGCTGCCTGCAGATAGGACACTATGTATAATCTGCTCAGCTCCTCCTACTCTATAACATGCTGCCTGCATATAGGACACTATGTACAATCTGCTCAGCACCTCATGCTCCATAACATGCTGCCTGCAGATAGGACACTATGTACAATCTGCTCAGCTCCTCCTGCTCTATAACATGCTGCCTGCAGATAGGACACTATGTACAATCTGCTCAGCTCCTCCTGCTCTATAACATGCTGCCTGCATATAGGACACTATGTACAATCTGCTCAGCACCTTATGCTCCATAACATGCTGCCTGCAGATAGGACACTATGTACAATCTGCACAGCTCCTCCTGCTCTATAACATGCTGCCTGCAGATAGGACACTATGTACAATGTGCTCAGCTCCTCCTGCTCTATAACATGCTGCCTGCAGATAGGACACTATGTTTAATCTGCTCAGCTCCTCTTGCTCTATAACATGCTGCCTGCAGATAGGACACTATACAGATTGCCTTTTATAAATTTGTATCCTCTTAACCTAGGAAGAAATATATGTATTAAGAGAAAAAAAAATCTTCTCTTGAAAATCGGAGAAAGCAACATCAATAGAAGCAGATTTTGGTGTTTCTGTTAGTTATTTATCTGTGACTCTTCAGTGTGTGTATTACATTGCAGACACGAGTTATGTCATTAATTAGCTTATAGCATAGATTTCTCTCCTGGAATCAGAGATGTCAACCGGGATATTCCACAGATTTTTCCATGATTGACATTTTATTTTTATTCACCTCAAGTAAAATGGAAATTACATTAGTGCTGCTCAGTTGTAAACTCCATAGTAAAACTATAAGGGAACATGATAAATATAGGTATATAAAGCTCCTAATAAGCTCTGCACTAACTGTATTCATAGATATGCAGTGAGCTCCCCCTACTGGTGACTCTGGGTAGCCAGAATTATATGGAATGTATATACATAACCTTTCCTAAAGACAGGTATTCAAAAGTTTAGCCCACAAAACCCCCTATAAGTAGACTGTTCTGTACGGAGTCATATTAGCAACGCTCTGCAGGAAGACAGCGTTGCTAATGGTGACAAATTTATGAGCAATGGATTTTTGCTTTTCCTTTGGTGGTTTTTGCAAGGAATCTCAGGAGTAAGCAGTTCAAAGAGCGTTATAGGTGGGCACCACAGACTAATATCATTGGGGCATCACTGTCACTATGGCGGCATTATATTTGGGATTCATTTGGGAATAGAATGGAAACATTTCAGATCTATGGATATTTTGTATCACATACATCTCCTACAGATCACAGGTGTCTTCAAGCAGAAAACACAAACACGAAATATCTAGCATTACCGGGAACAGAAGAGGACGGGCCGCCCTGTAATTTGATCAGAAATCCATACGAAGGTGACATTGTTCCATTACGGAATAAAAGGAATCCCTGCCTGCCCACGCGGGGAGGTCGCATCTCGCTGCCATGAAAATGGATACGCTAGGACAATAAAATCACACTGAAAGCTGGTTTTACCCGGAGATGGATAATAGTGCTGAGGCAGCTCTCCAAACTACAATAATCACACTGCAATTTTTGTTCAAAGTCGAAAATTTACTTGTTATATTATTGTGCGGCACCGACACCCGGAATGTGCACAAAAAGACTGAAAAACAAGAAGTTTTCTATTATTGCCAAATGCTTATGGCAAAAGAATTATGATATACAGTAAAAAAACTGCATTTTTTAAAGGTAAATGGGCTAATGATAATTAAAGGGGATGTCCCCCAACTCTGTTTTGTTGTACCCTTTAATAGCTGCCGCTCCACTGATTCCAGCGCAGTTGGAATTTTTTCTCTCGCTCGCACCGTTCCTGAGCAATCAGTGTTGTAAGTAGCAGCATTACTTCCTCTTTATGGTCAAGTGGGCTGAAGCAGACTACCAGGCACCGCCCACCTGACAATAGGTAGTCAAAATTAGCATATTGGGTAGAAAATATATGGCCCTGATTGCTCAGGAACGGTGGGGCGAGAGAAAATATCCCAACTGCGTTAGAATCAGCAGAGCTAGAGATAGATAGATATGAGATAGATAGATATGAGATAGATAGATAGATATGAGATAGATAGATAGATAGGAGATAGATATGAGATAGATAGATAGATATGAGATAGATAGATATGAGATAGATAGATACATAGATATGAGATAGATAGATAGATAGATAGATAGATAGATAGATAGATAGATAGATAGATAGATAGATAGATAGATATGAGATAGATAGATAGATAGATATGAGATAGATAGATATGAGATAGATAGATAGATAGATAGATAGATAGATATGAGATAGATAGATAGATAGATAGATAGATAGATAGATAGATAGATATGAGATAGATAGATATGAGATAGATATATAGATATGAGATAGATAGATAGATAGATATGAGATAGATAGATAGATATGAGATAGATAGATAGATAGATAGATATGAGATAGATAGATAGATAGAGAGATATGAGATAGATAGATAGATAGATAGATAGATATGAGATAGATAGATAGATAGATAGATAGATAGATAGATAGATAGATAGATAGATATGAGATAGATAGATAGATATGAGATAGATAGATAGATAGATAGGAGATAGATAGATAGATAGATAGATAGATAGATATGAGATGGATAGATAGATGGATATGAGATAGATAGATAGATAGATAGTTAGATATGAGATGGATAGATAGATGGATATGAGATAGATAGATATGAGATAGATGGATATGAGATAGATAGATAGATAGATAGATAGATAGATAGATAGATAGATATGAGATTTTATTATCCTATGATATAATCGGATTCCACCCTCGGACGCTGCAGAGATGATTCTTGGCCGGTAACTTCGCTGTATTTTATTATTTATGATAGAATCAAATTTTAGAAGGTGAAAGGCGTCTTGGAAAACGTTTATTGGATTCCAGGATGTGTAAAACCTGTTTTGGAGTAAAGTAGATGAGAAACAGCTGGATATGTGATAGAGCTATGCCGCGTGACCGACTCCAAAAGGCTTCATGTGTCGCCATACACCTTCTACCTTGTAAGTTGTGGTTCAGAAGCTTGGGAAAGCTGGGTGTTTACCATTAGTTCACACTAGTCACACAGCTTTCATCTCCAATAAAATAACTTAATGCAACATTCACAGCACATATAACACTGCCCTATAGACCAGTGATGGCGAACCTTTAAGAGACTGAGTGCCCAAACTACAACAAAGACCCGCTTATTTATCGCAAAGTGCCAACACAGAAATGTAATTTGTGATTTATACTCCCTTCTCTGTCACAGTTTTCATTGATAACCAGCACCCTCAGGCACCAATAAAGCAGAAAGTAGTCCCAGGTACAGCTGTCACTTTAAAATAGCTCTGTGTACAGCAAGTCCTGGGCTGTCTGGGACTGCAGGAAGATGCCTGGAGTCATCTCTGGTGATGGCCTGTGTGCCCACAGAAAGGGCTCTGAGTGCCTCCTCTGGCACCAGTGCCATAGGTCAGCCATCACTGCTATAGAACCTTCATTATAACCGTCATATAGCACATAATAGCGTAAAGCACTTAAGAAGACCTTACCGCTCCGTCTGTAGTGTCACTTTTGAGGGCTCCACATTCGGGTTCTCCCACTCCATCTGGGGGCAGTGCATGAAGTAACAAAGGGTATACAGGGCCTCCGGCTCCCAATACAGGGGTCCTTGCTTGCTGTGCATGGGGGTGCCATTACCGTGCTGCTTTATATTGAGTGGCTGGAGGTGGTGCATCGCCCGAGACACCAGGTCACCTGTTAATATGAGAAAAAAATTGGTTAGATACCTTATTATATCAAATGTATCCATCTCAAATTGGACTGTATACCAGTTCTATCAGTTGGTGCCCTCTAGTGGTGGCTATAGGCAGACATAATTTTATAGTTCCTCAAACTTCTGTGGGAAACTATAATTTCTGTGTTCACCCTATACTGTACTAGGTTCGGTAGATATGAGATAGATATATAGATAGATAGATAGATAGATAGATAGGAGATAGGAGATAGATAGGAGATAGATAGATAGATAGATAGATAGATAGATAGATAGATAGATAGATAGAAAGATAGATAGATATTAGATAGATAGATAGATATGAGATAGATAGGAGATAGATAGATATGAGAAAGATAGATAGGAGATAGATAGATAGATAGATAGATATGAGATAGATAGATAGATAGATAGATATGAGATAGATAGATAGATATGAGATAGATAGATAGATAGATAGATAGATATGAGATAGATAGATAGATATGAGATAGATAGATAGATAGATAGATATGAGATAGATAGATAGATAGATAGATAGATAGATAGATAGATAGATAGATAGGAGATAGATAGATAGATAGATATGAGATAGATAGATAGATAGATAGATAGATAGATAGATAGATAGGAGATAGATAGATATAAGTTAGATAGATATGAGATAGATAGATAGATATGAGATAGATAGATAGATAGATAGATATGAGATAGATAGATATGAGATAGATAGATAGATATGAGATAGATAGATAGATAGATAGATAGATAGATAGATAGATAGACAGATAGATATGAGATAGATATGAGATAGATAGATAGATAGATATGAGATAGATAGATAGATAGATAGATAGATATGAGATAGATAGATAGATAGATAGATATGAGATAGATAGATAGATAGATAGATAGATAAATAGAGTGTGAGGAACACAGATATTAGATGGGCATATTATATGCATGGAACCTGTCCTAAAACTCTGCTATTTAGTGTCTCTACGGTCAGAAGGGTGGTCCTGGGATGAAGCAGATGTCCTGGCCACTCCCTTTTGACAGTAGAGTGACAGCGGCTGTACTGAATCTCAGCCAATCTATGTCCAGAGGTGTAACAAGTGTTGGTAAGTACTGTAATGCTGCCCCCTACAGGAGAAAACATGTGAAGCACTTGCCAGGAACAGTCATTTAAAATAAAGCCAACAGGTAATATGCCATAACATACATAATGTGCTCGGGGCTCGTGTAAAGGTCGGGCTCTGTCTATATATTGTTTCCCTCGCTCATAAAACATTGTTATTGAGTTTTTTCTTCATCTGTTGATTATTTCTCGGCCTGTGTTACTATGGCAACAGCTACTGTCTCCGAGCGATCGGCACTGTACCACGAGAGCGTAAAACAGCACAAAATGGACTTTCTTTGTATTTTTACAATAGTTTAGAAAATAAGTCTGTTTCTTCAACTTTTCCAGACAGGGAATTGTAAATGTTCCTTGGAGAAGAGAACAAGATTGGGGAGAATGATGTAGATCGGGACACTTCTGTTGCACTGGAAACTGAAGGTTTTTATCTGTGTTTGACATTTTGGGGCAGATTTACTTACCCGGTCCATTCGCGATTCAGCGGCGCGTTCTCTGCGCTGGATTCGGGTACGGTCGGAATTTATTAAGGTAGTTTCTTCGCCGTCCACCAGGAGGCGCTGCTGCACTGAAGAGCATCGGAACGCACTGGAGTTCACCAGCTCGTGCAAGCTCCGCGACAATTTTTTTGTTTTAAATGCGGCGGTTTTTCTGAATTCGTCGGGTTTTCGTTCAGCCACACCCCCCCATTTCTGTCGCGTGCATGCCAGCGCCGATGCGCCACAATCCGATTGCGTGTGCCAAAATCCCGGGGCAATTCAGGGAGAATTTGGCGCAAATCGGAAATATTCGGGTAACACGTCGGGAAAACGCAAATCAGGCCCTTAGGAAATGACCCCCAGTGTGTCTTAGGTCGGGGGGATAGGGAGGGCAAACAGGGTACATGACTTCTCCATCACATGACTTGTCTCCATCACTTTGAGGATCTGTTTAGCCTCCAGGACCAAGTCAAGTTCTTCTGATTCACCCTATGAGTTGCGTATGCACTGACCACTCTAGGGGTCAAAGGGGAGGTCTTCAGATGATATTCACAACCTGAGGGGTACTAGTCAAATACGTGTTTCAAAAATATTGGTCAAAACAGGTGGCGGGGCCCACAGTATCGGCGGCTAGCTCAACTCGCTCCGCGACTCACTCACTTACTCCTCTTCAATAAAGAGGTTTCCACCTTTGAAACTTAAAAAACACTGGCCTCCACAGGAAGTGAGATTTAAAAATATTGCCACAACAGGAAGTGAGATTTCTATACTGGCTATAAAAGGGGTGGAACTTAAAAATACTAGCCCGAACAGGAAGTGGGATTTAACAATACTGGCCACCACAGGAAGTGAGATTTAAAAATATTGCCACAACAGGAAGTGAGATTTCAATATCGGCTATAAAAGGAGTGGGACTTAAAAATACTGGCCCGAACAGGAAAGGGGATTTCAAAACACTGGACACAACAGGGGTATAACTCAAAAATACTGGCCTCAACAGAGATGGGACTTAAAAATACTGGCCAGAACAGGAAAAGGGATTTCAAAATATTGGCCACAACAGGGGAGTTACTCAAAAATAGTGGCCTCAACAGAGGTTGGACTGAAAAATACTGACCTGAACAGGAAGTGAGATTTAACAATACTGGCCACAACAGGAAGTGAGATTTAACTATACTGGCCACAACAGGAAGTGAGATTTAACAATACTGGCCACAACAGGAAGTGAGATTTAACAATACTGGCCACAACAGGAAGTGAGATTTAAAAGTACTGGCCACAACAATGGTGGGACTCAAAAAATACTGGCCACAATGTAGGCAGCAGGCTCAACTGGCTCCACATGTTGCACAGATGTCAGTGAAGATGGCCATATGCTTTGAGGGTTCCTCATAAATGGTAATAGGTTCAGTTGGGTCCAGATCCCAGACACGGATTGCGGTTAGGGCTACCATCTTTGAAACTCAAAAATACTGGCTACACCAGGATTCAAAATACCAGCTAGGTGGCAACTCTAGGTTAGGTCCTAGACCAACCAAATTCTGGCCATGGGTATTTAGGTCATTGAAATCTATGACCTTTGTACAGGATGGTGGGGGAGCTACCTGTGGAGCGACCAATGATAGGGACAATATGGTAAAGGTATACATATACGTTTATGGAAAAAAGTAGGTACATTATCTTATTACATGTTTGGCCACCAGCATCTTCCGATGAAGAAAACATCTTTTAGCTTCTGACCCTCACAGAGATCTATTGATCGTCACCAGATCCTCCATCTTCAGAAAGGAGCTTGTCCAGATAGTATGACCCCTTTTTTCATCTATATTTATTTTTAAGATTTAATTTTTTGATGGAAATACTCATTGCGTCACTAAAGTAAGATGTAGTACATGTTAACGGATTTTGTATCCTGGTGCCCGCATTCAGGTCACCAAAAAGTTCCCATCTCGCAGTGGAAATCCACTAAGATTTCAGATATTTATCGCAACCCCTTGATATTTACTAGAAGCAGATTGAGAATTTACTGTCTGTTTTAGATGTTTTCCTGAGAGACTCATTTCACAGCTTTTAAGAGAAACCGGAGGAACAGATGGAAGACAACCCCGTGTAACCCCGAAATCTATCTTCACATTACAGATGCTAGGAACACCGCAAGAATGCCTGGAGTCTTCACCTTCTCCAACGTGATTGTTGTGGGTTTCGCTGTCGTTTTTACATTTCCTTAGGAAGTCGTGGATTCTTAAGTAGCTCAGTAACATATGGTTTCCAGATACGATGGTCCCATTATATATTTTGTACAGTTTATTATGGTGTCATGGCTTCTGTTCATAAAAGAGTTATATTGCCTATGGTGGGACCACTTTTGTAGATGATTCCGATAAACTCAACGGGGGGGAATTTATCATGGTCCTCATCACTTTCCAAAGAGGGGACATGTGGTGTTGACTGTGAGAAGGGGGATCCAGTTCTCTGGCATCAAAGCTTGACTCCAGTTCCCTACGAGAGTCATGGAGAACATGCGTCAAATTTATGATGAGGTACTCTACAGAGTGGACATTAAGACCATTGTGAAGAACATTAGTCATGATGTCAACAAGTTACTTGATTATTCCTCACAATTGATGCCCCGTTGCCTGAAAAGACACCGTTGGCCGAAGGAGGTCTTATGACTCTGGATACTTGTGGTCAGCCTGGAGGTGGTAAAGACTGGAATTACTGCCCCTTCCCTGGCCCCCGAAGAGGGGACATGTGGTGTTGACTGGAAGAAGAGGGAGCCAGTACTCTGGCATGAAAGCTTGTTAAATTTGACTCCAGTACCCCTACGAGAGTCATGGAGAACCATGCGTCAAATTTATGATGAGGCACTCTACAAAGGGGACATCAAGACCATTGTGAAGAACATTAGTCATGATGTCAACAAGTTACTTGATTATTCCTCACAAATGATGCCCCGTTGTCTGAAAAGGCACCGTTGGTCGAAGGAGGTCTCATGACTCTGGATACTTGTGGCCAGCCTGGAGGTGGTAAAGACTGGAATTACTGCCCCTTCCCTGGCCCCCGAAGAGGGGACATGTGGTGTTGACTGGGAGAAGGGGGAGCCAATACTCTGGCATGAAAGCTTGTTAAATTTGACTCCAGTCCCCTACGAGAGTCGTGGAGAACCATGCGTCAAATTTATGATGAGGCACTCTACAAAGGGGACATCAAGACCATTGTGAAGAACATTAGTCATGATGTCAACAAGTTACTTGATTATTCCTCACAACTGATGCCCAGTTGTCTGAAAAGGCACCGTTGGTCGAAGGAGGTCTCGTGACTCTGGATACATGTGGCCAACCTGGAGGTGGTAAAGACTGGAATTACTGCCCCATAGCTGGCCCCCGAAGAGGGAGATATGTGGTGTTGACTGGGAGAAGGGGGAGCCAGTACTCTGGCATGAAAGCTTGTTAAATTTGACTCCAGTCCCCTACGAGAGTCATGGAGAACCATGCATCAAATTTATGATGAGGCACTCTACAAAGGGGACATCAAGACCATTGTGAAGAACATTAGTCATGATGTCAACAAGTTACTTGATTATTCCTCACAACTGATGCCCAGTTGTCTGAAAAGGCACCGTTGGTCGAAGGAGGTCTCATGACTCTGGATACTTGTGGCCAGCCTGTAGGTGGTAAAGACTGGAATTACTGCCCCTTCCCTGGCCCCCACAGGTTTTTCCAGAATCCCTTTAACTTTTCTATGAACTTGGGTGAGAGAGCATGATCTCAGAGGAGGTCACTCCTTGACAGCTCCTTGACTGGGAGCTGAAATTGGGAGCAAGTTGAGATTTTCTCAAGCCTTCCCAATGGAAAGCCATCGATTCCTAAGGTTTGCAGAGCATTTTGGCTTGGAGAGCCGAATGGTCAGATGATTTAGGGAAAGTTTATAGGGGACGCATCTTGTGTACACTTTTTATCTGGCACTCTGCACTTTTTACGCCCTTGCTTGACAAAACACGATCTTGCGCTAGAAAACATCACCAAATAGATTTTTTTAAATAATTTGGGTGGTAACATATGGTAGGTACTGACGGTGCCAAAAATACAAGGCATCAAAAAAAAACCATTAATAATAAAGCAGATCACGACAATCAGTTGATTTACAGCGGACGTGTTCCCCAATCTGCTGTCTCTAAATATTTAGTCGAGAATGCAATATCCGACATATGGCTGCAATCATCTCCATGTCATTAGTCATAGGCTACGAGATATAAACAATCAAGTGTGGCTGATCACAGAGAATGACAGCGGGGTAAACAGGACACACCCAACCCACGTGTAACATCTCAAGATCCAGTGTGGGTCACATTCACATAAATATCCACAGTAATGTAATTCGGAATGTCCCATCACATCCTCGTATCCTGGATGAGATTTCTCCACCCTTCTTATCTTATGTCTCTGTATGTGCAAAAAGACTACCATGACTCCTCGTGTCCATCTGATGTCTCTGCTCTATCAAGCAAAACCCTGTGCATGCGCCAAAATCCTGGGTTCTGGAACATGTGCAAAAAAAAAAATTGTGCATTTCCCACACCTGCTCATCTAAAGTCTCTGTATGTCCAAAAAGTTCCCTCCTATTATCTGATGCCTTTGGCGCATGCACAGAATTTTGGTAGAGGGGGCAAAGACATCAGATTGTCATCGGGAGCTTTTTGCACATGTATCACATCCTGTGACCTTGGTGCACATGTAGAATTTTAGTAGGTGAACAAAAACTCAGGATACGCCGCATGTGCAGAAGGCCCACAGTCCTCCTCATCTAATGTCTCTGTTTCTCTAGCAAACCCCTGTGCATGCGCCAAAGTCATGCAATGTGGCTCATGTGGAGAAAGCTCCTAGCCTGCTCATCTGATGTCTTTGTATATGCAAAAAGCTGCCTCATATCATCTGATGTCTTTGGAGTATGCGCAGAATTTTTGTAGAGGGAGCAAAAACATCATTGGTTGGAGGGAGCTTTGTGCACAAGCCAAGACAGCAGATGAGCAGGGTGTACGCTTTCGGCACATGTGCCAAATCCAATGAGAATTTGGCGCATGCACAGAATTCTGGTAAAGTCACAGAATGTGGCGCATGTGCAGAAAGATCACACCCCTCCTCATCTGTTGTCTTTGCACTCTCTGGAAATATCCTGAAGTTTCAGGTCCTGGCGCATGTGCAGAAAGCTCCCACTCTGCTCCCACCGTCCCATCTAATGTACCTGTATGTGCACAGATCTCCCTACGATCATCTAAAGTCTTTGGCGCATGCACAGAATATTGGGAGAGGGAGCAAAAACATAAGATGATCGGAGAGAGAGAGATTCAGATACATCAGATAAGCAGAGGTGTGAGATTTCTGCACATGCACCGCATCCTGTGACTCTGGCGCATGCACAGGATTTTGGTAGAGGGAGTAAAGTGACAGGATATTGCGTATGTGCAGAAAGCTCACACCCCTCCTAATCTGATGTCTCTGCATGTGCAAAAGTATCAGCATTAGATCACAAACTACAAAATCCAGCGCATGCGCATAATGAATATTGGTTAGCCAATATTCCAGTGATTCAGTGGTACGCTTGACTAAAGCGCCGTCTAATTGAATGCAGATCCTCATCAGCGTTCACCAACCTTCAGAGCTGCGCCCATTTCTCATCCAGAAAGTAATTGACAAGAAAACCCAATACTCCACTAATGCAATCTAGTTAATGTAAACAAGTCAACCGGTCCATGAAGCCAACATAGACAATCACGGGGTAGCCATGGAAACTGCAGGCGATATGCAGAGCTGTAACCTTATAATTCTGCTCAGGTGCTCGTATAGGGCCTCATGCTCCAAGCTTATTACTGATCCTTAGTAAATGTATATACAATATGGAGCTCATAGATCATTCCTGACTACTGAACATACATGGAAAATGTGCTCCCAAAACCCAGCATCATTGCATAGGACACATTATAAGCTTTCTGGACATGTCTTTTCGGTTTCCCAGTGACTTGTCATTTCAGAGAAATTTCAATTTTTACCTTTATGCAAATTCACCTCTCGGTGCACTATGGGTGGGGCCTTACTTACCACTGTACCCGTTTTATACTTTCCCTCCTGTCAATCACTTCTTAACACAGTCCCTTTACATAATGACAGACATTTCCCTAAGAAAAAAAGGCGTGGACAGAAAAAAAACAGGTGCTATGGCAGACATGGCCCCGCCCCCAGTGCACCAAGAGCCTAATTTGTATGAATATAAAAAGGGAATTTGCTATGTGATGAAAGATCACTGGAATATAAGAAAGGTATGTGTGGAAAGCTTATAAAGGGTCCTACACAATGCTGGTTTTACTTGTGGGGGGATTTGGGAGCTGGAAAATCCCCTTTAAGACATTTTACACTACAGGCAGTCCCCGGGTTACATACAAGATAGGTTCCATTGCTTTCTTCTTAAGTTGAATTTGTATGTAAGTCGGAACTGTATACTTTATAATTGTAGATCCAGACAAAAAAATTTTTTGTCCCAGTGACAATTTGAGTTTCAAAATTTTTAGCTGTAATGGGACCAAGGATTATCAATAAAGCTTCATTCCAGACACCTTACAGCTGATCATTGCAGTCTGGGACTATAGTAACATCCAGAGAGGTCACCAGAGATCACAGTGGGCAGAGGAGTCTGTCTTTAACTAGGGGTCGTCTGTAAGTAGGGGACCGCCTGTACTCTCCCTCCCTCACAGGGATCCCATGTATCAGTTTATTGGTATATAACTATATGGACATCCTCCATGTGCTGCCCTACACGTGCCCCAGGTTCAATTCATCACAATAGTTGTGATTATGATAGTTACTTTAAGAAGGCTACACTATTTAAAGGGGTTGTCTAATCTTCTTTGGACAATCCCTTTGTGGAAGAAAGCCTCCCCGAATTGTAAGGTTTTTACTGTGTGTCCTGCTGGTACCACAAAAATGTGCTGTAAACTGGCAGCAAGTATTACATTTTTCTACACTGCCTCCGCAGGTGAGATGAGGTATTACATGCAATAAAATATGGTGCGACAGTAAAAATTATAGGAGTCTGCTAACCGAATATAACTGCTCAGACTTCGGCTTCTGGCTTTGTAAAAGCACAAGCCAAAATATAGTCATTTTTTTGGATCTCAGATCACAGGATTGTCATTGGAGAAATAGTTAAACAAAAACAAAACCGACTCTGTAAATTTCCGCGTCGGTGGCGACCGGTAGGCTCTCCGCACAGATTTAAAACAAATAAAATAAACAAGTGTAAGCAAATTAATAGAATCTACATCGCCGATGCAGCGCGGTCTCCAAAAGTTTATTTACTGTAGAGGAGGAGGTCGGAACAGGCAGCGATTCAAAGGAGAAGAGCGGAACATAAAACATGGGAAAAATACACACACATTAACAAACAAAAACAAGCACTAAATAAGCTGTGCCCCAGAGAGTGCCCAGACCACGGCGTATGGTTTTCACGTGCCGTAATAGTTAACCCATTCTTTACCGGAGGGATGGATGTTAGCAATAAATATGCAGCCTGGAAAGGGCGTGGAGCCAAAAAAAGCAAACCCACAGAAGTAATGAACGCTAGTGCCGAAGCTTTGGGGTTTGAAACAATGTTTCACTTTAAATAAAGAATGAATCTACATTAAAAAGTTGAGTAACTTTGTAAACACATTGGGGCAGATTTACTTACCATTCCCTGGCGCGTTCTCCGATCCAGAATGTCGGACTGGAATGCACTAAGATCATGCGCCAGATATCCTGCATGTGTCACTTCCCCGCTCAGGTCCGCCGGAGTTCACCTTCTTCTTCCCGGTGCATATAAGTGCATTGTCTTGCGACACAATTTTAAAGTTAAATCCCGCGCTCAGTCTGAATCCGTTGGATCGTCTGACGGCCTGCCACCGATTTCTGTCGCATGGAACACGGCGCGATTGTGCTAAAATCTGATCGTGTGCGACACAATCCCCTTCTAAATAGCTGTCACAGCGGCACAAATCCCGAAAATTTACAAAATCCTGCGGCGAAAGTGCGTTCCGTGGACCCTTTGTAAATAAGTTCCATTGCATTACTTATCCAAAGGGATTGTCTGCAGTTTACTCCAGAGCTGTATTCAGAATTCTGCAGGCTTCAGAGCTGAAATCTACATAAATTCCTTGTTAGGTTGATCTCTGTGCTGGAGATTTGATTTATGGGTAAGTACATTTTACTAACCTTACCCATGGGCAGATTTGGTATTAACTGGGGTCTGGGGCCCCGATAAAAGTTATGTCTGAGGGCCCCTAATGCATAGATTTGCTCTGAATGTCAGAGCAAGGAGCCTTTTGCTTCCTACTACTTCCTACAGTTTTACTGATGGTAGACGTGTCCTAGTAAGAAGTTTCTGAGGCGCACTTCTTTTATGGATTGCGGCAATATAGAGTTGTGAAAATTATGCAAATTAGTCTTGGGTGCTCAGGCTACATCACTGGGGCACCTCAGAGAACCTTGTCCTATGATATATTCACTTCCCTGATCCGCAGCAGTTACCTGCGCCGCAGACTAATTAGCATAATTACTCTAGATTGGCACAATTGTGGCGTAAAGGATTATGATCAAAGAAGTCCTAAAGAACATTGTTCCTCAGGAGATTCTTTGTAGGATAAGTCTACCATCAGTTAAGTTGATTTAGAGGTCCTTTAAACCGTATTGGCACCCTTAGGATGCTGATATAGATAAAACCATGCAGGAGAGGTTGTGGTTTTGTCTGAGGGCCCCTATAATGCATAGATTGGCTCTGAATGGAAGAGTAAGGAGTCTTTTTCTTCCTAGTATGTCATAGCATTAAACCGTATTGGCGCCCTTAGGATGCTGATATAGATAAAACCATACAGGAGGATGTGGATAAGGATTACCTTTCCTCACAGTTTCCTGATTCTGTTTTTGGACCCTTTGTCTACCTGGAAGTTCCAGGGATCACAGGACCTGCATCCTTCCTTGTACATGGAACGTCACCTCCATTTTCCTGGGGACTTCACTTCCTGTGCTGTCAACTACTGTAAGGAGGCCTCTCTTTCAATAAATCCCACCCCACTGGTACCTCCAGTTGGGTACAGGGCCCGAAACCAGAACTAACAGAGTGATCCTGTGGGTTTTCCATATTCAAGGCGCTCCTAAAACTGCCTGCAACGACCCACTGTATGGGCACCCCTCATCTCTAAGGCTTCAGACAACTGCATATATTATGTTATAGGTTTATCTGTCCCCCGATCCCCCCCTGCAAATTCAGGACCTCCAAACCAAATATGGTTATATCTACACTCACAGTAGATATTGAGGAAAAATTGTTTAGTGTCAGATTTTAAGAGACTAAAAAATTGAATAATCAGTAACTTCTGATGTCTATGTAGAAAAAAATCCTAAATATTGGACCCCCAACGATACATTTTACAGCGCAGCCGCATACACAGAATAAACATGTAAAATCTTGGTGACTGTACACACCAATAAAGCTCTAAGGAAAAGCTAAATGCTGTTTTATGCCATGGCAGGCTCCTCGGGGGCGGGGAAAAATGTATCTCTGTATCATATCCCGCCCCCACTGATCCTGCACTAGGTATTTTACACTATATCATTTTGTCAGGATTTGCCTTCAATAAAAAATACCTTCCAAAGCTAAAATTTCAGACTTCCCCCCTTCCCCTCTGTTGAGTGTTTTGCTTTCCTGGCACAGACTCTCTACTGGATTGTTCCAGGAAAATATGTTCCTTAAAGTAATAAATGGGGCCAACGCAGCGTAGAGGGGAGGTGAGTGTGGCACTGCCCTTGGAAACAATTCCATTTCTAAGGTTTTCCGGGAATATTTAGCACAGATTTCAGACCTATAAGAGAAATATCAGTTTCCTTGTGATAGGATCAGTGGCCTCCTACGCGTTTTATTGACTCTAGGTGTGAACCCCTTAATTCAATATTCAGCTGCCATGCAGCCGCGACCTCGCACCCCCGCAGCCGGAGCGGTGAGCGGACGTGCCGGGATCTGCTATTTATTATCCTGCAGAAGAGAAATGAGATTCAGCCAGCAATCTCTGCAGTATTACACAAGATACAAGATCCACACGGGCGGCAGAACTCACATCTTATGAAGGATTATGTGGAGAAATAGGAACAGATAAGCAGCCGGGATATATGTGCTTATATATCATATACAGGGCCCCTAGAGGGAGGGGGCCCGGCTCTAGGGGGAACAATCCTCCTCTAGAACAAGCAACTGGCCCAGATGTGCTGGAAAGAGAATACATTGAAGAAAAACATCAGTTTGTTTCTTCCATCAAATATACGGGGCTTTCTCCATGTTATAAACATGTATGTTGTCCGTGGGGGTGAGGTTATACAGCAGGAGGAGCGGATTGATATCTAGTTTTTTAGATATAAAAAAAGGGAATTGCGCAGCACACCGAATGAAGTGAAAGAAGTTCTTGTGGTTTATTCCATATTCAATAACATCAGCTGATGTTATATCGCTGGAAGATTTGAGGCCCAGTCTTATGCAGCGTGCACCCATCTATTGACCTGCTGAATGTGCTGCTTGAACTTTCTGTACGTAGTTTTTTAGATAGTAATCTATTCATTTTTTTGTCCTGTAAGCAGGTAGGGGTTATAGGATGGTATTCTAAGTGATATAGAAAGATATGAGATAGATAGATAGATAGATAGATAGATATGAGATAGATAGATAGATAGATAGATATGAGATAGATAGATAGATAGATAGATAGATAGATATGAGATAGATAGATATGATATAGATAATAGATAGATATGAGATAGATAGATAGATAGATAGATAGATAGATAGATAGATATGAGATAGGTAGATATGAGATATATAGATATATAAATAGATAGATATGAGATAGATAGATATGAGATAGATAGATAGATAGATAGATAGATAGATGGATGGATATGAGATAGATAGATAGATAGATAGATAGATAGATAGATAGATATGAGATAGATAGATAGATAGATAGATAGATAGATAGATAGATAGGAGATAGATATGAGATAGATAGATAGATAGATATGAGAGAGATAGATAGATAGATAGATAGATAGGGGATAGATAGATAGATAGGAGATAGATAGATAGGAGATATATATGAGATAGATAGATATGAGATAGATAGATAGATAGATAGATAGATAGATAGATAGATAGATATGAGATAGATAGATAGATATGAGATAGATAGATATGAGATAGATAGATATGAGATAGATAGATAGATATGAGATAGATAGATAGATAGATAGATAGATAGATAGATAGATAGATAGATAGATAGATAGATATGAGATAGATATGAGATAGATAGATAGATAGATAGATAGATAGGAGATAGATAGATAGATAGATAGATAGATATGAGATAGATAGATAGATAGATAGATAGATAGATAGATACGGTCTAATCTAATTCCTATCTCCTATCTGGCATTTAGCACTATATATGAGACCTGTAGCATTACCCATGCTCCCTTGCTCCCGTATTTCCCTATTCCTGCAGTCAGTGATGTGTTAATAGATTTTGCACCATGAATAGACATGGCATTTCTTCTCTTCCTGGCTGGAGGTAATGATAGATGTGCGCTGGAATGTTCTCCATTTAATGTGCATGATACTGCAGTCAATACCTTGACAGGTCCTGTCAGACACGAGTTATTTTGAGAGGCGACGCTGCGGCAGGATTCTGATCATGGTCAATCACTGAGCCATTTTGTGATGTCGGAAGCAGCGGCTCTGATTCTCCAGCAGATGAAACGACATGTGACTGCAGAGATCACAGCGCACCTCTGGATTCCTCTCATATTGTGATTGAAGCGTTGGGATGCTGCCAGCAGGGCTAATACCTACAGCTAGGCTCGCCTCTTGGGAACCTACACATATCTAGTATAGAATATCTGGGTAAGATTCCATAATTCCATCATCCACGGATAAGAATTCCATACTCCATAATCCTATTTCGAAAGAGGGGAAATGTTTGACCTGCCCAACCCATATATTGTAATTAAAAGTCTACATGTAATACTACATTTTGCCTGTAGTGGCCACTGCAGGACATATGAGCAGCTCGATCAGCGACGATCAAGTGCGATTGCAAAGGGAAATTCACGATGAGATTCCTAATTAAATAGAACCTTTCACTGATCCCACCAACTGCCCCTCGTTGGATCCTTGAAGAGGTGTCACCCCACTGACTTGGCAAAGTTGCAATTTTTTTCTCCTACCCCCACCCTTCTTGACTACAGATGAGCAGACCTACGTTCCAGTTTGGGTTGAGCTTCGCAACTCAAGAGTATTGCCGGATTGGCTGTTCGGCCTCCAATCCATAGCTATGGCTATGATTGGCCATGGCTAAGTAGCTAGTGGTGTCAATTTGGAAGATTGGCTGCTCGTCCACCAATCCGGCAATACATCCGGAACCGGAACTCTGAACCAGGGTGTTAGGGTACGCTCACATCTATTCTTGACCAATCAGTTTTGTTAGTTTCAGCATCCAAAATGCTTATTAGAATATCTACAATCAAATGTAGGAGAATTGAGTCACCACCACATTGGGGGCTGTAAAGTTGGTCTCACTGGATCCCACAAACTCCAACTTAGAATAACCATTTATAATGGACTGGGTTTTTCAACACCAACAGATCTTAGATCTTCATAAATTAGTTCCAAGCGTTGACCAAAGTTAAGTCCATCACCAATTTGTGGCCAAAGTTTAGGGGAGGAGGTCTTCTGTTGGTGTTTGGCATCTCCCACACCACTGAAATGAAAGAGAAACTGGTCCTCACAAATTTCCATCTCTGTAGACCTCCAGGCTTTGACTGGTATCCTAGGTCCAACTCATTCAAGAAAATTTAGCTCGGCTGCAATAACTCCCTCAGCCTGAAGACAGGGGTGGCGCTGTTTCACAGTTGATTGAAAGTTTTGTACTCCAGTCCTATAGAAAACCATTGCTAACACATGTTTACGGTGCACATATCCAGGTGTCTATTAACATGTCCACATTTATAGGGCTTTCCAAAATTAATCAAACCCCCCCCCCACACACACACCAAACCCAATTCTCCTAATCCTCTGCAGCAAATTTACCTTCAGCGTCATTTATCATAATGGGACGGGAGACAATACGTAGCCCCGATATCCCCCTCTGTACATCTGTCTTGTTTAGCTTTGATAAGTCGCCAACTCGACACCATAAAACGTACAGCGCTCCCTGTGTTCCCAATGGAAATCAGGATTTCTGCTTTATATTTATTACCTTAAAAAAATGGGTTTTCCAGGGAATTCTGACTGTTCGGAGGTCAATGTAGATCAGACAGACCAGGGGAAAAAAATATTAGGAGGGGATGGGGACTGGCAGGTCGGGAAACGCCATGATAAATCACCCGATCCGCCAGCGGCCGGTGTGTCTACATAGGATTAGGGGACAATTTTACAGGTCGGACAGATCCTATTATTGTCAGTAACAGAGGAGCCTTTTATTAGCCATTTTCCACTGGTTAATCCATTAGTGCCGGTCTGCTGCATCACAAGCCGCTGACCCAGATCTTCCTCCATGATACAGAATTTTACTTGCGCTGCCTATAAACAACATCACCCACCCCAACGGCGTCCTATTGGGTTTCCTTTCATCTCTCACAAGGCCAAATATTAAAAAAAAAAAAAAAATCTGGTAGATGTAGTGAGTAGATATGGGACCTGATTCTGCCTCAATGTGCCCCAAGTGGAAAAGCAATACCCCAATTTTTTCGTTTTTTTGTTCTTTTGATATATCTGCTGTGTTACAAGAAATACCCACTATACACATAGGATAGGGGGCAACTGTCTAATCCCAGTGTTTTGTTCATGAGAAGAACTAGATCAGTGATTGGTGATCATAAGATCAACGATATCAGTGATTGGTGATCATGAGATCAACAAGATCAGTGGTTAATGATCATGATCAGTGTCTGAGCCCATTGGTTTGATCACAAGATGAACTAGATCAGTGGTTGGTGATCATAAGATCAACAAGATCAGTGGTTAATGATCATGATCAGTGTTTGAGCCCATTGGTTTGATCACAAGATCAATGAGATCAGATGTTGGTGATCAGGAGATGAACGAGATCAGTGGTTGCTGATCACAAGAGCAACCAGATCAGGTGTTGGTGATCACGAGATGAACGAGATCAGTGGTTGGTGATCACAAGAGCAACGAGATCAGATGTTGGTGATCACAAGATGAACGAGATCAGTGGTTGGTGATCACAAGATTAACGAGATCAGTGGTTGGTGATCACAAGAGCAACGAGATCAGATGTTGGTGATCACAAGATTAAGGAGATCAGTGAGTGGTGATCATGAGATTAACAAGATCAGTGGTTAATGATCATGATCAGTGTCTGAGCCCATTAGTTTGACCGCAAGATAAACAAGATCAGTGGTAATGATAATGATCAGTGTCTGAGCCCATTGGTTTGATCACAAGATGAACGAGATCAGTGGTTGGTGATCACAAGATCAACGAAATCAATGATTGTTGATCATGAGATCAACAAGATCAGTGGTAATGATAATGATCAGTGTCTGAGCCCATTGGTTTGATCACAAGATGAACGAGATCAGTGGTTGGTGATCACAAGATCAACGAGATCCGTGATTGGTGATCATGAGATCAACAAGATCGGTGGTTAATGATCATGATCAGTGTCTGAGCCCATTGGTTTGATCACAAGATCAGTTGTTGGTGATCATAAGATGAACGAGATCAGTGGTTGGTGATCACAAGATCAACGAGATCCGTGGTTGATGATCATGAGATCAACAAGTTCAATGGTTGGTGATCATAATCAGTTTCTTAAAAAATTTACCACAAATAATGTGAATATATAAAGAGTTAGCCATATGGATGAAACTATATACAACCTATGTATTTATGTAACTGCCCTGCTGCTTCATGAAGTGACTTTTCAGAGTGACCATGCTCCTGAAATTATATATACATTTCTCATTTTTGTCATCAACCCCCAACTCTATGAACTAGTAAGATAAATTTTTTGAAGTTCACAGTTCACACTGCCTGAAAGTCACATTTCATTAAAAAAATGTATATATTGTATGCCAACTGCAGGGCCTAAGAGGTCGGCCTTTACTATGCCCTGCCCCTCAAATCATGTGCTGTGCACACTACGTTGTATTTTCAAAAATTAACCCCAAATAATGGAAATATAGAAAAAAATGGCCATATAGATGAAACTATACACAGCCTATACACTGCCATTGTATTTATATAACAGCCGTGCCGTTCGTTGAAATGACTGGTCACAGTGACCACGCTCCTGAAAGTATATACACTTCCCATTTTTCTCATCAACCCTCAACTCTAGTAAGAAGGATTCTTGGAGGTTCACAGGTTACAGGACCTCAGAGTCACATTCCATATAAAGAACTTATATATTGTGTACCTTAATGGTTTTCTGTTTGGCACCACCCCTTTTAAAGAAGTTGGTTTTTTTGTGTAAAGAGGGTTGGCTTTTGTTATGCTCCGCCCCTTCAAACTCTTAACTATGTGATCTCCATCAGCTCCGTAGAGATAAATGGAGCAGAACGGTCATGTGCGACCATCTGCTCCATTAGCTCGAGGAGCGGTGAGTGGTCAGTCGGACCCCTCGTTCTCGTAATCTGTGGGTTGTCTCAGCACTGAGACCCCCACTGATCAGCAAGTTATCTTGCCTTTGTGAGAAAACCCCTTTAAAGGGTAAGGTCGCTTACAGTTGATCTCTTCTGCCGTGGATTTTACCAAACATCTATAGGGTACATATCCCAAAACTTGTAGATTTTGCAGAATAACATATCTAAAAATCTAAGCCATTATAAAATCTACAATGAATTCCATATGGAATGTTCTCGCTCTTGTTTCCTAAACTCCACCCAATTGTATTGTAGTGAGGGAATCCACGTGAATGTCTCTGGATCCGGTTTGTCTGAAATTCCGGAATAGAACTTTTCCTCACCTTCCCTAACCTATACGTTGAGAACCCTTTAACAGACATTGTTCCCCTGATTCTAGTGTAGTTGTAATTTTATAATTGAAAAATATTTTGGATCACTAATGTCAGATGGGCGGTGCCATACTTTCAGCACCACCCTCCCAGGACCACCCACCTGACAGTAGAAATCGTTATTAGCAAGGGTAGTTTTGGTACCCAATATGCTCTTTTGCTCTCCAGTCCCAACTGTTTATGAGTAATCAGTGAATTTATTTGCAGAACTCTATGTCATATCGTCATATGGGCGGGCCCACTCTAGGACCACCCATCTGACAGTAGAAATCCAGTAATAAATACACAGATTACTCAGGAACTGTGGGGGCTAAAAGAGATACTTCTCAAAACTCCAGGATTAGTGGAGTGGCTCCTATCAAATGATAAAAAAGCAGTTTGAGTTAAGGGAGCTGGTGAAGTTCCCCTTTAAGCACAGGGCCACAAGACAGAACAGAAAGGACCTAATTATTTCAATGTAACTACTTTACCCAAGTCTTTTGAGATCTGTCTTCAGACTCCATATTTACTATAAACTATGATACATTTTAATTCTCTACTGATAGGGAGATTCTGGGCTGGAACTAGCTGCCTGGCCCCGCCCACCTGACACTAGAGTTCCGCAAATAAATACAATGATTACTCAGGCTAGAGAGAAAATTCCAAAAACTCCATGATAAGTGGAACGGCACCTATTAAAAGATACAAAAGGTTGGGGTTGATGGAGGTGATGAGGTTCCCCTTTAAGCACAGGTCCTCAATACAGAACAGAAAGGACCTATTTGTTTTTAATTAAAGTAATTGCCCAAGACTTTTGTGATCTGTCTTTAGCATCTATATTTACACTGTAATGCATTTAAATTTTTAGTTGGGAGGTCCTGGACTGGATCAGGCTGCCTGGCCCCGCCCATCTGACAGAAGAGTTGCACAAATACATACACTCATTACTCAGGAACAGGTAGTGCTAGAGAAAAAAATCCAAAAGCTTCAGGATTAATGGAGCACCACCTATTAAATGATACAAAAAAAAGTCAGAGTTGATGGAGGTGGAGAAGTTCCCCTTTAAGCACAGGGCCTCAAGACAGAACAGAAAGGACCTCATGCAAATACTTACCTTAGTTTTTTGTGATCTGTCTTCAGACCCTACATTTATACTATGACACATTTGAATTCTCTACTGTCAGATGGGAGGTCCTGGGCTGGAGTGGGCAACCTGGCCCCGCCCATCTGACAGTAGAGTTCCGCAAATAAATACACTGATTACTCAGGAACGGTAGGGGTTAGAGAGAGATTTCCAAAAACTCTAAGATAAATGGAGCGGTACCTATTAAAGGACACAAAAGTTGGGGTTGATCTGTCTTCAGACCCCCCTATTTATTTTATAATACATTTTTATTATAATGGTTTTTTTTTTAACCAAGCTACAATGTTCATCCTTTGTGTAACGCTGGCAGGATCGTTCATCTTTGTTGCATTGCCATAATTACACCGGAATAAGATAAATTGCATATATTGTAGTTACCATGGCTGTCTCCCACGGAAAAAAGCAGAATGTAGGGGGGGGGGTGTAGAGGGGAGAGGGAGAAAGAATATTTACATACTGGTACTTACTGAGCTCTGCAATACTTCCCACACGTGTGGCAAGCAAAGACTGCTCTATAGTCCTCAGTTCTGATTGGCTAAACATCTGCACATCACCTGGTTTATTTGGTCTTTGGTGATCTCTATGGAGGTTCAAACTGTCTGGAAGGCAGAGGACTCCTGAAAATACAAAACCAAAAGAAATAAGATTGCTGGGCTCTCACCCTTATCAAGACACAAGGTCAGCTAATTATGGCTTAGGACGGGGTGACTGACTCCGAGACGCTGTTCCTTCTCTGCCGAGCAACGCAGGAACGTCTGCATCTGAAGTACTTAAAGGGAACCTATCACCAGATTTTTCACAAATACAGCTAGTGACAGGTTCCCATAGAGCCCGAGTAACTAATTAACGCCTTTCTTTTAGATAAAAAATGTTCCCCTCAGATACCCCAAATTCAGCTATATAATTTTACTTGGTATCCAAGGATGTCTATAGCGAGTCGAGGTGGGTGTGGCCTTCTCAGCTCCTCCCCATGCTTTCTCTGCTTGCAGCAGTAATGTCATGTGACATCGTCGCAGGTCCTTTAGCTTCCTAAAAATTAGCAAACTGTACACCAAGTATATATCTCATGAAATCACAGTAAATCATATCACATGGCTTGCATGGAGAAGCGTAGAAGTCCACACAGGCTGCTGTGATTTTTTTTTTTATGTGGTGAGATATGTGCATGGGGTACAGTTTGCTGATGTTAAGAGGCTAAAGGACCTGTGATGATCACATGACATTATGCCACGCCCCAGACTCACTCTATAGATCCCTAGATACTAGGCAAGTTGATAACTGAGTAAAATGGGGATCTGAGGGAAACAATTTTTAGAAAAAAATGGTGTCAGATAGTTACTAGGGCTCTATAGGATCCTGCAACTAGCTGTTTTTGTGAAAAATGTGGTGACAGGTTCCCTTTAAGATGCAAGATCTTTCTGGGTGATCTGCGTGGCGTAGGAATAAAACAGAGCTCGGAAATCATTCACATTTGGTAGTGTAAGATATACACACTTTACATGTAGCAGTGCCTGATTTGTTAAAGGGGGTTATTAAAGGGGTTGTCCAGAATGAGAAAAATATGGCTTCTTACTTCTAAAAACATCCTTCTCTTTGGTATTTATATTGAAGACAACAGAACTGAGTTCAATACCACACACACCCTGGGGTGGCACTGTGTTTTAGGAAGAAAGCAGCGGTGTTTTTCATATATTGGACAACCCCAAGTGAAACCCCAGAAAAAAAATCAAGCTTATCATTCAAGCTCTGCTACACTTTCATTAAAGGGGTGTTCTGATAATTACACATTCTCTCTTATCCATAGAAACAGGGTCCCATCTGCCACATATGAATGGAGTCCTACATCATCTACAGATTCGTTCACATGGAGTAGGCAGAAACCCCCATTCTCCTGATCAGCAGTCAGACCCCGACAGATTAGACAATTATCAGAACAATCCCTTTAAATATGGAGCCATTCCCACTTTATTTGAGCTAGAATATACTGTATCACGGTCCAATGTGTAAAGGTGTACTATAGCCATCAGCAACCTAATTTTCTTAAAGGGAACCCGATACATTAAAAATGTCATCCAATCTAGGAGCACCATGTGATAGTCCAGGAGGAGCTGAGCGGATAGATATATACTTTTGGTGGGAAAATATTTAGTATAAGTTTTAATTTATTAATTTCTGCTCTGGGCTCCAGAGTCCAGTGGGCGGTCCTTCGCAGTGATGGAAGATTGAGCACCAACCGGACTTATCATTTTTTACCAGCGATGTTGTATATCAATCTTCTCAGCTCCTTCAGCTCTATACAATTCTGTTCACAGACTGGATGACATTGTTAGCGTTGGGTCGGAATTAGGCAATTTATGCAAATGAGCAGGGTTACAACACACTTAAACACATGGCACCATCATAGATATTTTATTGGGTTCTCTGTGATCTAGTTATTATGGGCAGTCCAATGGATAGGCTACATGGCATAGTCCTATATAAATATAGCTATACAATGTACATATATACTTATCTATGGCTGAGGATTAGTGCAAATTAACAACCAACTTTACCAGATTTACTTACTTATATATTTATGTAAATTATGTAATCATCTCATGTCCAATTTAGTAAATGCTTATAACCTTATACATTTTCTGGGACATTAATGTAGCATTGTACCATTCCTCTGTAATTCCTCCTGGAAATGCATTGACAACCTCTTACAGTCTGATACCATCCAAATAGGGCTGAAAGAGTCAGACTGTATGTAGCCACACCCCTTTGACCAAGGGTAAAAATATAACAAACAGATGGGAAGTTAATCATACATTATTCATCCAGGAAGAATAATAGAGGTTCGGTGCAATACTACATGTTTATACCAAGGCAGACATGTCAAAAGTGATGGCAATTTCAAGATTTATCAAACCAAATGCAGAGGAAGAGCGGAATAATTGTCCCGGTTGGTTGCTAGGAGCAAGTGTCACACTGTTCCTCTCTGTACCAGTTCTTATAGTTTCCAATAATAGAGGAACTCTCATCTCTTATGACCAAATAATTGAATTCCCCATAATATAGAAATTTTGATTACATTTTCTTTAATAGCTCAATTTTTTGTCCCTCTGTTATTCCTCCTGGAAATTTTGGAATAAATTGGACAACGTAGTGTCGCCATTCCAAAGAGTGTGTGTCCCTACATAGTGTCAACGGGTGCACGACCCTGGTCTAATTATTCATTCATTTGAAGGAGGAATAACAGAGGAACACATGGTAAAGTATTTACTAATACAGACATGTCAGTAATGGGGCCTTATTTAAAGGGAACCTACCACCATTATACATCCCTTTACATTAGGGAATTTCACAGACTCCAAATTACCCCCCTTAAAAAACGAATAAATAATCAATGTACTGAAACCATGAAAGCAAATGGGAGGAGTCCTTGTAAAGGACAGTGTTGGACTGACCAACCTAGGTCATAGGTTACGGTAATCCCGATGCCCCTATACTGTGCTGCCATATAGTGCCCTCATTGCTCTTAGGAGTGGGGTACCTGAAAACATCAGACCTATGTTGTATTACAGACCCTTATAACATAGATTCATAATTTGGGTCCTTAAAGGACCAATTGGACTCAATGTTATTTGGGCACTATATGGCACCCCATAAAGGGAAGGGGTGGAGTTGATAAAATCCCTTTAAAGGACATCTACTACCAGGATGAAGGATTGTAAACCAAGCACACTGATATACTGGTGTGTGCCCCCTATTGCAGGATCTGCTCTTCTTTTAGCTTCTTATTCCCTGGTTTTTACAAAAAAAAGGATGGAAATTAGCCTAAGGGGCTCAAGGCTCCATAGGTTTTAATGGAGCCTGGAACCCCTTAGGCTAATTTGCATAATGTTTAAAGCCCTTTATTTTTAAAAACAAGGGCATATGAAGCTTAAAGAAGATCAGATCCTGTCAGAGGGGGCGCACACCAGTATGTCAGTGTGCTTGGTTTACAATCCTTCATCCTGGTGGTAGATGTCCTTTAAAGGGATTTTATCAACTCCTCCCTTTATGGGTGCCATATAGAGCCCAAATAACATTGTCTTAGAGCGCCAAACTAATATAACAAACTAGGCTGGGGGTGTAGCTGTTTGGTGGCTTGGTAAAATCAGGAAGTGAACTGCACACAAGGTCAAGAAGGAGTTAAAACCACATCTGACTTAAAGGCAAAGGGAATTCCTCGACTTCACAGTATGACATGAATCAATGTTTATGCGCTTTACTGATGCTATTACATAGCTGCACGAATGGAAGAAAAGATCAATGTGAATGGGGCAGCAGGAAAGGGGAGCGCAGGCGTACACACACAGAACACATAGCACATGGAGTGAGAGCGGAAGCACAATGCATTGTGGGTACTGATGATCCCTGTTATGTATGATATGTTTTGTATGAATTGCAGTGATAAAATACCCTCATTTAATGGGTCCAGCGGCTGTGATCTCTGGCGATCATGACTTACAGACAATCCTTGGAAGTTGTGATTGGCCACAGCGGCCACTACAGGAAGAATGCGGAATTACATGGTGTCCATTGAAATGAATGAGTGGTCATGTACTATATGGATGGGCTAAGTCACCGAGAGCAAGATCTTTGCCTGAGACATGATTATAAAAGTAAAAAACTTTAGAGGATTTTATTAAACTTATTTAACAGGACACTGTGTAATACTTAAATTGCCCAGAGGTGGCGCTGCAGGAAAATGAGAACGCTTAACACCTAGTTTCCATACAGATTGCATTGTGTTTAATCTACTATTATCTCATCAGTTTATTGGGAGTCCTGTAACACCTATGGCTTGTCTACTCAAAATTTACCCAATGGTCCCCATTTTAAAGGGGCAGAGATTATAACCTACTTTATTAATGAGGAAGAAATCATGTGACCAACTATTAATCATATTATTAATTTATTTAGTATTCCGTCATGATGATAAACCAGGGGCACTTACTCATAGATCCAGGTACTATGATTGTGGTAATCTTCTTATATTTGTTATCCGTGGCCTCCTTCCTTCTAAAATCAACTTTTACAATTATGTTAAGGAGCCTTAAAAGTTTACCAGAGCCCCTAAGTGCTGCAGATTCACAGGCTGTTACAATGAGCAGAACATATCTCAACCAAACCCTCTGCCTGTGTAATCTAGCAGCAGCAGGTGGAGAGACCAGTTCTGCTCATTGTAAAAGCCTTTGAAGCTGCAGCCCTTCATGCACATTAGAATAATTCTAAAAGTTGATTTTAGAAGGAAGGAGGACATGGATTACAAATATAAGAAGATTATCACAGTCACGATGCCTGGTTTATCATGATGGATTTTGATGCTAGATTTCCTTTAAGCAATCCTTATCAGATTCCTCCAGGGTCAAGACTGGGATGGGACTTCTGTTTTTTTTGATCAATGAGTGTCACCGTAATCACTTAAAAAATAGAAGTGACATCCTGTCTGAAGAGGTCAGATGCAAGCCTGATAACCTGAAGTTGCGGAGCGACACAAGAACCCGCCCCTTTAAGGTTGTAGCTAAGTAGTAAAGCAACCTTAAACGGCCAAAGCCTGGCCCACTCATGGTGCCTACAGTCACACTATTTTACTAATGTATCTAAATCTTTCATGCTACTGGATACCCCAAATGGATCGGGCTTCGGCAACATGATTGGTCGAGAACAGGCCCTCATTATCATATTGGTGGGGGTTAACACCGAGCATCGCCACAGATCAGCAGGGAATGGAACAAGAAGTAGACAGCACCGTTCTCTGACTAGTGGTCGGATCAGGTTACTGCAGGTCAGCTACAATCAGATGAGCTAAGCTGCAGTGACTCAATTCTGCCACTACACAGTGAACGGCGCTGTCTGCTTTCCTCTCCATTGTCTATGTATCTGCTGATGTTGGACATCCATCATTCTGATACTGAGCCCCTATCCTTAGAACAGGTAATCTAATATTTTTAGGCCAGAAAACCCCTTTAATTGTTACTGATTAATGAACTTAATCTAGAAATTCACATATACTGAATAGAATATACTGAATCATTGGAATATTGTAAAAAAAAAAAATTAGACAACGTATCTCTGGGAGGAGGATTTGGACCTCCCCCAAAAAGAACTTTCCCGGTTATAAAAACAAACAAAAACGAACAAAGCCGAAAAGGAAAAGCTTTAAGTTCCTCGATATAAAACATCTTCAATGCTCAGTCTCAGAAAATGACACAGTGTTCTATAGGAAGCCCACGTAATCCTCCCTTTAAATCCCCCCCGCTATTATCAAACATCTGACAATACAGGACAAGAAACGAGAAGATCCGATACTAAACAGACGGCGACAATGATGAATCGGGTGCCGCTCCGACATAAAAGGGGTCACACCCAACCACTCTGAAAGCAGATATCTGGTTTTGCAAAGTAAAAGCTTTGAACTGTTTATGCCTTGACACAAGGGTTTGGTAGACCGCCGGTATTGTATGTTGTTTATGTTATTATTTTATAGAACTTTTTGAAGGCCATGTAAAAAAAAAATCATAGTTCTTTTCGAAGTGCATTTCTTCCAGGATAATAGATGTTAAAGCCTCCACTTGAGGTATTGATGTTCCCTACACCTGCCCCTGACTTTTACTTACACCTATTCCTGACTTTTACCATCATCTGCCCCTTGACTTTTTACCACCTCCACTACTACCCCATCTCTTTACATCCCTTAAAAGTCGCCCTTCCGCCGGTTCCGATACAGTTGGAATTTTTTCTCTAGCCCCCAGCGTTCCCGAGTTATCAGTGTTATTAGTTTTGGGACCCATTATGCTAATTAGGCCACTTACTGTCAATTGGGTTGTGCAAACTATTAAGGACTGCCTATCTGACGGTTGAAAGCCTAAACTTAAGCCTAAACTAAAGACTAAACGTCTACTACTACGCCAAATCTTTACATCCGTTAAAAGTTGCCCTTCCGCTGATTCTGATACAGTTGGAATTTTTTCTCTAGCCCTCAGCATTCCCGAGTTATCAGTGTTATTCGTTTTGGCACACATTATGCTAATTAGGCCCCTTACTGTCAATTGGGTGGTGCAAACTATTAAGGACTGCCTACCTGACAGTTGAAAGCCTAAACTTTTGATGCCCATTACTCAGGAACGGTAGGGGCTAGAGAAAAAATTCCAAGTGCACTAGAATTAGTGGTGCCTACTAAATGATCCAATTTGGGTTGGTTTTAAGGTGGTCATAAAAATGTCTCTACTACAATGTGATGTCTGGCAGAGGTAAAAGATGGCGACACAAGAAAAAAAAAAACATACAAACCACAAGTTCAGTACAGATCCTGTTACAGATTTTTGGTTGTTGGTGGAGCTACACCCCAAATAAAGAGAATATGGCTGAACTGCAATACCACACACAACCTGTGGACCAGTGTGGCACTGTTTATGGATGTAGAAAGTTTTTAATTGCAAAGCCACAAACTTTATACGTTCTACACAAGGCCTGTGAATGTCCCTGAGAACAACTTAATAGGGCACCTCCCTACTTTTGGGAAACAGGCAATGAAAAACAAGTCTTCATGTGAAAGATGGAAAATTATAGGATGGTGAAACATTTAAAGCAGCAGCACAGATGTTTTTTAAAACAATTCCATAATGGGCAAACGTAACAGTGTCCGAATAATACCACCATACAGTGTATACTAAGATGCCAACCTTCATATAAGGTCAAAGTGTTTGACATATTTGAATTTTCCAGCCAACACTTGAAGATTAATAGTAGCAAAGGTTAGAAATCATCCAAAAAGCCAATTCGGTCCATCCAACTCCAGAAAAACATGGCTGATTTATCTTAAAAACAGCGCCACCCCTATTTTCAGGTTAGGTGTGGTAATGCAGCACAGCCCATTTCACTTTAAGAAGCTGAGCTGCAGTACCAGGCACCACCCAAGGACAGGTGTGGCGCTATTTCTAAAAAATAAACTCTATACAGCCCCTCTAAATACTCCTTTGCCATATATTATCTAGTACACCCTCTTCTTTGGATCTTAGTTATGAAAATTAAGATGCAGAATCTTCCAAATCAGCCAAGAACAGAATGTTTCTGAATCTCCCAGAGATATAATCTACGCACATCCTAAGGCCTCTTGCACACTAGCGTTGCGTTTCACGTGCGTGTGCAATGCGTGAAAAACTGACGTTTTTGCTGCGTTTTTGTTGCATTTTTCCTTGGAGTAATTTGCGTTTTTTTTGCGTTTTCGGCGCATTTTTGACGCGCGATTCAATGGGAGACTCGAGCATATTTCAAAGGGACCATGGTTTGGGATTAAAATGTGTTATTTAATTGAAAAATAATGTCTTCTGATAATTTGCAAACATCGGCGATCTATTCCTCACTGTTCCGCGCGTATATTATCTCCCGACAATTTAGCAGATGTGAAGAACAGTGAAGAATAGAATAAAAACATTGTACACAGTGAACACAGTGAACACAGGATCATTTAAGATAAAAACACAGTGCAGAACACAGTGCAGAATAGATTACAGATGTTCGGCACATCTGCTTACTTGTCGGGAGATACGCGCAGAACGGCGCGAACAAAATAGCATGTGAAGAACAATATATATGTGTGTAAAGAACACATTGCAGATGTTTCCATACATCTGCAATGTATTCTTCACACATATATATTGTTCTTCACATGCTATTTTGTTCGCACCGTTCCGCGCGTATCTCCCGACAAGTAAGCAGATGTGCCGAACATCTGTAATCTATTCTGCACTGTGTTCTGCACTGTGTTTTTATCTTAAATGATCCTGTGGTCACTGTGTTCACTGTGTACAATGATTTTATTCTATTCTTCACTGTTCTTCATTGTGTTTTTTTAATTAAATGCTCGATCGCGAGCAGGGGAAATAATGTTATTCTGGTCACCTAGCAACCCTTACGTTTAAAACGCATTGCACTCGCATTGCACTTGCAATGATTGCGAGTGCAATGCGTTCTTGATGCATCTCCATAGACTTGAATGGGGCGTGAAAAACGCGCGTGACCCGCAAAAATAGAGCATGCTGCGATTTTGACGCGCGTGCAAACGAACGCAAGCACGCGCGTTAAAAACCACGCTAATGGAGAAAGACCCATTGAATACAATGGGACAGAGTGCAATGCGAGTTCTGAGCGTCAAATGCACGCGCAGAACTCGCGCGTGAAAAACGCCAGTGGAGAAGGGGCCTAAAGCAATCTACAACAGCCGGGTAACGTCTCTCTATTAATCACACGGATCTGGAGGAGATCCACCTATTTTATTTTAGACATGTGGAGGACTGAATGACGGCAAACAGGATGCACTCATGTGCTGCAAAAAAAATACACCGCCCCCTCAATTTCTTCCCGATTCCTTCCAAGAATAACCCTGACTGTTCTGTGACGGCTAAGGATGCCAAAGAAAATGGTTTCATTAATCATAAAGTCACATAATAATAGGATAGTGTTCATCACATGTAGTGGGATTTCCATTAAGAAGCCTTGGGACTTCCAACAAGGTGGTGCTCCTCGTGAATATATTGGACTCATAAACCTAATTTATTTAGCACTCCTATGGAACTTCATGTATAAGCTGGACTATTAGTCCACTGTATTCTTTTAGTACTTGTAGTAGTATGGACCCTCATGTATACACTAGGCCCATAAACAGTGAGTCTACTGTATACTTTTAGCATTCATGGTAATCTAGAATACACTGGACTCATTAACTGTGAATCCATTGTATTCTTTTAGCGTAGAATAAAACTAGTAAAAATAGACTATTTCCCAGTTTTCATGTATCACTTATAGAAGTATGTACCTTTATAAATACACTGGACTCATAAACAGTAAGTCTGCTGTATTGTTTTGGTGCTATTAGTAGTATGGACACTCATGTATACACTGGACTCATGAAATGTTACTTCAATGTATTCTTTTTGCACCCATAGAAGTATAAACCCTTATGTATACACATAACTCATAATCAATGGGCCGATTGAATATATTTTGCACTCCCACGTGTAAACACTGGACTCTATAAACTTTTCATTTACTGTATTCTTTGAGCACTCCAAGAAGTACGGACCTACATGATTACAGTGGACTCAAACACTGTCATTCTCTTAGCACTCATAGAAGTATGGACCTATGAATACACCTGACTCATAAGCAATGGGGCTCATTTACTAAGGGTCCGAACGCCGCACTTTCATCCGGTTTCCTGAATATTTCCGTTTAGCGCCGAATTTTTGGCGCACGTGATCGGATTGTGGCACATTGGCGTCAGCTTGCACGCAACAGAAATCGGGGGCCCGTGGCCATCAGACATCCCGACGGATTCGGAAAAACCACAGAATTTAAAAAACGGATTGTGTCGCAAGTTCAAGCTCTCAAATGCACCAGGAAGAAGAAGGTGAACAATGGCGGACCTCGGCGCAGCAGCGACACCTGCAGGAACTCGGGCACACAATCTTAGTGAATCGCGCCGGATCCGAATCCTCGTGGGACAACGCACCGCGGGATCGCGACGGGACCGAGTAAGTAAATCTGCCCCAATGAGTCTACCTTATGCTTGTTGCACTCCTATTGGTATGGAACCTCATAAATACACCGGACTCATAAACTGTTAGTCTACTGTCCTCCTTTAGCACTCCTAGAAGTATGTCCCTCATGTATACATTGGACTCACAAACAGTGAGTCTACTGTATTCTCTTAACATTCATAGTAATATGGACCCTCCTGAATACACTGGACTCAGGAACTGTGCATCCATTGTATTCTTTTAGCAATTATAGTAGCTGGAACTTGTAACTATAGTATCCTGCATATTGAACTCATGGAGCCACTCAAATATGGAGGTGTTGTGTGCTGGACGCCCGCGGATTGCAGGTAGAGACGTCGGGAAAGATATTGGACAAGTTATGTTACATTTTAACACATTCACCTCGACATTAATAAGGATCAGCCAAATAACAAGAGCCATTTATAATTTAGTGTCTTCTTATGGACTAGAGGAGCGCTTAAAGGGGTTTTCCTGGCCTATCAGAATGAAGGTTACTTGCCCTCCTCCGGTGCTCTGTTCCCACAACTTGCCCCATTCCTTCCGTTTAAAGCCCCAGTCGGACCAGAAGTGATGAGGAACCTGTTACAGCCGCAGCGGCACTGGCCTCAGCGGTCATATGAGTGATGTCACTGCTGATTGTCACTGTTCATGGTCATGTGACCACTGAGGTTGCTGATCTTCAATGTTTTTAGCCTGACCAGGACCATAATCTGAGGAAGGAGGGGGCATGTTGTGCGACAACGGAGGAGGGTAAGTATCCTTTACCGTTTTATCGTCATCTCCAATGAGTTCCCGTTAGGCCCGTAAAATCCCTTTAAGCTTCTCCCTCGGAAGTTTAAGCCTCCGTTCCAGCGCCTCTGTATCAGTACATCGATTACATAGTTCAGCGTTTATGACCCCCGCTACTAAAAATCCAGAAAGGAAGTCAAAGTTGCAAAATTCATCCCTCGTAGACACAATAACAGTCTGATTTATGGCTCATTGTCATAAAACCCTGCGTTTGCTCATTTTCGCAGTCAGTCTGACCTATTAACCCGCAGCTCATGGGTATTGTTACTTAACCGTCGCGTCTCGGGGGACCCAAGAAATTTCCAATAGAAAACTTTATCTAAAATATCCAGGTCAGGACACAAAGCTTGTAAAATGCCGGAATGTCAGGAACTCGTTACAATGACTTCTACACGCTTTGTTCCCTGAATAAGAAGTAAATAACGATTTCTATAGGTTCAGACCCAAAAATGTGTCTGGAGATAGGAAACAAATAGGAAACGGAACTGGGATATTCAATGAAAACTTGTTAGGGCATAAATATCAATAACAGATCAGGAACTAAAGGGGGACCTGTACCCTCTGCTGTAAACTAGGGGGTGATCTTCCGAATTTCTCTGCAGCACCACCACAAGCGGAATACAGATCTCAATGGACATATAAGGAAGGGTTCTTCATGGGGTTACCAGCTCTTTGAAGCTGCTCTACACCTTGGCTTGTAGTTGAAGGACTTACATGAGAAGTCAGAATAAAGGCCAATCCGAAAATGTGGATGACCCAGAGGGTCAATGTATGGTAAGTGTGGTATATCTAAGAAACATCCACCTAAATACCAGAACCCAAAGTTTCATCTTTTCCAGGGCTAAGCAATTCACAAACACCCGTAGATCTACTAAAGGATCCCAGGCTACCATCTTCTGTTGCCCTATGATCTTAAGATGTTCACATGCCCACCGTAGGCACTTTTAAGAGTGGACATTGGTCAATTTGGGCTCTCTGGCCAGTTGGCAATGATCCCATTCAATACCCTAATTAGCCAAGATGAACTTCCTCAGTAGTTCTTTTGTAAGACCAGACAAACTGGTCTTTGAACCCATTGAGGCTCATTTACTAAGGGTCCGCGGTCTGCGGTATTCCGACAATTTCCGATGTGCGCCGCATTTAGAAAGGGTTTGTGGCGCACGCAATCGGATTTTGGCGCATTGGCGCCGGCTTTCAGGCAACACAAATCGGGGGGTGGGCCGTCAGACGATCCTACGGATTTCGACTACGCGCAGGATTTAACAAAGCAATTTGTGTCGCAAGACATGCACTTACATGCACCGGGAGGAAGATGGTGAACTCCGGTGGACCTCAGTGCAGAAGCAACACATGCAGGAATTCGGACGCACAATCTTCATGAATTGCGGCGTATGGGCATTCCGGTGGACAACACAGCTCGGGGATCACGCAGGGACCAGGTAAGTAAATGTGCCCCATTGTGTATCATTGATTCCTTACCTTGGCCTAGAAGGAATTCATGGTGTGGTACACATTGAAGAAACCTAAATGCCCAAAGCAAAAGTTTCCCAGAAGTACGTCCTAGTACAATCTCTTCCAGCTACCATCTTTTGTTGCCCTAAGATCTTAAAATGTTGGCATGCCCACTCTAGGCTCTTTTAAGATAGGAACTCTGCCCAGTGTGCAGCTACTTGACCCCATTCAATACACCCTCAAGTCAGGAGGAACTTTTTCTTTTTCTGTAGGACCAGATAGACTACCCTATGATCCCGTTGAGACCCAGTCCAAAAATTGCGGTATGGTTTACCATAAGTCCTTCCTTTGGACCACTTGTGGCACATACTGCCACGACACATTGAGAACACCACACAAAACCTGTCATTTTAGAGATGCTCTGACCCAGTCCCTTTTATTTGGTCTTTGTCAAATATCAGGTCCTAATGCTTTCCCGTTTTTCGCTTCAGATATATTGAGAACTGGATGTTTACTGGCTTGATATATATCCAACCGCTTGACTGGAGACATCATCACAAGTTTTAATATCACGACTGATTGGAGTATATATATATATATATATATATATATATATATATAATACAACATAAAAACCCCCAAAACAATAGGAAAGAGCTGAGGCCATGATTCGCTGGGCATTTACTCTAACATAAGCTGTGTATTACTGAGAACTAGGCTAATGTTATTCATGCATTGTCATTAGCTTTGCTTCTCATTATGTTCCAGAAATGTCATGGGACTCTAGAGGATACAAGAAAACATATAGACTAAAATATCTAACTCCGCAGTAAGAGCGCATTAACACGGGGGTAAATATGGCTCCGAGAGGAAGGACGTCTCGTGAACCATGAATAATGTCATTCATCCTCATCAAAGCTGAGGGCCACGTGAAAATGACAGGGCAGCTATTTTAGGAATGTTATATGATGGAAGGTACGAGGGAATGTTTTGCTGAGACCAGAGAATTTACTTTAGTCACGAAAGACGAGAAAAACACCGGTTAAATCTTTTTTGGAATTTAGAGAATTTTTGAAAATTTTTGGAACCACTTTTTTAATCTTTTGAATGTTGAGGATTCCAGTATTTAGCCACCTACCAATTCAATGTATCAAGTCTGTTTTTTTAATGTATGTCTGTTCCATTAAGGGGTTGAGCCAGTCATAGTCTGAACAGTTTGTACACCAGTTTTCTGGCATACAAACCCTGATATAGTTGCAATTCCTGCAATTCCTGGATATAGGGGGACTATAAGGGGGATGTGCCCAGCAGCAGAGTGGTCCATTATTCACCAGCGTAATATAAATCCCCCCAATGGGGAAAATTACAGGTATTGTGAGTGAAAACCAGATGATTGATAATTTAATAATTCCTTTATTTATATAGTGCACACAGATTATGCAGCGCTGCACAGAGCTTGCCAAATCAGTCCCTGGGACTCACAATCTAATCACCTACCAGTATGTTTTGGAGTGTGGGAGGAAACCAGAGGACCCGGAGGAAACCCACACAAACATGGAGAGAACATACAAACTCTTTGCAGGTCCCCAGGGCTGCAAGGCTGTAATGTTAACCACTAAGTCACTGTGCCGCCCCTTTTGAGAAACGGGTAGTTCACTATAGTGCTTCATGGGGATTTCCTGGTGGTGGTTTCAGTGGGTTGACCAGAAAACTTTTGATAAATAAAACTCATCCGCTTTTTAAAGAAAAAGCAGGTGCCACACAGATACAACTCATCCGCTTAATTGGAGATTCCAAAATAGAAAAATAGTTTTGTTATGTGAATAAGGAACCAGGATGAGAACTTCCAAGTGGGTTTTGGTGTGGACAGTCATTTGGACATACCTCACCTACCATGTAAAGATTGTATAAACCATGGACAAGAAAAACCTCTAAATTTGACAAATATGTTTTAAAATATGACATTATGTAACAGAAATTAATTGAATTTGGGTGTATTTAACAACACAATGAACTGGGCACCAACGCAGTATACAGATAAATTAGTTTTATGTGAACGGTTCCTTTAAGCCAGTGTTTCTACAGCAGGACATGTGTTTAGTTTTACATCTCATAAAAATACCAGAGCTCAAGTTCTAAAATAGATCAAACGCGACCCCGAAGAAGCAAAAATGAAGTATCTTGAGAACAGAATGGAGAAGATTTTCATGCAGCTGCCAATAGCAGCCAATCACAGCACAGATTACATTTCATATTCTCCTTTTGAAAGCTGATAGCTGTACGGTGATTGGTTGCCATGTGCCACAACTGCAATTTCATCAATTTCAAGCAATACATCATAAAAATGACCTCTAACGGGTTATAATATAAGATATATGAATGATATTTAGTGTATGAACCATATTTAGGAATAATAAAATTAGTTTACTACCTCAGGCATTTGAAAATGGATGCTGAGGCCTACAAATGTGTGCTGAGGCCTACACAAACAGCTACACATGTCCCTAGCAACCAGCTGTGACTCTCCACTGATACAGTACGGACTGTATATCCTATATATGATCCCTTTATATACATTTGACATATACATATACATTAGATGGGAGATAGACATAGTTTACAAAGTGAAATAATGTTTTGACTCATATACTTTAGGCTACGATCCTCCACAAGCTTTATTTTTAATATCCTGGATTTCAGGAGCTCCTCACAAAATCCTCTCCACAAAAAAAGCAGTTCTAATACTGCGCTCCCAATGCAGCATTCATAAAAACTATTTTTAAGATGCCTTCTCTGTTGCAGGGAAAGCTGAGACTACTTAAAAGTGTGTTTTTCCTGGAAATATTCCATGAGGCGCAACAATGAAACCTTTCAGAAAGCCTCTCAACCTTAAGGAATCGCCCCTGCTAAATTTGAGGAGATTTTGTTTTATTTTTCCATTCTGCTGATGACAGGGGCTGGTGTTTTTAATATTGTAATGTACGTGTACGCCCAGGTTCACCCCACGGTCACTCCATATTTCCATGTGATAAAAATTATCTTCCCGAGCTCCTTGCAAATGATATTTGATGAATTTTAGATCTCTACTTATAATAGGTTATTAGAACTCCATGTGGTAAATTTCATAGGGTTTAGGGTCACCTAAAAGTGACTTTTGTTTTCAGTTTAGGAATTTTTTCAAACAATAGCCGCTTTAGAAAACATAATAGACTAACCTTAATGTCAGGGTGATTTTTAACCACCTACAGTTCCTAAAACCACCACTTGTCTAGCATCCCAAATCACCCTGTATCTCTCTCTGGGCTCCCAGCTTCACTGCACATGCACTGGACCTATGAAACCTGGGTGTACTATACTGGCTTCATTGAAGCAATGGTAGAGTACTATACTGGCCTCACAAAGTGCACTATTCTGACTTATCAGCGCCTGCTTTATTCAGTAAAGCCAGTGAAGAACATCACTGCACATGTGCCAGGCCTGCGAAACCAGGGTGTACTATACCGGCTTCATTGAAGCAAAGCTCAGGCACCGGTACTGTACTATGCTTGCTTCACAGGGTGTACTATGTTGGCTTCTCAGAGCTGGCTTATTTTAGTGAAGCACATCCCAATTTCACTGCGTATGCGCCGAACCTACGAAGCCAGCTTCATTGAAGCTTGATACCGGCTTCATTGAAGCAATGCCCAGGCACTGGTAGAGTACTATACTGGCTTCACAGGATGCACTATGCTGGCTTCTCAGCGCCTGCTTTATTCAGTAAACCCAGTGAAGAACATCACGGCTTTACTGCACATGCGCCAGGCCTGCGATACCAGGGTGTACTATACCGGCTTCATTGAAGCAAAGCTCAGGCACCGGTACTGTACTATGCTTGCTTCACAGGGTGTACTATGTTGGTTTCTCAGAGCTGGCTTATTTTAGTGAACCACATCCCAATTTCACTGCGTATGCGCCGAACCTACGAAGCCAGCTTCATTGAAGCTTGCCCAGGCACTGGTAGAGTACTATACTGGCTTCACAGGATGGACTATGCTGGCTTCTCAGCACCTGCTTTATTCAGTAAACCCAGTGAAGAACATCACGGCTTTACTGCACATGCGCCAGATTGGACGACCAGATTACTAGTACGCTACATGCTATTCTAAGTGTTAACGGTCAAGGAAAGGCATGATATAGGGCAATTTGGAAAGCAAAATCACTGGTCCTTTATTTGGCTTAGTGCTTCAAATCAATGGTGTACCTTTTTGCCATCCGGTAGAAATAAATCAAGATTTTTTGCTGACACTAGACAAGAAGAGACATTATTTGTCCAGTCTTGCTTTGTAGCAGGTGACTGTGTCCCTGATGCTGTTCCCTAATTTGCTGCAGGTGGTGCTGCCTGCGGCAAAAGACTCAACTCGCCTCATGGCTGTTGCACCCCTGGGTATAACTTCAGGGGGCGTATCGGCATAGAAAGCCTATATGGTCTCTCTGCATAAAAAGACCAGCATTGTAAATAGTATATTATAGTCAAAGGGGTCTGGTACTGATTTTGGATTTGAGCACAGCAAGTTATGGTGGGATGACTGCAAATTGCATCAAGCTTTTGGGTTCTCACTTTCAACTTCCAATCAGGACACAGCTTAGTCCAAAGATCACATCTCTCAATCCTTCAGGGATCTTGTGTCCTGTCAAAAAAACAATGGTAAGCAACAATGGACTTGGGCTGAGGTGACCCATATCGAAGCTGTTCCTTATCCTCACATATAAATTTGGCAAGAAAATTGGCCAGAAATTAATCGATGGACAAGAAATTGTTGTATGAACATTTTTCAAGAATTATTTACAGTTGTAATCTACATTTTAAGACCACCTTCAGCCCGAGGCCCCCTTAACCCTAATGTCTGCACAAGTGTCCTATAGAGTATCCGTCCTTTCCATGTAATCAACATTTCCATACATTTCTCCAGAAGAAGATGTTTTACAAAATCCCAAAAATTTAAAAAATTATGCCTCAAACACGTAAATTGTGTCCCGCGCAGCCGAGAAGTACTTGTGATGACCGTATTTCCTCTGCATTAATGGGTCATTAGGAGAAGTTAGCGGAACGTCAGGGTATAGAAAGGGTTTTGTTGTATCAGTGGGTTGAACTTTCCAATTAATAGGGTATAATTTCTCCGAATACAAACACAGAGGGCCCGGGCGCTGACTGATCTCAGTATATACAGTAAACCACACAGAATGATTTACTACCAGCGGCCTGGGACTCTGTGTTTTGGTAGGAAGACAAAGAAGTTCTTATTCATGTACTGTACATAGTGGTTACTGTGTGAACGAAGATGTCATGTGGATCTACAGGATTACAGAATATACACAATTAACCGACTCTATATATTTATAGATATAAGAAAAGCACTGACAAAAAGATAGTACCACACCCATAAAAGCTAGACAAATTCTGGCAGTTTTTGCTAGTGTGGGATGAAAAATAAAATTATTTAATTCTCTCTATCCCTCTCTCTCTCTCTCTCTCTATATATATATATATATATATATATATATATAGTTCAGGAATTTTCATTGCAAAATTCATATACAAGATATAGAAATCCATATATTGTGAGCGCCATCTATTGGTTTCCTTAGACAGCCAAAATTTTTAACATTCAAATCTTCTCATACTATTGAATGGAGTCGCAGCACACACGAACAACCTGTCGCTCCATCAATTAGTAAGAACAGGACCTTTGTTCTTATTATGAGTAGTGGTAAGTTCTTGTTATCAGCCAGGCCCAGCAACAAGACCCCCACTGATCAGATTGTTTAAGTTTCAACTTCAAATTAGGTAAATGGTGATCCGGACACATATTATCGTGACTCATGTCTAAACTGCTCAGTTCTGATTGGTCAGTACTAGCTATGTTGTCAGAGGGAAAAACAGGTTCCATGGTGGTTGGATTTCCATTACAGGAAACTAATCTAAGCCAATCCATCTGGATCTTCGTAGTGGAACAATCACTTGCCAAAGCGGGGACCTGCCTCAATCAGTGATTGGCTGAGAACACATCTCTGAGCATTTCCTGTGGGTTCGAGGGACAACAGGAAGTTGTATGGAGGGGCTTGGGTAGAATTTGGAAGAAAGCAGGGAAGTAACTACTGTTGTGTTCATGGGCCTAGAAGGAGAATTTTTACAGATATTTTTACAACATTGGAGATTTTTTGGGGGTTTAGTGGGCCCACTGTCCAGAGTAAGAATTTTTAATGTATAACCATTACATTTATTTTACATTAACTCAAAGTTATACCTATTGAACACATATGGCTGAATTATTTTTCATTCATCCAATAATTGTATGTGCAGAAGCATGGGCGGACAAGAACAAGAGCAGATGTCCCCTTTGATGGATGATCCTTACATTTGGTGTTGATGGATCTCATGGACCCAGGATCCAAAGTGAAAGCAGCTGTACAGGTAAAGCAAGGATACTGTCATAAAGTTACAAGGGAGTCGTATATTTTGGACGGAGCAGCCCATTAATACAGATTCGTAATCACTATCTAGCATGTTATATTTCATAGCTCCATCTTTAGTGATGACTTTTGGAAATGGGAGATCCTCCACGGAATCATCCTGAAAAGTTGGATTTATCTTTAGTAAATGGGAACATTTGGTAACACATCTTCCGCATTTCATTATATAAATGAGGGGATTATGGGGCATTCCTATTCTAATTGTAACTTTCTTCTTATCCATGGACCTAAAAAATAAACATTTAAAGGGAACCTCAACATTTAAAGGAACCTCAACGTTCCAGGGGATTTTGCATCATCTTGTAGGTAAAACTGAGCTGAACATTTTGATATATAGTTTGTGGGAGCAAGATGCAGTAGTACTGGTAAAATGATCCTTCAAACTCATTCTTGCTTGAGAGTCCAGTGGGCGGTCCTATTTAGCTACTCAAATGACCAGAAATTTGCATCAATAAATAACCAGCTATATTATATAATTTCCCAGAATCATGTATATCAATCTACTCAGCTCCTCTAACTCTATAACATGCTGTATACATATTGCACCACATTTTATCCCTTTAAATTAGTCAGTTACTAAGTTAACTGGATATCTGAACTTACATACTGCTTCAAGCCGAACAACCCCTTTAATAAAGGAGCCAAACAACCCCTTTAATAAATTAGGTCCAACACCTGAAAATTGTGGAGCTAGGACTGGCAAAAATTTCAGTTATTATTATTTTGGTTATTTTCTGGGGCAAATAATTAAAAATTTGTAAGAGCATGAAACAACACCCTCCATCTCCGCCTACTTTTATCATATGTGTCTATAACTGGTGTCAACAATAACACATTTCTTTATGGTGACTTGTTAAATCTTGGCTATTTCCGATCTGGTGCACGAGGCCTGACACGGTATAATGTGGATGTCTTATGTGGCTTAAAGGGAATCTGTCATCAGTTTTGACCATAGTAAACTCCAGATAGTGTTAGATATAGTGCCTGGAGATATGGGTAACCATACCTTTGCTTGTGCAGTTGGTAGCAGCAGGACTGTGACTTTTAATTTAGTTTTACACTTCCTCAAGTGCTCTGGGCGGGTCTTTCAGCCTGAAGAGCTTTCTGATCTTTGCAATAATCTGTTCCACAGCCCCTCCCCTCTGCTTTCATTGACTTCTGTAATTATCCAACCAAAATCCTGATGGAGCTCCCACTCATATAAGGGGAGGGGCTGCTGAGCAGCACAATGCAGAGAGCAGAAAGCTCTTCAGGCTGATAGACCCTCCCAAGGCTCTTGCAAAATCTGCAGACCTGGATTATAACTTCACTTTTAAAGTCCTAAAAACACACACACACAAAGGTATGACTACACAGATCTCCAGGGACAATTTTGACACTGTCTGAAGCTTTGTCTGGTGAAAACTGCAGCCCACTGCTTGGGTGTGACAACAGCTTCTGCCCCCAATTCTGAATATTTTCACATCTTTGCTCAATTTCGGCCAATCATCTGCGATTCTCATCCGCAGCTGAAAAAATAATTTAAGCACGATGGATTTTATTCTGCCACATTATGAATTCCACAAATGTTTAGTCTAAAATAATACCTGTAACAGCGCTTAGTTTGGAACGTTTAGGAAGTGCGACGAAAAACATCTGGGCACCATATGCTCTGCAGGTTTCAGAATACAAAAAATATATACTTAAAATGAGTTTTTTTTTTTCAATTTTTTTTTTTCGTTTTCCAGTAGCTGAACATTTCATTTTAGCAGATTTCAGTAGACTGTAGTTTTCCAGCTGCTGCTAAAAAATTATTTTGACACTGTCTATGGCATGACCTCACAATATGAGCCGAGATTCGCCTAGAGGCTGTATTTTTTATAGTGGAATTAAAATGAAAAATGCAATAATAGACATATATATTTCTACAGTTTGTCAAAATATTTTTCACATTTTTTTATCCTCTTTTTCGATGCCTCAGGTAAATTTTATATATTTGGACTCTTTTCTTAGAGGTAATTTAAGTAGGTTTAGTATTACGGTATATACACCACAAGAACTACTCACTGGACCTACTCAATGTACCTGGAGGACCCATGATCTATCAGTATCTATTCATTTCAATGGAATGATGTAATATTCCTTTTCACCTGCGGAGGTGCTCTAGGTAAAGTGACCGCTTGCTACCAGCTTCCTCTTCAGGCTAGAGAATAACGTGGTGGCCCAGAAGTGGAACAATCTATTAACAAATTCTCACAAAAAGTGGTCAACCACTTTGAAGCAACAAAAACTATAAAGGGAAGTACATAAAAAGTCAAATTTTTGGAACATTTTCGCGGCCTTTGGCTCTACAGCCACCTTAGATGTCGTGAAGTTGTCAGACAAAGAAGTGAAGTCCCACCCAGGTCAACATCTGCAAAGAGTTAGTATGTTCTCTCCGTGTTTATGTGGATTTCCTCCGGGTCCTCCGGTTTCCTCCTACACTCCAAAACATACTGGTAGGTTGTTTAGATTGTCAGCCCCATGGGGACAGGGACTGATTTGGCAAGTTCTGTGCAGCGCTGTGTAATTTGTAGGTGCTATATAAATAAAGAATTATTATTAAAGGGAACCTGTCACCAGGGACCTCATTTTTCACTAAAGACAGATTGTAAAAGCCCATGACACATGCAGTGCAAATCTGCCTTTCTGCCTTTTCTAAGCATTTGCATTACAATATAATTGTGAGTTATAACTTACTGTTGTATCCTGACAAAATCCTGGGGTAGTCCCAGGGGCTGGACTTTGGTTTGGATGCATTTCAAAAAATAACATGTGACCTGTCTGAGCTGCAGGCTGCCTCCGTGTTTGTGCTCCTGTACAGTTTGTCCCTCCCCCACTGATTTCAGGTTGACCAGGCTGTAACCTATGAGAAGGAGCAGGAGGTGGAGCTGTACAGGAGCACAACGGTGGGGGCCAAGCTCTGAGGAGTGGGTAACAGACAAGCCACGTGTTGTTTTTTGAAATGCATGCAAACCAAAGTCCAGCCCCTGTGACTACCACAGGATTTTGTCAGGGAGCAAGAGTAAGTTATAAAACACAATTATATTGTAATGCAAATGCTTAGAAAAGGCAGAAAGGCAGATTTGCACTGCAGGTGTCATGGGCTTTTACAATCTGTCTTTAGTGAAAAATGAGGTCCCTGGTGACAGGTTCCCTTTAAGTGAAGACCCACCATGGAAGACCCTAAAATTTCACTCATCCCTGGCTGACTTTTGCAGTTTATAGGTGATAAAAAAAACACTTGCTTGGGTTTTTTTTTTTAAAGTGCTCCTCCGTAGGGTGGATCAGTAGGTTTAGTGTATGTATTAAGTAGAAGCATGGCGCCAGGATGTTCGTATAGCTGCTTATCTTAGAAGGCTTCTGGCGTACACGCTCCATGTAGAGTCCTGTAGAAGGAACTGCTCGACTTGCTCAGCAGCCTTGAGCGGGGCTTGATGGATGGCTCTGTTATTTATTATATAATCAGAGATGTTAGGACTCAAGCTCCAACGTAAATTATTGAGTCTGTGGTTTCATTGATGATTTCCATATGGAGGCCTGACTCCGTTATACTACAACCTAAACTCTAACGGTACTGAGCAGTGATGGACAATTAGGAGAAATAGTAAATATTATTGGTACATGGCCCACAAAATGTGAAGGAGCTTCTCTTAAAGCCCCAATCAAATCAGTTCCAAAATTTGGGAAAACTTGAATCTGAAATGTGATCTCCTAAAATGTACCAACACCTAATATCTACAACCAAAGGTACATCTAGTAGTAACGTTCTCTAATGTGCATCTCAGAAGCTTCTCCTTGTTCTGATCATGAATACTCACAATATTTCTCTTAACATGCCCATTCTAATGCTAAGGTTCATAAGCTCTGGCACTTTACTGGTCCAGGTGTGTAAACAGTCCCATAAAAATTGTACTTTAAGCAAAAGCAACCATGTGGAGGCCTAATGTGGGTCATGCTCCTCTTTAGCCACTGTCAAGAACATCAAGAAAACCTCATGTAGGATTATCGTACCAGAGGAAAGTTCTTCCTTCTCCTCTTACTTTGTCTCTTATCATACTCATTCCTTCCATCCTAAACAGTTTTTTCTACTCTGAAATCTCTGCTGAATTCCATCTTGCTAGCAAAAGCTCACCAAGTTGTCCGATTAAATGTCTATAGATATAGGGGAGAGGGAGGAGTCACAGAAGATAGGTCTTCACTCATTAGCTTTGAAAGGACTTCAAACTACACATACAGACTGCAGAAAGGAAATTTGATAGAAAACGAAGGCTTTAAGTCACGCAATGGGGCTCATTTACTTACGTGTCCGCTGGAGTTCACCAAAAGTGCATTGTTGGACGATCATGCACTGTGCCGCGATTCACTAAGACTGTGCGCCCGATATCCTGCGTGTGTCGCTTCCCCGCTCTGGTCCGACAGAGTTCACCTTCTTCTTCCCGGTGCATGTAAGTGCATTGGATTGTGACACAATTTGAAAATGAAATCCCGCGCTCAGTCCAAATCAGTCGGATCGTCCGATGGCACGCCCCGCAATTCGTGTCGCATGGAAGCCGGCGCAGCTGCAACAAAAAATGGACTCGTGCGACACAATCCCAGCGCAGACACCTGTTAAATACTTGTCCAAGCCGTGCAATCCCCTAAAACAGCAAATAGTCCGACAAAAGTGCGAGCCATAGTAAATGAGCCTCAATGACTAGAGATGAGTGGACCACGCAACCCGAACATGTTGCAGGATTGGCAGGCGAACAGTCAATCTGTCAAATTGCCACCCCTAGCTTCTACTCATGGCTATGATTGGCCAGTCATGGTCATGGCTAGTTGCTAGGGATTTGCCGGATTGACTGTTCACCCACCAATCCGGCAACATGTCTGGGTCAAGGAGCCCGAACACTGATTTCTGTAAAGCTTCTTAAAGGTGAGGTATACGTTCCATTAAAATGTTTATAGTACGGAGATGAATGTTATGTCAAGATCTGAAACCCAAGTGTTCTATGGGATCTGGGCCAGTAAATGTCAAGGGTCCTTTACAAGCTGCTGTGCCCATGATATACTATAGCGGGTTAAACACATTACATTTTCGATGTATTCCCTAAATAAAATAAAGTTCCCTGTTTTTCTACCGACAGAATCCAATAAACCTGTCGCTGTGATTTTCCACATGTAAATGCAATGTTAATTACCATGCTCCGCTGCCAGTAGGATAGTTAATTCTAGGCCGAATACCTCAGGGGCCCCGGCGCTATGTAATAATTGTACGTTTTGTCTTAGATAACTTTAAATAAAAACAATTTGCCGGTCGCGCTGCGAGACAAGCGCCCTGTGCGTCTACCGCTTTTTACGAGGACACGCGTTGATAAGCAGAGGACGCGGTACACGAACGGGAAAAACAGGATTAATGGAGAAGATAAAATAATAAGGGAGCTTTCTGCCAATCTGATATGAGGTGAGAATTAGGTGGTTTACACCCATTTTACAGCTGCAGTTCTGGAGATGAATTTAAAGGGGAGTATATTCTACATCATTGCTGTACATAGGTTCGAGTTTCTGACTACATCCTAAAAACACGGGAACAGCTATGGGGGTACAGAGGTTTCACTCATACCTGGGCACCGGTGATGAAAGGTCATCTGGCAATTTAGAAGACACCAATGGTACAGGGAAAGTAGGGGCCAACTGAATTGGTACTCGAGAACCAGAACTATTGTTACCGTACATACGTATTTTGAGGTTGTTCCCCTAGGGGAGGGAATTAGCAGGGTATTCTCATCTTGGATATTTCGAGTGTATATACACAATAAGCAATTTTTGTATGATAAATAGAAGTCCCACCTAACTCAGGATCTTCAATTCATAGCTGCAGTGAATGGAAAAATGGCCTGTAAACATGTGTATGGGATTTACAAGACCGGCCAAATCTTCCATCTAGCCATCCATAAGATTTTGAAAATCTTATGGAGGTAAACGGTGGAATGTTTCAGATTTTAAGGGGGTCATCCACTCCTGGACCAAAAACACCCTCTGTTTTCCGTAGGAGAAAAGAGAGGTTGTGTTGAGCTGGGTAGGCCTCCAATCAGGATGTGGCTACCATTGAAACTTTAGCAGGATATATCTATCAGGCCTGTGGATATGCCATAAAGCTCTAAGGCTACATGCACATGACCATGTGCTCACCCGGGCAAGATCCCAGGTGAGCACATGGCCAGGTGCAGAAGAGGAGAGGGGGAGCACTGCTCATCCCTCCCCTCTCCATGGGAAAGCTGAGCAGCCATGGTCACAATCCACCAAACGATAGGACATGTCCTATCTTTTGAGGTGCGCCAACCTGGCCCGGTTATGGTGCGGAAAAACAAAGTGTGCTCACGGCACCATGACCGTTTGCCATAGACCTCTATTGTGGCTGTGATGTGGTGCGGCCAGATATTGGCCACAGTTACGGTCATGTGCATGTAGCCTTAGATACCCCAGGAACAGACTCAAAATGGGCTCTTTGGGATAAATTTTGATAAACATCGACCCTTTGTAGTATGGTTCAAAATCGTTGGCGTCCACAGCGATTTTCCACATTTTCCACCTCCTAACAACCAGAGACTCATCACACTCTCCAATTGGATTTTACAAAATGTTGCAAATGAGATTTTGGATCTAATGTTAGACAACCAAAATGTATTAGCACTCGGCTTTCGAATCCTCTTCTAGATTAATCTCCATCAGTGAAAGTCGTTTTACATTCCGGACACCTTTGGATACACAATAATCAGCTTGATCGTCGCTTGCATTCTGATTGGTCATCACATACTCAACAATAGCCAATCACATAGGGTGTTGGCTCACCCGCAATAGCAACCGTAACTGCAGACTTGAAGTGGTTATTATTTTCAGACCTTGGGCGACGACTTACAGGCACGTGTCCAAATTATGCGGCTTCCGTCGTTGTCAGCATATTTTATGGGCGAATGACAGCATAAAGTGCATTTTGGAAATTGATTCCGCAGTAAAGTGTCTACACTGATGAGTAGCGACCGGCCGGGAATAATGAAGCGGTTTGATTCTCTCTCCATTCATACTTTATGCTATAGATTTTATTTAGCTGCAGTGATGTAGTCATGGATACAATGCAGAATATCAACTGCAATGCCGGAACGCATCGTTACATCACAGCCATATGGGAAGTTTTAAAGGGATGGTAAGAGATTGGAGAAACAGTGCACCACTTATGTCCAGGGGCTGTGTCTGGTATTGCACCATTTACAAGATCTGCAATACCAAATAAAGCCATTGATAAGAGCCAATTTTTTGTACATTTGATCACTGATCCATAGGATAAGTCATACACATCAGATTAGTGGTATTGGACAACTGGACCCAACACCAATGTTATGTCCTCAGCAAGTACTGGAACTAAACAGTGGAACCGGATGGACCGCTTATTGAGTAACTTCTCCTGAAAATAGTGGGCCATAGGGTTAATGCTTTACCCTAAATTTGCCAAATAACAATGTCATGAAAATATACATGGAACAATATATAGTGTATAGAAAATGTATTGATACCATCAATATAGAGCTTAAATAGACTGATGACAAGAGACTACAAAAAACATGGAAGACTTGCCTAGTCTCCAAAAAAGTCTTTATGGGCACGTAGCATGAAAAAACCTTAGTAGCTGGTTTATTCTTCTGGGTAGGACGCTGGATTTGAATTGCCCCCTCTCTATTTCTACATTGAAGTTTAGGAAGAAATAGCCCAATGATCATCCACCCAACTCAAAGACGATCCATACCATAGATCTTATAGAGACGCAAAAGGTCATCCCTCTCCGGTAGAAATAAATTGGGGCACATTTACTAAGGGTCCCGCAGACGTACTTTCGTCGGCTTTTAGAAATTTTCGGGATTTGCACCGCTGGGACAGGTATGTAGAAGGAGATTGTGTTGCATGCGACAACTTTCATGCGACAGAAATCGGGGGGCGGGCGTCGGATGATTCTACGGATTCGGACTAAGCACAGGATTTAACTTTAAAATTGTGTCGCAAGACAATGCACTCACATACACCGGGAAGAAGATGGTCAACTCCGGCGGACCTCAGCAGGTAAGCGACACATGCAGGATATCGGGCGCATGATCTCGGTGAATCGTGGCAGGGTGCATGATCGTCGAACAACGCACAGCGGGGACCGCGACAGGACCAGCTAAGTAAATGTGCCCAATTGTTACTAACAAGTGAGGAGTTAACCTAAGGGTTATGGAAATAATGAGGCACATTTATTTACCCGGCCGACAGAGTGCCCGAAATACGGAGCGTCCAGCGATCATGCACTCCGGCACGATTCACAAAGATCGTGCACCCGATTTCCTGCATGTGTCTCTTCCCCACTCAGTGCAAGTCTTGCGACACAATTTTAAAGTTAAATCCTGTGCTCAGTCCGAATCCGTCCGATAGTCCGAAGGCCGGCCCCGATTTCTGTCTCATTAAAGTCAGCGCGAATGCACCAAAATCCAGTCGCGTGCGACACAATCCTCTTCTAAATACCTGTCCCAGCGGCGCAATCCGAGGAAAGTGCGGCCGTGGACCCTTAGTAAATGTGCCCCAATGTGTACAAAGTAAGACCTGGGGACAAAATGGGTCACTTTTGATGCTTGTTATTTGCCCGATCAATTTGTTAAAGTTGGGGGGAAATTCCAGGCCCATGATGATATAATGAGTAAACCAGTAATAAAGAATTAAATCAACATTAGGTAAGGACCTACTATCGACAAGGTGAGGACCTCCTGTAGATCATTGACATATTTCCTGTTTGTGTAAATGACAAAGTTGTCGGAGGATTTTAAATCTGAAATTAATAATTCTTTAAATTAGGGAGGAAATTTCAGGATCCTTTCACTCACCAGACGTTGATCTAATGTGTAAACTCGGTTGGTAATGAATTGCCATCAACCCTATTTCGTGTCTGTGTAGACAAAGTTGTATGAGGGTTTCAAACATGAATGTAATAATTCTTTGAAGTGGGAGCAAATTCCACGCTTCTCTTGGTCCCAGGATTATGGGATAACGTGTAGAACAGGCTCGGAAGGAGTAGTGTGAACCAACACAAGGTAAGGATCTACAGTAGACAAGGTGAGGACCTCCTGTAGAGCATTGCACCCAACCTATTTCCTGTTTGTGTAGAAAACAAAGTTGTCAGAGGGTTTCAAATATGAAGTTAATACAGTGTTAACACATGCTGAAAGCTTTTCCCCCAGAATCTGATAAAGTGAGAATAAAATCCAATTTACTCCCTTCTTATCACCTTGACAACTGCCTGGACGAGAAAAATCATTGCACCACAATAATATAAACTGCCTGAACTATCTGCAGGATGACGCAGAGCGGTCATCTACAATCTCATCTGTTACCGCATGGCCGGCAGTGGCTCGCCATCACATATTAATATTGGTAGCTGCAGGCTGGCTGGAAGACTGAGGGCGTTGGCGTTCTTGCCTTGCTCAAATCCACAGTGACATGCACTGCTTCACGATGCTGCTAATTATTAAGGAAATGGCATTCCCAGCTGACGGAACGTGCCGAGACTCTTTGATAGATCTACTTAACATACAGAAAGGTTTTTCCATGAGGCTTTTAACTTCGCTGCCATGTTACTGTTACAGAAAAATCAAAGTGCTAGCATCATCTATTTAAGCTAATGAACTTTCGTGAAGATAAATGTACAAAAAAAGGGAAACCTGCAAAATGATGCATTTTTAATTATCCCGCAAGGTCATACGCTTCTTCAAAGTTATAGAACGGAGGCATTACATGATTCTGAATGGGCGATCCCACTGCAGGGTACCTTTGGGAGAAATACGAATGTTGGTTCTGCTCAAGTTGAAGAATTTGGTTAACGTTGGCTCTTCTGTGCACCATGCTGGTGGAGGACCAGACAATGAATGGTTTTCCAGGTGTCTTCAAGACACGTTGGCCATGGAAAGGTGCTGGAGCACCTTCTCTAAGATGTTTTACACTTCCTGACCACTACCCTGCCTTAACTTCAACCAGTTATACCATTACAAAACTTGACCTGCTCTGACCTTGGCTTTTGCATTGACCACATTTCCATGTGCTCCTTTATGCTTTGAATTATTGTCTCTTCACCTTTCTGGTCTACCAACCAGATGCTTTCAACTGGTCCTGATCTTTAAGGCTTGAAGGGTGAAAACCAGGTGGCTACTAAGACAATGCCATTGGAAGCGGACTACAGCCAAATTAGTTCCCTGGCACAGTGGGTTTGCACCAAGTCCATGACAATACAAGGGGTTCTGTGAGCTTTATGGTTTGGCAGTGAGGTGGAGATGAAACACCCAAATTCTAAATGCCAATCCAATGAAATTCTATAAGATGGCCAAATCTGAGACTTGGTTATCTGCTCTTCTCTATCCTATTGACTTGAAGCACCAATTTACATGCTTGACTACTCCTAGATTTACTTTCTACTCATTGTTTCTGATCATTGGGTCCTTCACTGAACTCAAGAATGGATTGGTCGTTGGTCGTTGGATTGAATGGACATGGCCGTTCCAAGTACAATCAGTCCATCAATCCTGAGAGGAACAGAAACGTTGACATTGGTGGAAGTTGCAAATCTTTTGTCTAGGGGGTTAAGTGTCTATAGTAGGACTAGTGGCAAACAGAGGCTTCAAGCAAGGATGAAGAAAAAATGAAAAGAGGACCCATCCTGTCACATCAGAAGACACTGTTATTGGTAACCGTGTTGTGGTCCAGAAAGCTTAAAGTTACCGGCCAAACACGTGACATAGAATTGGACAACTCAATCTATACACGTTTGGCCAAGAAGTGTATATATACTCAATTGGAGTTGAGAAGAAGCTGCTACCAGACTTTAGTGTTGACATATCCCCCCTAAGATCCAACCATCCAATCTGCTGCCATCGGGGACAATGTCCAACTACACATATGATGTTGAATATCAACAGATTTGGTCAACAAACATAATTTACCGTAGACAAATTGATGCTTTTTCTGCTTGTGCCCCAATGCGACAAAAGAGCCCTTTACGTACATGAGAAATGAGTTAAGTGAAATGTGACTCCACGTCTAGACTTCCAAAACATGAACATTACCTCTGCTTTGTCTCTGCCAAATCCTAGCTTGTAGATTTCATTGTTTCCCTGCCAGGTACTGAAAAAGTACAGGTCAAGACTCGAGTCAAATCCACACAACATAAAACACACAAGTACAAAGCATGTGGATGTTTAAACCAACGTGACTAAGAGGGGAACTATGTCTGTGGAAGCGGCTACAACATTCTTTCTTTTCAAGTCGCCAGGTGACATACAAAAGCTGTAAATTTTCTATAACTTTGTTATTTATAGTGCACAGCTTTACCATCTGAGAAGCAGGTGCTCAAACAACTCCCAAAAAAAAAAAACAAACAGCGACGCACAAAATAATGTGAGCAAAACGATACTGACAGCAAAGAACATCCAAAAGTGATCTCCGAGGTGCAGAATGTAAATTTATACAAGATGTATCATGGTAAAACATAGCGTTCAGGCTTCCCCCGAGAGCAATTTGTGTAAACTTTATTATTTCCTACTTATCCATCAGTCAGAGTGATAATCATACATATCGCTTGGCGGGACCTAAAAATAAATCTGAAAGCACAATAAGCCAATAAATCCTGATGATCAGTTATCTTGATGTGATTGCACTGCCATCCAAAGGTTAGCGCTGTCTTGTAGCTCTGGGTTTCCAAAAATAACAAGAGCCAATTTTTATGTTCTCCAGTTTCCTTCTAATTTCCAGTTAATATTTTTTTTTGGTGGGAATAATACATATTAGCAATTTCATACTTCCAATCTAATAACCCATTGTCCCCTCAGTAGTGCTCCTTGCATGTCACCTAACAGAGGACCTTTCACAACCTCCGCCAACTTCAACTTTTTACCCTTCATTGGGTAAATTTTTGGCAAGGTTGGAAGTTTTTCTGTAGCCTCCAGTATTCCTGACCAGTCAACATTGTTAAATGGGTTTTCCAAGTAGTAGATTATAATATTGGTGGTTTGGTGATAGCCCAGAGCCCAAGCCTTTTAGGGGGCTCATGGTCATCCAAAACCACCCACCAAATTTTAAACTACGAAGGACCTACACCCATGAAATCCTCATACATCCATTCCTGCTCTCAATACGCATGTACACAAGAGTCATTTCAGGACCTTCAAAAGTCCTGAAACAGATTAAAGGCAAAAGCGAAGACGCACCGTTATACAAAAACTTAGATTCTAGTACCAGATGTCGGAAGTTAATTCCAGACTTGTATGGGCTATAATATTTATACAGCCCAGGGCCAATGCAGCCTTTGGTTTTTAAGATTTTTGAGGGGGCTTTGGTGGCAAAAAACGAACATATCCTGCTCTGACACTTTGAGTTTTCATCCCAATGAGTAGCCTTCTTGGACCGGGGGTTGTTACATCCCATGGTCAGAGGAAGAAGTGATTTCCCTTGATTCAAGGAGGCCATTCATTGTGTGATGCCCTGGAACTTCTGGAAAAATGCAAAAAATCTGAAGTAAAATACTTTGAGCCAAGGTTGTTTGCTTTATTTTCCTAGCCAGTCTCTGCCCCGACCTCCACTGGCACTTTCAGTATTCCAGAAATACCTCTTTAATCTCTGCATCCAATATGCTAGTTTCATTTGTCCGTTGGGGTGATCCTTGTGCGGAGAAGACAGTATAGTATCACCCACTTGGATCTTGGGAGTCTAACCATCATATTTGGTGCTGAAACTATTATAGAATGGTAAGGAATGGTGGAATGGTTAGGGATAAGGAAAAAAAACTCCAACGGTGCTGGGATAAGTGGAGTCGGTCATGAGATCCTCTTGAGAGTCCACTAACACAGAGGAATAGCCTAACTTTAATGGCCATCTTTCTTCTGCAACCATTGAAAGTGGGGACAAAAAAAGAGAATGGGAACCACCCTAAGCTTCATATCACCCATCTACAATAGATGTGTTGGATTAATGGAAGACTGTTTTGTTGGTTGCTTTCCCATTTATTACTAGCTAGAGAGAAATTTTGTAGGACTTTCTACCTTTGGAATAAAAATTGTCCTAAATGTAGAAGCCCTTTAAAGGGGTTATCCGGGTTTAAAAATCTTTTTATGGGCGGGCTGGGGAGGGATAGTTAAATATAATAAACATGGACTTACCTCCTCCGGCGCCACCGATGTCCCGTGCCGCGGTCACTTCGATCCGTGCCCCTGTAAACAAACAGGGGCACGGAAGCCGCGCACAGGGAGCTTCCGGTCCGCGTTGTGGACGGCTCCTCCCATCCGTCCCTATCTCTCAGCGTTGTAAGCACTGGGAGATGGTGCGCATGGGAGCTTCCGGCCGGCCAGAAGCTCCCTGTGCGCCGGTGTAATGAAACCGGCGCACGGAGAAGACGGGCCGCGGCGCGGGACATCGGCAGCACCGGAGGTAAGTACATGTTTATTATGTTTAAATAGCCCTCCCCAGCCCGGCCATATAAAATTTATTTAACCCGGATAACCCCTTTAAGGTTCAGGCAATCATTGTGATTACAAGTTATACAAGGTTTATTCAAGTGCATCCATATACATAAAAATACTATCAATAGAGAAAAATAAAAGCATATTTCACCTCTACATTATACAAAAATTACATGTTGCTATTCTGCCACCGCATGTTAATTGACACTCTAGTAATGTGAGTAATGTGACTATTCCTGAACTGAATTTTCTGTCTGCCCACATAAACAATAATTTTTGGATATAAAGAAAAGACTGAGGTCTGTACGACAGATTTCTCGCTTGGACGTATTAATATATTCTGAAATTACGTGAAAACATACCAATTTCCCATTGTGTGTCCGCCACAGTAGGGTAAGCAGTCAATCAAAGGCACAGACATTGTACTAAAATCCATTATATGTTCACAAAGCATATGTCAGGCTTTACCAGATGAAAATACTAGGTAATGGAAGTAGAAGGCGTCCTTTAGACATTCTAGAAAACACAGAATGAGTAGAGTTCATATGTTTCCCAGATCTCCAACTTCTAGAAAGCCCAATCTTGAGGTCAGACTGGTTACAGAAAGACAGACACAGACTGTAAGTCCTAAACCGACCATGCCTTCCCTTCTTTCTTATTTGAACCCCCCCCCCCCTAGGCAGTCACCAGTAAGTGGGCAACAGTCCTTGCTTAATTCTAATTGATAACAACAAACAAGGAAAAGACTTACAAAGGAATGAGGAAAGTAACCAAAGCCAAGTCAGAAACCAAAAGGACAACGGAGTACCAAATCGATAGAGAAAGGATAACCAGAAAGACAAGTTAAGGGGTCAGAAAATTCAAGACAGAACACAAACAGGCATGGTAAAGTGTGAACTATAACAACCGATTCCAATGCTGATAGGATAAGGATTCTGTCCATCACAGCAGCTTAACTGTTAATGCACCAGAATGGAGACTAGGAAATAGAGGATGATGCCAGCACTTATATCACACCTAAATATATCCAACATAGAATACAAAAATGCCACAAAGAGGGTAAATTGGGACACACACTTGGTTAGTGACTCCACTGAAAAAGCCAAATAAGTCCTACCTCCACAACTCCAGCATAGTCATATGTCCCAATATAAGAGGATCTATCTACTACAGAGGAGAGACTTCTCATATGTTGTCTCCTATCCTTGGGAAAAGCAGCCATGAATAACATTAGACGGGACCATTAAGAATGATTTGCCTTTTTAAAGGTGTTTTTCCACCACTAATGTGTATCTTCTGAGATGTAATTTAAACAAGTCAGAAGTTGGTGGTCCAGGAACTTTGGTGGGAATCTGGGAGTCAAGTCAAGGTGTAACTCACAGCTAGCACAAGGGTAAACCAAAGGACTGCTCAGCTATGACCCACAGAAGAAGGTAAAGGGAGATACTTCTTCCAAAGATGAGATATGGACAGTAAGTTCATGGGTGGAGTTGTTTTTGGTTATGCACCAGAAGAGGTAGAACCTTGGCACCGAAGCAGCTAACTGGGATGGGGAAAAGACTTCTTGGCTTGTAAATGCAGTGGAGCCATACAATGTGGTTATCGGTCAGAAGTCCATGTGTTGACTTTCCACCCACAAATTTCAATGTGGCCTTCACACCTTTTGTTGGCTTCAATGAAGAGAAGCAATTGTGAACTGTAACCAAGGCAAGGGGGCATCCTCCACACCAAGAAGAAAGACTGTTCTACCTATGTCGGAATTAGGGATTCCTTTCGGTAAGAGCACTAGGACTATGGAGCTTGTTACCCCAGAATGACCTAGCAGGAGATATGGCTATAAATCTAGACACCAGAAGTTCATGAGTGGAGCTAATCCGAAAAAAAGTCACAGAACTGAGAAACCACCAATGTTATTGACTAGAAGACCCCTTTCATTCTTACTAAGGGATCTTTTTAGACAATATCCTATTGATGTCTCCAAGGCCTTCTCCAATGTTACAGTTCATACAAATGTCGCTGTGTCTAAATGAGTCATGATTTATGCAATATCCACATAAACGGCTGTATCATAAAATTGTGTATATTGCATTCACGTTACTATCAAAGACTACTGCTCTCGACTTCATTTCCGGAGATGGGTGTAACATAGTACAAAAACAGATTTCAGACCACAAAGTCAGGTGCCAGCAGATGCTTCCCTTTTTCTTGGCTCTTCGAGACCTAAAGGAGGTTAAAACCACTATGAGTTTTTTACAACCCTGCTCCGAACCCTGATTCTGCGGTTTGCCGATGTGACATGTGAAGCCTCCTCTGACCTATGTCTGTCCTCTGCCAGCAGAAAAATATGATAGATAGCCTATAAGTATAATGTATGGTTAATGAAATCTGATGTTTTTCTTCTTTCTTCACAGTTTTAACATTTCTATATACATTGCAGTCAATTGGTAAGATCAAAAAAGTTCTTTTTTTGCTCATTAATGTGCACTTTGCTCCCCATCTTGACAGAAAAAAACAAAAATGTAGTTGAAAAAAAATGTACAAGAAAAACTGAAAAATCACATGGCCATAAGTATTCAGCCCCTTTGCTCAGGATTGAGTAGAAGCAGCTTTGGAGCTGGTGCAGCCAGGAGACTTCTTGGGAATGATACAACAAGTTTTTCACACCCGAATTTGGGGATCCTTTTCCTCTAACGTTTAGATCCTCTCCAGTTCCCACAGGTTGGATGGTGAACGTTGGTGGAAGCCATTTTCAGGGCTCTCCAGAGACGCTCAATTGGGTTTATGTCAGGGATGGTCACAGAGATGTTCTGAAGCCTTTTAGCTGTGTGCTCAGGGTCATTGTCTTGTTGGAAGGTGAATCTTCGGCCCAGTCTGAGATCCAAAGTATCTGGAAGAGGTTTTCATCCAGGAGATCTCTGTACTTGGCAGCATTCATCTTTCCTTCCATTATCCCCAGTGGTCCTGTCCCTTCCCCCATAGCATGATGCTACCACCACCATGTGTCAATGTTGGGATTGTATTTGGCAGGTGATACCTCTCAGAAGTTCAATCTTCGTCTCATCAGAGCAGAGAATCTTATCTCTTATAGTCTGAGAGTCCTTCATTTTTTTGCACACTGTATGTGGCTTTCATATGTCTTGCACTGAGGAGAAGCTTCCATTGGCACACGACTGGGTGGAGGCTGCATTGACAGTTGACTTTGTGGAACTTTCTACCATCTCCCTACTGCATCTCTGGAGCTCAACCACAGTGAGCTTGGGGTTGTACCTCTATCACCAAGGCTCTTCTCCCATGATTGCCTAGTTTGACTAGACGGCCAGGTCAAGGAAGTGGTTGTGGTTGTCCCAAACTTCTTCCATGAGAAGTTTGGAGGCCTTTAACACATGGGCTTATAGATGAATTTAACACTTGTTATGTTCCATTCTTGTTCTGTGTAATGGAGATGAAGATATATGGTTTGTCTACATTCTTTGAGGAAGAATGCTTAAAGAGAACCTGTCATCAGAAATTGGCCTACTAAACTTTTACCAGCATGTTGTCGACTAGCTGAACAGCTTCTCAATCATGCCTCTTTCATGGCCCATCTTTGTCGACTAGCTAAACAGCTTCTCAATCATGCCTCTTTCATGGCCCATCTTTGTCGACTAGCTAAACAGCTTACCAATCATGCCTCTTTCATGGCCCATCTTGGTGGCATCATCAAGAAAATCAACTTTGAAATCAGGTGTCAACTTGTTGTATAAAGTCAGGGAGGCGGAGAGTTTAACACTAAAGTCAAGCTCTCCACACCCCTGAACACCTTCTACCCCGTGATTGACATCATGCTCCCGACTTCAAGAGATATGATCAATGATGTCCCTGGATGCAGGACCATCGATTACAGTGAAGGGGGCATTCAGAGGCAGGGAAAGCTTGACTTCAGTGCTAAACACTCCGCCTCCATGACTTAATAAAACCAATTTACATCTAACTTCAAAGTTGATCTTCTGGATGATGCCACCACACTGGGCCAAGAAAGGGACATGATCTGGAAGCTGCTCAGCTGCTTGATAGCACACGGGTAGTGGTTTATTAGGCCAATTTCTGATGACAGGTTCCCTTTAATATGAAATATGCCACAAATTCTATATATGCAGCATGACTTATCTATAGCATTAGTGTTTTGATCTATAGTGGAGCCATATTCTCATATCTTGCAATGCAAATGGCACGTGTCCATAAAATTGCATCCAAAAGCGAATCAAGGTTTAATTTCATCCCCCGCGCTCTTCATTTACGGAAATAGAGTCATTTGTATTGATAAATAGCGGCAGGCAGCTGCTCCCCGAACATACAAACACCGCGCATATAGCCTCTTCCACCCCGCGTTGTTATTTAGTAATCTTTTAATTGTAGGGACTTGTAAGGGATTAATTAGGTCCTCCAGTGTATCTAATTGCAAGGAGCAGCTTCACAGGCAATGCTACCGTCTTAAATAATTTAACCAGCCTGGGTCTCGGCTTCCCGTTTTTTTTCCTCAGATGTCATATGGTAATGAAGGTGGATTTCGTATGGAAGTTACATGCTGTCCTTTAACCGCTGGAGGCGGCAAGGAAGGAAAAAAATACGAGAGAAATCATTACTTCCACAAGCCTTGTGTATATGTATATAAACTTAACATAAAACTTGACAATTAGGAGCTGCGCGCGGTCTGCCACCAGCAGGTGAGGCTGGTCCGATGCCTCTAATTAGCACTTAATTAACCAATCAACCCATATTTAACTGTCGCCAGGGGGTTACCGCATTGTTAGGTGGATATTATTATAACTTTTTCAGCTCAAAAATCTAGGGCAAAACCTAAAAATGTTAATATAGAGCTAGGGGACTTAAACTAGCAATAATTAAGTGTAAGAAGAAGTCTAGCTCCGCCCACATTATACTTATACAATGTGGGTGGGGATTATGTTAGACAGGACCCTCTAGAGTCCTTTTATCTGGTACTGCCCTTCCAATATTACGCATAATGGTTCCATGCAATGGCCAAATATTGGATTGTTAAAGGGGCAGGGCACAATTTTTCTTTAAAAAAAAAAACATTACTTACAAATTCCCTAATACTCGTTGCTAATTTAAACCTCCTGCTCCAAATTTCAGGAAAAAAAAGTTTCCGGCGCTCGGCTCAGTGGTAAAAAATATCAGTATGTCCTTAATCCATAAAAAAGGTACAGAAAAAATCTTTGAGGAAAACAGCCAAGGCCGTCACCGATTCCTGGTCCTACATTGACACAGCAAGAAATAACTAAAAGGCCTTGCAGCCAATCAGTGGCTACAAAAATTATCAGTGATTGGCTGATTAGGTTGATAGGTGATTGGCATTTCCTGTGTTTCAAAATGGAAACAGGAAGTGAAGACCTGAAAGAACTGGTTAGTGACAGAACATCCAGGGGATTGGCAAGCAAGTTATAGTTTTGTAGCCCATTTTGCTCCTTTGGCACATTGCCCAATATCCTCATTCCTAATTGTTTGACAATTTTAAGCCCCACCCACTGCCAAATAGGGAACAGCCATAAAATGCACCCCCTTCTATGCAAACCACATCAAATTTAGATCTTTACCTGAAGACATAAGGGCAGAGGTGACAAGACTTAGCAATGCTCAACCTCTTTTTACTGTCTTCATCTCTGACCGTCAGTGACTTTTCCCTGTCTGTTTCTAACTGTGACTGCCTCTGACCGTCTCTGTATTTTTCCCTCACTGTCTCTGTCTCTGACTGTCTTTGTCTCTGAGTGTCACTTTGTCTATGCGGGTATCTACCAGAAGTGTCTGAGAGCAGAACTGTTTTAATTGCCCATCGCAACCAATCGGAGTTCAAGTTTCATTTTTCCCACAGCTGTTTATAAAATTACAACTGACCTCTGATTGGTTTCCATGGGCAACTGGAATAGTTTTACCTCAGACATTTCTGATAGATCTCCCCTATCTCTGTATCCCTATCCCTCTTACCTCACACATAAGCGTATTATACTCCTATTGTATAGTAACCAATCAAAGCTCAGAGCTCATATTAATGACCTGTGGCAAAACAGCAACCAATCACGGCTCAGCTTCTAACTGCCACAGCAGACGCAGCAGACAATGGCTCCTGTATATGGTGGGTAATAAGTGGATTTTGGAAAGCGCGCAAGGGGGGGGGGATTTTGGCTCAAAACCGAGTCTATGACTTTCCCTGAGTCACAGAGAGCGGCTGTGCAAAATATGGTGATTGAACGTCACGGTGCATATTCCTTTAGCAGACATACATACATACATACACACACACATACATACATACACACACATACATACATACACACACACACATACATACATACACACGTACACACATACACTGAACTTTATATATAAGATATATACATATAGGATACATAAAATAATAATAAATCAATTTTATGTGCAGCATAACTGACAATTACTATGTGAATCTGTCTTCTCTCGACCCATAAGTTGTTTAATTACATGTTTTATGGGCGGACGCAGCATCACCCTTCGTACGTTCCGTTTCCTTCTCTCTTCATGTCAAATCTGTTTTGCTTGTTGCGCGACACCTTTTATGGTTTGGGTGAGAATGTTAGAGCTAAGCTGTCACTGCCGCTCACGCGGTTTGATGATCTCGCTGGCCTCGGAGGATGTCACACCAGTGAACGGACTGTCACTCAAATCTACTACGTGTTACTTTGAGGTTTCTGAAGAACCGGTCTATTCTTTTATGAGAAGATTTTGAATAAGGAGATCTAAGGGTAGTCTCTAAAAAGTATACAAAAATATGAGCTGGTAGTCCTCCAATTTTTTTTTTTTTGGCCCCAAGTGCTTTCAAAATAATAAAGAACTTCTTGGTACCTCTGGTCCAGCGCGGTTCCTCTCGTCAGCGTCGGTCATTGTTCGTAGCTCAGTGGTGACATCCCAGAGACTCAGTGGTGACATCTCAGCGACAAGGTGCACCCGTTACGGTCTAATACAAGCCGTAGCCAGAGGCCGTAGTGGGTGCGCCCTCTCTCAATGTGACATCATCGATAGGCCTCTCTCTATCAACAGAGGTCACCTACACTGAACTGGATACAAGGACTGAGGTAAGTATAGGTTCTTTTATTATTGAAATTCGGTAGTGTAAAAATAATAATGACAAACCCTTGATTTGATATTTTTCAGTTATTACTCCATTTCTCTGATACTAAGCTACAAATCCCCTACACAGAGTGAAATGATAAAAATATGACCGTTTACAGCCACCACTAGGGGGAGCCTAATATTTCAGGTTCTAAATTAATAAATACACAGGAAACATTTTAGATTTCAAATACGGACATGAAACCCATTCCAAATTTGGTGAGATGGTCCCTATTTACCCCACTACATTTAAGTGTATCCCTACACCTAAGTGAAGTCCCCACTTTGTGGGTGGAGATATGAATGAGTTAGCTTTTCTGTATTGATACCATCTACCATCAATATCAAACTTTATAAAACAGGAACATCTACTTATAGCTCCAGGCACTATCCGTGTCGGAAAGGTCCTTAAAGCAAATCTACCATCAGCATCAAGAATGAAAAACTAGGGGCACTTAGTCAAAGGTCTAGGTGACTTATGGTAACTTATATTTGTTATCCATGGCCTCCTTCCTTCTAAAATCAACAGTTCAGATTATGCTAATGAGCCGAGGGGCTACTTTACAGACTGTTACGCTGTCTCACCCTCCCCCCTGCTCCCTGAGGGAGCAGGGATAATACAGTGTAACGGCCTGAAAAGCCAGATAGCAGTGGGGCTACAGTAGCCCCGCAGGCTCATAAACATAAAAGTTGATTTTTAGAAGGAAGGAGGCCATGGATAACAAAATAATAATAATAATAATAATTCTTTATTTATATAGCGCACACAGATTACGCAGCGCTGCACAGGCATGTCAAATTGGTCCCTGTCCCCATGGGGCTCACAATCTAAACAACCTAACAGTATGTTTTGAAGTGTGGGAGGAAACCGGAGGAAACCCACGCAAACATGGAGAGAACATACAAACTCTTTGCAGATGTTGACCTGGGTGGGATTCGAACCCAGGACTCCAGTGCTGCAAGGCAGATGTGCTACTCACTCAGCTAAGTTATCATAAGTTACCTGGAGCTATGAGTAGGTGCCCCTATTTTTTCATTCTTTATTCTGATGGTAGATTTCCTTTAAGGGCCCTTAAGACACGGATTTTGACCAAAATACTCTACATTCTGGGGAGCGGGTTCCCCCAGATTCCGTCTAGGGTATAAAGGAAATTGCTTATTTTTTCCTACAAGGAGAATCAGTTAAAAGAATCAGTGGTTTCCCATCAAATGAGAGGAGGAATTTGCCTTTGTGTGAACAGGTCCTCGGGGGAAGGACTAGGCAGATGTCCATATGTTGGAATTAGACAACCCTATTTTACCAACTAGAAAGTTCTTAACTAGAAATTGTATGTGCACCATAGAAAAACTTTAATTATAATGTTTCCAATTTACATCGTTTTGCGCTGAATTGCCCCGGATTTTGGCGCACGTGATCGGATTGTGGCGCATCGGTGACGCGACAGAAATCGGGGGCGTGGCCGTTGGACAACCCAACAGATTCGGACAAACCGTGGAATTTAAAAAAAGAATTGTGTCGCAAGATCAGCACTTACATGCACCGGGAAGAAGAAGGTGAGCTCTGACAGACCTCGGCGCAGCAGCTACACATGCTGGATATCGGGCGCACGACCTTAGTGAATCCCGGCATTGGACAACGCGCCACGGGATCGTGACGGGACCGGGTAAGTAAATAAGCCCCAATATTTTACATATCTTACTCTCAGATTACTGTTTTCCACGGGTTATGTTGGGGTGTAAGCCGATTGGTTTCAAAAAGTTAAAAAAGTGCAAGAAACATTTTAGAACCCTACAATATACAAAGTATAGATAGAAATTGTATGCAGCTTCTAAACCACAGCAGTAGATTATATCAAACAGGAGGCAGCGCACAACACCTTCCGGATACACCTATGCAAACACTGAGGTTTTGAAATAGATGCAAAGGAAACTACATTTCCCACGCTTCAATGTCTTCTTCTCCTCCGGGCCGAGAGCAGCAGCCGAATTACATCCCCACCCAGAGATCCTATAATTACACACACAATGCAGTAAAATGCTTTCAAAGACAGACACCTTACACAACTCCTCCATGTTTTATAGAATATCTTGTAAGTGCCGGGGAATTTATGATATTGCAGTCAAATGATGCACCTGTTAATGAGTGAAAGTAAGGTCTCGGTAAAATGACTCACGGATCTCAATTTGTACCGGTGACCTCAGCCGAGATGACAGAAGACTAATAAGAGACATTTTAAAGGGGTATTCTAAGAATTTTACTAATATATTTTCTGCTTACTGCTAAACGTCCTTCTGTTCTAGGGCTGCAAGGTCCAATCCCTTGGCTCCTGCACCAAATCAGAGCAGAAATTATGAAATAAATAGAATCACAGCCACCAGGCACCTCCACCATACCGACCGTCAGTGGCCGCTCGTACTTAGGACAACCTGAGGAGTGAAGAGTACAGACACGGTGGCCATGGATCTCCAGCATTCCTACATCCAGTGCCTTCTTCTCCTGACGGTAACAGGAGGAGTGAAGAGTAGAAGCTTGGTGGCCATGAATCTGCCGCACCCCTACAGTCTGTTGCTCCTCCTGCTGAGGGCAACAGGAGGTGTGAAGAGTAGAAGCATGGTCTCCATGGATCTGAAACATTCCTACAGTCACTGGGCATTTCTCCTGTAGGCAATGGGAAGTATGAAGAGTAAAAGTGCAATGGCCATGGACCTCCAGCATTCCTACAGTCAGTGGGCGCTCTTTCTGTAGTCAACGGGAGGTGTGAAGAGTAGAAGCACGGTGGCCATAGATCTCTAGCATTCCTACAGTCAGTGGGCGTTCCTCCTGTAGGCAATGGGAAGTATGAAGAGTAAAAGTGCGATGGCCATGGACCTCCAGCATTCCTACAGTCAGTGGGCGCTCCTCCTGTAGGCAATGGGAAGTATGAAGAGTAAAAGTGCGATGGCCATGGACCTCCAGCATTCCTACAGTCAGTGGGCGTTCCTCCTGTAGGCAATGGGAAGTATGAAGAGTAAAAGTGCGATGACCATGGACCTCCAGCATTCCTACAGTCAGTGGGCGTTCCTCCTGTAGGCAATGGGATGTATGAAGAGTAAAAGTGTGATGGCCATGGACCTCCAGCATTCCTACAGCCAGTGGGCGTTCCTCCTGTAGGCAATGGGAAGTATGAAGAGTAAAAGTGCAATGGCCATGGACCTCCAGCATTCCTACAGTCAGTGGGCGTTCCTCCTGTAGGCAATGGGATGTATGAAGAGTAAAAGTGCGATGGCCATGGACCTCCAGCATTCCTACAGACAGTGGGCGTTCCTCCTGTAGGCAATGGGAAGTATGAAGAGTAAAAGTGTGATGGCCATGGACCTCCAGCATTCCTACAGTCAGTGGGCGTTCCTCCTGTAGGCAATGGGATGTATGAAGAGTAAAAGTGCGATGGCCATGGACCTCCAGCATTCCTACAGACAGTGGGCGTTCCTCCTGTAGGCAATGGGATGTATGAAGAGTAAAAGTGCGATGGCCATGGACCTCCAGCATTCCTACAGTCAGTGGGCGTTCCTCCTGTAGGCAATGGGAAGTATGAAGAGTAAAAGTGCGATGGCCATGGACCTCCAGCATTCCTACAGTCAGTGGGCGCTCTTTCTGTAGGCAATGGGAAGTATGAAGAGTAAAAGTGCAATGGCCATGGACCTCCAGCATTCCTACAGTCAGTGGGCGTTCCTCCTGTAGGCAATGGGATGTATGAAGAGTAAAAGTGCGATGGCCATGGACCTCCAGCATTCCTACAGACAGTGGGCGTTCCTCCTGTAGGCAATGGGAAGTATGAAGAGTAAAAGTGTGATGGCCATGGACCTCCAGCATTCCTACAGTCAGTGGGCGTTCCTCCTGTAGGCAATGGGATGTATGAAGAGTAAAAGTGTGATGGCCATGGACCTCCAGCATTCCTACAGACAGTGGGCGTTCCTCCTGTAGGCAATGGGATGTATGAAGAGTAAAAGTGCGATGGCCATGGACCTCCAGCAATCCTACAGTCAGTGGGCACTCCTCCTGTGGGCAATGGGAGGTGTGAAGAGTAGAAGTGCAGTTGCCATGGACCTTGACCACTCCTACAGTCAGCTTCATTCTCCTTCTGGTGCCCTCAAATAGCCAACCCACTCACACCACCACTATTCTCCGTCCCAATGAACAACCATCCGTCACCAACGACACACTTTTGTATCAGCCCTCAGAAAAAATGGTATATACTCTACTGGTGTCTGGGGCAAACTGTTTAACAGATGAGCTCCTTAAAATTTCGTAGGTCTGTCTGTTCCCTGAAAACTGATCTGAATTACCTCTTCAAGAGTTTTTCAGTTTTTTCAGTTCAACAAAGTTATGCTTTGAGTCTGGTTCTGATATGTTGGAGTCCCAAGCATGTGATGTCCACTGTGTTGGCCCTCAAAAAGCTATATCATCTATCCACTGGATTCTTGTAGGTCAATCCATTGGAAATTCAGCCAGTGTTTGGAAGGTGCCATAGAAAAGGTATTATCCCTTCTGATGCTTTTAAGTAGGTATATAAGTAAACTTTTCAGTCCCCAAAACCCTCATGGCCAAGACCCAGATAACATCCCCAAGCCCATCAATGCCTTGACTGTCAACACTTATGGCCCAGCATGGCGTGTCTCCCAACAACACTGGAGTGGGGTAAGAATGATTAATTCCAACCCAACCTGGAAGAGCTTGAAGGTACTGATAAAAAACACAAGTTTTAGGTCTACATGGAAACTTCAAACCTGTAAGGACAGAGAATGTCTTGGAATATATGTTTAGAGTTGTGTTGGTCAATGTGTAGTCTGGTTCAGCCCATAGAAACTCAGCTCTGCAACATCTCTACGTCATATCAAAATCCTAAATACAGTGCACCTCCCCTTTAAGAAGTTCCCTGGTGTGTAAGAGTCGCCTGTTTAGATGAGAACAGATGAGTAAATATTCCACTGTGTAAAGGACCGTTCGTGTCTGAACACGACACGTATTTTGGAGTCAGATGAACAATTCCCAATTAGCTGGAGAAAAGATGGAATAATTGCCGAAAACACCCACATAATGACTGCGAGTGTACGGCTTATTATAAGGAATGCATGCGAATGGTAATATACTGTATGTCAATATCATTATATAAGAAAGAAGGAATTTTCTACAGGAAATACTGAGAGTATTAACTCCTGATGCGCTCTTAAAGGGTTTGTACAGAGTTACAATCATTCTGTATTAAGAAACAGCCCCACAGGTGTCCACAGGTGAACTTGGGTACTGCAGTTCAGGTCAATAGAAGTGAATGGGTCTTAACTGTAATACCACACACATCCTGTGACCTGGAGTGGCACTATTTTGGGTAGCAGTTTCTCATACACTTCTTTTAGGGTTCTTCCACATATACAAGAGACAAGAAATGATATACAATATGAGCCGCTTGATAGGTCAGTGTTTCGCACATGGACCTTGGCTTCGGAACCAACTTCTGGATGGACTTTGTTACAATGTTACAAACAATAAAAGTTAGAATAAGCCAGATTCAACAAAGTGTCTCATGCTGTTTAGCAGATTTGTCTCAGTTTCAGATTGTCTGGTCCATGATAACTAGCCCAATTTTGGCTTATGGGCAAATTTTTGGCTCACATCGTGTCTCACCTTTGGGCACGGCCGTCTGTCTGTTAAGCTGCACCCCCTATTTCCATAGAAGTCACTAAAGTGTCTCAGAACTGCCAAAAATCTTTCCTGATATGTTTGGTGGGTTTTCTCTAAACAAGCCCCCTATACACACAAAGGACAGAGTGGGACTGGGGAGGATAGCACAGTGCAAGAGGGATCAGACCGGGGAGGATAGCACAGTGCTAGAGAGATCGGACTGGGGAGGATAGCACAGTGCAAGAGGGATCAGACCGGGGAGGATAGCACAGTGCAAGAGAGACACCAGGGCCGGGGAGGATAGCACAGTGCAAGAGAGACACCAGGACCGGGGAGGATAGCACAGTGCAAGAGGGATCAGACCGGGGAGGATAGCACAGTGCAAGAGAGACACTAGGGCCGGGGAGGATAGCACAGTGCAAGAGAGACACCAGGACCGGGGAGGATAGCACAGTGCAAGAGGGATCAGACCGGGGAGGATAGCACAGTGCAAGAGAGACACCAGGGCCGGGGAGGATAGCACAGTGCAAGAGAGACACCAGGACCGGGGAGGATAGCACAGTGCAAGAGAGACACCATGGCCGGGGAGGATAGCACAGTGCAAGAGAGACACCAGGACCGGGGAGGATAGCACAGTGCAAGAGAGACACCATGGCCGGGGAGGATAGCACAGCACAAGAGAGACACCAGGACCTGGGAGGATAGCACAGTGCAAGAGGGATCAGACCGGGGAGGATAGCACAGTGCAAGAGGGATCGGACCGGGGAGGATAGCACAGTGCAAGAGAGACACCAGGACCTGGGAGGATAGCACAGTGCAAGAGAGACACCAGGACCTGGGAGGATAGCACAGTGCAAGATAGACACCAGGACCTGGGAGGATAGCACAGTGTAAGAGAGACACCAGGGCCGGGGAGGATAGCACAGTGCAAGAGAGACACCAGGACCTGGGAGGATAGCACAGTGCAAGAGTGACATCAGGACCTGGGAAGATAGCACAGTGCAAGAGAGACACCAGGACCTGGGAGGATAGCACAGTGCAAGAGAGACACCAGGACCTGGGAGGATAGCACAGTGCAAGAGAGACACCAGGACCTGGGAGGATAGCACAGTGCAAGAGAGACACCGGGACCTGGGGGGATAGCACAGTGCAAGAGAGACACCAGGACCTGGGAGGATAGCACAGTGCAAGAGAGACACCGGGACCTGGGGGGATAGCACAGTGCAAGAGAGACACCAGGACCTGGGAGGATAGCACAGCTCCATCCTAATGTCTAGTTCCGTAACTTGTTACTATGACTATTCGATGATAAATATCTCATGACTTCAGCTACGATTTCAAAACAACATGAATAATTTGTGTGCGGTATAAAGGCATGACCATACGGGATCGGCTGGGATCGGAGCCACAGAGAGTAATTCCACGTCTGCTCACAAGTGTCACATGTTGGACTAATAAAAAACAAGGCAAAACATGAATATTTATATGAGACAGAATCCTCAGGGTGACGTATGACACATAAACAGATGATCATATAAAATCAGCAGGATAACAATGGCAATTGTTCTGTAATCCACCAGCCAAAATGTAACTACTTGTGCAGGCGAAAGTGACCAAAACTTATAGAAATAAAGACACCCCTGTTAATATAGGCGGTCCCCTACTTAAGGACACCCGACTTACAGACGACCCCTAGTTAAAGACGGACCCCTCTGCCCACTGTGACCTCTGGTGAAGTCTCTGGATGTTACTATAGTCCCAGACTGTAATGATCAGCTGTAAGGTGTCTGTAATGAAGCTTTATTGATAATCTTTGGTCCCATTACAGCCAAAAATTTTGCAACTCCAATTGTCACTGGAGCCAAAAAATTTTTTGTCTGGATCTACAGTTATAAAATATACAGTTTCAACTTACATACAAATTCAACTTAAGAACAAACCTATGGACCCTATCTTGTATGTAACCTGTGGACTGCCTGTAGTCACATCCTCTGTACATACAGGGTCATTATAGGAACATATGAACCTTTGTTCATATGAAGCTTTGTTTCTGTAAATATTGCTAAACGGGAGTAAAATGTGAGGTTTTGTTATGATTTTGGATCGCCCAAGTTTTGAATGATTTCCTCTATCCAAAAGATCGGGAATAGCTTGATGATTACTATGGTTCTAAGTGCTGGGGCTCGACTTCATTTAAAGTCTATAGGAATGCTAGATGCAGTCTAGATTATAGTTTAACTCCCAACTGTTTATGGGTTGAGTGGGACAGTCCTGAAATTTTGGGTCTGTGCAGGAGGTAAGTCCCAGGCTTCAAATTTACTAAGGGTCTACCGACCGCGATTCTGCGATAGTACCGTTTTGCGCCGAATTGCTTTGGGTTTTTGGCGCATGCAATCGGTTTGTGCCGCATCGGCGCCGGCTTTCACACAACATAAATCGGGGGGCATGGCCGTCAAACAACCGCACGGATTAGGAAAAAAAGTGGAATTTAAAAACCGATTTGTGTCGCAAGATCAAGCACGTACATGCACCAGGAAAAAGGTGAACTCCGGCGGACCTCGGCACGGATGCGACACCTGCTGGAAATTGGACGCACGACCTTAGTGAATCGTGCCACACCCTAATCCTCATCGGACACCGGGGATCGCGACGGGACCGGGTAAGTAAATTTGCCCCAGAGGGTCAAACAAGTGAGCCTTCTGCTCCTCACATCACCCTCGAGCCTCTGCCACTCCTATGTACAGCAGAGGCCGGAATGCGGGATGTGATGATGTCATCAAGCCTCCCAGGTTCAGAGCCGCACACTGTTGCAGCAGAAACGACAGAGTGTTTCCCTTTTAAAAAAAAGAAAGAAGGGGGTGGGATAAGGGTTCTAACAAAAACATGGGCAACCTGAACATAAGAACTTCAAAAATTGTGCCATTATCGATGGAGTTGCTACAGGGGGCATAAATCAGGTAGGCTAGCCGATAAAAGGGGGTATTAGAATTTGAGGGGGGGGGGGGTAGATGTAAGGGGTCAATTTAAATGTGGCCTAACAGAAAATGGGGTATTATAAGTCTACCAGTCAAAAGCTGAACTCTGACAATGAAACCCTAAACACAATACCCCAAAGTGGGAAGATCCATACATACAAACAAACTCTATAACATATTTTGAAGGAGAAAATGTTTTCTCATGTTTCCCATCAAGACAATAATTTATCATAATTTTACACATTCTTGATCCTTCTCCGAAAAATTTACGCCTCATTAGACTCCCGATCCATGTCAAAATTACACAACACAGATCAAAGAAAGAGGAAAGCGAAACATTTCATAAATTCTACAAACAATTGACAATTTTTCACATGATTGGATCTGGTCATTTTGGTATTAGGCATGCATTGATGATCATTACGGGAGCCTATTATCAGTCATACCTTACATTTATGGGACGGCAGTGGCACACAACCTTGTTTCGGGTCCGTGTTTAGGATACTTCACTATGGGCCCATACTTGAGTACTTTAAATTTTACATTAAGACCTAAGATTAAGATTCTAGGGAAGAATATGGTGCCTCATGGTGTTACCATATGGCAGGATAGTCAGTGTCTACAGGTACAGGGAAACACAACCGCGATTAGACCCATGGCCATACCTATAGTCATAGTAGGCATGGCAACTGCTATGGGGCCCAGGGGTTAGGGAGACCCCTGTTCTTGTTTGCAGGGGACATCATGTACTCCTAGCCTTACTATATGAGATCTTGGATGTATTGTCCAATTACCCATACCTTTAAAGGGATTGACCTTCCAACCAAGACCACTACGGAACATAATAGGGTGCCGATTTGGCAAGCTCTGTGCAGCGCTGCATAATCTGTGTGCCCTACATAAATAAAGGAATTATTATAATTATTAATAATAGGGTGGTTGTGCTTGCAATTGCAGCTCAGACCTATTCTCTTATAGGACATGTGTTTTCAATGGCCTGAAATGTGGAAGTGACTAGAGATGAAGAGACTCGATGGTCAGGTGTCCCCTTGCCCAATCATAGCCATGGCTAATTAGTAGGGATGTCAGTTTGCCGGATTGGCTGTTCGGCCACCAATCCGGCATTATGTCAGGGTCAGGTGGCCTAACCAAAACCCCAAACCCGACCAACGGGTACACTTATCTCTAGAAGTGCCATAAATGGGCAACTGATAGTCGAATCTCTAGAAGTGCCCTAAACGGGCAACTGATAGTCGAATCTCTAGAAGTGCCATAAATGGGCAACTTATAGTCGAATCTCTAGAAGTGCCATAAATGGGCAACTGATAGTCGAATCTCTAGAAGTGCCCTAAACGGGCAGCTGATAGTCGATTCTCTAGAAGTGCCCTAAATGGGCAGCTGATAGTCGAATCTCTAGAAGTGCCTTAAATGGGCAGCTGATGGTTGAACACCCATTTATGTTGAGGATATATACTCAACTTTTTACGGCTACCTATACGGCAAAATGTCTGTGTCAGGTGGCCGATCTTTTATCCTGAAGATATGTGATCAACTTTTTAAAACTGGACAACCCCTTTGAGCCCCTGTATTGAGTCCCTTCCAGAAGTTCCTTTAGTGTACTAAGACTGTAACATAGACCTTTAGTTCTCGTTGTGGCACAGTGTGATGTCTATGAATGTCACCATGTCACTTTTAGTCATTCCTACATAAAATAGGATCTACGAAGGACAGTCACACGAAAAAATGTTGTTTGCTGCTGTGTAAAATCGCGATTAAAATTCTGTAGCGTACCGTAAAAATATCAGAAAAAGAAGCAAAGAAACACCAAACAAAAATTTTTTAAAAAAGTAGAAAATAAGACTATAGTCATTTCCTTACAGCTTTTAGGGTCTGCAGAGTTTGGGGTCAGTAGGAGACTTGGTTACTGTGCCCTCTGCCACTATAAGCCTTTCGAGCGCTAAGAATAAAGGCAGAGCTGAGGTTTTTTTCCTTGCAGGATACTGAAGTGTTCTAGATTCCTCCTGTGCTAATTGTGGCACTCCTCGAATGTTTTGACAGGTGGTTCTCATTTTTGAGAGCAATGAAGCCCCGATGTTCAGAATATTTTCTCAGTGTCCATGTTTAGATTTCAGAAAATAGTTTCATAGGTTTTTTTTTTCTTATAACAACATTTATGTAATACATGGAAATCACTGGATTCTGTGGTAGACTTCATCACGTTCAAGCAGTTACACTTTTTTACTCACACTTGGCTTTCCAAAAACAATGTCTAGTATATTTCCCAATGGGAAAATAAATATTAATTACTGGTACCACATTGAGATTTTGGGGTAATGTCTAAGCCAGTGGTTACCACATTGAGATTTTGGGGTTAAGTCTTAGCCAATGGTTACCATCTTGTGTCTCTCAAACGACACCCTCAAGTTACAGGGTGAAGAACGTTAACCTGAGCTATGACGAGATCTCTGGTAAAGTAGGCATGTCGGGAGAATTTTGGTATCTTATATAGTATTGCTCATGATTACGATCAGTCAAGCACTTATGATCATGCTGACCATGGATGATCATGAAAACATCATAGACTTTGAAAATAATGTTGACTTGACAGGTCATTTTGTGAGGAAAGTAAAAAATGCAACCATCGTCAAATGGTCCATCACTAAAGTACAATCCTACATTGGGGCAGATTTACTTACCCGGTCCATTCGCGATCCTGCGGCGTGTTCTCTGCGCTGGATTCGGGTCCGGCCGGGATTTATTTTGGCAGTTTCTCCGCCGTCGACCAGGTGGCGTTGCTGCGCTGAAAGCATTGGAATGCGCTGAGGTTCACCGAGCCGGGCTTAGTGAAGGTAAGTGCAAGCTCCGCAACAGATTTTTTTTTTTATATGCGGATTATGTGCCACAATCCGATCGCGTGCGCCAAACTCCCGGGGCAATTCAGGGGAAATCGACGCAAATCGGGAATATTCGGGTAACACGTCGGGAAAACGCGAATCGGACCCTTAGTAAATGACCCCCAATGAGCTGTGAAGACTAAGCCATAATAGCTGAAACTAGACCATATATCACAGACAGCAATGTCCTACCTAGGATCTGATATCTCCTATAGATTTTGAAGGCACCAACCAATATAAGCTTTATGACTACCTAGTGGCCAACCATAGACATAGGTTGTGAAGGGTAAAATAGGTCTTCGCTCTGCAGGTTGAACTAGACTGAGCATAGATTTGGAAACAAGGACAATTTACTCCAAAATAACTATTGGCAACTTGGTACCCCTAGAGTTTGATCAAAAGGTCAACCTCCCAATGAAACCTGTCATCGACTGGGCATACCCCCTCTTTCTTCCTCAAACAAAACACATGGACCTTACCACCTTTGACTTAAACAGCTTTAATCTTGGACTGACCATTGTTCTGGCCCATTACATTGACCCATTTTATCTCAACTATGTCAGGTTCTATAATTTAACAACATAAAAACACAAAAAAATTGGCTTAGAAATGAAAATTCTCCCAGATCACATCTCATTCATGCATATGTATCCTGGGCTATAGAGATGACGTAGCCTGTCCTACAGCAGATGCAGCTGACGTCATCATCAACCATAATGGGATTGTGTAGTGTTAGGGAGGGACTGTGAAACTAACCATAATCATACATTAATACCTCACTAGGGACCACACTGTGGTTCTCTGGCCGGTCAAAATAACACAGATCATCAGGGTTATTCTTCACATGATGTTCTTCTCAGACAGTGAGGGGGAGATGAAAAGATGAAACGTGGGAGGTGGAAAATAAAGTCAATAAATGGTAGTTTGGGGTCATGGTCCCAGACAAAACATGATAGAAGCCAAGAGGAAGCAAACATGAGTATCCAGAAACATGAAACATGAGTATCCAGAATGATAAATTATACCATATCATTATAATGTTTTCCAAGTGGACTACAAAAACATACAAAAAGACCTACAAGCTTTAATATTGAGGATTTAGGGATAATACAGGCTTCCTTAACCCCTTATCACCGACACTAGTTTTCAGCTCAATGACCAGACTCGATTTTTCAAATCTGACATGTCTCACGATAATTGGTTATAACTTCGGAACGCTTTAACATATCCTGGTGATTTTGAGAATGTTTTCTCGTGACACACTGTACTTCATGTTAGTTATAAAATTTAAGTGATACGTTTTGCGTTTCGTTCTGAAATAAAGTGAAAATTTGGCAAAAGTTTGTAAAAATTCTTCATTTTCCAAGTTTGAAATGTTCTGGTTTCCAGACAAGATGTAAAACTACCCAAAAAGTTTGATAATTAACATTTACGGAATGTCTGCTTTATGTTGGGATGATATTTTATGCGTCCGGTCATTTTTCTAGGATGTTATGAGGTGCAGAACTTTAGGTGCGATTTTTCTTATTTTCATGAAAATAACAGCCCGACACCGGCACCAGCGAGAACCGGTGTCCCGAAATCTTCTTCTGACGCGCCGCCGTAGAAAGGCGTACGCGTCAGAAGAAGTACCCTTAATGACCGCCGTAAAAAGCCGATAGGGCGGTCATTAAGGGGTTAAACAGCATCTGTAGGCACCTCGGAAACTTGAGGGCAACTAAACTTGCCAATTTCTGCCAGGTGATATCAGAAGAGAAAGAAGGGATACACATGGCACAACGTTGGGTAAAATCAACTTGGGTGAAGGATCTCTCACGAAAAGTCACCATTTTTTGAAGGAAGACAATTACACTTATAACTTTACTTAATGGACTACTAAATCCAACACAATTTCCCCTATAAATACTAGATCCTTACGCTGAATACACTTCTTACATTATTGACTTGGTTCCCGTTGTGCCGTTTAGTGAAAAATGTTTTCTCATCACCGAAAGTCATTTTGAAACTTGACATCCGCTCCAGTTTGCGAACAATTAGGGCACGAAAAAAAAAAAAAAAAAGTTGAGATTTATGTCTAAGATTGACTAATCTGCTGCTTCATTGTAGTTATGGAAAAGTTAATTATCATCAGATGCTGATGTCGCGTACAGTAATCCTGCGCGTGAGTCATTTCACAGAACAAGCACAATGTAGGAATTGGGTAAAAAGAATAAAACGTTGACACAAAAATTACCAAATCAGGTCGGGATAGAACTCCTGGACCTTGGAATTGGGCCAAAATCTAGAACTAATCATACAAACTAGATCATACAAGCTATAGGCCAGTGGTGGCGAACCTATGGCACGGTTGCCAGAGGTGGCACTCGGAGCCCTGTCTGTGGGCACTCGGGCCATCACCAAAGAGGACACAATGGATCTTCATGGATTCCCAGACAGCCCAGGACTTTCTGCGCTCAGTGCTTTCTTAAAGCGACATTGCTGCCTGTGACTACAGGAGGAATGGGAAGGTGTGGGCAGATCTGGATGATCATTGTAGCTTCAGCTCCAGGCACGAAAATTCTTCCTATTCAGGGGAATCTGAATTTGTCATCGCATCTTTCTACTGTATTGGTGTGCTTAGGATACTGATACGATTGAAAGCTATAATAGAGAAGGGAGCAAGAAGTTACTGCTTAAATTGTACTTAAATGTTGACACTTTGGGATAAATAAGTGGGTTTTGGTTGTAATCTGGGCATTCCGTGTCTAAAAGGTTCGCCATCACTGCTATAGGCCAACACTACGAGTGGGTTTTCCAGCTCTCAACCAATGATAGATGTTGGATTGGGTTTGCAGAATTGCAATATGATCAATTCTATGTCCTACAAGAGATATGTCATCTCCAGAGGACAATCATTTATGGTGGAGTCAGAAGAAATAACTGAACAAGCCAGTTGATATCTTGGATGTGTATTCTGGACTTTAGGTCTGGTAATACATATCAGATCGATAAGGTCCAGCCTCTCCACCAATCTGCTGACATGGGAGGCCATGTCATTCCATTGGGTCCAACTAGGCACAGCTCAATTTTGGTAAGGATTTGCAGTACCAAGCAAAGCCACTTCTAAAAGTATGGAACAACAGTTTGAAGTGGAGGCCACTACAGTTGGATCATCAGAAAAGTACTAGAAGTACTTAAGCGTCAACGCCAATCTCATGTTGATGGCCCACCCTAAGAATAGGTTCATAACTTAAATTAAAAATGATATAAAAACACTCTTGAGCGGGCCTTTAGAATAACTAAACATTACTATTTGTTAATAACTTAATTTTCTAAAAATAATCGCTAGTCAATCAAATTCATGGTCCTCTTCTGACCCTACTAGAAGTACTGGAGAAGGCAGCACAGCCAATCACTGTCTGAGGTAGGTCATTGCTCCACTGAATGATTGGCTAAGACGGCCCTTCCTCTGTGTTTCCTATTGTGTAAGGACACACCCATGAAGTAAAGTGCTACCGGAATCGGGAGTGATGGGAGAATGGGATGGAGTAAGTAACATTTTATTATTTCACTGGACCTATGTAGATTTTTGACATAATGGACAATGCTTTAAAGTACTTTGGAGGGTCTTCTAATTCTCTGAATTGCTATATACAAATATGGCAGATACCAGCATTGCAACACTCCAGTGCCGCTGTATAATGCTCAGTCCCGAGCTTATAACGCTTTTCAGGAAGAGCGACACAATACTGAATAGAACCAAAATAACTACCTACAAATCTACAGAAGACAACACATCAAGAGAAGCGTCAGGACCTTAATACATTGACAGCCTGGATACGTCTCACATAGTTAGAGAGATTCATGGTATCGTAGACTTTGTTCTGTCCCTGGTTCTCATTATTGTTACCCCGATTCCCCGGTGCAGCACTTGGCAAGCGCGTCAGGGTAAGGCATCGTTAATGTTATTTAAAGGGACATAACAACTAGAAAACGAGAAGTATATAAAAAAAAAGACTAAATCTACTGTATGTGTCAGTCAGTAAGACATTCTACATGCCCCTGAAATGAAGAAACCCGGCCAAGAAAGATGGAGCTAATACCTACCGTTCTCAGCCGATTGAGCTGAAGATTAACCTAGTGGTATGATAGAGTAATCCCCAAATACAACAGCCCAAATTCGAGCAGGCTTCACCCCAGCCTGAGATGAGACTGATTTGAGGCCAGGGGCATGATTGAGACCCTTAGCAAAGTTTAGGCTGACGTCCATTAAAATAAATTTAGTTCACTTACCTTACCCCTTAGTGTGGCCATAAAATATAGTGGGGCAGATTTACTTACCCGGTCCAGTCGCAATCCAGCGGTGCATTCTCCGACGCTGATTCGGGTTCTGCCAGGATTCACTAAGGTCGTGCGCCCGATGTCCACTAGGTGTCGCTGCTGCTCTGAAGTCCGCCGGAGTTCACCTACTCCGTCTCGGTGTATGTGAGTGCTATTCTTGCAACACAAATTCTTTTTTAAATTCTGCGGTTTTGTCCGAATCCGTCTAGTTTTCCGACGGCCACTCCCTGCGATTTCTGTCGCGTGAAAGCCGAAGCAAATGCGCCACAATCCGATCGCGTGCGCAAAAATTCCGGGGCAATTCGGCGCAAATCGGGAAAATTCGGGAAACCCGGCGAAAAGGCGCGATTCGGACCCTTAGTAAATGTGCCCCAGTATCTCCCCACATACTGTAATAGCCCATTCCTTACCTTTAATTCCCCCCTCACTTATAGAACCCCTATCTGAAGCTCTCCTCACTTATAACGCCCCCTCTTTGTTGGCCCCCCACTTATAATCTCCCGTTTCTGTGGGCCCAAACTTGTCCTTACATTTCTGTAGCCCCCAAATGTATTATTTTTCTTAAGCCCCCATACATATTATGCCATGTTTTGGTTAAATTATCCCTCTTTTCCCCCCTTTAAGTAGCCTCCTCCAACTTTATGCCTTCCTTTGGGTAACCTATACGATCTGCTCCCTGAGCTATAGCACGGCACCCCCTCCATCCCGTCCAGTAATAATATATCAGGTTATTTTTTAAGTAGGTGGATTCTCCATGCAGTGTCTCACACCCGTGCTGACATCACGTGTGAAGAGACAGTATTTTTAAGAGTCAGATCCTGCTTTGTAGGTTGCTGTCCCCCATTTTTCTGCAGGTGGTGGAGCCTGAGGCAACAGGCTCAACTCGCCTCATTGCTGGTGCACCCCTGTTAGCCATATATTACTCAAACATGGTAGGTTCTAGAAACTTCCAGGTATGCCGGTGGCCAACACCAGCCCTATACTTTTTTACTGATTATTATTGGAATTATGGGAATTTTATAATAGAATGTAAGGGACTATCAAACCCAAAAGACAAATCCTATGTTTGGCTTCTATTGTCCACGTTTCTCCCTTCGGTCCCCTATCAGGCCTGCCCTAGAATTGCTGCTGACTTCTTCAGAAAGGTCACCTTATATACTCGAGTATAAGCCTAGTTTTTCAGCACAAAAAATGTGCTGAAAAACCCAAACTCGTCTTATACTCGAGTCAAAAAAATAAATATATCTAAACTCACCTTTCCGGTGACCCCTGTATATCTTCTGTGCGATCTGTCTGGCAGCGGCGGCAGGCTATATACACTGGGGCAGGGTAAGGCATGCTATATACACTGGGGCAGGGTCTGGCAGGCTATATACACTGGGCAGTGTCTGGCAGGCTATATACACTGGGGCAGGGTCTGGCAGGCTATATACACTGGGGCAGGGTATGGCAGGCTATATACACTGGGGCAGTGTCTGGCAGGCTATATACACTGGGCAGTGTCTGGCAGGCTATATACACTGGGGCAGGGTCTGGCTGGCTATATACTGGGGAGGCTGTGACCAATGCATTTTACACCCTCGGCTTATATTCGAGTCAATAGGTTTTCCCAGTATTTTGTGGTAAAATTAGGGGCCTCGGCTTATACTCGGGTCGGCTTATACTCGAGTATATACGGTACTTGTTAGAAAGTAAAAAAGGATTTTTTTGAATACCTTTAAATAAATTGGTAGATAAGGCGGCCATTTTCTTGTAGCATTTATTATACAGGCACTGCTCCCTTACACCTTGTAGTCTATTAATTGTAAACTGGTAGTTTATTTCTAATGTGTGGATTATATGTGGATTGTTGAGACTCACATACTCCGAACATTCACATCAAACGAATCGAAATCTGCTGCCAAGTGATTTCCACATTACTAACATCTGGATATCAGCTTGGACTCGGGATGACTTTGGCAGGGAAACCACTTTTGAAACCTGTGAAGAAAAACTTGGTGGAGGGAGGGGGAAGGGCTGCCTAACCAGCTTCTTATACTGGGGAAACTATGTGACAATTAACATTCCCAGTCATAGTCAACCTGCTGCGGGAACTGGGACTGATCCTACATCCAACTCCTGCAGCATAATAAAAAATGGGATCTAGAAGGTAATACTTAAAAGAAAACTAGAATAACAGGTGACTGCAATCACAGTTCATATAAATTCTTTAATACGGGAACATTTGGGAGAAAAAAAACATTAAAAAACTACAACTATTTTCTTATATAAATAGCGCCACTCTTATCTAAAGGCTGGTTTTGGTATTGCAGCAGTGCAGTATATCAGCAGCCAAAGTTTGGTAATAATGTTTTAGCCATGTTTTAGGTGTAGCCATGTTGCTGGAGAATAACTCCCATTTTACCATCCTGTTCAATACTCAGTATTGCTACAATAATGAGACCTTAAAGGGGTTGGCCACTTTACCTCATGGTTTTGTAATGTGTGTGGGGAGCAGGATATTAGGTAATTTACCAATATACATCTTTAAAAAGTTCTGCTGCGCTTTCTTGATATGTAAAGGCCTCCTGTCTTTTACCTCAGGCCTCCTGTCTTTAGTTATCAACAAAGTGAAGCAGAACAATTAATAGATGTATATTGTTAACTTACCTCATATCCTGCTCCCCACACACTTACATGCACATTACAAAAAAACATGAGGTAAAATGGCTACGCTCCCTGTTGTTATCATTGCAAAAATAGCGGCCACCACTGACAAAAGTCCAAAACCCCTCTAAAGCGCAGTGTATTAAGTAAAAATTTTCACATTTTTACCTTAATCTAGAGAATCTATGTTTTCTTTCGATTGAGTGGCAGATCTCTTATATTATTTACAAAATGGCCTCCCTTCTGAATGAAAACTGTCCATAGCAACCAAAACTAGATGTGATGCCCATGGCAACCAAGCAGATCACTGTGTGATATAAATTTTAAGTCATTTTGGGGCTGAAATATTTTGACACTGGACTTAGATAAAGAAGAAAAATGTACATTCAAGTCTGTATATTATAAAGAGCCATAACTTGAAGCTTCTAGGCCCGAGATCTTAACATGAGGGTGTGCAGAGGGTGTGTTCACATCTAGGCCCAAAAGCCTTAGGAGGGGCCTATGATGGGGAAGCCAAATAGGGGCCTCTATGAAAAATATATGACAGGTCCATCCTCCTAGTATATAATATTCACTACATATAATATAAACTTTGTGTCCTGTGAAAAATCTATGACAGGTCCTTCCTCCTATTATGTACAGTGAGTACAGTAGGCAAAGTAGGCCCCATCCTAGGTTGCCATAAAAGCAGGGGTACACTATATGGACCTAAAATGGTAGTAAATTTGTATGTCTATGTTATGAGGAAGAATACTGGGATAAATAATTGTCCATCTGAGAACTTCAGGACCAGGGGGGTTTGGGATTTGTTCAGTCCACTGTCTCAGTGGTCTCAGAGTCACATATCCTTTTTTGAATCCCAATCTTGAAGTGGACCTGGACCCTCACTGGCATTTTGCAGGGGACCTTTCACCACCTCCACCATCTCCATCTCTTTGAATTCTTTATTAGAAGTCGTTCCACTGGTTCGGGTGCAGAAGGAATTTTTTTCTGTATCCCTCACCATTAGTGATAATTCCAGTCTCTACCTGGCACCGCCTACTTGTCAGTACAGTGACTATTTAGCATATTGGGGCACATTTACTTACCCGGTCCTGTCACGATCCCAGGGTGCGTTGTCCGACGAGGATTTGGGTCTGCCGCGATTCACTAAGATCGTGCGCCTGAGTTCCCGCATCCGTCGCTTTACGCTGAGGTCCGCCAGCGTTCACCTTCTTCTTCCTTGTGCATGTGAGTGCTTGATCTTGTGACACAATTCCTTTTTTAAATTCCGCAGTTTGTCCGACCCCCGATTTGTGTCGCGTACAAGCCTGCGCCGATGCGCCAAAATCCTGGGGCAGTTTGGTGCAAAAACGGAAATTGTCAGGAAACCCGACGAAAATGCGTTTGACGGACCCTTAGTAAATGAGCCCCATTGTGTGCTAAAACTTACTCAATGATTGCTCATTGTGCCGGAATCAGTGGAAAGGTATTTCTTAAAGGATAGAAAGAGTTGGAGACGGTGAAAAGTCCCCTTCGAGACGCCGTAAATGGTGTGAGTGACCCCCCCTGTTGCTAGGACTCTACATCTACATATTAAGCCCCTTCTGCAATGTACCATATGTAGAAGTAATTGCTCTCCATTAGCAGCTCATTGGATTTTTTTAAAAGAAATCGGAAAAATTTCTGAATGTTCTTTCATCATTCCGTGTTGAGCGCAATCCAGTTCAGGGATTTACCCACACGGTGAAGAACAAATTATTTTTTTTTTATTATATTTCTTTTCCCTTTGAGAATCGAAACATATTAAGCTGTTTCTTAAAGACCTCAGAGTAACATATGAAGTCTTGATTGATTCTCCAGGAAACGTTCCGTAGGCCCGGAGTAACTTTCCCTGGAATTGGCGTCACTCTTTGCTTTGAAATTTTAATGTGTTATCTGGGTTAGATAAACGTATTACTGTGGCATGCTGAAGTCATAGAGAAGAGTCCCCTGGTCAGGAGACCACCACTGTGAAACTACTCAAACAAGACCCCCCCAGCCATCACAGCTGAGACACTACCCCCTCCCCCACCTCCTGCCAGCAATAGTCTAGGGAATATCTAAAAGATTGCCATACATTTATAAAGTCTTACAGTATTTAAAGGGCAATTCCAGATACAAATATCTAAAGATATAAAGTTCTAACAACGCACCACTGCTTTCTTCTAGAAACAGCACCACCCATGACCATAGGCTGTGTCTGGTATTGCAGCTCAGCTTAAGAGAGCTTCATGGTGATCTAAGGATAGGATATTCTAACCATAACTAGGTTTTAATATTAAAATTAATTTGGTGGACGTCCACATCTAATATCCCCCAAAGAGAACCCTTAGAGAAGCAGTCAGGCAGCTCAGTGTCTATTAAAGTAAATGGAGCAGTAGATCTGACACTATACAGACGGTAGCATGGAGCAGTAGTCTGTTCTCTGTGGTAGAAAGCTGATCAGTGACGGTTTTGGAGGTACGAGACCCCAACTAATCTGAGCACACACCATTCATTTCTATAAGCTAAAAATCACTTGTGCTTTTACAACATGGCAACAGGGTTTGCTTTTATTTAGGGCAACTGATGTTGAGTTGTACAGGCAGTCCCCGGGTTACATACAAGATAGGGTCTGTAAGTTTGTTCTTAAGTTGAGTTTGTATGTAAGTCGGAACTGTATATTTTATCATTGTAATCCCAGCCAGAACTTTTTTGGTCTCTGTGACAATTGGATTTTAAAAATGTTGGGTTGTCATAAGAACTAGGAATAACACTAAAGCTTCATTACAGACACCTGTGATAACTGTTACAGCTGATCATTGTAGCCTAGGACTAAAGTACAATAAATTACCAATATCCAGAGGTCCATTTGTAACTAGGGGCCGTATGTAAGTCGAGTGTTCTTAAGTAGGGGACCGCCTGTATTTGTGGACTAAGGTTTTCTATTTGTTTAGATGTTGGGTCTGGGGATTTCTAGTCTCGGACTATAGTTGTTTAGGTGTCTTATCTGGGGTTTGTATTAGTTTGAGGATCTTGTCTGCTGTTTTATATGTCTGGTCTGGGGTTTGTATTTGTTGAGGGGATCTGGTACGGGATTTGTGTCTGATGAGGGAATCTGGTATGGATTTTGTATTTGTTTAGGGATCTGGTTTGGAGTTTGACTTTGTTAAGAGGCTGGGTCTGGGGTTTGTATTTATTGAGGAGATCTGGTCTGGATACTATAGTTATTTATGTGTCTGGTCTGGGGTCTGTATTTGTTGAATGGATCTGATTTGGTGTTTATATCTGTTGAGGGGATCTGGTTTGGGGATTGTATTTGTTGAGGGAATCAGGTCTGGAGTTTTTTTTATCTGTTGAGGGTATCTGGTATGGATTTTGTATTTAGGAATCTGGTCTGGGATTTGGATTGGTTGAGTATATCTGGTTTGAGGTTTGTATTTGTTGAGGGGATCTGGTCTGGATTTTGTATTTGTTAATGTGTCTGATCTAGGGTTTTTACTTGTTAAGGGGTCTGGGGTTTATGTTTGTTTAGGGGTCTGGCTCGGGGTTTGTATTTGTTGAGGTATCTGGTCTAGGGTTTTTTCTGGTTAAGGGGTCTGGGGTTTATGTGTGTCTAGTGGTCTGGTCTGGAGTTTGTATTCCTTTAGGTATCTGGTCTAAGGTTTGTATTTATTCAGGTGGTCTTTTTTTGGGAGGTTTGGGGGGGGGGGGGGGTCTGGGTTTTGCATTTGTTTTTGCGATTTGGCCTGGATACAAAATTTGTTAATAGGGGTTGAATTTTAGGGCTACAACTAGACCTGAGAACTACAAATATTTAGGGCATTTGGTTTAGGTTCTGAACTGGATTTTGTCTTGGGTCATTATGAAGGAATCATGGTTTGGGGGTCTATACAATCTTTGGACAAATGCAATTCCTAGAATCCCCCTTACATCACTTCACTGGTGCTAAGGCATCCAATTGTATCAAAATGCAAGGGTGAAGCTTCCCCTTTCCTGATCCTTCCCTCTCTCCACAAAAAGATCAAAGCATCTTCATACGTCTAATGGTTACTACTAACAAATTCCATCTCAAGGGTATTTTAATGATCATTAGTTGGCCACACACCATGAAAGGTTACTAAATTGTCCCACATAAGGATTTACACACAGAGATCTATTCACACATTTTCTTAAAGGAATGTGTTTTTATGGAATTAAGTTTGTGGTTGAAACTGGAGTTTTTAGGATTTTTGTGCAAAAAAATGAACTTTTCATGCAAGAAAACAATTATACAACGTGAGAATATGCTGACTGCAGCTGATCGGGGGTCACGGGATGAGCTGGATGGCTCACATGCCATTCATTCAGGCTACCAGGAATGCTGGTATAGGGCCTCCAGGCAATTCTAGAAATGTTTATCTAGATTCTTCTGACAGGAGCCTAAAGCTTTTTTTTTTCAATCACTGACATTTTGCACAGTAAGGACAAATCTACTGAAGTAGCAAGTTTGTAGAAGAAAGATATAGCACATTGTGTGGTGGTATCTACAGAACTTACATTCATAGCGTCAGACTGGTCCACCAGAGAATCAGAAGATCCTCCAGGGGGCCCAAGCCCCAACACAATAACAGACTTCAGAGGTCCGCCTCAAAATAGCCCAATCTGGATTCTACTAGAGTCTTTTTCCTAAGGGCTGATGGATGTTTGTCCCAAAGAACTTTAGTCTAAAACAGCCTACATCCCAAAAGTTACATGTATAACCCTGAAATCCACCATATGTAGAGCCCTGTTCTTCTAGAAGTCATCATAATGGACTTCACTGTGGTACCAATCCCGGTTATTTCACTCATTTCCCCAAGAGAAGTATATGGCAAAGGAGGATACTCAGTTGGCCAGCTCATATGCCATGTCAAGGAGATCCATATTCAGCTTGGCTCCTCTACCAGAGTCAAAAATAACTTTCGGAGCCATATTGAGTCCCCTATACTAGTTACTCTCTTCTTCCATCAGTAAGAAGTTTGTAAGGAGAGGAACCCTTAGCTGGGTGGTTTATATGCCATGTCAAGGAACTCTAACCTTGCCGGGTCACGGTATAACAAATATCTACACTAGTTTTGACTGCTTGTTAATGGCTCACTTCCTGATTAAGAAGCCTATGGAGATGATGGACCCTAAATTGTATGGATTACAAGTTCTGAAAAGGTAATCCTAAAGCAATTTGGGTTCCATCACCTCACCATGACACAAAGAGATGACAACCACGGGGGAAGTAAGATTTTTGGTGAGGTGGCCTTATGCCACTGTAAGAGACTGTAAATACAACTTGGGGCCTAATCCCCCACTAGAGTCACAGTTTATAACATATATGGGCATCAATCTAGAGTTCCATCCGTGTACTGGTAAACCTACTTTTACCCCAGTGAGAAGTATGGACCATAGTTACATGGTTCATATGCTTCGGCAAGGAGTTTCAACTTGGGTCTTTCATAAAAAAATTCAGACATGGGACAACCAGGAGAAGTCATATTGAGATACCTGTACTGGTTCTCTTCTAGTCCTTACTTTTCCTATATAAAAGCCAAGGGTTGTGGAGAATTAACTATTACCAATAGCTATTTCATCAATGTGGTTTCCATCTATTCCCTTTTGAATAGTCTTTGTATGGATCCAAGTCTGGACAACTCCCTATGAACCAATCCAGTCTGTAGAGGTCACGGCAGATCTCCAACAGGCTGAGGAACCTTAGTTAGATGTCACCTCACTTCTACCAGTGAATGGTCTACAGCAGTGATGGCGAACCTTTTAGAGGCCGAGTGCCCAAACTGAAACCCAAAACCCCCCTTATTTATCGCGAGGTGCCAACCAAAAATTAAAGCAGTAACTTATTGCTCTCTGTTCAAACAACTTTCAATCATATTGGCCTCCTGAGGACAGCAACACAGTAGAAAGATGGAAAATTTTCATCATTTTAGCTTCTTTCCAGTTTCCCTCTGTACACAGAGAATCGTGGGCCTCCAAAAATAATTCGACCCTGTCAAATCCTAAAGTCCCAACTAGCGAAGTAAGTATCAAAATATGACTGAAGGCTGCATCTTTTAAGCTGCTTGGAACTGCAGGAAGATTATTTGAGTCCTGTCTGGTGTGCTGGGGCCATGGCCTGGGGGCCCACAGAAAGGGCTCTGAGTGCCACCTCTGCCACCCGTGCCATAGGTTCGCCACCACTGGTCACCAGGAAACCTCAAAATGGGTGGATACTACCCTAGGAACCTAGTGATTATATTCCATAGATGATGATTATGGTCACCACAAGATGGTGGAGATCCATAATGGTCATCTCCGAAGGTTGGTGGCTCTTCGAGTTCCCCAAGAGTCACATCTCTATTGTCCTGGCTATGTATCAATATCCCTGGATAAATACAGGAGGACAAAATCGCCTAAAATCAATTAAAACAGTCAAGAAACGGGAGCAGACATGACACTGAACAAGCAGGACCCTTTAATTAACGCCATTACATTACCCACCGAGACAAACTGCGGCAGGGACCCTGTTCACACATTGCTAGTGACAAATTTAGAAAACAAATTTAATTACTGCTTGCTTCAGACGAATGATAAGAAATACGTAGTAAAAAAAAAAAAAAAATTAAAAAATGTAAAAATCTGACAGGACGTCTGACAGAATGAACAAGTTGGGTTTATAATTTATGGAAGATGCCGTGAAGCGTGTTTCCAAAGAAGCAAAGTTCAGGTTCTTTTAACAGATAAAAATTAATTGCCTCGTTTTGAGACATCCACGTTTTTCAAGTGTTCTCCAAAAGCAGGGAAAGGACATTAACATATTTAAAGGAGAACCCCAACCTTTCCTTAAATTTTATAAAATTACTACTTAATCCAAATCAGAATATGGAGGGCCTGACACCCGATCCCTCCACCGATCAGCTGATCAAAGCAGCAGCCAATCAATGACAGTACTGTTTTGTCATGTGATCTGAGAGCACCAATCACAGGACAGCTATCTCGTGAGAAGTCTCATATAAGGTAAAGGGGTGCTGGGAGCATTCATTCACCTTCTACAATTCTCACAGTCATGACATTAGTAGCAGGACCCCATTAAAGGGGTGTTTCACTAGAATATAACATCACTTGGGATCCTCTGTTGTCCCATTGGTCAAAACCCCCAACATTCAGATATTGGGGCAGATTTACTTACCCGGTCCTGTAGCGATCCCCGATCCGGACTGTCCGGCGAAGATGGAGTCCGGCGCGATTCACGAAGCTCGTGCGCCCGAGTTCCTGCATCCGTCGCTTCCCCGCCGAGGTCCACCGGAGTTCACCTTCTTCTTTCCTCTGTGCTTGTAAGTGCGTGTCTTGTGACACAATTTGAAATGTTAAATCCCGCGCGTAGTCCGAATCCGTCGGGTTGTCCGACGGCCCGCCCCCCTGATGTGTGTCGTGTGCAAGCCGCTGCCGAAGCACCAAAATCCGAGCGTGTGTGCCAAAATCCCCTGTTAATTGCGGGCAAAACCGAAATCGCTGGGACACCCGACGAAAATCTGCTCCGCGGACCCTTTGTAAATAAGCCCCATTGCTCCCCTATCCTGTGACCATGGAGAACACCCCCTTTAAATGGATTGTATGAGAGTACAGCTCAGCACCCCTCTTATTTATTTTTAGGCTGTGTTCGGTATTGAACTTCTAAAAGTAACGAAGCTGCAGTACCAGTCACAACCTACAAACATAAGGGCGCTGTTTAGGCGTTTTTTTTTTTAACCATTGTGCCAATCCCATTAATCCCATTTGCTGACACAGGGGTGTAAAACAAATACACCCAAGGTAGGTGATGAAATGTCATTTTAAGAATTTCCTCTTTTATGTGAAATCTCCAAAGTCAGGGAAATATGACTCTTCTCCCCTCATTTTCACATGAGATGAGTCAAGTTTAGTGGTTAAAGAAGTGTCACTTCAGAAGCCCCAGTCATCTATTCTATAGCACCTGCTTTTTGTGTCATATTAAAGATAAGGATCACATCACATCAGGCTTATGTTTACAGAACCAGAGATACGAGTAGTTAAAGACATAATTGGAAATGCAAGCAATGCTATAGCTCACAGAACCACAAGCATGTGATCAAAAAGAGAAGATTCGTATCTTTAATATGACACAGGAAGAATGTTTCTAGGTGCTATAGAACAGAAGATAGGGGCTTCTGAAGTGTAACTCCCCTTGTAAACTTGACTCATCTCATGTGAAAATGAGGTGAGAAGAGTCATATTTGCCTGACTTTGCGGGAGATTTTTTGCAGTTAAACAGGTGAGATTTTCAAATAAAACATGAACTTCTTGAAATTTCAATCTTAAGATTAAGGGACTGGAAATTTAGAGGGGTAAAACCTGATGACAGGTTCCCTTTAAAATTAGGTTTGCTTGGGCAAGATGGAAGATGAAATTGTAAGTTTCCGAGGTTCAGAAAACCAATATGGCTGCCATCACAGGTTATCAACTAACTTTATTGAAACAGAAAATCTACTAAGTTGGGCAACAATGTAGGAGACAGATTCTTTGATGAAGGGCTATTCAGTCATATAGGAAAGCTGGGTTACAGACTCCACAGGGGTTATACTTAATAATCAACAGAAATCACTTAGCAATGTAATAGACAGAAATGTCATTCAGATTCCCAGGAAAGTTGGGTAAAAGTTGTGGAAGCCAATATAGATACTATACTGATTAGGTAACCACCCAGCTTTCCCAGCCACATCTCTTCAAAAGAGTTATTCAATAGTCTGGGAAAGCTGGGTGACAACCAACATGCGCCCCAATCACAGCCCCAAATGTGGTAGGGGGGGGGCTATTCAGTCATATAGGAAAGCTGGGTTACAGACTCCACTGGGTTATACTTAATAATCAACAGAAATCACATAGCAATGTAATAGGCACATTCATTCAGATCAGATTCCCAGGAAAGTTGGGTAAAAGTTGTGGAAGCCAATATAGATACTATACTGATTAGGTAACCACCCAGCTTTCCCATCACAGCCCCAAATGATTCTGGAACAGAAAATCCACTTATAGCTATTGGTCACTGGTCAAGTTTGACATTCAGAAGTCTAGGAAAGCTGTGTTAATAGGTCACCTGATCTCCTGACAGACAACTAAATAGGGGGTTAATACTTATTCATGGAGAGCTGAATGACTACATTGCTTACGAGGTGGATACGTTCTCCCCTATAAGGCCCCTCGCCCCCTGCGGCCCCCAGGCGCCCCCCTACCACAGTCCTATATGTTTACAGTAAAGCAATTTTAATGGAGAGGTTCTCGTATGTATAAAGGGTCCATTCTGGCGCCACAATGAGGGTTTCTTTAGCCTCCTGCACGTGAGTTACTGTAGTATAAAGAGCTGTTATAGCGTCCGATGCTCCGTGCTGCGCCTCATTTACACGATTTTTATACATTTCATGTCAAGTTTTTTAAATCCAACTTTTTTAAGGGTTTTGTGAGACATCATTCATGGTTGATCAATGGTAGATGTTTACAGCGCCACCACCGTACCTCTGTCTGTGTCCGGTACTGCAGCTCAGTCCTTAGGCTAAACTTCGCATGATGTGGGTGGGGCTTATGTAATACTGGGTTGGGCTATAAAAATATGAATAATAATCAACATTTTTGACAATTTTTGGGGCATCCCTAGGTACGGGTTAGACTTTGACATACTTGCAAGGTGCGGTAGGCTGGCCCAAAAACTTTTGGTCTGTCTACGCCCTGTTTTTCTAAGCCACGCCCTATTTGAGTCCACTTTAAGGAATGGACCGTCCCATTTTTTTGGGACGGGGGTACCTGACGCTTTTTTCAGGGTACAAACAGTACAAAAAGTTCCTGTATCAAAATTAATGTAGAGTCCTTATACACATGCACACTCGGCACTTATACACATGCACACCCGGCACTCATACACATGCACACCCGGCACTTATACACATGCACACTCTGCACTTATACACATGCACACCCGGCACTTATACACATGCACACTCTGCACTTATACACATGCACACCCGGCACTTATACACATGCACACCCGGCACTTATACACATGCACACCCGGCACTTATACACATGCACACTAGGCACTTATACACATGCACACTTGGCACTCATACACATGCACACTCGGTACTTATACACATGCACACTTGGCACTCATACACATGCACACTTGGCACTCATACACATGCACACTCGGCACTTATCCATATGCACACTCGGCACTCATACACATGCACACTCGGCAATATCCACATGCACACTCGGCACTTATCCACATGTACACTCGGCACTTATCCACATGCACACTCGGCACTCATACACATGCACACTCGGCACTTATCCACATGCACACTCGGCACTTATCCACATGTACACTCGGCACTTATCCACATGCACACTCGGCACTCATACACATGCACACTCGGCACTTATCCACATGCACACTCGGCACTCATACACACGCACACTCGGCACCACACCTAGGAAGTCATGTGGAGGTCAGGAGGAAGTGTAGTGATCAGATGATTGCCCTTTGACAATATTGTCAGTTAGGGGTGTGTCCTTACAGTCTGACAGTTTCAGACCACAGCTTCTTGACAACAAGGTTGAGCAACACCCAATTGTCAATTCTTATTTTTTCCATAAATTTCCAGGAGGAGCAACAAAGGGATGACATAACACATAATTGTAAGACAATACGCTCTGGCATTCTTACATTTTATAAGAGACGAGTGTGGAGAGGATAGAGCTCCCCTTTAAGCTTCGTACAATTCTATAACATTCAATGGAATAGCTGTGTTTTTTGAACAAAAAAAAATGTAATTTTTCTTTTGTCGTCTGATCTTCCACATAATGACGGGAGAATTACACTCATAAAGAGCCGGAGCGCGTCACGTGTCGCGGCCCACAAAGCGCCGACCGCTACTTTGTACTGGAGAAATCTCTGGTGTGAGGATAGCGGAGCGCTAATTACTTCTGCTAAGACGAGGATCCGTTTGATGAATTGTAAGAACCGCTATTTCATCTCGGAAATCTACAAATATTAGCATTCGTCTATAAAGCGCCCAGCTCTGACTGTTCTCCTAAATTCAAGGATGACCCCCACATCGGAGGCCGTATTAAAGGTGAGGTTCGCAGAATGCAGGATGCCATATTTTGGACCTTGTAAGCTATTTAGGGTAGTGGAGCCATCAAAGTTGGCCCGATCCTTTATTCCTTGTGAGGTATGTACCAAACACAGCAGCGCTACTTGTGGCCAGGCCTGGTACTGCAGTGCAGTATCCTCCCTATGTACAGGAAATGGAGTAGGTGTTTGATTAGCCGGGTCTGAATTAGGGGATTCCCAGGAATTACAACAACGAAGGTGCGAGAGTCTTAGCCTGTGAATGTCGCTGTAGCCGACATGTGACCACCGTCCCATTAACTTTTATAGGACAGAGCGGAGGACCCTGTATAGAGTCACCATTTATGCCTTTCAGTCACAATAGGGGGTGGAGCTCTAATATGTATTCATCACAATAAGGGGTGGAGCTCTAATATATTCATCGCAATAGGTGGTGGGGCTCTAATATACTCATCACAATAGGGGGTGGAGCTCTAATATATTCATCACAATTGGGGGTGGAGCTCTAATACATTCATCACAATAGGGGTTGGAGCTCTAATATACTCATCACAATAGGGGGTGGAGCTCTAATATACTTATCACAATAGGGGGTGGAGCTCTAATATACTTATCACAATAGGGGTTGGAGCTCTAATATACTCATCACAATAGGGGTGGAGCTCTAATTTACTCATCACAATAGGGGGTGGAGCTCTAATATACTTATAACAATAGGGGGTGGAGCTCTAATATACTTATCACAATAGGGGGTGGAGCTCTAATATACTTATCACAATAGGGGGTGGAGCTCTAATATACTCATCACAATAGGGGGTGGAGCTCTAATATACTCATCACAATAGGGGTTGGCTTAGGAGGCAGGGTTGGAAAGAAAAGAACGCATACTCACCTTGCTCCAGCTCCTGTTTCTGCATTAATCTGGTGCTTCCGTTTTTTGTGCCTGCCCCAGGAGGGGAGGTCACTGGACTCACTTTAGCCAATAGGTGGTTTTCTCAGACTACAGGATGTTATTTCCGCTCTCCAGGAGATTCTTTGTTACCCCTGGTCCTAGAGGAACGCTCATTAAATGAAGCAGGTCACGTGACCTACCAAGAATTCCGCTTCGGTTTGTCCCGAAAACAAGAAGTGCTGGAACAACACAGGAACAATAAAGAGGTAAGTACTGGATGCATTCTTTTTTTTTTCCTATCCAGCCCTCACAGGGTCTTCCACAGTTTAGCCCAATTCCAGAGCTGCAGTACCACACATGGCCACATGGGTAACTGATCGGCGTCGATCCTTACTGATTACACATTCACAGCTTTTTCTGACATCAATACATATTCCTATCACCCCATTTTAAAGGGTAAATTTCAAAAAGCAGCCCCCAAAATGTATAAGAGACGCATATGGGATCATTTCTACCTGAGATCTCGTCACCCTGCCCTTGTTTTCATCTCCGCACCAGATGGCGAACGCCAACTTATCATCCTGCAACGCATCCTACCCGGGTCAGGTTACACACAGACGACCGGCATAACAGACTGTACAGGGGGGAAGGAGAATGGGGGTTGTAATTATACCGAACACCTAGTCCAGAGGTTCCTAATCTAAAACAGCAATTTCGGTGCCACGCTGATACCCCTGGCACCGCGCCAAACTCGTGATACAACACAGGACCCTTTATTGTCCTCTCAAAACTGCTGAAATCTAAGAAGGCGTTACTACAACAGCCAATATATCTGAGGCCCAATACGCCGGGGTCTGCTGCTCCGCGATGACAGGCAATGGCCAAATTATTTATAGTCCTTGTATTGAAATGAGGGGGGGGCACATACTTTTGACACAATCCCAGACCACTGTTTTGGATTAAACTTAAGTCTTACTTTTACACAGCTGCGGTTTGTTACAGTGTAGCAGTACGCCAGGGGCAACAAACTGTTGATATCACTGGAGAAATTGCGGCACATTTTCCCTGCGGCGCCCCTACAGTCCAAATGTAGTATTACACGTTAGATATTGATGTAATATATAGATGATTTGAGACAAGCTTTGGGGATGCAAATAATCTCCTTTGTAGGACATTCCCTTTAAATAGATGAATTCTCTGCTACAGTTTTTTTCAATTCTTCGCCCCTTTAAGGGAATTGATATTGTATCTGAACACAGCAAAGCCTTTCTGTATGGGAAATATGATATAGTTCATTGTGGCCATACTCGGTACTGCAGTTCAGACCCATTTAACTTAATTATGATCTGCAATAGTTGACAGCTCGTTGTGGCCATACCTGGTACTGCAGTTCAGAGCCATTTAATTTGATTATGAGCTGCAATACTTGACATGGCCACAAGGTGAATATTAATTAACTAATTAGCAATTAGTAATAAGGGGTGTGTCGTCAGGTAATGTCTACTAAGGGACAGGGACTGTTAACAGACATTTGACATTTCCAGGAGGAATAACTGAGGAATAACAGACTTCTTTTTAGATATTTGGGGATCTACAGCAGGGGAGGGGCTGGGGTCCATCTCGATGTCATGTATATAGTCTAATAGGGCAGATATACAGGGCTTATCTGTGTGAACTGACCCCTATAATCCAAATTTTACGCCTCCAATCCCCTCTCTTTCCTCTGCCCGTTATTACCGCCAATAGGTCATAGTTTATTAACAATTAACCAATCCTCAGCAAGCAAAATATTCCCATTATTTTTGGCTAAAATAAGCCACGAGGGGGTAATCCCAGCCCCGCGTACGCCAGTAAATACGCGTTAATTTACTTTCTGGCTGCGGAGAGTCCCTGATGCTTTATAATGTGTGTATTTTAGGGAGAATAGATAACAGTCTGTAAAACCATCTAATTGTTTGCAATGCTTTAACCTCAGCTTCGCGGCACCATGGATACCGAACACTTTACGCGGGCGAGAGGGAAGACGGGGATTGCTTATTAAAGTCGAAATTAGCATGGAAGAGGCACGCTACGCAGGAATCCTTGATGGAGTCCTTGTGTCATGCTACATATTCCAGGAATTATAGGAGGGGGCATGCTCAAGTGATCATAGATGGCATACAGGGCATAGAATTTACCTGATACATTGTTGCAAAACTACCGTATTCAAATATACAAAAGCTGCAGCCAACACTAGAGGGAGTTGAAGAGCATCCCGCATACTGACTATACATCTAAGCTATTGATATAACAGTCTACAGCAAGCTCCCTCTAGTGGTGGAGGCCGGAACACAGAATTTAACAATTTAAAAGAATTGTCAAATTTTAATAGTTATCCTCTATCCATGATTTGGTTGACGCTCCTTTAATTAGTGGAAACAAGAACCTGATTCTGGAAATTGGTGGCAGTCCCAGTGGTCTGGGCCAGCACCAACCATATTATTATACCCTATACTGTGGATAGGGATTGAGGACTAAACATGGAACTACCCCTTTAAAGGTTCTTTATCTAGGATTTAAAGGGGTATTCTGGTAAGGGGACCCAGATTTTTTAAATTGGTGGCAGTCCCAGTGGTCAGAACCTCACCGATCGTATTATTATGCCCAATAATGTGGATGGGGATTAAGGATTAAACATGGAACTACCCCTTTTTAAAGGGGTTTTCTGAGATTTAAAGTAATATCCTGGTAAAAGGACCTGAACTTTCGTAAATTATTCATGATCCCAGTGTTCAGACCCACACCGATCATATTAATATGCCCTATACTGTAGATAGAGATTAAGGACTAAGAGATTAAGAACTTAAGGATTAAGAACATGGAATTACCCCTTTAAAGGAGTTTTCTGAGATTTAAAGGAATATTCCATTTAAGGGACCTGAATTTTCATAAATTGTTGCTGATTCCAGTGATCCGACCCTCACCGATCAGATAATTGTCCTCTATGCTATCGATAGGGGGTAAGATTAAACATGGAACAATCCCTTTAAAGGTGTTTTCTTGGATTTAAAGGGATATTCTGATAATAGGTACCTCGTTTTTGAAATTGGTGGCAGTCCCAGTGGTCACACCCTCACCAATCAAATTCTATCCCATATCTCGTATATACCCATGTAACCTTAAACACCTTTAAACGGGTTTTGTAGTATTTAAAGGGCTATTCTCTAAATTAGAAGTTAACTGTTGAATATGAGGATTGAATGGGGCATGCTCTGGACCCCTGATCTCGTGACTGGTGGGAGTTCCAGCGATAGGACCCCGAGAGAATTAGAAAGTAGAATCTTGTGAATTGCAGGTGTCACAATTATTCAGAATGTTATCTGAGCTTCCCCTTTAAATATTGATGATCTATTCTTAGGATAGGTCTTCAATATTACATCAATAGGGGTCCAATTACAAGAGGATTTGGTAATTTACTGAACAATATGGCCTCTTTATAGTACACCACACATTTCATAGTGGTGGCGTCTGGAATTGCAGCTGAGTCTTCACTTGAAGGCCTTCACATCATTGCTAATCTTCTGTGATCATCTGATCGCTGAGGGCGGTGGAAGTCAGACCTTACTAATCGATGACCTATGTCATGGATAGGCCGTAAAAAAAAATTTGAGATTTATTCAGTTTTTTTTTAAATAATAAAGTGAAAGCCTAGCGTCAAGAAGAATTTCTGAGCCTAAAATGAGATTATATTGAAAAACGGACATTTACTAAATCCTGTTAATATGCGGATCGCTAAATCTGTCAGTATTAGGAGTCTGCTAGCTGCTAAGTATGAAGTAACCAAGGTAACAGATCTCATTATCTGTCACATACGGCCTCAGTCTACAAGCAGAGGCTCTGTGATTACAGCAATGGCCGCCAGTGTCATCACATGGTCATACACAACACACAAGACATCAGGGAACCATATGAAACTGGCCTTATAGCCCAGAGCAACCAATCACAGGGCAGCTTACAAGTTTAAAAAGCTGAATTCAAAATGAAAGCTGCTCTATGATTGGTCTAAAAGATTTCTCTCATTCCCTTGTGGGAACGGAACAATTTACAGTAGTAAAATAAGATATAATGTCAGATTCTAGTCAAAGCATGACAAGTTTTATGTAGTAAACAGGAGGCATGAGAACTCCCAGAGCCAGGGGCGTAACTTTAGGGGGTGCAGAGGTTGCGGTCGCACCTGGGCCCAAGAGGTTTAGGGGGCCCTTATGGTGTCACTTTCCCATATGAGAAGACTATTACTATAAACCATACATTATAATCGGGGGCCTGGCACAGTCTTTGCTCTGAGGCCCATCAGCTTCTAGTTACGCCACTGCCCAGAGACTATGAATAGTTTATGACCACCAGGATGAAGGATTGTAAACCAAGTACTCTTACATGCTGGTGAGTGCCCCCTCCGGCCGGATCTGCTCTTTTTTTAGCTTCCTATGTCCTTGTTTATACAAAAAAATTTCTTTAAAAATTATGCAAATGAGCCTGAGGGGCTCCATAGCTGCTCTTGACCCCGGAACCGCTCAGTCTCAGGCTGCATTCACACAGCCATATGGGGGGGGCGTATATATGTCAGCTATAATTCCCCCATACACGGCAATGGCCGTACGGCGCCCTACGGGATTCTCCCAGAATACATTGCCGTGTGCAATGTTCCTCTATGGAACGGCGCCGACATGTGCCCGCCGTGCTACAGTACGGTGGGCACGCGTCAATGTAGCCTCATTTGCATAATTTTTAAAGGCTTTTTTTTCTGGCAACAACTAAACTAAAAGAAGAGCAAATCCTGGCACACACCAGCATGTAAGTGTGCTTGGTTTACAATCCTTCATCCTGGTGGTAGATTTCCTATAAAACCATCATGGTAGATGTAGTGTGAGAGCTCTACAACTACAGCAGCTCTACATGGCCCTAGATCTTGGCTTCTATCCATGTCAATATACGGTAATTTGGGGTTGAAGATGAAAAAAAAATTTTTATAAAAAATATATGAACCCTTTTTCACCAAATTACCAAAAAGTTGATCCTCTTGATCTGCCAGATCGCAATTCACTTTATTATACTTTGCCTTTTAAAGAGTCATCTTTTACGGAGTAAATACTTGTTTTTACCAACAAAAATCAACATTTTTGGCATCTTTTCCCAAAATTCTGCATTGTGCCCTTAAGAATTGATAAATCGACAACTGGGTGTTACAACTGAACCCTCAAAAGTTAAAGGGGGGCGTGTCCCTGCAATGTCTGACCCTAGCAACGCTCATTGAATGATGCCAGACTCTCCAGGGCAACGCTCTCAAGGGGTAACACCCAGTTGTCAATTCTAAGAGGAAGGGCACAACATGGAGAACTAAGAAAAGATGGTGGATATTTCATAGGGGACACAAGGATTTACTAAAATCAAGATGACAGAGGTGACAGGTCCTCTTTAAAGGTAATGTCACAGTAATCTAGTAGATAGGGGACAATGGGGCAGATTTACTTACCCGGTCCATTCGCGATCCAGCGGCGCGTTCTCTGCGGTGGATTCGGGTCAGGCCGGGATTCACTAAGGCAGTTCCTCCGACGTCCACCAGCTGGCGCTGTTGCGCTGAAGTCCGCTGAATTGCACTCAAGTTCACCGGCCTATTCCTGGTGAAGGTAAGTGCAAGCTCCGCGGCACTTTTTGTTTTTTAAATGCGGCGGTTTTTCCGAATCCGTCGGGTTTTGTTTGGCCACGCCCCCTGATTTCCGGTGCGTGCATGCCAGCACCGATGCGCCAAAATCCCGGGGCAATACAGCGAAAATCGGCACAAATCGGAAATATTCGGGTAAGGCCCCTTCCACACTAGCGAGTGTGATGCGATGAACTCGCATCACACTCGCAACGCAAGCTGCCGGGAACGCACGGCCCGAACGCTGCACCGCGGGAGTGAACTGACATGCTGAGTTCACTCCCGCGGTGCAGGGTTCGGGCCGTGCGTTCCCGGCAGCTTGCGTTGCGAGTGTGATGCGAGTTCATCGCATCACACTCGCTAGTGTGGAAGGGGCCTAACACGTCTAGAAAACGCGAATCGGGCCCTTAGTAAACGACCCCCTATGTGATGATTGGTGGGGGTTCCAACTATTACCCCTGTCCCCAGTAAGAGGACCTCCACCCATAAGCCTGCGAATAGGTGATAACTTGACGGGGGTAATTTACTAAGGGCCTGATTCGCGTTTTCCCGACGCGTTACCCGAATATTTACGATTTGCGCCGACGGAAATCAGGGGGCGTGGCAGAACGGTAACCCGACGGATTCGGAAAAACCGCCGCATTTAAAAAAAAAGTTGGTCGCACAGGCCATACTCACATGCACCACGATGAAGACGATGAACTCCGGGGCACCTCGGCGGACTTCGGCGCAGCAGCGCCACCTGGTGGACTTCGGGCGCAGGACCTTCATGAATCGCCGGAAGACCCGAACGCTCGCCGGAAGACCCGGGTAAGTAAATGTGCCCCGATGTGTCTGGAATATCCCTTTAAGTAATTTTCTAACAATGTCTAATTCCTCTTCAAAATTTGCTGCGATTCCACAACCAATATTTCATCCAGATCATCAAAGCCGCCCTGAAACTGGTGAAAATAAATCCCATAAGATGAACTAAGATGAAAAAAACTCAAACAACCAAAAAAATACCGCTACTTCCGCTGGGAAATGTTTTCACTCCAGTGGATTGTGAGCCGAAAAACAATGTAAGGAGCGCGGCCTGGGAACAATATCGTGCTGAAAGTTTGCCAGAAATCGAGCAATTACAAACCCCATAGGGGGAAGAATTAAAATGTGAGAAAGGAAAATCTTTGTCAGGGGAAAAACTCAGAAGTCAAAGTGTTACCCGCCGGAGGGAAGAGAGTTATTATCCATATTGGCATTATGAGGAATTAAAGGGGCTGCACACAAAGCTGCTAAGTCTGTGACAAGCAAACATCACGTGTCACCTATTACTATAGGAAAATGTACAATATAATGCAGTAAAATGACGGCACATCCTCCTGCTACTGCTATCAGGGCTATCAATATCATGTGTAGGCATCATGGTGCCTCAGTGGTTAGCATTACAGCCCTGCATTGCTGGGGTACTGGGTTCAAGGTCCCATCCAGGTCAATATCTGCAAAGAGTTTGTATGTTCTCTCTGTGTTTGCTTGGGTTTCCTCCGGTTCCTCCCAATCTCAAAAACATACTGGTAGGTGATTAGATTGTGATCTCCATTGAGGACAGGGACTGATTTCCCAAGCTCTGTGCAGCGCTGCTTAATCTATATAAATAAAGGAATTATTATTATTATTTTGCTGTATCTATAGGGTTTGTAGTTGTGGCAGGACCCTCTCTCACAACGCTTTGATCACATTTGCAGCTTGGAAGTCTAAATATCCTAAACCCTTGCTCTGCTCTCTGCACTGTGATTTATGATACATATTATTAACCCTTCCCCTGATCTCTGCACTGATATTTATGATAAGTATTATAAACCCTTTTCCTTCTCTTTGCACTGAGATTGATAATATGTAATGCAAACCCTTCCCCTGCTCTCTGCACTGAGATTTTTGATATGTTATTTGAACCCTTCCCCTGCTCTTTGCACTGAGATTTATGATATATAACATAAACTCTTACACTGCTCTCTGCACTGAGATTTTTGATATGTAATTTGAACCATTCCCCTGCTCTTTGCACTGAGATTTATGATATATAACATAAACTCTTGCACTGCTCTCTGCCCTGAGATTTATGATACATATCATAAGACCTTGCCTGCTCTCTGTACTGAGATTCATGATATGTAATGTAAACCTTTCCCTTCCTCTCTGCACGATTTATGATATTTAATGTAAATCTTTCCCCTGCTCTCTGTACTGAGATCCATGATATGTAATTTAAACCCTTCCCCTGCTCTCTGCAATGAGATTTATGATACACAGGCTTCAAAGATTCCTCCTCTCTCCATAGGAGACAGATCTTCCTCCACTGTGGGGGTTACAGTTTTATCCTTGTATATGTCTATTTGGAAGGGACTGTGGACAATACAGTAGATTTCACTCCATACCCACCACTACAAACAGAGGAAACACCCCCGGATGTAACAAAAATCTACGATTAAAGAGAACGTTACCAGAAAATAAAACAATCTCCCATTTCCTGTATTATGGCGCTAATATCTGTGCGCTGTTAGTCCGGAAAGACGCCGCCTTCAGGATGCCGGGGGTATTACATCTCTATTTCAAATGAGTTGTTTATTACTACTGCAATTAAAACTTTTTTATTCTGGTATAATTAGAATAGTTAAAAACTTTTATCTTAAAAGAGGCAATGATACAAACACGTATTATTTCCCAGTATTCTGCCGCACTCTTGACAGAATGTCCACGCACAGTTCCCAGTTCCCAGTGGGGCTCACATTCTAATTTCCCCATCTCAGACACACACATATGTGGAAGCCAATTAGCCTAAGTATGTTTTTGGAGCGTGGGAGGAAACGGTTGTGGAAATGAGCTGAGAGTGGAGAAGGTTTTCTGTATATATTGTAGAAAGTACATGTGTGTAAAATAGAGAGCAATGCAGATAGGAGGTAGAAGGATAAAAGTATATAGGATACATGTACAGTATGAAGATAGATAGTGATAGATATATAGATGATAGGCAGATAGATGGATAGAGAGATATATAGATATGAGATAGATAGATAGGAAGATGAATAGAGAGATAGATATGAGATAGATATGAGACAGATAGATAGATAGATAGATAGATAGATAGATAGATAGATAGATAGGAGATAGATAGATGTGAGATAGATAGATAGATAGATAGATAGATAGATAGATAGATATAAGATAGATAGATATAAGATAGATAGATAGATAGATAGATAGATAGATAGATAGATAGATATGAGATACATAGATAGGAGATAGATAGATAGATAGATAGATAGATAGATAGATATGAGATACATAGATAGGAGATAGATAGATATGAGATAGATATGAGATAGATAGATATGAGATAGATAGATAGATAGATAGATATGAGATAGATAGATAGATAGATAGATAGATAGATAGATATGAGATAGATAGATATGAGATAGATAGGATATTATAAGGATAGATATATAAAATACATGGACTGATAGATACAAACAATTATAGAGATAGATAGATAGAGTAGATATAGATAGATATGATGCGAAACATATAGATAGATAGACAGATAAATAATGTAGATATGATACTGTATAGACAGATAGAAGATACTTTAGATAGATTTACATATATAGTTGGATAGATAGATTAGGATATATATATATATATGTGTGTGTGTATATGATAGATAATTAGATATAATGAATAGATAGATGAAATATAGACAGTATATATATATATATATATATATATATATATTAGATAGATATGAAATACACAGACAGATAATAGATCTGACAGACAGCTGTATCTCTTACTGCCAAACCATAGACATAACATAACATAGAAAATAAACTAAAACATTTTGCAGTCAAGAGCCCGGCCAGAGATGCAGACGGGTGAGTGGCTTTAGTTTCCATGCAGGAGCATAGAAAGTGAATGTGTAGCTGGCGGTGGCTGCGGCCCCGGGGCATGGTGGGGATTAGAGGTGAGCTGTAATGTTTACATAGGCTGGCTCTGGTGCCAGGGGCCACATGCTTCCACACATGCCTGTAGCTGGGGCTGTGGCACGTTCCTCTCATCAGATAATTATCCAGGAATTCTGTTTTGCTCTCTCCCAGAACGTCCATAGAAAGAGAAATCTCAGACTTGTTTATTCATGACCGTCCATGGCTCGGCACCAGATTTTTTGTTTTACTACCAACCCGGAACTCGGAGTCTATCAGAATGACTTCCTCACAACAGCAAAAAGGGAAGTTGTTACTCAGTTTATTGGGTGTTTTTGAGGGTATTGTCATAAAGTGAACACACGTTAGACGAGGACGCCCCCACACGTCACTGTGGCCCCCACCGCGGCCTTCACCAAAGTTATGAGTAAGCCTTGGCTTCACGGCCACTCAGCAGGTCATCCGGGACGTGTGAACTCTGGGTATTTACTAGGGGGACTTTCCTTCTATTTGTTTTTGTGGACTTTTTTTCGTTGCCCACTATCCTTTCTCCAAAACTCCACCGTTTATTAGCACAACGTCCCTCGTAACTACGCAAATGTCACGGTCTGACAATAGCCAGTCTATATATACTACCACCCACACGTACAAGACAGATATATCTAGATATAGCAGATGTAGTAATTTAGTCATGTTTGATTTGAAGAGAGAGAGCTTAGTGGCCCTCAATGTTCACCCTACATAGGGTCCAAGTTGGTGGGGCCGACTACTACCCAAAAAGCAGCATTCTACTACATGTAAGGTTCCAAGCTAAGTAAATTTTTGGCTCCCGATTACTGATGAGGACTTATTTCTACTTGAGACTAGTAGTTGTTAGTAAGACATAAGATTGTGGTCTTGATGAGTAATCAGAGAGCCAATGGACCAGTCCTAAATATGGTGCGTGGTTGAGAGGGTGCCATCAGAAAACTAAAAAATTAGGCCTTTCGAAACCTCAACCCATCCTAAAATCCTGGGACTGGTCACTTGCTCAGCAACATGGACATGTAGTATGAAGGATGTGGAAACCTAATTTGAGATCTTACCGTATGAAGCATCTACTATGTTATACCTACCCACATACGGATCCTAAATATGGTACAGCACTTGACTGAGCGAAAACGAAAATATTGGGCCTCTCTCAACCTCTACCCATCCTAACATAGTAGGACAGTTGTTGATATCTTGTAGTAAGAAGGGTGTGGAAACTTGAGATCTTACTATATATAATATCTACTACACTACCCTAACCCATTTACTAATCGAAATATGATGCTTGACTAAGAAGGAACCATAGAAAAAACTAAAAATGGGTCCTCACGCAACCTCAACCCATCCTAAAATAACATGACTCTTCACTGGTCCAAATCTTGTAGTACAGTGAGCATGGAGACATAATATGAGATCTTACTCTCCATAATACTATGCTACACCTAACCTAACCATGCATCCATCCCAAATATGGTAATTTACCTGAGTTGGTACCATAAGGAAAATAAAAATGGAGCCTCTCAACCTCAACCCAACCCACCCTAAAACAGCTAGTCACTAGTTCAACCACTTTATGTCCATATCTTGAAGTACGATGGCTTTGGATGGCTGTCCCACCATTCATTGACCTCCCACTTAGCTCTATTGCTCCATAATGGGGTGACATCACAGGTTAAGTGTCCTAACCCCTATAGACAATATTTCGATGGGTGGATCTAGGAGTTTAGATCCCCTCTTATTGAAGCTAAGTAACTCAAAGACAGACTTGAGAGTGACGTCCGGAGCAAGTGGCATCCATCATTACACAGTACAATTATAAGAGAATGATGTAGGATATCTCGCCCACGCTAATTACGATGCTCGTTGTGTCAGACACATCATAATAACATCACTCTACGGAGCGCAAATTATCTTCAAATAGAAAACAACGGGAGGACATGGTGCCATTCCGACGTGTAGCCACTGGGTAGTAAGAAGAGGTGAGTTGCCAAGCATGTGTATCGTGTGATGGCACCGGCATAAAACATCAACAGTAAAGCTGACTCAGGAGGACTTGGTTTGTCTACATTAAAATATACACATAATTCTACATTGATTTATATGTATACAGTGTCGAACTTGGGTTCCTCGGGCACATCAGGTAGAATTATTCTGAGGGCCTCAAGAAAATAGACCCTACTGGCTTCTGAATTAGCAAGGCTTCTCCTATATCTCAGGGGTGCAGTATAAGATTAGAGCCTAGGCCCACCGGAGGATCCTCTGCTCCTCCGGTGGGACAGTCCAACACTGTATGTATGTAATGAACTGGGGCCGAACTGGGGTTCTTTGGGTCCAACAGGTAAAATTATTCTGATGGCCCCAAGGAAATAGACTCTACTGGCCTCTGAATTAGCTCATCTTCTGTTGTATCTCTGGGGTGCAGTATAAGGTTAGAGGCTGGGGCCACCGGAGGATCCTTTGCTCCTCCGGTGGGACAGTCCAACAATGTGTGCATGTGACAAACTGGGGTCAAACTGGGGTTCTTTGGGTCCAACAGGTAAAATTATTCTGGTGGCCCCAAGGAAATAGACTCTACTGGCCTCTGAATTAGCTCATCTTCTGTTGTATCTCTGGGGTGCAGTATAAGGTTAGAGGCTGGGGCCACCGGAGGATCCTTTGCTCCTCCGGTGGGACAGTCCAACAATGTGTGCATGTGACAAACTGGGGTCAAACTGGGGTTCTTTGGGTCCAACAGGTAAAATTATTCTGGTGGCCCCAAGGAAATAGACTCTACTGGCCTCTGAATTAGCTAGTCTTCTGTTGTATCTCAGGGGTGCAGTATAAGGTTAGAGGCCGGGCCCACCGGAGGATCCTCTGCTCCTCCGGAGGGACAGTCCAACAAAGTGTGTATGTGACAAACTGTGCTCAAACTGGGGTTCTTTGGGTCCAACAGGTAAAATTATTCTGATGGCCCCAAGTAAATAGACCCTACTGGTCTTCTTCTGTATCTCTGGGTCCACCAGAGGATCTTCTGCTCCTCCTGTAGGACAGTCCAACATTGTATGTATTACTGGCTGCAACCTGAGCCCACCGGATTTGGCAGATATTTTATTGCGGATTCCCCCTTATCAGACCCTTATAATAGTTTAAGGGGAATTCTAGCTACACCACCTGAAAAGAGCACTGGAGCTGGGTCCTAGGACTTGAGGGTCATCCTTGTAGAACAGGGGATACCAAGGTAGGATGACTCCTGAAGTGGTTCAGACCTTTCCTCCTATATGTACTGATATTATGGCATCTGAGAAGAGACTGACAGTGCCCATTAGATGTGGGTGACCCCCTCCCCAGTACCAGCTGCAAAGGTTGGCTCTGCGGCTGCCGGGTTTACACATAACAGCTGTGACTTGTCTACTTAGCTTGCATTTGGCGCCCTCGGACTGACTACTCAAGATTTTAAGAGGGTAATTCACACTTGCCCAATTATATGAACCTTAGGGGATCCACTTCTGACTGTCCTCATCTCTGCGGAGCTCCATCACACTGGAGCTTTGCATCCCGCGATGCCCCCATATATATTACATAGTAGACTCATCCCTTTAAAAATAATATGGTCCCATTCATATGAAGGGTGTAACATGGCTGCATTCCTATCGCCATTGGCTATACTCAAATATCCTCCCCCACACTATGGTGGAGCCCCCCCCCAAAACGACCTCATAAAACATGGAAACCCAATGCATGGAGAAGTAGTAGAGACAGTGCTGGGAAAAAAACGCCATCCAACACTGCAGAAATGAACATCAATAAGACGTGTCACATATCATATATCAGGACATGACACACAGTGCGGGGACTATATGTACCGTGACTGCCCCCCCCCCCCTGCAGATGTGTGACTGATGGGGACAAATACTGCAGTGAATGTGCGTCCTGGTGATACTTTATATCTGCTGGATTGCTGCATTGTTACAGGTTTTATACTCTTGTGTAGTTGGGTGTTTTATGTTATTTGTGTGGATATTGATCATTGTGGTTATAGTGTGTATAGTGCACTGTATGAATGTATGTCAGTGTGTATGACGCTATATGTCTGTATATATGGCATGTATGTCTCTGTGTGTCTGTACATGTGTGTATATATAGCATGTATGTGTCTGTGTGTCTGTGTACATGTGTGTATATATGGCATGTATGTCTCTGTGTGTCTGTGTATATGCCTGTATATATGGCATGTATGTCTCTGTGTGTATATGTGTGTATATATGGCATGTATGTCTCTGTGTGTCTGTGTACATGTGTGTATATATGGCATGTATGTCTCTGTGTGTCTGTGTACATGTGTGTATATATGGCATGTATGTCTCTGTGTGTCTGTGTACATGTGTGTATATATGGCATGTATGTCTCTGTGTGTCTGTGTACATGTGTGTATATATGGCATGTATGTCTCTGTGTGTCTGTGTACATGTGTGTATATATGGCATGTATGTCTCTGTGTGTCTGTGTACATGTGTGTATATATTGCATGTATGTCTCTGTGTGTCTGTGTACATGTGTGTATATATGGCATGTATGTCTCTGTGTGTCTGTGTACATGTGTGTATATATGGCATGTATGTCTCTGTGTGTCTGTGTATATGTGTGTATATATGGCATGTATGTCTCTGTGTGTCTGTGTATATGTGTGTATATATAGCATGTATGTCTCTGTGTGTATATGTGTGTATATATGGCATGTAAGTCTCTGTGTGTCTTTGTATATTTGTGTATATATGGCATGTATGTCTCTGTGTGTCTGTGTACATGTGTGTATGTATGGCATGTATGTCTCTGTGTGTCTTTGTATATGTGTGTATATATGGCATGTATGTCTCTGTGTGTCTTTGTATATGTGTGTATATATGGCATGTATGTCTCTGTGTGTCTGTGTATATGTGTGTATATATGGCATGTATGTCTCTGTGTGTCTTTGTATATGTGTGTATATATGGCATGTATGTCTCTGTGTGTCTGTGTACATGTGTGTATATATGGCATGTATGTCTCTGTGTGTCTGTGTACATGTGTGTATATATGGCATGTATGTCTCTGTGTGTCTGTGTATATGTGTGTATATATGGCATGTATGTCTCTGTGTGTCTGTGTACATGTGTGTATATATGGCATGTATGTCTCTGTTTGTCTTTGTATATGTGTGTATATATGGCATGTATGTCTCTGTGTGTCTGTGTATATGTGTGTATATATAGCATGTATGTCTATGCCTGTTTGAGTGCAACTACAAATTGAATCGCATGTGTGTACGTGAGCATGCATGAGTTACACATGTAGCTATGTTTACTTGTACAATGTATATCTGCATATAGCCTGTGTTTATGTGTGCACAAGCAGTGTATATAAGTGTATATGTATGCACATAGGGGGTAGCTGTGTACATAGCGCATGTCTGTATGTGTGTATGAATGTGTTAACATATGAGTTTGCACATATAAAATATGCCAGTGTATGTATGCATATGTCTGAGTGAACTTATGAGTGTGTAGATATAGAGTATACCTGCTTGTGTATGAATGTACAATGTGTATGTATGGCTTGAAATATGACAGTGTACATATGAACAGGGTGTATGAATTTGTTAACATGTCACCATATACACATATATACATATTCTAGCATATATATATATATGTACAGCTGCGTGTATATATGTGCAGGGTGTAAGTATGGGTTTACATATTATTGTATACATATCATATTCAGTATGCGGTATACGCATGCATGCGGTTTATGTATGTGTATCTGAGTGTATAGATATAGAGTATATGTGTGTGTGTAAGTATAAGGTGTATGTATGTAATGACATATGATTGTCTACATATACAGAATTCCTATGTGTGTGTATGTATAGGGTGCATGTATGCATTGACACATAAGTATGTACATAGAGTATGCCTGTGTATGTATATGTGTATAATATAGAAGTGTGTGTACGTATATGTCGACATATGAGTGTGTACATATAGAGTACACCTGTGTCACTGTACGTGTATGGGCATATGAGTGTGTACATATAGAGTACACCTGTGTCACTGTACGTGTATGGGCATATGAGTGTGTACATACAGAGTACACCTGTGTCACTGTACGTGTATGGGCATATGAGTGTGTACATACAGAGTACACCTGTGTCACTGTACGTGTATGGGCATATGAGTGTGTACATATAGAGTACACCTGTGTCACTGTACGTGTATGGGCATATGAGTGTGTATGGGCAGTGTTTGCCTGTATGTATGTACAGGGTGTAGGTATTCGATGATATATGAGTGTGTATGAGACTACACCTGTAGCATGTATATATGTGTGTATATATCTGTGAGCTTGAGTGTGTATGAACATATCTGCACAAACATTACATCTATACATCCTGTACGTGTGCAGCGACCGCTCTGCATTTTCCTACAACTTCTACGTCGAACCACATTACAAACACCAGCTACACATAGCAGCAGCAGCAGCAACACATGAAGCAGAGCCGGATAGAGAATGCCATTCACTGCCTGTATACTTGACGCACTGTATGAGACATACACACACACCTATGGATGTGTGCAGCATACAAGCACAGGGTTAAATAGCACAGCACTCCAAACGCCTGCCAAATCCCTGCCAATGTGAGTAAACAAGCCCCAAAACCATGAATGGAGCAGCTACCAACCACCAGTCCAGACCAGTGCGATCAACAATTATGTGGGAAGGGTCTCCGACCAGGATTGATAATGCAGAACTGGTGGGCACAGGGTAGGGGGGGATTCATCCTATATACAGGTGTCACTGGGAGGAGATACTGCCTGGGGCATATTCACATTGACGCAATCAAGGTCAGTTATTTGGCACCGTAGATGGCCTGTTATCAATGCAGATGTGCCAAGCATGTGGGAAGGGAAGGGGGGTTGTATTCTAAGCAATGGCTCACATCACAGGTAACCACCAAATAAGAACCATCCGAAAAGATCATCCACCTGTGACGCACTGGATGACCCCCCTTGAATACCAATGAGCAGGATAGCCTTATTATTAAAGCACCGCTACATAAGTCTCTACTACTCACCACTAGCGTTTTTACCGCATATAAGGTGCTGGAAAGGTTGAAGTAAACCCCATAGCTCCGAATCGTTGCTAATCGCTTGTTCCAGGGATTCCGGAGTAAAGTTTGGCGCCTCGTTTTCCTTCTCGGGGCGAGGCATGGCCAGGACCCTCTTGTAGATCTCCTTGAAGAGGGTTTCCATGCAGGCTGTCAGGTAGATGGCGGAGTGTTCGTGGATCCTTAGCGCCACCCTGCTGTCCACCATCCACCTATAGAACTTCCCCACCAAAAAAGTCAGGCCACAACGCACCGATTTGCCCCGGCTTAGCCTATCCCCAGTGCTCATGTTGTATAGGGATAGAGCGCTAAGGGCCGAGGCGGTGCAACTGGAAGATAGCGACCATGCCAAGACTATCTCCATGGCACTTTGGATCTCGTACTTGGTGCATTTGGCAAATCTTAGACTCAGCCGTTGAGCCTCTTTGGCAATCCTGACGAGGGACCTGCTGACCAGGGTGGACAGCTTGGAGAGGACATCTTTGCTGGTACCAGTCAGTATCTGCTCTTTCTTCAAAAGAGCTTCAAGCTCCTCAAGGCTCCAGGGGACTTCCTCAAGGTCAGGCAGCCTGGAGCACTGTCCTGAGCAGTCCAGGACCTCCGAGTCTTCAGCCAGGACAGTATTGACAGTGTCAAAGCTGTTGTGTCTACTGTGCATGGAGTCAGTTAGAAGCCAGCAGTTTCCTCCATGGGGATAAGCTACCGGGTGAGAATCGGAACACAGGGACAAGTTGGAAGACCTGACGGAATCAGCTGCACCACCATAACCAGAATCCAGGGTCAAATCTTCCAGTGTCCTCACAGCTGTCTTACCTCTTCTTGCCATAACTGCACTTCATACTGCACCAGTAAAACTAAAGGGAGGAAAAATAAAGGAGCAACTGCTGCAGTTATTTGTCTCTTAAAGGGATGACCAAGCCTACCCCTCTTCAAGGAATAGTCAACCACAAGGTTCTTCTCCTTCCAAGGAGCTGCAGAAGGCTCACAAAGTCCGATGTGACGGTGCTATCTCCTCCAACAGCTCTGCAGCCAGCTCTGAGCCCTGCACTGCATCATAGCAAAGAAGCAAAGCAGCAGACAGAGAAGAGACTGGGCTCAAGTCAGGGGGCGGGGCTTCAAGGCAGGGGATCTGAGCATTGGCCAATAGCGAGGCAGAGGAATGAGCAGCCAAGCAGCAGCAATGGGAATGTCAGCCTGCTGCAAGCCAAATGGAGAGATTGTCACTACAGAGAGGAATCACACTGAAATTCTTCTCATTCTCCTCTACTTACAGCCACTGCAGGATGGGGAGTGCCCTAAGGAACCATAGGGGGGCGCTGCAGGGAGGAATCTGTCCTCAACAGGTGATGAACTAGTTGCTGGGGCTGTGGGAGAAGTCAGATGCAATAGTCTGCAGGGTTTGTGTTATTGCGTTCTGGGAAAGGAACAGTCAATATTTCTCAGAAGATTCTTCACTTTGCAACATTGTGTCGGGTCACATCCTGTTGGGAGGTGACATCATAAATAATAGTAAATTAGTAACCCAGCTTTCCTCCAGTGCTATGTCACAATGCAGATTCTGTTTAGGTGATACCAGGACTTCTAGGACATAGACAAAAGAAGCCTCCAAATGGGGTTGTCTTCTGCTGTATGTCTGGGCTCCAGTATTGGGATGGAGTATAGAATCCTCTGGTGGGCCAGTCTCACACCAGGGGGTATTATCCCCTATATACCCCACTAATACATCAGTAATTGTGAACTATTGTATGAATTAGCTCACTTTCTTATAATCCAGTAGTTAGATAGTTTTTAAAGGGGATGTCTGATTTTAATATCACATTGGTGGGTGAGGGTCTAAAACCCAAGACTGCAAGTGCATTTCCAATGATCATCTGCTCTTCGCTGCTCCAACATTGAAACTATACAGTGTACAGGACCAAACAGCTCCATCCACAGTTAAGTGGCAGTGCCATGGCACAGCAGCTCCAATGCCATATTACATAGACCTAGGACACAGCTATTTACTTCTAGATACTTCAAGACCATATAGTTCCAAAATAAAGGCTACTGTGAACCAGTGATTGAGGGGGTTTCAGTTCCCAATTTATCTCATATTGTTTACTTATCTTAAAGGGGTTGCACTAAGTGCCACAGGTCCGACTGCTGGCAATCCCCACAATTACAAGGGTAGACTACCAGTGGGGTCGGTGGGGGTCCATTCTAGTGATCGGTGGGCGTCCATTCTAGTGATTGGTGGGGGTTCATTCTAGTGATTGGTGGGGGTCCATTCTAGTGATCGGTGGGCGTCCATTGTAGTGATCGGTGGGGGTCCATTCTAGTGATCGGTGGGGGTCCATTCTAGTGATCGGTGGGGGTCCATTCTAGTGATCGGTGGGGGTCCATTCTAGTGATCGTGGGGGTCCATTCTAGTGATCGGTGGGCGTCCATTCTAGTGATCGGTGGGGGTCCATTCTAGTGATCGGTGGGGGTCCATTCTAGTGATCGGTGGGCGTCCATTCTAGTGATCGGTGGGGATCCATTCTAGTGATCGGTGGGGGTCCATTCTAGTGATCGGTGGGCGTCCATTCTAGTGATCGGTGGGGATCCATTCTAGTGATCAGTGGGGGTCCATTCTAGTGATTGGTGGGGGTTCATTCTAGTGATCAGTGGGGATCCATTCTAGTGATCGGTGGGGGTTCATTCTAGTGATCGGTGGGGGTCCATTCTAGTGATCGGTGGGCGTCTATTCTAGTGATCGGTGGGGGTCCATTCTAGTGATCGGTGGGGCTCCATTCTAGTGATTGTGGGGGTCCATTCTAGTGATCGGTGGGGGTCCATTCTAGTAATCGGTGGGGGTCCATTCTAGTAATCAGTGGGGATCCATTCTAGTGATCGGTGGGGGTCCATTCTAGTGATCGGTGGGGGTCCATTCTAGTGATCAGTGGGGATCCATTCTAGTAATCAGTGGGGATCCATTCTAGTGATCGGTGGGGGTCCATTCTAGTGATCAGTGGGGGTCCATTCTAGTGATCGGTGGGGGTCCATTCTAGTAATCAGTGGGGGTCCATTCTAGGGATCGGTGGGGGTCTATTCTAGTGATCGGTGGGGATCCATTCTAGTGATCGTGGGGATCCATTCTAGTGATCGGTGGGGGTCCATTCTAGTGATCGGTGGGGATCCATTCTAGTGATCGTGGGGATCCATTCTAGTGATCGGTGGGGGTCCATTCTAGTGAGGGACAGGGTCTGATTTGGCTCTGTGCAGCGCTGCGGTATCTGTGTGCGCTATATAAATATAAATAGAGTTATTATTATTAATATTCCCTTTAACAACCACTCATGTTACTCTGTGCCCCTATACAATACGATAAAAATGTTTGCTATTTTTTTTAGGTCTCCAGTAGGGGGCAGCCAAGATGTAGACCCCTGAAAATGGAAATTCATACATGGGGGTTAAGGATCCCCATTTCCATTATAGACAGGGTCTCAGCATTCGGACCCTCAGATATGAGACAGTTATTCTCTAAGTGTTGCACCTGTATGTCCATAAGTACTCTATAAATGACAGCAGAAACCTAATGGGGTGTTTCAGGACATAGATTAGAATAGGTCATGAATATCAGATTGGCTCTACTGCTCTGTGCATTACATAGTGGCTGTTCTCGGGATTGCACCTCAGCCAATTCACTTGTATAGGACTTATGTGACCTATGAATATGAATCAGTGACCTGTGATCCCCACAATCTCATATTGATGACCTACAGCGAGGGTATAATTCAGAAATTATACTGCGATACATGACTATACATCATATCCAATTCCTGCTGCCATAATTCCTGTGATTATACAAAACATAAACAATTTTCCATCCAGTAATTCCATAATCCCCCGGAGCCTCCAGGTTGTCACCTATGTGCAGGATTACAAGTGACAGATCCCCTTTCATGTCGCCTATTAGGGGAAGTGGTTTTTTTCGTGATTCATTAGGTGTGTTTTCCGAAGAAACTTCTAAAAATAAAAATTTGTATCGCAAACTGCATGCGGCGGGGGCATGGAAATAGCCAATTTGAATAAAACGAATGTAATAATCTGAAAATAGCGCCTTCATATCATGTAATTACCTGCCGTTGGATATTTTCCACTAGTGAGGTCATGACCATTGTACATTTTATCTCCGCGCTGTAGAAAAATTATAGAAAATCAACATTTAGAACCAAATTCTTCATTCAGAATCTTTATAATATACCGTATTTTTTGGACTATAAGACACACTTTTTAGCAAGAAAAAATCTTGCTAAAAAGTCCATGCGACTTATAGACCAAAGGTCAGGAGGATCCAGCACTGCCAGACCCTCCTGACCACTGTAATGGAGATTGGGTGATGCCCTGACATAGAGCTGCACCCGATCTCCCAGAGAGGAGAGGCTCCGGACTGCTCTCCCCAATGTCCTACAGGTACAGGACCTGCGGTGATGTCAGAATCATGTGACTGATCACATGTTTCTTACTTCACCACAGGTTTGATACTGCCATGCTGCTCTGGGACAGGGTAAGAAGAAGGGTAATGGCGGAAGTATGTGTGTGTATAGCTGGCTGTGTCTGTTGTGTGTGTGTATATCTGAGCTGTGTGTGTTGTGTGTGTGTGTATATCTGAGCTGTGTTTGTTGTGTGTGTGTATATCTGAGCTGTGTTTGTTGTGTGTGTGTGTAGCTGAGCTGTGTGTGTTGTGTGTGTGTATCTGAACTGTGTGTGTTGTGTGTGTATATCTGAGCTGTGTGTGTTGTGTGTGTGTGTGTATCTGAGCTGTGTGTGTTGTGTGTGTATATCTGAGCTGTGTGTGTTGTGTGTGTGTGTATCTGAGCTGTGTGTGTTGTGTGTGTGTATATCTGAGCTGTGTGTGTTGTGTGTGTGTATAGCTGGCTGTGTATCTGTTGTGTTTGTGTATATCTGAGCTGTGTATGTTGTGTGTATAGCTGAGCTGTGTGTGTCGTGTGTGTGTATAGCTGAGCTGTGTGTATTGTGTGTGTGTATATCTGAGCTGTGTGTGTTGTGTGTGTATAGCTGAGCTGTGTGTGTTGTGTGTGTATAGGTGAGCTGTGTGTGTGTGTGTATAGCTGGCTGTGTGTGTTGTGTGTGTGTATAGCTGAGCTGTGTGTGTTGTGTGTGTATAGCTGGCTGTGTGTGTTGTGTGTGTGTATAGCTGAGCTGTGTGTGTTGTGTGTGTGTATAGCTGAGCTGTGTGTGTTGTGTGTGTGTATAGCTGGCTGTGTGTCTGTTGTGTGTGTGTATATCTGAGCTGTGTGTGTTGTGTGTGTGTATAGCTGAGCTGTGTGTGTTGTGTGTGTATAGCTGAGCTGTGTGTGTTGTGTGTGTGTATAGGTGAGCTGTGTGTGTTGTGTGTGTGTATATCTGAGCTGTGTGTGTTGTGTGTGTATAGCTGAGCTGTGTGTATTGTGTGTGCGTATAGCTGAGCTGTGTGTCTTGTGTGTGTGTGTATATCTGAGCTGTATGTGTTGTGTGTGTGTATATCTGAGCTGTGTGTGTTGTGTGTGTGTATATCTGAGCTGTGTGTGTTGTGTGTGTATAGCTGGCTGTGTGTCTGTTGTGTGTGTGTATATCTGAGCTGTGTGTATTGTGTGTGTGTATAGCTGAGCTGTGTGTGTTGTGTGTGTGTATAGGTGAGCTGTGTGTGTTGTGTGTGTATAGCTGAGCTGTGTGTGTTGTGTGTGTGTATAGGTGAGCTGTGTGTGTTGTGTGTGTATAGCTGAGCTGTGTGTATTGTGTGTGCGTATAGCTGAGCTGTGTGTGTTGTGTGTGCATATAGCTGAACTTTAGTGCGAGCAACAGGGATATTTTAATTGGTGTAAAATATATTTTTCCTTTTATTTGGAAGCCTAAATCTGGGGTGCGTCCTATAGTAAGAAGCGTCTTATAGTCTGAAAAATACGGTATGCCTCTTTGCAAAACTACTACTACCATCATCATGCTGGAGGTCGGGAACCACCTTGACCATTAAGATTGGCTTAGAAGTTCTCAGGTGTCAAGCTTCCATGATGGAGAACCTTCTTCCGAAGTGCCCTACATGGGAAGAGTTTTCACAGTGATGACCCAAGTTTTTGGACAGGATAATAGAAAAGGTTGTCACAATCGTTGGCATGACTTATGTCCAATCTTAAGATCCGGTTGTGACAACTTTATGACCTCTTGACCCCTCACTAGTGTTAAAAGGGCCCTTGTATCATCATTGGGACTCTTCTGAAGACATGTTTCCATTCTTGGTTCTTATGAAGAAGACTCTTCTTTCAAGACATGTGATAAGGAAGCATGACACGTGAGTAAATTTAATTGGTCACAGGAAGGGTCCCCAACCTCCGGCATAATGAGAATTGTGAAGGACACTTTTCATGCACGGGTTCTTCTGAAGAAAACTCTTCTTGACCTGAGTCAAGATTTTCAAAAAAGGTCTTTCCAAATTAGGATATTAATGGTATCCCTAGATCAGGATGTCGATAACGAATTGGTGTAAATTTGACTCTTAAGACCTTCACCCATCATCTCTTTGAAGCCAATTTGTGTTCTTGAATGTCACAATGCATGTTATTACACATGCATTCACTTGAGGAGATCAAGATGACCCTACAATTGCAAGCATTATCACTACTAATGTAAACACTAGAGGTTCCTCAGGCGTCGTAACACCTACAATCGATCTTCGGAGGGTCTGGACCATTCCAATCTGATATTAATGGTCTATCCCAAGGTTGGCCTCCAATATCCTTCTTGGAAAACCCTATTTAATTGGTACCGTAATTTGCTCTCTAGATTTGGTATGGATCAGAAGCAACAGTACTTTTTCTGACTTTTTCTTGTTACAAGATCCAGATTAGAGATAAGGAACCATGCTTGAAAAACTGGAATCCTCAGAACTGTGTCCTTCACAATCAATATGACTGTGAAGGTCACAATAGAAAATAATTCCTGAGGAAAGGGACTCATGGTTTCAACATGGTGAGAACGTGATTACCAAATCAACCATCTTCTCTCTACAGTCTTAGGTACACCATAATATCAATAATATCACCTAATGGAACAAGTGGCCCAATCCAGGTTACAGAGGGTAGAAGTTGTGACCTCAGTTGGACCTTCTACACTATGGTGACCCGTACAATGTATTATTATCATGGTGGAGTCATCTTTGGTAGGACCAGGTAAAGTTATGGTCCCAGGAGCTCAATTTTTTACCTCTTCAATGAAGACTTTTCTACGATATTTGCTCTTTAGACTAGACAGGGCAGGTGCTACAACACATTGGGTCCTCCTGTTCCAGGACAATCTCATTTTTGTTACGGGTTTGGCATCTATGACTGCTCCAGACATGGACAATGTCACCAGCCGCCATGTTCCTGTCTCTGTTGTTGGATCATCCTCCGTCAGTCACGCTTCTTAGCACCATTGTGCAGGTGTTTCATTTCTGTCCACGGATCACTGGGCCTCACCCTTGTCAAAAGGTAAGAGCTTTACTCCATTTTCCGGATAATAGGTGACCCAACCAGTTTTTCTGACTTCCAGATGTAAGAATGAGCTAATGCAACTTGCAAAGAATTTTGTGTGACGTCTGACCGGTCTGTGTTGTGAGTGGCTCACGTCTTCATACACTAAAATCAGCAAATTCACTTATATTTGGGTGATTCATGTGTGACTCACCCCCAAATTTCTCAAACATAGGTCCTACTGACTACAGGTGCCTGTACACAACTGGGGGTCCAACATACAAAATTGATCTGCTGATTCTGAATGCCATTGCATGGAAGTAACACAGATCAGGGCACATTTACTTACCCGGTCCTGTCGCGATCCTCGCTCTGCATTGTACGACGAGGATGAAGTCCGGTGCGATTCACCAAGATCGTGCGCCCGATTTCCTGCATGTGTCGCTTCCCCGATCACGTCTGCCGGAGTTCAGCTTCTTCTTCCTGGTGTATGAAAGTGCATGACTTGCAGCACAATTTTTAAGTTAAATCCCGTGGTTTGTCCGACGGCCTCCCCCGACAAAATCCGCTTGTGTGCGCCAAAAACCCCTTTTAAATCCCTGTCCCAGCACCGCAAAATGGAAATCGCAGCGATGTCCGGCAAAAGTGCGGTCCTCGGGGCCCTTAGTAAGCCCCATTGTGTAGCTGGAGCTAAGCTGTAGTTACACAACTCCACCACTACACAGAGACCGGAGCTCTTCTTCTGATTCTACATTCTGTGTTGCTTAAAGGGAGTCTAGAAGAAATTGTAAGTGTTAGGTATTGTCCCTGGAAATCAGTGTAATCATACCTCTGTGAGTATCAGCATGACTGTGAAAAATGCATTTATATTTCAGGATTGTAGCTGCACTTAGAACACACGAAAGAGAGTGCTCACATTGCTCTAATGTGAGATCGCTGCTGCCAGTATTTGGTATTCTTCCTGAAAATCTGTGGAACCATGCCTTTATGTGTGTTGTAAGTAGCAGCAGGACTAAAATAGATTTATATTCCAGGATTGTAGCTTGACTTAGAACAAAGGATGTTCATTGCCTCACACTTCTGTGATTGAGACCTTTGCTTTATACTGCTCCACAACACCACCTTCTGAATTCCTGCTTTATTATCCAATCAGAAGCCTCAGAGCAGAGAGGAGGGGACTGCAAAGCAGTGTAATGCAGAGATCTATCAGCACAGCAGTGTGAGGACACTCCCCCATGTAGGGTCAAAACTGCTTGTAGACTCCCTCTAATTAGTTCATCTGATAATTATAACCCATTATACAGCTTTCACAACCAATTATCCTACAACTACGACAAACGGAGGGACCACACCATTCAAATGAGTCTTGTGTGGTGAAAAGTTGTTCTTGGGGTCTCCCCTAGTGTATTGCTTCCTGTTTTGCTATAAATCGTATTGGCTTCCTGTGGTGGCTGATACAATTTATATCAAATCCTCTATTTAAATATTTTCCCTAAATCAACAGTGAAATGAAACCGTGAGATGAAAAATATAGGTCAATGAATTATCATATATTTACTTCTTTATTCTTTACGGGACATCCCCGCATTATGCTTCCTACCTTGTGGCTTGAATTTTGGATGTTCCTCCATGATAATGATAGATAAACAGATATGAGATAGATCGATATGAGATAGATAGATAGATAGATAGATAGATATGAGATAGATAGATAGATAGATAGATAGATAGATAGATATGAGATAGATAGATAGATAGATAGATAGATAGATAGATAGATAGATAGATAGATATATGATAGGATACAGTATATAGATAGATAGATAGATAGATAGATAGATAGATAGATAGATATGAGATAGATAGATATGAGATAGATAGATAGATAGATATGAGATAGATAGATATGAGATAGATAGATAGATAGATAGATAGATAGATAGATAGATATGAGAAAGATATGAGATAGATAGATAGATAGATAGTGATATGAGATAGATATGAGATAGATAGATAGATAGATAGATAGATATGAGATAGATCGATATGAGATAGATATGAGATAGATAGATAGATAGATAGATAGATATGAGAAAGATATGAGATAGATAGATAGATAGATAGTGATATGAGATAGATAGATAGATAGATAGATAGATAGATAGATAGATAGATAGATAGATCGATATGAGATAGATAGATAGATATGAGATAGATAGATAGATAGATAGATAGATAGATATGAGATAGATAGATAGATAGATAGATATGAGATAGATAGATAGGAGATAGATAGATAGATAGATAGATAGATAGACAGATAGATAGATATGAGATAGATAGATAGATAGATAGATAGATAGATAGATATGAGATAGATAGATAGATAGATAGATAGATATGAGATAGATAGATATGAGATAGATAGATAGATAGATATGAGATAGATAGATAGATATGAGATAGATCGATATGAGATAGATAGATATATATGAGATAGATAGATATGAGATAGATAGATAGATAGATAGATATGAGATAGATAGATATGAGATAGATAGATAGATAGATAGATATGAGATAGATAGATATATATGAGATAGATAGATAGATAGATATGAGATAGATAGATAGATAGATAGATAGATATGAGATAGATAGATATGAGATAGATAGATATGAGATAGATAGATATGAGATAGATAGATATATGGATAGATGTTGTGTCCCTGTATTTGGGTCTATTATCACTTATATCATATATAAGACTCTCACTGTGCACATGAAGTGAGGTAGCACAGGATGTACACAGTACATATATACGAGACTCGCCAGGGGGTGATTATACATTACATTCCGTCCTCGGTATTTCCCAATTTCCTACTTACATAACAAAGACAAGAGTTACCAATAAGTTGTACGGACTCTTTCCTCATCGCTCCGTCCTGGTGCAGGACTGAAAGAGGAAACCTGGTCACTCGTAATACTATGGTGCACGCCGCACCTCCATCTTCCTCTGATGTTACACTTAGGGACAGATGTATCACCGTTCTGCGCTCAAGTCTCGATGTTGCACCTTAATTCTGGCGGCAGAATTATCACAAGCGACAACCATCTGTGAGGAGTTGAGTTCCTGCCTCTGATTCCTGATTAATAAATCACTTCAATTTAGGCGCAATATAGCACAATGTAAGAATAACTCTTACAGCAGCACCCAGGTGTGTGACACCCTGCACCCAGTGACCCCCCCCAGCAGGGGCTTCTCCTGGAGGGGATCCTCCGGTGCTGGTCTCAGGCTTCCCCCCTGTAATTCTGGCCAGTATCCTCCTCAGACATTAGTGAAGACATCCTGCTACATGGGACACTTCTCTGTACTGTCTGCAGCTCCCACTCATTTCTCTTCTATCCTGCTACACGGGACACTTCTCTGTACTGTCTGCAAAATCCAACCCACTCCTCTGTCCTTTCTGCAGCTCCTACAAACTTCTCTTCTCTCCTGCTCTGAGCTGAGGCCTTTGCAGATTGTTTGTAAATAGAAGGTGATGAACTGTAAACAGAGGCTGCATGTAGTGTCTATAGTGTCTGTTGAGCTCTGCTATTGGGGATGAGCTACACTGCACAAGAGCTCAGTGTTGCTTCTCAGTTTAGGAACAAACAGAAAAGGGGGGTAAACAATATTCACTCCAAAAGTAGTCGACACATCCAATAAGATCTACAAGATATGGAAAGAGAAAGCAGATGTGCATGTAGACAAAAAATCTTTATTGACAAAAACGGGCACAAGTTAAAAACACTTAAAAAACCTTAAACAGGTATTCATTTAAAAGGGTCCCCCCGAGGTCCTAACATTAGAGAAATGACAAATGATGACAATGTATTCGATTGGGCAAGCAAACACAAGAACAATGGGGGTAATTTACTAAGGGCCCGATTCACGTTTTCCCGATGTGTTACCCGAATATTTCCGATTTGCACCGATTTTCCCTGTATTGCCCCGGGATTTTGGCGCATGCGATCGGATTGTGGCACATCGGCGCCTGCATGCGCGCGACGGAAATCAGGGGGCGTGGCCGAACGAAAACCCGACGTATTCGGAAAAACCGCCGCATTTAAAAGCGGAAAATGTGTCGCTCGGGACGCGCTTACCTGCACTCAGCCGGCCTCAGTGAATTCCGGTGCGTTCAGATGCTTTTCAGCGCAGCAGCGCCACCTGGTGGACGCCGGAGGAACTACCTTATTAAATCCCGGCCAGACCCGAATCCAGCGCAGAGAACGCGCCGCTGGATCACGAATGGACCGGGTAAGTAAATCTGTCCCAATGAGTGTACATATAGACAAAGATGGTAAGTATAGAGTAAATGGTAGGTACTGCCGCCCAAGGAGCTAAGATACAGTTACAGTGAAAAGAATTACATTACCGTAATAAAGGACCAGGGGAGAGAAACGTGGCTTCTCAGTTTAGGCCACATTCAGTCTGGAGTGTTTTTGCACCAAAAATGCGCCTAAATGAACAAGTTGCTAATGATGAATGATTGTTAGGTGCACGAGCACATCTGGATTGGTAGGATAAATGAGGGAAACGTGGTTATTTTAGCTGCCCGGCTAGTTTGGTGTTTAGTCGCAAAACTGGCGCAAAAACAACAGAAAAAACAAGTGATACATCTGGCCCATTGGTCGTTAACATACAGATTCTATACACAAAGATTATGGGGATCATTTATCTTAGGCCTCATTTACATGGACGTCTGGGGGGGGGGGGGGGAATGTATATACATCCACATAGATGGCAATGGTGGCCCAGCGTGCCACGCATGTTAATCTTCCTGGAAATCTATACAAAACATTACTAATAAATATTCCCGTCTCTAGTCAATATCCTTACTGATCTTTGTGTGGCAATTTTAGATTTTACTGCCCACGTATTCATACATGGGGAGGAATAACAGAGGAATACAACAATTATTGGGCCACATTTATCACTCTTTTTTCTGTTGTTTTTGCGCCTTTTCATTCAGGTGCACCGTTTTTGCGCCATTTTTGCGATTAAACGCCAAACTAGCCGCGCAGCAAAAATAAGCAGCTTTCCCTCATCTATCTTACCAATCCAGATGTTTTGCTGCGCCTAATACTCATCACTTGCAACGTCTTCATTTAGGCGCAAAAACGGGCGCAAAAACACTCCAGCCCGAAGGTGGCGTTATCTGAGAAGAAAGCACTGAGCCCCTTTCCAGAAGAGCTCATTTCTGGCAGCAGAGCTCAGCCAGACACTGGAACATATAATGGATACAATTAGATACTCTGCAGACACTAGAACATATAATAGATACATTACATACACTACAGACAGGAGCTGCAGACTCTATTTACAGTTCATCACCTTCTATTTGCTAATCATTCTGCAGAATCCTGAGCTCACAGCAAGACAGGAGAGAAGTTTGCAGAAGTTTGCAGATACTACAAACAAGTGTCCCCCATGTAATTCTGCACAGTGTCTGAGGGGGATATTGTGCAGAATTACAGGGGTGCAGCAGGAGACCAGCATTGGGGGATCCCCTCCAGGAGAAGCCACTGCTGAGGAGGTCACTGGGTGCAGGGTGTCACACACCTGGGTGCTGCTGTGAGTGTTATCTTCATTCTGGGCTGTGGGAGAAGCAGAGAGGAGCTTGTAGCAGGATCACATGTAAGTGCCCGAATCTAACATTGCGCCTAAACTGCGCCTAAACTGTGTTAAAGTAAAGTGATTAATAAGAGGCAGAAAATATACTTATCACAGATGGTTGTAGCTTGTGATAATTCTGGCAAAACAGTGCGCCCGAATTTAGGCGCAACTACTACACTTAGGCGCACAAAAGTGATAAATGTGGCCCATAGAGTGCTTGCTTAATGAAACAGGAAACAAAGACTTTAGAAGGAGCTTAACTAAGGTGTGAGAGGAAGTATGAGTCCTCACCATGCCTTACATCCCGGCTGCTATTGTAATGCTCCTCTTACCTGTCGGAGAATAATCTTCCACACATGTGCCATGTTTATAAAAGGTATCTCATAGCTGGTGAAGATTAGCTATAATGTCTCCCATAGACTAGAAACACAAATTAACAAAAAATAATCTGCCCATAACTTTCCATCACACAATCAGAAGCCTCAGCAGGAAAAGAACAAATGATCTGTGCTTATTGGAATAAAGCACTTGCAGGTAAGATAGAAACTTAGTATTAGCTCCAGCAGCCTTTGTTTCTGCCTGTGTTTCCACATACTCACTTACTCCAAAGCATAAGCAGGACCTCCAGCTGCCTCTGTATGTGCTTATGTCTCTGCTCTCTCACATTCAGAAACATCAGCAGGATCGTACTCACTCCAAAGCATCAGCAGGACCATTAGGGCCATGCAGCAAAACTACTGATGGGTTTATGAGAGATTGGTCCTGTCAGACTAATATGATTGGTTTCTACGAGGAGGTAAGTTCCAGACTGGATCTGGGGGACGCTGTGGATGTTGTATATCTGGACTTTTCAAAGGCATTTGACACCGTGCCACATAAAAGGTTGGTATATAAAATGAGACTGCTGGGAATAGGGGAAAATCTGTGTATTTGGGTAAGTAATTGGCTTAGTGATAGAAAACAGAGGGTGGTCATTAATGGCACATTCTCAGATTGGGTTGAGGTTACCAGTGGAGTGCCACAGGGGTCAGTATTGGGGTCACTTCTTTTCAATATTTTTATTAATGACCTTGTAGTGGGTTTACACAGTCAAGTTTCAATATTTGCAGATGATACTAAGCTGTGTAAAGTAATAAATACTGAGGTCGATAGTTTAGCATTACAGAGAGATTTGTGGAAGCATGAGGAGTGGGCAGAGAAGTGGTTGATGAGGTTTAATGCAGATAAATGTAAAGTTATGCACTTGGGCCATGGAAACAAAAAGTATAATTATGTTCCTTGGTAAAACTGGAGCTGAAAAGGACTTGGGGGTATTGGTGGATGGTAAACTTAATTTTAGTGACCAGAGCCAGGCGGCTGCTGCTAAAGCAAATAAAATTATGGGGTGTATCAAGAGAGGAATAGATTCTCATGATAAAGACATAGTTTTGCCCTTATACAAATCCCTGGTCAGACCACACATGGAATATTGTGTACAGTTTTGGGCCCCAGTGTATAAAAAGGATATAGTAGAGCTGGAACGGGTGCAGAGTAGAGCAACCAGGATTATTAGGGGAATGGGGGGATTAGAATACAATGACAGATTACAAAATTTGGGATTATTCAGTTTAGAAAAAAGACGACTGAAGGGAGATCTCATTACAATGTACAAATACCTGAACGGACAGTACAAGGATCTCTCCAAAGATCTTTTTATACCTCGGCCTGTGACCAGGACAAGGGGGCATCCTCTACGCCTAGAGGAGAGGCGATTCTACCATCACCATAGACAAAGGTTCTATACTGTAAGAGCAGTGAGACTGTGGAACTCTCTGCCGCAGGAGGTTGTTATGGTGGACTCTATGTACATGTTCAAGAGAAGCCTGGATGACTTTCTGGAGAGAAAAAATATCATGGGTTATGGGGATAAAACATTTATTTAATTCTTAAAGGTTGGACTTGATGGACTTGCGTCTTTTTCCAGCCTTATATACTATGATACTATTATACTAAAGCACTTTGGGGTAATACAGAAACTTAGTATTAGCTTCAGGATCCTCTGCCTGTGACTTTCACTCACTCATTCTGAAACATCTGCAGAATCATGAAGGACATATAGAAAAATAGTGACTTGTACTGATTGAAATAATGCATTTGGGGTAAGATAGAAACTTACTATTATCTCCAGCAGCCTCTGTATGTGTCTATGTCTCTACTCTCTCACACGCAGAAACATCAGCTGGATCATACTCCAAAGCATCAGCAGGACCATAAAGGACATGCAGAAAACTACTGCCCTGTACTCATGGGAATAAGGCACTTGGGGGTAATACAGAAACTTAGTATTATATCCAGCATCCTCTCCCTGTGTCTCTCACTTACTCATTCTGAGGCCTCTGCAGCATCATAAAGAACATATGGAAAAGTACTGACTTCTACTGATTGAAATAAAGCACTTGGGGTGAGATAGAAACTTACTATTATCTCCAGCATTCTCTGCATGTGCCTATGTCTCTGCTCTCTCACAGAATACTATAGGGAAACATAGAGAAGTACTAACCTTTACTTATCAGAATAAAGCAATTGGGGTGTGATAGAAAGTTACTATTCTCTTTAGCGGCCTTTCTCTGTGCTTATGTCTCTCCTTTTTCACTCTGACTTGTACTGATTGGTATAAAGCACAGTAAGATTGAAACTTACTATTTGCTCCAGCAGCCTCTGCCTGTGCCATTGTCTCTCACTCTCAAAAACATCAGCAGGATCACATAGGACTTTATGGAAAACTACTGACTTATACTGGTAAGAATAAACCACTGGGAGTGAAATAGAAACTTACTATTAGCTCCAGCGGCCTTTGTCTCTTCCAGTATCTCAACTCCCTCACTTACCTCTTGCACATTCTTCCCCCTCTCCTCTCCATAGGCTTCTATGTAATTGAATGCCTCTGTTAGCTTGCAGTCACATTCTATAGTTTCTCTGGATACATTACTATGATTTTTTTGAATATTGTACAGTTTTTGTTCCTAATCCTCAATAGGGGTAGATTTTGGCAGCCAATAACGCCAGACAATTATTGCTTAGCTGCTGGGAAGTCAAATCAGGGGTCCCAAATTACTTTTGTAAATGGGTATTCCTATTAAGTGCCCAATAAGACACCAGGTGACCTTAGATCCTCCCATTAGAGGTGGGAACTCCCATGAATAAGTCATATTTGGCCATTACTATTGATATGCCATAAACATCTCAAACAGGAAGTCCTACAATCAGAGTTGGACTTGGGTTCCTTTGACCCACCAGATAAATTCCCTTTGGGTGCCCACTCATTATCATCCTCTAAGAAATAGACCCTACTACCATCTCAATTTGGTTGTCTTTTACTGGAACTCTGGGGTCCAGTATCAGGATAGAACCTGGACCCCTCAGAAGATCCCGTGGTTCACCGGTGTCTGGCTTGACTGACACTGAATACAATCGTACAATCTGGCCTTCAAACCCCAAAACAGTTTGTGTCCTGCTGTTCTCATCTATGAAAGAAGATATTGTAAAATTTCGTAAAGTGGAAAATTTCCGCTTCTTTGAACTAAAAAATTTCGAACCAAAAAAAAAAAAAAACTCAACAGATATAAATAGTTTAATAAACAAAAGACAATCGACGCAGAAGCTCACGGGGGCCGGGATGGAGCACTATAATCATCTCGGATAACGCCTGCAAACTCATTCCCTTCCAGCAGCTGTGACCCGCTATGTAGCGCGCAAAGATCCCCGCCGTGTGACAGAAGCCGATGACTCAAGGTTGTTTGAGACATTAAGGCCTAACAGTTCCGATCAAAACATGGAGCTTGTTTATACAGCAAACGTCATGTGTCATCACATGGTGTGCGGAGGAGCTACAACATATCAATCACACGCTACATACACCTAACATCTAGATAACATGCAATACTAGGAAGCAATGGACCATTTCTAACCTATATACAGTGTCGGACTGACCCACCAGAGTACAAGAGGGTCTTCTGGTAGCAGTGTTGGACTAGGGTGATGCAATGATGTTGTTGAGGGCCCACCCTTCAATCATCTAGTGTCTCCTCCAGGCACGGTTCTATCTTCTATTAGTTCCTTTATGAGATTCTGGTCTGACTGGAGAATCTTCTGGTATTTTGGTGGACCAGTCTAACCGTGGCTCTAACCCAAAGATCCAAAAGAAGACAACCCAATTTGGAGGACACTGAAGTTTGAAGGACCACAGATTAATCTAATGGCCTCTGGAACCAGAAACGTCTTTGTTTATTACCATACCTCTCTCAAAAAGGAAATGGGATCATATCAAGGCAGGGCTGACATGAACATCCATAAGGTAGGTAGACTCGGCTGAAAAATTGGTTTATTGGTGGCATTTTTTATGCAAGGTTGGATGATATGAAATCTATATCTTGGTAATTTAGATGACAATCAATATGGTGGCCTATCTAATGCCCACAAGGGGTTGTCCGCAACCTAAAAGTTTTGACCTTTGACTTTTTTGGAGCCTTCCTGTAAATTACTTTGGTAAGCAATATTTATTTTTTTTATTTCTCCACTGATATCTCTTCGATACTTATTTATGATTATCCTACTAACTTTCCCACAAAGGGGACAAGTTTATGCAAATACATATCAATACTAACATTAATGGAAATATTGGGGGCTTGTCCGGGACGGAATTAAAGTTTGAAATTCAACTGTTAAAAAGTCATCTACTACCATGTGATCATGTCATCCAATGGCCTTCCAAGAGATCTCATGATTTTTTTTTAGATAGAATAATTCCTATGAGACATTATTGGCTTTGACAATACCTGCTAAGGTTGCAGACAGGGTTTATCTGATATGTTGTAGTTTCTGTATCTGATGGAATTTCCACCTCTGAGTCAAGGTTCTCTCATATTTCACACCTAGGTATAAAAAATGTGAATCACCTGGAAAGATCTGAGCATTTCAGTCGACAGACACTGACTCTTCATTGTCAGACAACGATGATGACAACTTGCGGGAGATGCCGCTTCCACCGCGTGTTAAACATATCCAGGGAATGACGTCCTATTGGGTTTCTCAGGGAAAGAGTGTTATTTTGTGAACATAGCAACAATTTTTGACAGGTCAGGATATATTACACTGTCTGGTGTGTCTGTTTTATGGTTGCTTCATGTATTAGCCTTGGGTATAGTCAATGGTGTGTTGCATATCAAGGGTCGGTATTCTTCAGAATGTGTCCCTAGGTAGAAAGTATAGTGGGGTCCCTCTCCCTGTCCCATTTTACCTAAATATATGGTTTATTTAACTGAATGTTCAAAAAGATGAGTACCGTCATCCAGTGGCAAATAATTCTCCCAGAGAATGAGCCCAGATAATGCTGCCAAGCATTGGCAATGCAATACCTCCATAAGGTTCCCTCATATGACTAAAAAATTGACTAATTATGGGCAATTCTGGAACACTCTTGGGCGAGGTCAACAATAAAAAAAATCAGAGTCCCCGCTCCCGAGTCCCAGCCTTGCTCCGTGTGCGCGCGTCCCCGTGTCTTAGGGTGCGCGCAGCAGTCTTGGAAAATTTAATGGGCCAGCGAGCCATTAATTGGCGCTGGCCATTTTCCATGAGGCTATTTATACCTGCCTCTCCCATCTCACCCTGCCGGATCTTTGTGCCTCACAGCCTGAGAGAAACCTCTATTGCAATTTGCCTGCGTTCCAGTGTCTCCTGCGTTCCTGTGTCTCCTGCGTTCCTGAGTCCCTCCGTGTTCCTTTGTTACCTGAGTCCCTCCGTGTTCCTTTGTTACCTGACCTCCTCCGTGTGCTGTGTTCCCTGTACCCCTCTGTTTGGACCTCCTGTTGCCGACCCCGGATTGGACTCTGACGTTGCATCTCTGCCGCCTGCCCTGACGCTGTGCTTGGACTGTGACTTCGAGATTGACTGCTGTTCCTGTACCTCAACCTTGGCCGCCACTGCAGACAAGTCACGCCTGAGGAACGACCTGGTGGTACCACGCCGCAGCTTGTCTAACCCGCTTTGCGGCAGGCTCTGGTGAAAACCGGGTACCACTTAGACTCCCGTCCCAGGTACTGGCTTGTGTCATTGTCTGCTCAGATTATGAGATGTCACTTCCTTTGGGATCACAAATAGCTTCCTATGGTCCCAGGAGGCCACAGATTCACAGAAGTGGGTCCTCCTGGCACGTCAAGCCAAGCACAGGTGCTGAAGACTGGTGCAACAGGTCCCCAATTCATGAAAAAATCCCTTTAATAATTTGGCCCTTCTTGTAGCATTTGGTTGGGCGATACAAATGTTTACAAACATTTGAATATGACGGTATGAATATTTTTTGGACTGGCCACTCCCTATTTGTCTAAGCTACACTTCTTCTGTGGTGACATGCCCCTTTTAGAGAACTAGGCACAGTACATGGCTGTTATGCCCCTTTGTTGTAGTGTTACTGGTCCAAATCACATATGAAATGTCAGGAAGCCTGAGGGAAACAAGAACAATTTGCCCATTCTTCCAGGACCCGGAATGGTCTCATTTTTTAGGAGCCCTCTGGCGACCTGGGAGAGTGGACAAAAATAGGTTGCTCCTGATCTAAAGTGGTTAGGGGAATCAGATGGTTTGGCTCCGACTCTGTGTCCCATGTATACTTGTATCTAATTGCCCATTTTTTGGTTCTAGAATAGACCATGAGGCATGGAAGTGGTGGAAGTAGAGACCTACTTTAAAACTTGTAGGTCTAGTAGGTCTCAATAGAAAAACTGTGAGTGATGTTGGTGTTTGGTATTGGCCTCCACTGGGCAACTATTGATGGCCTATCAAACCCCTTTAAAATCTCACTGTGGTCACTTAATAAGATAAGCTTGTATCTGGATGGCCATTGTTTTGGTCTCAAAAACATCATAATTCCTTGGAAGTGTTGGAAGTAAATTTATACCTTTAAAACATGTAGGCTTCACTACAAAATCATGGAGTTCTGTTGGGGTCAGTTCCAGCCCCCGCTGATTTACTATTGATGGCCAAGCCAATGCCTTTAATATCAACCTGATTACACTTTTAAAAACTAGACTTGAATCAAAATGGCCATTATTTTGTCTTGAGAAGACCATGAGGCCTTGGTGGAAGTAGAGGTATAACTTCAAACTTGTAGGCCTCAAAACAAAATCGGGGAGTAGAGTTGGAGTCAGGTGTTGTCCCTACACTGATCAACAATTTATAGCCCCTCCAACCCCTTAAAATTTTGTTGAAGTCACTGATTAATAATAGGTTCATATCTAAATGCTTATTTGTCTCGAAAAGACCACGAGGTTTAAGATTTGGAGGAAGTAGAGGCATACCTTCAAACTTGTAGACCTCGAAATAAAATCAGGGAATGCCGTTGAGATCTCGTGTTGGCCCGCTAACTGATCAACTATTGATGGCCCTTCCAACTCCATTAGGATCTGCTTGGGGTATCGTAAATCCTTTATGATATGCTGTGATGGTATCTGAATACCCACTTTTTTGGTCTGGAAAAGACCATCATTCCTTGGAAGGGGTGAAAATAGAGGCATACCCCCAGACTTGTAGGCCTTGATACAAAATCATGGAGTGATGTTGAGGTCATATGTCCACCCTCAGTGATCAATGGCCTATCCAACTCCATTTTTTGGTCTTCAAAACACCATGAGACCTTGGAAGCGGTGGAAATAGAGGCATATCTAAAAACTTGTATGTCCTCCATTTACCGTGTGCCATTTGGGAACCTTAGATCCTGCAGAGTCACCAGGTTTGAGGTGTGATCACTACCTTGTAGTGATGTCTCTGTGGGGGAGGACGGAATTCAGGTGAGGAGGCCTCTATGTTGGGTAAAGGAAGTGACAACCATAGCTGAGCGGTGATGTAACTGACACTTGGTTGGACCCAACATGGGACTTGCTAGATTTTCCTGCTGTCACACCATTAGCATTAAGGTGTCTTTGTGACAACACCCTTACCCCCAGGGCTCTGGAGATAATAGATCACATACCTGTAGTTAACCGTGTATGGACTGACTAGTCCGCCGCTGGATCTGCTCGGAATTGCTCGCTGCCGGAGCAGGAAACATTGGAGAAAATAATTGAATAAAGTCAACACGCTCCGAGATTCCTCTCAATTAATAGGAAACACGTCTAATCATTATGAAATGCAGCGGAGTCGTATATCATATAATTAAAGACTTCAGAGGAAGATGGGAGGACAAGCTTCTAACAGATAACATTCGGGATGCTCAGGAATTAACCATTTACAGACTAAAACGAAAGCTGGAACATATCATTGTGGGATGAATCCGTAGATTCTGTGATACTTTGTTGCATATTTGTCCCACAATGCAAAAGACAAATCTTTAAATTAATGTGATTATGCAAAGGAGGGGAGTGCCTGTACAAATTTTGGGAAGGTTCCTGAACAGTGTGTGTTATCCTGTACTGTGACATCACTGTGTGTATTATCCCTGTACTGTGACATCACTGTGTGTATTATCCCTGTACTGTGACATCACTGTGTGTATTATCCCTGTACTGTGACATCACTGTGTGTATTATTCTGTACTGTGACATCACTGTGTGTATTATCCCTGTACTGTGACATCACTGTGTGTATTATCCCTGTACTGTGATATCATTGTGTGTATTATCCCTGTACTGTGACATCACTGTGTGTATTATCCTGTACTGTGACATCACTGTGTGTATTATCCTGTACTGTGACATCACTGTGTGTATTATCTCTGCACTGTGACATCACTGCGTATATAATCTGTGTTCCGTGGCATCATCAGATAAAATTAGCAAGAAGTTTTCATCTTAATGTAATTAAACTGGACAGAACTTTAATAACAGACACAACCTCAGTGAAGGGGGGGCGCTGTGTGTGAAACGGAGTGTGGTTTTTTAAATGTACTTTTGGTGTATTTACACACTATTAGATGGATAATGTATGTGTGATATCTTCTCATCTCCACTTAAGCTCTTGGTGTTGCCATCCGGTTGCCGGGATGTGATTAATGGCTCCGGCGCAGCGTTCGTCCATATAAATAGCTTTTTATTAGATGATCGCGGGATGATTGTGCTTTACAATTTTTATAGCGCGGCGATAATGCGATGCTCTGCAGCTGATACCATTTACCCTGAAGATCCGATTTGTTTCCAGTTGATTTTTCATCCATTAAAGTATAATTTCAATTTCCCAAAAAATGTAATCCCGTATTGTGAGGGATTGGGTTAACACTTCGTAGGACACATAGTTTTTTTTCATTTTACAGCAATGGAGAATTTTTTAATTTTTTTTATCATTTTGAGTCACAGTTGATAAAAATTTAGGAAAATTATTCTGCACAGATAGGGGCAGCCAAAAATACCTGCTCACTCCTGTGGGTTCCTTTGGTTAGGTCATCCAAATTTCTAGTAGAGCAGATAAATCTCCTGACAAGGTCTGAAGACTGCCGCCTCTAGGGGGAGCTCTACAAATCTATATGTAGTGAGGACTTCAATGTGGACGCTTCTCCTGACAAGCTCTGAAGACTGCCGCCTCTAGGGGGAGCTCTACAAATCGGTATGTGGTCAGCACTTCAATATGGAAGCTTCTCCTGAGGTCAAGACTAAATCTTCGAGGAGGGAAGGGTTGGCCATTGAACAGGCAGTGGAGCCTCTTGTGGTGTTGTTGGGCTTTGTTGATCACTTGTGACTTGGTGGCAGATCGATGGTCACTACCAATGGTGATAAGTGGACCTTAGGTGTTGAACCCTTAGGGCGCACCAGACTGATATAAAGATCTGATGTTCTACCGTTAGAGTGTAGAACCCCTGACTAGAAAACTCATACGTGTTCGTCTACAGGCAGCTACAGGCACAACAAGATTTACAGTAGTAAATCCTAAATCCCCATTTTTCTGGAGCGTTACTCAATTTCTTCTGTCCCTTATCCTTCATTTCCTCGGCAACTCCAAATTCTCCAATTTCTCTAATTCACATAGTGGAACCTGCACCCTCTGAGGTGTGATGTGGCTCTACTGGATCTCATGTAGCCTATGTCTAAGGAATTCTCTTGGTACTGTTGGACCTCTACTACAATATGGCCTCCAAAGCTTGACTAAACACCTAACAAGGCCCTTCACCCAATCGGAATCAGAGAGTGCTGTCCAAGTCACCGCTCTCCATTTCTTGGTAACCTGTGAGCTAATGTCCAAATGGTATGGTGGCCAAACCAGACTGGAGTGGACTAAACCAACTAAACCTAGGGTGGGGATGTCAGAAGCCCTCCAACTTTCAAGAAACTTCATTGTTTCCTAAAAAAAAGGCATCTACAAAGGCCAGCAATATCTTATGTTTGAAGTAAGTAGTAGTGGTAGGTCCAGGTTGGAGACGGGAAAGCTCCTATCCATGACGTAGATTGACCCAAGTCAATGGGCTCGCGAGAGTGTTAATTCTCTGTATGGCTCTTCATGGATGGTACGGTGAAGTAGACTGGTCGATTTGAGCTGAACTTTATCAAATGGGGAGTTACAAGACCTTGTGGTTACAGTAGACGGTATATAACAAAAGTACAGGATAGTGTGTGGATGGTCAACTTGGCCACATGTAACCACAGTATCTGACTCCAAAGCCTATTCAGACAATGGGGCTCATTTACTAAGGTTCCGCGGAGCGCGATTCCCTTGGGTTTCCTGAATATTTCCATTTTGCGCCGAATTGCCCAGGGTTTTTGGCACACGCGATCGGATTGTGGCGCATTGGCGCCGGCTTGCATGCAACACAAATCGGGGGGCGTGCCGTTGGAAAACCCGACGGATTCGGACAAACCGCGGAATTTAAAAACAGAATTGTGTCGATAGATCAAGCACTCACATGCACCGGGAAGAAGAAGGTGAACACTGGCGGACCTCAGCGCGGAAGCGACACCTGCAGGAAATTGTACGCACGACCTTAGTGAATTGCGGCAGACCCGAATCCTCATTGGACAACGCACAGCGGGGATCGCGTCAGGACCGGGTAAGTAAATCTGCCCCAATGAGTTCAACGAAAGTCCATATCCTGGTTGAAGGCGATTGGGTGGATGGTTACAATCAAACAAGATCTCTGGATCAATAACTTAGCAAGGCTTTCCAGATGAACCAAACTCAACTTCACAAACCAAACCAGATGGTGCTGTAACTCCTCACCATCAATCAGTCACAACCTAAGGTGCAGTCCATGGTTGGTGGAAGTTGGTGGACCTCAAACATCCTCCTATAGGCTCAATGAAACCAATCCAGATCTTGGACAGGATCCAAGCCAGGGCCATATCCTTGAGTTCCGGGGAATCTTATTAATTCTAAAAAATGCATATGTATAGAAACATTTGGCCAACGGAGCACAAATAACATGGGCCACCCTTTGTAGGATCCAAAAAACCGATACCCTCAAGGAGAGAAGAGTCCACAGTGATTGAGCATAGACAACATACTTCTGAAGACATAATAAAATAAAGCCGGAGCACCGGGAGATGTTTGATTTCTAAGCGGCTGCTGGTGACTCATGACCGGTGCCTCGTAATTGATTCTCTGTGAGGTACGCTTGCCGACAGAGCGGACAGTTTACAGAACAAGGGGTGAGCGGCTGACGGCAGCGGAGGACACAAGCTGCGTACAATAGCTAGAGCGACGATCAAGGGGTGTCAATAACCGGCACCTAGAATTCCGTAGCAACTGTGTCGCGTGGCTCTTTGGTACGTTTCTTGACCCCAATATAGAAGACTTTGGGGGTCATTTACTAAGGGCCCAATTCACGTTTTCCCGACGTGTTACCCGAATATTTCCGCTTTGCGCCGATTTTCCCTTAATTGCCCTGGGATTTTGGCGCACGCGATCTGTTTGTGGCGCATCGGCGCTGGCATGCACGCGACGGAAATCGGGGGGCGTGGCCGAATGAAAACCCGACGGATTCCGAAAAACCGCTGCATTTAAAAAAAAAAAAAAGTGTTGCGGGGCTCGCGCTTACCTTCACTAGGAATAGGCGGGTGTATTTCAGTGCATTCCGGGGAACTTCAGCGCAGCAGCGCCACCTGATGGAAGTCGGAGGAACTACCTTAATGAATCCCGGCCGGACCCGAATCCAACGTAGAGAACGCACCGCTGGATCGCGAATGGACCGGGTAAGTAGATCTGCCCCATTGTCAACGGAAAAATGGAGGTTATTGAAGATGTACAAAGGTTTTTCCATCTACGTTAAAAATATCAAGAGGGTTGTATCATTGGCTTGACCTGGAAAATATATCTAGCAATGTATTTCTAGATCAATTAGTGTCAGTCTGCTGCAGCTAAAGCCAAAGATTTATTACTTTGGAAATGGGAACCAAGTGCTAAATTATGGCACAAATTTAAAGGGAACCTGACACCTGCTTTTTCACCACTAAACCACCAGGGCTCTCACGTAAAATATGTTATATGATTTCTATATGTAATAAAACTTATTGACATAAGAGTCACTTTTTGTCTGAAATGAGTCACTTTAAGAGGCTGGAGGAGGAGCATCACTTCGGACACTGCTATCTTGCACTCTATAGAACATAGAACTAAGGGGGTCATTTATCTTATTTCCCCCTTCCCTGAGCTCTTTTTGCACCTTTTATGAGTCTATTTTTTGCACCACATTTGTCTTTGTAGTTTTGGCTCTTGGTCAAATGTAAATTTCTTTGAGACTAATAAGCAAATTTTTGCGCACCCCATAGCATTATCTTTCCTACACATGGTCAGGCCTGAAGTGTTTTTGCGCAATTATTTAGGTACTTATTACGCCCTTTTAGGTACAAATCAGTATTAGATCAGACTCAAACATCTGGAAGCAGGAGAAATACAAAGGCAAATTAGATGCAAACCAGGAAATTGCTAACCCCTGGAAAAAGGTGCAAAAAAAGTGCGCAAATAACCAAAATGCGCCCAAAAAGTCACTAAAATACAATCCAAAAGCATGCAAGGATTGTGGTTCTCTGTGCTACGGTTTTGGAGATACAGGCAATTACAAAATACTTGTCCTTAGTCATACTAGGTATGAGTGAGGGCTAGTATTTTGTTAGGTCCGAAAAGGTCACCCTTTTTTTCATTCCTCCCCCCTTTTGTGTCCTGTATATTTGTGTGCTGCTGCTGTGAGCCCCCTCTGGCAGGATCCGCTCTTCTTTCAGATTCCTATGCCCTGGTGTTTTTTAAAAAAACAGGCTTCTAAAATTTTGCAAATGAGCCTTAGGGGCACCGAGCTCTATAGGTTCCGGAGCTTCTCAGCAGTGGCGTAACTAGAAGCTGATGGGCCCCAGTGCAAAGTCTGTGCAAGGCCCCCGACTATAATGTATGATTTATAGTAATAGTCTTCTCATATGGGAAAATGACACCTTATGGGCCCCCTTAACCTCTGGGGCCTAGTTGCAACTGCACCCCCTCTAGCTATGCCCCTGCTTCTCAGGCTCATTTGCATAATTTTAAAAGCCTATTTTTTCTAAAGTAAGTAACTCCTAGTGCTACAACAGATGTAGCAGTGTGACACTGGTAGCGGTATACAGCTAGCAGACACTTCCGCCATGTACAACAGAAACGCAGGACCATGCTGTAAGTGGTGTTCTTGAGGGGACGGTCGGAGGCTCTGCCTGTCCCCCAGATCGCCCAGCCCACTCCATAGCCCGGCGGTGATTGCCAAGCTTCATGCACCAACCCATTCCCGTTGCATGTGAGTGATTGATTTTGCAACACAATTAGTTTTTTAAATTCCGGGTTTTCCGACGGCCACGGCCCCCAATTTCTGTCGCGTGAAAGCCTGCGCCAAAATCCGATCGCGTGCGCCAAAATCCCAGCGGAATTCGTCGCAAAGCGGAATTAACGGGAAACCCGACGAAAGTGCGGCCGTGGAGCCCTTAGTAAATGAGCCCCTATGTATCTTATTTTGATTTCTTTTTACCCAAGTCACCATCATCACATCCCCTGATCTGTAAAGCAGACTGTATTTTTCATCCTGTATGGAATCTGCATGAAACGCTCCGTTATCTCGTAGTCAGGAACACCTTCATCCACTATGCAGATTCCCACCCTACTGTAGGGAGCTGGTGATGAAGGGGTTACACGTCAATGTAAATCGTGAATCCAACAAATTTGGTCTAAGTAATCTCCAGGCGGAGGGAGCGATGCTCTGCACGGCAGTCCGGCTGCGTTAATCACTCTGCCCTGATCTATTCCCATTCCCAGGATCCACATCCCGTACAGCGCAGAGGCGTGCAGCGGCCTCCAATCACTTTCGATCAATAGTTTCAATGCAGCAGCCGCCGTCTCTACGGGTTACTCTCAAATTAATGAAATGCAGGCGTCTTCCAGCAATCCATTGCAGCAGTGTCACTGCAGAGCTTTTGTTGCAATGGGGATTCATCCAAGTTTTATTCAGGCTTGTAAATTCTACACCTCCCTCCCCCCCCCCCACTCCCTCGCTCCCTTCATCAGGTTGCAGTATCTCGGTTTCTCTGTTACTATTCCGAATGACTCAATACGGAGGCAGATGGTGGACTATTCAGGTAGAAACGCTGCAAGGTGGATCGCCATGAAGACTTCTAGCCCTTCTATGAGTCATATGACTGCAGATATGTAATATGTAAGGTCAGGGTGAGGGGTAGGTGGTGTAGGCAGTTGCCTTGGGCGGCACCGGCACAATTTATAGATTTTAATAGAATAATTTCATAGTTATTATAATGAAAGGGAATCCATTATCATTTTTGACTATAACAAACTGAAAACAGTAAAGAACCCGGAGATAATAATAATAATATTTATTTATATAGCTCCAAAAAAAATTCTGTGGTGCGTTGCAAATCATAGGAGATATGGATAACCATACCTGCTCCGGACAGGTCTTTCAGCCTGAAGAGCTTTCTCCTCATTGCAATGTACTGTTCCACAGACCCTCCCCTCTGCTTTGATTCAGCTTCTACTGGAAGCAGAGGGGAGGGGCTATGGAGGAGCAGAGAACAGAAAGCTCTTCAGGCTGATAGACCTGCCCAGAGCCCTTGAGGAGCTGCCAGGGGAATTGTCATGAAGAGTTCTAACCCTTCTATGATTCATATGACTGAAGATATTTAGATGTGGTTGCTGAATATATAAGGTCAGGGTGAGAGGTAGGCGGTGTAGGCAGTTGTATTGGGCTGCACCGAAGTGAGGGACACAATTTATGGATTTAATGCATGTCCAGGAATAATGTCATAATTAAAGGTAATTCATCATTACAAACTAAAAGCAGTAAATGCCCTGGAGATATGGATAACCATACCTACTCTGTATGTGTGTTTCAGCCTGAAGAGCTTTCTCCTCATTGCAATGTACTGTTCCACAGCCCCTCCCTAGTAGAAGCCGAATCAGAGCAGAGGGGAGGGGCTGTGGAGCAGCAGAGAACAGAAAGCTCTTCAGGCTAATAGACCTGCCCAGAGCCCTTGAGGAGCTGCCAGGTGTCTTGCCAAGACTTCTAACCCTTATATGAGTCATATGATTGCATTTATGTAGATGGTGAAAATATAAAGTTAGGGTGAGGGGTAGGCGGTATGGCCAGTTGTCTTGGGCAGCACCAAAGTGAGGGACACCATTTATGAATTTTATAGCATGGCCAGCAATCATGTCATTGTAATTACACTTCAAGGGAACCCATCATCAGTTTTGGCCATAATAAACTGAAAACAATACAGACCCTGGGGATATGGTTAAACATACCTTTTTGTGTGTAGTTAGCAGCAGTACTGTGAAAAGTGAACTTTTAATCCAGGTCTCCATCTCCTGCAAGTTCTTTGGATGCATCTTTCAGCCTGAAGAGCTTTCTGCTCTTTGCAATATTCTATTCTACAGCCCGTCCCCTTTGCTTTAATTCAGCTTCTACTGGAAGCAGAGGGGAGGGGCTGTGGTGCCGGAAGCTCTTTGGGCTGATACCTGCCCACAGCCCTTGAGGAGCTACACAACTACATTATAACTTCACTTACAACAAAGATATGATACACAGATCTCCAGGACAATACCTAACACTGTCAGCAGCTTTGTATGATCAAAACTGCTGACAGATCCTTTTTAATTTTTAGGGAGTCAAAAGGGAGGCATATTTTGTATATAAAGCAAAGGTCATAAATAGTGTGGGCAGTTGTCTAGGAAGCTATTGAAGAGGCAATATTTATGGATGAACTAATATCAAGGCTTCTAGGACATGTTGCGGTGATTATGATGAACTTTCTGAGAAACAAAGAGCAGATCCAGCTTATGTACAATGAAAGGGGAAGGGTTAGGCAGTGTAGGCAGTGGTCTAGGGCATCACTGAAGAGTGGAGATCAAATTATGAATTGATAAAAACAAGGCTGATAGAGGAACTTTCAGGAAATCAAAAGGGTGGACATGCTGTACGTATAAGGCCGGGTTAGGAGTTGGCAATTTGGACAGTTGTCTAGTGCCCTACTAAAAAGTGGGGCACGATTTTTGAGATTAAGTTTGCTAGGAGTAATATCATTAGTTATTATGAAGAACTTTCTCCGGAACCAAAGGGGTTAGGCACATTCTATGTATAAGACCCAATCTTAGGGGAAGGGCACAATTTTTGAGTTAAAAAAAATGTATTATTATTATTTACACTCCTGTGACCAATAGGACAATGTCTAAAAGCTGTGCCCTGAACTTTGATGGAGCTTGTTCACTGTCACCACGTAAGGTGTCCCCCACCAGTCTCCGTCTTCAGTGACCGCTAGACCCTACGTGAAACTTTGGATGACGCTGTACCTTTAAATAAACCCAGTTTGGGCAAATTTAGTAAACCTCGAGTGTCTTCATATTTCCGTCTCCTAAGGAAGCATGGGGTTTTCTAAGAAGCTGTTGATGTGGTTTGTCTATTTCGGAGCGTCACATTCCTGCTCCATGAAACCAGAAGGTCAGGACAGTTAAAGGCGAGTAAAATGCACTGGTCCTCTGGCCGAAATCCACCGGGTCAGAGGGCAAGTATCATATATTATCCCCTCCAGAGACTATGGAGCCACCTGTCTTGTGTTTTTCGGAGGTTTTCTCCTTCCTCGGTGCCGTCTCCTTTAAGCAATATAATTACAGGGACAATTATCATTTCATTACGTTAATTAAATGTAGCGCGGAGGAGAAATTTACCGCAACATGTGGCATGAAAGGGATACTCTGCGGCGTCCGTGTTCTGCTGTGTAATTCGCCTCCTTCTAATAGCCGTGAATTGTAAAGTGTGAAGAAATAGCAGAGATGGCAAAATGTCATTTAGAGGATGTCAACATTGCAGATATTCAATACTGGATGTGGAATTACTTTAACCAGCATGGCCGGAGGGGGTCTGTGACAAACATGGGGGGGGGGAGGGGAGGTTGTGATGGCCTTCCATGTACTGGAGGAGCTTCCATTGTGGCCTCAGCTGAGGAGACCCACCAGGATATCTTCAAAAAATCAAAGCCTATGAGCTTCAGTCAACTTCTAGAAATGGCATTTCCAATATCTACTCATCCCACAAAGTGGCTTGCCATATAAAATTAGGTTCCCTAAACTGTAGAGCAAAACTGTCCTTATCCTTAAGATAAAGGACTCCCCCTCTCACTTCTGGTTTCTGGGAATGCCTCCCTTCTCATTACTGGTCTATAATATGGATATCCCTCTCAATTCGGGACTCCAGCACTGCTCCCCCTTCTCATTACTGGTCTCCAACTTGGCTCTCAATCTCATTTCTGGTGTTCAGATGTCTCCCACTCTTATTCCTGGTCTCCAGCATGGCTCCCATTCTCATTATATGTCTCCTGCATGGTTCACTCTCTCATTTCTGTTATTCAACATGGCTCTCCTCCCATTTCTAGCCTCCAGCATGACTCTACTCTCATTTCTTTATTTCTGGTCTTCAGCATGACTTCACCTTTTATTTCTGGTCTCAAGCCGGACCCCGAACCTAATTTCTGGTCTCCAGAATAACTCCCCCTTCTGATTTCTAGTCTCCCCCATAGCTCCACTTCTCATTTCTTCATTTATAGTCTACAGCTTGACTTCCCACCCCATAATTTTTTGGGTCCAGCATAACTCACACTTCTCATTTTTGGTCCATAGCTCAGCTTTTCCTCTTTATTATGGTCTCCAGAATGTTTTTTTTCTCTTATTTCTGGTCTCCAGCATGGCTCCCCTCTCATTTCTGGTCTCCAGAATGGCTCACTCTCTTATTACTGTTTAAGAATGACTCCCTTCTCATTTCTGGTTTACAGCATGGCTCCCATCGCATTTCTCGTCTCCAGTATGGTTCTCCCTCCCATTTCTGGTCTCCAGTATGGTTCCTCTTTTCATTTCTGGTCTCCAGCATGCTTCCACCTTTCATTTCTGGTCTCCAGCATGGTTCTTCCTCCCATTTCTGGTCTCCAGTATGGTTCTTCCTCCCATTTCTGGTCTCCAGTATGGTTCTTCCTCCCATTTCTGGTCTCCAGCATGGTTCTTCCTCCCATTTCTGGTCTCCAGCATGGTTCTTCCTCCCATTTCTGGTCTCCAGCATGGTTCTTCCTCCCATTTCTGGTCTCCAGCATGGTTCTTCCTCCCATTTCTGGTCTCCAGGATGGTTCTTCCTCCCATTTCTGGTCTCCAGCATGGTTCCCTCTCTCATTTCTGGTCTCCACAATAGTTCCCCTTCTCATTTTACATCTCCAGCATGACTCCCTCTGTATTTTCTTATCTACAGAATGACCCACCCACCCTATAATTTCAGGTTTCCATCTTAACTCCCTTTTCTCATATTTGGTCTACAGCTTGGCTTTTTCTCTCGATTCTGGTCTTCAGCATGGTTTTTTGTATCATTTCCAGTGTCCACTATGGTTTCCCTCTCATTTCTGGTCTTCAGTGTGGCTTTCCTCTCATTTCTAGTTTGCAGCATGGCTCCCTCTCTTATAGTGGTCTTCAGCATGGCTCCCTGGTCATTTCCGGTCTCTCCAGAAAGGCTCAATCTCTCATTTCTGTTTCCCAGCATGGCTCCATTGACATTTCTGGTCTCAAACATAACGCCCTCTCTCATTGTTGGTCTTCACGATGACTCCATTCTTTCTGGTTTTCAGAATGTATCCCATCTCATTTCCGGCCTTCAGTTGGGTTCCCCTTTCATTTCTGGTCTCCAACGTGGTTTTCCCTCTCATCTCTGGTCCCAATAAGACTCTGCTCTTGTTGACCAACATGACTGCTTTTTCCATTATCCCTTTGAGTGATAACATTGAGTGGAGCTGACATTTAATGTTAAAAATCCTTTAATCTATAACCAAATTACCCCATTGTGGGGCAGGTTTTACAGACTTTCATCCCTTCTTTGGGTCAGATCCCACTTTTCTATGGTTAAAACCGACAAGATTTACCAGGATAAAAAGATGTCATATAGTTCCTATATTGTTAATTTATCCATTGTGCGGCAGATAATGTCTCCATAGATTACATACACGATCCATCAGAGGAGATGTGGATTGTACTTGTACGGATGACTCTTTTATAAGAAAGCGTCTTAGCCGAATCCTCATAACATGAAACAGTTTTTAATCTTCTTCATTTTATCTACTTGAGGGCGAGGAATCTCTGGGGATGCATGTTCAAGGGTGTCTAACAGCTGGGAACATGCAGTATTTTACATAATATTAAATATTAATGGACTACTATATACATACATGGCACTGCAGGCTAATCAGGCTGGAAAGGGATTTTTTAAATATATTTTTCATAATAGAATTAAAAAAGATATTAAACTCATCAAATTGTATGACACCCCTTCTGGTAAAGACGTCAAAAAGCCTATTATCCTACATTCTTACCAGGCTTGGAGGCAATGAATGTCCATTAAAACCCACATGATAGCATTTTTTATGGAAAGGAGAATCAGGTTCTCAATACTCATCACTACTCATGGGCGGGGCTTCACTATGCATGGGCCGGGTCCATGTTAGCTGTCTGGTAAAAAGATTGTTTACCCATATTCTTATCTGGGTTAAGGTCTGCATGACCATCAACACCCAGCGAACTCCACCACATATCATTTCTTGTAGAAATTAGGATCAGGTACTCATTACTCATGGGTGGAGCTTTACTCTGCATGGGCCATCCATATGAGCTGCTTGGTAAAAATATTGTTTACACACATTCTTAACAGACTGGGTTAAGGCCTAGATGACCTATGACATAGAATTTCTTGTGGAAAGGAGAATCACATTCTCACTACTCATGGGTGGGGCTTTACTTTGCATTGGCCATCCATTGAGCTGCTTGGTAAAAAGCTTGTTTATTTCATAACAGACTGGGCGACTATTAACAACCATAAAATAATAGCATTTTTTGTAGAGAGGAGAATCAGATTCTTACTACTCATGGGTGGGACTTTACTCTGTGTGGGCCATCCAAATGAGCTGCCTGGTAACAGCCTCTTTATAGACATTCTTAACAGACTGGGTTAAGGCCTAAATGACCATTTACACACATATACACCAATAACATAGCATTTCTTGTGGAAAGGAGAATCAGATTCTCACTACTCATGGGTGGGGCTTTACTCTGCGTGGGCCATCCATATGAGCTACCTGGTTAACAGCCTGTTTGCACACATTCTTAACAGACTGGATTAAGGCCTGGACGACCATTTACGCCCATATACACCCATAAAATAGCATTTCTTGTGGAAAGGAGAATCAGATTCTCACTACTCATGGGTGGAGCTTTAATCTCTGCGTGGGTGACCCATATAAGTTACTTATGAATGTGTCTAAATAGACTTTTTACTAACAGGCTAGATTAAGGCCTGGACAACTGTTGAAACCCATAAACATTCTTGTAAAAGGAAGGATCCGGATCTCACTCCTCATGGGCGGGGCTTCACTCTGCAAGGGCTGTCTCATCTGGACTGTCATTATAGTAAATTTAAGGGATAACTTTCTGATCCAGATGGGTCCCAAATGCTGGGAACCCAACAATCACAAGAAGGTGGGTCTCTTGTACCCCACAAATGAATGGAATGGATAGTTGTGCATGGACATCCACTCCATTCACTTCCATGGGGCTTCTGTGCTTGGGGCGTTGTATAGGGACAGTTATGTGACATATGTTCTTTAATTGGTGTTTAAAGGTTGGACAGACACTTAAAGGTGACACCGGACAATCATCGTGAATTACCCCGATTTGCCTTTCATGATGTCAAACACAACTGTTTTAAGGCACAATTTACATGGTGACATCGGGACCTTCTGAAGAGTAAAAGACAGAATCTGAGTCATCCGACGGGATGTACGTCACTTCAATTAATTAAAATCACTGTTGTTCTTGTTTTATGGAGAGCCTCGTTACGTTAAGGGTTCTGTACTCAATTGTCATAATCACTCGTTACATTTACTGCAAGGTCATCCGGACGTTCACAGCCCTGGACACAACACTCAAACTTAGGCCAAATATTGTGATGTGGAGAACAAGGAGCCTGATTCTGGGGTTGATCTGAGTGCATGGGTTGTATGGAGTTCACCTGCAAAACCGAACCATATGGACATGGCTGGATCATCTTATATTATAGAGCAGGAGGAGCTGAGTAGATTGTAAATAGTGTCCTATCTGCAGGCAGCATGTTATAGAGCAGGAGGAGCTGAGTAGATTGTAAATAGTGTCCTTTCTGCAGGCAGCATGTTATAGAGCAGGAGGATCTGAGTAGATTAAACATAGTGTTCCATATGAAGGTATCATGTTATAGAGCAGGAGGAGCTGAGCAGATTGTACATAATGTCCTATCTGCAGGCAGCATGTTATAGAGCAGGAGGAACTGACCAGATTGTACATAGTGTCCTATCTGCAGGCAGCATGTTATACAGCAGGAGGAGCTGAGCAGATTGTACATAGTGTCCTATCTGCAGGCAGCATGTTATAGAGCAGGAGGAGCTGAGAATATTGTACATAGTATCCTATCTGCAGGCAGCATGTTATAGAGCAGGAGGAGCTGAGCAGATTGTACATAGTGTCCTATCTGCAGGCAGCATGTGCAACATCCCCCACCGGGGCCTAGCCCTTGAGGTGAGGCCTGGAGACAGCCGGGGCCCGCTGTACCGGAGTGGCTGGCGGTTGCGGCCTAAGCACGCTATTGTCACGGTGCTTGGTACGGGGGAACCGGAGGGCTGTCCTACAGCCTGGCAGGTCTCCAGCAGGGTGGTGTTGGCAAGAAATGATGAGGGAGAGGCTGCTATAGCGGATCTCCCTGGGGCAACCCCTTAATGTCCCGAGTGTGAGTCTCTGGGTGATGGGCAGGGTGCCGGTGATGAAGGCAGCCGTATTAGCAGGGACCAGACGGAGACAGAAGTTGAAGAAAACAACTTACAGTTCTTTATTTGAACCGCAGGAACCGCAGCAAACGTGCCTTTAACAGGTAGGTAGGATGCCGAGATGTGAGTTGGAGGGAGCCTCAGGAGATAGTTCACCAGCCTGGATGTAGAGGGCAGGCTGGGAAGGCAGCTGTGTCCTGGTAGGAAGCTTCAGCTTGTCCTGTAGGGCTTCAGGTATCACCTTTAAAGGTAAGATGATACCCCTTTTCCTCACTACACTAACTCTAGTCTAATGCTCCACTCTTCAGAGGCAGGGGCTAGGCTCTTCCTGCTCTGGTATGGGCTAGACAGAGATTTCTCACTCACTGATTCTCCTAGGATTCCACACTAGAATAATCATCCAGAACATTCCTGGCCAGAGGTTTTACTACCTCCCTTTGGTCAGGTGGTGGCTGCTCCTCCAATCACATCTCAGCTCACAGAGCACAGGATGTAACACAGACATTGGTCAATAGCATCTTGCATTATACAAAATACTTAACCTCTGCCTTGCCAGGCAGGATTAACCACTGCAATATCCCTATGTCCTATCAGAACCATGTTGTGTAATGGGATTACATGCAGGTGGGACGTATTCGCAAACCCTACCTCGCCATTGCATCGGCGAGGGTGTTGCATACCCCGGGGGCAATTGAAAGAGCCGCCCTCGGCTCGACTACAGATGGTTTGGGGCACAGAGGGGGCTAAGGGCACTTCTGGGAAGTGCAGGCTATGTGAGGTGTAGGGACAAACCGCCCATGGTCCTGGAGACAGGCACCTGGGTTGGTGTCGGACTAAGACAAAAATATGTAGCTGTATGACAGTTGGTCGCTGACGCCATTAAACCGAACTGTACAGTAGGAAAGGTGTGGTGTCATGTCCTGTAATCCACTCCTTGCACCAAGGCCTGTATATTTGTTTTATCAACGCTTCTTCCCTGGCGGCAATTATATAAGGTGTCTATCTGCATTGCGTTAGCATATGCGACACAAGTACCTCCTGACTGGTATCCTTACCCATGTATGGGTGGCATCCAGGTGCTAACTGTGTAACACCCCCGGCCCCCGTAGGACCCGCAGTTTACGGACTACTCCCATGTGCAAACCTCAGTTTGAGGGATCAGGTAGCGGTCAGTGTTTTACACAAAAAGACGGTCCGACACAGCCACACTACAACCTGAAAAGCCTATAAAAGGGTTAATGCATACTACTGGCATATATTGACAGTGTGCAAATAGGTTAATTCACATTGGCTTAGGAGCCCAATGGGTACACATCTTGAACGTTACAAACGTTACAGAGGTGGATAGGCTACTCAGGGTAGCACGGTAGTAAATGTCTCTTTTCCTGCAAAGGAAAGGCATAAAAAGTGCAAACAGAATGTCCGTACCTAAAAGGAAGGCATTAAGTGCAAAATAGTAGTCAATGGCCACTTTTCCCTTGTAGTATCTGGCAAAAGTCTCTCAGAAGGTCTCTAGTGACAAAGTCCATCTTCTGGGTACAGCCCTTGATGTGGGGAAAAGTGCACTGAGAAGCAAAGGGTCTCCTCTATGTGTAGAGGGACAGAGTCCTTTGAAGAAATTATCTCTGCTGTGGCAGAGGAAGGGTGCTATCATAGCACAGGACAATAATCAGTTCAAGGTATGTCTCTTGACTGAGATAAATAAGGGTGAGAGTCTCAGGAAAGTCTCTGGCTCTTTGGGGTAAGGACAGAAATATACACAATATGTACAGTACCTGAAGTGGGCTACAGCCCTTCAGGGGTTACTCTGCATCTTCTTCGGTGGTAAGTACTTCGGTGTCAGAAAAACGTACCTGCCTCCTGCTTCTGCGTGTCACCAGCTGGTACTCCTGCAGGTACGCAGGAGCTTTACCTTTTGTCTCCCTTTGAGACCTTCGAAGTTCCGGCCTGGAGAAGATAACAATCTCCTCATCGTCCTCCTCTGATTCAGGCGCTGGAGTCGGAGTCTCAGCTTCCTCTGATGCTTCAGGGGTTGCAGACACTGGAGCCGGATCATCCTCCACAGGCAGCAGTATTGGAGACTGCGGTGGGGATGATGGTCTCTCCGAGGTACCTCTTACTGGAGTGGAAACAAAACAGAATTGAGGCACAGTCACAAGTTCCAAGAAACTGGGGGTAGGCGAACACAAGGAGGTCTCTAAGTTGGGGGTCGAGGTGAGAGGTGTAGACATAGGGGCAAAAGGACGAAGACATCTCTTCAGCCGGTTCCTATGTACCCGGAGTGGTGGACGGTCTCCTCTTGAAATCTCGTAGACTTCAGGGGAGAGACTGTCCCTAACTAGGTATGGCTCACGCTCCCAACGCCCATCTAGCTTACTGGTAGGATGGTTGTTGCGCAGCCACACTCGATCTCCTGGGGCAAAAGGCTCAGCACAGGCATTACGATCGAAGTCCCTTTTTTGTTTCTCTCGGGCCTCTTCCAACCGCAGATCCACAACTTCTCTGGCATCCGCCAGGCGCCTCTGGTGTTCGTGAACCCAGTCAGTCTGGGGGAGTAAAGACTGGGAATCAGGGGACTCCATGTCCCAGGTCATATCAGCAGGGAGATGTCCGTGTCTCCCGAACATCAGATAATACGGGGTGTATCCTGTGGAGCAATGAGTGGTATTGTTGTACAGGTACACTAATTCGGGCAATAGTTTTGGCCAGTCAGCCCTTTTTGCAGGGGTCAGAGTCCTCAGCATATTGATTAGAGTCTGATTCATCTTTTCACACAGCCCGTTGCCTTGGGGATGATAAGCTGTGGTCCTCAGCTTCTTGCAGCCATATAGAGTGCACAGCTCCTGGAAGACTTGGGACTCAAATGCTGTTCCTTGGTCCGTAAGGATCTGGTCCGGACAGCCATAGGGGAGGATGAAGCTCTTCCACAGGGCCGCTGCGGTGGTCCTTGCAGACAGATCTCTGACAGGTACTGCAACCACAAATTTGGTATAGTGGTCGATGATCGTAAGAGCATAACTGTGACCGGATCTGCTGGGCTCCAACTTCACGTGGTCCAATGCCAGGATCTCCAAGGGCCGTTGGCTCACAATGGGACGTAGAGGGGCCTTTTGATTGTGTCGCTCTCCTCGAGCGATGGCGCAGGCTGGGCATTCTCGACACCAGGCTTCAATGTCGGACTTCATGTTGACCCAGAAGAATCGCCTTCGGAGGGTGGCTTCAGTCTTCTGAGCGCCAAAGTGCCCGGACTGGTCATGGTACATTTCCAGTACTATCTTGGCGTCCCTCCTGGGAATCAGAATCTGGTATATCCGATCATAAGTGATAGGGTCCAGAGTTCTTCTCTTTAGCAGACCCTGGTGCATGCTCAGAGCCTTTCTCTGGCGCCACAATTGAGACAGTTCTCCATCAGCTCTTCTGCGCCGGATTCTTTCAGGCACTCGCCCACTAGAGAGATAGTCCATTACTTCTCCTATGGCACGGCTATCAGCCTGAAGACTCATCCAGAGGTCCTTTTCCGCAGGGGGCTCTGACTCTTCTTGAGGAGTAGCTGGCGCTGCCTCTGTCGGTAGGGAGTAAACTCTCTGGGCATCTTGACGCACAAACCGGGCATAGAACGCTGGCATCTCCACATCTTCCCACTGAGCATCCGTGGAGGGTCCCTCCCACTGGTCAGGGAGACGGGACAGAGCGTCGGCGTTGTCATTGGTCTTACCAGCCCGGTACTTGATGGTAAAGCTGAAATTGGCAAGTCTGGAGGCCCACCGTTGTTCCACTGCTCCAAGACGTGCGGTGTTCAGATGCGCCAAAGGATTATTGTCTGTGAAGACAGTGAAAGATGATGCAGCTAGGTAGTCCTTGAACTTTTCGGTCACAGCCCAGACTAACGCCAGAAACTCCAACTTGAAGGAACTATAGTTCTGGTCGTTTTGCTCCGGTTCTCGGAGGGAACGGCTGGCGTAGGCTATGACCCTTTCAGTTCCGTTTTGGAGCTGGGATAATACCGCCCCTAGACCTTGCTTGCTGGCATCAGTGTATAGGGTGAAAGGCAGACTATAGTCTGGATATCCCAACACCGGAGGTTCAGTCAGCCGTTGCTTGAGCATCTGGAAGGCAGCTTCTCGTTCGGCCGTCCACTCAATGGATACTCGGGAACGTTGGCTCTCTTTTGGCAGGCCCCTTAGGAGCTCTTGCAGGGGAGCCGCCAGCTGGGCAAACTTCGGGATGAAACGCCTGTAATAACTGGCAAATCCCAGGAAGCTTTTGATGTCCCGTACGGTTGATGGGGTAGGCCAGTCGTGAACAGCTGCAATCTTCTCTGGATCTGGCTCAATTCCATGAGCGCTCACCACATGTCCCAGGTACTTGACGCTAGGTTGTAGCAGGTGGCACTTGGATGGCTTGACCTTCAACCCATGTTGGGTCAGGATTTGGAAGACTTCAGCCAGATGGTGGAGGTGGTCTTCATAAGTCTTGGAGTAGATGATAATGTCGTCCAAATATAGCAGGACGGTCTCGAAGTTGCGATGACCCAAACATCTCTCCATCAGCCGTTGAAATGTGCCTGGGGCGTTGCATAGCCCAAACGGCATGTTGTTGAACTCGAACAAGCCCATTGGGGTGGTGAAAGCCGTCTTCTCTCTGTCTTCCGGCGCCATGGCCACTTGCCAGTAGCCACTGGTCAGGTCCAGGGTAGAGAAGTAGGCAGCTGACCCTAGGGCTGCGAGGGATTCCTCGATTCGAGGCAGAGGATAGGCGTCCTTGTGGGTGATATTGTTGATCTTCCTATAGTCAACACAGAATCGAAGGGTTCCATCCTTCTTCTTCACAAGGACCAGCGGGGCAGCCCATGGGCTGTGACTCTCCCGGATAACGTTGGCTGTCTTCATCTCTTGTACCAGCTTTTTCACCTCTTGGTAGCGGGCTGGAGGTATGGGACGGTATCGTTCCTTGATAGGAGGATGAGAGCCAGTAGGGATGGTATGTTGGATCAGAGTAGTCTGCCCAAAATCCAGTGGGTGTTTGCTGAAGGCCTGGTGGTGCTTCATAACGACATCCAGGACACCTTGTACTTGGTCTGCAGGAGTAAAATCGTCGTCTCCAATATTGAGCTCAAGCCACCAGGATTGCTCGGCAGGCTCACCTTCAGCACTTGGCTTCACTTCCAACTGTTGGGAGGCAGACAGAGCGGTTTCCACCAAGTCTTCAGGATGGACACTGAAGAGAGTGGCTACGGCTTGGTACTTTCTCAGATCCACTGGGGAGTCTCCCACATTTAGTAATCGAATGGGTACTTGTCCTCGGGATACGGTGACTAGGCTCCTGGCGGCTAGAATGGGCAGGTCTTCATCAGCTGGTAGAGGTTCTACTATCGCCTGGTAGTCTTGACCTTGAACGCCCATGCAGGCTCGACACCATACTAACGTCTCAGTCCCAGGTTGAAGGCGGACAGGTTGGGGATCCTTGATCCGGGCTCTGCAGATTTCTCCATTAGGGCCAGCAAACTTCTGTTGCGCCGCTAGAACCTGCATAGTCTCCTGAATTACCTTCCGGGAACCGTTGGGCACTGTAGGCAGGGAGTCGTGGAGAGCCTTCAGCACTTCAGGGTAGCAATTGCGGAGGACATTGGTACCCAGTACCAGGGAGAAGTTACCGTTTTCGGGCACACGTGTCACCACTACGCCCTGTCTGGTTAACTCAGTGTCTCCAATGGTTAGCGTGGGCTCCCAGTAGCCGCGGATGGGTACGGGTTTTCCGTTCGTAGCAATAATGTTCAAGTAAGCCTTGGGAGGCTGGATTAAGGATGCTTTTCCTCGGCATTTCTCGAAGGCAGCACTCCGGAGGGTGGTCACTTGAGAGCCGGTATCAATTAAGGCCGGTAGGGTAACTCCATTGATGGTTACATGAACCATGGGGCGAGTCCCCACGAACCTGGGCATCCAGTTAGCATCTCGGGGACTTACAAGTTCTTCCCTTGGAGGTCGTCCCTTAGCTCCAAGGGTTTGTCGTTTAACTGACGACAGTCATTCTCTTCATGCCCATATTTATGGCAGTAGCTGCACCGCTGACGGGGTTTCTTCTGACTCCAGGTGCTTAACGACTTTGCTTCTTTTGGGCGCTGTTTAGTCGGAGATTCACGAGGAGTAGCTGACCGTACCGGGTTCTCTGGAGGTTTCCTCCTCATAGCGGAGATAGTCACTTCCACCTGGGTCAACCGATCGAGGATTTTATGCAGGGTGTCCGCCAGATTAGAGACCTGTCCTGCTAAGTCAGCAACTTCCGTAGCCGCAGGAGTAGGTGATGTCGACTGCGTTGGATAGCAAGCTAGAGCAGATTCCTCCATTTCCACGGACTCAGGCTCTTTCTGCGGTCCAGTAGGCGGTCGGTCCCCTAATATGTCAATGGCAGTTTCCTTAAACTCAAGGAAGGAGGCCTGGGCATGTTGAGAAGAGATGATCTTTAGTTGACACCTTTGATTTCTATCAACAAGTCCATTAATAAATTGTTCCCTCAAGGTTTGATCAGAGGTTTCAGCGTCTTTGGGCTCCAGGCAGGTGATGGCCTTCCATGTCTCCTGTAGGGAGAGGGCAAAGTCTCGGAGGGACTCTTGGGGCTTCTGTCTTTTCCCGAAGAATTTCTGCTTCAACTCGGAGACAGTACACTTGTCAAAGGTGTTACGTAGCCTATCAAGAATCTGGACCACATTCTGACACTGTTCTCGGGGCCAAGACTTGACTTCCCGGAGAGCGGGTCCTTTCAACTGCCCGATGAGGATGCCCACTTTCTGTTCCTCTGTGAATGGGAGCAAGGCGAAGGTGGCTAACAACTTGTCCCTGAATTCAGGGAGAGTATGTGATTCTCCCTCGTAGTAGGGTAACCAGGGGGCCCCCAGATAGTAGGGCATAGTCAGAGGCATCATGGTGGGAGTCCCAGGGACACTAGCTGTAGCAGGGCTGAAGGGACTCTCTGGAGGACTTAACATGCTCCGGTACCCTGAGGAGGGACCAGGGGACGGGACTTGCGCCAGTCCCGTATCTTCGTCCTGGGCGGACATGACTGGCCTAGCTGAGGGAAGCCTGTAGGGTTACACAATGTCCGTTGCTATGGGCGATGGCTAGAATGGGACGTGGGCACTTTAAGACACAGTCACTATTCCCTGGGAGGTGAGCCAATAACCTAGCATCGGAAACAATCTCTACCCCCCTTTAACTTCCCCAGCGGTACTCACTCAGGATCAGCCGCGGTGACAGGACAGCTCCGGTACACGAAGGTCTCCGTTCCCGATGTCCGGCAGGCAGCAGGGTTCAGTGATGCTCCGCGGTGTTCTCCAGTCGCAGGACACGTGCGCCGGAACTCCGGATGAGGCGCACACTGCTGGCAGGCTTCAGGCGCGGCCTGCGCCGAAATCCAAGATGGCCAATTAACCCTCTTCGTTGCCGGCCGCACACGCTCCAGCTCCTCCTCCACGGTGCTTCGCGCCACTCGCGCAGGGGGCGGGGCCTAATGACGCTTCTGGAGTTCCCGCCAGTGAAGATTTGGCGGGCTTGAAATACTTGCTGCGCCACACGCCTCTGAGGTAAATGCTTCAGGCGCAGCAGCGCCGGATGTAGCAGAGCTGACACAGTTCTTGCAGGAATTAACCTCTTGAGTGCTGGAGTGGCTCGACAGCACGTGGCAGCAGTATAAAGTTCAATGTAGAAACACACAAATACTTGGGCCTAAACCCGGATGGCAGCAGGGTTAGGCAGCACAGTCTTTTTCTTAATAAAGTACAGTCTTTAGTGCCAGGATAAGGCACAGAAGTAAATATCCTGTGATTCGTGACGCCACTTGCAACATCCCCCACCGGGGCCTAGCCCTTGAGGTGAGGCCTGGAGACAGCCGGGGCCCGCTGTACCGGAGTGGCTGGCGGTTGCGGCCTAAGCACGCTATTGTCACGGTGCTTGGTACGGGGGAACCGGAGGGCTGTCCTACAGCCTGGCAGGTCTCCAGCAGGGTGGTGTTGGCAAGAAATGATGAGGGAGAGGCTGCTATAGCGGATCTCCCTGGGGCAACCCCTTAATGTCCCGAGTGTGAGTCTCTGGGTGATGGGCAGGGTGCCGGTGATGAAGGCAGCCGTATTAGCAGGGACCAGACGGAGACAGAAGTTGAAGAAAACAACTTACAGTTCTTTATTTGAACCGCAGGAACCGCAGCAAACGTGCCTTTAACAGGTAGGTAGGATGCCGAGATGTGAGTTGGAGGGAGCCTCAGGAGATAGTTCACCAGCCTGGATGTAGAGGGCAGGCTGGGAAGGCAGCTGTGTCCTGGTAGGAAGCTTCAGCTTGTCCTGTAGGGCTTCAGGTATCACCTTTAAAGGTAAGATGATACCCCTTTTCCTCACTACACTAACTCTAGTCTAATGCTCCACTCTTCAGAGGCAGGGGCTAGGCTCTTCCTGCTCTGGTATGGGCTAGACAGAGATTTCTCACTCACTCACTGATTCTCCTAGGATTCCACACTAGAATAATCATCCAGAACATTCCTGGCCAGAGGTTTTACTACCTCCCTTTGGTCAGGTGGTGGCTGCTCCTCCAATCACATCTCAGCTCACAGAGCACAGGATGTAACACAGACATTGGTCAATAGCATCTTGCATTATACAAAATACTTAACCTCTGCCTTGCCAGGCAGGATTAACCACTGCAATATCCCTATGTCCTATCAGAACCATGTTGTGTAATGGGATTACATGCAGGTGGGACGTATTCGCAAACCCTACCTCGCCATTGCATCGGCGAGGGTGTTGCACATGTTATAGAGCAGGAGGAGCTGAGCAGATTGTACATAGTGTCCTATCTGCAGGCAGCATGTTATAGAGCAGTAGGAGCTGAGTAGATTGTAAATAGATTATAGGAAAAGATTCTTGTGTGTTTCCACCAGTATTATAGTTGATCTGGCTGTGCTCCTCTTGTAGACCATGGGAGGACATTTGGGTGGCTCTTCAAATTTTCACCTCTCATCTTTCTAACAACCTGCATCAAAGCTCAGTGACTTGCGACGTAAAAGTTTTCTTCATGAGGTAAATTATTCCAATTTTCGCACCAATTTGCTCATTTAACGTGTCGACGTTTCTTCTGATTCTAGGAAAATTGTCTACTTAGAGGTTCTGAATCATGTGTTCCTCTCATCTCCACGTCCCATTGATTGTACGGAGAACTTCATAGACTCGATTCTTCAAAGGACATCTCTGGGCCACACCTGGGAGACGCAACGCAGTTAGTTTATACCGTTCCCTCAGCCTTATCTGCTAGGTCCCAGTCTCAGTGTGACAATGTAGATCAGAAGAGTGGGCCCGGGCCCTGTCGCACCGGTTTCGGCCTGTCTATCAGGTCTACCAGCTGTTGTGTCTTCTAGTCGTGACCATGATTTATTCACACGCGGTGGGGCCCTCTGCTAGGCTTCAGCCTCATCCCCTGCATGAATCCGTAAACCATCGGACGGATGATGAGAGGTCTAAGCTCAATATCCCACCGCGTTCCAGCTATTGTCCCTCGCACAATGCTCTCTAATAGGATGTTAGAGATTCAAAGGGGAAACTCTGTGTGAAACGTAAAACTCGTGTGTCAGATTCGGGTAACCTGATGCGTCCGCAATGTTTTGATAAGTCAGACGTAGGCCCGGACCAGCTGTATGCTAATGATTAGAGGGATTTATAGATAAAGCTATGAAGTCTACAACTAGCGACATAGAGATATCTGAGGGATTGTGAAAAATTCAAAATGGCGCCACATTTCTCACAGGTTATGTGCGGTATTGCAGCTCTGCCTCTTTTACTTGAATACCAGACCCATGATCAGAGAAGGTGAGCAGGATCGGGGTTTTTGGATTTCCACTTGCCCAATCCTAAGGCTGGTGACACACGAGTGAGTCCGGCTCAACGCTGAGCAACCGGAACTGGACTCACCGGGGGACACATTTACTTACCCGTCCTGTCGCGATTCCCACTGTGCGTTGTCTAACGAGGATTCGGGTCTGCCGCGATTCACTAAGATCCTGCGTCCAATTTCCTGCATGTGTCACTTCCCCCGCTGAGGTCCGCCAGAGTTCTCCTTCTTCTTCCCGGTGCATGTGAGTGGTTAATCTTGCGACACAATTTGCCTCTTAAATTCCGCGGTTTGTCTGAATCAGTCGGGTTGTCCGACGTCCACGCCCCCCGATTTGTGTTGCATGCAAGCCAGCGCCGATGCGATACAATCCGATCGGGTCTGCCAAAAACCTAGCGATATTCAGGGCAAATCTGAAAAAAATGCGGAACCCGACGAAAATGCAGCATTCGGACCGTTAGTAAATGTGCCCCAGCATGTCTCTTCAGTTCCGGTTTGGGTCAGACGTTCCAGCCACTCTGTTAATTGGATCTGCTCGTACGTAACGGGTCTTAGAGGTATCCAGCAGCGGCTCCGAGCTAAGATTGTGGGGCTCATTTACTAAGGGCCCAAATCGCTCATTTTCGTCGGGTTTCCCAAAAATTACTGGTATGCGCTGTTTTACCCTGGGTTTTTGGTGCATGCGATCGGATTGTGTCGCATCGGCGGCGGGTTTCATGTGACGGAAATCGCCCCCCCCCCCCCACCTGTAACGTTCAAAGCTCCGAACATCGGATTTATTGCCCTTGTGTACGGCTCCGACCATTGGAATGTTGCACATTCTGCGGAAAACATGTTCCTAAATCTACGGAATGTTTAGACCTTTTTTTTTTTACTTTTAATTACACAAATTAATTGTGAAGAAGTTATAAAATATCATATTACGTAGTTACAGCGGGAGTCCATGGCAGCGCTGTGGCAGGATGGGAGTAAGAGCATAGGGGTACAGAATAGGGGGCCTAAGGTAAGGAAGCTAGCTAAAGGGGGCTATAAGGTGGGAGGGGTATCTAAGGCAGGACAGAAGGTTGGGAGAGCTACCTGAAGCATTTTGGGGGTAATGGGGGTATAGGGTATACATTAGATACATCAGATAAATGAGAGAAAACAAATACATCAGATACTTTAGATATATTAGATACATTAGATACATCGGATAAAGATACATTATATACATCGGATACGTCAGTGAGCTGATGACCTTGTGCTGCTGCTGTCAAAATATATAACGTTTTCTCTGTTATTTTGCGTTTTCAGCAAAATTCAATCTGCTTTGATGAAATATTGATGGACTGTTTGATAGATTAGGCTAATAGATGCTTTACTAATTGATCTGCTTTTGCTGCAGTAATGGTGTAGGGGTTTATTCACATGTCACAGTTATGTTGCAGTGATTTTTTGTCGTTACAATTTTTTCAAAACTGTGCACAAAGCAGTTCTACAGCAGTAGAGGGACAATACACACAGTGATGTCACAGTACAGGGACAATACACACAGTGATGTCACAGTACAGGGACAATACACACAGTGATGCCACAGTACAGGGATAATACACACAGTGATGTCACAGTACAGGGATAATACACACAGTGATGTCACAGTACAGGGACAATACACACAGGGATGTCACAGTACAGGGATAATACACACAGTGATGTCACAGTACAGGGATAATACACACAGCAATGTCACAGTACAGGAATAATACACACAGTAATGTCACAGTACAGGGATTATACACACAGTGATGTCACAGTACAGGGATAATACACACAGCGATGTCACAGTACAGGAATAATACACACAGTGATGTCACAGTACACAGATAATACACACACTGATGTCACAGTACAGGGACAATACACACAGTGATGTCACAGTACAGGGATAATACACACAGTGATGTCACAGTACAGGGATAATACACACATGGATGTCACAGTACAGGGACAATACACACAGTGATGTCACAGTACAGGGATAATACACACACTGATGTCACAGTACAGGGACAATACACACAGTGATGTCACAGTACAGGGATAATACACACAGTGATGTCACAGTACAGGGATAATACACACAGGGATGTCACAGTACAGGGACAATACACACAGTGATGTCACAGTACAGGGATAATACACACAGTGATGTCACAGTACAGGGACAATACACACAGTGATGTCACAGTACAGGGACAATACACACAGTGATGTCACAGTACAGGGACAATACACACAGTGATGTCACAGTACAGGGATAATACACACAGGGATGTCACAGTACATGGATAATACACACAGTGATGTCACTGTACAGGGACAATACACACAGTGATGTCACAGTACAGGGACAATACACACAGTGATGTCACAGTACAGGGATAATACACACAGTGATGTCACAATACAAGGATAATACACAGTGATGTCACAGTACTGGGGTAATACACACAGTGATGTCACAGTACAGGGACAATACACACAGTGATGTCACAGTACAGGGATAATACACACAGGGATGTCACAGTACAGGGACAATACACACAGTGATGTCACAGCACAGGGATAATACACACAGTGATGTCACAGCACAGGGACAATACACACAGTGATGTCACAGCACAGGGACAATACACACAGTGATGTCACAGCACAGGGACAATACACACAGTGATGTCACAGCACAGGGACAATACACACAGTGATGTCACAGCACAGGGACAATACACACAGTGATGTCACAGCACAGGGATAATACACACAGTGATGTCACAGCACAGAGATAATACACACAGTGATGTCACAGCACAGGGATAATGCACAGTGATGTCACAGTACAGGGATAATATACACAGTGATGTCACAGTACAGGGATAATACACACAGTGATGTCACAGTACAGGGATAATACACACAGTGATGTCACAGTACAGGGATAATACACAGTGATGTCACAGTACAGGGATAATATACACAGTGATGTCACAGTACAGAGATAATACACACAGTGATGTCACAGTACAGAGGTAATGATGATCATGGTGCTTGAGTAGAGGTTTTCACTATTATTATTGGTGGATATTATTGCCTTATTCTGGATATTCCCATCTTCTACTTGTGGATGAGATCTGTATCGTACGACTCCCACCATGTGACATCAGAGGGGACATTATACACAGAAAGCCCCCGGAACAGCTGAATACACGTCCTCACAGCATTACATTCCCTCCTGTGAGTCTCCGGCCGCTCTGTCTTTCTCCGCAGATCAGGAATGTAAGAGATTCCCAACTGGTGGGTCGGTGCCGGTGCCTGGGAGACAGCTGGTGGCACTACATCATAGTCCTGTAATTCTCAAATAGAAGAGTGGCCACCGGACCGCCAGGGCTGGATGACGGATCACCTCTGCAGCAAACATGGCCGCCGCTCACATTGTGCTCATATCCAAGAGAAACATGAAATTACCCCATATATATACGTAACTACCGAAAACCCTTCAAAACCCCCATCTAAATAAGGCCATAAAAGCCTAACGACCTACCTTATGAAAGAATTGGGTACCCCTCCGCAATCATGGATAGTCGCTCATGTATATTGCTGCTAGGACTGTTGTGCATAGTCTATTGCTCTACTCAGGGACCCCCAGAATCCCAATACTTGTCCTTTGGCCTTGGGATAGATGAGTCATTACCATATTTAACCTTACTACGACCCCAAAGATTAAAAAGCCCCTTTAAGTGATCTCTACAAAAGTCCGACCGACTCTGATCAGTGACTCCAACCGAGGTCTAAAGTCGTCTGAAATCTGCTGCCTTCCCGTTGGCTACTGGAATGGTGGAGCACAAAAATTTCCGGGTGAGCACAACCCTCATTAGGCGGGACACACCCTTTTTAAGTAAGATGAACACGCAACATACCAGTCATGGCATGGAGTCTGGGGATTTGCCCGCTCTTCTGGGACCTCTGGAGTACTTCCATTTTTAAGGGTTGGTATCAGTACTGGATAATAATGTAGGCAGTTTGGGCAGTAGACAGAGGACCAAGTCTACTAAAGGGCCATGGCCACCCTAACCAAGCACCGAATTCTATACCAAGAAGGGCCTTCACCCATGAAATCGTCATACATCTCTTCATGCTCTCTCGACACATGTACACCAGAGCCTTTTTGAAGGTCCTCCAAAGGTCCTGAAATGACAAATTGATATCAGGCAGAAGGGACACATCCTCCATTTCCCTGGTTGTTTTGGTGTCTTATCAGATGATAAGTGAGGGGTGTAGACCTTCATTAGAATAGTCCACTGATGATAAGCGACAAGAATTGATCAGTTATAATTTGTCGGGGTGTCTAGTAGCCATTGTCTGGTTTCCCTACAGCTCCCCCGCAGGAATAATGAAGCATTACACAGAGTCATTTAAATGATGAGTGTAGAAGGTCCACCAGGGCTAGAGATCATCTCTGAAGCCACTTTGGCTTCTAAATAAGGGTCCTTGGAGGAGCTTTTACAAATGGCGTCTTGTACGAGGTGAAAAACATTATTACTTTGAAGACTCAAGATAAATCTTTCATTATCTTAGAGCTTTCTGCTTCCTCTTGAAATTATTCTTGGCCGGGATTCAGTGATGACCTAAATCATGAGACAGAAGTGATATTATTGGACTTTTGTACTTTGTAAATGATGACCATTGACTCCATGTTCTTCTTCTACCATCTACATGATTATTCATTTGTTGGATGGGATTTATTTGCATATTGATGGAACCAAGGGAACATTTATTTAAGGTAGTGGATTGAAGTAATTGGATTCAGTCCCATGGCTTAAAGGGGTTGTCCAGAGTCCTAGCCAAGCTCTACCTCCTGGTCCATCGTGGCAATCAGGAAATGACTGCTCTTCCAGATATTGGTTAGTTGGTAACCCACCTCAGCCTGGAATATCCTGTACTAGGACTTCCTAGCGGTAAGTGGTCTTCATCATGCGGGTACCCCTTACAGTTATACCAGGATACCATGGGGTGTTATACCCCACAATGGGGAGTCCCATGGTTTTAATCCCATAGAGTTTTCCAGATTAGTCCAGATTAATGTCATGGTTGATCTAGAATTAGTAACCCCTACAGTGACTACAGGTAGCCCCATCTCCACAAAACTAAAGTTTCCTCTAGAGTCAAGGGGGTTACCCCAATTTCATTGATCCCATATAGTGTATGATAGCACACTGTGGGCACCCCTTGGCTTCAGTCACTTTCTGTGTACCATGCCTTTGATTCCATAGAGTGCTCTACATCAACGCATGTAAGTATCCTTTCGAGTCATGGTGGGTATCCCCAAAGTGTGGGTACCCTATGGCTCATGTCATCCATTTCACCCTAATGGGTCATAGAGTTCTCCACATTAGTCCAGATTAATGTCATGGTTGACACTCCCAATGATATAGAATCAGTAACCATTACAGTGTCATCCTCATGGGCCCACATTAACAGGGTGGTCTTTGATAGCAAAGAGTGGGTGCTACATGGCTACTGTTAAAGTGAGTACCCCCATCCATTGACCTATCACATACAGTGCTCCACATCAACACAAAGTAAGTATCCTGTAGAGCAGGGGTCAGGAACCTTTTTGGCTGAGAGAGCCATGAATGCCACATATTTTAAAATGTTATTCCGTAAGAGCCATATGCACATGCTCCCCAGTAGATAGGTAGTCCAAGTGTCACGGGTGCCCCTGCGATCTAGGTCTCGGATCGCAGGCACACCCGTGCCCCTCTCAGTGGCAGTGCCCCTTCCTGAGCTCACTCAACCTACCACTTTCTGGCTCCCGTCCCGGCTGGCCAGCATGCGCGTGCCAGCACTCGCTGGTTTAAAGGGCCAGAGCGCTGCTGATTGGCGCTGCCCACTTCCCAGATTCCTATAATGACTGGCGGCTACCAGATAGGTAGCCATACCACATGTCTCCCAGTATATAGGTAGCCACAGCACACGCCCTCAGTATATAGATAGCCACAGCACACGCCCTCAGTATATAGATAGCCACAGCACACGCCCTCAGTATATAGATAGCCACAGCACATGCCCCCAACTAGATAGGTAGCCACAAAAAATGCCCCCTAGTAGTCACAGCAAAAAAAAAAAAAAAAAAAAAGAATATTCACTTACCAGCGCTCCCTGCAGCCAAATCCTTATCGCTCCCATGCTCTTCTCTTTGACCCAGGCGATGGCGATGGCACCTAGATTGTACAAAGGACGTAGGCAGCGGTAACATAGCTGCCTGTGTCCAGTGATCAGTCGAAGAGACACACAGCAGCCATCACTATTTATTAAAGATCTGTCTGAGAGCCAGATACAGCCAACAAAAGAGCCATATATGGCTCCCCATGGCTCATATCATTAGGGGTACCCCTCTATATCTTTGATCCAATAGAGTGCTCCACATTACCAGGGTGGTCTTTGGTAGCACAGTGTGGGTACTACATGGCTACTCCCATCCATTGATTGATCACCTACAGTGCTCCATGTCAACACAAAGTAGGTATTCTCTAGAGTTATGGTCACTACCCCCAATGTTTCTGACCCCACAGAATATTTTAAGTTACCACAGTGTTAGCGCCCCCTAGAGCAACAGTATTGAGCCCCATTGGTATTGATCCAATATGACCTGAAATTGGGAGATATTACAGTCCTCCCTGTGCCTGAGCTTTTCTTTTTTAAGGGATTCACAATGTAAAAATAAGCTGCATTCAAATCATAGGCATCGGCAGCAGGGAGCGGTAAAAATAAATCTACAGATGTTATAAGATGCCTATAATTACACAGGGAACATAATTCTTCAGAGAAGGACAAATATAAGCAGAGAAATGCCAGGACGTGGGATAGCGCTGACCCATCATTACATCACTACTGACAATAGATGATGTCACAGCTTATCCCCTCCCCCTCCCTGTACAATGACCTCTATATAGATAACACTGACCCATCATTACATCACTACTGACAATAGATGATGTCACAGCTTATCGCCTCCCCCTCCCTGTACAATGACCACTATATAGATAACACTGACCCATCATTACATCACTACTGACAATAGATGATGTCACAGCTTATCTCCTCCTCCTCCCTGTACAATGACCTCTATATAGATAACACTGACCCATCATTACATCACTACTGACAATAGATGATGTCACAGATTATCTCCTCCCCTCCCTGTACAATGACCTCTATACAGATAACACTGACCCATCATTACATCACTACTGACAATAGATGATGTCACAGCTTATCTCCTCCCCCTCCCTGTACAATGACCACTATATAGATAACACTGACCCATCATTACATCACTACTGACAATAGATGATGTCACAGCTTATCTCCTCCCCTCCCTGTACAATGACCTCTATATTGATAACACTGACCCATCATTACATCACTACTGACAATAGATGATGTCACAGCTTATCTCCTCCCCTCCCTGTACAATGACCTCTATATAGATAATACTGACCCATCATTACATCACTACTGACAATAGATGATGTCATAGGTTATCTCCTCCCCCTCCCTGTACAATGACATCTATATAGATAACACTGACCCATCACTACATCACTACTGACAATAGATGATGTCACAGCTTATCCCCTCCCCCTTCCTGTACAATGACCTCTATATAGATAACACTGACCCATCATTACATCACTACTGACAATAGATGATGTCACAGCTTATCTCCTCCCCCTCCCTGTACAATGACCTCTATATAGATAACACTGACCCATCATTACATCACTACTGACAATAGATGATGTCACAGCTTATCTCCTCCCCCTCCCTGTACAATGACCTCTATATAGATAACACTGACCCATCATTACATCACTACTGACAATAGATGATGTCACAGCTTATCTCCTCCTCCTCCCTGTACAATGACCTCTATATAGATAACACTGACCCATCATTACATCACTACTGACAATAGATGATGTCACAGCTTATCTCCTCCCCCTCCCTGTACAATGACCTCTATATAGATATCACTGACCCATCATTACATCACTACTGACAATAGATGATGTCACAGCTTATCCCCCTCCCCCTTCCTGTACAATGACCTCTATATAGATAACACTGACCCATCATTACATCACTACTGACAATAGATGATGTCACAGCTTATCTCCTCCCCCTCCCTGTACAATGACCTCTATATAGATAACACTGACCCATCATTACATCACTACTGACAATTGATGATGTCACAGCTTATCTCCTCCCCCTCCCTGTACAATGACCTCTATATAGATAACACTGATCCATCATTACATCACTACTGACAATAGATGATGTCACAGCTTATCTCCTCCTCCTCCCTGTACAATGACCTCTATATAGATAACACTGACCCATCATTACATCATTACTGACAATAGATGATGTCACAGCTTATCTCCTCCCCCTCCCTGTACAATGACCTCTATATAGAGAACACTGACCCATCATTACATCACTACTGACAATAGATGATGTCACAGCTTATCTCCCCCCCCCGTACAATTACCTCTATATAGATAAAACTGACCCATCATTACATCACTAGTGACAATAGATGATGTTACAGCTTATCTCCTCCCCCTCCCTGTACAATGACCTCTATATAGAGAACACTGACCCATCATTACATCACTACTGACAATAGATGATGTCACAGCTTATCTCCTCCCCCCCTCCCTGTACAATGACCTCTATATAGATAACACTGACCCATCATTACATCACTACTGACAATAGATGATGTCACAGCTTATCTCCTCCCCCTCCCTGTACAATGACCTATATATAGATAACACTGACCTATCATTACATCACTACTGACAATAGATGATGTCACAGCTTACCTCCTCCTCCTCCTGTACAATGATCTCTATATAGATAACACTGAGCCATCATTACATCACTACTGACAATAGATGATGTCACAGCTTATTTCCTCCCCCTCCCTGTACAATGACCTCTATATAGATAACACTGACCCATCATTACATCACTACTGACAATAGATGATGTAACAGCTTATCCCCTCCCCTCCCTGTACAATGACCTCTATATAGATAACACTGACCCATCATTACATCACTACTGACAATAGATGATGTCCCAGCTTATCTCCTCCCCCTCCCTGTACAATGACCTCTATATAGATAACACTGACCCATCATTACATCACTACTGACAATAGATGATGTCACAGCTTATCTCCTCCCCTCCCTGTACAATGACCTCTATATAGATAACACTGACCCATCACTACATCACTACTGACAATAGATGATGTCACAGCTTATCTCCTCTCCCTCCCTGTGCAATGAGCTTTGATCACTATTTACAATTCTTATTCCACACTTATAGTAATTAAGTATATTACCCCACTGTCTGTAGTTAGCTAGAAACTGGTTTTAGGTAGAAAGATTTTTTTTTTTTTTTTTAAAAGTGCTATCTATCAAAAACATCCTATATGACTAATCTGTCACCTATCAGACATATGAGCATGGTGGGTGTTGTGGTCTTCTTTGGGTATTCAGAAATGAGTGTTATATTGTATACAGTCATCAGATTTATATAATCTGATGTAGATTATAATCCCTTTATTTCCCGGAGGTTCTGGATTTGACCATTTGTTCACCACTTCTGTTTTTCAGAATTGCTCGGAGATCTCCATGTGACGAGAGATGAAGAATCCGAGTTTATCACTTCTAGGAAGCGGTGGCGGTATGGAGGAGCCATGTGAGGGGACTAATAACATGCCCTGGATTCTGCATTAGATGTGGCCAGTCACGGGTCTTATCACAAGTCATTTTTTACATTTCAGAACCAAAATAAATAAAATCACGACGTTCCATGGGTGTCTTCAGCTTCTTGTAGATGTAGGGCATGAATGTAGAGAAAACACCAGGAGTCATCGCTCCTGCTGATAAGAGTATCAGATACACTGGTGATACCTCTATTACCCAGGGCTATAAATAGTACCGCTATACTGTGTAGGGATGTATAGTATATGTGTACTCTAGCACCGCTACACTGTAACACACAGAACCATATCATGCACATAGACATATATACACATTACACACATACATATCATGCACATAGACATATACACACATTACACACATACATATCATGCACATAGACATATACACACATTACACACGTACATATCATGCACATAGACATATATACACATTACACACATATATATCATGCACATAGACATATATACACATTACACACGTACATATCATGCACATAGACATATATACACATTACACACATAGATATCATGTACATAGACATATATACACATTACACACATAGATATCATGTACATAGACATATATACACAATACACACGTATATATCATGCACATAGACATATATACACATTACATACATACATATCATGCACATTACACACATATATATCATGCACATAGACATTTATACACATTACACACGTACATATCATGCACATAGACATATATACACATTACAAACGTACATATCATGCACATAGACATATATACATATTACACACATATATATCATGCACGTAGACATATATACACATTACACACGTATATATCATGCACATAGACATATATACACATTATACACGTATATATCATGCACGTAGACATATATACACATTACACACGTACATATCATGCACATAGACATATATACACATTACAAACGTACATATCAGGCACATAGACATATATACACATTACACACGTATATATCATGCATGTAGACATATATACACATTATACACGTATATATCATGCACGTAGACATATACACACATTACACACATACATATCATGCACATAGACATATATACACATTACATACATACATATCATGCACATAGACATTTATACACATTATACACGTACATATCATGCACATAGACATATATACACATTACATACATACATATCATGCACATAGACATATATACACATTACACACATATATATCATGCACGTAGACATATATACACATTACACACGTACATATCATGCATATAGACATATATACACATTACAAACGTACATATCAGGCACATAGACATATATACACATTACACACGTATATATCATGCATGTAGACATATATACACATTATACACGTATATATCATGCACGTAGACATATACACACATTACACACATACATATCATGCACATAGACATATATACACATTACATACATACATATCATGCACATAGACATTTATACACATTATACACGTACATATCATGCACATAGACATATATACACATTACATACATACATATCATGCACATAGACATATATACACATTACACACATATATATCATGCACGTAGACATATATACACATTACACACATAGATATCATGCACATTACACACATACATATCATGCACATAGACATATATATACATTACACACATATATATCATGCACGTAGACATATATACACATTACACACGTACATATCATGCACATAGACATATATACACATTACAAACGTACATATCATGCACGTAGACATATATACACATTACACTCGTACATATCATGCACGTAGACATATATACACATTACACACATACATATAATGCACATAGATATATATACACATTACACACATACATATCATGCACATAGACATATACACACATTACATACATACATATCATGCACATAGACATATACACACATTACACATGTACATATCATGCACATAGACCAGTGATGGCGAACCTATGACACGCGTGTCAGCACTGACACACGTAGCCATTTTTGGTGACACGCGGCCGCCCCCCTCCCTGTGTAATGTGCTGCCCCTGTGTAATGTGCTGCCCCTGTGTTAATGTCCCACCCCCGCCCCTGTGTTTCTGCCCCCTGCTTACCTGTCCGGCGCCGCATTGGTCCGCCCACCGTCTGAAACTCCTCCGGCTCCTCCAGGCTGCAGTGCACGCTGCTCGTCACGTGACTGAGGCGACCTGACATCAGGTCACGTGAGTCACGTGACCCGAGGCGCACGGTGCAACTTGGAGGAGCCGAGCCGCCATTATCGTCAGACCTGCCAGTAAAGCTACAGGGAAGAAGACATCACTGGGTAAGTATATAAGTTTATTATTATATTATATTTAAAGGGAGTCGGTTAGGGGTATTTTAGTAGAAAAGGGAGGCCGCTAGGGGTATTTTAGTAGTAAAGGGAGGCCGCTAGGGGTATTTTAGTAGTAAAGGGAGGCCGCTAGGGGTTTTTTAGTAGTAAAGGGAGACCGCTAAGGGTATTTTAGTAGTAAAGGGAGGCCGCTAGGGGTATTTTAGTAGTAAAGGGAGGCCGCTAGGGGTTTTTTAGTAGTAAAGGGAGGCCGCTAAGGGTATTTTAGTAGTAAAGGGAGGCCGCTAAGGGTATTTTAGTAGTAAAGGGAGGCCGCTAGGGGTATTTTAGTAGTAAAGGGAGGCCACTAAGGGTATTTTAGTAGTAAAGGGAGGCCGCTAGGGGTATTTTAGTAGTAAAGGGAGGCCGCTAGGGGTATTTTAGTAGTAAAGGGAGGCCGCTAAGGGTATTTTAGTAGTAAAGGGAGGCCACTAAGGGTATTTTAGTAGTAAAGGGAGGCCGCTAAGGGTATTTTAGTAGTAAAGGGAGGCCGCTAGGGGTATTTTAGCAGTAAAGGGAGGCCGCTAGGGGTATTTTAGTAGTAAAGGGAGACTGCTGCTGGACATGTTATTAATAAGGGGAGGCCGCTGCTGGACATGTTATTAATAAGGGGAGGCCGCTGCTGGACATGTTATTACAAAATTCGTTTTTTTTCTAAAGGTGACACAGCACCCGAGTTATGCTCGGTTTTTTGGTGAATTTTGACACACCAAGCTCAAAAGGTTGCCCATCACTGACATAGACATATATACACATTACACACATAGATATCATGCACATAGACATATATACACATTACACACATAGATATCATGCACGTAGACATATATACACATTACACACGTATATATCATGCACATAGACATATACACACACATTACACACGTACATATCATGCACGTAGACATATATACACATTACACACGTATATATCATGCACATAGACATATACACACACATTACACACGTATATATCATGCACATAGACATATACACACACATTACACACTTACATATCATGCACATAGACATATACACACCTTACACACAATTATACAATTCTAGGCAGAAAGACTGTAATTTTCAATTCTTGGATTATAGGCACAACTTAAGGGGGTGTACCTACACCTGAGCCCAGCAGCTTTAGGGGGATCAGCACAGGATACCGTATAGTTAGGGGGTATAGATTTGTACTTGGGGCAAGCTGCTTTAAGTTACCCTCTTGGACATAGGTAGCTATTTAAATAATTGATGTGTGATACTATACTTCGCCTGTAGTGGCCGCTGTGGAGAAAACTGGATCCTTAGATGCCAGGAGCCGATCCTTAGCGATCACTTGGGATTCGATCACTAAACATACAGGTTCTTTTATCAGGTGGTGGTCCTCAAAATACTGAAAATAAGTAAAATCTTGCTATTACGTGCTCTGCTTTCATATCTCAGCTTAAAAGGGAAGTTGTGAAGCGTTTCTAGAATGCTGCCCTTTAGCGTAACCACAAGGAAGGATTTCTCGGTATCTCAGTCTCTCGTTCTGTAGATAAAAATATATCACAGTTTATACAGAAACTGAAGTATATGCAGAGTCATTATCCTTCATCTTTCTCCCAGAGTGAATATTGTGTAATCTTGTCGAGTTATGAAACTCGAGTAAAGAGTAAGACGTGATTTCTACAATCTATAATATAGCACAAAGTTGTGGGATTTATCAGGACACCAGCGATTATTCCTACAGTCTAAAACAAGTTGAATTGGCTTATTGATGATTTTTTTAAAGATTTACATTGAAAAAAATAGAGAAATGTAAGCCCCGCCCCTGGGACTGCCCCCGATTCAGTAGTAACTGACACTTTTCGTTAGCGGTTTGAACAGACCACGCCCCTTTTCAGGTTGGAACAAGCTCAAGCGGGCCTTGCAAGCAACTTATTTATATCCCTACAGCGCCACCAAAGGAGGTATGAAGCATTACACTGATCATAGTGGTTAAAGTATGTGTTATATAGCTTACAGTGTGAAAGAATCAACATATCACATCCGTTCCTTTTTAAAGGGGTTGTCCACTTTACCTCATGTTTTTTGTAATGTGTGGGGGGCAGGATATGAGATAATTTACCAAAATATATCTATTAGTTCTGCTCCGCTTTCTTGATATTTAAAGTGAAGCCTCCTGTCTTTTACCTCATCATTTTACCTCATGTCTTTTACCTCATCATTTTACCTCATGTCTTTTACCTCATCATTTTGCCTCCTGTCTTTTACCCCATGATTTTGCCTCCTGTCTTTTACCTCATCATTTTACCTCATGTCTTTTACCTCATCATTTTACCCCATGTCTTTTACCTCATCATTTTGCCTCATGTCTTTTACCTCATCAGCCAGACAATAATGACCACAAAATGGCCACAGATGGAGGGTCATGTGATCTTATCTGTCCTTGAACAATCGCCCTGCCGGGACGTTAATCTTATATTCATGAATACTATCATAAGGTCCTGGCAGGGTGATTATTCATGGACAGTTAGAGATCACATGACCCTCTATCTGCTGCCATTTTATGGTCAGGAAAGTCTGGATGATGAGGTAAAAGACATGAGGTAAAATAATGAAGTAAAAGACATGAGGTAAAATAATGAGGTAAAAGTCAGAAGCCTTCACTTTACATATCAAGAACTACTACTAGATGTATATTGGTAACTTACCTCATATCCTGCTCCCCACACTTACACACACATTACACAAAACATGAGGTAAAGTGGCCAACCCCTTTAATGGTATTTCTTGAGATTAACATATAAGATGTTTCCTTAAGGCCTCAGCTTTTACACTACTAAGCTATCAAATATCTGATCTTGAATTCCTTCTTTTATGTTGAAATTCGCCTCTATGAAAGATCTCCTTCGTATGCAAATGAGCAGAGACGAGTCACCATTTATGACTCATTTTCTCTTGGTTCACCATCTAAAATTTCTAGTACTTCCCCCTGACCTAGAGGAGACAGGTCAGAAGAGGTCATGTCGGGGAGGCTGTAGTATGAAATGAGGAGGTAAATAGCTGATAGTCCAGGTCTCAGTCTTAGTGGAAATCCCAAGGTCTATCCAAACCTGAATAGAACAAAGCCGACTAAATCTAGTCATGTGACCTCGTATGTCGTCTGTAGCAGCTTCTACCTTATGACTGGTTATTGTAGAAGAAGGAATCAGCAGAAGTGAACATGATGCTATGACTTTGAAGCGTCTTCCATATTTCAACCCAATGCTTACCATTGAATTAGCCATGTGGGCGTCTACATGACCAAAACTGGTCATGAAGACACCCATGTAGGCGATTAGTTATTCAATCTGTTGACCAAGGCAGCTCTAACAGGACAGAAATGTGATATTTATTCATGTTATAAAATGTTCCCAACTTTTACACTACTAAACTCACAGCTCCCTCAGGTAAGTTATGAAATATCCTTTCGAGAATTCCCTCTTTCTATTATAAAAAAATTTTGACCCCCAAAGTCATATGCAAATGAAGCAGAGAAGAGTCAATTTTTGCCCTGAGATGAGTCACTTTTAGACGCTGGAGTGGGAATGCCTCTTAAAGGGGTTGGCCACTCTTTTACATACGTTGGCCACCTTTCTTTATAATAATCACTGAATGTTCATCAAGTAATTCTGCATTCCTGCTACTTACCTTAGTGCTGTCTGCAGACTCACCATGGATTTTTGTTTACATGTAGAAACACTGATGAATAGGAGGAGCTGTAGCAGGAGATTATGACTCATCCTGCTTCCTTCCTCTCTTGTCCCCCTGTCAGTGAGACAGACTGTGAGAGAAAGAGGCACAGTGGGTGACACCAATAGAATGGACTGAATGAGTGAAAAACCGGAAGTTGTGTATATATACAGAGAACAGGGAAAAGCTGAAGATCTCAAAGGAAGCAAAGACACAGGTACGTATACATGCAGAGACACGTATAATGGAACTTATTTATTGAAAAGGGTCCAGCCCCTTTAACACGCCACTATGTCTACAGCCACTAGAACCATGGTTCTGGTGTCATTGTAAAGATGAAAATCTCATCTTTCAAAGTGCATCATGGCTGTGCTATAAAACCAGGCAGTTAAAAACATAACTGGGAATGCAAGCTGTCTATGGGGCAGATTTAGTTACTCGGTCCATTCGTGATCCAGCGGCGCGTTCTCTGTGGTGGATTCGGGTCCGGCCAGGATTCACTAAGGTAGTTCCTCCGACGTCCACCCGGTGGCGCTGCTGCGCTGAAGTTCCCCGAGGCCCGCCGAAATGCACTCAAGTTCACTAGCCTATTCCTAGTGAAGGTAAGTGCAAGTTTCGTGACACTTTTTTTTTTTTAAATGCGGCGGTTTTTCCAAATCCGTCGGGTTTTCATTCGGCCACGCCCCCCGATTTCCGTCGCGTGCATGCCAGCGCCGATGCGCCACAATCCGATCGCGTGCGCCAAAATCCCGGGGCAATTCAGGGGAAATCAGCGCAAATCGGAAATATTCGGGTAAAACGCGAATCGGGCCCTTAGTAAATGAGCCCCTATGTCTTTAACTGCATGCATATCTGCTTCTATAGGGCCAGAATCAGTAGGTCAATTGGTGCGTTTCAACGTAAGAGCAGGAATTCTAAACCTATAGGGTGCTACTAGTGAAAACTGGTAACTGTGTCCCTTTAAGGCCACGTATAGCGCAATGGCTGCAACGCTTGTCCGAATGCTGTAGTCTCTTGGAATAGTTAATCCAATATTGATGACCTATCCAAAGGACAGGCTATCAATATGTTAGTCCTGAAAAAATCCTGGATAAGCCGATCAGCAGAAGCGTCTGAATAGTAGACCAAGTCTAGTACGCGAGTGTATGACTGCGCCAGCTGTACGCTATCCAACATGTACGTCCTGATTCAGTCTGCGTGTACATAAGAGGGTCATCCTCTGCGCCACCATTAACCCACTTCTCCAGCTCTATATCTCACCATATATGACATCCCCCCCATCAATGTATAGGGGATCATCATCTGGAGAGAACCTCCCAGCCTTTCCCTGTAAGTGATCTGACCGATATAGTGTCTGAAGATATACAATTCTTCTGTTATGTCTATTTTTTTACATTCTATCCTCATTTTCGGATTATTCTTAGGTTACCTCCATAAAGGCGGCATTGTTATAGGGTAAGAAGTCATAGTAATACAGTAACGCTGCCCTTCTCGTAGTCATATACATTTCAGATTGTGAATATTCTACATTTTTTAATGTAAAATGATGATAGACTGTTGACCTATATCGAGAATTTCGATGAGGGGGACATATTTAACTTTGGGTGCCCAGCGTATCACATATTTATTTGATCATGAGGAGCCTAAAGGCCACAACTATGGAAAATTCTAATTACCCTCCATAAACCTGGCATGACCCTTACCCTTTAGTTCTTACCTATAGAAGGGATTGGCCTTTTTTTCCATCTGGAGGACCCAGCACCTCCATGAACTACATGGACCACACATTGATTGTAATATGCGCAGTGTAATACCTAAATTCTCCTGCGGGGGCAGTGCAGGAGAACTGAACACTTGCTCCCATGTTTCCATATAACTTAGAGCTGATAACTAGATGTCTCAGGAGTAGGAAATTAGGATCTGTTTGTCACATCTTATTAGGAATATGATATTGACGTTCCTTAGGATTGCGGTTATCAATGTCAGATCAGTGGGGGTCCAACAACCACCACTCCTGCCAATTAGCTGTTTTAAGATGCCACACGGTTCTGTCAAGCTTTTCCCAATCATTACGTCATGTCCAATGGTCCGTTCCATTCAAATAATTGAGAATGAGCTGCAATACCGAGCACCGCCACTGTATAAAGTTTGGCGCTGTTCATGTGGACAGTGAGCGAGCACCAGTCTCTGATTTGGGCATTGATATCTACAAGTTGACTTTATTTTATCAAGACAATAGTCGTAGTCAGCTGCAACTTATTAAGGCCTACTGCGTCACGGCTTCAGGGGGAGGATGCGGTCTGGATCCCGATGGGTGCAACCGTCACACATGAGATGAGTGATATTATACAGAAACCCTCTTGATTCATAGCTTTTAGAGACAGTGAATCACCAAAAGAAAAAAAAAATGAAAATTGAGTCTTAGAACAGAAACTCAGGACTGGGTCATTTATAAAGAAGATGTCGCCCTCACAAGGGCATTTCTTGCAGCATTGCCCTCAAAAATAGGGTGGTTCTTGTGCAAATTTGCATAAAATTGGTTGTTGGTCACACTTTCCAGGTTTTAGAGTTATCAAGTCTTATCCTGCTCTCCAGCATGCCTACCTGTCCCCGATTTATAGGGACAGACTCAGATTTATAGGGCAGTCTCAACCTTCCGGGCAGCAGGTAGTATGTCCCCGGCTTCACTTCTACCTGTGTCCTCCGAATACAGATCGTATTGAATGCAATAGTGCAGCAGGGAGCCGTCAGCTCCTCGCTGCAACATGAGCCTCTACCATTGCTGTGCATGGCAGAGGTTGGCAGTTGCCATGTGATGACATCATCACCCCTGTGAACCGCCCACAGCAGCAGCAAAGAGTAGAACTGCTGCGAGAGAGAGCGTGAAATTAGAAGGATCAGATTCATTTATTTTTAATTCACAGAAAAAATGGAAGAGGAGGGTACAAAAAAGAGAGCATTCCAAAGATGGGACTGCAAGAAAGGGAGCCTTATATATTGGAGGGTATTATGAATTTGGGTGCTACAGTCAAGGGTGTATAAATAATGAGCCTACAGAGACAGGTGATTATAATGGGAGAGGGAGGAGGGAAAGGGTTACTGTAAAAAGGGATCACAGTAACTAATACATATGAGGAAAGAGGTAAAGGAAATGGGGCACAGTGTGGGGTAGGCAGCAGGCATTATACAGGATGGGGTAAAACAGGCGAGTTGATCCTCTTGCCTCAGGCAGCACTACCTGCAGCAATAGGGGGGGGGCAGTATTAGGGGTGCAGTCACCTGCTACAAAGCAGAACCTGCCACTAAAAAATCGGGTCTCTTCACGCCTGATGTCAGCATTGTGAACCCACTTACTGAAAAGATAACCTGATACATTACTATTGGATGGGGTTAGTGAAGGCGTCGTTCTATAGATCGCTTCAGGCGGCAGAGAGTTTAGGTTTACACAGAATGGGGGGCATTATATATTGTAGGGTATAAAGGCACAATAGCGGGTGGGGTTAGGGGATGGACCACAGGTGGGGCTTTTGTTTTGAACATTGTCCTTTCCTTCGGCACCAGACATTCCATATGGATTCCCTCTGTGGGATCACGATCTTACAGTCAGGGTTGTAGGCCGTAAGACTGACGAACCAGGAACCAGAGCGGGACTCCTGGAAAAGATGTCCATGAAGCTGCTGTAAAGCAAACAGTTCCAGCCGCAGCAGCTCTGCTCATGATATAATAATAAAAAATATCCGAAAGAATTAACCGATTGAAGGTGAAAAAAAACATAACAACATCCTCCTTAAAGGAGGGAAACACTGGAGGAATGTGGAGATGTCTTCCAGGAAACGCTGGAGGTTACGATATCTCAGGTTGTGTAACCGCTCAGCTGTTCTGGAACACAGAATGTGAATGCGCAGGTTCCGGAGCGGCGCTGTCATGTGATCTGACTGTGTAAATACAAGTGATGATGAATGGGACAAGACTGGGAGCGGCAGGACTTGGTGACAATACACCGAGCAGATGAACATCCTCCCCTTCAGCTTATTTCTACCGGCGATGTGTGTACTTACATTTATATAGGTTGGTCCGCAACTCACGGGCGGCAGGAGAAGGACTGGACTGTGACTGCGACACTGAGCGACCAGGGAAATTCTCTGCTAAATGATTAGAACTTAGAATTGTTTTCCATAGATTAGGGCAAAACACGCTGATTCCGATTGTTGAGACCCCCAATGTGTATATATAGGGGTATATATGGTCACTTATATTCAGGAGAGCGAGTAGTCACAGGACCCGTGTTGATACGAGGCAGGTCTCATCAGCCATGTACTGGAATCTGCCCCTCATCTCCATATTATAGAATTATTTAATATACAATAGAAGAATGAGACGTAATATTAATCTAAAGTACAGACCAAAAGTGTAATAACTAAGGATCATGCGTAAGGAGATGTATGTGCCGTGCGTCCGGAGTGAGAAGACTGCCACCTGGTGGAGAGACTGAATATGTAAATTTGGTATACATATATAATGTAGATCTCCTGTTCCCTAAAACATTCCCTAGTTTATCATACCAATAAGCCCCCTTATGGTTATTTTGTATAAATCTCCCCTCAAACCCTATGGATTGATTAGATACAGCCCCCCTCACCTCCATGAATTCCTTGTGAACAGCATTATGTGCCCCGCCCCCCCCAGCACCTCTGGGTCCCTGGCACTTGTCCGGGTATGCCCAGCACTGGCCCTGGCCCTGATTGTGCTAAAGAAATCTCAGAATGTACATGTGTGTAAGTAGCATGTTTGCGTGGGTTTCCTCCAGGTCCTCCGGTTTCCTCCCACACTCTAAAACATACTGGTAGGTTGATTGGATTGTGAACCCCCTTGGGGCGAGGACCTATCTGGCAAAACTTTGTGCAGTAATCTATGTGTGCTATATAAATATTATTATATTATTATTAGCCTTAGACTGTGTCCACACAGGACTCGTAGACAGCAGGTTCAGCACAGACATCTGCCCCTCGCGCCATGTACAGTACTAGCATAGTTAAAGGGGGTTTCCAGTCACAACAAGCTAGCCCCTCTCCACAGGAGCTCCTAACTTGCTGATCGGTTGGGGGTCCCCTTTGAATTATGAGAATGGGGGTCTGTTGTACCCTAAAAAATGGAGTGGCAGGCTGCTTCTCCACTCACTGCCTGTGGAGTACGATGTCCGGCTATCTCCATCAGCCCCATAGAGATGAATAGAGCAGCAGTGTACATGTGCGATCGGCTACTTTGCTCAATAGGGGTAGATAGGAGGTAGAAAGGACCCCATTGTCATGATCTGTGGGGTCCGCTATCTTGGGGAAACAAAAAAGGACCAAGTCGTTAAGGGGTTTAAATACCAAAAAGTGTGGTTTACATCTGTCTCCTGTAGAGATGGGCAGACCTGACAATTGCCTTCAGGTTCAGGGACCCGGACATATTGCCAAATTTGCACCCGAACAGGCAATTGAGCAACTTGGGGCCCCTAGCTACTAACCATGGTTATGATTAGCCAGGGGGACACTTATCCGCTCATCTCTAGTCTTCTGTTCTGTCAGACACAGATAAAGGCCACAGGAACTATCTAGACCCAATGGGGCTCATTTACTAAGGGTCCGAATTGCGCATTTTCCTTGGGTTTCCGGAATATTTCCGTTTTGTGCCAAATTGCAGTTTTTGCGCACACGATCGGATTGTGGCACATTGGCGCCGGCTTTCACGCCACAGAAATTTGGGGGCATGGCCGTCGGAAACCCGACGGATTCGGAAAAACCTCAGAATTTTTTAAAAAATTTGTGCCGCAAGATCAGCACTTACATACACCAGGACGAAGAAGGTGAACTCCGGTGGACCTCAGCGCGGCAGTGACACCTGCTGGATATCGGGCGCACGGCCTTAGTGAATCTCGGCAACCAGGTGTTGTCCAAGAAAAATTATATATATATTGTTTAAGGGTCGGTGACCACTGACACCACACACTTTCGGATATAAAAGGTCAAACGAGAGAACATGGTCAGAATATCCCGGAGCTTGGGGTATTGCGGCCCTTACATGATATGGATTTCCCCTACAATCGGAGCTGTATTTCTGCTTATACTTGTGACATGATCCCTGAAGGCTTCCGATTCCTGTATATTCGGAGCAGTTCCCACCTGATGCTATTTGTAAAGTTTTACTCATCTCAGTTATTTTTAGATGGCTCTGAGTCATTGACAGACGGTTTTACCTCAGCGCAGTGTGAATGGTATTTTTACATTGTCGTAGTACAGGAGCCCAATATCCAAGAAACAGCTAAAATAACTAGACTGATAAATCTACATTCCTCCCAACTTTTGGGATGGTAAAGACAAACCAAATATGTTTCGCCTAAATGTTCAATTCCCCCCAAACTCGCCCCCTAGCCTCCAGTAAATATAATAACCCCCTCCGTTAATGTCCCCCCACAAGATTATGTTATACTATCCGCCTTAGTGTCCCCCACATAGTATAATGCCCCTTCCCTACTTAAAACTCCCCCTATTCCTCTAGCCCCCCCATTTATTCCCACATTTTGTAGTCCCCTTTATTGTAGCAGCCCCACCGATGTGTGCGATGACATCATCACAATGACATCATCACATTGCGCCAGCCATTCGCTGCCATAACCACGAGTGTCAAAGGCAAAGTAGTGGGCACCAAATCTGACTAAAATCTTTTAAAACGGTGTCTGGCTACTGCTTTCATTCATCCCAGAGCTTATGGAGATGGGCAAAGGGGAACTTTTTCTGAAAAATCTGTGTTTTATATGACTGGAGGGGGTTATATATATATATATATCTCCAAGACAATTGGATAAATATTGGAATGATTCGATTCCTAACCAAATCAAATCTTTTTTAAGAATTCAATAGAGCTTTTGCAACATCCACGCACCGGGGCCTGATCTTGGTGTGGGGGGCAGCTAGATACCCTGGTACCTAAGTGGCTGACCTGAAGCACTAGTGTCATGTGTGGTCCAAGTGAACAGGCCTCTTCCATGCCAATCAGGGCCAGCGAGGGGATACAAGAAGAGAGGGAGGCCGCGATCTTATGGAGGGTTCCCCCTGGGGCAGTCCCAGTGAACGTGCAGTGGAGAGTTCCATGGGCAGATGGAGAAGGTGAGGCCCGTGATGTTAGCGGCAGCAGCCAGGGATGATGAACAAATAGCTCACAGTCTCTTTATTAGGCAGACAATCCAAAGCAACAGTGGGTAAAAAGTTGTAATGCTTCCTTTGTGCAGGTGTCTATGAGGCAATGGTTTGTTGGATCTTTAGCTTGGGAAAGGATCTCAGTCTTGGTCCGGTAGTTAGGGGCTAAATAGTGCAGGCCCTATAGATCTGGTGCAGGCCATGTGGGATTAGGCACACATGCAGGCTCTGCAGACTCACTGTTGCATACTAACAGAATAGTGATGGGTCGTTTGCAAACAAGCCAGCACAAAGAGCCATCTCTCTTGCGTGAACAGCCGATAGCTCACCTCACCCCGCCCCTAATCGGCTCTCCACACCCCCCTTTAACCCAATAATATTGTGTTAAAAGTGCAGTGCTGTAAGGTGGCTTACTGGCCTGAAGCTCCCTATTAAATATTTAATAGGGAGCCGTTCAGGAGCCAAAAGAGTTTAGCAGAGGTTAATGAGCCAGTTCACTAAGAAGAGCCGGACTTCCCCTCACTATAACAGAAAGATCTAAAAATCCAGCCAAAGGGAGTATTTATAGACTTCAACTCTAGGGGGACTCCCAAAGCTCCAACCAATGAGCAGCCTCAGGCTGCAGGGAAGAAAAACAAAATAAAACATTTAAAAGTAAACAGTATACATGTCAACCCTAAGCTTCCCATAGTATATGGCAGATGAAGTACCATATGAGGAAACTAGATGGTAGCATAGGATAAGGACTGAAGGAGGGGGAAGTAGATAAAATTACCTGTATTAAGGTACAGAGCTGTGCATATTGATTGAGTTTGGTTTGTAATAGCCCCATCCAGCAGGCCATTACACTTCTCCAAATTGAATCTTGAATGATTCACTCATCTTTAGAGGTGGGACTGACCCAAAAATCCAGGATTGACCCTCTCAACCTGATATGGTGGGGAAGAAGGATAGAACAGGATGCACCTATCTGCAGCAGGGCCATATTAAAGGGCCCCATTAAAGGGCCATTACACTTGATTATCTGGATTCGCTCATTTCATAGTCATCATAATGATATTTGATTAGTAATTTTCTTCGACTGTGGATACTAATGTTGCTATACTGTTGCAGAACACAGCATGGAAAATCATGATTTTTCACAGTATTTTTTTCTAATATGTGCCCCCTTATCATATTTTTTATCACTCCCGTATGTCCCTTCTGTATACTTTGGCATCTCTCTTGTGCTCTTCGCATATATATACTTAGACCCCCAATTTCTGTATCCCTATACATTAACCCCTAGAATTCTTGTGTCCATCTTCCATATACTCCCTCACCTAAAGACTGTACCCCCTGTGCCCCCACCCTATAACCCCGTAATATGAACCCTATATGGTGGATGTATCCCAGTCACCTGAATGAGGTTGTGAAAGTTTAACTCTATCATTACCCCCTGTAGTCCTCTGCTATGTAATATCACTATATATAATGGAGGAATAATAGGACCATGTATGTATGAGATATTTGGGGTAGCAATACCCAGAGGATGAAATTATTATCAGATTTTTGCATAATATCAAATGGCTGCTGTCTATAGAACATAATTACAGAAGCACAAAAATTCTGGAAACCTCGGGAAAACGAGAAAATGGTTGTACAGGGTACCAGCGCCATCTGCTGTTTGGATAAAGCATTATCAAAAGGTCCCTTAAAAACATAAAAAGATTAATAAAAGATATTGAAACTAGAGATGAGCGAGCACTAAAATGCTCGGGTACTCGTTATTCGAGACGAACTTTTCCCGATGCTCGAGTGCTCGTCTCGAATAACGAGCCCCATTGAAGTCAATGGGAGACTCGAGCATTTTTCAAGGGGACCAAGGCTCTGCACAGGGAAGCTTGGCCAAACACCTGGGAACCTCAGAAACACCACGGAAATGGACAGGAAACAGCAGGGGCAGCATGCATGGATGCCTCTGAGGCTGCTTAATCGCACCATTATGCCAAAATTATGGGCAACAGCATGGCCATGACAGAGTGACAGAATGAGGCTAGATAGCATCTAAAACATGCAATAATTGACCCTGACACTATAGGGGACGGCATGCAGAGGCAGCGGCAGCAGCGGAAGGCTAGAGAGTGGCATGGCGACATACCCTAAATGGACTCAGGTTTCACCAAAGGAGGTGAAATGATTTCCTATGTGAACAAAAGGTTGACGGTATATTTAGTCGATAACACAGCATGGTGGCGACATAGTGACCAAGTTCCATAACGTATCTGGTGAAACACCCGAAAAATGAGCCTGACACAGCTCTTTTGATAAGGGGACGACATGTGGAGGCAGCCATGGAGACGACTTCCATGATTAAGAGCGACAGTATGGGGCAGTCATATTGCGCTGCTATGATTGCAACTTCAGGTCTCCAGCATGGCGGCGACAGATGGGCCGAGTTCCACTATGTATCTGGTGAAACACCTGAAAATTCTGCCTGACACAGCTCGTTTGATAAGGGGATGATGTGCTGCATATCCTCTCGTGCTCCAGCGGCTGGGGTATAGAGAGTTGAAATGAGACATTGGTGGACGCTGTGGAGGATCGTGGAGGCAAAATGGACAGGAAACAGCAGGGGCAGTATGCATGGATGCCTCTGAGGCTGCCTAATCTTGGGATGGAGCTTGCGGTCTGCTGCCTGGCGAGCTTTCGCCTGTCCAAGCCCCTGTCTCTCGGCTCCTCCCCACCCAAAATGGGCCTGGGGGCCAGAAGCGTTTACTTTGAAAAAATTATAATTTCCAAATCAGGCCGGGTCGTTTGAATATTTCACCTAGGAATAATGGAATAGCATAGTGGTTCTATTTTTAATTGTTTTTACGGAAATGGTTCCATGATTAAGAGCGACAGTATGGGGCATCCATATTGCGCTGCTATGATTGCAACTTCAGGTCTCCAGCATGGCGGTGACAGATGGGCCGCGTTCCACTATGTATCTGGTGAAACACCTGAAAATTCTGCCTGACACAGCTCGTTTGATAAGGGGACGATGTATGGAGGCAGTGAACTAGTAGTAGATTAAAGGTGCTGCAGTTAAAACTATGTTAGTTGGATCTTGAGATGGAGCTGGCGCTCCGCTGCCAGGCGAGCTTTCGCCAATCCAAGCCCCTGTCTCTAGGCTACTCCCCAAACAGCACTTCTAAGAACCTTTTGTATAAGATCAAGTGTAGTAGCGTTCTTATAAGTTTAGGATATGGCGGGTGAGGGGAATGTAAACAGATGCGTAAGAAGCGCTGAAATAATATCGGTAAATGATAAAAGTTTGCCAGTATATTTTGTGGATTACACAGCAGGGTGGCGACAAAGTTAACAAGTTTGATGTGGAATGCCCTGTAATAGCTCTTGGGCGGTGTGCCTTTTATCGCCTAGGCTCAGCAGTTTGAGCACCGCCTGCTGTCGCTTAGCGACGGCACTGCTGCTGTGCCTAGAGCTACCGACTGATGGCGCCATGCCCATGGATGGTAATTCGGAGGAGGAGGAGGTGGAGGAGGGGTGGGAGGAGGAGGAGGTATAGTAGGCCTTTGAGACCTGGACCGAGGTAGGCCCCGCAATCCTCGGCGTCGGCAGTATATGACCAGCCCCAGGGTCAGACTCGGTCCCAGCCTCCACCAAGTTAAGTGTAGTAGCGTTCTTATAAGTTTGGGATATGGCGGGTGAGGGGAATGTAAACAGATGCGCAAGAAGCGCTGAAATAATATCCGTAAATGGTAAAAGTTTGGCAGTATATTTTGTGGATTACACAGCAGTGTAATCAACAGATGAGCAAGAAGCGCTGAAATAATATCGGTTAATCATAAAAGTTTGCCAGTATATTTTGTGGATAACACAGCAGGGTGGCGACAAAGTTAACAACTTTGATGTGGAATCCATGAAAACAACCCAAATTTCTGCCTGACACACCTCGTTTGATAAGGGGACGATGTATGGAGGCAGCTATATGGACGACTTTTGGAGGTAGCAATGGAGACAACGTGTGGAGGGTGCTATGGAGACAATTTAATTTGGATAGTGCCTGTATGTGGCAGTCCAAAAAAGTTTTCAAACCAGAGGAGAAGGTAGGTGGCCCTCCAGAAAAATGAAATAGATTGAGTGCCTGTATGTGGCAGTCCAAAAAAGTTTTCAAACCAGAGGAGCAGGTAGGTGGCCCTCCAGAAAAATGAAATAGATTGAGTGCCTGTATGTGGCAGTCCAAAAAAGTTTTCAAACCAGAGGAGCAGGTAGGTGGCCCTCCAGAAAAATGGTCAGGTGGACCTTGTCAGAAACGGCGTTGGTCAGGGCACGGATGATGTTGTCTGACACGTGCTGGTGCAGGGCTGGGACGGCACATCGGGAAAAGTAGTGGCGGCTGGGGACCGAATACCGAGGGGCGGCCGCCGCCATGAGGTTGCGAAAGGCCTCGGTCTCTACTAGCCTATAGGGCAGCATCTCCAGGCTAAGCAATCTGGAGATGTGGACATTAAGGGCTTGGGCGTGCGGGTGGGTTGCACTATATTTCCTTTTCCGCTCCAGCGTCTGGGGTATGGAGAGCTGAACGCTGGTGGATGCTGTGGAGGATCGTGGAGGCGACGATGGGGTTTTTGTGGCAGGGTCCTGGGCAGGGGGCTGACTATCAGCTGACACAGGGGAAGGAGCAGTGGTGTGTACGGCCGGAGGTGAACGGGCTTGGTGCCACTGAGTGGGGTGTTTAGCATTCATATGCCTGCGCATACTGGTGGTAGTTAAGCTAGTAGTGGTGGAACCCCTGCTGATCCTGGTTTGGCAAAGGTTGCACACCACAGTCCGTCGGTCATCCGGTGTTTCCTTAAAGAACCTCCAGACTTCTGAAAATCTAGCCCTCGCCGCGGGAGCCCTCGCCACGGGAGCTTCACTACGTGACACATTTGGCGCTGATGCACCAGCTCTGGCCCTGCCTCTCCATCTGGCCCCACAACTGCCTCTTCCAACCTGTTCTGATCGAGGACTCTCCTCCGTCTCAGAAGCACTGTGTTCACCCAGCCTCTCAACCCAGCTTGGGTCTGTCACCTCATCATCCTCCGATCCCTCAGTCTGCTCCCCCCTCGGACTTCCTGCCCTGACAACAAATTTCACCACTGTCTGACAACCGTGTCTCCTCATCGTCGGACACCTCTTTACACACTTCTTCCACTACGTCAACAAGGTCATCATCACCCACAGACTGCGACTGGTGGAAAACCTGGGCATCGGAAAATTGCTCAGCAGCAACCGGACAAGTGGTTTGTGACTGTGGGAAGGGTCCAGAAAACAGTTCCTCAGAGTATGCCGGTTCAAATGCCAAATTTTCCTGGGAGGGGGCAGACTGGGGGGGAGGAGGCTGAGGTGCAGGAGCTGGAGGAGTGCCGATTTCGGTGACATGGGTGGACTGCGTGGAAGACTGACTGGTGGACAAATTGCTCGAAGCATTGTCGGCAATCCACGACATCACCTGTTCGCACTGTTCTGGCCTCAACAGTGCTCTACCACGAGTCCCAGTAACTTCAGACATGAACCTAGGGAGTGTAGCTCTGCGGCGTTCCCCTGCTCCCTCATCAGCAGGTGGTGTCTCACCCCGCCCAGGACCACGGCCTCTGACCCCTGCAGTAGTTGGACGCCCACGTCCCCGCCCTCGTCCTCTACCCCTAGCCCTCGGGTTAAACATTTTGAAAATGAAAGTTATAACTTTAATTTTTTTTTTACTTTTTATTTGTGGTTTTTTTTTTTTTTTTGTGTTTTTTAGTTTTTAAAACCAAACGATGCTATCCTATTGCTATGGCTATTTTCTAGCCAAGTATGAAAGCACACTGCTATGCCAGATGAGATGACGCTGAGTTATGAAAAAATAAACGTAAAATAAAAAGAAACTGCCAGACTGTGCCTAATTGAAATCCAACCCCTAATAAATTGTCCCACTTCGGTCTTTGCGATGGATATGTGCGTCACTAAGCGCTAAACACAACGGTCGCAAGTCTCACTGCAAATTCCTCACAATTTGCTAGTAGATGCACTGCAGCAACCAGCAGATCAACCAGAAATAAAATATATATAACGCTACTGTAGGCGTAAGTAAGCCGTTTGGATTCTCCTATGGCTATTTTCTAGCCAAGTATGAAAGCACACTGCTATGCCAGATGAGATGACGCTGAGTTATGAAAAAATAAACGTAAAATAAAAAGAAACTGGCAGACTGTGCCTAATTGAAATCAAACCCCTAATAAATTGTCCCACTTTGGTGTTTGAGGTGGATATGTGTGTCACTAAGAGCTAAACACAACGGTCGCAAGTCCCCCTGCTAATTCCTCACAATATGGTACTAGCTGCAAATAAAAAAAAAAATGTATAACGTTATTGTAGCCCTAAGAAGGGCTGTTGGGTTCTTGTTGAATCACTCCTGCCTAACAGTAAGCTAATAGAACACCCTAACGCTTTCCCTGACCAGCAGCAGCTCTCTCCCTAGCGGCATCCAGACAGAGAATGATTCGAGCAGCGCGGGCAGGGGCTAGTCTATCCCAGGGTCACCTGATCTGGCCAGCCAACCACTGCTATCTACGTGTAAGGGTACCACGTCATGCTGGGTGGAGTGCAGAGTCTCCTGGCTTGTGATTGGCTCTGTTTCTGGCCGCCAAAAAGCAAAACAGCGGGAGATGCCATTTTCTCGAGCGGGCGAAGTATTCGTCCGAGCAACGAGCAGTTTCGAGTACGCTAATGCTCGAACGAGCATCAAGCTCGGACGAGTATGTTCGCTCATCTCTAATTGAAACCTATAAAATTGTGTAAATTGTAGAATTCTGCCACATTTCTACAAGTTTGGTACTGATTTAGGTACGGACACCTGATCCTATCCTCTCTTATATGAAGGTATTTCATCTTCTCTGCTAGCATTTTCTTTTATTAGATGCAAAAAACAAAAAAAACAAACCTGTTTCTGTAAGTTCTATGAACTCCAAAATGATGGTAATCCCTGAAAATACAAGCCCTCGCTGCACTAATGGAAAGGTTAAGTTGGGACTGAAAGTGTGAAAAAAATATTTTACCTCTGTTATTTTGATGAGCGGTTATGTCAAAATTCTGGTTCGATGACTTCAGCCAAACATTTGGAACAATTTGGTTCAGGAACCCAACTTTAACCCGAAAAACACAAATTAAATCAATGGAAATAGTTAATAAAATTCAATATTGAATCCAACTAATGGATTTTGATTACAAGTCATGCGGAACTTGGCCGTTTCAATTTCCAATTAATTTGACTCTCCTACCCCTCCCCCTGGCACTGCAAAGTCACGTGGGATCCAGGCCCGCTTTATCTATAGGAACTTGAGGATATCCATGTTGGCTGTGGACAGGCAGATCCTCTTGTTGGTGATGACACCCCGGCGGTGCTGAACACAGCACCTACAAGGCATAAAGGGCAAGATCTGGGCCCCATTTTCTCACCCTTTCTCTGTGCCTTGCCACCTTTTTGTATGTTCGGCTGGCTTTCTGACCATCACCACTGCTTTTGATCCAGGTTATGTCTAGGACATTGTTATCAACCCTGGTATGTTCTACCCATCACTGCTGCCCTCCTTTCTACCTATCTCCCTGTGTGCCCTCAAAAGGGCAATTGAAATGACTTAAGCTATTCTTTGCCTCGTTGTCCCTTGAGCTCCACTCTCTCCCTCTCTGCCTCCTCTCTGTGATGTCACCAGGACATGAGACCCAGTCTCTTATACAGCGGGGTCACATGTCCCGGCAGGCCACTTACAGCCATGATCATACAGCGCATGGCTGAGGCTGCTATGGGGCTTTAAGCTTGTTGAATGGCTGCTCAGCGGTCAACCAGCTCCCACGTGTTCCCGAAGCCGGAAGACTGGGATGACGTACAGGGTCGTGTGTGCCAAATCCACCACGTTCATATGCATTAACTTTACATTAAAATGTATCCCCTCATATATAGGTTTGCCATTTTGGGACCTTACCTAGTTTAGTCTTGGAACGTATGTCTCCACTCCAAAGGGCAACGCAAACACGTCTTTTGTTATCTAAACAAGTTCATTTTGTATTAAACACTTTATAAAACATACAGTAAAAAAAACTATATGAAAGTATAAAAAAATAACAGACGGTGGAAACGTAGGGATCTCCTTCTGAACACTAGACCATTGGTTATTAGATATAGACCTTTCATCCTCCTCCCATCTACTTTTAGGTGCAAGGAGATGTTTCTCCAGTAAAGCGTCTATTGTAGATATAATTCTCTTTCCGGCACCCGTCAACACTGCTAAGGAGGGTACCGCATTGTCAAGAAGTATTATTGAAATTTCTGGAAACACCCAGGAGGAAGTCCATATAAATTTTGAAGATGGGCAAAGGACTAGAGCTGCAGGATAATAATATAATATAATCGAAACGGGAGCCACACAGGGTTGTTATGCAAAAAATAGAGTAGCATCATCACCATTGTTATCAGATTACCTCTACCAGTTGGGGAGTTTACCCCAAGTGTTAGCAGGTGTTGCTCCCGCTCTACCATGGCTTTAATATACATTGGTGCTCATTTACTAAGGGTCCGTCGGACGCATTTTCATCGGGTTTCCCGGCGATTTCCGTTTTGCACCGAATTGTCCTGGGATTTTGGTGCACGCGATTGGATTTTGGCACATCGGCCCTGGCTTGCACGCAACAGAAATCGGGGGGCGTTCCGTCGGAGAATGTGTAGGATTTAACATTTACAATTGTGTCGCAAGACACGCACTTACAAGCAACGGGAAGAAGCAGGTTAAGTCCGGCGGACCTCGGCGCAGAAGCGACGGATGCAGGAACTCGGACGCATGATCATAGTGAATCGCGGCAGACGCGAAACCTCGTCGGACAACGCACTGCGGGATCACGACAGGATCGGGAAGTAAATCTGACCCATTATCTTCAGATTACCAAACTGGCACCCCACAACTGCTTGGGGGGCCTCCTTATCTTTCGACTCCACACAGTTGCCCAGGATGGATTAGGTAGCACCGTGTTCAATAGTGACCATGGCATCTTAGGGGTATGTTAGTGAAACTGACATCTCCATCTACCACTGGGAATACAATCTTGGTTTGCCAATAGTTTTCTATGGCATATGGGGGCTTAACGTTTTCCCCCTGTGGCTGCCATACTAATGTCTCAATTAGACATCCCTTTGGCCTTCTATGCCTACATGGGTCATTGTGGCTCCTACTCGAGAGACGAAGCTTATCCATACATTACACAGAAAGCCACAACATATCATTGCCTATAAAGCTTTCCTGTAAATTACATATGCATAAAATTGCAGTATATACAAAAAAGCATGAAAAATTACAAATCTGCAGTGTTGTTTCATAGGACCCACATCTGTAATGGGTTAGGGCGTTGTCTAGTAATGGATTTCCTTTGTAAACATATCATATCATACAATACACTTGATATTGTAAATCCGCATCCTCAAAACCTGCAATTGAGATTCCCATCAGCCTCCCGCGGGGGCGCTAAATGCGACGAGGCCTCTAACATAATGTTATAAAATGACTGAATATTACATAATGTCACTAAATGAAAAAGAAAAACAGACTGACGCTCCTGTGTAGTACCTGCAGAATCCAGTAGATGGGGGAAGATTATCAGATAACGATGCAAAATGGTCTAAATCTCTTCCAGAATATTGGAAAATGTCTCACTAGTGCCACCTATTGGTGACTATTCTGGAAGTTTCAGAGAGATTTTCACCCGGTTCAGGTTCCCAGTCTTTCCTCCACTGCTGGGGTTTAGAATCCCAAACCTGGTGACCCCAGTTCTGTCCAATTTGGAAAGTTTTATCAATTTGGAAAGTTTTATCAGAGATTCCTGTTTCAGATCTGTGCCATCTTGTATCCATTAACCGGTCAAGGACCGGGCCCTTTCCTGTTTTTTCATGTCCATTTTTCACTCCTCACCTTCAAAAATCTATAACTTTTTTATTTTTACACGTAAAGAGCTGTGTGACGGCTTGTTTTCTGCGTAACAAATTGCACTTCATAGTGATTAAATATTCCATGCCATGTACTCGGAAGCGGGAAAAAAATTCCAAATGCAATGAAAATGGTGAAAAAATGCATTTGCGCCATTTTCTTGTGGGCTTGGATATTACGTCTTTCATTGAGCGCCCCAAATGACATGTCTACTTTATTCTTTGGGTCGGTACGATTAAGGGGATACCAAATTTGTATAGGTTTTATAATGTTTTCATACATTTACAAAAATTAAAACCTCCTGTACAAAAATAATTTTTTTGATCTTGCCAACTTCTGGCGCTAATAACTTTTTTATACTTTGTTGTACGGAGCTGTGCGTGGTGTAATTTTTTGCGAAATTTGATAATATGTTCAATGATATAATTTTTAGGACTGTACGGCCTTTTGATCACTTTTTATAGATTTTTTTAGATTTTTCAAAATGGCAAAAAAGTGCCATTTTCGACTTTGGGCGCTATTTTCCGTTACGGGGTTAAACGCATTGAAAAACCGTTATCATATTTTGATAGATCGGGCATTTTCGGACGCGATGATACCTGATGTTTTTATGATTTTTACTGTTTATTTATATTTATGTCAGTTCTAGGGAAAGGGGGGTGATTTGAAATTTTAGGTTTTTTTATTATAATTTTTTTTTTTTTAACTTTTTTTTATTTTTATTTATACTATTTTTCAGACTCCCTAGGGTACTTTAACCCTAGGTTGTCTGATCGATCCTATCATATACTGCCATACTAGAGTATGGCAGTATATGGGGATTTTCTTCCTCATTCATTACAATGTGCTATCAGCACATTGTAATGAAGGGGTTAAAACGAAATAGCCTCGGGTCTTCGCAAGACCCGAGGCTACCATGGAGACGGATCGCCGCCCCCCGATGACGTCACGGGGAGCGGAGATCCCAGGTAAGATGGCGGCGCCCATGCGCCGCTATCTGTTTGAGGCTGCCGGCAGCTTTGCCGGCAGCCCACGCTGTGAAAATATGCGCGATCGGTGCTAGCAATATGCAGCAAAGACTTACCGGCTATGGAGAGGGCTCAGCCCGTGAGCCCTCTCCATGCAGCGCGAAGCGACCGCCGCCGTGAATACACGGCGGGCGGTCGCGAACCGGTTAATAGGTGTTGCTCCACAGCTTCCAGAGCAATTTCTTTCTCTAGCCTATATCATTCCAGGGAAATCAGTGGTTTTTAAGCCCGGTAGGGTCTCTATTGTCAGGTAGGTGGTTTCAGATTGTTTGTTCCAGCCCAGGACCACCCACCTGACAGAAAGGACACTAATTAGCATATTAGGTGGCAAACCTGACAGCACAGGAATGGAGAGGGCTAGAGAAAAAGACCAACAATCCCAGAATCAACGCCAACTTGGCCACCCCCTAGTTACAGTATTTTTTGGACTATAAGGCACACCGGATTATAAGGCGCACCATCAATAAATGCCTGCTAAAACGTCTAGATTCATATATAAGGCGCACCGTATTATAAGGCGTATTTGATTATAAGGATGAATGACCAGCAGGTGGCAGACCTGTGCACAGTTCAAGGCAGCTGATGTCTGTAAGTACGGTTCATATATAAGGTGCACTGGACTATAAGGCGCACCTTTGATTTCTGAGAAAATCTAAGGATTTTTTATGCGCCTCATAGTCCGAAAAATACAGCAAATGTTCCACAATCCTTTTTGCGTTCTAGCATCCCAGGTATCTTTATACTGACCCGCACTGAAACAGGAATATAAATACACCACCATTAATATGTGAGGTTGTGTTATACAACACAATGTAACGCTACATCAACAACACTTCTCTTTAATCGTCCGGTTATGAATATGTTTCTCCTGCTGTTGTCCAAATGGAACAGACAACAGGTATAAAGGAGTGGTTCTGTAGGTGGTGACAACAGACCACAGCCCAGATATATCATTGTGTCTGCGCCAGTTTTTTTGTCTATCTTTGCACTGAAAAAGACAACTTTGGAGCTTGCACATGTATTTATAAAGTGTGTTCAGCCATAACTGTGTCGCGGCTGAACGAACCGTATGTCCGACACTTTAGAAAACTGTACACCTAAAGAGTCGTGGTGGTGCTTAGTTGGAGTTTGCTCCACATTAATTACTGCCACTACTGTGGCGCACGCTGTGTAATGAAAGTTCATCAAAAAGAAAAAGGTGCAACTGTGTCCACACTTCCCAAAGCAGTTCCGTTTGCGTCAGATAACGAAACACTGTGCATCACTATTGAATTATCTGGCGCAACCTATGTAAGTAATAATGTAAGTGAGGCAAACTGTACCAAGGCAGTACCTGTATGATGAAGATATTGACGCTATGGACTGGTCTGCCCATTCCCCAGACTTGAGTCTAATCAAGAAGCAATAGGGCATAATGTCTCATCCACCAACGCCACGTTGCACCACGGACTGATGCTTTAATCCAGATCCCTCAGGAGAACATCCGCTGCCCCATCAGGCATGCCCAGGTGTTGCAGTCAGGTCATACATGCACGTGGAGGACACACATGCTACATCCAGGTCTGGGAGGAGAGCCTTCAGGAGAACATCCGTTGTCTCAACATTAGCATGCCCAGATGTTGCAGTCAGGTCATACATGCACGTGGAGGACACACATGCTACATCCAGGTCTGGGAGGAGAGCCTTCAGGAGAACATCCGTTGTCTCAACATTAGCATGCCCAGGTGTTGTAGGTAGACCATACAGGCATGCGGAAGACACACATACTACATCCAGGTCTGGGAGAAGATCCCACAGGAGAACATCCGCCGCCCCATCAGATATGCCCAGGTGTTGTAGTCAGATCATAGATGCATGTGGAGGACACACATATTACATCCAGGTCTGGGAGAAGATCCTTCAGGAGAACATCTATTGCATCGACATTAGCATGCCCAGGCATTGTAGGTAGACCATACAGGCACGTGGAGGCCATACATACTACATCCAGGTCTGGGAGGAGATCCCACAGGAGAACATCCACCGGCCTATCAGGTCTGCCCAGGTGTTGTAGTCAGGTCATACATGCACGTGGAGGAGGCACATACTACATCCAGGTCTGGGAGGAGATCCTTCAGGAGAACATCCGTTGCCTCAACATTAGCATGCCCGGGCACAGTAGGTAGACCATACAGGCACGTGGAGGCCATACATACTACATCCAGGTCTGGGAGGAGATCCTACAGGAGAACATCCACCGCCCCATCGGGCGTGTCCATGTAGTCAGGTCATACATGCACATGAAGGCCACACACAATTCTTAGTCTCATTTCCTTGTCATTTTTGTTTGTCGAGACATTTCCACAGAAATTGGATCAGCATGAAATTTGATTTTACACTTTGATTTTGAATATCATTGCCAATACAGATGTCCATGGGATATTACATTTCAATTTCCATTGATCATTTTTATGTTGTATTGTTCTCAACACATCCTACTATGTAATGAATAAAGAATTGCAACCAGAATACGTCATTCTTTGTGCATTTAGGATGTGGGATTTTAGCGTTCCCTTCATTTTTTGAGCAGTGTACATATCTTTTGAGGATTTAAAATGGTTGACCCATCCTGATCATGACAATGTGCGTCCCAGCCTGCTGCTCCACTTATTCTATACAATTGCCAGGTCCATAGACAGTGAATAGGGTCCCTCATTCTCATTTGGAAATCTCAGTTGAATTCCTTCTTGCTATTAAGACTCGCAAAAGCTCATTGAGGTGTTAGATTACAGACAAGTCTATGCAGAGTAGATGTGGAGGAGTGAGTCACAGCAGCTAGGTCAGAAGCTAAGCCAAAACGGAAAGGGGTTAAAATATAAAGATATCGGGGCACATTTACTTACCCGGTCCTGTCGCGATCCCGCGGTGCGTTGTCCAACTAGGATTCGGGTCTGCCGCGATTCACTAAGGTCATGCGTCCAATTTCCTTCATGTGTCGCTTCCGAGCTGAGTTCACCTTCTTCTTCCCGGTGCACGTAAGTGCTTGATCTTGCGACACAATTTTAAATTCCGCGGTTTGTCCGAATCTGTCGGGTTGTCCAACGGCACGCCCCCTGATTTCTGTTGCATGCAAGCCGGCGCCAATGCACCACAATCTGATCGCGTGCGCCAAAAACCCAGGGCAATTGGGCGCAAAAAGATTTCCTTCGGGAAACCCGACAGAATCGCGGTCCACTGACCCTTAGTAAATGAGCCCCATCAAGTCACATAATGACCAGGCTGTATATACACTGGACTACCGATTCCTGAAATAAAATGTAAGCTACGCTCTAAAGCATAGTTAAGGGTTAAATGCAAGTGAACATTTTTTAAATACATCTTTAGAGCAAATAATTTGTTTTCTAGCAATGCCCATGTTTTATCAGAATTTAATTTATTTTATATAAGACCATTTATTTTGTGAAATTCGCAATGTGGCCTCCTCAATAGCAACAACAGGGAATCCCATCAGCCTCCTGCGGGGAGCAAAATGTGACAGGGCTGCCATCACCTTACATAACGTGAGAGAGTGACTAATAGTAAGTCAAATGACCAATGTTCCCTTGTAGTATCAGCAATCTCCAACAGATGGGGAAAGGTTATCACATAAGGATGCAAAATATCACGTCTCACTAGTGCCCCCTACAGGTGACTATACTGTGCCATCCGAAATTTAGTTGCTTTTCAGCTTAGTCCTTACAGTATGTGTAATAATTGCCATAGATTTATTTGGGGGCACAATGGACCTTTCTTGTCATGATTGGTGATGGTCCCATCGCTGAGACCCTGCGGGTAATCCTTTTCTAATCTGCAGTGGGTGGAGTTGCCCACTATTGCAAGCTTTAACAGGGACAGTATAGGACCCTAATAATGTCACTCATATTATTCTTATCTTGTTAAGATTGCTGGGAGCTGTGGGTCACATGACTTCCTGTGACGTTCTGCAACATCCCCCACCGGGGCCTGGCCTTTTCTTGGGGCCTGGAGGCAGCCGGGGCCCAGTATACCGGAGTCGCTGGAGGTTGCCGCCTTGGCACGCTGGTGTGATGGTGCTTGGTATGGGGACCGGAGGGCTGTCCTACAGCTTGGCAGGTCTCCAGCAGGTGGTGTGTGCAAGAAATATGGAGGGAGAGGCTGATGTACTGGTTCTCCCTGGGGCAACCCCTGAATGTCTGTAAGATAGGTACCTGGGTAATAGATGGGGAGCCCGTGGTGCTAACAGCCGTATCCAGGGATCAGACGGAGGCAACGTTGTGCAAATCAACTCACGGTTCTTTATTGAACAACAGGTAGTAGGCAACGGGCCAAAATGGTCAACAGCAGATGCGGATTCTGGTACTGGAGTGGTCATGGAGAGGGGTCCGCAGGAGTAGAGCACGAGCCTGGTAGAAGATGCAGGCTGGGATAATGGAGATGAAATTGTGTCCAAACTGTGGAAGCTGCAGCTCTGGATTAGAGTCTCCTGACTCAGTTCCTGGGGTTGGTTTCTGTGTCAGCACTGAAGGTGTCCTGAACACTGTCTCTCTGTTCACTGTGACAGCAGGTCTGACTCTCTACTCTGTGGAAAGACCATGAGGTCTGGACTAAGACTCTGAAGGACCATGTGCTCCCACTGCACTCCCCCTATACTCCCCCTGGTCAGGTGGTAGCACCTCTCCAATCATACTCCAGTTTACAATACAGCCACATAATTGGATAACATCTTACATCCATTGAACTATTGCCTATCCAGACAGAGGTTACAGCTGCTATCACCTGAGATCTCCCTGCATTATCCCTTGGGTGAGTTGCGCAGGGTCACCAGATGGATCCTGACAGGTAGAGGGCCCTATCCCCTTGCCTATATGTTGGCAGGGGTGTTGCAATAGCAAGTCACATGATGACCAGGCTGTATATACATTGGACTACCGATTCCTGACATAAAATGTAAGATACGCACTAAAGGATAGTTAAGTGAACATTTTTTAAATACCTCTTTAGAGCACATAATGCGTTGTCTAGCAATGCCCTGCATTATCAGAATTTCGTTTATTTTATAAAGACCCTTTATTTTGTGAAATTCGCAATGTGGCCTCCTCAATATGAACACCTGGGAATCCCATCAGCCTCCCGCGGGGAGCAAAATGTGACAGGGCTGCCATCACCTTACATAACGTGAGAGAGTGACTAATAGTAAGTGAAATGACCAATGTTCCCGTGTAGTATCCGCAATATCCAGCAGATGGGGAAAGATTATCACATAAGGATGCAAAATATCTCATCTCGACAGGATGTCGAAAACAGACTTCCAGTCAATACTCATCACCCTCAGGGATACTCATTATTAATAATAATAATCTTTTCTTCCATATAGGTTCCATATTGACTATACTATGCAGTGACCTCCTTTTTTTGCTGTACCCTAATGGTCATAGAGCATTTATATATTTCACTTTATATAGAGATACACAATAAAATATTTTAGGTGAATTTTCAAATTATGTCAGGGTCTACCATTATTATTTTCTAGTCCAATGTTCACTGTTGTCGCCATTGCTTCTGTAAAAATAGGGACATCTTACTAAAAGAGGGCCACCTGTTGTTTTCCCTTACTGCTGCCTGGATCCAAGATGGCGGTCGGGGTGCGCATCACTTCGGCGCATGCGCGCGTCCTGATGGGGGCGCCGAACTTGTGGTTTTTAAAGTATGCTTTTAACTTTGTCTTCTTGATGGCCAATTAATAAAGTTGATATATTGTTTGTAATGAATTGATTGTTACGAAGCATGATTTCATTGAATTTTGAATTTTGGATCCTATATACTTCTATTGGTATTGCACTCATTTACTAAGGGTCCGCGGACCGCAAATCGGGGACTGTGGCTGTCAGACAACCCGACTGATTCGGACTATTCGGATTTAAAATTCAAAATGTGTCGCAAGACATGCACTTACATGCACCGGGAAGAAGAAGGTGAACTCCGGCGGACCTGAGCGGGGAAGCGACAGATGCAGGAAATCAGGCGCACAAGCTTTGTGGACGCGGCACAAAGCAGGATCGTCGGACAGTCCGGATCAGGGATAGCGCACAGGACGGGTAAGTAAATGTGCCCCATAGATTCATTTGGGGGCACAATGGACCCCTCTTGTCATGATTGGTGGAGGTCCCACTGCAGGTAATTCTTTATAATCTGCTGTGAGTGGAGTACCCCTTTAAAGGGGTTGCCCACTTTTGCAAGCTTTAACAGGGACAGTATAAAACCCTTATAGTGTCACTCATATTATTCTTGCCCTGCTAAAAATTGCTAGGAACTGTGGATCACATGACTTCCTGAGAAGTTCCTGTGACTTTGGGACTTCCTGTGACATTCCATGTCCGTCTTCCGGGAGATGGAGGAGACCATGAAGACATTACTGTATGCATGCTCCTCTCCGTCATAGCCACACCCATATTAGTGATTTTAGGGGTGTATATATGTCTTTGGAACACCCCCTCCAACCACTTATATGGGAGTGGTTATGACAGAGGGGGCGTGCAAACAATAATGTCTGCACGGCCTCCTCCATCTGCTCGAAGCAAGTAGGACGTCACAGGAGTCCTGCTACCTGGGGTTCACACCGGTAAACTGTAACAGGATTAGTATAATATGGGGGACCCTATAAGAGTTTTATACCTACACTGTTTAATTCAAACAGATCAAGCAAAACTTAGATGTAAAATGACATACAACTGACTGCACATAGAAATTGTACTTTCCAATGCCAGGCAGCTGCCACTAAAGCCAGTATATATATATATATATATATATATATATATATGCAAAGGAGAATCGGGAACAGATGCATAGAACATTTCTACAACTATCTAGCATATACTATCCCCCTAAATCTATTAGATTGTATAACAAGTTACAAAGACCTGAGAATTCTGCTGTGATCCTTTCTTGTTACTGTATACCTCTTGTAATGGCTTTCCAAAACCAATTATTTTTATTCCTTTTATAAGGGAACCTGTCATCAGAAGGCGGCCTGATAAACCAGTCCCAGTGTGTTGCTAAGCAGTTAAACAGCTTCTAGACCATGTTTATTTCATGGCCCAGCTTGGTGGGATCAATCAGAAAATCAACTTTGAAGTCAGATGTAAGTTGTATGTATAAAGTTATGAAGGCGGAGAGTTTAACACTAAAGTCAAGCTCTCCCTGTCTTTGAACACCTCCTCCCATGTGATTGACAGCATGCACGGGACTACAGGGGATCTGATCAATGATGTTCTTGGACACAGGACCATCAATTACAGTGAAGGGGCATTTTAAGGCAGGGAAAGCTTGACTTCCGTGTTAAACTCTCCGCCTCCATGACTTTATACATACAACTTACATCTCATTTAAAAGTAGATTTTCTGGATGATGCCACCACTTTGGGTCATGAAAGAAACATCATCTAAAAGCTGCTCAGCTGCTTGACAACATACTGCTAGTTGTTTATTATGACAATTTCTGATGACAGGTTTCCTTTAAGATCTCTATTATCAAGTGGGTGGAACCAGGTTGTTTTCTCTAGTCTAGGACCTCCCATCTGACAAAAGAGAGGCAAATGAGCATAGTTCCTGTATCCAATCTGTCAATTGGCTCTCTACTGTCAGGTTGGTGTGTCCTGAGTTACAGCACTGCCCCGCCCACCTGACAGTATAGATATGAAAATACTAAGGAACGGTGGGTTCTAAAGAGAGAATTCTTACTACACCAGAATTAGTGTGTGTGTGTGTGTGTGTGTGTGTGTGTGTGGGGGGGGGGGGGGTATTAAAGGGTGAATAGAGTTGGAGTTGAATGTAGTGGTGGAAGGTCTTCTTCACAGGATTCTTCAGCCTACCTTCCTCCAAGATCAGGGAGGGAGGCCCCTGTTACACAGTTAGAGGACTTACAGTATATGATTTTTTTTTTTACATAAAACTAAATATCTACTAGACTTCATACTTTCATGTCCTCTTTTAACCTGTCTTTTCGGAAAACTATCAATGAGAAGAAGCTGAAAAACCAGAAAAACTGAAAAAAGATAAATACCCCCGTCAAATGTTCAACGTCGCCTCTTTTGGATGAGATCCAGGACTCTCTGTTTTATAACAATGGCCTGGGGACATGTTATATAAAATCATACAAAATGGCTGCCGAGGACTTGACTGTTTACACAAATGATCCAACCATCCATTTCCAAATCTGGAAGACAAGGACCTCGAAGTTGGGAAAAAAACAACATGGCTGTCTCTTTCAAAAGCAGCACCAGTCCAGGGACTATGTTTGGTATTGTGGTTTTTTAATTAGTCTGAGGTACAACATCACCCACAACCTTTTAAGAGATGTGTTGTCGTTTTTAAAAAAAATTTTCTTAAAATTTTGGACAAACACTTTAAAGGGGTTTTCCCACCAAACAAGTTAGGCCATATCCACAGGATAGGGCCAAACTTACTAATTGTTGGGGGTCTCAGTGATGAGATCCCCACAGATCCCAGGAACAGAGAGTCCGTTGAGGTCCCAGGTACCACCATCGGACCCCGTAGATGAATTGAGCAGACACCCACACGTGTCCGTTCTGCTCCATTTATCTCTATGGAGCTGACCGAGATTGCCAACCTTGGCTATCTCCCTCAGCTCCATAGAGATGAAGGTAGCAGAACGGACATGTGGGGCCATCTGCTCTATTCATCTCCAGGAGCGACGAGAGGCCCGACAGAGGTAACTGAGACACCAACAGACTCCCCCCCCCGTTCTCGTGATGTATGGGGGTTTCATCACTGAGACCCCCACGGATCAGCAAGTTAGGCCATATCCTATGGTTAGGGCATAACTTGTTTGGTGGGAAAACACTCTTTAAGGTAAAATGGGTATTAAAAGGGCGTGGTATCCACTAGAGGCCCGATCTCGGACAACCTTTTTAAGAAGGAAGCAAAATTTGGGCCTACGAGAGACAGCAGTCAGGTGGAAAGTAAGGAAAGCATAATGGCTTCACCAAACCAACAAACCAAGAGTATCTAGTATGGCATTGCTTTCACACAATAGTAACAAAATATGGCGTTCAGAAATATTCTACAATTTGCCGATGTGTGACAAACCAGAACCTGATCACATGATTAGGCAGAATAGGCATCATTACAGGGCCTACATTTTGGTATTTGCTGTGTACTTCAAGCACATTACCATAAAGGGGCCAGTATCATGACTACCAGTACTTCTTTCCTAAGCACTGATGCTTATGGGTTGGCAATAGGAAAAAAAATTACAGGAATTTTGTGGGCCCCCCACCTGCTATGTGCCATTATATAATTTTTATGTCAGGGTGGGTCCTAATAACACACTTTCACTTTAAAGTCAAATTCTTTGCATGCCAATTCATAGCAACAGTAGCCGGTGGGTTGTAGGCCAGACCAAGAATGTTAGAAGCCCCTGGGTGAATTGTTTGTGTAGGCCAACACCCCGGTATTGTTATGTCATATGTTGACAACTTATACCTGACACATTTGTGAATATCGGACATTTTAGGAGTCAATTAATGAGGCATTTGTAAAAATACAGGCCTAATTGTAAAAATACAAACCAAGCCGGTAAACTTGCCCACTGGTAACCCTAATAGGAGCTGTTTAATGGGCACCGCCCTACTTAATTACTAATAGGTGGGGGGGTCTCGTTCTTTTTTATGGTTTTTAAGAGGTCTAAGGACAATGGCAGGATGGCAAACTTAAAGTTAGGTCCCACATGGGTTTCTAGTCATCCAATGTGTATCCCTTGCCGATAATTTCCTCACAGAAATTAGCAGAGTTGGTCAAAGTGGCAACAAGGTTTTGATTGGTCAAGTAATCCAACCAATGTCTCGCTGTTATTGTGGGAAGATTCTCCCTGGCCCCGGTGACAAGCTTTTCATTGGGGATTTTTTTCTCCATGTGACCTGGGTTTTTTGGATAAACAATTATTTGATATATTGTGAGGTAAAATTTCTAGATTTGAGTAAGTTTTTTGAGTAAGTTTTAAGTTATTTGCACTCCCACATTTTTAGTCCCCTGGTTATGTACAAGATAGGTTCCCTGGGTTTGTACTTAAGTTCAATTTGTAAGTCGAAACTGTATATTTTATAATTGTAGCTCCAGACAAAATTTTTTTTGCCCCAGTGACAATTGGAGTTTTAAAATTTTTGGCTGTAATGGGACCAAGGATTATCAATAAAACTTCATTACAGACACCTTACAGCTGATCATTGCAGCCTGGGACTAAAGTAACATCCAGAGAGGTCACAGTGGGCAGAGGGGTCCGTCTTTAACTAGGGGTCGTCTTTAAGTCGGGTGTCCTTAAGTAGGGAACCGCCTGTATACAACTGAAAAAAACTCTTTTTCTGCTTTTTGTAATATTATATTGTAAAATATTTGATTCATAATCCCATGTATTAACACATATGTTTTTCTATACTTATATATATATATATATGTGTATATATATATATATATATGTCTCTGCATTATCATGGTGTCATATCAATGTCCTTATCCCTGGCACTGGTCCAAAGAACCCCTCCCTGAAAACCATAATTGAATGCAGTAAGTGGGCGGATGAAGGTTGTCAGGGATTATGTTTGTACATGATTTCTATTAGTTCTAATGTATAGAAATATCTTGCAAAGCATCATGGGTAATGCCTCTCACAACCATTCACTCACTACTCCCCAATTTGAGTTAACATGTAGCAAACTAATGTTGTGCCCTTGAAGTTTACATACGCTAAACAAACGCCATGTGTGAACGCACCCTCAAGCAAAACGGTCCCAGATTTATGCTGGGTGACAAAGCACAACACCATAATGTAGAGCCTATTTGCATATCTACTAGGGGTCACCTCGATAAATGGTGCCATCTCCCTAAAAATCATCTGATGCAGTCAGATTCTGCTCAGAGATATCACACAAAAGTTAAAGAGGAGTGACAAGGGGTCCAACGGAGGTACCTCGGACCCCATTGGACCGCCCATTCTCGTGATCTGTGTGGGTCTCATCACTGAGACCCCCACCGATGAGCAAATTAGGCCCTATACTGTGGATGGGCCCTTGTTCTACCACAATGATACTGGGGGCCATTTCTCAAAGTCATAAGAAATGCCCAAGTTGAGTTGTTTTCAACTGGAACTCTGAATCCCACTATGGTCAAGGTTAAGCCTGGGCCTATCGTAGGATTCCCTGGTACCCAGATCGTCCAGTTCAGTCTTGGGAGTTTCTATTAATGGGCTTATACCTACTTTTAGGGTCTAATAGTTCTTTATCAGAGATTTTTGTGGTTATATTCATTACTTATGGTCTAGCCGTATCCATTATTGGGAGACGGTTATATTCATTACTGAGGGTCTGGCTGTGGGGGCCTCCATCAGATTTTGCACCCGACTTTGATCTGGCCCTGCCTGCCTCCACCAATCACAAGTATTGGGCTTCCGTTCTCAGTCATTGATGGAGCAACAGGTCGAGTATGAGTCCTACTGCTCCATTCAATGTTGAGTTTGAGTGCAGCAGGGGTCTCTCTGGCACTATCAATCATTGTCTATAAGAGTCCCGTAGATACAGAGCAGAGCAGTGAGTGGAGTGATAGGATATATACATGACCTGATACTCAATGGGAGACCTCTTTATGTAGTCCCAGTGGTCAACCCCCACCGATCAGATTGTTATTCCCGATCCTGTGACCATCTCCTTGTATCATCTTTCGAGATCATAAATTAGGCTCATTTACTTGTGATGCCTATGTAATTTTGACCTTTTTTCACCTAAAATATTTACTTTTCCAGCTATAATAAGATTTGTCACACAACACAGCTGCAATATCTCCTGCTAGTGAGTGATTGCCTGCGCCGCGTTATGGCATTAGACCAATTTTCACTGATGGTTTTACATCCTGCATGTAACATCGGCACTTAGAGAGGTGAAATTGACATTTTTCGGATGTATTCAGAGCACATGATGAAGAGATTATCGCTGGATGGCGTTTGCACAGTTAGAGTCTACATTAGGTTCGGGGACGGTGCGGACAGGAAGTAATTTAATTAGTCGCGTAAGAAAAGGGCAACGGGTTGATATCCGTGCGAGCGAAGGCAATAATTGTATCAATCAATGGAAATCAAGGTAGAGGGAAAAGATTGCTGCTTTCAGCTAAATGCTAAATTGTACAGGCTCTTATATTTGTTCATTTTTCAGTCTCCTTGTCAACAGCGCAAGTTCGTCAGAAGCTCCTAAAAATAAGTTTGTGCTCATTCATAACCTAAATGACAGGATCTAAGCACTAAGAGGAGGCTTGTTCTCTGCAATAACAACCAATTTGCAAAAGTCACTTCCCGTTATGTAATATACAGTGGATTACTGTTCTGGGTATCAAGGTAGCAAGTGACACCCTGGATTTGGGGTTCACTAGTGTCCTGCTGAGGCCAGAGATTGTCCTGCTGAGGCCAAAAATCAGGACATGCCCTCAACATGACCGGAGCGGCTGGTCTTTTGGTTTTTTGGGAAGAACCATGACTGGACATGTCACACTCAACCACACTGTTACCTCTGGAACCCTATTTTGGGTTAAAAGGGGGTGCCATGCATGTGAGTTAATGGGAGTACCAAGTTTATAGACTATTTTTGCACTCCCATAAAGTTTAATGGAGAGTCACCATGTATGCAAACCACACCATACTTTCAGTCTGTCTGCAGCAAGGGGGTCAGTAGATCCCCGTTACCAAGTAAGGTATCAGAGGTAGGACCTTGTGGAGATGTCATAAATAGTCTACCCCTGTAAGTTACCTTTCTCCATAGACTTAGTGTGCTACCGAAATTTTGTTTCCTTACCTATGTTTTGACCTTGACTTGTTTCCTTGACTCTGAACCTTTTCCACCTACCCTGACCCATTGCTTGTATATTAAATCAGTCTGCCCTGACTTCATTGTCCATGGATCACATATTTGCTTGTTGCTTTGGTGAGAAAGTGCAGGGTGTTGAGTGACCCACTGGATCACTCAATAGGGACTCAGTAGGGACCTGATTGTTTCCCTACAAAGAAGCCCACAAGGGTTAAAGACCACTTAAACCACTTAAACAAAAGCATTGGGAATAACCTCACAGAGCTGAAAGTGCGCATGCAGATGGGAGTCAGCCAAGATGGGTATTGGCTAAACCAGGGAAATTTGGGCAACCATTTAGCCACTAATTGTATTCCCAAAATATTCAGATACAGGCTACAAGGTCAACAAAGGGAGAGGTGGTGGGCCATGTAGTGTAAAGTGCTCATGTATCTCTGCTCAGTGATTACAGGAAGCGGCTGCTTCATGTCTGCTCTGTCCTGTCTACAATCTACCCATCATGTATCCACACACACAGTGCACCTTCTCCCTGAAGCTGCTCAGTTTAAAAAATATATTCTTGTGTTTACAGAATATCATCCATAAGCCTGCTCTTTGGGAGATCTGAAAATATCTGTGGTTATTTTTCTTCAATAGACTTGGATATAGCAGGCAGTCCCTAGGTTACTTACAAGAGAGGTTCTGTAGGTTTGTTCTTCAGTTCTTAAGTCGAAACTGTACATTTTATAATTGTAGCTAGAGGCAATTTTTTTTTTTTTGGCCTTTGTGACAATTGGATTTTAAAAATGTTGGATTGTCATGAGAACCAGGATTAACAATATAGCTTAATTGTAGACTTTGATGACTGTTATAGCTGTGTATTGTAGCCTAGGGCTAAAGTTCAGTAAATTACCAACAGCCAAAGGTCCGTTTGTAACTAGTGGTCGTCTGTAAGTCGAGTGTTCTGTAGCGGACTGTCTGTAATAGGGAGAATCCAGCAACATGGCCACCCCCAACACCATTCTGCACTCCACTGACTTCTATGATCCATCTGGGACCACTTACAGGACAGTGCGTACCGAAAATCCAATTAACTATAGGGAATTTCAATGGGGACTAGGAATTGTATGCTGGGGACCCCAATGGCTGAACCCTCGTCAATCTCTCAGTCACATAAAAGGTTTAGTTGTGAAATGTTTGTTGATTTGAAGCCTTGGATCAAACACAGACCCCCCCCCCCCCACTAATATAAATATATCCTGCGAAATTAATTCCCTCTAAACATCAACCTACTAATGATACCACGTACAAAAATGAATTGAAATCGACATAGAAAATGTCTTTGAAAGTCCACATATCAGTCTCAGTAGCAGAAAACGCACAGCATGAAAGCCAAGACAACTGAATAGGCCATAAGCTCAATTGTCCAAAAAAAGCGGGAAAAGCACTTATCCACAACAAAGGAAGATAATGCATGGAGTCGTCTCTTGTGTACTGAGAAAATTGTCTGATATGATGGCGGCCATTGTAATCTTAGAAGTAGAGTTTTTTTTTTCCCCTGAGATTCATCTTTTTTTTTTTCTTTCCGCAAAAGGCAGAAGAAGCTGATAAATAGTAGCCGTTCTGAGGTAAATGTGAACTTGCGCTTCTCATTGAGCTGATTGTTGGCTTTGACAAAGCTTTGTGAAGGGGCTATTCATAGCGTCGAGCAAAACATTCAATTTACAATTTATGTAACCGCCTATTTTGGAGGATAATACCGAACAGCGGGACCTCATCGAGTCCTTATCGGCTGAGAAAATCAAGGGATGGCTAATCAATATTTATTCACGACAGATAAGGCCCTGAAGATGAGGTGTTAAGGATGGGCCAAGGACTAAGACCAAAAGATGGACTGCACTATGAAGAGTCTCTTATCTTCTCCCCTCGCAATGGGGCCCATTTACTTACCCGGTCTCCGACGCTGATTCGGGTCCGGCCGGGATTCACTAAGGTCCGTGCGTCGATATCCACTAGGTGCCGCTGCTGCGCCGAGGTCCACCGGAGTTCACCGGAGTTCACCTTCTATTTCTTGGTGCAGGTAAGTGTGTGTCAAGCAACACTTTTTTTTTTTAAATACCGCAGCTTTTCCGAATCCGTCGGGTTTTCTGACAGCCACGCCCCCGATTTCCATCAAATGCAATCCGATTGCATGCCCCAAAATCCCGGGACAATTTAGGGAAAATCGGCGCAAATCGGAAAAATATGGGAAACCCGACGAAAATGCGCAAATCGGACCCTTAGTAAATGACCCCCATTGTCTCCTTCTTATTTCCATAATTAGAAATGATCATATAATGTGGTCTCAGCCGGTTTCCACTGAGTGACTATAAGAAGAGATCGTGAAATTGGAAAAAATTGTTCTCAATAGTGGAAATTCCCTTATGGAATTTTGTAGAATTCCATAAACATTTTTAGAATTCCATAAACTTTTGTTTTCTCTTTCTATCCAAATAGCCTTAGGGCTGATGGAGGGGTACTTACATTTTCATTTTAGCATTGCTAAGATAATCTGAATCTGTCCGTTTTATCACCAGTAGTTTACATTCTCTGATTGAGCTTTAATTTTTCGCTACCTACCTTCAAAATCCATAACATTTTTATTTTTCCATGTATAGAGCTGGGTGACGGCTTTTTTGTGTTGAAATGAGACGGGACTTTGTCATAGTAAAGGATCGTCCCTCCCCCCCCTCCCCTGATGACTTCACAGGGGGCGGCGATTAAATCCAATATGGAGGCGCCCATGGGATTTAAGTGCCTCTGGCAGCTTTGGTGGAGGCATTTACAGGCTTAACAGCCGCGGTCGGTGCCAGCACTGACCGCAGGTGTTATCAGTGGGTGTTTCCTGCAATATGCAGCAAATGCCCACCTTGTATGAAGATGAGTTTGCAGACATGTGACGTCACATATAGGAGCATTGTGCTCTACCCATAATTACTGCATGGAATACTGAGACATAAGAACATTACACGTACTTAGCCACAGTTGTCACAATCCTTCTAGAAAGTGAATGCCGGGAGATAAGTATTAGACAAGATGGCCCCAAAAAGTTACAGTGGGCAACATCAAAATCGCACATTAGTTGTTTACCAGAGGCAACATAAAAGGATCCACGGAAAAGACCAAAACTGAGATTAAAAAGTGGAATCCAGATGGATTTATAGAAAAGTTCCACTTGACATGAAATGAATCCTCAGCGATGCAGCTGCTCATATTCCCCTCCTACTCACCCACGTGACCTAATATTGTGGGCACTGATCTGATCACAGGAAATCATCACATTGTTGTGCTAGAATTAGAGTTTTCAATAAGCATTTGGGGACATTTTCTTCTTTGCAGGTAAATGGATGCACATGAATAGTGATCAGATGAGGAGACATTGCTCAGCCAGACAAATGTTCCCTTAATAAAACGTGCCTCCCCGCAGACTGCGCTTATACTGCACCTGGCAGCGTCCTCGCCTCTTCCCCCCCCACGCGTCTCGCTAAATAGGTGACTGTAACTATAAAAAGATCTATGTATTAAAACTAATGTAAAAAAAAAACATGCATGACCCGAAACCCGAGGTGTCTGAGGATATCGGTAAGTGGTAAGGGATTATCAAAAGCAAAGATGTGTTAATTAATAAATGCATTGGCAAAATGTATCTTGTTGTATCCTTACTTAAACTTATAGAAGTGTCCTTCCTTACTGTTATCCAAATATACACTTATAAAACTCTTTTCTTACTTTATAAACAAAACATATAGAAGCCTCTTTAATAATAATAAAGCTTTATTTATATAGTGCCATCATATTCCATAGTCTTCCTTACCTTAAACTAAGCTTATAGAAGGCTCCTTCCTTACCTTTATCCAAAACTAAACTTATAGAAGGCTCCTTACTAATGGAAGTGCCTTTCATTATCTTAGTCCAAAAGTAAACTTATAGAAGGCCCCTTCCTTGCCTTTATCCAAAACTATACTTCTAGAAGTGGCCTTCGTTATCTTGGTCCAAAACTAAACTTATAGAAGCCTCCTTCCTTACTTTTATCTAAAACTGAACTAATAGAAGTGCCTTTCATTATCTTAATCCAAAACTAAACTTATAGAAGTGTCCTTCCTTACCTTTATCCAAAACTAAAGAGGTTAGTCTCTCTTACCTTTAGCTGACAATAAACCATTTATAAGTCTCCTTCCTTACCCTAATCTAACCCTAAAGCAGTGATGGAGAAACCTATGGCACGGGTGGCACTCAGAGTGCTCTCTATGGGCACTTAAGCTCAGCACAGAGTTCACCAGACAGGACTCAAAGAATCTAACTGCAGTTCCACACAAGTCAAGTTTTACTAATCTCAGTCCTATTTTAACCCTTTAATCGCCAAGGAAGTATCTCATAAGTCCTCACAGGGTGGAACCTCAGTGGCCACGCATGTATGAGATACATCCTGGAAAATAGGAGCCATAACTTTAGATCCCTGGCACCTAGAATCTCTTGGCAGCTTGGGAGTGAAGGAAAAGCGAGAATGTGCAGAGAGGACCAGAATATCTTTGAAGGTCCTCCTGCTGGCCCCACAACTCTTTCTGTACAGCGGGAATCTGGAGAGAAGCTACAGTGATAGTCCGGATTTGCCCTCCTGCTTTCAATTGTATCTGTGTCCTCCGTAGGCTGGTATGTTCGGAGAACAGTTCAACAAATAAACAAATGACTGCTTATATTGGCACTTTGTGATAAATGTGTGGCTTTTGGTTGTAGTCTGGGCACTCGGTCTCAAAAAGGTTCGCCATCACTGACCTAAAGCATTCTTTTTACTCTTCGTGGTTGGACATGTCCATATAAAGGTCACATGATGATCAACTTTTCAAAACTAGATGATTTTGTGATACTCACAAGATGCTTGTATTGTTAATTTCAGCCTGCTTTTTTATAAGTTCCATTTAGTTAGAATAGTGCCTTCAAAAAATAATCCTATATCAAGTTGTTCTACTAAGGAGAGACCTATTAAAGGAAACCTACCACTTGAAGTGGTAGGTGTAAGATGCATATACCAAGCACCAGCTCAGGGTGAGCTGCTGCCGGTGCTTACTTTCATTAGTGTCCTAAACCGCTGTATCGCGGTTTAAACACTTTTTATTATTTACAGCCGAAGGAGCTTCGGTGTACCAAGCGCGACCGTGCGTGCGTGACGTCACCGGCTCTCCGGCACCTCCTATGTATGCGCGCAGGTACTTGGTGCCCTGAAGCTGCTTCAGCTATAAAGATTAAAAAGTGTTTAAACCGCGATACAGCGGTTTAGGACACTAACAAAAGTAAGCTCCTGCACCAGCTCACCCTGAGCTGGTGCTCGGTTTATGCATCTTACACCTACCACTTCAAGTGGTAGGTTTCCTTTAACAACTTTCCACACCAGGGGGAATATAAGGCATTGTAATTGTAATTTTTTTGCAACTGCTCTCACTAATGGTGGTCTCATAAAGGAAACTCCCACTCTATTGGTTTTCCCTGCACATCGGTGGGGCAACTACACTAGGACACACCAAGAATCATATACTTGCATCCATAGCGTATCATCGAGGTGTGATACGCTATGAGAGATGCAGATGTTTGTCTCATATACTATGGATGGAACTATCTGCTTCCTGATATGTCCCTAGTGCTGTAGCCAAACAATATTCATATGGAGATGTTCGGAGAGGACAACGGAGGTCAAAACGACACTTATTTAAGGGGTTACTTATCCTGTACCAGCTCTTGCATCACTTCCAGTATTCATCTCTGCATCCGTCTTGAAGTTTAGGGGGTCACAGGATCCACGTCAGCCAATGAGTGGCATTTTCGGACCTTCGCGCAACAAAAGAAGTGATGTCCATTGATCTATGAAGGTCAATCACTGGTCGATCCCATGAGTCCCTGGAACTGGAAGTACCACAGGAACCCTAACCCCTACAGTGATCCATAATTTCGTGAAAACCCATTTATTAACCTTTACTATCATAAGGTAACTGGCAGGTTAGGTACCGGAAAACCTTTTTAACGCCTAGTGCCCCACAAGACTTTTTTGGAAACATGAAACCCCTTTAATTGCAAGCAGTCTTGTCCTATAGGCTCATACGGGGTCATTTACTAAGGGCCCGAAGCGCGTTTTTCATGGGGTTTCCCGAAAATTACCAATTTGCGCTGAATTGCCCTGGGATTTTGGCGCACGTGATCGGATTGTGACGCATCGGCAACGGCATGCACCGGCATGCGTGTGACGGAAATCGGGTGGCCTGGCCGTCGGAAAACCCGACAAATTTGGAAAAAACGTGGAATTTAAAGAAAAAAATGTGTCGCTTGTGTCGCGCTTACCTGCACCCAGCAACGGATGGTGAATTCCAGCAAACTCCGACAGACTTCAGCGCAGCAGCGACACCTGGTGGACATCGGGCGCACTACCTTAGTGAATCGCCAGAAGACCCGAATCCTCGATGGAGAACCCGCTGCTGGATCGCAAATGGACCGGGTAAGTAAATCTGCCCCATAGAGTTGCTCATATCTTCTGTTCCCTCGTATGCCAAATTTTTGAGCAGCTGAGGTTTACAACCTCATATTCTCCACTAAATACTTTTTATACATTTTTTTTTTCTACGCAGCATAGACCACGGTTACATAATGTGGCATTTCATAAGCAAACACAACACTTTCCCTTTAAGTGGCACCTGAGTTATTGATCTATAACAAAATACCCCAAATTGGCAAAATTGACTGACCACTGCAGCCTCCGAGGCTTAGGATGAGGCACATACACACAAAATGAATAAGAGCGATGCTAATGATGGGGAAGCTGCCGGCTTTATCTGCGAAGGGAACATTTTTTTTTTTTTTGTTGAACAATCCATTTCGAAATGTTTTGTATGATTCACAAATCCATTAAAACACTTGAGGATATTACAGCGTAACTACCTGTATTATGTGTTCCCATTTTCTCTCAAAACGAGAAATAATGAGGTTTTCCTTGATAACTGGAACAAACATGTGTGGGGATTTGGCCCAGTAGAGACCGTGGGAGCGGGGTGCTAGGATGCAGTTTCAAGACAGGGACACCAGGATACAGTCCAAACAGGTCTCGCCTGCGTTTATTGCAGCAAAATAAAACCAGCCTTTACATACAGGTATTTAAATAAACAAAAGAAAACCTACCCGTCAGGGTGCTAACTATACAATGAGTCCACTAACTCACGCTAAACAAAAATCACGTGGCTGCTCCAGACACACAGGTCAGAGCTGTGTCCTCTCAGCCTCCTTCCACAGAGAGAGACAACCCACTCAACTCTGCTGAGTCATTTTATCCAGGCTAATTAGGCTGTTCCCATCACCTGTGTCCAAGGTGCTGGACAAACCCACCTCAGCACTAAGGCCTTGCATAGAAGCAAAACCTAGGGGAAACATACCGCCCATCCACAGTTAACCCCTTCAGTGTCTCACATACCCTCCCCCTCTGTTTGACCCTGTGGGGACGAACACTTTTGGCCATCAGACAGTGGGTACGGGATAGGGCATCGGCATTCCCATGCAATTTTCCTGCTCGATGTTCCACCGTGAATTTAAAATTCTGGAGCATTAGGAACCACCTTGTGACCCTGGCGTTCCTCTCCTTGGCCTGACTCATCCAGGTTAGGGGAGAGTGATCGGTCACCAGTGTAAACTGCCGCCCTACCAAATAATACCTCAGGGATTCCAGAGCCCATTTGATCGCCAAGCACTCCCTCTCAACTATACTATAGTTCTTTTCAGGAGGTGTGAGCTTGCGGCTCAGGAATGTCACGGGATGTTCCTCACCCTCCACTACTTGGGACAGGACAGCCCCCAAGCCCACGTCAGAAGCGTCAGTCTGCACAATAAAGGTCTTGGTGAAGTTAGGGGTGATCAGTATCGGTCCCTCACACAAAACCGTCTTAAGTCGCTGAAACGCCCCCTCAGCCTCTTCACTCCACTTTACCATCACCGCCCTGCTACCCTTAGTCAGGTCAGTCAGAGGTGCCGCTATTGTCGCAAAATCGGGGATAAATCGGCGATAATAGCCCACTATGCCCAAAAAAGCCCTCACTTGCTTCTTGCTCAAAGGTCGTGGCCACTGCTGGATCGCCTCTACTTTGTTTACTTGGGGATTGATGACCCCTCGCCCAATACGGTACCCCAGGTAACGGGCCTCTTCCAGACCCAGTGCACACTTTTGGGGGTTCGCTGTCAGCCCTGCTGCCCTCAGGGAGTCTACCACTGCTTGTACTTTGGCTAGATGACTCTCCCAGTCGTTACTATAGACTATAATATCATCTAAGTAGGCCGAGGCATAACTCCGGTGAGGTTTTAGCACGAGATCCATTAACCTCTGGAATGTGGCGGGAGCCCCATGTAGCCCAAAGGGGAGTACCACGTACTGAAAAAGCCCATCAGGGGTAACAAAAGCGGTCTTCTCTTTAGCCCTGTCAGTCAGGGGTACCTGCCAATACCCTTTCGTCAGGTCAAGGGTGGAGAAGAACCTAGCCTGTCCAAGTCGTTCTATCAACTCGTCAACCCTGGGCATGGGATAGGAATCAAACTTGGACACCTCGTTCAACTTCCTAAAATCATTGCAGAACCGTAGGGAACCATCCGGTTTAGGAATCAACACAATAGGACTCGACCAGTCACTTTTAGACTCCTCGATAACCCCCAGGTCTAACATCTGCCTGACTTCTTCGGCTATGGCAAGCCGGCGCGCTTCAGGGACCCGATAAGGTTTTTGGTGTACCCGGATGTGGGGTTCGGTTATGATGTCATGCTTGATGACTGAAGTACGTCCCGGTAACTTAGAGAACACATCCATATTTCGGAGCACAAACTCCTTCGCTTCCTGAATCTGGGCCCTGGAGAGGGACTCCGAGATCCGTACTTCAGGCACCTTGGCAACGGGTACACCTACCTCCGGTGTCCCCTTCTTGGAGACAGACGCCTTCTCTACTCCCATGGCCATCAGGGACTCTCTTTCCCTCCATGGCTTTAGGAGGTTCACGTGGTATATCTGTTCGGGTTTCCTCCTCCCCGGCTGAGATACCCTGTAGGTTACCTTCCCCACTCTCTCCATGACCTCATATGGCCCTTGCCATTTGGCCAAGAATTTGCTCTCCACGGTGGGCACTAGAACTAGCACTCTGTCACCTGGGTTAAAGGTCCTGAGTCTGGCTGTCCTATTGTAGACCCTAGACTGGGCCTCTTGTGCCCTTGTCATGTGTTCCCTTACAAGGGGCATTACCGCCGCTATGCGGTCCTGCATAAGGGAGACGTGTTCTATCACACTACGGTGGGGGGTCCTCTCCTGTTCCCAGGTCTCCTTGGCTACATCCAAAAGCCCACGTGGGGAACGGCCATATAACAGCTCAAAGGGTGAGAAACCCGTGGAGGACTGGGGAACTTCACGTATGGCAAACATCAAATAGGGCAACAAACAGTCCCAGTCCTTCCCATCTTTGCTGACCACCCTCTTAAGCATCCCCTTCAAGGTCTTATTAAACCTCTCGACCAGACCATCTGTCTGAGGATGATACACAGAGGTGCGGAGCTGTTTTACCCGTAGTAACTTGCACATCTCCTTCATTACCCTAGACATGAATGGGGTACCTTGGTCAGTCAAGATTTCCTTGGGGAGGCCTGTGCGTGAGAACACCTGGAACAGCTCCCTAGCAATAGTTTTGGAGGAGGTGTTCCTTAGTGGAATCGCCTCGGGATACCGCGTAGCGTAGTCCAGGATAACTAGGATGTATTGGTGCCCCCTGGAGGACTTGACTATGGGGCCAACCAGATCCATTGCAATCCGTTCAAAGGGCACTTCTATGATCGGAAGCGGAACCAAAGGACTCCTGAAGTGGGAGACCGGGGCAGTAAGTTGACACTCAGGGCAGGAACTACAATACCGGGTTACCTCCTCCCAAACCCCGGGCCAGAAAAACCGCTGCAGGATCCTCTCTCGGGTCTTCTCAGCACCTAAGTGCCCTCCCAGCACATGTTTGTGTGCCAACTCTAGCACCAACCTACGGTGAGATTGGGGTACTACAAGTTGCTCAACCTCCTCACCCCGTATCTGGTCGACCCTGTACAACAGTTCCCCAATAATCACCATTCGGGGGTATATTTTATCAGCCCCTGGTATTTGGAGTACCCCATTTATCACCTTGACATTCTCCCGTGCTTTAACCAAGGTAGGGTCCTGTAGCTGTGCAGCCCCAAAATTGTCCCGGGAAATCTCAAGGTCCAGCATGTCGGCCACCTCCTCGTGGCCCTCGACCTCACCAGCAAGGACCTCTAGGGGAGAAAATTCATCACATGGGGTCACCCCTACTGCTGGTGTGTGTACATCGGCCTCAAAGGGTTCGGGGGCCAAGGCCGGACACACCTGATGTCCATTGTCTGCAACAGTTCCTGAGGTGGGTCTTCGGCTCCAGAGGTCCCAAAACACGGGTAAGTCTCTGCCGATAATAGCCTCATGGAAAAGGGTCCCCACCACCCCCACTTCATGGGTAACAGAACCACAAGGGGTATGTAGGTTGATGACGGCAGTGGGATATTCGCGAGTGTCCCCATGTATACATAACACTCCCACTTTCCGCCCGCTGTACAGTCCAGGGTCAACCAAAGTTCCCCGCACCAGGGTGACCAGACTCCCGGAGTCTAGCAAGGCTTCCACTGTGTGACCACCGATTGTGACCATGCATACTTGGGGTTCTGCATCCGTGACTGACTCCGCCGACAGAACCGGTCGGGCAAACAGCGACACTCGCCGGGCCTGGCTGCAGTCCATTGGCTCCACTGACAGTGGACAGTTGGCAGCAATATGGCCCATTTCATGACACCGCCAGCACTGGATACGGCCATGACCTCTGTCACGAGCCTCACTGGGTTTCTGGGTATCCACGCCCCCCAATGAACCCCCTCCCAACCTGACATGTCTCCCCTTTTCCGCAGTAGCAGTCTTACCGGCTGGTTTGGTGACCCTGTCACTGGCACTGCTTCGTGAGGGAGAGGTAAGTAGAAGGTCCTCCGTAGCCCGATACCTCTCTAAAAGGGACACAAGATCCTCAGCTTTTGTGGGGCCGGCCTGCCCAACCCACCGCTGGAGCCGAGAGGGCAGAGAACGGGTGAATTTGTCGAGGACCACTCTCTCTACCATCTGTGCGGGGGTGCAGTCCCCTGGTTGCAGCCACTTCCGGACCAGATGGATCAGGTCATGCATTTGGGAGCGTGGGGGTAACTTTTCTGAGTAAGCCCACTGGTGGACCCGGCTGGAGCGGACTTGAACGGTGACCCCAAGACGAGCCAGAATCTCCGCCTTTAGCTGGGGGTACTTACGGGCCTCCGTCTCACTTAGGTCGTAGTAAGCCTTCTGCGACTCGCCGGTCAGGAACGGTGCCAGGACATCTGCCCACTGCTCAGCCGGTAACTCCTCTCGCTCAGCTATTCGTTCGAACACCGTGAGATAAGCCTCCACGTCGTCGGTCGTCGCCATTTTTTGCAAAGCCTTCTGTACCGCAGCCCGTGCGGAATGCTGGACCACCGGGTACCCCTGCAGACCAGTACGGGACCCCTCAGCAGTCGTCGCCTGCGGTGCTGCCATCATGCCAGAAAACTTCTCCATCAACAGCTGGAACATGGCTCGGGATTCTTCCTGCTGCTGGCGGGACCTCTCCTCCTGCAGCTGAAACATGGCTTGCTGCTGGCGGTGCCTCTCCTCCTGCTGCTGGATCATGGCTTGCTGCAGCTGCCGATTAGCCAGGGACTCTTCCTGCTGCTGTTGCCGATTAGCTCTGGCCTCCTCCTGCTGCTGGCGGGATCTCTCCTCCTGTTGCAGGAGCATGGCTTTAATAAAGTCCTCCATCTTGGCTTTATCCTGCACTTTGCCTGCTGCTTTCACCCAGGCCATGCAATGTTGCAGGATGTAGCGAGCCTGTCGGGTGTATGTCTTTTGAACTGCCCGCAATCCGAAGCACCATATGTGGGGATTTGGCCCAGTAGAGACCGTGGGAGCGGGGTGCTAGGATGCAGTTTCAAGACAGGGACACCAGGATACAGTCCAAACAGGTCTCGCCTGCGTTTATTGCAGCAAAATAAAACCAGCCTTTACATACAGGTATTTAAATAAACAAAAGAAAACCTACCCGTCAGGGTGCTAACTATACAATGAGTCCACTAACTCACGCTAAACAAAAATCACGTGGCTGCTCCAGACACACAGGTCAGAGCTGTGTCCTCTCAGCCTCCTTCCACAGAGAGAGACAACCCACTCAACTCTGCTGAGTCATTTTATCCAGGCTAATTAGGCTGTTCCCATCACCTGTGTCCAAGGTGCTGGACAAACCCACCTCAGCACTAAGGCCTTGCATAGAAGCAAAACCTAGGGGAAACATACCGCCCATCCACAGTTAACCCCTTCAGTGTCTCACACATGACACAAAAAAGTTAGGATTTAAAGGGAACCTGCCATAAGAATTTAGACCCATGGTTGTCCTCTACTGGCTTGAATGAAGAGGTGGTAAGTTGTCGTAAGCAACCTTCCCATCTTCTTATAATGAACCTGGAGACATCAACCAAGCCTTTGTGTGACTCCTCTCCGCCCCTGTGACCCCTTACAGGTCATTTGAATTTCCTCTGTAAAGCTAAATTTCCTGGAATATAGAAGGACAACATTTTGACCCTTGGATAAAAGCTGGTTCTTTTCCCCAGCCCCATGGATCATTCTTTCAGCCTGGGCGCATTACTATGAGGCAGCAGTGTGACAGTGAGCTGTGAGCTAACTGTCACTCTCTGGGAGTGATACGCAGGACAGTGAGCTCACTATCTGAGATACAACGGCGGTGCTGTGCCGCTGGCCCACACATATAGCTGTGGGCTGACTATCTCTGGCTGGAGACCAGCCAATTCTAGGCGTGCCACTTAACAGAGCCCGCCAAGACCTCTAAACATGCATCACTCTCTTTAGGAGCTCCGCTGAATGCAGCAACTCTCGGCCGGCACACAGAATGACGTCAGCCACTTGCCAACATCATTGTTTGTGAGCCACCGGCATTGTAAGGGGACCCGAAGAGGGCTCGGCTTATACTCGGGTATATACGGTAATAATGTTTGCCATTTAATGCCGCACATTTTGATATATTACATGTCTGTTTTAGGGTAAATGGTTGTCCTGTAGGATGACGTCATCGAAATGGCATATTTTTTATTAATTCTCTTTTTTCCCTTTTTTTTAATTTTTACTTTATGTCCTTCAAAGCTCAGAATAGACCTTTATGGACTTTATTGTTTCAATATTTTTTGTACCCATTTACTTGGCTCATTCACTTCAAAGGACAAGGTTAATTTACCATAGAATTGCTGACTCGGCGTAATCCGGTTATCTAGTTATACGGTTGCGGAGAGCACAATGTGTTTGTCGGACCTCCTCACGGTATTGTACATGCTGTGCCCAATCTGCAGTCACTTAATAAAGTTAAATAACAAAATACTAAATTAGCTCCCGATTTGATAGGAGGTTTTTTTGCAGCGACAGCCGGCGGAGCAAGGACCATGCTGCTCCGTAATGATTTCTGCCAGAGTGTCGGATAATACGGAGTGGTGTTTTATAGAGGATTCGAAAGAGGCCTTTTCTCCTTAAAAGCTTTTTAAGTGCCTCTTTTTGGACGGTCGACAGGAAACATTATGTAACTCATGGCAACTTCCGAGCCTCAGCAAACGTCCATGACCGAGAGAGAGCCGAAGCTTCTGAAAAGAAATTTTGGATCTGTCTCAAGAGTTGGGCCCTCAAGTCTGCATTTAGAACAGACGTCAATCCATCCACCATCATGATTACCGTCACCAGCTATATCACCGTCACTAACCATTCCCTACTTCCTGGCATTATGATGGGGTTGCCATGCCAACTGAGGCTCGTCGGTGACGTCGGCACAGGAGGGATATAATCATTCTGGCATCCTACGCTCTAGAATCTCATCGTTTCGTACTTGTCTCTGGCTTCTTGTGGTATTGACTTGGTTAATCACCTGGTTTGGGATTTTGGCTTCATCTACTGACTAGAGTCTAGTCCACTCCCTGACACTAGGTGTAAACTGACTCCTAGTTTCGACCCTAAGATTGTTTTATGATGTTAATCCATGTTGCCGGCTAAACTACAGAGTTGATCTGTGTCTTCCTCATGGCCAATAGGGTTAAACATGAAAAACTCAAAACTTTTTACGCTCCTCTAGTTAGAAGATCAACCCTTAACTACATGAGGAGGGCACAATTATGTAGCCAGAAACATGGGTTAACTGGTCTTACCCAGGATTAGGGAACCACGCTAGATGGTTATAGGATTGTATAATAGACAACTAGCTTGGTGGTTACAAACAGTCTCTTAGACTGGGAGGGAAGTTAAGAGTCTTTACAGAGGCAGTTCTTGGAAGTTTCACTCCTTTCTGAAGCACATGGCATTTGCAAGTCTTTACAGACACAGTTTTTGCTGGTTTTGCTCCTTTAAGGGGAACACAGCTTGGCAGTTACAAGTCTTTTTGGAGGTATTTCTTGGTGGTTTCACAACTTTCAGAGGCACACAGCTTGACAGGTACAAGTCTTTACAGAGACAAGTTGTTGGTGGTTTGATTCTTTTACAGAGGCGCACAGCTTGCCAGTTACAAGTCTTTACAGAGACAAGTTGTTGGTGGTTTGATTCCTTACAGAGGCGCACAGCTTTCCTGTTACAAGTCTTTACAGAGACAAGTTTTTGGTGGTTTGATTCTTTACAGAGGCACACAGCTGGCCAGTTACAAATATTTACAGAGACAGGTGTTGGTGGTTTCATTCCTTTCACGACTTTTAGAGGAACACAGCTTGCCTGTTAAAAGTCTTTACAGAGACAGTTTTTGGTGGTTTCACGCCTTTCAAGGGAAAACAGCTTGGCAGTTACAAGTCTTTTTAGAGGCAGTTATTGGTGGTTTCACGCCTTTAAGAGGCACACAGATTGCCAGTTATAAGTCTTTAAAGAGACAGTTGTTGGTGGTTTGATTCCTTACATAGGCGCACAGCTTGCCAGTTACAATTCTTTACAGAGACAAGTTGTTGGTGGCTTGATTCTTTACAGAGACACACAGCTTGCTAGTTACAAGTCTTTACAGAGACAGTTTTTGGTGGTTTCACTCCTTTCAAGTAACACAGCTTTGCAGTTACAAGTCTTTTTAGAGGCAGTTATTGGTGGCTAACACCTTTCAGAGGCACACAGCATACCAGTTACAAGTCTTTACAGAGGCAGTTCTTGGTGGTTTGATTCTTTACAGAGGCAAATAGCTTTCCAATTACAAGTAATTTTGGAAGCAGTTCTTGGTGGTTTCATTTCTATAAGAATCACACAACAAAACTCATTGACACTCGTGTTTTAAACCCCATTCTTAAAATTTCCCTTTGCTAATGTTCCCACCTATGCCTAATTTCGGACCTTATACCAGGTCTGAACTGGAGTTTTTTTCTATAGTCTCTGCTTGTTTTCCGGCAAAAACTATAGTAATTTACGCCCCTGCCCACTTCGCACTTCTAGATACCCAAAGTGGCATGCGGGTCGGAGAAGCCAGGAAACTGATGGGGAGGGGGAGATTTATGTGCCTTCTCTACCACAAAATTCTTGGAAAGGGCTTAATGGATCTTCACCAATGTCTTTAACTAGTAGTTAAAAGCTGTTACAGGCCACAACAATTTGTTGTAAATCACAGCCACAGCCCTCTACAACCCTCTGATCTCTTCTCTGACAATGACCTGCCAGGACCATTTGTCTATTTCTAGATTTGTCCATGTCTGGCATCTTTAAACCTCAGTAAAGGACTCATCAGCCAGAACACATTTATTCAATAGTGATCAATACTAAGTCAATAAAATTCATCCTCCTCCGACATCCTGTTACCGCAGATTTACATGAGCCACAAGCATCACATGAACTTAACACATCCCAGGAGGCCGGCGATGACGAAGTTTACAGAGTTTATTAGTAACTTCCCATAAACCGAATGACGTCAGAACCTGATGATTATACATAGGTGCTACATAGGCGCTGCTTATCTCACCCTGCAAGTGCAGCCTCTCATAGGTAATTAGTAAAAAGTTATAGCCACCGTTGGCACATAGGACTCCAGTGAGGTTCTTCAGCAGCCACCGTACAGCCACCGTACATATCAGACCATAATGTCCCTTCTTATGTTCAGAAACTCTGCAGAGCATCATAATACAAACTTCACCTGCTGCAGAACATCATAATACATTCCTCAGCTTCTGCAGAACACCAAAGTACACATCTCAGCTACTACAGAACATCATAATAAACACCTCTGCTGCTGCAGAACATAATAATACACATCTCAGCTACTGCAGAACATCATAATACACACCTCAGCTTCTGTAGAACACCAAAATATAAGTCTCAGCTGCTGCAGAACCTCATAATATGAACTTCCGCTACTGCAGAACATCATAATACACACCTCTGCTTCTGAAGAACAGCAAAATACACACCCCAGCTGCTGCAGAACATCATAATAAACACCTCCGCTGCTGCATAACATCATAATACATACCTCAGCTACTGTGGAATATCATAATACACACCTCAGCTAGTTCAGAACATCATAATGCACACCTCAGCAGCTGCAGAACATCACAATACACAAACCAGCACTTGCAGAACATCATAATACACACCTCAGCTGCTGGAGAACCTGATAATACACACCTCAACTTTTGCGGAGAATAATAATACACCCCTCAGCTGCTGCAGAACATCATAATACAACACCTCAGCTATGGCAGAACTTCGTAATACATGTATCATCTGCTGCAGAAGATCATAATACACATCTCAGCTGTTCCAGCACATCATAATACATGCCTCAGCTGCTGCAGAATGTCATTATACATACCTCACCTGCTGTATAATATCAGAATACAAACCCCAGCTGCTGCAGAACCTCATAATACACACCTCAGCTACTGCAAATTGTCATAATACTCACTCCAGCTGCTGCAGAACCTCATAATACACACCTCACCTGCTGTATAAAATCATAATACACACCTCAGCTGCTACATAACATCATAATATACACCTCAGCTGCTAGGTTACTCATGCTAATTGGTGCTCTTAGAGTTTTCTGTAGTACAGTACATAAATTGTAGTACAGTACATTGCGATTTATTACAAAATCCATTGTGCGTTCCATGATTCCACTCTGAGATTTCTTCTGACTTGTCAGCAAGTACAAAAACACAAAGATACATTTCCCAATCAATTATGAAATATCTACTCGTAGAACAGGTTGACGCTTGTGCCTACAGGACATGAATGGGCGCAATTAGAGGGACAATTACTACAAACACAGTACAATGGCCGAAATCCTATCTAAGAAAGAGGAAATTAAATGGTTCTTCTCTGTGTGTGCGAGACTGACGAAAGCCGTTTATTCCCAAAAGCGCGACTCCATGTCTATGTTACATCCGAGTTCGGAGACTTCCAAATATGGAATTATCGGAACTAACCAATTGACAAACAGTCAGACAAAAAGAGCAGGCAGCCCTGGTACTATGGTTTCTTAGGTTCTAGTAATATGGGGGCCATTCAAGTGTCAGGACCCCTATAATCCAATATGCCCATTGGATACACAACACCCCCCTTACTAAGACCCCTACTCTGTAATATAGGTGAAAAATTGATCTAATTCTGGTAATTTAGTAATCTGTATGCTGAATCTTAATAGAACCATTGATGAGGCAAGTGTCTCAGATACCCACACAATTCTTGTAGGCACTGTAGATAAGTGGTAGTCACCGGTCATAAGTATACCCCAATGGAGATGGGCTGAAAGGCAGCAAAGGAGAAAGAAGTGAGAAGGAAATATCAGGCAATCATCCCCTTACCTTGTAGTATGTAAGTTTCGCGCTCTTGATGGGTTATTTGCTTTAAAGGATGAAATTATGACTTCCTTCAGCCACCACAAGGGGGAGTTGACTGCATACACATGTATACAGCATGTATGAAATAGGCATTGATTATTTTACGAGGGCCCAAAGTATTAATTCATTTAAAGGGGCCTACATTATTAATGTGTTACAGATGAGACTGCGGTAATTTATTATAAGTATGTATCAATTTCTTATAGGAGCACCATATGTAATAATTTGCACTACATGCATCAATTTATTATAATTATACAGTGTATGTATTAAATATAATAGTAGATAATACATAATAAATAAATTGGCATGTATGGAGTCAGGTTCTGGTGCTGTATTTCTCTACAGAGCTTGGTTCTGGTGCTGTATTTCATTACAGAGCTTGGTTCTGGTGCTGTATTTATGCACTGAGCTCAGTCTGTTGCAATAGTTATGTATTAGGCCTGTTCTTGTGCTGAATTCTGTACCGAACTCTGCTAAATCGAATGACCTAAGTTTAAAAGTAAAAAAGGTTAAAACAGAGCGATGGGGTCCCCACAATCATAACAACAGGGACAATGCTTGGGAGTCGGGAGAACTTATTTGCTGTTTACTCCCAGATCGCACCTCTACATTAATGGCAATATTGATCTCCTCTAATAATAGAACAGCGGACGTGACATACAAGAGGATGAGTGTATTCATTTAGCTTTTTTTAAACTTAAAGGGGTCTTCCAACACTAGATATTGATGTTGTATCCTTAGAAAAGGTCGTCATTATCAGACTGATTAGTCTTAATCACTTGTCAGGGTTTCTGGCTTTGCACAGTGTGATGAGTAGGTTGCCGAACTGCAATTCAGGTGATTGCATCGGCAGAATAGTGAGTGCAGGTCTGGAGATCGTTATCTCATTAGCAGGGGGTGTGTCATGTGTGGAGCTGCTATTTTTGTGCTACTGAGCTCCTGGAGATCCATCTACCCACCCAAGGCCTGCTCTCTCCTCTCCCAGAGAGGGTGTTAGGTTCTGGGGATGAGTGAGGGAGCCAAGTCCCAGGCTCCTGCTTCCCAGTCTAGGGAGGCAGGAGAGGACAGCAACCGGCCAGCGCTTTGTTGGGCTTAGGGGTGAGACTTTCCACCAGGAGTCGTAGCAATGCGGCTCCTACTCCCCCTGAGAAGCAAAGAACCCAGAAGCTGGGTGCCCAAGTCGGTGCGGGTGAGAGCGGTCCTTCCGAGGCTGGACGTGTGAAGTGGAGGTAAGGCTGACCATGCGGGGGGAGGCTGGGCGGTGCAGGGGCCCTAGGAGTCCGTGTCCACCTATGCCTCCCGGGTCCAGAGCCACCTCTGTGAGTACGAAGAGGCGACTAAGACCATCAAGAGGCTCCGGGAGGAGCTGCGATGTGCCCGCGCCAGGGTGAATACGGCAATGGGGAATTGTGTCAGAGATAACCTGTGAGATTAAAAGATTAAAATTTGACATTGAAAAGCTTGTTATAGGAAAGACTTTTATTTGAAAGAACAGCGGACCATTCAAAAAAACCTGTTGAACGATAATAGGTTTGCAGACATGGCTGACACCAGAGAGAAAAGGCTGATGGGGTTGCAGCCTGCGAGCCAGGTGGAGGAGGAGGATGATGATGACGAGCAGCAGGACACACCTGGCGGCCTGCAGGAAGATCAGCAGGCCTCGTGCAGTGGGCCCCCTGCAGGACAGTCAGCAGTAACACCTCGCTCGGGGGAGGACAGTGACACCGGCAGCCAGGGAGGGGCACTCATGGCGCAGATCCGGCTGCTCGAGTCCCCAGTGTGCATGGAGAACTTTTCGTTTGGGGATGAACTCCCAGAAGGGCGGCCGGAGGAACACCTACTGGTGTTGGGCTGATTCTGACACAGTAGGTTTTTGTTTTCTGACTATTTAGAGATGTAGGACTTGCAGGGCTTTATATTGTTTGGAATAGTTTACAGATTTGATGTGTGTTATAGTGTATATAGATTAGTGTTTTATATAGATTATTATAGTATTTGTGTATATAATTAGTTTTAGGGTGTAGGCATTAGGTTGGGAGGGGGGGGGATGGGATTTGGACACTATGGGGCAGATTTACTTACCTCTGCGGTGGATTCGGGTCTGGCCGGGATTTATTAAGGAAGTTCCTCCACCGTCCACCAGGTGGCGCTGCTGCGCTGAAGAGCATCGGAACGCACTGGAATACACCGAGCCGGGCTGAGTGAAGGTAAGTTTTTTTTTAAATGGGCGGTTTTTCCGAATCCGTCGGGTTTTCGTTCGGCCACGCCCCCCGATTTCCGTCGCGTGCATGCCGGCGCTGATGCGCCACAATCCGATCGTGTGCTCCAAAATCCCGGGGCAATTCAAGGGAAATCAGCGCAAATCGGAAATATTCGGGTAACACGCCTTAGTAAATGACCTCCTATGATCCAGGACACTGGTCTGGACTACTTAACGAGAACTTTGGATGTTAGACCAGTGTCTGGTATATTATTGGGGTTTTTTTGTCATTCTTTTACCTTACTTTATGTTTATGATTTGTTATGTTTTTCATTTTTATATAAAATAAAAGATCTACAGGATTTCTGGATTAAAGCTCACACCTAGGTTTAACCCTTTATTTCCAGCTTTTTAAATTTCACTTACATGTCACCCTGCATGACAGTACCAGACACAGAGTCCTGTAGAGATGTGTATTGTCAGTGATGTAGAATAACTAAATAACTGCATCCCATAACCGTATCAGTGACGCAACCTCTGACCTTTTCTATTCTCTTAATTAATAAAGGCGATGAAGGCTACATCTCTGCTCAATAGGAGAATCAAGTGAGGGAATAAATGAAGTTCATAATGGACAAAATTCCGGAAGCCATTAATAAAACGTATGAGGACGTGGTCTGGATAATGGATCTGACACTATCCAGATGCTCTATGTAAACACGTTCCCCTATAGCCCATAGGCTCCAGTAAGGAGATCACATCGGCTGCACATCACATCTCTTATGCCGACTGTTTTCCAATGGCCTGATATAGCCAAAATGCGTATCATGTGACGTTGTAATTGCTACGGCAACAGGGATTGCGGGAGAACTGGTTGTCTCTTCCGAAAGCCTTCAGTCTTTATATAGTTGCTGAAACTGGGCATTTATAGAAAATGTCAATTTCCTGCCTTAATTTGAAAGACCATTAATGCTCAGCTAAGTATATATCCCCATAATAGTTACGGAAAATGAGTAACTGCCAATCACTTGCCTGCGGCACTTTATCCATTGTCCGGCGAAAATATGTTGATTTCTGTTGTGAAAGATACAAAGAAAAGATCACATCAGAGGAAAGAGCTTCTTCCTCCAATTACTTGGCTCCTATTAGGCTCCATTCCTGCTACAGTATGGAAACAGAGGAGAAGTCTGCAGAGAAGGGAGGGGTAGTAGTGAGTCACAGCAGCTAGGTCTAAATACAGACTGCAGCGATAACTACTCCACTTACCAGAACTTCATCTGGATAGGGTAAAACAACACAAAGTGGGGCAAATACTCCATTAATGCCATTAACATCAATCATCTCTGTCTCTTAACTCTTTTTACACCCTCTAATCTCTCTATGCCCCATCTATGTGGCACCCTCTTATCTTTCTATGCCCCATCTATGTTGCACCCTCTTATATTTCTATGCCCCATCTATGTTGCACCCTCTTATATTTCTATGCCCTATCTATGTTGCACCCTCTTATATTTCTATGCCCCATCTATGTTGCACCCTCTTATCTTTCTATGCCCCATCTATGTTGCACCCTCTTATATTTCTATGCCCCATCTATGTTGCACCCTCTTATATTTCTATGCCCTATCTATGTTGCACCCTCTTATATTTCTATGCCCCATCTATGTTGCACCCTCTTATCTTTCTATGCCCCATCTATGTTGCACCCCCTTATATTTCTATGCCCCCATCTATGTTGCATCCTCATATCTTTCTATGCCCCATCTATGTTGCACCCCCTTATCTTTCTATGCCCCATCTATGTTGCACCCCATTATCTTTCTATGCCCCATGTATGTTGCACCCTCTTATCTTTCTATGCCCCCATCTATGTTGCACCCTCTTATCTTTTTATGTACCATGTATGTTGCACCCCCTTATCTTTCTATGCCCCCATCTATGTTGCACCCTCTTATCTTTCTATGCCCCCATCTATGTTGTACCCCCTTATCTTTCTATGCCCCATCTATGTTGTACCCCCTTATCTTTCTATGCCCCCATCTATGTTGCACCCTCTTATCTTTCTATGCCCCATCTATGTTGCACCCTCTAATAGCTCTATGCCCCCATCTATGCTGCACCGTCTTATATTTCTATGCCCCCATCTATGTTGCACCCTCTAATATCTCTATGCCCCCATCTATGTTGCACCCTCTTATCTTTCTATGCCCCCATCTATGTTGCACCCTCTTATCTTTCTATTCTCCATCTATGTTGCACTTCCTTATCTTTCTATGCCCCATCTATGTTGCACCCTCTTATCTTTCTATGCCCCATCTATGTTGCACCCCCTTATCTTTCTATCCCCCATCTATGTTGCACCCTCTAATATTTCTATCCCCCATCTATGTTGCACTTCCTTATCTTTCTATGCCCCCATCTATGTTGTACCCTCTTATCGTTCTATGCCCCATCTATGTTGCACCCTCTTATCTTTCAATGCCCCATCTATGTTGCACCCCCTTATCTTTCTATGCCCCATCTCTGTTGCACCATCTTATCTTTCTATGCCCCATCTATGTTGCACCCTCTTATCTTTCTATGCCCCCTCTATGTTGCACCCTCTTATCTTTCTATGCCCCATCTATGTTGCACCCTCTTATCTTTCTATGCCCCATCTATGTTGCACCGTCTTATCTTTCTATGCTCCATCTATGTTGCACCCTCTTATCTTTCTATCCCCCATCTATGTTGCACCCTCTTATCTTTCTATGCCCCATCTATGTTGCACCCCCTTATCTTTCTATGCCCCATCTATGTTGCACCCTCTAATATCTCTATGCCCCCATCTATGTTGCACCCTCTTATATTTCTATGCCCCCATCTATGTTGTATCCTATTATCTTTCTATAGATGGATAATAATGGACCATAATATCTCCCTAATATCCGCATTAGTAAAGTCCAAGTGAATATTTGCATAGGGATACCCATCAAACCCAGGAAAATCTCATGACTCATCCGGCAGTGACTCACAAGCCCTGGATCTAGCACTGATTTAATAAAAGCCATTTCAATTTAGAAGACAGATGGTGACATTAATAATAGATGTCATTACTAAGAAATCTTCACCACCACAACTTAATTCCATTGAGATATTCTCCATAAGACGGATCACATTCCGCCTCCATAATGGATATATAAGAGCTATACATGCCGGTGGACATGTCATTTTTAGCCTGTTAGTAGCCGCTAAAAACTAGAGGTGCATTGTGGGGGGAAAAAAAGCTTTCAGATCTGCAGGGGATAATAAAAAAATGAGAAAAACTGTTGTTGCCATGCCGATCTCCTCCACGGGAGTCAGGAAGTCACCGCTGATGGAAGGAGTTTGACGTCACGCAAGATATCTAAGCCCTGACTTACATACTGATTCCTTCATTATGGGTTTGGCCTTACTTTTTTGCTTTATTTTTCTCTTAACCCCTTAAAGTATGGTGTGTGCCATTGATGTCTGAGTGGCCTTTCCTAGTGGTACCACGTGTTGCATTGAGGTTCCTTGGGTCCACCAAGGTGGGGCGTTCCTGCAGCCGGCGACTTTTCATACGTAGAAATAATCTTTTCGACGGAGGCCAGAACCTCTTGATGTATCCGGCTGCACTGACATATGATAAATGACCCCCAAGATGACCATGACCACTTCACCCTTGTAAATGCAAAAATTCCATTACAGGCGTCATAAACCATTTAGATTTTTTTATGATAAACTGTTTCCGTGTCTTATTGGACTAAAGTATTTGGAAAGATAATTTGGAAATTATTGTATGTACTTGTGTACAAAAATGTTCTGAAAACCCCGCCCCGGCTTATATACAAGTGTGTAAAAAAAGTGTGTATAAAAAAACAAAACTTACATACTCACCTTCCCTGATGCTCCACACGTCTCCTCCTTCACCTTCCCTTGACGTGTAACAGAGCAGACACTATGGGGCAGATTTATCAAGTGTCTGAATGTCAGAATATTTCTAATTGCCCATGGCAACCAATCACAGCTCCCCTTTAAAATATTCATGAGCACTGGTAAAATGAAAGCTGAGATGTGATTGGTTGCCATGGGAAACTGGAAATATTCTGACTTTCAGACACTTGATAAATCTGCCCCTGTGACGCGGCTGATGTCTGTGCACGTGTCTCTATCCGCTCTGTTACACGTGAAGAGAAGGGGGAAGAGGAGCCGTACGGAGCATCAGGGAGCATCAGAAGGTGAGTGTATAAGTTTATTTTTTTTATACATCCAGGGGCTGCAGGACATTGCATCAGTGTTCGCTGCCTGCAGGGCATTTCATAGGTTGGGCGGTTTGCAGCAGGGCATTGCATCAGTAGGGGAAGGCTGGTTGCAGGGCATTGCATCAGTAGGTGAGGCCTGACTGCAGGGCATTGCATCAGTAGGGGACTGCAGGGCATTTCATAGGTTGGGGGGCTGGCTGCAGTCTATTGCATCAGTAGTGGGAGGCTGGCTGCAGGGCATTGCATCAGTATGAGGGCTGCAGGACATTTCATCAGTAGGGGGACTGCATGGCATTCCATAACTAGGGGGGCTGCAGGGCATTTCTTTACTAGGGGGTCTGCTGTAGGGCATTTAATCAGTTGGGGCGGCTGCTGCAGGGCATTTCATGAGTACTGGGGACTGCATTGCATTGCATCATTAGGGAGGCTGCAGGGCATTTCATCATTAGGGAGGCTGCAGGGCATTTCACCATTAGGGAGGCTGCAGGGCATTTCACCATTAGGGAGGCTGCAGGGCATTTCACCATTAGGGAGGCTGCAGGGCATTTCACCATTAGGGAGGCTGCAGGGCATTTCATCATTAGGGAGGCTGCAGGGCATTTCATCATTAGGGAGGCTGCAGGGCATTTCATCATTAGGGAGGCTGCAGGGCATTTCATCATTAGGGAGGCTGCAGGGCAATTCATCATTAGGGAGGCTGCAGGGCAATTCACCATCAGGGAGGCTGCAGGGCATTTCATCATTAGGGAGGCTGCAGGGCATTTCATCATTAGGGAGGCTGCAGGGCAATTCACCATCAGGGAGGCTGCAGGGCATTTCATCATTAGGGAGGCTGCAGGGCATTTCATCATTAGGGAGGCTGCAGGGCAATTCACCATCAGGGAGGCTGCAGGGCATTTCATCATTAGGGAGGCTGCATGGCATTTCATCATTAGGGAGGCTGCAGGGCATTTCATCATTAGGGAGGCTGCAGGGCATTTCATCATTAGGGAGGCTGCAGGGCATTTCATCATTAGGGAGGCTGCAGGGCAATTCACCATCAGGGAGGCTGCAGGGCATTTCATCATTAGGGAGGCTGCAGGGCATTTCATCATTAGGGAGGCTGCAGGGCAATTCACCATCAGGGAGGCTGCAGGGCATTTCATCATTAGGGAGGCTGCATGGCATTTCATCATTAGGGAGGCTGCAGGGCATTTCATCATTAGGGAGGCTGCAGGGCATTTCATCATTAGGGAGGCTGCAGGGCATTTCACCATTAGGGAGGCTGCAGGACATTTCATCATTAGGGAGGCTGCAGGGCATTTCATCATTAGGGAGGCTGCAGGGCATTTCACCATTAGGGAGGCTGCAGGACATTTCATCATTAGGGAGGCTGCAGGGCATTTCATCATTAGGGAGGCTGCAGGGCATTTCACCAGTGGGTGGGGTGGGGAGTTGGCTACAGGGCATTTCATCATTAGGGAGGCTGCAGGGCATTTCATCATTAGGGGGGCTGCAGGGCATTTCATCATTAGGGGGGCTGCAGGGCATTTCACCAGTGGGTGGGGAGTTGGCTACAGGGCATTTCATAAGGAGGGGAGCTGCAGAGCATTTCACCAGTGAGGGGGGGTGACTTCAGGGCATTCCGTCATTATGGGGGCTGCAGGGCATTTCATCAGTTGGGGGGCTGGCTGCAGGACATTTCATCAGTAATAGCATTGCATTAATAGGGAGGCTGCAGGACATTTCATAATTAGGGGGCTGCAGGGCATTTCACCAGTGAGGGGGGGGGGGGAGACTTCAGGGCATTTCATTACTAGGAGGGCTGCTGCTGGGCATTGTATTTCGGGTGGGGGCTGCATGAGGCATTTCTTTACAAGGGGGGAGGCATTTGGGCATTTCATTAACCAGAGAGGCTGTGACCAATGCATTTCCCACCATAGACTTATATGCCAGTCAATAAGTTTTCACAGTTATTTGTGGCAAAATTAGGGACCACAGCTTATACTAAAGATTTTCCATCAGGTCTCTGAAAACTCATTTCTGTAATTTCCTACGCTGAGGCGTTCTTGGACTGTATTGGCGCTGGCTTCTCCCACATTTATCGTCCGTAGAGCCATAAGGACAAGGTACTCATAGCATCAACATCTCATAAGCTAGAGCCGCTAGAGAGAAACGGAAGGTATTTCCGGAACCGGGAGCTCAAAAATATTCCGAATCAGGTGAAAAAAATGTTCATGTGTTCTCCAGTGTTATCATCCTTCTATACGCTTCTGTATGTGTCATCATGGCAATGGCTGCACTTCGGGGACATCGTGAATAGATCTTCGGCAGGATTACTTCTATTGTTCCTTGATTTACATTGAGCTGCTAAATAAAAAGACATTTTTTTTCCTGTATCCTTCAAAACGGTAACTGGTATAGATTTACAATGGATGGGATGAGATGTGACTTGCCCTTCAGTCGTCCATTGAATTACATCAGAAATCGCCTCCTACTCACTGTACGTGCGGCGGAGGGGGACAAGTTCTCACTTCTTGCCTCCTTTTCTTCCAACCATTTGTAAGGGAGAACAGAGAGAAATCACATCTAGGTTTTACTATTGTAGTACTGTGGACACATCGGGGGCTGTTAATGCTGATTCTAGCCAACAATTGGCCGTATTTTGTATGGTCTAGGTAGCCAAATCTTACCTACCGGCAGCCTGTGCAATGGTGACAGTGACACGACAACCCTTGCATGTGCACACTATATTATACCAGGACTATATTGTGTATGTATGAGTAGTTACTGATCTGCACAGGTAGATTCTCTATATACGGGGGCAATAGGTAGTTATTTCTGGGGGCCCCAAGAAAAGTTCTGCCTGAGGCTGCCTAATGTATGGCTGTACTCTGAATGGCATAACAAGGCGTCTACGGCTCCTTACTCTGCCATTGAGGTACCCAGGATATCAGTGTGGGGTACCCCTAATTACCAGGGTCAAACCAATTTTGACCACAGTGACGGGACTAAGGGGTGCAAGATGACGACGTCACCTCGTCCCACATAGCAAGAAGAAGAGGAAAAGCAGGAAGAAAAACAGGTGAGTAAAAGGGTTTATTATTTTTAATTATTTTATTTTAATTATACATTAAAGCAGTTTTCCCACGAAGAAAGTTAGGACCTTGCTTTGTGGAGGTAGGGCCTAACTTGGTGATCGTGGGGGTCTCAGTGATGAGAACTAAAGAGAATAGGGGTCCGATGTACCCCTGTCACACCCCTCATCAGCTTCCCGAGATGAGCGGAGCAGCTGGTCATGCATTCATGGCCCCGTCTATCTTATGCAGCTGACGGAGATAGCAGAACGCCGTACTTGGCAATCTGCTCATCTCGGGGAGCTGACAATAGGTGCAATGGGGGTACATCGGACACCAGTAGGGTTCCCATTACTAACACCCACACCAATTAGTAAATTCGCCCAATCCTGTGGATTAGACCTAATTTTCTTTGTGGGAAAACCAGTAAAGGGGATTTTTAGACACAGCCTCTACAAGATGTACAGAGATCTGATGGGTAAACAATGATTAAAAGGATCCAACAACCATGAGCGGACCCATTGAAATTCGGGTTTGGATGAGTTAGCTTGAACCTGAATTTAAAAATCCTACTAGAACCGCTTCAACCGATTGCGGGCATTAACTCTTTAAATGCCACTGGCAAAGTCAGAGGTAACTGTGTCGGGAAGTTGAGGTCATGAAGTTAGCGGTTGTGTTCAGGGGACCCAAAACCTGCAAAAGTTTGATATAAACCAGGTTCGGATTCGCTCAACAATACTCAACACTTCACCAACTGAGCAGTGGGGTTTCTGAGGATTGCCCCAATCTCATATTAATACCCATCAATACCAATTTATTTGACCATAATGAAGGGGCAGACATCAAGGGGCCTAATGTAAGGTTTGTGCCAAAAGATGATGTGATACTCTCTACACATTGACTTTCTTGACAGCAAAAATATTACAGACTATGGGAACAAAACAAATTGCTAATGTGATATTGATCTAGGAAATTACTATGAAGACCATTTTTGGTGACAGGAAGGTTTATCCCTACCATGGACCAATTGGCCGTTCCTTGGATCCTCCCTGTTGGATTGTATGTTGGACTTGAGTCTTTTTTTTTTACCTTATCTACCATGATACTATGATAAATGTCCCCCATTAGCTACTTCACATCCTTCCTAGAAAGTCTCCTCCGCACCTCTGATAGTCCCTCGTATGTGCGCTACTTGTACAACATCTGCCCATGTTGACATACGCCATAAGCTATAAGTGTTGTAGTCACATGACTGATGTAATCGGCGTTGGCGCCTATGTACAATGACCTGTTTTTTATTGCTGACCTGCTCTCACGGACAAGTGCCTGTCCCACATTTATCACCAAACTGCTGTTCACGGAATAATCTGCTTTAGAAAAAGAAACAACATCCATTAACGGCCCATCTAACAGGTCGGCCATAACTAATGGGAAGAAAGTCAATTCCGTGTATGAAAACAGACTTGTTTTGTTCCACCCTCTGTGCTTGTCCATCTGTTATCTCCATGGATATTTATCAGATCTAGACCTCTAGATGACAGCAGAAGAACCAACTCTCCAACCATCTGCCTGTACCCAGCTCTCCTGGGCTGCAGACAAAGGTGTAACTACAGGGGTAGCACCCATAGCAGCTGATATGGGGCCCACAATATCAGGGGGGCCCAGCATCTGTGCTATTGGGTTTGAATATGATGTATGCTGTGTATACGTTGCATGGGTGTATACAGTACTGTATGTATATATTTTTTAAAAGAGGTGAGTGGGGCCCCATTTATAAGTCTGCTATGGGGCCCTGCCTCTCCTAGTTATGCCCCTGGCTGCAGACATGGTGCTCCAGGCCTTACCTGCATCATGTACTGAACCTTTAAGAAGTTGTAAACCTTGGAGTCTGTCACCAACCAATTCTTAGCATCTATGTATTTGAGATAATTGCTTCCACTAGAAGATCCCTGAGAAATAGTTTTTTTCCCGTTTCATTTTCGGGTTACCTGTGTTTGACCTTAGCTCATTGCTTGACTCTGATCATGTTCTGCCCACTATGTCTTTCATCTTGATTACCTGTATGAATCAAATTTTGCTGCCCTGACCTCATCTGGATCCTGACCACTTCTTTGTCAGTCCCTTTGGTGCCACATGCCAACATCTCACCTGTCAGCTGAACAGGGACTTCTTCCACAGTAAGCCACCTAATGGTTTTCCTGCAGAGAAGTAAAAACTATGGGGGGAAGGGTAAATGAGAAGGGACCTCTTAGACAATAACCTTAGGAGTAGGCCCAAGTCAATCCTGTGCATTATCACAGTGGGTCCACTATGTTTTATCACATTGGGGCAGATTTACTTACCCGGTCCATTCGCGATCCAGCGCCGGGTTCTCCGACGCTGATTCGTGTCTTCCAGCGATTCACTAAGGTAGTGCGCCCGATGTCCACCAGGTGTCGCTGCTGCGCTGAAGTCTGCCGAGGTTTTTACGAATCCGCCGGGTTTTCCGACAGCCACGCCCCAATTTTCACCACGTGCATGCCGGCGCCGATGCGCCACAATCCAATCTCGTGCGCCAAAAACCCGGGGCAATTCGGCGCAAAACGGTAATTTTCAGCCAACCCGACGTAAAAACGCAATTCGTGCCCTTAGTAAATGACCCCCATTATATTATTGTTGCAACAACCCTTAGATTTTCGTGGGACTTACCAACCATTTCTCTATTAATGGCAGATCAAGATGGATATATGGATGGAACTTAAGTATTTTAACATGCCTCACCTTTTTTTGTTCTTAAGGGAGTTATGATCCTGTGAATGGTCTCTGGTAGCAGCCATGGTCATCATGAGATGGTCATCAGCAAATCAAGTTCTTGTTTAGAACAGATTTTGGCTTGCATGAAGCCTTAGCTAAGCTTGTACTCCAGAGTCAAGCCTGTACAGTGGTTGGTGATTGGATTGATACGTGGCTGTAAAAGGAAGATATTTTACAAGGAAGGTGAATTATCAACTACTCCACCAACTCAACTTCTTGGCATCCACTCGTAGCCTCCATTGATTCCAGGTCGTTGTTCTGTCTACCCCAACCTTTCTTGGGGCATTATTTTCATTATTTAGGTCAGATAGGTGGAGCCAGCCCAGGACCACCCACCTGGCAGAAAATAGTCTAAATAACATCCAGATGATTACTTAGGAATGATGGGAGCTAATTATTATTCCAGCCTCACCAGCATCAGGGGATGAAAGGTCCTCCTAAAACATGGCGTTGGCTCATGTAAGCCTTGATGCAAATGTGCACAAAGCTTTGAAATTCTGATTTCTATGTTCCTGATCTTACTGTTTTCTAGGTTAAACTGACTCATGTTATGCTAACCAGTCAATAGATGAGTGGCTTGTGAAGGAGGCCAATCAATGAACCTGTACTACTACCTAACCAACTACATCATCTAGGCCAAACACCGTAGCTACACTTTGCCTATTAGCACTCAAATCAGGTCAACGGCTTCTCTCTCTGAACTAGTCCAAGTGCAAAATGACCTACCCTTCATTTCGTAACCAAATTGAACGGGTAACTCATTGGTGACTCATTTAAGACGTTGACCACTTACAGTTACGACATGGGGGGTCCTGACTCTTAACCTAACAAAGTGATTCTAGGTTTCACCACACTGTCGTAGAAACACTTTGGAGGGACCAACTAGAAGATACCCCACCAATGGATCCTAAGCTTTGGCACCATAATGACCAACTAATAGCTAGCAGAAATGGACAACCCCATTGGATGATGACTTAGAAGCCAATCAATTTATGGACATGAACTTTTTGATGAATACAAGGTGGACCTATAAACTGGTTAATCTGGTGGACCCAGTGGCTCTGGCTAATGCTGGACATCCAAATTCTACTTGTCTCAAGAGTTTTTCCATGGTAATGGTCCATCCACTCTAACCTCCAACAAATCTCCTGATACCTTGCACCATCACTATAATCCTTTACACTGCTCCCATTCCGATTTAACTACTCTAACCCCAACTACTCTTCCAGGGCACTAACTTTCTCGTTGAATGGTCTCATCCAAAAAGGGGAGACCTACATTGACCTTCAGATCTGGTGTGGAGACCTACAAAACTCTCCTTTGTTTTGAGGATGAATCTGTTGAACTTCAAAAGGTCACACCCACCCCTTCTTACAAAAGTTGTAAGGGTGGCGAAACCCCCCCCCCCCAAAAGTAGCATTTTTTCTTCACGTGTCTGTGTCTATACAGAGGAATTGGAGCTGTTTATCCGGAGGAAAAGTGCTCTCTAAAAAACTCTATTACCAATTAGTACATATTTTTTTAATGGAATTTAGATCAAATAGATCGTACTATGATTAAATGTGGTTCTTAGTCTCGGTACACACTCTCCAGGACATCATTCATGTTTCCTGTCCCCCAAAAAAAAGCCTTGGACTATTTATGGGCTGCCTTTAATAAAATGTAATGATGGTCATAGAAATATCCCTGGCAATAGCCCATCATGGCAGCACTCTCGCTTATTTATCTCTACAAAAAGCAGTCATTTTGGTCAATTAAGTTCCGGATAACATCACATTATTGTAGGAATGAGTGCTACACAGTGCCGCTCCGTATCAGTCATTTCATGTACCCGGTATATGGGTTTCATTCATGTACAACTGATAAACAGGTAAAATTCAGTTTTTATTTTTTACAAGGATGATGCATTTTACCTACAGTGCCATATATTTATATATATATATATATATATATATATATATATCCAAAATCTTGGAGATCATCATTTAGGGCTCACGTACCAACTATACAGATTCCATCAGGGAAGTAACTAGAAATGATTGGCCACCACTCACTTTTGGCTATCCCAGCCCCCCCCCCATTACTTTACATATCATAGTATCATAGTATATAAGGCTGGAAAAAGATGCAAGTCCATCAAGTCCAACCTTTAAGAATTAAATAAATGTTTTATCTCTCCAGAAAGTCATCCAGGCCTCTCTTGAACATGTACATAGAGTCCACCATAACAACCTCCTGCGGCAGAGAGTTCCATAGTCTCACTGCTCTTACAGTAAAGAACCTTTGTCTATGGTGATGGTAGAATCGCCTCTCCTCTAGGCGTAAAGGATGCCCCCTTGTCCTGGTCACAGGCCTAGGTATAAAAAGATCTTTGGAGAGATCCTTGTACTGTCCGTTCAGGTATTTGTACATTGTAATGAGGTCTCCCCTCAGTCGTCTTTTTTCTAAACTGAATAATCCCAAATTTTGTAATCTGTCAGTGTATTCTAATCCCCCCATTCCCCTAATAATCCTGGTTGCTCTCCTCTGCACCCGTTCCAGCTCTACTATATCCTTTTTATACACTGGTGCCCAAAACTGTACACAATATTCTGTGTGGTCTGACCAGGGATTTGTATAAGGGCAAAACTATGTCTTTATCATGAGAATCTATTCCTCTCTTGATACATCCCATTATTTTATTTGCTTTAGCAGCAGCCGCCTGGCTCTGGTCCCTAAAATTAAGTTTACTATCCACCAATACCCACAAGTCCTTTTCAGCTCCAGTTTTACCAAGTAATTGACCGTTTAGAACATAATTATACTTTTTGTTTCCATGGCCCAAGTGCATAACTTTACATTTATCTACATTAAACCTCATCAACCATTTCTCTGCCCACTCCTCAAACTTCCACAAATCCCTCTGTAATGCTAAACTATCGACCTCAGTATTTATTACTTTACACAGCTTAGTATCATCTGCAAATATTGAAACTTGACTGTGTAAACCCACTACAAGGTCATTAATAAAAATATTAAAAAGTGGCCCCAATACTAACATCAACCCAATCTGAGAATGTGCCATTAATGACCACCCTCTGTTTTCACTAAACCAATTACTTACCCAAATACACAGATTTTCTCCTATTCCCAGCAGTCTCATTTTATATACCAACCTTTTATGCGGCACGGTGTCAAATGCCTTTGAAAAGTCCAGATATACAACATCCACAGCGTCCCCCAGATCCAGTCTTGAACTTACCTCCTCATAGAAACCAATCAGATTAGTCTGACAGGACCGATCTCTCATAAACCCATGCTGACGCTGGGTTATAAGGTTGTGCACAGTGAGATACTCCAGGATAGCATCTCTAACAAACCCCTCAAATATTTTCCCCACCACAGCAGTTAGACTCACGGGTCTGTAGTTTCCAGGATCGCTATTTGATCCTTTTTTGTGTATTGGTACCACATTTGCTATGAGCCAGTCCTGTGGAACATAACCAGTCCTCAGTGAATCTTCAAATATTAAAAATAACGGTTTGTCTATCACCGTACATAATTCATGCAGAACCCGGGGGTGTATGCCATCTGGCCCGGGTGATTTATCTATCTTAGTGGTTGCGAGGCGGCGCCGTACCTCTTCCTGGGTTAAACTGTTGAGATTCCAAAAAAAATTTACATTATTCCTCATTGTGTCTTCCACCAGGGGATTTTCCTGGGTAAAGACAGTTGAGAAGACGACATTCAGTAGATTGGCCTTTTCCTCATCTCCTTCCACCATGACCCCCATGTTATTTCTAAGGGGACCCACACGCTCTGATTTTAGTTTCTTGTCATTTATATACTTGAAAAATAATTTGGGATTATTTTTGCTCTCCCTGGCAATATTTTTCTCAGTCTCTATTTTTGCGGCCTTTATCTGCTTTTTACAGGATTTATTTTTCTCTCTATAATCCTGTAATGCCTCATCGCTACCTTCACGTTTTAAACGCTTTATATATCTCGCTTATTGCTTTCCTTACAAGACTAGTTGGCCACATTGGCTTTTTCTTGTTCCTCTTATGCTTTTTCCCATAAGGTATGTGTTTCTCACAGGACTTTTTCAGAATATATGAGAAAAAGTCCCATTTTTGGGGCGGGGCCTTTTGTCTTTGAGAACATTATCCCAGTCTATGCCTTTAAGGTCTTCCCTTAGATGCTGAAAATTTCCCTCCTGAAGTTTAGAGTGTTGGTTGCCCCTTCCCTAACGTTCTTAGTAAAGCGTAATACAAAATCAATGATATTATGATCACTATTCCCCAGGTTCCCCCCTTTATACCCCAACATAAAGTTACCCCTTTATTAACATTTATTTTGTTGCCTTAAACAAACCAAAATATAATGCCCTTGTCTCTGTTATGGGGGTCCGGTCAGTATCCTGCTGCCTAGCCCATGTCTCTGACTGTCTCTGTTATGGAGGTCCTGTCAGTATCCTGCTTCCTACCCCTTATCTCTGTTTATGTTATGGGGGTCCTGTCAGCACATCTGTGGCCACAGGACATCACTAGTCTCTCACACGATCTGCTGGGATCTGCTCCACTTCTCTTTCAGTTTCTTCCTCAGTTCTGTGACTGTTGTGGGTTTCTTGGCCATAACTTTGTCACCAAAGATTTTCCAGAAGTTTTCTATTGGGTTCAGATCAGGATTCAGGGCTATGGCCATTTCATTGTTTCTGTGTTTTATTATTAAAAGAATTGTTTTACCCATCTTGCTGTGTGACAGGGGGCATTGTCAGGCATGAAAATTTCAGGTTTAATGAGTGAAAAATCCAATTAAGGAACCACGTGTTGTTGAAGAAGGTTCTGATACTTTCATCCACCTTGTAGTTGTAAGAGACGTCCAACTCCTGCTGCACAAAACATTCCCCAAACCATGACACCTTCTCCACCACCTTTCACTGACTTCTTTCCACACTTTGGTATCAGTCTTTCCCTAGTTTGTTGATGAACATAATGGGGCTTTTTGGTTTTGCACGGCTGTGACAGGTATATAACAGGGGTCTGTGCTGGGATTGTGTCGCACACGCTCGGATTTCGGTGCAGCTGCACTGGTTTACAAGGTGAACTCCGTCGGACCTGAGCGGGGAAGCGACACATGCAGGATGTTGGGTGCACGATCTTACTGAATCTCATTGGACAATGCACTTTTGGGGAACTCCGTCAGACAGGTAAGTAAATGTGCCCCATAGTTTCCCATCAGATCAAAGTAACGAAACTTACTTTCATCACTAAAATTAACTGTGGGGCACTTGTTTGTCCACACAACATCCTAGATTCTTTTTGCTAATAAGAGCTTTGGTCACTGCAGAGTGGGCTTTCAGTCCAAATGCTCTTAAATCCTGAGACACTAGGGCTTATTTAGTAAGGGTCGGGGATCGCACTTTGGTCAGACTTTGCACCGTTTTCGGGATTTGCGAGGCTTTGACAGGTATTTAACAGGTGTCTGTGCAGTGTCACACGCAATTGCTTTTTGGCGCAATTGTGCTGGCTTCCATGTGACAGAAATCGGGGGACAGGCTGTCGGATGATCCGAGTGATTCAGACTTCACGCAGGATTTAATTAATTGTGTCGCAAGACAATGCACTTACATGCACCACGAAGAAGAAGGTGAACTCTTTCGGACGTGAGTAGGGAAGCGACACATGCAGGATATCGGGCACATGATCTAAGTGAATCGCGGCACAGTGCATGATCGTCGGACAATTCACTTTTGGTGAACTCCTCGGAGCGGGTAAGTAAATGTGCCCCACTGTATAATGCAACAGATCCTTACCCTGTTTAGTGCTGAACTGTCAAGCAATTCCAGCTGCAGTGTTGAAGCAATTACCCATGGAGATTCTCCACATTATCCTGACCTTTGTGAGTTAGGTTCCCAGACCGGTGAACAAACTTCAGTCTATAAATTGATGTGGGATGTGTGCGCCAGCTCTTACCAGCCGTGGCGCATGTACACCATGTCAGCTTTGCCAGCAGCATTTAAATAGATAAGACCCACAATTGGTGGGAGCACCGAATGCGGGTGTTAATGTTTGGGCTTTCGGGTCCGGTACCTGGACTCAAACAGGATTTTAAATTCGGGGTGCTGCCAAACTCGGCTGGACCCGAATTTAATAGGGTCTGTGCATCCAAAGATGGCATATTCTAGAAATAACATGTTTGGAACAACCAACTTCTCTTGCTATGGCTAATAGGGTCCCCCTTAGGCCTTCATTTAAACAACCTGCTGCCGGAGGGTTTCGGCCACTTTGGAACATTGCAAAGTCAGCGAAAGCTGGAAATTTAGACGCCAGTTACTGTACATGGGGTTTGTAAGATAATAAATAGAAATAAACACCAGGTGCCAGACTCACACCAATAACTTCCAGGTTCTGAAGGTGTTCTCGAATTTTGATCAGTGTCTTTTACAATTATGTCATTGGGCCGCACGCCCGGATATGGCGGGCATATGTCAGTTGCGATAGACAGGAGAAGGGGTGACCCCTCCCTTCTCCATAGCTATCCACGGAGCACAGCCCATAACACGCGGAAAGATAGGACATGTCCTATCTTTTCCCCGTATACGGAGCGGTACGGTGCTGTGTTGCTCCGTGCGCCCATTGTCCGTCTATGGTGGACGTATGTACTGCCGCAAGCTTGCGGCCCTACAAACGTCCCCCTGCGGTCATGTGAATGTGGCCTTATTCTTTGCTTTAGAATACAAAAGTTAGGAAAAAAGCTGTTACTGTATATTCCTCATATTAGGATATATTCACATATGACCTTCACATTTAGGAAATCGTGTGTTGATCTCTAACTTTGATCTCCAGTGCAAATGCTCAGGGTGGTAAAAAAATTGCCTTATTATAGTCTTCCAATATTTCTAACCTCCTCCTCGTCCTGCTCTGCTGTTGAGGCGCCCCCTCTCTTTTTCATCTCCCTGACTCACCGGTGTCTGGTAGGGGGCTGCTTTAGTTTGGGGGTGTAGGATTATGTTCCCACGTACACCAGCAGAAGCTCCTGCCCCCGGAGCTGTTGTCTGATGCACGTCTCTGTCACTTGGATACTGTAGATGAAAGTATATGCTTGGATGACTCTATAAATGTCTCTTACTGTCACCTGCCACATGTGTGTTTATCTAAGCTGTGACTCAGTTCAGCGCGGTAGGAGAACCCCCCTACGAATCGCTATAGTAGAGGTGGCATTTACCCGCGAGCTGCAAACTCCTTACATCCAAAGGTTACAAGGTATTGGTTATGTCACTACCATCCGCCCACACCACGTAAAACAAATGTCACCGACGTTAAATATTTATATCAGAAAAGAAAAATCTAAGCGTTCGAGTCGCTTTGTGTCATGAGTTTGCATAAAGGTGTCAGAGGCGACTTCTGCTGAAAGGTTAATCTATACGAAGAGTAGAAAGCCATAATCAAGGTAAAACTGATTACGCGGAAGAGGAACTAAACTAAACCTGGAAGTCAGTAAAATTTTTTCTCCTTGTCTGTACTGACTGTTATCAATCCCATGGTCCCTCAGCTCAGCATCACCTAGCTAGGAACTGTACCATCTCTACCTAATAGAGCCACAGTGTGATTATCCATATCCAGGGCCACCATCAGGGGGGGTTTAGTGTAACTGTGTTCAGGGGGCCCCAAGTCACGGGGAACCCTTCTCCCTTTCCAGGTGCAGGGAACTTACTGTGCCCACAGGGCCAGATTATCATTCTGGGGGGGGGCACAAAATTTGCCAGTTAGGGGCCCCAGACTTCCCAGTGGTGGCCCTGTCCTTGTTCATAGACTCTATTATAACTGTGTGACAGGAGTGTGCCTAATAATCAGCCGTAAATGAGAATAGCATTTAGTCTAAATGGAGCCCATGTAACGTATCTGTCAGACACTTTATACTATACTCCTTTCCATCTAAATACACATAAGTTTTTGGTGCACTGGGGGCGTGGCCAAACCTGCAGGTGCTCCCATTTTACCCTTAGCACAGCCCAGCACCACCCGTTTATACAGTATTTGTTATTCTCTATAAAGAGTAGGTGTAGATAGAAGAATACGGGTGCATTGGCCGGCATCAAAAAGCTTATTTGCATAAGAGATAAAAACTGAATTTGATCAAAAATGACAGATCCGTGAGAAGTAGGAGTGGTGTGTCTGGAGAGCTTATAATGCTTGGATTAGTTTTGGGGTGATTTGAGACATGGCAACCCTATACACATTAGAAGTTGTTGCTAAGTTTATAGGAAAAGTTTGCTTAAAGGGGATGTTCTCTTTCCGCAAATATAGGATATTGGGGCAGATTTACTTACCCGGCCCATTCGCGGTCCAGCGTCGCGTTCTCTGCGGATTCGGGTCCGGACGGGATTTATTAAGGCTGTACTGAAGTTCCCTGGAACGCACTGGAATACACCGAGCCGGGCTGAGTGAAGGTAAGTGCATTTTTCGCGACACATTTTTTTTAAAAAATACGGCGGTTTTTCCGAATCCGTCGGGTTTTCGTTCGGCCACGCCCCACGATTTCCGTCGCGTGCATGCCAGCGGCGATGCGCCACAATCCGATCGCGTGCGCAAAAATCCCAGGGAAATTGAGGGGAAATCGGCGCAAATCAGAAATATTCAGGTAACACGTCGGGAAAACACGTTAGTAAATGACCCCCATTGTTTGTGTATTAATTCCTTGTGCTGTTCTAGGTCTCTACTTACGGTCATTCTACAGGAAGCTTCATTGTTTACTTCCTGTGGATAAAAAACAGACCCTGGTCATATGATGTCACACAGGTCCACGGCTTATTATAATTCACAGTTTTTAATAACTCTCTGAGCCATGCACCTGTCTGACATCACATGTCATCAGGGATATAACGACCCGTGCACCTGTGTGACACTACATCACCAGAGATATAACGAGCCGTGCACCTGTGTGACATCACATGATGCCAGAAATATATAACGAGCCGTGCACCTGTTTTACATCACATGACCAGGGATATAACGAGCCGTGCACCTGTTTTACATCACATGACCAAGGATATAACGAGCCATGCAACTGTGTTACATCACATGACCAGGGATATAACGAGCTGTGCACCTGTGTGACATTACATGACCAAGGATATAACGAGCCGTGCACCTGTGTGACATCACATGACCAAGGATATAACGAGCCGTGCACCTGTGTGACATCACATGACCAAGGATATAACGAGCCATGCAACTGTGTGACATCACATGACCAGGAATATAACGAGCTGTGCACCTGTGTGACATCACATGACCAAGGATATAAGAGCCGTGCACCTGTGTGACATCACATGACCAGGGATATAACGAGTTGTGCACCTGTGTGACATCACATGACCAGGGATATAACGAGCCGTGCACCTGTTTTACATCACATGACCAAGGATATAACGAGCCATGCAACTGTGTGACATCACATGACCAGGGATATAACGAGCCGTACACCTGCGTGACATCACATGACCAGGGATATAACGAGCCGTACACCTGTGTGACATCACATGACCAGGGATATAACGAGCCGTGCTGCTGTGTGACATCACATGACCAGGGATATAACGAGCCGTGCTGCTGTGTGACATCACATGACCAGGGATATAACGAGCCGTGCACCTGTGTGACATCACATGACCAGGGATATAATGAGACATGCTGCTGTGTGACATCATTTGACTAGGGACCGGTTTATATCCATAGCAAGCAAACAATGAAGCTACCGGTTAAATGACAGCAAGCAGAGATCTAGAGAATCAAGAATTAGTACAGAAAGTATATTGAAAAATTGTGAAACTTATTTGCTGAAAGTGGACAAACCCTTTAACTCTTCTATAATCCATTCTCTTCCCTACCTAAAAAGGACAGCGTCCTCTCGACAGATTCAGTTTCCTCCTGGCACGTGTTTCCCATGTGCCAACACAAAGACTGAGAAACGTGGCTGCTAATGCGCTCACCATCGCTAGGAGACGCCGCTGTCAGACTTTACGCTACGCTGCTGTTTTATACTTTCGGGATCCGATTACCCTAAACGTTAGCAGATCAGATGTTACGCTGACAACAACAAAGCTGCCAGTGAGTCACCGTGCGGAGAAGTCACAGCGTAAGGGGGTCTAACCTATAAACAAACAAGCAAGTAGGCACCCGCGACGCCTGCCCGTATGAGGTGGCATTGTGCTCAACGCTGCTGCTGGTGATGTCACTAAGTCACACAGTGTGGGCACCCCGGGCATTATTTATAATGTCATTAGTGGGCGCCGCAAAAGCAAATATAGAATTAGCCGCAATTAACTAATCATCCAAAAAACACATGGGGCACCAGGTGCCTCGTAAATCTCCCCAAATCTTGCCTAGTACCTCCATTCTCCTGATCGTTCCAGTTCCTAGGAGTTGGACGGTTGAATAGGATAGGAGATAACGGGGCTTATTTACTAAGGGTCCGCCTGCCGCACTTTCATCGGATTTTCCAAAGTTTTCGGGATTTGCGCCGCTGGGACAGGTATTTAACAGGGGATTGTGTCACACACAATGGGATTGTGGTTTTCATGTGACACAAATCGGGGGGCGTGCCAACGGACGATCCGACTGATTCGGACTGAGCGCAGGATTTAATTTTCAAATTGTGTCGCAAGATCGAGCACTTACATGCACAAGGAAGAAGAAGGTGAACTCCGGCGGACCTGAGCGGGGAAGTGACACATGCAGGATATCAGGAGCACAATCTTAGTGAATTCTGGTCAGACAATGCAGCACAATTTTGGGGAACGCGTCAGGTCGGGTAAGTAAATGTGCCCCAACATGTACTAGAATACCTCCGCTGTCCTATAAAGACTCTCAGAGGCTATGTTTGGGTGATGTACCTCTAAATAAGAGATTGATAACTACTATAAATGCCTCTATGACGCACATGAAGACGGAGAGAAGCAGGTGGATTATTGATTATTTTAAAAAATGGCTTTGTCAGCATTCTGAATCATTTCAGTACTTTATAACAATTTATTTCACATCACCAGGGCTCCCTACCAGCAGCTTGTGGTGAGTCTCAGTGGGCAGGGAGTGGGCTTCAGCAACCAATGTGTGCCTGGGTCTCATGCATTCTTCCCCTGTTCCTCATCCTCCTCCTCCAGCAGGATGACTGCGGAGGAGATAAAAAATGCATGAGGAGATTGAGTTACAGGCACAAATTGGTAGCTGCAGCTCCTCCCCCTTACCTCGCCACACAGTCATGTAACGTGAAATAACATTTTGTAAAGTACTGAAATGATTCAGCATGCTGACAAAGGCATTTTTAAAATCAGCATAGCAGAGGTTATTGGAACCTGTCACCTGCTAAAAATGATATTCCTGGTAACAGGTACGCTTTAAAAACCACTGCTAAAATTATGGGGTGGGGCTTGGTAAATGGGTGGAGCTTACAGATTAATTTGTTTTGAAGGGAGAGGCAAATACAATTTCATATACTTCTATGTCTGAGAAGTCTGTATTATGACATAAATAGGACCAAGGGGAAAAAAATAATGGCTTCCGGCTGGAGACCAGTGCGGATGCGCAAGGAAACTCGACTGGTTTTCGTCTTTTACTGTATGTTCCAAATAAGTCTTCTATTTTATTCTCACATTTATATAGGTTTTTCTAAGGTTTTAATGCAATCTAAATATTTAAAACCTTTTGTATGAAAAAATAAATCTTTATTTCGACCTATTCTGATGGCGATAACTTTTTCACACTTCGTTGTATGGACCTATGTTAGAATTTTCTTTTTGTGGGACGAGCTGATGTTTTTATTTCTACCATTTTCGGTAGCGTATGTCCATTTGACTACTTTTTATTAAAAATTATAACATTATAAAAAAATGTCGATCCGGACATTTACGTTATGTTTGTTTATTTTTATTTGTGTTTTTTTTTTACATTGTTTTATATAGAATACAGTTTTACACTGTATTTATAGACCCCTTGGGGTACTTGAACCCCTGGGGGGTCTGATTACCTATACAATATACTGCTTCTTCCCGGTGCATGTAAGTGCTGATCTTGCGACACAATTTGAATTATAAATCCTGCGCTTACTCCAAATCAGTCGGGTTGTCCGATGGCCACGACCCGCGATTTGTGTTGCATGAAATTGCGCCTAAATCCGATCTGTGCCAAAAAAACCCTGTTAAATGCAGCGCAAATCGGAAATGGGAAACCCTACAGAAATGCGGTGTGCGGACCCTTGGTAAATGTGCCCCATATTCTTCTCTTTAATATGACATCAGAACTGTGTTTCTTGGTTTCACAGTTCAGAAGATGAAGCCCTTTGTAGCTGAAGCTATACACGTGTTATATGCACATGGTATGTGCAGTTAGGACGTATGTAAATCATATGGTTAAGGGGGTTAAAACAATGGAGGTTTCCATTCACTGACTATTGGCAGAGATCTTATTACTGAATACACTACCGATATCAGAAGGCTCTGGATACTGTAAGGAGGTTCCGTATTTAGAAGTCTATAAATCACAATAGACCCAGTGTACGTGAATGGTAAGTGAGAAGAGGTGGGCGTCAGCTTCCTGGAGGGGCGCACATCGCACTCCTGGAGACAAAACCTTGTTCTGTAACACATCCTCAGCCTCGACATGTGTGTGTGTTACATGGGGAGCGGGCGGCCGATGACACATCGGAGGACAATGAAGTATGAAGACGGCTGCAGAACATAAAGAAAGATCATACAGGGGTCACGTAGAAGCCACTCGAGATGACACCGAGACAAAAGTCAAGATCCTACAGCACATAGTGTGGGACGATCAAAGGGACACTACACCTTCTCATCTAATTGACTGCCCATAGAGTATATTACTAATTGTGGTGGAGGACCCGGGGCTTATACCCGGTGGGGGTGCTCCAACCACTTCCCGAAAACTGATACCGAATACATAATAAATAAATAATAAAATCTTTGTTTCTATAGTGACATCAAAACACAACTTATCGGGAAACTCCCACCTCAGCTGCTGCCGCACCTAACATAAATCTCAGCCGCTCCATTCCTAAATTTCACATAGAAAATTCCCTTCATTTGACTTATTCCTGGATCCAAGATGTTTACAGCCCTCATCCCTATGGATAAATAATAAGAGCTGCACAGAGTTTGCCAAAGCGGTCCCTGCCCCCAATGGGGCTCACAATCTAATCACATACCAGTATGTTTTGGAGTGTGGGAGGAAACCGGAGGACCCGGAGGAAATCTATGCAAACACAGAGAGAACATACAAACTCTTTGCAGATATTGAACCTGGGACTTGAACCCAGGTCCCCAGCACTACAAGGCTGTAATGCTAACCACTGAGCCACTGTGCTGCCCATAGATCAAAGTAAATAGGTCACTTTTTGTAGCAATTTCATAAATCTAGTAAAATAATCTATAGAATAAATTTAGGGAGTGGGATGTACCACCCACCAGGTGGGGTTGGGGGGGGGACACAGCGCACACGTATTAGACACCAGACATTAATAATTGGATGAATAAATATTTGGTGATCTATCCGCCTCCTTCTATCTGATGAGGGTAAGACATCCATGAATGTAATCTTCTCGTACACAGAGTTTCCTAGTAACAGGGGATGAGCCGGCTGAGTCACACCGCCATCATATAGTGGGAATACTGGAGAGCGCTGCGGACTTAACCCTTTCAATGGCTGCAGCTATGCCAATCTGATGTTACAGCCAGATGTTATGTGTTTTCCTTCTCAATGCCCCTATGTGCCCGATCCTCCTGATCCTCCTTAGGGTATGTTCACACTGCACAGCTTAAAAATCTGCATATTACCATCGTGCACCACAATTCTGCAGCATGAAACAAGTGCACCGAAAAAAAATTGTTCCCACTACCAGAGCAGTGCAGGGGGCACCAAAATACTGAAGAACGTGCACCACAATTCGTGAATCTGGCGCCCCCTGCACACTACACAAGCAAACTGCACATAGTACAGACTGTACTAGTTTTTGATAAATGTGGGCCATTATCTCAGAAAATTAAAATAATTAAGCCAAGGTTTCCTAAGCGTTAAGGTTCCTTAGTTCAGTAGGTGACACAGTCTTAGGGAAGATTGCTGACTTGACAGGTGTCCTGAAGGCACACTCCACAAGGAGGATAAAAGAGTAAAAAGAACTGGAAACTGATCCAGAAAGTAAATTTTGCATTTTATCTGGAAATCAAAGTCCCAGAGTCTGGAAGGAAGAGAAGAGGTACAGGAGAACCTGGCACCTGTTCACACTGCCAAACGTATCAATGCCTGTTGTAATAACATCAGTTTCTCTGTGCAGTGCAGTTGATCCCTCCAGGCCATAACACCTCTGCAGCACCATCAGCTGATCCCTCCGTGCCATAACACCTCTGCAGCGCCATCAGCTGATCCCTTCATGCCATAATACCTCTGCAGCACCATGAGCTGATCCCTCCATGCCATAACACCTCCGCAGCGCCATCAGCTGATCCCTCCATGCCATAACACCTTTGCAGCGTCATCAGCTGATCCTTCCAGGCAATAACATCTCTGCAGTACCAGCAGTTGATCCCTCCAGGCAATAACACCTCTGCAGCGCCATCAGCTAATCCCTCCATGCCATAACACCTCTGCAGTGCCATCAGCTGATCCCTCTAGGCCATAACACCTCTGCAGCACCATCAGCTAATCACTCTAGGCCATAACACCTTTGCAGTGCCATCAGCTGATCCCTCCATGCCATAACACATCTGCAGTGCCATCAGCTGTGCCCTCCATGCCATAACACCTCTGCAGCGCCATCAGCTGATCCCTCTATGCCATAACACCTCTGCAGCGCCATCAGCTGATCCCTCCAGGCCATAACATCTCTGCAGCTCCATCAGCTGATCACTCTATGCCATAAGACCATTGCCGGGTCATCAGCTGATCGATCCATGCTATAACACCTCTGCGGCGCCATCAGATGATCCATCCATGCCATAACCCCTCTGCAGCGCCATCAGCTGATCCTTCTAGGCCAGTGGTGGCGAACCTATGGCATGGGTGCCAGAGGCGGCACTCAGAGCCCTTTTTGTTGGCACCCGGGCCATCGCCCCAGCACACCAGAAAAGACTCAAAGAATCATAGTGCAGTTCCAAGAAACATAAAAGATGCTGCTTTTTACTCATGTTTTGATACTGACTCCGCTAATTGGGACTGTAGGAAGAGGGAGAATTAGACAGGGTCGAATTATTTTTGGAGGACCTCTTGCTGGCCCCACGATTCTCTGTGTACAGAGGGAAACTGGAAACATTTTCCACCTTTCTACCATGTTGCTGTCCTCAGGAGGCCAATATAATTGAAAGTTGTTGAACAGGAAACAATAAGTTACTGCTTTAATTTTTGGTTGGCACCTCGTGATAAATAAGCATGGTTTTGGGTTGCAGCTTGGGCACTCGGCCTCTAAAAGGTTCGCCATCACTGTTCTAGGCCATAACAACTCTGCAGGACCAACAGCTGTTCACTCCATGCCATAACACCTCTGTAGCACCATCAGCTGATCCTTCCAGGCCATAACACCTCTGCAGCACCAACAGCTGATCCCTCCAGGCCATAACACCTCTGCAGCGCCATCAGCTGATCCCTCCATGCCATAACACCTTTGCAGCACCATCAGCTGATCCCCCCTCACCATAACACCTTTGCAGCACTATCAGCTGATCCCTACATGCCATAACTCACCTGCAGCGCCATCAGCTGATCCCCCCTCACCGTAACACTTTGCAGCGCCATCAGCTGATCCCTACATGACATAACTCATCTGCAGCGCCATCAGCTGATCCCTCCATACCATAACACCTCTGCAGCACCATCAGCTGATATATCCATGCCATAACACCTCTGCAGCACCATCAGCTGATCACTACACACCATAGCACCTCTGCAGCGCCATCAGCTGATCCCTCTATGCCATAACACCTCTGCAGCGCCATCAGCTGATCCCTCCACACCATAACACCTCTGCAGCGCCATCAGCTGATCCCTCCACACCATAACACCTCTGCAGTGCCATCAGCAGATCCCTCCACACCATAACACCTCTGCAGTGCCATTAGCTGATCCCTCAAGGACATAACACCTCTGTAGCGCCATCAGCTGATCTATCCATGCCATAACACCTCTGCAGCGCCATTAGCTTATCCCTCCACACCATAACACCTCTGCAGAGCCATCAGCTGATCCCTCCATGCCATAACACCTTTGCAGCGCCATCAGCTGATCCCTCCACACCATAACAACTCTGCAGCGCCACGAGCTGATCCCTCCACACCATAACACCTCTGCAGCTCCATAAGTTGATCCCTCCACGCCATAACACCTCTGCAGCGCCATCAGCTGAACCCTCTAACCCGTGCCACACTGAAGCAGCCATTCATGCAAAAGAAGCCCAAACTAGATTATTGGACACTGCTAATGTGATCCTGGGGGTACATGATTATGGCACACATTTTCCAGTTGACTATAGGTGGAGCTAGAGATGCATTTTTTTTTTTTGCATTTGCAGGAAATGCAAACCTTCCAACAAGAGGATAAGGCATCAGGTAAATTAAGGACAGAGAGGGATATGCATCTTAGAGGGAGGGGGAGGACAGGCAATGTTCCAGAGGCTTACCCGCAGCTCAGCAGAGTAGCCAAGGCCAACAAATTACCTTTCCTGAATAGGAAGCCTCTAAGTGAAACTGATCTATTGTGAGGCTGTAATATCTCCTATAAATACCAGGAGACACCAGTGAGAAATAACAAGTCCATGTGGAAGAGATCATCTGCCGCTCTGGTGGATACAGGCTGTATTACACGGACGGACCTTTACCTGATTTTTTATGCAATTGAGAGTTATCACTTATTCCATAGGTTGGGTGATCAATATCCATCACCTATACAGATTTATAGCCTCTTCCCTGCTCCGTGAACATTGTCCCATACCTTGATTAATGGCAGTGCTCATGACCATATTTAGAGGTGATGTTGCCCCAGGTACTTACAGTGCGTACACCTCCTACTGGTGCCATCAAGTTACTACCGCTGACCATGTTTTTTAGTAAAGTTGTCGGACATATGCCTATTAGCACATATACAGTAGCAGGCTTACTGTAAAAATACGATAACAGAACCAGGCTTACTGTATAGATACGGTAACAGAACCAGGCTTACTGTAAAAATACGATAACAGAACCAGGCTTACTGTATAGTTACAACCATAGAACCAAGCTTACTTTGTAGATATGGTAAGAAAAACAAGCAAACTTACTGTATAGATACAGTAATAGAACCAGGTTCTATGGTAAGAGAACCATGATACCTGTATATATGCAGTAACAGAACCAAGCTTTCTGTATAGATATAGTTACAGAACCAAGCTTACTGTATAGATATAATAAGAGAACCAAGCTTACTATTTGGTACACAAACCAAGCTCACTGTATAGATATAGATGCAGTAACAGAACCAAACTTATTGTATAGATACAGTAACAAAACAGAGCTTACTGAATAGATATGGTAACCGAACCAAGCTTACAGTATATATACAATACCAAGCTTATTGTATACATAGTGTAACAAAACCAGACTTGCTGTATAGATATGGTAAGAGAACCAAGCTTATTGAATAGATACAGTATTAGAACCAAACTTACTGTATATATACAGTAACAGAACCAGGTTTACTGTAAAAGAACCAAGCTTACAGTATAGATACATAAGCACGTTAACTAGCTGGGTGCAAAATGCTAAAGAAAACGCAGTGTGAACACAGGCCTATTGTTCTTTATGGGAAAGCTGGGTGATTTCAAATATTTAAAGATTTTTTAGATTTTAGGTCAATTTCTGGGCAAGGCTTTGCTTCCTTATGAGACACAGGTTGTTGTTTATGTGGCGGCTGATCTGTAAGCAAAAATAGGGCAGGTGTGTCCTGAATGCGGGTTACGTAACCGGCCGCCTGGCAGCTACTTATAGTAACAAGCAGGGATTATACTGCGTGTCTGAACGAGGATTAATACGGACAGACACATGCGGGAAGATCTGCGCCTCATTCTGACAGACTGCGCCAAGAACAAGAAGAAGAGGGGGAAAAAAACGCAACTCTTTCTCTAAAAAAAAAAAAGCAGCGCTTTGCACTTCTGCGCATGCGCCGCCGGCCAGCAGCGCGCCTCCAGTCAACGTGCTCATCCGGGAACTTTCCAACGCGGCCAATCCTATCCCCGAAGCACCGCCCATCAGTGACGTCAGAGAACAACATAAATTGACAAAAAATAGAGATTAGTCGCTATTACTCGATACCGGTGATAATATATCATATATTGGGATACCGGTAGATCGGTATTGAATAACGTAACGGCGTCGACGGGTGAAGGTAAGCGTCGCTTGGCCAAGAGGGGAGGGCGGTGTGGCGAACACACTAGAGAAACGTGAGCAGAGCTGGGCACGTGAGCGGCGCCGGGCCAATCGGTAAGCGGTGGCGGGGCTTAGGTGACGTGTTGTGTAGTGTGCTGAGAGAACGGTGCGCACTTGGCTGAGGGCAGCCCGCGGTGGTGGTCGTGCTGTGTGTGTGTCACTGTCTCTGGCACCTAATTTGGGGGTCCACTCAGCCCTGGAGCTACCTGTCCTCTGTGCACACAATGTTAGGGAGAGCACTGCTACATTCTAATATCCAAGCACAGCCTCCATTGTGTCTCTTAGCTACAGAGGAAGGTCGCAGAGGCTAAGAACCCCCCCCAAAAATATTTGTGCACCCCCTTTTCCATCTTTTATTCTATCACCCCACACCATGAGCCTGCTCTGGACTTGAATTATCCCAACATTGAAGAAATCGGTTTTGGAACAAGTGGAGCTAAAGTCTTACGAAAAAAAGTAACCCAAGCCCCCCGAAAAAATGGGGGTGAATGCAGTGCATTGGTTCAGGAAGGGGCTCCGGCTCCATGACAACCCTGCGCTGATGGAGTGTATCCAGGGAGCGGACACCGTTCGTTGCGTCTACATCCTGGACCCCTGGTTCGCTGGATCGTCAAATGTGGGGATCAACCGGTGGAGGTAAGATCTGCTTAAAGGAATTTTCCTTTTTTGTCATCCAGTGATGGAGGGTGCTGAATTTGGACCAGCCGCCCATCCCTGTAACTTAGTTTTTCATCCCAGTCCTAAAGTTATTGCCCTTTTTCAAATTGATGTAGTCATTTTTGATATAGAAAGTTGAAGGAAATGGGACCCCCCCCCCCTGCACCATCGCCCCCTATCTATGAGAGGGCACCCCTGCATGGTCACCCGTCTCCAAAAGGGGTCCCTGCAGCATTTCCCCCTCTCTGTGTGGGGGTGCCCCCTCAATCACACTTCTCCAAAAGGGGATCCTGTACCATTGCCCCCTCTCTCTATGTGTGGGTGCCCTCTCAATCACCCTTTTACAAAAGGGGACACTGTGCCATTGCCCCCTCTTTCTGTACGTGGGTGCCCTCTCAATCGCTCCTCTCCAAAAAGGGGACTCTGCACCATCTCCCCTCTTTTACCAATTCTATGTATGTATCTTATGTAAATGTACGTAGGTGGCAGTGGTATTTATATAACATACGGGTTACTAGATGGCTTAAAAAGTTCTTATATGACCTATATAGGTCAGCTAAACCACAGCACGGAACAATGCGTACGCAATCCAACCTGGCATTGTGCTGTGCCAACTCCTAGCAAACTGAGCCTGGCATTGTACCATAATGGAGGCAAAACCTTTCCTACCTTATCAGACACTTGATTGGGGCTTTACCACCACCTACCTGGCACGGTAGTACTACACACGTTAACCATTGTCTATGCTCTTTATCTTTACCTGCCTGGCAGCTAACCCTGGCTTTACTGTTTACTGTGGCTTGCCTGGCATCTTACCATAACACTTATTGGCTTATTGGTCTCTGCCTGGCACTAGACCATGACTGACATGAAACCCTGCTTCAGCACCTTGACCCTGTATTATCGAAGTATGCATGGGTTCCCATGAGCCTTACCCCTTGTGCTATGGTTGATCCTGGCTCTGCCTGACCCTACAAGACCCGGTGCAGGCTGTATAACACTTCAGTAACTGCAGGTTGTGATTTACTTGGAGTAGATGTGCTTGGTAGGACTGTAGATACTCCCTCTGCTTGCAAGTCAGCGGAGGGTCTGACATGCAGAGTCAGAGTTATGTAAAAGGGTGTAACAAGGACGCGCAGTGTAGAACTTTCGTAGGACTTGTAGAGCAACTCTACTGCCGCCTTATGTGCAGCTACTAGATACGGCGTGAGCTGTATAGATCTCCATGTAAAGAGAGCTATCCACTCTCTAATAGTGGTCTCAAGTCTTTGATCCCAACTGCTCCGGAGCTATGAATCTGTGCATGCTGAGAGTTGTAGTTTTTCAGTGGCTGATCAGAGTGTGAATGTTGGACTCCAAGAACATGGTGGGGTCCATACAAGAATTTAATGGCTTCTTTCAAAAGTTTACCTTGATGTTATTTTATAGTTTGGAGTTTATTTTAACCAGCCCAAAAGTGATATTAGATATACAAGCAGTCCCCCGGGTTCCGTACAAGATGGGTTCTTAAGTTGAATTTGTATGTAAGTCGAAACTGTATATTTTATAATTGTAGATCCAGACACAAAATTTTTTTGCCGCAGTGGCAATTGGAGTTTCAAAATTTTTTGCTGTAATTGGACCAAGGATTATCAAAAAAGCTTCATTAGACTCCCCACAGCTGATCGGAAAAGCATCCAGAGGTCACGTTGGGCAGAGGGGTCAGTCTTTAGGTGTTGGGTGTCCTTAAGTAGGGGACCGCCATCACTGCCCTTCAATGGTTTTCCATTGCCAGGGTTTAGACTACCTCCTTGTAGGATTAAGTGCTCAGTCAATGTCCTGTATAGAGATGGAGGATCGTTTGAGGGGTCAATATAGAAGAAAATAGTCACTGACAATGTCACCTATGGATGGATATGAAGTCTTATCTGTTCTTTATTGGTTTGCACAGTGACGCTACAACTCTGCGAAAGCCAGTGGCTGTCAGGGCATGCATGGAGCCATAGTTTCACAAAAGCCTGGGTGATTGGGGGGAGGGGGGGGTAGAGATCTGGTGGCCATCGCACTCTTCTGTGTATGTATTGTCTGGCTATTGTATTCTGTCCTGGCCATGGGTGACCTCCCGTGTTACGCACCTCCGCGCTGGGGCGACAATGACATTACTGCACACAGGGACAGGATTATTGATCCTGAGCTTTTCTCGTCATAATGCAATGAAGCCAAAATCGATATAAGAGCTGCAAATTTGTGGATGATTTTTGCTTTTGAATGCAATTTTCAGCTGGAAGTAAAGAAAACAGGAGGCCTGGGGTCACAAAAAAAGCAACGTCAAAGCTGTAAAAATTGAGGATGTGATGGTATGCTTTACTTGAAATGCTGCTAAAATCCATTGACAAAGCAAACTTTTCGACCATGATCCTTATACTTGTCCATAGACGTCAGTGTTATGGTGGCTGGACCGGTCCCACGTGGCCAATGCAGTCCATGGAATCCTAACTTTCAGGACTGCTTGCTTTGGTGTCTACCAAATGTCAGGAAAATTTTCTTGGTAAAACAGTCTGCACTCCAGGCTGATACATTGTAGAAGACGTGCGGAACAGAGACTCTGTATCCTGGTCAATTTCCTTGGATACATTTGATCTTGGAAGAGTATTGATTGGATACAATTGTAGCTAAAACTTGGTTGTGAGGATTCTGTGGCCTGCAGAGGTATTCACCCTCTCGATGGCTGTTTCCATTCATTGTGAGAAAACAGAAATATTAGAATTGACAAGGCAAGTTGCATAAATACGGGATTGCGTTTTCAGGAGTAGATCAATGACCCTGGCATGCAGTAGGTACTTGTGTGGGTGCTGTGGTTGGTTATGACCCCAAACCGGAAATTAACAGCATTGATGCCGTTGCCACGTGGCGTAGCAATGCGTTTCTCTCCTGGTGACCTAGTGGCTTGTTGTGGAACTGCAGGAGACCAGTACAGGAATAGATTTTATTTTTGGCTGGATATATTTAGGAAGTAAATCATCATGTAAGTGGATCACTCCAGCCCGATGACGGCATGCACGGGTTACTGTACCACATTCATCCATGGGTGACTGGTCTCTTCCATAGAGAGACGATGGTATCTTAACGAATGAAATAACTGGAGTAGTAACTTTTTGAGAGAAGCTTGACATGTATGGGATGTCAGAGAAGACGACTCCTTAGACTTCTTCCACCGGTTTAAATGCAGCTCCTGCAGACATAGGATTGTACTTTGGTTGCCTGATACTTGGGTTATAGGACTTGTTGGCTGCAGAAGGGAACCACGGAGACTGCATTGTAGGCATCTGTGTGAATTTAGGGTGTTGTGATGCTGTGGCACCTCGCCTATCAATATTAAGCTACTTGTATTCTCCCACATGAATCATATCTGACTTTTCTGCGGAAACCGCAACATATGGAATGCATCATGTAGCAACAGAGTGAGATGGAGCAGTGACGTAGTATATGCAAGGGGGAGAGTGACTTGCTTTCTACTTATGATGGGCATTACAGAACAATACATTGCCCCTTTATCAGCCATTAATGTCCCAGAATTATTTGTTCTATTGTGTCTGATAGGCACTACCAGCGCCTTCACAAATATATCCAAATCTACCCATGTGATTACCAAACCCAGGCACCGCAGGGGTTCCACTTCTTTTCAGAGGAGTATCTGTTCTGGATTGTATGGCTTTATTTTCTCATGAAGGGCAGCTCACTTGCATGTTTTACCATGGAGCATACCCTGAAAATACCAGAAGTCTCTTTTCAAAAGCTGTCACCTTAATACGATTCAGTATTTGGGCACCAACAATATGTTGTCTTATGTATGCCCTGGGGTTCTGGGTTCCATGCACTAGGGTCAGTGGTCCCATAAACGACCTGAGTAGTGGACTGCAGCTAGATAGTTCTACTTACCAGCTTGTGTGGGCTGGCAAGGTGGTATATATACATTGGTGAACAGCTGCACTAGAAAAATTCACCTTCTGAGCCATATTTGTAGAAGGTGGACTTGTAAAGTGATGTGTCCCATGAGATGGGAGAATCCTCCTAGACCTGCCAAGCCATTTATTAGGGAAAACTTGGATCCTCTTCTTGTGATCGGGACGGGAACTGATTGCTGGGACAGAAGTCATACAGGGGAGATGTATAGGTCTTAGAAGGGAGGGTTGCTAATTAATATTGTGAAGTTAGTCCAAGATGCATGTATGTCCTTTGACTGTTCCTGCATGCTGTGCGTTGTAGTGTTTTCAGTACACGCAGGCCAATTAATAGACATGAGATATCACTGTAAATACAGTGTAATGTTCTTGTTTTGGTGTTGGATGGTGCTGAATATTCAGGCCCCGAGCAGCTGTTTTGCCTCTCGGGTTTATTTATTCCCCATCTCCTCTGTTGGGACCAGCACAATGGGAAACATCTATTAATGTTATACGGGAACAACACGCCACCGCCGCGCCTGATGTGATGAGTTGTTTTATGGATGATGTGTTGTGCTGAGCCTCCTATGAATTTGGGGTATTTTCATTACTGTAAGCGAAAGACGCCGCTAACCCCTGATTATAATAAACTCCAGAGTATTAAAGGGATAGAGCTTTAAGTACAGTCTAGTCCATATGGATCTTCACAGAAGGTGGTTACTCTTGTCAAAGGGACACAAGTGGTCTGTTTACCCCCATGTGTCAGCCTGCCCCTAGCGGTGAGGCATCAAATTGTCAAGGAGTTTGGAGACCCCCCCCCCCCCCCTCTCTCTCCATTTGGGTGCAAAGGGGGGATGGGAGGACCCTCATCTATCAGACACTTAAGGCATATTCTGTGGATGGCACATGTATGTCCAGGGTGGGAGTAACCTTTAAAGGTTTGTATAAAAGCTAAAAAAAACCTCTGTATCCCATCTGAACCTAAAGTTACCCCTTTCTAAGGTGAATGGTGGCGGGGTATGCCAGAATCCGCCCGTAGGCTCTACAGCACTGACACTTTCCATGTCCCCTCTGTTTGTACAAACTTGTGGTCCTTCCGCAGTCGGCACTATACTGACGTGGGATGGCATGGCCGACCTGCGGAACTTGTGCTTCTTCCTGGTGGCTCGGAGTAACAGCCGTCTAGTTAAAGATGGGAGCGGAGTGACACGTAACAGTGGGCGAGCTCTTCAGGTTAATGTCTCGTCTCAGATTTCATGCACTGACCCATTTTTCTCACTGCGAGTAGAGAATGAGAGGAATTCACTTAAAGGGATATTACCATCTGCACGCTCTGGTCTGCCACTGGATTTGTTCTCTAGTGTCTGACATTTATCTAGTGGAAGAAATTTACCTCCCAATGTCTCTGCTCTTATTACATCTTATTCTGCTCTTATTACATCTTATTCTGCTTCAACTTGCTTCCCACATGCTCCATTTTTAGCAGCATTGTATAGCAAAACGCCCCTTTTTATATGAACAATAGCCCTCACTGACTGGGAGCGTCTACAAATGGCTAATGATGGGAGGTAGGGATATACCGGACCCATCAGAGATCACTTGGCTTTGTTTCTATGAGGATTTGAGAGGTGGACAGGCTCCTGCTGCTGCTGCCAGTTGTCTTTCTCATGGACCCAGGTCAAAGGGGGAACGTCTGATTTCCTGGAAGATGTAATTCTTCCCTTTTAGTGTTGGGATAGGTGTATGTATAAATAAAATTATAATACATGTGTATCTATTACACTTATTTTTGTGCATTGTCTCTTCCATTGAAGATGCTGCAGACTTTCCACCGCCATAAACGTTACATAATAATGACTAATGGCGAACGCGCAGCTGCTTAACCCGGGATTATTCACCTGGTAATTATATGTTGTGTGTGGAGCAGCAGCAGTTTCTTTTATATCTAATGGACTTAATGATCTTTTAAACCTGTGTAGGTGGAGTGGCCCTTTAAATAGATGCTTTACCTGGTTATGTGTGTATCTATATAATGCAAGTGCGACAACAGATGTACAGGTTTCCACAGTAACCTCGGCTGGCAAACACACGAGCGATCGGGGTGCGTGGTTGTGAATGAAATGTGGGTTTTATGTATTATATGGGGATCCAGGTGGTGCCAATATTTTATATAACATTACTGTGTCCCTCTACAGCTGTTCTCTGCAGTGTTCATCCTGAGGGTGCAGTCACACGTTGCAGTTAAAACTGCATCGCAATTAGTTTTGAGGTGGTTTTAGGTGGAGTTTTGTCAATTTCACAGGTGAAAGAGATGAACTGAATGGGTGAATTTGATTTTGAAAGAGAAAGCTGTTCCACAAATTTCATTCACCTGCTGATTTGATGTCCTTCACTCGTTAATATAAGTAATACCACCTAAATCCACCCCAATACTAGTTGGGATGCAGTTTTAACTGCAACGTGTGACCGCACCCTGAGCCCCCTGGTGCAGACATGGAAGTACTGCAGTTTTGGACATGTGTATAACTATGTAGTGGGTATATAGCAGTATATAAAATAAGACTCCAAAAGCCCCCATGACCTTCCCTTAAGTAGAGAAGAAAGCGCAGATGTGTAAAATACGTAATCACTGGCGTCACAAGGGCAGAAAGTGACCTCTGGTCTCCTACATCATCAGGAGGACACAAGCTACGACAAAGAGGTCTTCCCCAAGGCCCTCGGTGTCTTGAAATTTTAAGTTATATACTGTAGCTCTCCAATAATCCTGAATGTTTGGTTGTACAGCACATCCATTCACATTAACCCTGTGTTATCTTTTCCAATACACATAAGATCCTCTGACCTTAATTGTTGCATGTAGTCAATATTTAAATGAACTGCTCTGTCCTAATCAAAAATACTTGAGCAGCCAAATCTATCTGACAGAATAGATCACTTAATTGCGGGTGTCATGTATCGCACCTTCATCAGACAGGTGGGCGCTATGGTTGAAGTCAGGAGCATATTGCTCCATCTGTATTGTTGTGGCGGTCTTGGCTCGCTTCTGTTTCCTCCGGGAGCCCCTCCCATTGCCTCTAGCAATGTGTGATGTGATGCGTCTTCGAGAACTTGGGTCAGTAATCCAGTCTTCCAAATGACTCTTGTTGGTTCTTCCAATAAGTCCTATAGAAGTGGGTTATATGTGGAAAGCCAATAGAAGTGAATGGGGGATGCGATCACACATGTGTGCACCCACTGATGTTCCCCTTCTGATTGGACTGGAGACTGAGTTTGGAGAACCATAAGTATGCAAAGTCTTTAGAATATCTGGGTCAGTAAATGATAGTCCCATTCAGTCCACATACAAAAATAAACTCTCTATAGTGTTATGAATCCGATAACTACTTGTAGGATGTTTAGTCATCGGCCGCAGCTGAAGCTTGAGATTCGAGTGGCCGGCGCCATCCTCCACTACCAAACCTATGTCTTATTATAGACCTGAGCGCATCTGCCGGGCGTAGACGCCGAAAGGTGTATAGATGACGTTCTCCGCAGCAAAAAATGGTTTTTGAAAACTTGAATAAATCTTGTTTGTATTACTTGCAGCATGCTGGGAGTTGTAGTTTCACAACAGGAAAGTTTGCTGCGCGGTCAATAAGGAGTTTAGGAGATTTTATTTTGGACTATAGGCAAATAGAGAAGTAAGAAGATGCCCTGCTCCTAATTGGTCATTGATGTCCTGAATATTGGGAACGCTATGGCGTGATAAGTGTTAATGGAGCATTGATGACCTCCTCGCACTCTGTAGGATTTCCTCCTGATATTGGATTGTTCGGGTCTTTCTAGAACTCCTCTCTAAGCACTTCCTGCTCCGCCGTCATCATCATGTAACTGTGCAGCGGGTAGTCGCATAACTAGAAATGGTATCCAGTATATACAGCTGACCCAAACGGACTTTCCTGACTAGTTCTGTTTTCAGTATTGACTCTCATTAGGGGCCATAGGGGGTTGTCATCCGGTTGCTGCTCAGTGTTCACTTCTTGAATTGTGATAATGACTATAAAAAAAGTGATCGAATTTTATGTTCTACACGGTCTGAGAATACAAACTGTAGTCCTCTGTTGTATTGGATAATTTTCTTATCGAGCCTCAGCAGCCAATCCATGGTAATGCCCGGGCCTTGCCCGTATACAAACTACTGCTCATCCCGACACATCCTCCCTTCCTTATGATTGCCTTTTACATTGAAATATCTGCTGAATTCCTTTCTAACAAGACGGACTATAAAGCGGATTACATAGTAGTCTATGGCGGGGTCGAGGAGTGAGTCTCAGCAGCTAGGTCTCCACCTTCCAGACCAGAGAGGACTAATTCACAAGGATAGAGATGACGGCTGCTGCAGAAATGAAAGCAATATAGGTCACATAATGACCAGAAAAGGGATTCATTCTCATGTACAGTTCATTAAATCGTAAAGAAGTCTTTAAGATTTGTTTGTCTCCTTGGAAGTGCGTAAAGCTGTGTAGTCAGTCTATGCCCTCGAGATGGGAACATCCTGTACGTTATACATTAATTTGTTTTTCAGTGTAATCCGGTCGTCCTATGTATTATACATGGTCACGTACCCCCCCCCCCCCCCGCACCTCTGCCGCTGAATAAACATCATGGAAATGTATCTGGCGCACCCAGGGGGACAGCAACGCTGGATTGGTTCGAGACCCCCCGCCGATTATTAAGATTGCAGACACTACATTGAAAGTCTTACTGAATGATGAACGCAATAGCGAGGAGATCCAGATTTCGGAATAGATCTCGATGCACTGATAATGTACATAGGTGGTGTTGACTCATGCCGCTATTGCTCCGCAGTGTTCAGCCACTCTTGCATAACCCGCACTCTACGTGAATCAATGCCACACATTCCCAGCCGCTCAGATCTGCGCTAATGGGCAGAAGTACAATCACCGCTCCAACCCTTGTCTCAACTACTCCATTTAATGGAATCGCTTTACATCACAGACACGATCGTAGTGCTACTGCCAGGACTCCCCAGTTACACATCAGTGGAGGAAATAACTGTGTGTCAGTCTTCACCGCCGTACTGGGATGTTACTATCATGTACCTATGCGTATAATACCAGTATAAGCATATGTGAGAGCTATGTCTTCTATAAGTGGATTAGGAGAAGGTGAGGATGTAGAATTCGACTTTCAACCCACCGCAGGAATGTCTCTTCCAGAAAGGTCGGCGTCTGAGTCCGGATTAGTCCTCCGATTCAGTCTGGACACATTCGCATGTCTCGGGAGAGCCTGAACTGGCAGGCGATTATCTGATGTGTATGAGGAGGGGGGGGGGTGTCTCCAATATCGTCCGTCCGGATCGGCTGTGTAGAATCCGACACTTCTCCCAGGTGTCTGGCAACCTTCCCGCTATCCACTGAGAACAGGTGCAGGCATAGCTGAGCATGCATGTCTGAGGGAGGAAGAGGAGCATAGCACTTATTGGCTCTTGTCCCTCCCCTCACCGGTGGTATGTATGGATGAAGCTAGTCTTACTACATGTACCTTGTGACTCTGTGCTGCTTATGTCCCCTCTGGACAAGTGACATCTGTAGTGGCTGAAGCCATTATAATGGTGACCTCACTGGTAGCTGCATCCAGGTTGTCTCCACACTGGTAGGTGGCCCCTCTGCAACTGGGGAAGGGTTCCCCCTACTGTTAGGTGGTCCCTCTGCAACTGCGCAAGGGCCCCCCCCCCCACTGTTGGCCCCTTTGCAACTTTGCAAGGGTGCCCCCCCTCCCCCCGTTCTAGAGGGTGCCACCTAACAGTAGGGGGGGCACCCTTGCCAAGTTGCAGAGGGGCCACCTAACAGTAGGGGGACCAGTAGGTGTTGCCGATGTCATCTCTATACATTACAGCTGCAGAAGTGAAGTTCTCCCTCCTCTGCAGACCTTCACAGTTCTGTGTATAATCCTTCCTGTGCGCTGGTTGCCAGTGTCCAGCTGCTAAGTCTCCTGACCTCTATTGTCCTGATACAGTTATGCAAACAGAGCCCCCCCCCCTCCAGATGACCAGACTCTTCCCCTCCTGCTCTATAACCTTATTTGACATCTTTTTCTCCTTCTGGATCTTGGAAGTCACAATCTTTTTGGGAACATTTTGTCTACTTTTTGCCTTCTGCATATAGCAAAGAAAGCAAAACAATTAAAAGCGTTACGCAGCCGCTGGTAAAGTAGGTCACTGTGCGAGAGGCCACCGACTCCCCCTGCTGGTTGCTACCAGCGATGACCTACTTCTTGGGAATTGTTATAACATGTGGACCACGGGTAAAAGGGAAAACTACACAAAGAAAAGAAGCAAGACGAGAGTTTCTGGAGGATATATATATATATATATATATATATATATATATATATATATATATATATATATATATATATAATTTTATTACCTTGTCTTCTAAGTCTGGGCCTTTACACAAGTTATTTTTGTGCTTTAGAGGTGCCTGAAAATAACTGCGTCCATACAAATGATCTCTATACATAGTGGACACGGGTTTTCTTGCAGACAAGTGGGGCAAGGTCCATTTTGTGATCTATAAAAAAAAAAAAAATTTCCCTTAGACATTTTTATGTAAGGTTACTGCGGCAACTACTAGGGGCGGATAAGATGTCAAAACTTTATCACTTAGTTCTGGGAAGTTGGTGCAGCTTATATAGATATGGCATGTAGTGCCTACAGCTACCTCTGCGCCCCCCCCCCCACTTCTTTTGGCATTAAAATTGTGGAAAGGAAATTTTCCAGGAAAGCAAAATAAAACCAGGGACATTTACTCTTAGATCCAGGCACTGTGACTGTAGTAATCTTCTATTTTTTTTGTCCATGGCCTCCTTCCTTCTAATATCAACTTTTAAGATTTGTTATGGTTCCAGAAGGGCTGTTGAGGGGTGTTGCTAGAGCCCTTCCGTGCTACAGCTTGGCAGAGGGAGGGCGAATGGCTTAAAGAGGACCTGTCGCCTAGAAATTTGGCTCTAGGAGCTGCTTACTAAATAGTGCTAAAACAAACGCAGCGATGTTACAATGTTGGCGTTATTGGAAACCTCCGAGAGCGGTATCTTACACCGTTGCGGAGTACAGTAGAAACACCGGACCGCTTTGGGACGGTCATGAGGGGGCGGCCCGAGGCACTGCCTCTGCCCCCGGACCGCCTCCATTGCTCAGTGGTGACTGCGGTGCGTTATGCGGCTGTCCCCGCCCACAATCCTACCCCCTCATGAATACGCCTAACCGTTCTATTGTACTCCGCAGCGATGTTAGTTAGCGTTGTCCTGAGGTTTCCTAGTTCCAAATTTCTAATTCTTATTAGCGGACACCATTGCACAGACCGCATTAGTCCGTGGCGTTACGGCTTCTATTAAAATTTCCTTTAAAACGATACATTTCAAAGACTCTTTGTTACCATGCAGGTTAAGTGACTACTGCGTGTCTTTCTACCATTTTTACAAGTTTTGCAATTCTTGGCACGGTGCTGTAATTTTGCACATCTCTGAATACCACGAACTCAATTAATTATAGCTATAGGACAACACCAGGAACAGGTTTGGCTGGTAACATTTTCTATGGACCAATGGTTGTAGGGAAGTGCCAACGCCTGTCTGTGTACTGTACCCACATGTCGGCCATGTGCAGCAGTGTACACAGCGGAGACTTGTGCCCATGGCCTCCCTGTGATGTGCAGAGTCCTGCCTGTCCTGGCATAATGTGGTCTTGCCCCTTGGCAGATCGTTCTTTCATCCCTGTCTAAGCTGCCAAGGATACGTAACTCCTGCTGGCACATGGGGTGCTGCACAAGCTGTGGCGCTTGGGTTTTGTTTCCTTTCTCGGTTATCTAAACCTAACAGCATAATTACTCCTCATTCACATAGTAATTCTGTAATTGTGTCCCATCCGAAGCCAGGGGCGAGTTGTTCCGAGACTCAATTCAATCAGTAAACGAGATACAAGTGGTTGGTACATAGTGTCCTCTCTGCCTGCCGATTGTACATCGTGTCCTGAGCGGGAGGAGACTTGGACACTATGTACAATCTGCAGGCAGCATGTTATAGAACAGGAGGAGCTGAGCAGATTGTACATAGTGTCCTATCTACAGGCAGCATGTTATAGAGCAGGGCATAATGCACAGTGTCCTATGTGCAGGCGCATGTTATAGAGCAGGGGGAGCTGAGCCAATTGTACATTGTGTCATATCTCTAGGCAGCATGTTATAGAGCAGGGCAGATTGTACAGTGTCCTATTTGCAAGCAGCAGTTTATAGAGCAGAAGGAGCTAAGTTGAGTGTACATGGTGTCCTAGGCAGCATGTACTAATGTGCTCAGCTCCTCCTGCTCTATAATATGCCTGCAGATTAGATGCCATGTTGATGGCCAGATTCCTTTTGATGGTCCGGTTCAGGTGTGATCCATTATTGTATATTGACTTCTGTCTGGCCTGACAATTGTCACATGGAGCAAGAAGACCTCACGTGAGGATTTCCTAAAATGTATCGGACCTAGTGTTCTTTCTTTTTATAGATAAACGGCTCAGGAGTGGACGGATAAGTCTATAGCGATGGGATGTACAGGATCCCCGTGTATTCTTCACCTTCTGTCCCCTCTCAAATTAGAAAGGGATTATCTGGGGGGTGAGCACCATGTTCTAGGTCAGCAGGGAACCTGTACATAATGTCTAAACCTGTCGCCACAATCCCGTCTCTAATCTACTGTGCTGTTTTCAGTTGTCCTGGAATTAGCCCTGGCAGACTATACATAGCCTCCATCACTCCGGCGTCCACCTATCCAGGTGGTGAGTCAGCTGGAGAGATGTAATGGCTGTGCCCCATGTCTGCCGCACCGTATACACATGTGTCCTGATCCGGGAGCACCTAATAACACTCCCCTTTATGTATAAAGTATTGGGGATACCCCTCCTTCACAACACTTCTGTAGTTTGTCCGTCCTGTGCTTCTTAAAGGGGTTATCAGTCCAGGAGACTGTGTAATGCCAGTGTGTACCATAAGCCTGGCATATGTACAATGGCAGCACTGGAGACCTCCGTGAGACCGCTGACCCATCCAGCACCTGAAGAAGGATGAGCACATCACAACCTGTCCTAGACATACGTCTCCGACACGCGGCAACCGAGTCCTACATGTGCCCTGCAACGTGCCCAAATATCGCCCGCTGTGTACATGCCCAGAGGAAGTAATTACATTACATTGCTTCATTACATCATATTAAGGTGCGGTGTCCTGGCAGTGGCTCTATATTTGTTTTTCTTACATATTACCCTACATACTCACAGTAGATGAGGTGGAACAAAGACATAAAGTCCAACCGATCTAGAGAATTCTAAAATCTAGTTCTATAACAAATGATACTATTTGTTACAGTGTATCAGTGGGTTCTGTATTGTTGCCGCTCAATGAATCAGTTCAATGATGGTCCTAAGTTTAGGCCTATGCAATCCTAACCCTTAATGCTATAGTCAAATCTTTATTTGTTACATATAGAAGGGGGTTCCCTGTAATGAACATCTATTTGGACCCCCACTTAAGCCTCAAAATCATCAGATGTTGTACAGGGTTAGAATAACATGGCACCGGAGTCATCCTTGGCCGATGTCTATTATTGGAACACTACTAGGGGACTATCAGTGGGTTGCAATACCACATACAGCCTGAAGTCAGATGGGGGGCGCCTAATAGTCTTTTTGCCTATAGCAGCCGCAGCGGGGTTGTCTGTCTTCAGTCATCACATTGATTACCAAGGGACTTCTGACATGGCCAAGAGGATCATGTAGTCCCCCATTTTGCAAATCACTAGGGGGTTGCAACAGTCTGACCCCCTGTGAAGGACAATTTTATAAAAAAAAAATATATTCCTTAAAAAATTAATTTCCGGTTCAAATTATTGAGTTTCGTTTCCTAACCCAGAATGCTTTGCTCTTTTAGCTTTTTGTAGTTATAGTATATACTGTATAGGTTTGAGGGGGAGACGACATGCCGGCTCAGGATAACATCCACACACAAGACACGACTAATCCACGTATCAGACTGTGCCCGCGCGACTCTAATCAGCCGGACGCTCCGCTGATCTCCGTCCCACAGACTCTGGCACTAAACGGGTTTGTAGGTCAGACCGTCTGTACTTGCCGAGTTCCAGGGAGGGATAATTTTGGATCGCCGTGTCTGCACCCGATAACCTTGTCGCTGCTTCTAGACCTCCTTCATTATTCACTGTCTCGTGTGTAAGACGGAGGGGGGCACATACTTGTGTCCAGTCTAAGGGATCTAGTGTCTGCACTGATACATTGTATTGTTTATAATGGGTATGAGAGCTTGATACATTTGTAGCTGAATCTCCGCTGTAAAAGGGAATGGCTCAGGCCAAAACAGGATAACTTCACCATATGATTCTAGCACTGTCCTTCCACAGTCTGTTTAACCCTGTGTTATTAGGCTTGCATGACGGCAGCTCTTTAAACCTTCATATATTTGTGCAGTCTGTCCCCACCCCAATTCACTGGTACCGACGCTGGAATCTCTGTATTGACGTAGGTTCTGTATCCAGACAGCTGTTACCTAGGAGATTTATTCATCTCCAGTGCAAAAATATCAATTCTATCATCATACTCCAGTAAACAAAAATGGAGAAATGAACATTTGTGGGAAAGCCGGACACCCAGGGGCTCCCTGCATAGGGAGGGCACTTTAGGGTTAATTACATAAATGATCAGAATTGGGGTCCTTGATCTTCCTGAGGGGAGCCCCCTCGACATAGCTCCCCGAATAATCGCTCTTCTGTAGGAATCATTGAAAGGGGGTTTTCTACAAAAGCGGGAAAACAAATTTAAAACTAAAAATTACTCTCCCCGCTCCAGCTCCTGGTGTCCATGTAGCGTCTGCACCTATGAGGATGTGTTTTCCTGGGGACTTCACTTCCCTTTGTTTGTCCCCTGCTTCTAGGAGACCCTTTATTGGATGAAGTAGGTTCCCTGACACTTCAGGACTTTTAGTCAAGTGCAGGGTCAGAAACCGGAAGTACCGGAGGACTAGCGGCTACTCTCGAAACTTGCATATATCAGGAGTTTACAGTGCACCCGATCTGAGATGGTAACACCCTGATGCCCCATATCGCCCGACCCTAACAATCACCTGCTTTCTCTCCCAGGCATGTCCATCATTCAGTGTGGATGTAGCTCCATCCCGCTCAGTGACTAGTCGCTATACAATGTATGGCGCTGTGCTTGGCCAGCTCAAATTGTTTAGGTTTTGGAAGTCCTACAGTCTGTAAAGAACTGACAAGTCTGTGTGCTCGGTCTTGGACCCTTTCAATATGCAAAAGATAAATCTTATTTCTACCCCCGAAATCTCCTGTTTGTAACTCCTTATTCTATGTAGAATCTTGTTTGTTGCTCTGTGTGTTTATTGTAGATTCTAATGACTTTGTTTTCTCGCTCTCATTAGATTCCTGCTGCAGTGCCTGGAAGACCTCGATGCTAATCTGCGCAAATTGAACTCCCGCTTGTTTGTGATCCGTGGACAACCCGCCGATGTGTTTCCTCGTCTCTTCAAAGTACGTTCCCCCATCCTTGTAGTTATTGACGTCGTCTGCTCAAATGTCGTACAGATAAACAGGATGCGTTGTGTTAGCTTGTTGCTGTTTTCACATTCTATCTTTTCATTGTACACTTTTTTTTATCTCCCCCAGGAATGGAAGATCAGCAGGTTGTCTATCGAGTACGACTCCGAGCCATTCGGGAAGGAGCGAGATGCCGCCATCAAGAAACTGGCGAGCGAGGCGGGCGTGGAGGTCATCGTACGCATTTCACACACGCTCTACGATCTGGACAAGTGAGTGGTTTCGGAAAATTGCTGAGGAGACGGGACACTGATTGGCTCTAATTGATTGACCAGATGCTGGCACTGCCATATAGGGTGATGGACGCCTCCGTATTGTAACTGTCCCCTGTCCACATAGCAACTCATGGTAGATCCTTTGGTTTTAGAGAAACTAATATGTTTATATTGGTGCACTGGGGGTGTGGCTTCTCCTGTCAATACAGCTTTGTCTTTTATACTGCCATTGTCTCTTACAAGTCTCCTTGTTCACTAGGATCATCGAGCTGAATGGCGGGCAGCCGCCCCTGACCTACAAAAGGTTTCAGACCTTGATCAGCAAAATGGAGCCGCTGGAGACCCCGGTAGAAACCATCACAGGCGAGGTCATGGAAAAGTGCACGACTCCCGTGTTGGATGACCATGACGAGAAATACGGGGTTCCTTCTCTGGAAGAATTAGGTATATGATTGTATACTTATCGGTAATACATTGTTGGTAGCAGGGGTTGAAAGGGGATTATGTAGGGAAGGTGGGGGGGGGGGGGCTCTCTCCGTGATTCTCAAAGATCATGGGCCTGATTCTTCTAGATCTCAATCTCTTCTTTGCATGACTGGGGCTATAGAATGATTCTTCTCCCTGGGCTTCCTCACTGGTGTCATGATTGAAACCCAATCTCCCAATTCTGTACATTAGTTGTATGTGTGGGATAAAGTCCAACTTGGGAAGGGTAAGGTATGTCTGAATCCAACATGCCCGACCGTTTTCTCAAGTATTCTTCATGGGTCAGGACACCCCATACACTTCAGATAGTTGGTAGGTTTGGCCAACTTTAAGCTAATTGGTATGGGCGCCTCTCCTCTGATGGGTGGTGGACCAGTCCTATCAGGAATGTTCTTCTCCATGTATCTTCTGTGAACCCGTATGATTTAGTGTTATCTGCCGTAGTGCAACGTAGAGCAATGACTGTTGTCTCATTTTTATGGTCTTTCTGTCCTAAAATTATGAAGCACTGCAAAATATCCTATGTCGCCCACTTCACATCTCGCTTGGCCAATAAAGACACCGTAGCTACACATCGAGGCGGGTATCAGATTTTTAAAAAAATTTTTTTTACTACTTTTATATCTACATTTAACCAGTATCAGTCCCATGTGTGTATAACTCGTTGGGTTTTCTTTTTTTTTCATTTGTATAGTCCAGTGTATAAAAGTTCAGGTCCAGTGTGGGGGATTTTTTTTTTTAATTGCTGTGCTGCTGGTAACCCTGGCACAGCGTATTTTACCTGGCACTTAAGCATTTTAATACATAATTAGCGCAGGGCACAGGATTTTAGTTGCACACAAAAAAAAAAACTTGACGCCCAGGAATGTGAATTGGAAACATATTTACTTTTATACTTGAGGGAAGTCTTGCAGATGTCTCTAATTTTGAAGAAAACTTTTTTTCTTTTTGCTAAGATAAAAAAACAACTGTTTAACTCTTTGGTGCCACATTTACCAGCAAATGGGATGCATGTCCGAAAGAAAAAAAAAAATCTCACTCCCGTATTAAAAATAGTAAAAATTAAACATGTTAATTTGTTAAATAAATAAATCCTGCATATTTGGAGTGATGCTAAAAAAATTTTTACCAAAATTTGTGGAGGCATTTTTCATTGACTCCATATTAAGGACATGGCTAGAGAATTTCACTTCTATTGGTTTCAGCTCCCGGAGCTTTCTATTTCCACACTACACTAAAACAAAACATACACTTATTTTTATTTAATCCAAAGGCAAATTCCCAGAACACTGTAAACTATTTTCAGAAATTTTTTCTTTCATTCTCACCAAGCTTTTTTTGCCAGGATATAGACAGGATGGCTCCTGGTGCCCGTAGGCTGCAGTGTGACAACTAGTTGGGTAACTTTTACTTTGGCTCCACAAGACGTCACAAAACTTGGCGGTTGCATCACTTCCCCGCTGATCTTCAGCGATCTGGTGATGCCAACCGCTCGCAACGCAACGGCCGGAAAACAGAGGTTCACGCTTTCGGAAAAAAACTCGACAAGAAGGCGGCACAGGTGGGGGTCGTTCATGTTTTCTTAAGCCCATCCGTCTACACCGCAGCAGCGTGGAGCTATGGGGTAAGCCCATAGAACAGTGAAGACATCTCAAGCTTTTGTTTGTTATATAACTTGTCTTGTGTTCTCTACCAAACAAAGCAAAATACCAGATCTCCTGGACTCCTACTATGACCCAAGATGTGACTATCCAATCTCATCTTAACCCTATTCAGGACTGCTGGGACTGGGACAGAGGGGCAACTGGAGGTAATAGGAGCAAAGACTTTGATGAAATACATGTGTAGCAAGGCTGAACCCCATAAGGGCACAATATAAGTGCATGAACCTCTTGTGTTCAATCACACAGGCCGTGCACTGCTACATCTGTATGGCTACGATGAGCTTTCTTAGACAAGTTTGAAGGCCGAAATTATGTGAAAGCGCACTAAATATACGGTGGATGCTGGTCTTGTCCCTGGGACCTGTATCCTGTGTCCCAGGGAAATTGCTGCATGCGCACCCTCCATTTTCAGATCTCCTTTCACCTAAGAAGCTGGTTGGTGGACCCCCATTCCTAAAGGGGTTTTCCCTAAAAGCAAGTTGGCCACTATCCACAGGATAGGGGCAGACTTGCTGATCGGTGGGGGTCTCATTGATGGGGAAACCCACGGATCTCGAACGGGATTCTGATGGTACCCCCGTCACACTCCAAGATGACTGGAGCAGACTGTTGCGCTTGTCCGGGCTGCCCCGCTCATCTCTATGGAAATTACTGAGTACGATACTGTGGATGGAGTCCAACGTGGTTCGTGGGAAAGCCCCTTTAAGCTATGTGGGAGCTCCTCCTCTTCTTGGACCTGCTTTGAGAATGGAGAATGCACTGACCCGCTTCTCAGAACTGGGTAAAAGGCGAGTTTGCATTGCATGTGCGGGCACTTTATAATCTGGTCCATAGGAGCGCAGAAAATGGACCTGAATGGAGATGGTCGTGCATGCACAGCAAAGTATCTATTCAGCCCGGCTGCAGGAGGACAGGTCATTGGACCCTCGTTCCTGACATAGGTGCATATCCCATCCCTAGAGGCGGCATCTATCATGTATTTATGACAAATGCACAAGCTGTGGGGCTACATTTTAACTATTGAAAGTTAGTTGTAGAAATATTACGGAACATCCCGTTAATCGGTTAAAATTTTAGAAATCCCTTACATGACTTGTGGTTTTTACGATGGGTAACCAGGCCCCCGATATAAATGGTAATGGGTGGGGAGGGCAGTAAAGACGATGGAAAGTCCTGAATAGAGTTAAATCTTGATGTTTTAGTTATGTGCTGTGTCTGTCCTGTTCTTGCACTTTTTAGTTTCCATTTTAGTTTTGTTCTTTGGTATTTAAATTTTTTTTTTAAGACCATATTATTTACATATAAATCTTTATAACCACAAAGACCAATTCACACCAACCTGCTCTAAATTCTAATCCTTTCATACCAGGAGTCAGATTTTGTCGGCGCGTGTCCCTTTGCCGGAAATGGAATTGCCTCGACTGCTAGCTCCAAGGAGTTAAAGTATTGTCAAATGATCCAGAATCCATAGCAGTTTTTACCGACTTTTATTTATTTTTTTTCTTGTGGTTTACAAAAAAAAAATCTATAAATTAAATGTATATCTTGCTAAGAATGCACAATGTTGTATGTTGTGTGTGTGATGTTGGCGGCTTCACCGAGAGGAGGGGCTGACGTCCTGTGTTGTGGTCGTCTGTTTAGGTTTCGACACGGAGGGGTTACCATCGGCCGTGTGGCCCGGAGGAGAGACCGAGGCGCTGACACGTCTGGAAAGGCATTTGGAAAGAAAGGTAAATAAAACTTGATGTATTCACAAAGAGCCGCCGTGTTCACACGTGCCGCTTGTGTTACGCTTTGAAACGCAATACAAAGGCTCCTCCTACGAAAACTTGTTGATGTAACCATGCGTTTACTAAATGCCATAGAAACGCAATGTTACCTCAACGTTTGATCGCGGATGCTGCACGTGAACGCGCCCTTAGGGTGATGGCACACATGGCGTTTTTAGTCCGCTTTAAGCATGTGATTTCAGTCCGTTTAAAAACGCATCTGTTTTTGTCCTTTTTTCCTAATTATCTTAATAGATTGGGCTGTAAGCAGCCAAACGCATGGTAAACGGTCAAAAACGGATGCGTTTTCAAGTGGACCAAAAACGCGGTGTGGCATCACCCTGAGGGTGCGTTCACACGTTGCAGTTAAAACTTCATCGCAATCAGCTTTAAGGTGGTTTTAGGTGCAGTTTTGTCAATTGAACAGGTGAGACATGAACTGAACGGGTGAATGACATTTGTGGAGCAGGTTTCTCCTTCAAAATAAAATTCACCTGTTCAGTTCATGTCTTTCACCTGTTCAATTGACAAAACTGCACCTAAATCCACCTCAAAGCTGATTGCGATGCAGTTTTAACTGCAACGTGTGACCGCACCCTCACATCAACCAATGTTTTCAATCTTAATGAACAGGCTATTTTTCAGGTGTTGTCGCGCCCCCCCCCCCACCCCCTCCTCAGATTTCTTCTATAGACTGTAACTTTCACATTTTACTGACAATTTGGGGTTTCATATCTCCTACTGATGAACTTTTATTAACCCTTTCTGTACAGTATAGTTAAAACACACACCCTCCCGAGGTTGCTTTTGGACAATGAGGAACTGAGGATCATCGTTGCCTTCTATGAGCCATAACTTTTGCAATTTTTTTTTTTTTTTTAATCAACATAACTGTGCATGAGCTAAGAAGGCCTCAGGCTGGCACTTGCCGTCATGGGCACCCTGCAATTGCATTTTCAGGTCTCCAAAATGTGACCATTTGCAGAAACTTGGCCGTGTTTGATCTCAGCGTCTAAGAGGTTAAATACTTGGGATTGGAGCTGTTCTAATCCTGGGTGTTGGCGCCTGGGCAGGGCTGTGATAACGGGGTCAGGTCCAGGCTCCTACAGGACACAATGTCCCGCAAAGCTGTTGCGATGCTCCGGTGTAGAAAACCGGTGCTAGAACTATCCCGACCAGTCGCATTAAAAGCCTGATAGGGCAGTCATTAAAGAGATGTCTGGTAATAATGGGTTGTAAAAAGTAACAGGTTGTACTCTCTTCTCTCCGCAGCTCCAAAAACTCTAGTGTAGTCGCCACCAGTTTCACCTATGTAAAGGACACTGCAGTACCCCTCCCGGATGTTTGTGTGGATTCACAGTAGATTGGCCTGGCCTGGCCACTTTTTTTGGCAGCCACTCAAACATTTTGGGAATCTCTGCAGATACACCATATAGTAAGATGTGGATAGTGGGGATGGTAGTGTAAGTTATTCAGCAGGATAGAGAACAAGCTAATGGTTGGGGGTGGATGTAGTGCACCTTGACACCAATACTTCCTCATTAAGGCGAGCGCATGCTGGGGTGGGGATTATTTAATGCTAATCTCTTCTCATTTTTGACAGTGATCAGATAAAAGATTATATGTAGGCTATTGATTTGTATACAGCGCACACTGGAGGCTCAGCAAGACACTATGGGAAACGGGACATGTTCTAGGTTACTGTGCAGTGTCGGTTCTCATGTCTTCCCCATCAGCATCTTCTACATTGTCACCTTTTGGCATTAAAGGGGTCGTCTAGGGGTTTATTTTGGACTCGTGTATGCGGCTTTGTAGTGAAAATTTTGGTCTTTTTCTTAGGCATGGGTGGCAAACTTCGAAAGGCCTCGTATGAACGCCAATTCCCTCCTGGCAAGTACCACAGGACTCAGCCCTTACCTCCGATTCGGATGTCTCTCCTGTCGTCTCTTCTACTTCAAATTAACAGATCTGTACAAAAAGGTAAGTCCTATATGAGGTGGCGATGGTAGAGGTAAGAGTTCGGCCAACGTGGCCGCACTTCTCCTGCCTCATTTGTCTGTTTTTCTAGAGTGTAAATTTAGGATATTTAATGTTATTATTGTAGCTTCAGTTTACCTTTTCAACACCCCTTTATTAGGTAAAGAAGAACAGTTCGCCCCCTCTTTCCCTCTACGGGCAGCTCCTGTGGCGAGAGTTCTTCTACACCGCGGCCACAAATAATCCTCGCTTCGACAAGATGGAAGGCAATCCCATATGTGTCCAGATTCCCTGGGATCGGAACCCAGAGGCGCTGGCGAAATGGGCCGAGGGACGGACTGGCTTTCCTTGGATCGACGCCATCATGACCCAACTACGACAGGAAGGTTGGATCCATCACCTGGCCCGACACGCTGTGGCCTGCTTCCTCACTAGAGGAGATCTGTGGATAAGCTGGGAGGAAGGAATGAAGGTAGGTCCTTGCTGATGGCTAGCCCTTGCGGGTTTTGCAGAAAATATTTTGGTTATTCCTTTTGCTGATTTTACTTGTTGATTTTACTTGTCGATGAGTGATCGACCATTGATCACGAGGTCCAGGGTCTCTATTCCTACCATGCAGCTCCACTCTATACGACTGTTGTAGATGGCCAAGTGATGTCCTATAGAGTAGTAATGAATAGAGGTGGCTCGTTATGGGGAATGGGCCTCCAATTGTTCTGTGGACAGGATATGACCTAGAATCTTGTAGCCCCCAATAGTGAGCCACCAATTCTGACTGCCTGCAGCCACCACAAGGGGGGGCTTAAGAGTTTCTCGAGTTATAGCATGTAGTAGCAATGCTGTCGTTGTAGGCGGTGTAAATGACGACATTTACGCCCCCGTTTCATCCGGACCGACGCAATGTACTGAAAGGTCAGCGCTTACATTGGATCCCAGACTTTCCATAAATATGTGCAGAGGCTGGGGCTGTGTACTGATAAGGATGCGTCTCTTAAGTATGCCGTGACCTGGATACCTCCCTCTATTGAGCGTAGCCGCCCGGGAGTAACCTAGAAACCCGGAGATCATGTCCGCTCAGAGGAAAAACATGATTACGTTTTGCTTACGAAGAAGCCAACTGGGTCTCGGCATCGTTGCGGCCGACTTCTGTCACGCAGGGCGCAGGGTGTATTTATAGGTTGTTTGTGACTGGACGGGTGGATTTCATCTTTTTTTTTTCAAAGATCGTCACATGTAATGGACCCGTCCAAAGATAAAGATTTATTTGTGGTTGGTTTTAAATTAGAAACCTCAGGTCGTCACGGAATTCAATATTCTTTACAGGATTAGCAGCTTCCCACGTATTTCTATACTTACAAGGTGTCAAACCTAAGCACCCGGATGGTTCGTGACGTATAGAGCGACCTACATGCTGATGATACGCCATACGTATCCATACTAGGGACACTCGACCACTTGTGATGCTTATGTACCAAATCTAGCCAATAGTCCAGTGTTCCTGGAATAGCGGATCTCGTGTTTGCCTGTGGCCTCTTTTATACAATGGGTATAGCGCCATCATGGTATCTAGTATTGCAGCTTAGTCCTATGTAAGCGAATGCGATTCAGCGACATGCAGTACCGGGCACCGCCACTATATGCGACACCGCGTTATTCCTACTAATAAAGGGGCCACACAAATATTCCTCATTATTGCCTGTGGTTTGTCAATTGGCGAAAGGTGACATCCTGTGGTCCAATGTTGGAGACCCCCCAAAAACCATGATTATCAAGAGGGTTTGCAAGTCCTGCAGTGCAGGTTGAGGATGCGCTGTAGTGCACTATTCCCTCCTTCCAAAGGGGTAAGATTGTTATCTACAGGAGGGCTATGGTAATGCAGTGGAATAAATTTCATCGGGGCTGAGCTACAACGCCAGGCACAACCCATAGGTGGACATAGTGTGTACGACGATTAAAGTTCTCCCCTATGTACAGGATAGTAGATGACAAGCTGATCAGTGAGGGTCCGGCTGCTGGGAACACCATGATCACCAGAATGGACCACTGCCAATCATTAATTGAAGGAAGAAGCGGCTCAAGCCTGCGTCCTGATGTTCCTTTTATTACTATAGGATAGTCTGAGATACTAAAGCACTTTGCTCTTCCGACATTCCCATAGTATTGGAGCAGCAGGTCACATGTGCGACCTCCTGGTCCCACTCATTGGAGGAGTAGGACCCCCGTTCTCATGATGGTGGGGTCCTAAGTTGCAAGACCTATATTTTCTGTAATTTGGCACAAGACTGTCATCTTGACACAATGTACCCCCACCCATGATCATTGTGCCCCCGCACAGTAAGTAATGGGGACACGGTGCCCACGTACATTGTACAACAGTAAAGTAACAACACTGGACTATTGTTAATAGGATTGTGTCGGTCTGTGCCATGTAGGCCAACCTGCAGAACCGGCCTCTTATGTAATCCTGGCAGACAATGTTTGCTCGGTTATTACAGTCTCTCGGCACCGATGACTCACGTTGTGTGTTTTTCCGCTCAGGTCTTCGAGGAGCTGCTGCTGGACGCAGACTGGAGCGTCAACGCCGGGAGTTGGATGTGGCTGTCGTGCAGCTCCTTTTTCCAGCAATTTTTCCACTGTTACTGCCCCGTCGGATTCGGAAGGAGAACAGACCCCAACGGGGATTACATCCGGTAAATTTAGTGTTATGTTGGTGCCTGCAGGGATCGGGAGCTGGCGGACCAGTACAGACCGTGGTAACATGTATGTGTTCTTCTCTCTTAAAGGCGCTATTTACCAATCCTGAAGGGTTTCCCACCAAAGTACATTTACGACCCTTGGAACGCTCCGGAGGGGGTGCAGAAGGTGGCAAAGTGTATTATCGGGGTGAATTACCCCAAACCCATGGTGAATCATGCAGAGGCCAGTCGCCTGAACATTGAGCGGATGAAACAGATTTACCAGCAGCTTTCCCGATACAGAGGACTTGGTAAGGAGGATATAGGTGGTACCTACCACATCCGGTGCACGTCCGACATGCTGCCTTTTGTTGCTGTAGTTTTCTACTTATTGTTCCAATATTGTGAACTTTTTTTTCCCTTCCTAGGGCTTCTTGCATCCGTGCCTTCAAATCCAAATGGGAATGGAAACGGCGGGCTAATGAGTTATTCTCCGGGCGACAGCATGCCGGGCTGCAGCAACAACGGAGGTAAAGGGCCATGTAATTGGACACGGTGGACATGCTATGGTGTACACCAGTGAGTTGTGTTCTAACCCCATTCTCTCTCACAGGACCTCAGATTGGGGGCGGCGAAGGCAACTCTGCCAGCAATTCTAATAACCAGGGGGAGAGTCATTCGGGTGCTGGCGGCATTCAAGGTAATGAGAACTATCTGCTGCTTTTTTTGGTAGTCATGACAGAATAAAGCGGTGTTGAGGGTTGGCTGTTTTGAAGTTGCATCGTCTTCATCTGCTCTCTTATAACAAGTGGAGATGAGTAAGGGCTTAAGCACACGAACATATGCCCAGTGGGGATACGTCGGCACGGAGGAGCTGGTGAGCACCCACTCCTCTCCATAGAAAATGGTAGCAGCATGGCCGTTGATACGGTCAAAGATAGAGCAGGCCCTATCTTTTTGCGGCTACGGCTCGGAACGGTGAGCGGTTGTTGCGCTCACCGTACCAAGCCCATGTGCCATAGCTGTCTACGGGGGACGGTCGTGTGCATGAGCCCTAAGATGCTGTTCAGACAAGCGGAGGACGCTGCGGCTTCAGAACCAGCCCAATCAAGCACTTAAAAGATAGCACAAAGTTATTCTTAAAATATCTGTCGACAGAAGAATGATCGGGGACCAGTTTGATACAGGGTTGTGTTTAGGTGTCCACTGTGAATGCTTTGGGGACATTGGACCCTCTGGCTCCAGCTTTGACCGACCCACTCCCCGATTGTCAGACTTATAACAGCAGGTGGTGGAAAAAAAATGTTACCTAAATCCATGTATATTTTAGATTTATTGTATTATGTGGTATTTATGTAACTAGACCCACAAGGTGGTGACTTGGGGATCGGCTGGGACTCTCTGTGATTATGGAGCTCTCGGCTTTCATCTGATATTAGATCTGCACTTATAGCACCACTTCAACAGCAGCCGAAACAAAGCGCTGCTCCATTTATACACAGGAGTAGTCCCCCACCCTGGGTATTACTGGGGTTTGTTGTATTGTGAGGAGGCCGATGATAGTCACGTGATGGCACCGTTTTGAAATTGACCAATTTTGGCTCTTTTATGGAGAAGAACTGACGGGCACAAAGTGTTTTTAATTAGCAATTAATTGGATTTTGTCTTTTGTAGGTTACTGGCAGGGGAGCAGCATCCTACATTACAACCACGGGGACAGCCAGCAGTCCTACCTAATACAAGGTAATTACAGCTACACACAGGCCTCTCATGGCTCCTGACAAAATGGGTTACTCTTCTGGCTATTTAAAGAGAGAGGCCCAAGTTTCAAAAGTATTCCCTAGGGATTTGACCACTGGGACCCCCCTATTATTCCATAAACAGGGTCACTTCCTCCTAAGCAGCGTGCACCAGGCTGCTCCATCCATTCTCTATAGGACTGACTGAGATACCCGGGCACTGAAAGTATTTAGAAGATCCCTTTTAAATGGTCAATGTAACAGCAGTGTACACACCGTGCCCAGCGGACAAGACCCCTGCTGATCAGCAAGTTACCCCCCCCTCCCAATTCTGTGGATAAGGTATAGTCAATTTGGTTTGCTAGCGCATGTCTAGTCTGGCTTGTATGCTTTTCCCACTGATTGGGAATGTCTGAGGCTCAGGACCCCTAGTAATTAGGGGTCCCTGTGTCTCCTTTGAACTTAACAGCTACCACCTTATTCCGTCTCCTATAAGTGACCGGGGACCTCAGGAATCCACAAGTGTCCAAAGTCTACAGTGAGCAGACCCCTTCCCCCATCCTTTTGAGGAATGTTGAGGTTTTGGCAATTTCCCATAATGCGCACAAGCCCTGCACTACAGAGGGGCATCACAGGTTTTGTATCTGTAATGTGCCTAATCCAAGGCTTGTCCGTCTTCTGTTACCATAGTTAGATATTCTCTGGCCAGTCATCGCTGCTCGGTCACATTCACACCTTGTCCAATTTCAAGCGTTTGTTTTCCCCACTCGACAAGAGGACACTCAAAGATATTGTCAGAGGAGGGATCTATATTCTCTCGTGCGGATATTAAGAGACTTCCCAACTTGTAAAGTCACTTTATACTGAACCAGATTTTACCCCGTTAAACTAGCAGCTCCATCAGGTAGGGAATGAAATGTCCTCTTTTTAGAATTCCCTCTTGTGAAATCTCCTGTTTTACCCATTTTTAAAAAATAAAAAATTCCCCCACAGTCTTGTGAAAATGAGCCAAGTAGACTATAGGCTGGAGGGGGGAGCTTCATTTCAGGCATTCCTTTCTTCAGCTCTTAGAAACATGGTGTCATGTTAAAGATAAGAATGGCCTCTTTTAGACTGCACCAGGCTTTGTTCTATGGTCTACAGAACCGGAGATACAGGCAGGTCAAGGCACTGTTGGAAATGTGAGCTGAAGATAAAAATCCTTGCATCTCTGGTTCTGTAGACCGCAGCACCACAACCTGAGGTGATCTGAGTGATGAGTTTCTAGGTGGTAAAGATAAGAGCGTCTGATATGACCCCCCCCCCCCCTGTAGCCTCTAAACTTGACTCATCTCAGGCAAATCCCACTTCTAATCCACTTTTACCTATTTAAGAATAAATGCACTTTATGAACAGGTCAGATTTGACCTGAAAGGGAATTCTAGAAAGGGCATCCCCCAACTTGAGGGGGGTGGGGGTTTAATGGGGTAAAATCTTGTACCCTTTAAAGTTGACCACCCCCATCGCTGCATAGCTTGTAGGGGAACATCCAATTTAGTTTTCCCTCCTAGTCTCCATACAGGGCAGCTGCTCCCAGTTATTGACTGGACCCCCCACCAGTTCCTATACTAGGAAGGGAGTGTCCTGCCATCGCTGCCCCATCTCCTAGTGCTCCTTGGTCTGAGTAAGTGATTCCCATGGGTTAAGGGCAGAGATGGCGTCAGTTGTCAGCATGTAGGATGTGACTAGTGCACAAGATGAGGCCCCCTTTTTCCTGGAAGTGCTTGGCCGATCCTGTCTTATCCTGAGGACAGTGTATAGATGTGTAATAGACCTAGGTGTAGGGGGGGGGTCTCTAGTTTGTGCCCATGTGTTTTTAGCATTGTCCTATCTACCCTTTGCCCACAGCAAGGAACAGTATGAACTCAGTGGTGTCTTCTGGCAAACGCCCCAACCCAGAAGAGGAGACCCAAAGTGTTGGACCTAAGGTCCAGCGGCAAAGCAGCCATTAACTTGGTGAGTGTCCGCACCGGTTTAACCCCAATATTCCCTCCTGCGTTGCATGGAAAGCCTTTGTGTAATGTCTAGGGCTACACAGAGATTTTGGCTGGGACAGTCCAAGGGTCCGGCAAGGTCAGTACTCTTACATATATAGGGTCAGTGTAGACAAGCAAACATGCGATTACTGTGTAGCCCTTGTCGTACTGTGGTGACATTGAAGCGGCCATAGTCTAGGGGGATCACCGACATGGATACTGCTAGGAGAGGGGTGATCCATAAATCTTACCGGAGCCAGATAGCCAATTGTGCAGGGGGAGATTAAAGGGATTTTGTTACCAGATTTTACTCCATTAAACTACCAGTGGGATGAATTGTCCTTGCTAGAATTCCTTCATCAGACTTCGGAGGAGTGTTTTTTTTTTTTTTTTTTTTTTTTTTTAGTAAACGAAGGACAAGTGATGTGCAGACGAGTCATATTTTGCCTGAAATAAGTTTAGAGGCTGCAAGGGGAGGGTGAATTAAGTCACGCCTATCTTCAGTTCTGTAGCAACTAAAAACTTACTGCTGGTGCCTAATTAAAGATAAAAATCTCATCTTTCAGTCTACACTAAATGGAGATTCACCCCCAGAGTTAACCCTCCCCCTCCTTTTGCACCTTTGTGTCTTGTTATCTATTGCCTCTTCCTTTTAAAAATAAACTTTAAAAATGAAGCTAATTACTATAAGATTCTCATAGCCTCATATCAAGGCACAGTGACTCTGCTTTCTCAAACAAATGCATTTGATTCCTTCATAAAAGGAAATCTACCATCATGATAAATCAGGGGCACTTTACCAGAGACCATCATATAAATGACTGAAATACAAGCGTAGTGCTCCATAAAACAAGACTGATGTTTAACAAAACAGCGCACCGTATCTAACGAGAGAAGTGGAAGTCATTGTGGTTTCTTTCCAAGCATCCGGAGTAGTGAAAAATGACCCGTCTTCCTGGTGGATGTACAGATGAGAGAAAAGTTGCTTGAGAGGCCCAAGAAAGGGAATGCATCATAACAAAAATGGGACACATACATACAGTATAGACCAAAAGTTTGGACGCACCTTCTCATTCAAAGAGATATCCCCGATTATAAAAATTGTAGATTCTCACTAAAGGCATCAAAACTATGAATTATCACATTTGGAATTATGTACGGTACTTAGCAAAATGTGTGAACCGACTGAAAATGTGTCTTACATTCTCGGTTCCTTTTGCTTTGATTACTGCTTTGCACACTCTTGGCTTCTATTGCTAAGTACGTAATTCCGCATGTGATAATTTATAGTTTTGATGCCTTCAGTGTGACTCCACAATTTGTATAGTCAGGGGGAAAATACAGAACATTTGAATGAGAAGGTGTCCAAACCTTTGGTCTGTACTGTAATTAAAAATGCATACATACATACATACATGCATGCATGCATACATACATACATACATACTCGACAGAATAATCTCATCAATGGGAAGGATATTGACTTCTCTAAGTTTATTGATGCACTACTGTGCCATTCCTCCTTATCTTGTTTCCATGTGTAAGACAACTGGCTGCAGCAGGAGCACCCCCTCCTTCTTTCCCTGTCAGATGGTTTAACCCAACCCCCCTCTGATACAACCTGTGTTCTCTTCTGCAGTATTTTCTGTGGGTTTGTAAAGACAGACCATAATAGTGGTATTGAGGGGGGGGGGGGTCCCCTTTTAAATTTGGATTTATTTGATGAACTTGTATTAGAATAGATGGGTGTCCATTGTTTTGTGTTGATGGCTCCTGAAGCAAATAATTTTTTATAAAACAAAAAAAAAAAAGTTTTGACTTGAGTTGTTGCCCTTGTCACCCCCAAGGTGCGCGAGTACATGTAACCTACCTATGAACAGTCAAAGGCTAAAATGTCCATGAATGTTGCTCTCACAGGGTCGTGTGATCCCTCCTGTAACTGTCTCTTCTCTCCCCACTACAGATGTTGGGAATCGCAGAGTGACCTGAGCCCTCGGCCCCGTGTACATAGAAGACAACGCCGGGAGCGCAGGCTCCTCCCTCCTGACACCCGTTCTATCCTCGTAGCTCCGTGGAAAGCTTCATTTATCGCTGCATTTCTTTAAAAAAATGTACATTTTTAAAAAAAAAATCTTTTACGATATTTCAGTCCTATTTGTGGGGTAATTATTCTTTTGTACATATTTCTGTAAGTATTTTGGTGACGCTTGCTTTACCACCGTGTAAATATGAATCTCGGATCTAGCGATTTAGACTTGCGCAATATATTTTTGATAACAAAAGAGAAAAAAAAAATCTTAGAAATTGTGTCATCTTGTAAGAAGTCGTGTCTTCTGTTTTTTATTTTCCAATTTGAAGAGGCCTCTGTTTTTGTTTTTTTGGTGATGTCATCGTTCTGTGGGCGGAGCTGACATCCTGGACGCTGTGATGTTACTGGCTAGAGGTGGGGAGGTAGATTAGATGGAAGCAATACTCAGGGTTATGGGCACAGTCCCTGTAATGTGGGGATTGAGCGGACCTCCCTATGGCGCTATGTATATAATACCGCTATAATGCTGCATCCATCGCAGCACGCCACAACACTTTACCCAAAATTTATCTTGCTCTGTGGCCGCTTATGAGGCTATTGTGAACACTGGACAGGGGTTGTATCAAGTTTGCAAGTTGATCCGTATGGGTCTGACTACTGTTCACGCCAATGGGTAGAGCAGGAGGTTGAGCTTACCTACTGCCACACCCTTTACCACTATGGGGGTGATGGAAACTACAGCACACACAGCGCTCCGGTATCTCCAGAGTGCCAGATATGGCAGAGTATTGTTCTCATAGTATCCCATACTATTGAATGGAGCGGCATTATGTTCGTTTATTCACCATACAGGAACAACCATCCATATGTGAATAGAGTATTGTTTCAGCGTTCTAATCCTACCCACATACCTTGGAGTTCTCTCTGTTCTTCAAGAATTGCTCCATTTATCTAATCAATCAGATTACAGCTTCCCTTATCACTTACCCTGACTGGAAGCTGTAATCTGATAGTTCTGTAGAGCCAGATTATAATACATTATCTAACACAAATCACTGCCGAGGACCCCTTTAAGGGCCCGGCAGATGATATTACACAGTCCAGCGTCCAGGAGTCTGGAGACTGCCATTTTTTTTTTTTTTCTATATTCTGTCATACGTCATTGAAAAGAAGAGAAAAAAAAAAAAAATATCTGCTTGTTTTATAAACTGAATGTATAATTTAATGAAATGTCCTGTGTCCCGCCCATTGTTTATTCAATAGGTAAAGCGGGGGGGTGTAATTTATATCTGGGGGCCCGGTTAGCCACGCCACACAAAACGCAAGTGCAGAGCTCCCCCTTCAATATGTAATAAACATGAAATATTTCATTTATTCCTTATATTTTGAGCAAAAGTGGGCGGAAACTGTGGGGGAAAAAAGGATGAATGTATCTAAGGTTAGCCATAACCTGTAACGGCTACTAAGAAAGACCTGTCGCCTATAAAAACTGCACTAGTGTATACACCGGACATCACAGCTACAAATGTTTAGGATACGGTGTAGAATTTGGGGCCTGGTGTTACAGTAAATTCTCAGTGTTCCAGTTCTATCTCCTCTATAGCTTTGGGAACACAGCAGGAACCTGCTGACACTTGTAGTTCATCCAGAGCTTCCCGTGGTGTTAGAAGCCGATGATCCCGTGTCTTATAATATAAAATCCCTCTGTATATTTTTTTGCTCTTGTGTGTTCTGAGCTTCTGCCGCTGTGTATACCGCTCGCACGCCCACTACCCGTCTCCTGTCGCCGTTCTTGTTCGTCTTCTCTTTGTACGACCATTTGCCTTTTTTTTTTTCATTTTTGAAGAAAACTTCCTTCTAATAAAAAGTAAAAAAAAAAATTGTTTTCGCAATTTTGTTTGTCCGGCTGCATCTTATTTACGGCGATTTACATAGAGCTGAGCTGCTGTATCCAAGCTGCCATTATATAGACATCCACCTTACATAGAACTGAGCTGCTGTATCTAAGCTGCCATTATATAAACATCCACCTTACATAGAGCTGAGCTGCTGTATCTAAGCTGCCATTATATAGACATCCACCTTACATAGAACTGAGCTGCCGTATCTAAGCTGCCATTATATAGACATCCACCTTACATAGAGCTGAGCTGCTGTATCTAAGCTGCCATTATATAGACATCCACCTTACATAGAACTGAGCTGCTGTATCTAAGCTGCCATTATATAAACATCCACCTTACATAGAGGTGCGCTGCTGTATCTAAGCTGCCATTATATAGTCATCCACCTTACATAGAACTGAGCTGCTGTATCTAAGCTGCCATTATATAGACATCCACCTTACATAGAACTGAGCTGCTGTATCTAAGCTGCCATTATATAAACATCCACCTTACATAGAGCTGAGCTGCTGTATCTAAGCTGCCATTATATAGACATCCACCTTACATAGAGCTGAGCTGCTGTATCTAAGCTGCCATTATATAGACATCCACCTTACATAGAACTGAGCTGCCGTATCTAAGCTGCCATTATATAGACATCCACCTTACATAGAGCTGAGCTGCTGTATCTAAGCTGCCATTATATAGACATCCACCTTACATAGAACTGAGCTGCTGTATCTAAGCTGCCATTATATAAACATCCACCTTACATAGAGCTGAGCTGCTGTATCTAAGCTGCCATTATATAGACATCCACCTTACATAGAGCTGAGCTGCTGTATCTAAGCTGCCATTATATAGACATCCACCTTACATAGAGCTGAGCTGCTGTATCTAAGCTGCCATTATATAGACATCCACCTTACATAGAACTGAGCTGCCGTATCTAAGCTGCCATTATATAGACATCCACCTTACATAGAGCTGAGCTGCTGTATCTAAGCTGCCATTATATAGACATCCACCTTACATAGAACTGAGCTGCTGTATCTAAGCTGCCATTATATAAACATCCACCTTACATAGAGGTGCGCTGCTGTATCTAAGCTGCCATTATATAGTCATCCACCTTACATAGAACTGAGCTGCTGTATCTAAGCTGCCATTATATAGACATCCACCTTACATAGAACTGAGCTGCTGTATCTAAGCTGCCATTATATAAACATCCACCTTACATAGAGCTGAGCTGCTGTATCTAAGCTGCCATTATATAGACATCCACCTTACATAGAGCTGAGCTGCTGTATCTAAGCTGCCATTATATAGACATCCACCTTACATAGAACTGAGCTGCCGTATCTAAGCTGCCATTATATAGACATCCACCTTACATAGAGCTGAGCTGCTGTATCTAAGCTGCCATTATATAGACATCCACCTTACATAGAACTGAGCTGCTGTATCTAAGCTGCCATTATATAAACATCCACCTTACATAGAGCTGAGCTGCTGTATCTAAGCTGCCATTATATAGACATCCACCTTACATAGAGCTGAGCTGCTGTATCTAAGCTGCCATTATATAGACATCCACCTTACATAGAGCTGAGCTGCTGTATCTAAGCTGCCATTATATAGACATCCACCTTACATAGAGCTGAGCTGCTGTATCTAAGCTGCCATTATATAGACATCCACCATACATAGAGCTGAGCTGCTGTATGTAAGCTGCCGTTATATAGGCATCCACCTTACATAGAGCTGAGCTGCTGTATCTAAGCTGCCATTATATAGGCATCACCCTTACATAGAACTGAGCTGCTGTATGTAAGCTGCCATTATAGACATTCACTATACATAGAACTGAGCTGCTGTATCTAAGCTGCCATTATATAGGTATCCACCTTACATAGAGCTGAGCTGCTGTATCTAAGCTGCAATTATATACATTCACTATACATAGAGCTGAGCTGCTGTATCTAAGCTGCAATTATATACATTCACTATACATAGAGCCGAGCTGCTGTATCTAAGCTGCCATTATATAAACATCCACCTTACATAGAGCTGAGCTGCTGTATCTAAGCTGCCATTATATAGACATCCACCTTACATAGAACTGAGCTGCCGTATCTAAGCTGCCATTATATAGACATCCACCATACATAGAGCTGAGCTGCTGTATGTAAGCTGCCGTTATATAGGCATCCACCTTACATAGAGCTGAGCTGCTGTATCTAAGCTGCCATTATATAGGCATCACCCTTACATAGAACTGAGCTGCTGTATGTAAGCTGCCATTATAGACATTCACTATACATAGAACTGAGCTGCTGTATCTAAGCTGCCATTATATAGGTATCCACCTTACATAGAGCTGAGCTGCTGTATCTAAGCTGCAATTATATACATTCACTATACATAGAGCTGAGCTGCTGTATCTAAGCTGCAATTATATACATTCACTATACATAGAGCCGAGCTGCTGTATCTAAGCTGCCATTATATAAACATCCACCTTACATAGAGCTGAGCTGCTGTATCTAAGCTGCCATTATATAGACATCCACCTTACATAGAGCTGAGCTGCTGTATCTAAGCTGCCATTATATAGACATCCACCTTACATAGAGCTGAGCTGCTGTATCTAAGCTGCCATTATATAGACATCCACCTTACATAGAACTGAGCTGCCGTATCTAAGCTGCCATTATATAGACATCCACCTTACATAGAGCTGAGCTGCTGTATCTAAGCTGCCATTATATAGACATCCACCTTACATAGAACTGAGCTGCTGTATCTAAGCTGCCATTATATAAACATCCACCTTACATAGAGCTGAGCTGCTGTATCTAAGCTGCCATTATATAGACATCCACCTTACATAGAGCTGAGCTGCTGTATCTAAGCTGTCATTATATAGACATCCACCTTACATAGAGCTGAGCTGCTGTATCTAAGCTGCCATTATATAGACATCCACCTTACATAGAGCTGAGCTGCTGTATCTAAGCTGCCATTATATAGACATCCACCTTACATAGAACTGAGCTGCCGTATCTAAGCTGCCATTATATAGACATCCACCTTACATAGAGCTGAGCTGCTGTATCTAAGCTGCCATTATATAGACATCCACCTTACATAGAACTGAGCTGCTGTATCTAAGCTGCCATTATATAGACATCCACCATACATAGAGCTGAGCTGCTGTATGTAAGCTGCCGTTATATAGGCATCCACCTTACATAGAGCTGAGCTGCTGTATCTAAGCTGCCATTATATAGGCATCACCCTTACATAGAACTGAGCTGCTGTATGTAAGCTGCCATTATAGACATTCACTATACATAGAACTGAGCTGCTGTATCTAAGCTGCCATTATATAGGTATCCACCTTACATAGAGCTGAGCTGCTGTATCTAAGCTGCAATTATATACATTCACTATACATAGAGCTGAGCTGCTGTATCTAAGCTGCAATTATATACATTCACTATACATAGAGCCGAGCTGCTGTATCTAAGCTGCCATTATATAGTCATCCACCTTACATAGAGCTGAGCTGATGTAACTAAGCATCAATAACCTGATGCTGCAACCCCCCCCCCCCCCCCCCGGTGTCGATGTTGGGATTGTATATTTGGCAGGTGATCAGCAGCGCCTAGGTTTTCTTCACGTATGCCGCTTAGAAGTTCAACCTTCATCTCACCAGACCATAGAATCTTATTTCTCATAGTCTGAGAAGCTTCCAGACTCTGCCATAAAGCCCCGACTGCTGGAGGCTGCAGTGATGGGCGACTCCCATCTCCCTACTGCATCTCTGGTGCTCGGCCACAGAGGTCTAGGTGTTTTTTTTTTTTTTTTTTTTTTTACCTCTCATGCCAAGGCTCTTCTCCCACAATTGCTTAGTTTGGCTGGACCTCCAGTTCTAGGAAGAGTTGGGGGACCTCCCAAATATTCCATTTAAAAATGATGGAGGCCACTGTGCTCTTAGTGCTGCAGAAAATATTTTGTAACCTTGGACAGATCTTGCCACAATTCTGTCTCTGAGCTCCTTGGGCAGTTCCTTAGATCTCATGATTCTCATGTGCTCTGGAATGCACTGTGATGTCGTTTATAGACAAGTGTGTGCCTTTTGTAATTAATACTGAATACTTATGGCTATGTGAGATTTAAATGTATCTTAATTGACAGATAAAAACCCCCCACAAATGTAGATATTTCTCCTACGATTGGGCAAAAGTGTACAATAATGAGCAATACAGAACTTTTTTTTTAATCTTACCAATTGGCTGCAATAAAACAATTTTTTTTTTAAAGGGGACTGAATACCATCTTACCCACTGTAAGCTGCCATTATATAGGCATCTGCCTTACATAGAGCTGAGCTGCTGTATCTAAGCTGCCATTATAGAAGCCTCCACCTTACATAGAGCTGAGCTGCTGTATCTAAGCTGCCATTGTCTAGGCATCCGCCTAACATAGAGCTGAGCGGCTGTATCTAAGCTGCCATTATAGAAGCCTCCACCTTAAATAGAGCTGAGCTGCTGTATCTAAACTGCCATTGTCTAGGCATCCGCCTAACATAGAGCTGAGCTGCTGTATCTAAGCCGCCTTCTCAGTAGTAATAAACTTTATTTATATTCATATTCTATAGCACTTAACAAGTCATAGGGGACATATACAAATATAATATTACATTACAGAATAATAACAGTCATATGGAACAATAGGAGTGAGAGCCCTGATCACAAGAGCTTACAGTCTATGAGGATGAGGGGCTGACACAAGAGCTTACAGTCTATGCGGATGAGGGGGGCGACACAAGAGCTTACAGTCTATGAGGATGAGGGGGTGACACAAGAGCTTACAGTCTATGCGGATGAGGGGGGCGACACAAGAGCTTACAGTCTATGAGGATGAGGGGGTGACACAAGAGCTTACACATACCTCCCAACATTTGGGAAAAGGAAAGAGGGACAAAATGGCGGCACGCGTAGCGTGCCGCGGCGAACCCCCTAAGCCACACCCCCAATCACTCCCTGGCCACGCCCCAAATTTTAGCCATATTAAAAATAATAAAAATCATAATTTAAAAAAAAAAAAAAATATTATCCTCATTGGGATTTGAACCCAGAACCTGCAGTGTCCATGTACAATAATAACACAGCGCCTCAACCCACTGAGCTATAACCTCTGTGATTAACAAGTGGAGAATTTTGGTAACTAAGAACTATATACTGCCTTGGTATATAGGGAGGGATCTTCTCAGATTATTGTAATTATTGAGACTATTATTATTATTATTATTATTATTATTATTATTATTATTGAGATGATTATTATTATTTTTACCATTATTAATAATCATCTCCATAATAATAAAATTTATAATAATAATAATAATAATAATAGTCTCAATAATTACAATAATAATCTCTGAGAAGATCCCTCTCTATATATCAGTGCATTAGTCTGTGTCACAATGTAACACTGGCTGATAACATGTCTTACTTACCAGAAATCCTCAGCTCTCTATCACTGGGCTTATAGCTCAGTTAGTTAAGCTCCTGTCTATGGTGCAGAGGGTCCCAGGTTCGAATCTCAGCCTGGCCAAAACTTTATGTAATTTAATTATATAAAGAGCTTGTGTCTGGGGAAGACCTGGAGACCATATATGGACAGATAGAGATCTGAGCTGATGACGTGGTCCCTGCTCTCTCCACTAAGCCGACACTTCTCTGAAAAGGATTCCCTGCCCGATGTCTGCTCTGGGGAACCCTAGGAGATGCAGTGACCATATATGGACAGATAGAGATCTGAGCTGATGACGTGGTCCCTGCTCTCTCCACTAAGCCGACACTTCTCTGAAAAGGATTCCCTCCCGATGTCTGTAGAAGCCATTCTGTACTGTGAGTTCAGACTTTCAAAGTATTTACTATGCGGACACAGCAGCGGGACACAGCGGGACCTGGGGGGAGAATCCGTGACAATATCATAGCTGCCCGTGACGCGGGGCAGAGGTACGAAAAACGGGAAAGTCCCGTCAAAATCGGGACGGTTGGGAGCTATGGCTTACAGTCTATGAGGATGAGGGGGTGACACAAGAGCTTACAGTCTATGAGGATAAGGGGGTGACACAAGCGCTTACAGTCTATGAGGATGTGGGGGTGACACAAGAGCTTACAGTCTATTAGGATGAGGGGGTGACACAAGAGCTTACAGTCTATGAGGATGAGGGGGTGACACAAGAGCTTACAGTCTATGAGGATGAGCGGGTGACACAAGAGCTTACAGTCTATGAGGATGAGGGGTGACACAAGAGCTTAGTCTATGAGGATGAGGGGGTGACACAAGAGCTTACAGTCTATGAGGATGAGGGGGTGACACAAGCGCTTACAGTCTATGAGGATGAGGGGGTGACACAAGAGCTTACAGTCTATGAGGATGAGGGGGTGACACAAGAGCTTACAGTCTATGAGGATGAGGAGGTGACACGAGAGCTTACAGTCTATGAGGATGAGGGGTGACACAAGAGCTTACAGTCTATGAGGAAGAGGGTGACACATGAGCTTACAGTCTATGAGGATGAGGGGGGACACAAGAGCTTACAGTCTATGAGGATGAGGGGAGACACAAGAGCTTACAGTCTATGAGGATGAGGGGGTGACACAAGAGCTTACAGTCCATGAGGATGAGGGGGGACACAAGAGCTTACAGTCTATGCGGATGAGGGAGTGACACAAGAGCTTACAGTCTATGAGGATGAGGGGTGACACAAGAGCTTACAGTCTATGAGGATGAGGGGTGACACAAGAGCTTACAGTCTATGAGGAAGAGGGTGATACAAGAGCTTACAGTCTATGCGGATGAGGGAGTGACACAAGAGCTTACAGTCTATGAGGATGAGGGGTGACACAAGAGCTTACAGTCTATGAGGATGAGGGGGTGACACAAGAGCTTACAGTCTATGAGGATGAGGGGGTGACACAAGCGCTTACAGTCTATGAGGATGAGGGGGTGACACAAGAGCTTACAGTCTATGCGGATGAGGGGGGGACACAAGAGCTTACAGTCTATGAGGATTATAGAGCTTGTATAATGCTCCAGCTAGTATAACATATCTTTGACCCTGGCTCCTAGTGCTACTTGAATGGACCCCATTACAGTCAGTCTGCTAATACACAGCCTATTTTATTGAGTTATTTCAGAGTTGGGCTTCAATTCCGAGCCATGACCAGCAGAGGGCAGCACTTCATTACACATAGTCCCAAGCTCGACTGCTGACTGCAGTGTACAGTACTGAATACCAGTAGGGGGCAGCACTGTACAGTCATACTCTGTCCTGGTACCTCCATAATTTAAAGGGATATTTCCATATAAGAATTTTATCAAATATTTTCACACTATGGTTCATGATTGTCTTATATAGGTAGAGATTCTTATCTAAAACTATAGATTCGTAAGGTCCTATATGGGGTGATCCTATGAGATGCTGGAGCTGTGTTACTCCCATGATGCTCCAGGATCTCTGTCTCTGATGACGATGATGCAGTCGGTGACGTCCACGCTCCACAACCATCCTAATCCGATTTTTCGTGCGTTGTCAGCCGTCCTGTCACACCGCCAACACGATGGAGGACAGATTTCATACATGATACCCCATGAGCACCAGCCACTCTCTCCTGGACCCCCTGACACCAGAACACTGGACCCCATTGTGTGGTCCCATGCAGGAGCCGATCAGGAATGTGTGGAGGATGGATGATCCGTCACATGAGGAGGAGGCATCCAGGTCATCCTGTAACTTCTCCTTGTCACCAAAATACCAGATTCTACAGAAAGAGGCGAAAAACTTCTAACTTAACGTATGGTAGAAGCATTGCTGTATAGAGTATCAGAGGAAATAGCTTCCTCCTCCTCTTACCAGGCTCTTTTATTCCCCTTATTATTTACTATAACACCTCTGCGGGTGCCAATATAATGGCAGCTTGGGTACAGCAGCTCAGCTCTATGTAAGGTGGAGGCCAATATAATGGCAGCTTAGATACAGCAGCTCAGCTCTATGTAAGGTGGATGTCTATATAATGGCAGCTTAGATACAGCAGCTCAGCTCTATGTAAGGTGGATGTCTATATAATGGCAGCTTAGATACAGCAGCTCAGCTCTATGTAAGGTGGATGACTATATAATGGCAGCTTAGATACAGCAGCTCAGCTTTATGTAAGGTGGATGTTTATAAAATGTCAGCTTAGATACAGCAGCTCAGCTCCATGTAAGGTGGATGCCTATATAATGGCAGCTTAGATACAGCTGCTCAGCACTATGTAAGGTTGATGTCTATATAATGGCAGCTTAGATACAGCAGCTCAGCTCTATGTAAGGTGGATGACTATATAATTGCAGCTTAGATACAGCAGCTCAGCTCTATGTAAGGTGGATGCCTATATAATGGCAGCTTAGATACAGCAGCTCAGCTCTATGTAAGGTGGATGCCTCTATAATGGCAGCTTAGATACAGCAGCTCAGCTCTATGTAAGGTGGATGCCTATATAATGGCAGCTTAGATACAGCAGCTCAGCTCTATGGAAGGTGGATGTCTATATAATGGCAGCTTAGATACAGCAGCTCAGCTCTATGTAAGGTGGATGCCTATATAATGGCAGCTTAGATACAGCAGCTCAGCTCTATGTAAGGAGGATGCCTATATAATGGCAGCTTAGATACAGCAGCTCAGCTCTATGTAAGGTGGATGCCTATATAATGGCAGCTTAGATACAGCACTTCAGCTCTTTGTAAGGTGGATGTCTATATTATGGCAGCTTAGATACAGCAGCTCAGCTCTATGTAAGGTGGATGCCTATATAATGGCAGCTTAGATACAGCAGCTCAGCTCTATGTAAGGTGGATGCCTATATAATGGCAGCTTAGATACAGGAGCTCAGCTCTATGTAAGGTGGATGTCTATATAATGGCAGCTTAGATACAGCAGCTCAGCTCTATGTAAGGTGGATGCCTATATAACGTCAGCTTAGATACAGGAGCTCAGCTCTATGTAAGTTGAATTTCTATATACTTAGATATTATAAATCTCTGTGTGGAGAGCAGTTTGGGCGATTTATGATACTTAGAATTCCAGATCATTGTGTTGTGTTGAGGTCACTGTGACCACCGCTAATATAGGCGACACCAGTGTCTGGCATGTTGACTACCTAGTCAGGGGAGAATGGAGGCTTCCAAAGATTGTACTAGGCCCCAACCATCCAATCTTCTCTAATGAGAATCATATGGAGTGAAGACGCCCACCGAGGATCCAGTGTCTACTCCTCCTGCAGTCCTGTTAATCATTATAGGAATAGAACATATTGTATTACGTAACTTTATCAGAATGAATGTTGACAATGTTGTAGTTCTAGAATAGAGAAGAGACAAGAAGGGAATGTGCTCCAGGTCAAAGGGCGCACACTCAGAACCGGCACTACTCACCTGTAATCGGGGTGAGTATCACATTAGTTTGGGTCATGACAGCTGGACATAATGCAGGGACATGTTCTATGGATGATAAATGCTGTTTCTATAGGAGAGGGGGATAAGTGGCATCTATGGTGCCATCCAGAACAGGTTAAAATCCAACATATTCTAAGAAGGACATCAGGGAACAGTCAGTCCGTTATATACACATTGCCCATCTGTTCCAGAACTCCAAAAGGGTATTCCCATCTGAGACATGTAGTACTGATCCACTCATCTTTCCTATCCTGTATATATGGGCACAGCGCAGTACTACTACTCCTATCCTGTATATAAGGGCACAGCACAGTACTACTACTCCTATCCTGTATATATGGGCACAGCACAGTACTACTACTCCTATCCTGTATATATGGGCACAACACAGTACTACTACTGCTATCCTCTATATATGGGCACAGCACAGTACTACTACTCCTATCCTGTATATATGGGAACAGCACAGTACTACTACTCCTATCCTGTATATATGGGCACAGCACAGTACTACTACTCCTATCCTGTATATATGGGCACAGCACAGTACTACTACTCCTATCCTGTATATATGGGCACAGCACAGTACTACTACTCCTATCCTGTATATATGGGCACAGCACAGTACTACTACTCCTATCCTGTATATATGGGCACAGCACAGTACTACTACTCCTATCCTGTATATATAGGCACAGCACAGTACTACTACTCCTATCCTGTATATATATGGGCACAGCACAGTACTACTACTCCTATCCTGTATATATGGGCACAGCACAGTACTACTACTCCTATCCTGTATATATGGGCATAGCACAGCACTACTACTCCTATCCTGTATATATGGGTACAGCACAGTACTACTGCTCCTATCCTGTATATATGGACACAGCACAGCACTACTACTCCTATCCTGTATATATGGGCACAGCATAGTACTACTACTCCTATCCTGTATATATGGGCACAGTACTAATACTCCTATCCTGTATATATGGGCACCGCACAGCACTACTACTCCTATCCTGTATATATGGGCACAGCACAGCACTACTACTCCTATCCTGTATATATGGGCAGAGCACAGTACTACTACTCCTATCCTGTATATATGGGCACGGCACAGTACTACTACTCCTACCGGGTATATATGGGCACAGCACAGTACTACTACTCCTATCCTGTATATATGGGCACAGCACAGCACTACTACTCCTATCCTGTATATATGGGCACAGCACAGTACTACTACTCCTATCCTGTATATATGAGCACAGCACAGTACTACTACTCCTATCCTGTATATATGGGCACAGCACAGTAATACTACTCCTATCCTTTATAAAGTGTCACAGCACAGTACTACTACTCCTATTATGTATATATGGGCACAGCACAGCGACTCCCCTATAGATAGCACATTATAGCTTCCATATGATGCTCTGACCATGTGACACCTTTCTTCTGTGGGTTCTATCCGGCTGATCCAGTACAGTGTGAAGAATAAGTGCAAAACCTGCAATTTAGGGACTGGCTTTTCCCTATAATCCGGTTTTCCGGTTTTTCATGCATGACACAGCGTCCTGCCCCCACCCTTTATATCCTCCCCCGGGTCCTGTGCTGCTGCTCACTCTCCATCCCTGGTCTCACACACAGCATCACATCCAGGTTCGTATTCTTACAGCTCCTTGGGGTAGGTAAGATCCTTTAAGGACGTGTCCCTTTAAGGGTGACATCTAGTGATTACATAACTGTATAGGATAATACTTTCTGTGCCGCCATCCATTGCTCGATAGATGAATGTTACCTGTAGGAGGTGTATACAGATCCATAGAAACAGGAGGTAAGTATCAATGCCATATTAATATAGGACTATATGGACTATTGTTCTTTCTTCTTACATGGGACTGCAGGAGGTATGTCAATTGGGCCGTATCAATACTATATTAATATGGGACTATATGGACTATTGTTCTTTCCTCTTACATAGGACTGCAGGAGGTAAGTATCAATACCATATTAATATAGGACTATATGGACTCTTGTTCTTTCTTCTTACATGGGACTGCAGGAGGTAAGTCTATTGGACCGTATCAATACTATATTAATATGGGACTGTATGGACTATTGTTCTTTCCTCTGACGTGGGACTGCAGGAGGTAAGTCTATTGGTCCATATCAATACTATTTAATATAAGACTATATGGACTATTGTTCTTTCCTCTTACATAGGACTGCTGGAAGTTATTCTTGTGTATTGTAGAAACTAAGATGCATTCAATGTCCAGAAATTCAGAGAACAAGTTCAGCTCTGCTACATCTACAAGTTACATCAGTCTTCATACCGCAAAGTATTATCTATGCATTACATGGGACTGCAAAAAAAAGGGAGCTGCTGTATATTCAGTGGTTTGGGATATCCCCTGGATATAACTAATAATTGTTAGCAGTCCCATGTACAAGTCTGATGTAACTTGTAGATGTAGCAGTGCTGAACGTGTTGTCTAACTTTTCAGCGATTCTGTTGTATGTATCTTAGATTGTGCAATGAGTGACAATCGCTTCCAGCAGTCCTATGTAAAACAGAACAATAGTAAGATTTTAGTTGCTATTGGAAGAAAAAAAACCACACGTTACAGGTGTATTGTCTGTATCTGGTTTTATAATAACTTTATTTGTTTTCCAAACTCTGCACATTTCTAGCTCTCTGCTGCCCCCTCCTGTCCGCATTCTGATAGTACATTGGTCAAACAATACAAATTGGATTGAGTTGAGCCAAACAACAAACTTCTACTATGTAATAATAATAATTCTTTGTTTATATAGCGCACACAGATTGCACAGAACTATTTCTTTATTTCTTCATCTTTCAGTCTCTTCCCCCCTATTCAGCTGTCACAATGTCCGAAGGAAATCCCCAGGTTATCCCCAAACCCATAAAGCTGATTGCCGCTGCCTGTAACAATATGGGGATCGGATGGAAAGGCAACTTACCCTGGGATCTACCGTAAGTACTGCCCTATGATACTAGAGATATAGCACAGCGGCTATCCTGGAGGGAAAACTACAACCCCCAGCATGCACTGAGCCCCATGAGAACCAGTATAGACATCATAGTATTGTTATAGTATCTTCATAGTATCATTGTGTTACTATAGTATTATTATACCATCATCATAATATTATACTGTATTATCATAGTATCATTATAGTATTATCATAGTATTATCATATTATTCTTGTACAGTAGTATCTTCATAATACCCTCATAGTATCATTATGTGTTATTATAGTATTATTATGGTATCATCATCATATTATAGTATTATCATAGTGATATCATCATAGTAGTATAATAGTATCATTATAGTTCCAACATAGTGTAATAGTAACATTACAGCATTTTCATAGTATCATCATAGTATTCTTATGATTCCATAATAATACTATAGTATTATTATACTACTGTATAACACCCCCTTAGTATCATTACACTAACATAGTATCATTGTAGTTAAAACATAGTGTAATAGTAACATTACTGCATTACCATAGTATCATCATAGTATTCTTGTACAGTAGTATCTTCATAATACCCTCATAGTATCATTATAGTATCTTCATAGTACCAACATAGTACCCTCATAGTATCATTATGTGTTATTATAGTATTATTATGGTATCATCATCATATAGTATTATCATAGTGATATCATAATAGCAGTATAATAGTATCATTATAGTTCCAACATAGCGTAATTGTACCATTACAGCATTGTCATAGTATCATCATAGTGTTATAGTATTATCATAGTATTCTTGTACAGTAGTATCGTCATACTGTTACTATAGTATTATCATAGTATCATTATAACATGATCGCAGTGATATCATCAGAGTCGTATGACAGTATCATTATAGTATCAACATAGTACCCTCGTAGTATGATTACAGCATTATCATAGTGTTATAGTATTATAGTATCATCATAGTACAATTATAGTAGCACCATCGTGTCAAAATCGTATCATCATATTATTGTTATAGTATGATCATAGTATCCTCATAGTATCATCGTAGTAGCTTCATAGCATCCTCATAGTAACATCATAGTATAAGTACAGCATCATCATATTATCAAGTGCTCAGGAGGCGGACCCTTCATGTGAAATGCACTTTCCCAGCCCATTGGCTCTGAGCAGTCAGCTGATTGGATCATATAAGGACCGCCTCCTGGGCACGTGCCAACATACTGCCTGAGACATATAAACTCAATTATTCAGCTATAAAACCTGCAGACCCTGGATGTTCACTCCCAAAATCATCTTTTATCTTTGTGTCTTCATGCAGAAAAGAATTCCAGTATCTCCTAGACTCCATAACTACAGTAAAACAGCCGGGTAAGATGCACTGTGCTAGATAATACTGCCATATAGTGCACAGTAATAACAGTAACGTGATATCTACAGCACTGTGCTAGATAATACTGCCATATAGTGCACAGTAATAACAGTAATGTGATATCTACAGCGCTGTGCTAGATAATACTGCCATATAGTGCACAGTAATAATAGTAATGTTATATCTACAGCATTGTGCTAGGTAATACTGCCATATAGTGCACAGTAATAACAGTAATGTGATATCTATAGCGCTGTGCTAGATAATACTGCCATATAGTGCACAGTAATAACAGTAGTGTGATATCTATAGCGCTGTGCTAGATAATACTGCCATATAGTGCACAGTAATAACAGTGATGTGATATCTACAGCACTGAGCTAGATAATACTGCCATATAGTGCACAGTAATAACAGTAATGTGATATATGCAGGACTTTGCTAGATAATACTGCCATATAGTGCACAGTAATAACAGTAATGTGATATCTACAGCACTGTGCTAGATAATACTGCCATATAGTGCACAGTAATAACAGTAATGTGATATCTATAGCGCTGTGCTAGATAATACTGCCATATAGTGCACAGTAATAACAGTAATGTGATATCTACAGCATTGTGCTGGATAATACTGCCGTATAGTGCACAGTAATAATAGTAATGTTATATCTACAGCATTGTGCCAGGTAATACTGCCATATAGTGCACAGTAATAACAGTAATGTGATATCTGCAGCACTGTGCTAGATAATACTACCATATAGTGCACAGTAATAACAGTAATGTGATATCTGCAGCACTGTGCTAGATAATACTGTCATATAGTGCACAATAATTACAGTAATGTATCATCTGCAGGACTGTGATAGATGATACTGCCATATAGTACACAGTAACTAACATAAATGTGATATCTACAGCACTGTGCTAGATAATACTGCCATATAGTGCACAGTAATAACAGTAATGTGATATCTGCAGGACTGTGCTAGATAATACTGCCATATAGTGCACAGTAATAAAATTAATATAACATTTACAGCACAGTGCAAGATTTTACTGTTATATAGGGCACGGTAATAACGGTATTATAAAATATACAGCACTGTGCTATATAATACTGCCCCATAGTGCACAATCATAACTGTAATGTAATATCTACAGCATTGTGCTATATAATACTGCCATATAGTGCACAATAACAGTAATGTAAGAAATACAGGATTGTGCTAAATTATACCGCCACATAGTGCACAATAATAAAAGTAACTTAAAACATAATGGGGCAAATTTACTTACCCGGTCCATTCGCGTTCCAGCGGCGGCTTCTCCGCTCTGGATTCGGGTCCGGCCGGGATTTAATAAGGTAGTTCTTCCGCCGTCCACCAGGTGGCGCGGCTGCGCTGAAAGTAAACTCATCGCGCCGGAATGCACCGAGCTGGACCAGGTGAAGGTAAGCGGTCCTTATGCGACACATTTTCGGTTTTTAAATGCGGCGGTTTTTCCGAATACGTCGGGTTTTCGTTCGGCCACGCCCCCCGATTTCCGTCGCGCGCATGCCAGCGCCGATGCGCCACAATCCGATCGCGTGCGCCAAAATCCCGGGGCAATTTAAGTACAAGCGGCGCAAAACGGAAATATTCGGGTAACACGTCGGGAAAACGCGAATCGGGCCCTTAATAAATGACCCCCAATGCTTTATAACCGCACCTACAGGGCCTAATGTTAAAATCTAGGCCTGGCTCCATTGACTGACTATGGATACATATAATTTCCCTCCTATATGGAATGTGCCAGATCCATATAATACAATATATTTATTTGATTAAAATTTTTATATTTTAAAGGAAAGAAAAATCTTCTTATTTGGGGCCGAAAGTCATTTGAGGCGTTTGATGAGAAGCTTTTACCTCTGGCGAACTGCATCATTGTGCTACTTACCAGACAGCTCAGGTAGGTGGCGCTCTAGGATTATGGATAATATATTCTCTCTTGTCTAGTTTTTTTTTCATGTTTTTTTTTTTAATGTTTTATATCTAGTGACTTACCCAAATACGCCCATTATATTTGCCGTGATGAAGAAGAGGTGGTGAAACTTGTGTCAAGTTCAACTCTGTATGACGAAATAGAAACGATGTGGGTGCTAGGAGGAGTGGAGTGTTATGTGGTAAGTGTAGGGGAGCACTGACTGGAGACAGTCACTAGGTGGAGCCACTAACCAGCACTAATAGGAAAATCAAAAACATCAACTTACAGAGTGAAATAGGAAAAATGTAAACCCCGCCCCCATGGAACTTCAATTGACCCTCCCACGCAGAGCCAGTAAAACAGTTATTTGTAAACTCTGCCCAGAGCATGCCCAATTTCATCCAAAATGTAAAAAATTTTAATAATTTTTTACTTCTTTTAACTTTATTGACCATGTTTCTTAATATCATAGGGACATATTTCTTACAGACAGTTTCTTATGACAGTTTTTCGCTTTATACTTATGTATTACTGCTTCTCCCTGCAGAACATGATGAGGCACCCGTGGTGTAACCACATCTACTTCACAAAAATTATGGCGGACTTCCAGTGTGACACTTTCTTCCCAGAATTTGATAAGAACGTCTTCAAACTCAAAGAAGGGTAAGTAAAGGGCATAGTATGTAAGATAGGATTTACAACCCGCCACCAAATCCTCATGGGGTTACATGATAAATTCCTGCTTACCTTTAGCCGCCACTAGAGGGAGCTTCAAGCTTACGGTTTATACATTGAAATAAAAAACAAGCTCAAGAGCTCCCCCTATTGGTGAATAGAAATAGATTTAAATTTCTGTTTTAACGCAAGATGTGCGACAGAGCGGTGTCCAATCAGTTTTTTTTTTGGCACAGGTTAGTTTTAAAATTTTTGGAACAGCCCTGAGAGGCTGCTGAAATAGCTTAACAATGGAGATCCGGGTGTCAGACCCCAACTATCACCTATCTGGAGGTTCAAAATTCTGTTTGTGGGTAAAGTGTTTCCAAATTTTTGAATGTATTTCACTTTCATTTTAGATATCCCGGCATCCCATCTGGAATTCAGGAAGAGAACGGAGTGAAATACATATTTCAAGTCTATGAAAAGGATCAAACCCCAAATAATTGACATTTGGAGTGAAACTGTAAGGTCTTCGTCCATCCCAGTAATCACCATCGTCTATAGGAGCCACGTATAGGAGCTGCAGCCAGTTGCCTTACAGCCAGGAAGAGGCTGCGCCTTTTATGATTGGTCAGGAGGGATTGTAAGACCGCCCACCTCCAAAACCGAAGATTTAAGATCTGGATATTTTTTTTTATATTCCATTTTTTCCTGAAATTTTCAAACAGTACTGAGCAGGCTTGGTGTTTTCAATCCATATAAAAAGTGTGGAAGTTTTGTCGGTGTTTCTGAAAGAAATAGAACTGGTTTTTGTTTATTATAAATCAATAAAATGATCTGTAAAAAAACAAACGTGTAGTAAGAAAATTCCTTTTGTACTAAAATTTGGAAAATTAAAAGGGGTGGTCAAGTATTTTCTTTTGGAATATACAGTAAAACCTTAAGTTTCCATACACTATATAAAAAGAGACGTATGTTTTTCTCACTATCTAACATGAAATCAGAATAAAACTTTCCTCGTTTTAGGTCAATTAGAATTACCAGGATTATTTAGAGTGAGCAAATGCCGGAATAATGAGAGAGAGAAATTTTAAGGCATTTTTAATACTTTCTGCAAAGTCAAAAGTTTCCATACATGTAAATAGTATTTGGTGAATCTGTAAATTGCACCCAAGGATGAAACAGACTTGTGCCAGTAGTTCACAATTCTCTTCCTGGTATCTTGGCAGATTTCTTTACACTTTCCCATGATGTTAGACAAAGAAGCAGTGTGTTTCAGTGTGTTTCAGGTACATCCACGATGGTCTCCAATTAACTCAGATTTTGCCAATAAACGTATCATATAGGCTGTCATAAATAGTTTACAGGAATAGTAATCTTAGTGTATGGAAACTTAGTGTATGGAAGTAATAAAAATGCTTATTCTGTTTTCATATCAGGGAGAAAAACCTGCATATAGATTCTTTCTATATAGTGTATGGAAACTTCTGGATTCATCTGTACTAAGCAAAGGGGGAATTCGAGTCTAAAACGTATCCAGCAGCGTTGTATCAAGAGTATTAGGCCCCATTGTAGATACCTACAACCACAGCAGACAACATACAGGCTAATAATACAACAGATTTATCATCTGGCCAATCTGACACATTGAAGCCCCCCCCCCCCCATTGTAGGGCCAAACCCCCATTTATGTCACATCCATAGCGGATACAAAGAGACAATCCATGGAGAAATCTCTATTGGGGCTCATGCACACAAACTAATCCTCGCCAGGGTGCAGGAGGGGTGAGTGCTCCTCACCCCTCCACTCTCTCTTCAAACCGAGAGGCTGCGCCATAATACAGCAAAATACATGTCGTGTATTTTTCCCTTCAGCCACCCCTGACCGGGCGCCATAGATGTCTATGCGAGTGCTCCGTGCGGCCATTGCCGTCTATGGGGTTCCTATGTACGACTGCAAGGTAGTGTGAATGGGGTCTTAGGGTTAGGGGATGTGTGTCCTTCCTCTATCATATCACCGGAGCAGTAGCTGGTGGATTTTAGGGGTGGAATAAGATTTCCCAAATATTAAAAAAAAAATTTCAGAAATTCCATTAAATATCAGATACATCCACCTTCTCCATGCCAGACTGTGATCTCCTGTGTGTCTTCATCTCCTTCTACTAAAGCCCTGTCCCCACAATCATCAGCAGACGGGCAACTATCTCCAAGGACTTGGATATGAGAAACTCAAAAATTTTTTCTGCAGAAGACGCATCAATTCTACTAATATTTACTCATTTACAGGGAGCCCATCAATGTTCATTGTGCTATTTAACCCCTTTAAGTAGTAAGAACGGCCTCCTATCTTCTCCTATCAAAAATATTTCAAGGACATTTCCAGGATAGGATAGTGCATAGCTGAGAGATCAATGTGGGTTCAACATATAAGAAGTACAGACGGTCCCCTACTTAAGGACACCCAACATACAGACGAACCCTAGTTACAGGCCCCTCTGCCCACTGTGACCTCTGGTGACCTCTCTGGATGTTAGTATAGTCCCAGACTGCAATGATCAGCTGTAAAGTGTCTGTAATGAAGCTTTATTGATAATCTTTGGTCCCATAACAGCAAAAAAATTTGAAACTCCAACAAAAATTAGTTAGTTTGGATCCACAATTATAAAATATTCAGTTCTGACTTACATACAAATTCAACTTAAGAACAAACCTAAAGAACCTATCCTGTACATAACCTGTACAGGCAGTCCCCGGGTTACATACAAGATAGGGTCTGTAGATTTGTTCTTAAGTTGAATTTGTATGTAAGTCGGAACCATATACTTTATAATTGTAACCCCAGACAAAATTTTTTTGGTCTCTGTGACAATTGGATTTAAAAAAATGTTGTATTTTCATAAGAACCAGGATTAACAATAAAGCTTAATTGTAGACACTAGAGATGAGCGAGCACTAAAATGCTCGGGTACTCGTTATTCGAGACGAACTTTTCCCGATGCTCGAGTGCTCGTCTCGAATAACGAACCCCATTGAAGTCAATGGGAGACTCGAGCATTTTTCAAGGGGACCAAGGCTCTGCACAGGGAAGCTTGGCCAAACACCTGGGAACCTCAGAAAAGGATGGAAACACCACGGAAATGGACAGGAAACAGCAGGGGCAGCATGCATGGATGCCTCTGAGGCTGCTTAATCGCACCATTATGCCAAAATTATGGGCAACAGCATGGCCATGACAGAGTGACAGAATGAAGCTAGATAGCATCTAAAACATCCAATAATTGACCCTGACACTATAGGGGACGGCATGCAGAGGCAGCGGCAGCAGCGGAAGGCTAGAGAGTGGCATGGCGACATACCCTAAATGGACTCAGGCTTCAAACCAATGGGTAGCAGAGAGGAACCAAAGGAGGTGAGCAAGAAGCGCTCAAATAATATTGGTACATGATAAAAGTTTGCCAGTATATTTTGTGGATTACACAGCAGGGTGGCGACAAAGTTAACATGGAAGCCATGAAAACAACCCAAAATTCTGCCTGACACAGCTCGTTTGATAAGGGGACGATGTATGGAGGCAGTGAACTAGTAGTAGATTAAAGGTGCTGCAGTTAAAACTATGTTAGTTGGTTCTTGGCATGGAGCTGGCGCTCCGCTGCCAGGCGAGCTTTCGCCAATCCAAGCCCCTGTCTTTAGGCTACTCCCCAAACAGCACTTCTAAGAACCTTTCGGATAAGATCAAGTGTAGTAGCGTTCTTATAAGTTTGGGATATGGCGGGTGAGGGGAATGTAAACATCTGCGCAAGAAGCGCTGAAATAATATCCGTAAATGAAAAAAGTTTTCCAGTATATTTTGTGGCTTACACAGCAGGGTGGCGACAAAGTTAACAAGTTTGATGTGGAATGCCCTGCAATAGCTCTTGGGCGGTGTGCCTTTTATCACCTAGGCTCAGCAGTTTGAGCACCGCCTGCTGTCGCTTAGCAACGGCACTGCTGCTGTGCCTAGAGCTACCGAATGATGGCGCCATGCCCACGGATGGTAATTCGGAGGAGGAGGTGGAGGAGGGGTGGGAGGATTTGGAGGTATAGTAGGCCTTTGAGACCTGGACCGAGGTAGGCCCCGCAATCCTCTGCGTCGGCAGTATATGACCAGCCCCAGGGTCAGACTCGGTCCCAGCCTGCACCAAGTTAAGTGTAGTAGCGTTCTTATAAGTTTGGGATATGGCGGGTGAGGGGAATGTAAACAGATGCGCAAGAAGCGCATGATGCGCATGGAGCTGGCGCTCCGCTGCTAGGCGAGCTTTCGCCAATCCAAGCCCCTGTCTCTAGGCTACTCCCCAAACAGCACTTCTAAGAACCTTTTGTATAAGATCAAGTGTAGTAGCGTTCTTATAAGTTTAGGATATGGCGGGTGAGGGGAATGTAAACAGATGCGCAAGAAGCGCTGAAATAATATCCGTAAATGGTAAAAGTTTGCCAGTGTATTTTGTGGATAACACAGCAGGGTGGCGACAAAGTTAACAACTTTGATGTGGAATCCATGAAAACAACCCAAATTTCGGCCTGACAAACCTCGTTTGATAAAGGGACGATGTATGGAGGCAGCTATATGGACGACTTTTGGAGGTAGCAATGGAGACAACGTGTGGAGGCTGCTATGGAGACAATTCAATTTGGATAGTGCCTGTATGTGGCAGTCCAAAAAATTTTTCAAACCAGAGGAGCAGGTAGGTGGCCCTCCAGAAAAATGGAATAGATTGAGTGCCTGTATGTGGCAGTCCAAAAAATTTTTCAAACCAGAGGAGCAGGTAGGTGGCCCTCCAGAAAAATGGAATAGATTGAGTGCCTGTATGTGGCAGTCCAAAAAATTTTTCAAACCAGAGGAGCAGGTAGGTGGCCCTCCAGAAAAATGGAATAGATTGAGTGCCTGTATGTGGCAGTCCAAAAAAGTTTTTAAACCAGAGGAGCAGGTAGGTGGCCCTCCAGAAAAATGGAATAGATTGAGTGCCTGTATGTGGCAGTCCAAAAAAGTTTTTAAACCAGAGGAGCAGGTAGGTGGCCCTCCAGAAAAATGGAATAGATTGAGTGCCTGTATGTGGCAGTCCCAAAAAATTGTTTAAAACAGAGGACCGGAAAGGTGGCCCTCCAGAAAAATTGAATAGATTGAGTGCCTGTATGTGGCACTCCCAAAAATTGTTTAAAACAGAGGACCGTGTCGGTGGCCCTCCAGAAAAATTAAATGCATAAAGTACTATACCTAGAGCCAGTGGGCCCTGTCAAAAAACAGCCAGTTTCCTCTGCTTTACTGTAGAAAGAGGAGGAGAAGGAGGAAAATGAGGAGGAGGAGGAGTGGATAAATTATTCAGGTTGAGCTTCCTTCACCTGCTGGAGATTTGAAATTAGGAGAAATCCATGCTTTATTCATCTTGATAAGCGTCAGCCTGTCAGCGCTGTCAGTCGACAGGCGTGTACGCTTATCGGTGATGATGCCACCAGCTGCACTGAAAACCCGCTCTGACAAGACGCTAGCGGCAGGGCAGGCAAGAACCTCCAAGGCGTAGAGCGCCAGTTCGTGCCACATGTCCAGCTTTGAAACCCAGTAGTTGTAGGGAGCTGTGTGATCATTTAGGACGATGGTATGGTCAGCTACGTACTCCCTCACCATCTTTCTGTAAAGATCAGCCCTACTCTGCCGAGACTGGGGACAGGTGACAGTGTCTTGCTGGGGTGACATAAAGCTGGCAAAAGCCTTGTAAAGCGTACCCCTGCCAGTGCTGGACAAGCTGCCTGCTCGCCTACTCTCCCTCACTACTTGTCCCGCAGAACTACGCACTCTGCCGCTAGCGCTGTCAGAAGGGAAATACTGTTTCAGCTTGTGCACCAGGGCCTGCTGGTATTCATGCATTCTCACACTCCTTTCCTCTCCAGGGATGAGAGTGGAAAGATTTTGCTTGTACCGTGGGTCCAGGAGAGTGAACACCCAGTAATCGGTGCTGGAATAAATTCTTTGAACGCGAGGGTCACGGGATAGGCAGTCTAGCATGAAATCTGCCATATGCGCCAGAGTACCAACGCGTAAGAATTCACTCCCCTCACTGGCCTGACTGTCCATTTCCTCCTCCTCCAACTCCTCCAACTCCTCTTCTTCTGCCCATACACGCTGAACAGTGTAGGACTCAACAATGGTCCCCTCTTGTGTCTCGCCAACATTCTCCTCCTCTTCCTCCTCATCCTCCTCCACCTCCACCTCCTCCGATATGCGCTGAGGGTGCTTTGGCTATCAACAAGGGAATCTTCTTCCCCTGTCTCTTGTGAGGAGCGCAAAGCTTCCGACTTCATGCTGACCAGAGAGTTTTTCAACAGGCCAAGCAGCGGGATGGTGAGGCTGATGATGGCGGCATCGCCACTGACCATCTGTGTTGACTCCTCAAAGTTACTCAGCACCTGACAGATATCAGACATCCACGTCCACTCCTCATTGTAGACTTGAGGAAGCTGACTGTCCTGACTACCAGTTCTGGTGGAAGTTGACATCTGGCAGTCTACAATCGCTCGGCGCTGCTGGTAAACTCTGGATAACATGGTCAGTGTTGAATTCCACCTCGTGGGCACGTCGCACAACAGTCGGTGAGCGGGCAGTTGGAGGCGGCGCTGCGCTGCCCTGAGAGTGGCAGCATCTGTGCTGGACTTCCTGAAATGCGCACAGATGCGGCGCACCTTCGTGAGCAAATCAGACAGATTGGGGTATGTCTTGAGGAAACGCTGAACTATCAGATTTAACACATGGGCCAGGCATGGCACATGTGTCAGTCTGCCGAGTTGCAGAGCCGCCACCAGGTTACGGCCGTTGTCACACACAACCATGCCTGGCTTCAGGTTCAGCGGTGCCAGCCACAGATCAGTCTGCGCCGTGATGCCCTGTAATAGTTCTTGGGCGGTGTGCCTTTTATCGCCTAGGCTCAGCAGTTTGAGCACCGCCTGCTGTCGCTTAGCGACGGCACTGCTGCTGTGCCTAGAGCTACCGACTGATGGCGACATGCCCACGGATGGTCGTTCGGAGGAGGAGGTGGAGGAGGGGTGGGAGGAGGAGGAGGCATAGTAGGCCTCAAACACCTGGACCGAGGTAGGCCCTGCAATCCTCGGCGTCGGCAGTATATGACCAGCCGCAGGGTCACACTCGGTCCCAGCCTCCACCAAGTTAACCCAATGTGCCGTCAGAGATATATAGTGGCCCTGCCCGGCAGCACTCGTCCACGTGTCCGTGGTCAGGTGGACCTTGTCAGAAACGGCGTTGGTCAGGGCACGGATTATGTTGTCTGACACGTGCTGGTGCAGGGCTGGGACGGCACATCGGGAAAAGTAGTGGCGGCTGGGGACCGAATACCGAGGGGCGGCCGCCGCCATGAGGCTGCGAAAGGCCTCGGTCTCTACTAGCCTATAGGGCAGCATCTCCAGGCTTAGCAATCTAGAGATGTGCACATTAAGGGCTTGGGCGTGCGGGTGGGTTGCACTATATTTGCGTTTCCGCTCCAGCGTCTGGGGTATGGAGAGCTGAACGCTGGTGGATGCTGTGGAGGATCGTGGAGGTGACGATGGGGTTTTTGTGGCAGGGTCCTGGGCAGGGGGCTGACTATCAGCTGACACAGGGGAAGGAGCAGTGGTGTGCACGGCCGGAGGTGAACGCGCTTGTTGCCACTGAGTGGGGTGTTTAGCATTCATATGCCTGCGCATACTGGTGGTAGTTAAGCTAGTAGTGGTGGAACCCCTGCTGATCCTGGTTTGGCAAATGTGGCACACCACAGTCCGTCGGTCATCCGGTGTTTCCTTAAAGAACCTCCAGACTTCTGAAAATCTAGCCCTCGCCGCAGGAGCCCTCGCCACGGGAGCTTCACTAGTTGACACATTTGGCGCTGATGCACCAGCTCTGGCCCTGCCTCTCCGTCTGGCCCCACCACTGCCTCTTCCAACCTGTTCTGGTCGAGGACTCTCCTCCGTCTCAGAAGCACTGTGTTCACCCGGCCTCTCAACCCAGCTTGGGTCTGTCACCTCATCATCCTCCGATCCCTCAGTCTGCTCCCCCCTCGGACTTCCTGCCCTGACAACAACTTCCCCACTGTCTGACAACCGTGTCTCCTCATCGTCGGACACCTCTTTACACACTTCTTCCACTACGTCAACAAGGTCATCATCACCCACAGACTGCGACTGGTGGAAAACCTGGGCATCGGAAAATTGCTCATCAGCAACCGGACAAGTGGTTTGTGACTGTGGGAATGGTCCAGAAAACAGTTCCTCAGAGTATGCCGGTTCAAATGGCAAATTTTGCTGGGAGGGGGCAGACTGGGGGGGAGGAGGCTGAGGTGCAGGAGCTGGAGGAGTGCCGATTTCGGTGACATGGGTGGACTGCGTGGAAGACTGACTGGTGGACAAATTGCTCGAAGCATTGTCGGCAATCCACGACATCACCTGTTCGCACTGTTCTGGCCTCAACAGTGCTCTACCACGATTCCCAGTAACTTCAGACATGAACCTAGGGAGTGTAGCTCTGCGGCGTTCCCCTGCTCCCTCATAAGCAGGTGGTGTCTCACCCCGCCCAGGACCACGGCCTCTGACCCCTGCAGTAGTTGGACGCCCACGTCCCCGCCCTCGTCCTCTACCCCTAGCCCTCGGGTTAAACATTTTGAAAATGAGAGTTATAACTTGTATTTTTTTTTTAACTTTTTTTTTTTTTTTTGTTTTTTTTTTGTGTTTTTTAGTTTTTAAAACCAAACGATGCTATCCTATTGCTATGGCTATTTTCTAGCCAAGTATTACAGCACACTACTATGCCAGATGAGATGACGCTGAGTTATGAAAAAAAATAAACGTAAAATAAAAAAGGAAATGGCAGACTGTGCCTAGTTGAAATACAACCCCGGGCCCTAATAAATTTTCCCACTTCGGTCTTTGCGATGGATATGTACGTCACTAAAACACAGTGGTCGCAAGTCTGACTCCAAATTGCTCCCAATTTGATAGTAGATGCACTGCAGCAACTACAGCCACCAGCAGATCAACCAGAAATCAAATATATATAACGCTACTGTAGGCGTAATTAAGACGTTTGTATTCTCCTATGGCTATTTTCTAGCCAAGTATTTTAGCACACTACTATGCCAGATGAGATGACGCTGAGTTATGAAAAAAATAAATGTAAAATAAAAAGAAACTGGCAGACTGTGCCTAATTGAAATACAACCCCGGGCCCTAATAAATTTTCCCACTTCGGTCTTTGCGATGGATATGTGCGTCACTAAAACACAGTGGTCGCAAGTCTGACTCCAAATTGCTCCCAATTTGATAGTAGATGCACTGCAACAACTACAGCCACCAGCAGATCAACCAGAAATCAAATATATATAACGCTACTGTAGGCGTAATTAAGCCGTTTGTATTCTCCTATGGCTATTTTCTAGCCAAGTATTATAGCACACTGCTATGCCAGATGAGATGACGCTGAGTTATGAAAAAAATAAACGTAAAATAAAAAGAAACTGGCAGACTGTGCCTAATTCTACTCAAACCCCTAATAAATTTTCCCACTTTGGTGTTTGAGGTGGATATGTGTGTCACTAAGAGCTAAACACAACGGTAGCAAGTCCCCCTGCTAATTCCTCACAATATGGTACTAGCTGCAAATAAAAAAAAAAAAAATTATAACGTTATTGTAGCCCTAAGAAGGGCTGTTGGGTTCTTTTAGAATCACTCCTGCCTAACAGTAAGCTAATAGAACACCCTAACGCTTTCCCTGAGCAGCAGCAGCTCTCTCCCTAGCGGCATCCAGACAGAGAATGATCCGAGCAGCGCGGGCAGCGGCTAGTCTATCCCAGGGTCACCTGATCTGGCCAGCCAACCACTGCTATCTACGTGTAAGGGTACCACGTCATGCTGGGTGGAGTGCAGAGTCTCCTGGCTTGTGATTGGCTCTGTTTCTGGCCGCCAAAAAGCAAAACGGCGGGAGCTGCCATTTTCTCGAGCGGGCGAAATACTCGTCCGAGCAACGAGCAGTTACGAGTACGCTAATGCTCGATCGAGCATCAAGCTCGGACGAGTATGTTCGCTCATCTCTAGTAGACACCTTTGATAACTGTTACCAGGGGTGTAACATCAGGGGAAGCAGCAATAGCAGTTGCTATGGGGCACACAGTGTCAGGGGGCCCCGGAATCTGGGTTATTGGGTGTGAACATGCTGTATTTGTGATATATATATGCTCTAAATGTGTATGCATATGTGATGTGTATATGCTGTATGTCTATTTATATGATGCATGGGTGTATATGGTGCTGTATGTATGTATGTATGTATAAGCTGTATGTATGTATATATGTTGTGTATATACTGTATGTATATTTTATATATTTTACCCCTAATATATTGTATATTAGGGGTAAGTGAAGCCCAATTCGGAAGTGCGCTATGGGGCCCTTCCTCTCCAAGTTACCCCACAGATGATTATTGTAGCCCAGGGCTAAAGTACAGTAAATTACCAATAAACAGAGGTCTGTTTGTAACTAGGGGTTGTCTGTAAGTCGGGGGTTCTTAAGTAGGGGACCGCCTGTATATATATATAAACATTGTGTACCTCCCCCATTCTATGCAAATACCTTTCACTAATACAAATCAATAAACATTCCAAAATTTGTAAAAGTTACATCCCTATAGTATATTACACATAAAAAAATGCTTCACCTTGAGTTTTCCGTAGTTTTGTTTCTCATCAGCAGATTTTCGTTTTTCTAATGAAACATCATCCTCAATTGCTCTCACGCCCCTTAATGGTTATATTTAGCCCCGATGCCTAATTGTAATAGATTACACCAAATTACATTTACATTTCATGTGAAATTCCCCATCAGACCTCTTGGATGGTCCAGTGCATTTCATGAGATTTATTTAGCCTTCATTTAACTACCCAGCATTTTTAATTTTCTGCACCCCCTGACATGGAAGAGCGCCTCAATCCCCTCTATAGAGCATTTCACCGAGGTCCTAATTACACAATTAATTTTGAGAGCGAAGCATCTTGAGGCCTGCGGAGTCCTCATTATACTGCCCCCTTACCGGGCCATTGGTGTCACCGTATCTCCAGAAGTCTCACCTACCAATCTTATTTCATTATAGTTCACTTAGAAGAAGGTTGGTTTGATTCCTTGGATCATATGGAATCTAAGTGCCCCTCATAAAGTGTAACTCCGATTTTATAATCGTTTTCACCAAATAAGTGATTCCCCCTTTCAAAACAAACAAAACGATGCCCATGTTGTGTTGGCTGCTGTTTTCTTTCCAAACTTATGACATTTTCTGTTCTGGATCTACTTGTCAGAAATCCTCCTCAGCAGCGGTGAAGTGGGAGGAGACTAACCTCTTCTTGTTTTTGCCCTAAGGCTGAGTCAGTTATAAGTTGCCCTTACTTCCCATGATGCTTTATGTTATTTCATATATTAACTCCAGGAGGAAAAACTCAGACGTAACTGAAATAACTCAGCAAATGTAGTAGGATTCCTACATCTGAATGCACTTATATCTTCATAGTGTGTACACACAGGACTATATACTGACTAACCTGGTAGCGTCCTAACATGGACTAGCATGGAGTAAGTAGTAGAAACCATCTATGAAACGTTACATGTAGTGTACAGCCTGTGCTGTGTGGTCACTAAGGGATTACAGCTTCCCTGCTGTGTAGATAGTGTCTAGAGAGCAGATGGTGGAGGAGGGGGCTGCAGAGGAGTCTATGACACATCTTGAAGTTCAGTGAGAAAGTTCTGCAGAATTACTGACTGGGATAGATTGATAATAAAGTGGTGAGATCTTCTACATCACTATGCTTTGTCAGACACTTCTGCATCACAAGTTCTGCACAGACACGTGGCTCTCCTGCTAGCTACACACAAAGAGCATCTAATGACCACGAGTGAGCAGGGAGCAGCAGTCCCTCCTTTCTGAAACAGTCTATGACTAGACAACCCCTTTCAGTAAAATAGACGTCCCCCACTAACGACACCTCAATACTAGGCCATGTTTATGATGTCCATCTGTCATATAACTCCAGAGCTAATCCTGACATACACACTAGGCTTGTTCAGGTGGTCTATAACCCCTAGATTTTTATTTTTAACAGTATAGTAGTGAATACAATTGCATAGTAATCAGAAAACTGTACAAAAAAAAAGTAAATGGAATGATCTGCAATACTAGTCCTTACCACTAACTGATGGGTGTCGCTGTTTATGTAAGAAAAGTAAAAGAAATCTGTCACCTTGTCACAGAATGATCAAGGGTTTAGTATTATTTGCTTATTTCTAAGGAACGCTATTGATATCATTGTTGTGGAACCCCTTTAAATGGGAAACATAAATTATAACAATATACTGTATGTTTATCGCTAACAGAATACAAAAAAGTAGTGTAAATGTAGTCACAATGTATAAATTACCGCATTATGCGTCAGAATATTGTTATGCTTTAATATCACCTCTAGGGGGAGTCATAATACTACAACTTTATTGCATATGTTTTTCTTCTAACTTTGTAAATTATCTTATAGAAACCTAAATTAGAATACAGGCAGTCCCCTACTTAAGAACACCTGACTTACAAACGACCCCTAGTTACAAACGGACCTATGGATTTTGGTAATTTACTGTACTTTAGTCCTAGGCTACAATAAACAGTTATAACAGTTATCACAGGTGCCTGTAATTAACATTTTTAAAAATCCAATTGTCACAGAGACCAAAAAAATTTTGACTGGGGTTACAATAATAAAGTATATGGTTCTGACTTACATACAAACTCAACTTAAGAACAAACCTACAGAACCTATCTTGTATGTAACCCGGGGACTGCCTGTACATAGAATACAGACACTGACTTATCCGATATTCAGACTACAAGATGGGGCATTTTGAAGTGCAGGGGCTACAGGAGGCAGCAGTACCCGGTGGAAACGGGCCTAGAAGAGATTCCAGATTTTACTACACTAAACTATGAACCCCTTCATGTAAGTGATGAAATGTCCTTTATAAAATTCCCTCTTTAATGTGAAATCTTGCCGTTCCCCTACAAAACAAATCTCCTCCAAAATCAGATACAAATGATCAGAGAAGAGTCATATTTACCTAGCTATATCCAGTGATGTACTGAGAATGGTTAAAGAGGCGAAAACTGTAACCCCTGTAGCTGCATATTTCTCTGTAGCCACTGTTACCTGACTATATATACTGAACTACTGCTACTTGTGGCAGCTTGTGTCATAAATCTTAGTGTGTAGAGTAAGGTTGAAGGATTTATGATGCTTAGATTGCTGGGAGTGAAAAGAAAACGAAGTGTTGTACAACGGCCTATGGGCTGAGTCACTATTGAGATCCCTGGGGTGAGGAGACCTCTATGCTACTCTCAGCTGTGGCTTGTATTTTTGAAGAGTATAATTTCATATCTCTTTAAGATGTGTTCCATCCATGTAATTGAGGTAAGGAATTTTGCTTTTAAGGTGATTATCTACGATGGCCACTATCTACAGCTTATATAAAGTTGCGATACCAAGCTACGCAGTTTGCCTTTAAATTTTGCAAGGTGTTTCCTGGTGTCTTCATGATGCCTCGTGTCACCTTGTCTCAAGGAAGCGGAGACGAACGCTAATTAGAATTCATTGTTAATCATTCCTCTATTTACATTACTTCTCATCGGCCTAACAAGGGTGAGAACGCCCGGATTCTGATTGCTTCATTCACGAATGTTTGTCACTATTGTCCTCGGCTTTGTGTTGCGGAGACAGGTATTTGTCAGCTATCTCAATGGTGCCAATCTAGTGTCATATCCCAGAATCCAAAGCTACGGAGCCCAAGTTGTAGAGAAGCACTTAAAGAAGATGTTCTACCACCTCCATCAACTCCAAATCTTCAGATAGTTTTAACGACACACAATGGGGCTTATTTACTAAAGGTCCGCAGCCGCATTTTTGTCTGGTTTTGAAATTTTTCAGGGGTCATGCCGGGAAATGTGTCGCACACGATCGGATTTTGGCGCATCGGCGCCGGCTTTCATGCTACACAAATCGGGGGCAGGCCGTCGGACTATCTGATGGATTCGGACTAAGCGTGGGATTTAACGTTTAAATTTGTGTTGCAAGCCATGCACTTACATGCACCAGGAAGAAAAAGGTGAACTTGGGGGACCTGATCAGGGAAGCAGGAAATCGGGCGCACAATCTTCTTGAATCGCGGCAGATGTTCATTCCGGTGGACATTCCGGATCGGGTATCGCGCAGGACCTTGTAAGTAAATGTGCCCCACTGTTTTTAACTCTATGAACCTGTGAGTCCATACAAGGCGGGTGTCTGCTGTTTCATACTGCTCATACATTCACCAAAAACACCCATAAGATGATGGGTGTTAACCTTCTATGTGCGAAAACTCTTGCATTTTTCAACAATCACTATCAGAGCCTGCTGTGGTGGTGAAGAAGTATATGAGCAATATACAGGCAGTCCCCAGGTTACGTACAGGATTGGTTCTTTAGGTTTGTTCTTTAGTTAAATTTGTATGTAAGTCGGAACTGTATATTTTATAATTGTAACCACAGCCAAATTCTTTTTGGTCTCTGTGACAATTGGATTTTAAAAATTTTGGACAGTCATAAGAATCAGGATTAACAAAAAAGATTAATTGCAGAAACCTTTCATAACTGTTACAGCTGATTATTGTTGTACAGGGCTAAAGTGCAGTAAATTACCAATTACCAGAGGTCCGTTTGTAACTAGGAGTCGTCTGTAAGTCGGGTGTTCTTAAGAAGGGGACCATCTGTACTGCAATACTTTTGTACTGCAGTAATTTGTTTGGGCAATCGGATTCAAGCTCTGCCTGATCTCTCAATATTCAAAAATTAATATCTCATTTGGGAACTATCTGAATCCCAGCTTTTTTTGGCACTGCTTCACCCATAAAAAATTAAATAAAAAATGATCAAAGGTCACACATTTCCCAAACTGGTCTCGATGAAAACACAGTTCGCCCTGCAAAAAGTGACACCTTATAGAGCACTGTACACCGAAATATAAAAGAAAAAGTTACAGGTGTTAGAACCTGTGAACTTTCACTTTTGAATGCCCCACGCCGGCCCACTTCACCGCCAGCCTTGTCCCCTTCACGCCACTCCTACTTGGTGTGAATCTCAGACGTGGATTGAAAATGGCGTCAATTGTCAATTTGTCAACTTTTTTCCGCAGCTTCCCAACACATTGCATGAAATAGGGCAGCACGGTGGCTTAGTGTTTAGCACTACAGCCTTGCAGCGCCGGGGATCTTGGTTCAAGTCCCAGGGTCAACATCTGCAAAGAGTTCTTATGTTCTCTTTGTGCTTGCGTGGGTTTCCTCCAGTTTCCTCCCCCACTGCAAATCATACTGGCTGGTAGGTTGATTAGATTGTGAGCCCCATTTAGGATAGGGACTGATTTGGCAAACCTCCGATTACGCTATCTAACACTGCAGTAGAGTAGAAGCGGTCCGATATATTCATGAGGGGTCAGGTTTGTGGGCGTTTTTTGATTGCGGTGACGCACGGCAGTCACCGCCGGCCTTTGGAGCAAGTGGGGCGGTCCGGGGAAGAGGCAGCGCCTCAGACCGCCCCTCATGAATACACCGGACAGCTTTGCGAGTGTTCCAACGTTAACATTGTATTCCGCCGCAGTATTAGATTGCGTTATCGGAGGTTTCCGGTAACGCTTCCATTCTAACTCTGTGGTGTTTGTTTAAGCATTAGGACCTCCTTAGTAAGCAGCTCCTAGTGCCGAATTTATGGGTGACAGGTCCTCTTTAAATACTAAATAGTCCATTTAGGAACTCCAATTTTTCCTGGAATAAACAAGCCCTAATTCATTCCTGTAAATAGAAAAAAAAAATTTTTCTAGATTTTGGAGTCAGAAGGATGGGGGGTAAAGAATGGAAAAGCAAAAACAGAAAAGAGGTAAGGGGTTTGGGGTAAGTGGTTACTGTAGATTACTCTGTATTGGGTCTAGTTGCGATATTGTGAATCTACTTGGAGAGGACCCTCTGATCTTGTTTCGTGGTGAATACACATTTAACAGAATACCACAGTTCCATACCACAGTTTTTGTAATTTTTAAAAAATAATAATTTACATCTACAAAAATTCAAGTCTTCAGCCTAACGTCTTTTAGGGTTAATATCGGAAGAAAACACTTGAAGGCCGATACTGAGTGTCTTGTTTAGGAGCTTGTTCATGACACGATGTGACACGGTGAAGGACTCTCCTTTCGGTTTATGATGCCGCTAGGACACTAATTATAAGCTCTCATTAATCAATGCTATATTTGCATTTGTACTCGCAGTGTAAGGTGACCGGGGTGAGGGCATCTTTCCTGATGTTTGTGTAGTAGTTGATTAATGCATTCTTCTTTCCTGTGTTGCTTCGCTGCACCTTTTCCAATATTTTGTTTTGTCTTGTATTTTCTATGTAGATTTTAATTGCTGCAGGATGGGTGACCTGTGTGGGCCACCATAGTGGGGGTAGTGACCCCTATGACATTTGGAGGAGCAGAGTTGCTAAAAACAAGCACAAGAAAAACAAGTAGGAAAAACATATTGAATATGAATAAGCTGCTTCTGTAACTTTTAAGGCTGGTAGGGGATGAGCGTTTGTCTTGGTCAAGGCATCTACCACCCAACCCTCAGGGCACACACCAAAAAGAAAATACCTCCGAATGAAGCTCCACAACAATAATTTCTTTTAAAGGTCCCAGTAAGGATTTGTTGTTTCGAGAACAAACCACCACCCACTCGCTGCTCCTCTCCAGATCTTGAGAGGATGTTCACGGAAACCATCTACACCCTATACATCTAATCTAATAATTATCAGAACCGTCACAGATTTGGGGGTCCTTCTCACTGGCTCCGGTTCTGGGAGAGTGTAATGGTAAAAAATTGAGTGTAATGGTGGGTACGCAAGGCCACAAAATAATTTCATGGTCTATGCCTCTTCCCTTACTCCGCACCCAATAAAATCCTATAGTGTGCCAACACAACCCTTAGAGGCCCCCACAGTGTATAGTGTTTCCCTTTAAAGTCCCCTAATATACTGCCCCATTCGTGTTGCCTCCATACTATATATTGCCCCAATGTGTCCCCCATACTGTATAATTCCCCCCTTTTCTGCGCTACCTCAGCTTCTCTGTTGGGCCAGTCCAATTGTGGAAAGGAGGTTGCATATAATCCATGAGGGAGAGGGGGCTGCAAATAATGCATGGGGGGAACGGGGGCTGCATATAATCTACAGAAGGAGGGGGGCTGCATATAATGTATGGGGGTGAGGCTACATATAAAGCATCTGGGGTGAGGGCTATAGATTTATGCATGGAGGGGAGGGGGATACATATAATAGATGGGGTGGGGTGTAGGAGATGCATATAATCCTATGGGGGCTGCATATAATGTATCCATGCTGCTACGTGAGTTTACTGCAAAGGGGCCCATTGAGGCCATGGGACAGTGCTCTCTGAGCGGGGCTTGTGCCAGCACTGGGCATGCCTGGGCAAGTGTGGGGCCCAGAGCTGCTGGAAGGGATGGGACTATTTGGGATGATAAACTAGGAAATATGTAATATAGGGAACAGGAGACTGTTTTAGTTTTTGAATTTTTAATGACGCCACGTGACTTCACTGCAAAGGGGACCAAGAAGGCTCTGTCACCCAGGGGCCTACTGAAACCTAGAGCTGACCCTGTCTCTGAGTGTAGCAGAGCTGAGTGTGTTCAGTGATGTGTATACAGATGTCTTCTACATGGATTAGTGAGGTACAAGATCTCCCCTGTTTCCTATTAGTCGCTACATCTCAGTCAGTGATTCTACAGAACTTTCTCTGTCTCACTCCTCTCCTCATGCTTCTCCCCTACCTTATATTGTACATGGCACCATGTTTCTTGCTCCTCCATGTGTTGAAAGCTGTCAGGCTAGGTAAATACAAGGTATCATGGGATCTGTGGGTAAAGTAAATTGTACTCATCTTCAGGGAAGATACAGAAAGAGATTAGTTAGTAAGTTAGTTCAGAGATAAAAGGGGGAGCAGTACAATATGGGCATTGTTCTGTTTGATTTTAAAGGGGTAAGTACATTAGAGAATATGGTTAAATCATTTTAACGTCAAAGTTATGCCTTAAAGTACAATTAGGATTGGGATTGAAAAAGAATAATAACACACTTGCCAGTGGCGTGAACATCATTCTCTGCGTTTAGACTCCTAGCATTTCCGAAAGTTCAGTTGATCATGTGACCTTTGCAGTTGCACAAGGAAGTACTTTAGTTTCTCCACCTTTGTAATTGTTGGGGCATTTGGGCTCTAAATCCCTACCATGTGGTTAAAGGATAAGTGTATATTACTCTGTAAAGTTATTTTATGTTCTGTTAAAAAATATATATGACCCACTGCCTGGTAATGCTGTTGGAGTAGACACCACAGGCCTGATCAACCTGCTGTGATCTGTAACTTAGGTAACCCAGTTTTATTAAGATCCAGCTTTCCCAAGAGATCTCTAGATATCCTTCTGTATAGGCTGCACATGAATGTAACTTCAGCGCCAACTGGTGCTGATCGTTTATGTATTTTGTGCAGTGTATCTCATGTAAATATGTTATATTCCTATTGCAACCTCTGCTTCGTTCCCTGATCTAGATTCTTTGCCGTCTGTATTGGCCGGTTTTTAAATTTCCGACTCCGCTCCTGTGCCCCCTGTCCTGACCTCCTGCCTGACTACGACTCTAACTCTGTCTGCCGTTTCTGTACCTTGCCTTGGCCACTTCCGCGAGCAAGTCACGCCTTTGGAGCTACCTGGTGGAATCCCTCTGGTGAATACCGGGTGCCACTTAGACTGCGCTCCAAGGTGCTGGCTTACGTCATTGCTCTGAGCGGCTCAGTGGGTCCACCACCACCGATTCTGACTGGCTGTTTGGTTGGGTTGCTTCTCTGGAACATTTCAAAAGTCTATCAATTGAGGCTAAGCTCTAGATTTGTTGGGTCTTTCCAGATTTAGTCTTTTCTGACAAGGATTTCTGTTGTAAGATTACCGGGTTGATTTGTGCTGGTGGTGCAGCAAAGCTGAAAAAGCCCTACCCAGCACTGAAAACCACATCTGCAGTTCTGAATGCGGTTCTAACCCCACCATTTAAGGTAAAGATCTTGTTCTTATAAACAAACTTTCACGACAGGGTTGCATGCCACCAGCATAGGATATTGCTCAGCCTGTTCTGCAATAAAGAAACTGTAAGTTTATTCATCGGCTCTGTTCTACATGTAGGTCCATGCCCAAAACTGTTGTCATTATGGGCATCCCCGTACCATCAGGACCTAGGACCTACTACATACACCTAGAGTTCTGCTATTCTTGCTTGCCAATAACTGTTTTATTTTATAGTATTGCCGACCAGTTAGTGTGGCTAATACTCAATGACACAGATAAACATGAGGGGTCATCAACCAACCCAGCTTATAGTACTTGTATATGGCTTATATGATCCAAGTTTGAAACATTTTGAAGTTGTAAACCTAGGAAGTTCCCAATAATTCATATTCTGGCCACACAGAACCTTTTTTTTGTAGATAAAACATTCCGGTTCAGTGTCATTGATGTCCCAACCTCTGACTATGACACCGGTAATGGAGATTAAAAGAACTCACATGGTAATCTTGGCCAAAGTCAATATTTCTGCATATCTCTCCCCTTATGTCCACAGCAACATCTCATTCTACTTGTGATTTTCCTGTCCACACAATGTTAGGCAAACTGAAGGTTTGGAACAAAAATAAATGAAATTGCAATTCTGTCTTGGGAATATCAGCGGAGGGAACGGAATGATCCGGAGCTGGTGGAATCAGTAGAACTGAACGGAGATTAGCGAGCAGTGGGGACATCAGTGGAGCAGATAATAGCTTGCGAGCTTTGTTTTATTTTTACAGCCGGCCTTCTTAAGACGTGCACACCAAGTCTTATAATCTCAAGGCAATCAACAGTAAATTTTTTTAAAGGCAAGAAAATATCAAAAGAACGTGCACGCAAAAGTCATCCACCAGACGTCAATGTAACTATGAAGACTGGGCAACCAGGTAGTGAGCAATGCCCAAAAAAGTGAAGAGCATCAGATACTTTACTAGCATATGCACATGACCTTACAAGTCTAGCACCTGTGTTTTTGGGTATTTTTCAAATTATTTTTAAAGGTGAAGTTTGTAACTTTTTTCATTGAACTTAAAAAGTCCTCCTGGCTACTCCAAAAGGGGCACGAGTATGAGGTCTACATAAAAGCATCTCCAAATTCAAGCTTGGTTAGGGTTAGGGATCAATTGTCAAAGCTTGGAAAGGACACATCTAGATCTTGGCTTCCAGCTGGGCAGCCACCCCACTGTCCACTGAGGTCTAGCTAAAGCCATCTCCAAAAGAAAGCTCAGCTATGGTCAGGGATCAATATATAGAGCATAGGAAGTGTAGAGCATAGGAAGGCCACATTTATTTACCCGGTCCGGAGGATTTCCCGAAAGTGCATTGTGCTACGACAATGCACTCTGCCGCGATTCAATAAGATTGTGCGTCCGATTTCCTGAATGTGTCGCTTCCCCGATCAGGTTTGCTGGAGTTCACCATCTTCCTCCCGATGCATGTAAGTGCTTGTCTTGCGACACAAGTAGCGCTCCGGACATTTGGGCACTATTTTCCGTTATGGGGTTCACCACCGTCTATTTTTTTGCTTTTTACATTTTTGTAAACTTTTTTTTTAACTATTTTTTAGACCCTCTAGGGTACTTTAACCCTAGATGGCTTGATCATTCCTACCATATACTGCAATACTACTGTATTGCAGTAAATGGCATTTTTTCACAGCATTCATTACAATATACTGCAGACACCAGACAGCCTCGGGTCTTCCTCAGACCCGAGGCTGTCATTGCAACCAATCGCCACTCCCCCATGACGTCCAGGGGAGTGACGATCGGGAGAAAGATGCCTGCGGCCACGCACCGCCATCTGTTAAATGCCGTCTCTGATGGATTACCACTCCGATGTAACACCGATTGCGGCTATTAGTGGTGGGTGTTTGCTGCAATATGCAGCAAACCCCACCTCTGCAGGAAGAGGGCTCATCCCGTGAGCCCTCTTCATACAGTCCTTGCACCTCTGTGCAGAGCTTGAAGGGGTTAGGTGAATTTATTGGTTTCTTCCCTACGACCTACATACAAAGATCCGGACTTCACAGCTACAGTTTCACTACCTCTTGATGTAGTTCCGATGTAGATGGCAGCTTACTAAGGCTGATCAAGATACCGGTGTGTGAGTCAAGGCTGTTGGGAGTCAAGGTAAAGGATAAAACAAGTACAAGGGACTGATTCAGTAGCAGGTCAAGTCTTGGTCTCCATGGAAGGTCAGCAGGACTGAAACTTGAGTCTTTGAACAAGGTTATACCCATTAATAGCAAACTAACAACAACCCCTTTAAATTGAGTATTTTTTTTTTCTTCCAGGCATTATTACAATGCTCACTGATGGGTGTTCTCCGTCTGGTAAATTGTATGATTATTTATCATCTTGTAATGGCAGGACATCTCGTGCTTGGCGCTCCACGCAGGGAAAACAGTAGATAATACACAATTAAAGTTGCATCAACTCTTCTCAGCTTCTTTCATTTTCAATCGACGTAATTGAGTTTTCAAAGATTTAACAGATAAATAATGCAGAAGGTAAATATAAAGCTGCGGCGCATTACCCATTATGTACATGAAGGCCTCTCAAGCCTCCGAGACGCTGACACCTTACTGCGGAAATTTATTACGTTTCATAAAACGTGCCGCAGTGTCACAGGAATCATTACTAGACTGAGAGGTTCTAAATAAATAATTGTCAAAAAATCTTGTAAATATAAGGAATAAATCAATGTTGTGTTACTATGTTGGTGACATGGGCCTATGGGCCTAAACAAGGGAGTTGAAGGCCGAGTTACAATGTGGATTACAAAGGAGGCAATCGCGTAAACGGATTAAACAACCCTACTGTAATTTTTTTATTAACTTAAAACATAACTTAAATTATCTGAAACTCCACCCACCTGCCTAATTATTATAATTATTTTTCATGATACATATTTTTCAATAAAATGATAACTTTCTATAAAACATGCAAGGAAGCAGAACTCCTGACGAATTGTGAAGATTTATCACAGATTTTTTTTTTTTCACCCAAGGGCAAAGTGCGACGTTTTAGCTGAAACATTGCGCTTTGCCCTTGGGTGAATAAATCTTCACAATTCGCCAGAATTGCTGTTTCCTGGCATGTTTTGTGGATATCATTTTTATCACCCCTTGGGTGTGTTGAAGTCTGCACCCTGGTTGGGACCCTGATCCTGCTACTTGCTGTGCTGCTTTATGACGTATCTTGACAACTCTCCTATAGGTAGCATCAAGTGATAAAACTAATCATTTAAACCCACCACTAGGGGGAGCTTTACATATCACAATTAATACAGCTTCCACTGTACCACAGCCTACAGATAGGTATGCCTCTGTGCCAAGGCCAACATTACAGAGGCAAAGACACAGATGACTTTTACATGATGATGTCATAATTGGGGAGGGTTGAGTGTCCTGCTCTTGCTCTCTTGAAAGCAGGAGGACAAATTTTTAAAAACATAGGGCCACATGTATCACTCGTTTTTTCTGTTGTTTTTGCGTCTTTTCATTCAGGCGCACCGTTTTTGCGCCATTTTTGCGATTAAACACCAAACTAGCCGCGCAGCAAAAATAAGCAGCTTTCCCTCATCTATCTTACCAATCCAGATGTTTTGCTGCGCCTAATGATATTCATCACTTGCAACGTTTTCATTTAGGCGCAAAAACGGGCGCAAAAACACTCCAGCCCGGAGGTGGCGTTATCTGAGAAGAAAGCACTGAGCCCCTTTGCAGAACAGCTCATTTCTACCAGCAGAGCTCAGCCAGAGACTGGAACATATAATAGATACATTAGATACATTGCAGACAGGAGCTGCAGACTCTATTTACAGTTCATCACCTTCTATTTACAAAACATTCTGCAAAACGCTGAGCTCACAGCAAGAGAGAAGAGAACTTTGCACAAGTTTGCAGAAGCGTGCAGAAGTTTGCAGATACTACATACAAGTGTCCCCCATGTAATTCTGCACAGTGTCTGAGGGGGATACTGTGCAGAATTACAGGGCTGCAGCAGGAGACCAGCACTGGGGGATCCCCTCCAGTAGAAGCCACTGCTGAGGAGGTCACTGGGTGCTGGGTGTCACACACCTGGGTGCTGCTGTGAGTGTTATCTTCATTCTGGGCTGTGGGAGAAGCAGAGAGGAGCTTGTAGCAGGATCACATGTAAGTGCCCGAATCTAACATTGCACCTAAACTGCGCCAAAATTGCGCCTAAACTGTGTTAAAGTAAAGTGATTAATAAGAGGCAGAAAATATGCTTATCACAGATGGTTGTAGCTTGTGATAATTCGGGCAAAACAGTGCGCCAGAATTTAGGCGCAACTACTACACTTAGGCGCACAAAAGTGATAAATGTGGCCCATAGTATTGTACCCTGGAGATCAGTTCAGGGCAGAAAATGCTACAGTATGTATGACACTGCATAAGACAGGAGCAGGATTGTGGCTCCTTTACCATCATGATCTTGTTCACGTCTTCCGTATAGAAGAAAAGGTCAGTACCCATGTCCTCTACTGTAGACTCAGTGCATGACTAAAGCTTCACCTGGTGGCCAACAGTGGGAAATATTTAAAAAGATGGTATCATAATTTATATTATTATTAATTTTAAAAAATTCTACTACGGTGATGTAGGCCCTTTGTGTGCTGACATACAGCACTGGACCCCTTTAAAGGGAACCTGTCACCAGGGACCTCATTTTCACAAAAGACAGATTGTAAAAGCCCATGACACCTGCAGTGCAAAAATGCCTCTCTGCCTTTTCTAAGCATTTGCATTAAATATAATTGTACAATAAAATCCTGGGGTAGTCCCAGGGGTTGGGCTTTGCTTAAGATGCATTCAAAAAACAACATGTGACTTGTCTGAGCTGCAGGCTGTGCTCCTGTACAGCTTGGCCCTCCCCTACTGATGTCAGGATGACCAGGCTGTCACCCCTGAGAAGGAGCAGGAGGAGGAGCTGTACAGGAGCACAAAGGTGGGGGCTAAGATCTGAGGAGTGAGTAACACAGACAAGGCACATGTTGTGTTTTGAAATGCATCCAAACCAAAGTCCAGCCCCTTGGACTACCCCAGGATTTTGTCAGGATACAGGGTAAGTTATAACACACAATTATATTGTAATGCAAATGCTTAGAAAAGGCAGAAAGGCAGATGTGTACTGCAGGTGTAATGGGCTTCTGCAACCTGTCTTTAGTGAAAATGAGGTCCCTGGTGACAGGTTCCCTTTAAGTTTAATGGGTGACCTTAACCTTTCCATACCTTTCTATAGCTCCGTATAGAGCTGTATAGTAGACGTCTGTGTGAGGCACATACTCTGCTTTTCCCTAAGTCTGCTGTAGTCGTAGTCTTGTCAGGTGAAATAAATGAACTACAATTTTTTTTCCATCCCCTGAGTTTCCTCTCAGTTTGCTAAACTTTACCTTATATTTTTGAATTATTTTTTTTTTTTACTTTTTATTTTTTGCACTTTGCACTCTGTCTCTTCTGGGGTTTCCAAATGCCATTATTTTTTCTAGAGGAAGAAGCGGGACACCTCAAGCAGATGATTAATGCAGACGCAGTTCAGGTTTCTGCCGTCTGCAGTCTCTCCGTGAGGATGTCATCCGGCCAACGCAAGCGGCAAAAAAAAAAAACTATTACCAGGAAATAGTTGGAACATTCAGGCAACTCACAGCTACAAGTCAATTACACGTTTTTTTTTACAAAGTTCAGAGTTTATTTGCTCTCGCAGCTTGATACGCGCTAATTAGCAAAGTGGCAGCGGAAGAATGGCAATTATACAAGATGAATTGTTTAATCTTAATATGTTTTATTTTTAATGGACTTAATAACACAGCATCGTTATACATCTTGTGATTCTAGCAGAATATTTAAAATGTCGGGAGAATGTATTTGATTGTATATTAATGTTAAGGAAAAAAAACGGCCAATTTCACATCTAGGTCGCTTTCGCACTTAGCCCGCTTACACATTCAGGCCGCTTTCACGTACAGGCCGCTTTCACGTACAGGTTCCTGTCACATTCAGGCTGCTTTCACATGTCCTGGATTCAGTATGACAGTCCCATTTATTGAGCACTGCTCCGCCATCCCGGATGGTTAGGAAAATGGCCCTGCATGTCCCGGTTTCTTCTAACTCCTGGTCCACACCCAGTCAGAGACATCAGGACCAGGAAATGGGCTCAGCTCCTGCTGCCTCCACACTTCTGCTTCTACTTTCTAGCAGATGTATCGGCTCGGCTGGCCCGGTCCCTACCTCCAAGTGAGCTCAGAGCCCAGACAGAAGGAGAAGAAGCAGAACTACTGCAGGGGAATGATGGAAAAGTAAGTAGCAAAGTTACTTTGATACCCAGGAGGGGAGTGCGGCCACAATATAAGGGAGAATGGAGGACAGGGGGCCACAATATGAAGAGGATGTAGGCCACAATATGAAGAGGATGGAGGCCACAATATGAAGAGGATGGGGGAGGGAGGCCACAATATGAAGAGGATGGAAGACAGGAAGCCACAATATGAGGGATGATGGAGGACAGAGGCTATAATATAAGGTAGAATGGAGGACAGAGGCTACAATATGAAGAGGATGTAGAAGAGAGGCCACAATATGAAGAGGATGGAGGACAGGAGACCACAATATGAGGGAAGATGGACGACAGAGGCTACAATATGAGGTGGATGGAGGACGGGTGGCCACAATATAAGGAAGATGTAGAACAGGAGTTCACAATATGAGGGAGAATGGAGCACAGGTGGCCACAATATGGAGAGGATGGAGGACAGGAAGCCACAATATGGAGAGGATGGAGGACAAGAAGTCACAATATGAGGATGGAGGACAGGAGGCCACAATATGAGGAGGATGGAGGGCACAAGGACACAATATGAGGAGGATGGAGTACAGAAGGACACAATATGAGGAGGATGGAGGGCACAAGGACAAAATATGAGGAGGATGGAGAGCATGGGGCCACAAAGGGAAGGGGAGAAAGAGAGGGGCCACAATATGAGGAGGGGTAGGAGTACAGAAAGTATTATATATGAGTGAAGGGGAGATAAATAAAACTGGGGTAACAAAAGTAAAGGGAGGATAAAATTAAAGGAGCATTATATTGGTCCATAGGGGGTTGGCCAATTTAGAAGACATTATATAATTTTGGAGCCACTAAGGTCAATATTACATTGTGTTTGAGGGTGGGACAATGGGTGTGGTTTACTCTTTCTTCCGCTATCCCTAAGGTTGGGAGGCATGCATAAAGGCCACTATAATATTAAGGTCGCTTTCACATTCCTATAATATGGGAAATATGGCATGACTTGGTCAAATCGTACATTTTTTTGGCTGCCCCTCCTAAATGTACATTCTTGCCATCAGGATGTACAATTACTGCTCTATTAAAATTAATTTAGTGCCCAACCCCTTGTATACCCACAAAATATAATACCCATCTTAGCGGTCCTCACATAGCATGACACCCACTTATATTGTCCTAGTACATGGGCCCTGTTAAGGCGGTAATTGCAGCAGTGCCTGTGTTACACCCACATGGGGAATGAATTAACATACACCCAATGACAAGAATACAGAATGAATACAATCATTTACTTTTTAGGGGCTTGTGGAGCCCCTGCCCTCTCCTTCTTGATCCCAACTCTCGTTATTTGTGTAAAATGGCAAGGAAAATGGAGATTCTTTACAGAGTTGAGCACAAATTCTTGTTTAGATGTTTAGGCACACTCTGATTAGTGTAGAAGATGACAGTGTAGCCTTCTGAAGGCATTAAGACAATATAAAGATATCACAGTCAATATCGATATAAAGAGAAGGATAATCACAATGTTCACCCAGCAAGCAGTGATGGAACAGTCTCAAGCTGCCCATGTGATGCAATGCTAAAAAGTCATGAACAAAATAAGTCTGGGGTAGGGGGGAGTGTGTGCCTGGGCAAACTGGAGTAAGCAACAGGGGAGGGGGGTCCCTTAGGAGGTCAGGATGAGAGAAGCAGTGAACAGGGTGTGGAATACAGGAAATACTTGCATTCTCTCTCTGTTCTGTCCTTTACTCTTTCTTGTGTCCCTCTGCTGTTCCCCTCTCCCTTCCTGTGATTGCTGACTACATGACAACATTAGCAGAGCGGTGTAGGAGGGAGGGCAAGTCTCTTCCAGTGGTGCAGTACAGCAGGACACACACAGCTCTTGCTGTAATCCAGTACATCCTGCACCCGCTCTATACAAGCTCCGAGCTGGTGGTCGGGGTCCTCTGGTGTGCCAGTCCATTTTTCCCGAACTGCTGTTAACAGCACTTAGAGATATGCTTTACAGCATTCCTCCTTACCATCCCAGATTCAGGAGGAGAGTCTTGGATTTCGAACTCTGCCCCACTCGGTGATGGTGTTTCTTGGATGTATCACTGTGTATCGGCTGCTGTGTGCAGGGAGCCGGAGGGCGCGAGATATGATGTTGTCCAGTCTGCCTGCTTTAGTAATGCACACAGCAGGAGAAGAGGAAAGGTAAGTATCTGGTGCTTATTTTTTTTACTAAGCAGAAACAAGGAGGTGAGGGGGGCACAGTATGAAGGTGGGCAACTGGGGTACAGAGGATGTCATGGAGATCTTAAAGGTTTTCTCAGAAACTTTTCAAAATAGCCCCCAATCAATGATACATATGCAGCGTGAATATGGACTAAGATTTAGAGTTCATTCAAACGGGTATTTTTGAGGTCCGTTTTTTTGCAGATGGCATATTGACCCATTGATTCCTATGGATCTGTTCACATATCCGTTTTTTTTTTCTGAAATTTCTAATTTTTTTTCTCACATGAAGACCACGGACCTCCATAGAAGTCAATGGATCTGTAAAGAAAACGGATGGCACATGGATGACATCCCTCTGGTCCATTTTTTCTCAATTATTTTTAGTCAACCAACTGGGAAGGGCAGATGTGAATACGGACTTTAAAAAAACAGATGCAAATACAATACAGACTGAACATGGCCATCGCACGTCCACATTTTTTGCAAATGCACAGTGGACACGCAAGTCTGAATAGGCCCTTATCCACGGCAAAATTTCGGGTCCCATTCCTCATTCTGTCAGGAAAACAATTAAAAACTATATTTTGTGAGGGAGAAGTCTGTAATTGGTAAGTAATGCTAAATTCTCTCTTATTTACAAGCGTTTAAATAAATACATGAAGAGGCCACTGAGGTCACTGCCGGAAAATCCGGGATGGAGAAATTATCAGTAATGAGGAAACACAGAGGTTAACAGCAAAACCTACTTCATAAAGTTGTTCCAGGAGACCAAATGTAAGTCACTTGGGAGGATTTGATTCCGTAGTGTTAAACAGAATTAAACCTATTCTCATAATGGTCAATATAATCTTGTATGGACTATGGCTATGACAAGCCCCAGTGGCCCTATGTGTCCGGAGCCCCGCCTACCCAATGGTCGCACAATTTATAGGTAGATTTACCATTAGAGTCATCTCATCATCTAGATGCAGTACCTAGGCATAGGTCACAGGCAACTGATCTATGGGAGTGATAAGTATTGATCACCCCATTCTGATAGATAGGGATAGATCATAAATATCAAAATCTAACTAAACTAACCAGATTCAGAGTGACCCCTACACCACCCAAGACCCCCCACGGATATCAAGGGGAATATAAGTACTTCCCTAACAGGAAAACAGAACCCAAAAGTAAACCTGTGCCCATGTAGCTTACCTTATCTTGAAGTGGTTTACCGGTTTACCAGTTTGCCTTCCCTAATGCAGAGCACCCAGGGTGTTGTCAAGCGCACCAGGGAACCATGCCCCTAAATCCATCACAGTCTTTCTCCTCAGATTTCACATATACTGGGGCTCATTTACTAAGGGTCTGCACGCTGCACTTTGCCGGGTTTCCCAAATATTTCCAATTTGCGCTGAATTGCCCCGGGATTTTGGCGCACGCGGTCGGATTAAGGCGCATCGGTGCCGGCTTTCACTCGGAAGAAATCGGGGGGGGGGGGACGACGACGACATGGCCGTCGGACAACTCGGCGGATTTGGAAAAAACACAGAATTTAAAAATAAAATTGGGTCGCAAGATCAGCACTTACATACACCGGGAAGAAGAAGGTGAACTCCGGCAGACCTCAGCGCAGCAGTGACACCTGCTGGATATCAGGTGCACAATCTTAGTGAATCCCGGCAGACCCGAATCCTCGTCGGAAAAAACACCCCACGGAATCGCGACTGGAGCGGGTAAGTAAATGAGCCCCACTGTTTCTCTCATCTCCCAATACTATCATATCCTCGACACCTTCAAATAACAGCTTGTGCACATTCACTTAGGCATCTTGCCTCCAAAACTCCAGAGCTTTTAGCTTGGTGCATGCGCACTATGGTAGAGTCACAAGTCTGTTGTCTTTATACTGCGAACAATGCTTGTGCCATTGGCTAATCTGAGTTTAGTGCATTCGCAGTATAATCACAGCAGACTCGCAGCCTTGACATACTGCGCATCTCTAAAGCTCTGCTCCTCATATATCACATGTACTGTTCCTCCCAATACTATGTCATAAATCCGCTGTCTGTTTTAAATGATAGCTCATGCTGTGTAAACTCACCTTGCAGTTTGGCGCGTTCCCGTTGTGTAAAAGCTGCAAGCCTATTGTGTTTATACTATGCATATACCGAACAGTGCTTGTCCAATTACACACTCTGGAGCGCCTATATCACATATACTGTTCCTTCCATTTCCCAAAAGTGTTTCATATCTGTACCCACTGTTTTAGCTGCTGTACACATTATCCCAAGGCATCATGCATCCAGAACTCCAGAGTTCATGTTCAGCGCACACGCGTTATGCAACAGCCACGAGTCTGTTGTGCTTTTACTGTGCATACCCCAAATAGTGCTTGCATGCTAAAACTTATCTAAGTTCAGCGCATGCGCATTATGTCACAGCCACGAGTCTGTTGTGTGTTCACGCCATATACCTCACATAGTGCTTACGCGCTAAGACTAATCTAAGTTCATGGCATGCACATTATTCCACAGCCACGAATATGTTGTGGGTTGTGTATACCCCAATTAGTGCTTGTGTACATAGACCAATCTAAGTTCAGCGCATGTACCTTGATGCTCTGATATAAAGTGCATGCGCTGAACTACAAGCTGTGGAATTCATTGTGGTGAGAGTAGATAAGAGGACTTAGGTAGACATGCACAACAGGAAATATTATGGGGAGGAACAGTACATGTAAAAAAGGAGAAGCAGGACTGTGATGGAAGAAGGAGTGTTGGGGCACCCGGACGCTGGGTGGTGACCACAACGCTGGGTGTTACCCATTGGGGCACATTTACTAAGGGTCCACGGACCGCGATTCCGTCAGATTTTCCCGAATATTTGTGTTTTCCGCCGTTTTGCACCGAATTGCCCCGGATTTTTGGCGCACGCAATCGGATTGTGGCGCATCGGCGCCGGCTTGCACATAACAGAAATCAGGGGCGTGGCCATCGGACAACCTGACGGATTAGGAAGAACCGTGGCAAATTGTGTCGCAAGATCACGCACTTACATGCATCGGGAAGAAGAAGGTGAACTCCAGCGGACCTCGGCGCAGCAGCAACACCTGCTGGATATTGGGCACACGACCTTAGTGAATCCCGGCAGACCCAAATCCTCGTCGGACAACGCACCGCGGGACCGCGACAGGACCGGGTAAATAAATGTGCCCCATTGTCTTCTGAAACCCTCATTTATATTTTAAGTAATAGAGAAAGTAACCTACTAAATCATCAATTTACTTGCACGATACGTTAAGCTTTATGGACATTAGATTAGTTTTGGGTGCTTTTTCCTGCTCTCAGATTACTTTAAAAAAAAATTCTACATTTGCCTAAAAGGTTTGATTCTATCGCCGAAAGCGAAAAACTTTTTTCTCTCCTGAAATCCATTGATTGATCTATTTTCCTAGCTCCTACCAACGTCCTCAGAAACCAGGGACATCTGTCTAATGGAATCAGAAAGGAAAGGATGCGGATAGTTTCCTATTTTAGAATTCATTTGAAAATTTAGGACAAAGTCATCAAAAAAGTTGCAAAGTCACCGACAGGAAAACACGGAGTGATGGATTTGGTTAGCACCATTTATAGCCCGGCGCTGAGAGCTTTGGAACATAGAAATTAATTTAGCAGTGATGGGTGAGAACAACAAGGTGAAGAGAGGAATATCATTTTCTGAAGAAATACATGTTCTTAAGTGATGCCTGTTCGGGATGACAGGACGTGTACGCGGGAAAGTGAAATAGAGGTTATTGTAGAGAGAGTAACTTCAGAGCTTCCAGCGGGAGATATGCAGAATAACGCTAACTGCTGGGTGGCTCGGCCAAGAACAACAGTCTTCAAGGACAAAATTACAAGTAGGAAATAAGAAAAGATATTTTATTGCTGAAGCTTCTATACAAGAATGAATTACGGAGCCAATCATTCAAGATCGTTAAAATTTTTTAGCAAAACATGAATCTATTCGGTCCATACCGACATTGCTTTAATTTTCCTGGAAATGGGTATATTTAATTAGTGATTTGCACTAATTATCAAACGAACCAAACTATGAACAAAAGTTTGATTCGTAAATGTTATCATATATTGTTCTCTCGTTGAGTCTCATGGGTACAGCAAACACCCACCGGTAACAATGAGAATAAACAAAGTTCAAGGATGGTGCGTGCACCAGTCCTAAGAAAATGTCGGCTACCCGACTTATATATGATAGATGATAGATGACAGCAAGGGCACTTATACCCACCGGTAACACCCACAGTTGGTGCTGGCACCGATAGTGGGTGTTAAACTTTTCAATTCTGCCCGCTGCATTTAAATGGTTAACACCTGTGAACAATGGCAGCACCAATAGTGGCTCATACTGGTGGGCTCTGTCTGTACATTACGGACCCGAATATTGTATTTCGTGTGTGCTTAACCCTTTATAGAACCCCCTTAGTCTTTCAAAAAGGGGAAAAAAGAAAAAATGTCTTAATTTTCAGCTTTTAGTAAATTGATAATAACAAAAATCTAACAGACGTGTTACAAAGGGACAATAAATATCTGTAAATGGGTACTGTGCAAATATCTGTGCGAATATTTCAGTTCAGTGCCCCGGGATTGTGCTGCATCGGCGCCGGCTTACACAAGAAATGGGGGGGGGCGTGGCGTCGGATTAGGAGAAACCGCTGAATTTAAAAAATGATTTGTGTCGCAAGATCAAGCACTTACATGCCCCGGGAAGAAGAAGATGAACTCCGACAGACCTCGGCGCAGCAGCGACACCTGCTGGATATGGGGTACACAATCTTAGGGAATCCCGGCAGATCCAAATCCTCGTTGGACAATGCAACGCGGGATCTCGACGGGACCGGGTAAGTAAATGAGCCCCTATGTGTCTATATATTTGCCAATGCGCCACAATCCGATCGCGTGCACCAAAATCCCTGGGCAATTCAGGGAAAATCGGTGCAAATCGGAAATATTCGTATAATCCGTTGGAAAAAAGGCGATTCGGGCCCTTAGTAAATGAACCCCTGTAGTATAGAGTGAGTATAGAAATAAGTATATTTTTTAAAGTGGGAAGGGGGGCCCCATTCAGAAGTCTTTTATGGGGCCCTGCCTCTCCTAGTTATGCCGCTGGCAAAGTATATACCATTTGATGTATAATTGATAAATGTATAATTGATGTATAATTGATAATGAATTGATGTATATTGATAAATAGAATGCATTTAATAATTCATGGCAGGAACTATATTTTGTTCTGAAAAACACTGTGGCCCACATTTATCAAAAACTGTGCTATGTGTACTATGTGCAGTTTGTCTGTGCACTGTGCAGGCGGTACAAGATTCAGGATTTCTGCCGCCCGTTGTTCATGAATCTGGTGCCCCCTGCACTGCCCCAACAGAGTGCACCAACTTTTTTTTGGTGCACCTTTAACATGGGCCGTGAGACACTATTCTGTCAAACTCTGCATGATAAATGTGGCGCATGGTCCGTCTAAGCGTCTAAGAACGCTGCTTTATGTGCAGAATTATTAAATATGTGCACACTTCTAACTACATGTGCAAGCACTAGAAAGAACGTTCAACAGAAAACTGGCGCAAGGGCCTTAGTAAATGTGGACATGTATATGTTTTCATTAAAAGGGGGTCACTGTATGAACCCTTGTTTCAACATACACAGTTGGGCTTATTTACTAAGGGTCCGCGGCTGCACATTCGTTGGATTTTCCAACTTTATTGGGTTTTGCACCGCAGTGACAGTTATAGAACTGGGGATTGTGATCAGATTGTGGCGCGGCTGCGCTGGCTGCACAGATATCAGTGGGCATGCCGTCGGATGATCCGACTGAGCGCGGGATTTGACTTTCAAATTTTGTTGCAAGACAATGCACTTACCTGCACCAGGAAGAAGATGGTGAACTCTGGAAGACCTGAGCGGTAGGGGACACATGCAGGATATCGGGTGCACGATCGTAGTGAATCGCGGCAGAGTGCATTTCGGACGGACAATGCACTTTTGGGGAATACGTCAGTACAGGTAAGTAAATGTGCCCCTATATACTAATATTGTATTTGGTTCATGGTCTCCCTGACAAGGGTTATATGAGGGGAATCGGGGGGTGTAGTGCAGTCCTCCTCCCACATTGGACTATATCATGGCCAAAACTCAGCCTCCGGTTTAACTACTGATCATATTCTGCTTCATTTGGATTGTCCATTAAAGTGTCATGAGAATTTTTATACTCTTTGCCCCCAAACAAATTAATGTCTGACCCTTGCAAAAGTTTCATCTCTCTCCCTCCCTTCGTAGCTGTATTGCATAGCGCTGCTCAGCGTGTTACATTCTCCCCTTGTATATCTTGATTTAGTTGCAGAAGGGATATGTGCCAAGACAGTAATTCATTTTACTTAGGCTGCTCATTAGCCATCATGCCATAATAATGACTGAATGCATTCACTTGTCTGCTCACAAATGTAAACTAATTTATAAACTGAACCAATTAGCATGTAAATGATACCTAAAATGTATGTGTTCTGCAAGACTAGAACTGGAGTACAATACTGTATGTATCTGAAGAGAAAACCGTTGTATTTCGTATCTGGTGCTTAAAAAGCAGTTCAGCCTCAGATTCTATTATGACATTTAAGGAAATCTACCATGAAAATCTGTCATGATAAACCAGGAACACTAACTCATAGATCCATGCACCGTTACTGCAGTATTATCAATGGCTGCCTATCTTCTAAAATCAACAATGGAGGGCTACAGGCATATTCCTAACAGTCCCAGATTCGGCAGGACAGTACTAATTTTTCTGGGCTTTCCCGCTCTCCCAGAAGGTTGAATGTTTATGCCGGTTTACCCCACTTTGTCCTACACATCTCCTCTGCCTCCTGGTCCTGACAAGAATCTCTCATTGGGAACAGGAGGTGGAACACAGATAAAATGTATGGCACAAAGCTGTTACCTCCCCCCCCCCATGAAGATCTGTTTCGTAGAGTCCCACATCCTGGTCCTGACGCAACAGCTGCAGATTCACACTGCAGGATTTGGGACTAGGAGTTTGGACAAGCTTACTACCAGCTTCCTACCACCCGGCAATCCAGCACCTCCTACTGTCACATGTAAGTCCCACACAGTGCAACAGTGTCCTCCGGAAGCTGCTGAAGGGGCGCAGTACGAAGTGGAGCTACGAGTTGGGCCAATGTATGAAGGGGAGCTGCTAGTTGGGTCAATGTATGAAGGTGAAATGCTGGGGGGGGGGCTAGTATGGAAGGTAGCTGCTACGGGGGGACACAATATGATAGGGATCTGCTAAGGGGTCACAATATAAGGGAGCAACAATCTGATAGGTAGTTGGGACGACACACTATGTGAGGGGAAAATGGGGGGGGACTAAAAGTATGGTTTAGGGGAAAAAATCTATATGTGCCACAACTTATGTCCCTCTTTTGCCTCTTGGAAAGTTGGGAGATATGCCTTGCCCTGAAATGCCTGAAAACTGGGAGGAGGGAAGTGCCCTTTCAGAAGGTAACAGCCTGTAACAACTATGGGGAACATCATCTACAGCAACTCACAGCACAGCTATGGGGGAAGATCAACTACAACAGCTCACAACAAAGCTATGGGTGAAACATCTACAGCAGCTCTTACCAAGCTAAGGTGGAACCATCTACAACAGCTCACAGCAAATATATGGGGATAGGTTATTTACAGCATCTTAAAGCTATGGGGGTAAATCATCTACAACAGCTCACATCAAAGATTAGGGAGAAGATCATCTACAGCACCTCAAAGCACAGTTATGGGGGAATTATCCCAGCTTCAAACTGGGGGATGCATTTTAAGTGCCAGTGTCCCATGTTTACAGCTATGAATATATATTCCTGTCCGATCCATTTAATACAGGACCTCTCAGTGGAGTCCATTCTACTCACTGTGGGGCCCTAGGATTGCTCTGTAGGTCCTCATACAAAATATTATGCTCAGTGGGGTAACCATTGAAAAAGTACGATACTGGTTAAAACAAACAACAAAACAAAAGCTTTACTATTAATAGTGTGTCAATATTTTGTATGTTTTCATTACCCCAGTAACTTTTTGAGCTTTAATAATGTCTCTCCACTATCTATTAATGACGCAGTACATGACGGAGCGTCTTATTAGAAGCAGGCCCCACTCATGCATCCCCACTCCATCCCGTTATTTATCTTCATTTTTGTCATCTCATCTGGGAGAGGAGTAATTTAATTATAGAAGCCGGAGAGCATAAAACAAGTAAAGCTCCAATATGTTTAGTTTATTGCAGTGTATTACGTTACCCGCTGCTATCCACAGACTCGAGGAAAGTAAATGCCCCCTTCCATGACAATAGCTACAAAATATAATTAGATTCATGGGGATATATATGATTTTTTTTTTTTTGTTAGCGGGTTTCTCGAGTTAAAAATTGTCCCATTTAAATCCTCACTCCGACTGTAAAAGCGTTTATGTAAAAGTACGAGTCAGCAGTTATCTCAGCATCGTCTTCGGGAGAGGCGGTGACACTTCATTTGTTATAATGAGTTTTGTCCAAAATCTTGGTAAATGGTCTCCGTAGATATATATTACATGTCATGATAATAAAATACAAATAGTAAACTACGGCAAGAAATTGTGTTGTGATAAAATATGTAATATGGAAGTCAGCAGTTCTTCCGCAGGCACAGCGGTAAAATTTACATGGCACATGTAATATTAATAGGTGAGTAGTAGAGATAGGAAAAAACAGAGGAAAGAATAAAACAATACTCACAGATATTGTTTCCTCAAAAAGAAATTTGTAGAGTAATTAGAAGTCTCTACAACAAAATAAAACTTCCCCCCTTTGGAGGCCATGTTCAACTGGACATCCAGGGGCTCCTCTGGTGGTCCCAGGCTCTGCTCTGGTCTACACCTCTCAACCAGGTCCAATAGAGCGGGACACTGGTCCAGGAATTTCAGATTCATCTCACCATTCGGCAGTGCTCCAGGAGAAAATCGTGCACATCTGAAGACTTTCTTTAATTCAAATTTATGCTCTCTCTTTGATACTCTTGACTCCTTACTTTAGTATTTTTCGGACTATAAGGTGCACCGGATTATAAGGCGCACCATCAATAAATGGCTGCTAAAACGTCTAGGTTCATATAAAAGCACACCAGATTATAAGGCGCACCTGATTATAAGGATGAATGACCAGCAGGTGCCAGACCTGTTCACAGTTCTAGGCAGCTGTTGTCTGTAAGTACGGTTCATATATAAGGTGCATTTGACTATAAGGCGCACCTTTGATTTCTGAGAAAATCAAAGGATTTTTTGTGCGCCTTATAGTCTGAAAAATACGGTAACTCTCAAACAGCAGGCACCTGTCATAGACCTCTGGGCTGAAGATCTGGCCACCCACATTAAAGACAAAATTGACTGTATCTGATAGGATATTTGTCAGTCCACTAACTCCTTGGATCCCATTCCCTTGTGTAGCTCACCCTGTTCACTCTATCCCTGAAGAAGGAGAGTCCAGGCTCCTTTCCTCGTCTCGTTTCGCCCCGCTACCATCTATTTAAATTTTGTACAGTCCCTCTCCCCAGCAGTCGCTTCTCACCTCACTAAAATTTTTAACCTCTATCTTTTTGCTGGTGTCTTACCCTCTTCTTTCAAACATTCATTACTAAGGAAACCCTCCCAGAACCCGTCCACTGATAACTATAGAACAGTCTCTAATCTTTCTTTCATCTCCAAACTCTTGTAAGGCCTGGTCTATTTTTGACTTATCTCTCAGCTAATTCCCTTCCCAATCTGGCTTTTCCACTATGCACTCCCCTGAAACTGCTCTTTCTAAAGTCTCAAATGATCTCCACACCACAAAATCCAAAGGTGACTATTCTCTACTCATTGCTCTGGATCTGCAGACATTGGGGTTCATTTACTAAGGGTCCGAACGCCGCACTTTTGTCGGGTTTCCCGAATGTTTCGTTTTGTGCTGAATTGCCCCGGGATTTTGGTGCATGCGATTGGATTTTGGCGCCGGCTTGCATGCGACAAAAATTGGGGCCGTGGCCATTGGACAACCCGACGGATTCGGACAAACCGCAAAATTTAAAAAAGGTTTTGTGTCACAAGATCAAGCACTCACATGCACCAGGAAGAGGATGGGGAACTCCGGCGGGCCTCAGCGCAGAATCGTGCCGGACCTGAATCCTCGTCGGAAAACGCACCACGGGATCGCGACAGCCGGGTAAGTAAATCTGCCCCAATGTTCCATACTGTGGACCACCTGCTTCTCCTCAGGATGCTTCGCTCTATTGGCCTGAAGGACACTGCACTCTCTTAGTATTCTTCCAATCTCTCTACTGTCTCCTTCCCTGGATCTCTCTCATCTCCTCTTCCTCTCAGGGTTGGGGTTCCTCAGGGTTCAGTCCTAGAACATCTTCTCTTCCCCCTCTGTACTGACCCCATTGGACAAACTATTAGCAGATTTGGTTTTCAGTATCATCTTTATGCTGATGATACTCAACTTTTCTGCCTTTTCTAACATCAAGATTACTTTTTCTGAAACTGAACTTCTTGTTTTCCCACCATCTATTAATCAGCCATTTCCATTACCATCGGGGGTATCATTATAACTCTGAGGCAGCCAGCCTGCTGTTTTGAGGTTGTGCTGGACTCCGACCTTCCTTACATACAATGACTTGCACACTTCTGCCACATATACCTCAAATATATTTCCAGAATCTGACCTTTCCTGACCATGGAAACCTCTAAAACTGTAATTGTCACTCTTATTCACTCTCGTCTTGACTACTCCAACTCACGACTAATTGGTCTTCCTCTTACTAAACTCTATCCTCTACAATTTATTTTTAATGCAGCAGCCAGACTTGTCTATGAATCCTGAAACTACACGGATGCCTCCACTCTGTGTCAGTCACTGCATTGGCCATCCATCAACTTTCATAATCAATTCAAATTAATCACCCTAATCCACAAAGCTCTGCACTGTGCTGCACCTTTCTACCTTTCTGCCCTCATCGAAGTCTATCAGCCAGTCTCTGCTCAGTGATCTAAGATTACTTTCTTTGTTGATTCTAAGCTACCATTCACATTTCTAGGACTTCTCCCAAGCTGCACCTATTCTCTGGAATGCACTACCTTGATCAGACTTATTTAGAACAACCATGCTTTCAAATATGCCCTAACTAATAAAAACATTTTTTCAGGCAGGCCTATCACATCCCTAATTGCATGTAACATTCAAATTTTTTTGTCTAAACCTGCACTGATTTCTCCTCTATGTAATTCCTCATCACTTAATACCAACACTTAAGTTTCTCTGCAGACCGTAACACCCTGGTTTCTGTAATTATCGATAGCAGCTGGTGATCAGTTCATTCAGCATTATCTACTACGTAAAGGCAGTCCCTGAGTTACGTACAAGAAGTTGAATTTGTATCTAAGTCGAAACTGTATATTTTATAATTGTAGATCCAGACAAAACATTTTTTGCCCCAGTGACAATTGGAGTTTCAAACTTTTTTGCTGTAATTGGACCAAGGATATTTTATAGGCACATTAGAAGATGGGGAAATGATATGGTGAAAATTCATGAAAGACAACTCACTCTCTGAGAGTGTGACCTAGGAGTCTGACAGCTTGCTCTGGGGGGGATCTACAAGTCTGTCAACCCATTCTTGCTGTTGGCTCCGAAGTCTGATAACCCATTATGGGAAAGGATAAGCTGGACACGAAACAGAGTGGAGGGGTACATTGGCATGACGGGGCATGGAGGGTGGATTCAGTTGCCAAGGTGCCAGCATAGGTGACTAGGGGGGGGGGGGCACGCCCCCAGTGAAGAGATCCTACCCGCCCTAAGTTTGGTGGGGGGTCAACAGTAAGGGAGAATTTATATTATTAAAAAAAAAGGGGGATGTGCAAGGTTGGGGGGAGTGCGGGGGAGAATAGGAAGGCCTAGTTAGGACAAGGCATCATAGCAGCAGAGGTGGGTCATGGGGTCCTTGGAATTGGTGGTGTGGGGATAAAAGGGGGGCCAATGTTTATGATAACCAATTAAAAAGATTACATTTCACCTATTAAATAACGGACATACTAAATATCCCCAAAAAAGGTGAATATTGTACCATTTTAGAAAATCTAATCAATTTACCAAAAACATGGGCAAAGTGAAAGGATTCTATTCCATAGAAATCTTCCAAATCAACTTTCAAAAACTAAAATCTAATTTACATTATTACAATTAACTTACTCAGTCTGTGCTTTGCTTAACCTGTTATTTCTTCATTATGGGTGGCCAAGGAGTTCTATAGCCATGAACTGGGGATGCCACAGAAACTCCACAGCTTGCTCTGAGGGTGACCCCAGAGTATTGCAACTTGCAAATGGTGGTGATCTAGAAGTCTTCCAGACTCCTCTGTAAGTGAACCAGGAGTCTCACAGCTTCCTTTGGGGGTGACTACTGAGTCATACAACAAGCATTGTTGGTGACCATAAATCTGATGTAAATACTTTTGTGTAAAAACTAATGATACCTTTATTGGCTAACCAGAAAAATTGATTGAATGAGGTGTGGCACTCCCTGACTTCTATAATTATTACTTAGCAGGACAGCTCAGATATTTAAATTGCTGGCCGGGAGGACAGAACCTACCTAATTCAGAGCACCACCTGCAACAATATCTGGGCCTCAAAACTTTATGGCCGGTCCTAGAGCAGGCCTCGAGAGGCGAATCTGACACTACTACGCCTGCACAGCCTGGCTAGACAGGTATGAAAAGCGGCCAAGCAACTAGCGGACTTCAATGATATAATGGCTGAGACCCTACTATGGTACAATCCTACACTCTCACAGGTACAAACACTGAAGGATCAGGTACATTGGGAACAGAAAGGCATAAATAAGTTAGGGACATACACAAGGCAAACGTCCTATGCTCCTTTCAAGAACTACAAGCTGGACAGATCCTTTTTCTACAGGTATCTACAACTCAGGCACGCACTGGAAGCTCAGTTCCCATCCCAGCCTATCCATTAATTGGCATTTATAGGATTTAGAGGATTGGTATCAGCACTCTACACTCACTTAATCCGAAAAAGATCCTAAAATCTCCACTTCCAGATATAGATAGATGGAAAACACTTATCCCCTGGCTAGATGAGGAATCTATTCCCGGACATTCTATTGTCTCATCTTAAAGTCTCTCCCTCAGTAAACAATAGGCTTATCCAGCTGTACTTCACACACCAAGCATACTTAACTCCAGTCCGAATGAGGCATAGGGGTAGGATACCTACCACAGCGTGCCCCAGGTGTGGACGCAGATAGAGATGAGCGAACATACTCGTCCGAGCTTGATGCTCGATCGAGCATTAGCGTACTCGTAACTGCTCGTTGCTCGGACGAGTATTTCGCCCGCTCGAGAAAATGGCAGCTCCCGCCGTTTTGCTTTTTGGCGGCCAGAAACAGAGCCAATCACAAGCCAGGAGACTCTGCACTCCACCCAGCATGACGTGGTACCCTTACACGTAGATAGCAGTGGTTGGCTGGCCAGATCAGGTGACCCTGGGATAGACTAGCCGCTGCCCGCGCTGCTCGGATCATTCTCTGTCTGGATGCCGCTAGGGAGAGAGCTGCTGCTGCTCAGGGAAAGCGTTAGGGTGTTCTATTAGCTTACTGTTAGGCAGGAGTGATTCTAAAAGAACCCAACAGCCCTTCTTAGGGCTACAATAACGTTATAATTTTTTTTTTTTTTTATTTGCAGCTAGTACCATATTGTGAGGAATTAGCAGGGGGACTTGCTACCGTTGTGTTTAGCTCTTAGTGACGCACATATCCACCTCAAACACCAAAGTGGGAAAATTTATTAGGGGTTTGAGTAGAATTAGGCACAGTCTGCCAGTTTCTTTTTATTTTACGTTTATTTTTTTCATAACTCAGCGTCATCTCATCTGGCATAGTAGTGTGCTGTAATACTTGGCTAGAAAATAGCCATAGGAGAATACAAACGTCTTAATTACGCCTACAGTAGCGTTATATATATTTGATTTCTGGTTGATCTGCTGGTGGCTGTACTTGCTGCAGTGCATCTACTGTCAAATTGGGAGCAATTTGGAGTCAGACTTGCGACCACTGTGTTTTAGTGACGCACATATCCATCGCAAAGACCGAAGTGGGAAAATTTATTAGGGCCCGGGGTTGTATTTCAATTAGGCACAGTCTGCCAGTTTCTTTTTATTTTACGTTTATTTTTTTCATAACTCAGCGTCATCTCATCTGGCATAGTAGTGTGCTGTAATACTTGGCTAGAAAATAGCCATAGGAGAATACAAACGTCTTAATTACGCCTACAGTAGCGTTATATATATTTGATTTCTGGTTGATCTGCTGGTGGCTGTACTTGCTGCAGTGCATCTACTGTCAAATTGGGAGCAATTTGGAGTCAGACTTGCGACCACTGTGTTTTAGTGACGCACATATCCATCGCAAAGACCGAAGTGGGAAAATTTATTAGGGCCCGGGGTTGTATTTCAATTAGGCACAGTCTGCCAGTTTCTTTTTATTTTACGTTTATTTTTTTCATAACTCAGCGTCATCTCATCTGGCATAGTAGTGTGCTGTAATACTTGGCTAGAAAATAGCCATAGGAGAATACAAACGTCTTAATTACGCCTACAGTAGCGTTATATATATTTGATTTCTGGTTGATCTGCTGGTGGCTGTACTTGCTGCAGTGCATCTACTATCAAATTGGGAGCAATTTGGAGTCAGACTTGCGACCACTGTGTTTTAGTGACGCACATATCCATCGCAAAGACCGAAGTGGGAAAATTTATTAGGGCCCGGGGTTGTATTTCAACTAGGCACAGTCTGCCATTTCCTTTTTTATTTTACGTTTATTTTTTTCATAACTCAGCGTCATCTCATCTGGCATAGTAGTGTGCTGTAATACTTGGCTAGAAAATAGCCATAGCAATAGGATAGCATCGTTTGGTTTTAAAAACTAAAAAACACAAAAAAAAAACAAAAAAAAAAAAAAAAGGTAAAAAAAAAATACAAGTTATAACTCTCATTTTCAAAATGTTTAACCCGAGGGCTAGGGGTAGAGGACGAGGGCGGGGACGTGGGCGTCCAACTACTGCAGGGGTCAGAGGCCGTGGTCCTGGGCGGGGTGAGACACCACCTGCTTATGAGGGAGCAGGGGAACGCCGCAGAGCTACACTCCCTAGGTTCATGTCTGAAGTTACTGGGAATCGTGGTAGAGCACTGTTGAGGCCAGAACAGTGCGAACAGGTGATGTCGTGGATTGCCGACAATGCTTCGAGCAATTTGTCCACCAGTCAGTCTTCCACGCAGTCCACCCATGTCACCGAAATCGGCACTCCTCCAGCTCCTGCACCTCAGCCTCCTCCCCCCCAGTCTGCCCCCTCCCAGGAAAATTTGCCATTTGAACCGGCATACTCTGAGGAACTGTTTTCTGGACCCTTCCCACAGTCACAAACCACTTGTCCGGTTGCTGATGAGCAATTTTCCGATGCCCAGGTTTTCCACCAGTCGCAGTCTGTGGGTGATGATGACCTTGTTGACGTAGTGGAAGAAGTGTGTAAAGAGGTGTCCGACGATGAGGAGACACGGTTGTCAGACAGTGGGGAAGTTGTTGTCAGGGCAGGAAGTCCGAGGGGGGAGCAGACTGAGGGATCGGAGGATGATGAGGTGACAGACCCAAGCTGGGTTGAGAGGCCGGGTGAACACAGTGCTTCTGAGACGGAGGAGAGTCCTCGACCAGAACAGGTTGGAAGAGGCAGTGGTGGGGCCAGACGGAGAGGCAGGGCCAGAGCTGGTGCATCAGCGCCAAATGTGTCAACTAGTGAAGCTCCCGTGGCGAGGGCTCCTGCGGCGAGGGCTAGATTTTCAGAAGTCTGGAGGTTCTTTAAGGAAACACCGGATGACCGACGGACTGTGGTGTGCCACATTTGCCAAACCAGGATCAGCAGGGGTTCCACCACTACTAGCTTAACTACCACCAGTATGCGCAGGCATATGAATGCTAAACACCCCACTCAGTGGCAACAAGCGCGTTCACCTCTGGCCGTGCACACCACTGCTCCTTCCCCTGTGTCAGCTGATAGTCAGCCCCCTGCCCAGGACCCTGCCACAAAAACGCCATCGTCACCTCCACGATCCTCCACAGCATCCACCAGCGTTCAGCTCTCCATACCCCAGACGCTGGAGCGGAAACGCTAATATAGTGCAACCCACCCGCACGCCCAAGCCCTTAATGTGCACATCTCCAGATTGCTAAGCCTGGAGATGCTGCCCTATAGGCTAGTAGAGACTGAGGCCTTTCGCAGCCTCATGGCGGCGGCCGCCCCTCGGTATTCGGTCCCCAGCCGCCACTACTTTTCCCGATGTGCCGTCCCAGCCCTGCACCAGCACGTGTCAGACAACATAATCCGTGCCCTGACCAACGCCGTTTCTGACAAAGTCCACCTGACCACGGACACGTGGACGAGTGCTGCCGGGCAGGGCCACTATATATCTCTGACGGCACATTGGGTTAACTTGGTGGAGGCTGGGACCGAGTGTGACCCTGCGGCTGGTCATATACTGCCGACGCCGAGGATTGCGGGGCCTACCTCGGTCCAGGTGTTTGAGGCCTACTATGCCTCCTCCTCCTCCCACCCCTCCTCCACCTCCTCCTCCGAACGACCATCCGTGGGCATGGCGCCATCAGTCGGTAGCTCTAGGCACAGAAGCAGTGCCGTCGCTAAGCGACAGCAGGCGGTGCTCAAACTGCTGAGCCTAGGCGATAAAAGGCACACCGCCCAAGAACTATTACAGGGCATCACGGCGCAGACTGATCTGTGGCTGGCACCGCTGAACCTGAAGCCAAGCATGGTTGTGTGTGACAACGGCCGTAACCTGGTGGCGGCTCTGCAACTCGGCAGACTGACACATGTGCCATGCCTGGCCCATGTGTTAAATCTGATAGTTCAGCGTTTCCTCAAGACATACCCCAATCTGTCTGATTTGCTCACGAAGGTGCGCCGCATCTGTGCGCATTTCAGGAAGTCCAGCACAGATGCTGCCACTCTCAGGGCAGCGCAGCGCCGCCTCCAACTGCCCGCTCACCGACTGTTGTGCGACGTGCCCACGAGGTGGAATTCAACACTGACCATGTTATCCAGAGTTTACCAGCAGCGCCGAGCGATTGTAGACTGCCAGATGTCAACTTCCACCAGAACTGGTAGTCAGGTCAGTCAGCTTCCTCAAGTCTACAATGAGGAGTGGACGTGGATGTCTGATATCTGTCAGGTGCTGAGTAACTTTGAGGAGTCAACACAGATGGTCAGTGGCGATGCCGCCATCATCAGCCTCACCATCCCGCTGCTTGGCCTGTTGAAAAACTCTCTGGTCAGCATGAAGTCGGAAGCTTTGCGCTCCTCACAAGAGACAGGGGAAGAAGATTCCCTTGTTGATAGCCAAAGCACCCTTAGGTCTGTTTCTCAGCGCATATCGGAGGAGGTGGAGGTGGAGGAGGATGAGGAGAAAGAGGAGGAGAATGTTGGCGAGACACAAGAGGGGACCATTGTTGAGTCCTACACTGTTGAGCGTGTATGGGCAGAAGAAGAGGAGTTGGAGGAGTTGGAGGAGGAGGAAATGGACAGTCAGGCCAGTGAGGGGAGTGAATTCTTACGCGTTGGTACTCTGGCGCATATGGCAGATTTCATGCTAGGCTGCCTATCCCGTGACCCTCGCGTTCAAAGAATTTATTCCAGCACCGATTACTGGGTGTTCACTCTCCTGGACCCACGGTACAAGCAAAATCTTTCCACTCTCATCCCTGGAGAGGAAAGGAGTGTGAGAATGCATGAATACCAGCAGGCCCTGGTGCACAAGCTGAAACAGTATTTCCCTTCTGACAGCGCTAGCGGCAGAGTGCGTAGTTCTGCGGGACAAGTAGCGAGGGAGAGTAGGCGAGCAGGCAGTTTGTCCAGCACTGGCAAGGGTACGCTTTACAAGGCTTTTGCCAGCTTTATGTCACCCCAGCAAGACACTGTCACCTGTCCCCAGTCTCGGCAGAGTAGGGCTGATCTTTACAGAAAGATGGTGAGGGAGTACGTAGCTGACCATACCATCGTCCTAAATGATCACACAGCTCCCTACAACTACTGGGTTTCAAAGCTGGACATGTGGCACGAACTGGCGCTCTACGCCTTGGAGGTTCTTGCCTGCCCTGCCGCTAGCGTCTTGTCAGAGCGGGTTTTCAGTGCAGCTGGTGGCATCATCACCGATAAGCGTACACGCCTGTCGACTGACAGCGCTGACAGGCTGACGCTTATCAAGATGAATAAAGCATGGATTTCTCCTAATTTCAAATCTCCAGCAGGTGAAGGAAGCTCAACCTGAATAATTTATCCACTCCTCCTCCTCCTCATTTTCCTCCTTCTCCTCCTCTTTCTACAGTAAAGCAGAGGAAACTGGCTGTTTTTTGACAGGGCCCACTGGCTCTAGGTATAGTACTTTATGCATTTAATTTTTCTGGAGGGCCACCGACACGGTCCTCTGTTTTAAACAATTTTTGGGAGTGCCACATACAGGCACTCAATCTATTCAATTTTTCTGGAGGGCCACCTTTCCGGTCCTCTGTTTTAAACAATTTTTTGGGACTGCCACATACAGGCACTCAATCTATTCCATTTTTCTGGAGGGCCACCTACCTGCTCCTCTGGTTTAAAAACTTTTTTGGACTGCCACATACAGGCACTCAATCTATTCCATTTTTCTGGAGGGCCACCTACCTGCTCCTCTGGTTTAAAAACTTTTTTGGACTGCCACATACAGGCACTCAATCTATTCCATTTTTCTGGAGGGCCACCTACCTGCTCCTCTGGTTTGAAAACTTTTTTGGACTGCCACATACAGGCACTCAATCTATTCCATTTTTCTGGAGGGCCACCTACCTGCTCCTCTGGTTTGAAAAATTTTTTGGACTGCCACATACAGGCACTCAATCTATTCCATTTTTCTGGAGGGCCACCTACCTGCTCCTCTGGTTTGAAACATTTTTTGGACTGCCACATACAGGCACTATCCAAATTGAATTGTCTCCATAGCAGCCTCCACACGTTGTCTCCATTGCTACCTCCAAAAGTCGTCCATATAGCTGCCTCCATACATCGTCCCTTTATCAAACGAGGTTTGTCAGGCCGAAATTTGGGTTGTTTTCATGGATTCCACATCAAAGTTGTTAACTTTGTCGCCACCCTGCTGTGTTATCCACAAAATACACTGGCAAACTTTTACCATTTACGGATATTATTTCAGCGCTTCTTGCGCATCTGTTTACATTCCCCTCACCCGCCATATCCTAAACTTATAAGAACGCTACTACACTTGATCTTATACAAAAGGTTCTTAGAAGTGCTGTTTGGGGAGTAGCCTAGAGACAGGGGCTTGGATTGGCGAAAGCTCGCCTAGCAGCGGAGCGCCAGCTCCATGCGCATCATGCGCTTCTTGCGCATCTGTTTACATTCTCCTCATCCGCCATATCCCAAACTTATAAGAACGCTACTACACTTAACTTGGTGCAGGCTGGGACCGAGTCTGACCCTGGGGCTGGTCATATACTGCCGACGCAGAGGATTGCGGGGCCTACCTCGGTCCAGGTCTCAAAGGCCTACTATACCTCCAAATCCTCCCACCCCTCCTCCACCTCCTCCTCCTCCGAATTACCATCCGTGGGCATGGCGCCATCAGTCGGTAGCTCTAGGCACAGCAGCAGTGCCGTTGCTTAGCGACAGCAGGCGGTGCTCAAACTGCTGAGCCTAGGTGATAAAAGGCACACCGCCCAAGAGCTATTGCAGGGCATTCCACATCAAACTTGTTAACTTTGTCGCCACCCTGCTGTGTAAGCCACAAAATATACTGGAAAACTTTTTTCATTTACGGATATTATTTCAGCGCTTCTTGCGCAGATGTTTACATTCCCCTCACCCGCCATATCCCAAACTTATAAGAACGCTACTACACTTGATCTTATCCGAAAGGTTCTTAGAAGTGCTGTTTGGGGAGTAGCCTAGAGACAGGGGCTTGGATTGGCGAAAGCTCGCCTGGCAGCGGAGCGCCAGCTCCATGCCAAGAACCAACTAACATAGTTTTAACTGCAGCACCTTTAATCTACTACTAGTTCACTGCCTCCATACATCGTCCCCTTATCAAACGAGCTGTGTCAGGCAGAATTTTGGATTGTTTTCATGGCTTCCATGTTAACTTTGTCGCCACCCTGCTGTGTAATCCACAAAATATACTGGCAAACTTTTATCATGTACCAATATTATTTGAGCGCTTCTTGCTCACCTCCTTTGGTTCCTCTCTGCTACCCATTGGTTTGAAGCCTGAGTCCATTTAGGGTATGTCGCCATGACACTCTCTAGCCTTCCGCTGCTGCCGCTGCCTCTGCATGCCGTCCCCTATAGTGTCAGGGTCAATTATTGGATGTTTTAGATGCTATCTAGCTTCATTCTGTCACTCTGTCATGGCCATGCTGTTGGCCATAATTTTGGCATAATGGTGCATTTAAGCAGCCTCAGAGGCATCCATGCATGCTGCCCCTGCTGTTTCCTGTCCATTTCCGTGGTGTTTCCATCCTTTTCTGAGGTTCCCAGGTGTTTGGCCAAGCTTCCCTGTGCAGAGCCTTGGTCCCCTTGAAAAATGCTCGAGTCTCCCATTGACTTCAATGGGGCTCGTTACTCGAAACGAGCACTCGAGCATCGGGAAAAGTTCGTCTCGAATAACGAGTACCCGAGCATTTTAGTGCTCGCTCATCTCTAGACGCAGACTTTTGGCACATGAGCTGGAGCTGCGCTCCGATACAAAAATTTTAGAAAGACATAACAAACTTCCTCATAACTATCCTACCAGTTCCAGTACCGCACTCCCCTGAGATATGTTTATTGGGCCTAATTCCTGAAGTAGATTGGACTCATTACCAAATAATATCTCTACTCAAAACATTGTTTATGGCCCGAAAATGCATAGCACGGAGGTAGTACTCTCCCAATACTCCTACCCTCAGCATGTTGAAGTTACAAGTGAACCAAATAAGCATAGACAAAAGCCAGACAAATTTGACCGTATCTGGAGTGACTGGTGTGACTCACCAAGGAAAAACTACTCACCCCCCCAAACTTAGAATAGCTATGAGGGACTTATAGGCTTTATAAGGTGCTTAAACAAACTGGAGACATTTACAAAGAGAATGTAATAACATAAGTCATTGAAATGAACGCTGAAATACCAACATGTAGAGAGCCAAACAATAATACCGCCCCTGTGAACTTCGGGAACGTGACCCCCAGACGCAGAGATTCTGGAAATGTAAGAGTATCTATTTCCTAAGACAATTGTTAAGGATATTGTGTAACTGCACAAAACCACAAGCCCTCTAATAGTAATAGAAAGCAAAAATGTAAATCAAAAACCAATTCACTCAAACTGGTAGATGGTATAAACTCGATGTTTATAGTTGTTTATGTTAATGTATAAGTTCAGACAATACGGATAGCATGTAATGCTGTACAATATCGTAAAACATGATATGTACTAATATCTGCTAATTTGATTTTGCAATAAAAAAGTTAAAGAAAAAAACCATCGAACTTACATTGTAAAAATTATTACAGTTAACATACTGGGGCACATTTAATTACCCGGTCCTGTCGCCATCCAGCGGCGCGTTCTCCGTTGAGGATTCGGGTCTTCTGGCGATTCACTAAGGTAGTGCACCCGATGTCCACCAGGTGTCGCTGCTGCGCTTAAGTCCGCCGGAGTTCGCCGGCGTTCACTGTCCTATCTTGGGTGCAGGTAAGCGCGTGTCAAGCGACACATTTTTTTAAAAAATTCAGCGTTTTTTCCAAATCTATCGGGTTTTCCGACGGCCACGCCCCTGATTTCCATTGCATGCATGCCAGAGCCGATGTGCCACAATCCGATCACGTGCACCAAAAACCCAGGGGAATTAGGGGAAAACGCCGCAAATCGGTAAGATTCGGGAAACCCGAAGAAAAGTAGCGATTCGGGCACTTAATAAATGACGCCAACTGAGTCTTTGCTTTGCTTTACCTGTTATTTCTTCATTATGGGTGGCCACTGAGTCCCATTGCCATGAGCTGGTGAAGCCCCAGCATTTTGACAGCTTGCTCTGAGGGTGACTTTGGAGTATTGCAACTTGTAAATGGTGGTGATCTAGAAGTCTTTCAGACCAGGTCTCTTACAGCCTCCTTTGGGGGTGACTACTGAGTCATACATGAAGCACTGTTGGTGACCAAGGAGTCTGACAGCCTGCTCTAGGGGTAGCGTGGAGTTTGACAGGCCCCTCAAGGGGTGGCTCAGCAGTCTGACGGTCTGCTGTAGGGGAAGCTAAGGAATCTAACAGCCCACTCTTGGGTTTACCCAAGAGTCTCACAGTCCACTCAGGGGATGAACCAAGAGTCTGACAGCACATTCTGGGTATGAACCAGAAGTCTGAAAGCATGATCTAAGAGCCCACTTTAGGGGTGGCCCAAGAGTTTTAAAGTCCACTCTGGGGGTGGCCCAAGAAACTGAAAGCATGCTCTGGGGCTGGGCCAAAAGTCTGACTGCACATTCTGGGAATGACACAGAGGTCAGACAGTGTGTGCTGGAGGGTGGCAAAGGAGTCTTACTGCCACATCTAGGTGGGGCCCAAAAGTCTCACAGTCCACCCTGGGGGTGGACCAAGAGATGGTCAGTTAGCTCTGGGGGTAATACCAATGTCTGAATGCACATTCTAGGGAATAACCAGGAGTGTGACACCATGATCTGAGAGTTGAACCAGAGGTCTGACAGCATGATCTGAAGGTAGCCCAGGCAAATGATAGCTTGAACTGAGAGTTGGCCAAAGAGCCCACTCTAGGGGTTGACCAAGAATATGACAGCCTGCTCTGAGATTGGGCCAAAAGTCTGAATGCACATTCTGGGGTTGAAACAGAGCTCAGACAGCACAATCTCAGGGTGACACAGGAGTCAGACAGCATGCTCTAGAGGGCAGCCAAGGAGTCTGACAGCCATTGGGCCCAAAAGTCTCACAGTTTACCCTGAGGGTGGACAAGGAAACTGACAGCCTGCTCTAGGGGTGCCAATAAAGTCTGGCAGCACATTCTGGGGATGAAACAGAGGTCAGACAGCTCGATCTCAGGATCGCCCCGGGAGTCAGACAGCCTGCTCTGGAGGGCGGACAAGGAGTCCAACAGTCTGACAAAATTCAGACTGGGGCGGACAAGGAGTCTGACAGTCTGACAAAATTCTTTTAGTCCACCCTGGGGGTGGAACAAGAAATGGACAGCCAGCTCCGGGAGTGGCACAAAAGTATGACTGCACATTGTGGGGAAGACCAAGAAGACTGACAGCACACTCTGAGGGTGTGGCCCAGAAGTCAGACAACCTTCTCTTGGAGGGGATCCAGGAGTCTGTCAACCAACTCTTGGGTTTGACTCAGAAGTCTGACAGCCCACTATGGGAATGGCCCAGAAGTCTGACAGCTGGCTCTGGGGAGGGCAAAGTATTTTACCAGTGCTAAACACGTATTTCAGGGCAAAACCAAATACAAGGTGGTTGATTTTAATCCTGCCAATTTTTATGAAAACCAATTAAATTGATTAAAGTTCACCTATTAAAAAACGGCCTCCTCCATAAACCCCTACAGCCGTCCTAACCATCACCAGAATAGGTGAATATTCCACCATTATAGATAGAAAAACCTTTAATCAATTTACTAAAAATATGGACAAAGTGAAAAGATTATATACCATAGAAATCTGCTAAATAAACTGTTAAAAACTATCTAACTTACATTGTAAAAATTATTACAGATAACATACTCAGTCTTTGCTTTACTTGCTATTTCTTCATTATGGGTGGCCACGGAGTTCCATTGCCATGAGCTAGGGATGCCCCAGAAGTTTGACAGCTTGCTCCGAGGGTGACTTTGGAGTATTGCAACTTGTAAATGGTGGTGATCTAGAAGTCTTTCAGACCAGGTCTCTTACAGCCTCCTTTGGGGGTGACTACTGAGTCATACATGAAGCACTGTTGGTGACCAAGGAGTCTGACAGCCTGCTCTAGGGGTAGCGTGGAGTTTGACAGGCCCCTCAAGGGGTGGCTCAGCAGTCTGACGGTCTGCTGTAGGGGAAGCTAAGGAATCTAACAGCCCACTCTTGGGTTTACCCAAGAGTCTCACAGTCCACTCAGGGGATGAACCAAGAGTCTGACAGCACATTCTGGGTATGAACCAGAAGTCTGAAAGCATGATCTAAGAGCCCACTTTAGGGGTGGCCCAAGAGTTTTAAAGTCCACTCTGGGGGTGGCCCAAGAAACTGAAAGCATGCTCTGGGGCTGGGCCAAAAGTCTGACTGCACATTCTGGGAATGACACAGAGGTCAGACAGTGTGTGCTGGAGGGTGGCAAAGGAGTCTTACTGCCACATCTAGGTGGGGCCCAAAAGTCTCACAGTCCACCCTGGGGGTGGACCAAGAGATGGTCAGTTAGCTCTGGGGGTAATACCAATGTCTGAATGCACATTCTAGGGAATAACCAGGAGTGTGACACCATGATCTGAGAGTTGAACCAGAGGTCTGACAGCATGATCTGAAGGTAGCCCAGGCAAATGATAGCTTGAACTGAGAGTTGGCCAAAGAGCCCACTCTAGGGGTTGACCAAGAATATGACAGCCTGCTCTGAGATTGGGCCAAAAGTCTGAATGCACATTCTGGGGTTGAAACAGAGCTCAGACAGCACAATCTCAGGGTGACACAGGAGTCAGACAGCATGCTCTAGAGGGCAGCCAAGGAGTCTGACAGCCATTGGGCCCAAAAGTCTCACAGTTTACCCTGAGGGTGGACAAGGAAACTGACAGCCTGCTCTAGGGGTGCCAATAAAGTCTGGCAGCACATTCTGGGGATGAAACAGAGGTCAGACAGCTCGATCTCAGGATCGCCCCGGGAGTCAGACAGCCTGCTCTGGAGGGCGGACAAGGAGTCCAACAGTCTGACAAAATTCAGACTGGGGCGGACAAGGAGTCTGACAGTCTGACAAAATTCTTTTAGTCCACCCTGGGGGTGGAACAAGAAATGGACAGCCAGCTCCGGGAGTGGCACAAAAGTATGACTGCACATTGTGGGGAAGACCAAGAAGACTGACAGCACACTCTGAGGGTGTGGCCCAGAAGTCAGACAACCTTCTCTTGGAGGGGATCCAGGAGTCTGTCAACCAACTCTTGGGTTTGACTCAGAAGTCTGACAGCCCACTATGGGAATGGCCCAGAAGTCTGACAGCTGGCTCTGGGGAGGGCAAAGTATTTTACCAGTGCTAAACACGTATTTCAGGGCAAAACCAAATACAAGATGGTTGATTTTAATCCTGCCAATTTTATGAAAACCAATTAAATTGATTAAAGTTCACCTATTAAAAAACGGCCTCCTCCATAAACCCCTACAGCAGTCCTAACCATCACCAGAATAGGTGAATATTCCACCATTATAGATAGAAAAACCTTTAATCAATTTACTAAAAATATGGACAAAGTGAAAAGATTATATACCATAGAAATATGCTAAATAAACTGTTAAAAACTATCTAACTTACATTGTAAAAATTATTACAGATAACATACTCAGTCTTTGCTTTACTTGTTATTTCTTCATTATGGGTGGCCACAGAGTTCCATTGCCATGAGCTAGGGATGCCCCAGAAGTTTGACAGCTTGCTCCGAGGGTGACTTTGGAGTATTGCAACTTGTAAATGGTGGTGATCTAGAAGTCTTCCAGACTCTTCTGTAAGTGAATCAGGTCTCTTACAGCCTCCTTTGGGGGTGACTACTGAGTCATAGATGAAGCACTGTTGGTGACCAAGGAGTCTGACAGCCTGCTCTAGGGGTGGCTTGGAGTTTGACAGGCCTATCTAGGGGTGGCTCAGCAGTCTGACAGTCTGCTCTAGGGGAAGCTAAGGGATCTAACAGCCCACTCTTGGGTTTACCCAAGAGCCTCACAGTCCACTCAGGGGATGAACCAAAAGTCTGACAGCACATTCTGGGTATGACCCAGAAGTCTGAAAGCATGATCAGAGGGTGGCCCAGGCAGAGGACAGCCTGCCCTGGGAAGTGACCAATGAGTCTAAGAGCCCACTTTAGGGGTGGCCCAAGAGTTTTAAAGTCCACTCTGGGGGTGGCCCAAGAAACTGAAAGCATGCTCTGGGGCTGGGCCAAAAGTCTGACTGCACATTCTGGGAATGACACAGAGGTCAGACAGTGTGTGCTGGAGGGTGGCGAAGAAGTCTTACTGCCACATCTAGGTGGGGCCCAAAAGTCTCACAGTCCACCCTGGGGGTGGACCAAGAGATGGTCAGCTAGCTCTAGGGGTGATACCAATGTCTGAATGCACATTCTGGGGAATAACCAGGAGTGTGACACCATGCTCTGAGAGTTGAACCAGAAGTCTGACAGCATGATCTGAAGGTGGCCCAGGCAAAGGATAGCTTGAACTGAGAGTTGGCCAAGGATCCAAGGAAAACACGAAACTCCGCAACAGTGCTTGGTAAAAATATTCGTCTTCCACTGAAGAACTCTTTATTTTCGGCAAATCCAATAAAACGTGGCAAGCATAATCCCCGCAAGTGCATATGAGGTCATAAAAGCCTACATGTTTCTGGTGCACAATGCACCCTTAGTCATGGCTAACTTTCCATTGAATGTGTCGGAATAAGAGCCGCTCCCCTGCCCCACCTCCGTCACATGACTAGGTTGTTGCAGAAGAACGGACCGGACTCCGGCACTAGATACCAGTGTATTAAAGGTACAACATATTACCATAGTTAAAGGATATAATGGAATTGTTAAAAACAGAAATTCCAGAAAAAACATATATATATTTTTCATCTACATGTACACAAGTGGGTATTTTTGATAATTATGTATCCAATAATGATGGTTGACATATCCTGATATAAAAGATATTCCGGTCCAGAGTTTGGTATATCGCATCGTAATTGTGCTCCAGTAATACTCATATTATGACTTTAGACATGACAAAATATCAGCGTTCTCAAGACAATCTAATAATGAAACATAATTTTGTGCTTATGATTTAGACCTTTAGGGAACCTTGTATCGAGGCAAAAAATCCAATAGGCCTCTCTATCCCGTAGGACCCTAGCTCTGTCTCCTCCCCTCACCAGGGGTTTTACCTGTTCAATTACAGCCCCATATAGAGATGCTACCTTGCCTTTATGTACATCAATAAAATGTCGTGCTACTCCCGATAAACTCTTCTTTTTTTCACTCTGTTCCAGCGTGTTTAGTTTGTACCAGTTGTTAATATCTCTAAGGTGTTCTAGGAATCTTTGTTTAAATTTACGAGTCGTGCACCCCACATATATCTTACGGCATAAGGTGCAGCCCACCAGATATATTACATGATCGCTATTACAGCTTACATAGCTATTAATGATGAACCTGTGATCTCCATCCGAATTGAAAAAATACTTCCACAAACGCCGGTACGGCAGACACACCGGCGTCCGTATTTATGCTCCTGCTAATCCTTTTCTCTCTTCCATGCGCTGGTACGGCAGATACATCGACGATCTCTTGATTATATGGGACGCCGCTGTGTCTGCCGTACCGGCGTTTGTGGACTATATCAATAACAATGTTTTCAATTTGAGGTTCACGCATCATGTGGACCCAAAACACATAGTCTTTCTAGATTTGTCCCTGAATATTTCTAGTGAGAATAAAATTATTTCCTCTACCCATCGGAAGGAGACAGCGGGAAATACTATCCTGCACGCGAATAGCTCACATCCCAGACACACGATTAGGGCTATCCCAGTCGGGGAGATGACTAGGGCCAAAAGAAATTGTACAGAGCAAGAAAACTACAACCATGAAACCTCCCAAATACAACGCAGATTGATGGACAGAAAATATCCACAGTGGATGATGAGAAGAGCAGGGGCTATAGTTGATAATAAGGAACGGGAATACATGCTCACAAGAAAGGAGAAACCCTTAAAAAAGAACATACCTAGGAATGCCCCTGTTTTAAGCTTACAATTTTCAGACCAGTTCCACGAAATAAAACAAATTATACATAGACACATACCAATTTTGTTTGAAGATAGGATCTTGTCTGAAATCTTGAAAAAAGGTTGCCAAGTGGTCGCTAGGAAAACAAAAACTATAGGCAACCATGTTTCTTCTAGCCTGTTTAGATCTAAGGAGCGTAGTAATCGTACCTGGTTGGCACAGAAGGGTTTTTACAAGTGTGGAACTTACCCATGTAAGACGTGCAATTTTGTGTCACCTACTAAGTATTTTTTCAATTCGGATGGAGATCACAGGTTCATCATTAATAGCTATGTAAGCTGTAATAGCGATCATGTAATATATCTGGTGGGCTGCACCTTATGCCGTAAGATATATGTGGGGTGCACGACTCGTAAATTTAAACAAAGATTCCTAGAACACCTTAGAGATATTAACAACTGGTACAAACTAAACACGCTGGAACAGAGTGAAAAAAAGAAGAGTTTATTGGGAGTAGCACGACATTTTATTGATGTACATAAAGGCAAGGTAGCATCTCTATATGGGGCTGTAATTGAACAGGTAAAACCCCTGGTGAGGGGAGGAGACAGAGTTAGGGTCCTACGGGATAGAGAGGCCTATTGGATTTTTTGCCTCGATACAAGGTTCCCTAAAGGTCTAAATCATAAGCACGAAATTATGTTTCATTATTAGATTGTCTTGAGAACGCTGATATTTTGTCATGTCTAAAGTCATAATATGAGTGTTACTGGAGCACAATTACGATGCGATATACCAAACTCTGGACCGGAATATCTTTTATATCAGGATATGTCAACCATCATTATTGGATACATAATTATCAAAAATACCCACTTGTGTACATGTAGATGAAAAATATATATATGTTTTTTCTGGAATTTCTGTTTTTAACAATTCCATTATATCCTTTAATTATGGTAATATGTTGTACCTTTAATACACTGGTATCTAGTGCCGGAGTCCGGTCCGTTCTTCTGCAACAACCTAGTCATGTGACGGAGGTGGGGCAGGGGATTGGCTCTTATTCCGACACATTCAATGGAAAGTTAGCCATGACTAAGGGTGCATTGTGCACCAGAAACATGTAGGCTTTTATGACCTCATATGCACTTGCGGGGATTATGCTTGCCACGTTTTATTGGATTTGCCGAAAAAAAATAGTTCTTCAGTGGAAGAAGAATATTTTTACCAAGCACTGTTGCAGAGTTTCGTGTTTTCCTTGGATTTATGTGTAGCACCAACACAGGTGTGGATCTCCAGCACGTGCGCAACCAAAGAGTCACGGTGAGCTGTATTTTTTCCTTTCTCTGTTGAGTTGGCCAAGGAGCCCACTCTAGGGGTGGACCAAGAAAATGACAGCCTGCTCTGGGATTGGGCCAAAAGTCTGAATGCACATTCTGGGGTTGAAACAGTGCTCAGCCAGCACAATCTCAGGGTGACCCAGGAGTCAGACAGCCTGCTCTGGAGGGCAGCCAAGGAGTCTGACAGCCATTGGGCCCAAAAGTCTCACAGTTTACCCTGAGGGTGGACAAGGAAACTGACAGCCTGCTCTAGGGGTGCCAATAAAGTCTGGCAGCACATTCTGGGGATGAAACAGAGGTCAGACAGCTCGATCTCAGGATCGCCCCGGGAGTCAGACAGCCTGCTCTGGAGGGCGGACAAGGAGTCTAACAGTCTGACAAAATTCAGACTGGGGAGGACAAGGAGTCTGACAAAATTCTTTTAGTCCACCCTGGGGGTGGACCAAGAAATGGACAGCCAGCTCCGGGAGTGGCACAAAAGTATGACTGCACATTCTGGGGAAGACCAAGAAGACTGACAGCACACTCTGAGGGTGTGGCCCAGGAGTTAGACAACCTTCTCTTGGAGGGGATCCAGGAGTCTGTCAACCAACTCTTGGGTTTGACTCAGAAGTCTGACAGCCCACTATGGGAATGGCCCAGAAGTCTGACAGCTGGCTCTGGGGAGGGCAAAGTATTTTACCAGTGCTAAACACGTATGTCAGGGCAAAACCAAATACAAGGTGGTTGATTTTAATCCTGCCAATTTTTATGAAAACCAATTAAATTGATTAAAGTTCACCTATTAAAAAACGGCCTCCTCCATAAACCCCTACAGCCGTAATAACCATCACCAGAATAGGTGAATATTCCACCATTATAGATAGAAAAACCTTTAATCAATTTACTAAAAATATGGACAAAGTGAAAAGATTATATACCATAGAAATCTGCTAAATAAACTGTTAAAAACTATCTAACTTACATTGTAAAAATTATTACAGATAACATACTCAGTCTTTGCTTTACTTGCTATTTCTTCATTATGGGTGGCCACGGAGTTCCATTGCCATGAGCTAGGGATGCCCCAGAAGTTTGACAGCTTGCTCCGAGGGTGACTTTGGAGTATTGCAACTTGTAAATGGTGGTGATCTAGAAGTCTTCCAGACTCTTCTGTAAGTGAACCAGGTCTCTTACAGCCTCCTTTGGGGTGACTACTGAGTCATACATGAAGCACTGTTGGTGACCAAGGAGTCTGACAGCCTGCTCTAGGGGTGGCTTGGAGTTTAACAGGCCTATCTAGGGGTGGCTCAGCAGTCTTACAGTCTGCTCTAGGGGAAGCTAAGGAATCTAACAGCCCACTCTTGGGTTTACCCAAGAGTCTCACAGTCCACTCAGGGATGAACCAAAAGTCTGACAGCACATTCTGGGTATGACCCAGAAGTCTGAAAGCATGATCAGAGGGTGGCCCAGGCAGAGGACAGCCTGCCCTGGGAAGTGACCAATGAGTCTAAGAGCCCACTTTAGGGGTGGCCCAAGAGTTTTAAAGTCCACTCTGGGGGTGGCCCAAGAAACTGAAAGCATGCTCTGGGGCTGGGCCAAAAGTCTGACTGCACATTCTGGGAATGACACAGAGGTCAAACAGTGTGTGCTGGAGGGTGGCGAAGAAGTCTTACTGCCACATCTAGGTGGGGCCAAAAAGTCTCACAGTCCACCCTGGGGGTGGACCAAGAGATGGTCAGCTAGCTCTAGGGGTGATACCAATGTCTGAATGCACATTCTGGGGAATAACCAGGAGTGTGACACCATGCTCTGAGAGTTGAACCAGAAGTCTGACAGCATGATCTGAAGGTGGCCCAGGCAAAGGATAGCTTGAACTGAGAGTTGGCCAAGGAGCCCACTCTAGGGGTGGACCAAGAAAATGACAGCCTGCTCTGGGATTGGGCCAAAAGTCTGAATGCACATTCTGGGGTTGAAACAGTGCTCAGCCAGCACAATCTCAGGGTGACCCAGGAGTCAGACAGCCTGCTCTGGAGGGCAGCCAAGGAGTCTGACAGCCATTGGGCCCAAAAGTCTCACAGTTTACCCTGAGGGTGGACAAGGAAACTGACAGCCTGCTCTAGGGGTGCCAATAAAGTCTGACTGCACATTCTGGGAATGACACAGAGGTCAGACAGTGTGTGCTGGAGGGTGGCGAAGAAGTCTTACTGCCACATCTAGGTGGGGCCCAAAAGTCTCACAGTCCACCCTGGGGGTGGACCAAGACATGGTCAGCTAACTCTAGGGGTGATACCAAGGTCTGAATGCACATTCTGGGGAATAACCAGGAGTGTGACACCATGCTCTGAGAGTTGAACCAGAAGTCTGACAGCATGATCTGAAGGTGGCCCAGGCAAAGGATAGCTTGAACTGAGAGTTGGCCAAGGAGCCCACTCTAGGGGTGGACCAAGAAAATGACAGCCTGCTCTGGGATTGGGCCAAAAGTCTGAATGCACATTCTGGGGTTGAAACAGTGCTCAGCCAGCACAATCTCAGGGTGACCCAGGAGTCAGACAGCCTGCTCCGGAGGGCAGCCAAGGAGTCTGACAGCCATTGGGCCCAAAAGTCTCACAGTTTACCCCGAGGGTGGACAAGGAAACTGACAGCCTGCTCTAGGGGTGCCAATAAAGTCTGGCAGCACATTCTGGGGATGAAACAGAGGTCAGACAGCTCGATCTCAGGATCGCCCCGGGAGTCAGACAGCCTGCTCTGGAGGGCGGACAAGGAGTCTAACAGTCTGACAAAATTCAGACTGGGGAGGACAAGGAGTCTGACAAAATTCTTTTAGTCCACCCTGGGGGTGGACCAAGAAATGGACAGCCAGCTCCGGGAGTGGCACAAAAGTATGACTGCACATTCTGGGGAAGACCAAGAAGACTGACAGCACACTCTGAGGGTGTGGCCCAGGAGTTAGACAACCTTCTCTTGGAGGGGATCCAGGAGTCTGTCAACCAACTCTTGGGTTTGACTCAGAAGTCTGACAGCCCACTATGGGAATGGCCCAGAAGTCTGACAGCTGGCTCTGGGGAGGGCAAAGTATTTTACCAGTGCTAAACACGTATTTCAGGGCAAAACCAAATACAAGGTGGTTGATTTTAATCCTGCCAATTTTTATGAAAACCAATTAAATTGATTAAAGTTCACCTATTAAAAAACGGCCTCCTCCATAAACCCCTACAGCCGTCCTAACCATCACCAGAATAGGTGAATATTCCACCATTATAGATAGAAAAACCTTTAATCAATTTACTAAAAATATGGACAAAGTGAAAAGATTATATACCATAGAAATCTGCTAAATAAACTGTTAAAAACTATCTAACTTACATTGTAAAAATTATTACAGATAACATACTCAGTCTTTGCTTTACTTGCTATTTCTTCATTATGGGTGGCCACGGAGTTCCATTGCCATGAGCTAGGGATGCCCCAGAAGTTTGACAGCTTGCTCCGAGGGTGACTTTGGAGTATTGCAACTTGTAAATGGTGGTGATCTAGAAGTCTTCCAGACTCTTCTGTAAGTGAACCAGGTCTCTTACAGCCTCCTTTGGGGGTGACTACTGAGTCATACATGAAGCACTCTTGGTGACCAAGGAGTCTGACAGCCTGCTCTAGGGGTGGCTTGGAGTTTGACAGGCCTATCTAGGGGTGGCTCAGCAGTTTGACAGTCTGCTCTAGGGGAAGCTAAGGAATCTAACAGCCCACTCTTGGGTTTACCCAAGAGTCTCACAGTCCACTCAGGGGATGAACCAAAAGTCTGACAGCACATTCTGGGTATGACCCAGAAGTCTGAAAGCATGATCAGAGGGTGGCCCAGGCAGAGGACAGCCTGCCCTGGGAAGTGACCAATGAGTCTAAGAGCCCACTTTAGGGGTGGCCCAAGAGTTTTAAAGTCCACTCTGGGGGTGGCCCAAGAAACTGAAAGCATGCTCTGGGGCTGGGCCAAAAGTCTGACTGCACATTCTGGGAATGACACAGAGGTCAGACAGTGTGTGCTGGAGGGTGGCGAATAAGTCTTACTGCCACATCTAGGTGGGGCCCAAAAGTCTCACAGTCCACCCTGGGGGTGGACCAAGAGATGGTCAGCTAGCTCTAGGGGTGATACCAATGTCTGAATGCACATTCTGGGGAATAACCAGGAGTGTGACACCATGCTCTGAGAGTTGAACCAGAAGTCTGACAGCATGATCTGAAGGTGGCCCAGGCAAAGGATAGCTTGAACTGAGAGTTGGCCAAGGAGCCCACTCTAGGGGTGGACCAAGAAAATGACAGCCTGCTCTGGGATTGGGCCAAAAGTCTGAATGCACATTCTGGGGTTGAAACAGTGCTCAGCCAGAACAATCTCAGGGTGACCCAGGAGTCAGACAGCCTGCTCTGGAGGGCAGCCAAGGAGTCTGACAGCCATTGGGCCCAAAAGTCTCACAGTTTACCCTGAGGGTGGACAAGGAAACTGACAGCCTGCTCTAGGGGTGCCAATAAAGTCTGGCAGCACATTCTGGGGATGAAACAGAGGTCAGACAGCTCGATCTCAGGATCGCCCCGGGAGTCAGACAGCCTGCTCTGGAGTGCGGACAAGGAGTCTAACAGTCTGACAAAATTCAGACTGGGGAGGACAAGGAGTCTGACAAAATTCTTTTAGTCCACCCTGGGGGTGGACCAAGAAATGGACAGCCAGCTCCGGGAGTGGCACAAAAGTATGACTGCACATTCTGGGGAAGACCAAGAAGACTGACAGCACACTCTGAGGGTGTGGCCCAGGAGTTAGACAACCTTCTCTTGGAGGGGATCCCGGAGTCTGTCAACCAACTCTTGGGTTTGACTCAGAAGTCTGACAGCCCACTATGGGAATGGCCCAGAAGTCTGACAGCTGGCTCTGGGGAGGGCAAAGTATTTTACCAGTGCTAAACACGTATTTCAGGGCAAAACCAAATACAAGGTGGTTGATTTTAATCCTGCCAATTTTTATGAAAACCAATTAAATTGATTAAAGTTCACCTATTAAAAAGCGGCCTCCTCCATAAACCCCTACAGCCGTCCTAACCATCACCAGAATAGGTGAATATTCCACCATTATAGATAGAAAAACCTTTAATCAATTTACTAAAAATATGGACAAAGTGAAAAGATTATATACCATAGAAATCTGCTAAATAAACTGTTAAAAACTATCTAACTTACATTGTAAAAATTATTACAGATCACATACTCAGTCTTTGCTTTACTTGCTATTTCTTCATTATGGGTGGCCACGGAGTTCCATTGCCATGAGCTAGGGATGCCCCAGAAGTTTGACAGCTTGCTCCGAGGGTGACTTTGGAGTATTGCAACTTGTAAATGGTGGTGATCTAGAAGTCTTCCAGACTCTTCTGTAAGTGAATCAGGTCTCTTACAGCCTCCTTTGGGGGTGACTACTGAGTCATACATGAAGCACTGTTGGTGACCAAGGAGTCTGACAGCCTGCTCTAGGGGTGGCTTGGAGTTTGACAGGCCTATCTAGGGGTGGCTCAGCAGTCTGACAGTCTGCTCTAGGGGAAGCTAAGGAATCTAACAGCCCACTCTTGGGTTTACCCAAGAGTCTCACAGTCCACTCAGGGGATGAACCAAAAGTCTGACAGCACATTCTGGGTATGACCCAGAAGTCTGAAAGCATGATCAGAGGGTGGCCCAGGCAGAGGACAGCCTGCCCTGGGAAGTGACCAATGAGTCTAAGAGCCCACTTTAGGGGTGGCCCAAGAGTTTTAAAGTCCACTCTGGGGGTGGCCCAAGAAACTGAAAGCATGCTCTGGGGCTGGGCCAAAAGTCTGACTGCACATTCTGGGAATGACACAGAGGTCAGACAGTGTGTGCTGGAGGGTGGCGAAAAAGTCTTACTGCCACATCTAGGTGGGGCCCAAAAGTCTCACAGTCCACCCTGGGGGTGGACCAAGAGATGGTCAGCTAGCTCTAGGGGTGATACCAAGGTCTGAATGCACATTCTGGGGAATAACCAGGAGTGTGACACCATGCTCTGAGAGTTGAACCAGAAGTCTGACAGCATGATCTGAAGGTGGCCCAGGCAAAGGATAGCTTGAACTGAGAGTTGGCCAAGGAGCCCACTCTAGGGGTGGACCAAGAAAATGACAGCCTGCTCTGGGATTGGGCCAAAAGTCTGAATGCACATTCTGGGGTTGAAACAGTGCTCAGCCAGCACAATCTCAGGGTGACCCAGGTGTCAGACAGCCTGCTCTGGAGGGCAGCCAAGGAGTCTGACAGCCATTGGGCCCAAAAGTCTCACAGTTTACCCTGAGGGTGGACAAGGAAACTGACAGCCTGCTCTAGGGGTGCCAATAAAGTCTGGCAGCACATTCTGGGGATGAAACAGAGGTCAGACAGCTCGATCTCAGGATCGCCCCGGGAGTCAGACAGCCTGCTCTGGAGGGCGGACAAGGAGTTTAACAGTCTGACAAAATTCAGACTGGGGAGGGCAAGGAGTCTGACAAAATTCTTTTAGTCCACCCTGGGGGTGGACCAAGAAATGGACAGCCAGCTCCGGGAGTGGCACAAAAGTATGACTGCACATTCTGGGGAAGACCAAGAAGACTGACAGCACACTCTGAGGGTGTGGCCCAGGAGTTAGACAACCTTCTCTTGGAGGGGATCCAGGAGTCTGTCAACCAACTCTTGGGTTTGACTCAGAAGTCTGACAGCCCACTATGGGAATGGCCCAGAAGTCTGACAGCTGGCTCTGGGAAGGGCAAAGTATTTTACCAGTGCTAAACACGTATTTCAGGGCAAAACGAAATACAAGGTGGTTGATTTTAATCCTGCCAATTTTTATGAAAACCAATTAAATTGATTAAAGTTCACCTATTAAAAAACGGCCTCCTCCATAAACCCCTACAGCCGTCCTAACCATCACCAGAATAGGTGAATATTCCACCATTATAGATAGAAAAACCTTTAATCAATTTACTAAAAATATGGACAAAGTGAAAAGATTATATACCATAGAAATCTGCTAAATAAACTGTTAAAAACTATCTAACTTACATTGTAAAAATTATTACAGATAACATACTCAGTCTTTGCTTTACTTGCTATTTCTTCATTATGGGTGGCCACGGAGTTCCATTGCCATGAGCTAGGGATGCCCCAGAAGTTTGACAGCTTGCTCCGAGGGTGACTTTGGAGTATTGCAACTTGTAAATGGTGGTGATCTAGAAGTCTTCCAGACTCTTCTGTAAGTGAATCAGGTCTCTTACAGCCTCCTTTGGGGGTGACTACTGAGTCATACATGAAGCACTGTTGGTGACCAAGGAGTCTGACAGCCTGCTCTAGGGGTGGCTTGGAGTTTGACAGGCCTATCTAGGGGTGGCTCAGCAGTCTGACAGTCTGCTCTAGGGGAAGCTAAGGAATCTAACAGCCCACTCTTGGGTTTACCCAAGAGTCTCACAGTCCACTCAGGGGATGAACCAAAAGTCTGACAGCACATTCTGGGTATGACCCAGAAGTCTGAAAGCATGATGAGAGGGTGGCCCAGGCAGAGGACAGCCTGCCCTGGGAAGTGACCAATGAGTCTAAGAGCCCACTTTAGGGGTGGCCCAAGAGTTTTAAAGTCCACTCTGGGGGTGGCCCAAGAGACTGAAAGCATGCTCTGGGGCTGGGCCAAAAGTCTGACTGCACATTCTGGGAATGACACAGAGGTCAGACAGTGTGTGCTGGAGGGTGGCGAAAAAGTCTTACTGCCACATCTAGGTGGGGCCCAAAAGTCTCACAGTCCACCCTGGGGGTGGACCAAGAGATGGTCAGCTAGCTCTAGGGGTGATACCAAGGTCTGAATGCACATTCTGGGGAATAACCAGGAGTGTGACACCATGCTCTGAGAGTTGAACCAGAAGTCTGACAGCATGATCTGAAGGTGGCCCAGGCAAAGGATAGCTTGAACTGAGAGTTGGCCAAGGAGCCCACTCTAGGGGTGGACCAAGAAAATGACAGCCTGCTCTGGGATTGGGCCAAAAGTCTGAATGCACATTCTGGGGTTGAAACAGTGCTCAGCCAGCACAATCTCAGGGTGACCCAGGAGTCAGACAGCCTGCTCCGGAGGGCAGCCAAGGAGTCTGACAGCCATTGGGCCCAAAAGTCTCACAGTTTACCCTGAGGGTGGACAAGGAAACTGACAGCCTGCTCTAGGGGTGCCAATAAAGTCTGGCAGCACATTCTGGGGATGAAACAGAGGTCAGACAGCTCGATCTCAGGATCGCCCCGGGAGTCAGACAGCCTGCTCTGGAGGGCGGACAAGGAGTCTAACAGTCTGACAAAATTCAGACTGGGGAGGACAAGGAGTCTGACAAAATTCTTTTAGTCCACCCTGGGGGTGGACCAAGAAATGGACAGCCAGCTCCGGGAGTGGCACAAAAGTATGACTGCACATTCTGGGGAAGACCAAGAAGACTGACAGCACACTCTGAGGGTGTGGCCCAGGAGTTAGACAACCTTCTCTTGGAGGGGATCCAGGAGTCTGTCAACCAACTCTTGGGTTTGACTCAGAAGTCTGACAGCCCACTATGGGAATGGCCCAGAAGTCGGACAGCTGGCTCTGGGGAGGGCAAAGTATTTTACCAGTGCTAAACACGTATTTCAGGGCAAAAACAAATACAAGGTGGTTGATTTTAATCCTGCCAATTTTTATGAAAACCAATTAAATTGATTAAAGTTCACCTATTAAAAAACGGCCTCCTCCATAAACCCCTACAGCCGTCCTAACCATCACCAGAATAGGTGAATATTCCACCATTATAGATAGAAAAACCTTTAATCAATTTACTAAAAATATGGACAAAGTGAAAAGATTATATACCATAGAAATCTGCTAAATAAACTGTTAAAAACTATCTAACTTACATTGTAAAAATTATTACAGATAACATACTCAGTCTTTGCTTTACTTGCTATTTCTTCATTATGGGTGGCCACGGAGTTCCATTGCCATGAGCTAGGGATGCCCCAGAAGTTTGACAGCTTGCTCCGAGGGTGACTTTGGAGTATTGCAACTTGTAAATGGTGGTGATCTAGAAGTCTTCCAGACTCTTCTGTAAGTGAATCAGGTCTCTTACAGCCTCCTTTGGGGGTGACTACTGAGTCATACATGAAGCACTGTTGGTGACCAAGGAGTCTGACAGCCTGCTCTAGGGGTGGCTTGGAGTTTGACAGGCCTATCTAGGGGTGGCTCAGCAGTCTGACAGTCTGCTCTAGGGGAAGCTAAGGAATCTAACAGCCCACTCTTGGGTTTACCCAAGAGTCTCACAGTCCACTCAGGGGATGAACCAAAAGTCTGACAGCACATTCTGGGTATGACCCAGAAGTCTGAAAGCATGATGAGAGGGTGGCCCAGGCAGAGGACAGCCTGCCCTGGGAAGTGATCAATGAGTCTAAGAGCCCACTTTAGGGGTGGCCCAAGAGTTTTAAAGTCCACTCTGGGGGTGGCCCAAGAGACTGAAAGCATGCTCTGGGGCTGGGCCAAAAGTCTGACTGCACATTCTGGGAATGACACAGAGGTCAGACAGTGTGTGCTGGAGGGTGGCGAAAAAGTCTTACTGCCACATCTAGGTGGGGCCCAAAAGTCTCACAGTCCACCCTGGGGGTGGACCAAGAGATGGTCAGCTAGCTCTAGGGGTGATACCAAGGTCTGAATGCACATTCTGGGGAATAACCAGGAGTGTGACACCATGCTCTGAGAGTTGAACCAGAAGTCTGACAGCATGATCTGAAGGTGGCCCAGGCAAAGGATAGCTTGAACTGAGAGTTGGCCAAGGAGCCCACTCTAGGGGTGGACCAAGAAAATGACAGCCTGCTCTGGGATTGGGCCAAAAGTCTGAATGCACATTCTGGGGTTGAAACAGTGCTCAGCCAGCACAATCTCAGGGTGACCCAGGAGTCAGACAGCCTGCTCCGGAGGGCAGCCAAGGAGTCTGACAGCCATTGGGCCCAAAAGTCTCACAGTTTACCCTGAGGGTGGACAAGGAAACTGACAGCCTGCTCTAGGGGTGCCAATAAAGTCTGGCAGCACATTCTGGGGATGAAACAGAGGTCAGACAGCTCGATCTCAGGATCGCCCCGGGAGTCAGACAGCCTGCTCTGGAGGGCGGACAAGGAGTCTAACAGTCTGACAAAATTCAGACTGGGGAGGACAAGGAGTCTGACAAAATTCTTTTAGTCCACCCTGGGGGTGGACCAAGAAATGGACAGCCAGCTCCGGGAGTGGCACAAAAGTATGACTGCACATTCTGGGGAAGACCAAGAAGACTGACAGCACACTCTGAGGGTGTGGCCCAGGAGTTAGACAACCTTCTCTTGGAGGGGATCCAGGAGTCTGTCAACCAACTCTTGGGTTTGACTCAGAAGTCTGACAGCCCACTATGGGAATGGCCCAGAAGTCGGACAGCTGGCTCTGGGGAGGGCAAAGTATTTTACCAGTGCTAAACACGTATTTCAGGGCAAAACCAAATACAAGGTGGTTGATTTTAATCCTGCCAATTTTTATGAAAACCAATTAAATTGATTAAAGTTCACCTATTAAAAAACGGCCTCCTCCATAAACCCCTACAGCCGTCCTAACCATCACCAGAATAGGTGAATATTCCACCATTATAGATAGAAAAACCTTTAATCAATTTACTAAAAATATGGACAAAGTGAAAAGATTATATACCATAGAAATCTGCTAAATAAACTGTTAAAAACTATCTAACTTACATTGTAAAAATTATTACAGATAACATACTCAGTCTTTGCTTTACTTGCTATTTCTTCATTATGGGTGGCCACGGAGTTCCATTGCCATGAGCTAGGGATGCCCCAGAAGTTTGACAGCTTGCTCCGAGGGTGACTTTGGAGTATTGCAACTTGTAAATGGTGGTGATCTAGAAGTCTTCCAGACTCTTCTGTAAGTGAATCAGGTCTCTTACAGCCTCCTTTGGGGGTGACTACTGAGTCATACATGAAGCACTGTTGGTGACCAAGGAGTCTGACAGCCTGCTCTAGGGGTGGCTTGGAGTTTGACAGGCCTATCTAGGGGTGGCTCAGCAGTCTGACAGTCTGCTCTAGGGGAAGCTAAGGAATCTAACAGCCCACTCTTGGGTTTACCCAAGAGTCTCACAGTCCACTCAGGGGATGAACCAAAAGTCTGACAGCACATTCTGGGTATGACCCAGAAGTCTGAAAGCATGATCAGAGGGTGGCCCAGGCAGAGGACAGCCTGCCCTGGGAAGTGACCAATGAGTCTAAGAGCCCACTTTAGGGGTGGCCCAAGAGTTTTAAAGTCCACTCTGGGGGTGGCCCAAGAAACTGAAAGCATGCTCTGGGGCTGGGCCAAAAGTCTGACTGCACATTCTGGGAATGACACAGAGGTCAGACAGTGTGTGCTGGAGGGTGGCGAATAAGTCTTACTGCCACATCTAGGTGGGGCCCAAAAGTCTCACAGTCCACCCTGGGGGTGGACCAAGAGATGGTCAGCTAGCTCTAGGGGTGATACCAATGTCTGAATGCACATTCTGGGGAATAACCAGGAGTGTGACACCATGCTCTGAGAGTTGAACCAGAAGTCTGACAGCATGATCTGAAGGTGGCCCAAGCAAAGGATAGCTTGAACTGAGAGTTGGCCAAGGAGCCCACTCTAGGGGTGGACCAAGAAAATGACAGCCTGCTCTGGGATTGGGCCAAAAGTCTGAATGCACATTCTGGGGTTGAAACAGTGCTCAGCCAGAACAATCTCAGGGTGACCCAGGAGTCAGACAGCCTGCTCTGGAGGGCAGCCAAGGAGTCTGACAGCCATTGGGCCCAAAAGTCTCACAGTTTACCCCGAGGGTGGACAAGGAAACTGACAGCCTGCTCTAGGGGTGCCAATAAAGTCTGGCAGCACATTCTGGGGATGAAACAGAGGTCAGACAGCTCGATCTCAGGATCGCCCCGGGAGTCAGACAGCCTGCTCTGGAGTGCGGACAAGGAGTCTAACAGTCTGACAAAATTCAGACTGGGGAGGACAAGGAGTCTGACAAAATTCTTTTAGTCCACCCTGGGGGTGGACCAAGAAATGGACAGCCAGCTCCGGGAGTGGCACAAAAGTATGACTGCACATTCTGGGGAAGACCAAGAAGACTGACAGCACACTCTGAGGGTGTGGCCCAGGAGTTAGACAACCTTCTCTTGGAGGGGATCCCGGAGTCTGTCAACCAACTCTTGGGTTTGACTCAGAAGTCTGACAGCCCACTATGGGAATGGCCCAGAAGTCTGACAGCTGGCTCTGGGGAGGGCAAAGTATTTTACCAGTGCTAAACACGTATTTCAGGGCAAAACCAAATACAAGGTGGTTGATTTTAATCCTGCCAATTTTTATGAAAACCAATTAAATTGATTAAAGTTCACCTATTAAAAAGCGGCCTCCTCCATAAACCCCTACAGCCGTCCTAACCATCACCAGAATAGGTGAATATTCCACCATTATAGATAGAAAAACCTTTAATCAATTTACTAAAAATATGGACAAAGTGAAAAGATTATATACCATAGAAATCTGCTAAATAAACTGTTAAAAACTATCTAACTTACATTGTAAAAATTATTACAGATAACATACTCAGTCTTTGCTTTACTTGCTATTTCTTCATTATGGGTGGCCACGGAGTTCCATTGCCATGAGCTAGGGATGCCCCAGAAGTTTGACAGCTTGCTCCGAGGGTGACTTTGGAGTATTGCAACTTGTAAATGGTGGTGATCTAGAAGTCTTCCAGACTCTTCTGTAAGTGAATCAGGTCTCTTACAGCCTCCTTTGGGGGTGACTACTGAGTCATACATGAAGCACTGTTGGTGACCAAGGAGTCTGACAGCCTGCTCTAGGGGTGGCTTGGAGTTTGACAGGCCTATCTAGGGGTGGCTCAGCAGTCTGACAGTCTGCTCTAGGGGAAGCTAAGGAATCTAACAGCCCACTCTTGGGTTTACCCAAGAGTCTCACAGTCCACTCAGGGGATGAACCAAAAGTTTGACAGCACATTCTGGGTATGACCCAGAAGTCTGAAAGCATGATCAGAGGGTGGCCCAGGCAGAGGACAGCCTGCCCTGGGAAGTGACCAATGAGTCTAAGAGCCCACTTTAGGGGTGGCCCAAGAGTTTTAAAGTCCACTCTGGGGGTGGCCCAAGAGACTGAAAGCATGCTCTGGGGCTGGGCCAAAAGTCTGACTGCACATTCTGGGAATGACACAGAGGTCAGACAGTGTGTGCTGGAGGGTGGCGAAGAAGTCTTACTGCCACATCTAGGTGGGGCCCAAAAGTCTCACAGTCCACCCTGGGGGTGGACCAAGAGATGGTCAGCTAGCTCTAGGGGTGATACCAATGTCTGAATGCACATTCTGGGGAATAACCAGGAGTGTGACACCATGCTCTGAGAGTTGAACCAGAAGTCTGACAGCATGATCTGAAGGTGGCCCAGGCAAAGGATAGCTTGAACTGAGAGTTGGCCAAGGAGCCCACTCTAGGGGTGGACCAAGAAAATGACAGCCTGCTCTGGGATTGGGCCAAAAGTCTGAATGCACATTCTGGGGTTGAAACAGTGCTCAGCCAGCACAATCTCAGGGTAACCCAGGAGTCAGACAGCCTGCTCTGGAGGGCAGCCAAGGATTCTGACAGCCATTGGGCCCAAAAGTCTCACAGTTTACCCTGAGGGTGGACAAGGAAACTGACAGCCTGCTCTAGGGGTGCCAATAAAGTCTGGCAGCACATTCTGGGGAGGAAACAGAGGTCAGACAGCTCGATCTCAGGATCGCCCCGGGAGTCAGACAGCCTGCTCTGGAGGGCGGACAAGGAGTCTAACAGTCTGACAAAATTCAGACTGGGGTGGACAAGGAGTCTGACAAAATTCTTTTAGTCCACCCTGGAGGTGGACCAAGAAATGGACAGCCAGCTCCGGGAGTGGCACAAAAGTATGACTGCACATTCTGGGGAAGACCAAGAAGACTGACAGCACACTCTGAGGGTGTGGCCCAGGAGTTAGACAACCTTCTCTTGGAGGGGATCCAGGAGTCTGTCAACCAACTCTTGGGTTTGACTCAGAAGTCTGACAGCCCACTATGGGAATGGCCCAGAAGTCTGACAGCTGGCTCTGGGGAGGGCAAAGTATTTTACCAGTGCTAAACACGTATGTCAGGGCAAAACCAAATACAAGGTGGTTGATTTTAATCCTGCCAATTTTTATGAAAACCAATTAAATTGATTAAAGTTCACCTATTAAAAAACGGCCTCCTCCATAAACCCCTACAGCCGTAATAACCATCACCAGAATAGGTTAATATTCCACCATTATAGATAGAAAAACCTTTAATCAATTTACTAAAAATATGGACAAAGTGAAAAGATTATATACCATAGAAATCTGCTAAATAAACTGTTAAAAACTATCTAACTTACATTGTAAAAATTATTACAGATAACATACTCAGTCTTTGCTTTACTTGCTATTTCTTCATTATGGGTGGCCACGGAGTTCCATTGCCATGAGCTAGGGATGCCCCAGAAGTTTGACAGCTTGCTCCGAGGGTGACTTTGGAGTATTGCAACTTGTAAATGGTGGTGATCTAGAAGTCTTCCAGACTCTTCTGTAAGTGAACCAGGTCTCTTACAGCCTCCTTTGGGGGTGACTACTGAGTCATACATGAAGCACTGTTGGTGACCAAGGAGTCTGACAGCCTGCTCTAGGGGTGGCTTGGAGTTTAACAGGCCTATCTAGGGGTGGCTCAGCAGTCTGACAGTCTGCTCTAGGGGAAGCTAAGGAATCTAACAGCCCACTCTTGGGTTTACCCAAGAGTCTCACAGTCCACTCAGGGATGAACCAAAAGTCTGACAGCACATTCTGGGTATGACCCAGAAGTCTGAAAGCATGATCAGAGGGTGGCCCAGGCAGAGGACAGCCTGCCCTGGGAAGTGACCAATGAGTCTAAGAGCCCACTTTAGGGGTGGCCCAAGAGTTTTAAAGTCCACTCTGGGGTTGGGCCAAGAAACTGAAAGCATGCTCTGGGGCTGGGCCAAAAGTCTGACTGCACATTCTGGGAATGACACAGAGGTCAAACAGTGTGTGCTGGAGGGTGGCGAAGAAGTCTTACTGCCACATCTAGGTGGGGCCCAAAAGTCTCACAGTCCACCCTGGGGGTGGACCAAGAGATGGTCAGCTAGCTCTAGGAGTGATACCAATGTCTGAATGCACATTCTGGGGAATAACCAGGAGTGTGACACCATGCTCTGAGAGTTGAACCAGAAGTCTGACAGCATGATCTGAAGGTGGCCCAGGCAAAGGATAGCTTGAACTGAGAGTTGGCCAAGGAGCCCAATCTAGGGGTGGACCAAGAAAATGACAGCCTGCTCTGGGATTGGGCCAAAAGTCTGAATGCACATTCTGGGGTTGAAACAGTGCTCAGCCAGCACAATCTCAGGGTGACCCAGGAGTCAGACAGCCTGCTCTGGAGGGCAGCCAAGGAGTCTGACAGCCATTGGGCCCAAAAGTCTCACAGTTTACCCTGAGGGTGGACAAGGAAACTGACAGCCTGCTCTAGGGGTGCCAATAAAGTCTGACTGCACATTCTGGGAATGACACAGAGGTCAGACAGTGTGTGCTGGAGGGTGGCGAAGAAGTCTTACTGCCACATCTAGGTGGGGCCCAAAAGTCTCACAGTCCACCCTGGGGGTGGACCAAGAGATGGTCAGCTAGCTCTAGGGGTGATACCAATGTCTGAATGCACATTCTGGGGAATAACCAGGAGTGTGACACCATGCTCTGAGAGTTGAACCAGAAGTCTGACAGTATGATCTGAAGGTGGCCCAGGCAAAGGATAGCTTAAACTGAGAGTTGGCCAAGGAGCCCACTCTAGGGGTGGACCAAGAAAATGACAGCCTGCTCTGGGATTGGGCCAAAAGTCTGAATGCACATTCTGGGGTTGAAACAGTGCTCAGCCAGAACAATCTCAGGGTGACCCAGGAGTCAGACAGCCTGCTCTGGAGGGCAGCCAAGGAGTCTGACAGCCATTGGGCCCAAAAGTCTCACAGTTTACCCTGAGGGTGGACAAGGAAACTGACAGCCTGCTCTAGGGGTGCCAATAAAGTCTGGCAGCACATTCTGGGGATGAAACAGAGGTCAGACAGCTCGATCTCAGGATCGCCCCGGGAGTCAGACAGCCTGCTCTGGTGTGCGGACAAGGAGTCTAACAGTCTGACAAAATTCAGACTGGGGAGGACAAGGAGTCTGACAAAATTCTTTTAGTCCACCCTGGGGGTGGACCAAGAAATGGACAGCCAGCTCCGGGAGTGGCACAAAAGTATGACTGCACATTCTGGGGAAGACCAAGAAGACTGACAGCACACTCTGAGGGTGTGGCCCAGGAGTTAGACAACCTTCTCTTGGAGGGGATCCCGGAGTCTGTCAACCAACTCTTGGGTTTGACTCAGAAGTCTGACAGCCCACTATGGGAATGGCCCAGAAGTCTGACAGCTGGCTCTGGGGAGGGCAAAGTATTTTACCAGTGCTAAACACGTATTTCAGGGCAAAACCAAATACAAGGTGGTTGATTTTAATCCTGCCAATTTTTATGAAAACCAATTAAATTGATTAAAGTTCACCTATTAAAAAGCGGCCTCCTCCATAAACCCCTACAGCCGTCCTAACCATCACCAGAATAGGTGAATATTCCACCATTATAGATAGAAAAACCTTTAATCAATTTACTAAAAATATGGACAAAGTGAAAAGATTATATACCATAGAAATCTGCTAAATAAACTGTTAAAAACTATCTAACTTACATTGTAAAAATTATTACAGATAACATACTCAGTCTTTGCTTTACTTGCTATTTCTTCATTATGGGTGGCCACGGAGTTCCATTGCCATGAGCTAGGGATGCCCCAGAAGTTTGACAGCTTGCTCCGAGGGTGACTTTGGAGTATTGCAACTTGTAAATGGTGGTGATCTAGAAGTCTTCCAGACTCTTCTGTAAGTGAATCAGGTCTCTTACAGCCTCCTTTGGGGGTGACTACTGAGTCATACATGAAGCACTGTTGGTGACCAAGGAGTCTGACAGCCTGCTCTAGGGGTGGCTTGGAGTTTGACAGGCCTATCTAGGGGTGGCTCAGCAGTCTGACAGTCTGCTCTAGGGGAAGCTAAGGAATCTAACAGCCCACTCTTGGGTTTACCCAAGAGTCTCACAGTCCACTCAGGGGATGAACCAAAAGTCTGACAGCACATTCTGGGTATGACCCAGAAGTCTGAAAGCATGATCAGAGGGTGGCCCAGGCAGAGGACAGCCTGCCCTGGGAAGTGACCAATGAGTCTAAGAGCCCACTTTAGGGGTGGCCCAAGAGTTTTAAAGTCCACTCTGGGGGTGGCCCAAGAGACTGAAAGCATGCTCTGGGGCTGGGCCAAAAGTCTGACTGCACATTCTGGGAATGACACAGAGGTCAGACAGTGTGTGCTGGAGGGTGGCGAAGAAGTCTTACTGCCACATCTAGGTGGGGCCCAAAAGTCTCACAGTCCACCCTGGGGGTGGACAAAGAGATGGTCAGCTAGCTCTAGGGGTGATACCAAGGTCTGAATGCACATTCTGGGGAATAACCAGGAGTGTGACACCATGCTCTGAGAGTTGAACCAGAAGTCTGACAGCATGATCTGAAGGTGGCCCAGGCAAAGGATAGCTTGAACTGAGAGTTGGCCAAGGAGCCCACTCTAGGGGTGGACCAAGAAAATGACAGCCTGCTCTGGGATTGGGCCAAAAGTCTGAATGCACATTCTGGGGTTGAAACAGTGCTCAGCCAGCACAATCTCAGGGTGACCCAGGAGTCAGACAGCCTGCTCCGGAGGGCAGCCAAGGAGTCTGACAGCCATTGGGCCCAAAAGTCTCACAGTTTACCCTGAGGGTGGACAAGGAAACTGACAGCCTGCTCTAGGGGTGCCAATAAAGTCTGGCAGCACATTCTGGGGATGAAACAGAGGTCAGACAGCTCGATCTCAGGATCGCCCCGGGAGTCAGACAGCCTGCTCTGGAGGGCGGACAAGGAGTCTAACAGTCTGACAAAATTCAGACTGGGGAGGACAAGGAGTCTGACAAAATTCTTTTAGTCCACCCTGGGGGTGGACCAAGAAATGGACAGCCAGCTCCGGGAGTGGCACAAAAGTATGACTGCACATTCTGGGGAAGACCAAGAAGACTGACAGCACACTCTGAGGGTGTGGCCCAGGAGTTAGACAACCTTCTCTTGGAGGGGATCCAGGAGTCTGTCAACCAACTCTTGGGTTTGACTCAGAAGTCTGACAGCCCACTATGGGAATGGCCCAGAAGTCTGACAGCTGGCTCTGGGGGGGGCAAAGTATTTTACCAGTGCTAAACACGTATTTCAGGGCAAAACCAAATACAAGGTGGTTGATTTTAATCCTGCCAATTTTTATGAAAACCAATTAAATTGATTAAAGTTCACCTATTAAAAAACGGCCTCCTCCATAAACCCCTACAGCCGTCCTAACCATCACCAGAATAGGTGAATATTCCACCATTATAGATAGAAAAACCTTTAATCAATTTACTAAAAATATGGACAAAGTGAAAAGATTATATACCATAGAAATCTGCTAAATAAACTGTTAAAAACTATCTAACTTACATTGTAAAAATTATTACAGATAACATACTCAGTCTTTGCTTTACTTGCTATTTCTTCATTATGGGTGGCCACGGAGTTCCATTGCCATGAGCTAGGGATGCCCCAGAAGTTTGACAGCTTGCTCCGAGGGTGACTTTGGAGTATTGCAACTTGTAAATGGTGGTGATCTAGAAGTCTTCCAGACTCTTCTGTAAGTGAATCAGGTCTCTTACAGCCTCCTTTGGGGGTGACTACTGAGTCATACATGAAGCACTGTTGGTGACCAAGGAGTCTGACAGCCTGCTCTAGGGGTGGCTTGGAGTTTGACAGGCCTATCTAGGGGTGGCTCAGCAGTCTGACAGTCTGCTCTAGGGGAAGCTAAGGAATCTAACAGCCCACTCTTGGGTTTACCCAAGAGTCTCACAGTCCACTCAGGGGATGAACCAAAAGTCTGACAGCACATTCTGGGTATGACCCAGAAGTCTGAAAGCATGATCAGAGGGTGGCCCAGGCAGAGGACAGCCTGCCCTGGGAAGTGACCAATGAGTCTAAGAGCCCACTTTAGGGGTGGCCCAAGAGTTTTAAAGTCCACTCTGGGGGTGGCCCAAGAAACTGAAAGCATGCTCTGGGGCTGGGCCAAAAGTCTGATTGCACATTCTGGGAATGACACAGAGGTCAGACAGTGTGTGCTGGAGGGTGGCGAAGAAGTCTTACTGCCACATCTAGGTGGGGCCCAAAAGTCTCACAGTCCACCCTGGGGGTGGACCAAGAGATGGTCAGCTAGCTCTAGGGGTGATACCAAGGTCTGAATGCACATTCTGGGGAATAACCAGGAGTGTGACACCATGCTCTGAGAGTTGAACCAGAAGTCTGACAGCATGATCTGAAGGTGGCCCAGGCAAAGGATAGCTTGAACTGAGAGTTGGCCAAGGAGCCCACTCTAGGGGTGGACCAAGAAAATGACAGCCTGCTCTGGGATTGGGCCAAAAGTCTGAATGCACATTCTGGGGTTGAAACAGTGCTCAGCCAGCACAATCTCAGGGTGACCCAGGAGTCAGACAGCCTGCTCCGGAGGGCAGCCAAGGAGTCTGACAGCCATTGGGCCCAAAAGTCTCACAGTTTACCCTGAGGGTGGACAAGGAAACTGACAGCCTGCTCTAGGGGTGCCAATAAAGTCTGGCAGCACATTCTGGGGATGAAACAGAGGTCAGACAGCTCGATCTCAGGATCGCCCCGGGAGTCAGACAGCCTGCTCTGGAGGGCGGACAAGGAGTCTAACAGTCTGACAAAATTCAGACTGGGGAGGACAAGGAGTCTGACAAAATTCTTTTAGTCCACCCTGGGGGTGGACCAAGAAATGGACAGCCAGCTCCGGGAGTGGCACAAAAGTATGACTGCACATTCTGGGGAAGACCAAGAAGACTGACAGCACACTCTGAGGGTGTGGCCCAGGAGTTAGACAACCTTCTCTTGGAGGGGATCCAGGAGTCTGTCAACCAACTCTTGGGTTTGACTCAGAAGTCTGACAGCCCACTATGGGAATGGCCCAGAAGTCTGACAGCTGGCTCTGGGGAGGGCAAAGCATTTTACCAGTGCTAAACACGTATTTCAGGGCAAAACCAAATACAAGGTGGTTGATTTTAATCCTGCCAATTTTTATGAAAACCAATTAAATTGATTAAAGTTCACCTATTAAAAAACGGCCTCCTCCATAAACCCCTACAGCCGTCCTAACCATCACCAGAATAGGTGAATATTCCACCATTATAGATAGAAAAACCTTTAATCAATTTACTAAAAATATGGACAAAGTGAAAAGATTATATACCATAGAAATCTGCTAAATAAACTGTTAAAAACTATCTAACTTACATTGTAAAAATTATTACAGATAACATACTCAGTCTTTGCTTTACTTGCTATTTCTTCATTATGGGTGGCCACGGAGTTCCATTGCCATGAGCTAGGGATGCCCCAGAAGTTTGACAGCTTGCTCCGAGGGTGACTTTGGAGTATTGCAACTTGTAAATGGTGGTGATCTAGAAGTCTTCCAGACTCTTCTGTAAGTGAATCAGGTCTCTTACAGCCTCCTTTGGGGGTGACTACTGAGTCATACATGAAGCACTGTTGGTGACCAAGGAGTCTGACAGCCTGCTCTAGGGGTGGCTTGGAGTTTGACAGGCCTATCTAGGGGTGGCTCAGCAGTCTGACAGTCTGCTCTAGGGGAAGCTAAGGAATCTAACAGCCCACTCTTGGGTTTACCCAAGAGTCTCACAGTCCACTCAGGGGATGAACCAAAAGTCTGACAGCACATTCTGGGTATGACCCAGAAGTCTGAAAGCATGATCAGAGGGTGGCCCAGGCAGAGGACAGCCTGCCCTGGGAAGTGACCAATGAGTCTAAGAGCCCACTTTAGGGGTGGCCCAAGAGTTTTAAAGTCCACTCTGGGGGTGGCCCAAGAAACTGAAAGCATGCTCTGGGGCTGGGCCAAAAGTCTGATTGCACATTCTGGGAATGACACAGAGGTCAGACAGTGTGTGCTGGAGGGTGGCGAAGAAGTCTTACTGCCACATCTAGGTGGGGCCCAAAAGTCTCACAGTCCACCCTGGGGGTGGACCAAGAGATGGTCAGCTAGCTCTAGGGGTGATACCAAGGTCTGAATGCACATTCTGGGGAATAACCAGGAGTGTGACACCATGCTCTGAGAGTTGAACCAGAAGTCTGACAGCATGATCTGAAGGTGGCCCAGGCAAAGGATAGCTTGAACTGAGAGTTGGCCAAGGAGCCCACTCTAGGGGTGGACCAAGAAAATGACAGCCTGCTCTGGGATTGGGCCAAAAGTCTGAATGCACATTCTGGGGTTGAAACAGTGCTCAGCCAGCACAATCTCAGGGTGACCCAGGTGTCAAACAGCCTGCTCTGGAGGGCAGCCAAGGAGTCTGACAGCCATTGGGCCCAAAAGTCTCACAGTTTACCCTGAGGGTGGACAAGGAAACTGACAGCCTGCTCTAGGGGTGCCAATAAAGTCTGGCAGCACATTCTGGGGATGAAACAGAGGTCAGACAGCTCGATCTCAGGATCGCCCCGGGAGTCAGACAGCCTGCTCTGGAGGGCGGACAAGGAGTCTAACAGTCTGACAAAATTCAGACTGGGGAGGGCAAGGAGTCTGACAAAATTCTTTTAGTCCACCCTGGGGGTGGACCAAGAAATGGACAGCCAGCTCCGGGAGTGGCACAAAAGTATGACTGCACATTCTGGGGAAGACCAAGAAGACTGACAGCACACTCTGAGGGTGTGGCCCAGGAGTTAGACAACCTTCTCTTGGAGGGGATCCAGGAGTCTGTCAACCAACTCTTGGGTTTGACTCAGAAGTCTGACAGCCCACTATGGGAATGGCCCAGAAGTCTGACAGCTGGCTCTGGGAAGGGCAAAGTATTTTACCAGTGCTAAACACGTATTTCAGGGCAAAACCAAATACAAGGTGGTTGATTTTAATCCTGCCAATTTTTATGAAAACCAATTAAATTGATTAAAGTTCACCTATTAAAAAACGGCCTCCTCCATAAACCCCTACAGCCGTCCTAACCATCACCAGAATAGGTGAATATTCCACCATTATAGATAGAAAAACCTTTAATCAATTTACTAAAAATATGGACAAAGTGAAAAGATTATATACCATAGAAATCTGCTAAATAAACTGTTAAAAACTATCTAACTTACATTGTAAAAATTATTACAGATAACATACTCAGTCTTTGCTTTACTTGCTATTTCTTCATTATGGGTGGCCACGGAGTTCCATTGCCATGAGCTAGGGATGCCCCAGAAGTTTGACAGCTTGCTCCGAGGGTGACTTTGGAGTATTGCAACTTGTAAATGGTGGTGATCTAGAAGTCTTCCAGACTCTTCTGTAAGTGAATCAGGTCTCTTACAGCCTCCTTTGGGGGTGACTACTGAGTCATACATGAAGCACTGTTGGTGACCAAGGAGTCTGACAGCCTGCTCTAGGGGTGGCTTGGAGTTTGACAGGCCTATCTAGGGGTGGCTCAGCAGTCTGACAGTCTGCTCTAGGGGAAGCTAAGGAATCTAACAGCCCACTCTTGGGTTTACCCAAGAGTCTCACAGTCCACTCAGGGGATGAACCAAAAGTCTGACAGCACATTCTGGGTATGACCCAGAAGTCTGAAAGCATGATCAGAGGGTGGCCCAGGCAGAGGACAGCCTGCCCTGGGAAGGGACCAATGAGTCTAAGAGCCCACTTTAGGGGTGGCCCAAAAGTTTTAAAGTCCACTCTGGGGGTGGCCCAAGAGACTGAAAGCATGCTCTGGGGCTGGGCCAAAAGTCTGACTGCACATTCTGGGAATGACACAGAGGTCAGACAGTGTGTGCTGGAGGGTGGCGAAAAAGTCTTACTGCCACATCTAGGTGGGGCCCAAAAGTCTCACAGTCCACCCTGGGGGTGGACCAAGAGATGGTCAGCTAGCTCTAGGGGTGATACCAAGGTCTGAATGCACATTCTGGGGAATAACCAGGAGTGTGACACCATGCTCTGAGAGTTGAACCAGAAGTCTGACAGCATGATCTGAAGGTGGCCCAGGCAAAGGATAGCTTGAACTGAGAGTTGGCCAAGGAGCCCACTCTAGGGGTGGACCAAGAAAATGACAGCCTGCTCTGGGATTGGGCCAAAAGTCTGAATGCACATTCTGGGGTTGAAACAGTGCTCAGCCAGCACAATCTCAGGGTGACCCAGGAGTCAGACAGCCTGCTTCGGAGGGCAGCCAAGGAGTCTGACAGCCATTGGGCCCAAAAGTCTCACAGTTTACCCTGAGGGTGGACAAGGAAACTGACAGCCTGCTCTAGGAGTGCCAATAAAGTCTGGCAGCACATTCTGGGGATGAAACAGAGGTCAGACAGCTCGATCTCAGGATCGCCCCGGGAGTCAGACAGCCTGCTCTGGAGGGCGGACAAGGAGTCTAACAGTCTGACAAAATTCAGACTGGGGAGGACAAGGAGTCTGACAAAATTCTTTTAGTCCACCCTGGGGGTGGACCAAGAAATGGACAGCCAGCTCCGGGAGTGGCACAAAAGTATGACTGCACATTCTGGGGAAGACCAAGAAGACTGACAGCACACTCTGAGGGTGTGGCCCAGGAGTTAGACAACCTTCTCTTGGAGGGGATCCAGGAGTCTGTCAACCAACTCTTGGGTTTGACTCAGAAGTCTGACAGCCCACTATGGGAATGGCCCAGAAGTCTGACAGCTGGCTCTGGGGAGGGCAAAGTATTTTACCAGTGCTAAACACGTATTTCAGGGCAAAACCAAATACAAGGTGGTTGATTTTAATCCTGCCAATTTTTATGAAAACCAATTAAATTGATTAAAGTTCACCTATTAAAAAACGGCCTCCTCCATAAACCCCTACAGCCGTCCTAACCATCACCAGAATAGGTGAATATTCCACCATTATAGATAGAAAAACCTTTAATCAATTTACTAAAAATATGGACAAAGTGAAAAGATTATATACCATAGAAATCTGCTAAATAAACTGTTAAAAACTATCTAACTTACATTGTAAAAATTATTACAGATAACATACTCAGTCTTTGCTTTACTTGCTATTTCTTCATTATGGGTGGCCACGGAGTTCCATTGCCATGAGCTAGGGATGCCCCAGAAGTTTGACAGCTTGCTCCGAGGGTGACTTTGGAGTATTGCAACTTGTAAATGGTGGTGATCTAGAAGTCTTCCAGACTCTTCTGTAAGTGAACCAGGTCTCTTACAGCCTCCTTTGGGGGTGACTACTGAGTCATACATGAAGCACTCTTGGTGACCAAGGAGTCTGACAGCCTGCTCTAGGGGTGGCTTGGAGTTTGACAGGCCTATCTAGGGGTGGCTCAGCAGTTTGACAGTCTGCTCTAGGGGAAGCTAAGGAATCTAACAGCCCACTCTTGGGTTTACCCAAGAGTCTCACAGTCCACTCAGGGGATGAACCAAAAGTCTGACAGCACATTCTGGGTATGACCCAGAAGTCTGAAAGCATGATCAGAGGGTGGCCCAGGCAGAGGACAGCCTGCCCTGGGAAGTGACCAATGAGTCTAAGAGCCCACTTTAGGGGTGGCCCAAGAGTTTTAAAGTCCACTCTGGGGGTGACCCAAGAAACTGAAAGCATGCTCTGGGGCTGGGCCAAAAGTCTGACTGCACATTCTGGGAATGACACAGAGGTCAGACAGTGTGTGCTGGAGGGTGGCGAATAAGTCTTACTGCCACATCTAGGTGGGGCCCAAAAGTCTCACAGTCCACCCTGGGGGTGGACCAAGAGATGGTCAGCTAGCTCTAGGGGTGATACCAATGTCTGAATGCACATTCTGGGGAATAACCAGGAGTGTGACACCATGCTCTGAGAGTTGAACCAGAAGTCTGACAGCATGATCTGAAGGTGGCCCAGGCAAAGGATAGCTTGAACTGAGAGTTGGCCAAGGAGCCCACTCTAGGGGTGGACCAAGAAAATGACAGCCTGCTCTGGGATTGGGCCAAAAGTCTGAATGCACATTCTGGGGTTGAAACAGTGCTCAGCCAGCACAATCTCAGGGTGACCCAGGAGTCAGACAGCCTGCTCTGGAGGGCAGCCAAGGAGTCTGACAGCCATTGGGCCCAAAAGTCTCACAGTTTACCCTGAGGGTGGACAAGGAAACTGACAGCCTGCTCTAGGGGTGCCAATAAAGTCTGGCAGCACATTCTGGGGATGAAACAGAGGTCAGACAGCTCGATCTCAGGATCGCCCCAGGAGTCAGACAGCCTGCTCTGGAGGGCGGACAAGGAGTCTAACAGTCTGACAAAATTCAGACTGGGGAGGACAAGGAGTCTGACAAAATTCTTTTAGTCCACCCTGGGGGTGGACCAAGAAATGGACAGCCAGCTCCGGGAGTGGCACAAAAGTATGACTGCACATTCTGGGGAAGACCAAGAAGACTGACAGCACACTCTGAGGGTGTGGCCCAGGAGTTAGACAACCTTCTCTTGGAGGGGATCCAGGAGTCTGTCAACCAACTCTTGGGTTTGACTCAGAAGTCTGACAGCCCACTATGGGAATGGCCCAGAAGTCTGACAGCTGGCTCTGGGGAGGGCAAAGTATTTTACCAGTGCTAAACACGTATTTCAGGGCAAAACCAAATACAAGGTGGTTGATTTTAATCCTGCCAATTTTTATGAAAACCAATTAAATTGATTAAAGTTCACCTATTAAAAAACGGCCTCCTCCATAAACCCCTACAGCCGTCCTAACCATCACCAGAATAGGTGAATATTCCACCATTATAGATAGAAAAACCTTTAATCAATTTACTAAAAATATGGACAAAGTGAAAAGATTATATACCATAGAAATCTGCTAAATAAACTGTTAAAAACTATCTAACTTACATTGTAAAAATTATTACAGATAACATACTCAGTCTTTGCTTTACTTGCTATTTCTTCATTATGGGTGGCCACGGAGTTCCATTGCCATGAGCTAGAGATGCCCCAGAAGTTTGACAGCTTGCTCCGAGGGTGACTTTGGAGTATTGCAACTTGTAAATGGTGGTGATCTAGAAGTCTTCCAGACTCTTCTGTAAGTGAACCAGGTCTCTTACAGCCTCCTTTGGGGGGTGACTACTGAGTCATACATGAAGCACTGTTGGTGACCAAGGAGTCTGACAGCCTGCTCTAGGGGTGGCTTGGAGTTTGACAGGCCTATCTAGGGGTGGCTCAGCAGTCTGACAGTCTGCTCTAGGGGAAGCTAAGGAATCTAACAGCCCACTCTTGGGTTTACCCAAGAGTCTCACAGTCCACTCAGGGGATGAACCAAAAGTCTGACAGCACATTCTGGGTATGACCCAGAAGTCTGAAAGCATGATGAGAGGGTGGCCCAGGCAGAGGACAGCCTGCCCTGGGAAGTGACCAATGAGTCTAAGAGCCCACTTTAGGGGTGGCCCAAGAGTTTTAAAGTCCACTCTGGGGGTGGCCCAAGAAAGTGAAAGCATGCTCTGGGGCTGGGCCAAAAGTCTGACTGCACATTCTGGGAATGACACAGAGGTCAGCCAGTGTGTGCTGGGGGGTGGCGAAGAAGTCTTACTGCCACATCTAGGTGGGGCCCAAAAGTCTCACAGTCCACCCTGGGGGTGGACCAAGAGATGGTCAGCTAGCTCTAGGGGTGATACCAAGGTCTGAATGCACATTCTGGGGAATAAATAACCAGGAGTGTGACACCATGCTCTGAGAGTTGAACCAGAAGTCTGACAGCATGATCTGAAGGTGGCCCAGGCAAAGGATAGCTTGAACTGAGAGTTGGCCAAGGAGCCCACTCTAGGGGTGGACCAAGAAAATGACAGCCTGCTCTGGGATTGGGCCAAAAGTCTGAATGCACATTCTGGGGTTGAAACAGTGCTCAGCCAGCACAATCTCAGGGTGACCCAGGAGTTAGACAGCCTGCTCTGGAGGGCAGCCAAGGAGTCTGACAGCCATTGGGCCCAAAAGTCTCACAGTTTACCCTGAGGGTGGACAAGGAAACTGACAGCCTGCTCTAGGGGTGCCAATAAAGTCTGGCAGCACATTCTGGGGATGAAACAGAGGTCAGACAGCTCGATCTCAGGATCGCCCCAGGAGTCAGACAGCCTGCTCTGGAGGGCGGACAAGGAGTCTAACAGTCTGACAAAATTCAGACTGGGGAGGACAAGGAGTCTGACAAAATTCTTTTAGTCCACCCTGGGGGTGGACCAAGAAATGGACAGCCAGCTCCGGGAGTGGCACAAAAGTATGACTGCACATTCTGGGGAAGACCAAGAAGACTGACAGCACACTCTGAGGGTGTGGCCCAGGAGTTAGACAACCTTCTCTTGGAGGGGATCCAGGAGTCTGTCAACCAACTCTTGGGTTTGACTCAGAAGTCTGACAGCCCACTATGGGAATGGCCCAGAAGTCTGACAGCTGGCTCTGGGGAGGGCAAAGTATTTTACCAGTGCTAAACACGTATTTCAGGGCAAAAACAAATACAAGGTGGTTGATTTTAATCCTGCCAATTTTTATGAAAACCAATTAAATTGATTAAAGTTCACCTATTAAAAAACGGCCTCCTCCATAAACCCCTACAGCCGTCCTAACCATCACCAGAATAGGTGAATATTCCACCATTATAGATAGAAAAACCTTTAATCAATTTACTAAAAATATGGACAAAGTGAAAAGATTATATACCATAGAAATCTGCTAAATAAACTGTTAAAAACTATCTAACTTACATTGTAAAAATTATTACAGATAACATACTCAGTCTTTGCTTTACTTGCTATTTCTTCATTATGGGTGGCCACGGAGTTCCATTGCCATGAGCTAGGGATGCCCCAGAAGTTTGACAGCTTGCTCCGAGGGTGACTTTGGAGTATTGCAACTTGTAAATGGTGGTGATCTAGAAGTCTTCCAGACTCTTCTGTAAGTGAACCAGGTCTCTTACAGCCTCCTTTGGGGGTGACTACTGAGTCATACATGAAGCACTGTTGGTGACCAAGGAGTCTGACAGCCTGCTCTAGGGGTGGCTTGGAGTTTGACAGGCCTATCTAGGGGTGGCTCAGCAGTCTGACAGTCTGCTCTAGGGGAAGCTAAGGAATCTAACAGCCCACTCTTGGGTTTACCCAAGAGTCTCACAGTCCACTCAGGGGATGAACCAAAAGTCTGACAGCACATTCTGGGTATGACCCAGAAGTCTGAAAGCATGATCAGAGGGTGGCCCAGGCAGAGGACAGCCTGCCCTGGGAAGTGACCAATGAGTCTAAGAGCCCACTTTAGGGGTGGCCCAAGAGTTTTAAAGTCCACTCTGGGGGTGGCCCAAGAAACTGAAAGCATGCTCTGGGGCTGGGCCAAAAGTCTGACTGCACATTCTGGGAATGACACAGAGGTCAGCCAGTGTGTGCTGGGGGGTGGCGAAGAAGTCTTACTGCCACATCTAGGTGGGGCCCAAAAGTCTCACAGTCCACCCTGGGGGTGGACCAAGAGATGGTCAGCTAGCTCTAGGGGTGATACCAAGGTCTGAATGCACATTCTGGGGAATAAATAACCAGGAGTGTGACACCATGCTCTGAGAGTTGAACCAGAAGTCTGACAGCATGATCTGAAGGTGGCCCAGGCAAAGGATAGCTTGAACTGAGAGTTGGCCAAGGAGCCCACTCTAGGGGTGGACCAAGAAAATGACAGCCTGCTCTGGGATTGGGCCAAAAGTCTGAATGCACATTCTGGGGTTGAAACAGTGCTCAGCCAGCACAATCTCAGGGTGACCCAGGAGTCAGACAGCCTGCTCTGGAGGGCAGCCAAGGAGTCTGACAGCCATTGGGCCCAAAAGTCTCACAGTTTACCCTGAGGGTGGACAAGGAAACTGACAGCCTGCTCTAGGGGTGCCAATAAAGTCTGGCAGCACATTCTGGGGATGAAACAGAGGTCAGACAGCTCGATCTCAGGATCGCCCCAGGAGTCAGACAGCCTGCTCTGGAGGGCGGACAAGGAGTCTAACAGTCTGACAAAATTCAGACTGGGGAGGACAAGGAGTCTGACAAAATTCTTTTAGTCCACCCTGGGGGTGGACCAAGAAATGGACAGCCAGCTCCGGGAGTGGCACAAAAGTATGACTGCACATTCTGGGGAAGACCAAGAAGACTGACAGCACACTCTGAGGGTGTGGCCCAGGAGTTAGACAACCTTCTCTTGGAGGGGATCCAGGAGTCTGTCAACCAACTCTTGGGTTTGACTCAGAAGTCTGACAGCCCACTATGGGAATGGCCCAGAAGTCTGACAGCTGGCTCTGGGGAGGGCAAAGTATTTTACCAGTGCTAAACACGTATTTCAGGGCAAAAACAAATACAAGGTGGTTGATTTTAATCCTGCCAATTTTTATGAAAACCAATTAAATTGATTAAAGTTCACCTATTAAAAAACGGCCTCCTCCATAAACCCCTACAGCCGTCCTAACCATCACCAGAATAGGTGAATATTCCACCATTATAGATAGAAAAACCTTTAATCAATTTACTAAAAATATGGACAAAGTGAAAAGATTATATACCATAGAAATCTGCTAAATAAACTGTTAAAAACTATCTAACTTACATTGTAAAAATTATTACAGATAACATACTCAGTCTTTGCTTTACTTGCTATTTCTTCATTATGGGTGGCCACGGAGTTCCATTGCCATGAGCTAGGGATGCCCCAGAAGTTTGACAGCTTGCTCCGAGGGTGACTTTGGAGTATTGCAACTTGTAAATGGTGGTGATCTAGAAGTCTTCCAGACTCTTCTGTAAGTGAACCAGGTCTCTTACAGCCTCCTTTGGGGGTGACTACTGAGTCATACATGAAGCACTGTTGGTGACCAAGGAGTCTGACAGCCTGCTCTAGGGGTGGCTTGGAGTTTGACAGGCCTATCTAGGGGTGGCTCAGCAGTCTGACAGTCTGCTCTAGGGGAAGCTAAGGAATCTAACAGCCCACTCTTGGGTTTACCCAAGAGTCTCACAGTCCACTCAGGGGATGAACCAAAAGTCTGACAGCACATTCTGGGTATGACCCAGAAGTCTGAAAGCATGATCAGAGGGTGGCCCAGGCAGAGGACAGCCTGCCCTGGGAAGTGACCAATGAGTCTAAGAGCCCACTTTAGGGGTGGCCCAAGAGTTTTAAAGTCCACTCTGGGGGTGGCCCAAGAAACTGAAAGCATGCTCTGGGGCTGGGCCAAAAGTCTGACTGCACATTCTGGGAATGACACAGAGGTCAGCCAGTGTGTGCTGGGGGGTGGCGAAGAAGTCTTACTGCCACATCTAGGTGGGGCCCAAAAGTCTCACAGTCCACCCTGGGGGTGGACCAAGAGATGGTCAGCTAGCTCTAGGGGTGATACCAAGGTCTGAATGCACATTCTGGGGAATAAATAACCAGGAGTGTGACACCATGCTCTGAGAGTTGAACCAGAAGTCTGACAGCATGATCTGAAGGTGGCCCAGGCAAAGGATAGCTTCAACTGAGAGTTGGCCAAGGAGCCCACTCTAGGGGTGGACCAAGAAAATGACAGCCTGCTCTGGGATTGGGCCAAAAGTCTGAATGCACATTCTGGGGTTGAAACAGTGCTCAGCCAGCACAATCTCAGGGTGACCCAGGAGTCAGACAGCCTGCTCTGGAGGGCAGCCAAGGAGTCTGACAGCCATTGGGCCCAAAAGTCTCACAGTTTACCCTGAGGGTGGACAAGGAAACTGACAGCCTGCTCTAGGGGTGCCAATAAAGTCTGGCAGCACATTCTGGGGATGAAACAGAGGTCAGACAGCTCGATCTCAGGATCGCCCCAGGAGTCAGACAGCCTGCTCTGGAGGGCGGACAAGGAGTCTAACAGTCTGACAAAATTCAGACTGGGGAGGACAAGGAGTCTGACAAAATTCTTTTAGTCCACCCTGGGGGTGGACCAAGAAATGGACAGCCAGCTCCGGGAGTGGCACAAAAGTATGACTGCACATTCTGGGGAAGACCAAGAAGACTGACAGCACACTCTGAGGGTGTGGCCCAGGAGTTAGACAACCTTCTCTTGGAGGGGATCCAGGAGTCTGTCAACCAACTCTTGGGTTTGACTCAGAAGTCTGACAGCCCACTATGGGAATGGCCCAGAAGTCTGACAGCTGGCTCTGGGGAGGGCAAAGTATTTTACCAGTGCTAAACACGTATTTCAGGGCAAAAACAAATACAAGGTGGTTGATTTTAATCCTGCCAATTTTTATGAAAACCAATTAAATTGATTAAAGTTCACCTATTAAAAAACGGCCTCCTCCATAAACCCCTACAGCCGTCCTAACCATCACCAGAATAGGTGAATATTCCACCATTATAGATAGAAAAACCTTTAATCAATTTACTAAAAATATGGACAAAGTGAAAAGATTATATACCATAGAAATCTGCTAAATAAACTGTTAAAAACTATCTAACTTACATTGTAAAAATTATTACAGATAACATACTCAGTCTTTGCTTTACTTGCTATTTCTTCATTATGGGTGGCCACGGAGTTCCATTGCCATGAGCTAGGGATGCCCCAGAAGTTTGACAGCTTGCTCCGAGGGTGACTTTGGAGTATTGCAACTTGTAAATGGTGGTGATCTAGAAGTCTTCCAGACTCTTCTGTAAGTGAACCAGGTCTCTTACAGCCTCCTTTGGGGGGTGACTACTGAGTCATACATGAAGCACTGTTGGTGACCAAGGAGTCTGACAGCCTGCTCTAGGGGTGGCTTGGAGTTTGACAGGCCTATCTAGGGGTGGCTCAGCAGTCTGACAGTCTGCTCTAGGGGAAGCTAAGGAATCTAACAGCCCACTCTTGGGTTTACCCAAGAGTCTCACAGTCCACTCAGGGGATGAACCAAAAGTCTGACAGCACATTCTGGGTATGACCCAGAAGTCTGAAAGCATGATGAGAGGGTGGCCCAGGCAGAGGACAGCCTGCCCTGGGAAGTGACCAATGAGTCTAAGAGCCCACTTTAGGGGTGGCCCAAGAGTTTTAAAGTCCACTCTGGGGGTGGCCCAAGAAACTGAAAGCATGCTCTGCTCTGGGGCTGGGCCAAAAGTCTGACTGCACATTCTGGGAATGACACAGAGGTCAGCCAGTGTGTGCTGGGGGGTGGCGAAGAAGTCTTACTGCCACATCTAGGTGGGGCCCAAAAGTCTCACAGTCCACCCTGGGGGTGGACCAAGAGATGGTCAGCTAGCTCTAGGGGTGATACCAAGGTCTGAATGCACATTCTGGGGAATAAATAACCAGGAGTGTGACACCATGCTCTGAGAGTTGAACCAGAAGTCTGACAGCATGATCTGAAGGTGGCCCAGGCAAAGGATAGCTTGAACTGAGAGTTGGCCAAGGAGCCCACTCTAGGGGTGGACCAAGAAAATGACAGCCTGCTCTGGGATTGGGCCAAAAGTCTGAATGCACATTCTGGGGTTGAAACAGTGCTCAGCCAGCACAATCTCAGGGTGACCCAGGAGTCAGACAGCCTGCTCTGGAGGGCAGCCAAGGAGTCTGACAGCCATTGGGCCCAAAAGTCTCACAGTTTACCCTGAGGGTGGACAAGGAAACTGACAGCCTGCTCTAGGGGTGCCAATAAAGTCTGGCAGCACATTCTGGGGATGAAACAGAGGTCAGACAGCTCGATCTCAGGATCGCCCCAGGAGTCAGACAGCCTGCTCTGGAGGGCGGACAAGGAGTCTAACAGTCTGACAAAATTCAGACTGGGGAGGACAAGGAGTCTGACAAAATTCTTTTAGTCCACCCTGGGGGTGGACCAAGAAATGGACAGCCAGCTCCGGGAGTGGCACAAAAGTATGACTGCACATTCTGGGGAAGACCAAGAAGACTGACAGCACACTCTGAGGGTGTGGCCCAGGAGTTAGACAACCTTCTCTTGGAGGGGATCCAGGAGTCTGTCAACCAACTCTTGGGTTTGACTCAGAAGTCTGACAGCCCACTATGGGAATGGCCCAGAAGTCTGACAGCTGGCTCTGGGGAGGGCAAAGTATTTTACCAGTGCTAAACACGTATTTCAGGGCAAAACCAAATACAAGGTGGTTGATTTTAATCCTGCCAATTTTTATGAAAACCAATTAAATTGATTAAAGTTCACCTATTAAAAAACGGCCTCCTCCATAAACCCCTACAGCCGTCCTAACCATCACCAGAATAGGTGAATATTCCACCATTATAGATAGAAAAACCTTTAATCAATTTACTAAAAATATGGACAAAGTGAAAAGATTATATACCATAGAAATCTGCTAAATAAACTGTTAAAAACTATCTAACTTACATTGTAAAAATTATTACAGATAACATACTCAGTCTTTGCTTTACTTGCTATTTCTTCATTATGGGTGGCCACGGAGTTCCATTGCCATGAGCTAGGGATGCCCCAGAAGTTTGACAGCTTGCTCCGAGGGTGACTTTGGAGTATTGCAACTTGTAAATGGTGGTGATCTAGAAGTCTTCCAGACTCTTCTGTAAGTGAACCAGGTCTCTTACAGCCTCCTTTGGGGGGTGACTACTGAGTCATACATGAAGCACTGTTGGTGACCAAGGAGTCTGACAGCCTGCTCTAGGGGTGGCTTGGAGTTTGACAGGCCTATCTAGGGGTGGCTCAGCAGTCTGACAGTCTGCTCTAGGGGAAGCTAAGGAATCTAACAGCCCACTCTTGGGTTTACCCAAGAGTCTCACAGTCCACTCAGGGGATGAACCAAAAGTCTGACAGCACATTCTGGGTATGACCCAGAAGTCTGAAAGCATGATCAGAGGGTGGCCAAGGCAGAGGACAGCCTGCCCTGGGAAGTGACCAATGAGTCTAAGAGCCCACTTTAGGGGTGGCCCAAGAGTTTTAAAGTCCACTCTGGGGGTGGCCCAAGAAACTGAAAGCATGCTCTGGGGCTGGGCCAAAAGTCTGACTGCACATTCTGGGAATGACACAGAGGTCAGCCAGTGTGTGCTGGGGGGTGGCGAAGATGTCTTACTGCCACATCTAGGTGGGGCCCAAAAGTCTCACAGTCCACCCTGGGGGTGGACCAAGAGATGGTCAGCTAGCTCTAGGGGTGATACCAAGGTCTGAATGCACATTCTGGGGAATAAATAACCAGGAGTGTGACACCATGCTCTGAGAGTTGAACCAGAAGTCTGACAGCATGATCTGAAGGTGGCCCAGGCAAAGGATAGCTTGAACTGAGAATTGGCCAAGGAGCCCACTCTAGGGGTGGACCAAGAAAATGACAGCCTGCTCTGGGATTGGGCCAAAAGTCTGAATGCACATTCTGGGGTTGAAACAGTGCTCAGCCAGCACAATCTCAGGGTGACCCAGGAGTCAGACAGCCTGCTCTGGAGGGCAGCCAAGGAGTCTGACAGCCATTGGGCCCAAAAGTCTCACAGTTTACCCTGAGGGTGGACAAGGAAACTGACAGCCTGCTCTAGGGGTGCCAATAAAGTCTGGCAGCACATTCTAGGGATGAAACAGAGGTCAGACAGCTCGATCTCAGGATCGCCCCGGGAGTCAGACAGCCTGCTCTGGAGGGCGGACAAGGAGTCTAACAGTCTGACAAAATTCAGACTGGGGAGGACAAGGAGTCTGACAAAATTCTTTTAGTCCACCCTGGGGGTGGACCAAGAAATGGACAGCCAGCTCCGGGAGTGGCACAAAAGTATGACTGCACATTCTGGGGAAGACCAAGAAGACTGACAGCACACTCTGAGGGTGTGGCCCAGGAGTTAGACAACCTTCTCTTGGAGGGGATCCAGGAGTCTGTCAACCAACTCTTGGGTTTGACTCAGAAGTCTGACAGCCCACTATGGGAATGGCCCAGAAGTCTGACAGCTGGCTCTGGGGAGGGCAAAGTATTTTACCAGTGCTAAACACGTATTTCAGGGCAAAAACAAATACAAGGTGGTTGATTTTAATCCTGCCAATTTTTATGAAAACCAATTAAATTGATTAAAGTTCACCTATTAAAAAACGGCCTCCTCCATAAACCCCTACAGCCGTCCTAACCATCACCAGAATAGGTGAATATTCCACCATTATAGATAGAAAAACCTTTAATCAATTTACTAAAAATATGGACAAAGTGAAAAGATTATATACCATAGAAATCTGCTAAATAAACTGTTAAAAACTATCTAACTTACATTGTAAAAATTATTACAGATAACATACTCAGTCTTTGCTTTACTTGCTATTTCTTCATTATGGGTGGCCACGGAGTTCCATTGCCATGAGCTAGGGATGCCCCAGAAGTTTGACAGCTTGCTCCGAGGGTGACTTTGGAGTATTGCAACTTGTAAATGGTGGTGATCTAGAAGTCTTCCAGACTCTTCTGTAAGTGAACCAGGTCTCTTACAGCCTCCTTTGGGGGTGACTACTGAGTCATACATGAAGCACTGTTGGTGACCAAGGAGTCTGACAGCCTGCTCTAGGGGTGGCTTGGAGTTTGACAGGCCTATCTAGGGGTGGCTCAGCAGTCTGACAGTCTGCTCTAGGGGAAGCTAAGGAATCTAACAGCCCACTCTTGGGTTTACCCAAGAGTCTCACAGTCCACTCAGGGGATGAACCAAAAGTCTGACAGCACATTCTGGGTATGACCCAGAAGTCTGAAAGCATGATGAGAGGGTGGCACAGGCAGAGGACAGCCTGCCCTGGGAAGTGACCAATGAGTCTAAGAGCCCACTTTAGGGGTGGCCCAAGAGTTTTAAAGTCCACTCTGGGGGTGGCCCAAGAAACTGAAAGCATGCTCTGGGGCTTGGCCAAAAGTCTGACTGCACATTCTGGGAATGACACAGAGGTCAGCCAGTGTGTGCTGGGGGGTGGCGAAGAAGTCTTACTGCCACATCTAGGTGGGGCCCAAAAGTCTCACAGTCCACCCTGGGGGTGGACCAAGAGATGGTCAGCTAGCTCTAGGGGTGATACCAAGGTCTGAATGCACATTCTGGGGAATAACCAGGAGTGTGACACCATGCTCTGAGAGTTGAACCAGAAGTCTGACAGCATGATCTGAAGGTGGCCCAGGCAAAGGATAGCTTGAACTGAGAATTGGCCAAGGAGCCCACTCTAGGGGTGGACCAAGAAAATGACAGCCTGCTCTGGGATTGGGCCAAAAGTCTGAATGCACATTCTGGGGTTGAAACAGTGCTCAGCCAGCACAATCTCAGGGTGACCCAGGAGTCAGACAGCCTGCTCTGGAGGGCAGCCAAGGAGTCTGACAGCCATTGGGCCCAAAAGTCTCACAGTTTACCCTGAGGGTGGACAAGGAAACTGACAGCCTGCTCTAGGGGTGCCAATAAAGTCTGGCAGCACATTCTGGGGATGAAACAGAGGTCAGACAGCTCGATCTCAGGATCGCCCAAGGAGTCAGACAGCCTGCTCTGGAGGGCGGACAAGGAGTCTAACAGTCTGACAAAATTCAGACTGGGGAGGACAAGGAGTCTGACAAAATTCTTTTAGTCCACCCTGGGGGTGGACCAAGAAATGGACAGCCAGCTCCGGGAGTGGCACAAAAGTATGACTGCACATTCTGGGGAAGACCAAGAAGACTGACAGCACACTCTGAGGGTGTGGCCCAGGAGTTAGACAACCTTCTCTTGGAGGGGATCCAGGAGTCTGTCAACCAACTCTTGGGTTTGACTCAGAAGTCTGACAGCCCACTATGGGAATGGCCCAGAAGTCTGACAGCTGGCTCTGGGGAGGGCAAAGTATTTTACCAGTGCTAAACACGTATTTCAGGGCAAAAACAAATACAAGGTGGTTGATTTTAATCCTGCCAATTTTTATGAAAACCAATTAAATTGATTAAAGTTCACCTATTAAAAAACGGCCTCCTCCATAAACCCCTACAGCCGTCCTAACCATCACCAGAATAGGTGAATATTCCACCAATATAGATAGAAAAACCTTTAATCAATTTACTAAAAATATGGACAAAGTGAAAAGATTATATACCATAGAAATCTGCTAAATAAACTGTTAAAAACTATCTAACTTACATTGTAAAAATTATTACAGATAACATACTCAGTCTTTGCTTTACTTGCTATTTCTTCATTATGGGTGGCCACGGAGTTCCATTGCCATGAGCTAGAGATGCCCCAGAAGTTTGACAGCTTGCTCCGAGGGTGACTTTGGAGTATTGCAACTTGTAAATGGTGGTGATCTAGAAGTCTTCCAGACTCTTCTGTAAGTGAACCAGGTCTCTTACAGCCTCCTTTGGGGGGTGACTACTGAGTCATACATGAAGCACTGTTGGTGACCAAGGAGTCTGACAGCCTGCTCTAGGGGTGGCTTGGAGTTTGACAGGCCTATCTAGGGGTGGCTCAGCAGTCTGACAGTCTGCTCTAGGGGAAGCTAAGGAATCTAACAGCCCACTCTTGGGTTTACCCAAGAGTCTCACAGTCCACTCAGGGGATGAACCAAAAGTCTGACAGCACATTCTGGGTATGACCCAGAAGTCTGAAAGCATGATGAGAGGGTGGCCCAGGCAGAGGACAGCCTGCCCTGGGAAGTGACCAATGAGTCTAAGAGCCCACTTTAGGGGTGGCCCAAGAGTTTTAAAGTCCACTCTGGGGGTGGCCCAAGAAACTGAAAGCATGCTCTGGGGCTGGGCCAAAAGTCTGACTGCACATTCTGGGAATGACACAGAGGTCAGACAGTGTATGCTGGAGGGTGGTGAAGAAGTCTTACTGCAACATCTAGGTGGGGCCCAAAAGTCTCACAGTCCACCCTGGGGGTGGACCAAGAGATGGTCAGCTAGCTCTAGGGGTGATACCAAGGTCTGAATGCACATTCTTGGAAATAACCAGGAGTGTCACACCATGCTCTGAGAGTTGAACCAGAAGTCTGACAGCATGATCTGAAGGTGGCCCAGGCAAAGGATAGCTTGAACTGAGAATTGGCCAAGGAGCCCACTCTAGGGGTGGACCAAGAAAATGACAGCCTGCTCTGGGATTGGGCCAAAAGTCTGAATGCACATTCTGGGGTTGAAACAGTGCTCAGCCAGCACAATCTCAGGGTGACCCAGGAGTCAGACAGCCTGCTCTGGAGGGCAGCCAAGGAGTCTGACAGCCATTGGGCCCAAAAGTCTCACAGTTTACCCTGAGGGTGGACAAGGAAACTGACAGCCTGCTCTAGGGGTGCCAATAAAGTCTGGCAGCACATTCTGGGGATGAAACAGAGGTCAGACAGCTCGATCTCAGGATCGCCCAAGGAGTCAGACAGCCTGCTCTGGAGGGCGGACAAGGAGTCTAACAGTCTGACAAAATTCAGACTGGGGAGGACAAGGAGTCTGACAAAATTCTTTTAGTCCACCCTGGGGGTGGACCAAGAAATGGACAGCCAGCTCCGGGAGTGGCACAAAAGTATGACTGCACATTCTGGGGAAGACCAAGAAGACTGACAGCACACTCTGAGGGTGTGGCCCAGGAGTTAGACAACCTTCTCTTGGAGGGGATCCAGGAGTCTGTCAACCAACTCTTGGGTTTGACTCAGAAGTCTGACAGCCCACTATGGGAATGGCCCAGAAGTCTGACAGCTGGCTCTGGGGAGGGCAAAGTATTTTACCAGTGCTAAACACGTATTTCAGGGCAAAACCAAATACAAGGTGGTTGATTTTAATCCTGCCAATTTTTATGAAAACCAATTAAATTGATTAAAGTTCACCTATTAAAAAACGGCCTCCTCCATAAACCCCTACAGCCGTCCTAACCATCACCAGAATAGGTGAATATTCCACCATTATAGATAGAAAAACCTTTAATCAATTTACTAAAAATATGGACAAAGTGAAAAGATTATATACCATAGAAATCTGTTAAAAACTATCTAACTTACATTGTAAAAATTATTACAGATAACATACTCAGTCTTTGCTTTACTTGCTATTTCTTCATTATGGGTGGCCACGGAGTTCCATTGCCATGAGCTAGGGATGCCCCAGAAGTTTGACAGCTTGCTCCGAGGGTGACTTTGGAGTATTGCAACTTGTAAATGGTGGTGATCTAGAAGTCTTCCAGACTCTTCTGTAAGTGAACCAGGTCTCTTACAGCCTCCTTTGGGGGGTGACTACTGAGTCATACATGAAGCACTGTTGGTGACCAAGGAGTCTGACAGCCTGCTCTAGGGGTGGCTTGGAGTTTGACAGGCCTATCTAGGGGTGGCTCAGCAGTCTGACAGTCTGCTCTAGGGGAAGCTAAGGAATCTAACAGCCCACTCTTGGGTTTACCCAAGAGTCTCACAGTCCACTCAGGGGATGAACCAAAAGTCTGACAGCACATTCTGGGTATGACCCAGAAGTCTGAAAGCATGATGAGAGGGTGGCCCAGGCAGAGGACAGCCTGCCCTGGGAAGTGACCAATGAGTCTAAGAGCCCACTTTAGGGGTGGCCCAAGAGTTTTAAAGTCCACTCTGGGGGTGGCCCAAGAAACTGAAAGCATGCTCTGGGGCTGGGCCAAAAGTCTGACTGCACATTCTGGGAATGACACAGAGGTCAGCCAGTGTGTGCTGGGGGGTGGCGAAGAAGTCTTACTGCCACATCTAGGTGGGGCCCAAAAGTCTCACAGTCCACCCTGGGGGTGGACCAAGAGATGGTCAGCTAGCTCTAGGGGTGATACCAAGGTCTGAATGCACATTCTGGGGAATAAATAACCAGGAGTGTGACACCATGCTCTGAGAGTTGAACCAGAAGTCTGACAGCATGATCTGAAGGTGGCCCAGGCAAAGGATAGCTTGAACTGAGAGTTGGCCAAGGAGCCCACTCTAGGGGTGGACCAAGAAAATGACAGCCTGCTCTGGGATTGGGCCAAAAGTCTGAATGCACATTCTGGGGTTGAAACAGTGCTCAGCCAGCACAATCTCAGGGTGACCCAGGAGTCAGACAGCCTGCTCTGGAGGGCAGCCAAGGAGTCTGACAGCCATTGGGCCCAAAAGTCTCACAGTTTACCCTGAGGGTGGACAAGGAAACTGACAGCCTGCTCTAGGGGTGCCAATAAAGTCTGGCAGCACATTCTGGGGATGAAACAGAGGTCAGACAGCTCGATCTCAGGATCGCCCCGGGAGTCAGACAGCCTGCTCTGGAGGGCGGACAAGGAGTCTAACAGTCTGACAAAATTCAGACTGGGGAGGACAAGGAGGCTGACAAAATTCTTTTAGTCCACCCTGGGGGTGGACCAAGAAATGGACAGCCAGCTCCGGGAGTGGCACAAAATTATGACTGCACATTCTGGGGAAGACCAAGAAGACTGACAGCACACTCTGAGGGTGTGGCCCAGGAGTTAGACAACCTTCTCTTGGAGGGGATCCAGGAGTCTGTCAACCAACTCTTGGGTTTGACTCAGAAGTCTGACAGCCCACTATGGGAATGGCCCAGAAGTCTGACAGCTGGCTCTGGGGAGGGCAAAGTATTTTACCAGTGCTAAACACGTATTTCAGGGCAAAACCAAATACAATGTGGTTGATTTTAATCCTGCCAATTTTTATGAAAACCAATTAAATTGATTAAAGTTCACCTATTAAAAAACGGCCTCCTCCATAAACCCCTACAGCCGTCCTAACCATCACCAGAATAGGTTAATATTCCACCATTATAGATAGAAAAACCTTTAATCAATTTACCAAAAATATGGACAAAGTGAAAAGATTATATACCATAGAAATCTGCTAAATAAACTGTTAAAAACAAGTGGAAGAGCCCTTTAGGGGTGGCCCAAGTGTTTTACAGTCTACAGCCCAAGAAACTGAAAGTATGGTCTTGGGCTGGACAAAAAGTTTGATTGCACATTCTGGGTCAGGTCAGTCAGCATGTTCTCAGAATGGTGCTGGAGTCAGACAACCTGTGCTGGAGGGCGGCCAAGGAGTCTCACAGCCCAAACTAGGTGGGGCCCAAAAGTCTCACAGTCCACCCTGACAATGGACCAAGAGATGGTCAGCCAGCTCTGGGGTAATACCAACGTCTGGGAAAGAACCAGGAGCGTGACACCATGCTCTGAGAGTTTGATCCAGAAGTCTGACAGCAAGTTCTAAAGGTGGCCCACCTGCATTGGGATGTGGCCAAGTAGCGTATGAGCCCACTCTAGTGGTGGACCAAGATTATTTTATGTGGAAATAATTTACTAAAAATTAGACAAAGTGGTAGTACAATATCATATGCAACTATCCTCACTGAACAATCATGGATTGTCTACTTTACACTCTAAACACTATTCTATTGAATACTCTTGCCCTTGGGTCTAATATTGTCAGAACACAATTGGTTGGTTATTGTGAAAGTACTGAGTTTGAGGCACTCGACACGTAGTACAACACACATCAATGCACAAGTTCCTGCAATTAAGTTAAAAAGTTATAATTTTGCCTATGATCAACATATATCCCAATTTGCTAAAATTGTAGACAGCTGCAGGCATTCTACAGGGAATTGGAGACAAGATTAAACTAATTCAGGAACTATGGGTGCCCCTAGGTGGTGTATACATAAGATAGAAATATGCCGCTTTCTGGCGCAAATTATACTAAAAATATTTTAAAAAGTCATATGACAGTTGCCAAATTAATAGAAGACGTCATCTTTAGCTGTGTGCCAAAGTTTTCATCTGTTTTTATACAATTTATACTGGAAATCGGCAGTAGCGGCGTCGGCCGTGACATTGCTTGGCCATGTTTACTGGACCGGAGTTACCATGGCAATCAAGGCCAACATGCAAAATCTGAGCAGTTTTAGTGGGCCTACGTTAGATTGTTTTTTTAATAGAAATTGTTTGTTAAAGTTTTAGTATTATGATATCACAGTACTACTACTCCTATCCTGTATATATATTATGGATATTACAGTACTACTACCGCTATCCTGTATATATATTATGGATATCACAGTACTACTACTCATATCCTGTATATATATTATGGATATCACAGTACTACTACCGCTATCCTGTATATATATTATGGATATCACAGTACTACTACTCCTATCCTGTATATATATTATGGATATCACAGTACTACTACCGCTATCCTGTATATATATTATGGATATCACAGTACTACTACCGCTATCCTGTATATATATTATGGATATCACAGTACTACTACCGCTATCCTGTATATATATTATGGATATCACAGTACTACTACTCCTATCCTGTATATATATTATGAATATCACAGTACTACTACCGCTATCCTGTATATATATTATGGATATCACAGTACTACTACTCCTATCCTGTATATATATTATGGATATCACAGTACTACTACCGCTATCCTGTATATATATTATGGATATCACAGTACTACTACCGCTATCCTGTATATATATTATATGGATATCACAGTACTACTAACGCTATCCTGTATATATATTATGGATATCACAGTACTACTACCGCTATCCTGTATATATATTATGGATATCACAGTACTACTACTCCTATCCTGTATATATTATATGGATATCACAGTACTACTAACGCTATCCTGTATATATATTATATGGATATTACAGTACTACTACTACCGCTATCCTGTATATATATTATATGGATATTACAGTACTACTACTCCTATCCTGTATATATATATATTATATAGATATCACAGTACTACTACTCCTATCCTGTATAAATATTATATGGATATCACAGTACTACTACTCCGATCCTGTATATATATATTATATGGATATCACAGTACTACTACTCCTATCCTGTATATATATATTATATGGATATCACAGTACTACCACTATCGTGTATATAAGCACAGATTAAACCACAACTGATAAAAGTGGCAGGAGAGGTGCCAAATTAATAAAAGTTGTAAGCTTTGGCAGTACACCAAACTTTGGACATTTTCATACAATTTATACCAGGGAATGGTCTAAAATGTAAGACAACATCCCTCACCCCTCCATAATAAGCGCTTGAGTACTTAGCTTCTTTCCTGTGCTTTAGTCATCATTGCCTTCTGGACAGGTATTGCGCTCTACTGGAGTTCAGGTCTCCGGGTCTCTAGGGTCCAGGTCTTCCAGTCTCCACGTCCTTCTCCTAGCTCTGCCACCTGCAGAATGACTCTAGTGCCTGCAGGCGCAGGTATTTATAGCCTGGAAGGTGGGTGGGACTACAGAAAATGTTCCTGATTGGACAGTTCAGTTTGGCAGAGCTGTAGAATCTTACACCTGATTGGTTATACACATTGTGACTACAGAATCGTCAGTGTTCTATCCCATGACGTTGCTCGCCCATGTTTACCGGATGGCAGTAACCAAGGCAAAAGTGGCCGACAGGCAAAAATTGAGCATTTTTATGGGCCTAAGTTGGGTTGTTTTTTAATAGTTGTTGTCTATTAAAGTTTTAACATAATGATAATACAGTAATATTACTCCTATCCTGCATATATAGTAAGGGGATATCACAGTACTACTATTCCTAGGCTGTAAATATAGTAGGGGGATATCACAGTACTTTTACTCTTATCCTAAATACATAGCTTAATGATATCACAGTAATACTACTCCTATCATGTATATATATATATATATATTATTAGGATATCACAGTACTACTACCTCTATCCTGTAAATAAGCCAAAAATATACTAAAACTGATAAAAGTGGCAATTAATAAAAGTTGTAAGCTTTGGCAGTACACCAAAATTTGGACATTTTTCATACAATTTATACCAGGAAGTGGTCTAAACTGTATGAGTACTTAGCTTCTTTCCTGTGCTTTAGTCATCATTGCCTTCTGACCAGGTATTGCGTTCTCCAGGGTCTAGGTCTTCCAGTCTCCATGTCCTTCTCCTAGCTCTGCCACCTGTAGAATGACTCTAGTGCCTGCAGGCGCAGGTATTTATAGCCTGGAAGGTGGGCGGGACTACAGAAATTGCTCCTGATTGAAATGTTCAGTTGGGCGGAGCTGTAGAATCTTACACTTGATTGGTTATACACATTGTGACTACAGAATCGTCAGTGTTCTATCCCATGACGTTGCTCGGCCATGTTTACTGGATGGCAGTTACCAAGGCAAAAGTGGCCGACAGGCAAAAAGTGAGCGTTTTTATGGGCCTAAGTTGGGGTGTTTTTTAATAGATGTTGTCTATTAAAGTTTTAACATAATGATAATACAGTAATATTAATCGTATCCTGCATATATAGTAAGGGGATATCACAGTACTACTATTCCTAGGCTGTAAATATAGTAGGGGGATATCACAGTACTTTTACTCTTATCCTAAATACATAGCATAATGATATCACAGTACTACTACTCCTAGTATATATATATATATATATATATATATATTAGGATATCACAGTACTACTACCTCTATCCTGTAAATAAGCCAAAAATATACTAAAACTGATAAAAGTGGCAATTAATAAAAGTTGTAATCTTTGGCAGTACACCAAAATTTGGCCATTTTTCATACAATTTATATCAGCAAGTGGTCTAAACTGTATGAGTACTTGAGTAGGCTTGAGTACTTAGCTTCTTTCCTGTGCTTTAGTCATCAATGCCTTCTGACCAGGTATTGCGGTCTCCAGGGTCCAGGTCTTCCAGTCTCCATGTCCTTCTCCTAGCTCTGCCACCTGCAGAATGACTCTAGTGCCTGCAGGCGCCGGTATTTATAGTCTGGAAGGTGGGCGGGACTACAGAAATTGCACCTGATTGGACGGTTCAGTTGGGCTGAGCTGTAGAATCTAACGCCTGATTGGTTAGTTTCAGGTGTGTCTATGACATCATACACATTGTGACCTCATAATAGCCAGTGTTCTATCCCATGATGTGGCTTGACCATGTTACTGGACTGCAGTTACCAAGGCAACCAGGGCCTACATGCAAAAACTGAGCCATTTTAGTAGTTCTTGGTGAGGTGGCTATTTACTAATGGTTGTCTATTAAAGTTGTTAGTGGCCTTATTACTGAAAATTATTTATTCTTTGCAAATTATTTCCAGGAAAAAGGAAGCCCCTATAAATCCCAAATAATGTTTGTATAGTCATTATTTACACTGACCATAGAGCATGTGGTGCAGCTTTGTTGGGCCCCCTATGGCTGTTGGGGGTTTCCTCTCAGTCCTTTATCTACCTGCCTATCTATGGAGGCAGCATTTTTCTATTTTCATATACATAGAGAGGAGGACACCATTACATGTGCTGACAGGTTTCCTATTAACCTTCCAGGACCTGAGAGGAGTCATTCACCCACAGCAAAGCATGGCAGAGGTGATGGAGCAGGAGACTGAGGTGTGTACTGCTTTGTGTATGCAACAATACTGCCAATGCATAGGGTGGGCATTTGTTGCGAATAGCGCCCTATGCTTGTCAGGAACTGTCTGATGAGCCTGCACAACTCACTCAGAAGTTACTGCTAGAGGGTATAAAAATCCCTTGTAGGAGCACATGGTGAATCAGTCAGTTCAGTCCTGAGTCAGTCATATCAGACTCAGTAAATCAGCAAAGTAAGCAGAGGAGAGTGCTGTACGAGCCAGTGTCACACTACCAGGAAGCAGAGGTGTCTCAGACCAGCTGCCTGACACCTTGGTGCAGTCAGGAGATTAAGCCCCAGAGGAGAGGTCTACCGGCCGGACCCGGCTCCATCTTATCTAGCCCAGTCTGAAGTTCATACAGGGCTGGGAGCAACCCTTCCTGCAGACCAGCAATCTACTACCAGCTTTCCAGCCTTTGCCTGCTGTTTCAATTCAAATAAAGAACTGTGAATTGATTTGCACAAAGTGCCTCCGTGTGATCCCTGGATCAGGCTGATTACCCAGGGATCCCTATATACACCACCTTCATCAGCCTCTCCCTCCATCTTTCCTTGTACATACCACCTGCTGGAGACCTGCCAGGCTGTAGGCCCATCCTCTGGTTCTAATACAAAGCACCTTGACCATAACATGCCCAAGGCCGCATAAGCCATCCGCACCGGTATCCTAGGCCCTGGCTGTCTACAGCCACTGAAGAAAGGCTAGGCTCCGGTGGGGGGTGTTGTATGTACAGCAGATGATATTGTCCATCTATCCTGCACAGTGCTACTACTCCTATCTCTTACATATAGTATGGGAATAGCACACTACTACTACTCCTATCCTGTATATACAGTATGAGGATTTCACATTACTACTACACCTTTCCTGAATATTGTATGGGGATATCTCACTACTACTACTCATATCCTAAATATAGTATAAGGATATCACTGTACTACTACTGCCATCCTGTAAATATATTAGAGTATGACAGGGGATGGAGCAGAAGAGTGAGGTGTGTACTGCTATATGTTGATGATTTTGTATGTCTATTCTGCACAGTAAAACTACTCCTATTCTCCTATTCTGTATACATAGTATGGGGATATAATAGTACTACTCCTCCTATACTGTTTATACAGTTTGAAGATATCACACTACTACTACACCTATCCTGTATATATAGTATGAGGAGGTCATAGTACTACTGCTACTTCTTTATATAGTATAAATATATATAGTATGGGGATATCACACTACTACTACTACTACTACTACTACTACTACTACTACTACTACTGCTGTACTCCTATCCCAGTATAAACCCACAAAATCTTCAATAGTGCAGTTTAGTGCCACCAACTGTATTAACCATATATACAAAAAGCTCTACATCATGTAAATATATTTTTTATTGTAAAACTAGACAGAAAATACACAAAAAATACATATAACACATGGATAGTTAATGGTTAAGAACCAAAGAATGCAGATCAACTCCAACAATGGGGCTCATTTACTAAGGGCTTTGCGATACACTTTAGTCGCTGTGTTGATGTTCTTCTAGGCTAAAATGGCTTGCACAGGTATTTAATAAGTGTGTGCGCTGCGATTGTGGCGCATGCAACCCTTTTGTGCCGCAGATGCGCTGCTTCCATGCAACGCAAATTAGGGGGCGTGCCATTGGACGGTCCAACTGATACGGACCGAGCACCGTATTTAACTTTGAAATTGTGTTGCACGCCCTATGTAAAGATGCACCACAAAAAAGATTGTGAACGCTGTCGGACCAGTGTGGGGAAGCGCCAGATTCATGATTTCTGGCACACAATCTTAGTGGATCACCGCACGCAGCATTATAGGCGGACAATGCACATTCAGTGAACTCGAGCGGCAATGTGAGTAAATGTGCCCCAATGAGATTTACTTACCCTGACGCGATCCCGCAGTGCGTTGTCCGACGAGGATTCGGGTCTGCCGCGATTCACTAAGATCGTGTGCCCGAGTTCCTGCATCAGTCACTTCTGCGCCGAGGTCCGCCGGAGTTCACCTGCTTCTTCCCAGTGCTTGTAAGTGCGTGTCTTGCGACACAATTCTAAATGTTAAATCCTGCGCGTTGTCAGAATCTTTCGGGTTGTCCGAAGGGCCCCCCTCCGCCCATTTCTGTCACGTGCAAGCCAGCGCCGATGCGGCAAAATCCAATCCTGTGCACCAAAATCCTGGGGCAATTCGGCACAAAACGGAAATCGTCGGGGAACCCGACGAAAATGCTTCCGGCGGACGCATTGCATCCACCCTGGGCCTAATAGCATCAATTTTAGTCACAGTGAAGTAAAGTGCATTTAGATAAGGAAAACCTCTTCTCCGAACCAGAGCCTGGCATACAGAGATTTGGCTCGCAGGAAAAAAAATCCAGGGTTCTCCGCCTTTTTCAGAAACTGCTAACAATACAAAATGTGTGTCCTATAATGGAAATTAAAAGTGTTACTCGTCACTTACACATCCAGCTTATCCTGAAAAGTTACCCAACACTGAGCTTTTCCATGTCTCGAATAATATGGATTTCTCCTGCCGAATCAGTTGTTTTCCCTTCTACCAACTTCTATCATCAATGGGAGATCGTATTTGGAAGGGTTTTCGTGTGGCAATTAACATGTCCGCAAACAAGCAACTTATGGGAATCACGAGGTATCTACATGATTTGTTTATGCTGTCTGCAATTCTCGATATGGTTTTTTTTTCCCCCAACACTAAGCAGATTAAATCGGTGAGAACATGAATACAGCCTCACAACACCGCTGCAGCATCTCGAGAAAATGTTTGGACGTGTATTTGCCAATATGATTAAATTAATGCAAGAAGAAGAGGGGATTCAGGCCGTTTTCTGCTCCCTCGGTAAATTCTGGACAATGAGTACAATGATTCCCGGCAGAGTACAGAACTTTTATTTTCCTTTAATTGCTTAAGGGAACATTGCAGTCGTTTTCCAGATTTCAGCGAAACAAAGAGAAGAGATAATTGTTTGCTGGTCTCATCATTGTTTTACAACTTTTCTATGAACTCTGGAGACAGTTTCCACATATGCGCAGTGTAAAAACCATAAATAAGGAAAGTTAGACGAGTCAGGCGTATCTAATTGTATCTCAACTCTATGGGTGGAAACAGAATGGTCCGTGTCCCCAAAAGGAGGGCAAAAAAAGTGGAGAAGCAGAAGGGTTTTTCCTTATCAACCTTATTTGCCCTTCCCGAAGACTACATGCACATGACTGTATTTTCTGGCCGTGTGCTAGCCGTACCGCAACATTTTTTTCATGGCTAGCACAAAACCCTATTGTTTTCAATGGTAAATATGGTCATCCATTTGATTGACTGTATTTGTGACTGAACTGTAGGATGAAAACACGTAGCTTGCCACGTCTTTCCATCTTGCTTTTTTTGGCGTACGGGAGGTATAGTGGCCAGACATGTCAGCCACTACTTGTCATTGTATGTGCTTAGCGTTTAGTGTATATATAAAACGTGGTGTGAACCCAGCCTAAGCTGGGTGCCTAATGTAGGACTGCAACCACCAAGCCATGAGACCTCTCGTCTCGTCGGACAATGCACTTTCGGGAACTTCGTCAGACAGGTAAATGTGCCCCGTTGTCTTCTTTTATTACCTGCAAGTGTGAAGCTCTGTTGGAGTAGCTAAACAATTACAAATAGGTGCACTTGCAGGGAATGATAGCAGCACATTCCAGCTCATTTGCATATTATATAAAAAAACTGAATCATGAATTATCTCAAAAAATAAAAACACCTTTATTTCATTCGATAAAGATATAACCAAAAAATTTATACAAGGATCTCCAACAAGTCAGTATCTATTAGATTATCTTACTACACGGTGCTGCTCCGTATCTTTTGTTTGTTGGACTTGCTATTAGATGAAAGTGTAACTCCCCCACTGCTGAATCCCACTAGTATAAGTTGGAAACTAGTAGCACAACAAACAAAACCAAATGGTTCTCTAACCAGTAGGGCTTGTAGGCAGGCATATTGATAAAAAAATGTCTATGGATAGAGGAGTTACTTACCGATTCCTGGATCACATTGGGGGTTTCAGTTTTCTTTTCTTCACTGAATTAGAAGTGACGGGGGTTCCCTTTGGCCACTGCAGACCACGGGACTTTACTTTTGATGTCAGAGGAAGTGACATCTCGTGGTCAGAGGAGGCCACATGACGTCACTTAAACTATAGTCTTGGATTACACTAAATTGACAATAATTTTTCTAATGTTGGTACTGTCTTCACTGGCTAACAAAGGCAAACGAGAAAAAATGTGTAGAGTATCAAAATCCCTAGAAATTATGAATATTCCCTGTCCTAATGGAGCAAGGGCAGATTTGCCCATAAAGCAACCTATGCAATTGCTTGTGCGCCCCAGAGATTATGGGTACTGATGTCCTTAGGGCACCAATACAGTTTAAAGCAATGGTAGAGCAGGAAGCAATAGACTCCTTGCTCCACCATTTACACTGAAACTAAGACAGACTTTTCTTTGCTCGGGGGCCACAGCAATACAAAATCTGGCTTCTGGCTACAGAGCCCGATGGCTCCTCTTTCCAGTCCTGGCTTGAAATTTAGGCCTGAGTGTGGATGCCCCTAGCATAACCACCATATAAAGCCATACATAAACCGAAGCATCAATAAAAATCATAATGAAATTATTTCAGATTACAATAAAAGCATAACATTTCCATAAAACATAAAAGGGATGTAAAACGTTACTAAAGTCAGAATAATGAAGTCAAGCTGAAAACCTAAAATACCAGCAACATTGAACGATTCGGCTTGTTGAAGCGGAAATGCCCTCGGCGCAGAGTCGAATAGTGAATTTTCTACAAACCGTACATAAATGTTGCTGAAGTTGAGCCTTTTTGTGTGACGTCTTAACCTTAGATCTCTATTGGAACAGAACGGCTCAAGAGGGAAAACGTGAGATATGGAGATAGCACAGCTGATGTTTAACTAGTCCCTCAGAGAGCTTCCGGACCACGCAATCTATCAGCCTGAGAAAGACAGATCTACTTCTGCAGCAGGACTACACCAGAAGGGGACACTTGGGAACTGAACTTGAGATTGGGCACCAAAAACCATAACGCCTTATGTAGAACATCCTGATGACACCCGAAAGAGAGAGGAAACACTTCGCATGAAGAATGTAGACCTTAATGAGGCTCTGGAGACCCCGAGTGGTTTAGAATAGGTTTTGGACAGAATTCGGAGAACGTATTCTGATGCATGAAACATTTGTGGTGCTTAGAAAGGAAGCAAACGTTTTAGAGAACATAAATTTCTCTGTATAACTGTAAAAGGGATGAGCGATTTCGTCTGAAATGAAAACCAAGAAATTAAAAGTTAATTCTGAATTTTAATCTAAATTTTTTTGTATTTACCCCTATGTCTAGAGGTTTTTCCAATTCTCTTTAGCATCTTCTTAACTGTCTCCCAGTTGTCTCTCTATACTCTCATCCATCTATGTTGCCCCAACTATCTTTTTATGCCCTCTTCTCATTTCAACCCCATCTCTCAGCCCATCCTTTCTCTCTCTTCCCACCCCATTGTCCTCTATGCTACCATTTTACTTTAATGTCCTCTACTGATTTCTTTAAAGAAAGAAGAAATGAGCAGCTTCCGTAAACTGGAATTGTTAGCTTACAGCTCCATTGGTAGCTTTGCCTCCGGTCTACCTCTTAGCTGTATCCTTGGGGGTGGCGCTAACACCAGTATCCCAAAATCACTCTAGCAATAAGCTCAGGGATGAGCTGTCTCCATTCTGCATGCTGGCTGTTTCCTCAGGGGCAGGGCTATCACCAATATCCCCATAGTGCTGTAGTAATAAGCTCAGGGATGAGCTCCCGGCTCTAATGTTAGCTGTGCCCTCAGGGGTGGGACTAATACTCATAATCCTATATCTTTGGAGGAAAATAAGCTGAGGGATGTGCTGCCAGCTCCAATGTCAGCTCTGCCTCCATTCTGTTTATTATCTCTGTCCTCAGGGGCGGGGCTAAAACTGGTGTTCCCATAACTCTGGAGCATAGTTCAGCTCCCAACTCTTATTTCAGCTTACTTAATTTGCCCCTGGGGCAAAGAAAACAACAATTTAGCATTTCTGATTTTAAATGAACTGTGTAGCAAATTAATTCAATGAATTGGCTAATAAAACATACTATAGTTGCTCCTTCTTTGCATTATCAAGTATGGATTGTTGCCACCAGAAGCAAAGAGGACCATCCTATGGCTTAGCAACTACTGAATATGGAGTTGGAAACAGTGACCCCATTGTCACTTGATCCCAGTGAGCCCAAAATCATTTTGAGGACCGGCTATAATTTTTTGGACCTCATTCCTTGTATTGTTGTGAAGCCCTTGTGATCACAACAGAACCTTGGCGCTAAGGTGAGTACTTGCCCTGTGGTGGCTCCTGGTTCCGGTGGTGGTTCCAGTGGTGGTAATTATCATCGACCTGAAATTGATGACTGGATATTAGTGTGTTTGTCATGGAAAATCCCTGTAAAAGACCCTCACGACTGCAGATTATTGGCATTCTGCTCTTTTGTCCTTATCTAGTGATATTCTATGGTATCTTGTATTTGTGGAGGACTGATTTGGCTTTACTGCAGCAGATGGTTGATGTAATTCACCAGCATCATCTGGAATTAATTGAGAAGAGTGTCATTTTTTTTTTTCAGGAAAACATCATTATCTTATTTTACACAATAATCAATTACAAATGATCATGGCTCCGGTGACCCCATAGTGTCATAAAGATTAACGAAGAGCACTGATAGTCACTGACTAATTTATTCATTTATTACTTCCATAGGGAGCCAGACAACAACGGTGCCGAAATTGCATCTGCACAATAATTCTGTCATGTAGATGACTATTTACACCACAAATCATTAAAAAAATTAATAAAGTTGTAAATATACTGGACAACCTACCTGAGTCTTTCTATTGCAGGATCTGAGGGGGCTTGCATTTGGCTTAAGATAATGAACTAGCATTGCCTTTTTAACATCTAATTTTTGGGTAAACAGGTAAATAATTAAACAATCAATGCCTAAAAAGCAGGAGGGGTGGTGCCTTATTTGTAGGCTTCCTCAATAAGAAGGGACGGAGACCAGTTTCCAAGAGGTGCTCTTTCTGGAGGTCTCAATAAGCAACATTCAATAGAGAACGGGAGTGTCGGGATCGAAGGTAGTGGATCCTCTGGACCACAGCGGACGATGACGTAAGCCGACACCTGGGACTGGAGTCTAAGTGGTACCCAGTTTTCACCAGAGCCTGTCCCAAAGTGGGTTGGACTTGCTGTGACGTGGTACCACCAGGTCGTTCAGCAGGCATGACTTTGTCCACGGTGGCAGCCAAGGCACAGTACAGAATCGTCAGGCAAACTCAGGGTCGGGGACGGACAGGAAGTCGAGACAGGCAGCACAGGATCAGAGTCAGGGATGGAGCAGTAGGTCAGGACATACAGCACAGAATCGGAGTTGGGGACGTAGTGGAAGGTCAGGATGGGCAGCACAGGAGCGAGGTCAGGATTGGAATTGGGGTCACTACAGGAAATCAGGATAATCACACAGGGCATCAATAAAGCTTTCTCTAAGGCTATGAGGCACAAAGATCCGGGAGGGGAAACAGGAAGGGGCTGGAATTTATCTTTTTATCTTGGCAGGCGGCCAGCCAGCGCCAATTATCTGCACACTGGCCCTTTCAAACTTACAGAACGGGAACGGGCACCGGATCGTGGGGAGTGAGGAGACCGCCACTGGAGACGGGAGAGGTGAGTCTACATGCAGGGAGGCTACGGGGGCCCGTAAGGCACACGGGTGCGCCTGCGACCCAGGATATGGGTAGCAGCGGCACCTGTGGCAGTGACAACATGTAATACCTCAACTCTCTTGTGGTGGTGCTGCAGAAAAATGCCACACTTGATACTGGGTTCCTTGGAAGATCACAGTGGTCAGTTTATTTTCACGTTTAATTTTGGGACCACTGGTGATCTGTAGAATGGGGGTCATCTGAATGAAGCAGCGATTCAAGCATGTGCACTGCCTTTCCGTTCACTTTTCTAGAGAAATGGAGTCAATAGTGGCTTTCATTTACTTGCCCCCTTTAAAGGCAAGTGAAATGTCAAAAAAATATACAACTTATTCTGTATCCTTATATTGACTCATCCTTGTATTGTTGTTAAATGTTTTCACAAATCCCTGATCCCTACAAGTAGTAAACAATTCAGCGCACCAGGTCCTATTGATTTATTTAAGGACAGCTGCCATCTAAGAAAGTGTCATTGATATAAGTGTTGCTTTACATGGAAGAACCACAAAGAGCGACTCATAAAATACAAAAAGCAGAATAAAAAATAAAAGCTAAGGACACTCCACTGAAGCTTTCATCTTCACAAGGATCCTGCTGCGTGTTTTAGGAAAAGACGCCACACGAGGATACATTATTGATATAAAAAAATCGTACAGTAAAATTACTAACATACCAGGAGTTCCACATCGAAAATAAATAATAATTAAATAATTTCTTTACAAGCAGTGCCCTACTTAAGGACACCCGACTTACCGACGACCCCTAGTTACAGACAGACCCCTCTTCCCACTGTGACCTCTGGTGAAGATGTAAGGCGTCTATAATGAAAGAAATTTTATATCTGGATCTACAATGATAAAATATATAGTTTCGACTTACATACAAATTCAACTTAACCTATGGAACCTATCTTGTATGTAACCCGGGGACTGCCTGTATTTATGTAGGGGGGATGATTGTTCATAAAATATAATATAAGGCTGGATTCTCTTCACATTTTTATGCTCAGTTTATATGCCAGGAAAGTGCCGGATGTAAACGTTGAGCGTATCCTCACAGATATTGGGGCCCGTCCTGTCGTGTTCCACGAAAGTGCATTGTCTGACCGGAATGCACTGTTCCGCAATTCACTAAGATTGTGCGCCCGATATCAGTGATATGTCACTTCCCCGCTCAGATCCGCCAGAGTTCACCTTACAGTGCAACGGTAAAGAGTTAAAGGGTTTAAAGTTAAAGTGAAATTGATTTCCTATACATGTGCAAACAGTGTCCATTGAGCCAAAATAGCCGGGAAAATAGACTGTTGGTTATACTGGTGTCTATGTTATGAAGGAATCTTGGAGATCCTACAACAAAAGAGAAGGGCAAGAGGAATCTAGAAAACTCTACAACAAAAGAGAAGGGCAAGAGGAATCTTGGAGACCCTACAACAATAGAGAACGTCTAGAAGAATCTTGGAGACCTTACAACAATAGCGAAGGGCTAGAGGAATCCTGGAGACCCTACAACAATAGAGAAGGTCTACAAGAATCATGGAGACCCTACAACAATAGAGAAGGTCTACAAGAATCTTGGAGACCTTACAACAATAGCGAAGGGCTAGAGGAATATTGGAGACCTTAGAACAATAGCGCAGGCCTAGAGGAATGTTGGAGACCCTGCAACAATAGAGAAGGGGTAGAAGAATCTTGGAGACCCTACAACAATAGAGAAGGTCTAGAAGAATCTTGTAGACCTTACAACAATAGAGAAGGTCTAGAAGAATCTTGGAGACCTTACAACAATAGAGAAAGTCTAGAAGAATTTTGGAGACCTTACAACAATAGCAAAAGGCTAGAGGAATATTGGAGACCTTACAACAATAGCAAAGGGCTAGAGGAATATTGGAGACCTTAGAACAATAGCGCAGGCCTAGAGAAATGTTGGAGACCCTGCAACAATAGAGAAGAGGTAGAAGAATCTTGGAGACCCTACAACAAAAGAGAAGGTCTAGAAGAATCTCAGAGACCCTACAACAATAGAGAAGGTCTAGAAGAATCTTGGAGACCTTACAACAATAGTGAAGGGTTAGAAGAATCTTGGAGACCTTACAACAATAGTGAAGGGCTAGAAGAATCTTGGAGACCTTACAACAATAGCGAAGGCCTAGAGGAATCTTGGAGACCCTGGAACAATAGAGAAGGTGTAGAGGAATCTTGGAGAACCTAAAATAACAGAGATGGGGTAGAGGAATCTTGGCGTTCGTACAGCAATATATAAGTGCTAGAGGAATCTTGGAGACCATACAACAATGGAGAAGGGGAGTCTTGGAGACTCCCAAGGCTAAGGGCTTTATAGAAACTTCTACCTCCTCACCCTTTATGCCTACACCCCTGCAGAGCTGTAATATAGTCATAAGAATGATTTAAGGTATAGACAGCATTTGATTTCAAATTATACAATGTAATAGAGATGAGTCCAAGTATAATATTTCTGACATTACGTCTATTGCACAGTTCTGTTCCTTTGGACATTTGTCTTCTACAGAATCTCCCTTTTCCTTTGATCAGTGGATTAGACAAAATGATTTCAACATCATTAAAATTTTGTTGTTTTCTATTCTTTTCGCTATCTCGCGCAAGTCTTAAAAATAATAATGTGCTTTGCAAGCGCAGTTGGACACTAGAGATAGCTGTCAACATGGATCCAGGTAGTGAGAAAGCCGGCGCGAGTAATGAGCGTTGTCGCCCCCCCTTTCAGATCTTCATTTCATAGCTGAAACCCAGCAAAGTGACATATTGATGTGAACTTACGTGTGATATTCTGAGTTGGGTCAGGTAGTAGAAGGATATGTCTGCCACGGCTCTTCTGTAAATTTAGGCAATTTAGTTGAGCCTCTAATCAGAATTGCCGACTCTGCACGGCCGGCAGTAATAAGTTACAGGCAATTTGCTTCCTCTGTTGACTTAGTCAGGTTTTTTGTACGTTTAAAATGACAACATTGTGCTGATCAAAGAGAAGTCTGGATTATTTATAGCTGTTTTCATATTGAGAACTGGATGGATCCGTATGTACAAGCAAAGAGATGGATTATTTGACTACAGGTGGTTTTGGAGGTTTGGTTATGGAATGGTCAGCTTACAATGTCATTGTCACAGGTGTCCCCGTGACCCACGTCTCGGGTCGCGGGTACACCCCTGTCTCTCTCCGTCCCCGGGACACCTCCGCGGCTTCCATTGTCCCCCCGTGCTGTCTTACCTCTCCACAATCCCGCTCAGGATTCATCTGCGTGCCACTGGAAGATTTAAAGGGCCAGCACACCGCTAATTGGTGCTGGCCATTTCCTGGAATTTTACAAAAGCTGGCCACTTCCTGCATTCCCTGCCGGATCTTTGTGCCTCACAGCCTTAGAAAAAACTCCCCGGCGATATTCCTGCGATCCTTTGTATTCCTGCATTCCTGTGTATTCCTGCGTTCCTGTGTATACCTGCGTTCCTGTGTATACATGCGTTCCTGTGTATACCTGCATTCCTAGGTGTTCCAGTGAGTTTCAGTGTTACCAGAGTTTCCCCGTGTTGCTGTGTCCCGTGTGCCTGTGTTCCCGTTCCCATCTGCCTGGACCTCCCGTTGCTGACCCCGGGTTTGGACTTGACCCTCCACCTCGGCCGCCTGCCCTGACCCTGTGCCTGGACCCGACCACGAGACTGTCTTCTATTTAGGTACCTCGACCTTGGCTGCCATCGTGGGCTAGCCGCACTTGTGGAATGACCTGGTGGTATCCTGATGCAGCAAGACCATCTCGCTCTGTGGCGGGCTCTGGTGAAGACCAGGTGCCACTTAGACTCCGGTCCCAGGTGTTGGCTAGTACCATCTCTTGCAGTGGTCCAGAGGATCCACTGATCCCGAACATGGACAGTCATATGTGCAACAGATCCATCTTATAGATCCTTGGACAATTTGTATGGCATCATATTCTTTCAGAAAGTCAGTGACAAAACTATAGGGGTCACAGTTGTGACGTGGCCCAAAGGTCTCAACGGTTTGATATTTACTATTTACATATGGTACCAGAACCAAGCTTCTTGGGAAATAGATGGTGCCCTTTTTGGTGACCTTTAAAGGACCTGAAATGGCTTGTTTACATGAATTTAAAGAGTCATCACACATGTACATCAAGGCTTGGCGTCCCTCTCTTTATAATCTTCCCCGGCCCATAAAACTTTGGACTTGGTGATTCTTGTAGTCTGCTAAATCCTCCTCCATTCTCTACACCAGTGATTTTCAACCTTTTTTGAGCCACGGCATACTTAGAAAATCCTGGGGCACACCACCAACCAAAATAGCACAAAATGACACTAAAACAGTCATATTATACATATAGTTAATAATATAGATTCTAAATTTATTTTACTCACTCAGTGAGTGAGTGTGAAACCTCTTCCTCAACAGTTCTCAGTTTCTCCCTGTTTTTAGTATATGGTGCTGATTATTATGTGGCTCATATACTGCAATATAAAGGGGTACAATGAGGCCAGAGTACAAGTGCCAGCTCATATACTCAGCATATGAGCTGGTACTTGTAGTACTCCAGCCTCATGACTATAGTATTTCTCATTTTACATCGCTGCGCATTGTCGAGAAACAAAACACAGGGGGCACCACAGTTTGGGGAACTTTCCCCGCGGCACACCCGACCATGTGCCACGGCACACTGGTTGAAAATCACTGCTCTACACTGAGAATTATGGTGCACATGTTGCCGTGTATGTCCACTCCCAAATCACAATATCATTAACCTTTTAATGTCAAAAGCAGATGTATCTCTGTATAAAAGTCTTGTAAGGGAGAATGTGGAGAAAAATAGAGTTGCAATAGTTATATAGGAGATTTTACTCCTATTTCCACTACTACAATCACCATCACGGGATGGAACTGTACTGCTATCACTTCTCACTCAATGTACGACTGGTATCCACCATATACCATGGTATTAGCTAACTAATTCGCTGCTGTATCTAAGCTGCCGTGTTAGATTTACTAGTAGACCAATCACTCATTTCCATACACTTTGCATGTGTTGTCAGCAAGTCCCTCTCTTTGTGCAGAGCAATGTGCTGCAACAATATATCCATCACCAGACCAACATGCAAACTCAGGACATTTATCTAGAATTTCTGTTCCTAGGAATGATAGTTCCCAATGATTGCACTAGGTAAACAACATAAGATCTCTACATACATAGCAGTAGGGATTTCAAATTTATTGGAGCCCCTCCATGTTGCAGGAGCACTTCCCCCTCCCTCTTCCCCCTCCCACTGTTTGCTGAAGCATCCTCTGCTGCAGTGATATTACATCAGGCAGAGGGAGGGGAAAGTGCTGAGGGAGGAGGGTGAGAAAGTGAAGCCAGAGTATGGAGGGGCTATGGTAACACCCCTAGAGCCCTTCTGGCTCTTTAACATAATTTCAAATGTTAATTTTTAGAAGGAAGGAGGCCATGGATAACAAATAAATGAGGATACCTGGATCTATGAGTAAGTGTGCCTGGTTTATCATGCTGGATTTTGATGGTAGATTTCCTAATTAATCTATAGAATAGGTCACTACTATAAGATCAGTAGAGACTTCTGGGCTGTATAAATATTGTAGGCCTCCCACAAGTCTGCTTGTCTGATATTTACTATCTACATATGGCACTAGAATTAAGCTTCTTCTCAAAGGTGTGGTGCCTTTTCTTTGCCTTCAGTTCTGTAGTTTAAGAACCTTGCATGAAGGACCCTAAAGTGCTCTTGTTTGCATGAATTTAAAGAGCCATCACACGTGTTTGACAATTTTGAGTCTTGAGGTCCCTCTTGTCATAATCTGTCAAGGTCAGTGTCAAATTTGGTGGATGGACTGGGCCCTGGGGCGGCCGACCACACTACCCATATTATCATCTACTACTGGCAATGCACATTACACAGAAGGCAAAGTCATAAGCAGACGGCTCTTTCCACGGCATAGTGGTAGTCTAGGTGTACTGCAGCTAAGGCTTCTGATGCATTAGTGCAAAACATCTAATCCTCTATCCCATGGATAGATCATTAACATGTTAAGCCCTGATCAGTCACAGCTCTTTTAATTGGAGCAGCAAATTGTAAATAGGTTAAAATGTCTGGATTAAAGGGTTTTTTTTGGTCCGCTATACTACTAATGACCTAACTGTATGACCTAATGACTTAACTCAGTGGTGGCGAACCTATGGCACTGGTGCCAAAGTTGGCACTCAGAGGCTCCTCTGTGGGCACACGGGCTGTCTCCCACAGAGTTTGCCAGACATGGCATCTTCCTGCAGTCTCAGGCAGTCCAAGTAGGCCCCTCCTATTTTAAAGTGACCCATCCTGTGCTGCTTGGTCCTGTCCAAAGAGTGAAAAGGTGTAGACAGGATCGGATTGGAGCTCAAAAATTCTGGTAGCAATAAGTTTGTTACTGCCTAAATTGCTGTGTTGTCACTTTGGTAAAGCTAGTGCTTTTTGGGTCTCATTTTGGGCACTCGATCTCTAAAAGGTTCGCTATCACTGAAACTTATCAGCGGCTACACTATGGTCAGGCCCAGAAGAACAAAGATTCGCTGGGGTTCCAGCAGCTGTAGAACTCAGTAGAAGGAAACGAGAGCTGGGTCTGCAGTATGGCCAGAGGGGGCAATGTTGTACTGTAGTGTATAAAAGCTATTGGGTGCCAACAACCAATCCATAGGATAGTAATATGGGTGGTCCTAGAAAAATCCTCTTCAAAGATCGTTCTCTATAAACAGTAATACCAACACACGGGAAGTCCAAATTGTGCCTACTCAACCACAGCAATAGACAAGGATATCTGAGGTAATATTCCAATTTACTGCAATCGGTAAAAATATTTTTTACATTAAATGAGGTAGCCAATCCATTTTCAAACCCAGCCCATCATCCCTTCTACAGCATTTTCTTCATTCATCTACATGCAACGGGGCAACAGGATTGAAGATAGGTCGCTCTTTTCTCACTTGTAACTTTCCGTAGCTGACTTCAAAATCTTTTTTCGTTCCGTTCAAAACCTCTAAACTCTGGTCCTGTATTGTCCGACCCAACTGTTGGATCTTTCTCGCTCTAAATTGTACGATCTGTGGGGTAAGTTCTAGAACATTCGGACATTCTTTCACTTGATTTATAGAAGCCCCTTCCCGGAGGAGAAGTTGTAAACGTTCCTCCAGCAAAGGAACTGAATAGTAGAGAAGGGCAGGACATTTCATTATGATGTCTCTCAGCTCCTCATTGTTGCAGCTAAATGTTGACTTGGTGAACAAAACCCCCTTCTCCATGGTGTCTGTTTTCAGATCAAAGATAAACCCTTTAAGTTTAGACAGAAGTTTCAATACTTTCTCATCATGAAATCCTAAATCTCGTAAAAACTTCAGGTTCTCCTTCATTGTCTCGGTGGTTTTCAAGAGGACAAATGGATCTTGACTTATTAACTTCATTATCCAGGTCTTAAAGTTCTCTCTTTTACCTCCAAGACTAAGGTAATTTTCCTCCAGAGCATCGACTACCTTCTTATTGCTTTCAACCTGATTACAAAAGATTTGTGGTGCACTTGTTAGAAGACGGCTGACAATTTTATTGTTAAGTCCGAGATCTTGAAAGTATTTGATATTGGCTCGTTGGGTGGTGGGACTTTTACAAATGAAGAAGGAATCTGGAAACTTCTCGATAAGTGATACTAGTTCTCTGTCCTTGGGGCAAACTAAGTTCCAGATGGACTTTTGGGTCTTTATTTCTGTTGGTTCCTGGAGAAAAGATTCTGGACATGATTCTAGAATATTGGCCACCGTCACATCACTTGCTCCCATTTCCTTCAAGATATTAGCGGTCTCCTCCACATAGGTCACATCTTTATAGAGCACCCAACCTTTCAACTGGCGAATCTTCTTAATGTTCACCGAAAATTTATAAAGGTTGTCCACCGTTGTTTTGTTTTCTACTGCACGTTCTTGGGAATCTGATGCAGAATCTGAAGAGGTGAACTTCCTGGTGTCCTGGTAACATCTAGAGGCAATAATCTGTTGGCACAGGAGAACGTTTCTCCATGGTCTATTGTGGCATCTAAGCACAGCATTAGTTACTGCTTTCAGCATGGCTATTGTCTATCACAAATGGAAATTTTCATTCTGAAAAGTTAATGGTAAAATAAAATTTAGGAGCAGAATTAAGTGCTTTATTAGAGATATTAGGCAAATTATAGCATATATAGATGTTTATAAACAATTTCCATTACACCTAATGTTATTTGTCTACAGTTTGTAGCAAGACCCGCCTGTCTCCAAAACAACAGACTACAAATAATCCCCTTGTAGTCTGATCCTGATGCTGTGTGTTATTTCTTTCCTTATTTTACAAAAGTCGTTGTAAGACCGGTTTCACATGGGTAAATATGGTTATGGTATTAACTCAACCTCGGGCATTTATCAAGACTTTCGTTTCTCACTCCTTAGTCCAGTACAGCCTGTGCCTAATATATGTGGAGGTGCAGGCCTTATCATAAATTAGGTACACGGCCTTGCTACAGAAGGGGACTGGAGTTGATTGTAGCAAGAGTTCGGAAATGGCCTGATGGATCCTTCTTTTCCCTGCCCATACCACATCCCCTTTTTGGACAGTGGGTTGCCAAAAACTCCATTTATACAAACTTTTTCTACATCAAAAGCCCACACAAGATAGCTTCATATTAAGATTCAACTATTGGATCAGATCCTGGTCCGTTGAATGAACTGCTTGTACTTTGATGAAACATTTTACCAATCAGGTTTGCTTGTTTTGTGTATATCCCTACCTCTGTGGGTCCTTGACCTCTAGACCCCATGCACCCCACACTTACAAGCCCTGGAGTTGCTATGCACCAGTGGTGGCGAACCTATGGCACGGGTGCCAGAGGTGGCACTTGGAGCTCTTTCTGTGGGCACCCAGGCCATCACCCCAGCACAGAGTTTGCCAGACAGGACTCAGGGCTTCCTCCTGCGGTCCAATACAGCCCAGGACGTGCCTTGCTCAGCACCATTTTAAAGCAACATCCTTAGCTGCCAGGGCTACAGAAAGAACAAGAACATGTGGACAGAGATTATTGTTGGAGCGTTTACTCTGGGAACCCTGATTGTTCCTCTTCCTCTACACCAATACGATTGAAACCTGTGATACAGCAGGCATCAATAAGTCACTGCTTACATTGTCATGTTGGCACTTTGCAACATAAAAGTGGCTTTTAGTTGTTTTTTGGGCACTCTATCTCCAAAAGGTTCGCCATCACTGGTATACACCATCTATACAGTGTAGAGACAATCTGGATACATGAAAGGCACATGATATTGGGGTCAATTTTTCTAATTAAGATGGTACAAAATGTTTATGCTCTTCCCTCTCCACAAAATAAGCAATAATACATGGATCGGTGTGGTCTAAAGTACAGGGACCCCCAATGATCACGGGGACGAGGGACCTGATATCCAGAATGAATGAAGTGATTGGTAGAGCAGTCTCTGGTGGCTCCTGCAGGCTTTAGGATATGAATGGAGTGGCATGGAGCATACTCTGGGAATTGTGGACCCTTGCTTGGATAATTGGTGGGATTTCTAGCAGTATCCCACTGATCAGCATTACCTATCCTTTTGAAGCAGATTAGGGGTATACGGAACAATGGGGCTCCATGGTATAGGTGTGTTATGCACGGGACCCTATGGGCAATGTATATAATTGCATGGCATACAATGATATATAGCACAGCTTTACATTTCGGGCATATAGTTACGTAGTGCATTACATATGAAGAGCACAAATCTGAAACACAGATATATACAATGTTACGTAACCCATACATACACAATGTCACCTATGCTCCATTCACAGCACTGACCCCCTCCTCCTCCATGGCTTCTTGTGACGCTCCAACCACCACAGCCAGATCATCAGCAGAACCACCCAGGGGGCTGATGGGAGTTGTAGTTTCGTAAACAAGAAGTGAAAAGCTATTCGCTCAGCAGAGGCCAGAGACTCATGGGTTAAAGGACCTTTGGTGACGTCATGGTCATGTGATCAGTCAGGAGGAGTAACGCTCTGCAGAAGACTTGTGCGGCTGTTTAAAAGATTTTTTCAGTTTTGCTGCAGAAATTAATGAAGCTGCAATTAAAAAAAAAAACAATCAGCACACGTGTTACAGAAACAATCTCCAATAATGGAAAACAATCTGTCCTGTGTGAATAGACCCTAAAGGAAAGTTGTAATACACTCTATACATTAATAGTCAAAAATTGCATAAAATGGAAGTTGTGGCCACTCTCCCGCTGTTGTAGAACTACAACTCCCAGTATGCTCTGGTAGGTTACATCTTGCTGAGAGTTGCAGTCCTGCCTATCTCATATCTGTCTATCTATCTGTCTGTCTGTCTATCTATCTATCTCATATCTATCTATCTATCTATCTATCTATCTATCTATCTATCTATCTATCTATCTATCTCATATCTATCTATCTCATATCTATCTATCTATCTATCTATCTCATATCTATCTCTCTATCTCATATCTATCTATCTGTCTATCTATCTCATATCTATCTATCTATCTCATATCTATCTATCTATCTATCTATCTATCTATCTATCTATCTATCCTGCTTGAAAAGGTGTGTGCTCACACCGAAACGTTGCACTATCTATCTATCTATCTATCTATCTCATATCTATCTATCTCATATCTATCTATCTATCTCATATCTATCTATCTATCTATCTATCTATCTATCTATCTATCTATCTCATATCTTTCTCCTATCGATCTTTCTCATATCTATCTATCTCAGTGTGAATCTGCCCTCCTCCCATACCGGAACCGGGTGTAATAGAATTCTGTGGGGGTCATGATCTGGCCACAAATTGTACAGACAGATCATGGCCCCCTGTATAGTCATATCTATCCATTTATCTACAATAGACAACTGGGATTTAGCATTTGCCCTGGTGGCATTTTTGCAGCCAGAATATCCTACACCCCTGAGATATATTCTACCGTAATGATATTGATGATCAAGGTCAGTAATATCAGAAGTTGGGGCTTCGACTTAGAGCCCCCACAAATCATCTGCCTCTAGTGCCGGAAAAATAACAGAAAAAGAAGCTGGAAGGCCAATGTCATTATCTATGTGGCAGCCAGTCCAGGGAGCTGCAGATGGTCTCCCATTTTAAGCCACCCATGGATAGGTCCTAAATATCATTAAAGAGAAAAACTCCATTCATTACTGTTAAGTTCTAACTATTGATGGTCATCAGAAGCAGTATTGCCCTCAAGTGATCTTTTGTTGAGTTTCTTTAATGATAAACCTTCTTCTCACCAGCTTACTTTCGCAGAACAGGACTTCAGTACTATGTTACCTTTACCTTCCAGATACAGGTTAATAATAATAATTTCTTTATTTCTATAGTGCACACAGATTACGCAGCGCTGTACAGAGCTTGTCACCTCAGTCCCTGATCCCTGGCTCACAATCTAATCAACCTACCAGTATGTTTTGGAGTGTGGGAGGAAACCAGAGGACCCGGAGGAAACCTGGCAGGGTTCGGGGTAAGTGGACCCCCTGGACCACCGTGGGAGATTGTACTAGCCGACACCTGGGACCGGAGTCTAAGTGGCACCTGGTCTTCACCAGAGCCTGGCGCAAAGCGTGAAGGTCTGTTTCTGATCATGACCCAATTTTAGAGTCTATGGCTCTTTCTTAGGCTACATTCACACGAAGAAAATGGGGGGTGTATATACGGCCAATGGCCTCACGGTGCAGTACGGGAGCGGTACAGTGCAGCACACATGCGGCACCCAACCGTTCAGTAGCACGTAGAAAGATTGGACATTCGACAAAATACGGCGCTGGGCTCTATGTTAAGCTATGGAGAGGGGCGGGGTGAGGGACGTTCTCCCCCTCCTCCTCTCCCTGGCGCAGATGTATGCCCGCCATACTAAGATCCAGCAGGGAATCCTGGAAACAGCCAGCCCATAAGGAAACCGGGAGTGCCAGCGCCAATCAGCGGGATGCTGGCCTAGAGTGGGGCCGCACACGCGGCCTAGCCGCAGGATCGGGGAGAGGTAAGAGCGGGCTGGGGACTGAGGCAGTGCCACAACGGAGAGGGGCATGGGTGTGCCCGCAATCCGAGACATGGATCGCAGGGGCACCCATGACAAAACCCGCGCAAACAGGGAGAGGTTCTTGGTCGTTGCCTTTCCTGTTGTTAGTAAGTCACTAGATACAATACCCTCTCTACCTAGTAGGGCATCACCTTGCTGTTTCTGATCATGACCCAATTTTAGAGTGTATGGCTCTCTCTTAGGCTACATTCACACTGCCGTATGGGGGACGTATATACGGCCGACGTATGTACGGCCAATATACACCCCCCATTGACGGCAATGGGTGCGATGGTGCTGTCCGAACCCCCGTGAAAAGATAGGACATGTCCTATCTTTTCTTGCCATACGGTGCCATGCGCAATATTCCTCTATGGAGAAGGGCTGGGTGGGCAGCACTTTAATTCTCTATTATAAGTCTCCCTTTGCTGGCCAACCACCTAGAAGGGAAGCGCTACAGGCCTTCATCTCCATGATTCCATAAAATTATTGAAATGACCCTCCTACCAAAGCTGTCGTACTGTTTTCAGACAGTCTCTATTAATGTTCCTTCCTCATGCCTTAATAACCTCCAGAGAGATATTAATACGTTTGTATGGGTTCTAAGAGAACCCGAGTTCTAGCATCAATTTTATGTGCTCCTAACTTTCAAGTTACTGACATATCCAAATACTAGTATACGGCTTGCCCCGCCTATTGTTTTCCATGATAAGCAGTGGGTAATTATTGAAGCCTGCCCTATAATCCCCTTGGGGCCACCCACTTCTTTCTTTTTCATTGACGTCATGGGGCCACCTCAAACGTGGATTATACCACCTCCACCTCTATGGCTAGCATCATTGGTAGTTCTAGATTGATCTAGAATGCAGCCACAAGTGTTCTATACTGGGTTTAAGGTTTAAATTGTATTGGTAACTTTTGTGACACCATGTTTGAGGTCATGAGATTTAATTGCACTGACACTGAATGTCTTTGATGCAACCAAACCCGTCACTTTGTCTGTGACCCCCTGTCCTTTGTTTACTCAACATGCTTGCATTGGAGGGAGATTTGGGTAAAACTTACGGCAAGGATATGGAGGAAAATACAGCTGGAGTCTCTACCAAAATGTCTATGGCTGAGGCCAGTTATAAAATATTTCTCTGATGGCACCTTTTAGAATTGTAAATCTTTTCCTACTCACCAATGACAATGGAGCAGATTTACTTACCCAGTCCATTCGCGATCCAGCGGCGCCTTCTCTGCGGTGGATTCGGGTCCGGTCGGGATTCATTAAGGCAGTTCCTCCGACGCTGAAGAGCATCGGAACACACTCAAGTTCACCGGCCTATTCCTAGTGAAGGTAATTGCAAGCTCCACGACGCATTTTTTTTAAAAATGTGGCGGTTTTTCCGAATCCGCCGGGTTCTCGTTCGGCCACGCCCCCCAATTTCCATTGCGTGCATGCCAGCACCGATGCGCCACAATCCGATCGCGTGCACCAAAATCCCGGGGCAATTCAGGGGAAATCAACGCAAATCGGAAATATTCGGGTAACACGTCGGGAAAACGCGAATCGGGCCCTTAGTAAATGACCCCCAGTGTTTTAGACATTTTGAGAACCAAGGCACTGATCTCCACCCAAAAGTATGCCGTTTCCGGAGGAGCATATATCATGTGTTGTATTCCATAACTGTGGTTAACCTCCCTTTCTACGAGCCAATCAAAAAGATTCCCGGGTTGACACCCTCTCTCACAGGTTTGTTGTGTGCTTTTTCTTTCTGTCACCCAAGATTGCCATCGCCACCTCTTGGAAGAAAGCCACGATTCCACTTGAACTTGTACATTCCAAACCCATGTGGATCATGATGAATGATCACCTGTTATTGTACAGTGAACGATAAGAAGGGATTGTTCTCTAAGACCTGGCAGCCTTGTCTAGATAACTATCTAGTGTCTAAGCAATAAGGCCCCTTCTACCCCCCCCCCCCACCTGGAGCACCCTCGCTGCACCTATTCTTTGTCCTTCACCCATTTTGTATATTTATGCTGCCTTATATTGTGATGCCATTCTTTGGAATCATTCTATGACTTTTGATATGTATATGCTTCATTTTTTGCACACCTTTAAAATATTTAAAAAAAAACTATAGACCAATGGTTTTGTTTCCTAAATCGCCCTTTAGCAAGTTCCTCCATGGACACTATAAAAAAAACCTTTATAGTTACTTAGATATTAGTCTGATGAAGCGAATTGGACCCATCTCTAGTGCTCCCCATGCCTCCTCAGTACTTTAATGAAGCCGGAACAATACACCACTGCATGCGCAGTGAAGCTGGGGTGTAGTACACTGGCTACAATGCGGGACTGCACAGGCGCAGGGTACATCAGAACAAGGTACATTTTTTATTTTACTAGCAGGCATAGAGGGAATTGCTAAAAAGAGATTTAGTACTCTAAACGACTGGTACATAAGGACTTGTGGGTGGTTTAACCTCCTTACGCTCTGAGCTACTAAGGGCGAGCCCTCGTCATACAGAGGTGGGGTTTGCTAGCACTGATTGCTAGTACTAACCCCTTCGATCGCTGCCGGCTGCATTTAAAAGACAGCAGCGCATGGGCACTGCCATCTTTGTTGAGATCGCCAACCCCTGTGACATCATTGGCGAGCGGCGAGCGGCTGCGATGACAGCCTCAGGTCTTCATCAGAACCTTCTGAAGTATGCCACTTCTGGAGGAGCATATATCATGTGTTGTAATCCATAACTGTGGTTAACCTCCCTTTCTACGAGCCAATCAAAAAGATTCCCGGGTTGACACCCTCTCTCACAGGTTTGTGCCCTTTTTCTTTCTGTCACCCAAGATTGCCATCGCCACGTCTTGGAAGAAAGCCACGACTCCACTTGAACTTGTACATTCCAAACCCATATGGATCATGATGAATGATCACCCGTTATTGTACAGTGAATGATAAGGAGGGATTGTTCTCTAAGACCTGGCAGCCTTGTCTAGATAACTATCTAGTGTCTAAGCAATAACTACAAGCACCCATTTTGTATGCTGGTGCTGGCTTATATTGTGATGCAATTCTTTGGAATCATTCTATGACTTATGATATGTATATTTAGGGCACTTAACCACCTAAAGGTCTGTATGGACCAGTGGCTAAGTGTCCCAAATCTCCGCTTAGCAAGTCCCTCCATGGACACTATAAAAAAAACCTTCAAAGTTACCTAAAGATTGTTCTCATGAGGTGAATTTGGCCCATCTCTAGTGCTCCTCATGCCTCCCCAGTACTTGGACTTTACATGTATGGCGCAGATCTACTAAGGCCCCTTCCACACTAGCGAGTGTGATGCGATGAACTCGCATCACACTCGCAACGCAAGCTGCCGGGAACGCACGGCCCGAACGCTGCACCGCGGGAGTGAACTGACATGCTGAGTTCACTCCCGCGGTGCAGCGTTCGGGCCGTGCGTTCCCGGCAGCTTGCGTTGCGAGTGTGATGCGAGTTCATCGCATCACACTCGCTAGTGTGGAAGGGGCCTGTTGAGGGGTGAATGGTGAACTGTTTGTCTTCTCTGTGTGTTTGTAACTTTTCTTCTTTTTCTCCTCCTGCTGGCCAGCAAACCTTTGTCTCTGTCCACTATTGTTTCACCAGACAAACCAGTTCAGCAGCCACCACTCAGCATTACCTGATCTTACCTGTGTGTGTGCAAAACCTGAGCAGAGGGTGAGCTGGGGTTATATAGCTGCATCTGATTACTGCCAGGTGATGCTGAGCTGAAGCCATGTGGTTTATGTTTGCATTTCTAACTTTGGTTACTTTGTGTATATTGTAAACTCCCCTTTTATTTTTATATTGTGTATTATATTGTATTGTGGCATTATGTATATTAAGTAAGAAATATATCTTTGTGTGATGTTTGTTGTTAAAGGTGCAACCCAGGGGTGTATCCCTTTAAAACTCAAGGGAAATAGTTGGGTATTTAATGACACCTGTGTGTACATGGATGGTCTCTAGGTCAGAGTGTCTGATCTGACCACAGGGGAGCTGCTTGTTCCAAGGTAGCTGCAATCTATCCCCTGAATTATCAGCATTTTTGTTCTGTACATTTTATTTTTGTGCAAATAAATGCAAGCCTTTTCTTTGGACCTGAAGCCTGAGTAAAGATTTATTTTTTTTTAACGGCCAGAAGACCCCACATCTCAACATATGGTGGCAGCAGTGGGATGGCTGTTTGTACTGGACTAAGTACAGTTTACTACTCAGCTGATGGCAGGACGTACCAGGAGGTTTATAACGACGCAGTCTGCTAGACCACCGCAGCGCGCTAAAGCATCTGCACGTCCCAAACTGGTAGAAGGATCTCGCCAAAAGGCAAAAGCAGTTCCTGTATTGGAGATGGAGAGCACCCAGCCAGAGGTATGCAAACCTGTGATTCCAGAGGAGGGCGCTGCAGCTGGTACTGATCCACCAGTGAGTGCAACTGCTCCAAAAAGCATGGAGGAACTCCTTGTATGGTTGGTCCAGCGCCAAGAGTTAAGTGATCAACGTAGAAAAGAGGAGGAAAAATTCTACCGTGAAAAAGAGCAATGGAGGCGAGACAAGGAGGAGGAGCAACGCAGAATTGACATCAAGCAACAAGAGGTGGAAAGAGCAAGGAGAGATGAACAGTTTATCCAGGCACTACAAGCCATGCAGCAAAATCTTTCTCCTGCCACAAAATTAAAGCTGACCAAGCTAACAGAGACTGATGATATAGAGTCATATCTAAAAGTATTTGAAAGAGTGGCTCAAGCAAACAAGTGGCCTGAAGATCAATGGGTCCTTCATTTAGTGCCATTCCTCACCAGCAAAGCACAGCAGGCATATAGCCAGATGAGGACTGATGACGCTGAAAATTATAAAAAAGTCAAAACTGCAATTTTAAGACGATACAACATACATACAGAAACCTTTCGCCAAAAATTCCGGACCTACAGTTACCAAGATAAAGATGGACCTAGAGAGGCCTACACCCAGCTGAGTGAACTATGTTCCAAGTGGATTCCCCCAGAGGGCAAGACTGTCCAGCAGGTGTTGGAGACCATCATCCTTGAACAGTTTCTGGAGGTTCTTCCTACACCAATGCGAATATGGGTAAAGGAACATCAGCCTGATAGTGGTGAGCAAGCTGTGACACTCGCTGAAAATTATCTGCTTGCAAGGAAAGGACTGGTCCAGAAGCCAAGTGTGGTAAGACCTTCTTTCAATACTATCACTGATAAGCCAAAACATGAGACTGTAAAATCTAAAGGTCAGCATAAAGACCTTACTTGCTTTGCCTGTGGTAAAACTGGACATTATGCTAAAGACTGTACCAATATAGCTAGCAAAAAAGTTAAAGGGTCTGCAGCAAATTGTGTAGGACTTGTGAGAGACTATTTACAACCTGTTACTGTTAACTCCCAGACTGTGACTGCACTGATTGATACTGGGAGCCAGCAGTCTCTGATAAGATCAGACTTGGTGGACTCTGCTAATACTACAGGTCATTTGTTCCTAACCTGTGTGCATGGTGATAAAAAGATGTACCCTAAAACTGTGATACCTATACAAATAGCTGATGTAGAAGTGTCTTTAGAAATGGGAATTGTCCCAAAATTGCCATATCCTGTGGTTTTGGGCCAAGACCTACCTGGTTTTTGTAGCATGATTAAAAGTGACAGTGTAACTTCTGCTGTGACCACAAGGTCTCAAGTTAAAAAGGTGTCTGATGCAGAATCTCTGGGTGACATATTTCCATTGCACGATGATGTTTTCCATGGTAGTGGCAAAGGTCACCTTTCTAGGAGAGAAATGCGCCTTTCTCGTGCGAAATGGCGGTCTGCGCATTCTCTCTTAGAAAAAGGATCCCTAAAGTGGGAAAATATGTCCGTTAAACAAAAACAAGATGGCACCCTTGCTTCAGCATTTTCTCAGGTTAAAAATGAAGGGGAACCCAAACAGTTTCCTATGTACACTTTAAAAAATGACCTCTTGTATAGGGTTTGTGAGCATCCAAAGACAAAAGAAAAAGTATGGCAACTTGTGGTTCCCTCTGAATACAGGGAGTCAATTCTGAAAGTATCTCATAGTATACCGCTATCTGGACACCTGGGTAGGAATAAAACACTGTCAAGGATACTAACTCGATTCTTTTGGCCTAAAGTACATGCAGATGTTGCCAGTTTTTGTGACTCTTGTCCTGAATGTCAGTTTGTTTCCCCAGGTAACAAAAAATGTAAGCTGATCCCTGTACCTGTGGTTGATACTCCCTTTGAAAGAATAGCTCTGGATATAGTTGGTCCTCTTGAAAAAAGTAAAAAAGGTAACCAATATATTTTAGTTATAAGTGATTACATGACCCGCTATCCAGAGGCTATTCCCTTAAGAACTATCACCACAAAAAGAATTGCAGAGGAACTGATGAAGTTTTTCAGTCAGATGGGTATTCCTCACACAATTCTAACAGACCAAGGTTCAAATTTTCAGTCCAACTTAATGAAGCAAATCCATCAGCTTTTAGGAATCCAGGCAGTAAGAACTGCTCCCTATCATCCACAAACAGATGGCTTGGTGGAGCGCTTCAACCAGACGCTTAAAAGAATGCTTTGCAAGTTTGTGGAACAATATCCAAAACAATGGGATCAGTTGCTCCCATATGTTTTGTTTGCCTATAGAGAGGTTCCACAGGCATCCACTGGTTTTTCTCCCTTTGAGTTACTCTATGGTAGAAGACCAAGGGGACCACTGGATGTGATCAAAGAACACTGGGAAAACCCTAGCCCAGACCAAAAAACCTTAGTGGAGTATGTCATCTCAATGAGGGACAAACTTGCCGAGTTAGCAGAGTTTGTGAAGGTCAATGTTACAGATGCACAATCCCACATGAAACAATGGTATGATAAAAATGCTAAAGATAAATGTTTTATACCCGGGGATAAGGTTCTACTGTTACTGCCAACATCTGATAACAAATTGCTAGCAAAGTGGCAGGGACCCTTTGATGTCTTGCGTCAAACTGGTCCAGTAGATTATGAGATTTTTATGCCTGGCAGGGTTCAGGAAAAGAAAATCTTCCATGCCAATCTACTTAAAAAATGGGTTGATAGACCAAATGTGGCCTGTACAATTCTTTCAGAATGTCATCCAAATCTTCTTGATCAGGCTTATTCTATTCTGTCCCCCGTTAGTTCTCATGTCTCTGATATTCAGAGGGGAAGTGAACTTTCTGATGACCAGAATAAAGACTTAGACCATTTGTTGCAGAAGCATGAACACACCTTTGTCTCTACACCAGGTCACACCAAGTTAGTCCAACATGTGATTGACACTGGTGATGCCAAACCAATACGTCAGAAACCCTACAGGGTGCCTGAAAAACTGAAGCCTGTGATGGACATGGAAGTTCAAAACATGCTAAAATTAGGGGTCATTGAACCATCCTGCAGTCCTTGGTGCTCCCCCATTGTTGTTGTACCCAAGAAAAATGGGGACATTAGATTCTGTATTGATTTTAGAAAACTCAATCAGATCTCAAAATTTGACAGCTACCCTATGCCCCATATTGATGACCTAATAAGTAGCTTGGGAAAAGCCCAGTATATATCTACATTTGATCTGACTAAGGGCTATTGGCAGATACCACTTGAAGGTAATTCCCGTGAAAAAACAGCTTTTGCCACCCCACAGGGCTTGTTTCAGTTTACCTGTATGCCATTTGGCCTCCATAATGCCCCTGCTACATTCCAAAGGCTAATGGATACAGTAATCAGACCACACTCCTCATACTGTGCCGCTTACCTTGATGATGTCATTGTCTTTAGTTCTGATTGGAAGTCTCATCTTTTGCATCTGGAAAATGTCATCTCAGCCTTGGCTAAAGCTGGACTTACAATCAATCCAACAAAATGTACCATAGCTCAGAAAGAAACCTCTTATCTTGGATACATTGTAGGTGGTGGGAAAATTAAACCAGAAATTTCAAAAATTACAGCTGTAAAGGATGCCCCAACTCCAAAAACAAAGAAGGAAGTGAGGTCATTTTTAGGGCTGGCTGGCTATTACCGCCGATTTATTCCAAATTTTTCTGATTTAGCCGCCCCTTTAAGTGATCTTACAAAGAAAACAAAAAAGAACCTTGTGGAATGGACACCTGAGTGTGAAAAAGCATTTAATACTTTAAAAGAGAAATTGTGTAGTGCACCTGTATTAAATAACCCGAATTTTACTCTGCCATTTCAAGTCCAGGTTGATGCCTCAGAAAGGGGTATCGGGGCTGTTCTCTGCCAAATGCAGGATGGAGAAGAACATCCAATTCTGTATATTAGCAGAAAACTGTTCCCCAGAGAACTAAACTATTCTACAATAGAAAAGGAATGTTTAGCCATAAAATGGGCCATAGAAAGTCTACGTTATTATCTATTGGGTAAAGAATTTGTGTTAATTTCTGACCATCATCCTTTATTTTGGTTGAATACAATGAAGGGTAACAATGCTCGTCTAACACGTTGGTACTTGGGCTTACAGCCTTACCGGTTCTTGGTACAGTACAAACCAGGGAGTCGGCATAAGAATGCCGATCACTTATCCCGATTTGGTACCCAAGTCCAAGAGAACTACTTTGTGGAAGGGCAAGCTTCCACTTAAGCAGGGAGGAATGTTGAGGGGTGAATGGTGAACTGTTTGTCTTCTCTGTGTGTTTGTAACTTTTCTTCTTTTTCTCCTCCTGCTGGCCAGCAAACCTTTGTCTCTGTCCACTATTGTTTCACCAGACAAACCAGTTCAGCAGCCACCACTCAGCATTACCTGATCTTACCTGTGTGTGTGCAAAACCTGAGCAGAGGGTGAGCTGGGGTTATATAGCTGCATCTGATTACTGCCAGGTGATGCTGAGCTGAAGCCATGTGGTTTATGTTTGCATTTCTAACTTTGGTTACTTTGTGTATATTGTAAACTCCCCTTTTATTTTTATATTGTGTATTATATTGTATTGTGGCATTATGTATATTAAGTAAGAAATATATCTTTGTGTGATGTTTGTTGTTAAAGGTGCAACCCAGGGGTGTATCCCTTTAAAACTCAAGGGAAATAGTTGGGTATTTAATGACACCTGTGTGTACATGGATGGTCTCTAGGTCAGAGTGTCTGATCTGACCACAGGGGAGCTGCTTGTTCCAAGGTAGCTGCAATCTATCCCCTGAATTATCAGCATTTTTGTTCTGTACATTTTATTTTTGTGCAAATAAATGCAAGCCTTTTCTTTGGACCTGAAGCCTGAGTAAAGATTTATTTTTTTTTAACGGCCAGAAGACCCCACATCTCAACAGGGCCTAAGGGTGAGTCCTTATCATACAGAGGTGGGGTTTGCTTGCCCCGATTGTGAGTACAGGCAGTCCCCGGGTTACATACAAGATAGGGACTGTAGGTTTGTTCTTAAGTTGAATTTGTATGTAAGTCGAAACTGTATACTTTATAATTGTAGTTCCCGACAATTTTTTTTTTTTGCCCCAGTGACAATTGGAGTTTCAAATTTTTTTGCTGTAATTGACCAAGAATTATCAATAAAGCTTCATTGCAGACAATTTTAAGCTGATTATTGCAATCTGGGACTATTTTAAAGCATCGAGAGAGCTTCACCAGAGGTCACAGTGGGCAGAGGGGTCCGTCTGTAACTATGGGTTGTCTGTAAGTCGGGTGTCCTTAAGTAGGGGACTGCCTGTATGTGCACCAGTGGCACATTGTAATGAATCATATGTAAAAATGCCATATATTGCAATACAGCAATAGCATAGCAGTAAATGGTAGGAACTATCATACCATCTAGGTAAAAAACTGTGGATAGTCTAAAAAAATGGTAAAAAATTAAAAAATAAAAATAAAAAAAACGAAAAATTCAAATCACCCCACTTTTTCTAGAACTGATATAAAACTAAAAAAAAATAGTAAAAAAATCACAAACATGTTAGGTGTCGCTGCGTCCCAAAATGCCCAACATTTAAAAATATAAAAATGGTTATTCCCAGCGGTGAACCCCATAACGGAAAATAGTGCCCAGATGTCCAAAAAGCGACTTTTACACCATTTTTACATCACATAAAAATTTTTATAAAAAGTCATCAAAAGGTTGCACAGTCCTCCAATTGGTAGGAATGAAAATGTGATATCATCACCCGAATAAATGGCACACAGCTCCGTACACGAAAGTATGAAAAATTTATAAGAGTCATGAAAAAATGGTTTTTTGCACACATTGGGGGAAATTTACTTACCCGTCCGATTGAGTTCACCTAAAGTGCATTGTCTGCGGATAATAATACACTCTGTCGTGATTCACTAACATCGTGCGCCCAATATCCTGCATGTGTCGCTTCCCCGCTCAGGTCCGACAGAGTTCAGCTTCTTCTTCCCGGTGTATCTAAGTGCATGGCTTGCAACACAATTTGAATCTTTAATCCCGCGCTCAATCCGAATCAGTCGGATCGTCCGACGGCCGCACGCTCCCTCACTGCCACACCCCCACTGCGACACAATCCCAACGTAGACACCTGTTAAATACCTATCAAAGCTGCGCAAATCCCGAAACGGGCGGACAGTCCGACGAAAGTGAGTAGCGTGACCCTTAGTAAATAAGCCCCATTGTTTGTCATTTTTGAAACTGTATTAAAGCACAATAAAACCTATATAAATTTGGTATAACCTTGATCCTACTGAACCAAAGAATAAGGCTACATGCACACTGCCGTTGCCCGCCGCACCGTAGCACCGCGGGCACACAGCAGCGCGCGGGGAGAGGAAGAGGAGGTGAGCGCTGCTCACCCCCGCCCCTCTCCATAGGAACATATGGGCCACGGCGCCTTAATACGGGAAAAGATAGGACTTGTCCTATCTTTTCCCGGGCTACGGAGCGGTATGGTCCCGCACGTGTGCGGCACCATACCTCTCCCGTACCATGCCGTGAGCCCATAGAAGTGTATCGGGGACATATATCGGCCGCACATACGTCACCCTTAAATACGTTCCCCATACATGTGTGTGAATGCAGTAGACGTTTCATTTGAAACGCACAGTGAAAGTCGTAAGAACTAAGCCCAAAAGAAATTGACGCAAATGGGTATTCTGGTCAAATTTCACCACATTTGGAATTTTTTTCCAGCTTCCCAGTACACATCATGGAAAAATAAATAACGTCACTGAGAAGTAAAATTTGTTACTCAGAAAATAAGCCCTCAGCTCTGTACACGGTAAAATGAAAAAAAAAAAACTATAGATTTTTGAAGGTGGAGAGTGAAAAGTGAACAAAAAAAGCTGCAACGTGAAGGGGTTAATGTCCTAAATTGTTGTGACCGGTCCTCTTTAAGGTAGCACTAGTTTTCCGTTTCCCACCCTACATATCATATTTGTATATTCCTTAATTATTTAAAAAACCTTCTGCATAAATTCTGAAAGGATCCAGGATATCAGTAAGCTCCGTGCTCATGTCACAGACTGTTCATAGGTTCTTTCCATCTTCCCGAAGGTTTATAACAAGCTGTCTTCTAAACATATTTGTTCTCAATTTTAGGTGTCACCAGATATAGAAAACATTTTACACGGCCAGGATTCTACCTCCGGGATTTTAGTTGGTAGTTTGTCGAGTGTCACGGGAAACACAGCGAGTAATTCAATACTGGAAACACCGGTCGTCTGTCATTCAGATCGGCCCTCAAGAGTTGATGGGATTAAAGGATTTATCGGCGACTGAGGCGTCCTGTAATTCCCATTCATCTTTATTAAAAATAACAACTGCCATTGTTTGCTCAACTGCGAAAATCTGGGATGAAAGTAAAGCTTTTTGTTAGAATTTTTTTGGTTAGTATTTGTGCTCCTCAAAGCAGACTCATTGGATATGGACAAGGAAGTTAAAGGACTCTGGCAAGAGCATGGCCATTCTTAGATATGGTGGCAAAGACCTGCAAAGATGAAGGCCAGAGAAACAAAGCCAGGGGAGATTTTCCTACACAAACTATAGTTTGTGTAGGAAAACTATAGTTTTCTATACAACTATAGAACTATAGTTTTCTATATAATTACTATAGTCTCCCCACAGTGGTCGAAAGCCCTTGATTCTGTTGGAGAAGAAGACATGCAAGATGTTGACTCTGATAACAAAAAACAAAAAAGGAAGAGTGTCAGCTCACCTGGTCTGCAGCTCAGAAGTGTGAAAGGCCGTGCAACGATGATGAACCTGGTCCGGTCCCCGGGACCAATGGGGAAATGGGAAGAAATGGAAAAAGTATCATCGGCAACAGGCGAAAAAGTAAAAAAACAAACTTTATTTCAAAATCATGGTTAAAAAGTGATCACTGATAGAAGAAAAATCGTTACGCGTTTCGGACCATTCAGATGAGGTCTTTATTCATAACCTTATTCATTTTTTCCCAAGATGTTGACTCTCTTCCTTCCCATTTGCCGTAGACTGTACTGGGTTCTACAGGGGTTAGAGGGGTTCTGCATTAATCTATATAACCCCAGAAGGTTAGGGTTCAGGTAAGCAAAAAAATAATATGTACTTACCCCCCTCTGGTTCCTGTGTGGCTCCATTACTTCTTGTTTCAGGCTTTGTGCCCAACCAGAATTGACCATATTTCTCGCAGGAGGGGAGGATGAGCTTCATCCAATGATCGGCCTCCTCCGACACGGAGAAGAGTCTTTGCATGAAACAGGTCAAGTGAGCCCCCAGAACTTCCTAAAATAGTCTAGACCTTAAATGGAATGTCCATGGAAAGAACCTATCATAGAAGACAAGCTTCAGATCGCTAGGAGGTTGACCATTGGGAACCTGGTGAGTTGGAGAATGGAGGACTGAAAGTTACTCTGAGAATAAATGGCTATCACTACACTCCTTTCCATGGGACTGTTGGACTTTGATCTCTCAAAAAAAAATTAAAGAACTTAAGAGAGTGTCTATCACGCATGGACAGTCCCAAGTTCTCCCAAAACATGCGTGATTGAAGTAGTATATGTGATCAATCCCATTAGGTCACCATTGATGACTAGCTGATGATACATATCAGTAGGTGGACTTGACAGTCAGTTGCTTGGAATGTCCATGGAACGAAACTATCATACGGTAGAAGACAAGCTTCAGATTGCTAAGAGTCTGGCCATTGGGATCCTGGTGATTTGGAGAATTGAGGACTGAAAGTAACTCTGTGAATATATGACTATCATTACATTCCCTTCCATAGGACTGTCGGACTTTGATCTCTCAAAAAAAATTAAAGAAGCTAAGAGAGTGTCAATCACGCCTGGACAGTCCCAAGTTCTCCCAAAACATACGTGATTGAAGCAGTATATGTGATCAATCTCATTAGGGTCACCATTGATGACTAGCTGATGGTACATATCAGTAGGTGGACTTGACAGTCAGATGATTGGAATGTCCATGGAAAGAAACTATCATACGGTAGAAGACAGTGATTTTGAGAATGGAGGACTGAAAGTAACTCTGTGAATATATGACTATCATGGCATTCCCTTCCATGGGACTATCAGACTTTGATCTCTCAAAAAAAATTAAAGAAGCTAAGAGAGTGTCCATCACGCATGGACAGTCCACAGTTCTCCCAAAACATGTGGGACTTGAGCAGCATTTGTGATCAAGGCCATCAGGGTCACCATTGATGACTAGCTGATGGTATAAATAAGCAGGTGGACTTGATAGTCAGTTGCTTGGAATGTCCATGGAAAGAAACTATCATAGAAGACAAGCTTCAGATCGCTAAGAGTCTGGCCATTGGGAACCTGGTGATTTGGAGAATGGAGGACTGAAAGTTACTCTGAATATATGACTATGATAACATTCCTTTCCATGGGAATGTCAGACTTTGATCTCTAAAAAAAAAAATTAAAGAAGCTAAGAGAGTGTCAATCACACACGGACCGTCCCCATTTCTCTCAAAACATGTGGGACTGGAGCAGCATATGTGATCAAGCCCATTAGGGTCACCATCGATGACTAACTGATGGTACATATCAGTAGGTGGACTTGACAGTCAGTGCGCAGATCATCATATCGCCCTCCATTCTCCAGTAATCACAATGGACCCTACAGACGTCTATTTTACGAGATCTGTTTTCCATTCAGAGGAAAGTGATTACTCCTGAGCCGTAATCGATACCCTGTGTCTCTAGGCTTAAGGTTTTGTTATTATAAAATATAACCCATCACATCTTCCACCTTAGCACAATTTCACACAGGTCCTTAATTTAACCAAAGCCGGCTTTTACAAGCGTATAATTCCTCTTAATGTACATATAATGGCACGATCATAAATTTCGCAAAATGTCTACATCCATCTAATGTACAGCTGTATCCAGGGCGAATAAATGATACCGGAGTTAATTTTCTTCCAATTAATCTCAGGTTGTCAATATTGCTACACACCGCAGATTGAAATATTGTCCCAATCTTTTTCTCTTCATCCCTAATGGCTTTGGTTTTTAAAACTTACAAAGAAACTTTAGAGGACAAAAGAAACTGCTAGAAGCAAGTGAATGGCGAATTTGATGGATCTGAGATAGTTGTGTTGCAGATTTTCGCTATAACCGAATCAGATCGACTCTGACCGATAGACCCTGTTGTTCCACTTGCTAGATCTAGTTCAATTCTAAGGACTTTAATCTGCAACAAAGACCATAACTCCTTGCAGTGGTTACCAGCGAAGGTAAGAGTTACTAAGACTTCCCACCACAAATTGTTAAAAAAAAGCCACATTTAGATAAGCAACCTTGACAGAGGCAAAATACATCTGTGGAACCACACAGGGGGTAGGATAATAAGAAATCCAATACTAGTAGGACAAGTAGACCTCATGTATTTGAAAGTTAATAGTTTTCAGCCGGGGGGGGGGGGGGTCATGAGACCTTCTTCAGCCAATGAAGGGCATCTGAAGACCACAATACCTCCTCTTACCATGTTACAAGGTCCAAAGAGGCCACTTATTGGCAGGACTAGATATCCTTTGGAACTTATGACCAGGTGAAGGGCCAAAAAATAGAAGTAAAGTCAGTATGCCACCCCTGCCCTGAGTCTATAAGGTTTTCAAGAATTTTTGGAAAATCCATTTAATAATGCTTTTATGTTGTTAGTAGCAGCAGGACTGTGAAATTTATATTTATATTCCATGAATGTTAATTCTCCAAGTAGAGGAGGTCCCAAAACTGCTGTGCTGTGAGATTACATTACACAGCTCCACAAATCCTCCTTGTGTTCTACTCTGAGTAAAAGCTGTTAGCGGCTGATGGTTGAATACTAAAGCAGCCACTAAGATTGGAGGAGGAGGGGCTGAGAAGCAGTTAAATGCAGCATGGTGGCTTAGTGGTTAGCACTACAGCCTTGGGGATCTGGGTTCAAGTCCCAGGGTCAACATCTGTAAAGAGTTTGTATGTTCTCTCTATGTTTGCGTCGGTTTCTTCTGGGTCTCCTGGTTTCCTCCCACACTCCAAAACATACTGGTAGGTTGATTAGATTGTGAGCCCCATTGGGGACAGGGATTGATTTGAGCAGGGAGCACAGAACACAGCAGTGTGAGGACATGCAACATTCCTGGAATATAAATACATTTTCCACAGTCCTGCTGCTACTAACAACTAAGTACGGTTACACATCTCTTCACGGATAATATTTTGTGTGGCATGCATGTTTTGGACTCCCTTTAAGTGATCTTATGGAAACAATAAGCACCAAGATTTTAGACATAGCTGGTAATACACACTAGACTGCTGCCTTTAATTAAGACTTTTCCATTTCATAAAGAGCAGCAGGAGAAGCAGAGCTGTATTGAGCCGTATTATTAATGTAATGGTAATGGCAAATATATGCATTCACAACAATGTCCAAACTTCTACATACTAGAAATGAATGTATCCTCCTAAGAAAGTGGCGTTACAGCTGAGCGTGTGATGTCTTTTATTGAAAATGGAACGGTAATGTACAGCGCCTATTAGCCAAATGGACCAATTAGTAGTAAGGAGTAGCTGCTAATTACAGGCAGGTTGATGGATAGACCCCCTGTGACAGCCCTTTGTTAGATGGGATCATTAGTCTATCTGGGGCACCTTCTTCGTGATCTTCGTGGTCTTGTTCTAGAAGGAATTTTTTTTTTTTTTTTTACTGTAATTCCCACCGGAAAGGTGACCTGAAAAATATACAAAGAAAATCCAACAAAAAGAATTGTCTAATGCAACATGTTCTGTGGGTTTAGAACATCTTAGGGGGAAAAAAAGGAAATATAAAATGCGTAGATCAAGACGTAGATCAAGGACAAGTGTCATAACTTAACACATATATAAGTCTTATAGTAATATCCCTTTAAGGGTACGTTGAAGAAAGTTTTTGATGTTGTCCCTGGAGAGCTTTGTAATCATACCTTTATGTATAGACAGTGTTAGGTATTGACCATGCAGATGTGCAAATGTAACTTTGTGTGTGTTGTTAGTAGAAGCAGGACTGTGAAAAATAAAGGATCCTCACACTGCTTTACTCTTAGCTCTCTGTAGACAGTGAGGTGTTCATTCTGGTTATCCTGCTGTTGGTTTTATATGTTGGTTTTATGGCTTTATATGTCTTTATATGGTGAAATATGTACTCGCACTGCTGTGCTCTTTGTTCTCTGCAACCAGTGTTAGGCCTTGTCTTTGAAGATTTGTGCAGTCGTAGTTTCGTTTTTGCTGTTAGTAGCAGCAGGACTGTGCAAAATGGATCTTCACACTGCTTTAGCTCTCTGTAGACAGTGTTAGGTGTTGATTTTGGCTATCCTGCTGTTGTTAGTAGCAGCAGGATTGTGAAACATTACCTTATAGGGCAGATTTATAAAGTGCTGGTTCTCTGTGTAGTTGATGTTCACCTTGCCCTTCAGGCCGCGCCCGATATATCATGAGGTGAGGGATGTCTGCACGCCACGTTGGCCCAGAACCGCTCCCTCTTCATGTGGCGAAGAGGGGGAATTAGTTGCCGGGTAGTCAAGCTTATTAAATGTTAAATATTCCCCCTATATGTCCTCACACTGCTGTGTTCTTTATGCATTGAGCTACTCCACTGCTCCTCCACTCTGAGTATAGGCTGTAGAAGGTATCTGGAAGAATGCTACAAAAGTACCTTAGACAAGAGGAGCAATGTAATGAGGAGATCTCACCGCACAGCAGTGTGAGGACTCTCTTCCTGTGAACTAAGTCTAGCTACGATTAAATCCATATTTCACAGTCCTGCAATTACTAACAATACACATAAAGGTATGATTACACATCTCTCCAGGGCTAACACCACTGCAGTTTTGTATATTTAATGCTTCAGCTTGGTCCAGTATTATAGGAGTTTTCCATGAATATAGACTGCCCCCCAGAGGCCGGGGTAAGAATGAAAAAAGGACTCACACCTACCCTGCTCTTGCTCCTGGTTCCTGCTTAGCTCAAGTATTCCCAATTTCAGGCACGTGCCTGATGGGAAGTTCTTTACGTCCCAGGATCGGCTTCATCCAATGAGTCACCACCATGGACATGGGATGTCACAACTGTTATCTAGGGGGCACATTTACTTACCCGTCCCTGCGCAATCCCCGGCGAGAATACACAGCTTCCGCGATTCACTTACAGCGTGCGCCTGATATCCCGATCAGGTCTGCCGGAGTTCACCATCTTCTTCCCGGTGCATGTAAGTGCATTATATACGTCACAATTTTAAAGTTAAATCCCACGGTTTGTCCGAATCTGTCGGATCGTCCGACAGCCCGCCTCCCGATTTGTGTTGCATGAAAGCCAGCGCGATTGGGACACAATCCGATTGCATGCACCAAAAACCCCTGTTAAATGTGCTGCAAAACGGAAATCGTCAGGAAATCGACAGAAATGCGGTCCGCGGACCCTTAGTAAATGTGCCTCACTGTGTTGCTTCCTTTTCCAACTGAAGCCACTAACTGGTTGAAGCAGCTCCTGAAAACCCAAAACCGAAAGGAACGCATTGATGCATGAACCCGTGTGCTGGAGTGCAGTAAGTGGGTTTCCCTATTCATCGAAAATCCCTTCAAGCCCAACTATTTAATGCCTCCTACTGGATCTGAGATGGTTCAGAGGTCTCCAATGTACTTACATTCTCAATGGAAGCAGGATAGCATGAATCCGGAACAGAAGGTGGATGTCGAAAAGTTTGGGTGACAGTGACAGTGGTGCTCCTCTAATTAGCTAATTCAATGTCATTTTTGGATACGTTCCGTCGCTATACTTTGGTTAACCCTTTTTACTATAGCAGTAAATGTGGACACATGAAGATGAATAGAGCACAATGGGTGTCATTTACTAAGGGCCCGATTCGCGTTTTCACGACGTGTTACTCGAATATTTCCGATTTGCGCCAATTTTCCCTGTATTGCCCCGGGATTTTGGCGCACGCGATTGGATTGTGTCGCATCGGCGCCGGCATGCACGCAACGGAAATCGGGGGGCGTGGCAGAGCGAAAACCCGACAGATTCGAAAAAACTGCCGCATTTAAAACAATAAAAGTGTCCCTTGGGACGCGCTTACCTTCACTTGGTCTGGCTCGGTGAAGTTGAGTGTGTTCAGATGCTTTTCAGCGCAGCAGCGCCACCTGGTGGACGGCGGAGGAACTACCTTGATGAATCCCGGCCGAACCCGAATCCACCGCAGAGAACGCGCCGCTGGATCGCGAACGGACCGGGTAAGTAAATCTGCCCCAATATGTTCCACACACATTCTGCTGCCGGCAGTGTTTTGGATTTTCTTCTCAAAAACTGTGTTCTCCTTTTAGCATTTCTATTTTCTTTATTTCTGCCTTTTTTTGCACCAAAAGCCTGACAGAACCGTTTTTTTCTTTCCAGCCGCCTCAACAAAAGCCTCCGAAGCGCCATAAACTTCTCGTAACAAGTTTCTCGATATCAGAAGTTTCTTACAGATTGTCTTCATTTCCCCGGAGATTTCTGTGACCCCGGAATGCACTCCTTTGTCTTGTTCCTTTTTATATGCACCTCTGAGCAGAGAGCGGGTCTTCAGATGACTGCTGACATCACGGCACCATGTGGAAATAATGACTGATTGAAACATTTAGTGGAGAACATCGATAGATGTCTTAGAAAAACGGGAGATGCTTTGGTTTTGGATACGAGAACACGTTCAGGCCTCAGTGGCGTGAGGGATTGATTTTTTTTTGGAAACTTTCTAGGCACCATTATCGGATTTCAGTCAATTGAGGAAGGTAATATGAGCTTATTTAACTTTTAACCCCTACCGGACAAAAAGACATAGGGACACATTTACTAATCCGGTCCCATGGAGTTCACGAAAGTGCATTGTCCGACAATAATGCACTGTGCCGCTATTAACTAAGATTGTGTGCCCAATATTGTGCATGTGTCGCTTTCCCGCTCCCTTCATGCCAGTGGGGCGTGAAGAGGGGACGCAGCCAGTGCAGAGTTGGCCGGTGTGGGGCATTCCTGTCCCCACGCCTGCACACTTGCTGCAGCTGCCGAATTTTCAAATGTGAAAAGTCGCCGGTTGCGTTTATTTCTGGAGTAGAGATAAGTGTTGCGCAGGACCCCGCTGAATACATCAAGACGCCGAAGCCTATCATATTATTTATCATTCGCTTGTGTGCCAACATATGATATATAACCCCCATAGTCTGAATTTGGTGCAGTTTGCCTGTGTAATGTCCGGTGGACACCAGATTCAGGGTTTCAGGCGCACGTTCTTCATGAATTTGGCGGTTCATACACTGCTAAAGGAATCATTATTATTACTAGTGCTGGATGGATGATGGGCCCACAGAATATTTTTAGATTTTTATACACATGTAGATCTGCTTTGAGTTAAAATGAGCCTTTTGCCTCACACTTCACCACCTGATATGAGATAGATATGAGATAGATAGATTGATATGAGAAAGATAGATAGATATGAGATACATAGATGATAGATAGATAGATAGATAGATAGATAGATAGATATGAGAAAGATAGATAGATAGATAGATAGATAGATAGATAGATATGACATAGATAATGAGATAGATAGATAGATATGACATAGATAATGAGATAGATAGATAGATAGATAGATAGATAGATAGATAGACGATAGATAGATAGATAGATAGAAACTAGAAAATAAGTAGCACTCCAGTCATCAGATGTGGTGAAAAAAAGTGGTTCTTCTTTATTCCATATAAAGTGATAGCAACGTTTCGGCTCCAAGGAGCCTTTTTCAAGCCTTGGAGCCGAAACGTTGCTATCACTTTATATGGAATAAAGAAGAACCACTTTTTTTCACCACATCTGATGACTGGAGCGCTACTTACTTTCTAGTTTTTATATATGGAGGACCTTTGACCATTTTCTTGCAGTGTGCTGCCTGGACTTTCTATTTCGTAGATAGATGGATAGATAGATATGAGATAGATAGATAGATAGATAGATAGATTTTGTATTGATGATGGTAAAAAGAAGGATAGCTATAGAATACAACAAATATATATATATATATATATATATATATATATATATAATAGCTATGTACATATATAGATATGTAGGAAAATAGATATAAACTGGATTGATAAATAGATGGATGATAGATAGATAGATAGATAGATAGATAGATAAATTGTTTACATTGTACAATTACATTCTGTGCACAATGGATGGTAGGACGTCTTGGCTCTGTATATGAAGACTGGTCTCTGTAGAGAAGTCATTAAATATGCACCAATTAGTGACAACGATGAAATATTTATTTTTAGCTGACGCATCAGGCCCACGTTGGCATTTGCCAATTTCTCATTTTGATTCCCTTTATCCGGTCTCCTGTGTTTCCGGCTTCTGATGGGATTTGAATTTCCTTTTTTTTCCTAATGGCTTTACAGCATTAAAAAGTCAGAAAGTGTCGGAGAAAAAGCTGCGAAATTGAATAGTGAGGCAGCAAATCAAAAGTGCAGCACGGCCATATTGAATTTACAGGATCAGAAGAATCTCCCACACAGGAAATCTATGCGTTCACGGGAATGATACCGAGCGCTTTGAACATCATTGAACCTGACTGGCAATTCATCTGCACACATTAGATGGATGAAATGTCAGGGAGAGCGTTGTTCGATGGGAGATTTTTAATGGTTATTTGCGCAGCTTCATTGTTTTCTATCTTATTTTATGGCAGTAGAAATTTAATGTTTGAAAAATGATAAAGAAACAAGATGGCGGCCCTATACATATGTTACATCCACCTACCGGGGCCTGACCTAATGGCTTGGAGTCAACTGGATTCCCCTGGTACCTGAGTGGCTGGCTTTAGCGTGGCCTAAAGCTTCACTTGGTCCTGGTGGGACAGGTCATGGTCACTTGGTCCTGGTGGGACAGGCCTCGTCCATGCTGTTTTCCCCCTGTTGCACCCCGGTTTGTGCCTGTCTTAGGGTTACCTGGGTAAATGGTAGAAGAACATTATTGACAAAGCATAAAACAACACTTATCATTGGTTACTAAGTAACCTCCCTTCCCAGGCAGATTACATACATCTGCATTAAAAGTTATGGTCAGTAGATAGTAAGGAATTAATATATCATTAGTGAAACATTTGTTGGGGGTTGTCTTCAATGTTGATAATGGAAAATGTAATGGAGAAGTTTCAATAAAAATGATCTGATTCAAAAAAATAATAATATCATTAGTGAGAATGAATATATCATTAAAATTAACTTCTTATGTAATGTTCTTATAGAACTAGAATAGTACTTCACCTACATATCTAAGGATACCTGAAGTATAATGGTATGTAAGGAACCCGTCTGGCGGGCCATTACATATACAATTCTAAATTAGCTTTATAGAATCTATAGGGGACCATTATCTGCCACCATTGGCCATGGAAGTAGGCCAAATTCCCTGATTTGGGTGAGACAAGTCCAGAAACTTGCCAACACAAGAGCAGGGATTAAGTAAATTTGCCAAAAGTGATATTCTGGAAACAGTCCCGAAGTTTAACCATAGGGGAAGAAACTATACAAGGATAGAAGTGAACAGGAATAGGAAAGGTCTTCATCTGGTTCCTCACTGGTTTCCTAAAAGGAACGGTACCAAGCTTGGTTGTAATTCTTTATCCACACTATAGGGAATAATATCTGATTACTGAGGATCCAAATGCCCACTGATCACAAAAACATTATGTAGTTCTTCAATACTAATGGAATGTCGGAAATTGCTAAGCACAATGCTCTAGTATCTCCAGTACTTCCACTCCTCAAGGCTCGGTGGTGGTACACTCTCCTGAATCCCACAGGATTGTTGACCTTTCCAGCTGGTCCAGTGAACTTGCATCTGCCTCTGAGTACATTATGGGATAGTTAACAGACATCACAGAGAAAGAGCAATCTAACAGTGAAGATGGAGTCTGAGCAGAGCAGAGCAGACAGAAGGCAGGAAATTATCAGTCTCTCACACACTGTAATCGGTCAAGGAGAGCGGGGATGAAAAAAAGTCATCTTGGTCAGTGAGGAGTCAGGAGCCTTTATCTGAAAACTGTCCCCACAACTAGCTGTCTGAAGGTCTGGAGCCTTGAGAGGAAACAGATCCAGAAAGGCTTGAGGCGTCTTGAAGGTAGAAGGATCACACCAAACCAGAAAGCCACAGAAACATTGGAGTGTTTTGAGGAAATACGGAAACCCCCCAGGCTGGGGTGGTGAAAAAAAAGAATGTATACTTACCCCCACTTACCGGTACTGCCTGGTTCCTAAATCACTCTAATATTTTGGGCGGGTCACAGGCACAGCTTCAGACAATGAGAGGCCTCCTCAGACCATAGAACGTCACTTCTGTTTTACAGAAGGCTTCCTTTACTCTGTTCCCTGGTCTGAGGAGGCCACTCATTGGATGAAGCGGGTACCGTGACCTCCTGGAACTCCCAGTCAGACATGACCCCAATAACCTGGCTCTCTAAGAGTTTTCCATATTTTCGGAAAACACCTTAAAAGGAAGTACTATTTAGAGAATTATGCCTCCACGATCTGGATGTATGAAACGGCTAAGCTTATGTAAACTAAACCTGTCTACTCCCCTACCCCTGGTCTTTATTTCGCCATCACGGGCACGGGTGATATTTGGGGGCCCCAGGGATTAGATATTTATTACCAATCCCCTGGACAGAGGATAACAATGTTTTGTGGGAGAACTCCTATACTACTTTTTATTCCCCTACAAGTGTCCTACATCACGACCCCAAGAATACAGCTTGTTTTATTGAGAGCTATGTGAATAATGTTCTTCAAAATGGAAAGCAATTAGCAGAAAGAGATGAAGAATCACACAGACTAATCTATACAGGGAAATAGACCTCGTCCATTTAATAACATAGGAAATTGCATCGACCAGAAAAATAATTCAATACTGTGTCACTGACCAGAGCCAGGTGCCGTGTTAAATACATTGATGAGCCCCGTCCTATGCACAACGTGTACTACTGAATTAATTTAATTAAGCTTAATTACAGGGGTTGTCACTTAAAGGCTATCCTCTTCTGTATGTACATGAAGCTGTGGCTGGAACTGCTTGTACTCTATAAGGCCCAGGTAGACCTACTACCTACTATAGGCCCTAGGGCAGTGGTGGCGAACCTATGGCACGGGTGCCACAGACGGCACTCGAGGCTCTTTCTGTGGGCACTCGGGCCATCGCCCCAGCACACCAGACAAGACTCAAAGAATCTTCCTGCAGTTCCAAGCAACTTAAAAGATGCTGCTTTCAGTCATATTTTGATACTTACTACTTGGGACTGTAGGAAGAGGGAGAATTAGACATGGCTGAATTATCTTTGGAGGAGCTCCTGCTGGCCCCACGATTCTCTGTGTACAGAGGGTCACTGGAATGAAGCTAAAATTATGAAAATTTTCCATCTTTTCACTGTGTTGCTGTCCTCAGGAGGCCAATATGATTGAAAGTTGTTGAACAGGGAGCCATAAGTTACTGCTTTAATTTTTGGTTGGCACCTTGTAACAAATAAGGGGGGTTTTGGGTTGTAGTGTGGGCACTCAGCCGCTAAAAGGTTCGCCATCACTGCTCTAGGGTATACGGTAGGTACCATTGAGACAGTCTAGGGTCTAGTTGCCGCATGCTCTTGGTGTGCAGTTTTCTCTTTGGAAAAAAAAAACACTTAAAAAAAAATAAAAGATGTTTAAAAAAAATATCATATAGATGTCGTAAATTATGGGTAAAAATGTCATAAATATATGATGAAAAAAGGTCAACAAATAAACGGCTAAAAAATATCCAGAATTTTTTTTCTATTTTTTTGTGCAAAATATTTCAGAGAAATTTTTTTTATCTTTAAAAAATCCATACAAAACCCAAAAAACAAAAGACATTTTGCTTACACTAATGTGATGCATCCCTGGTCATGAATTGGTTGAAACACGTCATGTGACACCCCCCCCACCCCCCGACACAACCCGAGAACGGGGTACAGTACTCTGAAGGCCTCAAGGGATTTTACAAAATTTATTTAAAACCCCTTTAAAGAAGGCTTACCCTTACTTGGTATTGCTCAAAAATATTCATCATGTAGAGACCTCAGGGACCTCAGGGCTAAAAAAAGCTTCAAAAAGTCGCTTTCCAATACACATATGGATTTGCAACTTTTTAAAAAAGAAATCTTGAATCAGATGATAACATTAGGAGGGGGGGTTTGTCTCAGACGCAAAAAAAAAAAGTCATATTCGCCACTAAAAGTTGCAAAAAAAAATGAGCATACATGTGCTCCATTGTGTGGTATGTAGCCATGTCCACTGTCCACTAGGAGTTTATGGTTGGTGGGGCCATCTAGTGGTGGATTGCTGGGTTTGTGCCAAAACACTCGCTCTACTGTTGACCCTCTGGTCTCTAATAAATGCTGTGGTCATGAAGAAGATGTATGAAATGTTATGCACGCCCAGTTCATTATTTATTTAATTATCCAACACCCACCCACATATAGAACATATAGAATATAATGCTATTCTTTTATTCTATGAAAAACTTTGAGAACTATTTTAATAATTCCTTCTGTATCAAAGCTCTCTATAGCTGTAAGGCAGTAACGGGATCCCTTAGCCCCCTGCCCATTTTATGCTATGGACCCAGCTCTTTATGGCTTCCTATTACCCTGAACCAGGGTCGTTCTGAGGTTCCTTAGTTCCACCAGATGAAATGGGTGTGGAGTATCTAACATCCATCCTAATAACCCCGAAATTGGGTTGCTCAATGCGGAAACTCTGGGGTCGATTATTGTGTTGGAGCTTGGGGCAAGCAGATGATCCTATGATTCCACGGTGGGCCAGTCCCTGACCATCTGCCAGATAAAATTTGAGAAGATCAAGAGGGAATATTGTTCCTCATAGGTAGATCTTTGTAACTTTGTTTGCTCAGAGTAGCACCCGCCAGTACTAGAAAGTCCATCTAATAATATATATTCTATATTTATAATGTATAAATGTATTTGCTTCATCGTTCCCATCATTTCTCTCTATATTACATATACAATTCTATGTTATCTAGAATAAACTAACCTGACAACCTCCATCCACTGGTCTTTAGTAATCACGGTTATTACTCAGTCCCTATCGCGGTACCTGATATATGAAGGTAATAAATAATCAGCACAATTCTGGGAATCAGCCGAGATTCTGCCTTCAGCCTTTATGAAGATGTGATGCATGACAACCATACAAAAACAATCTAAAACGTTGGTATAACAGTTACTTGGGCGATGACTCTATAATTGTAATATGATCCTAAAAATGCCTTTTTAAAGGGACGGGAAATCTAAATTATGAGACAACAGCTGTGTGTAGGAGTATTATATAAGTGCAGGATCAGGCTGTAGACACAAAGTAATAGACTATCATTGCTGAAAATAATTTGTTGCACATAAACATATTCATAGAATAACCATATTCATAGATGGAGGGCCATAGGGAGCAGTGGCAATGGGGGAGTAATGCTTTCAGGTCTGTTTGCATAATTCCAATTGATGACCATAGAGAGAGTCTACCTTTCTTCCTCCTTGGGGTTGCTTAGGGGGCCGGGCAGAGTTTTGGAAGTTCAGAGATGTCACATGACCCACTTCAGCCAATGAACCACCTCCTCAAACCTTGGGACAAGAAAGGAAGTTACCTCCCAAGGTCTAAAGAGGCTTCCTCAGACCTTGGGACAACAAAGGAAGTGACATCCCATGGTCAACGGAGACCACTTATTATCTAAGTTTCCTATCAGTCTTTGCTGTGTAGGAAACAAATAGAGTACCCAGAGTAAACTCACCCGTACATGGAGAGAACATGCAAACCACATTACATTAAGTTGGATTCAAACCAAGGGCCCTTGTGTTACAGGCAGCAGCTCAAGCCCACCGTGAAATTATTAGTAATAACATTTCTAATGAATGCAATAATAGGTCATAAAAACACCTAAAAATGTGCTCAATGGGCATTATATATACCTAGACCTTTCCATCTCTTTCTGTGGGATCACACCGAGGCAGCAGGCCCGCTGTCTTGGGGCTAGACTCTAACCTCTCCTTGGCACGGCATATTCAATCTATTTCTCGCTCTTGCCGCATGCATCTCAGAAACATCTCCAGAATCTGCCCATTTCTTACTAAAATGGTAATTATTGCTCTGATTCACTCTCAACTAGACTACTGTAACTCCCTACTAATTGGTCTTCCACTCACTAAACTCTCTCCTTACAATCTATTCTTAATGCAGCAGCAAGGCACATCTTTCAGACCAAATGCTACAGGGATGCCTACAGTTTGTGCCAGTGACTGTTCAATAAAATAATCACCTTCATCCACAAAGCTCTGCACGATGCTGCACCTCCCCATCTCTTTTCTCGCATCTCTGTCTCTTGCCCAACCCGTGCTCTGCGAGTGATGTTAGATTAGTCTCTACCTTTATTCAGACCTCTCAAACTGTCTCCAGGACTCCTCCTGAGCTGCACCAATTCTCTGGAATGCCCTTTCCCGGACTCTCAGACTTATACGCAATTTCCAAAAATTTTTTGGGCAAGCCTATAACACTCGCCAACAGCATAAAATTCCAACTCTCTTTACTAACCCATCCTGTGTCCTCCTCCAATCTGTTATCTGGCAAGCACCAGATACCAAGCTCCAGGTTTCTCCACAGACCTAATCACTTTTCGCTTTGTATATAAGATGGTGGCTGATTCAAGCAGCAGCATTTTAATTTATTAAAGGGCATCTGTCACCAGGATGAAGGATTGTAAACCAAGCACATTGTCATACTGAAGTGTTCCCCTTTGGCAGGATCTGCTCTTCTTTCAGCTTCTTAAGCCCTTGTTTTTGCAAAAAAAAAAATTAATTACGGAAATCAGCCTGAGGGGCTTCCCGGCTTCTTGGTGCACTTGGTTTGAGGCATGTCTGCTGGTGCCATGTTTTTTTCTTCCTACACCTACAGCAGAGGTGCTGGATTGTAGTGGGCATTGTAGAGATAAGATAATGGCCGCAGAAACGGGCACCCCAAGTGCACCGAGAAGATCAGCATAAGAATAAAAACCTAATTTTCTCTAAAATAGTAAAATGCTGAAAGACAGGAAATATATACCTGTTCAGCTTATAAAGTGCCCTTCACTGAGATGTTTCACGTGATTTGGGACCCCCTTTTGATGGCCCTAGGTTGGATTCGAACCAATGACTCCTGGTGTTTCAAGACCACCATTAAATTACTAAATGCAATTAAAGGTATTGGATGTAATCCCCAAAAATGCGTGGAATGCCCACTTTTAGGTCAATTTTGCCCAATTTGTGCTCGAGTTGGCATATGGCTTCCTGGCTCGCGAACACCCAATGATAGACAGTATTGATTTAGTATTCTCGGTGGCCCTCAACCTGCAGGGCCCCTTTGGAACCGTCTATATTGTCCAATGTTCTCAGCTCTGCTACTCACTATTTATTGGATCTACTGTGTTTCAGCTTCAATATTTTCTCATCTCTTTCCCCCCGCTGTAAATATTCATGTTCTCTTCATTTGCAGAACGTCTTCCTCCGCCGTATTATCTTCTCGTTCATGCTGACTTCTCACAAAGAAAGTACATTTAGAAAATGCAACAAAACGAAAGCTAACAGATAACCGGAGTATTATAGAGTAATATGAGGAAATGGAGCCGGCGCCTCCTTCACTCCAACCTCTCTGAGCGTTCATTTATTGCACATTTATGGCCAGAAAGCGAGATAGATGGACTAAAGCCGCTAAAATGAAGAGTATTAAACAGAATCCTGGAGCATCGCAAGTCCTTATACAATGGATGTATAATACAGGAGTGAATTGCATATGAATAGACCGGACTTGAAGGTTTCTAATGTAAAAAATGGTCATTTTCAAATATAAAGTATAATAGTAAAATTTCTTTGTACTAAAGTTTCTTTTTATTTTTAACTAAAAGTTTCACTTCAGTTCTATTAGGTTCTGTTCACATAGCGATGGTGGGTTACATTGACTCTGGTTACATTATCTCATCCCTTACCATAATAAACCCAAAATGGTGTTCCGTTACAGTCTTTTTATAGATCATAATAATGGGTCTGCCCCAACCAATATCATGGAAAAGCTGGTGCACAGATTTCTCCATTCACTTCTATGATAGCTCCAAGAAAAGCCAAGATGGAAGGTTTGCCAATTGGACTCATGGTTATGGAAGCCATACAATCCCCCTCTATGAACCAAAGTTGAGAGCCTCAATAATACCAGCTCTGGAGGACCCAGCCTTATATAGTGGACATGCTGTAATACTACATTCTACCACTAGTGGCCACTATAGTGCAGATGTCTTGTTGGCCACAACCTACCATTGATAATAGCTAATTTCCAGATGTGTCTGAATTTACACCCATGGTCAGCGTAAGGCACGTGAGAGTCATAGAGGAAGCCCCTACTTCACACTACGCCTGTATGAACCTTAATTGGGAACCATCAGTTCTGGAAGCAGTTGTCATTGTAGAGCAAATACAATGGATGACCAGCGCTATATTTTAGGGGTCTATGGTGAGCATAAGTTGTAAAGATATCAAAGTGGGGTGACCTACATCAAAAATTCCCCTCTATGAACCAGAGATGAAACCCAAAAGAGGAAAATCCAGCTCTGTATAATGGCTATATTATAATACTACCTGTTACCTGCAGTGGCCACTATGGAGCAATTAATTAGGGGTCACAAATAACAACTGATTACCCATGTCTCCCAAAAACTGGACCCATGACCAGTATATGGATTGCATAAAGGGGTCCCCTGCTTGATATTCCCCTTTCTATAAACGGTATGAGTTCCTGAGGACCCAACCCTTTATTATAGCTATATTGTAATACCACATTTCACCAGCAGTGGCCAGTGTAGAGCAAATGATTGACTCACCGCAGGTGATCACACCTGATCGATCACCAGGGGTCTCTGACACAGGACCTGTGGTGAGATGACTTGCACCTTCATGCCATATTGTGCAATTTGTATTTTTTCAAACAAAGGCTCAACAGATTTTTCTTTAAGAAAATGAAATGAAAACATTTTTAAAAGCTGTGAACAGAACTCATTTTCAGAATCTAATTGAAACTCTTTGCTCGTGTTGTTAATTCCCAGTGAGTGTGTGGGATACAGTGAATTATGGGTATTAGAATCCCTTAGTCTCTCAAGCCCCGGAGGAAGAAAGCAATAACAGCTAATATTTCAAACCATAGTGAGCTTTTGCTACTGGATATTAACATTTAAGCACTAAACATTTACTATAAAGCTAAAACTAATAATACACAACATCCTTCATCTAGACATGAACAGCATTTGCATGGGGTTTTGTGGAAAACCCTATTAAATTGAACAATGGTTTAACTTAATTGCGTTTTCCTTAAAAATTTTCCAGGGCTCGTGTTTACTTTGGATTTTTTAATTTATGTCTCTTTGGTTTTAGGTTGTTTACTAAAATCATTATCCTCTTGCAATATTTACATCCTTACAAAAGTCCGATTTCACCTACAATGGCTAAATAGAAAGACATAAACCTGGGGGACCCCTCATAGGGTGATAATAAAGCTTTGATCTCTAAGAGGGGCATGGCACCCATTGGTTGTTTTAAGACTGCCTTGGGCCCAGGGCTTTATGAATATTATAGCCCCTACAAGTCCAGAATCACTTCCGGTACTAGAATCAGCTTCTTGGGGAATGGAGGATGCGTCCAATCTGCCTGCTTTCAATCTGTGGTATCAGGACCTTTGGAGGACCGTCAGAGGTCCCGAAATGGTTCTTGAGTACATGTGCATTGAGAGCATGAACATATGCACGAGGAATTCATGGGTGAAGATCCTTTGCAGTATAAAATTTGGTGGGTGGTGTGGGTGGCCAGTGGCCCCCTAGAAGGCTTGGGCCCCGGGCTACTGCCCATTTTGCTTGTATTTTAATCCATTACTGATGGCACCCAAGACCTGCCACATAACTACAAACCCAAAACCCAATTACAGACTCTGACCATCTAAATACTGACTTTAAAGACCCCAGACCAAAGCCCTTTATAAAGACCACCTAAAAATGTAAAGACCCATGACCAGACCCCTATATTAAAATATAACCCTAAATATATCAACACTTCAGAAAAATACAGACCCTGCATCAGTCCCCAGAAAAATACAGACCCTGCAACAGTCCCCAGAAAAATACAGACCCTGCAACAGTCCCCAGAAAATTACAGACCCTTATCATCTAAATACAGACTTCAGACCCCAGACCAAACATGGTATTTACCGACCCACTGATGAATTACTGTCCCAAGACCAAAACCCCTAAATAAAACGTAGCCCTAAATAAATAATCACCCCAGACCAAACCCCCACAATACAGACCCACAAAATGATTACTGAGCCAAGCCCAGACCCCTAAATAAATATGCGCCTGAGACCTGATACATAAACCCAAACCCCATAGAGTTCAGACTAGAACACCTAAAACAAAACAGACCTTATTAATAAAGACTCCAAACCAGGACACCTAAATACAGACCTAAGGCAAGACCTGTAAGTAGAATATAGGTAGAAATATATACACACCCCATAAAAAACAAGCCTCACATCAGTCCTCAGGATAATTACAGGCCCTTATCATCATAATACGGGCTTCAGAACCCAGACCAAAGTCTATTCATAGAGACTTGCTAAACAATTACTAACTGAAGACCAGACCCCCTAAATAAAACCTAGCCCTAAATAAAAATGCACCCCACACCTGCTATAGAAACCTAGACCCTACAGAATTTAGTCTAAAACACCTAAAATAAAACAGTAACGGTCACCTGAACACAGACCCAATACCAGACCCTGTAAATAGAATGCAGGCCTAAATATATGCGCACCTCAGAATAATAAAGACCACCACATAAGTCCACAGAAGAATTACAGTCACTGACCATCTTGTTTTCTTTCTGCTCTGCAGCTTTCCTCAACTTGACTTCAGGACATCATCAAAGGTCCTTTACTCCATCTACTGGTCCCTAAAAATATTCCAGCCCCTTTAATTGGGGCTCCATTAGCATCTCATTGTTAGCTATACAAAGATCATCTTTCACTTTGGAGGACTTTCTATATTATTCTGCATAACATTATTATTCTGCGCCATGTAATACTTTATTTTTCCTGCGGGGGCACTGCAGTTTCTAAAATATTCTCTAACCGACCACTAGAAAAACCTGCAAAATAGGAAAATCCAATAATTCAGGAATCTAAAAATGTCTCATTTCTATTACGTGTGGATAGGATGAAGTATAACGATTGTGTTATTTTAAAATCGTATGAAATGCAACTTTCCCTCCAGAGTTTAGTAAAGGCCAATTTGACGGGACTGTAAATGTTCTCATTACAAGTGATACACCACCAATTATTCGGGGGAACGGCAGGCACTATAGGCAGTTGTCAATTTCCCTAGTGAGTAATTTCCTTGAATTGCGACTGTGAAGAAGATGTCGTCTATGGCCACTAAATGCTAAATTAACGCGTTTTGGGACTAAATCCCATCAGCTGGAATTTGTCTACTTATGGGATTTCTATAAATGGGAAATGCTTTCAGGCAAATATTGATTTTTTTGTAGCAGAGTAATAAATTTTTGAATCAGACGATCATACATCCAATTACTATATATCATTAATGAGCAGCAGCAGGACGGGTCTGTGTAAGAGATACTAAGGTGTTTTCTCTTGCCAGGAGTAAATGTAGGAATAGGAGCTCTGAAGCTAGTCTTGGCCTCTGGAAGTCCTAGATATTGGTCAACTGAGATTTTTCCATACCCTAGGTCATCCATAGGTTTGACTCTGTGACCTACATACTAACCTGGTATGTTAGTTGTATGAGCTCTGTCAGCCAATCACAATTTAGGAATGCTACAAACATATAGCGCCTTCTTATGGTGGGTGTTGTACGGTTTTGATAACTTCACCCCAATGACAAGGTCATTATGGGAGCTCCTTTATTCAATGTATCTCAGACATGTAGTATGTATGTGACCTTTCACTCCTAATAACGTCTCTCTATCCATAGAACGCTACGATCCCAACAAATGGGGAAAATTTCCACCATTTCCTGTTGCCTCACAAATCCTGAGTGAATTGGTAAGGTTGGCCTTTTTTGGTACCCAGAGAGCTACAACAAAGAACCGACTGGATAAATCAACCCCCTAGTTGAGTAATCGAATTGGCTTTGGGCTGAACCAGGAGGTTGGGGTGGTAGCCCGGGGGCCCAATCCTTCTAATGGGCCCATGGCCAACCAAACCACCCGCCATATTTTATACTCAGGCATGAAATCCTGGTACATTTGTACATGCTGTACACAAAAGTCATTTCAGGACCTTTGAAGGTCCTCCAAAGGTTTCTGGAACCGCTGATTGAAAGCTGGCAGAAGGGACACATCCTACATTCCCCGTGAAGCTTGATTCTAGTACCATTTGTAGAAGTGATTCCAGACTTGTAGGTTCTATAATATTCATACAGCCCAGGGCCCATGACTGTCTTAATCCGCCCCTGGATACAACATCAGGGTGGCAGCAGGGAGAGTTGAGCCAGTCGCTACTGCTTACGAGAATTTCGAGCAGAAATGTATTACAAGAGTGCCTGGCCGCTTAAATAGGCACCATGTACTTCTACTGTATTGGCCACTACAGGAAATACTATCCACCCAGTGATCACGATAGGGAAGTAAAAGCTCTCCTTGCATAGACTTTGCCAATTAAGACCACCTTGAAGTCTGTGGAGACTTATAGCCATTGATGCTGCACTAGGGAATTCTATAAAATATGCAAGATAAGATAAGAAAAACATTTACTCTTAGCTACTTTGTAAGGCAGACACCTTAACATCAAGCATGACTTCCAGGAAGCCTAATGACATAGTATAATATTAAAGCCAAACCAGTATATTCCCAACTGTAGACAGCGCTGTTTAGATGTGGTGGAATCTCTTCAGTACAGTGTAGGGAAATTGTGAAACACATTTGCTTTTGACTATTTGCATAACGTAGGCATCCTCTCATACTCCTCCCCCCATTGTGTAGGACCCCTTTCATATACCCCTATATTGTGGGACCCCTCTTATACCCCAAATATTGTGGGCCCCCTCTCATACCTCCCAAATTATGACCCCTCCTCATACTCACCTGTCCCGTTCCCCAACAGTTTTCTTCTTCCTATCTACCTCTTCACAGCTACAGGGGAACAGTGATGATGCAGAGAGCTAATAGTTCTCTGCACCATTCTGTTATTTAACTCTATCGGTGCCCTCTAGATAGAGTTGTAGTCCCAACGGCTGGTGTGGGTGGAATTAGCAGTAGTGGGGTAGGGTCAGCAAGCGACAGGGGGCAGAGCTAAAAGGTGTGGGGCCCACTGGTGTATTCACCGACACAACGGGGGGCCAGTCCGACTCTGCTGGTTTGCCTTTAATTCTACATCGTGTCATTAGGCTTCCTGAAAGTCTTGCTTGATGTTAAGGGGGCTGCCATACAAGAGGTAAGGTTTTCCTTATCCGATCCTGGAAAACGTATTTGCATACCACCCACAGATCACACAGCAATCAGATCGATCAGGTCTCCATTTAGAGGAGATGTGTCCAGGTGGAGCAGCTCTTTTAAGCATGTCTAATCTTTTCATTTTCTTTATCTATTAGATCATACTGACATTACACAGCTCTTTGTTACACAGCTCATTTATTAGAAATAGGTTTTAGTGAAATCGCATCTTAATGTTCCTTAAAATACCAGAAAGTCTAACAAGTTCATTAGTTCGTATTTTCCTCAAGGGAGAGGTCATTCATCAGACTACTCGGAGTTAAATCCATACATCCCATCGATCGGGAAGAGTCTGAGACTTACAACTCAACTTTTGTATATCGAAAACACAATATTTCTAACAGCGAGTTACCCGGAGGAGTTAACTGAAGGATTTTCCAAAGAAGTTCATAAGATCAATGCAATTAAGATAATTTACTTGATCTTACTTTTCTCTTGGTGAGATCCTATTCTTGTCCAGATACAAATTTTTTATAAATAAAGTTTAGTTTTGTCTAAGAGTTGTGTCAGGATCAAAATTAGAAAGGGGGTGGGGCCAAATTGACAGCATTTTGAATCGGTAACGAGAGGCCAGTTGTAGACCCACTTTGCTACCCAACTAGTTTGACTGTGGGCTACTCCCAAGAGAGTTGTCCGTCAGTGGTCCCTAACCTTTTTTGCCCTAGGGACCAGCATAGTACATGTTAATTTCCCTGTGGACCAGGGGAGGTGATGGGTGGTTGTATGGTTTGGGGGTTAACTGAAGTGCCAAAGCAGGAGGATGAAGCAGGGGAAGCTGCTAACTAAAGGTTCAGAGGTCCCTGGCCACCTGTATGAGAAGCAGAAGTGTTGTGCCTGAGGACCTTCACACCTTCAGATGCTTCTACTGCCTCATCCTCCTCTCGTGGACAAGGACTAAACGATCCCCGGCCTATGTTAGGGGACACTGGTCTGTTTTCATTCTTTAACCACTGTACAGGGATCTGGTGTTTGCTGTCATGTCTCTATATCTTCGTCCTACCAAAGCACCAGGGAATCATACTAAGGGTGGTCCAAGACAAGCCAAAGTCAGGGCCATTGTGGTTAAGGCAAGAGAGTTCAGGCAAGATAGTGGTCAAGGTCATATTTTTAAATCATTGGATTCGATAATAACATAGTATGCAGTGAGCTCCCTCTAGTGGTCAATGGAGGCAGTCAAAATTCTAGTAAGTAAAATATCACTTGGAGAATTAGCCAGGGTGTTCAGGCATAATTTGGATAAATCAGGCGGTCTATTACTTTTCTGAAGGAAGTAGTAAAACCATAAATCCATGATGACCTATGACCCTGAGGTCAATCACAAGGTAATCACTTCTGTCCCAACCGAAAGTGTGAACAAGCAACCAAAATGTTGCTCCAATGGATCGGGGACCTTGAGGAAGCTAAGTGCAATTTAGCTGTCTGCTTCCTGTTCCTATCTCGGTTCATCAGCTGCTATTATTTGTGGGCATATTGAATGTTATACCCCCAATTTTAAATTCATGTCCTAGCCTTAGGAAAAGTTTTCAATATTACAGCCTTGCTGGGGCTGGGTTCCTGGGTTCCCTCTGGGTCAACATCTGCAAAGAGTTTGTATGTTCTTTCTATGTTTGCATGGGTTTCCTCCAGATCCTCCAGTTTCCTCCCACACTCCAAAACATACTGGTAGGTGATTAGATTGTGATTGGGGACAGGGACCAATTTGGCAAAACTCTGTGCAGCGCTGCGTAATTTGTGTGCGCTATATAAATAAAGAATTATTATTAATACATTTATCCCTTTAAAATTGACATATCCTTTGAAAAAACGGTGAAATCAGACACAAAATAAAGGGTCGCAGTGACAAAAAAAACTAAAATATTGATTAAGATTAGTGTCATTGCCAATATTGGGCACCGTGGGCTCCTGATTAAGGTTTTCAAATGTCACATTTAATTACATCTAAGTCTAGGTATATGTATCATCTATAACATATATATATAATTTGTCTTCCGCTCGTTCCCATCACAAGTAGATGTATCACACGCTGCGTTGCATTATTTACATGATCTATCTCATGTGACGGATGATTTCTATTGGGATCCAGAATCCCAGACGTTTCATACACAGCAGCATCCAGTCCATTATCCTCCCTCCTCTCTCGCAGAGCTGACATCGCCTGTTTGCCAAGCTGCCGGAGTCAGGTCTATACCCATGTTCTCTCCCCTCCTATTTTTTTTTTTATTACATCAAGTGTGACAGTCTGGGATTGGCCGGCAACGTTAGGTTCCTGGAACAGAACACTATTTAAATAACAGTGATTTCACAGGCACGAAGATGCTGCGCTGCAAGCGAGGAGTTCACAGGCTCAGCTTAGGGATCCGCAAATGCTGGGTATAAGGTATGTAACCGCTCCTGCCTATATCTAATATACTGTATATGCACATAGGTTACTATTACTGCATTCCATTGGATTGAGATTTTGTCTATGTCTTAGCATTCTGGATAGGTTTATTCAGATTTTGATCATATGTTCGCAATGCGATTTATTACATTGCAAGAAATGATCTTCATCTGTGCTGCTCTATTGGTCATGTATGGCACCAACATATTCCACAACCCAGTAGAGTGTACAATATCCATATCTCAATCATACACTCGCGCACTGTGCTCATGCTGGGTTTTCCTTCACCTGGGGAAGAGGTTTAGTTCACTGCCTTTACTTTATATTTATATAATTTTTTAAACTATGAATATATTATGTATATATATATATATATATATATATATATATATATATATATATATATATATATAGACACTCAGTATATATATTGTATTTTTGTAGTGTATTATAATATATATATATATATACTTATGTTTATTGTATTTATTGTAGTATATTATAACATATATACATATATAAAGTATATATACATATATATTATACTTATATTTATTGTAGAATAATATAATATACTGATATGTATCACTGTATTATATTCATTAAATTATTATTTATTTATTATTTATAATATCTATTTAGTAATTTATTTATAATTTAATAATTAATTGTATTACACTATTCTTTTATATTTATACTTTGCCATATATATTATTCTAATATTTCTTAAATTTTTATTACATTAAACTTTGTGATATTTTATATATATATATATATATATGACATATTTTACTTACTGTATATATTATATTATTAAATTGCACTTGCAATATTATATAGCAGTAATATATTGTTTTTATATTGTTATATTGTATTAGTCATGTATACTATACTAATATTTATTATATTATTTGTATTATCACATTTATTAATTAGTTAGAATACATTGCATAGTATATATTATTTATATGTATTATATTATTATGTGATACTATGTTGTTTATTGTTATATTATTGTAATATACTATGTTGTTTATTGTTATATTATAGTTCTTATGCTTTATTATACTTTGTAATAGATATCACACTATACATAAAAGTGGCTTGTTGGTGCCTCTCTCCTGACAACCAGCACCCAGGACCCATGCCTTAGTTTTGCTATGTAGCTGCACATACAGACAGAATCACATACAGACTCCATAAAAATGTTACCAGGATTGAGAGTAAACTCAGGGATCCTTTTGCTATTAGACATTGGAGGTACTTAGTCATGTGTAAATGTGCTTGTAATGGGATGCACAGTCATATATCATCCTAATGATATTCATAATTATATAGATATAATGTGATAGAGGGATTGTACATTCTACAATCCAATAATAAAAACAGTAATATAAGCCTCTGCCCTATTGGTGGTCGCGGTGGAAAGTGCCCCTGGCTGGCGCATGCACAGTACTATCCCTGTGGCACAAATACACATGCACCATGAGCAGGGGTGAACCTAAAGTCTCTGCTGCCTGAGGCGACCTATAGAACAACACCCTCCTCCACCCCTCTAGTAGTACTATATCAGGATCCCCCATGCAGTTTCTCGCATCCATGCCAACATTGGGTGTCATAACAGCAGGTGACTTTGTCCCTGATTCTGCCGCCCATCTTGCTACAGGTGGTGCCGCCTGAGGCAAGAGGCTCAATAGCCTCTTGGTTGGTGCAACCCTTGTCCTTGAGTCCCAAAGCCAACAACAATGTAGAGGCTGTAAGTCATATGCCCAGGGTCAGCACCAGGTAGAGCTTTGGTTTAGGAGGAGGAGTCCATCAGTGCTCAAACACACCCCTTTTTCACTAGCCGCTTATTTTCATACTGATTCATATCACTATAATTCATACTGATTCTATCATTATACTCACAGCCAAATAAACATACTAAATAAAATCTAAAAATTTAAAGCACTATTTCCATCAATTCCATCCTCCATAAGATGAGTGGAGCAATTTTGTACAGCTTCTATGGGCCGGGGGGGAGGGGGGGCATACTGACAGTTCTGGACAGTTCTAGAGAACCAGCCAAGAAATCTTTTGCATTTATTCACCCGAGGGATTTTCCTCCGTGAAGACCTTTGCAGTTGCTTCATACACAAGCGATACTCGAGGTTAAGGGTTTACTATCAGTGGTTTATTTGATCCTGCAGATGATAGAAATCTGGTATTATATCACTTTGTACATAAAGTCTTTGTTATTGTGATACTTTAGTTTATATGAGGTTTTATGTTACTTTTTCGTGGCACAAAGCCTATAAGGAGAAGCTCTGTGTTCTGCATGTAGGTAGTCACGTCTACCATCATCAACGGTGCGCTGAGACTATCGCTTCCCTACAGTGTCAATAATAATATAATAATAATAATTCTTTACTTATATAGCGCACACAGATTACACAGCGCACAGAGTTTTGACAAATCGGTCCCTTTACCCATGGGGCTCACAATCTAATCAACCTACCAGTATGTTTTGGAGTGTGGGAGGAAACCGGAGGACCCGGAGGAAACCCACACAAACACAGAGAGAACATACAAACTCTTTGCAGATGTTGACCCTGGGACTTGAACCCAGGACCCCAGCGCTGCAAGGCTGTAAAGCTAACCACTAAGCCACCGTGCTGTATTCTAAAAGCTAACCCAAGTAACCCAAGACTGTCCCAAAGCAGAGTTTAAGGGAACGGAGCAGGAACACATGACTACATCTCTAAGAAGGGTCTTGTCTTACTCAGTTTTAAAGGGGTTATCAGTATGATTCTGTTTTTTTAGGTTATAGCGCAGATTGATGTGTAGTTTTGTAGTATAATCTTTAGTATAACTTGTCATAAATTAGTTGAAATTATTGTTCTCTGTGGGCTTTAGAGTTCAGGAGGTGATAACGCCCACTGGACTCATAATTCCATAATTTGAATTAATATTCATGCAGTTCCCTACTTAAGGACACCCGACTTACAGACGACCCCTAGTTACAGACGGACCCCTCTGCCCCCTGTGACCTCTGGTGACCTCGCTGGATGTTACTATAGTCCCAGGCTGCAATGATCAGCTGTAAGGTGTCTGTAATGAAGCTTTATTGATAATCATTGGTCCCATTACAGCAAAAAATTTTGAAACTCCAAAAAAATTTTTTTTGGAACTACTTATTATAAAATATACAGTTTTAACTTACATTCAAATTCAACTTAAGAACACACCTATGGAACCTATCTTGTATATAACCCTATGCCTGTATTGTTATTAACACAAATTGTATATATCAATCTCCTCAGCTCCTCCTGCTCTATAACATCTCTCCTACAGGTTGTATCACAGGTCCCTATTAAACCTGAACACGGATTTCCACCCACACTACAATAAATATGATAATCCAGTTATTGTCTTTGTATATAAATGGCTTCAGTCTATTTGTACGAAATAGAAAAACCAGATTATGGTTCTCAGCGGTGACATGGGATGTTGGGAGGGAAGGTATCCTATGTACGGCACCGCAGGATACGTCAGCACTATATAATTAATGTAGGGGAAAACAATTCTGTATAATATAACACATGGTGAACATATGCAGCGGTATAATACATTATCACCATGGGGTGTGAGTATAGAGCCCTGATTATAGGGAGCTGCATAAATAACAGCTGTAGTCTCTGGCAGATTTCTTACTTCGGGTTTATGGATCATTGTTCGGCCCAATCCTGAGTTAACAGAGAGGGTCTTGCAGCCATTTCATTCTTTGGAGGACCCGAGATGTAGAATTGTGTAATACCTTAAATTTCCTGTGGGGGCAGTGCAGGAAAATTAAATCCATTTTTTTGACTATACATACAAGCTTTTCAGTGCTTCATGGGTGCAGCTGTCCAGAACCTTCTGATCAGTCTTGGAGGACACTGTCCAGATCTACTTGAAAAAATGGGAGAGATAGGATGACCCGCACCTTGAAGCCACACCTAATGTACACCGGACAGGTAATTTGCAAATACATTAAAAAAAAAAGATTTTCTTGTTTTGAAAACATCTCAAGATGCAATAAATGTAACATCTAAAGCCAAATGTTTTGTTTATATACAACACAGATTGCCTTTTTGTAACGCTTATTATACTTATATAATATATCCTGCTGTACACTCCAGAGCTGCATGCACAACCCTGAAAGCTTTAGTTCTAACCCTCTTTAAAACACGTATCCTACCACATTATGGGAGCTTAGGTAAACTATAAAAACAACCAGCAGAATAGTGAGTGCAGCACTGGGGTATAATACAGGATGTAACTCAGGATCAGTACAGGATAAGTAATGTCATGTATGTACACAGTGACTGCACCAGCAGCAGAATAGTGAGTGCAGCTCTGGGGTATAATACAGGATGTAACTCAGGATCAGTACAGGATAAGTAATGTCATGTATGTACACAGTGACTGCACCAGCAGCAGAATAGTGAGTGCAGCTCTGGGGTATAATACAGGATGTAACTCAGGATCAGTACAGGATAAGTAATGTCATGTATGTACACAGTGACTGCACCAGCAGCAGAATAGTGAGTGCACCTATGGAGTATAATACAGGATGTAACTCAGGATCAGTACAGGATAAGTAATGGCATGTATGTACACAGTGACTGCACCAGCAGCAGAATAGTGAGTGCAGCTCTGGGGTATAATACAGGATGTAACTCAGGATCAGTACAGGATAAGTAATGTCATGTATGTACACAGTGACTGCACCAGCAGCAGAATAGTGAGTGCAGCTCTGGGGTATAATACAGGATGTAACTCAGGATCAGTACAGGATAAGTAATGTCATGTATGTACACAGTGACTGCACCAGCAGCAGAATAGTGAGTGCACCTATGGAGTATAATACAGGATGTAACTCAGGATCAGTACAGGATAAGTAATGGCATGTATGTACACAGTGACTGCATCAGCAGCAGAATAGTGAGTGCAGCTCTGGGGTATAATACAGGATGTAACTCAGGATCAGTACAGGGTAAGTAATGTCATGTATGTACACAGTGACTGCACCAGCAGCAGAATAGTGAGTGCAGCTGTGGAGTATAATACAGGATGTAACTCAGGATCAGTACAGGATAAGTAATGTCATGTATGTACACAGTGACTGCACCACCAGCAGAATAGTGAGTGCAGCTCTGGAGTATAATACAGGATGTAACTCAGGATCAGTACAGGATAAGTAATGTCATGTATGTACACAGTGACTGCACCAGCAGCAGAATAGTGAGTGCAGCTCTGGGGTATAATACAGGATGTAACTCAGGATCAGTACAGGATAAGTAATGTCATGTATGTACACAGTGACTGCACCAGCAGCAGAATAGTGAGTGCGACTCTGGAGCAATGGCAGATCTTCGTATGAGCGGGTGCCCAGGGCATATATGAAATTTATCTTTTACAATTCATTAGTTCCCCACAGCTGTTGGCCGTAACTTCTGTAACCATCCCTGGATTTTGTTATTTATTACATGCATTTCTTCTTTGTATTTTTAAATGAGCTTCGTTCATTGCCCGTTGAGTTTTTTTGGATAGGTTTTTTGATGCTTTTTTGTGTGTAGTGTTATGTCTCTACCTAAAATTTCATGGCTTGCATATGTTGGTATTAATAGAGTGGCACTTAAGTCCTAACATCCGGGCACATGTTGGTTTGGACACTGGGGGGGGCCCTGGCCGTGTGAACAGCCCGGGACTCACGGGACACTTAACTGCAGGGGAGTATAATACAGGATGTAACTCAGGACAAGACTTACAGATAGCAGTTTCCTTTAAAATCCTTAACTTCAGTATCTACTAAATAGAGTAAGTTATTGGAGCCCAGATAAACTGCAAAGACAAGCAGCAGAATTACGAGTGCAGCTCTGGAGTATAATACTGGATGTAGCTCAGGAAAAGACTTAAACCCTTCTGAATTCCTGACTTCAGTCCCTGTTAAATAAAGTAAGGTATAGGAGCGTGGGGTAGCTAGAAAAACAACCAGCAGAATTATGAGTGCAGCTCTGGAGTATATAAACTGGACGTAGCTCAGGAAAGGACTTAAACCCTTTTGAATTCCTGACTTCAGTCCCTGATAACTAGAGAAAGTTATAGGAGTGTGGGGTTAGCTAGAAAAACAACCAGCAGAATTATGAGTGTAGCTCCGGGGTATAATACTGGAAGTAGCTCAGGAAAAGACTTAAACCCTTCTGAATTCCTGTCTTCAGTCCCTGTTAAATAAAGTAAGGTATAGGAGCGTGGGGTAGCTAGAAAAACAACCAGCAGAATTATGAGTGCAGCTCTGGAGTATATAAACTGGACGTAGCTCAGGAAAGGACTTAAACCCTTTTGAATTCCTGACTTCAGTCCCTGATAACTAGAGAAAGTTATAGGAGTGTGGGGTTAGCTAGAAAAACAACCAGCAGAATTATGAGTGTAGCTCCGGGGTATAATACTGGAAGTAGCTCAGGAAAGGATTTAAACCCTCCTGAATTGCTGACTTCAGTCCCTATTAACTAGAGTAAGGTATAGGAGTTTGGGTTAGCTAGAAAAACAATCAGCAGAATTATGAGTGCAGCTCTGGGGTATAATACTTGCTGTAGCTCAGGACAAGACTTGCAGATAGCTGCCTCCTTTACAACTCCTGACTCTACTCCATATTAAATATAGTAAGTTGTAGGAGCTCAGATAAACTGTAAAAATAGCAGAATTATGATTGCAGCTCTGAAGTATAATCCTGGCTGTTGCTCAGGACAAGACTGAGACCCTTTAAAATTCCTGACTTCACTGCCGTCTAAATACTTTATGTTATATGCAGATGAAGTAAGCAGAGGGGTCACTTAAAGGTGAGAATTATTATTTCCATTTTTCAGCAAATCAGTTTGTATCCGCTGCCCATTACCCTTTCCACCTTGTACCAAATGTTGTATCGCTGACATTCATTTACCGCCGCCACTAATTGATGTGTGTAGAAAGCACCACTAATGGTTAATTAAAGCTCCAATAATAATTTAGTGGAAAATGCTGATGCAGACAAATGACTTCCCCGAAATTTGACTAATTAACTTCTCAGGTCCCGTGGCAGGTATTCCTGGCACCATGTATTATAATCTACTATGGGGCTTGTATCTTAGTGAGTTTTAGTCTAATTTCTCTTCTAATTTCCACCTATTTTTGGATTTGATGTGTTTTCTTGGCCAAATATGTGCAGTTCTATTATACATGTAGTCCCCATAATTATGGGGGTCTCAGCATTCAAGTATTTTAATGGGACTGGGATGGGAAAAACATACTTATCCCATTCCAGCTACTAGGATGCTGCATTCCTGCTGTACAGGTGGTCCCGACTTAAGAACACCCGACTTACAGACGACCCCTAGTTACAAACGGACCTCTGGATGTTGGTTATTTACTGTACTTTAGCCCCAGGCTTCAATAATCAGCTGTAACAGTTATCACATTTATCACAGTTATCACAGTTATCTTTATTGTTAATCCGGGTTCTTATGACCACCCAACATTTTTAAAATCCAATTGTCACAGAGACAAAAAAAATTCTGTCTGGGGTTACAATTGTAAAGTATACGGTTCCCACTTACATGCAAATTCACCTTAAGAACAAACCTACAGCACCTAACTTGTACGTAACCCGGGGACTGCCTGTACTTCCGGTTATGGACCAATGTTCGGTCATATGACCCACTATGGCCAATGAGTGGCCTCTTTGAACTAGGGGATGTCTCTTCAATTTACCAGGGGATGTCACTTCCTTTGATGTCCCTTGGTTCAATGGGGCCCCTCATTGGCTGAAGCAGGCTCATCAAATTACCAGGAACCTGGAGCTGGAACAGGGTAAGTATATTTTATTTTTTAGCCCCAACCCAGGCCCCTTGGGGTTTATCAGATTCCTGCAAAACCCCTTTAACTAACCCAGAATGTGTGACTCCAGAGAGGTATCAGAACAGTATCAGATCAAACAGCTCTCTACACCATTTACTGGTAAATATGGGGTATTGCCATCTGTGTCCCATTTACGTAAATAGGGCCTGAGCTGCAATACCACATATGGCCACTACAAAGTGTACGGAGCTGTCTAACTCTATGAATTAGAGTTGTTTTTTTTAATTCAACCTATAAATACTTAAAGGGGTTATACTTAAAGGGGTTGTACCAGCTTTTTAAGTCATCCCCTAATCACAGGATATGGCAAAACATGCTGATCGATGAGGGTCTGACTGCTTGGATGATGAGTGTTGGACCCCCAGCAATCTGTAGAATCTGTTCCCACTACTAGATAGAGCAGCAGGTCCTGATGTTCTATTCAATTATATGGATTGCAGAGCACAGTGCTCTGGTATCTCCCACACTCCCATAGGTAGCTGTTGTGATTGGTGGGTGTTCCAGCAGTCGGACCACCACCAATCAGATAGTTATCCCCTATCCTGTGGATCGGGAATAACTTAAATAGTTGGCCTAATAAAGAACCACTCTACCATTGAGGGAATCTGTCAATAAAGCCTCATCTTCCCCGGCCAAAGGAGTCTTATCTTCTGTACCACCATGAAGAATCTCTGCTCCTTTCCTGGCGAGCTGGGCAAGAAGCTGTTCCTATTGGCTTCTTTGTAATGATGAAAGGATAACAACTGTAGGGAGAGTGACTGAGCATGTGTGACCACCAGTACATTCCTATACAGGTTGTGAATATTGATATACACTGTGAACACCAGGTGGCGCCACTGTGTAAGTAAATATTTCACAATATCAATCCATATGGTATTTATGGTGGAAAAAACTTTGAATATTTGCTATATGTAACATGTGGAGAGATATTCTGCTGCTATTATGATTATTATGATGCTTTGTACTGAGATTATTAATCCCTGAGCTAATTTTCATGTCTCTTCTCATCCTCATAAACTCATTTAATAATATTGACCTGCTGAGGTTATCGCACCACTATATTATATCTCACTCCAACTTTACAAGGGAATTGATTACCTCCGTGCAGTAATAAGGGCAGGATGGAATTTTTTGCCATGCGAGTGTGAATGAGACAAGGAGATGTTTGTGATCAGTTATTGATCTGTTTTCCTTGGATAATAATCTGGTTTAATGGGATCAGGTGAATGTAACCTGGCTGTGAAGCATGCTGGGATTTGTAATTTACTAACAGCGGGGGACCCACAAGTTTCCAAACTGTGAATTCACTATGGGAATTGAAAAAGCGGCAGGAGGGTGTTTGGTGGTTAGTATTACATCTCAAGACCACTGGGGTTGAGAGATGATATAGTGCATGTAGTATATATATATATATATATATATATATATATATATATATTCATATATTCCCTATATATATAAGGCAAAGTGTCTGATGCTCGGAGGTTCCCCTACTTGGCAACCATCTCAATCATACTTCAGAGTTGGCCACCGTTCTGTTTACATGGGAGCACTTCTACCTTGCAGCGCTGGGGTCCTGGATTCGAGTCCCACCCAGGTCAACATCTGCAAAGAGTTTATATGTTCTCTCCGTGTCTGTATAGGTTTCCTCCAGGTACTCCGGTTTCCTCCCACACACCAAAACATACCAGTAGGTTGTTTAGATTGTGAGCCCAATGGGGACAGGGACCAATTTGGTAAAAACTCAGTGCAGCTCTGTGTGCACTATATAAATAAATAAAAGAATTATTATTATTATTATACCAATGTTCTCCCACTCTCATGATCATTGGGGCCCAGTGGTCAGTCTCCCAGCAATAAGATAAGACTACCCTTGGCTGTATGAAAGTCCTTTTTTTAAATTTATATTTATTGTCTACATATGTTTCTAGGACCAAGCTTCTAGGGAAATTAGGATGGTGTATTCTGTCAGCTTTCTGCGGTTTAAGGACCGTGGTACTACAAAGGTCTTGGAGTGGCTCTTGTATGCATATGTCCGAGGTTGGACTGGTTACTGTGCTTCGAAGAGGCAATATGAAAGCTACGAAGAGCTACGAAGAGTTTCTTCAATGAGGAACTTTACAGGTCCTGGAATGGCTCTTGAATGCATGTGTGTCCAGTGTTGGATTGGTCCATCTGAATTCCTGTGAATCTTCTGGGGGGCTCAGACTCTAATACAATAATGGGCTTCAGAGAACTTGCAATAAGCAACTTAATTTTAAGGGTGCAAGGAGTTCATGGTGGGTGGGCCACCACAATAATTTTATCTAGTGGGCGTAATGCTATGTGTGTCGAGTGCTGGAGGTCTTTATATTTATTGTTTTGGTAGGTGCTTTGAGAGGCAATGGGTCACCTTGGAGACACGGAACCCAAATTGCCACCTAAGCAATCCATGTATCACATGGACAGTCATTCATACAATTCTATGGCCAGAGGGGAATAAACTTATGGCTATGCTTCATGCTCTTCATGCTAAACATATGGCAAATAGTGGATTTTACTAGGGGTGTTGGCAAATTGGGGCACATTTACTTACCCGGTCCCGTCGCGATCCCCGCTTTGCGTTGTCCGACGAGGATTCGGGTCTGCCGCGATTCACTAAGATCGTGCATCCAATTTCCTGCATGTGTCGCTTCCCCGCTGAGGTCCACCGTAGTTCACCTTCTTCTTCCTGGTGCATGTTAGTGCTTGATCTTGTGACACAATTAAGTTTTTAAATTCCGCGGTTTGTCCTAATCAGTCAGGTTGTCCGACGGCACGCCCCCTGATTTGTGTCACATGCAAGCCGGCGCCGATGCACCTCAATCCGATCGCGTGCGCAAAAAACCTGGGGGAATTAGGCACAAAAAGAAAATATTCGGAAAACCTGACAGAATCACGGTCCACTGACCCTTATGTAAATGTGCCCCAATGTGTTAGTGTCTAGACCACCCATCTGCACATTAGGCTGTCATGTTGAGACCAGTAAATGAAATGGGCAGTGGGATTTCTTAAATTACTATAGTTGGTTGTTGTCCACTAGATTCTAGGTTCTAACTAGGGACTGTGACCCACTTTCTGTATACTAAGAATATAGAACAGACCCAAAATGACTATGGAAGCCCGATGTCTGATGTTTGCTAGAGCTCCTTCCCATTGCAGCATGCCAACCCCACCTGAATTGGCAGGTCCATCCGTACGTTGATGTGTATGGTCAGCTTTACCCAGATGGTTTCTCAACCAACATCTTACCTACTACATAATAATTTCTCCTCGTAGAGACAACTTGTCTCTGTGAAATATTTTCATGGCGGTTTGACCTGTTCTCTTGACGTACATCTGAAAGACCCTACAGACTAGAGTAGACCCATTAGACTTGTACAGAGTGTAGGCTTCTTCCCAGCGGAGAGTCCTAACCACATACTGTCACTAATTCATCTGAAGCAGTAAAATATGTTCTTCAGCACATCAGGCCAGGTGGGAAAAGTCCCCTTTATGGGTTACGTCCCTGTAGACCACCCACCATGCTCTGCATTCTTGTTAGAAGTCAATTAAAGGCCTTGCCCGGCGAGAATTTAGCGTAGATCTCACAAACCCAATACTGAGGATTCCTAGGACTGAGGATGCTCTCGCGAAGGAAAAAAAAAAACATTGAAAACCAAAAATATCTCTATTAAAAATAATGAATCCCATTAGACCCAGGAGCATTTCTCTGTGTGATTAATGCAGTACATGGGTCTTCTATAGATTTTGTCCCAGTTTTGCAACCAAAACGATGGAAGTAAATAGTCTCCCGTGTATCTTTAATAGCTCGGCGCTCGGATTAATGACGCAAGTTCTTTATATATTTGACCTCTTGAGTTTATGGGCAATAAGCTGACTTAAATCAAGCTGAACTGTGTTTTTATGCTTTGATCATAACTATTTGAGATTACTTCTACCATTGTAGGTCATTTAACGCTTGGTTTCTCATCCATGATGGAATTGACAGCGGAGGAAGCAACAAACATTTTGGCTAATGTAGATATTTACTGTTGGGATGTAGGATAAAAATGAGGATTTATTGTTGTCCTGTATGGGTTGGATCAATAATGATATCAAGTGATGACTCAAACATGGTCTCCTGCTACATTCACACCTGTGATGGAGGTTTAATGAAAAATCACAGACTAAAATAAATAACGGAGGTCGACCAACCTCAATGTTAATGAGGTCCATCATGACCTATTTGTGTTTTATTAAAGATTCATCCCTACCAGGATTTCATTTTTTGTTTCTATGTTTTGAAGTTCCGGCAAATCCCATCTTTGATCAGCTATTGCCTTCATCTGTATGAATTTAATGCCACCAGTGTGGGACTGGCCCACCGGAGGATCATTTGGTTCTCTGGTGGGCCAGTTCAACACTGGTGGTGTCAGGCACTAACTTAACACAAGACCCCAAAGGAACAGAAAAAGACAGGCTCATATGGAGGCCATCTTTGGCCACCTAGAAAAGTTTTATCTACACTGAAAACCACTCAACACTTTTTGGGGTGGGTTGGCATATTATATAATGGCTTGGTGTCCCACTAATGCTAAACTCTGTCCCTTAGTGTGGTGTGATTTAGTGTGGTGCATTTGATCCCATTCCAGTTCTCCTCCTCATTTAGGTCTTGGTTCGTCCTTCTACCTTGTATTAAAAGTTCTGCAGTAGTAAGAGTTGCTTTCCCAAACAGTTAGTCCAGAACCTACATGCCACCACTTTGCGGGCCCCTTCCAGTCACCAGGGCTCCATGCAGTTGTGTCTGATGCGTTGTAGGCAAATTCGAACCTGTATGTTGCCTCCCTCTTAGCTCATGATTTTTTTCACAACCCAAGTAGACTTCACAGAATGCAATTCTCCCTAAACTTGCAGAATGCTCTACCATGCCTCTTGACCTTACCTGGTGGCAAAACTATCTCACCCGTTACCCCCTAAGATTCAGAACTTGCTACCGTAAGACTTCAAGATACTCAAACTTTAAAGTAATGGGGAATGGTTGGTGTAAGGTATCCAACAGATAATGGGTCACATTTACTAAGGGTCCGACCGCTGCACTTTCACCGGGTTTCACGATTATTTCCGTTTTGCGCCGGAATTGCCCCGGGTTTTTGCCGCACTCGATCAGATTGTGCCGCATTGACAACCCGACGGATTCGGACAAACCACGGAATTTAAAAACGAATCACAAGATCAAGCACTCACATGCACTGGGAAGAAGAAGGTGAACTCCGGCAGACCTCAGCGCAGAAGCGACACATGCAGGAAATTGGACGCACGACCTTAGTGAATTGAGGCAGACCCGAATCCTCGTCGGACAACGCACCGCGGGATCGCGACAGGACGGGTAAGTAAATCTGCCCCAATGTTTTTGGAACTCTAATGCGTTTTGGGTACATGAAACCCTTTTTCCAAGCATAGACAGATGTACTCTTCAAATAATCAAATTGCAAGAAGCAACAAGAAGTCACTATAATAAGTCAGATCATCTTAGTCTTTCCAGGTCTTGCATTTGATCTACAGGTGACCACTCTTGTCAAGTGGCTCTTTTTTAAGAACACATTGGGGCAAATTTACTTACCCGGTCCATTAGCGATCCTGCGGCGCATTCTCTGCAGTGGATTTGGGTCCGGCCGGGATTCATTAAGGTAGTTTCTCCGACGTCCACCAGGTGGCGCTGCTGCGCTGAAAATCATCGGAACGCACTGGAGTACACCGAGCCGGGCTGAGTGAAGGTAAGCGCATGCCGAGCGACAATTTTTTTTTTTTAAATGCAGCGGTTTTTCCGAATCCGTCGGGTTTTCGTTCGGCCACGCCCCCCCATTTCCGTCGCGTGCATGCCGGCGCCGATGTGCCACAATCCGATCGCGTGGGCCAAAAACCCGGGGCAATACAGGGCAAATCGGTGCAAATCGGAAATATTCGGGTAACACGTCGGGAAAACGCGAATTGGGCCCTTAGTAAATGACCCCCATCATATCACCTACTGGACAATGACTTCACAAGTCCGATGTCATAAACTTGGGCTTTCATCCTCTTCATAAATAGACACGCCCTTCTGAATTCATAACCCACCAATATCCCCAATGCTCCAGGTCTGATAAATAACACAATCCATTTGCAGATCTACTTTTTTGATGGAGATTATTTCAGGTATTCACTAAATAATCAGGATTAACTGTGTAGTCAGCAGAAAACAGAACAAATCTCTTTTCCACCAGGACCACACACCTCCACCTAAACCCTAACAGATAAGAAAAAATCTATTGTAATAGTGATTGTACAAATTTCCGGAGAGGTTATGCCTGGGATTAATGAAAAAAAAACTTAATGAAAGGAAGGAAAAATCAGAAACGGTGCTAAGATTGCTAAATGAAAGAGTTCATTCTACTAATATTCCAGCAGCATCCAACAAATCTCGAGCAATCACCTTGTAAGTAATATCCATCGGTCATAACCAAAATTACATATTTATAGATTTAGATAGGATTTTAATGACTCCATCACTCACCTTCTAGAATGGAACAAGAGACAAATAATTGAATAAGAAGTCAAATATTTAAATGGATTTTCTGCCATTGTAACTTATGCCTTATCTACTGGTTAGACGATAAGTTACAATTTATGGGGGATCCGACCGCTACCTCGCCCCCTAGTTCGGGAGAGCGGTGACCGGTGCTTCCTTCGCTTCTCTGAATCTGTGCATGAAATGTTCCCTGCGGCAACATAGACGTGAATGAAGAGCTTATTCATAGATCTTACGTAGGGTGCAACCTCTTTTAATTGTAGGGCCCAAGAGTCAATGTTATCCTCTGAATTGGGACCTCGTTCCCCTAAAACAATGGAGCCTCCTGCTGTACCATTCATTCTCTATGGTGCCGTACATGGCTGTATCTATCGAGATCTATCATTTCTTCGGGATAATAGGACACTCAATCCCTTGATTGGTGAAGGGTTCTCACAGTTGGACTTCCACTGATCAGCAACTTTGGCCAAACCCTGTAGACCTCATATTATGGTCTGTAGAACCTTCTAGTTTTAAGGAATTGTAATCCAATGTCTATGAGGCTCAAATGTACCTCAATTTACCTCCAGTTTCATACACACGCCCAAAGCCCTTCTCTTGAGGCCAAATCACAATGAATATATACGTTTTGAGAATTTAATAATATTTGTAAAGAAAGTTAACCATATAGTGTCTCTTCGATTTCCATGCCCTTGTGCTTCAAACCCAACAAAGAACCTTTAATTCCAATTCCCTTACAGTTCTCATTTGGAATTCTGGATAATCCCTGTAGGCCAGGGAAGTGGTTCCACCTTTGAAAACTGTGCCTTGGAGAAATTCTGGAAAAATCCATACAATGCTAATGGTTCACTAGTCAGATTATTCAACCAGCCTTAAGTGCCGGGGTTTAGGGGACCATGAGACATCACTTGTGATGATAGTGGAAGTGATATTCCATGGTCTACTAAGGTCAACAGAAGGCCAAAGGAGATATTGAGAACCCCGAGCTCTTCCGGCCCAGTTGTCAGTACCGAGGAACTAGAAGATCTCAATGCTGGAACAGTAGTAGGGTAAGGACTTTCTTTTCCTTTTTTTTCTTACCCCAGCCCCAATGAGGTTTTTGCAGGATTTACGGAATACCACTTTAGTATAGAGTGTATGACCACCTTAACAGAAACGGACAGGGAACCCTGTGCAAGAATAACTAATGGGCCCACTTTCAACGGTGCACAACTGCCTTTTTACAGATGCTCCTTCCACTCTGGTTGATAAAAGAGTGGTCCTTACAGGGGTTGACCACATTACCAATATACATTTATTAATAGTTCTTCTGTTTTTTCTTGATACGTAAAGTGAAGCCTCCTGTCTTTTACCAGACATTCCTGACCATAAAATGGCCAGAGATGGAGGGTGTCCATCTCTGTCTTGTCTACCTGTCCATAGACAATCAGACCTTAATTTTATATACAGTACATGAATACTATCAGAAGGTCGTCGTCAGAGATCACATGACCCTCCATCTGCGCCCGTTTTATAGACATGAATGTCTGGATGATGAGGTAAAAGACAGGAAGCTTCACTTTACATATAAAGAAAGCGAAGAAGATATATATTGGTAAATTACCTAATATCCTGCTCCACCCTACACTTACAAACAGTGTAGTAGTGATTTAGGGTAATGAGTGACCACCTCTAAGTGTCTATTGAAACATAAGGGTTGATAGGGACATCTCTGGTGGCCGAAGGCGATGCTATAAAAACCTATGGACCCTTGTGTGCCGGAGCATCATAAACAAAAGGGCCTGGTTTGTACTGAATGTAATTTTTTTCACCAATTTTTACCTCCCTCCCTTAGTAGTGAATAATATATAGTATATAAACTCTCAGAGAAGCACTTTCATGTCGATGAGTTAGAATATTATCCGCGAGGAACGGCTCTTTCAAGTAAAATTTCGAAAAGCTGCGAAAACGATGCCAAATTTTCATCGAGAACATCTGAAGGGATATCGTTTGTTAGACGGGAGACAGACTGTGCACGGCACAAAGCAAATGAGCGAATTTGTATTCCGTCCTAAATTAGGCTCAATATGTTTATGTAAATCAATGATCAGATCAATGGATTGAGCGCTCTCCCTCAGCCATGGGTTCTGTAAATATTTAGCGCCAAAAATTCCCTCAGGATGGATTGTGGGAGATTAAACGTCCATACAAGGGGATTCTTAATTAACTCCCATCCATATCAAACTGGTTATTTCTCCGAGAAAGCGATGAATTGCAGTAAACGTGAAAAACTATTTTTCTTTACATCAATTTCTACGGCCCACGGCGGCTGGTCCCAGGAGAAGGTACGAGACGCCAGGATTGACGCTTTTTACTACGTTTTCATCAAAGTTAACGGGATTACATACACAGCTTCATCTATTACCAGTTAATGATAGTTTTAGGATATCCAGAACACTCATTTGTTATAAAAAAAAAGACAATTTAATAATCAATACATATAATTAACCCCCCCCCCCCCCCATCATTATCCCATTGGAAAAGCTCGGGCAAATCCATTATATTCTCACAGAAGATTGAAAATTTGATTACAGCTGCCAATTGGTGGGAAAGTTTATTACATGAGGATGTGTTATTCATACTTGGATTGACAATAGGGGCAATTATTTAGGAAAGAAGAAGCATGGTAATTCCATTGGGTTAACAAGTTGCAGATGTGCATTGCCAATAGGTAGGACCAGCCACTTACCATGTCTGACTTAACAATATCTACCTGTGTTCTTTTAGTTTGGTAATATGATATGGTTTTGGTTGTTTTCGAGGCTAGTGCTGATCTTGGCTGGTGCCTTCTTTTCTTCTGTAGGTTCTGGTCCAAAGCACTCATAATACCAGAATCTGTAGATTTGGGATGATCACATTAGGTCACCAATGGTCCACTATGACCCTAGCCTTTCCTGGCCTCCTGACTACCCAAGCTTAGTCAGGGCCGGATTGGGAGGGCACAGTGTCGGACTGGCCCACCAGAACAGCAGAGAATCCTCCGGTGGGCCCCATGTTCTAACACTTTATAACAGGCCCCACAGATCTTTATTTGGAAGTTAATAGAGTAATCATTGGATAATATGATTTATTTTATGTAGGATGATTCCGACATTATAGATTATTAGATCTTTTTGATGATACATCCTACTTGATATGATTTTTCAATGGTATATTATGGTTGAAAGGTGGGCCCTCAAGATCACCACCTCTGGTAGGCCCAACACATGCCAGTCCGACACTGGGAGGGCAACTCGGGTGCGTGCCCCAGGGCCCTATCAATGAGTAGGAGGAGGGGGTCCCCACCGTCCTCCCTGCCTTCACTCCTGCCACATGAACAGCAATATTGGTGTTCTGAGGACAATGTTAAAAACTACCAGTACAATCCTTGCTCCTGGTTTCCAGAGGGGGTAGAGCTTCATGGGTGAATGGGCAGAGCTACACAGGTGAGAGGTGGATCTTCCACCATGTATTCCCAAGACTATGGACATAGGAGCAGTGTCCTGAAGTGTAAGTTAAAAATTACGGTGTTTGCAAGGCATATTATGAGGTTCTGCAGTAGCTAAGGTGTGCATGAGGATGTTCTACGGCAACTGAGGTGTGTGTTTTGAGGTTATTTGGCAATTGTGGCATGTATTATTAAGTTCTGTTGCAGATGAGGTGTGTATTATGAGGTTCTTCTGTAGCAGCATGAGGTGTGTATTGTAAAAATCTCCAGTAGCTGAGGTGTGTATTATGAGGTTCTGCCGCAGCTGAGGTGTGTATTATGGGGTTCTGCCGCAGCTGAGGTGTGTATTGTAAGGTTCTGCAACAGCTGAGGTGTGTATTGTAAGGTTCTGCAACAGCTGAAGTGTGTATTGTAAGGTTCTGCAACAGCTGAGGTGTGTATTATGAGGTTCTGTTGCAGCTGAGGTAGGAATTATGAGTTTCTCGACAAGTTATTTGATGATGCTATAGATGTATTTATTTTGGTTTCATTATGAGTTTTCAGGCATTATTGTTACTCGTATTAATTATGAGCCCTGGAAGAGATACCAATCTCTTGGCTTCATCATTGAAGTTGCAGCACAGGACAAAACTTCCAGTTCCCAGGATGCCGGAACAGTCACAAATATCTGGGAGCTTTCCTGCTCAATCCAGAATGGTTGGAAGGAATGGAGGAGCCCATTGTATGGAGTGACTTTCATTTATGGTGGGTTCTTTAACAGGTGTCCACAACCCCCTGAGATTTAGATGCCCCATGAGGGTTTGTTTTGGGCTTATTTGCATATTCCATCATATATCATAAACATCCCTGTTTATCATGTTCCGATTCAATCCGCATTGCTTTATATCCATATCTAAGGAAGGGGCTAGACATGAGTGACAACAAACATCTCGAGAAGCGTGAAAATTATCTATGCATGAATACCAGAGCCGGCTGCATGGATGATGTTACAGCGAATGCATCGGATTAGGAAATGAAAAAAATATTTAAGTCTGTATGTGGAAATCCATCCCCGGCCCCCTACTATGCGCACTGCTGAATCCCATAATAACAGCAGAAGACACCCTGCAGCTCATGAAGCTTACAACAAACGCATCCAGCTCTACTCAAAGATTATTATACCCAACCCTATTTTAGGGGTCAAGACGCAGGAGAGAATTGTCCTGTGGGGGATGCGGAGGGTGCCGTGGTTGGGGGGGTTTATATTGAGCTGTAAGCTTCAAGTAAGAATATTCTGGGCTCTTCTTGCGCAGTGTGAATATAGGGGTCATTGTAATAACACTTATAATAAGTACAGGTTTTCAGCAGATGATTAAAAATGTTCTATCAATTTTGGATAAATGGATATTTGTCACATATTTGACCAAAATCCGGTATTTTGGCAAATGTGAAACTTTCGAGATATCTATAGACTGGAGAAGAGCTTTATGACCCTGGATGGCAGAACTGGGACCTAACAGGCTGGGGTTGTGTATAAAGTTTCCTGAAGTCAACCTGCTGAACATTCATAGACCGAGATAGACCATATTTCCAAGAATTGGTTTATCTAGCCATCGATCATTATGGAATCTTCAACGGGATGACTATGAAGAGCTAACCAGTTACTACTCTGAGGTTCACAAACATTAGTACTAGGTCCCAGTTCCAGTGACCTTGCCAGAAGCTCTAGGGTTTCCCATTCTATGGAGGATTCAGGAGGACAACCATGCACTAGCCCTCTGTGGTCTCAAGCTATAGGCAGCCATGACAGGTTCCTGTCCCTTTACCAAGGGGAACCAACTAGCATTGTGTTACACAGTGGCGTAACTAGAAGAGGCTGGGCCCCATAGCAGATCACTGCATGGGGCCCCCTTCCCCTTAAAAAAATATATAAATATATTTGTAAAATGACGCACATTTATATATCACACTAAAAATATATATATACACACGCATACCTACATTATATTCACACACATAAAGTATATACACATCAATACATTTACACGTACATTAAATACACATTTTATAAACACATTATGTATAGCACATATACATTATAAATACAGAGGTAGATTAATACACCGGCCACCATGCCCCTCTGTGCCCCCTCCACAACATGTGGCATATTCACAGTTTTAATAGCAAATTCTTGCATTGCGCAAGAATTTGCGATTATGTCACTGCTTGTACGCCAGAAAACTGGCATAGAAGCTACTATAAATCTTCCCCATATAGTATGTATACATAATATAGTTAGACATGCAAACCCTATTTATATTTACATTCTATTTATTACTGTCTGTGTGTGTGTATATATACATACAGTGATAATACAAGCACCCCCGCAGGGTAAAGGGGGTATTACACATTCCCTATATAAATCAATAAGTAATGCTGTGTTGGGTTCTCCACAGCAAGGGAGGCTCCTTATAGCTACTCTTTGCTCCAAAATGTGGGACCCTCATCCCATTATTATCTAGGAATTCTAGAAAATGAGGTTTTCATCCTGTATGACCACTTTAAGAGGTTGCCACGTTTTTGTTTTAACCCTTTCACGACCCGTGACGTAATAGCACGTCATGGGTCGGCCGCGAGTGCATGGAGAGGGCTCACGCGCTGAGCCCTCTCCATAGCCGGTAAGTCTTTGCTGCATATTGCAGCAAAGGCTTACCGGTAACACCCGCGATCGGTGCTAGCCGCCATCTTTTCGAGGATCGCCGCTCCCCGTGACGTCATCGGGGAGCGGCGATCCGTCGCCATGGTAACCTCGGGTCTCGCGAAGACCCGAGGCTACTTCTGGTTAACCCATGCATTACAATGTGCTATCAGCACATTGTAATGTATGAGGAGTAAAATCCCCATATACTGCCATACTGTAGTATGGCAGTATATGATAGGATCGTGCAGACCCCCTAGGGTTAAAGTACCCTAGGGAGTCTGAAAAGTACTAAAAAAAAAAATAAAAAAAAGTAAAAAAAAAAAAAATTATAATAAAAAACCATAAAAACTCAAATCACCCCCCTTTCCCTAGAACTGATATAAATATAAATAAACAGCAAAAATCATAAACACATTAGGAATCGCCGCGTCAGAAAATGCCCGATCTATCAAAATATGATAACGGTTTTTCACTGCGTTTAATCCCGTAACGGAAAATCGCGCCCAAATTTGAAAATGGCACTTTTTTTGTCATTTAAAAAAATTAAAAAATTCTATAAAAAGTGATCACAAGGTCGTACAGTCCTAAAATTGATAACATTGTAAACGTCATCAAAATCCGCAAAAAACGACACCTCCCACAGCTCAGTACACCAAAGTATAAAAAAGTTATTAGCGCCAGAAGATGGCAAAATCCCCAAAAAAAATTTTGTACAGGAGGTTTTAATTTTTTTAAATGTATGAAAACATTATAAAACCTATACAAATTTGGTATCCCCGTAATCGTACCGACCCAAAGAATAAAGTAGACATGTCATTTGGGGCGCACAGTGAAATCCGTAAGATCCAAGCCCACAAGAAGGCGGCACAAATGCGTTTTTTTACCAATTTCACTGCATTTGGAATTTTTTTCCCACTTCCTAGTACACGGCATGGAATATTCAATACCATCTCTATGAAGTGCAATTTGTTACGCAGAAAATAAGCCGTCACACAGCTTTGTACATGGAAAAATAAAAAAGTTATGGATTTTTGATCATGGGGAGTAAAAAATGAAAATGAAAAAACAAAAAAGGGCCAGGTCCTGAAAGGGTTAATGACCATTTCTTAGTATTACACATTGCATAACACATTTCTTATGGTCATTTACAAGCTGTGGATATAACATATGAATAGGTTGGGTGATCCAAACCTAAAGGGGAGCTTATAGGGGTATGCCCCTTATATTGATTTCATGTACTTAGGAAAGGTCATGAATATCAAGTTAGTGGTGGTCCCACACTAGCACTGTGCAATGTATAGTGGCTGTACTTGGTATAGCAGCTCAGCCCCATCCGCTTTAATGGAACTTAGTTGATAAAGACCACTTAACCAATGGGCAGGGCTGGATTATAAAGGCGCGTGCCTCGGGGCCCCCACCACTTTGCCCTTAAAGGGGCCCCCACCAAATGTGGACATTTCAGGCGGTCGCGTGACAGCCCAAATTGTCCACAGTGTGTTTGGGTCCGGGATCCCCAGGCCGTACCCAGCACACATCTGGCAAGAAAATATGTTTACCCCACTCCTGCATTGCTCCAGGAGTGCTGCAGACTACAAGTTCCAGGAGGTCATGGGACTTGCTTTAGCCAATGAGTGGTCTCCTCTGAAACAAGTGACAACCCTTGACATGAGGAAGCACGACTACGACTACAGGCCGTCTTGTTTAGACTCAAAACCCGTCATCATTTATTATACAATGCATAGATACTTTTTCATGGATTAAAGAATAAAAATTTGAGCGCAGTGCTGGATGAACACCCTTCGCTGAAATAAGTCCCAAGACTTCTACCCATGCCTAGGCCCGAAAAATGGAAGTCCAGGAGCAATGTGGGTTCTGGTAGCCGGAGCAGTGTATATAGGTTTTCGGGCTTTTTTTTTTTTCTAAATAGGTGATCAATATTCATATATTTGTTTTGATAATTTGCGTACAGCCCCTTTAAGACCTGAATTCACACACAAGCATAAACAGCAGGTAACTCTAATTTATTGATGAATATGTGAATGAGCTCGTTATGTGTTTTCCTTGAGAAGCGTCTTGTTTTCGCTCACAGAACCCCCCGCAGCTCTATGGACATATCCCGGGCGTCATCATGGGACGGATGAGCGTATGTTTCCTCCTCATTGAAGCCATCGCTTCTCCGTGTAGTGACGTTGATGTGACAGCTTGTGACACTTGGTGCTGGCGTGCTGCCCTGAGCCTTGTCCTGTCTTTCTATGGCGATGAGTAAACGCTGCAGCATAAACTGATTGGATTTATTTTTTTTAAGATGGTCTTATTGATCCGCTCCCGGAAATCAGAGATGGATATTTCTAACAGATTGTCGATTCTAATTTTAAGTTGTGACTAAGTTCTGTTCTAGCGAGTAACGTTCACGCTGAATCAAAGCTAAAAATGTTATGTGCCGAATTCGGGATGCCAACTAAACCCTTGGTAATAAATTTAAAGGGGACATTTCATCAACTTTCCCAACTCTAAACTCTTTGTATACTATAATAGTGACCAATCCACTGATTCCAATGCAGTTGGAATTTTTACTCTTGTCCCCACCATTCCCAAGAAATCAGTGCCATTAGTTCTACTGTCAAGTGGGCGGTACAGACTATTCCATTTACCTACAGTGCCATCACAGGTGACAAGTGGTATTACATGCAATAATGAGCTGGGTATGTAGTGTGGAGATAGACTGGGTCCTTCAGGACTATAGTTTCCTGCTGTGACTTATGAATGAGAATCCTGGATGCGGAAACCCTTGTAATTTCTTAAAGGGATTGTTCAGAACTGGTAATTTTGTGACATAAAATTACTAATGAGCCTATACTTGATGATGCACTGCCAGTCAAGGTTTGCAAACAGGCTTCAGTTGATGACACTATAGCAGGTAGTCAGCATTTTGTGGGCTTACATCCTCATGGAAAAGATCCCTTTAATGCAGGAACATGCGACGAGTTTTGATATGAAATATTGTGGCATAAAGAGTTATTATATAAATATTATATGTGCCCTGGAGGAAGGCCAAAGGTCGGAACCCAAGGTTCGGGAGCGCAGTGTGGAGTTCTGCATTAGAGGAGCCTGTTCTACTGTGCAGTATCTGTAAGTAGAAGATATTACATTGTACAATGTTCACTGGTCCTGTGGAATGATTCTATGAACTGAACTGAGCTGAACTGATTTAATCCAATAGCTGAAAATTATACTAGGGGTGTGGTGCCGATACCAGACCAACAAGGTGTGGAGGAAGATTAGTGTGAACGTGGAGCATTAAAGGTATTGTCCAAAGTTTGAGTATTATCCCTATCCAAAGAATAAGGGATAACAATCTGATCAGTGGTGATCAACCTGCTGGGACCCCCTCCAATCACCAGAACGGGGGTGTCATTCTCACCAATTGATGGTGTGCCAGGACCTGTGGTTCCAGTATTGTGACTCTGCTTCTTCTCACTTGTCTCTATCTCCAGCAATTCAGAGTTGATATCATCAACCAACCACATTGATCGCCTGTCCTAAAGATCATTTAGAAAAATCTTTTTTGAACATAGGGGCTCCTACATATTTAGAATCTTCTTTCTAGCCCCCACAGTTGTAGAGATATCAGTCCCGATATCTGACCATAATAATCCTCTGCACTGTCAGAGAGGAGGTGCTGGAACAGAGGAGTGTGTCATACTAATCTTTTCTGACAAGTAGAAGATTATCATAACACACACCCACCTCCTTGGCTCTATCTCCTCCTCTTGGACAGTGGAGAGGATTATAATGGTCAGATACTGGGGCTGATATCTCAGCAACCATTGGGGCTAGAAAGAAAATTCAAAATGTTCCTAAATCTTTGAAACAGCTCCTGCGGGTTTGGTGAAAGGTGGCGAAAGGTTCTCTTTAAATATTTACCCTGTAATACCACATTTATCCAGCAGTGGCCACACTAGGAGACATATGGTTTTGCAGAGGTCCTGTAAGGAGAAGGGGCTCTGGGCAAAGTATTGTATAAGGCAAGAGGGCCCTGGTCTCATTTGTGACTTTTTCAACACCAATAGGCTCTCATATCGAGAAGAAGGACAATCCCTTTAATTCCCAGACACGTTCCCAATAGCCATTCTTGTTGATCCTGTTAGTTTTGTTACCCGTGCTGTCGTGTTGTTAACCGATTGTCATGATCTTGGAAGCGAAACAGATGGCCGTGTAGTAATGATGAGCCCCACTGGTGCCCGCAGATAAGGTGGATCCCCCTGAAACCCCTTTGTCACACACGTAATTTTGATAAATGAGCCGAGCAGGAAATAAATATCTTACAGAGAACAAATCACTGAGGTTACTAAAGAGATGTCCAGACTGCAAATGTGAAAGTAGGGGGGAGGGGGGAGTGAAATGTAATTGGATTCTACAAAGTCATATCATCAGGTCTGGAACAGCGACAGTGGGGTCTATAAGGACCGAGATAATTATAACTAAGGAAATGATTTGTAAACAATATCAGAACAAAGAAACGTAAGGCAAGGAATGAATAATAATGCTGGGGGATAAACAGATCAACGACAATTGGGATCCAAATTATAAAGTCATTTGATATATATTACATAGAATTTAAGGCATGTTATACAGCTATACAGCCACTAGATGGCGATGCATGAAGTTAAGTTATGGATTAGTAGTGCAAAAGACAGCACCATCTAAAGGCCATTACTGGGTACTGTACTATAAATTACAATTTACCATGAAATTTTATTAGTTTTGAATAGTGGCTTGTTTGTGTGTCTACTCCTATACTGCATAAACAGTATGGACATTGCACAGTACTACTACTCCTATGCGGTATGGGCACAGCACAGTATTACTACTCTTACTCTTTCCTTTATATGTGGACACTGCACATCACTACTACTCCTATCATGTCTATATGGGCACAGCGCAATACTATTACTCCTATCCTGTATATATAGGCACAGTGCAGTACTACTACTCCTATCCTGTATATATGGGCACAGCGCAGTACTACTACTCCTATCCTGTATATATGGGCACAGCGTAATACTACTACTCCTATCCTGTATATATGGGCACAGCGCAGTACTCTTACTCCTATCCTGTATATATAGGCACAGCACAGTACTACTACTCCTATCCTGTATATATGGGCGCAGCACAGCACTACTACTCCTATACTGTATATATGGGCGCAGCACAGCACTACTACTCTTATCCTGTATATATGGGCACAGCGCAGTACTACTACTCCTATCCTGTATATATGGGCACAGCGCAGTACTACTACTCCTATCCTGTATATATGGGCACAGCGCAGTACTACTACTCCTATCCTGTATATATGGGCACAGCGCAGTACTACTACTCCTATTCTGTATATATGGGCACAGCGCAGTACTACTACTCCTATCCTGTATATATGGGCACAGCACAGTACTACTACTCCTATCCTGTATATATGGGCACAGCGCAGTACTACTACTCCTATCCTGTATATATGGGCACAGCGCAGTACTACTACTCCTATCCTGTATATATGGGCACAGCACAGTACTACTACTCCTATCCTGTATATATGGGCACAGCGCAGTACTACTAACCTCATATCCTGCCCCTTTAATTTTTTGATATATTCTTATCATTTGCATTACCCCAAAAATTCCCCACCTTTTTGGTGATATCTGATAACATTGCGCTCACTCCCTATTGCAGTGACAATGAAGACTATAATAAACTAGCAGGACACTTGTCCCTGCCACTCATCTTTATGTCTTTTGTTCCCTCGGAGAGGCGAGACTGTATTATTTTGGATTCTGGTGACAAGACACAACCCCCCCCCCCTTCCCCCGCACGCGGATCCTATTCATACATTGTTCCGTAAGATCTTATCACCTGCACCTTGACAGCTCATTCTAGAAATGAAATATGTCACCAGACGACAGAACCTGCGCCGACACAATAGGCCCCTTCTCCAGGCGAGACGCCTATTCTTTACTTTTTCGGAAGTCTTTTCATTGTGGTTAGGATTAATATCCAGGACAAACAAAAGTCTTTGTCGAATCCCGCTCCGGCGCTGCCCCCCGTCCTACTGGAGGACATCTGGAGTCCTTTAAGTGTCTTCAATTCCGATAGATAATTGTGATTATTAATCAAATCAATGGCAGTCGCTCTTAATGGCGCTTCCTTTCTAATCTGACATGTGGTAATTATTAGTGTATTCGTTCATTGTTAAAGGAAATCTACCACCAGGATGAAGGATTGTAAACCAAGCACATTGGCATGCAGGTGTGTGCCCCCTTTGCAAGGATCTGCTCTGCTTTCAGCTTCTTAAGCCCTAGTTTTTACGGGAAAAAAAATCTTTTTAAAAATATGCAAATGAGCCTGCAGGCTCCATTTCCGTAGATGTCAATGGAGCCTGGATCCCCTCAGGGTTATTTGCATAATTTTAAAAACCTTTTTTTGTAAAAACGAGGGCATTAGAAGCTAAAAGAAGAGCAGATCTTGGTAGAGGGGGCACACAACAGCATGTAAATGTGCTTGGTTTACAATCCTTCATCCTGGTGGTAGATGTCCTTTAAAGGGGATGGGGTTTGTTACTACTTAAAGTCTATATAAACATTCACAGACATTTTATTAAAAATATCCCCTTAATTCATATTAAAATTCGCAATAGATCTTTATTGCTTCTCCATTTGTTTGTATAATTCATCTGTGTCTCCATGGTAACAGACTGCAAAGAAACAATATGTAGTCTGACACGCCTTCTGCTTTGTAGTTTTCGAGGAAGTTTTGTGACTTGCATTTACTTTGGGAATTGGGTTTAGGATCAGTCTTCAATAAGGGTGTCTAATTTGGGTTGTAGTTATTTTGTTATTTTTGTGCTTTTGAGTGTAATTTATAATATTTTTTAAGCGTTTGGTTGTGGCCTGCAGTACCAAAATCTGGACTTTGAGTGTATGTTTAGGATCCCTGATCAAGGGTTTGCATGTGGGACAGGGGATTGTAATAGACTGGGGTATGTGTATATATTTACAGGGTCTCAAGATCTCCTTCCGATCCCTTTAAAAAAAATTGTAAACAAGTTTGTTCTACAGTATATTGATTTTATTCATTATTTTATCCATGTTTTCAATGTTCCCTCACGTTGTTTCATGTCCTCCATAGGAGCCGTGGACATCCCGCTGGAGCTATGTAAATTCTGAATGATGGAGTGTTCCTGGAAAGTCCTTGTGTTGATAGTATTTACATCCCTGGGAATCCAATACACGGCCATTAAGTCCCTCAGGATGAACTTCACGTCACCTTGCAGGAGCGCGACCACCGAGAATCGCTGTGGACACTTCAAAGGTGATAAAATGACATCTACGTTTTCTATCTAGCACCAACAGCTGGATGATGGTATATTCAGTATTAGATACCTGGTGGTCAGTGGTACATTCAGTATTAGATACCTGGTGGTCGGTGGTATATTCAGTGTTAGATAGCTGGTGGTCAGTGGTATATTTAGTATTAGATACCTGGTGGTCAGTGGTATATTTAGTATTAGATACCTGGTGGTCAGTGGTATATTTAGTATTAGATACCTGGTGGTCGGTGGTATATTCAGTGTTAGATAGCTGGTGGTCAGTGGTATATTCAGTATTAGATACCTGGTGGTCGGTGTTATATTCAGTGTTAGATACCTGGTGGTCAGTGGTACATTCAGTATTAGATACCTGGTGGTCGGTGGTATATTCAGTATTAGATTCCTGGTGGTCGGTGGTACATTCAGTATTAGATACCTGGTGGTCGGTGGTATATTCAGTGTTAGATAGCTGGTGGTCAGTGGTATATTTAGTATTAGATACCTGGTGGTCAGTGGTATATTTAGTATTAGATACCTGGTGGTCAGTGGTATATTTAGTATTAGATACCTGGTGGTCGGTGGTATATTCAGTGTTAGATAGCTGGTGGTCAGTGGTATATTCAGTATTAGATACCTGGTGGTCGGTGTTATATTCAGTGTTAGATACCTGGTGGTCAGTGGTACATTCAGTATTAGATACCTGGTGGTCGGTGGTATATTCAGTATTAGATACCTGGTGGTCGGTGGTACATTCAGTATTAGATACCTGGTGGTCGGTGGTATATTCAGTGTTAGATACCTGGTGGTCAGTGGTACATTCAGTAGTAGATACCTGGTGGTCGGTGGTATATTCAGTATTAGATACCTGGTGGTCGGTGGTATATTCAGTGTTAGATAGCTGGTGGTCAGTGGTATATTTAGTATTAGATACCTAGTGGTCAGTGGTATATTTAGTATTAGATACCTGGTGGTCGGTGGTATATTCAGTGTTAGATACCTGGTTGGTCAGTGGTATATTTAGTATTAGATACTTGGTGGTCGGTGGTATATTCAGTATTAGATACCTGGTGGTCAGTGGTATATTTAGTATTAGATACTTGGTGGTCGGTGGTATATTCAGTGTTAGATACTTGGTTGTTAGTGGTATATTCAGTATTAGATACCTGGTGGTCAGTGGTACATTCAGTAGTAGATACCTGGTGGTCGGTGGTATATTCAGTATTAGATACCTGGTGGTCGGTGGTATATTCAGTGTTAGATAGCTGGTGGTCAGTGGTATATTTAGTATTAGATACCTAGTGGTCAGTGGTATATTTAGTATTAGATACCTGGTGGTCGGTGGTATATTCAGTGTTAGATACCTGGTTGGTCAGTGGTATATTTAGTATTAGATACTTGGTGGTCGGTGGTATATTCAGTATTAGATACCTGGTGGTCAGTGGTATATTTAGTATTAGATACTTGGTGGTCGGTGGTATATTCAGTGTTAGATACTTGGTTGTTAGTGGTATATTCAGTATTAGATACCTGGTGGTCGGTGGTATATTCAGTATTAGATACCTGGTGGTCGGTGGTACATTCAGTATTAGATACATGGTGGTCAGTGGTATATTCAGTATTAGATACCTGGTGGTCGGTGGTATATTCAGTATTAGATACCTGGTGGTCAGTGGTTTATGCAGCATTAGATTCCTGGTGGTTAGTGGTATATTCAGTATTAGATACCTGGTGTTCGGTGGTATATTCAGTATTAGATACCTGGTGGTCAGCGGTACATTTAGTATTAGATACCTGGTGGTCAGCGGTACATTTAGTATTAGATACCTGGTGGTCGGTGGTACATTTAGTATTAGATTCCTGGTGGTCGGTGGTATATTCAGCACTAGATACCTGTGGTTGGTGGTACATTTAGTATTAGATACCTGGTGGTTGGTGGTACATTTAGTATTAGATACCTGGTGGTCGGTGGTACATTTAGTATTAGATACCTGGTGATCGGTGGGATATTCGGTATTCATTCTGCTTTTGTCAGGATTTTGATGTCTTTTCCGTCAGTCATTATCATGTTTTATATGCATCGTGTGGCTTCAGTAATGTTGTTTGTGGACATTATTTCCTCGCTGTATTGTTTTGTAACCTGGAGAGTCATTAAACATTTATAGGCTTTAACTCCACATCATAATACAATACACGGAGATCATAAATCCGGGCAGAAGAGATCCTCATTACACTTCCTATAAATTTCTGCTGGACACCTCCTGTTCTTCCCTATTGTTATACTATTTATAGACTTAAAGGGAACCCGTCAACAGATTTTTTTACCATTAAACTACCAGCCCGCTCTGGCCGGGGATGAAAAATCTTTTTTATGTGAAATCTCACCCATTTACCTCTAGAAAATCTTCTCCAAAGTCATGTGAAAATGAGCAGAGAACAGTCATTGTTGCCTGAGATGAGTCAAGTTTAGAGGTCACTTCAGACTCAGCTATCTTTAGTTCTGTAGCACCTGGGAACATGATTCTGGTGTCATTAAAAGATAAGAATCTCATCTTTCAGTTCACATAAAATAGGGATTTCTAGAAAGGACATATACCCAACGTGAGGGCACTGTAGTAAAAGCTTTTTTTTGGGCTTCCGTAGTCCTGGATAGAGAGTGGACACGCATGCGCTGGAAACTGTCCATTCAACCAGATGAGGAAAGGTGGTTGGTGGTGGTTTGAGTCTTTCCTATGCCAAATTGGTGGTGATAATTGGGTGGGAGTTGGATAATTGGTGGTGGAGTATCTAGAGATGTCAAGTCTTGAAGACCACATCTCTACCTTAGTAACTTTCCTACATGTGATTTGTTTTGTAGACAACCTATCAAGAGCTTTATGTGAAGACCTCAATGGACAACAGGGCAGGAAACACATCTTGATCCACGCCACTGCCAGAAGCGGATCATCATTTCTTGGTCAACTTTTTAACCAAAACTCAGACATCTTCTATCTGTTTGAGCCCCTCTACCATGTACAGAGCATGTTTACCAATGCCAACGGGCTGACCACCATAGACCGGCGATCCCTTCTCGGAGCCTTCAGAGACTTGCTCCATAACTTATACGACTGTGACTTCTATCTTCTGGAAAACTACATCAAACCGGCACCTAAAGATCACGTCACGTCTTCGTTTTTCCGAAGGGGAGCGAGTAAAGCTTTATGTTCTCCACCGCTCTGCAACCTGTCACAGGAGATCCAAGAAAGCCAATGTCTGAAGACCTGTCGAAAGGTAAACTTGACTTTGGCCTCGATGACTTGTCGAGCCTACAAAACCATGGCGATAAAAACCATACGGATTCCCGAGATCAATCATATGAGGACTCTAGTGGAGGATCCGAGACTGAATCTTAAGATTATCCACCTTGTCAGGGACCCTAGAGCAGTTTTGGCCTCAAGAATTAGCACTTTTGTAGACCAGTATAGATCTTACCAAATATGGAACTCTTCAGGCCGAAAGCCTCACAACATTGACTTGTCGTTGATCAGGAACATGTGTATGGACTATAGTAACTCGTTGGAGACCGCTTTCAGTAGACCTCCTTGGCTGAGAGGGAAGTATATGATGGTACGGTATGAAGACCTCGCCAAGGATCCTATCAAGAAGACCAACGAGATCTACAACTTTGTAGGCCTTCAGTGGAAGGAAGGTCTCTCTTCATGGATCGAGGAGAACACGAATGCTACAGTTTCTCCTAATTCTAGTAAATTTGCCACCGTCAGGAAATCATCAGAGACTGTGGAGAATTGGAGGCTACACTTACACTTCGGTATAGTCCAGACTGTCCAAGATGTTTGCAACTCCACCTTGTCCCAACTTGGTTATCAAGTGGTGGATTCCATCCAACAGCTGAGGAACCTCTCTCAGAGTCTTGTAGAACCAAGAGTATTTCTGCCATTTGTCTAATAAATAAAGCCAAAAAAAGCTAATTCTGTATTGTTGGAACAACAATCTCACACGGCTCGAGTCTGAACAGAGCCGTAAACTCAAGTAACAAGACACAAGGTGAAGAAGCGTTGGCATCTCCAGAAAATGAATTCCCAAATAATGTTCTGCTTCTTTCAACTCACAAAAAATTGCAGTAATTTTAGTAAAAGGGAACAAATTAGTTTTCTTTTTTTTAAATTAAATTTTTATTTCCTATTTCAGAGTAAGGCGCTTTCTATATAATGGATGTACAGATTTTACAGAATGGGTTCAAATAGGAATTAACTTCCAGTTCAGCAACAAACTCAACATATTTTACAGCGTTGTCAAGACCTCAGACGTCTAAGATTGGAAGAGAATGATATAGATTTTTTTTTTTTAGGAATAGCGCCACCCCAGTTTGTAGGTTGTGTCTGGTATTGCAGCTCAGCTCTGTTTATTTCAACAGAGGTGAAATGTCCATAGGTCTGGTACTACAAGTGGGGAGCAAATTCTGGGAAGAAAGAAGACCTATTTTTCTAATCCTGGACACCCCTTTTAAATTTTTCTTGGTCAAGTAACCAAAACGAAAGTGCAGCTAATATTTTTTATGGCCTTCTGCAATAGCACCACCTTGGTATGGTATGCCCTAATCTCTGCGACCCCGGCAATGTGGATACACTCAGCATAGAGCAGTGATGGCGAACCTTTTAGATACTGAGTGCCCAAACTAAGACCAAAACCCACTTTTATGTTGCGAAGTGCCAACATGACAGTTTGAGCAGTAACCTACTGATCTCTGCTGTATCACAAGTTTCAATCATATTGGCGTCCTGAGGACACCAATATAATAGAAAGCATTGCAGCTTCCCTCCAGGGTCCCCTGAAGAGGAAGCAGGAGCTCAAATTATAATCCATCTCTGTGAACACCTTCTGGCCTTTCCTGTAGTCCTGGCAGCCAAGTAGGTGTCACTTTAATGGCGTGTCATGGGCTGTCTTGGACTGCAGGAAGAAGCCTTGAGTCCTATCTGCTAAATTATATGCTGGGTGCCCACAGAAAGGGCCCCGAGTGCCACCTCTGGCACCTGTGCCATAGGTTCGCCACCACTGCCATAGAGGAAGCACCAGATCCATCAACAGCAGATTGCTTATGGTTCCCAATTAGCTTTTAAAGGGTAGTCCAAATTTTACCTGAATTCTCCTGAATTGTTGGCAGATTTGGAAAACCACAAGCCAAAGTGGACATTCTCACACAATATGTAAGTGGGATGTCTCACTCTTCCCCCTTTTAGACATTAATCCATTTTTTTGGGTAGGTCCGCGATAGCGGATCAGTGGGGGTCCACCACTCAGACCTCAGATTGGATAATATTCTACGACTTAACCTTTTTAGGGTGCATTCACACGATGCGTTTTTTGAGGTTACATGCTGAGGTTACATTGCGTTTCCACTGCATCTGCTAAAAAGCAATGTAACCTCAGCATGTGATCAAAGCTGAAGCCAGTGGAATGCCTCAAAAACGCGACGTGACGCATCGTGTGACTGCACCCTCAGGCTGGATAGGCCACTTGCCATTGAGTAATGTTCCCCTTTCCTTGTACACACACACACAATTCTTATCCATCACTTTCCCAATCATCCCAGATCAGCTGTACACATCGCAGCCCATCACAGCCGTCTAGTGAAGTTACCCAGTATGGGAGAATAATCCAGATAAATGCCCAGTATTTGCTGCAGACAACGGTAATGTCACTCATCAGTCATATTAATGGGGGATTCCACCTTTGGATGTCTGCAATCTGAAAATTTTCCTCCATCCAGAGGCCGCCAGACAGGTTTCAGAATGTATACACAAAGAACAGGCGGGATTATGGGAGGCAGAGATCTGCACAATAACCAAAAGTGGAAAAGGGAGAACCAAAGAGATTCTAGGGCAGGCAGATCTCTCCCACTATACTATATGAAACCTTTTGTTTGATCACTAATCAATATTTAGTGCAGCCTCGGAAACCCGGCGCGGTGATCGATAGTTGTTTGTGGGTTTGTGATCGCAACGGCCTCCGCAAACCCGCCCCCGTGATCGCAGCAGCCCAAGCAAAGCCGCCCCCGTGATCGCAGCAGCCCAAGCAAAGCCGCCCCAGTGATCGCAGTAGCCCAAGCAAAGCCGCCCCCGTGATCGCAGCAGCCCAAGCAAAGCCGCCCCAGTGATCACAGCAGCCCAAGCAAAGCCGCCCGCGTGATCGCAGCAGCCCAAGCAAAGCCGCCCCCGTGATCGCAGCAGCCCAAGCAAAGCCGCCCCAGTGATCGCAGTAGCCCAAGCAAAGCCGCCCCCGTGATCGCAGCAGCCCAAGCAAAGCCGCCCCAGTGATCACAGCAGCCCAAGCAAAGCCGCCCGCGTGATCGCAGCAGCCCAAGCAAAGCCACCCCCGTGATCGCAGCAGCCCAAGCAAAGCCGCCCCCGTGATCGCAGCAGCCCAAGCAAAGCCGCCCCCGTGATCGCAGCAGCCCAAGCAAAGCCGCCCCCGTGATCGCAGCAGCCCAAGCAAAGCCGCCCCCGTGATCGCAGCAGCCCAAGCAAAGCCGCCCCCGTGATCGCAGCAGCCCAAGCAAAGCCGCCCACCTGAACGCAGCAGCCCAAGCAAAGCCGCCCCCGTGATCGCAGCAGCCCAAGCAAAGCCGCCCCCGTGATCACAGCAGCCCAAGCAAACCTGGCCCTGTGATCACAGCAGCCCAAGCAAACCTGGCCCTGTGATCGCAGCATTCTCCGCAAACCCGGCCCCGGAGAGCGAGCTTTTTTAAAAAATGTATAAATCGAACATGAAGATCTGTGAGATGTGTCTCATTGAATTTCACCATTTCCAGTTATTACTCCTGAAAATAGACTAGTGTCTATCCTACACAACTGATCATCTCACGAGATCTACACATTGGGGCTTATTGACAAAGTGTCCACGGACGCACTTTCGTCGGGTATTCCGACGTTTTCAGGATTTGGACCACTGGGACTGGTATTTAACTGGCGACCGCACAATGGGACCATGGTGCAGCTGCGCTGGCTTTCAGGTGACAGAAATCGGGGGGCAGGCCGTCAGACGATTCGACTGATTGCGGGATTTAACATTCAAATTGTGTCGCAATCCAATGCAATTACATGCACCAGGAAGAAGATGGTGAACTCTGTCGGACCTGAGCGGGGAAGCGACAGATGCAGGATATCGGGCGCACAATCTTTGTGAATCGCGGCACAGTGCATTCTCGTCGGACACTTTCGTGAACTCCGCAGGACCAGTTAAGTAAATGAGCCCCAGTAAATCCACAAACCTAAGAGGGAGGTCTGTGCACTGCCTGGTAGTGTTAGCACTGGATGGAGTCAGTCTACAAAGCCACAACCAATTGTCAATTTCTAAGAGGAACAACAGAGGAATTCTGGGGAGTCAATATTTTTTTTTAGTACAGGTTTGAAGAAAAAAAAAATTGGCACCAAACTATTTAGGCACAAAGTTTATTTATTTTTTTTCTCTCTCACCATAATTCACAGTTTAGGTGGTGACTAAAGCAAATATCTGAAAAGTATAATAAAAGATACACAGGGACGGGGAGAAAGAAACAGGAGGGGAAAGCAAAAAAATCCTTACATTTCGGACCTTTCAAAGTCACAGCAAACAATTATAATCTATATAGAAAATAAGCTTCTTGCAACGTATAAAAATATGTAAACTACCACTTTTTTTTGGGAATGCTGTCCGATGGGGGTCGGGAATAAACAAAAACCCATCTTAAAGGGAGTGTTCAACCATGTGCAAAAGACCGAAGCGATGACTGTAGCTTAATGGGCGAGGAATCCACACTTAGCTCGTGTACCTGAGGGTTCTCTATAAGGCACTAAAAAGGGAGAGGCAGGGCCTAAAAATCTGGACCTGGAGGGCACCGTAACCAATAAATTAAGTATATTCGTCTTACCCTCATTCTAATAACAGGGGAGAGGGAACATAAAACACACTCACATATCCATCAAGCATAGAGGAAAATTATGGTGAAATAAACATGAGGTGAAAAAGAAGAAGACAACAAAAATGGCTGAAATATTTCGGACACATACGTAAAAAAAAAAAAAAAACTAATTTTGCTCAGTTTATGACAAATTGCATTGACACATCATATAAAGGCGTATGGCCGTCAGATAGCGTGTACTATACAAGCATTGGGCTGCAAATCCATGTGCAGTGATTTTTATATTTAAAAAAACAAAAAATATATCACAGAAAAAAGAAGGAAAAAAAAAAAAAAAAAAAAACTTATGAAAACACAGAATTCGGTGCGATAAAATGTAACATTTTCCCGGCAGCATCAATGAACCCTTCATTGTCCGTGTTCAATGTACGACTGCAGAGATCTACCCCCCCCCCCCCCCCGCCTCCGTTTGATCGATGGACTGCACCGGCGCTACCGAAACGAGTGTCTTATGTGCTGCGCAGGACCTTTCTGCAGACGTCCCCCCCAAAAAAATTTCGCTGCTGGGTCAGTTCTCGTAGACAGGTCAGGTATAAATATGGGTTCAGTCAGATTTGTCCTTCTTCTTTCCAGACACTTTACTCGAGACCACGGATCCCACGGCAGAGACGCTCCCGGTGACCGCCGACACTCCGCCTTTCACGATGCCGACCCCTATGCTGGGCACCGACGTGACTGCAGTTTTCGTCACTTCGTAACTCTTTCCTCCGATCCAGGCGACTCCTCCGATGGTGGCACCGACGGCGCCTTTGGTGATGCTGAAGATGCCCCCGGTGACGCGCGAGATCATGCCGGGCTGCGCTTGTGGGTGGTCTTTAACTGAGGATACAAAATTTTGTAGATGTACAATTATTATTCCGTTAATAGGGATTGTCCCACTGTCAGTGTTGGAATTTTATCTCTAGCCATTACCGTTCCTGAGAAATCCATATGGATATTTTCATCGTTCTACTGAAGCATAGACCATCTTTTTAAGGACCAGGATGAAAGACTGTATGCAAATGAGCCTCCAATAACAACTATGGAGCCTGGAGCCCCTCAGGCTCATTTGCATACTGTCCTTCATCCCGGTGGTAGATGCCCTTTAATCTCAGGACCACACATCTGACAGTTATAAAGCCCAATTAGCATAGTTTTACTACCTTTTCTGCCAATAAGGCTCTGTATTGTCAGATGGGTGGTCCTTGATTGAAGAAGACATCCAAGGCTCCGCCCTTCTGAGATTAGATCCAAGATTTACACCAGAACGGTAAAGAACAATATAAAGTATAGACTTTGTTTCTCCATCATAAAACATTCACTTCCATTCACTGTCCTTGGAATTTTCTCTCCAGCCCTCACCGTTCCCGAGAAATCCATATCAATATTGTTCTACCGATGGGCGGAGCCTAGGTCGTCTTCTTCAGTTCGGGAGCACCCAACTCACAGTTGTGAGCCCAAACAGCGTAGATTTAGTACTTTAGATCAGGCTTTCTACTTCCAAATGGGTGGTCCTTGATTAGAGAAATCAACCAAGGCTCCGCCCATCTGACCGTAGGGATCCAAAAATATAATAACATCAATTTCTAAGAAATGGTGGGGGGGGGGGGGGGTTAGAGAGAAATTCCAACTACTCTATAATCAGCACCTATAGGATGGGGGGAGGGGTAGATCCAGGACTACGTCAAGAGTGATTACATTCTCTTCTTCAGTGGGACTAATAGAAGCACTAGTCAATTTTATTTTTTTGGGGGGGGGGGGGGGCTGGGGACTTTGGACCCCCCCCCCCCCCATTCTCATGATAATCAGGGCCGGTTCTTGAGGGGCTATATGACATAGAATTGAAGAGAGCATTGGCTGAGCATGCACTCTAATCATGTGGGGCTCTATCAAGGACCCCTTGTCCCTCAGTACAGATCCCGTTACGGGGGTAAAATAAAATTTTAAAAATTCAAGTTTAATGTTAATTTTAAGCTTTTCTAAACTAATCCCCTGCTGAGCCACTTCACATTTTGCAGATTTCTAAACACTTCTCATTGGGAGAAGGAAGATAAACTTTCGGGTGACATCAAAGCTGCGAGTCTTGACTGGAGAGCGTGCGGCTGCGGTGACAATCCTTCTCCGCTCACCGCTCGCCTCTAGCTCCCCCCCCCCCCCCCCCCGCCCAAAAAAAAAAAAAACGTTTCATCTCCAGTTCAATCGGCGACGTCTCAGAACCTGCCGTGCCCAACATCTGTGGGCGGCCGCCCCGGGCTCCTCAAATTAGGTCCGCACCTGTCACATCAAATACTCCAGACCCCGAACTGCGATACGGGATGGTTCTGAGAGTGTCAGCTGCATCAGCTCCAACGTTACATCTGTCAGAACAGGGGCTTAATGATTGAGAGGCCTCACCTCATACCGGGAGCTATTCCTGGAGAACGTCACTAGTGGAGTAAAATCAGCCTACTTTCTGATCAGCGGGGAGGGGAACAGTGATGGTTCTTGAGAATGGGGGTCCATTGTACCCCATGTCGCGCCCGAGATGACCGAAGCAGCCAGTCATGTATGTGCTGGCAGCTCTAATTATCTCCATGACGAAGATTGCCAAGTACAGCGCTAGGTTATCTCCGCCAGCACCATAGAGGTGAATAGAGCATCTGACACATGACTGGCTGCTCCGGTCATGCTGGGTTGCAGCAGGGCTACAACGGACCCCATCACAGAGATCCCCACCGATCAGAAAGTTAGGATAGGAGAGGGCCTAACTTGCTATGACTGGAGAACCCCTTTAAAGAGATAATCTGTGGGGGTCTCAATCAATCTGATCTACACTGGCCAGAAAGTTATTCCCCTTTCCTATAATCAGGGGATAACACCGGACATATAAGAAAACGGACTCCATTCATGTAGGGCTCTTCAAGGACCCCTGTTTTTGAGCTTAGACCCTCCATCCTTATTGTCCCTCAGTACAGATGTCCTTTCTAAAATTCTCTCTTCTATTTTAAAACACAAAAAATCACATCCAAAGCCATAGGAGAAACGAGTCACTTTTAGAGACTGCAGGGATAGCGTCATTTCAGCTGCCCCAATCTTCGGTTCCATAGCACCCAGTAGCTTCTGGTGTCATATTAAAGATAAGAATCTCATCTTTCAAACTGCATCAGAAATGAACCAAATATACATGCAGTTAAAGAAATATTTGAATATATGAGATGCAGATAAAGGTTCTCCTTTTGCTGCAACTGCAAAATTTCCAGTCCTGCAGCTCACAGAGCCACAAGATGCGATTCAGAAAGATGACATGATTATCTTTAATGACCCAAAAATCATGTTCTCTAGGTGCTATAGAACAGAAGACAAGGGAGGCTGAAGTGAAAACCCCCCCTGCATCCTCTAAACTTGACTCCTCTCAGGCAAATATGACTCTTCTTTGCTCATTTTTCACATGATTTTGGAGGAGATTTTGGTTATTAAATAGGTAAAACGGGTGAAATTTTGCTTATAAGAGGGAATTCTAGAGGAGACATTGCATCCCCTACCTGAGGGCGCTGGGTTTAGTGGGGAGAACTCCCACAGATCACCCCTTTAAATCAGATTTTACTCCACTTGAAAGGTTCCCTTTAAGGACAACTACTGCTGAGTTGGTCCCGAGTTGGTCTGTGTCTATAAACCTCTGTAATGTCCTCTAGTGATGAGGGGAAAATTCGGAACTGATCCAACCCCCTTCTCATCATGATGCAGCCATTACAGTAAATCTCAGCTCCCGAAATAGCGCTGTCACCAGGATCGCCCTCACACCTGATACTGTATCTGGAGCGGAACAATCCGCCGTCTATGTAAAACACGGGTTATTTTCATATCCCAGACATGTAACGTCAGGTCAGACGCCCATGAATCCTGCCATAAGACCCACAAGTGGTGTCCCAATGAAGGAGACATCGCGATAGAGGTTAGGACCCACATAAAACTTCACTTCTGTCTTAAAGGAAAACTCACCAGATTTCACCCCTTTAAACCCCCAGCCCCCTCAAGTGGGGGGATGAAATGTCCTTTTTTTAAAATTCCCACTATTACGTAAAATTCTGTCTGTAAATGAGCAGAGAAGAGAATTATTTTCGCCTGAGACGAGTCACTTTTAGTGAGGCTACAGGGAGAGTCTCATTTCTTTGGTTGTATAGCGCTGCATTGTTTTAGACGCTCCATAGAAGCTTCTGGTGTCATTAGAATCTCATCTGTCAGATCACATCCTGTGATTCTGTGAGCTTCTCATGTTTTCATCTGAAAGATGAGATTCTTATCTTTAATATGACAACAGAAGCTAAGAATGGAGCATCTATCTAATGACCCACCAGGATTGTGACTCTTGGAGCTACAGAACTGGAGCAGCTCACATTCCCAACTATGGGGGAAGATTTAATCAGAAGTGTCTGAGGTAAAACGGTTCTAGTTGTCTATGGCCCCCAATCAGAGCTCAGCTTTCATTTTATTAACAGCTGTGAGCTCTGATTGGTTGCCATGAGCAACTAGAACAGTTCTGCTCTCTGATCGCACTTCTGTAGCTCCCAAAACTACAATCCTGATGAGTTCTTAAAGATGAGATTCTTATCTTTAATATGATACCAGACAATTTTTTTTGAAGCCTGAAGCCTCATCTTAAGCAAAAGTGACTCTTCTCTGCATGCCCCTTTGTAGTATTTCTTTTTAATATAAAAACAGGTGAGATTTCACATAAAAGAGGAAATTCTAGGAGGTATATAATTTCATCCCCTGCGTGAGGGGCGGGTAGTTTAGTGGAGTAAAATCTGGTGACAGGTTCTCTTTAAGACCCTCTAGTGACACCTCGGTGGCTCTCCTTGGAGTATAAGTGTAATTACCCTCTGGCGTCTCCTCCCGTAGATATGCGGGGACGTCTTCTTCAGTCTTCTCCGCGTGGTTCATTGCGCCTGAGGAACACAACATGTTTGTTATAATTATGCGGCAGTCGCAGAGACGCCATTATCTTGTATTATGCAAAAACACGCAACAGTGAGATGTGACTTAACCCAGCTTTCCCAGGAGCAGATATTTAAAGTGTAAAAGCTGTGTAAAGTCTATGTTCTCCTCCAGCATACCATCCCCCCACGTATGATCCTGTCACAGCCTGCCCGTGTTGTTCCCCGCCGGCCCCTGGGAAATCATGGAAGAACAGGAGGAAACCCTGAACATGTACAGAAGATATAGAAGACAGGGCGGATGGAGGATGTTGGGAATAGTAGTTCCACGTTAGAATCTACTGTAATAATTACAATGATTTGTTTATGTTCTACATTCTGGTACCCAGCTTTCCCAAAGCCCTAAACTGTATAGACAACATACATCGACCCATTCACCCTCAGAGAAGTCTTGTAAAGCAAAATGCGCTCTCAATACGTGGGAATATAGGTCGACACCCAGCTTTTCTACAGCCCTGAAGGGCTGTTTTGCATGATTAAAGAAGATTTGCTAAATGATAAAAAAGACACACAACTAGACATCTTTACCACTCTGGAGTCTAGGAAAGCTTGGTAAACACAATTAAATTGGACATATATCTCATCACTCAGCTTTTCTAGGGTCCTGAATTACTAAGGGTGCATCCATAGGGGGATTCATGACGCCCCTCTGACCTCATAACATTCAGGGGTTTAGTAAAGCCAAGTATAACCTCAAGCAGTGAATATATTGGCCGTCACCCAGCTTACCCGATATCCTGAATGGCTGTTATAAAGGCAATAATGATCCTGTGCATCCCATGAACTCATATGATAACAGAGCCAATTAGATTTGCCATTTAGGGGGAAAGGAAATTAGAACAAACCCAAGCAAGGACTACTCTGACTATCACCCAGCTTTCCAACAGTCCTGAAAAGCTATCATGTGTATAGCTGCTAAAGAGGTGAACAAGATCCAATATCAATATAACTTGGTCAATCTACCATTCAATAGTATGAGAAAGCTGGATCTAAGGCCCTTGAAGGGGCCATATCAGCTGACACCCAGCTTTCCTATTACCCAGGATGGGAAACCTATACAGTCAGGGAGGGACATGTGCAGAGATCCATCCAATGACAATACAAGTAAGCAGATTTACCATTCAGGAGTCTGGAAAAGCTTAAAGATTACCATAATGGTTGCTGTTTGGGTTATCATCCAGCTTTCCTACAGTCCAGACTGGTACACGTGTACAGTCATGCAGTTATAGAAGTGCAGTAACAGCTCCTATTACATAAGCAAGTTACGTAGATTTTACCATTCAGGAGTCTGGAAAAGCTCAGCGCTGATTTATACAGTGACTATATTGATTGTGACCCAGCTTTCCTACAGTCCTGAATACCACATTAGAACAGTCATACAGTCATGTCTTTAGATCCTGAATGGCAAACTCGTGCAGTCATGTAGAAAGAGAAGCGCAGATACTTGACCCATGACTCAGCAGACTTCCCATTCAGGAGTCTGGAAAAGCCTAATGATCACCCAAAGAGCAGCCATTATTTTTATCATTAAGCTTTCCCAGACTCCTGAATGGTAAATTTAGCTGGTTAGCGTCAAATAGGATCTGTCACTTCTATAACTGCATGACCGATGACCATAGTTTTCACTGTCTGGGTTATCACCCAGCTTTCCTACAGTCCTGAATGGCACATTTGTACAGCAAGGCAATAAGAGAAGTGCAGCAACACATCCTATTACATGATAACCAGGGAGATTTCCCGATTTTCAGGAATAGCTTAGGATAACCCAAACACTTATGGTTAGAACCCAGCTTTCCTACAGTCCTGAATGACAAATTTGAACAGTGCAGTGAAGCATCAATTAGAATATAATTAAGCAGAATCACCATTCAGAAGCGTGTGAAAGATAAAGATAACTATATGGTCACTGCATGGGTCATCACCCAGCTTTCCTACAGTCCTGAACGGCATATTTGTATGGTTTTAATTAAAACATCCAATATAAAATCCAATATACAAAATAAGATTTGCCATTCATGTGCCTGGGAGAGCTTAAAGAGCATTTATCACCCAGCTTTCCTATAGTCCTGAATGGCAAATATTTACAGTCATACGGTTACACGTGCAGCGATGCACCACATGACAACAGAACTGAACAGATTTACCATTCAGGACACAGGGAAAGCTCAATGCTCTACAGAGACCCTATTGGTTGTGACCCAGCTTTCCTACAGTCCTGAATGGCAAATATTTACAGTCATACGGTTACACGTGCAGCGATGCCCCGGTTGACAACAGAACTGAACAGATTTACCATTCAGGAGACGGGGAAAGCTCAATGATCAACAGAGACCCCATTGGCTGTAACCCAGCTTTCCTACAGTCCTGAATGGCAAATTTGTTCAGTCATTTAGTCAAAGAGTCTCCTGACACTATCACCAAGCAGATTTACCATTCAGGAATCTGGGAAAGCTTAATGATAACACATGCAGCGGCCACTCTGGGCATCACCCAGCTTTCCTAGACCCCTGAATGACGATTTTCTACCATCACGCAGTTACGCATGCAGCGACATATCCCGTAATGGTATAAGCATGGCGATTAATCATGCAGGACTCCGGAAAAGTTAGGTGGTTGTTACCCAACTTTTCTAGTTGGATTAGGATTTAGCTGGAAAACACTTACTACAGATGTAGCTTTTTCGAGTACTATTAATATCCTACTGTCCCGCCCGCATCCTGCACGCTCTAGGAGGGGTATAATGGGGCTCCGGGGCACAGCAGCGGGCGCTGTACTTTGATACGATGATGTTTTTGCAGCCACATAACAAAAGCCGTGCAGGAGGGAGGAGGCTGCGGAGGACGGGCAGGATTTTCTTCCCTCCTGTGACGTGGCAGAGACCTGAGCTCCGCCACGCTCTACAGCAGCGACACATCCAGGTCATCCCTGGGGGATGGAGAACAATTCACCTCTCTATCCATCTGCAGACTCCACCTCCGGATTAACCTCCGCTCTGCCACCACAGGCACACACAACCCTCCCCGGCTCCGGAGGGGTTAAGGGCGTACGTCATAGAAGCCATGATATAACGCAGAGCCGTGTGTGTGTACATAGAGCACCAAACAGCAGACACGTGTGTGCACATGTATCACATGGCAATCCCGTGTAATATTACTAATCCCAGATGCGGAGACAACAAGTGTTACCCTATGGGGATTACAATATCTGCATGGCCCGGACCACCAGAACTTCTACTAAACTGACCAGAACAGAACTCGGACATCCCGATCCCTGTCTACAATGTATCTGGAGGCGACCAACGCGCAAAAATGTTGCGCCGATATGAATTAATCAGTATGACACTACGGGAACTTTAATGTCCACCTCACCCAGAACGCCAGGAGCTCTACTAAACCAGAATCCGGATCGGAACAGCCCGATTCAACACGACTCTGACATCCCGATCCCTGTCTACGATCTGGAGGTGACCAATAACATGAAATCAATGGGAACTTTATTGTCTTCATCACCCCGCCCACCCTGGGTACCACTAAACTATACACCAATCACCCCACTACATCTGACATCCTGATCCATGTCTACATTGTATCTGGGGATGTTTAGGAATGTCACTTCGATACGATTAAATCAATATGACACTATGGGAAACTTAACATCCGCATCACCCAGGACACCGCGAGTTCTACTAAACTGGACACCAATCACCCCGATACATCTCCGACATCCCGATCTATGGCGATCATGTATCTGGATGTGACTCAGGCCGGTGGCACGTGTGGCGTTTTGTACCCGGTTTTTGGTCCGTTTTTTAAGCAGTCCATTAAAAAACTAATCCGCTTTTTCAATTAGCTTAATGAGGATAATTGGAAAACGGACAAAAACGTTCAAAAAACGGATGCGTTTTCAAAAAACACATGCATTTTTTTAAAAAATGCATGCGTTTATTGAAAACGCATACTTTTTTTCTACTGTTTTGGTCCATTTTCCAATTATCCTCATTAAGATAATGTAAAAGAAAACGGTCAAAAACTGATGCTTTTCAAAAACGCATGTGTTTTTTAACGGACCGCTTAAAAACGGCCCAAAAATGGGATCAAAACGATACGTGTGCCGCCGGCCTTACGCGGTGACATGTTGCTGCAAGACGAAAACAGTATGAACCAAATGAAATTTTAAAGGGAACCTGTCATCAGCAATTGGCCTAAAAACCCTCTTTCACTATGTTGTCAAACAATGCGACACCGTCTAGTTTTTGTTTCATTCATGGCCTGGTGGAGTGACATCATCCAGAAAGTCAACTTTGAAGTGAGATGTAAATTGGTTGTATAAAGTCAGGGAGGCGGAGAATTTAACACTGATTGACTTCAGTTTTTTAAATCTCCGCCTCCTTGACTTTATACATGTCACTATGAAGTTGATTTTCTGGATGCCACCACCACACTGAGTCATGAAAGAAACACGATCCGGAATGTGTTCAGCTGCTTGGCAAAATATTGGTAGTGGTTTATTAGGTCAATTTCTGCTGACAGGTTCCCTTTAACTTCAACATAACCACTCAGATCACCCTAGCCTGCTTCTGTACAACTCCGACATCCCAATCTATGTATTTGACATACGAGGAGTTAACAAATGTGAAAAAAATGGTACTTCAATAAGAGGAAATTGCCGTTACCCTATGGGAACTTTAATGTCCGCATCACCCAGGCCGCGCTGAATTCTGCTACACCCGAGTTGGAGCACCCTAGTACAACACTGACATCTTGATCTGGGTCTACCACATATCTGGAGGAGGGCAATGTGCCGAAATGCTGCTATAGTAAGAATAAATCATTATGGAATTTTATTGTCCGCATCATCCTGACCAAGTGGAGTTCTAACAATTTGGGCAACGATCATTCTCACCTACTTCAGCACAACCCTGACATCCCGAACTATGACTACGACCTACCTGGAGGTGAGAGATGTGCAAATATGTCTCTTCAATAACATGAGATCAGAGAGTTCCTATGGGAAGTTTAAAGTCCACATCACCCAGACCACCTTGATATCCAACCAAGTGCCACCCTGCCCTCCCGCTCTACGGGCGACCAAGTGCCACCCTGCCCTCCCGCTCTACGGGCGACCAAGTGCCACCCTGCCCTCCCGGCGACCAAGTGCCACCCTGCCCTCCCGGCGACCAAGTGCCACCCTGCCCTCCCGGCGACCAAGTGCCACCCTGCCCTCCCGGCGACCGAGTGCCACCCTGCCCTCCCGCTCTACGGGCGACCGAGTGCCACCCTGCCCTCCCGCTCTACGGGCGACCGAGTGCCACCCTGCCCTCCCGCTCTACGGGCGACCGAGTGCCACCCTGCCCTCCCGCTCTACGGGCGACCAAGTGCCACCCTGCCCTCCCGCTCTACGGGCGACCAAGTGCCACCCTGCCCTCCCGCTCTACGGGCGACCAAGTGCCACCCTGCCCCCCCGCTCTACGGGCGACCAAGTGCCACCCTGCCCTCCCGCTCTACGGGCGACCAAGTGCCACCCTGCCCTCCCGCTCTACGGGCGACCAAGTGCCACCCTGCCCTCCCGCTCTACGGGCGACCAAGTGCCACCCTGCCCTCCCGCTCTACGGGCGACCAAGTGCCACCCTGCCCTCCCGCTCTACGGGCGACCAAGTGCCACCCTGCCCTCCCGCTCTACGGGCGACCAAGTGCCACCCTGCCCTCCCGCTCTACGGGCGACCAAGTGCCACCCTGCCCTCCCGCTCTACGGGCGACCAAGTGCCACCCTGCCCTCCCGCTCTACGGGCGACCAAGTGCCACCCTGCCCTCCCGCTCTACGGGCGACCAAGTGCCACCCTGCCCTCCCGCTCTACGGGCGACCAAGTGCCACCCTGCCCTCCCGCTCTACAGGCGACCAAGTGCCACCCTGCCCTCCCGCTCTACAGGCGACCAAGTGCCACCCTGCCCTCCCGCTCTACAGGCGACCAAGTGCCACCCTGCCCTCCCGCTCTACAGGCGACCAAGTGCCACCCTGCCCTCCCGCTCTACAGGCGACCAAGTGCCACCCTGCCCTCCCGCTCTACAGGCGACCAAGTGCCACCCTGCCCTCCCGCTCTACAGGCGACCAAGTGCCACCCTGCCCTCCCGCTCTACAGGCGACCAAGTGCCACCCTGCCCTCCCGCTCTACAGGCGACCAAGTGCCACCCTGCCCTCCCGCTCTACAGGCGACCAAGTGCCACCCTGCCCTCCCGATCTATAGGCAACCATCTATCTGGAGGTGAGAGATGTGCAGACATGTCTCTTCAATAAGATGAGATCACCGAGTCCCTATGGGAACTTTAACTTCCGCATCACCCAGACCACCTTGACATCCGCTCCAGCATCCAGATGGTATCCAGTGGGCGACCATCTATCTGGAGGCGACCAATGCGCAGAAATTATTAATATTATATCAAACAGAATATCAATCTGAGCACCATCATCGCGAAACACGATCACGTGACCCTTAAGAATTTATCTAAAACATTCCGGAACATACCAGACACTATAGTTTAAAAAAAAAATTGCTCTCAATCAAAATTTTAATCTTATATTAGGGCTAATAATCCACTGTGCGTCTAATACCCACTACGCATCATCCGGGGGTCAATATCGCCATCTGCGTTTGGATGCATTCGATTTTTACCATCGGCCTAGTTGTGCCCAGGGGGAAATATTTACAAGTATTTTTCGTAAAGAATTTTCAATAATTTTTACCATGGTGGTGAACGATTAGAAACGGAGGACGCGGCAGTGGCGGTTACGTTATAGAAAGTCGCTGATATGGTTTTAGGGAGGCAAATGATGCAGTAAATATGTGCATTTTGTCAAAAAGCTGTAAGATTAACTCTTTACGGTGCAGAGCCCTATATAAGGGGGGGTATTCCTAATGGGACCCCGTTGAGCCCCCATAGCACCGGTGCAGATGTGCACCTGGGACACGTCACAGCTGCTGCACTGCTCCCTCATGCACTAGTCTATACTCCATCACATGCACGGTACTTACCGGTAGACATGGCGTATAACCCAGTCTGTGCACTAGCGGCGGCAGCGACCGTATCACACACCTTCACCTTTCGGATTGTGTCTCCCTCCGCCGCCGCTCGTCACCTCTCTGTCTGTCTCTCTCTCTCACTTCACTCGCTGCGGACGTGGCGCCTGACGCATCCTTCCGCTCGGCCAATGGGCGCGCTGCAAAGCCGACAGCCAATCAGCTCCGAGCTCCTGCAAGTCAGTGACGTGGAACTGCCCAGATGTTCCAAAAAAACTGTTATTAGCCGCCTGGTAGCGGTGTGTGAGGGAGGAGGTGGCTTGCGCTCCCGCAAAAATCACACATTACTGTATTTCCGAGGGAAATGTCACCAAAATGGTCAAAATAAATGCTCCTGTTGCCCATAGCAAGTAAAAATGAGATGATAGGGGCATCTTCTCCATGTTTATAAAAGAGCCTATATAAACGTTATTTATATGGCGCCATCATATTCTGTAGCGCTTTACATCTTCATAGGGGACATATAAAAAATAATAAAGACATAACAAGAGTGATATAAAACAATAGGAGCGAGGCCTCCTGCTCGCCAGAGCTTACAGTCTATAAATATGATGCTTATAGAAGGGAACTGCATGCGCAACGCTTCCCTGAGGCCGCGTTCACACGTTGCGTTTTGGTTGCGTTTTCACAGCGTTTTGAAATGCCTTACAACAGCTGAGGAGAGGGGATTTGCCTAATTACATTACTGTTAACACTTTTCTTTTACAAAACGCAATGCGTGAACGCGGGCTGAGGGTGCTGCCACACGCCGCGTTCTTGGACCGGTTTTTGGACCATTTGTAAATGAACTGAAAACGGTCCAAGAACGCAACGTGTGGCAGCACCCTCGTTTTGCACCGATTTTCCCTGAATCTCCCCGGGATTTTGGCGAACGCGATTGGATTGTGGCACATCGGCACTGGCATGCACGCACCTGCACCGAGCCTAGCTTGGTGAACTTCAGTGAACTCCGACGGACTTCAGCGCAGCAGTGACACCTGGTGGACATGGGGGAACTACCTTAGTGAATCGCAGGAAGACACGAATCAGCGTCGGAGAACCCACCACTGGATCGCGAATGGACCGGGTAAGTAAATGTGCCCCAATGTTCCTTCAACATATGATTAAGGCCTGTGCCACACGCACCACTTTGTCTGCATTTGAAAACGCAGACAAAGCCGCGCCTACCGGGACTGGCCGCGGCCCGATCGCATCGCCGTTTCTATGGAAACGCCTGCAATCGGGAACAAGCCGCTGGTGTTTTGCATTAAATTAACGCAAAACACCGTCTGCTTTTTCCTCTGCAGGCGTTTCCATAGAAACGCCGATGCGATCGGGCCGCGGCCTGCCCCGGTAGGCACGGCTTTGTCTGCGTTTGCGTTTTCAATGTGAGCACATTGGGACAGATTTACAGCGGCGCGTTCTCCGACAAGGATTCGGGTCTTCCGTCGATTTGCTAAGGTCGTGCGCCCGCTGTCCACCAGGTGTCGCTGCTGTGCCAAGGTCCACCGGAGTTCACCTGGTTCTTCTCGGTGCATGTAAGTGCTTGATTTTGCGGCACACTCGGTTTTTTAACCGGTTCGCGACTGCCCGTCGTGTATTCACGGCGGCGGTCGCGTTCCGATGCATGGAGAGGGCTCGCGGGCCGAGCCCTCTCCATAGCCGGTAAGTCTCTGCTGCATATTACAGCAAAGGCTTACCGGTAACACCCACGATCGGTGCCGGCACCGATCGCTGGTGTTTTCTTGCAGAACGCCGCCGGCAAAGTTGCCATCTTTCCGAGGATCGCCGCTCCCCGTGACGTCATCGGGGAGCGGCGTTCCGTTGCCATGGTAGCTTCGGGTCTCACGGCTATCAGCACATTGTAATGTATGAGGAGTAAAATCCCCATATACTGCCATACTGTAGTATGGCAGTATATGGTAGGATCGATCAGACAACCTAGGGTTAAAGTACCCTAAGGAGTCTGAAAAATAGTAAAAATAAAAATTAAAAAAAAGTAAAAGAAAAAAATTATAATAAAAAAACGAAAAATTCAAATCGCCCCCCTTTCCCTAGAACTGATATAAATATAAATAAACAGTAAAAATCATAAATACATTAGGTATCGCCGCGTCCGAAAATGCCTGATCTATCAAAATATGATAACAGTTTTTCACTGCGTTTAACCCCGTAACGGAAAATAGCGTCCAAAGTCAAAACTGGCACTTTTTTGCCATTTAAAAAAAAATTAAAAATTCTATAAAAAGTGATCAAAAGGTCGTACAGTCCTAAAAATAATATCATTGAAAACATCATCAAAAGTCGCAAAAGATGACACCACCCTCAACTCCATACACCAAAGTATGAAAAAGTTATAAGCACAAGAAGACGGCAAAATAAAAAAAAAAATTTGTTCATGAGGTTTTAATTTTTGTAAATGTATGAAAACATTATAAAACCTATACAAATTAGGTATCCCTGTAATCGTACTGACCCAAAGAATAAATTAGATGTGTCATTTGTGGCGTGAAGTGAAAGCCGTAATATCCAAGCCCACAAGAATACGACACAAATGCGTTTTTTCACCATTTCACTGCATTTGGAATTTTTTTCCAGCTTCCCAGTACATGGCATGGAATATTTAATACCATCACTATGAAGTGCAATTTGTTACACAAAAAACGAGCCGTCTCATAGCTTTTTACGTGTAAAAATAAAAAAAGTTATAGATTTTTGAAGGTGGGGAGTGAAAAATGGAAATGAAAAAATGGGAAAAGGCCCGGTCCTTGACCGGTTAAATTCTGTGTTTTATCCAAATCCGTCGGATTTTCCGTCGGCCACGCCCTGATTCCCGACGAAAGTGCGGCCGCGGAGCCCTTAGTAAATGACCCCCATTGTGTGAATGCACCCTTAGGGTGATGCCACACATGGCGTTTTGAACCCATTCTAGGCAGTCCGTTAAAAAACGCATGCGTTTTTGATTTGTTATAATTAAGATAATTGGTAAAAGCAGTCAAAACGCATGCCTTTTTTAACGGACTGCTTAAAAACGGGCCAAAAACGGGTTCAAAACGCCATATGTGCCATCACCCTTAGTGAGGAGGATTCGATTTTTAGAATCTGGCATGTGTCACGATAATTGGTTATAACTCCGGACGCTTTAACATATCCAGGTGATTTTGAGACTGTTTTCTCATGACACATTGTACTTCAGGATAGTTGTAAAATTTAAGTGATAAGTTTAGCGTTTCATTCTGAACAAAAAAAAAAAGAAAATTTGGCAAAATTTTGGAAAAAATCTTCATTTTCAAAGTTTGAAATATTCTGCTTTCAGTGCACATTGTTAAACTACCCAAAAAGCGAGATAACTAACATTTCCGGAATGTCTGCTTTATGTTGGAATGATATTTTATGCGTCATCTAATTTTTATAGGATGGTAAAAGGCGCAGATCTTGAGGTGCGATTTTTCAAATTTTCATGAAAATTGCCAACCTTACATTTTGAGGGACAACTCAGCTTTCAAGTGACTTTGAAAGGCCTAAATAATTGTAAAACCCCATAAATTACCCCACTATAGAAACTTCCCCCCTCAACGTATGTAAAACAACTTCTATTAAGTCTATTAACCCTTTGAGTTTTTCACATGGCATCAAACAAAATGGAAGTGCGATTTAGAAACTTTTGAAATTTTTGAAAATTACATTCCTTTAGGCCAAAAGTTACACTTTCATAATGAATAAAATGATGAAATGTTTGCAAAGTTTGATGCCCAATTTCTCCCGAGTACTGATACCCCCCCCCCCATATGTGGTGGTAACTGCTGTACAGGGGGCCGCACAACCGGGCATAAAATAGAAGCAGCGTCATTCACAGCAGATTTGTATTGTCACAATGTACAGGCTATAAAATTTAAATTTTTTGGTAATGTGAACATATGAGGGCTTATTATTTGCGGGATGAGATACAGTGTATAGATAATTCATTTTGGGGGGTCTATAGCTTATTCATGAGATTTTATTAACTATTTCAAGGGGGACACAAAAAAAAAACCAATCAATTTTTACTTTGGATTTTTAGCACTTTTTTTTATTTTATTTACCGTATATACTCGTGTATAAGCCGAGTTTTTCAGCACAAAAAATGTGCTGAAAAACCCCACCTCGGCCTATACACGAGTCAATTTTAAAAAAAACCTTAATACTCACCCTCCGGTGTCCCCAATATTCGTCACGGCTCCCAGCGGCTCCCGATCCCCATGTCTCCTCTTCTATCTTCTCTAGCTGGCAGAGTCGCGTCCATGCGATCTGCCGGCCCTCGCACACTATGATGCGGTGTCATCAGCGCCGACAGCACCGCATCGTAGTGTGCGACGGTCGGCAGATCGCAAGGACGCGATTTTGGCAGCTAGAGCAGTTAGAAGATGCCGCCGGGAGCCCGCGACGAGGAACGGGAGCCGCGATGGGATCGGGAACTGCGTCGAACATCGGGGACACCGGAGGGTGAGTATTAAGTTTTGGGGGCAGGCTTGTTCATCCAATCACTTGTTCAAGCCCTTAGGCCGCGGTCCCCCGTTCCACTAGCGTTTCGTTCATAACGCGACGCTAGCGCACAGGGGGCGGGCCTCGGCCCGATCGCATATGCGTTTCTAGGGGTTTCCGGGAAACCACCCACCCACCCTGTGCGCAAGCGTCACTTTATAAAAAGCGACACTAACGGAACGTGGAACTGCGGCCTTACACTGCAATACACTTGTATTGCAGTGTACAATGTAAGTAATTGAACATGCAAACACACCGGGGGGTCCGATCCACGGGGGACACATGCTTGACCGCGGCGTGTAAGGGTGGTGGCACACATGACGTTTTTAGTCCATTTTTGGGCCTTTTTTAGACGTTTTAGATTATTGTTTTTTTTAAACGCATCCGTTTTTGACAGGTTTTACCAATTATCTTAATTAAAAACACATGCAGTTTTTAACGCTTCCATTTTTGAAAACGCACAACTAAAAACGGCCCAAAAACGGCCTGAAAACGCCACGTGTGCCACCACCCTCAGGGTGATGCCACACGTGGCGTTTTGAAGCCATTTTTGGTCCGTTTTTAAGCAGTCCGTTAAAAGACACATCCGTCTTTGAAAAACACATTTTTTGACAGGTTTCACCAATTATCTTATTTAAAACTGGTCAAAAACGGATGCGTGGCTATCTCGTGTATTTTTATGGCCTATTTCCTCAACCCCGTTTATGAACCCCGTGCCCCTGAGGTAAAAACTTAGAGCAGGTCCTATTCCAGCCCGAGTTCATGAAGTCTATGGGAATGTGAAAAGCAACACTGATCGTATTTGCGGATGAGTTTCTAGGTAAAACAATCTTGCGACTCCCAAAAGCCTGGGACAAACTAATGACAATGGACAATCATCAGCTTGTTAAACTTGTAAAACCACCATGATTATAGGGTGTTAGGCCATCCTGATTACCAGGCATTGGCCTATATTCAGTCATTGTGCTGCTTTCTTATTTAGTCCACATTCCTATTGGCCGGTGTTCAGACTGACAGTCACGTTTTTCTGATTCTTTTTATCACCCTATCCTTTATCATAGATTATTATTGTGGAACTTCCTATTTTGAGTTGATTTGATTCTATGCCTTCGATATATTCTGTATTATGATGTATTATAATTGTAAAAATTGGTGGAAATAATGTTTGTTCTGTTTTGCATATTAATGAGGCAGTTACGTGGTGTCTGTTATATCTATCTCCATGGGGTAACTTGTTATTATGGAATAAGGGACCACCTTTTTCCATCTACCTGGATCCTCCTGGATTGCTGCTTACTTAAAGGGCATCTACCACCAGGATGAAAGACTGTATGCAAATGAGCCTGAGGGGCTCCAGGCTCCAATTACACCTCAGGCTCATTTGCATACAGTCCTTCATCCTGGTGATAGATGCCCTATAATGACAATAAAGTAAAAATAACCAACCCACCAAAATTGCCCACCCCTTTAACTCCTTCAAGACCAAGTTCTTTTTTTCAGTTTTTTTGCGTTTCTGTTTCTCACCCCGCTCCTTCGACAAGCTTTAACTTTTTGGGTTTCTTACAATCCTATATGTAGGCTTGTTATATATGAGACAATTTTTTGATATTCTGTATTCTCATGTACTGGGAAGCTGGAAAAAAAAATCCAAAGGTGGTACAAAAAAAATCACAGTTGCGCCATATTCTGATAAGCTTTATTTTTACGGCTTTTAATTTGCGGTCTAGATGACGCCTCTCAGTATGATCGCAGTGATACCAAACTTATATAGTTTTAGTTATGACTCCATACCTTTAAAAAATGCTCAATTGCATTGCTTCGCCATACTCTGACATCCGTAACTTTTTCATACTTCAGTGTACGGAGCTGTGTGAGGTTTCATTGTTTGTGGGATGGGATGATGTTTTCATTGATACCATTTTATATGACTTTTCAATCACTTTTTATTCAAATCTTTATTGGAGGCAAAATGGTGAAAAAGTGGCGATTCAGACATTTAAGTGCTTTCCGTTACAGGGTTCATCGTCGGGAATAATTGTTTTTGTGTTTTAATAGATGGGACATTTTGGGACGAGGCGATACGTAATATCTTTATGATTTTACTTGTTTATTTATTTTTATATGTGTTCTAGGGAAAAGAGGGTGAATTTTTAGGTTTTTTAAAAAAAATTTTTTAAAGCTTTTATTTTATGTTATTTTACTATGCACCCCCTAGGGCAGTTAAACCCTGGGGGCCCTGATCACTTATACAGTAGACTGCAATACAACTATACTGCTTCTATATTGCATCTGTCGTCAGTGCCAGCTGACTATATGGAGTGCGCTCCATCCGTGAGCCCTCTCCGTACTTCCCTTCATGATGATGGGCGATCTTGAAGAGGTTAAAAAAAAAAAAGTTAAATCACACACATTTTGTACTTCCTTCTCCGTAGCAACCCAGACTATAATACTATAATAGTATTTATCCTGTACGACAAAAAACTTTAAAAAGTTTTTGCAAAATAGTGCTCAAATTGATATTTTTTTTAATCATCCATCACACAAAAAATTTACAGGATGTCCCCTACTTAAGGACACACGACTTACAGACGACCCATAGTTACACATGGACCCCTCTGCCCACTGTGACCTCTGGTGGAGCTCTCTGGATGTTACTATAGTCCCAGACTGCAATAATCAGCTTAAAATTGTTTGTAATGAATCTTTATTGATAATCCTTGGTCCCATTACAGCAAAAAAATTTTGAAATTCCAATTGTCACTGGGGCAAAAAAAAAAAAATTTGTCTGGATCTACAATTATAAAATATACAGTTTCGACTTATTCAACTTAAGAACAAACCTATGGACCCTATCTTGTATGTAACCCAGGGACTGCCTGTATATCAATCGCAATTAAAAAAAAACGTTATCAACCCCAAATGTGTACAAATAAAATCTACAGACTCTTTGCAAAAAGCAGGCCCTCACATGGCCACAAAAATTTCAAACATGGAAGGTGACAATTAGAGATGAGCGAACATACTCGTCCGAGCTTGATGCTCGTTCGAGCATTAGCGTACTCGAAACTGCTCGTTGCTCGGACGAATACTTCGCCCGCTCGAGAAAATGGCAGCTCCCGCCGTTTTGCTTTTTGGCGGCCAGAAACAGAGCCAATCACAAGCCAGGAGACTCTGCACTCCACCCAGCATGACGTGGTACCCTTACACGTTGATAGCAGTGGTTGGCTGGCCAGATCAGGTGACCCTGGGATAGACTAGCCGCTGCCCGCGCTGCTCGGATCATTCTGTGTCTGGATGCCGCTAGGGAGAGAGCTGCTGCTGGTCAGGGAAAGCGTTAGGGTGTTCTATTAGAATAGTGTTAGGCAGGAGTGATTCTACAAGAACCCAACAGCCCTTCTTAGGGCTACAATAACGTTATACTTTTTTTTTTTTTGTTTGCTTGTGGCTGGGCTTGCTGGCACTAGTAGTGCAGCTAGTACCATATTGTGAGGAATTAGCAGGGGGACTTGCTATCGTTGTGTTTAGCTCTTAGTGACGCACATATCCACCTCAAACACCAAAGTGGGAAAATTTATTAGGGGTTTGATTTCAATTAGGCACAGTCTGCCATTTCCTTTTTATTTTACGTTTATTTTTTCATAACTCAGCGTCATCTCATCAGTGTGCTTTCATACTTGGCTAGAAAATAGCCATAGGAGAATCCAAACGGCTTACTTACGCCTACAGTAGCGTTATATATATTTGATTTCTGGTTGATCTGCTGGTGGCTGTCCTTGCTGCAGTGCATCTACTAGCCAATTGTGAGCAATTTGTAGTGAGACTTGCGACCGCTGTGTTTAGCGCTTAGTGACGCACAGATCCATCGCAAAGACCGAAGTGGGAAAATTTATTAGGGGTTGTATTTCAATTAGGCACAGTCTGCCATTTCCTTTTTATTTTACGTTTATTTTTTCATAACTCAGCGTCATCTCATCAGTGTGCTTTCATATTTGGCTAGAAAATAGCCAAAGGAGAATCCAAACGGCTTACTTACGCCTACAATAGCGTTATATATATTTTATTTCTGGTTGATCTGCTGGTGGCTGTCCTTGCTGCAGTGCATATACTAGCCAATTGTCAGGAATTTGGAGTGAGACTTGCGACCGCTGTGTTTAGCGCTTAGTGACGCACATATCCATCGCAAAGACCGAAGTGGGAAAATTTATTAGGGGTTGGATTTCAATTAGGCACAGTCTGCCATTTCCTTTTTATTTTACGTTTATTTTTTCATAACTCAGCGTCATCTCATCTGGCATAGCAGTGTGCTTTCATACTTGGCTAGAAAATAGCCATAGCAATAGGATAGCATTGTTTGGTTTTAAAAACTAAAAAACACAAAAAAAACTAAAAAACACAAAAAAACACAAAAAAAGTAAAAAAAAAATTAAAGTTATAACTTTCATTTTCAAAATGTTTAACCCGAGGGCTAGGGGTAGAGGACGAGGGCGGGGACGTGGGCGTCCAACTACTGCAGGGGTCAGAGGCCGTGGTCCTGGGCGGGGTGAGACACCACCTGCTGATGAGGGAGCAGGGGAACGCCACAGAGCTACACTCCCTAGGTTCATGTCTCAAGTTACTGGGACTCGTGGTAGAGCACTGTTGAGGCCAGAACAGTGCGAACAGGTGATGTCGTGGATTGCCGACAATGCTTCGAGCAATTTGTCCACCAGTCAGTCTTCCACGCAGTCCACCCATGTCACCGAAATCGGCACTCCTCCAGCTCCTGCACCTCAGCCTCCTCCCCCCCAGTCTGCCCCCTCCCAGGAAAATTTGGCATTTGAACTGGCATACTCTGAGGAACTGTTTTCTGGACCCTTCCCACAGTCACAAACCACTTGTCCGGTTGCTGCTGAGCAATTTTCCGATGCCCAGGTTTTCCACCAGTCGCAGTCTGTGGGTGATGATGACCTTCTTGACGTAGTGGAAGAAGTGTGTAAAGAGGTGTCCGACGATGAGGAGACACGGTTGTCAGACAGTGGGGAAGTTGTTGTCAGGGCAGGAAGTCCGAGGGGGGAGCAGACTGAGGGATCGGAGGATGATGAGGTGACAGACCCAAGCTGGGTTGAGAGGCCGGGTGAACACAGTGCTTCTGAGACGGAGGAGAGTCCTCGACCAGAACAGGTTGGAAGAGGCAGTGGTGGGGCCAGACGGAGAGGCAGGGCCAGAGCAGGTGCATCAGCGCCAAATGTGTCACGTAGTGAAGCTCCCGTGGCGAGGGCTCCCGCGGCGAGGGCTAGATTTTCAGAAGTCTGGAGGTTCTTTAAGGAAACACCGGATGACCGACGGACTGTGGTGTGCAACCTTTGCCAAACCAGGATCAGCAGGGGTTCCACCACTACTAGCTTAACTACCACCAGTATGCGCAGGCATATGAATGCTAAACACCCCACTCAGTGGCACCAAGCCCGTTCACCTCCGTCCGTGCACACCACTGCTCCTTCCCCTGTGTCAGCTGATAGTCAGCCCCCTGCCCAGGACCCTGCCACAAAAACCCCATCGTCGCCTCCACGATCCTCCACAGCATCCACCAGCGTTCAGCTCTCCATACCCCAGACGCTGGAGCGGAAACGGAAATATAGTGCAACCCACCCGCACGCCCAAGCCCTTAATGTCCACATCTCCAGATTGCTTAGCCTGGAGATGCTGCCCTATAGGCTAGTAGAGACCGAGGCCTTTCGCAACCTCATGGCGGCGGCCGCCCCTCGGTATTCGGTCCCCAGCCGCCATTACTTTTCCCGATGTGCCGTCCCAGCCCTGCACCAGCACGTGTCAGACAACATCATCCGTGCCCTGACCAACGCCGTTTCTGACAAGGTCCACCTGACCACGGACACGTGGACGAGTGCTGCCGGGCAGGGCCACTATATATCGCTGACGGCACATTGGGTTAACTTGGTGGAGGCTGGGACCGAGTCTGACCCTGCGGCTGGTCATATACTGCCGACGCCGAGGATTGCGGGGCCTACCTCGGTCCAGGTCTTTCAGGCCTACTATGCCTCCTCCTCCTCCCACCCCTCCTCCACCTCCTCCTCCGAACTACCATCCGTGGGCATGCCGCCATCAGTCGGTAGCTCTAGGCACAGCAGCAGTGCCATCGCTAAGCGACAGCAGGCGGTGCTCAAACTGCTGAGCCTAGGCGATAAAAGGCACACCGCCCAAGAGCTATTACAGGGCATCACGGCGCAGACTGATCTGTGGCTGGCACCGCTGAACCTGAAGCCAGGCATGGTTGTGTGTGACAACGGCCGTAACCTGGTGGCGGCTCTGCAACTCGGCAGACTGACACATGTGCCATGCCTGGCCCATGTGTTAAATCTGATAGTTCAGCGTTTCCTCAAGACATACCCCAATCTGTCTGATTTGCTCACGAAGGTGCGCCGCATCTGTGCGCATTTCAGGAAGTCCAGCACAGATGCTGCCACTCTCAGGGCAGCGCAGCGCCGCCTCCAACTGCCCGCTCACCGACTGTTGTGCGACGTGCCCACGAGGTGGAATTCAACATTAACCATGTTATCCAGAGTTTACTAGCAGCGCAGAGCGATTGTAGACTGCCAGATGTCAACTTCCACCAGAACTGGTAGTCAGGTCAGTCAGCTTCCTCAAGTCTACAATGAGGAGTGGACGTGGATGTCTGATATCTGTCAGGTGCTGAGTAACTTCGAGGAGTCAACACAGATGGTCAGTGGCGATGCCGCCATCATCAGTCTCACCATCCCGCTGCTTGGCCTGTTGAAAAACTCTCTGATCAGCATGAAGTTGGAAGCTTTGCGCTCGTCACAAGAGACGGGGGAAGAAGATTCCCTTGTTGATAGCCAAAGCACCCTCAGGTCTGTTTCTCAGCGCATATCGGAGGAGGTGGAGGAGGATGAGGAGGAAGAGGAGGAGAATGTTGGCGAGACACAAGAGGGGACCATTGTTCAGTCCTTCACTGTTCAGCGTGTATGGGCAGAAGAAGAGGAGCTGGAGGAGTTGGAGGAGGAGGAAATGGACAGTCAGGCCAGTGAGGAGAGTGAATTCTTACGTGTTGGTACTCTGGCGCATATGGCAGATTTCATGCTAGGCTGCCTATCCCGTGACCCTCGCGTTCAAAGAATTTATTCCAGCACCGATTACTGGGTATTCACTCTCCTGGACCCACGGTACAAGCAAAATCTTTCCACTCTCATCCCTGGAGAGGAAAGAAGTGTGAGAATGCATGAATACCAGCAGGCCCTGGTGCACAAGCTGAAACAGTATTTCCCTTCTGACAGCGCTAGCGGCAGAGTGCGTAGTTCTGCGGGCCAAGTAGCGAGGGAGAGTAGGCGAGCAGGCAGCTTGTCCAGCACAGGCAGGGGTACGCTTTACAAGGCTTTTGCCAGCTTTATGTCACCCCAGCAAGACACTGTCACCTGTCCCCAGTCTCGGCAGAGTAGGGCTGATCTTTACAGAAAGATGGTGAGGGAGTACGTAGCTGACCATACCATCGTCCTAAATGATCACACAGCTCCCTACAACTACTGGGTTTCAAAGCTGGACATGTGGCACGAACTGGCGCTGTACGCCTTGGAGGTTCTTGCCTGCCCTGCCGCTAGCGTGTTGTCCGAGCGGGTTTTCACTGCAGCTGGTGGCATCATCACCGATAAGCGTACACGCCTGTCGACTGACAGCGCTGACAGGCTGACGCTTATTAAGATGAATAAAGCCTGGATTTCTCATAATTTCCAATCTCCACCAGGTGAAGGAAGCTCAACCTGAATAATTTATGCACTCCTCCTCCTCCTCATTTTCCTCCTTCTCCTCCTCTTTGTACACTAAAGCAGAGGAAACTGGCTATTTTTTGACAGGGCCCACTGGCTCTAGCAATAGTACTTTATGCATTTAATTTTTCTGGAGGGCCACCTACCCGGTCCTCTGTTTTAAACAATTTTTTGGACTGCCACATACAGGCACTCAATCTATTCAATTTTTCTGGAGGGCCACCTACCTGCTCCTCTGGTTTGAAAACTTTTTTGGACTGCCACATACAGGCACTCAATCTATTTCATTTTTCTGGAGGGCCACCTACCTGCTCCTCTGGTTTGAAAACTTTTTTGGACTGCCACATACAGGCACTCAATCTATTTCATTTTTCTGGAGGGCCACCTACCTGCTCCTCTGGTTTGAAAACTTTTTTGGACTGCCACATACAGGCACTCAATCTATTTCATTTTTCTGGAGGGCCACCTACCTGCTCCTCTGGTTTGAAAACTTTTTTGGACTGCCACATACAGGCACTATCCAAATTAAATTGTCTCCATAGCAGCCTCCACACGTTGTCTCCATTGCTACCTCCAAAAGTCGTCCATATAGCTGCCTCCATACATCGTCCCCTTATCAAACGAGGTGTGTCAGGCAGAAATTTGGGTTGTTTTCATGGATTCCACATCAAAGTTGTTAACTTTGTCGCCACCCTGCTGTGTTATCCACAAAATATACTGGCAAACTTTTATCATTTACCAATATTATTTCAGCGCTTCTTGCGCAGATGTTTACATTCCCCTCACCCGCCATATCCTAAACTTATAAGAACGCTACTACACTTGATCTTATACAAAAGGTTCTTAGAAGTGCTGTTTGGGGAGTAGCCTAGAGACAGGGGCTTGGATTGGCGAAAGCTCGCCTGGCAGCGGAGCGCCAGCTCCATGCGCATCATGCGCTTCTTGCGCATCTGTTTACATTCCCCTCACCCGCCATATCCCAAACTTATAAGAACGCTACTACACTTAACTTGGTGCAGGCTGGGACCGAGTCTGACCCTGGGGCTGGTCATATACTGCCGACGCAGAGAATTGCGGTGCCTACCTCGGTCCAGGTCTCAAAGGCCTAGTATACCTCCTCCTCCTCCCACCCCTCCTCCACCTCCTCCTCCTCTGAATTACCATCCGTGGCCATGGCGCCATCAGTCGGTAGCTCTAGGCACAGCAGCAGTGCCGTCGCTAAGCGACAGCAGGCGGTGCTCAAACTGCTGAGCCTAGGCGATAAAAGGCACACCGCCCAAGAGCTATTACAGGGCATTCCACATCAAACTTGTTAACTTTGTCGCCACCCTGCTGTGTAATCCACAAAATATACTGGCAAACTTTTATCATTTACCGATATTATTTCAGCGCTTCTTGCGCATCTGTTTACATTCCCCTCACCCGCCATATCCTAAACTTATAAGAACGCTACTACACTTGATCTTATACAAAAGGTTCTTAGAAGTGCTGTTTGGGGAGTAGCCTAGAGACAGGGGCTTGGATTGGCGAAAGCTCGCCTGGCAGCGGAGCGCCAGCTCCATCCCAAGATCCAACTAACATAGTTTTAACTGCAGCACCTTTAATCTACTACTAGTTCACTGCCTCCATACATGGTCCCCTTATCAAACGAGCTGTGTCAGGCAGAATTTTGGGTTGTTTTCATGGCTTCCATGTTAACTTTGTCGCCACCCTGCTGTGTAATCCACAAAATATACTGGCAAACTTTTATCATGTACCTATATTATTTGAGGGCTTCTTGCTCACCTCCTTTGGTTCCTCTCTGCCACCCATTGGTTTGAAGCCTGAGTCCATTTAGGGTATGTCGCCATGCCACTCTCTAGCCTGCTGCCGCTGCCGCTGCATGCCGTCCCCTATAGTGTCAGGGTCAATTATTGGATGTTTTAGATGCTATCTAGCCTCATTCGGTCACTCTGTCATTGCCATGCTGTTGCCCATAATTTTGGCATAATGGTGCGATTAAGCAGCCTCAGAGGCATCCATGCATGCTGCCCCTGCTGTTTCCTGTCCATTTCCGTGGTGTTTCCATCCTCGGGAAAAGTTCGTCTCGAATAACGAGTACCCGAGCATTTTAGTGCTCGCTCATCTCTAGTGACAATGAAAAAAGTTTTTTTTTATTAAAAACTACATTTTGTTTCGGAAAAAAACAAGATCCCATAAAACTATAGTGACAGAATAATATTAATGTTATAGCTTGAAAAATGGCCTGGACATTAACATGGAAAACAGTTGCGGACATGAGGGGTTAACCTGGACGTACGTAATTAGCGTACACCCGCTGCTATGTACTAGTTGTCCTGCTGCTATTTTCCTATAAAAACGTATATACAATCAGGTCTAGCTCCTCCCTGTTCTGGTTGAATTATGTTTCTAAACGCAATCCGACTGGAACGTGTGAACAAAGCCTTAGGGTTCATTCACACTGCCGTCTGCGGGGACGTACATGCAGCCACAAATCTGCGGCCGCATATACGCCCCCATAGACGGCAACGGCGGCACGGCGGGGATATGGCCGTGCGCCTCTATTTCCTATGGAGGGAGGAGGGGTCACCTCCTCTCCAGCACACGGCGTGTGAACACAGCCTTAGCTTATAACATTGGGAAATGTCTAAGATGACCCCGTTCATAAATGACCGGGTCACAGTGTGGATATCTCAGCGACATTTATCAAAGCTGAGTTGCTATTTCACAACTTGGGCTTCATCCTCGCAGTCATCGGAGTAATCTGCAGCATCATGTAACAAAGTTCATCGTTGTGTCATAGAGAAATGAGTAAGTCTTCTCCAACAAGGGGCAGAAGCCATGTTTTTGTTCCTGTGATCCCCATTGGCCGATGGTGACGGCAGTCATGTGATCACTGTGGCCAATCACTGCACTAATTCGCCTCATGTGGTCATGTGACCGCCAAAACTTCCAGTCCAGCCAAATAGCCCAGACTATTTGGGTTCTTTCCTCATTACATGATCAGTTTAGCTCCTAATTCATAGTAAAAATTGGAGAAGGTCACAGAGCTGATGTAACCAGTGGTATAACAGCTCTGGAGGTGCAGGTCCAGCAAAGATTTAGGCTGTGTTTGCACATTCCGGTTGACCTGCGTTTAGAACCGCCAGCTAACCAGAAGGAGGAGGGGCTTGGCGATCAGTATCCAATGTAAACAATGCAAAACATGTGGCGCTTGTGAGGCATTGAATGCGTTTCAGTCGAAACGCATATGCGATTGGGCCAAGCACCTTCAAACCTTCGTAGCAGAGAAAGAGGGAAAAAAGCAGGGGAACAATTTTTTTTGCCCTAAGCCACACCTCTTACTCCATCCCCACACAGTATGATTTCCCCCTCAGTGCCCTCCATCTCTAGCTCTTATTGTGCCCCACAGCAGCTCCCCTCTTATTGTGCCCCACAGCAGCTCCCCCTCTTATTGTGCCTCCCACAGTAAAATAATAAACACAGATACTCACCTTTCCCTGTTCCCCCGCAGCAGCTCTCTTTCTCTTTCCTCTTGCAGTGCCTGGGTAAGGGGTGGGCCCAATGCTATGCTAAGTCTGCCAGGCACTGTCAAAGTGTCACCATATGTTGCTGATCTCCACTTGGGCGTGGTACCCCTCAATGGGAAATAAGTCCAGAGAGTCAGGGTCAGCAGTTTCCTTCTTTACTGAAGAAATTCAGGTTCAAAGCAATACAAGGAAAGTATATGGCTAACTTCTCCAATCTCCTCCCTGGCAGAAGAAGGGTTCTATGCTAATGCGCAGGGCCGGATTAAAGGAGGGGCTTCCCAGGCGCACGCCCATCCAAATTCACCCAGCCTGCATCTACTACCAGGCTGGTGCACTACTCCTGAGGACCCCTCTCCATGACCACTCCAGTACCAGATCATCTGTTAACCGTTTAGGCCCATTGCCTGCTGCTTGAGTTGATATGCACAATGTTGCCTCTGTCTAATACGGCTGATGCCACCACGAACTCCCCATCCATTACCCAGGGACCTATCTTACAGACACTCAGGGGTTGCCCCAGGGAGCACCAGTACATCAGCCTCTCCCTCCATATTCCTTGCACACGCCACCTGCTGGAGACCTGCCAGGCTGTAGGACAAAGCACTGTGACATCAGGGCGCCCTATGCCAGCCACCTCCAGGCCCCAAGAAAAGGCTAGGCTCTGGTGGGGGATGTTGCACATACCTACTGCAAACCGGGACTGTCCCGCTGAATACTGGATGTTTGGGAGGGATGGCTGTGTTCTAGGCGCTATCATCAGGACCAGAATACATGACCTGGGCCAAAGGCTCTCATGCTGATAGTTTTGGTACCAGGGTCGATAGGGCAAGGGTTAAAGCGTTTGACCAGGAATCGTCAGAGCAGACCATCAGTCTCTGATCAGTAAGGGGACAATATCCAGTCCCAAATCTACATTTAAATCCATACTTTGTATATATTATGATGGGATTGCATTCCTAGCAGTTGTCTCCCTAGTGTCTGATGTGAATTCTCTGTGAACTGTTCTTGTTGACTTAAGTTCTATCTATGTGAACACCCAATCCGAGGAAAATTATTAATCCGCCCCAGACCATACAAGGAACAAGTCAACATCAATGTCTTCTTACTCTGTTACATCCAGGATACAAAACTGGAGGAACCTGCTGGAGGACGAGTCTGAGGAGGGATTATATCCAGTCATCCAAGGTTCCCGTTACAGAACTGATCGAGGACATACAAGAAAGTCTTAACTTCTAGGTAAAGAATCTGGCACAGGGATGGGATTAGTATACGTCTCATCTACTCTGCTGCTTATGTAAACTAACAGGAGTTTTTTTTTTCCGCAGATGATAATCGGCATGACATTTCATCTGCAATTCATACATATTTTTGGTTTTCACAGTCCCCATTTTCCCAAGCCTAAACCCTTATCCATGCGTCATGGGTGGGAAATTATTATCGACAAAGAGTTAAAAAAAAACAAAAAAAAAAAAAAAACATGCAAAATGCTGCCACCTTCTGGATGCTAAGAGAGATGCACGCGGCCTTTTCTATTTCCTGTCATTTTTTTATTACTTTTATATTATTTTTAGGATTCTATTTATACCTTTGGGCCGGGCTTCATGCCATGTAGCGTCTGTATATAGATTTTTAGCCTCCATGGTGACGGATCCTGCGTCAAATATGAACATCTATGCTGAATGGCACCAATTGAAAACATCTTTCACAGTTACCTTTTTTTATGTGTCACATTGGAGAAGGGCAAGGGCAAGACATACAGCCCCAGAAGCGGGCTCCTTACAGAAATACAGTACCAGAACTAAGCTTTTTATAAAAATACAGCACCAGAAATTGTTTCCATACAGAAATACAATGCCAAAACTGGTGTCCAACCACAAATTAAGCCCTAGTCCTGGTCTCTGTGCAGAAATACCTCACCAGAACTGGGCTTAATATAAAAATACAGCAGCAGATCCAAGCTCCTTATAGAAATACAGCACCAGATACAAGCTCCTTACAAAAATACAGCACCAGATACAAGCTCCTTACAGAAATACAGCACCAGATACAAGCTCCTTATAGAAATACAGTAATACAGAAATATATCACCAGAACTGGGGACCTTATAGATATACAATACTGTCAGTAAGGTCACAACTACTTCATCTGCTACTAGGTGGGGGATTTGGGGCTTGGATGTACTCTGGTTAACTTTTTATCCTGGAAAGACATTGTCAACATTTTTGGGTCAGATATTACAGAATTAAGAAAAAACGTATTTTCCCATAATAAACTGTACAGATATTGCTGCTGATTTTCGTAAAACCTTTAGGATATTATTTACGGGAGCATAAAATAGCTTAGAATTTGATGTTTGATTTACCAGAAATAAAGGTTATTAGGTGACATTATAGTAAATACTGGCAGATTATGGGGCCCGGGGGCTAAATGAGTCTTGCAAACCCCTCATACAAGTCACCGGCCGCTCTGCACATTCGCAATATTAGGGAGGTATTGAGGCAGAACAACCTGTGGTGCTAAGAAACTGCTGCGGGAAAGGACCTGTCACTCCAGAGTGCGAATACGAGAAGAGAAGAGTGACTGGCCGCTCCGTGCAGTGACTGTCATGACTCCAAGGCTGCACTGCCCGCTCCAGCAAACATAACAGACACCCACTATACGTTAAAGGAAACCTACCACTACCGATGTACCTATTAAGGTAGATCCGGTGGTAGGTGCATCTAACATATGTAAGAATAGCCCTTTTTAGGGCTAATCCTTTACTCACCTCTGTCTTATGCTAATCTTTAATCAGGGCAACATGCAAATTTTCTAAAGAGGCTACTGGGCATGAAGTAGCTGGAGCTGAGGCTACGCCGTGATCCTCCTACCCAGACATCTTCAACATGCAGCTACAAGGAGCTGCACGTACTCGTCAGCGAAGCGGGAGTTCTGCGCATACGCAAAACACAGGCCAGCGGCTGCACAATCACGGCTCCAAAGCCAGGGCTACTGCGCATGCGCAGAATGCCGGCTTTTCGGACAAGTGCACGCAGCTCCTTGTAGCTGCACGCTGAAGATGTCTGTGTAGGAGGATCAAAGAGGCTACTGGGGTGTGGAGTAGCTGCGCCGTGTAGCCTCAGCTCCAGCTACTCCACACCCCAGGAGCCTCTTTAGAAAATTTGCATATTACCATGATTAAAGATTAGCAAAGACAGAGGTGAGTAAAGGATAAGCCCTAAAAAGAGCCGTCCTTACATACGTTAGATGCACCTAGCACCGGATCTACCTTAATAGGTATATTCTTTGTGGTAGGTTTCCTTTAAAGGGATTCTTCCAGCTCCCAGCATTGAGCAGGGCGCTTCATAAGTTATCACACATACTGCACCTGTTTGTGTCTTTTCTACTCCATTTGTGCAAAATGTTTTGTGCAAAAGGAGGTTATCGCCCACCCTAATATGAGGCATGATGGGGAGGAGAGATGGAGCCAACGGGAAGCTCAATGAGTTTCCGAACTCTCAAACCAGTTTTAAGGCATGAAATGGAGCTACAATCGGCTCCAGTTCCATGCTCCTGATAAGGCTAAGTAGTTTGTGGTCGCCAAGTACCTGTATGACCTGACTACAATTTCTGGGCATGCTCCTGATGAGGCTCAGTAGTTTGTGGTCTCCAAGTACCTGGAAGACCTGACTTCAAAGCCTGGGCATGTTCCTGATGAGGCTCAGTAGTTTGTGGCCTCCAAGTGACTGTATGACCTGACTACAATGCCAGGGCACCCTACTGATGAGGCTCACTAGTTTATGGTCTCCAAGTGACCTGAGTACATTGCTTGGGCATGCTCCTGATGAGGTTCAATAGTGTGTGTGGCCTCCTTGTTCCGTTATGACCTAACTACAACTCCTAGGCATGTGTGACCTCCACCTGCTTGTATGACCTGACAACAACGCCTAGGCATGTTCCTGATGAGGCTCAGTAGTGTGTAACCTCCATCTGCTTGTAGGACCTGATTATAACGCCTGGGCATTCTCCTGATGAGGCTCAGTAAAATGTGGTCTCCAAGTGTCTGTATGACCTGACTACAATGCCTGGGCATGCTCCTGATGAGGTTGTGAATGATGGATCTCCTCCCAGATTTGGGCGAAAGCATCAGTCAACTCCTAGAGGTCAACGGTGTAACGTTGGGATTGGTGGTTGGAACAAGACAAGATGTTCTCGATTTGTTCCATAGCACCAATGCCTTCATCATGCAGGAGAATATCCGTCGGTACATGATAGCAGTCCTCTGGCTAGCACATGAAGAAATGACTCCCCACACCATTACTGACCCACTGCCAAACCAGTAATGCTGGAGGATGTTGCAGACAGCAGAATGTTCTACGCGGCGTAGAACACTGATAATTGCCGCTGGCTGGCTACCTTTTCTGTTAAATGTCTGGCCCCCTTCCTGTGTCCCCTGGATCTTTGTGCTTCTATGCCTGAGAGAAAGCTGTCTTCCATGCACTTTGCGATTATCCTGATTTCCCGTTGTGACCTCGATTCCGTTCCTGACCTCGCTCCTGTGCTGCTGGTCCTGACCTACCGCTACGTCCCCGACTCTGATCCTGTGCTGCCTGTCTCGACCACCTGCCTGTCCCAGACCATGCTTTTGTCTTATGACTCTTTACTACCGCGGACAAAGTCGCATCTGTGGAGTGACCTTGTGGTACCACTGCACAGCAAGTCCAACCCACTCTGCGGTGGGCTCTGGTGAAAACCAGGTACCACTTAGACTCCACTCCCAGGTGTCGGCTTACGTCATCGTCCGCGATGGTCCGATGGATCCACTACCCCTGGAGCCTGACACAAGTTACCTGTGGGGTTGAGAGCAATTACAAAATGAAGAAGCAACTAAAACAACAGGCAAAAAGAATGAGAACAGAGAAATGGTCTGCGGTCACCACCTACAGAACCGATCCTTTATAGGGGTTGTCTTGCTTATTACCTATCATTTATACTTCCATTTCAGCAACAGCAGGAGAAACGCAGTCATAACCGTTGTTCATTTATAACTTAACAGGATGATTTCACAGAAGAGTCAGTGACTTGGAGTTACAATGGGGCAGATTTACTTACCCGGTCCATTCGCGATCCAGCGGCGTGTTCTCTGCGGTGGATTCGGGTCCGGCCGGGATTCACTAAGGTAGTTCCTCCGCCGTCCACCAGGTGCGCTGAAGTTCCCCGGAGGCGCGCTGGAATGCCCTGAAATTCACCGGCCTATACCTGGTGAAGGTAAGTGTAATTTTCGCGACACATTTTTTTTCTTAAATGCAGCGGTTTTTCCGAATCCGCCGGGTTTTCGTTCGGCCACGCCCCCGATTTCCGTCGCGTGCATGCCAGCGCCGATGCGCCACAATCCGATCGCGTGCGCCAAAATCCTGGGGCAATTCAGGTACAATCGGCGCAAATCGGAAATATTCGGGTAACACGTCGGGAAAAAGCGAATCGGGCCCTTAGTAAATGACCCCCATTGTGTTGTTTCAGTGTTCCCTTTTCGGTGCAGTGTAGTAATGGCATCAGATTCATGTCGTCATTACCATCCTATGCGTAGTTGTCAGCATTCCCAGGGAGCTGTATACACATCTCATACACATTACGTCTTCTGACTGCCGGAATAGTTTACGTAATGTTTACAGAGTCAATAGGACAAGATTGGATAAGATGAAAGTGATAGTTTTATGAGCAGGTTGTGTTTGATCTTAGATATCAGGCTGCTGTACAGCTGGTTACAGCCATGTCACAAAGGAAAGCCATGCACGTACAGCTCAGCCAAGCAAATCCATGGCCGAGAGGGGGGTGTATAGACAGGTGCTATAGCCACTGTCCACACACAGCGTTTGAATTGTTTTTTTAAAATGGCACAATCTTCTCCCTATCGCATATGCGTTTAACAAGGATCACTTGTTTTGAATGTAAACCCCAAGCCCCTTCCCGCAGCATTGCAAAACACAAATTCAAGTGCAATGTGTGTACACGGCCTGAATACACATAGCATTAGGCTGAGAATAGGACAGCAAAACGAGGGGTCCCACGGGGTCCCACGGACCTCCGTCAGACCCCTCATCGCTCCTTCAGACTAATGGAGTAGACGGCCGCACATGACCTTTCCGCTCCATTCATCTCTATTGAGCTGTCTGCTCCATTACTCTGACGGAACGACGAGTAGTCCGACGGAGGTACGTCGGACTCCATCGGACCCCTCGTTTTCATGATCTATGGGTGTCTCAGCAATGAGACCCCTACTGATCAACAAGTTAGGCCCAAAGGGATAGGGCCTAACTTTTCTTTGTGGGAAAACCCCTTTAAGGCCGCGGTCACACGTCCCGGTAGACGTCCGTTCATAACGCGACGCTAGCGCACAGGGGGGGGGTCCTCGGCCCGAACGCACATGTGTTTCCAGAGAAACGCATGCAATTGGCTTAACAATCGCATGCGTTTCCCTGGAAACGCATGTGCGTTCGGGCCGTGGACCTCCCCCTGTGCGCTAGCGTTGCGTTATGACGGACGCTTAGCGGTACGTGTGACCGCGACCTAAGCTATAAACTGTCTGTGTCCTAAAGGGGTTAAGTAGTGGACAACACTGACACCTAGTGTCTGTTCATTGTAAGTCTTGGTCCAGAGTCATGTTTTTTGCTACCATCATTTTTTTTCATATTTAGTGTATTTTATTGATTCTGTGTTTGTCCATCATTAGTTTTTTAATCAAATTTCAGGAAAGAATATATTTATCTTTATATATACATACTTTGCTTTTGGTGTGTATATTAGAGGTTTCATTGCCTTGTATAGGTTTTTTGGGGATTTGTCCCCTGCTTATGCTTTTTGCCTCAAAACCTGGTTTGGTTTATAGTGTATGGTCTTTCAATTTTTGGTTATTAAGGCTGGTGCCACACATAGCGCTTTGTCTGCGCTTGCAAACGCAGACAAAGTCGCGCCCTCCGTTTGCAAGCGCACAAAAAAGTGCTACGTGTGGCACTAGCCAAAAAGTCTTCAATGGTTAAATTAACGCAAAACACCGGTGGCTCGTTCCCGATCGCAGGCGTTTCCATAGAAACGCCGATGCGATTGGGCTGCGGCTTGTCTGCGTTTGCGTTGTCAAACGCAGACAAAGCGGTGCGTGTGGCACCGGCCTGGGGGCGCGTTCACACGTTGCGCTTTGGTTGCGTTTTCATCGCGTTTTAAAACGCATTACAACAGCTGAGGAGGGGTTGATTTGCCTAATTACATTACTGTTAACATTTGCGTTTACAAAACGCATAGTAAACGCGATGTTAACGCATGCGTTGACAATGCGTTACCTCACACGTTTTGTTAACGCATGCGTTAACATAGCGTTAACAAATGTAAATAGGGAAATCACCTCTCCTCACCTGTTGTAATGCGTTTTAAAACGCAATGAAAACGCAACCAAAGCGCAACGTGTGAACAGGCCCTGACGCTACAAAGTCACAAAAAATTTTTAAAACTTTGATATCTCCCCCCTGTAAATACTAACATAGGGTGTGTGGCTTGTGTGCAGGTTTCTCCGGCCCCGGCTCAGCTGATCCCGCACATCACTAATTATTAAGTGATTAGTAGTAGTCCGGGGGTGGCAGAGCCGGATGGGTCTCATCCACACACAGGGGCTCAGCAGCACAAGGATTGGCTGGTAAATACAGGTCTGTGATCTATGTATACTGTGTTAGTATATAGTGCACACATCACTGTTCTATACAGTTTTCTCATTATTCACCCACAGGGGGCGCACAGCTGACATAATTTTCTCTATAAACAGCGCAGGAACGATTTATCAGTGCTATTATGTCAGATTTTGGCATAGAAATACTGAAATACTTGCAATTTCTTGTGCACTGCAATACGTGGTAATGATATTTGCGGCGCTACGCCACCTCCACGCCATGTGGGAGTGGAGGGGTGTGTCTGCCAGTGGAGTGGACGTCTCTCGATGCCTGCATACTTTCAAAAAAACTAGTTTTTTTTTTTTTTTTCTGCTGCCACTCGGCAGATACATCAAGGGCCTTCGAGTGATGTCACACATGGCGTGACAACTAAAAATGGCCTAAAAACGCCATGTGTGACATCACCCTAAGAGTGAAGACACACGTGGTGTTTTTGGGCCGTTTTTAGTTTGTAAAACTAAGATAATTGGTCAAACCTGTCAAAAACGCATGTGTTTTTCAAAAACGCATGCGTTTTTGACAGGTTTGACCAATTATCTTAATTCAAACTGGTCAAAAACGCATGTGTTTTTTTTTTTTTCCGTTCTGAAAACGCTCTACTAAAACGGCCTAAAAACGCCACGTGTGTCTTCACCCTAAGGCCGGTGCCACACGTAGCGCTTTGTCTGCGCTTGCAAACGCAGACAAAGTCGCACCCACCGGGGCGGGCCTCGGCCCGATTGCATCGGCGTTTCTATGGAAACGCCTGCGATCGGGAACGAGCCACCGGTGTTTTGCGTTAATTTAACGCAAAACACCGGCAGCTCGTTCCCGATCGCAGGCGTTTTCATAGAAACGCCGAGGCCCGCCCCGGTGGGCGCTACTTTGTTTGCAAGCACAGACAAAGCGCTACGTGTGGCACCAGCCTTAGGGCGCGGTCCCACGGTGCGTTTGCAAACGCAGACGCAGACCAAACCACGCCCACCGGGGCGGTCCGCGGTCCGATCGCATCGGCGTTTCTCTATGTTTCTATGGAAAACGCCGATGCGATCGGACCGCCCCGGTGGGCGTGGTTTGGTCTGCGTTTGCAAACGCACCGTGGGACCGCGCCCTTAGGCCGGCGCCACACGTGGCGCTTTTGTCTGCGCTTGCAAACGCAGACAAAGTCGCGCCCACCGGGGCCGGCCTCGGCCCGATCGCATCGGCGTTTCTATGGAAACGCCTGCGATCGGGAACAAGCCGCCGGTGTTTCGCGTTAATTTAACGCGAAACACCGGCATCTCGTTCCCGATCGCAGGCGTTTCCATAGAAACGCCGATGCGATCGGGCCGAGGCCCGCCCCGGTGGGCGCGACTTTGTCTGCGTTTGCGTTTGCAAGCGCAGACAAAAGCGCCACGTGTGGCGCCGGCCTCAGGGTGATGGCACACGTGCCATCTTTGGCACGTTTTTAAACAGTCCGTTAAACGCATCACAGCAGCTGAGAAGAGATTTGCCTAATTACATTCCATTTACATAACGCATGCATTAATGCCACATGTGAACGCACCCTTTCAAAGCGCACGTGTGAATGTGGCTCTAGGCTCTGTATGCACTTGTTGGAAGTTCTATAGGTAGAATAGCGTGCAGCATTATGTGGGATGCAACTGAGATGCGCTTGTGGATTAAGGACGCATTCACACATTGGTTTTGAATTCTGCTTAGAAACACAATTCAACCACATTGGGGAGGAGTTTCTCCTAAACGCAAATCCGCTTAGTCTTCACCCCAGTCGAATTCCATAGCAAATGAATGGGGGTAATCATGCCGCTCTATTGTTTTAGGGTTGCAGGGGTAACTGTTCTCATCATTAGTAAGTTATCACCTCCAAATTCCACTAATTAGAATGGATCGGCCGATCCCATACCCATGGACTCCCCATTCATGCTCTGTACTACTGCTATATGGAAGGCCCCCCTGTTCATGTGATGGAGGAGTCCTAGTATTCATATACTTGAAATATAAACATTGGGGGAGATTATGAGAAGAGTCTGAGAGCAGAACTGTTCTAGTTGCCCATGGCAGCCAACCAGAGCTCGGCTTTCACTTTACCACAGCTGTTTATGAAACGAAAGCTGAGCTCTGATTGGTTTCCATTGGAAACTAGAACATATTTACCTCAGAAACTTCTGATAAACCCTATTATGCCTTCTGAGCCCCCCCCCCCAAAAAAAGCCACTTTGTATATAGACACAGATTTAGGACTGAAAATTAAAAAAAATTTTTAACATGTAATACTTCATTTTACCACAGTGTGGTACTGTGTGACCAGGTATTACCATAGCACAGACAGTATGGGGGGCCATTTATCAGCGCTTCATGTCATTTTCTGGCATAAAATCGCTGAAATAATCAGTTTTTTGCCCACCACAAGAAAGTGCAATTATATTTATGGCTACGCCCCCTGCATCCTGCGTAGTTTCTGAAAACGTACGCTGGTTTTTCTACAAACTACACCAGGTCGGGCCTGGTGTAGTATTACGCACAGCGCGGCCACCACATAGATGCGTCATGGGTGCCGGCATATGATACATCTCCTATGTGTATCCCTTAGGGTGATGCCACACATTGTGTTTTGAACCCATTTTTGGTCCGTTTTTTAAGCAGTCCGTTAAAAAAAACCGCATGCGTTATTTGAAAACACATCCATTTTTGACAGGTTTTACCAATTATCTTCATTAAAACTGGTCAAAAACGCATGCGTTTTTTAAGGACTGCTTAAAAACTGACCAAAACCGGGTTCAAAACGCCATGTGTGGCATTACCTTCAATCCAAAAGGATTTTGAGGACAAATATCTTTGGTCTGTATAATAGCGCCACCGTTATCCACAGGTTGTATCTGGTATTGCAGCTCACTAAAGGGACTACTCAATGTATAATTGTTAACCACAGAAGTGAATCAACCGGACACGAGCCCAGTCTGTCAATTATTAAAAAAAACATGATTGCTTTCTTCCAAAAAAACCAGCGCCACGCATGACCACGGTTTCTGTGGGTATTGCAACTTAGGGGAAATAAAGATGAATGGAGCTGGGTTGCAATACCGGCACAAACCATGGTCAGGGGGAGGCGCTGCAGCTGGAGCATATGCTCATTTTGGATGAACATGTTATCAATGTCTAGTTTCCTTCCAAAAACAGTGGCACGCTTATCCACAGGTTGTGCCTGGTATTGCAACTTTTTTTTTACTCTGATGAAATTGAGCTGCAGTACCAGTCACAACCTGCTGACAAAGGTGGCGCTCTTCTTGACAATATTATATTTAATCTCTAAATACAACCTGAATTCCTTCCCTTGTTTTATAGAATTAATTGTAAGGAAATTTATTCTTATTATTTCGGGATCTGTCCTGAAACTCTCTAATATAATTAGATGAGGTTCCTTCCTGTAAGTAGCTTATATCTAGCGGGGCGGCGGGTATTCACCTCCCGGGTCTAGACTGGAGGCAGATGATCAATCCCTTTAATCTCCTCGCATCTGGTTATGAGGACTGATTTGGGCGCCCAATTAATCAGAGGATTACAAAGTGATGCGAAGCAGCAGAGCAGAAGCACCGGTTACTATATATAGATATATAGTAACATTTTTATATTTTTTTTTTTTACTTTTTTTAACATTTTTATGCTTTTCTTCAGTGTGTGTGGTTTTTTTTTTTTTTTTACACTTTGAGTTTTGCCTTATCCAAACATTTTAAGAGGTGTTTTTTTTTTTTTTGTTTTTTGTTTTTTTTTGGGGGGGGGGGTCTGTTTGTTTTGGCAGGAGTTTGCATCCCGCGGTTGCCAGGGTACAGCAGTCTCTCCCGGTTACTGTTTGCACTGTCCACACTGGAGTAATTTGAGTCAATTTGTCTGGACTGTTGTCCTTTTTTTGGGTACATTGTGATTGGGATCCAGCCGCTGACTGCTCACTGTGCCGTGTCCCGGGATCCTTCCTCCCCATAGTTTCCTCATATCCTGGTGACGCGCTGGTCTTCTCACTTGCTGGGTAATGGATCCTTCTGCTTTTTTTAATTTCCCCCTCAGAAGGACAGAGAAGTGGATCCTTTGCCCTAGAGTGTAGGTGTATCTGTGAGCGGGGGCAGAACGAGAACTGATTGGTCCCCAAAACAAAAAATATAGTGCCCTGACACCCATTAGTGTTAATAGCCCCTCATCCATAATGCCTCTTTATTGTAGCCCCCTACTTTTTGAAGCCGCTCCCCCCCCCCCCCCCCAATTAACTTGTAATGAAGCGGGGCCCCCAACTTGTATGCCCTTCATTCTGAAGCCCCACCAACTTGTAATGTCATCTCCTCTGTAGTCAACCCCCCCACACTCAAATTTGTTATGCCCTCCTTTTGGGTAGCCCGCCTTCCTCCCTGCTCCCCAACCCCCCCCCCTCCCCCCCCGACTTGTAATCCCTCCTTTTGGGTAGCCTGCCCCAACAACCCTAAACTTGAAATGCCCTCATTTAGATAGCCTGCTCCCCCACCCTAAACTTGTAATGCCCCTCTTTTGGCAGACCACCACTGCCCTATACCCCTTCCCCCACCCTTTTTCAGACCAGGGTAGCCCTCCCCTCCCCCCAAATTTGAAACTCCATTTGAATAGAACCCCCCCCCCCCCCAAACTTGTAGTGTCCTATTTTGCCCCACATTTTTGCATCTTAAATGCACCCCTTTCCTACTAATCCCCACTTAAGACCGGAAAATTGGTTAAACGCACTATGAATGGACGTAGGCCACTTTCTCAAGTGAACGCCCATTTTAACTATAACATGTGTCCTTTAGAGCCCAGATCTATGCTTGACCTCCGACAAGTCTATGACCGGTGGGGTGACCCCCGGGGGGAGGGCTGTAAACTTGCCCTGTTTATTGCGTGTAGTTGTTGTATTGTGATGAGAAGGTGATGTCACCGGTGAGTCTCCTCTTCCAGTAAATGGTCGTAACGGCAAGTGTCCTGTGGTGGAAGCGAGCGTGAAAATTGTTAAAAAATGTTAGTTTTCAGAGGGCATCGTATGGTCAAGAGGCACCAAGGCTCATTCTATAGATCCCTAAATTGTGAGGCGCTTCCTTCCCTTCCTTGGGGTAGAGTAGCTGCTGGTCTATATTGTAGAACACTGGATGCTCTCTGATATCGAGTTCCAATCTGGTTTAGATTTTTACAAAATTTTGATTCCAAAAAAAAAATCCCTAATGGTTTAGTCACAATTTGGCGCCTTGTGTTTTGTAGGTCTCACCCGTCCCCAGCTGTATTTGCTGACACACAGTAGAGACCCCCTCTCGCCCCCTTCCTTCTTTTCTATCCTCCAGTGTTCCCCCTGGAAGGTTATAAAGCGTCTACAGCTGTGTCCTTTATTAACATGGCCATTCTCTCCCCTGCAAGGGGGCAGCCACGAGATATATTACAGTCATTACCTCTGTCTTAAAACCTCTGCGCTTTCGACTGGGAAAAGTCTCTCCTCACAATAGAAGGGTGTTTTTTTTTTAACTTTTCCTGGCTTGCATCTTAAATATCGGACACTTGGCTCTAATCGCTGGTGCAGATAGAAGAAATCAAAGCTCGGAACAATTCCTCAAGGTGTAAACGCTCTGGGATAATATTGCGAGATAAATTCTTGCTAAAATGCAATACAAAAGGATTAAAAAGTGACACTTTTTTTTTTTTTTGTTTCTATAGGAAATGGCGCCACTTTCCAGCATGGCTGTGTCTGGTATTGCAACTTCAGATCCGCCCTAGTGTCCTGATGCCTAATGACTTGAAGGGAATCTGTCAGCAGTTTTAAGCATACAAAGCTCCAGACTGTGCTAGGGAGCGTTTTGTACCCTGTAATGTCTTATTTTATTTGTATTTGCCCTCCTTGGTTTATAAAGAACTACAAAATGGGTTAGCGCTATAAAATAATCTTTATTTATAATGTACTGCAGCACACCCCTTCACCCTATCCAGTGCCATGACTCATTGCCCTAGCAGGTTTGTGTGACTACGACAACAGTAAATCAGAGGGGAGGGGCTGTGCAGCAGTACAGTGAATAATTCTAACCCTCCACTCCAGCTACAATCCTGGAATATAAATGCATAGTTTACAGTTCTGCTGCTACTAACACACAAACGTGTGATATGATCTCCAAGGACATTCTTGTATGGTCCAAACTGCTGACGGATTCCCTTTTACTCTTTTTAAGAGTTGTAACCCAAGAGTCCTTTTCCACTGTAAAAGGGTAATTAAAAGTGATCCTCATTCCGGAGGGAAAAAAAAAAAAAATTATGTAATCGATACCTAGAGGATACCAAATTTTTTTTCCCCTTAACTCGCTGCCTTTCTTTGTTGGTTCTGGTTGTATTAAGCATATGGATACACCAGTGATAAGGGGCGTGTCTTCAACTACCAATGGTTTTGGACATTATTATAATATTGGGTCTTATAAATGAAGATATTTATAAATTGGGGTGATACAGTAGAGCAGGCATAAGTCAGGTAACTAAAAGAGGACAGTATAAGGGGTACAGGAAAGAGGGCATTTTAAATAGGGGGGGGGGGATACTGAAAGGGGGTCTTTATAAGGAGGGCACTGGGAAGCATGATACAGGTACTGGTGTTACAAGAAGTTGGCATTGTACTATGTGGGACCCCATAGGGCAACTTTATATAGTGGGGTACTATTCTTTCAGGGTACACTAGGGGGTGGGGGTTAAGGGCAGGGATTGGGACCCAAAATGGTGCTGCATATCTTGTACAATGCACAAGATGAAAGCTGTGGCGAATCTATGAAGCAGTACCCCCCCCCCCCCCCAAACTTTTTTTTATTCTTATATTTTTATTTTATTTTTTTTAATAGATTAAGCAAGAAGCTATGAAACGCTCCACTTCCACTCTCACGTCTTCAAAAGTGGCCACAGATGGTGCCGAAAAATGGAACAACATGAAACCTGGAAAGGAAACTTCTAATGGTTCTTCAAGTAGTTCATCTAATCCCAAGACCAAAGGGCACAAATGTGGAACATTGAAAGATTCCTCCAAAACCGGTCACGCCCCTGAGGAACTCCTAGCACAGACCATCGATAGACTCTCTGTTACCGAGGCGCAAAGTCACACAAGGTGAGGGAATTGCTAAAGTACATAAGATTATGAAGCTTTTCGATGAGGTAGAACAAGAATACCCTAATAGGGGATGTTAAGAGGTTGTAAAACTGCTTCCAAAAACTGCTCCTCTGTTGACTTTGGGTAGTGCTTGTGCTAGTGCTTGAGGTGAATTGAGCTTAACCAAACCATGGTCAGATGTGGCTTTGTTTTTGGAAGAAGGCAGCCATGTTTTGCAACCCCTGGTACATCAAACTGTATGTTTCCGGTCTTCTAGCCCCACTGTAGATGCGGAAGAGTCTACAGGGAACAGGAGAGACCTTCAAGGGCTCAGACATAATAGTGGTCAAATTTCCTTGAAAGTGTGGGAATAATTTGCTTAAAAGTAAGTAATCCTAGGGATAGGTTGTATTTCATGGCCTATAATGAGTATGGAAGATCAGGGGTATCGAGGGGCCTCCACTAAACATTGCACAAAATTTGGCTTGGGGCGGTGGCCACTTGTTCCTCTCAATATACAAATCCTTACTTGGCATTTTTGTAGAAGTTTTGCAAATGGGTTTGGGTCAGGATCGAGAGCGCGTGAATGTCTGGAAAAGCCAACCAATCGGTAGAAGCACCTCTCCATTCTCTGTGTAGCGGCCATCTGAGGTCAGTGCGACCCAACTAATTGCAATATTTTTTTTCTTTTAGGACAAATCGCCCCTCCAAGCCACCATCAAGCAAGAATATTCCCCGTCCCCGAAGTCCATCATCCAGTTCTGCACTAGAGGATATCGCTGATCTGATTTTGAAGAGTTTTTGTAAGAACATAATAGTCATGGTAGGAGCGGGGATCAGTACGGCCAGCGGTATACCTGACTTCAGGTGAGCAGAATTTAAGTTTTCGGAAAAATTCTTGGATCCATGGCGAGCCTGGTGTCCACTGGTCACTGACATGGGGTTGCACTGCAATACCAGACACCACCAAGGACCAGGGTGGAGATGTTCTACATAACACAATGCAATTCTCAATGGACGTCTTGAGTAACGTTGATTGTTGCCCTCCAGGACCCCTGGTTCCGGCCTGTACGACAACCTGAACAAGTACAAAGTCCCCTATCCGGAAGCCATCTTTGACATTGATTATTTCACCTACCATCCTGAACCGTTCTTTACTCTTGCCAAAGAATTATACCCCGGAAAATACAAGCCCAATATTGTGCACTACTTCCTGAGGCTGCTACATAACAAGGGTCTGCTACTGAGATGTTACACCCAGAACATCGATGGACTAGAACGGAGTAAGATCTGGATACACACTCCCACTTGTATTTTTGTAATGGAGAATTCAGTGTTTTTGTTTTTTGTTTCCAGTGGCCGGGATCCCTCCCGAAAAGCTTGTGGAAGCTCATGGAACCTTCTCCACCGCTTCATGTCATCTGTGTTACACCCCATTCCCTGCTAAAGAGGCGCGGGTACTGACCACACCCTTGGCCATAAACTTTGGAGTTTTTTTTTTTTTTTATTCTTTGTTGAGTGACCCCTTTGTACATTACTGTTTTTTTTGTTTTCTTTGAAGGATTGCATCATGGGTGGCAAAACTCCCCGATGTAACGTCTGCTATGGAGTGGTGAAGCCCGATATTGTTTTCTTTGGTGAGGACCTTCCAAAAAGTTTTTCCAAGTTCTCCAAAGATTTTCCTAAGGCCGACCTGCTCATTGTAATGGGGACATCCTTGGAGGTAAATCTCTTTGCAGTCCTGTAGTATCGACATTGGGGACATGGGGTTCTTGTCACCAGGTCCTAACATACTAAATGCACCCAGTGTTGAGACCTTCACTAATTAAGGAGCCAAGTGTTGTTCCTCTTGGGCTAAGATAAGATCTCCTCTTTAAAGAGGGTCCTTCTCCACCTCCATCTACAACAACCTCTTTGACAGTTGCTCCTCCACTGATTCTAGAATCCTTGGAATTTAGGTGTCCAAACTTTCGTGGAGAGACTAATTAGCATATTGGGTGTCCCAACTGTCAGGTGGGTGGTCCTTGGGAGGGGAGGAGTGGATAAAAACCCTGCCAAGGTTTAATTAAAAAAACAAAAAAAAAACACTTATTTTCATTCTCAGATTGAACCCTTTGCCAATATTGTAAACTCTGTGCGCCCAAACGTTCCGCGGCTTCTGATCAATCGTGATCTCGTCGGACCGTTTGAGAACAATCCTTTGAAGAGCACGGATGTGGTAGAGCTGGGAGAACTCTGTGAGGTCATTCGAAAGTTTGTCAGTGTCCTGAATTGGCAGACGGATATGGATGAGATCCTTAAATCGGCAAAGTTCTAGCCAGGTAATGTCAAATTTACTGCACTTTTTTTTTTTTTTTTTTTTTTTTTTTATTTCTCATTGGTTAAAATACAATTTCCTGTGTAACTTGGAGATCCGCGGGGGCGTGTCCTGGTATTCCTACTGCATCATGGGAGTGAAATTTTTTTTTTTTTTTTTTTTTTCCCCCTCCATGTAAAAGTAGATCTTTCCCTAGTGTTCAGATCAGTTTGAAAAAAAAAAAGTGACTGCTCAGGTGTGCTAGCATAAGGGGTTGTGATGTATCCCCCATTGCCTTTGCCTAAATCACTTTATAGGCCCCGCCTACAAGGATTGTACAAAATGTAGGAGACTATAAGGTCAAGTGAGTTGCAATACCACTCACAATCTATGGCTAGGGTGGCACTGTTCAGCAGTTTGTTTGTTTTTTTTGGTTTTTTTTTTATGGGTTTTTTTTTTTTTTTTGTGGTATGTGTATATACTTTTATTTTTATTTTATTTTTTAATCCAAGAAATTTTTAACTTCTGTTTCCTTTTCAGTGTGGATTTCATTTCCTACAACTTTGCTCTACCTGAGCTTCCGTACTAGCAATTCTTCGGACCATATTTGGTGACCTATGAGCTAGACCAGAACTCTGCATGGGACCGGGTTCCTTAGTGATCCAGATGTTTCCATACATTATAATACTTGTAAATATATTTTAAATATAATATGAAAGTTTGAATTTTTTTTAAATCGAGGAAGAATTTTTGCTAAATATTTTAATGTGAGCAAATTTTAAATAAAGTTGTAAAGGATTATAAAAGGAACTATCAAATTTTTCCCCTGAAACAGCACCACTCTTATCCAATGGCCATGACCAGTATTGCAGTTTAACCTCAAAACACTTGAACAGGGATAAGCTGCAATACCAGATGTGGCCTTTGACAAAAGGTGGCGCTGTTTTTGAAGAAATCTTTGAAGTTATAGGCCAGCAATTAATATTGTGACCCCCCCCCCCATTGTTTTTGTCAACATAAGTCTGTTTTTTACGTGTCATAATTATAATCTTTAATTGCTGTGTGTAAAGTTTTTAACATTGGTATACAATATTTCAATAAAAATATTTGCTTTGTTTTTTTTGTTTTTTTGTTCCTGTGCAAAATTCATTTTCCTAGTGATTTCTGGTGGAAGTACCATACCAAAACTAAAATACTGATCCATGCATAAAGAAACTATAAAACCTATTTGGTTGAATGCTGTGGCATTTTCACCTACAACCAGGGGTAGTTTGTCACATGTCATACCCCTACCTGTGGATTGGTTATTAACAGTGGTGTAACTAGAAGCTGATGGGCCCCAGTGCAAAGTCTGTGCTAGGCCCCCGACTATAATGTATGGCTTATAGTAATAGTCTTCTCATATGGAAAAGACACCATAAGGGCCCCCTAAACCTCTTGGGCCCGGTTGCAACCGCACCCTCTGCACCCCCTAAAGTTACGCCCCTGGTTATTAGAGCAATGACTTATAACCTGGATTCAAATTCATCTGGTCTTGGGGATCAGGAAGCAATGTCTTTACATTGCTTAACAATTATGCTAATGTACTGAAGACATTCATCCAGTCACAGCAGAATTAATTCAACTCCTGATCACATGATACAATGATGCTCTGACTCTCAGGAAATAAGATTTTTTTGACTTGGGAGGGGAAAGGTCAGAGTGCTATTGTAAAGGCGCTCCTTTCTGGTCCCTCAAACCAGTGGAATTAAATTAAGGTAGAACCGCAAAAGTTGAAACGTGTTGGGAGTGGTTTTCGAGCTGATTAACTCCTTAAGATCAAAGGGTTTTGTTTTTTTTTTTTTTTTTTAGCTCATTTCTAGCTCTCCACCTTCAAAAACCCATAACTTTTTAATTTTTCCCGTTTACAGAGCTGTGCGAGAGCTTATTTTGTGTGTAACAAGTTTTACTTCTCCGTCATATTTATTATTCCATGCAGTGTATTTGGAAGCTGGAAAAAAAAATTTCAAATGTGGAAAAAAAAACCCACGTTTTGCGTCACATTCTTGTGGGCTCAGTTTTTACGACTTTCGCCGTGCGCTCCAAATAATGCCTATGCTTTATTCTTTGGTTCGGTATGATCACAGTAATCCCAAATTTATACAGGTTTTATTCTGTTTTCATACATTAAAAAAAAAATGAAACCTGTAAAAAAATTTGACATCTTCTGACGCTAATAACTTTTTCATACTTTGGTGTAAGGAGCTGTGTGATGTCATTTTTTGCTAAATGAGCAGTTTTTATTCCATTTTTGATGTAAAATGGTGTAAGTTGCGTTTCAGACATTTGGGCGCTATTTTCCGTTATGTGGCTCACAGTTTGCAATAAGTTTTTATTTTTATCAGGCATTTTAGAGATCGAGTGCCCAAAATGAGACCCAAAAAACTCTAGCTTTTCCCAAAGTGCCAACACAGCAATTTAGGCAGTAACAAATTTATTGTTACCAGAATTTTGGAGCTCCAATCCGACCCTCTTCTCACTCTTTGGACAGGACCAAGCAGCACAGGATGGGTCACTTTACAATAGCAGGGCACTACTTGGACTGCCTGAGACTGCAGGAAGATGCCATGTCTGGCAAACTCTGTGCCTGGGAGACAGCCTCTGTGCCACAGAGATACCTCCGAGTGCCATAGGTTCGCCACCACTGCCCTAGATGGTCTGATCGTTCCTACCATATACTGCAATCGGACTGCAAATATACTGCAATATACTGCATTGCAGTATATGGCATTTTTGCACAGTATTCATTACAATGAGCCACTGGCTCATTGTAACGAATCTTCAGAAACCAGACTGACTCATGGCAATCGATCGCTGTACCCCTTCCCAATGACGTTCGGGGGAGTAACAATCAAATCCAAGATAGCGGCGCTCACGTGCCTTTGTCTTAAGTGCCACTGGCAGCATCGGAAGGGTTAATTGCTTGCATCGATCGCAGTTATTAGCGGTGGGAGTTTGCTGCAATATGCAACAAACACCCCCCCCTCTTCATACGCCCAGGCAGCTTTGTGCCTTATAGCTACAGCACAGAGCGTGAAGGTGTTAATCCCAAAGGTTAAAACAATTTGATGTTATAATTCGACTGGTCTAAGGGACCAGGAAGCAGCGTCTATACAGGTGTTCACTTAACACCCAACTTACAGACAACCCCTACATACAAACAGACCTCTGGCTGTTGGTAATTTACTGTACTTTATCCTTAGGCTACAATAAACAGTTATCACAGGTGTCTGCAATTAAACCTTGTTAATCCCAGTTCTTATGACAACCCAATATTTTTTAAAATCCAATTGTCAGAATCCCAAAAAAATTTTTGGCTGGAGTTCTATTATAATACAGTTCCGACTGGTTTTACATTGACCTCCCCACTAGGTCAAAAATCTCCCTTCCTGAGAGTCCAAGCATCACTGTATCAAGTGATCGATGGGTTGGATTAAAGCTGCTGTGACTGGATGAGTCCCAGGCTGCACTGATCAGCTGTAAAGTGTCTGTAATGAAGCTTTATTGATAATCCTTGGTCCAATCACAGCAAAAAAAATTTTGTCTGGACCTACAATTATAAAATATACAGTTCCGACTTACAAAAGAACAAACCTACAGAACCTAAGTTGAATTTGTATGTATGTAACCCGGGGACTGCCTGTATAGACATGACCATCTGTGTATCAGGTGCCTAGTAAAAACTTCCAAAAACTAGAAATTTTTTTTTTTTAAATTTTAATTGCCAATTTGGTAAATCAGCCGCACACAGTCCTTATAACCAATACATAACCGTGTAAATATGTAAATCTCCATATATACAGAGCCCAGTGTGTAGGATATGCATAGAGCTGTTGAGGCTTAGTGGTCCAGTACATACATCCCAGTGTGGGGGCGGATTGACCCCCCGATCCAGGACGGCAGAAGGTACATTAATACTGATCGTGAGATCGCATCCAAATACGGCAGAACATCTTTTATACGGAATCCTCCACGTAACATTAAGTCTCCTGTCCCATGAATAAAGGGTCACCTTGTGCCCCGCTGCAATTATTTTGTACCTATTTAAAGAGCATTTCCCCAGCTAAAGACACAACTAGAGACTTTTGGAGGGCTCCAGCCAAACTAACGCTTCCTTAAAGGGGTTTTTGGGAAAAAGATGAAAGTGGGAGGAGCCTGACCACTTCCGTTGCAGCTGCTGAGACACGCCCAGGAAACTTGCCTGCTCAGCCAATCACCGACTAAGGCGATTCACTCATGGGACTGCGAATCCAATCACCAGCTGTAAGTTTTCCCCTATCCACAGTTTAGTTTGCTGGTTGATGTGATCCATGAGGGTCCTGTCTCTGGAATACCCAAGAAAAGGGGCCCATTGTACCCCAAATTAATAAAACTGATACAAGCACATGTGTCCCGCTATTCCAGTGCCATAGCCAATGAATGTTGTGGCAGTGCATGTGCTTGACTTGTACCCAAAATAAAGGGAGCAGTAAGTCGAGCATACACACTGCCGCACTAGAGGATAAAGGGGCCACCAGCTGCTTTATTCATTTTGGGTACAACACACCCCGATCTTAGTGATCTGTGAGGGTCCCACCACCGCAGAGCAAGTCTTCCCCTAGTCTGTGAAGAGGGGTTAACTTGTTGTGACTAGACAACCTTTTAAAGGGGTTAACGGGAAACGTTAATGAAATTAAAGGGATGAAATTATGCCAAAATATGAATCTGCAGGGGGAGTGGTAACATAACAAAACTGTACTTGACACAGAGTCCCCAAACTGTTTTCAGGAGATGCACAAGTATCATAGAGCCGCTGCAACAATCGGACTCCTAATCAGCATAATTTAACCCCTTTAAGAACTTGAATAAGGTCATCAAAACCGTAAGGTTATATTCACACAGGAGGATTTTTTACACAAAAAAAAAAACCCCCAAAAAACCCTTGATCCCATTTGTCTTTTTAGGGGAAATGCTCTTCTTTCGGGGACACTGGAAATGTAACAAATACTAAATTCATAAATTACTTTTTTTTTTCTTGTAAAATTTGGACATATCAAGAGTATAAATAGCAATCATAGGAAACAAAAAAAAAAAACTGAACAAAAACACCAGCAGGTTTCAGGTCTAGTCTGAATCCGAACTGTCCGGCTCGGCGATCTGCGAGTAGCGCACGGCTTCTGCCAGCGGAGTCATCGTCCCGTCGGGTTTCACTGCCATCGGTTTGATAAGATCTTCTCTGAAAAACAAAAGTTAAAAATAAATAAATTAAAAAAAACTATTCAGTGCCGGACAATAACAGGGACGCTACCTCCTCTGGAGACCCCCGCTAGACCTCGGGGAAGAATGGCTGACGCTCGCTCTGGCCCAATTAAAGGTGATGCCCTTTAAGGACGCTGCCAATACCTCTCGCCTTGTCCACTGTCCTCTATGTTTTTGTCTATTACTTTTGCACCAATTAAGAAGGGGGCTCGTTGAGGGGGGAGGGGAGGTGGTTGCGAGGCCCCGTTCTGCAGGCACATCTTCTAGTGGTGCTTGAAGCGCAGTCGATTCACTAGGAATTAGCCGACCCTTTGTCTGCGCAGATTTAATTACCGAGCTGACAATCAGTTTAATCCTTTTAAGGTTTCCCGACGGCTCTTCAACATTAATCCAATTATATCTGCCCCGGCGAAGGCCCCGCCGCTTTACTGATCATCAAATATTGATTCCAAGTTAATAAATTCCCAACTATATGGAATCTACCAAAAACGGAGCGTGTACAGGTCCTCATTGGGTCCATATTTTATGTACTGAACACAGATCCAGTGGTTTCGGATGTTAAGAGTCCTACCGATCCATTGTATGGAAATGATGGAAATAGCCAATCACATCGTTCGGCTATCTCCAAAAGCTGCATCAGGGTGCACGCTCGTCCTGCTCCGCCCATCAGTGGGAACGGGATACTTTTCATTAGTTTGCTGGGGGTCCTGTACACATAATTAGAGATGAGCGGACCCGACATTGCTCTTGGCCAAATCATAACCATGGGTAGTCACTAGGGGAGTCAATTTGCCAGATTTGCTGTTCGTTCACCAATCCGGCAACATGTCCTGGTCACATGGCCAAGCACAAACCTTCAACTAGAAACATCAGGTCCGCTCATCTCATAATCCCTGTAGTCAAACCCTCACTAATCACCTTGTTATCCACTATCCTGCCGTAGGGGACAACTTTAATATTTGGAACAACCCCCTTTAAGGCACCTGTGCCTAGATGTGCAATCACCTTTCATTCAGGACCCCTATACTTGTGATAAATTAGCCAAATTAAGGGTTTTGGGCAGAATCCATCAATGGAATCTGAATCAGAATTATCTTACTTATCTTTGATGTGAAGATGGTGAGGGGGGGGGGTTGTTAAAGTCATTTTACATATATAAAATCTCAAATATAATATATATCAAATGCCCTTATGAGGGCCTACAAACTAGCTGTGATCTGTGGAGAAACCTGGATAAAAGTGCTCAATTTCCCTGCAGCACCCCCACAGGTGAAGTGAAGCATTACATCATGTCATGTGGGGCGGGGCTCTAAGGGTTTTCCCATGGATTACAGCTATCCACTGCCTGAGTGCACTTCCTACCATCTATATACTACAGAGAATTCATTCCTTAGTGTAGAACTTAGAACTTTGGCTGTAATTGCCATCATCCTATACTGTCCTGAATCACATTCCTTCACCGGCTTCCAGGTCTCCTTAGAGGAGCCGTCCATTCACCTATAAGCTTAATGAGATCTGTACCTGGAGAAAAAAAACAATCACTGTCTTCCATATAGAACCTTTCATCCTGACAGACAAAGCCACCACACTGCGCCTCTAACCATATACAATTAATGACCGTCTGCTGCGAATCAAGATCCTTTCACCCTCCGAGCCCTCTCCCTATTAATATTTTGTGTTAATTGAAGTCTAAATACTTTCTCTTCCCTTTCTATTTCGTGATTTTGTTTTGTCACCCGCTACAAAGAGCGACAACAGCATCGCCTTAACAATTAGCCTGTAATTATGTCTCTTTAATGAGCAGGCCCCGCACAGGCCGCCTGCCCGCTCGCCCGTCCTCTTCTTTCCTTGACTGAATATATTACGGGAGTCGGCGATAATTGGACCCGATTCTTAGACTGTTGGATTCCAAGTCCCAACAAAAGGTTGGCTGGCAGCGCAAAATCCTAACTAGAAGCCATTGTGATATATAGAAAGCGTCGCATTCACCGCCTCTCACTTATTAAAAATATAGGTGGACATACAAAAAAAGGATAGAAGGTAGGGGGAGGGAGGAGACAAAATTAGGAGAATATGAAATATAATGGACTGTATAGAAACTACTTCAAGGGGTGGTAAATATTAAAATGTTCACATTTTCTAATGAGGCCCCTGTTCCTATTTGAGCCTGGACTGCATATACATGAGAAATTGCGCCCTTTCCGATAATTACGTGACTCGTAGTCTTCATTATCCAGCTGCTTTCCTTACTTTACTATCGGAGACCTAGCTGCTATGACTCACTGCTACGCCTCCTCTCCATCTCCTTGTATGTAATCTGTTTCTGCATATTATTCGACATAATGGGGGTCATTTATCTCATTTCCCCCTTCCCTGAGCTCTTATAGCAGTATATGAGAGTCTATTAGACAAAGACAAATTAGGTGCAAACAAATGTTGGTTTTTTTTGTCTTATTAAGTGCAAATTTGTTGCACAAATCATACCATTGCTTTTGCCAAGCACGGTCAGGACTGGTGTGTTATTGCGCAATTATTTGCGCCCATATAGGCACAAATTAATTAATTACCTATTGCAACTACTCACTGCTCCCCATTCACCTCCTGACATGACATCTATGTCATCTGTCATCTGGTGGTGGTCATTATGTGACTCGTAGTCTTAATGTTAAAGCTTGCTTTCTGCTCTGTACTAATATAGATCTGGCAGCTGTGACTCACTGCGCCCTGTCCACTCTCCATGGGCTTCTACTTAATCTGTTCCTGGTCATTAAGTCATTTGCAGTGTTCATTTTCAAGCAGTTTTCCTCTCTTTACTAGTAGATATCTAGCTGCTGTGACTCACTGCTCTCCGTAGACATCTATGTCATCTGTTTCTGGTAATCATGCGACTTTTAGGCTACATTCAGACAAATGTGTGCCCACTGTACCGTAGCACGGTGGGAACACGTCAGCGTCCAGGAGAGGAGAAGGGGTGAACGCTGCGTACCCCCGCCCCTCTCCATAGAGATGGCTCACGGCCCCGTAATACGGGGAAACATAGGACATGTCCTATATTTTCCCTGGGTACAGAACGGTACCGCTCCATACGGCTCCTTGCGCCCATTGTCGCCCTTGCACCCATTGTCCCCTGACGGCCATGTGAATGTAGTCTTAGTCTTCATTTTAAAGGCTGCCTTTCTCTGTACTAGTGTGGATATAGCTGCTGTGACTCACTGCTCCCCATACCCTCTCCGAATACTTCTACATAATCAGTTCGTATTCTTAATTTTCCAGCTTTTTTCCTTTCTGTACTAGTGGAGACCTAGCCTCTGTGACTCACTGTTCCCGCTCCCCTCTCCACAGACATACTTGCAAGCAGTTTGCGGTCATTATGCGACTCGTAGCATTCACTTCCCAGCTGCTTTCCTCTCTGTACTAGTGGAGACCTAGCTGCTGTGACTCATTGTCCTCCATTCTCTTCTCCGTAGAAATCTATGTGATCTGTTTTCTGGTCATTATGTGACTCGTAGTCTTCACTAGTACAGAGAGGAAAGCAGCTGGGACTAGGAGTCACATAATGATCAAAACGGAATACATAGATGTCAATTGGGAGCAGTGTGTCACAGCAGCTAGATCTCCACTAGTACAGAGGAGAAAGCAGCTAAAAAAAAATGGAGATCTAGCTGCTGTGACACACTGCTCCCCCTCCCCTCTGCATAGATTTCTATGTAATGTGACACCTCAGTGATGATCTGGAATAAATCTTGTCACAATCACTACAGAGGATGGGAATACCCCTTTAATATGTTCAAAACCACTTCTTATACAACAGTCCGGGCCTAGGTGGCGCCAGTACCTGGAAAGTTTGTCGAACATGTTGACGAGTTTCATCGCCTCGTATTCCTTCTGCTCCTCGGTCATTTCATCTATAGGATTTGGCAGCGGCTCCTCCGCGTGACCCGTTATCAGATTGATGCTGGAAAACAGAACGGGGCACTGGAATATTTCACAATTTATTCACATCAAGCTCATGTGGTGGACAGCGATATGTACTAGAAACCCTATAGAAGTGTGCCATCCTCATGTACTGCCCACACAGGCCCAAAAGATGCCCATTCCATCAATTGATCAACTTTATTAGGTTTGTCCCCTGATGCTGCCCGTCAAGATGGCGAAGCTCCACACAGATCTGGATCTCCATGTCATGAGGTAAATTTTCCTCACAGGGTTTTGTATCCACCTAGAATAACCTTGATGTTCTTCAAGGTGACTTCCTTGTTGGCATGCTTACAGGAGGTGACAACTGTGACCTGTACAACTACGCACAAAGTTCCAGTCATGAATTAGTCCCCGGGACGTGTATGAGGAGTGCAGAAGATACTAGACAAGACGAGCCCGTCCAACCATCTATACAGTACTCTGAAAATTCATATACGGATAGATATGAGAGAGATGCATGACATACATGCATGGAGACAGAAAGATGTGAGGAAGATAGGGATGGCAGAGCACTAGATAGAGAAAAGACAAGCCCGACCTATCTGAAGGTGAACAGATCGATGGATAAAGATGGATGCAAGACAGATGGAGGCAGACAGACCGATATAGATGTATGGAGAGACAAAGATAGAGATGCGAGAGGGGGGCAGATAAAAAGATAGACGTAAGACACATGGAGAGACCGTCAGACAGATATGGATGGATACGAGATCGATATGAGGTAGAGGGAGAGACATGAGAGAGAGGGAGAGACATGAGAGAGAGGGAGAGACATGAGAGAGAGGGAGAGACATGAGAGAGAGGGAGAGACATGAGAGAGAGGGAGAGACATGAGAGAGAGGGAGAGACATGAGAGAGAGGGAGAGACATGAGAGAGAGGGAGAGACATGAGAGAGAGGGAGAGACATGAGAGAGAGGGAGAGACATGAGAGAGAGGGAGAGACATGAGAGAGAGGGAGAGACATGAGAGAGAGGGAGAGACATGAGAGAGAGGGAGAGACATGAGAGAGAGGGAGAGACATGAGAGAGAGGGAGAGACATGAGAGAGAGGGAGAGACATGAGAGAGAGGGAGAGACATGAGAGAGAGGGAGATATGAGATAGAAAGATATGAGATAGATAGATGAGGATATGAGACAAGATAGATAGATGCATGGATAGGTGAGGGTATGAGATAGATAAATATATAGATAAATGTGAAGCAGATGTAGGTAGATCTAGATAGAATGGAGACGGATACAGATATTCGTACTTGGGTTTTGCCTTGATGTATTCCTCAGTGTCCGTGTCCTCGTCATCAGAATACCAGCGATCGCCCCTTCCTCCGGCCAGGAGTCCTCTAGCAGCCAGCAGCCCTGCAGCATTTCCATAGCCCGTATATTTCAGCAGATTGTCCACTGCCAGGAAATTAACAAAATCTACAGTTTAGTAAAGTCCTGAAAGTTTTTAGCCTTTTTCTTATGGATTTGTCTAAAGATTTCCCCAGGGCAACGAAAGTGATAGAATTAAAAGAAAACCACTACGACTTTCAATCCTCTGCTGCTCCAGCTGATCCCTGCCACAGATACACATGTGACTGCGGCAGCCAATCGCTGACCTTGAAGAAGAAGAAGGGCTGGACCTGGCAAATAAGGCAGACTTAAGGATCCTTTGTTCTGCTGCAGCCAGTTATCTTACAGTTTTCAATAAAATTTTGACCCAAAATTGACATAACATCTTTTTTATTGGATACCCATAACCCCTGGGAGCAGACATGAGGAGGCCACCGGCATGACAAGTACACGCCAGTAGTCGTCCATCAGCAGCGATCAGGATTAGACAATTACCTCTCTCCTTGCATAGAACAAATAGAAATTCAGCAGCAATTTGCTTGACCCCCAGGTCCACATGGGTCATCAATCGCACCAATTTGTTCCTTACGGTTGTCCCCACTTCTGGCCGGTTGGAGACGTCCCTAAGTGGTGGAAGAACCTATAGAAAAATTATAGACACAGATCAGACAAAAAAAAAAAAAATCTAAAAAATTTGGCAAGATTGATGACTGTGGTTGTACAGACTCTCCATCCTTATGGGTGACAACCTACCTCACTTATAAGTGGGAACACAACATTGTGGTGGCAGAAGCTTATTTCATAAAATTGTCTGTATTCTAGAATGCAGACAATATCCATGGCGAATAGTTTCAACATCGGAGCGGGAATTGCTCGCCAGTTCAGCACTGGACAGAGAAACGATCCGTCTCGTCATACAGTGTCACGACGTTCAAGAGCATTTGGACTGAAAGCCTATTCCGCAGTGACCACAACTCTCTCAGCAGAAAGCATCAAAAGGCTAGACTCACCTTGCTAAGGAGCAGGTTGTGTGGACAGAAAAGTGGCCACTGTTCATTTTAGTGAAAAAAAGTTTATTCTATTTAAAATAACAAAAAAAACAAACTGGGGAAAGACTGAACCCACAGTGTGTACAGAAGTCAGTGACAGGTCGTATAGGAAGTGTCATGGTTTGGGAAAAGTTTCCTGCAGTGGGAGCTCTCATACAGCTACATGACAGAGGAGAAGTGTCCACAGTTCATTTTAGTGAAAAAAGCAGGTTTATTCTATTTAGATCTGATGGGAAACATTATTTTCTTCAACAAACTGGGGAAAGACTGAATCCAAAGTGTGCAGAGAAGTCAGTGACAGGTTGTGGAGGAAGTGTCATGGTTTGGGAAACGTTTCCTGCAGCAAAAGTTGGAGCTCTCATACAGCTACATGACTGCAAGTGTGTATCAGAACCTTTTTCAACAACATGTGATTCCATCCTTGCGTTCATCACTCAATAAGACAACAATTTTCACGCAGGACCATGCCCCCTGTCACACAGCAAAATGGGCAGAGCAATTCCTTGAAACAAAAAACATTGAAACAACGAAATGGCCACAGCCCAGAATCTGGATCTAAACCCAATAGACAATGACAAAGTTATGGCCAAGAAGCAGTAGTCACAGAACTGTGGAAGAGACTGGAAGAAGAGTGGAGCAGCATAAGAGACTAGTGATGTCCTGTGGCCGGTGCTGAAGTCATAAAGCAAAGGCCTGTGCACTGCCTTCTGATTTTAGACTGTTATAACCTTCAGATAATGTAATTATAATCTCTCTGTGCTACAGTCATTGCTGTTCTCTAAATTATGATCCTCATTTTTAATGCAAAATAAAAAAAGTTTCATGTTGATACTTTGGCAATTGTGTATGGGCAGCACGGTGGCTCAGTGGTTAGCACTTCTGCCTTGCAGTGCTGGGGTCTTGGGTTCAAGTCCCACCCAGGTCAACATCTGCAAAGAGTTTGTATGTTCTCTCTGTGTTTGCGTGGGTTTCCTCCGGGTCCTCCAGTTTCCTCCTACACTCCAAAACATACTGGTAGGCTGATTAGATTGTGAGCCCCATGGGGACAGGGTCCAATTTGACAAACTCTGTGCAGCGCTGTGTAATCTGTAGGCACCATATAAATAAATATTATTATTATTATAACACTATTCTAGTGACATGGTGACCACTTAAGAAAAAAAATGTTGATCAATGGAGATTATATTATTTCTGAAAAAAAATCAAGTGATCATACATTGTTCTCGAATTTTGATCACCAGTGTAGATGTATCTGCCACATCCAGCCCTGATTGTACACTGCAGACAAAGTTACCTCCGCTTTCAGATACTTCCGGATAGGTCTGTGCGCCCTGGAACACTCTGTGAGTAAGCTGAGGACCGGAGTGAGGCCTTCTCTGTAGCTGCATCCCTGAGATAAGGAGGAAAGAAGAAGGAGAAGACGTGATGCTGGGCACATTGTGTATAAACAGGAAATATACAAGTAAATCCACTTAGAGGCAGCAATGTCCTGATAAACCGCAGCCAGATACAGGATCCCCGGCTCCAGGGAACAGCCAAATCATCCATCAGACTAAGGGTAGGCCAAAGGCTACACTCTGATACTGTATAGTGAATGAAGTTGTCCAGCCACGGCCCGGGGCCCGCCACGGCCTGACCCGGCCCAAATCCCATAGTACCCCAAATGCAAAATCATCACTGTGTTAGGCACTCTATCCGCTTTCCAGAAATGCTTTTCGCCTTTCCCATCGATCTGTTATTTAAGAAAAAAATACTGTTTTTATCTTTATGCAAATAAGTTTGTCAGTGCAACAGGGGCGGAGCCATGTCTGCCGATGCACACTTTTTACTGCTATATATCACATATATTCTAAATGCCATCAAAGACGCAAGACTTCCCCCTTTTACTGGATTCTGGAAATCGCTAGCAAAAAGAAGACGGGGGAAAAAAAAAAAAAAAAAAAAGGTAAAATAGGTACAACAATAGGGATGGCCCCGCCCAAAGTGCACCGAGAAGCTCATTTGCAAGAAAATAAAAATTTTATTTACTTAAAAATGACAGATCCCGGAGATTCAGGAAAGATCTGCCTGGAAGACCCCCTTTAACAAAATATACCCCCTAAAGGAGTAGCCCCGTTTCAGCAAATAAAATGTTTTTGTTGGTAAAATGAAAAGTTTTACAATTTTCCAATATACTTTCTGCATCAATTCCTCATGGTTTTCTCGATCTCCACTTGCTGACATTTTATAGAAAGCTTTATTGTTTACTTCCATTGCATAGAAATCTGTCCATGGTCATGTGATGTCACACAGGTGCACAGCTCATTATATTCCTGGTCATGTGATGTCACACAGGTGCACAGCTCATTATATCCCATCCCTGGTCATGTGATGTCACCGCTGCACGGCTCATTATATCCCTGGTCCTGTGATGTCACATAGGTGCAGAGCTCATTATATCCCTGGTCCTGTGATGTCACACAGGTGCACGGTTTGTTATATACCTGGTCCTGTGATGTCACACAGGTGCACGGTTTGTTATATACCTGGTCCTGTGATGTCACACAGGTGCACGGTTTGTTATATACCTGGACCTGTGATGTCACACAGGTGCACGGTTTGTTATATACCTGGTCATGTGATGTCACACAGGTGCACGGTTTGTTATATACCTGGTCATGTGATGTCACACAGGTGCACGGTTTGTTATATACCTGGTCATGTGATGTCACACAGGTGCACGGTTTGTTATATACCTGGTCATGTGATGTCACACAGGTGCATGGCTCATTAGTATCACAGAGCCGTGCACCTGTGTGATATGAAATGATCAGGGACCAATGTTTATCCCCAGGAAGTAAACATGTATTTGCTGAAACGGAAAGCCCCATTTAAAACATTTAAAAGGGTTGTCGTGGGCGAATTCTAAATCCCACCTATGCACATGGCGGCCGTTCAGTAGGGGATGGGGTACATGGCGGCTGTTCAGTATGGAAGTGTGTGGGGGGGAGGGGTACCTGACAGCCATTTCGTAGGGAATGGGGTACATGGCGGCCAATTTAGTAGCGAATTGGAGGGTTAAAATGGCCGTGAAATACAAAGAAACCTTAAAAGTAAGCCTACCATGGGGAATCTACCATCAGAAGTAGATGTGATGGTAGATTCCTCCTTCCTGTCTCTGACCTAATCTGTAGTTTAATAATCCTGGAACATAACCTAACTTGTTAAAAACATTATTTTAGTAATATGTCAATTACTTGCAGGGGCTACTGGGGCGTGGAGTAGCCTTAGCTTCCAGTGCCTGTCCAGGCTAGTACACGCCCAGTAGCCGCTGCAGATAATTTACATATCACTAAAATAAAGTTTTTAACAAGTTAAATTCCAGGATCATTAAATTACAGATTAGGGCAGAGGCAGCAGGAGGAATCTACCAGCGCATCTACTTATGATGGTAGATTCCACATGGTATGTTTCCTTTAAGTCAACCAAAGTGGGAGCTTCTCATACGGCTTGCGTCTCCTTTACATTTTCGCCTAAGGTTCTCGAAAAAGTGTCGTATCAAGGACTCGTATAGAGGCCAGTACCTTATCGATCCTCTTCTCCATGAAGTCCAGGATGAGCTGGATGGCTTCCATGTCCGGTTCATTGTTATTCGCAGACATTTCTTTGCTTGTGGGGCTGATGAGGACGTCCAGGCAAGAAACGGGAACGTTGCTCAGCAGATTGATAGTATTGCTGAGGGGAAAAAATTTTTTTAAAAAAACGGTAAAAAATATTGGGTAAAATCCAAAACTAATAGGGGGAGATTAATCATCAAGTTTCTGAGGTAAAACTGTTCTAGTTGCCCATGGAAACCAATCAGAGCTCAGGTATAATTTCATAAACAGCTATGGGGAAATGAAAGCCGGGCTCTGATTGGTTGTCAACTAGAACAGTTCTGCTCTAAGAGACTTCTGATAAATCTCCCCCATAATGTCTAATAAAGCCAATCACTTACATTTCAGATCTACCTCAGGATCTACCGCCCCATATCTCATGTGCCCCCCCCCCCCTCCTCAAACCGAAACCCTTCTCCGTCACTGACAAAATGCCATTTTCCGCATGGCTGTGCCCGGACAATCGTCCTCTTGGCGAGGGCGCGTTGTGATCTTTGTCGGGTCTCTGACAGTTTTATTTGTGGTATACAAGTGTAGAAAATGTTCTGGGTAGCGGTGACTTGGGCTGCGAGAACAATGATCCCGGCATTCCTCACTCACTGTGTATATAATAACATTACCCCCACCCCCGGGGGTCATTAATCACTTGGACGTGCCCCCTACCCCCCCTCCTGCCATGCAGGGGGCACCTCCGTGTGGGAATGAAGAGGAGGTTTAGCTCAAGATGCTCCGCATTTCTGAATATAAATAGGGGGAATGGACAAGTGACATTTACAGCAAGGTTTTTAGACCCCTCACACACCAGGAAAAAAAAAAAAAAAAAAAAAAAAAAGAAAAAATGTACTTAGAACCTATGGTCATAGGGGTTATTGGAGCTAAATGGCTGAAGAATACATATTTTAATTTTTTTTTTTTTTAAATTAGGATTTTTAACATTTTTTATAAATTACATTTTTATTTAATTGCATTTTTAAAATTTCGGTTTTTTATATGATTTATTAGGTTTTGTTTTTTTGGTTTTTTTTTAAAAAAGGTTTTGACACCAGGAAAGAAGCTCAAAGTCATATACAGGCAGTCCCCGGGTTACATAGAAGATAGGTTCTTTAGGTGTGTTCTTAAGTTGAGTTTGTATGTAAGTCGGAACCGTATACTTTATTATTGTAACCCCAGTCAAAATTTTTTTGGTCTCTGTGACAATTGGATTTTAAAAAAGTTGGATTGCCATAAGAACCAGGACAAACAAGAAATCTTAATTACAGACACCATTGGTAACTGTTATAGCTGTTTATTGTAGCCTAGGACTAAAGTACAGTAAATTACCAACATCCAGAGGTCCGTTTGTAACTAGGGGTCGTATGTAAGTCAGGTGTCCTTAAGTAGGGCACCGCCTGTATTCATATTCATGGTGCTGTGGCGACAGGGAATGGTAAATTTTTACACAACTGTGCTCTGGGGCTTTCAGGATCGCCCTTATAATTAAACACTTAAAGGGGTACTCCAGAAATTATTTGATCAACTGTCGTTAGCAGAGGTCATCAAAATTAGTATGGCGGGAATACAACACCTGGTGTCCCCATGGCTCAACCATAGAATACATTCACTGTATTTTTTCGGATTATAAAACGCTCCTTTACTACAAGACGCAGCGCAGATTTAGTCTTCCAAAAAAGAAAATATATCACACTAATTAAAACAGCACACACAGATCTGCTACATCCACACATTCACACACACAGCTCAGCTATACACACACACAAACAGAAATAGGAACACACACATCACTACTACATACACTGTGCACTTCCATACACAGTGGGCACTGCTACATGTACAAATACACACACACACTGACCGGGCACTGCTATACACAAACACACACACAGCTCTGCTATATACATATAAGGAGCACACTGGAATCTACTTTAAAAACATAAATACACATACACAGAGTCCGGTGATCCTGCATGCAATGGTGACTACTCCCTCCCATTCCCCTGCCCCAGAGTCCGGTGATCACGCATGCAATGGTGACCACCCACTCCCTCCCTCCCATTCCCCTGCCCTAGAGTCCGGTGACCCTGCGTGCAATGGTTACCACCCACTCCCTCCCATTCCCCTTCCCCTTCCCCAGAGTCCGGTGATCCTGCGTGCAATGGTTACCACCCACTCCCTCCCATTCCCCTGCCCCAGAGTCCGGTGATCCTGCGTGCAATGGTTACCACCCACTCCCTCCCATTCCCCTGCCCCAGAGTCCGGTGATCCTGCGTGCAATGGTTACCACCCACTCCCTCCCATTCCCCTGCCCCAGAGTCCGGTGATCCTGCGTGCAATGGTTACCACCCACTCCCTCCCATTCCCCTGCCCCAGAGTCCGGTGATCCTGCGTGCAATGGTTACCACCCACTCCCTCCCATTCCCCTGCCCCAGAGTCCGGTGATCCTGCGTGCAATGGTTACCACCCACTCCCTCCCATTCCCCTGCCCCAGAGTCCGGTGATCCTGCGTGCAATGGTTACCACCCACTCCCTCCCATTCCCCTGCCCCAGAGTCCGGTGATCCTGTGTGCAATGGTTACCACCCACTCCATCCCATTCCCGAGAGTCCGGTGATCTTGTGTGCAATGGATACCACCCACTCCCTCCCATTCCCCTGCCCCAGAGTCCGGTGATCCTGTGTGCAATTGTTACCACCCACTCCCTCCCATTCCCCTGCCCCAGCGCCCGGTGATCCTGCGTGCAATGGTTACCACCCACTCCCTCCCATTCCCCTGCCCCAGAGTCCGGTGATCTTGCGTGCAATGGTTACCACCCACTCCCTCCCATTCCCCTGCCCCAGAGTCCGGTGATCCTGTGTGCAATGGTTACCACCCACTCCATCCCATTCCCCTGCCCCAGAGCCCGGTGATCCTGCGTGCAATGGTTACCACCCACTCCCTCCCATTCCCCTGCCCCAGAGTCCGGTGATCCTGCGTGCAATGGTTACCACCCACTCCCTCCCATTCCCCTGCCCCAGAGTCCGGTGATCCTGCGTGCAATGGTTACCACCCACTCCCTCCCATTCCCCTGCCCCAGAGTCCGGTGATCCTGCGTGCAATGGTTACCACCCACTCCCTCCCATTCCCCTGCCCCAGAGTCCGGTGATCCTGTGTGCAATGGTTACCACCCACTCCATCCCATTCCCGAGAGTCCGGTGATCTTGTGTGCAATGGATACCACCCACTCCCTCCCATTCCCCCTGCCCCAGAGTCCGGTGATCCTGCGTGCAATGGTTACCACCCACTGCCTCCCATTACCCTGCCCCAGAGTCCGGTGATCCTGCGTGCAATGGTTACCACCCACTCCCTCCCATTCCCGAGAGTCCGGTGATCCTGCGTGCAATGGTTACCACCCACTCCCTCCCATTCCCGAGAATCTGGTGATCTTGTGTGCAACGGATACCACCCACTCCCTCCCATTCCCCGTCCCTAGAGTCCGGTGATCCTGCGTGCAATGGTTACCACCCACTCCCTCCCATTCCCCTGCCCCAGAGTCCGGTGATCCTGTGTGCAATGGTTACCACCCACTCCATCCCATTCCCGAGAGTCCGGTGATCCTGCGTGCAATGGTTACCACCCACTCCCTCCCATTCCCGAGAGTCCAGTGATCCTGTGTGCAATGGTTACCACCCACTCCCTCACATTCCCCGTCCCTAGAGTCCGGTGATCCTGCGTGCAATGGATACCACCCACTCCCTCCCATTCCCCGGCCCCAGAGTCCGGTGATCCTGTGTGCAATGGTGACCACCCACTCCCTCCCATTCCCCTGCCCCAGAGTCCGGTGATCCTGTGTGCAATGGTTACCACCCACTCCATCCCATTCCCGAGAGTCCGGTGATCCTGCGTGCAATGGTTACCACCCACTCCCTCCCATTCCCGAGAGTCCGGTGATCTTGTGTGCAATGGATACCACCCACTCCCTCCCATTCCCCTGCCCCAGAGTCCAGTGATCCTGTGTACAATGGTTACCACCCACTCCCTCCCATTCCCGAGAGTCCGGTGATCTTGTGTGCAATGGATACCACCCACTCCCTCCCATTCCCCTGTCCCAGAGTCCGTTGATCCTGCGTGCTATGGTTACCACCCACTCCCTCCCATTCCCCTGCCCGAGAGTCCGGTAATCCTGCGTCCAATGGTTACCACCCACTCCCTTCCATTCCCTGCCCAGAGGCCAGTGATCCTGCGTGCAATGATTACCACCCACTCCCCTGTCCCAGAGTCCGGTGATCCTGCGTGCAATGGTTACCCAACACTCCCTCCCATTCCCAAACCCAAAATCCAGTGATCCTATGTGCGGTGGTTACTCCCCACTCCCTCCCATTCCCTGCCCCAGAGTCCGGTGATCCTGCGTGCAATGGATACCACCCACTCCCTCCCATTCCCCTGCCCCTGAGTCCGATGATCCTGCGTGCAATGGATACCACCCACTCCCTCCCTCCCATTCCCCTGCCCTAGAGTCCGGTGATCCTGCGTGCAATGCTTACCACCCACTACCTCCCATTCCCCTGCCCCAGAGTCCGGTGATCCTGCATGCAATGGTGACTACTCCCTCCCATTTCCCTGCCCCAGAGTCCGGTGATCACGCATGCAATGGTTACCACCCACTCCCTCCCATTCCCCTGCCCCAGAGTCCGGTGATCCTGCGTGCAATGGTTACCACCCACTCCCTCCCATTCCCCGGCCCTAGAGTCCAGTGATCCTGCGTGCAATAGATACCACCCACTCCCTCCCTCCCTCCCATTCCCCTGCCCCAGAGTCCGGTGATCCTGCGTGCAATGGCTACCACCCAGTTGCTAATCAGCACATTTTTTAAAAGTCAATTTTTACTGTAATAGCAGCGCTTCAAGTCTAATAAAAATCCTGGATCAATATGAAACCGCCGACCCATAAGTGTATTTAGGTGTAACTATGCTTATATCCAAGAGGTAGTTTCCCTGTAGTTCCCCGGTATTGCTGTGTACAGATCTGCCTCACATGACCCGCAGGAATATAAAACCAACAAACCACACACAACGCAAACCATCTTCGTCATGACTGGGGGAACCGGTTTCTAGAGCGGAGAGTAAAATGGATCCAATATGTGAAATGGGTGTTTTTTATTCTGGACCCGACCATCTTCTTGCGGCTGCCCATCTTCTCCTACAGGTCCTTGACAAATTAAAGGGGCAGTGTACCCATTGTGTTCCCGGGCCAATCAAAGTCAGTTCTGACAGTGGTGTCAAACCTGAGTGTTCTAGGTTCCTGACCTAGTAATGAATCTGTGAGAGGTGGCTCGGTCTCGCTCTAACATTGATCCGAAAATGCCTGTCCCAATCTATGGCTTGTGCCCAATCTCTCCCTGCCCTGACCTCGGTCTGTCTGACCCGCATTTCCCCATAAGGCAGGTCAAAGGGCAAAAATCAACAGGGGGACTCACATAATACCCTCGTGAATAGCCTCAAAACCCCCCCCCCCCCCCAAAAAAAAAAAAAAAAATGAACGCTTAATTGGGTAAAAATCACCACCAAAGTTGTATGCAAATGAGCTGTTGAGAGTCACTTTTTGACGGAGAGGAGTCACTTCAAAGATGCTCGAGTAATAGAGTCACTTCAGACTCCCCCATCTACAGTTCTATAGGACCTAGAAACATGCTGCTGGTGTCATATTTAAGATAAAAAAAATCTCACCTTTTGGATCGCATCGGGCCTGAAGTTCTGTGGCCTACAGAACTAAAGATACAGGGAGTTACAGAAAAAGGTGGAAACTGGATCTATATCTGAAGTTCATATTCCCAACTATAGGGGAGATTTATCAGAACTGTCGAAGAGCAAGACTGTTCTAGTTGCTCAGGGCAACCAAGCTCAGCTTTAATTTTTCCACAGCAGTTTATAAAATGAAAGCTGGCCTCTGATGTGCAACTAGAAAAGTTTCTCTCTCAGACACTTCTGAGCTGCAGAATCAGAGATACATGCAGTTAAAGAACCCATCCGGTTGATGGGATTTGTAAGGGGAGATTCTCATCTTTAATATGACACCAGAATTATGTTTCTAGGTGCTACAGAACCCAAAATGAGAGTGTCCGAAAGGACGCTCACTCTGCAGCATCTCGGGCAAAAAGTGACTCTTCTCAGCTCATTTGCATAGGACTTTCGAGGATATTTATTATAGGTAAATGGCTCAGATTTCACACAAAAAAAAAGAGGGAATTTTAGAAAGGACATTTCCTGAGGGGGCTGGTTGTTTAGCAGTGTAAAAGCTGGTGCCAGGTTCCCTTTAAGACGACTAAAAGTTTAACTCCTCCCACAATTACAAAACTTTTATTATCTCTGTAGGTGTCTACGCAGAGGAATGAGGACAGTGGAGAAGTGACCGGGCGCAGGGTGAAGGATCTGCTGACGCATTTCGGTGGCCTTGGGGGTGACGACAAAGACAATAAAAGACGTCACAATGGATGATAACAACAGGAAGAGAAATGTGAGATTTCAGACTGGACCTGGGATAAATGCTCGGGCAGAGGTCAGAACGGATGTGCACTTACCTCTCAGGGAGTACAGGGCATAAGTTCTGATTACTCTACCGCCATGCCCCATCGTTATCTCATAATATAATGATTTTTTTATGCCCTTACTTCCTGGTAGGCAAAAGTATCAGGACTGGAAAATAAAACAGATTTATATTCCAGGATTGTGCACTAGGGGTGTGTCCTCACACTGCTGTGCTCTTAGCTCTTTGCACTGAAATGCTTTACAGTGCTGTGAATGCTCTGTGTGAATTCTGCCGTATTCCATCAGAACTTACTAAGAGGAGAAGCGACCGCCTGTGACGCAATTCAGCACAGAGGGCAAAGAGCACAGCAGTGTGAGGGATTTGTATTTTACTCCTTCACACCTACAGGATCTTCTCATGGCCCCAGCCATCTTATATGATCAAAAAAGAAGGATACATTGTTCTAGGGGTAGAATAAAATAAATCCTGGTGCTCAAGCTTCCTAATTTCCACCCCACACAAGTCCCAGATATGTAGTTCACACCAACCTGTGCAGCTCCTCTGTTTTGTCTTCAGTCGGTCCCCGGGAAAGTAAAATATGGCGTAAAATGGCAGTGAGATGGCGGAACTGATGAGCATCACTCTGTGCAGAATAAAGAGGGGAACAAGTCAAGACCATCAAATAGCAAAATTTTTTTTTTTTAAAAAAGGTAAAAATTGTATGTGGGCGGGGTAATCAGGACTCTCCCTGTCAATCACTGTGTGTGGGCGGGGTAATCAGGACTCTCCCTGTCAATCACTGTGTGTGGGCGGGGTAATCAGGACTCTCCCTGTCAATCACTGTGTGTGGGCGGGGTAATCAGGACTCTCCCTGTCAATCACAGTGTGTGGGCGGGGTAATCAGGACTCTCCCTGTCAATCACAGTGTGTGGGCGGAGTAATCAGGACTCTCCCTGTCAATCACAGTGTGTGGGCGGAGTAATCAGGACTCTCCCTGTCAATCACAGTGTGTGGGCGGAGTAATCAGGACTCTCCCTGTCAATCACAGTGTGTGGGCGGAGTAATCAGGACTCTCCCTGTCAATCACAGTGTGTGGGTGGAGTAATCAGGACTCTCCCTGTCAATCACTGTGTGTGGGTGGAGTAATCAGGACAGTCTCACCTAAGGGTCCTGCTCCAGATCTTGTCTAACCATAAACCACAGATTATTTCTAAGCACTAAAATTAGTAAAATAACACAACTGATATAACAAAGGACCAGAAAGTTAACACAATAACTTTGGCCGACACTTTTTTTGGGTTGATGTACATACATGATGTCACGTCTCTGATCTCTTTTGTGCGCTCATCACAGAGAAGATATACAATGATGTTATCACAGTTGTATAAGCGCAAAGTCCACAGGGAAAACCATTAATTATGTATTCCCATCAAGAGGAAATGGCGTGTTCCTTTCATGCCCATTGTGTATTGTCATGTTATGGTAATTTAGAAAACCGGATCCTTTGTGCACGTCCTCAGATATGACGGGGAGAGGAAGGGTGGCAAGGGGCACGGCAGGTACTTGCATGCCATACACACATTACTTTACTTGAGACACTCTGTGGACTAAAGGGTGGTCCAGGAATTTTCGTTGAGATCTTATGTACCTACCCTTTAACTCTGGGCCCTCACACAATTAAAGGCCAAATCCAGGAGTCTGTGCAATATCCGATGGTCTGACCCCCAACACCAGAAGCTGCTCCACACGACGAGTAGTGGCAGAGAAAGGTACTGCAAGCTCAATCGCATTCATGTATATGGGACAGCACTTACAGCACCTTCTCTGCGCTACATATGAAGCCAGATACAATGGGCGCATTAACGCTTGTACAAGCGTCATAGATGCCTATACAGGAAGTCTTACTCCTAAAAAAAAAAAAAAAAAGCCTCATGCGTCTAAAAACGCATAGACTTTCTCTGTACTTGCTGAGTAACGAAGACTGCAGCCCTCTTTGTGGTAGTGCTGGTGCAGCTCCTCCCTGGCACATAGCTTTGGCTACAGGGACAGTGTTTTGAGCCGCGCCAATCCTCCTTACCTGCGATGTCCCACTCCCTCCTTTTTTGTCTGCACTGCCCCAGACTTTCCAAATACAAGCACCCCAACCCCTTCAACGAGGACAGGCTTTCTCCTTCTTTCTCATATCTTGTGCATGCGCGATGACCAGGAGGTAACACATGCGAATGAAGTGTGCGGAGTCCAGCGTGCACAGGATTTAAAGGGGCTGTCCCAAGTATTAATGATAACTGGCTGATCAGTAACAGTCCAACTTACTGGAACCTCTACCGATTTCGAAAACGGGACACCCAACCGTTCTCCCTAATGAGTGGAGCGGTTGGACAAGCATGTCCTGCTAAATGGAGCGGGAAGGCGCACGCTTGTCCTGCAAATCCACCCATTAGCGAGAACATGGATCTTGTTCTCGCCAATGGGTGAATTTGCAGGACAAGCACCTGCCTTCGCGCTCCATTCAGTAGTACGGGAATGCCGAAAATTGCTGGGGTTTGGGGGGTGTACTGCTCTCGTTATCAGTGGGAGTCCTAGAAGTCCTACAATCTGATTGTTGAGGATCTGTACTTATACACCTAGGACAACTAGATGTAGATGTCACCGAAGAGGGGTGAAGTAGTAATCAAGAGATCAGCATGAGAGAGGCAAGTGGTTAACTCCCTTTAAGACCATCCAAAACCAGAATAAGGAAAAAAAAAAACAACCCACCTCACTGTGGACGTTCCAGCTGTCCAGCGTCACGTTGAAGAGCGCTTTAAGCGCCTCTATGGTGCAATCCGTCTCTTGCCCGGACAGCGCGGGGGCGTTTACGTCAGTAGCGGCCTGGTACTTCCCGGCCCATTGGACATTCAGGATACTTTCCAAGGTCTTGGTGAGTAGGGGCAGTCCTTGGAGCTCTTGTTTTAACTGAGCCCTAATGTCTGTATGCAAAAGAGTCAGCAGAAAGAGCAATCGCAGGTCGAAGCAGCGGATGTCATTGACCGAGCGTCCGTCCATGCATTTTTCCAACAGGCCGCAAAGCCCGGCAGCAAAGTTCAGGTCCAGACTCAGCTTCTGTGCGGCCGGACTATTAAAGACGATGTTGCACAGACACTTTAACGCCTCCACGATGACGGGGAAGTCAGCGACGTCCCCCAGTGTCTTCACGTCGAGGTCCAGCTTTGCCATTTTCATCAGGATTTCCATATTTTCCTTTGTGGTGACCGGAGCTAAGACCTTCTTATCCCTGGAGAGGATGCGGAGAGCCTCCAAGCAGATAATCTGACAGGACGTGACCGCTCCTTTATCCAGGACTTCAAAAAGGGCTTCACATAGTTTCTGCGAAGAGAGAAATTAAAAGGAGCATAAACAGTTAATTAAATTTACAAAATCTCAATTTCTTCTACCCAGAAGAAAAATGCTGACTGTACATTAAGTATGTTTAAGAATTTCGAATCTGGAGCCCACTTTGATCCATCCAGCTCTCCCATTGCGTCTGTCCTAAAACGGCCGCTGCCTTCTGCAGGGAAGTGGTCATAGACACGCCCCCTAATACTGCCCTAATCCCGAACATTTAAAGTGGGTGTGTCTGTGACTTAAAAACTGGATTCTCGGTGGCTTATTTATGAGAGACAGAACAAATTGTGTGTTTATCCACTGACACTCGAGGAAGCAGGAGAGGAGAGACTGAGCAGTGAGTGTCACACATGAAGAGGGCATAGCTAAAGGAGGAATGGAGTAGTAGTAAGTTGTATTAGACTGAGCCACCTGCTGTGAGATAGAAGGGGATGTGGCCGAGGGGGGATACAGAAGTAGCAATTTGTATTATACTGGGCTGTCTTCTGTGAGATAGAAGGGGATGTGGCTGAGGGAGGGATACAGCAGTAGTGAGTTGTATTAGACTGAGCTGTCTGCTGTGAGATAGAAGAGGATGTAGCTGAGGGGGGATAGAGAAGTAGTGAGTTGTATTATATTGAGCTGTCTGCTGTGTGATCGAAGGGGATGTGGCTGAAGGAGGGATACAGCAGTAGCGAGTTGTATTAGACTGAGCTGTCTTCTGTATCCCTCCCTCAGGCGTATCCTCTTCTATCTCACAGAAGTAGTGAGCTGTGTGAGACTGAGCTGTCTGCTGTGAGATAGAAGAGGACGTGGCTGTGGGAGGGATACAGAAGTAGAGAGTTGTATTATACTGAGCTGTCTGCTGTGAGATAGAAGAGGACATGGCTGAGGGAGAGGATACAGCAGTTGTGAGGTGTATTACACTGAGCCGTCCGCTGAGAGATGAAAGTAGACGTGGCTGAGGAAGGGATATAGTAGTGGTGAGCTGTCTCACACCGAGGTGTTTGTTGTGAATTGGGAAGGGTGAGCTACCTTGCTGCTGGAGCTTGTAACAGAGGCTCTTGCATGAGGGAAGAGAGGGTGTTAACCATCTAAATCTTACTCAGACAGAATTTGTCTGAGAGAGCTCTGCTGTATATAGCCATGAATAAAAACTACCTGACACAGAGTAGAATATGCTTAATGCACAACTATTGGTTAAAAAATTTGAGTCCCTTTAGAAACCACAAAAATTGGAAAAGGCGAGCCTTTAAACCTTCTATGATTTGCTATTCCTCTGTTGTTCCTCCTGAATAACGTATCAACATACCTCTTGTCAATGGGCGGTATTTCTACACAATGTCCAATCATTGCTCACATTACCAGACTGTGCAAATTCCATAATTCTGGAAATTCTAGAATTACGCATGAATGTATACATTTCCAGGAGGAATAACAGAGGAACTGGATAACAGAGGAGTGCTCATAGCTGCAAAACATGACCATATGCAGCTAAAAGTGGGAATGCCCTTTAAGCAATGGATACTTGCCTTCCTCTTTTCTTCATCGGCGGGATCAAACTGAAATATGCTGCGATTCTGTGCGGAGAGAAGATAAACAAAATAAGCAAAAATACAAGAAGCAAAGATATAAACTATTATAACAAATAGTGCAACAAGAAAAAAAAAAAAATCCAAACAATGATCTGGCATTGGATCCGAATGAATGGCAGAACATAGTGAAGTAATGCTGCAAAATTGCTGCAAAACCACGGCACTTTACTGTGATCTGGCAATAATCACTTCAGAAGGATATGATTTAGCAGCATAATATCAACAAGAATAGATAATATTAGGAAATTGGAAAATTAATGGATAATAATTAGCGAGGCGGACATCTTGCTGGTGCTGAGAAACGTTTCCATTATCGAGCATCTCCGCATACACAGATTTATGAGTTATGGGCACAGCTGGAGCCGAGATGTCTGAGCACAGCCGTATGGTTATGCAGCAGAGCAATCGTCATGCCAGAGATTTCCAATCACCGGTCAAAGAGGGGGGGCAAGCGGCCACCAGAATCCAGCAGCTTCGTAACTGTGATCCTTAGGTATGAGGGGCCTGCTCACAAGAGCTTACAATCTATTAGGGGATAGTGGTGACACAAGAGATAGAGTAGGGAATTTAATAGTCCAAAAAGAAAGTACGTTTTTTTTTTTTCTTAGGGGGTGGAGGGTTCATGTGAATGTGGGGAATTAACCTGACTGCCTGGGTAGCGCATTCCAGAGAACTGGCACAGCACGAGGAGAGTTTTAGAGAATTTAATGGATAGGACAAGTATGGTAAAAAAAATTGAGCGTCCTTTTGTGAGGGCCCCATCAAATAACAACCCTTAGTTTAAATTCCTTTAACACGTCATACTATGCGCTGGAAGTTGAGTCAAACCTGGACTGCTATTTGCAATTAAGCTTTCAGCTCTCCCGGTCTATTTGCTTTCTAGCAAAAACATCATTATAGCATCACGGGACAAGCCCTGAGGGGAGCGCCAAGGAGCACAACACATGGCTACGGCTCAGTGACGTCAGCACATATTCGCCTCCGGGATACGATGTGGAAATAACTGCACTGAATGTGTTTACCTCTCAAGAACTTCTCTCTCCATTTTAATAGATGGCTTATGAATTACTACATTGTTATTCTACCTGCAAACTGACAAGTGGGTGGAACTCTGCAAAGTGGGCGTGTCTCTAGGGTCTGACACGAGCAGCCCTGATTGGACGACGCAAGATTGTAGCTATAAGACAGACACCACCCACCTCATTATGTAGCGGTATTATTAATGGGTAAGGTTTTGTCCAATGATCGCTCATCTTTCCCGTAAGGTATCCAAAAACCTATACCTCATCTCCCTCACGACCGAATGTCACCTGGTAGCCCCCCAGGTGTCCCATGTGGATAAACCATACAAGATTTTTTTTTTTGATGGGCTATTCTCAGGTAAGGCCATCCATATTAGATTGCCCGGGACCCCATGCCCACCCCCCACTGATCATTGGTTCAGGTCAAAGGTAAGGTCCAATAGTATACAGTGTAGGGGGCCAGGAAAGGTCAATATGGCAATTTTTACTAAACTCTAAATCTTGATACAAAAAATCAATTCTCGATTTTATACACGACTTTCCTATGTATGCCCCCATCTCTCTAGATTTACTCCCCTCTTATATCTATGCACCCAACTACTCTATGGCCCAGGACTCTTATCACGTGCCCTTAATACCTCTTCCATCTAGATTTGTTGCCCCCCACTTTTCTCTACACCCCCCCATTGTTCTCTTTGTTGCCGCCTCCCATTGTTCTCTATGCGCCCATCTGACTTTGCTGCCCCCTACTTATTTCTCTATGCCCACAATCTTTTTAGAGTGCCCAATATTTCAAAAACTGACAGCGTTCCAGGAACTGGCGGGTTGCCCTCCAAAGCTCCGACAAAGCTCCACCCCCCAGTGGGAGAGGCCAACACCGATTTAGCAATACAATTTTTTATTTATTTTTTTTTAAATCAATATCGGGCTCCTCTGAACGGGAGAATTAAATTACATTTCTGGCCTAGTTCTTGAGGCAATGTGCCAAAAAAAATAATCCTAGACAACCCCCAAAACTTGTTAAACTCAAGCAGACAAAAAAAAAAAATTTACAAAAAAAACCCCCCAGAAAACAGGTTGAACATATCTCCCGTTTCTGATCGAGAGGGTAAGTCCTGAATTTCGCGGCCTGTCCCTCTCTCCTATTATAGCAGGAAGTAGGTCATGGGGTTCAACTCTATATCCGTCGGCTCTTAACTTGACCGTTGTGGCCCTGCCGATGCTATGTGTGACAGCGGTTGGCAGGCGCAATTTGATGACATCACACAGAAAAGGGAGGGGAGAATAGCTGCAGGGGAATGAGAAAAGGGTTTTTTTTCACAGCAAAAATAAAAGAAGGGGAAAGAGGGTGTCCAACAGGAGACCATTTGATTGGGCGGTAACAAAAAATGGGCGTTATAAGGAGGGGCTACAGAAAAGGGAGCATTATACAATACATGAAGGACAGGCAGGAGGGCGAATATTATAACTGAGGGAACACTAATGGGTGGTGACAAGGGCGGGACTTGTGAACACCATCTTGGTTTTCCAAAAAGTTGAGAGGGAGGAGTTAAATACGAGACCACAGTACATGTGCGTGCACACGTCTTTCTCGTTACGTGTGAAAGTTGACTCTGCGTCCTGTTTATTAATTTATACATAACCCCCCCCCCCCACCGAGCACATTGTATATCCCAGCAACGCGTTTCGCTCCCTCCTAAAATATTCATCACTTTTTAAATTTAGATTTCACACAGAATCTTCTCTTTTCTCCCTTCTCGTAGGGTAAATGTGGCTAAATGTACAGTAAAAAGTCATGAATTAATAAGTCTATGTGGTGGCAGCGAGCGTTGGGCCTCACGCAGCTTCTCACAGTACACACCGGGCTCGCAAAGATCACAAAGTACGTCACTTGGCACAGATCAAACGCTTCCTATATGCAAAGCGGCGATGACGTGTGTGAACAGGAGGGAAGATGAATGAGCAAATCCAGACCTGGAAAGGTATCAGGAGTTCAGACGCCACGCGGCCCGACATATGGTACCCGACCCGTATGAGCGAGGTATACTATTACCGTAACTATAGGACTTGGTGTATTATCATATTATATGACCGTTTTATGCTTTGTGCCTTCCACAAGCCAGATCTTTTTATTTCTCAGTTTACAGCGCTCTATGAGGGCTTGTATTTTGCAGGATACGTTTCACTTCCTAGTGACACCAAGTAATATTCTATGTATATGTATTACATAGACTTCAATGTACCGAGAAGTGGGTAAAAAAATTCCAAATGTGGTGAAATTTAGAAATAATTGCGCCGTTTTCTAGTGAGTTTTGTTTTTACAAGGGCATTAGGATGATTTTTTTTTGCATTAGGGCAATTAATAATTACTGCAAATTAATATTTGCATATTTTCATAGGAAATTGGGAACATTTTAATTTATACCTTTCAATAACTATTATTTTAGGCCCCATAGGGGCTTATTTACTAAGGGTCCGCGGACCACACTATCGTCTGATATTCTATCGATTTCGGTTTTGCACCACATTTAACACGTGACCGCATTTAGCCGCATCGGCGCGGTCTTTCATGCGACACAAGTCGGGGGGGGGGGCGGTCCGTCGGACGATCAGACGGATTCGGACTGAGCGCGGGATTTAACATTTAAATTGTGTCGCAAGACAATGCACTGACATGCACCGGGAAGAAGAAGGTGAACTCCGGCGGACCTGAGCGGGGAAGCGACACATGCAGGATATCCGGTGCGCGATCTTAGTGAATCGCGGCACAATCCATGATCGTCGGACATTCCCGGATCGGGGATCGCGACGTGGACAGGAAGTAGGAAGCAGAAGCTGCAGGGGATCAGTAGGAAATGTACACCCTCCACAAAACGTAAGTGCCGATTTAAAGGGTTGTTTTAGTCAAGCCTTGTCTGCATGCTTTTGAATATCATTGAAGGAGGAGAGCTAAAATCAGGGGACTCCCGATAGGTGAGTATATGCTAACTTTTTATTTTATGAACAATCCCTTTAACTCCTACAGGGGTCAATAGGTCACCTCTGGTTTTCTGGCTCTGCACCATAACACACAACATCCGACTTACATGGCTGTCCATAGCGACCTTATCCAGCACACACATGCATATTTGGCTCAACCAAGTGTGCATGTCTATGTTATAAATAATAGGTAATGACCCAATCCATAGAGTCGTGATGAATTACATCCCTTTTTACAATATCTTTACAGAGGGAATTTGACCACAAAAAGGAAAGTTACTGGACACTTTCTAACAAAGGCTGATGTATAAGAAGTGGTGGAGCAGGTACGTCCTGGAATGTGCTGCGTGTATACAACCACAGAGCCTGACGTCAATACAGCTACAACGCTTATGGTCTGGAGGAAATGGTCCCTCAGAAGGGAAACCACCATCGCCCAGGGTAAAGGGTACTCCTCCCGTATAGAAAGCAGAACAAGCAAGGAATGCTGGGAAATTCCAGCTCTGACGTCTGCATATAGGATGAAACACATGTCATGTATGTACACCGTGACTGCACCAACAGAATAGTGAGTGCAGCTCTGGGGTATAATACAGGATGTAACTCAGGATCAGTACAGGATAAGTAATGTCATGTATGTACACAGTGACTGCACCAGCAGCAGAATAGTGAGTGCAGCTCTGGAGTATAATACAGGATGTAACTCAGGATCAGTACAGGATAAGTAATGTCATGTATGTACACAGTGACTGCACCAGCAGCAGAATAGTGAGTGCAGGTCTGGGGTATAATACAGGATGTAACTCAGGATCAGTACAGGATAAGTAATGTCATGTATGTACACAGTGACTGCACCAGCAGAATAGTGAGTGCAGCTCTGGAGTATAATACAGGATGTAACTCAGGATCAGTACAGGATAAGTAATGCCATGTATGTACACAGTGACTGCTCCAGCAGCAGAATAGTGAGTGCAGCTCTGGAGTATAATACAGGATAAGTAATGTCATGTATGTACACAGTGAATGCACCAGCAGCAGAATAGTGAGTGCAGCTCTGGGGTATAATACAGGATGTAACTCAGGATCAGTACAGGTTAAGTAATGTCATGTATGTACACAGTGACTGCACCAGCAGCAGAATAGTGAGTGCAGCTCTGGAGTATAATACAGGATAAATAATGTCATGTATGTACACAGAGACTGTACTATCAGCAGCAGAATAGTGAGTGCAGCTCTGATGTATAAAACAAAGATGTTACAGAGCTCTAAGAGGTGCTATACACAAGATAAGACATAAACGCCCGAGGTACCAGTAGATTTTCCAGTTAGAGGTATCCAGGGCTTCAAATTTCAGCAATGCTCTTCATGTGACATAAGTGGACACCAATACCGTAGGTAGGTTTCCTCATAGATATGGGATCCTCCACCTTATTAAACATATATGAATGTAAAGTGAGAGTTCACCGGAGAGGACAACAGATTCTGGCATCGGCCTAGAGACATAGAAGACAACATACACTACAGGAAGATCCCATCACCACAGGACCCCAATATCAGACCCCGGGATCCCAAAATACTAGCCATAGTAAACCTCCTGCTGGTGGCCCAGGTACAGAGGTCCTCAGAGGAGTCCAGGAGCGTCATACTACAGATCAGACCCCAAAATACTAGCGATAGGAAACCTCCTGATGGTGGCCCAAGTCCTCAGAGGAGTCCAGGAGCTACATACTACAGATCAGACCCCAAAATACTAGCGATAGTAAACCTCCTGATGGTGGCCCAGGTACAGAGGTCCTCAGAGGAGTCCAGGAGCGTCATACTACAGATCAGACCCCAAAATACTAGCGATAGGAAACCTCCTGATGGTGGCCCAGGTACAGAGGTCCTCAGAGGAGTCCAGGAGCGTCATACTACAGATCAGACCCCCACCACTCACAGCTTAATGGCCAACCCCCAAAACATTATTACCCCTTTAAGAAACCTAGTTGACAATGTATCCCCTCAATGCCGTCAGCTAGATACTTCCCACCACTAGGACCTACCTGTAGATAGGGGACAACTTATTGAGACCGGACAACCCCTTTAATGATTACCCAATCTGTATTTGACATGTGCTGAAGAAACTTCACCCAAATAAAATGATACAACCGGTGGTCACGTAGGCCTTCATCTCGCCCCATCTGTGCGTTCTCAAGAATATCAGCTACAGTGACGGGAGGCAGCTGAATATAGTCACCCGGTTTTAGTGCCCAATTATACTGAAGACAAGAATAGGTTATGGGTGTCCGACTCATAATAACAGGGGTCCGTCCCGTCCCCCCAACCCCCCCCCCCATTTCCGTGATCAGACTCTTATCATAAGGTGATAAGTTGTGATATTGGGGAGACCCCCTTTAAGTACAGGGTGGATTTTACAACCAAAGTCAATGTAATTGTGATGCAAAATTGTAAAAAAAAAAATAAATTAAAAATTAAAAAAGCCACTAGATGAACATTTTGGAAGCAGGTGGTCGTAATATCGCTGGCTTCCTGGTCAGAACCAGAGGGGGGCCCTGGGTTCGGATCCCACCAGAGGCGACATCCATGATGGGTTCATTCAATTACTATGTAATATTCTTAATAGGAGATTAGATAATAAGCCTCAGGTCGCATACTGCGCTGCAGACTATGTCGGCGCCATGTAAACAGGAAGCATAGAGATGAATGTCAGGCGGCTGCTGGTAAAGCATAGAGGAATATGTCATTGCTATAGAAATATGGTATCAGAGGGGCAATAATATGCAGCCAGGACCCCCCAGGAGCCCTGCACAATGCATACAACATAATGACAGCACAGCATACAATGCAGGGGGATGTATTACCTGCTCATTGTATTCCTTCAGGGCTGATTCAGTCTCCCCATGGCTCCCCGGCCTGACTCTCCCCAGCACAGTGTCCAGGTCCATGTCTGAGCAAGAAACTGCAGGAAACTTCAATATAAACTAGAAGCAAAACCCTTTTCTGTACATACTCGCTGACACACCGTCTGCGCATGCGCCGTCACATAACACACTGACCAGCCCTATCGCCAGGACGCTGCTGCTGCTCGCGGCTCTACCTAGGCTGTTGCTGAAAAGAGGGCATGTGCGCAGGCGCGAGCAGGATGATCATTCATACAGAGCTCAGCCTACCTTGCTTGGTCGAAAGTCTCTCGCGGGATCCTTGCGCATTTGTGAACGCGCGTGCGCTCTTTGGCTTGGTTGTTTTGTCGGCGGTAAGGATGCGGCCATGTTTTCGGAGTTGACAAGTTTTTGTTGTCCAATTTATATCATTCCCTGAGTATTATTTCCACCATTACTAGTTTGAAGTATAAAAAATGTGTTTATCATATTTACCGCAAGATAAGTGACAGAAATTAGCAAATACACTCCTGGGTGCACTGTGGGCGGGGACGTAGCTGATGGTGTACTTGTTTTTCTCTTTTTTTTTTTTAGACTTTATTTCTATGGGCGATGTAAATCGTTCCGCAAAGGGTGGTGGCGATTAGCAGTAGAAAGTATAAAAGCAGGTAAATGGGTATAAATGCAAGTAAATAGGAACTGCCCCGCCCCCAGCGCACCGGGAAGTTCATGGGTATAAAAATACAAAATGGAACAATGGGAAGCGACTGTCTCAGAAGCTTAGTATGTGCCAAAATACACACGCTGGGGGAGATTTATCATGAGTTTCTAAGGTAAAACTGTTCTAGTTGCCCACGGAAACCAATCGGAGCTCAGCTTTCATTTTATATAGCTGTGGGAAAATGAAAGCTGAGCTCTGATTGGTTGCCATCGGCAACTAGAAAAGTTTTGCGCAAAGAGATTTATGATAAATCTCCCCCACTGAATCTATCGTTTGTAGTCATAGGATCAGCCTATAGTAAATACAATACAATAAAGCTTTATTGATCCCTTAGGAAATTGTGGTGCACATTTGCCGGTGACCAGAACGTTTTACTTCCTTGAGTTTTTTTTCGGCACAGTTTACCTCCTATGAAGCTCTATGAGACATTGGGGCAGATTTACTTACCCGGTCCATTCGCGATCCAGCGGTGCGTTCTCTGCGGAGGATTGGGGTCCGGCCGGGATTCACTAAGGTAGTTCCTCCGACGTCCACCAGGTGTCGCTGAAGTTCATCGGAATACACTGGAGTTCACCGTCCTATCGTGGGTGCAGGTAAGCGCATGTGAAGCGACACTTTTTTTTTTCAATGCGGCGGTTTTTCCGAATCCGTCGGGTTTTCGTTCGGCCATGCCCCCGATTTCCGTCGCGTGCATGCCAGCGCCGATGCGCCACAATCCGATCGCATTCTCTAAAATCCCGTGGCCATTCAGGGAAGATCGGCGCAAACCGGAAATTTTCGGATAACCCGTCGGCAAAACGCAATTCGGGCCCCTTTAGTAAATGACCCCCATTCTGTCAGATTTGGCAAGAGAATTGCATCCTTGGGGTAACTACATGGGGGGGGGGACAGAGGTCAGAGTCCAGGCTTAGGATGCAGTCATAAGTACCCCTAGCGCTGCATTTATGGGGGATGGTCCTTGGTATACAATCGAATGCGTTTCACTGAAAACGCATATGTGCTCGGGCCAAGGACCACCCCCATGTGCTGGCACTGTGTTTGTAAAAGCAGCGCTAGCGGTACATGTGACTGCACATTCAGAAGTCAGGGGGTCCTCAGCCAATTACTCATTCAACACCTTTACCTCCTTGCTTGTTTGGTAGAAATCAGCAGACACCCCCGGCCTGTCATAGCCACAGCTAGTTGCTGATGACGTCAATTCGCCAGAATGCTAATGTGAACACTGGGTCCAAATACAAACATTTGGACTGCTTATGTCTATTGTTTGGCAGCCTAAGCATTACAAATCCTTCTGCCCTGCTCTCTGCGCTGAGATTTAAGATACACCTATGATCTCCTTTCCTGTCAGTAGATCATTTTACGCTAGAAGTAGCAGTAGGTCGGTGTATGTCGTTGAATAAAGAAGGAGAAAAAAGTAGTTACAAGGAAAACTGATTAGTGATACAATAAATTTTACTCTAAAAACCAAGCTAAACTTCTCATGAGTCCTATATAGATCCCTGATTGGGGTCCGACATATACCAGTAGGGTCTATCCTATGGCTACATTATATGATCAGTGCTCTTCATGGTCCATCTACAGCCTATTAGGTGTTTGCCTGACCCCGACCACAAAAACTTTACAAGAAAGCAGTAAAACGGTTTATTGTGTGACTGATGTTTTACATTTCTATTAGGACACTGGCCAATAATGATAAATTACCCACAGATGGCTGAAACATTATATATAAACTACTCATTGTTGTCTTACTCTTAGGGTAATGTCACGCATGGCGTTTTTAGGCTGTTTTTAGTTAGTGCATTTTAGATCATAAAAAAAACGCAACGCAACTAAAAATGGCCCAAAAATGGCCTAAAAATGCCATGTGTGACATCACCCTTAGGCCCTTTCCTCACTTGCGAGTGTGATGCGCTGAACTCGTATCACACACACAGCGAGTGCTGCCTGGATCGCCCGGCCCAAACCGGGACCGAACTCAGCATGTCAGTTCCGGTTTGCAGCGTTCGGGCCAGGCGATCCAGGCAGCACTCGCTGCGAGTGTGATACGAGTTCAGCGCATCACACTCGCAAGTGTGGAAGGGGCCTTAGGGTGATGCCACACGTGGTGGTTTGAACGCGTTTTTGCCCTGTTTTTAAGCAGTCCGTCAAAAAAACGCAAGTTACTCTAGTTTATCTTGGTTTTTAGAGTAAAATTTATTGTATCACTAATCAGTTCTCCTTGTAACTACTTTTTTTTCCTTTTTTATTCAACGACATACACCGACCTACTGCTACTTCTAGCGTAAAATGATCTACTGACAGGAAAGATGATCATAGGTGTATCTTAAATCTCAGCGCAGAGAGCAGGGCAGAAGGATTTATAATGCTTAGGCTGCCAAACAATAGACAGTCCAATAAGCAGTCCAAATGTTTGCATGCAGATGAACATTTTTTCCTCAGGTGATAGAGCTTTTTTATTTTACATGTATTTTTAGGGCTCCTACACAGCCTGGTGCCCCTGAGGAAACTCAAAGCAGGTCCTATGTCATCCGTGTCTTATCTGTATTTGGGTTTCTAAGTAATAACCTCCCGTTTTTCTATTTAGTCGGCAAAAAACAGATGCCACACACAATACACACCCTACCAAAATATGAATATAATCCCAGCTACACGATGATCCCTGCATTGTGATTCCTTCAAGGCTCCGGTTTGTTTGCCGATACACATCACATTGGGAGATTTGGCGACATTTACGTTAAATCTGTGAAGTGGGTTTTACATGAATTGACATTGATGGCCTATTCACTTCTATGGCTGTAGTTACAATTTCTTGCCACTAGAAAGAGCATGGTGCCAACTCCTACAGGGCACCGAAGAGCTGATTGGTGCAGGTATTGCCCCATCAATTAGAGATTAAAGCGGTTATACCAAGTTTGTTTGTTACCCCAATCATTAGGATATAAAATTCTGATCAGTGCTGCTCTGCTCGGACCCCCATCATTAACAAGAATGGGGTCCCTTTCCCCACCAATTAAAAGAAACAGCAGATAGAAAGTGTGTCCTAATGCTCCATCCAATACTATAATATGAGAACATTGCCGAGTACAGCGCTCCACTATGTCTGCCACTCTATGACAGCACTGGAGATACCTGAGCACTGTGCTCAGCAATATCCGACGCTCCCTTAGTATTGATTGGATCGGCGACACATGATCAACCTGCCACTCCATCAATTAGCGAGTCTAATTGTTGTATGAGTCAGCTCATGGATGGACACACCCAGTTGACCAATTAAATAGTAACACCCACTTGTCACTTTATTTAAAATATCTACACATAGAATTCCAAAGGAATCATGTTCAAATAAAGAAGCTCCAGGACCATTATTTTACAACAGAAGTGTCTAAGACAGCTGACGATAAGTGACCGGGCATATTGACTAGTTTGTTGAATCGCCACTCGAGATGAGTGGACCCGTAGTTTCGGATTAGGCCCCATGACCAGAATGTATTGGCAGCTGCACAGCCAATCCGGCAAATTGATGGCCCTTGCTACTAGGCATTGGCTATGGCTAGGTGCAAGGGGTGTCAATTTGCCGATTTGGCTGTTCACCCATCAGTCAGGCAACAAGTCCTGGTCGTGTGGCCTAATGCGGACTGAAACTACGGGTCGGCTCATCTCTACTTACGACACGCAGGGATCTTAATTGCTTGACCGAAACGCAAAACTACAGTTTTTTACAGAACCAATCATTGGAATCATGAGCTAATTGATGGATTGGATGCAAGGTTCAAGCCAAGGGTTGACCTACAAGAACCTATGGCTCGGGAGCTAGATATGGCTCTTTTGTTGGCTGCATCTGCTCTCAGACAGAGCTTTAATAAATAGTGTGAGCATAGACTGATCACTGGACACAAGCAGCGATGTTACCGCTGCCTACGTCCTTTGTACGACCCAGGCGCCATCGTCTAAGTCTGGGTCAAAGAGAAGAGCATGGGAATGATGAGGAGCTGGCTGCAGGGAGCGCTGGTAAGTGAATATTCTTTTTTTTTTTTTTTTTTGCTGTGACTACCTATCTACTGGGGTATGTGCTGGGACTAACTATCTACTGGTCTAGGGTCACAATCGGAGGTCAGCCCATTGGAAGGAAACACTGTGGAAAGCTTCCTCATTAAGCACTAAAATCTGACGTTCAATACTGGGAGCCGCCGGTCTTTATAGTAACCCGGGAAGTGGGCAGTGCCAAACAGCGGCGCACTGGCCCTTTAAATCGCACGCGCTGGCCAGCCGGGACGGGAGCCGGAAAGTGGTGAGTTGAGTGAGCTCGGAAAGGGGAACCGCCACGGAGATGGGCACGAGACCTAGATCGCAGGGGCATCCGTGACACTGGGGTTACCTATCTACTGGGGGGCATGTACATATTGTATGGCTCTTACGGAATAACATTTTAAAATATGTGGCGTTCATGGCTCTCTCAGCCAAAAAGGTTCCTGACCCCTGACCTATAGGGTTGAGTGGACCGGAACCACAATGTTTGTAGCAGAACGGATCACAAGTGCTTCCTGTAGATGTTACCATTCAGATCCTGGAAGCAAACGTTTGATCCAAGTGTTGGGTCAAACTCAGAAAAACCAAAACTGATCCAGTTCGTTCATCACTAATTACCAAACTGTGAGTTTAAAAAAAAATATTAAAATTTTTTTTTTTTTTTTTTTTTTAATTTTGGCAATTTTACTGGGTAAAATTTAACCGATAACTTCATAGAGACTGCGTTGATTTATCAAGAAAGTAGAATGAACTAATTTGACTAATATTTATCACTTTTAATACGTCATTGAGTTTTGTTTTTTTTTTTGCTTCTTTACCTTTTATGCCTATTTTCGGGTGACATATAACAGATTTTGCAAGAATCAATAGTACAGGTGAGTACATGAGAAAACTGCCTATTTTTCCACTCTATTATCCTCCTAATCTGCTTTTCACCTTCAAATCTGGGTTGAATTCTCTTGTGCTTGCAAGGAGGTCAGAAGCTCACTGAGGTGTCAGATGACAGAGGTCTATGGAGAGGGGAGGGGGAGCAGTGAATCGCAAGTACCAAGTTTTCTGTAAGGTTGGGTGACCCCATGGATAAAATTATCCTAGAGGGTACATCCTTCATTCATGAGAAACAAACCCTAGTATCCTCCAGGTCAGGTTGTCTTCTGCTGTATCTCTGGGTTTCAGTATTGTGTTACACTTGGGGCCCACCGGGGGATCCTCTGATTCTCCGGTGGGCCAGTCCGACACAGCACACTATATAACTTTTGATGAAGAGCAGATGCTTTGTAAAGACTTGTAGAAGTGGTAAATAACCAACAAGGATCAGATGGCCACCGAAACTGTTGTGTTTCGGCAAATGTTGCAGTCACTTCAGGGACCTTATGGTGCCAACTGGGACCCAAGTCCTCATGGATGGGCACTAATATAGTGGATATTTGGATGCCCTTGTACAGATTGTTCATCATTCCTCCTCTTCTTTAGACAATATGGAATAACATTGGGGGTCTAAAGTGCACAATAGGTCACACATGATCTTCACAACATTTTGGGTAATCCTATGTGTAATAAGTAATGACCTCAAAGCTGGGCACTGTTTGTGTCTATTTTTGGGTGTTTCTTATAATGTCCTGAAAATGGGAAAGTTGGGAGGTGTACAGCAAGCCACGTGCCATAGGCTCCATGTAGGTATCTGTCATAATAAGATCAAACCAGAAAGTTCATTTGACAAAACAGAAAGTTTTCCCCAAAGTAGAACATATCGACTCCCTGCATCCCTATATCTGCCGCCAGACATAACTTTGTATGTGACCCCAGAAAAGCCAAATCTTCCCCGTCCATATATTTTGGCCACATACTCAATCAGCTCCCGGGATGGTAGATTGATGTAAATTCTCATAACCAGATGCACATTTTTTCGGAATATTTTACTGTATTTTTAAACATTTTACTTGAAAGATGCAGAAACAGAGATCAAAACTAGATACAGTTCAGGGTTAAACCAATGGTTAATGGGTACTAGGCTAACAAGGCCGACATTCAATCCAGGCATTCCCGAAAAAGTATTATAAGTGCCTCCTGATCGCTTTTCTATCGACATATGTGGAGATGAAGAGTTAAAGGGAACCTGTCACATCAGCATGTTATAGAGCAGAAGGAGCAGAGAAGACTGTACATAGTGTCCTATCTGCAGGCAGCATGTTATAGAGCAGGAGGAGCTGAGCAGACTGTACATAGTGTCCTATCTGCAGGCAGCATGTTATAGAGCAGGAGGAGCTGAGCAGACTGTACATAGTGTCCTATCTGCAGGCAGCATGTTATAGAGCAGGAGGAGCAGAGCAGATTGTACTTAGTGTTCTATCCGTAGGCAGCATGTTATAGAGCAGGAGGAGTAGAGCAGATTGCACATAGTGTCCTATCTGCAGGCAGCATGTTATAGAGCAGGGGGAGCTGAGCAGATTGTACTTAGTGTCCTATCTGTAGGCAGCATGTTATAGAGCAGGAGGAGTAGAGCAGATTACACATAGTGTCCTATCTGCAGGCAGCATGTTATAGAGCAGGAGGAGCTGAGCAGATTGTACTTAGTCTCCTATCTGCAGGCAGCATGTTATAGAGCTGGAGGAGCCGAGCAGATTGTACATAGTGTCCTATCTGCAGGCAGCATGTTATAGCGAAGGATTTGCTAAGCAGATTGTAAATAGCGTCCTATCTGCAGGCAGAATATTATAGAGCAGGAGTAGCTGAGCAGATTGTACAGTCTCCTATCTGCAGGCAGCATGTTATAGAGCAGGAGGAGCTGAGCAGATTCTACATAGTGTCCTATCTGCAGGCAGCATATTATAGAACAGGAGTGGCTGAGCAGATTGTACATATTGTCCTATCTGCAGGCAGCATGTTATGGAGCAGGAGGTTTTGGGTGGAAAGATTGAGTATAACTTATATTTTAGTAATTTCAACATCTACTCTTCTTATGCTTTAGAGTCCAGTGGGTGGTCTTACTCAATAATTGACAGTCACTTTGTAGTAACTCCATTGGACGCCTAGTAAATATTTTCCCATATAAATATATATGTGCTACTACACCTCTTTAAAATATATATCCACTACATTGCTCCACTACTCCTGCTCTATAACATTCTTCCTGCAGATAAGACTGTGTGTACCATGTGACAGGTTCCCTTAGAAACTTACCTCTCACTTCAACAAACTTTGCAGAAATGAGTAGACCAGTGCTAAACACAGGTTATTAATTTTCTCTCTGCAGGATCTGTTATTTCATGTCCTCTCCGAGGTGGAGGAGGAGACCTAGCTGCTGTGACTCACACCTCCCCGCTCCCCTCACAGGGGGTGTGGTTAGCCATTTAGGGAGCGGGGTTTAATGAGTCATCGGCTCAGTGAGGTGTGCCGGCTCACATCGTTCACGTGAATGAGCCGGCTCTTCGTACCGGCTCGTTCGCGGATGACCCATCACTAACCTCAGTTAGCTTCTGTATTTTCTAAGTTGTATTCACTTGTTCTTCTGATTTATGTAAAGTTTGTTGAAGAAAAATTAGTGATTATTTCATGACACAAAGGGCAGAGGTGCACGGATACCCCTCCCCTGCCCTTCAGGTCCTTAGGCACCTGCCTTATTAGACCGGCTGTGTCTCGAGACATCTATGAACCTATGTATATTGCAAATAAATACAGAACGGTGGTTCTCCTGGGAACCTACAGCATAGAACAAGGTTAGGATCTGGAACTGGTACCACACATGGTCAAATCAATGGAGAGTATTAACATATAAAAGGCACCCGTTGGCCCCCACATAGTGCTCTACAGTATCGATAAATTCTCTTTTTGCTACAAGAATGTTTTTGTCCTCTGTACATGTCCGACGTGCGAATCCCTTCCATAGAATCTTCGGAAAAAAAAAAATAAAAGTCTCAGAAGTCCCACGCTTCCCAAGCCACCGTCTTCACTTGGCCCACCCCGTGCTCGCTTCTCCGTTGATATAGGCAAAGCCGGGAAAATGCTGCATGTGCTCATAGTCAGAGTTACGTCTGGTGGCCAGTGATGCGTACATGTCAGGAGAGCCGCCGTATCTGCTAGAGTGCATGGTTGGACTGGAGTAACAGGAGTTGCTTGAGGCTACGTCTTGCCATCGGGGAGTCACTTGGCTCGGATGGAGTCTCGGCGTACTGGACATGAGGCACTGCTCCATCCGCGTCTGGCTGTTGAATGGGTACTGCAAGAATGAAGACAGAAAAATAATGTATACATGGGGCATCAAGATTGGCATCACATTGGCATGTGACCTTCACCGTACACTCAATCAAGATACCATACACTTGATGGACCTTGATCACCTTGAACATTCTTACATATATTCGGCTTCGCCTACTTAACATCATATTGTAAATTGGGAACCAAATGATCTTGTTTTTGAAACTATTTTAAGGACATTACCTAGGCCAGTGGTGGCGAACCTATGGCACGTGTGCCAGAGGTGGCACTCAGAGTGAGTGCTCTCTGTGTACACTCAAGCTCAGCACAGAGTTCACCAGACAGGACTCAAAGAATCTAACTGCTATTCCACTCAAGTCGATATTCACTAATCTCAGTGCTTGGCACCTTAGTAGCCAAGCATGCATGAGATACATCCTGGATTATAGGATCCATAACTTTGGATCCCTGGCACCTAGAATCTCTTGGAACCTTGGGACTGAAAGAAAAGCGAGAAGGTGTGGAGAAGACCGGGTTATCTTTGAAGGTCCTCCTGCTGGCCCCACGAGTCTTCCTGTACTGCGGGACCCTGGAGAGAAGCTACAGTGATAGTCTGGATTTGCTCTCCTGCTTTCAATTGTATCGGTTTCCTCAGGAGGCAGGTATGATTGAAAGTTATGGGAGAACAGTTCAACAAATAAATTACTACTTTTACTGGCACTCTGTGATAAATGAGTGGGTTTTGGTTGTAGTCTGGGCACTCGGTCTCTAAAAGGTTTGCCATCACTGACCTAGGCCATAAGATGCAAACCAATGGTCAAAAGCCATCAATAGGTGGTTTGGCGACCAACACTTTGATAGGCATCTCATGAGCTTTCATTTTGGTCGGAAATTTGAGGTCATTAGGTGTCTCTGGTTTGGGACTTTCCAGAAATATTCTGGATCTATAAGAATTTTCAATCACAAGTTCATAAAGAAAGAATTTAACTTAACCGGTGCCCATGTTATGGTCTTATTGTGTGGAGACCTTAAGTTAGCAACCATGACATGTGGCCATTAATCAGTAAAATAATTTTAGAATTTCAGTGCCCAGTATGATAGTTGACCGGGACTTTGTTTTTGGGAACTTTAAGAATTTTTGACCTTAAGGTCCTGAAGAAAAAGACTTTGACCAAAGTGGTGGCCAGGTCTTATTGCCGAAAGACCTAATCTTTGTAGATACAGTGTGCAACCGCGTGGGAATGAAAAAATAAAAAGAATACGGCAAAATAATAACCATTGCCCAGTTTTCTAGTTCACCCTGGACCCTAGTCAGTAGACCACCACTTTACTCAGATTTCTCCTAGTCGTGATCCTATAGTTGGGACAATTGGGGATCAAGGCGGGTTCTAGTGGTTGATCTTTAAATTATCACCTATGTAAAGCCTGGGTAATGGATGCTTGAAATTTGAATGCTCAATAAGTAGGGTACTAACCCCCCTCCTTCGCTTCTGGTCTATTGGCTAATCAACCATCATATTGAAAAGGATGGTGTTACGTCGAATGTCTCTCTAGGCAACAATCAAAGTTGGGTTGAAACCCTAAATATAGATCTGTACCCAGATGTCAATCTCCAATTCTCTCTGAATTTTTGAGTTTGTCCTTTATGGGATTATCCATGGAGCAGAATATTTTTCCTTAGGTCCAATTCTCAAGTAAGTGCTCATTTTACCAGTGTAAATAGTGTAAATGTAGTGTAGTGTTGGACTGGGGATCTTTGGACCAGCCAGATAAAATTTTAGTAGGGGCCCAGCATTCATTGTTTCCTTGGGCCCACCGAAGGATCCTCAGGTTGTCTCATCGGCCAATCCAACCCTGTAACAAATCATTTGAAGCATGGATTCATTTTGACCAATCCCATAAGGGACAGTGGTCCTAACTTTTTTTCCCTAACTACTCAGCTCCCACTGGTTGTTCCTTTCATGGATTAGGCCTTAAGCACTTCTGTGTGCTTCACCCAACTCGGGCAAAGCACACGGTTGGGTGGAGAAGCAGATTGACCCTTCTCCATAGGAAGCAGAGCGACCGCAACACAAATTTGGCCAAAAATAGGACCTGCTCTGTACCTTGTCGGTTTGGTCATAGTGCGTTGAGACACCGTGACCAGGTGCAATAGACATCTACTTGGGCATGATTTGGCGCAATTTCATGGTTTTCTGGGATAGGATAGAACTTAGCAGGCGGTATGACGCAAAACACTGCTGTATGTATGGGCCATCAAGAGTGGACCAACCAGGTCCATCCGTAATGGTGAACGGTTGATCATCAGGATCCTAGGTGTCACATCCACCACCGATTTCTTATCGATAGGTCATTGATAGATTTTACCTTGAAGACCTCTTTAAAGGAAATCTACCACCAAGATCAAGGATTGTAAACCAAGCACACTGACATACTGGTGTATGCCCCCTGTGTCAGCATCTGCTCTTCTTTAAGATTCCTATGTACTTGTTTTTTTAAAAAAAAGGCTTTTTAATTATGCAAATGACACTGAGGGGCTCCAGGCTTCATTAACTCCTATGGAGCTCGGAGCCACTCTGGCTCATTTGCATAGTTTTAAAAGCCTTTATGTGTTAAAACCAGGGGATAAAAAGCTAAACAAAGAGCAAATTCTACACGAGGGGGCGCAACCCAGTATGTCATTGTGCTTGGTTTACAATCCTTCATCCTGCTGGTAGAGTCCTTTAATTAATAATACCTCACTATTTATTACAGTTGCTAAAATGAATGAATTAAAAATATAAAAAAAATATAAAAATAAAGTTCAAAATTTTGATATATTATTTATACATTGTATAAATATTTCAGGGTTTTGCTTATTACGCCCCAGATCCGAATGACTTTGACCGTTGTGAATATGTCACTTGTCTTCCTCCTCATCCACAAGTCGGAGGATTGTGACAGATAGAGATGTTTTATTTTTCCAGCTTTCTCGGGCGCAGCTGTGAATGTCAGAAGTTTAAAAGAACAAAAAAAAAAAAATTCTTCTAAAAATAACACAGACTGTAAGTAACTTGTGTACGCGGTATAATAAATGCTATTATGACGGGAAGATGGAAAGTTTTGTCGTCTCGGGTCGGATAATTGAAAATGACTCATGACTTTACTTTTCCTCTGGGGTTAGTGAAGAGACCATTGAAGAGCGTGTTTTAGGCCGGTGTCGCTGGCTTGTGTCTGACCAGCGCTCTATTCAGTCGTGCCATCTGCACAGATGGTGGCACGCTGCTGCCTCGGTCACCTTTCACACTGAGCATCCGGTTTCATGAAGAATATTTGGGCTCTGTGTCCCCAGTCATCTTTGTTGATGATGAAGGCGATGCTTGTGCTATCCTTGACAGGAAATTACCATTTTTTTTGGTGCGACAAGCTCTAACCTAGCAAAGAGTGTTAACCCCTCACTGGAAGGGGAAACGGAGGGGCAAATGTCAATGGGGTCAAAAAGTTCATTAAGGGGAATGTAAAACGAAAAAATTGTTAAAAGATAAATCCTGGAGTACACACGATGGGCTGATGTCTCCTGATTTGTGCAGCTCACTTTTCAGCTTTGCTGTGCAGAGTGGGGCATGATTAGTAGAGTCATCTCCATGTCATTAGAAGGTGGTAGAATTAAAGGAGTCATATAGGTTCATTAATATTTTCACTACCAGTGTATAAATAATGAAGAACTAATAGATATGCTAGTTTTCAACTCTGGTTTAGTGCAGCACCTCTCCTCACCTACCTTTGTTGGTAGCGGGTATGAAATTAATTCCGCTATAACCCTAACCCTATTTGGAGGCACCAAACTGTACTGATGCTAAGCACCAACCTAAGTATTCTTCAAAATTTTTACACCACCTGTAAAATTTACCACCTTCTAATGACAACAAGATGACTCTACAGATTGTGTCCCGTTCTACACAGCAAAGCTTGGGCTAAATTATTTTTTTAACTAGAATAAACCTTATGCACCCAACTTTTTGGGTGCATAAGAAGCTTTATTGAACTACTAATTGCCTTAGACAAGGCAGTAACACTTGATCAAGTGTTTGGGGAGATAGTTGTACTCAGAGGTGTAATTTAAAGCTGATGGTTGTTATGTAATGCTTCATTTATAGTAATGTTCTTCTTAAATGGGAAAAAAGATTCCTAATGAAATCCCTAATCCTCCTGACCCAGGTGCCACTTACGACCCCTGTTGTACTCTCTTACATTAGCCTGTAGCAGTCATAATCGTGGCAACACGAGATTAATCTCAGCTTTCATATAATATCCATCGATGATTGGGTACCCACCTGCGAGGGGCTTCTGTGATACGCTGTGTAATGGAGAGGTGTGGTGATCCCAGATTCATGCGGTAAAGACGTATACTGTGATGCAATGGGACTCTGATTGCTGTACGTCCCATAGTTATAACTCCCTGTGTATCTGGAATAAAAAAAAAATCATAAAAAGTTAGTTGTATTGAATTTTTTTTACAAAACAAATTTGCAAATTGTATTTTGTTCTTTAATAAATTTTCCCATTCTGCTTACCCATGCTCTTCTCGGTGCGGATAGACGGGTATTCTGTGTGTGACGGATGCGGGCATGTGTGGGCTTCTCATACAGGGTAACTGCTGGGTATTCTCTCCGGGTCCATTGGCAGCTGTGGTGACAGTATAGGTCAGTGACCATGTGTAAGACTGCATTGGACCTGTAAGAATTATGGTAACACATCATAAATTTTAACCATATGTTGTGTCTTCTCTTAGAATCTGATGTAATGACTAAGCGGGGGCAGGACCACCTACTAGAAAAAAGCTTCAGAATGCTTCCCCTGTCGAATGGACTCTTATTTATGTATTTGTCCACAAGGTGAGTGACCATTTGTATTATTGTATGATGAGTTTCAACCATACAGTGTCTTCTCCTACTATCTGGCGTAATAACTAAGCGGGGGAGGGACCAACTCCAGGACATGAGTTTCAGACTGTGCCTGTTGTCTAATAAACGCTTATTCTTGTATTTGCACAAAGTGACCATGTGTATGACAGCATTGTGAGAATTATGATCATGAATTTAAACATATATTGTGTCTTCTCATAGAATCTGATGTAATGACTAAGCAGGGGCGGAACTAATTACTAGACACAAGTTTCAGAATGCTTCCCTTGTTAATCAGACTTGTATTTGCCCACAAAGTCAGTGACCATTTATATGACTGCATTGCACATATGAATTTTAACCATATGGTGTCTTCTCCTAGAATCTGATGTAATGATTAAGCAGGGGCGGGACCAACTCCAAGACATGAGTTTCAGAATGTGTCCCTCGTCAAATAAACTCTTATTCATGTATTTGCTCAAAAGGTCAGTGACCATGTGTATGACGGCACTGCACTTGCGAGAATTATGGTAACACATCACCATATGGTGTGTCTTCATCTAGAGTCAGTTGTATTGACTATGCGGGGGCAGAACCAAACTTATGAGTTTCAAAATGTTCCCATAGTTGAATAGACTCTTATTCGTGTAATTCCCTGCAAGATCAGTGACCATGTCTATGACTGCATTGTTCCTGTGAGAATTATGGTAACACATGATACATTTTAACCATGGAATGTCTTCTCCTAGAAATCTGATGTAATGACTCTGCGGGGGTGGGACCAACTCAAAAACAGGAGTTTGTGAATGTTCCACTTGTTGAATAGACTTATTCTTGTAATTGCCCATGTCACCTTTGCATAAATCTGGGGGCACTTATATGACTGAGGGTCTAGTCAAGTCTATGGGGAAAATGTTCTATTACATGGGGGCCATAAAGATGATTGACCATCAATTTAAAAAAAAAAAAAACATCTGTCAGAGAGACATCAATATACCAAACACAATCATGATGTATAGATCTGTGAGGGTAGGTCCTTTAGGTAGGATATTTCCACTTCAAAACCGCCCCTGCGGATCTACGTCAAAAAGTGTTGACCATTAGGGGATGGGTTTGTAGAAAATTTCGAGGCAGAAAACTGTCTCAAAATTTGCTACCGCTACAGGCCTATACTATACAGTTTTTAATTATTTTTATTTTAAGGTTTATACATTTTCTACTTATTTAATGCATTTATGGAAAAAATAAATAAATTATTTTTTATCCAATTATTTTGTATTACTCCAGCATTGTGTAGATTTGGCTTTGTTGTAGCAGGTCATGGTTGAGTATGGACAGTATGGAGGGAAGACTATTGTTGTGGGTCCCCCCCCCCCCCCCCCCTCCTTACAGGAAGGATTTGCAGTGCAGACCACCCAGCTTGATAGCTCATTAGTATTTACTTATGTAAATGAATTGGCTAAAAAATGTCAAATGTGTCAAACAATGGAGGCAATAAGAGGTATCATTAGCATTCCTTTAAAGACTTATGTATATACGGCCAACCAGAACAGTCAGTGACACCGGCGTGCATGACGGCTTCCTAATAAAAACTAGTACTGGGGGGTCCCAATGATGATCACTATCTAATCACAGCTGAATAAACCCAAAGTCTCCAGCACTGTATGCTATGAAGTTCACAAAAAGATCAAAAACATCCAAAAATTTTTTATTTTTTTTTAAAGTTCTATTTTTGATGGACAATAATTGAAATAATTATAACGGAACATATTTCACTCCCCGTGTTTTAAGCTTTGTTTCCGTTTAAAGAGCTATATGAGGGCTTGTTTTCTGCTCAACCAATTGTACTTCATAGTGCCGGTATTTTTATATTCCATGCCGTTTACTGGGAAGCTGGAAAAAAAATTCCAAATTGCGTTGAAATTGTAGAAAATAATACATTTGCGCCATATTCTTGTGGACACAGATTTTACTGTGCTCCAAATGACACCTCTGCTTTATTTTCTAGGTCAGGATGATTGCGGGAATAGCCATTTTATATAGGTTTTATTGTGCTTTAGTAGATTAAAAAAAATTAAAACCTTTTAAACAAAAAAATTTTTTCTTCATTTTGCCATATTGTGGCACTAATAACTTTTTCATACTTTGGCGTACGGAGCTGTCTAAGGTGTCATTTTTTGCAGGACTTGCTGACTTTTTTATTGCTATCATTTTGAGTACTGTATGATTTTTTGATCACTTTTATCCAATTTTCTATGTGTTGCAAAACAGCGAAAAAGTGGCGTTTCGGATATTTGGGCGACATTTTTCCATTACAGGTTTCACCATCCGGAATGGCAGTTATTACATGTTGATAGAGCATCACTTTTGGGACGCAGAGATACTTGACATGTTTACAATTTTATTTATTTTTAAATTAGTTCTAGGGTAAGGGAGTGATTAGAATTTTTTTTTCAATTAAATTTTTTTTTTTACTGTTTTTTACTACTTTTTATAGCCTCAAGGGTTTTTTAACCCTGGGGAGTCTGATCACTCCTAACATATAATGCACTACAGTATTGCAGTACAGGCAGTCCCCGGGTTATGTACAAGATAGGGTCCGGAGGTTTGTTCTTAAGTTGAATTTGTATGTAAGTCGAAACTGTATATTTTATAATTGTAGATCCAGACAAAAAAAATTTGGCCCCAGTGACAATTGGAGTTTAAACATTTTTAGCTGTAATCGGACCAAATATTATCAATAAAGCTTCATTACAGACACCTTACAACTGATGATTGCAGTCTGGGACTATAGTAACATCCAGAGAGATTCACCAGAGGTCAGAGGGGTCTGTCTGTAACTATGGGTTGTCTGTAAGTCGGGTGTCCTTAAGAAGGGGACATGGAGAATTTGCTATGAATCTATGACAGTGTGCCTCTGACACACTGTTACATATCCTGCCAAATAACAGGTCCTGGAGTCTCATACAGACTCTAGGCTGCCATGGGAATGGATCATCAGGTCCTTGATGACAAACATATCCCATCTATATCTCAAGAAGATAATTATTATTATAGAAACAAACTACTTTAAACTGTTCATTTATACAGACAACCTTTGTTCATGCCATACCAGTCATATGAATGTCATAGTGGAAGTTCTCACTGGGGTCCTCCCTCTACGAGCAAGATTGGGCAGCCACTAATTGAAAGTTGCTTTGGTTTTATTGAACCCAACTCACTCCTATGTTATTTGGTCCTCCCGTCAACAAAATGACCAGCAAGTTGTGGAACTGCCACTGGAACTGAAGTGTTAAAGGGGTTGTTAGAATAAAGTTTACAAACATGTGGGGGGTGTATTAAAATGATAAACATCCTATAGCTTTTTCTGCACTCCGTTCTCCCACAGCAATGGCTATTACTGGGAGCCTTTGTTTGTATGCAGAGAGCGGCGGTCACTTCAACAATGCGCGTACTTCTGCCATAGCGGAGAGAGGCAAGTATAAGATGTTTATTGTTTTAGGGCAGCACAGTGGCTGAGTGACTAGCACTTCTGCCTTTCAGCGCTGGAGTCCTGGGTTCAAGTCCCACCCAGGTCAACATCTGCAAAAAGTTTGTATGTTGTCTCTGTGTTTGTGTGGGTTTGCTCTGGGTCCTCCGGTTTCCTCCCACACTCCAAAACATACTGGTAGGTTGTTTAGATTGTGAGCCCCATTGGTGACAGGGACCGATTTGGCAAACTCTGTGCAGCACTGCGTAATATGTAGGTGCTATATAAATAAAGAATTCTTATTATTTTAATTCACCCCCCCCCCCCCAGCCATTTGTAAACAGTTTTTTGATCCCAGACAACTCCTTTAAGACCAGATCATCGGAAACTCCAAAATCTGAACCTGTTGGCCTACTTGCATTCATGTCTTTATGAGACAACCCCTTTAAATCACTTGATAAATGACTTGAAGGCCCAATAGAGAGCGCGTAACGTAAACTTAAAAAGTTAAGGTCATCCATTCGCCTTCTGTTCCCGACAGACTTCAATGTACAGTATGGAAGCCTTTCTTTCCTATACAATTTTTTTATACAGATAATTATATTCTGGTTTTATGTTGCTGTTTTTTGATGTTATCCAGAATCCTAGATTTCAAATTTTTGTAATTCTTTCTCGTTTGTTTACTAGAATTCTACAAACTTTTACACGACTTAAATAACTTTTTAACGTCCTTTTCGAAAATCCATTAGAGGTTCTTAAATACAGATCTCCGGGGGGAAAGGTTAAACTTGGTTCTTTCAGGTCAGAGTTTTGTTGTGTGTGTGTGTGTGTTTTTATAATGTTTGCACTGTAGGTCACCACTTCGGGGTCCTTAAACATTTCACTGGAGGGTAAACGTTCCGAGAGTAGCCAAACAAATAGCTCCCCGAGTGTGAGAATGGCTTCAGTGTTTAAGGCCGTAAAGTAAAGGCTCCATTGGAAGCCGCTAAGATAGATGAGCTGAATAGAAGCTGTGCGCATTTGTATCGGGACAACAATGTCCCATCATAAGTTGTAGGCCGGCCATTGACCAGAAAGGCATACATCACAGCTCAATAAACAGCCGACTTTACAATACAGACATCCGTGGAATGTAAAGCAGAAGCCTTTTGCCCAAGGGAAAGTCACAAGACAATAAAGGGAGCCTCAGACTGGGGGAATAGGGGGTTTACATAGTAGATTGTAAAATGTCCAAAAAAAACTTTACTAGAATCTACCTGTTTTTTATTAGGATTTTAGGTTATTTTCGCACAAGTTTTTTTTATATGTATTTTATGTATTGATAAAAAAGCAACTGCCCCGTTGATGGCCGAGTTGATGGATCCCATTGATTTAAAGGGGAACGACTGCATAATGGTCTCTTTGTCACCCACTTCCATTCATTCCGATGGAAAGCTTTTTTTTTTATTATTCCCGAGTCTTAAAATAACAACTGAAGGGTAAAGCTAATAGTTATTGATGACGACGGAGGGTTAACTGGAAGCCCCCCAGTTATAAAATTGGTCTACTCATGCCGCTAGCTTTGCGATTTCTCTTCCTATAAATGTTGTATCACGACTGTCCCCTCTTCGGCCAGTTTTTTAAGGTATCACATGTTTTGGCACGTGTGGGCTGATTCTAGGGTCTTCTGCTTTCCCCAAAAATCTGAAGCACAATCGAGTGTTCAGTTGCCTCACCCGAGTTTCAATTGGAACTATGGTTGTCACAACGGGGTCACATGATCAGAGCTTAATTTTTTTTTGTAACCATAAGTTATCGCATGTTGGTTATAGGGTTGATTGTAGGGTCTTCTGCTACTCTGGCCCTCGAAAATCAGATGTAATGTGAAGCACAACCAAGTGTTCAGTTTCCTCAGCAAATTTACAATTAGGACTAATGGTTGTCATTGTTTTGTAACCATAAGGTCAAAACTTGCACCCTTTGCTTACATTAGTTAAAGCGTCTCAGGATGGCAAGGTAAAATTTGGGACAATGATGGCTGTCATGGACCGAGTCTAGGTCCAAGACCTCAAAAATGATAGATAAATGTTGTCACTGTGGTCTTCTCTATGAAAAACTAGGACAAATTATCAATGTGGAGCATAGTATACAATAAAAATGTCCAATTAGTGTCCTACCTGTGGTCACCACCAGTGAACTACTTTCTGGAGAATGGTTGCTCACGGGGGATATTGCTGAGGGGAGATCAACAGAGGTTGAAGATGTGTTCGGTGAGAAGGGTATTGGAGACGGCGTGGAAATTGCAGGTTCTGCCAGAATAATTTCTTTAATGTCATCTGAGAAAAATTAAAAAAAAACAAAAACTTCAGACCAGGTTGGATTTCAACCCTTTTATCCTGCTATGTCTTTGAGATAAGTGACAAAACATATATGGAGTGTTAAAGAAGTGGAACCCATTTTGTTAATAGGCCCCCAAAGATTTGGTGAATTGGTTACCTCGCGAGGCCACACAACATTACACACGTCAGGTGGTCAAGTGGTAAAAAAATTGGCTAAAAACTAAACAAAATTCTCCTTAACAATTACAAAGCCTGCTAATCATAACCTCCTGTTCCCATCTCTTGAGGACAGTCACCACCAACATAGTCCTTTGGCCACTAGACATTGACCATTACTCAAGTTTGTTTACGAGACCTATTTTATATCTTCTCCTTGGTAGTCCTTGGATCACCAACTTACCGCTGTGAGCTTCTCCTTTCATCGCCCTCATAAGCTCGTTGGCGCGTTCCTGGCAGTGTAACGACTCCAACAAATAAAGGACGTAGTCATCGAACATCAAGTGAATGAGGTGGAAGGAACCTGGTTAAAGGAAGGGGAATCCCAATTTAATCTTTCACGTGTCATCATGTAGATCGAGCTTTGTCTTCTATGTAGAACTGGAGAAGATATTAATCGGAAGGATTCAGAGTAGAGTTCATTGAATGACTAAACATGGCCACACTAATTAGATGGCCATAAATGGAAGAAAGGTCACCCTAAACAATCCGAATGTATATAAAACAGCATAGAATCTGGTGACTTGGGGACACCCCATAAAACCCAATGGGGCTCATTTACTTACCCAGTCCTGTCACGATCCAGCGGCACGTTCACCGGCGAGGATTCGGGTCTTCCGGCGATTCACTAAGGTCGTGCGCCCGATGTCCACCAGGTGTCGCTGCTGCGCCGAGGTTCGCCGGAGTTTACCATCCTATTCCTGGTGCATGTAAGTGCGTGTCAAGCGACACTTTTTTAAAAAAATAGCGCAATTTTTCCAAATCCGTCGGGTTTTCCGACGGCCACACCACCCTTTTTCATTGCATGCAAGCCGTCGCCAATGAGATGCAATCCGATCGCGTGTGCAAAAACCCGGGGCAATTCGGGACAAAACGGTAAAATTCGTAAAACCCGGCGGAAAAACGTGATTCGGACCCTTAGTTAATGTGCCCCAATATGTTGCTCTTGCTTTCTGCAAAATCTGTTGTGGGGGCAGTACACGGTGAACAGTTTGATGGGCACAGTGAAACCCATGGGTTAAGCCAACATTCATCTTGTTCATATGTTTGACCACCTTAATCCAGAGACCTACTATAGCTACAGGAAAGCCAAGGAAGAAATTGTACCTTGGGCCTTGTGCCTATGGAGGACCAAAGACCCCACTGTTGTTTAGGAGGACTCCGACATTCTAAATGAAAAGTGGTGGAGGTGATTCTGTTGGTGGAGTTGGGGCTCTTTTCGTATTTTTTGCATTGAAGTCCAGGAACCTCCAGTTACATCTCTAGATTTCTTCTGGATCCACAACTTTGGTGTTAGACCAACCATTTTGAGATACCCAGATTATTTACTTCTAATTGAGCTAGTAAATGTTAAGTTTTTGAAAGGAACCCATCAGCAGGAATGTGACAGCTTCCAACAGCCTCTGCAATTATTACTTAAAAAATGCCTTCGTCAGCATTCTGAATTGTTTCAGTACTCTATAAAAGTATATTACACATTACCTGACTGTGTCCAGCGAATCACAGGAAGAAGGGCAGCTCCAACAGACGGAGTCCCAGTCTCCTCGATTCTGGTGACATCTCCAGCTGACGTAGATAGGAGGAATGAGCAGTGGAAAGGCGGGGGTGGAGATGAGTGAAGAGGTGGGGAGGACGGATTAAAGATTCGGGGACAGACCTATTGGAAGTGCCCTCCCCCACATGATTCGCTGAACAGTGCTGGCAGAAAGCCAGGGAATGTATAATATAAACTCATCATTGCAGAGACTATTGGAACCTGTCATCAGCTAAAAACGAAATCCCTGGTGATAGGTTCCCTTCAGGTAAAAAGTTATATTTCGCCAACTTTTTTTTCCCAAAAACATACCAAAACTGGGCGCGCTGTGTAACGTCATGTCCCGGATGACTCTTGTGCCGAAACAGGACCAGATTAAAAGGAACTGCTGTGCCACCCTCTTTAATGAGCCCGGTTTCATAGATGCTACCTAAAAGTTAAAGAAATTATTGAATTAATTTACCAACTCGCCAGAATACTGTGCACTTTTTTTTCACAATATTTTGGTTGCTAATAGATTAAAAAAATTGATTTAAAGCAACTTGAGTGAAATTATTATGGAATTTTGCTTCTGCAACTCCTATGCAGATCTCCATGGTAACAGACAACAAACAAGTCCTGTGTAGTCAGGCTCCTTTCCAGGAGTTTTTTTTTTTCTTTTTCAGCATTTCTGGGGATTCATAGATAAAGACGGAGAGAGATCAGTCTAGGATTTGGGTAATTAATCAAGTAATGGGAAGAAGTGTCTTCTGTACAGTTTGATTGACAGGGCAGAGCAGGGTTCAGAGCAGTCACACAGCAGAAATTTGGGGATTTTTTTGTTTTTGGTGGTTGTGTTCGTAAATGTGTGGTTGTGATTTCATACATAGACCTACCTTCACAACACATCGGTCCACCATGGAATCCAACCAATCGATGTACGCTTCTATGGGAGACTGTTCTTCCAATAGATGGTCAAACTCTTGATACACTGCAGAGCCAAAGATTTATAGTCAAATGTATGGTCATACCCTTAGTACCTTGACCCCATGAATAAATAGGACCTCCCACTGAAGGTGATTTATATCCCCAGCTAATCATCCAATATACTCCTGACAAATATGATGTTGAGTCAAGGAAAGAGGCTTATAGGGTTTGCTGCCGCCATCTTATTGAAGGTGCTGCTGCCTGAGGCGAGAGGCTCAACTTGCCTCATGGATCGTGCACCCATGATACTACCTTGGCTTCAATAATAGTCTGAGACGCGCACCCTGCTCTGGATTGTATTATCTAAGTTGTGTTGGGAGTGTCTTAGACAACTTATTGAATAGTTTGAGATACTGGTTGCCATTTTACAGAAAAAATTAAAGGTTTTTTTTTAAAAAAACGATATGGTGCAGCGTGCAGGTAAAATTTACATTTTGATCAGTGTCCCTTTAAGGGTTTTCCATGAATATTTAACCCTTACTGCAGGCTTGTATCTCTTACACTGAATGATGAGTTTTCGGTGTTCGTCCCTGGAATCCTCTATCGTGTACAGACTTTGTTTGGTAATGCTATTAAGGTCAACGTTCCTCCAGTCTTCCAGCATCTGAAACGTGATATCGGCGCTGTGTATGACTGTCCGCGAGGCCTGAAAATCAAGAAAGCACACAAAAGGGGGTGTAAATAGTGTCACGTAGAGAATAATAATAATAATTCTTTATTTATATAGCGCATACAGATACCGCAGCGCTGCACAGAGCTTGTCACATCAGTCCTTGTCCCCAATGGGGCTCACAATCTAATCAACCTACCAGTATGTTTTTGGAACATGGGAGGACCCGGAGGAAACCCACACGAACACGGAGAGAACATACAAACTCTTTGCAAATGTTGACCCTGGGACTTGAACCCAGGTCCCCAGCGCTGCAAGGCTGTAATGCTAACCATTAAGCCACCAAGCTGCCCATATGTGAGTACCATCATGTAGAAGCCGTATATGATTCACAATGAAGACCCTGCGTCACATAATCAAGTGATTCATGTCATGTAATGCTTCTTTTTACCCTGAGGAGGCGCTGCAGGAAAATTGAACACTTAATGGAGAGTTTACCCACAGATTAGAGCTGTACACAGGGGTCTCCACAGAGAGACAGCTCAATTTTCTTCTAGATAACAACCCTGTAACTTAGAACCAAGAGTCCTCCATAATGTCTGCAGTTATGGCTTTACCTACAGCTGGATAATACAGTCTCCCCTACTTAAGGACACCCGACTTACAGAAGACCCCTAGTTACAGACGAACCCCTTCACCCACTGTGACCTCTGGTGAAGCTCTCTGGATGTTACTATGGTCCCAGGCTACAATGATCAGCTGTAAGGTGTCTGTAATGAAGCTTTATTGATAATCCTTGGTCCCATTACAGAAAAAAATGTTGAAACTCCAATTGTCACTGGGACAAAAAATTTTTTGTCTGGAACCACAATTATAAAATATACAGTTTCGACTTACATACAACATTCAACTTAAGAACAAACCTATGGAAACTATCTTGTACGTAACCCGGGGACTGCCTGTATACAGAGCAATGACAGATAAATTCTTACTTGACAAAGATGGTTCAATGACGTCTGTCGCCGGAGAATCTGGGAAAATCTTTTTGACACTGCAGACAGAAAGACAGACAAAAATCTTTAATAATGACTGAGGTAATGCTAGTTCAGAGTGTCCAGAGAAATGATATAAGACGTGGTAAGAATAGGGAGCTAAAAATATTATTTTATTTCCATTTGCTATTTGCCTTAAAAGTATCTATTATCTGTGTGTCTATGTCAATCATATCTGCTTCTTTGAAACTTCTCTTTATTGACTTTCTCATAAATATAACAGTACAACAGTAATGTGTATTTACATTGCCAAAACAGTACAAATATATCATATGTATTAGTAATAAACATTCTCTACCAATATCCCTCCTTCATATCTATCTATATATCTCATAACTCTCATATCCTATCTCATATCTATCTATCTATCTCATATCTATCTATCTATCTATCTATCTATCTATCTATCTATCTCATATCTATCTATCTCATATCTATCTATCTCATATCTATCTCATATCTATTTCATATCTATCTCATATCTATCTATCTATCTATCTATCTATCTCATATCTATCTGTCTATCTATCTATCTATCTCATATCTATCTATCTATCTCATATCTATCTGTCTATCTATCTCCTATCTATCCATCTCCTATCTATCCATCTCCTATCTATCCATCTCCTATCTATCCATCTCCTATCTATCCATCTCCTATCTATCTCATATCTATCTATCTCATATCTATCTATCTCATATCTATCTATCTCATATCTATCTATCTCATATCTATCTATCTCATATCTATCTATCTCATATCTATCTATCTCATATCCATCTATCTATCTCATATCTATCTATCTATCTATCTATCTATCTATCTATCTATCTCATATCTATCTATCTATCTATCTATCTATCTCATATCTAATTATCTATCTATCTATCTATCTATCTATCTATCTATCTATCTATCTCATATTTCTCTCATGAACAATCTATATATTCCATGAACAATCAAGGGGTTGCACAGAGCATGCATGTCTCCATACTGAGAGAGGGGAATAACCTCTACATATTATAATAGAAGGCTTGAAAATGTTGGCATTGAACACCTGGTCCTTCTATGTCCTGACATCACCTGTAGGGGGAGAGTCTGCGCTCCCCTATGTAAATGAGCGAGTCCTGGTCCAGTTACAAATTGTTTCCTCTGCCCTTTACAAAGCTGAATACTAAAACCGTACAGTCCAAATGGAGAAGGCTGCACCTTTACCAGTTCCCTAATCAATAACAAACCCAATTATTATGTATAAAGGATTTTGGTTCTTCTCCCAGGTACATCTCCCCCCTCCTCCTCCCCGCTCTTATTATTGATCGCCGGCTAATCCCTTTTCTTAATTACTGGATGATGCAGAACAGTTTCCCTTAATGGAGAAAGCGTCTGAGCTTAGAAATGAGAGAGGATTTATGTGGAGGTGATGGCGTCCATCCACGGCGGGGTCCTGGGGCACAGTCATAGAGGGCGGACCACCCGCTGAGACCCAGTCATCTGATAAGGCTTGTCTGTATGACGCTTTTATGCCTCACTATAGATTTAGAGCCTTTATAGCATTGTATTATCAAAGCCGCTGAATGGAAGGCGCCATAATGAAGGACACAACAGGTACAGTCATAAAAGCCCGTGAAAAATATTAATTAAGCCGCCCCGTTAACGATATTAGAAGATTATAAAAACGTAGAATTTGACTGGCTTATACATCTATATTAGCGAGAACGTTGCATTGACAGGTTCCTCTATTATTCATCCTGGTAATAGACATAGACACTTTGGGGCACATTTACTTACCCGGTCCTGAAGCGATCCCCGATCCGGACGGTCCGACGAAGATGAAGTCCGGCACGATTCACCAAGATCATGCGCCCGAGATCTTGCATGTGTCGCTTCCCTGCTGAGATCCGTCGGAGTTCACCTTCTTCTTCCCGGTGTATGTGAGTTGCAACACAATTTGCGATTTTAAATCCTACGCGTTGTCCAAATCCGTCGGAACGTCAGCCGATTTGCCACGTGAAAGCCGGCGCCGGTGCGCCAAAATACGATAGTGTGCGCTAAAAACCCCTGTTAAATGCGGCACAACAGGGAAATCACCGGGAAACTCAGCCGAAAATGCGCTCCGCCTACCCTTAGTAAATGAGCCCCTTTGTAATTACTAAAGGACATATCCTGATGACAAGCTAAAGAGTTAACACCAAGTTGATTCATGTATTTATCCAGGAGGAATAACAGAGCAAAATCAACTTATGTCAGGAGAGACAGCAGGTCCTTTTTAAAGGGATATTGTATGATTCCTCCTCAACAACATGTATGAAGTGAGGAAATGTTTCATACTGTGCATGTTGACTTTTTACGGAGATACACAAAAATTTGCACATACAAAAAAATTTTAAGGACCACCTCTATTATATCTAATTCTTTACACGTGAATAGGTGCTGCTTCTCTGATTCCAACACAGTTGGAATTTTGTTTGTAGCCCTTACCGTTCCCGAGCAATCAATGCCGTTAATTCCAGCACCTGATACACTGCTTAAGCTTTATACTGTCAAGTGGGTGGTCCAGGGCTGCACCAGACAGCGTGGTACCACCTATCTGACTGTAGAACATATTGGGTGCCGAAAGTTAGATCAGCGATTGCTCGGGAACGGTGTGGGCTAGAGGAAAAATTCCAACTGCGTTGGAATCTGCAAAACGACGCCTATTACCTGGTCATCTTCAACTTGAGACCAACATCTAATAAACTGGACAGTTTAATTATCTGGCCTCCACCAAATTCTACTGATCTCAGATTATAGGAGTCTTATATTAACAAGTTATTTTCTAATTTGAAGACACAAGACAAAGAAACACAAATAGAATCAATACCTACGCTCAAATTTGATATTTCGCAAATTTTCGGGAAGGTCGTGAAGAGCAACTTTCAGCCATTCGTCCAACTGCTTCGCAAATTTTCTTATCACTTGCGTCAAACTTGGAGAAACAAATAAAATCTAATTATTATTATATGATATTATATTTATATTCTATGGGGAAAAAGTCCTACCTAGGGGAGAAAACACTGTGAGTGGTTCCTAAAGCTAAGACATAGTGAATGGCTACAGGTTAGGAGCTCCCTGAGGGCGTGGTTAATGATCTCTCTGAACCTCAGGGGTGTAGCTATAGTAGTTTGGAGGTAGTAGCCTCATCTTGCATCAGCAGGGGATGTAGAGGGTGTGATCGGAGCTAGGCCCACCCAAGTCACCGTAGGGAACCCATAAGGAGTCTATGCTTAATAAAAAAGAAGCCAATACTTCTGCTGCTCTCATGGTTGATATGATTGGCTACGGGGTGCTTTAACTCCACCCAGTTTAACATGATCCCTCCCATGATCACAGAAAACAAAAGACGATAATAAGACACTATACTAACCTGTCGGGCAATGCTTGTAGTACAGTTGGCATCAAGACACCAGAAATTGCTTTATACAGGATGGAGTCGCACACTCCCACTATGTTGACCACTGTGGACGAGCCAAGGACTGGCAGCATGTGGGGGGGCATGCCTTGCCAAAAGTGCAGAAGAAAACTTTGAACCTGAGAAAAATAAAGGCAATTGCAACACAAGATAATATAAAACATCACGACTGTGCACGTAGACTGGAGCAGCACTGGTACCTCGTCAAAGTTGGCTCGTATTACAGTGTCCAGAATCCTTTGGCAGTGAGTTCGATACATCATGATAAATGTAGAAATCTATGGGGGGGGGAAATAAGAATATTTTTGATTGATATGTTTTAGGCAAACAGTGTACACAGAAGAGAGGGGGGCACCAAAGAACTTCAATAGACAAAACGTTTGGACTTTTGGTGGATGTTATGTTAGGGTCACATAACATAGAGCTGTAAATTAGTCTCCAAAACTTTGACTCAGAGACACGGTGCCTAATGGTTAATTGTGAAGTAACAACCCATCCATGCCAACATCATGTCACATGGCCAATGTTACCGTATAGCCCTGGCCTACCACTAAAAGTCTTGTTGCCTGATTACTCCACCACCACTTCTGACCCTAGGGCAAATATATGAGCCGGATGATGCAATTCCTCGGAAGAGGTGACAAATTCTTATCACTCAAAGAGGAAAACGGATCTGCCCCTAAAGCCCCACATTGGTAGCCCCATAGCCAACTACAGAATGTCTTGTTTCCTGATTACTCCACCACCTTTCATCTGACCCTAGGGCAAATATATTAACCAGATGATGCAATTCCTAGGAAGAGGTGACAGGTTCTTATCACCCAAATAGGAAACTAGGATCTGTTCCTAAACCCCCACATCGGTAGCCCCATAGCCTACTACTGAAAGTCTTGTTGCCTGTTTTAGGCAAACAGTGTACACAGAAGAGAGGGGGGCACCAAAGAACTTCACAAGACAAAAAGTTTGGACTTTTGGTGGATGTTATGTTACGGTCACATAACATAGAGCTGTAAATTAGAGTCTCCAAAAATTTGACTCGGAGACACGGTGGTGAAGGCCACATGGTTAATTGTGAAATAACAACCCATCCATGCCACCATCATGTCACATGGCCAATGTTACCGTATAGCCCTGGCCTACCACTAAAAGTCTTGTTGCCCGATTCCTCCTCCACCACCTCTGACCCTCGGGAAAATATATGAACCGGATGATGCAATTCCTCGGAAGAGGTGACAAGTTCTTATCACCCAAAGAAGAAGTCGGATCTGCCCCTAAGCCCCACATTGGTAGCCCTACAGTCCCCCACATCGGTAGCCCCATAGCCCACTACTGAAAGTCTTGTTGCCTTATTACTCATCCACCACCTTTCACTTGACCATCGGACAAATACATGAACCGGACAATGTAATTCCTCAGGAGAGGAGACAGATTCTTATCACCCAAAGAGGAAACCAGTATCTGCCCTTAAAGCCCCACATCAGTCACATAGTAAACCACTTAAGGTCAATACACAACTGATCCCGTTTTGAGTTATCGTTCCTCCCCGTTGACGTTTCTTGGAATGGAATTAAATGAATAGACAAGAGACTCTCGGGGGAACTAATTTGGCTTTATAGATACCTTTTCTTCTGGGATGCTGGCTGGCAGATTTAGGTCTTTGACATTTGGGAATTCAGGCAGTAAAGTTCCCAGCTTGGATCGTGGTGAATACGCCACTGTCTGTTTGGTGACTTCTTTTTTCCCAGTCTCATTCACCCAGGCGGCTCCTTTCTTGGAGTACATCACGTCATAATACTGGGAGCTTTCCTTGACGGCGATGCCATAATAATGATACCTAGGAGAAGACACTTGGAGGTTCTCATAGATGGCAAAATAACAACATAAAAAAAACTGCTAATTTGTAATATTAGGAAAACAGCGCCGCTCCTGTTCACAGGTTGTGGCTGGTAGTGCAGTGCTGCATTACTAACTAAAATTTTGTGGACTCAAAGCTTGGGGACAAAAGTAGTGGCATATATTGCCTTTCTCCCACAACTTCTATAAGGTAGCTCTCTACTCAAAGGATTTTTTTTTTTTTTTTTAAAAACTGTAAAATTCCACGGCAGCCAGGAGAGAAAACTTAAACCTTCCTAACCTGCTCCCAATATTGTGCCAGTTGTCTGATAGTACGATAGTACCAGCCCGGACGAAAATGTTGTTGGTATGGGACCCATTGTATCCGATCAGTGGCCTCAGCGGGCCCCTTTGACATAGAACTAGCAACGTGATTGGCCGCAGCAGGGCCCACTAGGGAACACGACACCTCCAACCCAAGAGGAGGTGCTAAAGAACAGACAATTGCTATAATCGGGAACCAAAGCACATATGGGGGTAAAGTTGAGATGGCTAGGATGGAAAGTTGGGATACCTCCAAGTAGATGATTGAGTGGTCCTCTCAAAATCATTGGCTTCATTTATGGCCGAAGCTGCTTCGGCGCAGGGAGGTATGCGCTCGGCGCACCATGCGCGCGACCGTGCCCGCGGCTTTTCTTCACTTCCTATGTAGCCGCACATGGTGCGCCGAGCGCGTACCTCCCTGCGCCGAAGCAGCTTCGGCCATAAAGTTTAAAAAGTGTTTTAAACCGCGATACTGCGGTTTAAAACACTAACAAAACTAAGCTCCGGCACCAGCTCACCCTGAGCTGGTGCTCGGTAGTTCCCCCTTATACCTGCCACTTCAAGTGGTAGGTTTCCTTTAAAGGACATCTACCACCAGGATGAAGGATTGTAAACCCCCAGCACACTGACATACTGTTATGTGCCCCCCCATGTGTGATCTGCTCATCTTTAATCTTTCTATGTCTTCGCTTTTTAAGAAAAAAATTATTAAAAATGATACAAATGAGCCTGAGGGGCTCCTGGCTCCATTAACATCTATGGAACCTGGAGCCCCTTAGACTCATTTGCATAATTTTGAAAGCCTTTTTTTTTGTAAAAACCAGGACATAATAAGCTAAAAGAAGAGCAGATCCTGCCAGAGGGGGCGCACACCAGTATGTCAGTGTGCTGGGTTTACAATTCTTCATCCTGGTAGTAGATGTACGGTCACCTTGTATGTCTGTAGCTCTATGACCTTGTGACCTGGAATATCGGCCATTTAATCGGATATTTAACTCAATCTATCTGAACTCTCTAAAATTCAACAATCAATTCCACAAACAAATATCATCAACAAGTATTAAAAACTAAAAAGCCCCTATCTGAAAGAAACCGACAAAGTAGTGTGTGAGGTGACCCTTGCACCCAGGTCATGCACAATACCCGAATTCCATTGACTTTTGTACTCACTTTGATTGTCCCCTGGTCCCGAGTCTCCTTGTGGTTAATTGTGGGAACTGCTGTCTAATTATCTGTAAGAAGTAAAATATATTACCAAAGGTCAGTTATCTTTAGGAGAACAAAAGAGGTTCAAGGTCATAACCTCGGTAAAATGTGAGACCTAAAAAAAAAAGCTTCACTGCAAATCTGTTTAATAATATATTGTACAAAAAGTTGTAGAGCACACAAAAATGTTATCAGAACTAAATGAATCATCATGTATCATTATGTATGGGTTAGGATTGTGATTACGTCTTTTTGGTACTTTGTAGACTGTTGACCTTGAGAAAGTAAGCTCTTCTCTAAACGTTCCCCATGCCACCACCTGATATGTTTCACCTTTTCGATTCTTTTTTTTACCTTTTATGCTTTTTGTTTGGTAAGGCCTAGAAACCAATACTATGGTTGCAAAAATTGGGCGCTATTTTTATGGTTGTGCACAGGCTTATATTGGAGGTTAATCAGTTGTTGGGTTTCTGAACTAGGTAGGCCCGCCAGCCCCTAAGTAAGGGCTAGGAAACAAGTCACTATTGAAAGAAATTTGTGTTAGTTTATGTTTAAAGGAAATCATCCACTAAAAAACAAAACAAAAAAAGGCTAAAAAAATACTCAGTGGCGCCCTTCTTCACCTTGATCCCGGCGATGTCCATTGCTAAGCTTGAAATGCTGGGATCACCTAGAAAAGAAAGTTATAATTAGCAGCACGGAGTGTGGGGACGAGATGTCCAGCGCTCCGGGCTGCTAATTATGCACGCCCCCGCCACCTCCCTGAGAGTGAGATGACATCATGCAAGAGGCATGAACTCACCCCTCTGGCGTGAAGTCACCTCCCTCATAATTAGCCTAAGTAGCAGCCAAGAGCGCCAGACATCTCATCCCCACGCTCTGTGCTGCTAATTAGAATTTTCTTTTCTAGGTGATCCAGTGATGTTAACACAATAAAGATCATTTTAACCCCTTACTTTACAATTTTACTCTTACTTTACAGTTTTATTGCTGTTTTAGCTTCTATCCCTCTCTAGGCTGCTCGTGTAAGATTCCAGGGTGTGGGCGGGGCCTCTCTGAGCAGACACATTATTATCCATCTAGTCCTATGGGGTGACAATGTGGTTAGATTATCAGGGTACATGTGTAAATAGACTTTCATCTGGTTTCTGCACTAATACACTGACACATAGAGAGAGATGAGACAGATTAGAGATGCATGAGATTACACAGAGGCTGACAGACTTTTACACTGTTACACTGTGAGCTCTGCTACATCTCAGATCTGTGCCTGCCTCCCCCTTCCCCTGGATCACTTATCTCCTTGTAGTTTGTAGCCTCACTCTCTCTCCTGGCAGGATGTAACTGTTTCTGAGCAACGTGTAGGAGGCGGGGCTACAGACATTCAGCAGAGATAGACAGAAATCTCATCTGCATGCTGCAATTACAAATCCAAGATGGTGGCCTGACCCTAAGTCTGAAGTTACAAGGTCGTGTCTAGGGGCAACTGAAATTGTGCTCACCAGGACCGATAGAGACAGGTTGGAATTATATCTGTGAAATGTTGCATTTTTGTTAATAAACAGTGAATTAGAGAATGAGTTATTTTGTTATCCTGAGTACATATAAGAAACTTGTCTTCATGGGAGTATCCCTTTAAGGGATTTGCCAAAGTTGTACCATTGTGGGCTCCAAAATTGATTTTATCTTTCTGGTTGACCATAGGACTTCAAGTCTGACACTGGTTGTGCAAAATGTAAAATTAGACTCTACCATAGACCCAATGTAAGCCAGTAACTTCGTCTCTCAAAAAAACAAATTTCCCTAGTAAAATTTTTTTTTAAAAATTACCAGGCACTGGACTCATTTCAGATAAGGCCAGATTATGAGGAGATCTCTCAGGGCATGTGCCCCTGGGCCCCCACCACTTTACTCATACGGGGACCAAGTATTGGTCTTACCACAGCCTCGTAAAGCCACTTGTTCAGGAGTCTCAGGGAGAAGGTGTATACCAGAAACAAATATCGCAAATATATAACGTGAATATATAACGCAAATATATCTACGCTCCCTACCCGTTTTGTGAATATTTTGACTCCTCAAGGGATTTCACAGTATAACTCCCTCAGCCCTTCAGCATTGTAGTCCCCCTGGTCTATCAAACATGGGGGAACAAGTTAATATAGGGGCCTCATCTAGTTTTGCTAGACGTCCAGTCTATTTTTAAGTTTCCTGTAGACTTAGAAGAGTTAAAAACTTGACATTACCACACAGGACAGCCCTTTTTTTGGAACATATTTTAAGATCACTGGTAAAATGATGTTTTCCTGCTTTAGTTTATGTCCGTGTGAATACATAAACCTAACGGCAACAAAACTTTATTGCAAAACATTTGTGTATTTGCCAAACAGATGGCCGCGGACGCATTCAGCTGTTAATATCAGCACAAAAAGGAGGTGTAGACTTGATGAATTTCCAAGATGTTCCTCTATCCATTGTATCCGAGGGGTTTATTTTATTAAAAGCCATTCACGGGGAGAATGTATCACCTTAAGATCAGACATTTCCAATAGCTTTGCCCTTATTTACACATCTGCGCTAAGCCCTGGCCGTTTCTGGATTCTTCTCGCTGGTTTTATTTTTGGAGCAGAACCTCGGCAAACATCTCAAAGAACAAAAAAAAAGAGAGAGAGAGAGAGAGAGAGAGAGGAACTTTTGAGGAGGCGCAGAACCTTGATAAATGAGCAGACAGGCCGGGCAGTTGTCTTTCGGCTATTTTTTTGTATAGACTCAATGAAGCTTGCCATAAGAACACCCCATGCTGTTCCAGCTACTGATCTAACATTCCTCGACTCAATAGCCAAATTCATTTAACCCTTTGCGGAGGGGGCGACGGGGGAAAAGGACCATGGGGCAGCGCTCAGTCATGAAGCTCGGGGGTTAAGCCATTGAAGGCCAGTTTAAGGCAGCACAGAATAGGAAAAGCAAGTGTTTGCAACTCGGGGGAAAGTGAAAGTTTTTGCTTTCTTGGGTGCTACACTTTTCCGCATGTTATAAATGAAGACAAAAGACTTTCAGTTTCCTATTGAAGAGATGGTGTCCTCAGCCTAACATTTTGGTTCCTCTATTTGACATCAAATTTTTTTTGGCTTTTGGTCTAATTTTGTAAGTTGCTCTTTAGTTCATGTCATGTGCAATTAATATGTTATAGTCAAAAAGAAATACATTCCGAGCATTGTCTACAACATCCCCCAAAGATAGTTTAGAAAGTAGGAACTAGTCTAAGGAAGAGAAACCATCCAGATATAATTGGGGGGGGGGGGGGGGGTATTAAGGAAAATTTAGAAAATTGTAAATGACAATACAGGTGGTCCCCTACTTAAACACACCCGACTTACAGATGACCCCTTGTTACAAACGGACCTCTGGATGTTGGTTATTTACTGTACTTTAGCCCTAGGCTATAATAATCATCTATAGGAGTTATAAAAGGTGTCTGAAATTAAGCCTTAATGTTAATTCGGGTTTTTATGACAACCCAACATTTTTAAAATCCAATTGCCACAGAGACCAAAAAAAATTCTGGCTGAGGTTACAATTATAAACTATACAGTTCTGACTTACATACAAATTCAATTTAAGAACAAACCTATGGAACCTATCCTGTACGTAACCCGGGGACTGCCTGTACCCAGGGCCGGCGCTATGGGTAGGCAAAGGTGGCAATTGCCCAGGGCCCCTGGGAGAAAGGGGGAAAATCTCTTCTTTCAAATGAATCTTGAATTTTGTTTCTAGGTGCCAGGGATCCAGAGATATTCAGGTTTAAAGTGAGAATATCAGGTGCCATTTTTATATATAAATATCACTCCCAACGGCAGTTTAACAGTTAATATCTCCGTTTTCCTACATTTTAGAAACACATTTAGATTCATATAAAAGAGGAGACTCTCTTCTTTCATAGGAAAAAGGAAGTCAGGTTCTATGTGTCACAGAACCAGAGATACAGCCCCCTGAAATTAACCCCCCCCCCCCAATCCAGATTCTTAGCCATCAGGCTGCAGGGAGCATTTGCTGCACACAGGAGCTGCTGCACCTCACAGATAATGGAAATATTCACTTTATATGTTACTACATTTTGAGGAGGGATAATATCAACTAATATTCATGGTTTTAACCCTTCTCTATGCAGAACTATCTAAGAACACACTTTGGGCCACATGTATCAATCGTTTTTTTCCTGTTGTTTTTGCGCCTTTTCATTCAGGCGCACCGTTTTTGTGCCATTTTTGCGACTACCCACAGGTGGCGTTAACTGAGAAGAAAGCACTGAGCCCCTTTGCAGAGCAGCTCATTTCTAGCAGCAAAGATCAGCCAGACACTGCAGACACTAGTACATATAATACAGACTTGAGATACTCTGCAGACACTAGAACATATAATACAGACATGAGATGCTCTGCAGACACTAGAACATATAATACAGACATGAGATGCTCTGCAGACACTAGAACATATAATACAGACATGAGATGCTCTGCAGACACTAGAACATATAATACAGTCATTAGATACTCTGCAGACAGGAGCTGCAGACTCTATTTACAGTTCATCACCTTCTATTTACAAAACATTCTGCAGAATCCTGAGCTCAAAGCAAGAGAGAAGAGAACGTTACAGAATGTTGCACATAGTACTGACAAGTGTCCCCCATGTCATTCTGCACAGTATCACCAGTGTTTCTGAGGGGACTGAGCAGAATTACAGGGGTGCAGCAGGAGACCAGCACTGGGGGATCCCCTCCAGGAGAAGCCACTGCTGAGGAGGTCACTGGGTGCAGGGTGTCACACACCTGGGTGCTGCTGTTAGGGTCATTCTCATTCTGGGATGTGGGAGAAGCAGAGAGGAGCTTGTAGCAGGATCACATGTAAGTGCCTGAATCTAACATTGCGCCTAAACTGCGCCTAAACTGTGTTAAAGTAAAGTGATTAATAAGAGGCAGAAAATATACTTATCACAGATGGTTGTAGCTTGTGATAATTCTGTAAAACAATGCTCCAGAATTTAGGCGCAACTACTACACTTAGGCGCACAAAAGTGATAAATGTGGCCCTTTCTCTCTTATTCCCTTTTATTTTGTGATACTGTTTTAGGAAACTAGATTTTCTTTATATCTGGATTTGTATGTATTTTAGAGGAAATTTTGAATGTTAATTGCCAAATGCATCGCCTGCTTTTACTTTTTATTCTGTTTTATTGCTATATTGTGCAGGTTGTGACTGTCTAAAAATGTCTAGCTGAAAAGCAGATATCTAGTTATTACAGTTTTAGTGATATTATGTGGATTTTTTATGTGAACATATCAATAGGGCACATTTGTGAACTCTACAAATGTCCATGTATTACATTTAGGAGATGTGAAGGTAAACATTTTCTGTTTGAATCAAATTTTTTGCCATCAAAGTCAAATTTTAAGTATTTTTAATAAAATGTTTCAATTTGAATCAAAATTGCATGAAGGCGCCTATGTCTATAAAATTTTTGATGCAATTTTGAAAATGGGGCAAGTGTCTGCTTTCAGAAAATATCGGTCCCTCTCCCCAATGGGCCTCACAGTCTAATCAACCTACCAGTAATTTTTTGGAGTGTGGGAGGAAACCGGAGGACCCAGAGGAAACCCCCGCAGACACACGCATACAAAATCTTTGCAGATGTTGACCAGCGCTGCAAGGCTGTAGTGCTAATCACAGAGCCACCATGCTGCCCATAAATCTCCCTATCATTTATCTATCTCCTATAAAATTCTCCCATATTACAGTTTGTTTTACCATACTAAAGGAGCCTCTTGCTGACTGTGACTGGTCATAAAATAGTTTTATTTTGGGGCCCCACTTTTAGTTTTGCCCAGGGCCCCACTTTGCCTAGAACCGGCCCTGCCTGTACCTGTGTTCTGGATATGTTGAAACTGACTGATAGGTGTCCAAGCAATACGACCGAATTTGATCAATTTAACTTGACATGACCATCCCAACAAAAAGGGATGGTCCAAAGCTGGTGGTCACTCAAAATGGGTTGTGCTTAATTACCTATTCGAAGGATTGGTAGTAAATGTGGGATTGCTGTGGGACTTCTAGAACCTACAACTCGTTTAAGAATGGTGGTCTTCCTGTATCTCCATTTTAATGGATCAATGGTCGCACATGCTCACTATGACTCCGTGGGGCTGATGGAGATAGTTGAGTGTACTCAGTTACATCCGTCCCATAGAGATTGAGTGGAGTGGTAGTGAGCACGCACAAGCAGATTTGGATGCCCAAGTAATAAATTATTACTTATTCTGTGGAGAAACTTTGACCTCATCCGGTCCAACTTCTTACAGATTTTTCTATTGTGAGGGTTCGTAAGCTAGGACTCCACGATGCATACGACTGACTTTCAAAAATTGATACTTAAAATACTTAAAAAATAGATTTTGCTAAGAAATGTCCTGGAGCATACCTTGCCGAAACTGGCAGCGTTCACTGGCTGTGTATCGTTTTTCTCGCAGAAATCCAAGTAATGCATGTAGAGTGCACTCCGAGGGATGCAGACACCCTCCGCAATTTCATAGTTTTCTTCCAGCCTTAAAATAAAAGGTAAAAACAAAAAGGTAAAAGAAAAATCCTTCAAAATTATTTTTTCATTCTGTATGCAATTATTAGGACTAACTAGTTGGTGGTCCAGGTCCCTAAATATTATTTATGGCTCTGGCTTTGGTTGGATGTCCAACAGATTGGGAAGTCATATGCCCCAACTGTCAGAATGAGTGTAAGGCCATGGAAAAATGAAATGGATTTGCCCATCCACTCATAGGAAAAACGTCCTGGATCACAGGTAATGAGAACGGGGGGCTGTTGCACCCCAAATGTACGGCAAATGCACCCTGCTGCTCTATTTATCCCTATGGCACCCATGGAGATATGTAAGTCATACTCAATTATGTTCGTCAGCTCCATAGACAGTGAATGGAACGGCAATGGCCATGCCCGACCTTCTACTCTATACTTTTGGGGTGCAACATATCTCTGTCCTTGTGATCCATGGGGGTCCCACCTCTGAGACCCTTGCTGTTCAGCAAAGGTGACTGGACAACCTTTTAAACTACCCATTTCAACTGCATATCCACTCCGTTTTCACATAGAAAACCATTGGTCAAGATGGTCACCTGACTATCATGTGATCAACGAGACGCTAGAACCTAACCCAGCACAGACCAGACTGCGACAACTGTCCACCGTTCCCCAGTTTCAAGGGAAAAGTATGACTTTAAAAATACACAATAATAAACTCTAAAAACTAAAAAGTTAAAAAACAGAATTAGATAAAATAAGGAAATACTCAAAATCGGCCTGTTTTAGCGCCCCAATATTAACATGTTATAAATCCTATTTTTTGGTACATGATCTAAACACTAATAAAAATGTTTATTTTAAAATAGCAATAAATTATTATCAGAAAATAAAAACTAAACAAATTTTTTTTAACAAAGTATAAGCCAAAAAAAAATATAGATATAAAAATTAAAAAAAAAAAAAAAAAAAAAGTTCTTTAAGACCAAAAAACCTGAACTTCTTAACTTAGTCATCAAACTATAGGACACACACAGTAGATACATAAGGTCTATGGAAGGAGCCACTGGAGTGGTTTTGGACCCCATGGCGGTTCCATTAATTTTTCCAAGGCAAATTTTCCTGTCCAGTGCCGATGGTCACATCTTCCATCTTTCAATGGCTAAGTGTGTTTGGAGAGGATTATTGTGAGGATCAGGAAGAAATGGAGGGGGGGGGGTAATAATGGGATCTCAAAACAGTCAGACAATAAGAACACTTCCTTCCATCTCATAATTTCCTGAAAATTCCTTGTACTGTACAGTCATTAAGACTTACATCATACAAAACTCTATTGTACCTAGGTCTTTAATGATCACTTGTGGACCCCCCCTACTCCATCCCTCGCCTTTATCCATATGAGACAAAACAAATCACTGTTACCAGACCTCACGACTATGTATACAGCGCTTCTATATTCCTGTGATCGGCCGCGGAATACCGTCATTTATTCTCTGAAAACAGGGAATTTTAATTGACGTAAAAACTTTCGCAGTTTTTTTTATATATACTGATGGCTGGTTGCTAGGAGCGGGGGGCTGAATGTGTTTGGCATGTGCGTGTAATTAGATTTAGCAGAGAAAAGGAGAAGTGATGTCATAGTTCACAGTTTGGGAGAGATAATAAAAAAAAGACAGCATTGGTTGGAGAACATCACCACAAAGCCAAAATTCCGAGCATCAATCAAATAAGCGTTGGCTTGATGGAATCTAGAATAGACTCTATGATAAATGCAGTCTGTACAGGCGGTCCCCTACTTAAGGACACCTGACTTACAGACAACCCCTAGTTACAGATGGACCTCTCTGCCCACTGTGACCTCTGGTGAAGCTCTCTGGATGCTATTACTGTAGTCCCAGGCTGTAATGATCAGCTGTAAGGTGTCTGTAATGAAGTTTTATTGATAATTCTTGTTCTCATTGCAGAAAAAAAATTAGAAAATCCAATTGTCACTGGGACAAAAATAAAATTTGGTCTGGAGCTATAATTATAAAATATACAGTTCCGACCTACATAGAAATTCAACTTAAGTACAAACCCAATGACCCTATCTTGTACATGGACTGCCTATACTGTCTTCTGTTTGTCTGCAACTAAGGACCTAGCAACATGTGAGAAGGCGCCTCTTGTAGTGTATGTATGTAACTGTAACATGAAGCCTGCCGCTGTGTGTAACAACTGCCCGAACACTGGGGCAGATTTACTTACCCGGTCCATTCGCGATCCAGCGGCGCGTTCTCTGCGCTGGATTCGGGTCCGGACGGGATTTATTAAGGTAGTTCCTCCGCCGTCCACCAGGTGGCGCTGCTGCGCTGAAAAGCATCGGAACACGCTGGAGTTCACCGGCTCGGGCTGAGTGAAGGTAAGTGCAAGCTCCGCGACAGATTTTTTTTTTTTAATGCGGCGGTTTTTCCGAATCCGTCGGGTTTTCGTTCGGCCACGCCCCCCGGTTTCCGTCGCGTGCATGCCAGCGCCGATGCGCCACAATTTGATCGCGTGTACCAAAATCCCAGGGCAATTCAGGGGAAATCGTCGCAAATCGGAAATATTCAGGTAACACGTCGGGAAAACACGAATCGGGCCCTTAGTAAATGATCCCCACTATGTACAAAACAGTTTCCCCCCAGAGGGATCAATAAAGTTCTATCGTATCGTATGTACCTTTACTATATGACCTGTATTGAGAAGATTATATTTGGGATGTTTGATACATGACATAAATCATAGAAGAAGAAAATCGAAATACCATTGTAGAGTGGCCGGAGTTGAGTGCGGTTTCGATGCCCTATTTTCCTTTTCTTCATCTGCTAGAAAATTTAAGAGAAATACATTATTAATTGTAGATATCTTATATTACGTCAAGTGAATAGACCCAAACTTTAGGTTTGGCTTCCTCCGTACGGCAGCTTAGCCAATCGGGCAGTTTTACAACCCTAGGCATAGCTGTGATTGGCCAGGTGTGTCCACCAGGTTTCCACCTGGCCAAACGCATCCATGCTTAGTTGTTTGGGGTGTAAAAAGCTGCCTGATTGGCTGCTCTGTAGCCCATCAAGAAACATGTCCGGGTTACACGGAGCTGCCAAACGGACAACATCAAACTAAAGTTCAGGTCTGTTCATCTCTAGTGACCAAAGAACTGAAACCTGTAATCGACACCAGGTATTAAGTAAGGGGTAGTTATTTGGCTGGCCGAAGGAAGCCCTTCCCCTCTCACCAATTCCCAACCATGTTTGAAGAGTCAGACATTTTAGCGCAAGCATAACATGCTTGAATTCTCAGGCTAAGTTTGCATCTACACTAGTGAACACGTATGGACATCAAGATGGACTTTCCAACAGAAGCCCGACAGACCCCACTGAAGTCAATGTGGTTTTTTGGGCACATTCTGGTGTCTCTTATGGCATCCATAGAAGACTTCAATCTTCTTCTTCCACCTATAATGGAGAAGAACAATGGAAGTCTCCAGGAGAGATGTGCTCCGTGCCTAAGTCTGAAGAGTATAATCAGTTTCTTGGGGAATGGAGGATGTGTTCCTTCTGCCTGCAGTTTCAGGACCTTCAAAAGGTCCTGCAATGGCTCTTGTGTACATGTGTATTGAGATGAAGAACATATCAGGGATTTCATGGGTGAAGGTTCTTCTGAGCATAAAATTTGGTGGGTGGTTTAAGTAACCATGTGCGCCGGGCTACCGCCTGAACCACTTATAGTATAATCCAGTACTGGTACCAGGCTACTTCAGACAGAACCAGAAATAGTAAATGGAGCAGACCTGCTGCTTCATTCATCTGGAATACAACAGACCTGTATTCCCTTGATTTGTGGGGATCTCATTGTTGGGACCCAAACACCAAGGATTTGGGATAACTTCTAGTGACCGGACAACCCCTTTAAGTATGCAACAACTACAGTACATAAAACTTTTTAGGCTTCCTCCTTTCCATCCCTCTATGCCTTAAAGGAAATCTACCACCAGGGTCAAGGATTGTAAACCAAGTACACTTACATGCTGGTGTGCGCCCCCTTCTGGCAGGATTCGCTCTTCTGTTAGCTTCTCATGCCCTTGTTTTTACAAAAAAAAAAATCTTTAAAAACTATGCAAATGAGCCCAAGGGGCTTCGGTTTCCATAGCTGTTAATTGAGTCTGGAGCCCCTCGGGCTCATTTGCATAATTTTTAAAACCTACGCAAGGGCGTATGCAAGGGCCAAAAGCGTATGCAAGGGCATATGAAGCTAAAAGAGGAGCGGATCCTGCCAGAGGGGACAATCCTTGATCCTGGGGTAAAGAATATAAGGTAGAAATACTTACTTTCTTCATTAGAAACATTGCCCAGGGATGTGTGGCTTGAATACCGTTTGTTTTCGCTTTCACTGAGGCACCGTTCAATCCAACTTTCTGGAAAACATGAACCATGTGTGATATGTTAATGTTCTCTATTAAATTACGTTGTATATACTTTTGGAGAATTTGACTTCTCTGAAACATCAAAAGAACCTTCACTGTCTTCTATAGGACTGCTAGACAACCTTCTGACGGTCCACCAAGGAAGCCCTAGTCACTATCGGACCCTATTTATTTCTTAAAACGGGGGAATAGGAAATAAATGTTGGGATCTTGGGGGTCACAACAACATAATGTAATACATTTTCATAGTAATTCCTGTGAAATCTTCACTCGTGGTATATCTACTCTACTCTTTCACGTAAGCAAGTCTCGGGATTATGGGAAATTTCATTGTCACACCACACACGGCCAGCGCCATAACCCAGAGTGGGCTCAAGGTTTCAGTAGGCCCCTGGGCGACAGAGCCTGAGTAGGCCCCTTTGCAATGAACTCGCGTGGCGGCAGTCAAAATTCAGAAACTAAAAAACAGTCCCCTGTTCCCTAAAATATTTCCTACTTTATCATACAAAACAGCCCCATCATGGTTATTTTATATACAGCCCCCCACACCCCATGGATTCCTTATATACAGCCTTATGTGCCCCCTCCCCCCTAGTAGCTCTGGGCCCCGCCCAGCCCTGCCATAACCTGTACGCTATAGTTGGGGGGGGGTAAAGATTTTTCATTACAAGTTCAGCAACAAGTTGTGCCTTTGAGCATGTCTTCTATTAGGACATATACGTTACAGACACTGAACCAGCAGGGGATTGCACAGAGAGGTAGTAGCTCAAGATAATTACAAGTCTTAAACAGAGTTATTCTTAGAGTTAGCTAATATATCTAGATGAAAGCTATACAATAAGTCGCAGAGCATGCTGGGAGTTGTTATTCCACAGACCAATGGACCAAAGTATTAAAACAACCGGTGAAATTTATTGCTCTTTTTTTTTTTTTTTACAAAAAGATACAAAAATAGCCACTTTTTAACACGGTGACAACACAACAGGCAATGTGCTGCTCTTATTACAAGCCCCAAGACTCCATTGTGTCCCTCGCTTAACAAAATTGCTGATACTGACGAATATATGGAGCAATGGAGAAAGTTTCCTTTGAACTCACTAGGAAATTGTGATGTCGCTACATTCATGCAGGAACCCGGCTGTCTCAATTTACTTCCATCCATTGATGGTGGGCAAAAATTTAGAAGGGGTTTAAAGGAGTTTTCCAGGAATTCCAGAAAACCACATTGGGGGGCTATGGTAGAGGTAAGTAACAAATTCAAGTAGACATAACCTGTTCCAACTACTTGTCCAGCATTGTGGCAGTTGTCGTTCGCCAAGTATGTCCTACTGGGCCGGAAGTGTCCATGAGGCCATTGAATTACTGTGGCAGATCCCATGATCACTGACACTTATATCCGGGTACTGTCACAGTACTGGGTCCAGGAGCACTTAGAGTTTTTTGGGAAACCCCACTAAGTGGATCACCCCGAGGCAGGAGTAAATGGTCTGTCTTAAAAACCCTACTTTACCAAATATAAAATTGGTAAGTCGGTGAATTATGTGTTGAATCTCTAGTGTATTTCTGTGAGATGCAGCATCTCTTTGCTCACTCTGCCTCCTGCTTGGAAGAGCTCACAAGGAGAACCCCGTCACAAGCAGGAGGCAGGCAGAAGTTATGTTATAGGACACATTACAGCTCTTCAGTGTGGGTTTAGGGACAGAACATATAAGTAACTGAAATATATTAGTGAGATAAGACCCTTCCCCGACTGTCCTTGTAAAACCAGAGGCTTTTGAGAAGACCATGAGACCGTGAATGGGAAACCAGGTAAGAGGGTAAGAAGGAACAAAATAAAACGGGTATAAAAAGGTCTAAAATTTACAAGAGAGGAGGAGAAGGGTCGAAAATAACGGCGATCTGAATATGTGCAGTACTATGTAGAGATCAATGGCCAGACTCCTACGAGTTCGATATACTCAGGCAAGCAAATAAGTGTCCCACAAGTAGGTGAGCAAATGTCTGAGAGTAAATGCTGAGAGGTTGTCTACCCATAGACAATGAAACGAATCTGAAGGTTGAGTACCCGCTAATGCAATCACTATAGAGAAGAGGTCGCTTTAACTGGGGTAATGGGACAACAGAATTACTGGACGGAGAAGGGAACACGTCAAGTGGAGATTGTACATTGTGAGTGGATCGAGGACGAGAGAGAAAAACTGTACAGCAGGAACAAGTTGAAAAAAGAACGTAAACGACCAAATGCCATCCAGATCTTCTACATGATCATTTTTGGTTCATTGTCACTAGTTAACCCCATATCCATAGGGTATATAAAGATCACACGTTATAGGTCATGTTAGGTTTTTAACTGGTGGTGATATTTGAGTTGAGATCTTCTCTGGTTCTAGGGACATGTTTATAAAAGTTCTAGAGGTCTATAAGATAGGGATCAGAGTAACATAGCTTTGAGGAAACTTGAAAGCCACTAAGATCCAGGATAGAGGTGGAATAGGAGAGCATACTTACCCTGCTCTTGGTTCCCACAATCCTCTGGTACTTCTGATTTTCAGGGCTTCATTAAAGTGATAGTTCCATGAGGTCATTGGATATGCTTCAATCAGTGGCCTCCAATCTGAGGTCTCCTTGGACCATGGGACGTCACCTCCGTTCACCACGAGAGGTAATTTCATTTGTTGTCCCCAGGTTTGAAGAGGCTACTCATTGACTTAAGCAGGTCCCATGGGCTCCGTGAAGAGCCGAAAAATGGAAGTATCGGAGCGACACAGGAAACTGGAATGGGGTAGGTATGCTTTTTTTTAACACCTGTCCATTAGGAATCTGGGAAAACCCTTAAATAAGGACATTCCGAAGACATAAGCTTCAAACAAACATCCTTCAACTTCCTTCCCGAATTCAAATCTGGATCAATGTCCAGATTCTAGGCACCTAGTTCTAGAAAGTTCCACAGTCTCACTGCTCTTAGAGGAAAGAACGTTTTTCTTATAGAAACCGATATAGAAAACTTCTAAATATAAGAGGATGTTCTCTTATACCCACAGTCCGGGTGTGAATAGATCATGGCAGAGATCTATGTATGGACCTTTAATACATCTCTAACAAGTTATTAGGTCACCTCATCTTTCTAGTGACCCTAGGGGCTGGATTTGATATATTATAAAATTAAACCATGGTAAAACATTAGGGCTCAATCAGACAGTCGTGTCTGCTGCGAATCCGCCGCAAAATGTGGACGTGTGATGTCTGTGTTTAGTCGACTATTGTATCCGCATCAGTTTCGTTCACATCCGCCCAGTTGGTTGCCTAGCAAAAAAAAAACTACTAGTCTGGAATTGCTTCCTACTTAGTTACTACAATTGAAATTCTAGAATGGGAAAACTTGGGGAATGGAGGATATGCAGGGCCGGATTATAGGGTGGGCACGTGCCCCAGAGCCCCCACCACTTTGCCCTTAAATGGGCCCCACCAAGTGTGGGCGATTCAGGCGGTCACATAGCCAGTAGCTGGTACACTTGTGGCAGAGCCATAGAGCACGGAACGGACAGAATGTCGGCATCCTGTCGCCGGCTGCAACAGGATGCCGATATCCCAAAAGAAGAGGAGGAGCTTGCCGCGCATTGGGAGAAGGGGAGTACAGATTCATTATTATATTTGTATATGTGTATTAAGAGCAGGAACAGATTTCATGGGTGAAACACTTTCTCAGTATAATATTTATTGGGTGGTTTGGGTGGCTACGGGCCCCCTAGAATACCCAAACTGTCTATATTATAATCCACTGCAGGTCCAAACCATGGTCAGGAGTAAGAACATGGATCATGTGTTCCCCTATGTTATTTTATTTCCAGCTAGTTCACAAGAGCTCACAATCCAAGCCAATAAGGGGCGTAAATCACATATCCACAGAACCCCATAGCCATTATCAGAAGAAGGCCTCAGGATCACAATCAGAAGAGTGACCAGCTACCCTGATAGTTATACCAACATTTGGAGAGAGTAGGGCCCCTTCCACACTTGGAAGGGGCCTGCTGCCTGGAACGAACGGCCCGAACGCTGCACCGCGGGACTGATCTCAGCATGTCAGTTCACTCCCGGTGTGCAGCGTTCGGGTCGTGCGTTCCCGGCAGCTTGCGTTGCGAGTGTGATGTGAGTTCATCGCATCACACTCGCAAGTGTGGAACGGGCCTAAGTTCTGGACTGCACAAAATATATAATGATCGATTGCCGTTTGGCTACATCAACGAAACAAACTCAAAGGTCAAAGTTACATTTTGATCAAATCCCACAAGGCACTTACTTGCAGGAGACTTCATATAGTGGCCACCTACTCGCTCTCATCCACAGGGTAGGGCCTAACTTGCTCATCGGTGGGGGTCTCAGTGAGGAGACCCGACAGATTACAAGAACGGGTGGTCCAAGGTACTTCCGCTTGACCCCTCATCAGGCTGTACTTTCATCCCAAGATGAGTGAAGCGGAGCTGCTGTCTGCTCCACTCATCTCGGGGAGCGAGGAGGGGTCCTACATAGGGCCTAACTTGTTTGGTGGGAAAACCCCTTTAATACAGCCTAGCAGTATAATGTGTGGATGTGCGGTCCGGATCTTCCTCACTCCAAATATTGCTAACCTGATAGTTACACCCATGAAGCCAATAAACCTATAAGGAGGACTTTTCAGAAAGTGCAAACCTGGAGTTGGATGTTGACCCTGTTGGAACCTACCTAGAACCTCAATAATACAAGAGAACCATACAACCAGTATAAGAATACATATACACAGGTATGTGGCCGAGGTTGATCTCCATACAAAGATAAGGTATGGATGTGGCCCCTGGTGGGTTTTGACCCCGGTGCCTCAGTAGGGCAACCATAAAGGGGGTAATGATAATATATATATACACAGTTGTATGACCAAGGATGATCTCTACACAAAATAAGGTGGGGATACAGGATGTTACCCCTGGTGGGTATTGATCCCAATACCTCAGGGATGAAAGGCTGCCCCCAATAAGAACACATATCCACAGGTGTATGGCCTAAAGTAGACATTTATTGGGGTCTACTAGACCAGTACAATATTTGTTGCCCTGTAGACCCCTTAAAATACCAATAGCCATGCGGTTTCAATGGGAGCATATAAAATTAACATAAAAAGTAATAAAATGCAAAGCTGGAATCAAAGGAATTCTGGGCAATTACAAGACAACAAAGAAAACACTGAAGGGAGGTAATGGAGGAGGAGATGAACTGCCAACCACAGGGTCATGCAGAGAAGAGGCTGCTCTGATGGGACTACGAAATCAGCTCCTGGGGGTAGAATAAAGTCTAAAATGTCAGGAGGAACTAACTGAAGAAGCCTTCATACAAGTCATCTTTGTTAATCCGGCTTCTACAGAACCATCGTACCAGATTACCCATTCATTGGACTTTTAAAGGGGATGTCTAGATTTTTTTCATGACTTATGATGGTGTATGATAGTGGATTGGACTTGCCCATTGATCTCCAGAATGGAATGTCCCAAATTATGGGACTTCTAGTGTGTTCCACCATCCTCAACCGTCCGTGTCAAATACCGGAAAGACCGGTCCCAACCCCTAGCAGTTTACCAGGATACTAGGATTCACCTCTCCTTCTTTTGGTATACAATTACATTCCCTATTTTGGACAATTTTTACTAAACAAAATGTTATGTAGTTCCTTCGTTATTCCTTCTAGAAATTTCGGCATAGTTAGTGTGTGTTATTAGCTGGGGGTGTGTCCCTATTAGGTACAGTAAGTATTGATTGGACGTGATCAGACTGCATAGGCCACAAACTGGAAACACCCACTTGGATGACTAAAAAAATATCTGGATAAAAAACATGGAGGAACGTGGTTTGGGCCAATACTTTGCCCCCTTGCTCTCAAATGATAAAGTAGATTTGGGAGACTATTAATTATTATTACCACTAGAGTCTATTTCTTATAGGTTTTAGGTAATCAATCATTTTTATACACCCATTTCTGGTAAAACCAAGAGACTCCACCCACGAGGAACACTGAACCCCACCCCAGAGCAGCTTGGCAGCTGATAATAGATGACAATTTTTTTTTTTTAAGATTTGCTTTTTTTTTTATTGTTGCAAGGCTTCAAAAGATTAATTTAATAACTGCATCATCATGATATTTCTATTTATCTATGAGAGATTTCCATCTTGTAGAAAGATATGTGAGTATATAGCAACACATTATGATTAGTGGTCAGCAATTCAACAATCCTGAGAATAAAGGGGTCTCAACAATGAACCCCCATTTATTCCCCTGTGCAGCACCACCCCTAGTCACCAGGCGAATCTACTCCTGCTCTATATATAAAATGTTGCCTGCAGATATGACATTATATACAAACTGCTCAGCTCATACTGCTCTATAACATTCTGCCGGAAGATAGGATACTATGTACAATCTGCTCAGCTCTTACTGCTCTATAACATGATGCCTGTAGATTGGACACTATGTACAATCTATTAGGCTCCTCCTGCTCTATAACATGCTGCCTGCAGATAGGACACTTTAGTCAATTTGCTCAGCTCATCCTGCTATATAACATACTGCCTGCAGATAGGAAACTGTGTACCATCTACTCAGCTCCTCCTGCTCTATAGCACACTGCCTGCAGAAAGGACACTATGTACAATCTGTTCAGCATTCCCTGCTCTATAACATGCTGCCTGCAGATAGGACACTATGTATAATCAGCTCAGCATCTCCTGCTCTATTACATGCTGCCTGCAGATAGGACACTATGTACAATCTGCTCAGCTCCTCCTGCTCTATAACATGCTGCCTGCAGTAGGACACTGTGTACAATCTGCTCAGCTCCTCCTGCTCTGTAACATGCTGCCTGCAGATAGGACACTATGTACAATCTCCTCAGCTCCTCCTGCTCTATAACATGCTGCCTGCAGATAGGACACTATGTACAATCTGCTCAGCTCCTCCTGCTCTATAACATGCTGCCTGCAGATAGGACACTATGTACAATCTGCTCAGCTCCTCCTGCTCTATAACATGCTGCCTCCAGATGGAACTACATTTGCTGTGTAACAGGTCCGCATTAAGTTGTAAGAAAATGCTGGTAAATTTATGAACACATTGATGTCATTAACTGCTCATTTTAGAAGAATTATTTTCCACTATGGTTTTCAAGTTTCCCGTTTGTAGATTTCAGGCTGTAACGCTTCAACGTGCTTAACAACCCGAGACTTCTCTTCTGGGTGACCACCATATTACACATGTGTAGCTCACAATGTGTTATATAACTATTTACAGGCAGTCCCCGGGTTACATACAAGATAGGTTCTGTAGATTTGTTCTTAAGTTGAATTTGTATGCAAGTCAGAACCCTATACTTTATTATTGTAACCCCAGTAAAAAAATTTTGATCTCTGTGACAATTGGATTTTAAAAATGTTGGATTGCCATAAGAACCAGGAGTAAGAATAAATCTTCATTACAGACGCCTGTGATAACTGTTATAGCTGATTATTGTAGCCTAGGACTAAAGTACAGTAATTACCAATATCCAGAGGTCCGTTTGTAACTAGGGGTCGTATGTAAGTCAGGTGTTCTTAAGTAGGGGACCGCCTGTATTCTGGCTTTAGAGGGAGATCATAGATGGCACTAGCATGGGTAGAGAGAACGAGGCCTGCGCTTGGAGGACCCAGCCTGTCCCTGTAGTACATATCCAGCCCATGGATTTCAATGTGGATTGTGTAAAACTTAACTTTTTGAGAAATTGATAACTTACTACTAGGATTCCTGACATATTACAGATGCGCCAGGACACCCACTGGATGCCCAAACCTCCTAATAAAACCACTAGTACCATGATCTTTACCACCAAACACCCACCCGGTTCCCCTGATCACAATGGGGGTCATTTACTAAGGGCCCGAATTGCGTTTTTCCAAATATTACCGTTTCGCGGCGATTTTCCCTTAAATGCCCCGGGTTTTTGGCGCACACAATAAGATTGTGGCGCATCGGCGCCGGCATACACCCGACGGAAATCGGGGGGCGTGGCCATAAGAAAACCCGACAGATTCGGAAAAACCGCAGAATTTTTTTTTAAAAAAGTGTCGCTTGACACGTGCTTACCTGCACCCAGCAACGGATCGTGAACTCCAGTGAACTCCGACGGACTTCAGCGCAGCAGCGTCACCGGGTGGACCTCGGGTGCACTACCTTAGTGAATCGCCGGAAGACCCGAATCCTCCACAGAGAACGCGCCGCTGGATGGCGAATGGACCGGGTAAGTAAATCTGTATACAATTTAAGACTTGGAGACTCGTAAGTTCTCCATAGGGGTAAGACAGCATGATGGCCATAGCTGGTATAGCATGTGATATGGGTCCCATTTCATCCAGAACTTCCCACCTCAACTTCTTTAATGGGCTCTTGCAGTTTCTGGAATCAATTTTGATCAATCCCGATCCCCTTATAGATTCTCATGAACACTGGGACTCCTATCCATGTGGAGAATTACAATGTGGGCCAAGTTGTAGGATATGGATGGAGAACAACCACTGTGCCGGCAAAACCGGGGAAGGCGCCACTTACAGTATGGAGATTGGTGGGGCCTTTTCAGGCAATTCCCCATCAATCAAGAAGTGAAGGTATATCATGGCCAGAGGTCGCGCTAACATTTTTCCAGAAAAGTAAAAATACTCCTCTCACCATTTTTGAGGAGTATTTTTACCCGAGGAGGAGTGTGAAAATTTCGGTAGCACACTGCGCACACAGCACACACTACACTCACACACTGCACACACAACACACACTACACTCACACACTGCGCACACAGCACACACTACACTCACACACTGCACACACAACACACACTACACTCACACACTGCGCACACAACACACACTACACTCACACACTGCGCACACAGCACACGCTACACTCACACACTGCGCACACAGCACACACTACACTCACACACTGCACACACAACACACACTACACTCACACACTGCGCACACAGCACACACTACACTCACACACTGCACACACAACACACACTACACTCACACACTGCGCACACAGCACACACTACACTCACACACTGCGCACACAGCACACACTACACTCACACACTGCACACACAACACACACTACACTCACACACTGCGCACACAGCACACACTACACTCACACACTGCGCACACAACACACACTACACTCACACACTGCGCACACAACACACACTACACTCACACACTGCACACACAACACACACTACACTCACACACTGCGCACACAGCACACACTACACTCACACACTGCGCACACAGCACACACTACACTCACACACTGCACACACAACACACACTACACTCACACACTGCGCACACAGCACACACTACACTCACACACTGCGCACACAACACACACTACACTCACACACTGCGCACACAACACACACTACACTCACACACTGCGCACACAGCACACGCTACACTCACACACTGCGCACACAGCACACACTACACTCACACACTGCACACACTGCGCACACAGCACACACTACACTCACACACTGCACACACAGCACACGCTACACTCACACACTGCGCACACAACACACACTACACTCACACACTGCGCACACAGCACACACTGCGCACACAGCACACACTACACTACACTGCGCACACAGCACACACTGCGCACACAGCACACACTACACACACTACACACTACACTCACACACTGCGCACACAACACACACTACACTCACACACTGCGCACACAACACACACTACACTCACACACTGCGCACACAGCACACACTGCGCACACAGCACACACTACACTACACACTACACTGCGCACACAGCACACACTACACACAGACTGCGCACACAGCACACACTACACACACTACACACTACACACACACTGCGCACACAGCACACTACACTCACACACTGCGCACACAGCACACACTACACTCACACACTGCGCACACAGCACACACTACACACAGAACACTACACTCACTGCACACACAGAACATTACACTACACTGCACACACAGAACATTACACTACACTGCACACACAGAACATTACACTACACTGCACACACAGAACATTACACTCACTGCACACACAGAACACTACACTACACTGCACACACAGAACATTACACTACACTGCACACACAGAAAACTACACTACACTGCACACACAGAACATTACACTACACTGCACACACAGAACATTACACCTACAATCACACAGAACATTACACTACACTGCACACACAGAACATTACACTACACTGCACACACAGAACATTACACTACACTGCACACACAGAACATTACACTACACTGCACACACAGAACATTACACTACACTGCACACACAGAACACTACACTACACTGCACACACAGAACACTACACTACACTGCACACACAGAACACTACACTACACTGCACACACAGAACATTACACTACACTGCACACACAGAACACTACACTACACTGCACACACAGAACACTACACTACACTGCACACACAGAACACTACACTACACTGCACACACAGAACACTACACTACACTGCACACACAGAACATTACACTACACCTACAATCACACAGAACATTACACTACACTGCACACACAGAACATTACACTACACTGCACACACAGAACATTACACTACACCTACAATCACACAGAACATTACACTACACTGCACACACAGAACATTACACTACACTGCACACACAGAACATTACACTACACTGCACACACAGAACACTACACCTACAATCACACAGAACATTACACTACACTGCACACACAGAACATTACACTACACTGCACACACAGAACATTACACTACACTGCACACACAGAACACTACACTACACTGCACACACAGAACATTACACTACACTGCACACACAGAACACTACACTACACTGCACACACAGAACATTACACTACACTGCACACACAGAACATTACACTACACTGCACACACAGAACATTACACTACACTGCACACACAGAACACTACACTACACTGCACACACAGAACACTACACTACACTGCACACACAGAACATTACACTACACTGCTCACTCAGAACATTACACTACACTGCACACACAGAACACTACACCTACAATCACACAGAACATTACACTACACTGCACACACAGAACATTACACTACACTGCACACACAGAACACTACACTACACTGCACACACAGAACACTACACTACACTGCACACACAGAACACTACACTACACTGCACACACAGAACATTACACTAGACTGCACACACAGAACATTACACTAGACTGCACACACAGAACATTACACTAGACTGCACACACAGAACATTACACTACACTGCACACACAGAACATTACACTACACTGCACACACAGAACATTACACTACACTGCACACACAGAACATTACACTACACTGCACACACAGAACATTACACTACACTGCACACACAGAACATTACACTACACTGCACACACAGAACATTACACTACACTGCACACACAGAACATTACACTACACTGCTCACTCAGAACATTACACTACACTGCACACACAGAACACTACACCTACAATCACACAGAACATTACACTACACTGCACACACAGAACATTACACTACACTGCACACACAGAACATTACACTACACTGCACACACAGAACACTACACCTACAATCACACAGAACATTACACTACACTGCACACACAGAACATTACACTACACTGCACACACAGAACATTACACTACACTGCACACACAGAACATTACACTACACTGCACACACAGAACATTACACTACACTGCACACACAGAACACTACACTACACTGCACACACAGAACATTACACTACACTGCACACACAGAACACTACACTACACTGCACACACAGAACACTACACTACACTGCTCACTCACCCGTCCGGATCTGCGGGCAGGTAGAGATGGAGCAGGACAGGGAGCAGCAGCCCCGCTGTCCACAGGTATCGCGGGGCCTGCGCTCTCGCTCCGGAGCGCTGCTGACACAGATCACTTTGTCAAGTGTCGCGCTGAGCGGTCCGGCGCGCGCTGTGATCGCGCGACATTTACCTCTTTTGCAGCACGCGCCGAGCCGCTCAGCCTGCGCGCTGCAAGGAATAATTGCCAAGCGTAACTTTACGCATGGCAATTATTTTGGGGGGTAATGGCGCCTCATCACGCGTCTATGACGCGTGGTGAGGCGTTAATGCGACCTCTGATCATGGCGGCTGTCATTGCCATTAATAGTGAGAAAGTGCCACCTCCTGACTCCCATCAGAACAATAGACTGTACATTAGGCCCAGGACAATGCGTGGCTTTCCAGCTGTTGCGAGACTACAACTCTCAGCATGTCCTGGACAGATACAGACGTGAGGTCACTGCTTTAAGGGGAACATCTCCAACCTCCTTCCGTATAGAAAGCCAAATTTAAGACTCTTGGAAAAAAAATAGTTTTTTTTTTTTTTTTTGTAAAGTGCTACCTATAAATGGGACGCCAAAAATTTTTGGTAAACAATGTAGGATGCTGTAGGACATAAAATTACTCTATGGTCCAGTGATCTTTTGTGCCTTCTATAAAACATAATATATATATAAAAAAAAAAAATTAAAAAAATTTGGGAACAGTAATGGGGTCAGTATTTGCCCCATGTTTAACTATGTATTTTTTGCTGAGCATGGACCTGAATATATATTTCCTTCTACATAGGTATAAAAGCCATAAAATCAGAAATATCTAATTGGACGTCGATTGGACGTGATTAAAATTAGTAACCGGGGGATAAAAACTTCCATAGATATTAGTAGTAATCTTCCCAAAAAGGTAAGTAAGCAAATAAGGAAGGATGATTGGCTTTGTAACTCCTGGGATAAGTATTTGGGATATATGGGAGAAACACTTACTGAGCGTAGTCCATGGCTTATAGATTTATCCCCAATTGTTACTCTAGAGATATATTACTAATAGATTATTGTTGTTAAAAAAAAAGGTTATAATCACGTGAGAGCTGCTTAGTCATTTTATAGATGCATTTTATTGAGTTAGAAATAAATAGTATACAGGAATGATAGATAGTAAGATATGTGATGGATAAGATCGATAGATAGATAGATAGATAGATAGATAGATAGAAGATAGATAGAAGGATAGAAGATAGATAGATATGAGATAGATAGATAGATAGATATGAGATAGATAGATAGATAGATATGAGATAGATAGATAGATAGATAGATATGAGATAGATAGGTAGATATGAGATAGATAGATAGATAGATAGATAGATATGAGATAGATAGATAGATAGATATGAGATAGATAGATGGATAGATAGATAGATAGATAGATAGATATGAGATAGATATGAGATAGATAGATATGAGATAGATAGATAGATAGATAGATAGATAGATAGATATGAGATAGATATGAGATAGATAGATAGATAGATAGATAGATATGAGATAGATATGAGATAGATAGATAGATAGATAGATAGATAGATAGATAGGAGATAGATAGGAGATAGATATGAGATACATGGATACATAGATCGATAGATATATAGATGTGAAACACATAGGATAGATAATTATATAGGTGATATCTATGTAATAATATATTGAAAGATAAGAAATATATAGATATAGATAATAAATAATAGATAGATAATTTGATAGCTAGATAGAGCTAGAGATGGAGTTTTGAGAGAGATAATTGGATAGAATAAATAGATAGGAGATTAATTAAGACACTAAATTGATGATATATAATGAGTTATGAGACAGATGGATAGAAAGATTGATGATAGATAGATAGATAGATAGATAGATAGATAGGAGATAGATAGATATGTGATAGATAGATAGATAGGAGATAGATAGATAGATAGATAGATAGATAGATAGATAGATAGATAGGAGATAGATAGATAGATAGATAGGAGATAGATAGATAGATAGATAGATAGGAGATAGATAGATAGGAGATAGATAGATAGATAGATAGATAGATAGATAGATAGATAGATAGATAGGAGATAGATAGGAGATAGATAGATAGATAGATAGATAGATAGATAGATAGATAGGAGATAGATAGATAGATAGGAGATAGATAGATAGATAGATAGATAGATAGATAGATAGGAGATAGATAGATATGAGATAGATAGATAGATAGATAGATAGATAGATAGATAGATAGGAGATAGATAGGAGATAGATAGATAGGAGATAGATAGATAGATAGATAGATAGATAGGAGATAGATAGATAGATAGATAGATAGATAGATAGATAGATAGATAGATAGGAGATAGATAGATAGATAGATAGGAGATAGATAGATAGATAGATAGATATGAGATAGATAGATAGATATGAGATAGATAGATATGAGATAGATAGATGATATGAGATAGATAGATAGATTTATAGATAGATAGATAGATAGATAGATAGATAGATAGATAGATAGATAGGAGATAGATATGAGATAGATAGATATGAGATAGATAGATAGATAGATAGATAGATAGATAGATAAATGGATACAAATTAGATGGACAGATAGATACGATAGAGAGATACAAGATGGATAATTACTGTAGATAGATAAATAGATAAGAGATTATTAATAGATAGATGTAGCAGACAGAATAGATAGATATGAGATGGTAGATAGATGGATAATGTAGACATGTTACAGAGAGTTGCTGGGATGTCTGGGTTCTGGTAGCGGGGGCTCCGTGTTCCTGTGTGTTATGTGGGGTCTGCAGGAATCCCCCATTATGTGAGGACACGCATGCTCCCTTGTATCCCTCGGCCTCAGCACTGAATCCCTTTTGTTGTCTTCCTGCTCTCGCCCGCTGTTCCTCCGCACAGATCTGCTAACTCATAATATTTTGCTGCTGCGGATCTCTTTCCTCCACGGTGGTGTCCATGACAACAGGCCAAGGAACAATCGCCATAGTAACAGGCCCCGGCAAACTTTACCCACTGCTTCCAAAAGTAACTTCTAAGACCTGGCTTTTTACCGACACGGTTATAAGTACCGTATGTACAAAATATCAGGCGACTCGTCGGCGTCCGTTTTTTAAATTCTTTTTATGAACTTTTTTCATTTAAACTTTTTGAATTTCAATTTCTCTTCCTTTTTTTTTTTTTATAGGTCAACTGTCACTTTTTGTTCACGATTTTCTAAAAACTGTATAATATAATTTTACCGGTAGATTTATACTTTTTATACATTCCAATTTATGTGTTAAAATTTGTTTTTTTTTTGGGGCCCAATATCGAATATAAAATTATCGAGTAGATAGGAAAATAATTAATTTATCGAAATATGGGTATTAATAGTATTGGCCAAAAATTATTTGATGCTTTTACTTTTATATATATTTATTTATTTTTTATTATTATTATTATTATTTTTTTTTATGTTGTTTTTATATAATTTAATATTTTCGAGGGGGTTATTTGTACCTCCATTCTACATTTTCTAACAGCTAGCACATTGATGGGTCGACATGGCGTGAAACTTTTTTTTTTTTTCCCCTGTTTTGTGAGGGGTGAAGTCACTGACTGCAGCTGTGGTATTAACATTCTACTGAATAATTAGATCAGACGGGAAAAGGATGAGCCATACAATGAAATATAGTGATCTAAAGAAAGTCATTAAACAGATTATACTGATGGCCGCCTACTGTGCCCCATTAAAGGAGAAGAATGTGTGCACCTAACACTTGTTGCTTCCAACTAGCTCTAAACGCTTTATGGCACTGCCGAAAAGTGTTATCTAAAGTTCCGTTCATGTTAAAATGTCGATAAAAATTGGAAAGATATTTTTTATATATATATACAGGGAGTCCCCGGGTTACGTACAAGATAGGGTCCGGAGGTTTGTTCTTAAGTTGAATTTGTATGTAAGTCGAAACTGTATATTTTATAATTGTAGATCCAGACAAAAAAAAAATCTTTGCCCCAGTGACAATTGGAGTTTAAACATTTTTTGCTGTAATGGGACCAATGATTATCAATAAAGCTTCATTACAGACACCTTACAGCTGATCATTGCAGTCTGGGACTATAGTAACATCCAGAGACTTCACCAGAGGTCAGAGGGGTCTGTCTGTAACTATGGGTTGTCTGTAAGTCGGGTGTCCTTAAGTAGGGGACCGCATATTATATATATATATCTGTGTTCTAATATGTTTAGAAAGATGAAAGGGTAATGTAAGAAAAAAAAAAAAATGATAGCTAATTTTTAATTGTAGCCCAAACATGATTACCATATATGTAAGATTGAATATCATTAAAAAAAAACAAAAAAAACAACTTACTGCATTTATAGCTATGCCTTATATAAAGTTACCGGCCTCCAATATCAAACATATTTTTTGAGTAGATACATTTTTTTTTTTTAATTATTTGTTCAAACTACTACTCCCTTCAGTTACACCCCCCCCCATGTTCAAACTACTACTCCCTTCAGTTACACCCCCCCCCATGTTCAAACTACTACTCCCTTCAGTTACCCCCCCCCCCCATGTTCAAACTACTACTCCCTTCAGTTACCCCCCCCCCCATGTTCAAACTACTACTCCCTTCAGTTACCCCCCCCCCCCCAAAAAAAAGTATAGTTTTTATTTTAAGATTTAATCAGAGCATTGACCTGAAGTAATAATAACTTGTCTACAATAGAGAAAAAAACTTTTTATTTAGTGTGTTTTATTTTTTTCTTGCATTTTTAGTAACTTTATAGTAGGACTGTACAGAGAAAAAAAATTGGGGGAATTTTTTTTTTAAAAAAAGTTTCCAGGTGCCATGAATAGGGTGACTATGGATCACTAGGGGCACATACAGTATTTTTTTTTAGTTTTTTTTTAAAGGGGCAGATTCTATCATGAGATACATACTTATGATACTTGCATCTTTAGTAGCTTTATAGTAGGACTGTAGAGGAATAATGCCGGTTGGATAATGTATGGGATCCATAGTTAGAAGTTTATTGGATTTTACTGGGACATGATAAGCTTATGTCGGTTTTAATTTCTTCTTAAGTTGAAGGTGAAAATATAAGAAAAAAAAATTATATTATTTTCCATACTTTTATATGTAAATATGTTCGGTAAAGTGATATAATAAGTAGTAGAGGGAGTCAAACAAGATAAGGGGCTTAGGTTTAGGGAGAAGCTACCCATATCTTATCCGCAATATAATCTATAGGTATTGAGCGATACAATTTTTTTTAAACACCATATATATGTATATACAGGCAGTCCCCTACTTAAGGACACCCGACTTACAGACAACCCATAGTTACAGACGGACTCCTCTGCTCACTGTGACCTCTGGTGAAGCTCTCTGGATGTTACTATAGTCCCAGGCTGCAATGATCAGCTGTAAGGTGTCTGTAATGAAGCTTTATTGATAATCCTTGGTCCCATTACAGTAAAAAATGTGGAAATAGTCACTGTGGCAAAAAAAAAATTTTTTGTCTGGATCTATAATGATAAAATATACAGTCCCGACTTACATACATATTCAACTTAAGAACAAACCTCCGGACCCTATCTTGTACGTAACCCGGGGACTGCCTTACTGTAATATATATATATATATATATATATATATATATATATTCATATGCAGTGTATATTGTCTGTATGGTCTGTATATATCTAAATAATCTATACTGTATACAGATTCCATCAATTTTCAACTATCGAGTTCATACCAGGCAACAGGTGTGTTAAAAATACTAAAACACCCAAAAATTTCAAAAACACTTTAAAAAAAATAATAAAAATAATTGAATGATATATATATATATATATATGTGTGTGTGTGTGTGTGTATTGATAGATAAAAAGTTTCCGGGCCTGACTTTAGAAACTCATTTACAGTATAAAAGGAAGAAGCATGAATAAAAAATCAAAATTTAAGAAAAATTAGTCTAATATAACACAGAAATGGCTCTATGAACTGTAACCCAACCATCACGTGCTGCTCCTAGTTATATTTTTATGCCCTCTAATGTTCAAAAACTAAATCAAAAAAGTTTCCCCCCGGCATGGATGGAAAGAGCCCCTGGAACTGAAGTGGTTAATGGATCAAATTTTTCTAAAAAAAAAAAAAAAAGCCACCCCCCAAAAAACTTGAACTAACCTGTGGAATCCATGTCTGGTTCCTCCAATAACCCACAATGCATGATCTTCCCATGGGCAGAACAGGAGACCAATATCCTAGAGGGGGGGGATGTGAGACCCCCTATTCTCAAGTGAAGGGAGTGAAAATGGACACTTGGTAAAATCCAGCAGGGCAGAGACAGACCAGTCACAATGTTTGCTGATGTTGCATGGGAAAAAGCATCATTTTATAAGAGCCCTGATGGGAGACATGTCATTGATAGGCCAGGCTGCCTGATGAATGGCTGCTAGTCAGATGGGGATGTGGCAAGGCTCTCTGTGAAGCCCATTGTGGTGCTGTTTTGAATAATAAAGACTTTCCTCTAAAAAGGGGGGCTTAAATCTACGCAATCCCAGCACTTCAACCCCCCTTTCTATTATAAAAACCTCTTTTTTTTTTTTTATTACTTATACTTCCCCGAGCCTTGTCACCCCCCTATTCCTTACATAAACCCGACGTTCGCTCTACACAAGAAGACGGAACCGCGTCGTTTCATATAATAATTCACACACGTCCTCACTGCGTTCGGGTCCTGCATGGGGCAAACTACAAAAAAAACAAAAAACAAACAAATCAATATCAATTTTTTTTTTAAAAAAAAGTTATGTCAATAAAGTTTCAAAATTCGAGATCTTTATTTAGACGATCATCGAGATTTCTTTCGACTTTTACGTGTTAAGGAATTAGATGTTAAAAAGTGAAAAGCCAGGGGCTTTGGGGCGATGATAAAAGTGGCTGTTTTTTTTTTTTTTTTTTTTTTTTTTTTAAGGAAGGAAAATCTGTGATTAGAATATGAATAGAACTCCAACAGGGAAAGAGAAAAGAGATTACAGATGAATTGCTTTCACCGTGTATACGGGCACTGCTCCCTCCTCCGCAAACAGCAAACTATACCAGCGCTACACAGGAAACAAGGCAGCTCTCACTAAATCACTTTCCCTGGCCAGAGATTCTTTACATCCAGTTTACCAGCCGCTATTACTCCTCCTAATCTCATCAACCTTCCTGCAAGGAATCTCTGCCCGATGGCTCCTTTCAGTTCAGTTTTTTTTTTTTTCCATAAAAGTTTAGAATTTTTTATATATTTTTTTAAATTGGGGGAATTTTTTTTTAAAAAGTTTCCAGGTGTCATGAATAGGGTGACTATTGACCACTAGGGGCACATACAGTAATTTTCAATTTATTATTTTTTTTTAAAGGGGCAGATTCTATCATGAGATACGTCTTAAAGGAAACATACCACCAGGATGAAGAGTTGTAAACCAAGCACACTTACGCGCACCAAGCACACTTATATGCGGGTGTTTGCCCTCTCATCTTTTAGCTGCTTATGCTTTTGTTTTTATGAAAAAAAAGGCTTTGAATTATGCAAATGGTGACTAAGGGGCTTTGGGCTCCATAGCTGTTAATGTAGCACAGAGCCCTTTAGGCTAATTTACATAATTTTTAAAATGAACCTGTTAATAATAATAATAATTATTTTATATAGCGCACACAGATTACGCAGCGCTGTACAGAGCTTGCCAAATTGGTCCCAGTCCCCACGGGGCTCACAATCTAAACAACCTACCAGTATGTTTTGGAGTGTGGGAGGAAACCGGAGGACCCGGAGGACACCCATGTAAACACGGAGAGAACAGACAAACTCTTTGCAGATGTTGACCCTGAGACTTGAACCCAGGTCCCCAGCTCTGCAAGGCTGTAATGCTAACCACTAAGCCACCATGCTGCCCTGTTACATCTGAAACCCCTCACAAACTCCAAACAGCACCTTATAGACTATTATCCACGTTTGCCTTAGGCGTTTTATAGCTTGTGTGCGGTTACATTTTTCTTCAAAAATGACTTTTATTCATATCCTCCTGAGATAAGTAAAAGCAGGTGGGGGAGCTTAACCATGCAGTCCAGCTACCCCACCTCCTGCTGGCTGTTTAGACCTCTAATCCTGCCCTCCTTTTTTGGAAGCCACTGACTTTTCGGCATGATTCTTGTGCAAACGCTGTCCTCCTGTGAGTTTTCACAAGGATCATACTAACCAGTGTCGGACTGGCCCACCAGAGTCCCAGAGGATCCTCCGGTGGGCCCTGGCTCAACCCAATACTGAGCCCAGAGGTCCATCAGAAAACAACACAATTTGGAGGCTGTCAGAGTATATTTCCTGGGGGATAATGAAGAGTGGGCCCCCAGATTGATTTTCTCTGCTGGGCCTAGAAAAAACCCAGTCCGATACTGTAACACATGCCGGTAAGAGGCGGGGTAGCTTGACTACATGGTTGAGCTCCACCCCCCCCCCCCCCTTCTCCTTGACTGGATTTTAGGAGAGATAGGACATGAATAAAAGTCTGTGAAGCTGGCTAGTGTTGGCAGAATATGTGAAGGACCAGTGCCGATCATTCTAATACATGCTGGTAAGAGGCGGGGTAGCTTGACTACACGGTTGAGCTCCCCCCACCTCCTTGACTGATTCTCAGGAGAGACAGGACATGAATAAAAGTAGTTTTTAAAGAAATGCTTCAGCACATACAAACTATAAAAACACCTAAGGCACACCTGGATAGTAGTCTATAAGGTTCTGTGTGGGTTTCTGGTGTGATAGGTTCCCTTTAAAGACATGTTTAATAATTAATATGGGCATAAGAAGCTAAAAGCAGAGGAGATCCTGTTAGTGGGGGCAAGCACCAGCAGGCACGTGTACGTGGCTTATAATCCCTCATCCTTTGCCCTTGCCAACCAATAACAACCATTCGGGAGGTGTGGGGTGTTTTGATACTTGTGATTTCCTACCTATGATTGTAAAGGGGTTGTACCATGTTTGATTTCTATTTCCTGCGCACAATATCATCGGCGGGTGTCCAACTACCGATCACTTATTGAAGGAGCATCAGGTCGAGCTTGCCTACTGCCACTCCATTAAATACTATAGGAATCGAGGAGGAAATTGCTAATTCAATAAAGCATCAGGTCAAGCTTACCTACTGCCACTCCATTCAATACTATAGTAGATGAGGAGGAAATGGAAAGCACAGGGCCGAGGTATCTCAGAATCACCGACTAGGAGTGTCCTAGAGAGACCCCAAATGCTGAAAACGGCAACTTCTGACTCCCATAGTACTGGAGTGGCAGTATGTATGCTCGACCTAACACTACATCAATTAGTAAGACTAGGACACACATTCCCTGAACCACAAGTTGAACCTCCACCAATCAATGTAGGACAGAGGTTGCCTACTCCCCAATCATTTCAGGGTCTCCATAGTCCGCCTTTATGGTTACCATATATCCTAAGCTATATCAACTATTTTGGCTGCAATGCATATGGAGCAGGGAGAACCCCTGCTGGTTACAACGTGACCTTATTGACTCCAATTTTGCTGCGATATTGTATGTTATAAGTAAAAATCTTTGTTTGCACAACAGGTGTCATGGTAAAAATTGGTGTGTGGCCCATTCCTTAAAAAGCCAGGATCAGTAGGGACACCTATTGAATTGATAAGAGGTCCTTTATGGTGGGCTGATGTATAGGTGCAGGCAGTACAGGAAGTGTGCCCCCTGTCTACAGATCATTATCACTTCCCTCCTAATGACGTGGTGCCACTGCCCGGGGCTCATTAAGATCTCATTAGAGCTGACAGGTGCAGGCATGGAGGCCGCTGACCTCTGCCATCCCCAGGCCGCAGCCTCTACAGCCTCCATGTTACTCGTCTAGGTGATGGCAAAACCTGTAAACCAATTACCGCAGATTAAGCAGAGGCCACGTCTCACCAGGACTGCTCTACACTGGATGAATGGACCGAGTGCAACAAAGGAGCAACGCACAGGTTCTAATAAGAAGCCAAATATTACTGACCCCTTTATACATGGGGGGGGGGGGGGGAGGGGGGAACATAATGATCTATTGTAAGGCAAAAAAATCTGCATAATTAGAATAAGTATCATCTTTCTATCTACTATATCAATCTATTCTATCTTCCTATTCATGTATCTACTCTGTTTATCCATTTCAATCTATATATCTCAAATATCTATCCATCTCTATCCAATAACCATATCTATCTACTCTATCATTACCCATTATTTCATAAATATCTATTCATCTCCATCTCCTATCTATCTCCTATCTATCTATCTATCCATCTATCTCATATCTATCTATCCATCTATCTCATATCTATCTATCTCATATCTATCTATCAATCTATCTATCTATCTATCTATCTATCAATCTATCTATCTCATATCTATCTATCAATCTATCTATCTCATATCTATCTATCTATCTATCTATCTCATATCTATCTATCAATCTATCTATCTATCTATCTCATATCTATCTATCTATCTCATATCTATCTATCAATCTATCTATCTATCTCATATCTATCTATCAATCTATCTATCTCATATCTATCTATCTATCTCATATCTATCTATCAATCTATCTATCTATCTCATATCTATCTATCTCCTATCTATCTATCTATCTATCTACCTCATATCTATCTATCTATCTATCTAATATCTATCTATCCATCTCATATCTATCTATCTCATATCTATCTATCCATCCATCTATCTAATATCCATTAATCCATATCTATCTATCCATCTACCTACCTCTATCCTTATCTATTTATCTTTATCTATCTACTATATGAATCTATCCATTACATCTCATCTATCTATCCATATATATCTACCTTATCTATGTACCTATCAATCTAGATCTATTCACTCCAATTATACATATATCTACTTTATCATCTCCTATCCCTCCATTTATATAACGACTCTATGCATCTATTCATTCTGTATCTTCTATCTATCTCATATCTGTCTATTCTATCAATCTAATTATAGATATGGGGAAATCAAAATCTTTCCCTTTTTTGTTTTATTTTTTTATCCCCATCTTCCTGAAGTCCTAACATTTAATCTTACTTGTGTGAGGGCTTAGTTTTTGTGAGGTACAAGTTTTTTTTTTTTCTTGTAATGTTATAATTAATGTTTTGAGTACCTGAAAGTAACAAAATGAAATAGTGGCTCAGAATGGGGGAAGGAAAGGTGTAACCCCTCAATGTTGCTGGGCTTTTGTTTTTTTACAAAACCTTTTTTTTTTTTTTTTGTCAATGAAGTTTAGTTTATCATCCTTGTTGTTTCTCACATTGAAGTTGAAATTTATTTTTCTTAAATGTAAAATGTCGATTTTATTTCTAAAGTAATTATGTTTTTTGTAACATTATTTTACGATTTCAGGTTTAGTCCCCGTTTTCTAATAAATACACTAGCCTCATAAGCAATGAGTCAAATTTATAAAGTCATTTTGCTGCATGCAAAGAGTTTGTATGTTCTCTCCGTGTTGGGTTTCCTCCAGGTCCTCCGATTTCCTCCCACACTCCAAAACATACTGGTAGGTTGATTAGATTGTGAGCCCCGTGGGGACAGGGGCTGATGTGACAAGCTCTGTGCAGCGCTGTGTAATCTTTGTGCTATATAAATAAAGAAGTTATTATTATTACCTTATATACTCGAGTATAAGCCTAGTTTTTCAGCACAAAAAAATGTGCTGAAAACCCAAACTCGGCTTATACTCGAGTAAAAAATATATAGGTTTTACAAGGTTTTTGTGGTAAAATTAGGGGCCTCGGCTTATACTTGGGTCGGCTTACACTCGAGTATATACGGTATGTTGTTTTTGTACCATAAACTTGCTTCAATTTAACCCTTGGGCTGCTTCTTAAAAGCACGGCTCTGCCGGATTGATGGAACTTTCCATGGTATGCCAGATCTTCTGTATTTGTAGCCACATAGTGGTGCAGATCTATGGCTTATAGCACAAACCAAAATCATGAAGTCTAAAGATGTATCTAGTAAGTTGGTGCGGGATGAGGGCATTTTTGTCTAAGGTAACACAACCTATCAGGTAGGGGATTAAATGTCTTTTGTAGAATTCCCTTTCATGTGAAATCTCACCTGTTTATCTACGAAAAGTCATGTAACAAATGAGAAGAGTTATAGTTTACTGTACCCAAGATTAGTCAAAATATGACTCTTCTCTGCAGATTTTCATACGACTATGGAGGAGATAATTTGATAGGTAAAGCGGTGAAATTTCACATAAAAAAATGTAAAAAAAAAATTGTAGAAAGGACATTTCATCACCTACCTGAGAGGGCTGCTAGTTTAATGGGGTAAAATCTGGGGACAGGTTCCCTTTAACCCCTTGCTGCACCATGACGTTCCCCAATGTCATGGTGCGGCAGCAGGTGCATGAACAGAGCTCACTGACCATTTAAATGGCGACGGCTGCCATCTTTTCCAGATCATGGCGTCGCGATCGGGGGGCGGCAATATATTGCCGTGACAACCGGGAGTCTACTTCAGACTCCCAAGGTTGTCATTCAGATCAATAGGAAAATCCCCATATACTGCAATTCAGTAAAATGGCAGTGTACGTTATTATCGATTAGACCCTCTAGGATTCAGGTAACCTAGGGGGTCTAAATATACAGTGAAAGAAAAATATATATAAATATTTTTAAATAAAAACCTAAAAAGTTCAAATCACCCCCCCCCTCCCCTTTCCTAAAAATGAACAAATAAAATCATAAACCTGTTCAGTATCATCACGTCCCAAAATGCCTGAATTATCAAAATATAAAAATGGTTCTTCCTGGTGGAAAGGATGCACAGTCCCAAAATCCGTAGCACTGAAAACATCATTGCATTCCGCACAAAATGACGCAGCTCTGTATATACCGAAGCGTGAAAAAGTTATTGGCCTCAGAATATGGCAAAACGGAAAAAAAAACTAAAAAAACTTTTGTACAAAAAGATTACATTTTTTTAAATCTACTAAAACATAATAAAACCTATATATATATATATATATCTATATATATATATATATATCTATATATATCTATATATATATATATATATCTATATATATCTATATATATATATATATATATATATATATATATATATATGTGTATATATACACACATTCAGTATCTCTGTGATTGTACCCAGAGAATAAAGGGGAATGTCTTTTGGAGCGCACATTGAAAGCCGTAAAAACAAGGGCCAAAAGAAAATGGCGCAAATATGTTTTTTCACCAGTTTCACTGGATTGGAATAGTTTTTTTTTTCCAGTTTCCAAGTACATGACATGGGATATTAAATAACACCAGTAGGAAGTATCATTTGGTACGTTGAAAACAAGCCCTCATACTACGGTGTACACAGAAAGTTATGGATTTTTGAAAGTGGGGAGTAAAAAAACGAAACGTAAAAACGAAAAAAAAGGGCTGTGTCCTTAATGGAAACCTACCACTACGGATCTACCTATTGAGGTAGATCCGGTGGCAAGTCAATCTAACGTTTGCAAGGATAGCCCTTTTTAGGGCTAATCTTTAATCAGGGTAATATGCAAATTTTCTAAAGAGGCTACTGGGGGTGGAGTAGCTGCGCCGTGCAGCCTCAGCCACGCCCCAGTAGCCTCTTTAGAAAATTTACATATATTTCTGATTAAAGATTAGCAAAGATCGAGGGGAGTTAAGGATTAGCCCTAAAAAGGGCTATCCTTACATACGTTAGATGCACCTACCACTGGATCTACCTTAATAGGTAGATCCATAGTGGTAGGTTTCCTTTAAGGGGTTAAAGGTTTTTTTTCCGGTTTTGTGCGATTATGGGAGTATGAAACTTTACTCCACCGGTTTCAGAAAAAAAAAAAAAATGAAACTACACGGAGCGCACCATCTTCTGGTTCTTTCACGTTTAATAAGGTTTTTGGATGGGGTAAAAAATGTAAGCGGTCAGTGGGGCAGATTTCGGTAGTTGGAAAGTTGGGGCAGGTACATGATTAAGGAAATTCTGATAAATTCTGCTTGGAAGGAGAATGTTAGCACCCAGGGTGCGCCAGTGTTTTGTCTTGCAGCCCCCTGCCCTCCTCTGGGGCATCTGGGGGTAGCTGCATGTACTGTAGAGGTGACATCTCCCCACTGTGTGTTATGCGGCTTAACCAGAGCAGATTGTGTGCACACTGTGAGTCTACACATCCCTGCCGAGATCTGCTCCTGGGCTTTCACATATAACGCACCATAACTGGGGCTGTCACCTCCTCCTCCGAGAGGTCACGCCAACCGCTGGGACAGAAACAACAGCGCTCAGCGAGAGGGATCCCTATATATTACATCACTATTATCCCCGTAATAGCCCGAAAGTCTACACTAACTAGGCAAATAGATCAGATCACAGATGCGGCTCTAACTTTATACTAAATAACTACATAGACTCCAGGCAGCGCAAACGTTTTAGCCCCTTACGGTAAATTAAATTATTATTTTATGCAAATTAGCTTCTCAGTGCACCAGGGGCGGGGTCATGCCTGTTGGTGCACCTGTATTCTCCTTTCCACCCCTTCACCCATAGAAATATGGTGGGCGATTTATTGTGGCACTGCACCTGCGGCCGGAAGTTTTGCGCAAAAAACGTGCAAACGTTTAAGGCAGGGGCCCCATAGCAGACTTCTGAATGGGGTCCCCCTTTCCCTTAAAAAAAAAATAATAATACATATTTGTATATTCAAACATGTGAGCTACAATCACACACCGTATATACACACCATATATATGTGCATACATGCATATACACACATATAGAGCATATACACAAACAGATAGCTAATACACACATACATACATACATACCATTTACAGACATGCAGCATATACACACATACAGTGCATACACAGCACACACTTTACTGCATATACACACCCCAGATACCAGGGCCCCCCAACACTCCGGGCCCCATAGCAGCTACTATGGCTGCTACTCCTGTAGTTACGAGCCCCCTCCAGGAAAAAAACGTGATTAATGGAATTTCGCTAACTGCCACAGAAGGGGCAGTTCGATGGCTTAGTGGTTAGCATTACAGCCTTGCAGCGCTGGGGAAATGGGTTCAATTCCCAGGGTCAACATCTGCAAAGAAGTTTGTGTTTGCGTGGGTTTCATCCAGGTCCTCCAGTTTCCTCCCACACTCCAAAACATACTGGTAGGCGATAAGATTGTGAGCCCCATTAGGGACAGGGACCGATATACCAGAAATGTATATGTAGAAAGATTACATACAATGTTTATTTGATTTGAGGGGTGATACAGGAGTTGGGGTTCACTTAAATTTTTCCTATTGTAGATCGTAGGATAGGAATCGCCTCTTCACCTATAGAGAAAGATTTAGCTTAAAAAAATATTAATAAAAAAAATTCCAATCTTTAACTGGACCTAACATTCTAGCAATCTCCACAAGAGGGAGCTGGTTAGAACTAGAATGATACATTTACTGATAGTAGTGAGCTCCCTCTAGTGGTTGTTGCAGGTGGTCAAAATGTTATCATTTAACAGTTTTGTGAGATGAAACAGGGGGTTAGTAACTTGCTTGATCTGTACTGTAGACCCCCCCCTGCATAAGGGGTGGGCAGGACACTGCTGTGCAATGCTAAACCATTGCTGTGGTCCCATCATTCTTGGGATTGATGGGGGTCGCTGGGGTCTGACCCCCACTGATAAAGTAAAGGTGTACCCATTGTCTGATGGCTACCAAAGTCATCTGGAAACTGTCTCTGTCTTGCAGGTTTTACCCGATTCGCTGTCTTTTCTCAATTTATTACGCTGCAGCTCTGTCGTTTTAGACTGGTTTCTGTATAGATACACTAGCCCAGCAGGAAACTTGCTTCAAAGCCCTGAAATATGTGGCATCACTTTTTAAGATGGGTATATCCCCTTTACAACTCCTAAGATGTCAAAGTGCCTTAAAGGGGATTTCTGGACTTTCATATCGCAAGAATTGGTGGGGGTCCAACTTCCAGCATTGCTCAGGTGATGGCTGATGCAGGTTCTACACCAAACATGGCGCCTTTAGTGGCTGTGCCTGGTAGTACATGCATGTCGGTCTCGTATCTTCAAAAGATGGAGCCGCAGTACCACGTACATTATGTAGTGACCTATAGCTAGTTAGAGGGGGGGGGGGGGTGTTCCATCAGATGGATTGCGTCTAAACTGATATGAATTACCTATCTTAGAGTTGGGTTTGCACATATGTGAGATATATATATATATATATATATATATATATATATATATATATATATATATATATATATATATATAGTCACATACGCTGCCTCAGCTGTGGGAATAAGGACCAGAGCTAGCAACATTGTAGGTATTTATGATGCTGAAAATTGGGGTCGCGCCGGGATTTGTGGTTGAAATACGGCCCAGGCTTTACGGTCATTGAAGTCCTGTTTAATATTAGGGCATCAATATATAAATTCCACAAACTTCCTTTAAAAGGGAACATGTCAGTTTTTTTTTTAGGACCACTGAACCATCAGCTACCAAATATATTTAGCTGACCTATGGCTTTTGCCCAAATCAAGGTGGCAAAGTTCTGTGGTTCTGCGCATGCGCTACAGGTCTTTTGCTCTTCCATCTCATCAGATATTCGGTGCCTTTTTACATGGGTTACCCAAAGTTGTGTCAAGAGGGCTAAAAATATTTGGGACCCTAAATGGTGGGCACAATGGTGGTTTAGGGGTCGTTAACACCTGGAGAGATTCCCAAATCCTGCATGTGTTGTCGGATTGTGTTCCTGAGATTTGGTAAAGGTGGCGGTTTGGGTTTTGGTGATCTGACTTCGGCTTTGGACCCCTGGCATGTGCCAAGCAAAGACCCACTGTGAGGGTGCATGTGCAGTGAAGTGAATTGTTCTGACCCAGATCGCTATTACCAACTGGAATTTCGGAATGTAGCCACAGAAAAGGTTTGGGGCCCTAAATACCAGAAACAAATGCTAGAATCAAACCTACTGATGGGTTCCCTTTGTATCTAGAATTAGTGATCAATAAGAGGTTTACTTGAATGGTCATAGTCAATGTGATAACAAATTATAGAGAAGAATTCTGATTTTCAACCCTGGACTGCTGCAGACCCACCTGAGAAGCACGGGGGTTACGGGGTCACATCCAGCTGTCACAATATTGCAACAAGTGATCGCTGTTAATATTGAATTGCTCGAGGCCTCTCTCCTGAAATCCATCAGGCCGCTATTCACAAAGAAGCAGAGATTTACTCCACAGGCCAAGGACTCGCCCCCCGACTCCCACTGAGACAATCCAGCGAGTTCAGAGGAATATTAGGCAAGTTCTGCAGACATGTATGGCCGACTGTGCACCGGTCCTGGGAAAAGTGAAGACAGAGATTAGAAGACTCCGGAGCCATTGTGACACTGTAGAGCTGGGGGGCTCTAAAAGGAATGGGAGGGGGCACATATAATATTATAAGTTATAGCCCTATCTATTGGAACTTACCCCATAATTAAGGAATTCTAAAAGTCTTCTGCAAATAGTGACCTCTGCTGGTTAGATAAAGAAATTGCATTTCATTTTTCCCCCCCCCCATTTACAACTTTAAAACAGCACCCCCGTTGTGCGTGGACTGCACGTGGTATTGCAGCTGAGTTTTGATAATTTGAAAAAGGTCTAAGTTGCAATACAAGAGCCATCCCATATGCATAGGGGGCACTTCATCTGGTTCAAAAAGTAAATTTTCTGTCCAGAACTAGTTAAAACGTGAAGAGGCACAACAGATAGGAAATTAAGATGGTTATAATAAATTCGGAAAACTGTTCCGAATGTGAAAGACGTGGCTGCTCACTTGTGCAAAGAGCACCACATATATGCAGAGGACGCGCGTGGTACTGCACCAGCTCGTTCTTTTCAATGGAGCCCGACTGCAATACCAGATGCATCCTGTGGACAGGTGTGGCGCTGTTTCATACAGAAGACATGTTTTTGTAGTTGTTAAACTTTCAATAGCGCAAAGCCATTGTCTGTGGTCGTAAAGGCCGTCATTGGTCAGTTCCTCCCCTTTAAGAGGTCGCCCGCATATACTGGGCATTCTTTGCCGTTTGCTCACACATTACCACTTTGTCGGATCCTAATTAAACTTGAAACGTCGCAATAAATATCTTTAATAGCTGCTGCTTTTCCCAGGATAGTCCCAACCCTCCGGAAAAAAAAAAAGCTTTAAACTGGGCGACAGATTTAGGGTTTTTCAGCACCTTGTAAAGCAAACTGCGAGCCGCATGTGGTACAAGCCGATAAGTGCAGGATAAAGGGTTAATCACGGCTGTAAAAAAAACTTTCTACACTTCCAAATGCCGTACGGATGAAGCCAGGACCAGGATTTAGGATCTTTTCTGAATCCTTCCACCCCAGCTGTCGCCGGACACCTGGAGACATTATTCTCCGTTCATTACCAGAGCATATCGGACGTCTATAGGGAGACATAAGCATGATGGAAGCCAGGTGGGACCGAAAGTATAAGGGACGCATCCGAATCACCTCGAAAGTAACACGCTAGAGGCCGATCTTTTTAGGCTCGGTCCAGAACATGGCCGCCATCTTGGATCAAGGGCAGATTTTTCCAATGAGAAGGTGATCAAAGAAGAATTGTCTCTGTAATAGATTGCTACAATCAGACCTGCAATTATTCCTGTGGTTCCGAACTTAATAACTCATTAGATTCAGGTTGATAATGATTGGACCAAGCGCTTTCAGTTCTATGTTCAGCACCTGAAACAACACGTCACATAGCTGTGCATCACAGGGAACGTTCCCGGTTATTGTTTCAGCTTTGTGTTGATAACTCTTCAACCATATGAGATATTACAGATCTGATTGTGGCAATAGACAATTTTGGCTTTTGATTGTTTCCCATGGGGAAACTTGCTCTAGATCCAATATGGCAGCCATGTTCTGGACAAAGCCTAAAAGATAGACAACCCCCAACCCCGTCTCACCCATTACTTGCTATGGCATCAAGTATAATTTTCCATTAAGTTTCTAAAATATATTAGGGTCCTGGGAACTTTTGACTTTGGCCTTTAAAGGGGTTTTCCCACAAACACAAGTTAGGCCCTAACCATGGGATAGGCCTGCCTTGCTGAGCCCCCACAGATCGCAAAAACAAGTGGTCCGACAGACCCCTCGCCGCTCCATGAGAGTAATGGAGCAGACGGCTGTGCATGACCGTTCTGCTCCAATCTCTATGGAGCTGACGGAGATCAATGGAGCAGAGCGGTCATGAGCACTGAGACCCCACTGATCAGCAAGGTAGGCCCTGTGGATAGGGCCTAACTGGTCTTCATGGGAAAATCCCTTTAAGTTCCACACATAAAATTGAGTTCAGGATGTGTTCATATGGGATGCGCCTGGGAGGCTGCACTAATGGGATTTCTTTATTGTGAGGAGCTGCAATACCAGGCATCGCCTATGAATACAAGGGGCGCTGCATGAAAAAGGGTGACATGGTGGACTGTGATCAGGTGTTAACGTAATACAAGCAAGGTTTTCTCTGCATAATAGTATAGTATAATTAGTACACTTTCTCCTTTTTTTCACTTTTTTTTTTTTTCCATTAAGTTACAAATTTTTGCTTCATGTCAATCCTGAGTCACGATTCACTGACTTTGTGATATCCATTTTCTGTTCGATTTGAGAGTGGTGCTTCGGGGGGTCAGTGTGAATAAGGTCCAAGCATGGAGGAGGAGGAAGGGGGCAGGTGTTTTGCGTTTTAGACTTTATCACTTTCCAGCACTCACTACTGCCACCTGGTGACAAACTGCGGCATGACAGGGATTCATTTTTAGTGCAGAAGCCAAGCCAAAGGCATAAATGAATAATTTGAAGTTTCCATTCTTGTTATGTTCTATGCATGTAAGCAATGCAAGCCTGTATACACAACACATATAGTGCACATATACTACATATATAGTATACACAACATTTTAACAAAGGGGAACAGTAAGATTTATCACAATATTCTTATACTTTCAGGAGGAAAAACAGAGCAACACAGTTCGAGATTTCTCCTGAATTTGGGAACAATAAGCATTGTCTAGAGAAGGACAGGTTCTGTAACAGATGCATTACCTGGAGGAATAACAGAGGAACGGTAATAGCTCAACATAGCTGTCATTTCCTGTCCTTTGGTGAAGTCACAAATGTCACAATGCTCAATTGTTCTATTGAATGGAGGATCTAATAACGTATGAACTGACATAGCGTATGCTTAATATAGATTTTAAAAATTACGCAAAATATATGTGTATCAAATGCCATAGTAGCAGCCAAATGCCTGGTCACTCAGCTTTCCTAGAAAAAGATCTTAATTATAATAAAAACTATTATAATATCCAACTCACATTCCAGTTCATTAGAACACATAGGCCTCACATCTGGCCTTGTTACCCATTGCAACCAATCAGAGCTCAGCTTTCATTATTAAAACTGCTCAAGAAAAATGAAAGCTATGCTCTGATTGGTTGCTATGGACAACAGGGCCTATGCTTAGTTTTCGAGAAATGAAGCCTATGTAGAGTATTTCTAGTGCCCCTATGATTGGAAAAAAAATAAAAATAAGACATTTTAAGTCACATTTTTATTGAAGTTTGGAGGCATCTCCTCACATTGGTGTGGATCAATATTCTCTGAACTTTTGTAACTTTACAAATATAATACAAATCTATAATAGATGTACTCCTTGTACACACCGAAAACCAGATATGCGTCCGCCTGTACCCGTGGCACGGAGCCAGGACTACAGACAGCGTGAGGTCCATAAATAAATCAGTGTCTGCCGCACACGCCTCAGTCCTAATCCTTACTTCTCCTCATATTCTTCAGTTTTAACAAGGTCTATGGGATAGCGGTCACTCGTTGTATCTGGAAAGCTTTAGCCTGGGTATGATATTCATTGCTTGCAGTTCTTGAAACAGGAGTTTGCAGGCGTAGGGGATCCTCAGCGATGATACGTGGCAGGAGGATTTACAGTAATGGCACCTGAAGAAAGATAGACCCAGATTAGGAATAACGAATAAATAGAGATGATTAGTGGTATAGTTAGAGTTATGGTAAGGAGTATTTGTTGGTATCACTTACCTTTATTTAATACTGATGACATCTACAGGCTCATCAATGTCAACATCATTACACGCAGAACAATCATAATGGTCTAACACACACACACACACACACACGCTCGGCAATATCGGATCTTAATGATATAACACACACAGTACAGTATTTGACCAAATTTGCTCAAATCACTGCTCGATGAAAATGATGGTAATGTGAATGACGCCATCAGTTACACCAACATCTTCATGATTATACTTTGAGTATGACACCAAGCGTGGCGTCCTTGGAGCAGAGTTTGATCAGCGAAATCTGGCCTACACACCGTCAGGCATTCATAAACCAACCATGTACCCCAAAACGTACACTTAATGGACTGAAAATCGTGTTTCCATTGACACTCTTGCATATAGTGGTGGCTATTGCCTCCAGGTGAAAATTATGATGACGATGGATGTAAATGAGAGTGATGTCAGTGATATCGCAAGTGGCAATAGCAACGCGGATAAAAGTTTAGAGTACTTAAATTTAAAGGTGTTGTCCACTTTCAGGAAAAATAAGCTCTACAGTGTTCCAATATACTTTATTTATCAATTCCTCACTCTTTTCTAGATCTCTTATTGCTGTCATTCAACAGGAAGCTTAATTGCATACTTTCCATGGACAGAAATCTCAAAATTGTCATGTGATGTCACACAGGTGCACAACTTGTTATAGACCTGGTCATGTGATGTCACACAGGTGGTTATATCCCATCCCTGGTCATGTGATGTCACACACAGATCGGATTACTCTGTGATATAACGTGCTAGGGCAACTGTGTGACATCATATGGCAGGGGCTGTTTTTTATCTGCAGGAATAAACACAGAAGATTCCTGTTGATTGACAGCAAGCAGAGATCTTGAAATCTGCGAGGAATTGATACAGAAAGTATATTGAAAAATTGTATAACTTTTCATTACACAAAACAGGATCATTTAGCTCCTGAAAGTGGAAAACCCCTTTAAGCTTATTGCTGCAAGCCTTGGCGCGTACAAACTAATAGGACACACTTTTCACTTGCAAATTACATGCAATACCCTTCTACAAATCTCAAATATGATGCCCTTCCGTTATTTATATCAAAACTGTAAACAATATAAGCTTCACTACTGTAAATGGTGAACAGCAGGTGAACTGATAATTTTCCGTTCACCTTGCGTTTTTTGTTTCAGTTTCGCTCTTTTATAACACAGTGTAACCGAAACTGTGAATGTGAACTGGCCCCTACAGAGTTACCTAAATAACCCCGAAAGGAAAATCCAGGAAAGTAAACCCATTTACAGGCCCCACCCAGACTTACCACCCAGAATAACCCAGTAATCCACATTGTCCGCAAACGTCCACCTCAAAGGCATCGCTGGAGATCATCAGCCTCTCCAGCAGTAACATGCTGGCCCCATAACCAATTAAGCAGTCACGTTCCATTTCTCCGAGACGCAATCCACCATCGCGGGAGCGCCCTTCAGTGGGCTGCCTGCCGAAAAAGCAGAGAAGAGAACTGTAACCTGGTGTTAACTTGTGTACAAATGAAATGTGATTGAAAAAGTTGTCAAAAGTATGCAAATGTTTTCCAAGGTGGGAAATAAAAAAATATATACAGGTTTGACTTAATCGCCCATCATTTCATTAGGCTTCTTTCAAGTCATGGCTGGAGTTAAGGGGGTTGTCTTTCAAGGTAGCAAAAGGAGGCATCGTTTTTCATTATCCACTTTGGAAAGCATATTTGCATAATTTCCAGAATCTCCTACTGGAGCATCAATGGCTACAAGTCACCCCACGCCTATAAGGCGGCCTCGATTGGCAAAGTCTCCATAAAGAGAAATCTTCCTGATTCTGGAGCACTTTTCTTTAAAACTAAGTTGTGCCAATTCTCCTAAAAATGTAATAAATTGTCAAATGGGTGTGGCCTGTTGAGGTTGGGTTTCTGGACGGTCTGATCAGACTGATGAACCCACTACATTCCCCTTAACTAACCAGGCTCAGTGTTGATATTTGCTTTGGAAAACATCCATTGCAATAGCTCGGAGCAGAGTGAATACACACAGGAGACGTGGTCACAGCTTTCACTGACAGCGCCGCCGGCCTGAGCCTTTTCTGAACATGTCTGGAACAGATGCCGTCAGGTCACCTCTCCCCACACCGAGGGCTGTGCAATCACTCCAAAATCAAGACCGGGACACCGAATTTCCATAAAGTCTTTTTAAAAACTTAGTGGGATCCCAAGATGACTAAAAGATACTTTTAAAAAAACATTTAGATTTTAGATTTTTCTAACCAAAAAAAAAAAAAAATTCTCATAGCATTTCCATCAATCAGGGGTAAGAGGATCTCACGATCAAGTGTTCAATACACGCAGCCTGTGTGACCGTGTCCTTTAAATAAGTATTAACCCCTTGGTGATGCAAGTGGTAGGTTACCTTGTAAGAACAGCTCTGGGTCCTCTTGCTCTTGCGTGCATCTTATCCAGCACCATGTGCTTCAACTTCTGGTAGTAGACCGGGCCAAAGTAGATATAGGCCTCCAGAGGCTCTCTATGAGGGAGGACATAAACAGGCAGCAGGAGCATAACTACAATGGTAGCAGCCATAGCAGTCGCCACAGTGTCAGGGGGCCGCAGTATTTGGGGTATTGTACGTATGTTTGTGTGTGTGCATGTGTGTGTATGTGTGTGTATGTGTATATGCTGCATGGGTGTGTATGGTACTGTATGTATGTTTATGTGATGTGTATGTGCTGCATGGGTGTATATATTACTTCATGTATGCATCTGGTGAGTGTATACTGTATGTATGTATGTATGTATGTATGTATGTATGTCTATATTCTGTGTATACAAGTATATTTAGGTTTGTTTATATGAATGTATATATTTTTAGGAGGGAAGGGTAGCCCAATTCAGAAGTGTGCTATGGGGCCCAGCCTCTCCTAGTTACACCCCTGACAGACAGCAGGGTCTTCATTACAATACAATGCAAAAAAATGATGTGCCAATGCTTTAATCATGACCTTTAAGAAAGTCGTATCATTACTTCTTACCCAGTTATCCCAGACGTTACATAATCTTTCCCCAGGTAATTATAACCATATTTTATGAGGTCCTCACACACATCTTTGACTTTACTGCCCCCAAAAGCTGTCCCATAGTGAAATCTTCCATCCAGAACCCCGGCTTTTCCAGCCAAGAGTTCGATCAATTTCCCAACCTGCATAAAGAAGGACAAAACGTTTTGGTAAATCAAACAGAATTTTTGTCGACATCCAATCATTTTGCAGTAAGTTATACGGGGTCAGACTACACGTAGGGTTTTGTTTGTAGTCTGTTACCGTGGACACTGCAGCCGACACTGTTTACAGTTGATAAATATTGATGTAAACATACACTTACCCTGAAACAATAGGAATTAGACTGTTGTAACATGACAGGTCTATAATAACCGCACTCGATGACAGTTATCTCATAATAATTGGAATCCGGAGACCACCGCATTCTTATACAGCGTGACAAATAACATTGCACTGGATTACTACCCCTCTCTCTCTTCCAGGAGCTTTAGGTCTCTCCGTGCTCGCACCGGCTCTGAACTCATCCCCACAAACAGCTGGAGGTTTATTAGTTTGACGTTCATATAAACGCCATTAACAGGATTCTGCCCTTTTAAACACAGATTGTCTTAATAAGTATCGGCATGTGCTGGGAAACCATCCACGGAGCCTGGTTTACCACCCCTGCAAAACATGTGTAGCATGGGTCTATAATGAAGAACATTAAAGGGGTATTCCGATCTTAGACATGCAAGGAATATCCTCAGGATATGTATTAAATGTTTGCTAGATGGAGGTCCCACCTCGTAGCATAAGTACCTCGTTCTCTAGTCATTCCTCACATAGACGGGGGTCCACCCAGCATGTAGGGTATCAACAACCATTATTTTGGAGATGGGTGCATCCATTTAACATGTATGATGTATCACATGGCTAAAACAGCGCCACACATATCCACAGGTTGTATGTGGCACTGCAATTCACCCCCATTCATGTCAATAGAACAAACCTATATCACCAGGCACAACACGTGCGGTGCCATTTCTCGGAGAAAGAAGCCATTTGTTTTCTAATTCTATACAAATCTGTTAACACAAAATCTTTATAGGCTTAAAATTCTGACCCAAATCAGTTGTCGATCTGACGAGATTACTTAAGCCAGACTGGTACCCCAGGACTAGGGACTACGCATTGTATTGGGCCCTGTGTTGTTTCATCATCATAGGGGGAGCCTGAAGAAGGGGATGGGCCAGGTGTTATATCTCCAACGATATGATTAATTGTCAAGACTTAACCCCAGCATGTATCGATACACATTGTATCTGCCCTGTCCATAGTATAGTTCCATCATCAGAGGGGGTTAGTTCTCTATCAAATAAATCAATAATAATAATAATTCCTTTATTTATATAGCGCACACAGATTACGCAGCGCTGCACAGATCTTGCCAAATCAGACCCTGTCCCTAATGGGGCGCACAATGTAATCATCCTACCAGAATAATAATAATAATAATAAAAATAATAATATGTTTGGGAGGATCATCAATACCAAACTTTAGATAACCCCTTTGCAAGGCAATGATGTATAAATGAAAAGAAGAGATACTGGGGGCTGTAAGATTAAAAAAAAAAAAAAAAAAAAAAAAGGTAACAAGCCAAAAAAATAATTAAAAAAAAAAAAATCTGAAAAAAAAGGGGCAGGGTTGGCCCAAAAAAATAAAATAACGGAAACAAAAAGAAAGGAAAAAAAGCCCCAAAATCATGGGGAATGGGTTTAGTACATAAAAATAAAAGTAAAATAAGGGGTATAACCACCATATCAAGATTGATTTGTTTTGTGTGCATTTTATATTTATTTTATACAAATTTATTCTACATAAGAACTTTTTTTTTTTTTATAGGTGACCTGGAACTAATAGTAACTATTATAAAACACCAAAACTTTGAAGTACGGGCCAATCTAAATCTAATGGAACATCCTCATAGGTTATCTCTGGCATAGTTGGGACTAATATTATTTTTCAACATGATATAAAGTAGAAAAATAATAAATGGTAACACGAACCGTCATACGGGAAGGAAAACCGTGAGGATTCATGATAATATCCGGACAGATCCCTGTATCACAAAACGGCATGTCCTCCTGCTGGACTATTAGACCGCACACACCTGTAGGACAAAAGAGAAAAAAAAAAATTAATAACAAATAGCTCATTTTATTATTATTTCTTTTAAACCTCAAAAAGATGTTTTTTTTTATTTTGTCACTTTCTTCTCTGAAAACCGACACATTTTTTTTTTTTTAACGTTTTGTATAAATTCACAAAAAAAAACCCCTAAAACTTTGTTATATGAATGTAATGACAGATTTTGTACCCTGTATGGGTGTCCGCACTATATGCTCATATCTCTTGTTGTATTTGGTGGTAGTTTTTAACCTTTATCGTAAAGTATAGTTGACAATGACATAAAAACTTAAGCTGGAACGATAGCGAGACTTTCTGTTGGACTTCACATTTCTAATACAGGCGGTCCCCTACTTAAGGACACCTGACTTACAGACGACCCATAGTTACAGACGGACCCCTCTGCCCACTGTGACCTCTCTGGATGTTACTATAGTCCCAGACTGCAATGATCAGCTGTAAGGTGTCTGTAATGAAGCTTTTTTGATAATCCTTGGTCCCATTACAGCAAAAAATTTTAAAACTCCAATTGTCACTGGGGCAAAAAAAATTTTTTTACCTAGAACTTCAATTATAAAATATATAGTTTCGACTTGCATACAAATTCAACTTAAGAACAAACCTCCGGACCCCATCTTGTACGTAACCCGGGGACTACCTGTACTAAGTATTGTCTGTCTTTTTACGAGATATAGGATACAGATATGAAAGCACAAACTTTTGTCAGGGAGGACCCAAGCGAATACATGGTCATGTAAGTTTGGTTCTGTACATCAATGGGAGCAGATGTTACCACAGCATAATGAAGACTACGAGGGAGATTTATCAGAAGAGTCTGAGGTAAAACTGTTCCACTTGCTAATGGAAACCAATCAGAGCTCGGATTTAATTTTATAAACAGCCGAGGGAAAGTGAAAGCTGAGCTCTGATTGGTTGACATGGGCAATTAGAACAGTTCTGCTCTCAGACACTTATGATAAATCTCCCCCATTGGCCATATTACATACTAGATTGTTCATTTATCTGTTAAGCCGGACATGAAATGCAGCTGGTAATTATTAATAGTAAAAAATAAATAAATAAAAAAAGTTCAGCATATTTCATACGACGCCAAATCAATTTTGCTTTAAAAAAAATTGTACATATAGAAGCAATTCTCTACACAACAGTTTCTGGCCCACACCGTCGCTACAAAGCCTCAGGAACACGAATGTGCGTGCATTTTGGTGTGGAAACCCACTTTGGCCAGGTGAACATAGTCCCCCCCTTTCCCCCACCAATGTCTTTATGAAATGAGTGCCATGCGCATATACAATGGGAGTCAATGGGGGCTGTAAGCAACTTGCAATTTATACGCCCTACTCACAGCCCCGAAATACCATCACATACACGAGTCCCCAAGTATATTTTTAGACACCTGTTATTAGAGATGACTGAATCATCCAAAATTTTATTTGTAGAAGCTTTATGGAATTTTTCTAAATATTTGGGTTTCATAATAATAATTCCTTTATATAGCGCACACAGATACAAATAAGTCCCTCTCCCCAATGGGGCTCACAATCTAATCAACCTACCAGTATGTTTTGGAGTGTGGGAGGAAACCGGAGGAAACCGACACAAAGACGGAGAGAACATACAAACTCTTTCCAGATGTTGACCTGGATGGGACTTGAACTCAGGACCCCAGAGCTGCAAGACTGTAATGCTAACCACGGAGCCATCGTACTCTAAAGCTCCGATGTTGCTCCAGTTGGAAATTAGTTTATAACTCCCTCTAGTCCTATAAAACATTAATTTTTAAATTTTTAAGTTTTAAGTTTTCCCTCACTCCTCCCTAAGCTCAGGGATGATTGACACTTGTAACAAGCCATTTTGCACCATTCATCCAAAGCAAAGCCGAAAAGATTTGGCTTTCCTTTGGGGCTTAAAAATGGCAGATTCTTACCAAACCTACGAATAGATTCACTCCTTTCCAAATAGTGGGAGGGGGGGTTGATTATGTGGGGAATAGGCAAAAATACAGACGTTGTAAAGTCGGAACTGGAAAGTAAGAGCGCCAACCATCTTTTCCAAAAACCATAACATCCTTTTAGCCGCTTGAAATTTTTTTTTTTTTAATTAAAAAAACCAAAGAACCAACTAGAAAAACTTTTCATAGTCAATATCAAAAAGGTGGCACAACAAGTTGCGGGGGTTTTTTTTCTACTTACTTCAATGAGAAAATAGACCATAGAAAATGCCCACGTGTAATTTATGTCGGAACCGTCTCTTTTATCGCTACGATCTGTCGTTAACAGTTTTGCCGATGCAAAATAATATAAAATTTTGAACCAAAAATCGACCTCTACCTACACACACACGGATACATACAAAGCCCTAGTAAAAAAAAAACAAACGACTAACCAGCCCCTAAAGCTGAAGGTAACGTGGAATAAGCCGAACCCTTAGAAGCCCCTTTTATGTGCCGGAGCGGTTCCCATAGCAGACAGTCGCTGTGTTGTTTGTTTTGTGTGAAAGTGAGTGATAAAAGAAGCATGAAATCGACACAGAAAAGCAAAACAGCAGAAAGAAGTGGGGACTCTCCATCATAGCGGCTCCTACCCTCTGCTGACTCGCGTAACAATGGGATCTACACATCCATCCGCAGATCTAACACAGCTGTGCATTTCATTACATCAAGAGGCCGAGTGACACAAGTAAATAATTAACTTATTCTGCTCCGCTGACTGCGCCGGCAAGACCAGCCATAGCTGACAGCTCCTAATAAAGGGGCCTAATGAGCTTAGAATAAGTTATAGTATGAAGGTAATGAATACTTACAGGGGATGATATGAAAATCAAGAGCTTTTAATGGACCATTACGAGACGACTGCACATTAAAAAAAAAGTAAATCCTCCAAAATTTTAAAAAAATAATAAAAAAATTGTAACGGATGTTTTTTTGGCAACAGTAAAAATTTTTGCCTCTTTGTAAATAAGTTTTACTTTCCCCAACATCATTTTGTAAAACTGTAAAAAAAAGATGTTTCGTCGGCATTAATGTCACTGAATAAAGATGTTATATTAAAAGATTTTTCATGCATTGTATTTGTGTTTACAAATTACAAAAAAAAAATAAAAAAATTTAATTGTAAGTGTAAATTATTTTCAAATTTTTTTTTTCCAGTTAAGCTAAAAAATAATTGTGGGGGAAAAAAAAAAAAATGAGTAAATTAGTAAAAAGTTCAACTATGATATACATATGAAAAAATATTATAAATAATAATAAAAAAATATATTATATATATATTAAATAATATATAATAATAAATATAGAGAGATAATATAAATAGGATAAATTGCTACAAAGCTAGAAAAGCGAGATAGATATGAGATATAGAGATAAGAGATATGATAGGAGATCCTAGAGATAGGATAAATAGATGACAGAAAGATAATATATAAATAAGCATATAAAAATATATAAATACTTATAGAAAAAAAAATATATTTATATATAAAATGATAAATATAAAAAAAAAAATCTATAAAGATATATAAAAATATTGCATATATAGAATTTTATTTAAAAAAAAATATAAACTGGTAAAAATAAATAAATAGCTATAATAAACAAACATATGAATATCTTTAAATAATAATAATAAAACAAAATTGTAGTACACAAATGATATAATATTACGGTATAAATGTAAATTAAAAAACATCAAAGATACCAATATAATTGATTACACCAAATCATTCCCCTGAACATTTCAAATAAATCTTCTGTAAAAGTCAACAGGACGCATTGTAGCACAAAAATTTAAAGAATATAAAATAAATTTTAAAAAAATTCCTACAAGCACCAACCAGACCCCCCCCCCCCCCGTGTTCAGTAAATACCGAAACCGCTCCCTCGTGTACTCCCTACCAAGTTAAACACGTGAGTAATATTATATCAGCTTTCTGCTTAAAACTTCGTAAAGGAAGACAATCGCTTAGTAGCAGATTATTCCCAGAAGCCCCTGAAAGCCTCAGAGAGGGATAACATTTGCATAGTGGTAACAACACAAAGGAGCTGATTAATTGAAAACCCTGACAATGCTCCTGCCCTATTATACAGCCACCACAGAAACTTGACAAAACACACACACAAAAAACTAAAAAAAAAACCCTCCTGGCGTAACAATGTGTTTTCCAAGTTGAGAACTGTCAGAGGAGACACAACTGTAATTTTATGCTGTGCCATAAACTAGGAGTGAGAGAGGACCCTAAACAATGTGCTGGGGGTCAGGGGTCACTCAATGAGCTGCAGGGGAGGAGAGGGGGGGGGGTCTAAATATTTACTTACCTTTAAATGAGCATTTAATACGGAATTCATAGCCGGAGCTCGGGACTCTGGAGGATGAATAGGAGCCGCACTCGCTGGCGACTTCTTGCTGGAACTTGCCAATTAGCTGCTCATCTCTAATAGGAGAAGTGTTTACAGGGGGGACATCGTCTTCACCAGAGAACCCGATGCAGTCCACATTCATGGCCATTGTGCAGGGGAGAGACGAGCGTCCTTGTTTATCTCCAATCTCTTTCACCCCAAACCTGCTTTTATTTCATCCTTTTCTAAAGCCGGTTCTATTGTGATGACAGAGGCCTCGGGCGCCATGCTGGGGCTTGTAGTTCTACAATAGGTAAGGCAGGTGTAGACTGTGCAGATCTGCTACAATCCACATCTATCCAATTATTCGAGATGGTTTCTGAATAAATATGCACCTGCGTATCACAGACTTCACTCGAGTTCTCAAGATCTCTGCTTGCTGTCTGGAAGTCAATGGATTCATACAGATTGACAATAAGCAGAAATTCTATAAGTTGTCCATTGGAAAACTGTATAACTTCATTATACAGAGAACAATCTTTATGTGGTCCTAAAGGAACCTTTCCTAAAATCTGGGGTCCATAAACTGCTATTATACTTTATACCCAACTGAGGTGAAGGGTCATAAACCCATTTCACTTACTGGCACAGGTGGCCGGGTTACATAATGAGAGGATGAAGGTTGGGGGTCCCGTGGCTTCAGTCCCAACTGGACCTCTGAATGTTGTAAACCACGATATACATAGGATGTCATCTGGTCCCACAATTGGTCACTTTCAAAAACAGCCGAGTATGTATGGACAGCTTAAGGGGGTCCTAACTGGTATGATTGCCTCCTTTACCCCACTAGGTAGCCCCCAAATCAACCCCTTATTTCTTTAGACCGCCAGCAATGCTAAAATTAATAATAATGCTCCTATGGGGCCCACCCTTCCCACCTCCCTCCTCCTATGGGGCCCACCCTTCCCACCTCCCTCCTCCTATGGGGCCCACCCTTCCCACCTCCCTCCTCCTATGGGGCCCACCCTTCCCACCTCCCTCCTCCTATGGGGCCCACCCTTCCCACCTCCCTCCTCCTATGGGGCCCACCCTTCCCACCTCCCTCCTCCTATGGGGCCCACCCTTCCCACCTCCCTCCTCCTATGGGGCCCACCCTTCCCACCTCCCTCCTCCTATGGGGCCCACCCTTCCCACCTCCCTCCTCCTATGGGGCCCACCCTTCCCACCTCCCTCCTCCTATGGGGCCCACCCTTCCCACCTCCCTCCTCCTATCGGGCCCACCCTTCCCACCTCCCTCCGTCGTGCCCCCTCTGGTATGAACCACTTTTCTTTAAGCTTCTTATGCCCTTGTTTTAAAGAATGAAAAACTAAAAAAAATTATGCAAATTAACCAGAGGGGCTCGGGACTGTGGTAAACTTTTATAGTAATGCTAATGAACCAGAAGTACAGTGTTAGAGCCGAGAAGCTGCAGCACGGAAGGGCTCTGGTAACTACCCCCAAAGCCCTTCCAGCTCATAAGAATAATTGTAAAAGTTGATTTTAGAAGGAAGTAGCCATGGATAAGAAATATATGAGGATTACCACAGTCACAGTGCCTGGATCTATACGTAATGTGTTATAGGCCTAATTAAATAATAATTAAACTTCCATTTCACTTCTTACGTGTCTTTACTATTGTGGGCCCATGCCAAGTATTTTGGTCAAAAATTAGACCTGACGGTAAGTATATTGAAGGCCCCCTAGCACCAATACTAGATGTGCACTTACCTATGTATTAGAGGACAATGTGCCTTCATTTCGGAGGCTCCACGACTCATGTGATTACATTTTATGACAAAGCTAATACTTTGTGCTCAATTGTGTTTTTATTCCTTCTGCTTTAAGAAAGCCGGGGGCTTACAACAAAGTAGAAAGGGGGCGGGAGGGGGCGCTGACGCATTTACATCAACACCTCAATGGCCTTCAAAAGGGAACAAATCTACAAACTTTTAGAATCTGTTTCCTAAACACTAAAGATTTTCTTTACTCAATATTTCCTCCGCGAATAGAAGAAAAAAAAAAAATCCCCCAGAAAGGAGTCGAGGTCTTTGATGTAAAGAAATCAATATATGACTGGTCTTTAAGAACATTTCTCAGTCTGTCATGTGAAAACGGATTAGCACCTCCAACAAAAAGGCTCCGCAGATCAGAGGGCTGAGCAGCCGCCCCGGCCAGGGGAGGGCGAGGTGCGAGCACGGGGCGGCCGCAGCACCAAGACCCGGTCTGAAAAGGTTTCTTATTCTTTGTAGAAATGGCTACATGTGACGCCGAAGCTTCTCTGAGCCAACATATGCAGGAAAACACAATGTACCAATACAGATCTGTAAGGCTGAGTGACACGTCCATCTCTATAACTACACATCCATTGGTAATTTGGATCTCTCTAATGCTTTATGTGATATTTCTATTGCCGTCTCTTTACATCTATGGGGGTCATTTACTAAGGGCCCGATTCGTGTTTTCCCGACGTGTTACCCGAATATTTCCGATTTGCGCCGATTGTACCTGAATTGCCCCGGGATTTTGGCGCACGCGATCAGATTGTGGCGCATCGGCGCTGGCATGCACGCAACGGAAAGGGGGGGGTGTGGCCGAACGAAAACCTGACGTATTCGGAAAAACCGCCGCATTTAAAAAACGAAATTGTGTCGCTTGGGACGCGCTTACCTTCACCTGGTCTAGCTCTGTGTATTCCGGCGCGTTCATTTGATTTTCAGCGCAGCAGCGCCACCTGGTGGACGGCGGAGGAACTACCTTCATAAATCCCATCCAGACCCGAATCCTGTTCAGAGAACGCGCCGCTGGATCGCGAATGGGCCGGGTAAGTAAATCTGTATGTATCTCTTCCTTTTTTATAGCTAAATATCTAACTTTCTACATTTTTGGCCCATCCTTCCCCACCTCCCCCTTTGGGCCCATCCTTCCCCACCTCCCCCTTTGGGCCCATCCTTCCCCACCTCCCCCTTTGGGCCCATCCTTCCCCACCTCCCCCTTTGGGCCTATCCTTCCCCACCTCCCCCTTTGGGCCCATCCTTCCCCACCTCCCCCTTTGGGCCCATCCTTCCCCACCTCCCCCTTTGGGCCCATCCTTCCCCACCTCTCTCCTATCAGACCATCCTTCCTTCTTTCCTAGTAAAACCTACATATCATTACAAGCAATAAAACAAAACACAATGGGGCACATTTACTAAGTAGTGCAAACTGTGTAGTGTGCAGGGGGCACCAGATTCATGATTTCTGCCCCCCCCCCCCCCCCCTGCACTGCTCCGACAGAGTTCACCAACTTTTTTGTGTTGCACCTTTAACATAGGGCGTGCTGTTCATGATAAATCTGGCGGACCGTCCGACTGAGCGCTGGAACGCCCCCTAATGATGACTAGTGCAGCTGTGCCACAAAAGGGTCACATTCTTAAATACCTGTGCAAGCAGTTTGCACGTTGTTTTAGGTCAGACAAAAAACTGGCACATAGCCCTTCGTAAATGTGCCCCATAGTGCAGTATAGGAATAAAACATGCTGTGTCTAACAGGAGAGTAAAACAAGCTCAGCAATACCATTCTTCTCCAGGTATCTCTCATGTACACGACACGTGGTGCCCACTGTTCTGCAGGGTCTCTGCTTGGACCCATCGGTCACAGATCATTAGATAGACATTGGTCTGTCACTCCTGGACCTTTGGGTTCTGCCACTATAAGAGCACATCATGGCTGGAAGATCCTGGCCCAGACTCTGGATTATCCTCTAACACCATGAAGCCCAACCTGTGGCCATTATGTATAATTTAATCCGGGGAAATAACTCCTCAGATTATTAGGATATAGAAGTTGTGATCTTTAGTGATCAGAGATCATCAGGAATTGATTTCGAGCCCATAAGAGATGCAATGCATTAATAACGATGATTAAAGGTTTTTTTTTTTTCGATACAAAAATATCTATAACCTAGATGTGTCTGATCACTGGGACCTCCTGCCCAACAGGGGTCCACACTTGTATGGGACTCTGGGACCCTAAAGTAGAGAGCAGAGCTGTCACACTATGAAGAATGAAGCCATGCACAGTACTGCACCTTTCTGTCCGTGCCGACTGCTGAACTTATCCCCAATTTCCGGTCTCCTCGTCTGCCGCAGAAGGATCTTAATGAGAAACGCTTCTTCCGCATTAGAGGAGATCATGACTTTCTCAATATAAGAATCGGTGGAGCCTTTGTAGCTGAAAAGAAAGAACATACAGGTTCAGTCTTACTCCACCCCCTGGAGTACCCACAGATCTCCGGAAATTGCTGGCAGCGCCACACACAGGAAAAGATTGTAGAAAAATTATATTTATTAAAAAATACATTGAGAAGACCACCCACAATTCCGGTTGCCTTGTGCATATTGGCTAACTTCTTTGAGAAGACCACCCACAATTCTGGTAGCCATGAGTCTATTGGCTATGTTCGTTAAGAAGACCACCCACAACCAGGGGTAGCCTAATGCATATTGGCCATCTTTTTTTAGAAGACCACCCACAATCTTGGTAACCTGGTGCATATTGGCTACCGTCTTTGAGAGGACCACCTACATTCCAGGAAGCCTGGTGTATGTTGGCTAGCTTTGGTGAGAAGACCACCCACAATACAGGTAGCCTGGTGTATATTGACCTCCTTCTTTGAGAGGACCACCCACATTCCAAATAGCCTGGTGTATATTGGCTATTTTCGTTGAGAAGACCACCTACAATCTGGGTACCCTGTTGTATATTGGCCACCTTCTTTAAGAAGACCACCCACAATCCAGGTAGCCTGGTGTATATTGGCCACCTTCTTTAAGAAGACCACCCACAATACAAGTAGCCTGGTGTATATTGGCTATTTTCGTTGAGAAGACCACCTACAATCTGGGTACCCTGTTGTATATTGGCCACCTTCTTTAAGAAGACCACCCACAATCCGGGTAGCCTGGTGTATATTAGCCACCTTCTTTGAGAAGACCACCTACAATCCGGGGAGCCTGGTGTATACTGGCTAGCTTCTTTCTGAAGACCGTCTTATAATACAAGCAGCCTTACAATTTCTTTTTGCCAGATCTCTGCAAGTTTTACTACATGAACTAAATTTTGGGACTACGAAGAGGATATAAACAGCCCAAAAAGTCACTTACGTCACTGGGACGTCTTTGAACTGTGGCTGCTGAGGCACACTACTGCCCTCTAGGGGGGTCTGGGTGACAGTCGGCATGGACTTGTTGACGAGCACTTGTTTGTTTTCCACTTTTTCCCCTAGGACAAGAAAAATCATTCCAATGTTTAAAAAAAACAAAACCAAAAAAAACAACAATTGCCTAAAAAACTCATTAAACCTAATGTCTCATATTGAGTTTTCAATCACCTGGTGAACAGATGCCATCGGCGTCTAGGATTTCGTGCCTCCATATTTGTTTGCGTGTGTTGGCATCGAGCATAGGTCCCATGACTTTATCGAACGTCTGGTTGCTGTAGCGTTTCAGCGTGCATTTGGCGTTTTTGTAAACGAGGCAGCGCCCGAAGCCTACGATGAAAGTGGAAAAATGGCAGACATGAGGGTCTCACAAAGAAGACAGTACTAAATGTTACCTCTAGGGGGAGTGTAGGGTCGTGACTCCCAGGGTGATCAGATTATGGTCCTGGGTGGGGTCAAAGCGGCCAGTCAGTACCAGGTTTGTCCATGTAGGACAACGTTGGTCTACAAGAACTGGATACACATGTACATGCAAAGAACAGGAGTCCTTAAAGGGGATGCACCACGTTTGATACTTACCAATCCGACCATTGGGGTCCCCACACTAATCTTAATAAGGATGCTTGACGTGCCAATTAGTAATAACGGGACACCCACCATTTGATCTCCCACCGACCAGATTGTTGTACCCCATTGTGTGGATAGGTGATAACAAACAAACTAGTTACAACCCCTTTAAGACTCCCTTCAAATAGTGCACATACATGACCGCTCCATGCACTTGTATGGTACAGATGAGCGCTGTTCTTGACTACCTTCATCAGTCCCACAGACATGAATGGAGAGCAGGTCATGCATGTAGACCACCAAATCATTCACATATTGGAGTGGACCACAAAGCTGTAGACATTGTTAGGTATTGTCCCTGGAGATCTGTGGACCATACCTTTGTGTATGCCGTTTGTAGTGAAAGGACTGTGAAAAGTGAAGTTATAATCCAGCTCTGCAGCTCTACAAGGGCTGTGGGTGGGTATCAGCCTGAAGAGCTTTCTGCTCTCTGCACTGTTCCGCTCCACAGTCCCTCCCCTCTGCTAGGAGTAGGATCTGTTACAGGATTTTGATTACTTACAGCAGTCACTCTGAAGTGTTCCACAGCCCCACCCCTCTGCTCTGAGTGACTGCTGTAAGTATCTAATCAAAATACTGATACAGATCCTACTCCTAGCAGAGGGGAGGGGCTGTGGAACAGTCCGTTGTAAAGAGTAGAAAGCTCTTCAGGCTAAAAGATCAGCCCAGAGCACTTCAGGTGCTGCACACCTGGAAAACAAATCACTTTTTACAGACCTGCTGATGGTTACTACACACACACACACAAATGTATGACCACCCAGCTCACCAGGGCCTATACCTAGTACTGCCTTCAGTTTATTATGGTCAAAACTCATGATAAATTCCCTTCAAAAGGAAATCTACTGTCCAAAAGCAACTTTCCTTTAGTAGTTCCATTGGAAAATTTCCGATGCGAGTCTCACTCCAGAACATGTTTTATAATTTAATTGAATGCGGTCTATAGGTTTTTAAACTTTATATACAAATTACCTGCAGAGGGGTGTGGCTCCGGGTCTAAGGTTAAACCACTCCCTGAATATCCCCTGCACGTCCATACTATTTGTGAACGCAACGGCCCAGCCTGTGCTGGGCACAGCGTGGCCAGCCTGACGCGGCTCATTGAAGCCGGCAAATGATCAGGAGCTTTTGCACATGCGAACAGCTCCCCTCTAGCTGGGGACATGCTGGGAGCCACTGCATCTGTATGGGACATGCCATGCTGTCTGCAAATGTGGCGGCATGGATGCACGAGGGGCATTCAGCTGTGGCTACTCGGGACATTGAGTAGCCTTAGCCCACAGAGCTCAGAGCTACACTCTGCCCCAAGAAGCCTCTGCAGGTAATTTACATATACAGTTTAGAAAACTATAGGATGCATTCTAATACAATAAAAGAAAAAATTCTGGAATCTACCTCAAAAAAGCAGATTCCAGATGGTAGATTTCCTATTTAGGTAGATCCGGGGGCAGGTTACTGTAATGTAGTGTAGCGTAACGCTTTTTATAATTTAATAAAACTTTTTGTTCCCCCTTAATTTAATAAAACTTTATTCTGATGTATATGCAAATTTTCTTAAGTTTTGGGGCACAAAAAGTTTTATTACAAAAAGCGTTAGGCTACACTACCTTACAGTGACCTGCCCCAACGCTCTTTTCAATAAGTTTTGGGGCACAAAAAGTTAATTTAAATTTTATTCTGATGTATATGCAAATTTTCTTAACTTTTTGTGCCCCAAAACTTATTCAAAAAGTGTTGGGGTAGGTTACTGTAATGTAGCCTAACGCTTTTTGTAATAAAACTTTTTGTGCCCCAAAACTTAAGAAAATTTGCATATACATCAGAATAAAGTTTTATTAAATTAAGCGGGAACAAAAAGTTTTATTAATTCCAAAAAGTGTTAGCCAAACACTACGTTACAGTAACCTGCCCCCGGGATCTACCTTAGAAGGGTAATGGTAGGTTTCCTTTGAGAAACTGATCAAAAAGAAGATATCTGGTACCTATATCTAAAGCCAATAATCAAACCTCTTTGATGCCGCGAACGGATCCTGCACGGGTCACCGTTTACCAGATGACACGCACCAACCACCAAGCTTCAATACCCCCCGACAAAAGCAAGACACCTCCAATTTACATCACTCCGCAGACAGACGCCTCTGCGCTATTGTTCTACAAGGCGAAGCCTGGGGTCCCGAAAACCCGAAATAAAAGGATTTTTCACTCTCCGCACTCCTCTGCTTAATGGAGTGCTCAGTAATGGGCATCGGGGGACCCCCATAAGTTTGACATTACCGCTGGCTACTTCTCCAAAAAGGCGTCTGGGAGACAACGCGCTATTGAACGGCAACTGGGAATTCAGCACAATGGCCGAAAGAGAAAATTTTTTATACAGCAAAAGATGGAAAAAAAAAAAAAAAAAAAACCCCTTCTATTTAGTTCCACTTGTATTGACATGGGCGCGAAAAAGAAGCCAAAGCAGACATTAATGTCACCGATAAATGTTTGGGAATAATTTCCTGGCAGCCTAGCAACCCCCGGCTGACCATCCCGTCTATTAGAGGGATGAATAGAGCGGCGTGTGCGCTGTGTATACGATGGAAAGGTGATCCGCGTCCTCATCACTGGAGAAGCTCATTTATTTCTCACTAATGACCCCCCCGCCCCCCTTTCCCCAATCTCAGCCCAATTAGCCCGATTGAGAATAAAGATAAGGACGGAATTTGTTTAGCAAACAGAAGGTGTGAATGAATAGATGACGACTCGTCAGAATGGGGAAAAAAAAAAAAATGTATATTAGGAAACATAAACCGGAGCCTGGGAAATCCAACAATCTGCGGGGGCCACAGGGAGGGGGAGGGGGGGGGGGGGGGGAGTTAAGAAAGGAGGGGTATTCCAGTCACAAGTTATCACCCCCCCACAGGAGAAGGGACAACTTTCTGATTGGTGGGGGTCCCAACGTCAGAAGTATACAATGTATACAGCAACTTATCCCAGATTCTGTGAAAACTACTACTTTAAAAATGGAAAAACCTGATTCCCTTTTTTTAAAAAAAAAAGGGTATCACAGTCTTTCACAATTAAAAACACAAAAAAAAGATTATACATTAAAAAAAAAATCCATTACCCTATCCTAGCTCTTAGCCAGCATGGACACCCGAGTCATGTGGGAATCTCTCTCCATCCTCCCGAGTCTTGTAACAATGGTTCTCACAGCTCCCTCTTCCCCCCTCCCTTCTGACTACATCACTGTAACTGCTGAATCAAATCCCATGCTAGCGACACTCCTTGACTTGTTTTCGCACAGTGATTAGTGGAGAGGAGTGGCGTCGCCTGGCAGTGTTTGAGACGCGAAATTTACTACGTACCACTGGCACCTCGGTCACTGCCTAGCAACATGCCGGGAGAAGACGCACATGCACATTGATACATTGGAGACAGGGTGTCTCTACTCACTTCAAATGTCAGAAGCAGGTGAGAGGATAGCACAAGAGCTGGATTTGACTTGGCAGTTACAGTGACGTAGTCAGAAAGGAGGGGGGAGGAGAGGGAGCAGTGAGAGTCATATCTACATGACTCGACGACTTGGGAGGATGGAGAGAGAGGCCCACATGACTCAGGTGTCCGGGCTTGCACGGAGTCAGGTACTTTTTTAAACTTTCTTATTGGGTAATAGGAACAATGGACTGTTATAAAAACCTGTCATCAGGTTTCAATTTTGGTTACAATAGGTTTTTCCCCTATCCACAGGATTAGGGATAACTTGGGGATTGGTGGTCCTAGTGGAAGGTTTCCCATGGATCAGGCATACTGAAATTCGACTTCCCAATCCTTCATTGCCGCTACAGCCCCCTTAAATTAAAGGGACTGTCCAGTTTTTACCGCAGACTTCCCCTTCCAACAAGTCACTAAAGGAAAAGCAGAACACTTACCTCTATCTAAGGAGGCTTTATTCAACACTAGGGCGTCCTCAATATCATACCCGCTGTAACTCATCACCGCCACCGTGGCGTTCTGCCCCGCGGGAAGTTTTTCAAAGTCTATAAGCTCGATAGTCTTGGTCTTGACCATGGGCTTCTGCGGATAGGCCAGCAAGTACATCAGGGTGTCAATCCGGTTCCTCTGGTTGTATCCGATAGTTCCTGAAGACAAGATATCATCATGGAAGATATAATTAATGGTGTCAAATGCGGTCGCTGTGGGTACAGAACACGTGGCTATTACATTGTTCCCAATACATATCAAAGTACATGACTATTCAGGACCTGGAAAAGATGGGTGACCCACAGGGAAACCATAATCACCACTCACCACCAACTAGATTAACAAAACCTGATCCAACAAGGAGAATACACAGCATCGCTTCCCTACTGGACCAGGCTTTGGATTCTATGCAGTATTACGTCATTACTGGATCAGGTTTTGCGTTACACAGTACAGATTCTGAACTGGACCTATGCTAGACAATATCACTTCATTCTTGGACCAAGTTTCACATGCCACACAGAACTGCTTTCATACCGGACCAGGATTTGGGCTGTACACAGTACCAATTCTTAACCTGATCAGGCTTTGCACGCCACTTCTATACGGGACCAGGCACTGGATGTTAAACAGTACCACTTCAATACCAGATCATATATTGGACTCACCATAGCACCACTTCATCACTGGACCTGGCTTTATCTATTCACTATTATTTACTGGACCAGGCTTTGGCAGCTACACGGTACAGAATAGAATTGGACTAAAAATACAGAACTACTTCCTTACTGGACCTGGCATTGGACTAAAAATACAGAACCACTTCCTTACTGGACCTGGCATTGGACTAAAGATACAGGACCACTTCCTTACTGGACCTGGCATTGGACTAAAGATACAGGACTACTTCCTTACTGGACCTGGCATTGGACTAAAGATACAGGACTACTTCCTTACTGGACCTGGCATTGGACTAAAAAAACAGAACCACTTCCTTACTGGACCTGGCATTGGACTAAAGATACAGGACTACTTCCTTACTGGACCTGGCATTGGACTAAAAAAACAGAACCACTTCCTTACTGGACCTGGCATTGGACTAAAGATACAGAACCAAGTCCTTACTGGACCTGGCATTGGACTAAAGATACAGAACTACTTCCTTAGTGAACCAGGCAAAGCATGTCAAACAGAAATGCATTCATTACTGGACCAGGGCATGGGTTTCTACACCGTACCGCTTCTTTACTGGACCGGGGCATGGGTTTCTACACAGTACCGCTTCTTTACTGGACCGGGGCGTGGGTTTCTATACAGTACTGCTTCTTTACTGGACCGGGGCGTGGGTTTCTATACAGTACTGCTTCAATACTGGACCGGGGCGTGGGTTTCTATACAGTACTGCTTCAATACTGGACCAGGGCATGGGTTTCTACACAGTACTGCTTCTTTACTGGACCGGGGCATGGGTTTCTATACAGTACTGCTTCTTTACTGGACCGGGGTGTGGGTTTCTATACAGTACTGCTTCAATACTGGACCGGGGCGTGGGTTTCTATACAGTACTGCTTCAATACTGGACCGGGGCGTGGGTTTCTATACAGTACTGCTTCAATACTGGACCGGGGCGTGGGTTTCTATACAGTACTGCTTCAATACTGGACCGGGGCGTGGGTTTCTATACAGTACTGCTTCAATACTGGACCGGGGCGTGGGTTTCTATACAGTACTGCTTCTTTACTGGACCGGGGCGTGGGTTTCTATACAGTACTGCTTCTTTACTGGACCGGGGTGTGGGTTTTTACAAAGTACTGCTTCTTTACTGGACTGTACATAGTACCACTTCCTTACCGGACAAGGAGTTGGATGCTACCTATGCATCTGCACAGCATATACCCCTATATATTCATATTATATATTGTACAGCACATATCACCTACAGCTGTAGGATGCCGGGCCGCGCCATACTGATGTGATTAGCCACCGCTGAACAAAACAACAGTTTCTAGATGATTTCACATTAGGTTTCAGGCCATAACAAGTCAGATGTTTTGTATTGTTGGACTGAAAATTCCTCCAAAACATTTTTATGGCGGTGTAACGTTACCCAGATTATTATGCAGGTGATTTCCAAACAACAAAAGGTCCCCGGCACAAAGCACTTGATCCCGAGCAGTGAATGCTGCGCGTTTTGTTGGTTTAATAAGACATAAAAGACACTAAAGAATGATAGAGGTCAAGTGTAATGAAGTCACAGGAATATGCAGAACGCATTATACAGCAATCCAGATGTTGTGGGACTACAACTCCCAGCGATATGTTGTCTGCTGAAAATACAATATAAACACATTACTGTAAGGCTTCATATTCCTAAATAATGGAGGGCCATATGGCTAAAAGAGAGGTGGCTTGTTCAAACTATGGCCACAAGGTCACTCAACCCACCACCAGAAAGGACGGCTGGCTCGCCTAACCCACCACCAGAAAGGACGGCTGGCTCGCCCAACCCACCACCAGAAAGGACGGCTGGCTCGCCCAACCCACCACCAGAAAGGACGGCTGGCTCGCCCAACCCACCACCAGAAAGGACGGCTGGCTCGCCCAACCCACCACCAGAAAGGACGGCTGGCTCGCCCAACCCACCACCAGAAAGGACGGCTGGCTCGCCCAACCCACCACCAGAAAGGACGGCTGGCTCGCCCAACCCACCACCAGAAAGGACGGCTGGCTCGCCCAAGCCACCGCCAGAAAGGACGGCCGGTTCGCCCAAGCCACCGCCACGAAAGACGGCCGGTTCGCCCAAGCCACCGCCACGAAAGACGGCCGGTTCGCCCAAGCCACCGCCACGAAAGACGGCCGGTTCGCCCAAGCCACCGCCACGAAAGACGGCCGGCTCGCCCAAGCCACCGCCACGAAAGACGGCCGGCTCGCCCAAGCCACCGCCACGAAAGACGGCCGGCTCGCCCAAGCCACCGCCACGAAAGACGGTCGGCTCGCCCAACCCACCGCCACGAAAGACGGCCGGCTTTGCCCAACCTACCGCCACTAAGGGTGGCCGGCTCGCCCAACCTGCCGCCACTAAGGGCGGTCAGCCTGCCCAACCGACCGCTACTAAGGTGGCTTAAGGGTTACTTTCTCATTCAATTGCCCGAAGTCCTGCATGCTTTCCACTTGTGAATAATCTTACTTACTGGGCTTTAAATTGTCTGGTTGTTTGGAAACAGCCTCTTTATGTGCACTTCTTTGCTCCTCCTTTGTACCATTCCCCTGTATGAGTGTCAGCTCGTGCACGCAGGAAGCCTGCGTAATTATTTAATGAAGGAGCGCTGGAGCCCTCATCTGGCATTCTATGCCGTGATCAGCCTTAGTCTATTGTCTAATCGCTGAACCGGGTCCCTTGTGGGGGCTAAAAGATATGATCCATGCCCCAAGATTAAAAAAAAAAAAAACTTTATAAAAGTGGTTGATTTTCTTAAACACGTTATCAAAGTGAAAATATATACCTGAATGTTCCAATGCAGGCAAACTGCTCGAACCTCCGCTTTTATAGAAGTGGTCACACTTGCTGATGCTCAACAGATTAATAGCCAATTATTAACTAATGTCTAAGAGCTACTTATCCCAATTAGTTGTACAAAATTAATTTCTACTTAATTTTTCATATTTTTCTCTGTTAATTTTCTTGCATTTAGTCAATTTTAAGACCTTTTAAGACCCATATTTATTTTTTATAATTTCCGGAAGCATAAAATCATAGAATTCCCAGAGGTTGGATTTTTTGGCGCCGTTTCTTTTCATATCATTATAAATATGATATGAACCGAGTAGAAGATTATGGCCACTTTCCTAGCCATCTGTGGCAACGCTGTATTAACCCCTTCATACCACTGGCTATCCTCCCACATGCTTCAGAGGGTTTTTTTTTATCAGGCTCCTTGTTCTTTATTCAGGTGTTTCGTAATAACATACAGAAACAAAGGCTTTTATTTTACTGCTTAAGATATCTGTCCGCCTTTGTATCCTGACCATCGGCAGGAACGTCAGCGCATTGTATCCAAGGAGTGAAATGTGCAGGACCCGGGGGTCAGGACAGCTGAACACACCAACCTCGGAAAACACAGACAATGAATTGCAAATGACACTCAGCACAAAAAAAAAAGGAGGCAAAAAAAAAAAAAAAAAAATTCTCATTCAAGACGACAAAAGGAGCGAGCGAGGCTGAATTGGCTTTCTGTACACAGTGATCCTGCCTGACTGTGTGTGGTGAGAAACTCAATTTGAAGAGATGCGAAAACCAGGAAGCCCCGAGTATTCCCCTACACCTGGAAATCCGGGTATTTCACATGTGTCTGGTGTGTGGATGTAGGAGCGGCACAACATACCGCGTATCGGAATTCACTTCAATGGCAACAATAGAAGCCTGATCATAACCTGCCAATGAAGCGCCAAAATCGTGCCCATTCCATGGCTATCGCCAAACCATCTAGCATGCCCCCCACTCACAACCACCACAGAGTCTACCCCGCGGCCGCCGAAGTGACTTATTCTGCACCCCCCCCCCCCAGGTTCCGAAAAAGCACTCACTCTAGCCGCCAAAGTGAACCACCTTGCGCAACCCCCCCTCCCCCATATGGTTGCAAAACTGCCTACTCCGCGCCCTCAAGCCCCCTGGCAAGTGCAAAAGCACCTGCTCCAACGCCACCCCGGCAAGCGCACACAGAGGTGCCTGCTCCAACGCCACCCCGGCAAGCGCTCACAGAGGTGCCTGCTCCAACGCCACCCCGGCAAGCGCACACAGAGGTGCCTGCTCCAACGCCACCCCGGCAAGCGCACACAGAGGTGCCTGCTCCAACGCCACCCCGGCAAGCGCACACAGAGGTGCCTGCTCCAACGCCACCCCGGCAAGCGCACACAGAGGTGCCTGCTCCAACGCCACCCCGGCAAGCGCACACAGAGGTGCCTGCTCCAACGCCACCCCGGCAAGCGCACACAGAGGTGCCTGCTCCAACGCCACCCCGGCAAGCGCACACAGAGGTGCCTGCTCCAACGCCACCCCGACAAGCGCAAACAAGGGCGCCTGCTCCATCGTCACCCCAGCAAGCGCATGCAGAGGCGCCTGCTCCATCGCCACCCCAGCAAGCGCATGCAGAGGCGCCTGCCAAATATTGGAGAGCTCATAGACCAAAAAAAATAAATATATCCTCTCCTTTCCTGGCTCCTCTTTGCACCGCAGCTTCTTCTCTCCTCCATGTGTCGCTCTGCTCTAAAGTACCCTGGAGCAGAACAGTACAGCTGACAAGTACTTACCACTCCTGGGTTCTGACGCATACAACTAGTGTCAGGACACAGCGCAGAGCAGCAGCAGAGGACCTGGGAGGAACGAGAACTGCACTCACCGATACCCGTCCTCCTGCCCCAATGAAAGCTTCCATCAGTTATATTACATCAGTTATGGAAGTGCTCATTGGACTGTCAGCGGGGTGCAGACCACAACTCACGGCTTGACAGGCTGCACGAGGCCTGTTGGCTCGGCTTGTGCACCCCTGATCCCCCTTTAGTTGAGAGGATGGTGGCTGCACTCTATGTACATGCTCAGGAATAAGGCTCCTGCTACAGATCAGAAGAATAAGGCACTGGGAAGCAATGCCCGCATTTATCTCTGCCCGGCTGGAGCTACTAGGAAAAGTGGACTGCGGAGTCATGTCGTGGAACGAAATTCGGGAAATTGAGGTGTTGGAATTTGAGCCGGAGGTTTGGCTTTACGACTGCAATGCCCAGCGACAAACTATATAACAATAAGTTACCTGGAAACCATCAGCAATGATGAAACAGGATGGAGATAACAAAAAGTCAATGTCATTGCTGAAAGTATAATGGGACATGGACTTATCTGCAGTAGCCACTCATGTCACTGATACCTGGTGGCGGCAATGCTGGGAGTTGTAGTTTTTCATTAAATTGGAAAGCGGCAGGTTGGGGATCACTGCTGAAGGGTTGCAGTGGTACTAATGGATCACATATAACGATACTGGTTCTCTTACCCATAGCTTGCTTCCCCATAGCACACTGGTACGTGTTTCTTGGGGACTGGTTGTGATGTGGGTAGGGGATAAGTCCGGCACAGACCCCGAGTAACGTAAAGGGCTCAATCTCCAAATGTGTGGTCTGCCTTATAAAGAAAGGAGACAAATGGACATCATACAATAATGACACATTAAATAATACAAATGCCAGGGAGCTCGGACCCCACGATCATGAGAACAGGACCCTCCCCAGCAATTAGCAGTAGGGGGGCATTATGTTCTGTCAAATGGGTGGAGCAGTAGGACGAGCATTCCCTTCATGATTACTGAGCACAGTGTCAGGTATCTCTTACTTACCTGTTAGGTAGTCACAGGGTCTGCCCCCCACCCTCTGCACTGAGACCAGACCCCCTCATCATATATTGTATTGATGTATTGTATTGTAGGATCAGCTTGTTTATTTTCTTATCCACTTGTTGCATGTCATAGGATCATACTTGGTCCTTACATTTGTGACAGAATACTTAAAGGAAACCTACCACTTGAAGTGGCAGGTTTCAGATGGAAATACCGAGCACCACCTCCCTGCGCCGGCTACAAAGTTGAAAAAGTGTTTTAAACCGTGATACCGCGGTTTAAAACACTAACAAAAATAAGCTCCGGCACCAGCTCACCCTGAGCTGGTGCTCTGTATTTCCATCTGAAACCTGCCACTTCAAGTGGTAGGTTTCCTTTAAAGTGCATTGTACATTTTTAAAGAAAATCAGAATCCAGCATGAAAAATCAGGGACACATAGATCCAGGCACCGTGACTGTGATTATCTTCTTATATTTGGTATCCATGGCCTCCTTCCTTCTAAAATCTACTTTAAACATGATGCCAATAAGCCAGAAGTGCTCTGGGCACTAGATTCACAGTGCGTGAGAGCACTTCCACAAATTATGCTAATAAGCCTAGGGGGCTCTGGGGGTGTTACCAGAGCCCCTCCTTACTGGCTTCACTGGTTACAGCGTCTCCCCATAAGCACTTCCCCTCCCTCTACCTGATGTAATCTCCATGCAGCAGAGGAAGATTTAGCACAAAGCGGGAGGGTGTTAGTTCCCCTGGCACAGTGTAACAGCCTGTGAATCTGTTCTGGCAATGCCCAGAGCCCTTCTGGCTCATTGGCATAATTTTTAAAGTTGACTTTAGAAGGGAGGAGGCCATGGAAAAGAAATATAACAGGATTACCAGTGTCACGGTGCCTGGATCTATGAGTAAGTGTCCCTGGCTTATCAGGATGGATTTTGATAAAAGAAGATTCCCTTTAATTGTGTAGGTTTTGTGTTGGATTAATAAAAATGTTTCATACTTTTGATGTTTTTGGCATGCACCCAGGGTGTTATTTATTGGTTTGCTTTATGCGTGTCCTGTGATTGATGGCAGCGCTGATGACCTGCTGAGTAATGTCACTGTTGTTGGTGTATAAAGTATGTGCCGATAGAGATATATATATATGTAATACACGGGTAAGCCAGGCCCCCTTGGAAGTGGATGCCTTGAATTAAAGGGGTTGTTCAGGATTAGCAACTATCTCTCCAGAACAGAACAACATCTATGCTCAGCAATTTTTGGTCGTCCTTCTGCTCCACCCATCAGTGAGAAAGGGATTCCCCACACAACTAAATTGCTGGGGGTCCCGTTCTCATGATCGGCGGGGGTCCACCAGTAAGAATTAGAGGATAACTTACTTGGTAATGGAGTGCTCATACAGAGATATGGAGCAATCATTCTCCTCATTCACATCCAGATACTCCACCAAACCTTCATGCAGAAAATCCTCAAAGCTCCTGTGGATGGTCAGAGAAATAATGAGGAGCGGGACCCCGTCACTCCCGGAATTACATCCTCCATCCCGGAGAATCAGCTTTATTCCTTCTCATCACTCTTAAAGAGCTTTGCTCCCCTGGTGATCCCTACGCTCTCTCTACTGAGCTAAGGGGAAGCCAAATCCTAGTTTATCCCTCATTTTATTCTATTTAACACCGACGCCTTTAAGGCTTTCAGCATTTGCTTTTAGCGTTCAAGAAAAGACTTCTTAAAATATGGCAAATCTTGTAAAAGTATATATATTTGAAGGGATATTCCCATCTCATGAAGAGATTACATGCAGCATCCTAGCCATAGGATGTTACTTCATGATCAGCGGGAGCCTAACCTCTGGGACCACCACCAATTCTGAGAATAAATGACCCATAGAAATGCTATGCGGCACCCTGGTCCCTAAATGTTGAATAACAATCTGATCTGCCAAGACCCCCAACCCCACTGATCACGAGAATGGTGGTCTCGTTCTCATTGTCTGAATGAAGTGTCAGGTCAAAAATACATCTTGTCAATCCGTTCCATACTAAGAGAGGGATGGATATTGCCGAGTACAGCCCCCAGGTGTCTCCAGAATTCTCAATTACTTTTGGAGATACCAGAGCGCTGTGCTTGGCAATTTCTAGGGCTACCATAGTATTGAATGGTGTGGCAAAACACTTAATTAAAGGGATTGTCCACTTTCTGCAAATAATTGATATTGCTTGTAAAATTAAGATATACAATTTTTCCAATATACTTTCTATGAAAATTACTCATGGTTTTCTAGATCTCTGTTTGCTGTCATTTTACAGGTGCACGGCTCATTATATCACTGGTCATATGTCGTCACCCAGGTGCACGGCTCGATATACACTCACCGGCCACTTTATTAGGTACACCTGTCCAACTGCTCGTTAACACTTAATTTCTAATCAGCCAATCACATGGCGGCAACTCAGTGCATTTAGGCATGTAGACATGGTCAAGACAATCTCCTGCAGTTCAAACCGAGCATCAGTATGGGGAAGAAAGGTGATTTGTGGCCTTTGAACGTGGCATGGTTGTTGGTGCCAGAAGGGCTGGTCTGAGTATTTCAGAAACTGCTGATCTACTGGGATTTTCACGCACAACCATCTCTAGGGTTTACAGAGAATTGTCCGAAAAAGAAAAAACATCCAGTGAGCATCAGTTCTGTGGGCGGAAATGCCTTGTTGATGCCAGAGGTCAGAGGAGAATGGGCAGACTGGTTCGAGCTGATAGAAAGGCAACAGTGACTCAAATGGCCACCCGTTACAACCAAGGTAGGCAGAAGAGCATCTCTGAACGCACAGTACGTCGAACTTTGAGGCAGATGGGCTACAGCAGCAGAAGACCACACCGGGTGCCACTCCTTTCAGCTAAGAACAGGAAACTGAGGCTACAATTTGCACAAGCTCATCGGAATTGGACAGTAGAAGATTGGAAAAACGTTGCCTGGTCTGATGAGTCTCGATTTCTGCTGCGACATTCGGATGGTAGGGTCAGAATTTGGCGTCAACAACATGAAAGCATGGATCCATCCTGCCTTGTATCAACGGTTCAGGCTGGTGGTGGTGGTGTCATGGTGTGGGGAATATTTTCTTGGCACTCTTTGGGCCCCTTGGTACAACGCCACAGCCTACCTGAGTATTGTTGCTGACCATGTCCATCCCTTTATGAGCACAATGTACCCTGTAACATCTGATGGCTACTTTCAGCAGGATAATGCGCCATGTCATAAAGCTGGAATCATCTCAGACTGGTTTCTTGAACATGACAATGAGGTCACTGGACTCAAATGGCCTCCACAATCACCAGATCTCAATCCAATAGAGCATCTTTGGGATGTGGTGGAACGGGAGACTCGCATCATGGATGTGCAGCCGACAAATCTGCGGCAACTGTGTGATGCCATCATGTCAATATGGACCAAAATCTCTGAGGAGCTTCCAGCACCTTGTTGTATCTATGCCACGAAGAATTGAGGCAGTTCTGAAGGCAAAAGGGGGTCCAACCCGTTACTAGCATGGTGTACCTAATAAAGTGGCTGGTGAGTGTATGTCACTGGTCATGTGAGGTCACCCAGGTGCACGGCTCGATATATCCCTGGTCATGTGATGTCACCCAAGTGCACGGCTCGTTATATCCCTGGTCATGTGATGTCACACAGGTGCACGGCTCGTTATATCACTGGTCATGTGATGTCACACAGGTGCACGGCTTGATTTATCTTTTTTCATGTGATGTCACACAGGTGCACGGCTTGTTACATGCCTGGTCATATGAAATAACAAGCTGTGCACCTGTGTGACCATCACATAACCATGGTCAGCTCTCTATCCCATAAAACTTCCCATAGAATTACAGTAAGCAGAGTTCTTGAAAACTGAGGAATTGATAGAAAAAGTATATTGGAAAATTGTATAATTTCTCAGTACACAAACGGTAACATGTATTTGCCAAAAGTGGACAACCCCTTTAACTTGCCACTTCATACGAATAGTAAGAACGGGGTCCCCATTTTTGTGAACTGCTGGGGTCTGTTATTAAGGTCTTGGGGTTCGCAGCAGTCAGACCCTCATTCAATAGATGAATACAATCCTTTTATTTTTCTGAATAGAGGCCGGAGGTTTCAGAGGTAACATTCGATCTGATGCTCAGGACCCAGTAGAATTAGGTAGGCAATCACTTTAAGAGATGTATATGGCACTATACAAATTTTAGCCGTCACCTTCTTACCAGATGGTTAAAAAAAAAAAGTCAGGGAAGGTGTGACCATTGCGAGCCCCAGCACTGGTCATGCATCACATCAGACCATGGAGTATAAGGTGAACCGGGACCAGTGCACAACAATATGGCAACCACTATACTGAAGCAATACATACCATACACATACCATGGGATTAAATCTATAGATTCCCATTAGGGCAGGGTGATTATTACTGACCTGTAACCCTGCGACAGCTCCATGATGTGCTTGTTGGTCACCTTTGATCTCTGGTTTTTAACAATGATGTAGGGCCTGTAAGAAACAGATATTACAGAAGTTATCAGAAACTTTATTGTTCGCCCCAAAAATCCTTCCAACTTTCTGGGTACAATGAAAAATGGATAGGAAGTGGAATTCTGCTGCAATACCACACACAGCCTGTGGACTGGTTGGCGCTGTACTCATTTAACCAGACGATTGTTCAGGTCAGGCATCAACATTGAGGTATGGGATAAGTCTGGCCTTGGAAGAATATTACATGTCATCTCAAAGTATCCCGTTACCCATATTTGCCAATATTCATGATTTGCTTTGGAATTTTTTTGGGCCATGACTTAAAAGGACACGGTCATGAGATTTTTCCACATTAAACTTCGAGCTCCTAGGGTAGGGGGATAAAATGTCCTTTCTAGAATTCCCTCTATTATGTAAATTCTCATCCATTTTCTTATTAAAAAAAAAAATCTCCAAAATCATGAAAATGAGCAGAGAAGAGTCATTTTTTTGCCTGAGATTAGTCAAGTTAAGAGGTAGGGGGAGCATCACTTTAGATGTCAATATATCTCTAGCATCTTACTAAAGAAAGTATGTCATCTTTCAGATAACATCAGGATTGTGATTCTCTGATACATAAAGAAATAAGTGTGAACTGGATCTTTTTTTTTTTTTTTTTTTTTTTTTTAATTGTTTTATTATTCCATATAATAATACAAGACATCGTTTGCAACAGAATCCATAGAACATTAAAACATTACATGTCATGTTGTTAATAACATCCTATACATAAACTCCATCTACAAGAAGCAACCATCCTATTGCAAAACACAGAATGTCCAAATCTTAATACGGATAATCCCGCCCCAAACCCCCCTCCCTCCCCACCCTCTACCGATGCTGGAGACGCTGAATGGACACAATCTATACACAGTGGGTTACAGAGAACGCTCTATAACCTCCACTGATTCCAAATCTCTTTAAGTCTGTTGCCCTTCCTATATCGTTTCTCGTACGCACATTCGTATGCTTTTATACGCTTAACTAAATTGCTCCATTCATTCACATCTGGAGGCTTCTCATCAAGCCAATGTCTAACTAATACTAATCTTGCGAGAAAAATGGTCTTCAGGGCCAAATCACTTTTTAATCTGTCGTCTAAAGAAATCGGTATCAAGCCCAGGAGCCCAAAGGTGGCAACTCGCGGGAAAGAGCATTGGAGCTGGGCCTCTAATCTCATAAATATCTCCTCCCAATAAGGGTTGATCTTAGGACAATCCCAAAGAACATGTAAAATATCTGCTTGTGAACAATTACACCTCCTACAATTCGCATTTTCCCTTAAACCAATTTTAAACATTAGATCTGGTGAAAAATAAATTCTATATAAAATGTATAATTGTGTGCATCTGTGATTTAAATTAATTGTTGCTCTTACCACGTTCTTATAAATATCACGCCACTGTGCCCCAGTGATAAAACCGACCTGGTTTGCCCATTTCAATTGAGATACGTGACTAAGCTTCTGGTCTATAGTATACCTAAGAAGCCTATAAATATTTGATAAATTAATTCGTGTTCCATCTAAATCTAATAGATCCATAAATTTGCCCCCTATGTGTATCCTAAACCTCTCGTGCTGTGCCTCTTTCCTATATGCGTGCTCGATTTGACGGTACCTAAAAAAATCCCTTTCCTCAAGCGTATCCCTCAGACACCAATCCTGAAAGGAGGGCAAGGTCCCATCTTCTTCCAACTGTTCCAAGGACGTAATTCCCTTTCTTTCCCAGAACCCAACATCATCCATCTTAGCTAGTTCCGAAAAGTTGAGATTACTCCACAGCGGAGTAAATTTAAAACCTCCAGTAATACCAAATAACCTCCTAAGATCTCTCCAGATATACAACAATAGCCGAGCCAGAGGGAATCTCTTAGCGTTCAAACACTTCAGTTGGCCTGACTCTAATAGTGCCAGCATTGAATCAAATCTACGCTCCACCAGCGAAGTGAGCGCAAAAAATATATTAGACTGTCTATTTTCCAAAATAAACTGGGTCTGGGCTGCCAAAAAATAGTGATAGAAGGAGGGAAGCGACAGCCCGCCCCTTTCCTTATTAAGCATTAGAGTTTCTTGCTTAATGCGAACCCTTTTCCTCCCCCACAGTAGCTTGTTTATAATAGCACGAATAAACCCAAACCATTTCTTGCCTATCCAACATGGAGCATTAGATATTACATATAGAATTTGGGGAAGCAAAACGCTCTTTATAAGTATAACTCTCTCAGCACGATTTAATGGTAGCGTATTCCAAGTATTCACCTTATTTTTAATTTTTATTAATAAGGGCACTAGATTCAAAGTGATGTAGTCGTCAACCTTGGCCGTGATCTTTAGGCCAAGATATTCACATGAAGAGGAGATCTTAAGTCCAAAGAGCGAGTAATTAGGATGAGGGTCCTCATCCAAAGGCACCATGATCGACTTATGGGTATTTATCTCAAAACCCGAAAACCTACCGTACTCCTGAATAACCTTTAGGGCCTTTGGAGCCGATATATCAGAATCTTTGAGGAAGAGAAGGACATCATCAGCATATAACATTATCTTATCCTCAACACCAGCTATTCCTCCCCCCTCTATTACACTGTCTGCCCTCAGTTTTATTGCCAGGGGCTCTATAAAGAACGCAAATAGGAGCGGGGACAGAGGGCAACCCTGCCTTGTCCCTCTAGACAATGTAAAGAAAGGGGAGAAATCACTATTAACCCTGATGCAGACCCTCGGGGATTTATAAAAGAGTTTAACCCAGTTCAAAAACAGGTCGCCCAACCCAAATCTAGACAGTACCTCCCAGAGGAAGTCCCACTCCACCCTGTCAAAGGCCTTAGAGGCATCCAAGGACAGGATGGAGCGAGACCCCCCCCGGCCCATCTGGAGACCCGCAAAGAGCCTTCTTATATTAGTCTTACTCTGTCGCCCAGTCAGAAAACCACATTGGTCTTCATGTATCAGTAGTGGAGCACATTCTTTGAGTCTATTTGAAATTAACTTGGCCATCAGCTTGGCATCTGCGTTGATAAGCGAAATCGGCCTATAGGATTCCGCCTCCAAAGGGTCTTTATTTTTTTTCCGAATCAAGACTATGCTGGCTTCATACCACGAGTCAGGCAGCCTGCCCTCCCTTTGCGAAGATTCCCAGGTCTCCACCAAAACGGGTAAAAGAATAGCACCAAATCTACTATAAATTTCTAAAGGAAGCCCATCCAAACCCGGAGCGGATTTACGTCTAGAGGAAGCAAGAGCCTCCTCAAGCTCTTCGATCGTTATCGGGCGCGATAGCGCCTCTACCCCTTCCCTCGAAATGGCGGGTATTTGAACCTTACCTAAAAAGGATCTTATATCGTCTATTGATACCTCCAAATCTGAGGTATATATGCCCTGAAAAAATTTTAAAAAGGTATCTCTAATCTCCTCGGCATTAGTAGTTGTATCCCCAAAGTTGTTTTTAATGGCTGTTATTCTATTATCCTCTTGTTGTTTTTTAACTTTCTGCAAGAGCCCCTTTGAAGGCACACCACTCTCACAATGTGCCCTTTGGTCCAAAAAAAATAATTTCTGTGTCGCCTTCTCTGCCATAAATCTATTATATTCCTCTTGTGCCCCAATAAAGCTATTGCGCCGCTCCCTCGAACCACTCTCCAAACAGGCCCTTTCTTTTTCTTTCAGCTCTCTATTTAAGAGCCTCTCCTTACTAGCCCATTGCTTACGCATATAAATGATTTCTGAATTTAATATCCCTCTAAGAAAGGATTTCAGGGCATCCCACATTAGCCCAAGGTTAACCCCGGCTCTGTTTGACACAATAAATCTATGAAGCTCTTCCTTGATTTTATCCTCATCTGACAATAACACTAACCAATGCGCATTGAGCTTCCAAAACTTAACGGGCGCATTCCTTGATCCGAACAACTCGAGAACCATTGGGGAATGATCGGAGATAGAACGGTTATCATACCGCATTTTCCCTACCCAATCGATGGCCAAATCATTAGCCAACACTAGGTCAATCCGGGAAAAAGTGTTATGGGAACGGTTGTAGCATGAGAAAATCTGATGTTCCCCCTTTAAACTTCTCCAGACATCTCTCCAGCCCACTTCCTGGCAGAACCTAGCAAAGGGGGTGTCTCCCTTTTCTATACTTCCCGGGTTTTTTTTTCCACCTGTACGATCTTTCTCATCAGACATTACAGCATTAAAATCGCCCAGGATCAAAACCGGGCAGTCACCCACCCTTTCAATAAACCGCAGTAGCTTTATCAGGACCTCGTATCTAAAGGGGGGAGGTATATAGACTCCTGCAAGAACGCATTTATTGCCATCTAGTATACCTGACAGGAATACATATCTTCCATCTGGGTCACAACTTACATCTAAGGCTTGAAAGGCAACCGATCTGTGAATCAAGATAGAGACTCCTCTAGAGAATGATGAAAAAACAGAGTTGTATACCTGACTGGCCCACCTCCTTTCTACAAGAGCCAAAGATTCCCTATCAAGATGTGTCTCCAATAAAATAACAATCGCAGGAAGTTGTTTAACAATGTAATCAAAGATAATGCAGCGTTTCAGGCGATCTTTAAGCCCTCTTATATTCCATACTATAAACCTAGTACCCATCTATTATATCTGGACAAAAGACACGAAAAAAGACACAACGACATGCTCTAACCAAACAACATCCCCAGCATCGGCTCATCCCACCCCCCCCCAATCCCACCACCTGTTCTACCATAGTACAACTCTTCCTACTTCAGCCACTTTCCCGCCCCCCCTCCCCACCTACCCCCCATTGCTGACCCGAAATAGGTATAATGGCCTAGATATTCATATTCAAAGACCTTTTAGATCCAACCAGTCTGAAACTTGTTCTGGAGTGCTGAAAAACTGGGACTGGCCTTGAAAGATAATTTTTAGTTTGGCCGGAAACATTAACGAATAAATAATACCCTTGTCTCTCAACCTTTTTTTTACCTCCAGAAAACTCTTCCTCCTCTGGAGAGTGTCCTTAGAAAAGTCCGGGTATATTGCTACTTTAGCCCCTTGTATTGTAAGATCCTTTAGATCACGTGCTCGTTTCAGTATCATATCCCGATCTCTCGAGAGTAATGTTTTGCATATAAGGGTACGGGGAGTATTCCCCGGAATATAGGGGCCTGCCGGGATTCTATGGGCCCGCTCAATATCAAAGTACGGGGAGAGATGCTCCTTCCCTATTTCCTTCAAAAACCATTCTTTAATGTAGCTTACAGGGTTATCCCCCTCAGCTTTTTCTGGGACCCCTATTAATCTTAGATTCGCTCTTCTTGAGCGGTCCTCCATATCCGCAATTTTCCCTTTCAGGGCCTTATTCTCTACCTCCAAACGTGAGGTGACTTTTTTGAGGGTGCAGACCTCCTTCTCAATATTAGTAATTTTATCTTCTGCCGTTTTTTGCTTATCTCTTAGCCTGTTCAGCTCTTCTCTCATAATGGAGACATCTCCTCTCAAGGCCCCAACCTGGTCTGTCAGCCCCAGTATTGCTGAGTTACAGGTTTTTATGGAGTCTAAGATCTCTTTTAACATTTCATTTTCACCTCCCATGTTTGCCTCACCCCCGTCCCGATCCTCCCCCTCTACAGGGCCCGATCTCGAGCCCTGCGGTTTGGGATCTACAGTTTCATTTTCCAAGTTTTTCTGAATCGATAATCCTGTCCGTGTTTTAACTGGGGGGGATTTCCATAATTTATCCAACTTTGCGGAGTTCTCTCCTTTAGCCCCTCCTTTCTCTTTCTCCTTGGGGGAGGATGTCCCCAAGGACTTCCTTGCAGCATTTTTAGGAGGCATCCCTGCTACAGTGAATATACCCTAAGTCACAATGTTACAAAGCTAGGGAAACATTCGTGTGCCCAAATTGAGGAGCCTATAAATCGGACCAAATATGCTACCCAATTGACAGTGAGCAATATTAACTTATTACAGTAAACAAATCACTTAGACAATAGGAGGAAAGGTCGAGGATTGACACAAGAACCGCAAACTATTCTGTAAGCCAAAAGGGCTGATACTAAAACAGAGACATAGACAGAACCGGAACCAATCACCCTAAGGGAAGTAAGACAGTTTTATGTCCAGAGATAATATATCACAAATATTCCGTTGTAGCTCTCCTATAATCTTGAGGATATGTTGTCCCCGTGGACACCGAGTTATAAAAATCCGAATTGCCCTAACAAAGTTCAAACGGTTACGTAATAGAAGCAGATAGTTGAAGTCGAACGGTCAGATCGCAAACAAGTAACAGGCAGATGTCAAGCGGTTGTTAATATAGTTAGCAACAAAACAGAGTTAGTAGTGTATGCAAGCAAATGTCAAGCCGATGTTAGCACGATTAGTAATAAGTCAGAGTTAGCGCCATATGCAGATGAATTAGTACATGGGTAAGGAAAATTAAGGCCAGGTACATCTCACCCATCTTGACGAACCGCTACGCGCAGCTGGCGAGTCAGGCCAGGGACAGGCACATCTCACCCATCCTCGGCAATTGCATCAACACGGATTCGTCACCGACTTGCAGCCCAGGGACCAAACACGATGAACTGCTTACAACCTTTATCTCCGGTCGCGCCGTCATCCAGGAAAGCTCTCCAACCCCGCCGCCTCGGCAGCGATCTCAGAATGCACCCCTCCAGGTCAGCGCGTTTCCGGCACCAGGCATCATCGTATCGTCTAATCCCCCGATCGTCTTCATCACGTTGCCAGCTCACCTCAGGACAGTACAATTTTCAGCGCCTGAGCGCCCGTGCGCCACACTTGCGCCACAATTGCGCCACAAATGCGCCTGAAACGGCCGGCCTCCTTCCACAGTGAGCGGGGGCTCCGCTGCAGCCGCTGGATAGGGTGCCCGGACCTGCGCCCGAATCCTCCGTTCTCCTCCTCGGACCAGGACCGGGACCCGCGGCTCGAGTCAGGTCAGCGTGGGGAGCGGGGGTAGGGAGGACGGCGGTGCAGCGCGACGTGCACGTGCTGCGTGCTACGTCATGCCGTTACGCCCCAATGAATGTGAACTGGATCTTAATGTGTAGCTCACATTTACAAACTATGGGGCAGATTTACTTACCCGGCCCATTCGCAATCCAGCGGCGCGTTCTCTGCGCTGGATTCGGGTCCGGCCGGGATTTATGAAGGTAGTTCCTCCGCCGTCCATTAGGTGACGCTGCTGCGCTGAAGTTCCCGGAGGCGCACCGAAATGCCCTGAAATTCACTGGCCTATCCTGGATGAAGGTAAGCGCAATTTTCACGACATTTTTTTTAAAAAATGCGGCGGTTTTTCCGAATCCGTCGGGTTTTCGTTCGGCCACGCCCCCCGATTTCCGTCGCGCGCATGCCGGCGCCGATGCGCCACAATCCGAGCGCGTGCGCCAAAATCCCGGAAATATTCGGGTAACATGTCGGGAAAACGCGAATCGGGCCCTTAGTAAATGACCCCCTATGTTTTTAACTGCCTGAGTCTCTGGTTCTGAAAATCACAGAACTACTACCCGAGGAGATTCTTAGCTTTAATATGTGACCAACAACATGTTTCTGGGCGATATAGAACCGAAGATATGGGTGTCTGAAGTTATACTCTCCTTATAGCCTCTAAAAGTGACTCATCTCAGGAAAATATAACTCTTTTCATTATCACAAGGATTTTTTTAAAATAGGTAAATGGCAAGGATTTCACAGGAAGGGTCACAACCTACCTGAGGGGGTTAGTATTTTAATGGGCAAAATATGGTGACAGGTTGCCTTCAAACCTATCAAAACTAAGAGAGGGTAAGGGTTTGTACACATGGAAAATCTGGGTCAAAATGATTCTGAAAGTGTTTTTTCATTCCCACGAAAATACCGCCACCATACTGTATATGAAATACCAGACCTTTACAATGGCTTTACTTACAGCTAAAAGGTAAGTGCCCCCATAATATAAACACTATGGAGCATATACCGTATATAAAAATGGACGAAAAAGAAAGCGTCTTTATTGGCCATATTAACCAATCACAGCACAGCTGTCATTTTTTAAAACTGCCATAAAAATTGAAAGCACTTTCATGATTGGTTGCTATGGAGGGAAAATGTTTCATAAACCTCCACTTTTGTTTTTGACTGAATTTTTTTGTTTTTGACTGAATTTTTTTTGTTTTCTAACCAAAAAAGATGAACAAAGATTAAAACCCTGTCACAATGTACAAGAAAAAGTATAAAATTCAGAATTTGGTTTTGGCAAAAATGGAAAATGAGGCGTTTAAGGGATGTCAGAGCCTAATAAAAGATTGGCAGCTCCTATTCTTCCATGGATACTGGCAGTTCCTGTCGCTGGTACCAGGTCCTTTGTTTTGGAGGACGACCCCCTGTACCTAGAAAACTCAGGGGACCTCAGCTGTCATAGACATTATTGGGGCCTGCAGGATAATTGGCAATAGAGGGTCGGCCATATTGTGGAGGCCTAGCAGATAACATGTATTGTGCATGTAATTTGGCGGGCAGCCTGCGACTGGTCCCATTGATATAAAACCTCTCTATTTTCGCCTAATAAACTTGTATCTGCTGTCAATGCGGCGCACATCATGCTTCGTGATTGATAGGCCCCTGCCAGGTGCACACTGTTGCTATAGGGCCCCATTATTTGCTGAGTACAATAGCATCACATTTTCCAGTCGAGTGATCCCTTTAAAAGAATTTGCTTCTCCCTAACAAATATTAATTAGCCTTTCTCAGTTTTGGGAAATATTTCAGTCACTAAATAAAATTTTAGTTTTTTAGTCCTATATTTCATAGCTTTTATACAAACTTTATTCAGACAAGCAGTAAAATAGATTTTTCATCCTGAGCTCCCCGATTCATGCATAAAATGTCAGAACTACAGTGAAGAGCGATACTTGCACAATCAGTGCAAAAGAACAAGATACAGCGGACATTTTACACACAATTTGGGGTCTCCTTTAGCCACCATAGTGCATACATCTGAGTGAATTTATAAACAGATTAATAAAATGTGAGTGTTATTTCAATGTAATGTAATACTGGGAACTCCCCTTTTAAATAAAACAATAATTTATCCACTTTTTAAAGATATTAAAGAAAGGTTATTGATTAGAGGTCAGGAAAGGTCCTGCACCCATCAGGTGATAATAGCATAGTGTATTTGACAGGAATCAAACAGCTCCGTACACTCAGTGGTTGTTTACAGATATTGCAGCTCAGAACATAAAGTAAGGCACTACAAAAGTTGCCTGTACAACGCTGATTGGAACAGATTGGGGATGGCAGACCTCCTTTAGATAAGGGAAAAACATGCAAACTTGGTACAATCCCTTTAAAGGGGTTTTATTTTTCTTTACACTTGGCCCCAATCCCAAGCCTAGAACATAAATGTCTGAACATGTCTAGTCCTACTTCCAGGACCCCCAACGATCAGCAGAATAGGCGATTGCGCGTCCCCCTAAACTGTCCCTTCCTACATAGGACTTCCAAAATCTGACACCTTGCTCTTCCATTGGTCTGTGGGACCTCAGTTGAGGCTTAAAGGGTAGGTGATGCTGGAAGTCTTGTGTGGAACACTGCAATTTAGGGGGATAAGCGCACCCCTTTATAAGGGCTGCCCAGAGATTAAAAAACATGGCTGCTTTCTTCCAAAAACAGCACCACACCTGACCATGGTTGGTGCTGGTATTGCAGCTCATCTGTATACAGATGAATAGAGCTTAGTTGCAATACCACATACTTCCCATGGTCACTTCCCAAACCGCCGGACAACCCCTTTAAGGTTAATGCACCAGTATCACAAGTAAAGGAGGAATATTGGCGAAGAAAAGGGTCAGACATATTGGATTTTAATATGCGGATTCTTTTCTTCTCAGAAAAATCTGCGACTCCCCTCTTCAAATTAAAAGAACATGCACTCTTGGCCAAGCTGAGCGAGCATGTTAATGGAGGATGGGAGTCAGTGCACCCTGAAGTGAGACTACAGAGCTGTAAAAGTATAGAGGTGCCCTTGAAAGAAATTTTAACCAATAATCATCTACTTCATGGTGACGTTCTAATTTTAGCATTAAGGCTCGACTAAACGATGACAGATATGGCGCCTACATACATTTTCGGCAGTCACACCTCCTACAGAGGCCTATTAGATGAGACTGGAATGGAGGCGCGCAGACCTTTTCAGTCTCACCTCCAAGTGGAGACACGAGCACAATGGATGGCACGTGAGATGTACAAGTCAAGAGCGCTCACAAGAAGCGGGTGCGCCAGAAAGGAGCAGCGACCTGTCAAGTAGGCACAACCCTAACGAGCCATCTACTTAGCGCACTTATTATCCAGGGGCCATTCGTTAAGCCTAATTATTCCCGTCTCTCCTGTAGAAATAATTACCTGCAGAGGCGCCCACCATCCGAGGAGATGTACACGCATCTGTCCGACAGGTTGGTGGAGATGGACACAAACTCGTTGATGTATCCGGCACGTCTCATTAAGCGGAAGGTGTTCACCAGTTTCTTGTGGTCGCGGATGACTCCCAGAATGTTTCCTGAATGGACACAAACAAATTAGAATGTTACATAAAATATGGGAAAGAAAGAATAATAGAAAGACAAGAATGGGATGGAGAGAACGACAGACGTAAAATAGATTGCACTTGATTTGGCGGCATGTTATAGAGTAGGGGGAGGTGAATAGATTGTTGTACGATGTGCGCTTTCTGCTCTATGACATACCGTTTGCAGATAGGAATGTACAATCTGCTCAGCTCCTCCTGCTCTATAACATGCTGTCTGTAGATAAGACACTATGTACAATCTGCTCAGCTCCTCCTGCTCTATAACATGCTGTCTGTAGATAAGACACAATGTACAATCTGCTCAACTTGTCTTGCCCTATAACATGCTGCCTGCACATCGACACAACGTACAATCTTCCAAGTTTCTCCTAAGGAAGAACTGAGCAGATTGTACATTGTGTTGTATTCGCAGATAACATGTTAAACAGCAGGAGGAAATGAGTTAATTGTACTTTAGTCCCATCTGACGGCAGCATGCTATAGAGCAGGAGGATCTGAGCAGTTTGTATGTAGTGTTATCTACACGCAACATGTTCTAGAACAGGAGGAGCTGAGCATATTGTATAAGTGTCCTATCTGCAGGCAGTATGTTATAGAGCAAGGGGAGCTGAGCAGACTGAATATAGTGTCCTGTTTACAGGCAGCATGTTATAGAGCAGGAGGAGCTGAGCAGATTGTATATAGTGTCGTGTTTACAAGCAGCATGTTCTAGAGCAGGAGTAGCTGAGCAGATTGTATATAGTGTCGTGTTTACAAGCAGCATGTTCTAGAGCAGGGGGAGCTGAACAGATTGTATATAGTTTCCTAACTGTGACAACATAACATAGGGCAGAAGCTGAACAATAGCGATGCAAATGTTATCATGAATCATAATGTGATTAAGTACATCCATACGTCATGGCGGCTTTAGAGACCATGCAAAAATATAGAATAAAAAGTTAGTTACAGAAAATGTTACACCATTTAGTTTTAACATCAGTTTCCAAAAAAAAAAAAAAAAAAATATTAGGAAAACGGAGGCTTAATGAGGCAACGACACAAGGATCTCAGAGTACCGTTCCATAATGATACAGACTAAGTGCCCGCGTCTCACATATAGCAGCCCAGTGGGAGATCTAAAGAGCACACGTATTAATGAAGGATTTACTGCACAGAAATTATTTATTCACATTATTCATCTTCTAATCCCCATAGAACAGATCGTATTAATCAGACGCCTTCATACAAGGAGCTGGGAGGGATTGAGCAGCGGGTGGTAACAAGTACATATAGTGTGGGCACAGCAGGATCCTTAATAATGTTACGAGGGGGAGGGGTCAATACGGTTTATACTGTACAGTGCTGATCAGACTAAATTAAAGGGATTGTCCCACACATGAACACGTCCATCCAGCCTCAGCCTAATGGAGGGGATAACATCATGGTTGGTCTACCCAACCATCTCATGTGGCCTGGTTGAATAAAGAGATCTGCAGCGCATGTGCAACCACTCTTCATTCAAATCTATGGGAGCCACAGAAAGTTAAGGGTATAGACATCTTGTGGATCTGAATGGAGAGTGGTCACGCACATGTGGCAAACCCTCTGTTCAACCTTCGCATGCGCGGCCACTCTTCATTCACGTCAACAACAAAATAGGTGAGCGCATATTTACATCTAAAATCTGCTATTTTCATTGCCACCGTAGATGATTGGAGGGTGGCCACAAACGAGCGCCAAACTCATGCACACAAATGCGCAGCCACTCTTCAGTCAAGTCCATGAGAGCGATAAAAATACGAAAGAGAACAGACTATGCTCTCCCATAGGCCTGGAAGGACAGGGGCCACAAATGAGTTCCAAAACTCTTTCAACCTGTGCATGCGCAGCCACCCTTCAGTCAAGTCTGACAGTCATGAAGATAGCAGAGGACATAGCAGAGGGCAGAGTATAGATATTTTTTTTTAATTCACAATAGATCGGAATAGAAAGTGGCAAGCTAGAGCTGTAAATCTCTCTTCAACCTGCGCATGTGTCGCCAAGTCAGTCCGAGCTAAGAAAATAGCAAGTCTACAGACTAGTTTCCTCACTCTCCACTTTTCATTCAAGATTGTGGGAGCGACAAAAGTAATGAAGGGGGCAGACTACGCCATCTTCTACTCTGAATCGAAAGTGGCCACGCAAATGTGGTAATCTGCGCATGCGCAACCACTTATCGTTCGAGTAATTGAGAGAGACTAAAATAGGCAAGCGTAAATAGACTCTGCTATTTCAGCGCTCCCATAGAATAGAGGGTGGCCACAAATGAGCGTCAAACTCTCCGTCCAACCTGCGCATGCGCTGCCAATTCTATTCAATCCTATGGGAGTGATGAAAATAGCTAAGCGTATAGACTATTTTATTAAAGTGCTAACTATTTAAAGCTAGGTGCATGTCCCAGACAGACTAGCCTAGGATAGGTCATATACTTAACACGAGATTATACCATATTTCGTAGAAAAAATATGAATTACCATTGAGGAAGACCATAAAGATGTTGGAGTAGGCCAGCTCTTCCCCGCACAGCAGGTTGACATCTTCGACTCCCAGGTTACTGGCCAGTTTTATTATAGGCCCGTCCTCCATATCGGTTGTGATATGGGTCATTAGCGCAAGGTTTTTCACTAGGCCGCAAGCCTAGAGGAGAAGATAAAACGAAGAACACTGATGTTCAATGGTTTATAACAGTAAAGGGGTCTCACCTCCCCTTCAGGGGTATCAGAAAATGCTCACCTCCCCTTCAGGGGTATCAGAGGGGCATAGCATACCCCACTGAGAAGGCTGCAAGGATCGCGGACCACTGACTTTTCTCGTCTTCTCAAACTGAGAGGAGATTCTGGTCATCATCCCCAGGGCGGATATGTAGGACAGTCGGGACAGCACCTGCGTCACACCCTGGCGGTCCATCTTAAATCTCTTTAGTGACCAATTTCCCTGAATTGGGTACAGAAAATGATGTTACAGGGCTAAATATAGTTGTCAATATCAGAATAGTAGGGATTGACAGCAGGCAGCCCCCACAGATTTGGATAACCATCCATATTTTTAACCCCCCCCTCCCCGGACTGATTTTGTTAGGTTACCCCCCCCTGCTTACCGTAGAGATGGCGTTAACCATGCCATTGGTGATCTGGTCCTGACGCATATGTTTCACAACATCAAACTGAGCGGCTCTTTGCTTGGGAATGACCTGGTCGGCGATCTTCTTCATCTCAGAGTTAAACTTTTTAAACAAGTCTTCAAATAAGAGAGACAGCAACTGCAAGGCAAGAAGGAAAATAAGGAGGAGGCCTCATTACTCAGTAATGGAAATGGGATTGATTGGTAATCCACAATCAGAGGAGCACAAATTTCAATACTAATCAACAGAATCACTAAAAATGGATGGGGGACAGCTCCAAGAGAGAACAAACTGGGGGGGGGGGGGGGACAGCTCCAAGAGAACAGACTGGGGGGGGGGGGGGAACAGCTCCGAGAGAACAAACTGGGGGGGGGGTGGGGTGGGTCGGAAGCATAGAGAGGGCGAGCTGGGAGGGAGGTAGTATAATGTAGAGAGCAAGATGTTGGGTATAGAATGTAGAGAGCTAGTTGGAGGGGGGGGGCGAGAGTAGATTAATGAAGTGCATAAAATGTAAATGGGAGCACCATAGAAAGTTGAGATGGAGAGAGAAATAACTAGGGGGCAAAATAGTGAGATGGAAGCATAGAAAAAAAAACCTTTTTGGGCAACAGAGAAAATAAGTGGAAAATCAAAGAGATGGGAGCAAAAAAAACATATTGGGACTTATTCACCAAGGGTCCCGCGGTCACATTTTCGTTGGGTTTCCCGTCTTTTTGGGGATCGCGTTGCACACGATCGGATTTTGGTGCATCGGCACTGGCTTTCATGCGACAGAACTCGGGGACGAGGTAGGTCCCGGATTCAGACTAAGCGCGGGATTTAACATTTAAATTTGTGTCGCAAGCCAAGCACTCACATGCACCACGAAGAAGAAGGTGAACGCTGACGGACCTGATCGGGGAAGCGACACATGCAGGATATCGGGCGCACGATCTACATGAGTCGCGGCAGAGTTCATCCTCGTCGGACACTCCGGATTGGTGATCGAGCAGGGGCCAGCTAAGTAAATGTGCCCCAATGGGTGAGAGCTGGGGCATAGATAGATAAGAAGAAGCTGCATTCTGGGGAGATTAGGCGCTGAGGAGTGAAACCTAGATGACGTCACATAAGGTAACAAAAAAAATATAAAATAAAAATATCGAGATTCAACCTTTTTTTTTTTGTGTGGGTTTAAAAGCCACTATTTAAAATTAAAATTGCTGCATTTATAAACCATCACAGCCGATCGTGCGTCTTCGTATGGCTCACTAAAGCAACTCCATGACCCGTCTGGCACTCCACAGGTTAACAGCCATCCAAATTTTCCCCAATTCACCCTGGTCCAAAGACGTTACAGTTTACAAGACACCAATAGGAGCAGTGGGAGGGGGTAAATGCGGTGTGGGGGGTGTAAGGGAAATATGAAAGAATTTAAGCCGCTGCAACAGTTTCCCCAATTAGCTTAATGTCAGAGAATTCTAATTAGTCGCCTTGAGATTGCTATTTAGCGCTCCGGCTTTTAGAGTGCCAAATTCTCCTTTTCACACAAACCGGTCGCGAAATTAAAAGACATTAGGGCCGCCTTAATTACATTATCACAACAGCCGGGATTAGGCAATCTCTGAAGTCAATGCGCTCTTTCCTTTGTCACGCGGCAGAAATCCCTCGCCGCGCAGGGTGCTGGATTTCGAGGCCCGCTCCATATCTCGCCCTCACAAAGCCGGCTGCATTAGACACAGCGAAATACGGCCGAACAAAGGAGACGCTTCGCAAATAATGAAACGCGGGAGACGCAAGGTGAAAAGATTAAGTCTCCCGTCGGTAGGTCTTGCTAACACCTCTGCTGGCGGAGGGCCTACCCCAATCCTCTGGCGACATGAAAAAAAAAAAAAAGATCAAAATTCGAAAAGAAAAAAAATTTTGGTTTGGCTCAGGGGCCCACATCTGTTATCTAAAGCCAGGGCCCGTTTCATACTTCTGATTCCCATGGGGTGTGAAATTAGCAGAAAATATCACATCATTCTCTATTGTGTCTTTTCTTCGGAGATACAATAGAGTTTTGCGCGCGCCATTGTCAGCGGAGACGTCTCTTCCACTGATCTGAACACATTTTCCTTTGTGGCGGTATGGATTCGGCCGGAACTGAACGTGTCGCTAGAGAAGCTCAAAAATTTGGCTACCAAGTTTTAGGGATACGCAGAAAACAGGCGACAGAGCTTCGATTCGGTCCATAGGTTTTACCCCTCTACACCCAGCCCCTACAGGTAGGGGGTGATAAATAATTTCCCTCTTATGTTAAAACTCTGTTTTCCTGTAAAATAACATAAAAATGACCTACAAAGTCATATGTAAATGAGCTGAGAGGAGTCACTTTTTTTTTTTTTGTCTGAGAGGAGTCACTTTTAGAGGCTGGTGGGGGAGAGTCAATTCGGAAGACCCCATCTTTGGTTCTAGTTTGAGCTGTTGCAGGTTTTTGGCAAAATTGCTATACAGTATTAGACACTCGACGTGTAGGGGAGGGGCTACAGACCAGTTCAATATCAAGATCTCACAGCAGTGTGAGGACACAATGCTACAAGTCCAGCTACTATCCTGGGCTGACAACATATTTCACAATCCTGCTGCTACAAACACAAAGTTTTGATCACTCAGCTATCCAAGCTCAAAACCTCCCTGCCCCAACAGCCCCAGCGGACCTCCCTGCCCCAGCGGACCTCCCTGCCCCAGCGGACCTCCCTGCCCCAGCGGACCTCCCTGCCCCAGCGGACCTCTCTCACCTACCCTTAGCGGACAACACCTACCTGTCCTGCAAGCTCCAACCTCTTATTTCCATAATAATCACGATCATCAACTTTATTTTCTCCCTGAGCCAGGATCACCCTGCGCACCATCACTGCGGTGTAGATGCACTTTGCTCTGAAGTTAAATTCTTTCACCTAATGAAAAAAAGAAATATTATACGTTATAATGCAAGATTACAAATGTATCATATGCTGTCCCACAAGAATAAGTGGAGAAAAAGGCCTATTACAAGGAGCAAATAACTGGATTGGATGGGGTGGTTTGGGCCTTTAATTAAAGGGATTTTCCAACCTTAGAACAAAAAAACACAACAAATATCTCACCGATTCTTGTCTGATTAGTCTGCAAGCCTCAAGGAGAGAGATAGTTTTGGAACCAAAAAGGCCTTAAAGGAGGTTTTTGAAAAATAAAAACCTATAGCAAGCGAGTCCCTAGTGTTTTCTGGGCCCCCGAGCATCCAAACAAACCTCGTGCTGCAAGGCCTAATCTCCTCCACCCGACAACACTACCACAGCCGGTACGGGTCCCCCCTACACAGAAGCGTCGCCGGTACGGGTCCCCCCTACACAGAAGCGTCGCCGGTACGGGTCCCCCCTACACAGAAGCGTCGCCGGTACGGGTCCCCCCTACACAGAAGCGTCGCCGGTACGGGTCCCCCCTACACAGAAGCGTCGCCGGTACGGGTCCCCCCTACACAGAAGCGTCGCCGGTACGGGTCCCCCCTACACAGAAGCGTCGCCGGTACGGGTCCCCCCTACACAGAAGCGTCGCCGGTACGGGTCCCCCCTACACAGAAGCGTCGCCGGTACGGGTCCCCCCTACACAGAAGCGTCGCCGGTACGGGTCCCCCCTACACAGAAGCGTCGCCGGTACGGGTCCCCCCTACACAGAAGCGTCGCCGGTACGGGTCCCCCCTACACAGAAGCGTCGCCGGTACGGGTCCCCCCTACACAGAAGCGTCGCCGGTACGGGTCCCCCCTACACAGAAGCGTCGCCGGTACGGGTCCCCCCTACACAGAAGCGTCGCCGGTACGGGTCCCCCCTACACAGAAGCGTCGCCGGTACGGGTCCCCCCTACACAGAAGCGTCGCCGGTACGGGTCCCCCCTACACAGAAGCGTCGCCGGTACGGGTCCCCCCTACACAGAAGCGTCGCCGGTACGGGTCCCCCCTACACAGAAGCGTCGCCGGTACGGGTCCCCCCTACACAGAAGCGTCGCCGGTACGGGTCCCCCCTACACAGAAGCGTCGCCGGTACGGGTCCCCCCTACACAGAAGCGTCCCCAGCAGGGTCCCCCCTACACAGAAGCGTCCCCAGCAGGGTCCCCCCTACACAGAAGCGTCCCCAGCAGGGTCCCCCCTACACAGAAGCGTCCCCAGCAGGGTCCCCCCTACACAGAAGCGTCCCCAGCAGGGTCCCCCCTACACAGAAGCGTCCCCAGCAGGGTCCCCCCTACACAGAAGCGTCCCCAGCAGGGTCCCCCTACACAGAAGCGTCCTCAGCAGGGTCCCCCTACACAGAAGCGTCCTCAGCAGGGTCCCCCTACACAGAAGCGTCCTCAGCAGAGTCCCCCTACACAGAAGCGTCCACAGCAGGGTCCCCCTATACAGAAGCGCCCACAGCAGGGCCCCTTCCTTTACAGAAATGTCCACATTGAGCCCCCTTGGAAAAAAAAAACCCCACGCTTAACTAACCATCGGCTTCTTCTCCCCACGTCTCCATCTTCTCCTCTTCCTGCCAAAGCAAGACTATGGCGGCTGCGACCCTGCCGCTTCATAACGTATGCGCGGTGGTCGGAAGAGGAGAAGACGAAACCGCGGGGTCAGGAAGAACGACCAGAGTATAGAGGTTTTTTTTTTAACCTATAGATCTTCATATAGGAAACTGAAGGCTCTGGGTTGCCGCTTATATGAATATCTGCCATTGGATCAGACTACAGAGGGCATTAGTTGTAGTCTGTAACCATGGAGACCCATAGGTCCATAGAGATTATATAGACAAAATGGTAGAACATTTTTCTGGAAAATTGGCTTCTCTCTTGGTTTGGAATGAGTGTAATAAAAGTATGATAATGGCCTCATTCCTATTAAAGAAGATGTCCAATATACAGGAGATCCAAAGTGGCTACATACCGGAACATGTGTCAGAATGGTCGATGCCAGGAGTTCACGAGCTTCATCCACTCGGGACTTCTTGGGTCCTCCGCCTCCCCACATCCTCTGCCTTCTGACTTTATTACCAATATACTTTAATGCCTGAATCATGGGAAGAAACGTATTGGTCACTATAGGTCTAAAGTATCCGCCCCATTCCACGCCTTAAAGGGGTGGTCTGGCTTCCTGGCCAACAGTCCATGGGGTGTAACTCCATTACAGTGAATAGGGAATACCAGCAGTACCACAACTAACCTGTTGACAGGAAAGGCGCTGTTACTGTATTAAAACCGTTGTGTTTTCCATATTCTTGTCAAGCCTTTTTATAATTGTACAGAGGTTTTGTGGGATCAAACACCTTAAAGTCATCAGGAGTGTCATTTGTATTTCATGTGATCAGATATATGCATGATGTACAGTTTGCTAATGTTAGGAGGCTAAAGGACCTAAGATGATGTCCCTCTGGTCACATGACATTATTGTTGAATGCTGAGAAGGTGTGGAGTAGAAGAAGAATACACAAGGAGATGCAGGAACACACAGGCTGCGTTCCCCGTGGACTCGCCACACACTGCTGACAGGGAGCCAGGTAATGTGAATTAAACCTGTATAAAGTACTGAAATGATTCAGAATGCTGACAAAGGCATTTAATAAAATCAGCACAGCATAGGCTATTGGAACCTGTCACCAGCTACAAATGACACTGCCGATGACTTTAAGGTGTTTGATCCCAGAAAAAAAAAATCTACCAAAACCTTGTACATTTATTAAAAGGCCTGACAACAATAAAAAAAAACCACACCTGTTTTAATACAGTAACAGACCCTCTCCTGACAAACAAGTTAGTTGTGTTACTGCCTCCTAACATTAGCAAACTGTACAACATGCATATATCTGATCACATGAAATCACAGCATGGCTGCATGAAGGATGGGGAGGACTGGAAGCCCATGGAGGCTGCTGAGATTTCATGTGATCAGATTTATGTATGATGTACAGATTTTCTATAGTTAGGAGGCTTAACGACCTTGGATAATGTTAACCCAGTCACATGACATTATTGCTGAATGCTGAGATATCACGGGGAAGAGCTGCTGGATTCAGCACGAGGAGGCCACGTCTAGTCTCCCTCGCTCTAGATATCCTTGGAGACAAGGCAAGATTATAAAGTTGATTTTATAGGGATGTGAGGGAAACAATTTTTAGCTAATAGAAGGGTGTCAGTTAGTTAACGGGGCTCCAAGGGAACCTGCAACTGGCTGTATTTGTAAAAAAAAGTGTGGCGACAGGTTCCCTTTAACAATAATTGACATATACATCCCCAAAATCAGAACCCTGGTAAGAGAACCCCAAAAACAAGCAATGTTGTGTTATATTAAGTCAAAATTCTCAATAATTAAAAAAAAAATAAAAAATGCACAATGTGCAATGCACTTGGAGAACCTCTCTGTACAAATTGCAGGAATTGTAAAAATGGCATACAAACCCACCCCCCACCCACCCCAAAAACACACAAATCTGTTGCCTTAACTAAAAACATGTGTATACCACAAGGTCACATCAAAAAGGCAAAAAAATAAAAACAAATAAAACTTTATTTAGTGTTAAGCCGGGGCGTAAAATCCTAGTAATTGAGGCCCGCTCTCATTCCATGGCTTGTTAGGCTTTGTATTACGAACTGCACAAGAAAGTTTTGAAAAAAAAAGTGTTTTTTTTTTTACCTGCATTTGGGTGAAGATCTGGGCTTTCTGGCACTCCTCCAAGCTCGGCCCAAATGCCGCCATCAGGTGCTCCTCCGTCCCAATCATTTGGACAATTTCTTGGTCACTTTCGACACCCATTGCCTGCAGTAAAGGTGGGGGGAAAGAAATAAGAAACATTTTTGGGAGGTTTTCGCTTTATGAGTGTAAAATCCAGCCATCTGGCAGCGTCGGACGCACAATAGTAGAGCCTGAACGAGCCATTAAAAGCGACTTGCTGGGGGTTTTAGTGCTGGAGGTTAAACGCTACGGCATGTGCACACAAGGGCGGTAGTAAAAAGGAACACAAATAAAGTGACAGAATCTGGCGCGGATCGTAATAGGGGTGGGGGGGCTTTAAACGGTGATAATACCGAACAATGTGTCACAATGGTGGGATATAGAGATGAATAAAGCGGCCAATATGCTTGGATAATTCACACGGAGGTATCGTAGTCCAGCGCCCTCCTCCCGCCTTCACCTCCGTGCGACTCTAACAAATATATACGCTCTTAAAAAAAAAAATGTAATAAAATGTGAGTGTGTATATATAATATAAGTATGTGTGTATTATTTTGTTTTTAACTATTTGGCAGTATTATTTTAGCGCTGAATGACTGGATTATACGGGCACTATGGAAGGCTCATTATAATTCATGGTTTGGTGTACTTGCATATTAGGGAGTCACTGCATGGTGGCATTATCTGGAAACGTGTGTGTGTGTGTGCGCGCCTGTATATACATACACACACGGTATAGCGGTATTTAGATACTGTAATAACAGCACACAGTATTGGCATATTATTTAGGAATCATACAGTAGTCACTTCAATCTTGTAATGGCCGATTTATGCACTGTATGACTGTATTATTTGGACACTATTGGCATATTATTTATACCATGTATGGTGGAATTACCTGCAAAATGTATTGGCATATTACTTTGACTATGTATGGAGGTATTATATGAGCACCGTATTGCCATATTATTTATTCCACCTATGGCATTAGTCAGACCACGTATTTGGATACTATACTGGCATATAATGTAGCTCATGAATGGAGGTATTATTTAGTCATGATACAGGCATAATATTAAGATCCTATTTGGTAGTATTAATTTGAGAACCGTATTGGCACATTATTTAAATAATAATAAAAATGATTAAATTTTTTACATAGCGCACACAAATTACACAGCGCAGCACAGAGCTGGCCAGATCGAATTTATACAGTGAAGGGTGATCTTATTTGAACATTGCAGTGCCATGTACGGCAATATTATTGAAGTACAGGCGGTCCCCTACTTAAGGACACCCGACTTACAGACAACCCATAGTTACAGACAGACCCCTCTGACCTCTGGTGAAGTCTCTGGATGTTACTATAGTCCCAGATTGCAATAATCAGCTGTAAGGTGTCTGTAATGAAGCTTTATTGATAATCCTTGGTCCCATTACAGCAAAAAACTCCAATTGTCACTGGGGCGAAAAAAAATTTTTTCTGGACCTACAATTATAAAATATAGAGTTCCGACTTACATACAAATTCAACTTAAGAACAAACCTCCGGACCCTATCTTGTACGTAACCCGGGGACTGCCTGTATTGGCATATAATCTACCAACAGTCTGAATATTGTTCTGTTCAGATTTGGGACACTAGGAGAGGACAACTTACCACCTACTCATATGAAAGGTGTAATATCCCTTTAAAAATATTAGAGCGAGCGATTTAAAGGGTCATTACCAGATCAAAAATGTTTGTCCTGGAAAATACAACCCGATATAATCAGAACCATTTGGGGCGATTATTTTCTGTTGCTTTCGTGGTAGAAGAGACGGGATAGAGACTAAATAAGTTCATGCCCCCTCCCCCCTCTTACAGGTGCAGCCATGATCAAAAGATCAAGAGCCGCGCCTGTGGTCTCCGTGGTACCGACTTATCACAAGAGAGTAGTACCAGACCAGATGAGGTATAAGGAGCAAATCCAGAACCTAATACACCGCAGATTCTTATCCCAAGAACATTCCCAGAGACGTCTACTGAGGAACCAAAAACATAAAAGGTTGTTACAAAATTCTATCAAAAATGTTATACAAAAAAAAAAAAGAAAGACCAATTTCTCCAACGCATCTTTAACCCCTTAAAGGGAACCCGCAACCAGGTTTTATCCTATTAAACTCCGAGCAGAGGTAGAGGATGAAATGTCCTTTCTACAATTCCCTCTTATGTAAAATCTTGTATAAAGAAGAAAAAAAAAAACTCTCTTCTCCAAAGTTATATGCAGAGGGATGCCCTTATGTTCAGTTCTACAGCACCTACAAACATGTTGCTAGTGCCATATTAAGGCTAAGATGCTCATCTTGCAGACCACATAAGGATTATGGATCTGTGATCTACAGAATTGGAGATGACAGAAGACAGTTGGACACGTGAGCAGCAGATAGAGATCCAATTCCTGCCTAATACTTTACCTGCCCGAATTTAGCTCTGCTTCTTTAGCTCAATAAACCCCGATGTGATCTGTAAGATGAGATTCTTATCTTTAATATAACACCAGCAGCAATTTTCTAGGTGCTGTAGAACCGAAGAATGGATTTCCTTCCCAATGCAGCCTCTAAACTTGACTCATCTCAAGTAAAATATGACTTTTCTCTGCTCATTTTCACACGATTTGGGGTGAATTTTAAATGGATGAAATGTCACATAAAAGAGGGAATTCTATAAAGGACATTTCTGAGGGAGGTGGTTAATGGGGTGACATCTGGTAAGAGTTAAGGTCACAGAATTTTTTTTTTGACTCCCTGCCTTTTTATTTTTCCGTTTATATAGTCATATGATGGCTTGTTATACACGGGACAATTATTCTGGCTATATATAGGCGCCATTTTAATATTCAATGTACAGGGTGCATTTGTGCTATATTCTTGTGGGCTCTGTTTTTCACCACTTTCCCTTCATTCTGTGGGTCAGTACAAATCACAGAGATACCACCTTTATATAGTTGTGTAGTTAAGATAGAACTCGCCTTTCCTCCATTTTATTTGGATTATTTGGTTTTAGCGCCCAATATGCCACCTAGGTTCTTTGTCAAGTGGGCGGTCTTAGCCTGAAGCTGACATCCAGTCACCTCCCAGCTCAGAAATTGCCTAAGTTAGATATTGGGTACCAAAAAGAACCAAGCTTACTCCTATTGTGTTGAAATCTGTGGAGACGAATCTATGAAACATTGCAAAGAGGGGAAGGCGGAGAAAGGTTCTTCTTAAAGGGGTGTGCTCATATCCAGATCCACACATGTCAGAAATATCTGGTAATTTGCTCCCAAATTGCTCCACCCCGGTGGCTACCCCATGCTTTACACTGCAGTGCTGCTTTTCCTGCAGATTTGGTATGACCGGAGATAATTCTGGTCCACTAAGACCTCTATAGGTCCGGAGTGCACAGTGACCATATGTCTGTACAGGCAGTCCCTGGGTTACGTACAACATAGGGTCCGGAGGTTTGTTCTTAAGTTGAATTTGTATGCAAGTCAAAACTGTATATTTTATAATTGTAGATCCAGACAAAAAAAAAAAAAATTGGCCCCAGTAACAATTGGAGTTTAAACATTTATTTGCTGTAATGGGACCAAGGATTATCAATAAAGCTTCATTACCATTGTTGTACTTGTTGGGCTTGTAAAAGGGGGGGGGGACGACAAAAACTTTCAATAAAAATATCTGATTTAAAAAAAAAAATTAAGCTTCATTACAGACACATTACAGCAGTCTGGGACTATAGTAAACCATTCAGAAAGCTTCACCAGAGGTCAGAGGGGTCTGTCTGTAACTATGGGTTCTCTGTAAGTCGGGTGTCCTTAAGTAGGGGACCGCCTGTATTCATCAATCTAATGCACTTTTGGCCTCATACTGTTAACCCCCCAGTTAAAAATCAATTAACTCTTTAATAAAAGTCAGAAAATTCCATCCCAAAGAGAATAGAAAAAATTAAATAGCGAATGTCTCCCTCTAGTGGAAGAAGTGGGCAAACTGATTTCAAGGATCTGCTTTTCCCTCCTAATTCTTCAATAATGAAGAAGTTAATATTGTATGCACAATGAAACCTCTCAAGGGGGACATTCCTTTGAGAAGATCCCCCCCCTGCTTACTACACAAGACTGAGTTCAACTTTCTTCCTCCCATCCCCATATACTCTATGGAAGCTGCCCCCCTATTAAACAAGCCTTTAAAAAAAATATTTTCAGTGCAAAATGGGGTTTCAATGAATTAAAAAAAAAATATATATATATATATATATATATATATATATATATATATATATATATATATATATATATATATAATCATACTGCTGGAGAATGTGTGTAAGGACACACCCAAAAAATTCGGAAGCCCTGTAGTCAAATTATTGAGAAATGTCCAGGAGGAATAACAGAACAACACTAATCCACATACAGCAAATCTGAAAAAGTTTGCTGCACGTAGATGAGATCTGAAAATCACATGCACATACCTTGAATTGTGATCTTTCCTCTGGTCTCTGCTTTGTTATGCTGATCTTGTACTAGATTACCATATAGGACCACGCGGTACCGCACCACAGTATGTGATGCCGCTATATACACATCAATACTGGTATAATGTGTGACTACTACACCCACCTTGAATATAATGGCAATGGGAATATCTTCGGACAAGGTGTTGTGCTTCAGGTAGAACCTCCCCTGCTTCATCACCAGGTTGGTTCTGCTCTTCTTCTCATGGGTCGAGCTGCCAAAGAAAATGAAGAACCGTGACCCAAAATACTAACCGCCCCCTGTTATTTACCATAGATGGGTGCGATAGATGCACGAATTGTCTAGGAGTATATGAGCGGTGTTGTTGCTCTGTTATTCCTCAAGGAAATAAGACCACCGCTCTGGTCTATGAGGCTCGTCTCTTCACAGTTTGACCCACTGCTCCATCAACGTCTATAGTGTCCGGACAGGGACCACCGATAAGAAGGATATTATGGACATTGAAGACCCCCGGGGGGGATCACAAGAAGGGGGGCCAATAAGTGCCTTGTATGTAATGGCGTGCAAGTGCAACATTCACTTGTGTGGGAACATGGCAGAAGACGGGACCTCGAGGAAAGCTTTACCCCCACAGTAGTGATAGAAGGTGGTGTTAAAGGGATATTCTCATGTATATTATATACACTATAGGATATGTCAAAAATACACGATAGGCACAGGGTCTTGGGAAGGGGGTCGCTTAGGTAAAACTTACACTTATGTACCAGGCAGTCCCCCGGTTACATACAAGATAGGTTCTGCAGGTTTGTTCTTAAGTTGAATTTGTGTGCAAGTCGGAACTGTATATTTTAGAACTGTAACCCCAGTCAAAATGTTTTTGGTCTCTGTGACTTTTGGATTTTAAAAAAATGTTGGGTTGTCATAAGAACCAGGATTACCAATAAATCTTAATTGCGGACACATTTGATAACTGTTATAGCTGTTTATTGTATCCTGGGGCTGAAGTACATTAAATTGCTAAAATCCAGAGGTCCGTTTGTAACTAAAGGACGTCTGTAAGTTGGGTGTTCTTAAGTAGGGGACCGCCTGTACTTATAACAAATCCTGCAGGTATATTATCAATGTAAACATTAGGGAGAAAATTGGTAATGACTAAAAGGTACGACTAAGAGTCGCATCTTCAGGCTCGAAACGCATCACCAGTATGTTATTTAGCCGTCATGATGGATACACATTTTTAACTTTAATATCTTTATAAAGATTTATCTATTTTTAACCATAGACTAAACCTATTCTTAGACCAGAGAAGCAGGCATGTCTGCAGTCCATACATTATCAATACCAAAAATTAGAATACCCCTTTAAGAAAGCGAACCACCGTACTCTGTGGGTCACTTCGAAAGGATAGATAGAGAGACTGACAGATTTTTTTTTTATTTAAGTTTGTGTCTCTTTACAGGGATCAACCATTCAACTTCTAAATATTTTCCCCGCCTGGATAGAAATAATTTCTCTGCTTTAGATTTTCAATGACACATTAATGGGAGGAGATTTATCAGAAGTGTCTGAGGTAAAACTGTTCTAGTTGCCAATGGAAACCAATCAGAGCTCAGCTTACATTTTATAAACAGCTGTGGGAAAATGAAAGCTGAGCTCTAATTGGTTGATATGGGCAACTAAAACAGTTCTGCTCTCAAACAGTTCTGATAAATTGCCCCTAATATTGCCTGCATTTAAAGGGATTGTCCGAATGTTTGTAAAATTCTGGGGGTGGGATGTTGAGGCATTTTTAAAAAACAAACAAACCTGTAGTCACCTGCTCCATCGCTCCAGACGTCCCATGCCAACGTCTACCTGTTTGTTTACAGAGGCACGGAAGCCCCGCTGAGTTTGGCCACACCAACCAGCCCCAATATCTCAGCGCCCGATACAGCACTGGGAATAGGGACAAGTGAACGTGGGCGACCACCTCGCCCGGCCAGAAACCAAACTCAGCAGAACTTCTGTGCCCCCTGTAAGCGAAGAGGTAGACGGCATGAGACGCCTGTAGCGAAGGAAGAGGTGAGTACAGGTTTGTTTTCTTAAAAATGCATCACCAGCATTACAAATAATCGGACAACCCCTTTAAATTACACCAAAACCTACCAATAAAAATTGCCAAAAAATCCAGACATTATAACTCACCCCCTAGTGCCCCTGTGTCGGTGCCTAGAATATAACACCCTATAGGTGAGATCCTGAGTGTGAGATATACAGGCAGTCCCCGGGTTATGTACAAGATAGGGTCCGGAGGATTGTTCTTAAAGGGAACCTACCACAATCCTGCCGTCTGCGCATGCACAGAACAGCAGGCCCGCGCATGCACAGAACAGCAGGCCCGCGCATGCACAGAACAGCAGGCCCGCGCCTGCGCGGTCACTGCTCCGAAGCCGGAGCTGCACAGACGAGGGCCTGCTGTTCTGCGCATGCGCAGACGGCAGGATCGTCGGACGAGGGCGCGCAGCTACGAGCCGAAGATTGTAAGTAGAAGGAGAAAAGAGGCTACCGGGGCGAGGAGTAGCCGCCTCGTGTAACCTCAGATGCGGCTACTCCACGCCCCAGTAGCCGCATAAAAAAATTTACATATGTGCCAAATAAAAGTTTCCAAAAAAAGTGCGAGGACGTGAGGATTAGTCCTTAAAAGGGCCATCCTCATGTCCCATTGATCCACCTACCACATATATACATACAGGTTTGATAAGCAAATAAGTTAGAGCCTTCAAACAAGAGCAGGATTTATTAACAGATGCATAAATCTTACCAACCAAAAAGTTATGTTGCTTAGTTATATTTTAATAAAATTTAAACATAAAAGTGTGTGTCTATTATTCAACCCCTAGGTTTAATATTTTGTGGAATAACCCTTGTTTGCAATTACAGCTAATAATCGTCTTTTATAAGACCTGATCAGGCCGGCACAGGTCTCTGGAGTTATCTTGGGTTCTTTGGGTGTCTCATGTGGACTTTAATCTTGAGCTCCTTCCACAAGTTTTCAATTGGGTTAAGGTCAGGAGACTGACTAGGCCACTGCAACACCTTGATTTTTTCCCTCTTGAACAAGGCCTTGGTTTTCTTGGCTGTGTGCTTTGGGTCGTTGTCTTGTTGGAAGATGAAATGACGATGCATCTTAAGATCCTTGATGGAGGAGCGGAGGTTCTTGGCCAAAATCTCCAAGTAGGCCGTGCTATCCATCTACCCATGGATGCGGACCAGATGGCCAGGCCCCTTGGCTGAGAAGCAGCCCCACAGCATGATGCTGCCACCACTATGCTTGACTGTAGGGATGGTATTCTTGGGGTCGTATGCAGTGCCATCCAGTCTCCAAACGTCACGTGTGGTTGGCACCAAAGATCTCGATCTTGGTCTCATCAGACCAGAGAACCTTGAACCAGTCTGTCTCAGTGTCCTCCAAGTGATCATGAGCAAACTAAACGAGCCTGGACATGACGCTTTGAAAGTAAAGGTACCTTACGTGCTCGTCTGGAACGGAGACCATTGCGGTGGAGTACGTTACTTATGGTATTGCCTGAAACCAATGTCCCCACTGCCATAAGATCTTCCCGGAGCTCCTTCCTTGTTGTCCTTGGGTTAGCCTTGACTCTTCGGACAAGCCTGGCCTCGGCACGGGAGGAAACTTTCAAAGGCTGTCCAGGCCGCGGAAGGCTAACAGTAGTTCCATAACCTTCCACTTCCGGATGATGCTCCCAACAGTGGAGACAGGTAGGCCCAACTCCTTGGAAAGGGATTTGTACCCCTTGCCAGCCTTGTGACCCTCCACGATCTTGTCTCTAATGGCCTTGGAATGCTCCTTTGTCCCATGTTGACCCTGTATGAGGCTGTTCACAAGTTTGTGGAGGGTCTTAAATAGTCAGAAAAGGCTGGAAAAACAGATAATTAATCCAAACATGTGAAGCTCATTGTTCTTTGTGCCTGAACTACTTCTTAATACTTTAGGGGAACCAAACAGAATTCTGGTGGTTTGAGGGGTTGAATAATAATTGACCCACACTTTTATGTTTAAAATTCATTAAAATTTAACTAAGCAACATAACTTTTTGGTTTGTAAGATTTATGCATCTGTTAATAAATCCTGCTCTTGTTTGAAGGCTCTAACTTATTTACTTCTTATCAAACCTGATAAATCTGCAGGGGGTTGAATACTACTTGAAGGCACTGAGAATATATATGTTCAATTAAAAGCTTCACCAAAAATCATAAATATATTTTTCCTTCGTTGACAGAATAAAATGTTGATGAGTGGAAGACCAAAGATTGAACCCCCATTTTATAGGTAAATGAGTCGTGGCGTACAAGAAGCAAATTACCAGTTATAACACCAGAGGTGGTAAATGACGAAGGTGCTGAAATCCCTTCACTGCCAGGGAGCCCGGAGATTGGATCCCTCCCATACATAAAGTTATAGCATACTTAAAAGGGGTTGTACCAACTATGTATGGAAAATAAGCTAATGAAAACCCAACTTCTGCGACCTCCACTGATCATGAGAATGGAACCCCTACTCTCCAGATTGCTGGGGGTCTTGTTCTCATTAACAGTTGGGGTACCAGAAGTCGGAGTATCACTTGTTATCCTCCGTATTCTTTGGATAGGGGATAAAAATTTTTGTTGGTGCAACCCCTTTAAGTAATATCCCATCATCCTATGAGACTCAAAGACTCTTTATTCAATGTCTTGACCCATACCTTGTAACAGAGGCGCCCACCGCTCCCTTCCTGTCGGCCTCCACAATAATTCGGTTTTTGGAAAGCTGTTCCTGAATCAAGATCACTTTTTCCATCCCTTTAACGATGAAGTAACCACCTGAAAAAGGAACAAAATTCCTTGCACGTCAGTGAAAACAGCCAACAGTCCAATCTATATGGGGGTGTCCCGACAATTATTGGTGACTATGACAATAGCAGGAACCCAAAAAGTCACAAGTCACAGGTTAATGGCAAAATACAGTCTGCATATGCAAACATGAAGAACGAGGTTGAAGGCACGTACTACTTACCTGGGTCCAGTGGGCACTCGTTCAACTTTGCAAATTCAGCCGGAGTCTTGCCCATGAGGACACAGTTGGAACTACGCAACATGATTGGCATTCTGTATGGAGAAAGCATGTGCAGAGTATGGAAGGACAGTCTAGACAGGGGGAATGCTAACACCTAGTTGTCACGTTATTCATGCGTTTTCAGGAGGAATTACAGAGGAATGTCACAGAGCAATGAGAAAAGATAATGCAGAAGTGCAATATCATGGGCCTAGGTGGACACACATTGTCAGACGTGATCTTTATCAGTCTGTAAGAGTCTGGCAAGCAGAGAAGACTGTGATAAACTAGAGAGGAGAGGGAGACTGTAGTTAATCTGGGTCAGCATATCCACTGACAAAAACCTCTCGCTTGGTCTAATATTACCAATAATTCTAGTCATTCCTACTATGGCCAAGCTAATTGAGGGAGTCAAAGATATCTCCAGGACTTCGTTCCTCCACTGAAATACTTTATCCCAAAACTGAAAAGCCTAACACTTTCCCATTATCAATTAAGACGTATCCCCTTACATTCCCAAAATATAGGGTCTGGGAGGTTTCATAGTTCTGGGAAATGTCAATTATACCATACAGATAATAGGGCCCATTTACTAAGGGCCACTCGCCAGTTTTCTGCACGTTCTTTCATGTCAAAACTTCTTGCACAGGTATTTAGTAAGTGTCAGCGCCACATTTGTGTTGCGGCTGCACTATTCTTCATCCGAAACAAAGTGCTCGGTCTAAGCCTGCGCCACATATATCATGCAAAGCGTCACAGAATTGTTTCGCACGCCCTATGTCAAGGATGCACCAAAAAAAATAAATAAAAATTGCTGCACTCTGTCGGGGCAGTGCAGGGGGCTCCAGATTCATGAAGAACGGGTGTCAGAAATTCTGAATCTGGTGCCTCCTGCACACTACACAGGCAACTGCATTTAATACAGGCTGCACTGTTTTTTAGTATACAAGCCCCAATTTGTCTGTAGTTGTTCAGTTTATCCTCCGACAAGCAGAGAAGACGCTGCAGCTACAGAACCTGTGGGCAAAAAACTAGCGATGATAGTAAGGCAGATTCCAGGGAAGTCCAGAGTCGGTGAACATTTTGGTGAAGTCGGAGTTGTGATAAAATGGACCGACTCCACAACAAATATAATGAATTATAAATAAAATTTCCTTTAAATACCTTTTACATTCCCAATCTAAGGATTTAGGTAAGGGTTAAACATTTATTGGTCCAAAGTCCATATTGTCATACTGCTTAGCTAATGGCCGCACCAGTAACCAGCATCCTGGAGGCACCAACAACCACAGGACAGCACAAAATAGCACCCCAGAAACTGGAGACACAGATACTTTGTTTAGTCGAAATTTCTCAGTATATCCTCTGACAAGCAGAGAAGACGCTTGGTTTAACCCTCCACTAAACAGACACTTGTCATGTATCCTGTAGATGGACTGTAATCGTGATACAGAGTGTAAGTTCTATTGCTTTGTCATTGTACATGTACTACCTCCCCATCAGGCTGGGTGCCATTATACAGTGCATTGTCCTTACCTGCCAATAGGTAAGGCGTTACGGATAATCCTCTGGCTGCCCCTTGTGTATTCAATATCCACGGTGATGGGTGCAGAGTAGGTCATATCTCGAAGACGACACTAAAAAAAAAAATAAATAATTATTATTATATATAATTAGACACAGCCACTTGCCCTCATGCAGGCGGACATTAAAGAGGACCTGTCACCCAAAATAATCCCTCTAGGAGCACTTACTAAAGTAATCAGCTCCCCATCGCTACCCCAGGTATAGCAGTGTTAAATAGCTAGCTATAAGCTAGAAAACACTGCACTGCAGAGCCATCAGAACAGCCGGACCAAGCTCACAGCGGTCCGATGTATTCTTGAGGGTCGGTCCAAGGAGGAGGTGACTGCAGCGTGGAGCCTGGCAGGGGTGGTACGGGGCAGAATCTGAAGAGACGGGAGCTCCTCGGACCGCCCCGTCATGAATACGCCGGACTGCTGTAAGCTTGCCCGCCGTTCAGAGCGCTACGTAATGCAGTGTTTCCTAGCTTATCAGTATGTTCCGATAAAGATAGTGATTTAACACTGCTATACCTGGGGCAGGGCTAGGGAGCAGCTAAACTTTTGTAAGTGCTTTTAGAGTTTATTTCGGGTGACAGGTCCTCTTTAACTCCTCTCTGCTCACCCGCTGACTTAAGACATCAGCGGGCGCAGATCCGGAGCCTGCAGCAACGTTTTTAGACATCGCTGCAGTTTTCGACTAGACACCTGGTGCGCTAGACAACCGGGAGGTGCGGTTTGTTACCGCTTCCCCCTTCTCCGCTCCTTACAGCATTGCGCTGAATATGCGCGATGCATGGAGGAGCGGAGCTGGGTCTAAAGGGGTTAAACAGAGCTGCTGGGTCTAATTAGACCCAGTACAGCTCTAATCAGAATCCCCAGTGACAGATGTAACTGAGGCGCTTATAGATGCCTCAGCTACAAGGGAAAAATAGAGTAAAATTAAAAAAAACTGAAAAATGTCCCCCATGAGGTCATAATAGTAAAAAATAAAAACACAAAAAAATTAATATTAATAAAAATACAATGACATTTCCCTATATAATAATTTTTTTTTTTTAATTCCCCCGCTAAACTACAAAAAGCATTGCCATAGTCACCCCGTTTGCCTGAGACTATACATATTACGTATCAAAATGACCGAAACAGAATAGGGAATTCATTAATAAAGTTCATTTTGAGTTAATAGAAAATTAAAAAAAAAAAAAAAAAAAAAAGTACTATATATGACAAAAAAAGCCTTTTTTCCACTTTTAACCCCAAATAAAAATGTATTAACTTTTAACTAGCTCTATGTGTCGCAAAGAAAACGCTGCAAAGAAATTTAAGGTAGCATGCAGAAAAAAAAAAAAAAAAGTTATGGCCCTTAAACCGTCGCTTACGAAAATTCGCTAAAAATGCCCGGTCACTAGAGCCTTTTCAAGCTGCGACACTAAGGGGTTAAGTGTGTGGACACCATAAATAACACCCACAAATATTAATGTATATACCTCGTGTGGAGATACAGGTCTGGTCACATTGAAGCTCTCTTCAACATCAGGGACTCCCACATATATGTTGAGGTACCTGAAACAAAGTAGATCCTAGTTATAACCATTATATACTTATAAGAACATCTAAGCCATAGTCCCCCATCCGAACACAAGCGCAGACTTACTTTAAATACCACATGGGGTCTGCGTCACTGGTCACCTTTTCATTGGCTTTCATTATATTTTTAATCTGATAAAAGGAGGAAGATAATTTCAAAAATACAAATATTTTTTATCTGATGGCTCACTTCCCCTTATGTACAACCAAGAACCATGAAAATACAGTCTGATCTGAAGCCATTAAGTTATGGAAACCATGTACCATCTGCACAGCTCCTCCTGCTCTATAACATGCTGCCCGCAGATAGGACACTATGTACAATCTGCTCAGCTCCTCCTGCTCTATAACATGCTGCCTGTAGATAGGACACTATGTACCATCTGCACAGCTCCTCCTGCTCTATAACATGCTGCCTGCAGATAGGACACTATGTACAATCTGCTCAGCTGCTCCTGCTCTATAACATGCTGCCTGCAGATAGGACACTATGTACAATCTGCTCAGCTGCTCCTGCTCTATAACATGCTGCCTGCAGATAGGACACTATGTACAATCTGCTCAGCTGCTCCTGCTCTATAACATGCTGCCTGCAGATAGGACACTATGTACAATCTGTACAGATTGCGGTCATTAACAACATAACAACAAAAGCAATATTCGCTTACCTCCACATTGATGAAATAGTTGAACGAGTCTATGTGCTGCTTCACAAGACCCTTGACCTAAGAATCACAAAACATGTAGATGAGATCCATACTCGTACATTATCATTACTTTTAATTTTAGACCAATTGCACATTAAAACAGTCACTCTGCATGCACAAATTTTCCGCTCAATGGGGCTCATTTACTAAGGGTCCGCAGGACGCATTTTCGCCGGGTTTCCCGACGATTTCCGCTTTGCGCCGAATTGCCCCGCACGCGATCGGATTTTGGCGCAGCGGCGCCAGCTTGCACACAACAGAAATCGGGGGGTGGGCCGTCGGACAACGCGCAGGATTTAACATTTAGAATTTTTTCGCAAGACATGCACTTACATGCATCGGGAAGAAGAAGGTGAACTCCGGCGGACCTTGGCGCAGAAGCTATGGATGCTGGAACTCAGGCGCATGAGCTTAGTGAAATGCACCGGACCCGAATCCTCGTCGGACAACGTACCGCGGGATCGCGACAGGACCCGGTAAGTAAATCTGCCCCAATATGTGTTGTAGATCCTCAGGAGCGGGTATAAATATCTGATCAGTAGTGGTGCCAATCATGAAAATGGGGATCCTGTTCTCACTAACTGACAGGTCGGACATACCTACTGCCGCCCTCTCTATACCAAGGGAGCGGTGGAAATTTCCGTCACTATAAAAAGACGGGAGTTCAAGAGATACCAGAGCGCTGTGCTAAGCAATTTCCGACACTCTCATAGTAATAAATAAATGACAGTAGGCATACTGGACCTGTCGCTCCATCCATTAATCAAAATGGTACCCCCATTCCCCAGATTACTTAGAGCCCTCAGTCTCTGCTAGGACACCTACCAATCAGATTGCTATCCCCTTTACTGTGAATAGGATATAACAATCAAACATGGTACAACCCCTTATATTATAAAAAAAAATAATATATTTTTAATGATTACACTTACTTTCAAAAAAGCCGGAAGTAATTTCCATTTTTCCTACAATAGGAAAAAAAAACATTATTAGACAATGTGTGACTCACTCATAGACATGGATATAACACATAGATGTGCAGGGGAGCTGCATACACAAAAAGGATCACACATATTTTTGCTTTCTTCAATTCTGAATATTTAAAGATACATCATGCAGTAGTAACAAAATCTTTATAGATCTGCAACTTTCAATAGATATTCTATTTATTTGTAGCTTCCCCTGACATCTCACCTCCACAGTATCCACAGGGGATATAAGCTGCTCCTGAGTCAAAGTCCCAAACTCCTCAGCCAGCACATCCATGCCTTCCTCCCCAGCAGCCCAAACACATGGGAAGAGATGAAGTGTGCAGCCGCTAAACCCTTCCCACCACTGCAGACTCCTGTCAACAAATGTTCCGCCTGTAGAAAACGCCAAGTCGGCCATCTTTGTTGAGGGCAAAATATAAAAACAACAGACTAAACAAACATAACGCTGTAAAATCCACAACTGACGTCTGTTTTGTCTAATACGCATAATATAAAAGCGTTATATGTCTTCTTTTATCCAGTTACACGCGATATAAAAGCAACCAGGAAAAAAAAAATCATTATATCACATGATATGATTACTAATTGCGACTTAATTGCCGTTAGTTCCGTCATAAGAGGATGCTTATTTATTAAGGAGACTTTTACGTCAAGAAAATATTAGATTGAACTATTAAATATCATCTTAATACGGCTCAGAACGCAAAGCAAAGTAGTTTGGTCCAAATGAGACGCCGTAGAATTGCTTTCTGCTCAGGGGATTGTATGAGGATCAGTCTGGCTGCCACATAGACAGGGAGGGATTGCTGCAGGAGAAGCTGGGAGGTGACAAGGGCTCCAAAGTCAGGACTCCATGCTGCCATTTACTGTATCATAGCAACAGAGGGGTTATTTCCCCCCAAAATGCATTAATTTTGCAAACTTTTGAAACTTTTGTAAAACTTTTTAGGACTTTGACCATCATTCCTGGATGATGCTGTAGGCTCCCTAGTAATTTATTTTAGGATTTGTCGGAAAATAAATCGCCGTAATGTCTAGTGAAGCGAAACAAAGGAAGAAAGGGGGAGCCCCGACCGCCAAGGATGCACCGAAGAATGGAGCCGGATCCGGACAACGACCCCCGGAGGAGAAAACTGCGAAGATCAGGGATCCCTCTCCTGTTCCTCCTGGCAGCAGATCCTTGAACGTAGATTTACGGACGGCGCTGTGTTCTCTGTGCCTGGCGGTGTGCGTGGCATTGACATGGTAAGCGTGGTATGGGGTGTAGTGATGGTGCCTTGGCATAGTAATATTTTGGTATATATCTTTAGTAACGTTGCAGAGTGCCTTTAACTACTTTACCGGTGTAATAGTTGTTATCCCTTTAAGGATCACCGTCCAGGGCATCGCATTGTGTACTGTATGATGTGAACATATACATAGCGTAACGCGATGCTTCTAGGGGACAATATGTCCATAATACTCTGGTCCCGGGGTTAGATTGTAACTTGTATTGCATGTAAATGGATTTCTTTAAAAAAAAATATGGCTGCGTTCCTACAAAAACAGTGCCCCCAACCGACTGTGGTTTGTGCAGGTATTGCAGGTCAGCTATAGAAATGAATGGAGCTTGGCTGCAGTACTACGCGCTACCCATGGAGCTGTTTTTTAGAAGAAAGTAGCCATGTTTTTGTAACCCCCCCTGACATTCCCTTTAAGGCAGATGTCCAGGTATACTCTCTTGTAGCATCAGATATTGGGTATGTGGAGAGAGAGAGGGAGATGGAGATTTGCTTTTTGCTTAAAGGAACACTCCAGTCAAAGCTGATTCATTGAATTATATCATTATATATGTGCAGGGCCTGAAGGGAGGAGCAGGACGCTAGGTTCTAGGACTACAGAGACAATGGGGATCATTTACTAAGGGCCCCGCAGTCTGCACTTTTGTCAGACATCCTGACGATTTCCGTTTTGGGACAGGTTTTGGGAGCGGGCCATCGGACAATTCGCCGGATTTGGACAAACCGTGGAATTTAACTTTAAATTTGTGTCGCAAGCCATGCACAAAGTAGAAGGTGAGCTCCGGCGGATCTGATCGGGAAAGCAACACATGCAGGATATTGGGCGCACGATCTTCATGAATCGCGGCAGAGTTCATCCTCGTCGGACAGTCCGGATCGGGGATTGCGCAGGGACCGGGTAAGTAAATGTGCCCCAATGAGTCCTCCTCCTCCATGTATTGTTCAATTAATTAGCTTTGACTGTAGTGTTCCTTTAAAGGGGTTGTTTCTTGTAGACACGATATGTGGATCGATGGGGGGTCCCAGACGTCGTTGTCTTCACTGATCACCTTGGTATCCCCTATTCAGAGATAAAATAAAGGGGGCCCTCAGAATGGCGCTACAGAGCACATGCCCAAACTATTGCTCCACCCATTTGTAGGAACAAGACCCCCACTCTCAGGATTAATGGGGGTGCTGTTCTGGTGATCGTTGGAGGACCCTAACCATTCAGCTTGGTATCCCCTATTCCATAGATAGGGGACAACTCACTAATGTGATACAACCCCTATAACACCAGTACCACCAATCGTGCACTTGCATCTCTCTATTAACTTTGTCAGATTAGAGAGCGTTATCCCATTAAATCAGGACGCTGGTCACACTGGGGATCAGTTGTCTTCTCATGATTAGCTTACTGTTTTATTTCCAAAAACAGCGCCACTTTTATTCACAGGCTTTGTCTGGTATTGCAGTTCAGTCTCATTAGGGTAAATGGGACTAAGATTTGGTACCATGAGCGGCCTTTGGATAATAATGTAAATTTTCCTCCACGAGTCCAACATTTAAAAGTAAACCCTGTAGGATGTCCGAGTAAGAGAAAAAACTGTATTCCATAATATTTCTTATCCCTGTATTTCCATATTTCAGGATGGTGTTTCAGCAGTCGCAGAACTTCACCGTCCTGGAGCAGAAGTATCAGTCTTTACAGTCTCACTCGTCGGCTCTCCAAGAGCTGGAAGAAAAAGTCGGACAAATGTTTGGAAAGGTGATATTTTTTACTTTAAAATTTTTTTATAAGGGGGATAAAAGGGGTTGGGTTATCAATATCAAAACCCAGATCAGATCTTCTCAGCAGCTTATACATAAGGAATGGAACGGGAAGCGGACAGCGCTATTGTTTGTGTAGTGGCTGAATTGAGTTACTGCAGCTTCGTTCTCATTCATCCGAATATAAGCTGGTCTGCAGTAACCTAGTCTGGCCACTACACAGAGAGCGGCGCTGCCTACTTTCTGTCTACGGAGGTGCTATGTGTTGGACCCCCACCGATCTCATATTGAGGGCTTATTCTATTAATATATGTTGTTAATATTAATTGTAATAATTCCTTTAAGGCGATTTGCTACTTTGACTGTGGCTAAATTGGTGACTCTGGAGGGGTCACTAGAACCAGGCTCATTGTTCCTTCTCATTGCACGGCTGCTTTAATATAAAATAACATAACATAATGTAAAAACTGAGATGATGGTTTCATAATGAAATCAAAATCAGTAAAAATTATATTATAAATCTCCATAAATCCTCTGTGTCTGTATCACCAGTGGCGTAACTAGAAGCTGATGGGCCCCAGTGCAAAGTCTGTGCCAGGTCCCCATGACTATAATGTACGGTTTATAGTAATAGTCTTCTCATATGGGAAAGTGACACCATAAGGGCCCCCTTAACCTCTTGGGCCCTGGTGCGATCGCAAACCTCTGCACCCCCTCAAGTTACGCCCCTGTGTATCGCCTAAGCTGACATTTTAACATGTACGAGTAATATAATTTGGTTTCACCTGTATCCTCCGCAGGCTCTATCTCTAATTCTTAGTTTTCCTGAGCTGGTAGTAGAGACAAGTTGCTATAATGTCTCCCATCACACAGAAAGTAAAGGAGAATCTGCTTTATAACGTTCTCTCACTTCGAATTATCAGCAAAAATTTATAGGACGTTATAAAGAAGTACTGACCTGCGCTAATGTGAATGAGATAGAAAACTTACTCTGAACTGCAGCAGCCTCTGTTCCAGCTTCTGCTTTTTTCTTCACTCAGCTCCTCCTCCCTCTTTAGCTTTCCATAGACTTCTATGGACTCTGTAATCTGCTATTTCACTGCGCTGACAGCCAGTCTTGGGAGAAGAGAAGTAGTAGGGGGAGGAGGAAAAGAACCTGATAAGTAGATTTTTTTCATGAGCTTTTATTATAGATTTTTTTGTACACTTTGATAAATTAGTGAACTTAGTGGTAGGAAAAATTCTGTAAAAAAAATTTCCTATCTTGTAGTTGGTAGATTGGAGACAACAATATAACTTGCTACAACCCCTTTAAGTACTATTATGATAGTCTAGCAGCAGTTTTCTTTCTTAGCATCACAAGTTTTTTTAAAATCTTTTTACTTAATTTATTTTGAGCACTTTTTTTTGTCTTTGTGAAGTCTATTTTATCCATCGGCCTCACGAGCTGATACAGGAATTGAACTAGAGGTCAGTGTGTATAAGGAGCTTACCTGGATCATCCTTGACTCTTCTCCTTGGTTACTCCTTATAGATTATCTTGTGGTAATGCTGACCAGACCATCTGTCTGAGTGAATGATTTTCTATCATGTCTTTCATTATCGTTCTCAAGGGATATGTCTCCAGCTTCACTAATACATAAGAACGGATGCGTCTTGGGGTGAGTTTACACTTGCCCTGCAGAAAAAGAGATAAAAGGAACCTGTCAGTAGAATTTAGCACACTAAGCAACCAGCTACTAGAAAGAGTCCTGAGATCCCAGCAACATCCGACGAAGGTGCTGGTCTCAGGACTCGGCAATGAAGCAGCAGTCTTAAATAACATTCAAATTAAGGGAGACTAACCCCCCCTTTCCCCCCATTTTCACTTGGTTGGACCCCCAGTGATCAAACCCTTATTTCCTATAATATATACAGGGAATGATCTTCTTTCTGTTATGAACTGGGAGGTGGGTTGACGTCTTCCTGTGTGCGCCGGGAGGTGGGTCGACTTCTTCCTGTGTGAGCCGGGAGGTGGGTCGACGTCTTCCTGTGTGCGCCGGGAGGTGGGTCGACGTCTTCCTGTGTGCGCCGGGAGGTGGGTCGACGTCTTCCTGTGTGCGCCGGGAGGTGGGTCGACGTCTTCCTGTGTGCGCCGGGAGGTGGGTCGACGTCTTCCTGTGTGCGCCGGGAGGTGGGTCGACGTCTTCCTGTGTGCGCCGGGAGGTGGGTCGACGTCTTCCTGTGTGCGCCGGGAGGTGGGTCGACGTCTTCCTGTGTGCGCCGGGAGGTGGGTCGACGTCTTCCTGTGTGCGCCGGGAGGTGGGTCGACGTCTTCCTGTGTGCGCCGGGAGGTGGGTCGACGTCTTCCTGTGTGCGCCGGGAGGTGGGTCGACGTCTTCCTGTGTGCGCCGGGAGGTGGGTCGACGTCTTCCTGTGTGCGCCGGGAGGTGGGTCGACGTCTTCCTGTGTGCGCCGGGAGGTGGGTCGACGTCTTCCTGTGTGCGCCGGGAGGTGGGTCGACGTCTTCCTGTGTGCGCCGGGAGGTGGGTCGACTTGTCCTGTGTATAGGATACTGTGATGTACTGTGATGGCCACTTCTTTATAGGCTTATGTGGGATTTCGAGATAGCCGTCCCATAGAAGTAAAAGCAGAGGTGGCTGAGCATGTGCACCACCGATCTCAAGATTCTGGTAGATTTCCGTTCTCATAAACTATCTGTTGTTTAGACCTCAAGTGATCAGATCTTTATCCTGTGGACCACCGTGTACCCTCACAATCCACATACTGGAATGTACCCTGGCCAGGTCTTCTTGGCCGCCTGCAGTCAAATCGACTCCCTCCGTGATGACAAAGACTAATGATTAATTAATTTTAATTGCAGTAAATCAGTGGCAGCGCGTTCCAGTGCTTTCTTTTGCTTTCAGTGAAATGGAAAGACTGTGTCCTAATTGTTTTGCCTGAGACAGAATTACAGGATCCCATCCGCTATGAATCTTGCATGAGGCCTTCATCAGGTTTCAAGACTTGTGAGGTCTTTCAGAAGAAAGGTTTCTATAACTTCTTATATATTTATATCCGGGTCTTTCTTGATGACGACTATACGGTTGGTCAAAGTGTCACAGGACGCATCCAATACTGTGAATGTGGAGCACAAATCCATCAGCAGGTCCTTATGGGATATCTATATGTTTGTTTTTCACTCCCTTATACTAAAATTAGGACTCTGATGTTCTCACTGGACACATCTTTTGTTCCTGAACAGTGACGTCCATCGCTCAGTAAAGACCTTGGCTAGGAGAATTCATCACCCGAAAAGTAGAGACGTAGTTTTACAAAAAATCGACTTGGTGTAGGAATCTTCAGGTTATAGTTCCACATGACGAGTTCCCTTTAGTCGCATCTTGTTCAAGAAATTGGGTCCATGCAGGAGTTAATTTGTGCTATAATATATGCGAGTTCCTGAGGTAAGAGTAAACCAGTAGAACTTGAGAGGTCTTTTCCCTCCTTCTTGGCACAACCTTCTGTTTTTAAAAAATTGGCCAAGTTTTGGAAATTTTTGCACAATTTTTTTTCAAAATTTCCACAGTTTTCTGGAATTGTTACCTCTTAACACTACATAAATAATTGTAAAGAGTCAAAAGACCACCCACCTCTTCGACTGGTGTCTGTGACCCCTCTCTACTTTTCCCGGCATCTTCTCCATGTGGCCACACATTGAATGCTGCTCCACAACGACACCATACTCTGATTTATGGTCCCATGACTGTCTATGTCCATGTTCGTCTCTTTATCCTTTGCTTCGGTGAACACTTCATTTTCTGCACTTCCATATCTACTTGCCCTCAAAATGGTGCAAGTTGGCTCTGCAATGTTATGGCCATCTTGGCATATGACACTATTTTTATGAGTTTCTTTCACACCGTACATTGTGTTACACTAAGCACATGGACCTTCTCTTGCAGCTCGTGTCTACCGAAGAGGTCCTAGCAGAAGCAACGTCATCATCTTCTCTAGTCAGCAACCTACAACAACAGATGACCAACCTCCATAATGATATTGACCACATCCAAGTCCGGGAGCGTTCCCTCTCAGAAAAGATGCAGATGATCAACCTGAGGTTTCAGAATGTTACGGATTCATGGAAGAAGAGTCTCGATGAAATGAATATTCAGACCGACTCTATCAAGACCGAAGCCAAGTCCTTCCATTACCAGATGACCTTGAAGGTCAACTCTGCCGACCAAACACTCAAGCAGCTGTCTGAGAAGCTTAAAGAGTTTGAATCGGGGACGCGTCGAAATTTTGGAATGTTGAAAACGCAAGAAGACGATGACCTTCAACGCATTTCTGAGATTCTCGAATGGGACGACAATGCTGTTAAGGAGCTGGAAAAGGAACAGGACAATTTGGCCAACCTGAACCAAGAGATACGAAAGAACATAGCGGAACTGGAGCCAAAACTCATGGAATGCATCGAAAATTTGCCTACAATTGACACTGGCGTCCGAAGTCTTCTAAAAGTATCTAAAGAGATGCAGGACCTGGACAAAAAGATGAATACGTTGACAGAGCAGGTGTTTAATACCGAGGACAACTTGTTGAAAATTATCACAGAGACTTTGGAGATCCAACAGGCGCTGGAACGGATGCAGTATGACAACAGCATCCTGAAACTGCAAAACGATGTATCGGTTTTGAAGGAGAAGGCGAATATATTGTCAAGAGCTGAAGACCAACCTCTTCCAGAAGAGGAGAAATTGGAAGAGAGTTAAAATTGGGCTATGTGCACATCTTTTTGGGAGGCACCATCAAAAGTCATGGCCGATTCCAGTCATGTTGCAACCTCATAAAAACCCAACGGAACTCATTTTGATTAAAGGGATTTTTTTCACTATGTTGGTGCCCATTATTTCAACCATCCATGGAACGGAGAGGTTCAGATGTGAACATAGTCTTAAGCTTATGGGCCAATAGTATGCTTTTTAAGGCAACATAGACTCCAAAACTTGAGATCTTCACGTTTTTGGACCCAACGACTGCTGGGCACCAGCGTGTCCTATTCTTTGAAATTATGACCACCGTGTCAGTGTTGTCCCACATCTTAGCTGGACTTGCTTGATATAAACTTCACCAGTTTTAATAACCTTTAAATTCCTACTGATAAGTCTCCATTTTGGATGTTCTCCAGTTCTATCACTGCAACGTATGACTGCTCAGTCAAGGTCCTGCACACAACTTTAATTAATAGTGTTATATAAATATTGAGCTGAAAACAATATTGCTATTATATCAGATTTAAAGGGAATTTCCTCACTTCCTAATGATATCCAACAATCTATATGGATAAGTGATCTTAAGAACTTTGAGACCTTTTATACGGAGAGCTATGTTCCCTACAAAGACATTAAAATTACAGAAAAAATGGATAATAGTAGCCACCAGTAGGGGGAGCTTTTGGTGCTTGCTGTATACAACTTAAATATATAGTATGAAATAAACCTTTTTTAGAAAAACAAATGAGTTGTTATAATGAGTCACTATAACGTGGGAACCTAGAGGGCAGGATACAGCTTTTTAAAGGGAATTTTTCAGGTAGTTGTGGGTCCACTAAATGGACAACTTGTCTTTACATCAATTAGGTTTAGGGTCCCAAACATACTCAGCTCAACTCTGTTCACTGCTGCAATGGCCGGTGGAAAGGTGCTGTGGGGCCGCATGAGCCCGCAGTATAACTCACTTTACTGCGCAGCTTCCTAGTCTCCAGAGCATGTCTCCCTCGGTTTCACCAGGTACTCCAGGCCACTTTTACACCCGCTCAGTATAACACAGTCCACTTCTATTTTGACAGATTTGTCCCTTTTATGACTTTGCTGCAACAGAAAATTGTGGTGAATATGCCTCAAAAAGCAATTTGAGTGTATATAGCGTAAACAGTTCATATTCAGACTTTGATATCACCATGGTAACAGACTACAAACAACTCTTGTGTAGTCAGATTCCATCCATTTTTGTAGGGGACAGGTACTGTAGAGTTTAACTACACACAAGAAGAGTTTATTGTCTGTAACCTTGGATACACACAGATTTGCATAGGAGTTGCATCTTCAAAATGTTAGAACTTTAATCAGGACTGACGCAACACTTTGCACACGCTAAATTTTTGCATTTTGCCTCGAACACAGATTCCTTTCATTTTCGTACTACGTACTTTAAACGCAGTAATTGTTGATTTTCTATGAATAACGTGACGCGGAGTAGCAGGTGCCACATCTCTAATGCTCTGCTGGTGCCCTATAGTTTCGGAAGAGATGTTAATCCTGATATAGCTGGCACCGTTCCATATTCTCAAAAACTGGTTCATAAAAATATCTCCAGTGCACAATGACAGACAAAATGAATTACTAGTGAAAACATCCCATTCTTCAGCGGTGGAGCTGTGAACACTGAGCAGATCATCACCGGGAGCTGCTTCTACTCCTCAACAACTTGTCACAGTCTATGGGTTTTACGCTTATCGAAACAAATACATGAAAGATAGATAAGGAACTGAAATTTCGGGTGTTCTCTGTTTTAGGAGGAAGACTCCACAGCACCATAGTTGGGCAATATTGTCCCTATGGAGTCACATAAAGTTGTAGGTGTATCGTTGAATCCACAAAGTTTGTAATTTGTTACAAAAAATTATCAGCGAATTTTTGAAATTGGATGTAATTTTGAGGTGTGAGATGGCAACTCAATGACAAGTTTCGAGTCTTGGCTGCTTCATGGATTCTCAGATGGATTGCGCAAATGGGACCTCAACCTCAATTATAGAACCTCTTAAAGGGGTTATCTGAAGGTTTAACAAACCTGGTTGCTTCCTTCCAAAAACAGTGCCACACCTGACCATAGTTTGGTCGTATGGCAAGTCTTTTGCATTGAGATGAAAGGAGCTTAGTTGTGATTCCAACCGTGGTCATGTGTGACGCTGTTTATGGAAGAAAGCAGCCATGTTTTTCTTGTTTTTCCCAAAAAATGGGAACACCTTGCTTTTTATCTTCCTATCAAGAATTGCCCCTCCCTGAAGAAAATTCGATTTACCGGTTTCCCGTTCCAGCATTGCCGCCTTCTCCTGGTCTTTGACAATTCTGGTTTGGCCAGGTGTCATGGGACAGCAAGTGATGTCCCGACCTCCTCTGAATGGCCAAAGTGGGTTCTGCCATTTCCACCTGGGGGAACACCAAAATGCTAGAACGGGGTCAGATCAGGGAAGTTACTTTTTTAATTACCCCAGCGTTGGCCCCCTCCTCACAAACTCTTAAAGTTCGAATAGGAAATACCTTTTTGTGATATCCTTAACATTTAATAATGGTCTTTGGAAGTACGATCTGATCATTAACTATCCTCTTTGTTAGACCTCATCAATCACCTGAAATCTCACAGAAACCAGACTGTAGGTGATCAGTTTCCCTGCAGCTCCCCCGGAGGGGAAATTTAGCATTACACTATGCTCATACAAGTCAATCGGTTGCCTATGGAATACAAAATAGTTCAGGTCCTCCATAGCAAGAGACCCTCTTAATAACCACTCAGCGTTGGCCAAGAGGATCTCTTCTCTCTCCTTTCTTAGCTGGAATATGAGAATGTAGTTTTATGACTAGTACTGGTTTAATATTTGTGCAAAATGGAAGGATTTTTTTTTAAAGAGATTTCTGGGTTGTTGCTGTGGAAACTCCTTTTCATAATTCAACTAAAGTAGATTTTTTACATTAGATAACCCTTTTATGAAACTTTGGGCATCTGATACAAAAACTAATAATGCTATAAATAAATTGATATAACAAAACTCCTCAATATAATTAGTCACAAAATGTAGCATAATGATTTTATGATTAACAAAATGTTATGGGCTTTCTAAAGTTATCACCAAGATGGCCGCCACTGGAAACTACAAGTCCCATGATCCTTTAGTTCTCAGTAATGCCTCCTCCATCTTATGCTCTGATGGAAACATAGTGATGATCACAGGTAGGTGCAGGACATGTGATGTGGACATGTGATCAGCAGCCTTTTTCTGCCCTGTGTCTTCTCCACGTGGAGCTAACCAACAGACTGATTAAAGGGCCAGTAACATTTTTATTCTTCATTACAGTCTATGTCCACAGCATTTTCTGCTAAGGGAAGCACAATTTTAAATAACAATTAATTAGATATTCACTTATACTTTAAGGACCCATTTGTATATGAATTATGCTTATTTATGAAATGCCCCTTTAACCATCTGTACAGATCAGTGCTTTTGTGTCCTAAATCATCTAGGCAAGAATAACCAAACTGTTGTTGGTGACATGGTACTCACTAAATCACCCTCGCTCCTTCATTCAGCTGATCAACAGAGACAAGGCCCCCACCAACCACCCATGGTCGTCATATACTAAGACCATCCCATTCACGGGAAACCCCTTGGAAGTTGTCACCTAATTTTTTACAAACACAGCTAGTGACAGGTTCCCATAGAGCCTTATCAACTATTTATCAACCCTAAAAATTGTTTCCCCTCACATCCACATAAAATAAAAAACTTTATTTTATGTTACTTGGCATTAGAGGGGGCGTGTCCGGCTCGGCCGGCCCCTCCCATTATATGCCTTCTCACCATTCCGGACTTGATGTCATGTGATCAGTATGATGTCAACTAAGGTCCTTTACCCAGTAACATTTTCATAGTCTGCCTCTTGTATGTGTCTGATCACATGAAATCACAGCGTGCCTTCATTGGCTATTGCTCCCCATGCCTCAATAAAGACTCCTGGGATTTTTTTGTGATCAGATACATACATGGGTAAATTTTGCTAGTGTTTGGTAAAGGACCATTGATGACAACAACCTGGTCACATGACCTTAAGTGCTCAATGATGTGACAGAACTCTTAACGTTCCAGCCAGGCAATATGTAACACATTTGACACCGTTTTTTCTACCCCTGATAACAAGTAAACGGAGCACTATATGTCTGGAGTTGAATATTGTCAGACAGTGGCTAAGTATTAGTTCCATAGAGCAGCATGTACTGGCAGTGAGACCTGTCAATCAGGAACAGGGAGCCAGGTAATGCAAGTAAATTTAATATTAAGGACCTCATTAATATCATTAGACTCCCCTCAGGTGAGTTGCATATTAGTTTACAAACTGATTTTTTAACACATGGAAAGGAAACATTTAGGGATAATCAAAGTTTTTTTAAATGAAGTATTTATTTTGGAAGGGATAATTTAAATGGCAAGTTCCCTTTAAGCTTTCTCTTGCTTTATTTCTCTGAAAATAATAAAATATTCTTATACTTTTCAGATGGAAGAAACCACACAAGCCACAACAAAGCTAAGAGATCTTCGGATCACACAAAGTATAGAGCAGCTGCAAAAAGACATTGCCAATATCGAACAATGGACGAGAATCGTCTCGTCAAAACGGGAGCAGCTGGAAGTCAACCTCACCGCCCTCGAACAGGCCGTTTCCCAAGTGGATCAGACCACCACCGGTATCTCCAAAGAGGTTTCCGCCAAGATCGCAACCGTGAAGACAGACGTGAGGAGGATATCGGGGATGGAGACTGATGTTGTCTCCTTGACGGAGTCGGTCAACGAGTTGGATAAAAAATTGGAGAAAGTTGAGAAGGAAACGGTAAAGAAAATCGGTGGTGCATTAGCCAACAGTGTTGAGCGCATGACTTCATTGAAGAGCTCAGTGTCTAGAAATTCGGACAGGATAGATCTCATAAAAATAAGGTTGAAGGAGCTCAGGGGTAATTTTACTGACAATTCCGATAAACTATCCGGTCTGGAAAGCGACAGATTGAAGGTCCTACAGGCTGTAAATTTCGCCAACGAATTGAAGCCGAAAGTCTTTATGATCAAGCAGGACTTTGCTCGCTTAGAAGCCATGATAAACGATCTGTCTCTACGGATCGGCCGCCTGGCGTCTGATCTACAGAACAGAGAAAAGGATATAAACCTGCTGAGCGATAAAATGTACAACCTCACAGCGATGAAATCCCAAGTCTTGGATCTAAGTAATAAAATTAGCAACGTGTAGGAGGTTAAACGAGCTCCGTGGTGGGGGGTGGGGGTGGATGGATATTTGCGTGCGCAACACATTCCAATTAAAGTGATTTTTTTTGTTTTGTACTTTATGATTTTATTGATTTGTGTGAGTATTTTTGGCAACAGTCGTGTTTTCACCCACTCCCACGCAGGAACACACAGCCTCCAGCTTCATCCGGGTAGAATCCGCTGCTCATTTCTCAGCGGCTTTTACAGATATTTCTTGGAAATGCAGCAAACTGATCTTTTGGGGGTTTTGTTCCCCTAACTATGCTTTGGGTAAATGGAGACCCCCCCCCCCTTATTCCAATGCATGTTGGCTTAGACTGTATATGTTGTTATCTTCTAGGGCAGTGGTGGCGAACCTATTGCACGGGTGCCAGAGGTGGCACTCGGAACCCTCTCTGTGGGCACCCAGACCATCACCCAGGTTACCATTTAGGACTCAATACCTTCTCCTGCAGTCAGAGGCACCCCAGTATGTGCCACGTTCAGCGCTATTTGAAAGTGACTAGAAGTGTAGGAGGAGCAAGGAGGTGCTGACAGAGCTGGATTATCATTGTAGACCCTTCTCCGGATCTGTGATTTCATCCTGTTGAGAGACCTTAGAGGGAAATTACAATACTAATCCTAATTTCTCCTTCTTTCTACTGTATTGGTGTCCTCAGCGCGCAAATATGTTTGATACTTGTTTAGTTACTTTAAATTGGCATTTGGCACTTTGTGAAAAATGTGTGGCTTTTGCTTGTAGTTTCGGCACTCAGTCCCCAAAAGGTTCGCCATCACTGTTCTAGGGGTTTATTGATATCAGATTGATTGAGGCTCCAATGCCCTCACCGGATTTGGTCACAGTGTCCTTCAAGTTGGCCGTGCATGCACCGAAATTAGTATTTGCTTTGTTACTTTTGGTGCTCCCATCAATTTTAAACAAAGTCTCTCCATTCATCCTGGCCTCAGAGTAGCAAACCCATGTTCTCGATATGGAACTTGCTTCTATCCTGTGGATATGTCCATGAGAATGCCCCTTTATAGGCAGTTTCCGACGGCCATGTTCATACTGGGAAGCTCCATTCATGTCCAACAGCGATTCAGCCCAGCCAATCACTAATTGTGGCGGTGAATTTCCTCAATCATCGATTGGCTTAACTATCTTGAGACCCAGAGACCCAGCATGTGACTGGAACCGAGAGGTGGTACCAGCGCAGCCCCTCAGAGTGAAGATTTGGGAAGAATAGTTTTATTCGGTTACTGGTCCCCAGTAGACCCTGTTACAGCATAACTTTACAGGTTTGGAAATTCCTTGGACCAATATTTTGCCTAATCTAGTCCTTATTTCAATAGTGTGGCACATGTAACCCATTCATTCAGTATTGCAGGGTGCCACTGCACCCAACTTAGTCTACACCCAACTTAGATACAGGCCTAAGATACGGCTTATGTGCTAAATCTAAGGCTCAACATGGCTTTCCAAACCTGCCAACCCCTTCAAAATTATACCTCTATAGTGAGCAATATATGCATTCACACAGGAAGTCATCTCCTCATGTAATAACCTATAAGAATCATTAGTAGCATAAACATGACCATGTGACTCGTGAGACACAGCCGGGGGACGGTATATCATCATAAGGTAACTTCAATAGCTGCCACCAAGATTTTGGGAGAATTGCAGCACAAACCTTAAAGGGATTTAGTGTAATCATAACCTGGGATTGTGAAAACTGATCTAGATTCTGGATATCATCTTTTCCAAGTGCACTAGGGGCGTGTCCTCACACTGCTGTGCGCTTGTTACACAGCTCTGTGTTGCATTGTTACACAGCCCCGCCTCCGAGTACTGAAATAAAATACCACAACAACCACTCTAAATACTACAACACAATGGGGGTCATTTACTAAGGGCCGAATCGCGTTTTTCCGACGGGTTATCCGAAAATTTCTGATTTGCGCTGATTTTCCCTGAATTGCCCCTCGATTTTGGCTTTTAAAGGGATTGGCCACTGTACCTCATGTAGGGGGGCAGGATATTAGGTCATTTATAGTTCTGCTCCGCTTTCCTGATATGTAAAGTAAAGCCTCCCATCTTTTACCTCATGAGCCAGAGATTCCTGACCATAACATGGCCGCAGATGGAGGGTCATGTGATCTCTATGTGTCCATGAACAATCGCCCTGCCAGGACCTTTTGAGAGTATTCATAAATATAAGATGCAGTGCAGGCCTTTTTTTTTCAGTTTTTCACTAACCAACTTCTATGAAAGTATACCAAACCATCTCCAGCTCCCACATCGCTCCAGTGCTTCTAGTTTTCAGCACTGCCCCAAGCCGGAAGTGCAGGTGGGTTATGGGATCTACTTCAACCAATGAGTGACCTCCCCGAACCTGGGGACAACATAGGAAGTGATGTACTATAGTCTGAGACTGCCACTCATTGGCTGAAGTAGGTCAGGTGACCCCGCCCCTCCGCCTAGGAACTTCATGCTAAGCCCAGTACTGGAACAAAGCAAAAATCAGAAACCAGGTAACCATGCTTCCCCCTCCCTCCATCCCTGTCCACGCTCCCTTTATTCTAACTCAAATTCTGCTGTCTGCAATTACACAATGTGGACAGTAGGTTTTGACAAACCCAAATATGTGGAGCACGCAGGATATTAGGCAGAACCCTTTAATCTCATGGGAAAATCGGGTAATTTGGGCGTTTTTTTTGTAAATTCTGCACAAAATTGAGACCATACAAGTGAAAAATTCCGTCCGAGAATAAAGGAACCAAAGAAGTGATTTTTCGTAAACCCCAACAAAAATTCACACACTGGCCTCTAAAAACTATGGTTGCCACTTGAGACTTTTAGCCTTTGACTTCTTAGAAAACGAGACCACGGTATTGTGCGGTGACCTGCCCTGTCCTCAAGAACCCCGGTTATAAATAGATCGGAACAGCTGGCCCGTTCCCTCCTTTGTCACTAGGATTCCAGTAACCTGTATATAGATAATAAGCCCCCCTCCGAGCCATCGTTTACCTAGTGCCAACAAGGACGTCTCTACCGGGACAGCATCTTCTATTACTATGAGAGGGAACTCTTAACATTAGACCTTACCCAAAGCAACATCATAAGTCGCAGAGTACAAACTGTCTCCCAAAAGATCTCTCAAGTTGCCCAATTTCCGTCAAATTTAAAGGGGTCTTCCCATCTGGGCATTCACATTTAATTTAATTCATTTGCCATATGTAAACATTTCTTCAATTGGACATTATTAAAAAAAAAATGTTCCTGTGTGAAGATAATTACTCATAAATGTAGCCATGTTGTCCCTTAGAAACGAGATAGCTTCCTTGGATACGGCCACCTCACATTCTGGCAGCGGTTGCTAGACATGCACTATTGAGCCCTAATTGACCACATGGATTCAGTGTTCATCACTACAGGACGGCTGCGGGATATGCAGTAACTCCCGGACATTTAATATTCAGAAACTTTTTGTCTCCTTGTGCAATCCCTCCAGCAGAGGTGGCCATATCCAAAGACACAGTCATGTTTCTAAGGGACTATATGACTACATTTACGAGAAATTATCTTCACATAGGAACTTTTTTTTTTATAACATCTAATTGAAGAAATGTTTATATATGATAGATTACTCAAACTGAAAGTGAATGCCCAGACGAGAATATCCCTTTAACCATAAATCAACCTACATGGGGCATGTATACTCCACAAACCTAAATAAGTTGCTTTGCTTCTCTAGCCCCATTGCTCATTGGGTACACTGATCCGATGTATTCTAAAATAAGGGAGGCACAGTGGCTTAGTGGTCAGCATTACAGCCTTGCAGCGCTGAGGACCTGGGTTCAAGTCCCAGGGTCAACATGTGGTATCTGTGTGCGCTATATAAATAAAGGAATTATAAAATAGCCACCGACTTCTTCAAGGAAGTTGTTTGTAAGTCCCAGACACATCCCCCCCCCCACTAGCGATCTTATTCGGACAGACTCGCAGGAGTCTGTGCAGGATTTGATGGACCCAATGTAGAATGAAGTGCACCAAGTATGTTATCTAATATAGTAAAATGTTCTCTTCTGAATGGATGGTCACAAAGTTAGTTTTAAAAGGGAACCTGTCAGCATCTTTTACACCGCTAAGCTACCAGCAGCATCAGAAATGGGAATATAATATATATTCTTTCTAGCATTCCCTCATTTACCATTACAAAAAAAAAACAATTCTATCAGAAAAGCAGAAATGAGTCACTTTTAGAGTCTGTATGGAGAGGCTCGCTGCAAATGTAACTATTCAGCTCTATACAACATAAAACCATGGTTCTTGTGTTGTTTTAAAGAGGAGAATCATATCTTTTGAAACACACAATTGTGGTTCTGTTTGCTATAGAACCAGAGATCCGGGCAGTTAAACCTAGTTGGGAATGAGAGCTGCAGATTAAGACTTAATTCCTGAGGACGCCTTAAAGGAAATCTAAAATCAAATGCCAGCAAGATAAACCAGGGAAATCAGTCATAAATCCAGGCACCGTGACTGTAGTAATCTTCTTATATATGTTATGCATGGCCTCCTTCCTTCTAAAATCAACTTTTAAAATTATGCTAATCAACCAAAAGGGCTCTTTTGGTTTAGAACCCCTTCAAGCTTTAGCTTCACAGCCTGTTACACTGTACAAAAGCACTTCCCACTCCCACTGTGAGAGATTACAGCAGGTAGAGGGAGGAGGAGGTTGCTCCTGCAAAGTGTAGCAGTCAGTGAAGCTACAGCTATCTATGTATTATTTTAGCGGTATAAAAGAGTACTTTTATGACTCATTGATATGCTAGGAAGATAGAAAGAAGAATAAAAAACAAACATGGTTTCTTTCCTGAAATCAAAAAAGAAAATCTAAAAAAGAAAGTACAGAAAAAAAATACTTTAATGAACAAATTTTGAACTACTTTGCACTCCCTACGTTGGTCTTCTGCTCAGATTTGGCTCAGCTATACGTTCTCTTGGATCTGTTCAAATTTAACAAAGAGTTTATCAGTACTTTGTTTGAGGTCTTCTACAGACTCTTTCACAGACCTCAAATCATTTTCATGGGTTTCGATTTTCACAGAATATGCCACCAAACTATCCACTGCCTCCCGCATCATCTTCAAGTCAGATTCAAGCTTCTTAATTGAGGAACTTAAACCATCAACACCCGGTGCCTGATCTGAAGACCCAACGTTGGTCTTCAATTTCTCATAGTCTTCTTTTAACTCATCGATTAGCTGTTTGTGGTCTTCTAAGGCACTGGTCACCTCCACTTGTAATGTTGAAAAATCAGAAGAGCTTGGTAGGGCGGTGATGGAAGATCTCAACGCGTCTACTTGTTGGGATAACGCTTGTTGAGCTTCTTTCATCGTAGAAAGTGTCTGAGATACTTCGGAGCTTCCTTGACCTTCTGAAGACAGGTGCTTCAAGCCAGTGATGGTTTCTTCTATGGTATTCAGTCTCCTACTGTATTCCTCAAAACTGGTCTTCAAAGATGCTTCACCAGTCAACTCCTCCAGTGACTTTTCCAGAGGCTCGAATCGCAGCTCAATGTTGTTCCGGTTTGACTCAATTTCCTTGAGTAGATCATTGTTGGTGGAGACATAATGACCTTCCATCTCTTTGACAGAAGAGGAAATTTGTTCAAATTCTTTGAGGACCCTTTCGAGTTCTCCCCTCAAGCTGGAGTCATCATTCGCTGGAATCTTTTCCACCAGGTCCTGTACTGTAACCTTTTGTTCCTCCACATCTTTCTTAAGGTTCTCCTGTTCGCTCTTGAGAATTTCAATTTCATTACTGTTGGCGGTAACGGAATCCACATTCAAGGCGTTGTTCATTAACCAGTCGATAGACTCTTCCTTAGATTTAAAGGAGGATCTCAATTGAGCGGTGAGATCTTTTAAGGCTTTCACATCTTCGCTGATTGCATTTAAGTCTCCTAAAGAATCTATTTTGGCCTTCACCTTGTTAATCTCTTCCTGGCTTGACTTCTGTACCTCGGTAAGCTCCGTCAGATCTTCGTTAATTGAATTATTTAATTCGGTAAATTTTTCCCGCATGGTTTTGTCAAAGAGGTCAATGTCGCTTTCCCCTTGGTCTTTGACATCTTGGATGACATTTGATAGATCTTTCTGCAGTTTTTTGAGGATGACCCCAACAACATCCAGTTCCTTTTCGCAGCTCTTGATGGATGCGTCGTGTCTTTGTTGCTTTTCTTGGATGTCTTTTGAGATAAATTCTACTCTTCCAACAGTTTTCTCAAGTAAATCGACCTGCAAAGAAAATTGGAGACTGTAAATATTTAAGGAAGAACAGTTGACCAAAACTGTCCGTTAAGAGTTCAGGTTAGGACTTTCTTTTTCTAGGGCTAAGATTCAGCCTACCTTAGCCACACATCTAAATACCTCTTTATACTCTCTAATAGCACCCAAGACAACTTTCCCACAAAGCTCCATCGTAAACCAAAATAATATGCCCAGAATAAACTTTACTGGATACTATAGAAATTCCTACAGCAGCGGGTCCTATAAATTCAGTATATATTATGACAGGTTGACTAAACTAGATGAGGAGACCCCAGATGACCTGATCTATGGCCATGCACTGCACCTTATGCGAGTGGACTGGTCTTCCTCCTTCTTGGATCTTAACAGATCTAGGAGAAGAAATAGAGGACAGTGTTGACTGTCCTATTCCGTAGCAGCTACACAGTCAGCTTCTATGTTAAAGGGAACCTGTCATCAGAAATTAACATAAGGCCGGTGGCACAAGTGATGTTTTGAACCCGTTTTTTAGCCGTTTTTTGAAAACGCATGGGTTTTTTTAATGGACTGCTTTAAAACGGCCCAAAAACGGGTTCAAAACGCCACGCATGCCGCCGGATTAATAATCCATTTCAAGTATGTTGACAAGTTGTTGAACAGCTTCTCCAGCTTTCTTTCATGGCCCAGCTTGGTGGCATCATCCAGAAAATCAACATTGAAGTGAGATGTAAGTTTGATGTATTAAGTCAGGGAGGCGGAAAATTTAATACTGAAGTCAAGCTCTTATTGCCAGAGAACATCTACTCCCATATGATTGAAAAAATGTGCTGGACTTCAGGAGATCTGATCAATGATGTACCTTGATGAAGGACCATCAATTACAGTGAAGAGGGAATTCTAAGGTAAGGAGAGCTTGACTTCAGTGTTAAACTCTCCGCCTCCTTGACTTCATAACACCAATGTACATCTCACTTCTGTATTTTTGATTTTCTAGATGATGCCACCATACCAGGTCATGAAAGAAACATGATGTAGAAGATGCTCAACTGCTTGACAACATACGGCTAGTTGTTTATTAGGCCAATTTCTGATGACAGGTTCACATAAATCTCATATCTACAGGATTACAACATCTTTTATGAATGAAATATGGATTCCAAACATAGGAAAACAGTCAACACAACGGCAACGACTGAAAACTCTTCTAGAAAATACATATGGATGAAGTTTTCTTTCTGCCTAGATAGACTAATGATAAGACGCTTCAGTGCACTTCAGGGTTGCAAATGTGCAGGGATGGCTTAGAAAACAAGTAGCCGATCTAAAGCGCCCGGAGGGTTAGATGCTGGAAAAACAGCATTCTTAGAGTGATGACAGCTCAGCATTGTGATTGGTCAAACCCAAAAAGATGTCACAGGTTTTTTGATTCGGTTGACAAGAACTCGGATTCTCTCACGTTCGGTGAAAAGATTCCGGGATTAGCAGGCAACAGCGTCATGTGGACCTGTAGCCAAACTATATCAGCTAGATAACACTGACTGGTGAAGTACAGAACATCTCCTGATGATGGTGTCCTTCAAAGGGTGGACTAGGAAAAATTTCACGAAAATGTGTTGGAACCAGTTAGGCAAGCATAAGAATCTGAGTGGCTTAGTCATCAAGTCAAAAGGGCCATGTCTGGTTCAGAGCATTGACTAAACAGAACTGTCTTGTTAGTATTGGTTGATTTGGAATTTTTGTGGTTCTAAGCAGAGTTATGTCCTGGGGGTCCAAAGCAAATGTTTGGGTTGTTTTATAGGTAAACCCACCACATTTATCGCATGTTCACAGTGTACAGTGGTATGTACCAACCAAAAGTAGTGAAGGACCACTTCATATTGATGTTCCTTAGATATGCACCACCCATCCGGTCTTTGTTGCAAACCAAGTGCCATATTTCAAAGCCCCCAAATTTCAATCAAATCAGGCATATGTTGGATGTTCTGGGCACCTTCAGAATTTGAGGTGTCCATGCTTTGACAGGCCCCGGCTACTCCTGTAGTCTTCCATTCATGAGAAGTACCTAAGTCTTCCTAAAAAGGCTGAATCTATCTGATATTTAGTTCAGGAAAACCTTTATAAGTTATGTGCCATATATGATCAGAGGGAGGTGTAACGGATTTTGAAAGACCAGATGTAGACCTCATGCAGACTCCTGGAGTCTGTACAGGTGCTGTATTTACATACATATGGACATTTGCCAACTTTTACAAACCGGTGTCCGTTTTTTGAGTGTGCCAAACATACTGCAATACATTTTTGGAGTGCCTGGGGGAGTGGGAGTGGCGGGGGGGGGGGGGGGGGGGTAGATACACCCCTCTTTTTGTAAGATGAACACAAAACTGGCTACTAATACCAAGAAGACGCAGAAGCAATCTGCTTGATCCAGGAGATATGCCCACTCTTTGGGGACTCGCACCTTTTTTAGGACATTTGTGATAGTTGGCAAGGTGCAAGTATGGCATCCAAAGGAAACCCCAGGACTTTTCTAATATGGTGTCCTACAAATCATATAGTATGACCATGTACACGTGGAGCTCCATTTTCTTAAAAAAAAAAAAGAAACAAATGCGCCACGCATGTCTATAGGTTGTGTGTGGTACTGCATCTAAATTACATTGATTAAATGGAGCGCAGTAGCATTAAATGACACTATCATTGGACAGATATGGTACTTTACTAACCCTTTGTAGCACATTTTACCACAAACAATGTCCACCTTTTAAAGGGCTCCTCCTGTTACATATTAATAGGAATAACCATTGGTGTAGGGTGTGATCTGGCCTTATTACATAAAAGACTACACCCTAGTAAGTAAGATAATATCCAAGCCGGAATATGAATGTACATAAGGCCACGGACGCCATACAGTAGCAACTAGTGTATTGTGTCCTCTAGTAAAGGACAAGACCATCTGCTCCGGACATCATTGAGGGAAGTTTAGTCCGTCATTCATTCCACACATATGTGCATGTACTTAAATACATGACACATCCTACCGACCGCTTCACTTATTTACGTAGGACCCAAAAATAAATCCATAAAAAGTCACGGGTAAAAGGTTATATGATAATGAAGTACATCAGAAAATAAATAGTTAATGTCAAATATAAAGGATCTTTCTTTAATTCGATTCCTAAAGTCGCGTTTGCCTCCGTTAAGTCACGGGGGTAAAGTGTTCTTGTGTTACCACTATTATAATACTTATTTGCTTAGTATATTTACATGGCGCTGTCTAACAATACTGAGGTGTACACAGTATTAATGTTTACATGGTCCAACACCTCCGGGGTAGGATCTGACACACGACGGAATCCATTTACGTTACCCGAAAAGTTGTCAAACATGGCTGCTTGCTATGAAATATAGCGCCACACCTGACCATGGATAGTGTGAGGTATTGCAACTTAGCTCCATTCATTTCTATACAGCTGAGCTGCAACACTCACACTCCTTTGAGGCCTTGCTCACATTTTGCGTACGCAACTCATGCGCAACAGAACGCACTGAAATGAGCACCAGGTGTTTTGCATAACTCGCATGCTAAACACGTGGTGCTCATTCCTGAGGAAATTGGTTCTTAAACCAAGCCCCTCCACATTCGGTTAAAACCACTACGTGTGAACAAGGCCTAAAGGGACATGGGACATGAGGGAAGGCAATAATGTGGTACCCTCCCCCATGTCCTACATAGCCCCAGGTTGTGGCTGTACAAACTATTGTGTAATGGTGGATCCTAAACCTACAAGTTACCTCAGTATTGCATAATGGTCGCCACTGTGTTGGGTAAAGATTTGACAAAAAATATGCGCCAAATTCAATGCTAACCTACATCTTGTGCACGTGAATACCTCAATCTTACAACTCGATTCACATACATGACTAAAAAACCTGGTCATTGGCAAAAAAACAACAACACAAGTTTCATATTTTAATACAAAATTCCTGACTGAAATCTGCGTCAGATTTCGCATATACAAATCTGATGTGTGTGAACAAGGCCTTAGAGGTTGTACAAGTGCTTTCAACATCCGATCTGTGATGAAACCATTGGGGGTGTAGGGGTTTAAGCCACATATAGGCCCAAGTGCTATATACAAGACAATAGGACTATAATATTTGGGAAGGCCTACTACAGGGGCCTGTATACTCATTTAGCTCAGAAATGGGCCCTGTTTACTTTATGGGGCCCTTAGTGATCACCAAGTATCCTGTCAACAAACACCATATTAGAGATTTACTAAACGTGATGAGTAGTAACTTTTAGTAACCAGTCAGACTACCTCAGAAAGGCAAGATCTAATCAGTTTCTATGGGCTACTACCCCAAACTTACAGAAGTTTTTGAGGAAAAAATATTGGAGCTACACAAAAATTGGAGGATTCTGGGAAAGTTGGATAAAGACTAATATGCCTGCCACTGAAACATACCCAGCTTTCCAGTTTTATTAATACCAAATCTGTGAAGTGACCTAGCAAAGTCAACTAGTTATACCATTCCGGACTATGGGAATGCTGGGTAAAGACTAACATGGCTGTCGCTAAATCATATCCAGCTTTCCAAATTCATTGATACCAAATCTGAATAGCGACGTAGTAAAATTCACTAATACTACCATTCTGAAATATGGAAAAGCTGAGTAAAGACACTGAATCGTACCCAGCATTATAAAGCAACATCAACTATAACTACCAGTCAGGGCTAAGTAAAAGCTGGGTAATACCAAATATGGCTACTGCTGAATCTTACCCAACTTTTTGAGTTTATTAATACCAAATCTATATAGCGTGATAATGTTATTGCCCCAATTCTACCATTCCGGATTATGGGAAAGCTGGGTAAACTCTAATATGGCTGTCGCTGAATAAAAGCTTGGTTTCTACACTTCAGAATAGCAAATCTGTGTAAGCATAAAACAACATCAACTAATACTACCATTCAGGTCCATGGGAAAGCTGGATGATTTTTATTTTTAGATACTATTCATCAACTAAACTTAGAAAATGCTTCAGTAATGAATGAAACCCTATAGGTAATTGGGCTCTAGGCTCCTCTTTGCCCTTATAGGTCACCTACCTGCTTCTGGAGGGTGTTCACAGTTTCTGCCAGTTCTCCTTTCTGGTGGGATAAGTGGCTCAACTTGCTGCTGATCAATGAGACTTCTTGTAGGAGACTGAACATCAGCCACCCAATGCTAACAGCCACTGCAATGGCTAGCACATATACTAGGAAAGTCAATAGCTGCTTGAAGATCCCAGGTTTCTTAGATGATGATGAGGGTGATGATGAAGATGATGATGAGGAGGAGGAGGATGAGGACCCTTTGTTGGGTTTGGGGGTCTTCTTTGCCACGTCATTGCCAGCTGCAGCCTGGGTGTTATTTTCTGCAGAGTTGCTTTTATTCCTATGCCTTGCACTAGCCATGGTGTGCAGCCAGAGTGTGAGTGTGAGTGTGAGTGGGGCTATCACTAACTTAGTTAGGCAGCTTCCTTGTAGGGTTAGACCAATGATCTGCAGCACTGGAGTCAGAGGGGCTGGACTCAAGTCCTAAAGAGAACTTTCTAACTTTAGAAGTAGAGCAAAAAGTAAAAAAAAAACTTAGCACCCCCCACTCCTCCTGCTCACACCCAGCCTGGCTCCTCCTGCAGGAGGCTGGGGAGAATGCCACGCACACAGACAGCTCTCTGCTTACAATGAGACTGGGTGCTTCCTCAGACTAGCTGGGTGTTGTAGGTGTGGACTGATGAGGTGTCCTAAAACACTGAGATGGGGAGGCACAAGCTGAGATAGTTTGTAAAAACTTTGTGAAATAAAAGAAGGACCTGTATTTACTGTGGGACTACAACTTCCATAATGACCTTCTGTTTAGAATCAGGGAATCCAAATCATAGACTTGTTTCACCCCCTCATCCTCATAGACTGTAAGCTCTTGTGTCACCCCCTCATCCTCATAGACTGTAAGCTCTTGTGTCACCCCCTCATCCTCATAGACTGTAAACTCTTGTGTCACCCCCTCATCCTCATAGACTGTAAGCTCTTGTGTCACCCCCTCATCCTCATAGACTGTAAGCTCTTGTGTCACCCTCATAGACTGTAAGCTCTTGTGTCACCCCCTCATCCTCCTAGACTGTAAACTCTTGTGTCACCCCCTCATCCTCATAGACTGTAAGCTCTTGTGTCACCCCATCATCCTCATAGACTGTAAGCTCTTGTGTCACCCCTCATCCTCATAGACTGTAAGCTCTTGTGTCACCCCCTCATTCTCCTAGACTGTAAGCTCTTGTGTCACCCCCTCATCCTCATAGACTGTAAGCTCTTGTGTCACCCCCTCATCCTCATAGACTGTAAGCTCTTGTGTCACCCCATCATCCTCATAGACTGTAAGCTCTTGTGTCACCCCCTCATCCTCATAGACTGTAAGCTCTTGTGTCACCCCCTCATCCTCCTAGACTGTAAGCTCTTGTGTCACCCCCTCATCCTCATAGACTGTAAGCTCTTGTGTCATTCCCTCATCCTCATAGACTGTAAGCTCTTGTGTCACCCCTCATCCTCATAGACTGTAAGCTCTTGTGTCACCCCCTCATCCTCATAGACTGTAAGCTCTTGTGTCACCCCTCATCCTCATAGACTGTAAGCTCTTGTGTCACCCCCTCATCCTCCTAGACTGTAAACTCTTATGTCACCCCCTCATCCTCATAGACTGTAAGCTCTTGTGTCACCCCCTCATCCTCACAGACTGTAAGTCACCCCCTCATCCTCATAGACTGTAAGCTCTTGCGTCACCCTCATCCTCATAGACTGTAAGCTCTTGTGTCACCCCCTCATCCTCCTAGACTGTAAACTCTTGTGTCACCCCCTCATCCTCATAGACTGCAAGCCCTTGTGTCACCCTCTTCCTCATAGACTGTAAGCTCTTGTGTCACCCCCTCATCCTCATAGACTGTAAGCTCTTGTGTCACCCTCTTCCTCATAGACTGTAAGCTCTTGTGTCACCCCCTCATCCTCATAGACTGTAAGATCTTGTGTCACCCCCACATCCTCATAGACTGTAAGCTCTTGTGTCACCCCCTCATCCTCATAGACTGTAAGCTCTTGTGAGCAGGGCCCTCATTCCTATTGTTTCATCTGCTCTGTAATGTCTCAATTTGTCAGTATGTGGACTCCATGATCTGTACAGATGGTTCTATACAAAAAAAGATCTATTTGTATCATACAGTATTGCACAGACTGTGGAACTACAAGTACCAGAATGTCTGCACTGCATTGCTTGGTTGCCTTTGCGTGATACATTTTAATACTATATGCTGATGTGCTGTGAAATCTATGGAAGAACCCAGCAGGTCTATAGCTAGGGGGTGACTCCTTTGTAACTCAACCCTATCTAGAGCGCCACCACATGGGGAATAGAATATGACACAGTTCCCTGAGTTGAGTCACATGGTCACAACACTTTGGAAATTTTTAACAAGGGAGTAATTACAGGGATAACTGCCATAGCAGCTACTATGGGGCCCACAGTGTCAGGGGGCCCTGGCACCTGGTGTTTTGCATGTGAATATGTGTGCATATGTGATGTGTATATGCTCTATGTCTTTATGTGTTTATGATGCATGGGTCCATATGGTAGTGTATGTATGTGTGTATATCTGGTGTGTAGTGTATATATGTATGTGTGTATATCTGGTGTATAGTGTATGTATGTATGTGTGTATATCTGGTGTATAGTGTATGTATGTATGTGTGTATATCTGGTGTGTAGTGTATGTATGTGTGTATATCTGGTGTGTAGTGTATGTATGTATTTGTGTATATCTGGTGTGTAGTGTATGTATGTATGTGTGTATATCTGTGTAGTGTATGTGTGTATATATGGTGTGTAGTGTATGTATGTATATCTGGTGTGTAGTGTATGTATGTGTGTATATCTGGGGTGTAGTGCATGTATGTATGTGTGTATATCTGGGGTTTAGTGTATGTATGTGTGTATATCTGGTGTGTAGTGTATATATGTGTGTATATCTGGTGTGTAGTGTATGTATGTATATCTGGTGTGTAGTGTATGTATGTATGTGTGTATATCTGGTGTGTAGTGTATGCATGTATGTGTGTATATCTGGTGTGTAGTGTATGTATGTGTGTATATCTGGTGTGTAGTGTATGTATGTATATCTGGTGTGTAGTGTATGTATGTATGTGTGTATATCTGGTGTGTAGTGTATGTATGTATGTATATCTGGTGTGTATGTATGTATGTGTGTATATCTGGGGTGTAGTGTATGTATGTATGTATGTGTGCATATCTGTTGTGTAGTGTATGTATGTGTGTATATCTGGTGTGTAGTGTATGTGTGTGTATATCTGGGGTGTAGTGTATGTATGTGTGTATATCTGGTGTGTAGTGTTTGTATGTGTGTATATCTGGTGTGTAGTGTATGCACTCAGTCTTTGCTAAATTTGATGACAGTGGGACAGATTAAATCAGGCTGACGCGTCATATGTCCTAATAATCGGCTGCGTTGGCATCAGGTGTGCCACCATTATTAAGAGAATATATCCCGGGCCTGTGCCACCCACATGAATTAAAATATAGGACAGCTAAGAGCTGGGATAAGTGTAATAATTTAGCTAAGCTTATGTGGCCCTGCCCACACGATTTCTACGAATAGGCATTGACATCAGAGGTTTTCCAAAAATTGCCCCATTTTCAATACATCTTTATGGTTCTCAGGAAATAGTATTTCTACAACATTGGGGCACATTTACTAGGGGTCCGAACTGCGCATTTTCGTTGGGTTACCCGACTTTTTACCGTTTTGCCCTGAATTACCCCAGGTTTTTGTCCAGGACCGGATTGTGGCGCATCGGTGCTGGCTTGCATGCGACACAAATCGGGGGGGGGGGGGGGGGGGGCGTGGACGTCGGACAACCCGACTGATTCGGACAAATTATGGAATTTAAAAACTAAATTGTGTCGCAAGATCTGCACTCACATGCACCGGGAAGAAGAAGGTGAACTCCGGCGGACCTCAGTGGGGGAAGCGACGGATACCGGAAATCGGGCGCACGATCTTAGTGAATCCGGGAAGATCCGAATCCTCGTTGGACAACATACAGCAAGGATCGCGACGGGACTGGTATGTAAATGTGCCCCATTGAGTTTCTCTGACCTTAAAGGGTTACAACGAGAATTTATTGAGGTTTTATTATGACTAGTTTAGAGCTCTTTACCATTCTTCATCCTAAGGGTGATGCCACACATGGCGTTTTTAGTCTGTATTTAGGCATGAGTTTTCAGTCCGTAAAAAAACGCATGCCTTTTTGACCATTTTTGTCTCTTTTTCCCAATTATCTTAATAGATAAAGGGTGATGCCACACATGGCGTTTTTGGTCCATTTTTAGTCCGTTTCTCCCAATTATCTTAATGGATAAACAGGTTGTAAGCAGCCAAATGCATGTTAAACTGCCAAAAACGGACTGAAAACGGATGTTTAAAACGGACCAAAAACGCCATGTGTGACATCACCCAAACAGGTTGTAAGCAGCCAAACGCATGGTAAATGGTCAAAAACTGATGCATTTTTCATTTTTATACAATCTGAAAAAACCCATGCTTAAAAATGGACCAAAAACGCCATGTGTGGCATTACCCTTAAAGGGGTGGTCCAGGTCCTTAACAAAACTGCTAATAGGCTGCTTAGTGTAAATGAATCCAAATCAGCTTACCTGCACCATAAGTTCCACTGCAGACGCCCAATTGTGAGCTTCAGAAGTCGCTCCTGTATTGTAGACCATGCTTACCCATAGTATTAGGGGTGCCTATTGGGGCTCAAACACTGTATAATACCCCCATATGTTGGCTCACCCCTATATAATGCGTTTTTGGTTGGCAGACACAAACTAGTGACATCAAAACACCTTCCTATGTCTAAGAAGCAGAGGATTAATGGTGGAGCAGGGAGCCTACAACTCCCAAGGATGGACGTCGGAGTTAAAACCAAGACACAGGGCACATTTACGAACCCAGCCGCTGGAGTTCACAGAAAGTGCATAGTCCGTGTATCATGCACTGTGCCGCGATTCACTAACATCGTATGCCCGATATCCTGCATGTGTCGCTTCCCCACTCCGGTCCGACGGGGTTCACCTTCTTTTTCGTGGTGCATGTAAGTGCATTGGATTGCGACACAATTTGAAAGTTATATCAGTCCGAATCAGTTGGATCGTCCGACGGCGCACCCCCTAAATCGTGTCGCATGGAAGCTAGCGCAGCTGTGCCAGAAAATGGTTGCGCATGCCAAAATTCCGGCGAAAAATCCATGTAATCCCCAAAAAAGGCGCACAGTCCGACAAAAGTGTGATCTGCAACCCTTAATATATATGAGCCCCATAATGCTCACAGCCCAGGAAAGCATCCGAAATCTGGGACTGTTCCATCTAATCCTGGACAATTTGGAAGTAGTTTGGAACCTGGACCCTGCAAGAGCGTAGAAACTTTCCCTGTTAACGTAGGAATGACTTGTCAGTTAAGGTGCCAGGGGTGCCAGAAAAATAATACAAAGGGGTGAAGGTAGAGTCTAATCCAGAAGCAAGGTCGAGATCCAAACACTAGGATGAGCTTTTCAGAGCAGTAGAGGTGCACCGACACACCAGGCCACACCCCCAGAGCACTGAAAGGAAAAAAATTCTCAAAAAATGACCGATCTCTGCAAATCATTTGAATTTACAGAATGCAATTTACACAATGCTGGTTTTATTTGGGAGGTGGTAAACACTAGTTCTCAGTTGGGGGAGTGATCAGACGTCATGTCATGTCTTGTTCCCTAATGTAACTTGCAATTTCTATGTGCACCAGAAGGTGGCGCTGCAAAGCACTACATGAGATCCTAGTACTGTATTGTCCATGCAATGTAATACTCCAGGATACGACTTGTCTTCAGGTCACTGTGTACCGCTTCCTAAGACAAGGTACAGCTGGAGTCAGACAAGACTAACACAGGCGCCAATATTACAGATGAAAATCGTTTGGCGCGATAATTGGTCTAACTGCATCATGGTAATCGCTGGTGCTGTTAGTACAAGACATAGACATTAGAGCCACAGACTTGGACACGTGCCCGTAGTGTGCATGATAGGTCAGGTCTCAAGCCCTATTTTTGCGCTGTCCCTAACCCTGCACCCTAGTGTGACCACACACAAGTAGAATACCCCCCACCCAACCCTGCCCCCTTCCACACTGTTTTATGCCCCCCTGTTCTCCCCCTGCCCCCTAATATGAGCCACCATTTAATAAGCCCTCCCTTTCCAGTAGCCCCCTACTTATAATGCCCCCAACTTAAACTGTGGTTTGGGGGAGCACTGTGAGGAGGGTGCATTATAAATAATTGTTGTTCTTGTTTTTGTTGTAAATTTACCTCTTTTCTGTAGCCCCCTCTTATAATGCCCCCTTTCTGTGACTCATTTCCGCTTTCCATTTGCACCACCATTTATAATACACATTTATAACACCCTTCACATATGATACCCCGTTTTCTGTAGCTCCTTCCTTAAATAGGACCTTTCACTACCCTGCACATGTGGACACAAATTTTCCATTCTATAGTGGATACTACACAGGTGCAGGGGCACTTTGAATTTTTCTTTCTAGCCCCCATGGTTGCTGAGATATCAGTCCCAGTATTTGACCATTATAATACTCTCCACTGTCAGAGAGGAGGAGCTGGAGTAAAGGAGGGGGCATGTGTTATGATAATCTTCTCTGATACTGAGTCACTGAGAAGATTATCATATCACAATCCTCCATTCCAGCACCTCTGTTCTGACAGTGCAGAGGATTATAATTGTCAGATACTGGGACTGATATCTCAGAAACCGTGGGGGCTACAGAGGCACTTTGCCCCTGAATCTGTGCAGGATCCCTTACTGAACGGTATGTTCATCTCCTCATCTGTAGCTTTCCGACGTATAATTCCTCATTTTCTATACTGCCTTATGATTATGATGCCCACATTCTGTAGCTTTCCCACTTTTGCCCCCTTTCCTGTAGCACCCCCATTTATAATGCCCCTTTTTCTATAGCCCCCACATATAATGCACTTTTTTCTGGAGCTACTTGACTTATTCTTCTTTCCTGTAGCACTTCCATTTATTATACCCCCATTTTTTAGTTCCCATAATTATGATATTCCCTTTACTATTAACCTCCCGCTGCTGTGTGTGGCTGTGAAGCAGGCAGGATGACATCATCAGGAAACACCAGAGGCTTGAAGGTGAAGCTGGGAGCCGACGTCTCCCTGCTTCATCATTGCATTCAACTCTGTGTCCAGACTTTTCTGATAGGCCTCATTCACATACAAATTCAAAGGCAGTGGTGATTTTCACAGATACACCCCAATAACTAAATGATAGATAAAGGAAGGGGGGCTTGGCATAGATTTGGGTCCTGCAGCATCAATTTATGCCTCTGCCCATCCTCTTGGTGTAAATATGGCTGGGGTAGTGATGTGTTGTTCGCGAAAGAGCTGGCTCTGAGAGCCGCTCTTTTTCGTGAACAATGGGAGCCGCCTCCGATGGCTCACTTAACCCCGCACCTAACCAGCTCACCACGCCCCCTTTAACCCGATACAATCGTATTAAAAGGGGAGTGGTGTGGGGTGAATGACTGGCCTGCAGCTCCCTATTATATATTTAATAGGGAGCCATTCAGGAGCCAGAAGAGCCGGCTCTTCTTAGTGAGCAGAGCCTAATGAGCCAGCTCACTTAGAAGAGCCGGAATTCCCATCACTAGGCTAAAGATGTAGCATATGACTACTTTTATGTAGTCAGCAACATAGCAAAGAATATAGCAAAGATTTGCTGCCAACAGTGGTGAAAACCGGTACTGCAAGTGACTGGAAGCTGCATAAAGACTACAGATGAACAGTTTACAATAGTATCTTGTATTAGGGAGATTGAGGGGCGGTTTATATATTGTGGTTTCTTATAAGACTGACATCATGTTCTGGTTCCGTTGTTTTATTTTGGAAACCGCACATTTGTCCTTACATGGGATAAAAAATCTTTTGAACCCCAGTAGGTGCCATATCCTGGGTGCAACCGCAACATGTACCCCCCTATAATTCTGAGAAGTGAGGTCAATTTTATGCTTCCTTTGACTTTAAAGGGGTTTAAATGAGAAATATCTGTTCGGGGTCACAAGACTACGACCGCTAGGGATGACCTAAACTGATGTCCTAATGTGAATGGGTGGGCGGGTGTTGCATATACCTGGCCGTGCTCAATCCACCCCACTTATATGGGGAGCTCCAAATGTGGGTGTTGAAATGTAGAAGTCAGGAGGTGTCGGCTCTCAGGGTGTTATAAGAGAGAGGGGGACACAATTGAATTTGGTGGTGGGGGAGGCTGGTGTAGAAGAAGATGTCACTAGTTTTAGAACAGACTGTAGTTGGATGGTGAATTCTAGAAGGTATAGCAACCACCAAGCTTCCTGTGCCTATTGTGTGAACTGTAACCACGTATATATTGTGCCTCTGCGGAGACAAGCAATTTCTTGAAGTTTTATCGCATCCTCTTTGTCTGTGGTTCTTACATATATTGTTCTGGTGAAAGACCAGTCTGACATGATGTTCCCACCTCTTTACCCCTTTTTTTGTGCTATAAAACTTCTAATATGTGTTATCCATGGCCTCCTTCCTTCTAAAATACATTTGGAAAATGATGCTAGTGAGTCTGAAGGGCTCCTGGAAGTGTTACCAGATCCCCTCAGCGCTGCAGCTTTACAGGCTGTTACACTGTGCAGGAACATTTATGCCTCCCACTGTGTGCTGAAACTTCCTGTGCTGGTGGAGCAGAAACGGGGGAGGGGGTGAGATAGTCCAACAGCTTGTGAATCTGTAGCATGGAGGGGCCATAGCTATAGCTTACCGACAGTAACACTGTGCTGGAGCATGCCCCTCCCCCCTCCTCTCTTGAATCTTTGCCCCTCCTTCTGCCTGCTGCAATCTCACATAGAGGGAGGAGGAAGTGCTTCTGCACAGTGTAACAGCCTGTGAAGCAACAACTTGGAGGAGCTCGTTATGCTTCAGGCTTATTAGCATAATTTTAGAAGTAGATTTTAGAAGGAAGGAGGCCATGGATAACAAGAAGATTACCATAGTCCTGATGCCTGGATCTATGAGTAATGTCCCTGGTTTATCATGATGGATTTTTGTTATCTGGTATAAAAATGTGGACTCTCCTGAGTCATAATATCACATAAAACCATTGAGTCACGTCAGATTGTAAACACGACTCAGCACCAACCTATGTGTCATCTATAAATTGAGAGCATTTTGGAATAAAATCTATTACATGGAGATGGTGACTAACGCGACCTCCCACTACATCAACCGCAGATTCTGTTCTGTGTTTCCGCTACAGATTCATTATACTGTAAAACCTGGCAAGTCCTTAAAGGGGTATTCCCATCTTAAAGGTAATGTGTGACCTGATAGTTAAGGTGTCCTGAACCATAAGCAGGTCGCTCTTTCCTTAGACTATATTGTACTCAACCACTATGGGCACCTAAAATGGCACGGCCATAGCAGTTCTCACTTTTTTTTTAACATTAACAATCCTAGAAATTCGCACTGCAGATAAGACTTAATCCTACTGCGCATCATACAATATTAAAGGGTAATTCTCTACGGATCTGCTCTTTAACTGCGAGTTTCATTCATGTTGTTCCTCATATCATGCGGTGTGAATTTTCAATGAAAATCTATATAAAGTACTGATTCAGGTCTACCTTGTTGTAAAGAGCCCCCAGAAATGTATAGGAAGGTGAACATTTTCGCTTGATGCCCAAAATTGAGCTCTCTCACCCTAGCGGAGATCCCTTGTAAACCTTCTGTCACCTCCAAGTTACAAGGACCCCCAGGGGTCCCTGATCGATGGCTTTCTCTTGCCAAAGCTTGGATGAAGCCTAAATTCTTCTGATCAGTGTCTACCAAGGGGATGTCAAGGTTGGCCGGGGTTGAAAGGGGTGAGGTACCTGATGTCCACACATGAAATGTATAGGATGATGCAAATTCTTGCGAGAAATCCCCAAGATTGTGCTCTTTTACCCTAGTGGGTGGCAAGGACCACTTTGAAAGACATGGGAGCCCTTTAAACCTTCTGTAACCCCCCAAGGGTCCGTGATTGATGGATTCCTCTTGCCAAAGCTTGGAAGAAGCCTAAATTCTCCTGGTCAATGGACCCAAGGTTGGACTACAAGGTCTGCCAAGGTTGGCCGAGGTTGAAGAAGGTGAGGAACCTAAAGTCCACACATGCCTCCCTATGTCCACACAGCATAATGCTGACGGCCTGGACATCCAACCGTAAAGCTCGGCACATAGAGGAGACTTCAATCAAATATGCCATCTCAGTGCGATCCCACTGCAACTATGTATGGGCACCCCACAGTCTTTGGTTTCTGCACCATAAGGCGTACCACAAGCAACCCGCCATGGGATTCCCTATTCTGATCAATGGTTCTGGTCTAAACCACTGATAAGAATGGAAACTATAATTGATCTTAATCAGATGGCTGAGAAGTGATTCCAACCCCAAAGAGAATCCTACAAGTCATTGTCACTTCCAATGACCACTTTGAAAAGAGGTGGGTTTCCTTGTAAACCTTCTGTAACCTCAGAAGAACCCCCCAAGGGGCCGTGATCGACACTTTACTTTTGCCAAAGCGTTGTGAATACTAAATTCTCATGGTCAATGGACCCAATGTCCACCAAGGAGATGTCGAAATTGGCCAGGGGTTGAAGGGTGTGAGGAACCTGATGTCCACTTATGTCTTTTGATGTCCATACTTGACAAAGTTGGTTTCTCTGGCCACTGGTCAACTACAAGATGCCCCTCAAGACCCCTGGCATACAACAAGCTCCCCCACTATGGGATTCCTTATTCCGAACAATGGTTCTTGGCCGAACAACTGACAAGAATGGGTATTATACTTGATCTTAGTCAGAAGTCTGAGAAGTGATACCAACCACAAAGAGAATCCTGCAAGTCATTGTCCTTGGAAATCTATGGTGTCACTGGACACCTGTACAATTGTGAGCACTGATACAAGTCCTAGGGGGCACGGACACAATGTACTCCCACCAGATCACACGGATTGTTTCCAGAATTAAATAACACCATAAAAAAAGAGGAAACAAAAATCAAAATGCATAAAATAATAGAGCAATTAAAACATATATATATTTTGCTATTCTGACCATTGGTGGACCTTTTCTGTGTATTTTGTCTTTTTACATGGATTCGTTTTAATTGATCTAATAAAGTGTTAATTTATGCTTTCTACATTTTGGTTTTTGTTTCCCTTTTTTGTGTGGTTTTTACCTGTACAGTTGTATAAGATTCCTATACATGTGGAAGTGACACTAGCAGGGGCGTAACTTTAGGGGGTGCAGAGATTTAGGGGCCCCTTATGGTGTCACTTTCCCATATGAGAAGACTATTACTATAAACCATACATTATAGTCGGGCCCGGCACAGACTTTGCACCAGGGCCCATCAGCTTCTAGTTACGCCACTGGACACTAGTGACCGTGGGGTTATACAGAACTGTGCAACATGTCCATGTCTTCTCCTTGATGGGAGAACTATTAAACTTGACAGATTTGTCTTTCCTCCTCTATGCTTCAACCTCCAGTTTGGGTTAAAGCGAGGTAAACCATAGCATATAGCAGAGATTATATGTTCTGTGTACTTTAACTTCTTGCTTCCAATGTTAAACTAATAACAACCCACCCCTTCCCCATTTATAGTGTCTTCTTCTTACAAAGCAGAGGGGAGTTTTGGCCACCTCTATATCATGGTCCATACGTGACTACTACCACTGCACCTCCTATAGCTTAAAGGCGTTGTACCAAGTTTAACTGATGGGTGTTTGATTGCTTGGACCCCAACTAATACCAAAAACATGGGTCCTATTTTCATAGCAGCGCCAGGTCGAGCATCCTTACTGCCACTCCTTTCAATTCTATAAGAGCTGCAGAAATTGAGCACAGTGTCCCCCGCTCCATCTCCATCACTCTCATAGACAGTGAATTAATACCTGGACACACTCCATAGTTAACTTAGGAATCAATGTCTAGCCCTGTCTTTGAAAAATTGTGTGACTTTTTGGGACTCGGCTCCATTTTTAATGTATAGGCACCTATTGGTTAAATTGTAAAAAGCGTATATACAACTTATGTGAAGTGACACTGTTTATGATGGGAGTGTAGGGCATCAATACTATGCTGGGCAACCCTTTACATGGGTCAGTGATGGAGAACAGAAGATCCTAAGTACTCTCATTCTGATCACTGGACAATTATGAAAATTATACTTGAAAACCATCCAAAATTTTTCAGGATAGTCCATATCTTTCAGACACAGTTCTGGCAAATTCTTACACATTTACACATGCCCCACGATTTCTGTCGCATGAAAGACGGCAAAATCCGATCGCATGCGACACAAACCCCTTCTTAATTCCTGTCCCTGCGACGCAAATCCCGAAAAACATGAACAGTCCAACGGATATGTGATCCGCTGATCCCTAGTAAATAAGCCCCAAAATGTCCATGATTATAAAAGGTTGTCCTTTCTATTGAGTGATTTCGACGGTCAAAAAGGAAGCTATGGGGCAGATGGACAGTATTATCTATTAGTGTCCATTTAAATCTAAGACAGATCTATCGCATACGGCACGGCTGCATTATAAACCAGTGTGAACGGAGTCCTGTAATAAGTTGAGAACAAAGCAGAAGCACCTTCAGAGCTGCACTTCTGTCACTCAACATGTCAAAATTGCTGCGAAATATACAGACACCCTTCAAATATCTCCGCTTCCAGAACCCCTCTGGGGTAAGTAGACAAAACCTTTAAATTGCATCAGTTCTAGGTCAATCCCTGCATGCATTGTAAACTCTGCCCTCTTCCTGGTGCCCCATCTCTGAAGAATAGCCACCCCCCTCCCTCCACCATCTGCAGAAGCACAGCCAGGACATGAAAGGGTTATCCCTACCCCCTCCTATTGTGCAGCCCTCTGCCACTCCCCAGTAATGAGTCACTCTGCACCGCCCCCTGCTGCCTGTCTCTAGGTAATGCTGCAGCTAACATGGAGGCTGTGTGATGGTGATGTGTGTGCTCCCTACTCCTGGACCCTCTGTGTGACTATGGAGGGACCCCCTGTGTATAGATGAGGACACCACTAACCCCCCTGCTCCTTTGGATCTCCTGCTCACCATGGCTGGGATTATCAAGAAGCAGATCTTGAAACATTTATCCAGGTCAGTGTTTATGTTTCCATTGTAAAGCACTGGATACATTGTAACAAACACTGCAGGGCTGCTACATCTAGGGCCAGGCGTGTTTACATGAATAGGTGGGGGGGCTATAAATAATTGATTATAGGGAGAAGAGGTGTGGGAGGGCGAGATTTGTGGTGTTGGAGGGGGTTTTGTTGACCCTTAAAGGGTTAATGACTTGTGATGCCGCTCTGGTCTACTTTGACTGGGGGTATGTAGAGATTAGAAGTCTGGGTAAACATGATGTCATGTTATGGAACTGAGGGGACGCCGCCGGTGACATCTGTGACTGGTACCGGTTGCTCGGTCCGGGACTCTTTAAAGGTCTGGTTACTGCGGTGGATCCCACAGATCAATTATTTCCTTCCTTCACCAGGTTTTTTTCGGGGAATTTACTACTGTACACGAAGCACGTTATTAGATGAAGGCGGAGAATTGACAGACTCATCCTGATGCCAACCCCTTGTGGGGTTTTCTTAAAGGGGAACTCTACTAACACATGACAGACAGGGTCTTACGTAATCCCCCGTTTAGTGCCCAGCTGAGATTTCAGTAACTTGACGTCAGCTCTGGAAGGGGCAACGTATCTAGGCCACAGCTTCTTCTTTACCTGGCACTGCCATCTCTTATGTGTTCTTTACATTGCCTCCTTGAACCAATAGTATATTCTAGGACTACCTCCGGGTTTCTCTTCTTTGCGTTGGCACAGTGTCAACACCACCCTCCCCTTGCCAATGACTGTATCCTCACGTTGGCATGCCTCGATGCTCCATACTTGGTTTATTGCTCACTGTCTAGGAATCTGGAGTTCGCATCATCTTGATTTTTGCCAACATCCCGGTCAGTTTTGGAACTTTTACTAGTGGGTTAGACGTGTAACCCTCTGGGCGTCTATAACTTATATACATGATGTCATGGAGAAGCTTCTTCTTGTTTTGTAGTGATGTGGATTTCTTCCAAGTGATGATTTTTTTTCCAAGGTGTAGCCGAGCTGATCATGTTAGAGCATCAAATTTTAGAATGATACTATGAAACCATGGGAAGCATTTTCCCACCGGAAGCTAAATTAAAGGGCATCTACCACCCGGATGAAGGACTGTATGCAAATGAGCCACATAGATATTAATGGAGCCTGGAGCCCCTCAGGCTCATTTGCATACAATCTTTCATCCTGGTGGTAGATGTCCTTTAATAAAATCTTGTTGTTTACAAACTTACCACTAGAGCGGCAGTATAGGGTACTAGTTGGACTGGGGTTCCAGATAAAATTATTCTGGAGACCTTCCATACTAGGAATAGTAGCCTTAAATTTGGGATGTCTTCTGCTTCACCTTTGGTGTCTAGTATTAGGTGAGAGCCTGGACCCATCATAAGATACTCTAGTACGACACAAGGTATATGACACAAGTTTTATATATCTTGGTGTAGCAATGGATATTGTACTTTGTAAGCAGGGTCAAAATCCAAAGTCAAGGCTCACTATCTGGCCTCCTTAGATGCCAAGTTCTGGGCAAGGTCCACAAGGAGTTCCTTAGTTTAATACATTATCATATACATTGGTGAAATGGAATTTTAGAATAAAAATAATCTTGCTTTTTACGGACACAAATTGTCACAGAGACCCTTTTATTCTTGTAAGTAGATTTGAACCAGCCCCAACAATACCCACGGAACTATGGAAGGACATCCTTCAAAAGTTGTGCCATCACCAACATTTCCAAAGGTGCATTGAAATGGGCAGGTGGTTGCGGTGCCCAAGATACATGGACCAGCTCCTGACAGTCCTTGTGTTCTAGGAACTGAACCCACCATCCCTTTCCTTTTAACCATGGAAATGTAAGTGATGGTTTGCAGCTCCTGTTGGTTTCAGGTTGAAAAATAACCCTCAGCTCTAGATCATGTGGGATTACATATATTCATGATTTACAGTTTCCATAACTTCTACTGAACCTTTGCTCCATCCAAAACATTGATTGTGCCCGGGTCCTGGAGGCTCTTAGAGTCAGACAGACGACCAACTTCCAGAGGTTCCTGGAAAGGGGTGTTAAGGTCTTGGAAGTTCATTAGATGATATAGAAAAACCACAAAGCTAAGATGGGCGGCCGTCTCTCGAAGGCCCCCGGGTGCCCATCTCGGCACCCGGGGGCCTTCGAGAGACGGCCGCCCATCTCGGCACCCGGGGGCCTTCGAGAGACGGCCGCCCATCTCGGCACCCGGGGGCCTTCGAGAGACGGCCGCCCATCTCGGCACCCGGGGGCCTTCGAGAGACGGCCGCCCATCTCGGCACCCGGGGGCCTTCGAGAGACGGCCGCCCATCTCGGCACCCGGGGGCCTTCGAGAGACGGCCGCCCATCTCGCCACCCGGGGGCCTTCGAGAGACGGCCGCCCATCTCGCCACCCGGGGGCCTTCGAGAGACGGCCGCCCATCTCGCCACCCGGGGGCCTTCGAGAGACGGCCGCCCATCTCGCCACCCGGGGGCCTTCGAGAGACGGCCGCCCATCTCGCCACCCGGGGGCCTTCGAGAGACGGCCGCCCATCTCGCCACCCGGGGGCCTTCGAGAGACGGCCGCCCATCTCCGGAAGGCCCCCGGGTGGCGAGATGGGCGGCCGTCTCTCGAAGGCCCCCGGGTGGCGAGATGGGCGGCCGTCTCTCGAAGGCCCCCGGGTGGCGAGATGGGCGGCCGTCTCTCGAAGGCCCCCGGGTGGCGAGATGGGCGGCCGTCTCTCGAAGGCCCCCGGGTGGCGAGATGGGCGGCCGTCTCTCGAAGGCCCCCGGGTGGCGAGATGGGTGGCCGTCTCTCGAAAGCCCCCGGGTGGCGAGATGGGCGGCCGTCTCTCGAAGGCCCCCGGATGGCGAGATGGGTGGCCGTCTCTCGAAAGCCCCCGGGTGGCGAGATGGGTGGCCGTCTCTCGAAAGCCCCCGGGTGGCGAGATGGGCGGCCGTCTCTCGAAGGCCCCCGGGTGGCGAGATGGGCGGCCGTCTCTCGAAGGCCCCCGGGTGGCGAGATGGGCGGCCGTCTCTCGAAGGCCCCCGGGTGGCGAGATGGGCGGCCGTCTCTCGAAGGCCCCCGGGTGGCGAGATGGGCGGCCGTCTCTCGAAGGCCCCCGGGTGGCGAGATGGGCGGCCGTCTCTCGAAGGCCCCCGGGTGGCGAGATGGGCGGCCGTCTCTCGAAGGCCCCCGGGTGGCGAGATGGGCGGCCGTCTCTCTAAGGCCCCCGGGTGGCGAGATGGGCAGCCACACCTGTTTAGTAGGAAGCCATCCTGGACTATTTGGTTATATCACATCACCATTAAATAGACAAAGTGATTTACTTCCCGGCACGCTGAAAGCATGAATAATTAAATGGTGCATTAATAATACAGTCATCTCGCCTGATTATTTCTTTTTCATTGTAAATTCCACTTTGAGTAAAAACATAAGAATGACACCAGTCACCATAACTTCCCATTAATGATGCTGTAAATCGCAGGGAGTCATATCTTCCCTCATTATGATGTCATGGGTGTTAGAATAACTGTATTAATGTCGGTATGGACGGATTATAATGTAATAGGTAATTATACTTTATTAGGAGGCGTAGGGATGATCACTGATCATACAGGCTGGGCAGAACTAGGACAACCCGGTTTTATTTCAGATTCTAGGAATGTGATCATATACAAGATCTTTGGGATGATGTGGACGCTGAATATTGGATTAGTACATTTCCTTTAAGGGGTAGATTGATGGATTTCGGCTGTATGTATAGATGCGCGTCTATTGTATCGTGTTAGTATTGATCCCGATGTAATAGGACGCTGATGTATGGCCTGATACAGTCCCGTTCATTCACTATTGAGTAGTCTCTAAGGAGAGGGACAAATAGGACAAGTGGTGTGTACGTCACAGCTATAGAGTCACCTTTCTCTCGGATTTCCTGTAAGAGTCATCTGAAACGCCTCGGTGCTCCTGCAGCGGGAATGCGAGATATAGAGAAATGCTGAAATACTCTGCACCGCAGGACACTGGTTCTGTGTGTTTTGTGCTGCTGTTGTTCCTTGTGAAGGGTAAATAGTTACCGTATGTTATGTATTCACCTACAGGAACAATGTAACAAAAAGTGACATAGTTTTCCTTTACCATGTAAACAAAGGGAAGAAAAGGGGCCTCCCTGACCCAACAAGGACCTTCCAAGACCTGGTTATCTTTCCTTAGCTCCTAGCCCTCCAGGTTCTGCATATCTGTCTTGTGGCTCTGATCCTCCAACACTTGGCTGCCTGTCTTGTGGCCCTGAGATCCTTTTTTGTGGCTCTATCTCACCAGGGCCTGGTCATCTTTCTTTAGCTCCTGTCCCTTGTGGGCATGGCTGCCTACCATGTGGTGCTGACCTGATAGGATCTGGCTGCCTGTCTTGTGGTCCTGACCCTCTTGGACTTGGTTTTCTTGTCTTCTAGTCCTTACCCTCCCAGACCTGGCCGTCTGTTTTGTGGTCCTTACCCTCGGGAACTTGCCTTCTTGTCTTATGGTCCAGATCCTCCTGGGTTTGGCTGCTTTCTTCTGGACCAGACCCTCAGGAACTTGGTACTTTTTTATGGTTGAGATCCTCCTGGGTTTGGCCTTCTGTTTTAGCTGCTTGATTTGTGGTCCTGGATCTTGAGCTCCATGTTTATGGTCCAGATCCTCCTGGGCTTGGCTGCCTGTTATGTGGTCCTGACCCTCCAGTACTTAACTACCTTTCTTCTGGTCCTGACCCTCAGGAACTTGGTTACTTGCCTTATGGTCAAGATCCTCCTGGGTTTGGCTTCCTGCCCTAGCTGCGTGATTTGTGGTCCTGGATCTTGAGCTCCTTGTTTTCCAAAGTGTTTTGAGCTTCTTACTCTCTGGAGCCAATACTACAGTAGAACCAATAGTCTCAGGTTTTCTGTCATTAATTTGTCTACTTTGCTGTACAGACTGGGACAGGAGTAGCAAAGTCAGCGTATTATAATTAACCGGTGAGCATGTAAAAGACAGTTTAATTGTACTGCTGGAAGCCCAAATAAGGGTAGTGACATAATACACGAAGATATTGCATCTCACATGTCAACCATTTGGTCTCTGGAGTATCTGGGACCTTGCTGATTTTCTTGGGTCCTGACCCTCGGAGACCTGGCTATCTGTCTTGTGGTATTGACCTTCCCTGACTTGGCATCCTGTCTTCTGGTCCTGACCCTTTCAGACTTGGCTTCATGTCTTCTGGTCCAGATCCTCCAGGTTTGCTTCCCGTCCTGTAGCCTTATCAGGCTTCCTCGTGGCCCTGAACATATAGGACATTGGCTTCTAATTTTATAGTGCAAATTCTCCTGGTCTTGGCTTCCCTTCTTGTGGCCCAGACCTGACCGCCTGATTTGTGCTCCTGGATCTTGAGCTTCTAGTGTGCTATGGATAGTGTTTGACCTCCTATCTGTTTAGGCCCTTGCCACAATACTAGAGTAGACATGATGGTCTCACAATTTCTGTATAATTTGTCTACTTTTCTGTACAGACTGGGAGAGAATCAGCAAAGACAGCTCATTGTTATTTACTGGTGAGCATGTAAATGATTGTATTTTACTGATGGAAGCCCAAATATGCGTGGTGATCTGATACACACAGATAATGCATCTCACATGTCACCCATTGGTCTCTGGAACATCCCATGTAGAAGAACTAAAAAAAAGCAATGTCTTGGATCTTCTCTGATGTTATCACTCTTCTGTCTTCCCCTCTATATTGGCATATGATTATCGCTCTCTCACAGTGATAATCATATGGTAACACTCATGTGTTAGTACACAGCTATATAAACACACACTACAATAAAGATGATTACATTGGATACTAAAAGGAATAAAACTGCAACGTATAGAAAACGCGTCTATTTTCCTAAAAACATGAAGCCATTTAAAGGGAAAGCCTGAAGCATGTCCCCAATTATGATCTAGTCAAGTAGTGGTCTCTTCTTTCCGAGAGGAGGTACATCATTCGCTCATGTGACCAGTGGTTGGATTCAAGTTGCTTTACTGAAGAGATCTAACACCTTCAGTCACTACAGGCAGCTCTGAACAAGTGCTGTGACTGAGGGGTCTTGATCTCCTCTGTACAGGGACCTACATTTTTCCTTGGTTTAATGATCTAATGATTTGTTTGCTCTCAGGAGAGGATAACCATATGACCAAGACCCAGACATATTTTGTGATATGCATTCAGTGAAGCCCAGTCCTAACACCTGCCACTTATACTAGAAACTTATGGTGCCCATATAGATTAGAGTGGACTGATTTTGGAACTGGCTAGTCATATGATTTTTATGTGGCCCTAGCTTTCCCATAAAGCATGCCAGAAATTTTGGTTATTCAACTTTTCTAGAGCCATTGGCTCCCAATGTTATAATACTGACTATAAAAGTAGCTGAAACATACCTTTGTAACCACCACCTAATGAATCAGTGCAACTGATTGTATGCAAATCATGCCACAAGTGCACTAAAGGCGGAGCCTGTCTTGAAGAAATTGTCTACCGACAGCACTATATAGCTGCCAAACTCTATCCCTTAATCCATTCCTATTTTTTAACTTCTGCCTTTGTTGCTGTTGCCTGTAAACAAATCAGGCTCCGCCCACTGTGCACTAGCATATAGATTTGCATATACATAAAAAAACTACACAATTTCTGTGCTTTAGTTCATTGTTTTGAGGCCATAAATGTTTTACTACTCTTACTCTCTGCCACATATTTAGGACCTTATAGAGTCCTTTTAGTAACATCCAGCAGAACTATGAGTGCAGCTCTGAAGTTTACTAGAAAAACCATGTGTTGTACAGGAAATCGTATCTTTCCCTTGTCATACAGTTCTCTTAAAAATCTTCAGGGTTTTGTCAATTAATAAAAATTCCTAGGCTTGTTAGATACGTGTTTTGTAGACTGCGGCTTCCCCCTTAGGTTACTTGGTGTCACATCCTGCGCGGGAGCGGCTCTTGAATAACCCAGAAGTCACTTCCCCGGTATAAATCTGTATTTTACACGGCCGGTTTGAACTTTGGAGCTATGTCAGATTTGCCACATTGCAGCGTTACTATCTAATCTCTGATTTTATGAGGAAAGGACAAATATCTGACCTTTTTCTTATATTCTTCTCTATGTTGTAGTGTTCCTTTACATTAGGGTAAAGTTATATTAAATGTGTTTTCTGTATTGTATAATAATCTCTCTTGTATCTGCGGTTTACAGATATTTACCTTTTATTTTTTTATCTACTATATTAATAAGGGGTATCCTCACACTGCTGTGCCCTTAGCTTTCTGAATTGACCTTCTTCCACTTTGCTCTGAGTAACAGCTGTATCAGGTATCCAGTTGTATAGGTCCATCGCAATAGAGCAGTGATGGCGAACCTTTTAGAGCCTGAGTGCCCAAACTTTAACCAAAAGCCACTTATTTATAGCAAAGCAATTTAAGTAGTAATTTATTGCTCCTTGTTCTTTGACAACGTTCACTCGTTCAGCCTCCTAAAGACAATCAGAGCTCAGCTTTTATTTTCCCACAGCTGTTTGTAAAGTGAAAGCTGAGCTCTGGTTGGTTTCCATGAGCGACTTCTAGTTTCCCATGGTAACCAATCAGAGCTCAGCTTAAATTTTATAAACAGCTGTGGAAAAATGAATGCAGAGCTCTAATTGGTTGCCATGGTCCGTATGGACCTGTGTTTTTTTTGAGCTGTAGTTTTGATAAAAAAAAAAAAAAACTCTATAGTTCCTCTGTTCCATCGTTGCAATGACGCCAGGGCTTTATCCCGGCTCCATTCGCCTGTTCACGAGAGAAGGCGCCGGCTTGGGATCTCCCGATGTGAGACTTAAATCTAGTTATGTATGAAAGTTAATTTAAAAAAAAAAAAATTCTCAATGTACAGGCTTCAAAAGGGACGATTTTGGACCCTTCTTGATTTAGGGTCCAAAATCGATCTGACAGGTCCTCTTAAAGGCTTCGCTTTACTTTAATAGTCCCTCTATCTTGCTCTAAGTAAAACCAGTATGTAGTATGCAGTATGTAGGCAGCGGCGTAACTAGGAGAGGCAGGGCCCCATAACAGGCTTCTGAATGGGGCCCCTCTTCCCACTTCAAAAATACTTGTGTGAGTTACACACCATACATTGTATACATACACACACAGCATATATACATCACATATATGTACTATGTTCAGCATAATATGTATATAATGGTGCACATCCTCCACTTTTTTATTTTGTTAGGTCAGATGATGGGGCCCCTGACACTGTGGGCCCCATAGCAGCTGCTATAGCTGCTACCACTGTATGTAGGGCTGCTCAGGGTTGTAGGAGGAAAGTAGATCCTTACATCTGCCATAATTTTTTCCATTTGCCCTGGGGGAATATCCTCACACTGCTGTTCTCTCTGCTTTCTGAATTGACCTACTGTAAATTCCTTTTAAAAGCTGTTTCGGGCTCCTAGTTGAGTACTACAGCAGTCACTATACATGGGAACTGCAGAGAGTTCGATGCAGAGAACTAAGAGCACAGTAGTGTGAGGATGCGCCCCCAGGGGACTTGCTGAAACTAACCTGTATTATAAATCCAATTTTCACAGTCCAGTTGTTTGCCTTATTATCTATGTTGATGCCAGTTTTGCCATGCTCATGCCCATACCCTACATACACCATCACCGACCTGCAGTTATACATATTAGATATTCCTTCCTCCTTTGCAGATCATATAAATAGTCCTTTTAGGAACTGATATAATAGTAGAGCAGGAAGAAGACACCATCCGCACAATACGGGCATTGTTGCACAATTTTGTAATTGGAGGGGTGCAGTGCCTGCTGGCACATTGTGACAAACTTTCTTTTCACTCTTTGCATTGCTCCCTTGTAACAGTCTAGGAGTGCAGTGTGGCCTCTGGTATCTTGCACAGAGGGGGCGGTTTTTAATGCATTTTGAGGGCTTAAAGGGGTTGTCCACTTTCAGCAAATAATCAATATTGTTTGCGTAAGGAAAAGTTATAACATTTTTCCAATATCAATTCCTCACAGATTCTAGATCTCTGCTTGCTGTCATCCTATAGGAAGCCTCTCTGTTTACTTCTAGTGGATAGCAATCTGTCCATGGTCTTGTGATGGACAGGCAGGTGCACGAGCCCTTCGTATCATGCTGAGTAATGGGAGCTGTGGGATACTAACAGCTTGTGCACCTACCTCTTAATCACAAGACCATGGACAAATTTCTATCCACTGGAAGTAAAAACAGAAGCTTTTTATAACAGGACAGCAAGCAGAGATATAGGAAACAGTGAGGAATTTATACAGAAAGTTTATTAGAGAATTGTATAACTTTTCCTTACACAAACCATAGCAATTATTTGCTGAAAGTGGACAATCCCTTTAAATGGGCTTTAATCGTCATAGACACTTAGCCTGATCACCTGCGAGAGCACACCACTGGGATAACTAGCAAGCAGGAGAATGGGAGCCTCATTCCCTCCATATAGAAGTAGCACATGCATGAGTACACATGCTTAAAGAGGATCTTTCACCATCTCACTTATTTGGAGATTAGTTTAGGGACTTCTACACAGATTCAGGGGCACTTTGAATTTTCTTTCTAGCCCCCACAGTTGCTGAGATATCAGTCCCAATATCTGACCATTATAATCCTCTCTGCTGTCAGAGAGGAGGTGCTGACAAGTATAAGATAATCATAACACACGCCCCCTCCTCTACTCAATCTCCTCTCAGACAGTGAAGAGGTTTATAATAGTCAGATATTTTTACTGATATCTCATCAACCGTGGGGTCTAGAGAGAAAATTCAAAGTGCCCCCGAAACTCCATAGCAGCCCCTCTAGCATGATATGCTATTCTCCACATGTGTGAAGTGGTGAAAAGTCTTCTTTAAACAGTACTCTGTGTGATGTTTAATTGTTATCCCCTATAAGAAGGGGATAAAAATCTGATTAGGTGAGGGTCCCATACCCACTAATGAAGGGAGTGGCTGTTTTATTGTAGGTCCTATTATCTACAAGAGTGCTAGCAATTTTTGCTGCTTCCATAGTATTGAATAATGCGAAAATAAGGAGCTCGACCTGAGTTCCATCAATTACCGAAAATCGAAACCCCATTTCCCTGAACTATAATAGTCTTGGCAGTTGGATCCCAACTGTGCCATGGATAGGTGATATAAATAAAACTTGCCAAAATCTCTTTTTTTTTACTTTTTATTTGGCCATCTCCTGCACCCTGAAAGAGCTACTGAAGCAGCAGGGGTAATCGGGATCCTCAGGACAGAGTCTGAGTCGGAGGTGGGGGTAATCCAGTTTTGACGTAGACATTGGTCCCATTGCTGGGACAAGTATATCCCTTAAATGACATATCCAGTGATCCTACAGTTCTTATGATTTCGGTCCCCCCCTACTACATATTCTTCTCTATTAGAGGATTTTTAGCATTTTCTATTGTGACTTCAGCTTCTGGCATTGACTGTGGTAGTCTGAAAATGCGAAACGTGTCTATTCTCTCAATTAAGGCTCAAGTTGCTTGATTCGGGACCATGTGATAGTCATTATAGGGTTACTTTTTGTCCATACACTGGAGCCAGGGGCGTAACTAGGAGAGGCAGGGCCTCATTCCAGACTTCTAAATGGGGCCCCTTAACCCCTCAGAAAATGCACATCCTCCATTCTTTAGTGCGTCAGGTCCAATTACAGGGCCCCCTGACAATTCGGGCCCCATAGCAGCTGCTATGGCTGCTACCGCTGTAGTTACGCCCCTGACTGGAACATCAATTTTTCCATTGGATATCTTCTGACTGTAGAAATTTCCAGCTAGATATTCCGTTTCGATGCTTCTACTTTCTTATATTTCCTGATACAGTTTTCCATTAGGTTCGGCTTCCAGTTGGATATTATTATGGTGTGGACTTTGGCCGCTCCTAGCACTTAGTTATAATGGATACTTGTTGCCATGACTACTCTCTGTTTTCAAGTTTTATTGCAAAATTTTCTTTGTTTTCATCTAAGGCGACACGGAAAGGAAAAACTTGTAAATTGAAATCACGTTTCCTCCTGTACACGAGGCCGGGCCCTGTGGAGTCTATGGGGGAGACTTTTCAGAAGTGTCTTAGAGCAGAACTGTTCAAATTGCCCATGGCAACCAATCAGAGATCAGCTTTCATTTTCCCACAGCTGTTTATAACATGAAAACTGAGTTTTGATTGGTTGCCATGAGCAACTAGAACAGTTTTCCTCAGACACCATTGATAAATCTCCCCCATTATGTTTCTATTTTACTAGGTTCTGCAGTTTACAGGCGGGAGAGGGAGGGAGATTTATTAGAAGTGTCTGAGAGCAGAACTGTTCTAGTTGGCCATTGCAACCAATCAGAGCTCAGCTTTCATTTTCCACAGAACAGTTTTACCGTAGACACTTCTGATAAATCTCCCCTTAGGTGTCTGCTATATGATGTTATGAAAATTATGGAGCTGGAGGGGGGTTCCCATAGCTGCAGCCGTCACAATGTACATGTTATCATCACTCCCGGTCCAAAGGGATCAGATGCCATAGAGACACAGGGAGACCCTCTTGAGAGGAATCATTTTTTACTATAAATATTGGTAGTTTTTTTATTTCACGAAATGACCTTGTCGTTTTAATCTACAAACCGAATAAGAAAAGGATTCCAGCACTTCCATAAAGTGTAGAAAAAATTTGGTAAAAAAAAAATTTACAAAAATTTTTTAAAAAATCAGCAAAGAACTGATGCACACAATGACATGGACAAAAACAAAAATGACAAGACAACAAACAAAAAAAAGGTGTCATGTTTCAGACTTGAGGAAGGACTAAAAATGTAGGAAAAGCGTCACCTACTTTTTATTGTCCTGTGGTTTTTTTTTTTTTTTTCCGTCCCTGTCATAAAAAACATTTGCTAAATAATTTTTTGAAATAAACATGTAAATTTATTTATTTTTTTTTCCATGTTTTTGGAAGTGCTGGTAGATGGTAGATTTGCTTGTACATGGAATTAATTACCGGTACCTGGTTGGCCATATCTGTGATTTGTTAATTTTTTTTTTTTGGTGCACCCCATGAATTGAATTTTTATTTTCTTGTATATTCCTGTCCTTTGTCCCCTTGCTTGATTTTTTTTTTGTATGTCCGGCATCTAAGTCTCCGAAAATTCCTAGTCTATCAAAATACAAAAAAGATGATCCCATACGTTTTACATTGTAATGAAAAAAAAAATTGCAAATGTCTGAATCGACCCTTTTTTTTTGTTATTACACCACACCTACATAATTTAATAAAAAGTAACCAAAGACTCATACGCTCCCCAAAATTGTATAGATGAAAACGTCCACTCATCCCGCAGAAAGTGACACCTTACCCAGGTCTGTACAATGAAGTTTGAAAAAGTTATGGGTATCAGAAGAAAAAAAATATACAGCAATTTTTAAATTTATTATTATTTTTTTGACATTTTCCTTTTTGGTTTTGCTTCATTTTGAATTTTTTGGAGCTTCCCCAGTACATCGCATTGAATATTATATGGTGCCGCTAAATAGTTCAAATACTTATGCTGATAACAAGCCCTCATATAGCATATATGAAAATATAAAAAAGTTATGGCAAAAAACGTAAATGCTGAAAATGGAAAAGGGCTGTGGCGGCAAAGGGTTAAAAGTGGCCATGAGCCAAGACAATTTGAAACCCAAAATTACTAGTCCGTAACGACCTGTAGTTGGATTAGTGTCCCAAATCGCCCTGTCAGGTTCCCTTTAAGAATGGTGGGGCTAAAAGTTTTTAATTTTTTGTCCAAAGAAAGTTGGCTGCACCTGTAGGCCATATCCTTCGATTTTGGTGGGCTCTTCTGACTACGCCTACAGGATGTATCCAAAGAGGGAGGATTGATTGAGCATGTCAGATTTTGATATGTCTGATCATCAGTAGACAACATATTTCTGAAAGATACAAGAAGACCCCATCTCCCCATACAGATCATATATCTAATGTCTATAGGTTCTTGTGTTTGAGACCTTTTGGACAATGTCTACAGCATTTATCCACGGTAGAAGGATTGAGCATGTCGTATTATGCCTGATCGCCAGAAATTTGACATTTTTGAAGAGATACCAGCATTCAATACCGATTAGACTTCTTCTATGTAATGTTTATAGGCTCTCGTGTTTGTAACTTTTTGCGTAGGTCTACAGCTTGGAAGAAGGATTGCACATGTCACATTTCCATATGTCTGATCATTGGGAGATGGCAACTTTCATGGTGGGACACCCTCCCCCACCACCATACAGATTAGACTTTCATCTAATCGTTATAATCTCTTGTGTTGGAGACCTTCTCACTATTTCTACAGCATGTATCCATGGAAGAAGTATCGGACATGTCACATTTCAATATGTCTGATCATTAGAAGATGGCAATATTCAGAAAGAGGCAGTAAATTCTAGATTAGGTTAGATTAGACTTCTGTATAATGTCTATAGGCTCTCGTATTCGAGACCGTCTGATGTGTCTATAGCATGTATCCATGGAAGAATGATCAAGCATGTCACATTTTAATATGTCTGATCATTAGGAGACGGCAATATTATGAGACGGCAATATGTCACATTTCCATATGTCTGATCATTGGGAGATGGCAACATTCAGGAAGAGGTGGGACACCCCTACATACTTATTAGACATTTATTGAATATCTATAGACTATCATGTTCGAGACCTGATTGTGTTTACAGCATGTATCCATGGAAGAAGGATCAAGCATGTCACATTACAATGGGGCAGATTTACTTACCCGGTCCATTCGCGATCCAGCGGCGCGTTCTCTGCGGTGGATTCGGGTCTTCCGGCGATTCACTAAGGCAGTTCCTCCGACATCCACCAAGTGTCGCTGCTGCGCTGAAATCTGCCGAGGTCCGCGGGAGTTCACGATCCGTTGCTGGGTGAAGGTAAGCGTGTGTCCCGCAACACTTTTTTTTTTATATGTGGCGGTTTCTCCGAATTCATCAGGTTTTTGTTCGACCACGCCCGCCGATTTCCGTTGCATGCATTCCGGTACCGATGCGCCACAACCCGATCGCGTGCGCCAAAAACCCGGGGCAATTCAGCAAAAATCGCGCAAATCGGGCCCTTAGTAAATGACCCCCAATATGTCTGATCATCAGGGGTCTGTAAGGTTTGAAGAAACTCAGAAAGAGGCGGAAGCCCCGTCCTCCCCCCGCCATTTATGATCTATAGGATTTTATATTTGTGACTCCCCAGATTGCGCTAATGCGGTAATCTCGCTTTACGTTCCTGGTGCCTCAGCTCTTTTATATCCTGCAGTGCAATTTTTTTTAATAAGTCCCAGTTGTTCTTCTTCAGCCTCTTTACATATGGCAATGAGGACTTTACACTTTACTTCGTGACAAAGACTCATGAAACCAAACACAATTTTTTTTTTATTTTATGTTTTTTTTTTTTTTTTTTTTTTAGCCTGATAAAGGGTGGAAATTTTTAGTCGCCTAGAGGTCACATATGTAGAATGTGGGGTGGAGTGACAAACTGGTTGTGCAACAGCTAAAGTGTCCGACAGCGTCCCCCGCAGCCCTGGATGAGACCAAAGGTTACGCAAATATGAGGCGGTGGCACGAAGCAGGTTCAGGATCGGATCAGGTGTTTTTTTTAATTTATTGTCATTTGTGAAACTCATCTGTCTTTCCTGTGGCTTCTATGGTGTATTAATTTTATTAATTTGCCAGAGATCATTAAGAGAACCTTTATGCACAGAGCTAAGAGAACAAGAGAGTGAGGACACCCCCCTCCAGTCTTTTCTGTGATATAGATCCATTTTCACAGTCCTGCTGCTACTAACAACCCCAAATTTTTGCATCATTTGAAAGGCATTGTTCAACTGATTCTGATACTGTGATTTTCTCTGTAGTCCCCAACCTTCACATGTAATCAGTGTCATTATTTCTGCTTTTCTAATTTCAGATGGGCGGAGTAAGATTGTCTGCTCCATCCTAGAACCACCCACTTGACAGTACAGAGACCAATTTCCTTATTGAGTTCCAAAACTATTATAAATAGGCCATTTTCTTTTAAATGGGTGATCTCGGTGGACATTAAAGAGGTTGGCCACTTTATTTTATGTTTTTTGTACATGGGGATGGGGCAGGATATTATGGGGATGAGGGATAAGAGGATAAGAGGTCAGGAGGCCACAAAAGTAAAGGTAGGTTGAAATTAAAGAGGGGTTATTATATGTTGCTGAGTTGCATTAGGGGGTATTATATGGGTCCATAGGGGTGCTGGCCACAGGAAGTGACCTAATACCAAAAGCTGGGAGGTGTGCTTTACATATCAAGAAAGTGGGTCAGAACTTTTAATATTAGTAAATTACCTAATTTCCTGCCCCCCCCTCCCACACTTACACACACAGTATAAAAACATGAGGTAAAGTGGAAAACCCCTTTAACCCTTCATGAACAAGACCTATATACACGTCCTTACGCTGCAAAGTGTGTATGTAGAAGGCTCACTGCCTGACAACAGTCCAGTCAGTTAACTTGTTAGGTGTCGCGGTCAGGTTTGCATGGGTGTCATACTTGTTCCCATCAGTGTCCCCCATGAGCTTTCCGAGGCTCCCTGCCCTGTCATTCATTTATAGTTGTATTGTGGGATATTGTATGAATTAACAATTTGTCCCAGAGATAACAAGCCCCGTATGTCTCTGTCACTGCAAAAAGTTATAGGATAGGAGGAAAAAAGAAATGCCAAAAATGTAAGTTGATGCCGTATCAAGGGTTAAAGCCCCCCCCCAACAGAATTGCTGAAGTACAGAAACACTTCTAGTAAGTTTCCATGTTCTCCTCGCCTCCGCAGCAGATCTTTCGAGTAGTTTCCAGCACAAGTAGCCCCATCCAGAATCGGCAGGACCTGCAGGAGGGGTCGGATATTCCATGAGAGGACATTTTGTATCAATAAGGAAGAAAGAAAAAGTTACGATAAAGTTTTGTCTTCCCTTTTGAATGTGTCTTCGTACACGAGTCTCCTGACAGAATGGAGAGTGACGGGTCGCGGTGACCCAGCAAATGCAGAGAGCCCGGGCTGATGTAATAGATGTGGAGATAACACTGTGTATAGGATTGGAGGATCCATAGTCCAGGTGCAAACGTTCCTCAGAAGTCATGACAACCCTTCTAAGTAAGGGATCTACTCCCCCCCCCCCCCTCTACATCTGGTACCGGATACAGACAATCTACTGTCGTTATAGGAAATAGTGATTGTTAAAGGTCCTAATTTGCAGATCAGTGGGGGACCCAACAGATCACTAGAACAGGGGGTCCGATGTACCCCCGTCGAACACCTTGTCGCTCTCTTAGATGAGCAGCGCAGCCGGCTGTACATGGCCTGTTCATCTCTATGGGTACATCGGACCCCCCATTTTCATGATCTGTCAGGTCTCATCTTATTCAGCAAGTTAGGCCTGATCCTGTGGATAGGACCTAACATATTTCATATTAAACCCCTTTAAGGGGAACCTGTCACCAGGTTTTACCCCATTAAATTGCCACTAAATTAATGTGTGATAGTCTCCTAATCCATATATTTAATCATATTAAATGTAAATACATACTGCTGAGCTACTGTAATGTTTGATGTAAGGTGCTGAATTACTGTATCTAATCTTATGTATCTAATCCTTTGTTTACTGCCTATTATGGTAGGTCTATAGAGAGGCAAGATAAAGGGATCGTCCAGTACAATATAATTATGGGTAAAGTGGATGTACAAGGAACCAGTAGAACAATAATTGCATACCGTTGGTCACATTAGTCCACCCTGAAAAGTTCATAATTATATATTGTTACCAAAACTAAAAGTTTGCCCTACAAAAAACAAGCCCTTATAGTTTGCCCTACAAAAAACAAGCCCTTATAGTTTGCCCTGCAAAAAACGAGCCCTTGTAGTTTGCCCTGCAAAAAACGAGCCCTTGTAGTTTGCCCTGCAAAAAACGAGCCCTTGTAGTTTGCCCTGCAAAAAACGAGCCCTTGTAGTTTGCCCTGCAAAAAATGAGCCCTTGTAGTTTGCCCTGCAAAAAACGAGCCCTTGTAGTTTGCCCTGCAAAAAACGAGCCCTTGTAGTTTGCCCTGCAAAAAACGAGCCCTTGTAGTTTGCCCTGCAAAAAACGAGCCCTTGTAGTTTGCCCTGCAAAAAACGAGCCCTTGTAGTTTGCCCTGCAAAAAACGAGCCCTTATAGTTTGCCCTGCAAAAAACGAGCCCTTATAGTTTGCCCTGCAAAAAACGAGCCCTTATAGTTTGCCCTGCAAAAAACGAGCCCTTATAGTTTGCCCTGCAAAAAAACAAGCCCTTATAGTTTGCCCTGCAAAAAACCAGCCCTTATAGTTTGCCCTGCAGAAAACAAGCCCTTATAGTTTGCCCTGCAAAAAACAAGCCTTTATAGTTTGCCCTGCAAAAAACAAGCCTTTATAGTTTGCCCTGCAAAAAACAAGCCTTTATAGTTTGCCCTACGAAAAAACAAGCCCTTATAGTTTGCCCTACGAAAAAACAAGCCCTTATAGTTTGCCCTACGAAAAAACAAGCCCTTATAGTTTGCCCTGCAAAAAACAAGCCCTTATAGTTTTCCCTGCAAAAAACGAGCCCTTATAGTTTTCCCTGCAAAAAACAAGCCCTTATAGTTTTCCCTGCAAAAAACAAGCCCTTATAGTTTGCCCTGCAAAAAACGAGCCCTTATAGTTTGCCCTGCAAAAAACGAGCCCTTATAGTTTGCCCTGCAAAAAACGAGCCCTTATACTGCTGTGGTGACAGAGACTAATAAAGTTATGTTTTATTTTTTCAAATGGTTTGATAGAAAAACAGAAAACACAGAACATCTAATTGCTGACATTTGAATCCTCAACGTTATGTAGATTAGCATAACCCCGCCTCCTGAGCTGCATTTAATGCTATAGATGGTCGCAATTATAATAATTACAATATTCATCGTTCTCTCCATCCCCGGGCAGACGCAGATGGGCAGAGGACATTTTTCTATTTTCGGATATGATTTCGGAATATCTTTAACTGAAATGACTGGATATCAAATTCTCTAATGAATGTGTCTCCGTGATGAACCAGTTCTGACGACTAATTATAGAAGCATTTACATTTATTTCTGGAAATCGTATCCTCCCATAATGAGTCTCTTTATTATGAAGGGACATAAATCACGAGTGATGTTAAAGGGATCGTTTCTGCCAAATTTCCGTGCTGGCCGACTCTGCTCAGATCCAGACCCGTCCAGATTACTAGCCAAGGCACAATCTAAAATCCTAGAAGAAAAAACGGGTTCATTTCCTAGGAAATCCTTTTGAGGGTGGAGCTTAATTTATCGTTTTGTTCCAATGTGGGCGGAGTCCACTGCTCCAGCTAGTTGTCTTACAATTCATTTGGTGGAGAGAAAGGGATATGACTCAACTGCTGGGAATTTCAGAGAAGTTTCCTTTATATATTTCTCAACTGTAGTAGTTATTAAAATGAACTGAAGGAATTAAAGGGATTTTCCATAAATATGGAGTGGGATGGGAAAAGAAGACTTGGCTCTTGGTTCTTTTATTACACCATGTACTTCTGTGTTTTCAGGCTTGTGTCTGATTGGAAGTTCTGGGGGATCACATGACTTGCTTCATCCAATGAGTGGACTCCTCTGACCATGGGACAACACAAGGAGTGAAGGAAGTGATACCTCGTTGTCCGAGGAGGTAACTCATTGGATACAATGGGGCAGATTTACTTACCCGGTCCATTCGCGATCCAGCAGTACGTTCTCTGTGGAGGATTCGGGTTCTGCCGGGATTCACTAAGGCAGTTCCCCCAATGCCCACTAGGTGTCGCTGCTGCGCTGAATTCCGTCAGAGTGCACTGAACTTCACCAAGCCAGGCCGGGTACAGGTAAGCGCGTGTCAAGCGACACACATTTTTTTTTTATAAAAAACAGTGGTTTCTCCGATTCCAACTGGTTTTCCGATGGCCACTCCCCCGATTTCCGGCGCGTGCGTGCCGGCGCTGATGCGCCACACTCCGATCACGTGCGTCAAAATCCCGGGGCTATTCAGGGAAAAAACGGTAATATTTGGGTAAAACGACGTAAAAAACCCCATTCGGACCCTTGTTAAATGACCCCCAATGTGTCCCATGTCCCCCTGGAACAACCCAAAATCCACTACTGAAACGAAGTGGGAACCCAAGAGGCAGAATGAGGTAAGTAAGTGTACTTTTTTATTTTTTTTATCTTGCATCCTATACTGTGGTTATTTTATTGCTTTAGTATAAGTTTTTATACTCCCTGCAATGCAAAACTTTTATCCTCAGACCCATTTCACCCATTTTTTTTCTTTCTCTGGAGGACTTCTTGTCTCCATACATAACAAGGACAGACATTCAGTTGGTCCATGTAGTGCTTTATTCTTCCTGCGGGGGCAGTGCAGGGAAATGAAACACTGATTACAGCTGAATCCACAAGTACCAGTGGCAGGATAGTGAGAGAGAAAAACTATCTTCAGGGAGATGTTCTTGTAAAATGTGATTCAACTGGATGTAAAATGTGTGCAATAAGTAGGGGGCAAGAGTGTCCCCCTCAATTACAGGTTGGCAGTAGAAGGAGACCAACTTCCCATCCTTTTGCTAGTGGCTGTGTCTGGCATTGCAAGTCTGTTACTTTCCACTTGAGTAGGACTGTGTTCCTATAGGTACACGGCAGAGCCTTGTTGCCTTTGGCCTAAATTTTGGTGTCCTGTCCAAAAATCGTCCCTCATTGTATGTAGACATCTAGAACCCCTGTAATGTTGGGTAGTATAGACAGTATAACATACAAATTATTAATGACTTTATACCTTCTCCAGGTTCACAAAGAATCTGTCCCCGGACAAAATCAATCTCAGCACCCTTAAAGGAGAAGGTCAGCTGACCAACCTAGAACTTGATGAAGATGTACTGCAGAACATGCTGGACTTACCGACCTGGCTCGCCATCAACAAGGTCTTCTGCAACAAAGCTGCTATTCGAGTGAGTCCACGATCAGTTGTATCATTGCCTTCAACAGAAGGTCTTAGGAGAGAACTGTGTCCACCTTTGACCACTTTTGGTTTAGTTTAGGAAAAAATTTGTGGTTCGTTTAAAGGGCTTCTCCCACCAAACAAGTTAGGCCCTATCCACAGGATACTGCCTAACTTGCTGATCTGTGGGGGTCTCATCAATGAAGCCCCTACAGATCACAAGAACGAGGGGTCAGATTGGCTCCTGGGTATCTCTCAGACCCCTCGTCGCTCCCCGAGATAAATGGAGCAGACGGAGCCATGTCTGTTCTGCACCTGTCATCTCCATGGAACTGACGGCTATTGCCGAGCAATGAAGGGTCTCCTGGAGGTACCTGGGACCCCATCATACCCCTCGTTCTGGTGATCTGTGCAGGTCTCCTCACTGAGATCCCCACTAATCATCAAGTTAGGCCCTATCCTGTGGCTAGGGCTGAGTTGTTTGGTGGGAGAAGCCCTTTAAGGTTCTCGACCAGCAATGTAAGAAATGTTTGGTAGTTTCATCTATGGGAGTGCCTCACCACCCTTGGTGATCAATTTGGCAATGAGCTGAGGTTTGACCACCATCAAACCCTAAGGTTTGTTGGTGGTCATGTTCTACCAGCTTTTGCACCTAGACTACCTAGAGTGTACATACATCTCAGCTTTCTTAATCTACTCTATTATCTGACATTTACTTATATATTGTTTTTACCTTTTTATTTTGCAGATACCATGGACCAAGCTGAAGACTCACCCAATCACTCTGGTTGGTTTATCATCTATAATATCACAATAACTTGTCAATTGATTGGCTTCCATCTTCCATGACTCCAAGGCCAATCATAGGGTCAGCTGTATATTCATCAACTCAGTTGTCAGTGGGCGGTACTCATAACCAAACCACACCCACAGCAGTAAAAAAATGGCAAATTTGCAATTTAAAAACTATACACCACAGAATCTAGATGTTTCATCATCACTTATGTCCATTCAACAGTGGGTAGAGTAGAATGTGAGGTTCCCTGGTAGAAGGTGTTTATTTTACCTGCACTGCCTCCAGAGGAAAAATTGAGTATTACACATTGACCTAAAATATATGAGCTACTGAATAGAGATGAGTGGACCCAACATCCAGGTTCGGCACTCGGTTTCAACCGCCCGACCCGGGCGTATTTAGTGGGCGAACGGCTTATTCGGCAAGTGAACCCTAGCTACTAGCCATTGCTAGGATTGAACAGGGAGAGTGTGAAGGTAATTCAATGACAAGTTCTGTATTTACTCTTCCCCGATTCAGGGACGTCGCCGTTACTAGTGATCAATATTTAAAGATTGAGATTGTATTCATGTTCTTTATTCTTCAGTCCCTAGATAAAGTCATAATGGAAATGAGCACATGTGAGGAGCCCCGCGCCTGTAACGGACCTTCTCCTCTGGTGACGGCTTCTGGACAGAGGTGAGTCGTCACAGTGTTCATCCACAACACCCATGTGTTTTCTTTATATTGGGGTTTTTAGGCGAGAGGATTAGGCTCCAGAAGAAAATTGGTTCTCTGGTTGCCATCATTTAGAGGTAGCTACCCTATTAAATCAAAACCTGACCCTTTTTTATGCCTTTCAGTTTTCTCATCTGTATTTGCGTTGCCCATTTGACTATATAACCTCTAGAAGAAAGCTTGTTCTTTAGTGGCACCAGTTAGTCAGCGACCCTATAATATCACTCTGACCGTTTTCTGTGCCTTAACCCCTTCCCGACGCGCGCCGTACGCCGGGTCCCCGCGGGCCGAGCCCTCTCCATAGCCGGTAAGTCTTTGCTGCATATTGCAGCAAAGGCTTAGCGGTAACACCCGCGATCGGTGACGTCACGGGGAGCGGCGATCCGTCGCCATGGTAGCCTCGGGTGTTCCGAATACCCGAGGCTACTTCGTTTTAACCCATGCATTACAATGTGCTAATTGCACATTGTAATGAATGGGGAGTAAAATCCACATATACTGCCATACAGTAGTATGGCAGTATATGATAGGATGAATCAGACTACCTAGGGTTAAAGTACCCTAGGGAGTCAGAAAAATAGTAAAAGTAAAAAAAAAAAAAAAAAATTATAATAAAAAAAACCTAAAAATTCAAATCGCCCCCCTTTCCTTAAAACTGATATAAATATAAATAAACAGTAAAAATCATAAACACATTAGGTATCGCCGCATCCGAAAATGCCCGATCTATCACAAAATGATAACGGTTTTTCACTGCGTTTAACACCGTAACGGAAAATAGTGTCCAAAGTCGAAAATGGCATTTTTTTGCCATTTTGAAAAATATAAAAAAATTAATAAAAAGTGATCAAAAGATCGCACAGTCCCAAAAATTATAGCAATGAAAACGCCATCAAAATTCGCAAAAAATTACACCACCCACAGCTCCGTACACCAAAGTATGAAAAAGTTATTGGCACAAGAAGATGGCAAAATAAAAAAAATATATTTTGTACAGGAGGTTTTAATTTTTTTAAATGTATGAAAACATTATAAAACCTATACAAATTTGGTATCCACGTGATCGTACCGACCCATAGAATAAAGTAGACTTGTCATTTGGGACGCAGAGTGAAAGCTGTAAAATCCAAGCCCACAAGAAAACACTGCAAATGTGGTTTTTCACCATTTTTACTGCATTTGGAATTTTTTTTCCCGCTTCCCAGTACACGCCATGGAATATTAAATACTGTTACTATGAAGTGCAATTTGTTACGCAGAAAATAAGCCATAACACAGCTCTACCTAGGGTTAAAGTACCCTAGGGAGTCAGAAAAATAGTAAAAGTAAAAAAAAAAAAAAAATTATAATAAAAAAAAACCTAAAAATTCAAATCGCCCCCCTTTCCTTAAAACTGATATAAATATAAATAAACAGTAAAAATCATAAACACATTAGGTATCGCCGCATCCGAAAATGCCCGATCTATCACAAAATGATAACGGTTTTTCACTGCGTTTAACACCGTAACGGAAAATAGTGTCCAAAGTCGAAAATGGCATTTTTTTGCCATTTTGAAAAATATAAAAAAAATTAATAAAAAGTGATCAAAAGATCGCACAGTCCCAAAAATTATAGCAATGAAAACGCCATCAAAATTCGCAAAAAATTACACCACCCACAGCTCCGTACACCAAAGTATGAAAAAGTTAATGGCACAAGAAGATGGCAAAATAAAAAAAATATATTTTGTACAGGAGGTTTTAATTTTTTTAAATGTATGAAAACATTATAAAACCTATACAAATTTGGTATCCACGTGATCGTACCGACCCATAGAATAAAGTAGACTTGTCATTTGGGACGCAGAGTGAAAGCTGTAAAATCCAAGCCCACAAGAAAACGCTGCAAATGTGGTTTTTCACCATTTTTACTGCATTTGGAATTTTTTTATGTAGCTCTTTATGTAGAAAAATATAAACGTTATAGATTTTTGAAGTTGGTGAGTGAAAAATGGAAGTGAAAAAACTAAAAAAGGCCAAGTCGTTAAGGGGTTAAAAGAATTCGAGCATTTTGTTTCCTAATTGCTGCTCACAGTTTACAATGTATTGTCCATAAGCTACTCTCCCTGCAACCAATTCGAGGTAGCTACCCTAAAATAAAAATAAAAAAATCAAAGCCTAACCTTTTTTATGCCTTTGAAGAATGGGAGTCTTCTGATTTCTTTATTTGCAGCACATAGTTGGCTTAATACTATCCATTAGCTATCCTCCACATGCGTGCCCTAGTACCAACAGTTAGTTACTAGCTCAAAATATCAAAGTACAACACGTTTTTATGCCTTAAATGAATGGGGGTCCTTTGTATTTTTACTTGCTGTTCACAGTTTACCTTGTTACTGCCAATTAGCTATCCTCTGAAGAAAACTGGTTCCATGGTTGCCATGAAGTAGAGGTAGCTACCCTACAATATCAAAGTCCCACCCTTTTTTGTGCCTTAAAAAAATACTAGTCTTTTGTTCTTGATTTGCAGCGCACGTTTGACTATGTGCTGTCCATTAGCTATACACCAAAAGAAAATTTGTTCTTTAGTGCAACCAATTAAAGGTAGTTACCCTAAACAATCAAAACCTGACCCTTTTTTTAAGCCTTTGAAGGATGAGAGTCTTCTGATCTTTATTTTCAGCACATAGTTGTCTACAACTACTGTATACTGCTTTAGTACCACCAGCTATCCAAAAGTCCGACCATTTTTGGTACCTTTAAGGAATGGGAGTCCTTTGATCTTTATTTGCTGTTCACAGTCTACCTTATTACTGTCTATTAGGTATCCTCCAGAAGAAATTAAGCTCCTTTTGTGCAACCAATTAGAGGGCGCTATCCTAAAAAAAAAATCAAAGCCTTTTTTGTGCCTTAAGACATATCACTGTACAGTACTGCTCTTTCCAGTGGGGAGATTTTGGTGGATATCTTCCTATGTGGCAAGATCTTTTTAAAGGGTCGGACATTGACTCAGTTGCCTCCAGTGACTGGTGCCCCCAGAGACGGTACCCCCTAGAGCAGGGGTCAGGAACCTTTTTGGCTGAGAGAGCCATGAACTCCACATCTTTTTAAAAAGGTATTCCGTAAGAGCCGTACAATATGCACATGCCCCCAAGTAGATAGGTAGTCCCAGTGTCACGGGTGCCCCTGCAATCTACTTCTCAGATCGCAGGCACACCCATGCCCCTGTATGTGGTGGTGCCCCTTTCCGAGCTCACTCACCTCTCTACGTTCCTGCTCCTGTCCCAGCTGGCCAGCACTGATAGGCACAACCCACTTCCCGGGTGGCTCCCAGCATTCCCCCCCCCCCCCCCCCCCCACACACACACACAGATCTTAGTGCTTCATGCCTATGAGGAAGCTTTCCAAAGTGTTTCCTTCCCAAGTGTTGACCTCCCCTTGTGACCCAGGACCTGTTCCTGATTCTGCTCCTTCGCTGCCAGCCCTGACCTCTTACTCCGTCCCCAACCTGCCGCCTGACTTGACAGTCTACCTGTTCCTGACCAAGAGACTGCCTAGTGATCCTGTACCTTGACCTTGGCTGTCACCATGGACATGTTGTGCCTGTGGAACGACCTGCTGGTACCACGCTGCAGCAAGACCATCCTGCTTTGCGGCTGGCTCTGGTGAAGACCGGGTGCCACTTAGATTCCGGTCCCAGGTGTCTGCTTACATCATCATCCGCTATGGTCCAGGGGGTTCACTACTCCACTCACTACTGGGTCGTACAAAGGATGCAGGCAGCGGTAACATCGCTGCCTGTGTCCTGTGATCAGTCTATGAGACACACAGCAGCCATCACTATTTATTAAAGATCTGCCTGAGAGCCAGATGCAGCCAACAAAAGAGCCATAGGTTCCCTACCCCTGCCCTAGAGTTTTAATCTCTGCTGCGTCTGCGTTACATTGAATAAGATTTTCTTCTTTCACTTGCTCCCTCACACATAACAGAATTTAAAGTATTTCCATGTTTAATGTTGGTTCTAGCTGATCTGTGATGTTTGACATCCCTAATGCAAATATTTAGTAGGATCTTGTCCTCCTCGGTGTAATTGGTTGGTGTTTAACTTGCTAAAACAAACGTGACTGTGAATATTTAAAGGGACGGATACACATACTTGAGCACCGAGGTCCGTGTCAAACAGGGAGGTGTAGTCCTTGCATCGTATCGGAGCAGCTCTCAGTATCAAGGTTCATATGTATTAATTTTTCTGGTTGGGTTAACAGCACTTTAGGATCTACTGAATGCTTGCTGTCAATGAATAGACACATTGGGGGTAATTTACTAAGGGCCCGATTCGCGGTTTCCCGACATGTTACCCGAATATTTCCGATTTGCACCGATTTTCCCTGTATTGCCCCGGGATTTTGGCGCACGTCATCAGATTGTAGCGCATCGGCACTGGCATGCACGTGATGGAAATCGGGGGGCGTGGCCGAACGAAAACCCGACGGATTCGGAAAAACCGCCACATTTTAAAAAAAAATTGTGTCGCAGGACTAGCGCTTACCTTCACCAGGTATAGGCTCGTGCATTCCAGCAGGCCTCGGTGGACTTCAGCGCAGCAGCGACATCTGGTGGACGGCGGAGGAACTACCTTAGTGAATCACCGGAAGACCCGTATCCACCACACAGAACGCGCCGCTGGATCGCGAATGGACCGGGTAAGTAAATCTGCCCCACTGGAGATTGAGTCTCAGTTGTCTACCACAAAGTGTAGTGATTTTACCAAATGTGACCAGTATTTCTTGCCTAATGTTGACTGAAATCTCCCAGAATACTTTCTTGGCCTATACTGATGACGTTGTGCCAGCTCAACAAATCTAAAAAAGTTTGTAAACTGTTTCCAATAGTAACCAGCAGAATTATAAATGCAGCTCTGGAGTATAATAAAGAATATAAATCTTTCCATGGTCACACTGGACCACCAGAGTACTACCGTTATCTCATATGGGTTCGGGCTTTAAGATCCAGTTCTCACATGGATCTTCCTTCTGGAGTCTTTGTTTCCATGAGCTTCATTATCCCATGGAAGCAAATTCCCAATATTCCAAATGGAATTCAGGTGGATTTTGCTCAAAATATTTGGCAAAATTCTTATTGGAAATCTGTGAGCAGTATGTGACCTGGCGAGCAGTTTTGGACCATTTATGTGACCTGGATTTTCTGGTGGAAATTCCAGAGATCCATCTAAAGACCTTCCAATTTGAAGGCTATAACATAGGGGTTAATTGAAGGTGGCACCCAGAACAATTCTATCTGCTGGGCCCAATGAAACCCAGTCCCTTACTGGTCATCTGTAAAGAACGTGAAACATCTTGGAGAAGACCATGCAAAGAAGAAATTTTATGTGTATAACCTATCATTTGGATTATGAATCGGTGGTTTAATCTTATTCTGTTCTTGTTATAAATATATATATATATCTTACATTCCTGGTCCCACATTAATTCAAGAGCCATTTACTTCCTTTTTTTAATTAATTTTTTTAATATATAAAAAATTAGTGCTCTTTAGGTATCAGAACTGTATCCCACTGGGGTATGCCACTCCTTGAAGGTTGTCGGAAGTCTTGGAGCAATGAGCACTGGGACTATGTTGTGCAAATTATCTCTCTTCCAAAGGGAAGACGACTCTAGTGCCACCGATTGATAGTCGCCCTGCAGAGACGTAACTTTTTAGATGGGTAGTCCGGGAGTTAACGTTGATGGCCTGGGAGCAGTGATTTTAGTCGCTCAGGGGTTAAGACATTACTTTTCCGGTCAACCTCCATAAATTGAAAAATTTGGTACTACTGGTCTCTTTGTATGGGTAAAAACCTTAAAGGGTTTTTTTTTTCGAAAATTACCCTCGGGTGTTAAAGTGGACTCAACCCTCTGCTGTTCTAGTGTAGCAATAGTCTTACGATCTTCACTGATGGCTTGGCTTGATCAGTGGATCATTGGATCATTTAACTCAAAGTTTGACCCATGAAAGAGCCTTAGGGATTTTGGGGTTTCTTCCCCCCTCATTGGTACACGGAGGCTGCAGCGGTAATGTGGGCACTGAGCTTATCTGAAATGCAAACTCACATTTTCATAATTTTTTTTTCTAGTGAATATGGATTTGCTGAAAAAGTCGTGGAAGGAATATCCCTGTCGGTGAACTCCATCGTTATCCGTATTCGGGCAAAGGCCTTCAATGCTTCCTTCGAATTGTCCCAGCTAAGAATATACAGTGTGAACGCAAACTGGCAACTCAGCGACCTGCGCTTTACCCGGATACAAGATCCCCAGCGAGGAGAGGTAAAACGTTAACCAGAAGGACAGTATGGCGGATGGATAGGAAGCGCAGAGTATCAGGGTTTAAATCCCATTACATTCGCTATTGGAAAAAGAAAGGCGGGAGAGGGCTGCTTACAGTGCTGCTGCCAGTTGCCTTACAGTACAGTGCTGCTGCCAGTTGCCTTACGCTACAGGGCTTCTGCCAGTTGCCTTACAGTACAGTGCTGCTGCCGGTTGCCTTACAGTACAGTGCTGCTGCTAGTTGCCTTACAGTATAGGGCTGCTGCCAGTTGCCTTACAGTATAGTGCTGCTGCCAGTTGCCTTACAGTATAGTGCTGCTGCCAGTTGCCTTACAGTATAGTGCTGCTGCCAGTTGCCTTACAGTATAGGGCTGCTGCCGGTTGCCTTACAGTATAGGGCTGCTGCCAGTTGCCTTACAGTATAGTGCTGCTGCCAGTTGCCTTACAGTATAGGGCTGCTGCCAGTTGCCTTACAGTATAGTGCTGCTGCCAGTTGCCTTACAGTATAGGGCTGCTGCCGGTTGCCTTACAGTATAGGGCTGCTGCCGGTTGCCTTACAGTATAGTGCTGCTGCCAGTTGCCTTACAGTATAGTGCTGCTGCCAGTTGCCTTACAGTATAGTGCTGCTGCCGGTTGCCTTACAGTATAGTGCTGCTGCCGGTTGCCTTACAGTATAGGGCTGCTGCCGGTTGCCTTGCAGTATAGGGCTGCTGCCGGTTGCCTTGCAGTATAGGGCTGCTGCCGGTTGCCTTGCAGTATAGGGCTGCTGCCGGTTGCCTTGCAGTATAGGGCTGCTGCCGGTTGCCTTACAGTATAGGGCGGCTGCCGGTTGCCTTGCAGTATAGGGCTGCTGCCGGTTGCCTTACAGTATAGGGCTGCTGCCGGTTGCCTTACAGTATAGGGCTGCTGCCGGTTGCCTTACAGTATAGGGCTGCTGCCGGTTGCCTTACAGTATAGGGCTGCTGCCGGTTGCCTTACAGTATAGGGCTGCTGCCGGTTGCCTTACAGTATAGGGCGGCTGCCGGTTGCCTTACAGTATAGGGCGGCTGCCGGTTGCCTTACAGTATAGGGCTGCTGCCGGTTGCCTTACAGTATAGGGCGGCTGCCGGTTGCCTTACATTACCGGGCGGCTGCCGGTTGCCTTACAGTATAGGGCGGCTGCCGGTTGCCTTACATTACCGGGCGGCTGCCAGTTGGAAAATTCATGGAATTCTTGTAATTTGTCTTGTGTTGGGACCAATATAAAATGTATACAACTACAAAGGATCTTTTCTTCGTTTTTGAAGGTACTGACATTCAAAGAGATAAACTGGCAGATGATCCGGATAGAAGCAGATGCCATTCAGAGTTCCGATCATGAAATAATGAGCGCACCCGTCCGTTTGATCACCAATCAGTCCAAAATTAGAGTCACGCTGAAGAGAAGAGTGAGTGTGAATGTTTCTGTTCCTTCTATAAGCCGCGGAGTCCCCATCTCTCCTGCTCCCGCCATCTGTCATCCTGTTCACTTCGAAATGGTTCCTTCTACTCTGCAGAATAATTACTTGAAGGATAAAGATGTATTACGTATTTTTGCAAATAGGAACTTGCAAAGAATTGTAGCATCTTAAAGGGCAGTTCCATTTTTGAGTTCCGTTTTATAACTTCAATCTGAAAAAGCAAACTCTCTCACCCTTAAGCGAGGGCTGGACAATTAATTTTATTAATCTGCTAATTTTGTTGAGATCAATTTTTACCAGAATAGGTGAATCAAAGTTGGCTATGCCTCTGGGGTGGAGCTAACCTCAGAGGCGGGAACTTGTGGTATAAACTGCAGGAAGCTCCTCCTCCTCTGTTACTGCTCCGCTATAGAAGATGGGAGCTCCTGGCAGCAAATCTTCTGGCTTTATTGCAACTGGAGAGATAAAACATAGTGAATGGGGCAAAACAGAAAGCGTCAGGGGGTCATATATAGGTACGGATAAACCTTAAAAGCGTGTCTCTATTCTCTATACAAACGTCTTGTACATAGGATTCAGGTTCTTTAGATGGCATTAAGACTCGCTTCCAGAAAACAGGCCACCATTCAGACTATTGTGCAATCCGTTTTTTCCTTATGTCCTCCACATTCCGCGATGTTCGAGACTGTAGAGGAAATCGCATGAGTAGCCCATAGAGTAAAAAAATTGGGACCTTTATTGTAGTTTACTGACAATTTTTCCAATAAACACTTGCATTTCATAAAAGCTTTGCCTCCAGCATGTTAGCCATTACACGCCCGACCATGGGTTTCGCCCCTTTGCTTCGTGCATTGGGGGGGAACAACATGGTCGCTCAACTTGGATAGAGAAGGTCAACAGAGAGAGATGAGTCGGGGCAACAGAGAGATTGGACACAGAGGAAGTGGGTGCAACCTAGAGAGAAGAGGGGCATAGAAAGATGGGGGGTGAACTTATAGAGATGGTGGATAGAAAGATAGGGAGATGGGGGATATAATGATTGGGAGTCAACATAGATATATAGGGGGCATGGAAATATAAGGGAGTCCATATAGAGAGATGGGGGGAGGACATAGAAAGAGAAGGGAGTAAATACATAAATATGGGGGATAGAAAGATGGGGGGGCGTCAACACAGAGAGTTGGGGATAGAGAAATATGGGATCAACATAGAGACATGGCTGAAAAGGAAAGGTAAGGGGGTCAGCATAGAATTATAGAAAAAAATGCATTGGGCCAACAGGGATAACAAAGATAAGGGGGGGGGAATAGAGAGTTGGGAACATGGAGAGAAGCAGAGGGGGCAACAAGATAGGACCATGAAGCCATATGTGGGGGCACTAAAAGATGTAGGTTTATTTCATAAGTCAAAAATGTATCAGTTCACTTTGAATACCCCTAGTGGTCAGCATGAAAACTGCAATAGATTTGCCTTTTAAAAGTGTTCTTTACTTTAGGACTGCACTTTATAGTTCCTTGATGGCTAAATGTATATATAAGGTTATTTATTGTGTGTGCTAATGCTTCTTTTTTATTTATTTTTTTACAGCTAAAAGATTGTAATGTGCTGGCATCAAAGCTGGTGCTGATCCTGGATGACCTGTTGTGGGTGCTGACCGATTCACAGCTGAAAGCCATGGTGCAGTATGCCAAGTCCCTTAGCGAAGCGATAGAGAAGTCCACAGCCCAGAGGAAGAGTATGGCCGCCTCCACAGAGCCTCCACCGGTTAGTTTGTTCTAAAGTATTTATACTCTCTTTGATGTAATCTATTTTCCAATCCTATCATTTACACCCTAAATCATTAAAATGATTTCAGACCCCAGACCAGACCAGACCACTAAAATATTTCTGGACTTCGAAACAGACAGCCAAAAGAGATAATCAGTCTCTAAGCTTGAATACAACTAATGAAACGCTATGCAGCCTCCCCTCACTAATGAAATGCTCAGCAGCCTCCCCTCACTCGTGAAATGCTCAGCAGCCTCCCCTCACTCGTGAAATGCTCAGCAGCCTCCCCTCACTCGTGAAATGCTCAGCAGCCTCCCCTCACTCGTGAAATGCTCAGCAGCCTCCCCTCACTCGTGAAATGCTCAGCAGCCTCCCCTCACTCGTGAAATGCTCAGCAGCCTCCCCTCACTCGTGAAATGCTCAGCAGCCTCCCCTCACTCGTGAAATGCTCAGCAGCCTCCCCTCACTCGTGAAATGCTCAGCAGCCTCTCCTCACTCGTGAAATGCTCAGCAGCCTCCCCTCACTCGTGAAATGCTCAGCAGCCTCCCCTCACTCGTGAAATGCTCAGCAGCCTCCCCTCACTCGTGAAATGCCTCATGCAGAAGCCCCTCACTCGTGAAATGCCTCATGCAGAAGCCCCTCACTCGTGAAATGCCTCATGCAGAAGCCCCTCACTCGTGAAATGCCTCATGCAGAAGCCCCTCACTCGTGAAATGCCTCATGCAGAAGCCCCTCACTCGTGAAATGCCTCATGCAGAAGCCCCTCACTCGTGAAATGCCTCATGCAGAAGCCCCTCACTCGTGAAATGCCTCATGCAGAAGCCCCTCACTCGTGAAATGCCTCATGCAGAAGCCCCTCACTCGTGAAATGCCTCATGCAGAAGCCCCTCACTCGTGAAATGCCTCATGCAGAAGCCCCTCACTCGTGAAATGCCTCATGCAGAAGCCCCTCACTCGTGAAATGCCTCATGCAGAAGCCCCTCACTCGTGAAATGCCTCATGCAGAAGCCCCTCACTCGTGAAATGCCTCATGCAGAAGCCCCTCACTCGTGAAATGCCTCATGCAGAAGCCCCTCACTCGTGAAATGCCTCATGCAGAAGCCCCTCACTCGTGAAATGCCTCATGCAGAAGCCCCTCACTCGTGAAATGCCTCATGCAGAAGCCCCTCACTCGTGAAATGCCTCATGCAGAAGCCCCTCACTCGTGAAATGCCTCATGCAGAAGCCCCTCACTCGTGAAATGCCTCATGCAGAAGCCCCTCACTCGTGAAATGCCTCATGCAGAAGCCCCTCACTCGTGAAATGCCTCATGCAGAAGCCCCTCACTCGTGAAATGCCTCATGCAGAAGCCCCTCACTCGTGAAATGCCTCATGCAGAAGCCCCTCACTCGTGAAATGCCTCATGCAGAAGCCCCTCACTCGTGAAATGCCTCATGCAGAAGCCCCTCACTCGTGAAATGCCTCATGCAGAAGCCCCTCGATAAAAAAAATTAACTTGTATACTTATCCTCCGATGCTCCTCTTCCCTCTTGTCTTCATGTGTGACCGCGTGGCAGAGACGCGTCCATGCACTCTGCCTGCGCACCCACTATGATGTCATCGTTGTGTGCGCGGGCAGAGTTCATAGACCTGACTCTACCCGTACTGCACACAAAGTTGCGTAGCCCCTGGAATCGGGCCGTATCTATAGAAATATATAATGCAGAGACGTTCCGTCTGCCAGACAGCCGCGCCAATACTGTAATAGTTAATACAGTTCCTGTGCAGCTGTTTGGCAGACTGTGCATTATATATTTCTATATAATGACAGGATTCCCATCCACCGCACTGTGTGCAATCCATAGGATCATACCAAGTTATGGCCTGATTCTATTGGCTTTACATCTATGTGTGCATGAGCAGGAGGTTGCCGGGAGAGGAGAAGCTGAGTGGAGAAGGGGAGCTGTGGAGAGCGCTGTTGGATGAGTATATGAGTTGGTCTCGATCCCCAGGCCAGATTTTAAAACCCTTAGGTACATTCCTGTGAATGTTAGTACAGCTTCATTTTGTGGATTCCTTTAATCCTTGTATAAAGAGACGTGATATCTTTGTAAGTGTTAGTAACCCTGTTGGTACTCGACTTAGAGTTGGACGCCCCCCACCACCTCCCAGCAAGTCAAGACCCAGCAAACCACAGCAGCTGCTGAACAGAACCAGGCTATTCTAAAGCTCTTCGGAGACTTTGATGTGAAAGAAACGTCCTATCATCTAGTGATTTCCCACCTGGATCTGCACATCTGTGACGACATCCACACCAAGGAGAAAGGTGACGCATCCTGATGCTTTTCATGAAGTTTTTCAGATATACACAACAGATCTTTTATACAGGAACTTAAAGACACTGATGCAATAATTTTTTCTGGTGGATGATTCAGGCGCTCCAAATCCCCCACATTATCATTGGCTGTTCTGCCACCCCCTCAGGGTTATGCATTCTGCCGCCTGAGGCGAGATTCTCATTTTGTTTCATGGCGATTTGTGGCCCTGTTGAGATTGGAGATTTAGAGGGATGTGCCAATTATGTTTATATCAATATTTTATTAATCTAGTAATAGGTGGGAGGGCAAAGGATATGGCTAGTTCAGGGATAGCATATTATAATATGGGAGATTTGTGGGGCTGCCAAAGGGCTCAAAGCTTCTGTAGAGCTCATGGCCATCTAAATCCACCAACAAGTTTGATACTACCAGTATATTTAACTTGCTTGTGTGTCCATTCCTGAAATAGGAGCCCTTCAAAGAGCATTGAAAGGCCCTCCAAAGGTCATCAAACTGCAGACAGGAACTGGAACCAATTCCCTCTGCTTTTAAGTATGAATTATGCTTGGCTCTGTTACCAAATCTAGCCAACAAGTGTCAGAACATTTAGATGTATTTATTATAAATATAATTTATTATAAATGTAAGTTATTATATAATAAATTAAAACCATTATTTTTCCAGTTTTAGACAAGAGAATCACCGGAGGAGCCATGCAGTTGTCGTTCAGTCACCTGACAGTGGACTACTACCCGTATCACCGGGAAGGTTTGTATTATTACCTCTGTATATATCAATTATTCTGTGGTTGTGTCTAAAGATCTCTCAATAATCGGAACAGCTCTTGATGGTGAAGTGACGACTAAACCATAAATAATGGACCCCTTTATAATCAATGGGATCTTATGGTCTTATTCTGCTATGTAATATCAATAGTTGTTGAATCACTTACATGGGGCATGTGTATATAATTCCTCTAATCTGGAATGGTTAAACTAAGTACCGGATTATCAGATAATGGGCTGTTGCTCCCATAGGCCCCTATTTCTGAAGATCTTTCCATCAGGATTCTATATAATAATATATTTAATTACCTCTGCTCCGGTCACGCATGATGAAATTAATCCACCGGTCAATCCATGCAGTACTTGGTGTGACTCCAGGGTGACTTTTGTGTAATCCACGGGGACTCTGGCGTAATCCACGGGGACTCTGGCGTAATCCACAGGGACTCTCCGGGTGACTCTTGCTTAATTCGGGGTGACTCTTGCATAATTTGGGGTGATTCTTGCGTAATTTGGGGTGACTCTTGCGTAATTTGGGGTGACTCTCCGGGGTGACTCTTGCTTAATGCGGGGTGACTCTTGCTTAAAGAGAACCCGTCATGCAAAATAACCCCCTAATCTAAATAGATTTTCATAAACTGTCATTAGAAAGCATTGCATCTATCCCTTCATTGTTCCTCTACATGCCTGTAAACCTAAGCAATGAGGTCCTAAAGCTGTATGCAAATGACCTAAAAGAGGTCCAGTGAGTCATTAGCATATTCAAGCTGTCTGGCTTATTCATGAGTGGGAGGCACAGCCACACCCCCAGTGCATGACTGACAGCCTCTACAATGATGTGAGGCTGTATAATGATGTGCTTCCTGGTGCTGGTGGCCACACCCCCTGCAGCCTGTGTGTGTGTGTGTATATATGAGAGATACAGCAGCTCCAGGCAGCCATGTTATAGCAGACAAGTCAGGTACTTGTGTAGCTGATGTCTGTGTATCACACGTGTGTATTAGGAGGATGCAGCATGTCAGCAGATGCAGCACACACACTAGCCATGCTTTACTATACATTACACACAGACATGAGCAGGGGGAGGGGGAACAGAGGTGACATCACTGCCTCAGACCATGTGACCGGTTTCATTTACATAATAAAGAAAAGATGATTTTACAATGAATAATGTATGAAATAACTAGATAAAGGCTGGGATGGGATCCTTGTGAGCTGCTCCAACAGGTAGAGGTGACAGGACTAGTGACACAGACCTGATGACAAGTGTCCTTTAATCCGGGGGGACTCTTGCTTACTCCGGGGTGACTCTTGCTTACTCCGGGGTGACTCTTGCTTACTCCGGGGTGACTCTTGCTTACTCCGGGGTGACTCTTGCTTACTCCGGGGTGACTCTTGCTTACTCCGGGGTGACTCTTGCTTACTCCGGGGTGACTCTTGCTTACTCCGGGGTGACTCTTGCTTACTCCGGGGTGACTCTTGCTTACTCCGGGGTGACTCTTGCTTACTCCGGGGTGACTCTTGCTTACTCCGGGGTGACTCTTGCTTACTCCGGGGTGACTCTTGCTTAATCCAGGGTGACTCTCCTGTAATCCGGTGTAACCCTCACGTTTCCAGGTGACAGCTGCAGCCACTGGATGTATTATGGAGATGCCACAAAAACGCGATGCTCTTGGGCGTTGGAGCTTCTTCAGGAGTTTATGTGTAATGCGGATATGATGAAGCAGGCAGTAAAGGATCATGGTTCCGGGTCACCTGCAAAATCCATGCCCAACATTTCCCAGCATTATGGGCACCCAGGTGAGATTTACCCAGGTGATTTCTTATCACTTGTTAACTTAAAGGGCCACTCCACTACACATTTTTGTTAGAAGGATAATAGGGTGTATAACATTCCTCTAGCATCCTTTAAGGAAACTATACCCCACCCTTGGATGGGACACATGGGGTAAAAACAATAGAATTTCTCTCTTTTGGGGATTTTTACACAGTTTTCTATGTATTTTATTTTATTTTAGCATCTGAATCCAGCAGTAAGGGATCTTTTCCCATGGCAACAATGGAGCAGCTCAAATCCAAACTCATGTCCAGCTCCTTTGTGGTCCGAGTTGCTGATTTCAACATTTATCAAGTAAGTGATATTTTTACGTTTCAGATTTCCCAGTTTTTTTAATCCTAATTTTATATTATTCCTATATTACAGTTAATGGGTCGAAAAAGCAAAAAGTTGCATCACATCTTTTTAACAGGAGATTGGTCATTAGGCACTGTTGTTCTTTCCCTAGTAATCAGACCCTTAAAGGTTAAAAAGGACCTGTCCTAAGAATAGGTTATTAGTGCCACATGAATGGTGTTTATCACCCAGTACACCCATGGATAATCTATTCTCAGATAAGAAACAAAGAATAAAACAGAAAGCAGACAGCGCCGTTGTCTATGTAGTGGCTGAACTGAGGCATTACAGCTTATTTCCTATTTAAATGAATGGAAACTGATCTGCAGTAACCTGGTCTGACCACTACCCAGAGTGGCGCTGTCTGCATTCTTTTCTATTCTCTTTGTATCATCTGAACTGTGGGTGTGTTGAGTATCAGACCCTCCCAATATGATGAGGTATAATACTATGGGGGTCATTTACTAAGGGCCCGATTTGCGCTTTCCTGTGTTACCCGAATATTTCCGATTTGCGCGGATTTTCCCTGTATTGCCCCGGTATTTTGGCGCACGCGGGGGGAGTGGCCGAGCGAAAACCCAACGGATTCGGAAAAACCGCCGCGGGACTCGCGCTTACCTTCACCAGGAATAGGCCGGTGAATTTCAGGACATTCTGGCGGGCCTCGGGGGAACTTCAGCGCAGCAGCGCCACCTGGTGGAACTACCTTAGTGAATCCCGGCCGGACCCGAATCCACCGCAGAGAACGCGCTGCTGGATCGCGAATGGACCGGGTAAGTAAATCTGCCCCTATGTGTCACTATCTTGGAGGGTCCCTTTAACAAACATTTTTCTCCTAAGCCCGAAGACATAAGTGTTTATGTCTGATGGAAAATCTATTGATGTAATTTTCCATTCCATATCATATCTGCCTCCCAGCATCCGTTGTGTTCTGCATCCGAGAATCTAATTTGTTGCAGATGGAATTTCTGGATGGATGGACACTAAGGAGTTTAGTCCCAAGGAATCCTAGCAAGAAGCCGAGTAATATTTTTGGCAGATGATGAACTTGAAGAATCTATTTAGAATTGGTAGAAATGTTTAATTTTGATAAAAAAAAATTCCCAAAAATATCTGCTATTCCCGTTTTTTTTTATCCTGGGTTGTTAGGAAAGTAAACCGCCATATGAATACCACTAAGAATCCAAATTCATGGGAATCCATCATTAGATTAGAGCCTCATATCTTGATTCCCGTGAAACCCTGAACTTACTTTGATAATCAACCATGGACCTCCATACCGATCCGCAGTTCCATGCTCTCTTTGATGGACCTCTTTGGACTGTTACAATGGACAGAGCTGGAAGTAGGAGGTATAGTGGCCGTATGAAGAATTTGCAGCATAGGATCTATTCAACTATGCAGAGATACTATATTATGGAACTCGGTCCATGCTATGGACACAGACTTCCACTACCATCTCCATGGGGCTGGAACCCTTGATTAGTGTGAGGTGGACGGAGCCCGTAGCAGAAGACCATCTCCACAGCGTAGTTGAAGTAGCCGGAGTATTGAATTTCTACTTTCAAGTGGAATAGGTCCTTCAAGGCGGTTCCCTGGTTTGGTCGCTTTACTGTAGTTGGAACCTTCTTCTTATAGCTCTGTCCACTGTAGAGTTCTGGCGCCAAAGGGTTCCTGGTTTTATGGGAAGAGCCTGTAAAATTCCTTCCAGGTCAGGTGGTTATTACAGGTCGACCTCAGTATCATTGGTCTTGTTGGTATGGAGTGGATGGTGCCAGTAGCAGAAGGCTGTGTCCACAGCATAATATGTTTGTAGGAGTTCTGCATCTCTGCTCGTTTCAACTCCAATAGATCCTACAAGAACGTTCCTGGTTTGGTCACTATACAGTAGTTGGAACCTTCTACTTCCAGCTCTGTCCACTGTATAGTTCTGGCACCAAAGGGTTCCTGGAACCATCGATAGAGCTGGTTTGGATGGAGCCAGTAGCTGAAGACCATCTCCACAACATATTGGGGTGTGAAGTATTTTATTTCTACTTGTTTACAGTTGATTGGATCCTAGACCCTGGTTTACTTACTTACACAGTGGACAGAACCACCTTTTAGCACTGTCCATTCTATAGTTCAGGCACCAAAGTTCTGTTGTCTGGAACTGATTATTAGCATGGGGTGGATGGAGCCAGCAGAAGAAGACCATCTCCACTCTATAGCAGGGAGTTCTCCAGTGGCGTAACTAGAAGCTGATGGGCCCCAGTGCAAAGTCTGTTCCAGGTCCCCGACTATGATGTATGGTTTATAGTAATAGTCTTCTCATATCGGAGAGTGACACCATAAGGTGCCCCTAAACCTCTTGGGCCCGGGTGCGTTCGCAACCTCTGCACCCCCTCAAGTTACGCCCCTGGAGTTCTCCATCTTTGCTCCTTTCAAGTCGAAGAGATCCTACAAGGCAGTTCCCTGGTTTGGTTGCTACACAGTAGTAAGAACCTTCTTCTAGCTTTGGTCACTGTATAGTTTTGGCACCAAATGGTTCCTGGAATAATAGTTTTGGTTTGGGGGGGTGGATGGACCCAGTAGCTGAAGGTTGTTTCCACTGCATAGTAGGGTTGTCTAAGTACTGTATTTCTGCTTGTTTATATATCAGTCGATTCTACACCGCAGTTTCCGGGTTCCGTTACTATACACTGGACGGAACTCTATTGTTCTGGTTCCGGTGCCCGAGGGAATCTGGAACTGCTGATTGGTCGAATACAGCACTTTGCTATTTCTGGCAGCTGCATATACATTAGCTACAACCACTATCCCATCAATCTCGTCTTTGTGATTGTTGATGTCGTTTCCTAAAGATTATTCATCAGCTTCAAAATAATTGATCCGTAATCAATAATCCTCCAAACCTGAGCTCCAAAACTTGTGACTGCTGTATATACTATATCCTTTCCTCTGCCTGCCTGTTTGTACTGCGCATGTGCCATTATTGATGTACATGCTACATTTACCAACACTGTGCATAAACAAAAACAGCAATCGGGACATAGAGTTGTAGAACCATGTGACCACAGACGGTGGTCGCACATGCTCAGTATTACTCCAACTAAAGGATGTGTGGTTGACAGTGATATTCATAGTACTATGTTCACTTCATCAGCCTCATAGACTTTGAATGGGACGGTTATGTCCCACATCCTTCACTTTGTGGTAGTGCTGCAAAGTGGATCAAGGAGGAGGTTATGGACACTATGCTAGAAATCCATGAGTTGGTGATAACCCCCCCCCCCCTTTAATAGCTTGTGGACACACAGAGGTTTCAGATCATAACTATTTCTATTTTGGGACATTATATTGTTTTTCCAATTACATTGTGTGTCATACATGTTATACGTTTTTTTGTCTTCCAGGTCTCCACGGCAGATCAGTGTCGATCGTCGCCTAAAACTATGATTTCCTGCAATAAGAAGAGCCTGTATCTTCCCCAGGAAATGTCTGCGATTCATATTGAATTTACTGAATATTATTTCCCAGATGGAAAGAATTTCCCCAGTAAGTGCAGGTTTATGTGTGAAGGATTATACCGGGGCCCTGGAGATGCATCCGGATTGGATTTACTAGTTTTATCTCGTAAATGGGGGGTGGATGGTTTCAAGTCATCAATATAAAATGTGTGACCTCTATGAAATGGCAAACAGTTTTTATTATATATAATATACACACACACACACATTTATATATGATCATATTTGTTAATGTCAGCAGCTTAAGTTTAGCATTATGAGTATTGAGCTTCAGCTTTTTAAATGGGTTGTGGCAGTAAGACCACTGTGACATGCAAACTGGAAGCCAAAGGACCCCAATTCTTATTCCCTAACGGATCTCATTGTGGTTGATGTCCTTACTGTGACATCACTGTGTGTATTATCCCTGTACTGTGACATCACTGTGTGTATTATCCCTGTACTGTGACATCACTGTGTGTATTATCCCTGTACTGTGACATCACTGTGTGTTATCTCTGTACTGTGACATCACTGTGTGTATTATCTCTGTACTGTGACATCACTGTGTGTATTATCTCTGTACTGTGACATCACTGTGTGTATTATCCCTGGACTGTGACATCACTGTGTGTATTATTATCCCTGGACTGTGACATCACTGTGTGTATTATTATCCCTGGACTGTGACATCACTGTGTGTATTATCCCTGTACTGTGACATCACTGTGTGTATTATCTCTGTACTGTGACATCACTGTGTGTATTATCCCTGTACTGTGACATCACTGTGTGTATTATCCCTGTACTGTGACATCACTGTGTGTATTATCCCTGTACTGTGACATCACTGTGTGTATTATCCCTGTACTGTGACATCACTGTGTGTATTATCACTGTACTGTGACATCACTGTGTGTATTATCCCTGGACTGTGACATCACTGTGTGTATTATTATCCCTGGACTGTGACATCACTGTGTGTATTATTATCCCTGGACTGTGACATCACTGTGTGTATTATTATCCCTGGACTGTGACATCACTGTGTGTATTATTATCCCTGGACTGTGACATCACTGTGTGTATTATCCCTGTACTGTGACATCACTGTGTGTATTATCTCTGTACTGTGACATCACTGTGTGTATTATCCCTGTACTGTGACATCACTGTGTGTATTATCCCTGTACTGTGACATCACTGTGTGTATTATCCCTGTACTGTGACATCACTGTGTGTATTATCCCTGTACTGTGACATCACTGTGTGTATTATCCCTGTACTGTGACATCACTTTCACCTACAATTTTCCTTCCATAGTTCCAAGCCCCAACCTATATGTACAGCTGAATGCCCTCCAGATAACGGTGGATGAGCGGAGCATTTTGTGGCTGAACCAGTTTATCCTGGACCTGAGGCAGAGCGTGGACCAGTTCATGGCAATGTACATGCTGAACGACAGCTCGAAGTCTGATGAGCACATCGATATCCGGGTGGACGGCCTCATGCTGAAGGTAACACACTGCGACGCCTGCACAAACACTTCTGAATAATTCAGCCTGATATTCCACGTGGAGCGGCTCATCTAGGCATAAATGATAGATAAAAGTCATGTATATTTTATACCACTCCACCGGGTCGGCATTCAAAGCTTTTGTGATGACTTTACAAGAAATTAGTAATTCTGACTACGGGAACCTACTTTTCATTAGAAAGTATGTCTGGATGTACAGAGGGCTGCAGAGCACTTTTTTGGGCAGGATGATAGGATATATTATAAAAAATATATATATATTTTTAAAAATTTTACTTCTACTTCAGTCACTAGTTGGGCCAAGAGTTGGACTGACCTATTGACGTAGTTACCAAAATTTTCTCTTTAGTCCGAGACAATTGGGTCCACCAAACAACTCCATTGGAAGCTGAGCCAGCCCCAAGGGTTTCCTCTGTGTCCCAGAAGATCATCCATTTCTCCCTTCTCCATCTCGTAGTTCTATGTGTTGCTGAAAGATAACTGGCTGCAGCGGGAGCCTACCTAATCTAGAACCCATAGATTTTTAAGCTTACTGTTTATAAGAACCTTCCATTCATGAAGATCAGGTCAACAGATTGACCTCTATTCTCTGAAGGATATCTCAAGGTTTCACGAATATTGAAGAAAATCCGGCAAACGTTTAGGGGATTATTGAATTCTAGATGAAAGATGGACCATTGGACTGTTTCCTCTGATCATGTTCTGTCTGGTGAGATTTTTGTAGAATATGTTCATGAAGTTCTGCTCTGAAGACTCCTATAGGTTACCATATATGATGGGGTTGGTTGGGTACACACGAAGGTTTAAAAAAAAATGAATCAACCATAGATGGTCCATGATGTTCTCTGAAGGATATCTCAGGTTGGCAAACGTTATTCATGAAGTTCTGCTCTGAAGTCTCCTATAGGTTACCATATATGATGGGGTTGGTTGGGTACACAAGAAGGTTTAAAAAGAATAAATCAACCATAGATGGTCCATGATGTTCTCTGAGGGATGTCTCTAGGTTTCGCGAATATTGAAGAAAACACTGCAGGTTGGAAAACGTTTGGGCGGTTATTGAATTCTAGATGAAAAATGGACCATTGGAATAATTTCCTCTGGTGATCATGTTCGGTCTGGTGAGATCTTTGTAAAATATATTAACCCCTAGGCGCACCAGGACGTTATAGTACGTCCCCGGGGCTAGATGCTTAGCGCACGGGGACGTTCTATAACGTCCTGCTTCTGGCACCGGCTCACGAACGGAGCCGGTACCAGAAGCAGCGGCTGTCAGCTGTCTAGTACAGCTGACAGCCTGCGCTAACACCCGCGATCGGAGCCGGCTCCGATCGCGGGTGTTAACCCCTTACACGCCGCGGTCAAACATGACCGCGGCGTGTAAGGGTGTAAGCGCTGTGGATCGGATCCCCCGTGCCGCTTACCGGGGGATCCGATCCTCTGCCGGGCAGCTCCGAGGACTGGCATGTGCCCCGGAGCTGCCCGGTCTCCATGGCAGCCAGACCCCTTCCGGGTCTGGCTGTAAACTGTCTGAGCATGCGCAAGCTTGCTCAGACAGTTTACACTGCTCTACAATAAAATAGTATTGTAGAGCAGTGTATTGAACTTAAACCAGTGATCAGAGCATCACTGGTTTAAGTTCAAGTATGTATAAGTAAAAATATGCAAAAACAGTTAACACTACACATTATAATAAATAAAAAATTAATACATAAAAATATAAGCCCCTAAAATGTCACTTTCCCATAAAAAAACTTAATAAAGTATAAAAAACATAAAAACACAAAAAAACCCCGCATATTTGGTATTGCCGCGTCCGTAACAATCTGCATAATAAAACAGAATTGTTACTGGACCCGCACGGTAAACGCCGGAGGAAAAAAACGCAAAAAACGTTCCGAAAAAAGATAATTTTTAATTAATACCCTATAAAAAATGCTCTAAAAAGTGATTTAAAAAATGTTATGCACTCCAAAATAAGCCCACTAAAAAGAACAACTGTTCTCGCAAAAAATAAGCCCCTAACAAGATTTATCTACCAAAAAATAAAAAAGTTATGCATATAAAAAGATGGTGATGCTAAAATGAATAAGATTTTCTCCAAATTAGTTTTTATTCAGTACAATTGAATAAAATACACAAAACCCCCACATATTTGGTATCCCTGCGTCCGTAACAATCTGTATAATAAAACAGAATCGTTATTAGATCCGCAAAGTGAACCCCGTAAAAAACAACCTAAAAAAACTCTCTCTGATAAAGATGATTTTTTATTAATGCCCTTTAAAAATGCTCTAAAAAAGTGATTTTAAAAAGTTACGCAATCTAAAATAAGACCACTAAAAAGAGCTATCATTCTTGCAAAAAATAAGCCCTTAAACAGATTTTTGAGGTGAAAAATAAAAAAGTTATGCATATGTAAGTCGGTGATGCTAAAATTAACAACAATTTTGCCAAATTACTTTTTATTCAGTAAAAATGGGAAAAAATAAAAAAATATATATAAATGAAGTATTTTCATAAACGTGGCGACCCATAGAATAAAAATAATATACTATTTTCATGGTATGGTTAACGGCCAAAAAAAAAAACACATAAAAATTTTCCTAAAAATTGATGATTTTCATTTCCTCCACCAACAAAGAGTTAATTAAATCTCACCAATTAGCTATAGATGCCCCAAAATTATGTATTAGAAAAGTGCATCTCATGTGGCAAAAGAAATAAGCCCCTATAGGTCCTCATTAAAAAAAAGAAAAAAATTATAGCCTGTACAATGTGACAGCAAATCTGCTCCGGATGGCGCCTCCTTCCCTTCTATGCCCGGCCGTGCGCCCATACAGCAGGTTACCACCACATGTAGGGTATCGGTGTACTCGGGAGAAATTGCGTATCAAACTTTGTGGAGCCTTTTTTCATTTTATCCATTACAAATGTTTAATTTTCCACCCAAAATGAGTGTATTGTGAAAAAATATTACAATTTGCAGACTCCACCTCCATTTTGTTTTAACCCCTATAAAACACGTAAAGGGTTAACAAACTTCTTAAAAGTGGTTTTTCATACGTTGAGGGGTGTAGTTTCCACAATGGGGTAATTTACGAGTCTCGCTATTATTTAGGCCTCTCAGTGTCAATTAGAAACTGTGCAGGTCCATCTAAATACAGGTTTTGGCGATTTTACAAAAAATGTGAAAAATGGCTCCCAAATTCTGAGCTTCATAACATTCTAGTAAAATATGTGGAATCTGAAAAAACCATGCCAACATAAAGCAGACATTTGGGAAATGTAAGTTATGAATTTATTTGGGTGCTATGACTTTCTGAATCAAAAGTAGAGAATTTAGAACGTTGAAAATAAAGAATTTTTCAACATTTTTGCCAAATTTTGTTTTTTTTCATAACTAAACGCAAAAGATTTCATCCAAATTTTTAAACTAATTTGAAGTACAATGTGTCACGAGAAAACAATCTCAAAATCCCCTGGATATCTCACAGCGTTCCAAAGCTATAACCACTTATAGTGACACAGGCCAGATTTGAAAAATGGGGCCGCGTCCTTTAGGCCAAAAGATGCTGTGTCCCGTAGGGGTTAATGAAGTTCTGCCCCAAAGCCTCTTTTAGGTTATGATACTTGATGGGGTTGGTTCCACAGAATCTTATCCATTACCCACTGAGTCGGGTAAACATGTCGGCTTATTGGGGGCAATCATTCCTGAGGACCTCCACTTATCAGGAGAATGGGGACCAAAGGTCTTGAATCCCCTTTTGTGAAAAGGTTTTGGTAACCCAGTAAAAGTGAAAGGTGCGCTCGTCACACAATGTCATTTTCTCACAGTAAAACCTTGGTTGTCCATTTTCCTGATCATTGTTGGTCCTAATAGGTAAGTGTGGTGAGATTTTGATTTTCCTTCCTCACAATGAAGAAAACATGTTGAATACTAATGATGATGAAGGTTATGAATTGGAAATGTGCCCATAAAATAAATATTGGTGGTATCTCAGTAGGCTTCTGTAATGGTTCACATCAGATCAGATTGATATTATATTTAAGATATCTTTGGAGAATTTTGTTAATGTTCTTCCTGACCTCCCTGTCTTTCTCCACAGTTCATTGTACCTTCACAAACAAAAACTGATTGTCACCATGACCAGCCAACAGCCATCAGTGTCCAGACCTCAGAAATGATCGCAAGCAACACCAGGCAATCTCCGAACTGTAGGCGTTCAGACCTTGAAGCCATTTTTCAGGACTTTAAAGAATACCCCTTCTACTCGAAATCATTCACCTCCTTCCCCAGATCGGTGGACAGTTTTGACCTCCTCCACCCCATATTCCAGAGGCACGCTTTTGAACAGGACACTAAAATGCATGATGTATATAAGGGATTCATTACACCAAAGCTTGACACCAATGCACTAAAAACTTCTGCTGCTAAGGACATCTGGGCCATACATTTCACCCAGTTTTGGGTTGATTATGAAGGAATAAAGAGTGGTAAAGGTAGGCCGGTAGGTTTTGTTGATGCCTTTCCACTTTCTATATGGGTCTGCCAGCCGGCACGTTTCGCCCAATGTCAGAAACAGATTTCCTCTCACACCGATCATCTAGTAAATATTTCCAAAAGTGAATCGACGGACTTTGCTGGTCGTATTCAGCGCAAGAAACTTCTTAAACAATATTATAGCACTGAAGTGGATGGCCGGAGCGCCCCTTTACAGAAGTCCCAATCTCTAGACAGCAGCTTGTCCACCACTCCCATCCAAGAGTCTCCTCAAGCGGACATCCAAGTTCTGGCGCACATACAGAAACATGTCAGCTTACAGATCAATCACTATCAGTATGTTTTCTTAATGCTGCTGCAGGACTCTCTAAAACAAGTCATGGACAATCTACGGAAAGACGTAGAGGCTGTGACCGGGAAACCGGCGGAGGAGACCAAGTTGTCCATAGGTTTGCTTCTAAAAAGTGCTGAGGTTTCTTTATTACTACATCCACTACCTGAGGAGAATTTGTCCCATTGCCCTCTTTCCCGAGATGGTAGTCCCATCGTTGACTCTAAGCGTACTCCTCCACCGGATGGTTGTCGCGATGTTGACCCCCCAATCGATCTACTCATGGATTCTGTCAGTGGTGACTCCGGAGCAATACTAGAACCCAAAAAGATGGATTTGCCAGAGACCTTGATGACAAAATCACCCAGCGACACTGACATTTTAAAAAGGACGCCCAGTTTGGAAGGAGCTTCTGATAGGGCGTCGCTGAAAGCTGAAGATGGAGCTTTGTGTCAAGTCATTAATGTCAATGGTCTCCATGATGGTGGCCACTTCAGTAGTGATGATAGCATCTCCAACCCTGTCAAAGATATTGAAGAAGCTTTTGGTAGCTTTCAAGCCTCAGATAGTGAGTCTATAGCTGATAATCCTCTCCTCAGTGCACATTATTTAGAGACTCAGAAGAAGACCCCTGACACCAGGTAAGGTTCCTCCATGTTTCTTATTGTTTGATGTTATCTTAGGTATATAAAAGGAGATCACTAGGTTAGGCCATTACACTATGATTGAAGGAATCCCCTTCGATCCAGATCCTCTTCCGTGATCGATGGAGCTGCCATTGTGCTTAGGGGTTAACGTTACGTGGACAACCACTTTAAGAGTTCTGTCTACGCCATCTACATGTCTGTCTACACAGGGTTGGATTAAGACTGCCGTGGGCTCTGGGCTGTATTAATTTAAAGGGGTTATCCAGATTTTAAAAATGACTTCTGGCCGGGCTATTTAAACACAGCAAACATGTACTTACCTCCTCCAGCGCCGCTGATGTCCCGCGCCGCGGTCCCTTCAATCCGTGCCCCTGTAAACAAACCGCGCACAGGGAGCTTCCGGTCCGCGATGTAGCCAATTCCTCCCATCCGTCCCTCTCTCTCAGCGTTGTAAGCGCTGGGAGATGGTGTCGGATGGGAGCTTCCGGCTGGCTGGACGCTCCCTGTGCACCCTTGTAATGAAACCGGCGCACAGAGAAGACCGGCTGCGGCGCGGGACATCGGCGGCGCCGGACGAGGTAACTACATGTTTATTATTTTTAAATAGCCCTCCCCAGCCCGGGCCTCAGTAATTTTTAAAACCCGGATAACCCCTTTAATAGCCCCTACAAGTCTGGATTTCACTTCCCATATATGGTACTAGAATCAAGTTTCTTGGGGATTGAAGGATGTGTCTTTTATGCCTGCTTTAAATCTACCATTTCAGGACCTTTGGAGAACCTACAAAGGTCCTGAAATGGCTCTTGTGTACATGTATATTGAGAACAGGAACAGATGTACGAGGATTTCATGGGTGAAGGTTCTTCTCAGTATAAAATTTGGTGAATGGTTTGGGTGGCCATGGGCCATGGGCCCTGGGCTACTGTTCAAGCCGTCTATATTATAATCCAGAACTGTGTCTGAACCATCTACAATCCTAAAGGTCCACCACAGGCTTGGGCCACGGACAATGTAAGGAGCCATAGGGCTACTTAGTGAACATCAAAGCAGTCCAGTAGCCACTCTGAGGTCAACTCTATTGCCTTGAAAGAAATGGTTTGATGCCTTCCCCTTTTTTATTTTTTGTACCTTTTATCCTCATGCTTTATATATTTCTTTATTCTGCATCTTTTGCCTTTTTTATTATTTTGATTTTTGAACCTCCGTCTCCCATGTATTTTTGTTAAGTGGAACCCCTAAGGAGCGCTCCTCGTCCAACCTGCCTACCTTCTCTGTTTCTTACAAGAACATGAAGAGAAGTTCTTCGCAGTTTTCTCTGGACAATATCTCCATCGACAGCAACTTGTTAGATGAACATCTGGCGGAGAGCGACGGGAGTGACCCATTAGAAGCAGGTAGGAAGATTGATCTGTACTCGTCCATCAATTTTATAAAGGGAATGTCTAGTATTGGGATACTCATAACTTTCCTTAAAATGGGGCATCAATATGAATGATTGTGAAGGATCTGACAACCCTATCACTCAGTTGGTCACCAATTCTGGAACCAAAATCTTGACTGTGCAGAGGTCATGCCAGGCTATTGCAGGTTAGCTCCTATTAATTTAAAGGGGTCGTCCAGGAATAGAGTGCTTTTAAGTGGGATGGGCTTGGTTCTCTGTCAAAAATAAACTCTTTTCAGCCGGTGTTATCCACAGATCGAAAAATGATCGATCGACTCTGATGGATGGGTAAAGAGCTCCACCTCTTGGCAGTTACATGCAATTACATACCTGAAAATAATTTGGAACGTGATGGTGCCGTTGACTTTATGGCAATTGCCAGATACTGTCCTTTTCCCCACAAATATAAAATCTTGCTGCTTTAGATCTTGTGGTGCCAGATAAATCACAGTTAAATAGATGAAAACGGAAGATTGTGCTTCCATGGAGTAAGGGGGTACATCGAGTGTACGAACGAAAAAACGGAACACATAGGCGCCATTCATATATAATACAGCAAGGTTTTTTTTTTTAAGTACTGGTAGATTGGGATTACGTGTTTCGGGGCAGAACCTCCCTATGGGAATATCACGTATAAGGTGGGAAACATTAGGGGAGAAGGATTGTGAGCAGTTGCGTAACTACAGTAGTAGCAGCCACTATGGGACCCGCAGAGTCAGGGGGCCCGTCATCTGACCTGACACACTAAAGAATGGAGGATGTGCACCGTTATATACATATTATGCTGCACATTGTACAGTATAATATGTATAAAATATATATGTGATGTATATATGTGTGTATCTGTGATGTCTATATGCTGTATGTGTGTATGGTGTACATATCCTGTATATGTGTATCTGTATATGGCACTGTATGTTTGATGTTTATATGCTCTATATGTGTGCGTATGTATGTGTCTAAGAGTGTATAAATGTGTGTATGAGTGAAGAACTGTATGTTTATGAAAAAAAAACTTGTATGTTTATGTATATAGGTATATAAATGTGTGTATATATGAGTGTAATGTGTACATTTTTAAGAAGGGGCCCAGAAGTCTGCTATGGGGCCCTGCCTTCCTTAGTTACGCCCCTGATTTTGCGGGGAGGGAGGGGAGGTGTTACAATTGTCTCTGGCTGTGACCACCACTAGGGGGAGCCTTCTGCATTGATTTCAGCCAGTCTCTTTCTTTTAGGCCTGGAAGACTTCTCCTCTCTGAATTATCAGTCTACAGGAGACGGGGCCAGCGTGGAGCTGAGGAACGATGATTACTGCGTGTCATCGCCAGATGCCGTCAGTGCGGTGGATGAGAGTGCGCAGGACTCCAGACAAGACGTGGTAATTACACACACATCCTCCTCTCTATATGAGTTGTGTGATTGAGAAGGCATTAATCGGGGTTCCTTATCCATGATGCATAATACACACAGTGATGTCACAGTACAGAGATAATACACACAGTGATGTCACAGTACAGAGATAATACACACAGTGATGTCACAGTACAGAGATAATACACACAGTGATGTCACAGTACAGAGATAATACACACAGTGATGTCACAGTACAGAGATAATACACACAGTGATGTCACAGTACAGAGATAATACACACAGTGATGTCACAGTACAGAGATAATACACACAGTGATGTCACAGTACAGGGGTGATACACACAGTGATGTCACAGTACAGGGGTAATACACACAGTGATGTCACAGTACAGGGATAATATACACAGTGATGTCACAGTACAGAGATAATACACACAGTGATGTCACAGTACAGAGATAATACACACAGTGATGTCACAGTACAGGGGTGATACACACAGTGATGTCACAGTACAGGGGTAATACACACAGTGATGTCACAGTACAGGGGTAATACACACAGTGATGTCACAGTACAGAGATAATACACACAGTGATGTCACAGTACAGAGATAATACACACAGTGATGTCACAGTACAGGGATGATACACACAGTGATGTCACAGTACAGAGATAATACACAGTGATGTCACAGTACAGGGATAATACACAGTACAGGGATAATACACAGTACAGGGATAATACACACAGTGATGTCACAGTACAGGGATAATACACACAGTGATGTCACAGTGCAGGGATAATACACACAGTGATGTCACAGTACAGGGATAATACACACAGTGATGTCACAGTACAGGCATAATACACACAGTGATGTCACAGTACAGGCATAATACACACAATGATGTCACAGTACTTGAAAAGTTATTATACTGGTAATTATGCTCCTGAGTATATTATAATATATTACAATGTGACATATGCTGCTGTCTAGTAGTCAAAATAAAGTCCCTCAGGTTGCAGATCATATACAGTGGAGCAGAATAATTGGGTAATTATGAGGTCAGCAGTGTCACATGATGAGGGGCGGGGTTATCTTTTAATGATCGATGATGTAATCACCCAACTCTGGATCCAGGATCGGACATCCATCCCATCCCTCTCTCCTGTGTCCTTTCCTTACAGATGTCCGTCGTGGTCTTTAAAATTGTTAGTGTTAATTGTGGGATCGACATAAAGGGAGAAGATGTCGCCATCGGCCTTCAGGTGAACCAGGTGATACCGAAACAGCTGGGGAACGTGAGCGTCCGGCAGTACCTCAGCCGCAGCATGAGTAAGTCATGAGCCGGGATTTATTTATTATGGGAACGTTCTCCTTCAAAATTTACTTTGACTGGATCTAATGTATATTGGGGTACAAGGCAAAAACCCCTAAATCCCAAATCTAGGCTATCTGGATCATAAGATCCGGATTGGAATGGAAAACTTTTAATACTAATGAAGGTCGAGACCGGTGCTACACTGTGTCTGTTGAGCTTAACAGCCTGGATTCCAAACTGATACATTGTAACAAACCACCAGCAACATTTGTGCAGCTTCTGACGACACAATTGTATCTACTCTACTATCACTATTAGGTGGAGTAGAAGGTCAGGCATATGTTGCTGCTCCATTCAAATATTATGGGAGTGTTGCTGAGCACAGCGCTCCGGCATTTCCTGCCCTCTCATAGACGGTGAATAAGAGTCCTAGAGACACCGGAGCGCTGTGCTTAGCAATTAACGCATAGTACTGAATGGAGCGGCAGGACACATGCCTAACCTGCTGCTCCACTCATTGGGGCACATTTACTTACCCGGTCCAGTCGCGATCCCGCGGCACGTTGTCCGACGTGGATTCGGGTTCTGCCGGGATTCACTAAGGTCGCGCTCCCAATATCCAGTAGGTGTCGCTGCTGCACCAAGGTCCGCCGGAGTTCACCTTCTTCTTCTCGGTGCATGTAAGTGTTTGATCTTGCGACACATTTCGTTTTTTAAATTCTGCGGTTTTTCCGAATCTGTCGGGTTGTCTGAAGGCCACGCCCCCGATTTCTGTTGCGTGACAGCCGGCGTCAAAATCCGATCGCGTGCGCCAAAATGCCGGCGGAATTCAGCGCAAAACAGAAAAATTCGGGAAACCCGACGAAAGTGCAGCGTTCGGACCCTTAGTAAATGAGCCCCATTAAGTGATAACAGGAACCTCATTATCCAGACTGCTGAGGGTCCTGTTCTTGTGATTGTTGGAGCCCCACCGATCAGATGAGCATCCCCCCTATTCTGTGGTTGTGGAATAACTTGCCATTAAATGGATTTTTAGGTTTAATCTATTTTGGTCAAGATTTCTGTTTGCTGTCAGTGAATAGAGTCGCAGGCTGTCATCCTGTACCAGTCTGTATGGGGGAGCACATTCCATACGGAACATCCGCTAAGGACTAAATCCCTCCCTAGCAGTGACACAGGGCTGTAAATCCCGGAGAGAGAAATTGTCCAGGTTTTTGAGGAATTATGGCTTTGTGAAAACAATTTCCTTGAATTAATCTGTAAAGAAGGAGCCGCCTTACGCACGTACTGAGCGGGATTATGGAGGAAGAGACATATTTACAGCCATCTGCTGAGCTTCACCACCACTGATCCCCGAGAGCCCCCGTATTTACTGACTGCACGTACACACAGTACAATAAATGGCTAACCAGGGGCTGAATATTCACAACTTTTTTGGAAATCGATCAAGCAGATTTAAAATTTTAACTAAAAAAATATCCAGTGCGCGTCTATGTGTCTCCATGGTAACAGACTACAAACTAATCTTGTGTAGTCGGCTATTGCGTAATAGTCGGTCCTTTCACTTAAATCAGTTCCCTTCAATTGTATAACCCTAAAATTGCATCATTTATACCATCAGTTGAGGTGAGAAACCTGATGGCAACTGTGATCTGTGTGAACGGACGCTTAGTCCAGCTGTAAGTGATGTTGAGATTTTGCGCTGGACTGCGTATAATGGTAGCAGAGTAGTGGACAAGAATTATTATATGTCTGATAGTAAAAAGGAATAGAATATATTTTTTCGACAGCATCTGACTACACAAGGTTTGCTTGTAGTCTGTATCCATGGAGATGTGTACACAAAACTAAAGAATAAATTTTTTCATCTGGATCTTGCAGAAGTTTGATTTTTACTTTTTATACATAGTAAAGACTTCATTTTTAGAAATACTTTGTATTTTGTGATTATATATAGACTCAGTACATAGGAGATGATGTACTTTTTTCAGGTTTTTGGAAGATTCTAGCTTACAAAATGCTACATGTATATTAAGAAACGTTTGAAGATTTTTATTTGCTATGTTGGGTCCGAAATTGAACATTATACAAGCAAAACACACAATTTTGGAAAAAGAAATGGTTGTTTTTGGGCAGTGTCTTCTAAGCGTTGACCACTGGGTGGCGCTGTTCTATTAGATTAAAATGGGCAAAGAAATCTGCAGCTATGACTATAGGAGTATACACAGAGCATGTAATATGGTATAATATACTATGTATAACATTAATACATTAATCTTTATATAGACTCGGATCAGAAGTCGTCCCCAGAGCAGAGGAAGTCGTGTCCGGAGATCAGCCTGAGACTGGAGACTGGTCCTAGCGCTAAGCGCTATTCTCCACTCGCCGCCGAAAACGGGTTCCTCCAGTGCCAAGTGACTGATTTCGGCTCTGAGTTCCTCACCTCCACCCTCGCCAATATCCACCACTTTATAGATGATGATTCAGTCCCTGAAGTTATGCCAATGAAGATAAGAGTCCAGAAGGCAAAGCTGCACTTACAGGTCAGTGTGTGGGCGGAGTAATCAGGACTCTCACTGTCAATCACTTTGTGTTGGCGGGGTAATCAGGACTCTCACTGCCAATCACTGTGTGTGGGCAGAGTAATCAGGACTCTCACTGCCAATCACTGTGTTTGGGCGGGGTAATCGGGGCTCTCCCTGTCAATCACTGTGTGTGGGCAGAGTAATCAGGACTCTCACTGCCAATCACTGTGTGTGGGCGGGGTAATCAGGACTCTCACTGTCTATCAGTATGTGTGGGCAGAGTAACCAGGACTCTCACTGTCAATCACTGTGTGTGGGCGGAGTAATCAGGACTCTCCCTATCAATCACTGTGTGTGGGCAGAGTAACCAGGACTCTCACTGTCAATCACTGTGTGTGGGCGAAGTAATCAGTACTCACTGTCAATCACTGTGTGTGGGCGGAGTAACCAGGACTCTCCCTATCAATCACTGTGTTTGGGCGGAGTAATCAGTACTCTCACTGTCATAAAATAAAAAACGGAGCCATACTCGACTATAGTGGAGCCGTCCTCTTCCAATCCCATTTTTATGGGAGAGCTTATCTTTGTAGTGGCGCTCCATAGGAAAAATGAAAAGACACAACTTTTTGGTTAATTCCTTATTCTATCGCTAGGATGATGGATATTTGATGCGAAACGACTTTACAACTTCACCACATGCCGAAACCCATTAAGTTACATTGCACAATATCTCTGAAACCCCGGGGACCCCCATAGCTCCCAGTGCTGTGTGTGTGGTAGAGGCTGAGCATGAATCACCCCTAATAACAGCATCTAGTATTACACCATAAATGTTTATTACATTATAAATTACATATTAAGTGTGTTATAATCCCCCGCTCACCAGCGGCCCGTCCCTCCATGTATTATTAAACATAAACTATGGCTTAATGGTCAAAATAAAGAATCGAATAACAAGGCGAAACCTACAGAGCGGAGACTATTTCACGCTCCAGCTATCTACTTGCTATGATCATACATGGAGACTTGTGCCTTTTATATCAGTAGTCTTTGTAGTTGTGCCTTATATTGGTGGTGTGGCTGCAGCATTGCATTATGGGAGCACCGGATCATTGGTTAAAGTGCTGCATCTGAATCTTCTAATGATATGTAATCAGGATGTTTAACATGGAAAACCCCTTTAAGAAGGACATGGTGTATATTCTAATACAAGCTTCCCATTGCTTGGTTATGTGTTGACTTCGGAGTTGGTCATAGGTTGGATGGTGCCTGGAGCAGAAACCACTCTTGGGGTGCCCGTACCTTCCAAAGTCGTCTGGCCAAGCAGTGTTACTTTTGCGATCTAAGGGCCCACCAACCACCAAACACTAATCTGGTAGCCTCTAATTTGTGTTGTCTTTTGCTAGAACTCTGAGATTCAGTATTGGTTTAGAACTTGGGGCCCACCGGAGGATCCTCTGATTCTCTGGTGGGCCAGTCTGACACTAGGTACACATACAGTATATTCAAGCATTGGCCTAGGAATGTGGCCTTGGTCAACCTCACAGGTCGTCCTGAGCCAAGGCCGGCCATGGTTGGGACTATACAAGTGACTTCACCATTATTTTTTTCCCCCCATAGGATGATAGTCCCAAGAATAACAACAGCGACCCAGAGCCGGAGCCGATTGTCCTAAATATTCAGGATCTCTTAGTCGAGAGGTACGATGATGGATCCTTCTGTATCAAAGGTAAGTCTTTAAAGTCTCAGAATCCCCTTTAAGACTTAAAAAGTTTAATATCTTATCTCTATCATATGTTTTCTTACTTGGGGCACCACCACAATGGGGAAGTGGGTGCCCAGAGTTCTAAGAAAAGATGCTCAATATATATGTTGTGGGGTCTACAAATAGGTCTCCTTTTGTAGATTAGAGAGATCCACCACTTTTTTGAGGTCTTCCCGTACAGTCCTACATCCATCATTGTCAGACACCACCTGCTAAAGGAACTCAGCTTGAAATGTACAGTTTCCCTCTGGCGCCTCTGCAGGGCAAAGAAGGCATTACACAATGGTCATTCAAGCATAATAACGTATTGGTGCACTAGGTCCTCCAAGTTGAGAAGACCCTCTTTGTAGCTACTCATAGATGCAGATCATGAATGGTGGAATCCCTGTTGTTAAATGGAATTTCCAGGAATCCTGAAAACCCTCTTTGGGGACAGAGGTAACCAAAAGTAAAAAGTGTACACACCCTTCAATACTTTTGGTTCCTGCATTGCTGCAGTTCCTGATTCTTTGGCATTGCCTGCTGGGATGAAAGTGTTGGGAGTCATAGGTCAGCTCCCATTAGCCAGTCATTGGCTTTAGCAGTTATGTCCTGGGCGCTATGGAGGCCATTGAATGGTCGAATCGGGGCCCAAGACACTTTTGACCAAACCTGAAGTCATGAGTATATATCCAGACCAAATTTTATTTTGGTAACCATTCCCTGGCACCCAAGGGTTTTTCATGATCCCAGGAAGGCCCCTTTAACTCTGAAATCCCCAATAGGATTTTGAAGATGGGATTTCTACTAAATTTTAAGAGAACCTCCTCTCCTGGTGATAACCTTTCATTATATATCCTACGTCGGGCCCCGTTGTCTGGTCTGCCTCCTCATTTATGTATGGGAAGGAGGTCCTGCTTCTCATTAAGGAGACCCAGCTGTGTACAGAGCCTTATTGGCAATGCTCCATGGGAAAAGTATGCAAATGAGCTCTTTCTTCCTTCCTTCGGGACAAGATCCAATTTGCATACTTCTTCCCATCTCTAATATTTATACAATAATAGAAGATCTATATTATCCTTATGTTTTGATACAATTCTTATATTTTAAGGGAATGGAGACACCAGCACCGACACCAGCACCAATCTTAAAGAACTGAAGGAGATACCTGCCCTCATCTCTGACAGTACTAAGAGTATACAGCACAGAAGCACACAGACACTTTGTGACAGCCCCGCACCCCCCCAGCAGCTGGATGTACGAGGAGGGAGCCGTGATCGGAAGACGCCGGTGATTAGTATGGAGCAGGTACGGTATCCCTCTGCCTCGCTGGAGGGGCCCAGCTCTGATGTCTTAATCATAGTCTTAGACGTTGACCTTGGATTCACATTGAAGCTTCTCTCCAGCTTCTCAGTAAGTACAATGGGGATTGTGGCACCAAACAGAAGCACTGATGGCTCGGATGGGGGCAAGGTGGGGAGTCACGGGGCCCGTTTTGTACTAGTCCTGGTCTACATGGACCATGGGCTGATTCGGACCTTGTGACCCGCACTGCCCCCCGCCGAGCTTTCAGTCCCAGAAACGGTTGTGTTGTGTGAGCCACAGCAGGGTAAGTACACTTTCCTTCTTTAGTCACACACTATCCCTGTCTGACCACTTTAACCTACCCCTTTAAGTTAAGCCCTGTCTAACCCCTTAAACCTACCCCTTTAAGTTAAGCCCTGTCTGACCCTTTAAACCTACCCCTTTAAGACAGGGCTTGACTTAAAGGGGTAGGTTTAAAGGGTCAGACAGGGCTTAACTTAAACGCTCCCCTTTAAGTCAAGCCCTGTCTGACCCTTTAAACATACCTCCTTAATTTAAGCCCAGTCTGGCCCCTAAACCCATCACTGGACTGCCTGCATGGGCGCACAATTGATACGCCCTGCCCCCAATTATGGACAGAATTTTTTTCCGGAATGCGTTTGAAAGTTAAGGAATGTTCAGGCAAATTAGGTGAATGATGGAAAATCTCCTGCATCCACTGGGTTCTATGATGAAATTCTGTCTGACGACCACCACCACTAGGGGGAGCTCATTATATATTTCCCATTGAAGTGAATATTATCGCTATTTCTTGGCCCCCAAACTATTCATGATTACCAGTTAATAAGATCATAATATTTGTGGTCATCCAAGGAGAGGACCCCCCCCCCCACCCCCTGGTCCTGCCATGGTCTGTATTTACAGCAATGTGGTTTAAAGGGGTTGTCTGGCCCTTTATTAATTTTTTACATTAAAGACCTATCCATAAATACCCATAACCCTCACTGATTAATTATTCAGATACCTTTAACTAAATAGGATCTACATTGCAGTCCCCTATTCTACCTCTATACGATAGATGTAGCCCTCTGCTTCTGTATAGGTTCTGGCACTGGTAGGGTGATATAACTGTTGATTGTGGGGGTCCATGATGACATCAGTCTCGAGCATGATTAAAGGCCAGACAACCCCTTTAAGCGTCCGAAACCCATGGTGCGAACTAAGGACAGGACATTGCAGGGGATACCTGGGCAGGACCCCTACACAGAAGGCATTTAAGGAGTTAAATAATTAAGCACTTTGTCCGTTTTTTGGCATTTAGTTAAGTTTGTGAGATCTACGTGTTGTATCTTGGCTCGTCCTACATCAAATGTCAGCGCTTCAAGGGACAGAGCCTAATAGCGTGCGGAGTAATTGTAGATGATGGAAGAGTTAAAGGGATGAAATGCTGATGTCTGCGCCGGCCACTCCGGGTCCACATTAATCATCACTTCATCACTTCTGTCTTTGAAGTGCGGCGTGTAATCAGGAGATGGGATTTGGGGGCCCGGCCCGCCTGATGTCTCAGAGGAGACTGCCGTGCTCCTTGGCGGGGTCTAGATTAATAAGTAGCGAGCGCTGAAATATTTATCGGGCTTTGTGATGGCGGAGACATAAGAATGATCACTCATGCAGAGCGCCGCGCCCCTACCAGTCACTGCATTGTCTGATATCCACTCAGTTTAATTCATGTCATTCTTTTATAGGATGGAAAGTTACACTATGTTTTAATATGTTCGCTGTGTCTTGCGCCATCTGTGCACGGTTAGTGGGTTGCAGCATTTGTGCATGAATAGTGGAGGGCACCGTCTGTGCCTGGATAGCGGGGTGTGCGGCGTCTGTGCCTGGATAGCGGGGTGTGCGGCGTCTGTGCCTGGATAGCCGGGTGTGCGGCGTCTGTGCCTGGATAGCCGGGTGTGCGGCGTCTGTGCCTGGATAGCCGGGTGTGCGGCGTCTGTGCCTGGATAGCCGGGTGTGCGGCGTCTGTGCCTGGATAGTCGGGTGTGCGGCGTCTGTGCCTGGATAGCCGGGTGTGCGGCGTCTGTGCCTGGATAGCCGGGTGTGCGGCGTCTGTGCCTGGATAGCCGGGTGTGCGGCGTCTGTGCCTGGATAGCCGGGTGCGGCGTCTGTGCCTGGATAGCCGGGTGTGCGGCGTCTGTGCCTGGATAGCCGGGTGTGCGGCGTCTGTGCCTGGATAGTGGGGTACTACATCATTGCCTGGATAGTGCACTCTTTGTGTACTATAATAGGTGACGCCATCTGTGTCTGGACATTGGGTTGTGCACTTGTGCGTCTTTAGTGGATTGCGCCATTTCTGCATCTATATTGGCTGGCATAGCAAGCCCCAAAGCAAATAGCGAAGGGGCTGAGGACTGTAGGGGGTGGTTTCAAGCCTTCTGGTAGGCTGGTGGGGCTTGCCCCTTTACCCCTCCCGTGTGAGGTCACCGGAGGCGGTGTTTGGGGGCGGGTAAGGACCCGCCCGGTGGTTTTATAAAGTCCGAGAGCACGTGGGGGGGCCTCTTTCCTTCTGCCCCCTGGACCGAAGAGGCGAGAAGTCAGAGACACCTCTGCAAATACCCAGCATGGCTTCCCTAGAAGAACAAGTAATCCAGCAAGTGACCAGGGTTCAGCCATGCTGGATACCCTCCTGCAGCGCCCTGCTGCGGGGTCGGTTCAAGAAGCGGACGTCCCTGAAGAGGACACCCATCTCCCTGGATCGAAACCCGCTGCAGTGGCTTACACCCTGGAGGGTACAGCCACCACCCCCGCCCGGCGGCCCGCCACCCTGTCACCACCACCCACCCAGTGCTCCTTACCTCCTCCACGGGAGCAGCTGGATGAGGATAGAAGACGTCCCCTGAAGAAGATCATCACCTGCACCAGCCAGGAAGCGCGGCCCGGGCCAGAAGAAGATGGCGTCGCCTGGACCACGTGGGACGCTGGCTGCACTGGAGGATTTTCTTGGGATCCCTGCTGTGAAGACCACAAGGGGTAAGTGGTTTGCATCACCTGCCCTGCACCCCAACACTGCTGCCCACTCCCCTGCCCTTCATCTCAGCGCTGCTGCCTGCTCCCCTGCCCTGCACCCCAGCGCTGCTGCCTGATCCCCTGCCCCGCTCCCCAGCGCTGCACCCCCGCTCCCCAGCGCTGCACCCCCGCTCCCCAGCGCTGCACCCCCGCTCCCCAGCGCTGCACCCCCGCTGCCCAGCGCTGCACCCCCGCTGCCCAGCGCTGCACCCCCGCTGCCCAGCGCTGCACCCCCGCTCCCCAGCGCTGCACCCCCGCTCCCCAGCGCTGCACCCCCGCTGCCCAGCGCTGCCCCCCCCGACCCCCGCGCCCAGCACCCGCCACATCACCTCCAGGCCGCGGCCTAAGCAGCATCCTGCACTGCAGCATGGCCTCCCGGGCACCCGACCGGTAGGCGACCTCTCCACCTCCGCGGCGCCCGCAATCCCGCCCCCACCCCACCGCTCACCTTACCTCCGGAGCCTGCGGCCCTCACACCCGGCCACGCTCCGGTTCGGGCCTTTCTCAAGCCCGGGCGCCCTCCTCTCCAGCGATCCTCCTCCTGCTCCCTGCTCATTCGGGGCCGGCCTCCCCCCAGCCATACAGCAACTCACCAGACCCCCTCTCTCTTTGCGGTAGGCTTCAGGCCTACCCGGCGCCTAGGCCCTAGGCCCGGGCACGCCACCAGGCCTCGGGCCTATAACTCATGCAACCCCGGGCCTGTTACTAGACCTCGGTCCTTCCCTGCAGTCGGCCTACTCCCGTAGGCCTGGGGCCTACTCCCCAGCCAGCCCCAGGCCCCATCCCAGGCCTCGGGCCTACCCCTCAGCCAGCCCCAGGCTCCTTCCCAGGCCTCTAGCCTACCCCTCAGCCAGCCCCAGGCCCCATCCCAGGCCTCTGGCCTACCCCTCAGCCAGCCCCAGGCCCCATCCCAGGCCTCTGGCCTACCCCTCAGCCAGCCCCAGGCCCCATCCCAGGCCTCGGGCCTACCCCTCAGCCAGCCCCAGGCCCCATCCCAGGCCTTGGGCCTACTCCTCAGCCAGCCCCAGGCCCCATCCCATGCCCGGGCCTACCCCTCAGCCAGCCCCAGGCCCCATCCCATGCCCGGGCCTACCCCTCAGCCAGCCCCAGGCCCAACCCCCCCGGCTCAGCCAACACTGCAGCTCTGGATCCCTGGGCAGCTCCCCTTCCCTCCTCCCCTCCTATTGCCCGAGTCCTCTCTGCATACCCTTGATGCGGTAGAGACCTCTATGCCCACGGTGCACCACAGACACAGGAGCCACAGATCCTCGTACTACAAGCAGCAACGCCACTCCCAGAGGCCATACCGCAGGCGGGCTGCCGATACTGGCTCTGAGCTCCTCTCACCAGACCGCAGCTGCCATCATCATCACGGAGGACGCCGCTGACACTACAACAGCCCATCGTCACCGGGTTCCAGTGGCCGCGAGGCGGCGCACTCACACACCCGCACCCGTCACCGAGACTACCGACAACGCCGCAGAGACTCCCCTCACCGCCTGACCAAGCGCTCCAGGCGGACATCAGAGCATCCAACAACTCACCAGGAATCCGAAACTCATCTACAGCCACCGCAGCCCCAGAGGTCATCCCGTCATGGCAGCCAAGGCTCTCAAGCTCCACTTCGCAGCTCAGTCATCATCAAGAAACCACCTCAACGCATCACTTCAGCTTCAGAACATCACCAACCATCTGAACAAAGCACAGTCTTCTCATCAGGACAAGTCAGCTCCACCAGCGAAGACTTCATCCGGTGAGTTCAGTGGCCTCCCCTCGTGGTCGGCCATTACCTCCTCACACAAGAGCACAGAGGTCATCACACAAGAACAGAGGTCATCACGCCTATTATCTCATCACACAAGAAGACAGAGGTCATCACACAAGAACAGAGGTCATCACGTCCATTAGATCACTGATCACACAATTAGAAGGCAGTCAGGATACACCTGTGGGCGTAGGGAATTTGGCTAACGCAGGACAGGGTAACACATTTAGGGACTGCCAGTGCTCGGGGCTGCGCGATCCTCCTTCCAGGAGCCGGGTCCGTCCCGGCTGTAACACACTGAGCATGCGCAGCATCTCATCTGTATTACATTGTGGGAGGTGTAGAATAGCTTGAACAAGCGATCAGTGGATCGCTTGATCAAGCTTACCTGTAAAAGTAATAAAAAAAAAAAAAAAAATAACAATTTTTAATAAAAAGAATTAAGTGAATAAAGTTTAAGTCCGGAAACCAAAATTGACAATTTTCTTTCACCCATACATTCGGGAGTTAATAAAGTCTCATCCCCATACATTCAAGAGTTAATAAAATACCATCAATAAGCTAATGACCCACTAACATGAAGCACGGAAGTTATAGCTCAGTTGGTTGAGACGTTGTGTCATTATTGTTTATGGACACTGCGGGTTCTAGGTTCAAATCCCAGTTTGAATAATTTTTATTTAGTAAAGTGCATCGCATGTCGCAATAAATAAGCCCTTATATGTCCAAATTGCCAAAAATAAAAATTAAATAAATAAATGACATTAAAGTTGTATAGCCAATAAAAAGTACAGTGCATAATCCGCTGTGAATGGCACAACTTCCCCTTCGATGCCCTGGCGTGTGCCCATACAGCAGTCACCACCACATATGGGGGATTGTTATACGCGGGAGAGATTGGGGATCAAATTTTGTGGAGCGTTTTGAAATTTTATCCACTGAGAATTTGTACAATTTTGAAAGACACATTAATTTAGCCAAAAATATGTACTTTCACAATGTATCCGATTTTTGTTTAACCCCTGTAAAACATTTAAGGATTAACAAACGTCATAAAAGTTGTTTCACATACACTGAGGGGTGTAGTTTCTATAATGGGATAATTTATGGGATTTTACTTTTATTTAGGCCGCTCAAAGTGACTTGAAACCAGAGCAGGTCCCTCAGGTTTTTTATCCTACAAAAATAAGAGCATGCATAAAAAAAAAAAAAACCACAGAGAAATAAAATAAACATTCGGTGAATGTTAGTTATTACGTTTTTTGCGGTGATGGCTGTGTATGGTAAAAGTAGAACATTTTGAAGTTTGAAAATCGAGAATTTTTCCAAATTTTCACCAAATATCTGATTTTCTCATAAATAAGTGCAAAACATAACACCAAAATTTTTCAACTAACATGAAGTACAAAGTGTCACGAGAAAAATATTTTAAAATCTGTTATAACCACTTATAGTGACACAGGGCAGATTTGGAAAAATGGCCCGTGTCAGGGAGATGAAAAGTGGCTTCGGCGTTAAGGGGTTAATGTCAGTGTACGATAATCCTGGGCAGCACAAAAGACACTTCTCACCCCATCCACTGCATCAGGTTAGCCACCAGCCCACCGCAATGTTGGTTAAATGCGGCAGTTTAATTTCGTTCAATCCAGTATTAGCACTGGAGAAGGTCGGGAATGAGGTTTCCCCGGGACGGCCGGTCCCTTATAGAACCGCCAGGCTTAGTTCCCAAAAGGAGCCCGGAACGTTCAGTCTAATCTTCCACCTGTCTTTTCCCAAAGGTCCCTCGGTTAATGACGCTATATAGGAGGTTGTGGCGGTTACGTACGTCTCCTTTAACAGGGCGGTCGACTTAGTGCAGAGAAAGATGGAAGTGTCCAAAACTTTCCATAACTAGCTGTGAGCTTCTGCGGTTTCGGTCCCTGGTTTTGGGTAAATGCAGCAACTTAGTCGGTAAAGGATAATCCTGGGTTGCGTAAAAAGGCACATCTCACCCCGGATAACTAGTCTCTTGAAGGAAGTCTTGTGGGTTTTGCAGGTATATCTTCGAGTAGGTAATGGGTCAGGCATCCTATTCACAACTGCTTTACAGAGAGCAAGGAAAGTCCCGATTATCAAAAATACATGGTGTCCCTGGGTGGAGTGGTGTATAGGCATGAGAATCTGCAGGGGATAACCACCATCTCTTATTATGAGAATTTGCAGGGGATACCCGCCATCTCTTATTATGAGAATCTGCAGGGGATAACCGCCATCTCTTATTATGCGACGGGGTCCATCTCAATTCCATTGAGGTGAATATTTTCGAATATTTTCCTTCTCGGCCTGCAGGAGCAGGCTGAGAAGGCCATGGCCTTGGTCCGTGTGGGGGGTCGCAGCCGGTGGTAGGAGGGAGGAGGCTGCTCCGTGGCGGAAGTTACACAGGCCCTAAGGCGCTGGAAGATGCCCACATGCCGGCTGCAGGGACGCAGCCGCCATTTCGGGCGAAGTTGGTTCAAGATTTTGAAGATGCCAAGCGGGCCTAGCAAGTTGGGAAATGTTTTAATTTATAACGTTATTTAATAATTTATCTTAGTTGTTAATAAACGCTGTGGCCTTCCCACATTACCCAAACATTTAGTTTCCCGGTCTGTTGATGGGTGGTTAGTCTAGGTACACGGTCAAGTACCAGATGGTTGGGTGGTTAGTCTAGGTACACGGTCAAGTACCAGGCGGTTGGGTGGTTAGTCTAGGTACACGGTCAAGTACCAGACGGTTGGGTGGTTAGTCTAGGTACACGGTCAAGTACCAGACGGTTGGGTGGTTAGTCTAGGTACACGGTCAAGTACCAAACGGTTGGATGGTTTATCAAAGTACAAGGTCAAGTACCAAACGGTTGGATGGTTTATCAAAGTACAAGGTCAAGTACCAAACGGTTGGATGGTTTATCAAAGTACAAGGTCAAGTACCAGACGGTTGGATGGTTGATCAAGGTACAAGGTCAAGTACCAGACGGTTGGATGGTTGATCAAGGTACAAGGTCAAGTACCAAACGGTTGGATGGTTTATTAAGGTACAGGGGCAAGTACCAAATTTAAGGTTTGGGTTTGTTAATCCCTACAGTCCCCACTGTGCCTGGATAGTGGGTATTGCTGTTTGTGTCCTACCTGCTCCTCTAGTTTTTTGCAGTGTCGGTGCCGGTATAGTGGGTTGTGTCATTTTTGTTTTTCATTTATATGGCAAAGCCAGAGCACAATGAGGGAGATTTATCATAAGTCTCTGAGAGCAGAACTGTTCTAGTTGCCCATGGAAACCAATCAGAGTCCGGCTTTCATTTTCCCACAGCTGTTTATAAAATTAAAGCTGAGCTCTGATTGGTTTCCAAGGGCAACTAGAACAGTTTTACCTCAGAAACTTGATGATAAATCAGTGTTACCGGCCAACAAAATGGCCGTCTTCACATCTTTAAACAGGAAACAGTCTTTATTGCTCATAGCAACCAATCAAAATGCATCTTTCATTTTTGCAGAGCTGTGTACATAATGAAACCTGCGCTCTCATTGGTTACAATGAGCTGTTCTTCTTTTTAAACACTTCTATACATCGTTTAGCCATTTTTCTTTTATGTAACTTCATTTCTCTGCATTTTTCCCCTCAGCTTCTCGACGAAAATGAATGTCTAAAGCAGGAACTGGCCAAAACCAAGATGGCTCTCGCTGAAGCCCACATGGAAAGGGACAGCTTACTGCATCAAATCAAGAGGCTCACACTGGACAAATAGCGCTGGCTCCCGGATTTTGTACTGGACTACAGCCCATTGGAGACGCTTGGTAGCATCTCTGACTTGCGACTAGATGATCTCCCCTTTTTTGGCATTGGAGGGGTTTAAAATGAAGTACAAAGGATCATTGTTTCCCACGACCATCTTTACAATGCAATCATACTGCTCCATTGTCTTAAAGGGGATGTCCAGGTTTAGAAAGAAGGATCTGTTTTTTTTTTTTTTTCCCAGAAACAGCGCCACACTTAGTTGAAGGCTGCGACTGGTATTGCAGCTCATTCACATTGAAAATAGCTGTAATACCCGACACAACCCATGTCCAAGAGTGGCGCTGCTGGACAAACCCAATGTATTCTGTGTCTATTAGGTTATTAAAGGTGAAGCTCTGACATTTTTTTTTTTCAAAGTATTAAAAAAAAGAAGGGGGGGGGTTTGGAAAATTGTTTAATTATTTAAGGAAAGTGTAACATCAAGTAATGTAATTATCTTTAGGCCGAATTGGTTTTAATATTGTTTCAGAATTATTTTTAATTTTTTATTTGCACTATCAATAAATAATTTGATGCAGCTGCATTGACTTTTTTTTGTTGTTTTTATTAGGTTTACTTTAAGGGACACTCCACTGGAGACTGATAAACAGTAATACACTCCAAGCTAGCCAAGATTGTTTTGTCTGTAGTGATGTGCTGAAGCATCATGGGATTGATAGCAAAAAGAGTGATGGGACCCCCAGGGATCATGCACACAGTCTCTCTCTAGTGACTGCAGGTATCCGACATGCTATAGCTAGTGATGGCTGCGGGTAGTGAGCATGCTATAGCTCCCTCTAGTGGTGGCTGCATATAGCCAACATTATATAGCTCATTTTAATGCCAGATGCTAGTAACTAGTGTGTGTGTGCACTGTAGCTTCCTCTAGTGATGGCTGCGGGTAGTGAGCATGCTATAGATTTCACTAGTGGTGGCTGCAGGTATTGAGCATGTTATAGCTCCCTCTAGTGGTAGCTGCAGGTAATGAGCATGCTTTAGCTCCCTCTAGTGTTAGCTTCAGGTAGAGAGCATGCTATAGCTCCCTCTAGTTGTAGCTGCAGTTAGTCAGCATGCTACAGCTTCCTCTAGTGGTGGCTGAAGGTAGAGAGCATGCTACAGCTCCCTCTAGTGGTAGCTGCAGGCAGTGAGCATGCTACAGCTCCCTCTAGTGGTAGCTGCAGACAGCTGCAGGTAGCCAGCTATAGTGCCCACTATTGGGGGCTACAGGTAGTGAGCATGTTATGGTTCCCTCTAGTGGTGACTGCAGGTAGTGCACGTTATCGCTCTCCCTAGTGGTGGCTACAGGTAGTGAGCATATTATATATCATATTATATCTAGTGGTGGCCTCAGGTAGTGTGCTTGCTTTAGCTCCCTCTAGTGGTGGCTGCAGGTAGTGTGCATGCTTTGCCTCCCTCTGGTGGTAGCTACAGGTAGTGTGCATGCTTTAGCTCCCTCTAGTGGTGGCTGCAGGCAGTGAGCATGCTTTAGCTCTCTCTAGTGGTGACTGCAGGTAGTGTATAGCTTCCTCTAGGGGTGGCTGCAGGCAGTGAGCATGCTTTAGCTCCCTCTAGTGATGGCTGCAGGGAGTGTGCATACTTTAGCTCCCTCTAGTGGTGGCTGCAGGTAGTGTGCATGCTTTGGCTCCCTCTAGTGGTCGCTGAAGGTAGTGTGCTTGCTTTGGCTCCCTCTAGTGGTAGCTGCAGGTAGTGCGCATGCTTTGGCTCCCTCTAGGGGTGGCTGCAGGTAGTGTGCATACTTTAGCTCCCTCTAGTGGTGGCTGCAGGTAGTGTGCATACTTTAGCTCCCTCTAGTGGTGGCTGCAGGTAGTGTGCATGCTTTGGCTCCCTCTAGTGGTGGCTGCAGGTAGTGTGCATGCTTTGGCTCCCTCTAGGGGTGGCTGCAGGTAGTGTGCATACTTTAGCTCCCTCTAGTGGTGGCTGCAGGTAGTGTGCATACTTTAGCTCCCTCTAGTGGTGGCTGCAGGTAGTGTGCATGCTTTGGCTCCCTCTAGGGGTGGCTGCAGGTAGTGAGCATACTTTAGCTCCCTCTAGTGGTGGCTGCAGGTAGTGTGCATACTTTAGCTCCCTCTAGTGGTGGCTGCAGGTAGTGTGCATGCTTTGGCTCCCTCTAGGGGTGGCTGCAGGTAGTGAGCATACTTTAGCTCCCTCTAGTGGTGGCTGTGTTGTTGTAGAGAATTATTTTACCGCTATATCTGACAGAGAATTTGGAACCTGTTTATATCACAATGGCTCTGCAGGGCAGACATTCACCTTACGGTCTTGTAGGAGATCCTGGGTGTTGCTGGACTTGCTGCCCCTGTCTGGTTGGAGGGGGGGGGGGTGTCCAGGACATAACCAGCCTAGATTTATTCCTGGGGGATTATTCATTTTAGCATATTCTGCTGCTGTTACTTGTTTATGTGCAGCAATAAATAGTAATCCTGTTCTTTGTATGGATCAGCATGGCTGCCAGCACCTCCGCACACAAGTATTTTACACAAAATTAGTGGGGACCAATGAAGGGGTTATAAATAACCTGACCCCGGACCTCCTATGGCTCCGGATAATAGACCCTCCGCCTTTCCCTTTTACTTGCAGTTTAATTTGTTTTGTTCTTGGACTTGGAAAATTCTCTCACGGAATAATTTGTGGTGAAGCTGCTGACTGTACATGAAAGCCCATGGGGGTCACAATGGCGTATTCTAGGATAAAGCTATTATTACAAAATCCTGGAAAAACCTCGCTGTACACGGACCGTTCCATTTCACTCTGAATTACGGAAATATCGCCACAGAGCTCGGGGCGCGATGGCCATGACTTTCCGGATCGAAAAAGAGGGACTCAATTGTAAAGCCCCTAATCCTCATGTCCCCACACCGTATAATAACACTTCCAACACATTATGTAACCACCCTGAAGGCCACACCTTCTGTATAATGACTCCTCCTCCTGTAATCCACCCCCCACTTTGGCTCCCAAAATTATAATCCACACCCAGTATTGTGCCCCCTTCCCCCATTGTTGTAACTGAAGTTAAGCTCTTCCCCGATTTGAGCCCACTATGCACCCCCCTATTACAACCACTTCAACATCCCCCCATTTCCTGAGGTGTTCCCATTCTTCTGTTTGAGTGCTGTTTCTTCCGTAAGTGCTTAGGCTAAGGGGCGTAATTTAAGGGGGTGCATATGGTGCAGTTGCAACTGGGCCCAAGAGGGTTAAGGGGCCCATATGGTGTACCTTTCCAATAAGAGAAGACTACTGTAGCACTATAAAATATACATTATAAATGGGGGCCTGGCACACATTTTGCACTCTGACCCGGCAGCTTCAAGTCACGCCAATGCTGAGGATCCTGTGTCTACTGCAACCAATCACTGGACTCAACGGTCTCATGAGTATGAGTGGAGCACCCCTAGCGATCAGGAGATGGAGCGTGTGTCCTGTTACTGTATTCAGTTCTATGCAAGTGTCGGAAATTGCTGAGTACAGCGCCCCAGTTTCTTCGCCATTCCCATTCACTCAGAGTGTTGGTGATAGAAGTGCGCTGTGTGCAGTGTGCTGTTTCCACTGATCCCATAAAATTAAAGTAAAACTACCATCAAAATCCATAATGATAAACCAGGGACATTACTCATAGATCCAGGCACCGTGACTGTGGTAATCTTATTAAATGTGTTATCCATGGCCTCCTTCCTTCTAAAATCAACTTTTAAAATAATGAGCCACAAGGGCTCTGGGTGGAGCTCTGGCTTCGCAGGCTGTTACACTGTCTCCCCCTTCCAACTGTGTTCTGAAGCTTCCTCTGCTGCAGTGAGGTCACATCAGGCAGAGGGAGGGGGAAGTGCTGACAGAGCAGAGGGGGAGACAGTTTAACAGCCTGTGAATTTACAGCATGGGGGGGGGGGCTCTGGTAACACCCCCAGGAACCCTTCAGTTTCTTTAGAATAATTTTAAAAGTTGATTTTAGAAGGAAGGAGGCCATCGATAACAAATATAAGAAGATTACCACAGTCACTGTGCCTAGATCTATGAGTAAGAACAGGACGCTCTTTCTACAGTCTGCTAGGGGGTCCTGTTCTCTTGATCCGATGGGGTCCCAGCAGTCAGACCCCATTAATAAGCTTGTTTTTCCTCTATATTGAGGATAGGGTATATCTTGGTTCCACCATATTAAGGCCTTTTTGAAAAATCGTAATCCTTTCCTCTGAGATGGCGTGAATGGAGCGGAGGTAAGTGCTGCTCCCCTCATGGACTCCTATGAGAGTTCCAAAAATAGGCGAGCCGGAGGCTATTTTTGGAACACCCATAGAAGTAGATGAAGAGACCCGTCCATGTGCGGCCAGAGCGACGCTATAGTAAAGAGAACACACAAAATCCCTTTAAAGGCAACCTGACACCAAATTTTAACCCAAATTTTGACCACAATCCCTCTCAGGTAGGGGATGGAATGTCCTTTCTAGAATCTTAGGTAAATGTATGCAAATGAGCAGAGAAAAGTCACTTTTCGCCTCAGACTTTTCAAAGCTGAAGGAGAAATATCACTTCAGATGCCGGGAGCTCTATAGCACCAAGAGACTTGTGTCATATTCATGATGAGAATCTCATCTTTCAATTCGCACCAGGATCTGTGGCCCAGATCTGCGGTGCTGCCGCTCATGGAATTGTTAATAGATGACATTTTCATCTTTAATACGACGCCAAATGCATGGTTCTAGGTGCTATGGAGCTCAAAATAGGGGCGTCTGATGTGACACTCCCTCTGCTGCCTCTAAAAGTGACTCACCTAAGGCAAAAATGACTCTTCTCATGTCATTTGCATATGACTTTTGATGAGATTTTTTTTTAATAGGTAAAACGGTGATATTTAACATATTTGTCTACACACAGTTGTAAGTGCTCTAGGGGAGGGCCAGATTTGTCTACAGACAGTTGTAAGTGCTCTAGGGGAGGGCCAGATTTGTCTACAGACAGTTGTAAGTGCTCTGGGGGTGGAACAGATTTGTCTACAGACAGTTGTAAGTGCTCTGGGGGTGGGACAGATTTGTCTACAGACAGTTGTAAGTGCTCTGGGGGTGGGACAGATTTGTCTATAGACAGTGATAAGTGCTTTGTGGGTGGGCCAGATTTGTCTACAGACAATAGTAGGTGCTCGCTTGACAGATTTGTCTATAGACAGTAAGTGCTCTGGGGGTGGGACAGATTTGTCTACAGACAGTAGTAAGTGCTTTGGGTATGGGCCAGATTTGTCTATAGACAGTGGTAAGTACTCAGGGGGTGGGACATATTTGTCTACAGACAATAAGTGCTCTGGGGGTGGGACAAATTTGTCTACAGACAGTAGTAAGTGCTTTGGGGGTAGGACAGATTTGTCTACAACAGTAGTAAGTTCTCTGGGGTGGGACCGATTTGTCTACAGACAGTTGTAAGTGCTCTGGGGGTGGGACAGATGTCTACAGACAGTAGTAAGTGCTCTGGGGTTGGGCCAGATTTGTCTACAGAAAGTAGTAAGTGCTCTGGGGGTGGGACAGATTTGTCTATAGACAAGTAGTAAGTGCTCTGGGGGTGGGACAGATTTGTCTACAGGAAGTAGCAAGTGCTCTGGGGGCTGAACAGATTTGTCTATAGACAGTACGAAGTGCTCTGGGGGTGGGACAGATTTGGTTACTGAGAGTGTTCTCCATCCATGCTTTTTATAGACAAATTCAAAATAACTGGGCCCGCCCACAGTGCACTTGAAAGCTAATTTACATATCCATAAAAAAAGATTATTATCTCTGCATCGCCTCATTGGTTTGCGTTGTCATTGAGTATCCTCCCTAATCCAGCGCTCGGATCTCAATGTGAAACGTAGACTTGTCTGCCGCCGCTTATTTATTTTTTTAACTTTTCAGGTTTTTTAAAATATAGATTTATTTTTAAATCTACGTTGTCTCACAAGACACCGGATTCCCAGCAGCCTCCGACGTGTGTCTGCACCAAGCGAATTCCTGCAAACCCGTGAAGGTCACTGTAAATTATACGGTCCGGGGCGAGGTGCATAAAACCGCGTTTTATCTCCACCGTATATTTTCCTTTATTGTTCCAAATGGCAAATTTGCGGCGTCTTCTCTGATCTCCCGGGAAATAACATCTATGGGAGGAAGGAGATGTATTAGGTAAACAGATAAAGGAACTCCATTCTATTTTGCCGTCTTATCACAATAAACCACAGTGCGGATTTACGTGAATAGTGGACGCTCAGATCGGTTACTATGCAAATTAGATTTAAAGGGATTCTCCATCGAATTCTAAATTCTAAAATAATCTCTGGCCAATAAGATGATTCCAATATGTCCCCCTGCTAGAACCTCAGTGATCAGCTGTGATCTGTAAAGAAATCCACAGATAAGTGTTACGTTTCCCTGCAGTGCCACCTCTGGGGATATCGGGTATTACACAATGTCCATTCAAATGAATGGGCTGTCTGTGTAGTGCAGGACAGGATGGGTCCTCCAATGTAAGAGACACGAAAATAGTGCCAGAAGGTAGAATCTATGGGATTTTTCGCATTTTTCGCTTTCATTTGGCAATCATCACGAAATCAGAAGTAGCAGACATGAGCACAGTTCAGAGAAATAGGGGGGACATTTATCAAGGTGGGACATGGCGTAGATTTACGCGCTTCATGCCCTCCCCGTTAGATACACGAAAAGGCCTAAGCCTCATGATGTATCCGGCAGCGCAGGAGGGGCATGAATTTCATCATATTCCGGCACATGGGCACAGGTGTGTGATAAATCTCCCCCAAAGCCTGAATGGTTTGATCCAAAATTTAATGGTTGGCAATAGTGAGTGTGAGCCTCTATGGTTACTGCAATATTATCAAACAAGAAAGCAAGAAGATCTCATATGCATATGAGCTGAGTAGAGTCACTTTTTGCATGAGATGAGTCATTTTTTGAGTCAATGAACATTTATTGAGACATACTCAGTACATTACAAACTGCAATTACAGTGTGAAAGCAATTGTGAAACGATTAGATCAGTTGACCTGAGCCTCAGATGACAGGCTAAATGAAGTATCATATAGGCACTGGGGACCTGGGTTCAAGTCCCATGGTCAATATCTGCAAAGTGTTTTTTATGTTCTCTCCGTGTTTGCGTAGGTTCTCTCCGGGTCCTCCGGTTTCCTCCCACACTCCAAAACATACTGATAGGTTGATTACATTGTGAGCCCCATTGGGGGCAGGGACTGATTTGGCAAGTTCTGTGCAGCACTGCGGTATCTGTGTGCGCTATATAAATAAAGGAATTATTATTAATTATATAGGTATAAACCAGATAGACAAAGCTATTCAATATCATATTTCATTAAATTCAGTCATATAGAATGTACCGAATCCTGGGTGTAGATATATCGCAGGTTAACACACTAGGCAACATGAAAAGACAGAAGAGGTTGGGTGAGATGAGTCATTTTTAGAAGCTGGAGAGGCACTAGTATTAGTTTAGTATACCTAGATCCAAATTTTATGTCTTTACTGTAAATAATAATAATTATTATTATATAGACAATTAAAGGGGTAGGGACAGGGTAAGACACTAGGCAACATGAAAAGAGGGAAGAGGTTGGGTGAGATGAGTCATTTTTAGAAGCTGGAGAGGCACTAGTATCAGTTTAGTATACTTAGATCCAAATTTTATGTCTTTACTATAAACATTATTAGAAACCTAGCCACTCTCTTTAAGGTCCATTCCATTCCAAGGAAAACATACAACTGTCCAGACATAGTATCCCCATGGTGTCATGAGATGTGGATTGGTGTAGGATAAGGATCAATCCAAATAAGTTGGACAAAAACTAAGCTTTAATGATGAGCGCGCCCATTCAGGTTCCAGTACCCAAACCCGAACATTCAATGGTAATATCGGTGCCAGCGAAGCCGTCGGCTGTGGCACATGTGCAATGCCATATTGAGCGTCACTCCCAAATCTTCAAACTTTTCCCAGCGCCATTTAAAGAGTTAACACCCACAATCAGTACCAGCACCTATTGCGGATGTTACCTGCGGGGGGGGGGGGGGGGTGAGCCCGAGTGCTGGACTTCTGGATCTGAACGCACAATGATTAGCACCAGATTTGGGTCCGCCCATCCCTTTAAAGCTTCTTTATGGTATAGGAGACAGCGCCCCCTATAACGATTTTGCTGCCTCCTGGATTGAAGGGAAATTCCGCTAACATCAAGTTATCCCCTTATCACAGTGTTGGGGGTAGTGAAGATCCCACTGATGGATAACGAGAGCGGGGATTCCGTGGAGCACGGTATTCTGCTACTTCCATCGGTGAATAGATCGGTGGACAGATGTGGGACAATGGGGGTACAACAAAATCCCCATTCTTGTGATTCATGAAAGGAACCCCCACCGATTATCCCCTATCCTATGTAAGCTGGCACAATGGCTGAGTGGGTAGCACTTCTGCCTTGCAGCGCTGGGGCCCTGGGTTCAAATCCCACCCAGGTCAACATCTGCAAAGAGTTTGTATGTTCTCTCCGTGTGTTTGTGTGGGTTTCCTCCGGGTACTCCAGTTTCCTCCCACACTCCAAAACATACTGTTAGGTTGATTAGATTGTGAGCCCCATTGGGGACAGGGACCAATGTAACATGCTTTGTGCAGCGCTGCGTAATCTGTGTGCGCTATATAAATAAAGAATTATTATTATTATTTTTATTATTATGCCCCTTTAAGTGTCGTTCACCATGTTCTGTACATTCTCTTCCCGGTGACTGCCTGCAGCTTATGTGATACGACGTCTCCGTCCCTCCTCTCAATAAAAGGCGCCATTAGAGTGTCATTAGGTCCGTTCTGGAATTGCATTCGCTGTATTTTGCTCAAAGCTTATTACCATCCTCATTAACTGCGCTTGTCATTTTAATTAACCAAAAGCTTTGCTTTCCCATCTAATCTTTCATTTGTGTTTTACACCTTCAGACGACTTTAGTTCCTTGACTTGCGGGCGCCTTCCTCTAAAAGGGTCCAGTTTTTTTCTTAATGAGGGATACAACACAACGGTCCTATACAAGGACACACTTAAAGGGATCTGTCTGCAGTTTAGACCATACAGTGGCCTGGAGATCTGTGTAATCATACCTTTGTGTATGTAGTTAGTAGCAGCAGGACTGTGAAAAGTACATTTTACATCCATACAGTGGAGTAACTTGAAGTTGATGGGCCCCAGTGCAAAATCTGTGCCAGGCCCCCTACGATAATCTATGGTTTATAATACTAGTCTCCTCATATGGGAAAGTAACACCTGTTACGCCCCTGTATCCATGTCTGCAAGGGTTTTAGTCTTACATCCTGAAGAGCTTTCCCCTCTATTATGTTAAAGGGAGTCAACCAGCTCCGAAAATTACATCACATGTAAGGTACTTTATATGTTTCCCATAAGAAGTTAAAAAAAACATTATGGAACTTAAAACATACAATGTATTAAAAAAAAATGTTGTCATTGGCTTTTAGCCCATTAACCTACCACCCCCCTCAGATAGGATATGAAATGTCCTTCCAAGAATTCCCTCATTTTTGTAAAATCTCAACCATTTACCTACAAAAAAATCTCCTCCAAAGTCATGTGAAAATGAGCAGAGAAGAGTCATATTTTTCCTGAGATGAGTCACTTCAGACTGTCACAGTTCAGACTGTTCTAGCACTTAGAAACCTGTTTTTGGTGTCATAGTAAAGAATAAAAAAACCTTTTTTCATACAACATAAGGTTTGTGGTTCTATGATTTAGAGAGCCAGAGATACTGGAAACAGAGGAACTGGAAACTTTTCTTTAGCTCGTATTTCCCACTATGTCCTTTGCAGTCTGTATCTCCGGTTATGTAGCTCGCAGAGCAACAACCCTGATGTGATCTGAAAGATAAGATTCTAATTTTTGGCAGGTTTCTAGGTACTAAGGAACAAAACATGGGCCATCTGAATGATGCTGTCCTGCAGGCTCATAACATGACTCATCTCTGATAAAGTATCACTCTTCTCAGCACATTTGTACATGACTTTGTAGAAGATATTTTTAAGTTAACATGAGATTTCTCCTAAAAGAGGGAATTCTGGAAAGGAAATTTTAACCCCTAAGGGGCTGGTAGTTTAATGGGGTAAAATCTGGAGACCTGGAAATCAGATATTTTGATAGAAGAATGTGAGAGATTCTTAAGTGCAGCATCTAAGGTCATACAGATCAATAGTAAAATATACCAGAGAGGGTAAAGGATGATCCAATGGGGTCAAGGACAATCTACCACAAGGAGGATGCAGGAAAAAAATAGAAAAAAACTCTGCTCAGCAAATCTCTTGTCTGTGAAGATGTCAATCAGGGGGAGTGGGCGAGACCCTCGCTGCCATCATGTGAATCACTGGGGGCTGTACAAACGCTTCCATGTGCTTCCCCACTATCCTGCCACCCACACTGACTGCACCCATTACATGATGTCACATAGGGATGTGCGGACCCCAACCTATACATCATTATACATGTAAAATCCCATTATATTGAAGAATATTACATGTACAGTATATACATCACATCCCCCGTATATATCCAGTACAGTATATACATCACATCCCCCGTAAATACCCAGTACAGTATATACATCACATCCCCTGTATATACCCCAGTACAGTATATACATCACCCCCCTGTATATACCCCAGTACAGTATATACATCACCCCCCTGTTTATACCCCAGTACAGTATATACATCACACCCCCTGTATATACCCCAGTACAGTATATACATCACACCCCCTGTATATACCCAGTACAGTATATACATTACATCACCTGTATATACCCAGTACAGTATATACATCACATCCCCTGTATATACCCCAGTACAGTATATACATCACATCCCCTGTATATACCCCAGTACAGTATATACATCACACCCTCTGTATATACCCAGTACAGTATATACATCACATCCCCTGTATATACCCCAGTACAGTATATACATCACACCCCCTGTATATACCCAGTACAGTATATACATCACATCCCCTGTATATACCCCAGTACAGTATATACATCACCCCCCTGTTTATACCCCAGTACAGTATATACATCACACCCCCTGTATATACCCCAGTACAGTATATACATCACACCCCCTGTATATACCCAGTACAGTATATACATTACATCACCTGTATATACCCAGTACAGTATATACATCACATCCCCTGTATATACCCCAGTACAGTATATACATCACATCCCCTGTATATACCCCAGTACAGTATATACATCACACCCTCTGTATATACCCAGTACAGTATATACATCACATCCCGTGTATATACCCCAGTACAGAATATACATCACACCCCCTGTATATATCCAGTACAGTATAAAAATCACATCCCCTGTATATACCCCAGTAAAGTATATAAATCAAATCCCCTGTATATACCCAGTACAGTATATACATCACACCCCCTGTATATACCCTGTACAGTATATACATAACACCCCCTGTATATATGCAGTACAGTATATACATTACATCACCTGTATATACCCAGTACAGTATATACATCACACCCCCTGTATATACCCAGTACAGTATATACATCACACCCCCTGTATATACCCAGTACAGTATATACATCACATCCCCTGTATATACCCCAGTACAGTATATACATCACCCCCCCTGTTTATACCCCAGTACAGTATATACATCACACCCCCTGTATATACCCCAGTACAGTATATACATCACACCCCCTGTATATACCCAGTACAGTATATACATCACACCCCCTGTATATACCCAGTACAGTATATACATCACATCCCCTGTATATACCCCAGTACAGTATATACATCACCCCCCCTGTTTATACCCCAGTACAGTATATACATCACACCCCCTGTATATACCCCAGTACAGTATATACATCACACCCCCTGTATATACCCAGTACAGTATATACATTACATCACCTGTATATACCCAGTACAGTATATACATCACATCCCCTGTATATACCCAGTACAGTATATACATCACATCCCCTGTATATACCCCAGTACAGTATATACTTCACACCCCCTGTATATACCCAGTACAGTATATACATCACATCCCCTGTATATACCCCAGTACAGTATATACATCACCCCCCCTGTTTATACCCCAGTACAGTATATACATCACACCCCCTGTATATACCCCAGTACAGTATATACATCACACCCACTGTATATACCCAGTACAGTATATACATTACATCACCTGTATATACCCAGTACAGTATATACATCACATCCCCTGTATATACCCCAGTACAGTATATACATCACCCCCCCTGTTTATACCCCAGTACAGTATATACATCACACCCCCTGTATATACCCCAGTACAGTATATACATCACACCCCCTGTATATACCCAGTACAGTATATACCTTACATCACCTGTATATACCCAGTACAGTATATACATCACATCCCCTGTATATACCCCAGTACAGTATATACTTCACACCCCCTGTATATACCCAGTACAGTATATACATCACATCCCCTGTATATACCCCAGTACAGTATATACATCACCCCCCCTGTTTATACCCCAGTACAGTATATACATCACACCCCCTGTATATACCCCAGTACAGTATATACATCACACCCCCTGTATATACCCAGTACAGTATATACATTACATCACCTGTATATACCCAGTACAGTATATACATCACATCCCCTGTATATACCCCAGTACAGTATATACATCACACCCCCTGTATATACCCAGTACAGTATATACCTCACATCCCCTGCATATACCCAGTACAGTATATACATCACACCCCCTGTTTATACACCAGTACAGTATATACATCACATCCCCTGTATATACCCCAGTACAATATATACATCACGTCACCTGTACCCTTTGTATATACCCCAGTACAGTATATACATCACACCCTCTGTATATATCCAGTACAGTATATAAATCACATCCCCTGTATATACCCAGCACAGTATATGCATCACACCCCCTGTATATACCCCAGTACAGTATATACATTACATCACCTGTATATACCCAGTACAGTATATACATCACACCCCCTGTATATACCCAGCACAGTATATACATCACACCCCCTGTATATACCCCAGTACAGTATATACATCACATCCCCTGCATATACCCCAGTACAGTATATACATCACATCACCTGTATATACCCCAGTACAGTATATACATCACACCCCCTGCATATACCCCAGTACAGTATATACATCACACCCCCTGCATATACCCCAGTACAGTATATACATCACACCCTCTGTATATATCCAGTACAGTATATACATCACATACCTGTATATACCCAGTACAGTATATACATCACATCCCCTGTATATACCCAGTACTGTATATACATCACATCCCCTGTATATACCCAGTACAGTATATACATCACATCCCCTGTATATACCCAGTACAGTATATACATCATACCCCCTGTATATATGCAGTACAGTATATACATTACATCACCTGTATATACCCAGTACAGTATATACATTACACCCCCTGTATATATGCAGTACAGTATATACATCACACCCACTGTAAATACCCAGTACAGTATATACATTACATCCCCTGTATATACCCCAGTACAGTATAAACATCACCCCCCCTGTTTATACACCAGTACAGTATATACATCACACCCCCTGTATATACCCAGTACAGTATATACATCACATCCCCTGCATATACCCCAGTACAATATATACATCACGTCACCTGTATATACCCCAGTACAGTATATACATCACATCCCCTGTATATACCCCAGTACAGTATATACATCACACCCCCTGTATATACCCCAGTACAGTATATACATCACACCCTCTGTATATACCCCAGTACAGTATATACATCACACCCCAGTATATACCCAGCACAGTATATACATCACACCCTTTGTATATAACCTGTACAGTATATACATCACACCCCCTGTATATACCCCAGTACAGTATATACATCACACCCCCTGTATATACCCCAGTACAGTATATACATCACACCCCCTGTATATACCCCAGTACAGTATATACATCACACCCCAGTATATACCCCAGTACAATATATACATCACACCCTCTGTATATACCCCAGTACAATATATACATCACATCCCCTGCATATACCCAGTACAGTATATACATCACACCCCCTGTATATACCCCAGTACAGTATATACATCACATCCCCTGTATATACCCAGAACAGTATATACATTACAACACCTGTATATACCCAGTACAGTATATACATCACACCCCCTGTATATACCCCAGTACAGTATATACATCACACCCCCTGTATATACCCAGTACAGTATATACATCACACCCCCTGTATATACCCCAGTACAGTATATACATCACATCCCCTGTATATACCCAGAACAGTATATACATTACAACACCTGTATATACCCCAGTACAGTATATACATCACACCCCCTGTATATACCCCAGTACAATATATACATCACACCCCCTGTATATACCCAGTACAGTATATACATCACACCCCCTGTATATACCCCAGTACAATATATACATCACATCCCATGTATATACCCCAGTACAGTATATACATTACAACACCTGTATATACCCCAGTACAGAATATACACCACACCCTCTGTATATACCCAGTACAGTATATACATCACACCCCTGTATATACCCAGTACAGTATATACATCACACCAACTGTAAATACCCAGTACAGTATATACATTACATCACCTGTATATACCCAGTACAGTATATACATCACATCCCCTGTATATACCCCAGTACAGTATATGCATCACCCCCTGTATATACCCAGTACAGTATATACATCACACCCCCTGTTTATACACCAGTACAGTATATACATCACACCCTGTATATATCCAGTACAGTATATACATCTCACCCTCTGTATATACCCCAGTACAGAATATACATCACACCCCCTGTATACACCCCAGTATAGTATATACATCACACCCCCTGTATATACCCAGTACAGTATATACATTACATCCCCTGTATATACCCAGTACAGTATATACATCACACACCCTGTATATACCCCAGCACAGTATATACATCACATCCCCTGTATATACCCCAGTACAGAATATATATCACACCCTCTGTATATACCTCAGTACAAAATATACACCACACCCCCTGTATATACCCCAGTACAGTATATACATCACACCCCCTGTATATACCCTGTACAGTATATACATAACACCCTCTGTATATTTCCCAGTACAGTATATACATCACATCCCCTGTATATACCCAGTACAGTATAAACATCACATCCCATGTATATACCCCAGTACAGTATATACATCACATCCCCTGTATATACCCCAGTACAGAATATACACCACACCCCCTGTATATACCTAGTTCAGTATATACATCACACCCTCTGTATATACCCAGTACAGTATATACATCACATCCCCTGTATATACCCAGTACAGTATATACATCACATACCCTGTATATACCCAGTACAGTATATACATCACATCCCCTGTATATAACCTGTACAGTATATACATCACATCCCCTGTATATACCCCAGTACAATATATACATCACATACCCTGTATATACCCAGTACAGTATATACATCACACCCCCTGTATATACCCCAGTACTGTATATACATCACATCCCCTGTATATACCCAGTACAGTATATACATCACACCCCGTGTATATACCCAGTACAGTATATACATCACACCCCCTGTATATACCCCAGTACTGTATATACATCACATCCCCTGTATATACCCAGTACAGTATATACATCACACCCCCTGTATATACCCCAGTACTGTATATACATCACATCCCCTGTATATACCCAGTACAGTATATACATCACCCCCTGTATATATCCAGTACAGTATATACATCACATCCCCTGTATATACCCCAGTACAATATATACATCACGTCACCTGTATATACCCCAGTACAATATATACATCACCCTCTGTATATATCCAGTACAGTATATACATCACACCCTCTGTATATACCCAGTACAGTATATACATCACACCCTCTGTATATACCCAGTACAGAATATACACCACACCCCCTGTATATATCCAGTACAGTATATACATCACATCCCCTGTATATACCCCAGTACAGTATATACATCACCCCCCCTGTTTATACCCCAGTACAGTATATACATCACACCCCCTGTATATACCCCAGTACAGTATATACATCACACCCTCTGTATATACCCCAGTACAGAATATACACCACACCCCCTGTATATACCCAGTACAGAATACACATCACATCCCCTGTATATACCCTGTGCAGTATATACATCACACCCACTGTTGATACCCCAGTACAGTATATACATCACATCCCCTGTATATACCCCAGTACAGTATATACATCACACCCTCTGTATATACTCAGTACAGTATATACATCACATCCCCTGTATATACCCAGCACAGTATATAAATCACACACCCTGTATATACCCCAGTACAATGTATACATCACATGCCCTGTATATACCCAGAACAGAATATGCATCACAACCTCTGTATATACCCCAGTACAGTATATACATCACATCCCCTCTATATATACCCTGTACAGTATATACATCACACCCCCTGTATATACCCCAGTACAGTATATACATCACATCCCCTGTATATACCCCAGTACAGTATACACATCACATCCCCTGTATATACCCCAGTACAGAATACACATCACATCCCCTGTATATACCCTGTGCAGTATATACATCACACCCCCTGTATATACCCCAGTACAGTATATACATCACATCCCCTGTATATACCCCAGTACAGAATACACATCACATCCCCTGTATATACCCCAGTACAGTATATACATCACACCCCTGGATATACCCCAGTACAGTATATACATCACACCCCCTGTATATACCCCAGTACAGTATATACATCACACCCTCTGTATATACCCAGTACAGTATATACATCACATCCCCTGTATATACCCAGCACAGTATATAAATCACACACCCTGTATATACCCCAGTACAATGTATACATCACATGCCCTGTATATACCCAGAACAGTATATGCATCACAACCTCTGTATATACCCCAGTACAGTATATACATCACATCCCCTCTATATATACCCTGTACAGTATATACATCACACCCCCTGTATATACCCCAGTACAGTATATACATCACACCCCCTGTATATACCCCAGTACAGTATATATATCACATCCCCTCTATATATACCCTGTACAGTATATACATCACACCCCCTGTATATACCCCAGTACAGTATATACATCACATCCCATGTATATACCCCAGTACTGTATATACATCACATCCCCTGTATATACCCAGTACAGTATATACATCACATCCCCTGTATATACCCCAGTACAGAATATATATCACACCCTCTGTATATACCCCAGTACAGAATATACACCACACCCCCTGTATATACCCCAGTACAGTATATACATCACATCCCCTGTATATACCCCAGTACAGAATATATATCACACCCTCTGTATATTCCCCAGTACAGTATATACATCACATCCCATGTATATACCCCAGTACAGTATATACATCACATCCCCTGTATATACCCCAGTACAGTATATACATTACAACACCTGTATATACCCCAGTACTGTATATACATCACATCCCCTGTATATACCCAGTACAGTATATACTTCACATCCCCTGTATATACCCCAGTACAGTATATACATCACATCCCCTGTATATACCCAGTTCAGTATATACTTCACATCCCCTGTATATACCCAGTACAGAATATACACCACACCCCCTGTATATACCTAGTTCAGTATATAAATCACACCCTCTGTATATACCCAGTACAGTATATACATCACACCCCCTGTATATACCCAGTACAGTATATACATCACATCCCCTGTATATAACCTGTACAGTATATACATCACATCCCCTGTATATACCCCAGTACAATATATACATCACATACCCTGTATATACCCAGTACAGTATATACATCACACCCCCTGTATATACCCCAGTACTGTATATACATCACATCCCCTGTATATACCCAGTACAGTATATACATCACACCCCCTGTATATACCCAGTACAGTATATACATCACATCCCCTGTATATACCCAGTACAGTATATACATCACCCCCTGTATATATCCAGTACAGTATATACATCACATCCCCTGTATATACCCAGCACAGTATATACATCACACCCCCTGTATATACCCAGTACAGTATATACATCACCCCCTGTATATATCCAGTACAGTATATACATCACACCCTCTGTATATACCCCAGTACAGAATATACACCACACCCCCTGTACATATCCAGTACAGTATATACATCACATCCCCTGTATATACCCCAGTACAGTATATACATCACATCCGCTGTATATACCCCAGTACAGTATACACATCACATCCCCTGTATATTCCCCAGTACAGTATATACATCACATCCCCTGTATATACCCCAGTACAGTATATACATCACACCCCTGTATATACCCCAGTACAGTATATACATCACACCCCCTGTATATACCCCAGTACAGTTTATACATCACACCCTCTGTATATACCCAGTACAGTATATACATCACATCCCCTGTATATACCCAGCACAGTATATAAATCACACCCCCTGTATATACCCAGTACAATGTATACATCACATCCCCTCTATATATACCCTGTACAGTATATACATCACACCCCCTGTATATACCCCAGTACAGTATATACATCACACCCCCTGTATATACCCCAGTACAGTATATACATCACATCCCCTCTATATATACCCTGTACAGTATATACATCACACCCCCTGTATATACCCCAGTACAGTATATACATCACATCCCATGTATATACCCCAGTACTGTATATACATCACATCCCCTGTATATACCCAGTACAGTATATACATCACATCCCCTGTATATACCCAGTACAGTATATACATCACATCCCCTGTATATACCCCAGTACAGTATATACATCACATCCCCTGTATATTCCCCAGTACAGTATATACATCACATCCCATGTATATACCCCAGTACAGTATATACATCACATCCCCTGTATATACCCCAGTACAGTATATACATTACAACACCTGTATATACCCCAGTACAGATTATACACCACACCCCCTGTATATACCTAGTTCAGTATATACATCACACCCTCTGTATATACCCAGTACAGTATATACATCACATCCCCTGTATATACCCCAGTACAGTATATACATTACACCCCTGTATATACCCCAGTACAGTATATACATCACACCCCCTGTATATACCCCAGTACAGTATATACATCACACCCTCTGTATATACCCAGTACAGTATATACATCACACCCCCTGTATATACCCCAGTACAGTATATACATCACATCCCCTGTATATACCCAGCACAGTATATAAATCACACCCCCTGTATATACCCAGTACAATGTATACATCACATGCCCTGTATATACCCAGAACAGTATATGCATCACAACCTCTGTATATACCCCAGTACAGTATATACATCACATCCCCCCTATATATACCCTGTACAGTATATACATCACACCCCCTGTATATACCCCAGTACAGTATATACATCACACCCCCTGTATATACCCCAGTACAGTATATACATCACATCCCCTCTATATATACCCTGTACAGTATATACATCACACCCCCTGTATATACCCCAGTACAGTATATACATCACACCCCCTGTATATACCCCAGTACAGTATATACATCACATCCCCTGTATATACCCCAGTGCAGAATATATATCACACCCTCTGTATATACCCCAGTACAGAATATACACCACACCCCCTGTATATACCCCAGTACAGTATATACATCACATCCCCTGTATATACCCCAGTACAGAATATATATCACACCCTCTGTATATTCCCCAGTACAGTATATACATCACATCCCATGTATATACCCCAGTACAGTATATACATCACATCCCCTGTATATACCCCAGTACAGTATATACATTACAACACCTGTATATACCCCAGTACAGAATATACACCACATCCCCTGTATATACCCAGTACAGTATATACATCACATCCCCTGTATATAACCTGTACAGTATATACATCACATCCCCTGTATATACCCCAGTACAATATATACATCACATACCCTGTATATACCCAGTACAGTATATACATCACACCCCCTGTATATACCCCAGTACTGTATATACATCACATCCCCTGTATATACCCAGTACAGTAATATATACATCACCCCCTGTATATACCCCAGTACAGTATATACATCACACCCATGTATATACCCCATACAGTATATACATCACACCCCCTGTATATACCCCAGTATAGTATATACATCACACCCCCTGTATAGTATATACATCACACCCCTGTATATACCCAGTACAGTATATACATCACATCCCCTGTATATACCCAGTACAGTATATACATCACCCTCTGTATATACCCCAGTACAGTATACACATCACATCCCCTGTATATACCCAGTACAGTATATACATCACATCCCCTGTATATACCCAGTACAGTATATACATCACCCTCTGTATATACCCAGTACAATGTATACATCACATGCCCTGTATATACCCAGTACAGTATATACATCACACCCCCTGTATATACCCCAGTATAGTATATACATCACACCCTCTGTATATACCCCAGTACAGTATATACATCACACCCCCTGTATATACCCCAGTATAGTATATACATCCTCCATCCGCTGACTCCCTGCATCCCCTGTACCAGGCAGCCATTACCGTAATGCTCAGAGTAGAGGCGCACTGCCTGATTGACAGCCTATATCCATAGAAACAGAGCAGCAGAGACAGTCCATAGCAGGCGGCTGTGCTGTGCGATGCTCTGCCATATACGGCTGCGGGGACAAGGCATTAGATGCTTTTTATTCCCCTGCATGTGAGATCATTCACTAACCTTATTCTATCAGAAGGGTAATGAGGATCTGGAGGGGGAGACTATTGCCCCCCACCATGCCCTGTGCATAGATCTGCAGACCACCACCGACTCATCTGCTCTTTTCTAGCCTTACGTTTATTTATTTTTTTTCTATTTCCTGTATTTTTTTGTAAATTTTTTTTTTTGCTACCTCTAGATAGATGATTGCTACATTGTAAATATCTGGATCCTTGCGTCTTCTGCTTCTCGGAGGATCCTCCGTGATCTCTTGGATTTCCTCTTTTCTCTTGGGGGTGGTAAGTGACAATGTGACAATCTGCAATGTGTGATGGGTCTGGGGGCTGCATATCTATGCATGACTTGTGTAACTTTAGGGGAGGGGGGGGGTCAGTTTTTGGGGGGCGGGCAGGTGTTGCATGCAGAATATAATGTGATGCTGATGGATGTTATTATAGATATAATATATTATATACATAATATAATACATCATCCCCTTTAAGTAAAGGGGGAGTAGAGTGAATGCCAATAGGCATCTGTAGGATATAAAGGCCTTATGTCTATATTCTATATACATCCCCCCCTCCCCCCTCCATCTATTATGATATAACACGATTATCCTCGGTAATGCATTCCTATGGCATCGGACAGTGCCTCAATTTTTTTTTTTGGGGCTTGGTGATGCAAATATGACAAATTCATTAGGCCTAATGTGCAGATGGGATCAAATGCACATGAAGAATATTCAATTATTGGGGAAGCAGAAACAGATCCTACTAAATCCCCTATAAGAGGAGATGCAGAAAGCATCAGGTAGTGCGGGGCTGAGACGTCTTCATTAGCAGGGGATGGGATGGTTCTGCTGTCCGCACCATCTGGATATTAGTGATTTTAGGACTTTAGGAAAGTTCACGTTGACTTGTATGACCCAGAGTATGATCTAACTTTGATGCCAGTTCTGGAAAGTCCTGGTAATCTATAGATTATAGGATTTCCATATATATTTATACAGCACCAATAGCATTGTATGTATGGTATTATCCTAGCTTGTCTTCACTCATTAGGAATATACAGAGACAACGGTAGCCAATAGCTGTACTATTAGGATTTTTGGGTTGTGTAAACTGGAATCCAGTAGCTTTACTTATAGAATTTTGGGGTGTGGGACTGGGAGTCAGTAGCTTTACTATTAGGATTTAAGAGTGTGGGATTAGGATCATGTAGCTTTACTTGTAGAATTTTGGGGTGTGGGACTGGGAGTCAGTAGCTTTACTATTAAGATTTAAGAGTGTGGGATTAGGATCCTGTAGCTTTACTTGTAGAATGTTGGGGTGTGGGATAGGAAACCAAATAGTTTTATTTATTCTGATATTGGGGTGTGGGACTAGGAACCGGGAGCTTTAATGGTAAGATTTGGAGATGGAGTGCGGGATTGGGATCCTGTAGCTTTACTTTTGGGGCATGGGGCTGGGAGCCAATAGCTTTACTATTAGGATTTTTTTGGGGGTGTGGGACTGGCAGACAGTAGCTTAACTGGTAGGATTTTAGAGTTTGGGACTGGGAGCCTGTAGTTTTCTAGTAGGATTTTGAGGTGTGGGACTGGGGCGAATAGCTTTGCTTGAAGTATTTTGGGGTGTGGGACTGGAAGCCAGTAGCTTTACTAGTAGGATTTTATGGTGTGTGACCGGGAGCCAGTAGCTTTATTTGTAGGATTTTGAGGTGTGGGACTGGGGTGAATAGCTTTGCTTGAAGTATTTTGGGGTGTGGGACTGGAAACCAGTAGCTTTACTAATAGGATTTTATGGTGTGTGACCGGGAGCCAGTAGCTTTATTTGTAGGATTTTGAGGTGTGGGACTGGGGTGAATAGCTTTGCTTGAAGTATTTTGGGGTGTGGGACTGGAAGCCAGTAGCTTTACTAATAGGATTTTATGGTGTGTGACCGGGAGCCAGTAGCTTTATTTGTAGGATTTTGAGGTATGAATCTGAGAGCCAGTAGCTTTATTTGTAGGATTTTGTGGTGTTTGACTGAGATCCAGTTGCTTTAGTAGTAGGATTTAGGTTTGTAAGACAGTAGTTTTATTAGTAGGGTTGTGAGGTTGTGTGAGGAAATATGCTGATTCTATGGAGATGTTTTTCTTGGATCAGTTAAAATGAAGGACTTGTGTGTTGTAATGAAAGTGGGCATCAAATTTGGTCAAATTAGTGTTTAAATTCTTAAAAGGGTATTCAATGCCAGACCGGTGGGGAGAGGGGGGGACAAGACTGTCTGCATAAGCATGATGTACCCATAGAGTTATAGTGGCGACCTCCTCTACGGCTTCATTCACATACATAGTACTAAATGTAAGACATCATTATTACTCGCCTGACTACCCATGACTGAGCCCTCCACATGACTGCAGGAGCCCATCAGGTACAAACTTCTGCCATTTCTTTGGTATATAGAAAACCCCAAAACCAAATAGAATTGCAAAATAATATTGGGGTAGGTCCATTGGTTTGAATTAAAGTTGTGTAATTCTTAATTTATCCTGCAGGGAAACACTTGCTGTTACGTTTCCACCACAGATTAATAGCTTGACTGATGTTTTGAGCCGCAGTACTGCACACAACCTGATACATTGTGTGGCGCTATTTTAATGCAAGCAGCACCTGTAAAGGGTGTTATGATTCTGGGGTCTCCTCAAATCTTGATAAACTGAATACAAATGATGTAATAGAGAACCTGATTGTTTATGGTATTAAAGGGGCGGTCTGGCTCTGACATAAAGTGCTTGTACTACTCCTGTCGCTGAGCTGTGTGTGATAGTATAGCCAATGTAAATGGAAATGAACTGCAGTACCAGATACCTCCCAGTGGACAAGAGTGGTGCTGTTTCTAAAAGATCAAAACAGATGTGCAAAGAATGAACCCCCTTTAAGCTATGGCAAGAGCAAGGTGGCAACTAGTTGCTATGGGCAACAAAGAGAGTTTCTCTTTCTGTCAGCTATGATAAATGAGGCCTAGCGTGTAATACCTCAAGCAGGACCTGAGTGGGCGGCGCAGGATTTCTATCTTTAGTTACACTTTGAATCTCGCTGTCACACACCGCTCCCTCAGGCCCAACACTGGGCAAAACATTTGTGGGCCTCATTTATCAATATTGCCTCAGAAGATCATTGTATATATTTCACGTAGCAACCAATCAGGATTCAGCTTTCATTTTCCCAGAAGACTGTTTTATGAATAAACCTATTGTAGTATCTGTTACTGGCCTATGTTTACTACAGTCACTTTTTTTCCCCCGACCCAGTGTGCGTGGATATCAGATTAAGGAGCCCCCTAAACCCCCTGTTTTGGCCAGAATGTTTTCATTCCACACCCCATTGTGGCAAATACTTTTAAGATACCTTCCTACTTTTGTGATGAAGAAATAGGGCAATTTTTTTTTTCGTATAATAAAGCATGCCCTTTGCCCCACCCCCTAGTATCCCACACCGTATAATAATTGGATAAATTGCCCGTCGGGGCACGGGAGAGGAGGAGAGGGTGAGCACATGTCTTACCTTTTCCCCTGGGTACGGAGCGTTATGGTGCCGCACATGTGCTGCATCATACCTCTCCATGCAACCATTGCTGGCCTATGGGGGACGTATAAACGGTCATGTGAATGTAACCTTACACTGTAAATGCCCCATTCCCCCTCCCTTCTAATTGTGCCCACTTCTCTGTTCTCCCTCTTATTGTGCCCCCTTCTCTGTTCTCCCTCTTATTGTGTCCCCTTCTCTGTTCTCCCTCTTATTGTGCCCCCTTCTCTGTTCTCCCTCTTATTGTGCTCCCCTTCTCTGTTCTCCCTCTTATTGTGCTCCCCTTCTCTGTTCTCCCTCTTATTGTGCCCCCTTCACTGTTCTCAATCTTATTGTGCTCCCCTTCTCTGTTCTTCTTATTGTGCCCCTTCTCTGTTCTCCCTCTTATTGTGCCCCCTTCTCTGTTCTCCCTCTTATTGTGTCCCCTCCTCTGTTCTCTCTCTTATTATGCCCCCTTCACTGTTCTCCCTCTTATTGTGCTCCCCTTCTCTGCTCACCTCTTATTGTGCTCCTTTCTCTGCTCCCCTCTTATTGTGCCCCTTCTCTGCTCTCCCTCTTATTGTGCTCCCATTCTCTGCTCACCTCTTATTGTGCTCCTTTCTCTGCTCCCCTCTTATTGTGCCCCTTCTCTGCTCTCCCTCTTATTGTGCCCCCTTCTCTGCTCTCCTCTTATTGTGCTCCTTTCTATGCTCCCCTCTTATTGTTCCCCTTCCCTGCTCTCCCTCTTATTGTGCTCCCCTTCTCTGCTCCCCTCTTATTGTGCTCCCCTTCTCTGCTCCCCTCTTATTGTGCTCCCCTTCTCTGCTCCCCTCTTATTGTGCTCCCCTTCTCTGCTCCCCTTCTTATTGTGCCCGTCTTCTCTGCTCCCCCTCTTACAGCACCCCCTTCACTGCTCCCCCCTTACTGTGCCTCCTCTTCTGCTCCCCTTCTTACTGATACATTCCTATAAAGGCTCCTCCTTTTCTACCCCTCTTGCTGTGCCCTCTTCTCTGCTCTCCCTCTTATTTGCCCTCTTCTTATTATTGCCCCCTTTCTCTGTTCCCCCTCTTTTTGTAACTCCCTCCTCTGCTTCCTCTCTGTCCCCCTAGAGCAGTGATGGCAAACGTTTTAGAGGCCGAGTGCCCAAACTACAACAAAGACCTGCTTATTTATCGCAAAGTGCCAACACAGAAATTTAATTTGTGATTTATACTCCCTTCTCTGTCACAGTTTTCATTGATACCAGCCCCTGAGGACACCAATAAAGCAGAAAATAGTCCCAGGTACAGCTGTCACTTTAAAATAGCTCTGTGCACAGCAAGTCCTGGGCTGTCTGGGACTGCAGGAAGATGCCTGGAGTCATCACTGGTGATGGCCTGAGTGCCCACAGAAAGGGCTCTGAGTGCCACCTCTGGCACCAGTGCCATAGGTTAGCCATCACTGCCCTAGAGGATGCCGATAGAGTTGATCTCCCACAACATACCCCCCACCGGGCAGGACAGCGGGATGGAACCCAAAATCCGGAATTGCTCTGCTGCATCAGGGACAGTTGGGAGATTTTGTGTCCCTGCCTCTGTTGTTCCCACTATTTTTTTTTATCCCGCACCTTATTGTAGCTGATATTTTTCAGTCCCTTCACCAGCCGAGGTCAGCGCTTTTGAATCCCAACACCTGCTATTGTCAGTATTTTTAAATGCCTCCCCCTCTTATGGCTAGTACTTTAGAATTTTGCCCCCTGCTGTAGTCAGTATTCTTAAATGCCCCCACCTGTTGGGGCTAGTAATTTTGCATCCTCCCCTTGTTATGGTTAATCTTTTTGAATTTTGCGCTCTGTTTTAAAATCCTGGCACCTTTTGTACTCTATATTTTTTGCATATATACCACTAAGGCTAAGGATTGGCTGAAATGATCACCTAGATATACAGCGACTTCCCTGCTGCAGTGATTTAACGTGCAGAGCTAGCGGGATAATAGAACGCATAAAACCTCTTTAGGGCTTATTCGTACGGCCGTGTCAGTCATATTTTGCGGAAGTTATTTACGATGCAGTGTTTCCCGCTGGATAACTATCCCAACTGTAATCATGTTTTCAATATCCGACACGTGTCCCGAGGGGGTAACAGCCCAACGCGGTCCATAGTTCAGTCCACAGGCTGAATGCGTAAGTGTGAATAAGATCTTAAAGAATATTTATCCTCTGTGCACAAGATGGGAGTGAAAAATTATGCAGAACCCGTAAGCTCCTCCGTTCAGCTCTGGATTTCCGGGTTTTGGAAGTTCTGTTGGCCAGTAAGGAAGTCCATAGAAGGCAATGGAGCCCCAACCTATGTTCCATTGACCTCTACAGGGTTAGGGACCCTGTTCGATTTTTACTCATGGCGGTTTTTTGTTTGTAATCAGCCCCATTTACGTCTGGCATTTGTATGTGTATTAAGGGCCCCCCTGAGCCACCCCTTTATATAATAATCCATTGCCTTTTCACCCGTGTAGACATCGATCTTCCGCAAACAGGTCATAAGGTGTGAACCCTGCGGCACATCATGAGATCCTATCATGACATTGTCAGAAGATGACCTTGAATGTTTTCCCCTATTGTCACAAACACAAGCGCAGCCTAACAATAGCGGAGCAGATAGTAGCATGCGAGCTGCTGACGCCGGGGATTTCTATCTTATTTCGTGGGGGATTAAGTCACAGTCGGCGTTGATCATTCCCCCCCCCCCCATATACAGTGTCCCATCAGTCATTGTCACCAATCACCAGCATGGAGTAATTAGTTTCAGTCAGCAGCGCTAAACACCACGGCTCCCATTTTTACGCTTTGGACAGGTTCATTTACCCATTTTTGAGTGATTTAGTGTTTATAGCAGATTGACCCATACGTAGTAAACAAGCTGTGTCTGTCCAATGTCCTCGCTACGCATTCGTCTGACGCTCCAGACGTGACATGAGAACCGAGTTGACCGTCTCTATCACCTCTAAATGACCTCTTTTGTTTAAGCACCATAACGCCATTTCCACGCTCCGCACTTCAATTGCTCTTCAGCCGGGCCCGTCAATTTCCATTTCATTTATCGCTGCCTGTATTTTATGGGCTGCGCTACGTAGGACACATTTACTGTGCGTCTTCTATAGTAGCCTGTTGTTTTAGCTTATCATATTATGTAGATTTTTGTGGGGTGCGTTGATTCTAAAACGGGGCATCAATCATTATTGTGCCCATATAGGTCATTAGGCATTTGAAGCTTTGGCGTTGAGGATGCCACCTCCCTAGCCAAACCACTATACACTATAGAAATGTGGGCACAGGGGATCATAGTAAGGAAGCAGTGGGGGCAGAGGTGGTTGCCCTATGTAGGAGATGAGGCAGACAATAGGGCATAATTGTAGGGGTGAATAAAGGCTTAGGTAACTAAGGGGATCTAAGAGATATCCATGACTTCCAACAGGCCCTCGAAAGAGGTACACAAGTCTCACCACTAACCCTGCCCCTAGTGTGCCCACAATGCATATTAAAGTTCCCCACGTAGTATAATTCGCAGTGGTGTAACTTGAAGCTGATGGGCCCTAATTCAAAGTCTGTGCCAGGCCCCTGACTACAATGTTTGGAATATAGTACTAGTCTTTTTGTGTGGGAAAGTGACAACTTATGGGCCCCCTAAGCCTCTTGGGCCCAGATGCGACCACACTCTCTGCACCTCCACAAGTTACGCCCCTTATAATTTGCCTTCCCACTGTAAAATGCCCCTATTTTGGGTCCCTCCTCTTTATATTGCCCCCTAACTGATTATTGGCCCATTTTTGCTGTTCACCTACAGCAGCTCTGCCCTTTTGTCCTCCCAGAAACATCTCAAGGGGAGAGATGCTGTGGGTGAGCAGCAAAAATGGTCCATACGTAAATCTGAAACGGGCAGGCGGGATGATGTCATCACATCGTGTCTGCTGGAACCTGCCGCACACAGCAGTGGCAGAGGCTCAATGGTGATGTAGGCAGCTCAAGGCTTCCTGCTTCACCATTGTAGTCAACTCTGTACTCCTGGAGAACATACCGTAGATAGACTCGCACCCTGGAACAGGATGAAGTGAACGGGGACGGTTTATGAGGTATAAGATGCCTCTTTTCAATTTCAGGCCTCTCGTACTATAAACAAAACATTATATCTAAGGAACCTGGATAAGTATATGCAATGGGGCCCAGCAGGCAGTAATAGTCTCCAGAAATGGGGGCGCAGGAGGCCATAGTGGGGCTCAATTTTTGGAATATTGATGTGAATTGTGGACAGGGCCTAGCGGGAATTACCATTACTAGAAATTGGCATAAATTATGGTGCATATTTACACCTGCTCATAGAACGATCCCGCCAAAAGATGGACAGAAGTCATTAAAAGGCAAGTCCCTAAAATGAATAAACTCACTCCCTATGTCTTTACATGGGATTTAAAGCTTGATATCTAAAAATTTTACCTCAGACCTCATTGAGATAAATAGATGAATCGGCACAATATATTTTTTGATATTTTTATATAAAAGTACTGCTGTTCTTCAGATGCCTGAGCTGCGAGTTATGTTGACTCGTCTGTTTTCTCCAGGTCACAACATATGTCAGCCGCCAGTTAGTTCACCTGAGGCAGGTAGTACGACATAAATCTTAGTTAATCCATTATTTTCTATTTTTTTTTCCTTCTGGACGTTGCCTAAGGGCTCAGCGGGATATATAATCAATGAAATAGCCGACTCTAGTGTCTGGCCCAGTTTCTCGTGACCCAATGTATATCCCTGGTGACCCATTACTTGTTGTTGCCTAGAGAATACTGAGAGACAAACCATATGGAGGTTTAATGATGGCAACTAGAAGCAGAACGATGAACTCTTCCAATGCCGGTTCATGTCACCACCCATTACCGTATTTTTCGCACAAAAAATCCTTTGATTTTCTCAGAATTCAACGGTGCGCCTTATAGTCCAGGTCGCCTTATATATGAACCGTACTTACAGACAACAGCTGCCTTGAACTGTGCACAGGTCTGCCACCTGCTGGGCATTCATCAGGTGTGCCTTATAATCTGGTGCGCCTTATAACATGGTGCGCCTTATATATGAACTTAGACGTTTTAGCAGGCATTTATTGATGGTGCGCCTTATAATCCAGTGCGCCATATAGTCCGAAAAAAACAGTATTTTGATTGTATCCATTATTGTTACGTTTGCTGTGATAAAGAACCCCTATAAGGGTTCACAGCACCTTCAGGGCCAAATCTTGGGCTTACACTATACTTGTTGGGTGAAACTTTTCCTTAATCCACCTTAAGAGCACTCACCGCCACTGATCAAAAGGAAAATTGGATATAAGGTCTAGTCTACTATAGGTCTTCAAGGTATTATAGCAAGTTTGATTTCTATCCCCTGTCCACAGGATAAGGAATAACAATCTCAGTGGGGGGGGGTCCTACTATTGGAACCACCAATGATCACAAAAACACGGCTCCCTTTCTTGCTAAGCGTTGGAAGTTGCCAAGAACATTGCTCGGCTGTCTCCAGCACTCTCATTGGATAGTAGATGGGAAATGCTGTGCTCAGCAATTTGTGACCTTTCCATAGTATTGAATGAAGTGGCAGAACACATGCTCGATCTGTTGCTACATAAGATGGTTAGTACATAGCCACCATTCTTGTGATCATTGATGGTCCCAGTACCTGAACCCCTCAGATCAGATTTCTAATATGGGAAAAACAATCTAGTTCAGGAAGTTGGAGCGTGAATGAATAATTACCCTATATACTGTGATTAAGAAATTGGTTGTTTTTACTGTGACTGCTAAATAAAAATTTCCACACCACGTCCCTGATTTTTATAAAAAATATTCGCAGACTGTGCTCCCTGCTTACAAAACAAAGTCCACACTGTGCCCCTAAATTAGGTAAATATCCACACTACGCCCCCGATTATAAAAAAAATTAATGCTCTTCGACAAATTTGTACCCCATGCTGTTTTTTTCAAAGATCTTTTCAAAACTTATGGACTTCAGACTCAAACTAGTTTGTTATTAGCCAAGAGGGCGGTTATCTGTTATGCTCTTTGAGGGTGTGTTTTTGTGGCTTATATGAGCCAATAGCCATAGAAAATGGGTGGGTGGATTTTAAAGAAACAAAGAAAGGTTCAGGTATGCCTTTATACCCCCTATAGCCCCTAAAATCTTCACATGCTTCATAGCAGCTAAAGGGATGTCCGAAAACCACCCCAGATCTTGTATTTTTACCACAATCTAGTGATGAATAAGATTTATGTTTCCATTTCCCACACAACACAGTTCTATAAAGTTTTCATTCTAAAGTATTTGGCCAATTACATCTCCTAATCCTCCCGGATCCATTGTTCCCTTTACGTAAGAACACATTCCTTGACTGGTATCGACTGCGGTGATGACTCAGGACTGTTACCTAAGTGGAAAAATGTGCAGCAGAGGATTCACAATTACATTTTCATGAATGTTAAATCTTTTATAGGCAGCTGCCTCCCTTTAAAGTAGAAATTCGTGTGCGAGAGGGCAGTCGGGCGATCATTGAATGTGACAGCAGGTCAACTATTGTCCCGACACTTTCTTTGGGGTTAGAAACTTTGCATTAGGGTCAATCTGAAAGGATTCTTCGCTTTTCTTCTGTTCCTTCTATCTATCAAAAGGGTTAAAAAAATGCACAGAATATTACCAAAATATACTAAATTATCACTATTCCACAGAGGTCATGCACTAATCCTTACTGGAAAGGTCACTAAGTTGAAAGAAAACTTCTTCTTTCTCCACTTTTTTGGCTTTGTTTGGTCTCCCCCCTCAGACTGTGAGCAACCACAAGACAAATTTTTTATTAATGGTTTGACATTTACTGTCTACATACAATACCAGAACTGGGAAAGTAGGGTCGGCTTTCCATTCTGCAATTTCAGGGAACCTTTGGAGGACCTTTAAAGGACCTACATGGGTCCTTTCATACATGAGTTTTTCTCTGACTGTATGAGTTTTTCATGACTGGAGGTCACCTTTTTTTATTATCTTAACTTTAATTGGTGGTTGGTTTGGGCCCCCTAGAGGTCTTGGGCCTCAGGCGGCCACCCAGGCCGCCCTTATAGTTAATAAGAGGGTTACTCACATACACTTATGGTGGATTATCTTGGAAATTGCTGTGAAACAACAAGTGCACTCAATAGATCTGTGCCGGGTTGCAGTGGCATTTAGGCCATCATCTAGGAAATTATTAGTGAGACATATATTTACTGGGGGGATGATTAGGACAGCCATGGGCCCAGGGCCCAGAGGATGTGTCCCTTCTGCCTGCTCTCAATCTGCAGTTTCAGGATCGTTGGAGGACCTTCAAAGGTCCTGAAATGGCTCTTGTGTACATGTGTATTAAGAACAGGAACAGATGTACAAAGATTTCATGCTTGGTTTGGTGGGTAATTTAGGTTGTCATGGGCCCCCTAGAAGGCTTGGGCCCCGGGCTGCTGCCCAAACCCCCTATGTTTTAATTCACTCCTGTCTGGATCCACCTCACATGACTTAAGGCATACTCATCTTTAAGAGCCCAATTTATAAAATAGTAAATAGCAGGTCCGGTTTGACAAAAAGCGGAAGTGTACTTGAAGGTCATTGGAAGGTCGTACCTTTATCTCTGCTTATAACGGGTTGAATCAGTACTATGTAATATAATAATAATGTATTCATGGAGGAAAAGACTTATTTACCCAATTTTGCAGCTTCTGATGAAATTAGCTTATCAGACGTAAGCGCATGGAGCAGCGGCAGCCGTCGGATCATCACATTCAGTCTCCAGCTGTGATTCTGAAACCGAAGGCTGGAAAGTGAAATCGCACATTGACTGCTATGGGACTTCCACAATCTCAGTTATATAATGTAGCAATGATAGCTCGGCCTCCTGTGTATTCACTTGTCACAATGGAAGATGGATTGGATTAAGGCTCGAGACAAGCACCAGGCTCAGGGATGTAGCCCGAACCTCGGAGGGGCCCCAACGCCTACATTGCTATATGTAAGCTGTATGGATACCATAGATTAGGCTTGGGTTGAGAGATTGATGAGTTAGAATTTCAATTTTTTGTTGCTTTTCTTAAGAAAAACATAGATACCTTCAGTTTTTTTGTGAAAAATGGAAACAGGAAGTGCAGCCATATTGGTTCAAAATGGCCGATTTATTATTAAATTGGTGGAAATCTTATTCAAAGGAAGCATCAGCCATGAGGGTAGTTAGAGATAGGTAGAGGATGACTGGATGAGATACTTTAAAGGCCCCACCTTAGAATAAGGGATAAGTGTTGGTCACCCTGAATCCTGTAGGAATGATCTCATATTCGTTATGATACGTTATCAACAGCCAGTCACTATCTACAGCAATTACATTCCTATGCTACCAAGTGAAGCAGAGGACTGGCAGCAGTATTTAAAGGGGTTGCTTCATGACTCACTAAAGGGAGTGTTCCACTTTTGATTATACAAACCTGGAGACACTGCCGAAATCTTTGTAGCCACATGCCCTTGCGTTGTTAGTATCAGCAGTGCTGTAAAAAATAAATATGTACTCCAGGATTGTAGCTGGACTTTGAGGACTCACATGTGTTCACATTGCTGGCCCTTTGACCTCTGTATTCCAACTGCTCCCCAGTCCTTCCTATTTGCTGTAATATCTAACCATAAGCTTTCTGCTGCAGTTACTCAGAGCAGAGGGGAGGGACTGTGATGTGTTCAACGAAGAGATATCACACACCAGTGTATCAAAAAAGTCCAGCTACTATTCTGGAATATAAATTCATTAATTACAGTCCTAACAGAACACACAAAGGTATTGTTACACAGATCTCCAGGGACTATACCTGGAAATGGCTCTAGCCTGGTGTGGTCAAACCTGCTGGTAGACTCTTGTGATGGAAGTGCTAGACCCCATAAGAGGTTTTCTTTTTAAGGGGTCACTTAGTGTACTATCAGTTTTGCTAAATATTTGCTTTAAAGCAGAAGGAAGCCCCAAGGAAAATCCCCAAAGGAAAACCAGATGCAAATGTGAATCGTAAGTCATAAACTCTAAAAATATTGAGCAATGAAAATTAGAGATAATCTGAGCTCCATTGTGCAGACAGGCTTTCCCGGCCGGGCTACGGACTCCAAAAATGTTTGTTTGTGGGGCTATAAATAGATTTTTGTGGCGAGCCTGACTCATGAAGGTCTAAATTAAACTTTCCTTTTACACAACAACTTCAATTTTATATCACAGAAGTGAGAGGTGAAGTGGGAATTGGTGCTTTTATTGTCTATAATTCTATTTATTGCTTGCAATTATTATTGTGGCGCCATTTACTGCCGCAATGGAAGAGGAAGACACTTTCATCGGTCATTTGTCCTTAGGGGGTCAAGAGGAGAACCAGGAAGAAACCTGTATATTGCTGGACAGAGTAGCTGGACATAGCGCACACTATGCTGAATATAGCCATATAGTACCCAGATACATAGCGCACACTATGCTGAATATAGCCATATAGTACCCAGATACATAGCGCACACTATGCTGAATATAGCCATATAGTTCCCAGATACATAGTACACACTATGCTGAATACAGCCATATAGTACCCAGATACATAGCGTACACTATGTTGAATATAGCCATATAGTACCCAGATACATAGCGCACACTATGCTGAATACAGCCATATAGTACCCAGATACATAGCACACACTATGCTGAATATAGCCATATAGTACCCAGATACATAGCGCACACTATGCTGAATATAGCCATATAGTACCCAGATACATAGCACACACTATGCTGAATATAGCCATATAGTACCCAGATACATAGCGCACACTATGCTGAATACAGCCATGTAGTACCCAGATACATAGCGCACACTATGCTGAATACAGCCATGTAGTACCCAGATACATAGCGCACACTATGCTGAATACAGCCATGTAGTACCCAGATACATAGCGCACACTATGCTGAATATAGCCATATAGTACCCAGATACATAGCACACACTATGCTGTATATAGCCATATAGTACCCAGATACATAGCACACACTATGCTGAATATAGCATATAGTACCCAGATACATAGCACACACTATGCTGAATACAGCCATATAGTACCCAGATACATAGCACACACTATGCTGAATACAGCCATATAGTACCCAGATACATAGCGCACACTATGCTGAATATAGCATATAGTACCCAGATACATAGCACACACTATGCTGAATACAGCCATATAGTACCCAGATACATAGCGCACACTATGCTGAATATAGCCATATAGTACCCAGATGCATAGCGCACACTATGCTGAATATAGCCATATAGTACCCAGATACATAGCGCACACTATGCTGAATATAGCCATATAGTACCCAGATACATAGCGCACACTATGCTGAATATAGCCATATAGTACCCAGATACATAGCACACACTATGCTGAATATAGCCATATAGTACCCAGATACATAGCGCACACTATGCTGAATATAGCCATATAGTACCCAGATACATAGCACACACTATGCTGAATACAGCCATATAGTACCCAGATACATAGCACACACTATGCTGAATATAGCCATATAGTACCCAGATACATAGCACACACTATGCTGTATATAGCCATATAGTACCCAGATACATAGCACACACTATGCTGAATACAGCCATATAGTACCCAGATACATAGCGCACACTATACTGAATATAGCCATATAGTACCCAGATACATAGCACACACTATGCTGAATACAGCCATATAGTACCCAGATACATAGCGCACACTATACTGAATATAGACATATAGTACCCAGATACATAGCGCACACTATGCTGAATATAGCCATATAGTACCCAGATACATAGCGCACACTATGCTGTATATAGCCATATAGTACCCAGATACATAGCACACACTATGCTGAATACAGCCATATAGTACCCAGATACATAGCGCACACTATACTGAATATAGCCATATAGTACCCAGATACATAGCACACACTATGCTGAATATAGCCATATAGTACCCAGATACATAGCACACACTATGCTGAATACAGCCATATAGTACCCAGATACATAGCACACACTATGCTGAATATAGCCATATAGTACCCAGATACATAGCACACACTATGCTGAATATAGCCATATAGTACCCAGATACATAGCACACACTATGCTGAATACAGCCATATAGTACCCAGATACATAGCGCACACTATGCTGAATATAGCTATATAGTACCCAGATACATAGCGCACACTATGCTGGAAATAGCCATATAGTACACAGATACATAGCGCACACTATGCTGAATACAGCCATATAGTACCCAGATACATAGCGCACACTATGCTGAATATAGCCATATAGTACCCAGATACATAGCGCACACTATGCTGAATATAGCCATATAGTACCCAGATACATAGCACACACTATGCAGAATATAGCCATATACTACCCAGATACATAGCGCACACTATGCTGAATATAGCTATATAGTACCCAGATACATAGCGCACACTATGCTGGAAATAGCCATATAGTACACAGATACATAGCGCACACTATGCTGAATACAGCCATATAGTACCCAGATACATAGCGCACACTATGCTGAATATAGCCATATAGTACCCAGATACATAGCGCACACTATGCTGAATATAGCCATATAGTACCCAGATACATAGCACACACTATGCAGAATATAGCCATATACTACCCAGATACATAGCACACACTATGCTGAATACAGCCATATAGTACCCAGATACATAGCGCACACTATGCTGAATACAGCCATGTAGTACCCAGATACATAGCACACACTATGCTGAATATAGCCATATAGTACCCAGATACATAGCGCACACTATGCTGAATACAGCCATATAGTACCCAGATACATAGCGCACACTATGCTGAATACAGCCATATAGTACCCAGATACATAGCACACACTATGCTGAATACAGCCATATAGTACCCAGATACATAGCGCACACTATACTGAATATAGCCATATAGTACCCAGATACATAGCGCACACTATGCTGAATATAGCCATATAGTACCCAGATACATAGCACACACTATGCAGAATATAGCCATATACTACCCAGATACATAGCACACACTATGCTGAATATAGCCATATAGTACACAGATACATAGCGCACACTATGCTGAATATAGCCATATAGTACCCAGATACATAGCACACACTATGCTGAATATAGCCATATAGTACCCAGATACATAGCGCACACTATGCTGAATATAGCCATATAGTACCCAGATACATAGCACACACTATGCTGTATATAGCCATGTAGTACCCAGATACATAGCGCACACTATGCTGAATACAGCCATATAGTACCCAGATACATAGCGCACACTATGCTGAATATAGCCATATAGTACACAGATACATAGCGCACACTATGCTGAATATAGCCATATAGTACCCAGATACATAGCACACACTATGCTGTATATAGCCATATAGTACCCAGATACATAGCACACACTATGCTGAATATAGCCATATAGTACCCAGATACATAGCGCACACTATGCTGAATATAGCCATATAGTACCCAGATACATAGCACACACTATGCTGAATATAGCCATATAGTACCCAGATACATAGCGCACACTATGCTGAATATAGCCATATAGTACCCAGATACATAGCGCACACTATGCTGAATATAGCCATATAGTACCCAGATACATAGCACACACTATGCTGAATATAGCCATATAGTACCCAGATACATAGCACACACTATGCTGAATACAGCCATATAGTACCCAGATACATAGCGCACACTATGCTGAATATAGCCATATAGTACCCAGATACATAGCACACACTATGCTGAATACAGCCATATAGTACCCAGATACATAGCGCACACTATGCTGAATATAGCCATATAGTACCCAGATACATAGCACACACTATGCTGAATATAGCCATATAGTACCCAGATACATAGCACACACTATGCTGAATATAGCCATATAGTACCCAGATACATAGCGCACACTATGCTGAATACAGCCATATAGTACCCAGATACATAGCGCACACTATGCTGAATACAGCCATATAGTACCCAGATACATAGCGCACACTATGCTGAATATAGCCATATAGTACCCAGATACATAGCACACACTATGCTGAATATAGCCATATAGTACCTGGATACATAGTGCACACTATGCAGAATATAGCCATATAGTACCCAGATACATAGCGCACACTATGCTGGATATAGCCATATAGTACCCAGATACATAGCACACACTATGCTGAATACAGCCATATAGTACCCAGATACATAGCGCACACTATGCTGAATATAGCCATATAGTACCCAGATACATAGCACACACTATGCTGAATACAGCCATATAGTACCCAGATACATAGCGCACACTATGCTGAATATAGCCATATAGTACCCAGATACATAGCACACACTATGCTGAATACAGCCATATAGTACCCAGATACATAGCGCACACTATGCTGAATATAGCCATATAGTACCCAGATACATAGCACACACTATGCTGAATATAGTCATATAGTACCCAGATACATAGCACACACTATGCTGAATATAGCCATATAGTACCCAGATACATAGCACACACTATGCTGAATATAGCCATATAGTACCCAGATACATAGCACACACTATGCTGAATACAGCCATATAGTACACAGATACATAGCGCACACTATGCTGAATATAGCCATATAGTACCCAGATACATAGCACACACTATGCTGAATACAGCCATATAGTACCCAGATACATAGCGCACACTATGCTGAATATAGCCATATAGTACCCAGATACATAGCGCACACTATGCTGAATATAGCCATATAGTACCTGGATACATAGTGCACACTATGCAGAATATAGCCATATAGTACCCAGATACATAGCACACACTATGCTGAATATAGCCATATAGTACCCAGATACATAGCACACACTATGTTGTATATAGCCATATAGTACCCAGATACATAGCGCACACTATGCTGTATATAGCCATGTAGTACCCAGATACATAGCGCACACTATGCTGAATATAGCCATATAGTACCCAGATACATAGCGCACACTATGCTGAATATAGCCATATAGTACCCAGATACATAGCGCACACTATGCTGAATATAGCCATGTAGTACCCAGATACATAGCGCACACTATGCTGAATATAGCCATATAATACCCAGATATATAGCGCACACTATGCTGAATATAGCCATATAGTACCCAGATACATAGCACACACTATGTTGTATATAGCCATATAGTACCCAGATACATAGCACACACTATGCTGAATATAGCCATATAGTACCCAGATACATAGCGCACACTATGCTGAATATAGCCATATAATACCCAGATACATAGCGCACACTATGCTGAATATAGCCATATAATACCCAGATACATAGCGCACACTATGCTGAATATAGCCATATAGTACCCAGATACATAGCACACACTATGCTGAATACAGCCATATAGTACCCAGATACATAGCACACACTATGCTGAATACAGCCATATAGTACCCAGATACATAGCACACACTATGCTGAATACAGCCATATAGTACCCAGATACATAGCGCACACTATGCTGAATATAGCATATAGTACCCAGATACATAGCACACACTATGCTGAATACAGCCATATAGTACCCAGATACATAGCACACACTATGCTGAATACAGCCATATAGTACCCAGATACATAGCGCACACTATGCAGAATATAGCCATATAGTACCCAGATACATAGCACACACTATGCTGTATATAGCCATGTAGTACCCAGATACATAGCGCACACTATGCTGAATATAGCCATATAGTACCCAGATACATAGCGCACACTATGCTGAATATAGCCATATAGTACCCAGATACATAGCGCACACTATGCTGAATATAGCCATGTAGTACCCAGATACATAGCGCACACTATGCTGAATATAGCCATATAATACCCAGATATATAGCGCACACTATGCTGAATATAGCCATATAGTACCCAGATACATAGCACACACTATGTTGTATATAGCCATATAGTACCCAGATACATAGCACACACTATGCTGAATATAGCCATATAGTACCCAGATACATAGCGCACACTATGCTGAATATAGCCATATAATACCCAGATACATAGCGCACACTATGCTGAATATAGCCATATAATACCCAGATACATAGCGCACACTATGCTGAATATAGCCATATAGTACCCAGATACATAGCACACACTATGCTGAATACAGCCATATAGTACCCAGATACATAGCACACACTATGCTGAATACAGCCATATAGTACCCCTCACTGGCACATCTCACTCTCTGCTCCCTCTCCCCTCTCCATAGAACATCTATGTAATGTGGCAATAACAAGTGAAACAGAATTCAGGCGAGAGAACCTAATTTTAATCAGAGAAAGTTTTTGTATGCACTTGTACTATTCATTTATGCAGAATTGTGTAAATCTTCAACGACTGTTAAAGTTTATTCTGAGCTACTGGAAAGAAAAGTATCTGTATAGCATCCTGTGAGTATCCAGGGTTTCTCAGGGCTCGGAAAATGACATCTTGAAAAAAAACAGCGCCATGCCTTTACAGTGGTCATGTCTGGTATTGCAGTTCCCTTTTATGGAAATGAATGGGGAAGAGCTGTAATACCCTATTAAAGGACATTTGGAATTTTCTATTCCTGGACAGCCAGCCAATGAAAGCAGATCATGTGACCAGATCTTATTAAATTCTATGATTCCTTCCCCCACCAAATCCCACCAAGGATTTGTGGTATTCTGGGATTTAGCACCCCCGTAATAATTTAGAGGTCTAAAATATAATAATAATAAAAATAAAAATAATAATTTTGATTTATATAGCGCCATCAGATTCCGTATATCCGTAGAAGCGGAATGTTCGGATACAATGTAACCTCTGCGTCCTGATAATGGTCTTTTATCACAACACTTACGTATTTCTTTGTCTATTCCCCCCCCCCCCCCCCTAATACCTGCTGATTATGTCACATTTAGTGCAGGAGACACCATAATGCAGGGGATGGATGCGTGTAGTAACACATCTCGGATGGTACGCTCATAGCCGTATCACTAATGAGTCTTTAGATACGGTTTCGTGCGCGCTTTCAAGGAACGCAGATGATTGTGCATTGTACAATGTGGCTTTGAGTGGGCCGTCACACGCTATGTAGGTGTCAGGCTGGAGAAGAAGATATAAATACAGGGTGGGAAGATGGACTGTTTTATTCCATGTAATTGCTGGAAAATTGGGGTTAAAAACTGCAGTTTGACCCTTATCCATCAATGACTCTTGTGATACGATATATCTGCTCTATGTAATTGTTCTGCAGGAGACCTGGGCTGGTTATCTGACATGGCAGTGGTTGTAGGAAAAGATCTATAGACTTAGTGATAGAGACTACATAGTGTCCTATCTGCAGGCAGCATGTTATTGAGCAGGAGGAGCTGAGCAGATTGTACATAGTGTCCTATCTGCAGGCAGCATGTTATAGAGCAGGAGGAGTTGAGCAAATTGTACATAGTGTCCTATCTGCAGGCAGCATGTTATAGAGCAGGGGGGAGTTGAGCATATTGTAGACAGTGTCCTATCTGCAAGCACCAAGTTATAGAGCAAGGGGAGCTGAGCAGATTGTACATAGTGTCCTATCTGCAGGCAGGTAGTATGTAATAGAGCACGGGATCTGAGCAGATTGTACATAGTGTCCTATCTGCAGGCAGCATGTTATAGAGCAGGAGGAGCTGAGCAGATTGTACATAGTGTCCTATCTGCAGGCAGCATGTTATAGAGCAGGAAGTGCTAAGCATATTGTACATAGTGTCCTATCTGCAGGCAGCATGTTATAGAGCAGGAGGATCTTAGCAGATTGTACATAGGGTCCTATCTGCAGGCAGCATGTTATAGAGCAGGAGGAGATGAGTAGATTATACATAGTGTCCTATCTGCAGGAAGTTATAGAGCAGGAGGAGATGAGTATATCATATACATGACCTATCCTTTTAATATATTATTCAAAAGGTTTTATTACTAAGGCCATTCATATATACACATTACATAGAAGGTCTATACTAATTTGAATAAGTACTTCAAATACTAAACTAAATATAACATTTAATCAGTAATTTTATTGTCCAAATGTAGGGATACTACCATAAAACAGTATAATGACTTAGCAACTATTAGAAAAATAAGACACCTGTGTAGTTTACCACTGCTCCTGTGTAGTTTACCACTGCTCCTGTGTAGTTTACCACTGCTCCTGTGTAGTTTACCACTGCTCCTGTGTAGTTTACCACTGCTCCTGTGTAGTTTACCTCTGCTCCTGTGTAGTTTACCACTGCTCCTGTGTAGTTTACCACTGCTCCTGTGTAGTTTACCACTGCTCCTGTGTAGTTTACCCCTGCTCCTGTGTAGTTTACCGCTGCTCCTGTGTAGTTTACCACTGCTCCTGTGTAGCTTACCACTGCTCCTGTGTAGTTTACCACTGCTCCTGTGTAGTTTACCACTGCTCCTGTGTAGTTTACCACTGCTCCTGTGTAGCTTACCACTGCTCCTGTGTAGTTTACCACTGCTCCTGTGTAGTTTACCACTGCTCCTGTGTAGTTTACCACTGCTCCTGTGTAGTTTACCACTGCTCCTGTGTAGTTTACCACTGCTCCTGTGTAGTTTACCACTGATCCTGTGTAGTTTACCCCTGCTCCTGTGTAGTTTAACACTGCTCCTGTGTAGTTTACCACTGCTCCTGTGTAGTTTACCACTGCTCCTGTGTAGTTTACCACTGCTCCTGTGTAGTTTACCTCTGCTCCTGTGTAGTTTACCACTGCTCCTGTGTAGTTTACCACTGCTCCTGTGTAGTTTACCACTGCTCCTGTGTAGTTTACCTCTGCTCCTGTGTAGTTTACCACTGCTCCTGTGTAGTTTACCACTGCTCCTGTCTAGTTTACCACTGCTCCTGTGTAGTTTACCTCTGCTCCTGTGTAGTTTACCACTGCTCCTGTGTAGTTTACCACTGCTCCTGTGTAGTTTACCACTGCTCCTGTCTAGTTTACCTCTGCTCCTGTGTAGTTTACAACTGCTCCTGTGTAGTTTACCTCTGCTCCTGTGTAGTTTACCGCTGCTCCTGCGTAGTTTACCACTGCTCCTGTGTAGTTTACCACTGCTCCTGTGTAGTTTACCACTGCTCCTTCGTAGTTTACCACTGCTCCTGCGTAGTTTACCACTGCTCCTGTGTAGTTTACCACTGCTCCTGTGTAGTTTACCACTGCTCCTGTGTAGTTTACCACTGCTCCTGTGTAGTTTACCACTGCTCCTGTGTAGTTTACCCCTGCTCCTGTGTAGTTTACCCCTGCTCCTGTGTAGTTTACCCCTGCTCCTGCGCTGTTTACCACTGCTCCTGTGTAGTTTACCACTGCTCCTGTGTAGTTTACCACTGCTCCTGTGTAGTTTACCACTGCTCCTGTGTAGTTTACCACTGCTCTTGTGTAGTTTACCACTGCTCCTGTGTAGTTTACCACTGCTCCTGTGTAGTTTACCACTGCTCCTGCGCTGTTTACCACTGCTCCTGTGTAGTTTACCACTGCTCCTGTGTAGTTTACCACTGCTCCTGTGTAGTTTACCACTTCCACTCTGCACTCCAAATAACACCCCTGCTTTATTTTTTGGAGCAGTGGTAAACTACACAGGAGCAGTGGAAAACTACACAGGAGCAGTGGTAAACTACACAGGAGCAGTGGTCAACTACACAGGAGCAGTAGTAAACTACACAGGAACAGTGGTAAAATACACAGGAGCAGTGGTAAAATACACAGGATCAGTGGTCAACTACACAGGAGCAGTGGTCAACTACACAGGAGCAGTGGTAAGCTACTCGGGAGCAGTGGTAAACTACACAGGAGCAGTGGTAAGCTACACAGGAGCAGTGGTAAACTACACAGAAGCAGTGGGAAACTACACAGGAGCAGTGGTAAACTACACAGGAGCAGTTGTAAACTACACAGGAGCAGAGGTAAACTACACAGGAGCAGTGGTAAACTACACAGGAGCAGTGGTAAAATACACAGGAGCAGTTGTAAACAATGCAGGATCAGTGGTAAACTACACAGGAGCAGAGGTAAACTACACAGGAGCAGTGGTAAACTACACAGGAGCAGTGGTAAACTACACAGGAGCAGTGGTAAACTACATAGGAGCAGTGGTAAAATACACAGGAGCAGTTGTAAACAATGCAGGAGCAGAGGTAAACTACACAGGAGCAGAGGTAAACTACACAGGAGCAGTGGTGAACTACACAGGAGCAGTGGTAAACTACACAGGAGCAGTGGTAAACTACACAGGAGCAGTTGTAAACTACACAGGAGCAGAGGTAAACTACACAGGAGCAGTGGTAAACTACACAGGAGCAGTGGTAAAATACACAGGAGCAGTTGTAAACAATGCAGGAGCAGTGGTAAACTACACAGGAGCAGTGGTAAACTACACAGGAGCAGTGGTAAACTACACAGGGGCAGTGGTAAACTACACAGGAGCAGTTGTAAACTACACAGGAGCAGTGGTAAACTACACAGGAGCAGTGGTAAACTACTCAGGAGCCGTGGTAAACTACACAGGAGCAGTGGTAAACTACACAGGAGCAGTGGTAAACTACACAGGAGCAGTGGTAAACAATGCAGGAGCAGTGGTAAACTACACAGGAGCAGTGGTAAACTACACAGGAGCAGTGGTAAACTACACAGGAGCAGTGGTAAACTACATAGGAGCAGTGGTAAAATACACAGGAGCAGTTGTAAACAATGCAGGAGCAGAGGTAAACTACACAGGAGCAGAGGTAAACTACACAGGAGCAGTGGTGAACTACACAGGAGCAGTGGTAAACTACACAGGAGCAGTGGTAAACTACACAGGAGCAGTTGTAAACTACACAGGAGCAGAGGTAAACTACACAGGAGCAGTGGTAAACTACACAGGAGCAGTGGTAAAATACACAGGAGCAGTTGTAAACAATGCAGGAGCAGTGGTAAACTACACAGGAGCAGTGGTAAACTACACAGGAGCAGTGGTAAACTACACAGGGGCAGTGGTAAACTACACAGGAGCAGTTGTAAACTACACAGGAGCAGTGGTAAACTACACAGGAGCAGTGGTAAACTACTCAGGAGCCGTGGTAAACTACACAGGAGCAGTGGTAAACTACACAGGAGCAGTGGTAAACTACACAGGAGCAGTGGTAAACAATGCAGGAGCAGTGGTAAACTACACAGGAGCAGTGGTAAACTACACAGGAGCAGTGGTAAACTACACAGGAGCAGTGGTAAACAATGCAGGAGCAGTGGTAAACTACACAGGAGCAGTGGTAAACTACACAGGAGCAGTGGAAAACTACACAGGAGCAGTGGAAAACTACACAGGAGCAGTGGTAAACTACACAGGAGCAGTGGTAAACTACACAGGAGCAGGGGTAAACTACACAGGAGCAGTGGTAAACTACGCAGGAGCAGTGGAAAACTACACAGGAGCAGTGGAAAACTACACAGGAGCAGTGGAAAACTACACAGGAGCAGTGGTAAACTACACAGGAGCCGTGGTAAACTACACAGGAGCAGTGGTAAACTACGCAGGAGCAGTGGTAAACTACACAGGAGCAGTGGTAAACTACACAGGAGCAGGGGTAAACTACACAGGAGCAGTGGTAAACTACACAGGAGCAGGGGTAAACTACACAGGAGCAGTGGTAAACTACGCAGGAGCAGTGGACAACTACACAGGAGCAGTGGAAAACTACACAGGAGCAGTGGAAAACTACACAGGAGCAGTGGTAAACTACACAGGAGCAGAGGTAAACTACACAAGAGCAGTGGTAAGCTACACAGGAGCAGTGGTAAACTACACAGGAGCAGAGGTAAACTACACAGGAGCAGTGGTAAGCTACACGGAGCAGTGGTAAGCTACACAGGAGCAGTGGTAAACTACACAGGAGCAGAGGTAAACTACACAGGAGCAGTGGTAAACTACACAGGAGCAGAGGTAAACTACACAGGAGCAGTGGTAAACTACACAGGAGCAGTGGTAAACTACACAGGAGCAGAGGTAAACTACACAGGAGCAGTGGTAAACTACTCAGGAGCAGTGGTAAACTATACAGGAGCAGTGGTAAACTACACAGGAGCAGTGGTAAACTACACAGGAGCAGTGGAAAACTACACAGGAGCAGTGGTAAACTACACAGGAGCAGTGGAAAACTACACAGGAGCAGTGGTAAACTACACAGGAGCAGTGGTAAACTACACAGGAGCAGTGGTAAACTACACAGGAGCAGTGGTAAACTACACAAGGGCAGTGGTAAACTACACAGGAGCAGTGGTAAACTACACAGGAGCAGTGGTAAACTACACAAGGGCAGTGGTAAACTACACAGGAGCAGTGGTAAACTACACAGGAGAAGTGGTAAACTACACAGGAGCAGTGGTAAACTACACAAGAGCAGTGGTAAACTACACAGGAGCAGAGGTAAACTACACAGGAGCTGTGGTAAACTACACAGGAGCAGAGGTAAACTACACAAGAGCAGTGGTAAGCTACTCAGAGCAGTGGTAAGCTACACGGAGCAGTGGTAAACTACACAGGAGCAGTGGTAAACTACACAGGAGCAGAGGTAAACTACACAGGAGCAGAGGTAAACTACACAGGAGCAGTGGTAAGCTACACAGGAGCAGTGGTAAACTACACAGGAGCAGTGGTAAACAATGCAGGAGCAGTGGTAAACTACACAGGAGCGTTGGTAAACTACACAGGAGCAGCGGTAAACTACACAGGAGTAGCAGTAAACTACACAGGAGCAGCAGTAAACTACACAGGAGCAGTGGTAAACAATGCAGGAGCAGCGGTAAACTACACAGGAGCAGCGGTAAACTACACAGGAGCAGTGGTAAACTACACAGGAGCAGTGGTAAACTACACAGGAGCAGAGGTAAACTACACAGGAGCAGTGGTAAACTACACAGGAGCAGTGGTAAACAATGCAGGAGCAGTGTTAAACTACACAGGAGCAGGGGTAAGCTACACAGGAGCAGTGGTAAACTACACAGGAGCAGTGGTAAACTACACAGGAGCAGTGGTAAACTACACAGGAGCAGTTGTAAACTACACAGGAGCAGTGGTAAACTACACAGGAGCAGCGGTAAACTACACAGGAGCAGAGGTAAACTACACAGGAGCAGAGGTAAACAATGCAGGAGCAGTGGTAAACTACACAGGAGCAGGGGTAAACTACACAGGAGCAGTTGTAAACTACACAGGAGCAGTGGTAAACTACACAGGAGTAGTGGTAAACTACACAGGAGCAGTGGTAAACTACACAGGAGCAGTGGTAAACAATGCAGGAGCAGTGGTAAAATACACAGGAGCAGTGGTAAACTACACAGGAGCAGTGGTAAACTACACAGGAGCAGTGGTAAACTACACAGGAGCAGTGGTAAAATACACAGGAGCAGTGGTAAAATACACAGGAGCAGGGGTAAACAATGCAGGAGCAGTGGTAAACTACACAGGAGCAGCGGTAAACTACACAGGAGCAGTGGTAAACAATTATATATCTCAGCTCGCTTTAGGATTGTTGCAATTTGTATACATTCAATACATTTGTTACATCTGTTACTGAGATGTAGTTGTGCAAGGTGCGCTTTGTATCTATCTATATTTTTTAGCACAGATTCTAGTCCCTCTACAAGAATATTAAGGGGATATTTTGCTATCAAGATTGTGTCTTATGTTTCTAATATTTGGTTTATGATGCAGTCTTTATGATAGCTAATTGTTTTATGGTAGTAGTCCTTCATTTGGACAATTAAATTGGTGATGATATTGCATATTTAGTTGTGATGTTACTTAGTATTTGAAGCAATCATTAGATTAGTACAGTAATAATCTTTATTTATATAGCGCTACCATATTCCGTAGCGCTTTACAATGTAAAACACCTGCTTGTGCCCAATATCTTTATGTATTATTGCTATTTTTCTTATTCTGAAGTACTCAGCATTATAGTTCGGTCTTGTTATACTGCTGTTGTGATGCCCCCCTATAGGACTGATTATTACATACTTACATAGTATAGGGGCTGAATATTTAATTGCTGGGGTTTGATATCTGGGATTCCTGATGACCATGGGGCAGCATGGAGGCTCAGTGGTTAGCACTACAGCCTTGCAGCGTTTGGGTCCTGTGTTCAAGTCCCATTCAGGTCAACATCTGCAAATAGTTTCATTGTTCACTCCAAGTTTGCATGGGTTTTCTCCGGGTCCTCCAGTTTCCTCCCACACTCCAAAACATACTGGTAGGGTGATTAGATTGTGAGCCCCATTGGGGACATGGACTGATTTGGCAAATTCTGTGCAGCGCTGTGGTATCTGTGTGCGCTATATAAATAAAGGAATTATTATTATGACCAGAAGAACAAGTCCCCCATAAATAATTATCCTTCAGCAAAATGTCCTAAATGTCCTTGGTGATAAAACCTCTATTAACCAGAAAGCCCCAATGGAGATGTCATCAGTGTGACTGAGCTGGAAAATCCCTTTAATGATACGTGATTACTGGAATTAGGAGATTATTACATTATTATATAATTACTTTTTCCTTTATAATTTCTGTTCTGGATCTGCCATTTTTTTTCCCATTGGTGATTAGTCCATAGCAACCACAATACGTAATGTCATTGGTTCAAAGGAAGAGACAGTCAAGGACTTAGGAAACATAAAACCCCTCACTCGAGGATGATACAGGTCACGGTGGCACCTAAAAATAGAGAAATGTCGAAAATTCCACACAAAGCCATCAAGGCGAGCCCCTCCGAGGATTGTAGCGGGTACGAGATATTTTAATACACAGATTGAATAGGTAATAGAACATAGGAAGGACGCACGCGCCACACGCTTCCGAACCTGAGGATTAATTGAATTTAATTAAATGAAATTGCTCTGCCTTGAGGCCCTAAATAGATGGGGAACAAAGAATATTACTTTTAAGGAGTAAAAAACATTTACGGATCAAATTCACTCTGTGCCAGGTAAGATATATATATATATACCACGCATTGTACTTTATAGAGACGTTAGCTGCCATTTTGTGTGTGGTTGCCCGATATAGACCACAATTAACAAGTTCAGTGCCTCAGTAGTGGGACCCCTAGAGGCCAAAACGCCAAGTATTATATCACAATTGAAGATGGTGATCATGACCATATCTCAACTCCTACCACGAATGTACATGGTCATCACATCTTTTGGGGGATTGACTCCCTCAGGTCATCACTAATGATGAGTAGACCCGAGTTCAGCTGAACTTTTTTAACAAAAGTTTGGTTCAGGTACTGGTAACACCTTCAATCGCTGATACTGATCACAGGTGTTCACCCTTTAAATGCTGAAGGCACGAGTGCGGCATAATTTTTCCTACGATCATTGCTCCGTGCGACGTCACTGGCTTTGCCACGGAAAGGTTGACACCCCAGTCAGTGCCGGCATTGTTTGCGGTTGTTACCATGGGGGTGAGCCCAAAGCTGTACCCGCATTTACGTATGAAGTCTGGGTTCAGGCACTGACCTGTCATTACAAGGTTATTTAAAACTCGTTCCTCGGTACCATGGCCCTCATCCTTCCATGTCTTTCTCTCTTCTCCATAAAACCAAGAGACCAGAATGGGTTTCTGCAGCCACAGGAGCCACTGGGGCATCCCCATCTAAACCCACTTACCAGTGAGGACTTCAAAGTCCCAACATCTTCTCACATCTAAACCCCAAACCAACAAACGGTGGGTGGGTGGGTGGGTGAGGGCTTCCTCGCTGGCTCAGTCACAAAATGGCCTCCACTTAACTCTTATAATGGTCTCAATTCCCCCTCTTGGACCAGCCCGCCGTCGGCATACCCATGACTACCTATCTGTCTCTACTACTGGTTATCCCTGTCATGTCGGCCTTCCGTTAGGCTCCACCCCACAGTCTATCCACTCTGATTCCGATCCTTGTCCTGTTACGTGACAAGCAAAGTTTTTGAAACATATGGGTCTAGTGGTCAGCCCTTCAAATCTTTCCTACAGCGTTCATACAGAAATAACTCTTTTGGCAGATGTTTTATGGCTGAACCCCTCTGGCAACTTCCTTCCTATATGCAACCCCTGACAGACTATATAATATAGCCGGTAGGTTGTGGCAAATGTATTATGTGTATGTTCAGTCATCTAAAGCCCCCGGTATGCAGCTCATCTCCAAGGGTTTGTGCTCCCTTCTCCATGCTCCCCTATCTATGCAATATGGTGACTGACCACCAATCTAAAGACTCTTAGAGGGGCAGCATGCTCCTAATGTTTCTCAGCCAATTACAGCAAGACCCTGCTGATCTCAAGATTGTATAAGCCTAGAGGTTCTTAAAACCCTGTGAGAATATCCAGTCTCCTGCCTACTGATATTTTTTTTATGTTCCTGACCTAAGCTCCATCTCTAGATTGTGTTTGTCTTCTCCTCCTAGTCCTGAGTATGAACCCTTACTGCCCACCATTGAATTGTCTCGTTGAACATGAGCTTGCAATGTTTACCATGACCTCGTCTTTCCTTTGTCTAATTTTTGCTTGACATCAGGTGCTTGCCAACAGGGCCAGATTAAGACTGTCGTGGGCCCTGGACTGTATGAATATTACACACCCTACAAGTCTTGAATTCACTACATATGGTACTAGAATTGAACTTCTTGGAGAATGAATGATGTGTCCCTTCTGCCTGCTTTCAATCTTTGGTTTCAGGATTTTTGGAGGACTTTCAAAGGTCCTGAAATGGCTCCTGTGTATTTACAGTATGAAGAAAGATGTATGAAGATTTAATGGGTGAAGGTCCTTCGCAGTGTAAGAGAAGGTTGGTAGTTTGGGTGGCCATGGGCCCCTTAGAAGACTTGCCCCAAGCTACCGCCCACCCTGCCTATATTATAATCCAAATGTCCTGAAATGGCTCTTGTGTATTGGAATATGAACAAATGTACAAAGATTTAATGGGTGAAGGTTCTTCTCATTGTGAGAGAAGGTTTGTGGTTTGGGTGGCCATGGCCCCCTTAGAAGGCTTGGCCCAGGCTACCGCCCACCCTGCCTATACTATAATACACTACTGCTTGGTAATAACGTCTCTTGATCCTACTGGATCCAATGATTGCCTAAGCTAAAGGGAGCAACCTAGGGGATTGGTTAATAAAATAGCATCCATACCCTGCTCCATCTTCTGTTTCCATCCTTCTGGCAATTCTGGTTTTCTGGAACAAGACAAGACCAAAAACTCTTGGGAAGACGTCGCATGACCTGCTTCAGTAAGTGGCCTCCTTGGACCAGGGGACAACAAAGGAAATCATCAACCGTGGTGAATTCTAGTGACATTACGTTGTCCGAGGAGGCCACTGAAGCATGTCCCGCAACCACCAGAACTTCTGCCCAGTCACAGTATGGAAAATTGGAAGTCCCAGAGCAGTATGGGAACTGGTAGTCAGAACAGGGTTACTATGCATCCTACTTTGGTCATCTCGGACCTACCTTTTTATACCTCTGCCTTCTAGGGGTTTCCGATGGACTTGGAACACCCTTGAGAGTAGCTGAAAGCAAAATAACTATAAAGTGAGTCCATTACTGGTCACCTTTTGATGTGGACAGTCTGAGCCTGGCAGTCCATAACACAGAGAGTCAAATAAGGAGTCCACGTGTCATGGCCACCCCTCACCTCCTAGACTTGACTAATAATTACAGAAGTTATATAGATCGTGATAATTGCTTAAGAACTTTTTGGGTCCTTTGCCAACTAGGATTGTCTGTGGGAAAGGTTAGGTGGTGGGATTTCAAGGAGACAGCAGACATTTGCAGAGTAAGGAACGAAAGACGAGGTGGACAGTGAGAGTTTGGATGGAGGAGGAGGTGTGTGGGAGCAGGGAATAGGAAGAAGTGTCTGCCTGCAGCGATGAGTCACAAGCCGAGTGACAGCTTTCAGACCTACGAATAGGTGGCTCAGATAGAACGTTATAAATTCGTTCCCTAAAATGATACACTTGTCGACTGATATTTCAGATCTGTTCCAAATCTGTGAAAAATGAAAAACCTGCCAAACAGAGACGATTCCAGAAACCGAGCGCAGACAAGGTGTAACAGCGGAGAATATAAGGACAAAGGATGACAGACGCTCGAGTAATTACTCCAAGGGGTTATGTGCTGTTACTTCCAAGCAGTCTCCACCTTTTATCATCTGCTTCCTACTGATTCATTTCTTTATATATCTTCATATGTGTCAGAGGTTGTTTTTCTGATACAGAGCTCCAAATCCCCTGCTGTTAACAATTCTGTCTGTATGCAGGTGCCACTAGGGGGAGCCTTAATGTCTAAAGGTACAGTATTGGCTGTGTTCTCATACAAAGAGCGCCACACACGTCCACAGGTTGTTTCTGGAATTGCATGTTTTTTTTTTAAATGAACATGGCTGACTGCATTACTACAAAGTATAATGGAATCACTAACTCTCCCGTCTTATGGATACACCAAGAGGCTTAGGCAGCTCAGCCGTGCAGCGTATATTTGAACGCCAGGCGATCTTTCACTTGTGCCCCACTCCGGCCCACTCCAGCCACCGGCCGTGCCCCCTTCACGTGTAAGAGGAATTATAATCCCAATGCCTGGCAATGTGACTATTTCAGGACTCCGACGCCAGATTCATGGCGCATGGCGCCGTAATTCGGGGAAAGATAGGACATGTCCTATCTGTTCCCGGGTATGGAATGGTCCGGTCCCGCACGTGTGCAGCACCGTACCGCTCTGTACCGCACACCCATTGCCAGCCTATGGGGACCTATATACGGGGGTTGTGTTAATTCTCCCTTAGACTGTTTTTCTTCTCCCTTCATTCTAAAATATCTGCAAAAGCCTTTACGCTACAGCGGTCACATAGGCAAGTGCTGGGGGACCCATATATGGCTGTACATAAGAAATCCATAGGGGTCCCCTGTGTCTCCATTTTAGGGAAAAGGAGACTGTTTTAGTTTCAGAATTTTTAATGCCACGTGATTTCACGGCAAAGGGGCCCAATTGAGGCTCTGTCGCCCAGGGGCCTACTGAAACCTGCAGCCGACCCTGCACATAGACATCAGATTACAGAGAAGTCTACATAGAGGACTTGGGCTGGAGCAAACACTAGCTATGAAAGAAAGATTTGGGGAATTGCTGTTAAAGCTTATATAAAGTTTTCTAGTGTCACCTAGAATGGTGGTCTTGAATTCTGGTGGTCAGAACTGACCAAGTGCTCTCTATGCAAGTCAATGAGAGCGCCATAAATATTCGTGTTGATATTTAAAACTCTCCTGGCTCGTGTGCATCACGAAGCTACATCATGTTTTGGAGTGTGGGAGGAAACCGGAGGACCCAGAGGAAACCCATGCAAACATACAAACTCTTTGCATATGGATGGCATTTGAACCCAGGACCCCTGCACTGCAAGGCTGTAATGCTAACCACTGAGCCACCGTGCTGCCCAAATTCACGCCAAGTGGGCGGATTACAGTCTATATCGTAATTATATGTCAGATAGGACCTGGCATAGATATCACCGGGTACACAATATACCAAAATGCTGGAGCCGCTTAGTATATTGGTCGCATTGTGCATTGGAGGTAGTATCATGACTGTGACCAGTTATGATAAATTCCCTCCAATGAGTTATGGGACAGAAGATTAATGTCTCTGATCTATTATATTTTGCTCTAAGATAGATGCCAGTGCAATGTGATCTATGATACGCCAGAGGCATCATGGGAAACTTGTTTCTGCAAATCTTCATTACGAGGTCACATCAGAGAGGAAAAATGATCCATGTTGTAGGGGACGCGTGAACTAAAATAGCTAAAAAACGAGGATTTTCTTCAGATTCCTTTCATTATGATGGAATTATTAGTCTTGCTGCATAAAATTAATGGCACCATCAGGACTGCGTGTCCATCCTTTCTAGTAAATGGCTTGTCATTTATAAGCTTTTGACAGACAAGGTTTGCGGCCTCCGGCCAACATTGTTCGGGTTGGGCCGATGCCCACCTGGTGCCTGAATCAGCTAATTCATACTACCCTCTACTCGTGCCAAGTCGCGGAAGCTGTTTTCAAGGGCATAAACCATCGTTTATTTCTCCAAAGAGTGACAGATGCAGCCAGGCCCTCCCTGGGACTCTGTCCAAACATCGCATATGTCTGCGTGCCATCTATTAACTTGTGCCACACACAGGGAGTAAGCTCTTACACAAATTGGATATAAAATGAAAATGGGTTGGAGTAGGTGTGCCAAAAAGCGAGTTGGTGCTGCGATCCCTGAGGTGAGCCAGTGCAGAATGCAATTGGCAGGTCAGATGAGGGATGTTATCTATAGGCATCTCCGACACATTGCATGAATGTCTGCAGCTGCCGTTCACATGGAATCTGTGCGGGAAATTTATAAGTCTATTTCTTCCTGCTCATTTCTATTCACCCAGAAACAAAGGGCATATCATTCTCAATATAGAAAAGCTCCCTTAATCCAAAATCTGATCATCCAGATATTCAGAATCCTTTAGTCATTTCTATCTATTCAGAATTTTTAGATTAAATACAAACAAAACTTAACTAGAAGTACAGTGACATAGTTCTGCATAATTAATTATCTAATTTTTGAAGTAGATCTCTCCTCAGGGGCGGGGACAACTAGGAGACAATTCCTAGGGAAATCCATTGTCTGCCATTCGTTAGTGTAGATTACTCGAATTATTTCTGTATTTTGAATTTGTACGGCAGACTCCATGCATCCAACACCTGTCTAGACGTACAGTGACATCGTTCTGCATAAGGAATTATTTGTCTTTTGAGGCAGATGTCTCCTCAGGGGCAGGGAAAACTGGGAGACAACTCCTACGGAAATCTTGTTAGTTACTTGTTAGTGTGGATTGCTTGAGTAATCCCTCTATTTTGAATTTCTTCAGCAGGCTACTTGCATATGAAACCTGTCTGGAGATACAGTGAAATAGTTCAGCATATTAAGTCACTAGCTATTGAGGCAGATCTGGGGGTGGGGAAAACTAAGTGACAACCCCTGAGGAAATCCAAAGTCTGGTATTTTTTAACCCAGGGTCCTTGAGTTGTCTCCATCTATTCAGACTCTATTCTGCAATTCAGATTACGTACATGCAAAGCTGACTAGATACAGAGTGACATGGTTCTGCTTAATAAATCAATACGTATTGAGGTAACTCTCTCCTCGAAGGCAGGGAAAATTGGGTGACAACCCCTGAGGAAATCTAAAGACTCGTATATTTTAATGCAGAGTCCATGAGTTATCTCCATCTATTCAGAATTTCTGTCACAGATTACATATGTGCAAAACTGACTTGATTCAGAGGGACATAGTTCTGCTTAATAAATCACTACTTATTGAGGTAACTCTCTCCTCAGGGGCAGGGAAAATTGGGTGACAACCCCTGAGGAAATCCAGTTTGGTATTTGTGAGTTCAGTCTTCTCTGTCTACTAGTTTTTATTTACCAGATTCATTCGTACAAACCTGACTAGATATAAAGCAACGTTAAGTATGTACTCTCATTTGGTATCCATCTAGAAGCAAAGGATATATTATTTTTAATATTAAAAAGTTCCTTAATCCAAAACATTATAATCCAGGAATGCTTTGTCTTGCATTTGGAAGTGTGGAGTCCTTAAGTCATCTCAGTTTATGCAGAATTTCTTTCCCAATTTCATAATACAGTCCTGATTAGATACAGTGATGAAGTTCTGCATAATAAATCACTGCCTATTGAGGCAGTTCCCTCCTCAGGGGTGGGGAAAACTGAATGACAACCCCTGAGGAAATGCACAATCTGGTATTTGTTAGTTCAGTTGTTTGTATAATCAGGTTTTAATTCCAATATTCGTAAATACTAACTGGACTTGATTTACACTATTTAATTTTAGAAGATTAAAGAGATTTCAGAAGGTAGAGGAAACGGTGTGACAATCCCTGAGAAAATCTACAATCTGGCATTTATTAGAAAAAAGTTCTAGAGTCATCTATGTCAATGTAGAATTTCTTACACAGATTATATACATACAATCCTGTCTAGACATACAGTGACATAGCACTGCATATTAAGTCACTAGGAAAATCTCTTCTCAGGGGTGGGGAAAACACCTGTGACAACCCCTGAGGATTAGTTACTGCAAAGTTTTTGAATTGTCTTTGTCTATTCTGAATTTTTTTCACAAATTACATTCACACAAACTTGTCTAGACATACAACTAAGTCATTAGCTATTGAGGCAAATCTCTCTTTGGGGGTGGAGCAAACCATGTGACAACCCCTGAGGAAATCCTGAGTGTGATATTTGCTAGTGCAGAGTGCTTGAATTGCCTCTGTCTATTGAGATTTTTTTTTAAAGATTACATACATACATATCGAGCAATTGAGGTAGATCTCTCCTTGGGGGCGGGGATCTGTGGTACCCCCTTCTATTGGTCACGGTGATGCTCAACAGTCAACAGGAAAACCCCTTTTAGGGGTTGCAGGCATAGTTGTAATTAGCCTAGGAGACTTAGAGGGTCTTTAAGTCATCATAAATAACATTATAGTTGGGGGCCCCATACCGGTTCAACATGGGGGCCCAGCAGCTTCACAAATTCAGCCCAGTAATCATTGATTTAGCTGTTTTATTCCTCTATTTAATTGATTTTAATACAATAATTGGCTATAATAACATGTGTATGAGATCTTACACATCCTGTGCCGCTGAATCAGCCTCTCAGTGAATGGAGTAGTTTCTTCTCTGTGATTGTGGTGTAATTTTACTCCCACATATGTGATAATGAGCTTCAGTGACCTTCACAGGCCGAGTATCCAGGTACAGTGCGGTCTACGGGCTGTGACGCAGAATGTGTTTCTACCGGGAAGGGAAATGCGGAAGTATTGTCCAGGGAACTCTTTTACCTTCCAGAATTATTTCCAGACACAGCGCCACTCTTGCCCATAGGCTGTGACAGGTATTACAGGTTACTTGAATGTTGTAATTAAAACTTATTCTGGCAAGAGATGCCTAAGAAGCGTCTTTTGAAGGACTCCATGGCAATCAGATATAAGACTAAAAATGATATTTTTTGTAATGTCATAACCATAAAAATTCTCAAAAATGTAAATTATCCAAAATAAATTTAATAAAAATTGAATGGGAATGTACAAACCTACATAAAGTACAATTTTCTGAAGAAAAGCTAAATTATATTACTCTAGACAAAAATGATTAGTAGTTAAAGTTGTCCTTTGTTTAATTGTTACATTTTAATATATGGGGGGAGGGGCATTGTCGGACTGGCCCACCAGAGGATCAGAGGATTCCCCGGTCGGCCCAGGCTGTAACTTAACACTGGACCCCAGAGGACAACCTACATTGGAGAATTGTAAGGTTTTTTTCCTAGCATATAAGCAAGGGTGGACCTCCAGAATAATTTCACCTGGTAGGCCCAACCACAGTCCGAAACTTGGTGGGAGTCTGACAACAGGGTCTCCCACCGTTCGAGAGAGCATGGGACTCCATGCAATATTTATTTCTGATATCTAATGGAGCGTTATGATCCTGCTGCTTCATCAATTAGTCGGAACGGGTATGGATCCAATCAGATTGATTTCGCCTGTGATCTAAACATGATTTGTATCTTAAAGGGTTTGAGATCCCTTTAACATGGATGTCATGGATGTTTTTGATAAGATGACAATCCTAGGACACCTTTTCCTAGGATTCTGTGCAATGCTGATCCTCTACTTGATATACTGAACCAATTCAGTGGACCCTTCATTCTCAAGAGGTCCCAGGGGTCAAATGAGATGATGATAGACCCTAATGGGATGCCTTCACTTTACAAGTTGGGATCAGATATGTGCAGGTAGAATGTAGAATCTTATATAATATATTTGGAATGTATGTGTAAATTTTACATTGTAATCACATTAGGCGAGATTTATCAGAAGTGTCTGAGGTAAAACTGTTCTAGTTGCCCAACCAATCAGAGCTCAGCTTTCATTATCCCACAGCTGTTTATAAATTTAAACCTGAGCTCTGATTGGTTTCCATGGGCAACTAGAACAGTTTTACCTCAGACCCTACTGATAAATCTCCCCTATTGGCTTTATGTTCTCCACGATGCTGATATAGCTTGCCCTTTCCTGCCTGTTGGGTGAACATCATGATTTATGGAGTGGCCTTAGTAAATCTAATAAGAATGAGATAATATCATCGGCACAATTAGATCTCCGGGTTTTTTGTAACTTTCATAATTACTGCTCGCTTTGTTAATTATCCAAAAACTATCTTCAAGAATAAAATTTAATCAACATGATTTACGGGTGTCATCGGTGAAATTTAACCTCTTACTGCCCCATTTCTGATTTTGTGGTTTTGATTTTTACTTGTATTGAGTGATTGTTATCTGCAGGACGCATTGTTCTTCTTTATGGCAGGATTTAATAATCTTTATGAGGAGCAGAGAATTGGAGCCGAATTTTTGAATGAAAAAAAGGAGTTGTGTAAGTTTCTTTCAAATTGTGGTAAAGATGAGGTGATACTGTTATTATGATTTATAAGCCAAACTTTATAGTTTATGTTGTATACGTTATTATTTTAAAGGACATCTACCACCAGGATGAAGGATTGTAAACCAAGTACACTTACATACTGGTGTGTGCCCCCTCTAGTAGGATCTGCTCTTCTTTAAGCTTCCTTCCAATGTTTTTAGGAAAAAAAGGCTTTAAAAATTATGCAAATGAGACTGAGGGGCTCCAGACTCCATTAACATCAATGGAACCTGGAGCCTCTCAGGCTCATTTGCATCATTTTAAAGTTTTTTTTTTTTGTAAAAACAAGAATATTAGAAGCTAAAAGAAGATCAGATCCTGCCAGAGGACACATACAAACATGCTAGTGTACTTGGTTTACAATCCTTTATTCTGGTGGTAGATGTCCTTTAAGGGTTCTTTTTTAATCTGCTCAGCTCCTCCTGCTCCATAACATGATGACTTCAAATAGGACAATATGTAAAATCGCTTAGCTCCTTGTGCTCTATAACATGCTGCCTGCAGATAGGACACTATGTACAATCTGCTGGGCTCCTTCTGCTCTATAACATACTGCCTGCAGAAAGGACACTATGTACAATCTGCTCAGCTCCTCCTGCTCTATAACATGCTGCCTGCAGATAGGACACTATGTACAATCTGCTCAGCTCCTCCTGCTCTATAACATGCTGCCTGCAGATAGGACACTATGTACAATCTGCTCAGCTCCTCCTGCTCTATAACATGCTGCCTGCAGATAGGACACTATGTACATTCTGCTCAGCTCTTTCTGCTCTATAACACACTTCCATATACAGTATTATAATTTTGTAGGTATTTTACAATTTAGTACTTTTTTATGGTCTATATAAATATACACATTTTTTTACATCACTTGGTGCAGTGATCCACCTCTACTTTTTCATTTTTACTATGAAAATATTAAAGGAATCCTGAGTACTAGAAGGAGTTGTCAGGTCATGATACTTCTGATTCCTTATATTTGACCGTAGTTTCTTTCAAGATTTACATACTCCTTGGGGTTTTGGTGTCACAGCCATTAGGATGAAGGTCACTGTAGTGTAAAAGTGAAAGCCGATCTCCACATCCTGTTATTTTTAGAATATATCCAATTACCATAACTCATTTTCTGATTCAGAGCTCCAAATCCTCTTCATAGACATAAATATGACATTTCGGCTGCATGCAACCTTCACTAGAGGGAGCTAAAGAGCTCACTGTATACTATTCCATTCAGAGCTCCCTCTACTGGTGGTAAAAGGAAGACAAAAGTTTGTCATTTAAAAGTAAACTCTGCAAAATACTTTGATCATATAGATACAGAAGAAAATTCTACTTCTACTAATTAATCTAGATTGTCATTTTTTTCAGCCACAAAATCCGCAAAGCTGTATCCGACTGGGGGATCTCTGGATTTTTCCCACATTATGATGCAAGGGGATGGACGGCGAAGAAGAAATGACAATTACTTTGATGATTTACCAAGATCAAAGCTGGAAAGACAGATGGCTCAGGTAATAACACCTCCATATCTATGTGTACGGGTCATTTTAGATGTTGTTCAACACACAAAATGCTTCTTTCAGTTTCTCAGTTCTTTCAAAAAATAACGTGTATACTATAAAAGCCAAAAAATATAATATATGTCACAACTATATCATTTCAAATAAAAAAAACCCATTAAAATACATTAAAAAATTAAAACTAACCTGTAACAATATTATGTCTATGATATTACATTACTGAGATAATACACACAGTGATGTCACAGTACAGGGATAATACACACAGTGATGTCACAGTACAGGGATAATACACACAGCGATGTCACAGTACAGGATAATACACACAGTGATGACACAGTACAGGGATAATACACACAGTGATGTCACAGTACAGGGATAATACACACAGTGATGTCACAGTACAGGGATAATACACACAGTGATTTCACAGTGCAGGGATAATACACACAGTGATGTCACAGTACAGGGATAATACACACCGTGATGTCACAGTACAGGATAATGTACACAGTGATGTCACAGTACAGGGATAATACACACAGTGATGTCACAGTACAGGGATAATACACACAGTGATGTCACAGTACAGGGATAATACACACCGTGATGTCACAGTACAGGATAATGTACACAGTGATGTCACAGTACAGGGATAATACACACAGTGATGTCACAGTACAGAGATAATACACACAGTGATGTCACATTACAGGGATAATACACACAGTGATGTCACAGTACAGGGATAATACACACAGTGATGTCACAGTACAGGATAATACACACAATGATGTCACATTACAGGGATAATACACACAGTGATGTCACAGTACAGGGATAATACACACAGTGATGTCACAGTACAGGCATAATACACACAGTGATGTCACAGTACAGGGATAATACACACAGTGATGTCACAGTACAGGGATAATACACAGTACAGGGATAATACACAGTACAGGGATAATACACACAGTGATGTCACAGTACAGGGATAATACACACAGTGATGTCACAGTACAGGGATAATACACAGTACAGGGATAATACACAGTACAGGGATAATACACACAGTGATGTCACAGTACAGGGATAATACACACAGTGATGTCACAGTACAGGGATACTACACACAGTGATGTCACAGTACAGGGATAATACACACAATGATGTCACAGTACAGAGATAATACACACAGTGATGTCACAGTACAGGGATAATACACACAGCGATGTCACAGTACAGGGATAATACACAGTGATGTCACAGTACAGGATAATACACACAGTGATGTCACAGTACAGGATAATACACACAGCGATGTCACAGTACAGGGATAATATACACAGTGATGTCACAGTACAGGATAATACACACAGTGATGTTACAGTACAGAGATAATACACACAGTGATGTCACAGTACAGGGACAATACACACAGTGATGTCCCAGGACAGGGAAAATACACACAGTGATGTCACAGTACAGGGATAATACACACAGTGATGTCCCAGGACAGGGATAATACACACAGTGATGTCACAGTACAGGGATAATACACACAGTGATGTCACAGTACAGAGATACTACACACAGTGATGTCACAGTACAGGGATAATACACACAGTGATGTCCCAGGACAGGGATAATACACATAGTGATGTCCCAGGACAGGGATAATACACACAGTGATGTCACAGTACAGGGATACTACACACAGTGATGTCACAGTACAGGGATAATACACACAGTGATGTCACAGTACAGGGTAATACACACAGTGATGTCACAGTACAGGGATAATACACACAGTGATGTCACAGTACAGGGATAATACACATAGTGATGTCCCAGGACAGGGATAATACACACAGTGATGTCACAGGACAGGGATCATACACTCCATGGCTGTTGTTTTCTGCTTCTTCTCTCTAAGTGATAGTTGTCCCCTTTAGTTGTAGGGCCACATTTACATTTCCTATAGTGTGTATGGGCACCATGAAACGTTGGCAGCACAGGGTGACACGTCGGTGGCCTCGGGCAGTGTTTGATGCTCTGATAGATATTAATAGATGATGTCTAATTGTCAGTAAACGGCTTCCTGCAGATTGGACTTAGGAAATCTCCCATCATACTCCGCTATTAGCCGCAGCGATTACATATCATAAAATGGGTCACAGATATTTTTTCCTGCGGGTATTTTTTGATGATCTCTGGGAAATGACAATTAAATGAGAAATTAATGTAAATCACCAACTTAGCCTGCAGCTCATCTAAAATAGTGTAATAGATGCTCATCCGGTACAGACCGCGACGCGTTATGGGGGCTTCGCCTATGGGTGTCAGACTGCCGGGATGAGAAAAATGACCTCTGTAGGTCATTACAGACTACGGCCAGTCTTAGGCATTTTTCCTGGAGAGACGTGTAATATACCTTTGTTACCGCATTTATATTCCAGGATTGTAGCTTGATTGTAGCCATGATCTCGGGGGGCGTGTCCTTACACTGCTGTGCTCTTAGCTCTCTGCATTGCGCATTTCCAAAGACATATCCCTCTGCTCTAGTAAAAGTGGCAGCGGGTGTTTCGTTGAAGACTACAACAAGAAGTTTGCAGCAGATCTGTGTCAAGACTTAAAGGGGTTTGCCCATTAAATAAAGTTCTCAAATTTGAATCCCCTAGTGATTTCATCCTCTTACTTTAGTGATGGTCAGTGTAATATTCCAGAGTGTGGGCAGAGACTCTCTATGCGGACACTTTATGATCCCTCTAGAGCTATGAGATGCTGTGAGCTGACAATGTGCTTAGATTATCAGGGTACAGCTTTATCTACACTTGTATTTAGCTTCTGAACATTCACTAGTATCTGCCACATAGAAAAAGAGAGATGAGACAGATCAGAGATGATGAGATGGATATAAAACACAATGGCACGCTCAGCCCTGCTAACAAACACATAGGGGGTCATCTACTAAGGGCCCGATTCGCGTTTTGCCGACGTGTTACCCGAATATTTCCGATTTGCGACGATTTTCCCTGTGTTGCCCTGGGATTTTGGCGCACGCGATCGGATTTTGGCGCATCGGTGCCGGCATGCACGCAATGGAAATCGGGGGGCGTGGCCGAGCGAAAACCCAACGGATTCGGAAAAAACGCCACATTTTAAAAAAAAAAGTGTTGCGGGACTTACGCTTACCTTCACCAGGAATAGGCCGGTGAATTTCAGGGCATTCCGGCGGGCCTCGGGGAACTTCAGCGCAGCAGCGCCACCTGGTGGACGTCGGAGGAACTACCATAGTGAATCGCCGGAAGACCCGAATCCACCGCAGAGAACGCGCCGCTGGATCGCGAATGGGCTCGGTACGTAAATCTGCCCCATAGTCTTTCCTCCTGGATAAGGACCTTATATGTCTGTAGCTAGTAAAGCAAGTCACTGCACATTGCTTGCTGGCAGGAAGTGCCTGTGTATGTGCTGGTCTTGTAATGCAGGGGGGCAGGGCAGGAGGCATAGAGCACTGCAATGTGCAGACAAGAGAAGCTATTCATGAGAAGAATCAGAACCAGGACTGATAGAGACAGGTTGGAATTATATCTGGGAAATGCTGTATTTTTGTTAATAATAATCAATCCTGAGTATATTTACGAATCTTGTCTTTGTGGGAATATCCCTTTAATAGCACAACAGTGTGAGGACATTCCCTTAGTGCTCAGCAATCCTCAAATATAAGCCATGCTGCTACTAACAAGATAGACAAAGGTATGATTAAGGGCCGATAGCTGCAGAGAACTAAGAGAAAAAAAAGTGTGAGGATATCTTCCCTCCAGGGGCCCTTGGAAAAGCTACTAAGCTGGAATATGAATCATTTTTTCACATTTATAGGGCTAGTAAGAACACACACAAAAGTATGGTTAAACAGTTCTACAGATCTAGTACCAAATACTGGGGCAAATTTACTTACCCGGTCCTGCCGCGATCCCCGATGCGGACGGTCCAACGAGGATGAAGTCCGGCGCGATTCATGAAGATTGTGCGGCCGAGTTCCTGCATCCGTCGCTTCCCTGCCGAGGTCAACTTCTTCTTCCCAGTGTTTGTAAGTGCGTGCTTGCGACACAATTCTAAATGTTAAATCTTGCACGTTGTCCGAATCCTTTGGGTTGTCCGACGGACCGCGCCCCCCCCCCCATTTCTGGAGCCGATGCGGCAAAATCCAATCGCGTGCCTCAAAAACCCGAGACAATTTGGCGCCAAACGGAAATCGTCGAAAATGCGCTCTGCGGACCCTTAGTAAATGAGCCCCACTGTCTGCAGTGAGATAAGAGCACAGAATCTTGGAGAAACAGTTCTGCTGCTACTAACAACAACATACACAGAGGTATATGATTGCACAGCTCTTCGGGGACAATACCTTAGGGCTCATTCACACGGCCGTCTGCGGGGACGTACATGCGGCCGCAAATTTGTGTGGCACCGATCCGGGCCGCACACCGCAAAAAGATAGAGCATGCTCTATCTTTTGGCGTGTGTGTGGCCGTGCGCCGCTATTCTCTATGGAGGGAGGAGGGGTCACCTCCTCCTCCTCTCCAGCACACCGCGGTATGTCCGCACGGCGGGCATACCACTGTGTGAATGTACCCTTACACTGTCTACAGTTTTGCAGGAAGATCAGATGGGTTTACAAGAATTTCCCCTGGTCAGTCAATGAGATAAAAAGATAGACTATTAGAGTCGCACCCGGGCCCCTAGGGACCCATAAGGCACCTCTTTCCCATATGAACAGGACCCTATTATCCAGGGATAGCTGTCTGGCTGTTATACATTTGCAATCACATACCTGGATCCCCGCTATATATTTTGCTTTCTAAGATATTTTTCCTATAATTACCCGGTGCTCCCTCCGCGGATGTACAGTATAATTAATGGCTTGGGTTGTCATTTTGTTTTGCTTCTATGTGTAAATGAGATAAACTCCTCCTGCCCCGATCGCGCTGGCGTGTAATTATTCTCCGCTCCGTACTCCTCACTGTCTCATCGGCTCCTGTTGAATACTAATGCCCCGGGATGGCAGAAGCGCCTGCCTGTAGAGATTGCTTACCGGGCAGAGCCCTATTTGCTGCTTGGCTGCAGACGTTTCTGAAAGCCCAGCAATAACCATGTGCTTACACGCCTATAGGCGCATGTAATATTCATGCCGTGCACGACGGGAGATATGATACACAACCAGTAATACGCCTAGTATCGCAGCTCAATCTCATCCCCTTTAAAGGGAGTCTACCACCTCCCAAACCACCACACAGCTAAAACCCTCATAGTATAGCCCACTTTATCCGCTTTCCAGACATAAACTTTCTTGTTTCTCAGTGATCTGTCATCTTAGAGAAAATTCAGTCTCAATATTTATTCAAATTAGCATCTGGGTGCACCAGGGGTGGGGCAATATCTACTGGTGCACTTAATACCATACAACTTCAGAGGACTGTCCTAGTGTACCACCGCTAAAAAACCATCAACTACCACAGTTCAGCACAAAGTACTAGCCCGAAAATAATAAAGTACCAGAATAAAGCACCAAATGTCATCTCAAAACAAAGAAAAATAAAATCAGTTGGAAAGTAACCAATGTAAACCCCAGACCAGACAATATATAATAATGCAGTCCTGAGACCAAAAAACAAATAATGCAGACGACAGACTAAACACTATATATGGTAATACAGACCCCAGACTAGACAATAAGTAATACAGACCCCAGGCCAAACAATAAATAATACAGTCCCCAGATCATACACTAAGTAATACAGAACCCAGATCATACAATAAGTAATACGGAACCCAGATCATACAATAAATAATACAGACCCTAAACCAAAGAATAAATAATACAGACCCCAGAACAAATAATACGTAATACAGACCCTAGACTAGACAATAAGTAATACAGACCCCAGGCCAAACAATAAATAATACAGTCCGCAGATCATGCAATAAGTAATACAGAACCCATATCATACAATAAGTAATACAGAACCCAGATCAAACATTAAATAATACAGGCCCCAGATGATACAATAAGTAATACAGACCCAGACCAACAATAAATAATACAAACCCCAGACTAAACAATAAATGATAATACAGACCCCAGACCAAACAATAAATAATACAGGCTCCAGATCATACAATAAGCAATACAGACCCCAGACCAAATAATAATTATTACAGACCACAGTGCAAACAATAAGTAATACAGGCTCCAGATCAAACAATAAACAATACAGACCCAGACAAACAATAAACAATACAGACCAAACAATAAGTAATACAGACCCCAGACCAAACAATAAGTAATACAGACCCCAGACCAGCAATAGGTAATACAGACCCCAGGCCAACAATAAGTAATACAGACCCCAGACCAAACAATAAGTAATACAGACCCCAGACCAACAATAGGTAATACACACCCAGACAAACAATAAACAATACAGACCAAACAATAAGTAATACAGACCCCAGACCAACAATAGGTAATACAGACCCCAGGCCAACAATAAGTAATACAGACCCCAGACCAAACAATAAGTAATACAGACCCCAGACCAACAATAAGTAATACAGACCCCAGGCCAACAATAAGTAATACAGACCCCAGACCAAACAATAAGTAATACAGACCACATAGAAAACTATAAGTAATAAATCCCTTTGTTTTTCCACTACTCTCAAATGTAACAAGTATCTAAAGATTAATTAAATCGACTGATTCTGATGAATTTACACATGTTACTACTTTTACAGTAAATAGTCCAATATTTTTTCATTACTTTTGCTTTTTAGATATTTTTTCCATTGACTGACACTGATAAATTTACAGATGTTACTGCTTTTACCTTAAAGAATCCTTTATTTTTTCATTATGTCACAAAGATCTAAAATGTAACAAGATCCTTTAAATTATTAGTTATTTTCCATTGATTAATACTGATCAGTTAACAGATTTTACGGCTTTTACCGTAAAGAATCCTTTCCTGTATTTCTGATAATCTTTCCAATATTCCATACACAACTTCTACGTCCTTCGTCCAGTTTTTGGATGCAGTTTTGACTACTCTTTTACCGTACTGCATGTAGTGTTCTGTGAGTGTCTTCGACAACCTGTGGTCCTCGACTTGTTGTGGAAGCTGTGGTCAATCCTGTCGGCACGACGTCCTCTGTGGTGTTCCGTGTGTGAATTTTTTAGGATTGTACAATGAACTAAACTGACACTTGTTACTTTTAGAGTAAATATGATTTTCAGACAGGAGATTGGGGAGACCAACCGTCTATCAGCCTGCGGGGCCCCAGTGAAGCCACGGGCTCTATACCCTATCAGTACTGGCAGCACCATCCAGAGAAACTCATCTTCCAAGCGTGTGACTACAAAGCATATGTAAGTATCTCCACTTCTTCTGCTCTTCTCTCTCCTCCTTAGAAGGAACCTTAAAGGGGTTGTCTGGAGGTTGAAAAACATGGCTGCTTTTTTCCAAAAATAGCGCCACACCTGACCCTGGTGTGTGCCGGTATTACAATTCATCTCCATTCATCTCTGTGTAGCGGAGTTGCAATACCGGCAAAAACCATAGTCAGATGTGGCGCTGTTTGTTTGGAAGAAAGCAGCCATGTTGGGCTGGGTGGCTGGGCATATTGGGGTGGGTTTTCCTCAACTTTTTGAATTGATAATAACACGACTTGATTGACTATTGCAGCTCTGTGTACACAAGGTAAGTTTTGGTTCCCAAAGATTCTTTTCGGTTCATGCAATAAATCCTGAAAGAAATTTACACTGGATTTTGACTTAAAAAAATTAGCATTTCCCATGGTGATTCTTTTGTTTTCTAGTCTATGTGATCGGGAAGGGAAATGTAAATTTTGGACCTCGAAGTAGAACGGTCATTGTTTTGATTGAATGCCTCAAGTTTTCCTTCTCTTCTGATAATATTTCTTTCTAAAAAATTGCAGAATTTTCCATTTTGTCTAGAAATGGTATAGAGGACCCCTTTAAATTTTCAGCATATGTAGTAGGGTAGTCTGTTTCTTATTGGTTTACTTGTAGCTTGAACAGGAGAGAACCTTGTCAGATCTTTTATACCGGAAGTGGAATTGTGGGTAATTTATGTAAAATTTTGAAAGTTATTTTGCACATGCCAACGGTGCACTTACTTCTACATCCGCGAAAAAAACTAACCTGAACTCTAAACTACATATGTTAGGTTGGTTCTAATGACAGATCTTTCTTTAAAGTGAACCTGTCACCAGGAATGTGATATTTAGCTGGTGGCAGGTTCCGATAGCCTCTGCTATGCTGATTTTAAAAATGCCTTTGTCATCCTTCTGAATACTGCCACTACTTTATAAAACTTTATTTCACATGACCTTGCTCCCTGCCAGCTGCATATGGTGAGTCCCCGAGGGTCTCCTCCCTCCACACTCGTCCAGCTCTCTCCCCCCTCTCCACTTCTTATCATGTTCATTGAGCATCCATTAATAGAGTGGAGTAGTAAAAGTAGTAAAAGAAAGAGGCACACACAGGCTACAGTTATCCCTCCCCAGGACTCACCACATGCTGCTGGCAGGGAGCCAAGTAACTTGAAATAAAATTTTATAAAGCAGTCCCTGGTGACAGGTTCCCTATAAAGGGAACCTCTCCTATTGTAGATGTTGCCTGCACATAGGAGACTATGTACAAACTGCTGAGCTCCTCATGCTCTATAACATGCTGCCTGCAGATAGGAGACTATGTACAAACTGCTGAGCTCCTCATGCTCTATAGCATGCTGCCTGCAGATAGGACACTATGTACAATCTGCTCAGCTCCCCCTGCTCTATAACATGCTACATGCAGATAGGATACTATGTACAATCTGCTCAGCTCCTCATGCTCTATAACATGCTGCCTGCAGATAGGATACTATGTACAAACTGCTCAGCTCCCCCTGCTCTATAACATGCTGCCTGCAGATAGGACACTATGTACAATCTGCTCTGCTCTTCCTGCTCTATAACATGCTGCCTGCAGATAGGACACTATGTGCAATCTGTGCAGCTCCTCCTGCTCTATAAAATGCTGCCTGCAGATAGGACAATATGTACAATCTGCTCAGCTCCTCCTGCTCAATAACATGCTGCCTGCAGATAGGATATTATCTACAATCTGTGCAGCTCCTCCTGCTCTATAACATGCTGCCTGCAGATAGGACAATATGTACAATCTACTCAGCCCCTCCTGCTCAATAACATGCTGCCTGAAGATAGGACACTATGGGGGTCATTTATCTTTTCCTTCCATTGCGTTTGTTTGCATTTTTTTGGAATGTTACGCCTCAATTCGCCGCATGTTTTTGTGCCTTATTTGTGATTGCATTGCGTCTCTTTACAGATGTTTGCGTCTGATCTATTATACTAATACGCCTTTATGGGCGCACATAATAGGGCAGTAACACACCAGTCCTGACCGTGCTTAGGAAAGGCAATGGTGCCATTTGCAGAACAAATTGCGCCTTTTTTAAAATCTGTGCCTAATAAGGTGCAAAAAAAAATCTGCATTTCACAAAGAACCAAAATGACAAAGACAAATAAGGTGCACAAAATAGACTCACAACAGGCGCAAAAAGAGTGCAGAGAAGGGGGAAATAAGATAAATGACCCTCTATATCAGTGGTGGCGAACCTATGGCACTGGTGCCAGAGGTGGCACTCGGAGCCCTTTCTGTGGGCACCTGGGCCATTGCCCCAGCATGAAGTTCACTAGACAGAACTCAAAGAATCTTCCTACAATGATAGATGAATTTGCCCTCCTCCTTTGAACTACATTGGTGTGTTTAGGAGGCTGAACGATTGAAAGTTGTCAAAGAACAAGGAGAAATAAATTACTGCTTAAATTGCTGTGCTGGCACTTTGCAATAAATAAGTGGCTTTTGGTTGAAGTTTGGGCACTCAGGCTCTAAAAGGTTCGCCATCACTGCTCTATATCTTGAGATGGGCTACCACACAGCTACTTGCCGTGTGGGAAATCATTTCTTATAAATTGGTGTAATTGACTAATTTCTAGGACTCCCCCATTTCCCTCCATAGAGTACAGATGGTTAGTTAATTTGGGGTAATTTGGAGAAATCCTGGCAATGGAGCAGGACCAGTAGTGAGGTCCAGCAGGTCCCGCCAGGTTTAGACGCTGTGGTGTAGAGCAGTAAATGCGATTACCCTCATACAATACGGCAGCGCCCTTGTGTTAGAGGGAGAAGAGGAAATACCCAGTGTTTGTTGACATCACTATGTAGGCCCGAAGCAAGTCATTAAATGCGGAGCGGGAGCAAGGTTTATTTACTACGCGACTGTCAGATGAATAGCCCAAATTGTTCTTGGCTTCTGGTTTTGAAAAGACAACTAGCACTTGCTGAAGCGGCTTCCGAAACTACTGTGATCCTACATATGTTTACTTCTTCTATCCGCTTATTGCTGTAGTGCGTGTCGTCTAGAGGCCGAGTTTTAAGGGGGTTGGCCAATTTACCTCATGATTATTGTAATATTTGTGTAAGTTTTGTGTGTGATATGAGGTAATTTACCAATATACATCTATAAATAGTTCTGCTCTGCTTTCTTGATATGTAAAGTGAAGCCTCCTGTCTTTTACCTCATCATTTTACCTCATGGCTTTTACCTCATCATTTTACATCATGGCTTTTACCTCATCAGCCAGAGATTCCTGACCATAAAATGGCGGCAGATGGAGGGTTATGTGATCTTTAACTGTCCATGAACAATTACCTTCCAGGACCGTAATCTTATATTTATAAATAATATCATAAGGTCCTGCCAGGGTGATTGCTTATGGACAGATAAAGATCACATGACCCTCCATCTGCGGCCATTTTATGGACAGGAATCTCTGGTTGATAAATTAAAAGACAGGAGGCTTCACTTTACATATCAAGGAAGTGGAGCAGAACTATTAATAGATGTATATTAATAAATTACCTAATGTCCTACTCCCCCATAGAGTCCATAAAACATGAGGTAAAGTGGCCAACCCCTTTAATGCTATGTATATGTTGGGCTTGATGGGCTAATGTCTTTTTCTAGCCTTTTTTACTATGATACTATGAATCCCGCTCTGAGGCAAGCTTTCGATTTCCAGGGATGCCCTAAGGCCGGACTCCTACAGTGGGCTAATAGAATGGTGGACATAGACCACTTCATGCCTCTGATATTTGATAGTAGGGTGACAGAGTTTCACCATTGATATGTCCACTCTATGCTATAGTGTACCAAAAATTTCCTTAGATAATTCCCTCCAAATAATTTCACAGACATATCCACTTTTTCACTGTCCAGAAGGCTGATTCATGCTTGTTTGTAGAAGATATGGACAATATATAGTATAGGGTTTAGGGATCAGTAGCATGGGTTAAAGGGCATGGATAAGCTATAACCTATATGGGTCAATGGCATTGAACATCTATTATTTGGTTACAAGGGTGCCCTAAAAATAAATTTTGAACAAATTCTTCTAATATTCTGGTGATAAGAAGTGAGTGATCTGTGAGGGAATCTAGCAGAAAGGGGCTCATTTTCTAAGGGCCCGAATCGTTAATTTTCGTCGGGTTTCCCGAAAATTACCAGTTTGCGCCGAATTGCCCCGGTTTTTGGCGACCACAATCAGATTGTATCCCATCGGCGCCGGGTTGCATGCAACGGAAATCGGGGGGCGTGGCTGTCAGAAAAACCGTGGTATTTTAAAACAAAAATATGTCACTTGACACGCACGTACATGCACCAGGAATAGGATGGTGAACTCTGGCGGACCTCGGCGCAGCAGCGACACCTGGTGGACATCGGGCGCACGACCTTAGCGAATCGCCGGAAGACCCGAATCCTCGTCGGGGAACGCGCCGCTGGATCGCGACAGGACCGGCTAAGTAAATCTGCCCCAAAGTGTTCAATCTCCCTACAGTGCCCCCACAGGAAATATGAAGTATTACATGGTACACGCAGAAATGACATAGATACTGTGGCTGTCGTGAGCAGTTTGTGATAAATAGATAAATCACATGATAGATAAGAGATAGATACATATGAGATAGATAGATAGATAGATAGATAGATAATAGACAGATACGAGATACAGTATATAGGTAGAAATGAGATAGATAGATATGAGATAGATAGATGGATAGATAATTAGATAGATAGAAGGACTAATAAATATATATACTTTAAAAAAATAAAAGAAATCCAAAAAGTGCTATAAAAGCTGGTGGGCTTTGTCAAAAGTGCTATAAAAGCTGGTGGGCTTTGTCAAGCCTTGCTTCATATTCAGAATAAGTTGGATTATTATGATTCTATGCATAGGTGTCCACTGGGTGGTCCTAAATTTTTTTGAGTATACTTACAGGCGATTTTGCCTTAGTTTAGTAGCTGGCAGCCCATTCTTTTTTTTCATTGCAGTGCTGCTTTTTTTTTTGCTTCATTTTTTCAGATAGATAGATAGATGGTGACGGATTCCGCATAATGTAATCTAAATGGTATTACATTCAGTGACACTTGGGCGAATCATTAATACAATGTTTTGGAGACAATCTGTGGAGAAGCACATTGGGTAAATCTAGGGCACTTGAGCAGATTCGTAAGAACCTTTGATTTAGTGATATGAAGTGTTTTGAGGAGAGGTTGTTCTCTGAGACGTGTCATTAGCAAAAGCAACACGTATCCTGCGTGATCTTTGGAGACGAAAAGTTCAATTGTTTGAAACTTGAGGACACTTGTGTCGTGAAGTTTTTGAAAAATGTGATTATTGTCTAAGTGAGAGGTCAGTGGTAGAGATGAGCGGACCTGATGTTCACGTTCAGGTTTTGGGTTTTGGCCAAGCAACCCCGGTCACGGTGCTAACAACTAGCCATGGGTATGATTGGCCATCCTAGGGGCATCAATTTGTCGAATTGGCTGTTCGACCGATTCGGCAATATGATCAACCCGAATCTCGAACACGAACTTCAGGTCCGTTCATCTCTGGTCAGTGGTATATATTGATGGCCTCTTGTGGTCTCCTCTTGTCCTGAAACATGACCCGTTCGACATGAATGGTAGGTGACAACCAGAACCCGAGGACATGCCCTGATTGCCCCCCACCTAGTCACATCCTACCTACCCCCTATACAGATAATCTCGATGATCAACTAGTGTCCCTCAAGTAATTTTACATTGCGACTATTCGGATGAACAACTGCTACCAGAACAGGAGTCCAACATAGAAGGTCCAATGAGACATACAGGCGAGAGGGGCAGTACAACATGTTGTAGAGTGGCAAGAACCAACCAGATTGGCTTACAAGTCCGGTGGGTGGTTCTATATAGTGATTGACAGCCTTTTCACTATTAATATCAATCCCTAAGTAGGGACTCCAAAGCAAAGAATCATAATAATCCAACTTATTCTGAATCTTTTCCTACATAACTATATATTTATGAGTTCAGTTCCTCCTGCTCTATAACATGTTGTCTGTAGATGCAACTACATGTAAAATATTACAAGTTAATTTGTAGGTCATTAACTTCCTTTATAAAAGAACTTTTTTTATGACCCCAAAACAGTTTACAAATTTCATTTTCTCTTTTCGGCTTTTCACTTTTTGGTATTTAGGTTACTCTGCTCAGATTTCTATCCCAACTAAAACCTGTTCCTGGACGCTTGTAGCAAGGGTGACGTTGGCAAGTTTAAAAATAGATTTCCAAAAATACCAGGTATTTCTAATTTCCTTTAAGCAGCATGGATATAGCCTCGGGGCAATTCTGCCAACCTAGAAGCAAAAAGGAATCATGCAGCCAATTTTTTTTCCTTATTTTACCTTTTTTTTAAATTTCATTTTTTCCAGGTCTAACTTTTTGTTTGCCCACCAATGTCTCATACTTCTATGGTCGAATTTACACGAACATACGTCCGCCGAGCCGTTGCCGAAAGGGCATATGTCCTCTCCATAGAAATGCACGGCGGACGGGCCGTACACACGGAGATAGATAGGACACGGCCTATGTTTTTTTGTGCACGGAGCGGTGTGGCACCGTATCATTCCTTGTGGCCATTACCGTCTATGGGGAACGTATGTCCGCAAGCTTGTGGCCATATATACGTCACCCATACGGTCGTGTGAATGCGGCCTGAGAGTGAACTGACAGTTCTTAAACAACTTTCCATGAATGAATAGTGCAGGTCAATATAATTTCTGAACCCAGACCCAGCAAGGATGCGAACATTGCATTTCGGGTCAGCTCATCACTAGTCATTAGTATTAAGGGAATTTCAGGAAGTTTTTTAAGCCCCTTTCCAGAAGATAACCTGGATGGTGGGAGTCTGACTGCTGGGACCCCCACTGAACGAGAAGAACGGGGGTCACGTTCTCACTAATTGATAGAGCGGCAGGGTTGAGTATACTTTCAATACTATGGAATAGGCATGCCCCATCAATTATTGAAAATAGGACCCTGGTGGGGGTCTCACTATATTTTAGTGGGTTTTCTTCATATTTGCTAAAATATACTCATGAGTTGAGGAAGTTCGATATGTTGGCGCCGTACTAGCAATGTAAACAAAATCATGAAATAAAACTTTTCTCTATACAGAAGAGAACAGTCCGAAAATAAACCTGGAAGGTTCTGGGAATTTCCTGCTCCCGCTCATTAATCTGTAAAAGTCATGAAATCCCAGGGACGCCATTACCCAGCAGTGTGCAAGCTTTTGCAAAGGAGGTGCTTTACTTTATCGACTAGATATGTATTCATAGCACTACAACTCCCAGCATTCCTTACATTATACTGGGCACGATAAATCTTGTAGTCCCCCCCCCAGCGGAGGAATGACTTCTATAGTAGGTATCGCCAGCGTTATGATGGTCCCACAAGCTGAGTCTTCACACAACGCTGTGTGTTTTCCTAAAGAGGTGACCTAATTATTTCCCAGATCGCTCCGTTCCGCAGCTGCAGATGCATTTCCGAAAAAAAATAAATAGGCTTTCAGAGCCAATGAATGGTGCTCATTCTTAAATGTCAATGATGCGATTTCTTAAGAAACGAGCAGTAGACATGAATGTCCATCCGTATAATTAGGGAATTGTAGGACGGCGGAAATTAGGAGTCCAGGTCTCTTCACTTGAATGTTTCCGGCTGACCCCGGCGGCTGAGATGATGCCGCTCTGTGCAGTTTTGGTTTCCTGTCATTTTATCTTTAATGGTTACGCTGCACAAGTGTGAATGTATCTGATGGGAAAATATGGGGATTTAATGCAGGTTTTTAGCTAAAGCTAAATTAACCCGTTCACTTCCTAACTCTCCTTTCCTTTTCATGATGATCATGTCCCCACTCGATCATCATTTCTTCCAAACAACCTTTTGCCCCCTCCAGCGACTTAAATTTTTTAAAATATGGGCTGCTTTTCTGATTTCGGTGCAGTTGGAATTTTTTTCTGTAGTTTCTAGCTTAATTATGCTAATTAGATTCTCTACTGTCAGGTGGACAGTCCAGGGCTCTCTTCTTCAACCTAGGACTGCCTACTTGACAGTAGGGTTGGAAAGTAATGGTTCTCCTTATGGAGACTTATAGCCATTAAAGCTCCATTAGGGGATTCTGGGAAATATGAAAATATGTTTTCCAGGATAGGATAAGAAAAACATTTCCTTTTAGCAATGTTGTAACGCAACCCCCTTAATATCAAGCATGACTTTCAGGAAGCCTAACCAGTATATTTATTCCAAAAGGAATAGATTTCCAACTGTTTCAATCTGGTTTCATCTCATGTTACAGGGTAACTCAAGGGGCATTGTTTTCCTTATCCCATCCTGGAAAACTTTGATTTTAATTACTTACTTGACAGTAGTTTTACCGAAACTAACACCATGGAATAAAGGGGTTGTATCATTAATAATAGCTGCAGCAAGTGTGTGCCTGTGTCTCCTCATACATTCCTCCTTTACTCCACACCATCCCCCTCCCTCCCATACTTAATGCACATGACAAGAAGTAGGGAGCTGGATGAGGCTGGAGGAGAGAAGACTGACACACATAGGCTGCAGCTGCAACCTACCCCGGGACTTACCACTCACTTGTGGCAGGTAGGTATAGCCAGGTAATGTGAATTAAACTATTGGCGCCCCCTGCACTGCTCGGGAAGTGTGCACCAATTTTTCTGTGGCACTTTGTTCATGCTGCAGAATTGTGACGCAGACAGTTATAAATGCAGCACACAGTCCGATTAAAACGCTAACATAACCCTTTAGGTGCACATTTATTTCTGTCTTGTCGGACACAGTGCAGCCACGACACAAAACTGGCGCAGACACTTTATAAATACATGTGCAAAGTCAGAGAGAAAACTGGTGCAAGCACTTTTATATATATGGCCCAATGTCTTCAAAACATTTTATGGACAACCCTTTGCTCCTTACAATATATATGTATAGGGAGCTCAAAATTTCAAGTTGTCGTGCAGAATATGAGAAGAGGTTTTCGGCAAGGAAACTGACGTGTTAAATAATTTATGCACTTTTATACTTATGTTTGCTCTATATTATTCATATTATTTATCCGTCACAACATAAACATAATTTGCTTAAAAAATATTATGTTTAGAAAAATAAGGGATTGATGCAGACCCCATCGCTGTACCATATAATTTTAAAATGATCTGTTCACATTGACAGGATTGGCTTTGAATGTACAGTAATGTTACGGATCATCTTGCTGGAAGCTGGCTTAATAATAGTTAGGTCTCTTTAGATAGATGAGTATTTGTATTTGAATATAATATTTCGGAACAATTTTTAGGTGCTTTCATTGTTACTAGTCAAGCTTACAACATGGTAGCCCTAATGTGTATGAATTCTCTCCATGGTATTTTAAAATAGTGTGTACTGATTAATTTTCCAATATAGAACTCTTACGTTTCTTTGTCTTATACAGGTTTCAAAATGCTTGAAGTGTACAATTATGTATCCTGCTGCCACCACTGGAGGGAGCTTATGAGCTTACTGCAGACTATTTTATGTTAGAGTTCTGTGAACAAACAGTATGCAGAATGCTCCTAAGCTCCCTCTAGTGGTGTTTGCATGTAACCCAAATCCTCTGATTTACTGTGTAGCAGAATGGCCTTTTTATTGTTAGAACTCAAGAGGAGAAGGTTTAATTGTATTTCCTATCAAATGTTGTATATTAAAAATATATGATTATTTTTTCTCTTTATCTTATGTTGCCCAAAGTATTTTGTCTCAGGTGACTTAGTATATAAGATTTCAGGCACTTTATCTTTAGACGTCTCCTGTCCAGGACTCTGGTTACCCAACCTCACTTTCCTCTTCTGTTTGTGATCCTTAAGTTCCTTTGATCCTACAGATTCCTTGTTCCTATCCCCTGTTATGCATATTACCTCCTTCAGATCTTCACCCTCAAGGGTCATTCTCATTGGGTTCATTCTGGGAAGGCACCAACAGTGCCAATGCATCCCTGCTTGAACTGAGAACCTTTGCATAATTTATACTCTTGGAATGGAGCACAAGCTACTGGGTATTCATTAACACGGCATGGGCTTTTATGAATACTGATGCTCAAGGACGGTAAAAGCTGTAATCCATAGATTTCAGCCATAAATCCATTGACTGCTATGGGTTATGTTCTCAGTCTTCATAAAAACTCCCATAATGATTGATGACCACATTGCTTTACGTCATTTCCAAATATTAACCACTAGTAAACTCGAAAGCCTAGTACAATGGGACAAATTTTCGAGAAATTCTGTAACTTTCTTTTTCCTTTTATAAAATTGACTCATATTCCCTTTAAAGGGAACCTGTCAGCAGAAATAGGCCACTACTACTATTGTGTTGTCACGCATCTGAAAGCAGCTGAATAGTTTCTAGATCATGTTTCTTTCATGGCCCAGCTTTTTGGCATCATCCAGAAAATGAACTAACTAATGATTTAAGAGATGTAAATTGGTTGTATAAAGTCAGGGAGGAGGAGAGCTTAACACTGAAGTCAAGCTCTCCCTGCCACTGAACACCTCCGCCTATGTGATTGACATCATGCGCCAGACTTCAGGAGATCTGATCAATTATGTCCTTAAATGCAGGACCATCAATTACAGTGAAGGGGGCATTCTAAGGCTAGGAGAGCTTGACTTCAATGTTAAACTCCGCCTCTTTGACTTCATAAAACCAAGTAACATCTCACTTCAAAGCTGATTTTCTGGATGATGCCACCACACTAGGTCATGAAAGAAACATGATCTAGAAGCTCCTCAGCTGCTTAACAACATACTGCTAGTGGTTTATTAGGTCAATTTATGATGACAGGTTCCCTTTAACAGTATTTAAATTTCCCCTCCATAATTTTAATGATTCGGGCACCGGCAATGACAAAAAGGAATGTGACTTCAATGTGAAAATCATTTTATTCACGTCACATTTATATTATGCACTGAAGATCACCATTTTCACCTAGACACACAAAACCCATGTGGGTTAAGAAAAGGCGTGAATATTTTTGAAAAAAAATAAAAAAACGGGGTGAAGTTCTTGTCTTGACTCCTTTCACCACTTGGATTTTCGGCTGTGATGGGTCAACCTAACCACCAAATTATTTCTCTGGAAAATTGAAGCACCGTCATTGACGACATTGGGTGTTCGGATCAGTAATAAATATCAACTTTATTATGTAAATAAAAAATGAAGTAAAAACTAAAATTCAGATCCAGAGAAATAAAAATAATATCTCCTTTGTTTATTTTTTACTTGCGTTTAAAAAAATGTTAACCTTTAAAGCACTGCCCCTCCATGGCCTTCGATGTTAAAGATAACCACACAGAGCTAAAAATTAAACTATGAGTAAAAATCAAAAAAATCTCAGTTGAATGTCGGCCATTTTGTAATTTCAAATTTTTTCGGCCATTGAAATGGCCATGTCACACAGCATGAAACAGTAACTGTACACCATTGGAAATGCATGTTAATCATGGAAAGGGGCAAGATGCTTTAAGGCCTTTTCTTTAGGGTAATTGCTATATTTCTACACAAATTTTGTTTGATCCATCAAAAAAAAAAAAAAAAGGATTCCTTTGTTTGTCTAGTTTCAGAAAATGTCTAGTATGTTTTTCTTTGTTTAGAGCATGCCATTTGGGGGAAAGTATGGACCCATATTAAAACCCGTTGCTCACCCCCAGTGTTCCTGGTCTGAGATGATAAAGGTATATAGTGCACTTATATTACTTCACTTTGTTACGTGTTAGGTAAAACAGAAAAAAAAATAAAAATCTGAAGATGTCTTATTAAGATTGACCTCGGGTACAGCAGTTTTGTCAACTGATGGGCATCATTTTACTGTGTGTTATCCGTCATCATATCAACATAGTTTCCTCAATAATTATTAGATTAATCAGAAAGAAGGGATCCATGCAGACCCCATCGCTGTACCATATAATTTTAAAATTTTTCAGTCCTTTTGCTGTTATTTAGTATTGTATGTTACACAAATGGGGTTTACATATGTAAAATGTATTGTGGCAATGAATTCTATACAGTAACATAAATTGTACCTAGTTTATATATTAGGGTAATTTGCCACAATCACTAGTTCTAGGTGATAACATAAGTTGAGTAGTGACTGGTCTTTTCTCTTCACTCATGACATATCCGTATGTCAGTTCTGTAGACTACACAGTGGGGGAGATTTATAAAAACTAGTGCAAATTAAAAAAATGGAAAGTTTTCCATTGTGACCAATCAGGTAGCTCCTTTGATTTCACCTACAGTGAACAATGACAGCTGAAATCTGATTGGTCATCACGGAGGACACTGTTGTTTTTGCTTGTACTAGTTTTGTTCTTTTTGTCTTTTTTAGTTGATAAATCTCCCCTCCTTATATATCTTTCCCCTGCATGATCATTTCTAACGGAGCAAGGAAACTATCAATAAATTTGGTCTTGCTTTGGAGTTGACTTGCTGACTGGCAGGGTTGATGGATATTTTTGTAACTACAATGTGACGTGAGATGTTGTATTTAAACATTTTTTTATTTTTTTAGTGTTATTGTTGTTGGATTTTCTCCAGTGATTGCGTCATTCCATTCACCATATTTGATTTCAAGATATATTGACGTGCTAGCCCTCTGTCTTACACGGACAACTCCATTATGTGTTCTGTTGTGTGTTTTCATCAGCCATCTAAATTTATGTCTTTTTTAGTATTTAGGATCAATGCTGATAAAGGAGTTGAGAGGAACAGAGTCAACACAAGATGCCTGCTCGAAAATGAGGGTAGGTTACAATATACAACTTGTATGTGGGTCATGTTCACAATCTCAAATTATTAAAGTGGTTTTCTAGGAATCCTTAAAAACTCTCATGGGGCTCAGTTGACCAAAAAAGAGTTAGTGTACTTATCTTGCTCCGATTCCCTATTCTACTGTTGTGCCATCCTTACTGTTGGCCCTGGTGGCTTGGTGGAAGTGTCACAGGTTACAGGATGTCACTTCCTGTTGAGTCACAAGTAATATCTTGTGGTCTAAGGAGGCCACCAATTGGCCAAGGCCATCAGTGCCAAAAACTTCAAGACTGTCGTAATGCTTCATCCAGGAAGAAGGACCCCTCACACCATGAGACTCTTGTGATGGAAGAAGAAATGCCATCCGGTCACCCCAAACTCTTTTATTAAGCTGTAAGGCTTGCAAACAAAAAGGCCTCCACTGTGATCCCGGGAATCTGAGCCGGAAGAAGGACCCCCCAGACTACGCGACTCTTGTTACGTAAGAAGAAGTTCTGTCTTGTCACCCATGACTCTTTTGCCAAGTCGTAAGATTTGGAAACAGGATGGCCACCATAGTGATACCGGGTATTGGTAGGAGGATGAGTATACTTTCTTTCTATGGTCACCAAAATTTTATACAAACTGGAAAGTCAATGATCAGAGATGATCAGAGATCATAATCTAGAATCAAAGAGGCGGTCCTATACAAAAACCAAGGATCAGAGAGGTGGTCCTATAGTAACCGAGGATCAGAGAGGCGGTCCTATAATAACCGAGGATCAGAGAGGCGGTCCTATAATAACCGAGGATCAGAGAGGCGGTCCTATAATAACCGAGGATCAGAGAGGCGGTCCTATAATAACCGAGGATCAGAGAGGCGGTCCTATAATAACCGAGGATCAGAGAGGCGGTCCTATAATAACCGAGGATCAGAGAGGCGGTCTTATAATAACCAAGGTTCAGAGAGATGGTACTATAATAACCAAGGATTTATACACTTTCTTTCTATGGTCACCCATTACTCTGTTCCCAGGAACCCTGGAATCCTATTGATGTGGGTTTATATTTTGTCGAATTTTGTGTTTTGCATTTTTTAATTTTTGGAAATGTATTTTTGATTAATTTGACCTTCCAGTTTGTATAACTATAATTTTGGTTGGGCTTAAAAGGGAAGTTCATTGACTACATGTTAAGCTCGAACATGTGGGTAGATGTGTTTTTCATGTCCTAGAGAACATGTCAAGAGTAATTATGCAAATACAGCATTCAAGTAGTGCCTGCAGCTCGCCTCTACTGCTTGTTGTTTAAAGCCTTTTTCTAAATTTAATGCTTAGATTCCCTAAAGCTGTATATATCACAGATCTGTCGCCCATTCCTATACTGTACTGTATAGCCTAGATGCTGTGAGGAACACTTAGTATGGTACATGTACAACTCGCCAGATTCTTGCTATTGGTGATAAATGGTTACAGAAAATGGAGTCAAACATGGTTACATTGTCATTGCCATAGATCTTTATGGGTGCCGTACACAGGATAGGTGATGAATATACAATTACTGGGGTGGGGGTACTTGCAGGGTTAAATCGGTATGTTTGGGCGTCTGTTTAGTCCACAACTATTGGAATGACTTTATTACTATCCTATGTCTATGTCCATGGTTTGTATGCTCCGCCCAAAGAAGGACCTAGGGGTCAGACCATGAGCAATCACAGTGATTGAATCACATAGGAAATTGTAATATTTACATAATCAATGTAAGGGGGCATATGATAAAGGGAGTCCTTTAAGAACTGAGAATCTACTAAAAGAAACTACTCTGGAATATCTACTACTCTAGGTGTCTAAGAGGTGGCAATGTAATGACCAAATGTTATAACCAAGGATGGAGGAGGAAGTCCTATTATAACTGAGAATCAAAGAGGAGGTCCTTTATTAATCAAGGATCATTGAAGAGGTCCTATCATATTCAAGAATAAGAAAGCAGTCCAATAATAACTGAGTACCAGTAAGTCGGTCCTATAAATAAAAGAGGGATTCTCATCTTGCCAATCACATTTATTTAATTCATGTTCCATATACATATATTTCTCCAACTGGATTTTATTTAAAAAATTTACCTGTGTGATGATAATTTCCCATAAAAGTAGTCATATGATCCCTTAGAAATGAAGGACAGCTGTCCTTGGATACGACCACCTTTGCTCGAAGGAATGCACAAAGAAACTAATAGTTTTTGCATATGAAATTGATGGAAGTGAATGTATGTCCCACAACCGACCTGTGGTAATAAACACTGAATCCAGGTGGTTGGGCACCTCAATAGTGAGTTGAAATAGTGTGGTGATGGTTGTATCCAACAACAATTATCTTGTTTCTAACGGACAACTTGGCTACATTTATGGGAAATTATCGTCACTCATGTACATATTTTTTAATCACATTCACTTGAAGAAAGTATATATGTGGCCGATTAATTAAATTAAATTAATTGTGAATGCCCTGATGAGAATACCTCTTTAAGAATCAGAAAGGCAGTCCTATAATAAGCGACTTCCAAAGAGGCAGTCCTATGTTAAACAATTACCAAAAACAAGGTCATAGAGGAAATCCTATACAGTAATAATGGAGTATGCAGGAAGCGGCCATATTGTAACCGAGTTTGAAATGCAAATCTTCCTAAGCCCCTCCCACTTTGAGTGGGGTAAAAAGTTAAAGAAATACTGACGACTGTGCCCGTTTTGTTGCAAAAATCTAAATAAAGTTGTTATTGTGTATACCCTGACCCCATGTGCATCTACTCTGCAGTAGGAATGGTGTGTTGTAGGATGTGCCACAAAACTATGCTTTATGTTCTCTTTTGTTTTTTTTGCCTTTTAAGGGAACCGAACTAACACAATTATCGTTACAAAGCACATGCAAAATAAACCTGCGGGGAGGCACTTATTTTCCTTGACTGCTGAAATCAGTTGATATTTTGCTTCATATTGCCGGAATTTTGTTGCCGGGGAAATAGTTGATTTTCTTTGCAGTAAGGATGAATATAAGGAAATGTATAGAAAGCTCCACCGTGTATCGGTATCCTACAACTCAGTCCGTTTTTCATTAATCTGTTTCAGAATACTTAATGTAATTGGGTTAGATCTGGCCTCAGGCTCTTCGACCGCTAGGCGCCTGTATTACAAACAAATTTGTGATGGGGGTGACGTAGGTCACTCAGTAGCTGTGGTTTAGCCATGGTTTCATGTAAAGATGAATGAAAACCTAACTACTATGACTAAATACCACTAACTCCTTCACAAAACGTCTCCATGGATAGGCTTTTATAACCAGAGGTGGTCTTATTAGAAGCGAATTTCAAAAAGGATGTCCTATAAAGCTATAAAGTTTTAAAGCGTAGGACCTATAAGGGCGCAGAGCCAAAGAGGAGGTCCAATATTAACTGGGTGTCAAAGAGGAGGTCCTATAATAACTGGGTGTCAAAGAGGAAGTTCTATAATAACTGGGTGTCAAAGAGGAGGTCCTATAATAACTGGGTTTCAAAAAGGAGGTCCTATAATAACTGGGTGTCAAAGAGGAGGTCCTATAATAACTGGGTGACAAAGAGGAGGTCCTATAATAACTGGGTTTCAAAAAGGAGGTCCTATAATAACTGGGTGTCAAAGAGGAGGTCCTATAATAACTGGGTGACAAAGAGGAAGTCCTAGAATAACTGGGTGTCAAAGAGCAGGTCCTATAATAACCGGGTTTCAAAAAGGAGGTCCTATAACAACTGGGTGTCAAAGAGGAGGTCCTATAATAACTGGGTGACAAAGAGGAGGTCCTATAATAACTGGGTTTCAAAAAGGAGGTCCTACAATAACTGGGTGTCAAAGAGGAGGTCCTATAATAACTGGGTGTCAAAGAGGAAGTCCTATAATAACTGGGTGTCAAAGAGGAGGTTCTATAATAACTGGGTGTCAAAGAGGAAGTCCTATAATAACTGGGTGTCAAAGAGCAGGTCCTATAATAACCGGGTTTCAAAAAGGAGGTCCTATAATAACTGGGTGTCAAAGAGGAGGTCCTATAATAACTGGGTGTCAAAGAGGAGGTCCTATAATAACTGTGTGTCAAAGAGGAAGTCCTATAATAACTGTGTGTCAAAGAGGAAGTCCTATAATAACTGGGTTTCAAAGAGGAGGTCCTATAATAACTGGGTGACAAAGAGGAGGTCCTATAATAACTGGGTTTCAAAAAGGAGGTCCTTTAATAACTGGGTGTCAAAGAGGAGGTCCTATAATAACTGGGTTTCAAAAAGGAGGTCCTACAATAACTGGGTGTCAAAGAGGAGGTTCTATAATAACTGGGTGTCAAAGAGGAAGTCCTATAATAACTGGGTGTCAAAGAGCAGGTCCTATAATAACCGGGTTTCAAAAAGGAGGTCCTATAATAACTGGGTGTCAAAGAGGAGGTCCTATAATAACTGGGTGTCAAAGAGGAGGTCCTATAATAACTGTGTGTCAAAGAGGAAGTCCTATAATAACTGTGTGTCAAAGAGGAAGTCCTATAATAACTGGGTTTCAAAAAGGAGGTCCTATAATAACTGGGTGTCAAAGAGGAGGTCCTATAATAACTGGGTGACAAAGAGGAGGTCCTATAATAACTGGGTTTCAAAAAGGAGGTCCTATAATAACTGGGTGTCAAAGAGGAGGTCCTATAATAACTGGGTGACAAAGAGGAAGTCCTATAATAACTGGGTTTCAAAAAGGAGGTCCTATAATAACTGGGTGTCAAAGAGGAGGTCCTATAATAACTGGGTGTCAAAGAGGAGGTCCTATAATAACTGGGTTTCAAAAAGGAGGTCCTACAATAACTGGGTGTCAAAGAGGAGGTCCTATAATAACTGGGTTTCAAAAAGGAGGTCCTACAATAACTGGGTGTCAAAGAGGAGGTCCTACAATAACTGGGTGTCAAAGAGGAGGTCCTATAATAACTGGGTTTCAAAAAGGAGGTCCTATAATAACTGGGTGTCAAAGAAGAGGTCCTATAATAACTGGGTGTCAAAGAGGAGGTCCTATAATAACTGGGTGTCAAAGAGGAGATCCTATGTTAACTAACAAAAAGTTGGTCCTGTAATAGCTATTTTTCAAAGAGGAGGTGCATTAAAAAACGGGTATCAAGGTGGGGGACCTATAAAAACCGAGTATTTAAAGGAGGTTCCACAATAGCCGAGGATCAAAAAAGTGGTCATATAACAACAGAATTTAAAAAGGAGGTCCTTTCATGATCATAAGTTAAAAAGGAGACTCCACAATAAGTATCAAAAAATAAGTCTTATAATAACCGAGTATCAATTAGTATCAAGCAGCCAACTATCAGAAAGAAGGTCCATGATAACCAAGTATCTAAGAGGTGGTCCTATAGTAGCTAAGTATCATAAAGGTGGTCCTATAATGACCAAGTATCAAAAGGGAGCGGAATAGAAAGAGACTTGTAGCCATTGATGCTCCACTAGGGGATTTGCAATGCAAATAAGTTTTCCACGATTGGTTAAGGAAAAAATTGCCTCTTTAGATACCTTGTAAGGCAGCTCCCTTAACATCAAGCATGACCTTCAGGAAGTCTAATGACATGATGTGGGATTAAAGCCAAACCAGTATATCTATTCCAGAAGGGACAGATTCCTAACTGTAGACAGCACTGTTTCGATGTGGCTGCAACTCTTCAGTACAGTGTAGGAAGCTGGTAGAAAATGTATTTTGTTATTTCCCAGAATCCTCTAGTGGCTGTAAGTCTCCACACACCTACAAGGACGCCTTTATTTGCAAAGGAGAGCTCTTACATCCCGACCCTAGTCAAAAGCCTCTAATTCAGCTAAACCAGTTTCCTACACTGTACTGACGAGTTGCAACAATATTGAAACACTGTTATGTACAGCTGGAAGGAGTGTGCATGGAGGTTGAAGTGCCCTTGCTTGTGCCTGTGCCAGTGGGTGCAGTGAGCCGATATAGATTTGCCAGGGTATTTAGCTATAAGTTCAGGACAGCTCTATCTCCTCTTGCATCAAAGTTGGCACATGTTAAAAAATATGCAAATGAGCCTCAGGGGGTCCTTTCTAAGTCAAACAAACCCCTTCTGGCTCCTTCTTCTGCTAATTATGCACGCCTCCCCATTATATGGAGCCAGGAGGCAATTCCGTGACTTAGACAGGACAGGGTGTTACCAAAGCCCCTCTGTGCTGCAGATTCACAGGCTGTTACACTGTTTGGTTTTTGGATTTTGTATTTTCTGCACATTTTTGCTCTATACTTTGCATTTCTTTTTTGTACACCAGTGATTAATTTTAGAAATGTTCTACATGGAAGTCCCAGTTATAAAAACTTGGTTGCAGTTTTTGTGCAACTTTTTATTCGGCCTTAGACTTAAACAAAAGTTCAGGGTCAGAATAAGACTGCTATGGGCCCTGGGCTGTATGACTATTATAGTCCCTACAAGTCTAGAAGTCACCTCCTACATATGGTACTAGCTGAAGTGCCCTTGTTGGTGCCGGTGGGTCCAGTGAGCCGATATAGATTTGCCAGGGTATTTAGCTATAAGTTCACAAAAGCTCTACCTCCTCATACATCGAAGATGTCTGTCTCTATCCGTGATTGATGGGCGATTGGCGCACCGTCCCCCCTTCCAAAAATAAATAAATGTAAAAACATTGCAGCCTCCGGTTGCTTAGCAATAATTTGTGGTGGAAAAAGTGCCGAAAATATTTTCAGAGGAAACAAATGACCTGGTTTCTATTTTGACGGATTGACAGCGGTGTCAGGTTTCGCACCTTTTTCTGCTGTTTTCTTAAAAATTAGGTGCGAAAGCAAAATATCAAAGGTCATGTATGAACAGAGAGGCCAAACCATTATACTCTGCTAGAAAATATTATAGTGTGAACTGAACCAAAAACAACCCCCATTAGTAGTTGGTGGTTTGGGTGGTAGTCTGGGACCCTAGTCTTTTTTGGGGGCCCATGGCCACCTAAAGCACCCACCATATTTTATATTGAGAAGGACCTTCACCCATGAAATCCTTGAACAGCTCTCAATACACATGTACACAAGAGCCATATCAGGACCTTTGAAGGTCCTCCAATAGTCCTGAAACCAAAGATTGAAAGCAGCCAGGAGGGACACATCCTCCATTCCCCAAGAAGCTGATGCTAGTACCATATGTAGGAGGTGAGTTTCAGACTTGTAGGGGCCATAATATTCGTACATCCGAGGGCCCATGGCAGTCTTATTCCACCCCTGAACTTTTGTTTAAGTCTAAGGCCGAATAAAAAGTTGAACAAAAACTGCAACCAAGTTTTTATAAATGGGACTCCCATGAAGAATATTTCTAAAATTAATCACTGGTGAACAAAAAAAGTGTAAGAATTGCAAAGTATAGAGCAAAAATTTGCATAAAACCTGCACAGAAAATACAAAATCCAACAACCAAACAGTGTAACAGCCTGTGAATCTGCAGCACAGAGGGGCTTTGGTAACACCCTGTCCTGTCTAAGTCACAGAATTGCCTTCTGGCCCCATCTAATGTTACTGGTGTAGATAACCTACCAGCTGTGAGTGCATGGAGAGGGTTCACGGGCTGAGGCCTCTTCATGCAAGGTGGGTATTTGCTGCATATTGCTGCACCGGTGTTAACGCCTTGATTGCCACAGGCCATGACAGCCTCAGGGCTTTATAAGAACCAAGGTTCTTATTCATTGTAATAGATCACATGTAAAATCCCCTTATACTGCCATACTGTAGTATGGCAGTATATGGTAGAATCCATCAGACAATCTAGGGTTAAAGTACCCTAGGGTAAATAAACAGTAAAAATCATAAACACATTAGGTATCGCCGCGTCCCAAAATGTCCGAGCAATCAAAATATAATAACAGTTATTCCCGACAATGAACCCCATAACTTAAAAGAGCGCCCAAAAGTGCAAAACGACACTTTTTTTGCGATTTTGCAACATATAAAAAAATGTGAAAATAGAAAAGTGATCGAAAGGTTGTACAGTCTCCAAAAATGTAGCCAAGAAAACATCAGGTCATCCCGCAAAAAGTGACACCTCGCACAAATGCGTACACCCAAAGTTTCCAAAATGAAAAAAAGAAAATGCATTACAACACAATAAAACCTGTATCAAGTTAATATCCCTGTGATCGTACCCACCCAAAGAATAATGGAGATGTGTCATTTGGGGAGCCCTAAAAACCAAGCCCGCAAGAAGTGGTGCAAATGCGTTTTATCACCAATTTCAATCCATTTGGAATCTTTTCCCCGCTTTCCAGTACACGGGACGGAATTTAAAGTACCGTCACTACGAAGTGCAATTTGGCACGCAAAAAACAAGCCCTCACATGAAAAAACAAGCCCTCACATGAAAAAAACAAAGCCCTCACATGAAAAAACAAGCCCTCACATGAAAAAACAAAGCCCTCACATGAAAAAACAAGCCCTCACATGAAAAAAACAAAGCCCTCACATGAAAAAACAAGCCCTCACATGAAAAAACAAAGCCCTCACATGAAAAAACAAAGCCCTCACATGAAAAAACAAGCCCCCACACAGCTCTTTACATGGAAAAACAAAAAAGTAATACATTTTTGATACTGGGGAGTGAAAAATGGAAACGCAAATACGAATATGGGGTCTTGAAAGTACAATTTGCCCCACAGATAAGAAGCCTTTACATGTAGATGGTAAAAAAGACATGGCTTTTGGAAGACGGGAAGTGAAAAACGGAAGTTTAAAGGGATGTTCCTAAAGGGATGTAGCTATAGGAAAAAGCCCTCCGATTCTGCGCAGCCCCGTCCGTCCCAATGTTGTATTCCAGGGATAATAGATACACGGCCACCTGCCAGTAATATGGAGAGTGCGGAGTGAAGAGAAGCCTCAGTTCTCCGGTGACTTTGAGAAACGGAGACAATTGGTCGCCACGGTGAAAAAAAATAAAAAAGAGAAAAATCGATGTATCTCCTGACAATTCCCATGTGGGGGGTGAAGCGCAGGCCCTCTCCCTTCAAAGGCATTGATTTTCATTACAGCTCCGTACACACTGTTACTTTCATCGCGGTCTCCTTTGACGGAAGGCGTCCGGTGGGTTTATTAAAGGCAGAGCATTGAATAGACACAAGACCCCGCTGGAGGCTCGAGCAGGTGACATCCTGGAATACGGACCCCCCCGGGGGGGTTCTGTTATTCCTCTCAAAAGATTCATTCAGACAAATGATCTTGATGAGTCCTTGTGCATTAAAGATGGAGCCGTGCGCTCAGAAGACGCTTGGGGATTTTTTTTATTCGTTTTTTTTTTTCTTTTCTTTCGCTCTTAGTATTTTTCAACAATGGCTGTGAAATTTTTCGGTCGAGATGAGAGGGTGACGGGGGAATGAGAAGATTTTATACGATTAGTGGTAAAAACCATATATAGAGATAGATACTTTTTTTTACCTTTTAAAGGGGAACCTGGAAAAGAGTGTTTTTCAGTGTTTTTCACAGACAGGATGTGATAGAGCCATAGGTCAGGGCCCGGTTTTAGACAAAGTGGGGCCCTGGGCAAAACTAAAATTGAACCCCCCGAAATAGCGTGAGAGCATGAAAAGAGATACTCGGCCCAAACGTTACAGTCAGGGCCGTCTCCAGGTTTCAATAGGCACCTGGACGACAGAGCCTCAGTAGGCCCCTTTGCAGTGAACTCACATGGCGGCTAAAACAAAAACAGAATCCTGTTCCCTAAAATTTTCCCTTCCCTTTTATCATCCCAAACAGCCCCTTCATGGTTATTTTATATACACCCCCTTCATGGTTATTGTAACCCCCCCACCCCCATGGATTCCTTATGTACAGGCATATGTGGGCCCCCCAGCAGCTCTGGGCCCCGGCAGATGCCCCGGTTACATCTTGGAATAAAATCCACAGCTAATTTCACCTGATACCCAGACTGGAGTTCTGCTATTTTTTTCTAGATACAGTATATAGATAGATGTTAGATGCATTATAGATAGATAGATAGATAGATAGATAGATACATACATACACAGCCCCTACATCCCTGATCCCCTGCTATATTCATCCCACTGAATTCACAGACAAATCTTTAAAAAGCGCCCACACCGTGATCAGAAAAAGATGACAATATTACTATATGACTAACACTACACTTACTGACGCGGTCTCGCACACTAGTAGTCAGTCGGTGACACAGACATTGGTAGCATCTAGTACCTTACAGGATATGATCTGCTGTATCAGGAAGAGGACTTCATTAACACTTCTCCCGGCCGTGATTTCTCACTGCTAAATTCGAAGCCAGACGTCTCTAGCTACGTCCAGCACATTTCCACACTGTGCCCCTAAAAATTACCACAGTCACTTACAGTATAATGTCACCTGGATAACATTGCATACATACAGGAACCCCTAATTATTATTATTATAAATACATTGAGTTTTGAAAGCAAGTGCAAACACATACTGCAAAACAAATCACCAGAGTTATTTATATAGGTAACAACGTGCTTTGTGTTTTAACATTCATAATAAGGATTAACAATGTAAAACATGTATCTACTAATATAATACCTTAGCGTTTACTGATGTGTTTTAAATGCATCATATGTCCACAGCCACAATAGTCTTTATGCAGTGCCCACCCACAGTCTATATATCACCCCCATGGTCTATATACAGCCCCACTGCCTCTCACAGTCTATATACAGTTCCCCACTTCCACAGTCAATATACAGCCCCCCCCCCCCCCCCATAATTCTATACAATCTGAATGTGGAACCTGTCTGTTCCCACACCAATGTTCTCTCTCTTCTCTTGTATGTGCAGGGAAGTGGGCGGTATGTGATGACATCATCACACGCCGCCTGGGACCTCCACACTGTACAGAGCAGGGCAGAAAGATAGGTCTTGTCTGCACTGCTCTGCGTATCAATGGCACCTGTGTCTTGACATAGGTGCTATTGATATATGTATGGAGATCCCTACTTCAGGTGAGGGATTTGGGTGGCTGCCAGAGTCACCCACCTAAATGGCCAATGGCTGGAAGCCCTGGGCAATTGCCGTTTTGTTGGCCCTGGTCACAGTATAATCTGCTCAGCTGCTCTATAACATGCTGCCTGCAGATAAGACACTATGTAAATTCTGCTCAGCTCCTTCTGATCTATAACATGCTGCCTGCAGATAGGACACTATGTGCAATCTGCTCAGCTCCTCCTGCTCTATAACATGCTGCCTGCAGATAGGACACTATGTGCAATCTGCTCAGCTCCTCCTGCTCTATAACATGCTACCTGCAGATAGGCCACTATGTACAATCTGCTCAGCTTCTCCTGCTCTATAACATGCTACCTGCAGATAGGACACTACATACAATCTGCTCAGCTTCTCCTTCTCTATACCATGCTGTCTGCAGATAGGACACTACGTACAATCTGCTCAGCTTCTCCTGCTCTATAACATGCTGCCTGCAGATAGGACACTATGTACAATCTGCTCAGCTCCTCCATGCTATCTGCAGATAGGACACTATGTACAATCTGCTCAGCTCCCTCTGCTCTATAACATGCTACCTGCAGATAGGACACTATGTGCAATCTTCTCAGCTCCTCCTGCTCTATCACATGCTGCCTGCAGATAGGACACTATGTGCAATCTGCTCAGATCCTCCTGCTCTATAAGATGCTACCTACAGATAGGACACTATGGGGGTCATTTACTAAGGGCCCGATTCGCGTTTTCCCGACGTGTTACCCGAATATTTCCAATTTGCGCCAATTTCCCCCGAATTGCCCCCGGGATTTTGGCGCACGCGATCAGATTTTGGCGCATCGGTGTCGGCGTGCACACGACAGAAATCGTGGGGCGTGGCCAAACGAAAACCCGACGGATTCGGAAAAACCGCCGCATTTAAAAAAAGAAAAGTGTCGCAAGACTTGCACTTACCTTCACTAGGAATAGGCCGGTGTACTTGAGTGCGTTCCGATGCTCTTCAGTGCCGCAGCGCCACCTGGTGGACGTCGGAGGAACTACCTTAGTAAATCCTGGCCGGACCCGAATCCACCGCAGAGAAGGCGCCGCTGGATCGCGAATGGACCGGGTAAGTAAATTTGCCCCTATGTATAATCTGCTCAGCTCCTCCATGCTATCTGCAGATAGGACACTAAGTACAATCTGCTTAGCTCCTCCTGCTCTATAACATGCTGCCTGCAGATAGAACACTATGTGCAATCTGCTCGGCTCCTCCTGCTCTATAACATGCTGCCTGCAGATAGGACACTCTGTGCAATCTGCTCAGCTCCTTCTGCTCTATAACATGCTGCCTGCAGATAGGACACTATGTACAATCTCCTCAGCTCCTTCTGCTCTATAACATGCTGCCTGCAGATAGGACACTATGTACAATCTGCTCAGCTCCTCCTGCTCTATAACATGCTGCCTGCAGATAGGACACTATGTACAATCTGCTCAGTTCCACCTATGGTATAACATGCTACCTGCAGATAGGACACTATGTATAATCTGCTCAGCTCCTCCATGCTATCTGCAGATAGGACACTACGTACAATCTGCTCAGCTCCTCCTGCTCTATAACATGCTGTCTTTAGATAGGAAGCTATGTACAATCTGTTCAGCAAATCCTGCTGTATAACATGCTACCTGCAGATAGTACACTATGTACAATCTGCTCATCTCCCTCCGCTCTGTGACTGGTTGGTGAAAGCAAGGATGTAAAACTGGAATATGTGTTAACAATAGTTATGATATAAAGGGTACAGATGAGACACATCTACAGATTATTAAACTATACATGTTAAACTTTATCATAACTTTCATTCTTCCGTGGGACCGGGCAATGATTTAACTTACCTATCCTATATGTATGACCTGATGGATGGAGATGGATATATTCCAGGAGTCTTACTACCAGAGCCGAATTAAAGTTGGTGGAGGCCACTGGACACAAAATTTACTCTGAATGTAGCCCAGACAGTGGTACACATTATTATTCTAAATTATCATTAATATGATAAACTTTCTCCTAATTTCAAGCCTAGTTGTAGGCCTGGCTGGCACAGTGGCAGTGGTGTTAGCCTAGCTCCTGGGACATGGCAGTGACAGTAATACTGACTACAAGTCGTAGTTGTCAGGCCAGTCCCATGCACCACTGCTTCCCTGAGAGTTTGGGTGGGGGGAAGGTGGGCTAAGTGATCTGTGAGGAGGTAAACCTAACACTGATTGTTTTGGACTTGGCTGGCAATCAGTTCACCCAACCAGTGTTAGGACATAGTTGGGGGGGGGGCACCCTTATGAGTAAAGTGGTGGGGGCCCAGGGGTGCGCGTCCCTGCTGACAACAACTTTTTCTCATTTAAATAAACCTGCAGGCTTGAAGAGGACCTTGCACCACCGTGACTAATCCCATGTCTTTTCATACATTAATAGGCATTGACATTGTTTCTCTGATTCTGGAATCTTCTCTATAGCCCTCTCCATTCCTGAGTAATCAATATCATTATTTCTGAATCTCTACTGTCATATGGGCGGAACTACACTGTCTGCCCCTGTCAAGGACCAGTAGATGGCTTAATTAGCATACTTACAGTACCCATTGTGATAATAGAGCTATCTACTGTCAGGTGGGTGGTCTTGGGTTGTAGCTCCGCCTATCTGACTATAAAGCTCTAGAAAAAATTTTACATCCAACTACCCTAGAATCACATCAGAATGGATGCAAAGTCTTGGAGTTGGTGAAAGTTCAAGTTTCAAGGGTTTGTCCTAAGTTTATAAGTTCTGATCGGTAACACTCTTACTGCTGGGGCCTTTACTGATCACGAGAACGTGACCCCCAGTGATCTGGAGAACGGGGATCCTGTTCTCACTTAAGCTGAGCATATCTAATATATAAAGCTGAGTGTATGTGTGCGTGTATGTATGTATATATGGGTGTATGTAGGCTAAAGGAATCTGTACCGTCACATGTACAATCACCAAATTTTGCACAGCCGCTTTCTGTGACTCAGGAAACATCATACACTAGGTTTTGAGTTGAAATTTTCACAGTCAAGTACTGAGAGACTGTCAGGTACAGAGAGAGACAGTGAGAGACAGTCAGGTACAGAGAGACAGTCAGGTACAGAGAGACAGTAAAGTACAGAGAGACAGAGTAAGAGACAAAGACAGTCATAGACAGTCAGACAGAGAGACAGTCAGACACAGAGCCTGTACAGAGAGAAAGTACAGAGACAGTCACAGACAGAGAGAAAGTCAGAAACACTGAATGTCATAGACTAAGACAGTCAGACACAGGGACAGCAAGAGACAGTCAGGTACAGAGAGTCAGAGAGACATTCAGGTACGGAGAGATAGGTACAGAGAGACAGTAATAGAAGGAGACAGACAATCATAGACAAAGACAGTCAGAGAGTCAGAGACACAGATAGTCAGAGAGACAGTCAGAGGCAGAGGGAAAGTCAGAGACACAGATAGTCAGAGAGACAGTCAGGTACAGAGAGACAGGTACAGAGAGACAGTCAGAGACACCGCCAACGACAAAAAGTCATATACAAAGACAGTCATAGACAGACAGAAGGAGTCAGAAAGAGACAGTCAGAAAAAGAGAGAGATGCATATAAAATATTTTTCGTTAACCCATTTTATTTTGTTATAGCTATAAGCAATTATTTAATATCCCGGGCAATGCCGGGAGCTACAGCTAGTAACTTATAAACTTCAGACAAACCTTTCAAATAAGCTTTCCAGTACCTATCCATATGTCATAGTATCTCTGTTGTTACAATGTATTTTATATTATTATTCCCTTATTCCTCCCACTTTTCCAAAAATATCCATGTAAGTTAATTGGCTTTTTATTAAAATAGAATATGTGGCTGTATATTCGAGAAAAATTAGACTGTGTCCCTCCGGGGAGATGTGCCAAGGAGAGCGAATATATTCCAACCACAATCCCTGCAGAATATTAGACACTGTATAAATTACATTCACTGAAGCTCGGGGTAGGGACTGATGCTCGTGACCGTATGTTTTTATACTCATACTGATACTGATTTAAAGGGAACGTGTCTCCAGATTTTACTCCATTAAACTACCAGCCCCTCAGGTGATTAAATGTCCTTTCTAGAGTTCCCTTTTTTATGCGAAATCTCTCTTGTTTACCTATAAAAGTTGAAAATGAACAATCACATTTTGCCTCAGATGAATCAAGTTTAGAGGCTGCAGCTGGAATGTCACTTCAGACGCTCCTATTTTTGGTTCTATAGCACCTAGAAAATTTTTTGGGTGTCATTTAAAAGATAAGAATCTAATCTTTCAGATCACAGGATTGTGGTTCTGTGATCTGTAGAACCAGAGAGAAAGGCAGCTATACAAATCATATTTCCAACTATGTATTTAATTACCTGTATTTCTGGTTCTGTAAATCACAGAACCACAAGCCTGATGGGATTTTAAAGACGAGATTCTTATCTTTGATATAACACGAACACCATATTTCTAGTTGCTACAGAACCAAATATAGGGGCATTTGAAGTGATGATCCCCCGCAGCTTGACTCATATCAGCCAGAACTTTATTGGCAAAGTAGACTTAAAATGATTCATTTTTTTTAGGTTTGGGACTGTTGGAACTGTCAGGTGATTGGGTTTGTTTGGTCTCACCCAATGAATAATTTTTAGGTTCACTTTCAATCAATCCCTTAAAAAAAAGACTCTAGTAGCCTCCAGGAAAGATTGTCCTCTACTTGGGGCTCATTATGGTTTCAGATCCAGGATTCATTAAGGATGATCCTTAACCAGTCCACCATAAGGACCACCTAATCCACCCATTATTCACTGTAAATGTGTGTAATATATATATATATATATATTTTAGGGTAGGGTGGGGATTATGTATTCATGTTTCACTAATAAAACTGAGACGAAGGGTTATCGTAAGACAAAATTTTACCAAAATTTTCTCTATTCTCAGAAATCCACAGAACAAATGAAGAAAGTTCCGACGATTATTCTGTCCGTTTCTTACAAAGGAGTGAAGTTTATGGACGCTGCTAATAAGGTGCGTAGAATCCTTCTTTTTGGGATGCAAGTATTCATGGTTTGATACGTTTGATGTTTTAATGCTTGGCTTTCTCAAGTGGTATGAATTGAGGGGTGCAGAGAGTGTGGTCACAGAGGGACCCTTAGGGAGCCCATAAATTGTCTCTTTCCCACATGAGGAGAACAGAACCATAAATAATAAATTAAAGTCAGTGGGTCCGGCACATGAATATGCACTGGGAACCAGTACATTCATTATGTGCCTAAGCAGGTACTACCAGAGACTGATATAACAACTGTCGCCTTCTATCTATAGTTGCTGCTATCGGGTCTGGTGTTAAAAAGAAAGATACCTCATTGATCAGCTGATCGTTACGGATCTAGCTGCTGAGACTCTTGACTTGCTCATTTCCACTGCAGTGACCACTACAGGGGGAATGTGGTATTACATTTTGACCACTGAAATGAATAACTAACTATCCCTCCTCGCTGTGGCTTTATAGAGAGGATGGAGGACGTCCTATATGACACCTATTTACCCTTTAAGGGATTGTGGAAATAGTATTGGCCATACTCTCTGCAATGTATAATCCGCCTGTGTTGCGCCAGTAATATTATTCATTATGAGGTAAATGCATTATGATAATATCCTCCGATACGTTTCATTAAATCTGAAAACACTGCAGCCGAGCCTCGCGCACACAGGGAATATGAGATCATTTGTCATTGCGTAAATGCTTCAATGAGCCACTCAAGGTGAGGGAGCGTCACACGGAGCCGGTCACAGGCGGCATACAAATTCTCATACACATCATAGCGCACCAGAACCTGCAAGAGCTGGCGGTGAGTCACGGAAATATTCCCTCCCGGGACACAAAATCAGGGGAATATTCCAACATCCTGATGACATTTATCGTGATCGTAGAAAACGAGGCCTAGCGTCAAGACGATACAACACAAGTCCTGTGCCTGTAGCAGAGGATGAATTATGATCAGATATTTCAGATTTTATTTTGTACAACTCAAATTTTTCTTTTCCTGGGTGCGACACTCGTCCATGATCATACAATAGCAGACTCAAACCATAGAACCATTGGGGCACATTTACTTACCCGGTCCTGTCAGGATGCCCGCAGTGCGTTGTCTGATGAGGATGAAGTCCGGCGCGATTCACTAAGATCGTGCGCCCGAGATCCTGCATGTGCCGCTTCCCCGTTCAGGTCCGCCGGAGTTCACCTTCTTCCCGATGCATGTGAGTGCATTGTCTTGCGACACAATTTGAATTTTAAATCCCGCACTTAGCCCGAATTAGTCGGGTTGTCCGACGGCCACGCCCCCTGATTTGTGTCGCATGAAAGTCGGCGCAATTGCGCCAAAGTCCGGTCACATGCAATTAAAAACCCTTGTTAACTGCGATGCAAATACGGAAATAGTCGGGAAACCCGACGGAAATACGCCGTTTGGACCCTTAAATGTAAATGTGCCCCATTGTTTCTTGAAAAAGAAAATCCAGCTTTTTCTCCTGTTCCTGGTCAAGCACTTCAGTAAGGGATTTTGAAGAAATTTTGAAAACCCTGTGGGACCCCGGACAGGGGCAGCAAAAAAATAAGATAATACCAGTGTTCCAGTTCCAATTTCTCACATCAATCCGGGTTCTTCTGGTTTTCAGCCTTGTGCTTGGCCAAAAGTTCCATCTGTTCAAAGCCCCCAAATAAGCCAATAATTGACCTCCCCAGACCATGGAACGTCACTAATTCTGAAGAGAGGACGTCACTTCCTTTATTGTCTTTGAGAAGAAGTAGTTCACTCATTGTCGAAATGGGCCACTTGACCCCCAGAATTTTGAGTTAGTTCATCATTACTATTTCCTCAGTTGAAATAAGAGGGGGTTCTTTGCCATGTTCTCTCTACTCAATAAGTTCAACCAAGTACCCCAAGGTCCCCCTTGCTTTCATTGATGTCTTCTTTGGTTACACAGCTTAAACTGGACAAGCAAGTTTTTGTGAGATTGTTCAATGATCTATAAGGTTCTGGTGGTAACCCATCGACTTCATCCCATTGAAGTAAACATGTATATTGGGAGGTTGAGGGAGTTAGCCCAGCTATAGCCCAATCTTCCATAGGTGTTGAGAGTCTCACAATTCTCCTACTTTTGGATCCCAGTTCCAAGCCTTCTTGTTCTTGAAAGACCATGCTGTGGTTTGGTTGGGTGACCACCTGAGAAGAGGGAAACCTCTCTCAGCCCATAAAGAGTATGAGTAACCTAATTGTACCCATTACTCACATGTTTCCTTGGAGGGAGGCCATCCATCAAACTTATTCTACATGGTTAACCACAGTGTTGAGAGTTTGTAGCACCCAACGAAGTAGGAGTGGTCAAGCCACCCGAAGGACACGTCACAACCCTACACAATATGATAATCTTGTATGGATATGTTCTATGTGTCATTTCACATTAGGATTTGGAATAATATAAATTCGGCAATGACGTTTTTTTCCTTCATTTTCCCCAGACGATCATCGCAGAGCATGAAATCCGCAATATATCGTGTGCTGCCCAGGATCCTGAAGACCTCTCTACCTTTGCATATATCACAAAAGACTTGAAATCTAACCTCCATTATTGTCATGTTTTCACAGCTTTTGATGTGGTTAGTTCTGTTGTATTAATAATTCAGGTGTTTTATATATGGATATATATATATATATATATATATATATATATATATATATATGTATATGATACTAAGTTACTCAACAATATTTGGTGGGTTTAAGGTAATTTGTGTAGAATCCCACTGCATTATCTTAAAGGAAATCTACCACCTGGTTAAAGGATTGTAAACCAAGCACACTAACATGCAGGTGTGCCCCCCCTCTGGCAGGTCTGCTCTTCTTTTAGCCTCTTATGTCCTTGTTTTTACAAAAAAAAAAGCCTTTATAAATTATGCAAATGACCCTGAGGGGCTCTGGGCTCGATAACTGTTAATTGAGCATAAAGACCCTCCGATCTTTTTTTGTAAAAAAAAGGCATACGGAGCTAAAATAAAGGTAGATCCTTTCAGAGGGGACATACACTTGCATGTCCGTGTGCTTGGTTTACCATCCTGGTTGTAGATTTCCTTTTAAAGGGAACCTACCACCATAAATCTACTATAAAGGTAGATCGGGTGGTAGGTGGATCAATAGGACGTGAGGATAGCCCTTTTAAGGGCTAATCCTCACGTCCCCTCACTGTTTCGATAACTTTTATTATCTCTATATGTAAATTTTGTTATGTGCAAAACAGCAGGCCCGCAGGTTCGTCGGATGAGGACGTGCAGCTACGAGGAGCTGCGTGTCGAAGATGTGGGTAGGAGGGGTAAAGAGGCTACTGGGGCGTGGAGTAGCCGCACCGTGTAACCTGAGCCGCATAACAAAATTTACATATATAGATAATAAAACAGTGCGGGGACGTGAGGATTAGCCCTTAAGGGGGCTATCCTCACGTCCTATTGATCCACCTATCACCCGATCTAGCTTTATAGGTAGATTCGTGGTGGTAGGTTCCCTTTAAGGGATATACCAGCAAACCAAGGATGGCCAAGGGTGTCTACAGTTCTCAGCTCTTTTTCTTAACTATCGCTATAGACTTCAAGTCTCCAGAACTTCAGCATAGCAAAGGACATAGCTTGGGATCCCAGAATTTGTGTTGTCTAGTGGTTGAACTGTGTTACTGCATCTCAACTTCAATTCATTTATATGTAAGCTGATCTGCAGTTTTTTTGGCACAGGTTTTATGAGGTTCAGCTGATTTGTTTGGGTCCCCACCATTCTAACCTGTTCCTGAATTGTGATATATTATTATTGGACTCCTGGGAGAGACAGTAAGAGTCCTGATTACCCCACCCACAAAGTAGCAGTGACATCTTTCTACATCCAATCATTGTGCGTGGGTGGGATTAATCATGAATCTCACAAAAGTCCAAAAGCCGAGTAGAGTTTCAACCCAGACCTATAAAAAATGTTGACATGAATTTTTTTTTACGAATAGGTAATTTTTATGTATTTGTCTTTTTACCGTAATTTTCATTTTGTGTCTCCTTAGAATTTAGCATATGAGATCATCCTGACATTAGGACAGGCATTTGAAGTTGCTTATCAGCTAGCACTACAGGCCAGAAAAGGTGGACATTCCTCAACACTTCCAGAGAGCTTCGATAGCAAGCCCACCAAACCTATCCCAAAACCTAGAGTCAGCATTCGAAAGGCAACGGTAAGCATCTGGGTCGATGAGCTTTCAAAAAATAATGGTCTAAGTAGACAAAGGAGGCCAAGCTGTGAATGTGTTTGCCAAAATATCCATAAATAAAGGTTGTACTTGTTTTAGACTGAAGATGTCATGGCAGACGTGTTCTGTTCACCGTTGGTCCTCATGGGTTTCCTTCACCATATTTGACGGTGACTAACGAAACCTATCCATTTTGACTCCACCTTACGGACTACTCCACCGATTCTGTGGAAGCTGGGATTTTCTCACGAGCCCCCACCGTTCCCAATTAATCATAGGCAATATTTTAGGATCTCTACTGACAGATGGGCTCCAGCCCAGGAGCTTAAAGCACTGAGCTTAATTAGCATATTAGGTTCTGAAACTACCCCCAAACTATACTAAATAGGCTTTCTACTGTCAGATGGGTGGTTGCAGGCTGGATCAGACAAATTGACTCCACCTACTGTATCTGACAGCAGATAGCTGACAATATGGACAACAATTGCTTGAGAAAATTGGGGGCTACATAAATCATTGCAACAGAATCAGTGGAATCACTGGAACAGAATGGTGGTTAGAGGTCTTCTAACTTTCCCTGGTCAACCCGCCCACATGCCAAGCATCATTGCTCATATTGATCTTATTTTGTCTATAAATGTGATAGCATCTAATATTATTCATTGAGGATGTGAATTCTTGATAATCGAATTGGCTGTAGTTAGATTGGGATCTTAAGTTTCTTTGTGTGCTGCAACCTCAACCACATTTAGATACTGACCTCCGTATTAGGATATCTAGCTCATACTCATTAGATTACTTCATGAGTGGAAGGTGCACTAATGAAGCAGTTGGAGAAGATAGTCAGAAGAACATTAAGATTGGGAAAATCCATAGTTAAAAGCATTGTCAGAACTTTTGAGTAGGACAACAGGAACAGATGTTCATCCTTTGTGCATGGCAGGGGCAATATCTAGGAATAAGGTCAAAGTTAGTCTTAATCAGGAGTCTGAACCAGTATTACAAGAACAAAGACCAGACAATTGTTTGAGCCTCGATCTAAAAGAAAAGTGTTCTTTTTTGAAGACGAGGTCCATAGCAGGATCCTCGGATTGACGTTAGGAGAAGGTTGTCACAGTCAGTCAACACTGGAGCCAGTTGAGGTTAGTAGCATAGCTCTTACTGCAGCTGTCTTCTGAAGACCTTCTCATCTGGCTCTATGAGTCTTCAGCATGTAGGGAAACACTAGTTGAGGTCCAACCATTTAGTAGACCAGTAGGTTGACTATGCCAAAGGCCTCAATTATATAGTAAAGGCCTCAATTTTCCATATTTTTCAACAATGGAGCCAGGTATGGTTGGCAGCATAGCTCTTACTTCTGTTGTCTTCTGAAGACCTTCACATCTAGCTCTATGAGTCTTTGGCATATAGGGAAACACTAGTTGAGGTCCAACCGTTTAGTAGACCACTAGCTTGACTATGGCAAAGTTCTCAGTTTTATGGTAAAGGCTTCAATTCCATATTTTTCAACATTGGAGCCAGGTGAGGTTAATAGCATAGCTCTTACTGTTGCTGTCTTCTGAAGACCTTCTCATCTGGCTCTTTGAGTCTTCAGCGTATAGGGAAACACTAGTTGAGGTCCAACTGTTTAGTAGACCACTAGGTTGACTATGGCAAAGCCCTCAGTTTTATGGTAAAGGCCTCAATGGAGCCAGTTGAGGTTAGTAGCATAACTCTTACTGTTGCTGTCTTCTGAAGAGCTTCTCATCCGGTTCTATGAGTCTTCACCCTATAGGGAAACATTATATGATGCCCTACTGGTGAGGTTAGTAGCATAACTCTTACTGTTGCTGTCTTCTGAAGAGCTTCTCATCCGGTTCTATGAGTCTTCACCCTATAGGGAAACATTATATGATGCCCTACTGGTGAGGTTAGTAGCATAACCCTTACTGCTGCTGTCTTCTGAAGAGCTTCTCATTGGGTTCTATGAGTCTTCACCATCTAGGTAAACACTATATGAAGCCCTACCATTTAGTAGACCACTAGGTTGACTATGGATAAAGGCCTCAATTATATAGTAAAGGCCTCAAGTTTCCATATGTTTCAACAATAGAGCCAGATGTGGTTGGTAGCATAGCTCTTACTGCTGCTGTCTTCTGAAGACCTTCTCATCTGGCTCTATGAGTCTTCAGTGTATAGGGAAACACTAGTTGAGGTCCAACTGTTTAGTAGACCACTAGGTTGACTATGGCAAAGGCCTCAATTCCATATTTTTCAACACTGGAGCCAGGTAAGGTTAGTAGCATAGCTCTTACTGCTGTAGTCTTCTGAAGAGCTTCCCATCAGGTTCTATGAGTCTTCACCATCTAGGGCAGGGGTCAGGAACCTTTATGGCCGAGAGAGCCATGATCGCCACATATTTTAAAATGTTATTCTGTAAGAGCCATACAATATGCACATGCCCCCCCCCCCCCCCACAGGTACCCCTGCAATCTACGTCTCGGATCGCAGGCACCGCTGTGCCTCTCTCTGTGGCAGCGCCCCTTTCCGAGTTCACTCACCTCTCCACGTTCCTGCTCCCATCCCGGCTGGCCAGTGCGCGTGCGCTGGCACTCGTGGATTTAAAGGGCCAGTGCGCCGCTGATTGCCGCTACGCACTTACCGGGTTCCTATAAAGACTGGCGGCTCCCAGCATTCCCCGACGGCTCTAAGTGCTTCATGCGGAAGCTTGCCACAGTGTTTCCTTCCCAAGTGTTGACCTACCGTTGTGACCCTGGACCTATTCCTGATTCTGCTCCTTTGCTGCCAGCCCTGACTTCTTGCTCCGCCCCCACCCTTGCATCATTGCCTGTTCATGACCACGAGTGATGAGTGCCTAGTGATCCTGTACCTCAACATTGGCAGCCACAGTGGACAAGTCGCGCCTGTGGAACGACCTGGTAGTACCACCCTTCAGAAAGACCATCCTGTTTTACGGCCGGCTCTGGTGAAGACCGGGTGCCACTTAGATTCCGGTCCCAGGTGTCTGCTTACATCATAGTCTGCGGTGGTCCAGGGGGTTCACAAATCCGGACACCCACCACATGTCTCCCAGTAGATAGGTAGTCCCTGCACATGACCCCCGGTGCATAGGTAGCTACAGCTCATGCCCCCAGTATATACGTAGCCACAGCACATAACCCCAGTAGGTAGGTAGCCACAGCACATACTCCCAGTATATAGGTAGCCACAGCACATGCCCCCCAGTATATAGGTAGCCACAGCACATGCCTCCTAGTAGATAGGTAGTCAAAGCACATACTCCCATTAGATAGGTAGCCCCAGTACATACCCCCAGTAGATGGGTAGCCACAGCACATGCCTCAGTAGATAGGTAGCCACAGCACATGCCCCCTGTAGATAGGTAGCCACAGCACATGCTCCCATGTATATAGGTAGCCACAACAACACGCTCCCCAGTAGATAGGTAGTCACAGCAAAAAAAAATGAATATAAACTTACCAGCACTCCCTGCAGCCAGATCCTCATTGCTCCCATGCTCTTCTCTTTGACCCAGGCCTAGACTATGGCGGCGATGGCACCTTGGTCATACAAAGGACATAGGCAGCGGTAACATCGCTGCCTGTGTCCAGTGATCAGTCTAAGACACGTAGCAGCCATCACTATTTGTCAGATCTGTCTGAGAGCCAGATGCAGCCAACAAAAGAGCCATATCTGGCTCCCGAGCCATAGGTTCCCTACCCCTGATCTAGGGAAACACTAGTTTAGGTCCTAACATTTAGTAGACCACTAAGTTGACTATGGCAAAGGCCTCAATTTTCCATATTTTTTGTTGAATTTTCTGAACTGTGTACACCTACATAAATGATATTCTTCTCACCTACAGATAGATCAGCCTGATCAAAAGACGCTCGCCAATCTGCCTTGGATCGTTGAGCCAGGGCAAGAAACGAAAAGGGGGATTAGCACCAAGTACGAAACCACAATATTCTAATAATGACTCGCCCTGTCGACTTGGTGTGCCTTCGTACACTCTCCCACATGAGTCCATCACTCAAGCCTCGGTCGCCTCTTTACCATAGAAGAAACAGTCGTCCACGCGGACTGTACAGCAGCAAGGGAAGATCCTTTCCACTGACAACACAATACTGCCAAGAAGAGGAATCCTCTATTTTTTGATGATTTTTTTTTCTCTCGTAATCTCTAACACACTGTTTTTTTTTTGGACTTTATCAGAAAAAAAAAAGCGAGAAATATTCATGTAAATTTAGTTCTAACTCTTATCATTATGCAGTCGATTTGTGGCAGTGCTAATAATCCAAGACCTCTCGAAGATGAAAAAAAAAATATATATTGATTTATAGCAAAAAAAAAATATAAAAAATCTATAATAATAATAATATGGAACTTTAAGAGCTGCCAAGAAACGGAGTACTTTATTTGCACAAGTGCATCTTTATATCTGATTATTCTATGTGATTTCATTACGGAAACAAGATTTCTGAAGGAACTGGGTTTGCTTCAATGTAAAGAGTACTTTGTATAATATTTTATAGGCTATTGAAGTTGAAGCCTTGTTACTAAATTGTAAAGATAAAAAAAAAAAAAAATTCTATTACTGTATCCATAAAGAATATAAATTGTCAGTAAAATGACACAAAAGGATCCTGGATTTCATGATTTTTTATAGCTTATGATCTTGTCCTATCAGAACGCATTAGAATATTGTTCTACTATGATATATGGATGTTTGTATACATGTTTGCTACTAATACCGGGTGAATGTATGTTTATACGGCATATACTGAGTGTTCCCATTCTACAGGAAGGGGCCACTGGTGTTATAAATTTGGATCCTATACTATAAAGTAATAAAGCAGAGGTTGCCATTTAGTTGGGTAGAGGGGGTGGAGCATAAATTCAATTTACGGGAAAAATTCTGATTACTAAAGCAAGCCAAGATAAGGATGCCATGTTGTTATAAGCTGAGCATATACATATGGACTGATTATAATATAAGTGAAACAAACCGCTCACCAACTTTTATATTGACCCATAGAGATAAGAAAGAGAAGGTCCTTCAGCCATAAAATTCTCATAAATATGTTTCGACTATTCACTCAAATATATACAAGAGACCTTCCAGGACATTTGAAGGTTCTTCACACTTCCCAAAATTAGAAAACTAAAAGTTGATTGACAGGGGCGGATTAACACTGCCATGGGCCCTGGGTACAAGGGTTTCATGAGTGAAGGCCCATCTCAGTATAAAAATTTGGTGGGTGGTTTGGGTGGCCATGTGCCCCCTAGAAGGCTCGGGATTCTGGGGGTCGATTGAAGAGACCCCCAACCCAATCTTTAACCTAATAAAACTTGGTTTGGGTATATTATGAAGGCCGTAAATATCAAACCAGTTTATAAAATTAGCCTTGTGGGGGCGCCACTATTTTCATACAGCTCTGGGCTAATGGCACCAGTCTGTCTTAGATTACAGGCAGTCCCCACGTTATGTACAAGATAACCATCACTATCTTTTTATAATTTATGTTTCCTAATTATGGTGAGAAGTTGAGTTGAGATGAGCAGACCTGAAATTTAGGTTCGGCGTCATCCGTTTGGCAACTCTGCCTAACCCGAACATGTTACTTGATGGGTTGCAGAGCAGCCAATCAGGAAGCTTTATGCCCATAGCAAGTAGGCATAGCTGTGATTGGCCAGATGTGTCCGCCAAGAGGCGTCCACCAAGCTGCCTGATAGGTTGCTCTGCCACCCATCAAGCAACATGTCTAGGTTAGGTGGAGTTGCCAAAAGGAGGACACCAAGCCTAAAGTTCCACTCATCTCTAACCTTGAGACCTTTAAACATGACACCATCTATCCTAGTAATATGTTCCTATGTCCAAATTTCTGTCTCTTGCTGTTAGGATTTGAAGTTCTAAAAACTAATCGAGATTTCCAGAGCATGGTTGATATACTCACACTTGTCAATGGGTTATTAGTAGGTTCCTAGTGACCCCCTAGCCTCATATATGTGGGAATGTACCCAAATAAAAGTACTCAACTCCTGTAAAAAATGTAAAATAGCCATACTTACCTCAAAGATAACCGGTTGCTCCTTTCTCGCTGCTGCCGAGTCCTCCACCGGTCTGATCCCAGACAATGGGGTTTTCCACCTAGGTGGCCATTAGTGAACTACAACAGATATGGCAATCCATCCTTATCTGGGGGTCATCACTGAACCAGAAAGAGCAGAGCAATGAGAATCGAGCAATGATGCGCACAGAAGGTGATCCAAGAGGTAAGTATAGATTTATTGACAGTTCTATTACATAATTAACATTTTTCTAAAAAATACCCTTTTACAAACATTTTAATGTCATACATTTGTGGAAAAATTGTCCTTTCATCTATACCATGATATAACCAATGACTTGACTTTGGATTTATAAGCTAGATAGGGCAGTAGGGCCAAAAATGTAATGTTGCCCAATGTTGCCAACGTCGATACGGAGCCACCTATGGAGCTATGTCCATATTGCCACAAATTTGCACTTTTGGCACCATGAACATCATGATATTAAATAAACGTGGCACTAGAGCCAAGATAATATGACCAGCATGGGATACCGGGGACTGGTCAAGTAGCCTCCGGCTTGAAAATGTTGAGAACCCCTAGGTTGGTTCTGGCAATGACTTTGCCATGGATCTTTGATTGGCTTAAATCTAAAGGCTCTCAACTCCTTTAGGTTTTTTTGGAGGTCCTCAATGGTCTAAGTCCCCAAGATCAACATTTGGCTTAGAGGACAGCACGATTTGATGAGTTGTTGGTCTTGGTGATTCCATTGTCTTCCTAGTGTTGGATTCTATCTACAGGTTTTAGTGAGAGAATGACTGGATCCAATGTATATGTCCAATTTGTCCATTTCCACATAGAGGTGAACCATATCTACAAAATGGCTTCTGTAAGCCCCGCCTACTATTTCGATATGAGCGGAATGAATGTTGTATCTTAAGCTTCTAATATTATATAAGTCCAAGCAAGTGCCACATTTGACTGTAGAGGGACACTTGACAATTTCTGCTTTGGGAACTTTTGGGATTGGAGGGAGGGGTGGGTCATTTTTTCTATCTGGTGAATGCTATACTTTGTTATAGAGGTTGTTGTTAATATAACCATTTTCATTTCTAATAAGCTAAGATTTCTGCAACTGATTCAATTAATTCATTAAACTTTTCTTAATGATTTAACCAAAATTTCGCCGGGATACTCATTTAAATTATAGCAAAAATGTATCAATGTAAAATGTTAACGTGGAACTTTTAACATCTCCACTAACTCCATCTTTTTTGTATTCCTCAATAGGGGTCAATCCCCTGATTCTGGGATAGTTGGAATTTTCTTTCTAGACCTCAGCGTCTCCAAGGAATCAATGTCAATATTTTTGTCACTCTTTTGTCAGGTGGGTGGAGTCATGCTGTTTGCTTCAGCCTAGGACCGACCCTTGACAGTAGAAAGCCTAATTAGTATCTTGTATACTAAAGTTCCTCTGAAACTTTACTAATTAGACTCTAATGTCAGACGGGTAGAGTTGGGGGTGGAGCAGATAGCCTGGCCACGCCCATTTAGCAGTATATAAATATTGACATGGACTAGGCGAGAACATTGGGAACTAGGAAAGAGATTCCAATTGTACCATAATGAATAAAACATTGGATAAATAAACAGAAAGGGGTTTTACAAAATTAGAAAACCAAAATGCAAACCTTACCTAAATGTGAGCACAAAGACTGAACAGAAGTCATTATGAGGTATTAACACCCTGCTGTGTATGGGAGACATCATAGCAGCTGGTCTCCACCCTATTACTAAGAGTTAAATAAATCTTTTTGACAGATTTTTGTAGATCCCTACAGATCGAGGTACCAAATGTTCAACTGCCCTACAGCGCCTCCGTAGAGTAAAATGAGAATTACACATCTTCCTTTGAAGTCAATAGGCTTCCCATGTAATATCTAAATGTATTTGGTCCTCCAGGGTGAAAGTTGCTGTTTATTGCCAAATTCCACTCAATATTAATTAATGTAAGACACAAAAAAGTAAAATAAAAGCCATAAGTAAAAAAAACACTTGGTAACATATACAAACTGAATGTTCCCACCCTATCCAAACAAATCACAGATAACTTCTGATTCTTCTACTGTAGAACATTCACTTTAGATAAAAGGGGTTGCCCTACATATAGCCTCCGTAATTGCTGGGTGGCTGACTGCTGAGACCTTTGAGACTATGAAGAGTTGAGGTCCCAAAGCTCCTCATGGTCATTTCTATGGGACTATTGGGTGTCACTGGCCCACCAATCGCGGAGAAGTAAATTTACATAGGGTGAAAAGGGGTCTCTGGGGGTCCTAGTGGTCAGACATCAAGATATATATACTCTGTGTCTAGAGATGTTATCAGGTCATGTGCTGGAACATCTTCTTCAGAGGCAGTTGATGCTATGTCTATGGCGGACAACGGATGAGTGTTTCAGAGAGAGAACGTGACCACCATTCAGAGCAGGACATTGGCTCACGAAAATTGGGTATTCATAATAAAGTCTCTCAGACGAGCAAATAAATGTATCTTTCCACCTGCTAAGCAAAGGCCCAAATAAGCTTAGATCAATGTTTAACCATGGAATTTATCACAAATAGGTGACATCTAATGTCTCCATTACCGCCTGCTACTATGTTGGGGACACATCTAGATGATATGTGCCACCAGAACTGTAGAACTTTGAACAGGGTGTAGCTAAAGATGCATTGGAACAGCGGCAAAACGCCTAAAGGCAAATTCTCCTCACATCCACCAGTTGTGCTCCATCCATAACTTTCAACAGTATCATGTGACCCATTTATGCTGCATAAATATTGTTTAGCCCTCAGATCCTGCACTAATGTAGGATAATTGTCCAGATATAGCTAGTCAATTTGGATGGAAAAGAGAAATCTTCTGTATTACTCCACAGTCTCTTCGATGTATCTAAGGGCCCATCTGAAAGGTATTTTTAGGAGAATACCCTTGTAGCTTCATGTATCTCCACAGCCTCCCTTGTAGATAATTATGACCTACTACTACTTTCGGCAGTAGAACTGCTTTGGCAACCTGTGTATTATAAATTTCAATATAGAGAGCACATTGAGGATTTATGATCCTTAAACTGCCAGATACGAAAGGATATAAGTGTTAAGGAAGAGGTTTGTGGGTTCCCCCCGCTTTATGAGTCTGGTCTAACTGTTCAATTCAGAGAGAAGATGCAGAATTTATGATCCTTAAAATACCTGACTAACTGTTCAATTCAGAGAGCAGATGCAGGATTTATGATCCTTAACATACTTGACTAACCGTTCAATTCAGATAGCAGAAGCAGGATTTATGATCCTTAACATACTTGACTAACCGTTCAATTCAGATAGCAGAAGCAGGATTTATGATCCTTAAAATCCCTGACATACATATAATAGAAAAGGTTTCCCCCATGTTTGGGGCCTGCTGTTAATGTTCTTGTATTGATTGACCTTACTTTACTTTCTTGGTGGTATAATAGCACAAACCACCCGAAACTTTCTTAGTAATAGGACATTTCTAAAAAAAAATTGGGGTACATATAAATCTATGAAAAGTATTCAAAAAATTTATTGGTAACTTTCATGTGGTTTACATCTCATATGGGAAATGCAGTATTTACAAAAACCATAATCTTCTACCGCACTTTGTATTGACAGAATCTTTTTGTACTGTATCTACATTTTCCCGTATTTCGCTATCATATGGTTACTATGGTTGGCTATCAATACAGCAGCGTCTCGCCTTACATAACGACGGTCACACAAGGACTATCTTACCGACAGCCATTAAGCAGTGGACAGATGGTAATGTTCCCGTTTGGGAACGTAAGAGATTCTTTCCAGTAAAGGCCATTTACGAGGGGCCAGAGGTTGTCATATTCTATTTACATAATGCATCTGACTTGTGACCGCTTGAGTCTTAACATAAAACATTAAATATCAGAAATGCCTTTTGTACAAAATCAACATTTTTGAAGTCCCTTTTTGGATCAAAGCGTGAAAAACTTTACTGCAAGAAGTCAGAGGCAAGAAATAGGCAGGAAGTGACCTGTAACTCAAATACCTCAATATTCCAGATGTCCAAAGAGGGACGTGCGTTTTTATGCCTCAAACCCCGCCCTTTACCTCACCTCTAACTCCACCCCCAAGTGTGCTTAAATACATGCCCCCAAAATTCACCTTTCCGGTGATGATACACCCTGTAGAATTTCTCATTCTTGTGGAGTGCACTGTGTTATGCTTCCAATCCGGTTATTGTCAGCAACGTCCCCCTTTCTATGCCCCTTAATGTGACTACCCAACTTATAATGGCTTCCTTCTCTTAGCCCCCACTAATTATGCCTTCTTTCATTTCCCCCCACACAACACATATAACCTCCCTTTTAGTAACCCTCCATCATGTACAATTTCTCTACTCAGTGGTACCCGCCTTATAACGTCCTCCATTCTGTAACCCTGACCCCTAACCCCCATTCTTACGTCCCTGATTTTGTACCTTAAACCATCCCTCAGAAGCCCTATTCCTTCTCTTCCACTGCTGTCACCACTGTGAAGCCAGCGGTGTGAGGACCTACAATGTTAGAGAATGGAGCCAACAGCTTCTCGCTTCACCATTGCAATCAACTCTATTGTCAAGGACATACCTCCCACCCATATATTGACAGTCCCCGACTTAAGGACACCAGACTTACAGACAATCCCTAGTTACAGATGGAGCCCTCTGCCCATTGTGACCTCTGGTGAAGTTCTTTGGATGCCTTATTTTAGCCCCAGGCTGCAATGCTCAGCTGTAGGTGTTTGTAATGAAGCTTTATTAATAGTCCGTGTTCCCATGACAGCACAAATTTTTGAAAATCCATTTATCACAGGGACACATTTTTTTTTGTCTGGAGTTAGAATTATAAAATATACCAGTTCCAACTTACATACAAACCCAAAGAAAAGAAGTTTGCACTCTGACCGGAGCTCTCAATGTTTCCAACAAATCCTTCTTCCATTATTTTATCAATTTGATGATAAAAATCGAATTGATGAAATACTGGAAGAAGGATTTGTTGGAAACATTGAGAGCTCCGGTCAGAGTAAAACTTTTTTTCTTTTTGTTTAATGTGGGACTTGTTGGACCGGACCTAGACTGTGGTGTAGGTCCTGTGGTGTGGAAATGTGCCGCAAAGTGTATATGATACTATCCTTGTTACATACAAACCCAACTTAAGCACAAACCTCAAGAACCTATCTTGTAAGTAACCCGGGGACTGCTTGTATCTTGGATTGTCCTACTCACTCCAACATAGTTTGGAGGCATGGAAACCATATGGAGCCATATTAGTATTATTATCCTATGTCCTGTTCTTTTTACTATTACTAGATATAACACATTGACTAGAAGAGGGGAACAAAATACAAGAATCGTTGATGACTCAAATAGTTTATTTGTTTTTTAAAAAATTGACCAACGCCTCAGGTTGCACAGCTTTATGCCACCTTCTTGCTAATTCTCTTAAAAGTGACTCCTCCGGCAACGGATGTCTACAAGAAGAAAAATAAAAATGATGTAAAAAGCTTTGATCGTTAATTTCATGATGGAATGCTCCTATTTAAGGCACAACTAAGGAGATATTGTGTATTCCATGTGATAACAGATGTCTGGTAGCTGTTAATTATCATGAGAAACAGATAAGTTATCACCGTACCTGATAGAGATAACATATACAATACACAAGTTAACAACCATCTTACCTCTACTAGTTTCCCTCCAACAATCTCCGAGGTGTGGTTGTATTTCGGAAAGTCCACAACTAGTTTCCCACCTTCCAGTCGGACAGTTGCCTGTGTTTCAGAAGAAAAAAAATGTAAATGAAGTCTCCTACCAAATACCCATGGTCGTCTCCAGGTTTCACTAGACCACTGGGTGACGGAGCCTCAGTAGGCCCCTTTGCAGTGAACTCACGTGGTAGCATTAAAAATTCAGAAACCTAAACAAACATGCCATGTTCCCTAAATATTCCCTAGTTTATCATACCAAACAGCCTCCTCATGGTTATTTTACATAAGTCCAACTTATACCCTATGAATTCATTAGATACAGCTCCCTCACCCCCCCATGGATTCATTAGATACAGCTCCCTCACCCCCCCCCCATGGATTCCTAACATACAGCATTATGTGGGCCCCTCAACAGCTCTGGGCCCCTGCATTTGCCCAGGTATGCCCAGTGCTGGCACCGGCCCTGCATATACCATAGACTTCGGTGTCACTTTAGGTGGTTTAGACATAGCCTACTGCATAGACACTGCTACTGACGCATATGCCAAGGACTATCATATGATCAGATGTCCAAACATTCAGTTCTAGCATATGGAGAAACTTGAGAATGCTTTTTTCTCATTTGCAACGATCGCTTCTACAAACTACAAATCATCGATCCATTATGTCATAACATCTCTTCATTCTGGTCGTAATTTGATGACTTTGAGAAGCCTTTGACCAATCCTCCATATCATCTTTCACCCTTGGCCAGATGTCGTGAGAATGAGAAGAAAGTTTTTGGTGGTCCCTTAAGAAAATCAGTCAAACCATTAATGACTTACCTTAAACTTCTTGCCGCCCATTGTTTCCAGATCGGACTCTTGACCAACAGTGAATTTATTGGTGAGTGTAAATCCTGGATATATCTGGGACCAGGTAAAGTCATTTCCGTTTTGGACTACCTCTGTGGTGTAAGTGAAATTTCTTCCCTTTTCAATTTGCTCATCGGGAATGCCTGTCAAAGAATATATCAAATATGTGAGATCAGGATGGGTAGTAGTTGGGTTTGAAGGGCATTTGTCTCCAAAATGACTGGTAAATATTCAGTTGAGTTAGGCTGAGTTGACCTCTTCACCGATGATCCTCATCAATGAGCAGCATAAGCGAGTAGCTATGAAAGGTCTCGCTAACTGAGTTGGACTAGTCATTCAACACTCTAAAAATCTAGGTTAGAGGATGTTTGGGGAATCAACGGAACAAATATCTTTTTGATTTAGGGCCTGGTTAAACCCCACCAATAGTAGAGATCATCTTCCTCTCTTGCTAAATATTTTTTTTTTTTAAAATGCGGAGAAACTATATGTAAGTTAAACAACATTGAACGTTGACCCAAGTATAAGCCAAGGCCCCTAATTTTACCACAAATACCTGGGAAAACCTATTGACTCGAGTATAAGCCAAGGGTGGGAAATGTATTGGTCACAGTCTCCCCAGTATATAGCCTGCCGGACCCTGCCCCATAGTATATAGCCAACACCTGCCCCCCAGTATATAGCCTGCCAGCCCATATCCCCCAGTATATAGCCAGCCCCCTGCCCCAGTATATAGCCAGCCCCCTGCCCCAGTATATAGCCAGCCCTCTGTCCCAGTATACAACCAGCAGTTTGGGTTTTCAGCACATTTTTTGTGCTGAAAAACTAGGCTTATACTCGAGTATATATGGTAATTGTAACCTTAGAAGTGGCTTTTGACTGTCCATGGAGGACTCTGTGATGATCACTTAATGCAGGTTCTACTGTATAATACAGAGAGTATACATGTATTTTCGGATAAGACTACCATAGGCTACAAAGTCTTTACAGAACACCTACAGGTCCACAATGAAAAGCCCCAAGAACATAGCCAATACAACTACAACATAATAACGTAACTCACCAATTAGTTTCATGAAGCCATCATAGTTCTCCTGGGATTCCACCTCAAACTTTCCAGTGAAAGCCATAGTGATGTTGCCTCTACCGGTACAAACCTTAAGACGAAGTACTGGAGGACTTGAGATACCTCCTTATATTCCAAATAGTCCAGGCCCTACCTCTGGAATGATCTTCTGACATCACAGGATTGTGTAATCTGATAAATGAGTGCTATTGACCTAGAGGTAAGGATGAGGTTCAAAGGGTTGTAAAACAATCAGGTAACGAGCCGGTGGAATTTTCCTCAAGTCTTATGTATATTTCATTACTGGGGTAATAATTCAACTTGAGAAATAATATTTTTAGTTTTCATTAGGATGAGATTTTTATTTAGGCTGAGGTATTGAAAGGAAATTCTGAGCTTCTGAAGGGGAGCCATGGTCATGGTCCTCATGTGCTCATAGTCCTCATGGTCCTCATGGTCATGATCTACGTGTCTTGTGGTGAAGAATGGTTACAAAGAGATCCCCTTGTTCTGGAGGACCTAATCTGTTGTGGACTTAAATTGGAGCTTTGTAATACCTCACTTTTCCTTTGGGGGCACTGTAGAAAAATTGAACACTTACAAGGATCGCAACTGTTAGCTGGAGGTTCCAATAGAAGGACATTTGTGATCTGCTTATTATCAAGTGATCTTTCTAACACATAGCTCCATTACAGGCGGTCCCCTACTTAAGAACACTCGACTTACAGACGACCCCTAGTTACAAACGGACCTCTGGATATTGGTAAGTTACTGTACTTTAGTCCTGGGCTACAATGATCAGCTATAACAGTTATCACAGGCGTCTGTAATTAAGCTTTAGTGTTAATCCTGGTTCTTATGACAATCCTACATTTTTAAAATCCAATTGTCACAGAGACCAAAAAAGTTCTGGCTGGGATTACAATGATAAAATATACAGTTCCAACTTACATACAAATTCAACTTAAGAACAAACCTACAGACCCTATCTTGTATGTAACCCGGGGACTACCTGTATATGGTTTGCAATAGATTGAAATTTTTTCATTTAAATTTGGGTGAGATTTATCCATGTATAAAAAGTTGAAAACTGATATTTGTTAGAAGCGCTTTGACCTGTAATATAATAGGTTACTCACAGGGTGATCATTGATATCTGTAAATCGCAGAAAAACACTCAATAAGTGCTCAATTTCCCTAGAGCTCCTCCACAGGAGAAATGAAGTATTGCACATTTCTCACTGAAACCAATAGGAGGCCATGTAATACTCTTTGAAGTTGAGATTCATAACTAAAGGATTTCAGGGCATGATGGGAGTTGTAGTTTAGCAGCATATTGTCATCGCTCCTCTACTGTTCATCAAGCTGGATATTTTATCTCATGAAGATAGATCTCTTACTTCCCATCTAGAAGAGTGACCCCAGAGACCACAGTGATGTTATCTGATCTTCACATGGATTGTAATAAACCTTCTTATCTAGGATAAAGGTTTTATTCTGTTATCTGCTTCTTCAATCTGCTGATCAGCCGTCATATAAAATACACATCGAGAATGAAAGCGGAGACTGATAAGAGGAGGCAGACTGATCCCTTATTACCATAAACCATTGTCATAAACCTCAGACACAGGGAGAAGCAGAAAGAATATGAATATGTCTATCTATCGTTCTATCTATCATTCTATCGATCTATCTATCTATTTATGTATATGTCTATTGTTCTATACATCTTTCATTCTATCTCCGTATTTTTCAAATAATTTTTTTTCCTATTATGCATATTTAACTAGCGTTACCGGAAACCTCCGGTAACGCTATCAAACACTGTGGCGGGGTACAATGTAATCCGATGTATTCATGAGGGGGCGGTCCAAGGCGCTGCTTTTTCCCCCCCGGACCGCCCCACTCGCTCCATAGGCTGGCAGTGACTGCCACGCGCTAGGCGGCAGTCACCGCCCCTAGCGACGCCCCAACCCCGTCCCTTCTTGAATACGTCGGACAGCTTTGCGAGCTGTCCGACAATTATATTGTACCCCGCCGCAGTGTTTGATAGCGTTACCGGAGGTTTCTGGTAACACTATCACTCTAACACTGCGGCGTTTGTTCAAGCACTAGGAGCTGCTTACTTTAGTAAGCAGCTCCTAGTGCCGATAAATTGGGTGACAGGTCCTCTTTAAGCAAAGTATTTTTGTAAGGTGAGGTACATTTTAGATCAATTTGAAAAAATATACTTATTTCTCCACTTTCCCCCGGCACATGATGCTACCTAAACACATTAGTGGCTGGAACAGACACTGGTTCTATTTGATAAATAGTTGTAAAAATCTCTAACACCTCGTGCCACCTCTAGGGGGCACATTTGTATACAGTTGTATGTATAGCCCTGATTATAGGTGTTACACATTATTCTCCTGATTAAGATAATAATATCTTAGCATATATAGCATTTTACACAAAAATAAAACAAAATGGACAAAATCTCATGCAAAGCAAATTTATTTTGTAAAATGATAGAAGGAGTCATTGGAGATATGAAGTCTTATGCCAGTTTCTTACTGATCCTCTTGAAGGTGATTCCTCCGCTCACTGAGGTCTGTAAAGAGCAGGAGGGCAAAGTAGATTAGTATTCAACTCATAAGAATTTTTGTACATTAATAGGGGTGAGTTTGGTACTTATGATGCCCCAAGTAATGTTATGCCTGGGGGGCTCAAATAGATAGCTCCTCTTCAAATGGGAGGTAAAGAAATCTATTGATCCCTACTGATCCCAGCTCACAATAGAGAAGCAGCAGGCCCAGCGTCTACATAAGCAGCCAGGCCTCCACACCAGGAATCCTGTACATACCGAAAGGAGTAAAAGAATGAATCAAGACTGAGCATGTGCGTCCAATACAACACAGGGGCGGACACTGAAAGATGTTTTAAAAGAAGAAGCAGGTGGCGCTATTCTACAAAGAAGGAATGTATTGCTCTTCAATATCTTATAAAGTAGTTAAGTATAGAAGAAACTTACCTCTACAAGTTTCCCATTCACAATTTCTGAGGTATGATGATAGTTGGGGAAGTCCACCACAATCTTACCACCTTCCAATTTCACAACAGTCTGTAAGAACAATATGAAACATGATATAGAACATAGTCCTAGTTATATATAATTATATAATATAGGCTCTTTATATGCTACCTCGGGATGGTAGATTTTAGGACATTATCTATATGAGACTTCTACTGCTTTGAAGGACTTAATGTGGCCATACATAACATGGTCTTCCAATTTTTTGGAACAGGACTCAGGGGGCATAAGAGATAAGCCACCAGCATGGAAACTGAGAATCCATGGTTATAGCACAGCAGTTGCGTGAATAATTACTTGGAGATTAGTTAACCCAGTTGGGATAAGCCATTTACTATCCTCATGCTCCTATAACATGCATGCAACATCTGACAAATCGATGAAGTATGGATTCTACATAAAATAGAAATTCTGGTGATCATGGTAGTCACCAATACCACCACCAAGTTCTAAGGAACTTTACAATTAGGATATATCTTTAGTAAGAATTACCTTAAAAGTCTTGCCACCCATGGTGTGCATCTCCGACTCTTGGCCAACCACAAATGTGTTGGTGGTTGTGTGTCCGGGATAGATTTGAGACCAGGTGAATTCATTTCCGTTCTGGACTACCTCGGTGGTATATTTAAAATTCTTTCCCTTTTCGATTTGTGCATCGGGGATACCTAAAAAAAGATAAAATACTTGGTTAGACTATACCCAACGCTGTAAACTAGCCAAATCCAACCACCAAATCTCTACAAACGCTTCTGGACTTTCCATTGTCAACATATGATGGGGTGGGAAAAGCATTGGGTTCTTGGATATCAACATGACTAGGCAAGATAGCCACCAATCATAGGTGTCCAATCCCAATTCTGAACATTGGATTGTCAACCTAACCAAGCGTGCACGTGTTTGGAAAAAATGGCTGAATTTAAGGGATTTTTTCGGGATGAGCACCACATCTTTTTATGTTCCTCCTCAGCTCGTTGTCAGTCAAGTGAACAAAGCTGAACTGTAATACCAGACATTCTTAACCTTGACCACTTATATAAGAAAGGCCATAATTAAGATGTTCCTGATTAACGTAGAATCTCAATAAACCTGTAGAGTAGCTCACCCTAAACCTGCTCCTTCCTCTAGGGAAGATGCAATTGGTTATGAAGTTTCTGAGCTAATGGGAGAGGTAGGTTAAAGAGTGAAGGGAAAAGTTTAAGAAGGACCTCTACTTCTTCTCCGTGTTGGATCCACTTCTGTCTTTGGGTCGGTGTTTTTTTTTTAAAATAATTCTGCTTGTAAAAATTCTAAGTAAAATATTCTATTATCATAGAAAACAATGGGAAGTCTCACCAATTAGCTTCATGAATGCGTCATAGTTCTCCTGGGATTCAACTTCATATTTTCCGGAGAAAGACATGTTGAGGTGGGGAGCTGCAGAGGAGGACCACAGAAGTCTCAGAAGCTGATGAACAGTGAGTAACTTATGGCTGTAAGTTCCTCTTTATATACCCTGTGAGGTCTGATTGCAACACTCTTCCCACCAAAATTATCTCCCTTCATCTAAGAATTGAAGAATGTCTATCAAGAAGATAAAGCAGATCAATGACTGATAAATCAGTGTTATTGACCTCTGCGGGAAAAACCAGGTTCACACAATCTGACTCCAACCAAGGCTTTAATGGACATGGAAACTAAGATTAGATTAGACACTGATAAGATTAATCAGGATGACTTGTGTTGTCAATGTACCCTCTAAATATAGATACCGTGTAGGAGCAGGAAAGGTAAAATTTACAAATGACAACAAAACTGGAAAATATATATCATAGTTATTTCAATACTGTATATCATGTATACCATAGGTCCTACTGTCTACTCCATATCTTAGGTGTTCAGTAAGTTCCCAGTCTTCATAAGGGGTAAATAGATTACTGACAAGGTTTAAATCCAGGACATTATCCTGAAAGGGGGCAACTCCTCTCTATAAGCTTAGAACAGCTATATAGGGAACCTGGCCTATGTATGTATTACAAGGTCATCATGTAATACTTCATTCCTCCTGTAGTGGCCACTGTAACTACTACTTCGCGGCCGATCATATGTGACCATAGAGATCAGGGTGAATTCAATTTTGCTTATAGAAAACACTTCAAAAGATTGAAAGCCAAATCCAAATCGCAAAGAATAATAATAATTCCCATTAAAAAGTTTCTTATGGGAGTAAATGCAGGTCCTTTTAAAGTGGCTGCTGAAGGAGAATCCTGTGACCAGAGCTGTCTGCCAATGGTAAACACAGTGGGGGTCATTTACTAAGGGCCGATTCGCGTTTTCCCGACGTGTTACCCGAATATTTCCAATTTTTGCCGATTTCCCCTGAATTGCCCCGGGATTTTGGCGCACGCGATCGTATTGTGGCACATCGGCGCCGGCATGCACGCGATGGAAATCGGGGGGCGTGGCCGAACGAAAACCCGACGGATTCGGAAAAACCGCCGCATTAAAAAAAAAAAAAAAAGTCGCGAAAATTGCGCTTACCGTCACTCAGCCCGGCTCGGTGTATTCCAGTGCGTTCCGATGCTCTTCAGCGCAGCAGCGCCACCTGGTGGACGGCGGAGGAACTACCTTAATAAATCCCGGCCGGACCCGAATCCAGCGCAGAGAACGCGCCGCTGGATCGCGAATGGGCCGGGTAAGTAAATGTGCCCCAGTGAGATGGAGAGTTGGGCATGTGCAGTATGAGGTTGTAATGGGAAGCAGGTTGTGGACCCTCAGTGTCCAATAACTGGTTTGGCTTCAAGGGAATCTGTTATTAGGTTTTTTTTTTTACCATTTAACTATTAGCCCCCTCAGGTAAGGGCTGCAAAGTCCTTTGTAGAATTCATTCATTTATGTAAAATCTTAACTGTTTAAAAGAAACATCCAAAGTGTTGTGAAACTGAGCAAAAAAGAGTCATATTTTGCAGAAATGAGTCAAGTTTAGAGCCTGGAGGGACAGTGCAAGTTCAGAAGTGCTTATCATCTTCTGCTAGTACCTAGAAACATGCTGCTTTTGTCAAATTAAAGAAAAGAATCTCATCTTTCAGATCACATCAGGCTTGGGGTTCTGTGAGCTGCAAAACCGGAGATACAGGAATTTGATTTTTAACTGTTGCATGTCTTTAACTTCCTGTATATTAGGTTCTGTAGCTCACAGAACCACAAGCCTGATGCAGTCTAAAAGATGACCTTTTTAAAAGCATGTATGGAGTTACTAAAGAACCAGAGTCTGAAATGACTCTCACAATGCAGCCTTAACCTTGACTTATCTCAGCTAATTTTCAAATGACTTTAGAGGATTTTTTTTAAAGGTAAATGGGTGATGTCACATAAAAGGGGGGATTCTATAAAGGGCATTTCATCCCCTGCCTGAGGAGGCTTGTAGTTTAATCGGATAAAATCTGGTGCCAAAGTCCCTTTAAGATTTCTTAAAGAGTGCCACCACTTTAAAGCACATCACCCCTTGGTTATAGATGGCAGCTGGCACAGGTGCATCAAGAGACATAGGGTGAGGAGCTAGGGTTAGGTAGAAAGACTTCCCAGTATGGGTCAGGTTGAGTCAAAATCAAGCTAGGTCAGAATGTGCCTTCTATTCCCAGCTGGTATATGTTTATGTGTGTAGTATCTTCATTGCTGGTATATGTAGTGCCTGGCACACCATATGTGTCTGGTACTGCAGCTCAGATCAGGTTATTTATAGGGACCAGGCTGTACTAATATTGCAGTAAATGGGCAACTGTCCCATCATTCTACACATTGGGGGTCATTGGGCTGGCTTCTCTAAGACCATCAATGTAAAATCCTTCATAAAGTCACAGAAGACAATAGAGAACATTTGGGTTATAAACTTTGACCATAACTGTGGAGGAGAACACATTGGCCTTTTATGTCTGGGTATCAGATAAGATAAAGAGCCGTGATAACAGGGATTTTCATTTATCTTTCAGTTTCTGGATTATTCCGGAAAGGTGGAATGAACTCAGCGCAGAGAACGCGCCGCTGGATCGCAAATGGACCGGGTAAGTAAATCTGCCCCAATATCTATGGGCTTCTTTAGTTCTTACAGTTGGGGTGCGACTTCTATATCTGCCCCCCCTGTAGTTACACCCATAATTACACATCAGGGAAGTCATATTCTATAATAACTTTATCATCAGATAAGACAAAGGGCAATGATACCGAGATCTTATCTCCCCATGGCTGGGATTACTCCAGGAAGGTGGAATGAACTCATTACAGTGAAGGAAATACAGACCTAAGGGTTTTGTCTGCAGAAAGTTCATTTCTATCATATCAGGTCTATGACCTGTAACTAATCTGTGGTGTTGAATGGATTTACTAGATGTAAAATAGGAATTATATGGATGTTATGGAAGTGGGCTCCAACCTGGTGGATCTCCAGTTATTAAACTACAACCCATTAAAATTCAACGGTCACCCACCGAGACCTGACCTTGGTGTGGTGATACCTGCATGGCTGGCTGGTGGCACAGCTAAGTGCCAGAGTTGTGTCCAGGTGAACAGGCCTCAACCACCCCCAAGAAGAGGAGGAGGTCACGATGCAGTGGTGGTTACCCCCATGGGGTATTCCTGGTGTACGTGCAATGAAGGGTTCCCCGGGTAGATGGTGAAGGGGAGGCTCGTGGTGGTAGTGGTGAAGTCACAGTCTCCTTATTCAGCATATAGTACAATGCAGCAGTGGGTAACAGGCCGAGGCAAGGCTTCCTACCTGCAGACAGTTGTTAGTTGGATCGTTATCTTGGAAAAGGATCTCAGCCCTTGTCCGGTAGTTAGGGGCTGAATAGTAGCTTATGCTAGCAATCTGGTGCAGGTCCTGTGTAGAGATGAGCGAGCACTAAAATGCTCGGGTACTCGTTATTCGAGACGAACTTTTCCTGATGCTCGAGTGCTCGTCTCGAATAACGAGCCCCATTGAAGTCAATGGGAGACTCGAGCATTTTTCAAGGGGACCAAGGCTCTGCACAGGGAAGCTTGGCCAAACACCTGGGAACCTCAGAAAAGGATGGAAACACCACGGAAATGGACAGGAAACAGCAGGGGCAGCATGCATGGATGCCTCTGAGGCTGCTTAATCGCACCATTATGCCAAAATTATGGGCAACAGCATGGCCATGACAGAGTGACAGAATGAAGCTAGATAGCATCTAAAACATCCAATAATTGACCCTGACACTATAGGGGACTTCATGCAGAGGCAGCGGCAGCAGCGGCAGGCTAGAGAGTGGCATGGCGACATACCCTAAATGGACTCAGGCTTCAAACCAATGGGTGGCAGAGAGGAACCAAAGGAGGTGAGCAAGAAGCGCTCAAATAATATCGGTACATGATAAAAGTTTGCCAGTATATTTTGTGGATTACACAGCAGGGTGGCGACAAAGTTAACATGGAAGCCATGAAAACAACCCAAAATTCTGCCTGACACAGCTCGTTTGATAAGGGGACCATGTATGGAGGCAGTGAACTAGTAGTAGATTAAAGGTGCTGCAGTTAAAACTATGTTAGTTGGATCTTGGCATGGAGCTGGCGCTCCGCTGCCAGGCGAGCTTTCGCCAATCCAAGCCCCTGTCTCTAGGCTACTCCCCAAACAGCACTTCTAAGAACCTTTTGTATAAGATCAAGTGTAATAGCGTTCTTATAAGTTTAGGATATGGCGGGTGAGGGGAATGGAAACAGATGCGCAAGAAGCGCTGAAATAATATTGGTAAATGTTAAAAGTTTGCCAGTATATTTTGTGGATTACACAGCAGGGTGGCGACAAAGTTAACAACTTTGATGTGGAAGCCATGAAAACAACCCAAAATTCTGCCTGACACACCTCGTTTGATAAAGGGACGAAGTATGGAGGCAGCTATATGGACGACTTTTGGAGGAAGCAATGGAGACAACGTGTGGAGGCTGCTATGGAGACAATTTAATTTGGATAGTGCCTGTATGTGGCAGTCCAAAAAAGTTTTCAAACCAGAGGAGCAGGTAGGTGGCCCTCCAGAAAAATGGAATAGATTGAGTGCCTGTATGTGGCAGTCCAAAAAAGTTTTCAAACCAGAGGAGCAGGTAGGTGGCCTTCCAGAAAAATGGAATAGATTGAGTGCCTGTATGTGGCAGTCCAAAAAAGTTTTCAAACCAGAGGAGCAGGTAGGTGGCCCTCCAGAAAAATGGAATAGATTGAGTGCCTGTATGTGGCAGTCCAAAAAAGTTTTCAAACCAGAGGAGCAGGTAGGTGGCCCTCCAGAAAAATGGAATAGATTGAGTGCCTGTATGTGGCAGTCCAAAAAAGTTTTCAAACCAGAGGAGCAGGTAGGTGGCCCTCCAGAAAAATGGAATAGATTGAGTGCCTGTATGTGGCAGTCCAAAAAAGTTTTCAAACCAGAGGAGCAGGTAGGTGGCCCTCCAGAAAAATGGAATAGATTGAGTGCCTGTATGTGGCAGTGCAAAAAAGTTTTCAAACCAGAGGAGCAGGTAGGTGGCCCTCCAGAAAAATGGAATAGATTGAGTGCCTGTATGTGGCGGTCCAAAAAAGTTTTCAAACCAGAGGAGCAGGTAGGTGGCCCTCCAGAAAAATTGAATAGATTGAGTGCCTGTATGTGGCACTCCCAAAAATTGTTTAAAACAGAGGACCGGGTCGGTGGCCCTCCAGAAAAATTAAATGCATAAAGTACTATAGGTAGAGCCAGTGGGCCCTGTCAAAAAATAGCCAGTTTCCTCTGCTTTACTGTACAAAGAGCAGGAGAAGGAGGAAAATGAGGAGGAGGAGGAGGAGTGAATAAATTATTCAGGTTGAGCTTCCTTCACCTGGTGGAGATTGGACATTAGGAGAAATCCATGCTTTATTCATCTTGATAAGCGTCAGCCTGTCAGCGCTGTCAGTCGACAGGCGTGTACGCTTATCGGTGATGATGCCACCAGCTGCACTGAAAACCCGCTCGGACAAGACGCTAGCGGCAGGGCAGGCAAGAACCTCCAAGGCGTACAGCGCCAGTTCGTGCCACATGTCCAGCTTTGAAACCCAGTAGTTGTAGGGAGCTGTGTGATCATTTAGGACGATGGTATGGTCAGCTACGTACTCCCTCACCATCTTTCTGTAAAGATCAGCCCTACTCTGCCGAGACTGGGGACAGGTGACAGTGTCTTGCTGGGGTGACATAAAGCTGGCAAAAGCCTTGTAAAGTGTACCCTTGCCAGTGCTGGACAAGCTGCCTGCTCGCCTACTCTCCCTCGCTACTTGTCCCGCAGAACTACGCACTCTGCCGCTAGCGCTGTCAGAAGGGAAATACTGTTTCAGCTTGTGCACCAGGGCCTGCTGGTATTCATGCATTCTCACACTCCTTTCCTCTCCAGGGATGAGAGTGGAAAGATTTTGCTTGTACCGTGGGTCCAGGAGAGTGAACACCCAGTAATCGGTGCTGGAATAAATTCTTTGAACTCGAGGGTCACGGGATAGGCAGCCTAGCATGAAATCTGCCATATGCGCCAGAGTACCAACGCGTAAGAATTCACTCCCCTCACTGGCCTGACTGTCCATTTCCTCCTCCTCCAACTCCTCCAATTCCTCTTCTTCTGCCCATACACGCTCAACAGTGAAGGACTCAACAATGGTCCCCTCTTGTGTCTCGCCAACATTCTCCTCCTCTTCCTCCTCCACCTCCACCTCCTCCGATATGCGCTGAGAAACAGACCTAAGGGTGCTTTGGCTATCAACAAGGGAATCTTCTTCCCCCGTCTCTTGTGAGGAGCGCAAAGCTTCCGACTTCATGCTGACCAGAGAGTTTTTCAACAGGCCAAGCAGCGGGATGGTGAGGCTGATGATGGCGGCATCGCCACTGACCATCTGTGTTGACTCCTCAAAGTTACTCAGCACCTGACAGATATCAGACATCCACGTCCACTCCTCATTGTAGACTTGAGGAAGCTGACTGACCTGACTACCAGTTCTGGTGGAAGTTGACATCTGGCAGTCTACAATCGCTCGGCGCTGCTGGTAAACTCTGGATAACATGGTCAGTGTTGAATTCCACCTCGTGGGCACGTCGCACAACAGTCGGTGAGCGGGCAGTTGGAGGCGGCGCTGCGCTGCCCTGAGAGTGGCAGCATCTGTGCTGGACTTCCTGAAATGCGCACAGATGCGGTGCACCTTCGTGAGCAAATCAGACAGATTGGGGTATGTCTTGAGGAAACGCTGAACTATCAGATTTAACACATGGGCCAGGCATGGCACATGTGTCAGTCTGCCGAGTTGCAGAGCCGCCACCAGTTTACGGCCGTTGTCACACACAACCATGCCTGGCTTCAGGTTCAGCGGTGCCAGCCACAGATCAGTCTGCGCCGTGATGCCCTGTAATAGTTCTTGGGCGGTGTGCCTTTTATCGCCTAGGCTCAGCAGTTTGAGCACCGCCTGCTGTCGCTTAGCGACGGCACTGCTGCTGTGCCTAGAGCTACCGACTGATGGCGCCATGCCCACGGATGGTCGTTCGGAGGAGGAGGTGGAGGAGGGGTGGGAGGAGGAGGAGGCATAGTAGGCCTCAAACACCTGGACCGAGGTAGGCCCCGCAATCCTCGGCGTCGGCAGTATATGACCAGCCGCAGGGTCACACTCGGTCCCAGCCTCCACCAAGTTAACCCAATGTGCCGTCAGAGATATATAGTGGCCCTGCCCGGCAGCACTCGTCCACGTGTCCGTGGTCAGGTGGACCTTGTCAGAAACGGCGTTGGTCAGGGCACGGATTATGTTGTCTGACACGTGCTGGTGCAGGGCTGGGACGGCACATCGGGAAAAGTAGTGGCGGCTGGGGACCGAATACCGAGGGGCGGCCGCCGCCATGAGGCTGCGAAAGGCCTCGGTCTCTACTAGCCTATAGGGCAGCATCTCCAGGCTTAGCAATCTGGAGATGTGCACATTAAGGGCTTGGGCGTGCGGGTGGGTTGCACTATATTTGCGTTTCCGCTCCAGCGTCTGGGGTATGGAGAGCTGAACGCTGGTGGATGCTGTGGAGGATCGTGGAGGTGACGATGGGGTTTTTGTGGCAGGGTCCTGGGCAGGGGGCTGACTATCAGCTGACACAGGGGAAGGAGCAGTGGTGTGCACGGCCGGAGGTGAACGCGCTTGTTGCCACTGAGTGGGGTGTATGCCTGCGCATACTGGTGGTAGTTAAGCTAGTAGTGGTGGAACCCCTGCTGATCCTGGTTTGGCAAATGTGGCACACCACAGTCCGTCGGTCATCCGGTGTTTCCTTAAAGAACCTCCAGACTTCTGAAAATCTAGCCCTCGCCGCAGGAGCCCTTGCCACGGGAGCTTCACTAGTTGACACATTTGGCGCTGATGCACCAGCTCTGGCCCTGCCTCTCCGTCTGGCCCCACCACTGCCTCTTCCAACCTGTTCTGGTCGAGGACTCTCCTCCGTCTCAGAAGCACTGTGTTCACCCGGCCTCTCAACCCAGCTTGGGTCTGTCACCTCATCATCCTCCGATCCCTCAGTCTGCTCCCCCCTCGGACTTTCTGCCCTGACAACAACTTCCCCACTGTCTGACAACCGTGTCTCCTCATCGTCGGACACCTCTTTACACACTTCTTCCAGTACGTCAACAAGGTCATCATCACCCACAGACTGCGACTGGTGGAAAACCTGGGCATCGGAAAATTGCTCATCAGCAACCGGACAAGTGGTTTGTGACTGTGGGAAGGGTCCAGAAAACAGTTCCTCAGAGTATGCCGGTTCAAATGGCAAATTTTGCTGGGAGGGGGCAGACTGGGGGGGAGGAGGCTGAGGTGCAGGAGCTGGAGGAGTGCCGATTTCGGTGACATGGGTGGACTGCGTGGAAGACTGACTGGTGGACAAATTGCTCGAAGCATTGTCGGCAATCCACGACATCACCTGTTCGCACTGTTCTGGCCTCAACAGTGCTCTACCACGAGTCCCAGTAACTTCAGACATGAACCTAGGGAGTGTAGCTCTGCGGCGTTCCCCTGCTCCCTCATAAGCAGGTGGTGTCTCACCCTGCCCAGGACCACGGCCTCTGACCCCTGCAGTAGTTGGACGCCCACGTCCCCGCCCTCGTCCTCTACCCCTAGCCCTCGGGTTAAACATTTTGAAAATGAGAGTTATAACTTGAATTTTTTTTTTAACTTTTTTTTTATTTTTTTGTGTTTTTTAGTTTTTAAAACCAAACGATGCTATCCTATTGCTATGGCTATTTTATAGCCAAGTATGAAAGCACACTGCTATGCCAGATGAGATGACGCTGAGTTATGAAAAAAATAAACGTAAAATAAAAAAGGAAATGGCAGACTGTGCCTAATTGAAATACAACCCTGGGCCCTAATAAATTTTCCCACTTCGGTCTTTGCGATGGATATGTGCGTCACTAAAACACAGTGGTCGCAAGTCTGACTCCAAATTGCTCACAATTTACTAGTAGATGCACTGCAACAACTACAGCCACCAGCAGATCAACCAGAAATCAAATATATATAACGCTACTGTAGGCGTAATTAAGCCGTTTGTATTCTCCTATGGCTATTTTCTAGCCAAGTATTACAGCACACTACTATGCCAGATGAGATGACGCTGAGTTATGAAAAAAATAAACGTAAAATAAAAAAGGAAATGGCAGACTGTGCCTAATTGAAATACAACCCCGGGCCCTAATAAATTTTCCCACTTCGGTCTTTGCGATGGATATGTGCGTCACTAAAACACAGTGGTCGCAAGTCTGACTCCAAATTGCTCACAATTTACTAGTAGATGCACTGCAACAACTACAGCCACCAGCAGATCAACCAGAAATCAAATATATATAACGCTACTGTAGGCGTAATTAAGCCGTTTGTATTCTCCTATGGCTATTTTCTAGCCAAGTATTACAGCACACTACTATGCCAGATGAGATGACGCTGAGTTATGAAAAAAATAAACGTAAAATAAAAAAGGAAATGGCAGACTGTGCCTAATTGAAATACAACCCCGGGCCCTAATAAATTTTCCCACTTCGGTCTTTGCGATGGATATGTGCGTCACTAAAACACAGTGGTCGCAAGTCTGACTCCAATTGCTCACAATTTACTAGTAGATGCACTGCAACAACTACAGCCACCAGCAGATCAACCAGAAATCAAATATATATAACGCTACTGTAGGCGTAATTAAGCCGTTTGTATTCTCCTATGGCTATTTTCTAGCCAAGTATTACAGCACACTACTATGCCAGATGAGATGACGCTGAGTTATGAAAAAAATAAACGTAAAATAAAAAAGGAAATGGCAGACTGTGCCTAATTGAAATACAACCCCGGGCCCTAATAAATTTTCCCACTTCGGTCTTTGCGATGGATATGTGCGTCACTAAGCGCAAAACACAGTGGTCGCAAGTCTGACTCCAAATTGCTCACAATTTGCTAGTAGATGCACTGCAACAACTACAGCCACCAGCAGATCAACCAGAAATCAAATATATATAACGCTACTGTAGGCGTAATTAAGCCGTTTGTATTCTCCTATGGCTATTTTCTAGCCAAGTATTACAGCACACTACTATGCCAGATGAGATGACGCTGAGTTATGAAAAAAATAAACGTAAAATAAAAAAGGAAATGGCAGACTGTGCCTAATTGAAATACAACCCCGGGCCCTAATAAATTTTCCCACTTCGGTCTTTGCGATGGATATGTGCGTCACTAAAACACAGTGGTCGCAAGTCTGACTCCAAATTGCTCACAATTTACTAGTAGATGCACTGCAACAACTACAGCCACCAGCAGATCAACCAGAAATCAAATATATATAACGCTACTGTAGGCGTAATTAAGCCGTTTGTATTCTCCTATGGCTATTTTCTAGCCAAGTATTACAGCACACTACTATGCCAGATGAGATGACGCTGAGTTATGAAAAAAATAAACGTAAAATAAAAAAGGAAATGTCAGACTGTGCCTAATTGAAATACAACCCCGGGCCCTAATAAATTTTCCCACTTCGGTCTTTGCGATGGATATGTGCGTCACTAAAACACAGTGGTCGCAAGTCTGACTCCAAATTGCTCACAATTTACTAGTAGATGCACTGCAACAACTACAGCCACCAGCAGATCAACCAGAAATCAAATATATATAACGCTACTGTAGGCGTAATTAAGCCGTTTGTATTCTCCTATGGCTATTTTCTAGCCAAGTATGAAAGCACACTACTATGCCAGATGAGATGACGCTGAGGTATGAAAAAAATAAACGTAAAATAAAAAAGGAAATGGCAGACTGTGCCTAATTGAAATACAACCCCGGGCCCTAATAAATTTTCCCACTTCGGTCTTTGCGATGGATATGTGCGTCACTAAAACACAGTGGTCGCAAGTCTGACTCCAAATTGCTCACAATTTACTAGTAGATGCACTGCAACAACTACAGCCACCAGCAGATCAACCAGAAATCAAATATATATAACGCTACTGTAGGCGTAATTAAGCCGTTTGTATTCTCCTATGGCTATTTTCTAGCCAAGTATTACAGCACACTACTATGCCAGATGAGATGACGCTGAGTTATGAAAAAAATAAACGTAAAATAAAAAAGGAAATGGCAGACTGTGCCTAATTGAAATACAACCCCGGGCCCTAATAAATTTTCCCACTTCGGTCTTTGCGATGGATATGTGCGTCACTAAAACACAGTGGTCGCAAGTCTGACTCCAATTGCTCACAATTTACTAGTAGATGCACTGCAACAACTACAGCCACCAGCAGATCAACCAGAAATCAAATATATATAACGCTACTGTAGGCGTAATTAAGCCGTTTGTATTCTCCTATGGCTATTTTCTAGCCAAGTATTATAGCACACTACTATGCCAGATGAGATGACGCTGAGTTATTAAAACAATAAACGTAAAATAAAAAGAAACTGGCAGACTGTGCCTAATTGAAATACAACCCCGGGCCCTAATAAATTTCCCACTTCGGTCTTTGCGATGGATATGTGCGTCACTAAAACACAGTGGTCGCAAGTCTGACTCCAAATTGCTCACAATTTGCTAGTAGATGCACTGCAACAACTACAGCCACCAGCAGATCAACCAGAAATCAAATATATATAACGCTACTGTAGTCGTAATTAAGCCGTTTGTATTCTCCTATGGCTATTTTCTAGCCAAGTATTACAGCACACTACTATGCCAGATGAGATGACGCTGAGTTATTAAAACAATAAACGTAAAATAAAAAGAAACTGGCAGACTGTGCCTAATTCTACTCAAACCCCTAATAAATTTTCCCACTTTGGTGTTTGAGGTGGATATGTGTGTCACTAAGAGCTAAACACAACGGTAGCAAGTCCCCCTGCAAATTCCTCACAATATGGTACTAGCTGCAAATAAAAAAAAAAAAAAATTATAACGTTATTGTAGCCCTAAGAAGGGCTGTTGGGTTCTTTTAGAATCACTCCTGCCTAACAGTAAGCTAATAGAACACCCTAACGCTTTCCCTGACCAGCAGCAGCTCTCTCCCTAGCGGCATCCAGACAGAGAATGATCCGAGCAGCGCGGGCAGCGGCTAGTCTATCCCAGGGTCACCTGATCTGGCCAGCCAACCACTGCTATCTACGTGTAAGGGTACCACGTCATGCTGGGTGGAGTGCAGAGTCTCCTGGCTTGTGATTGGCTCTGTTTCTGGCCGCCAAAAAGCAAAACGGCGGGAGCTGCCATTTTCTCGAGCGGGCGAAATACTCGTCCGAGCAACGAGCAGTTACGAGTACGCTAATGCTCGATCGAGCATCAAGCTCGGACGAGTATGTTCGCTCATCTCTAGTCCTGTGGGATTGGGTACACAGAGCCACTGGTCTGGGGTATCCATCTGAAGGGAGACAGTAGCTACAGGTAAGTACAGGATATAATTGCCCAGTTACAGTGACGTAGTCAAAGGGGAGGGGGGAAAAGAGAGCTGTGGGTGCTGTAGTTACATGACTCGATAACTCGGGAGGATGGAGACAGACACCCCCATGACTCAGGTGTCTGCGCTGGCAAAGAACAAGGTACTTTTTTCAACTTTCTTTTGAGGTAATAGGAAAAATTGCTATTTTATTATTAAATCAATTAAATCTAATCAATATGGTGGCCGGTAGAAACCATCTCCAGACCATTACGTCATATTTAATAACGATTTGTTACAGAATTATCTCCTTAGGCAGAGATTATACATATAAAAGTCATAGTGCTGGGAAACCCCTCTAGATAGGCTCTCTATGTTGGCTTTCGGCCCAAAGTCAATAGTGATCTAACCGGTCTCCCAGGAAGCGGAGACCTTTGTTCTTCTATAAGATGGTATTGGAAAATGTAATCAATATTGTAAGCTGTTTATTCTATACACAGAGGTAGAAAGCTGTATACATCCAGACGTATCCAACGTACACCATTGTGTAGTATGGGCCCCGGGTGATTAACCCCTTTAAAACTGGGCAGGTTCTTTATAATGATCGAATTCTTCAGTGGTTGAGATAAATCATTCATTATTGGGACAGTCAGGTATAGGGAGAAGGTTAATTATTATCTGGAATAACATGGTAATTGTGTCATGGTAAGAGAACTTAGTTATAAGTTATAGTGGGGGTATTAGTAAATGGGGGGCTGTTGCACTTTACTTCAATCTGTCCGGTAAAAATAATCTCCATAGTGGGCAGCAAAATTAGAAATGATTTCTTCTTGCTCCCTCTTCCCAAACTGATCCTTCCGGTCTCCACTTCCTAGGTTTCTCCTGACAGGAAATACTCAGAACGGCATCTCAACCAATCACTGACTGAGATGGGTCACCGTTCTAACCAATGATTTGCTGAGTAGCTTCTCCTAGTACTTCCTGTGCTGTTGGGAGATACTCAGGAAGTGAAGTGTAACGGGGACCAGAATAATTTTTTGGGATAAATAGATGTCAACTAGTAGTTATAGAGAGAAAGTTTCGCCACATTCACCCACCCCAACTCTTTGTATCCTTTAAATTCCAACAACACCAAAGGGTCCTCTATAATGGACAATTGTCCACCTTTAGCTGCTTTTGATGGACAGTAATGGTACTTCTTCTGCTTTGATAGACAATGGTGGTCCTTCAGATGACACGTTGATTGACAATGTTGGAGCTTTAGTTGCTTTTGATGGACAGTAATGGTACTTCTTCTGCTTTGATAGACAATGGTGGTCCTTCAGATGACATGTTGTTTGACAATGGTGGAGCTTTAGCTGCTTTTGATGGACAGTAATGGTTCTTTTAGTTCATTGATAGACATTTGTGGCCCTTCAGCTGCTATTCTGATAGAGTAGTGGTCCTTTAGCTGCTTGAATGGACTCTTCAAACCTCAAAACACCCTAATTGTAGTATAAGAGGTCATCATTTGTGTGTATTTGCTCTGCCATTACTGCTGCTATATACACCCTGTGGATCAGCAAGAAAATTCTCCATGACACTGGACATCTTCTGTTATGGTGGTTCCAAGCCCTCCATATAAAAACACCTGCCCATAAGATAGTCAGCTGGTCCTCTAAGGTTGGTGGATTACCAACCTTCTCTCTGATATGGAGACCTTCAGGCATGGCCATAAGCTTCTACCACTTTCTTCTACATATTATCAATGTAGGATATGAATATGGTCCTGAAGTCTAGATCAAACCTTTCCATGTGATCCCTTTAAAATTGTGATCCTCTTGGCTGCGTCGTTCACACACGAGTGATCGGAATTTTCCATGTGACACAGCGAAAGTTAATTAATAAACGCACATTAGCAAAAAATCCATTCCTTGTAATCTCTTGTGTGTCAGCGCTCAATATCATAAACAGTGAAGGATTTAAAAGGTGGCTTAAAACATTCGATTGTAAAAGTTACCCAATATTCACTTGATTTTTTTTACTTGAAATATCTGCAGAGGAAACATTGAGAGGGTGAATCACTTTATGTTGTGCCATTTAGTGTGTTACATAAAACCTATTGAGACAATTTGGGCAGAAGATTGGAGGTGCACATAGGCAAAACAGCGCTCAAAGGTGCAACAGGGCACAGAAGGTAAAGGGCTCATATGCTCGAAATAGCAGGCACTACCAAAAAGAGAAAGAAGAGCATATAATGCTAAAACTGTTTTAGCATTATATGCTCTTCTTTCTCTTTTTGGTAGTGCCATTTAGTGTGTTAGCCTACTGAGGTCAGGGTGGAAGGTTGGGACATCAGGTTCCTCACTTCCCTGGCTTCCAAATTCAGAAGGGGTACCACCACAACTTTTGCTACTTGGTTGACACTTAAGCAATAACCCAGGTGGAAGTAGGAAACATAGGGATCCCCATACTTTATGGGGCCTTCAGTCTCAGGTTTCTGGTGGACCCATGTGGCATGCTACAATTTTTATACACTAGGGTTAAAGATACCAAGCGGGTGAATGGCCCATCAGGACTTTGCGCCTTCTGCTTCAAGTAGTTTGGATCTGTAAAGCCCGTGGCCTCTTCAGAAGAACTAGAAATAAAAGTGTTGTAGCATGATGCGTTTCATGTCTTGGTTTGATGTCTTGGTGTATCTTTAACCCATTCTTAGACGATCTACTGCTGGGAAGCAAATCTCTGGATTGAGATTGTGGTTGCAAGTTGAGGGGTCCAAGACTCAAGCCCATTAGGGCTAGTGATTTCCCCTTGAGTAGTGACAGATGATAATATACCCTCAAAGGTGTCATATTGAGTAACATATTATAATACCACCCAGTTCTAAATTCAGTGTTGGTGGAGCTAATACAATAGTGCCTAAAAATGACTGCACAGAATAACCTAAGCCTCACTTAATATTGAGGAGAATTTAGTGGTTGAAGGGGGGGTGGGGGGCAACCACAACAATCTTACTTATGGCTACAGGGGGACAATATGAATAATGGCTACTGTTGGAGAGGTCAACATGACTAATGGCTTTGAGGGCAATATGAATAATGGCTACTTTGGGGGCACTGTAACTTGGCTATTATGGGGGGGGGGTCACTATGACTTTTGACCTAAGACCGCATGTACATAAACGCTTTTTGACGCTGTGAGTTGGCCCTTTATCAGTGGCTAGCAACCTGGGCACTGGGCTCATACACTATGGGCGAATTCACACAACCGTATGCCTATCTCTGTAGAGATGCACGGAGCAAGGGAAAGATAGGCGTATCCTTTCTGTCCCCCGCGTGGCACCATTTCGCTCCTTGCGCCAATTGCCATCTATGGGGAAAGTATGTACGTCCGCAAGGTTGCGCTCGTACATACTCCCCCCCCATATGTTCCTGTAAATTCAGCCTAAGCCATGGATTCCATGGTCCCATGCATAAGCTAATTGCCAAAGCCAGAGAGGATGGAACAGGACCTCATTAGCCGATGACATACATGCCAAAAAAAAATACCCTCTGGCTTAGAATGAGGGAGTAGGGTTCGGTGCTTATTTTGGCATAATGAGGGGAATGGACCCCTTTAGGAATTTTGCCAAGGGACCCAGAGGACTCTAGTTACAACACTGGATTTGTCCTTCTATGATGAGGTGGAAGGTCCTGACGGGGTAGTATATTACATATTCCTAATGTAATATGGGCGCTGATAATACAATACTGTTGAATATAACAATTGCTCAGAATAACCTAATGCAAAAATTTACTTCTATAGTGAGCTGGAAGGTCCTGGCAGGGCAGTACAGAGATATCTCCCAATGATATGTTGGTGAAGATGATACAGTAGATGTTTATAAAATGGCTGCACATAATTACCTAATCCACACTTAATATTGAGGGCAGTGTAGTTTTATGGTGAGTTGGAAGGTCCTGGCAGGGCAGTATAGAGATACCTACTAATGCTGTGTTGGTGAAGCTAATACAATAGTTGTTAATAAAATGACTGCACAGAATTACCCAATCCACACTTAATATTGTATTGAGAAGAATGTAGGTCTATGAGGTGGAAAGTTGTGGCAGGGCAATACAGACCGTATAGATCTATGATCATGTCATTGATGTGGAAGGTCCTGGCAGGGCACTACATAGATACCTCACAATGCAATATGGGTGGAGCTAATACAATAGTGCTTAATTAACTTCAATGATGAATGTGGTGGCTGTGATGAAAATGAAGAAAGTACAACAAAAAAGTTTTTACTTAAAAAGTTTATTCTATTCTGTAACACGCAGTGAAGAAGTTTAGGCGATTTTTTTACTGGTTCTTGTGAAAGAAACACCTCCAGCTTCCGAAACCTGAGAATGAAGAAGAACGTTACAGACAAATATTACTGATGTAACTTATACATGGTCATATGGTGGAGGAGGTGATATGCTACACTGTTGCTACCCCTTCCCCATCCCAGAAATCTTTATCAGGTCACTTAAAGGGGTGTTCTAGTATCCACAAGTTGTTGATAGGGGATAAGTTGCTGATCAGTGCGGTCAGAGTTGCAAATTATGTGAAAGGGGGTCCATTGCATGTGCGATTTTCATATGGGGTAAAATGGACTCTCATTATGTATTGGAGTTTCACCGATAAGCAAGTGTTGATCAGGTGATAACTTGTCATTTCTGGACAAACCCTTTTAACTATAATGTATCGCGCTGTGACTATTGCCTACTGTGAAGGCACTGTGACTATTGGCTTCTGTGGGGGCACTGTGACTATTGGCTTCTGTGGGGGCACTGTGACTATTGGCTTCTGTGGGGGCACTGTGACTATTGGCTTCTGTGTGGGCACTGTGACTATTGGCTTCTGTGGGGGCACTGTGATTATTGTCTACTGTGGGGGCACTGTGACTATTGGCTTCTGTGGGGGCACTGTGACTATTGGCTTCTGTGGGTGCACTGTGACTATTGGCTTCTGTGGGGGCACTGTGACTATTGGCTTCTGTGGGGGCACTGTGACTATTGGCTTCTGTGTGGGCACTGTGACTATTGGCTTCTGTGGGGGCACTGTGATTATTTTCTACTGTGGGGGCACTGTGACTATTGGCTTCTGTGGGACATTGTGGCTTTTGGCTAGAAGGGGGCACTGTGACTATTGCCTACTGTGGGTGCACTGTGACTATTGGCTTCTGTGGGACATTGTGACTATTGGCTAGAAGGGGGAACTATGACTTTTAGGTCCTCAGTGGTCAGACTGTGTTATTAGCAAGAAACCCCCTTTAACTGAACATACATGATGAATTACAGAACTCCTTTCCTCATGCCCCCGTGACCGTACTTCCTGTTTTTCCCCTTCCCTTTAATTTCAGCCTAAATACGAATAATAGATGCGCTCACCTCCACAAGTTTCCCTCCAACAATCTCGGATGAATGCTTGTATTTGCCAAAGTCAACGACGATCCTCCCTCCTTCGCGCTGGACGGTTGCCTGTAGAGAAGGATTCCAGGATTAGTCATTGCGATTTGGAATCATGTAAAGATGTCCAGCAGACATTGAGAGACTGCTACTGCTCATGTTATGCAACAAGCAAGAAAATGACACCACCCGCAGGATGTCAGTGGAATTGCAGTCAAAGTTTTTTAAACTTTTTCACCCTTCCATAGGTGTATATGTAATTAAAGGTTATTGCATTCCATAGTTATCACATTATAAGACTAATAGGGAGCAAGGGAGTCAAATACAGTGCGCCACCTATAGGCAATGAGTGGTACCACGCTTTATTAAAGATGGAAATTTTGTACTAAAATTGATGGGATCATTGCATCATCTGAATATAAAAGAGTTTCTATGGTGAGAGCAAGAAAGTATAGCGCCACCAGAAGGTTTTTATAGGTATTGCATGATATGAAAAATCTTAGGCTTACCTTAAACTTCTTTCCGCTCATGGTCTCCATCTCAGACTCCTTTCCTACGGTGAATTTATTGGTCATGGTGTGGCCGGGGTAGATCTGGGACCATGTGAAGTCATCACCATTTTGGACGACTTCAGTGGTGAATTTGAAGTCTTTTCCTTTTTGGATGGTCTCAGCTGGGATCCCTAAGAAGGGTACAAATAATAGTGCATTTCAGGCATGTTGTGAATGCCATTCCTGGTCTTACTATTCCCATACTTGCTTTAATACTCTGTACTGCTGTGAGCATTTTCAAAATTCAATTTACATGAAAAATTAATATTGATGGTGCACAAAATTCTAACAAACAGCTACAAGGCTTGTGACATTACATGGTGATAGGACATTTCCTTGACATGTCTCAAAAGGTCTGATCTTAGAACCTGCTACACAGGCGCCGCTTAGCTTTTATTGCAGAAAACTTTTTCAGTTCTAAGTTTTATTGTTCCATCTGAATGATTAATGTTTCACTATTAAAAATGGGGCTCTACAGCAGCTGCAGTGTGCATTTACGACTGCAGAACATCATGATGCATACCTAAGCTACTGCAGAACATCATAATGCACACCTCAGCTGCTGCAGAACATTATAATACACATCTAAGCTGCTGCGAAAATTCATAATACACACCTCAGCTACTGCAGAACATCATGATTTACCCCTCATCTCCTGCAAAACTTCATAAAAGACACCTCAGCTGCTGCAGAACATCGTAATACACACCTCAGCTGCTGAAGAACCTCATATTACACACCTTAGCTGATGGAGAATCTCATAATGCACACCTCAGCTGCTGCGGAGCATCATAATACACACCTTATCTGCTGCAGAGCATTAAAATACACACATCGACTGCTGCGGAACATCATAATTTACACTTCATCTGCTGCAAAACTTCATAATACACACCTCAGCTGGTGCAAGAGGTTCTGCAGTAGCCGATAATGTCCCCTATTATAAATATATATAAAAATTAAGGAGTCACTTGATATTTTCATGCCTTGTCTTACCGATGGTCTGCATGAAGCTTTCGTAGTTCTCCTGGCTTTCCACCTCGTATTTTCCAGTGAAGCTCATGGTTGCTGGACAGGTGAGACTGAGTGGAGTAGGATAGAGGTGAGGACAGAGGAGAAGATACTGAGCTGAGCAGACTGAGGCTTTTTAAACCATTTTACCCCGACCCCTTCCTGCTCAGATTTTACAAAGAACAATGTGGTTGGTCCAACCTTGACCAATCCGGACAGCGACGTGGTGAATCACCCGCCCGGGTGTTATCACACTACAGATAAACTCTAGAGTTTATGGCTCTGAAATCCTGCAAGTCTTTAGAGATAATGAAAAAAAAATTTCTTCCAGTTGTAATAATTTTTAAGGCAATTTTTAAGGCAATGGATGGGTGAAATGGTGCAAATTCTTAAAACTATAGCGATCTGGATTCGCCAATATGAATGTAAATTTTGGAGGATGTATTCCCAGAACTTTGTTTTGTGACATTATAAAAAAGTATTTATTCATTAAAATCCCTGCTCATTTTGGGGCTTAGGAGTCCAGTGGGCGGTCCCAGTGTCAGACTGGGTTGTCTTATTCCCACCAGAGAAAATTACTGTATATACTCGAGTATAAGCCGACCCGAGTATAAGCCGGGACCCATAATTTTACAACCAAAAACTGGGAAAACCTATTGACTCGAGTATAAGCCGAGGGTGGGAAATGCATTGGTCACAGACTCAGCCAAGTATATAGCCAGCCAGCCCCCTATAATATACAGCTTGCCCCCAGTAGTATACAGCCTGCCCCCAGTAGTATACAGCCTGCCCCCAGTAGTATACAGCCTGCTCCCAGTAGTATACAGCCTGCCCCAGCCTGCTCCCAGTAGTATACAGCCACCCCAGCCAGCCCCCAGTAGTATACAGCACTGCCCAGCCTGCCCCCAGTAGTATACAGCCACCCCAGCCAGCCCCCAGTAGTATACAGCCACCCCAGCCAGCCCCCAGTAGTATACAGCCACCCAGCCTTCCCCCAGTAGTATACAGCCACCCCAACCTGCCCCCAGTAGTATACAGCCTGCCCCCCAGTAGTATACAGCATGCCCCCAGTAGTATACAGCCACCCCAGCCTGCTCCCCAGTAGTATACAGCATGCCCCGAGTAGTATACAGCCACCCCAGCCTTCCCCCCAGTAGTATACAGCATGCCCCCAGCAGTATACAGCCACCCAGCCTGCCCCCAGTTGTATACAGTGTGCCCCCAATAGTATACAGCCACCCCAGCCTGCCCCCCAGTAGTATACAGCATGCCCCCAGTAGTATACAGCCACCCCAGGCTGCCCCCCAGTAGTATACAGCATGCCCCCAGTAGTATACAGCCACCCCAGCCTGCCCCCCAGTAGTATACAGCATGCCCCCAGCAGTATACAGCCACCCAGCCTGCCCCCAGTTGTATACAGTGTGCCCCCAGTAGTATACAGCCACCCCAGCCTGCCCCCCAGTAGTATACAGCGTCCCCCCACTAGTATACAGTCAGCCCAGAATTAGAAAAAAAAAACGTATTTACTCACCCTCCGGTGGCCCCGATGCGCAGCGCTGCTCCCCCGATGTCATCGCGGCTCCTCTTCTGTCTTCCCGGCTCCTCTTCTTGCTTCCGCGCCGTCTTCTGTCTTCTTTAACATCGCGTTGGGCGCCGCAACTGTTCTCTCCCGTGCGGCACCTAGTATGACGCGCCGCTGCTGACGTCATACTAGGTGCCGCACGGGAGAAGAACAATGGCGGCGCCCAGCAAGATGTTAAAGAAGACAGAAGACGGCGCGGAAGCAAGAAGAGGAGCCGGGAAGCCTGAAGACGAGCCGCGATGACATCGGGGGAGCAGCGCTGCGCATCGGGGCCACCGGAGAGAGTAAATAAGTTTTTTTTTTTAGTCCATTTTTAATAATTTTTTTAAAGTATTGACTCGTGTATAAGCCGAGGGGATGTTTTTCAGCACATTTTTTGTGCTGAAAAACTCGGCTTATACACGAGTATATACGGTAATCTGGGGCACACTCTTCATTATCCGCCTGGAAATAGATTCTAACTTCTTCCAAATTGGGTTGCTTTCTGTTGGACCTCTGAGGTTCAGTATGTAGTAGGGTTGAACCAGGGCCCACCGGAGGATCCTCTGGTACTCTGGTGGGCCAGTCCGAAATTGGGCGGTCCTACTTACTGATAGACAGTCATCTCTTCATGCTTTATACAAGGAGGGCTGTGATTTATCATGTATTGAAGCTGTCTTATCAGAGATAGAGAATCATTCTACTGTGATTGGACATATACAGTCATGGCCATAAGTTTTGAGAATGACACAAATATTATATTTTCACATGATGTGTTGCCCTCTGGTTTGTCAGATGTTTTTATCACATACAGAAATACAAGTGCAATCATATTATGAGGAACAAAAGCTTTTATTGTCAGGTAGAAGGAGTTACTGCAGCAAGTCAGTATTTGCAGTGTTGACCCTTCTTCTTCAGGACCTCTGCAATTCTCCCTGGCAGCTCTCAATCAACTTCTGGACCAAATCCTGACTGATAGACGCCCATTCCTGCACAATCAATGCTTGCATTTTGTCACAATTTGTTGGTTTTTGTTTGTCCACCCGTCTCTTGATGATTGACCACAAGTTCTCAATGGGATTAAGATCTGGGGAGTTTCCAGGCCATGGACCCAAAATCTCTATGTTTTGTTCCCTGAGCCATTTAGTTATGATCTTTGCTTTATGGCAAGGTGCTCCATCATGCTGGAGAAGCCATTGCTCATCACCAAACTGCTCCTGGAGGGTTGGAAGAAGTTTCTCTTGGAGAACATTCTGGTCCCATTCTTTATTCATGGATGTGTTTTTAGGCAAGACTGTGAGAGAGCTGATTCCCTTGGCTGAGAAGCAACCCCACACATGAATGGTTGTAGGAGGCTTTACAGGTGGCATGAGACAAGACTGATGGTATCGCTCAACTTGTCCTCTCCCAACAAGCTGTTTTCCAGATGTTCCAAACAATCGGAAAGGGAATTCATCAGAGAAAATGACTTTACCCCAGTCCTCAGCAGCAAGCTCTGCACTGCTCTTAGCCCGTTCCTGAAGCTGAAACACTTTTAAAAGACGGTCCTGGTGCTTGCTGGTCCTTCTTGGGCGCCATGGAGCCTTTTTGGTAACAATGAAACCTCTCTCCTTGAATTCCTTGATTATGCGATAGATTGGTGACTGAGGTGCCATCTTTTTAGCTGGTATACTCTTCCCTGTTAGACCAGTTTTGTGCAGTGCAATGATGACTGCATGTGTTTCTTTAGAGATAACCATGGTTAACAGAAGAAAAACAATGATGCCAAGCACTAGCCTCCTATTAAAGTGTCCAGTGGTGTGATTCAAACTTAATCATGACAGATTGATCTCCAGCCCTGTCCTCATCAGCACCCACACCTGTGTTACTGGAGCAATCACTGACACCATGTTAGCTGCTCCTTTTAAGGCCTGCAATTAAGTTGAAATGTGTTTTGGTTGAAAAAGTTCATTTTCTAGGCAAATATTGACTTTGCAATTAATTGCTGTTAGGCTGATCACTCTTTATAACATTCTGGAGTATATGCAAATTGCCAGAGAGAGAGAGAGCATTGTGTAGGACCGCCCACTGAACTCTCAAGCCCATAATGACCAGGAATAAAAAATTCCACTGTGTACTGATCTTTTTCACATTAAACTAGATATCAATCTGCTCAACTCCACCTCTTAAGGGTTGCTTTATACTATATAAAAGTTGATTTGTAGAGTATAATATATAGATTAATAAATAAATGGGGGATTTATTCAGTTTTTCAGCGGTTAAGCAATGCATATTAATGTTATAATCAGGGTATAGTGTACATTATAATATTTTGAGAGGTCACGGTGTAATCTGTTTATTGTCGGGGGTGTATATTATTTTGAAGCACAGTGTTGTTATCAAGGGGAGTGATATTTAGGGGCGCAGTGTGAGGTAGTATTGCAACTAGCTTCAGGCATCCCAGTCTGACATGGATTACAAGTTACATGGTCCTGTAATGTTGCGGCACCAATCAGAGAGGTTTTTGGGAATTTGTGATGACATGAATATACCATCTGTTAGAAGAAGTCAGTTATGTATTTCAGGAATGAGACAAAAAATAAACATTTTAATGAAGGAAAAAAAAATACCACTCATTGTGATTCCAGTGGAAGACCACAGAACGTTTCTGGAAGGTGCCCAAGTAAATTTCCAATTAAAATGATCAAGCAAACCAAAAAGTGGAAATGCTAAAATGAGTGCCGCTCCTTTCCTTGTTAAAATGGTAATATATGATACAGGATCAAAAAGTAATTGCATATCTAAGTCAGTGAACGAAAATAGTCTGCATCAAAGGCGTTTGTAGTATAGAGACAAACCAAGCACCACGGATAGAGAGAGGCAGGCACTGCATGGTCTCATCCACAGCGCTACATGGGTTGGGGTATTTGCTAATGGGGTCCTTGCTCTATGGTATAGGACACTATAGTATGTACAATCGGCTCCAATCCTACTGCTTTACCATATGCTACTTACAGATAGTATACCATATACAATCTGCTCAGCTCCTCCTGCTCTATAACATGCCACCTGCAGATAGGACACTATGTACAATCTGCTCAGGTCCTACTGCTCTATAACATGCTGCCTGCAGATAGGACACTATGTACGATCTGCTCAGCTCCTCCTGCTCTATAACATGCTGCCTGCAGATAGGACACTATGTACAATGTGCACAGCTCCTCCTGCTCTATAGCATGCTGCCTGCAGATAGGATACTATGTGCAGTCTGTTCAGCTTTGATTATAACAGCTTGTTTCATAGAACTGGCGCACAATGATAATTGGTGGGAAAAGCAAACAACTGACTTTATGGCCTTTACAGAAAGCTCATGCAGTTGAATCACTTAATACAGACATAAAATTTCCAGCCACAGAAACCCAAGCAAAGTTCATTCCCTCCGGTAGATGAAGACACGGCCGCTCCCGCACGTCAATCCCCTCGTTATGAAGTCCTGCCAAAATCCAAGTAATAGGCGGCCATTAAAACTGAGCGTCCAAGAAGTGTGTGATAGTCATAAAAATGCTTAAAGAATGGAGAATTCTACTCACTGCAAAGATAAAAGTCAATAAATTCATTACTGGTGATACAAGTTACTCCACATGCGCCTCAGTGGGGGAGAGAAGACATTCAGGAGGTATCAATACAGTATCTATACACCAAGAACAATATCATCATACTAATACTGCCAAGAGTTATGGCCTGGAAGTATAGGGGGCGCTATTGAGTGCGTGGCTACTGCAGGAGAGATGTCGTATTACATGCTGCCTATTAAAATCAATGGGGACTATATAGTACATGGTGGTGTTGAGTTGGCCAGAACATTACAAAGGTCACCCCATGGCTACTAGAGCCTCAACTTAAAGGGGTTGTCCACTTGACCTCATGTATTTTGTAATGTGTGTGTAATTGTGCGGGGAAGAATATGAGGTAATTTACTAATATACATCTAGTGATAGTTCTGCTCCACTTTCTTGATATTAAAAGTGAATCCTCCTGTCTTTTACCTCATTATTTTACCTCATGTATTTTACCTCATTATTTTACCTCACGGCTTTTACCTCATCATTTACCTCATGTCTTTTACCTCATTATTTTACCTCACGTATTTTACCTCATTATTTTACCTCATCATTTTACCTCATCATTTTACCTCATGTCTTTTACCTCATCATTTTACCTCATGTATTTTACCTCATGTCTTTTACCTCATCATTTTACCTCATGTATTTTACCTCATTATTTTACCTCACGGCTTTTACCTCATCATTTACCTCATGTCTTTTACCTCATTATTTTACCTCACGTATTTTACCTCATTATTTTACCTCATCATTTTACCTCATCATTTTACCTCATGTCTTTTACCTCATCATTTTACCTCATGTATTTTACCTCATGTCTTTTACCTCATCATTTTACCTCACGTCTTTTACCTCATCATTTTACCTCATGTATTTTACCTCATCAGCCAGAGATTCCTGACCATAACATGGCCGCAGATGGAGGGTCATGTGATCTCTATCTGTCCATGAGCAATCGCCCTGCCAAGACCTGACTACTATGCTAAGTCCAGTGCGTGGCCTCTTCTCCTTGTGGGGACATCACACCGGAGACATTACTTGCTCTATGTCACCGGGGAACACAGAAGCCACTGATTGGCCGCGGTGAATTCTGTGACCACCAATTAATCCAACCAAATCGGAACAGTCAGTGAAATCAGCGCAGGAATTGGGAGGTATAGCATGGTGCGCATACTCTATTTTCTACTTATTTCTGTCCTGGCCACTGTATGCTTTTCCAGAAAACCCTGTCAGATGGTCACTTACTTTTCAACTAACATTGCATCAATCAATATTAAAAATAATCACAAGAAACTTAGTAATACATCTTATAAGAGCAAAATGACTCTGTCTCCTCTTACTTTGCTTTTATCATCCTCCTTCTTTCCTAATAACTTAACTTTTTCTTTTTAACTTCTTCTGAATTCCACCTTGCTCATTGAGAAGTCGATACAGAGGGGAGGGGGAGTGGTGAGTCACAGCAGCTAGGTCTCCACTAAGAATCTTTTAGACAACGACAACCTACAGACAGGGGCGGAATAAGACTGCCATGGACCCTGGTCTGTATGAATATTATAGCGCCTACAAGTCTGGAATCACGTCCTACATCTGGTACTAGAATCAGCTTCTGGTGAAGGGAGGATGTGTCCCTTCTGCTGCTTTCTAATCTGCTGTTTCTGCCATTTCAGGGGCTTTTTAGGACCTTTAAAGGTCTTAAAATGGCTCTTGTGTACATGTATACAGGAGAGCAGGAACAGATGGATAAGGATTTTTGGTAACCAGAGAGTTAAATCTGCGTAAAAAAAATAGAATTTTCTAGTACTAATTGCAACATGAAGGAAGTTGGGTTCTGTTTCACTGCATCTACACAAGGCTGGTGAGGAAGGGGTCATTCACTTAGTTTTATGAGTTCATGAACTAACACCAGATAACAGGGCACGACCATAAACTAAATCCTGGTAACTTGTGGTGTAGTTGGAGGACACATCGGGAGACGTACAGCTAATCCTCATGTAGTGAGATGGGATGTCAACTAACCCGAGGTCACCGGCCAGTGTGATGCTGAATAGATTGGCACCATATCTATCAAGTACACATGTCGCTCTTCAACTCTGTAGATCCCACCAAAGATCAAAAATTTGTGACATTTCCTGACATTTTGGGCACTAAGGTAGTCTATTATATTAATAACATGGCTGCTTACTCCATAAACAGTGCCACTCCTGTCCACAGGATGGGTCTGGTATTGGGGCCATAAAAGTGATTGATCTGGATGGATTGTTGTGACCCCGACATCAGAGGTGTGTAGAAAATGGCAGATCTAGTCTCTACAAGTCATAAATTATAGTCTTAAGTCTATGAGATTTCAGAGTTAACCCAGACCAGCCCTAGGCCACCAGTGATATTGCCATTGTCCCCTTCTCTACCCAAGGCCACCAAAGAGATCTATGTAAGCCCCTTCCATACCCTAGATCACAAGAAACGTTGGCCTTCACCTCACCAAGACTACCAGTTATGATGACCATCCATCTGTTTAGTGGAGACATTTTTATATTTGAGATGTTTTTGGAGGTGGCCACAGGGGGACCACAGTTGGTTGGGTCTGCCCTGCTCTGACAAAATCCTAGATCCTAGGAAATCCCTTTAAAGGTCTTCACCCATAATGGACATTTATCCCTTTTCCTGTGGGACAGGGACTACACCTAATGATGTTTTTTTTTAATGGTCCATAGTTTCCCTCTGTATGGGAATCTGGCGTTGGATGCAGGGAACCCCCTGATTTCTACTTCACGAGTAGTCACAGTTTAGTGGTGTCTGACCTGGATAAGTTGAGACAACAATGCATAGTATCAGAGAATGTGGTTGGTGGACAAGCAGAGGTTAGAGAAGGTAGTGTAGTTACATGATTGGTATAACAAGCCAAGGTCAGGGCATTCAGAACAGGCCAAACATCTTCTGAAGGACATGGGGAACCTTATTGCTCGGACATCTTTTGAAAGGAATCTGGTCTTTGATGCAGGGAAACACCTGCAGGAGTAGTCCTTACCCAAACAGGCAAAGAGACAGTAGTGAATAGTATCAAAAGGACAACCTAAGTATGTGGTTGGTAGACAAGTAGATGTTAGGGCATGTACAGTGCTTGTACCGAAAATTGCATGTTAGGGTCCACAGAACACAAACCAGGATTTCAGTCAGCTGCGATCAGTGCTGGTACATATCTCGGGTGTTATCCTTTACATGGCATGGGCAAAGGGAAGCAACAAGATGGTAAAGGGTTAAACGCCGTGAGTGTTGCTTGCAATGGTGCTTGGATTCAGGTCCACGAAACTGGACTTTTGGCCAAAACCGCCAGACCCGAAAACCGATGGGTCCACTCTTTACTAATAACAAGCTTAGTTCAAGAAACAGGCTAAACGCCTTTACAGGGACACAGGCACCTTATTGCTGAGGTCCCTTCCAATAGGGAAAGGTGACTTAAAGGAAATCTACCACCAGAATCAAGTATGATAAACCCAGGACACTTACTCATTGATCCAGGCACCATGGTTGTGGCAATCTTCTTATATTTGTTATCCATGACCACCTTACTTCTAAAATCAACTTTTAAAATTATGTTAATGAGCTAAAAAGTCTTTGATGGGTGTTACCAGAGGCACTCCCTGCTGCAGATTCACAGGCTGTTACACTGTGCAAGGAGCACTCAACCCCTCCCACTGTGTGCCAAAACTTCCTCTGCTGCAGTGATATTACATCAGGTAGGTGCTGAGGGCACATGGGGAGGGTGAAACAATGTAACAACCTGTGGATCTGCTGCACAGAGGGGCTCTGGTAACAGACCCAGAGCTGCTCAGGCTTCATTAGCATAATTGTAAAAGTTGGTTTTAGAAGGAAGGAGGCCATGGACAACAGATATAAGAAGATTACCACAGTCACGGTGCCTGGATCTATGAGTAAGTGCCCAGGATGGATTCCACCCCAGGACCCAATTGTGCTGAGCACTGAGCCTCCATGCTGACCCTTTCTTGTTATTCCCAAAGATAAATGTTTCTCAAGGACAGCGGAAGAATAAGAAACAATTAAGACATTGAGTAATTAATTCAATTAATAAGGACAAATGACAAATGAATCCCCGTCAGCGCGTGAACATGTTACATCGGCGCCGCACAAGAGGCTGTGACAGGGTGACAAGCGGCTGCGCATAGTAACACGGAAAGTCATGACACCGGGGTGTCAGAGAGATTGTCAACGCTGGAGGCAAATCAAAGCCACACGGAGGATACACACAAAGGTGTCACTGCTACGACGTGGATGGTGAAATCATTACTTAAAGTGATGTTTGTTTTTTGGCAATAAAGTTTTATTTTTTTTAATGAGAATAGGTGTGTAGCCCATGAAGTGTTTTTATTTGCATGTTATTGATGTTATAGCGGAGATGTATTTATTAAGGTTATGTGATTATGTAGTATCTTATGCTTTATATTGTATTGGTGTGTACACGCAACATACTGTATGTTTATTGTATGTCCGTTCTGTGCTTTTATGTAGTATGTTACACATGTATTTTATTATTATTATTCAAAGTTTGTACAGCCATTACTGCAGCAATTCCTCCATGTGACCCCTGCTTCCTGTCATTGAATAGAAACCTCGCCAAAAAAAACATGTAAAATGTCATCTTTCTTCTAATATAGCCATGACCCATGGCAACCAATCAGAGCTCAGCTTTGCTTTCCCCACAGCTGTTTATAAAATGAAAGCTAAGGTCTGATTGGTTGCCATGAGCAATCACAAAGGATCTGCTCTCAAACACTAGTGAAGGGAATTACGGCTCTTCTTAAAGGCTTGTATGGCTCCCTATGAAATATATAACGGGGAGCCGCGGGCCAGTCAGTCACACCACTCCAGTTTTAACCCGATTTTTTTGGGTTTAAAGAGGGCGTGGTTAGCTGTTTAGGAGTTTAGTGAGCTCATGTCAGCCGGCTCTTTGTGCCGGCTCGTTTGCGAAGGACCCATCACTATCAGACACTACTGATAAATCTCCCCGTGATTTTTCCTTATGGAGGAGCAAGTCTACCAAGGTCTACAGAAGAAAAGACCACCCAAGAGACCACTTTTCAATACAGTTTTAGGTAGTTGTCTCACTGTGTACAATACAGAGTCCAGGCTCCCAATGTAGTGTTACCTCTCTGCTCTGGGTAATTGAGGGGGGTCCTAGAAGAAATGACCCTGGCAATCTGATATAATAGTATCTGCAGTGGAAAGCCAATGTTAAAGGGACTATCACCCTTAAAGGGAATGTCATTAGATTTCACCCCATACAACTAGCAGCCCCCATAGGTAGGGGATGAAAAACCTTATTTTATCAAATACTTCTTATTTGGTTTTTAAAATGTAAGTCCTGTTTAAGATATGGACATTGATGCTCATCTGGGGAGAAGAGGGAATGGATGGGGCATTCCTTCTTCTCCCAAGATAAGAATCAATGTCCATATCTTAAACAGGCTTTTCCATGAAAGAAAGTTCTCAAATTTAAATCCCCAAAATGATCATTTTTAACCCCATACTCTGCAATTCAGTCAGTTTTATCCCTAGACAGGTCAGTGTAAAATTCCAGAGTGTGAGCGGGGACTCTCTAAGCAGACACTTCATGATCCCTCTGTGCTATGAGATGCTGTGTGCTGACAATGTGCTTAGATTATCAGGGTCCAGGGTTTATCTACACTTTCATTTAGCTTCTGAACATTCTACAAGTATCTGACACATAGAAAAAGAGAGATGAAACAGATCAGAGATAAGAGGTGATGAGATACATGAGATGGATATGAAATATGATGACACACTTCAGCTCTGCTCCCTCACCTTATCAATAAAATAGACAGTCAGCTCTGATATAAAGACCTTATCTTATCTGTAGTCTCTGCACATAGCTCCTTGCCGACAGGAATTGATCATAGTAAGAAGATTTATGGTTGTATCCAAGGACAACCAAATTGTATACACCAGTTCTGATAGAGACAGGTGGAAATTATATCTATATACACCCAAACCACCTATATTATAATCCATCACTGTGTGCAGGCACGTAAGTTGAAGGCAAGAGCCAGTCAGCACGATACTTACAGAGCTGCTGAAAACAAAATAATCCATACCAAGGGCTTTGCTTTAGGAGGTTGCAAATGGGTACTAGGTAAAATTTGTATGTAGCAGCAGCAGGGCGCCAAGAAGGAACTTTACTGGTGGTCCATAGGCATATCAATGTGTTATGGATGTGGGACTTCATCAAGTGATAATTCCCCCAGACACTTTCCATTAGAGAGATAGGGGGGTGACACGACAAGCACATTAGATTTTCAACTGGTGCTGCCGGATTTGGTCCACATATAAAGTCTCTGATCTGAGTTTAGATAGAACTCAGGTCCAATTTTGTATCTTTCCTTCCATTCAACCCTCTACAAAACCGGTTACTGACAATCCATTGTGCTCAGCGCTGCTCATTATCTACTATCTACAAGAGAAGAAAGCGATCGACAAAGAAATACGTCAAATTTCAATCTCCTAAAAGTCAGATGTGTCATAACAGATCTTTACATCCAAGGTTCAAAGATTGCTCCTTCGAGATGTGAGAAGAGGTGCGAATCAGCGTCTCTCTTTCCGGAGCTGATGGAACATTCTCTATAAGGAATTTTTTAAAGGGATATTTCTATCTTCAACATGTTTGACGTGTATACAGAAGAAGCATCAGGGAGGGGTTCATAAAGATTTTTACCCTGATCCTTCTGGTTCATGAATAAAATACCCAAAGTGATTCATTTATGGTGAATTTCATGAATAAAATATAGGGTAATAAAATTGGGTAACATAGATTTAATCAAAAACTGAATTTTAAGGTGGCAAATGAGTGAACATAACTGATCTACAACCATATATGAGACAGGGCAGAGAGTGATTAAAAAGACTCTTTTGCCACCTTGGAGGACCCAAATCATTGGGGCAGATTTACTTACCCGGTCCATTCACGATCCAGCGGCGCTTTCTCTGCGGTGTATTCGGGTCCGGCCGGGATTCATTAAGGCAGTTCCTCCGACGTCCACCAGGTGGCGCTGCTGCGCTGAAGAGCATCGGAACGCACTCACGTTCACCGGCCTATTCCAAGTAAAGGTAAGTGCAAGCTCCGCGACACATTTTTTTTTTCTAAATGCGGCGGTTTTTCCGAATCCGTCGGGTTTTCGTTCGTCCACGCCCCCCGATTTCCGTCGCGTGCATGCCAGCGCCGATGCGCCACAATCCGATCGCGTGCGCCAAAATCCCGGGGCAATTCAGGGGAAATCGGAAATATTCAGGTAACACGTCGGGAAAACGTGAATCGGGTCCTTGGTAAATGACCCCCACTGTGTAATACTTTACATCACCAGTGGTGGTGCTGCAACAAATTTGAACACTTGCTTCAAAACTGCAGTCTGGTGTTTCCATCCGGAAGGATGACCACAGATTAGAAGGTTCTTGTGGGTACATGTTCTCATGATCAGAGGTTGAACCCTGATTGACAGGACATAGATCTGCTTGGACATGGATAATTGGGTAACTCCGCCATCATTCATAAAAATTCAGTAACTGAGGTTGCAGGAGGTTAAATTGTTTGATTATTCATTGAAATTTTTTTCTACATCTTGTAAATTTGTGTTTATGGTGATATTTCGTAAATCCTAATTTCCTGCCAGCAGTTATCAGCGAAGACTAGAACAATTGTGCCTGTTCTGAAATCTGCTGCTCTGCAATCAATCTATCAAGACAGAAGAGAATGAGATGCAATTTCCAAAAATAAGCAGATGGTAAGACGAAATCTTTCTCTGATGGCGCCACATTAATGCGGCAATCAACCTTATAACTCCCGATTCTCGCAGGTGGCCTCATCCTGATTGCATGCGCCACATGTGTAGACGTCAACTGTGAAGCTGAACGAAGCTACAGAGATGCTACAAAAGACACAGGAACCTTGAAGAATCTGTATCTGTCTTATACAAAAACAGCCTAGATGGCCTGAAATAATAGTAAAAAAAATAAAAATACAAAGTTAATATTTTGAAACAAGAAAAAATTAAGTTAAAATTTAAGTACCATATAAACTCGAGTAAAAGCCTAGTTTTTCAGCACAAAAACATGTGCTGAAAACTCAAACTCAGCTTATACACTTATAAAACTCACCATTCTGCCTTCCCCCACTGCTGGCTACTGGGGCAGGGGGCTGGCTATTACTGGGGGATATGGGCTGGCAGGCTATATACTGGGGGGCAGGTGCTGGCTATATACTATGGGGCAGGGTCCGGCAGGCTATATACTGGGGAGGCTGTGACCAATGCATTTCCCACCATCGGCTTATACTCGAGTAAATGGGTTTTCCCAGGTTTTTGTGGTAAAATTAGGGGCCTCGGCTTATACTTGGGTCTGCTTATAACGGTAATCCGCTTTCCTTCGAATGCAGAGGAAAAAAAAATCCCTATAATCATGTCCCAAAAAGTGTGATCTGTCAAAATATAAAAATAGTTATCCCATATGGTAAACGCTGTGACGGAAAAAAATTACGAAAAAAAAGTGTTCATATTAGTGCTTTTCAGCATTTTGCAACCCAATAAAATTTATTATTATTGAGCAATCGAAAGGTTTTACAGTTCTCAAAATAGTATCAATAAATGACAGACAGCTTGTCCTGCAAAAAACGACACCTTACACATCGAAGTACGAAAAAGGTGTCAGAATATGGCATTGCAAAGTTTTTTAATTTTTTTAAAAAGGTATTAAGATATAGAAAACTATATAAATTTGGTATCTCCGTGATCATACTGATGCAAAGGATAAAGAGGTAGCGTCATTCGGACCACACGGTGAAAACCGTAAAAATGCACCCTGTAAGAAAATGGCGCAGCTGCATTTTCTTGCCAATTCCACAGCGTTTGGATTTCTTTCTAGCTTCCAGTATGGTCCATAGAATATAAAATGTTGCCAATAGAAAGTACACTTTGTCCCGCAAATAACAAGCCCTCATATCACCTTTGTAAATGTTAAAGTAAAAAACAGTTACAGCTTTAGGAAGGCAGAAAAATGGAAACACAGAAACGTATAATGACGTGGTCATGAAGGGGTTAAATTACAATCTATTCATATTATGATATTGCAGCATACGATGTGGGTGGGTTTTTGGCTGAAGACACCATGTTGGTTGTTATCAAGTAATTCCCAATAATTTGAAGGGTAAGGCATTTTCTGGTCGTCCTTGAGTTCCCAATTATCACTTATCTTAATCTTATCAATGATCTTACTATGAAATAGGGAGTAGAGGGAGAGAAGAAACAAAGGTTATCCTCTGGGGTGCTACGGTGAGATCCTGATAAGATGTCATTACTCGGAGATAAGATAATAACAATGTCCTCATTCTGCTGAGATAGAGATCACTGATAATAATCATATCTGATGGGGAGATCTTGGGTAATTCTTCACCTCTAATGTGGTTGGTTCTATGAATAACGTCCCATGTGAAAAAGTCTAAGACAGTCATATTGTTACTGAATTGTATTGACTTAAGAAACTGTCAATATATCTAATCTAGGGGCATAGTCACTTTCAGGGGCGTAGTCACTGTAGTAAGAGGTGTAATGTGAAGCTGTAGGACCCCAGAATCTGTATTAAATCTCTTAACTATAATATCACGTGTGTAGTCCTGGTCTGTATATATGGAAGGGAAACAACTTATAGACACCTTAGATTTTTTTGGGGGAAATTCTGGTAAGAATTCTGCTTTCTATCCTGCATTGCTCTACTACTTCCGGATCTTCAGGATCTCTGTCCGGCCAAGACATGCTTCAGCGAATCAGTGGCCTCCATCAGGGGCGTAACTTAAGGGGGTTCAGTCACAACCGGGCCCAAGAGGCCTGACGGCCCATATGGTGTATTTTTCCTATTTCAAAGGACTATTACTGTGAACAATACAGTATAATTGGGGGCTGGCAAACATTTTGCACAGGGGCCTGGCAGATTAAAGTTACACCACTGATCTCCATGTACAATGGGATATCAGTTCCTCTATGTCACATGTGGTGTTCCATTGTCCATAGAGGATCCTCTTGGCCTCTGGACTATAAGACACATGCACTTTTTAGCAAGATTTTTTCATGCTAAATACTGCATCATATAGTCTGAAAAATACAGTACCGGGAATACTCACTTAAGTGTCCCCCAGACAAATAAGTAATTGGTGTAAAATTGATATACCGTATATACTCGAGTATAAGCCAACCCAAGTATAAGCCGAGGCCCCTAATTTTACCACAAAAACCTGGTAAAACCTATATTTTTTTTTATTCGAGTATAAGCCGAGTTTGGTTTTTCAGCACATTTTTTTGTGCTGAAAAACTAGGCTTATACTCGAGTATATATGGTATACTGTGGTTCTGTTATGGACCTAAGACACCGTCTAACAATACTTTTGAGTAGTAGAAAAAAATGCCAATTTAACTTAAGATAATGAACGGAAATGCAAATCTGCAAACATACAGAGGTATGTTAACCTAAATAAAGCTGACAAGATGCAAGGAAGTGTATCCCATTAATTATAGCGAGAAGACATCTAAGTTGCGCGGAATTTTAATGGGATGTACACGGACAGGTGTCATCATGATATATAGGTGTGATCATTTATGCAGAAAAGTAAGCAGAACACAGCCCCTAGAGATACCAGGAGAGCTGCCAGGGACTATAGGATATATATTCCCAGTGTGGGATTGTGGGAAAATCACTGGATCCGAAAGAAGAATAACCAACTGGAAAATCATCTTATGGACTGTCCAGTTTTTGTTTGGCAAGTGGTTGTCTACCAGGAGCCTCAAGGTTTCAGTGGTTTTGACCATTCATAACTGCAGAGGGCAGTAGTTAGTTTGGATTTATTTTCAAGATCTATTGTTTCACCCTAGTTGTGTCCTCACACTGCTGTGCTCTTAGCTCTCTGCACTGATCCTGTCCACAGTCCCTCCCATCTGCTTTGAGCACTGCTGTAGCACTCAATCAGATGCATACTAGCGCTTAAACTCAGTATGATTGTGCAATCCATTTTCATAGTCCTGCTGCTACTAACAGCACACAATAAGGTATGATTACACAGATCTCCTGGACCAATTACCTAACACTGTCTACAGGTTTTCATGGTGAATAAAATCCCTTTAACTGGAGACGAACACTTGATATGAATTAATCATATTTTTATGGTGGGTCCAGAGTTTGTTTCTTTATATACTCATGGTTTAGGGGTTTTTTTTCCAATACCTACCTACCTACACACATCCATAAAATTACATTTCAAAATGATTTGTGGCCACCACTAGAGGGAGCCAATTGGAAAGCGATTTAGACAGTTTGCATTAAAGGGGTATTCCAGTAATTTTGAATTATGCCCTATCAGGCCCTCATAAACTAGATAAATATTACCTAAATGTGGGTTAAAATAACCATAATGGCCTTTAAATTCAGTGTCATCTTGTACAGATATAACACACATGTAACACACGCGGCACCTGTCACCTTTCCATCAGCACATTTACTGTTTCTGTCTATTTTTGCTCTTATTTCTTGTCTCAGATGTCATGTTTCACCTAGTAGCTTCAGATTTTAATCTCTTCTTGGAGCGTGGTGAGATATTGATCCGACGCCTTCCTGCTTGGATGTTTGAGCATAGGTGAGTGCCGGAGCCAGACCGCGATTCCGGGGAAACTAACTGTGAATAACCTTCAACTAAAAACATAAGAAATACATTTACTAAGCCTGGCGTTTTATAGATTAGTCAATGAAGCCTCTTAGGATGTCTCTCTATGCTTTCAATGAGTGGGTGTAGATTTCAGCTATAATTTGCACCATTTTCTGGTGAAAATTATAGTAAACATGTTGTCATAAGGAATTGGGAACACGTGGCATATGCAATAATTTGTACAGAAAGAAATAAGGTGGAGATAGATAATAACCTTCAGAGACAACTGCTTCTGGTGCCATACATGCAGCCCTCATCAGAGTACCTGAATCTGCTGCCTGAGGCATGCTGCTCAACTTGTCTCATGGGGGAGGTGTCAGGCATAATGTGTTACTTCAACAGGAATAATAATATTTAAAATATATACACTCTAGTATAAGATGACCTACGATAAAGTGGAGGTGCATAATTTTGCCACAACTCTCCAAATTCCAGATCCACAGCCAAGTGCAACATCCCCCCACCGGGGCCTAGCCTCCTCTTGGGGCCTGGATGCAGCCGGGGCCCAGAATACCAGAGTGGCTGGCGGTTGCGGCCTAGGCACGCTAGTTGGTATGGGACTGGAGGGCTGTCCTGCAGCCTGGCAGGTCTCCAGCAGGTGGTGTTGGCAAGAAATGATATGGAGGGAGAGGCTGATGTACTGGTTCTCCCTGGGGCAGCCCTTAGAGTCTGTAGTATGTGTCCCTGGTAGATACTTGGGGCGCCCCTTGATGGTGATGCAGCTGTAGCAGGGACCAGACGAAGGCAATGTTGTCCATAAAAGTAAACTTACAGTTCTTTATTCAACCAACGGTAACAACACGCCAAACGATTCTGTACAAATGCAGTACTGGAGTGATTTTGGAGAGGAACCTCATGAGTTGTGTCACCAGCCTGGATGTAGGGGCAGGCTGGGATGTAGCTGTGTCCAATCCTGGAAGCTGCAGCTTTGTCCTGTGACGGTTCTGTGTCACTCTGTATGTGGTTGCTGAGGCCTAGGAGGCCTATGAGCAGAGCATGTGCTCTAAGAGGTGCTTCTCTGTCAGAAGCTGGATCCTAGGAGAGCTAACTCCTCCCCTGAGTAAGGGTTTAGTTACTCCCTAGTCAGGTGGTCTCCTCCTCCAATCACACTCCAGTTACAATAGTGGAACATCATTGGATGATAACATTAACATTGCTTTAACCCTTGCCTATGCAGACAGAATCTACCGCTGCTTAATTACCTCTCTATGTACTGAATAGTAAAAGGGCTTATTCGCAACTACTCCTATGCCATGTGCATTGGCAGGGACAGGGCATACCCCCTGGGCAATTGAAAGGGCCGCCCACGGCTCCACTATTGGACCAGATGTGGAGAAAGAGAACCAACGCTGTCCAGTAGATGGCCTCCGGAGGGTCCATGTGTATAACACCCGTTAGGGGTATAGATGGAAAGGTTGCACTTTCGAGGAAGTGCTGGCTAAGTGCAGTGTAGGGGACAAACCGCCCATGGTCCTGGAGACAGGCACCTGGGTTGGTGTTGGACTAAGTACATAAATACAAACATATGTGACAGTTGTTAGCTAACCCCCTTAAACCAACCGTATGTGGGAAAGGTGTGGTGTCATGTCCTGTAATCCATTCCTTGCACCATTCCTTGCCTGACTATTTGTTCGAAAACTCTTCTTCCGTGGCGACAAATAGTAATATACTTAAGTACATGCAATACATACAGTACACTTTACCTGCCGTCTGACGGTCCTACCCTGAGTGTATGACATCTAGGTATTTCTGGATGAATACCCCACGGTCCCCTAAGGACCCGCAGTTTACAGAGGCCACACAATGACTGATCTCAGATTCTCGGCGTAATCTTGCGGTCAGGATTTACATATAAAAGAAGGTACAACACAGTCATACTATCACCTGCAAAGCCTATGAAAATGTTAAGTGCAAACTTACTGACAAAGGGTCTACTCTGGATGTAAAGGGACAGAATCCTTTGGTAGTCATCTCTACATCAGCAGAGGTTGACGCGAATGTAGCATATAATACTAGTGAGCAGTTCAAGGAGAGTCTCTTGACTGAGATAAATAAATAGGGGAAAGAGTCCCAGGAAAATCTCTGGCTCTATAAGGTATATGGGTGCTCAGCCCAACTGGGAGTAGCAGACAAAGTCATATATACAATATATTTACAGTACCTGGTAAGGGCTACAGCCCATCAGGGGTTACTCAGTATCTGAATTGCAGTCAGTAGGAGTGAGTACCTCAGGATCAGCAAAGCAGACGGCCTTCGGCTTCCGATCTTTGTGTTGGGACAGCTGGTATGCAGGAGGTTTCCCCTTTGTCTCTCGCTGAGATCTCCTGAGTTCCTGGTCCGCTACTATGCACCTTTTAACTGATAACACTATGTTCATTTAGCACGTACAGTGCACTCCATGTTTTTTGTAAAGATTTTTTACGCATTTTCTGGAATCAAATAAAGTATATGCCATTTTAATTATATCTACCTTGAGTGCTGGATCCACAGAAATTCCTTTTTCTAAAAAGGGCATAAGTGTGACCGGATCTGCTGGGCTCCAACTTCACGTGATCCAGAGCCAGAATCTCCAAAGGCCACTGGCTCACAATAGGATGTAGAGGGACCCTTTTATTGTGTCGCTCTCCTTGAGCGATGGTGCAGGCTGGGCATTCCCGGCACCAGGTCTCGATGTCGGGCTTCATGTTCACCTAGTAGAAGCGCTTCCAGAGGGTAGCTTCAGTCTTCTGAGTGCCGAAGTATCCGGACTGGTCGTGGTACATATCCAGCACTATCTTGGCATCCCTCCGGGGGATCACAATCTGATACAGCCGGTCATAGGTGATCGGATCCAGAGTTCTCCTTTTCAGCAGGCCCTGATGCATACTCAGAGTCTTCCTCTGGCACCACAATTGGGACAATTCCCCATCGGCCCTCCTCCGACAAATCCGTTCAGGCACTCGCCCACTAGAGAGATAGTCCATAAGCTCTCCTGCAGACTCATCCAGAGGCCTTTTTCTGCCGGTGGCACAGACTCTTCTGGTGGGGTAGCTGGTACTGCTTCTGAGGGTAAGGAGTAGACTCTCTGGGCCTCATGGCGCACAAACCATAGGGCATAGATTGCTGGCATCTTCACATCTTCCGACTGAGCATCGGTGGAGAGTCCCTCCTACTGGTCAGCGAGTCGGGACAGAGCATCAGCATTGTCGTTGGTCTTGCCAGCCCGGTACTTGATAGTGAAGTTGAAGTTCGCTAACCTGGAAGCCCATCGCTGCTCCAGGGCTCCAAGCCGGGCAGTGTTCAGATGCACCAAGGGGTTGTTGTCTGTGAAGACAACTTTTCAGCCACAGCCCAGACTAACGCCAGAAACTCCAACTTGAATGAGCTGTAATTCTGGTCGTTCTGTTCCGGTTCTCAAAGGGAACGGCTGGCGTAGGCTATGACCCTTTCAGTTCCATTCTGAAGCTGGGATAGTACAGCTCCTAATCCCTGCTTGCTGGCATCAGTGTAGAGTATGAAAGCCAGATTTTAATCTGGGTATCCTAACACCGGTGGCTCAGTTACTCTTGTTCTGCTGTCCATTCAATGGCTGCTCGGGATCGTTGGCCCTCTTTTGGCAGTCCCCTTAAGAATTCTTGCAGAGGGGCTGCTAACTGGGCAAATTTCGAGATAAATCGCCTGTAGTAGCTGGCAAATCCCAAGAAGCTCTTGATGTCCCGGATGGTAGATGGGGCACGCCAGTTATTGACAGCTGCAATTTAATCTGGGTCTGGCTTGATTCCTTCAGCACTCACCACATATCCCAGGTACTTTACACTAGGCTGCAATAGGTGGCACTTGGACGGCTTCACTTTCAACCCATGCTGGGTCAGGATTTAGAAGACTTCAGCCAGATGTTGGAGATGCTCTTCATAGGTCTTGGAGTAGATGATGATATCATCCAAGTACAGGAGGACAGTCTCGAAGTTCCGATGAACCAAACATCTCTCCATTAACCGTTGAAACATGCTCGGGGCATTGCATAGGCCGAAAGGCATGTTGTTGAACTCGAACAGGCCCATTGGGGTGGTGAAAGCTGTCTTCTCCCTTTCTTCCGGCGCCATGGCCACTTGCCAGTCAGTAGCTACTGGTCATATCCAAGGTAGAGAAGTAAGCAGCTGACCCTAGGGCTGCGAGGGATTCCTCGATTCGAGGCAGCGGATAGGCATCCTTGTGGGTGATATTGTTGATCTTCCTATAGTCAACACAGAATTGAAGGGTTCCCTCCTTCTTTTTCACAAGGACCAGCGGGGCAGCCCATGGGCTGTGACTCTCCTGGATAACATTGGCTGATTTCATCTCTTGCACCAGCTTCTTCACCTCTTGGTAACGGGCTGGAGGTATGGGCCGGTACCTCTCTTTGATAGGAGGATGAGAGCCAGTAGGGATGGTATGTTGGATCAGGGTAGTCTGCCTAAAATCCAGTGGGTGCTTGCTGAAGGCCTGGTGGTGCTCCATGACGACATCCAAGACACCTTGTACTTGGTCTGCAGGAGTAATATCGTCATCTCCAATATTGAGCTCAAGCCACCAGGATTGCTCGGCCTGCTCACCCACAGCACTTTGTTTCACCTCCAGCTGTTGGGAGGCAGACAGAGAGGTTTCCACTAAATCTTCGGGGTGGACGCTGAAGAGAGTGGCTACGGCTTGGTCTCTTCTGGGGAATCTCCCACATTTAGTAGTCTGATGGGTACTTGTCCTCTGGATACAGTGACTAGGCTCCTGGCGGCTAGAATGGGCAGGTCTTCATCAGCTGGTAGAGGTTCTACCATATCCTGGTAGTCTTGACCTTGAACGCCCATGCAGGCTTGGCACCATACTAACGTCTCAGTCCCAGGTTGAAGGCGGACAGGTTGTGGATCTTTGATCCGGGCTCTACAGATTTCTCCATTAGTGCCGGCAAACTTCTGTTGCGCCGCTAGGACCTGCATTGTCTCCGGAATTGCCTTCCGAGAACCGCTGGGCACTGTTGGTAGGGAGTTGTGGAGAGCCTTTAGCACTTCTGGGTAGCAGTTGCGGAGGACGTTAGTACCCAGTACCAGGGAGAAGTTACTGTCTTCAGGCACTTCTGTCACCACTACACCCTTTCTGGTTAACTCAGTGTCTCCAATGGTTAATGTGGGCTCCCAATAGCCGCGGATGGGTACGGTTTTCCCATTAGTAGCAATAATGTTCAAGTAAGCCCTGGAAGGCTGTGTCAAGGATGCTCCTCTTCGGCATCTCTCGAAGGTAGCTCTTCGAAGGGTAGTCACTTGAGAGCCGGTACCAATTAAGCCCGCTAGGGTTACCCCGTTGATGGTCACATGAACCATGGGGCGAGTCCCCACGAACCTGGACATCCAGTTAGCATCTCAGGGACTTCCCTTGGAGGTCGTCCCGTAGCTCCAAGGGTTTGGAGTTTAACCGACGACATCCATGCTCTTCATGCACCGCTGGCGGGTTTCTTTCTGACTTCAAGTGTTTAAGGACTTTGCCTCCCTTGGGCGCGGTTTGGCTGGGGAGTCACGAGGAGTGACTGACCATACAGAGTTCTCTGGTGGTTTCCTCCTTGTGGAGGAAACGGTTACTTCCAACTGGGACAATTGGTCGAGTATTTTACTCATGGTATCCGCCAGGTTGGTGACCTGTTCTGCTAGGACAGCAACTTTCGCAGCCGCGTGAGGCGGTGATGTCGGCTGTGTTGGATGACAAGCTATAGCAGTATCCTCCATTTCCATGGATTCAGAATCTTTCTGCGGTCCAGCGGGCAGTCGGTCCCCTAATATGTCAATGGCAATTTCCTTGAACTCAAGAAAGGAGGCCTGGGCATGTTGAGAGGAGATTATCTTTAGTTGACATCTTTGATTTCTATCAACAAGTCCATTAATGAATTGTTCCCTGAGGGTTTGGTCAGAGTTTTCAGCCTCTTTGGGATCAAGGGGGGTTATGGCCTTCCATGTCTCCTGTAGGGAGAGGGCAAAGTCTCTGAGGGACTCTTGAGGCTTCTGTCTTTCTCTGAAGAACTTTTGCTTCAACTTTGAGGCAGTACATTTGTCAAAGGTGTTGCGCAGCCTATTGAGAATCTGGACCACACTCTAGTGCTGTTCTCGGGGCCAAGACTTGACTTCCCAGAGAGCGGGTCCCTTTAATTGCCCGGTTAAAATGGCCACTTTCTGTTCCTGTGTGAGCGGATACAGGGCGAAGGTAGCTAACAGCTTGGATCTGAACTCAGAGAGAGTGTGTAATTCTCCTTAGTAGTGGGGTAACCAGGGGGCCCCCAGATAGTAGGGCATGGTCAGAGGCATAATGCTCGGAGTCCCGGGGATACTGACTGCAGCAGGGCTCAAGGGGAGGGACCAGGGACAGGAATTGCCCTGGTTCCGTGTCTCTGTCTTGGGCTGACATCATTGAGCTAGCCTACTGAGGGCTGAGGCATACACACTGTCCGTTGCTATGGGCTCTGGCCAGTAATGGGGACTTGGGCACTTTAAAGCACAGTCACTATTCCCCCCTGGGAGGTGAGCCAATTAACCTAGCATCTGAAACAATCTCTACCCCCCTTTAACTTCCCCAGCGGTACTCACTCAGGATTAGCCGCGGTGACCGGACAGCTCTGGTGCACGAAAGACTCCGTCCCCGATGTCAGCATGCAGCCAGGATTCAGCGGTGATCAGCGGTGCTCTCCTCCAGTCGCAGGACACTGCTGGCAGGCTTCAGGCGTGGCATACGCTCCGTCTCCTCCTCCACGGTACTTCGCGCCACACGCGCAGGGGGTGGAGCTTGACGATGCCTCTGTGAAGATTTGGCGGGCTGGAATTCCATGCTGCGCCACAGCCTCGTGAGGTAAATGCTTCAGGCGCAGGAGCGCCGGATGTAGTGGAGCTGACAAAGTTCTTTGCAGGGTTTAACCTCCGGAGCGCTGCAGCGATGCACGACAGCATGTGGCAACAGTATAACACAGTCAATGTGGAAAATAGCACAAAGTCACTTGGCCCGAACCCGGATGGCAGCAGGGTTAGGCAGCACAGTAGATTTTGAATAAAGGACAGTCTATAGTGCAAGTATACGGCACAGAAGTAGAAATCGTGTTCGTGACACCACTTGCAACATCCCCCACCGGGGCCTAGCCTTCTCTTGGGGTGGCTGGCGGTTGCGGCCTAGACACGCTAGTGTCACGGTGCTTGGTATAGGGACTGGAGGGCTGTCCGACAGTCTGGCAGGTCTCCAGCAGGTGATGTTAGCAAGAAATGATGTAGAGGGAGAGGCTGTAGTACTGGTTCTCCCTGGGGCAGCCTTAGAGTCTGTAGTGTGTGTCCCTGGTAGATGGATGGGGCGCCCTTGATGGTGTTGCAGCTGTAGCAGGGACCAGACGGAGGCAATGTTGTGCATAAAAGTAACTTACAGTTCTTTATTCAACCAACGGTAACAACACACCAAACGATTCTGTACAAATGCAGTACTGGAGTGATTTTGGAGAGGAACCTCATGAGTTGTGTCACCAGCCTGGATGCAGGGGCAGGCTGGAATGTAGCTGTGTCCAATCCTGGAAGCTGCGGCTTTATCCTGTGACGGCTCTGTGTCACTCTGTATGTGGTTGCTGAGGTCTAGGAGGCCTATGAGCAGAGCAGGTGCTCTAAGAGATGCTTCTCTGTCAGAAGCTGGATCCTAAGAGAGCTAACTCCTCCCCTGAGTAAGGGTTTAATTACTTCCTAGTAAGGTGGTCTCCTCCTCCAATCACACTCCAGTTACAATAGTGGAACATCATTGGATGATAACATTAACATTGCTTTAACCCTTGCCTATCCAGGCAGAATCTACCGCTGCTCAATTACCTCTCTATGTACTGAATAGTAAAAGGGCTTATTCACAACTACTCCTCTGCCATGCGCATTGGCAGGGACGTTGCACAAGCAATCCATCACCTTTTGTGCGCCTGGAGGAATAACCTTTTCAGCCTGTTCCTTGCTGCAGCTAACACCACAGGCCTTCCCTTTACCGCCTACCCCAAGATCCGTTAACACACAAATACTCAGTGTATCCCAGAGGGATCCCTTCTCTATATTGCAGGCTCCCCACTTCTTCCATCTCCCTGCTGACCCTAACAAGCGTAGACAAGACCTTGTCCAGACACCCAAGAGTCATAAGCCAAGGGGGACATGACTTTGGCATGGGGGGACCTATAACGCTGGCATTTTTATGTAGTAGTATTCATTTAATATGGGTGGGTTCTGCTTAAAGAGGGCAGAGTATGTGGGGTCTAGGGTGGTACTGTGGGAGGGGTGAGACCCAGCAGTATTTATCACTTCCTGTCCTGTCTCTCTCTTCCTCTTTCTCTCACCACAAGACCATGGAGAAACATGTCAGCTGCCTGATAAGCCAGTGATGGGTCATTTGCGAACGAGCTGGCACAAAGAGCCGACTCATTCGCGTGAACGATTGCTCACTAAACCCCCTCTAAAATAAAATTGGGTTAAAAGTGGTGTGGGGTGACTGACTGGCCTGCGGCTCTCTATTATATATTTAATACGGAGCCGTTCAGGAGCCAGAAGAACCGTCTCTTCTTAGTGAGAGGAGCCTTATGAGCCAGCTCACTAAGAAGAGCAGGAATTCCCATCACTAGGGGGAGTATAATACTGGGGTTATCTCATACATTTGTCACCACATGCACCTCACTCATCATGTACTTGTGTAGAATTAGCTTCTACATCATGTATAGAAGGATTTTTACCTCAGAAATCATAATTAAGATGGAGTTTATTGCGTAACCATGTCTCCTCATGTATATAATCCAAGTTTCCATCCATCTTATATATGACAGACATGACTGCATGTCAGCTTATTACATTATACACTGTGGATATGGCGGCTTACATGAGAGAAATCTTTTATAACATTATGTGAACATGACCGAAGGAGTGTAACTGCACCCAGTTACCTCACACACTACAGACATGGCCGCTGTATGTGGAGACTGTGTGCTTCTTTTTATGATGGATTTCAATGGGAGTGTTATTACCTCACACATGGTGGCTGTTTTATATTACATGGGAGTTTTCTTACATTATTATCACATACTTTGGACATGGCTGAGGGGGTCACCTCATGAATTCATGTGGTCTCCATAAATACTCGTTCTGGGAATGCCTCTTACTGTGGCTGTGTACATAGGAACAGGTAGAAATTTTAGGTCTGTATTCAGACCAGCAGGCTGGTTATGTACTATTATACATCTCCATAGAGGAACATGGCGCACGGCGACGGAACGGTACGGTGCCGTGCGCCCATTGCCGGCCTATAGGGGACGTATATTCGTCGCTGTATACATGTCCCCCAACGCCCCTGTGAATGAGGATTAAATGTGAGTGGCTTATGTCCCCCTGGTGTGGAGTGGTAACCATTACGGGCATGGTCCCCTGGTGTGGAGTGGTACTCAAGACAGACAAGTCGTCCAATTTGGACGTATATACCCAATTGTCACTAAAACATAACTTTTATTAGTCTTTATATAAGAGCTAGTTGGGAAGTAGCCAGTCTAGAAACCTACCTCAGAACCACAGAAAAAAGCTGAAACTATTTACCCACAAAGAGAGCAGAGACAATGGCAAAATACAGAACAGATGAACGTCACACCTTCCTTAACTATCCTTTCCTCGCAATCATCTGGCTTACCAGCACAGGTGAATGTCCCTGTCACTGACCCGGTGACATCACATGTGAACCTCACTGGGGGACCGGGAACTTACAATACCATTACCCCTTACTTGGTGAGCACCACCACCCCAATACAGGCGGGATTAAACAGGAACCCCCAACAGAGCTTTCCCCTGCGGTCCCTTTTTTAGGGACAACCCCAAATATGTCCCTAAGGGACAGAGAAAGATGGGGATACAGTGGAAAGTAAATGAGGATGTCTTTATACGAAATCAGACAGACAAATTGGTGATCAACCTTTCAAAGTTTGAACTCAGTGAGACACAACTGAAGATACTCCGAAAGGCCCTATCATTCACCCCTGTACGAAACTTTGACAGATTTTGCTGGATTAAAGACGTGCATTTGTTTGCCCAAAAGATAGCCTTACATAAACATCACAAACTCTTAGAGCAAGAGACCACTGTGAATGACGAAAGGGTTGAACAACTCCTGTCAGAATTAGCAGAAGAGACCCTAGTGGCACCCACTGATATAACTCCACCATTAACAAATCTAAAACCCAAGAGTAAAAATACACCTCTCTTCTCACAGAGGCCTTTGCAAATATGGTGACGAACGATCTTGAGAAAATCAAATCAAATAAAAAAATTGATAGAAACGTCCATCTCCACAGACATGGCTGCCACCCCGGACAACGGGCTCATCTCTTAGACATAAGCAATGGGTCAATCTGACAAAAAGATGGGACTGTACCAAATGAGAATATGACATGTGGGATACTCGATCACCGACACCACCTTAATATATACTAGCCACCTAATAATCACAGCGTTTTGTTAATAGGTGATGAAACATCCATACCTCTGGTGCAACTGTAAGCCCAACACGGAAGGCTATGCAGAGGAACCGGAGACCATAGTGATCCCCGTGAGCTATATATATATTTTTTAAATTCTTATTACCCTCAGTTACTAGCTCTACTCACCAAGTCCATAGACATGCGCACTTGTAGCACCTGAAGAGGGAGATATAACCTAAGTGCCCTGTCATGCGCGGAGAGAGGAAAAAAAAATAAAAAATCGGCGCACGGATGTGGAACTACAGCACACGAGCGCAAAGTCTGTGGGCATATGCACTGGGGCTGTGGAGACTGGCACTAAGTAAAATAGACATGCGCAACGTCCTAACACAAAGTCCGTGGGCATGTGCCGCATGTGCCGAAATCCCAGGGCAATACAGGGAAAATTGGCACAAAATGGAAATATTCGGTTAACCCATCACAAAAACTCGAATCGGGCCCTTAGTAAATGACGCCCAGTGTGTTGGATGGAATTGCACCATTTTCTCTTTTTGTACTTCTAATAAAAGTTATGTTTTAGTGACAATTGGGTATGTACGTCCAAATTGGACGTACATAAACCCGGCCACAAACTGGTCGAAACCTTTAAACTTGTGCGAGTGATACCCAACACAGGTATGGCCCCTTGATGGGGATGGTATAGCCATCATGAGTATGGCCCCCTGGAGTGGAGGGGTAGTCATCAGGGGTATGGCCCCCTGGAGAGGAGGGTTAGCCATCACGGGAATGGCCCCCTGGAGTGGAGGGGTAGCCATCATGGGTATGACCCCCTGGTGTGGAGGGGTAGCCATCAGGTGTATGGCCCCTAGTTCCTACAGACCCTGTTGATATATCCCTGGGGCTTGCATGTCATATGCTTGCAGAATAAATTGCATTCTCTGAGCCGGGTGGAGGAATGGTGCTTTTCTCAGGTGTCCTTGGAAGCTGATGCAGACACAATGAATAATGCCAGTAGAAGGAGTGGGCTGCCCCAATTAGGTGCTGGTCCTGTTCAACTTGAACTGTTGGCCTGCACAACAATTTATATTAGCGGAAGGAAGTCTGGTCAGAGCCTGTAACAAATGACCCCCCCTTACATCTATGCTCTTCTTGTCTTCCGATCTATATTAACCCCTTAGCGCTGAGCCCATGCTGGTTCGGCTCTGCACTGGAGCCGAACCGGCATCGGGAGTCGCAGGATGTCAGCGGTAATCTATTGCTGACATCCAGGGGAAACACCCGCGATCGGAGCCCACTCTGACCGCGGGTGTTTAACCCCTTAAATGCTGCAGTCGCATTATTGAAACCGTACAATGAACGCCGTAAAACAAACGTTCAAAACCTGCCAAAAATTATGATTTTTACCTATTTAAGCCTCCAAAAAATGCAATAAAAAGTGATAAAAAACATATGTACTCCAGAATGTGACTGGTGCAAAGTACAATGGGGCAGATTTACTTACCCGGACCATTCGCGATCCAGCGGCGCATTCTCTGCACAGGATTCGGGTCCGGACGGGATTTATGAAGGCAGTTCCTCCGCCGTCCACCAGGTGGCGCTGCTGCGCTGAAAATCATCTCAACGCGCCGGAATGCACCACCTCGGACCAGGTGAAGGTAAGCGCTTCCCAAGCGACACTTTTTCGGTTTTTAAATGCGGCGGTTTTTCCGAATACGTCAGGTTTTCGTTCGACCACGCCCCCGATTTCCGTCGCGCGCAAACCGGCGCCGATGCGCCACAATCTGATCGCGTGCGCCAAAATCCCGGGGCAATTCAGGTACAATCGGCGCAAATTGGAAATATTCGGGTAACACGTCGGGAAAACGCGAATCGGGCCATTAGTAAATGACCCCCAATATGTTGTACCATCAACCAGCTTTGTAGCCAAAAACGTAACAATGTTATGCCACTTGGAAGACGGCAATACAAAAATGATAGATTTTTCCCTACATTAGGGTTTTATTTGGCAAATTTAGTAAAACATAAGAAAAAACATTCATGTATTATATCCCCGTAATTGTATCAACCCATAGAATAAAGATAACATGATTATTAGGCTAAACGGTGAACACAAAAAAGAAATGTAAAAAATCCAGTACAGAATTGATGCTTTTCTAATCCTGACCTAAAAAAAGTTCATACATTTTCAACAATAGGGGATGCCAACCCCAAAATGGTAACACTGGAAAAAGCTTCTCGCCCCACAAAAAAATGCCACCACATGGCCCCAATAACGAAAAAGCAAAAATGTTATAACTTACAAAATGGGCCAATGAGGAAACTAAAGTCCTGGCAGCTGCAGGGCGCTCCTTCCCTTCTGCGCCTTGCTGTGCCCCCATAAAACAAATAACGGCCACATTTGGGGGGTCTTTGTACTCAGGAAAAATTGTATAACAAATTTTAAGAGGGGTTTTCTCTTTTTATCTTTGGAAATGTGTAAATTTTAGGGCTAAATGAACTTATAACCGACAAAATCAGACAATTCTACATTCCATCTCCATTCAATTACTATGATTCAATTACTATGAAGATCTCAAGGGGTTAACAATCTTCCTAAAAGCTGTTTCTGATGCAGATTTGAAAATGGGTTGATTTTAAAGGGGGGTTTTAATGTTAAGTATTTAAAATTTCATTCAAAACAGTATTTATCCCCAAAATAGTCAATTCTGAAAATACAGAAAATCGATATTCGATTTGTAAGCCGGGCGACATCAAAATAAATTATCCAGACATTTCAAAAATTATGAATCACTTTGATAAGTAACAGAGTTCAAAAGTTATAACCATATAAAGCAACGCAAGTCAGAATCCAAAAAATGGGGCTGAGCCTTAAGCTACAAAATGGCTGCGTCCTTAAGGAATATGGTTTATATAGAACTTATTTACATCCTGGTGTTTGATGAATCAAAACTAGTGGCTTAGCTGTTCGGAACCATTATCTAGAGCAGTGATTGCAAACCTTTTGGAGATAGAGTGCCCAAAGTACAAACAAAACCTACTTATATGTCGCAAAGTGGCAACAGGACAATTTAACTTATTGATCCCTGCCTTATCACAGTTTTCAATCGTATTGGCATCATGAGTTCACCAATACAATAGAAAGATGGAGAAATGTGGATTGTAGCTTCCCTCCAGGGTCCACTGAAGAGGAAGAATCAGGGTTCCCAGAGCAGGAACTCTGTGTTGGGGTGAAGGCCTGGGTGCCCACAGAAAGGGTACTGAGTGCCACCTCCGGCACCCGTGCCATAGGTTCGCCACCACTGATCTAGAGGCAGAGGTGCAGTATTTTAACCGGTTAAGGACCGGGCAATTTCCCGTTTTTCATTTCCATTTTTCACTCCCCACCTTCACAAATCTATAACTTTTATTTTTACACATAAAAAGCTATGTGATGGCTTATTTTTTACGTAACAAAATGCAGTTCATAGTGATCGCATTGAATATTCCCTGCCATGTACTGGGAAGCGGGAAAAAAATTCCAAAATGGTGAAAAAAAGCATTTGCGCCGTATTCTTGTGGGCTTAGATTTTACGGCTTTCACTTCACGCCACAAATGACATGTTTACTTTATTCTTTGGGTTAATACGATTACAGGGATACCAAATTTGTATAGTTTTTATAATGTTTTCATACATTTACAAAAATTAAAACCTCATGTGCAAAATTTATTTTTTTATTTTGCCGTCTTCTTGCGCTAATAACTTTTTCATACTTCGTTGTACGGAGCTGTGGATGGTGTCATCTTTTGCGACTTTTGATGATGTTTTCAAGGTTGTCTGATCGATCCTACCATATACTGCCATACTATAGTATGGCAGTATATGGGGATTTTACTCCTCATACATTACAATGTACTGATAGCACATTGTAATGAATGGGTTAACCCGAAGTAGCTTCGGGTCTTCGTGAGACCCGAGGCTACCATGGCGACGGATCGTGAAGCAGTAACCATGGGGGCTGGTATACCCTCTTCTATTAACCGGTTCGCGTTCCGATGCATGGAGATGCTTACCGGCTATGGAGAGGGCTCGGCCCGCGAGCCCTCTCCATGCATCGGAAAGCGACCGCCGCTGTGAATACATGGTGGGCGGTCGCTAACCGGTTAATAGAAGAGGGTATACCAGCCCCCATGGTTGCTGCTTCACTGTTTTTAAGAGGATTATTATTGCTGTTATTACTGTATAGTCAGTTACATTTCGTAGACTTGAGCTGTACTATTTTACTTAGACATTTCCTCGCAAGTTTTGCAAATACATCTCTGAGGACTAGAATTTATCGGCTTGGTGGGGGGTCAAGTTCATTTGAGGTGTCAATCGGCCTCTTCTGTGGAGGAGTTGGGTGGAAGTTGCAGATGGACAAATTTTTAACTAATAATTAATAGAGGATGTTAAACCTCATGGTGTTGAACAGGCTGAGCTTTGGAAGTGGCCAGAAGTGGTGAAGCACAGGAGTGAGGATCTTCACTAGGGTCATTGTCCTTTAAAGTACCCTAGGTAGTCTGAAAAATAGTAAAAGTAAAAATAAAAAAAGTAAAAAAAAAAATTATAATAAAAAACCTAAAAATTCAAATCACCACCCCCTTTTCCTAGAACTGATATAAATATTAATAAACAGTAAAAATCATAAACACATTAGATATCGTTGCGTCCGAAAATGCCCGATTTATCAAAATATAATAACGATTTTTTACTGCGTTTTACCCCGTAACTGAAAATAGAGCCCAAAGTCGAAAATGGCACTTTTTTGCCATTTTGAAAAATATAAAAAAATCTATATAAAAGTGAACAAAAGATCGCACAATCCTAAAATTTATAGTAATGAAAATGGCATCAAAGGTTGCAACACCCACAGCTCCGTACACCGAAGTATGAAAAAGTTATTGGCGCCAGAATATGGCAAAATTTTTGTACAGGAGGTTTTAATTTTTATAAATGTATGAAAACATTATAAAACCTGTACAAATTTGTTATCCCCGCACCGACCCAAAGAATAAAGTAGACATGTCATTTTTTTCACCATTTTCACTGCATTCTGAATTTTTTTTCCCGCTTCTCAGTACACGGCATGGAATATTGCATACTTTGGAATTTGTTACACAAAAAATAAGCTATCACACAGTTCTTTCTGTGGAAAAATAAAAAAGTTATAGATTTTTGATGGTGGGGAGTGAAAAATAGAAGTGAAAAAACTAAAAAGGGCCAAGTCGTTAAAGGGTTAAAAGATTCCAAGAAACGCCCGACCTCAGGTTTTGCCTCTTCAGGCTTCTTCCTCCTCCTCTAACTGTTATAGTCTTGTGATTTAAATAAAGCTGTGGCCTATTTGATACCTTAAAATAAAGTGTTTTGTGTTTATTTATACTGGGCACAGTGTTTCCTCTTGATGTGTTATGATGAAGTGAGGGGCCATCCCATATCCAAAAGTCATAAGGAACCACGCCCCGTGAAACAATTCTGGTGTTGGGCCACAGTTACAGCCAGCCACTCTAGAAATCCAGCTGACCCCACAGAGGAAAACATATGTGATTATTATTGAGACAAAGATCCCTTTAATTACAATGCAATATCTTGAATTATCATATGGCTTCTCCCAGTTACTTGTTCACTTCTTGTTATTGTGGAACAACATGGCAGCTGGAAAGAGCTGAAGCTGTGACATCACAATGCGGAACCTGATGACATCACAATGGGGAAGCCAGGCTGAGGAGCTGTGACATCACAATGGCGGAACCTGATGACATCATCGATGACATCACAATGCCCGGAGGGTATAAATACAGGCGCACGGCTAAGGGTCTCAGCACTCACATTCAGGAGGTGAAAGGTGACACATGTGAGAGCGCATCATGCCGAAAGCAAAGGCGAAGACAAAGCACTTGGAGGGAAAAGGAGGAGAGGAGAAAGTCATACACATGGAAGAACCCCAGGAGAAGGCGGGAAAACCTAAGAAAACACGAACACAACGATTCTTAGCGAGCCTGCAGAAAGCCTGGGAAAGACTGATCTTATGTGGGGGAAGGAGAAAGAAATCCAAAAAGAAGGAGACTCCTTCCAGTGATGCCACAGGATCCGGCAGCATCTTTCTGGAGAAGCAGAAAGGTAGGATATTATACTCCATTATTTATCCACAGAGGGCTGGCGCCAGCACTGGGCGTGTCTGGCCAAGTGCCAGGGCCCAGAGCTGCTGGGGGAAAGGGGGGCCCACATTAGGCTGTACGTAAGGAATTATTTTATAAAAAGAATTTTAAAATATCTTATAAATCCATAGGGTACGAGGGGGGCTCAAATAAAATAACCATGAAGGGGCTGTTTGGTATCATAAACTACGGAACAGTAGACTGTTTAAGTTTCTGAATTTTTAATTCCGCCCAGTGAGTTCACTGCCAAGAGGCCCATTGAGGCTCTGTCGCCCAGGGGCCTACTGAAACCTGGAGCCAGCCCTGTATCCATACAACAACCTAAATAGATAGCATCTAAAACATGCAATAATTGACCCTGACACTATAGAAGACGTCATGCAGAGGCAGCGGCATACCCTAAATGGACTCAGGCTTCAAACCAATGGGTGGCAGAGAGGAACCAAAGGAGGTGAGCAAGAAGCGCTGAAATGATTTCCTATGTCAACAAAAGGTTGACGGTATATTTAGTCGATAACACAGCATGGTGGCGACATAGTGACCAAGTTCCATAACGTATCTGGTGAAACACCCGAAAAATGAGCCTGACACAGCTCGTTTGATAAGGGGACGATATGTGGAGGCAGCCATGGAGACGACTTCCATGATTAAGAGCGACAGTATGGGGCATCCATATTGCGCTGCTATGATTGCAACTTCAGGTCTCCAGCATGGCGGCGACAGATGGGCCGAGTTCCACTATGTATCTGGTGAAACACCCGAAAATTCTGCCTGACACAGCTTGTTTGATAAGGGGATGATGTACTGCATATCCTCTCGTGCTCCAGCGTCTGGGGTATAGAGAGTTGAAAGTTGCGCATGGAGACATTGGTGGACGCTGTGGAGGATCGTGGAGGCAAAATGGACAGGAAACAGCAGGGGCAGCATGCATGGATGCCTCTGAGGCTGCCGGTAAATGATAAAAGTTTGACAGTATATTTTGTGGATAACACAGCAGGGTGGCGACAAAGTTAACAAGTTTGATGTGGAAGCCATGAAAACAACCCAAAATACTGCCTGACACAGCTCGTTTGATAAGGGGACGATGTATGGAGGCAGCTATATGGACAACGTGTGGAGGTAGCTAAAAAGACGACGTGTGGAGGCTGCTATGGAGACAATTTAATTTGGATAGTGCTTGTATGTGGCAGTCCAAAAAAGTTTTCAAACCAGACAGAAGAGGGAGCATTGCTCAGTCCTTCACTGTTCAGCGTGTATGGGCAGAAGAAGAGGAGTTAGAGGAGGAGGAAATGGAGAGTCAGGCCAGTGAGGGGAGTGAATTCTTGCGCGTTGGGACTCTGGCACATATGGCAGATTTCATGCTAGGCTGCCTATCCCGTGACCCTCGCGTTCAAAGAATTTATTCCAGCACCGATTACTGGGTATTCACTCTCCTGGACCCATGGTACAAGCAAAATATTTCCACTCTCATCCCTGGAGAGGAAAGGAGTGTGAGAATGCATGAATACCAGCAGGCCCTTTTGCACAAGCTGAAACAGTATTTGCCTTCTGACAGCGCAAGCGGCAGAGGGCGTACTTCTGCAGGACAAGTAGCGAAGGAGAGTAGGCGAGCAGGCAGCTTGTCCAGCACTGGCAGGGGTACGCTTTACAAGGCCTTTGCCAGTTTTATGTCACCCCAGCAAGACACTGTCACCTGTCCCCAGTCTCGGCAGAGTAGGGCTGATCTTTACAGAAAGATGGTGAGGGAGTACGTAGCTGACCATACTATCGTCCTAAAAGATCACACAGCTCCCTACAACTACTGGGTTTCAAAGCTGGACATGTGGCACGAACTGGCGCTGTACGCCTTGGAAGTTCTTGCCTGTCCTGCCGCTAGCGTGTTGTCTGAGCGGGTTTTCAGTACAGCTGGTGGCATCATCACCGATAAGCGTACACGCCTGTTGACTGACAGCGCTGACAGGCTGATGCTTATCAAGATGAATAAAGCCTGGATTTCTCAAGATTTCCATTCTCCACCACGTGAAGGAAGCTCAACCTGAATAATTTATGCACTCCTCCTCCTCATTTTCCTCCTTCTCCTCCTCTTTGTACACTAAAGCAGAGGAAACTGGCTATTTTTTGCCAGGGCCAACAGGCTCTAGCTATAGTACTCTAGGTATTTAATTTTTCTGGAGGACCACCTACCTGCTCCTCTGGTTTGAAAACTTTTTTGGACTGCCACATACAAGCACTATCCAAATTAAATTGTCTCCATAGCAGCCTCCACACGTCGTCTTTTTAGCTGCCTCCACACGTTGTCTCCATTGCTACCACCACACATCATCTCCATAGCTGCCTCCAAAAGTCATCCATATAGCTGCCTCCATACATCGTCCCCTTATCAAACGAGCTGTGTCAGGCAGAATTTTGGGTTGTTTTCATGGCTTCCACATCCAACTTGTTAACTTTGTCGCCACCCTGCTGTGTTATCCACAAAATATACTGGCAAACTTTTATCATTTACCGATATTATTTAAGCGCTTCTTGCACATCTGTTTACATTCCCCTCACCCGCCATAACCCAAACTTATAAGAACACTACTACACTTGATCTTATACAAAAGGTTCTTAGAAGTGCTGTTTGGGGAGGAGCCGAGACAGGGGCTTGGACAGGTGAAAGCTTGCCTGGCAGCAGACCGCAAGCTCCATCCCAAGATCCAACTAACATAGTTTTAAATGCAGCACCATTAATCTACTACTACTACCTTACTGCCTCCATACATCGTCCCCTTATCAAACGAGCTGTGTCAGGCAGAATTTTTGGGTGTTTCACCAAATACATAATGGAACTCGGCCCATCTGTCGCCACCGTGCTGGAGACCTGAAGTTGCAATCATAGCAGCGCAATATGGATGCCCCATACTGTCGCTCTTAATCATGGAACCATTTCCGAAAAAACAATTAAAAATAGAACCGCTATGCTATTCCATTATTCCTAGGTGAAATATTCAAACGACTCCGCCTGCTTCGAAAATTATAATTTTTTCAAAGTAAACGCTTCTGGCCCCCAGGCCCATTTTGGGTGGGAAGGAGCCGAGAGACAGGGGCTTGGACAGGCGAAAGGCAGTGGACCGCCAGCTCCATCCCAAGATTAGGCAGCCTCAGAGGCATCCATGCATACTACCCCTGCTGTTTCCTGTCCATTTTGCCTCCACGATCAAAAACAATATTCCTAAACTTTCAACAAAAATGGATAACAATCCCAAAATGGTAACACTGGAAAAAGCATTTCACCCCGCAAAAAAAATGCTGTCACATGGCCCCAATAACGAAAAAGCGAAAACTTTATAGCCTACAAAAGGGGCCAATGAGGAAGCAAACATACTGGCTGCGGCAGGGCGCTTCTTCCCTCCTGCACCTCGCTGTGCCCCCATAAAACAAGTAACGGCCACAAGTGGGGGGTCTCTGTACTCGGGAGAAATTGTATAACAATTGTGAGGTGGGTTTCCTCTTTTTATCTTTTGGAAATGTGTAAATTTTTGGGCAAAATGAACGTATATCCGACACAATTTGACTATTCTAAATTTCACCTCCATTTTGATTCAATTACTATGAAGATCTCAAGGGGTAAACTTTCTAAAAGCTGTTTCTGATAGTTTGAGGGGTGCAGATTTGAAAATGAGTTGATTATATAGGTGGTTTTGATGTTAAATATGTAAAATTTCATTTTAAACAGTATTTATCCCCAAAATAGTCAATTCTGAAAATAAGGAAAATCGATATTCGATTTGTAAGCCGCGTGACATCAAAATAAATTATCCAGACATTTCAAAAATTATGAAAATGTAAAGTAGACGTATGGGAAATGTTATTCAGCGACTTATTTAGGTGGTAAATCTGCCTGAAAAAGCAAAGATTTTGAATTTAGAAAATGGCTAATTTTTTCTTTTTTTTGTAAATAAATGCAAAAATCTGCCAATTTTTACCACTCAAATGAAGTACAGGCGGTCCCCTATTTAAGGACACCCGACTTACAGACAACCCATAGTTACAGACAGACCCCTCTGACCTCTGGTGAAGCTTTCTGAAAGCTTTACTATAGTCCGAGACTGCAATCATCAGCTGTAAAGTGTCTGTTTTGAAGCATTATTGATCATTCTTGGTCCCATTACAGCAAAAAATGTTTAAACTCCAAATGTCACTGGGGCCAAAATTTTTTTTGTCTGCATCTACAATTATAAAATATACATTTTCGACTTGCTTACAAATTCAACTTAAGAACAAACCTCCGGATCCTATCTTGTACGTAACCTGGGGACTGCCTGTACAAAATTTGAGGAAAAAGCAATAGCAAAAAGAAAGAAAGAACAAATCTCGGAATCGCTTTGATAAGTAAAAGTGTTCAAAAGTAATACCCATATAAAGCGACGCAAGTCAGAATCCAAAAAATGGGACTGAGCCTTAAGCTATAAACTGGCTACGTCATTAAGGAATTAATAATCAATGGTAATAAACAACACTTTTATTTCTTCTTTATAGTCCATGTGACTGCTGACCGGAAGCAGAAACCTGAATCTGGAGAAGATCAGAGCCTGAAGACCACTGGCCATGAGATGGACAAGCTGACCCCCAGCATGGATGTGGTCCAGCACATTCTCCAACCCTACGAGGAGATACAGGCCCAAGTCCACAGCCAGGAGGATGTATATGCCCGGTACGGTAGGGAGCAGGGGGTGGAGGAACCTTCTAGTGATGTCCCTGGTCCCAGTAACATTGGTCTGGAGGACAAGAAAACACCTGACAAGAAGGAACCTTCTATCAGCTACGAGGAACAGCAAATCCTCCTGCACTACCAACAGGAGCAAGAACAGATCCTGAGCTATGAGGACGTGTATGTACAGAACTATGGCAGCCAAGAGGCAGGGAGACCTTCCAGAGATGTCCATGCACCCAGTAGCATCAGCCTGGAGGACGAAAAAGGTAGGAAATGATGGGGACAAGTATATACAATGGGGGAGGTGTATAAGTTCTTTTAGTGACCATAATCTCAACCTGAACTGCTATTGGTTGCAATGGGCAACAAGTAGTATTACCTGATTTCTGATCATACAATTTATCAAAATGAGAAAAAGGACTAAGGGTTTTTTTCTAGGATTTAAAAAAAACAACTGAAAGTAGGAAGAGAAAATCACACAACAAAAGATATAATATTCACTGCTCTTCTCCATAAACTCAGCACGGAAGTCTTTGGTCACATGTTGTATGTATCATGTACAGCTAGTAGATGGAGATTCCAAAAACATGGCCTTGTTACCAGCCATACCCGGGCTTAGATTCCACAGCTGTTGCTATGTGTAACAAGGCTGGAGTAACATTTAACAGAATTTATGCATGAGTTATGGTTAGGGGATGTGTATAACATCCCATAAAGTCCCATGATCAGGTTCCTAATCATATTACCGGAATTGTAGCTGACTATTAGGAGGAATAATATTTCCTAAATATTATAAAAAAGAAAGTAAGCAATCACTTAATAATCAATGATAATAAACAACACTTTTATTTCTTCTTTATAGTCCATGTGACTTCTGACCGGACGCAGAAACCTGAATATGGAGAAGATCAGAGCCTGAAGACAACTGGCCAGGAGATGGACAAGCTGACCCCCATCATGGATGTGGTCCAGCACATTCTCCAACCCTACCAGGAGATCCAGGCCCAAGTCCACAGCCAGGAGGATGTATATGCCCTGTACTATATGAAGCAGGAGGGGGAAGAATCTTCTAGTGATGTCCCTGGTCCCAGTAACATTGGTCTGGAGGACAAGAAAACACCTGACAAGAAGGAACCTTCTATCAGCTACGAGGAACAGCAAATCCTCCTGCACTACCAACAGGAGCAAGAACAGATCCTGAGCCAGAACTATGGCAGCCAAGAGGCAGGGAGACCTTCCAGAGATGTCCCTGCACCCAGTAGCATCAGCCTGGAGGATGACAAAGGTAGGAAATGATGGGGACAGGTATATACAATGGGGGAGGGGTATAAGTTCTTTTAGTGACCATAATCGCAACCCGAACTGCTATTGGTTGCAATGGACAACAAGTAGTATTACCTGATTTCTGATCCTACAATTTATTAAAATGAGAAAAAAGACTAAGGGTTTTTTTTCTAGGATTTAAAAAAAACAACTGAAAGTAGGAAGAGAAAATCACACAACAAAAGTTAAAATATCCACTGCTCTTCTCCATAAACTCAGCACTGAAGTCTTTGGTCCCATGTTGTATGTATCATGTACAGCTAGTAGATAGAGATTCCATATCAGAAAACATGGCCTTGTTACCAGCCATACCCGGGCTTAGATTCCACAGCTGTTGCTATGTGTAACAAGGCTGGAGTAACATTTAACAGAATTGATGCATGAGTTAGGATTAGGGGATGTCTATAGCATCCCATAATGTTCCTATCAAGTTCCTAATCATATTAAAGGAATTGTATATGACAGATATTGGGGGGAATAAGATTTCCTAAATATTATAAAAAAAGATACTAAGAAATCACTAAATAATCAAGGATTATAAACAATGCTTTTATTTCTTCTTTATAGTCCATGTGACTTCTGACCGGAAGCAGAAACCTGAATCTGGAGAAGATCAGAGCCTGAAGACCACTGGCCAGGTGATGGACGAGCTGACCCCCAGCATGGATGTGGTCCAGCACATTCTCCAAAACTACCAGGAGATCCAGGCCCAAGTCCACAGCCAGGAGGATGTGTATGCCCTGTACTGTAGGGAGCAGGAGGTGGAGGAACCTTCTAGTGATGTCCCTGGTCCCAGTAACATCGGTCTGGAGGACAAGAAAACACCTGACAAGAAGGAACCTTCTATCAGCTACGAGGAACAGCAAATCCTCCTGCACTACCAACAGGAGCAAGAACAGATCCTGAGCTATGAGGACGTGTATGTACAGAACTATGGCAGCCAAGAGGCAGGGAGACCTTCCAGAGACGTCCCTGCACCCAATAGCATCAGCCAGGAGGATGACAAAGGTAGGAAATGACGGGGACAGGTATATACAATGTGGGGGGGCGCATTGGTTCTTTTAGTGACAATAATCTCAACCCGAACTGCTATTGGTTGCAATGGGCAAAAAGTGGTATTACATTTCTGATCATACAATTTATCAAAATGAGAAAAAGGACTAAGGGTTTTTTTTTCTGGGATTTAAAAAAAACTGAAAGCAGGGAAAGAAAATCATATAACAAAAGATTAAATATCCGCTGCTCTTCTCCATAAATTCAGCAGTGAAGTCTTTGGTCACATTAGGTGAAAACATATCATTGTTTATGTCCTTTAACATTAAAATCTTTTTTTTTCTTAAACAGTCAATGAGAAATCTGACAGGAAGGAAACACCTATCTGCTACGCTGAAGAACACATCCGTCCGCACTACCAAGAGGAACGAGAACAACTCTTGAGCTATGAGGACGTGTGCATACAGTATTATATGGAGCAGGGCAGCGAGAAGCATGGAGCAGAGGACAGAAAGGACGTGACACCAAAACCGTCACAAAGTCCAAGCAATTGCCACAAGGTGAGAAGTGACAATTTCTGTCAAGAAGAGGCGCCGACCACATCTACTCAGAAGGAGACTGTCCCGGTACCACTTACTCTGAAATGCTTCACCCTCCACAAACTACTTGGAGAAGGAGCATTTGGAGAAGTTCTGTTGGCAACAGATCACATCAGGAAAGAACATGTTGCCATCAAAGTGGTCAATAAGTACTTGTACACCAAGCGTAAGTACAGCATGGCAGAGCGCGACATCCTGCGCCTATCCCATGAGAACCCTTTTCTGATCCATGGCCTGGCTGCCTTCCAGACTGAGAGCCAAGTCTACTATGTGATGGAACTGGCCACAAAGGGAAGTCTTGATGATTTAATTGTCAAGAACACTGTCCTAGATATTCCCACATCTAGATTCATCACAGCAGAAGTCATCTGTGGTCTGCAGTTTCTCCATAGAAAAGCCATAATTCACAGAGACTTGAAGGATCAAAACATTCTGGTGACCAGAGAGGGCCACATCAAAATCGGCGACTTTGGCCTGGCAATAACTGATGTGCATGACAAAACGTCAGAAATTTGCCATGGTACACCAGGGTTTGCTGCCCCGGAAATGGTCAATTGCATGGACTATGGACGAGGGGTGGACTTCTTTGCTCTAGGAGTCACTTTATTCTACATGACAACTGGATATTACCCATTCAGTGGGAAATCGCTGGGACAAATTGAGCTTGCTGTCATCAACAAGAATCCTTACTACCCAAGCCACCTCAACCATGAGACTGTAGAGATAATCAAAGGACTTCTGTGTAAAGAGCCACAAAATCGGCTTGGAGTTAAAGGAAACATCAGGAATGATCCATTCTTCTATAGAATAAATTGGATTGATGTGGAGAACAGGACGGCAGTTCCCCCACGTATACTGCTGGCAGCTCCGGAGGACCTAAACTTGCCAGAAGGCCGCTGCCTGGATTACAAGATGAGCATCGAGGCTGAACAGCTAATTGACTTCAGCTTTGTATGTCCTGCGTGGTCTGACACCTATTATCCCAACGACATGGTACAGACCACAGACTGAGTGGCCAATCTATTATCCAAATGGCCATGTAGAAAGTAACAGCAAGACAATACTGCTGGACGAGATGCTCATCTCTAAAGAACATCAAACACCAAACACCAAGGAGAGTCCTCACATCAGTCAGAATATAGAAGACATTTGAACTCTCTGTGGCCATCCTGTCCTTACTGTGAAATTAAAAATTGCCTGCGCTCCCCTCCATAAACTCAGCCGATCCATGTCATTTGTAGGCTCATCACATGGAGAACCCACCACAACAGGTGAGTAGGAAATGAAGATTCAGTATGCAAATACTGCTCGTCAGGGTTACATGTCTAGGGAGATTCCTACACAGTTAGTGAATACTATAAATATCTGGGGTTATAAATCACTTGTTATTCAGGATAGTGATATAATATAATGATGATTATTTCTCTTTTGTGTTATTAGGGAATTCTGATACATCCACCTTCTCCATGCCAGACTGTAGATTTCCTGTGTGACTTCATCTCCTTCTGCACCCACCGACTTTGACTCAATCACTGGATTTTCCGCAGTAAGATGTATTCACTTAACAAGTGGATTTCCTTCTGCACCCACTGGACTTGACACAGCTGGACTTTCTGCAGCAAGATGATATGCTGCCACCATCATGGGCAACACGGAGGCTCAGTGACTAGCGCTGTTGTCTTGCAGAGCCCAAATTTCACCAAGGGCATCAACTGCATGGAGTTTGTATGTTCTCCCCGTGTTTGCGTGGGTTTTCCCCGGGTACTCCGGTTTCCTCCCACATTACAAACATATACTGATAGGTCCATCATTAAAACAATTTATAATATTTGGAAAAATCTATAAATTTGTTGTTAGTTTTTATTCAAAGTTTTATATAAAGGATGTCCTCTAGTCATGGTTCTCTAGAATAAAAAGGTTTCACAGTCCTAAAAATGGTAGCATCGAAAATGTCAACTCGTGCCGCAAAAAAATACACCTTATACTGCTTCTTGGGAAGGATGCAACAATTTCGGGATCCTCTGCCATTTTTCCTTTCTGATCCTCTCCAGTTCCCTGAGGTTGGATGGTGAACAAAGGTGGAAGCAATTTTCACGTCTCTCCATAGATGCTCATACGGGTGGCATGGTGGCTCAGTGGTTAGCATTACAGCCTTGCAACACTGGGTCCTGGATTTAAGTCCATGATGCTCCCACCACCATGTGTCGCTGTTGGGATTGTATTTGGCAGGTGATGAGCAGCACCTGGTTTTCTCCCCACACAGCACTTAGAATTTAAACCAAAAAATGTAATCTTCATATCTCCAGAGCCAAGAATCTTATTTCTCATCGTCTGGGAGTCCTTCATGTGTTTTTCACACTGCATGCAGCTTTTATATGTCTTGCATTGAGGAGAGGCTTCTGTTGGTAAAGTTTGCCATAAAGCCCCGACTGGTGGAGGTGTTGACTTTGTGGCACTTTTTCCCCATCTCCCTACTGCATTTCTGGAGCTCAGTTTCAGTGATCTTGGGGCTCTTTTTTACCTCTCTCACCAAGGCACTTCTCCCACAAATGTTTAGCTCTTGGTTGAATGGCCAGTTCGAGGAAGAGGTATGGTTGTCCCATACCTTTTCCCATATAATGTCAGCTGCTCAGGCTAATTCAGCAACCTAGAAAGCTAGGTGGAACATCACCACCACCCACTCATTGGTATTGTTACTTTTGTCTAATGTCTATGCATTCACATATTTTATTAGTCATGTTTTGTGTCAAACTGTTAAACATAATTTAGAACTTTCTAGAGGGAAAATAGTTTATAAAAGGGTTTTTTTCTTATGGGTGTTCAGAATGCAAATGAGACAGAGTTGTTATGAGGCAGAGCTCTAGGAGAGAACAGAGATTGCCACAACCGGTATATTGTCATTACCGGACTGAAGAAACTTGTTCCATTCTCAGAGTTAAGGGAGTAGTCTGAGCATTACAGCCATCCACCTGAGGAGGCCATCAAGGCTGGAAACTTCAAGGGTTTGTCCAGAGGTTGAAAAACATGTCTGTTTGCTTCCAAAAACAGGGCCACACTTACGGGCAAGACGCAAAAGCAATCTATCCTGTTATAATACTTCAATAATCCTTTTATGTGATGCTGGGATTACGATGAGACGTCTTCATATACTGGTCTCATCTGAGCAAGCGCCGTTCATTCCTCTTTTTTCCTCTTGGTACCCGATCCTGCTAAAGCGCAGGCGTCAGTCCGGCTCTGACCATAAGGTCATGCGGTTCAACCAAGCATACGCGGACTTCCTGATACCACGTATTGGCATGCGACAAAATAGTGTGACATAATCAGCATGTGACTTACCTGCGAATGTTTCACTCAACGACACAGGGTGATGATAACAACCCGGTAGTTTATATAAGCGCCTTAAACACTAATCACGTTGCAGTCAGCCCCATTTCCCTGATGACGCCAGTCCAGGTGAAATGTTGACGTGAGTCCAGGCGAAATGTTGACGCCAGTCCAGGCAAAGCATGTCGGGTGGGCTTAGCTGATTCATGTAAAATTTTAATGAGCAGTAGACAGTGATCTGTAATTCCAACGAAATTGTAGGGACTATGAGAGAAATAATAGTCTAGGGACTCTTAGAGAAGAATAAACATTGAAGAACCTGTCTACCTACAGGGACCAATTGGGTTATTTCTATCCGCGGGTCGCTTTCATGATATACACTTGTCAAATAGGGGGGAACTCATCCATCCCCTCTAGAGTACATTATCTTATTACTCAAAAGATAGTACCCCCTAAACCCTGGAATACCCATGAGTTTAGACACTGCCTGCTTGTGTTTTTAATGCACTAGTTGTACTGTTCTTAAATATCTAATAAAGGTTATATTTTATTTTATGTTTCTGCCGTGGTGTACAAAAAGATTTTTGGTTGCTAGCTGGGCGACTATTAGAAAAATAATAAGAACCACATCCCCAGCTCCACTAGCCGCTAGCCCCCTAGCTAAGTCGCGAAAGAAGATGTGGCACTAGACCAACCATTGGAGAAAAAAAAAACAACAACCCATAAGACATTATATAAAACGTACCAAGGACCTGGATATATAGGATTCATTTATCTTAACAGTAAAACTTACCATGTGTCTGGCTAATTCCCCAGCTATTTCATGGCGATAAATGTAATATAATATTACAATGCTTCTTTACCGTTATAGTCTGAGACGGCATGTAACCCCCTCAGTATTGTACCATCCACCATGTATTCTAGAGTACTGTATATATATAATTACACATAAGGTATACATGGACAGTCCATAATATAGAAGACAAAACTAAAGGCCACACATATATATATATATATATATATATATATATATATATATATATATGTTATACAACTAGTGTATAATACATGTGACTGCTTTGCCATATCTGTGCCATGAGGATTGGTACAAAAATACCCAACTACACCCTCATAACTCAGCCTCATGCAACTCGGTGATATGTACAGTGTGAGGTAACTACACCCTCATATAAATCAATGATAGGTACAGTGTGTGAGGTAAGTATACCCTCATATAAATCATTAATATATACTACGTATGAGGTAGGTACATTCTCAAATCAATCAGTGGTACATACAGTTTGTGAGGTAACTATACCCTCATATCAATCAGTGATATGTACAGTGTGTGAGGTAAGTACACCCTCATATAAATCAGTGATATGTACAGCGTTTGAGGTAAGAACACACCATATCAATTAGTGATATGTACAGTGTGTGAGGTAATTACACATCATATACATTAAGGCAATATGCAGTATGATAAGTAATAAGCTCACATATCAGCCATGCATGTACTAAGTGAGGTGAGCTGCAGGGTATAATATAGATGGGATCTGACTCCTGAGGAGACATGGCTGAGGAAACATGGCAGCTTCTTATATAACTTTGTCCCACATGCACATTACATGAGGTAATGCTGCTCCCATGTATCATCAACCAGCCATATCTACAGTGTGTGGGGTTATAAGCTCACAGACATGTCAGTCAGAGCTGCCATGTGTAAGATGGCTGGGAGCAGGTACATGAGGAGACATGGAGACAGGATCTCCTGTGGTAATTATTCATTCCTGAGGTAAAATTCCTCTCATATATGATGTGGAAGCTGAGGGTACACTAATACATGATGTGTGAGGTGTATGTGGTGACAGCAGATGATATAATATGGTAACTCCAGTGATATACTTGCTGAGTCTGTCAAACATGTTTCTTTCTGTTCTTCTAGGGCAGTGATGGCGAACCTTTTAGAGGCCGAGTGCCCAAAATACAACAAAGACCCGCTTATTTATCGCAAAGTGCCAACACAGAAATTTAATTTGTGATTTATACTCCCTTCTCTGTCACAGTTTTCATTGATACCAGCACACTGAGGACACTAATAAAGCAGAAAATAGTCCCAGGTAGAGCTGTCACTTTAATATAGCTCTGTGCACAGCAAGTCCTGGGCTGTCTGGAACTGCAGGAAGATACCTGGAGTCATCTCTGGTGATGGCCTGGGTGCCCACAGAAAGGGCTCCGAGTGCCACCTCTGGCACCAGTGCCATAGGTTAGCCATCACTGTTCTAGGGAGAGAAAGACAAAGAGAGATAAAGGACAGGAAGTGACATCTACTCCTGAGCCCCGGCCTTCTTACATCACTACACTATACATCACCTACTCTGTTCTTACATTACTACACTATACATCAACTACTCTGTTCTTACATCACTACACTATACACCAGCTACTCTGTTCTTACATCACTACACTATACATCACCTACTCTGTTCTTACATTACTACACTATACATCACCTACTCTGTTCTTACATTACTACACTATACACCACCTACTCTGTTTTTACATTACTACACTATACATCACCTACTCTGTTCTTACATTACTACACTATACACCACCTACTCTGTTTTTACATTACTACACTATACATCACCTACTCTGTTCTTACATCACTACGCTATACATCACCTACTCTGTTCTTACATTACTACACTATACATCACCTACTCTGTTCTTACATTACTACACTATACATCACCTACTCTGTTCTTACATTACTACACTATACATCACCTACTCTGTTCTTACATCACTACACTATATACCACCTACTCTGTTCTTACATTACTACACTATACATCACCTACTCTGTTCTTACATTACTACACTATACATCACCTACTCTGTTCTTACATTACTACACTATACACCACCTACTCTGTTTTTACATTACTACACTATACATCACCTACTCTGTTCTTACATCACTACGCTATACATCACCTACTCTGTTCTTACATTACTACACTATACATCACCTACTCTGTTCTTACATTACTACATTATACATCACCTACTCTGTTCTTACATCACTACACTATACACCACCTACTATGTTCTTACATCACTACACTATACATCACCTACTCTGTTCTTACATTACTACACTATACATCACCTACTCTGTTCTTACATCACTACACTATATACCACCTACTCTGTTCTTACATCACTACACTATATACCACCTACTCTGTTCCTACATTACTACACTATACATCACCTACTCTGTTCTTACATTACTACACTATACATCACCTACTCTGTTCTTTTAAAGTGAACCATCATCTTAAATCTATACTATCACATAAAATTCAGACGTTATAGGTCCCCCCTTATCACCATCATGTTCCCCCTTCGGCTATGGCGCCGGAGTTGCATTTTAGCTCCAAGAAGCTGAGTAGTAATACTGGAATAAACCATGGTCAGGGGGTAGTGCTGTTTTTGGATGAAAACAGCTATGTTTTTCAACCTCCAGACAATCTCTTTAAAGAGGACCTGTCACCCAAACGCCGCAGTGTTAGAAGGATAGCGTTATCGAAAACCTCCGGTAACGCTATCTAACACTGCGGCGGAGTACAATGTAAACGTTGGACCGATTGCAAAGCGGTCCGATGTATTCATTAGGGGGCGGTCCGAGGCGCTGCCTATTCCCCGGACCGCCCCGCTCGCTCCATAGGCTGGCGGTGACTGCCGCGCGTCATGCGGCAGTCACCGCCCCTAACCATGCCCCAACCCCGCCCTCTCATGAATACATCGGACCACTTTGTGAGCGGTCCGACGTTTACATTGTACTTTGCCACAGTGTTAGATAGCATTAGTAAGCGGCTCCTAGTGCCCGATTTATGGGTGACAGGTCCTCTAAAGCCAATACTCCTACAGCCTTGCCTGTTGCCAGTGATGGAACTTTTACTACCATTACATCTGTCTTCAATTTGGTTTAGACAATAAACAATCTGTAAGTTAGATCCTACTGTCTCCTTCTGCATGGCTGGGCTAGCCGCTCAACATCACTAGCCCAGGAATGCTACCAACATGGAATGCTTTGTCTTTGTCAGCCCCAATGAGAGTGGAAAAGAGTCATTAGGCCTCAACCCTAACACCACTCACCTCCTGGATTGTTTTTGCCAGTTCCCTTAGCCAGGGCCGGTTCTAGACAAAGTGGGGCCCTGGGCAAAACTAGTGGAGCCCCAAAAGAAAACTATTTTATGACCAGTCACAGTCAGTAAGAGGCTCCCTTTAGTATGGTAAAACAATATGGGAGAATTTTATAGGAGATAGATGATTGGGAGACTGATGGGCAGCGCGGTGGCTCAGTGGTTAGCACTACAGCCTTACAGCGCTAGTCCACGTCTGCAAAGAGTTTCTATGTTCTTTTGGTGTTTGTGTGGGTTTACTCTGGTTTGTCCGGTTTCCTCCCACACTCCAAAAACTTACTGGTAGGTTGATTAGATTGTGAGCCCCATGGGGACAAGGACTGATCTGGCAAGCTCTGGGCAGCTCTGTGAGCGCTATATACATAAAGGAATAATTAATTATAATTATTATGATAGAAGCTAAATATGAAAGATGATAGAGATTTCTAGATGCAGAATATAAAGTAGATGATATATACAGTAGATGGATATGAGAGATAAATACAGTAGAAGAGAAATAGAAGATTGATTGAAAAATAGATTGAGAAAAAGGGAGATATATAAATGGTCAGATTATAGAAGATAGATAACTAGACAGATAGATTTATAGACAGGTGATAGATGATAAGCATCTTCACCCGGGGATTTCAACCAAGGGGTATTAACCCTTTCACTGCCAGGCATTTCTGTATATTTTTTCACGTTATTTTTACCATTTTAATATTTACAAATAAAATAAAAACATAAGCGCCTTCATGCAATTTTGATTTAAACTGAAACATTTTATTAAAAAAATACTTAAAATTTGACTTTGATGGTCAAAAATGTGCTCCAAACAGAAAATATATTTACCTTCACATCTCCTAACTGTAATAGATGGACATATGTAGAGTTCACAAATGTCCCATAATTATATATTCACATAAATAAATAATCATAATATCACTAAAACTGTAACAACTAGATATCTGCTTTTCAGCTAGAAATTTTTAAACAGTCACAACCTGCAAAATATATCAATAAAACAGATTAAAAAGGCACCCGTTAAAAACCTATATAATTTTGAAAGCAGACAACCAGGAGATGCATTTGGCAATTAACATTTGACCACCCTCATGTAACTTTGTGACAAACACAAATTATTAAACAAAAAGTGCACTGAAAATGCCTTGATAATGGACGTTTTTACATAAAACTCACATCGAAGATGAGGTTTACTCACAAATAGGAAAAGTAAATGTGCCCCATAAAGTGAATATTTCCATTATCTGTGAGGTGCAGCTGCTCCTGTGTCCAGCAAATTCTCCCTGCAGCCTGATGGCTAAGAATCTGATGGGGGGACACTTCAGGGGGCTATATCTCTGGCTCCAAAACACAAAGAACCTCACTTCTTTTTTTCATATGAAAGAAGAGAGGCTCCTCTTTTACATCCAAATATGTGTTTCCATGTGTCAGGAAAACGGAGATATTAACTATTAAATTGTCATCGGGGTGATCTTTATATATAAAAATCGCACCCAAAATCCTCATTTTAAAGCTGAATATCTCTGGATTGATGGAACCTAGAAACACAATTTTAGATTCAATTGGAAGAAGACATTGGGGGTCATTTATTAAGGGCCCGATTCGCGTTTTCCCGACGTGTTACCCGAATATTTCCGTTTTGCGCCGCTTGTACTTAAATTGCCCCGGGATTTTGGCGCACGCGATCGGATTGTGGCGCATCGGCGCTGGCATGCGCGCGACGGAAATCGGGGGGCGTGGCCGAACGAAAACCCGACGTATTCGGAAAAACCGCCGCATTTAAAAACCGAAAATGTGTCGCATAAGGACCGCTTACCTTCACCTGGTCCAGCTCGGTGCATTCCGGCGCGATGAGTTTACTTTCAGCGCAGCAGCGCCACCTGGTGGACGGCGGAAGAACTACCTTATTAAATCCCGGCCGGACCCGAATCCAGAGCGGAGAAGCCGCCGCTGGAACGCGAATGGACCGGGTAAGTAAATTTGCCCCATTCTCTTCTTTCAGAGGGCTGAAGATACCCACTTTGCCTACCCATAGCGCCGGCCCTGCCCTTAGCAGGCCCTGATAGGCACATTTATATCACAAAGCTTAATAGCCTTTAGGAATGGTGTCCTAATATATCAGAGTGGGGTCATAATGCATAATGTATAGGAGTAGGAGCACAAGAGACAATAGTAAGTTAATATGCAGAAATAGTCTTTAGGAGTAGGGTGTTATCTACAGGTTCTCCATGAATATCACTGAGAGATGGATTTACAAACAACTTGATTAAATCATGATCATTGTAGAAATGAACTTTTAATTGGGATATCAGTAGGTTCAGTGCTTAGCACCACATGAACATTAAGTAGACCCTATTAACAGTCAAAAATATTTTAAAAAGTTATATAAATAGCGATAGAATTAAAGCAATATCTCTTTAAACACAAGGGAAATAATTATCTACAAAATGTTAATTTGTCCATCTTATAAAGACAAAAATGTCCATATGTCTTATGAAGAACCCCTGTATAAGCCAGAAGAAGGAACTGTTCTGTGTATGTAACATCCCACTAGATGGGTCATTACTAAAGTTAGCTCCAGTTAGCTTCCCCTTTGGCTGGAGGGAGTCTGTGCTAATTCAACAGAGAATGTCACCTTGCTACCTAAGCAGCAGAGCCAATCTGGCTCCTACTGACCATCACTGTTCAGCCCTGATACCCCCTGAGGACGCCAGATTATGACGAAACATGTCGGGGGGGCTGATTGAGCGGCACAGCTTTTAACTAAGTGATGCTACGTAGTGGACAGCCTGAGACTATATATATGTCGGACTGCAGCGACATATTAGGCTTATCATTTACCTACCTTTCATATAGGGAGACAACCAGATACTAGTGGGATATCAAATGTGTGAACAGTGGTGATGCAAGTGAGAGTGTGTGACAATTCCTACAATACCTCTTCCTTGAGAGTGTGTGCAAATACAGACAAAGAGAGGATTTAAAATATACCACCAAAGAGTGGTTTTCCACAGTGTGCACTAGAGACAATCCTAGGGTGCACCATCTAAAGCCCACAGAAGCCCTGTGGCCCCCACTATTGATAAATTCACTCTCATTTTCAACCGAGGCAAGAAGACTTGCACATACACCCACCCACAGTCAGAGATCTGGAAGGTCACCCTATATGGTAGTACAACATTTACAAGTATATATCCACTACCATCACATCTTTTTAAGAATTTTCGGCTCAGTATACTTCCTTTCAACCAGAGACAAACACAGACTCAGCTCTGGTATATTTATTAAATAAATGTAAATAAAAGTAAAATTTTATACTTCACACATATTCAATCACATTATCTCTTGGTCAAAAGACCTTTATTTGCAGCAATGCAATTTGAGTCCAGTCATTGTCACCTGACACAGATCACAGGACCTCAAATGGCAAGTACCTCCCTCGCCTCCCGTTGCTTCAATAGAAACTAACATATAGCTGAGCTTATTTAGCTTTGCATCATAGACATTACTACCTTGCAGATATATATTGATACATTAGTTCAATGTCCCTAGCTATTAATATTAGCACAGTATCAGATACTGTCTTAAGATGAGACCATTTGGTTGTCTAGTCTTAAGAACGAACATCCATTATGTTTCTGTATCCAATTTTTTTTTCCTATGGTCTCCTCCCCTTAATGTTTTTGTTTACTTTTTCAATTCCTTGCCATACAAAAGTTTTTGTATCACCCTGATGGATCTCATGAAATCGCTTGGTCGCCACTGATACATTAGTGTATGTTTAGGAATACTTTGGAAAAACAAACTGACTATACAGTACATGGTTGCATTACCCTGGGAATCATAAATGTGGTCACAGAAAATGCTTGGTGTGTAGCTATATTCTAGTGCAGTGGTGGCGAACCTATGGCACAGGTGCCAGAGGTGGCACTCAGAGCCCTCTCAGTGGGCACTCAGGCTGTTGCCCCATGGCAGAGTTCGCCAGACAGGGATCCTCCTGCAGTCTCAGGACTTGCCATGCTTAGCATTATTTTAATGTGGAGCATCCTGGTATACCTGAGACTACTGGAAGAGAGTGGTGGTGTGCGACCCCCCCTGAATGTTCCTGTTTAGGGGACTGTCTAGGGAACCTCCAGTTACAACCCAAATTTCCTCTCCTTCTGACAAAGATATTGGTACCCTAAGGCCCATTGAAAGCTGTGGTACAGCAAGGAGCAAGAAAATTGCCATAAGTTACTGCTTGAATTGCTGTTTTGGCACTTTGCAAAAAAATATGCAGGTTTTAGGTTGCAGTTTGGGCACTGGACCTCTAAAAGGTTTGCTATCACTGTTCTAGTGAGAAATTACATTTCCTCATATGTTACCAATGAGGAATATGACATTAATTTGTATAGTAACTGCAATATCACTTTTTTAGTGTATACGATTGCATGCACAAGCTGTCACAAGCAATATGTGGGCTGCACAATTAATTGTTTAAAGACACATATTTGAAAAAACATCATCACAATCAGATGTGAAGAATACTAGTTTGACTAATGTATCAGCTGCGACCAAGCATTTTCGTTAGATCCGTCAGAGTGATACAAAAACTTTTGTATGCAAAGAATTGAAAAAGTAAAAAGAGCATTAAGGGGAGGAAGAAAAATTATTGGATAGAGAAACATATTGGATGTTCGTTCTTAAAAGTAGACAACCATATGGTTTCAACTTAAGACAGGATCCGATACTGTGCTAGTATTAATAACTAGTGGTGGCGAACCTATGGCACTGGTGCCAGAGGCAGCACTTGGAGCCCTCTCTGTGGGCACCCAGGTCATCACCCAAGCACGAAGTTGACCAGACAGGACTCAAAGAATCTTCCTGCAGAATCTTCCTACAATGATAGGCGAATTTGCCCTCCTCCTTTCAACTGCGTTGGTGTCCTTAGGAGGCTGAATGACTGAAAGTTATCAAAGAACAAGGAGAAATAAATTACTGCTTAAATTGATGTGCTGGCACTTTGCAATAAATAAGCGGCTTTTGGTTAAAGTTTGGGCACTGAGGCTCTAAAAGCGTAGCCATCACTGAACTAGGGTGTCACGGGTCAGGGGTAGTGGACCCACTGAACCACCGCGGACGATGACATAAGCTGACACCTGGGAGGTCAAGGCAGGCGGCAAAGAATCGGAAGTCAGGACTCAGGAACAGGAATCTAGGTCACAATGGGAAATAATCTCAGGGTCCACAAAAGATAAGCTTTCTCCAAGGCACGAGTCACAAAAATGCAGCGAGGGACATAGGCTGGGAATTTATCAGGGCAGGTGGGCGGCGCCAATTATTGGCACGCTGACCCTCTAAATCTTGCCAAGTCGGCCTGCATGTGCTCATCTCCTAGGGCGCGTGCGCCGGTTTGGCAAGACGCAGCTAGAGCCAGGGAAGCTGCAGGCTGGCTCCGGGGGCACAGGGAGGCTAACGGGTACGCCTGTGACCCAGGATATGGACTTTCCCATAGACATTGGTGGAATTAGCCACAGGAGCAGGGGGAGCTATTTGCCGGGAGAAACGATTCAAGATGAAAGGTTTCAGGAGGGAGACATGAAAAGAGTTCGGGATGCGCATGGTGGGAGGAAGACAAAGTTTGTATGCCATGGGATTCATGCGCCTTATTATCTTGAATGGGCCCAGAAAACAAGGATCGAGTTTGTAGCTGGGGATTTTCAGCCGGACATATCTGATGGACAGCCAGACTCTATCTCCAGGAGAGAAGATTGGAGGAGGCCTACTTTTCCTGTCAGCCTGCGTTTTGGTGCTGGTGGACGCCCAAAATAGAGAATGGCAAGTTTGGTCGCAGATGGACTTAAAATCTTATACCAGTTCTTCTACAGCAGGAACATCAGAAGGAACTGCAAGAGGGAGAGGAGGATGTGGAAGTCGTCCATAGACAATGAAGAAAGGAGCAGTACCAGCGGATTCAGAGTCTAGAGAATTATAAGAAAATTCCGTAAGAGGTAAGAGGGAGGACCAATTGTCCTATCGAGCAGAAACAAAGTGCCGTAGATAGCAGCCCAGAGTCTGGTTGACTCTCTCCACCTGTCCATTAGACTGTAGATGGTATGCAGAGGAGAAGTCCAGCTTGACCTGCAGTTGATTGCGGAGGGAACTCCAGAACCTGGAAACAAACTGGACCCCACGGGCCCGACACAATGGGGCTCATTTACAAAGGGTCCGAACGCCGCACTTTCTTCGGGTTTCCTGAATATTTCCGGTATGCGCTGAATTGCCCCAGGATTTTGGCACACGCAATCGAAATCTGGCGCATCGGCCAGCATGCTACTGAAACCGGGGGGTGGGCCGTCGGACAAATCACAGAATTTAAAAAAGGATTTGTCCCACATGCACTGGGACAAAGAAGGTGAGCTGCGGTGGACTTCGTCCCGAATCCTCGTCGGACAACGCACCGTTGGGTCGCGACAGGACCAGGTAAGTAAATCTGCCCCAATTTGTAGAGGGAGTCAATTTAGCCACAAGATATAGAGGAAGAACAGGTTGGCAAGGTGAGGAGATGACAGCAGACCTGCCAGAGGAACAAAATGGGACATTTTGAAGAAACATTCATTACTACCCAGATGAGGGTGTTACCAGAAGAAGACGACAGATCCGTAATCAAGTCCATGGCCACGTGAGTCCATGGGCACCTGCCTATCAGTAAATGCAGGAGAAGACCAGCAGGCTTGAGATTTGATGACTTGTTACGGCCACAGGAAGCGCAGGAACTCACAAAATCTTGTACATCCCTAACCAGATCTGGCCACCAGTAGAAACGAGATATGATAGGGTCAGAGCTCTGCACACCAGGGTATCCAGCCACATGAGAGCAATATCTCCAAGTTAGTATCCTCTTCCAAAGAGCAGGTTGGACAAAAATCTTGCCAGAAGGAAGCTGCCGTAGGTTCACAGGAGCGGCAACAACTAGTCGTTCAGAAGGAACAATATGACTAGGAGAGGGACCAATGATCCTGTTGAGGATTGAGAAGCTGGACGGTCTGGAGGTATAGAAGATTCTTGTGATCCGTGTAGATACAGACCGGATGACGAGCACTTCCAGCAGATAACGCCACTCTTCCAAGGCCAGTTTTATGGCCAGAAGCTCTCGATTGTCACGGTCACACAGACAACTCAAGGTACTTGGGAGTACCAGGGAGGAAAGTCTCTATGGGAAGAGTCCAGGGGGAGAAGTCTATGGACCAGTGGGCCCTCTGGGCCACCACGGGAGTTGATGCTAGCCGAAATCTGGGACCTGAGTCTTAGTGGCACCTGGTCTTCGCCAGAGCCCGCCGCAAAGCAGGATGGACTTGTTGCGGCAGGGTGCCACCAGGTCGTTCCACAGGTGCGACTACTCCCGCAGTGGCAGTCAAGGTGGCTATGGAGGACAGGACACACCAGGAGTGTATGGGAGTAGAAGAGAAGGCAGCAGCACTCCGTTTTCCTATTTCAGGATATGTTTATTCACATGTGGATACAAAACTACGTTTCGGCTAGCTCAATGTAGCCATTTTCAAGCAGTGAAGTCAGGTGTTACATGGCGGCTTTAAATCCCCCGCAGGATGTGACGTCATCAGTGACGTTAACAAAGTGAAAATACATAGATATATACAATAAATGTGCAAAATAAATGCTCATCATACTATACAAACATTAAAAGTACATTAGTGACATAGTCTGAAAAATAAGTGGGGAAACGCTCATTATTTACAGCCAGTGCCGGGGACCCATCCGCGCTGCATGTCAACGGAGGGCTGGCAAGTAGGCTGTCGGCACCAGGCACAAGAGGGACCAGTGTCATATATAGCGCAGTGGCTCCTTCCGGTAGTCGGGCTGTCCGTAAATACAAACCCCTGTATCTACTAGGGTCAGTCGCCCATATCAGCACTGGTTAGACGGTCCTCACTGTGCCACTCGGGCAGATAAAGCCAATCTCGTCGTGAGCCTCCGATCGTGCAGAACACCAATGTCACGTCTGCGGGAGGCCACATGAAAATTCAATTGTAGAAAATTACGGAGATGAAGCGGGCAAAGTGATGAGGGTTTCCTGTCAACGTGATTATCGTGATCTGTGTACAGAAAAAAGCCATTGTTATTCTTTATAAAGAAGTATGTCATATAACAACAAAAAACAGCCTAACAATAAAGGATAAAGGTGGCGCATGGTCGGTCGGAATTGGGGAGTATACTTTCGTTATTAAAGAGTGTTCACATTGAATTCCATGTTGAGTCCGACTGGATACAGAGAGTTAAGTGTGTGAATCCATACTGTCTCGCGTTGTTTTTAAATTTTCTGTCTGTCACCTCCTCTCCTAAGGGGGGGGACATGGTCAATGATAAAAAACTTTAGTTGGTGTATGTTATGACCAGTGTCTGAAAAGTGTCGGGGAACAGGTAAGTCAAGTTTCTGTGTATTAATCGTTGATCTGTGGTTGTTGACACTCAGTGGTGGTTTCACCCACATAAATTTTGGGACACGGACACGTAAAAATAAAAATAACGTGGTCCGATCTGCATGTCAATTGGTGGGAGATGTTGTATTTTTTACCCGTGCCCGGGTGTGTGAATGTGTCCCCTTTAACCATGTAATGACAATTCTCACAACTCATGCATGGGAACGCTGGAGACAGGAGACGTGGAGGCTTCTGGAAATGCTGGAAGACAGGACACACCAGGAGCATATGGGAACGCTGGAGACAGTAGTGTCTGGAAACGCTGATGGGCAATCACTTAAACAGGTACTGCTGTGGGAAGCGAGGTGTGGAAACCTTGGAAGTTCAATTAGAATGCTTAAGATCCAGTGGGGAGTGAAGGGAGGTGCCGGATTATAAGGGCGAGGCCAGATTAGTGAACTCCAATCAGGAGGTTGCAGGCCCTTTAAGTCCTGAGAAGTTGGCCTAGCAGCGGGAGCGCGCGGCCTGGTGGGAAGGAGGCATGCGGCCTACACGCCGGGACCCGAGCAGAGCTAGAAGCCTGGGGAGGTGAGAGGTGGCCGGGGGGACACCGCACCACATAGGAGGGCTTGGGTGTACCTACAATCCGTACTGAGGATTGTGGGTACGTCCGTGACAGTACCCCCCCTTAAGGGCCTCTCTTCTCTTCTTCAGCCTCTTCTTTCGCCTCCTCCAATTCATCTTGGTGACGGGACACCTGAGGAGGAAAGCAGAAACAGGACAAACCCGAAGAGGTGCTTGGACCTGGCAGGGAACAAGCTGAAGATATCCTCGAGACGTCTGGAGTGTCCTTTGGCCGAGAGAGGTACTCTTCTAACTTGCATACACTCCTCTGCAAGCAGTACGGCCAGAGGCTGAAGTGGCTCTTGGAAAGCTGAAGCAGCACTGGGAAGCTGCGGAGGTAGGAGCGGCTCTTGGAAAGCTGGAACAGCTCTGCGAAGCTTCAGGGACTGGAGAGGCTGTTGGAAGGCCGGATGCTCTGGAGCAGCTTCTGGGAAAGCCTGAGGCTCTAGAGCGGCTTCTTGGAGAGCTGGAGAGTCTGGAGCAGCTTCTGGGAAAGCTGGAGACTCTGGAGCGGCTTCTGGGAAAGCCGGAGACTCTGGAGCGGCTTCTGGGAAAGCCGGAGACTCCGCAGCAGCTTATGGGAAAGCCGGAGACTCTGGAGTGGCTTATGGGAAAGCCGGAGACTCTGGAGCGGCTACTGGGAAAGCCAGAGACTCTGGAGCGGCTTCTGGGAAAGCCAGAGGAGAACTTGGAAGTGGTTGAAGCATGGCGGCCGGCTGGAGTGGTTCTTGGAAGAAAGGAGTAGAGCTTGGAAGCTGAGGAAGCACGGGAGCCGGCTTTTGGAACACCGGAGCCAAGCGAGGCCAACATGGAAGCTGGACTTGTAGTTGATGGCAATCAAACAGCTGTTTAGGCATGGAGACAGGCTCAAGGGGATCTTGGAAAGCCGGAACAGCATTGCAAAGCTGCTAGAGTGGAGCCTGAGGTAGCCGGGAGTCTAACAGTTGTCGGAGCAGAGTTGTAACCCCGCTCAGATCCTTTCTCCAAGAAAAAATGAGTTGAGACTGCTTGGCGAGAACCTCTGCCAGCAACTGGTCTGAGTCAATGGAACAGTCCATGACCTTGACGGGATCCATGGTCTTGACGGTTCTTGCTGTCACGGTCACACAGACAACTCAAGGTACTTGGGAGTACCAGGGAGGAAAGTCTCTATGGGAAGAGTCCAGAGGGAGGAGCCTGTGGACCAGTGGACCCTCTGGGCCACCACAGGAGTTTATGCTAGCCGCAACCTGGGACCGGAGTGTAAGTGGTACCTGGTCTTCGCCAGAGCCCGCCGCACAGCAGGATGGACTTGCTGCAGCAGGGTGCCACCAGGTCATTCCACAGGTGCGATTAGTCCCGCGGTGGCAGTCAAGGTGGGATGCAGGAAACACGGAGGCCTATGGGAATGCTGGAGGACAGGACACACCAGGAGCATATGGGAACGCTGCAGACAGGAGACACGGAGGCGCCTGGAAACGCTCAAAGACAAGACACACCAGGAGCGTATGGGAACTCTGGAGATAGGAGACATGGAGGCGTCTGGAAATGCTGGAAGACAGGACACACCAGGAGTGCATGGAAATGCTGGAGACAAGAGACACGGAGGCATCTGGAAATGCTGGAAGACAGGACACACCAGGAGCATATGGGAACGCTGGAGACAGGAGACACAGAGGCGTCTGGAAACACTGGAGGACAGGAACGTCTGGTAACGCTGATCGGCAATCACTTAAGCAGGAACCGCTGTGGGAAGCGAGGTGTGGAAACCTTGGAAGTTCCATCAGAATGCTGAATATCTGGCAGGGAGTGAAGGGAGGTGCCGGATTATATGGGTGAGGCAGGATTAGAGAACTCCAATCAGGAGGACACTGGCCCTTAAATGCCTGAGAAGCCAGCGCGCGTGCGCGCTAGCAGCGGGAACACGTGGCCTGTAGGGAAGGAGCCGTGCGGCCTACATGCTGGGACCCGAGCATAGCCAGGAGCCTGGAGAGGCGAGTAGGGGCCAGGGGACACCGCGCCATGTAGGAGGGCACGGGTGTACCTGCGATCCATACCGAGGATTGCGAATAGGGCCGTGACACCGATCACCTATGGAGTAGTTTCTCTCTGCAGCAGAAAAAGTCTTTGCAACAACAACAACAGGTGAGCGTTTGGCCATTGGGCCCTTTTTTGGTGAGAATGGCTCCAGCTCCTACAGAGGAAGCGTCAACTTCAAGCTGGAACGGTTTCTCTGTATCAGGCTGCATGAGAGCAGGAGCAGAGGCAAAGGCAGACTTCAACTTGCTTCTTCAGCCACCGGAGGCCAGAGCTTAGGATCAGAATTTTTCTATGTTAACGCCACAATAGGGGACACGAGGGAACGCTGTGCAGGGCCGGCAATGAGAAATGTGGTATGAACTGCAGGTAGTAGTTAGCAAAGCCCAGGAATCTCTGTACAACTCGAAGTCCTACTGGGCGAGGCCTGTGGAGAACCGCAGACAACTTGGTGGGATCCATTTGTAGATCCTTGTCAGAAATGATATACCCGAATGATATACCAGATACTTGAAGTGCCCATCTCACGTTTTAAAGGCAGTCTTCCATTCATCCCTTTAACGTATGCGGATGAGGTTATATGCCCCCCTAAGGTCCAACTTAGTGAAGACCTTAGCTCCATGGAGGTGGTCAAAGAGTTCAGTGATCAAGGGTAAAGGTTCTTCACGCTAACTTTATTAAGCCCACAGCAGTCAATGCAGGGGCTGAGAGAACTATCTCTCTTGGCCACAAAATAGAATCCAGCACTGGCAGGAGATGAAGACTTGCAGATGAATCGTTTCGACTGATTCTCCTTGATATAGGCTGACATAGCCATGGTTTCAGGAATGGAAAATGGGTGTACCCCATGCCACGAACCCCATTCACTGGAGTTCACACATGGGCATACCTACTCTATGGAGTCCCAGAATTTAGCCCTTAAGCTCCGCCCACTTCCACAATATGGTGTCCTAATGCTAAATTTACTCCACGAAATCTCGGCACCCAGTCAATCCATTGCCACCACCCACGAGTTACTTACGCAAAGAAGGCCGTAGGCACCTCAACCACACAGACAATGCACACTGATGATTTACATAGCACATTCACTCACTGCTCACATACTATATTTAAGAACATGCTTACTACATAGATTATGTTGAAATGATCTCTGGTAACGTGATTCCTTTTGGAGACTCAGATTCTTTAAGGCTACAAGCAGAGACTTATTAAAGGAACAATTTAATATACGTACAAAAAAATACAGTACACTCAAAGAATAAAATTGTCAGATAAAATGAAAAAGTTAAAACACAATACACATACGATACTTACAAACAGGGGAAAAAAGAAACAAAAAACTCTTGCTATTGAAACAGGAAGAAATTCTTTGGCCTGTGGACTGGGCATAGACAGCAATCCAGTCTTCTAGTGTGATAGAATCGTTAGTACTGAACCAAAGCCATGTGCCTTTAAAACCCCATAACTTTTGATTGGAAGATGGCACAATTGTGCCATTGCTTCCAATCAACCGGGTACCTAATTCCCATTAACCCCATACAAACTCAGGGTGTCTTAGCCTAATATCAGGGGTGTTCTGCTATTAGATAACTTCCCCTGGCGCTAAGCTTCCAATTCTCACTCCAGTAGCATATCTAGACCCTATTACTGTCCTGTGTAACTGGGGACTCATAATTATGAATTATGCCTCAGTTATGGACAGCTATGATATTACCCATTGTCTAAGTTTTGGATGGAAAAGACCACATAGTCTGTTGGTTCTTTCATCCCCCTTCCTGAACCACACATTGGCCTAAGATGTCAATTCCACCACTTAGGATAAGCAAGTTTCTCTGATCAAACAGAGACTCCCTGGGGTGCGGAGACACAATGCCAAGTGCCTCTTGCTGGCTGGTTGTAAAGCAATGTTCCTTTCAGCCGTTTGCTCTGGCCAAATGAAGCCTAATGACTCCTAGCAGGACAGAATGAAACAACACAAAAGAAAAATAAAAAACAAACAAACTCTAGAGTGGTAATATTATAACAACCGACCTCATGGTGGAGACGTGCCCAGCAGCTGCTCTATAGTACAGTTGGGATGGTGTGGTGGCAGAGTCTCTGTTACTTCTACAAAAAGATGTTGGCAAAGAGGCTTGTAGGATACCAAAGCAGGCAAGGTGGACACCGGTGAAGAGTCATGAGACTGCCAGTCGAGCAATGGAACATGTTGCTGCACCCACATTAAATGACAGTCTCTCCTTGTGCATAGCCCCAACTTGCAGAGACAGCTTGGAGCGATAATAGACTGGATTGCTGAGGACCTGTCCACTGACGAGGGAGATAGCCAGCGGCTTCTCTAGGTGGACCACAGGAAGGTGATACAGGGAGACCAGGGAAGCATCCACGAAATTTTCTGCAGAACCAGAATCCAGAAAGGCGGAGGCCTGAAACCGAGTACCTGACCTGTAGCTGAGTAGAAGAGGCAAGTTCAGTTGTGGAGAAGCTTTGTTCTCACCTAGGGATGCTCCTCCCAAGAAATCTAGGTGCGTGCGTTTCCCGGACACTGAGGATGGACTGGTCAAGACTCAAGAAACTGTTCCGGGCTTGCAAAGGTTCTCCTGTCTTCATCGGGAGCACTCTTGAGGTTTATCCACCTGCATGTGTTCCTCAGCAGCAGACACTAAGAGCGGCAGAGGCGGTCTTTGGAAGACTGGAGCTAAGTGGGATAGACATCGGGTCCTGGCTTACGCTTGTTCTAAACATTGCTTCTCCAGGCACTCAGAGAAGCGGATGTCGATCTCAGTAGCCAGGGAGATCAGACCTCTCGGGGTAGAAGGAGGGTCCCGTGCAGAGAGAGCGTCTTTGTTTAGGCAAGACAGTCCTTCTCGGAAGCTAAAGTGCGAAATTGAACTGCATAGTCACCAACAGATAAGTCCCCCCTGGCGCAGATTCAGCAGGGCGGTTTCTGCAGATGACGCCGCAGCTGGTTACTGAAGAACGGACTGGAATTCTGTGAGGAATATGGAAATATTAGCCATGACCGGGTCGTTCCTGTCCCAGAGGGGTGTGGCCCATGCCAGTGCACTGTGTGATGCACCCTCTGCACAGCTTGGGGTCTCTGTCATATTTGGAAGGCATGGATAGTCGCAGTCTGGGTTCTGCGAAGATGGTGAAGCCGCTGTAGTGGGAGGCACCGCAGGATCCAGTCACTGCTGCTGCTGGGTGGCCAACAATTGCTGTAAGACGGAGGTCAGTTGAGCAATTTGCCTCCCCTTCACCGCTGCTGGGATTGCTGGCCACAATGGTGGAGAGATTAGCGACTTTAGGCAGCGGAACCTTGACGGAATCCATGACCGGATCTTATTGTCACGGGTCAGGGGTAGTGGACCCACTGAACCATCGCGCAGGATGGCGTAAGCCGTCACATGGGAGTGGAGTCTAAGTGGCACCCGGTTTTCACCAGAGCCCGCCGCAACACAGAAGACAAGCTTTCTCCAAGGCTAGATGCACAAAGATCTGGTGGCGGACACTGGAAGGGCCTGGGATTTTATCAAGGCAGGCGGCCGACCAGCCCCAATTATCGGCGCACTTGCACTTTAAATCTTACCAAGCCAGCGCGCCCTAGGGGACGGGGTTGCGCGCCCTGGAGGGAAGGTGAGTAGGACTGCAGGCTGGCTCTGTGGGCATGGGGAGGAACACGGGTGCGCCTGCAACCCGGCATATGGGTGGCAGGAGCATCTGTGACATTTGGGACTATTGAACTAATGTATGAATATATAATTACAAGGTAGTCATGTTTATGATGCACAGCTAAATAAGCTTAGCTATATATTAATTTCTATTGAAGTAATATGTCTAAGTGTATTGTTTAACCCCATAACGCAAAAAGATGTACATGTACGTCTTGTCACGGGCTGAGCCCTGTTCATACTCACCGGGTGTTTGATTCACAATGGAGCAAAACCCATAGCTAATACCCGCGGGTGTTAACCCTTTGATCGCTGCCAGCAAAGCTGCCGGTGGCATCTTTGCTCCAATCGTCGCTCCCCGTGATGTCAGAGGGGAACGGCGTTCCATTGCTGTGACAGCCTCGGGTCACACAAAGATCCGAGGCTATCATGTTTTAGGCTACTACAATGTGGGATTTCCACATTGTAATAGATGATGTGCAAAATCCCTATATACTGGCATTCTGCAGTATGGATCAATCAGACAACCTAGGGTTAAAGTACCCTAGGGGGGCTGGAAAATAGTACAAAAAAAAAAATTATATAAAGAAAAAAAATTCAATTCACCCCCCTTTCCCTAGAAGTTGTATAAATATAAATAATCAGTAAAAATCATAAACACATTAGGTATCGGGGCATCTAGTATCGGGTATGCCCAAAAAATGGCACTTTTTTGCCATTTTGAAAAATTAAAAAAATTCAATAATAAGTGATCAAAAAGTCTCACAGTCCTAAAAATAGAAGCATTGAAAACTACATGAAAAGACACAAAAAAAAAATGACACCATCCACAGCTCCGTACATGAAAAAGTTATTAGCACCAAGACGGCAAAATTAAGAATTTTTTTTGTATAAGTTTTAATTTTTGTGCATGTATGAAAACATTATAAATCCTTTACAAATTTGTTACCTCAGTGATCGTACTGACCCAAAGAATAAAGTAGACATGTCTGTTGGGGCGCATAGTGAAAGCCGTAAAATCCAAGCCCACGAGAAATGGTGCAAAAGTGTTCTTTAATCATTTTCACTGCATTCAGAATTTTTCCCCCGCTTTGCAGTACATGGCATGGAATAATAAATACCGTCACTATGAATTGCAATTTATTACGCAGAAAACAAGCCCATATACGGCCCTTTACATGGAAAAATAAAAAAGTTCGAGACTTTTTAAGATGGGAAATGAAAAATAAAGTCGCAAAAACGAAAAATGGCCTGGTCCTTAAGGGGATAAAATCGTGTATTATAACTACTTTTCCTTTCTCCATTTTCCAAGTATACCGTTTTGAGAATATTGACATATTTATAACATGTAATTTTAATCCCATACATAAGTTTTTATGAATAAGTATAGAAGTGGTACACGGGAGGTGAGGGAGGTACTTGCCATTTGAGGTCACGTGATCTGGGTCAGGTGACGGTGACGTCACACACCTGAAAGAGAGCGCGAGAATTTAAAAGAAGGGATTGTATGTGTATGCTATTAGACCATGACAAAGGTATAAGGCGAAACGCGTAGGTCTATTCGCTTGGTTACCTTTTGCTACAATTCAGCCACTTCTGACAATCATGTTTTTAAAGAAATAAAGGATTGGAACAGCATCCCCTAAGAGTGATGGACATCCTTTGTCATACAGGCTTCTTAAATTCCTATGGAGAGGAAACTGTGTGTGGCCATTTGGTACACTAGGTGTACATAGTGCCTTATTGTGAGTGAAAAATAGAATTATTATCGAGACACAGATGCATTTTATTACAATGCAATATCTTGAATTATCATATGGCTTCTCCCAGTTACTTGTTCACTTCTTGTTATTATGGAACAACATGGCAGCTGGAGAGAGCTGAAGCTCTGACATCACAATGCAGGACCTGATGACATCACAATGGAGAATCCAGGGTGAGGAGCTGTGACATCACAATGGCTGAACCTGATGACATCACAATGGAGAAGCCAGGGTGAGGAGCTGTGACATCACAATGGCGGAACCTGATGACATCACAATGCCCGGAGGGTATAAATACCCGCACACGGCTCAGGGTCTCAGCACTCACATTCAGGAGGTGAGAGGAGACACATGTGAGAGCGCATCATGCCGAAAGCAAAGAAGAAGACAAAGCACTTGGAGAGAAAAGGAGGAGAGGAGAAAGTCATACACATTGAAGAACCCCAGGAGAAGGCGGGAAAACCTAAGAAAACCCGAACACAACGATTCTTAGCGAGCCTGCAGAAAGCCTGGGAAAGACTGATCTTATGTGGGGGAAGGAGAAAGAAATCCAAAAAGAAGGAGACTCCTTCCAGTGATGCCACAGAATCCGGCAGCATCGTTCTGGAGGACCAGAAAGGTAGGATATTATACTCCATTATTTATCCACAGAGGGCTGGCGCCAGCACTGGGCGTACTTGGCCAAGTGCCAGGGCCCAGAGCTGCTGGGGGAAAGGGGGGCCCACATTAGGCTGTACATAAGGAATTCTTGGGGTAAGGGGGGCTGTATCTAATAAATACACAAAGGGTGTGAGGGGGGCTCATATAAAATAACCATGAGGGGTCTGTTTGGTATCAAAAACTAGGGAATAGTAGACTGAATTTTTAGTGCCGCCAAGTAAGTTCACTGCCAAGAGGCCCATTGAAGCTCTGTCACCCAGGGGCCTACTGAAACCTAGAGCCAGCCATGTATCCACAGAACAACCTAAATATCCAAAATATTTTCTCATTCCCCATTTATTGAAAATCTACACTTGTCATGTTGTATGTATCATGTACAGCTAGTAGATGGAGATTCCATATCCGAAAACATGGCCTTGTTACCAGCCATACCCGGGCTTAGATTCCACAGCTGTTGCTATGTGTAACAATGCTGGAGTAACATTTAACAGAATTGATGCATGAGTTATGGTTAGGGGATGTGTATAGCATCTCATAAAGTCCCATGATCAGGTTCCTAATCATATTACAGGAATTGTATGTGACAGATATTGGGGGGAATAATATTTACTAAATATTATTAAAAAGAAAGTAAGAAATCACTTAATAATCAATGGTAATAAACAACACTTTTATTTTTTCTTTATAGTCCATGTGACTTCTGACCAGAAGAAAAAACTTGAAGCTGGAGAAGATCAGAGCCTGAAGACCACTGGCCAGGAGATGGACAAGCTGACCCCCAGCATGGATGTGGTCCAGCACATTGTCCAACCCTACCAGGAGATCCAGGCCCAAGTCCACAGCCAGGAGGATGTGTATGCCCTGTACTGTAGGGAGCAGGAGGTGGAGGAACCTCCTAGCGATGTCCCTGGTCCCAGTAGCATCAGCTTGGAGGATGACAAAGGTAGGAAATGATGGGGACAGGTACCGTTTATACTCAACCTCCGGTGGCTACGCATCGGGGCCACCGGAGGAGGGGGAGTATATAAGTTTTTTCTTTTTTTTAGTACTGGGCTGGCTGTATACTACTGGGGGCGTGCTGGGCTGGCTGTATACTACTGTGGGCAGGCTGGGCTTGCTCTATACTACTAGGGGCAGGCTGGGCTGGTTGTATACTGCTGGGGGCAGGCTGGGCTGGCTGTATACTACTGGGGGTAGGCTGGGCTGGCTGTATACTACTGAGGGCCGGCTGGGCTGGCTGTATACTACTGGGGGCAGGCTGAGCTGGCTGTATACTACTGTGGGCAGGCTGGGCTTGCTGTATACTACTGGGGGCAGGCTGGGCTGGCTGTATACTACTGGGGGCAGGCTGCGCTGGCTGTATACTACTGGAGGCAGGCTGGACTGGCTGTATACTACTGAGGGCTGGCTGGGATGGCTGTATACTACTGGGGGCAGGCTGAGCTGGCTGTTTACTACTGGGGGAGGCTGGGCTGGCTGTATACTACTGGGGGCAGGCTGGGCTGGCAGTATACTACTGGGGCAGGCTGAGCTGGCTGTATACTACTAGGGGCAGGCTGGGCTGGCTGTACACTACTGAAGGCAGGCTGGGCTGGCTGTATACTACTGGGGGCGTGCTACGCTGGTTGTATACTACAGGGGGCAGGCTGGTCTGGCTGTATACTATAGGGCAGTAATGGCAAACCTTTTAGACACAGAGTGCCCAAACTACAACCAAAACCTACTTTTATGTCGCAAAGTGCCAAGATGACAATTTAAGCAGTAACCTATTGATCCCAACTGTATCATAAGTCTGAATCCTATTGGCGTTCTGAGGACACCAATACAATAGAAAGAAAATTTGGATTGTAGCTTCCTTCCAGAGGAAGAATCAGGGGACCCAGAGCAGGAGCTCCGACCATAATCCATCTCTGCCCACACCTTCTCGCTTCTTGTGTAGTCCTGGCACCCAAGAAGGTGTCGCTTTAAAATAGTTTTGGACAGCAGGAGGAAACCTTGAGTCTTGTCTAGCAAATTCTGTGCTAGGGTGAAGGCCTGGGTGCCCACGGAAAGGGCTCCGAGTGCCACCTCTGGCACCCATGCCATAGGTTTGCCACCACTGCTATAGGGGAATGGCTATATACTACTGGTGGCTTGCTGGCTATATACTGGGGGGGTCTGTGACGAATGCATTTCCCACCCTCGGCTTATACTCGAGTCAATAGGTTTTCCCAGTTTTTGTTGGTAAAATTAGGGGTCTAGGCTTATACTCGGGTCGGCTTATACTCGAGTATATACAATGGGGGCACGCATAGGTTCTTTAAGTGACCATAATCTCAACCCGAACTGCTGTTGGTTGCAATGGGCATACAATGATCATACAATTTATCAAAATGAGAAAAAGGACTAAGGGTTTTTTTCTAGGATTTAAAAAAAAACTAAAAGCAGTAAAAGAAAATCATACAACAAAAGATAAAATATGCACTGTTCTTATCCATAAATTCAGCACTAAAGTCTTTGGTCACATGTTGTATGTATCATGTACAGCTAGTAGATGGAGATCCCATATCCGAAAACATGGCCTTGTAACCAGCCATACCCGGGCTTAGATTCCACAGCTGTGGCTATGGACAACAAGTAGTAACATTTAACATAATTGATGCATGAGTTAGGGTTAAGGGATGTGTATAACTTCCCATAAAGTTCCTATCAAGTTCCTAATCATATTACAGGAATTGTAAATGACAGATATTGGGGGGAATAGGATTTTCTAAATATTGTTAAAAAGAAAGTAAGAAATCACTTAATAATCAAAGTTAATAAACAACGTTTTTATTTCTTCTTTATAGTCCATGTGACTTCTGACCAGAAGCAGAAACCTGAATCTGAAGAACATCAGAGTCTGAAGACAGCTGGCCAGGAGATGGACAAGCTGACCCCCAGCATGGATGTGGTCCAGCACATTCTCCAATACTACCAGGATATCATCCAGGACTACAGCCAGGAGGATGTATATGCCCTGTACTATAGAAGGCAGGAGGTGGAGGAACCTCCTAGTGATGTCCCTGGTCCCAGTAGCATCAGCCTGGAGGATGACAAAGGTAGGAAATGATGGGGACAGGTATATACAATGTGGGGCGCATAGGTTCTTTTAGTGACCATAATCTCAACCCGAACTGCTGTTGGTTGCAATTGACAACAAGTAGTATTACCCGATTTCTGATCATACAATTTTTCAAAATGAGAAAAAGGACTAAGGGTTTTTTCCTGGGATTTTTTTTAAAAAAAAACCCTGAAAGCAGGAAAAGAAAATCATATAACAAATGATTAAATATCCACTGCTCTTCTCCATAAACTCAGCACTGAAGTCTTTGGTCACATGTTGTATGTATCATGTACAGCTAGTAGATGGAGATACCATATCCGAAAACATGGCCTTGTTACCTGCCATACCCGGGCTGAGATTCCACAGCTGTTGCTATGGACAGCGAGGCTGGAGTAACATTTAACAGAATTGATGCATGAGTTAGGGTTAGGGGATGTCTATAGCATCCCATAATGTTCCTATCAAGTTCCTAATCATATTACAGGAATTGTAAATGACGGATATTGGGTGGAATAAGATTTCCTAAATATTATAAAAAAAGATACTGAGAAATCGCTAAATAATCAATGATAATAAACAACACTTTTATTTCTTCTTTATAGTCCATGTAACTTCTGACCAGAAGCAGAAACCTGAATCTGGAGAAGATCAGAGCCTGAAGACCACTGGCCAGGTGATGGACAAGCTGACCCCCATCATGGATTTGGTCCAGCACATTCTCCAACCCTACCAGGAGATCCAGGCCCAGGTTCCCAGCCAGGAGGATGTGCATGCCCTGTACTGTAGGAAGCAGGAGGTGGAGGAACCTTCTAGTGATGTCCCTGGTCCCAATAACATCGGTCTGGAGGACAAGAAAACACCTGACAAGAAGGAACCTTCTATCAGCTATGAAGAACAGCAAATCCTCCTGCACTACCAACAGGAGCAAGAACAGATCCTGAGCTATGAGGACGTGTATGTACAGAACTATGGCAGCCAAGAGGCAGGGAGACCTTCCAGAGATGTCCCTGCACCCAGTAGCATCAGCCTGGAGGATGACAAAGGTAGGAAATGATGGGGACAGGTATATACAATGGGGGAGGGGTATAAGTTCTTTTAGTGACCATAATCGCAACCCGAACTGCTATTGGTTGCAATGGGCAACAAGTAGTATTACCTGATTTCTGATCATACAATTTATCAAAATGAGAAAAAGGACTAAGGGTTTTTTTCTGGGATTTAAAAAAAAAAGGAAATCAGGAAAAGGAAATCAAATCTTTGATCACATTAGGAGGTGAGAACATATCATTGTTTATGTTCTAATAACAACATCAAAATCTTTTTTTTTTCTTAAACAGTCAATGAGAAATCTGACAGGAAGGATGGAGCAGAGGACAGAGAGGACGGGACACCAAAACCGTCACAAAGTCCCAGCAGTTGCCACGAGGCGAGAGGTGAAGAAGTCTTTCTGGAAGAGGCGGCAGCCACATCTGCTCAGAAGGAGACTGCCCTCGTACCACTTACTCTGAAATGCTTCACCTTCCACAAACGACTAGGAGAAGGAGCATTTGGAAAAGTTCTGTTGGCAACAGATCACATCAGGAAAGAACATGTGGCCATCAAAGTGGTCAAGAAGGAGGTGTACACCGAGCATGGGTACAGCTTGGCAGAGCGCGACATCCTGCAAATATCCCATGAGAACCCTTTTCTGATCCATGGCCTGGCTGCCTTCCAGACTGACAGCCAAGTCTTCTATGTGATGGAGCTGGCCATCAAGGGAAGTCTTGAAGATTTAATCATCAAGAACACTCTCCTGGATATTCCCACATCTAGATTCATCACAGCAGAAGTCATCTGCGGTCTGCAGTTTCTCCATAGAAAAGCCATAATTCACAGAGACCTGAAGCCTCAAAACATTCTGGTGACCAGAGAGGGCCACATCAAAATCGGCGACTTTGGCCTGGCAATAACTGATGTGCACGACAAAACTTCAGACTTTTGCTACGGCACACCAGGGTTTGCTGCCCCGGAACTGGTCTATTGCATGGACCATGGACCAGAGGTGGACTTCTTTGCTCTGGGAGTTACTTTATACCACATGACAACTGGATATTACCCATTCTATGGGGAATCGGTGTCACAAATTGAGCATGCGGTCATCAACAAGAAACCTAACTACCCAAGGCACCTCAACCATGAGACTGTAGAGATAATCAAAGGACTTCTGTGTAAAGATCCACAAAATCGGCTTGGAGTTAAAGGAAACATCAGGAATCATCCATTCTTCTATAGAATAAATTGGATTGATGTGGAGAATAGGACAGCAGTTCCCCCACGTATACTGCTGGCAGCTCCTGAGGACCTAAACCTGTCCATATACTACCTGGATGATGAGATGTGCATGGAGTTTGAACAGCTTCTTGACTTCAGCTTTGTATGTCCTGCGTGGTCTGACACCTATTATGCCACCGACATGGTACAGAACACAGACTGAGTGGCCAATCTATTATCCAAATGGCCATGTAGAAAGTAACAGCAAGACAATACTGCTGGACGAGATGCTCACCTCTAGAAGAACATCAGCACCAAAGACAAAGGAATGTTCTCACATCAACCATAATATATCACCTGCGCTCCCCTCCATAACCTCAGCCGATCCATGTCATCTGTAGGCTCATCATCACATGGAGAACCCAGCACAACAGGTGAGTAGGAGATGTAGATGCAGTATGCAAATACTGCTGGTCAGGGTTACATGCCTAGGGAGATGCCCACACAGTTAGTGAATACTATAAATATCAGGGGTTATAAATCACTTGTTATTCAGGATAGTGATATAATATAATGATGATTATTTCTCTTTTGTGTTATTAGGGAATTCTGATGCATCCACCTTCTCCATGCCAGACTGTTGTTTCATGTGATTTCCGCCGTAAGACATATTCACTCTTGAAGTGGATTTCCTTTTGCACCCACCGGACTTTGACTCAACCAGTGGATTTTCCGCAGTAAGATGTATTCACTTAACAAGTGGATTTCCTTCTGCACCCACTGGACTTTACACAGCTGGACTTTCTGCAGCAAGACGATCTGCTGCCACCATCATGGGCAACACGGAGGCTCAGTGACTAGCGCTGTTGCCTTGCAGAGCCCAAATTTCACCAAGGGCATCAACTGCATGGAGTTTGTATGTTCTCCCCGTGTTTGCGTGGGTTTTCCCCGGGTACTCCGGTTTCCTCCCACATTACAAACATATACTGATAGGTCCATCATTAAAACAATTTATAATATTTGGAAAAATCTATAAATTTGTTGTTAGTTTTTATTTAAAGTTTTATATAAAGGATGTCCTCTAGTCATGGTTCTCTAGAATAAAAAGGTTTCACAGTCCTAAAAATGGTAGCATCGAAAATGTCAACTCGTGCCGCAAAAAAATGCACCTTATACAGCTCTGCGCACCAAAGTATTAATTGTTGGCTTCTGGCATGGTTCATCATGCTTGGATTTGATGGTACAGTGGTTATGTAAACATTTTTTACTCTCTGTTTTATTGCAGCCAATGTACACTCTGCACCCATCTTGACTGAATAAATAGAAAATGTAGATATTTATTAAATGAGAAACACTGAAATATCACATGGTCATAAGTGTTCAGACCCTTTGCTCAGGATTTAGTAGAAGTAGCTTTGGAGCTAGTAAAGCCATGAGTCTTCTTGGGAAGGATGCAACAATTTCGGGATCCTCTGCCCTTTTTCCTTTCTGTTCCTCTCTAGTTCCCCGAGGTTAGATGGTGAACAAAGGTGGAAGTCATTTTCACATCTCTCCATAGATGCTCATATGGGTGGCATGGTGGCTCAGTGGTTAGCATTACAGCCTGGCAGCACTGGGGTCCTGGATTCAAGTCCATGATGCTGCCACCACCATGTGTCACTGTTGGGATTGTATTTGGCAGGTGATGAGCAGCACCTGGTTTTCTCCACACACACCACTTAGAATTTAAACCAAAAAATGTAATCTTTGTATCCCCAGAGCCAAGAATCTTATTTCTCATTGTCTAGGAGTCCTTCATGTGTTTTGCACACTGCATGCAGCTTTTATATGTCTTGCACTGACGAGAAGCTTCTTTGCCATAGAGCCCCGACTGGTGGAGGTTGCAGTGTTGACTTTGTGGCACTTTTTCCCAATCTCCCTACTGCATTTCTGGAGCTCAGCCTCAGTGATCTTGGGGTTCTTTTTTACCTTTCACCAAGGCTCTTTTCCCACAAATGCTTAGAGCTTGGTTGAATGGCCAGGTCGAGAAAGAGGTATGGTTGTCCCAAACTTCTTCCATTTAAGGATTATGACGGCCACTGCGCTCTTAGCATCCTGGAGTGCTGCAGAAATTATTTTGTAACCCTGGCCACAACTTTGCCTTTGCCAAAATTCTGTCTCTGAGATCCTTTGGCAGTTTCTTAGACCTCATGATTCTTATGTGCTCTGACATGCACTGTGAGATTTGGGTTCTTATCTAGACAGGTGTGTGCATTTACGAATCAAGTCCAACCAGTTTAATTAAACACAGCTGGACTTCAAGGAAAGAGTAGAACCATCTCAAGGAGGATCAGAAGGAAATGGACAGCATGTTAGTGAAATATGAGTGTCGCAGAAAAGGGTCGGAATACTTATGTGAAATTCTAGCTTTTCTTTTTAATAAATTAAAAATAATGATATTACCTATAAACAGCTCAGTGTTATAATTAAACTAATATTGGGCTCTGTATAGGGAAAAGTAAATGTCAGCTGCTTCAGGCTAATTCAGCAACCTAGAAAGCTAGGTGGAACAACACCACCACCCACTCATTGGTATTGTTACTTTTGTCTAATGTCTATTAGACATATTTTATGTCATGTTTTGTGTTAAACTGTTAAACATCATTTAGAACTTTCAAGAGGGAAAATAGTTTATAAAAGGGGTTATACTCTGTTTCACAAAACTTTTTTTTCTTATGGGTCAGAATGTAAATGAGACAGAGTTGTTATGAGGCAGAGGAGAGGACAGAGATTGCCACAACTGGTATATTGTCACTACCGGACTGAAGAAACTTGTTCCATTCTCAGAATTAAGGGAGTAGTCTGAGCATTACAGCCATCCACCTGAGGAGGCCATCAAGGCTGGAAACTTTGCCAAACTTCAAGGGTTTGTCCAGAGGTTGAAAAACATGTCTGTTTGCTTCCAAAAACAGGGCCATACCTTACCATGGTTTGTGACGGCATTGCATCTCAGCTCTTGACTTGTGGATATGGGATGGACCCTCACTTTATTTTAAAACAATTTAGACAAGAGAAATACACGGTGCCTGGACAAAATACACAACTACATAACTTAATGGGACAAAGTTGCCACAGCTTTATTTGAATCACTGGAATAAAACAATCAAAAGAGGAGTCAGGTGACATGCTAAGGGTGGGATTTACCAATACTCCGATCCACAGCTGCCTGACATATAGCACCCAGCCAGACAGCAATAAAGGGGACGGCACGCTCTGGCTTGCCATTCTAGCAGAGCCAGCACACTTTAAGGGCACCAATGACCCTTATGAAGATTATCCCTTGTGTCGTTCACCACACTGCCCACCCCTGGCTGCTTTTACCATTAACAGACCCTTGAGGCTGGCCACTTCCAAAGCTCAGCCTGTTCACCACCATGACCAAACAAACCAAACTCATCTTCTATGCCACCTAAAGAAGTGCATATATGTCTCGACACCACAACCAACACTCTAGTGATCCACAAGCCGCAAACCTCCTAGCTAGTGGCGTACCGAGATGCGGCAAACCAAACCAAAACCATCTTTCCAGGATCCCCCGCTTAGAGAAGTGAATATGTGTTTCCACATATAATCCACTAGCCGCCAACCTCCAAGCTAGTGGTGTAACCAGGTGTGGAACCTTGTCTCACATAAATCCTAATTACGCGCTCAGAGCGCGAAAACCATATCCAATTCTGGGGTCGTTTTATAGACAACGTGCTTATTCTCTGGGAAGGGGACAGTTGCACCTTTGAGTCTTTTGTTAGGGCACTAAATCAAAGTGAAATTGGGATGCACTTCACTTTCGAAACACATACAAATCAGATAAACTTTCTTGATCTTACTATTTCGGTGTTGCTTAGAGGTAGGATACAAAGATTTATAGGAAACCTACTTCTATGAAATTGTAGGGACTATGAGAGAAATAATACTATAGGAACTCTTAGAGAAGAATAAACATTGAAGACCCTGTCAACCCACAGGGACCAATTGGGTTATTTCTATCCGCAAGTCGGTTTCATGATGTACACTTGTCAAATAGGGTGGAACTGATCCACCCCCCACCCCCCCTAGAGTACATTATTTTATTGCTCAAAGGATAAACCCTGGAATACCCATGAGTTTAGACACTGCCTGCTTGTGATTTTAATGCACTAGTTGTACAGTTCTTAAACAAATATTTACTAAAGGTTATATTTTATTTTATGTTTCTGCCGTGGTGGACCAAAAGATTTTTTGTCGCTAGTCAGGCGACTATTAGAAAAATAATAAGAACCACATCCCCAACTCCATTAGCAGCTAACCTCCTAGCTAAGTTGCGAAAGAAGATGTGACACTAGACCAACCATTGGAGAAAATAATTGGAGAATCAACAACCCATAATAACAACCACATTATATAAAACGTACCAAGGACCTGGATATATAGGATCCATTTATCTTATAGAATTAGGTACAGCAGCAAAACTGACCGTGTGTCTGGCTAATTCCCCAGCTATTTCATGGGGATAAATGTAATATAATATTACAATGCATCTTTACCGTTATAGTCTGAGACGGCATTTAACCGTCTTAGTATTGTACAATCCACCACTCACATATTCTAGAGTATATATATGATTACACATAAGGTATACATGGACAGTCCATAATATAGAAGACACAACCAAAGGCCACACATACACTCAACGGCCACTTTATTAGGTACACCATGCTAGTAACGGGTTGGACCCCCTTTTGCCTTCAGAACTGCCTCAATTCTTCGTGGCACAGATTCAACAAGGTGCTGGAAGCATTCCTCAGAGATTTTGGTCCATATTGACATGATGGCATCACACAGTTGCCACAGATTTGTCGGCTGCACATCCATGATGCGAATCCACCACATCCCAAAGATGCTCTATTGGATTGAGATCTGGTGACGGTGGAGGCCATTTGAGTCCAGTGACCTCATTGTCATGTTCAAGAAACCAGTCTGAGATGATTCCAGCTTTATGACATGGCGCATTATCCTGCTGAAAGTAGCCATCAGATGTTGGGTACATTGTGGTCATAAAGGGATGGACATGGTCAGCAACAATACTCAGGTAGGCTGTGGCGTTGCAACGATGCTCAATTGGTACCAAGGGGCCCAAAGAGTGCCAAGAAAATATTCCCCACACCATGACACCTCCACCACCAGCCTGAACCGTTGATACAAGGCAGGATGGATCCATGCTTTCATGTTGTTGACGCCAAATTCTGACCATACCATCCGAATGTCGCAGCAGAAATTGAGACTCATCAGACCAGGCCACGTTTTTCCAATCATCTACTGTCCAACTTTGATCAGCTTGTGCAAATTGTAGCCTTAGTTTCCTGTTCTTAGCTGAAAGGAGTGGCACACGGTGTGGTCTTCTGCTGCTGCAGCCCATCTGCCTCTGTGCGTTCAGAGATGCTCTTCTGCCTACCTTGGTTGTAAAGGGTGGTGATTTGAGTCACTGTTGCCTTTCTATCAGCTTGAACCAGTCTGCCCATTCTCCTCTGACCTCTGGCATCAACAAGGCATTTCTGCCCACAGAACTGCCGCTCACTGGATGTTTTTTCTTTTTCGGACCATTCTCTGTAAACCCTAGAGATGGTTGTGCGTGAAAATCCCAGTAGATCAGCAGTTTCTGAAATACTCAGACCAGCCCTTCTGGCACCAACAACCATGCCACGTTCAAAGGCACTCAAATCACCTTTCTTCCCCATACTGATGCTCGGTTTGAACTGCAGGAGATTGTCTTGACCATGTCTACATGCCTAAATGCACTGAGTTGCCGCCATGTGATTGGCTGATTAGAAATTAAGTGTTAACGAGCAGTTGCACAGGTGTACCTAATAAAGTGGCCGGTGAATGTATATATATAGACAGATGGATATAATAAACTAAATATCATATATATATATATATATATATATATATATATATATATATATATATATATGATAAATATACAACCAATGTATAATACATGTGACTACTTTGCCATATCTGGGCCATGAGGATTGGTACTAAAATAGCCATGTGTACTTGTGAGGCGAAGGTACAAATGTAACATTATACAGTATACAAGAGGTAATTACCCTCATTTAAATCAGTGATATATGCAGTGAGTGAGGTAACTACACCCACATATCTCAGCCTCATGTAAGTAAGTGATATGTACAGTGTGAGGTAACTACACCCTCATATCAATCAGTAATTTGTACAGTGTGTGGGGTAAGTACACCCTTATATAAATCAGTAATGTGTACAGTATGTGTGGTAAGTACACCCTCATATAAATCAGTGACATGTAGTGTGTGAGGTAAGTACACCCTCAGATAAATCAGTGATATGTACAGCGTGTGAGGTAAGTACACCCTCATATAAATCAGTGATATGTACAGTGTCTGAGGTACCTACCCCTCATATACAATAGTGCAATATGCAGTATGTTAAGCAATAACATTACATATCAGCCATGTTTGTAATATGTGAGGTAACCTGGAGCAGATACATGGTTAGTTATCTCCCCATATACAGCGCTGCCTACACAGGTAAACTGCACCCATATACATAAGTGTCTGTCTGTACCACTCATGGAGCTACCCCATCACATGTGAGAGCAGGAACATGAGGACACATGGACTCCCATCTTGCCATAGCTGCCATGTGTAAGATAGCTGAGGAGACCTGAACTATTATGTCCACATTACACTAGTAAATAAATAAAGTTTCAGTGTAGCATAAAGCAGCCATATTTATAATATGTGAGGTAAATCACAGCCTTGGCTGCAGGGTATAATATACATGGGATCTGACTCCTGAGGAGACATGGCTGAGGAAACATGGCAGCTTCTTACATAACTTTGTCCCACATGCACATTACATGAGGTAATGCTGATCCCCTGTAACATTAACTAGTCATATCTACAGTGTGTGGGGTTATCAGCTCACAGACATGACAGCCAGAGCTGCCATGTGTAAGATGGCTGGGAGCAGGTACAAGAGGAGACATGGAGACAGGATCTCCTGTGGTGATTATTAATTCCTGAGGTAAAATCCTCTCATATATGATGTGGAAGTTGAGGCTACACTAGTACATGATGTGTGAGGTGTTTGTGGTGACAGCAGATGATATAATATGGTAACTCCAGTGTTATACTTGCTGAGTCTGTCAGACATGATTCTTTCTGTTCTTCTAGGGAGAGAAAGAATGATATAGGACAGGAAGTGACATCTACTCCTGAGCCCCGGCCTTCTTACATCACTACACTATACATCACCTACTCTGTTCTTACATCACTACACTATGCGTCACCTACTCTGTTCTTACATTACTACACTATACATCACCTACTCTGTTCTTACATCACTACACTATAAATCACCTACTCTGTTCTTACATTACTACTAGAGATGAGCGAACATACTCGTCCGAGCTTGATGCTCGATCGAGCATTAGCGTACTCGTAACTGCTCGTTGCTCGGACGAGTATTTCGCCCGCTCGAGAAAATGGCAGCTCCCGCCGTTTTGCTTTTTGGCGGCCAGAAACAGAGCCAATCACAAGCCAGGAGACTCTGCACTCCACCCAGCATGACGTGGTACCCTTACACGTAGATAGCAGTGGTTGGCTGGCCAGATCAGGTGACCCTGGGATAGACTAGCCGCTGCCCGCGCTGCTCGGATCATTCTCTGTCTGGATGCCGCTAGGGAGAGAGCTGCTGCTGGTCAGGGAAAGCGTTAGGGTGTTCTATTAGCTTACTGTTAGGCAGGAGTGATTCTAAAAGAACCCAACAGCCCTTCTTAGGGCTACAATAACGTTATAATTTTTTTTTTTTTTTATTTGCAGCTAGTACCATATTGTGAGGAATTTGCAGGGGGACTTGCTACCGTTGTGTTTAGCTCTTAGTGACACACATATCCACCTCAAACACCAAAGTGGGAAAATTTATTAGGGGTTTGAGTAGAATTAGGCACAGTCTGCCAGTTTCTTTTTATTTTACGTTTATTGTTTTAATAACTCAGTGTCATCTCATCTTGCATAGTAGTGTGCTGTAATACTTGGCTAGAAAATAGCCATAGGAGAATACAAACGGCTTAATTACGCCTACAGTAGCGTTATATATATTTGATTTCTGGTTGATCTGCTGGTGGCTGCAGTTGTTGCAGTGCATCTACTAGTAAATTGTGAGCAATTTGGAGTCAGACTTGCGACCACTGTGTTTTAGTGACGCACATATCCATCGCAAAGACCGAAGTGGGAAAATTTATTAGGGCCCGGGGTTGTATTTCAATTAGGCACAGTCTGCCATTTCCTTTTTTATTTTACGTTTATTTTTTTCATAACTCAGCGTCATCTCATCTGGCATAGTAGTGTGCTGTAATACTTGGCTAGAAAATAGCCATAGGAGAATACAAACGGCTTAATTACGCCTACAGTAGCGTTATATATATTTGATTTCTGGTTGATCTGCTGGTGGCTGTAGTTGTTGCAGTGCATCTACTAGCAAATTGTGAGCAATTTGGAGTCAGACTTGCGACCACTGTGTTTTGCGCTTAGTGACGCACATATCCATTGCAAAGACCGAAGTGGGAAAATTTATTAGGGCCCGGGGTTGTATTTCAATTAGGCACAGTCTGCCATTTCCTTTTTTATTTTACGTTTATTTTTTTCATAACTCAGCGTCATCTCATCTGGCATAATAGTGTGCTGTAATACTTGGCTAGAAAATAGCCATAGGAGAATACAAACGGCTTAATTACGCCTACAGTAGCGTTATATATATTTGATTTCTGGTTGATCTGCTGGTGGCTGTAGTTGTTGCAGTGCATCTACTAGCAAATTGTGAGCAATTTGGAGTCAGACTTGCGACCACTGTGTTTTGCGCTTAGTGACGCACATATCCATCGCAAAGACCGAAGTGGGAAAATTTATTAGGGCCCGGGGTTGTATTTCAATTAGGCACAGTCTGCCATTTCCTTTTTTATTTTACGTTTATTTTTTTCATAACTCAGCGTCATCTCATCTGGCATAGCAGTGTGCTTTCATACTTGGCTATAAAATAGCCATAGCAATAGGATAGCATCGTTTGGTTTTAAAAACTAAAAAACACAAAAAAAAACAAAACAAAAAAAAAAAAGTTAAAAAAAAAATTCAAGTTATAACTCTCATTTTCAAAATGTTTAACCCGAGGGCTAGGGGTAGAGGACGAGGGCGGGGACGTGGGCGTCCAACTACTGCAGGGGTCAGAGGCCGTGGTCCTGGGCGGGGTGAGACACCACCTGCTTATGAGGGAGCAGGGGAACGCCGCAGAGCTACACTCCCTAGGTTCATGTCTGAAGTTACTGGGACTCGTGGTAGAGCACTGTTGAGGCCAGAACAGTGCGAACAGGTGATGTCATGGATTGCCGACAATGCTTCGAGCAATTTGTCCACCAGTCAGTCTTCCACGCAGTCCACCCATGTCACCGAAATCGGCACTCCTCCAGCTCCTGCACCTCAGCCTCCTCCCCCCAGTATGCCCCCTCCCAGCAAAATTTGCCATTTGAACCGGCATACTCTGAGGAACTGTTTTCTGGACCCTTCCCACAGTCACAAACCACTTGTCCGGTTGCTGATGAGCAATTTTCCGATGCCCAGGTTTTCCACCAGTTGCAGTCTGTGGGTGATGATGACCTTGTTGACGTACTGGAAGAAGTGTGTAAAGAGGTGTCCGACGATGAGGAGACACGGTTGTCAGACAGTGGGGAAGTTGTTGTCAGGGCAGGAAGTCCGAGGGGGGAGCAGACTGAGGGATCGGAGGATGATGAGGTGACAGACCCAAGCTGGGTTGAGAGGCCGGGTGAACACAGTGCTTCTGAGACGGAGGAGAGTCCTCGACCAGAACAGGTTGGAAGAGGCAGTGGTGGGGCCAGACGGAGAGGCAGGGCCAGAGCAGGTGCATCAGCGCCAAATGTGTCAACTAGTGAAGCTCCCGTGGCGAGGGCTCCTGCGGCGAGGGCTAGATTTTCAGAAGTCTGGAGGTTCTTTAAGGAAACACCGGATGACCGACGGACTGTGGTGTGCCACATTTGCCAAACCAGGATCAGCAGGGGTTCCACCACTACTAGCTTAACTACCACCAGTATGCGCAGGCATATGAATGGTAAACACCCCACTCAGTGGCAACAAGCGCGTTCACCTCCGGCCGTGCACACCACTGCTCCTTCCCCTGTGTCAGCTGATAGTCAGCCCCCTGCCCAGGACCCTGCCACAAAAACCCCATCGTCGCCTCCACGATCCTCCACAGCATCCACCAGCGTTCAGCTCTCCATACCCCAGACGCTGGAGCGGAAACGCAAATATAGTGCAACCCACCCGCACGCCCAAGCCCTTAATGTGCACATCTCCAGATTGCTAAGCCTGGAGATGCTGCCCTATAGGCTAGTAGAGACCGAGGCCTTTCGCAGCCTCATGGCGGCGGCCGCCCCTCGGTATTCGGTCCCCAGCCGCCACTACTTTTCCCGATGTGCCGTCCCAGCCCTGCACCAGCACGTGTCAGACAACATAATCCGTGCCCTGACCAACGCCGTTTCTGACAAGGTCCACCTGACCACGGACACGTGGACGAGTGCTGCCGGGCAGGGCCACTATATGTCTCTGACGGCACATTGGGTTAACTTGGTGGAGGCTGGGACCGAGTGTGACCCTGCGGCTGGTCATATACTGCTGACGCCGAGGATTGCGGGGCCTACCTCGGTCCAGGTGTTTGAGGCCTACTATGCCTCCTCCTCCTCCCACCCCTCCTCCACCTCCTCCTCCGAACGACCATCCGTGGGCATGGCGCCATCAGTCGGTAGCTCTAGGCACAGCAGCAGTGCCGTCGCTAAGCGACAGCAGGCGGTGCTCAAACTGCTGAGCCTAGGCGATAAAAGGCACACCGCCCAAGAACTATTACAGGGCATCACGGCGCAGACTGATCTGTGGCTGGCACCGCTGAACCTGAAGCCAGGCATGGTTGTGTGTGACAACGGCCGTAACCTGGTGGCGGCTCTGCAACTCGGCAGACTGACACATGTGCCATGCCTGGCCCATGTGTTAAATCTGATAGTTCAGCGTTTCCTCAAGACATACCCCAATCTGTCTGATTTGCTCACGAAGGTGCGCCGTATCTGTGCGCATTTCAGGAAGTCCAGCACAGATGCTGCCACTCTCAGGGCAGCGCAGCGCCGCCTCCAACTGCCCGCTCACCGACTGTTGTGCGACGTGCCCACGAGGTGGAATTCAACACTGACCATGTTATCCAGAGTTTACCAGCAGCGCCGAGCGATTGTAGACTGCCAGATGTCAACTTCCACCAGAACTGGTAGTCAGGTCAGTCAGCTTCCTCAAGTCTACAATGAGGAGTGGACGTGGATGTCTGATATCTGTCAGGTGCTGAGTAACTTTGAGGAGTCAACACAGATGGTCAGTGGCGATGCCGCCATCATCAGCCTCACCATCCCGCTGCTTGGCCTGTTGAAAAACTCTCTGGTCAGCATGAAGTCGGAAGCTTTGCGCTCCTCACAAGAGACGGGGGAAGAAGATTCCCTTGTTGATAGCCAAAGCACCCTTAGGTCTGTTTCTCAGCGCATATCGGAGGAGGTGGAGGTGGAGGAGGATGAGGAGGAAGAGGAGGAGAATGTTGGCGAGACACAAGAGGGGACCATTGTTGAGTCCTTCACTGTTGAGCGTGTATGGGCAGAAGAAGAGGAATTGGAGGAGTTGGAGGAGGAGGAAATGGACAGTCAGGCCAGTGAGGGGAGCGAATTCTTACGCGTTGGTACTCTGGCGCATATGGCAGATTTCATGCTAGGCTGCCTATCCCGTGACCCTCGCGTTCAAAGAATTTATTCCAGCACCGATTACTGGGTTTTCACTCTCCTGGACCCACGGTACAAGCAAAATCTTTCCACTCTCATCCCTGGAGAGGAAAGGAGTGTGAGAATGCATGAATACCAGCAGGCCCTGGTGCACAAGCTGAAACAGTATTTCCCTTCTGACAGCGCTAGCGGCAGAGTGCGTAGTTCTGCGGGACAAGTAGCGAGGGAGAGTAGGCGAGCAGGCAGCTTGTCCAGCACTGGCAAGGGTACGCTTTACAAGGCTTTTGCCAGCTTTATGTCACCCCAGCAAGACACTGTCACCTGTCCCCAGTCTCGGCAGAGTAGGGCTGATCTTTACAGAAAGATGGTGAGGGAGTACGTAGCTGACCATACCATCGTCCTAAATGATCACACAGCTCCCTACAACTACTGGGTTTCAAAGCTGGACATGTGGCACGAACTGGCGCTGTACGCCTTGGAGGTTCTTGCCTGCCCTGCCGCTAGCGTCTTGTCCGAGCGGGTTTTCAGTGCAGCTGGTGGCATCATCACCGATAAGCGTACACGCCTGTCGACTGACAGCGCTGACAGGCTGACGCTTATCAAGATGAATAAAGCATGGATTTCTCCTAATTTCCAATCTCCAGCAGGTGAAGGAAGCTCAACCTGAATAATGTATCCACTCCTCCTCCTCCTCCTCATTTTCCTCCTTCTCCTGCTCTTTGTACAGTAAAGCAGAGGAAACTGGCTATTTTTTGACAGGGCCCACTGGCTCTACCTATAGTACTTTATGCATTTAATTTTTCTGGAGGGCCACCGACCCGGTCCTCTGTTTTAAACAATTTTTGGGAGTGCCACATACAGGCACTCAATCTATTCAATTTTTCTGGAGCTCCACCTACCTGCTCCTCTGGTTTGAAAAATTTTTTGGACTGCCACATACAGGCACTCAATCTATTCCATTTTTCTGGAGGGCCACCTACCTGCTCCTCTGGTTTAAAAACTTTTTTGGACTGCCACATACAGGCACTCAATCTATTCCATTTTTCTGGAGGGCCACCTACCTGCTCCTCTGGTTTAAAAACTTTTTTGGACTGCCACATACAGGCACTCAATCTATTCCATTTTTCTGGAGGGCCACCTACCTGCTCCTCTGATTTAAAAACTTTTTTGGACTGCCACATACAGGCACTCAATCTATTCCATTTTTCTGGAGGGCCACCTACCTGCTCCTCTGGTTTGAAAAATTTTTTGGACTGCCACATACAGGCACTATCCAAATTGAATTGTCTCCATAGCAGCCTCCACACGTTGTCTCCATTGCTACCTCCAAAAGTCGTCCATATAGCTGCCTCCATACATCGTCCCTTTATCAAACGAGGTTTGTCAGGCCGAAATTTGGGTTGTTTTCATGGATTCCACATCAAAGTTGTTAACTTTGTCGCCACCCTGCTGTGTTATCCACAAAATACACTGGCAAACTTTTACCATTTACGGATATTATTTCAGCGCTTCTTGCGCATCTGTTTACATTCCCCTCACCCGCCATATCCCAAACTTATAAGAACGCTACTACACTTGATCTTATACAAAAGGTTCTTAGAAGTGCTGTTTGGGGAGTAGCCTAGAGACAGGGGCTTGGATTGGCGAAAGCTCGCCTGGCAGCGGAGCGCCAGCTCCATGCCAAGAACCAACTAACATAGTTTTAACTGCAGCACCTTTAATCTACTACTAGTTCACTGCCTCCATACATGCCCGCCTTATCAAACGTGCTGTGTCAGGCAGAATTTTGGGTTGTTTTCATGGCTTCCACAACAAACTTGTTAACTTTGTCGCCACCCTGCTGTGTAATCCACAAAATATACTGGCAAACTTTTACCATTTACAGATATTATTTCAGCGCTTCTTGCGCATCTGTTTACATTCCCCTCACCCGCCATATCCTAAACTTATAAGAACGCTACTACACTTGATCTTATACAAAAGGTTCTTAGAAGTGCTGTTTGGGGAGTAGCCTAGAGACAGGGGCTTGGATTGGCGAAAGCTCGCCTGGCAGCGGAGCGCCAGCTCCATGCCAAGAAACAACTAACATAGTTTTAACTGCAGAACCTTTAATCTACTACTAGTTCACTGCCTCCATACATGGTCCCCTTATCAAACGAGCTGTGTCAGGCAGAATTTTGGATTGTTTTCATGGCTTCCATGTTAACTTTGTCGCCACCCTGCTGTGTAATCCACAAAATATACTGGCAAACTTTTATCATGTACCGATATTATTTGAGCGCTTCTTGCTCACCTCCTTTGGTTCCTCTCTGCTACCCATTGGTTTGAAGCCTGAGTCCATTTAGGGTATGTCGCCATGCCACTCTCTAGCCTTCCGCTGCTGCCGCTGCCTCTGCATGCCGTCCCCTATAGTGTCAGGGTCAATTATTGGATGTTTTAGATGCTATCTAGCTTCATTCTGTCACTCTGTCATGGCCATGCTGTTGCCCATAATTTTGGCATAATGGTGCATTTAAGCAGCCTCAGAGGCATCCATGCATGCTGCCCCTGCTGTTTCCTGTCCATTTCCGTGGTGTTTCCATCCTTTTCTGAGGTTCCCAGGTGTTTGGCCAAGCTTCCCTGTGCAGAGCCTTGGTCCCCTTGAAAAATGCTCGAGTCTCCCATTGACTTCAATGGGGCTCGTTACTCGAAACGAGCACTCGAGCATCGGGAAAAGTTCGTCTCGAATAACGAGTACCCGAGCATTTTAGTGCTCGCTCATCTCTAATTACTACACTATACATAACCTACTCTGTTCTTACATCACTACACTATACATCACCTACTCTGTTCTTACATCACTACACTATACATCTCCTACTCTGTTCTTACATCACTACACTATAAATCACCTACTCTGTTCTTACATTACTACACTATACATAACCTACTCTGTTCTTACATCACTACACTATACATCACCTACTGTTCTTACATCACTACACTATACATCACCTACTCTGTTCTTACATCACTATACTATACATCACCTACTCTGTTCTTACATCACTACACTATACATCACCTACTCTGTTCTTACATCACTACACTATACATCACATACTCTGTTCTTACATTACTACACTATACATCACCTACTCTGTTCTTACATCACTATACTATACATCACCTACTCTGTTCTTACATCACTACACTATACATCACCTACTCTGTTCTTACATCACTACACTATACATCACCTACTCTGTTCTTACATTACTACACTTTACATCACCTACTCTGTTCTTACATTACTACTAGAGATGAGCGAGCACTAAAATGCTCGGGTACTCGTTATTCGAGACGAACTTTTCCCGATGCTCGAGTGCTCGTCTCCAATAACGAGCCCCATTGAAGTCAATGGGAGACTCGAGCATTTTTCAAGGGGACCAAGGCTTTGCACAGGGAAGCTTGGCCAAACACCTGGGAACCTCAGAAAAGGATGGAAACACCACGGAAATGGACAGGAAACAGCAGGGGCAGCATGCATGGATGCCTCTGAGGCTGCTTAATCGCACCATTATGCCAAAATTATGGGCAACAGCATGGCCATAACAGAGTGACAGAATGAAGCTAGATAGCATGTAAAACATCCAATAATTGACCCTGACACTATAGGGGACGGCATGCAGAGGCAGCGGCAGCAGCGGAAGGCTAGAGAGTGGCATGGCGACATACCCTAAATGGACTCAGGCTTCAAACCAATGGGTGGCAGAGAGGAACCAAAGGAGGTGAGCAAGAAGCGCTCAAATAATATCGGTACATGATAAAAGTTTGCCAGTATATTTTGTGGATTACACAGCAGGGTGGCGACAAAGTTAACATGGAAGCCATGAAAACAACCCAAAATTCTGCCTGACACAGCTCGTTTGATAAGGGGACCATGTATGGAGGCAGTGAACTAGTAGTAGATTAAAGGTGCTGCAGTTAAAACTATGTTAGTTGGATCTTGGCATGGAGCTGGCGCTCCGCTGCCAGGCGAGCTTTCGCCAATCCAAGCCCCTGTCTCTAGGCTACTCCCCAAACAGCACTTCTAAGAACCTTTTGTATAAGATCAAGTGTAGTAGCGTTCTTATAAGTTTGGGATATGGCAGGTGAGGGGAATGTAAACAGATGCGCAAGAAGCGCATGATGCGCATTGAGCTGGCGCTCCGCTGCCAGGCGAGCTTTTGCCAATCCAAGCCCCTGTCTCTAGGCTACTCCCCAAACAGCACTTCTAAGAACCTTTTGTATAAGATCAAGTGTAGTAGCGTTCTTATAAGTTTAGGATATGGCGGGTGAGGGGAATGTAAACAGACGCGCAAGAAGCGCTGAAATAATATTGGTAAATGATAAAAGTTTGCCAGTATATTTTGTGGATAACACAGCAGGGTGGCGACAAAGTTAACAACTTTGATGTGGAATCCATGAAAACAACCCAAATTTCTGCCTGACACACCTCGTTTGATAAGGGGACGATGTATGGAGGCAGCTATATGGACGACTTTTGGAGGTAGCAATGGAGACAACGTGTGGAGGCTGCTATGGAGACAATTTAATTTGGATAGTGCCTGTATGTGGCAGTCCAAAAAAGTTTTCAAACCAGAGGAGCAGGTAGGTGGCCCTCCAGAAAAATGAAATAGATTGAGTGCCTGTATGTGGCAGTCCAAAAAAGTTTTCAAACCAGAGGAGCAGGTAGGTGGCCCTCCAGAAAAATGAAATAGATTGAGTGCCTGTATGTGGCAGTCCAAAAAAGTTTTCAAACCAGAGGAGCAGGTAGGTGGCCCTCCAGAAAAATTGAATAGATTGAGTGCCTGTATGTGGCAGTCCAAAAAAGTTTTCAAACCAGAGGAGCAGGTAGGTGGCCCTCCAGAAAAATGAAATAGATTGAGTGCCTGTATGTGGCAGTCCAAAAAAGTTTTCAAACCAGAGGAGCAGGTAGGTGGCCCTCCAGTAAAATGGAATAGATTGAGTGCCTGTATGTGGCAGTCCAAAAAAGTTTTCAAACCAGAGGAGCAGGTAGGTGGCCCTCCAGAAAAATGGAATAGATTGAGTGCCTGTATGTGGCAGTCCAAAAAAGTTTTCAAACCAGAGGAGCAGGTAGGTGGCCCTCCAGAAAAATGAAATAGATTGAGTGCCTGTATGTGGCAGTCCAAAAAAGTTTTCAAACCAGAGGAGCAGGTAGGTGGCCCTCCAGAAAAATTGAATAGATTGAGTGCCTGTATGTGGCACTCCGAAAAATTGTTTAAAACAGAGGACCGGGTAGGTGGCCCTCCAGAAAAATTAAATGCATAAAGTACTATAGCTAGAGCCAGTGGGCCCTGTCAAAAAATAGCCAATTTCCTCTGCTTTAGTGTACAAAGAGGAGGAGAAGGAGGAAAATGAGGAGGAGGAGGAGTGCATAAATTATTCAGGTTGAGCTTCCTTCACCTGGTGGAGATTGGAAATTATGAGAAATCCAGGCTTTATTCATCTTAATAAGCGTCAGCCTGTCAGCGCTGTCAGTCGACAGGCGTGTACGCTTATCGGTGATGATGCCACCAGCTGCACTGAAAACCCGCTCGGACAACACGCTAGCGGCAGGGCAGGCAAGAACCTCCAAGGCGTACAGCGCCAGTTCGTGCCACATGTCCAGCTTTGAAACCCAGTAGTTGTAGGGAGCTGTGTGATCATTTAGGACGATGGTATGGTCAGCTACGTACTCCCTCACCATCTTTCTGTAAAGATCAGCCCTACTCTGCCGAGACTGGGGACAGGTGACAGTGTCTTGCTGGGGTGATATAAAGCTGGCAAAAGCCTTGTAAAGCGTACCCTTGCCAGTGCTGGACAAGCTGCCTGCTCGCCTACTCTCCCTCGCTACTTGTCCCGCAGAACTACGCACTCTGCCGCTAGCGCTGTCAGAAGGGAAATAGTGTTTCAGCTTGTGCACCAGGGCCTGCTGGTATCCATGCATTCTCACACTCCTTTCCTCTCCAGGGATGAGAGTGGAAAGATTTTGCTTGTACCGTGGGTCCAGGAGTGTGAATACCCAGTAATCGGTGCTGGAATAAATTCTTTGAACGCAAGGGCCACGGGATAGGCAGCCTAGCATGAAATCTGCCATATGCGCCAGAGTACCAACACGTAAGAATTCACTCCCCTCACTGGCCTGACTGTCCATTTCCTCCTCCTCCAACTCCTCCAACTCCTCTTCTTCTGCCCATACACGCTGAACAGTGATGGACTCAACAATGGTCCCCTCTTGTGACTCACCAACATTCTCCTCCTCTTCCTCCTCATCCTCCTCCACCTCCACAGGCCAAGCAGCAGGATGGTGAGGCTGATGATGGCGGCATTGCCACTGACCATCTGTGTTGACTCCTCAAAGTTACTCAGCACCTGACAGATATCAGACATCCACGTCCACTCCTCATTGTAGACTTGAGGAAGCTGACTGACCTGACTACCAGTTCTGGTGGAAGTTGACATCTGGCAGTCTACAATCGCTCTGCGCTGCTGGTAAACTCTGGATAACATGGTTAATGTTGAATTCCACCTCGTGGGCACGTCGCACAACAGTCGGTGAGCGGGCAGTTGGAGGCGGCGCTGCGCTGCCCTGAGAGTGGCAGCATCTGTGCTGGACTTCCTGAAATGCGCACAGATGCGGCGCACCTTCGTGAGCAAATCAGACAGATTGGGGTATGTCTTGAGGAAACGCTGAACTATCAGATTTAACACATGGGCCAGGCATGGCACATGTGTCAGTCTGCCGAGTTGCAGAGCCGCCACCAGGTTACGGCCGTTGTCACACACAACCATGCCTGGCTTCAGGTTCAGCGGTGCCAGCCACAGATCAGTCTGCGCCGTGATGCCCTGTAATAGCTCTTGGGCGGTGTGCCTTTTATCGCCTAGGCTCAGCAGTTTGAGCACCGCCTGCTGTCGCTTAGCGACGGCACTGCTGCTGTGCCTAGAGCTACCGACGGATGGCGGCATGCCCACGGATGGTAGTTCGGAGGAGGAGGTGGAGGAGGGGTGGGAGGAGGTGGAGGCATAGTAGGCCTGAAAGACCTGGACCGAGGTAGGCCCCGCAATCCTCGGCGTCGGCAGTATATGACCAGCCGCAGGGTCAGACTCGGTCCCAGCCTCCACCAAGTTAACCCAATGTGCCGTCAGCGATATATAGTGGCCCTGCCCGGCAGCACTCGTCCACGTGTCCGTGGTCAGGTGGACCTTGTCAGAAACGGCGTTGGTCAGGGCACGGATGATGTTGTCTGACACGTGCTGGTGCAGGGCTGGGACGGCACATCGGGAAAAGTAGTGGCGGCTGGGGACCGAATACCGAGGGGCGGCCGCCGCCATGAGGTTGCAAAAGGCCTCGGTCTCTACTAGCCTATAGGGCAGCATCTCCAGGCTAAGCAATCTGGAGATGTGGACATTAAGGGCTTGGGCGTGCGGGTGGGTTGCACTATATTTACGTTTCCGCTCCAGCGTCTGGGGTATAGAGAGCTGAACGCTGGTGGATGCTGTGGAGGAACGTGGAGGCGACGATGGGGTTTTTGTGCCAGGGTCCTGGGCAGGGGGCTGACTATCAGCTGACACAGGGGAAGGAGCAGTGGTGTGCACGGCCGGAGGTGAACGGGCTTGGTGCCACTGAGTGGGGTGTTTAGCATTCATATGCCTGCACATACTGGTGGTAGTTAAGCTAGTAGTGGTGGAACCCCTGCTGATCCTGGTTTGGCAAAGGTTGCACACCACAGTCCGTCGGTCATCCGGTGTTTCCTTAAAGAACCTCCAGACTTCTGAAAATCTAGCCCTCGCCGCGGGAGCCCTCGCCACGGGAGCTTCACTACGTGACACATTTGGCGCTGATGCACCTGCTCTGGCCCTGCCTCTCCGTCTGGCCCCACCACTGCCTCTTCCAACCTGTTCTGGTCGAGGACTCTCCTCCGTCTCAGAAGCACTGTGTTCACCCGGCCTCTCAACCCAGCTTGGGTCTGTCACCTCATCATCCTCCGATCCCTCAGTCTGCTCCCCCCTCGGACTTCCTGCCCTAACAACAACTTCACCACTGTCTGACAACCGTGTCTCCTCATCGTCGGACACCTCTTTACACACTTCTTCCACTACGTCAAGAAGGTCATCATCACCCACAGACTGCGACTGGTGGAAAACCTGGGCATCGGAAAATTGCTCAGCAGCAACCGGACAAGTGGTTTGTGACTGTGGGAAGGGTCCAGAAAACAGTTCCTCAGAGTATGCCAGTTCAAATGCCAAATTTTCCTGGGAGGCGGCAGACTGGGGGGGGGAAAGGATGAGGTGCAGGAGCTGGAGGAGTGCCGATTTCGGTGACATGGGTGGACTGCGTGGAAGACTGACTGGTGGACAAATTGCTCGAAGCATTGTCGGCAATCCACGACATCACCTGTTCGCACTGTTCTGGCCTCAACAGTGCTCTACTACGAGTCCCAGTAACTTGAGACATGAACCTAGGGAGTGTAGCTCTGCGGCGTTCCCCTGCTCCCTCATCAGCAGGTGGTGTCTCACCCCGCCCAGGACCACGGCCTCTGACCCCTGCAGTAGTTGGACGCCCACGTCCCCGCCCTCGTCCTCTACCCCTAGCCCTCGGGTTAAACATTTTGAAAATGAAAGTTATAACTTTAATTTTTTTTTAACTTTTTTTTGTGTTTTTTTTTTTGTGTGTTTTTTAGTTTTTAAAACCAAACAATGCTATCCTATTGCTATGGCTATTTTCTAGCCAAGTATGAAAGCACACTGCTATGCCAGATGAGATGAAGCTGAGTTATGAAAAAATAAACGTAAAATAAAAAGGAAATGGCAGACTGTGCTTAATTGAAATCCAACCCCTAATAAATTTTCCCACTTTGGTCTTTGCGATGGATATGTGCGTCACTAAGCACTAAACACAGCGGTCGCAAGTCTCACTCCAAATTCCTGACAATTGGCTAGTAGATGCACTGCAGCAAGGACAGCCACCAGCAGATCAACCAGAAATAAAATATATATAACGCTATTGTAGGCGTAAGTAAGCCGTTTGGATTCTCCTTTGGCTATTTTCTAGCCAAGTATGAAAGCACACTGATGAGATGACGCTGAGTTATGAAAAAATAAACGTAAAATAAAAAGAAACTGCCAGACTGTGCCTAATTGAAATCCAACCCCTAATAAATTTTCCCACTTCGGTCTTTGTGATGGATATGTGCGTCACTAAGCGCTAAACACAGCGGTCGCAAGTCTCACTCCAAATTCCTGACAATTGGCTAGTAGATGCACTGCAGCAAGGACAGCCACCAGCAGATCAACCAGAAATAAAATATATATAACGCTATTGTAGGCGTAAGTAAGCCGTTTGGATTCTCCTTTGGCTATTTTCTAGCCAAGTATGAAAGCACACTGATGAGATGACGCTGAGTTATGAAAAAATAAACGTAAAATAAAAAGAAACTGCCAGACTGTGCCTAATTGAAATCAAACCCCTAATAAATTTTCCCACTTTGGTGTTTGAGGTGGATATGTGTGTCACTAAGAGCTAAACACAACGGTAGCAAGTCCCCCTGCAAATTCCTCACAATATGGTACTAGCTGCACTACTAATGCCAGCAAGCCCAGCCACAAGCAAACAAAAGAAAAAAAAGTATAACGTTATTGTAGCCCTAAGAAGGGCTGTTGGGTTCTTGTTGAATCACTCCTGCCTAACACTTTTCTAATAGAACACCCTAACGCTTTCCCTGACCAGCAGCAGCTCTCTCCCTAGCGGCATCCAGACACAGAATGATCCGAGCAGCGCGGGCAGCGGCTAGTCTATCCCAGGGTCACCTGATCTGGCCAGCCAACCACTGCTATCGACGTGTAAGGGTACCACATCATGCTGGGTGGAGTGCAGAGTCTCCCGGCTTGTGATTGGCTCTGTTTCTGGCCGCCAAAAAGCAAAACGGCAGGAGCTGCCATTTTCTCGAGCGGGCGAAGTATTCGTCCGAGCAACGAGCAGTTTCGAGTACGCTAATGCTCGAACGAGCATCAAGCTCGGACGAGTATGTTCGCTCATCTCTAATTACTACACTATACACCACCTACTCTGTTCTTATATCACTACACTATCCATCACCTACTCTGTTCTTACATTACTACACTATACATCACCTACTCTGTTCTTACATCACTACACTATACATCACCTACTCTGTTCTTACATCACTACACTATACATCACCTACTGTTCTTACATCACTACACTATACATCACCTACTCTGTTCTTACATTACTACACTATACATCACCTACTCTGTTCTTACATCACTACACTATACATCACCTACTGTTCTTACATCACTACACTATACATCACCTACTCTGTTCTTACATCACTACACTATACATCACCTACTCTGTTCTTACATCACTACACTATACATCACCTACTCTGTTCTTACATCACTACACTATACATCACCTACTCTGTTCTTACATCACTACACTATACATCACTACACTATACATCACATACTCTGTTCTTACATTACTACACTATACATCACCTACTCTGTTCTTACATCACTATACTATACATCACCTACTCTGTTCTTACATCACTACACTATACATCACCTACTCTGTTCTTACATCACTACACTATACATCACCTACTCTGTTCTTACATTACTACACTTTACATCACCTACTCTGTTCTTACATTACTACACTATACATCACCTACTTTGTTCTTACATCACTACACTATACATCACCTACTCTGTTCTTACATTACTACACTATACATCACCTACTCTGTTCTTACATCACTACACTTTACATCACCTACTCTGTTCTTACATTACTACACTTTACATCACCTACTCTGTTCTTACATCACTACACTAAACATCACCTACTCTGTTCTTACATTACTACACTATACATCACCTACTCTGTTCTTACATCACTACAATATACATCACCTACTCTGTTCTTACATCACTACACTATACATCACCAACTCTGTTCTTACTTCACTACAATATACATCACCTTCTTTGTTCTTACATCACTACACTATACATCACCTACTCTGTTCTTACATTACTACACTATACATCACCTACTCTGTTCTTACATCACTACACTATACATCACCTACTCTGTTCTTACATTACTACACTAAACATCACCTACTCTGTTCTTACATTACTACACTATACATCACCTACTCTGTTCTTACCTCACTACACTATACATCACCTACTCTGTTCTTACATTACTACACTATACACTACCTACTCTGTTCTTACATTACTACACTATACACCACCTACTCTGTTCTTACATTACTACACTATACCTCACCTACTCTAATCTTACATTACTACACTATACATCACCTACTCTGTTCTTACATTACTACACTATACACCACCTACTTTGTTCTTACATTACTACACTATACACCACCTACTCTGTTCTTACATTACTACACTATACATCACCTACTCTATTCTTACATTACTACACTATACATCACCTACTCTGTTCTTACATTACTACACTATACATCACCTACTCTGTTCTTACATCACTACACTATACATCACCTACTCTGTTCTTACATTACTACACTATACATCACCTACTCTGTTCTTACATTACTACACTATACATCACCTACTCTGTTCTTACATCACTACACTATACATCACCTACTCTGTTCTTACATTGCTACACTATACACCACCTACTCTGTTCTTACATTACTACACTATACACCACCTACTCTGTTCTTACATTACTACACTATACATCACCTACTCTGTTCTTACATCACTACACTATACATCACCTACTCTGTTCTTACATTGCTACACTATACACCACCTACTCTGTTCTTACATTACTACACTATACACCACCTACTCTGTTCTTACATCACTACACTATACATCACCTACTCTGTTCTTACATCATTACACTATACACCACCTACTCTGTTCTATTACATTACTACACTATACATCACCTACTCTGTTCTTACATTACTACACTATACATCACCTACTCTGTTCTTACATTACTACACTATACATCACCTACTCTGTTCTTACATTACTACACTATACATCACCTACTCTGTTCTTACATCACTACACTATACATCACCTACTCTGTTCTTACATCACTACACTATACATCACCTACTCTGTTCTTACATCATTACACTATACACCACCTACTCTGTTCTATTACATTACTACACTATACATCACCTACTCTGTTCTTACATTACTACACTATACATCACCTACTCTGTTCTCACATTACTACACTATACATCACCTACTCTGTTCTTACATTACTACACTATACATCACCTACTCTGTTCTTACATTACTACACTATACATCACCTACTCTGTTCTTACATCACTACACTATACATCACCTACTCTGTTCTTACATCACTACACTATACATCACCTACTGTTCTTACATCACTACACTATACATCACCTACTCTGTTCTTACATTACTACACTATACATCACCTACTCTGTTCTTACATCACTACACTATACATCACCTACTGTTCTTACATCACTACACTATACATCACCTACTCTGTTCTTACATTACTACACTATACATCACCTACTCTGTTCTTACATCACTACACTATACATCACCTACTGTTCTTACATCACTACACTATACATCACCTACTCTGTTCTTACATCACTACACTATACATCACCTACTCTGTTCTTACATCACTACACTATACATCACCTACTCTGTTCTTACATCACTACACTATACATCACCTACTCTGTTCTTACATCACTACACTATACATCACTACACTATACATCACATACTCTGTTCTTACATTACTACACTATACATCACCTACTCTGTTCTTACATCACTATACTATACATCACCTACTCTGTTCTTACATCACTACACTATACATCACCTACTCTGTTCTTACATCACTACACTATACATCACCTACTCTGTTCTTACATTACTACACTTTACATCACCTACTCTGTTCTTACATTACTACACTATACATCACCTACTTTGTTCTTACATCACTACACTATACATCACCTACTCTGTTCTTACATTACTACACTATACATCACCTACTCTGTTCTTACATCACTACACTTTACATCACCTACTCTGTTCTTACATTACTACACTTTACATCACCTACTCTGTTCTTACATCACTACACTAAACATCACCTACTCTGTTCTTACATTACTACACTATACATCACCTACTCTGTTCTTACATCACTACAATATACATCACCTACTCTGTTCTTACATCACTACACTATACATCACCTACTCTGTTCTTACTTCACTACAATATACATCACCTTCTTTGTTCTTACATCACTACACTATACATCACCTACTCTGTTCTTACATTACTACACTATACATCACCTACTCTGTTCTTACATCACTACACTATACATCACCTACTCTGTTCTTACATTACTACACTAAACATCACCTACTCTGTTCTTACATTACTACACTATACATCACCTACTCTGTTCTTACCTCACTACACTATACATCACCTACTCTGTTCTTACATTACTACACTATATACCACCTACTCTGTTCTTACATTACTACACTATACACCACCTACTCTGTTCTTACATTACTACACTATACCTCACCTACTCTAATCTTACATTACTACACTATACATCACCTACTCTGTTCTTACATTACTACACTATACACCACCTACTTTGTTCTTACATTACTACACTATACACCACCTACTCTGTTCTTACATTACTACACTATACATCACCTACTCTATTCTTACATTACTACACTATACATCACCTACTCTGTTCTTACATTACTACACTATACATCACCTACTCTGTTTTTACATCACTACACTATACATCACCTACTCTGTTCTTACATTACTACACTATACATCACCTACTCTGTTCTTACATTACTACACTATACATCACCTACTCTGTTCTTACATCACTACACTATACATCACCTACTCTGTTCTTACATTGCTACACTATACACCACCTACTCTGTTCTTACATTACTACACTATACACCACCTACTCTGTTCTTACATTACTACACTATACATCACCTACTCTGTTCTTACATCACTACACTATACATCACCTACTCTGTTCTTACATTGCTACACTATACACCACCTACTCTGTTCTTACATTACTACACTATACACCACCTACTCTGTTCTTACATCACTACACTATACATCACCTACTCTGTTCTTACATCATTACACTATACACCACCTACTCTGTTCTATTACATTACTACACTATACATCACCTACTCTGTTCTTACATTACTACACTATACATCACCTACTCTGTTCTTACATTACTACACTATACATCACCTACTCTGTTCTTACATTACTACACTATACATCACCTACTCTGTTCTTACATCACTACACTATACATCACCTACTCTGTTCTTACATTACTACACTATACATCACCTACTCTGTTCTATTACATTACTACACTATACATCACCTACTCTGTTCTTACATTACTACACTATACATCACCTACTCTGTTCTCACATTACTACACTATACATCACCTACTCTGTTCTTACATTACTACACTATACATCACCTACTCTGTTCTTACATTACTACACTATACATCACCTACTCTGTTCTTACATCACTACACTATACATCACCTACTCTGTTCTTACATCACTACACTATACATCACCTACTGTTCTTACATCACTACACTATACATCACCTACTCTGTTCTTACATTACTACACTATACATCACCTACTCTGTTCTTACATCACTACACTATACATCACCTACTGTTCTTACATCACTACACTATACATCACCTACTCTGTTCTTACATTACTACACTATACATCACCTACTCTGTTCTTACATCACTACACTATACATCACCTACTGTTCTTACATCACTACACTATACATCACCTACTCTGTTCTTACATCACTACACTATACATCACCTACTCTGTTCTTACATCACTACACTATACATCACCTACTCTGTTCTTACATCACTACACTATACATCACCTACTCTGTTCTTACATCACTACACTATACATCACTACACTATACATCACATACTCTGTTCTTACATTACTACACTATACATCACCAACTCTGTTCTTATATCACTATACTATACATCACCTACTCTGTTCTTACATCACTACACTATACATCACCTACTCTGTTCTTACATCACTACACTATACATCACCTACTCTGTTCTTACATTACTACACTTTACATCACCTACTCTGTTCTTACATTACTACACTATACATCACCTACTTTGTTCTTACATCACTACACTATACATCACCTACTCTGTTCTTACATTACTACACTATACATCACCTACTCTGTTCTTACATCACTACACTTTACATCACCTACTCTGTTCTTACATTACTACACTTTACATCACCTACTCTGTTCTTACATCACTACACTAAACATCACCTACTCTGTTCTTACATTACTACACTATACATCACCTACTCTGTTCTTACATCACTACACTATACATCACCTACTCTGTTCTTACATCACTACACTATACATCACCTACTCTATTCTTACTTCACTACAATATACATCACCTTCTTTGTTCTTACATCACTACACTATACATCACCTACTCTGTTCTTACATTACTACACTATACATCACCTACTCTGTTCTTACATCACTACACTATACATCACCTACTCTGTTCTTACATTACTACACTAAACATCACCTACTCTGTTCTTACATTACTACACTATACATTACCTACTCTGTTCTTACCTCACTACACTATACATCACCTACTCTGTTCTTACCTTACTACACTATACACCACCTACTCTGTTCTTACATTACTACACTATACACCACCTACTCTGTTCTTACATTACTACACTATACCTCACCTACTCTAATCTTACATTACTACACTATACATCACCTACTCTGTTCTTACATTACTACACTATACACCACCTACTCTGTTCTTACATTACTACACTATACACCACCTACTCTGTTCTTACATTACTACACTATACATCACCTACTCTATTCTTACATTACTACACTATACATCACCTACTCTGTTCTTACATTACTACACTATACATCACCTACTCTGTTCTTACATCACTACACTATACATCACCTACTCTGTTCTTACATTACTACACTATACATCACCTACTCTGTTCTTACATTACTACACTATACATCACCTACTCTGTTCTTGCATCACTACACTATACATCACCTACTCTGTTCTTACATTGCTACACTATACACCACCTACTCTGTTCTTACATTACTACACTATACACCACCTACTCTGTTCTTACATTACTACACTATACATCACCTACTCTGTTCTTACTTTAGTACACTATACATCACCTACTCTGTTCTTACATTACTACACTATAACCACCTACTCTGTTCTTACATCACTACACTATACATCACCTACTCTGTTCTTACATCATTACACTATACACCACCTACTCTGTTCTTACATTACTACACTATACATCACCTACTCTGTTCTCACATTACTACACTATACATCACCTACTCTGTTCTTACATTACTACACTATACATCACCTACTCTGTTCTTACATTACTACACTATACATCACCTACTCTGTTCTTACATCACTACACTATACATCACCTACTCTGTTTTTACATTACTACACTATACACCTCCTACTCTGTTCTTACATTACTACACCATACACCACCTACTCTGTTCTTACATTACTTTCCTATACATCACCTACTCTGTTCTTACATCATTACACTATACACCACCTACTCTGTTCTTACATTACTACACTATACATCACCTACTCTGTTCTCACATTACTACACTATACATCACCTACTCTGTTCTTACATTACTACACTATACATCACCTACTCTGTTCTTACATTACTACACTATACATCACCTACTCTGTTCTTACATCACTACACTATACATCACCTACTCTGTTCTTACATTACTACACTATACACCACCTACTCTGTTCTTACATTACTACACTATACATCACCTACTCTGTTCTTACTTTAGTACACTATACATCACCTACTCTGTTCTTACATTACTACACTATACACCACCTACTCTGTTCTTACATCACTACACTATACATCACCTACTCTGTTCTTACATCATTACACTATACATCACCTACTCTGTTCTTACATTACTACACTATACACCTCCTACTCTGTTCTTACATTACTACACCATACACCACCTACTCTGTTCTTACATTACTTTCCTATACATCACCTACTCTGTTCTTACATTACTACACTATGCATCACCTACTCTGTTCTTACATCACTACACTATACATCACCTACTCTGTTCTTACATTACTACACTTTACATCACCTACTCTGTTCTTACATTACTACACTATACATCACCTACTCTGTTCTTACATTACTACACTATACACCACCTACTCTGTTCTCTTATATTACTACACTATACATCACCTACTCTATTCTTACATTACTACACTATACATCACCTACTCTGTTCTTACATTACTACACTATACATCACCTACTCTGTTCTTACATCACTACACTATACACCACCTACTCTGTTCTTACATTACTACACTATACATCACCTTCTCTATTCTTACATTACTACACTATACATCACCTACTCTGTTCTTACATTACTACACTATACATCACCTACTCTGTTCTTACATCACTACACTATACATCACCTACTCTGTTCTTACATTACTACACTATACATCACCTACTCTGTTCTTACATTACTACACTATACATCACCTACTCTGTTCTTACATCACTACACTATACATCACCTACTCTGTTCTTACATTACTACACTATACACCACCTACTCTGTTCCTACATTACTACACTATACACCACCTACTCTGTTCTTACATTACTACACTATACATCACCTACTCTGTTCTTACATTACTACACTATACATCACCTACTCTATTGTTACATTACTACACTATACATCACCTACTCTGTTCTCACATTACTACACTATACATCACCTACTCTGTTCTTACATTACTACACTATACATCACCTACTCTGTTCTTACATTACTACACTATACATCACCTACTGTGTTCTTACATCACTACACTATACATCACCTACTCTGTTCTTACATTACTACACTATACACCACCTACTCTGTTCTTACATTACTACACTATACACCACCTACTCTGTTCTTACATTACTACACTATACATCACCTACTCTATTCTTACATTACTACACTATACATCACCTACTCTGTTCTTACATTACTATACTATACATCACCTACTCTGTTCTTACTTTAGTACACTATACATCACCTACTCTGTTCTTACATTACTACACTATACACCACCTACTCTGTTCTTACATCACTACACTATACATCACCTACTCTGTTCTTACTTTAGTACACTATACATCACCTACTCTGTTCTTACATTACTACACTTTACACCACCTACTCTGTTCTTACATCACTACACTATACATCACCTACTCTGTTCTTACATCACTACACTATACATCACCTACTCTGTTCTTACATTACTACACTATACACCTCCTACTCTGTTCTTACATTACTACACCATACACCACCTACTCTGTTCTTACATTACTTTCCTATACATCACCTACTCTGTTCTTACATTACTACACTATGCATCACCTACTCTGTTCTTACATCACTACACTATACCTCACCTACTCTGTTCTTACATTACTACACTTTACACCACCTACTCTTTTCTTACATTACTACACTTTACATCACCTACTCTGTTCTTACATTACTACACTATACATCACCTACTCTGTTCTTACATCACTACACTATACATCACCTACTCTATTCTTACATTACTACACTATACATCACCTACTCTGTTCTCACATTACTACACTATACATCACCTACTCTGTTCTTACATTACTACACTATACATCACCTACTCTGTTCTTACATTACTACACTATACATCACCTACTGTGTTCTTACATCACTACACTATACATCACCTACTCTGTTCTTACATTACTACACTATACACCACCTACTCTGTTCTTACATTACTACACTATACACCACCTACTCTGTTCTTACATTACTACACTATACATCACCTACTCTATTCTTACATTACTACACTATACATCACCTACTCTGTTCTTACATTACTATACTATACATCACCTACTCTGTTCTTACTTTAGTACACTATACATCACCTACTCTGTTCTTACATTACTACACTATACACCACCTACTCTGTTCTTACATTACTACACTATACATCACCTACTCTGTTCTTACTTTAGTACACTATACATCACCTACTCTGTTCTTACATTACTACACTTTACACCACCTACTCTGTTCTTACATCACTACACTATACATCACCTACTCTGTTCTTACATCATTACACTATACATCACCTACTCTGTTCTTACATTACTACACTATACACCTCCTACTCTGTTCTTACATTACTACACCATACACCACCTACTCTGTTCTTACATTACTTTCCTATACATCACCTACTCTGTTCTTACATTACTACACTATGCATCACCTACTCTGTTCTTACATCACTACACTATACCTCACCTACTCTGTTCTTACATTACTACACTTTACACCACCTACTCTTTTCTTACATTACTACACTTTACATCACCTACTCTGTTCTTACATTACTACACTATACATCACCTACTCTGTTCTTACATTACTACACTATACACCACCTACTCTGTTCTCTTATATTACTACACTATACATCACCTACTCTATTCTTACATTACTACACTATACATCACCTAATCTGTTCTTACATCACTACACTATACATCACCTACTCTGTTCTTACATCACTACACTATACACCACCTACTCTGTTCTTACATTACTACACTATACATCACCTACTCTATTCTTACATTACTACACTATACATCACCTACTCTGTTCTTACATTACTACACTATACATCACCTACCCTGTTCTTACATCACTACACTATACATCACCTACTCTGTTCTTACATTACTACACTATACATCATCTACTCTGTTCTTACATTACTACACTATACATCACCTACTCTGTTCTTACATCACTACACTATACATCACCTTCTCTGTTCTTACATTACTACACTATACACCACCTACTCTGTTCCTACATTACTACACTATACACCACCTACTCTGTTCTTACATTACTACACTATACATCACCTACTCTGTTCTTACATTACTACACTATACATCACCTACTCTATTCTTACATTACTACACTATACATCACCTACTCTGTTCTCACATTACTACACTATACATCACCTACTTTGTTCTTACATTACTACACTATACATCACCTACTCTGTTCTTACATTACTACACTATACATCACCTACTCTGTTCTTACATCACTACACTATACATCACCTACTCTGTTCTTACATTACTACACTAAACACCACCTACTCTGTTCTTACATTACTACACTATACACCACCTACTCTGTTCTTACATTACTACACTATACATCACCTACTCTATTCTTACATTACTACACTATACATCACCTACTCTGTTCTTACATTACTACACTATACATCACCTACTCTGTTCTTACTTTAGAACACTATACATCACCTACTCTGTTCTTACATTACTACACTATACACCACCTACTCTGTTCTTACATTACTACACTATACATCACCTACTCTGTTCTTACTTTAGTACACTATACATCACCTACTCTGTTCTTACATTACTACACTATACACCACCTACTCTGTTCTTACATCACTACACTATACATCACCTACTCTGTTCTTACATCATTACACTATACATCACCTACTCTGTTCTTACATTACTACACTATACACCTCCTACTCTGTTCTTACATTACTACACCATGCACCACCTACTCTGTTCTTACATTACTTTCCTATACATCACCTACTCTGTTCTTACATTACTACACTATGCATCACCTACTCTGTTCTTACATCACTACACTATACCTCACCTACTCTGTTCTTACATTACTACACTTTACACCACCTACTCTTTTCTTACATTACTACACTTTACATCACCTACTCTGTTCTTACATTACTACACTATACATCACCTACTCTGTTCTTACATTACTACACTATACACCACCTACTCTGTTCTCTTATATTACTACACTATACACCACCTACTCAGTTCTTACATTACTACACTATACACCACCTACTCTGTTCTTACAATACTTCACTATACATCACCTACTCTGTTCTTACATTACTACACTATACATCACCTACTCTGTTCTTACATTACTACACTATACACCACCTACTGAGTTCTTTTAACAAGGGCCATCATCTTACATCAATACTAGTACATGAAATTCAGGCGATATAGGTCCCCCCTCATCACTGTCATTTGCATTTTAGCTTCAAGAAGCTGTCTAATAATACTGGAATAAACCATGGTCAGAGGGTAGTGCTGTTTTTGGATGAAAACAGCCATGTTTTTCAACCTCCAGACAACCTCTTTAACCCCTTAACGCTCTGCGCCGTAGCTCTATGGCGCAGAGGTATAAGGGATGTATGAAGAGGGCTCACGGGCTGAGTTCTCTTTATACAAAGGTGGGGGTTTTTGCATTTTGCAGAAAACCCCCACTGCTAATTACCGCTGTTGGTGCTTGCACCGATCGTGGCTATTAACCATGTGATTGCTGCCGGCAAATTCGCCAGCAGCGTTTAAAAACCGGCGGCGCGGGCGCCGCCATCTTTAATGCGATCGCCGCGCCACTGAACGTCATCAGGGGGCGGCGATTGGTTGCCATGGTAGCCTCGGGTCTTCTTTTGACACGAGGCTACATGGCTTCTGCAGATTCGTTACAATGAGCCAGTGGCTCATTGTAATGAATGTGCTGCAAAAATGCCATATATTGCAATACAGAAGTATTGAAGTATATGGTAGGAGCGATCTGACTATCTAGGGTTAATGTACCCTAGATGGTCTAAAAAATAGTGAAAAAAAAAAGAAAAAAAAAAGTTTAAAAAATAAAAAAAATTAATAAAATATTAAAAATTCAAATCACCCCCCCTTTCCCTAGAACGGATATAAAACATAATAAACAGTAAAAATCACAAACATATTAGGTATCGCCGCGTCCCTAAATGCCCGATCTATCAAAATATAAAAACGGTTACGGGCGGCGGTGACCTCTGAGGCGGGAAATGGCGCCCAAATGTCCGAAATGCAACTTTCACACCTTTTTACATAACATAAAAAATGAAATAAAAAATGATCAAAATGTCGCAGACCTCAAAATGGTAGCAATGAAAACGTCGCCTCATTTCGCAAAAAATGACCCCTCACACATCTCCGTGCACCAAAGTATGAAAAAGTTATTAGCGTCAGAAGATGGCAAAAAATTTATTTCTTTTTTGTACACATTCGTTTAATTTTTGAAAATGTATTAAAACACAATAAAACCTATGTAAGTTTGGTATCACCACGATCGCACCGAACCAAAGAATAAAGTATGCATATTATTTGGAGCGAAGAGTGAAAGTCGTAAAAACTGAGCCCACAAGAACGTGAAAAAAAATTCCAAAAGTGTAAAAATTGAAAAAAAACGCACATATTTTTTTCAATTTTTCCACATTTGGAATTTTTTTTCAGCTTCGCAGTACACGGCATGTTAAAATAAATAACATTACGGGAAAGTAAAATTTGTTACACACAAAATAAGCCCTCACACAGGTCTGTACACGCAAAAATGAAAAAGTTATGGATTTTTGAAGTTAGAGAGCGAGAAATGAGCCGAAAAACCCTGCGTCCTTAAGGGGTTAAAGCCAATACTCGTACTGCCTTCCTGTGTCCAGTGATGGAACCTTAACTACCATTACATCTGTCTCCATTTTGGTTTAGACAATAAACAAACTGTAAATTAGATCCTACTGTCTCCTTCTGCATGGCTGGGCTAGCCGCTCAACATCACTAGCCCAGGAATGCTACCAACATGGAATGCTTTGTCTTTGTCAGCCCCAATGAGAGTGGAAAAGAGTCATTAGCCAGGAGAGAGCTACTGTGACCGCCCAAATAGGCCTCAACCCTAACACCACTCACCTCCTGGATTGTTTTTGCCAGTTCCCTTAGCCAAGGCCAGTTCTAGACAAAGTGGGGCCCTGGGCAAACCTAAAAGTGGGACCCCAAAAGAAAACTATTTTATTACCAGTCACAGTCAGTAAGAGGCTCCCTTTAGTATGGTAAAACAAACTGTAACTACAGCCTTACAGCGCTGGTTCACATCTGCAAAGAGTTTCCATGTTCTCTTGGTGTTTGTGTGTGTTTCCTCTGGTTCCTCCGGTTTCCTCCCACACTCCAAAAACTTACTGGTAGGTTGATTAGATTGTGAGCCCCATGGGGACAAGGACTGATCTGGCAAGCTCTGGGAGCGCTATATACATAAAGGAATTATTAATAACAATTATTATGATAGAAGATAAATATGAAAGATGATAGAGATTTCTAGATGCAGAATATAAAGTAGATGATATATACAGTAGATGGATATGAGAGATAAATACAGTAGAAGAGAAATAGAAGAATGAATGAAAAATAGATCGAGAAAAAGGGAGATACATAAATTGTCAGATTATAGAAGATAGATAACTAGACAGATAGATTTATAGACAGGAGATAAATGATAAGCATCTTCACCCAGAAATTCAGCCAAGGGGTATTAACCCTTTCACTGCCAGGCATTTCCGTATATTTTTTCACGTTATTTAATGTTTACAAATAAAATCGAAATTACAGCAAAAAGAATTAAATTAAACCGCAGCAAACTACATATTTTCTTAAAGTAGACACTTGTTCCATTTTCAAAATTGCATTAACCCCTTAAGGACCTGGCCCTTTTTAGTTTTTTCACTTCCATTTTTCACTCCCCCCCTTCAAAAATCTCTAACTTTTTCTATTTCTCCACATAAAGAGCTGTGTTATGGCTTATTTTTTGCATTACAAATTGCACTTCAAAGGGACAGTATTTAATATTCCATGCCATGTACTGGGAAGCAGGAAAAAAAATTCAAATACAGAGAAAATGGTGAAAAAAACGCATTTGCAACATTTTCTTGTGGGTTTGAATTTTACAGCTTTCACTGTGCGCCCCAAATGACATGTCTACTTTATTCTTTGGGTCGCTGCAATTACGGGGATAACAAATTTGTTTAGGTTTTATAATGTTTTTATACATTTACAAAAATTAAATCCTCCTGTACAATTTTTTTTTTATTTTGCCATCTTCTGGCGCCAATAACTTTTTCATACTTTGATGTACAGAGCTGTGGATGGTGTCATGTTTTGCTACTTTTGATGGCGTTTTCATTACTATAATTATTAGGACTGTATGATCTTTTGATCACTTTTTATAGATTTTTTAATATTTTTCAAAATGGCAAAAAAGTGACATTTTCGACTTTGGGCGCTATTTTCTTGTACGGGGTAAAACGCAGTGAAAAAACATTATTATATTTTGATAGATCTGCATTTTCGGATGCGGTGATACCTGATGTGTTTATGATCTTTACTGTTTATTAATATTTATATCAGTTCTATTTGAATTTTTAGGGTTTTTTATTATAATTTTTTTTTTTTAACTTTTTTTTATTTTTACTTTTACTATTTTTCAGACTCCCTAGGGTCCATTAACCGTAGGTTGTCTGTAAGATTCTATCATATACTGCCATACTACAGTATGGCAGTATATGGGAATTTTCCTCCTCATTCATTACAATGTGCTGATAGCACATTGTAATGAATGAGTTAAAACGAAGTAGCCTCGGAAGACCCGGGTAGACTCGGCCCTCGGGCCCTCTCCATGCACAGGGACCCGGCTTGCGCCGTACAAGTCGGGAAGGGGTTAAAGAGTTTATAGAAATAGGCGCCTTCATACAATTTTGATTGAAACTGAAACATTATATAAAAAAATACTTAAAATTTGACTTTGATGGTCAAAAATGTGCGACAAACAGAAAATATATTCACCTTCACATCTACTAAGTGTAATAGATGGACATATGTAGAGTTCACAAATGTCCCATATTGATATATTCACATAAATAAATAATCATAATATCACTCTGCTTTTCACCTTGAAATTTTAAGACAGTCACAACCTGCAAAATATATCAATAAAACAGATTAAAAAGTCAAGGCACCCTTTAAAAACCTATATAATTATGAAAGCAGACAACCAGGTGATGCATTTGGCAATTAACATTTGACCACCCTCATGTAACTTTGTGACAAACACAAATTATTAAACAAAAAGTGCACTGAAAATGCCTTGATAACGTATGTTTTTACATAAAATTCACTTCGAAGATGAGGTTTACTCACAAATAGGGATCAAAAAATAATAATACAAAGTGAGTAGATTTATATATACCGCAATACACAACATCAAGAATTTACACTCCCAAAAATGCTTAAGCAAAAGAACGTGACATATTTAGTTGCAATCCATAAAATATATCACACACAAAATGAAAATTTTCCTCTTTAGGGCAGGTCCTTTTGCTGCCTGGATATTTGGTTCGGCTTCTTAACTTCCTATGGAGAGGAAAACGTGTGTGGACATTTGGTACACGAGGTGTACATAGTGCCTTATTGTGAGTGAAAAATAGGATACGTTATACGCATTTCGCCTTACAGCTTAGTCAAGGTCTATTAGTATACACATACAATACCTTTGCGCTCTCATTTGTGTGTGACGTCATTGACACCTGACACAGATCACAGGACCTCAAATGGCAAGTACCTCCCTCGCCTCCCGTGTACCATTTCTATACTTATTCATAAAAACTTATGTATGAGATTAAAATTACACGTTATTAATAAGTCAACTTAGTTCAACTTGCACTTAGACATATTGCTTCAATAGAAACTATATCATAGACATTACTACCTTGTAGTTATATATTGATACATTAGTTCAATGTCCCTAGCTATTAATAATAGCACAGTATCAGATCCTGTCTTAAGATGAGACCATTTGGCTGTATAGTCTTAAGAACGAACATCCAATATGTTTCTGTATCCAATTATTTTTTCTTATGGTCTCCTCCCCTTAATGATTTTTTTTACTTTTTCAATTCCTTGCCATACAAAAGTTTTTTGTAAGAGTGACATGAAAAGAGTTCGGGAGGAAGACAAAGTTTGTATGCCATGGGATTCATGCTCCTTATTATCTCAAATGGGCCCAGAAAACAAGGATCGAGTTTGTAGCTGGGGATTTTCAGCCGGGATTCCCAAATTTTTCCGTTTTGCGCTGATTTGCCCCAGGATTTTGGCACACGCGATCGGATTGTGGCACATCGGCGCTGGCTTTAATGCGGAAAAACCGCAGAATTTAAAAAACGTTATGTGTCGCAAGATCAAGCACTTACATGCACCAGGAAGAAGCAGGTGAACTCCGGCGGACCTCGGCGCAGCAGCGACACCTGCTGGATATCGGGCGCACGACCTTAGTGAATCCCGGCAGACCCGAATCCACATCAGACAATGCGCTACGGGACCGGATTGGACCGGGTAAGTAAATGAGCCCCAATGTGTAGAGGCAGTCAATGTAGCCAGAACATATAGAGAAAGAACAGGTTGGCAAGACGAGGAGATGATGGCAGACCTACCAGAGGAACAAAATGGAACAACCAGATGAGGGTGTTACTAGAAGAAGACGACAGATACATAATAAAGTCCATGGCCGCGTGAGTCCATGGGCACCTGGGTATCAGTAAATGCAGGAGAAGACCAGCAGGCTTGAGATGTGATGACTTGTTACGGCCACAGGAAGCGCAGGAACTCAAAAAATCTTGTAAATCCCTAACCAGGCTGGCCACCAGTAAAAATGAGGTATGAGAGGGTCAGACCTCTGCACCCCAGGGTACCCAGTCACACGAGAGAAATGTCTCCAAGTTAGTATCCTCTTCTGAAGAGCATGTTGAACAAAAATCTTGCCAGAAGGAAGCTGCCATAGGTCCACAGGAGCGGCAACAACCAGTCGTTCAGGTGGAACAATATGACCAGGAGCCGGTTTTTCCCCAATCACATCAGAGGCACGACAGAGAGCATCAGTCTTAACATTCTTCAAAGCTGGACGGAAAGGTATCATGAAACTGAAGCGGGAGGAGAGGGACCAATGAGCCTGTCGAGGGTTGAGACATTGGGCGGTCTGGAGGTATAGGAGATTCTTGTGATCTGTGTAGATACAGACCGGATGACGAGCTCTTCCAGCAGATAATGCCACTCTTCCAAGGCCAGTTTTATGGCCAGAAGCTCCCGATTGTCACGGTCACACAGACAACTGAAGGTACTTGGGAGTACCAGGGAGGAAAGTTTCTATGGGAAGAGTCCAGGGGGGGGAAAGTCTGTGGACCAGTGGACCCTCTGGGCCACCATGGGAGTTGATGCTAGCCAAAACCTGGCACCTGGTCTTCGTCAGAGCCCGCCGCAAAGCAGGATGGATTTGCTACGGCAGGGTGCCATCAGGTCGTTCCACAGGTGCAACTAGCCCTGTGGTGGCAGTCAAGGTTGGATGCAGGAAACTGGGAGACGTCTGGAAAGGCTAGAAGACAGGACACACCAGGAGAGTATGGGAACGCTGGAGACAGGAGACACGGAGGCGTCTGGAAACGCTAGAAGACAGGACACACCAGGAGAATATGGGAACGCTGGAGACAGGAGACACAGAGGTGTCTGGAAACATTGGAGGACTGGAGCATCTTGAAACGCTGATGGGCAATCACTTCAACAGGAACCGCTGTGGGAAGATCCAGCGGAAAGTGAAGGGAGGTGCCTGATTATAAGGGCGAGGTCAGATTAGTGAACTCCAATCAGGAGGACGCTGGCTTTTTAAGTCCTGATAATTCGGCATGCGCGCCCTAGCAGCAGGAACCCGCTGCCTGGAGGGAAGGAGGTGTGCAGCATACACGCCAGGACCCAAGCAGAGCCAGGAGCCTGGAGAGGCAAGTAGGGGCCGGGGGACACCGTGCCACGTAGGAGGGCACCGGTGTACCTGCAATCCGTACCGAGGATTACAGGTACGGCTGTGACACTGATCAACTATGGATTAATTTCTCTCTGCAGCAGAAAAAGTCTTTGCGAAGAAACAACAGGTGAGCTTTTGGCCATTGGGACCCTTTCTGGGTGAGGATGGCTCCAGCTCCTACAGAGGAAGCGTCAACCTCAAGCTGGAATGGTTTCTCCGTATCAGGCCGCATGAGAAAAGGAGCAGAGGCAAAGGCAGACTTCAACTTAGAAAATGCTTCTTCAGCCACCGGAGGCCAAAGCTTAGGATTAGAATTTTACTATGTTAACGCCACAATAAGGGACACAAGGGAACGCTGTGCAGGGTCGGCAAGGAGAAATATAATAGGAACTGCAGGTAGTAGTTAGCAAAGCCCAGGGATTTCTGTAAAGCTGGAAGTCCTACTGGGTGAAGCCTGTGGAGAACCACAGACAACTTAGTGGGATCCTTTTGCAGACCCTTGTCAGAAATTATATACCCAAGGAACGAAAGACTCTTCTGGTGGAACTAGACCTTAGACGCCTGAGAATTTGTCGTAGTGGACCTGATGGGAATCCAGGTCAGTAGAGAACACCCGAATATTGTCCAAGTAGACCACAACACAGGTATATAACAAGTCTCTGAAAATGTCATTGACAAATTCTTAAAACACAGCAGGCACATTGAAGATTCCTAAGGGCATGACCAGATAATTGAAGTGCCCATCGCGAGTGTCAAAGGCAGTCTTCTATTCAAACCTTTCACGGAAGCGGAGGTTATATGCCCCCCTAAGGTCCAACTTAGTGAAGACCTGAGCTCCATGCAGGTGGTTAAAGAGTTCCGTGATAAGGGTAGTGAGTAAAGGTTGTACACGCTTACTTTATTAAGCCCACAATAGTCTAAGGCTACAAGCAGAGACTTATTAAAAGAACAATTTAATATATGTACAAAAAATACAGTACACTTAAAGAATAAAATTGTCAGATAAAATGAAAAAGTTAAAAAACAATATGCATACGATACTTACAAACAGTTAGGAGAAAAACAAAAAACTCTTGCTAATGAAATAGGAAGACATTCTTTGGCCCGAGGACTGGGCATAGACAGCGATCCAGACTTCTAATGTGATAGAATCCTCAGTACTGAACCAAAGCCATGTGGCTGCTCTACCAATTTAATTTTGACCTCCACCCCAGGCTGTGATGTCATTGTGAGGGGGAGTTTTTCTATCCTCCTCCCATCAGTGAGGTACTTTCTGGGCCTGGGGTTTTATTAAAACCCCATAACTTTTGATTGGAAGATGGCACAACTGTGACATTGCTTCCAATCAACCGGGTACCTTATTCCCATTAACCCCATACCAAACTTGGGTGTCTTAGCCTTATATCAGGGGTGTTCTGCTATTAGCTGACTTCGCCTGGCGCTAAACCAATTCTTGCTCCAGGAGCATATCTAGACCCTATAACTGTCTTGTGTAACTGGGGACGCATACTTATGAATTATACCTCAGTTATAGTTATAGACAGCTATGATATTTCCCATTGTCTAAGTTTTTGTGGGAAAAGACCACATAGCCTGTTGGTTCTTTCATCCCCCTTCCTGAACCACACATTGGCCTAAGGTGTCAATTCCACCACTTAGGAAGAGCAAGTTTCTCTGATCAAACAGAGACTCCCTGGGGTGCGGAGAAACAATGCCCAGTGCCTCTTCCTGGCTGGTTGTAAAGCAATGTTCCTTTCAGCCCTTTGCTCTGGCCAAATGAAGCCTAATGACTCCTAGCAATACACAGAAGAAAAATAAAAAACAAACAAACTCTAGAGTGGTAATATTATCACACCCAAGCTCATGGTGGGGATGTGCCCAGCAGCAGCTCTATAGTATAGTCGTAGGGATACTCCGTTTTCTTCTCCGAGAAGATGTTGGCAAAGACCGTATAGGCAGTGGGAAGACCCACCAGAGGCTTGGAGGATCCCAAAGCAGTCAAGGTGGACACCGGCCGAAGAGTCATGAGACAACGAGACTGGCACTCTCTACCCCAGCCAAGAATCTCCCCAGTCTGCCAGTCGAGCCTGAAACCGAGTACCTGACCTGGAGCTGAGTAGAAGAGACAAGTTCAGTTGTGGAGAAGCTTTGCTCCTCCCAAGAACCCTAGGTGAGTGTGTTTCCCGGACACTGATAATGGACTGGTCAAGACTCAAGAAAGTGTTCCAGGCTGACAAAGGTTCTCCTGTCTTCATCGGGAGCACTCTTGAGGTGTCAGATGAGCTTTATCCACCTGCATGGGTTCCTCAGTAACAGACAAGGAGGGCAGAAAAGGTGGTCTTTGGAAGACTGGAGCCAAGTGGGGTAGACGTCGGGTCCTGGCTTGCGCTTGTTCTAAACATTGCTTCTCCAGGCACTCAGAGAAGCGGATGTCGGTCTTAGTAGCCAGGGAGATCAGACCTCTCAGGGTAGAAGGAGGGTCCCGTGCAGACAGAGCGTCTTTGATTTGGTCAGACAGTCCTTCTTTAAACGTGGCGACCAAAGCCACTTCATTTCACGAGAGCTTTGATGCTGAAGTGCGAAATTGAACTGCATTTTTCACCAACAGATAAGTCCCCGCTGGCGCAGATTCAGCAGGGCGGTTTCTGCAGATGACGCCGCAGCTGGTTACTGAAGAACGGACTGGAATTCTGCGAGGAATATGGAGATATTAGCCGTGACCGGGTCGTTCCTGTCCCAGAGGGGTGTGGCCCATGCCATTGCACTGTGTGATGAACCCTACGCACAGCTTGGGGTCTCTGTCATATTAGGAGGGCATGGATAGTCGCAGTCTGGGTTCTGTGAAGATGGTGAAGCGGCTGTAGTGGGAGGCACCACAGGATCCAGTCACTGCTGCTGCTGGGTGGCCAACAATTGCTGTAAGGCGGAGGTCAGTTGATCAATTTGCCTCCCCTGCACGGCTGCTGGGATTGCTGGCCACAATGGTGGAGAGATCAGCGACTTTAGGCAGCGGAACCTTGGCGGAATCCATGGCCGGATCTTATTGTCACGTGTCAGGGGTAGTGGACCCACTGAACCGTCGTGCAGGATGACGTAAGCCGTCACCTGGTAGTGGAGTCTAAGTGGCACCCGGTTTTCACCAGAGCCTGCTGCAACACAGAAGACAAGCTTTCTCCAAGGCTTGATGCACAAAGATCTGACGGCGGACACTGAAAGGACCTGGGATGTTATCAGGGCAGGCGGCCGACCAGCCCCAATTATCGGCGCACTGGCACTTTAAATCCTGCCAAGCCAGCGCGCCCTAGGGGACAGGGATCCGCGCCCCGGAGGGAAGGTGAGTAGGACTGCAGGCTGGCTCTGTGGGCATGGGGAGGAACACGGGTGTGCCTTCAACACTGCATATAGGTGGCAGGAGCATCCGTGACATTTGGGACTATTGAACTAATGTATGAATATATAATTACAAGGTAGTCATGTTTATGATGCCCAGCTAAATAAGCTTAGCTATATATTAATTTCTATTGAAGTAATATGTCTAAGTGTATTGTTTAACCCCATAGCGCAAAAACATGTATATGTATGTCTTGTCTCGGGCTGAGCCCTGTTCATACTCACCGGGTGTTTGATTCACAATGAAGCAAAACCCGTCGCTAACACCTACGATCGGTGCTAGCACCGATCGCGGGTGTTAACCCTTTTATCGCTGCCAGCAAAGCTGCCGGTGGCATCTTGGCTCCGATCGTCGCTCCCCGTGACATCAGCGGGGAACGGCTTTCCATTGCTTTGACAGCCTCGGGTCGCACAAAGATCCGAGGCTATCATGTTTTAGGCTATTACAATGATAGATGATGTGCAAAATCCCTATATACTGGCATACTGCAGTATGGATCAATCAGACAACCTAGGGTTAAAGAACCCTAGGGGGTCCGAAAAATAGTACAAAAAAAAAATGATATATATAAAAAAAAACAATTCAATTCACCCCCCTTTCCCTAGAAGTCATATAAATATAAATAATCAGTAAAAATCATAAACACATTGGGGCAGATTTTCTTACCCGGTCCATTCGCGATCCAGCGGCGCGTTCTCTGCGCTGGATTCGGGTCCGGCCGGGATTTATTAAGGTAGTTCCTCCAACGTCCACCAGGTGGTGCTGCGCTGAAGTTCCCTGGAACGCACAGGAATACACAGAGCCAGGCTGAGTGAAGGTAAGTGCAATTTTCGCGACACATTTTTTAAAAAAATGCGGCGGTTTTTCCGAATCCGTCGGGTTTTCGTTCGGCCACGCCCCGCGATTTCCGTTGCGTGCATGCCAGCGCTGATGCGCTACAATCCGATCACGTGCACCAAAATCCCGGGGCAATTCAGGGGAAATTGGCGCAAATCGGAAATATTCGGGTAACACGTCGGGAAAACGCGAATCGGGCCCTTAGTAAATGACCCCTATTAGGTATCGGGGCATCCGAAAATGCCCCATCTATTCAATATTAAAGGAAACCTACCATTTCAAATGGTAGGTTTAAGCTGTAAACACCGAGCACCAGCTCAGGGTGAGCTGGTGCCGGTGCTTAGTTTCGTTAGTGTTAAAACCGTGGTATCGCGGTTTTAACACTTTTTAAACTTTATAGCAGAAGCCGCTTCGGCGCTGCGCGCGACCGTGCGCGCGCAACGCCTGCGGCATTTCCTATGTAGGCGCGCGCACGATCGTGCGCACGCAGCGCCGAAGCAGTTTATGCTATAAAGTTTAAAAAGTGTTAAAACCGCGATACCACGGTTTTAACACTAACGAAACTAAGCACCGGCACCAGCTCACCCTGAGCTGGTGCGCGGTGTTTACAGCTTAAACCTACCGTTTGAAATGGTAGGTTTCCTTTAAGTGATCAAAAAGTCTCACAGTCCTAAAAATAGAAGCAGTGAAAACTACATCAAAAGACGCAAAAAATTACACCACCCACAGCTCCATACACCAAAGTATGAAAAAGTTATTAGCACCAGAAGACGGCAAAGTGAAGAATTTTTTTTGTATAAGTTTTAATTTTTGTGCATGTATGAAAACATTATAAATCCTTTACGCGTAGGTCTATTCGCCTGGTTACCTTTTGCTACAATTCAGGCACTGCTGATAATCACATTTTTAAAGAAATAAAGGATTGGAACAACATCCCCTACGAGTGATGGACATCCCTTGTTATACAGGCTTCTTAACTTCCTATGGAGAGGAAACTGTGTGTGGCCTTTTGGTACTATTTTTCACTCACAATAAGGCACTATGTACGAGGTGTACATAGTGCCTTATTGTGAGTGAAAAATAGAATTATTATCGAGACACAGATCCATTTAATTACAATGCAATATCTTGAATTATCATATGGCTTCTCCCAGTTACTTGTTCACTTCTTGTTATTATAAAACAACATGGAAGCTGGAGAGAGCTGAAGCTCTGACATCACAATGAAGGACCTGATGACATCCCAATGGAGAAGCCAGGGGGAGGAGCTGTGACATCACAATGGCGGAACCTGATGACATCACAATGGAGAAGCCAGAGTGAGGAGCTGTGACATCACAATGGCGGAACCTGATGACATCACAATGCCCGGAGGGTATAAATACAGGTGCGCGGCTCAGGGTCTCAGCACTCACATTCAGGAGGTGAGAGGAGACACATGTGAGAGCGCATCATGCCGAAAGCAATGAAGAAGACAAAGCACTTGGAGAGAAAAGGAGGAGAGGAGAAAGTCATACACATTGAAGAACCACAGGAGAAGGCGGGAAAACCTAAGAAAACCCGAACACAACGATTCTTAGCGAGCCTGCAGAAAGCCTGGGAAAGACTGATCTTATGTGGGGGAAGGAGAAAGAAATCCAAAAAGAAGGAGACTCCTTCCAGTGAGGCCACAGAATCCGGCAGCATCGTTCTGGAGGACCAGAAAGGTAGGATATTATACTCCATTATTTATCCACAGAGGGCTGGCGCCAGCACTGGGCGTACTTGGCCAAGTGCCAGGGCCCAGAGCTGCTGGGGGAAAGGGGGGCCCACATTAGGCTGTACATAAGGAATTCTTGGGGTAAGGGGGGCTGTATCTAATAAATACACAAAGGGTGTGAGGGGGGCTCATATAAAATAACCATGAGCGGTCTGTTTGGTATCATAGACTAAGGAACAGTAGACTGAATTTTTAGGGCCGCCAAGTGAGTTCACTGCCAAGAGGCCCATTGAAGCTCTGTCACCCAGGGGCCTACTGAAACCTGGAGCCAGCCATGTATCCACAGAACAACCTAAATATCCAAAATATTTTCTCATTCCCCATTCATCGAAAATCTACACTTGTCATGTTGTATGTATCATGTACAGCTAGTAGATGGAGATTCCATATCCGAAAACATGGCCTTGTTACCAGCCATACCCGGGCTTAGATTCCACAGCTGTTGCTATGTGTAACACGGCTGGAGTAACATTTAACAGAATTGATGCATGAGTTAGGGTTAGGGGATGTGTATAACTTCCCATAAAGTCCCATGATCAGGTTCCTAATCATATTACCGGAATTGTAAATGACGGATATTGGGGGGAATAAGATTTACTAAATATTATTAAAAAGAAAGTAAGAAATCACTTAATAATCAATAGTAATAAACAACACTTTTATTTTTTCTTTATAGTCCATGTGACTTCTGACCAGAAGAAGAAACTTGAAGCTGGAGAAGATCAGAGCCTGAAGACCACTGGCCAGGTGATGGACAAGCTGACCCCCAGCATGGATGTGGTCCAGCACATTGTCCAACCCTACCAGGAGATCCAGGCCCAAGTCCACAGCCAGGAGGATGTGTATGCCCTGCACTGTAGGGAGCAGGAGGTGGAAGAACCTCCTAGTGATGTCCCTGGTCCCAGTAGCATCAGCTTGGAGGATGACAAAGGTAGGAAATGATGGGGACAGGTACCATATATCTTCGTATATACTCAACCTCCGGTGGCTACGCATCGGGGCCACCGGAGGATGAGTATATAAGTTTTTTATTTTTTTTTAGTACTGGGCTGGCTGTATACTATTGAGGGCATGCTGGGCTGGCTGTATACTACAGGGCTCAGTCTGGGCTGGCTGTATACTATTGAGGGCGTGCTGGGCTGGCTGTATACTAAAGGGCTCAGTCTGGGCTGGCTGTATACCACTGGGGGCAGGCTGGGCTGGCTGTATACTACTGGGTGCAGGCTGGGCTGGCTGTATACTACTGGGGGCAGGCTGGGCTGGCTGTATACTACTGGGGGCAGACTGGGATGGCTGTATACTACTGGGGGCAGACTGGGCTGGCTGTATACTACTGGGGGAATGCTGGGCTGGTTGTATACTGCAGGGGGCAGGCTGGTCTGGCTGTATACTATAGGGGACTGGCTATATACTACCGGGGGCTTGCTGGCTATATACTGGGGGGGGGCTGTGACCAATGCATTTCCCACCCTCGGCTTAACTCGATTCAATACCCTCGGCTATACTCGAGTCAATAGGTTTTCCCAGGTTTTGGTGGTAAAATTGTGGGTCTCGGCTTATCCTCGGGTCGGCATATACTCGAGTATATACAATGGGTAGGGCACATAGGTTCTTTTAGTGACCATAATCTCAACCTGAGCTGCTGTTGGTTGCAATGGGCATACAATGATCATACAATTTATCAAAATGAGAAAAAGGACTAAGGGTTTTTTTCTAGGATTTAAAAAAAACTAAAAGCAGTAAAATAAAATCATACAACAAAAGATAAAATATCCACTGTTCTTATCCATAAACTCAGCACTGAAGTCTTTGGTCCCATGTTGTATGTATCATGTACAGCTAGTAGATGGAGATTCCATATCAGAAAACATGGCCTTGTTACCAGCCATACCCGGGCTTAGATTCCACAGCTGTTGCTATGTGTAACAATGCTGGAGTAACATTTAACAGAATTGATGCATGAGTTAGGATTAGGGGATGTGTATAACATCCCATAAAGTTCCTATCAAGTTCCTAATCATATTACAGGAATTGTATATGACAGATATTGGGGGGAATAGGATTTTCTAAATATTGTTAAAAAGAAAGTAAGAAATCACTAAATAATCAAAGTTAATAAACAACGTTTTTACTTCTTCTTTATAGTCCATGTGACTTCTGACCAGAAGCAGAAACCTGAATCTGAAGAACATCAGAGTCTGAAGACAGCTGGTCAGGAGATGGACAAGCTGACCCCCAGCATGGATGTGGTCCAGCACATTCTCCAATACTACCAGGAGATCAGCCAGGACTACAGCCAGGAGGATGTATATGCCCTGTACTATAGAAGGCAGGAGGTGGAGGAACCTCCTAGTGATGTCCCTGGTCCCAGTAGCATCAGTCTGGAGGATGACAAAGGTAGGAAATGATGGGGACAGGTATATACAATGGGGGGCGCATAGGTTCTTTTAGTGACCATAATCTCAACCCGAACTGCTGTTGGTTGCAATGGACAACAAGTAGTATTACCCGATTTCTGATCATACAATTTTTCAAAATGAGAAAAAGGACTAAGGGTTTTTTCCTGGGATTTTTTTTTAAAAAAACCCTGAAAGCAGGAAAAGAAAATCATATAACAAATGATGAAATATCCACTGCTCTTCTCCATAAACTCAGCACTGAAGTCTTTGGTCACATGTTGTATGTATCATGTATAGCTAGTAGATGGAGATTCCATATCCGAAAACATGGCCTTGTTACCAGCCATACCCGGGCTTAGATTCCACAGCTGTTGCTATGGACAGCAAGGCTGGAGTAACATTTAACAGAATTGATGCATGAGTTAGGATTAGGGGATGTGTATAACATCCCATAATGTTCCTATCAAGTTCCTAATCATATTACAGGAATTGTAAATGACGGATATTGGGTGGAATAAGATTTCCTAAATATTATAAAAAAAGATACTGAGAAATCGCTAAATAATCAATGATAATAAACAACACTTTTATTTCTTCTTTATAGGCCATGTAACTTCTGACCAGAAGCAGAAACCTGAATCTGGAGAAGATCAGAGCCTGAAGACCACTGGCCAGGTGATGGACAAGCTGACCCCCAGCATGGATTTGGTCCAGCACATTCTCCAACCCTACCAGGAGATCCAGGCCCAGGTCCCCAGCCAGGAGGATGTATATGCCCTGTACTGTAGGAAGCAGGAGGTGGAGGAACCTTCTAGTGATGTCCCTGGTCCCAGTAACATCGGTCTGGAGGACAAGAAAACACCTGACAAGAAGGAACCTTCTATCACCTACGAAGAACAGCAAATACTCCTGCACTACCAACAGGAGCAAGAACAGATCCTGAGCTATGAGGACGTGTATGTACAGAACTATGGCAGCCAAGAGGCAGGGAGACCTTCCAGAGATGTCCCTGCACCCAATAGCATCAGCCTGGAGGACGACAAAGGTAGGAAATGATGGGGACAGGTATATACAATGGGGGAGGGGTATAAGTTCTTTTAGTGACCATAATCGCAACCCGAACTGCTATTGGTTGCAATGGGCAACAAGTAGTATTACCTGATTTCTGATCATACAATTTATCAAAATGAGAAAAAGGACTAAGGGTTTTTTTCTGGGATTTAAAAAAAAAAAGGAAATCAGGAAAAGGAAATCAAATCTTTGATCACATTAGGAGGTGAGAACATATCATTGTTTATGTTCTAATAACAACATCAAAATCTTTTTTTTTTCTTAAACAGTCAATGAGAAATCTGACAGGAAGGATGGAGCAGAGGACAGAGAGGACGGGACACCAAAACCGTCACAAAGTCCCAGCAGTTGCCACGAGGCGAGAGGTGAAGAAGTCTTTCTGGAAGAGGCGGCGGCCACATCTACTCAGAAGGAGACTGCCCTGGTACCACTTACTCTGAAATGCTTCACCTTCCACAAACGACTAGGAGAAGGAGCATTTGGAAAAGTTCTGTTGGCAACAGATCACATCAGGAAAGAACATGTTGCCATCAAAGTGGTCCAGAAGGAGGTGTACACCGAGCATGGGTACAGCTTGGCAGAGCGCGACATCCTGCAAATATCCCATGAGAACCCTTTTCTGATCCATGGCCTGGCTGCCTTCCAGACTGACAGCCAAGTCTTCTATGTGATGGAGCTGGCCATCAAGGGAAGTCTTGAAGATTTAATTGTCAAGAACACTCTCCTGGATATTCCCACATCTAGATTCATCACAGCAGAAGTCATCTGCGGTCTGCAGTTTCTCCATAGAAAAGCCATAATTCACAGAGACCTGAAGCCTCAAAACATTCTGGTGACCACAGAGGGCCACATCAAAATCGGCGACTTTGGCCTGGCAATAACTGATGTGCACGACAAAACTTCAGACTTTTGCTACGGCACACCAGGGTTTGCTGCCCCGGAACTGGTCTATTGCATGGACCATGGACCAGAGGTGGACTTCTTTGCTCTGGGAGTTACTTTATACCACATGACAACTGGATATTACCCATTCTATAGGGAATCGGTGTCACAAATTGAGCATGCGGTCATCAACAAGAAACCTAACTACCCAAGGCACCTCAACCATGAGACTGTAGAGATAATCAAAGGACTTCTGTGTAAAGATCCACAAAATCGGCTTGGAGTTAAAGGAAACATCAGGAATCATCCATTCTTCTATAGAATAAATTGGATTGATGTGGAGAATAGGACAGCAGTTCCCCCACGTATACTGCTGGCAGCTCCTGAGGACCTAAACCTGTCCATATACTACCTGGATGATGAGATGTGCATGGAGTTTGAACAGCTTCTTGACTTCAGCTTTGTATGTCCTGCGTGGTCTGACACCTATTATGCCACCGACATGGTACAGAACACAGACTGAGTGGCCAATCTATTATCCAAATGGCCATGTAGAAAGTAACATCAGGACAATACTGCTGGATGAGATGCTCACCTCTAGAAGAACATCAGCACCAAAGGCCAAGGAATGTTCTCACATCAACCATAATATATCACCTGCACTCCCCTCCATAACCTCAGCCGATCCATGTCATCTGTAGGCTCATCACATGGAGAACCCACCACAACAGGTGAGTAGGAGATGTAGATGCAGTATGCAAATACTGCTGGTCAGGGTTACATGTCTAGGGAGATGCCCACAAAGTTAGTGAATACTATAAATATCAGGGGGTATAAATCACTTGTTATTCAGGATAGTGATATAATATAATGATGATTATTTCTCTTTTGTGTTATTAGGGAATTCTGATGCATCCACATACTCCATGCCAGACTGTGGTTTCATGTGATTTCCGCCGTAAGACATATTCACTCTTGAAGTGGATTTCCTTCTGCACCCACCGGACTTGACACAGCTGGACTTTCTGCAGCAAGATGATCTGCTGCCACCATCATGGGCAACACGGAGGCTCAGTGACTAGCGCTGTTGCCTTGCAGAGCCCAAATTTCACCAAGGGCATCAACTGCATGGAGTTTGTATGTTCTCCCCGTGTTTGCGTGGGTTTTCCCCGGGTACTCCGGTTTCCTCCCACATTACAAACATATACTGATAGGTCCATCATTAAAACAATTTATAATATTTGGAAAAATCTATAAATTTGTTGTTAGTTTTTATTTAAAGTTTTATATAAAGGATGTGCTCTAGTCATGGTTCTCTAGAATAAAAAGGTTTCACAGTCCTAAAAATGGTAACATCGAAAATGTCAACTCGTGCCGCAAAAAAATGCACCTTATACAGCTCTGCGCACCAAAGTGTTAATTGTTGGCTTCTGGCATGGTTCATCATGCTTGGATTTGATGGTACAGTGGGTATGGAAACATTTTTTACTCTCTGTTTTATTGCAGCCAATGTACACTTTGCACCCATCTTGACTGAATAAATAGAAAATGTAGATATTTATAAAATGAGAAACACTGAAATATCACATGGTCATAAGTGTTCAGACCCTTTGCTCAGGATTTAGTAGAAGTAGCTTTGGAGCTAGTAAAGCCATGAGTCTTCTTGGGAAGGATGCAACAATTTCAGGATCCTCTGCCATTTTTCCTTTCTGTTCCTCTCTAGTTCCCTGAGGTTAGATTGTGAACAAAGGTGGAAGTCATTTTCACATCTCTCCATAGATGCTCATACGGGTGGCATGGTGGCTCAGTGGTTAGCATTACATCCTGGCAGCACTGGGGTCCTGGATTCAAGTCCATGATGCTGCCACCACCATGTGTCACTGTTGGGATTGTATTTGGCAGGTGATGAGCAGCACCTGGTTTTCTCCACACACACCACTTAGAATTTAAACCAGAAAATGTAATCTTTGTATCCCCAGAGTCAAGAATCTTATTTCTCATTGTCTGGGAGTCCTTCATGTGTTTTGCACACTGCATGCAGCTTTTATATGTCTTGCACTGACGAGAAGCTTCTTTGCCATAGAGCCCCGACTGGTGGAGGTTGCAGTGTTGACTTTGTGGCACTTTTTCCCAATCTCCCTACTGCATTTCTGGAGCTCAGCCTCAGTGATCTTGGGGTTCTTTTTTTACCTTTCACCAAGGCTCTTTTCCCACAAATGCTTAGAGCTTGGTTGAATGGCCAGGTCGAGAAAGAGGTATGGTTGTCCCAAACTTCTTCCATTTAAGGATTATGACGGCCACTGCGCTCTTAGCATCCTGGAGTGCTGCGGAAAGTATTTTGTAACCCTGGCCACAACTTTGCCTTTGCCAAAATTCTGTCTCTGGGATCCTTTGGCAGTTTCTTAGACCTCATGATTCTTATGTGCTCTGACATGCACTGTGAGATTTGGGTTCTTATCTAGACAGGTGTGTGCATTTACGAATCAAGTCCAACCAGTTTAATTAAACACAGCTGGACTTCAAGGAAAGAGTAGAACCTCATCAAGGAGGATCAGAAGGAAATGGACAGCATGTTAGTGAAATATGAGTGTCGCAGAAAAGGGTCGGAATACTTATGTGAAATTCTAGTTTTTCTTTTTAATAAATTAAAAATAATGATATTACCTGTAAACAGCTCAGTGTCATAATTAAACTAATATTGGGCTCTGTATAGGGAAAAGTAAATGTCAGCTGCTTCAGGCTAATTCAGCAACCTAGAAAGACACTCATTGGTATTGTTACTTTTGTCTAATGTCTATGCATTCACATATTTTATGTCATGTTTTGTGTTAAACTGTTAAACATCATTTAGAACTTTCAAGAGGGAAAATAGTTTATAAAAGGGGTTATACCGTGTTTCAAAAAACTTTTTTTTCTTATGGGTGTTCAGAATGTAAATGAGACACAGTTGTTATGAGGCAGAGGAGAGGACAGAGATTGCCACAACTGGTATATTGTCACTACCGGACTGAAGAATTAAGGGAATAGTCTGAGCATTACAGCCATCCACCTGAGGAGGCCATCAAGGCTGGAAACTTAGCCAAACTTCAAGGGTTTGTCCAGAGGTTGAAAAACATGTCTGTTTGCTTCCAAAAACAGGGCCATACCTTACCATGTTTTGTGACGGCATTGCATCTCAGCTCTTGACTTGTGGATATGGGATGGACCCTCACTTTATTTTAAAACAATGTAGACAAGAGAAAAACACGGTGCCTGGACAAAATACACAACTACATAACTTAATGGGACAAAATGGCCACAGCTTTATTTGAATCACTGGAATAAAACAATCAAAGGAGGAGTCAGGTGACATGCTAAGGGTGGGATTTACCAATACTCCGATCCACAGCTGCCTGACATATAGGACCCAGCCAGACAGCAATAAAGGGGGCGGCATGCTCTGGCTTGCCATTCTAGCAGAGCCAGCACACTTTAAGGGCACCAATGATCCCTTGTGTGGTTCACCACCCTGCCCGCCCTTGACTGCTTTTACCATTAACAGACCCTTGAGGCTGGCAACTTCCAAAGATCAGCCTGTTCTCCACCATGACCAACCAAACCAAAATCATCTTCTATGCCACCTAGAGAAGTGCATATACTGTATGTCTCCACATATATACAATGCACACACACCGTACAAAAACCAACACTCTAGTGATCCACAAGCCGTGAACCTCCTAGCTAGTGGCGTAACAAGATGTGACAAACCGAACCAAAACCATCTTTCCAGGAACCGCCGCTTAGAGAAGTGAATATATGTTTCCATATATAATCCACTAGCCGCCAACCTCCAAGCTAGTGGTGTAACCAGGTGGGGAAACCTTGTCTCACATAAACCCTAATTACGCGCTCAGAGTGCGAGAACCACATCCAATTCTGGGGTCGTTTTATAGACAACGTGCTTATTCTCTGGGAAGGGGACAGTTGCACCTGAGTCTTTTATTAGGGCACTTAATCAAAATGAAATTGGGATGCACTTCACTTTCGAAACACATACAAATCAGATAAACTTTCTTGATCTTACTATTTCGGTGTCGCCTAGAGGTAACTTGGATACAAAGATTTATAGGAAACCTACCTCTATGAACAACTTTTTGAATTTCCGTAGCTGGCATCCACCAGCTTTGAAAAAAGGGATTCCAATGGGACAATACTTACTGCAAGACACAAATGCTCAGAGGAATCTTCTCAGAAAGAATGTAAAGATCTTTACCACAGATTCACAAGCAAACAATATCCGAAACAAGCTCTAAAAATGGCCTATAATCGCGCTAGGAACTTACGCCAAGAGGACCTATTAAGGCAAAAAACAGCAGTGCAGGATTCTCCTCAAATTAGGTGTATTGGCCAATTTGGTGCCTATACACATGAAGTGACGGGCATCATGAAGAAGTATTGGCCACTGCTGAGAGCAGACTCAGATCTGAACAAGATCTTGAGCCCTATACAGTATACAAGAGGTAATTACCCTCATTTAAATCAGTGATATATGCAGTGAGTGAGGTAACTACACCCTCATATCTCAGCCTCATGTAAGTAAGTGATATGTACAGTGTGAGGTAAGTACACCCTCATATCAATCAGTAATATGTACAGTGTGTGGGGTATGTACACCCTCATATAAATCAGTGATATGCACAGCGTGTGAGGTAAGTACACCCTCATATAAATCAGTGATATGTACAGTGCGTGTGGTAAGTACACCCTCATATAAATCAGTGATATGTACAGCGTGTGAGGTAAGTACATCCTCATATAAATCAGTGATATGTACAGCGTGTGAGGTAAGTACACCCTCATATAAATCAGTGATATGTACAGTGTGTGAGGTAAGTACACCCTAATATAAATCAGTGATATGTACAGTGTGTAAGGTAAGTACACCATCATATATATGAGTGATATGTACAGTGCGTGTGGTAAGTACACCCTCATATAAATCAGTGATATGTACAGCATGTGAGGTAAGTACATCCTTATATAAATCAGTGATATGTACAGCGTGTGAGGTAAGTACACCCTAATATAAATCAGTGACATGTACAGTGTGTGAGGTAAGTACACCATCGTATAAATCAGTGATATGTACAGCGTGTGAGGTAAGTTCACCCTCATATATATCAGTGATATGTACAGTGTGTGAGGTACCAACCCCTCATATACATTAGTGCAATATGCAGTATGTTAAGCAATAAGATTACATATCTGCCATGTTTGTAATATGTGAGGTAACCTGGAGCAGATACATGGTTAATTATCTCCCCATATACAGCGCTGCCTACATTGAGGTAAACTGCTCCCATATACATAAGTGTCTCTCTGTGAGAGCAGGAACATGAGGACACATGGACTCCCATCTTGCCATAGCTGCCATTTGTAAGATAGCTGAGGAGACCTGAACTATTATGTCCACATTACACTAGTAAATAAATAAAGCTTCAATGTAGCATAAAGCAGCCATATTTATAATATGTGAGGTAAATCACAGCCTTGGCTGCAGGGTATAATATACATGGGATCTGAATCCTGAGGAGACATGGCTGAGGAAACATGGCAGCTTCTTACATAACTTTGTCCCACATGCATATTACATGAGGTAATGCTGCTCCCCTGTAACATTAACCAGTCATATCTACAGTGTGTGGGGTTATAAGCTCACAGACATGTCAGTCATAGCTGCCATGTGTAAGATGGCTGGGAGCAGGTACAAGAGGAGACATGGAGACAGGATCTCCTGTGGTGATTATTAATTCCTGAGGTAAAATTCTCTCATATATGATGTGGAAGCTGAGGCTACACTAGTACATGATGTGTGAGGTGTATGTGGTGACAGCAGATGATATAATATGGTAACCCCAGTGTTATACTTGCTGAGTCTGTCAGACATGTTTGTTTCTGTGCTTCTAGGGAGAGAAAGAATGATATAGGACAGGAAGTGACATCTACTCCTGAGCCCCGGCCTTCTTACATCACTACACTATATACCACCTACTCTGTTCTTACATCACTACACTATACATCACCTACTCTGTTCTTACATTACTACACTATACATCACCTACTCTGTTCTTACATCACTACACTATGCGTCACCTACTCTGTTCTTACATTACTACACTATACATCACCTACTCTGTTCTTACATCACTACACTATACATCACCTACTCTGTTCTTACATCACTACACTATACATCACCTACTCTGTTCTTACATCACTACACTATACATCACCTACTCTGTTCTTACATTACTACACTATACATCACCTACTCTGTTTTTACATTACTACACTATACATCACCTACTCTGTTCTTACATTACTACACTATACACCACCTACTCTGTTCTTACATTACTACACTATACATCACCTACTCTGTTCTTACATTACTACACTATACATCACCTACTCTGTTCTTACATCACGACACTATACATCACCTACTCTGTTCTTACATCACTACACTATACATCACCTACTCTGTTCTTACATTACTACACTATACATCACCTACTCTGTTCTTACATCACTACACTATACATCACCTACTCTGTTCTTACATCACTACACTATACATCACCTACTCTGTTTTTACATTACTACACTATACACCACCTACTCTGTTCTTACATCACTACACTATACATCACCTACTCTGTTCTTACATCACTACACTATACATCACCTTCTCTGTTCTTACATTACTACACTATACACCACCTACTCTGTTCTTACATCACTACACTATACATCACCTACTCTGTTCTTACATTACTACACTATACATCACCTACTCTGTTCTTACATCACTACACTATACACCACCTACTCTATTCTCACATCACTACACTATACACCACCTACTCTGTTCTTACATCGCTACACTATACATCACCTACTCTGTTCTTACATCACTACACTATACATCACCTACTCTGTTCTCACATCACTATACTATACACCACCTACTCTGTTCTTACATCACTACACTATACACCACCTACTCTGTTCTTACATCACTACACTATACACCAGCTACTCTGTTCTTACATTACTACACTATACACCACCTACTCTGTTCTTACATTACTACACTATACATCATCTACTCTGTTCTTACATTACTATACTATACATCACCTACTCTGTTCTTACATTACTACACTATACGCCACCTACTCTGTTCTTACATTACTACACTATACATCACCTACTCTGTTCTTACATTACTACACTATACATCACCTACTCTGTTCTTACATCATTACACTATACATCACCTACTCTGTTCTTACATTACTACACTATACACCACCTACTCTGTTCTTACATCGCTACACTATACATCACCTACTCTGTTCTTACATTACCACACTATACATCACCTACTCTGTTCTTACATTACTACACTATACATCACCTACTCTGTTCTTACATCATTACACTATACATCACCTACTCTGTTCTTACATCACTACACTATACACCACCTACTCTGTTCTTACATTACTACACTATACATCACCTACTCTGTTCTTACATTACTACACTATACATCACCTACTCTGTTCTTACATTACTACACTATACACCACCTACTCTGTTCTTACATTACTACACTATACATCACCTACTCTGTTCTTACATTACTACACTATACATCACCTACTCTGTTCATACATCACCTACTCTGTTCTTACATCACTACACTATACATCACCTACTCTGTTCTTACATTACTACACTATACATCACCTACTCTGTTCTTACATCACTACACTATACATCACCTACTCTGTTCTTACATCACTACACTATACATCACCTACTCTGTTCTTACATTACTACACTATACACCACCTACTCTGTTCTTACATCACTACACTATACATCACCTACTCTGTTCTTACATCACTACACTATACATCACCTACTCTGTACTTACATTACTACACTATACACCACCTACTCTGTTCTTACATCACTACACTATACATCACCTACTCTGTTCTTACATTACTACACTATACATCACCTACTCTGTTCTTACATCACTACACTATACACCACCTACTCTATTCTCACATCACTACACTATACACCACCTACTCTGTTCTTACATCGCTACACTATACATCACCTACTCTGTTCTTACATTACTACACTATACATCACCTACTCTGTTCTCACATCACTATACTATACACCACCTACTCTGTTCTTACATCACTACACTATACACCACCTACTCTGTTCTTACATCACTACACTATACACCAGCTACTCTGTTCTTACATTACTACACTATACACCACCTACTCTGTTCTTACATTACTACACTATTCATCATCTACTCTGTTCTTACATTACTATACTATACATCACCTTCTCTGTTCTTACATTACTACACTATACGCCACCTACTCTGTTCTTACATTACTACACTATACATCACCTACTCTGTTCTTACATTACTACACTATACATCACCTACTCTGTTCTTACATCATTACACTATACATCACCTACTCTGTTCTTACATTACTACACTATACACCACCTACTCTGTTCCTACATCGCTACACTATACATCACCTACTCTGTTCTTACATTACCACACTATACATCACCTACTCTGTTCTTACATTACTACACTATACATCACCTACTCTGTTCTTACATCATTACACTATACATCACCTACTCTGTTCTTACATCACTACACTATACACCACCTACTCTGTTCTTACATTACTACACTATACATCACCTACTCTGTTCTTACATTACTACACTATACATCACCTACACTGTTCTTACATTACTACACTATACACCAGCTACTCTGTTCTTACATTACTACACTATACATCACCTACTCTGTTCTTACATCACTACACTAAACACCACCTACTCTGTTCTTACATCACTACACTATACATCAACTACTCTGTTCTTACATTACTATACTATACACCACCTACTCTGTTCTTACATTACTACACTATACACCACTTACTCTGTTCTTACATCACTACACTATACACCACTTACTCTGTTCTCTTACATTACTACACTATACATCACCTACTCTGTTCTTACATTACTACACTATACATCACATACTCTGTTCTTACATTACTACACTATACATCACCTATTCTGTTCTTACATTACTACACTACACACCACCTACTCTGTTCTTACATCATTACACTATATATCACCTACTCTGTTCTTACATTACTACACTATACATCACCTACTCTGTTCTTACATTACTACACTACACACCACCTACTTTGTTCTTACATCATTACACTATACATCACCTACTCTGTTCTTACATCACTACACTATACACCACCTACTCTGTTCTATTACATTACTACACTATACATCACCTATTCTGTTCTTACATTACTACACTACACACCACCTACTCTGTTCTTACATCATTACACTATATATCACCTACTCTGTTCTTACATTACTACACTATACATCACCTACTCTGTTCTTACATTACTACACTACACACCACCTACTTTGTTCTTACATCATTACACTATACATCACCTACTCTGTTCTTACATCACTACACTATACACCACCTACTCTGTTCTATTACATTACTACACTATACATCACCTACTCTGTTCTTACATTACTACACTATACATCACCTACTCTGTTATTACATACTACACACCACCTACTCTGTTATTATATACTACACACCACCTACTCTGTTCTTACATCATTACACTATACATCACCTACTCTGTTCTTACATTACTACACTATACACCACCTACTCTGTTCTTACATTACTTCACTATACATCACCTACTCTGTTCTTACATTACTTCACTATACATCACCTACTCTGCTCTTACATTACTACACTATACATCACCTAATCTGTTCTTACATTACTACACTATACACCACTTACTCTGTTCTTACATCACTACACTATACACCACCTACTCTGTTCTCTTACATTACTACACTATACATCACCTACTCTGTTCTTACATTACTACACTATACATCACATACTCTGTTCTTACATTACTACACTATACATCACCTACTCTGTTCTTACATTACTACACTACACACCACCTACTCTGTTCTTACATCATTACACTATATATCACCTACTCTGTTCTTACATTACTACACTACACATCACCTACTCTGTTCTTACATCATTACACTATACATCACCTACTCTGTTCTTACATCACTACACTATACACCACCTACTCTGTTCTATTACATTACTACACTATACATCACCTACTCTGTTCTTACATTACTACACTATACATCACCTACTCTGTTCTTACATACTACACTACACACCACCTACTCTGTTCTTATATCATTACACTATACATCACCTACTCTGTTCTTACATTACTACACTATACATCACCTACTCTGTTCTTACATTACTACACTATACACCACCTACTCTGTTCTTACATTACTTCACTATACATCACCTACTCTGTTCTTACATTACTACACTATACATCACCTAATCTGTTCTTACATTACTACACTATACACCACCTACTCTTTTAACAAGGAGCATCATCTTACATCAGTACTAGTACATGAAATTCAGGCGTTATAGGCCCCCCCCCCCTACGGCTCTGGAGTTGCATTTTAGGTCTAAGAGGCTGAGTAGTAATACTGGAATAAACCATGGTCAGGGGGTAGTGCTGTTTTTGGATGAAAACAGACATGTTTTTCAACCTCCAGACAATCTCTTTAAAGCCAATACTCCTACTGCCTTCCTGTGTCCAGTGATGGAATCTTAAATACAGTTATTTTTTACTCCCCACCTTCAAAAATCTCTAACATTTTTTATTTTTCCACATAAAGAGCTGTGTTATGGCTTATGTTTTGCGAAACAAATTGCACTTCAAAGGGACGGTATTTAATATTCCATGCCATGTAGTGGGGACCAGGAAAAAAATTTCAAATGTAGTGAAAATGGTGAAAAAAAAACATTTGCAACATTTTCTTGTGGCCTTGAATTTTACAGCTTTCACTGTGCACCCCAAATGACATGTCTACTTTATTCTTTCGGTCGTTGCAATTACGGGGATAACAAATTTGTATAGGTTTTATAATGTTTTCATACATTTACAAAAATTAAATCCTCCTGCACAATTTTTTTTTTTCATTTTGCCATCTTCTGGCGCCAATAACTTTTTCATACTTTGGTGTACAGAGCTGTGGAGGGTGTGATGTTTTGCGACTTTTGATGGCGTTTTCATTGCTATAATTATTAGGACTGTACGATCTTTTGATCACTTTTTATTGATTTTTTTATGTTTTTCAAAATGGCAAAAAAGTAACATTTTCGACTTTAGGCGCTTTTTTCTGGTACGGGGTAAAACACAGTGAAAAACCATTATTATATTTTGATAGATCGGCATTTTCAGATGCGGCGATACCTGATGAGTTTATGATCTTTACTGTTTATTAATATTTATATCAGTTCTAGGGAAAGGGGGGTGATTTGAATTTTTACGGTTTTTTTATTATAAATTTTTTTTTAAAAAACTTTTTTTTTATTTTTACTTTTACTATTTTTTAGACTCCCTAGGGGACATTAACCCTAGATTGTCTGTACGATCCTATCATGTACTGCCATACTACAGTATTTTAGCTGATAGCACATTGTAATGAATGAGTTAAAACGAAGTAGCCTCGGGTAGCCTTGGAAGACCCGAGGCTACCATGGAGATGGATTGCCGCTCCCCGAAGACGTCACGGGGAGTGACGATCCGCGACAAGATGGCGGCGCCCATGCTAGCATCGATCGCGGGTGTTACCGGTAAGCCTTTGCTGTAATATGCAGCAAAGACTTACCGGCTATGGAGAGGACTCGGCCCTCGAGCCCTCTCCATGCACCGGGACCCGGCTTGCGCCGTACTAGTACAGCGCAAATCGGGAGTGGGGTTAAAGAGTTTATAGAAATAAGCGCTTTCATGCAATTTTGATTCAAACTGAAACATTATATAAAAAATGTGCGCCAAACAGAAAATATATTTACCTTCACATCTACTAAGTGTAATAGATGGACATATGTAGAGTTCACAAATGTCCCATATTGATATATTCACATAAATAATCATAATATCACTCTGCTTTTCAGAAATTTTAAGACAGTCACAACCTGCAAAATATATCAATAAAACTAATTAAAAAGTCAAGGCACCCTTTAAAAACCTATATAATTTTGAAAGCAGACAACCAGGTGATGCATTTGGCAATTAACATTTGACCACCCTCATGTAACTTTGTGACAAACACAAATTATTAAACAAAAATTGCACTGAAAATGCCTTGATAACGTATGTTTTTACATAAAACTCACATTGAGGTTTAATCACAAATAGGGATCAAAAAATAATAACACAGTAGATTTATATACACCGCAATACACAACATCAAGAATTTACACTCCCAAAAATGCTAAAACAAAAGAATGTGACATATTTAGTTGCAATCCATAAAATATATCACACACAAAATGAAAAAACATTTCCTCTGTAGGGCAGGTCCTTTTGCTGCCTGGATATGTCCCTAGCTATTAATAATAGCACAGTATCAGATACTGTCTTAAGATGAGACCATATGCTTGTCTAGTCTTAAAAACGAACATCCAATATGTTTCTGTATCCAATTATTTTTTCTTATGGTCTCCTCCCCTTAATGATTTTTTTTACTTTTTCAATTCCTTGCCATACAAAGGATTTTGTATCACCTTGATGGATCTCATGAAATTGCTTGGTCGCCACTGATACATTAGTGTATGTTTAGGAATACTTTGGAAAACAAACAGACTATACACTCACCGGCCACTTTATTAGGTACACCATGCTAGTAACGGGTTGGACCCCCTTTTGTCTTCTGAACTGCCTCAATTCTTCATGGCATAGATTCAACAAGGTGCTGGAAGCATTCCTCAGAGATTTTGGTCCATATTGACATGATGGCATCACACAGTTTCCGCAGATTTGTCGGCTGCACATCCATGATGCGAATCTCCCGTTCCACCACATCCCAAAGATGCTCTATTGGATTGAGATCTGGTGACTGTGGAGGCCATTTGAGTACAGTGACCTCATTGTCATGTTCAAGAAACCAGTCTGAGATGATTCCAGCTTTATGACATGGCGCATTATCCTGCTGAAAGTAGCCATCAGATGTTACAGGGTACATTGTGGTCATAAAGGGATGGACATGGTCAGCAACAATACTCAGGTAGTAACTGGTAGCAAGAAATAGTACTCGGCACAATCCAACTTCAATGGTCACAGTTCAACCAATAGCAGGGCGATGTTAATCACCGTAACAGACTCCGACAGTGCAATCCTTTAATTATAACACAGATGGTGGTGCTCTGCTAGTGCAATATATAGTCCATTCAATATCCAGATAGGAAGGAAAAAGAAGAGGCACTCACCATTTACTGTGTAGTATCTTTATTTCAGGTGCATAGTACAGGGAGGAGCGGGACCTGGCGACGAGCCGTTTCGCGCCTACTGGCACATCATCAAGCCATTGGCATCAGTGTTCATGATTGCATGCACAAGCTGTCACAAGCAATAGTGGGCTGCACAATTAATTCCTTAAAGAGACATATTCGAAAACATCTATCAGATGTGAAGAATACTAGTTTGACTAATGTATCAGCAGCGACCAAGCATTTTCGTTAGATCCGTCAGAGAGATACAAAAACTTTTGTATAACAAGGAATTGAAAAAGTCTAAAAAGCATTAAGGGGAGGAAGAAAAATTATTGGATAGAGAAACATATTGGATTTCCGTTCTTAAAACTAGACAACCATATGGTTTCAACTTAAGACAGGATCTGATACTGTGCTAATATACTGTGGCACCCTGTTTTCACCAGAGCCAAAGCGGGTTGGACTAGCAACGGTCTCTCCACAGGTAAAACTTTGTCCCAGGATAAGACTCGGGGACGTTGCAGGAGGTCAAGGCAGGCGGCAAAGAATCGGAAGTCAGGAACAGGAATCTAGGTCACAATGGGAAATCACAATAATCTGAGGGTCTACAAAAGATAAGCTTACTCCAAGGCACGAGGCACAAAGATGCAGCGGACATAGGAAGGGCTGGGAATTTATCAGGGCAGGCCTGCATGTGCCCATCTCCAAGGGCCAGCGCACAAGGACCGCGGTGACCGCCGCTGGAGCCATGGAAGCTGCAGGCTGTCTCCGGAGGCATGGGGAGGCACACAGGTGCGCCTGGGACCCGGGATATCGGTTGCAGGAGCACCCGTGACAGTGCCCCTCCTCCCAAGATCTCCCCTCCAGCCGAACCCCTTCCAGGCGGTGTGAAAGTACCGCCTCCCTCTAACCGATTTCATGTTCAGGACCTCTTTGACTTCATAGACATTGTTGGAATTAGCCACAGGAGCAGGGGGAGTTATTTGCCGGCAGAAACGATTCAAGATGACGGAGGGAGACATGAAAAGAGTTTGGGATGCGCATGGTGGGAGGAAGACGAAGTTTGTATGCCATGGGATTCATGCTCCTTATTATCTCAAATGGGCCCAGAAAACAAGGATCGAGTTTGTAGCTGGGGATTTTCAGCCGTACATATCTGGAGGACAGCCAGACTGTATCTCCAGAGAGAAGATTGGAGGAGGCCTACTTTTCCTGTCGGCCTGCGTTATGGTCCAACATAGTAAATGAGACACAATGAGGCTCATTTACTAAAGTTCCGAAGGCCGCATTTTTGTTGGGATTCCCAAATTTTTCCGTTTTGCGCTGATTTGCCCCAGGATTTTGGCACACGCGATCGGATTGTGGCGCATCGGCGCTGGCTTTCATGCGGAAAAACTGCAGAATTTAAAAAACGTTTTGTGTCGCAAGATCAAGCACTTACTTGCACCAGGAAGAAGCAGGTGAACTCCAGCAGACCTCGGCGCAGCAGCGACACCTGCTGGATATCAGGCGCATGACCTTAGTAAATCCCGGCAGACCCGAATCCACATCAGACAATGCGCCACGGGACCGGATTGGACCGGGTAAGTAAATGAGCCCCAATGTGTAGAGGCAGTCAATGTAGCCAGAACATATAGAGAAAGAACAGGTTGGCAAGACGATGATGATGGCAGACCTACCAGAGGAACAAAATGGAACAACCAGATGAGGGTGTTACTAGAAGAAGACAACAGATTCGTAATAAAGTCCATGGCCGCGTGAGTCCATGGGCACCTGGGTATCAGTAAATGCAGGAGAAGACCAGCAGGCTTGAGATGTGATGACTTGTTACGGCCACAGGAAGCGCAGGAACTCACAAAATTTTGTAAATCCCTAACCAGATCTGGCCACCAGTAGAAATGAGGTATGAGAGGGTCAGACCTCTGCACCCCAGGGTACCCAGACACACGAGAGAAATGTCTCCAAGTTAGTATCCTCTTCCGAAGAGCATGTTGAACAAAAATCTTGCCAGAAGGAAGCTGCCGTAGGTCCACAGGAGCGGCAACAGCCAGTCGTTCAGGTGGAACAGTATGACCAGGAGACGGTTTTTCCCCAATCACATCAGAGGCACGAGAGAGAGCATCAGTCTTAACATTCTTCAAAGCTGGACGGAAAGGTATCATGAAATTGAAGCGGGAGGAGAGGGACCAATGAGCCTGTCGAGGGTTGAGACATTGGGCGGTCTGGAGGTATAGGAGATTCTTGTGACCCGTGTAGATACAGACTGGATGACGAGCTCTTCCAGCAGATAACGCCACTCTTCCAAGGCCAGTTTTATGGCCAGAAGCTCCCGATTGTTTCGGTCACACAGATAACTGAAGGTACTTGGGAGTACCAGGGAGGAAAGTCTCTATGGGAAGAGTCCAGGGGGGAAAGTCTGTGGACCAGTGGACCCTCTGGGCCACCATGGGAGTTGATGCTAGCCAAAACCTGGGACCGGAGTCTAAGTGGCACCTGGTCTTCGTCAGAGCAACCGCAAAGCAGGATGGATTTGCTACAGCAGGGTGCCATCAGGTCGTTCCACAGGTGCGACTAGCCCCTCAGTGGCAGTCAAGGTGGTATGCAGGAAACACGGAGACGTCTGGAAAGGCTAGAAGACAGGACACACCAGTAGAGTATGGCAACGCTGGAGACAGGAGACACGGAGGCGTCTGGAAACGCTAGAAGACAGGACACACCAGGAGCATATGGGAACGCTGGAGACAGGAGACACAGAGGCGTCTGGAAACGTTGGAGGACAGGAGCATCTTGAAACGCTGATGGGCAATCACTTCAACAGGAACCGCTGTGGGAAGATCCAGCGGGAAGTGAAGGGAGGTGCCTGATTATAAGGGCGAGGTCAGATTAGTGAACTCCAATCAGGAGGACACTGGCTTTTTAAGTCCTGAGAATTCGGCATGCGCGCCCTAGCAGCAGGAGCCTGCTACCTGGAGGGAAGGAGGCGTGCGGCATACACGCCAGAACCCGAGCACAACTAGGAGCCTGGAGAGGCAACTAGGGGCCGGGGGACACCGTGCCACGTAGGAGGGCATGGGTGTACCTGCAATCCGTACCAAGGATTGCAGGTACGGCTGTGACACTGATCAACTATGGATTAGTTTCTCTCTGCAGCAGAAAAAGTCTTTGCGAAGAAACAACAGGTGAGCTTTTGGCCATTGGGACCCTTTCTGGGTGAGGATGGCTCCAGCTCCTACAGAGGAAGCGTCAACCTCAAGCTGGAATGGTTTCTCCGTATCAGGCCGCATGAGAACAGGAGCAGAGCAAAAGGCAGACTTCAACTTAGAAAATGCTTCTTCAGCCACCGGAGGCCAAAGTTTAGGATTAGAATTTTACTATGTTAACGCCACAATAAGGGACACGAGGGAACGCTGTGCAGGGCCGGCAAGGAGAAATATAGTATGAACTGCAGGTAGTAGTTATCAAAGCCCAGGGATCTCTGTATAGCTCGAAGTCCTACTGGGTAAAGCCTGTGGAGAACCGCAGACAGCTTAGTGGGATCCATTTGCACACCCTTGTCATAAATTATATACCCAAGGAACTAAAGACTCTTCTGGTGGAACTGGCAGTTCTCGAGTTTGCCATTAGACCTTAGACGCCTGAGAACTTGTCGTAGTGGACCTGATGGGATTCCAGGTCAGTAGAGAACACCCGAATATTGTCCAAGTAGACCACAACACAGGTATATAATAAGTCTCTGAAAATGTCATTGAAATATTCTTAAAACACAGCAGGCGCATTGAAGAGTTCTGAGGGCATGACCAGAATATTGAAGTGCCCATCTCGAGTGTTGAAGGCAGTCTTCTTTCACGGAAGCGGATGAGGTTATATGCCCCCCTAAGGCCCAACTTAGTGAAGACCTGAGCTCCATGCAGGTGGTTAAAGAGTTCCGTGATCAAGGGTAGTGAGTAAAGGTTGTACACGCTAACTTTATTAAGCCCACAATAGTCTATACAGGGGCTGAGAGAACCATCTTTCTTGGCCACAAAAAAGAATCCAGCAACGGCAACAGATGAAGACTTGCGGATGAATCCTTTCTACTGATTCTCCTAGATATAGGCTGACATAGCCATGGTTTCAGGAATAGAAAATGGGTAAACCCAATGTCAGGAACCCCACTCACCGGAGTTCACACACGGGGATACCTACTCTATGTTGTCCTAGGATTTAGCCCTTAAGCACCACCCACTTCTACAAAATTGAGTCCTAATGCCAAATTTACTCCACGCAAATTCGGCTGCCAGTCAATCCACTGCCACCACCTACGACTTACTTATGCAAAGAAGGCCGTAGGTACCTCAACCACACAGACAACGCACGCTGATGATTTACACAGCACATGCACTCAGTGCTTATACTATATTAAAATGATTAATTCACACACAACATACAATCGCTTACTACATAGACTATGTTAAAATGACCTCTGGTAAAGTGATTCCCTTCGGAGACTCAGATTCTTTAAGGCTACAAGCAGAGACTTATTAAAAGAACAATTTAATATATGTACAAAAAAATACAGTACACTTAAAGAATAAAATTGTCAGATAAAATGAAAAAGTTAAAAAACGATATGCATACGATACTTAAAAACAGTTAGGAGAAAAACAAAAAACTCTTGCTATTGAAATAGGAAGAAATTCTTTGGCCCAAGGACTGGGCATAGACAGCGATCCAGTCTTCTAGTGTGATAGAATCCTCAGTACTGAACCAAAGCCATGTGGCTGCTCTACCAATTTAAACCCAGGGGAATTTTGACCCCCACCCCAGGCTGCGATGTCATTGTGAGGGGGAGTTTTTCTATCCTCCTCCCATCAGAGAGGTACTTTCTGGGCCTGGGGTTTTATTTAAACCCCATAACTTTTGATTGGAAGATGGCACAACTGTGACATTGCTTCCAATCAACCGGGTACCTAATTCCCATTAACCCCATACCAAACTTGGGTGTCTTAGCCTTATATCAGGGGTGTTCTGCTATTAGCTGACTTCGCCTGGCGCTAAACCGATTCTTGCTCCAGGAGCATATCTAGACCCTATAACTGTCTTGTGTAACTGGGGACGCATACTTATGAATTATACCTCAGTTATGGACAGCTATGATATTTCCCATTGTCTAAGTTTTGGTGGGAAAAGACCACATAGCCTGTTGGTTCTTTCATCCCCCTTCCTGAACCACACATTGGCCTAGGGTGTCAATTCCACCACTTAGGAAGAGCAAGTTTCTCTGATCAAACAGAGACTCCCTGGGGTGCGGAGACACAATGCCCAGTGCCTCTTCCTGGCTGGTTGTAAAGCAATGTTCCTTTCAGCCCTTTGCTCTGGCCAAATGAAGCCTAATGACTCCTAGCAAAACACAGAAGAAAAATAAAAAACAAACAAACTCTAGAGTGGTAATATTATCATACCCAAGCTCATGGTGGGGACGTGCCCAGCAGCAGCTCTAAGGAATAGTTGTAGGGATGGTGTGGTGGCAGAGTCTCCGTTTTCTTCTCCGAGAAGATGTTGGCAAAGACTGTATAAGCAGTGGGAAGACCCACTAGAGGCTTGGAGGATCCCAAAGCAGGCAAGGTGGACACCGAGAATCTCCCCAGTCTGCCAGTCGAGCCTAAAACCGAGTACCTGACCTGGAGCTGATTAGAAGAGGCAAGTTCAGTTGTGGAGAAGCTTTGTTCTCACCTAGGGATGCTCCTCCCAAGAACCCTAAGTGAGTGTGTTTTCCGCACATTGATAATGGACTGGTCAAGACTCAAGAAAGTGTTCCGGGCTGGCAAAGGTTCTCCTGTCTTCATCAGGAGCACTCTTGAGGTGTCAGATGAGCTTTATCCACCTGCATGGGTTCCTCAGCAACAGACAAGGTGGGCAGAAAAGGTGGTCTTTGGAAGACTGGAGCAAAGTGGGGTAGACGTCGGGTGCTGGCTTGCGCTTGTTCTAAACATTGCTTCTCCAGGCACTCAGAGAAGCGGATGTCGGTCTTAGTAGCCAGGGAGATCAGACCTCTCAGGGTCCCGTGCAGACAGAGCGTCTTTGATTTGGCCAGACAGTCCTTCTTTAAACGTGGCGACCAAAGCCACTTCATTTTACGAGAGCTTGGATGCTGAAGTGAGAAATTGAACTGCATAGTCACCAACAGATAAGTCCCCCCTGGCGCAGATTCAGCAGGGCGGTTTCTGTAGATGACACCGCAGCTGGTTACTGAAGAACGGACTGGAATTCTGCGAGGAATATGGAGATATTAGCCGTGACCGGGTCGTTCCTGTCCCAGAGGGGTATGGCCCATGCCAGAGCACTGTGTGATGAACCCTCTGCACATCTTGGGGTCTCTGTCATATTTGGAGGGCATGGATAGTCGCAGTCTGGGCTCTGCAAAGATGGTGAAGCTGCTGTAGTGGGAGGCACCGCAGGATCCAGTCACTACTTCTGCTGGGTGGCCAACAATTGCTGTAAGACGGAGGTCAGTTGATCAATTTGCCTCCCCTGTACGGCTGCTGGGATTGCTGGCCACAATGGTGGAGAGATCAGCGACTTTAGGTAGCGGAACCTTGGCGGAATCCATGGCCGGATCTTATTGTCACGGGTCAGGGGTAGTGGACTCACTGAACCATCACGCAGGATGACGTAAGCCGTCACCTGGTAGTGGAGTCTAAGTGGCACCCGGTTTTCACCAGAGCCTGCCACAACACAGAAGACAAGCTTTCTCCAAGGCTTGATGCACAAAGATCTGGCGGCGGATACTGGAAGGACCAGGGATTTTATCAGGGCAGGCGGCCGATCAGCCCCAATTATTGGCGCACTGGCACTTTAAATCTTGATGAGCCAGCGCGCCCTAGGGGACGGGGGTGCGCGCCCCGGAGGGAAGGTGAGTAGGACTGCAGGCTGGCTCTGTGGGCATGGGGAGGAACACGGGTGCGCCTGCAACACGGCATATGGGTGGCAGGAGCATCTGTGACATTTGGGACTATTGAACTAATGTATGAATATATAATTACAAGGTAGTCATGTTTATGATGCACAGCTAAATAAGCTTAGCTATATATTAATTTCTATTGAAGTAATATGTCTAAGTGTATTGTTTAACCCCATAGCACAAAAAGATGTATATGTACGTCTTGTCACGGGCTGAGCCCTGTTCATACTCACCGGGTGTTTGATTCACAATGAAGCAAAACCCGTCGCTAATACCTACGATCGGTGCTAGCACCGATCGTGGGTATTAACCCTTTGATCGCTGCCAGCAAAGCTGCCGGTGGCATCTTGGCTCCGATCGTCGCTCCCCGTGACATCAGCGGGGAACGGCGTTCCATTGCTATGACAGCCTCGGGTCGCACAAAGATCCGAGGCTATCATGTTTTAGGCTATTACAATGTGCGATTTGCACATTGTAATAGATGATGTGCAAAATCCCTATATACTGGCATACTGCAGTATGGATCAATCAGACAACCTAGGGTTAAAGAACCCTAGGGGGTCTGAAAAATAGTACAAAGAAAAAAAAATTATATATATATAAAAAAAAAAAATTCAATTCACCCCCCTTTCCCCGTATAAATATAAATAATCAGTAAAAATCATAAACACATTGGGGCAGATTTACTTACCCGGTCCATTCGCGATCCAGCGGCGCGTTCTCTTCGCTGGATTCTGGTCCGGCCAGGATTTATTAAGGCAGTTCCTCCGACGTTCCCTGGAACGCACTGGAATACACAGAGCCAGGCTGAGTGAAGGTAAGTGCAATTTTCGCGAAACTTTTTTTTAAAAAATGCAGCGGTTTTTCTGAATCCGTCAGGTTTTCATTCGGCTAAGCCCCACGATTTCCGTCGCGTGCATGCCAGCGCCGATGCGCTACAATCCGATCGCGTGCACCAAAATCCCGGGGCAATTCAGGGGAAATTGCTGCAAATCGGAAATATTTGGAAAAACACGTCGGGAAAACGCAAATCGGGCCCTTAGTAAATGACCCCCATTAGATATTGGGAATGCCCCATCTATTCAATAATAAGTGATCAAAAAGTCTCACAGTCCTAAAAATAGAAGCATTGAAAACTACATCAAAAGCCGCAAAAAATTACACCACCCACAGCTCCATACACCAAAGTATGAAAAAGTTATTAGCACCAGAAGACGGCAAAGTAAAGAATTTTTTTTGTATAAGTTTTAATTTTTGTGCATGTATGAAAACATTATAAATCCTTTACGCGTAGGTCTATTCGCCTGGGTACCTTTTGCTACAATTCAGGCACTGCTGATAATCACGTTTTAAAAAAATAAAGGATTGGAACAACATCCCCTAAGAGTGATGGACATCCTTTGTTATACAGGCTTCTTAACTTCCTATGGAGAGGAAACTGTGTGTGGCCCTTTGGTACACAAGGTGTACATAGTGCCTTATTGTGAGTGAAAAATAGTATTATCGAGACACAGATCCATTTAATTACAATGCAATATCTTGAATTATCATATGGCTTCTCCCAGTTACTTGTTCACTTCTTGTTATTATGAAACAACATGGAAGCTGGAGAGAGCTGAAGCTCTGACATCACAATGCAGGACCTGATGAGATCACAATGGAGAAGCCAGGGGGAGGAGCTGTGACATCACAATGGCGGAACCTGATGACATCACAATGGAGAAGCCAGGGTGAGGAGCTGTGACATCACAATGGCGGAACCTGATGACATCACAATGCCCGGAGGGTATAAATACAGGTGCGCGGCTCAGGGTCTCAACACTCACATTCAGGAGGTGAGAGGAGACACATGTGAGAGCGCATCATGCCGAAAGCAAAGAAGAAGACAAAGCACTTGGAGGGAAAAGGAGGAGAGGAGAAAGTCATACACATTGAAGAACCACAGGAGAAGGCGGGAAAACCTAAGAAAACCCAAACACAACGATTCTTAGCGAGCCTTCAGAAAGCCTGGGAAAGACTGATCTTATGTGGGGGAAGGAGAAAGAAATCCAAAAAGAAGGAGACTCCTTCCAGTGATGCCACAGGATCCGGCAGCATCTTTCTGGAGGACCAGAAAGGTAGGATATTATACTCCATTATTTATCCACAGAGGGCTGGCGCCAGCACTGGGCGTACCTGGCCAAGTGCCAGGGCCCAGAGCTGCTGGGGGAAAGGGGGGCCCACATTAGGCTGTACATAAGGAATTCTTGGGGTAAGGGGGGCTGTATCTAATAAATACACAAAGGGTGTGAGGGGGGCTCATATAAAATAACCATGAGGGGTCTGTTTGGTATCATAAACTAGGGAACAGTAGACTGAATTTTTAGTGCCGCCAAGTGAGTTCACTGCCAAGAGGCCCATTGAAGCTCTGTCACCCAGGGGCCTACTGGAACCTGGAGCCAGCCATGTATTCACAGAACCACCTAAATATCCAAAATATTTTCTCATTCCCCATTTCTTGAAAATCTACACTTGTTGCCTATGGCACACATAGGAAAGACTCCATTAAAGAGGTCTCCCCCCATTTATGTCACATCCATAGCAGATGTAAGGACACAACCCATGGAGAAATCTTTATTACTTTGTCATTTTAAAATGAACGTCCCTAGGAATGTGTAACATTATGTCATGTTGTATGTATCATGTACAGCTAGTAGATGGAGATTCCATATCCAAAAACATGGCCTTGTTACCAGCCATACCCGGGCTTAGATTCCACAGCTGTTGCTATGTGTAACAATGCTGGAGTAACATCTAACAGAATTGATGCATGAGTTAGGTTTAGGGGGATGTGTATAGCATCTCATAAAGTCCCATGATCAGGTTCCTAATCATATTACAGGAATTGTATATGACAGATATTGGGGGGAATAAGATTTACTAAATATTATTAAAAAGAAAGTAAGAAATCACTTAATAATCAATGGTAATAAACAACACTTTTATTTTTTCTTTATAGTTCATGTGACTTCTGACCAGAAGAAGAAACTTGAAGCTGGAGAAGATCAGAGCCTGAAGACCACTGGCCAGGAGATGGACAAGCCGACCCCCAGCATGGATGTGGTCCAGCACATTGTCCAACCCTACCAGGAGATCCAGGCCCAAGTCCACAGCCAGGAAGATGTGTATGCCCTGTACTATAGGAAGCAGGAGGTGGAGGAACTTCCTAGTGATGTCCCTGGTCCCAGTAGCATCAACTTGGAGGATGACAAAGGTAGGAAATGATGGGGACAGGTACCGTATATACTCGTGTATAAGCCGAGTTTTTCAGCACAAAAAATATGCTGAAAATCCTCAAATCGGCTTGTATACGAGTCAACACACAAGCCCAGTCCAAAAAAAAAAACTTATATACTCACCCTCCGGTGGCCCCAATGTGCAGAGCTGCTCCCCCGATGTCAGTGCGTCTCCTCTTCTGTGTTTGGCGTGTTTCTTCTCGGCCGGTGGATAGTATGACGTCAGCAGAGACCACGTCATAGTATGCGCCTGCCGCCAGGGAGGATACATGGCTGCGCCCTGCAGCCTTATACAGAAGAAAGAAGACAGGCGCAGAAGACAGAAGAGGAGCCTCGAGGACTTCGGGAGAGCAGCAATACGCATCGGGGCCACCGGAGGGTGAGTATATAAGTTTTTGTTTTTTTTTAGTGCTGGGCTGGCTGTATACTACTGGGGGGCGTGCTGGGGTGGATGTATGCTACTGTGGGCAGGCTGTGCTGGCTGTATACTATTGGTGGCCGGCTGGGCTGGCTGTATATTATTGGGGGCAAGCTGGGCTGGCTGTATACTACTGGGGACCAGCTGGACTGGCTGTATACTACTGGGGGCAGGCTGGGCTGGCTGTATACTACTGGGGCCGGCTGGCTGTATACTACACGGGGCAGGCTCAGCTGGCTGCATACCACTCGGGAGAGGCTGGGCTGGGTTTATACTACTGGGGGCAGGCTGGGCTTGCTGTGTACTATAGGGGGCAGGCTGGGCTGGCTGTATACTACATGGGGCAGGCTGGGCTGGCTCTATACTACTGGGGACAGGCTGTACACTAATGGGGGCAGGCTAGTCTGGCTGTATACTACTGGGGGCAGGCTGGGCTGGCTGTATACTACACGGGGCAGCCTGGGCTGGGTGTATACTACTGGGGGCAGGCTGGGCTGGCTATATACAACTGGAGGCAGGCTGGCTGTATACTACTGGAGGCATGCTGGGCTGGCTGTATACTATAGGGGGCAGGCTGGGCTGGCTGTATACTACATGGGGCAGGCTGGTCTGGCTGTATACTACTGGGGACAGGCTGGGCTGGCCGTATACTACACGAGGCAGCCTGAGCTGGCTGTATACTATTGGGGGCAGGCTGGGCTGGCTGTATACAATTGGAGGCAGGCTGGCTGTATACTACTGGGGGCAGGCTGGGGTGGCTGTATACTACTGGGGGCAGGCTGGGCTGGCTGTATACTATAGGGGGCAGGCTCAGCTGGCTGTATACTACAGGGGGCAGGCTGGGCTGGCTGTATACTACTGGGGGCAGGCTGGGCTGGATGTATACTACACAGGGCAGTCTGGGCTGGCTGTACACTAATGGGGGCAGGCTGGTCTGGCTGTATACTACTGGGGGCAGGCTGGGCTGGCTGTATACTACACAGGGCAGGCTGGGCTAGCTGTATACTACACAGGGCAGGCTGGGCTGGCTGTATACTACACAGGGCAGGCTGGGCTGGCTGTATACTATTGGGGGCAGGCTGGGCTGGCTGTACACTACAGGGGGCAAGCTGGGCTGGGTGTATACTACAGGGGCAGGCTGTATACTACAGGGGGCTGGCTGTATACTATAGGGGGCAGGCTGGGCTGGCTGTATACTACTTGGGGACTGGCTATATACTAGTGGGGGCTTGCTGGCTATATACTGGGGGATCTGTGACCAATGCATTTCCCACCCTCGGCTTATACTCGAGTCAATAGGTTTTCCCAGTTTTGGCGGTAAAATTAGGGGTCTCGGCTTACACGCGGCTCGGCTTATACTCGAGTATATACGGTATATACAATGGGGGGCGCATAGGTTCTTTTAGTGACCATAATCTCAACCTGAGCTGCTGTTGGTTGCAATGGGCAATAAGGATTCTAGAATTTAAAAAAAAACTAAAAGCAGTAAAAGAAATTCATACAACAAAAGATAAAATATGCACTGTTCTTATCCATAAATTCAGCACTAAAGTCTTTGGTCACATGTTGTATGTATCATGTACAGCTAGCAGATGGAGATTCCATACCCGAAAGCATGGCCTTGTTACCAGCCATACCCGGGCTTAGATTCCACAGCTGTTGCTATGGACAGCAAGGCTGGAGTAACATTTAACAGAATTGATGCATGAGTTAGGATTAGGGGATGTGTATAACATCCCATAAAGTTCCTATCAAGTTCCTAATCATATTACAGGAATTGTAAATGACAGATATTGGGGGGAATAGGATTTTCTAAATATTGTTAAAAAGAAAGTAAGAAATCACTAAATAATCAAAGTTAATAAACAACGTTTTTATTTCTTCTTTATAGTCCATGTGACTTCTGACCAGAAGCAGAAACCTGAATCTGGAGAAGATCAGAGCCTGAAGACCACTGGCCAGGAGATGGACAAGCTGACCCCCAGCATGGATGTGGTCCAGCACATTCTCCAAAACTACCAGGAGATCATCCAGGACTACAGCCAGGAGGATGTATATGCCCTGTACTATAGAAGGCAGGAGGTGGAGGAACCTCCTAGTGATGTCCCTGGTCCCAGTAGAATCAGCCTGGAGGATGACAAAGGTAGGAAATGATGGGGACAGGTATATACAATGGGGGGGCGCATAGGTTCTTTTAGTGACCATGATCACAACCCGAACTGCTGTTGGTTGCAATGGACAACAAGTAGTATTACCCGATTTCTGATCATACAATTTTTCAAAATGAGAAAAAGGACTAAGGGTTTTTCCTGGTATTTTGTTTTAAAAAACCCTGAAAGCAGGAGAAGAAAATCATATAACAAATGATGAAATATCCACTGCTCTTCTCCATAAACTCAGCACTGAAGTCTTTGGTCACATGTTGTATGTATCATGTACAGCTAGCAGATGGAGATCCCATACCCGAAAACATGGCCTTGTTACCAGCCATACTCGGGCTTAGATTCCACAGCTGTTGCTATGGACAGCAAGGCTGGAGTAACATTTAACAGAATTGATGCATGGGTTAGGATTAGGGGATGTGTATAACATCCCATAATGTTCCTATCAAGTTCCTATTCATATTACAGGAATTGTAAATGACGGATATCGGGGGGGAATAAGATTTCTAAATATTATAAAAAAGAAAGTAAGAAATCACTAAATAATCAATGATAATAAACAACACTTTTATTTCTTCTTTATAGTCCATGTTACTTCTGACCAGATGCAGAAACTTGAATCTGGAGAAGATCAGAGCCTGAAGACCACTGGCCTGGAGATGGACAAGCTGACCCCCATCATGGATGTGGTCCAGCAAATTCTCCAAAACTACCAGGAGATCAGCCAGGACTACAGCCAGGAGGATGTATATGCCCTGTACTATAGAAGGCAGGTGGTAGAGGAACCTCCTAGTGATGTCCCCGGTCCCAGTAGTATCAGCCTGGAGGATGACAAAGGTAGGAAATGATGGGGACAGGTATATACAATGGGGGGTGGGGGTGTGGGGCACATAGGTTCTTTTAGTGACCATAATCTCAACCCGAACTGCTATTGGTTGCAATGGACAACAAGTAGTATTACCCGATTTCTGATCATACAATTTTTCAAAATGAGAAAAAGGACTAAGGGTTTTTTTCTAGGATTTAAAAAAAACAACTGAAAGTAGGAAGAGAAAATCATACAACAAAAAACAAAATATCCACTGCTCTTCTCTATAAACTCAGCACTGAAGTCTTTGGTCACATGTTGTATGTATCATGTACAGCTAGTAGATGGAGATTCCATATCAGAAAACATGGCCTTGTTACCAGCCATACCCGGGCTAAGATTCCACAGCTGTTGCTATGGACAGCAAGGCTGGAGTAACATTTAACAGAATTGATGCATGAGTTAGGATTAGGGGATGTGTATAGCATCCCATAATGTTCCTCTCAAGTTCCTAATCATATTACAGGAATTGTAAATGATGGATATCGGGGGCGAATAAGATTTCTAAATATTATAAAAAAGAAAGTAAGAAATCACTTAATAATCAATGATAATAAACAATGCTTTTATTTCTTCTTTATAGTCCATGTGACTTCTGACCGGACGCAGAAACCTGAATCTGGAGAAGATCAGAGCCTGAAGACCACTGGCCTGGTGATGGACAAGCTGACCCCCATCAGGGATTTGGTCCAGCACATTCTCCAACCATACCAGGAGATCCAGGCCCAGGTCCATAGCCAGGAGGATGTATATGCCCTGTACGGTAGGGAGCAGGAGGTGGAGGAACCTTCTAGTGATGTCCCTGGTCCCAGTAACATCGGTCTGGAGGACAAGAAAACACCTGACAAGAAGGAACCTTCTATCAGCTATGAAGAACAGCATATCCTCCTGCACTACCAACAGGAGCAAGAACAGATCCTGAGCTATGAGGACTTGTATGTACAGAACTTTGGCAGCCAAGAGGCAGGGAGACCTTCCAGAGATGTCCCTGCACCCAGTAGCATCAGCCAGGAGGATGACAAAGGTAGGAAATGATGGGGACAAGTATATAAAATGGGGGAGGGGTATAAGTTCTTTTAGTGACCATAATCACAACCCGAACTGCTGTTGGTTGCAATGGACAACAAGTAGTATTACCTGATTTCTGATCATACAATTTATTAAAATGAGAAAAAGGACTAAGGGTTTTTTTTTCTGGGATTTAAAAATAATGAAATCAGGAAAAGAAAATCAATTAACAAAAGATGAAATATCCACTGCTTTTCTCAGAGAATTTAGCACTGAAATCTTTGATCACATTAGGTGATAACATATCATTGTTTATGTTCTAATTAGAGATGAGCGAGTATACTCGTCCGAGCTTGATGCTCGTTCGAGTATTAAGGTACTCGAAACGGCTCGTTGCTCGGACGAGTATTTCCCCTGCTCGAGATCGAGCATTTAATTAAAAAAACACAGTGAAGAGCAATGAAGAATAGAATAAAAACAGTGAACACAGGATCATTTAAGTGAAAAACACAGTGAAGAATAGATTACAGATGTTCGGCACATCCGCTTACCTGTCGGAAGATACCCGCGGAACGGTGCGAACAAAATAGTATGTGAAGAACAATATATATGTGTGAAGAACACATTGAAGAACACGGTGAGCAGGACAGAGACACCGGGGAGCAGCACAGAGACACCGGCAGCAGCACGGAGACATGGGGCAGCGGCAGCTGCACGGTGACATGGGGCAGCGGCAGCAGCACGGAGACATGGGGCAGCGGCAGCAGCACGGAGACATGAGGCAGCGGCAGCAGCACGGAGACATGGGGCAGCGGCAGCTGCACGGTGACATGGGGCAGCGGCAGCAGCACGGAGACATGGGGCAGCGGCAGCAGCACGGAGATATGGGGCAGCGGCAGCAGCACGGAGACATGGGGCAGCGGCAGCACGGAGATATGGGGCAGCGGCAGCAGCACGGAGACATGGGGCAGCGGCAGCACGGAGACATGGGGCAGCGGCAGCTGCACGGTGACATGGGGCAGCGGCAGCAGCACGAAGACATGGGGCAGCGGCAGCAGCACGGAGACATGGGGCAGCGGCAGCAGCACGGAGACATAGGGCAGCGGCAGCAGCAGCAGCACGGAGACATGGGGCAGCGGCAGCAGCACGGAGACATGGGGCAGCGGCAGCACGGAGACATGGGGCAGCGGCAGCACGGAGACATGGGGCAGCGGCAGCAGCACGGTGACATGGGGCTGGGGCAGCAGCACGGAGACATGGGACAGGGGCAGCAGCACGGAGACATGGGGCAGCGGCAGCAGCACGGAGACATGGGGCAGCACGGAGAGATCAGGGAGACTTCAGTGGAAGAAGAGGAGCGGATCCCGGACCGCGTATCTCCCGACGAGTAAGCAGATGTGCCGAACATCTGCAATCTATTCTTCACTGTGTTCTTCACTGCGTTTTTCACTTAAATGATCCTGTGTTCACTGTTTTTATTCTATTCTTCACTGTTCTTCACATCTGCTAACTTGTCGGGAGATAATATACACGCGGAACAGTGAAGAATAGATTGCAGATGTTTGCATACATCTGCTAACTTATCAGAAGACATTCTTTTTCAATTAATTAACACATTTTATTCCCAAACCATGGTCCCTTTGAAAAATGCTCGAGTCTCCCATTGCCTTCAATGGGGCTCGTTATTCGAGACGAGCACTCGAGCATCTGGAAAAGTTCGTCTCGAATAACGAGCACCCGAGCATTTTAGTGCTCGCTCATCTCTAGTTCTAATAACAACATTAAATCTTTTTTTTTTCTTAAACAGTCAATGAGAAATCTGAAAGGAAGGATGGAGCAGAGGACAGAGAGGACGGGACACCAAAACCACCACAAAGTCCCAGCAGTTGCCACGAGGCGAGAGGTGAAGAAGTCCTTCTGGAAGAGGCGGCGGCCACATCTACTGTCCTGGTACCACTTACTCTGAAATGCTTCACCTTCCACAAACGACTAGGAGAAGGAGCATTTGGAAAAGTTCTGTTGGCAACAGATCACATCAGGAAAGAACATGTTGCCATCAAAGTGGTCCAGAAGGAGGTGTACACCGAGCGTGGGTACAGCTTGGCAGAGCGTGACATCCTGCAAATATCCCATGAGAACCCTTTTCTGATCCATGGCCTGGCTGCCTTCCAGACTGACAGCCAAGTCTTCTATGTGATGGAGCTGGCCACCAAGGGAAGTCTTGATGATATCTTCAAGAACACTCTCCTGGATATTCCCACATCTAGATTCATCACAGCAGAAGTCATCTGCGGTCTACAGTTTCTCCATAGAAAAGCCATAATTCACAGAGACCTGAAGCCTCAAAACATTCTGGTGACCAGAGAGGGCCACATCAAAATCACCGACTTTGGCCTGGCATTGACTGATGTGCATGACAAAACCTCACAACAATGCAAGGGCACACCAGGGTTTGCTGCCCCGGAAATGGTCAATTGCATGGACCATGGACCAGAGGTGGACTTCTTTGCTCTGGGAGTTACTTTATACCACATGACAACTGGATTATACCCATTCTATGGGGAATCGGTGTCACAAATTGAGCATGCGGTCATCAACAAGAATCCTTACTACCCAAGGCACCTCAACCATGAGACTGTAGAGATAATCAAAGGACTTCTGTGTAAAGAGCCACAAAATCGGCTTGGAGTTAAAGGAAACATCAGGAATCATCCATTCTTCTATAGAATAAATTGGATTGATGTGGAGAATAGGACGGCAGTTCCCCCACGTATACTGCTGGCAGCTCCTGAGGACCTAAACCTGTCCATATACTACCTGGATGATGAGATGTGCATGGAGTTTGAACAGCTTCTTGACTTCAGCTTTGTATGTCCTGCGTGGTCTGACACCTATTATCCCACTGACATGGTACAGACCACAGACTGAGTGGCCAATCTATTATCCAAATGGCCATGTAGAAAGTAACAGCAAGACAATACTGCTGGATGAGATGTTCACCTCTAGAAGAACATCAGCACCAAAGACAAAGGAAAGTTCTCACATCAACCATAATATATCACCTGCGCTCCCCTCCATAACCTCAGCCGATCCATGTCATCTGTAGGCTCATCACATGGAGAACCCACCACAACAGGTGAGTAGGAGATGTAGATGCAGTATGCAAATACTGCTGGTCAGGGTTACATGCCTAGGGAGATGCCCACAAAGTTAGTGAATACTATAAATATCAGGGGGTATAAATCACTTATTATTCAGGATAGTGATATAATATAATGATGATTATTTCTCTTTTGTGTTATTAGGGAATTCTGATGCATCCACCTTCTCCATGCCAGACTGTGATCCCCTGTGTGACTTCATCTCCTTCTACTAAAGCCATGTCCCCACAATCACCAGAGGACGGGCAGCTATCTCCAAGGACTTGGATATGACAAATCCACTGGATTTTCCGCAGTAAGATGTATTCACTGATCAAGTGGATTTCCTTCTGCACCCTCCGGACTTGACACATTAACTGGATTTTCCGCAGCAAGATGATCTGCTGCCACCATCATGGGCAACACGGAGGCTCAGTGACTAGCGCTGTTGTCTTGCAGAGTCCAAATATTACCATGGGCATCAACTGCATGGAGTTTGTATGTTCTCCCCGTGTTTGCGTGGGTTTTCCCCGGGTACTCCGGTTTCCCCCACATTATAAACATATACTGATAGGTCCATCATTAAAATAATTTGTAATATTTGGAAAAATCTATAAATTTGTTGATACATTTTATTCAACGTTCTATATAAAGGATGTCCTCTAGTCATGTTCTCCAGTCTAGAGCAGAAATTGATGAAAACGTCATACAGTCCCAAAAAATGGTATACAGGCAGTCCCCGGGTTACATACAAGATAGGGTCTGTAGGTTTGTTCTTAAGTTGAATTTGTATGTAAGTCAGAACTGTAAAGCTTAATAACAGACGCCTTTGATAACTGTTGCAGCTGATTATTGTAGCCTAGGACTAAAGTACAGCAAATTACCAATTACAAGAGGTCCGTTTGTAACTAGGGGTCGTATGTAAGTCAAGTGTTATTAAGTAGGGGACTGCCTGTAATCAAAAATGTCGGCATGTGCTTCACTTTGTACAAGTCAGTCATTGTCTTCAGAATATGGCGAAATGAAAACATTTCTTTTTGTACAAAAAAATTAGAATTTTTAACATTAAAACATAATAAATCCCCTAAGAAATTTGGCATCTTTGTGGAATAGAGGGGATGTGTGATTTGGACCACACAGTTAAAGGAGGAAATATATTAATAGAGAAAGACTCTAGTTATTTAGTTCCTGCTATTCTGCAACACAGCGAAAAAACTTTAAAAAAAAAAGATAGGAAATATCGCCACCTGGTGGAGAGAAAAGTGTTGACAACATAAACATCATACTATATATACTGTAATATATATAGAGTATATATATATATATACAACCTTTTGTGAAAATTCTGCAGCACCTTCAATTTTAGAATTTAGATGACAAGAAATGAGACTATACAGAGAATTTTAGGACATGTCTCAAATTGTAGGCTTCGGTTATGAAGCTGTCTGTCTGGGGAAGTGCATTCTAGAGATTCCGTGCAGCACAAGCAAAGTCTTGGGGGGTGAGATTTGAGGGCCTGAACAACTCTTAAGAGCAATAGGCTGACCTAATGTGCTCTAAAATTATTTGTATCCCTTCCACATTCAAATATCACCCTAATTAATTTTTGTTAAAGGCATTGTCTCATCAAGACATGGGCATGTACATTGATATTATAGAAATACTCTATCTTAAAATGGGCCGTACTTCACATGTTTTTTAATAAAGGAAGAGGAAAAATCTCCTAACCCTTTAGTGTCTTCATGAATACCACTCTGCCCCTTCCGCTGTCATGCTCTTTTTAGGAATGTGACCAGCTCATCAAGTGCCCATGTTTATGTCATATATCAATGTCATAGAGCCCAAAAACTTCCATGGCTCAATGAGTTGTTTGGCTTTCAGTTCTGCAGTTTTAGGACCTTCGTAGGTCCTGAAAGAGCTCTTGTAAATATGTGTGTAGAGAGCCAGCCCACATACGAACATTACATGGATAAAGGTCTATCTTTTTATCAACTCTACAGGGTAGTATCAAATTTGGAGAGTGGTTTGGGTTGCCATGGGCTTTCTAGTAGTCCTGGGCCCCAAGCTGCCACCCAATCAGTTATAATGCGCTACTGCGGTCTATAAACTTTACAACTCTTTCTGTCTCCTAGTTATCTATCATTTTAGAGAAAAATGGTGCACACAGCCTGATAGTAGTTGTGGGCTGGGATAGTTGAGGTGGAGCTGTGTCCAAATTGTGGAAGCTGCAGCTCTGGGCTAGAGTCTCCAGACTCGCCCTAAGTGTCAGGCAGTAGGCCTGAGGCACTCTTCACTCTTCACTGATTGGCTGATTACACCATTTAACTGTTGCCTATCCAGGCAGTATCTACATCTGCAATTACACCAAGTTCTCCTAGCATTAACCTCTGGATGAGTTGATCAGCCTCACCAGATGGATCCTGACATGGAGAGGGAGCTATTCGCAACTACCCACCTGCCTATGTATTGGGAGGGGTGTTGCAGAAATCTTCCACAAGGATGAAGGATTATTAACAAGGATGAAGGATTTTTAATCAAGTAAACTTACATACTGATTCGTGCCCCCTCTGGCAGGATCTGATATTCTTTTAGCTTCTTATACCCCAGTTTAATTAATTAAAAAAAAAAAAAAAGATTTCTGGTTTAAGTAACAGTTATGGTGCCCGGGGCTCCTCAGACTAATTTGCATAATTTAAGCCTTTTTTTGTACAAACAAGGGTATAAGTGGCAAAAAGAAGAGCACCAGAAACCAGAGGGGTCAGACATTAGCATGCAAGTGTGCTTGGCTTACAATTCCTTTAAAGGGTCTCTCCACATATTGCAAATTAGGACCTATCCACAGGATATGGCCTAACTTGATAATCGGTGGGGGTCTCAGTGATGGGACCCCACGGATCTATTATACCCCTGTTGCTCTGGAGATGCAGAGAATAGCTGGTCGCACATGTGTCAGCTGGTCCATTCATCTCATGTGCCAGCTGGTCCATTCATCTCTACGGCAATCGGCCATCAGTGCCATAGAGATGAACTGGCTGCTCTGGTCGTCCTGATCGCAACAGGGGTCCAACGGACCCCCGTTCTCGAGATCCCAGTGATGGGAATTAGTGATGGGATCCCCACGATCATCAATGGGGCCTAACTTGTTGTGACTGAAGAACCCCTTGAAGGAAGGCATAGGAAGAAGAAAACAAAAACAATAGTTAAAACAAAAATGGCCACTCCCCTTGCGCACCAAGGAGTTACTTTAGATAAATATAACAAATTAAACAATAAAGCTTATAAAGTACCCTATACTACACTTTTTCTCCTTTTGTGGTGATTTAGGACCCTTTAAATTTGATTTCCAATGTGTTTATAGTCCTTTTTAGCTGAACTTTCACAAACTCTCTTGTTCATACGTTTTAAACAACAACGGGTGGTACTTGATGGATAGGAAAGACATCCATTCCCTGACTATAGTATATTGGAGGGCTGTAACCATGACATGTGCAAAAAAGAGCCTCTCTACCAACATATTCAGTTATCAAATAAGGCTGCGTTCATATGCTGCGTTTGTTATCGCATTGTAAACACAATTTAATTGCGTTTACTCTTTGTAAACATTGGTGAGCGATTTATCATACTCAGGTGCATCGTGGCTATAGAACGCCCGCACCTACCCACCTTGATGCCCCCTTTACACCCTTCCATGCTCAGTTGGCGTGGAGGTTGCGTAATGGGTGAAATAATTCTAAATTCCTAGAAATTATTATTATATTTATGGCTCGTACGCGCTCTGACAAATGGCCTCCATTGTCTATACTTTGCATTTACCTCACATTTACATAAACGTAATGTATACGCAATGTGTGAACGCATCCTTAAGGAACAGAATTTCGTGAAACTTTTGACGTATATTTTGTTGTTGGTCACATGTAAAATATTGGGCATTACGTAAACAGCGGTTGACAACAAAGAGTTGACGGTGGGGGATGGGGGATCGATTATACATGCAATTTTTTATTATTTTTTCACCATATTTGGTATATTATTATGGTTTACTAATGAAAATGTCTATTTACTGTGTATACAGTTTATTTTTTGTGGTAATTGTGGTGTACAGCGGACTGCAGCAGTAACCACCATACAGCCTCTTATTCATGAGGTGACTCTGCCTCATAAACACTCCAAGGCCATGCTGCTGCATTACTGGTAATAGCGGTTGGCTTGCTGCCTAGCAACAAGACCAAAAAGATGGAAAATGACTGACTTCTACTTCAGCCAATCAACGTAGGCAATATCCGTTGATTGTCATTGGTAAAAGCCAATAAGCTACGCGGGATCGTATCGCTTTATCCAATCAGCAGCCAGCTTTCTTTTTTACCTTGGGAAAGGTAGCTGGGCCCGGTTCTGATGACAGCCAATGGGAATTGAACCTGGGAGAGAATGACGTGCGCTGAACCAATAGGCTGAGGAGGGTATGGTGCGAGGGCGGGGATTTGTCAGTCTCTCAGGACGAGGATCGATTTGCCCGTGAGGAGGAGGAGGGGGGTTAGACGCGAAAGAGAAAATGGCGGCCGCTGCTGGTGCGCCTGGTTCGGGGGAGGGAGGAGAAGCCGAGCCAGACAGCGAGCCGATTTCTGGAGATGATAGGCCGCGCCATGAGGAGTGCGAGGCCGCGGCGCTGCGCGGTGGTGTCGTAGAGGAGCTCGGCTGGGAAGGAGCCCTGCACACGGAGGAGGCCGGGCGTGAGGTGACAGGGCTGCGGCTACCGGAGACTGAGTGTATAGGGCCGGAGGTAACTGACTGGGAAAGTGACGCGGAGGGGCCCAGCGCCGCCCTGGAGGCCTCACCCGGAGCCTGGCGTGCAGAGGGTGTGGACACAATGGAGCCTATGCAAATGGGAGACTTACCTGAGGCCCTGGAAGAATTTGGGGTGCCCCCCTTTGAACCAGAGTGCCCCCGTGACCCCCACAGACCTGACTCTTTCACCCAAACGCCCTCACCCCAACCTCAGGTCACGTCAGAGTCAATTCAGGCTCCGGACCCTCCGGAAGAGGTCCATGTCTTGCAAGAATCCATCCCTGATATGAAAGATTTGCACGTCCAGGCCAACGACCCAATGTCACCTTTGACCCTTACTGCCGCTGAGCAAAACGATGTCCAGGATCAACACCCTGATCCCGTTCCTAAGCTGCCTATATTTGATAAGGATGTCCCCGATGCTGTTCCTGACCTGTCAACGTTGGGCGAGGCGTCCAGTGCTGTTCTTGACCTGTCAACGTTGGGCGAGGCGTCCAGTGCTGTTCCTGACCTGTCAACGTTGGGCGAGGCGTCCAGTGCTGTTCCTGACCTGTCAACGTTGGGCGAGGCGTCCAGTCCTGTTCCTGACCTGTCAACGTTGGGGGAAGAAGTGTCCAGTCCTGCTCCTGACCTGTCAACGTTGGGGGAAGAAGTGTCCAGTCCTGCTCCTAACCTGTCAACGTTGGGGGAAGAAGTGTCCAGTCCTGCTCCTAACCTGTCAACGTTGGGGGAAGAAGTGTCCAGTCCTGCTCCTGACCTGTCAACGTTGGGGGAAGAAGTGTCCAGTCCTGCTCCTGACCTGTCAACGTTGGGGGAAGAAGTGTCCAGTCCTGCTCCTGACCTGTCAACGTTGGGGGAAGAAGTGTCCAGTCCTGCTCCTGACCTGTCAACGTTGGGGGAAGAAGTGTCCAGTCCTGCTCCTGACCTGTCAACGTTGGGGGAAGAAGTGTCCAGTCCTGCTCCTGACCTGTCAACGTTGGGGGAAGAAGTGTCCAGTCCTGCTCCTGACCTGTCAACGTTGGGGGAAGAAGTGTCCAGTCCTGCTCCTGACCTGTCAACGTTGGGGGAAGAAGTGTCCAGTCCTGCTCCTGACCTGTCAACGTTGGGTGAGATGTCTGAGCCGAGTGTCCCCAATCCTGTTCCTGAACTGTCAATGTTGGACGTGACGTCCAATCCTGTTCCTGACCTGTCAACGTTGGGCAAGGCATCCGAGCCACTTGTCCCAAATCCTGTTCCTAACCTGTCAATATTGGGCGAGACGTCCAATCCTGTTCCTGATTTGCCTACGTTGGCCGAGGCGCCCGACCCGGGTGTTGCCATTCTTGTTCCTGACGTGTCTGTGTTGGGTCAGGTGTACGAAATGGATGATCCGATTACTCCCGATGAGGACCAAGAAACTGAGATGATGCTGGAGAACATCCCATGCACTGTAGATGAGGTAACAGCAGAAGAAGTTACCGATTCTGACTCAAATTCAGCCCCAGAACCTTGTGAGGAGTCGATAGATGCCGAAATCCAAGATGTCCATGAAGCATTTCACAAAGAAGATGTTGATGAAGAAGAGGAACAAATTGTTGATGACTACCCCGAGCCCATGCCATGTACGGAGGTTGGGTTGGAAGTCAAGTTATTTTTGCAACCGGATCATGTATCTCTGGAGAAAGAGTGTCCATTGGAAAAGTCCCCTGGACAGGCGTCCGTACAGTTAATCATGTCCGAAACAGTCCCGGAGGATGTCCGCTCGCCTAGTGAGGAGGCCGTATCTCCTATGGACAGCGGGATCAGCTCTGAGCTGACGTCTGTGGACAAAGAGCTGGACTCTCAATCGGGTCCTACAGAAACTGAGCCCAATGTAGAAAGTAGTTCTGACTGCGCCAAGTTTGTGTCTTATTCTGAAGACGTGGACTATGATCCTTTTTACAGGGACACTAAAACGGAGGACTCTTCAAAGTCTGAGGCCGACGTACAAGAAGACGACGCGGCAATGGCGGCCCCTACTGATATTGTACAGACTGATCAGTGCCCGCAGGAGGCCCACATACACGCCGCATGTAAGGACAATCCTGATCCAAGTCCGGATCCTCTGAGACTTGTTACTGGCGGAATCGATGATCTCATTCCTGGTTCTGAAGTTCAGGTTACGCTCGATCACATCATTCAGGATGCGTTGGTGGTTTCCTTCCGCCACGGAGACAGAATCTTCTCAGGGGTTCTAATGGATCTGTCAAAAAGGTATGGAAATAGGAAATGACTCTTTTCTTTCTCTTTACAGGGACGATTCACCTCGCAGGCGCCATCACTATCCTGGTTAGTTGTGATCTGTGCAGCAAAAGGCTTAAAAAAAATATCACCTTAGAAAATATCACCTCACATCTAATCTATATATCTAGTGTATATATAACATTGACATATGTCCATATTCTAGGCATTACCATCCATCATGATAAACCAGGGGCACATACTCATAGATACAGGCACCGTGGTAACTGGTAATCTTATATTTGCTATCCATAGTTTCATTCCTTCTACAATCAACTTTTGAAATTATGCTAATGACAAGGGTCCTTGGTGGTTGTTACCAAAGCCCCTCCATGCTGTAGCATCACAGGCTGTTGAACTGTGTTGCCCATTACAGCAAGCAGACGAATGGGGGAAGTACTGAGAGCTGAAGACACTGTAACGCTACAGCATGGAGGGACTATGCTATTCCTCCTAGAACCCTTCTGGCTTATTAGCATAATTTTGAAGGATGATTTTTAGAAGGCAGGATGCTATGGATAACAAATATAAGACTACCAGAGTTTTAGATTAGATTTTAATGAAAGGGGTTGTAAAGGATTGATTATTCTCTCTACTATGGAAGAAAGTGTGACCATAAGTGTATTCATGCCACCGCTGGTCTGTTTGTATAGAGTGACATCACGTTTACAGTCGCATGTTTGTGGCAGCCTGTGGTGGGCTCGAACACTGAGCCGCCTCACACAGAGACTGTGTGCCGCAGGAAGGTAAGTATACGTTTTATGTTTTTTGTTTTTTTTTTCAGATACTCTGCAGCAAAACCTGAATGTAACATGTATGGGGGCCCCTGTGGATTGTCCTAAGGCTTCAGATTAGGAGGTTGGGTGACATCTGGATTTGGGCACCGTTAAAGGAAACCCACCTTCAGAAAACTACCCATTAAGCTAGGTCTGATGGTAAGTGGCTAGTAACATGCAAAGCCCTAATCTAAAATACTTCTTAAACTAAACTACATTGTATGTAGCTAATATGCTAATTATCAGCAGAGGCCCCAGTAGGTAATTAGCATATTAGCTAGATACAATGTAGTTTAGTTTTGGAAGTATTTTAGATTTGGTAAAAACAGATTAGGCTTAATAGGTAGATTTCTGATGATAGGTTTCCTTTAACCCATTGCCGTCCATCTGTAGGTGATGTGGTGCAATGATGGAGACATGGGGTGAATCTTGCTTTCAACCTCTAATTCCACAAGTTCCTGAGGTAGTTTTTCATTTGGTGCATAAATTTCCGGGAAAGCAGTAAAAACAGCAACCATGTTGAAAACTTGTAGCAACGCTGCATGTTTTTAGATGATTTTTTTTTTTAATTTGGTGTCAACTGTGACATCTGGATATACCCTGAGTAGTGATTCTAAAAACACCTTTTCTCACACCTCCCCATTTAGTAGGTGTAGCATTGGATGTCGGTGGATGGGGTTATGATGGTTTTTAAAAAAATATAAATATATATCAGATTGGTGGCGGGTGCTTGTATTAGAACCGTTCCCGTTCTGATATTGCTGACCAATTTACAAGGGGAGATGATAAATGTTTTAATCCCTTAAAAGAAGCTTATGTAGAATGAGGTTGCCTTGTCTGACATCGGCCATAGATGGATACAGCTGCTCTCCGCTCAATACCCTTCTCAAACCAGGTGCTATGGCATCCAGACACTATTAGGGATCCAATGCAGATCCATAACTGAGCGATCTATACGGATCATTGCTCTGGTTTTATCTCCTCTGTCTGATGTCAAATGTTCGTAGATTGGGATCGGAGGGAAAAGCTTTAAATGCAAACCTTCTCCTCAACCTCCAAATGAGTGGGCGCAGGACTCCGGGCAAATGTTCCAGAAGCTGCACGTAGCTGCAGTGTTCAGACCCCCTCGTAATGTTATGCTCTCCCTTGCTACGTGACATTGACAGTATCCTGATAAATCGGTCATCCGTATTTTGTGCAAAATTGTTTGATCCATTTGTTTCTTGCAAGATGGAGACTACAGTCCTTGTCACAGACTGCATGTACCTTGTAGTATTCCATAATCCTTACCTTAAATGGACTCGCCAATCACAGCTGATTCATTGAATTATACCCTTTGGAGGACCTGAAGGGAGGAGCAGGACTCTAGGTTCTAGGAATATAATGAAAATGAGTCCTGCTCCTCCCGTCAGGCCCCACACCATGTATTATTCATGAATGAATTGGCTTTGCCTGGAGTGTGCCTTTTAATATTAGGTCAGAGCCCTAGTAACTCCTCTATGGGGGAAGACTTGTGCTGATGGTTGAGCCCAACCAGGAGATTGTACTAACACCATAGGGCTGGATAGAGTAAGATGTTACCTAATGATAACGGGGGCCTTAGCATGTAACACTATTGCAGGGTTTGGACTGGAGGAGTATTAAACCCTTGGTTCTGTGATATTCTGGGTTATAGACATTGATGACCCAAGTTGGCGAGTTCTGACACCCAGTAGCTTCCACCTCAAACGGCTTCTGTGCCCGTTTGTTTACATGGGGCACAGACCGTAGAGATTGCAGCCTTGGAGGTCGGGAGGTAAGAACATGTTTAATTTTTTTTTTTACCAACCCCATCCCGGCCACCAATGTGTTTTTTTAATACCCTTTGATTACCCCTTTCATAGACGCTGTGAAGCCATGATGAGAGAAGTGCTTAAAAAATTGTTTTTTGACTTAAGTGGGTCCATCAGGTCTAGTAGGTGTTCCACCAGAAGCTCCAATGCGTCTATTGGTCCTTGTAAAGGAATAGAAGTGAATGTGGAGCAGGTGCACTTGGCGTTCAGTCTGTTTTTTTGGGACTCTTGGTCCATACCTCTTATCTCAGAGGGGACCCTATTGACCAGAGACTTGCACCCCTGTGGATAGGGCATAAATGTCATATGAAACAACCCACCTGCTTACTGAGGATGCATTGGCAGTCAGCCGAGACAGGCTCATGTGTACTGGGAAGGAAAGAAGGGAAGGTTTCAGACCCCTCCATGTAGAGGGAGTTTGGCGTACCAAACCATTTTACGTTACCTATGTTGGTACCCATGGGGTTCCAGATGATATAGGCAGCGGGGACCACTAAAGTACACTGGGACCCCTGCCGCAAACAGATGTACAGAGTTTTAAGGGGTTTTCCACTATAAGCACAGAACAGCAAATAATTAATATTGTTTGCGTAATCTAAAGTTGTTACATTTTCCAATATACTTTTTCACAGTTTTCTAGTTTTCTGCTTGCTGTCATGCTACAGGAAGGTTCATTGTTTTCTTCCTCTTGATAAACACCATGGTCATGTGATGTCACACATGTGGCCAGCATGTTAGTATCGCACTGTGTTCTAACGAGCCTTTCACCTGTGCAAGATCACATGACCACGGACCGGTGCTTATCTACAGGAAATAAACGATGAAGCTTCCTGTTGCATGACAACAAGCAGAGATGTATTGAAACCGAGAAGAATTGATACAGAAAGTGTTATAGGAAAATTTTATAACTTTACATTACACAAACCGTATTAATATTTGCTTGGATGTGCTTAAAGTGGACAACCCCTTTAATGAAGCTTGGTTGTAACACCACACACTAACCAGGGTCAGGAGAGTTTTCGGTAGAAAGCAGCCATGATTCTCAACCTCCTGACAACCCCTTTAAGTGCCTTTGCTAGAACTTACAATAGAAAATCAAGCTGTATTGACACATCGTTTTTTTTTTTTTTTGTGTAGTTCTGGTGAAGGTTACATCCAGTTGCAAGAAAAAGGGGTCCACCAAAGTCCACTGGGACCCCTGCCGCATGCAGATGTACAGAGTTTTTAGGGGTTGTCCACCATAAGCGCAGAACAGCAAATGCAGGGTCACATCCGGTCGCAAGAATCAATGGAGCGGCTGATCGCACAGGTCTATGGCATTGACAAAAATATCCAAGTACTGGTCTCTATCAGTGCCATCGAGATGAATAGAGCATTGGGGGCTTGTGTGAGCAGCTGCTCTATTCCTTTGTGGTACAACAGACCCCGGATACTGAAATTAGATGGCAGCTGTGTCCCAAGACTGTCACACATCACCTATCCTTAGTTGTTTTTAGTAGTGCTTTGTATCTCAATCTCCTCTCCCGTGAGCTAACGTGTGCCGGACACACGTTCGTGTGGATGTAGCCTAAGTGTTGCCTCTTTGTAGATGTCAGATGTCTTTGGATTGACACCCTGGTGCAGTGGTCATTGTGAATGGCTTTTTCCTGATCAGATATGTTGGAAGGTGTGAACAAGGCTAAAAATGATAATTCATTCCCCATCTGGAGCTCGGCCAGAAAGCTCACACTGTATAAATATTGTCCGAGGATAAGCATAGGTCGTATTATTTGCTTAATCCATTGAAACGGTGCGTGTGCTCGCATACACCTGCCCCGGCATCTGCCGTCCAGGTGGCCGCCATCTGGGAAGGAATAAGATAAAACGTAAGATTTATGTTTTATTGTTATAGAGGTGGTCTCAGGACCCCCTCTCTAAGCCACAATGGTTTGGCCCTCAGAGGAGACCTGTGTATCAGCAGTAATGGCGGGTGGGAGGGGGGTCTCAGCCATTGGGTCTCCCAAGATGAAAACTACATGTTGTAAAATTGTATAGTTTTTGGTTGACCTGAACTACCCTCTTATTTGGCTCCAGAGCTGAGTGTGACAGTGTATCCGGTCATTGAGGAATGTGACTGAATAACCTCATTGTGAGTGCGGACGCTGGCTGTCAGAGGCTCTTGGCTCCGCAGCGTGAGATTCCCAGCTTTTACATTGACATTTGTATTCACGTTAAGGCGTCAGGGTGCCTAAAGCTGAAAAATAAGCGTTCACACATGCGACCATGCTCGGGGTTATTGTGGGTGGTGTGATTTGTATGACCTCATAGGACTAAGGGCTACTGTCCTAGGTTATTATTGGCACTGCAAGGAGGGGGTGTATGTACAGGGCTGGACGTAGTATGGGGTCTGTCCTCCATACACTATACCTAGGGGTGTGTATGCAGGGCTGGACAAGTATGGGGTCAGTCCTCCATACACTATACCAAGGGGTGTGTATGCAGGGCTGGACGTAGTATGGGGGTCAGTCCTCCATACACTATACCTAGGGGTGTGTATGCAGGGATGGACAAGTATGGGGGTCTGTCCTCCATACACTATACCTAGGGGTGTGTATGCAGGGATGGACAAGTATGGGGGGTCTGTCCTCCATACACTATACCTAGGGGTGTGTATGCAGGGATGGACAAGTATGGGGGTCTGTCCTCCATACACTATACCTAGGGGTGTGTATGCAGGGCTGGACAAGTATGGGGGGGGTCAGTCATCCATACACTATACGTAGGGGTGTGTATGCAGGGCTGGACAAGTATGGGGGGGGTCAGTCCTCCATACACTATACGTAGGGGTATGTATGCAGGGCTGGACGTAGTATGGGGTCAGTCCTCCATACACTATACCTAGGGGTATGTATGCAGGGCTGGACAGGTATGGGGGGGTCAGTCCTCCATACACTATACCTAGGGGTATGTATGCAGGGATGGACAAGTATGGGGGTCTGTCCTCCATACACTATACGTAGGGGTATGTATGCAGGGCTGGACAGGTATGGGGGGGTCAGTCCTCCATACACTATACCTAGGGGTGTGTATGCAGGGATGGACGTAGTATGGGGTCAGTCCTCCATACACTATACCTAGGGGTATGTATGCAGGGCTGGACAAGTATGGGGTCTGTCCTCCATACACTATACCTAGGGGTATGTATGCAGGGCTGAACGTAGTATGGGGGTCTGTCCTCCATACACTATACCTAGGGGTGTGTATGCAGGGCTGAACGTAGTATGGGGGTCTGTCCTCCATACACTATACCTAGGGGTGTGTATGCAGGGCTGAACGTAGTATGGGGGGTCTGTCCTCCATACACTATACCTATGTATAGATTGTATGAACCTGAAACGTTGTATACAGAACTTTTCTTGCTGCCCCGTAGTACTGCTCTTGTAGTAAATGTTAGAGGGGTATTTATGTAACTGCAGGGGCAGCTTTTATCACCTGTAGTTCCGCTGCCTGGCCACTACACAGAACAATGGAGCCTTTTGCTTTTGGCTCTGTGTTTTTGCTGATAAGACTGTCAGTAGTGTTAAGAGGACCCGATCGGTTTAATCCGATTGCCCCTCCCTTGCCGTTAATACCAGCGTTGGGTGCTGACACCTATTGCGGACACTAACTTGTCCCTGGCAAAGTCGTCAGCAACGTTTTAAATTGCCGGCACTAATCTGCTGATGACCGTTTTGGGGAAGGATGAAGTAATTTGGGCAATTTAAATGCCACTGGCTCTGACCACGGGGGATACTGGTTGGAGTTGGTTTCGATTCAACCAAACCAAAATTTTAACTAGTCACTAGCCAGGAGTTGATCCCTCTCTGATATTGGATAGAATATTGATGGCCTGTCCTGTGGACAACCCCTTTAACCTTTTATTGGAAAGATTACAATATACACAAAAAAAACTGCTAGCATGTGTCAATGGGGAAAAAAAAAACCTTTTGCGGTGCTTTGGGACTCTAAACTCTATTGTCTTGAATTGCCTGATATCGCCTGTATCCATGACAGTTGTTAAACGTGTTGCCCACAAGTCGGTGTGCAGTGATAAACTGAACCAAGAATCGCTGAACAGAACCAAGCAAGGTCTGATCAGTGATTTGTAGGCTCAGTCCAGTGAATCCTGCAAGTGCACAAAGAGAGTTTATCAGAACAAACCCACTTAGTCATTAGAAATGGTTCTGAAAAACTTCTATAATTCTTCTCTGGTGCTTTCAGCACGGGTTTGCGGACCGAGGTGTGTGTGTATGTAATATTTATTTTATATGTATGTGTGTGTTTATATAATTATATGAATGGTCCATACAAAAAATATGGTGGAAAGTTGTTTCAGATCAAATCAAAAGACGAGGGGGCACTGTCTCCGCTTGGAGAGAACAAGGTGTAATCACCAGAGGTAACAGGGCTTTTATACTATGAGAACTGTCAATCTGTGGAATAGCCTGCCTCAGGCACAGGTCACAGCAGGGACAGCAGAGAGCTCAGGCGCAGGTCACAGCAGGGACAGCAGAGAACTTCAAGAAGGGTCTAGATGACTTTTTACACTTAAATAACATTGATGGTTATGTTATATAGAATTGTTTCCCCTAAATCCCTTCCTCATCCAATCCAATTCCCTTCCTTGGTTGAACTTGATGGACAAGTGACCGTATAAACTATGATACTATGAACTGGTTCATTGTCCCAAATTGCCATTTAAAGGGGTTATCCGAGTTTTAAAAATGACTGAGGGCTGGGGTGGGCTAGTTAAACATACTAAACATGTACTTTCCACCTCCAGCGTCGCCCTGGTCCCTTTGATCCTGTTTGTTTACAGGGGCACAGAAGCCCGCCCCAGCCCTGCCCTCAGTAATTTTTAAAACCCGGATAACCCCTTTTAAGGTCCATATCCCACAAATATTTATATAAAATTTAAAAGCAGCAATATCCTATAAGAATATTGTCATCTAGAATCTCATCACTGGGTCAGCAGAGGGCAGTCGATTCTCGCTTCTTGCGTCTATGGCTTGGACTAGATCTTGTTCTTCTGTCTATGGCTCGTACTGAGAGTACAGAGACGCTTAGTACAAGTTTTATTCTAAGGCCTTTTGTGGATCATAGCAGAAGGTAAGCGATAGATAATAGATCTTCTGTTTGACCGTCCACACCTGGTTTATGGCCTAAGAAACTGCCTGAAAAAGCAACCTGTGAACACACGGTTACAGAGTATTGCCTAATAATGAGTAATTCACAGAGGAGATGTATTGTGTATGTCCCATTATGGGTGGTGTTGGTGTGTTGGCAGGTGGTCATGTAGGTGCAGTGCTGGTGATGTATGTTGGCGCCCCGTGTGTTTATCTATCGCTCTGTAGCAGTTTCCTTGCTGTTTACACACTGCAGGGAGCACCTGTTCTGTGTGACTGGGAACACGTCCTGGATGAGATCATTGTGTCCACTGCTTGTAATGATTGGGGTTTAAGCAGGAGGTCTGTGACACTGGTGGCTCTGCTGCTGGCAGTCTCTAGATTTTGTCATAGGTTGGAGATTTCTACTCGATCGTAAACCAAAAAAAAACCAGCTGATTCATTGAATTATACCTTGTACAGGGCCTGAAGGGAGGAGCATGACACTAGGGTTTAGGAATACAATAAAAATGAGTTATGCTCTTCCCTTAAGACCCCGCACTATGAATTCCGGTAGGTTTGGCTGGAGTGTTCCTTTAAGAAATGTTTTCATTGAGGGATTAAATCAGATGGGTGGGGGTGACTGCTGGGACAGCACCTTGGTTGCCCTATAGGACAAAGGACCAAGAGGCTGTGGAGGGGGAGATTGCCATGTACAATAATGATTTCTATGGGTCTTTATATCCAGTCCGTATAGAGTAGTAACAGGATAGGAATGGATAACTGATCTTACTAAATGGACATCTCTTCAATATCCCAATAGAAAGTGGGCATCGCATGTGATCCATTGGCATGTCCTAGCTGTGCCAGCACCAATGGCGCGGTCATTGGGATGACCCATCCAGAAGTTGGTGGAAACTTGGGATTATGCAGATATCTCTTATCCATTGGCTCCGCACAACTCCTGACACGACCCTATTAAGAAGATTTTCAAGTCTGAGCGGATGTCCACTGCTTCAGATTGTAAGCGGATTGTATAGAAGCTGCAGAGATCCGCTGTAATCTGTAGGCGCGCATTGGATGTATGCGCCAGGAAAGGTTTTAATGTAGATGTTAAACATGCGGTTGGTATAGGGTTTTCTGGTCCATTATATGCCAGTATCTCTTTAACAAGATTTAGAGTGGTTTATACTTACAGGTGGTCCCCTACTTAAGAACACTCGACTTACATACGACCCCTAGTTACAAACGGACCTCTGGATATTGGTAATTTATTGTCCTTTAGTCCCAGGCTACAATAAACAACTGTAACAGTTATCACAGGTGTCTGTAATGAAGCTTTAGTGTTAATCTTATAAGCTTTGTTGTTCTCTTATGACAATCCAACATTTTTAAAATCCATTTGTCACAGAGACCAAAAAAGTTCTGGCTGGGATTACAATGATAAAATATACAGTTCCGACTTACATACAAACTCAACTTAAGAACAAACCTACAGACCCTATCTTGTATGTAACCCGGGAACTGCCTGTATTACTCTGACCTAAAGAGGGCGCTTTGTGGCTATTCAATGGGATCGATCAGAGGTATACACTCAGAAATCGTCTGTACAATACATGTCGTAGGGTGAGCCGGTAGTTATGCAGCACAGTGTAGGATTATGGCCACATCTTCCTCCATTAGGGGTTACCCGTCTACCACCACATATACATCATGCCTCCGTGCTGTGGTGTATGATGTATTGGAGCCCGAAGTCCAATGTCACGTGGCGCAGGTTTTCCTGCAGTCATCTGGTTAACCACAGATAAAGTAGAAGCAGGACCAGGCTATAGCCACAGACTATAGATGGACGTCCGCCTAATGCTCTTGAGCTCACAGCTTTTTCTCTTGATCTCTCATATGCAGGTTAGAGTCCCCGGACAGGGGCTTCTCTCTGCTGAGATATATTGAAACCCAAACGCCAATCCTTCTCTTCCTGAGTTGGGAGACCCCATTATATATAAGGCCTCATGCACACGATTGTATGGTTTTTCCTGTTCTGTATATAGAGCTGTAATTTTTGCTGTAAATACAGGACGTTTTTCACCGTATGTCACAATCTGGCAAATGATTTCTAGCTGACAGCACCCACCTCCCACTGGTTCTGGTCTCCCTGGATACTGCACGTATATAGGGAAGCATGCGGTGCACAAACGTACGCAGCAATGATGCAACCCGTATTGTATACGTTCCTATAGATTGTTATGAAACGGAAATACATGAGAAAATAGGACCTGCTCTATATTTTTTGTACGTCTCACTCGCGGTACGTACGGTGGACAGTACGGCCACGTAAATGGATGTCCGTATTGCCCATTGTAATGAATGGATCCGTATGCTACGCATATATAAGGACGTACATACAGCAGTTTTCATACGTTCGTGTGCATGAGGTCTAATAAGGATTTTGCTCGGGAAGAATAGTTTATCATAGGAGACAGACGTCAGTCTACTGCTGCTTCTGTATGATGGACCCATTTTATCTGTGTTATCTATGAGGGTTATGCAATTCATCATAACTTATTACTTCATCTTAATGTTACATAATTCAGTTTCTTATACACAGTGATACTGTATAGGTCGCTTTAATGCTATATTTTACCTCGTCAGCTGGAGATAAGAGTCTCTGGACTAATTCCTACATGGGTCATGTATTGTCGTTGCCCATTCACTTTATATTCGGCTACGCACGATCCGAAATGATCAATAATAATCAGTAGGCTGTTATATTTGGGGGGGGGGGGGGGGGGGTTGTACTAAATTTCTCTTTGGAGCTATTATCTGCGTTAAGTCTCGGTTTAGACGAGTTTATCTTAATTATCTGTGTTGTAATTTCCCCTTTTTCTTTGTCTTCAGGTTTGGACCTCATGGAATCCCTGTAACCGTTCACCCGAAACGAGAGTATAAGAATAAACCCGAGGAGCCCGTCGCTCAGCCTGAAAGCACATCATTCCATGAAGAAGAATCGCTGAAGAACGAGAACGCAACCGCCCCCATGGATAATGCCCCCATCCAGCCCACTGAGCCCTGTGCAGTTACTAATAACCTGTGGACTTCAAAGCCGCCTCCTCTCTTTCATGAAGGAGCCCCATACCCCCCTCCATTGTTTATCAGGGACACCTATAACCAGTCAATACCTCAACCCCCTCCGCGTAAAATCAAAAGACTAAAAAAGAAAATCTACAGGGAAGAACCCACTTCGATCATGAACGCTATCAAACTACGGCCCAGACAGGTATTGTGCGACAAGTGTAAAAACGTAGTAACGGACAAGAGGGAGGTCAGGAAGACTGGCGGTGACTCTTTTAAGCTAGAAGAAGGCAAAAGGAGGAGGCACGAGAGTGTAACTACTGTGAATAAGAAACTTAAAACTGATCATAAAGTCAACGGAAAGAGCCAGAGCGAGAGTCATAAAAAAAATCCAGTGTCCGGGCGAGGTAAAGTGGTCAAAGTGGCCCCGCAAGCCAACGCCCCGAAAGCTCAGCTGCACACCAAGAAGGTGCTGCAAAGTAAGAACATGGACCACGCCAAGGCTCGGGAAGTGTTAAAACTGGCCAAAGAAAAGGCACAAAAAAAGCAAAAGGATACATCTTCCTCGAAAAACGCTCACCGCAAAGTCCACTTTACGAGACGCCTTCAGAACACGACCTCAGGGACCCTTCCGCCGAGACTCCGCATCAAACCTCAAAGGTACCGCAACGAGGAGAACGACTCTTCACTCAAGATCGGACTTGAGAGCTTGCGCAGCAGTAAGCCCCAGACTCGCTACACTGCCACCCGTTCAGCAGGTGAGGCACCCTCCGAAATAAAGACCCCTACCGATGGCCCCGAAGAGGTCAGCAGTGCTATTGAGAACCCAAGTGTCTGCGTCCCACCTGGTGAGCAGGATGAGCAGCAAGCTCTGAGCAAGCGAGGCAGCAAAAGCAATATCACAGTTTACATGACCCTAAATCAAAAGAAAGCAGACTCTTCCAGCGCGTCCGTGTGTAGTAGCGATAGTACAGACGACCTGAAATCCACCCATTCTGAGTGTAGTTCTACTGAAAACTTTGATTTCCCCCCAGGCAGCATGCACGCACCTTCGTCGTCCTCTTCCTCCTCTTCCAAAGAAGAGAAAAAGTTGAGCAATTCCTTGAAAATCAAGGTGTTTTCCAAAAACGTCTCGAAGTGCGTGACCCCCGATGGCAGGACCATATGTGTTGGGGACATTGTTTGGGCCAAGATATATGGCTTCCCATGGTGGCCCGCCCGTATACTCACCATAACTGTCAGTCGCAAAGACAACGGCCTGCTGGTGCGGCAGGAGGCCAGCATATCGTGGTTTGGCTCCCCGACTACGTCCTTCCTCAGTTTGTCACAATTGGCCCCCTTTTTAGAAAACTTCCAGTCCCGATTTAACAAGAAGAGAAAGGGTCTTTACCGCAAGGCCATCACAGAGGCGGCCAAGGCTGCCAAGCAGCTGACCCCCGAAGTGCGAGCCCTCCTCACCCAGTTTGAAACGTGATCCCACCCCACACTTAAGGTAGGCGAGATTAGAGGTCATACTGATTTTTTTTTTTTTTCTTAGCTAAGTCACAGCCACAAAAGTGTTTTAGAGTGTTTTGATTTTGTTTTGTTTTTTTTTTATTTTATGACTCCAGGTTGGAGAAGGCATCTGCCCAACCCTTTTTATTTTATTTCTTTTTTTTTTTTAATTTTTTTTTTTTTTTTTAAAGGGAGTGTTCCAGTGGTTTCAAACTACAGACAGCGCTATGTAAAGATACCTGGGGTGATCCACATTGTGTTAGGGGATACCAATTAAACATGAGACAACCCTATCTGTTGAGGGGTCTGACCGCTGGGACACCCCATCAATCAGAATAACACTAATATTCATTGGTCTAAAAACTGGGCTCTTGATCTGTACATTGGAGGTCAACAAGTGTCACGGAACGGCTCCTTGCACCCTCAGAACTTTGTTCCGAGTGATGGACATAGCAGCCAATCAGAAGCATCACTCATAAGGGAAGGGCTTGCGAGCATCCAGAGGACCCTTCCTGTAGGTTAAGAGGAACTTTGACCACCTTTTGGATTTTTCTCTCTAGCCCCCATGATAGCTGAGATATCAGACCATTATAATCCTCTCCACTGTTAGAGAGGAGGAGATGGAGCAGTGGAGGAGGAATGAGTTATGATCTTCTACTTGTCAGAGAACACATGACCTCTCCCAGCACCTCCTCTTTGACAGTGGAGAGGATTACAGTGGTCAGATACTGGGACCGGTCTCTCTGAATTTTCTTTCTAGCCCCAAAGTGCCCCTGAATCTGCAAGAATGTTCACCCTCCCCCACATGTGTGAGGTGAGGAAAGGTCCTCTTTAAAGGAGGCTACATCCTTGGACCTGCTGTGTTCAGTGAATTCTAGGTTGTCAGACTGAACGCTCTCGTGGGCTTTAACCTGATATCTAGCAAACTTATTTCCCACTACTTTCAGCATTATCTGAATTTTACTAGTGACGGATGATCCCTTAGTGTAATTAGTGTTTCTTTGACCTCTAATCTCCATGACCATCACCCCAGGTATCAGTGCTGTCAGTGGATTTGATTGGTCAAAACTGTTAACCGACTCCTTTTCCCGATGAGCTGGTGATCAGGACTGATCCCCAGTTACCAGGCACAGCCACACTTCCATGTATGGCGCTGTAACTCCATAAACAAGGAAGGGATAGGGGGTGAGGGGGGGGGGTGCATTCAGACCTCTAAAAAAAATATATTAAAGACAACGCCTTTTAAAAGGTCCAGGGTACATTTTCACTACATATTAAACAGACCACGCCCCTCGATAGAGGTTCTTCCCTTTTTTTTCTCTTATAACTTTAATGTCCATTTTTAGCACTGCAGTGTTAGCGGATCAGGGGGTTCAGGAGGAGATGGGAGGGTGTACATAGACCAATGTGTAAAAAGGTGAATTTTTGTTTTCCCCCCCCCCCAGGACAGAAATTAAGATTAAAAAAAAAAAATTAAGAAAAAACACGACCATCGTGTTAATACGAATATTTATACGCAGAGATTCCTAAGATTTTATCTGCTGGCTTTCTTTAGGATTTGCTCTGGATAAGGATAAGACATGTTGTGCTTTGTCAGTGTCTCACTGTTACGTTATTTTATTTTTTTGGATGTACTTTATCAAATTTTTCTTTTTTTTTTTTTTTTCCAATATTTTTTTTTTTCATGAAAGTTGAAGGTATCTGTTTGCAGGTCAGAAAATATGAAACCAATGTAATTGTGTATTGCCCTGAAATGTACAAAAATTGTAAATAAAATCGAGTAAATCTAAATTTGTTGTGTGTTACTGGGGGAAAAAAAAGGCGGAGCATCTGCTAAACAACAAAAAAAAAACAGGTCAGATGGTGCCACACATGAACCTGCCATAAGATGCCCTCCACCCCCTCCCAACCCTATTTGTTTTAGCACACGGGACACTGTCCTGTGTTTTTTTTTTTTTCCTTTAAATTTTAACAAGTGTTACGTTTCCCTGCACTGCCTCTGCAGGATAAGTGAAGTATTACCCATTTCCCACTGAACTCTACAGGCAGCCTATGTTATACGTGGACGTGTCTGATTCTCCAGGGCTCCCACTTCTACTGACCCCTAAAAAGAAAAAAAAATTATAAAGCAAAAACTCCTCACTTTTTAGAATTGGAATGAGATTAAGATCAGCAAGAAATCCATGGAAAATCTATTTAATGGCAACGCCGGAAGACCACAAACATTTTTGTCTAATTTGACATTTTAAGAAACTTTAAAAAAAAAATGTATGTACACATAGAAGGATCTCCTCTGACTTTTAAAGTTGTTCTCGTATTTCAAATTTTATTAAATTTCAGAATTGATACAATTTTTTTACCAATTTTTAATTTTACATTTTTTTTTTTATTTATTTTTTTTTTGGTTATGCCGTTTTTGTACGTTTATTTTTGTTTTCATTTGTTTGCACCTGAACAATTTTTTTTAATTGCACCAGTTGGGTACATATACATTTTAACATAACTTTTTTTTTTTTAAACCGCTTTGAGGGGGGGGGGCAGAGCACAGCAGCGATATTACTGTTATGCTCCGCCCATTAAGCACGGCACCAGCTGCGGATTTCCTCTTCCTTGTGTGCAAATGAATTTTTGAAATTTTTTTTTAACGAGCATTATAGATTAGAATTTTTTTTAATACTAATGTAACCATAAACTCGTACATAGACTGGATGTGATGCATTGACAATATATCAAGCCAAAATACTAATAGTTTTTTTTTTTTTTAAAGCCAACACTAAATGTAAAGCTTCTACTATAGTCTTTGGGTGCAAATACATTGACTGTCCAGACGTCCCCCTACTGATTACTAACTTCCTCTAATTTCCCAGCATGCCCTGAATGCTCCTTTGTTTCATGAGTTCTTTCCTGCAAACAGAAACTGACATTTAGAGTTTCATATTTTATTTTTTGATTTTTTTATTTTCTTGGTAATATTCATCACATTATGTACCACACATTTACAGGACTGACCTCATTCCATGTTTTATTTGTAGCGGTGCCCATGGTTTTTTTTTTTTTTTTTTTTTGGGGGGGGGGGGGGGGGGGGTAATCAAATTTTAAAGGAAATCTACCATCAAAATCCATCATGATAAACCAGGAACATTTATTCATGGATCCAGGCACCGGGACTGTTGTAGTCCTATTATATTTGTTATCCATGGCCTCCTTCCTTCTAATATCAACTTTTAAAATTATGCTTATAAGTCTAAATGACCCTTGGGGAATTACTACAGCCCCTCCATGTTGCAGCTTCACAGGCTCTTACACTCCTTCCTCCTACCTGCTGTAGAGATAGTCTAACAGCCTGTGAAGCTGTTGCATTGAGGGGCTCTGGTAACACCCTCAAGAGCCCTTCAGGCTTATTAGCATATTTGTAAAAGTTGATTTTATAAGGAAGGGACCATGGATAACAAATATAAGAGGATTACCACAGACATGGTGCCTGGATCGATGAGTAAGTGTCCCTGGTTTATCATGATGGATTTTGATGGTAGATTTCCTTAAAAAGGTGTTAAAGGGGGTTTTCTGTAATCAAAATATTGATAATTGTTGCATAGAGTAGGTTCTCTGTATCAGATTGGTTGGGGTCGGACACACACATAACCCCGGCAGCTGATAAACTGACCGTGCTGTTCTTGTGTAATGGTGGGACCCGGTTCCTGCAGTGACTGGGTTCAGCCACTACACAGTTTAGAACTGCTGATCCATGTACGACCTCCATGACTGACTTGATGACTCATCTTCGGACCCTTTTCAGATGACCGTGTGCTACACCTGTGCCAGGACCCGGGATTAGCATACCTTTGGCTGGAGAAATGGGAGGAGTTACTGCTTCTCACCTCTCCATAAGCAAATTGTGCAACTGGATATCGGTCCACCCAACGCTAGTGTAAAAGGGGCCCAAGTATAACTCGTGGGCCCAGAAAACCCATCTAACCACTTACTAACAACTATACATACGATTTCACACTCTGCACAAGTGATAAGATGTCCACGCATACAGTGCGGGAGGAAACAGTAGCACTTCTGACATGTGACCAGTGATCACATGTTACACTGTCTTCAGTTGAAAAAAAAATCCACTAAAAAGTTATTGGTATTACTAATCAAATGCAAAAAAAACTAAGTCTTGAAAAACCTCTTTTAAATGTAGGGGGAAAAACATGGCTGCTTTCTTCCAAAAACAGCGCCACACCTGACCATGGTTTGTACAGGTATTGCAGTTCATCTGTATAGAGATGAAAGGAGCTTAGTTGCAGTACCACACACTACCCATGGTCTGGTGTGGCGCTGGTTTTGGAAGAAAGCAGCCATGTTTTTCAATCTAGAGAGAATCCCTTTAAAGGGCTACTTACCTAAAATGTTGGGTCTTATAAGGAGCCCACATATCTTATGGCTCTGTCTTCATACCTAAAAATTTGTTCTCCATAGTAAGTATTTCTGGGAGCATGTAATAAACCTTTGAGTGCGGACATGTAAGAGGTACAATATGGCCTCAGTGTGCTATACCATGGTCTCAGGATAGTAAGTATTTTATTTAGGAATTGTGCCTTTAGTTGTGTCACAGTATTCTATTGGGTCATGATGGTAGATAGTTGAAGAACTCCCAAAGAATCCTGTTAAAAGGAACACAGCAACAGTGTAACACAGTTTGGTATATGTGGTGCAGATCCTCAGAGGTGGGGCATGATAAGCTCCACCCCCTCAGAGCCTGCACTGGATATTACAGTGTGTAACTGTAATTCTATGTGTCGCTCTCCTGTAATGATGTGGAAATTAGGAACAGAGCAGCACCCACTATTCCGCCTGCCCACAGCCACAGAGAGATGCTCCCTATCTTGATGATGTAGACCTACTACTATATTCTTGTCCTTTTTGGGAAGAGGATGTCAACCCCTACATGTAACACAAAAGAACAAAACGGACTGACCCATTTTTTGATACTGCCGATGCCACAAACCCTCCAGCCTCATTACCAAACCATAGATCCGTGTAGGTTTCGTATGACCCGTCCGAAAAATGTACCTAGAGACTTAAAGTGTCGTCTATGATGTGATGCAACGTCTTGGAGGAAATAGATAAGGAAAGGATGGGGTAGGCTGCTTCAGGTCATGGAAACTTGCCACGCCCCCTTTATATTGGCCCAGCCCCTTTGTCTATTTTTGCATAATCTCCATTCATTTATCAATAAACCTCACCCCCCCTTGTATAATCCAGACCCCTTAAGTGTAATTTGTATACAAGCCCCATCCATGACTACACCCCTTCCCTTTAGGCTCTACAGCTACATAAGTTTTACATATTTATCTAAAAACCACTTGTTTGCTATATTTTCTTTTACCAAACTTGTCTTGTCCAATTGCAACCCCCCCCCCTCCCCCGCCTGTCACCCTCTATACAGAAAACAGGGCCACAACAGCTCCACTCAGTGTGTAGTGGCCACTCCACGTTACTGCAGCTCACCTTCAGTGGAATAGGAGTTGAGTTGCAGTAACACAGCTCGGCCACTACACAGAGATTGGCGCTGTTCTTCCCACAGCTGATCGGTGATACGTCACCATGTCAGATAGAGGCCCCATTAATATAGAATTATTAAAATGTAATACATTTTTCTTTTTTTCTTATTGCAGCCAATACTCACTAGGAGCCGCTGCCTGAGGACCCCCATGATGACGGCGCCACCCGGTGGAGAATTTTACATTAAAAAAAAAAAGTTTTTCTTAACCCTATGGTACACGAAAGCGAAAGGACTGTCCGTAGGAGGGACGTATGAGCTGTGAATTAATGTATAACTTATACAGATTGTTATATCTATTGTAAATTATATTTAAGACACAAAAGCGGCGCAGACTATGGCGAAAACGTCAGCGCGTGTCTGTACATAGCAGTGGAGCCAGAGCTTCTCACAGAAGGATATTATCGCCGTCTTCTTCTATACGTGACTGCGGTCTCTTACTATTTGGTTGTGACATATTTGTATTGTTTTTATTTAAATTTTTTTGATGGTGCGAGTTATTCTACCAGTGTTACCAGCGCGGACCAGGACCGGGATCCGCCGCCTGCCGAGAGGGGACCAGAAGATTGTTATGACTTGAGAGACATGTGTGGTGGCATACAAAGCTGCAGGCAGTGTTGGGGATTGTCCCTAGATAGATGTAGAGTCAAAATTTTGTGTGTTATTAGCAGCAGGACTAAGGGTGCGTTCACACATTGCAGTTAAAACTGCATCGCAATCAGTTTGGAGTTTGGTTTAGTTCATTAAAACCACCTTATTAGGAAGCAGTTTTAACTGCAATGTGTGAACGCAACCTCCAGGAATTTTGGGTGTGTAGCAGGTATGTGGGTAAGCATTACAGGAATCACTCACAGCAGCTGCAAAATGCTGATTTATAGTCCAGGATTGTGGGCGTGTCCTCACACTGCTGTGCTCTTAGCACTCTGCATTGAGCTGCCCACATAACCCCTCCCCCTGCTGTAGCAGGTATGTGAGTAATCATTACAGTAGTCACTCGCAGGGGCTGTGAAATTCAGATTTATACAGTGACTACTCCAGGATTGTGGATGTGTCCTCACACTGCTGTGCTCTTAGCTCTCTGCATTGAGCTGCCCACATAACCCCTCCCCCTGCTGTAGCAGGTATGTGAGTAATCATTACAGGAGTCACTCACAGGGGCTGTGAAATTCTTATTTATACCCCAGATTGTGGGCATGTCCTCACACAGCTGTGCTCTTAACTCTCTGCATTGAGCTGCCCCCACAACCCCTCCCCTCTGAGGAAAATATGTAGAATACTACACGAGGAGTAGTGCAATGCGGAGACACCAGAGCACAGCAGAATACAATCCCGGTATATAATTCCATATTTCACAATTCTGCTGCTACTAATAACACACAGAGCTAATACAGACCTCCACAAACATTACCCAACGCTGCCTGCAGTACTGCATGGGCAAGGCTGCTGCCAGATCCCTTTAAGAGACAGCGCTGATGATGACACCAGATAGAGGAGCTTCTAATTTCTGTGAGTTCTGAATACCAGGACCCCAAATGATTTAGGGGTTTGCAGGCCCCTGTTATCATGATCATTGGTGGCCCCCTAGGTCCCTGTAAATATTCCAGGTTTTATTTTCCGTTTAGATGACTTGAGACATTCACGCGGGGACTACACAGTCCTAGTGCATCTCACAGTCTTGGCCGCCACGTAAGAGGAATCGTGGTCTGGTCATCTGTGGTTGCCCCAACCTTAGTGTCTGTGACTCACAGATGCTCTATAGAATGTTATCCCCTATAAGTGGATCATTGGTAGGGGGTCCCTTGTACCACCAAATGGAGTGGCTGATCACTGAATAAAGTGACAAGTGGGTGTAACCATTTAGCTCCTGATCCACATCTCCAACTGGTAACTCCTACTTGTCCATATGTGTGAGCAGTACTCGTCACACCCAACCAGTAAGTTTTTTCTTTGATCACGTAGACGCCCCAAACTTTCCTCTGATGGGTTTACGGCAGATCTTGAACAGCACAAGGTGTTAAATAGATAGGAACCAATCGGAGATGGTGTCATATAGATGTATAAAGCACTTACCGCGGAGCCGTCACATCCTGACAATGTTACTTTCCTTCTCTATATGTGATCTGTGTGTGTGTGTGTGGTGCGAGAGACTCCATGGGGTTTTATTTCTTTTTCTTTCACGTGAATCATGTGTCCGTCCATCCAAGAGAACGTCGTGTAGCATCAATGTAAGACTCAATAAAGATGAACATTTTGTAAATACTTTGCGAGTATCTGCTCTGGGGCCCCGACTGTGTTAGAGGTGGCGTCTAATTTAAAGGGGTTTTACCTACTTCACAGGAGAGAGGAGGGAACGAGCTGAATGATGAGGATCTGACAGCTGGGATCACGAGAACAAGATCCGAAACCATGGGGGTCATAGGGTCATATCCAAGGGTCTTGCATTACCTGGTCTGTGCCCCTATATCGGCGCTAGTCGAAAGGGCGGCATAGGGGCAGGGTAGCTCACACACACAGGACTGTTGTAGCTTCGGGGGCACTTAGTGGCTACTATGGGGGCACTATGCTGTAACGGCATCTCAGGATGTTTTTTTTTTGTAAAGGTAATTCAGTACAAATGTAACTACTTAGATCAAGTAGATACGTTTGTACAGTAATTAAATGACATTCGACCCTTTACGGCAACCGCCAGCCTGATGTGGGGAACATGAGTCCAACACCCCTGGAAGGGGCAGATCTCATTCACTGTCTCAGCAATTTCCAAAACTCCCATTACTACTGAATAATTTAGTGACCATGGAACCCCCAATCTTTCGGATTGCTGGAGGAAAGTAGGGGGAGGGACGTCCTAGAAGTCAGATACTCTGGGATCAGCTTGTTATCCTCTATCCGGTGGATACTTGAAAAGTTGGTACAACCCCTTTAATATCGCCCTTTCTGGACGTCTGATTGGGTCTGGTGTTGGGGACACACACAGCAAGAGGCTTTTAACTGCAACAACTGCTTCCATCCACTTCCCTGGAAGCCATTGCTGCAGTTACAGGTTTGGGTTGATACTTCTATGCTGTCAGATTACGGGGGTGTGGGACGCCTCGTGTATCCCCCATTACTACAAAACAAAAATGGCCATCATGCAGTAGGAGGATGCACTTCGCCTTTATAGGCTCTACACAAGGAGGAACAGATGCAACAACTCCACTGCAAAAGTGATCAAAAAAACGAGGGTTTTCTTGTTTCCTCAAATAATTTATATATCACTTTCCCAATGGTTAAAACACTGGTCCACACAAACGTAGAGGCCAAAGATCTGGATCCAATGGGAACTGCCGCTCCTGCTCTTACCATGCGGTGGGTACATCATGAGGATGAAGCAAATAAAAAAAAAAAAAAATCTATAATAATAATAATGATGATGTAATGGAGTCAAGAGTCTGATAACGTTCTTCAGAGCAGCGCAGATCGTTGTGATCCGGTCCTGTAACAATCCGGGATCTTCATCTGTTATTGTTTTGATTTTGCACAAAGTTGATAGAATACGAGCCGGACGTGGGGTCCTGGTTGACCTGGAAGTTTGATGTGGAAAGTCCGAAAGGTTTAAGGACCAGGTTTCCTAAATCCTTTAATTTACCTAAAACATAAGAAAAACACAGAATAAGGTTCTGTCTGCGGAGAAGGTGACGCTGCTGGTGGAGTAGAGACCCTCCGGTGTCTACTTACTTATCATCTCCTCCTTAAGTCTCTCGTTCCTTTCTTCTATCTGTCTGGGCAAACGCTTGAAAAAAGGAGAAATTGTGAAGTTAATCGTTTTATTTTAGACAATTATCAATTGTTGCTATAATTATTATTACAGACCCCCTCCCCATGATGGAAGACGGCCTTCATTTGGTTTATCATGACCCAAGGCAAATCCCAAGTCACAGAAAGATGGAGGGGGAGGGGTGGCGGATGGAGCAGTGTAAGGCGTCATTTTTTATTTTTGCAGGACCCGATGGAGTTTCCATTGATACCTTTTGTGGGATTGTACGACCTTTTGATCACTTTTTATTATTTTTCTGAGTTGTTATTTTGATTTTATGAGTTGCAAAATGACAAAAAAAAAAGTGGCATTTCAGACTTTCGGACACATTTTCTGTTTATATATTGATAGATCTGGAAATTTGGGACATGAAGATACCAAACAGGTTTATGATTTTTACCGTTTTTATTTTTAGATCTGTTCTAGGGGAAGGAAAACGGTTGGAACTATTAGGGTTTTTTTTTTTTCAATACTTTTTAGACCCCTAAAGTTAAAGTACTCTAGGGGGGTATAAAAAGCAAATCACCCCTACCATATTCTACAATACAGTTGTGTATACTGTGGATTTATTGATGGTCTGTTTCAATGTGACTCTGGCACACTGTAACGGATCATCAGAAATTACATAGCTTGGAGTCTTGTACATGTCATCTAGGCAACGGATGGTCGGTCACAGCTGGATTTCTTCAGTAAAGCAGCGCAAATCAAATGATGCACCGCTGACTCTCAGGACTATGTGGTCTGCTTTCCAGTCCATCAGAGTCTTTGTATTCTCAGGATAACCCCTTTAAATACAGAACAGGACCCACATGTTCCTCATTAGTAAAGCAGGTTATCGCCGAGTGCTCCTTACCATGCAGGCTTCTTTGGCTTGGCGACATGACAGATCCTTCTCTAGGACCGATTTGTAATCCGCCAGAGCCTCGTCCAGCTTATCCGTCTTCTCGTACAGCTCGGCCCGCCTCAGCAACGCGCGGATGTAGTCTGGGTTCAACTCAATTGCTGCAGAAGATAAGGGAAGTGAGTAAATGGAGTTGCGTTTCCTGCAGGCGCGGTGTGGGCTGAGATTGGGGCGCACCTACCTTTTGTACAATCTGTTAGTGCAGGTTCATTCTTGTCCTGTGAAATAAAGAAACAGAGTGAGCGAGAAGCAGGACACAACAATGACAGTTTATATTAAGACCCCCTCCTCAGCAGGGGCACATTTACTAAGTGCTGTGCGACAGTTTTCTGCACTCTCTTTTTAGTGCAAACTGCTTACGCAGATATTTAAAAAAGGACCTGTCATCCCCCCCCCCCCCAAAAAAAAAAAAAGTTGTAGGAGCTGCTCAGAAAGCCGAAACGAGCTTACAGCGGTCTGGCGTATTCACGAGGGGGCGATCCGAGGAGGCGGTGACTTCCGCATGAAGCACAGCAGTCATCGCCAGCCTATGGCTTGGGAGGGGCAGTCCTGGGTAGAAGCAGCGCCTCGGACCGCCCCCTCATAAATACGCCGGACCCCTGTGAGCAGGGTCCGACGTTCTGAGGCTATGGCGCTGCAGCGTCTGCAAGCTTTAGTAAGCAGCTCCTAGTGCTTTTTCTTTAGGGCGACAGGTCCTCTTTAAGAAGTGCATTAGGGGGCGTTCCGATGCTCAGTCGGACCATGCGCAAGATTTAACATGCAAAGTCCCTAAGAATTGTGATGCACGGCCGATGTTGAAAGTGCTCAAAAAAAAAAAAAAGTGGTGTACTCTGACGGAGCAGTGCAGGGGGCGCCAGAAATCCTGAATCTGGCGCCCCCTGCACACTACACAGGCAAACTGCACCAAGTACATACTGCACTGTTCTTAGTAAATGTGCTCTCCTAGAACAAGCTGATCCTCACACAGCATCAATTATGACTAGTTGTGACTAAGAGATCCTGAGGATAACAGGGCTGCATCACTGATTTGGTGCTGATCCCACTTGTAGGTTTCCCTAGCACCAAGCACTTATGTTGCAGTAACCCGCACTCCGTCTGCTCAAGAGATCGGACCGTCTCTGATCATAGAAGAGTGGCCTGTCCTACTGATGACGGAGCTCTGCTGTGCTCCCTGTCCTACCATAACCCAAAATTTCCCCAGCACATGGACGTGACTTGGGGCATGTTCATTGTGGGGGTAACCCAACACTTACCTGCTTTAATCTGGCAGCGGCGCGGTTCGAGTACAGGATGGCGCGCTCGTTCTGGTAGAAGGCCGGGCATTTCAGAAGAGCCTGAGAGTAAATGTCTTCAGCTTCAATGTAATCTAAGGGGGAAAAAAGGCAAAATGATTCCAATTATAAACAAGTAGCGTTAATTAATACGGACGAGCTGCTTGTGTTTTCTGGCGTACAAGCCCTGAAATAACTGAAATACATGGGGCCAGCTGTGCAGTCAGAGCCTCTAGATATATCTGACCCATGCAGAGGGGTCTTTGTATGAGTAAGCGCCCCACTGTGCTTAAAGAGGTAGTACCAAGTTATCCCCAAAAGATGGGGATAACAGTCTGCTATGGAGCTGATGCCTCACACACCCCCTAATGAGAATAGGACCCTGCAATCCAATAATGGAGGTTCCTTTCTCACTGATGGGTGGAGCAGCAGGACCAGGATGTGTCCTGCCACTCCTTTCAGTACTATGGGAATGTTAGAAATTTCCCAGCACAGCGCTCGGATCTCTCAGACTCAGAAATATAGCTGTTACAATGACATAGAACTTACCTCCTTTCTTAAAAAACTTATTTCCTTCTTCTTTTAACCCAGTGCTCAGCCGTCTCCTCTCCTGTAAGCAAACAGTAAAATGTTACAGCCCCAGGTCATCCAGCGCACCGGTCACCTCTCTTCCAGGGGGTCACCCCTCCATCTGACTCCACCATCACCTCTCTCGTCCCTAGGAGTCCCCTCACTACATGTCACCAGTAGCCTCCTCCCCAGGGGATTCCTCGCTCCATGTCCCCCCACAGCCCCCCAATCAAATCTCTCCTCATCCCTCTGGCCCTCAGAAGCCTCATCCCTCTATCCATTTCATGGGATCCCCTCCCTGCCATCTCCTCTGCTGCCATGTGCCCTCCCCCTGTGGTAAACCCCTCTCCTCCCCCCTCCCCCCTGCAGTGCACCCTCTCCCCTGCAGTGCACCCTCTCCCCTGCAGTGCACCCTCTCCCCTGCAGTGCACCCTCCCCCCTGCAGTGCACCCTCCCCCCTGCAGTGCACCCTCCCCCCTGCAGTGCACCCTCTCCCCTGCAGTGCACCCTCCCCCCTGCAGTGCACCCTCCCCCCTGCAGTGCACCCTCCCCCCTGCAGTGCACCCTCCCCCCTGCCCCCCTGCAGTGCCCCCTCCCCCCTGCAGTGCCCCCTCTCCCCTCCCCCCTGCAGTGCCCCCTCTCCCCTCCCCCCTGCAGTGCCCCCTCTCCCCTCCCCCCTGCAGTGCCCCCTCTCCCCTGCAGTGCCCCCTCTCCCCTGCAGTGCCCCCTCTCCCCTGCAGTGCCCCCTCTCCTCCTCCCCCCTTCAGTCTCCCTTCTCCCTCTGCCCCCTCCTGCAGTCACCTCTCTCTCCTCCTCGGTGAGCTCCTTCTCCATGTCCAGCAGGGTCTTCTCATCCACCTCCACATCCTCCTCCTTGTCGGCACATACTGCTTCTCCTGTCTCAGACTCGGTTCCAGAACCTTCTTCGGTCTCCTCTTCCTTCTCTCCCTCCTCCTCCGCCCTATTCCTGTCCATTGCTTCCTCGGAGCAGTCATGGAAGTCATCCTCATCCTCCTGCTCCTCCACACCGGAGCGTTCAATCTCCGGAGCCTCCATCGTTCCCGGCTACTGGAAAACTTACAAAATCACTTCCGGGTCCAGTCGCTGCTGTAAGGCACTTCCGGCCACGTGACACCACCGCCACTCCCATCAAATGCTGCGGCAGCGTATTTCCAATCAACTTTATTGCTAGTACACAGTGAGCAAAGGCTTTGTTATGACAGATGAGACCGGTCTGATCCGCATACAGCAGAGTACTATGGACGAGGAGGTGCGGAGCGGCCTGGACAATCACTATTAGTTTTTTATATACAATGTGTTGTATTACTTGAGATGAGTTTGACATTTTTTGGGGATTTACTTTGTAAGCCCCGCCCATGAGTACATGAGCACACGCCCCTGAATAGGTAAATTTTAATTTCTGGCTGAGGACTCCATTAACATAGGCTACTATGACGTAGAAAGTCACTTCAGAATTGCAGTTGCATCTTTGCCACCAAAATTATATCCCCGTCTCCCCCTCACATTGTGTTCCCCCAGCTCCATGTCACATTGTAGCCCCTCTGATATTGTGCCCCCAGCTCCCCCTCATACTATAGCTTCCTCTTATTGTGCCCCTGTATCGGCTCCCATCATAATGTGCCCCTAAGCAACTCCCCTCATTTTGTACCCCCCAGCAGCCTCCCTCATATTGTGCTCGCCAGCAGCAACCGCTTATATTGTGCCCCCCAGAAGTTCCCCCTCTTATTGTGCCTCCCTACTGTAGCACCCAGCAGCTTGCCCTCATATTGTACCCCCCGCAGCTCCCCCTCATATTGTACCTCCTTCTTATTGTGGCACCCAGCAGCCCCCCCGCATATTGTGTCCCCTCAGCAGCTCCCCCTCTTATTGTACCTTTTTTTTACAGTTGCACCCCCACAGCTCTCCCTCTTATTTTGCACCCACAGCAGCTTTCCCTCTTATTGTGCCTCCAAGCAGCTCTTGTTCTTATTGTGCCCCCACGGTAAAATAATAAACACATATACTTACCTTTTCCCTTTCGCCTCCTCTGCTCCTGCTGTATGTAGCTCTGAAGCTGACGGGCACATGCAGGCTGGGACAGAGCCTAAAATCCAGGAAGTCCTGCCGGTACGGTTGGGAGTTATGTAGATCGATACACTGTCTCACCCTAGTGAGACAGTGTAACAGTCTTCAAAGCCAGATCACAGAGGGGAGAGGGAAGCCCCTTGTGTGCATTAGCATAATTTTCCAAATTGAATTTAGAATGACGGAGGCCATAAATAACAAATACTGTATAAGAAGATTACCACAGTCACTGTGCCTGGATCTATGAGTTAGGCATCATACTCACAGTGTGTGCTAGCTGGAACATCCGGAGCCAAAGCTGACAACTGGTACAGAACTGACATTCTGAGTTCCGTTTGGTTTGCTCAGTGTTCCAGCCAGCGCACACTTCGAGTTGCATAGGAGTTGGACGCATCACACTCGTAAGTGCCCCTGGTTTATCATGTTCCATTCTGCTGTTAGATTTCCCAGCAACCCAGAGGTGTTTGTGTAATAAAGGATAAGATGATGATGGGGGTTGTAGTAACAAGGGAGGTCTTGGGTTTGAATCCTCCTCTGTGCACAGCTCTACTGTTGTCTTTAGGTCCCAGTGTCTAGCTGGGTCCCTCGCCTATAACTCCCTGGGTGATGAAGAGGCCTCACTGATGATGATGGTGGTGGTTGTTCCCCCAGGGCTCTCTCTCTCTGTTGTAGTGTCCCTGGCCTGATGGTGTTTGAGGGGGCCCTTAATGTTCTGCTTTGGTGTAGTGGAGGAGATATGGATGAAGGAGGCAGTGAGGAGGTAAACCAGAACATTACTGAAGAAAATTTTCTATACAAAAGGGAGGCACAAGACTTGGGTAACAGGCTGGTGGGTTGGTTTTCTGGAGACCTGGAGGGAGGTGATGGAGGTGATGAAGCTTTTTACTTTACTGTACAGAGTCCACTCCCCTGCACGTACACATGCCCCAGCCTCCTGTTGTATCCGGGAATTAGCTGCGTTGGTGTACACGTTCAGTTTTTCAGATACAGTTTTTGATATCCAAACCAGGAATGGAGTGAAAAAGAGAGGAGCAGCTTCACTCAGTGATAAGTTCTCACCCAGGGTCGGCTCCAGGTTTCAGTCGGCCCCTGGGCGACAGAGCCTCAGGGGGCCCCTTGGCAGCATTAAAAATTCAGAAACTAAAACAGTCTCCTGTTCCCTAAAATATTCCCTAGTTTATTATCCCAAACACCCCTCTCATGGTTATTTTATTTAAAGGACACCTGACATCAGGTCTGTGTCACTTGTCCTGTCACTACTACCTGTTGGAGCAGCTCACAATGATCCATCCCAGCCTTTATCTAGTCAATTCATACATTAATCATTATAAAATCATCTATTCTTTATTATGTAAATGAGGCTGGTCACATGGTCAGAGGCAGTGATGTCACCCCTGTTACTCCTCCCCCGGCTCATGTCTGTGTGTAATGTATAGTAGAGCATTGCTAGTGTCTGTGCTGCATCTGCCGACATGCTGCATCCTCCTAATACACAGAGACACAGACATCAGCTACACAAGTACCTGACATGTTCTGCTATAACATCCTGGAGCTGTTGTATCTCTCCTGTACACACACACACAGGCTGCAGGGGGCACCAGCCCCAGGAAGCACATCATTATACAGCCTCACACCATTATACAGGCTGCCAGTCAAGCACTGGGGGTGTGGCTGTACCTCCCACTCATGAATAAGCTGGACAGCTTGAATATGCTAATGACTCATTGGACATTTCACAGGTCATTTGCATACAGCTTTAGGACCTCATTGCTTAGGTTTACAGACATGTAGAGGGACAATGAAGGGATAGAGGCAATGCTCTCTAATGGCAGTTTATGAAAATGTATTTAGTTTAGGGGGGTTATTTTGCCTGACGGGTTCTCTTTAAAGCCCACCTCACCCTTTATGTGCTTCCCCTTTCCCAGCAGCTATGGGCCCCAGAACATGCCCAGTTATGCCCAGTCCTCACGCCAACCCTGTTCTTTCCTATTATGATCCTCACCTGTTTTTGGCTTCTGAAAACTGAACGTGTGAACCCACCCCCAGAATCATGCTGTTACCCATTAAAGCTTGAACAGGCGCAGGCTATAGCGAACACGCAGGCCTGTAACTCCCCACGCTGGCCCAACTCTGCTGCTAGTCGTGTCCACCTGGCGTGGAAACTAGAAATAGTAGCAATGTCTGATGGTTCGCAAGGAATTGCAGTTATTTCAGGACCTGTACACCACAGCGGGCGAGCCCAGATAAATCTCCCCCAGAGACTTTGCTGGATTTCCTCTTGCTCGTCAAGCTGCTCTCTGGATACTGCATGAACAAAATGGACAGACGCACATAAACACCAAATAGTTGTGACAGAATTTACACAAAATTAGAATAACTTTATTGTTACATCTGTTATTTTTACAACGTGGTCATCCGGTAATATCATTGGAAATGATATATAAATAAATTGGACATTTGGCTATTGGTTTGAACGTTCAAGAAGCTTTCCTGCAATAAAAAACTATTCTATACATACAATTCAGAGAGTATTATCTAAGTCAGTAGCTGCTTTCTATCTGAACCCTCCTCCTTTTCTGCTATCTTAGGGTTCTCCCAGCATGAGAGATAATATAGTCCCCAGCGAGGCCATGTGATGCTGTGCTGAGGCATCATGGATTTAATAGCATGATGCCAACTGTCTGGACTGTACCACACAGGCTCTCCACACAGGGGTGTTTATCTCCTATCACAGTCAGTGCTGATGATCAGACCTCTCTGCACGGCCCACGTGATATCGTTAAAAACTTTTGATGATGAAATTAGGTCCTTCATATTTTCATTGTAATGTTTTATGAAATGTTTTTATTTATGTAGGGCTGGGTTATATTCTGAATACAGTATATAGGTGTGTTAAGTATATTAGTCTGGCCCTCTAAAGCCATTCAAATTTCTCATGTTGCCCCATGGGAAAATTACTCGCCCACCCCTGTTATAGATGATGACTGTGCAGCCTCCCAGACAGTATACTTATGGTCACAATAGTGATAGGAAGTACCGCTCTTCTTAGTGAGCTGGTTCATTAGGCTCCGCTCATTAAAAAGAGCCGGCTCTTCTGGCTCCTGAACACCTCCCTATTAAATAGTCCAGCCTTAGTCCAGCCAGTCACCCCAATCCACTCAACTTTCAACCTGATTTTATCGGGTTAAAGGGGGCATGGTGAGTTCATTAGGGGCGGGGTTAAGTGAGCTATCGGCACACTGGAGGGAGCCGACTCACATCATTCAGGCAAAAGAGCCAGCTCGTTCGTGAACTACCTATCACTAGGTCACGTGGATATTTCGAATGATATTAAGAAAAGGATTATCACAATGTCCTCCCAGAAGGAGAGATTGTATAGTCCCTAGTAACCCATTCGATGCTGGATGCTGAGGCATCAACGGATTAAGAGAGACACCATGGAAACCTACACATTGCTTTTCTCAAAGATATTAGGAATGATATACAGTCGGAGGAGGCTTATCACACTGTTATCCTAGCAGGAGAGATAGTATAGTCCCTAGTGAGCCATGTGATGCTGTGCTGAGGCATCATGGAATTGATAACAGACAGAAAACTAGCAGTGAAGATGGTGTTTGAGCTTTTTTTTCTGCTAGAGTGCCTCTTTAAATGTTGATTTCTGCCCTAACACTTAGAGCCATCTATTTTTAGGGACAAACTTTAGTCTTTTCTGACAAGGCGTTTATCTCTATAAATTGATTTTTTTTCTGTAATATTAAGTAATGAATACACCAGAAAAAAACAGACTGCTGTGATGTGTACCAAAGTCACACAATAAATATAATTCAAATACACACAACAACTATACAACCAGGATATTGTGTATTTAACCCTCCCCACCCCCACTCGCATACAAAAATGTCAGGATACCCATGAATACAATAGTTATAGGCTATATAGTACTCCAAATATTCTATTTAACCATTTGTTACCCATGCAGAGAAGCAAGGGGGCGCAAGAGCCAATTCAGCGGATGGGTGGATGTAGGTGACAGACCCTAAACTTACCTAATGATGATGACATCACAGAAAACGGATCGTATTTTTGCAAAAGTTTATGGAAATAGACATTAAAAGTGACATCACTGGTGAACCCCTGCAAATACCTTCCACTTGATATACTAATTGTGCGTCTTTCAGGAAGTATTATGGGTAATTAATGCCCCGCTGAAAGATAGGGGTGTCTGAAATGACGTTACACTACAACCTTTAAAAGTGACTCATCTGAAGTAGAATATGACTCTTCTCACTTCATTTGCATATGGCTTTGGAGGAGATTATTTATAGCTATCTGTTGAGATTTCACATAAAAGAGGGAATTCTAGAAAGGACATTTCATGCCCCACCTGAGGGGGGTAGTAGTGTAACGGGGTAAAATCTGGCCGCAGGTTCCCTTTAAGAAAACACCTTGCTACTCTTAGCTAGTAGGGGTCCCAGCAGGTGTATCCAAATATATACCTTAGACCTATAGGGGGCACTCTGCTTAGCACGAAAACCTAATAACACTCGAAAACTGATCCCACATTATCGTTATGGTAATTAGGTTCCGCATATTAAGTTTTGCTTTGCTGTAACCAATAATCTAATATTCATTTCTTAGATTTTTGGTAAATGAGGCCCAACGTTTCTGCTCATTGGAGGACTTAGCGCATGAATGCTTCAATATTCCTGCGGGGGCGCTGCCGATAAACTGAACACTGCAGCCAGTGGTCTGCAGAGATGATCAACCATGGGTGGTATTATTCATAGTAGACCACGTCCTCAATTGTGTCATTGGACTAGGTATGTAACTGACTCTAGAGCTTCATTTTCTCAATATCTCTCAGTTATAAATGTTTGACAAAAAATTCCTTACACCCGTCTTTATAAAATCTTAAGAAGGCAGTCAAGACGATATACAGTTTGACTGCCTTCTTCCAAACACAGCACCTCCGCAGGTGGTACACGGTACTGCAGCTCATTCCCACGCACTTCAATTAAACTAAGCTGCAATACCGGAACCAACCATTGAGCAGTGGTGGCGCTATTTTGGGGAAAAAAAAATACTTGTGTACCCTCATGGCATAGCTAAGCAGCAATATTTTACTATCCCGTTGTGATTTTACCTGGAGGTGAATGATCCACTTCAATAATGTTAGCACACACGTTTGTCAATCATATAGAAGTAACACAGATCACAGACAAAGCAGCTGCCCTCATATACACTGCGCCATGTAGAGTCCGTCATAAAGAGCTCATTAGTAAAGGCAAGACGGCGCCAACTACTGGTCGTAAGTTACACTGCACATAGAAACATTTCTCCATGGCCATTTGTTTAGTAGTAGTTCTCTTCTTGTAGAAGTTCTCATACATCTGTTCTGATGTTTCCTACTAAATTTAGTCTCGGGTTTTGGATCGCCCCCGTTCACCACAGTTCTACCGTCCTTCAGATGTCCTCTACTGAAGACGGGATCCACCACGCCAAGACAATTCATAGACACGAGTACAAGTCTAATGCTTGAGACTCATTTTTTTTGATCTTGTAGACCCTCAAGAAGATCTCATGAACCTTGTGTATTATAGCCCGAAGGACTTGTGCTCTCCGACGTGTCTTGGATCTGAATCGACGGGAATGTAGGAAGGTTTCCAGCCGTGGCTACTGTTCTCCTTCCGAGGAACTTTGCGCATACAACCCGGGCTGGAAGCCACAGATACCACCGTCTTCTGGCTGCCGTTCATAAAGTTCCTCTCATCCATGGAGCTTTTCCGTGAATGAGTGTAGGTGCTGCTAGTCCGAGGGTGAAACTGGTTTCTCCGGAGACCCGGTCGTCTCTGGTTTCCCCATTGGCACTTTAGGATACGTATGAAGGCTCTCTTAAACTCCTTACTAGAACAGGGGTATATGATGGGGTTGAGGCAGCTGTTGAAGTATCCAAGCCAGAAGATGACTTTTTGCACCGTTAACGGTGGCTCCAATGTTTTGAAGATTGATCCTAGAAAGATTAAAAAAAATGTACAATTATTATTCATTTTTACAAAATAATTTGTGAGATTTTTGGTGCTTAAAGGAAACCTACCATTTGATTTGATGCATTAGGAAGCAAACATACCTTGAGAATGCTGTAGCTACACTGATGCAGGATCATATTTTGGTTAATCCCTGTGCTGAGTGTTTTTGCTGATAAAGCAGATATAACATTGTGATGATGAAGCTCTGTCCCTTCTATGGCTCCTTCAGCGTTTGGTTCAGCACTTCTCCTAGCACATGAGTTTTTCTCTGCAGGAGAAGATGATGCAATCACGGTTCTCCCTGCCAGACAGAATAATCAATTGCTGCACCATCCAGCTGCTGTGTATGAGTGATCCAGCTCAGGTTGATTAGTTATACTTCACTAACCTCCATTTGTAATTACAAGATCAGTGTTGATCAAGACAGCCATGCTGATCCAGCTTTCCCAAGGTCCTGAATGTTATAATTATTGTACTGTTTTATCAGCAAAACCACTGAGCTCAGGGATTAACAAGATATGTTTCTGCATCAGTGTTGCTACAGCATTCTCAAGGTATGTTTGCTTCATAATGCATCAAATCAAATTTTCCTTTATAGGGCTTGAAAAACATGGATGCTTTCTTCCAAAACTAGAACCACACCTGACTATGGTTTGTGTGCCGGTATCATAGAGATGAATCGAGCTGAGTTGTGATACTCATGGTCAGGTGTGGAGCTGTTTTTGGATCTCCAGGCAACCCCTTTAAGGTGGATGGATAAAGAGAGCGGTCCGTATGTTTGACAATAGGTGTCCCATAAGTATTTATCAGAGCTACAAAGTGTTTCTCACTCTGGAGGACCCAAAATGTCTATGGATGATCCAGGGATCTTAATTGGAATTGTGTAATACCCAGTCTTTCCTGTGGTGGTGCTGTAGAGGAAGATGCTCGTTTCCTGATCTCTCAGGATCAGAGATGAGAGACCCCGACGTTCAAGTTCGGGTTCGGCATTCGGGTTCGCCTGTCTGACTCGAATCCCCTAGTTACCATTTGTCGGATTCGCTGTTCAGCGACCAATCCGGCCAGGAAGCCGAACCCGAACTTGAATGTCGGGTTCACTCATCTCTACTCAGGATCCCAACGACATGACACCTCATCAACTTTTTCTTAAAGGCAATGTACCTGCAACCAAGTTACCTCCCAAGTAAAACAACACTGTGTACTCCATTAGGTTTCCAGAAATACATTTCACTTTTCCTAGCAATCTATAATTCTACAGAAATTTTAATTTGATCTTTATGCAAATGAGCTTCTCAGTGCACATAGGGCGTGGCCATTCCTGTTGCTGCACCTGCTTTCGTCTTTCTAGGCTGCCCAGAAGAGGAACTGGAAGACCCCCTCCAAAGGGGGAACCCTAGTTTAACAGGAGCTTTGCTGGTTCAGGAGTAAAATATGATGATCCCTCCCTTTTTTGTGCTTTGCAGTATATTTTGCATCAAAATGACACAAAAGATGCAAAAGTTTTCAATACAAAAACTACTTGTGGGACTTGTGTACACTTTTCAACACGTATACAGCTCAGAAATACAAGGGTAAGGCTCCTTGGTAAATCTGCTGCACCCCACCAGGACATCCAAAAATCTACATCTGAATCTATATTAATGCGAGACTCATTTATGTAATGTCCTGGTCTTGGGCCTTTACGAAATTAACACTTGATAATCTTACCCCATGGGGCTAGTGGGACTGAGGCCCCAACTCAAAGCCAATTATTAGGTGGGTTTCCTCCGGGTCCTCCGGTTTCCTCCCACACTCCAAAACATACTGGTATGTGGATTAGATTGTCAGCCCCATGGGGACAGGGACTGATTTGGCAAGCTCTGTGCAGCGCTGCGGAATCTGTGTGCGCTATATACATAAAGACTTATTATTATTATTATTATTATTATTATTAGGGCCCTATTCACACTTAGGGATTGCATACTTCTTCCCCTGGTTAGGTTGCACGGAACCACACTGCCACCAAGTGGCTGAAATAGGCTATTACAGTGCAATGTTATTAATATATAATTTATATTTGTGACTTGAGATGAGTGAACCCAACGTTCAGGTTCAGTGTTCGGGATCGGCCGCACAACCCGGACTCATCGCCACGTTCACTGCATTTGGAATTTTATTTCCCGCTTTACAGTACACGGCACAGAAACTTAAATACCACCACTAGGAAGTACAATTTTGTTACGCAGAAAACAAGCCATTCCAAGCTGAGTGCATGGAAAAATAAAAAATTTATAGATTTTTGCGAAGAAGGGGAGCTAAAAACGGAAAGGTAAAATCGAAAAAGCGCACAAAACCAGAAAAAAAAGCTAATTCCCACCAAAGAAACCTGTGAAAAAAAAGATTAGAAAGATAGATTTTAGACATATGGAGGAGAAGAATATTAGATACATATGTAGTTAATAAGTATTGATATGCAGACAGGGAATAGATAAAAAGATCCATGAAGAGATGTTTTGCAGGTAGCTGTTGTACTTGATGGCGTTCCCCACAAGGTGGCGGTGTTGCCGACCTCTCGCCTACTGCCTGTGATGAGTAGAGTAAATCCGTCTCATTAAGACACTTGATTGCGGTTAATAAAAAAAACAAACAAAAATCAGATGATTTATTATGTCCAGTCTGTCACTGATTCTACCAAGAACATGAGATAATGACATCCTGGAGCTTTGTTTAACAATTTCCCATATTTGGACACGTCATTTTGATTTTTCCTAAATAGATTATGATGACGAGTATAATTAAAGCTGGGGTCGTCCTGTAGCCATGGCCGTACTGTATTACTTTGTTGCCTCTACAATTGCAAATGTAGTTACTTCAGTAAAAATGTCTTACCATATTGTGTATGCAGCTCCTAGGCAGTCCTATGTGTCTCCGTGGTTACAGACTACAAACAAACTTTGTGTAGTCTGATCCTTACATATGACCCCCTCTTCTTGGCAGTGACAACTTATGGCCACTATAAAGAGCACAAAACCATCTCCATCCAGCTCAGTGCGATCATCAATCACAATTCCTGGACAACCCCTTTAATCTAACTCACTGATTTCAGGGACGGGTCTGATAAGTTATGTGTATGGGAACATCCCAACAGATGGCAGGATCATCATTCCAGTATTTTAATGCTTGAACAATAAGCCATTGTATAATGAATGCTAGCGGGCTGGATTTGTTGTAGATGACGAAGTCGAGTCAAGCATGATAAACCATGGACACTTACTCCAAGATCCAGGCACTGTGACTATTGTTATATAAAATTATGCTAATGAGCCTGAAGGGCTCTGTTAGGTGTAACCAGAGCCCATCTGTGTTGCAGGTTCATAGGCTGCTACACTGTGCAGGAAGACTTCACCCACCCTCCCACTGTGTGAGATTACAGCAGGCAAATGGGGGGACGGAGTGCTGAGGGGGAGGGAGACAGTGTAACAGCCTGTGAAGCTGCAGCACTTAGGGGTTCTGGAATGCCCCTTATTAGTATAATTTTAAAAGCTGTTTTTAGAAGTAAGAGGCCAGGGATAACAAATATAATAAGATTACCACAGTTACGGTCCCTGGATCTATGAGTAAGTGTCCCTGGCTTATCTTTGGTGGATATTGTTGGTAAATTCTCCTTCGGCTACATTCACACTGCCGTTGCCCGCCCGTACCGTACCATAGCGGGCAACGGCAGTGCACGGGGAGAGGAGGAGGAGGTGAGCGCAGCTCACCCCTGCCCCTCTCCATAGAGATACATGGCGCACGGGAAAAGATAGGACAGGTCCGGGTACCGCTCCCGTAGGGCGATGTGCGCCCATTGCCGTCTATGGAGGACGTATATATACGGTAGTGTGAATGTAGCCTTAAAATGGTTACAAACATGGCTGCTTTTATCCAAAAACATTGCCTCTTCTGACCATGGGTAGTGGGCAGTATTGCAACTAAGCTCCACACCATTTCCATAATCATGTGTGGCGTTGTTTTTGGAAGCAGCCATGTTTTTGAACCTCTGAACAATCCCCTTTAAGATAGCTCTATACTCTCCCTATAGTGCATAAAGCCACCTATAGACCTGAATAGAATTTCTTGGACGGGTTAGACAAGTAAAGGAGTGGAACAGAAAAGAACAGTCAAAGGTTGAAGCAATCTACACATGAGGTCTACACATCTCCGACCTTACCCTCTGCTAGTCGGCTAGATACATATGTATAGCAAGGTGTAAGGGCAGTATAAGGGGAAGAGTCATGATATTGGATACATTTTAACTTTTGAATATTAGAATTGAACATTAGCGTTAACACTTACCTCCTCTTCAGTAAGTTGGCACACCGGTATTAGTACGCCCGGGAGGCAAACATTCCCATCTATTTTTGCCCAAAGTAATGAATCACAAGTAACGTTTTGTGTCACCTCCCGACATCTTAAAATAAATCATTGGCCGGGATTTATCTGTGTGTATCTGTCTCCAGGGGTCGGTTTAGTTACGAGGCAGAGTTTGGACAGTTTTGTTTAAATTGGAGCAGTTTTCGATGATACATTTCTAAGCCGCGTGAGATTATTCGAGATATAAAACACTTCCTCAGTCACCTATTAAGCCGCAGGTCGGGCCTGGCGCCAGCGGAAGGGCTAACGGCTTCTAGGGGGCTATCGCATTGAGGTGGACGCTGCCGAAAGCCGAACGAGGTCATTTGTTAAAGGGGTTGTCCTGACCCCTAAAAACCTAAGATTTCCCTAGAAATCCAAAGTGCGCCTTATAGTCCGGTGCGCCCTATAGGAGGGCAGTGGAGGGCCCTATAGGAGGGCAGTGACAGGAGGAGGGCAGCGGACCCTACTTACATAGGTCCCCGCTACCGGAGACCGGAGACAGCAGATCTCCAGCGGGAACTGCAGACCACGCAGTCTGCAGTTCCCGCTGGAGATCTGCTGTCTCCGGTAGCAGGGACCTATGTAAGTATTGTCCGCTGCCCTCCTCCACCTGAACGGACCCCCATCTCCCTAGGGAGACCGCTTACCTTTTGCCGGGACCTCTCCGCTCGGTTTTGAAGCCACGCCCCTGGACCTCTGCCACGCCCCCGGACCCTGCTCCTTATAGTCCGGTGCGCCTTATATATGGATTTAATTCCATATATAAGGCCTTTATCACTAATGCGCCTTATAGTCCGGTGCGCCTAATAGCCCGCAAAATAAGGTATATATATAGATCTAAGGTTTTGAAGTAATATACAGCTCATACATACCTTCTCTGGTGCCGGCTGTGCACCTGCTACAGCTTGCTACTGCTGCTCTAGAAGGCACGTTGTCATTGACGCTGCATCACCACCAACCTCTGTATACAAATAGACAATCTCCGGTACCTGATGATAACCTCATTAAATGTGAACTGTAGTATGAAACCCACATGTAAATGTGGACCTATACAGGGAACCTATCAGGAGGATTCGAGACACTAAACCATCCACAGGATAAACACAGCAATATGGGAACCATCTCTGGTGCTCCCAGAGACAGGGAAGGACACCGGCTCCTACACATGTGTAACAAAAACAGGTAGTACTACATTGGCTTTACTAAGAACAGTGATGAGTATATGTGATCATTATGTCTTAGGACTCTCTCACATTGGTGCTGTTTTTCACATCTGTGGTCACAAAGCCATTGATTTCTATGGGTGTTTTCACATTGGCTTCTATTTTCACTTATCCGTTGTCCGTGGAAAAAATTATGATTATGATTTCCGTCGCGTGTATGCCAGCGGCAATGCGCCACAATCCGATTGCATGCGGGGCAATACAGGGAAAAACGTCGCAAATCGGAAATATTCAGGTAACACGTCGGGAAAACGCGAATCGGGCCCTTAGTAAATGACCCCCACTGACTTCTAGTTCATAGCGACCTGTGGGTTGTGTCATGTCCCAATTCGCTCCGATAGGTTTCCTTGAAGGTTGATGTTCGTAGATTCGTAGGTTTACATCGGGTGTGCCCTAAAGAGAATCCATGCAGAATCCTCAAATATAAATGTACATCCTCAAATCCTTTAGGTTCTAAAATAGGTACAATGAAAGAGTGTACCACCAGCTGGAACCCAGGGTAGTGCCCAACAGGCTTATAACTCTGATGGCTGCTGACCTGTATTGTGCATCTAAGGCGTTTGGTGCCTTCAGGACTTGACAAAGAAAGAAGGAAGGTGTCCAACTGCAAAAATATGTAAGAGCTCCACCTTTAGTGTAACCATGAAACCAATTCCCCTAAAGGGATATTCCCATGCAGACAAGATTCTTAAATCTACTCAGGATAATAAAATAACACATTCTCTAATTCACTGTTATCAACAAAAATACAGGCGGTCCCCTACTTAAGAACACCTGACTTACAGACGACTCCTAGTTACAAACGGACCTCTGGATGTTGGTAATTTACTGTACTTTAGTCCTAGGCTACAATAATCAGCTATAACAGTTATCACAGGTGTCTCTAATGAAGCTTTATTGTTAATTTTGGTTCTTACGACAAGCCAACATTTTTAAAACCCAATAGTCACATGGACCCAAAAAAATTCTGGCAGGGGTTACAATTATAAAATATACGGTCCCGACTTACATACAAATTCATCTTAAGAACAAACCTACGGAACCTATCCTGTACGTAACCCGGGGACTGCCTGTACAACATTTTCAACTGTATCTATCTGTCCTGATGTTTACATATTGGTTGTCCCTGGATACAACCAGAAACTGCTAACTATGGACATGCACACCCTATCCAGCAGCAGCTCTACAGACAAGATAAGCTCTGGATCCGAAGGGAGGGGGCATAGCAGTGCTGACTGTGTTTTATAGGTGAGGTAGCAGTCTGACTGTATGATTGTGTCATATATCCATCGCATGACTCTAATGTGTCTCATCTCTTTTTTTCTATGTGACAAATACTAGTAGGAAGTTCAGAAGCTAAAAGAAATTGTAGCTAAACCCTGTACCATGATAATCTAAGCACATTGTCAGCACACAGAATCTCATAGCACAGAGGAATCGTGAAGTGCCTGCTCAGAGAGTCCCCGCTCACACTCTGGAATATTACATTGACCATCACTGAGTGACAGGAGCTAAAACAGAAATAAAACTGAGGAAATTATCCTCTAATTAAAAACTATGTTATTGTGTAAACATCACTAGGGGATTAAAATGTGAGAACTTTCTTCCATGGGCAAACCCCTTTAAGTAAGGTTGTTATCATCATGCCAGTACCTTTAGTATATAGACTCCATCTAATAGTCCATCAAGTGGGCCCCCAGATATTCCACTCATAGGTCCAAAGATACCCATAAGGTCTGTCCTCCTGGGGTTACTCTCTATAACTGTTCTGAATCCACCCCTGAATGGACCAGAACAATGTCCTATTATTAATTTAAGCAGAAGACGGATTGGATTTGTTTGCCACTACACTGCTTGCCTCTAGGGAGTAAACACCCAAAGTAAGCAACACTTCTGGAGCGGTGGCCATGCTGGCCCACTACATCGCTGCTACGGGGCTCCTGCGTGGGAGGTCATTTACTCATAGGCCACAAATATGGGACCCACAGGTTTTGGAGCCTATAACATTAGGGAATAGTTATGGGATGTATTTGGGGCAAGCACACACCAAGTCCTCCTACCACAGATGGTGTAAATAGCACCAGGCAGGAGCACCGTTTCAGCATTGGTAGGGGATCCCCTCCTCCCCTGTACCAATAATCTGGGATCCCAGCCCTTAATAAGAGACTGGAATTGAATTCTCCATCCCCGCACCAGACAATTTATTTTACAAATTGATCATCGGCTCGATGTGTTCCTGGCTGTTATTAATTGAGTAAAATGACAGAACTGCGTGGGAGACGGTTAATTCAGTGAGGATAAATGGGTTACACACATGCGGACAATATTTCCTTAAAGGGGTATTCCAATCTTAAACATGAAAGGCAAATTTACAGTAGGTACCGTATGGGTACTGGTGCCGATGCTATGACTGAGAGAGCCAACCCACCAGACCTACCATGAGTCCATTCATATGTGGAGCATGCGGACCTCAGTACATATGGTCACTGGGGGAACCAATATTAAAGCCACCATTGGCCGAACACTAAGCATAAGGTATGTGTCCAGTTTTTCCCATGCAACAGCGAATCTTATGTCCAAAGGCTGTGTAATATTGCAGGTTACGTTAGAATTATGCTACACTAATACCAGACACAACCTATAAACACAGGGGGCGCTCTTTCTGAAGGAAAAATACACTATTCTTTCTCATTTCATTAGATGTTCATATAGTGTACAGGTGTCTACATATAGGGGTACAGGTGACTGGGTACTAGTGCCTTATGTACAGGTTGGCCAGGTGCCTACTTCCTGGGGTATCGGTGCCTGGTGTACAGGTTGGGCTGGTGCCTACTAACTGAGGTAGTGTTGCCTTTTGACTTGTGTATAGCTGCATCAAGACTACTGTACACTTGAGATTGGTGTACATGTAACTGGTGTACAGTGACTATTGTGGTGCTGCCTGGTGTACTGGTGACTGCTATACTGGTGCCTAGTGTACTGGTGACTGCTATACTGGTGCCTGGTGTACTGGTGACTGCTATACTGGTGCCTGGTGTACAGGTGACTGCTATACTGATGCCTGGTGTACAGTTGACTCCTATACTGGTGCCTGGTGTACAGGTGACTGCTATACTGGTGCCTAGTGTACTGATGACTGCTATACTGGTGCCTAGTGTACTGATGACTGCTATACTGGTGCCTGGTGTACTGGTGACTGCTATACTGATGCCTGGTGTACAGTTGACTCCTATACTGGTGCCTGGTGTACAGGTGACTGCTATACTGGTGCCTGGTGTACTGGTCCTGGTGTCATGTTGTCTTCTGACTGCTGTACTGGTGCCTGGTGTACAGTGATTAGTGTGATGGTGCCTGGTGTACAGGTGACTGCTGTACTGGTGCCTGGTTTACAGGTGACTACTATACAGTGCCTGTGTGTACAGTGACTCGTCAGCTGGTGTACTTGTGTCATGTTGTCTTCTGACTGGTGTACTGGTGCCTGGTGTCATGTTGTCTTCTGACTGATGACTGGTGTACTGGTGCCTGCAGTACTGGTGCCTGGTGTCATGTTGTCTTCTGACTGATGACTGGTGTACTGGTGCCTGCAGTACTGGTGTCTGGTGTCATGTTGTCTTCTGACTGATGACTGGTGTACTGGTGCCTGCAGTACTGGTGCCTGGTGTCATGTTGTCTTCTGACTGATGACTGGTGTACTGGTGCCTGCAGTACTGGGGCCTGGTGTCATGTTGTCTTCTGACTGATGACTGGTGTACTGGTGCCTGCAGTACTGGTGCCTGGTGTCATGTTGTCTTCTGACTGGTGTACTGGTGCCTGCAGTACTGGTGCCTGGTGTCATGTTGTCCTCTGACTGGTGACTGGTGTACTAGTGCCTGGTGTCATGTTGTCCTCTGACTGGTGACTGCTGTACTGGTGCCTGGTGTCATGTTGTCTTCTGACTGGTGACTGCTGTACTGGTGCCTGGTTTACAGGTGACTACTATATAGTGCCTGGTGTACAGTGACTAGTCAGCTGGTGTCATGTTGTCTTCTGACTGGTGTACTGGTGCCTGGTGTCATGTTGTCTTCTGACTGGTGACTGGTGTACTGGTGCCTGCAGTACTGGTGCCTGGTGTCATGTTGTCCTCTGACTGGTGACTGCTGTACTGGTGCCTGGTGTCATGTTGTCCTCTGACTGGTGACTGCTGTACTGGTGCCTGGTTTACAGGTGACTACTATATAGTGCCTGGTGTACAGTGACTAGTCAGCTGGTGTCATGTTGTCTTCTGACTGTTGTACTGGTGCCTGGTGTCATGTTGTCCTCTGACTGGTGACTGCTGTACTGGTGCCTGGTTTACAGGTGACTACTATATAGTGCCTGGTGTACAGTGACTAGTCAGCTGGTGTCATGTTGTCTTCTGACTGTTGTACTGGTGCCTGGTGTCATGTTGTCTTCTGACTGGTGACTGGTGTACTGGTGCCTGTTGAGTGCAGCATAACACTGACATCCAACAGGACTGTAGAGAGCAAAGAAAAAGGGACAAAAGTGGGTATAGTGATGTGATGCCTCAAATAATAAAAAAAAATGTATAATTAAACAATAATTAAAACAAAATTACATGATCTAATATATGGACATATAGGGGCACATTTACCTACCCGTCCCGCTGACACCGCCGATCCGGAATGTCCGACGAGAATTCGGGTGTTCCGCGATTCACTAAGATCGTGCGTCCAATTTCCTGCATGTGTCGCTTCCCCCTCTGAGGTCCGCCGGACTTCACCTTTTTCTTCCTGGTGCATGTGAGTGCTGATCTTGCGACACAATTTGCTTTTTAAATTTCGCGGTTTGTCCCAATCAGTCAGGTTGTCCGACGTCCACGCCCCCCGATTTGTGTCGCATGCAAGCCGGCGCCGATGCGACACAATCCGTGCACCAAAAACCTGGGGTAATTCAGTGCAAAACAGAAAAAAATCAAGGAACCCGACGAAAATGCGGTGTTCGGACCCTTAGTAAATGTGCTCCATACTGTAAGACACTGCAGCCATAATAATTTTTCTGTGAAATCTACCCATTAGTGCGCTGTGTGTAATACTAATCTTGTTTCTAATAGGACTAATATCAAAAGTCAGTCACTTGCCGTTGCCTAAATGCATCACCTCTGGTATTAACACCACCTTCAGAACATTGTTCCATCATCCCGGTCCTGTGGGTCGGTCACTGACTGTCTCATGCAGCCGAGAATGAATGGAGAGATGACTGTGGATGTGTGTAACTCTGTTCCCTCCTCTCTATGGGAGCTATAGCTGGGGATGTGTGTCTGGTGAAGTGAATGGAGAGTATGGGATGGGGGTCTGGGTTAGTCTGGGTTACTCTAGGGCAGTGATGGCGAACGTTTTAGAGACCGAGTGCCCAAACTACAACAAAGACCCGCTTATTTATCGCAAAGTGCCAACACAGAAATTTTATTTGTGATTTATACTCCCTTCTCTGTCACAGTTTTCATTGATACCAGCCCCTGAAGACAACAATAAAGCAGAAAATAGTCCCAGGTACAGCTGTCACTTTAAAATAGCTCTGTGCACAGCAAGTCCTGGGCTGTCTGGGACTGCAGGAAGATGCCTGGAGTCATCTCTGGTGATGGCCTGAGTGCCCATAGAAAGGGATCCGAGTGCCACCTCTGGCACCAGTGCCATAGGTTAGCCATCACTGCTCTAGGGTATGGGTAACTCTGGGTTACTCAGGGGTCTGGGTAACTCTGGGTTGTTCTGAACCTGCATCTATGACAAATGTATAGGTGTGAATATGTCATACATTTTTATAATGTGCAATCCCACAATGGTCAGTGTTCTCCCACCGGTGGCACAGGTACCACTCCCAATGCTGGGATGTGTAGTTTCGTAACTACTAGACAGCCACAAGCTTAATAAAGTATTAAAAGAAACTTTCCCTATCCCAACACTTTTCATTATTGAGATTTGTGCAATAACTGACCCCTGGGAATACGTCCTTAAACGTGATAAGCCTATTAGTCACCCTATATACAGATCGCTATGTCCTGCGTACACTGTGTGTCACATGCTGCTGCGTCCCAGCATCAAATATTTCCTCCGAAATCCTGTGCTACGTAATCATTAACAATCTGAGCTTTTACCTTTATTTGGTAAATATGAGATGGAACGCCGGGGGTTAATTACCAGCGAGGGACATTTGCTGTATCTCTCAAAAAATCTCTGCATAGGTCGGTCAATCATTAGCCTATGGTCCGAGAGAAGCAAAAGTTTACCAAAAGTGTCAGATTTTACATAAATTCTAAGCATTTCCCAACTCCTTGGTCTTGTAATGGGGTGGTCTGCTGATGAAGGGGGGTGCGGGGCAGCTTCCATAGAGTATTATGGGGGGGGGGGTCGGACACTGAAAAAAACGCTTTTTTGTATTGAGGTGGTTTCACTGTATATGTAAATCTCCGTAGACTTGAAAAGATCTAAAATTTCCTAATATAATTTGAATCCCTAGTTTAGAGATCTCTGCTTGCTGTCAATGAATAACCACACTCCTAAATGTACCTGATATCTGATCCGGTCCTCAGCAGTAAGATTCGCATCAATGTATCAGATGAAAGCAGGACTAGATAGCTACAACATTTCAGACTTCAAACTGATGCAATGCACCAAACAAGTAAGGTTCGGGGACATTGAGCGTCTTCTAAATAGGATACAATGTATCCACAGGACTAGAGATGCCATGTGGGAATATTCTCATTCATTGACAACAAGCACTTGTCTTTAAAATGAGTGAACTTAAAATTGTTGAAGAAGATTTCATTCATAAAGTGATACAAGGGATTGTCCTAAAGATCCAAGTTCTATAAAATTCTACACCTTCAATGGTCTCTTGGACTATGAATGATACATTCACTACTTCTCCGTTCAAGAGGAGGACACAGGACCCTTGTTCTTCTGATCGGTGGGACTCCCAGTGGAGTTTGGGGTGACCACTTAAGGTTTTATGTGAAGATCTCACATAACAACTGGCAACATCTTCTGATCCTACAGACACGATTGAAGACAACTTCTCATCTTCAACTTGTTTACTATCTTGGAAGAGACTTTGAATATCTTTGAAGGGATTGTCACCATGTCTGGTGAGAAGTTCCAAAGCGTCCAAGCAATTTTTTGGAAAAAATAATTAGTTTCTTGGAACTAGAAAAATGTGATAAGTGACATATCTGTTTATTTGGTTGCAGAGTTACTTCACCCCACAGAGGAGTCTTTAACACACTAAGATCTCAAAAAATAATTTGAAGAGGTCATAGAAACCTTCCTACAAAGATAGACCTATTTATATAAAAAAAAAATGGAACAAACACTTACCTAATGGCAAAGATGTGAAGAATGGTAGCCAGCATAAGATGAACAAGCCCACCACAATCCCCAAAGTCTTGGCAGCCTTCTTCTCCCTGGAGAACTTGAGTAATTTGAGAGATAAGGAACTACGAGGCTGTTGGTTCTTGTTCTTGCTGTTTGGGGATCCATCATTCGTGTTCCTACAGTGAATTCTCAAAGTCAACTCCTTGGAGTCCGTTCTTTCTTTCATGACACCTGCTTCCAAGTTCTTGGTGATCCTCTTGGCAACTACGTAGACTCTACAATACATCACTAAGATGACAATCAAGGGGATAAAGAAGGAAGTCAAGGAGGAGAATATGGCATAGAAAGGTTCTGTGGTGATCTCACACTCAAGAGCATCAGTAACATGCTGCTGCTTCCACCCTAGTAATGGTCCAATGGAGATCACTATGGACAGGACCCAGACACCAAACAAGACTAGCAGGACCCTCTTCCTGGTCACTATGGTGGGGTATTGAAGAGAGTAACGCACGCCAATGTACCTGTCAATAGAAATTGCGCAAAGACTGAAGATGGAGGCCGTACAGCATAGGACATCCATGGCAGCCCAGATGTCACAAAATATCCTGCCAAAGACCCAGTAGCTGATAATCTCAAGGGTAGCAGAGAAGGGTAGCACTGTGGTGCTTAGCAACAAATCTGCAATGGCCAAGTTGACAATCAAATAGTTGGTCGGGATCCTCAGCTGCCGGTTGGTGACCACAGAGATGATGACCATAATGTTGCCCACTATGGCCACACAAATGAAGGCTCCAAGAGTGAATCCAAGGATCACAGCCCTGGTGAGGTCTATAGGTAAAGTACCATTGGGGAAAGTATGGTTATAAGGTGAGGAACTTCTGTTATTCCATGCCAAAGTCTCAAGAAGTGAGGCGTTCTCACCGGGCATCTCCAAATGGTCTTCCATGGTTGTATGGCTGGCACTCAGAAGCAGGCAATGTCACTCTAAAGTGATAGAAGAGTAGCTAAGAGCATTGTGAAGTCACCCAAACAGTCAGGGAGGAAAGACATGCCCAACTTCTTCTTCTTCTGAGGAGACTTCTATGTTCTTTGCAGGGTTGTACCTGGGGATGAGTGATTTCTGGAAGCCACTGGTGGGGATCCTTGTTGGAGATGGTCAGGAAGGCTGAGCTGTAGGTGGGATGACATGCTGCTCCTCTAACTGCACGTCTTGAGACATAAGCTTTTAGCAGCTGCCTTTCTCTGAAGTGACATCACTGCAAATATGCCAGGTTCTTACAGATGGCCACTAGAGGGCCCAACTAGTCAGAGGAAACCTCCTGATATGACTGCTGGGGAGTAGGTGACAACTGCAGACAGACAGGGATCCAGGATTTTAATTATCATCTTCTTTGCCTGAGGGTCAGCTCCACATGACACAGGATAGGCTCAGGCCACCTCAGTGATTTAGTGGTTAAGTGCTGGGGGACAGCCAGGTCTGGAGTATTGTTCATGGGTTACAGGTTTTTATGTGTTTTAGTTTGTCTAAGTTTTTTTAATTTCATAGACAGATTTAAACATGGATACAAAGTAGATTATGGTGGCATATATAATATATATATATAAGAGATACAGATAATACATACATAACCATACACTAATTAGATAAGATGGAAAGATAGATAGATATGAGATAGATAGATAGATAGATAGATAGATAGATAGATAGATAGATAGATAGATAGATATGAGATAGATAGATAGATAGATGTGAGATAGATATATAGATAGATATAAGATAGATTATTGATATATAGATACATTGATAGATGGATAAATAGGAGATAGATAGTGTGATACATATATGGATGGATATATATATATATAGATAGATAATGACAAATAGTAAAAACAGCAGCACAGCAAAAGTTAGATAATACTTGATAGCAATACATATGAGAATGAGAATGAGAATGAGAATGAGTAGAATGACAGAAAGATAAATAGCTAAAATTGAGAATGCTGATGTGATGATAAGAGATGATAGATATATACAGTGTATACATGAATAAAATATGATAGAATAAGTAGTTATTAGATAGAATACTATGTGAATGTAAATAGATAAATGATGAAGAAATATATAGAAATTAAAGGGAACCTACCACCCCGATTCTACCTATAAAGGTAGATCGGGTGGTAGGTGGATGAATGGGACGTGAGGATAGCCCTTTTTTGGGCTAATCCTCACGTCTTGGCTATCTTTTAGAAAACTTTAATGCTGGCATATGTAAATTTTTTTAAGATGCGACTGGGGCTTGGAGTAGCTGGACATGAGGCTACAGGTCGCGGCTACTCCACGCCCCAGTAGCCTCTTTTCTCCGCCTACCATTTAATCTTCTGCGCGCAGCTCCTCGTAGCTGCGCGCCCTCGTCCGAGTCTCCGGCGTTCTGCGCATGCGCGGCTCCAGGGCCGGAGCTACTGCGCATGCGCAGAACGCTGCAGATGTCGGGGTACTCGGACGAGGGCACGCAGCTGTGTGCCGAAGATCTCATGGTAGCCTCATGTCCAGCTACTCCACGCTCCAGTAGCTGCTTAAAAAAATTTACATATGCCTGCATTAAAGTTTTCTAAAAGATAGCCGGGACGTGAGGATTAGCCCAAAAATAGGGCTATCCTCACGTCCCATTCATCCACCTACCACCCGATCTACCTTTATAGGTAGAATCGGGGTGGTAGGTTCCCTTTAATAGATATAATCCTGTCAGTAGATTATCGATATGTATGAAATCAAAAGATAGAAGATAAATAGATCTGAGCAAGGTGGAAAGATATGAGATAGATATGTACAAGGGAAAAATCAGAACTCCAACGCAGGTAGATATAGAGGGTCATTTATCTTATTTCCCCCTTTTCTGCGCTCTTTTTGTGCCTGTTGTGATTCTATTTCTTGCACCTCATTTGTCTTTGTCGTTTTGGCTCTTTGTGAAATGCAGGTTTTTTTGCACCTTATTAGGCGCAGATTTAAAAAAAGGCATATTTGTTGTGCAAATCACACCATTGCCTTTCCTAAGCACGGTCAGGACTGGCGCATTATTGTGCAATTATTTGCACCCATATCGGCGCAAATCAATGTTAAATAAGGCGAAACATCTGGAAGCAGGAGAAATACGAAGATAAATTAGGTGCAAACCAGGAAACTGCTACACGGCGATCTCCAGCAACGCAGAAAAATTGTGCAAATACAGTACTCCAATGCCCTCCACCAAAATACATCCAAAAAAGGTGCATCAGACTAAAGCTACATTCACACTGCTGTATGGGGGACATATATAGGGCCGACGTCACTTCCACTGCTGCTCCGTACATACAAAGAGCGATCAACACATGGGAAGATAGATAGTGGTGGATGCTGGACCCTGTATTTTAATCCCATCTGTTAAGTGTGACCTGCCTCCTGTCACTGCTCTATTACTACCATTGTGGATCCATCTTCTCAGGCTGCACTTTATCTTATTAGTTTCCATCACCTACAAATGTTTGCAGGTTTTTAGAAAGGGTGAGGACCCGGGGCATAATATTATTATTATTAATTTTGTTATTTTATTGAAATATGTATAAAGCATTTGTTTTGTTTTTTATTTTGTATCCTCAATGCTATTCCCCTCTGTGCTGTAAGTTGGGTTTCTCTAGGTGATGGTGATAGTTGTGAAGTAGAGATAGATAAATGGATAATAGGTTATAGATAGATGGTTGGATAAATAGATACATTTGGGACAGAGGTGACTCTATTCACACGACCATATGATAGCCGAGATCCATTAAAAATAGGACATTTAGGGGCACATTTATCAGGGCTTAGGAGCCAGTTTTCTGGGGTACAAGCCTTGATATAGGCTCAGTTCCTGCCATACGACCCGGAATTGTGCCTACTTCCCCCCTTATGCCACATCCATGCCAAATGGGAGTGGAGGGGTGTAAAGGAGGGCACAGCCGGGAGCTTGTTGGGCTGGCACGGGGCATTCCTGCCCCACATGTGCGCACTGCCACTATCCTGTTAAAGTGCAGGCTATGGTGAAATTCTGTGCCAGGTCAGATGTGGTGTAAAGCTGCCCACTGGTGCCAGGCGAGAGAGGTATTATCATCTGCTGGTGCACATATGATACATCTCCCCCAATATATCTACAAAGTTTTTGTCTGGATTATGCACTTACCTTCTTACTTGTATGCTCTCCCGTACCTTAACTGCTCTGCTTTTTAGTTGCACCTCCATCTGCTCCTGATACCGTGTACCACATTTATTTAAAGTTGTTAACATCTTTGGCTATGAGGTTCTACTGCAATGGTGGCCACACCTACGAGGAGCTCCAAGGGGAAGACCTAGGCATACACATTACATGCCTTTCAGCCACACTCAATGATTTTGGCTGCCAATAGATGGTGGTAAGACCATTATAAGTTTTGATTGCCCAAGGGTGTCCTTTTACAAACACTGATGAGGATGCTTTGGCACTGTGTGATAGCTATAGCTACTCTGCTATCTCATGTAACATAGGGTACAGATAGGCGAAGGAGAAGACAGGGAAAAAAGCGATAATGGTGTGATAACGTATGGGGCCGAATTTAGGTGGCAGGATGAGAGGTGCTCACCGCTTGTGGTTGTGCTCTGATATAGGTAAGTCAAATATTATCTGGTGCTGCCTCCGGACCAGCAAGATCATCTGTTAATCAGTAGCCACACTGAACAGGATCATTGGGGTAGAGAATGGAAAGGTGGTCTGATCGGTTGGTTCACTCATATGTAATGAGCGGACATGGATGGTGGAGAAATAATGGATATTCGATGCTGGTTTATTGGGAGTCTCAGGTTATAATTCCCCCTTTTTCAAGTGCAAAAATAAGACTGGGAAAAATAAAAAGAGTACAACTAGTGATTTGTAGGAGTATATGTATTCATTTATTTACAAAGATTTACAGAAAGACATGAAATTCAATCTTTGCTGTAGAGGCATAGATGACCAATCTAAAAGTGAAAAATATAAATAGGGATGTGAGAGTCAGCCTGAGGTGTCCTCATATGTTTGGATGATTATTTAAGCAATAGAGGGCTCACCTCAGGAGTTATGTACAGCTCAAAACTCCCAGATGGGGCATCTCTGTAACTAGGAAATGGTGTCCAAGATGCTGGTACTCCAATGTGTGTAGGAAGTCAATTTGTGGACTCAGTAGGATATACGTCCCCCATACATGTGTGTGAATGTAGCCTTAGTTATATACTCCGAGAAACTGCATCATTGCAATAGCTACTTATCAGAGGTTAATAAATATAAAATACATACAGGCAGTCCCCAGGTTATGTACAAGATAGGTTCTGTAGGTTTGTTCTTAAGTTGAATTTGTATGTAAGTCGGAACTGTATGTTTTATAATTGTAACTTCTGACAAATTTTTTTTTTTGTCTCTGTGACAATTGGGTTTTAAAAATGTTGGGTGGTCATAAGAAACAGGATTAACACTAAAGCTTCATTACAGACGCCTGTGATACCTGTTAAAGCTGTTTATTGTAGCCTAAGGCTAAAGTAATTACCAACATCCAGAGGTCCGTTTGTAACTAGGGGTCGTCTGTAAGTAGGGCGTTCTTAAGTAGGGGACTGCCTGTAATTAGATAAAAACTAATTAAATAAATCCATACATAGAGGCATATGTATCTTAGATAAAAATTGAGGTACAAAAAATAGACTCACAAAAGGCGCAAAATGGGAAGTGGGAAATAAGATAAATGACCCCCATAGACTTTCAGCCAGAAAGCTGATGGGCAGAATGATATAAAAACAAAGTTTTGATACCCAAGTGCTCAGGATTCACAAACATTTGAAGGATGGTAGCGGCACCATTCTATATTCAGTGTGAATGCATATTAGCCTATACAGGTAATAGGGGTACACCGCTGGGCTCAGGAGATCTGCCCACTCTTTTGGAGCCTGGGTGAGCAGCCAAATATGGGGACCATAGATGATGGAAAAAGGAGTTTAAGTGACTACCAGACTCCTTGGCCAGTTATCACACCTGAAAAACAAAAGGATGAGGCATAAAAATTCAACATGTCCAATCTGTCAGATGATAGGCAAGTTGCTGACTAGGTGGTATTTTACTGTCAGGTCAGTATATTTTTATAGGCCATATCACAGGCCAGTTTTCTTATGTTTACAAAACTACCTTATTATGCCCAATAATTTTGAGTGGTACAGGGCCCAACCATAGGTGATAGGACAGACACCCCTCTAGTCACTAAAGGGTCAATCAGCCCCACCAAAAAGACAGCAGGTTTATCTGACTTTTCTATATTTGGGAGCTGTAAGACAAAAGTAGTGTTCACCTTCATCTCACATAAGGTCAATGAGGATGGGGCCTGTATTTGTACGGCGTATTAATCCTCAGAGGCGAATTCCTGTGGTAAGACAGACACGCGAATGCGGGGACTTTTTTTGCTGGAAGCTTTAGGTGTTCATAAATAAAGCTACTGTCAGAAAATTCCAGCGCTACCTTAATATGTACGGTTCCTAGAATGATGCGTGCGGCGGCCATTTTGTGTCTCTGGAATGTCTGCATCTGAGGTGAAAAAACCTCTGTACTTGCTGGAGATCAGCAGAGTTATCGTAATATACATTCTTATGTAAATCCGTCATTGATTGACTCTGGTAAATGTGACGGTAAATTATCAGAGTCAATACTGAAATATTGCATCGTGGAAAGGCCGGGGTCAATTGAACAGGAAGGATGGATTAAACGTAGGCGTAAATCCTTGTAATGATATTTTACCTCATGGCAATGGACGTATGAATATTTAACACTGGATTTCAGCAAATGCTTTGTGTCAGTGGTATTTCACATAGAAAGATATTGCCGATGCGTTTAGTACGTTATATATATAATGGATGCAGGAGGATATGTAAGGTTAGGTTGAATTCTATTGGGTTTTTGGTGGTCATGTGACAGCTTCTCCATTTTGTTATCCCTATAGTAACATGGTTGAATCTCCTCATAGAGAAATTCTACTTTTCCACTTATTTCACTCTGAAATTTGTGCTGAATCAATCTTATTTAAACCAGTTTTTCCACCACTAAAATAGATGCCCCCCTCAGCTACGGTATGAAATATCCTTTCTAAATTCCCCTGCCCTTCAAAATCACATTCAAAATCATATACAAATGAGCTGAAAAGGGTCATTTTTTTTGCAATTAATCACTTTTTTAGGGCTAAGAGGGAAGTATCACTTCAGATGTCTCTATCTTGGGCTCTTTACTAGCTAGAACAATGGTCAGGGCCGCCAACAGGCAGGGTTTAGTGTGACTGTGTTCAGGGGGCCACAAGGATAAGAAGGGGTCCCAAATCATAGATAACCCTTGCTACGTGCAGGGAACTCACTGTGCCCGCAGAGCCAGATTATCACTCTGTGCGGGGCCCACAAAATTTACAAGTCTGGGGCGCCAAACTTCCTAGTGGTATTTCTGACCATGGTTCAGGTGCCATTATAAAGGTGAGAATTTCATCACAAGTGAGGTTTTGTGTGCTACGGACTCGAAGATGCAGGTGGTTAAAGACATATTCAGGAAATTCTGACACAATCAGAATTCTGGAGATTCTCATCTTCATAATAACAACAGAACCACAGTTCTAGCTGCTATAGGGTCCAATATAGAGGGGTTCTGAAGTGATGCTTCCCCTAAAGCTGACTCATCTCAGCCAAAAAGAAATTTGCTCTTTTCAGCTTATTTGTGTATGAAGATGAAAGCGATTTTTTGTTAATAGGTAGACAGTACTGGATAGGTTCTGTAGATCTGTTCTTAAGTTGAATTTGTATGTAAGTCGGGAACTTTATATTTTATCATTGTACAATTTTACAATTGGATTTTAAAAATTTTGGATTGTCATAAGAACATAAGAACAAAGATTAATAATAAAGCTTCATTGCAGACACCTTTGATAACTATTATAGCTGAATATTGTAGCCTAAGGATAAAGTACATTAATTTAACAATATCCAGACTTACAATAACTAGGGGTCGTCTGTAAGTCGGGTGTTCTTAAGTAAGGGACCGCCTGTAAAGGGAATTCTAGAAAGGGCATTTCATAACCTACCTGAGGGGGGGGTTGGTAGTTTAGTGGTGTAAAAGCTGGTGACACATTCCCTTTAAGCATAAAAGAGTGGAAACTGCTGGAGATGTAGAATAAAAGCCATAAATGTAATATAAATGAGCTACTTATTGAGCACTGAATGCTGAAACATGGAATGGCAACGCCCAGTTGTCAAATTTGTACATTTCCAGAAGCTCTTATTACACAGGGAATACAATTATACAATGAGGTCGAGCACTCAGGTCCTCTTTTATAGATGAATAGGTCCTCGGCGCATGCAGAAACCTGTGCGAACATGTTTTGTCACCTAACAAGGTCGGAAATGTGATATCTCTTGTAGTAACATAAAGTGACCTTTACAGAATGACTTACTAAGTACCGTGAAGACTTTTTACAAATACCTCTTCATGTAAGGAGTATCCGATTATGTGAGGCACCTGCGTCTGGGGGGGTAGAACACCTTGCAGGTTATATGAATATCCCCCGGGGGCTTTACCTTGTTTAGAAAATCTGAGCCAGTGTTTAAACAGGAGACATTTGGCGGAGGTGTAGAGACAAGTGCCATGGGCGTGTGCAGGCCGCGCTGTCCCGGACATAAGTGTTTACTGTTTCTCTAAATATCATCACAATTAATTACATGTGGCGCATGACGCTACAGTCAGAGGCTTTATTCATGCCTTGTATCCATGTAGGGGCCCTATTTAAAAGGGTTGTCCAAATTTTTTAAAATTTGGTGGGCGTCCAAAACCTGGGGCTACCATAAGTGTAGCTTCGGGTTAAAGGACATCTACCACCAGGATGAAGGATTGTAAACCAAGCACACTGACAAAAAAAAGGCTTTTACAATTATGCAAATTGTAAAAGCCTGAGAGGCTCCAGGCTCCATATGTGTTAATGGGGCTAGAGCCACTCATTTGCATAATTTGTAAAGCTATTTTTCTTAAAAACAAGGGCATAGGAAGCTTAAGGAAGGAAGGGATTTGTCCTTAGGATAAGGCCCCTTTCACGCAGATGTTCTGGGGAAGTCTATGGCACCCGGCTACCGGGAAAAATATATAACATGCTCTATGTTTCCATGTACATATATCAAGACACCATGCCTCGCTATGGAGAGGGGAGGGGTGAGCAGCGCTCACTGGCGAAACGTTTGCTATGCCCACGTTCATGTAAAAATAGCCAAAGTGATCAGTATGAAAAAAATGGTGGATCCCACAAAAAATCAGCAGAAGATACAAAAGCACAAGATTGAAAGAAGACAGCACAATCAGCTGTATAGTGGCTGTGCTGGAGAATTACAGCTATGCACCTATAAATCTGCACTGAGCTGCAGTAACACTGCATGACCACTTTGTAGTGCACAGATCCTTATACTTCGGCCTCTATCGGCAACATGCAGATTCTACTGTGTGGTGGACCCCCAACATCTGTGTCCAAAGTGTCAAGTGTCACAAAAAAATCCCACAAAAAACCTAATTTTTATTCAATCAGATGTTTTTAAAGACTAAAAATGTACTTATTTTTTTAGAATGACCCAAAAAAATGGCTTCTATTAAAAATTACAACTCATACTGCAAAAAACAAGCCCTCATACAGTTAAGTAAAGAAGAACTGAAGAAAACTAAATAAAAGGGTTAAAAGCTGAGCCCATCAATAAACACCGGTAATGTGCACGGACACATGGGTGATGACGTCATCTGATTGGATATCAGACACGAGGCTGATACATTGTTTGTAATGATGTTATGACATAGGACACGGAAAGGTTAATTAACAATGATGTGACCCACAACAACAATACAGGAAGATTTACATGATTTGATGTCTTATTAATAACATGTCTTCATGTTTGTTGTGACATTATGGGACATCTTGTGTTTTACTAACCGTTGAGAGTCAGGTGGCCCGAAGCCTCCATGACCTAGGCACTGCCTTTGTGTAAACACCATGGAACATTGGTAATTTGGGATACACCTTTGGGTCATTGGACAGAAGAGGTTGCCGTGTCCTCCTTGACAGAGCCCAAAAATGTAGATGTTGACGTCCACAGTGTTGGAGCGGTGCTCTGGTCAGCTTAGCCTCACTACAATACAGGACCAGAGAGGTACAGTAGAAGACCCTAGTAGGCTCCAGAATTGGGTGCTTCTCCAGAATCATTTTAATTGGATGGGCCCAATGAATCTCAATTTGACACTAAGATAGCAACTTGGGCCTTTGGTGATGGGTGGTGTCATGTTTAGCTTGATGTGAGGACACAGGTAAGTATAAGTTCTTTAGGTTTTTTTTTAGACCACCCGAGGACTTTAGTTAAAAATGTATTGATACCAGACAACCCCTTGTCAAAAACCAACCCATCTATTCAGACACACCTGGGCCCTATGTCATGGGAGATGATACCACTATGATTAGTAACAAATTATTATTACGTGGGAGCCCAGATTTTAACTATTTTTGACCTGCCAATTGTCATGGCACACTGGGCATATATTTTGTTTTTGTGGTCAAAGGGATTTTGACTCGGTGTACTCCCAGTCCCAAATCCTTATAATAATTCCTTTATTCATATACCGCACACAGATTACGCAGCGCTGCCCTGACTCCATGGGGCTCACAATGTAATTACCTACCAGTATGTTTTGGAGTGTGGGAGGAAACCGGAGGACCCGGAGGAAACCCATGCAAACACGCAGAGAACATACAAACTCATTGCAGATGTTGACCCTGGGACTTTAACCCAGGACTCCAGCGCTGCAAGGCTGTAATGCTAACCCCTGAGCCACCATTCATCATATTAGGCCTTCTTGCCTGTAAGATAACTGGCTGCAGCAGGAGCCTTCCCCCAGTGCATAATCTAAGGCTTCTAGTTGGCAGAAAATGAACAGGACTAAACTGAAATCCAGACCCAGACTGCTTGAGAAAGTTTATTTTAATGTGAAAGTTCACTATTCAATATTATTGTATGAACGTATGTCTTCTAATGCCTATATAGGTTCTCTCCATGAACCGTGTCACAAAATTTTGAAGGCTCATTGGCTTCACATGTGCGCTGTGTCAGAGCTGCAGCTCCGTTCCTGTGTCATTTATCATTACCCCAGTGTAATTCATCATAGTCCCACGTCTGCACTTTGTGTTCGCCTCTTAGGATTCCTATTTGCTTTAGTATGAAATGTTCCGTCAGGAAGTTGTGGCTTGTGTGATCGCTTCCCTGTCTCTGCCCGGCTGTAATACTGTTCATCTCTAATGGGATTATGTCAGCGCCAAGAATGACAACCGGTCGCGGTTTTATGGACACGTTATTCAGTCTGGATCGAGGGATTAGTTTGTGAACCCTCCAGCCTGGTTCTTGACCAGAAATAACAAGGAAACGACTGTGGTGAGAATTCCCATTGCTTTAGGTCCAATAAAATTCCCCATGAACAGCTGATACAGGAAAATCATGTGATATTAGGCTTAAAGGGTCTGATTTATGCAAATTTATTCCACATCTTTACTGGTTATAAATATTCGATTAGTAAAAGGAGGAGGAGTTTATAGGACTTGTCCACTTTTCTATAGGATTTTTCTACAAGGGCTTCCCGAGAAGAAACTGATCACACACTGGTTAAAGAGCAGTAGTGAATTATAGGTAGTTTTGATGTTAGCCTGAGGCCCAAGCCTTCCAGGGGGGCCATAGCCAACCAAACCACCCACTAAATTCAGGACCTTCACCTACGAAAGTCTTGTATATCTATTTCTGCTCTTAAAACACATGATCTCAATATACAAGAAGGTCCTCCAAACTTCACTTTGAAATCAGGCAGAAGGGACGCATCCTCCATTCCCCAGGAGGCCGATTCTAGTAGCAGATGTAGGAAGTGATTCCAGATTTTGACTACCAGATGTAGTATTTAAAATGTTCTTGCAGCGCCTCTAGAGGAGAATTGAAGCATGGTGTAGCGGGCAACATCTAACATGCTGCGGCCAGTTGAAACCATGGTAATAGATTTGGCATTTTGAAGGCCCCAAGCAAAGTTATGGCTTAGTAGGTTCCTCATTGAGGTCTGACGTGCGGCACTTCTCCTCCTCCCCGCTGTCTAGTTTCCTTCCCTCCTACTTGCACTTGAGAATTTGGAAAGAAACAAGACCAAGTAGAGGAGGTGGAGAGCAACGCTACACCAAGGTAGAGTCAGGGCGGTAACGGCTTGCATCTCATTCCTATACTGTTCCCCCAAACTGGCCAGTCTGGTAAATCTGCATTCCACCACTTGCGTGGAACCCCCCCTAGTCTCGGTAGCTACCCCTGGTAGATGGGCCACATGGGCACTGCCATATTGGCACTGATTTCCACTTGATCCGCTCCTGAAAGTCATTGGTTGCTCTCAAAAGCTCCCAAACCTGTCATTATCCAATGTGTATCAGAACGGGGGTAGACAGTACAAAAATATTACTGCTTATTGTATGAGGACTCAGACCCCATTCAAATCAAACATGGGGCCAAAGAAATTTTTTTTAATAAAAGAAAATAAAAAATCAGCCCCCCTCCTCCTCCTAGGACACAAATGGAAAGAACAAAGCCAAAAAGTAAAAAAAGACGTTTCCAAATGTGTCCACTTTCCAATTTTTTTAACCATCATCTGAAGAAGGTGCCAGAAGTTCTGACCCAATGGTAGAGAATTTATTTTTTTTTAGATGTATTTATATTATGAAGGCACATCCTGATCTATAGGTCCTTATAAATGGACCTACCTTTCTAACCGTGCTATTCCACTTACCGTTTCAGAGAGCGCTACTCCGTTATCTTACCCTCTGTCCTCGGTTGGACGGTTGTCAAGGTTATGTTGTCTAGTCAGCAGAAGATATCTGGAGATGTTCTTCACAAGCAGCTGTTCTGGTCAAGAACCTCAAAGAATTCCTTCTGTTATGAAATGATAATCCTAATCTGTGCCAGAAAACTCCCTTTTTTGTGTATACCGTCTATAGAAGGCGTCTGGCGTCACAAACGACTCGTCATATTTGGGCATTATTTTCAACAAGACTTCTTGAAGATTTTTGGAGGAAAACGTGGACGTCTATGTCATGATGATTGATGGGTCAGTGAGGTTAGTTGACAGGAGAACATTGTGACTCTTCTCTCTTTCCCACCGCCATCTGGGAGCAACAAACCTTAAAAAACGAGGGATTTCTTGGGATAATTAGAACAGTAAGTAACATAGTGTCCTGAGGACATAGTCACTAAGCCCTGCAGTTGACCCGTTGCTAGAAGCGCAACATCTGCTGGAAAGTGTTGGGGACATTGTTTTTCTTTCTACTGTGTTAGTAGTGGTAACAATATGTGTGGCCCTGCTTCATCTTTGGAAATTGTTGAAGTATTTTTATCCAGGCTTTGCGGGTTACATAATATACTTCCTTTTTTTTTTGGTATGATGCTCAATCGTAAGGAGAACCAAAGCTGTCCATACACTTTAGGTCGGCCAGCCATGAAAATTATAGAATGTGTAGTGCTGCTGTTTGGGAATGGACAATAAGATGGAAAAATGGATTGTGAGCCCTAAAGCTGGGCCCACCCAGATGTCCCTACTTACTTGCCTATCCTACCCTAGAAGGTAGATGACAACTAGTCGATGTTCCCTTCAATGCAGGTCAATGATAAAAGAATGGTCAGAGGCTATGGAAGTTTTGGAAAACACTAGCAATCTGCACAGAACACTTATAACAAGCACTGGGAACTGGACAGACAATCGTCTTATCGGATATCAGAGTCACAGTCCAGAAAGTGATTGTACCAGTTCCCGGACATCTAGAGAAACCAGACTATCAGGGAAGAAATGTGGGTGGAGGAAACATCTGTCCATCACAGCTAGTTTAACTGTCTGTAGCCCAGGACAAAGTCAACGGGAGACAGGTGGGTGTGATGGAAATCAATTAGGGCAGCCAGAAGTGAAATGAGGCAGTTTTCAGACTAGTGCAGGACAGAATGCAAACTAAGTACAAGAGTGACAGATGTTAAAATATGGCAATAGTAAAAATTATATTTTTTTTAAATTATAGGCAGCAAGCTTAACTGCCTGCAGCCCAGGACAAAGTCAACAGGAGACAGACAGTTGTGGTGGAAATCAAGGAGTCAGGAGTGAAATGAGGCAGCGTTCAGACTAGTACAAAATCACAATCAGCAGCACTTCTTTTGCTATACTTTACGGACTGAACGGGTACAGATGTTACAGAATGATTAACCAACTAACTTTATACTACGTTGGTGTCCTGAATTGTTGGTGGAAAGAAGGATTAGATTTTTGGATGTCCAATCCACGGTCTCAGTGGGAGATGAGCCAATACAAAAGGAGTTCAATGGCCACTTATCACCCTAATAATATTGAAAACTAATACATGTGTCTGGGACCTTCAGGAGGGATATCTGTTGGCCCAAAAAGTTCTTTCCAATAACTATTGTATGTATATGAGTACCTGAGCGTAACTGTACTCCATGGTACGATAAAGGAAGTACAGGGAAGGCTCATAGATTGAACCCTCTCTATACGGGGCAGGTGTCTGCTGTATTATACCTGCCATTAACTGCAATTACATCACCAGAGTGTACTGAAAGATCACCATGATACCTTACACAGCTCTGTATGCCGCAGCATGAAATACTGACGGATGTTAGAACGTGACAATACTAAGAATTAAAATTTTTTACAAATTTTTTCAAAGCTATTTAGACATAACCAAACTATATACATTTAGTATCTGATCTATCTACGTGATAGAAGTGGACCTTCATCGACAAAAACAACATAAACCATATATATATATATATATATACATACACATAAAAAAATATAAAGGATATTAAAAAAAAAAATTCCTTTCCAGTTCTCATGAAATAAATCTCAGAGGAACGATATAAGAATTAAATCTGTAATCCAGCGCTGTAAATTGCAATGAATGTTACATGGAAGGAATGGCACTCCAGGGATGGCTGATGTATAGGAATGCCAGCTCCTCTGTATGGAGAGCTCATTATTCCAGAATATATTGCTGAGTGAGGATCTGTCCGTATTTTCCCAGAGGGATCTTTGAGAAATGACAGCGGTAAGAGAACTATAACGTTTCCTGGACTAAGAAATGCCTCTGGTATTTTACAAATGAAAGGAAAGCTATTAACTTATATGTCCAGTCCAATTTACCTGCAGCACGTTACACAGCAGGAGGAGCTGAGCAGATTGTACCTAGTGTCCTATCTGCAGGCAGCATGTTATAAAGCAGGAGGAGCTGAGCAGATTGTACATAGTGTCCTATCTGCCGGCAGCATGTTATAGAGCAGGAGGAGCTGAGCAGATTGTACATAGTGTCCTATCTGCAGGCAGCATATTATAGAGCAGGAGGAGCTGAGCAGATTGTACCTAGTGTCCTATCTGCTGGCAGCATGTTATAAAGCAGGAGGAGCTGAGCAGATTGTACAGAGTGGCCTATCTGCAGGCGGCATGTAATAGAGCAGGAGGAGCTGAGCAGATTGTACCTAGTGTCCTATCTGCTGGCAGCATGTTATAGAGCAGGAGGAGCTGAGCAGATTGTACCTCGTGTCCTATCTGCTGGCAGCATGTTATAGAGTTGGAGGAGCTGAGCAGATTGTATATAGTGTTCTATCTGCAGGCAGCATGTTATAGAGCAGGAGGAGCTGAGCTGATTGTACATGGTGTCCTTTCTGCAGGCAGCATGTTATAGAGCAGGAGGAGCTGAGCAGATTGTACATAGTGTCCTATCTGCAGGTGGCATGTAATAGAGCAGGAGGAGCTGAGCAGATTGTACCTAGTGTCCTATCTGCAGGCAGCATGTTATAGAGCAGGGGGAGCTGAGCAGATTGTATATAGTGTCATATCTGCAGGCAGCATGTTATAGAGCAGCAGGAGCTGAGCAGATTGTACATAGTGTCCTATCTGCAACCAGAATGTTACAGAGCAGCCTAGTGCAGACCTTTGTGTCTCCATGGTTATAGACTTCAAACTAACCCAGTGTAGTCTGATTCTACAACGACCTATTTGTCTATGTTGCGTAACCATAGAGACAAAATAGATAAAACAATAGGTCTTCTATAAACAAAACGATAGAGACAATTTTTGAGATTTCGTGATTTTTTGTTTGTTTGTGATGGATTGAAGCCGTTTAAAAATATCCTCCTCAAGATTCAACCACAATCTCTGTAATTATGGAGATCACTTTACTCGACACAGAGATGTGCCCATAGAACGAAACGTGCTTCTCTGCTCAGCGAGGGAAAATCTCATGCCGAAAAAACGTGGAAACTGTTAACATTCCTGAGGATTTGGTCAGCGCTACAACGGAGAATTTATAAATATCACACCAGCCCCTGATAAAAACACTGTCATGTTCTCTGTACTCGACCGTAACCGATAAAGTTATAATATACAGATAAATCATTGCAGTGAGTATGACTGGGAGATTCTCGGGGGTCGGGGGTCCTGTTCTCACTAATTGATGGAGCGACAGGTCGAGCATTCAATAGTATGGGAGTGTTGGATGTTGCCTGGCACAGCGCTTGGTGATCTTGGCACTGTCTATGGGAGTGTCTGAGAGGAGAGCGCTGTGCTCAGCTTATTTCTAACAGTCACATAGTATTGAATGAAGGCATGCTCAACCTGTCCCTGCATCGCTTAATGAAAACTAGACTCTTCATCACTTCAAAAAGCCTAACGGCACACATGTCATGTACAGAGACCAAAACTGGCCGCAAAGAAACAGAGCTTCAAAATTACATTCAATCTTCTTGCAACCACCACTAGAGGGAGCTGATGAGCTTGTTGTATACAGTTTTATCCTAAAGTCCTCTATAATCATAAACAGTTAGCTCTTGAGCTCTCTCTAGTGGTGACAGAAGGAGTAAATGAGTCTATACAAAAGATTTAAAGCAACTTATTAAGAAACCAACTCAAAACCCCCTGTATAAGAAATGTTAAAGGGAACCTGTCACCACACTTTCACAAATACAACTAGTGACAGGTTCTCATAGAGACCTATTAACTAACTGACGCCATTCTTTTAGCTAAAACTTGTTTTCCTTACATCCTCCAAAAATTTGCTTTATCTTATATCACCTTGCATCAGAGGGGGGCATGTCCTGCCTGGGCCATCCCATGTACCCCTCCCCATGTCCCATGTCTCTTCGCAGAATTTAGCCAGGGTTTTGTCATCTAAGGTCCTTTACCCATTAACATTGTTACAACATCTACCACATGTATGGATCTGATCACATGAAATCACAAACATTTACAAACTGATTTTTTTAACATTGCAGCCATGGAAAGCAACCATTTAGGGATAAGGGCGAGGCTTTTTAATCAAAGGTTTTAATGAAGTATTTATTTTGGGTGGGTTCATTTAAATGTGGTAGGTTCTCTTTAACTGAAATAAAACCACAAAAAGGAGCCCAGAGGTTCACTGTACACTGTTTAAATACTGCATTTAAAGGGGTTTTCCAGGAGGTAACTGATTGGCTGGATCAGGTCCCTTGACTCCCGCCACTTCCGGAATTAAAATACCGGCACATGAACAGTAAAAACATTTCCTTTTTTTCTTGACCCCTTACCTGTACCCCTGAAATTCCTGAGATATTAGTCTTCTGTTTGATCAGCTGATCTCATGGTAGACCCTTATGAATTACACCCTTTTTTGTCTTGTGGGTCACTGTCTAGGGCACCATACTATACTAGAAGTAGTATACCTTGCCACACTGTTATAATGGAAAAGATGGAATGGCAGCCTCCCTGACTATATACTTATGGTACCAGGATCCTAGTGTATTTTTATTCTTCACCACTAGTGGCTGCTGTTTCTTTAAGATTTCTTGTGCTGCACGTCTGGCTGATGATATGTGTTATGGGGGGGGGGGGTCATCTTGTTCCTTTTTGGTCCTATTTGAAGACCAATTTGTCAATCCTACAATATCTGCTTCTAGTAGGTCACGGTGTCCCTGATGCTGCCCTCCATCTTTCTGCAGGTGGTGCTGCCTGAGGCAAGTGGCTTCACTTATCTCGTGGATGGTGCACCCATATTGGGGCTCATTTACTAAGGGTCCGCGGTCCGCACTATTGTCGGAATACCCAACGATTTCCGTGTTGCCACACATTTAGAAAGGGTTTTTGGCTCACCCGCGATCAGATTTTGGTGCATCGGCGCCGGTTTTCACGCGACACAAATTAGGGGGCGGGCCGTCAGACAATCCGACAGATCCGCGGGATTTAACAAAGCAATTTGTGTCGCAAGACATGCACTTACAAGCACCGGGAGGAAGATGGTGAACTCTGGTGGACTTCAGCGGGGGAAGCGACAGATGCAGGAACTCAAGCGCACGAGCTACGTGACTTCATCTTCGTCGGACCACCCGGATTGGGGATCGCGACAGGACCGGGTAAATTTGCCCCGATGTCTTTAATTTGGCGCAATTTGCACCTTTTTATGCCTTATTTTGTGATCTTTCATGAAAGTAGCTTGCCTAGGTTTTGCTTGCATAGTTTTGCACATTTAATTGGTGCAATATAGGCGATGTGCACCAAAAAAAGGCCCAAATCAAACAATTACAGCTCTAATTTTAAAGAAGCAATGGAATAAGCTTCAAAAAAGGTACAAAACACCCAAAAAAGATAAAGAAAGAAAAACAAAGATAATTGACCTCATGGTCTCTTATACTGTATGACTTAGGAGAATAAAGGGAAATAGTCAATCACACTGCCCCCACCCCTCCAGCAGGCAGAGATGGTACCGTCACTAGTTGCCCATGTGATGCTGTGCGGAGAAATCATCAGATTGAATATGGTGTGTGGGATCATAGAGGACCTGAGGCTGCGCTGCATGGATATAGAGTCTCTAATGCTCTGAACTAGGGTAAGAATGGGAGAACAATTGCTGCATTGTGTGCTAAGTCACACGTATTATGGAGAAATTAGTGCGTAATGTCATGTATTTGATGTATAAGTCACATAATTATAAAATATTCTACATTATTCAATATAGTGTATTCCAATATATAATACACCTATATCATATATGATATATAGTGGAGCCCGGCAGGGAAGCCCCGTGTTGGATATGGTTTATATTTGAGGTCGTGATTTAGAAGGACTTTCCATTTTTGCTCTCTCGTTATTATCAATACCCCCTCCCCCAACCTCCAATATTCTTACTGTTTCTCTAATTTGCAATACTTCTAAGTCTTGTGAGCTCTATTGGAAAATTGATTTTTTTTTTCTCTTTTTTTCTCTCTTTTTGGAAGATTGGTGTTTCATTTACTTCAAAGAAGCACAAAAGTCGCGTTTCCTTCTAATAAACAGCTCTGTCAAGTACAAACGTGCAGGTCAAGCTGTGAACCCGTGCGCCCGACCCAATTGTATCTATCAGATAATTAGGATGTGAATCGCAGTGTGTAAGGGACGAGTGTTCTTCTTGGTGTTACGAGTGACTGGTATTAAGGAGGACATGTCATCTCAGAAACATGTGCACTTTGGTTAGAAGGCTAATCCAACTTTATTCTTGTGTAGAATTATAAAAAATAAGAAGGATCAGCACGGTGGCTCAGTGGTTAGCATTACAGCCTTGCAGCGCTGGGGACCTGGGTTCAAGTCCCAGGGTCAACATCTGCAATGAGTTTGTATGTTCTCTCTGTGTTTGCATGGGTTTCCTCCGTGTCCTCCGGTTTCCTCCCACACTCCAAAACATACTAGTAGGTTGATTAGATTGTGAGCCCCATTGGGGACAGAAACCAGTTTGGCAAAACTCTGTGCGCTATATAATCTGTGTGTGCTATATATAAATAAAGGAATTATTATTATTATTAAGCAGAACTAAATGAATCTTTCTAAATAAATTCTCTCATCTTGAAGCCGCCACTAGGGGGAGCAAATTATATACAATTTATATGTAGTGGATTTGAATTCTAAGTAGTTCCCCCTTTTAACACTCTGGACTTCACTACTGAGTACCACCAGATAACTACCTCAAACATGAGCCAGTAGGGTCATAGGATACTAATATGCCGAAATAAAGGGATAGGCACAAGACAAGCCAAGGTCAAAGCAAAGGCAACATAGAGACAATGAGGTCAGGACTAGCAGAACAGGTTTGGAGAAGTGTAGCACAAGCAGAGGTCAGATATTGCAAATAAACATTGGGAACTAGGTTTCATATTGCTCAGGCACCTTCCCATGGGAGGAGGGGCTTTAAACAACACAGATTTTATGGTCTGCACATGGACTGGGAAAAGCAGAACAATTCAATGGTTCTTAGTAGTGAAGCCTTCAGCTACAGGCCTGGAACTTTATATTCAGAGAGTATTAAGCAAACATTGCGAAACCTGTTATTGCAGAACTGCCTGACTGTGAGAGTAAATATCAGTGTGCGTGCAGAAACTCTGACTATCACAAGCACCTTCTGTCTTCTCAGATGTTTGAGAAATACACCGGATTCCTACCTGGTGTTTTTTTTACAGATTATTTTCCATGTTTTTTATGTGAGTAAATAAAAGTAATACAAATGTAAAGCAGTAAGTGAGGATCTAGCAGAGAAACCACCTGTAGTAGTCTCTGTTCAGTGACAGCATGCAGTATCAATGGGATAGGCATAAAGGGGTCAGCAGATAAGCTGAGGTCAGGGCAAGCAGATTCAATCTAAAAATCAGGCAGCCTCCAGGACAGGAGTCAGATAAAACAAGAGAGGGACACAAGTAAAGGGGACAAACTACAGTAAACATCTTTGTAGGGTGTTTTGAACCAGGTAACCTTATTGCTCAGGCACCATCTCATGTGAGATGGTGTCTTAAATAATAAAGGACGAATGGCGATTAGTGTAAACAACATAGCGCGCAAGCATAGATAATGAGGATAAACTAAAGTAAACTCCTTTGTAGGAGATTGTGAGCTTGGTGGGTACCTTATTGCTCAGGCACCTTCTCGTGGGAGAAAGTGTCTGAAATATGAAAAGATGTGTGGTGATTGGTGTAAAAAGCAGTGTATGGCTCAGCTAACTTAGGTAATGGGGATAAACTACAGTGAACACCTTTGTACGACATTTTGAGGTAGGTACCTTTTTACTCAGGCAACGACACATGGGAGAAGGTACCATCAAGGTTATTAGTTAAAACAGCATAGTGTCTAGAGCAGAAAAAAACATAAGTTGTGAGGATAAACTAATAATGAATACGTTTGTAGGACATTTTAGGTACGTTTGTAGGTACCTCATTGCTCAGGCAACTTCTCATGGGAGAAGGTACGATAATTAACAAAGGATGAGTTGTGTATAGTACAAACAGCATAGTGTCTGGATCGTCAAACCAAAGAAATGGGGAAAATCTACAGTGGACACCTCTGTAGAACGTTGTGAGGTAGGTACCTTATTGCTCAGGCAATTTCTCATGAGGGAAGGGGCCATAATTAACAATGGCTGATTTGCGATTTGTGCAAACAGAATAGTGTCTGGATTGTGAAGCCTAAGAAATTGGGGTAAACAACAGTGAACACCTTTGTAGGACATTGTGAGGTAGGTACCTTATTGCTCAGGCACCTTCTCATGGGAGAAAGTACAATAATTATAAAAGAATGAGTTGTGAATAGTGCAGAGAGCATAGTGTCTGCATCGTCAAACCTAAGAAATGGGGGTGAACTACAGTGAACACCTTTGTAGGACATTGTGAGGTAGGTACCTTATTGCTCAGGCACCTTCTCATGGGAAAAGGTGCCTTAGATAACAACACAACTTGTATTACTTTGTGTAATAACCTCGTTTTCAGTATACAGCTCCTATACAGAATGATGTGTCTCCATGTTTACAGACTACAGACAGACCCTATGTCATCCTGTAGTCTTATGTTAGGACCAGACTACACTTACAGCTGTTGAGATTTGGTAACCATGGAGACACATATACCTGCCTCGGAGCTGTATACACAAAGCAGTAATACATTTTTAATTGAGATAGTAGCAAGAGTTTTCCACATCAAAGTAAGGTAATAAATTTGCGGTTCCAAGAATCTCTTGTTTATTCATTTTTTTTTAGAGAATTTTATTGTGGTTGAAAAAGGTAATAAAAAGGGAAATAAATTAAAGTGACGCCACAATGGGGGCACAATGCCATCAGGGGGCAGACTTCTAATTTGGAAGCGCAGAGTGTCTGGAGCTGCATGCACAGTAAATACAGTCTGGGTTTTATTAGATGACATTTTGAGGCTATAAATATAAGTGTAAACTGTTTTTGTTACTTTTGCTTGTTTTTTTACAAACTTTTTATTAACCTGTGATAAGTACTTTTGTAGTTAAAACTCCATATCATGGCAATATTGAGGAGAGACTGGGGCTCATTTACTAAGGGTCCTGCGGCCGTGATTCCGTCGGGTTTTCCCGAATATTTCCGATTTGCAGCGTCTGGTGTGCCGAATTGCCCCAGGATTGTGGCGAGTCAGCGCCGGCTTTCACGTGACAGAAATCAGGGGGCATGGCTGTCGGACAACCCGACGGATTCGGAAAAACCGCGGAATTTAAAAAAATATTTGTGTCGCAAGATCAGCACTTACATGCACCGGGAAGAAGGTGGTGAACTCCAGAGGACCTCGGCGCAGCAGCGACACCTGGTGGATATCGGGCGCACGACCTTAGTGAATCCCGGCAGAACCCAATCCTCACCGGACAACGCACCGCTGGATCGTGACTGGACCAGGTACCAGGACCAGGTCACTATTATATACTAAATATATACTTTTTAGAATTCCCTCTTTTATGTTAAATCTCACTGTGTCACGATGTCCCCCTTTACACCACTAAACTATTATATACTAAATATATACTTTTTAGAATTCCCTCTTTTATGTTAAATCTCACCCGTTTACCCATTTAAAAAATTTCACTCCAAAACCATATTCAAATTTGGTTGTTTGGTTGAGCTGAGTCACTTTTAGAGGCTGGAGGGGAAGCATCTCCTCAGAGGCTCATAACTTGGGCTCTATGGTTCTGGTGTTATTTTAAAGATAACAAATATGATTCTGTAAGATACTGAGTTGAGGATACAGTAAATAAACACGTGTGGAAATGTGAGTTGCAGATAAAAATCTAATTTCTGACTATTTATTTAACTTTTTGTAGCTAAAGGAACAATGCCAATTTGATTTGAATGATGAGTTTCTCATCTTTACATTGACACCAGAATCTATAGAGACCAAGATAGTGATGACCCCACTCCAACCTGTAAAAGGAACACGTGGAAAAAAAGTGACTCTTCTCAGCTAATTTGCATATGAATTTCAAGGAGATTTTTTAATTCTTAATTTAAGTGAGTCTTGTTACAAAAGAGGAAATGCAAGCAGTGATTCCTCATCCCCTACCTGAGAGTCTTGCTAGTTTAGTGGTATAAAAGCTGTTGACAGGTTCCCTTTAAGACAAGATGTGACACGGACCACATGCTGTATTGATGGACAGATTGTAAAGAGCGATAGATCACCGTTCCTACATCTGTGACCACTCATAGGTCACTCCCAGCCAAAGGTATAAACAACAATCCAGGGGACACCAGATCAAGGTACGCACAATTTTGGGGACCCTGTTAGAACCACTTAGAGGACATTTCTTTATATCAAATCAAGTCCGATGCTTTGTGTCCAGCCACTTCTCAAGCAAATTCAACTTCCATCTTAAAGGCATCATCTTGGACGGGGCAACCCCTTTAAGACAGGAAGACAAAAAGGTCCAAAGCAGGAAAACACTAAACTATGATTTATATTCCCATAAATGTCCAGAACCTTTCATAACAGACCATCATGTTATGCAAGATACAACAAATATGGATTCAAGATGATTATGATTTTCTCTGCATTCCGGGGAATCCTTGGGATTTGTGATATGATCTAATATATCTAAGTATGTCTGGTCACTGCCCTCATCAAAAGTCAGTATAATCATCTCCCGCTGTAGTGAGGATATAAACCTTATACAGCTGTAAGTTCTTTCGATTGTTTAGAGCCTCCCCTGGCACCACTAGTGGCCAGTTGGTATCAGCCTTACAGGGGTTGTCCCAAATATATAATTTATCCCTTATCCACAGAATAGGATATATCTAGCAGATCGGTGAGGGTCTGACTGCTAGGACCTTTAATGATCATGAGAATTGGACCCACAGGTCTCCAGATTACAGAGTATTGAGTAGAGCGGCAGGACAAGAATGTGCACTATCGCTCCATTCAATTTTATTAAACTCCGACTGCTGCCATAGACAATGAATCCACCCATTAGTAAGATAGAGATCCCTGTATTCCTGGGGACCCTTTTATTGTGATTGGTGGAGGTCCCAGAAGTTGGACCCTCATTGATCAGCTAATTATACCCAGTGTCGGACTGAGGTATCTATGGCCCCCCAATGAAATTGATATTAGGGGCCACCCTAAATATTTCCTATACTGCATTAGTCCCGAATCCATGAATTTCTAGGTACTTGTAGGGGGAGTCATACTGCAACAGTTTTATAACAGTGTCTGATGCTGGATGATAAATCTGATATAGTATAGTATAAGGCTGTCTTCGTGTAGCTTCTTCTTATAGGAGGAAGATAACAGTCACAGGAAGATGCTGCAGAATTGTGAGTGCATGGGTTATGCCAGCACTTACTGTAAATCTGGCAACTGACAGAAGATGTCTTTGATCGAAGAAGCCTCATTCTTTTTTTTCTACCTGGCTGCCATGTCAGCTTCTTCCAGTCATGATCTCTTTAAATTTAGCAAAAAAAAAATGTTAGGTTCCTCACTTCTTCTTCATCATAACCTTATTCCCATACAATAGTCCCTTCCCCCCCTAGAGCATCAAAACCAATCTTACTACATTTATATAGCACCAGAATCAAGACTTCAGCATAGTTACCAAAACTAAGCCTCTCTATGCCTTCTGGAGCCAGACATAGTCCAGACATAGATAGTTAAGACGCAGATGCTATTAATTGTGTGAGCTCCAGTAGAGGCCATTAAGTATTATTACAATTACTGGCAAGGGGCCTCTGATAGGACCAGGTGTTGGGGCCCACCGGTGGATTCACTGATCCACCAGTGGGCCAGTCCGTGTCTGGTTATACTCTATGCTGGGGATAAAGGATAACTGATATACTTGGGACAACCCTTCTTAAGGCTTTTTTATGTCTTAACCACTGTGGGATAGCACATTGTGACCTTAAAAGCAGCATATACTATGATACTGGACCTTATAGATGCCACAACAAAGACTAGGATGAACTTAGAAGTGGAAACTTAGTAGATGTTCTGCATAGATCGAGGGAGGCTGAGGGAACTGCAGATGTACTCGTGACGTGACTACTAAATATACCGCGACAAAGGAGCACTGGCAAGTTGTACAAAAGCGTTGTGCCCCTTTAAGAAAGTTTACAAAGGAGGTAAAGAGGATGTGTTATTTTGGCTTCAAAAGACCATGGTAATTGCTTTGTTCTTCCTGTGCACAGAGCGGCTTTGTTTTGTCTCTCTGCCTTAAGGAAACTTGGAGCTTTGGGGCTATTTGTAAGCTGAAGAATGTTGTAGTTGTGAGTTGATTGAGCTGCAATCTTCCATTCTCATTGTATTGTCCTGGAGAGGATCCAGTGAGCCCCACTTCTCCTCCAGAGCTGCATTCCCCAGATGAACCAGATATCATTGTGTGCGCTCTATTTACTCCTAACAGACAAGATCCTGTGCTGAACTAAGTATCACAACATTTCACTTCCACAACACTCAGTCCCGCTTGTATCATATCTACCACCCTCATCCAGATGCTCTGCTCTGTGAGAGCTCCCTATTATCCTCCTACTGTACAAAGTCGCTTCATTTAACCCTGTATTGGTTGCATATGTCACATGTATAGTGGATGTAGACAACTGATGAGCACTTAACCCGTTGAGAGTACTCACATCCCTTAGGTTCTTAATATATATTATAACTAATACTGATTTTTATATTTTTCACCTATTTGAATCTTACGATGTCCTGCCCTGGATTATACAGCTGTGTTCCACTTTTCTTCATCATATTCTGGGTATAATATGTTACCTTTTGCTCAATGATGGTCACAAAGGTGGTCACAATTGCAACAGAGGCCACAAGATGATTTGACACTTCTTTGGAATTTTCACAATTTCAACATCATAAATCCTTCAACCTTGCTCTCTGCACAGAGATTTATGACACACACCGACAGACTTTTCCCCTTAACACAGGGCCACATCTGCCATGAAGCAGGATAAAAATCCTGCTGCAGGCGGCAGGTGTCTGAGCCCTTAGGGAGAGTGGCAGATTTGCTGATTATTATGCATGCCCGAATTGCCCACCTCAAGTACGAACCTGCCGCTGGCCAGTTTGTACCATGCAGCAAATCTAAATTGCATCTGTGTATAAGACAATTGATAAGCAGAGCAGCGCAGACAAGACCCGTCTATCTGCACCGTTCTGTGTACTGTGGAGGACCCAGGTGGCCTGTCAGCACTGATCACAGGTGTTCCCAGTGGGGGAGAGCATTCACAGTACCTTCGGGTTTGGCTGAATTTGGATGAATCTGAACCTTACTAGGTCTGCTCATCCTCAGACAACATCTTGTTGTCATGTCCTTGTGGAGAACAACCTGTGCTATACAAAATCATCTGTAATAGCTTCAGTGGGACCATAAGGATGTACAGGACTACTTATGTGCAGGGTCATTTCACCACCCAAAAATAGAATCGCAATTTGAAGGACAATGTTCACAAGTAGGACCAAACTTCTATGCAAGCTTAGGGAAGTTCTACATACTTTGTCTTTTTTCGTAGGATAGACCCATAAATTATGCAAAAGTTGGGTCAAGGGTGGGTGGCAAAAATATTTTTTCATGAGGGCTTAAAGTCCGTCAGTCCCCGCTGTGGTTGGGTAGAGGTCATAGGTCCAGACAGGACAATCATATCCAACTATGGGGATGATGTCTTTGAACCAATAAATTTGACCACCAGTGGAAATTGAATTAGGACAATTCCCGCACAGTAGTAGACTGAAGCCCAAAGTGCAGGCGTTTCTCCGGTTTATCACTGGACTTAATTAGAGCCAGACTCGCTCTGTATTTTACGAAGCTTTGTCCCCGCAGAGGAGAAGACTCAGAGCCAGAGGATATTTTTATTTGCAAGATTTCTGCCAAAAATATCTCAGAGGGTCAAAAGCCTAGTGCAGAGGCCTCCATGGGGTCAGCGTAGTTTACTTGTTCACAAAGATATAACTACATGAACAGCTGCTAGAGTTTTCTCAAAACATAAGGAAGAAACATACGCTGGGGGGATTTGGTCACCACACAATGTATATGAACCCGGGGTCTCCTGGGAGGTGTCCCTCAAGACAAAGATGTAGGTGAAGCATGAACTTCAATATTAGGAGCAGGTGAACAGGTAGAGGTTTAATGTCCCTCCCTCAGACAGGTCACAGGTCCAGTCTTCATTATTAAAAATTACATTACATGCCTTACTTAGACAACCCATCGCTTTGAATAGACACTGGGGCACATTTACTAAGGGTCTGAATTGCGTTATTCCATCGGATCTTCCGAATTTTTTTCCGTTTTGCGCTCAATTGCCCTGGGTTTTTGGGGCACGCAATCTGATTGTGTCTCATCGGCGCCGGCTTCCATGCGACAGAAATGGGGGGTGTGGCCAATGGAAAACCCGACGGATTCGGAAAAATCGCGCTATTTAAAAAAAAAAAAAAGTGTCGCTTGACACGCACTTACATGCAGCAGGAAGAGGATGGTGAACTCCAGCGGACCTTGGCAGAGCTGCAACACCTAGTGGATATCGGGCGCACGACCTTAGTGAATCGCCGGAAGACCCGAATCCTCGTTGGAGAACACGCCACTGGATCGTGAATGGACCGGGTAAGTAAATGTGCCCCATTGTGTAATACTTCATTTCTCCACTGAAAGCTCTGCAGGGAAATCCAGCACCTCTTGTAGAGTTGCTATTTGAATTACATATTGGGTTCCTACTAGCAAAAATCCATGTGATGAGCATACATGTGTTTTCAGGGAAGGCTTTTTTTTAATGTAGACAACCACGTAAAAGTCAAAAATGGCTTGGTCTTCGAGGGATACATTTTTTGTTCCAGGGTCTAATCAAATGTAGGAAATTACATCCTTATGTCTGAAATATTCTTTGTCATTTGTCATATAGCAAGCAAATTGGATGCCCTATGACTAGAGATGAGCGGACCTGACATCAGGGTTTGGGTTCAACGGTCCAACCTGGACATATTGCGGGGTTGGTGGCTCCCTGGCAACTTATTATGGGCATGGCCAGCAGCTGGGGGCGTCAATTTGCCAACTAAGCTGGCAATATGTCCAAAATCCACATATGCTGGGTCCGCTCATCTTCACTTATGTTATGACCAACATTTTGGAACCCCCAAATTTGTTCAATCTTAGGCACAGCTTCTTTAATTCCCCTCGTTATTGGAATGTCGGCCATTGTTTCTTTTATGTAAACTATCACTATATCCTATTTGATTTATGGTTTTATCACTGCATTTGCTTTCTGCACTTTATCTCCCTGGTGAAGACACATCATCGCCTCCCCTTCTGGATCTCATCCCTACAGATCTCTCCGGGTTCTGCACAGAAGAATTTTGTGACTCATCAAATCCGCCAGTGTATTGCGCAACTTCCCTACGCAAGGGGCACGCGGCGCCGTTACCCTGACACTAAATATTTTGACCAGCCGAAATACATAATCTATGCAGTATGTGTGGATCTGAGAGATCGGGATGAAGATACACACAAAGAGGTGACACTGGAGACTTGCTGAGCTTCGCAAGTTGACATCCTATAGATATATAGATGCACATATGGAAACGAATGGTGTCTATACACATAACCAATTTCCATTTTTATCCATTTTATGATTCCCTTCTCCTTCTCTTTTCTGCCATAACTTTTGACACTTTTCTGTTTACTCAGACGAGGGCTTGTTTTCTGTGGGACAGATTGTACTTCCTAGTGTCAGTATGTAATATCCCGAGCCATGTACTGGGAAGCTGGAAAAAAAATTCCAAATGCAACGAAATTGATTAAAAACATAATCTCCCCATTTTTTTATGTGCTGTTTCTGCAGCTTCCACTGTGCAGCACAAATAACACTTCCTCTTTATTCTTTGGGTCAGTACAGTCACTTATACCATATATCTTTTCATTGGTACCACTTTGGGAAATGTGCGACCATTTTTCCATTTCGGGTTCACCATATGGGATTCTTTTTTATTTTTTAGGAACTATGAGACTTGATTACCATTATATGTGTCTGTTTTCTGTTCTAGGAAAGGGGAGGGATGATTTGAACTTTGGAAGTTTTTTAAATTTATATTTAAAAAAGTGATTTTACCTTTTTTTTCAGCCTCCGACATGTTATTCTGCTAATTGATCTACAACAGCCATGAAAGCCCCGAAGATGAGGTCAGGGAGGGGGAGGGGGTTTTAACGACTTTAACCATTATGGCAGCACGCATGCACAACCATGGCACTTAGAAGGCTAATACCTGTGATCAATACCGATCATGGATGTCATGGATGTTAGTGGAGGGTGTTTTCTGCAGAATACAGCACTCACCCGCCTTGTATGGAGATGGCTCAGTCCATAAACCCTCTCGGCACAACAGTAAAGGAAATCTACCACTCAAAAAACACCTACACTCACTCCGCTTCTCTTCATCTGGGCTGCTGATTATTTACACCCCCGCACGTCCCGCTACCAGCATGGGAAAGGTGCGGGGGCATGCATAATTAGCAGCCCGGAGCGCCGGACATCTTGTCCCCGTGTTCTGTGCTGCTAATTATAAGTTTCTTTTCTAGGTGATCCCGGCGTGTCAAGACTAGTGACGGACAGCACCGGGATCAAGATGAAGAGGAATAATAATAATTCCTTTATTTGTATAGTGCACACAGATTACACAGCGCTTCACAAAGCTTGCCAAGTCAGTCATAGGAGCGGAGGTGAGTATTTGTAGGGTTTTTTTGTGTTTTTTGAGTAGTTGATTTCCTTTAATGACATTGTGCTATACTATTACAATTAATATTCACTGTTAATACCCCAATCTACCTATTCCCCGAAATCATTTGGCCGCTCTCCTCTGCACACAATGTAATTTAGTTAAAGGGATAGTCCCATTACAGAAAATTAATGTCATTCCTATCAATTCCTTACAGGTTTCTAGATCTATGCTTGCTGTCATTCCATAGAAAGCTTCTATGTTTACTTCCAGTGCACAGAAATCTGACCATGGTCACACAGGAGCACGGCTCGTTATATCACACACCTCTGATTACTCTCTATGATACTAATGAGCCGTGCACCTGTGTGACCATGGTCAGATTTCTATCCACTAGAAGTACACATAGAAGCTTTCAATCGAATGACAGCAAGCAGAGATCTAGAAATCCGTGAGGAATTGATACACAAAGTATATTGAAAAATTGTATAACTTTTTATTATAAAAACGATAACAATAATTTTCTGAAATGGTAATATTCCTTTAAGTGCTTCTTATACACAGAGGTTCAAAATCATACAGAATGTTCTATATGTCGTCTCTCTAGTTATTTGTAAGGCGGTGGAAAAGATGTCATTATCATGAGCATCTATGCTCCTCTTGATACATCCGATAATTTTATTTGCCTTGGCAGCAGCTCCCTGGCATTGGTTTCTAAAATTCAGTTAACTGTTCACAAAAGTATGCCCAGTGTTGTGGTGAAACGCCATCTAAGTGGGGCCATGTGCAGTGATGGCAGTTCCACGTGTCAGGCTTGCAGGTGTGGATCCCCTGGACCACTGCAGACGATGACACAAGCCACTACCTGGGACGGGAGTCTAAGTGGTACCCGGTTTTCACCAGAGCCCGCCGCAAAGACAAGTTAGACAAGCTGCGGCGAGGTACCACCAGGTCGTTCCTCAGGCGTGACTTGTCTGCAGTGGCGGCCAAGGTTGAGGTACAGGTACAGCAGACAAACTCGTAATCGAAGTCCAGGCACAGGGTCAGGGCAGGCGGCAGAGATGCAACGTCAGAGTCCGGTCCGGGTCAGCAACAGGAGGTCCAAGCAGAAGGGTACGGGAACACAGCACACAGGACAGCAGCACGGAGGAACACTGGTACACGGGAACACGGAGGAGCTCAGGTAACACTGGAACACGGAAGGACTCAGGAACGCAGGAGACACAGGAATCGCAGGCAAATCGCAGAATAGCTTTCTCTCAGGCTGTGAGGCACAAAGATCCGGCAAGAGACACAGGAAGAGGCAGGTTTAAATAGTTTAGCTGAAAATGGACAGCGCCAATTAGCGGCGCGCTGGCCCTTTAAATTTACTGAAGGTAGCGCGCGCGTGCTGCTGGAGTTGGCGTGGGAACGGGACGAGGTAAGTTTGAAGCCGGGGGACCGGGGAAGCAGTGAATTGAGGCACGGGTGCACCTGTGACCCGGGAGAGAGGTCGCAGAGGCACCCGTGATACCACGCTTCATTACTATGGTAACAGAGCAAGATCACCATTGTTAGATCACCACTGAGAGATCATGGGAGTTGTAGTATCCTAGTTTTAAATCATAAAACTATTTAAGCTCCATTTTCTTATTAATTACATTAAATTGTGATATATTCTTTTCTTTATAAAATGATGAGTTTTTGTATCAGATGTTCACATTCCCAGAATACCCCTTTAAGTGTTTTTCAGTTACAATTTCTCTGCGTATTGTACTATTTAATACACAAATGTGGAGCTTGTTTTTCCCCCTAAGTGTCTAACCCTACATTTATTCACACTAAGCTTTATTTGCAGTTTCTCCACCCGAGCCTCCAGCTTCCACAAATCCCTCTATAATATTATACTATCCACCTCTGTGTTGCTTACTTTGCTGAGCTTAGTATCATCTGCAAATATTGATTTTGTTACTCTGTAAAAACTCTGCAAGGTAATAAACATATTCAAATGAAAGTTCAATACTGACCCCTGTGGTACCCCATAGGTAACTGTGACCCAAACTGAGGATGAACCATCAGTTTACATCAGAGTTCATAACCTCATGCCTTTTGGTGCACCTGGACATACTTGTGGATGGAAAATAGAAAAGTTGAGGGATCGGCAGGCGTAGACACTTCCAGTCTAGCCGGTTGTGTCAACAAGGGCCCACACCACAGAACGAGTATCATGGTAAGCACTTTTTTTATTTTTTTATCTCCCCCACTTTCCCTTTAAGTAAGGAAGATGAAAGGGCAACTTCTTCTGTCCCCTTCCATTTTTGGTGCCACCCTACAACCTTTATTCCCATATTACAAATCGGCTCACCATAAGGATGAATCAGTCCGTCCCTTGGCTGGAGAGCGATGTATCTTCTGAGGTCAAGGCTGGGAGGGAGCAGAGATTTAGGTTTTGGGCTGCGAATACTCCCTATGGACAATAATGTGATCCTCTCTAGAACAGTGGTGGCTAAATATAACCTCTCTCAGCCACACAAGGCAACGAGTGAATCTATTCTCATCAGAAACTTTCCCTTCACATTTTATGATTGTATTACTTCATTTCCTCCCCATATAATGCACATTCCTCTCCATCCCTCGCTTTCCATCTCCTGTATTAAAGGGATCTATACCTTAGTTTCTCAGACTTGTAAGGGCCTTGGCCAATGTGGACCTCCTCCACCCTCGTAGGGTCCTCAGCCTGACATCTGTTCTTTTTGGCTTCCAGAGATAGACCGAGATATTTGTAGTAGTTGGAACTTAGTTTTTTCGGATACAAAGTTCCAAATTTCTTTGGATAGACAAAAAGTTGAAGGGTCATCCAAAAATTCCTTATTTTGTATTTTTTTAATAATAAAACCTAGAATATTCAAAATAAATCTACAAATATGACGAGTCTTCTACAGTGTTTGTACTCACTGCTCCCGCGATGCTGTTGCCACATGGATATAAATATGACGCAGCCAATCCATGTCCATGTAGGGTCATCAGGTAGAACCTATGTAATATATCGAAGCTTCCTCTAGTGGTGGCTCCAGGAATGACAAATTTCAGTTTTCATTAAAGGGGTTTGCCTATAAAAGACTGATCTCAAATCTCATCTTCTAATGATCTTTATACAATAAAGATATTTTTTAACTTTAACTTTTAACTTTTTTTTTACTTTACAATGTTACTCTTTGCTGTTTTAGCTCCTACCACTCAGTGATGGTCAGTGTAAGATTCCAGAGTCTCTAAGCAGACACTTCATGATCCCTCTAGTGCTGTGAGATGCTGTGCGCTGATAATGTGCTTAGATTTTCAGGTTACAGGGTTTACACAGGGTCTACACTTTTATTTCTGAACATTATACTAGTTTTTGACACATATAAAGAGAGATTTGACAGATCAGAGATGATGGATGTAACACACAATGACAGTCTCAGCTCTGCTAGCTCACCTATAACACACACAGCTCTGCTATATCCGCCTCCCTCCCGGATAAAGACCTTATCTTGCCTGTAGTTTGTAGAGTAAGTCTCTGCATACTGCTGCTTGCCGGTAGGAAGTGCCTGTGTCTGAGCTGGTCTTGTAATGCAGGGGGGAGGAGTAGGAGACAGAGAGCACTGCAGTGTGCAGACAAGAGAAGCTATTCATAAGAAGAATCCAAACAAAGTCAGAAGATTTAAAAATCTTATACACCAGGACTACTAGAGACAGGTTGGAATTATATCTGTGTGCACTTTCGTTAACCGTAATTAGAGAATGTGTTATTTTGTTATCCTGTGTCGGTAAAGGAGCACTTCTGTCATTTAGTTATTTTTTCATCATGCCTTCTTACTCCAAAATTTAGCTATGATCAACTTGGGATGGTCACTGATCTTCTACTCTTGTCCTTTACCACCTCTTTAGTGTTTTGGATGGGACCTTAGATCTGACCAATCCTCTGCCGGGCGTTTTCCTTTCCTCTCAACCTTCATTTGTCCAAGTGATGCATTGACACCACACAGGGGGGAGCTAAAACTGCTATTGTAGGTCCTGTCACAGAGTTATAATATAAAGATGACCATACAGCCTCCCTGACTGTATAATTAGGATCTCTTAGATGTTATTTAAATTAGATTAGATCTAAAGAGAAGGATAGTCACTCTTTCCTCCTAAACAAGCAGAGATGGTATTATCTCTAGCTGCCCATGTCATGCTGTGCTGAAGCATCATGAGACTGAAAACAGATCAGAGAAAAGATGAGGACTCTTTTATTATGTACACTGCTGTTAGGTAAGGGGTACAAGGGTGAAGATAAAGAGAACCTGTCTCTAGAACCCATCTCCAATTCTGTAGCTCGCAGAGACACAAGCTTGATGTAGTTTGGAAGATGGGATTCTTATCCTTAACAAGACACCAGAAACATGTTTCGAGCTGCTATAAAGTCCAAGATAGGGAAATATGAAGTTTTCCTCCCCGTCCAGCCTCTACAAGTGACACAACTCAGGCAAAAAGTGACTCCTCGCTGCTCATTTGTATTTGACTTTTGAGTAAATTTTGGTGGAGTTTTAGCTGTCCCTGATTAGTGCTAGCATTTCTCAATCATATGATAAGCACGGGGGGCTTCAGTTATTGGCCCCCGGACCCCCTTTGTTTTGTTTCGCTTAAAATGTTTGTAAATCCCTAAATGAGAAGAACTGGCTGTAAAAATACACAGTGCGTCAGAGTGGGGTACACTGGTGACATACATGACACACGTCTGATATATATCACTCACATCCCAGATGATTCCCATATGTCCAAGCAATTAACTCATAATGAAAAAATAAATCACTTTACAGAAAAATGAAATCACTTGTCAGCGCCCACGGAAGAGCCGAGCACCAAGCACCAAGCATGAAGATATGTTTATAGGGGACACAATTGATGCATTTTATAGAATCCCATTACCCAGAACACACAGAGTGATGGAGCTCATTGTTATTTCATGCAAAGCAATAAATGAGGAATTAGGTGACGAGAGTCATAATAATGTACAAGCAGTGTCCAATTATTCAGTCTCTATCTCATATCCATCCATCCAGCTATCTATCTATCTATCACATATCTATCTATCTATCTCATATCTATCTATCTTTCTATCTATCTATCTATCTATCTCATATCTATATATCTCATATCCATCCATCCAGCTATCTATCTATCTATCACATATCTATCTATCTTTCTATCTATCTCATATCTATCTATCTATCTCATATCTATCTATCTATCTCATATCTATCTATCTATCTCATATCTATCTATCTCATATCTATCTATCTCATATCTATCTATCTATCTATCTCATATCCATCCAGCTATCTGATAACTATCTATTTATCTATCTATCTATCTCATATCTATCTATCTCATATCTATCTATCTATCTATCTCATATCTATCTATCTCATATCTATCTATCTATCTATCTATCTCATATCTATCTATCTATCTATCTATCTATCTCATATCCATCCAGCTATCTGATAACTATCTATTTATCTATCTATCTCATACCTATCTATCTATCTATCTATCTATCTATCTATCTATCTATCTATCTATCTCATATCTATCTATCTCATATCTATCTATCTCATACCTATCTATCTATTTATCTATCTATCTCATATCTATCTATCTCATATCTATCTATCTCATATCTATCTATCTATCTCATATCTATCTCATATCTATCTCATATCTATCTCCTATCTATCTCCTATCTATCTCCTATCTATCTATCTATCTATCTCCTATCTATCTCCTATCTATCTATCTCATATCTATCTCGTATCTATCTCGTATCTATCTCATATCTATCTATCTATCTATCTATCTATCTCTCATATCTATCTATCTCCTATCTATCATATCTATCTCATACCTATCTATCTATCTATCTATCTATCTCATATCTATCTATCTCATATCTATCTATCTCCTATCTATCATATCTATCTCATACCTATCTATCTATCTATCTATCTCATATCTATCTATCTCATACCTATCTATCTATCTATCTATCTATCTCATATCTATCTCGTATCTATCTCATATCTATCTCATATCTATCTATCTATCTATCTATCTCATATCTATCTCATATCTATCATATCTATCTATCTATCTATCTCATATCTATCTATCTCATACCTATCTATCTATCTATCTATCTATCTATCTATCTATCTATCTCATATCTATCTGTCTCATATCTATCTCATATCTATCTATCTATCTATCTATCTATCTATCTATCTATCTATCTATCTCCTATCTATCTCATATCTATCTCGTATCTATCTCCTATCTATCTATCTATCTATCTATCTATCTGAAGGTCATTTATCTTAGTCTGATGCACCTTTTTTGGGCGTATCTGGGTATTTGCACAATTTCTGTGCCTTTTTGCCTCCGTTCCCTGGAGTTCTCCGTGAACAGTTTCCTGGTTTGCATGTAATAGCGCCATATAATGTCTGTAGAATCCCTCCTAGTGCCCGGAGTGTTTGTTTTCCCACTATTTCTTACTCATTCCTACATCTCATTTCTCTCGTTCATTACTGCTTTAGTGAAACCGTATGGAGCGGAGTAAGTCGTGTAAATATGTGTGTGGTTTAGTGGTATTTTATCTCACACATGGGGGTGGGGGTTATAGTATAATCATGTTCCTTTATTGAATAAATTGAAGAACTGTGTGTTACATCATATATCATTGATGACGGGCAGCCCATCAGACAATCATCATAAGGGGTCAATTAAGAGGATATGTATTGGAATTTCCCTGGACCACCCACCCACACTCACAGGAGGGGATCCTTCTTATTCCTAATATTATATGATGTGGCTACAGTGTCTAAAAAGACTTCAATATCAGTAACCACTTGGGCTTGGGTAGTCAACTGGTTGACCAGGGTCTGGATTTGGACTGTGCTGTCTAGTCTCCATGTTGGATGGACCCACAAACTTCCTCAAAAATTAGTCTCCGCTTCTCTCTGCCAAAGAGAGTAAGTGTTGGTATTAAGAGCTTTTTTGGGGGTTTTCTCACACCTGCCTTGGGAGTCCTGGAAACTCTTTTGAGTCTCTTTTGCATTGCCATTAATGCCAGATATCAGATGGTATCCGATCCCAGTTCCAGAACCATTCCATTCCAGATTGGAGTTGCATCTGTGCCACTTCTTGAGAAAGGGGTGCACATCAGCATGGGGGGATTATTTCTCTGCTAGTGCGGGAATGGCCACTTACAACAGTTATCTTAAATTTAGGTCAAGATGGTTCCAGATGTGAGGGAGAAATAGAGGAGTATTATGAGGTATTATGAGGTATTATGAGGCACAGGGACCACCTAATACTATCTGTTATACATTCTGTGCCCTGATCAATCCCTCTCAATCCCTGTCGTATCTGGTTACAGAAATTTTATAGATAATATTTAAAGAAAAATTTGGGCTGATTTTGGTATGTGAGAAGCCTCAGGCTGCTGACATAGAATCTCCACGTGGCTCACATTAGCAACTCCATATGTCTTACATTGGTAGCGCTCATTAGCAAATTTGTGTCTTTCCTTACATTTCTACTTGGCTTTCCATCTCAAAATGAGGGGCATACCATTTAGCAGTGCCAGATTATAGGAAAGGGCTCCAAGGGTGCGTGCCCTGGGGCCTCCACCAATTATGTCCTAAGGGGGGCAGTAGCAACACTGTCCAAGTGAGGCAGGTGCACATATCGCTTCCAGGTAATGTGAAAGTTAAGTCTATTCAGCTTTGGATTTGATATGGGAGTGCTCCCTGCGTTTTTTAACTTCATAATTATTGGTGGCCCTGTCCAGACCTGCTGGTTCTGTACCCCTCCTAGAAACATATTTACTCTGTAGATAGATAGGTGATAGATGAAAGAAAGATAACAGATAGAAGATAGATATGAAATAGATAGACATACAGATATATGATAGATATGAGATAGGTATGAAATAGATAGATAGATAGATAAATATGATAGATAGATGGATAGATAGATATGAGATAGATATGAGATAGATAGATATGAGATAGATAGATAGATATGAGATAGATAGATAGATAGATAGATAGATAGATAGATAGATAGATATGAGATAGATAGATAGATAGATAGGAGATAGATAGATAGATATGAGATAGATATGAGATAGATAGATATGAGATAGATAGATGATAGATAGATATGAGATAGATAGATATGAGATAGATAGATAGATAGATATGAGATAGATAGATATGAGATAGATAGATATGAGATAGATAGATGATAGATAGATATGAGATAGATAGATAGGAGATAGATAGATAGATAGATAGATAGATAGATAGATAGATAGGAGATAGATAAATAGATAGGAGATAGATAGATAGATATGAGATAGATATGAGATATATAGATATGAGATAGATAGATAGATAGATATGAGATAGATAGATAGATAGATAGATAGATAGATAGATAGGAGATAGATAGATAGATAGATAGATAGATAGATAGGAGATAGATAAATAGATAGATATGAGACAGATACATATGAGATTGCAGCTTAAAGAGTTGAGTAAAAAAAGATTGTTTTTTAATGCATCTTTATACTTTTTTTTTACATCAAAGTCTATCTGTGTGAATTATTGATGAAATTGTCTTCCAGGTGTTGCCTCCTGTAGCTCCTTATAAAGGGAGAGAGAAAATTTCATTAAAAATGGTTATAAATCATGGAAGACAAGACAAGGCGCAATAGGGCGGTATCCACATGATAGAAGAGACTTTAACTCATTAGGAAAGTTTTTGAGGAAGTTAGAAAATCATCTATTTACTTGTCTTCTGTGACCCCCAGAGCGATCAGTTGATTGCCGGGTGTTAAAACTGCAATGACCTCTGCAGGAGAAATGTGGTATTACATAACAACCATTCATGTGAACGTAATAGGATAAATTTCAAGTCCTCCAGGAGGAAAACTCCAAGTACTGTAACTCACAAAGGAAGGTTACCCTTTTAATGCCCACATGTCCTCAAAGAGTAGATGGACTGAGGTTGTCATCATGAAACAACCCTTTAGGAGAGAAGTGCAGATCCTTCCTCTATCTTTTCACATCCAATATTGTCCCAGCAAGGTCTCAATGCAATAAAATTAAATCCCCAAAAATTGAAACACTCCCAGATCTGCCAGATTTTTGGTGAAACTAAAGCTCATGACTGGGGGGGGGGGATGTTGGGTCTTGTACCCTGTGACTCTGCCCAATTTTACCCATTGTTCCTATGTACAAATGCCCCTTAGTAGTATTTGCCAAAGCACAGTTAATGGGCCCCCTATACAAAGTGTAGTGTGCTGGCTCCTAGATAGTCTCCTGCTTTGTGACCCCCACAAAGTATCTGCCCATACCCACTGTGGAACCCCACATTATAATGTCCCCAAAATAGACTTTATAGTACAATAATCCCCTATGCCCCTAAAGAGAATGATGTTCACCAGTGAAACAGTGAGCTGTTAAAGTATCTCCGTTCTACTCTGTTTCCCTTGGCTGCCGCTATCATCATGGGCCTCCCTCATAACATCTGCCGGGGACTAGTCAAATACATCAGGAGTTCCCCAGGGGGAAACCTTGTCACCAGTGCGGCCACCTCCTCTCCATGCATCTCCTTGCCGGCCCAGGTGGGTGTGGATGATGCCCCCAAGACTCCTATGGCTCAGCCGCCATATAGACGGCTACTCTGGGTTCCAGTCTCCTGGTGCCCCCACATGCTGTCGGTCCTAGGGGGATGTTACGTGATACACCAATAATTTTGTCAATTCTCATGAGTGGTTTTCTATCCGAGATTATTTTGTTGGAGCCCTTCTACCTGATAAGTCACATTCCCAATTTGGATTATTTTTGGGTATCGCTTAAAACCTAAAAAGGTCCTGTCCTATTCATAAGACTAACATTTTGTTTTATTTACAGAACAGCCCCACTCTTGACCATAGACTGTATGAGGTATTGCAGCTCAGTGCTATATAAAGAATGTAATAATCTATGTATATTATTTGCTGCACGACCCATGTCATACAGGCCACTTTTCCTCTGAGTGTTCCTAATCCTTTTATCAGCCTTTTATATAAATTGGTTTTGAAGAACCCTTCAGAGAACAATTACTCTTACACAAGGAGCTGGCAGGTTATCTGCACATTCTTCCCATTTGCCTAATTAGGTCATTGGGTTTCTTAATGTATGTTGTGGTAGAGATTCTCATGACATTGGTAGGATCTGAAATAAGTGCAAATGTCTCCATACACGAGAGGAGACCACATGAGAAGACCACAAGATGAGAGTTCTTTTTAAAGGGGTTGTTTTGTGGGAGGACCAATTTCACAGATACATATATCTATAGAGTTTTGCCTCAATCTTCTGTTTTTTCCATGAAGTTCCTTATGCCCCATGGATGGAGGTAGAAACCATGGTGGACCAAGAACGTCAGTGAGGACCTTACATAAATGCCCCAGATCTACTGATTCTTAGGTCTTGAGTGTTGGTGACCAAAACCAAAGAATAAAAAGATGACACCAGCAGGAATCAACCCAAATCGCATCAAATTAACAAACATAAATGACCTTGGAAGAAATGGTTGAGACCAAATATTACTTGACCATCCTTAATCCACCAGACCTGAAGACTCTTTACATTGGCTCAACTGTAGTACTTATAATTATCATTAAGATATTTCAAATACATATTCACTTTATACCACTGATATTTATAAAGGGTCATCTTTATATCCAAATCCTCTACCATTATTGGCCCCAAACCCTGACCCTTATGTAATTACACAGAACAATACCCTACACTAGATAAACCCCCCCCCCCCCACGTACATGCCCTTTTGCCCTCACCTAAAACACCCCCTATGTTGTTGCCCCCACTTATAGTGTCCACCTCTCACTAATAATCTCCCTCTTTCTTCCCCGTTTTAGGTCTTCCTTCATGCCCTCATTTATTATTTACTTAACCTCATTCACCTACAGCTGCTTTTCTTGTGTGTCTGACACAAAATAGTGGGATAAATCCCAAATTATAGGACTGTGCTGTTATACCCACAATAAATTTTGTACAATTTCTGTAAAAAACGCGCTCCCAATTCCTACATCGCTTCAGTACTTCTGGTCCTCAGCCATGTGCCCAGCCAGAAATATCTGAGGTTCACAGGACCTCCTTCAACCAATGAGTGGCATCTTCTGACCTCAAGCCAACAAAGGAAAGTAAAGTTCCGTGGTCAGAGGAAGTGATTTCTGATGAGGCCGTGTCAGGACTGGGAGTCTGTGGACCCTCTGGACCACCGCGGGAGGTGGTACTAGCCGACCTGGGACCGGAGTCTAAGTGGAACCCGGTGTTCACCAGAGCCCGCCGCAAAGCGGGATGGGCTTGATGCGGCGGGTAACCACCAGGTCGTTCCACCGGTGCGACTAGCCTGCTGCGGCTACCAAGGTAGTAATACAGGAGACAGTCTGTACACGGAGTGACGGGAGGAGAATAGCACTGAAAGGCACACCAGGACTCACGTCAGTAATCGCAGGAGCTGGCACACAGGAACGCAGGACCACTGTGACGGACTGGCACACAGGACCACAGGAACAGACTGGCACACAGGACCACAGGAACAGACTGGCACACAGGACCACAGGAACGGACTGGCACACAGGAATGCAGGAACGCAGGAATCACAGGAGCTTTCTCTTCAGGGAAGTATGAAGATCCGGCAAGAGCAATAGGAAGAGGCTGGAATTTAAATCAGGCCAGCGCGCTGGCCCTTTAAATCTTAGCGAGCTGCAAAGGACGCGGGAGCTGCGGAGGACGCCGCTGTAGCTGGGGGAGGTGAGTACAGCCGGCCACCGGAACATGGATAGGCAAGGGTGCACCCGCGATCCGAGAGAGGGATCGCGGGAGCACCCGTGACAGGCCGTTCCTTGGCCAAAGGAAGTCCTGCTATCTCGTGGAATTCCTAGCTGGCTACAGAGCTGAAAACTGGTAGTACCAGAGTGACCCAGGAACCTGGAAGCCATAGCGGGGTTAGTCTGTTAACAAACCTGTGATATACCCTTTCAAAGTAGAAGGCGTCTATGAGTCAGGAATTGGAATCGCCTTGAGCTAGCGCCACCTTGGACCAGGAGCTGAATCTCGGGCAATCAACTGATTGTCCATGCAAAGGTATTTTGAAAGGGACTGTCTTTGATAGAAAAATCCTTTCTACATCTTTCCTAAAATTTCCAAAAATTCCTAAAAGTAGAATATTCCCTCCGGTAAGATAGAAATTTGGACTGAAATTGTAGGTTTTTTTTAATAGCCTAAACTATTTTTAACTGAAGTTAAAATTGACCCTAGATGTACCCTCTGGAAATGAAGGCTGATCCCTTGGTGGAGTAAAGGGTCAACAAAAGACAATAAAGCCTACTGAAGGTCCAGGTTCTATCATTGTGACACCCATTGGTTCTGCAACACTTCACGCTGGGTCAGTACTGTCAGCGGCCATAGGACACATTACGTCCAATCAGTGGCCTCTCCATGACCCTCACGGTTTTTTCCCTGGACTCACGTCACAATTGCCTGCCTTTTCATGGAACACTCACAGCTAATTTTCCAAGGTGTCAGTCAATTCCACAGCCCAGAAATTTCAAGAAAATTTGAGACTTAGCGATTTTCTGCGCCACTAAAAAGTCCAATTTCATAAAGATATGTTATATTTATTCGTCCCTAAATCCCTGTTTTTACAGATGTAGGAAAAATTCTCTATATGAGGCCGGTATTCATGTGCCGCATACCACAAACACGCTGCGAGACGGCAACACATCTCTGTAATCTCCGCGGAGTCTCGGCACTACACACATTTGCTTTCTTTAGGGACTAATGGGTGATAAAAGGAAGAAAAATAAATGAACCCCTAATAACATGGCAGCCAATTTCCTCGTCGGGTGATGTGTCTGTTTGCTTAAGTCCAGTACAATCAGCTCCTTATGAGTTGAGCCGTGACAGATCTCCCAACGTGGCTGAAGCGCCTTTATAACGAATGAGATTAAGGAATGAATGTGACTCGAGAATTATAACGGTGACTAAGCGGTGAATGGAGGCATTGTGGCTGTGGCAAGATGCGGCAAGTAGGGGAGGATTTGTCTCTGCACCTGACAACAAATACCAGGAATTAGAGGAAAATGATGCGTTTTGTAAAGGGATTAGAGATTATGTAATATCACTTATAACGTGGTTATCCGACATCATATAAATTCTTGGTAATTGCTTATTATTCTCATGTAATGTACTGATCTCCTATCCATAGGAGAGGACGTAGGTGCTGGACACACTGATCCTTTCCAATGGATGAGCAAGTCTAGGGGAGCAACGAGACTTGGGTATTTTTGGCCCTCCTGTGCACTTGGCCCGGGGGAAGGGGGTCAATTGATTCTCTTTTTTTCCTCTATCATGGATTGGTCATCTGAATACACTATTAGGAGAGCCTACAAGTTTACTACACATTGTCAAAGGGGTCGTCCATGACTTAGATATTGATACCTATTCTCAGTACCGGATTGGCGCAAGGTCAACATACAACGTCCCTAGAGGCATAACTTGAAAATGCTGGGACCAAATGTAAAATCTACACATTGGGGGTCATTTACTAAGGGCCCGATTCGCGGTTTCCCGACGTGTTACCCGAATATTTCCGATTTGCGCCGATTTTCCCTGAATTGCCCCGGGATTTTGGCGCACGCGATCGGATTGTGGCGCATCGACGCCGGCATGCACCCGACGGAAATCGGGGGGCGTGGCCGAACGAAAAACCCGGCGGATTCGGGAAAACCGCCGCATTTTTTAAAAAAAATGTGTCGCGAAAATTGCACTTACCTTCACTCAGCCCGGCTCGGTGAACTCCAGTGCGTTTACAATGCTCTTCAGCGCAGCAGCGCCACCTGGTGGACGGCGGAGGAACTACCTTAATAAATCCCGGCCGGACCCGAATCCACCGCAGAGAACGCGCCGCTGGATCGCGAATGGGCCAGGTAAGTAAATCTGCCCCATGGTCTCCATGTTACGTTGCTTAGGGTATTGGTCAGCAGTGATGAGCAGACCCAAACTGCTAAGCGGTGGTTTGGCTCAAACCTGCCCCCTGTCAGTAATGCCCACAATTGGTGCTGGCACCAATGACAGGTGTTAACTGTTTAAATGGGAACGACAATCCTCCCCATAATGGAAGCGGTCAAGCTGGAGAAATCACAGTTGTGACTGATGGGGGTTTTAAAATTCGGGAATTTTTAGTGGTTCGCTCATCGCTATTGGTCAGTTCATATAGGGAAGAGGCAACTGAACATCCCCAGCGGGGCCTAGCCTTTTTGGGCTTGGGGGTAGCTGGTTTCCCTTTGGTACCTGAGTGGACAGGGTCACGGTGCTATGTAGCGTTGGAACAGGCCTCATCCACGCCTGGCAGGTGTCAGGTAAAATTACAAGAAAGGAGGGAGAGGTGTAGGATTGTTATCCCTGGGGCAACACTGATGTAGCTGTAGGGATCCCTAGCCAGACGCTTCCGACGGCTCCCCTCTGCACCCACGTCATAGATCATCCTGATTTAAACGCTGAACAGTCCACGGAGTCAGAAGCAGACAGTTCCACGCACAGTGTTGTGGTCCCTTTAAGAAAATCATTCCCCTTATTTTTATTGTTAGTCCAAAATTCTTAGAGTAGCCTTTTAAGGAAGTGCCATGTAACAGTCTTCATCATTGTGTAGTACAATAAGGTTTATCTATCTGGGGTATAGGAGTCAACAAAGTTTCGAGTTGTTTAAGTGGATGTCAGTGAATAGAAAAACATGGCTGCGTTTTTTCCAAAGACAGCTGATTACGGGTAGTGCGTGGTATTTCTATACAGCTGAGCTGCAATATCTTGGTCAGGTGTGACAGAATATAAGTCCAGCTCTATTCTCTATGTAGTGGTCATAGCCAGGAACTGCACCTTAGCTCCCATTTACTTCCCTTTAAGTCTCTGAGAAAGTATCTGCAGTGAACAATGGCTCATTTCAAGACATAAACCGACGGCTCACCCAATTGCTTAAGACATGGGACCGCCCCGGGGCCGCAGAAAGCTCATTTAAAAATATTTAGAGGAATTGACATCTGTCCAAACTTCCTCTGTGCTCCAGGCATCTGAGCAATGCGTCTCTTCCCTGTATACATTCAGCAATGTTTAGAAATGTGTAGAAAGATGAGTGATTGGCGTAAACACGGAGGTACACAACGTCTCAACTGCTTAGATACCAGCAAGGGGGGAGAAGCCCAAACATCAGTCCAAAAATTTTTGGGATAAAGTCACAGTAACTTGAAGGAAAGATATATTATTTATCCGATGCATATCCATATATAATATATAATTATATAACTGGCGGCCAACAGCTTTCCATTCTATGTACAGTATGCGTCACCCCCATACACTAATAATGTACATATATATTAATATATAATTACCAGACCCCCATAAAACATCCTTTAGGCTACCCTAAAATCTTATTAGATTTCTAACACAGTTTACTAATCTCTTGGGGGGTTCCAGAACCATTCTAGAATGTTAAGGCATAAAATATATAGTATACACTCACCGGCCACTTTATTAGGTTCACCTGTCCAACTGCTCGTTAACACTTAATTTCTAATCAGGCAACTCAGTGCATTTAGGCATGTAGACATGGTCAAGACAATCTCCTGCAGTTCAAACCGAGCATCAGTATGGGGAAGAAAGGTGATTTGAGGCCTTTGAACGTGGCATGGTTGTTGGTGCCAGAAGGGCTGGTCTGAGTATTTCAGAAACTGCTGATCTACTGGGATTTTCACGCACAACCATCTCTAGGGTTTACAGAGAATGGTCCGAAAAAGAAAAAACATCCAGTGAGCGGCAGTTCTGTGGGCGGAAATGCCTTGTTGATGCCAGAGGTCAGAGGAGAATGGGCAGACTGGTTCGAGCTGATAGAAAGGCAACAGTGACTCAAATCGCCACCCGTTACAACCAAGGTAGGCAGAAGAGCATCTCTGAACGCACAGTACGTCCAACTTTGAGGCAGATGGGCTACAGCAGCAGAAGACCACACCGGGTGCCACTCCTTTCAGCTAAGAACAATAAACTGAGGCTACAATTTGCACAAGCTCATCGAAATTGGACAGTAGAAGATTGGAAAAACGTTGCCTGGTCTGATGAGTCTCGATTTCTGCTGCGACATTCGGATGGTAGGGTCAGAATTTGGCGTCAACAACATGAAAGCATGGATCCATCCTGCCTTGTATCAACGGTTCAGGCTGGTGCTGGTGGTGTCATGGTGTGGGGAATATTTTCTTGGCACTCTTTGGGCCCCTTGGTACCAATTGAGCATCGTTGCAACGCCACAGCCTACCTGAGTATTGTTGCTGACCATGTCCATCCCTTTATGAGCACAATGTACCCTGTAACATCTGATGGCTACTTTCAGCAGGATAATGCGCCATGTCATAAAGCTGGAATCATCTCAGACTGGTTTCTTGAACATGACAATGAGGTCACTGTACTCAAATGGCCTCCACAGTCACCAGATCTCAATCCAATAGAGCATCTTTGGGATGTGGTGGAACGGGAGATTCGCATCATGGATGTGCAGCCGACAAATCTGCGGCAACTGTGTGATGCCATCATGTCAATATGGACCAAAATCTCTGAGGAGCTTCCAGCACCTTGTTGAATCTATGCCACGAAGAATTGAGGCAGTTCTGAAGGCAAAAGGGGGTCCAACCCGTTACTAGCATGGTGTACCTAATAAAGTGGCCGGTGAGTGTATGTTTTGACTATAAGCAGGTTCCACTAGAGGGCGCAAAGGAGCATGCTGCATACATGTTTATCATAGAGTGTAATGTATCAAATGTATGCGAGAGGCTCACAAGCATCCCTCAGTGGTGATCACAGGCAGGTAGAATTTTATATCTTAATAATAATTCAGAGGATTTGCATCTCTGCACCAGAAAGACAAAGCCACAATCCGTTTTGATAAAAAGATGAATCGGCACAGATTTTTGGATAGAGATAGAAGGGTGGACACTCTCTTAGGGAAACAAATAAATCTGCATGTAATTACTATGTAATATTACTTGATTAAATAATGGCTTTTCTTCTTTAAAAACAAGAGCAGGAAACTGGGACTTAAGTTCTGACCCAGACCTCGACATTCCAGCGTCCATAGAAATATGTGGACTGGCGTGAGCTTTCTTGGTGTCACCCAAGGTTATGAAGAAAGCACAATATCTACATAGTTTCCCTGAGCAACTGGTAGCACGAATTTAAGAAAAATATTTTCCTTTAATTCAGGAAATTGAAGAAACATTAACATGGTCCTGATGGTGGAATTCCCAGGGCAATCCGAAACTACTTGTGATGGTACCGCAAATCCTAAGACATTTGTAACCGTCATACGACCTCTTCAGGGTGGAAACAGATACCAGTCATTGGTAAAGTGGGTGTTATGTCTCCCGAAAACTATGTTTTAACAAAACTGTTATATTATATGATGTTTTTTTAACCTTGTTTTGACTGCTAAGAGGTATAGGAATGCAGACCTTCTTACGACCTATTTTTAAGAAGTAGATGTTGAAAAAATGGACATTCCCTTTAAAGGGGTTGTCCCAAGTATCCACTGGAACCTAGTTGATCAGTGGGGTTCTGACTGCGGGGACCTTCAGTGATCCCGAGAACAAGGATCCCTTTTTCATTAATGGGTGGAGCGATCTCATGATCGTTGGGGGTCCTAACAGTTGGACCTTCATCGTTCAGCACGTTAACGCTTATTCTGTGTAAAGGGGTATTCTCATCTGGGCATTCACATTTAATTTAGTTTATCTGCCACATACATAAATTTCTTCAATTGGATGATATTTAAAAAAATAAATACCTGTGTGAGGATAATTTCCAATAATTGTAGCCAATTTGTCCCTTGGAAATGAGTAACGAGCTGTTGGATACAACCACCACTGCACCCTGGCAGCAGTGGACAGTCATGCTCTATTGAACCCTGCCTGAGCACATGGATTCAGTGTTCATTACCACAGGACGGCTGCGGGACATGTAGCAACTCCTCGCATTTCATATGCAAAAGCTATTTGTTTCTTTGAGCAATCATTCAAGCAAGGGTGGTCGTATCCAATGACAATCTCATTTCCAAGGGACAACATGGCTTAATAACATTTATGAAAAATTATCTTCACACAGATACATTTTATCAATTGCATATTATTGAAAAAAAATGTATCTATATGGTATATGAATTAAATTAAATGAAATTGCCCAGATGAGAATACCCATTAAATACTTGGGACAACCCCTTTAAGAAACTGTAAAGAGGTATTAACTCCAGAAGAAACCGTTGGATAGAAGATATATGTGGAGTTTTCTCATTTTGTTTATATGTCCACTGAGACAACAATTAGTAGAACGAGAGTGACCACAGTATTATTACTTACAAAATTCGGCAGAGAGGTCGTTGCAAACATATTAGGGAACCAACTACAGATCTTCTGAGCATTTAGGCTTTAGCGATACTCAGTCTTCATGTAATCCCAAACAGCCTGAATGATGTTAAGATCAGGGATATATGGGAGCCATACTATCACTTACAAATGTTTCTGAAGGAACTCAGCTGGGAGGTCGTTCCACACATCTTGGAGAGCTGAAGATTTGGGGTTTTGAAGTTATTTCAGTCTCTTCATGTAATACCATGATATTGAGATCAGAGCTTTGTGAGGGGCTTAACATCACTTCCAGACTAGTTCTGAAGTAACTCGGCCGGAAGATTGGTCAAGAAATCTTAGAGAAAGAACCAACCACATATCACTTACAGAAAGTTTCTGAAGGAACTCAGCTGGAAGGTTGTTCCACACATCTCTGCATGCAATGAATGATATTGAGATCAGAGCTCTGTGGGGTGCACATCATCACTTTTAGATTAGTTATATTAGGATCTCAGCAGGGAGGTTGTTCCAAACATCTTGGAAAACTAGGTCTTCTGTGGATTTAGTTTTTTGAAAATCCATTAGTCTCTTCAGACAGACTGGATGATGATAATATCAGGGTTCTGTGAGTCGGGGATATCACGCCAAATATGAATTTTATTTGAATTTCTCTTTTGTTAATTTAACAAGCTTCATTTTGTTGTTAAAAATAACACTTTCATTAACACTTTTATTTTTAACTTTGCAGCATTTTTTTCCCCCCAAACCTGCCTAAAACTTTTGCACAGTTCTTTATAATATGATGAAAGATGTCATATTTGGGTGAAAATAAACTTATTTTTTTTTTGTTCAAGTCAAGGAATGTAATAAACTTTGATATTTATTGCTTCCACGTGAGGAAACCGCTTATATCAGCCATAAAAATATCCTACAAAAAGGGAAGGTTTTACTCATAGGATATGACTTAGTCGCATGTTATTATAGTAACAATACCATAAAAGCTGATAATATGCAAAAACAATAAAAAAAAAACACTTAATAAAGTCAAACCCCTTTAATGTTTATGGGGCCTGAGGTCAGCCCTATAATTCATTGAATAGAAATGCTGCAGCCCCCCCCCCCCCCCCCCCGGTTTGTTATGAGTCATTTATGAGTTTCTATATCTCCCCTAGGTTGTTTCTACGCCTGAGCTGACAATCTGTTACTATTTACGTGATGTAAGATTGGGAGCAGCAGGAGGCCATACACAGCGTAGATCTCCCTACTCCACACTACATCTGGCCCTGGAGTAGCTGCTCGGATCAGTATTGGCTTAAAAATCAATTTACAAGTTTAAAAAGAAAAATTTTAATATCTCTTAAAAATTGGAATCGGAGGCAGATTGGGATGATGAGCCCCTTGTACAACCATTGTTGTCAGGAAACACCAAGTTTGGGACTGTTTGGCACTTGGCTTCAGGACCTTCACCTAAGTGGTCCTGTTTTTTGCCTTTTGGCATTCTGGTAGTTCGAATTTTTGTTCCACAAAATACATTGGGGCAGATTTACTTACCCAGTCCAGTCGCGATCCCGCAGTGCGTTGTCCAAAGAGGATTCCGGTTCTGCCAGGATTCACTAAGGTCGTGCACCCGATATCCAGTAGGTGTCGCTGCTGCGCGGAGGTCCGCCGGAGTTCACCTTCCTCTTCCCAGTGCGTGTGAGTGCTTGATTTTGCGACACTTTGTCTTTTAAATTCCGCAGAATTTAAAAAACGAAAAGTGTCGCAAGATCAAGCACTCACACGCACCAGGAAGAAGAAGGTGTACTCCGCGTGAAAGCCGGCGCGATTGCGCTGAAATCCCATCGCGTAGTAAATGAGCCCCACTATACCCCTTGCACAGGATAGTGTGGGACCATGCAAGGGAGGATTTACCCATGAATGAATGCCACACATGAGGCTGGTGAAAAGAACAACCAGTTGTAGGAACCAAGGAGGAGCGAGAAGAACATCCACTTCTTCTCTGTCCACCTCTTGGTTTAGTCCAGGGGCGTAACTACAGGTAGTAGCCATAGAAGATGATACCCAATCTGACAAACTGAAGAATAGAGGATAGACTGTATGTAATATGCTACACATAGTATACCATAATGAGTGTATAACAGTGCACATGATACACAGTATACAGTAGCAGCAGAGCTAGGAATCTCTCATCTCATACTTTCTGCTGTCTACTTCCCCCCCTGTGGTCAGCAGCTATAAATTTATGTGTGTATATAACAATAATTCTTTATTTATATAGCGCACACAGATTACGCAGCGCTGCACAAAGCATGACAAATCAGTCCCTGTCTCCATGGGGCTCACAATCTAAACAACCTAACAGTATGTTTTGGCGTGTGGGAGGAAACCGGAGGAACCAGAGGAAACCCATGCAAATACAGAGAGAACATACAAATTTTTTGCAGATGTTGACCTGGGTGGGATTCGAACCCAGGACCCCAGCGCTGCAAGGCAGACGTGCTACTCACTCAACCACCGCGCCGGCATATTAGGGAACCAACTACTGATCTTCTGAGCATTTAGGCTTTAGCAAAATTCAGTCTTCATGTAATCCCAAACAGTCTGAATGATGATAAGATCAGGGATATATAGGAGCCATACTATCACTTACAAAAAGTTTCTGAAGGAACTCAGCTGGGAGGTTGTTCCACACATCTTGGAGAGCTGAGGATTTATGTATGTATAATTGTATGTGTGCATGTGATATGTGTATTCTCTATGTGTGGGATATATGATGTGTATATGCTGTAAGTGTTTTCACATATATATATATATATATATATATATATATATATATATATATATATATATATATTTTGTATATGTGATGTATATATACTGTATGTGTGTATATGTGATGTTTATATGCTCTATATGTGTTCATACAGTGTGTATATGCTATGTGTGTGTATAATGTGATGTGGATATGTTCTATGTGTGTGGATATGATGATTGTGAATGGTGTGTATATACACTATGTATGTGTGTATATGCTCTATGTTTGTATCTATTCTCTTTATGTGCGTACATATGCTTCATGTTTGTATATGGTGTTTGTATGCTTTATGTGTGTATGTGGTGTCTGGTGTGTATGTCTTAGTATGGAGGAAATTTGCTTACCGAAATTTCAATTTAGTCCGTGAGGCAGCACACATATGGGATTTATCCCCTAGGTACAACTCAGAAGAGAACAGGTTAACAAGCAGTAGTAGACAATTAAACAATTAGTGTCTTGGCTGACTCCCCCTATATAAGGCCGGAGCACACACACAACCCTTGTATCGTATATAGCAATAACGTTTCATCATTTAAGGGCGGGAAAGCTGTGCTGCCTCACGGACTAAAAGAAATGGAAATTTCGGTAAGCAAATTTCCTCCTTCTTTTTCGTCCGTTCGGCAGCACACATATGGGATGTAGCAAGCAGTACTTATGGGGAGGGATCTTAGTCGCCTGCTGAAGCACCGCCTTGTGTAAGACTGAAGCCTTCAGAGGCAGAGAAGTCCATCCTGCAGAGATTTATAGATGAGGATGGAGAGGACCACGTGGCTGCTCTGTAGAACTGATAGACGTGACAGAGCTCAGCTATAGGAGCTGATGTAGACTTGGCTCTCAGCTGGTCTGGAGCTTCATGACCAAAGAGACTCTACAGCATCTCATGGAGTCAATGATCCATGTGGACAATTTGCCCCCTTATATAAAAATTTTTTGAAAATGTATTGTTTAAAAGAATTGTTCTGAAGACTGTAGAAATGGTTGGATGAAGGCCGAGCAGGAAAGTAACATGATGCTTTCTGGTAGGAATCCTTGAAGGACATTGCTTGGAGTTCTGCAGTCCTCCAGGACGATGTTGTGGCCATCAAACATGATCATGATAGGCGGCTTTTGAGGATTCTTCTGGCCTTAGGCTTTTAGTGCAGCCAGACGATATATCCTTTGTGAGTAGGCGCCCTGGACCAGGATGTGTCATGTGACGTCACATGTCTTCATGCAGGAAGAAGATAGGGCGGCCCGCTGCCTGGACACACAGGTGGAGCCAGGTGCGGCAGGCTTAGGGACGGGCAGCCCTCTCAGCAGTGCGGCTGCAGCAGCTATGGTCAATAGGGCCAGGCCCACCTAGGTACACGACGTGCATAATTTATGATTCGGTCGTGTGTCCTGGGCTGGCCATTAGCATCACTGCTACGGTTGGTACAGCGATAGTAACGCCACTGATAGCAAATATTCTGGATATCAGAAATATGACTAAGGACATCAAATGTCAACAGCTGAAGATTCGCCTCTGCTTATTGCAGGGTTTTGCATACTCTTGTAAGTTGGAGACTTCAGGAACATTTTTATAGTAAATGACTTATGTAGGCAGCAGCACATTGTGATAGACGCGTTAGAATAATAACATATAAGTATTGTAACGCTGGTCTGATTGGCTCACAATATCTTCTCTTGAGTGTTCCATGACTTATGATCCTCATCATCTCCTACATGGGACCCCAGCCTCAGAAAGACGTATCCCTCTGGCTAATGTGCGAGGATGAAGAATCCAGAATTTTCTTGCCATAAATTATTGCGACTGGTTCCTCCATTTCAGATATGGGCTTTGCTCATTGCACTACATCTATGGTAACAGACATTTGGCCAGTGCTCTTGTCACTCACTAAGTTTTGTTAGCTGAAGTCAGGGGAAATATTTATAGACTTTCATTACTCTTCTTCAAATTTGAAGTTGAAGATTCAGAAGTTCCATGGAAATAACCAGTCCTCCAGGTATGGAACCTTTAAGGACATGACTGGCAATGCAGTGGGCAGGAGTCTGAAGCGCTATCCCGATGTTCTCCCGATGTGGAGGCAGGATGGGAATATGAAGATCTGATAGGACAGTTGATGCCGCGCAGTGATACCTCTGAGGCAGAGATATACAACTAGCAGATTGCTGGTCAGCATCTGTCAGGTGGGAAGGTTACAGAGTCTATACTTGATGTATTGTAGAGGACACCAGGCGTCTGATAAAGACTTTGGCCAATCTGAAACGAAGGACCTCCTTCTTATTTTTGATATTCCACCAGGCCAGATGCACTAACTCCCACGGTTTTGAGTTTAGTGGCTTTTTACCTACTCATGGAAGGTGTTGCCTGTGTCTGAACCGACCCTGTGTACCAAGGCGATGTGATGGAACGACAAACTCTTCCTGGATTTTTGAGTCTTTAGATCTTGAAAGTTCAAATAATCCTTTTGGTGGAGCGTCCTTATTCCAGAGCTTTGTCCATACAGCTCTTCTTGCCACGACCAAAGCAACCAGGACTTCAGAGGGATCCTTAATGCTGGTAATAGAAGCATCAGATAGCTACTGTGACAGGTCACATGGCCAGTGGTGGCACAGATTTCATCCCTTGGTCACTGGACCTCTAATGCCGTTATCAGGTGTGGTCCATCCACGCTGAAAATATATAGACAGGACTGGGTGAGTAGGGAAGACGTCATCATCAGTGACTGAAAAGTAGAGTCATCCTTTCCCTGTTGTTTCCCTTCAGGATCTTTAGTGGATTCCACTGGTGGTTACATTCTCCTTCCTCAGAAGGAAGATCTGGTCTGGGGCATCAGATTTAATCTCTGAGATTTAATATTCCTATAAACAAGAATCTGCAATAGAGAATGATGTCTGGAGATCCAGAAGAAAAGGAGATGATCCATGACAAGAAGGCTTGGGCCTGGGATCTGTGTGGATCTCTGGATCTGTATCCTGGGGTAACACAGGAGAATAGATACAAGACTCATTCTTAATAGACAATGGGTTAGGACATAACCTCTGCCTAGTTTTTCTCCTCTTTCCACCTCTCATAGGGTTCTGTGACAGCCGCTCAGGAGAGGACGTCTAGTGAAAACACAAAGGACACATTAGTATGAGGTAAAGATGTGTACAGACGAGCCATATGCAGGTAACATCACTTTATGAGGAGTTCTGCTGCCGGGATATGAGAGGATCACTCTCCAATGCCATTCATGTAGAGCAGAATATGGAGAACATACATAGAAGCAGAACTTAGAGATTCTGGTATCAGTCCGCTCTGTATCATTATTACAGTATGTCACTATGTATACAGATCATAGATACCTGCACATCTCACCAGAGGATGTGGGTACAGTGTATAACACACAGGCCATGCTCATTACTTACCGGAGGCCGAGTGCATGCTCATTACTTACCAGAGGCCGAGTGCATGCTCATCACATACCAGAGGCTCATTACATACCGGAGGTCTAGTCCAGAGAAAATGGTTAGTAAATCCAGTGTAAAGATCACAGATTATACACATGAAATACCGGTAAGATAATTCTAATTCAAGCAGAGCTCACAGACTCTGCATATAAACCCTGGAGCCAGGGCGCAGGAGTGACCTGAAATGCAATAAAGTTCTATGCATTTAGCAAGGTAGACATTATTATTATACCTGAGCATTCAGCAAGGATACATAGGAGACATTAGACCTGAGCATTCAGCAGGGATACATAGGAGACATTAGACCTGAGCATTGAGCAGGTAGACATTATACCAATGCATTCAGCAGGGATACATAGGAGACATTAGACCTGAGCATTCAGCAGGGATACATAGGAGACATTAGACCTGAGCATTCAGCAGGGATACATAGGAGACATTAGACCTGAGCATTCAGCAGGGATACATAGGAGACATTAGACCTGAGCATTGAGCAGGTAGACATTATACCAATGCATTCAGCAGGGATACATAGCAATTGCTGACACATGTGCACAAGAAACACCAGAATGTCCAGGACAGGACAATCTATATCCCAGGAGCTCATAATCTATATTCCAGGAGCTGACATGTAATGCTCCCTGTACTGTAAGTGATAGCAGGACATGCAGAAATCTCTGTACAACATGTGGTAACAGTGTAAATACTGTACAATATGCAGACATCTCCAGCAGGAGAAAACAGGTTAAAAAACCTGATAACATATCACAGGAGGATGAGAGACCAGCGGCCGGTATACAGCCTGGATATACTCACTGATACAATGTGCTGCCTCCATCCAGGGGAACAAATGGTTAATACCAGGAGCAGCGCTGGGCTGCGGCCTATGCAGGAGGCGACCTAAGCGTCCGATGGTGAGGCACGCAGGGTTAATGAACCACAAGTGCCAGCAGGTAGGAGATTCTAGCAGTGATCTCATGTGTCAGTGATGTGTAGTAGATACTCAACACAATCTGTATTATTACCCCTGTAAGAGCATTGTAGCTGTACAGGCTCTTACCTGGGCTGCGGCCTATGCAGGAGGCGATCCAGGCGTCCAATGGTGAGGCACGCAGGGTGATGAACCACAAGGCCCAGCAGGTAGGAGATACTAGCAGTGATCTCATGTGTCAGTGATTTGTGGTAGATACACACAGTCTGTATTATTACCCCTGTAAGGGCAGGATAGCTGTACAGGCTCTTACCTGGGCTGTGGCCTATGCAGGAGGGGATCCATGCGTCTGATGGTGAGGCACGCAGGGTGATGAACCACAAGGCCCAGCAGGTAGGAGATACTAGCAGTGATCTCATGTGTCAGTGATGTGTGGTAGATACTCAACACAGTCTGTATTATTACCCCTGTAAGGGCAGGATAGCTGTACAGGCTCTTACCTGGGCTGTGGCCTATGCAGGAGGGGATCCATGCGTCTGATGGTGAGGCACGCAGGGTGATGAACCACAAGGCCCAGCAGGTGGGAGATGCAGGAGCGATCTCATGTGCCGGGTCCATGGTGGCCGATGTACACCACTCAGCTATTACCCCTGTAAGGACAGGATAGCTGTACAGGCTCCTCCAGGCCAGAAACCAGCAGTGGTATGATATAAGCCTGAGCTGCGGCCTATGCAGGAGGTGATCCAGGCATCTGCTGGTGAGGCACGCAGGGTGATGAACCACAAGGCCCAGCAGGTGGGAGATGCAGGAGCGATCTCATGTGCCGGGTACATGGTGGTAGATACACACCACAGCCTCAGCTATTGCCCCTGTAAAGACAGGATAGCTGTACAGGCTCCTCCGGGACGAGGGACCGCATGCAGCGTATACAGCCCGGGCCGGTCCATCCAAGTGTTCTGTGTAAAGACACAGCGGACCTAGAAAATGTATAATCTGGATAGTTTTTTTTTTTTTTCTTTCTGTGTAGACACACAGGACCTGAACTCTTCTGTCATACCTAAGAGAAAAAGAAATACAAGGGTTGTGTGTGCGCTCCGGCCTTATATAGGGGGAGTCAGCCAAGACACTAATTGTTTAATTGTCTACTACTGCTTGTTAACCTGTTCTCTTCTGAGTTGTACCTAGGGGATAAATCCCATATGTGTGCTGCCTCACGGACGAAAAAGAAATAATATATTTTTCTATATAGGAATTGTATATATATATATATCTGCTGTATTTTTATGCCATATGTTTGTGAGTTTATGCTGTTTGTGTATACATGGTGTGTACATACTGTATGTGTAATGATATGATGTATATATACTATATGTTTGTGTATAATATGAGTAAATACTGTGTGTATAAATGTTGATTTTGTGTATGAATTTATGTATGAGCATAAAAGTATGTGTGTATATATATATATATATATATATATATATATATATATATGTGTGTGTGATTATATAAAGATGTATGAGTGTGTGAGTGTACAAGTATATTTTAAGGGGTGGGGGTCCCATGCAACCTCTCTTAGTTACTCCAATGGTTTAGCTAAAGGGGCAGATAAACTAGACTAGAGGTGAGGCAGAGTTTAGCATTAGGGGCTCCAAAATATAACTTTGCTTGGTGCCCCCAAAATGAAAAATCAGCCCCTGGGACCATGTTGTTACACTACACAAGCATGTGCCTTGCTGAGATACATTGGCATAGGAATCGTTGTGTGTTCCAAATATAAAATAAGAAATCTGCAAAAAAATAAAAATACAAAAATGTAAATATTATTTTTTTTTGTCTATGATAATATTCCCTTATATGAATAGACCCGGTGGGATGAATATCAGGCCTCTTCATTGAAAGGTCAACCTCTGACTGCAGAACAAATGCCACCTTATCATTGTAACATAAAACAATAGCAAAATAACCCGACACAAGGGATTGAGTTTCTAGCGGAACCAGAATTATTGTTATTATTATGGTTACGTCTATAATTACTGCTTTTCATTCGGGAGCAGAAATATTATTTTGCTAATCTGGTTTTGTTTGGGGTTCTATCCATCTATTAAAAATGTATGATATCAGATTTCTTATACAGAAACACTTCACCCCAAACCTGGGCCCTCTCGCCCCCTACAGAGCCCACACGAGACACATCACTCTCTTTGTTGGAAGGAGGTCAAATAGTCATGTTGGGGCCTCTATTCGTATAGTTTTGCACTGCTCCAGGCGTTGGAAAAGTCAAAATGACACAGATGGTCGCGCACTGGGAACAGTTCTTTACTTTTACTTCTCTTTTTATAAAGTTCTATACCACAAGGTTCCAGCTTTAGAACAGACTTATCATAGGTTAAAGGAAACCTACTGCTACAGATCTACCTGTTAAGGTAGATCCGGTGGTAGGTGCATCTAAGGTATGTAAGGATAGCCCCTTTTAGCCCTCTATCTTTGCTAATCTTTAATCATGGAGGAGCTGGAGCTGAGGCTACACGGAGTAACTACTCCACGCCCCAGTAGCCTCTTAGATCCTCCTACCCAGACATCTTCAGCACACAAGGAGCTGCGCACCCTCGTCCGCGGAGCTGGAGTTCTGCGCATGCGCAATAGATCCGGCTTTGGAGCCGAGATTGTGCAGCCACTGGCCTGTGTTTCGCGCATGTACAGAACCCAGCTTCACAGACGAGTGTGCGCTGCTCCTTGTAACTATACGCTGAAGATGTCTGGGTAGGAGGATCTAAGAGGCTATTGGGGTGTGGAGTAGCCGCACCGTGTAGCCTCAGCTCCGGCTACTCCACGCCCCAGTAGCCCCTTTAGAAAATTTGCATATTACCCTGATTATAGATTAGCAAAGATAGAGGGGAGTAAAGGATTAGCCCTAAAAAGGGTTATCCTTACATATGTTAGATGCACCTACCACCGGATCTACCTTAATAGGTAGATCCATAGTGTCAGGTTTCCTTAAACTTTTTTGGGCAGGCTGCCGGTCCTCGGCTATATCCGTTTAGCCTAAATCAGTACTATGTCTATCCCTCTCAGATTTGTGGGGAATAGAGGATCTGTCCCTTCTTCCTGCTTTCAATCTACGGTTTCAGGACCTTTGAAGGCCCTGGTGTATTGAAAGAAAGAACAGATGTACGAGGATTCATGAGTGAAGGCTGCCTTCATTATTTATAATTTGGGTGATTATGAGCCCCCTAGAAGACTGGGGCCCAGGGATTTCTCCCAAATCGCCTCCCAAATTTTCTCATCGACCTCTCTTGACAGTTTCGGTAATGTCTCCTCCTCCTGAGACATGCTAACACCTCTAACACTCATTACTCTCTGTGATCTGTGGGCGATGCTACCCGTTTTCCAGTTGTCCTGAAAGTACAACACGCTGCCCCGACTGCGGCACAAATTTCTACCCTTATGTACCCTCCCTCAACCAACCTTTTTTGGGTGGCACGACCTCAAGCCCAACATTTGTACAGAGCGTGGCCTTTTTTTGACTCCAACTTCCAAAAACTTCCAACTTCCCCGGTATCAGTGGAGGGACATCTACCAAAGAATACAAAAGATTATTCCTTGAAGTAGCAAAAGAAAAATTCTCTATATGTCAAAGGTCTTATAGTTTGATGTTTTTATTTCTATTACATGAAGAGCTTAAACTTTCTTTTCCTAAAAAGTTCCCACAATCCAGAACAGGGAACATGGAAATATAGCAATTTAATATCCTGTTACTGTTCAGTAATTTCATTAGGCAGAGGGCGTTCATTCATAACATGGGGAAACGTTACAGGACTCTATCAGGGTATAAATAGTGATGTTAGTTTCCCGGGACATTCCGCCAAGGATTCACTGATTCTAAGAATGTCTCACATGACTATGTCTTGAGACTAAGGAGCTACTCGAAAGTCCAGTTTTATCCAATTATAATTCTTTAAAGGACGTGAAAGGGGCGGGAACAGAGAAATAAGGGGCGGAGCTCTCACTTGTGGAACCAAGAATGTCCATAGGAAACCAAGGTCATGTTGGGGATTTGTAAGCTTGCAGGCGGATTTCCTTCCAGATCATAATAGGGTTCCAAAAATTAAATACTGTGAGCAGGAAACCATCGATAACTTGTTCAAGTCCCTCCTAATAAGAAGAGTTAAGTAATGGTGCTGGACAAATAATTGTTGGATGAAGAAGCATCACCATCTTGGGCTGGGTCATCCATTCCCATGACAGCTGTGAGTCTCTGTGAGACACCTCTGCCTGTTATTGTGATATATTTGTTATCCGAGGTGCGCCATTCATGAGGCGAGTTGAGCCTTTTGCCTAAGGCAGCACCATATGAAGCAAGATGGGGGGAGCATCAGGCCATAATCACATGCCTGCTACAAAACAGGACCTGATAATAAAAATAGTGTCTCTCCACACCCAACGTCAGCATGGAGTCAAAGGGTGGAGAACTTATTTATTTAAAAATAACCTGATATATTACTACAGGATATGATGGAGGGGGCACCATTCTATAGTTTGCCTCAGCCAGCAGAGAGCTTAGATTCACCTCTGTTTGTTATGGCAGACTGATTCCGGATACCTTTCAAAGTGCCAATATACTAGTGATGTCAAACCTTTTAGACGTCGAGTGCCCAAACTACATCCAAAACCCACATATTTTTCTTAAAGTGCCGATTCGACAATTTAAACAGTAACTTATTACTCCCTGCTCTGCCACAGGTTTAAATTGTATAGGCACCTGAGGACACCAATACAGTAGAAAGAAGGAGAAAAAGCTTTGGCTATCATTGTAGCCAAAGGGTCCTAGGGCTGCCTGGGACTGTCTGGCGAAGTCTGTGGCGGGGTGATGGCACGGGTGCCCATAGAGAGGACTCTGAGTGCCACCTCTGGCACCCGTGCCATAGGTTCGCCACCACTGCCCTAAGGGTTCCAAATAATAGTAAAAAAAAAAAAAACTAAATGTTTTAATCACGCCCTTTCTCTATAACGCAAATAAAAATAAACAAACACAATCCTAAACACGTTAGGTATCACGGCATCCCAAAGGGCCCAATCTACTAAAAAGAAAAAATGTGCAAATGTCTGAATAAAAATGTGAATAAATATCAGTTCATCCTGAAAAAAAGGAGACCTTAAACACATCTGCACAACAAAGTATGAAAAAGTAATTCGAGAAACATAATAAAACCTTTATGAATTTAGTATCTGTGTGATCGTGCCAACCCAAAGAATAAAGGGGAGTCATTTGGCGCCCACATTGAGAGCAGTAAAAATGGAGCCCCTTAAAAAATATGTGGATTTTTTTTGGAACTGCATATTTTTTACAGCTCCCAGCTCATTGTATAGAATATTCAATTCTGACACTTGAAAGTACAATATGTCCTGCAGATAATAAGCCTCAAACTGATTTTGTAAACAGAAACATTGAAAAAGTTACATTTTTTGAAATGTGGGGAGTGAAAAACGGAAACCCCAAAACAATAAACTCCCAAATCACCCCACAGGTTTATATATCCTTGTACAGGGCACACTTTACAATTCAGACATAACTTCTGTTTTTTACCGATTTGTAATTGTAGTTTTATCTTTATGCAAATTAGCTTTTCAGTGCATAAGGGGTGGGGCTGTACCCGCTGGGGCCTCCGTTTTCTTCTTCCTACATCACCTAGTATGTACCAACACTCCCTCTTACAAAATAATAGAAATAAGGTGGAGGAAGAAGAAAATGGGTGCACTGGGAGACATGGCCCCGCCCTTATAGCACTTAAATATTACATTTACATAAAAATAAAAACTAACATTTATACTCGAGTATAAGCCTAGTTTTTCAGCACAAAAAATGTGCTGAAAACTCAAACTCGGCTTATACTTGAGTAAAAAAAATATATATCAAAACTCACCTTTCTGGCTTCCCCCGCTGCTGGCTATATACTGGGGCAGGGGGCTGGCTATATACTGGGGGATATGGGCTGGCAGGGTATATACTGGGGGGCAAGTGCTGGCTATATACTATGGGGCAGGGTCCGGCAGGCTATATACTGGGGAGGCTGTGACCAATGCATTTCCCACCCTCGGCTTATACTTGAGTCAATAGGTTTTCCAAGGTTTTTGTGGTAAAATTAGGGGCCTCGGCTTATACTTGGGTTGGCTTATACTCAAGTATATAGGGTACATTTTCTACAAATTGACAGGTCTCTGGGAAACAGTAACCATCTATATGGGAAGCTTATAATTTGCCCTACACAATGCTGGTTTTAGTTGTAGGATGATTTGTGACTTGATAAACTCCCTTTAAGTAGAATTTCTTTTCCTACTGATGTTGTGCGTGATAGAAAAACATCTTCTGATCATGGAGATTCCTAGTGAATTACAGCATTACACAATCCTATTTATTTCTGATTAAAGCGATTCCGATATTATATTCCGCCGGAGACAATTATTAATTATTGCGGAACTAAACAGCACAACAACGAGTCAATTTCTGTCATTTTGCAGTTCCTCATTATATGGTAAAAACACAGAGGAATGTCTACTGTGGTCTCATTCTCCACATAATAATAGACTGATCTTTAACCCCTTTAGGCCAATTTCATTTTTTTGTATGTATTTAATCTTCCAAAATAGTTTTATGAGGGATTGTTTTTTGTGAGATGACTGCCAGTTTTAATACCTGTATGTGCAGGCTTGTGTTTTGCAGGGTAAGCTAGTTTGTGCTGGTACCTTTTTGGGATACATGGTTTTTATTTATTACCGAAGTTAATGGGGCACATTTACTAAGGGTCCAAATCGCATTTTTCAGCCGGGTTTCCCGAATTTTTCGGATTTGCACCAAATTGCACCGGGATTTTGACACACACGATCGGATTGTGGTGCATCGGCGCCGGCTTTCACACGACAGAAATCGGGGCCCGTGGCCGTCGGAAAACCCGACGGATTCGGAAAAGCTGCGGAATTTTTTTTAAAAATTTGTGTCGCAAGAATAGCACTCACATACACCGAGACGTAGGAGGTGAACTCTGGTGAACTCCGGCGGACTTCAGCGCCGCAGCGACACCTAGTGGATATCGGGCGTATGACCTTAGTGAAACCCGAATCAGAGTCGGAGAACGCGCCGCTGGATTGCCCCAATGTTACCAAAATGCAGAACTTCTGGTGATCCTTTAGCAGGGACTTCATCTATGGAGTTTGGAGAGTCCCACGGAATGTCCCTACAGAACGCTCCAATCCATATAGCGATGGGAGAAAAGTTCGGAGGAACACATAATTCAAACCAAAAGATTAGCTAGGGACAACTAGTTCAGAAGTATAATGGAGGCCAAGTCAAGCATTCAAGCCATTGGTCGAGACCAAAGAGGCAAAACAGTAAGTCATAAATTCAACTGAAACTATAAAGATCTTTGAAATCCCATTGGCTAAATAGAATAATAGAAAGCATAGGCCACCAGATGTAGCATTGGAAAAGCATGAGAAGACTACCCTGTACTCCTAAGGCTAAGTAGGCCACTCAATAGCACCAAATTGGTTAGGACCATAATGTCTGATCTGATAACTACATAGAAAGAGGAAGAGTTGTAAAGTGGAGACAACCCCATAAATGATGCTAATGTCCTCAGATAATGGGAAGACCATAATAAATGCCATGAGGGATCATGGCCATAGCCATGTCATGGACATAGGTTCTACTACAGTCCTTTGAAGATCATCATGAAGAGTGTTATTCTGGTCCTTGGTTCTACTTCTGTCCTTCAGGGATCATCTTGAAGATTGTTATCCTAGTCCTAGGTTCTACTACACTCCTTCAGGGATCATCATGAAGAGCGTTATCCTGTTCCTATGTCCTACGACAGTCCTTCAGGGGTCATCTTGAAGAGTGTTATCCTGGTCCTAGGTCCTATTCAGTCCTTCTGGGATCATCATGAAGAGTGTTTTCCTGGTCCTAGGTTCTACTAAACTCCTTCTGGGATCATCTTGAAGAGGGTTATCCTGGTCCTTCTGAAACCTTGATGACCTCCTTTAGTTGGATGGTGAAGAATATACTACCCCATGTAACATCGGGATGGGGCTGTATAAGACATCTGCATTCTTGCTGAAGTTCAATGCCCAGGGTTGTACATGGTATATTTGGACAGGCGGGGGCATGAATTTATTGTTTAAATGAAATATTGCTATGAACTATGTGGGGAATGTTATGTTTTGTTGGATGCCAACTTAATCCTCCAGAGAAGTGTTTGCTACTTACCATATTTCTGGCATTAATCTGAGAAATTACTTCTAACTTCTTTACATCTAACTCCTATTTAAAGAGATGTATCAATTTTTCGAACCCGGTTCTGGGTTTCTCATCTGTGGTCATCGTTTGTACATAATTATTAGGGCAGCCGTTTTACCAGATCTGCTGGGGGAGACTGTGTCTGACTGGTACTGTATACATTGGACCGTCCAGAAGTGATGATCCTCTATCCATAATGGAGTTGTATGTCTCCATGTAGGATATATAACCCATAATATTTATCATCCCTTAATACATAGCCCTAATGTCCAGCGATTGATCCAGTAGTCCCCCAATGGATTTGTCTTCTGCTGGACCTTTATGGTCCATTATAAGGTGTTATTATGTGAACCTGCCAGGGAATCTTCTGATACTCTAGATCCTCTGTTCCTGAATGGCCCTGAGACCTAGTGGAGTCAAAGTACAGGCCATAGGTCAGGGCAGGTAGTAGAGATTTGAGGTCAGGAGAAGACATGGTCATCACATTAGAGTAGGAAGAAGAATCATGAACCCGTCAGTCAGTAGCAGATCAGAACATCTTTGCGAGGAACTTGAGTGTTAGGAATCTTTAACACTCAGGTACCTCCCTATCACCAGGGGCTGACAGAAATTGGCCTGGCACACTTTAATAATGGGTGTACTGATCAGAAGAGTTGAGAAAAGTGGTGGCTCCAAGTAACCGTTGTGAGGAGTTTGTGGTCCTGTTGAATAAAAAAGAACATAAGAAGAAGGACAGGAGGATCAGACTGCACATGGACAGTGTGTAGTCTGTTACCTTGGAGACGTATTAGTCAACACAAGGATCTGCATACTCAAAACAGTTGGAAGTATTTATTCATTTCCACCTTAACTGTCTTGAAGTTATAATATAGATCTGAAAAGATGTCCTAAAACATGTCCAATTTTTGCTGCACAAACCACCAACATCCCTGACTACTCTACTCGTGGGCAAGAAATTGCAGGTATTTTATGAATGAACCGACATGTTTTTTGACATTCAGTGGTTAAACCACCTTATTAGAATTGCATTCATCCCGCTTGCCAAACGGAGCGCTATTCCCTTCTAGGGCATATTTGTGTTGGTAGAAATTCCAGTAATAAAGTGATATCCTATACGCTCGTCTTTAGTAGCGCAGATTACGGCGTGCACACAGGTTCTGGCAGCGTCTCCCCCTCCTGCCATGCATCTCTGCAATTATGTAAGGACCTGGATCGGGGCTGGGGGAGGGGGGAGGTTGTTACCAGACACTGTTGGCTCCGGTTCGCTCTCCTAATCACCGCGTGGAGAAGGTGATTGAGTTTGGGTCACTTAAATTACTGTTGAATATTGCAATTTGCTATGTGAAGAACTTGACCATATTTAGAAGCTACAAGTTTCCTTCTCAATTCAAGAAGTCTCCCTGGCGCCTTCCATCGACTGAATATTTATGTTTACTAATGTACTTCAGATCTCGCAAAAATATGGAAATATTAATATTTTCCTGCTGTTCCTATAACTATTTGAATCCATCATGCCGATTACTTAAAAGTAATGACCCCCCTCCTCCTGTACTTCTGGTTTCTGTATGGGATAAATAGAACTAACATTTGTAAATTGGTTAAATATATCCGTCTATGGAGACGCAATCATGGCCTGACCCCGCGGTCGCAGCTCCTTCCTATTATTTTCAGTTTTTATGGATCCTATGTTTTCTACAGCTCCTTACAGAGCTATATACAATATAGATTTGGGAGTAGACAGATGGAAAGTAGTACAAATGCAGCGTCTGACTACGTTGGATTCTACTTGTAGTCTGTAGCCATGGAAACACATAGGTTTACATGGGAGCTGTATACACAAAAGTATTTTTAAATATTAAATAGATTTTCTAATATAATACATATAATATAATAGATTTTCTAATACTGTATAATTTATTCTAGAGAGTAAGTGGTAGAGGTAGTAGTATCCTCATAAATTCACTGGACTCATGAAATATGTATCTGAAGACAAAACCCAGACTCCCTCCATCTGCCCTAATCACACTGTCCACAATCTCTGAATATCCTATTATACTCCTATGAATATTATATACAGGATCAGGCTACATGAATTGCTGATGACTGTTACGTGTGGCTACGTGAAGAAATTGGCCATATTCAGCAAGCCACAAGTCTCCCAAGTCAGCTCATGGCCTTATTACAGCCTAAAAGGAGAAGTAACAGGTCCTCCTGGCGCCTTTAATACTTGAGAACGAATGGTTGTTTTGAAATTTGCACAACCATTTGTCTTACAGAAGATTTTTAAGTGATGATCTAAAATTTTACGTGCCTTTAAAGGGATTGTCTATGCAGCAGTCCCAAAAAAAAGGAGTGGAGGCGCCTGATATATATGGTGTTTAAGCCGAATATCTTTTAATAAAATTATATTTACAGAAATGACTGTCTCATACATCTGTATTTTTCTACCACTGATGATAGAGGGAGTGGTCTCTTCATAAATACACTGGACTCATGAATGTAAAAAAAACACTAGACTCATAATTTATGTCCAGTGTATTCTCCTAGCCAAGACCGGTACTCCCTAAATCTGCCCTGGTGGAATTGTCACCAATCTCCCAATATCTTAATCACAAGACCCCATCAGTCTACAGCCGAAGGTGAAGCACAAATCTTATGAGAAGCCGGAGAAGAGATAATAACAAAAAGAACATCAAATAACCTGAAAAATACAAAATCTGTATTACTTAAAGGGTTTCTGATAGCAGAAGCTACGGCACTGGGACTTGTAAAGTGTATGGAGCCAGAAGCAAACAGCTCTGTTCTAAGTTTAGTGGCCATGTTGGGTTACTTCATCTCAGCTCCCATTCACTTAAAGAGGACACTTCCATCTACTCCATCAACTATTATATATATGTACTCTATATATTCGAGTATAAGCTGACCCAAGTATAAGCCGAGGCCCCTAATTTTACCACAAAAACCTGGTAAAACCTATATTTTTTTTTACTTGAGTATAAGCCGAGCTTGGGTTTTCAGCACATTTTTTTGTGCTGAAAAACTAGGCTTATACTAGAGTATATATGTCTTTTCACTGATTCAGGCATAGTTGGAATTTTCTCTCTTGTCATAACCATTCCTGATCAATGCTAATATTTTCACCTCCCTTATGTTACAAGGGTGGAGTCAGACTTTTCGTCCGGCCAAGGACCACCATCTGACAATAGAGAGCCTAATAAACATTTGGGGTCATTTAGTAAGGGCCCGATTCGCGTTTTCCCGACGTGTTACCCGAATATTTCCGATTTGCGCCGATTTTCCCTGTATTGTTCCGGGATTTTGGCGCACATGATCGGATTGTGGCGCATCGGCGCGGCATGCGCGCGACGGAAATCGGGGGGCGTGGCCGAACGAAAACCCGACGTATTCAGAAAAACTGCCGCATTTAAAAACGGAAAATGTGTTGCGGAGCTTGCACTTACCTTCACTCAGCCGGCCTCGGTGAACTCCAGTGCGTCCCGATGCTTTTCAGCACAGCAGCGCCACCTGGTGGACGGCGGAGGAATTGCCTTAGTGAATCCCGGCCGGACCCGAATCCACCGCAGAGAACGCGCCGCTGGATCGCGAATGGGCTGGGTAAGTAAATCTGCCCCATTGTGTACTGAAACCTCCTAATGCTGCTGTTTGGGAAAGCATAAAAAGATGGAAAAGGAAAGGACAGCCAAGGATAGAGAGCCCTAGAGTTGGACCCACCCAGCTGTCCCTACCTACTTTTCCTATCCTACCCCAGAAAGTAGGAGACAAGTTGCTGACAGTCCCTTTCTGCACCAAAGTGAAAACATGGAGACTAAAAATAGGACAAACGTAAAAGAATGGTTGAACAAACACGGGTCAAAAACACAAGGACACTGCATTACACAATCAAGAGGCAAACTGATGGTCAGAAGACTAGCAAGGCTAGCTATCTCCAAAGAAGACTTAAAGCAAGCACTGGAAAGTGGGCAAACAATCTTCTTATGGGATATCAGAATTCCAGTCCAGAGAATGATTGGAAGTTTCTCTGACATCTAGACAAGCATGGAAGAAACGTGAATGGAGGAGGCATCTGTCCATCACAGCTAGCTTAACTGTCTGCAACTGAGGACAAAGTCAACAGGAAACAAACATGTGGTGAAAATCAATCCAGACAGCAGGAGTAAAATAAGGCAGTATTCAGACTAGTGCAGAACAGAATGAAAACTAAATACGATATCACAGTAAGTAGAATATATTCTGCCATACTTTATGGGGAGAGGATGGTACTCAAGCCTGAACAAGGCACAGATGTTACACTTCTACCCTGAAATTATGGCAAATAATTCTCTCCACAGTCACTGGACTAGCCAGTGCTTAATCCTGCAGTGGTACTGTAGTGAAAAACCTAATATTAGGTTACCGGAGCTTGTGGGAGAAGGTACTTTAAGACAATGCTGGCCAAAAGGGATAATGCACAAAAAACAACCCCTTAAATGGTAACATGGGAGTGTTGGTGATAGCATATCCCTCAATAGACTTTCTTTAAATAGGATACATGGACCCTGGTTCTGGAAAAGGATGGAGGTCCCAGTGATCCTACTCCTCCAGATATCACATCTAATTGCTTTGTACTGGCATACACCTTTAATAAAATATCAATGTGCAGTTAGCTCCCCCTAGTGGCTGCTATAAGCAGCTCAAATCTTACCATATGACTCTTTATGTTTTTAGAAGAAAAAAAAACTTGAAAAACAACTTTTACTGTAAAATCAGTACTCTGAAGCAATCAGTGAGCACACATTTTCCATATTTGTGAAATAACATGACTACAAGTAGCCTTCCTACTGGATTATTGGCTTTATGTATATTTGAGAGCAGTGAATGAAGTAGTGTGAGTCTATTTATTTGTGTGTGACTGGACCCTGCACCCGGGATTGCCCTGATGATACATGAGTAAATATGGCTCCCATGTAACTAGTCATAATAAATGGCCTCACAAATCAGGGGGATTGTAATGGAAACCTCCATGGAAAACATATCCTTCATAAAGAACTGCTGTTTCTGTTGTTTACTATAGGTGAGGGTATCTGGGGGTGCTCGGTGATGATTAATGAGCCTTTCCATTGCTTACTATGAGGATTCGGTTTATACATACATACATCAATCAATCAGTAAGTAGTCACTGTCTAGGCTGGAAATTTACTATAAATCACTTAAAGGAGTTGTCCATAATCAGGGGTCATCTGTGGATCAAAGTAGAGAGAGGTTACCAAGAGAGTCTTTTGCTCTGGGGGACCTGTCCTGTCCTACGTTACACAGACAGCCAATTGATTTGAATGGACATTGTGTAATACCTCATTTCTCCTGTGGTGGCGCTGCATGGAACCTTAACACTGATTTGTAAACAGCTTATTGTCCCATAAAGATATTTTTTCTAAGAGCAACTACCCCAATGTTACCCCATTGACCCCGGTACCTAAATAAGACATGTACTAGTAATAGTAGAACTTTCTCGAGTGTTGTCCTACATGGTGCAACCTATTATTGTGTCCCTACAGTAACGAAGACTCAGGGACAGAATAAATCAGTTCTCGGAAGCAAAGCTAAACGTATTCCTCCGCATATCTCATTCCCTGGTAATATCTTACGCTGCTATTTATTTTTTTTCCTCTTTTGGAAACTGTTTTTGCTTTTGACTCTCCAGAAGCGATTATCTCAATAAGTGGATTAGGATAATAGATTATTTTGTATTGAAGTCACAAAACGTTGTGTTCCAGGTTTTTTAAAGAAATGACTGTTTTTTCCTTAGAATCTAATGGGATCAAAGAACATCCAGGGGATGAAGGAGAGGAGACGCTTAAAGGGGTTGTCCGGTGATAGTAACTTGCTGATTAGTGGGGGTCTCAGTGATGGGACCCCCTTGGATCACGAGAATGGGGGCCGTTGTTAACATTAGGCTAATGAGCCTGAGGGACTAAGCTTTACAGGCTGTTACACTGGCTCACCCTCCCCTGCTTCCACAGCACCTGTACAGTGAACATTTCCTATATTATTCTCAATGCTGAGGGAGAAGAGGAAGGGTGAGACAGTGTAACAGTCTGTAAAGCTGGGACTTTATTGGGAAACTACATTCTGACAATAGGTCATAAGTACTGATGAGCGGAGCTGTTAAAGTCTACATGCGGCCAAACCTGATTTTTAAAAATCTGATCAGGTCCGGGATTAGGTACATAAACCCAGATCCAAATTCCGACCAGAAGCACCAGCGAGCATGGTGGCATTGACATGATGGTGGCGCTGTGTGCAGCCATGATGGGCAGGGTTGGTGAGCGAAATCATCGGTGAGCGACAATCCTTCCCACAATGGCGGCACCCCGCTCCACCCGGCATGACGGTGCCAGCACTCTCAAGCTCTATTGATTTAGTATGTGCTCCACTGCTAGCACCCATAGAATGTTTTCCCATGCTAGCACCCATAGTATGTGCTCCCCTGCTAGCACCTATAGTACATGCTCCCCTGCTAGCACCCATAGTACATGCTCCCTTGCTAGCATCCATAGTATGTGCTGCCCTGCTAGCACCCATTACATGTGCTCCCATGCTAGCACCCATAGTATGTGCTCCAGTGCTAGCACCCATAGTATGTGCTCCAGTGTTAGCACCCATAGTATGTGCTTGCCTTCTAGCACCCATAGTATGTGTTCCCCTGCTAGCACCCATAGTATGTGCTCCCCTGCTGGCACCCATAGTATGTGCTCCCCTGCTAGCACCCATAGTATGTGCTCCCCTGCTGGCACCCATAGTATGTGTTCTCCTGCTGTCACCCATAGTATGTGCTCCCCTGTTAGCACCCATCGTATGTGCTCCCCTTCTAGCAACGATAGTATGTGCTCCCCTGCTAGCACCCATAGTATGTGCTCTCCTGCTAGCACCCATAGTATGTGCTCTCCTGCTAGCACCCATAGTATGTGCTCTCCTGCTGGCACCCATAGTATGTGCTCCCCTGCTGGCACGGCTGTAATTATAATAGTTGATGGCAATATGCCGGGAGGAAAATCCTTCTCATTTACACAAAGTTGAGTAAATATTTGCGTTGCTGTAGTCAGTGTACACTGAGGGTTGTGTTCACCAGTTCTGCTGCTATACATGGCATCCCTTACATCACTACCAGATACAAAACATTGTCATGCCCTGCGCTCAGGAACATTATCTGGGTAACACTCTTATCTGTTACCAAGATCTTTTATTCTGGAGTTAGAATTGTGTAATACTTTATGTCTCCTGTGGGGGCACTGCTTGGCAAGCTCCTCCATGGTACACAGCAGAGTGTCATGGCGGCCCCAATGACTAAACTGCTCTGGATTTTACATTTATAGGTTTGACTACTTCGGGAAGACTAACATTGCCCCCTAACGAATAATGCCCCCAATTTTAAAAGCCCCCCCCCACTTAATGCCCTCTTATTTTATTCAACTATAGACAAATCCTTCCTAGGGCAAGCCTCCAGCTGTCCAGACCCCAAAATCAAGGAGCTGTCCAGGTCAATGGTAGATCATCATATGGGGGGAATGGGCGGCCGCTTGGGGTCAATGACTTAAAGGTGGAGCACCGTTACATTCAGTTACAGATGAATCCTCTCATCCAGATCCAAAAATCCAAGACTGTCCTGCTGATCTCTCATGGCCTGCTGCTGTTCTTATTGGGAATGCAGGAATAAATTGACAATAGGGCGTGTCCCTACACAGACCAAAGTTGTCAGTACTGTAATAAGAGGGTAATGGTACATGTTCTAATAAAGATACTCAAGAATTGTTGCTTTATTGGTAGATGAGAAGGTGTGCATCGGAAAGCTGAGTGGCAGTTTTGGGGGCAGATATGGTATTTTTGGGGGTCCTAAGCAAAGTTATGTCTTTGGGACCCCCTTATGCTCAGCTCCTCTGCCAAGTGGGGGAGATTTGTCAGAAGTTTCTGAGGTAAAACTGTTCCAGTTGCCCATGGAAGCCAATCAGAGCTCAGTTTTCATTTTATAAACAGCTGTGGGGAAATGAAAACTGAGCTCTGATTGGTTTCCATTGGCAACTAGAATAGTTTTACCTCAGACATTTCTGATAAATCTCCCCTATAACGAGCCAGGTTTACTAAAAGTCTAAAGAGTCTAAAAAGTGTCCAAAGCCCTTAAAATATGTGATGCAAGGAATTTTAGTCCTTGTTTTCTCAAAATTAAAGATTTCTATAGCAAATAGATCAATAAATATGGCCATTAATGGGGGATATTTATCAGAAGTGTCTGAGGTAAAACGGTAACCAATCACAGCTCAGCTTCAATTTTTAAACACCTGGGAAAATGAAAACTGAGTTCTGATTGGTTTCCTTTGGCAACTAGAATAGTTTTACCTCAGACATTTCTGATAAACCTCCCCCATAGACTTTGAATGGGTTAGTAGAGCACATGCTCACTGCTCCATACAAATAGGGGACACAGGCTCTAATGACTGGTGGAGGTCCTAGAGGTGGGATTAACCACTAAACCACCTGGATCATTTGGAATATATTAGGGTGCACTATGTGTACTTTAGAAATCGGCCTAGCGTGTATAATGCAGCACATGTTTCCTGTACCACCATTGGCTCAGTGAGTAAGAGCACCTTCTGTAATTTTCCATCTGAGGTGCATTACACGTAAACTCCATGCCACTAAACTCCAGCCGTTCCTATTTTTGGAAAAAAATTTGGTCTCTGAAGCAGATGAAAGTCTTTTTTATGTAATTATCATCAGATTTCAGTTTCTTCCCTCGTTCCTGTCAAGCTTCGTTGTGAGTGAGATGTAATTAAGGAGGAGAAGCCCCTCGTGCCGTGTCAGAGGAGGAGCAGTGAGTAAATTGGAGAACATAGGGGGGGGGGGGTCTAAACATCAATGTATACCGCCATAGCATGATACATATAGCACATATATACTGCCCTGCTTCTCTTATAGCCTCCCCATAGTGCCCACATTCCCTGAATGGTGAATGTGGGAAGAAGGAGGTTGATATTTTGGGAGGGTTTAGGTCAGACAGGGGCGCACCAATTAGATTATACCAGGAAAATGTATCTTTAATTTAATTTGACATAATTAGGTCCAGATTCTTTACACTTGTACTTTTGTTTACACAGCCATAAAGTTATATTAATTTCCTGTCACCACCACTAGGGGGAGCTCAGTGATCTATAAAGATTCTAGAGCACCACCTAGTGGCAGAAGAAATTATTTCACCACTAAAAGGGATTCTGTCAGAAGTTTGGACTATGGTGACAGTCCTGGAGAACTGTTATACCATACCTTTATGTATGTTTCATGGTATTGGGGGGGGGGGGGGGGGGTAGTTCCTCACACTGCTGTGCTCTGTACTTTCATACAGATCTCCAAGGTAAATACCTAACACTGTCTGCAGAGGACTATAAGAACAGCAGTGTGAGCACACTTCTCCGGTGCACTTGGAGAAGCAATAATCCAGCTGCCACTATCAACAAACACAGAGGCATGATCAAACAGATCTCCAGGGACAATACCTAACACTGTCTGCAGAGAGCTAAGAGCACAGCAGTGTGAGGACATGGCCCCAGTACACTTTGAAAAGATACAACTCTGAAAAAGAAATCTATATTTCACCATGGAGAAGCAATAAACCAGCAGCTACCTATAACACACCCAAAAATAAAATTATACATCTCTCCTGGGACAATACTTAGCCCTGTCTGCAGAGAGCACAGAACACAGCAGTGTGAGGACATGGCCCCAGTACACTTTGAAAAGATACAACCCTGAAATAGAAATCTATATTTCACCATCCTGCTGCTACTATCAACACACATAAAGGTATGATTATACAGATCTTCAGGGATAATACCTAACAATGTCTGCAGAGAGCTAAGAGCACAGCAGTGTGAGCAGTGAACTTGGAGAAACAAAAAAAAAACAGCAGCTACTAACAACATAGACAAATATATGATTATACATCTCTCCACAGACAATACATAACACTGGCTGCAGGGAGTACAGAGCACAGCAGTGTGAGGACGTGGATAAGCTACAACCTTGGAATGTAAATCCTTATTTCACAGTCCTGCTGCTACTATCAACACGCATACATGTCTGATTATATTGATTTCCAGGGACAATACCCAACACTGGCTGCAGGGAGCACAGAGCACAGCAGTGTGAGAACGTGGATAAGCTACGACCCTGGAATATAAATCCATATTTCACAGTCCTGCTGCTTCTAAGAACATACACAAAGGTTTGATAATAAATATCCCTAGGGCCAGTAGTGACTGCATGGTGATACCTGCTGACAGTTTCCCTTTAACACCATTGTGATTAGTAAGTGACCAGGATTCTATTGAATGACAGGAAGCAGAGATCTTGACAACTGATGACTTGATACAGAAAGCATAACATTTGTTAGTTTCTCAAGCTGTAATATGTTTTATAATATGAAGAACCTGCCATGTTGATGGTTTCCTGGAAACTCCTGCAGTGGAAAGTCCGTCCATGGATATTATAGATGGCAGGTCTCTGATTATCTATATATATCTGACGTATGAGGAAGAGAAAATCTGGTTGATAGATTGCAGCGAGTCTGGTGACACGTCTGAATTGTCACTTGATGAATGGCGCAGGTCCCAGCAGTGAACTTTGACCCCCGTCTCCATATTTCCCCCAGTACTAGAACGTGCAGGAGATGATTTTATTTTTAAGTTTGTTTACAAATCTCCAATTTTTTTTTCTCACAAACTATGTAAATCAAAAATTCCCATAGCAGCTGGAGACGTCTGGTTGCGGCAAGACATGACAAATGCACTTTTGCAACATTTGATTTTCGCCAAAAAAATGGGAAAAAAAAAAGACCTTGATTTTGTCCCAAAACAAAAAAATCCTAAGAATATGTCTGTGGCCCGAGCACTTAAGAGCTAAAGCGGCGAGTTATTTATGTGTCCGGGAGTGTTAGAGCCCATGGGAAAGTGGATGGCACAGCGCAGGACGCGGGACTCAGACTTGTCTGGTTTCAATCAAAACTTCATTTCCCATCCCAGTTGGTGCTGTCCCAGTGTTTTTGGGTGAGAAGATTTGCTTTCAGATGTCTCCCTCTAGTGGACAGTTAGGATAATTACAGGTTAGGGGTTCGAGCTTTGCTGCCTTTAAAGGGGTTGTACATTTTACCTCATGTTTTTTTGTAATGTATGTGTTTAAGTGTGTGGAAGGGCAGACTATGAGGTAATTTACCAATATACATCTATTAATAGTTCTGCTTCGCTTTCTGATATGTAAAGTGAAGCCTCCTGTCTTTTACCTCATCAGCCAGAGATTCCTGACCATAAAATGGCCGCCGATGGAGGGTCATGTGATCTCCTACTGTCCATGAGCAATCGCCCTGATGGGACCTAAACTGAAGCCTTCTGTCATTTACCTCATCAGTCAGACATTGCTGACCATAAAATGGCCGCAGATAGAGGGTCATGTGATCTCTATGTCCATGAAATTCACCCTGCCATGATCTTATTCGTGAATATAAAATCATGGTCCCATCAGGACGCTTATTCATGGATAGATAGAGATCACATGACCCTCCATCGGCGGCCATTTTATGGTCAGGACTGTCTGACTGATGAGGTAAAAGACAGGAGGCTTCACTTTACACACACATTACAAAAAACATGAGGTAAATTGTCCCACCCCGTTTAAGATCTACTAAAAATTACAAGCTTGAGTTACTGGGGGTAAGATGTACAAAAAGTTTTAGATACATAAGGGGCCCTATATTAAAATAAAAAAATCTCAGCAGCCTTAGGTTACATTCACACACACGTATGTGGGACGTATATATACATCCCCCATACACGGCAATGGGTGCCCGGTGGTACTTTACCATTCCGTAGCCGGGAGAAAGGTAGGACATGTCCTATCTTTCTCTCGTAATACGGCGCCGCGGTCATATATCGCTATGGAGAGGGGCGTGGGGGAGAGCGGCGCTCACGTGTGCCTGTTGTGTTAAAGTACGGCGAACACATGTCCGCATGAATGTAGCCTTACAGTGAAGAATATTTATGCTAACTCCTGGAGATAGACAATCAATAGTAATTCCTAGAAAGCCCCTTTAAGAGGCGGTTGGTAGTAAACACTAACTTCCATAAAGGCTCAGGTGTAATAACGGAAAAAAAATTAGGGCATAATACAATGTGGGTAAAAGGAGCCTGTCACCAGAATTTTTCCTATTTAACTACGAGCCCCCTCAGGTTGTCCCTTTTTTTTGTGAAATATCACCTACAAAAATTCTTCTCCATAGTCATGTGACAATGAGAATAGAAGAGTCATATTTTGCGTACGATGAGTCACTGTAAGAGGCTGAAGTGAAGTGTCACTTCAGATGCGCCTGTCTTTGTTTGTATAGAATCTAGAAACATGATTCTGGTGTCATATAAAAGATAAGAACTTCTTCTTTCAGATCGCCTAAGCTTTTGGTTCTAGCAGCTACAAAACTCGAAATACTGGCAGTTAAAAAAGGCAGGAATTGGATTTTTATTTGCAGCTTCCAACTACCTGTATATCCAGTCCTGTAGCTCACAGAATAAGATGAAATTCTTGTCTTTAAGCTTGTTTCTAGGTGCTATAGAAGATATTGATGTCTGTAGCAACGCTTCCCCTGCAGCCTCTAAACTAGACTCTTCTCAGGTAAAATATGACGCTTCTCTGCCCATTTTCATACGTCTTTGAAGGATTTTTTTTTTTTAAATAGGTAAACGGGTGAGATTTCACATAAAAGAGTGAATTGTATAAAGGAAATGTCATCCTTCCTGAGGGGGTGGTAGTTCAATGGGGTACAATCCTTTTAATAATACTGACTAAAAACAAGTTAGACAAGAAAAAATCTGCAACAATGGATATTTTGGACAATGGGCATATTTTTTCAACAAATTTTAAGTAGGTAATAAATGAAGCGTTTGTTTTAAAAAAAAAAAAAAAAAAAAGAGATTCTGCAGCAGCTGCTATAGTATAGCAATAAATGATTAAAAAATGTAAGCAAAAGGCACTATCCTGATTATTATACATACGGTGTACATAGGTTACTTTTTTATGGTTGCGATTATATTTAGTACCTTGTAGAACCAGTTGGGTGGCGGGCGGTGCGCCGTCCTACACACTTGTACATTGCTCAACACCCGCGCAGACAATAACTTCCTAAAATACAACATACAAAATACATTCACTTCCTTATTACACGACATGATTGGCTACTACACAGCCCCAGATAATGAGGTGCACCTCACTATTCATGGGGGAAGGAGCGTAACGACAGGTTTTTGACTATAAAGGTATAAAAAGTCACAGAGGAAAAAAAAAGCAGTAAATAAAGAAGCTGTAAGAAGGGCTTTAGATAATCTATACACTTTTTGTGATATATGATTAACAGCTGAGGTTCTGCAGCACCTGAGGTGTGTATTTTGATCTTCTGCACCAGTGGAGGTGTGTAATATGAGGTTCTGTAGAAGCTGAGGTGTGTATTATGAGGTTCTGCAGCAGCTGAGGTGTGTATTATGATGTTCTATAGCAGCTGAGATGTGTATTACGAGGCCCTGAAACAGCTGAGGTGTGTATTATAAGGTTCTGAAGCACCTGAGGTATGTATTATGAGGTTCCGCAGCAGCTGAGGTGTGTATTATAAGGTTCTGAAGCACCTGAGGTATGTATTATGAGGTTCTGCAGCAGCTGAGGTGTGTATTATAAAGTTCTGCAGCTGCTGAGGTGTGTATTATGATGTTCCGCAGCAGTGGAGGTGTGTATTATGAGGTTCTGTAGAAGCTGAGGAGTGTATTATGAGGTTCTGCAGCAACTGAGGTGTGTACTATGATGTTCTACAACAGCTGAGGTGTGTATTATGATGTTCTGCAGCAGCTGCGGTGTGTATTATGAGGTTCCGCAGCAGCTGAGGTCTGTATTATAAGGTTCTGAAGCACCTGAGGTATGTATTATGAGGTTCTGCAGCAGCTGAGGTGTGTATTATGAAGTTCTGCAGCAGCTGAGGTGTGTATTATGAAGTTCTGCAGCAGCTGAGGTGTGTATTATGAGGTTCCGCAGCAGCTGAGGTCTGTATTATAAGGTTCTGAAGCACCTGAGGTATGTATTATGATGTTCCGCAGCAGTGGAGGTGTGTATTATGAGGTTCTGTAGAAGCTGAGGAGTGTATTATGAGGTTCCGCAGCAGCTGAGGTCTGTATTATAAGGTTCTGAAGCACCTGAGGTGTGTACTATGATGTTCTACAACAGCTGAGGTGTGTATTATGATGTTCTGCAGCAGCTGCGGTGTGTATTATGAGGTTCCGCAGCAGCTGAGGTCTGTATTATAAGGTTCTGAAGCACCTGAGGTATGTATTATGAGGTTCTGCAGCAGCTGAGGTGTGTATTATGAAGTTCTGCAGCAGCTGAGGTGTGCATTATGAGGTTCCGCAGCAGCTGAGGTGTGTATTATAAGGTTCTGAAGCACCTGAGGTATGTATTATGAGGTTCCGCAGCAGCTGAGGTGTGTATTATAAGGTTCTGAAGCACCTGAGGTATGTATTATGAGGTTCTGCAGCAGCTGAGGTGTGTATTATAAAGTTCTGCAGCTGCTGAGGTGTGTATTATGATGTTCCGCAGCAGTGGAGGTGTGTATTATGAGGTTCTGTAGAAGCTGAGGAGTGTATTATGAGGTTCTGCAGCAACTGAGGTGTGTACTATGATGTTCTACAACAGCTGAGGTGTGTATTATGATGTTCTGCAGCAGCTGCGGTGTGTATTATGAGGTTCCGCAGCAGCTGAGGTCTGTATTATAAGGTTCTGAAGCACCTGAGGTATGTATTATGAGGTTCTGCAGCAGCTGAGGTGTGTATTATGAAGTTCTGCAGCAGCTGAGGTGTGTATTATGAGGTTCCGCAGCAGCTGAGGTCTGTATTATAAGGTTCTGAAGCACCTGAGGTATGTATTATGAGGTTCCGCAGCAGCTGAGGTGTGTATTATAAGGTTCTGAAGCACCTGAGGTATGTATTATGAGGTTCTGCAGCAGCTGAGGTGTGTATTATAAAGTTCTGCAGCTGCTGAGGTGTGTATTATGATGTTCCGCAGCAGTGGAGGTGTGTATTATGAGGTTCTGTAGAAGCTGAGGAGTGTATTATGAGGTTCTGCAGCAACTGAGGTGTGTACTATGATGTTCTACAACAGCTGAGGTGTGTATTATGATGTTCTGCAGCAGCTGCGGTGTGTATTATGAGGTTCCGCAGCAGCTGAGGTCTGTATTATAAGGTTCTGAAGCACCTGAGGTATGTATTATGAGGTTCTGCAGCAGCTGAGGTGTGTATTATGAAGTTCTGCAGCAGCTGAGGTATGTATTATGAGGTTCCGCAGCAGCTGAGGTCTGTATTATAAGGTTCTGAAGCACCTGAGGTATGTATTATGAGGTTCCGCAGCAGCTGAGGTGTGTATTATAAGGTTCTGAAGCACCTGAGGTATGTATTATGAGGTTCTGCAGCAGCTGAGGTGTGTATTATAAAGTTCTGCAGCTGCTGAGGTGTGTATTATGATGTTCCGCAGCAGTGGAGGTGTGTATTATGAGGTTCTGTAGAAGCTGAGGAGTGTATTATGAGGTTCTGCAGCAACTGAGGTGTGTACTATGATGTTCTACAACAGCTGAGGTGTGTATTATGATGTTCTGCAGCAGCTGCGGTGTGTATTATGAGGTTCCGCAGCAGCTGAGGTCTGTATTATAAGGTTCTGAAGCACCTGAGGTATGTATTATGAGGTTCTGCAGCAGCTGAGGTGTGTATTATGAAGTTCTGCAGCAGCTGAGGTGTGTATTATGAGGTTCCGCAGCAGCTGAGGTCTGTATTATAAGGTTCTGAAGCACCTGAGGTATGTATTATGATGTTCCGCAGCAGTGGAGGTGTGTATTATGAGGTTCTGTAGAAGCTGAGGAGTGTATTATGAGGTTCTGCAGCAACTGAGGTGTGTACTATGATGTTCTGCAGCAGCTGAGAAGTGTATTATGTGGTCCTGAAATAGCTGAGGGGTCTATTATGTGGTTCTGCAGCAGCTGAGGTGTGTATTATGAGGTTCTGTAGCAGCTGAGGTGTGTATTATGAGGTTCTGTAGCAGCTGAGGTGTGTATTATAAGGTTCTGTAGCAGCTGAGGTGTGTATTATGAGGTTCTGCAGCAACTGAGCTGTGTATTATTAGGTTTCACTGCAGATGCGTGTGAATTATGAGGTTCCGCATCAGCTGAAGTATGTAATTAGTGCAGTAATGTGACCATAGCTGTACTATAAGGAAAGAAATAAGAATCACTTCCTTGTGGATGACTTGGGGAAGACCAAAATGCCAAATATCCCCTAAAGCAAACAGGATTTTGTGTGCTGAAATCCCCTTCCATCCTTCCCATGTTATACCTGCTCTCCCCACTTTCTGCATGAGCAGTATCAAACAAATTGGGGGTCATTTACTAAGTGGACGATTTGCGTTTTCCCGACGTGTTACCCAAATATTTCCGATTTGCACCGATTTTCCCTGTATTGCCCCGAGTTTTTGGCGCACGCGATCGGATTTTGGCAGATCGGCGCTGGCATGCACGCGACGGAAATCGGGGGGCGTGGCCGAACGAAAACCCGACGGATTCGGAAAAAAACGCAGCATTTAAAAAACCGAAAGTGTCGCAGAGCTTGCACTTACCTTCATCCAGGATAGGCCGGTGTATTTGAGTGCGTTCCGATGCTTTTCAGCGCAGCAGCGTCACCTGGTGGACGTCGGAGGAACTACCTTAATGAATCCCGGCCGGACCCGAATCCACCGCAGAGAACGCGCCGCTGGATCGCGAACGGACCGGGTAAGTAAATCTGCCCCATTGACAGTAAGAGGATCAGGGGTTAATGTTTCCTGTAATATCCTCGATGTTCTGATGATGAAAATGCAAAAATTGTTCTTTTTGTGTCTACAGCTCCTACACAGACATGTGTATCCATGGTAACAGACTACAAAGAACCCTACGCAGTCTGGTCCTGCAGTCATTATTCATTCTCCATTCTTCTTCCTTTTACTAGGATATAGTTGATCCATATGTTTAAAAAAAATGGAGAATTACAATATGACTACTCCATGACTGCAATGGGTTTGTTTGTATTCCGTTACCCAGGAGACACATAGGTATGCACAGGAATAAACATATTGGCCACTAGAGGGAGCTACAGCAAGTGGAAGAACAGCCCAGTTCTCCTATTCACTTGAATGAGAGCTGATCTGCAGTTACTCATATTGGCCACTACACAGAGGATGGAGTTATTTTTCCCTTGTGGGCAGAGCATAGGTAGTTGGAATTACCTGATCTGTGGGTGTCACTGATACCAAATTGATGACCAATCCTATGACTAATTCTATGTGTCTATGTGAGCGATCACCCCCTACAATCTAAAAATGATGGGTGATGGGCCCCAAAGCTTTCATATCTGAGCATCTGGATCACTTCTTGATGTCCCCTAGGTCTACAGCTCTGAATTGCTTTCGGGCATTGACATTGGCTTTTCTCCTGCACCAACAGTCTTTATCCGATGAAGACCTCATCAGAACACCACCACCTGACATACGGCACTGCAGGCTTTACTTGGACCTTCTTGTCCATACAATTCATGGATTTATGGAGTTCATGCCCTCATGATTTCTAAATATACTGCATGTTATTTTTAGTTTTCTCCACATAAAAGCAGATTACTTTTGTCCATTGGGACTAGAACACAAAACTGAAGAAGGTGGAATTTTAGGTTTCTTACATGGCCTTTTACAAGTGCTCTTGATAGGAACCAACAACTTTAGTACCGTCCATAAGAACATGACTAAGCTGGGTGAAATGAGTTGTGCCAACTGTGATTAAACTGCAGTACCAGACACAACCACACTCATGGATGTCACTGTAACAGGTTCTTCTGCCTAGTTCCATTGACCATGAGGATCTACTAGGCTTGGTCATCATAAGGCTCTCCTAGGCTTGGTCATCATGAGGATGTCCAAGGCTTGTTCATCATGAGGATCTCCAAGGCTTGTTCATTATGAGGATCTCCGAGGTTTGCTCATCATGAGGATCTCCGAGGCTTGCTCATCATGAGGATCTCTGAGGCTTGGTCATCATGAGGATCTCTGAGGGTTGGTCATCATGAGGATCTCTGAGGCTTGGTCATCATGAGGATCTCAAAGGCTTGTTCATTATGAGGATCTCTGAGGCTTGGTCATCATGAGGATCTCTGAGGCTTGGTCATCATGAGGATCTCTGAGGCTTGGTCATCATGAGGATCTCTGAAGCTTGGTCATCATGAGGATCTCTGAGGCTTGGTCATCATGAGGACTCTGAGGCTTGGTCATCATGAGGATCTCTGAGGCTTTGTAATCATGAGGATCACCAAGGCTTTATCATCAGGAGGACTATGAGGCTTGGTCATCATGAGGATCTCTGAGGCTTGGTCATAATGAGGATCTCTGAGGCTTGGTCATCATGAGGATCTCCGAGGCTTGGTCATCATGAGGATCTCTGAAGCTTTGTAATCATGAGGATCACCAAGGCTTTGTAATCATGAGGATCACCAAGGCTTTGTAATCATGAGGATCACCAAGGCTTTATCATCATGAGGACTATGAGGCTTGGTCATCATGAGGATCTCTGAAGCTTTGTCATCATGAGGATCTCTGAGGCTTGGTCATCATGAGGATCTCTGAGGCTTAGTCATCATGAGGATCTCTGAAGCTTTGTAATCATGAGGATCACCAAGGCTTTGTAATCATGAGGATCACCAAGGCTTTGTAATCATGAGGATCACCAAGGCTTTATCATCATGAGGACTATGAGGCTTGGTCATCATGAGGATCTCTGAAGCTTTGTCATCATGAGGATCTCTGAGGCTTGGTCATCATGAGGATCTCTGAGGGTTGGTCATCATGAGGATCTCTGAGGCTTGGTCATCATGAGGATCTCAAAGGTTTGTTCATTATGAGGATCTCTGAGGCTTGGTCATCATGAGGATCTCTGAGGCTTGGTCATCATGAGGATCTCTGAGGCTTGGTCATCATGAGGATCTCTGAAGCTTGGTCATCATGAGGATCTCTGAGGCTTGGTCATCATGAGGACTCTGAGGCTTGGTCATCATGAGGATCTCTGAGGCTTTGTAATCATGAGGATCACCAAGGCTTTATCATCAGGAGGACTATGAGGCTTGGTCATCATGAGGATCTCTGAGGCTTGGTCATAATGAGGATCTCTGAGGCTTGGTCATCATGAGGATCTCCGAGGCTTGGTCATCATGAGGATCTCCAAGGCTTGGTCATCATGAGGATCTCTGAAGCTTTGTAATCATGAGGATCACCAAGGCTTTGTAATCATGAGGATCACCAAGGCTTTGTAATCATGAGGATCACCAAGGCTTTATCATCATGAGGACTATGAGGCTTGGTCATCATGAGGATCTCTGAAGCTTTGTCATCATGAGGATCTCTGAGGCTTGGTCATCATGAGGATCTCTGAGGGTTGGTCATCATGAGGGTCTCTGAGGCTTGGTCATCATGAGGATCTCAAAGGCTTGTTCATTATGAGGATCTCTGAGGCTTGGTCATCATGAGGATCTCTGAGGCTTGGTCATCATGAGGATCTCTGAGGCTTGGTCATCATGAGGATCTCTGAAGCTTGGTCATCATGAGGATCTCTGAGGCTTGGTCATCATGAGGACTCTGAGGCTTGGTCATCATGAGGATCTCTGAGGCTTTGTAATCATGAGGATCACCAAGGCTTTATCATCATGAGGACTCTGAGGCTTGGTCATCATGAGGATCTCTGAGGCTTTGTAATCATGAGGATCACCAAGGCTTTATCATCAGGAGGACTATGAGGCTTGGTCATCATGAGGATCTCTGAGGCTTGGTCATAATGAGGATCTCTGAGGCTTGGTCATCATGAGGATCTCTGAGGCTTTGTAATCATGAGGATCACCAAGGCTTTGTAATCATGAGGATCTCCGTGGCTTGGTCATCATGAGGATCTCTGAGGCTTTGTCATCATGAGGATCTCTGAGGCTTGGTCATCATGAGGATCTCAAAGGCTTGTTCATTATGAGTATTTATGAAGGCTTCTTCATCATGAGGACCCTGAGGCTTGGTCATCGTAAGGATCTCTGAGGCTTGGTCATCATGAGGATCTCTGAGGCTTGGTCATCATGAGGATCTCTGAGGCTTGGTCATCATGAGGATCTCTGAGGCTTGGTCATCATGAGGATCTCTGAGGCTTGGTCATCATGAGGATCTCTAAGGCTTGGTCATCATGAGGATCTCCGAGGCTTTGTAATCATGAGGATCACAAAGGCTTTATCATCATGAGGATCTCTGAAGCTTGTTATTGTGAGGCTCTCCAAGGCTTTGTCATCATGAGGATCTCCAAGGCTTTGTCCTCATGAGGATCTTCGAGGCTTGTTCATCATGAGGATCTCTGAGGCTTCCTCATCATGAGGATCTCCAAGGCTTTGTCATCATGAGGATCTCCAAGGCTTGTTCATCATGAGGATCTCTAAAGCTTGTTCATCATGAGGATCTCCAAGGCTTGTTCATCATGAGGACCTCCGAGGCTTTTTCATCATGAGGACCTCCAAGGCTTTTTCATCATGAGGACCTCCAAGGCTTTTTCATCATGAGGACCTCTGAGGCTTTTTCATCATGAGGATCTCTGAGACTTGGTCAACTGGAGGATGTCCAAGGCTTTGTCATCAATGTAGTGTCCATTGTTGGCAGGACATCTATAGTCCATTTTAGAGGACAACTTTAACAGATCTTACAGTATACAAAGATCTTATCCATTGTCCAAATCCATGTAGGTTTTCTTTTTAATTAGAAGCTTGAATTATAATAACTTTTCATTGGTAAACATTTGGGCAAATGGGAAAGACCAATTCCAAGAAGTTTTGTTATTATGACATTCGCTGTGTGTTTTATACACTTTTATAGTAGCTAAAACGTAACCCTAGAGGAGATAACTTCAGACAATACTCTGGAGGGCACAGACTGATGACAAAGCAGTAAGCGTGACACCACAACATTTTTTTTTAAAGAAAATTACCTGGATAAGCGGAAAGCCTTTCTTTTTCTATTTTGTTTTTGTTGTTTTAGCTTCTATTTATGCTGCATACCTATGTTAAGCACATTTTTTCCACCCACAATATCACCAAGTGGCGGGATAGCCATCATTAGTCTAGCCCTGGAAGAACCCTTAAACATTATTTTTTTTATATTACTTTTAAAAATATTATTAAACTGGTCGTGACCAATTAATTTATTTAGGAATTTATTAAACAATGACAATATTGGTTGAATTAAAAGCCATTAAAATTGCAGATTTTATGATGTGGCAGTTTTGTTTGTTTTATTATCTGCTTTTTTGATTTATTTTTATATATTGTGGGGTTTTACTAAGGACACACCCACCAATCCCAGAAACAGAGGTCCCATGTCACAAATATTTTCTCTCCCAAATCTCTTTGGTACTGATGAACAAAGCCCAGCTATATCTGGAAGTCCAAAATTCAGTGCATTCACAACTATTACTCCATTAAACTTTGAGAAACAAGATTTTTTGTCTGGTCTTAGTCCCAGTGGTGAAACCCTCAGAGTTTATATACCGTATATACTCAAATATAAGCCGAGACCCCTAATTTTAACACAAAAACTAGAAAAACATATTGGGGGTCATTTACTAAGGGCCCGATTTGCGGTTTCCCGACGTGTTACCCGAATATTTCCATTTTGCACCGATTTTCCCTGTATTGCCCCGGGATTTGGGCGCACGCGATCGGATTGTGGCGCATCGGTGCTGGCATGCACGCGACGGAAATCGGGGGCTGTGGCCGAACGGTAACCCGACGGATTCGGAAAAACCGCCGTATTTTTTTTTAAAAATTGGTCACACGGGCCATACTCACATGCACCACGATGAAGACGATGAACTCCGGGGCACCTCGGTGGACTTCGGCGCAGCAGCGCCACCTGGTGGACATCGGGCGCAGGACCTTCATGAATCGCCAGAAGACCCGAACGCTTGTCAGAGAAGCCGCCGCTGGAACGCGAATGGACCGGGTAAGTAAATGTGCCCCATTGACTCGAGTATAAGCCGAGGGTCGGAAATGCATTGGTCGCAGCCCCAGTATATATCCAGCAATCCCCCTGTAGTATATAGCCTGCCAGCCCCTGTATTATATAGCCTGCCAGCCCCTGTAGTATTTTGCCAGCCAGCCCCCACCAGTATATAGCCAGCCAGCCCCCAGTAGTATACAGCCAGCCAGCCCCCTGTAGTATATAGCCTGCCAGACCCCAGTAGTATGTAGCCTGTCAGCCCCTGTAGTATTTAGCCAGCCAGCCCCCTGTAGTATACAGCCAGCCTGCCCGCCGTAGTATATAGCCTGCCAGCCGCCTGTAGTGTATAGCCTGCCAGCCCTTCTAGTATATAGCTAGCCCCTGTAGTGTATAGACTGCCAGCCCCCTGTAGTGTATAGCCTGCCAGCCCTTCTAGTATATAGCCTGCCAGCCCCCTGTAGTGTATAGCCTACCAGCCCTTCTAGTGTATAGCCCGCCAGTCCCTGCCCCCAATATAACGGCGGTAGGAAAAAAACAAACAGTCTACTTATCTTCCGATACCCCCTTGCCTCCCCCGCCCCCTCTTCTATACATCGCAGCTCCAACATCGGCTCCGTGTCCCCAAGCGGCCCGTCACAGGCACCATAACGTCAGCCGCTTGCTGACATCATGTGTGCCGGCGCACATAGTAGGATGTCAGCAAGCGGCTGACATCATGATGCTTGCAACGGACCAGGTTACGGAGCCGATTCCAGGGCCACGATGTATGGAAGAGGACCTGTTGGGGGGGCGTCCTGTGGATAAGTGATAACCTCTTGTATTATGTGAGATAGTGAGGGGTGTTGTTCGGGAGGAGGGTTTATTTTTAGTTTAATAATCCTGGAACCTAAATGGTTAAAAACTCTATTTTAGTGATATGTAAATTAACTGCAAAGGCTACTGGTGCGTGGAGTAGCCTCAGCTCCCAGTGCCCGGCTAGACTTGTACACGCCCCAGTAGCCTCTGCAGCTAATTTACATATCACTAAAATAGAGTTTTTAACAAGTTAGGTTCTAGGATTATTAAACTACAGATTAGGTCAGAGACAGGCAGGAGGAATCTACCAGCACATCTACTTCTAATGGTAGATTCTTCATGGTAGGCGCATGGTAGGAGCAGATGTATGGTGAGCAGGAGTAGTGTATTATGTCTTTGCTGGCCTAGCCAGACCCTTGGTCCTGCTTATTATGGAGTAGGGGTAGGCTGGAAGTGGGACGCCTACTCCTTCTGGGCTTTGGTCATGGGTTTCTGTATAGTCCACAGGTGGAGGTCACATGTCTCCTTAGAGCCTCATACATACTTCATGTTAAAATTTGTAGGGGTGCATTGTTTTACATACAGCAAAAGGTATCTGAGTACCTCCCTATCCTATTGGACAAAAGCAGGTGCCTGGCAGCCAGGTGCACGAATATTGAGGGTCTTGTATTGTATTAGTCAGTGCTCGGCCGAACAGGGTTTGTATTGTTTATGCCTTTACTAGGGCGGAATTTATGTTGTTTTGCTAAACTGCTCAATGCACATTACAGGAAGAGGGGAGGGGAGAGAGTCGGATGAGTGAGGAGAGGGAAAATACATGAGGAGACACAGGCCCTAGCTGTCCTCTCCAATCCAACCCTGGAACTCACCACATGCAGCTGGCAGGGAGCCAGGTAACATGAAAAAAAGTTTTGTAAAGTAATGGCAGTATTCAGAATTCTGACAATGGCATTTTATAATTGAGCATGGCAGAGGCTATTGGAACCTGTCACCAGCTAAAAATCACATTCCTGGTGACAGGTTCACTTTAATTTGGACTATAAGCTGCGTGTCTCCCTACTACTACCTAGTATCTGCCAGAGCGTTCCCCACAGTGACCTTTTTTGATAAAAAAAAAAAAAAAGTTTGGTGGAAATTTTGAACACGGAAATAAGGAAAGCCCATGTCCTTTATCATACATACCATCAGATGTCTTCTGGCCGGATTAAATAGGAAACAATTTGTTTTCATCTGAACATATAACTTATTAGGCGAGAGGTCAGGCTAGTGATGTCACGACCCTCTGTCTACTGACGACTTGCATGAGTTTTCCCCCTTGAAGAGTATTTAATGTTACTTATATTTCCCTTCGGAATGGAAATCACTCTTGTATCCATGAATATCAAATGTCACAACATCATGAGAACCTCCAAACAGAAAAAGAGGAACTGGAAGAAAGAAACTTGATAGGGTTCAAAGGGTTAAACGGAGTTCACTAGTTTACACTATTGGAAATTCTACTGCAACCTGTCATCTAATACCAGTCATACCATCGGAAAAATGTATCGGAGAAGGTTAAAGTTTGGAGATTATGGAGGATATCAAATTCCGGGACACGAGCGTGCGCAGCCGGATACACCAGCCTTTTGATGTATCCGGCTGGGGGCTGCACAGCAATTATTTCAGTAGCAGGTCCTACTGTCAGGATCAGTGGTAGTGGATCCGATGACGTAAGCCGACACCTGGGAGTGATGACTAAGTGGCACCCGGAGTCGGCAGGAAAGTGGATTGGACTTCTGCGGCGTGGTACCACCAGGTTGCTCCACAGTCCCCACTTTGTCCGTACAGAATCGTGACACAGTATTGAGGTCGAGGACAGGCATGAGGTTAGGACAGGCGGCAAAGGATCTGAGTCAAGAGCAAGGCATAAGGTCAAGGCAGGCAGCAGAGGAGCAGAGTCAGGAACAAAACCGGGGTCACAACGGGAATTCAGCAAACAGTCGTAAGGCATAGGGTAAAGGTTTCTCTAAGGCTATGAGGCACAAAGATCCGGCAAGGGACACAGTAAGGGGCTGGCTATTTAACAGAATTGTTAAATTTTACAGAGCCGGCGCATGCTCACCCTAGGAGGCGGGGGCGCACGCTGATGGAGACGCTGCTGAAACTCGGCGAGGTAAGTGTGGCAGAGAGGCACAAGGAGGCACACGTGACACCTACTCCAGAGAGCAGGAGGGTCTAACATGGTGGTTGGAAGCAAGTTCACCAAATCCACTGGATTTGGAAGAGCAGGATGAAGACCTACATCCACCCATTCCACTGCTTGGTGTTAGATGGCTTTTCCAGTTGGGAAGAAACTAGACCGAAAAGCAGGAGAACCATAACGGGTGACACAAAGTGCAGAGTTTTTGCCTCTAGGGGCGGAGTTTAAACACAACTTTGCTTGAGGCCCCCAAATTGCACAGTCCACCCATGTACACAACACTGCTAGACTTGTGGTGTGATGTCAGAACTGGTAGACTCCCGTTTCAAGCCAAGTCCCTGTGCCGACACATCCATACTTCTCTCCTTCACCCACTTCCTGTAGCCGGTGGTTAACAGTTACCTGAAAGTTATTTCACCGCTCTACGTCAAGTACTGAAGAAGGACATGTGACAATCCAGAGCTCAGTGCAGACATCGTAATCTTCCTCACTTGTCAAAACAAGTCAATTATAGAAACATTAATAGCAGATCCAACCATGGCAAAAGTCCACTGACGTGTATCTGATAACCAGGAACCGCCACCTATAAATCTCAGATCGCAGATTATACAATGACATGTGTTTTTATATCGTGGATGACAACATTCAGTCGAGATGTTACATTTAGGAAAAGTGAAAATCACTTACTAAGCTGTAATCACAATACTAATAACGACCATAGAGCCTCAAGCCCAAACAGTTAAAGTCCTTGCATCATAGGAAAAATCAGGTTATTATTAACATTATATTTTTATATTACTTCTTTAACCTGTTCACTTGTGCAGAGACAATGGGCTGACACCAACTGATTTCTGACTACTTACCTTTGCTGTATAGACTGAGACAGAAGGTGCGGTCATTTAATAATCTTGAAAAATCTTGAAATATTTTAGTTTTTTACATTGGCCACTAGAGCAGAAACAATAGGCTGACATTATTCGCCTTGTTATATTTGATTAGATTTTTTAGATTTGTTAGCTTTGCTGTGTAGGCTGAGATGAAAAGAGCAGAGTCATTTCAGAATTATCATGGAGGTGACGGTAGTAGTGTAATTCTGAAGGTCTAGATAATATAACACACAAATATGGCATAGTATTGCTGCTCTCCTGTTGCTTCCTGGTGTCTAGGGGCTCAGTTGCTTTCAATATAGGGACACTTAAAATCTATATTAAACTTTGTGATCATATGTCACTTTGTGACTGGCTACAGCCACTATACATATAAAGACCATAATATAAGGATATGGATATGTACATTAGAGTGCAGATTAAATCTAAATCCCATTTCCTAGCATTCCATTACTGTATCTCATACAGAGGTATCCGAGCAGTACGTCTGCAATGTCCTCTCTGATGATGGATTGCACAATTCTTCCTCCTTTGTCTACAGAGTGAGATGATTTCTTGCCGGCTGCAATTGGAAATGTATGAATTTCCAGTCTGTGGTAAATTGAGGAAAGTGGAAAGTTGGCCTAGAACCGGTGAAAGTTAGCGGAGAGGCCAGTGGCTCTTTACCTATACAGTGTATTCCTGGGCACTGGTGCAGTGAGCTGCAGTAACCCAGTTTAGCCACTAGTCACGTCACAGAGCTGTTCTTCTTGTGTGTTCTCTGTGTTAGTTGTGGTATTAGTGCATACACTAGATCCTATCATTAGTGGTGTTATAGAGCTCAAATGTGCACTGCCTGACTTTTAAAGGGGTCATGCACATGTCGTGTAACATTGTCCAGGGTTATTTTAGGCACCTCTCAACCTATTCCTCCTGCCATTATGTCTGGCTGATTACCACATTGACCTGGCGCTGTCTGCCTTGACCTATTGCCCAATTACCGTACTGATCTAATTCTTTCTGCCCTGACTTTGCCTTGTCCACTGACCACTTTCAGACCTGTCCCTAAGGTTCCATTCAGAGGCATCTCTTCACCCACCCGGGTCAGCTCAGACTTTTAATAGAGTTAGCATCCTGGTGGTCCCCTCCATTGAAGTTCCGATCTCTATACAGTATTCAAAGGGTAAAAACTAGAGGAACACTTAGACAGTGCCCTTGGGAGTAGCCATAAGCCAAATCTGCTGCGTTACACCCAGACTCCACATAAATATTCAGAGCTTATAGCTAGAAGGTATGGAATGGAAAAAAGATTGTGGAGCAGATTTACTTACCCGGTCCATTCGCGATCCAGCGGCGCATTCTCTGCGGTGGATTCGGATCTTCCGGCGATTCACTAATGCAGTTCCTCTGATGTCCACCAGGTGTCCCTGCTGCGCTGAAGTCCGCCGAGATCCGCCGGAGTTCACAATCCGTTGCTGGGTGCAGGTAAGCGCGTGTCCAGCAACCCTTTTTTTTTTTAAATGCGGCGGTTTTTCGGAATCGTTTTCATTCAGCCACGTCCCCCCCCCCCCCATTTCCGTCGCGTGCATGCCGGAGCCGTTGCACCACAATCTGATTGCATGCGCCAAAAATCCAGGGCAATTCAGGGAAAATCGGCGCAAAACGGAAAAATTTGGGTAACCCGCAGTAAAAAACGCAATTAGGGCCTGTGAGTCCCAATGTCTTTATGAGATCCAAAGCTCCAGGTGGGTGTAGAGGCATCTGATCAAAGCTGTTGGCATCTACATTTTGCCATTACTGAGAAAAATAGTTTCCGGCTTCCTTTTCTACTGTTGCATCCTCCTGTAGCTGAACTTGGCTTCTTACCTGACTTTGATGCTGCTCCTTGTATCCAACTGGATTGCTGTACCTACATATTCTGTCTGCCCTGACCTCTGCTGGTTATCAGACTAATGCTGTATACACATATTTTGCCTGCCCTGACTTTCACTGGGTATCCAACTGGATTGTTCTACCCACATATTCCTCCTGCCCTGACCTCAGCTGGTTATCTGACTGTAATGCTGCATACACATATTCTGCATGCCCTGACCTGAGCTTGTTATTGGACTGGATTCCCATACACACATACTCTATCTGCACTGACCTCAACTGGTTATCTGACTGTAATGCTGTACCCACATATTCTGCCTGCACTGACCTTCACTGAGTATCCAACTGGATTGCTGTACCCACATATTCTGGCTGCCCTGACCTCTGCTGGTTATCTGACTGCAATGCTGCATACACATACTCTGCCTGAGCTGACCTCGGCTGGTTATCTGACTGGATTACTGTACCCCATATTCCTCCTGCCCTGACCTCTACTGGGTATCTGACTGTAATGCTGTATAAACATAGTCTGCCTGCCTTGATCTCTACTGGGTATCTGACTGTAATGCTGTATACACATAGTCTGCCTGCCTTGATCTCTACTGGGTATCTGACTGGATTTCTGTACCCACATATTCCTCCTGCCCTGACCTCAGCTGGTTATCTGACTGTAATGCTGCATACACATATTCTGCATGCCCTGACCTGAGCTTGTTATTGGACTGGATTGCTGTACACACATACTCTGTCTGCCCTTACCTAAGCTTGTTATTGGACTGGATTGCTGTACACACATACTCTGTCTGCCCTGACCTGAGCTTGTTATTGGACTGGATTCCCGTACACACATACCCTATCTGCACTGACCTCAGCTGGTTATCTGACTGTAATGCTGTACCCACATATTCTGCCTCCACTGACCTTCACTGAGTTTCCAACTGGATTGCTGTACCCACATATTCTGGCTGCCCTGACCTCTGCTGGTTATCTGACTGCAATGCTGCATACACATACTCTATCTGCACTGACCTCAGCTGATTATCTGACTGGATTACTGTACCCCATATTCCTCCTGCCCTAACCTACACTGGTTATCTGACTGTAATGCTGCATAAACATACTCTGCCTGTCCTGACCTCTACTGGGTATCTGACTGTAATGCTGTATACACATAGTCTGCCTGCCTTGATCTCTACTGGGTATCTGACTGGATTTCTGTACCCACATATTCCTCCTGCCCTGACCTCAGCTGGTTATCTGACTGTAATGCTGCATACACATATTCTGCATGCCCTGACCTAAGCTTGTTATTGGACTGGATTGCTGTACACACATACTCTGTCTGCCCTGACCTTAGCTTGTTATTGGACTGGATTGCTGTACACACATACTCTATCTGCCCTGACCTGAGCTTGTTATTGGACTGGATTCCCGTACACACATACTCTATCTGCACTGACCTCAGCTGGTTATCTGACTGGATTACTGTACCCCATATTCCTCCTGCCCTGACCTACACTGGTTATCTGACTGTACTGCTGCATACACATACTTTGCCTGCCCTGACCTCTACTGGGTATCTGACTGTAATGCTGTATACACATAGTCTGCCTGCCTTGATCTCTACTGGGTATCTGACTGTAATGCTGTATACACATAGTCTGCCTGCCTTGATCTCTACTGGGTATCTGACTGGATTTCTTTACCCACATATTCCTCCTGCCCTGACCTCAGCTGGTTTTCTGCCTGCATTGCTGTACGCACATACAGCGCTGTGCAAATTGATTGGGACAATGCAAAAAAAACATGTTTTTTAACATTTAATAATAGAATGTTATAATGCACTGTTACATACTAATTTTTGTATGAAATATGTCCTCCTTTATGAGATTTTCAATGCGTTTTGGCATTGATTCTTCTCGGTTTTTGCATAAATTCTTCATCATAGCACAGTTCATCATGTGTTCTTTGGTTGCACAGTCCATTTTGTCAAGACGTCTCTTCACAATGCTCCACAAATTTTCCACAAGTCTGGTGAATTGACAGCCCTGAACTTTTACTTTATTGTCTTATTGTCTGTATTTCTGTTAACACAGATTCTTCCTGCCCTGACCTTGACCTACACCTTGACTACATTCCCACCTGATCCGTTGGCGTCATGCAGTGTTGTCTCTTGAGTCACCTGGATCAGCTGGTCGCAAAAGCCTAGGATACCTCCGAGAACTAATGACCAAGGGGATAAATCCAATTAATGGGAAAATGGATCACAAAAGATTCTATGTCTTGACCAAGTGCAGGAATCGATACATAAAGAATACCATATTTAGCTGATATTAGGCTGCTGGGAATGTTTTTGCTGATACTATATAAATAAAAAAATGAAAAAGTAAACTTTTCCTAACCATAAATAGTATCAGTATCATGAACAAAAGACACCTAAGTATACACCTATTATCTCTGAACACTATTGCGGTGAGTTTATGGAGACAGGTTCTTGTTTTTTCTTCCCCTTTCAGGGCGATACCACGGAGCCGCTCGGAGACAGAGAGCAGGTTTTGCAATGTAATGGAAAGAGGGGAAGTGAGATCACGCAATACCTTTTCTATTCTCTTCTATGTCACATGCAAGGTACAACATGTGACCAAAAAAAGTGAGATACAAATTTGTGATAGGAACTTGTTTAATTGAAGTGTCTTTAGTGGGTTTTTTGGGTCATAAATTAGTAGGTCATCTAAAATTCCTTTATAAAACTACAAAAAGTTACACATTGGGGGTCATTTACTAAGGGCCTGATTCGCGTTTTCCCGACGTGTTACCCGAATATTTCCAATTTGCGGCGATTTCCCCTGAATTGACCCGGGATTTTGGCGCACGCGATCGGATTGTGGCGCATCGGCGATGGCATGCACGCGACGGAAATCGGGGGGTGTGGACGAACAAATTCGGAAAAACCGCCGCATTTTTTAAAAAGAAGTGTCGCGGAGCTTGTACTTACCTTCACTAGGAATAGGCCGGTGAACTTGAGTGCATTCCGGGGAACTTCAGCGCAGCAGCGTCACATGGTGGAAGTCGGAGGAACTGCCTTAATGAATTCCGGCCGGACCCGAATCCACCGCAGAGAACGCGCCGCTGGATCGCGAATGGACCGGGTAAGTAAATCTGCCCCATTATGTTATCATGAGGAATTATGACAAAGAATATGGAATCTATGGAGGCGCATTTTTTTTATCTGTAGCTTAAGTGAAGAGTTCAAGCTACCATCATGGAGGACTTTCTCCTCTAGTGGTCACTAAGAACTTTACCTAATGGTCAATGTTCAACGAGCTCATGGCCAACAGGTCAACGACCAAGGGCAACACTGGATGAAGTTTTCATGTTCTTCCCAAGTTTGAAAGATTTCACCCGAATGCCCAATTCTAATAAGGTAATGGGGTTGTTTGTGCTGAAAGTTTCATACTCAGCAGAATTAGGGCCACCACTCCCCCCAGTTGCCTAACCTGTAAGCAGATCTGGAAGTCCCTCAGACGTTAATAGAGAGCAATATGACATTGCCTCTTATGCTGCATTGACTTCTGGGGCAGAAGCCCCACTCGTACAAAGCAGGTCCGGGGTACTCGAGGTCACCCGTTCTAAGGGTCATAGGGGGTCTCGGCTATTCTACATTTCTACATTTCTAACTATTCAATCTTTTGGAAATAAATAGGAAACCTGATACAACCACTTTCATAGTGACCTCTATATATATGTAGTGACTTATATATCTATAGCTGCACTGCGCCACAATATATGTTAGTGATATGGGTGTGGATACGCTACTTAAATGTATTTTTTATGGATACAATGAGGTAAGTTAAAAACTTACACTGAAAGCCAAGGGAAATACACAGAGATGAAAGTACATAGTAAAGATGAAAGTGAATATATTTTCTACAAGGGGAAAACCATTGCATAGATATTTCAATAGTCTGTGGTTATGTCTCTTTTTAGTTCCCCCCTGAGAACAATTACCTGCTGAGAAATGTGACCCTTCAACTTCTAGAGAAAACTGTGTGCAGGCAAAGGATGACTACAATGAATGGAAAAGGTCAACAATAACCACATAAAATATCAATATACACAGCAATAGATACATCCAGGGTCGGCATTAGGGTGAGGGAAACTGGGCATGTGCCCAGGGCCCCCTGTCCTAAAGGGGCCCCCTGCATGTGGACTTTTGTGGGCAGAGGATGTATCTATCTCTCATATCAATCTTCTATCATCTATCTATATATAATCTACTTTATATTTCTGCATCTATAAATGTATCATCTATCTATAAATCTATATCATCTTTCATATTTCTTCTATCATCAATCTACCTATCATCATCTACTATATAATTCTCCTACACTCCCATATTACAGATACTTACCTACTAATGTGTGTAACTACAAAGTCTTATTATTGTGCAGGGATAAAGGAGCCTCTTACTGACTGTGACTGTAAATAGTTTTATTTTGGGGCCCCTACTTTTAGTTTTGCCCAGGGCACAACTTAGCTAAAACTGGCCCTGGCCACAGACCACTACTCATAGCTCACAATATTATCAGCATCCTGAGTGGTCAGTTACTAACCTTTCAACAAACTTTGCATAAATTATTAGTACAATAGAATACAAGAGACTTTGTAATATATCTTACCAAAGGAAAATTCTTCTTTCTCCTCTTACTTTGGCTCTTCCCATCCTCCCTCCCTCCTTATCTGCTTTTCGCTTTGAAATCTTTGCTGAATTCCATCTTGCTAAAAAGACACATAGAAATTCACTGAGGTGTTGTATTAAGTAGTGGACTAGGCAGAGGGGAGTGGGAGGAGTCATAGGAGCTAGGTCTCCACCCACCAGCACAGAAAGGACGGTCAAACTACACTACAGTAGAAAAACTGCTAAAATATTAGAATTACAAGTCACATAATGACCAGAATTAGTGTTACTCCTCAAATGATGAGTTTGGCAAATTTGTTGAAAGGTTAGGAGCACTTTAGGTCGTCTATTGAAATGGTCACTGACTAAATTCGAATCTGATTAAATTAAATTCTAATATCTCGGGTGGTCTAGGGTAATGAAGAGATTTTTTTTTAAATGCATTATCTATGGTGGTGTAGGTTGGTTATGGGTTAGGGGTCTAGTTTACTTGGATTTATAGAGTATTTTAATTGATGAACTCTTTATTATTTTATTTTTTTTTTTTTTTAAAGAAAAGTTTGAAAAAATGTTTTAGTGGTAACCTACCACATTGATGCAGTATTGTATAGCAAGCAGGCTGTAGTGTGCATCTCTTGAAACAGGATCCTTTCTTCCTTTATCTTCTAATGGATGTGTTTTTGAGAAAATTATTTTAAATATCTTTTAAAATTATGCAAATTAGCCCCCGGGGCTCCTGTCATAGAAGCCTCTTCTGGCGACGTCTGCAATTGTGCAACCCTGGGTTTGGTGTTACTGCCCGCCTGCTCGCTCCCCTCTCCAGCAAGAGAAGTAGTGATGTCATAATTAGCAGACAAGGGAGCCAGAAGGGGCTTTGGTGGTGGAGACAGGAGCCCCTGTGGCTCATTTGTATAATTTTAAAAGACAGTTTACATTACAAAATAAAGGAAGAACTAATCCTGTGTCAGTGGACATACACCAGCATGTAAGTGTTCTTGGTATACAATACTGCATCCATTTCCTTTAAAATCTATTAAAACAAAATAAAACCTATATAAATTTGATATCCCCGACCCAAACAATTAAGGGGAGGTTTCATTTGGAGTTTACAGTAAAAGCCATAAATAAAATGGTGCAACGCATTTGGAATTTTTTCCCACTTCCCAGTACACAACATGGAATTTTAAATACTGACATTAGGAAGTACAACTTGTTACGCAGAAAACGAGCCCTCATAGAACTCCGTACTCTTAAGTAAGTAAGTTTAAAAGTTATGGAGCAAAAGATCGAAACGCAAAACAAGAAAAAGGGCAGAAGCGGGAAACAAAAAAGGTGGCCTCATCAGTGCTGGTGACCTATATTGTACACAACCATTAGTCATCGCTGCAGATGAAGGGGTCCTCATGGCCCACCCGGACAACCCTTGAGGAGCCACTGATCTCATGGAAGTGCCCAGGTGCTTCGACACATTGATAGTCATGTGGGTATAGATATATAGGTACAGGTACAAGGGAGTGGAAAAAGAGAGCTGGAGGGGATAGGGCGGGATAATAGGACTAAAAAATATAGGAGGGTCGTAGTTTGTACTACTTTACCTCTTCAGGGTCACATTGCTGCTTCACCATTTGGTGGATCATGGAATCTTTATTAGTAGTAACTAGTAGATTCTTTACTTTTGTAATATAAGAACAGTTTTTGTGCCTCCAAACATCCCCTTTAAAGGGTTTTTGCAGCCATATAGAAATCAGTTTCGCCCGCCCCTTGAAACGGGTGGGAACATGGGCATACCTGAGTAAGTGTCGGGGCCCAGGGCTGCTAGTGGGCCCACATAAGGCTGTACATAAGGAATCCATGGTGGTGAGAGGGGCTGTTTCTAATGAATCCACAGGGTGTGAGGGGGTCTTCATATACCATGAGGGGGCTGTTTGGGATGATAAACTAGGAAATACTTTAGGGAACAGGAGACTGTTTTAGTTTCAGAATTTTTTATTCCGCTACATGAGTTCACTGCAAAGGGGCCTACTGAGGCTATGTCGCCAAGGGGCCTTCTGAAACTTGGAGCCCACCCTACGTGGGATATTCTCTTGGGCCAATCACTGACTGAGGTAGCTCATTGCTGAGGCCAAAGTTTAGTTTAAACAGTATTTCCCATCATTCCCTGCTCTACTTCCTGTGGGCCCCAATAGTGTTTTTTGTCTACAGTGATTTCCAGCAAGGGGCAAGTATAAATCTAGGGTGGGAAATTCATTGGTCACAGCCTCCCCTCACAAATGAAATGCCCAGCAGCCTCCCCTACTAATAAAATGTCCAGCAGTCTCCCCCAGTAATGAAATGCCCTGAAGCCTCCCCCAGTAATTAAATGTTCAGCAGCCTCCCCTCACTAATTAAAATATCCAGCAGCCTCTCCAACTAATGAAATGTCTAACAGTCTCCCCTCAGTAAAGAAATGCCCAGCAGCCTCCCCTCACTAATGAAATGTCTAGCAGCCTCCCCCAGTAATGTAATTCCCAGCAACCTCCCACAGTAACGTAATGCTCAGCAGCCTCCCACAGTAACGTAATGCCCAGCAGCCTCCCACAGTGACGTAATGCTCAGCAGCCTCCCACAGTAGTGTAATGCCCAGCAGCCTCCCCCAGTAGTGTAATGCCCAGCAGCCTCCCCCAGTAGTGTAATGCCCAGCAGCCTCCCCCAGTAGTGTAATGTCCAGCAGCCTCCCCCAGTAGTGTAATGCCCAGCAGCCTCCCTCAGTAGTGTAATGCCCAGCAGCCTCCCCCAGTAGTGTAATGCCCAGCAGCCTCCCCCAGTAGTGTAATGCCCAGCAGCCTCCCCCTGTAATGTAATGCCCAGCAGCCTCCCCCAGTAGTGTAATGCCCAGCAGCCTCCCCCAGTAGTGTAATGCCCAGCAGCCTCCCCCAGTAGTGTAATGCCCAGCAGCCTCCCCCAGTAGTGTAATGCCCAGCAGCCTCCCCCAGTAGTGTAATGCCCAGCAGCCTCCCCCTGTAATGTAATGCCCAGCAGCCTCCCCCAGTAGTGTAATGCCCAGCAGCCTCCCTCAGTAGTGTAATGCCCAGCAGCATTCCCATATTATATAAAAAACTAAACTCAGTATGTACCCCCGGTGCTCCTCCCCGCAACTCATTTTCTCTTTTTTAGCTTCCTGTGTAACAAACCGGGTAGAGATGGGTCCATGCACTCTGCCCGCATACACTATGACATCATGAGTGTGTCCTCGTGGGCAGAGCCAATGGACCCGTCTTTATCCGCACTGTTACACAGGAAGCTGACAGAGAAGAGGCGCTGCAGGGTGCACGGGGGGTAAGATTATTATGTACTTGAGTATAAGCCGAGAGATTTTTTCAGCACAAAAATTGATATCATAAGTATATGTCTTCAACACCCTGGAGCCAGAGGTGTCAAGTTTCTATTCCCTCCTGGACACCCATGTCATCTCCTCTCTGGTATTGTTCTCTGTTTTGCTTTCCTATCGCAATGTAGGCTCTCTCGCTTCTTCTTTGGGACAGAGAGATCCCCTTTATGTCGTCACGGTTCTCCATACCCAGAGCAAAAGCCCTTATCACATCATGAAATTTGTCTTATTCCATTCTTGACAATTGGACTGGAAATATTAAAATATTTCCTGCCGATGATCAGGATGATTCATTCGCCTTGTACCATGTAAATGTGAATCATCGGTTTCCAATGAATTTTCTTTCCAACCGAGAGGAGAATTTGGCTGAGTTTACATTTTGGTCACTTTGAGGTGTCACCGTATCACAGAACGATGGACATCAGGACAGTCCTTGACACCATAGGGGGCTTTAGGGGTGAGGGATCAGAGATGGAATTTTGGCTTCGGTTTGAAATGGAAACTTGAAATTCAGATGCAAACAAAAGTTTAATTTATAGTTTTGTTAAAAAAGATCATAGCTAGGGTTATATTATTCCTGGAAACCTCCCATATGGGCCGAAAAATAGTGTGCAGCTCATTCCTGGTGACGGCTTTGGTGTGGTTTCCCAGTCTTCAATACCTCTGAGTGGGACATCACTTGGAGAGAAGAGGAATTTATATCCCATGCGGGTCTCATGACTCCAGGCTCAGCAAAAGGTGCTGTGGGCCGAGAGACCACTACAATACTGGAGCATGGCACGAACAATTGTTAGGGGCCTGGCACTCGGAGAATCCTGGTAAAACCCATTTAATAGTATGGACACTTATGTAAAAAGATGTCACTGCTGAAAATGGCACAGGGAAAAAATAAAGCAACTTGGTTTGTCTTGGTTTACTAAAAAATAATGCTTTTTGAACATAAAGCTCCTATCAAGAGCTATCTGTCTCCATGGTTACAGACTACATCCACATGTAGTCCCACCCTGAAGTAATTTCATTATTATTATTATATCTTTATGACTAAGGCTATCCGCACATGCTGCAGATTCTGTGCAGATTTTACTTGTGGATTTTGGTGCCAAAAATCTGCAGCGTAGAGTAGTATTAAAACGAATGTGATTTGACAAAAGTAATGAAAAGAATGAAGTTTTTTCTGGAAGGAAATTGAAAAAAAAACAAATAAAATGATTAGGTCGCTTTTTTCGGCTATCTGCACACGTTGCAGATTCTCATGTGGAAAATCGGAATCCGATACGTGCAGTTTTCATGTGCAGTTTTCATGTTGACTTCATGCAGATTTTCAGTCTTTTTTTGTGCTTTTCAATGCAGATTTTCCACACGCGTATTTTTTCTCAGCCTTTTAGGCCCCTTTCCCACAGTCATTATGGGGATCTGGCCGCAGGTCACGGTATAGTGAGCACACACGTGTGGCACCGCACCGTGCATGGGGAAAAGAGCACGCTCTGGGGCTGATTTACTTACCTGTCCCTACGCGATCCCCGTGGTGAGTTGTCCGACGAGGATGAACAGCTACCGCAATTCACTTACATCGTGCTCCCGATATCCTGCATGTGTCAGTTCCCCGCTCAGGCCCGTCGGAGTTCACCTTCTTCTTCCCGATGCATTTAAGTGCATGGCTTGCGACACAATTTAAATGTTAAATCCCGCAACTTAGTCCGTATCAGTCGGATTGTCCGACAACCACGCTCCCCCGATTTGTGTCGCATGAAAGCCGACGCGATTGCACCAAAATCCGATCGCGTGCGCCAAAATCCCCTGTTAAATGCGGCACCAATCGGAAATCGTTGGGAAACCCGGCGGAAATGCAGTCCGCAGACCCTTAGTAAATGTGCCCCTCTATCTTACCCCCTACATACAGCCTGGCGCTCATCCCTCCTCCTCTCCAGCGCGCTGCCATGTGCTCACCTGGGTACGGCCGGGCAAGTGGGCTGTAAGCACACGAACGTGTGTACTGTACGTACTGTATATATGTCCGCCACCATGGAGAGAAGGATGGGTGGCCCTCCCCTCTCCATAGAAATCCATTATTTACGGCCATAACACGGGGAAAGATAGGACTAAAAAGTCCTATCTTTTTCCTGTGTACAGAGCAGTACAGTACCACACTGCTCCTTGCACCCATTGCCAATTATGGGGCTTCTATGCAACAAAAACCCATACAAAAATCTGTAAGAACGCACAAGAAAAGTAACATGATAATTATATTCTGTGAATTACATTCTCTTTAATGCTACTGTATTACGTTGCAGATTTTTCACACCAGAAACCGTGCATAAAATCCCCACTGAATCCCTGGAGTCCCTTCTTGTTCCTCCTCACTGATTTTTTGCGTCTGTTTTATTTTACATTGAGGTCTATGGGAGTCTGAAAATCTGCGAAAAAAAACCTACACCATGATGCATATTGGAAGCAGATTTTAGCTTGCAATTAATTTTGAATTAATAAATATTAATTTGCAAAATCTAAAAAATACATATATGATATGTATGGGATCATTGGGCTATACGGTAAAGTCAATATTTAAACCCTTAACGACCAGGCCCTTTTTCGTTTTTGCATTTTGCATTTTTCACTCCCCACCTTCAAAATTCCAGAATTTTTTTATTTTTCCAAGTACAGAGCTGTCTGAGGGTTTAGTTTCTGTGTAACAAATTGCACTTCATAGTGACGGTATTTATTATTCCATGCCGTGTACTGGGAAGCAGGAAAAAATTTTCAAATGCAGTGAAATTGGTGAAAAAAATGCATTTGCGACATTTTCTTGTGGGCTTGGATTTTATGGCTTTCACTATGCGGCCCAAATGGTCTCTTTCATTCCTTGGGCCGATACGATCGTGGAAATACCAAATTTATATTGTTTTTATTATGTTTTCATACATTTACAAAAATTAAAACCTGTACAAAAAAATTCATCATTTTGCCATCTTTTGGCGCTAATAATTTTTTCATATTTTGGTGTACGGAGCTGTAATACATCACACGTCATTAAGGGGTTAAAGGGTCCTTAACAGGAATAAGATTTTAGCAAATATGAAAAATTTTTGCTCCCTTCTCATCAATATCCTGACGCTGCCCAGGACTCTGCTCATAAGTTTCTGGCGTCTTCCTACACACAGTAAAAGCTTTGGGATGTTCATGAGACAACATGACGTGGAGAGGGGCGGGGACTTGAGTAGCATCAAGTAAAAGGTTAAAGTAACTTTATGTTATCTTAGTACCTTCACATTTAGCCATTTGAAGTATACTTTCATTTTGTCTGGAAAACCCCCTCTAGACTGCATGGTAAAGGATCTAAAAAAAAAAAATCTTTAAAAATACAACCTTAAAACAACACTGGAATTGCTTAAGGAAATTAACAAATATTTTTGTTGTGCAAATATAGAGTAAAATATAAAAATAACCTGTCATTTTTGGAAGCACAGTCAATGGCAAAAAAAAATGTAAACCCCCAAAACACTGGGGCAGATTTACTTACCCGGCCCGTCGCGATCCAGCGGCGCGTTCTCTGCGGTGGATTCGGGTCTTCCGGCGATTCACTAAGGTAGTTCCTCCGATGTCCACCAGGTGTCGCTACTGCGCTGAAGTCCGCTGAGGCCCGCCGGAGTGCACGAGCCTATACTTGGAGAAGGTAAGTGCGTGTCTCGCAACACTTTTTTTTTTATATGCGGCGGTTTCTCCGAATCCGTCGTGTTTTCATTTGGCCACACACCCTGGTTTCCGTCGTGTGCATGCCGGCGCCAGAGCGACATAATACGATCGCGTGTGCCAAAAACCCGGCGCAATATAGGGAAAATCTGCGCAAATCGGAAATATTCGGGTAACACGTTGGGAAAACGTGAATCGGGCCCTTAGTAAATGACCCCCAATGTCCGAATTTCTGGTATTTCTAGCTGTCCAAGAAAGAGTTCATTTAGGGCCCATGTAGAGAGGGGTTTTGTGTTGGGTACCCAAAAGTCAACTCATTCAATTGTTTTCGGGCCCCCCTACCGTGTGTAGCCATCACCATGGCTATGATTGGCAGGGGGGTGGGGCTATTGTGGTTATTATGAGGCTTGTACACCAGAAAACTGCCATATACACTTTTCTAAATCCCGCCCAAGTAAGATTATCTGTGTGGACCCTCAAAAAGTTACATGTGCCCCAAAACAGAACCATTACAAAAATATCACATATACTGCAAAAAACAAACCCTCATATGTGTTTGTGTGAAACGTGCTGATAAAAAATAACAAAAAAAATTCTTATGAGCAATGAGGTCTCCAATGGTCGGACCCAATTAGACATTTACCCACATTTGGTGTGATGTGTTAATGTCCACAAGGGGATTTACCATTATTTCACCGAATATGAGTACAGAACATATTCAGGACAGACAGTACTGAAGGTGTGAGCACACCCTAACAAGATGTACAGTACAGCACCACACCTCTGGAAAATCACTAACCGCATTAATTGGTAACTAATTATTTGCATTGTTTATATAGGTAACCACATGCCTTTAGGACCATGCGCTCTACACAACAGTTGCGTCATGTGGGTGGAGCTATTGTGGAATATTACATCAGCCATGTACAGGCAGGGGAGCTGTAATTGATTTGCTGTGATTTCCCAGCCGTGATTGTATTGATGTCTGCGACACTTTTTGGTGTTTCCTATTTGCATAAACAATTAGGTTCATTTAAAGTGCATCAGTCATTAGTTCAGAAAACATTTAGATAACTCCAACGGATTATCCATGGAATATGACAACTCAGCCCCCTCTGAGTTGGCAAATGGTACAGTTACAGCTCTGTTATGCGGATGCACAGTTTGACGGCTGCCGTGACTGTGGGGACTGAATTTCTACAGTATAGCAGAATGACTTCAGCCATAAAATAAGTAGTAATGTACTTTGCTTTCCCATATGTGCAAGATAGGTGTAATAGTACTGTGCAATGTCCATATATACAGGTTAAGAGTAGTAGTACTGTGCCCATATATACAGCATAGGAATAGTAGTACTGTGCTGTGCCCATATATACAGGATAGGAGTAGTAGTACTGTGCTGTGCCCATATATACAGGATAGGAGTAGTAGTACTGTGCTGTGCCCATATATACAGGATAGGAGTAATAGTACTGTGCCCACATATACAGGATATAAGTTGTAGTACTGTGATGTGCCCATATATACAGGATAGGAGTAGTAGTACTGTGCTGTGCCCATATATACAGGATAGGAGTAGTAGTACTGTGCTGTGCCCATATATACAGGATAGGAGTAGTAGTACTGTGCTGTGCACATATATACAGGATAGGAGTAATAGTACTGTGCTGTGCCCACATATACAGGATAGAAGTTGTAGTACTGTGATGTGCCCATATATACAGGATAGGAGTAGTAGTACTGTGCTGTACCCATATATACAGGATAGGAGTAGTAGTATTGTGCTGTGCCCATATATACAGGATAGGAGTAGTAGTACTGTGCTGTGCCCATATATACAGGATAGGAGTAATAGTACTGTGCCCATATATACAGGATAGAAGTTGTAGTACTGTGATGTGCCCATATATACAGGATAGGAGTAGTAGTATTGTGCTGTACCCATATATACAGGATAGGAGTAGTAGTACTGTGCTGTACCCATATATACAGGATAGGAGTAGTAGTATTGTGCTGTACCCATATATACAGGATAGGAGTAGTAGTACTGTGCTGTGCCCATATATACAGGATAGGAGTAGTAGTACTGTGCTGTGCCCATATATACAGGATAGGAGTAATAGTACTGTGCCCACATATACAGGATAGAAGTTGTAGTACTGTGATGTGCCCATATATACAGGATAGGAGTAGTAGTATTGTGCTGTACCCATATATACAGGATCAGATATAGACAAAAAAGAGGCGATACGGGCGCCACATGTGTAAAAAACGTTTTACAGTAAAAACAAGGTGTTTAGACAAGTGCTCACCTTTGTAGGTTGTACGATCGGTACAACACATTTGAGCGCAGTTTCTGGTTGAGTTGTTTCGGCGGCCGTCCTGGGTAGCGAGGTGGGGCGTTCTCACCCCGTTCGGTCTATCAGTTGGTAGTGGTGTGTTCCAGGTTGGTTATCGGCCCCAATAACTCCGTTTAGTGGTATTATTATATAATTAGTTTTATTCATAAGCTGTGTAAAACGCGTTTCGAGCCTGTACTAGGCTCTTCATCAGTTACATATAGCTTCAGAGTTGTAGAGAAACATGCGGTTTATAAGAGGTAATTTTTGGCGCGAGATGCCAATGCTCTGACGTCAAAGATGTAAACATAAACATTGTAGTGCTATAGTTCATTCATAAAATTCATTCATAGGATTCTGTAGCTACACTTAAATTACTTACGGTTCTATATAACATATAAAATAATTACAGTTCTATATAATTCCATTATTTCATATAATAACGTTAATATTAAATATAATGACGTTAATATTAAAGGAGAGGGGAAAAGGGAATTTTATAAGATACAACAAGTATGATTTTTTAAAAATACAATAAAATGACAATAAAAATGACAAAATACAGTCAATGTGGTTGTTTTAAAATGACCTGTGTTTGCAATCAGTGGGTATTCTGCCTCTTATTTGTTGGTGTATATCAGGTTTGTCTCCGTTCCGTGCGGTTCAGCTACAGAAGCCTGGAGGGGTCAAAACAAAACAAGCGCAGAGCGTCGCAGTGAGGATTGGGTTGTGTTGTGGATTATACAAGTTGATGAAAGAAGGTTCTTAGGTAAGTATTGTTTCTGTGACTTCATTAAGGCCAGCCGGTTTTAAGGTTTTTAGACGGTACATCCAGTATATTTCTCTCTTTATACTAAGAGGCAGAATACCCACTGATTGCAAACACAGGGCATTTTAAAACAACCACATTGACTGTATTTTGTCATTTTTATTGTCATGTTATTGTATTTTTAAAAAATCATACTTGTTGTATCTTATAAAATTCCCTTTTCCCCTCTCCTTTAATATTAACGTCATTATATTTAATATTAACGTTATTATATGAAATAATGGAATTATATAGAACTGTAATTATTTTATATGTTATATAGAACCGTAAGTAATTTAAGTGTAGCTACAGAATCCTATGAATGAATTTTATGAATGAACTATAGCACTACAATGTTTATGTTTACATCTTTGACGTCAGAGCATTGGCATCTCGCGCCAAAAATTACCTCTTATAAACCGCATGTTTCTCTACAACTCTGAAGCTATATGTAACTGATGAAGAGCCTAGTACAGGCTCGAAACGCGTTTTACACAGCTTATGAATAAAACTAATTATATAATAATACCACTAAACTGAGTTATTGGGGCCGATAACCAACCTGGAACACACCACTACCAACTCATATATACAGGATAGGAGTAGTAGCACTATGCTGTGCCCATATATACAGAATAGGAGTATTAGTACTGTGCTGTGCCCATATATACAGGATAGGGGTAGTAGTACTATGCTGTGCCCATATATACAGGATAGGAGTAGTAGTACTGTGCTGTGCCCATATATACAGGATAGGAGTGGTAGTACTGTGCTATGCTGACAGCTGCAGTAACTGCGGGCACTAAATTTCTTCAGTATAGCACCACCTGCAGGATAGGAGTAGTAGTACTTTGCTACGTCTGTATATACAGGATAGGAGTAGTAGTACTGTGCTACGTCTGTATGTACAGAATAGGAGTAGTAGTACTGTGCTACGTCTGTATATACAGAATAGGAGTAGTAGTACTGTCTGTATATACAAGATAAATAAATAGGTAGAAGGAGCAGCACTGTGGATAACCGGATTAAATCCAATGTGGGTGCAGGCTTCAAGGAACTGACTCAGGATTCCATATGCATACAAACTCCAAGGAAGGAAGCAGCACTCCAAGATAAATAGTGAATGTTTATTCCACCAGTGGTAAGAGCTACGTTTCGGCTGACTTTATGCAGCTATTCAAGCAATGCTTGAGAATAGCTGCATAGAGTCAGCCGAAACGTAGCTCTTACCACTGGTAGAATAAACATTCACTATTTATCTTGGAGTGCTGCTTCCTTCCTTGGAGTTTGTATGTATATACAGGATAGGAGTACCGTATTTTTCGGACTATAAGGCGCACAAAAAATCCTTTGATTCTCTCAGAAATCAAAGGTGCGCATTATAGTCCAGTGCGCCTTATATATGAACCGTACTTACAGACAACAGATGCCTTGAACTGTGCACAGGTCTGCCACCTGCTGGTTATTCATCCTTATAATCAGGTGCGCCTTATATATGAACCTTACTTACAGACAACAGATGCCTTGAGCTGTGCACAGGTCTGCCACCTTCCGGTCATTTATCCTTATAATCTGGTGCGCCTAATATATGAACCTAGACGTTTTAGCAGGCATTTATTGATGGTGCGCCTTATAACCAGTGCACCTAATAGTCCAAAAAATACGGTAGTAGTATTGTGCTATGTCTGTATATAGGAGGATAGGAGTAGTAGTACTGTGTTGTGCCTGTATATACAGGATAGGAGTAGTAGTACTGTGCTGTGCCCATATATACACGATAGGAGTAGTAGTACTGTGCTACGTCTGTTTATACAGAATAGGAGTATTAGTACTTTTCAGTGACCAAATAGGCAGAGTAGTGCCCTACCCAAATTTAGGTTAAAGTAACTCTATACAATGAGAGAGAAGCACTGAACCCTACAGCAGGAGCATGTGTCAGACTATTAGGCTTAGTGGCCAAAGTGAGTATTGCAGGATTTTATAAAATGTTTAAAAAAAATGATTCATAAAAATGTTTGACATAAAAACTTTGGGTAAATAATCTGTCATATTGTGGTGAGACATTTGCTTTAAAAGGGGAAGTAAAAATGATACCGCAGATAATAACCCTGTATAACATGCAAAAACACACAGGTCTAGGAGGAAATCAGTTTCCATTTGGTTTGGACATTTTATTTACCACAGACAAGTTTTATTTCAGGAATTCTGCGAAAACCACCTGGGAATGTCAGTCGCTTGTGGGCGGGCCGATCTGTCTCTCTACCAAACGCTTCATACACAAGATTAGCCCTGAATTATTAATAACTATGGAATCCATTCTTATCGGGGGGGGGGGGGGGGGGGGATATGCCCGCCCGGCATGTGGCTAGGCTTCTACCGAAAATACTTCAAATATATGAACATTAACATGAGTTACCCAGAATCCCCAGCATCAATCAGCTGTACAGATCTAATGTTACTGATATTAGAAGTTATTTTTCTATAAATTCTTGTTTTATTGGTGAAAGTTTACTAAAATAATGAAAATTATCGGGCATATTTTTTATACGCTGGCGCTGATTGCGCCACCGTATGATGCTGTCCCGCTCACTGGCATGCAATGGATATATCAGGAGGCTCCGGCAGCGATGAGAATTATGCCATAACCTTAGGCAATAGGCAGTGCGCAGGCGTAGGGCAGCAGCACCCTGGGAATTTCGAATTCTCTGCCTAATTCGCGGGTTGGGCGGGGAGGGGGCGGTGCCTGCCGTGCAGTGGGCTGGGAATTGTGACTAAATCATGGCTTGTACACATGTTTTCAGGTGTACAGGCCCTAATAAATGTGGCCCTATGTATTCAAATAATGTATATGTAGATGAATATATAAGATAGATATCAAAAGACGAGGGGACACTGTCTCCGTTCGGAGAAATCAAGGTTTAATCACCAGAGGCGACAGGGCTTTTATTACTATGAGAATTGTCAATCTGTGGAATAGCCTGCCTCAGGCGCTGGTCACAGCAGGGGCAGCAGAGAGCTTCAAGAAGGGTCTAGATGCCTTTTGACACCTAAATAACATTGATGGTTATGTTATATAGGATTGTTTCCCTTAAATCCCTTCTTCATCCAATCCCTTCCCTTCCTTGGTTGAACTTCATGGACAAGTGTCTTTTTTCAACCGTACAAACTATGAAAACTTTGAGATTTGCACAGGGCCGGCGCCAGCCCTGAGCATAACTGTGCAAGTGCTGGGGCCCAGAGCTGCTGGAGGGCCCACATGAGGTAGCACATAAGGAATCCATGGGGGTAAAGGGAGGCTTTATATAAAATAACCATGAGGGGTCTGTATGTAAAATAATAATGAGGGTCTGTATATAAAATACCCATGAGGGGTCTGTATGTAAAATAATAATGAGGGGTCTGTATATAAAATACCCATGAGGGGTCTGTATGTAAAATAACAATGAGGGGTCTGTTTGGGATGATAAACTAGGGAATGTTTTAGGGAACAGGATTCTGTTTTAGTTTCTGAATTTTTAAAGCCGCCATGTGAGTTCACTGCAAAGGGGCCCACTGAGGCTGTGTCACCCAGGGGTCTACTTAAACCTAGAGCTGACCCTGGGTTTTCAGATAAATTAATAAGAGACGGAAAAACATGAAATAGATCAATATAGTTACATGTATAGCTATTAGTTACATTATAGACATGCATGGGATGGATAGAGAGATAGACATGAGATAAATTGATAAATATGACAGATAATGATAGATAGATGGATCAATAGAAAGATATGATATAAATAGATGATAGATAGACAGAGGTGCATTTATGTTTTTTTCCCTTTCCTCAGCTCTTTTTGCACCTCTAGTGCTTGTTTTTTTTGGATCTCATTTGTCTCTGTAGTCTCAGCCCTTTGTCAAATACTTTATTTGTTTGAGACTACATAGGTGTATTTTTAAAAAATGCACTACTCACACCATTGTTTTTCTTACACCTGTTGTGACTGGTTTGTCTTTGTGAAATTATCTGTTATTTTTTAGACACACAATAAAGGTAAATCAGGCGCAATCTGAAAGCAGGGGAAATACAAAGACAAATAAGACGTAAACCAGGAAACTGCTACACGGAGAACTCCGGCACTGCTGAAAAATTGCACAAATACCCCAATCCACCTAAAAAATGGTTAAAATAAAACCAAAAACATGCATCCAACTAACATAACTGTCCCCCCTCTGTTTGGCCAAGGTATTAGATATAGGGCAAGAAGCAGTAAGCTGAACTTTAACTCAAGGTGAGAAATTCCTATGAAATTGTTATTTTCCCTTTTCCGGTCATGTGGAGGTATTTTCTAGTTTCAGTTTACATAGAGCAGTGTGAAGCGAAGCGTCTTATAGTTAGAGATGATTCATTTGGTATCAGGGTTTGGGCCTCGTGACCCAGACATATCGCTGTATTGACAGCCTAACAGCCAATGACGCCCCTAGTAACTAGCCATGGCTATGATTACCCCAGGGGTCCCCAGGGGTGCTCCTGGTTTGCAGGTTACCTTTGTTGGAATTGAAGGTATACATCCCCCCATATAAATCCCCTCCGATGTAGCACAGGGATACGAACAGTTGTTTATTGGAATTTATTTAGTAAAACATTATATTTTTCACCCTAAATGTTGCCAGAAAAACAACTGCAGCAGTGACAATGCCAGGGTTATTTCATATACATCCGATTTTGCGCCTCAGAATTGTTGCTTTTAGCTAAGTTGTAGTACCACACAGAGCCTATGGACGCGAGAGGCGCTGTTTAGCCTATTCCTCCTGGTGCATGTATATAATGTCACTAATGCAGTAAAGACTGCATTACTTATTACTACTTGTTTACTTATAAAAAAGGAAAATCCTTTTAAATAAGCTGGACATTAATTTAATTGAATTAAATTAACGACAAAATCAGGCAAAGAGAAAAATGTAAAAATTGGCTAAAGCAACCAATCAGATCTCAGGTTTTATTTGATAAAGTCCCTTGAAAAAATGAGAGCTGGAATATGATTGGTTGCTATGGGCAAACGCTCCACTGTTACTAAGCACCATCGAACATAGGGGACCCTATAACAAATAGAACATAGGGGGCCCCATAACAGGCATTAGGGATAAGCCACCTACTTTAAGGGTGGATTTTGCGAACTTGTTGCACATCCTAAGTTCACCTCCTCATCCCTATAATGACATCATAATGGTAGCAGCATGGGATTGGTGAGGTGTGCCCATAAAAACAAATCTTAAACGCATTCTAATTATTGAAAAAAAATAATTATATATATATTTTTATTTTTTTTAGATAAATTTTTGTTCACCTACAAAAAGGAAAATCCCGTTAAATAAGTTGGTCATCGATTTTAATTGGATTATATTAAGGAAAAAAAAATCAGGCAAAGAAAGAATTGTAAAAGTTAGCCAAATCAACCAATCAGATCTCAGCTTTTATTTGAAAAAGTCACTTGAAAAAATGAGAGCTGCAATCTGACTGGTTGCTATGGTCAAATACTCCACTGTTACTAGGCACCATTTTTGATGAAGTTTCCTCAGTATATTTATCCCTAAAAGGGGGTGAATTCACATAAATAAAATACTAGAGAGTTTAGATGCCTTAATACACATTAGACAATTGTCAGAATTTGGTGTTAAAGGGGTCCTCCAGAATTATGATGTTTTTACTATCCATAGGATAGGACTTATATATGAGATTAGCGGAGCCTATTTCGCTTTACCTCATAATAGATGGACATAAGTATTTTTGGGGTTCAAGAGAGATAAGCCCCTGCCAGAAGTGTCTAGGGGAGGAGGAGGGAAGGAGTCTGTCAGATGTCAACATGGCTGCCATTCAGACTCCCCTCAGAGTAGATCATGGGGGAGATAATTGATTTTCCAGGAGATGAGCCTCTACCAGAATGATATGAGGGAAGAGGAGTCTGACAGGTATCATGTGTATGTAAAGCACCCCCATTAGATATTGGTGGAGATAAGTGTTTATTGGTTTTTAATAGCGATAATTCCTTGCCAGTAGAGTTTTGGGTTGGGGACAGGGTAAGCATGGTAGGTGTGGAGCCGAGAGTGCGTGTGTTTGGGCGTCTTTTAGACTCCCCTCACAGTAAATTTTGGGGGAGATAAGTTTTATTTCGATTTCAGAGAGATAAGCCCCTGCCGAGAGTCTGGTGGGGGTCAGTTACGGCAGGTGTTGAGGACAATCCAAATCCTCCAATGATCTGCAGACAAATATCTCATGTCCAGCATCTCTCCACAAGCCAAGACAACGAAAGAGGAAACAGAAGAAAGCTTCCTCTTGGAAGGGACTGTACTGTGACGTCGCTTTTACTATATAAACCAGAATACTTCGCTGTCAAAAGCAGCAAGTCCTCACAAAGAAAAGCCACAAATCACACACACTCCGGAACTAGAGGAACCGCTCCAGGCTATCCAGAGGGAGAGAGACGTAAGATACCTGTTGCCTCATCTATTGTCTCCATAGACGTGTTATACCCTATGCTGCACTCAGCACTGCTACATCTCATACTGCATAGAGATGGTTATCATTGCATTTATATTTCAGCTTTACTTCTGTTCTTCATTGGTAGCAGCGGAAATTGTGAAAATCTACAAAGGTATTTGCATGGAAAATAAGTATAGTGCAACATCCGATTAATTTGTTGCTAGTGACTGGCGTCAGGGGCATGTGCCCTGGGTCTTATGCCCATGCTACATATAATAATAATAATTCCTTTATTTATATAGCGCCTACAGATTACGCAGCGCTGCACAGAGCTTGCCCCAAAGGGGCTCACAATCTAATCAACCTACCAGTATGTTTTGGAGTGTGGGAGGAAACCGGAGGACCCGGAGAAAACCCTCGCAAACACAGAGAGAACATACAAACTCTTTGCAGATGTTGACCTGGGTGGGACTTGAACCCAGATCACCGGCGCTGCAAGGCTCTAGTGCTACCCACTATCCTTTATTGCCATTGATCACCACCTTAAATTATATACGGACCCCCCCCTCCCCCCCTCTGCTATCATCTCTAAGATGCTACATGTATCTTTGGGGTCTACTAACTCTCCTCATTCTAGATTGAAACACAAGACTAAGGGTACAAGGGACACCATCAAACTCTACACTGGTCATGGTACTTACCTACAGATCTGAAGTAGCTCACTAAATCTCAAACCCGAATTTAAAAAAATATTTGAGTAACTTTTTTTATTTTTAAAGTAAAATTTAATGAAATTTCAGCCATGTGGAGACGACTATCTGTTTGCTATGGTCTACATCTTTTTGGTCCCTCTACATCAGGTCCTGTGACACCAATCCTTGTATGTGTAGTTTGTCTCTCCCTGTTCTCCTTAATAAAGTTCATTTGATTTAAAAAACTAAATGAATGAAATTTAAAAACTTTTAAACTTTTTTCAAGTTTGTTCTCTTTAAACAGTTAAATGTTCCATTGATTTTCCATGTGACGTGTTTCTCCTAAGGGAGAGAAGGCATTGAATTGCTTTGTACAAATATGCAAATTAGATTTTTTTTGGGGGGGGGGATACAATTTGCATTGCTCTTTGTGTGGAATAGGGCTTCTGTATAAAATATGTACATGGATTCTGCTACCCAAATTCAGATAAACTACATAAACTTTTTGAGAGAAGGGGGGGGTAGTAGTTAACTTCAATCATTTGTAATAATTTGTCCTCAATTTTTTGTCCTCCAGTTAGAATTTATTATTCCTTTATTTTCCTTTCAGATGGGGCACCTTTTCACAGGAGTCATCCTACTTGTATGCATAAATCTTCTGCAGGCCTTCAGTTATTTTCCCTTTAAGGAAAAAAGTAAGTAAATTCAAATATTTTCTTGCAGCGCAAAAGAACTATGGAGGAACATTGCATAAAGTGTTTCTTTTCCCTGTAGCACCCCCGCAGGAGGAATGAGGTATTACACAGTTCCCAATAGAATCAGTGAGCTGCCTTCTAATGGTTCTCCAAGACTGCAATGGTCCCCTACATACAGCAGCATAATCAAACTTAGGAAAGTAGGAGGGGTCCCCTCTGTTGGGTTTCAGTTGTGAAGTTTAAAGACCATTGTAGGACCTTCAAAGGTCTGCAAGTTGAAAGCCAACATTGATAAGGAACTCAGGGCAGAAGGTTCCTCTCTGTGCACCAAGTTTATATACAAGATTCCGTAGGTTTGTTCTTAAGTTGAATTTGTATGTAAGTCGAAACTTTGTAGATCCAGTCAAAAAAATTTTTGGCGCAGTGACAATTGGAGTTTCAAAATGTTTTGCTGTGATTGGACCAAGGATTATTAAAAAAGCTTCATTACAGACACCTTACAGCTGGTCAGTGCAGCCTGAGACTACAGTGCATCCAGAGAGCTTCACCAGAGGTCACAGTGGGGTCCATCTTTAACTACGGGTCGTCTGTAAGTTGGGTGTCCTTAAGTAGGGGACTGCCTGTATTATCTCTACAGAGCATTAACAAACTTGGGCGATGGTTTGGATGGACATAAACCCCTCTAGATGCCTTGGGTCTTGGGCTTCCGCCCAAATGGCCCATATTATACTCGACTACTAGTCCTAGAAGCGCAGCCTCAAGTGCTTCGACCTGTAAACACTAATGGTCCACATACAATGATAGAAGTCACAGGTAAATGAATGAAAGAAGTTGGAAGCTTCGTAGATTTTATTAGATTCCATAAGGAAAATCTATAAAAGAAGAAAGACATGAACATCAATTCTCACTACTTTATTCCTCAGCTTTGATAGTTGAAGGTGATATAAACGGAATACGTATGGAAAGAGTCACCATGGAGTGTAACACCTCTGGTTATGCCGCTGACAGCAGAAATATCCACTGGAGCAAAAGAGGCCATAAAGGCAAACACCTGACTGTCATAGTAAACGAACCAAAAGATGCCAAAAACTACACCTGTAGCCTGGGAAATGTGGGGATCGTTGACTACACCAACATTCTGCTACATGTAGTGGACCAGCCACTTTACCTTGGCATCCTCGGTAAGTATGAAATCAAGGCACAAAGTTGCACAGTTGCAATTTGATCAATCAATTATAAAGTTATAGGTATTGATGCCATTGAAAAATATAAATCATCTTGCAAAAAGCAAGCCCCCAAGTCGACAAAGTTGTAAGAAAATTTCTGTTGACTTGGGGGCTTGCTTTTTGCAAGATGATTTATATTTTTCAATGGCATCAATACATATAAATTTATAATTGCTTGATCAAAATCTTATTAAAGGGGGTTTCTGATTTGGAACCCATTAATGATTGATTAATGGGTGGGTTCCCAGAAAGAAATTATTGGCCAGCCTAAGGGACTCCAGTTCCAAACTAAGATACCCTATGTGCCACAACAGCAATAATTCCTTAATAATTCCCAGCAATCATTTGGGTATAGGATAAGTGTCATTAGTGGCGCAATCCCTTTAAGGAGATTTTAGAAGAAGGTTTTCGGCACTTGCATCCCCAGCTACCAGGTAAAGTAACATAGGACTAACAAGGTGTCATTGTTTTACACAGGTGTAGAATATCCAGTAAATTGTACAATGAAAAACTACAGTGGTCATTTCACCTGTTCATGGAACGGAACACTAGATCCCAATCCAGAGTACTTTTTTCATGCCTTCAGCGTGTAAGTTCATCACATCAGTGGAATCTTTTATATTTAAAAGCATTAAAAATAAATTGAAAAATAAATCCTGACAGGACTCCTAAGAGAGAGAGAGAGAGAGAGAGCAGGGTAATTGGGTCACTTACGGTCAATCACTATGTGTGGGTGGGGGTTATGAAGACTCTCCCTGTCAATCACTTTGTGTGGGCGGAGTAATCAAGACTCTCATTGTCAAACTCTGTCTGGGAAGAGTGATCAGGATTCTCACTGTCAATCACTGTGTATGGGCGGGATCATCAGGACTTGTGTGTGGGTGGGGTGATCAGGACTTTACCTGTCAATCACTGTATGGAGGAAGGGTATTTATGACTTTCACTGTCAATCATTGTGTCTGGGTGGTGTAATCAAGACTCTTGCAGCCAATAACATAATGTGGGCAAGGTAATTAGTACTCTTGCTGTCAATCATTGTGTTTAGGTTGGGTAATCAGGACTCTCACTGTCAATCACTTTGACTAGTTGGAGTGATCAAGACTCTTACAGCCAATCACAGTGTCTAGGTGGAGTGATCAAGACTCTTACAGCCAATAACTGAATGTGGGCATGGGAATCAGGCCTCTCGCTTTCAATTACTGTGTGTGTGTGGGGTAATCAGGACTCTCACTGTCAATCACTTTGAGTGGGTGGAGTTATCAGGACTCTCCCTGTCAATCACTGTGTGTGGGGGGTAATCAGGACTCTCACTGTCAATCACTGTGTGTGGGTGGAGTAATCAGGACTCTCCCTGTCAATCACTTTGAGTGGGTGGAGTAATCAGGACTCTCACTGTCAATCACTGTGTGTGTGCGGAGTAATCAGGACTCTCATTGCCAATCACTTTGAGTGGGTGGAGTAATCAGGACTCTCATTGCCAATCACTGTGTGGGGGCTTTTTATCAGCAGTACTGATGCTCTTGAATATTTCTGATGACATTTTATTACTTTTTCTTAGAACTAGTAACAGCACAATGTTCTGTGAAGGCATAGAGAAGCATTTTACAGACGGGAACGAGTTTCCCTACTATACAGTAACCTGCTATGACGATCAGATATGTCACTACTCAGAAGATCCAATTATTTACGTCGAGCTACATATTATTGCGAAAAACATATATGAGAAGCACAATATGTCCTTCACTTTGCGGAACATTAGTAAGTACAACATTCTGGAACATTCTGGAACCTGAATGAACCATTGTAATTACAGAGAAAGGAGATTTTTGTTTTAATGTAACAGTGCCACTATGATACACTGGCATTGTGTGGTATTGCAGCTCATAAAAAATCTAATGTGTATCTATTATTAAAATTCCTGAGGATAGGAATCCTAGAAAGCCTCTTTAACAATGTCAATGAGCTATGGCCAGAAGCTAGGTAGATAGCTATACCCCCATACAACATGTACGGTATCTATTGTGTAAGCCCACCTTCAGAGAGCCCCCATTAACCGTTCTGACTAGTGCACCCCCTCTATTTACCTTGTTGATTTTTATCTTATAGTAAAACCAGACCCCCCACAAAATCTTCACATACTCAAGGAAAACAGAGACCTTTCCTTACGATGGGATTACCCCAAATCTTGGTGCAACGCACACCTCTTCTATCCACTAATTTTTAATGTCCGAGTAGAGCGGCAAAGTCGGAATCAGGAAGAGGTAAGAATTTTTTTAAAAATAACTTTTAGAAGTAAAAATGAAAAGTTATACTGGAAAAGATAGTTTCACCCATATACATACAAATTGAAGACACAAATCCATACACATTACACACATACATAAACATTACACACATGCATACACATTACATGCATATATACACATTGCATACACATTACATGCATATATACCCATTGCATACACATTACATGCATATATACCCATTGCATACACATTACATGCAGATTACACACATATACATATACATAACATGCATATATACACATTGCATACACAAGTATATATACATACACCTTGAACATGTATATGTACCCATTACACACATACATATTACACTTACTAGTATATACAAACATACATACATACAGCACATATGTATTACACATGTATACATATACATTACACACACACACATATAACACATACAAGTCCATGCACATTACACCCACATACATAACACATTACATGCATACATATTGCATATAAGTATATATACACATAACACATACATGCAACTTACACATCTATATGTAACCATTACACACACACACATTACACTTAAAAGTACATACAAACACATTACACACACTAGTAACACATATGCATTACACATGTATAAATACACATTACACACACACACATATTACATATACAAGCACATACACATTACACACATGACATTTACTGCTGACCGGACAGCAGGTTAGAAGCTCCAGCAAAAGTAACATAAGACTTCTACCGATACCCCTCATCCTCTCTGTGCTGTGTTCATACTATGTTGTGGGGGTCTTCACGACTTTATCTACTACCTTACAAAGAGGTCCCCAAACCTCAAGATAAATCTGAATGCAAAGTCATCTTTATCATCGTTATTTATATGCAAATTTTCCAATTTTTGGATGAATTACTAAATGGCTAATATAAACAAACCCTTAGATCTACCCGATTATGGAAAAGAGACACCTGTCGGTCGACTACAGCGACGTGAAAAAGTTCTGTGTCCAGGCCAGAGACATGTACCACGTTAACTCCTACTGGAGCAACTGGTCGTGTTCCAAGTAGGTAAGATGTTTTCTGTGTCTGTGATTCGTGGTGCGGGATGCTGAGTTATCTGTTTCGTATCCATGTTTTCTATCCGCCAGTGTTGTTACAGCCCAGAAGGGTAACTTTGGTGGGTGCAGAAGGTGCACCCTGGCCTAGGAGTCGAGGTGGACCCATAAGATGATTTGTTTTCTTGTATCAATACGATAAACAGTCTGTATAGTTCCCAGAAGAGGGAACTCACTCTATGGCGCATATTTATCATACGCTGGCGCTCGTGCACCAGCGTATGATAGCCACGCCGCTGCATATTCGCAGCGGGATACATCAAGAGGCTTCCGCAGGGCCTGGCGTAGAAAAAAACGCAACCGGCGACTCAGCAGTGAGTGCGCAGGCGCAGGTACAGTAACGCCCCGCGCCGGCCCACTCTCGGCCAGCCGCGCGCTCCGCTCGGCCGGCCGCGCCCCCCCCCCTTCACGCCCCTTCACGCCCCACTGGTGTGAAGGTGGCGGAGAGGGCAAAATAATCGCAAGTGGGTGGCGCAGAGGTCCTGATAAATATGCCCCTATGTCTATAACCTAAAACATGCGCAGGCCACACAGACAGAGGTGTCCCTGTCAGGTAATCATTCCAATAAGCAGACAACCTTAAAGGGATTATGCCTCAATTTACACTAATCCCCTATCCCTACAGCTGGGGGTTGAGACATTGGGCCCCCAATCAAGTGTCCCAATGGAACGAGCACTCATACACATGCACAAGCTAAGAGTAGACTGGACATTAACATGGAACATCTGAGGGAACTCCCGTTCTTGTGATTGTTGGGGAGGTTCATTCTCGTGGTCGGACCATTTGGACTCCCACCGATCCTGTGGATAGGAACCAAAAATCTATTAATATCAGTGTGCAGTCTACTCTTAGCTTGGGCGTGTGTATGAGTATGGGAAACTTTATAAACATATTTTGCCAATTTTGGCCTCTCCCCATTGACAATACGTGGACATGTACGTGTATGAGGATTGTAGTAGTATCCATACACGTATCTGTGCTTATAGATGTGTAGTGTGACTTACACTGACAAGTCCATATTCTCTGTACACAGAGGGCAGAAAACCATGGAGAAGCCCAAAAACGACAAGAAGAAGAAAAAGAAGAAGAAAAAGGGCAAAAACTCAACCAAACAACAATAACAACAAGATATCATAATTTATAATGTTATTTGTAGACGACATATGATGAGGGTCTTCTACTTGCACAGTTGTGACAATACTGAGCAGGACATTGTATTGTTACATGGATTTTGTGCACTTTATATATGTTCATATCATTATTTATTTTTATAGACATTGCACTTGATTTTTAGTTTAGTATTTCAACTTTTTACCTCTTGGTCTCATTCACTCATGGGTCCAATGCCGCACAAAAATACAAGCAGTTGTCCATTTAACTATGACATGTCATTTATGGTCTCTAGTGGAGATGAGCCGACTTGATGGTCAGGTTTGGGTTCGTCGGCCTGACCCTGAAATATTTCCTGATTAGCTGTATGGCCGCCAATCTGTCAATTTTCCGGGGTCAGGCAGCAGTTGCTGGGGGCATCAATTTGCCTGATTGGTTGTTTGTTCGCCAATGCGGCAATATGTCGGAACAACGAACCCAAACCCGTCCATTGGGTTCGCTCATCTCTAGTCACCAAGATCCCCTTTAGCCTTTGTATGTTGTTCAGTGCCCCCAAATTAACCTATATGGGTGTTGTTTAGGCCACGTAAAAAAAAAACATATCCTTTCCGGGTCCATCCTCACCCCTGCCAGGCCTCAGCCGCATAAAAGATAAGGTGCACTTACCTGATTTCATGAGTTCTCATCAAACTAATCTCTAGGCAAGTATAAGATTTTTTTTAAGGTGTCCCCAAGACAGAACCCTGATAGGGAAATTTGGGGATTTGGGACACTAAAGCACTTGCCGGGTATACTGTGACTCATGCCATGGGCCTGGTATTGTAACAATGAAAAGGGAGCCCAGAGTCATGGTATTCCCCACATTGGAGCTCCTGTTGGATGGAGGATTATATAATGGGAGATTTGTGAGGCTGGCCTGGGGCGGGGCAGCCCGGAAAGCATGTGGCCCTTGAATCACCCACCAAAAGTAGGGACCTGTCAAGGTCTTATGTCTTTAAATAGAAATGAAAAGAACCCCCCCAACTAGACCCCAAAATTGGACCATACGTTAGATGAGTATAGTCAATATCAGTTTGTTATATGACACCCTATGTTGGGTTGTCCTAAAATGTCAGCTGACTTTGCCTGTAAGTCACAGACACACCCCCTTCCACTGTTCTGCATTAGCACATGAGGGGGCGTGTCCATATCTTCTGCAGCCATTTTTGTGGCTGGCCAATAGGAGAAGCAGAGTTGAATAACAGAGGCTCCAGCAGCAGGACAGAAGGCACCGGGGATATTGATTTTACACACCTAATGTATAGTCAATTGTTTCTTCTGGATGGAGATTGGCTTAAAATTTTTGAATGAATGAAAAAAATCTAATTTATTAATTTATTTGACCTATTTTGTTATGTTTAATGTTTAATGCTCCGTATTGATAGTTCCTGATTCAAATAATTTTTTTCCCCCATCTACAAAAATGAGCTGCGCTCTGTAATTTATAATGCAGAATATTTTTGGAGAGATTTTGTTGACTGTTTATATACAATATTGCTCCGGTTTTGTAAACTTGGCAAAAAAAAAAAAAACTTTTAAAAAGTTGTATTTGGAGGTTGTTGTCATAGTATGAATAAAACTTACAAGCAAGTAATGTTTTGTATGGGGATCATTGATAAGGTGCATCTCCAGCGATCAGTCCTATTGCAATGAGTGTCGCCTACAGTAAGGGGTCATTACTGTAGGCCCGTGCATCAGTGAATCTAATGTCTGTCACCTATTTGAAATTTAATGCAGAAAAATAGATTTAAAAAAAAAAGTAAATTTAAATTTTATAATTTCATTTAAAAGGATAGGTACCATAGGGAGTATAGCTATAGGGGAAGCCATGGCAGTTGCTATGATGGGGGTTAAACAAGGTTCCATCACATCAGAAGATGCCAGAATTGTAAAAAAAAATTGAAAAGAAGGAACCAAATTATTGTTTTCAGCCCTTTGGGGCTTCAAATCATGGCTTTGAAGGTAGCCCATTTCTTGCTATGGTACCTTAAAAGGACGGTTCATCCCAGGTTGGTCCCATTGTCATGGCTATTGGGTGGTGAGAACCTTTGTGCTAGAGATGAGCTACAGTTTTAGTAAAGAGTACATAAGCCACTCTGGTTTCCAGCTCTCGTTGTCCCGAAACGTCAAGGTTTTGGGCCTACGATGGGCCAGAAGTTCCAGGTAGAGATGAGTGGACCGAAATTGTAGGTTTGGGTTTGTCCCCTTGGACCTTCAAGCCATGGCTCTGATGGTAGCCCATTTCGAGCTATGGAACCTTGAAAACAAGGTCATCCCAGGTTGGTCCCATTGTCATGGGTATTGGGTGGTGGAGAACCTTTGTCCTAGAGATGAGCTACAATTTTAGTAAAGAACACATAATCCACTCTTGTTCCCAGCTCTCACGTTGCTCAGATACTTAAAATTTTCAGACCTGCAATGGCCCAGAAGTTTCAGGTAGAGATCAGTGGACCCAAAGTGTAGGTACTGGTTCAGCATTCAGCGACCGGAATGTATTGCCGAACAGCTAATCGGTAATTTGACACCCCTAGCCTAAACAACTAGCCATGGCTATGATTGGCCAGGGAACACCACCAATATGTTTGGGTCAGGAGGAAAGAACCCAAATGCCGAAACCAACATTTCAGGTCTGCTCATCTCTAGTTCCAGGGTGAATGAGTGTCCCCAGAAGTGGAAGTCACTTTTGTTTTCAATGGGACACTAGTTGGATGAATCAGTACCCCAAAACTCCTGAATGGGAAAAGGCCCGAAAGGTGGAAGCCAGAGCGGGATAATCATGGCCTGGCCCTCTAGGGGTTTTCCTGGAATAGCTCAAGCCTGAAAGTAGATGTGGTAGATTTGGATAGAGCTGCTATCTTGCCCTCAGGTGGCCTCCATCAGTACAGTAACAACTCTCATTTGGTCTATGCCCATTGATCCTAAAGAGATGACTCTGCTGAACCTGCCTTAGTCTACACAGAGAAGTAAACCACAGTAAGCACGTAAATGTCAGCCTATTGTCTGAAAAAGTAGAAAAAAAGTGGGAATTTGTTGAATTGAAACAGAAGTATTAACCACAGACATCTGATCTATGGCCAGATTCTAGAAGAGATTGCGACAGAACCTTCTCATTTCCATTGACTTAACTGTAGTAATTCTCCTGGACGTGAGCCAGTGTCCTCCCTTAGGCTTCACATGTGGCAGATCAGAGAAGATCGGGTTACACAATTCTGAATGAATTATGGCCGGAGCTGTAACAGGAAGTGTAAAATTCTAAAATATTTCCATAATAAAGTCATACCCACATATCTCTTCACTTCCTTAAATGACGTGGGTGGAAAAATGTGACATTAAGACAAATATTCTGCATATATTGTAATATTATAGATCGTATCTGCAGCCAATAACACAAGGAAAATCGGATTCTGGAAACCCCTGTACTGCATCAGGGGACACATGTGACCAAACAGGTCCTCCTACACATGTCAAGGGGACATCTTTACAAGCCGCTTCCAATATATTCACAGCTATAAGTACCGAAAAAAAAGGATGCAGACCTGTCATTTTAAATTATAAAAATTGTAAAAAATGTTTTTTAAAAATTGTTGCCAAATTATTGTGCCTTTAAATAAATATTAGAATGGTGAATGTCTAATATCTGCCCCCCTCCCACTGATCAGTGATCTCCATTCCCGGACTTGTGATGCCAAGGTCATGACAATACCCATGATAACCACTACCCATTGTATGGCGCTGTTCTTGCTCCCACACATGAAATCTACATTTCCTAGATTGATCAACTATACTGACAAATTAGGTAAAATAATGCGTCCTTCTGTGCAGAAAACCGTGACGTTTCGGAACCCTGAAGGGTACGCAAGGTCACTTAGTTATCCTTTTTAGACACTCCCAGAATGCACGGGTTCTGAGAGGCGCAGGAAGTGATTTAAAGTTGTCCACACAACTTCCGGATACGGCACAACAATAAATCCCAACCCTGAATGGCCTTATCAACCCAATTAAGCTGCCTCCAGTTCATCTTTAATATAAGCTCTGTCCGTAACAGGATTATATAGGGTGAGGAACCAACCCAGTAGCATGTATATAACTGAGACAAAGACGTTAGGATTTGTGGATCGAGATAAAAGACCAACACAGGTTAAATTTTATATTTAATTGCCTTAAGGGCACACTAGACAATACAGTACATATATACAAATACGTACAAGAAAGGTTCTGCAGGTTTGTTCTTAAGTTGAATTTGTATGCATATATATATATACTGTATATACAGTTAATCAGAGTACAACACACACAGGTAGAACTACAAGTATCAGCAATCTCTATGTTAATTACTTTATGTGTGGACCTAATGGACCCTGATAGTCCACACCTTAAGACCTGCACTTGATGGTAAATGGTTTCCCAGGGGTGCTCTGATTATATTAGGTGCAGACACACTTCTGTACACCCCCAGGAAGGCTCATAGGTCCCTCCTCCCTGGTATTAAGCCCAGAGCCTTGGAGAAGTTATAGCTTCACAAGAGGAAGTCATAGTGTCAGGGTTCTGTTATGAATGGATCCAGGTGAATCCCTGGATCGCATTGATCCCAAACCTGACCCATTTGCTATGGTCCCATCCTGAGATATGTATATCTCTGGACCCAACGGTGCTAGAGCCTTGGGAATTGGGGAACCGTGGTCCCCTGACTATAACTAATACAATAAATGTAGTTCCCCTTGGGCTGAGATGGACCATAACTCCATAATCAACATATTGGTTCAAAAGTTTTATGACTGTTTGTCTCTTGTTTAAGAAATGGAGGGAGATCCATGGAGAGATCCAGGGAGTCGATGCGGCTGCAGAAATCTTTTGAAGCTACCCCTCCTGGATTGATAGTTAACACCCTGGCTAGCTCAATTAGGCTAATTAAGCTGAGTCTGGGTGAAGTAAGGAATATGGGTGGATTGATGAAGAGGACAATATCTGGCAGGTGGATCTCCCTTGTTCATCTTCTAACCTTCTAACCATTACTTTAGTTATGAGATTAAAAAAAACAGCACTTATTTGTCCCAAATTTAAAATGCTCATCCCTTTACATACAATTTAAACCAGACATATTGCAAACTGCAGAATTACCCCTAGGTGGCAGCAAAATATTCTAAAAAAGTTAACCCATAGACCTGCTTTCACTTTTTGTTCCTCTTCTCCAAGACAAACAAGACCCTTGGCTCTATGTATCTAATTATTGGGGTAGAGGACGTCTCTTATGATTCATAGATGCTGGGAGGAGGTAGAAACAATAAGTAAAATCTCTGACAAATTACATAAATCCAAATGCCACATTAATCCTTTAAGTCTCTCCATATGTCAGCAGGAATGTTGCACTGATGCACTTTTGCACCTGCCAGAAGATGAGCAGCGCCTTTACCTTATTCCTACCGAGGGGATATGCTTTTCTGTGTCAGTGTAGCCCCCAAATATATAGTCCACACTGGCAGTGCTTTATAACATGGGGCAATTTGGCTGGCCGCCAGGGGTCCACGTCTTCAAGGGGCCAATCGACAAGTTTGATACTGTCGGTTCGCGGGTGCACCCGTGTTCCCCCCTGTGGTGCGGCCCGGCCTGATCCTTCGTCACAGGTGCCCCCCGATTCATGTTGTGGATCGCGGGTACACCCTTGCTCCGATATGTGCAGCTCTGTCCCGGAGGCTGCACGCGTCCCCTCTTACTAGGGCGCATGCGCGCCGACTCTTCAAGGGCCAGCGTCCTCCTAACTGGCACTGGCATTCCCGGCTCTGCTATATAGCCTGGCGACTCCCAGCATCCCCTGCCAGATCTTCAAGTCATTCTAACTGAAGTGAAAGCCTCCTGTAATCCTGTGGTGGTCCGGTTATCCTGTGGCGGTCCTGTAATCCTGTGGCGGTCCTGTAATCCTGTGGCGGTCCGGTTATCCTGTGGCGGTCCTGTAATCCTGTGGCAGTCCTGTTATCCTGTGGCGGTCCGGTATCCCAACCGTCCTTCCCTGGTCCTGCTTTCCCGTGGTCCTGCCTTTCCGTAGTTCTGCCTACCCTGTGTCCCTACCTTGGCTGCCATCACGGGCCTAGTCGCACCCGTGGAGCGACCTGGTGGCTCTGGCGAAGACCAGGAGTCCACTTAGACTCCGCTCCCGGGTTGTGGCTAGTATTGTTATCCCCCGCGGTGGTCCAAGGAGTCCACAGACTTTAGCCACAGAGACTCTTCCCGCCCCCCAGTGCGTGACACTGCCCTATAGATACGATATGCCCTGCACTAATTGTGTAGACCCCAGACGAGTATTAAATAGGCATTAAAAGGTCCTAAATCTTGCACTTTATCTGGGCCCGGACCCCCAAAATAAATAGATTACCAAATTCCGCACCATCTAAATACAAACGATACATTCCCCAAATGCAAATCCCCTCAAGAGACCTTAGATTAGACACTTAAAGGGACTTCAGGACCTGTAGACAAATCATGACATCATCAAAGGTCCTTTACCTTCCTAGGATATTATTCTAGTGACCTCTATGATTTAATTCAAATAATTGGTGCCAAACATCCAATGAACATTTCTATTTGACCCCGAAACAGTGCAAACCTTATGCAGAACCCCTCAACAGACCCTAGATTGGTCACTTAAAGCGACTTCAGGACCTGCAGACAAATCATGACATCATCAAAAGTCCTTTACCTTCCTAGGATATTATTCTAGTGACCTCTATGATTTAATTCAAATAATTGGTGCCAAACATCCAATGAACATTTCCATTAAGCCCCCAATCAGTGTGAACGTTATAATAAAATTGATGTTTTTTTCATCCATTTAAAAAAATGTAAAAGCATTAAAAGAGAATTTCATTTAGGTCTCCGCATAGTGTTTTTTTCTTCTAAATTATTAATATATCCTTCGATTAATATCTATATTTATGTAGTTTTGTTATTTTTAGGCTTTTCTTGGAATGTGAGATATTCGGCAGCAGTCGTTAGAATAATCTTTTAGCTTTTAGTGTTGATTTTTCTCGGGGGAGGAGATCTTGGTAAAAGGTTTTTGTGTAGATCCTCTTCTCTGTTCTAGTAGATTGAGGACCATTATGGCACCGTGTGACGTACCGCTAATGATCATACAGCAATTACACATGAGGAGAGGGCGTGAATTTAGGGTTGTGAAAGTGGAGATTTATCTTCACCATAACACTGGGTGCAGCTCTTGTAATAAATTTCCTTTTTTTAAATTCATCTTTTGCTTGTCGTTACCCATTCGCAAATGGGAAATGTAAACTTACATCGATCAGTCGTAAAGGAGTGTATAGAGAGGACTCACGGTCAAAGCCCTCACCATAGATGACGCTTGCCCACTGTAATAATTCACAGTATACTGCAATACAGTTCTATTGCAATATATTTTATAAGTGATCAGACCTCCTAGGGTTCAAGTACCCTAGAGGGCCTGAAATAATAAAAAAAAGTGTTTAAAATTATGGAAAAACTTTAAATCACACACACACAGACATATGAAAAAGTTGCAGGTGTCAGAATAGGGCAACACAACACTATGGGGCAGATTTACTTACCCGGTCCGTTCGCGATCCAGCGGCGCGTTCTCTGCGGTGGATTCGGGTCCGGCCGGGATTCACTAAGGTAGTTCTTCCGCCGTCCACCAGGTGGCACTGCTGCACTGAAGTTCCCCGGAGGCGCGCTGGAATGCCCTGAAATTCACCGGCCTATACCTGGTGAAGGTAAGTGTAATTTTCGCAACACATTTTTTTTCTTAAATGCGGCGGTTTTTCCGAATCCGTCGGGTTTTCGTTCGGCCACGCCCCCGATTTCCGTCGCGTGCATGCCAGCGCCGATGCGCCACAATCCGATCGCGTGCGCCAAAATCCCGGGGCAATTCAGGTACAATCGGCGCAAATCGGAAATATTCGGGTAACACGTCGGGAAAACGCGAATCGGGCCCTTAGCAAATGACCCCCTATATTTTTAATGCAAATATTTCCTTTTTTTTGGTATCATTCTTGCTTTATTGAGACAATTTTAAAACTTAAAGGACATCACCCACCAGGATGAAAGATTGTAAACCAAGCACACTGACATCCTGGTGTGTGCCCCCTCTGGCACGGTTAGAGCCCTCACCATACATGGCGGTTGTCCATTGTATTCTACACTTGCTGCTAATTTCCAGCACTAATCCCGCTAGTTAACCAGTTGAGAGGACCCATACAGTGATGGCACATGGGCACTGCCAGAGGCATGGGCGCTGCCAGAGGTATACTGTATTCACAGTATACTGCAATACAGTTCTATTGCGATATATTTTAAAATTGATCAGACCCCCTAGGGTTAAAGTACCCTAGAGGGGCTGAAAACAAAATTTGAAAAATATGGAAACATATTAATCACCCCTCTTTCCCTGGAACGCATCAAAATATTAAAATGGTTATCCCATGCCGTGTATAGCATACAAAAGAATAAATATCCAAACGTGACATTGTTTTTTTTACCATTTTGCCTCCCTTAACAATTTTTATTAAAAGCGTTCAAAAGTTGTCAAAATGGTATCATGAAAACGTCCCCTCATCCCACAAAAAAATTATACCTCGTCTAGCCCCGCACTCAGACATATGAAAAAGTTGCAGGTGTCAGAATAGGGCAACACAACACTTCATTTTTAATGCAAAGGTTTCCTTTTTTGGTATCAATCTTGCTTTATTGAGACAATTTTATAACTTTAAGGACGTCTACCACCAGGATGAAGGATTGTAGACCAAGCATACTGACATCCTGGTGAGTCCCCTCTGGCAGGATCTGTTCTTCTTTTAGCTTCTTATGCCTTGGTTTTTAAAAACAAAGTATGTTAATGGGGCCCGGAGCTCCTCAGTGTAATTTGCATAATATTTGAAGGCTTTCTTAAAAACAAGGGTGTAAGAAGCTTAAAGAAAAGTGGATCCTGCCAGAGGTGGCACACACCAGTATGTCAGTGTGCTTGGTTTACAATCCTACATCCTGGTGGTAGATGTCCTTTAATGTTCTATTGGGCTTTGCCTGTTTTTTTCCATCTGCTACTTTGGTAATTTATCAATCTCACTTATTTCCTTGTGTTACTTTTTTTTTTCATATCTCTTTTAGCAACATTTGTTACAAATGCCTCAAAAATGTCGCACAAATGTTTCAAGTCACTTCTTTCCATTTTCTAAGTTTTCGTTAAGTTTGATTTCGTCTGGAGTTTTTTTGCGCCAAAAAGGCTGCAAATATTAGACAATCCGAAAAGATACATGTCAAAAGGGATCTGCCATTTGGAGTGCACTGCTAGCCCGTAAAAAAAAAGCCCAAAAGAACCTGGTGAACTGCGGTTTTTTAGCCATTTCTATCACATTTGGAATTTTTTGCAGCTTATTCAGTACTGTAATGGTGAAGTATGTGGTGCCACTAGAAAATACAGTGGGGCTTATCTACTAAGGGTACGCGGACGAACTTTCATCAGATTTTCCGACGTTTTCAGGATTTGCGCCGCTGTCCAAGGTATTCAACAGGGGATTGTGTTGCACGCATTCGGGTTGTAGCGCGGCTGCGCTGGCTTTCATGCGCCAGAAATTGGGGGGCAGGCCATTGAACGATCAAACTGATTCGGACTGAGCGCGGGATTTAACTACCAAATTGTGTCGCAAGCCCAAGCACTTACATGCACCAGGAAGAAGAAGGTGAACTCTGTGGGACCTGAGCGGGGAAGCGACACATGCAGGATATCGGGCGCACGATCTTAGTGAATCAATGCAGAGTGCATTATACACGGACAATGCACTTTCGGGGTAAGTAAATGTTCCCCATTACATGCTGCAGTTAACAAGCCCTCAATAAGCCAGGAAGGAAAGGAGTTAAAAGCAGTAATGCAAAAAAAAACTGGCCTTGAATAGGTTAAAGAGGAATTGTCATTAATTGCAAAAGATGCAATATTTTGAAAATCCGTCCACCCAATCCAAAGATATGCCCCCAGGAAGATTATATGTGGGTTATATCATACCAGACCATGGGGTGAATTACCTAGTCATTCCTCAGGTCACAAGTTAGTGGGGCACATTTACTTACCCGGCCCCTGTGCGATCCCCGATCCGGACTGTCTGACGAGTATGAACTCTGCCGCAATTCACTAAGATCGTGCGCCCAATATCCTGCATGTGTCACTCCCCGCTCAGTTCCGCCGGAGTTCACCTTCTTCTTCCCGGTGCATGTAAGTGCTCGGCATGCAACAGGTTAAATCCTGCGGTTTGTCCGCATCGTCAGACAGACCCCCCCCCCCCCCCTCGGATTTGTGTTGCATGAAAATTGGCGCAAGATTGCGGCAAAATCCGATTTCGTGCGCCAGAAACCCCCTTTAAATCCCTGTCCCAGCAGCGTCAGGATGTGCGACGAAAGTGCGGTCCGCGGGGCCCTTAGTACATGTGTCCTATTGTCTCCAGGGCCTGTATCATTTGAACTGGTAGACGGTTTTCATAATTTTTCTTAAAATTAAGCTATAAGGGCTCATTTACTAAGGGTCTGAACGCTGCACTTTCGTTGGGTTTCCAGAATATTTCTGTTTTGCGCCGAATTTCCCCGGGATTTTGTCGCACGCGATCGGATTGTGGCGCATCGGCGCGGGCTTTCAAGCAACAGAAATCGTGGGGCTCGGCCGTCGGACAACCCGATGGATTAAAAAAACCAGCTGAATTTAAAAAATTATTTTTGTTGCAGGATCAGCACTCACATGCACCGGGAAGAAGAAGGTGAACTTCGGCGGACCTCGCCGCAGCAGCGACACCTGCTGGATATCGGGAGCACGACCTTAGTGAATCCCGGCAGACCCGAATCCTCGTCGGACAACGCGCTGCGGGATCGCGAATGGACCCGGTAAGTAAATGAGCCCCATAGTTTTTAAAACGGATCCAAACTGATGCGGGACACAGTGCTGATGAAATTAGCAATGCTATCAGGCTCTCTTTCACTTTCAGTGGTAAAGAAAAAAAAAATCCCATTTTTAGGTTTCATGTGGGAAAGGAACAAAAGGGGAAAGGTAAGTTTCATTTATTTAACTCATTCAAGCACACGATGTAAATTTACAGTTTTAATTGTTTATTGTTTTATTAGCAAAACAGGAAAAATAAATATAATAGACCTGATCCACAATTTTGCTGTTTATTTAACCTTCCAGAGAAAGTTAATAAAATATAGTCAAAAAGTTGCCAAAAGGTTTAGCCAAAAGGTGCCACGTGATGTTGCCAAAAATACAACCCATTTAGCAAAAACCAAGTCCCCAAAAAAGTAAAGAAATGGAAAAAGTTAAAGGAACAATAAGAAAATAGAAGAATAAATGCCATTTCATAAAGGAAAAAACTAGTTGGGGGTCAAAAGAGTGACCGGTGAAGGTGCCCGGCCAGTAGTATATAGTGTATTGTGTGATGATGTGGAGAGGAGAGGTATTTGGGTCAACCAAACGTCTAGTGTGGGGTGGGCGCCTGTGTGCCGCCCACAAGTCGCAGCCGGCTCCGGTCTCTTGATGTTTTCAGCGGGACCCTGTGCTGTGTTTATTTCTACATCCTACCTGGCGTAGAAACAGTATATACACATATGATACACACATAGGGGGCAACCAATCAGAGCTCAACTTATATTTTCCCACAGCTGTTTATAAAATGAAAGCTGAGCTCTGATTGGTTTCCCTCAGAAACTAGAACAGTTTTACCTCAAAAACTTGATGATAAATCTCCCCCATATAGTATGTGTACATCATATTACTACACACACAGTATGTGTGTGACACCATGTACACATTTTCAGTATAAAGACATATACATGCAGTGTATACACACCATACAAAAACACATACAGCATAAACATGTATACATATAGTATACACACACCATAAATAAACACATACACACATAAACATCATACCATATACGGACATACAGTAAACACACATATAGCATATAAACACACCTTACACCATATACACACACATACAGCATATACACACCATATATACACATAGCATATACAAATCACTTATACACACAGTATATACACACATACATACAGTACTATATACAGACATAAAGTATATATACACACATTCACTGTATATACACACCATAAACCATATACACACATACACACCTTATGCCATAAACACTCAAACAGTATTTACACACATACAAACAGTACCATACACAGAAATTAAGTATATATGCACATACAGCATTTATACACCATACACCATTTACCGTATATAATCGAGTATAAGCCGACCCGAGTATAAGCCGAGACCCCTAATTTTACCACCAAAAACTGGGAAAAACTACTGACTCGAGTATAAGCCGAGGGTGAGAAATGCATTGGTCAAACCCCCCCAGTAGTATACAGCCTGCCAGCCCCCAGTAGTATACAGCCTGCCAGCCCCCAGTAGTATACAGCCTGCAAGCCACCAGTAGTATACAGCCTGCCAGCCCCCAGTAGTATACAGCCTGCCAGCCCCCAGTAGTATACAGCCTGCCAGCCCCCAGAAGAATACAGCCTGCCAGCCCCCATGTAGTATTTAGCAGCCTCTAGTAGTATACAGCAGCCCCTAGTAGTATACAGCAAGCCCCTAGTGGTATACAGCAGCCCCTAGTAGTATACAGCAGCCCCTAGTAGTATAAAGCAAGCCCCTAGTAGTATACAGCAGCCCCTAGTAGTATACAGCAAGCCCCTAGTAGTATACAGCAGCCCCTAGTAGTATACAGCCAGCCCCTAGTAGTATACAGCAGCCCCTAGTAGTATAAAGCAAGCCCCTAGTAGTATACAGCAGCCCCTAGTAGTATACAGCAAGCCCCTAGTAGTATACAGCAGCCCCTAGTAGTATACAGCGAGCCCCTAGTAGTATACAGCAGCCCCTAGTAGTATACAGCCAGCCCCTAGTAGTATACAGCAGCCCCTAGTAGTATACAGCAAGCCCCTAGTAGTATACAGCCAGCCCCTAGTAGTATACAGCAAGCCCCTAGTAGTATACAGCAAGCCCCTAGTAGTATACAGCAGCCCCTAGTAGTATACAGCCAGCCCCTAGTAGTATACAGCAGCCCCTAGTAGTATACAGCCAGCCCCTAGTAGTATACAGCGGCCATGTTTTCTTCTAGCATGCGCATACTATGACGCGGCCGCTGCTGATGTCATAGTATGGACGGCCACAAAGAAAACATGGCCGCGTCCATGACAGAAGAAAGAAGAAAGAAGAGGAGCCGTGGAGAAGAAAGAAGACAGGACGGGGAGCCGCGCTGACATTGGAGGGTGAGTATTTAAGTTTATTTTTTTTTAAGTGGGTAATTTATTTTTTTTTTTGTAATAGACTCGTGTATAAGCCGAAGGGACGTTTTTCAGCACATTTTTTGTGCTGAAAAACTCGGCTTATACACGAGTATATACGGTACATACATACAGCATATACACATCACATATACACACATAAAGAGCATTTATACATACACACATATGTATATTATACATATACTTAATATCAGACAGTCTTCTTATCCCAGGAGCGGTCAGAAGCCACAGATCTGACTTGATGGAGCACAGTGACTGCTGACCCCATGGGGGAAGTTGACTGCAGGACGTAGAGGTGAGAGGTTCCTGTCCTGCTGTTCTGCTATCCCCTCCCTGGACATTTCTTATCTGAGCTACTGGATCAGCTTTGTACTGTGGACAATGTGCACTGTTATATACATATTATGGTGTACAATGTGCAGAAAAATATGAATATATCGGTGCACATCCCCTATTCTTTATTGTGGAAGGTCTGGTGGCCGGGCCCCCTAACTCAGCAGGCCCCATAGCTGCTGCTAACCCTGTAGTTAAGACCCTGACCCTTCTGCCACTTCCATGGCAGCAGTGATCCTATGTTATCTATGGTAATAATCAAATATAGGAGCAAAATTACATATATTTGTGAAATTCCCTCATATTCCAGTGTAGGTTCACAGGCAACACCTGGAATAATATATAATTTCACATTTCGTTACCATAGCAAATACCAATCAATCAGAATCAAGATGTCATCCTCCGACTGCAAGCGATTTATGAAAAACAGTCTTAATGAAAAATGAAAGTTTTGGAAATTAATGTAGTCATGTTCCCATATAGTGCAGTACAAACACTTCGTAACTATGTGCACCCAGGTGTGAGTTCAAGGAGACCCTCTATAAATGCTGATGTAAGAGGGGCTCCTATTCTGGAAAACAGACTGGAGAGGATTTATTAAGGCCACTGTAACATCGATGCCAAAGCCTTACGCAGGCCACAGAGTGCGGCTTAGGTAGCATTCATTTTTCTCTGTGCTTCTTGCTCGAGAACTGTGGCTAAGGTGTCTGCTGTGTTCGGATTGTTTGAGCCATACCCGGTTCCTCTGCAGTTCGGCCCTGTCTAGCAAGTGTTACTAGAGTGATGGATGGCCAGTCCGGTCAGCTGCTGGAGGCGGCGTTCAGCAACTCCTTTATATATTTGCCCAGTTCCATTACACCTTGCTGGTTCTACTAATCTTCTTATACCTTTTCCTATTACTGATAGTTATTGCTTTGCTTTTCTGTGTATCCAACCTCTGCTACATTTACTCAACCATTCTCTAGTGATTTGATTCTATGCTTCACCGCCATCTTGGTTTTGACCCATTTCTGTCTGACTCCGCTTGTTTGTCTGTTCACCACCACTTACCCAGTCTGACAGCTTCCTCCATGTCAGGTTGTGGTTGCTGATGTACTGATGTACCACGTACAAGATATGGTGCCATATGGCAATAAACCATGATACGATCTAGATGTCAGTACAGGCGATCCTCTACTTAAGGACACCTGACTTACAGACGACCCCTAGTTAAAGACGGACCTCTCTACCCACAGTGACCTCTGTTGAGCTCTCCGGATGCTTTACTATAGTCTGGGACTGCAATGATCAGCTGTAAGGTGTCTGTTTTAAAGTTATATTGATAATCCTTGGTCCCATTACAGCAAAAAATTTTGAAACTCCAATTGTCACCGGGGCAAAAAAAAAAATTTTGGTCTGGAGCTACAATTATAAAATATACAGTTTCGACTTACATACAAATTCAACTTAAGTACAAACCTATGGAACCTATTTTGTACATAACCTGGGGACTGCCTGCACTTTGCTATCCCTAGGGTGACTAGTGGTCTTGTTCCCCAAATATACCTTTAGGAAGCCAGTCTGTAAGAACATTAACAACCAGTCCACAAAAACATGCTCATCTTTTTATTTCCAGGATGTAAAGTTGCTTTTTGGAATGAAAAAAAGATTAAAAAGGAAAAGACGGACACAGACAGGGAGCTCTAAAGCTAGACCCACTCATCTGCCCCTACCTACTTTCCTATCCTACCTAAGATGGTAGGTGACAACTGTTTGACGTCCTCTTCCCACCTCAAAGTGAAAACCGCGGAGGCAAAAAAGTACAAAAACAGAGAATGGTCGAACAAATTCGGATCAAAACCAAGAGGACAATGCAGTACAGAATCACGAGACCAACGGATGGACAGATGGCAAGAAAGGGTCAGAAGATAAAAAATACATAAGTCCAGAAAATGCTAACAAGCTCCAAAGAAGACTTATAGCAAGTACTAGGAAGTGGGTAGACAATCCTCTTGTGAGATATTAGATTCCTGATCCAGAGAGTGATTGGACCGGTCCCCGACACCCAGACTAAGCAGAATAGCAGGGGAGGAATTTGAGTAGAGGAGGCATCTGTCCATCGCTGCTGGGTTAACCTTCTGCAGCCCAGAACAACAGGAGACAGACGGCTGTGGTTGAAATCAATTAAGACAGCCGGGAGAAGAAAAGGGCAGCGTTCAGACTAGTGCAGGACAGAATGCAAACTAATTACAAAATCACAGTCAGCAGCGCCATACTGCTGCCATACTTTACGGGTAGAGGATAGTGCTGAAGCCTGAACTGGCACATGTGTAGCACAGGATCACCAAACACTGTGATATTTGGCCCTACATTTTAGAGAGTACCTTTAATCTCTTCCTACTTGTTACATCTTTTAATAGGTTCCTGTTATCACCAATTCCAATGCAGCTGGAATTTTTTTTCATAAAAAATTATGTTGTCATATAATATACAATATCGTTCTACTTTTCTAGAAAATCCAAATTTGTCAGATTCCAGATTAATGTTATTCATGGAATAACAGGCTCCAGATTAGTGGAGTTTTACTGTAGTTTCTACTGTATAAACAGTAAACGTGTGTGAGAAGGCAAAGATAAAGGGATTATCCAGTGGAAAACAAGTAGAGCAAAGGTCAGCAGTAATGGAGTGAGTTGTAAACTTTGCGGGTGTTTTCTCCCACCTGGATATATGAGCTTTCTGGTGAGATTATAAAGCTGGAACTCCCCACTTCTCGCCTCGGAGAGCGGCTCCTGTCACAGAAACATTACAGTAAATTATACTCATCGGGAGAGGTCCACCCTCCCCGTCAAGGAGCTGGCAGTTATATTAGAGGAATCCTGGGATGTATTCCGGGAATTAAACACAGCAAACTTCATGAGTGTTTGCTAAGAAAAATCTAAATTTCAGGCGGCTACCCCCTTCCCCCACCAACTTTTCGCCCTTAGAATGTCTTAAAATATAACCTTAGGTGATTAAATATGACCTTAGATGATAAAAAATAACCTTAGATGAACAACAAAATGGCCAAAATGAAGAAGTGTGTGTTAAAAATTAAGTGCTTGCTCCAGCTTTTATAGAAATTAAGAGTGTCAATAGATGTCCTTAATGAATTGATCATCAGCAAGTGTGACCACCTCGATGAAAGATGAAGTTTGGCATTGTAGTTATCTGGGGCACCACAGCCAAAGATAAAAAGACACCAGCAATAATCCTAAAAAAAAATTATTGTTGCTGTCCATTTGTCTGGGAAGGGTTTTAAGTCTATAGGCAGTATATACAGACGACTCCAGGTTATAAATGGACCTCTGGATATTGGTAATTTACTGTACTTTAGCCCTGGGCTACAATAAACAGCTGTATCAGAGGTGTCTGCAATTAAGCTATATTGTTAAGCCTGGTTCTTTAAAATCCAAGCAAAAATATTTTGGCTGGGGGTTACAATTATAAAATATACAGTTCCGACTTACATACAAATTCAACTTAAGAACAATCCTACATAACCTATCCTGTACGTCCATAACTTGACAGAAAGAAAGATTATTCATAAGTGGAAAAATTCTGGACAATAAGACATTCTTCCCAGAAGTGGATTAAATTCACACAAACACCATTAAAAAATTAAAAACTGTGAGCTACAACTCAGGCTTTACAGACATGGTAAATGTTCAAGTTCAGGACAGTACAATTAGAAAAAAATGGAACGAGTCTCCAAAAATGTATCTAAATCAATCAAAAAATGTTCCTATGGAGATGAAAGTGGAGGTAACATTACATATGCCCAGAGGTGTAACTACAGCGTAGCAGCCATAGTGGCTTTTGCGATAAATACCCCCCATGAGTCTGTGTTGTCCAGTGGCTTGTTTTTCATTATGCTGGTGACCATAGATGAAACAATTGGATCGTCGATTCGTAGATTCGGCAGATTTTTCTAATATTTTCTGATCTGCTTTGGAAAGATGTTGATTCAATCGGTCACTGTACATAACCCCCTCTAGTCCCCTAAAAAATAAGGTCTATAATCGTATATCATTTTGATAATTTTGTACAAATGTTTAAATTTGGATTACGGTTAGGTTATGCTATCTAAACTTAAAGAGGTTGTTAGAGTTATGATGCCTCCTTTTGTATGAAAATAATAAACAGCACATACTCACCTTCATCGGCGTTCCCGTTCAGCTGCGATGCCGCCCATTACCACCAGCCTCTGTACAGAGCGACAGCTGCACACCTGCTACAGTAGTAGTTGCAGGTTGTAGGACCTGCTATATTTTTTGCGGAGCGTCTGCCTGGTTCAGAAACAGACATAATGGGGGAGTTTTACTTACCCATTCCTTGAAGTTCACCTAAAGTGCATTGCCCGATGATGCGCCCGATATCCTGCATGTGTCGCTTCCCTGCTCAGGTCCGCCGGAGTTCACCTTCTTCTTCCTGGTGCATGTAAATCTTAAATCCCGCCATCAGTCCAAATCAGTCGGATCGTCCGACGGCACGCCCCCCCCCCCTGATTTCTGTCGCATGAAATCCCATCGTGTGCGACACAATCCCAGCGCAGACACCTGTTAAATACCTGTCAAAGCTGCGCAAATCCCGAAACCGGCGAACAGTGCGATGAAAGTGCGATCCGCGACCCTTAGTAAATAAGCCCCAGTGTCCTAACCACATGGTATCCGTACACAATGCATGTCTTTGGCGTCCATGAGCTAGCTGCCGTCTTTGTGGCTATCTCACGGCCACAATTTGTGGCAGTTTGAATCGTCCCTAAGCGACACAGAACAACGATGAAGAATTAAACAAAACAAACTACACAAAACAAGAGAATAGTCCAGAATCCAGGTCACATCAGAGATATCGATACAGTACAAAATCGGAGTTACAAAAGGATAGTCACAAAAACAAATGCCAACCAGATAACCAGAAATATGGATGACTGAGTCTCACTCGCACCGGATATAAAGCAGGACACAAGATCTATATAGGCATGCAGAACTCTGGTGATTGGATCCATCAGTCACAGCTTATTAACCATTGCTAATCCAGAGCAAAGTTGCAGAGAGATGGGTGTGGTGAATTCAATCAGCAGCCCAACAACTGAACCACTGTTCACACTTCTAGACTGGTGGGATGCACTGTGTATGGGCATCCACAGGCTGCAAAAGCACAATTGGGGGGGATTTAACAATGTGTCTCAGGTTCCGCCAGTCTGTAGCGCCAGATTTACCACTGTGATGACGAATTCTGGTGCAGTTCAAGACCGTCGGTTCCTACTTTAGACTTACTTTTAGTCAGTCTAAACTGTACGCCAGAATTTCGGGCGCATGGATGATTTCCGGCAAGCCATGCCCCTTTCTCACGAGACCACACCTGTCTCCCAAAGGCCACACCCCCTTAATCGACCAAGTCTGGGAAAGTGCTCCGAAAAAAAGGTCTAAAAGCCTTGGTAACTGTGGTGCAAGGCATTTTAGACAGTGTTTTGGCGCAAAACCACCAGAATTGTGGTGTTAGTGCATTTATAAGTCCCCCCAATGATATCAAGCATAAGTGGAAAGGAGCCACAATTTTATTATGGGGCCTAGCCTTTCCTAGTGATGCACCACGAGCATTGATACCCATTAATTCCTGGCAGACCTTGTTTTAAAAATTATACCCCTTAAGAGTGTTTTCTATGAATAAATGAATGAACCAAATTTTTAATAAAAATTTTTAAATGAATAATATTATTATATTATATGTGTCATATAAATTATTATTTTTATTATTATATGTGTTATATATATATAGAATACAAATCTGGAATAATACATGTACTTTGCTAGTGTATTCAAACTCCCAAAATGTTATATACTATAGTTTTTAAACATTGTGCAGAATTTTTTTTTTCAAAAATTGTCCTACATTATAGAAAATTATGGAAATCTAAATTAAAAAATATATATACATATATAATTCAGACGTGAATCAAAGAAAAAACAAATGCCACCATTGTCTTAATCAAACACTCAGTTTAAGTAAACTCTTCTTGGCAACATTCCCGCATATTTCGGCATCGAAGAAAAAGTAGGTTTGAAAAAACAAAAATAAGACCCACATGATTTAAAAATGGCTGAGTGTGGGAGGAGCTGAAGAGATCCAGCTGTTGGGAGTTCAGGATTCTTCTATTTCCCAGCACAGTCGTCATCGTCGCTCCATAGACTACGTGAAGCTTAGTCGACTCATTGTCTACAAACCCGAGGGAATAGTATAAACAAGACACAACAAAAAAAGGTAATTTATTCATATACGTCCCTACAATTACCCCACATCTTAATACACACATCTCTAATTCATTTGCCGCACAATTTCTACAGAAAAACTTTTCTAGAAGTGGATGTTTTGTCATTGTTTTTTTTTTTTTTTTTGTGATTCACATTGAAATCTACTACAAAATAAACCCTGGAAATTTTTTTCTTCTTTTTTGCTGAAAAGACCGATTGCAGACTAGTGTAAAATAATGTACTAACGTCAGCTTCGGAGAAAAAAATATTTAAAAAATATATATTTTATGTCTCTAGACATAACTTGCAATGATTGTTGCGCTGATGTGTAAATTTCTAAGTTATTTCTGTAATTTTTTCAAATTATCGTTCTATCATTTTATGTGGTGTTTAGTTGTGAATTTTAGCAATTTAGGATATTTACAGTCATTTATTCTTACTTTGTTGCTTTCATTATAAATTAAGTCCTTTTTACGTATTTTGTAATTTTTTTTTTTTACTGATCGCTTTATTACTTTTAATTAATTTTAATGTCTGTTTTGGGATTTTATGTGTTAATTTTGAATTTTACATATTCTATTTATCATATTCTCCGACATTTTTTTGTTCCATTCAAATTTAACTTTCAATTAAGTTTTTGAATTTTTTTTATTTTGTCACATTTTATTTACGTTCCATTATCTTCTGCTTTGCTGAAAAAAAGGTTATTCTAAAAAATAGGTAATTTTTTTAAGCCAAGGCCACTTGCACTCCGTAGTGTCTATTTGATGTACTATATACAGGCAGTCCCCGGGTTACGTACAAGATAGGGTCCATAGGTTTGTTCTTAAGTTGAATTTGTATGTAAGTCGAAACTGTATATTTTATAATTGTAGCTCCAGACAAAAAAATTTTTTTGCCCCAGTGACAATCAGAGGTTGCAAAACTTTTTGCTGTAATGGGACAAAGGATTATCAATAAAGCTTCATTACAGACACCTTACAGCTGATCATTGCAGTCTGGGACTATAGTAAAGCATCCAGAGACTTCACCAGAGGTCACAGTGGGCAGAGGAGTCCGTTTGTAACTAGGGGTCGTCTGTAAGTCAGGGGCCCTTAAGTAGGGGACCGCCTGTATGCCAAGAAAGAAAAGACATGCACTGATATAACATGTTTCATCAATTTTTATTCGTGAACCTTTATTGCTACATATAAGCTATTTTTAAAGGGGTTTCTCCACCATTAAAGGTGATGTCATGTAGATACTTAGTACCTCCTCTCCGGTCGGTGAATATAGACAGTGATATGGTATATGCTATTACTTTAAGATTGGTGGGGGTCTGACCACTACAACTGCCACCGTCCTTCAGGGTCCTAAAGGTCAGACCCCCCAACTATATGTGGAATACCTCTGTAAATAGTAGAATTCATTCAGAAAAACTAACCCCCCATTAGTGAGCTACAATTATCACAGATTCATCTTAGTAGAGATTTTTTTCGGGGATTTTTGGTGAATTAATACTTTTTTTGAAAGAAATATTAGATTATTAGATTTTCCCAGGCTGCAAGCTAACTTCCATCATAGTATGGTTACAGGCGGTCCCCTACTTAAGGACACCCGACTTACAGACAACCCATAGTTACAGACAGACCCTTCTGACCTCTGGTGAAGCTCTCTGGATGTTACTATAGTCCCAGGCTGCAGTGATCAGCTGTAATGTGTCTGTAATGAAGCTTTATTGATCATCCTTGGTCCCATTACAGCAAAAAATGCTTAAACTCCAATTGTCACTGGGGCCAAAAATTTTTTTTGTCTGGATCTATAATTATAAAATATACAGTTTCGACTTACATACAAATTCAACTTAAGAACAAACCTCCGGACCCTATCTTGTACGTAACCCAGGGACTGCCTGTATTGAATAATAGATAGATAGTGGCTAATGTCAAGGTGACAAGGAAAGGTGACATGTGAGTCGTGTCTAATGGGTGGAATTCTGACTACGACTACTCGATCGTAAGAACTAGAGTCCTGCATCTCCCATTTGAATGGAGCATTGGTTATGCAGTATATTTTCCCAGGCCGCAAGCTATTTTCCATAATTGGAGGTTTACTTAACAAAGGTTAGTGCCTATTTCCATTTGAAAGAAAAGGCTGGAGGTCTGACTACGACTACAGGGTCATAAGAACTGGAGTTCTGCATCTCCCATTTGAATGAAGCATTGGTTGAGCATTGTATTTTCTCAGATTGCAAGCTACTGTAAATTCCATCATAGGTTTACATAACAATTATTAGTGCCAAATTCCAAGTCGTTATCCGAAAGGAAAGGTGATAGGTGTGATGTGTGTCTGATCGGTGCAGTTCTGACTACGACTACATGAGAACCGCAGTTCTACATCTCCAATTAGAATGGAGCATTAGTTAAGCATTATATTTTCGCATTTTAAGCATTAACTTTTATCATAGGAGGTTTATTTAACAAAGGTTAGTGCCTGATTCCGAGGTGTTATCCGAAAAGGAAGGCGATCAGTGTGATGTTTGTCTTATTGGGGGAGGTCTGACTACGACTACATGTTCATAAGAACTGGAGGCCTGTTAATGTCTAATTCCAAGGTGTTATTCGAAAGGGAAGGCGATCAGTGTGATGTTCGTCTTCTTGGTGGAGGTCTGACTACGACTACATGTTCATAAGAACTGGAGGCCTGTTAGTGCCTAATTCCAAGGTGTTATCCGAAAGGGAAGGCGATCAGTGTGATGTTCGTCTTATTGGGGGAGGTCTGACTACGACTACATGTTCATAAGAACTGGAGGCCTGTTAGTGCCTAATTCCAAGGTGTTATCCGAAAGGGAAGGCGATCAGTGTGATGTTCGTCTTCTTGGTGGAGGTCTGACTACGACTACATGTTCATAAGAGCTGGAACCCTGCATTTCCATGAATGGAGCATTGGTTGAGCAGGCATGCTGCTCCATACAAAGTCTACTACTTATAAGACTGGGTAAAGTGCCTGGTTTTTCCAACATATTCTCATCCATGACTGCATTCATAGAGGAGACATTTTAATTTCTTTGCAGCACCCCCACAGGACAAATGTAGTATTGCACCTTTCTTCAAAAAATGAATGGGCTATCTACGTAATCCATGAACCTCCAGATTGAGAGGTGCTTCTCTAGAAGTCACTCTAGAGAAGTTTTAAATGCCCCCCTCTTCCACATTATGTCGTTTATTGTACCTCCATGATGAATTAAAGGGGTTGTATTGATTCTCTATGGACTGGGGGGGGGGGGGGCTAGCACTGTACTTGGTTATGAATGGTGAGATACTAAAAATATGTGATTTGCCGCTCTGTTCACAGTGGGATGGTTGGACCCTGGTCTGATCCCCAGGTACACTAAGAGGTCATAACTTACGTTGGTGGCGCAACCCCTTTAAACAATGAAAGGCAGGGTATACAGAACTAGTATTTGCTGACCCGGTAGAAGGGATAGTGACCTTCAATCTGAAAGTCAGATACAGAAACTCATCAGGAACTTGTCTACTTCAGCGATTTAATGGTCGACTTCAGTTGGATATAAACCAGACCTCGCCGTGTCCTTAAATGGGACGTGACAGTATTGTAGGAAGGACTTTCTGTGTCACTGCTCTCACAAAATACCTTAAAGGGGAAGTCCAACTTCATGGCCATACGGATCTCACTAATCTTATTGAAAATATTGCAGGGGATACATGTACAGTATATGTATATGGTCATGTGGTAGACACATAGGCTTGAGGCACAGCAGTACAATATGGGAGTATTATATGTGCACTAGAATGCGGTAATATATGATAACCGTATATTATTGAGTACTGTATGATAGGATTACATTTACACTGAGCAGTATATAGTATTGTGCAATGTAGTGCAGGGTTATGTGACACATGCAATGGTGGTGTTATTTGAGCAGTGTGGGTCTAGATAGAGCTACATGGTGCTACATGCACTGGACTGCAGTAATATTTTAGCTCCATATGTCATTGTGCACTGTATGTCATTTTGCACTGTATGGCAATGTTATGTGTGCACTGTATGGCAATGTTATGTGTGCACTGTATGTCATTGTGCACTGTATGGCAATGTTATGTGTGCACTGTATGTCATTGTGCACTGTATGGCAATGTTATGTGTGCACTGTATGTCATTGTGCACTGCATGGCAATGTTATATGTGCACTGTATGTCATTGTGCACTGTATGGCAATGTTATATGTGCACTGTATGTCATTGTGCACTGTATGGAAATGTTATGTGTGCACTGTATGTCATTTTGCACTGTATGGCAATGTTATGTGTGCACTGTATGTCATTGTGCACTGTATGGCAAAGTTATGTGTGCACTGTATGTCATTGTGCACTGTATGGCAATGATATGTGTGCACTGTACGTCATTGTGCACTGCATGGCAATGTTATGTGTGCACTGTATGTCATTGTGCACTGCATGGCAATGTTATATGTGCACTGTATGTCATTGTGCACTGTATGGCAATGTTATGTGTGCACTGTATGGAAATGTTATGTGTGCACTGTATGTCATTTTGCACTGTATGGCAATGTTATGTGTGCACTGTATGTCATTGTGCACTGTATGGCAAAGTTATGTGTGCACTGTATGTCATTGTGCACTGTATGGCAATGATATGTGTGCACTGTATGTCATTGTGCACTGTATGGCAGTGTTAAATGTGCACTGTATGTCATTGTGCACTGTATGGCAATGATATGTGTGCACTGTATGTCATTGTGCACTGTATATCATATCATTGTGCAATGTATGGCAGTATTATATGTGCACTGTATATCATATCATTGTGCAATGTATGGCAGTATTATATGTGCACTGTATATCATATCATTGTGGACTGTATGGTAGTGTTATATGTGCAATGTATGGCAATGTTATATGTGCACTGTATGGCAGTATTATATGTGCACTGTATATCATATCATTGTGCAATGTATGGCAGTGTTATATGTGCACTGTATGGCAGTGTTACATATCCACTGAATGTCATTGTGCACTGTATGGCGGTCTTATATCTACACTGAATGCCCTGTGCATGGAATCGGCGTGTTATATCTACACAAAGGTGCACATTTACTTACCTGTTCCTTGGAGTTCACTTTCTTCTTCCTGGTGCATGTAAGTGCACTGCCTTGCAACACAATGGGGCAGATTTACTTACCCAGTCCATTCACGATCCAGCGGCGCGTTCTCTGCGGTGGATTCGGGTCCGACCGGGATTCATTAAGGTAGTTCCTCTGACGTCCACCAGGTGTCGCTGCTGCGCTGAAGACCATCGGAATGCACTGAAGTTCACCGAGCCATCGTGGGTTAAGGTAAGCGCGTCCCTTTTTTTTTTTTTTAAATGCCGCGGTTTTTCCAAATCCGTGGGTTTTTTTACGGCCAGCCCCCCCCTCCCCCCCCCCCGATTTCAGTCGCGTGCATGCCGGCACCGATGCGCCACAATCCGATTGCGTGCGCCGAAATCCCGGAGCAATACAGGGAAAATCGGCGCAAAACAAAAAAATTCGGTTAACCCGTCGCAAAAACCCGAATCGGGCCCTTAGTAAATGACCCCCACTCTGTTGGAAGCCAGCACAGCCGCGATACAACCTGATTGCGTGCGACACAATCCCAGCACAAACCACTACCTGTCAAAGCTGCGCAATCCTCAAAAAAGGTGCAAAGTCCGACAAAAGTGCGATCTGCGACCCTCAGTAAATAAGCCCCACAATGTGACTTTGCACTGTATGGCGGTCTTATATTTACACTGAATGTCACTGTGCACTGTATATCAATATTGTATTGTATGGCAGAGTTACTGTAGTTACTGTATAAGTGCATTTGCACCACATAGTAAAGACACAATCCCTGGGACTGGCCCCTCACTCGGACTCCTGGAAGGAAGTTTGCAGATTTAGGTTTGGTAAATAAATCGCCCTAAATTGCCGCCTGCACTTTGGCAGAAGACAGAAGCTCATGTGATGGTCTTCTTGGCACCTCCAATGATTTACAGGTTGGAGGAATGCTGGAGTGTTCCAGGGAGAAGTTTGGGGCGGCTGGCACTTCTCTAGTACACAGGGAGCAGAAAATCTCATGGAAGCTTATAAATCATTAGACAATTCAGAGAGGGGAACCGCACAGGGAGACGATGACCCAGGATAAGATATATTAAGGAGCATCTATGCCCAGTCTCTCTGTATAGATTGGTACTTTGTATAGTACAGGGGCATAACTACAGGGGTAGCAGCCAAAGCAGCTGCTATGGGGCCCGTAGTGTCAGGGGACCCTGGCATCTGGGGTATTAGGTGCGTATATGCTGTATGTGTGTATATGCTGTGTGTCTGTATATGATGATGTGCATATGCTGTGAGTGTGTATATACTGTATGTGTGTGTATATGATTATGTGTATATGCTATTTGTGTGTATATGCTGTGTGTCTGTATATGATGATGTGCATATGCTGTGAGTGTGTACAGTGTCGGACTGGCCCACCAGAGTACCAGAGGATCCTCCGGTGGGCCCCCGCATCAACCCAATACTGAACCCCAGAGGTCCACCAGAAAACACCGCAATTTGAAGGCTGCCAGAGTATATTTCTTGGGGGATAATAAAGACTGGGCCCCCAAATTGATTTTCTCTGGTGGTCCTAAGGAAACCCAGTCTGACACTGAGTGTGTATATACTGTATGTGTGTGTATATGATTATGTGTATATGCTATTTGTGTGTATATGCTGTATGTGTGTATATGCTGTGTGTCTGTATATGATGATGTGTATATGCTGTGAGTGTGTATATACTGTATGTGTGTGTATATGATTATGTGTATATGCTGTGTGTGTACTGTATATGCTGTATGTCTGTATATGATGATGTGTATGTGCTTTGAGTGTGTATATACTGTATGTGTCTGTATATGCTATGTGTCTGTATATGATGATGTGTATATGCTATATGTGTGTTTGTGTGGTATGTTTATACTGTATGTGTGTATATGTTGCATGGGTGTGTAAGGTAGTGTATGTATTGTATATATGCTGTGTATATACTATATGTATGTTTATGTTGTGTATATGGTGTGTATATGCTATATGTATATAAATGTGTGTATATAAGTATATAGATGTGTGTATCAATGTGTGTGATTGTAACCCACATGTGTGATTGTACAAATATATATGTTTTAAGGGAGAAGGGGGGGACCATTCTGAAGTCTGCTATGAGGCCCTGCTAGTTACGCCACTGGTATAGTAAACAAAATACTACTACAGGCGGTCCCCTACTTAAGGACACCCGACTTACAGACAACCCATAGTTACAGACGGACCCCTCTGCCCACTGTGACCTCTGGTGAAGCTCTCTGGATGCTTTACTATAGTCCAAGACTGCAATGATCAGCTGTAAGATGTCTGTAATGAAGCTTTATTGTTAATTCTTGGTCCAATTACAACAAAAATTTTGAAACTCCAATTGTCACTGGGGCAAAAGAAAATTTTTTTTCTAGAACTTCCATTATAAAATATACAGTTTCGACTTACATACAAATTCAACTTAAGAACAAACCTCCAGACCCTATCTTGTATGTAACCCGGGGACTGCCTGTACTTTACTACTGCATGTAACCATAAGTTTGTTGCCTAAACTGTGAACAGTTGTAACCACTGAGCTTGATGCCTACCGATGTGAACACTGGCACAAATTGACTAAGAACAGTGCAGTGTGTACTATGTGCAGTTTGCCTGTGTAGTATGCAGGGGGCGCCAGATTCAAGATTTCTGGCACCCCCTGCACTGCCCTGACAGAGTGCACCAACTTTTTTTTGGTGCACCTTTAACATGGGGTGTGCGACACCATTCTGTTGGACTTCTGTTGCATAATAAATGTTGCACGGTCCGAATGAGCACCAGAACGCCCATTTATATGCAGAATTTTGTGTCGCTTTGGGTATAGTGCAGCCATGAGTAATAGTCTCATCTATTACCCTTAAAGGAAACCAAATTTGTCCTTTCTAGAATTCCCTCTTTATGTGAAATCTTAACCATTTACCTGTAAAAAATCTTCTAAAAAAATCAGGTGAAAATGAGCAGAGAAGAGTCATATTTTGCCCAAGAGGAGTCCAGTTAAGTGGTTGCAGGGGAAGAGTCACTTCAGAATGCTCTATCTTCAGTTCCATAGCGCTTACTGGTGTCATATTAAAGATAAGAATCTCATCTTTCAGATTGCATCAGGATTGTGTTTTTTTGTTTTTTTGTGCTTTGGAGATAACAGCAGTTTCAGATATAGTGGGAAATGCAAACTGCACAAAAAAACCCAAATCCTACCTATTTTTGCCTGTATCTCCGCTTCTGAAGCTCACCAAACGCCTGATGTAGTCTAAAAGATGAGATTCTTATCTTTATTGGGCACAATTTTGCTCAGTACTATAGAACCAAAGATAGAGGCGTCAGAAGTTACACTGTTAACTTGACTCTTCTCAGGTAAAAATATGACTCTATAGAAGAATATCTAAAAGAACACCCTCTTAATATAAAGGAGAAATGGGAAGCAGATCTGGGGGAAATTTCTGACGCTCAATGGGACGTAGTCTTGGAGAGTATACCATCATTGTCTCCGTTGGAGGCCCAAAGGTTATCACAAATTTATATCCTACACAGGGTGTATAAGACGCCAAGCTTGCTCCATAAAATAGGACTTCGGAATGACTCGTGCTGTCCTAGATGCTCAGCTCCAAATGCTAAACTGCTTCATATGTTGTGGGAGTGTAAGGAGTTGGAGGAATTCTGGAAGCAAGTTCTCCATTTAATCCAGAAAGTATTATCGGTAGATCTAGAACCGGACCCGAGGGCTTGTTTATTGGGTCTGATAGAAAGTGACACCATGGAAGGGGCTACATTGTTATGTGCACAGAAAATGTTATATTTGGCTCGTAAGGCCATAGCGGCTAGGTGGATTCAAGCTCTGGCACCTACAGCGCAGGAATTTATAAACAAGGTCAACAATATAATTAGACTGGAATGGGGAGTATATTTAAAAAGGAAATGTCCTAAGAAATTTGACAAGATATGGGGCAGATGGCTGAGTACGGCGGGACTACCAAACAAAGCTCTTATAGATCTGAGGAATAGTACTCGATACCAAATGATGTTACTAGGCACATAAAAATCAATACTTTTCTGTCTAGGTCCCTTACACTCTCTAGTGTGAAATGTAAGATCCGAATGAGTGGTCCTTTGGTGCAATCATAGAATTTGGCCTTAAACTGTCTGCTTGGGGGTAAAGGGGAAGGGGGGTGGGGGGGGGGGATGGAATGTTAAAATGTTTTATTACTTTGGTCTTGTGTGTCGTAGACTGTATGTTATAAAAATTGTAAAAAAAAAACACAATAAAAATGTTTTGATCAAAAAAAAAAAAATATGACTCTTCCCTGCTAATTATCACATGACTTTGGAGGAGATTGTTTATAGGTAAATTGGGTGAGAGTTCACATAAAAGAGGTAAACCTAGAAAGGAAATGTCATCCTTTACCTGAAGGGGCTGGTCTTTTAGTGGGGTAACAGGTTCCCTTTAAGAGCTACGACAAGATTGTATCAAACTCTAAATTAACCAAAATGTCCATATATAACAGTGACAGCCCATTGATTACAATGGACCTATATTGAACACTTGGGGAATCAAAAAAAAATTCACACACTGCTAGGTTTTCCCAATATACACCATTCTGCCAGCCTGAGGACCTTACATTGTATACATTATGATGATTTCGAGGAACCCCAAAGACAAAAAATGTTCTTCAAAGTGGACAACCCCTTTAATAGGTCTTTACATATCATATGTTGGCTATGATATCCCTTCACTTTATGATGACTGATCCCTGGGACCACCACTCCTGAGAACAGCCATAAAGAACAGTCCTCCCCATCCCCCAACATTTAAGGGGCTTCACTGCTGATTCAGTCCAGGATCAGTTTAGAAATAGAGATTTCCTGTGCTAGATAATCAAAAAACTCCTTAAAGGGAGTGTATCAACATTTCTGACCATACACAGCTGCAGACAGTATTAGAACTTGCCTCTGGAGATATGTGTAACCATACCTTTAAATGTGTTGTTAGTAGCAGCAGGACTGTGAAAAATTGCATTTCTATTCCAGGTTAGTAGTCAGAGGCTTCTGGTTAGGTATTACAGAACAGGGGAGGAGCTGGGAACTGTAAGAGCAAAGCAGTGGGAAGACATAACCCCAGTGATACAAGTTCTACAACAATCCTGAAATATTAAAGCATTTTTTTTTTACAGTTCTGCTGCTACTAACAACACACAGGAAGGTTACACAGATCTCCACGGCCAATATCTCACACTGCAGCCGTGTATGGTCAAAACTGTGTGGCGCTTATATACTGAGGAGTCATGGTATGGTTTTTGGTAGATGACCCCTCTCTGCGCCCCCCTCCCCTATTTTGATATGGGTTGTTTTTTTTGCGCTTTTTTTTTAGATCCATTTCATCAACTAAGACGATTCTTTCTCTTTCATCAGAACACATTCTTCATTTTCCAGCGGTGCCAGCACAGATTATTTTCTTACAAAAATTCTCTAGTGTATAAACAGAGGTGGGCACGGTGTTTCTGGCATCTTCCACTGATAAGACAGTTCATCTGTTTCTAATTCACATACACAAGGATTTTTTTTTTAATGCTTTTTTAAGTAGAAATACAGATACAGAGAATAAATCACTGGGTAACTAGATAGCTACACGTGTGCCAATAGTGCCAACCTGGTGATAACCTGGCTGCCAATCCATTGGGAACCCTACTTATAGGAAAGGGTTCTCCAGAGTTAGAGCAGTGCAGTGTCAGACTCTACCGACTGGTCTATACACCCTGAAAGTCTCCAAGTTTTTGTACAGACCCTGGGCCCACCATAGGATCCTCTGCTCCTCCGGTGGGCCAGTCTGACACCGGAATACCGAATTTTTTGCCTGTGTCTCAGTCTCCTCATCCATTCTTATTTCGCTCCACACCATTCACCCCATCCCCCAGTGTCCCCCTCCTGGGACTCACCACACACTGCTAGCAAGGAGCCCAGTAATGTGAAATAATGTTTTTTAAAGTATTGTAATGATTCAGAATGCTGACAAATGCATACAATCATTAAAATCATCATAGCATAGGCCAGTGGTGGCGAACCTATGGCACGGGTGCCAAAGGCGGCACTAAGAGCTCTTTCTGTGGGCACCCAGACCATCACTCCAGCACACCAGACAGAACTCAAAGAATCTTCCTGCAGTTCCAAGCAACTTAAAAGATGCTGCTTTCAGTCATATTTTGATAATTACTTCGATACTTGGGACTGTAGGAAGAGGGAGAATTAGACAGGGTCGAATTATTTTTGGAGGACCTCCTACTGGCCCCAGAAGGGAACTGGAAAGAAGCTAAAATGATAAAAATGTTCCATCTTTCTACTGTGATGCTGTCCTCAGGAGGCCAATATGATTGAAAGTTGTTTAACTGGGAGCAATAAGTTACTGCTTTAATTTTTGGTTGGCACCAAGCGATAAATAAGAGGGGTTTTGGGTTGCAGTTTGGGCACTCGGCTGCTAAAAGGTTCGCCATCACTGGCATAGGCTATTGGAACAGACTGGTTTTGTACTAAACAAGTCTGATTTTTGGGTCCTCAAAACAGCAAGTTTCTAAGGTTGTAAACAAGTTTCCAGACAGCACCTGACTTCCTAAAGTTCAGATTGTCTGGTTTTGTACTAAATAAGTCTGATTTTTTGCTCCTCAAAACAGCATGTTCCTAAAGCGGTAAACAAGTTTCCGGGCACCACATGACTTCCTAAAGTTCGGATTGTCTGGTTTTGTGCTAAACAACTCTGATTTATGGCTCCTTAAAACAGAAAGTTTCTAAAGAGGTAAACAAGTTTCCAGACACCACGTGACTTCTGGTTTTGTGCAAGTCTTATTTTTTTTTTTCTACTATTACACTATAGCTGTGAAAATTTACCAGCCTCTCTCTATGAGAGGAAGGTACAAGTCTCTCAATGCTAATTAACCCTTTCCACAGTTTTATACTTATAGCCATAATATATATATCACATCATGCAGTATTGAACAATATAGATCAGTGCACGTTAACCGTCTGTGTGAAGTCGCTGACTTTGTAGAGGAGCAAAAATTCTACAGGTCCACAAAAGTTCAATGCTCCCCTTCTCTGGGGCACTAAACACATCACATATCAATGTTTTTTTGGACCAATAAGTAAACTGGTTGTAAAATAGTACATAGAGTACAACTCCATAGGTTACCATGATGCGTACATTGCATTAGTGCAGGTCAGTGCAGCGCTCAGTGATAGGTATAAATCACGGATCATTAGAGAAGGTGGCGCTCTGTTTACATAGACCTGTGAGTAAAAACAACATACACAGTAGAATCATTCAACTGATAGTAACCTGGTCATGAGCACCTAATAAATCACTATAAGTAATAGACTGTTCTAGTACAGGAATGAAACATACTCCGTGTTCTCTGCCCCTTACATCAGTCATGTTTGTTTTCATGAGAAGTACATTAATAGACACAATCTATCAAGGATTCGTGCGATCTGCACTCCAGCCGCTCCGAGAAAAAAATCCGCTCACATGTGGAATCGCTCCCAATAACCTTGTTGATTTCAGCAGTTTTTCCTTGTTATTGATCTGTAATATAGTGCTAACATATTGGGGCACATTTACTTACCTGTCCGATGGAGTTCCCCGAAACGATCATGCACTGTGCCGCGATTCACTAAGATCGTGCGTCCGATATCCTGCATGTGTCACTTCCCCGCTGAGGTCCGCCGGAGTTCACCTTCTTCTTCCTGGTGCATGTAAGTGCTTGATCTTGCGACACAATTTGAAAGTTAAATCCCGCACTCGAATATGTCGGATCGTCCTACGGCCAGCCCCCCCCGATTTCTGTCGCATGAAAGCCAGCGCAGCTGCACCACAATCCAATCACGTGCACCACAAACACAATCCCAACTCAAACCCCTATTAAATACCTGTCAAAGCTGCGCAAATCCCGAAAACCGCGAACAGTCCGACGAAAGTGCGATACGCGACTCTTAGTAAATAAGCCCCATTCTCTGTTCTGTGGACCCAAGGCTGCTGGAATTATAACCATTGCTATATTCTTTCACATTTACTGCTCACCTACAGTACCAGAACCAAGCATAGTGGGAAACAAGAGAGGAAAGCTGACTTTCGGTTCCGCAGTTTAAAGGGGTTGTCCGAGTTCTTGAAAAAAAGCTAAAAGTGGCCGGGACAGGGCTGCTTAAAAAAAATAAAGTCCTACTTACCTTCCGGGTGCCCTCCGGTATCCAGCGCTGCTGTCACTCCGGTCCGGGCGCCATGTAAACAAACATGGCCACCGGAGCAGCGCTGGACTCAGTTCCGGCCGGACCCGACAACCTTCCGGCCCCCATACACAATGCTGTGTATAGGGACGGATAGGCGTGCCCGGCCACGGCCGGCCGGAAGCTGAATGCAGCGCTGCTCCGGCGGCCATGTTTGTTTACATGGCGCCCGGACCGAAGTGACAGCAGCGCTGGATACCGGAGGGCACCGGAAGGTAAGTACATCTTTATTTTTTTTTAAGCAGCCCTGTCCCGGCCACTTTTAGCTTTTTTTCAAGAACTCGGACAACCCCTTTAAGGACCTTTGAAGGATCTTCATAGGTCCTGCATGTCAGTTTTTAAGAGCCTCACACAAGAGCAGTGGCGTAGCTAACAGGGGGTTCAAAGTGGGCGGTGGCTCCGGGTTGCAGGACATTGGGGGCCACACTCCCCAGCTTTCAACACCTAGTGACACAGATAGACACAGGGACTAGCGCAGCCCTGCTCTGCTCTCTATGGTAATACATATATGCTCACATGTATTAGTATTTACCAATAAATCACCCATAGGTCCTTATGGACTGGTGGTTTTGTGTTCCAAATAGCTAAGTGATCACTGTTCATGACCGCATTTAAAAAAAAAAAACACACAAAAACTGATGTCCCTGGTCAGACAGAAGCCAGAGGAAATGTAAGGTGTGAGTAATAATGAGGAGTGAGTAGAACAAGTATCTACCAATATGTGGTCACTGTACAGTGGAAGTCACCTGGGTTGGAGGCCCACTTGGGTGAGTTTGCCCCACCATGGACGTATGAGAAGCCTTGGGCCCCCGTGCTGCCACCCATATCGCCCATATAATAATGTTACTGCCTGCTACCTTCCCTTACTACTATACTGTTTCATGATACAAGACCACACCATACTACAATCTCTTATCTACAGGACATGATCTACTGATACCCACTCTAATCAACAATAGCAATAAAAATGAATACAATAAATACAATAAAATGCACTTATGCGCTTTCTATTAACATAACATTTTGTTCAACCTTTTTGTATCTCGAAGTGACTTAATTAACATTTTAACTAATATATAGACATATGGGGGCACATTTACGAAGGGTCCACGGACCACGTTTTTCGTCAGGTTTTCCCGACTTTTTCCGTTTTGCGCCACATTTAACTGGGGTTTTTGGCGCACACGTTTGGATTTTGGCGCAATCTTTCGTGTGACAAATCGGGAGCGTGGCCGTCGGACAACCCGACTGATTCGGACTGAGCGCAGGATTTAACATTCAAAATTGTGTCGCAAGATAATGCACTTACATGCACCGGGAAGAAGATGCTGAACTTCAGCGGACCTGAGCGGGGAAGTGACACATGCAAGAAATTGGACGCACAATCGTAGTGAATTGCGGCAGCTCCGAATCCTCGTCGGACAACGCACCTCGGGGACTGCGACGGGATGGGTAAGTAAATGTGCCCCATAGAGTCTCTTTCCTAACCTATAAATACAATATTGTTGTGTTAACTGCATAGATACAGAAGGTAGAACACATAGGTAAGTAGGACCAAATTATATGCATACAGCATCAGAGCCAAGATCATACCACAAATACAGAAGTTCTATACATAAATACAGCAGCAGAACCAAGCGCAGTACATAAATACAGCAGCAGAACCAAGCGCAGTACATAAATACAGCAGCAGAACCCAGTTCAGTGAATAGATGCAGAACCAGAACCTAAGTACATAAAAATAGAACCAAGCTCAGTGTATAAATAATGAATATTGAGTGCAGAAATGTCTAATACCAACACCAACACTTACTGAAAATCCAGTATGTTAATGAAAATAACATATTTAATCTAATGAGACTCCTTCAGCTTCTTCCAGCCACAACTCCTCTCTCCAAATGTAGCAACATAAACATTTTAGGGTCTTAATATCATCATTATATCAAACTTAATACTGTCCCCAAAGTAGCCAATATAGTAATGGGGCCCCCAGACGGTACCCAATATAGTCATAGTGCCCACACATAGTATCCAACAGTCAATGATGCCCCCAGTAATCTACATGATGCCCCCTGTAGGCAGTAGTCACAGTGATCCCTACCGTGGCCAGTAGTCACAGTGATGCCTCCGGCTGTCAATGATGCACCCAGTTATCTACATGATGCCCCCAGTAGCCAGAAGTCACAGTGACCCCCTCAGTGGTCAGTAGTCACAGTGATCCCTGCAGTAGCCAGTGGTTATAGTGATACCCCCAGTAATACCCTCAGTAATCAATAGTCACAGTGATGCCCCATAGCCAGTAGTCACAGTGATGCCCCCATAGCCAGTAGTCACAGTGATACCCCCAGTAGCCAGTAGTCACAGTGATCTCTGCAGTAGCCAGTAGTTATAGTGATCCCTCCAGTTGTCAATGATGCCCCCAGTAATTTACATGATGCCCTTAGTAGCCAGTAGTCACAGTAATACCCTCAGTAATCAATAGTCACAGTGATGCCCCATAGCCAGTAGTCACAGTGATACCCCCAGTAGCCAGCAGTCACAGTGATCTCTGCAGTAGCCAGAAGTCACAGTGATGTCTCCAGTTGGCAATGATGCCCCTAGTATTCTCAGTGATGCCCCCAGTAACCAGTAGTCACAGTAAGGCCCCCAGTGGCCAATTGTAACTTTGATGCCCTCAGTAGCCAGTAGTCACAGTAATGCCCGCAGTAGCCATACAGATGCACACGCTGGGTTTTGGATGGGGAGCAAAATCAAGTCAGGGGAGGGAGCCGGACCTGCTTCTCTTTGATTTGGTAAGCCAGCTGCTATTTCAACAACCAGCTCGCCCGACCCCACCCCTATCTGTAACCATAATTTTCATAACCTCTATGTAAGTAAAGTTCTTCAATTACTCTCTATCTCTTCCCAGCCTTTCTACATCCCTGAATATAGAAAAAAATTCAGTCTGACAGTAAACGGCCCCACAACAACATTTATTATGTTTCTGTGATTAGCATATCACATATCCCTTCATCCTTTGAGTAAATCATCACCGTCTACCTCGCCAGACATAATTTCTCAGAGTAACGACCCAGAACTAATGGCGCGGACATCACTAAGGAAGAATGTCATTGCACGGCCGGGCACACATCTTCCATACAACGCAGCGGCCGGGCACACGTCATGGCGCTTACATTGACATAAGAGATACACAGAAGGATCTGCTTGATGGGTTAGCGAGATTGGTTGATGTTTATGTAGTGAACAGGCCCGTCCTAGCGCAGAGCGGTCACATTGACTTTATGTCTAAGAGGACCTGTCTCTGATACATGGGACGTAACAGTCTCCTGGATACATACTGAAATCATTTACTCGGTCAATATCAGAAGGGTTTGCCATTACTTCATCTCATTCCCATACCCATTTATGGAACATGTTTAAGGCCTGACCCGGGGCCCACGTGGAAACATCCTGAAAAAAAGATAGATGTACCAAGTTTTTTCCTTGTGTCCAAACAGTCCAACCCATTAATTGGGCCATATCACGGCATAGTCCCACTAAAAAACGGAACCATTGGGCCTAGAGGCATAGATAGTGGTTCAGCATGGGGGGAGCAAAACCCATCAAGTGGGCCCCCAACCCAAGCATACCAATAATATTGGTTTGTCTGTAGTCTGTAAACGGGTCCTGGCCTTCTGACAAATTACCATTGGAAATAAAGATATATCAGGTGGCAGATAAGTGTATACTCCTAAAAATCTGGTTCCCACAACATAACATCCTTGGTCTGTCTGCGTCATCCATCTTGGCCGCAGTACAATGGTATGACCTATATTCACCATTTATTCTTATACATATGTCAAAGACACATAGGGAGTGCCGGTCTATACGCAAAAAATATTTATTCATGTCTAACGCACCATAATACGCTCAAAAATCCTTTTTCACAAAAAAATAAACATGACAGGATTTCTCGGAAATACAGAAAAGAAAGTTTCTCACGTATTTCGCTATCAATTTTCTTGGCATCATTAAATAAATATCTATTCTTTGATGGAAGGGAATGTGGATTCCATACAGTATAAGTACTTAAAGGGAACCTGTCAGGTGATTCCTTCTTTCCTCTGCGAGAGCTGCATATGAAAGAGGGAGAGAAGCTGAGTTATGTGATATGTAGATTTATATGATTTGTGGCAGTAAACTCAGAGTCTATATTGACAGGACTCCAAGGAGAGAAAATGAGAGTCCTGTTTAGCCCGCCCACACACAATGATTGACAGTGAGTCATAATTACTCTTCACACACACAGTGATTGACAGTAAGAGTCCTCATTACTCCACCCTCATACAGTGATTGACAGTAAGAGTCCTCATTACTCCACCCTCATACAGTGATTGGCAGTAAGAGTCCTCATTACTCCACCCTCATACAGTGATTGGCAGTCAGAGGCATGATTACTCCACCCACACACAGTGATTGACAGTGAGAGTCCTGATTACTCCACCCACACATAGTGATTGACACTGAGAGTCCTGATTACTCTCCACCACACACTGTGATTGACAGTAAGAGTCCTGATTACTCCGCCCACACACAGTGATTGACAGTAAGAGTCCTGATTACTCTGCCCACACACAGTGATTGACAGTGAGAGTCCTGATTACTCTGCCCACACATAGTGATTGAGGGTGAGAGTCCTGATTACTCCACCCACACACAGTGATTGTCAATGAGAGTCCTGATTACCCCACCCACACACAGTGATTGACAGTAAGAGTCCTGATTACTCCGCCCACACACAGTGATTGACAGTGAGAGTTCTGATTATTCCACCCACATACACAGTGATTGACAGGGAGAGGCGTGATTATTCCGCCCAAACACAGTAATGGAAAGTGAGAGTTCAGGGAGAAAGTGGCTGGGGAACAGTGTGACAATAGTAGTGTGTTTACACAAGGGGCTGTCAATAATCCTCTCTGGGCAAGATAATTGGGACTCTCACTTTTTCTCCTAGGAGTCCTACAAGGATTTTACTTTATTTTATTTTTATCATAGAGCTCACCATTATTTGTGATTTTCCTGCATCTGCAAGAAGGTTCCCAATGACAGCCTACAGAAACAGCTGATGTAGCATAAAAGTAATTGGCCCCAGATGTAGAACTTCTAAATGGACAACCGAGAATTTAGAGTCTCACGCCCCACCATCCCCACCTACTGGGCTCTAGAGACAACAGCATATCTCTAAAATCAACAGGACCATAGGAAATATTAACTGAGATCTAAAGAACTTTTGTTCAAACAATGTTGAAAGGGAACCTGTCATCAGGAGCCCTTTATCTGACTCCTCCATGTCCCCATAGAGAATAGTGTGCATGTCCCTCCTCAGGACGTCCTACATGTCTGCCCCACCCCTCACTGGCCACTCCCATGGGTCAAGCGACACAGCTCTGCATACAGAAAGGTTAACTCTCATCTTTTTTTCTCACTTATGTTTTTTTTTCGGAAAAAGCCAGTTTTAGTACAAAATCTCTTTGGCAATGTGTACATTATTCTCTATGGGGACAAGGCAGAACCAGAAAAAGGGCTCCTGATGACAGGTTACCTTTAAGAGGTGGACATCATTAGAACTTAACTCAATGTCCACCGGTCGTGTCTGGTATTGTAGTTCCATACAAAAAATAAATAAATAATCTTTAAGAAACTAATACTTTTTCTACAGGACTGGTAGCGAGTGCACCAACAAAGGGCAAAGGTCAAGGGAAGAGGTGCACTGGACCCAAGATGGACTGAGGTGGGGCCAATAATAATAAATTATAATCATGGAAAACCCTTTTAAGTCACTTTTTAGCCCCTTCGTTCACTACAAAAAGAAATGTTACATCTCCCTTTTGTTACATCTCCCTTCTGTATTGGGAGACATTCACCTACCAACACTCTCACACTGCCCCTGAGATTCCTTTAAATATTCCAGGCAATTTTTCTATATTACTGTATGTCTGTCTTGGGTTCTAAACCTTAGCCTTCATATATGGAAAGCAATAGCATAGTGACCAAATCTCTTACTAGAAGGAGGATTTTCTTAGCCAATGTAATATGCATTCATGTGAATACACCCTAAAAGCCTCAATAGTAACATACTGCTATACAGATACAAATTACTGGTATAGAGAAAAATGTAAGTACCTTAAAAATGTTAAAGAAATTATGGGAAAACATAGTGAATGTCAGGACTCAGGGTCAGTGAACCGCCTGGACCACCACGGACGATGACACAAGCCGACACCTGGGACCGGAATCTAAGAGGCACTTTGTCTTCACCAGAGCCCGCCGCAACGCAGGATGGTATTGCTGCACCGTGGTGCCACCAAGTCGCTCCACAGGTGCGACTTGCACGCGGTGGCAGCCAAGGTCGATGTACAGGAACAGAAAGCGATCTCATAGTCTGGAGCAGGCAGATAGCTAGGGCAGGCAGCAGAGGTGCTAGGTCAGGGTCAGGTCCAGGTCACAACGGGAGGTCAGAGCAGGAACGCAGAGGCTTGGAGCACTAAGATCCGGCGGGGTTTGCTGGGAGAAGCCGGCTTTTAAGGAAAACCCGGAAGTGGCCAGCGCCAATCAACGGGACGGGAGCAGGAGAGGTAAGTAAGGACCAGGGGTCAGGGCGCTGCCACGGAGAGGGGCACGGGTGTGCCTGTGATCCGATACGTGAATCGCAGGGGCACCCATGACAGGGAAAAGGGCAAAATATCCATATTGCTTTCGCTATACCCATTTTATAACTTCTAAGTAGAGATAAGTGGATCATTCAAGACTTGATTCGTCTCGAGTCTCTGATCCTTTGAAAGCCCGATTATATTGTTTTGTTTATTTTTTACAAATATTTTTTAGGGTTATGGTAAGGGGTAACCCTAATTCTAACCTTAACACAATCCTTAAACCTAAAAAGAAGAAAATGAGATGATGTATATTCGAGGACTAGAGGGGGTTATCTACCAATTTTCAGTATGAGTGAAGGAACATCAGTTAAATCAAAGCGAACCCAAAAAAAAATTGGGTTCGATTTAGAACTGGAAAATCAGCAAATTCGTCAATAAATGAAAGAATACATCCTCTCCTCTCTACTTCTAAGTTACTGACAGACATAAATATATCCCCATATTCCAAGACCCTGTGCCTGTGGGGAAGAACATTGCCATTGAGGCTTTTAGGCTGTGAACAATTGATCTTAGAGCTCAAGTTGTTACCTTTCGAAGTTATAGGTTCAATACCAAACACAGACCTATTTTTTGAAGGAAGTCCCTTCTGTGTCAAGAGAAGCTTCCGGTCAAGAAAGAAGGGGCAAAAACTAAGAGGGTCAAAATCTCAGGGACAAACTGTACTTTGCAAAAAGATTTTTGCCCAGACATCTCTGGTGGATGTCCTGGGTCCTATTCATGGTGCTCCTTGTAGTGACACTTGATGTTGGGATATGTTGGGTAGTTCCATACCAGGACAGCTTGAGTCTGTGAGTATAGAAGTGGGTTCCAATCAGGGAACCTGCTTTATAATGTTCTGATCTTTGTATCAACCTAATTCTACATTACCGAGGACTCCCTGAAAAGTATCTAGACTTGTCTTGAGTCTAGTAAGACTCAACGTTCCATGCCATTACTCCGCATAGGATAAGGATGAGGTCACGTTGGACATTGTCCCATTCCCATCAGTGTAAGTTAATATTACCAAGTCATTGACATAATGAGTGAAGCCTCCTGAGATCCTGGTAGCTGCAGTCTCATAACAGCCAGGACCTGCCCGGCTGTAGACAAGTAGCTTGAGTGCACAGATACACGATTAGGGTTTTTTTTTTTTTGGCATTGCTAGCGCCATTCGTTATAAGCTAACAGCTTGTATGACATCTCAGATGAAAGTTCCTGATTTATTCAAGGGCGGGATCACACATCCCTGCCCTGACCTTGTTAAAGAAGACCCAAGCACAGTAGGCTTCAGACTAACATCAGACGCATCCAGAAGGTGGATCTCAGCTCAGCAAGTGAGTACAACCCAACCCAGACTCGTCTTCTGTCAAGCTCTATGAGGCGGAAAACACACATGCAGTTTTTCATGAAGTTTTTGAAGACTGTATACATTCTTAATATCTCCCATTCCCTTTAAATACCCTTTAAACAGCATTAGTGTTTTCTTGCCTAGAGCTTTAAGGACATAAGGGACTAGAAACTATAGTTATATATATGACATTGTTGGTTATTTGTGTTAAATTTTAACATTGTGCTGCATTTTATTATAGTTCTGGGAGTTTTAGTTGATTTTTTTTTTACTATTTTTTTATTATAATTTTTTTTTACATTTTTTTTATTGTTCTTTTATACTGTTTTTTATATGTTCACTGAAATACAATACGTATTTCTATTTACAAGTTACGTATTTACTATATTATATTACGTATTTACAATAGTAATTACTATTTATGTATAGTACAATTACCTATTGTGGGGGTTTTCTCTTTGACTGGGTTAACAAACAGCAAGTTTTTCTGAATATTTTTGTAGTCATAACTCGAAGTATATCCAGATAATGTAACACAGGACTACAACACTATTGAGTTTCCAAAAAAATCCCTTAAATTGAGGGGTAACCTAGTTGTAGATGATGAATATTAGGTAGGACTTATCCCCCCTGCTGCCTCACAAGACAGTTTTTCCCCCAAAAAATCACATTTTTTTGGGGACTGATCCTTCTCCTGTAATATGAATTACTATGCTAAAAATTTACTGTGATTTTAACCTAAAATTCAGATACGTGGAAGTCCATCAGCTGGGATTTCAGTAAAGGAAATGAGACAGGGATCTGGTCAGGATTGGGTCATTCTTCGATGACCCTTGGGTTCCACCAGATGGACCTCCACCTATGACATGTCTGACGATCATCATTTTTCATGGAAACCTGTTTTCCTGGTGTTCTATGAATTCTTTTGAGAATTTGTAATGGTTTGTTGCGCCCCTTGTAATATTTAGTTGCTGATACCTCCATTGTAAATTAATGGGGTTGACCACTTTTGCCTGGGTTGGCTCGGTACTGATGGTCCTCAAAACCCCAAACTGCAATAGGAGTCAAATGGATGGGTCAGTGGGGTGGCATTAGGCATTAAGAACTTTCAGTGATCTGAGATTGTGGATAGGATCTGTGGTGGGATAACCTATTACAGTGAATAAGGCTGTGAGTCCATGGCGTTGCTGGAGGTCTCTAGTTTGGACCTGTAGTTGGTTTAGGGTCCCAAATTGACCTGACAGGTCCTCTTTAAAGGAAACCTATCATTTGTTTTCATGCATTATGAACCAAACATACCTTGAAAATGCTGTAGCTACACTGATGCAGAAACATATCTTGTTTAATCTTGAAAAAACAAGTATACAATGATATTAATGAGGCTCTATCGCTCCTGTGCCTGGTCAGATGCTTCTTCTCTTACCCTAATTATGCACTGCTCCAGAGAATGATATATTAGCTGACAGACAGAAGTAATCAATCGCTGCACCATCCCACAGCTGCTGTGTATGAGTTATTCAGCTCAGGTTGATTAGTCCTGTCTGGACAGCTCAGAAAGCTCCGTGTACATAAATACTGTGTTTATGTACTGCAGCCAGCCAGGGCACCCAGCTTTCCCAAGGTCCAGAATTTTATAATTGTTTCTTCAGCAAAACCACTTGGATCAGGGATTAAACAAGATATGTTTCTGCATCAGTGTAGCTACAGCTCAATGTATGTTTGGTTCCCAATGCATAAGAGAAATAACATTTTTTAGCACAAAGGTATATTACTAGGGCATATAAAATAGAATTTATGGATGATACAGCCACGAGGAATATACCACGATATCTACTTCAGTAAGACGATTCCCAGTGATAGATTTCCCTTAAAGCAAAGAGGAATTAATAACAGCTTGTCAGCAGCTGATAGGTTCCCCATCCAGATCCTTTATTTTTGTACATTTTTTTGATTTTTATAAATAAGTATATGTTATAGAAAATGAAAGGTAAAGATAGAAAAGTTCAGTAAGGTAAAACGGTGTTAAGATATAAGGGGGAAGGGGCTGAGTGTCTGCAGTTCATCATTAAGGAAGACATTTTGGTCATGACAGAGGATAAAAGTGTATAATAAATCTACCATTATGGTTCATTGTGAGGTACGGGAAGAGTAGCCATTAGGACTGGTAGATATTTAGGAGAAAGTGTTTTATAAATGTGTTTCAGTGTTCAGTACATAAGAAAACCTCATATTGTAATCTGTGCCTGCACATAGGACACTATGTATAATCTCCTCAGCTCCTCCTGCTCTATAACATGCTTCCTGCAGATAGGACACTATGTACAATCTCCTCAGCTCCTCCTGCTCTATAACATGCTGCCTGCAGATAAGACACTATGTACAATCTGCTCAGCTCCTCCTGCTCTATAACATTCTGCCTGCAGATAGGACACTATGTACAATCTCCTCAGCTCCTCCTGCTCTATAACATGCTGCCTGCAGATAGGACATTATGTACAATATGCTCAGCTCCTCCTGCTCTATAACATGATACATGTAGATAGGACACTATGTTCAACCTGATCTGTTAATCCTGCTCTATAACATGCTGCCCACAGACAGGACACTATGTGCAATGAGCTTTGATCGTCCTGCTCTATAACATGCTGCCCACAGATATGACTCTATGTACTATGTGCTAAGCTCCTCCTGCTCTATAACATGCTGCCTGCAGATATGACACTATGTACAATCTGCTCAGCTCCTCCTGCTCTATAACATGAAGCATGTAGATAGGACAATGGGGGTCATTTACTAAGGGCCCAAATCGCGTTTTAAAGGCGGGTTACGCAAAGTTTTCCGTTTTGCGCCGATTTTCCCTGTATTGCTAGATTCTGGCGCACGCGACGGAAATCGGGGGGAGTGGCCGAACGAAAACCCGACGGATTCGGAAAAACCGCTGCATTTAAAAAACAAAAACGTGTCGCGGGACACGCGCTTACCTTCACCAAGTATACCTTCAGCGCAGCAGCGACACCTGGTGGACGTCGGAGGAACTGCCTTAGTGAAGACCCGAATCCACCGCAGAGAACGCGCCGCTGGATCGCGAATGGACCGGTTAAGTAAATCTGCCCCAATATGTTCAACCTGATCTGTTAACCCTGCTCTATAACATGCTGCCCACAGATTGGACTCTATGTACTGTCTGCTCAGCTCCTCCTGCTTCTATATAACAAGCTGCCTGCATGTAGGGCACTATATACAATCTGCTCAGCTCCTCCTGCTCTATAATATGCTGCCTGCAGAAAAAACACTATGTACAATCTGCTCAGTTCCTCCTGCTCTATAACATGCTGCCTGCAGATAGGACACTATGTACAATCTGCTCAGCTCCTCTTGCTCTGTAACATGATGCCTACAGAAAGGACACTATATAAAATCTGCTAAGCTCCTCCTGCTCTATAACATGCTGCCTGCAGATAGGACACTATGTACAATCTGTTCAGCTCCTCCTGCTCTATAACATGCTGCCTGCAAATAGGCCACTATGTACAATCTGCTCAGCTCCTCCTGCTCTATAACATGATGCCTGCAGATAGGACACTATATACAATCTGTTCAGTTCCTCCTGCTCTATAATATGCTGCCTGCAGATAGGACACTATGTACAATCTGCTTAGCTCCTCCTGCTCTATAACATGATGCCTGCAGATAGGACACTATGTACAATCTGATCAGCTCCTCCTGCTCTATAACATGCTGCCTGCAGATAGGACACTATGTACAATCTGCTCAGCTCCTCTTGCTCTGTAACATGATGCCTACAGAAAGGACACTATATAAAATCTGCTAAGCTCCTCCTGCTCTATAGCATGCTGCCTGCAGATAGGACACTATGTACAATCTGTTCAGCTCCTCCTGCTCTATAACATGCTGCCTGCAAATAGGCCACTATGTACAATCTGCTCAGCTCCTCCTGCTCTATAACATGATGCCTGCAGATAGGACACTATGTACAATCTGTTCAGTTCCTCCTGCTCTATAATATGCTGCCTGCAGATAGGACACTATGTACAATCTGCTTAGCTCCTCCTGCTCTATAACATGCTGCCTGCAGATAGGCCACTATGTACAATCTGCTTAGCTCCTCCTGCTCTATAACATGCTGCCTGCAGATAGGCCACTATGTACAATCTGCTTAGCTCCTCCTGCTCTATAACATGCTGCCTGCAGATAGGCCACTATGTGCAATCTGCTTAGCTCCTCCTGCTCTATAACACGCTGCCTGCAGATAGGACACTTTGTACAATCTGCTTAGCTCCTCCTGCTCTATAACATTATGCCTGCAGATAGGACACTATGTACAATCTGATCAGCTCATCCTGCTCTATAATATGCTGCCTGCAGATAGGACACTATGTACAATCTGATCAGCTCATCCTGCTCTATAATATGCTGCCTGCAGATAGGACACTATGTACAATCTGCTCAGCTCCTCCTACTCTATAACATGCTGCCTGTAGATAGGACACTATGTACAATCTGCTTAGCTCCTCCTGCTCTATAACATGCTGCCTGCAGATAGGACACTATGTACAATCTGCTAAGCTCCTCCTGCTCTATAACATGCTGCCTGCAGATAGGACACTATGTACAATCTGTTCAGCTCCTCCTGCTCTATAACATGCTGCCTGCAGATAGGACACTATGTACAATCTGCTCAGCTTCTCCTGCTCTATAACATGCTGCCTGCAGATAGGACACTATGTACAATCTGCTCAGCTCCTCCTGCTCTATAACATGCTGCCTGCAGATAGGACACTATGTACAATCTGTTCAGCTCCTCCTGCTCTATAACATGCTGCCTGCAGATAGGCCACTATGTACAATCTGCTTAGCTCCTCCTGCTCTATAATATGCTGCCTGCAGATAGGACACTATGTACAATCTGCTTAGCTCCTCCTGCTCTATAACATGCTGCCTGCAGATAGGCCACTATGTACAATCTGCTTAGCTCCTCCTGCTCTATAACATGCTGCCTGCAGATAGGCCACTATGTACAATCTGATCAGCTCCTCCTGCTCTATAACATGCTGCCTGCAGATAGGCCACTATGTACAATCTGATCAGCTCCTCCTGCTCTATAACATGCTGCCTGCAGATAAGAAAAGCTCTTCAACCATTAACCCTTTCAATAAGAGCATGAATGATAAATGATAGGACCTCTGTGCCGGCCCTGTGCAGGTATTACATCTCACCCCCTGGAGTCGCACAGGAATTGTATAATAAGATTAATTATTTTTTGTTTAGATTTGACAGGAATCAAGTTTTGAAGAATTTTTTAAAACTTGACAAAAGAAAGAGGAACGTTTCCTGACACTACAAGAAATTGTAACGCCGATCACATGAAAACAGAAGACGATCTGGTACAACTGGTATGGAGCAAGTTGTTGGCCTGAAAATTGTGTTAATCCTGATAAGTTCCCCCTACCTCCTATTCCTGAAGGGGACCAGCTCCGAGAAGCTCTTCCATAACAGGGATCATTCGGATCTTGAGTTACAAAATCATCCGCAAGCCGGAGCCATCCTGACCCCGGAAGCTGCACAGGTACGGGCTCTGTACCAATGGAGAACACACCAAGCTTGTGTTACAATGTATACCGTAGTACAAAACTACACATTTTGGCTACTATTTTGCATATCTGTAAAATTTCGGAAATCTTAGCCTTGTACTTTTTATCTATTTTCAAGTAATGGGTCGTTTGCGAACGAGCCGGCACAAAAAAACGGCTCATTTATGTGAACAATGTGAGCCGGCTCACTAAACCCCGCCCCTAAATGGCTCACCACGCCCCCTTTAACCAGATAATATCGAGTTAAAAGTGGAGCGATGTGGGGTGACTGACTGGCCTGCGGCTCCCTATTATATATTTATAATAGGGAGCCATTTAGGAGCCACAAGAGGCGGCTCTTCTTAGTGAGCGGAGCCTAATGAGCCAGCTCACTAAGAAGAGCCGGAATTCCCAGCACTACTTTTTTCAGCACCAGAGAACAGCGAATACATGCAGTCCCCAAGTTACGTACAAGATAGGGTCCGGAGGTTTGTTCTTAAGTTGAATTTGTATGTAAGTCGGAACTGTATATATTATAATTGATATTCTAGACAAATTTTTGTTTTTGCTCCAGTGACAAATTTTTAGCTGTAATGGGACCAAGGATTATCAATAAATCTTCATTACAGACACCTTACAGCTGATCATTGCAGTCTGGGACTATAGTAACATCCAGAGAGCTTCACCAGAGGTCACAGTGGGCAGAGAGGTCCGTCTGTAAGTCAGGTGTCCTTAAGTAGGGGACCGCCTATACACCCAAAAACGTTATTCTGTACTGTGTAACCTAACCAATTGGAACTAGGGCGGCTTCCAAGGACACTTGGGTCGCCCTATGGGTCAGAAGCAAAGGAAAGGTCAGGGTAGGCGGAGCTTAACCCCTTAACGATTAAAAATTTTACATTTTTGAGTTTTAATTTTTCACTCCCCACCTTCAAAAATTCTAGAACTTTTTTTATTATTCTGTGCACAGAGCTGTGTGACGGCTTGTCTGCTGCTTAACAAATTCCCCTTCAAAATGATATTAATATAGTAATATTACATGTGCCGAGTACTGGGAAGCGGAAAATAATTCCAAATGCAGTGAAATTGATGAAAACATGCATTTGCGCCATTTTCTTGTGGGCTAGGATTTTACGGCTTTCACTGTGCGCCCCAAATGACATGTCTACTTTATTCTTTGGGTCGGTCGATCACGGGGATACCAAATTTATATAGGTTTTATTGTGTTTTCATACATTTACAAAAAAAAAATTTTTTAATTGTTCATTTTGCCATCTTCTGGCGCTAATAATTTTTTTATACTTTGATGTACGGAGCTGTATGCAATGTCATTTTTTTGCGACTTTTTATGCAGTTTTTAATGCTACCATTTTGAGGACTGCACGGCCTTTTGATCATTTGTTATACAAATTTTTATATGTTGCAAAATGGAAAAAAAAGGGGCATTTTCGAATTTGGGCACTATTTTCCTGTTACGGGGTTAAACATTGGGAATAACCGTTATCATATTTTGATCGATTGGACATTTGTGGAACACGGCAATACCTAGGGTTCTAGTGAAAGGGGCTAATAGAATTTTTATTTGTTTTTTATTTATTTATTTTTATTTTTTTTACTATTTTTCAGACCCCTTAGGGCACTTTAACCCTAGGTTGTCTGATTGAGCCTACCATATACTGCCATATGGGTAGTGTACTAATCATGAATAACAATGTGCCACTGGCACATTGTAACGAGTGATCAGCTGCTATACAGTGTCTGGTCTTACAAAGCAACAGATCGTCACTCCCCAATGACGTCACAGGGAGCAACGATTGAAACCATGATGGCGGTGGCCAAGCAAAGCTGTAGCACCGATTGGGTGTTGCCAGTGGGCCCTCTCCGAAATCCGTAGATATGTCACATGTCGTTAAAGGGAACCTGTCACCAGGAATTTGCCTAATAAACCACTACCAGTATATTGTCAAACGGCGTAACACCTTCTAGTTTTTCTTTCTTTCATGGTTCTGTGGTCATGGCATCATCCAGAAAATCAACTTTAAAGTTAGATCTTGACTTGAGTGCTAAAATCTCCACCTACTTGACTTTATACATTCAGTTTACATCTTACTTCAAAGTTGATTTTCTGGATGATGCCACCACACTGGGTCATGAAAGTAACGCAATCTGGAAGGTGTTCAGTTGCTTGGCAACATACTGATTATGGTTTATTAGGCCAAATTGTACTGACAGGTTCCCTTTAAGGGGTTACGCATAGTCAGGTCAAAGTTCAGGACGTGATTTAGAGATTCATAGAGAGAAATATCTGAGGTCATTACTAGATTACTGCAGGAACTAAATAGCAGGGCAGATCCAGCAGGAGTATCATAAATGGTGTGAGAATACCCCCTTATAGACGAAGGAGGATGTAATCATAGTTTAGAAGATAACCTTTTCAAGTGGAAGAACCAACACCATCATATATATAGTATTTATACAGAAAAATGAAACTGATAAAATCTGAGCAGAACCATGACTGAGGAATGAGTGTAAACATCCTTGAAGCGCATCTCCACCAAGCACCACCAAGTGTGTACACAACGCAGGGAGGGAGAAGCATTTTTCATGTAGGTTTGGCTGTAAAATTCATCACAAATATTTCTAACACCTCCACAGAAATGATAGCGGAGAGCCATAATCCCTGGAAGGATAGTCGGACCACACGAAGGAATTTTTGCTGCTGGGTTAGAAGATACAGTCAGGAAGCCATGCCCAACGTTCCGATTTCGGGACACAAATTATAGACTTATTTTTGATCTCATAAAAAGTTCAAAATAATAGTACTAGGGTGTGCCAGTTTTTGGCTTCATGTAATGGTCACTAAAGGTCAACGATGAGTGGAGTCATGAGTTGACACGGAGAAGGGTATAGTCTCCATCAAGATGTGACAAAAATGAGACAGTGGGAGTGGACCCACCATGTCACCAAACTGGTTTGACTTGGGACTACTTCTCAGTGTGTTATCTACGTGATCCCCCTCTTTCACACTGACTTTTCCATAGTACTAGGGTGTGCCAGTTTTTGGCTTCAAGTAATGGTCACTAAAGGTCAACGATGAGTGGAGTCATGAGTTGACACGGAGAAGGGTATAGTCTCCATCAAGATGTGACAAAAATGAGACAGTGGGAGTGGACCCACCATGTCACCAAACTGGTTTGACTTGGGACTACTTCTCAGTGTGTTATCTACGTGATCCCCCTCTTTCACACTGACTTTTCCATAGAAGACCACCTGACCATTACATGGGGGACATTGGTGGACATCTAATTCCTGCCAAAATACTGCCCCTACTTAGAGACATTGGGACTTGAGGTAACATTGAATGGAAAATCCACAAGTAACTTCCCCATAAAATAAGAATTTCCCTTTTCGCCAACTTCACTAAATCCATCTCTTTAGTAGGTATTGTTCCACTGGCGCCCACAAGTCTAATTTTCTAAGGGTTTGACAGTCACTGACTATGTATGGTACCAGAACCAAACTTCTTGAGAAAGAAGGATGGGTCCCTCCTACTGACTTTCAGTTCTAAAGTTTGAAGACATTTGGATGACCTTCATGATTTCAGGTGTGAGGTTCCTCTCCTAATTATCTCTGCAGGGTAGTATAAAACTTGTGTCGTTTGGGTGGTCATCCTCAAGCCCCGGGCTTCTGCCCAAATTGCCCATATTATAATAGCTTGTTCCGGAGTTGTCATAAGTTCCAATAATAACAGGATTGTTGGGGGAATGCAGTTGTAATAAAACCTATAAAAGTTTTAATATCCTTATTTCAATCTTTTCGACAGCAATACCTGGTGAAATATGGATGGGTAGCACCAGTAAATTGGGAGGAACAAGCATTTAGAGACATTCCTGAATTTGACCCAGCCCCCCAAGATGTTTCTCAACTCATGTCAGAAGGGGACTCAGAAGAACGAACAATTTTCACATCTCCCAATAAGACTGAAGTCAATCCAGATTTTTCAGAGTCTTTGAAAAAATTTCAAGAAGCCAATGGACTGAACATAACCGGAATCCTGGATAACCCAACCAAGCAGGCCATGAACAAGCCTCGCTGTGGAGTTCCTGATATAAAAGCACCATCAAAGCGTAAAAATTCAACATTGAGTCTCTGGGCTACAAACGAAACTCATCACGACTCCTCAAACACAGAAAACCCTCGAGGGAAGAGAAGTGTTTTGTCCAAACTGGTTGGCCACTTTAGGAGAAAACGGGACAACAGACATGCGGTGGAAAATGATAATCCATTGAGTTTTTCAAAGAGAACACTGAAGTGGAGGCTTATGGGGGAAGGATACAGCATGCAGTTGACTATTGAGCAACAGAGGAGAATACTCAACACTGCTTTCCGAATGTGGAGTGAGGTGATACCATTACAGTTCGAAGAGGACCTCACAGGAGAAGACATAGACATTCGAGTTGGCTTCGGCACAGGCAGGTTAAACCTTTTTTCCATTGATATATCAATGTAAGAACTTCTAAGAGGTCATTTGTTGACCTTACCTTAGGATAGGCCAATCATGATCATTATTAGTAAGGGTGACCCGACTCCTTCACTACAGTAGGGACCTAGCTAGTAAGGCTCTGTCTGGTGCTACAGCACGTAATAGATGGACATTAGGCAGTAGCACCAGACCCAGTGTCATAAACAGTTCTCACTGTGTTAGGCGTCTTATGACGTCTAAGACTCAGGTCCATACTTTGCAGTTTATAACCTCTATACCATTTCGGGTATGTAATCTGAATTGTCTGATCACTGGGGCTTTAATACCTGGGAATTTTGATGATCACAACTAGTTCCGTAAGTGGCTGATCAGTGGAAATGTGACGTTTTAGATGATTCTAATTTGTTTTGTTTTTTACAGGCCAACATCTCGGTTGCTCCCAAGCATTCGATGGGGTTGGACAGCAGTTTGCACACGCCTGGTATCTAGGAGACATTCATTTCGATGACGATGAACATTTTGTCGGGCCGAGTAGTGAGCAAGGAATCAGTCTCTTGAAGGTGCGTCTATGATGGAGGTCATTGGCCAGTCCCCTGCTCTGATGTTAGAAGATAATAAGGGAAACATAGGCTTTTAGTGTTGATACAAGTTTATAGCATTTTTATGTTACTTTTTGTAGGTTGCAGTTCACGAAATTGGCCATGCCCTTGGTCTACCCCATATCAATCGCCAAGGATCAGTAATGCAACCAAACTACACCCCTCAAGGAAAGCATTTTGAGCTGGACTGGGAAGACAGAAAAACCGTGCAGAAAAAATATGGTAATTGCAAGTTCATGTCAGTTAAGACCTAAGACTCAGTCCATTGGAGCCTCCGTTAGAGTTTATGTCATATTTGACAGAAGATGTATCACAGTTCGTCCAAATGATGAACCTAATGATGCACCTAGTGTAGACTGGATCCATTAGTGTATCCTAGACTGGATCCATTGGGATTCCATTGGTGGCAGTCATATGATGTACCCCATTGAGGATAAAAGTCTGAACAAAGCGTAATATGTCAATCAACAGTTTCTAATTTTTTTAAACAGCATAATTTAATGCTCCTGGACCCTGAATATGGGTCTTCATATGTCCTAAAGAGGCCTCTGGGCTACTACTCTGTAACAACTAGCTCCTCAAATTGTTGTCCTTCCCCCTTCAGGTGCCTGTGATGGAAGCTTCAGCACCGTTTTTGATTGGGTGAGGAAGGAACGAAAATTAAGTGGGGAAGTTGTCTACAGGTTCAACACCTATTTCTTCAAGACCAGCTGGTACTGGATGTATGAAAACAAAAGTAACAGAACTAGGTTTGGGGACCCTCTTCCCATCAAGACGGGGTGGAAAGGGCTTCCAGAAAACAACATTGATGCTTACGTTCATGTCTGGACTCGAAATATTGATGCACAATATTTCTTCAAAGGTAAAGAAAGTTACATAACATCTGGTATATAAGTTTATTCATTAGGCTATATTCACACGAACGTATGGGGGATAGATATACGACAGACGTATACACGGCTGACGTATATATGTCCCCCATACATGGCAATGGGCACACGTGCGGCACCGTACCGTTCCGTAGCTGGGTGAAAGATAGGACATGTCCTATCGTTCCCAATAATACGACGCCGTAGCCATATATATCGCTATAGAGAGGGGCGGGAGTGAGCGGCTAGGATTAGGACATCTGGGGCCCACCAGATAAGATTGTTCCAGGGACCACCCTTCATCCTCTAGGAAATAAACCCTAGAAACCTCCAAATTAGGTTGTCTTCTGCTGTCTCTATGGTGCTCAGTATTAGGTTAGAGCCTTGGCCCATCGGAGGATCCTCCGGGACTCTGATGGGCCAGTCCGACACTGGGTATAAAGAATTATACCTTAGAGGATTTCCCAACATACTGTATATCTCAAATATTATTCAAGGCATAGGCACACAAAGGTACTAGAAAACCAGAATATCTAATTTGGATATTTATTTCTATGAAAGGTACTCAAGTTTGGCGTTATGACCCTGAGAAAGACATGGCATATACTGAAGACTGGAAGAAGAATAAGTACCCTCAGCTGATATCAGATGTCTTCCCTGGAGCCCCAAGTCCCGTTGACGCAGCTTTATTCGAAAGCAAAGACAGACTCATATACTTCTTTAGGGGAAACAATGTAAGTAATCTCCTCTACATATCTCACTATGCATAAGTTATGGTCCTTTCTCCACAACTATACCATAACTTATCTGCCATCTCCATCTTCATTGCGGACCTTTCACCACCTACATTAACTCCAACTGTGTCATCCTATAAAGGGGTCTCCAGTAATCTAAAAAACTTCTAGAGGACTAAGGCATGAGTGGGGAAAAGAATAAAGCATACTTACTGTACCTGCCTGGTCTGTCTCCTGGTTCCCACATTGCGCCGTTACTTCTGGGTTTTTAGCTTCTGCGTCCAGGCAGTTCTGGGTGGTCATGGCCAACAAGTGGCCTCCTCAGACCTGTAGATAACAAAGGAAGTTATCTCCTATGGAGAATGGAAGTTTAGTTCCGTGGTCATTGGCTGAAGCGGGTCCCTTGACCTCACCAGAACTTCCTGTCACACACAGTGCCTAAAACAGGAAGACCCGAAGCAACGTGGGAACTGGGAGACGGAGCAGTATAAGTATGCTTTATTTTTTCCCCCACTCAGATTCTCAGAAACCCCTTTGCCACTACTGATTGATACTACTTATTACTACTGATAGTAATTGAAATTTTTTCTGTGGTCCCAACCGATCCAGAGTAATCAACCTCTAAACCTTCCAATGTCTACCATCAGATGGGTGGCACCAGACCTGCACCTGTACTTGACACATTCCGTATACCCAGCACTTATATCTAGATCTCTCATATTTTTTTAGGTAACTGCCTTCAGTATAGAGAAGAACAAGGTGACCGATAATTTCCCAAAACGGATTATAGACGTCTTCCCACCGGTGGACCCTTCAGACCACCCAGTCGGATACATCGATGCCGTCTACTACTCGTACACTTACAAATCCACATATTTCATCAAAAACAGTTATTTCTGGAAAATGGTCAAAGAGGACGACCGACAAGCCAACGCGTCACTGCCTGTGAATGGACTATGGCCTAGGAGGAAGATCAACTCCAAGTGGTACGATATCTGTGATGTCCACCCGTCTGTTCTCTTCAATACGACCTAGGCTTGTGGCCCGGGGTGTTTATTATCATGTTCCAGCCCACTGTATCAGGACTTTTCTGAGGCAACACAGAGGCCGGGCTGTCATGGCTTCTCTCAAAAACCCTTAATATAATGAACACATCCTTCTGTAGGACATATGTTACCACATACAAAGTGTGTACATCCCACCGCTTCAGGTCTTGTTCTGTTCTATGTCTAATCCTGTTAGAAAACAAGATGCGACTCACCACAGAGAGGTCACTATGGAAACAAAATGGCCGCCACTAGGCCTGTATTCAGTGTAATGTTCTGAAGCTCAGCATGTACCCACAGTAGGTCCCTATAGAGGGTTATTGGGAACCTAGGAGGATGGGGTACATCAGATATAAAGTGAGATTTACCAATGACATGTTAAAAGAAGAACTTATACTATATAAAGTCCATTTTTGGTGACGATTTATTGTAACCTACATAGGGATCCCTGACTAGAATTTGACAAATAACAAATGGGTGAGAAAGATGAGAAGCCTCATCTATTTGTAGGCAGCCATCTCCTCATATATTCCTCTCTCCCTATAAAGCATACATGCACACTCGGCCATGCTAAACATGATAATGTAGAGGATGTGAGAGGGGATGTTCAAAACATAACTTTATATAACTTCTTAATACAGGCAAAAAAAATTTCCAAATTCCCTACATCATCATCACTGCCACATAATAATAATCATATATCATAATTATATTATAGAATGCCAAATGTGCACCACAAAATCACCCTAGACCACCAGGGAAATGAAATACTGATCTGTAGCCATGCTAGGGCACCTTGGAGAATCCATATCGATATTAATCCCTTCATCACCCCAGACCACTAGACATACTAAATGTTAGTATTATATAATATGGAATATGCAGCACTAAACAACCCCAGACCACTAGACATACTGACTAGTAGTATTATATAATGTTAAACATGAATCATTACACAACCCTAGGACACCAGGAATCCCTTCATCATCCCAGACCACTAGACACACTAACACTAACCACTAGGTATATTAAAAAGCTTATTGTAGTATTATATTATATGAAATTTGCACCACTAGACCACCAGGGATCCCTTTATCAGCGCAAATGACCAGGAATAATTGGCTTTAACCGCTAACTCTAGTTTTAAATAATACTAACTTACCACCACCCTAGACCTCCTGGGATGTTGCACATTAGTCCTTGACCATCCTTAAACAGCCTAATAATTAATTAACCCCTTTCTAACCCTTAGCCCACCTGGCATATGTTTTTTTTTAATGATTTCACAGTATTTAATGATTAACACAAAACCACGCTAGACCTCCATTAATATTAAATATTGCCCTATAACCATCCTGATTTATTTCAAGGCTCAGGCAGACAATGTTTTCACAACTATATATTATATAGGATATATATAGGATTAAATATAAAGAACTAAACCCCTTTATGTCTCCATATAATGACCATATTAAAGGGCATCTACCACCAGGATGAAGGGCTGTATGCAAATGAGCCTGAGGGGCTCCAGGTCCATCAGTGTTTAATTGAGCCTGGAGCTCCTCAGGCTCATTTGCACACAGCATTTCATCCTGGTGGTAATGTCCTTTAAGCTTACCATATAAATCCCTTCATCACCCAAGACCACCAGGCATCTTAGGCTTTAATCACTAATAATATTACGGTATATTATATGAAAACCCCTCTAGCCTCCCAGGGATATTACATATTAACCTATGATCAACCTCTGCCACCATGGATAATTGACCTCTTTATAACCCTAGACCACCAGGACTCCCAGATTTTAACTATATTGTTATACAATATCAGAATATTGGATATTAGATACTTGCCTATAATCATTCATGGTCACAGTGGATAATTAATATCAATTTTAACCACTCTCTAAATGGACTTTATATAGAACATTCTAGAACAAACTATTTAGTCTGACGGAAGCATAACTTTTGCTAGATGTGTGTGTTTTTTGACTGAAAACTTAAAGGAGACCTACCAGAAGAACAATCCTTGGGTGGACACCATTAGCGGAGATTTATCATAATTGTCTGATGTAAAACTTAAGACAACTGAAATGTAAACAGTGATTTGGGCAAGAAGTGTTGTCATAGTAGTGCAACCTTAAAGAGAATCTTTTATTACCTCTTTGTACCACTTAAAAGGTGCCGCTCCACGAATTCCAGAATAGTTGGAATTTTTTCTCTATCATCTACCATTCCTGAGCAATCAGTGATGCCAATTACAGCTCTGGATATGCAGATTTAGCGCTTCACTGTCAGCTGGGAAGTACCAGACTTCCCAGGAACGCCCACCTGACAACAAAGAGACTAATTTGCATACACACTGCTTAAACTACAGACAGCGATAACTGCGGAACGGTGAGGGCTAGAGAAAAAATTCCAAGTGCGTCAGAATCAGTGGAGTGGCGCCAATTAAGTAGTGAACGGACTTCTAAGAGTCAGACTGGTATTTCTACTGCTAGATTTCCAATAAGTACTGTCTTTTAGTAGGTAGGTTTTTTTTTTTTTTTTTTTCTGACGTGGAACCATAGGAGTGATCTATTTTGCTGCTATGATTTAGTAGGTACGTAGAGGACCACATTAACCGTAACATCATATTTATTTAACCCTTTTCTTCCCAAATATTTATGTTATCCTATATATTCCTGAAACTGTAAGGCATGTATAAGGCTCATGTTGGACATCATAACTTCATATTGTAAGACCATATCCCCGACAAAGACACAACATACCATACCGGCTGTCCGTGTCGCTACATAACTATACTCACTTTTAGGATACGATTCTTGTTCCATCTAAGATTTCATATCCTGCCAGTATATGATTTCAATTGTGCGAATAAAAGGTTAATTCACTGTATGGCTGATTCATTGTACAAACTTTTTAGAAATCCATTTAAAAGGGTTAAACGGGTTGATGCAAAAGGATTGCACATGTTGGATTCAGCATACCCAGTCATCTTATGTATAGAGCAAGTCTTCTGACTCTACCCTGACAGATAAAGCCAGGGGAAGGATCAGACATGTTAGATTTCAGCATGCCCAGTCATCTTATGTATATAGAGGCCCTTCTGACTCTCCCATGAGAGGTGAAGCCATAGGAAAGATCAGACATGTTAGATTTCAACATGCCCAGTCATCTTATGTATGTAGCGTGTCTCCCTTACTGATGAAGCCAGAGGAAGGATCAGACATGTTAGATTTCAGCATGCCCAGTCATCTTATGTATATAGAGGCCCTCTGACTCTCCACTGAGAGGTGAAGCCATAGGAAAGATCAGACATGTTAGATTTCAACATGCCCAGTCATCTTATGTATGTAGCGTGTCTCCCTTACTGATGAAGCCATAGGAAAGATCAGACATGTTAGATTTCAACATGCCCAGTCATCTTATGTATGTAGCGTGTCTCCCTTACTGATGAAGCCATAGGAAAGATCAGACATGTTAGATTTCAACATGCCCAGTCATCTTATGTATAAAGTGTCTTTACCTTGAAAGACTAAACCAGAGGAAGGAACAGACATGTTGGACTTCAGCATTTCCAATCATCTTAAGTATATAATGTGTCTACCTTACTGATGTAGCCAGAGGAAGGATCAGACATATCAGATTTCAGTATGCCCAGTCATCTTACATACATAGCAGTCCTTCTGATGCCCGGGAAGGAATGAGATATGATGGATTTCAACATTCCCAGGTACCTGTATATACATACAACCCCCTGACTAATGAAGCCGAGGCAGGATCAGACATGTCAGATGTCAGCATGTCCAGTCATCTTATGTATAGAACACTCCTGCTGATGCCATTGGAAGGATCAGACATATTGGATTTGAAACATGTCCAGTCATCTTATGCACAAAGCAGCCCTTCTGGCTCTCCGTGGACAGATGAAGCCAGATGAGGAACAGAGGTGATGGATGTCAACATCCCAAGTGATGTCTGACAGCGACTTATTCTCCTCTCCCTACTGAGAACACATGCACACTCTGCTGAGCGTGCATGTGTATTATTATGACACACCCCTAAAAAAACCATAAGGTAGCAGTTACAAAAAAGTACAGATAACATAAAAGCTTAGCCATTATCATATATGTATAGATGAAATAAGATGGGCTAATGATGGGGGTCCGAGTGTGGGGGCCCCATTGTACAAAGGGGCCCCCATTGTTAAATAAAATAAAGGAAAAACCTCGCTGATTTAAGGCCATATTTTTATTGATATTGTCATTGGCATATCTTAAACATTTTTTTTTTTTTCAGTCGTCCTCCATGTTTGGTAAATCATACAAAGCTGCTCCAATCTGCAACTCAAAAGCAACGAAACGACATAAGCAAAAAAAAAAAAAAAAAATTAAAATACGAAAATCATTCCATTTTACTGGGCAGTCGATATAAAAAATATAAATAAAAATCATCATATTTATCAAAAAGTGGATCATATGCAGAAAGCACCGGAGGAAGGGGGAGCTGCAGCGTCTGGATTACCCCCAGTACTGGTAAAAATGGGCGCATGGGGGGGGGGGGGTGCTTAGTGCTATGAAAAAGGATAACTGACCCAACATAAAACATTCAAGTTTTGACTCCACAGCTTGTCCATGCTGCCCCCTCCCACCCCCAAAAAAATGTGTGAGGCTCTTCATCAAAGATGATCCATTATTGACCTTGTTTTTTTGAGAGATATCTGCAATGTTAAAGAGAAGAGAGGGGTGAGAGGGGTGAGAGGGGTTATAGTCGGGATCCCCAGTGGAGAGATGGGGAACATGTCACATAGTATGGGGATAACCTGCGGATCGGTGGGAGTGTCTTGTACCCTCAATCCCATAAACAGTGAGTAGAGAGGCTGTACACGTGCTCAGACTGCTGCTCCATTCATTTGGGGTACCACTGACCCCGTTTTCTTGATCCATTGTCGGTCCCACCCCCACAACAAGTTATACCCCATCCGTGGCAAAGTTTACTGTGATACAAGGTATTTTGTTTCACCTTTGGATGGAGTATGCAAATGTAGGGGTAACTTTCTAAATATTCTCCAATGCGAGACCCCCACAGGAGCTGTTCCTACTGGTGAACAGTTAAGATATTAAGATTTACTTACAGTTGCCATGCCACTCCCGATTCCCTGCTAAATGAACTTCCTGGGGGGGGGTCACAGGAAGTGCTAGTAGAGGCCATTGAGCCAATCACTGGCAGAGGGGTGTGGTTACAGATCCAACCAGTGATTGGCTAAGCGACCTCAGCTAGTGCTTCCTGTGTTAGGAGAAGCCCATGCAGTGCAGCTTGGCCTGGACTCAGCACCCTGTAAAGCCCACTTGAAGGGGTTGACTTTGGGGCTTTGGATTGGGCATCATGACTGAAACAGTAGAGGGTAACACCCAGTCCCTGCCCCAATCAGTGATCATACACACTAGCTGACAGCTGAGTATTACAGTTATTCCCACTCGCCTCGCTCTATATACACACTCATAGTTATCTCAAGGGGTGGAGAAGACTAATTTGCTGCCATGGGATGGGCAATGCTGAAATCTAAGCTGACGATCACGCTCTCCCCCTATAGCCTCCTTTGGGGTACATTTAGTCATGTCCCACACACTAAAATGGGTTTAAGTATATATCAGGGAAACAAATCCTTACCTCTCCCAGTGTTTGTGGTTAAGCTCTGAGAGGTCTTCTAGTTTAGCAATTTCTTTAAGGTATTCGGAAAGCTTCAAAAGTTCTTTATCTTTATCCCGATTCAGATGTGCTTTCATGAAGGGTCTGATCTGTTCAAGAACATACATAAGGTAAGAGCGATAGTTGCCTGTAATCTCTGGACTATAAGAAGAGGTTTATTACATTTAAAGAAAGGCTTATTAAATTTACATCATATGGTCCAAATCAGGAGGATCGAGTGATGCCAGACCCTCCTGACTGCTGTCCTGGAGATCAGGGGAAGTGCTGACAAAGCTCTTCACCCGATCTCTCAAGGAGCAGTGTGTCTACACCATTCCCTCCATCACCACAAACCTTTACAGGACCTCACTGGATCACATGATCTAACAAGCTGTGGGGCTGCTGGAGGGAGCAGAGATCATAATACTGAGAAGATGTAGAAGCTGCTAATACGGGAGGGATGAGGAGATGCGGAGGCTGCTAATGCAGAGGAGATGCGGAGGCTGCTAATGCAGAGGAGATGCGGAGGCTGCTAATGCAGAGGAGATGCGGAGGCTGCTAATGCAGAGGAGATGCGGAGGCTGCTAATGCAGAGGAGATGCGGAGGCTGCTAATGCAGAGGAGATGCGGAGGCTGCTAATGCAGAGGAGATGCGGAGGCTGCTAATGCAGAGGAGATGCGGAGGCTGCTAATGCAGAGGAGATGCGGAGGCTGCTAATGCAGAGGAGATGCGGAGGCTGCTAATGCAGAGGAGATGCGGAGGCTGCTAATGCAGAGGAGATGCGGAGGCTGCTAATGCAGAGGAGATGCGGAGGCTGCTAATGCAGAGGAGATGCGGAGGCTGCTAATGCAGAGGAGATGCGGAGGCTGCTAATGCAGAGGAGATGCGGAGGCTGCTAATGCAGAGGAGATGCGGAGGCTGCTAATGCAGAGGAGATGCGGAGGCTGCTAATGCAGAGGAGATGCGGAGGCTGCTAATGCAGAGGAGATGCGGAGGCTGCTAATGCAGAGGAGATGCGGAGGCTGCTAATGCAGAGGAGATGCGGAGGCTGCTAATGCAGAGGAGATGCGGAGGCTGCTAATGCAGAGGAGATGCGGAGGCTGCTAATGCAGAGGAGATGCGGAGGCTGCTAATGCAGAGGAGATGCGGAGGCTGCTAATGCAGAGGAGATGAGGAGGCTGATAATACAGAGAGATGTGGAGGCTGATAATACAGGGGGATGTGGAGGCTGATAATACAGAGGGATGTGGAGACTGATAATACAGAGGGATGTGGAGACTGATAATACAGAGGAGATGCGGAGGCTGATAATACAGAGGAGATGAGGAGACTGATAATACAGAGGAGATGCGGAGGCTGATAATACAGAGGAGATGCGGAGGCTGATAATACAGAGGAGATGCGGAGGCTGATAATACAGAGGAGATGAGGAGGCTGATAATACAGAGGAGATGCGGAGGCTGCTAATACAGAGGGGATGAGGAGGCTGATAATACAGAGGGGATGAGGAGGCTGCTAATACAGAGGAGATGAGGAGGCTGATAATACAGAGAGATTTGGAGGCTGATAATACAGAGGGATGAGGAGATGCGGAGGCTCATAATACAGAGGGGCTGCTAGAAGGACTACATTTCCCATCATGCCGTGTCACACACAGACTGTAGGTCACTAACCTTTAAGCCGTTCTGTGGATTCATCAGGAAGTTGCGCCCGATGTCGTCAAACATGATAGTATTCTTCTTAGTGTAGAACTCGCCGTATTTGCCCCATATCACCCCCAGTGGCTTCACCTAACAAACAAAACGTATGGGTCACGTCTCTATTCACTGACAGCAAGAACATAATGCAGCATAACACAAGTGTGGGAAACCAGGCGGGAATGTGTGTAATTATTATTTCTAGCCGGAGATGAGAGGGAAGGTGTTACCCGCGCCCGGGCACTTGCTTACATCAATGAGGCCTCTCCTGGGCGTGTGCACCGTGATCATGGCCGCGCTGTCCAACATGAAAGCGATCTTGTAATTGGCGTTGGTGCTGACACCCAGCTCCTAAACAGACGGGAGGACAAATTATAGCTTTATACATTGACAAAGTATAATTAAAAATATCGAATGTATTTTTGCTCCCCTGCAAATTAAAAAAAAAAAAAAAAAAGCAAATACAAAGTGAGCTTAACCCCTTTGTGACCGCTGCTCATTGGTGCCCGAATGTCCAAGTGAACTTTTGACGATATCCTCAGAACTGCTTCACATACAAGTAAAATTGTATAACCCTTTACCAAAAGATCTTATCAATATGTACAGTGTCAGCCCATCAGCATTTCCCAGGTTCAGAGGCAGAGGGTGCATGTACTTTTGCAAAGTGTCTTCTGCATGTACTTTTGCAGCTCCATCTCCATTTTGCCTTTACCTAACATGGTGATATCTCGTGTGGCACCTAAAACACAGTTCTGGTGTACTATTAAAGGAAATCTACCATTTGTTTTCATGCATTATGAACCAAACAGACTTTGAGAATGCTATAGCTACACTGATGCAGGCACATATCTTGTGTAATCCCTGAGCTGAGTGGTTTTGCTGAGAAAAACAATTACACAATTATGATAATGAGGCTCTGTCGCTCCTTTGCCTGGCTAGACACTTCTCCTCTCACATTAAGTACTGTATGCACTGTGTTGTGTCTGACAGGCAGAATTAATCAATCGCTGCACCATCCCCCAGCTGCTGTGTATGAGTGATCCACCTCAGGTTGATTAGTCCGGTCTGAAAAGTTCAGGAAGCTCCATGTAATATGTTAATGTCGACAGCCAGCAGCACCCAGTTTTTCCAGGGTCCTGAATGTTATAATTTGTTTGTATAATATTCAGTAAAACCACTCAACTCAGGGATTAAACAAGATACAATTCTGCATCAGTGTAGCTACAGCAATCTCAAGGTATGTTTGGTTCATAATACATAAAATCAAATGGTAGGTTTCCTTTAACCCCGTGCTGCCGAAACCGGTTTCCCCCTTCCCGACCGTGTCCTATTTTTAGAATCTGACTATAATCTCACTATAAGTGTTTATAATTTTAGAAGGCTTTATAATATCCAGGCGATTTAGAGATTGTTTCCATGTCACAAATTGTACTTCATTGAAAAGTTTTTTTGCAGATTGAAAAATTTGAGAGAAGTTTTGCTTTTCAAAGTTTGAAATGCAGCTAGTTGGACCACCCAAATAACTTAATAACTACCATTTCCCTAATGTCTGCTTTATGTTGCACGGACTCTCATTTTTCTAGGATGCTAGAAGGCTTTAGGTGCGATTTTTCTCATTTTCTAGAAAATTGCCTAGAATCTTGTTTTGATGGACAACTCTGCTTTCCAGTGAGTTTGCGAGGCCTAAATAATAGTAAAATTACCCCATTATAAAAACTGAACCCCTCAACATATTAAAAAACCCCAACTTTTACAAAGACTGTTAAAGGGCACCTACCACCCTGATTCTACCTATAAAGGTAGAAGGGGTGGTAGGTGGATGGATGGGACGTGAGGATAGCCCTTTTATGGGCTAATCCTCACGTCCCGGGTGTCTTTTACAAAACTTTATTACATCTATATGCAAATTTTTTTATGCGGCTACTGGGGCGTGGAGTAGCCAGACATGAGGCTACTAGTCGCGGCTACTCCACGCCTCAGTAGCCGCGTTACTCCGCCTACCAGATAATCTTCGGCGCGCAGCTCCTGGTAGCTGTGCGCCCTCGTCCGGGTCCCCTGCGTTCTGCGCATGCACAGAATGCAGGCCTTCGGCTGCGCGGCCGGGACTACTGCGCATGCGCAGTAGCCGGGGGACTCGGACGAGGGCGTGCGGCTACCAGGAGCTGCACGCCGAAGATTTCCTGGTAGGCGGAGTAACGCGGCTACTGGGGCGTGGAGTAGCCGCGACTAGTAGCCTAATGTCCGGCTACTCCACGCCCCAGTAGCCGCATAAAAAAAAATTTGCATATAGATGTAATAAAGTTTTGTAAAAGACACCCGGGACGTGAGGATTAGCCCAAAAAAGGGCTATCCTCACGTCCCATCCATCCACCTACCACCCCTTCTACCTTTATAGGTAGAATCGGGGTGGTAGGTTCCCTTTAAGCTTTTAAGTGTTTCACAGGGGTTAATACAGGTCAAAATTACATGGATTATTAGAAAAACTACCAGGACCTATAATCCAAATTAAACTACCCATACTCACCTATACTCCGCTTCATGTATTATTAAATGAATTAGCTTTGACTGGAGTGTTCCTTTAAGGATAAGTGATCAATTCTTTTTTTTTTTTTTTTTTAAACCCGGACAATCCCTTTAAGAGCCCAGTACTGTTCTGCTAATCACACATCCGCTCACCTACCCGTCTGCGCACATTGCAACTTTGTATGATTTAACACAACCCCCTCACCTTCATTTTGGCTTCTATCCATTTCATGCTGGTGGCCGCTATAAAAAGTAAGATAAAACACATTATACATAAAAAAAAAAAAAACATAGTAGATGTGATATAATATACAGTAATTAATCCATCCCATCTTCACAATTCTTTGAAAGAAACTTTGCTAAACTATATTACTTTTAGAAATTGTGTTCCTCTGTTATTCTGTAACAGAACACTGGAACCTGAATCCGGAGGGGGGCAAGCTCGGTTTTGTTCCCCACTCCTGCCCCGTAGGAAACCCCATTAACTACTTACACCATATCACAATATCATAGTCTTCATAGGCAGAGGTAAGGAATTCGTGCAGGTACGGCCTCATCAGCTCCAGTCCCGTTTCGGCACAAGATCGATGATCTACAAGAGTGAAGAAGTTGTAGAACTATAAGAACGTTACACTACACAACTGTCATTTAAAGGGGGTTTCTAGATTATTTATGAGGGGGGGGCAGACCCCTTCCTATCCGCTGCCTCCAGAAGAACAGCTCCATTCTCCGTCTAGTGGCTGCTCTGTGTTACTGCAGCTTGAATCCTAGAACAACTAGAACTGTTCTTTACAAAGACACTTCTGATAAATCGTCTGCATAAGATGAAGACATATTCACCGAACAGCGTGTAGTCGACGTCTAGGACCAGAAGTTTCTTCCCTTCTCTCGGTGGATTTAGGACCTCGACTTTATAGTCTTTGACACGACGGGAAATCTTCGACAGATTTTCTTCTCTGAAAAACACAAGTTGTGAAACGCAGATTAACATCTTGCCGCTCCAGTCCAGTACAGGCGGTTCCCCCACTAAAGAACACCCGACTTACAGACGACCCCTAGTTACAAACGGACCTCTGGATGTTGGTAATTTACTGTACTTTAGCCTTAGGCTACAATAATCAGCTGTAACAGTTATCACAGGTGTCTGTAATGAAGCTTTAGTGTTAATCCTGATTCTTATGACAATCCAACATTCTTCAAATCCAATTGTCACAGAGACCAAAAAAAATTCTGCCTGGGATTATAATGATAAAATATACAGTTCCGACTCACATACAAATTCAACTTAAGAACAAACCTATGGACCCTATCTTGTACGTAACCCAGGGACTTCCTGTACTTCTTGTGGAATGTTTTAACATATACAGGCAGTCCCCTGGTTACGTACAAGATAGGGTCCATAGGTTTGTTCTTAAGTTGAATTTGTATGTAAGTCGAAACTGTATATTTTATAATTGTAAATCCAGACAAATTTTTTTTTTGGCCCCCAGTGACAATTGGAGTTTCAAATTTTTTTGCTGTAATTAGACCAAGGATTATCAATAAAGCTTCATTACAGACACCTTACAGCTGATCATTACAGTCTGGGACTATAGTAACATCCAGAGACTTCACCAGAGGTCACAGTGGGCAGAGGGGTCCGTCTGTAACTAGGGGTCCTCTGTAAGTCGGGTGTCCTTAAGTAGGGGACTTGGTGTACAGTTTGCTAATGTTGGGAGGTTAAAGGACCTGCGATGATGTCATCCTGGTCACATGACATTACTGCTGTATGAAGAGAAAGGAGCTTCATTCAGATGTGGGCCCGGAGGATAAGGACTGGTTTAGTGATGACCTGTACAATGTGAAGGTCAATGCCCAAGGCTGGAGCCATATAGACCCCTTTAGAGGTAGGAGGGGTTATTATTCAAGTGGGTTTTACACAACTGTGTCTTGTAGAATTGGATTATCCCCGAGATGACATATTGTGAATACATACCGATTTTCCACCTCCACAAACTCCTCCTCAATGTCAAAATCGTTGACGACATCATCATTGTCGGGAGGTGGGGCCAGCACATCTTCCTGCAGGAGACAGAGGACAGAATATAAGATGGGAGCAGCCAATAGGAAAAAAGAATACAGCCCCTTTAAGAATGGAGAAGTACAGGACATTCCCACCCCTGCTCTCCCCCATCACCCATACTATTATACAATGGGGTGCTGCAGAATACTGTTACCAGACTTTCCTCCCGGGTTCCCATCATCATGATCTTCGTATTTGGTTTCAACTTCAGGACCCCCAACTTCACGCTGTTATCCACTGGTTTACCTGTACGACATAGGAAACCAAAATCAATAGTAAAATCCAGCAGAACATATAAAAATGACTGAAGATAAAATCCCTCCAAAACTACAAAAACTTACTATATCTGCTGCTGTCCTAGATAACTTACCAAGACTGCAGCATATCCTACATACAGTACAGGGGATGACCAGTAATACTCAATCCTGGCCCACCTCTTTCACATTTAATGCTTTACTGTCAACAGTGAATTAATGTATCAATGAAGGGAAACTGCAGAACTGTGATTCAGGGGAAGAGGGAGCAGCCGCTGCTTTAGAAGGGGAAGAGGGAGCAGCCGCTGCTTTAGAAGAAGAAGAGGGAGCAGCCGCTGCTTTAGAAGAAGAAGAGGGAGCAGCCGCTGCTTTAGAAGAAGAAGAGGGAGCAGCCGCTGCTTTAGAAGAAGAAGAGGGAGCAGCCGCTGCTTTAGAAGAAGAAGAGGGAGCAGCCGCTGCTTTAGAAGAAGAAGAGGGAGCAGCCGCTGCTTTAGAAGAAGAAGAGGGAGCAGCCGCTGCTTTAGAAGAAGAAGAGGGAGCAGCCGCTGCTTTAGAAGACGAAGAGGGAGCAGCCGCTGCTTTAGAAGACGAAGAGGGAGCAGCCGCTGCTTTAGAAGAAGAAGAGGGAGCAGCCGCTGCTTTAGAAGAAGAAGAGGGAGCAGCCGCTGCTTTAGAAGAAGAAGAGGGAGCAGCCGCTGCTTTAGAAGAAGAAGAGGGAGCAGCCGCTGCTTTAGAAGAAGAAGAGGGAGCAGCCGCTGCTTTAGAAGAAGAAGAGGGAGCAGCCGCTGCTTTAGAAGAAGAAGAGGGAGCAGCAGGCGCAGCCACTGGTTTAGAAGAAGAAGAGGGAGCAGCAGGCGCAGCCACTGGTTTAGAAGAAGAAGAGGGAGCAGCAGGCGCAGCCACTGGTTTAGAAGAAGAAGAGGGAGCAGCAGGCGCAGCCACTGGTTTAGAAGAAGAAGAGGGAGCAGCAGGCGCAGCCACTGGTTTAGAAGAAGAAGAGGGAGGAGCAGGCGCAGCCACTGGTTTAGAAGAAGAGGGAGCAGCAGGCGCAGCCACTGGTTTAGAAGAAGAGGGAGCAGCAGGCGCAGCCACTGGTTTAGAAGAAGAGGGAGCAGCAGGCGCAGCCACTGGTTTAGAAGAAGAGGGAGCAGCAGGCGCAGCCACTGGTTTAGAAGAAGAGGGAGCAGCAGGCGCAGCCACTGGTTTAGAAGAAGAGGGAGCAGCAGGCGCAGCCACTGGTTTAGAAGAAGAGGGAGCAGCAGGCGCAGCCACTGGTTTAGAAGAAGAGGGAGCAGCAGGCGCAGCCACTGGTTTAAAAGAAGAGGGAGCAGCAGGCGCAGCCACTGGTTTAGAAGAAGAGGGAGCAGCTGGCGCAGCCACTGGTTTAGAAGAAGAGGGAGCAGCAGGCGCAGCCACTGGTTTAGAAGAAGAGGGAGCAGCAGGCGCAGCCACTGGTTTAGAAGAAGAGGGAGCAGCAGGCGCAGCCACTGGTTTAGGAAAAGAGGGAGCAGCAGGCGCAGCCACTTGTTTAGAAGAAGAGGGAGCAGCAGGCGCAGCCACTGGTTTAGGGGAAGAGGGAGCAGCAGGCGCAGCCACTGGTTTAGAAGAAGAGGGAGCAGCAGGCGCAGCCACTGGTTTAGGGGAAGAGGGAGCAGCAGGCGCAGCCACTGGTTTAGGGGAAGAGGGAGCAGCAGGCGCAGCCACTGGTTTAGGGGAAGAGGGAGCAGTAGGTGCAGCCACTGGTTTGGGGGAAGAGGGAGCAGCAGGCGCAGCCACTGGTTTGGGGGAAGAGGGAGCAGCAGGTGCAGCCACTGGTTTGGGGGAAGAGGGAGCAGTACGTGCAGCCACTGGTTTGAGGGAAGAGGGAGCAGTAGGTGCAGCCACTGGTTTAAAAGAAGAGGGAGCAGCAGGTGCAGCCACTGGTTTAGGGGAAGAGGGAGCAGCAGGCGCAGCCACTGGTTTAGAAGAAGAGGGAGCAGCAGGCGCAGCCACTGGTTTGAGGGAAGAGGGAGCAGCAGGCGCAGCCACCGGTTTGAGGGAAGAGGGAGCAGTAGGTGCAGCCGCTGGTTTGGGGGAAGAGGGAGCAGCAGGCGCAGCCACTGGATTAGGGGAAGAGGGAGCAGCAGGTGCAGCCACTGGTTTAGGGGAAGAGGGAGCAGCAGGTGCAGCCACTGGTTTAGGGGAAGAGGGAGCAGCAGGCGCAGCCACTGGTTTGAGGGAAGAGGGAGCAGCAGGCGCAGCCACTGGTTTGAGGGAAGAGGGAGCAGCAGGCGCAGCCACTGGTTTAGAAGAAGAGGGAGCAGCAGGCGCAGCCACTGGTTTAGAAGAAGAGGGAATGGCCAGCCACTCGTTTTACCACCACTAAAAGAAGGGGTTTAAGCAAACAACGATTACTTGATGTTGGTTGGGGGGCAGCCAATGCCTGCTTATTTTGTGGTCTCATGACCCCTGATTTAGGTGTACAGCCTCTGTATGATAGAATATAATTTGAAACCATTAAATTCTCCTACAGATCAGTGAGATCTTCCCTATACTCCCTCAACCCCCTCCCCCCGATCCTGGCAATCAGCCTCATCCTGGGGCACTAGGACCCCCTCATCCCGGGGCACTGGGACCCCCTCATCCCGGGGCTCCTCTCACCCTTGTACTTGAGGCCCAGCAGCTTCTGTCGCTCGGGCAGGACCCCGGTGAGGCTCTTGAGTGAGTGCTTGAGGTCCAGCACCGTGTCGTCCTCAGTCAGGGCAGACAGCGGGAACTCCTGGCCGCCCCATTTGATGATCAGGGACAGGGTCATCGCTTTGGGATGGAGGCTCCCGGCCATGTCAGAGGATGCTCCGCACCGGGGCCCCTACACCATCAGCGCCGGCTACAGGACCGCCACATGAAGGAGCCGGCACCGCAACACAACAACACGGAGCGGAAGTGACGTCCGGGTGACGTCCGACTGCGTCATGGCTGCAGTGGTCGGTAGTCATGGTAACGCTTCCTGCAACTGCCTGCGGTGCCCTGCGCCTACATATATACAGTGTAGCGGAGACATGTATCACACTAACAACCAGGGGGCGGATCCCATGAAAGATCATGTCACAGGAGAAAGGCTAATGCACACAGTGATGTCACAGTACAGGGAGAATACACACAGTGATGTCACAGTACAGGGATAATACACACAGTAATGTCACAGTAAAAAGATAATACACACAATGATGTCACAGTGCGGGGATAATATACACAGTGATGTCACAGTACAGGGATAATACACACAGTGATGTCACAGTACAGGGATAATACACACAGTGATGTCACAATACAAGGATAATACACACAGTGATGTCACAGTACAGAGATAATACACACAATGATGTCACAGCACAGGGATAATACACACAGTGATGTCACAGTACAGGGATAATACACACAGTGATGTCACAGTACAGAGATAATACACACAATGATGTCACAGTACAGGGATATTACACACAGTGATGTCACAGTACAGGGATCATAAGCACAGTGATGTCACAGTACAGAGATAATACACACAATGATGTCACAGTGCAGGGATAATACACACAGTGATGTCACAGTACAGAGATAATACACACAGTGATGTCACAGTACAGGGATAATACACACAGTGATGTCACAGTACAGGGATAATACACACAGTGATGTCACAGTACAGAGATAATACACACAGTGATGTCACAGTACAGGGATAATACACACAGTGATGTCACAGTACAGGGATATTACACACAGTGATGTCACAGTACAGGGGATAATACACACAGTGATGTCACAGTACAGGGATAATACACACAGTGATGTCACAGTACAGAGATAATACACACAGTGATGTCACAGTACAGGGATAATACACACAGTGATGTCACAGTACAGAGATAATACACAGTGATGCCACAGTACAGAGATAATACACACAGTAATATCACAGTACAGGGATAATACACACAGTGATGTCACAGTACAGAGATAATACACACAGTGATGTTACAGTACAGGGATAATACACACAGTGATGTCACAGTACAGGGATAATACACACAGTGATGTCACAGTACAGGATAATACGTAATTGAGTAGTATATTAGCATTGAACCCTGCGACTGCCAAGCTTGGCGTCTGTATATGTGTAAAGTTCTCCAGTTGTCCATCTGGGTAGCTCCTCCGTTGTATGCCTAAGGATCAGTGCGGATGGGGAATGTATGTGGGGTAACCAGAGGCTGTGACGCTGGCACAGAGGTCGTGTATTGGTGCCAACGTCAAACAGCTCATGCTGGGAGTTGTGTAATAAGTCTTGGCATGGGATAAGTCAGATCTGGAGTCTAATACTTTCTGGTTAGATAACTGCCAAGCGCAGATGAGAACAATGCTGAAAACCTGGGGATTATAGGAGTCCTCTACACTTTTGGGCACCCAAATGGTGTTAGGGTGATGGCACACGTGGCGTTATTGGCCCGTTTTTTAAGCAGTCCGTCAAAAAATGCATGGGTTTTTGACAGGTTTGGCCAATTATTTTAATTGAAACTGCTCAAAAACGTGTTCAAAACGTCACCTGTGCCATCACCCTTAGGCCTGTAGAACCTATGCAGGAAGCAGTTTATATATTATATTATATATATATATTAATAGCATTAATAGTATATTCTATATTAAGTATATATATATTAATAATTATACTATATATATATATAATATATTATTATAAGTATTGGTATAAGGACAGTCTGGTAGCTGGATGCAAATACATCACATGGAAGACAAGTGTCACCAGCAGCTCACAATGTAACAGCACTCACTATTCATATGGGGAAGGCAGAGCCCGGCTGCACATCATGTAACAGCACACAACAATTCAGTGGTTGTAAGAAATGAACTAGTAAAAGTGACTTTTTAAAGCTTGGGAGAAAATAATCTATTGGCTTTCCATAGGATAATTGGAGAAAATATTAGGAATGACTTCAACCCAGAATTAGCCTCATTTTTATAAATATAAATAAATCTTGAAATATTATCCCCGTACTGTGACATCACTGTGTGTATTATCCCTGTACTGTGACATCACTGTGTGTATTATCCCTGTAATGTTACATCACTGTGTGTATTATCCCTGTACTGTGACATCACTGTGTGTATTATCACTGTACTGTGACATCACTGTGTGTATTATTACTGTACTGTGACATCACTGTGTGTATTATCCTTGTACTGTGACATCACTGTGTGTATTATCCCTGTACTGTGACATCACTATGTGTATTATCCCTGTACTGTGACATCACTGTGTGTATTATCCCTGTACTGTGACATCACTGTGTGTATTATCCCTGTACTGTGAAATCACTGTGTATTATCTTTGTACTGTGACATCACTGTGTATTATCTCTGTACTGTGACATCACTGTGTATATTATCTCTATACTGTGACATCACTGTGTGTATTATCTCTATACTGTGACATCACTGTGTGTATTATTCCTGTACTGTAACATCACTGTGTGTATTATTTCTGTTCTGTGACATCACTGCGTGTATTATTCCTGTGCTGTGACATCACTGTGTGTATTATCCCTGTACTGTGACATCACTGTGTGTATTATCCCTGTACTGTGACATCACTGTGTATTATCCCTGTACTGTGACATCACTGTGTGTATTATCCCTGTACTGTGATATCACTGTGTTTATTATCCCTGTACTGTGACATCACTGTGTATTATCCCTGTACTGTGACATCACTGTGTGTATTATCCCTGTACTGTGATATCACTGTGTGTATTATCTCTGTACTGTGACAGCACTGTGTGTATTAATTGTGTACTGTGAGATTACTGTGTTTATTATCCCTGTACTGTGATTTCACTGTGTGTATTATCCCTTTACTGTGACATCACTGTGTATTATCCCTGTACTGTGATATCACTGTGTGTATTATCCCTGTACTGTGACATCACTGTATGTATTATCCCTGTACTGTGACATCACTGGGTATTATCCCTGTACTGTGACATCGCTGTGTGTATTAACCCTGTACTGTGACATCACTGTTTGTATTATCCCTGCACAGTGACATCACTGTGTGTATTATCCTGTACTGTGACATCACTGTGTGTATTATCCCTGTACTGTGATATCACTGTGTGTATTATCTCTGTACTGTGACAGCACTGTGTGTATTACCCCTGTACTGTGACATCACTGTGTGTATTATCCCTGTACTGTGATATCACTATATGTATTATCCCTGTACTGTGACATCACTGTGTGTATTATCCCTGTACTGTGACATCACTGTGTGTATTCTCCCTGTACTGTGACATCACTGTGTGTATTACCCCTGTATTATGACATCACTGTGTGTATTACCCCTGTACTGTGACATCACTGTTTATTATCCCTATACTGTGATATCACTGTGTGTATTATCCCTGTACTATGACATCTCTGTGTGTATTATCCCTGTACTGTGACATCACTGTGTGTAATATCCATGTACTGTGACATCACTGCATGCATTATTCCTGTACTGTGACATCACTGTGTGTATTATCCCTCTACTGTGACATCACTGTTTGTATTATCTCTGTACTGTGACAGCACTGTGTGTATTATCCCTGTACTGTGACATCACTGTGTGTATTATCCCTGTACTGTGACATCACTGTGTGTATTATCCCTGTACTGTGACATCACTGTGTGTATTATCCCTGCACTGTAACATCACTGTGTGTATTATCTCTGTACTGTGACATCACTGTGTGTAATATCCCTGTACTGTGACATCACTGTTTGTATTATCCCTGCACAGTGACATCATTGTGTGTATTATCCTGTACTGTGACATCACTGTGTGTAATATCCCTGCACTGTGACACCACTGTGTGTGTTATCTCTGTACTGTGATATCACTGTGTGTATTGTTCCTGTACTGTGATATCACTGTGTGTAATATCCCTGTACTGTGATATCACTGTGTGTATTATCTCTGTACTGTGACATCACTGTGTGTATTATCCCTGTACTGTGACATCACTGTGTGTATTATCCCTGTACTGTGTCATCACTGTGTGTATTTTCCTTGTACTGTGACATCACTGTGTGTATTATCTCTGTACTGTGACATCACTGTGTGTATTCTCCCTGTACTGTGACATCACTGTGTGTATTATCATTGTACTGTGACATCACTGTGTGTATTATCTCTGGACTGTGACATCACTGTGTGTATTCTCCCTGTACTGTGACACCACTGTGTGTGTTATCTCTGTACTGTGACATCACTGTGTGTATTGTTCCTGTACTGTGATATCACTGTGTGTAATATCCCTGTACTGTGACATCACTGTGCGTGTTATCCCTGTACTGTGACATCACTGTGTGTATTATCCCTGTACTGTGACATCACTGTGTGTATTATCCCTGTACTGTGACATCACTGTATGTATTATCTCTGTACTGTGACATCACTGTGTGTATTATCCCTGTACTGTGACATCACTGTATGTATTATCTCTGTACTGTGACATCACTGTGTGTATCATCCCTGTACTGTGACATCACTGTGCGTGTTATCCCTGTACTGTGACATCACTGTGTGTATTATCCCTGTACTGTGACATCACTGTGTGTATCATCCCTGTACTGTGACATCACTGTGTGTGTTATCCCTGTACTGTGACATCACTGTGTGTATTATCCCTGTACTGTGACATCACTGTGTGTATTATCCCTGTACTGTGACACCACTGTGTGTATTATCTCTGTACTGTGACATCACTGTATGTATTATCTCTGTACTGTGACATTACTTTTGTATTATCCCTGTACTGTGACATCACTGTGTGTATTATCCCTGTACTGTGTAATCACTGTGTGTATTATCATTGTACTGTGACATCACTGTGTGTATTATCTCTGGACTGTGACATCACTGTGTGTATTCTCCCTGTACTGTAACATCACTGTGTATATTATCCCTGTACTGTGACATCACTGTGTGTAATATCCCTGTACTGTGACATCACCGTGTGTATTATCCCTGCACTGTGACATCACTGTGTGTATTATCTCTGTACTGTGACATCACTGTGTGTAATATCCCTGTACTGTGACATCACTGTGTGTATTATCCCTGTACTGTGACAGCACTGTGTGTAATATCCCTGCACTGTGACACCACTGTGTGTGTTATCTCTGTACTGTGACATCACTGTGTGTATTGTTACTGTACTGTGACTTCACTGTGTGTATTATCCATGTACTGTGACATCACTGTGTGTATTATCCCTGTACTGTGACATCACTGTATGTATTATCTCTGTACTGTGACATCACTGTGTATATTATCCTGTGCTATGACATCACTGTGTGTATTATCCCTGTACTGTGACATCTCTGTGTGTATCATCCCTGTACTGTGACATCACTGTGTGTATTATCCCTGTACTGTGACATCACTGTATGTATTATCTCTGTACTGTGACATCACTGTGTGTATTATCCCTGTACTGTGACATCGCTGTGTGTATTATCCCTGTACTGTGACATCACTGTGTGTATCATCCCTGTACTGTGACATCACTGTACGTGTTATCCCTGTACTGTGACATCACTGTGTGTATTATCCCTGTACTGTGACATCACTGTGTGTATCATCCCTGTACTGTGACATCACTGTGCGTGTTATCCCTGTACTGTGACATCACTGTGTGTATTATCCCTGTACTGTGACATCACTGTGTGTATTATCCCTGTACTGTGACATCACTGTATGTATTATCTCTGTACTGTGACATTACTGTGTGTATTATCCCTGTACTGTGACATCGCTGTGTGTATTATCCCTGTACTGTGACATCACTGTGTGTATCATCCCTGTACTGTGACATCACTGTGCGTGTTATCCCTGTACTGTGACATCACTGTGTGTATTATCCCTGTACTGTGACATCACTGTGTGTATCATCCCTGTACTGTGACATCACTGTGCGTGTTATCACTGTACTGTGACATCACTGTGCGTGTTATCCCTGTACTGTGACATCACTGTGTGTATTATCCCTGTACTGTGACATCACTGTATGTATTATCTCTGTACTGTGACATTACTGTGTGTATTATCTCTGTACTGTGACATCACTGTGTGTATTATCCCTGTACTGTGACATCACTGTATGTATTATCCCTGTACTGTGACATCACTGTGTGTATTATCTCTGTACTGTGACATCACTGTGTGTATTATCCCTGTACTGTGACATCGCTGTGTGTATTATCCCTGTACTGTGACATCACTGTGTGTATCATCCCTGTACTGTGACATCACTGTGCGTGTTATCCCTGTACTGTGACATCACTGTGTGTATTATCCCTGTACTGTGACATCACTGTGTGTATCATCCCTGTACTGTGACATCACTGTGCGTGTTATCCCTGTACTGTGACATCACTGTGCTTGTTATCCCTGTACTGTGACATCACTGTGTGTATTATCTCTGTACTGTGACATTACTGTATGTATTATCTCTGTACTGTGACATCACTGTGTGTATTATCCCTGTACTGTGACATCACTGTGTGTATTATCCCTGTACTGTGACATCACTGTATGTATTATCTCTGTACTGTGACATTACTGTGTGTATTATCCCTGTACTGTGACATCGCTGTGTGTATTATCCCTGTACTGTGACATCACTGTGTGTATCATCCCTGTACTGTGACATCACTGTGCGTGTTATCCCTGTACTGTGACATCACTGTGTGTATTATCCCTGTACTGTGACATCACTGTGTGTATCATCCCTGTACTGTGACATCACTGTGCGTGTTATCACTGTACTGTGACATCACTGTGCGTGTTATCCCTGTACTGTGACATCACTGTGTGTATTATCCCTGTACTGTGACATCACTGTATGTATTATCTCTGTACTGTGACATTACTGTGTGTATTATCTCTGTACTGTGACATCACTGTGTGTATTATCCCTGTACTGTGACATCACTGTATGTATTATCCCTGTACTGTGACATCACTGTGTGTATTATCTCTGTACTGTGACATCACTGTGTGTATTATCCCTGTACTGTGACATCGCTGTGTGTATTATCCCTGTACTGTGACATCACTGTGTGTATCATCCCTGTACTGTGACATCACTGTGCGTGTTATCCCTGTACTGTGACATCACTGTGTGTATTATCCCTGTACTGTGACATCACTGTGTGTATCATCCCTGTACTGTGACATCACTGTGCGTGTTATCCCTGTACTGTGACATCACTGTGCGTGTTATCCCTGTACTGTGACATCACTGTGTGTATTATCCCTGTACTGTGACATCACTGTATGTATTATCTCTGTACTGTGACATTACTGTGTGTATTATCTCTGTACTGTGACATCACTGTGTGTATTATCCCTGTACTGTGACATCACTGTGTGTATTATCCATGTACTGTGACATCACTGTGTGTATTATCCCTGTACTGTGACATCACTGTGTGTATTATCCCTGTACTGTGACATCACTGTATGTATTATCTCTGTACATGACCAATCACACCATCACATTTTCACGTCTCCTACATTAAAAGTAGAGAAAAATCTGTTGACCCGTTTGTTTTTTTTTTTTTTTTTTTGCAACATTACAAAATTGTTGTTTGCATTTTTGTACCAAGAAAATACTTCGTACCATTTAAAAAAAAAATCTTGTTGTGTAAAATATCCCAATCGCAAGATCATTGTTATTATTTCACGATATTGAGAGCAGGAAAAATAATAGTCAGAAATATTTTATTTTTTGGGTGGATTTGGAGCTCAAACCCGATAAACCCTTTCAAATCTATGAGATAAATACCATATATCTATGAGTGCGGCCATATAAAATACTCTATATGAATCACCTAAAGCTCAGGGGGAAAAATTTCTGTCAAAAAGTAAAAAATGTAGAGTTTTTAAAAGGGAAAAAAAACGCCAAGAAAGTGAAAATTGTCTTATGGGGAGATGAAGAGACAACTCTGAGCGCATAATGACTTTTTTTATGTTCTACGCAGGATAACATTGAAATTATTTTTAGTCAGAATTAATTAGAACCCAATTTAAAGGGTTTATAATTAGATAGGGCCATGCGCATGCGCAGCACGCGCTTCTCCGCTCTTGTCAGCCTGACGCACGCCTTTGGCTCCGGGTGCCAGTATGTGGGCGGGGCCGGTCGGAGTGACGGGCCGCGCAGGCGCAGTGCAGCTGCTGTTTGTTATTGTGGGCGGGTTGCGGGCCGTCTGTGGATGTGCAGTGCGCGAGCGGCCCGGGGGATCAGCGCTGCCGCCGGAAATCCGTGACAGAGACCAGCGCGGCGGAGGGACAGCACCGGGAGGCGCCAGCGACACAGCGCGGCCGGGCGTCAGCAGGGGGCGCTGTGCTGTGCGCGACGCGGGCGGAGAGTGGGCCGCAGGCCTCGGCTATGGATCCCAGGAGACACTGAGGAGACGCAGACAGGTAGAGAATGGTGACAGGAGAGGTGAGGGTAACATGGGGCTGCACTACTGAGGGGCTCTGGGGGCTGCGCTGCTGAGGGGCTCTGGGGGCTGCGCTGCTGAGGGGCTCTGGGGGCTGCACTACTGAGGGGCTCTGGGGGCTGCACTGCTGAGGGGCTCTGGGGGCTGCACTGCTGAGGGGCTCTGGGGGCTGCACTGCTGAGGGGCTCTGGGGGATGCGCTGCTGAGGGGCTCTGGGGGCTGCGCTGCTGAGGGGCTCTGGGGGCTGCGCTGCTGAGGGGCTCTGGGGGCTGCGCTGCTGAGGGGCTCTGGGGGCTGCGCTGCTGAGGGGCTCTGGGGGCTGCGCTGCTGAGGGGCTCTGGGGGCTGCGCTGCTGAGGGGCTCTGGGGGCTGCGCTGCTGAGGGGCTCTGGGGGCTGCGCTGCTGAGGGGCTCTGGGGGCTGCGCTGCTGAGGGGCTCTGGGGGCTGCGCTGCTGAGGGGCTCTGGGGGCTGCGCTGCTGAGGGGCTCTGGGGGCTGCGCTGCTGAGGGGCTCTGGGGGCTGCGCTGCTGAGGGGCTGGAAAGGGGGCCTGGCCGCTGAGGGGCTGGAAAGGGGGCCTGGCCGCTGAGGGGCTGGAAAGGGGGCCTGGCCGCTGAGGGGCTGGAAAGGGGGCCTGGCCGCTGAGGGGCTGGAAAGGGGGCCTGGCCGCTGAGGGGCTGGAAAGGGGGCCTGGCCGCTGAGGGGCTGGAAAGGGGGCCTGGCCGCTGAGGGGCTGGAAAGGGGGCCTGGCCGCTGAGGGGCTGGAAAGGGGGCCTGGCAGCGGGCACTAGTACCAGGGCGGCCCCTGCCAGTCACAGGAGGCTCTATACACCTGGTAGGTATAGGAGAAGATACCTCCAACATATGGAGGAACCCCCTGACCCTGCGTGTGACATATAGATGAGGGATTTGCGCCCCCCCCCCCCCCCCCGCTGACCCTGCATGTGACATATAGATGAGGGATCCCCCCCCCCCCCCCGACCCTGCGTGTGACATATAGAAGACCCCAAACGTATACAAAAACACCCCTGGCCCTGTGTGTGACATATATGTGGCATTAAGAGGAAGACCCTTGACATTTAAGAGATCCCCTTCCTCTGTGTGTGACCTATAGAAAAGTGACAGGACCCCCCCCCCCCCCCAATTCTGCGTGTGACATACAGGAGAAATCCCCTGTCCCTGTGTATAAATAGGAGAAGCTCTTTCCTTGCATCTGTGTGGGTTATTGATATTTGGAGGGGCTTGGGTTTCTTGTATACAGTGATGGAGGGATCTGCTCTGACCTGTGTGTGACATATGGAGAGGTATTCCCTCCTCCCCCATGACCCTGTGCTTGACCTCACTGGTGTGATAGCTTCACAGGTCCCTGATACGTGTGTGTATATACATATACAACTGTAGGGTTTGTTCTGGTTTTATGCAGTTTTTACAGCCGTACATGACGTCCTGTGTGATGTCAGACATTTACCTCCCATCACAATGTTTCTACACAGTTTTGTTACTTTTTATTTACATTAAAAGTTATAGATGTATAAAAAGTAGCAAAAATAGTTTAAAACATTGTTACTCCCCCTCCAGCAGGAGGTCCACATTAGCAAAAGGTAAGGCAGCTGTATATCGAAGACACAGGGCGAACCCATATCCTCTCCCCTGCGCCCACCCCGGGCCCTGTCCGGTGGTGTAGCCTGCGCCCACCCCATACATAGTGATGCAGATTGCACCCGTCGTGATTGAAATCTCCTACTATTTGCTTTCTGTGGCTTTAATCTTCTGCCCTTCTCATGTTGGATCGGGTAAACCTGACGATTATATAACCGCTGAGTTGGCAGCTTGTGCTCCGTCTATTAGGAGCAAGCGTCAGAGATCGCCAGGTCTCGCACCCTCCTGTACTATTCTCCACTTTCAGTCGTTGGATGTGACTTTCCTGCCTCATAGATCTCTGGCAACAACTACTGAAACTTACTGAAGGGGTTTCCCCTACTAACACCTACCCCCTATATGCAGGATATAGTCTGTCTCAGAGGTTGGGGGGGGTCTCTATTACAGGGCGTTAGTAGCGAGGTCTCCATCAGTGCTATATCCTTGGTAAACGCGTTCAGCACTGCTACATCTGAGGTGATCCTCTGATGCTTTGTGCGGTGACAAAGGCTTCCTTATCTCTGTCATGCAGGAGCCGGGCACCGTCCTGGCGAGACGCTTCTTCTATAACGTCTCTGTATTAGGTAATATCGAGGCGGCAGCTGGCGCTGAGCCACAGCAAAAAATGTCCAATTCAAGACTCGGACAAGTGTGCAGGTGTTTCCAATGAGGCAAAAGGAATTAGCTGCTATGTATATGACACATTAGCTTACAGGTTAGGTGACATATCTATGAAATCTTGTATTGTCTTGTGGGATAATTAACCCTTTCTTGTGCTTTTTTTTTTTTTTTTAATAGATTGGATTTTATTCAGATTAAAGGGAATGAACATGGGCGCAAAAGAGAAGCTCGAGGCCATGCTGAACGTGGCGCTACGGGTGCCCAGCATCATGCTGCTAGATGTCTTGTACCGGTGGGACGTCAGCTCCTTCTTCCAGCACATCCAAAGAAGTAACCTCAACAACAACCCTCTCTTCCAGTACAAGTACCTGGCACTCAACATGCATTATGTCGGTAAGTCATCCCTTCCCAAGTGAGCGCCGAGCTACCAGTTTATCTCTTCTGAGCTTCTGATAGGAGCCCTGACATAAGGAGAAAGCTCAAGGGCGCTAAATGAATGGCGTATCCATAGGGTAGTTAGATATGAGATTGGCAGAGGGGGTGACACCTGTCCCCACTAGTTGCACAGATCCAGATCTGTCCACTGTGTAGCTGACACTGCTGGCAGCTCAGCGGTCAGCTGGACTTTTAGGATGTCGAGTGTCAGACTCATGTTGGTTTAGTATATTAATAGCCTTTACTAGGGGAATATATAGGGACCATGCTGAATGTGACACACTGTGCTGTCACCAGAAAAAAAAATTATGGAGAGAGGAGGGGTGAGGAGGTCTCTCTCAGCATTCTGCCTAATGAAATCTTATGTCAGCAGAGGAAAGACTTCTGCACAGTGTAACAGCCTGTGAACCTTCAGCAAAGAGGGGCTTCGCTAACCACCACAGGAGCCCTTTAGGCTCATTAGCATAAGTTGATTTTAGAAGGAAGGAGGCCTTGGATCACAAGTATAAGAAGATTACCACAGTCAATGTGCCTGGATCTGTGTCCCTGCTTTATCAGGCTTGATTTTGAAGGTAGATTGCAATTACAGCTGGCTACTGGCACCACTAGATGGCGCTAACCGAAGACAGATTTATAACGTTGCTGACGCATGTTTATGATGCTGAATATTGTAGCTCTGCCCACCCATTAACGTCAATGGTGGCACTGTTTTGAGCTTGGGTGTTGACTTCACAATCGTGTCATTATTTGCCATCCCTGGTGGGCACCATTGTGGGGCACAGGTTTACAGTTCCTTTCATCTTCACCTATAAGATAATACCACGGTGTTCAGTCTGGTCTACATAGATGTGCATAAAGGTCTCTTGTAACATTCTGCAGAGAGTTAATATTTCATCTAGATGACTGTACATGTCACAACATTGAGCAAAGCTCCTATACACTCATTTCTGATTGTTTGGGGTCCATCCACAGGGACCCCCGTCAATCTAAAAACGGGGACAGTAAGTTTCCTGTGGTGAATAGGATTTTTCTATCCTCTAGAAATTGAGCTCTCGGTTACTGATCGCTCCTCTCTATGTGACATACGAATCTGAAGCTTACACTGGCAGCCAAGGAAATTATTACTGCAGATCATGGACAGGTCATAGACGTCATTGTCACTGTCTCCATGGACAACACGTGGGCCGCCTGTAATTTATTGACTGACTACAGGGGAAATACCTGGGAACTGATTGACTTGAGATTCCTTTTTTTCTGGCTTCATATCAGTTCTGTAAATCACAGTGTGGAATATATCATATGCAGGGGAAGTGACTACGGCGGGTACTGTGCCCGCACCGCAGCCTCTGCACGCTGCCTCAGCCTCTGCACGCTGCCTCAGCCCCTGTGTGGGCGCCTCAGCCCCTGTGTGGGCGCCTCAGCCCCTGTGTGGGCGCCTCAGCCCCTGTGTGGGCGCCTCAGCCCCTGTGTGGGCGCCTCAGCCCCTGTGCGCCGCCCTGTACCGATCTACATTTTGCTCTGCACCATAGACTATTTGGATTTGCTGTAACTTCCATCATCTGAGTTTTCTGGAATCCATGTGATCACAGCTGCATTAGCTGCCATCAATCCTGGAAAAATGTTTTCCCCCTTTTACTGAAATGCGGATGTCACCAAACCACAGGCGCCTTCCTCACACTCCAGTCTGTTTGCTTATTTCAAGTTTCCACTCCTCGGCAGACTTCAATAAAGGCCAAAAAGTTCTTCCAGGCCGTCATGTGACTTCTCTAGGAAGAAAGATGTGTTTCTGTGCTTGAGGTTTATGAGCCGGGATGTTATAAGAAAACAGCAGGACTTGGTGTTAAAAGGGGATTATATAAGGGGCTTGGAGGCGGACATTTATCAGGCTGCAGTAGCTCAGTATGGCCACTACATTCTAGATGGAGCTACATCCACTGTAGAGCTAGGAGAATCCTGCAGTAGTGGTGTGTGTGTGTTAGATGGCGCTTTATCATGTACCTTAAAATAGAACAGGCACCGGAGAGCTAGAAGTTTTATGACGCTGTAGACTTTGCACGGTTATTTTGGTGGATGTCATCTGTCTTGCAGGTCAGCGTCTGCTGACTCGACACATGTAGTATCGATCATTCCTGATTATCCCGGTCACATTGTCCTCTTTCTCCCTGCAGGTTATATCCTGAGTGTTGTACTTCTGACTTTACCTCGACAGCACCTCACTAAGCTGTACCTCTACGTCGTCACCGCGTTACTGCTGTATACTGGACACCAGATCTCAAGGTGAGGACCACCCCGGTGCCCCAGAAGTGGTGCCATTCAATAACGTTGTACTGATCAAAATTATACATTATTGCGATTAATAAAATATCCAAACTCTTGCACTAAACCAACTAGGCAGACGCTGCAGTTGTTCTGGACTGCAACATCTGAAGGGTTACATACCTGGGTTCTGATCCGAGGTGTCTTGACCCTGCTCCATTGGCTCATTCTCATGTCAGATAGAACTAGTATTGGGATGGGGTCAACAACACCTCACGCCAACCTCATCTGTCATAATAAAGCATAGAAGAAGGTCTTGGTCTTAGTGACCTCTTCATATATGACACTGTAAACACGTTTCTGGACCCTTACAGTTTGGATTTTGTCTTTCAGGGACTATGTTCGCAGTGAGCTGGAGTCTGGCTACGAGGGTCCTATGCATCTCGAGCCTTTGTCGATGAACAGGTTCATATCGGCGCTAGTAGGTAAGTGACGTCTAGTTGGTAGATCATAGTGGTGTATAGATGTAATACACATAGTGAGTGGTGGTCTCTCTTATTGTCTATGAGAGTTGAAAAAATAGCCAAAGCTTTATCTCACTTCTAAGTGGTAGCAACACGGTATATGGACCTAAGTGTTTGAGATAGGTGAGACGCACATCTATCATCACACATTTACATCATCATTAGATGGGAACACCCCTTTAATACATAAATGCTCCATAATGTAGGATCTATGAAGGCTGAGCCCTCCTCATACAGACTGGGTGTTTTCCTGCATTATGCAGCAAACACCTAGCAGTAACACTTTTGATCTGTGCTGGCAACAATCACACAGTTTAAAGCTGGTGGAGAAATTTTATAACCCCGGTGGTGCGTGGGTGACAGATCATTGCTCCCCGTTGGCGTCACTGGGAGCGACGATCTGTGGCCATGATAGCCTGGAGTGCTTACAAGGCAGACATTGTCATTTTAAGTAGATCTGTTACAGTGTGCAGGTGGCGCATTGTAACAGATCATCAGTAAATCCACCATATAGTGCAATAAAGCTGTACTGTAGTATATGGTAGGAACGATAAGGTTCCCTAGGAATAAAGTACCATAGGGGGGCTGCAAATACAGTAAAAATTTTAGACTAAATTAAAAAAAAAATTAAAAAATGCAAATCTCCCCTTTCCCTAGAACCGATAATAAAAAATAAACCAATAAAATCATTAACATGTTGGGTATCGCCACATCCTAAAATCCTGATCTATCAATATATAAAAGCGGTTATTCCCAGTGGTGTACCCCATAACATAAGATACAGCCCAAATGTTGGAAAGTCTCAATGCCGGTTTTAATTTTCAAGATCTATTTGAACATAATGAAACCTATATAAACTTAGGTTTCACAGACAATAAAGTGGAGGTGTCATTTGGAGCGCACCGAGAAATCCGTAAAAACAGAGACCTCAAGTAAAAGGTGAAAATGCGTTTTTTTTTTCTCATCAATTTTGCTGCATTTGGGGAATTTTTTTTTCCAGCTTCCCAGTACACGGCATGGAGTATTAAATACTGTCACTAGGAAGCACATTCATTATGCAAAAAAAACAAGCCTATATACAGCTCTGTGCATGGAAAAATAAAAAGAAATTTGGATTTTTGAAATGGAAACTCCAAAATGAAAAAAGGCTGCATACTTAAAGGGGTTGTCCGAGTTTAAAAAAAAATATATATATGTGGCCGGGAGTGGGGTTACTAAAACAATAAAGCTGTACTTACCTCCCAGTGCCCTCCCGTATCCAGCGCTGCTGTCGCTCCGGGCCGGGGGCCATGTAAACAAACATGGCCGCCGGAGCAGCGCTGGACTCAGCTTCCGGCCGGCCGTGGCCGGGTACGCCTATCCGTCCCTATACACTGCATTGTGTATGGGGACCGGAAGGTTGTCGCATCCGGCCGGAAGCTGAATCCAGCGCTGCTCCGGCGGCCATGTTTGTTTACATGGCCCCCGGACCGGAGCGACAGCAGCGCTGGATACGGGAGGGCACCGGGAGGTAAGTACAGCTTTATTGTTTTAGGCAGCCCGCTCCCGGCCACATATAATTTTTTTTTTAAACTCGGACAACCCCTTTAAGGGGTTGTACCAAGTTTGCATAGGTGAGGAGGACCTTTATCCATCTGAAGATCAGGGGTCCCCTTCTCATTAATGGTTGAATTAAAATAGGAATATTGGAAAAGGCATAGCACAGCACTCAAATATCTTTGGCACTCATAGGCAGTGATTGTGAGTGGCAGAGATACCCGAGCGTTGTGCTCAGCAAGCTCCCATATTATTGAATGAAGCATCAGGAGCCATGCTTGTTCTACCACTGGTTAATGAGAACGTGACCCCACAATCTCTGGATTGCTGGGAGCCCCATTCTTGTGATCGGTGTTGCTCCCAGCAGTCAGACCCCCACCAATCCACCTATCCTATGCATAGGGGATAACGTGCAAACTTTATACAACTCCCTTTAAGCAAAAGATTTGTTCCCACGGTCTTTCATTTCTGCAGCTCCACATCCTGGAAGGTTTTTCGGTGTATACAGTGTCACTAGATTGATCTTGTAAACTGAGCTCGTGCTGTGGTTGTAAACCGGTTTCGTGACGTTACACTCAGCACTAATGCGACCCGATCATCTGACTATGCCCTCTCATTTCCTGAAACACTAAAATCGATAGCTTATATAATTTTTAAAAAATCGTTAATTTTTTTTAATAAAATGTAATGGATTCCTATCCTAGAATTTAAATTTTCATATTAAGAAAATGCTTCTGTATTTTGGTTACGTATTTGTGGCGCCCCCTGGTGTTTTGTTTTACTATGAGAACACCCACCTGATGTATCCAGCGCTGAGGGTCTAGTAGTTGTACCCCCCTTACCCTAGCAAGGAAATGACTCCTCTATCCCATACATATATATTATACTTGGACTGTATAAGCTGATTAGGAATTAGTCTATGTTTGGGCGCCATTCTCTGGCCCCCGGTGTGTAACATGTTTGGTCATTGGTGACATTATTACGTTGCAGGGCAGCTGGTTGTCTGTACCCTGTGCTCCTGCGTGATGAAGACCAAGCAGATCTGGCTGTTCTCCGCTCACATGCTCCCCCTGCTGGCCCGGCTCTGCCTTGTCCCCATTGAGACCATTGTCGTCATTAACAAGTTTGCCATGATCTTCACGGGTCTGGAAGTGCTGTACTTCTTGGCATCCAACCTGCTGGTGCCCTTTAATCTCGCCAAGTCTGCGTACAGGGAGCTTGTTCAGGTAAAAAAAAAAAACGCTGATGTCCTTGGAAAACCCTGACTATTGACTTTTGACCTTAAAGGGATTTTCTATGATATGGATAAATGATCAATCACACCTCCACCAGTTACCTAGCATAGACCTTGCCCAGAAAATCCCTTAAAGAGCTGTCGTAGGACAATTTCATTGTCCGAAAGCTTGAATAAGCCCCATTTACTTCTTCTGATATCTTCAGTTCACCTCCCCTTGCTTCTGATACTACAACTCTCAGCATTACAGCTGTACTGTTACTGATGCTATAAGCCATTTGTTCTCTATCGCAGGTGGTGGAAGTCTACGGCCTCCTCGCCCTGGGGATGTCTCTCTGGAATCAGCTGGTGGTCCCGGTTCTGTTCATGGTGTTCTGGCTGGTGCTGTTTGCGCTTCAGATCTACACGTACTTCAGTACACGCGACCAGCCCACCTCCCGCGAGAGGCTGCTCTTCCTCTTTCTCACCAGGTATGTTAGGAATTAGGCATCCAGGGGCTGGTGTGTAAGTGCGTCATCCTATCCGGGCTGAGCAATGAAGCAGAACATCATCAGGGCTCAGCAACCAAATGACTGGAGAGAGACTCAAATCCTGAGAGTGAAGTGACTGCAGCCATATTTATAGGGGTTCTCCAGTCTCTACATATGTTATACCTATGCAAAGGATAGGGGTCGCAGTGGTGGGACCACAAGGGATTACGTTAACGGGGGTCTATTGTACGCCCAATGTGTCCCAAATGAATAAGGTGGCAGTTCCGAAGTACAATGCTGCTCCATTCAGTCTGTAGCACTGATGACGGTAGTGAAGTACTGTGCTCGCCTCCCTCCAGCATTGTTATAGAGATGTGTAGAGCAGCTGCTCTCTTCATTTGGGGTACAACAGACTTTATTCTTGTCATGTGTGGGGGTCCCTTCATTGGTTAGAAAGTTCTGTGATATGTTTGTTCTTATTTATACACCACCTGGGGCCAATGTTTTTTTTTTAAAAATAGCAATCCCAGACAACCCCTTTAATATGTAGTAGAAACTAACTTCATTCATTCACTTCATGTCACTTCGTTATAGGAACTAAGCTCTGGTGTGTTTGATGACAACCTAGCAGAATTGTGAATGCAGCTCTGGATTGCAGACTGATCACATGTAGTCTCCATCACATACAGCCAATCTTCCTGTGTACTGATATTCAGGTCAACAGAACGGTGTCGGGTCTTCTTGATGTCACTGCTCCTCGCTGTCAGGACACTGTATATACTTGTGTATAAGCAGAATTCTTCAGCCCCAGCTCGGCTTATATACCTGTGTTTAAAAAATAAACTTGCCTACTCACCTTCCCATGCTCCTTGCAGCTCCTCTTTCTTCTTTTTGCATGTAACAGCTGGCAGAGATGTGTCCTGTCCATACGTTCTGCCCGCTGACTCGCACTATGATGCGGGGTCGTCGCCGCTGATGACATCATTGTGTGAGCCGACGGGCAGAGTGCACAGGCGCGTCTCTGTCCGCTCTGTTATATGCAAAAAGGCAGAAGAGCCGCGCAGAGAACAGGGGAGTATGTACCTTTTTTTTTTTTTTTTTTTTTAAATATATACGCCATTTGGCTGCAGGGCATTTCATCAGGGAGGGGGCTGGCTGCTTGGGGCATTTCATTAGTAGGGGGAACTGTTTGTAGGGGGCATTTCATTAGTAGAGGTGGGTGGCTGCATGGGGCATTTCATCCATGGGGGGAGGGAGCTGACTGCATGGAGCAATTCATCAGTGGGGGTGGAGGGGGCTGTCTGTAGGGGGCATTTCATCAGTGGGGGTGGAGGGGGCTGTCTGTAGGGGGCATTTCATCAGTGGGGGTGGAGGGGGCTGTCTGTAGGGAGCATTTCATCAGTGGGGGTGGAGGGGGCTGGCTGCATGGGGCATTTCATCAGTGGGAGGGGGAGCTGGCTGTAGGGGGGAGGGAGCTGTCTCTAGGGGTAATTTCATCAGTGGTGGGGGTGGCTGCATGGGGCATTTCATCAGTGGTGGAGGGGGCTGGCTGCATGGGGCATTTCATCAGGGAGGGGGCTGGCTGCTTGGGGCATTTCATTAGTAGGGGGAACTGTCTGTAGGGGGCATTTCATTAGTAGAGGTGGGTGGCTGCATGGGGCATTTCATCCATGGGGGGAGGGAGCTGACTGCATGGAGCAATTCATCAGTGGGGGTGGAGGGGGCTGTCTGTAGGGGGCATTTCATCAGTGGGGGTGGAGGGGGCTGTCTGTAGGGGGCATTTCATCAGTGGGGGTGGAGGGGGCTGTCTGTAGGGAGCATTTCATCAGTGGGGGTGGAGGGGGCTGGCTGCATGGGGCATTTCATCAGGGGGGGGAGTGGGCTGGCTGCATGGGGCATTTCATCAGTGGGAGGGGGAGCTGGCTGTAGGGGGGAGGGAGCTGTCTCTAGGGGTAATTTCATCAGTGGTGGGGGTGGCTGCATGGGGCATTTCATCAGTGGTGGAGGGGGCTGGCTGCATGGGGCATTTCATCAGTGGGGGAGGGCGCTGGCTGCATGGGGCATTTCATCAATGGTGAGGGGTGGCTACATGGGGCATTTCATCAGTGAGGGGGAGGGACTGGCTGCATGGGGCATTTCACCAGTGGGGGAGGCTGTGACCAATGCATTTCCCACCCTAGGCTTATCCTTGAGTTTTCAGTTATTTGTGGCAAAATTAGGGACCACGGCATGTATTCGGGTATATAGTGTAGCCAGCCTTGTATTTCCATGGGTTATTGTAGGGCGCGGCTGATGCAGAGCAGATAACACCAGTGACCTGTCAGACACAGACCTCAGATCCAGGCCTGGAATGCTGCTCCATCACACGACTCAACATCCATTCATTGCCTTGGAAAGCTTCTCACATTCCAGAGATATCCTGCCCATAAATCCAGGGGTGTGCAGGGGTTAATTATCCTATGAGAAATTATCTGGTGAATCCGGAAGCTGCATGGGTGATGCACCCGGGGCCATTGATCTAGTTATGTTATAGGATTGTTCAGCTTTTTACGTGCTATGGATTTTTAATATTTTGTTTTAACCCCTTAAGGACACAGATTATTATTACCTTATGGACACGGCCCCATTTTTCAGATCTGACATGTGTCAACTTAAATTGTAATAACTATGAAACACTTTAGTATGCGAAGTGGATTGAGATTGTGTTTTGGTTTAGTTTTTGTGACATTGTTGTATTTTGTGACTTAGTTTTTAGTTGAACCATTTTAGGGATATATTTAGAATTTATTTACGAAAAAAATAGCAAAAACTTGTAAAATTTTGCCATTTAAAACATATAAAACTCTTATTATTTTTGAACCAATCGTCATACCACAAGAATTACTTAATAAATAACATTCGCTATATGTCAGGGCAGTGAAGGAGTTAATTGTATGTGGTGTGCAAGTGATTTATGGTGTGGTGGGTCACTGGGTATCTGATCTCTATCATATACTGATACTGGGAGTTCAGCCGGGAGAGCCTGCTTTCTGCATTGATTGGTCAGTCTAAACCAGGGGTCTCAAACTCGCGGCCCGCGGGCCAACTGCGGCCCGCGGGACAATATTTTGCGGCCCCCTACCTAAAGTGGGCGATTCGGGCGTCCATTAACGCCCGAATCGCCCACTAGCAAAATAAATCGCGCCTGTCTCTTTAAGACACAGGCGCGATTTATATGCGGAGCGACGCAGCGCCTTTCCGGCAGCTGCATCGCTCCGTTCTAAGCAGTGACACAGGCGTCATGACGTCACGGCGCCTGTGTCACTGTGCGGAGCTGCGGCTCACAGGAGAGCCGCGTGAAGACCGGAGCCGCGCCGAGGGAGCAGCTGCCTGCAGGTGAGTAGGATTTTATTATTTTTCATGTATTTTAATTAATTAAATGTGGCTAATAAGTGGTTGGGGAAGTGTTGTGTTATACTGGAAAGGGGGGGAGGACTGTATGTATTATATGGGACTAGAAAATGTTTAGTACGGGGGGGGACTCTATATATATCATATGGGGCCATAATTATTTTATAGTGGGGGGAATGATGGAATGCTATACATATTATTTGGGGCTATAATTATTTTATACTAGGGGGGGGTGCTGTATTTATTATATGGGGCCATAATTATTTTATACTGGAGGGGGGGATGCTATATATATTATTTGGGACTATAATTATTTTATACTGGGGGGGATTCAGTATATATTATATGAGGCCAGAATCATTTTATACTGGGGGGGGCTGTATATTTTATATATCACTAAGCTGGGGGGGGGCTGTATATTTTATATATCACTATATCACTAAGCTGGGGGGGCTGTATATGGGATACAGTATATTACTAAGCTGGGGGGGCTGTATATGGGGTACAGTATATTACTAAGCTGGGGGGATGTATATGGGATATAGTATATTACTAAGCTGTGGGGCTGTATATGGGGTACAGTATATTACTAAGCCGGGGGATGTATATGGGATACAGTATATTACTAAGCTGGGGGGCTGTATATCGGGTACAGTATATTACTAAGCTGGAGGCTGTATATGGGATACAGTATATTACTAAGCTGGGGGATGTATATGGGATACAGTATATTACTAAGCTGGGGGGATGTATATGGGGTACAGTATATTACTAAGCTGGGAGGGGACTGTATATTTGGGGCAAGATTTTATTTAAGCTGTAGGGGATCTGTATATGGGAGCTGTATAGAATTTAATTGGGGGGTGAATAACGAGGCCTTTAAATATATGAGAGCAGGGCTTTATAAAAATAAATTTATTATATATATATTCATATTATTTTGTATGCGCATTTTTTGTGGAAAACTTGATGCGGCCCAGCCTTACCCAGAATCTACCTCCAGCGGCCCCCAGGTAAATTGAGTTTGAGACCCCTGGTCTAAACTAACTGACCAATCCCAGTGATCACTTGAATCACTTCTATTCCTCCTCTGACATGTTGGCGAGAATGTTGGCTCTCATAAAAAACTTGACCTTTGATCCTGTCATCCTGCATTTTGTCAGGGTGACAGACAAGTCTTGAGGTTGCAGAGATTGATGGGGGGGGGGGCTTTTGGGGAAATTTTTTTTTATATTGTATCCCTAGTTAATTAGTACTAGGTAGAATAGTGAGTGTAACTCAGGATCAGTACAGGATAAGTAATGTCATGTATGTACACAGTGACTACACCAGCAGCAGAATAGTGAGTGCAGCTCTGGGGTATAATACAGGATGTAACTCAGGATCAGTACAGGATAAGTAATGTCATGTATGTACACAGTGACTGCACCAGCAGCAGAATAGTGAGTGCAGCTCTGGAGTATAATACAGGATGTAACTCAGGATCAGTACAGGATAAGTAATGTCATGTATGTACATGGTGACTGCACCAGCAGCAGAATAGTGAGTGCAGCTCTGGGGTATAATATAGGATGTAACTCAGGATCAGTACAGGATAAGTAATGTCATGTATGTACACAGTGACTGCACCAGCAGCAGAATAGTGAGTGCAGCTCTGGAGTATAATACAGGATGTAACTCAGGATCAGTACAGGATAAGTAATGTCATGTATGTACACAGTGACTGCACCAGCAGCAGAATAGTGAGTGCAGCTCTGGAGTATAATACAAGATGTAACTCAGGATCAGTACAGGATAAGTAATGTCATGTATGTACATGGTGACTGCACCAGCAGCAGAATAGTGAGTGCAGCTCTGGGGTATAATATAGGATGTAACTCAGGATCAGTACAGGATAAGTAATGTCATGTATGTACACAGTGACTGCACCAGCAGCAGAATAGTGAGTGCAGCTCTGGAGTATAATACAGGATGTAACTCAGGATCAGTACAGGATAAGTAATGTCATGTATGTGCACAGTGACTGCACCAGCAGCAGAATAGTGAGTGCAGCTCTGGTATAATACAGGATAAGTAATATTTCTGAATCTTATGGATTATATGTGGACATGACTCTGAGTTTCTCCTCCATGATCCTGTGCAGCACATCGGATCGCTGTGGTCTATGGTGATACTCTGCCACCTAGTGGTCTGTTCAGCAGTTGTTGTTTGAGACCTTGCAATGATTGATGTGATCCTTACTAGAAATCTTGCCTTTCCATCATGTTTCCCTGCACGGCTTGCGGATTCACAGAATCTTATCTTGTCTGCAGCCATAAATCCTTCCCCTCCGTGGTGTGGTCCTACATCCTGACAGTAAACAGTCCAGGTTTCCATGCGCTCCGTGCTCTACGTGACCCATTTACAGAACATTTATTTTCCACTTTGAAAATTCTGACATCTGACAAAACAGATGTGAGCGGATCAGAGCTGTCGTGCGAGTAGTGTAAGGAAGAAGGTCACGATGGTATCAATTATCTGGAAAGCCCCTTAAACCGAGAGAGGGGACAGTACAAGTGAGGGACATTGATGGTACTTTGATACCAACAACTTATCCCTTGGCTGGGGCATAGGAATGATGTTGTTGGGGGTCTGAACTGTTGCCAGATTTTTAAAGAACATAAGAAAAACACCCGGGGGTGAAAAAGTCCAGCTCACCCAAAAGGAGACAACCCCAGCTGCCCTGGTCTCGGCCTCGGTGCATGCTACCATCTCCAAGCTATAGGATCCATGCAACGCAAAAGGTAAGCAAAAGGTTCGGCACTCGGAAGAAGCCACCAGGATAAATAAAATGTAGTTTCTCTTTATTTCAGTCTCGGGAACATAACAGCTTTAGTGCATACGATCAACGCGTTTCGAGGCAGCGCGTCTTAGATCATGATGTAATAACACAAGTTGTGATGTCACAGGAGGAAACGCGTCCTGGGGACACCAGCAACATGGTGAATATACAACATATATTAAACATATTGTATATACTCGAGTATAAGCCCACCCAAGTATAAGCCGAGGCCCCTAATTTTACCACAAAAAACTGGGAAAACCTATTTACTCGAGTATAAGCCGAAGGTGGGAAATGCATTGAGCACAGCCTCCCCATTATATAGCCTGCCGGACCATGCCCCATAGTATATGGCCAGCACCTGCCCCCCAGTATATAGCCAACGCGTTTCGAGGCAGCGGGTCTTAGATCGTGATCTAATAACACAAGTTCGGCTGATTCATTTAAAACCACCTGTGTTGGTGATGTCACAGGAGGAAACGCGCCCTTCCTGCTAACTCCTCCTGGGGACACCAGCAACATGGAGAATATACAACATATATTAAACATACTATTATGTATTAAAAAAAAAATAAAAAATTCTCAACTACTTTGGAACATACTATACAAGTTATATACGAACCACAGAACAAGCCACTTCATGTCTCCAGCAAAAAATAGAATATAAAATCACATATTACCACTATATTTATCATCAAATTATCTCCACAAATGCAGTCTTGGTGAGGGTTATGATGCAAGATAAATGTACCTTGAAAATGCAGGAATTCCTTTAATTTGGTATGGCACACATAACCGAACATAAAAAACCAGATGTGAACCATTTTTAGAGACCAGTTCACACAGTGCTTGTGAAGTGACATAGTAGATCTTCCCTGTGCATTAATGATGATAGCGCCTCTAAACTGGGCAAATAGAACAATCTGAATGAACCTCCCAAAAACCTAAACGGGACCTATTCTATATCATTGATGTAGCATATGTTATTTTTTTTGTTGTTATTATTTATTGCTTATTATTTTTTATTATTATTATATCAAAATGCAACAAAAGCCCTATAATCATTCAAAGTAGAGACGAACAAAACCTCGTTTAGTCACATATTCACAACTCTGTATACATGTGGGCGCTTCCTAACCCAAAGAATGCCCCTATCATTTATCACAGTTTCCGTACGTGAGGATCATATCAGTTCTTCTATTTATCAGCGACTTCCCAACATTAATATCCAATAGGATTCACGGTTAAGGAGTTTCCTCTGAAGTGGCTTGTTCTGTGGTCCGTATATTCTGTACCTATAGGATTTGAGGAAAGCCCTTTTGAGGGCTAATCCTCACGTCCCTGCAAACTTTTATTCAGTATATATGTAAATTTCTGTACGCGGCTACTGGGGCGTGGAGTAGCCGGAGCGGAGGTTACACGTCGCGGCTACTCCACGCCCCGGTAGCCTTTTTTGTTTGGCCTACCAAAATCTTCTTCCTATGATTCTTCTGTATGCGCATGCGCAGAACAGCGGGCCCCCAGCTGCGCGGTCATCAATCCAAACCCGGAGCCACTGCGCATGCGCAGACGACAGGATCATCGGATGAGGGCGCACAGCTACGACGAGCTGCGCGCCAAAGATTTTGGTAGGAGGAACAAAAAGGCTACCGGGGGGTGGAGTAGCCCCGACGTGTGGCCTCAGCTCCGGCTACTCCGCGCCCCAGTAGCCGCGTACGGAAATTTACATATATACTGAATAAAAGTTTGCTAAAGATTGCAGGGACGTGAGGATTAGCCCTGAAAAGCGTTTTCCTCAAATCCTATAGGTCCACCTACCACCCGATCTACCTTTATAGGTAGATATGTGGTGGTAGGTTCCCTTTAATATATATTGTTGCTGGTGTCTCCAGGAGGAGTTACCAGGAAGGGCGCGTTTCCTCCTGTGACATCACCAACACAGGTGGTTTTAAATGAATCGGCCGAACTTGTGTTATTACATCATGATCTAAGACCCGCTGCCTCGAAACGCGTTGATCGTATGCACTAAAGCTGTTATGTTCCCGAGACTGAAATAAAGAGAAACGACATTTTATTTATCCTGGTGGCTTCTTCCGAGTGCCGAACCTTTTGCGTTACCAGATTGTATCCCATTAAACTAGTAGCCTCCTTCAGGAAGAGGATGAAATGTCCTTTCTAGAATCCCCTCTTCTAATTGAAAAGGTGTCTGAGAGCAGAACTGTTCTACTTGCCCATAACAACCAATCGGAGCTCATCTTTCAGCTGTGGGACAATGAAAGCTGAGCTCTGATTGGTTGCCATGGGCAACTAGAACAGTTCAGCTCTAAGACACTTGATAAATCTCCCCTTATGTCTTTAACCCCTTAAAGGGAACCTACCACCACAAATCGACCTATAAAGGTAGATTGGGTGGTAGGTGGATCCATAGGATGTGAGGATAGCTAAAACTCGCGTCCCTGCAATTTTTTAATAACTTTTATTCTACTAATATGTACATTTTGTAAAGAGGCTACTGGGGCGTGGAGTAGCCGGAGCTGAGGCCACATGGCGCGGCTACTCCACGCCCCAGTAGCCTCTTCGATCCTTCTAGCTGAAATCTTCGCATGCGCAGAACAACATGCCAGAGTCTGCGCGGTCACTGCTTCGAAGGTGGAGCTGCGCGTCGAAGATTTCGGGTAGGAGGATCGAAGAGGCTCCGGCTACTCCCCACCCCAGTAGCCTCTTTACAAAATTTACATATTAGTAGAATAAAGTTTTTGATCCTCGCTGTGTAAATGTTTATTTACCAAACACAAAAAAGGGAGAAAAAGTTTTGTAAACCTAAAAATTTTATGTAATGAAAATGTATGAATGTCATTTTGCCATTTCTGCTCTTGCAGTATTGCAGAGTGTTGCAGTACGCCATACTCCCTCCTGGGTCTCGTCTTCACCGTCTCCTTCGTGGCGCTGGGTGTGCTGACCCTCTGCAAGTTTTACCTTCAGGGATATCGTGCGTTTATGAACGACCCCGCGATGAACAGGTGAGTGTCTACTCCATCAGATCAGTGTCTCTGTACATGGATTGCTAAGGTCTGGTGTGGGTGATGCAATCATAGCCATCCATCAGATCAGTGTCTCTGTACATGGATTGCTAAGGTCTGGTGTGGGTGATGCAATCATAGCCATCCATCAGATCAGTGTCTCTGTACATGGATTGCTAAGGTCTTCTGATGGATGGCGAGAATCACATCATTCACACATCAGTGTCTCTGTCCATGGATTGCTAAGGTCTGGAGTGGATGATGCAGTGGTCGCCATCGATCAGATCATCTTCTCTGTACACGGATTGCTATGGTCTGGTGTGGATGATGTGATGATAGTCATCCATCAGATCAGTGTCTCTGTACATGGATTGCTAAGGTCTTGTGATGGATGGCGAGAATCACATCATCCGCACATCAATGTCTCTGTACATGGATTGTTATGGTCTGGTGTGGATGATGAGATCGTCGCCATTCATCAGATCACTGTCTCTGTACATGGATTGCTATGGTCTGGTGCGGATGATGTGATAGTCTCCATCAATCAGATCCATGTCTCTACATGGATTGCTCTGGTCTGACATTGTGTCTTTTCTCTCTAGGGGGATGACCGAGGGGGTGACTCTTCTGATCCTCGCTGTGCAGACGGGACTGATAGAGTTACAGGTGGTCCACCGCGCCTTCCTCCTCAGCATCATCCTCTTCATAGTGGTGGCCTCCATCCTGCAGTCCATGCTGGAGATCGCCGACCCCATCGTCCTGGCCCTAGGGGCTTCTCGAGACAAGTTAGTAGTGTTCTATGACGCTGACGTCTGGTGAGTCCTGAGCCCGGGGTTACACCTTATTTTGTGTCTCATCCCGCAGGAGTCTGTGGAAACATTTCCGAGCCGTCAGCCTCTGCTTGTTCCTCCTGGTTTTCCCTTCCTACATGGCCTACATGATCTGTCAGTTCTTCCACATGGATTTCTGGCTCCTGATCATCATCTCCAGCAGTATCCTCACTTCTCTGCAGGTAAAGGCGTCTGTAGTATCCTCCACATACATAAATCTTACTGACCTTGTGCTGCAATGCAGCTTTCTGAACTGATCGTCTCGGTTATGTCTGAAGGAAACATCAAGTCGTTCTTTTAACATGTCCTACGAAGAGGTTTACCTCCGGGTTAGGGCACATGGAGGTCAGGGTGGAGATCCCACACTTGGGATTATGTGTAGAAGAGTGAAGAATTCTTTCTCAGACATGTTGTTCTATTCTCTCTCACCTTGACAACTCATTCCCTATTTTGGTGCATTTAAAGGGGTCTTGTCAAACATTTAAAGTTATGCCTTATCCATAGGATGGGGAATAACAAGGTGATCAGTGAGGTTCCTACATCCAGGGCCTCCACCATTCACAAGAACAGGTACCCCCGCCATCTGGAGTATCGGGGGGGTTACATTCTCCTAATGACTCTCCCATAGTATTGAATTGAGCGGCAGGACACATACTCAACCTGCTACTCCATTCAATGCTATGGCAGCGTCAAAAAATGAGGAGTACTGTAGATCTCAGAGCGCTCTGCTCTTCAATTCCTGACACTCACATAGTATTGTATGGAACGTCAGGACACATGCCAAACCTGCAGCTCCACCTATCGCTGATAACCGAATCTCCAAATTGCTGGTGGTCCATTCCAGTGATCCATGGTGGGTCTTGACAGTCGGACCCTCACCAGTCACCTTGTTATCCCCCTATCCACAGCATTATACCGTGTTTCCCGGAAAATAAGACAGTGTCTTATTAATTTTTGCTCCTAAAGAGGCGCTAGGTCTTATTCTTAGGGGATGTCTTATTTTTCCATTAACGGAAACCTACCACTTGTAGTGGCAGGTTTCCGATGGCAATATCGGGCACCAGCTCAGGGTGAGCTGGTGCCGGAGCTTATTTTAGTTAGTGTTTTAAACCGCGGTATCAGGCAGGTACGCGCTCGGCGTTTACCGTGCACGCGGCTCTCATTCACTTCCTATGTAGCCGCGTGCACGGTAAGCGCCGAGCGCGTACCTGCCTGCGCCGGCTACAACGTTTAAAAAGTGTTTTAAACCGCGATACCGCGGTTTAAAACACTAACTAAAATAAGCTCCGGCACCAGCTCACCCTGAGCTGGTGCCCGATATTGCCATCGGAAACCTGCCACTACAAGTGGTAGGTTTCCTTTAACAAAAAAAAATCAACAACTTCTCCAACGTCCAAACTCTGAATTTCATGCTGAATTTCTTGTGACTCCATTTCTATTGGAATCATTGGCCCCAATCTCTCATGTTAGACAATCAAAGTTCTGTAACCCCGTCTAGTCCAGGTAGCTGCTTGTAGCACGTTTGCAGTGCAACAGTCAGTGATTTTATCCCATGATTTCTTCACTCTTGTCACAACCTCTTGCGTTATCTAAATGATCTACTAATACTAACGTATGGCTGTCGCTGGGTCATATTTTCAGGGGAGGCCTTATATTTCTAAGCTGAAAAAAAATTGTATTGGGTCTTATTTTTAGGGGTGTCTTATTTTTAGGGGAAACTGGGTAATAGTTGGTACAACCCCTTTAAGTTGTCCACGTGCAGAGAAGGGGTAGAACCTGGTTGCGGCTTTACCTTAAAATATTAAAGGCAATTTCCAGGAATTGGGCGCCATGGCAGGCATAATAGAAATTAGGTTATAGTTGACTTGCTCTTCTTCTTCTTCAGAAATGTAGATATTTTTGAGAATTTATTAAACAAGAAGAACTTTTTTTGATGTTACCAATTTGGCTGCAATGAAACAGAGTGAAAACTTTAAAGGCGTCTGAATACTTTCCATACCCACTGTATATAATGCATAGCTCATAGCTATGTATTATACATAGCTGGTGGAATAAATACTTAATTATCACTATTTCTGGAGTGCTGCTTCATCCTCTTTCATCGTTTGCATCTGGTGGGTCGTGTCGGACCCTTTGTGAAGACCTGCACCTGACTCTTACATGGTGCCGTTCCAACATTTCTTTCTTTGCCTAATACATAGCTCAGCTTTCTACTATAAGGAAGCTTCATAAATGCGTCGTATCTTGCAAGAACTGGGTCTCCTCATTCCTGTATTGTGACAGCACATGTGTGTCTCCAAGTTTTATAGGAGCTCCTGTATGTACGAGACTGTGCAGATTGTAATGTAACCTTCCTGACACCATATCTTAAGGCTTCTCCCTCTTGTAGGTGCTGGATATGTATATGAAGGCCTGAACTTTTGTAACATGCCCTCTCCCCCTCCCCAGGTACTGGGCACCCTCTTCATCTACGTCCTCTTCATGATTGAGGAATTCCGCAAGGAGCCTGTGGAAAACATGGATGACGTTATTTACTATGTGAACGGCACATATCGACTGCTGGAGTTCTTGGTGGCCCTGTGCGTGGTGGCGTATGGGGTCTCCGAGACTGTGTTTGGGGAGTGGACTGTAATGGGATCCATGATCATCTTCATCCACTCCTACTATAACGTCTGGCTGCGGGCTCAGCTTGGATGGAAGAGTTTTCTCCTGCGCAGGGATGCAGTGAACAAGATCAAGTCCCTGCCCATCGCCACCACCGAACAGCTGGAGCAACACAATGACATCTGTTCTATATGTTACCAGGTGGGTGCTACCTGTGTGTGGGTCCATACAGATTACAGTCCTAATCTGTGGAGTGTGATCTCTGAGCCCCATTAAGGGTCCTGTACAGGGGTTATCCAGGGATTATGAAAGCTCATTGAGTGATGTTTCTAACACATTTAATTACCTCTTCTTGGGTGATATGGGGTTAAAATAATTCATCTGGTCTGAGGGGCCTGGAAGCGGGGGGGGCCTCTGCACCGCCGGGCCTGGAAGCGGGGGGGGCCTCTGCACCGCCGGGCCTGGAAGCGGGGGGGGCCTTTGCGCTGGCCGGCCTGGTCGCTCCATCACTGGGCTACATGGTCTCTTCCCCCCCCATATTCAGATTGTCATTGCATCAAGTGACCTGGGGCTAGATTGATGGTGCTGTACTGAATACTACCATCCCCCTCGGTCACATTTGCTGTTATATTTTTGGCAATTTTTGTACATCCCTGCTGTTACTGAGGGTGCTGGATGTCTTCAGTACAGCAGCATCTATTCGGTTGAGTTTTATATATATATACCAGACTAACATGAGAAGGGTCCTCCAACCATCACTAGATTGGCACTAATAGGAGCATGTAGTATTTGGCTGCTGTGTGCATGCCTGACCAGCGCTCTGTCCTGCGATGAATGGAGCGCTAGTCGCACTTGTATACCTTCAGGGACTACAGAGGAGCCACGGTCGGAGGGGGTCCTATCTGTCGGTCCTGTCCCATCAGTTCATTCATCACTTTCAGAGCATCATGTCTGTGTGTCGTTTCCTACTAACCTTTTGGATCAGACGGAGGGGAACCTTCTCATGACGTGATCCGGTGCTGCACTATTCTTAATGTGGAGTCCACGTCTAAGTTGTTCATTTCCGTACGTCTGCTCTATAATAGGAGTCACTGAAAGACCCCCTAGGACTTTAATGGGGTCAGTCTGTGCAGGGTGATGGCTGTGATGCATGTGACATATGTATTATGTAACCACAATTTTTTCATGATGAACGAGCTTATGACCCCATTACTTTGTGTCTTTGCAGGACATGAACTCGGCCGTCATCACCCCCTGCAGCCATTTTTTCCATGCCGGATGCCTTAAGAAGTGGCTCTACGTGCAGGAGACTTGTCCCTTGTGTCACTGCCAGTTAAAATCGCTGTCTCAGCAGACGGTGGCAGAGTCTGGAACTACTGTCAACCCTCCGCCCGATGGCCGCGCAGCCAATCCGCCACCGGAAACTACAGGGATGGGGGGCGACGCGGCTCCTGCGGAAACGGGACCCGAGCAGAGCCGCGCAGAGTCCGCTCAGAACAGAGACGCACAGTCACCACAATATACAGAGACTGAGCCCATAGGGGACAGTGTACACAGAGACACAGGGGGGCTGGAGTGCGGGGCGGAGCTCGCGAGGATTTCGGATGCCGAAGTCTTCGGACAGGGGAGAGCTGAGGTTTGTGGGGGGATGTGATGGTGACCTCTTGCCTGCCCGGACTTTTCATTTCCAAGCCAAACCCCATCCTGGCCTCACGCGGCATCCTGCAGATCCCGGAGAGAGAAGACGACGTGCGCACTGACACTCATCAAAGTGTATGCAAAGTTTTTTTGTTTTTTGTTTTTTTGGTATCGAAAGAAGAGGTGCAAATTCATCAGAATAATCCCCTCGACCCCTTTGCCAGCCACTGCCAATGGACCGAGAGCTGCTTACGCTGGTGGGTGCTTTCCATGGTGCCGGAATTTAATTTTTATATTTTTTCAATTTTTTTTTTTTATTATTTTTTTTTTTTTTCTGGTTCTCAATTATTGTGGGAGAATTTTTTCCGAGCAATCGGTGTTTACACAGACAAAAATCACAGTTTTAAATTACATATTTTTTTTTGCAATTTTTTTTTTTTTTAATTTGGACAATTACCTTCAAGCATGGGGGGAGGGTCGACTGTGCCAGTGTGAAACCTAAAAAAAAAAAGGGAGGCTGCACGCTTGCATGCTCACTTGCTCGCACTCAAGATAAACACAATCTGGGAAAATTACAAAAGTAAAAAAAAAAATTTGGGGCGTCAAAGGGATTTCGGATGATGGACCCTGTGAGATTTTTTTTTTTTTTTTTTTTTTAAATTTTCATTTTTTCGGTAGTATTGCGTCGCAGGTCGGTTTTCCCCGCCCTCCTTTATATGAAGTATAATTGGAGCTCAGGTGATCATGTGACTATGGGATGAGCTCCGCTGCACAGAACAAGGGGGGGCGTACGCGCGAATCCCGAGCCTGCGATTTTATTCCGAAACAATCCAGTGTTATACCATGGCGATATTTGCACTTTTTGGATATGAGTACATCCCTAGAATTGTACGATCAAAGTCCGCAAATGCCATCGTTTAAAAAGGCTTTTCGGTAGAGCTAGCACTTTGATATATTTTTGTTATTTTTATTTTTTTTTTGCCGGTTTTGTGTTAAAAAAAAAAACTTTTTACATTTGATTACGGCTTTAGATGGAAGAAAAAAAAAAACTATGAAAAAGACAAAAAAAAAAAAAAAACCTTTTTTATGTGAATTTTGATATGAAATAATAATAAAAAAAATATACGAAAAAAAAGCATTAATTTATACTAGTATACAATGGCTATAACGGGAGGTTGCGCTGCCAATCTCGCCACGTGACTTTTTTTTATTTGCTTTTTTTTTTTTTTATTTTAATTTTTTTTTTTCTTTTTTTTGTTAGTGGTACATTTGGATGTAGACTGACAGACATAGCTGAATGTCTTAATAAATTCTATTTAAACATGGCGCAGTCCTCCTCCCGCTCGGCGGATTGTCTCCCTTCTCTTGTCCTCTGGTATGTGTTTGCCTTACAGGAAGCCGAGTGCAACAGAGACCAAGATGGAGCAGTAAGTAACCTGTTATACTGGGCCGGTTCTGTCCAAATCTACTCAACAAGTTGTTACAGCAGAAGTGGGAAACAACCAAATTAAACCATCAGCTCCTCAGGGAGGGGAATGAAATATTCCTTCTCGAATTTATCTCCTAAGAAATCTCCAAAGTCATGTGACAATGAGCTGAGGTGAGTCACTTTTTGTCTGAGATGAGTCACTTTTACAGGCAAAACTTTAGCCGCTGCTATCTTGTGCTTTATAGTAACAAGAATCTTATCAAAAAGCATATCTTCCAAGTTCCACCCAGATTGTGATTATGTGAGCTACAGAACAGGACATATGAGCTTTTAAAGATCCAGTTGATGCCTATTTCTTTATCTGCAGCTCACATTCCCATGTATTCCTTTAACTCCTTGTATATCCGGGTCTGTAGCTCACAGAATTACAGTCATGTGTTTTTATAGAAAATGAGATTCTCATCTTTACAATGACACCAGAAGCATGGTTCTAGCTGCTACAGAGTCCCTATGATAGGCATGTCTGAAATAATACTTCCCCTTCTGACTCATCTCGGACACAAAGTGACTTCTCAGCTCATTTGAATGTATATATTTAGAGGATATTTTTTATATATATAGGTAACGAATGAGATTTTACATAAAGTATATTCTAGAAAGGACACTTCATACCTGACCTGAGGAGACTGGGTAAAAGCTGGTGACAGGTTCCCTTTAAAGAGGATCCTTCATAAACACCATATTCTTGGCCTCCTATAATAGGTGACACTCAGCAGATTTTGCCATTGCAAAGTAATTGGTGACATTGCTTTCAGCTCCCAGACTGGCAGGACCACCCACACGCCAGGACCACCCACACGCCAGGACCACCCAGCTGTGGGCATTGATGGTTCAGGATTGGTTGAGGCTGCATTAGAATCATGGGATCGCCACCTGTTATAAGAGTTGGTGGAGATGGTGAATGTTCCTCTTAAGGAGTAGTCTGGGAATATCTGGCCACCAGCAGAGGAGGTATAACATAAAATATAGTAATCCCTATTTACCCTCATTTGTCCTGGCTCATGGCTCTGGTCAATCCCTTTAAATGTTGTGGCATGTGGACCTTTAACTCCATTCCCTACCCCTACGCCATTCTATAATGGACATGATATGGTGAAGCGGTCGTGGTCATCACCTAATCCTAGGCAGATGTGACGCCCCCTCAACCCAAAACTAAGTTCCCTACTGTTCTGCGAACCCCTGAATGGGTTGACTCTACCTTGTAGTTTGTCACTGTTTCCAGCCTATTGCAATGCCCCCACCACATTCCCACCACATTCCCTCTTGCTGTATAACTGCAGCTAAATCCAAAAGAAAGAGTGGAGGGTGTGTATCAAAGTTTAAAGGGAACCTGTCACCACATTTTCACATATACAGCCCTAATAATTGACTGACCCCCTTCTTTTAGCTAAAAATAGTTTACCTTGCATCCATATAAATCAACTTTGTTATATTCCCTGGCCTCAGAGGGGGCGTGTCCTGCTCGACCGGCCCCTCCTATGATCTCCCCATGGCCCATGCCTCTCTTCTGCATGTCATGTGTCCAGGGTGATGCCGTCTAAGGTCATGGGGTAGATATTGCAAAAGTATCTGATCACATGAAATCACAACCGCCTTTTTGGATGAAGGGGAGGCGTAGAATGGCGGAGAGGAAGGGGCAGGAGTAGTCCATGGAGGCTGCTGTGATTGCATGCCATCAGATACATTTGCAACATCTACCCCGTGTATGTAACAGGACCTTAGATGACATCATGCTGGTCACATGGCATGAAGTGACCAATGATGTAACAGAGCTCTCGCTGAAGGTTTCCCATAGCAGTAAGACCTTTCAGTCAGGAACATGGATCCCATGACTAGTGAAGGGCCTCATTGGACTCGCTTAATGTGATGGACTCGCATCAGGTGAGTTGCGCACAAGTTTACAAACTGCTTTTAACATTGCAGCCACGGAAAGAAACCATTTAGGGATAAGGGCGATGCTTTTTAATCCATTTTTAATTAAGTATATTTTGGGGGATGGTTGGAAGGTTCCCTTTAAGGTTCATCTTTTAACTTCAACTTTCTAATGTTCTTCATCCTCCCTTCTTTCTTCCTAATTTGCTTTTCGCTGAATTCCACATTTCTAGCAAGTTTGACAGACTCTGCCGGAGATGTCATTACACAGTTGTCTATGGAGAGGGGAGGGGGAGGAGTGAGTCGCGGCAGCTAGGTCTTGAGACACAGGCAGGAGGTTTTGTCATGAGTGTGAAACTTCCTTCCTAGGGGATAGGAGTCTGTCCATAAGAACCTATGGTTGGTTTAGATCCTCTTTAAGCATCAGGGCGATATTGTAAGGAGGGACTGGATGGACTTGTCTTTGCTCCCATTGGATGCTAATGACCCTGTCACCTTTTGACCTAGGTATCAGTGCCCCCCCCCCTTTCTGTGTCCTATATTTTCTATATGCAGATGTAGTAGTTTGCTTCATCTACCTGAACAGTGAGATTTGCAGGTCCTAGGCAGGTTCGCTGTAAGTAAATCGGAAAACACAGTGATTATGGGCATTCATTGCATTCAAGAGTTAAATAATCCTGCACAAGGCTTCTGTACATAACGCATAGAGTTTTGTTTTTTTTTCCACCTCTTATATGCAGTCATCTGATGTATAAGTTCCTAGAAAGTTAGGAAAAGGGGTTGGTATAATGCAGGTGATGGAATACCTAAAAACCGCCACTAGATGGTGGTGGTGTATTACAGAAAAGAACAGGGAATCTGCTTTACCCTAATAATATGTGACCACCCCTTTAAATTACGGAGTTCACAGTAACCTGTCATGTTACAAAGACCTGTACAAGAGTCACCATGGAGCCCCCACCTTATTATAGTATGTATCCATAGAATAGAGGATAGATAAGGAGTATATTCTATAGATTCAAAGGGGTTGTCATATGTGATCTGGTTATGCCCTGTGCTCCTCTCACATACTTTGTGTCCTCGGGGCACAGGGCTGGCGGTGGACCCTCCACAAACCTATAACTCCGGAGGGGAGCGCCGCTGGTTCATTAGAGCAGTCGCTTCCACCAAACCAATCAGCGACGCCTAGAAATCGCACATTTCATCTCAGTGAGGGACACGGCCGATGACGAGGAAAACCGTAATGAATGGAAACGAGAAACTTGTTTATTTTCCTGCATTCTGATACTTGTGCAGAGTTACTGAAATATTTGAGTAAATATTAAAGAAACTTACACCACAATTTATTGGTGTAGGTGCTTCTTAAAGGGGTTGTCCGGTCTCACCTAGTGTTTCTCGTGACACCCACGATCTTGTATGCAGTGTGAGAAGTCATGCGGTGGTAGAAGCAGCACTTTCCCCTCCCAATAAAGCTCCTTTATATATAATTAATTTTGACCTTACTACCCCTTTAATACCTTTCCTTTAATACACTATCTTATCCCATTACTAATGTCCCCCATGCCCACGTCTTTGAGAAACAAAGCAGAGAATGGGTTAACCTTTTTTTTTTTTTGACAAATCTTCTCTTTGTACAGTGGAATTCTGGTTACCAGCAACAGCCACTAGGGGGAGCTAGAAGCATATAGATGTATACACATGCTTTATAAATAGGGGCAACCTACTGTCTGGCTGCTTCCATGCAGACCTATAGCTAATCATCTGGAATATCATCATAGAATAAAGCTATATAGTTATGTATACGAAGAGCTCCCTCTAGTGGTGGCAATATTCTACTAATTATGTCTGGCAGGCAAGAATCTTCGATAGGAACCTCTATATAAATTTTGAGCTCATATAAGTGTGACTATAGGGCAGTGCCATCTCCTACACCCTAGCAGGGGCAAACATTGCTTCTCTATAGACGGTATACAGCTGTGACCTTACTACGCCGTGGTCAGCCGGGTTGAGCTGCAGTGATGGTTTTCTTGAATTTTTGAGGGTATTTTGATATCTCCATAGCTTCGTACATGTCTGGATTTCATCTCATTTGGAGACTGACCAGACGTCTGTTCCTTCTCCATCATTATACTGAGCTCTAGACTGTCCTCAAGAGACGTTTAGAAGTTAGAAGGATCTGGGAAGGTGTTACAATGGATGTAGCCCCAGTACCGAAGCCTCTATACATCTCACTGTGGTGTAGGTGGATCCTAAAATAGTGACCTATCAATCAACATGAGGTATGTTCTGCCTCTGGTCATGACGAGGTCTGGTGAGGGTCCCAAGAGATTGCACTTGAGGAAGAAGCGATAGCCAGGGGTAGACTCCTATTCATCATTCCTTCTGCTCACACTGACAGCAGTGGTTTCCAAAGACATTAGAGGAGAACCTGCCTCCACCGTGGTGACTTCTGCTGAAACTGGTCAATGCATCCCCAAAAATCTACTGTCCATGAAGATTTATTTAAAGGGGCATGGAAAGTCCAGGTTAGCTCAGTTACTTTGTTGTGGTGGCCCTGGTCCTATATTTTAGAAGGAGCCTCCCCTGTGATTGGGAAGAAGCTAAAGAACCCAGAGGAGATCCTGATTCCAAAAACATCCTGATAGATGAAGTGACTTCTTAGTCCTAGAATCCGGGATAAAGCCATTAGATAGTACAGGCCACCGGAGGCAGGAATAACCGTGATGTACAGGTAAGGAATTGTCATCAAAAATATTACGTGTCCCCCTTCCCCAAAGGACATTGAACATAATAAAGTGTTGGGGTGCGCTTTTTATGGCCATAATAACCCCCACAGTTTGTCAAACTGGGTTAAAACTAAACCTGAATGACCGGAAGCAAAAGAAAACGCTGTGTTATCACTAAAGGAGAACCTCGGGGGCGGAGATGAATACAAAGATCATCTGATTGGTGCATAGACTCTCAGCCTTCTGCTCCGCCCCCTAAGAGCCAGCACTTGATAACACATTGTATAATACTTGCCCTGGCTGCTTCTCTCTAATCTTTTGTGTCCGTTTCTCTTTAAGGTTTTCTTTCCCCTTTAAGGTGTGAATGAATAAATAATTAGGGGGCGTGTGGATATTTGCATTATTTCCGTGCAGGCGTCTGTTTATAGAGGAAAATAGCGCACTCTGCAATCTGAGCTTTATGTCTTCATTATGACGGAGGGAAAACATTGATTGAAAGGCGCAACGTCTGCAACGATGATCCCTCCGCATCGAAAAAGTGAAGAGGAATCCAACGGAAAGCACTAAACTGCGTCTCTCCTAAGAGCCGTGAACAATCTCATAATCCTGCTCATAAAATATTAAGGGCGCACGCTTTCTGCGTTTCTTTGTACAATCAGCAAATTCTCGTAAACTGTGGCGGTAATCAGACGGGAATTGATGGCGTTCGAGGTTTCATCATTCCTGTACACAACACACACGGGCGCACATCCTGCTTTCTCACAGGTCACCTCATGATGGCGCTAGTTGATGACTAGTCACCCTTCACCATGATGATTATTAACCCGCTCCATCAAGTTGCTTTGAATCGTGATAGAACTACAAAACCACTTGATGTGGTTTGAAAGATGAGATTTTTATCTTTAATATGACACCAGCAGTGTTATTCTAGGTGCTATAGAACTCACGATAGGGGCAACTGAAGTGACATTCCCCTCTGCAGCCTCTAAAAGTGGCTCATCTCATTCAAATATGGCTCTTCTCTGCCCATTATTACATGACTTTGGAGGAGATTTTTTCTATAGGTAGTTGATGAGTTTTCATACTGAAGTGAGAATTGTAGAAAAGACATTTCACCCCCTACCTGAGGGGGCTGCTAGTTTAATAGGGTAAAATTGACCCTAGCACCCTAGTCTGCTAGTAATTTGTACCATGGATAAGTTGGTTACTTTGGGCCTTTGCCACTCACTGTTATATTTTAACCACGCCTCTTTGCAACAAGCCACTCCCTCTTGTCTGACAAATTAATCCGACATTTTTGCACAGTTTAGTAAATTTGCCCCATTGTTGTCACCAGCCTTGTCACCACTTAAAGGGGTTGTCCAGAGGATGAAAAACATGTCGGATTCCTTCCTAAAGCAGCCAAGTTTTTTAACCTCGGTACAACCCCTTGTACTTGAAATGAACTTTCTAGAAATCCTTCTTTTATGTAAAATACACATTTGCCTATTAAAATGACCTCCAAAATTATTTGCAAATGAACTTAGAAGAGTCACTTTTTGCCTGAGATGGGTCACCTTCAGAGGCTCGAGGAGTTTCATCACTTCAGATGCCCCTATCTTGGTCTCTATATCAGCTCGGTGTCAGTGTAAATATGAGAATCTCATCTTTCAAGTCGCATGAGCTCCACATAAAGATTCAACTCCTGTCTATGTCATTACCTCCTTGTATTTCCAGTTCTGTAGCTCACAGAACTTTTTAAAATTCTCAACTTTAAAATGAAACACAGTTTTAGTTGCTACAGAACCCAAGATAGGAAGATTTGATGTGATGCTACCCCTCCTAAAATTGAAAATAGAATGCCCATCTAAGCCTTTAACTGCCTGTATCTCCAATTCTGTAGCTCTCAGAACCACACTCCTGATGTCATTTGGAAGCTTAGATTCTTATCTTTACATTGATACCATGGTTTGATATCCTCTTAACCAAAAGCATTGTATTAGCTTCTATAGAGGCTAATATAGTGACGCTTTCCCTCCAGCATCAAAAAGTGACTTACCTCAGATAAAAAGTGACTCGTCTCAGATAAGTTTTCAAATTGAGTTTTAATATAAAAAAGATTGTCACCACTTAACACCCAGTTATTAAAGGGGTGTTGTGTTTTAATCCTCTATTAACGGCTTCATACATGAGCTCAGCCATTATTACGCCATTGTTCTGGGCTCTTTTCCTAATATGGGAGCGCAGATTTCTATCAGTATTTGCTTACAGCGACCTCTGATGACCTTCACTTCCTCTTTTTACAGCAGTTCTGGCCATGGAGCAATAAATGGCCTCTTATATCATCTCCATTCTCCTCCGACTATGTGGGGGCAGAAGGAAAACACAGGAGACGAGCGGGTGGTGACGCAGCCGAATAACAGACCTCACATTCCGATCTGTAAAGAATCTGCTCTTATCCCACATCCCAATCTTTTTGGAACGAGCGAGGCAGAAAAAGCGGAAAGTGTATAAAAAATGAGATTTATCAGAAGTGTCTGAGGTAAAACTGTTCTACTTGCCCATGGGAACCAATCAGAGCTCAGCTTTTATATTCCCACAGCTGTTTATAAAATGAAAGCTGAGCTCTGATTGGTTTCCATGGGCAACTAGAACTATTTTACCTCAGACACTTCTGATAAACCTCCCCCATTACTATATAAGGGGCACATAAGATTGTAACTGACTGTAGGAAGCAGGGGATTCATATAATGAATAATAATATATAAATCGGGTCCTGGGTTCACATCCCACCAGGGCCAATGTTTTTGTAATATTTGGATATGGAAACCACATATTTCCCCCCCAAAAAAACTGGTTATACGTGTGTAATGGTAGGCGGTCCCACTGGAGGGTCCTGAGTCTTCCCCAGCGCATGCACAATGGCGCTCCAAATTCTATGGGACTAATGAACAGAGCAAAGTAGAGCCTGTGAGGTACATGGCCGCTGCATATTCCAAAATAGAGGACATGTGGGTCAGCCATTTACCTCACAGGATCTACTTTCCTCTGTTCATTAGTCCCATAGGCTTTGGAGCGCCATTGTACATGTGTCGTGGTAGACTCAGGACCCTTAAATGGGACCACCATCAACTAGACACATCACCAATCAAGTGTCCATCACATTCCCTTCCGCATTCCACCGCATGGTGGACAGTGATCGGGCCAAATCCCGGCCCCATAGAGGTCTGTGGCACCCAGTCGCGTTCTGGTGAGGACACCGCCCTATAGAGGTCTGTGGCACCCAGTCACGTTCTGGTGAGCACACCGCCCCATAGAGTTTTGTGGCACCCAGTCACGTTCTGGTGAGGACACAGGGTCTGACCGCCAAGCCGGGCGGCCGTGTTACCCAACTATTCCCCCTTGCCAAGTGATAAGCCCAGGATTCGGTTCGGGCGAGCTCAAAGCTGAGGCATAAACCGTATTAGTTAACTATCCAAAAAATAGGTCACGAGTATAAGATGGACGTGGGGGTCCAACACCCAGCACCCCCGATCAGCCCTATAAAGACTAAAGAGAAGTAAATTTTCAACATTTATCTTAAGGTTCACTTACTTCTCTTACAAGTGTAGTACTTGTGGGTAGGACTCCTGGGACCCCCACCTGTTACAAGAGTGGGATTCCCTGTGGGATTGAAGCAGAACTGGGGGACTACCAAAGCTTGGGACCCCAGTTCTTGTTATCTAGACGTCAAACCCAAGTGATCACAGAATGAAAAAGTAAATGAACCCCCAGTAATGACTTGGATTTCTGCACTGATTGTCATCCATAACAGACTGACACTGGGGCTTATTTACTAAGGGTCCCACAGAACGCACTTTCGTTGGATTTTCGAAATTTTCGGGATTTGCGCAGCTGTGACAGGTATTCAACTGGGGATTGGGTCACGCGTGATCGGATTTTGGCGCAATTGTGACGACTTTCACGTGACAGAAATCGGGTGGGCAGACAATCCGATGGATTCGGACTGAGTGCGGGATTTAACTTTAAAATTGTCGCAAGACAATGCACTTACATGCACCGGGAACAAGAAGGTGAACTCCAGCGGACCTGAGCAGGGAGCGACACATGCAGGATATTGGGCGCACGATTTTAGTGAATTGCGGCAAAGTTCACCCTCGTCAGACAACTCACAGCAGGGATCACGCAGGACCGGGTAAGTAAATGTGCCCCATTGTGACGAAACAAATAACCCACAGACGCTTGTACTCCTAAGCCGTACATTTCCAGGGACCTATAGAAACGGCTCCGATGTTTTTTGATTCCCAATGTGCCTCCGGATCTGTGGTCGTGTCTGGTCGTTTTCCGAGATCTTCTTCGTTAGCGCTTTGCTCCCATCTGATCTGATTAACAAACGGCTGAAGTCGGAGGCCTGAATGGACGCGGCGGAGATATTAAAGGCTATTGATTTTGAAGTCTCCATAGAAAATAGAACATTCCTGCTTTCTGGATGAAATCATCCGGCTAAATTGTGTGTAAATCCTTTCCCCGTCCCCTCTGCAGATACATCATTCCTAATGGGCCTCTGGCAGCAGTCGGAGGATAAAGCTGCAATCTTCAGTATGACCTCCCCAGGGAACACTAGTCCGGATGGCCAATGGCCAACAACCCCCAACCCCACACAACAGAAACCAGACCCCCGTCTCTATGACCTATATTATTCCAAGTATGGATCTCGTGAAGTATCAGTGTCCCTGTCCTAAACACATAGGTCAATGTACAATCCTATACACAGTAAGAAAAAAAAACTAAAATATCAACACAAAAGATGTGTTTTTTACCTATTAGGATTGGATAGTGCCCCTTGTCTCTTGTAAACAAAATATGATGTATAGGGATTCGATTATTTCAGGGTCCAAACACCCATTTTTATAATTTTTTCATCAAATCTTAATTTTCTTGTTATGGGGGTTTGTTTTTGCAGGACAAGGTCGAATTTTTCAATGGCACCATTTACTTTTTTTTGCAAACTTTGCTCCCATTATGTTCTGGCTTGGACCATAGGTGGATATACCGGTGGGCCCCTAAGCTCAGTGGGCCCCCAGACCCTCCATGGGCAGTGCATGACATAAGGTCAAGGCAAGAGACCTTCCGCAGGGAGGAGATCAGTCTACGGCAAGGCTAGGAAGAAAACTACAATTTAAAATTAGACTTGGCTACTTTTTAGTAAATGGGTCTGGTAATATTTTCATGATGGACATTTATGTGCCATAGCCCTGTGTGATTGTACACCTTTAAGTTTGTGCCCTCCATTCTTCTAATAGAGAACTCCAAATACTCTGCATTCACTTAGGGTTGGGGATAAAATGCTGACTGCCTGTAGCCACCACTAGAGGGAGCAGAAGAGCTTAATGCATACTGATTACCCATAGAAATCTACAATAACTCTCTATGCTCATCAGCTCCCCCTAGTGGTGCTGAGAATTTGATCATTTAAAGGGGTGGATCATTTGGGGTTTTTATTTTTTTCTTTAATGTGCCTGAAACAGCACTGAATCCAGTCAATGTTGTGCGGACTGTAAGGACCTACTTCCTGTCAGCCATATTTAATTTTATAGTCACTTCCATAGAAGACAGTCACAGTAACATTTTTTTTTTCCTTTCATTAAACCTACGCAAGGAATGCTGGGAAGAGAGATTCTATGCTGTGACTGACTAAAGTTGATGCCAAGCATGGGTAATAATGTGGAAAGCTTCCAGGGTTCCAAAGCCACCCAAACCACCCATCATGCACGGTGGTTGAGTGAGTAGCACTACATCCTTGCAGCGCTGTGGTCATGGGTTCAAGTCCCATCCAGGTCAACATCTGCAAAGAGTTTGTATATTCTCTCTGTGTTTGCGTCGGTCTCCTCCGGGTTCTCTGGTTTCCTCCCACACGCAAAACATACTGGTAGGTTGAACCCCATGGGGACAGGGACCAATTTGGAAAGCTCTGTGCAGCGCTGCAGAATCTGTGTGCGCTACATAAATAAAGGAATTATTATAATACTGTATCCTATAGAGATACTAAAAAAGGGCCTCCAGCACTCATATATGCAAGAACCTCTCTAGGTCCTCCAAAGGTCCTTGAACCTGCAATGCTGAAAGAAAGCAAAAGGTATCAGCACCCCCCCCCCCCCCTCACCCCCACTGTCCCCTAACAATACCTGATGTAGCAGAGCTCAGCTGTGCATGACCATCACATGATACATGAGGTTACAGTATGCGAGTTTTGACTTGACTACCATTAACACGAAAATTAGACTTGGCTATCGATTATCCCGGCTCCTCTATTGATTAACTGGTCCTCGGCAAATTAAGCGTGGAAGAAGCAGATGGGCCATAATGTGCACAAATGTAAAGCCGTGCACTTAGGTAATGCCAATAAAATAGGAGGAGATGTGGGATAGATAAGCCGGGCTGACAGGCAGATGGGTGCAGGTGGTGGGGACGCAGATGTCACATCGTGTAATAATGAGTAATGGTCACTGTCATGTACAGGATCAGCACACTCATGTCCCGCTGCTGCCATCCCCAGGGTCATTCATAATGGACAGGTACCTGGTGTGTTAGACCTGAGTGTAACCCATAGAGTCTACAGGTGACTATGGACTTTACTCTTTGGGATAACCCACCGCCATGCTGTAGGGATCCAAAAAAATTGGGTCCAATATAAAAGTGTCCCAATTGTCCTAAACATTCATGAAGTCAAATACTATCACATACTTTAATACCAAATCAACATGTTATAGTGACAGGTCAAGGTTGGGAAAATTTCCCCGGCCAGGTCTGAGGTCTTATAGGATTCTATGTAGTGGAACCGCAACGTTGTTAGGGAACATTGCCCTCGAAGGGGCAGGTGGAGGGTTAAGAAAAACCCTAATGGGGTTCCTGGAAGGTCTGAATTCCAGGACTCCAGACAGCAGGACCAGGAACGTAAGTAGGAGAGGCACGGCCCCATTGCAGACTCCGCAAAATATAGATATATTTACTGAAACATTTGTTACAATCAAACACAGTATATATACAGCATATAAAGCTATGCATCATATACACACATACATACAGTATATACACAGCCAATACACCAGAGGCCAGGGACCCCCGACACTACGGGCCCCATAGCAGCCACTATGGCTGCTACTGCTGTAGTTACACCCCTGACCAGGAAATGGAATATCTCCAGTGTTTGGAGAACTGGGAGAAATAGCTTGAAGACTTCATGAATTGTTTTATTGAACCCCCATTATACCAAAAAGGCTCCAGCCCCAGCAGAGTTCTGGGACCTTTAAAGGATCGTTTCCCTGAAACTTCAGTAAGAAGTCTATAGAGGGTTAAGTTGGAGGGAGAAAAATGGATATGAAATAGATAGATATGAGACAGATAGACAGATAGATATGAGATAGATAGATAGATAGATATGAGATAGATAGATAGATAGATAGATATGAGATAGATATGAGATAGATAGATAGATAGATAGATAGATAGATAGATAGATAGATAGATAGATAGATAGATAGATAGGAGATAGATATTAAATAGATAGATATGAGAATGATAGATAGATAGATAGATAGATAGATGGATATGAGATAGATAGATAGATATGAGATAGATAGATAGATAGATATGAGATAGATAGATAGATAGATAGATATGAGATAGATAGATAGATAGATAGACAGGAGACAGACAGATAGATATCAGATAGATAGATAGATAGATAGATAGATAGATGGATATGAGATAGATAGATAGATAGATAGATAGATAGATAGATAGATAGATAGATAGATAGACAGGAGACAGACAGATAGATATGAGACAGATAGATATGAGATAGATAGATAGATAGACAGGAGACAGACAGATAGATAGATAGATAGATAGATAGATAGATAGATGGATATGAGATAGATAGATAGATAGATAGATAGATAGATAGATAGACAGGAGACAGACAGATAGATATTAGATAGATAGATAGATAGATATGAGATAGATAGATAGATAGATATCCAGACATTAGAAGACTGCAGCACTCCAAAATAGTTATCTAATATAGATAGAAAAGTCAGATATAAGATAGATAAATATAGGAAGGACGGATCGATGGATTATGATTGACTGATGATAGATGTAATATTGATGGATAGATACATTGATATTAAATAGATATGAGATAGACAGATAGATGACAGACAGATATGATAGATATTAAATCAATAGATGATATATAAATATAGGAAGGACAGATAATAGATGAATAATCGGATACACTGTATGATTACTCTGTATGATCTCTATGATTGCCTCCGTGCAGTGTTCTCCTTCTTGTGATGTGATTTCCTCGCTGTATTTGCGGCTCCTGTACACTTTTCCATTTGACACATGCACTTTCCTGGTTTTACGGCTTCTGTGTGATCTGGAACATTTAATTTATAGATAGACCCGGCTGCATACAAAATCTATCGTCATCCACTGGAGATTTACAGGTTTTTTCTTCTTTAATTTATAGGATTTTTTACACTTTTACTGGTGTGGAATTATGTGCTGCAGGAGTTAAGATGTGTTTGCTACAGCCTGGTGTCAGCTCCGGGCCTGAGAGATATATAGCAAATCCATAGGAGAGGTCCAATTTATACCGCGCAGGGAAAAGACCGAAACAAATATTATCCCTGATTTCTTTCCGTGCGGGGGGAATTCTTCATGTAGTCTCCGGGATAATGAGATATTATAAGCCGAGCGCATGGATATCCATCTTATTATAATCCGATTCCATCCACTTTCCAGGAAAAAATGGGAAATTGAAACTATTTGTAGTATTCTAATTCTGCAGCGTAGACAATTTTGTAAAGTACAAAGGTCTGATCACGAGGGTCCGACTGCTTGGACCTCCAATAATTGTGAATCATGTCCAGTACTTGTATTGTACAATGGTCGCGCATGTTCAACAATGGTCGCGCATGTTCAACAATGGTCACGCTGCAGTTGAATCCAGTCTTGATGGGACTAACAACTGAGGATCTGACCGCCAGGACCTTCAGTAATCCCGACTACAGGGGTCCCATGTCCATTACTTGAATTAAACAATGGTCGCGCATGTGCTCTGCAGTTCAACCTAGATTCAGCGTGCATGCGCGTCTTGATCAAATATAGGATGTGCCATGGCCAGAACTTACTAGTGGTTAAAGTTTCACTGATGTCTAAATCCTTCACATACACTTGAATGATAAAATATTTGTTTCTGACAGGTACCACTAGAGGGAGCTTTACTGGATACTGATTTGTTGTCGGTCCCATGCAGTAAACTCTAGTGAATGGAGAAGTGGCTGTGCTTGCGCATGCAGAGTTCTCCTCATTATCTTTTATGGAAGCTCTGAGAGTAGCTAGACAGGAAGGCTTGACTATCCTCAGAACAAACAAAGTAGTTAACGAAGCGACCCGCGCATGCGCATCCACATCCACTGCAGCCATGAGTCAGGGGTTATTATTAAGATGAATCATGGTTTAGTCTGTGTGATTGATATGGCAGCTCTTGTTTTCTGTTCCTTTTATTGGCTTCCTATCGGCCTATTGCTTTTGAAAAATTGTGGGCACAAAGGGAGGGGGGTATTTATTGCAGCTTGTACAACTCAATACAGGGGTACCAGCCATGATTTAGTCCAGATTCTCCGCACAGAGTCAGGAATTTTGACTACTCTGCCCTATTCGCCGGTTGGGTGGAAAGGGGGCGGGGCTATGTAGGGGGCTGACACAGGATAGGGACGCCCTTCATCTGTGCACTGGCTATTGACTGCACCAGGTTTGGGCACTGTCTATAGCAAGGCTCTCCGCCAGACCGGACCTGCTGCTGAGTGAGGAGCATGATGTGGTCAGCAATTGCACCCACGGTGGTGGTGGGAGATTTGGACCATATTCTGGCGCATGATGATACACCCCTTCCCCTACAATATTCCTATGCCACATTTTTTTATGTATACCCTCTTTTAGATGGTCAACAATTTCCTGTATTCAATTTCCTATATACTGACCTACTCCTAATACAGACGAGCAGGAGAATATAAAATAAGTTTGGCAGGCTGTGTATTATAAATCTCAGTGAAGAAAGCAGTGGAGTGATTTATGATACTTAGACTGCCAGATATCAATGAAGGTTTTATGAGATTTTCTGACTTATATTTGCCAATACTGTGGGGGTCTTCCCATATATATTAGGCATATTTATTACACATTTCCAAAACGTTCCCCTATTTGTACCGTATAGACTCCCATAAAGTTGTATTAACACCACATGGTGAGGATGATGGCTGTGTAGTAAACTTCCCCTTTAATTCTGCGTAGGCTCGTCCCATAAGGAAACAAACGAGAATATTTTTTTTTTTCCCCAGTTTGTGGAGAATTTCTGCTTATGCCATCCATTAGAGATGCTGAAGTTTATTGTCTCATAACAGAGCAGATTATGTCTCAGTGAATATATGTTTATGGGTAATAAAAAGGAATATATAAAGATTAGTATGCAGGACGCTCTGACTCTATTGTAATGGGATTCATAATTTTTAACTCCACAAACACAAAATCAGCATTTTTTGAACCCATTAATCCGAAAAATAATGTGTGAGAAGCCATTAATAACCTTTCTGTTTTTCTCTGAAAGGGAAAACAACTGACGGAGGGGCCGGGGGGGGGGGGGGCGGCATTTACATGAATGTATACATGATAACGGGATAAATATTATACCGCCCTGACTGAGTAATGCCGCCATACAGAATCAGCCCTGCCCATGCTGTATACATCACACCAGAGAGAGCAGGGAAAGGGTCCCATCTGATGCATAAGGTGGTCCCAGGAACTTGTACCCCCACCCATATGTATGAGACAAACCCTGATCTATGGGATGGGTATTACAAATATTCCATTATCACAACCCAAACCCAGATTCTTCTATGCAGACGCCTCAAACAAATTTATGCCTATTAATTATCCATCTATAATCTATCTTAAATTTATTTATCTTTCTAACTCATATCTAGCCATCACGTATCTATTTATCCCTCTATAATCTATCTATCTATCTATCTCATATCTATCTATCTATCTATCTATCTATCTATCTATCTATCTATCTATCTATCTATCTCATATCTATCTATCTATTTGCCCATGTAAAATGTGATAAATGAACCGCTATATTTATCTTATCATTCTATCTATATATCTATCTTCCTACCTGCCTATAAATCTCATATCTATCTATCTATCTATCTCATATCTATCTCATATCTATCTCATATCTATCTATCTCCTATCTATCTATCTATCTATCTATCATCTATATATCTATCTATCTCCTATCTATCTATCTATCTCCTATCTATCTATCTATCTATCTATCTACATACGTTGAGAAATTAGGCAGCACTCCGGTGGTATCGTGCAAAAAGTGGTTTTCTTTATTCCATGTCTTTAGAAAAATACAGCAAATAGCAACGTTTCGACTCCCACGGAGTCTTTTTCAAGCTGTCTATCTATCTATCTATCTAAATCTGAAAAAACAAGGCAGCACTCCAGTTGAAAAGTGAAAAAGTTGGAAGGGTTTATTCCAAAACCAGCGACGTTTCGGTGTTTATCACCTTTTTCAAGCAATGTGTAGATACAAATGGACAAACTTATATACCCTTAGTGGGAGGGTTTACAAAACGTGACATCATAGAAACATGTGCAAATCCAAAGTTAATTATGCAAACAACATTATCATAAATAAAGTGCTAGTGCATTAAAATACATATAAAAATTCATCTCATAATCACATGTGTATATATTATTGTCATGTAACTGATTACCGGTGTCCGGCGTCTCCCTATTTCCATACTAGCGATAATGTGTCTGTTCGCGTCTCTAAGACACTACCGCGCATGACCGGAAGTCTACTGGATGTGCGCATGCGTGGATGATAAAATGAAGTGGATCGTGGCCATATTGAGAAAGGTAATCGCAACATTCCTATGCCGATACACGACTGGCAAAAAACGGGTCAATGTAAATGCAATATATTGCATATATTGCATTTACATTGACCCGTTTTTTGCCAGTCGTGTATAGATATATACATGTAAGTCTGTTACCGGGACTGCCGAGTGCTTGCACCCCCCCTTATCAGGGGTTATTCTAACACTGTGCTGCTGTGGACTTTTTATTTCATCTATCTATCTATCTATCTATCTATCTATCATCTATATATCTATCTTCCTACCTGCTTATCTATCTTATATCTATCCATTATCTATCTATTATCTATCTCATATCCATCCATCCATCCATCCATCCATCTTCATAGAATCCCTGTACCTATCTCTGTGATTCATCTGCATCCATCTCTTAGCATAGAGTACATGGACATCCCATATGTAGTAATAAATCTCCGGCTTGTGATAGGATGTATTTCCGGTGGCTCAGCAGACATTGTACAGTCAGTTCACAGCAATCCTGGGTGAAGGTTACATATATTATACTGTAACGTGTGGGAAGAATGTTCCATGCCTGACTGCCTTTTCCTTATTGTTATACCATGTGTTATTCTGCAGAGAGCTTCTCCTATGGCATTACCCCCATGTTATTAGAGGTGTCTTCTCACTTATGATAATGCAGTGAAATCAACCTGAAGGATCCATCCTGCGACAGAAAAACAAATGTGTGGCTACTTTAAAGGGGGACACTGTGTACAAACCTGATTTTAGAGGGGCTGGTTTCAGCGTTTGTATTTATCTAGAGCAGTGGTGGCGAACCTATGGCACGGGTGCCGGAGGTGGCACTCAAGCCATCACCCAGCACAAAGGTCTCCATTCAGGACTAAAGACCTGAATCAAGGAGGTGTGGACAGAGCTTGATTATCATTGTAGCCCCTTCTCCGGACCTTTGATCCATCCTGTTAAGAGGACTTTAAAGGGAAACAACAATAATAATCCGAATTTCTCCTTATTTCTCCTGTATTGCCAATACTTTTGAATCCTGTTACTTTAAATTGCCATTTGGCACTTTGTGAAAATCATGGGGCTTTTGCTTGTAGTTTCGGCACTCGGTCCCTAAAAGGTTCGCCATCCCTGATCAAGAGGTTCTGGACAGAGATGTGAAGTTCAGTATTTTAGGAGGACCTTAATAATTTAGTGTCTGTATTTGCTTTGGGCTGAGTCCGGTGTTGGGGCTGTAATAATAACTGGTTTGGGGTCTCTATTCAGGATCTGGTCTGGGGTCTGAATTATTATTAGTTATAGAGAAAGAATAGATGTGGTAGGAAGAGGACAAAGATGTCTCTGCACCAAACTCTGTAGACGTTGTCATGGTGGTCTGGACTAGATGAAGAAGAAAGAGAGCATGGACAATGAAAAATGTGGTCCAGTTTAGAGTCCTGTAATACATCCTGTAGGTAAGAGCTTTGAGGTGGGTGAAGATCACTGCAGAATGGAGGGGACAATGATGTCTCAGCACCAAACTTTCCAGTTTTCAGTAGAAGTGATCATGGTGGTCTGGATAGGACGAAAGAGAAAGTGGACAAATAAAAAGATTGAATGTTCCTTGTAGAGTTCTTTATTGAATCCTCTACGATAGAGAATGAGTTTGTGGTCTAGATGAAGAAGAGAACATGGACAATGTCAAAGAGCGAAAGTTCAAGTCCTATTTAGTGTCCTCTAATAAATCCTTTAGGTTAGAGATATGAGGGCTTGGCCTGGTGATATCTCCTCAGCAGCAAACTCTCCAGTTTTTGATAGTTATGGTCATCTGGGCTAGATGAAGAACAAGAGAAAGTGTAAAATCAAAAAGAGTGGAAGTTCAAGGCCCATTTAGTGTCCTCTAATAAATCCATTAAGTTAGAAGCATGAGGGCATACGGTCTGGTGATATATGGATGCAGTAGGGAGGAGATGTCTCCAGTTTTCGGTAGAAGTCACCATGGTGGTTTGGACTGGAAGAAGAAGAAAAAGAAAGTTGAAAATCAAAAAGAGTGAAAGTTGAAGCCCCATTTAGAGTTCTCCTTTGAATCCTCTAGGTTAGAGCTATGAGGTCATTGTCCAGATGAAGAAAGAGAAAGCTAAAGATGAAAAAGAGTGAAAGTTCAAGTCCAATCTAGTGTCCTCTAATAAATCCATTAGGTTAGAGCTATGAGGACATGGTCTGGTGACATCTCCTCTTTGTTGAAATGACTGTAGTAGGGGGGGAGGTAATGATTATAAATAAGCAGAAAACTTGTCGAGAAACTAGTAGAAGTCATCATGGAGGTCTGAACTGGAAGAAGAAAACGAAAGTGAACAATCAAAAGGAGTGAAAGTTCAAGTCCCACTTAGAGTCCACCATTGAATCCTCTAGGTTAGTGCTAGGAGGACATGGTCTGGTGACATCTACTCTTTGTTGACATGACTGTAGTAGGGAGGGGATAATGATGTTGCTGCTGAAAACTCCAGTTTTTAGTAGAAGTCGTCATGGTGGTCTGAACTGGAAGAAGAAGAAAACGAAAGTGAACAATCAAAAGGAGTGAAAGTTCAAGTCCAACATAGAGTCCACCACGGAATCCTCTAGATTAGAGCTATGAGGACATGGTCTGGTGATATCTCCTCTTTGCTGAAATGACTGTAGTAGGGAGGGGATAATGATGTCGCTGCTGAAAACGCCAGTTATTAGTAGAAGTTGTCATGGAGGTCAGAACTGGAAGAAGAAGAAAAAAACTAAAATGAACAATCAAAAAGAGTAAAAAGTTCAAGTCCTTGAAGTCCACCGTTGAATCCTCTAGGGTAGAGCTGTGAGGGAATGGTCTGGAGATATTTCCTCTCTCTCTCTGCATGCACCGTTAAGGTTCTGTTCACATTTCCTTTATAGACACTTTAGGCTTCCTTTACGTTGTTGGACAAATATAGAGCAGCATGTGGTATTATTTTTTTTCCACCGTTTATGATGGAATATATGACAGAGGCTTCGAACCGAGTCTGGAACACAGATGTGAGCGTAACCTCTGCTGCCATCATCTTACACACAGGCCCCATCATCAATATGTCTTGGTACATGAGAAATAACCTAAAAAGTGATAAACTGTCAGGTTCAGACCCCTTCTCATGCTCCCCCCCCCCCCCCCCACGGTCTGTGCTCACTTGAGGCTTCAGTCATGTGGTGTTGACATGTGAGTCCCAGGAACAGGAGCGGCGGTGGATCGATGAGATGAAATACAGGACTCACCCAAATTTTCTGACAATTAAAGGGTTAAACTAAAAACTTTGCATATGTTTTAAATGTACGAAAGTTTAATTCTACTGTAAAACAAACAGAAATAATAAAAATTCCAAAGCAAATGATAACTTTGAAAATTGGTTATTTAAAGGGGGTTTACCAGACCCCAAATCACCCACCAAGTAAAACCAACATTGTGTAGAGCACTTTATAAGCTTTCCAGATATACTTTCCCTGTTTGTGAGAAATCTGTCAATCCAGAGATAATTCCATAATTATCTTTATGCAAATAAGCTTCTCAGGGGCACTGGGGGTGGGGCCACGTCTGCAGGCGCCCCTGTTTCCATCTTTCCATGTTATCCATTACGACTGACCATTTACTCAGTGTTTGACATTGTGCCATAGAAGTAAGGTGTAGAAAGATAAAACAAATGGACTTGACCCCGCCTCCAGTGCTCTGGATAGCTCATTTGCATATACACCAAACTCAAGTTTTCTCTGATACGACATATAGCTTTGAAACGGGAAAGGTATATCTGGAAAGCTTATAATGTAGCCTACACTATGCTGGTATTAGCTGGTCAGGGATTTGGGAGCTGCTAGACTCCCTTTAACAACAACTATTTTTATGCATTTTGAGCTGTAGAAAGGTTTTATTTCAACAAAAAAAAAACATTTGGGCAAAGAACATACACATTTTACTATTTCTGCTGATTTATTTTATTAAATATTATTATATCATAATAAATTATTATTTTATTTATTATTATTATTGTTATAAATAATATTATAAATATTATTATTTTATTTTATTTGAAAGTTACTCGCCCCATATATTGTTCCAAAAATATATATTTTTTTAAAATATTATTTTATTATTATTATATTTTATATTATACAAATATTTAGATTTTTTTTTTTTTGCAAACACATACATATATTTTTTTATATTCTATATTTTCATATAACTGTCAGTGCAAATGATTCTTACATAAGAAAAATAATTTAAAAAAAAGATTCAATATGATTTTTAAATAATTGCAATTTTTTTTTTTTTTTTAGAGCAGTGGCCCCCTAGTGGAAATCGGAGGTAATATTATAATGTATTTCAGGTTTTAGCATTCAGGCTGTAATTCCGGTATTATAAGTTATAATAACACAATGTTGTCATCTATAATGGGTTCCCACTGGATGTTCATGGTATTGCAGCGCTGTTACATCATTTTCAAAAGAGCTGCAATACCAGGCATGACCTAGGGACAGGGGAGGCGCTGTTCTCGGATATAATCAGCTCTTTTTTTTTTTAATTTTAAAATTTGCTAAATTTCATAAAAACTGAAATGTTGAGTCATATTTGACAACTTTAGTGCAAAAAGAGCTTGCCGTACTTTTTCTGCCACAGACCATGAAAGGGTTAAAACGAGTTTGCTTCATTTATGGATCATTGTTTTGCTTAAGATTTTGTTCCAATTCTAAATGAATTTATTGGAAATTCCTAAAAAACAAAGGTTTATTGGTACATTGTCTCCAAACACAAGTTTATTCTCGGATCATTATGGCCACTAGGTGGCAGCATTTTCTTGCTGTATACACAGATACAAGCTCCTGAGCCTGGGGTAGAGCCATAGTCACTCCGTGTGCCGCCATATGGTGCTCTGTATTATGGAATTATACTCCGCTGGAAGAAGCACAATCCCAGAAGATGGCCGGGATCACACCGCACTATTACCATGTGCATGAAACTTCCTTATTATTGGAGCACTTAAAGGGGTTTTCCAAGTAAAAAATATTGGCAAACTATTCCAAGGATAGGTGATCGATATCACATTGGTGGCGTCCGACACATAGGCACTTCCACAGATCAGCTGTTCTAATATGAATAGAATGGAACAGGAAGCAAACAGCGCCGCTCTCTGATTAGTGGCCAGACCTGGTTACTGCGGATCACCTCACTTTCAAACATTAGCTATGATGCAGTGACCTGGTTCAGCCACTACACAGATAACGGCGCTGTCTGCTTCCTGTTTCCTTATCTGTTCTCAGGTTAGTGGCTGATCTGTGGGGGTTTTGGGTGTTGGACCACCATAACTAATATTGAAGACGTGTTCCATGCCAATGTGATTTTTTTTGGAAACCCCCTTTAAGTTGTGCAGTTTATATCCCACCACCCTATTCAGCGACTAATCATCTGCCCTCTTGTGTTCAACAGTTTGATGATGGTTTCCATCCAGGGGTGTAGCAGGACTGTCCTGGACCTTGGACAAGTATCAAACTCCTTGGGTGGCCATGGACTGTATGAAAATTGTATTGGTTTGACTGCATTTGGTACCAGAACCAAGCTGGTAAAGGGGGAAAGAAACCTTCTTTCGGCTTTTAGTTCTGGAGTTTAAGGACCTTTGGAGGACCTTTGAAGGTCCTGGTAGGGCTCTTGTATACATGTGTGTTGAAGATGGCACATGTGTATGAAGATTTCAGTACTGGAGGTCCCTTTCTTTACAGAGCAGGATCAAACTTGGTGGGTGGTTTTGGTAGACGTTTTGGGCCCCGGGCGGCCACCCAAAACGCCCCTTTGTAATCTGCTTAATCAAATATCCTCTGTACACATAGCGGATGTACAACTACTTTGCCTTCATCTCGCTGCGGTGTCATCTCCACGTTCCCAATATTTTCGCCTGACAGTGCTCAGAAATCTGCGGAAACCATCAGCGATCGGATCGGGTCCTTTTCCATTAAAATGCCATTTTGCATTAGTCCTGAGACGGTCCTCGCTCCGTGATTTGTGTCCTTGTATTCTGACATCTCTGCCACGTAGCAGGAATAGCAGATACTTGATGTATAGACCCTGTAGGCGACGCTTATAAGGACGGTAAAGACGCTTTATGGTTGCGACGCCCAATTACCGGCAGGTAATGACTTGACCGTTCCATCACTCAATGTATTTTCCTTATTACGTGTGGATGTGACAGTATATGGCGGTATTATATGGCAGCGCAATGTAGATTGAGTTATTGGACTCGGTGACCCGTGGAGTTGCCTGCTGGTAATTGGGAAGGGCCACACTTACAAGTCAATGGCCGCCCTGTGATTCGGTGAATGGGCTCAATCCTTATTCCCCCCTGTGACTACAGCGCCATTCATGTTGTCATTATCTCTGATAAATGCCTGACGTCCTCCGTGTCCTCCTCCAACGTGATTGTCTCAGCCGTGTCCTGATAGAGAGAACATCACACAGGTGTATAGGAGGGGTATATATAGGGGGGGTCATACAGAGAATCAGCAAATATTATTAGACATCACTGTGTGCATTATACTTGTTCTATGACATCACTGTGTGTATTATCCCTGCACTGTGACATCACTGTGTGTATTATCCCTGTACTGTGACATCACTGTGTGTATTATCCCTGTACTGTGACATCACTGTGTGTATTATCCCTGTACTGTGACATCACTGTGTGTATTATCCCTGCACTGTGACATCACTGTGTGTATTATCCCTGTACTGTGACATCACTGTGTGTATTATCCCTGTACTGTGACATCACTGTGTGTATTATCCCTGTACTGTGACATCACTGTGTGTGTTATCCCTGTACTGTGACATCACTGTGTGTATTATCCCTGCACTGTGACATCACTGTGTGTATTATCTGTGTACTGTGACATCACTGTGTGTATTATCCCTGTACTGTGACATCACTGTGTGTATTATCCCTGTACTGTGACATCACTGTGTGTATTATCCCTGTACTGTGACATCACTGTGTGTATTATCCCTGCACTGTGACATCACTGTGTGTATTATCCCTGCACTGTGACATCACTGTGTGTATTATCCCTGTACTGTGACATCACTGTGTGTATTATCCCTGTACTGTGACATCACTGTGTGTATTATCCCTGTACTGTGACATCACTGTGTGTATTATCCGTGCACTGTGACATCACTGTGTGCATTATCTCTGTACTGTGACATCACTGTGTGTATTATCCCTGTACTGTGACATCACTGTGTGTATTATCCCTGTACTGTGACATCGCTGTGTGTATTATCACTATACTGTGACATCCCTGTGTGTATTATCCCTGTACTGTGACATCACTGTGTGTATTATCCCTGTACTGTGACATCACTGTGTGCATTATCTCTGTACTGTGACATCACTGTGCGTATTATCCCTGTACTGTGACATCACTGTGTATATTATCCCTGTACTATAACATCACTGTGTGCATTATCTCTGTACTGTGACATCACTGTGTGTATTATCCCTGTACTGTGACATCACTGTGTGTGTTATCTCTGTACTGTGACATCACTGTGTGTATTATCCCTGTACTGTGACATCACTGTGTGTGTTATCCCTGTACTGTGACATCACTGTGTGTATTATCCCTGTACTGTGACATCACTGTGTGTATTATCCCTATACTGTGACATCCCTGTGTGTATTATCTCTGTACTGTGACATCACTGTGTGTATTATCTCTGTACTGTGACATCACTCTGTGTATTATCCCTGTACTGTGACATCACTGTGTGTGTTATCCCTGTACTGTGACATCACTGTGTGTATTATCCCTATACTGTGACATCCCTGTGTGTATTATCTCTGTACTGTGACATCACTGTGTGTATTATCCTGTACTGTGACATCACTGTATGTATTATCCCTGTACTGTGACATCACTGTGTGTATTATCCTGTACTGTGACATCACTGTATGTATTATCCCTGTACTGTAACATCACTGTGTGTATTATCCCTGTACTGTGACATCACTGTGTGTATTATCACTATACTGTGACATCCCTGTGTGTATTATCTCTGTACTGTGACATCACTGTGTGTATTATCCCTGTACTGTGACACCACTGTGTGTATTATCCCTGTACTGTGACATCACTGTGTGTATTATCTCTGTACTGTGACACCACTGTGTGTATTATCCCTGTACTGTGACATCACTGTGTGTATTATCTCTGTACTGTGACATCACTGTGGTCCTTGCTTCTTAAATATTTGCTTCTCCTCCCTCCTCTGTCTCCTGCCTCTGATGCTAATGCTTGTCCTCCACAATAGACCTCATGGTCTCCTCTACTTGACCAGAGAGCCCTCCCTCAGGGGCTGCAGCACATATGTCCTGCTTCCAGGGTAATTGATGAAATCCATCTAACAATAGACATTAGTGAGATGTTCCTCCTGCAGAGCCTCTTAGCCACAAGCAACTTTCTCAGCCTCCCCTGGAAGGGAGAGTGGGCGTGTCCTGGGCGGGGCCAGGGTGGCTGTATGCAGATGAGTGGGCGTGGCGGTGGCAGCATGCCTCTCCCTGAGGGGACTGGTGGGAGCCTGTGTGTAGCTTTGGGGATAGTTACTCTGGAGGGAAGCGGAGGCAGAGGCAGGCAGGGGGCAGCTACAAGGAGAAGCATCATCTCTACAACTAGCACAGGAGCACAGCTCCCATCATCCCCAGGACTACACTTTGTGGAATACCTGCTTCTTTGGAAGATGCTTTCTCAAGTTGATTGCATTGTGTCCTGAGCTGCCACCCAGGAAGTGACCATCAGTGGTGCTCAGCCTGGTCCTCCAGCCTTTGGATGTGATCCTATCCCTACAGTGTGGACCTCCAGCAGCTCCTCTCCTCCTGCCTGCAGCAGCTCCTCTCCTCCTGCCTGGGATAATACAGCAGCTCCTGAGATCAGTGCCAGGGCTGGGGACGGGCACCGGGCTGTGCTCATGTTTGGCATCCAGGAAAGCATCCAGAGGAGCGGGAGCAGCATGAAGGAGGAGCCCCTGAGCGGCGGCATGAACGCGGTGCGGACCTGGATGCAGGGAGCCGGGGTGCTGGATGCCAACACCGCCGCCCAGAGGTAGGTCCCTGCCCGGAGGGTGCCTGCAGGGGGCCGACCACAGGGCACAGGGCACTACAGCTCAGCTGTGCTCCAGCTCTCAGATCTATTCATCCATCTATCTCCTATCTATCTATCTATTTATCTATCTATCTCCTATCTATCTATCTATCTCCTATCTATCTATCTCCTATCTATCCATCTATCTATCTTATCATGTATCTATCTATCTTATCATCTATCTATCTATCCATCTATCTATCTCCTAAATATCTATATCGATCCATCTATCTATCTATCTATCCCCTATATGTCTGTCTGTCTATCTATCTCATATCTATATATTTATCTATTCATCCATCTGTCTATCTATCCATCTATCTATCTATCAGTTTATCTATCTTTCTATCTATCTACATATGTATCTATGATCTTTCAGATTTATCCATTTCATTATCTAGCTACCTCATATATATCTTTTGTTAATCTATCATTTATTTATCTATAAATATATCCCATTTCTCATCTATCTATCCATCTATTTATCTGTATCAATCTTATTATCTATCTATATATTCTATCTATGTTGTATCCATCTATCTGCATGTCAATCTATAGCTACCTTATATATATATATATATATAATCTATATATAATATTTCATCTATCTATTTTCTATCTATTTCTATTTTGCTTTCTATCTACCGTATATTCTATCATCTATCCATTGTCTGTCATCTATGTATCCACAAATTCCCCTTGTATCATATAACCGATCAAACCCCCTGATCATTTATCTATAATACAATGTAGATACTAAAGTGTCCTATTAATACAATCTGTAGTACAGGAGTGTAACATCGTAGTATAGTAGTATAAAGTAGTATATAGTAGTATAGTAGTAGTATTACTACTTTTTAAGTGTAGTGTAAAGTTTCCTTTAGGGACAGGTAGTTAACTTGTTCATTACATATTAATATAATCATAATAACAATGTATAAAATTAGTATTATCAGCTGCAACATTGTTACACATTAGGTTGTCTAATATATAAAGTATTTTCAACTTTACAGCCCCAATAAAACTTCAGGATTTTAAGACTATGGCAAAAAGTTTATAGATAGTTCCAAAATTTCATAGAATATTTAGTATTTATTATTTAGTTGTCTCTTTTTCTATTTACTCATTTATAACATCTGTTTATCTCTCTACTAGTCTATCCATCCATCTGTTTATCTATGCATCTTCCTCGCTATAGCATCTTTTCATTTCCTTCTTTACAGAATCTATCTACTTCTCTATACTATATATCTACCTCTATATTTACATCACTTAATTGCTGCCCATCATTAAGAATCACAGAGACATTTCTATCACTTTCTTCCAGTAGTAACATATGACAAGTATTAATCCTATAAGACCCTACACAATAACCTGATGATAACCTCTCACACCTCCTCCTATACATTATCTTGGCAGATCTATAGGAGCTGGGATAAGATTTCTATACTTTGGAGATAATACACAGATAATATAAGATGACACTTCCACAGTCAGGGCCATTGGAGGAGACCCTGGCAGTGGCTGCCTGCTACAGGAGAGGATCCGCTACATTGTCTCCGTGCAATGTGTTTCCAATCAGTTTCTTCAACCACAAATAAATAAACTTTTCATTGCCTTGGAAGAAAATGAATTAAATGGGAGATTAACTCCATGTGAACTAAGTGGGAAGTTTACTGCAACTTTCTCAAGGGTCTCATCATGTGCAAGTATAGATGTAGTAGAGCTGAATGGGAAAGGGCAGAAGGAGTTTGTCAAGAAGTCATGGGGTTACTATTTCCACCAACTCATAACCAATCTGTCCAATTTTCTTTCTATCTATCTATCTATCCATCCATCCATCTATCTGTCATATTCATATCTATCCATCTGTCTTTTATGTATTTATAAATTTATTTATATTATCTATGTCTCTATAGATATAGATTAAAATAATTAACATATCATTTATATTTATTATCCATTTTACATATATTTACATATATATATATATATATATATATATATATATATATATATATTTTACTTATATATCTATTTTCTATATATCTGTCTGCCTATCTGTGTGTAGATCTGTCTTTCTATATATTATCTATTTAGCTATCTTTTATCTATGTATTTATATTATCTATCTATCTATTTATCGATCTATTCTTCTGAACTATTATATCTCTCCATCCTCAAATATAATTAACAGATAACTTATATTTAACAATTATTATATATATAATCAATCTGTATGTCTAGCTATCTGTCTGTCTATTAATTCTTTCAGTAAATCTATAGTTATATGAAGCAACAAAGTTCTCTAGCTATCTATCTATCTCATATCTATATATCTATCTATCTATCTGTCTGTCTATATATAAATGTATCTATCATCTATCTACATATCAATGTATCTATCTATATATCAATGTATGTAACATGTGTCTATCATCTATCTATCTATCTATCTATCTATCTATCTATCTATCTATCTATCTATCTATCATCTATCTATGTAAATTTAATATCTAAGTTCCACTCCAACTTCCAAGTCCCCCAAAATAATGCCCCATTCATTGTATTTCTAGACCATAATAACTTCTATTTACCCATCAGTCTGACACATCTCCCAGCAGTGACCCCAGTCCTCAGCTCCCCCCATATAACTGCTCTCCTATACTCTGCAGCTGACCCTATAGACGTGTCATCTATGTCCCCTGTGTAGCCATGGAACATAACACCCTCATCCCTTCTCTTCTATGAGATGATTTAGAGGGATCCATAAAATACTTCAGCAACACTTTATCTTGTAAACACACATAAAGCATCATGTGCACTGTCCTTACATAGAGAGGGCTATATCACTGCTGAATATAGTCATGGGGTTACCAACTCATAACCAGTCTGTCCAATGTATATGTATAAATACAGGAGGTTTCCCTCATTATATTATATAATATTATTACGTATAGCTAGATTGATAATGTTTAGTTGCATCTATAATATATATATATATATATATATATATATATATATATATATATATATAGTATAAGTATATAAGACAGATAAATAAAATAAGCAGATGAATATATAAAATAAAAAGAGAGCGAGATAGATAAGTAGTCAGATTAAAAGGTTAAAGGGTAAAGATAAAATAGAAATATGAATAAGATAGATAGATTTATAGAAGAAAGATAGATAGGAAGATTAATAGATTAATATATGGATGAAAAGATGGATATAAAAAGTAGAAATGTGGCTGACACATGTAAGGTAGATATATAGGTGGATAATAGATACATAGATTGATTGATAGATTCGATGATAGATTAATAGATAGAATATGTAAGAAAATATTACATTAGGAGATAGATGATAGATAAATAAGTAAAATAAGTAAGAATATAAGTAGATAGAATTGATAACTAGATGCTAGATGAATAGATAGATAAAAAAGATATAAGATAGGTAGATAGAAGATAGATGGGAAAGTTATGAAGATGATAGATAGATAGATAGATAGATAGATAGATGGATATGAGATAGATAGATAGATAGATAGGAGATAGATAGATAGATAGATAGATAGATATGAGATAGATAGATAGATAGATAGATAGATAGATAGATAGATAGATGGATATGAGATAGATAGATAGATAGATAGATAGGAGATAGATAGATAGATAGATAGATAGATAGATATGAGATAGATAGATAGATAGATAGATAGATAGAAGGATACATAGAGAGATAGATGAATAGTTATTTAGAAAGTAAGTAAGAAGATGATATATGAATAAATAGATAATAGTCAGAGCCCTGTGTTAGGGTCCCTGTCTCCCCTCTGACCCTTGCTCTCTGCCCCCTGCAGTGGTGTGGGTCTGGCCCGGGCTCACTTTGAGAAGCAGCCTCCTTCTAACCTGAGGAAATCCAACTTCTTCCACTTCGTCCTGGCCCTGTATGATCGCCAGGGGCAGCCGGTGGAGATAGAGAGGACGGCATTTGTGGGCTTCGTGGAGAAGGAGAAGGTGAGAGCCATCCCATTATCCACCCATCATCCACCCATCATCCTGCACCCCCTTTACCTCCCCCATACAATCACCAGAACATTGTTATCCACTATCATGGATAGCGATAACTATCATTGTTATCCACTATAAACACACGATTGGATCGGCTCGATCAAATTCATCCAATCAACTTCCTCTTTTGTCACCTTTTTTTAAATTCTAATTTTTAAGTCTAAAAATTGACAAATGCAGAATTTATGTTAATTTTCTGAATACATTACAACGCAGCAAATTATTTTTAAAAATCTTTTATCATAAATATGTATATATTATATTTTTATGTTTGATTACTTTATCTTTTTTTTATTAAACTATTAGTATAATATAAGTTATAATATGATTTTTTTTATTATATTTAACTTTATGATTGTATTAGGTTTTATCAAATCCCCCTTTAAATGATTTGTTCATCATTTTGCCTGTTTTTTAATATTAAATGTAGAATGTTGTTTATAAGTTAAAGTTGATTTTATACACACATACATATCTTTATTTTTTTATTCAACTTTTTATGTATTATAATATGTATTATTTTTTAATATTTTATTTTTTTAATTATTTTTACATATTATATTTAGGGTTTATTAAATCTTTATTTAGTTTTTGTTTATTATACTTTGTATTTATAATTATTTACATTTATTTATTATTTATTTTTATATATTAGACAAATATATATATATATTAAATATTAACTATTTATAATTTTTTATATATATAATTATTATATTTTTTATCTTTTCAATTTTTTTTTTTTATAATTGGATCTTTTGACTGTCTCCAAATTACTTTTCATTTTAATCCTGATCATAGAATTTTTTTTTAAGTATTTTCCTATTATATAATGCCTGTATACTTCACTACCAGGAACTGGACAGATCTTTCTCCAGATCTTGATAAAACTACAACTCCCAGCATCCTCTGCCAGTCACATGGTGCTGAGGCCTGCTGGGCGTTGTAGTTTCCCATGCACAGGTTGTAGATGTTATATAATAACCTGGATATGTACAATATTTCTTGCTACCAGGAGACCAGCAGTGAGAAGACTAATAATGGCATCCACTACCGCCTGCAGCTTCTCTACAGCAATGGTGAGTGCTGGGGGTATAGGACACAGTGCACACACAGACCCTCCACAGTGCACAAGTGGGAGGATGCCAATAACTGTATCCATAGGCATATGATGGATGTAGCAGAGATGAGTGTGTTGTCATGAAGGACATAGGGTGGATGGTCTTACATAGGACTGAGGGAGAGTAACCTATAACAACTAGAAAGAGGATTAATCAGTAATGATGATTATATAGAGATAAATGTCACTCTCAGCTCTGCTACATCTGTCTAATTATCTGTCTGTATACAAGTATATCTTCTTCCCACCTTCCCACCTCTTTCTGTTATCTTTCTTCTATCTATCTATCTATCTATCTATCTATCTATCTATCTATCTATCTATCTCATATCTATGATCTATCTATCTATCTATCTATCTATCTATCTATCTATCTATCTATCTATCTATCTCATATCTATGATCTATCTATCTATCTATCTATCTATCTATCTATCTATCTTCTATCTATCTATCTATCTATCTATCTATCTATCTATCTATCTTCTATCTATCTCCTATCTATCTATCTATCTATCTATCTATCTATCTATCTATCTCTCTATCTTTCTATCTATCTATCTATCTCATATCTACCTATCTTTCTCATATCTATCTATCTATCTATCTATCTATCTATCTCTTATCTATCTATCTATCTATCTCATATCTACCTATCTATCTATCTATCTATCTATCTATCTCATATCTACCTATCTTTCTCATATCTATCTATCTATCTATCTATCTATCTATCTATCTATCTCATATCTATCTATCTATCTATCTATCTATCTCATATCTATCTATCTATCTATCTATCTATCTATCTATCTATCTATCTATATGACCCAAGCAATGCAATGATAATATAAAGCATTATTACCAGGGGTATTATAATAAGATTAGTGATTTATATTGCTGTATTTATGGAGATGACACTAGGATTCAGTTTCTAGCAATTACATGTGACATGTTGTATCACATACAAAAAGTTACAAAGTTGTTGTGTTCTCTCCACTCTCTCTATTTGTATCTATTTGTATCTATGTATTCTCCAGTACTTTCTTTCTCTCTTACCATTTCCCCTTCCCTCCTAGGTATTAGAACAGAGCAGGATTTCTATGTGCGGTTAATAGACTCCATGACTAAGCAGGTAAGTGCTCCAGCTGATAGCTGTCTATATATAATAGTACATGACTGGATAGGACCCCCAGGAGATTTCCTACAGAAATGTATAAGGAATGAGACTTGGAATAACACGAGGAGAGCCAGGACAATGGGGCTGTGTGCTGGCTGCAATGTGGAGCTTGGGAAGTTGTGGATTGTGTTTGTTTCTCTAATGTGGCTCAGTGAGTAAGAGGTCAGGATGACTGATGACAGATGGGAAGGTCAACAAAACAGGATCCTGCACACTGGAGCCCAGGCTGACACTCACTGCTGATGTGTATGGGCTGCTCTGTGGGGGGATATTACTACCCCCAATATACATCTCATCATTAACCACTTCCTCCCCTGTAGGTATTCAGGATGTTACCCTGCACTTATCTCACATGGATTGTCTTATATATCGTATGATATAGAATATGGTGTAAGAAATATGTGAGATTGTGCTTATAACACTCTGTATTGTCTTGGTACATTAGATATTATATTTAGTATAGGAAGGTGTATTGTTATAGGTGGATCAGTGGCGTGTTTATGGTTTTTATTGTAACTTTGTATAATTATGTGTATATTAGTTTAGATTTGTTTAAATACATATATGTATACTGTATATATGTGTGTGTGTGCTTCATACACATATGTTTATATGAATATTGGTTTATGTGTTTGTATAAGTATGTGTGTATATAACATGTGTGTGTATAAGTATGTGTGTATATAACATGTGTGTATAAGTATGTGTGCATATAGCATGTGTGTATAAGTATGTGTGTATATAACATGTGTGTGTATAAGTATGTGTGTATATAGCACGTGTTCATGACTTCCTCTATGTGTGGATGTGTTATATCTCTATGTGTATTTGTAGATGTGTGTTGTGTAGATGTATCTGTGTGTGTTGTAAGTGTATGTGTAGATGTATCAGTGTATGGGTGTGTTATAACTCTGTGTTTAGATTCATACGAGTAGATGTTGTAGTGTGTGGGTGCAAGTGTTTATACCTCTGAGTATGTGTAGATGTATCCGTGTGAGTATGTGTTATACCTGTGTGTATATGTAGATGTGTTTGTGTATATATGTATACATAACTCTGTGTGCATATGTAGATGCATCACTGTCAGTGCGTGTTTAGTCCTCTGTGTGTACATTTGTATTAATGTGTATGTTTATACCTCTCTGTGTATATATGTGTGTAGTGCACATATATCTGTATGTGTATCTGTTTGTGTTGCACCTCTGTGTATATGTGTTTGTTATGTAGATGTTGTTCATAGTTGTGTGTATATATGTGTGTTGTGTAGCTGTATCTGTTTATATGCGTGTGTGTTATACCCATGTATGTTATATGTGTGGATGTGTTCTACCCCTGTGTGTGTATATGTGTGTTTAATGTACGTGTATCTGTGTGTATGTGTTATACCCCTGTGTGTCTATATATGTGTGCAGTGTACATGTATCTCTGTGTGTATGTGTTATACCCCTGTGTGTATATGTGTGTGTGTAGTGTACATGTAAGTGTGTGTATGTGTTATACCCCTGTGTGTATATGTGTGTGTAGTGTACATGTATCTGTGTGTATGTATTATACCTCTGTGTGTATATGTGTGTGTAGTGTACATGTATCTGTGTGTATGTGTTATACCCCTGTGTGTATATGTGTATGTAATGTACGTGTATCTGTGTGTATGTGTTATACCCCTGTGTGTGTATATGTGTGTGTGTAGTGTACATGTATGTGTGTGTATGTATTATAGCTCTGTGTGTATATGTGTGTGTAGTGTACATGTATCTGTGTGTGTTATACCCCTGTGTGTGTATATATGTGTGTAGTGTACATGTATCTGTGTGTGTGTTATACCCCTGTGTGTATATGTGTATGTAATGTACGTGTATCTGTGTGTATGTGTTATACCCCTGTGTGTGTATATGTGTGTATAGTGTACATGTATGTGTGTGTATGTATTATACCGCTGTGTGTATATGTGTGTGTAGTGTACATGTATCTGTGTGGATGTGTTTTTGGAGGTTGTCAGAGCACACACCAGTCTCATTGTAACCTCCTTCCTTCCTGGCAATGTTATGCAGTTCACATATTATTTTTGGACCTTTTTGCAGACACTCCAGGCATTTCCTTTACAAAAAAAACCATCTTCTTGTAATATCACAGAGATGTTTTATCCTGTTATCAGATACACAGTATCATCATATCTATATAATACATCTCCTATTAGGAACACAATAATATCAGGGCATGTAGGTATTTTATCATTTCATACCTGTTGTCATTTTTTGCCCTGTATTATGGCCATAAATAAGTAACCCTGGGTTACTGGTGACACATACTACTGTATAATACTCCTGACCTCATATGCTGATTGTATATAACAACAAGTGAAATAGTGCCTGCAGTTCTACAGCAGGTCTGTCCCAGTGTAGAATATCACCAAAGCTTGTTTGCCAGCTCCCGATTACCGACCAGACCCACCACCTCCCATGCCACGTCCTATTGGCGTAGAGGTGGCATAAGTGGGGAAATAGCCGCCATTCCTGGCCCTGATTTAGTCTGATTTAGTTTTTCTTCTGAATTCAAATTTCATCTACCTATCTTTCTATCTATCATTTATATGTCTATTCTATCTATCTATCTATCTATCTATCTATCTATCTATCTATCTATCTCATATCTATCTATCTATCTAAAAATATGAAAGCAAGGAGCACTCCAAAGTCCAATTGTGGTACAAAAAGTGGTTTCCTTTTATTCCATGTGTAGCAACGTTTCGGATCTATCTATTTATCTATCTATCTATCCATCTCATATCTATCCATCTAATGTTCTATCTAATTATCTATTTATCAATCTAATGATCTATCTCGATTATCGATCTATCCATCTACCAAAACTATTATTATCCATCATCTATCTATCCAATTATTTATCTATCTACCATAATTATCTCTCTTTTATCTATACACATCTATCTATCTATCTATCTATCTATCTGTCTATCTATCCATCTATCTCATATCTATCTAAGATCTATCCATATCTATCTATCTATCTATCTATCTATCTATCTATCTATCTATCTATCTATCTATCTGTCTATCTATCCATCTATCTCATATCTATCTATCTAAGATCTATCCATATCTATCTATCTATCTATCTATCTCATATCTATCTATCTATCTATCTATCTATCTATCTATCTATCTGTCTATCTGTCTATCTATCTATCTATCTCATATCTATCTATCTATCTATCTATCTATCTATCTATCTATCTATCTATCTATCATCTATCTATCTCATATCTATCTATCTATCATCTATCTATCTCATATCTATCTATCTCATATGTATCTATCTATATATCTATCCATCTATTTTATTGTGTAATGTATCTCTCTGTATACATGTATTCTATAACATTATCTATCTACCTACCATAAATCTATCAATCTATCTATCTATCTAGCTATCTATCTATAAAAATATATATCGCTATATACATGTATTTTATAACATTATCTATCTATCTATCTATCTATCTATCTATCTATCTATCTATCTATCTATCTCATATCTATCTATCTCATATGTATCTATCTATCTATCTATCTATCATCTATCTATCTCATATCTATCTATCTCATATGTATCTATCTATATATCTATCCATCTATTTTATTGTGTAATGTATCTCTCTGTATACATGTATTCTATAACATTATCTATCTACCTACCATAAATCTATCAATCTATCTATCTATCTATCTATCTATCTATCTATCTATAAAAATATATATCGCTATATACATGTATTTTATAACATTATCTATCTATCTATCTATCTATCTATCTATCTATCTATCTATCTATCTATCTCTTATATTTAGCTTCTATCATATACTTTATATTTATAAATCTGTCATCTATCTATAAATCTATATCGTCTTTCATATTTATCTTCTATCATCAATCTACCTATCATTTGTCTATCTCCTATACAATTCTCCTACAGTCTCATATTACAGATTGCCTTACCATACTACTGTGTGTAACTACAAAGTGTTATGGTTGTGCATCTATCTATCTATCTATCTATCTATCTATCTATCTATCTATCTATCTATCTCCTATCTATCTATCTATCTATCTATCTCATATATATCTATCTATCTAATTCTGTATATTAGTAAAGGGTCTACGTGAATGACACAAGGCAGTGTATACATTGGTGGCTCGGAGCTTCAGCCAGTTCTCATGTTCTTCAGTGGAGCAGCCGCTGTTTTGTGTTTGCCTTTTTCAGAAATGACTGCCTCACAGACCTGACAGATGTGACTAGAGGAGAATCCTGTGAAAAGCTGAGGCCTCTGATGCATTTTACATGAACTAGTAACCTGGAAAGTTATCTGTGCAGAAGGCAAAGGAGCAACTATGCACCAAGGTCACGCTGACACCGTATACTGCTATGATAGGAAGACTAGATAGATAGATATTTGATAGATAGTTGGATAGATACATTTTTTCAGTCAAGGTTTGTGCTGCTTGGAGTTTCCTTTAAGTATCGACAGTTAAATAGATATTTGGATAGATAGATACAATGTGAAAGTCACAGCAGCATGATCTGCAGGCGGGTGCATGCTAGACAACCCCAGGCTAAGGGACCCTCCAAAAATAACAAAGCATAGGTTAGATAGATAAGGAGATAGATAAATGGATAGTTGGATAGACTGGTGATAGATATTTGGATAGATTGATAGATGGATAGATGGTTGAAATATATTTGGTTAGATAGATACATAAATAAATAAATAGATAGATGTATAGATAGATAGATATATAGATAGATAGATATTAGAGATAGATAGATGATAGATATGAGATAGATAGATATGAGATAGATAGATATAAGAGATAGATGATAGATAGATGGATAGATAGATAGATTTGAGATAGATAGATATATAGATAGATATTAGAGATAGATAGATAGATATTAGAGATAGATAGATAGATAGATAGATAGATAGATAGATAGATAGATAGATATGAGATAGATAGATAGATAGATAGATAGGAGATGGATAGATAGATAGATATGAGATAGATAGATAGATTTGAGATGGATAGATATATAGATAGAAATTAGAGATAGATTTGGATATAATGGAAAGATAATGGAATAGATAGATAGATAGATAGTTGGGGCTATGCAGGTTCTAATATTTTAGCCCACAATTGAACATAAAGGGGGTCATTTATCTTAGTCTGGTGCGCCTTTTATAGTGACTTTTTGAGCACATTGGGGTATTTGCGCAATTTTTTTGTGCCTCTTTCCTGCAGTTCGCCGGAGTTTACCATGCAGCAGTTTCCTGGTTTGCTCCTAATTTGTCTTTGTATTTCTCCTGCTTCCAGATGTTTTGCCTTATTTAACATTGATTTGTGCCTATATGGGCGCAAATAATTGCACAATAACGCGCCAGTCCTGACACTGCTTAGAGAAGGCAATGGTGTGATTTGCGCAACAAAAAACTTTATTAGACAAAGACAAATCAGGTGCAAAAAATAGACACAAATGGCACCAAAAAGAGCTCAGAGAAGGGGGAAATAAGATAAATGACCCCCAAAGACTACAATGTTACTTTAGGTCTTTGGGAGAACTGGATACAAGTCACCATATGGGTATCACAAAAGTTTCCACCTGTGTCAGAAAGTCTGTGAACGTCTGGTCACTTGTGACTCTTTTCTCTGTAGGAAATAATTGAAGTTGTGGAAAAAACTATTTTTATGTGTCACCAGCCACTTACAGTTGCCTAGAAGCTCGCCCCAGGCTCATATTGTCAATCCAAATAACCTTGTGCATCTAACTTAAAAGTTAGGGTTCTCAACTCGCTGCGAATTGTATCAATTCAACATTCACATAAGGTTTTTAAATTGAGAAGATAGAATAAAAGAAAAAAAAAAGAAAAATATATAAAGAATCAATGTAATAATATATAGAAATAGACATCAGTAGATGCAGTATATAGCAAGAAAGGATGGAAGAAGCTAGGCACATACAAAGCTACTAGGTATATAGATAGAATGGATGGATAGATAGATAGATAGATAGATAGATAGATAAATAGATAGATAGAGAGATAGTATAAAGAAAGCGGGCAGCACTCCGTTGTAGATAAAAGTAAAAAAGTGTCTTTATTCCATAGTGAGCAACTGTGACAGCGACGTTTCGGCTCTGCAAGAGCCTTTCTCAAGCCATTCAAACAGTGAAATGGTGGCCATATTTAAATACAACAGGTGATCACATGACAAATTGGGATACTCCCACCATTTTTGTATAACTGTGATATAATGCATATTACATAGTCAAATTACATATCGTGAACATTAAACATAGTGCACAATGTAAAATACATGTATATGTATGTGATAGACTTTAAAATTGTGTTATATATAACAAACAGCTTTATTAGTGACACAGATTAGTCCAGCCATTGGTCTTGTCTGTGTAAAGGTGCTCAAGTGCTTCTGTGTTGACAGCAATGCTTCCCAGTTGTTTCCACGTGTCGACCTTCCCTGATCAGCAACAATGTACTCCGATACATGTAAAAAAAATTACTTTTTTTTTAGATAGAGAGATAGATATGAGAGGGATAGATAGATAGATAGATGGATAGATAGATAGATAAATAGATAAATAGAGAGATAGAGAGATAGATAGATATGAGAGGGATAGATAGATAGATAGATAGATAGATAGATAGATAAATAGATAGATAGATAGATAGATAGAGAGATAGATATGAGAGGGATAGATAGATAGATAGATAGATAGATAGATAGATAGATAGATAGATAGATGGATAGATAGATAGATAGATAGGAGATAGATATTAGATAGATAGATAGATAGATATTAGATAGATATGAGATAGATGGATAGATAGAAGATAGATAGATAGATAGATAGATATGACATAGATAGATAGATAGATAGATAGATAGATATGAGATAGATAGATAGATAGATAGATAGATATGACATAGATAGATAGATAGATAGATAGATAGATATGAGATAGATAGATATGAGATAGATAGATAGATAGATAGATAGATAGATATGAGATAGATAGATAGATATGAGATAGATAGATAGATAGATAGATAGATAGATAGATATGAGATAGATAGATAGATAGATAGATAGATATGAGATAGATAGATAGAATGGATATAGGCGATCTTGTACTTTTTCTAAACTTTCTTAAACTTCCATACAAAGGAAGAAAGATAAGTAATAGAAGGAGAAGGTCTACGTTTTTAGCCTAACCATTCTGACACTTCTTTAGATGTATACATAGCTAGATAGGTAGATACATTCTAGAAGTTCTCCATTGTTTTGCCTTAATATAACACTTCTATAATTAGATAGATAGATAGATAGATAGATAGATAGATAGATAGATAGATAGATAAATTGTAAGAATAGATAGATGTTCTGGATTCTTTTGACCTTACATTCTTATATTTCTTTAAATTGGCCAATAGAATGGATAGATCTTCTCCATTACTTTGCCTTTGTATCCTCAAACTTTGATGGACAAATGTATAGTAGATAAATAGAAAATTGGATAATGAATGGACATTAGATCGGTAATAGAATGGATATAGGATTTCCAATGTTTTGGTTACACATTTTCATACTTCAATAGATACAGTAGATATAGATAGATAGATGATTGATAGATAGATAGAAAGATAGATAGATATGAGATAGATAGATAGATTTCTCTTAGTCTGATGCTTGTTTTTTGGTTGTATTTTAGTGACTTTTTGAGCACATTGTGCTATTTGCGTAATTTTTTTGCGCCTCTTTCCAGCAGTTTACATAGTAGCTGTTTCCTGGTTTTCGTATATTTCCTGCTTCCAGATGTTTGCTCCTTATTTAACATTGATTTGCGCCTGTGTGGGTGCAAATAATTGCTCAATTGCTCAAGTCTTGACCGTGCTTAGGAAAAACAATGGGCTGATTTGTGCAACAACATTGCGCCTTTTATAAAATTTGTGCTACCTGAAACCTGAATTTGACAAAAGAGCCCAAACAACGAATACAAATGAGGTGCAAAAAATGACTCACAACCGGCGCAAAAAGAGCTCAGAGAAGGGGGGACATAAGATAAATGACCCCCATTGTTAGAGGACCTGTTTGGCGTGCACCCACTCATTTCAGTGGTTCTGAAAATTTGTCATATTTGTTTCTCTAGACTGATACAGGCGGTCCTCTACTTAAGTACACCCGACTTACAGACGACCCATAGTTACAGACGGACCCCTCTGCCACTGTGACCTTTGGTGAAGCTCTCTAGATGCTTTACTATAGTCCCAGACTGCAATAATCAGCTTTCGACTTACATACAAATTCAACTTAAGAACAAACTTACGGACCCTATCTTGTACGTAACCCGGGGACTGCCTGTAATTGATATATATATATATACAGTAGAATGAATAGAACTTCTCTATACCTTGGTCTATAAATTCTCAAACTTCTATAGATAAGTATATAGAATGTTTGGAGCTTTGCCGTTCTTTCGCCTATACATTCCCACACGTCTACATCTCATCCTGTCATTTCTTCCTAATCCATTTATCTCCCTCTCTCACTTTTTCTCATTGATTTATTCTGTTCTTCTGCTATTAAACCACTTGTAGGAATGAGCGCGGGTTATCTGATACATACATTTATCTAAATGGGACTTTATAATTCATGACTCATGATGAGCGGATGGATTTCTGTTTCACGTATGTACAATGCTAAGACTTGAAGGCAATTAGTATCTCGGCAGTCTGCCTGACTTCTGCCATTATTAGATTGTACTGGAGAATATTCCGGGTTCCCGGTATGAAGATATCACTACGTAACAGTAAGAAGGCGCTAATTCTATTAATGCCAGTCCAATCAATTCCTGTCAGACTCCTTTCTTTCTATTACGCCAGCTATGGAAAGAATATATGGCAAGCAAGGTCTATGAGCCAGGCCTAGTTCTAGTTAAAGTTGTAGGATGGTGTAAAGAAGCAGGAAGTGTTTCTGCAGGACCAGGGTTAGGGGGTGGCAGACTGGGCATTTTCCCAAGGGCCCCCTGTCCTAATGGAGCCCCCTGCAAGAAAACTTTTGTAGGCAGAGGATGTATTCTCTTTTAATACCCCTTGGTTGAATGCCCGGGGGAAGATGCTTATCATCTATCTCCTGTCTATATATCTATCATCTATCTGTCTAGTTATCTATATCCTATAATCTATCTATCTTCTATCTATCTATCTATCTATCTATCTATCTATCTATCTATCTATCTCATATCTATCTATCTATCTATCCATATCTATCTATCTCATATCTATCTATCTATCTATCTATCATTTATCTATCTATCTATCTTCTATCTATCTATCTATCTATCTCATATCTATCTATCTATCTATCTATCTATCTATCCATATCTATCTATCTATCTATCTATCTCATATCTATCTATCTATCTATCTATCTATCTATCTCATATCTATCTATCTCATATCTATCTATCTATCTATCTATCTATCTATCTCATATCTATCTATCTCATATCTATCTATTATCTATCTATCTATCTATCTATCTATCTATCTATCTATCTATCTATCTATCTCATATCTATCTATCTATCTTCTATCTATCTCATATCTATCTATCTCATATCTATCTCATAGCTATCTATCTATCTATCTATCTATCTATCTATCTATCTATCTATCTATCCATATCTATCTATCTTTTATCTATCTATCTCACATCTATCTACCTATCTATCTATCTATCTATCTATCGTTCACATCTTCTATCTATCTATCTATCTATCTATCATCTATCTATCTCATATCTATCTATCTCATATCTATCTATCTATCTATCTATCTATCTATCTATCTATCTATCCATATCTATCTATCTATCTCATATCTATCTATCTATCTATCTATCATCTATCTATCTCATATCTATCTATCTATCTATCTATCTATCTATCTATCTATCTATCTATCATCTATCTATCTCATATCTATCTATCTCATATCTATCTATCTATCTATCTATCCATATCTATCTATCTATCTATCTCATATCTATCTATCTATCTATCTATCATCTATCTATCTCATATCTATCTATCTCATATCTATCTATCTATCTATCTATCTATCTATCTATCTATCTATCTTCTATCTCATATCTATCTATCTATCTATCTCATATCTATCTATTATCTATCTATCTATCTATCTCATATCTATCTATCTATCTTCTATCTATCTCATATCTATCTATCTATCTATCTATCTCATATCTATCTATTATCTATCTATCTATCTATCTATCTATCTATCTATCTATCTATCTATCTATCCATGTCTATCTATCTTTTATCTATCTATCTCACATCTATCTACCTATCTATCTATCGTTCACATCTTCTATCTATCTATCTATCTATCTATTACCTATCTATCTATTATCTATCTCCTATCTATCCATCTATCATCTATGTATCTCATATCTATTTATCTATCTTTTTATCTATCTATCTCATATCTATCTATCTTTTTATCTATCTATCTATCTATCTATCTATCTATCTATCTATCTAACATTAATCTATCATCTATCTCATATCTATCTATCATCTATGTATCTCAAATCTATTTATCTATCTCATATCTATTTATCTATCTCATATCTATCTATCTATCTATGTATGTATCATCTATCTATCTATCTCATATCTATCTATCTCATATCTATCTATGTATCTAGAATCTATTCCTGTATCTAACATTTTCTATGAATGTTTCTATTTTCTATAAAATGTATAACCTCCCCCCCCCCCCCCAAAAAAAAAAAGTCTCCTGGCTCCTAACAATCCATCTATATAAAAATGGTGTGGAATCCTTATAATTACAATAACTTTTTAGTTTTTATTTATTTATTTTTGAATGAAATTAATTACAATAATGATGTAAACACGAGGCCTGGAATTTGCATGCATGATCAGGGCTGGTTTGGGGAAAGTGTACACTCATCATAGTGGAAAATGTGTTGTTTTGAGTCGGGGGTGAACACAAAGCTGAGGATTTTGGAGAGGCTGCCGGAGCCAGATGGCCTAATGTATTTTTCAGTCTGGCATCCCAACTGCTCCCTCCTGTATTACATTCTGCCATTTGTTCTGGGATATTTACGCTAGAGCTGCTTCAATAGTGAATGTTTGAACTACCTTAAAAATGAACATATTAGCCGAGATGTATTTTATTAATCCCACGATGATATTTTGATTTTACACAGCCAATGACTTCCTGACCACGTGGGCACAGAGCCAGCGCCAAATTACACGTGAAGTCAGAATACAGATTAGCGGATTTGTAGTCTATTGGAATAGCCAGCAACAGACTGTAACGTTCTCTCAGAATATTGAACGTATTTCCGTGTGAAATTCGAGTATTCAGAATTTTTTTTTTAGAATTGTTATCATTAGAATTTATAATATTTTTTTATAACTAGATTTATTTAATAAATTATTTAGTCATTTATTTTTATTTATTATTTTATAAATTCTATAATGATATTTTAAATAAATTCAAATTGAAATTTTTGTATTTATATTTTTTTAGAATTTCTAGCATTGTCATTTATAATATTTGTAGTAATTTTGTTATCATTATTCATGTGGAATTTATGACCTATTATATAAGAATTTTTTAAAAAAAATATTATATCCTCTCCAAACCCTTCATGTCACCCCCCCCCCAAAAAAAATTGAAGATTAAGTTAAAAGGAGTAAAATTAAAAAAAATTTTGACTGATGTACATAAATCTAATCCATTATGTAATTGGTAATATTTTATTTATTTAATGTAAAACTTTATTATTTTTTTAATTTAATGTAAAATATTTAAGTAAATGCAATATTTTATTTATTTAATGTAAAATTGGATTTATGTAATGTAATTTATTTATTTATTGTAATATTTTATTTATTTAATGTAATATTTTTTGGTAATTCAATCTAATATTTTATTTGACATAATATTTTATTTATTTAATGTAATATTTTGACACTTAGTAGATTGCACTGTTGTAACATATAGTATTATTAGATTGGAATGAGCCATCTTGAAGTGCTGCTGGTCAAGTGGGCGGGGCCATGATGTTCAATTTATTTCTAAAAAATAAATAGGGTTTGTGGATATCGTGGTCTATGTTTATTGATTGTATTGAGTCAAGGGTTAAAAACCATTGCAGTAGAGATAATATGTACCTAAAGGTGACACTTTAAATCTATGGGCATCCTATGTACAAGGAAAGGGGTGTGGTCTGACATCTTATCAAGGCATCTTGTATAGTCTTAATACATACAAATTCTTAAGACTGAGTGAAATAAGGAATTAAAAAAAAAATTCTAATGTTTTATGGAACAATATCGGTTAGTACTCTGTGCTGTAAATATAATTATTATTTTTTATTTCCTAATCATCTTTGTCAGTTATTGTGTAGGGGTATTTAGTATAAAATTTTTGTCATCATTTATCTAAAATATCTAAATCTTATTTTTTTTTTAAAATAGAATTATTTTAATAATTTTTAAAGCCAATTGTAAACAGATTAGAAAGCAAAACTGATTTTCTTTAAAAAAATTTTTTAAAAGAATTTTAACTCACACACAACTTTAATCAAAGTTTATTTAATTAAAAAAAAACTTTAAAAAAAAAAATTTAATTCCACCAATTCAACTGAAAAAAAGAAAAGTTTAAAAAACTGAATACTGGGACTAAAGTAAAGCATTCAGAAAGCTTCACCAGAGGTCAGAGGGGTCTGTCTGTAACTATGGGTTGTCTGTAAGTCAGGTGTCTTTAACCCCTTCCCGACATTTGACGTAATAGTACTGCATCGCGGGAGGTGCGTTCCCGCAAAATGCAGTACTATTACGTCAAGCTTCTGGCCCCGGCTCCTGAACGGAGCCGGGGCCAGAAGCTGCGGGTGTCGGCTATATGTTATAGCTGACACCCGCCTCTAACACCCGCGATCGGAGATTTCTCCGATCGCGGGTGTTAACCCCTAACACGCCGCGGTCGCGCTGACCGCGGCGTGTCAGAGGCATTTAAAGATATTTAAATGCGAATCGGACCCCCCCGCGGCGCTTACCGGGGGGGGGGTCCGCTCCTCCGATCGCAGCCCCGGGACTGCCGGTGCCCGGGGCTGCGCGATCCTCCTCTCGGTGCCGGGTCCGTGCCTCCTGGCAGGACCCGGCTGTAAGACACTGGGCATGCGCAGCATGCTCAGTGTCTTACATTACACAGTGCAATACATCTGTATTGCACTGTGTAACCTGTAAAAAAGCTTGAACAAGTGATCAGAAGATCACTTGTTCAAGCTTAGATGTCATTAACTGTAAAAAAAGGAAAAATAAATAAATAAAGGTTTTTTACAGTAAAAATAAATAATAAAAGAAAGTGAAAGTCCCCCCAAACACCACATTTCCCTTTACACAAGTAATAAAGTATAAAAAACACTAAATCACGAAAAAACCCCACTTATTTGGTATCGCCGCGTCCGTAACAATCTGTACAATAAATCCTAATCATAATTGGACCCGCTCGGTGAACGTGGTAAAAAAAAAAAACCAAAAACTTGCCAAAAATTAAAACTTTTTATCAAATTGCTTTACAAAAAATGTTCTAAAAAGTGATCCGAAAAAGTTACAAGCACCAAAATGATACCGATAAAAAGAGCAACTTGTCACGCAAAAAATAAGCTTACAACCAGCTCCGTAAACCAAAAAATACTATAATTATGCCACTATAAAAATGGCAATACTAAAACAAATGCAATTTTTTCTATTCTAGTTTTCCTTCAATAAAATTGGACAAATATAAATAAAACTATATAAATGAGGTATCACTGTAATCGTAGTGATCCGTAGAATAAAGATAATATATTATTGTTATGCTACAGTGAACAACCCCCCAAAAAAATGCTAAAAATCCAAAACAGGAATTGATGATTTTATTTTCCTCCACAAGTAAAAAGTTAATAAAATTGCTTCAATAAGCTAAAAACCCACTAAAATTAAGGTTTTTTTTACAGTGTATCTCGTCTCGCAAAAAATAAGCCCTTATTTGTCTAAATTGCTTAAAAAATAAATAAAGATTGTATAGCCTATTCCCAACGAGCGTTGTTATAGAACGGTGCGGCGGGTAGTGACTTTCCAACACCGGTCAGGGTAAGACGGCGGCTGTTCACTGAGCGGGGTAAGACGGCGGCTGTTCCTGACAGCCATCCATCCTGCCCCATGGACCAGAAGGGTTACGTCCCCCCCACACACCCCCAGTTTATTATCGCTGCTACTGGCTCATCAATTCAGACGAGCCGATAGCAGCGAATTTACTTATGACGTCAGTAATACCGGTCACCATGTCTGTAGACACGGTGATCGGGGCAGGGTGGCGGCTGTTCCTGACAGCCACCAATTTTGCCTTGCGGTCCAGAGGGGTTTTGTTGCCCCCCTCTGTCCATGTTTGCCGCTATTTGCTGGTCGATATGGTCCAGCCAAAAGCAGCAATATTCGTCACAATGGGCATCGCTAGGGTGAATAAGAGCAACACTTGGCGATAATTTCCCTACAAAAAACCAAGATATGGTACAAAAGCGCTGGCCGTGCACATTGTACAGATTACGCTGTACAACTCTTACGAGCTGTTCCAATGTGCATGTCCTGCCGTATCATTTCTCTGTTTTCAAGAGGAAGATATTAGGAAACTAATATTGGGACAAGAAGGACGGGGCCCCTGTACCTCTGGTTTAGATGTTCCTGTGTTTTGCCAGGACAGCATTTTCCTGGTGAATTCTGCTGCTTCTAATGGTAGGACTCAATAAAGAGTCTGTTCCAAAAGAGGAGTTAGGATGGACACTATATACTACTAAGAGACCTGCGACAACTCCAGAGTGACAAAAGTTTAGTTGGTCCCCTGGTATATTCTACCTCCTTATACACTAGACATTCACAATTCACGCCCAGCCTATTGTGAATTAATTTCGGTAAAATGAATAATTGTAACAACTGTTATGTCCCGTTGCTCCCTATACCCCTCCATTATTTCATAAGGGACGCACATAACGGGCACTGAACTTTCCAGAAATAATTGCAATTTCCATCTTGGACTCCATTGCACATCATATTTGGAAACCACCTATATGTTCAAAATGCTCATTTCACCACGTGTATTACACTACACCACATATTACACCTTGCTATATTCCCCAAGGAGTGTACATTCAACAATTAGGGTCACTTTTCGGGTTTTCCTCTGTTTTGGTACCACTACGGCTCTCCAAATGTATCCTGACACATGTGAAGGATTTCTTACAAATTTGGCCTCTAAAAGACAAACATCCCTCTTTTCCTCTACTGTGCGCCCATAAAGCATTTTATATGCACATGTGGGGTACTTCTACACTCGGGAGAAATAGTTTTACACCTTTTTTGGGGTTATTTAATATATTATCCCTTGTGACTTACATAAATTAGGGGTAAAGTGACATTTATAGGAAAATTTTCACCTTTTTAATGATTCAGGCCTAATTGGATCATTCACCTGTAGGGGCAAATACATATATTACACATTGCAAAATTCTCTAAGGGGTGTGCATTCAAAGATTAGGGTCACTTTTCGGATTCTTATCTGTTTTATACCACTAGGGTTCTCCAAATGCATGTCAAACATTTCTGTCAAATTTGGCTTCTAAAAGGCAAACATTCCCCTTTCCTTTTACTGTGCGCCCATACAACATTTTATATACACGTGTGGGGTACTTCTACACTCGAGAGAAATAGGTTCACACATTTTGAGGGGTTATTACATTTTTTTATCCCTTGTGGCTATATAAAATTAGGAGTAAAATGACCTTTATAGGAAAATGTTCACCTTTTATCTATTTAAGTCCTAATTAAATCAAACACCTTTACGGACAAATACACATATTACACCTTGCTAAATTCTCTAAGGGGTGTGCTTTCCAAAATGGTGATACTTGTTGGGGTTCCCCTCTGTTTTGGTACCACTACGGCTCTCTAAATGCATCCTGACATATTTAAAGGATGTCTGTCAAATTTGGCTTCTAAAAGGCCAACGCCCCTCTTTCCCTTCTGAGCTTCACTGCATACCCATACAACATTTTATTTGCATGTGTGGGGCAATTTTATACTCGGGAGAAATGCTAGTACACATTTTTTGGGGTTGTTTCATCTTTAATGCCTTATGGGATACAAAAATTAGCCGCAAAAGTGACTTTTTTGGGAAAATGTTCACCTTTTTCCTTTTAGGGACCTAATTGAAGCAAACACCTGTAGGGGTAAATACACATATTACACCTTTCTGAATTCTCCAAAGGGTGAACTTTCCAAAATGGTGACACTTGTTGGGGTTCCCCTCTGTTTTGGTACCACTAGGGCTCTCCAAATGCATCCTGACACATGTAAAGGATGATTGTCAAATCTGGCTTCTAAAAGGCCAAAGCCCCTCTTTCCCTTCTGAGCCCTACTTTGCACCCATACAACACTTTATATGCAAAAGTGGTGCAGTTCTGTGCTTAGGAGAAATTGTTTTACACATTTATGGGGTTGTTTCATCTTTTATCCCTTGTGGCTTACAAAAATTTGGGGTAAAAGTGACTTTTTTGAGAAAATTTTCACCTTTTTTCCCTTTTGGGGCCTAATTGAATCAAACACCTGTTGGGGAAAATACACAAATTACACGTTGCTAAACTCTCCAAGGGGTGTACTTTCCAAAATGGTGTCTCATGTTGGGGCTTTCCTCTGTTTTGGTACCACTATGGCTCTCCAAATGCATCCTGACACATGTAAACTTTTTCAGCCATATTTACCCTGCAAAAACGAAACAACGCTCTTTCCATTCCAAGTGCCCCCCTGTGCCCGTACAGCAGGGTACAGTGACAAAATGGGTATTGGCATACTCAAGAGGAATTGCCCTCAACATTGTAAAATGCATTTTCCTTTTTAACCCATTGTGAAGGTGCAAATTTTAGTGTTCAATGAATCTATAGTAAGATAAAATTACATTTCTCTAATTTCACTTTCATTTATCTTTCACGCTCATGAAACGCTCAAAGGGTTAACAAAATTCCCAAAGGTTGTTTTGAATATTTTGAGGGGTGTAGTTTCTAAAATGGTGTCATTTGTGGGGGGCTTTCTGTCATGTGGGCCTTATAAAGTCACTTCTAACTAAATTGACCCTCCAAAAGTAGGTTTTGATGATTTTCGTGAAAATCTGAAAAATTGCACCTAAAGTTATAAGCCTCCTAACATCCAAAATAAAGGAAAAGATGTTTGAAAAATGATGCCAAGTTAAAGCAGACATATGGAAAATGTTAGTTATTAAGTTATTTTAGTGATATGACCAACTTTCCAAAAAGTAGAAAATTTTGAATTTGGAAAACATTGTTTTTTTCAAAATTTTTGCCAAATTTCCATTTATTTCATAAATAAATACTAAATATATTTATTAAATTTCTCAACCAGCATGAAGTACAATGTGTCACGAAAAAACAATCTCAAAATCAACTGGATATGTTAAAGCGTTCCAAAGTTATAACCACTTAAATAGACACATGTCAGATTTTAAAAAATGGTCCGTGTCAGGAAGGTGAAAAGTGGCTTCAGCGTTAAGGGGTTAAGTAGGGGACCGCCTGTAAATGTAAAAATATGTAAAAACTTATAAATTTGAAAATAAATACAGGCAGTCCCCAGGTTACATACAAGATAGGTTCTGTAAGTTTGTTCTTAAGTTGAATTTGTATGTAAGTTGGAACTGTATATTTTATCATTATAATCCCAGCCAGAACTTTTTTGGTCTCTGTGACAATTGGATTTAAAAAATGTTGGGTTGTCATAATAATCAATATTAACACTAAAGCTTCATTACAGACACCTGTGATAACTGTTATAGCTGATTATTGTAGCCTTGGACTAAAGTACAATAAATTACCAATATTCAGACGTCCGTTTGTAACTAGGGGTCGTATGTAAGTCGAGTGTTCTTAAGTAGGGGATCGCCTGTAACTAAAAAATATGTATGAAGTTAAATGTGAAAATAAATCTAAAAGAAAATATATGGAAATAAATGTAAAAATATATACAAATACATGCAAAAAAAATAAAAATAAATAAGTATAAAAATGCTAACAATAAATACATATAAAATATATCTGAAAAAATATAAAAAATATAAAAATTTAAATATTGTAGAATATTAAAAATATATATGTATACTTATAACCTTAAAATATTATGGCGATTTGCAGAGATTCATCTGGTTGTACAGTATTGCTTAATCCCCTGGCAGTATATAAGAAAATGTGATATATTTATTATTTACAGATATACATTTTCGGAGGCACAATGCAGCGTTATTGTTTTTTATGTGAAGCTTTAAGACTCCTTTTGGCTGGCTGCCCTATGGCGGCCGCTGCTATAAACATCAGTATGGTTTCCACGTGTAATATACTAGATGCTATGTGAAAGTAGCACTAAGGGCTGTGCTGATTCACATGTATTTTAATCTGCTCCTAATTTCCAATCTCCTGGGTCCTGTTTTCCACACTGGCTGCAATTCTGTTTTCCAGAGAGTAATCGGATCCCTTGTATTTTCTAGCGCTGGGATGCTGTGTGATAATGCAGAGTCTCTTACAATGGATGATGTCATCGGATTGAGCCCCCGCTCCGGTATGACATCATCCTAGCAGGGTATTGCAGAAGGGTCCTCAGGGGGAGAAACTGGCTGTGAAAGCTGTGAGCTGTGCGCTTTCAAGATAATCATTGCTATTTAATGTGACTCTAATGAAAACCATCGCAGTTTAGGATTTGAGGTCCAGCGGGTTTGCACGGCCTTCCCATACGCACAGGATTTTTTTTTAAAATGTAACACATGGTAATAGTTATAGATTCGCAACACGTTGGATATTGCGAGATTTGCAATAATTTTCTTTTTATATATCCTTTAAATATAAAATTTGGATTCTCTAATCAGATGCCAGGATGGAAGTTTTTCTCATTTGTACATATATTTTTTTTTTTTCTTGGAATTAGTTATTTTAATAAGACCCGTGCAACCCCCCGTTCCAGGTGCCTAAGGAGGTGTTTGAGGAGTTGACCAATTTCTGATTGAGCGGTGGCAAAGTTTTAAACTCTTATGACAAGTTTGGAGAACTTTTTGCTAGGACTCTGAAGCTCAAGTCAACTGAGCTGTAGTTACACAACTTGTCCACAATATAGGGAATGGAGCTGTTCTTACTTTTTGCTTCTTTCTGTTCCAGCATTGAAACACTGGATGTCAGATCATCACTGATCAGTGAAATGGGACCCTAGGAGTAGTTATCAATATCATTAACCAGGATATAAATCCAATAAATACGTGATAGATTTTGGCCCCTTACTCTCGAGAGATCATGGGATGTCATGTGTCTCAATGGAGAGTTTATCAGAAAACTGCAATTCTCGGATTAATATGTAAAACCCTGCCGGTACAAACCGTACTTGAGTTCTGTTAATATCAATGGAGAGTTTGATGCGCATGCGCCGTCTCTCTCTGTTTACGTCTATGGGAACACCAAAAATAGTGTGGCTATTTTCGACAGTTGAAAGGAGAGAGGCCGCAAATCTGAAACAGCTCTCCATTTTGGTTTGTGGAAGAGCCGGAAATAGTCAAGTCTATCGGGAAACTTAAGCAGGGCTGGTGCGCCAAAAGATGGCCGTGTGCTGAGAATTGCGCCTATTTATCCCCTTATGCTGGGTGTGCGGGGGGGTGTAATTGGGCGTGCACACTTATACGCAATTTAGCAGGCCGGACCTGGCGTAGAACTGCCCGGTTGTACAACCCTGCCAGATTTATCAGGAGGCCAGAGCCTCGGATGGTGTCGGAGGGCCGGGATCACTTTATATGATGGTGCACCATGCGCCGGTGTATTATATATACCCCCCTATATTGCCTATTTTCAGCACTCCCAGAGATACAAATGGAGAGTGCCTGTACATCTCTCTATTCTGCCTGTCTGCAGTAAGGGGGTCAAATTAGTATTTCCCGATACAGGATGAACCTGTCATCGGTGATTGGACAGTGCCGGAGTGCGTAGAGACACAACCCCAACTGGTCATACACAATTGTTAATTCACAAATCTCATGGAGGGATAAGAAGAATTTTTATTTCCTTGAGAAAACTTATTTCCTAAAGCAGACAAGTTACGAGAGGTGACAGATACGGCGAAATGTCTCGTTTTTTTAATAATTAAAATGATACCAAAAAGATTATGCAAAAATTTACATGAAGTTTACTGATGGTTCAATTTTATGAATTTAGACCATAAAAATTTTTACTAACGCACAAAAAATAAAAAATGTTCTACATGTTATAAATTTGCAATGATTGTAATTGTAATTCTAGGGCTTAGTGTATATTGCACTTTACTAGCCATTCCTTATTTTGCTGGGTCTCAGCACCAGGAGGCTGCGTATCCTCTAATTAGCTGATAGATGTGTCCATAGGTTACTGAGCCAGAATCGCGCTAATTGAGAGGCCTGAGCTACACAACAGACACATGTCTTGCAATTAAACTCACACGTGATTAATCTTGTAGGAGAGGAACTGTATGTTATTATATTCCTCCATTTTTCCGTAGCTATTGTGCTAAGAGATCTCCATAAATCAAACTACTTAAAGGAAACTTGTCGCATTGAAGATTCAATATGTTATAGAGCAGGAGGTGCTGAGCAGATTTTATATAATATCTAATCTGCAGGCTGTATGTTATAGAGCAGGAGGAGCTGAGCATATTGTATATAGTGTCCTATCTGCAGGCAGCATTTTATAGAGCAGAAGGAGCAGAGAATATTATACATAGTGTCCTCTCAGCAGGAGGCATGCTATAGAGCAGGAGGACCTGACCAGATAGTACATAGTGTCCTATCTGCAGGCAGCATGTTATAGAACAGGATGAGCGGAGTAGATTTTACATAGTGTCCTATCTGCAGGCAGCATGTTATAGAGCAGGAGGAGCTGAGCAGATTGTACATAGTGTCTTATCTGCAGGTAGCATGTTATAGAGCAGGAGGAGGTTTGCAGATTGTACATAGTGTCCTATCTGCAGGTAGCATGTTGTAGAGCAGGAGGAGTTGAAAAGATTGTACACAGTGTCCACTTTTACTTTACTTTGAACAATACATTAAAACTAATTTTCAACAGAAACAACAAATTTGTCGGGTCCACCATCATTCCTCACCCCTGATGTTTCAGAAACAGCAACTTTTTCATGCCTTGCATGCCAGAAAACAGGGGTACAGGGAATGATGGGCCCCTGGTAGCACCTTGATCCCCTAGGGGGACTAATAAGGTGTCTTTTACCAGTTTGAAGAGACCAGTACTATAAATGATATACAGTATATAATAGCACAGTACTATAAATGATATACAGTATATAATAGTACAGTACTATACATAATATACAGTATATAATAGTACAGTACTATACATGATATACAGTATATAATAGTACAGTACTATACATGATATACAGTATATAATAGTACAGTACTATACATGATATACAGTATATAATAGTACCGTACTATACATGATATACAGTTTATAATATTACAGTACTATACATGATATACGGTATATAATATTACAGTACTATACATGATATACGGTATATAATATTACAGTACTATACATGATATACAGTATATAATAGTGCAGTACTATACATGATATACAGTATATAACAGTACAGTACTATACATGATATACAGTATATAATAGTACAGTGCTATAAATGATATACAGTATATAATAGCACAGTACTATAAATGATATACAGTATATAATAGTACAGTACTATACACGATATACAGTATATAATAGTACAGTACTATACATGATATACAGTATATAACAGATACAACATATGAGACCACCTCCAGCTTCCTGGGCTCCTGGTGAGAAATGCCGGGCAATAATATATTAGGGTTAAATGCAGGTATTAGAGTTTGATTTTAACTCCTTTCATGCTAGTATGATGCTCGGTATGGAAATCCAGGACAGGAGTAGTAGTGAGATGTACGGGGAGGGGGTCTCCCTAGGGAGAGCTGAGCGGAGCAGAGGGGTTACAGTTCTCTGCTGTAGAGAAGTATCATTGGCAGCTTTGAAGATCAGAGATATCTGAAGTTTATTCTGGCAGATATGACCATAATGCCTCTCAAAATGTCTTTCTGGAGATTCCAGTATTTTATGGCTGGAAACGTAGAGATAGAGTTATCAGAGAATAATGCGGCGTGAGAACAGTCAGATGCAGAGGAGATGATCATATCATGTGCACAAAATGCAGCCTGATGGAGGAAGAAACAGATTAGAGAGGAGAGAGCCCCTCATTAGTCATAGCCCGGGCTCATGTCAGGGCTATGACACTCTGCAGTTTGCAGGCCTGGATTACGCCAAACCTACCTACAATTGCATTTGCGGGACGACCCGGTAGAGCAGCTCTGCTATATACACTCATCTAACCCATCATAACAATATTAATGATGAACACTTAAAGGTACAAGACCTTGTACCTAAAGAAAAGAACATTCTGTTACTACAAATGAACATTTTGTAATTAAAGCATAAGCCAAGTGTGAATACTGGCCTAGAAAAAACGACGTTGTTTTCCTTAGCTAGTTGGAGTGCACTGAGCAATTAAATATTGGCTCTGATTGGTTGCACAAGGATATGGACTTGACCCTCCCAAAATGCTGGCTGTCCCCAAACAGGTCAGACAAGAGTGGGCAAATCTTTCCGAACCCACATTCTCAGAAATTTTATGAAGGATGTGGACACCCATCAGGATATGAGGGCTTTATAATGTTCAAGGGGGGCTCCTCATGTCCTAAAAGGAGTTGGGTAACCTCACTAGGAGTTATTTAGAAAAAATTGCATGCCAGTCTGAGTACACTGGACACCCAGACCTATGCTGTTAAAATATCTATCTATCTATCTATCTATCTATCTATCTATCTATCTATCTATCTATCTATCTATCCATCCCTCTATCTCTCTATTTACCCATTCATCTATCTATCTATCTATCTATCTATCTATCTATCTATCTATCTATCTATCTATCATCTATCAATCTATTGATGATGTATCTATCTATCTATCTATCCATCTATCTATCTATCATCTATCAATCTATCGATGATGTATCTATCTATCTATCATCTGTCAATCTATGTATAATGTATCTATCTATCTATGTTCTTCCTATCTATCTATCTATCTATCTATCTATCTATCTATCTATCTATGTTCTTCATATCCATCTATCTATCTATCCCTCTATCTACCCATCAATCCACCCATCCATCCATCCATCCATCCATCCATCTATTCCATACCTATTCTCCCCTCTTCCATCCTCACTTCCTCTCTTGATTCTTTACCTGCGCATGTGTATCTAGTTTCTTTCCTTTTTCATTGGCGGACATTTGCATAAATGAAGCATCAATCTACCTTATCTACTAATTATCTGTTCATCTACAGATCATCGATCTACAGTACCTATCTGTGTACCTAAATTGAATTCTTCCTTCTATTTTTCCTTCCTTCCTTCATTCCTAATTTTTCCTTTTTAATATCTACCAATCTACCTATCTGTCATCTATCTTTGTTTTAACACCATAAATCTATGTTATCATTGAAGGTGATAGGTAAAACTCCTCTTCCTCTGTCTATATCATTAACTTTTCCGGTAACCCTGATTTGCTGTCTCCTGGTGAGTCTGTCTGACACTGTAATTCCATGATTTGCCATCATAGAACACACATCAGAATAAAAAGACACATGTGCCAGTCTGAAGTGGATCGGGTCTCTAGACGTGTTACAGGTTCATGTTTTTACCATGCTCTGATGTCTGAATTGAAAGGAAAATTGCACATGTCTTGTCGGTAGTGTGACTTGGCTCTGGGATCAGGAGGTGTGAGCTACGAGGAGAAGCCATGACAGGAATGTCAGCGCTTTCACTCTCTGTCTGCTGCAGGTGCATTGTTCTCTCATAACAAATGTTTAATAAGATGCTTGCTGGGAATGTGCGCTTAACATAGCGATCAAATGCCACACGCTTAGAAGAGAAATACCAATTATTACAGCAGTCCTCTTGTAAAATGTTCAGATCTAGCCGGAACATTCAGGATGTTTTACTGTCAACCAATCTAAGAGGACGGTACAGCTGACAATGTCTCTTTAGTTAGCAAAGCTTTCTTGTATCTTCTACGCTTACTGAAGTAGAATGGGGCTGTAGCTGTCTTATGACATGGTAGTTAGCATTAAGCCACACCCAGTTTATATGCAGCCACACCCACTCTCAAGAAAAATCGGTGACTCTTCTATTTGACTTCAATACTTTTTCTTATTTTTGACATGTTAATGTATACATTTCTTTAAGTTTTTGTTGTATTAGGACATATGTAACTATTTAAAAGCAAAAGAGTTCAAGGTCAAGTGCCCCTCTAAAGGTCACTTAAATATAAAGACTGTTGTCAAAGTTATAGAAGTAAGTTATGACAAAAATAACCATTCGGTTCCCTATGCCAGTGTCCCCATGACGATGGTTCCTCTCCGTTGGTCAGGCACTTTGTGGAGGTCTAATGACTATCAATTTCCACATAGCATGAACAGGTAGCCAGGATATATTTTATATATATATATATATATATATATATATATATATATAATATGTTAATGTGGACTGAGGTTTCCGATATAAAAGGGTGTATTGTGCTTTGCTGGAGAAAATCAACCTCAGGCTTTGGGCCTGTACCTTTAGTCATTCTCTGATTCATTCAGAGTAATGAGGGACATGATGTTTTTGGGATGCCCCCCCATCAACCCGAGTACAATACCAGAACCGAAACCCTATAATACACGAACAGACATTTAAATGAGGTGTTTGGATCACCAGAAGCTTCCCTTGCGACAACACCTCACATTTAGGGGTTTAAGAAGCCAGATCAGTGGCCATCGGCAGATTGGGGCAAACTGGCTTTAAGGCATGAGCTGTCACAATATGATCTCATTAATCTCATTTCTACCAAATTATAATTACCAAACTTTAAATTTAGACATTTGCTCTCCAGAGTGTCAGTGGGCCCAGGCTCCAACACAATAATCACTGAAGGAGACCCAGTTTGGAAGCTACTTGGGTCTATTTCTGAGGGGTTGATGAAACTTGGGCCCAATAATGATTTGATTTTTATGGCTTGAGAAACTCCAGTGTGATCTTAAGTTTGAGCTCTAAGTTTAAGCTCTAATTTCTAGTATACAAAGAATTGTCCTGTAATAGAATCTGTGTGTACCCCTCTATGGGGTATTTTCAGCTTTGGTCTTTGTGACATATCCACAAAATATGTCAAAAAGACAGATGGGGTCCCACCTCCAGATGGATACTGAGAACAAAGGTCCACTGACCCCCCTCCCACGGCTGAGCTGAACTGAGAGTTTTTTGCGCCCACACGGCTACTCTCCACTCATGTCTATGTGAGCATTCAAAATAGTCGAAGCTATATGCTAGGCTATAATCGTGGCTCCTCGAGACTTCAACAGAGAGTGGTTGCGCATGCGCAGAAATCTATCCATTTAGTGGGAAGGGGTCAACAAACCCCAATTCTGAGAAGGGTGCCAGTCCCAGAGGTGGGACTTATACCTATCATGTATTTATGACTTATTAAAGCACCATAAACCTTTTAACTAAAGGAAGTTATATACCTTTATGGTTAATTTAGTTGGTTGTAATCACCATTTTTGGTGAGTCTCCTATCTAGCATACCAAAGGCTGCTATAATATCTTATACAGTACACTCTGTATTACACCTGCAAATCACCTTCTGACCATGTATATCATGGGTGCATAGGCTATGTGCAGCATATTATACAGAAGTATTATGGAGGTGTGAACTCAACTCAAACTTATTTAGCGGTTTTAGTTGTATAATTGTTTAGTACACACTTTTAACTATTTGTTTTCCATTGTCTACAAATGGCCCACTTAATAATTGGCAATAACCTTTCATTCACCCACTTCAAAGACACAATACATTGCCCTCCCAGGTCTCAATGCTGTGTTGAGCTGTCCCTATCTAGTCCATTTTCTTTTGACTTTGCTGTGTTTGTTATACGCTTTGATATATAACCGCAATTGTTCAGTTTTTTTTTCTCCGTACCAGTCACTGATAACAATGTGAGAGGTTAAACTTCAGGCATTTCTATTTCTGGATCCCGCCATTAAACCCGTTTTTTTATTGTAACAATAACTATTTCTTTTGAAAAAAAAAACCCAACAAGGTTAGAAAAGCATGTTTTTATTGTGCGGCGTGTAAATTAGAAGTCTTGTTATTACATTGCAGCTAAATGAATCTGAGGAGGAATTTATACAACTGCTGCTTACTATTTCACTTTAGAGACCGTTTTATACGATGTAAAATTTATTAGTTATCACTATGTTTAGTATAAGGCAGCCATTACTATGAAGTAAAAACTAGTGCAAAGGTTTTGAAAAGAAGCTGCCCATAGCAACCAATCAGTAGGCTGCTTTAATGTCACAGCCTGGATTAGAAAAATGAGAGCTGTAATTTGATTGGGTACAGGAGAACTGTTTTTTTTTTTTTTAAAGAAGAACTTTATTAGGATCTGAACAATAAAGCTTTTACAAACACTGTCAGAGACTGACTTTGTTTGCCATAGAAAAAATCATAACATTTAGTATTGGGTACTATAAGAAATGAACTGTTATTAAACCATTTTTATAAATCTGTGTGAGTGACTTATTAGCATACTTAACAACATTTGGCAAGATTTACCAGGGAGAGTAAGGATTGGGCAAATATGCCATATGTATATATATATATATATATATATATATATATATATATATATATACAGGCAGTTCAGTTCCCGGGTTACGTACAGGATAGGTTCTGTAGGTTTGTTCTTAAGTTGAATTTGTATATAAGTCGGAACTGTATATTTTATAATTGTAACCCTAGCCAAATTTTTTTTTGGTCTCTATGACTATTGGATTAAAAATGTTGGATTGTCATCAGAACCAGGATTAACAATAAAGCTTCATTACAGACACCTGTGATAACTGTTACAGCTGTTTATTGTAGCCTAGAACTAAAGTACAGTAAATGACCAAAATCCAGAGGTCCGTTTGTAACGAAGGGTCATCTGTAAGTTGTGTGTTCTTAAGTAGGGGACCACCTGTATATATATTGGAAACATTTTTTTGGCATATCTCTACCATATTAGGTGCCTGAACAAATTCAATTTATCTCATAGATTTGCCCATCTTCCACGGCCTAGGAGGTGTCCGGTTTTGGGAGCCATCTTAAGTTGGGGACATATGCTTGCTTAAAGTGGACCAGTCAATGCTCCTGATATGTTCAATTTAGCAAATATTAATAACTCTTAACTCACTGTATTATATTGTTTCTCTGTAATTCTTCCTGGAAATGTATGAATATATGAATGTATAGAAGCTTGTATCAATCCTCAAAATTTCAGAAAGGTTCACTTATTTTGCTAATTTATCCCTCTACAGCCTATCATCTACGAAGGACAAGATAAGAACCCCGAAATGTGCCGCGTGCTGCTCACACACGAGATCATGTGCAGGTAATGATAACATTATAGCGCACAAGTCGCCATACTAGAAGCCATTTGGACATGCTGCTTAGCATATATACATATTATAATTTCGTTTTCTTCAATACTATCCTTCACAGCATCAATTTCGGATTCATTAGAATCTGTTGACACATGCCCTCTAGGTTGTATTAAGTCTCTTTCCACCTATAGTTTCAGGAATTTTCTTTTTGTAAGTGTAAATTGGTGTTAATTATGCATTTATACAGAAAAAATGTAATCGTTATACCTAAAAACTGGAGAATAAGTCCTGAAATAGGGCTATTTCACCCACGCACCACATGGTATGGAGGGCCGTTCAGGTGCAGTCTATGGCGCTATTATACGCCAGGGCGTTTCTGGGATCAAACTGCTACACCTGGATTTATCAGGGGACTGGTACTACTTAATAAGTGTGACAGCTTTCGGGGCAACACCATAGGTTGGCACACTAAACACCAGCGAATGATAAATATGCACCTATATATTCATGTACCTATTGGGGCACATTAATCATACGCTGGTGCACTTTGTGATGGTGCCACCGACCCCCTGTACTCAATATATCTATGAGGAGGCCTCCTAAAAAATCTCAGCGTGCAGCTGTGATGCGCCGGCAATGCACTTCTACACAGGTTTGACCTGTTGTGAAATTTCATCCTAGCCTGCGTATGAACAAGTGCAGGCTATAGGAAGTGCGCAGGCATTGGGCAGAAACATCCCTCAGGGGCCTGCTACTCAGCCAAGCACCGCCCCCTTCCTGCCAAACTGGTGTAGAGGGCGGAGTATTCACAATTCGAGGGTCAGCAGCAGGAATTGCAACTCAATTACATCTTGTACACCTGTTTTAGGCATACAAGTCATGTTAATCCCCCTCATTATCTATCTTTCTATGTACCTGTTGTCTATCTATCTGAAATAAAGGCCTCCCCACCTACCCTATAGTTCATATATCTACTTTTTGTTCCTCTATCTTTGTATCTACTGTATCTGTTTATTTATCTATCTATTGTTCAGATATGTATTTATCTATTGCATATCCCTCGTATCTATCCATCCATCCATCCATCCATCTATCCTGTCTATCTATCTATCTATCTATCTATCTCATATCTATCTATCTATCTATCTATCTATCTATCTATCTATCTCATATCTATCTATCTGTCTATCTCATATCTATCTATCTATCTATCTCATATCTATCTATCTATCTATCTGTCTATCTCATATCTATCTATCTATCTATCTATCTCATATCTATCTATCTCATATCTATCTATCTATCTGTCTATCTCATATCTATCTATCTATCTCATATCTATCTATCTATCTATCTATCTATCTATCTATCTATCTATCTGTCTATCTCATATCTATCTATCTATCTATCTATCTATCTATCTATCTATCTGTCTATCTCATATCTATCTATCTATCTATCTATCTATCTATCTCATATCTATCTATCTATCTGTCTATCTATCTGTCTATCTCATATCTATCTATCTATCTATCTGTCTGTCTATCTCATATCTATCTATCTATCTATCTGTCTGTCTATCTCATATCTATCTATCTATCTGTCTATCTATCTGTCTATCTCATATCTATCTATCTATCTATCTATCTATCTATCTATCTCATTGTCATTTTTCTGTTTCATTTATCTACAGCTATTTCCCCCAGTCTTTCTCTGTCTATTTTACATCCATGTATCATTTGATGTACAGCTATTTTATCTGTCTGGCTATTTTCTCATTTCTCATTTCAATTTTCTAGATAATCACAATCATTTGTGTGCATTTTATGTGGATAAGTTAGTGCTTTCCAGCAGGATATCCCCCAGATCTACTACATGCAGTATATCTATAGATGGACAATAAGAGTTGTGATTGACAGGCACTTAGCTCCCACTTGTGCTCGCACTCCCTTCCGCCCACACTGATGCATCACGTTACTTCTTGCTCCTGGTGTGGTTTGCAGTGTTTATCATCTTGTTGGGTTACTTTACTGATGGATTGGATTTTCCTTTTTCTAAATACAAAGAAGAGAAAAAGAAAAATCCACAGCTCTCAGCGGGGGGAATCATGAAGCTGTTGAAGGCAAATTACGCTATTTGTACAGTATACTTTAGACAGAAAAGCCATATTTAAAATGTCAGGCAGCTAATACAGGAGATTACCATTTTCCGCGTTGCCTACAGACGGGTAAGAAATGCTGTTTATTTACTTGGCGGCCAGGCATTAAACAAAGCTGCCACTTCTGCGCAGGCAAAGTTATTTGTTTAACCTTTTCAGTGCTGTATAATGCCAAACAGTGGTAAAATAATTTCCGGCATGTTAGAGTTTTGACATTTTTTTTTTTTTTTTACTCTGGATTAAAATGAAAACATCATTTTATGTATAGGATAGTAAATGGGATATATATTTATTATTTATTAATCATTTTAAAATAATATATTACCATATTTTAAAAAAGTGATTTCATTAATAATATGAGTATATTTTATAATTTATTCTATTCGTAATTTTATTCAATAGTTATTGTATTTATTTTTTTATATGCAATATTTTTAATAATAATAATAGCAATAATGTGTATATATAAATGATATAAATTATTAATATATGTATTGTTCATAATAATATTATTATATATTTACATATTAAGTTAAATAATAATATTAGTATAATTTATCCCCCTCCCCCCCAGTATAATGGTATGCTCCCGGTTCCCAATGTAAGATCTTTTACCAGACTCCCCCCCCACACACACACATACACCCCATGTGCCATTTATAATAACGGTGTCTTATTATATGTGCTGTCTTACTTTTATGTTTTAGGGGGCTGCATAGATCTGGTTTCTTTAATTCCTTTCACTATATGCTGTTAATAAAAGGGGCCCATTATCCAAACTTATAGAGGGGAGTAAGAAAGTGATAGAAAACTCTGGCTGCATCTTATCCCAGAAAGGATTGGGCATGTTCACACCAACATGTATGATCCTTTTTCTTCTGATATTTGCTGTTGGGTAAAATTGGAAAGGCCCCATTTGGTTAGTCCTGCACAAATTGGCATGTTACTGCCTGGTCAAATGTGAGTTTTCCAAATGTTGCCCAACAACAGATTCCAGAAGAGAAAAGGAATGTGCATGTCAGAGTCAACAGGCCCAATCCTCTTGTCCTCTTGATGGCCAGCTTTAGAGAACATGCACAGATCCATGTAGTACAGCATATTATATCACCAAGATTACTTAAGATTGCTGTGTGCCACGATATCTCATCTAAACTTCAGTGTTGGAAGGTCTAGAGAATCAGAGAATCCTACAGGGACCCAAGTTTATCCCAATACTGGATCCAAGAGGTCTAGCGGCAGAAAACCCAAATTCGAGGCTAAAAGAGCCTACTCCCTGGTTTTGATAAAATAATTACATCTCTTGGGCTGAAGGAACCTCAATCTGACACTACTGACTGCTAACTTATCTCTCCAGAAGAGAAAGATCAGGCAATTTGTTTCCAACCTGGCCAATGCTTATCTGACCACATTTCTGCCATCATCGGAGAATAGGGAGACTATATCCACTTTTGGTGCTTGACCAAACCCGATGAAATCAGCAGATTTGTAGTAATATGTAGGCAGCGGGCATTAGAAGTCTAGGGGCCACCCTATACCTCTAGGTGGCCTTGATCTCATACAAAGGGATACTTACGTAGAGACTTTAAGGAATTTGTCACGGTTTGTATGTCTGTATTCAAGCCATGACTTAGTCAGTTCCTGGTGCAGAACCAAGATTTGCGACTTCTTCACCCTCTACACCGATTGGGCGTTGAGGGAGCAGTGTCGGGCCATGTAGTGTGCCGGCACAGGGTATTTCTGCAGAAGTGCCTGGCGGTGCAACATATCCCACTGGCATTTGTCATGAGGGCGGGGCCTATTTATAGATTGAGCAGGTGCCAGGGGCAGGGGCACCATTATACATTGGCGCACTTAGTGCCAGCGTATGATAAATGTGCCCAATAGTACCATATGAAGACACCATACATCGGCACTTTGGGTCTCACCATTGTGGTGCCAGCCAAGCTGAATTTGTACCGTACATAAAACAGGGAATTGTGGGTAATGTAAGGCAACTCAAAATAACATGTGCAACTTATCAAAGAAGCTCGGTAACAAATGAGATAAAAAATACATAAGGATACAAATTGAAAGTAATAAAAATGGACCTTAAGTAAGAAAAAAATAATCAAAAATATTACTAGAAAATTTGATAAAATTGGATTAAAATTGAGATCCCATATATTTTACAATGCAATGTTCACACTTTCCCATCTACCTGCGCTCATATTGACTGATCGATTCTTAATTGGTCATTACTGATGATTACGTCCCTCAGTTTCTATACATCAGAATTTGACACGGGTCAGAAACCTCCCCCTTTTCGCCCCCCGGAGAAGGTAAGAAGCGTTAGTACGGTATCAGAGGATGAGGGGAAGTGCTGATTTTGCACAAGAGGTGCAAATGGAGCTTTGGTTATGAGCATAAAATTAGAGTCTGCTCACCATTAATCAGGGCGGCTAATTGCTATGCACGACCATTTGCCATATGGTGTGAGAGACAGCCGCTTCCCCCCAAGATGAAGCTCCCTGTAACCAGACATGAAATACTGGAAGCCCTCGGTTTGGAAATGGCTTGTTTTAGAGATTTAATCCCTAAACAACTTTCTGCAGGGCTTTCTGTCAAGACTAACAGCACAATAAAGCTTTGCATTTATGTGACAGAGGGAGGAAATTTATGGCCTACTAAAACATGGCTATGGTTAGCGCCTTGAATTCAGATGCACAGTGGGGTTTTTTCGGGTGCGGGATGATTGGTTAGTTAACTAACAGGTAAGAGGATCAAAGGTTCAAGTAGATGCAAGAGACTGGGAAATTTTGGTAAACTACTCAAAATATTTTCTCTGTTTCTGAGAGAGCTGTGTGACGAATTGGCTTCTATTATGGCTCTTGAAGGGGTTGTCATTCAGAGCAAATCAGCCTAGTTATATATGAAGACATCACTTTTGCTATTATAGTTGCAAAGCTTTTGATAAATGCAAAGGGAGGCTTTACCCATAATGCAATTGCATGGGGACATGGGGTATGAGGGAACCACAAATTGACGGGATGGAAGTTTTCTTAGTTTGATTTATTTGGGAATCAAGATGCCAACCCAACTGTATTGGCCTCCTTGTTGGCCCCATAACTTTACTCATGACCTCAGAAATTCTGAACCTGCCCCATTATATATATTTTAAGAATGTTCATTTAAAGGGGTTATACAAAGCCTGACCGTTATCCCCTATCTGAGGGCTGGGGGTGTGACTGCTGGGACCCCCACCAATTACGAGAATGAACTTTCACTGATCATGAAAACGAGGGTTGATCATATGTACTGCCGCTCTATTCAAAGCTATGGAAGCACCAGAAATTGCTGAGCACAGTACTCGGTATCTCAAGCATTCCCATTTACTGTCTATGAGAGCGCTGGTGATACCTGAGCGCTGTTCTCAGCAATTTACTGTACTCCTGTAATATTAAATGCAGTGGCAAGATGCATGCTTGACCTATCGCTTCACAAATTAATGTTGACACTAATACTCCTAATTGGTGATGTTCCTTTCTCATGATTGTTGGGGATCCCAGCAGTTGGACCTTGGTACAACCCCTTTAATAATAATAATAATTCCTTTATTTATATAGCGCACACAGATTACGCAGCGCTGCACAGAGTTTGCCAATTCGGTCCCTGTCCCCAATGGGGCTCACAATCTAATCAACCTATCAGTATGTTTTGGAGTGTGGGAGGAAACCGAAGGACCCGGAGAAAATCCACGCAAACACAGAGAGAACATACAAACTACTTAAAGAATATCTATCACCTCCCTTGACTGTCTGTTTCAGTAATTATTTGTATTGGCTATGAAGTAATAATTCTGAATCATATTTTCCCAGATATCTTGTGTTGTTCCTCTATTATTCCTCCTGGATTTTATTGATAAATTGACTCCAGTTGTTACCAATCTCCTAGTAGATAGGTTGTGGCCATACACAATCTAGTATTAGACCGGAGTAGGACGCACCCCCAACACACTAAGGAAGAGTAACAGAGGAACGGAACAACAATACAAGTATTTACTGTCAGTAGAGATGACTGATTATCCTTAAAATCAATGAAATACCTAAAAACCCACCATTATGGCTTCTATGGGTAACTATTTCATGCAGCCGCTCAACGTTCCCAAAATGTAATCCTATTCCTTCTCTATGCCTTGCACCAGGTCTAAACTTTTCAGCTCCGTACACACAGCTCTCTATCTCCCTTATCCCTTAAATAAACATCCCTGCCATAAAGGGACGGGGCCATCCACAACTCTGTGTGTCACATATGGCGCAACCTTGTAGAAATGGGCTGCATTGTGTGCGAGATCAAGGACGGCCATAGAGATGACTTTGTTGGACTCTGCAGGGCATAGAGTGGCATTAGTCCAGCTGGCAGGGGGTAGCTGAGGTTAGAAGTCAGTGCTGAGCCTTGGCAAGGCTGGCGCTGCGCTCTCCGGAGTCATTATTTATTACAAGTCAGGTCCTTTCCACTATTCTAGTCACAGGGACAAATGACTTCCCTAAATGAGTCTTTGGGTAAAGTACATTGTGTGTATAGTTTTAGCTCACTGTAAAGATTAATGAAATACGCAATTGTCCTGGTGGCCGAATTACCACGTTCTACAGAAAATCTTGAAGGAGTGACTACAAGAGCCATTAATCTCTATTTCTGGTTTTAGCTTTTTTTTGTTTTTCATGATCTATTTTGTCCTCTATATTAAATGTTATACCTTTCTTTCCCATAGAATGCCTGGAACTAGTAGTATCCTAAAACTAGTATCAAATGTATTTTAATTCCACCCAAAAAATTCCGAAATCTGTTCATCTGGTTCATGAATATTTAGCAGCTTTGCAATACTGCCGGAACTACTGGCGTTTTTTTGTCCCGTTCATACAAAAAGTCGCCGAAAACAAAAAGCTAAATTACATATCACATCCAAGTGCCGCTGTGCACCTAATCAATTTGGTGTTTGTCCCTTAAAAATCCATTAACCCATTCAAAAGATATAGCCCTCAGAAGATTATATGTGACTTAGTGCATACTAGTCATGGGGGAGGTTCACAGCACATGGAGACACACCCCCGAGGAAATAAAAGGTTACCGCCCCCTCGCTACTATGAGCTAATATACAACTTCAGGGGGCTATATCCTTTGAATGGAGGGACGGATTTTAAAAGAACAAACACCAAATTGCTCAGGGGTATGGCGGCATTCACATGAGGTGGGTCATTCTGTATTTTGTACTTGATGACATATTTGTCATATTTGTAGTTAAATAATCATAATAAACTTATATGCCCCCTTTACTCCAGCACCAGAAGTCCAGTGCAAGTCCCTGAAGCTCCTATTCCACTATCATACAGGAGTCGGGACTGAACCACTGGTGCTGGAATGGAGATTATAGGTGAAGTGCTACAGTTAAAGGGTTTGTCCAGTGGTTGAAAGACATGGCTGCTTTTTTACAAAAACAGCTCCTCTCCTGAGCATGGGTAGTTAATGGTATTGCAAATAAGCTCCATTCATTTCTACACAGCTGAGCTGCAATACCAACACAAGCCATGCTCCGGTGTGGCGCTGTTTTTGGAAGAAAGTAGCCATGTTTTTCAATCTCCCAAACACCCCTTTAAGAAACTTATGTGTGAACTAGATACCTGGGATGATCTATCAAAAATATATTCTCCCCTAGAAGAAAATAGGTCATAACCTATGTTTTTTTTAATGGCAAAATCTGCACTTTACATAGAGATTTCATACCATGGATTCAATTAGTGAAATTTGCAAGAAAATTCTGATAAATTACACGAAAATGGTGAATATTTTCTGTACAAATTTTTACCGCTTTGTGTAAATGGGGTATTGGGTCATAACTGGCAAGAGTCACCGTGAGCATTTTTTAAATACATTTTTTAATGAAATATAAGCGTTTCGCTTACTTTATGGAAAATCATTGTAAATTTGACGTAAAATCAGTATTTTGAGGGCAATTTGCTCATTTACCCGTGTGGCTCGGTGGCCTAATAAGCTGGCAGCTGTGCTGGACGAGGTTACAGCAAGTAATTAGCCCCCATGCGGCCTTAACGTGTTTTCTGACACAGCTTCCAGGTAGCAGGATGCCGCTAATGTCGCTGCAATCTGATCCCGCTGTCTCGATGAGGCAGAATTTGCAGTACAGCCATATTACTGAAACCTATTCTTGTTTTTTTTTCCCTCCGCAGTCGCTGTTGTGATAAGAAGAGCTGTGGGAATCGGAACGAGACACCCTCCGATCCGGTGATTATTGACAGGTTGGAGCTGCCTTTATTTCTTCTCCATTGCTGAGCCTCATTACAATGAAACACCTGCCCCATGCCGCTTCGGCGAGTGGGTGTCGGGCAGATGAAAGCAGCAGCGACGGTTGGGTATAGCGCACCGCGGTGGCGTTAGAGGAGCGAGCAGTCAGCCATGTAACACCATCCATGCCATTTATGGCATCTACCCCATTATCTAGGACAATCTCTAATTGCTTCTCAAACTTAGTAAAGGTTCGGAAAGCGATCATCGGAACTTACTGTACAACCGCAAAACACACACTCACCTATGGGTACAATTATAGTTGGAGATGTCACTTTGTCTTCTATCATAATAAAGTCATTTCGAAATCAGAATCCATATTTGATGAACATTTTTCAAGATGGCTTCCAGGGGCGTTACCCATCTGGTAGCCACTCTACATTAAAAAAGGTTAACCAGTCACTACAAGTAATAACCTATCCACAACTTGATGATCGGTGGGGGACCCAGTGGTGGAAACATTTCCCCAAATGAATGGAATGGCAGGTCAAGCATTCATCACACATGATAGGGGACAGCAATGGGGGTCTGTTCTACCCCAGATTGATGGTCAAGACATGGAACTCTGCCTGACTCCATCGCCATCAGTGCTATAGAGATGAATAGAGTAGCAGTGCACACGTTCTTGTGATCCACCACTGGGACTCCCACCGATCTGTATGTATCCCCCTATTCTGTGGATTGGGTAAAATGTGCTACAATGTGCTGGATAACCAATGAACCAACCCCAAAGCAAAGTCTGTAGATGTCCCCCAACTATAAGGTACTGGGCTCTTCATATAAAGAGATGAGCCTTATGTCCCCTGAGGGCTTCTGGGCCTGGGTGTGACCTTCTACAACCCCCTCAATATATACTACAATCATTTATACCAAAATGTGGCAAGTATTTGACACACCCATGTATTAAAGAGGACTGTCTCCAGTTTTCATTCTATGGCTACACCTCCTCTCTCATCCATTTGTCAACTCTTCTGGCCTTCGGTTCTGGACAGTCATCATTGTCATCGGAAATGACTACAGTCACTCTAGTTCCCTTTATTATGGAGACCAGCAAAAAATGTTAATGGTCTTTTTGGGAATTTACCTTTGTAAAAAAACAAGGGACCGTCACTGCTGCTTTCACAGTCAGGCCAAAGACCACCCATTGCCTACACATACATGTTAAGAGGTCATTTTGTGTCCTCATTTCCCATGACAAAATGTTCTTAAAACCTTTACTATTTGGCCATTGAACACTGTACATAGTGCACAACCCTTCATCTTGAGCTTAGAATATATTTTTGGGAACTTACAACAAAATGGCCGTCTTCTCGGCACTGGGTGGTCGATGCCTTTATAAAACTTGCAGAATTTATTTGCATTGAATTCCCTGGTGGTGTTGGTTTATTGGAGGCCAATTTTGGAAGTAATCTTGGTGTATGTCATGTCTTAAGTTTCTTATGGAAGGATGTTTGGGGTCGGAGAGAAGGTCTACCGAGCTTGTTGGCTAATTGTTGGCACCAAGGTGTGCACCAAAGCCCTGCACCAAGAGAAATTTCGGACTATTCTCTTAACTTCTGGTCAAGCGTTGGCTAAATGTGTTCTCTGGTGTTTTTCCTGTGTTTTTAATGTCTTTGGACCATGGACTTCCTGATGAAGAAGTCATCAGTATGGCTTCATGATAAGATTTCCGTTATTTTAACTCAAGTTTTTAGGAATTCTGGAAAACCCTTTGGTCTAAAGAACAGGCAAAGGAAAAAGGAAGTCTACTTACCCTACTCAGGTTCTCAGTTCCTGGGTCACTCCGGTATTTCTGGTCTTCGACACCTGCACCTGATGTTCTACAAGGCAAATGAGTGGAACTTGGACCATGGGACGTAGACGAAGTGATATCCCATGGTCCAAGCAACATGGCGGAAAGAAGTCCTATGAAATTCCTACTGGACACATTTCGAAGACCAGAACTACTGGAATAGGGAGCACGCTTTCATTTTATTTCTCAAAGGGTATTCGAGATCTCCTGAAAAACCTCTTTCATCATTTATGGACAGTGATCTGTGTGAGTGAGTTATATATTTCATCGTTCCATTCATTATCTTTGATTTGCTATATTACTATATAATAACGTGCACGTCGTCTACATATGTTCCTCTGTTTTCAAAATTTGAGTTCAAAAATATCATTTAAATTGTGTATTTCTGTATTTTTACAAACAGAAATTGTACTTTTTTTGTGGTGGGAGAATTTGGAACGAAAAAAAATTAAAAAAAAATGTCTGATTTTATGTGAAATATGTAAAGGTTTTCAGAAGCAGCGCCACTCTGATCCATAGGCTGTGCCTGGTATTGCAGTTTATGGATTTTGCTGGTGATGAATGGAGGATGCTGATTTATGGAGAAGGATCTCAGCTCATGAATGTTTAGTATTGTGTTAAAAATGTTCTAGAGAAGGGTCTACAAGATGGGCAAAGGCTTTGAGACCCAGGTTGTCCCAGCTACTGGATTCTATGCTTTTATACATACTAGAAGGGGAACAAAAAAGGGTTGGATGGGTATAAAAATCGGTGGGTCATCCAATCTTAAAGGGTGTGATTGGAGCTTAAAGGGGTTGTCCCAAATTAAAAATTACCGCAGTCAGCCATATTTTGGAAATAAGTGTCAGTTATCTTAGGGCAACCCCTTTAAAAATTTTGGTAACCCTCTATCTTCAATTTTAAACCAACAAGTCCACTATTATTTTTTAATGAACATGTATATAATTTGACAAACTATTAAATTTTTTTTCAAAAATGGATTCCATAACAGTGTTACGTTACATTTTCACCCGGAACGGAGATCGCTCCCCCGATCCATCTCTAGGTCATTAGAAACACGGCAGCTTGTGAACAAATCTCCATTTTTTTTCTCCTGGTGGCCACATTGAATTAGACGTTGGCAATTAATTAGCCGCCCATTGACACTGACAAGTCGTCCCCTAATAAATACATTGTAAATGAGTTTGTGCACCTCCACATTCAGGGACGTGCACGGAATATATTACGGGCTGCTGGAAGGTGGAATATCTCCGGCCAAAGTTGACTTTTTTTTATTGTTGTTTTTTTTTTTTTACATTTTTTTTTCTCAACCGGCCTCACTGGTTTATGGAATGTGTCTGTCAACGAGTAGGAATGGTCTGTGTAAGGAACTAATCTGTGAAAAAATCCCTGGAGGAAACGGCCGCAGCTCCGAGCAAATCCACTGTATCCCCATTTAACGATACACAACATCTGAATTATGTCTACATAAAAATGGCAGCTTGTGTAATAGGAGACGGGTCCGGGGGTTGGTTGTCATTTATGTTTTTATATCTAGCACTACTGAGAAAAGAGGGATATATATATATATATGTATAAGAGTATATGGCTGTAGTGGTTGCATATCATATCTATCTATCTATCTATATCATATCTATCTATCTATCTATCTATTTCATATCTATCATCTATCTATCTATCTCATATCTATCTATCTATCTCATATATATCTATCTCATATCTATCTCATATCTATCTATCTCATATCTATCTATCTATCTATCTCATATCTATCTATCTATCTCATATCTATCTATCTATCTCATATCTATCTATCTATCTCATATCTATCTATCTATCTCATATCTATCTATCTCATATCTATCTATCTATCTATCTATCTATCATCTATCTATCATCTATCTATCTCATATCTATCTATCTCATATCTATCTATCTCATATCTATCTCATATCTATCTCATATCTATCTATATCTATCTATCTATCTATCTATCTCATATCTATCTAACTATCTATCTATCTCATATCTATCTACCTATCATCTATCTATCTATCTATCTCATATCTATCTCCTATCTATCTATCTATCTATCTATCTATCTATCTATCTATCTATCTATCTATCTATCTATCTATCTATCTATCTATCTCATATCTATCTATCTATCTCATATCTATCTCATATCTATCTATCTATCTATCTATCTATCTATCTATCTCTCCTGTATGTATTTTCCATCCATTCTCCCATATTTCTCTATTCTCTAAGTCATTATATGAATTTCCCCACTGTGGGACTAATAAAGGATTATCTTATCTTATCTTATCTATCTCATATCTATCCATCTATCTATCTATCTATCTATCTATCTATCTATCTATCTATCTATTATCTATCTATCTATCTCATATCTATCTATCTATCTATTATCTATTATCTATTATCTATCTATCTATCTCATATCTATCTATCTATCTATCTATCTATCTCATATCTATCTCTCTATCTATCTATCTATCTATCTATCTATCTATCTATCTATCTATCTATCTCTCTCATATCTATCTATCTATCTATCTCCTATCTATCTATCTATCTATCTATCTATCTATCTATCTATCTATCTATCTATCTATCTCATATCTATCTCTCCTGTATGTATTTTCCATCCATTCTCCTATATTTCTCTATTCTCTAAGTCATTATAATTAACGGATCATAAACTTCACATCAGAACTTTCTGTACATTTTCCACCTATTATTTCTGTCTTGTTTATTATTTTCCCTTCTCTCCTTCCCGTTGTTGTACTGTGGCGAATTATTAGTTCCTGTATGGGGCTTTTTCGCCGCTCTTTAGTTAGGCCTTACGTAATTGGATATATCGTCGCACTGTCCTGTTCTCATTACTGGTTTCTGTGTATTAACCCTCCTTTGAGTGTGGAGAGTGTACAGTGCATTAACAAGGACTGACAGTAAAAAGGCCCCGATCACCAGGGCGTGAAATTGTTACTTTTTAAGATATGCGGCCTTTTCTACAACTAGCAAACCGGATCAGCTTGTTAATTTTCTTCTGTTTTATCTAAGATTTTGAGGATTCCTGGGAAATTATATAGAATATTGCAGATATTGCGGATAGTCTGGGTTCTTTTCTTTAAAAAAAAAAAAAATTAACATGCATGTTGCTTTATATGAACTATTAATCTACGGAATGAGATAATTAAACATAACATGCTGAAATTAACGAGAAAAAATATTTAAAAATATTTTGTGAATATCTTTAAAAAATTCTTTTTTAAATAGTCTGAAATTCTAAATATTTGAACAGTTGAACTTACCGATAGCTGCTGACTTTCTAAATTGCCTACAGTGCCCCTAAAGGCAAAGCTAGGTATTACAGCGTGACCATGGCCATGGAAATTATAATAGGACGTGGTTGGGTATTCCATCTTTATATGGAGGCTAATAGATTATGGAACTAAAAGTAGATGATTCCTTTAAAGGGGTTTTCCAGAATTTAAAAAAAAACCCATATCTCTCTAATCTGAAAACAGGTTGAGAACGGTGTTGCAGTTCACTTTATTCCAATGTCAGACACGGGATGGGTGATTCTGGGGAAAAATCTATATACCTTTAAAGATTGATCTTATCTATGCCAAGTCATAGATCCAAATAGGTTTAAAGGAGTTGTCCAGAGGTTAAAAAACATGGTTACTCTTTCCCCCCCAAAACAGCGCCACACCTGAGCATGGTTTGTGCCGGTATTGCAGCTCTGCACACACCATACTCAGGCCAATGCAATACTGGCACAAACCACGGTCAGGCGTAGCGCTGGTTTTGGAATATTTGCCATGTTTTTCATCTTCCGGACAAACCCTTTCAATAACAGCTAGGATTTATGAAAACTTTGTCAAAATATTAAATAAACTAAAAGTAATTAACCATTACTTTTTTTTTTTTAATGAAAACAGTGCCAACTTTTTTCATAGGCCGATTCTGGTACTGCAACTCTTGAAAAGGGGTGACTGCAATACCAGATGCAACCTATAGACAGGGTGGCGCTGTTTTTGGTATTAAAAAAAAAGCTAGATATTTATTAACCCTTTAATTGCTGTATTTCTACATGAATGCCGGTTTTTGCCCATATATGTTATTATTTATTATTATTCTATGCATAAACGTGTAATTGCACTTATGCGCTTTCCTGGTTGACTGCCAGGTCCGTGTAATGAATGAGTCACTTCTACAAGAGGCGTTGATGTAAAAAAATTATTTTCTTTTGGAGACCACTTGATAATGGTTAGTTATGGAGCGGAGTGAATGTGATAACAGCGCCATTAGTCAGTGATTTATTATCATCGTAACGGTAAGGCCTCTTGCACACTAGCGTTGCGTTTCACGTGCGGGTGCAATGCGTGAAAAACTGACGTTTTGGCTGCGTTTTTGTTCCATTTTTCCTTGGAGTAATTTGCGTTTTTTTTGCGTTTTCGGCGCATTTTTGACGCGCGATTCAATGGGAGACTCGAGCATATTTCAAAGGGACCATGGTTTGGGATTAAAATGTGTTATTTAATTGAAAAATAATGTCTTCTGATAATTTGCAAACATCGGCGATCTATTCTTCACTGTTCCGCGCGTATATTATCTCCCGACAATTTAGCAGATGTGAAGAACAGTGAAGAATAGAATAAAAACATTGTACACAGTGAACACAGTGAACACAGGATCATTTAAGATAAAAACACAGTGCAGAACACAGTGCAGAATAGATTACAGATGTTCGGCACATCTGCTTACTTGTCGGGAGATACGCGCGGAACGGCGCGAACAAAATAGCATGTGAAGAACAATATATATGTGTGTGAAGAACAAATTGCAGATGTTTAAATACATCTGCAATGTCTTCTTCACACATATATATTGTTCTTCACATGCTATTTTGTTCGCACCGTTCCGCGCGTATCTCCCGACAAGTAAGCAGATGTGCCGAACATCTGTAATCTATTCTGCACTGTGTTCTGCACTGTGTTTTATCTTAAATGATCCTGTGTTCACTGTGTTCACTGTGTACAATGTTTTTATTCTATTCTTCACTGTTCTTCATTGTGTTTTTTTAATTAAATGCTCGATCGCGAGCAGGGGAAATAATGTTATTCTGGTCACCTAGCAACCCTTACGTTTAAAACGCATTGCACTCGCATTGCACTTGCAATGATTGCGAGTGCAATGCGTTCTTGATGCATCTCCATAGACTTGAATGGGGCGTGAAAAACGCGCGTGACCCGCAAAAATAGAGCATGCTGCGATTTTGACGCGCGTGCAAACGAACGCAAGCACGCGCGTTAAAAACCACGCTAATGGAGAAAGACCCATTGAATACAATGGGACAGAGTGCAATGCGAGTTCTGAGCGTCAAATGCACGCGCAGAACTCGCGCGTGAAAAACGCCAGTGGAGAAGGGGCCTTAGAATGATTCATACACAATACTTAGAACATTTCTATACATACACTATACGTGTAATGGTGTCACTGTATACACGGCATATCAGGGAATAATAGCATGTGTTAATATATTATGAATCATATGGTAATGTTATCATATGATATCAGCATTACATACTCCAAATCACCACACCCACCCAAAAAAAAATTGTCCGAGCAATGACCTATATTTGCTTTTGTTACATTTTTAAACATTTTTTCTTACATTTGTAGATTTTTTTTTTACATTAATGATTGACCACACCTTAAGAAGTTACAAAATACACCTCCAAATATAGTTAAAAGCAATGCCCCACCCATAGCCCTGGTACCTCCCTATTTTTTTTTTACGTTTCCACTAAATGAGGACCTGTCAAGTTGACTTGGGAACCTAAACCAACTATTTATCTTTATGGACCTGTGGTTTAGGGTCCCAAATCGACCTCTATGTAGGCTGTATGTGGGGAAAATGTAGAAAAAGCTAACTTTTATACTTACGTAGATGTGAGTCCAATGAACATTGGACTCACATCTGCAGATCTGGCGCCGGTGCCTCCTCTCGTGAAGCCTTTATAATACCCCATCTTCAATACTCATGAGGAGTTAAGTATTAATGTTTTTTTATATACCCCCCCCCCTTTAATAAACATACAAGGCAATTTGAGACACTAAACCACTGTCCCATAAGGACCTGTGGGTGGTTTAATGCCCTCAAACGTTTTTACATGGTTCCCTTTAAGAAGAAGGCATTTGGATAGTCTTTTGATGGTGTAGGCAGTGTTGGACCGGTGCTAATTAAATGATTCTAGGTGTTCCTACACTACATCCACCCCTAGTAAAAAAAAACCCTCTGGTAGCCTCCAAATTCATTTGTCTTCTGCTTAATCTTTGAAAGCTCATTATTGGGTTTGAACCTGGGTCTGGCAAAGGATCCTCCGGTACTCCAGTGGGCTTGATGCAGCTATATGTCACCCAATAGAAAAAGTTTGGGCAACCAAAGTTAGGGTTTTCTTCAGAGAAATCGGGGCTTCATCAGTTAGATACACCGCCCTTATGGTGACAAGATACACCTATTTGAAAATATAAACCCTTCAATTTTGATTGGCTGAGAAATGCATAACAATTATTTGGAGTTGTCTAAAGGGTGTCCTAAAAAACTTTCTTGGTTCAATATTTCTTGGTCTGATATATCACTTTATTAAAGGAATTTGGGAAACATTTGTAAAGGGTTCTGTTTAGTTGATACGAAGATTACTGGAATCACCGTTTCGTTAGGGGAAGGAATATTCAAAACTGGGGCAATCCTTTCTAGAAACTCTAAATTTCCCATGATGTAAAAATGTGTATTTAAAGCAAAACAATGTAGGTTCATTAGGTTCATTTACATAATGCCTCCTACGGTGCCAGGGATTTAGTCATACTTACTTACCTATGTGGTTGGAATAACTTATATAGTGATAGATATAGATACTAACTAGATACATAGATAGTAGATAGATAGAAAGATACATAGGAGATAGATAGATCAAGGCAATATCTCACTATTACTTTATGATGATTGTCGGAAGGGTTACACAGGATGTTGTACAAAAACCCCTGTGTGTTCTCTCGAAACTGCAACCCTCATCCTGGTGTAAAAGAAGGAACAGATACTATATGGACCTCAGAACGAGTAGACACCATGTAAACAAGGCCCCTGTCTGGCACTATGGAGCGACCCCATAATATCATATTATATACATGTGAAAGTAAATTTACTATTTTTGTTTCAAGAAGGGTCCGTGGTCCTCTGTCGGGTTTCAGGACTGGTAAAAAAAAAAGAAAAGTCAAGAATGGTGGAAAGATAATTTAATATAGAGAGTAAAGACAAGTATTTTTTCTCAGCAACGTTGGAAATCCCCTCTATACTTAGAACTAACCTAATTGTCTACGTGAATCTCACTCCTTACATTCATAGACAGGAGGACGTAAATTTCCATCCTTGATCCTTGGAGATCTGTTGACCAAACACTTGTACAGCCAACAGGTATGTTGTTGATGTCTGTTCTATAAAATGTGGAGGCTAAATCAATTTTGTAAAACAAAAGGATTGGAACATGTTGAAATTAAACATGGCCGACCCTTCTTTTTCCCTACATCTATCATAACTGTAGAAACACACCAATGATCGACAACGATCGTCCAATGTGTATGGCCAACGAGTCCAAAGGATTCTTGTGTAAATTCCTCTTTGAGCCCTAAAATTGCAAGTTTTTGCAGAAGACAACGTCTTTTTGGAGACACCTTCTTACCACCAGAGTTAATGTCTACAACAACAATAATTCTCAACTTCTGTAGAGTCTAAATGGAGGATCAGCGTTAAAAATTTTTAAAAATTGAAAGAGTTGCCTCACCTAGGTCTCATCAGTATTTGATTTGTCTCATCACTCATCAATTGTTCCAGTTGTATCTTGGCGCCGAAACCTTTACTAGGAAGTTACTGAAACAGCTGATCGGTGAAGGACCTAGGTTTCAGATCCTCACCGATCACAAACTAATGGCCTATATAAAATTCATATGGGACCAACCTTTGTATGGATGGCTCTGATCGTTGACATAAGTACTGCCCAGATAGTGGCTTTTGGGGGAACCTTTGGGTAAATTAGGCCACTGAATAGATCTGAAGGAGCTTTATTGGTTGCGCAAACAGAAACGAAAAAAAATCCTGCACACGCAAGACTCTCTCTTCTCTACCTGAACCGAAACCTTACAGTCTATCAAATCCTACATTCCACTTTTGGGATGTCCTTGTGTTACTGCCAAGTACACCAGAGGTGTGATTTTTCCAGGCACCTCTTAAGTGTATGTAACGTCTTGAGCAGTTGGCCGGAGCGTGGATTTGCGTAGTCTCTCGTGAACCCCCCATTTGTGTTCCTGCAGCTTGTAAGGTGCCGTGAATATAACCCAAAGACTCTGATTTCTCAGAAACGAAACGCCGTCTAATGATCCAATGATGTCATTTGAAAGGAGCTATTTCCGTGACACAAATTCACTACCCCCATTAAAAGCGAGAAGTTATTCCGAGCAGCAAATCATGGCTGGAAGAGGGGGGGAGGAGAGTTTCTTCTTTTAAATTAAGTTCGGGATTGATTTAACATCCGAATTGTAACTCATATTTGAATTTAAAAGCGCAGCTATAAAATTCCTGTGCCGGAATGGAATAAATTGTGGTTTTATTACCACAATGGGTATCCCTGTGTCCTAACCTTTTTCCTTACCGTTATTTTAGTTCAATAAATAAAACCTCATTAGTCTATCCCGATTTCAAAGAGTTTATTAAATTTTACTGGAGTAATTAGCATAAGCTGCGCTAATTTTTCCAGAAGACTAATGAGTGAGTTTGCTAATTAGGTTTGCAGCGTTAGAATCAGAAAAAAAAAAAGATGGCATTGCAGAAAGTAGATCAGTAGAAATTTGTGTTCCAAGAATTATCGCCATCATAGATGCGATGACCCTGGAGGTTTGGATGTATGACCAGGGACACTTTAACAATATTCACCGGGCCCTACGGTAGAAAGGGACCCTACTGCCCTAAGTCCATACTCTTTAGAATTGTTTATTCCTTCAGTGTATTTACAGTATGGCTACAGCACAGTACTACTACTCCTATCCTGTATATATGAGCACAGATCAGTACTACTATTCTTATCCTGTATATATGAGCACAGCACAGTACTACTACTCCTATCCTGTATATATGGGAAAAGCGCAGTACTACTACTCCTATCCTGTATATATGATCACAGCACAGTACTACTACTCCTATCCTGTATATATGGGAAAAGCGCAGTACTACTACTCCTATCCTGTATATATGGGCACAGCGCAGTACTACTACTCCTATCCTGTATATATGAGCACAGATCTGTACTACTACTCCTATCCTGTATATATGAGCACAGATCAGTACTACTACTGCTATCCTGTATATATGAGCACAGATCTGTACTACTACTCCTATCCTGTATATATGAGCACAGATCAGTACTACTACTGCTATCCTGTATATATAGGCACAGCACAGTACTACTACTCCTATCCTGTATATATGGGAAAAGCGCAGTACTACTACTCCTATCCTGTATATATGAGCACAGCACAGTACTACTACACCTATCCTGTATATATGAGCACAGATCAGTACTACTACTCCTATCCTGTATATATGGGCACAACACAGTACTACTACTGCTATCCTGTATATATGAGCACAGATCAGTACTACTACTCCTATCCTGTATACATGGGCACAACACAGTACAACTACTCCTTTGCTTTATATAAGGGCACATTCCAGAACTACTACTCTTATTCTATATAAATGGGCACAACACATTACTAATACTCATTTGCTGTATATATGGGCACAGCGCAGTGATACTACTCCTATCCTGTATATATGAACACAGCACAGTACTACTACTCCTATCCTGTATTTATAGGCATAGCAGAGTACTACTACTCATATCCTGCATTGATGTGCTCAGCACAGTACTACTACATTTATCCTGTATATATGGGCACAGCACAGTACTACTACTCCTGTCTTGTATATAAGGGTACAGCACAGAATTACTACTCCTATCCTGTATATATGGGCACAGCACAGTACTACTACTCCTTTCCTGTATATATGGGCACAGCACAGTACTACTACTCATATCCTGTATATATTGGCGCAGCAAAGTACTACTACTCCTATCCTATATATATGGGTACAGCACAGTACTAATACTCCTATTCTGTATATCTGGGAACATTGCAGCACTACACTGTTATCCTGTATACTATATATGGGCAAAGTACTACTATGCCTATGCTGTATATATGGATACAGCACAGTACTACTATTACTATCTTATAAATATTGGTTAAGAACAATACTACTAATTCATTATATATATATATTTATATATATATATATATATATATATATATATATATATATATATATACTCTTATCCTCTATATTTGTGCACTGCACAGAATAATTACTCTTATCCTGTACATATGGTTTTCCCTCAAAAAGGATGGGGCCCACATTTATGACCTCTGCACCGCTCCCACCGATGTGTTAAAACTGATCAGATAGCTGGAGACGCAGATGGGTTGTAGTAACCACCACAGTTTGTCTTCTGTTTCATTGTTTCCCATGATAGGGACCAGACAATTTGTTTCGACCATGTTGACCATATAATCATAATTCCTGACTTAATTGAAATCATAACAGGGTCGTTTTTTTCCCATGGACGACTTAAAAATGGCTGCCAAATTCTGAAGCAATTATAGACGGAAAACTTCCAGGAGTGGAAGCCCGTGGCAGGATAATACTGATTCACTGGAATGTGTCAGTATCCATAGGGTTAAGTGAAAAACCAAAATTGAAATCATATGGAGATGTCATGTTCTGTGTGTTTTTCCTGCTTGTTTCCAACTGCAACTTTTTTTTTGTGGGAATACAACTAGATTTCTCAACATTTCTTTTGGGGCGCTTAAATCAAAAACATTCCCAAAAACGGCAATCGAGTCTTGTAGCTCCGTTGACTTTCTTAGCTTGTTAGCAGAATAGCCGTTGTTAGCTGTTACTTTTGGTCATTTTTGAGACTAATTCAGTCATTATATCGTGACCACCGGGAGACACTTCAGCTCTATCCCCCTTCCTCAGCAGATCTTCCGAGTTTTTGGGTAGCTCGGCTGTCAATCATAGTCTCTATTGTGCGACCCCCTCAGTCTTGACATAAAGCACCAAGACAAATGAGAGTTTTGCTTGACAGGTGGCTCCTGTAGGATGAGTTGAGCTTCTTCGAGGTTCACAAATGGAGCTATAACTACATGTCCCGGCATATTCGAGATTTCTAAAGCGTTCACCCCAACTCTACGAGTCAACGACTCTTCCCTGCCTTCCATTGTGTAGCAATTTGGAAGAATTTCTTCTCAATCTTTCTTTTGGAGAACTTTTTTTTTTCTTCTTCTGTGTCAGTAGCACCTAGAAGTTGGTGAATGGTTGGTTTTCTAATGTCTCCTGGAGGTGATGGTGCCAGGGCACACATCCTTAATAAGATATTGTCCAGGCTGTTGCCATATGCTTCGGAGGCTGCCTCGTCTCTCTGGTTCCTTTGATTCCTCTCAATAAGATTATTTCAAACACTCTAATCCTGAATCATTGACATGGATACAAAAGCCCAGTGACATCTAATAGATTCTTCTTAGCTTTGCTTTGCCTCTTGTTCCGTTCCTTTTTCTTCTCTCTTTTTTTCCCCTGACAAAAAGCTGACAGACACTCGGGTCCCGTCCCCCGGCAGCAGCATGGGGGGCGATGCGTAGAGTATAAAAGAGGAAAGGGAAGCTGACATAGGACTGATAAGCTACAGAGCAAAAGCACCATAGATTAAAAGTAAACGCCAGTAAATCCTACCCATTCTCCAGTTCCCTTGTGTCTTTTATTGTTTTCTTTAACCATTTTGCTGCTGTACGGGGGATCTGGGGATGTCAGGTGATCAAAATCTTTTTTTAAAGATTTTTTTTAAAGGTGGAAACTCAATATATTTTATTTACCTTTATGGGGAATATGGCACTATGTTTTGTAGTCTAGACCACCAGCCTGCGTGTTGGGGACATCATCAGTCGGTCATCCAAATCATTTTATGTGGTTCCATCTTGGTCGTGATCAGTTGGGCACCTATCATTAAGTTTTAAAAAATTTTCAAAATAAAGGCTGACATTCAGTGGTTCTTATACTCCTCTATGTTATCAACATTGGCCAGAACCTGCAATGGTCATTGATTCTAAGGTACCTTTGTTTCTGCCTTATTTCTGCGTCTTTACTCTCTTCCAGAAGTTCTGTTAATTTTCCAGGTCTCATCAATACCTATCCTAAATTTAAAATTTTTTTACCAAGCATGTTGGGTAGGCACTCCTGAAGGTAGCCATACGTAGACGATCTGAGTTGACCAAGCCTTCCAGTGTGGTGGGACCAGAGGACCATTGAATGAGGATGGTGATGGCAATGACTGTCTCTTGATGGAAGGGAAAGAAGTGTTGGACCTGTTAGGAGGCATGGGGTAGTTTCACTATGTCACCTTCTACATAGGAACATGGTTTTTTAAATGTGCAAGGCCAAGAGTTGCTCATCTGTCAGCAAGGCAGCCCATGGGATATCTATAGGATCCTTGTAGACTTAGGGTCCAATATATTTTCAATGGAGGTGGGACTTATATTAAGATAAAACAATTGAACACCACCACCTGGATCAAACAGGGTTTGACCTTGTTTCTAGGAATAGGGTATTACTGTATACATACATACTCACCATGCAGCATCTTGTGTTCCCTGTCTACTTGGTCCCTAAGTCTACAGGGGTCCTATAGCAGTCCCATGGGCTGCCCTGCTGGTCGATGTACAACTCTTGAACTTGCAGGTTTCAAAAAATCATGTTCCTATGTACAACTAAATGAGCACCCTGCATAGTTATGATAGATGACTCTGTAACAAAGTTTCTTTTTATAATAAAAGCAGTTTGTGATGGCGCCTACATGGAAGAAATTCATCTGTACCGTGACATCTTCCCTTCAGAAAATTCAGAGCAGATCAGAAAATTAGACAAACATTTTGTGACCATATAAAGGCACGAGGCTGCACAAAAAAAGATGACACCAGATATAAAGATATAGTTTATTGGATTTGACATGTGGAATTAGCATTGTCATAGACACGAAAGTCTCCCTCTTAGAACATAAGCTACAAGTGGTACAACACAACCAAATGTATAAAGAGTGGGGCATATAATAGTGTATGAATCTTTGCGCCCACCTCACTGTACATATATCACTCAGTCTATTTGTTTGTAGCACTGGTTGCGAATTGAAGCTTAGATGTATGACATCAAGCTGCAATGCTCACAATCACCACTACTAAGTATATGGAGTGAAGGAAGATGGCCACATAAACAAGTCTCGTCTGAGTGTCATGCCCTTCAAACAGTCCAAGTGTCAGACCGCCACCTACATTGACCGGACTGAATGACGTGCTCTAAGTACCTGCTCCTTTAAGGATGACCACAGACAAGTTTAAAGGGAACATGTCACCCGATTTGGAATCCCCTAAATCAAGAGAATGTCCTTATACTGTTGGGTATTATGGGTAAAACCTGGTTACTTAAGTTCCATATGTCTCCACATTTAGAAAAATTCTTCTCCTGTAGTCCCCCCACTATGACACCCACTAATCAGCAAGTTGTACCGTTTCCTTTCGACAACCCCTTTAAGTTAAAGGGCCTCTACCAGGATTTATGCAAATGATACTACTGAGTGGCTCCAGGCTCAATAGCTGTTAATGGAGCCTGGAGCCCCTCAGGCTTATTTGCATACAGTCTGGTGGTAGATGTCCTATGAGCAACATACGTATTGGATAAAAAGACAACTTTGTTTTATGATTACAGTGATTGGCAGGGCCAGGATTTGGGTTCTAAACCCCATCATCATAAGGACATATCATTGGTTTATGGGCTCCAAAACCATTGACAGGTTCCCTTTAAGACACTAAAAAGTTAACATAGTTGAAAACTCTTTGTAACAATGCATAAAAGTTTTTCTGCCTTTTTGTTTTCGGAGCACATTAACAGAATTACCATTCTAAATTATGCTGCTAAGTGGGACCTTGAAAACAATTTGTTTTCCTGAAACTTCACAGGAGAGAATTGCTTGGAGATCCACATCCAGCGGAGAGATCTTCTCTTCTAAAGATGAAGAGGAAACAAAGATTGAGGACGCATTTGAAGTTAAGCTCCTCTGATGCATTTTGTCCCTAATCCTTCCTCTGTGCGTGTTTTCCTATTGATCTTCCATCTTCATGACAAGGGCTCACTTGGGTTTTCAAACTCAGCGCTCCATTTTTATTAAGCGTGTATTGCTGACTGTAACAGTTCGGGAGATGGAGGTCCGATATTGCTTGGAGGGAAGAACCAACTATTGAAGAATCCTGTGAACTAAATTGCATGAAAGTCATCAACTTTTTGTTGAGATTCAAAGCTCCTCATAGCTATTCAATTCTTTTGTGTATCATTCAGTTGACAATAATTTACAGCATGGTTTAGGTGTCTTAGTACAGTTTGACCTGGATAACACATACTGAACGACCCACATTGTCTCCTTTCAAAAAGGTAAAATGTAGAACTATGACCCCCTATCACCTCTATCGGGACAATACGACATGTTAACTGCGAAGTCCTGCTAAAGGTGCCCATACACGTAAGAGAAACGTTGGCTAAACTTGCCAATTTTGACAGGATGGTGGATTGTGCCATCTTGACTCTCCACCACCAGATGATCAAGGTTAACTGTTTAACTCTCCTTTTGTTTGGTGGAGAGACAAACACCTCTGACATTGACTTAATCCCTTATCTCCATTGAAACAAATGCACACGTGACCAAATTTAGCGATTATGTGTATGAGAAAGATTGAAGAACTTTCTGTTGACTGAAGGTATCTGGACAAAGTACGATTATAGGTTTGTAAACATTTTAGGTCCACCAATAGGGGACAACTGTTTCATGTTGCCATAAGGACATCGATAAACCTTAGCTAAAGCTTAATCGACCCTACTTTCTATGAATCTTCTTCGACCCCCTTCTCCACAGGTCCTAGAAATAAAATATGGTGGAAGAAACCCATGTTCCATGTCCTGTTGCCCTCTTCTCGTAAAAGTGATTTGTCTGAGGCTACATTCACACGACACTGTGCCCGGCGTACCGTAGCACGGCAGGCACATGCCGGCGCCCGGGAGAGGAGGGGTGAGTGATGCTCACCCCCGCCCCTCACCATAGCGATGTATGGCGCACGGCACCATATTCTGGGGTAAGATATGACATGTCCCGGCTATGGAATGGTATGGTGTCGCACGTGTGAGGAGGGGGGTGCCATGTGCCTATTGCCATCTATGGGGGACTTATATACGGCGTATATACGTTCCCCTTACGGCCGTGTGAATGTAGCCTGAGTTTGTAAGTGGAAACTCCAAACTCTTGTGCTTTACATGTTGAACTAATACTAGGGGTGTCTTTTGATTTTTTTTAATTCGGCGCTCAATGTCCTTCCTAGAAGGACTCACTTGGGTTTCCCAACTCAGTGCTACATTTTTATCATGTGTATATTAGGTGATGGTGGCCCGATACCGCTTGGAGGCAGTATTGAAGACCATACTTTTATTCTAAAATTCAGACATCTGTTAGGTGCTGTATAATACGTCTTCTTATATGACTTTGGTCCCAGGTCCTAGGTGTGACTGCTACCATTGCACTCCATATATCTGCATGTTTGCGTTCTCTGTCCATCCCATCTTCTATTACATTTCCTCCCCTCATCGCTACCTCCTTACGTAGTCCTCACGCCACTCCATTCATTATACAGGTTCCTATTTTCCCTCTTTACACCTCATTCCCCAGTGCCCGCTCCCCATTCATTGCCTCTCTGCAAGTCGGTCCTCCTAAACTTGCCACAGTTGCATCTTGGAAGCTTTCCAACACAAACAATCCCTCAACTTTTCTATAGAAGACTTTTTCTTGTAGCATGCCTTCACAAAACTCTTCTTGTTTAAGTATGTAGATGGCACTGTTGCAGTAACAGTACACAAGCTGCAAACGATACGACGGTGCCTTTTTTTCCTTCCCCTCCTCCTGACTTTATGTATTCCGATAAATAATGCTCTCAGCTTCGCCAGATGCGTTCAGGCAACACAGGAGGCAGCAATAAGATCATTTGCTTATGTCTTAAGTGCTTCTTATTTACAGAAGATCTGATACATTACACACACCCCATCATTATGCCAGCGAAACCTTCATGATCCACATTAGCACGTAACGAAGGGAAAAAACGCGGCACATTAAGAGATGATTACACTAATTTTCACAATTGAAAAACATTTCAGATTGAATTTACCCAAACTTTTTTTTGTGGCTGCCGATTTGCACTCGAGTCTGTTGCCGGAGTCTAAATTGCTGAGTTGTAAACAGACAACACAAGATCGGCGCCGCTCCCATGCTCCTTGTTACTCCAAGAGCTTTTTATGTGATTTTCTTTGACTCGCTCCCGCATAAGTTTTATGTAAATGATCATGAACACTGTACGGGAGAAGACAGTCTCTCCCGGAATGAAAGTATACGGCTTGTTATTTTGTTTTATCAAAAGGTAAAAATGAGACGACTGCGTTATTTAGGTTTAGAAATGATATTGTAATTCTTCTGGTGTCTGAGCGGAACATAGAGAGTTCTATGGGAGAGAAGTGTGCTGAGGCTGCTATGCTTTTTCATACGATAGCCATGTTGACGACTTTGGGACATCTGGTAGACCCCAAAAAGAAGAAAGTGAATATAGACTACAAACCTAACTAAAACCCAACTTAACAAATACAGACCTGTAATAAGATCTCCCAAACATATACTGATCCACAAATTATTACAGATTCGCCCAGACCACTTACCAGAGATCAGAACCTCCATGTAGATATGGATCCCAAACTTGACCCCTTAAGATGCCAGACTCTACCTCCTTAAAAACTTACCCCAGATAAGATTGCCTAAAATACAAATCCTCCAGTTTACAGGTCACAAACTTCTCTGTTAGGAGACCACAGCATGGACCCCAAAGGTCACCACCATGAATACAGACCCCAGACCGATCTCCTAAACACAGACCAACTATTTAAAAATCACAAACCCACTAAGAACTTCTGATGAAACCACCACAATATATACACATAGCCTAGAGTGCTTCAGATTCAGAAACCTGAGGAAGACCACCAAAATAAAACAGTCCCCAGACCTCCTAAAAACACATACCCTTTAAATTCAGAACCCCAGGAAGACCACCCTATAATAAAACCAACCCTTCAAATTCAGAAGCCTCAGGAAGACCCCCCATAATAAAACAGACCCCCAAATCTGACCCTCGAAGAACTCCTGACAAAACCACCTAAATATATACATAACCTAGAGTCCTTTAGAACCCTTCAGGAAGACCCCCAAAATAAAACAGACCCCAGATCTCTTAAAAATTCAGACCCACAGACCCTTCAAATTCAGAATTCCCAGGAAGACCCCCCATAATAAATCAGACCCTAGATCTGACCCTTGAAGAACTCCCCATGAAACCACCTAAATAAATAGAAGTCATTCAAATTCAGAACCCTGGGGAAGACCCCCCAAAATAAAACAGACCCCAGACCTCCTAAAATACAGACCCAAAGACCCTTCAAATTCAGAACCGCCAGGAAGACCCTCCCCCATGAAAAAGCAGACCTCAGATCTGGCCGTTGAAGAACTCCTGCCGAAACCACCTAAGATATATACGTATCCTAGATACAGAACCTTGGGGAAACCTACATATTCAGAACCTTGGGGAAGACCCCCCCCCCCCAATTTAAGACAGACCCTAGACCTACTAAAATACAGACCCAAAGACAAGACCCACCAGCTTACATACCCTAAACTCGAAGTAACCTATGCCTATGTTCAGAACCTAGACCCGACACTGCCAATTAATAGACCCCAGGCCAAACTCCAAACTACACTTTTACAAACCTCAGACTAATTTAGATGCTCCCTTCTCCCAAATTCTTCTTCGCTTGCTCCTGACTTATCCTCATACCTAGTAGTATGTGAATTCTGCTCAGTTGTACATGCTTGTTAATGGGGACCACATGGTAATATCAGTAAGAACATAAAAACAATGTCACAGTTCTTTATATATGTTTATATCTTTTTTACGCTCAGCTATAAACTTGAGGATGTTCTCATTCTATGGTCACTGTAAATTTCCCTTTATTGCATTAGTTATGTTTACTGTGGGAAGCATGGTAATATGCATGGGAAAAATCCATGGGTTGACAGAGAAAACCAAGGACCTTTGGACACAAAACAATACAACCAAGGCAAGAGTAATCAAATGCACATTCTAGGATTCTATGATGATCTACGTTTGATTGAGTAGGTCTGGGTGTTGAAACTCGAATACAAATTTTGTCCAATTTTTTTCGTCATTTTCATTTATCATACCAAATTGCCCCCCCCCTCCCAACGCATAGAATTATACAGATTAGATTTACAGATACATATTATGGATGTTATGGGAAGAAAAGCTGCTTCTCATTAAGAAATAAGAATGCTTTTAAGTCTAAAAGTTGCCGGTAATGGATAGCTGCTGCTATAAGATGGCTTGCTGGAAATCATGTTATTCTAGTTCTGCTCAAAATCCCATTTCCCTCTTAATAATCTGCCCGATATGGACAGAAGTAATAGAGCCATCCACAACTTCTAGGAAGTGCAGGATCCATTTGTAGATCTCATCTGTGTCCCGTGCCAGAAATCTTGGGTCAGCAGCTTGAAAGAGGAGAGAATATAGAATTGTAGTCTCTAGTGTGTCTCGGAGCTGTTGATACAGGAAGTAAAGGGGGCGGGGATTTTATGGACTTCCTGTCATATAGATTATATCAGTAAATCTCCCATTGAGGATGGGGACTAAATTAACTAGGGGTCTTCCTGCTAGGTCTCCCAGCAATGATGTGGTCCTGAAGGGTCCCTTGTGAATAGACTTTACTTGAACCAATTTACATCTCACTTTAAAGTTGATTTATTGGATGATGCCACCACACCATCCCATGAAAGAAACATCATCTAGAAGCTGCTCAGCTGTTTGACAATATACTGCTAGTGGTTTATTAGGACAATTTCTGATGACAGGTTCTCTCTAACACAATTATATAGTAGTAAATATTTTGGGAGGGTATTTGTGACTACTCCGTCCTCTTTTTCCCTGGCCATGCAGGTCTCTATAGCGCAATTCTAGATGGCCATTTCGCCCATAACGCCAGATATCAAGAGGCCGGAGTGCCGGGGGTGGGGTTTGGGTCATACTCTAGTTCATTATACATATACCGGCAGTCCCAATTTACAGACACCCGACTTACAGACGACCACTAGTTACAGACGGACCTCTCTGCCCCCTGTGACCTCTGGTGAAGCTCTCTTGATGCTTTAGTCCCAGTCTGCAATGATCAGCTGAAAGGTCTCTGTAATGTTTTATTGAAAATCGCTGTTCCCAGGACAGCACAAAATTGAGAAAATCTAATTGTCACAGGGACAAAATGTATTTTTCATAAAATATACCAGTTCTGACTTGCATTCAAATTCAACTTAAGTTCAAACCTAAAAAGCCTACATTGTACGTAAACCGAGGACTACCTGTGTGTATATATATATATATATATATATATATATATATATACCCCATATATACTCGAGTATAAGCCTAGTTTTTCAGCACAAAAAATGTGCTGAAAACCCAAACTCGGCTTATACTCGAGTAAAAACAAATATAGGTCTTACCAGGTTTTTGTGGTAAAATTAGGGGCCTCGGCTTATACTTGGGTCGGCTTATACTCAAGTATATACGGTATATATATATATGCATCTATATATATAAAATTTATATTTAATTTATATAGTCAAGTATCAGAGTATGTATAAACCATACGGCTATAGACTTGATTGCGGATTTTCCAGGCACTATCTGGATACTGTGCGCCTTTATTAAATCCAGGTTCATCTATTATATATATGTGCGGATGCGTCCGTACCCTTTAATAGCCATTAGCTGTGAGCGCTGTGATGTGTTCCCACTTATCTCCTGCCAGTATTGTAAGTGGGAAGAATTCCTTAACATTTGCCTTGATTAATTTCTGACAAGGGCCCTCAAGCCCGAACGGCACGGATCTGTATAATTGCGCAGGTCGGTGTCTGCCGTGGCCCGCGCCGCCAGATGTGCACCGTCAAATGCTTATGAGGCTACATTTCCATTGAATCCTTCCAAGTGGCAGCATGTCTGATTGTAAGTGTCAGGCCGGGACCTCGCATGCTCTCTCTATCGCTACAAGGAAAGCAGTTTTGTCTTTATTCTCTGATAAGCTGCCTCCCATAAGCACTAATCAGTTTAATGGAGAGGCCTCCCAAATAGCACTCAGCAGGCCGATTCCTCCTTCCTGGCAGAGGCAGATAGCGCGGACAGAAAAAATTACACACATTATTAACCCTTTGTCAAGCACTTCTGACAGAGACACGCTACAGATGAATGGAGCTGTTAATAAGAAGGAGATATCATTACAGCGGTTTAACACAGAGAGCGGATTCATAACATTGTGCCGGCGTGACCGCCTCATTGAGCCAAAAAGGAGAGTGTCATTTATAAGAGTGCGGGCGCTCATACAGGGGTGTACAACGGTAACAACTAGCTCTTCACTGGGGCGGACAAATTATTCCATATTAGCATCACTTGTCTTACTTTGCATTCTCCAATTTTTTAGTTCTTTTAATAGGTTTATACACTTTTTTATGCTAGAATTCTATTGCATTGCACAAAGGGGGAGGCACAAGTCACCGAACTGTTGGTTTAAGGAGAAGCCGTCACTTTATCCGGCAAGTCGGCTTTAGTGAAACATTGCATTTTCCATGATATAACAATTCTTGGGCTTTTCTTTTTTTTTTTCCAATTCCTCTATTCCTCATGGGAAGACATTGACAACTGATTGTTACCATATCCTAGTCAAAGGGGTGTGTCTCTAAACAGTATCGCGGCTGCACTATTCTTTACTTGACACAAATTGGGGCATATTTACTTACCTGCCCAGAGGAGTTCACAGAAAGTGTATTGTCCGGCGATCATGCCCTTTGCCGTGATTCACTAAGATCGTGCGTCCTAAATCCTGCATGTGTCGGGTCTGCCGGAGTTCACCTTCTTCCTGGTGCATGTAAGTGCCTGGGCGGCTCCCGATTTCTGTTGCATAAAAGCCAGCGCAGCCGCGACACAATCCGATCGCGTGCGACACAATCCCCTGTTAAATACCTGTCACAGGCGTGCAAAACCTGAAAACGTCAAAAAATATGATGAGAGTTCGGCCGTGGACCCTTAGTAAATAAGCACCATTATGTCACTGAAATGGGTGTTCTGTTGGTAATTTAACAAGTCTGACAGAAGTGTGTCACATGTGTCATGTTAAAGGTGTACCGAAAAAAGTTGGTGCACTCTGTTGCGGCATATTTTGTCAGGAGAGCTCAATTTGTTGAACCATGGGGGGGATTTATCAGGACTTGTGCACCACAATCCTGGAGTACAAGCTTTGACATAGGCACCTCCCCTCTTTGCCAAGTGAGTGCAGAGGTGCATGAAGACGGGCACAGCCATCGGCACAGTGGTCCGGCTTTGTGTAGAAGTACCACCGCAACCCCAGTCAGATTTATCACAAGGTTGCTTCCTGATAAATCCAGTGGGTGCCAGGGGACTGGGATTGGGTCACACGTTGGTGCACCTTGTGCCAGCATATGATAACTCCCTCCAGTTTACTATATTGCTTTAGCCAAAATTTGTATAGAATCACATCCATGTTCCTTTACATATATCTTTACAGGGAAAGGCTTGGTAACATGGTACCATTTTCCAAACACAATACATTATATATATTAAAAGAAATTTCAAGCAAAGCAAAAATTCGAAGAAGGGTATATGTGAGTTGTGTTCATTTCTGTAAGGGGAAGCATGGCAGTGATTCATGGATCAATAGTAAGGGGTTCTGCGCTAAAGTGGATTCTGCAGGAGAGGGAAGATAATCTGGCCGTATCTCTGTGTCAGCCTCAAACGAATCATACTTTAATAAGGTATATCCAGCCTATCTTGCTGTACTCTTCTAAAGCCATCTTAATCCTCTGTTGCCGTGACTTTGACATCTCACTGCATCACAGGCCGGTCCAGGCAATAAGGAGTTAACTCATTATCCTCATGTTTTTAGGCTGTTTATGTTCCTAAGTGCCCCCTCTGTAATGACGGCACCTCACAATTTTCTTTACGAATCCCCCCTCCTCACCCCTTACTCCGGCTTGTTATCTAAGCAATAACGGCGGGGGACATATTTATTTGTTTTCCCACCGGTTTAGCCCCCAGAATATGGAGGAATGAATTCAATTATCTCCTCTGACTTCCCCCAGTTTCACAAATCCCTGTGAAAAGCATCTACTCGAGCAGAATTGAGATTATTTTCTTTTGCACTGGCGGGGATAGAGAAACTAGAGAAACCGGTCATTTCAAAATGAGAAGCAGCTGTCTGCTCAGAGCTGTCATATAGCGCAGCTACTTTTTCACACAGGCCCAATCCTACAATAAGCTGTGAGAACCTGGTAGCTTTTCTTCTCAGTCCCACATCTCAACCTCTACTGAAGGATGTGTCATCTTCTAAGCTTCCAGGCCCATCAAACAATAAACTAAAGTCTAAGAACTTCCAGTGTTTCCTCCATTAACCAACTAGACCTGACGTATATCATCAACATGGACCAACAAAGTTGGATTTTCATTTTGTACATCCATACACATCTTGTTTGTTAAACTATATCCAGCAAACCGATCTAAGCTGGTCATTGATGAAGGCCTCAGAATAGTATTTATTATAGACTGATACTTAAATGATGTCCAAAAAAACCATATAAATTCATAAAACCAAAGTTGCATTCTTGGCTATGCTTGGAGTCCTATCCAAAGAAAAAGAAGAAAACTACAAGAAGCTTGATGATCCAAAAAGAAGATAAGACATTATTCATATAGCTACCAAGAAGCTAAACCTGACCGAACTAGTAAATATACTAATAAACTAGGTGCTTAAGTCCGAATATTACGTTTCTTTCCCAAAGAGTTGTCATGTTGGACCTACATAGACGGTTATAATTCTTTAACCTCAATATTTTGAGCATAGACACACAGTTAAGAAGCTACTGGTGTATCTAGGCATATACACCTACAGTCTCCTTCCAAAAACACAGACTTTGTGCTATCAAATAGCTTAGTAAACACCCTCCGTATGTTTCTACTAGAACCACTAGCAATTGGAAGTTATGGGATATCCTTAAATGTAATGTGCTTATAGACCTTCATCAGGAGCCAGTGGTTATTCCACCCAAACCTCCCATACATACGTACACTTGGCCAAAGATGTTTGTTATGGATCAGTAGACAGTGGAATGGACCACTGGCAATAACCATGGAGAGTCAGTAGATCTCCACATGAAAAAGATGGTCAACCGATCCAATTAAACCGTCAGTTTCTGATGATCTTTCTATAATATGTATGGGAATTAATTTAACTTTCCTTTAGTTTTATTAGTTTTTTTCTTCTTCTTCTTCACCTTATTACAAGAAGAGCTCCTAAATCATAACCAATATCCCCACTGGTGACTCTAAAAAATAGGGAACGAAGTAGCTTCTTGGAAAAAGGCTGTCTACTACCTCTCGACCTTAAGATTGAAAACCCTCGTCCTTACTTATTCCACCAAAGCCCAGAGACCAGGCAAAGCATATCTGTCAACTTTTTAATATTCCTCACCAGTACCTCAGCTTACAATTCTTAAAATTTTAATATTCCACTGTCTGTGGGTTCTGTGCCATTGGCCTGTTGACCCAAAATAGTCTACTTTAAGAAATATGTATAAACCTCCCCATTAATTAACTTTGTGCATATATCAAGTTAGGAAGCCATTGGCCGAAGGTTGTGGTATGTCCAAACTGGTGATGTGGGAGGAACTTGTTCTTTGGGGACTCTTATATGTAAGCAGAAGCAAATACCTGACAACAGCACAGTGTATGGCCAACCAACATCACTTGGGCTCCTATATGTAGCGGACTGGTGTACCACAAACACCTTCATTAATGTCCTTTTCATAATGAAATATATTTATGGAAGTGGCAATGTTTCGGGTTGCCTCAAGATGCCCTACGTGCGGTAACCCTATCGCTCAGCCTCACACATAGCTTGTGTTGCAGCTCGGGCTCTACGTGACACTGCCGAAGCCCTTTCAGAATGAGATGTTTCTCTGTGAAATCTGCTTTCCTGCCTGTGTGTGGCCCAATGTCAGTCCTTCCTACTGTCCATTTGCTTGGACAGGATTCCTGCCTACCTTCAAATTGTGGGGGCTAAGTCCTTCACAAAAGACCCTTTGTTGTCATCTGTGGCCTTTGCTCGGCATTCGCTGGACATTCCTATCTATTGGTGGGCAGGTAGAGAGAAAAATTGACAGCATCTGCAGCTTTCCACCTCCTAACTCAATTCAGATGTTCTAAGACTCCTTCTTCTTCTTTCCAGATGTATCTCATTGTATGAACATTCCCATTATAAAGAAGGCTGACAATACTAAATAGGTCTTCCAGGCTCCTAAACACAGATTTGCCAAATTTTCAATTGTAGCAGCTGTCGGAGATGATAAACATTGTCGCACAGTCGTAATTTGGAGAAGAATGTATATTTTTCTCAATTACAACCGAGCTGACATTTAAAACAAAGAAAATGGTTAATTTGCAGGTCGACTGTAGCGTCTGGCTTTGTGTTTAACATTTAACTAAGTAATATCAATATTGTGGCTGGGTCTGCAAGTAAATGTCGTAGGAGGGTTGAAGTTATGAATATTCTCACGTGAAATGAACACATACACTTATATATACTGTATGGAGTAATAAAATACATGAGATAGATAAACATAAGAAGATAGAATGATAGATACACAGATAGCTATCCATCTATATACACCTTAGGGGAGATGCATCATATGCTTGTACCGGAAGTGCCACTATATGATTCAGACCCAATTCCGGCACTTCTATCAGGGCACAATTGCCTGGCGCATCATAAGCCTTGTTCAGTTCTACACTAGGTCCGGATTGGTGTAGAACTGCGCTAAAGTCTGTGCTCGGACCTGGTGCAGGCTATGGTTAGTGTGCAGGCATCGGGCATCCCCCGCCCTGTGCCAGCTCCTTACACAGCTCAGCACCACCCACTCCCCATGCAACTGTCTTGTACGCCAGTATTCAGGCATACAGACCGTGATAATCCCCCTCTTGTCTTTCTAGAAAGATATAGATACAGATAGATACTGTGGTATCTGTATCCGTGCTGCTCACTTTCGTCGGACTTTGCATCTTTTTTTGGGGATTGCACGGCATAGACAGGTATTTAACAGGTGTCTGCACTGGGATTTTGGCACATGCGATTGACTTTTGGTGCAGCTGCACTGGCTTCCATGTGTCACATTGGGGGGGTGCTACGGACGATCCGACTGATTCGGACTGATTTAACTTTCAAATTAGTGTTGCAAGACAATGCACTTACATGTACCACTAAAAAGATGGTAAACTCTGTTAGACCTGAGCGGGGAAGCAACACATGCAGGATATCTGGCGCATCGCGGCACAGTGCATTGTCGTCGGTCAATGCACTTTCGGTGAACTCCAGTGGATGGATAAGCAAATGTGCCCCATAGGGTGTTTTTATCATGGCGTCTATGCCAGAACTAGTGGCACACGTGGGAGTGGACAATGCCGATGGTGTAGTGGGCTGGTGCGGGGAGTTCCTGTCCCCTTGACGGTGCACTCTCTGCAGCAGGTGAACTTTTACAAGAGAAGGATCACCTGCTGCACCTTTTTCTATGCTAGGTTGGACCTGTCATAAAAATAAAATGGTTCGCAGCTGACTGCCGGATACATCAAGAGACCGGAGCCGCACAAGCGCCAACATATGATAGATTACCCAAATAGATACGTAGATAGATAGATAGATAGATAGATAGATAGATAGATAGATAGTGTAAATGGATGTTGTAGATGGATACTGTAGATGTATATTGTAGATAGATACTGTAGATAGAAAAATAAACAACATTTGTAACATTTCTGAAATATTGAAGAGGAGTCAATCTTTACACACTTGGAAGAATCTTAAATCCAATAATAACATTTTTCACAATGCATTTTTGTCTAATACTTTCCGATCATGTGCGTACTTTGCCCAGAACAGAGAAACAATCACATGCACTATGAACATCTGCCCAAACGACCTTCTGTCTGGATGATTTTCCATGTTAGGAACGAAAGTCAACAGGCAACTACTAATATGGCTGGTGGAAACAATACAATGATATAATATGAAATATGATATCTATCTATATATGTAATCTATAAAACTACTCCCTTCCCCCCAATGTATGACCAACCACGTGGACAGATGTGGTGCTCTACCACTTTATTTTCAAGTCCATAAATACAACTTATTGGCTTGTGGTGGTCCAGACATGTTGGGACAAGTTGGACCCTACTTCTGTAAACATCATATTAAGCATCAATTTTGTAAGAAGCTATATATATCCATGGGTTGCCTGGAATGCAATTTTTTTAATATTGGCCCCAGTTGGTGTAAAACTAATAAAAAGGTTACACTTACCTCAGTTCTTACCTTTGGTTCAGCACTGTGCCTCTCACTATTTCTGGTATCTTTCGGTACAAAGAGTCTCAGGGAGGAGGTGGTGGGAACGTGCTATCAACTTGTGGAACCCAGTGGGACCGGAAGTAAGGACTAACATAAGTATAAGTTCCCAGTCAAAGACGACAACTTTTTGAATCTACGGTAAATTAAGATGCAACAAAGACCCCCTTGTCACTACATTTAATAGGGCGTTGATTAAAGGTCATCATAGATCAAGACGTAACCTTTCCTTAAGGTGGACCTTTCATCAGCTCCAACAAATCTATCTATGGCACAGTAGGGATGTTTACCCACACATTTTCTGAACAACCTTCATCCTTGGTTTTGGCACCCAATATGCTTACTCTCTATGGTCAGATGGGTGGTCCTGACCTGGACTGTAGCCTAGCACCACCCATGTGACAGTAGAGAGCCGAGTGAGCATATTGGGTGTTGGAACAAAAAATATTTCTCGGTGGAAGCTAGAGATAAAATTGGTGGTGTTGGTGAAGGTGTGGAGTCTTCCTGAAAGAAAGGTTATATCTTGAGGGCTGCAACATTTTGAAGTTGGTAGAGGTGGTAGAAGATGGTAAAGATAACAATAACACAATGTGACCGTAGAGAGCTGAGTGAGCCTATTGGGCGTTGGAACAAAAAAATATTTCTCAGGAACGGTGGAAGCTAGAGATAAAATTGGTGGTGATGGTGAAGGTGTTGCGTCTTCCTGAAGGAAAGGTTATCTTGAGGGCTGCAACGTTTTGAAGTTGGTAGAGGTGGTAGAAGATGGTAAAGATAACAATAACACAATGTGACCGTGGAGAGCTGAGTGAGCCTATTGGGCGTTGGAACAAAAAGTATTTTTTAGGAATGGCGGAAACTAGAGATAAAATTGGTGGTGATGGTGAAGGTGTTGCGTCTTCCTGAAGGAAAGGTTATCTTGAGGGCTGCAACGTTTTGAAGTTGATAGAGGTGGTAGAAGACGGTATAGATAACAATAACAATCTCAAATAACAATCTACAAAATTGCTCAATTACTTTTTAATATTTAAAAAATAAAATAAAAAAAATGCAATAAAAATTTCCCTCCACATAAGTCTAAACATGACACGTCTATGAAGGAAGACAAGCAACCTCTATGACCACAGACTCTAATTTCTAGTGAATTCTCACAGTATTAAATACTTGGTGGCATGCAGCATTAAAGGGGAGGTCTGGTCACCTTGGTATAATTGCATCTCAAGAGGTCCCTTGTCAAATTCCCATTACCTCATTTAACCCAAGTGAAGACCTCTCTGACTGAATGCATTAACCTCATCCATGCTAGTAAGAATACTACTACTTAGACTAATACCGGGTACCATCTCGTCTAATTATTCCGGCTCATGGTAAATGATACAGGCAAGACTGACAACGCTGGTTGAGACATAAAGCCTAAGAGGATTCCGGATTTCTGTAACAATAACACATTACCCGGGTTTCATCATTTGCATAATGCTCAGAGAGTCAACCATTAACATATGATATGTAGTCTCTGGGCGAAGGGAAAAAAAAAGTTTATTTTCTTTACTATTCATTTTTTAATGTTTACCTACTTTTTAAGTGCAGGGTAAAGTTGATTTAGTTATTATTAATAAATGCCATATATACATTGTATAAACAGCTGGGATTATTCATTCATTCATCATTCATAACCTATGGCTGTAACTGAAGACAAGAGTAGTTTTAGGGGGAAAAATGATCAAACAAGTAATTTAAAGTGATGAAAACAACTATTAAAGAATATAGAAATATAAGTTAAAAGATGATGTATACATGTATATACCCCTTTGTCACTAATAAAAAATAATAACTACAAATCAGATATTATATATAATTATTAGGAATTGGTATTTTTGTATAATATCTATGTTAAGATTTTTTTTATTATTTAAAATTTTTTAGTCCAATAAATTATTTATGATATTCAAGATTTTTTTTTTTAATTTACATGCAGGGAAATAACAGTATTTCAGTTTAAAGCTTCAGGTTGTTAAAAACTTTTTTTTACAAAATAAATATGTTGCTAATTTTCGAAAATTTAGAAAAAACTGAAATATGAAGCATATAAATTAGTGTCTTCTTAGTTTTTCTTTCTAATATCATCTTCTCTTCAAACACAACAAATTAGGCTCCTCCCCCAATTGATAAAACTGTGACACCTATTGTATACAAAATTATTTAGTTTTTCTATCAAATAAAATTGTCTCTTCAAACACAACAAATTAGGCTCCTCCCCCAATTTTCAAAACAGTGACACCCATTGGATACAAAATAATTTATAATTTTTTTCTTCAAACACAACAAATTAGGCTCCTCCCCCAATTTTCAAAACAGTGACACCCATTGGATACAAAATAATTTATAATTTTTTTCTTCAAACACAACAAATTTGGCTCCTCCTCTGATTTTAATAAGAGAATAAAGACAAAAAACACAAAATAAACTACTTTTCAATCAAGTCAAATTTATTTATTTTTGTAAATGTCATCCAACCCCCTTTTGATTTGGAAAAAGGACACAAAACTCACTAACGAGAAAATGAAATAAAAAAGCAAACACAAATTTGAAATATGCAGATTTTAAATTTTTTGTTTATCTCTTGTCTCGGCTCCTCCTGCTGATTTTGAAATCAATATAAACAAAATAAAAGATTAAAACAAAAAGTAAATATAATTTTCGTTAAAAACGCCTACAAAAAAAATTAAAAGTCGGGATGAAATTATTTCAATTTTTTTTTGAAGGTTTTACTATCTTTATTTGTAAGTTTTCCAACAAATGACAATCATGTTGCCACTCGGTGAAATTTGGACCGAATTTCACTTCCTGTTTCAAAGGTCAAGGAAAGCTGACCCCGGCAGCAGCGTGAAGGCTGCTGCATTATTCATATCATTGACTTTGTGTCAGCTTCCACATTTGTGCAAAAGGATGTTTTATTCATTCATCTCATTTAGGGTCCTTCTCTGCACCTGTTCTACCATTAAGTACCCTGTAATTTGCATTTGATGCTAATTTAGTTTCATATCAGCCTGCTCCCCCTTGTTAATTTAATTTTCCGAGACCCTTTTCATTACTCCAGAAATGTTTTTGCTCTTTAGAGCTCACATCTACACAAAGTAATTGTAGAAACGGCCTTTTTTGCATAGTCTTTTAGAAGATTCCACTGTTTAGTTTCTTAATTCATGTAATTAGTGAGGGTTTTGATTAATGCTTCAAAGGGTTAAATTGAAACGAAGGCAAATGGGATTCGTCGCTGCAGCCTGGATCCTGCGGTGTGGTGCTGATGTGTGTGTATGAATGGAGAACATTTTAATGAACAGACTGTAGTTTTTTGCGCAAGTGCAGAAGGGGAGAATATTTTTATATGAGTTTTATATATTTACTATACAGGATTGATGTCTATTATATTTCCTTTCATCTTATTTTATCTATTATCTATCCATCTATCTATCATCTATCTCATATCTATCTATCTATCTATCTATCTCATATCTATCTATCATCTATCTCATATCTATCTATCTATCTATCTATCTATCTATCTATCTATCTATCTATCTCATATATATATATATAGGCAGTCCCCTACTTAAGAACACTCGACTTACATACGACCCCTAGTTACAAACGGACCTCTGGATATTGGTAATTTATTGTACTTTAGTCCTAGGCTACAATGATCAGCTGTAACAGTTATCACAGGCGTCTGTAATGAAGCTTTAGTGTTAATATTGATTCTTATGACAACCCAACATTTTTAAAATCCAATAGTCACAGAGACCAAAAGAGTTCTGGCTGGGATTACAATGATAAAATATACAGTTCCGACTTACATACAAACTCAACTTAAGAACAAACCTACAGACCCTATCTTGTATGTAACCCGAGGACTGTCTGTATATATATGTATATATATATATATATATATATATATATATAGGGCGGCGGCATGGTGGCTGAGTGAGTAGCACTTCTGCCTTGCAGCACTGGGGTCCTCGGTTCAAATCCCACCCAGGTCAACATCTGCAAAGAGTTTGTATGTTCTCTCCGTGTTTGCGTGGGTTTCCTCCGGGTACTCCGGTTTCCTCCCACACTTCCTGCCCACTGGGATTTATCAGGAGACCATAGCTTCCATATAGATGTGGAGGGCACGTATGATAAATGTGCCTCCTTGTATATTATACCCCAATAACATCATCATCTCTATTTCGGTATTACGGTATAAATCCCCCTAACAAGGATGACTCTAGTGTATCTTGTGCCCTGCAGGTGGAGTATCTTCTGTATATGTGTTGGTGACTCTAGTGTATCTTGTACCCTGCAGGTGGAGTATCTTCTGTATATGTGTTGGTGACTCTAGTGTATCTTGTACCCTGCAGACGGAGTATCTTCTATATATGTGTTGGTGACTCTAGTGTATCTTGTACCCTGCAGGTGGAGTATCTTCTGTATATGTGTTGGTGACTCTAGTGTATCTTGTACCCTGTAGGCGGAGTATCTTCTGTGTATGTGTTGGTGACTCTAGTGTATCTTGTACCCTGCAGGCGGAGTATCTTCTGTATATGTGTTGGTGTCTCTAGTGTATCTTGTACCCTGCAGGCGGAGTATCTTCTGTATATGTGTTGGTGTCTCTAGTGTATCTTGTACCCTGCAGGCGGAGTATCTTCTGTGTATGTGTTGGTGACTCTAGTGTATCTTGTACCCTGCAGGCGGAGTATCTTCTGTATATGTGTTGGTGTCTCTAGTGTATCTTGTGCCCTGCAGGCGGAGTATCTTCTGTATATGTGTTGGTGCCTCTAGTGTATCTTGTACCCTGCAGGCGGAGTATCTTCTGTATATGTGTTGGTGCCTCTAGTGTATCTTGTACCCTGCAGGCGGAGTATCTTCTGTATATGTGTTGGTGCCTCTAGTGTATCTTGTACCCTGCAGGCGGAGTATCTCCTGTATATGTGTTGGTGCCTCTAGTGTATCTTGTACCCTGCACGCGGAGTATCTTCTATATATGTGTTGGTGATCTTTTTCTGCCATCACATTAATCCGTTCTATTTTTTTTGTGGTGATCGCTGATTAACGGACACAGAATCAATTAACATTCCCATCTGCATGGCGGTATTTCTTAGAAGTCATAAAGTTGCGGTGGAATCAGACAGTTTAAGATACTCCTATTAATGGCTTTTACCAGAACACTAACATTAAAAATAAAAACACGCATCACGATGTGGGTACATAAAAGTGGCGCTCCGACCTTTCTCTAGCCCCTGTTGGCACGCTCTGTGCTCCCCTGTGGCAGGCGATGGGTTAAAGTTGACATTTCTAAGTATATTTGTTAGTTTTAATCATGGAGGGATGGCCTTTGTGCTTTAAATAACATTTACAGCTTTCCCCAGCATCCACCAAAGAGTCTGTGCAGGCCTGACCTGTGCCACGGGTCACAGTGAAATAATATGCCTGTGTAATTTTTGGGTTTCTCATATTTCATCCCCCTTAACCCCCCCCCCCCCCTCCCCCTTGTAATGCGGAATACCAGGCCTGATCAGGAGAAGAGAATGAGGGAAAATCAGACAAATTCATTTTCTTGGCAGTGAAAAACTGGGAGTCAACAGCTATGGCCCAGTTTATCCCCATCTTTCTAGTTCATGAATGGAATACCAGAACTACAGTTAAGACCGACACACACAATTAGAGCAGCAGAGGTTTTTTAGTAGAGATATACAAACTGAATTAGGGATACTGGGAGGTTGGGAAAACCATATCTGACCTCACGGAGCTCTTTTTGCAATGGACTGGCTTCTTGCCCCAGTTCCCGGTGAATTTTTATCAAGAAAGGTAGGCTCCACCAAGGTAGGCCACCATCCTGGAGCCCTGATTACGCCAGGGGGGACCAGATTCTCCAACTCACAGACCTCCAGGAGAGCCGGGTTCTTTTAAGCCAGGTCAGGGCTCCAGGAGGGTGAATACTTTTTGAAAGGCTCGCAGGCTTGGTAAAATCTCTTCCAGAAGGTCCGATAGGGCTTCCAACACTTCCCAGTTTGGAACAATTTGATTGCAATTTGGATTTTTAGAAATTCGTTGATCTCTAGTTGTAGAGATAAGTGCATCCCACACGACCTGGAGATATTGGCAGCCAAGTCCCCAGCTACTAGCCATGGCTGTGATTGGGGTTTTTGGGGCATTCATTTGCTGGAAGGCTGGATGACACTTTGTGTTGGCAATACACTCATGTAGGACCAGCACTGAAAAAATATTTTAGTTGGATATGAAAAAGGATTATAATGTTTGAAAAAACTCTAATAAGATGCATAAGACATGGCAATATACATCTAAGAAGTGTTCTTCGAGGTTATCTACTTCTACCGAATTACCCACTTATCCTCTAAAAAGTTTGAAAAGTTTTTTTTTTATATGAAACGTCTATACTTTTTTTTGCAGTTTTATCTGTCCTGAATGGTAGACGGCGGTCTAACTGCCAGGCCCCCCTCCGATTACATAAAGCAGGGTTCCATAGGGACCATTGTATTTGTGATCCGATGGAATCACAGTGATTAGTCCCCCATTGATCACATTGTCACCCCTATCATGTAGATACTTGTACATTCAACCACTGGACGTTGTAATGATTTTGCAGTCTTATGATTGACAATGTTTGTCCTCTCCGGATGGAAGGGGTTAATGCGCTTACCCTTGCGGCAGGACCGGTATCTCCATTTGCGTCTCCATAGTGACAAGGAGCGATGAGACCTCTTTATCTGCTGATATGTGCACCAAATCAATGGCCCATCTCTTTATAGCAGAAGCCGCTAAGGGTTATACTCTCTGGCTTTTTAATGAACCCAGCCAAATCGTCCAATCTCCTTCTCCCCAGCGCTCGGCCCCCCGGCCCCCCGCTCATCAGCCGCTCAGAATCTTTTTAATTAAACGTTTGCTGGGATTTCTGGCAGGTTCAGCTGTTGTGCTCAATCTCAACTTGCTCCACTCGAAAATATTATGTATGGACCTATAGGCCAGATGTATGTTATAGTGTTTATTCAGACACCTGATACAATGTCATAGCGGAATTTTATCCAAAATTATACAAAAACTACTACATAAAATACTCTCAGATCACATATTGCTAAATCTGTGCCAGTAGTGGGCTGTCTATTACAGGATGGGGTATGAATGGGACCCATTCAGTATTGTTGTCGGACCAGGGTGCCTTGGACTCACCAGATAAAAAAATTTGGGGGCCAACCCTCTGCTAGACCAATGACGTGGAAATTGGGTTTTCATCTTTTGTTCCTCAGTGGTTCTGTATTGGGTTTGAGTCTGGGCCATCCAGACCGTCCACAGCCCCTTGATGATGAATGACCTACGCTCTTCGACACCCTAGACACCCACTGATCATCTCATTATGACTGTGGAGCATTCCATTCACCAAAATGGTAGAAGAGCTGTAATTCCAGATTTGGTCACCAGAAAGAACATGGAGCTGTTGTACGAGTTCTTTTTTTGTGATTAATTCTGATGCTGTATCCAGTTGATTGTTGGGGGTCATCAGTGTCATATCCCTGATGACCTATCCTGTATATAGGTAATCAATATCACAAACCTAGAAAACCCCTTTAAGCTTAGGTTTTAAATCTGTACCAATAATTCCTCAGTGGCCTTATTACAGGACAGTCCATTTCTAGACATCAGTATATTCAGTCCTAAGGAGACTCTCGAAAGCTGTGCTAACCACAGAGAATCCATGGAAGACAGAACTTGTGTGTAGCGAGGAGCCGGCCTCTAACCATGTTAATGTACCCTGAGGTTTGGCAAGGTCCTCCGAACTAAGTTACCTGGGAGAAGTAAGTGTACAGCGCCTCAGAGCGGCCACTCAACACATACTTTCAACAGCCAATCTGGGCCAGTCGCTTAGAAACACAAATCTATCACTCAGATCCTGGTCCTAGATATAGTTCTGCCATTGAACATGACCATCATGCCAAGCCGCAGAATCCAGGCCTGGAAACAGACACGGACATAATATATGGAATTATCTAGAAAGAGAAAAATGCTGTTATTATCTAGAAAGAGTAGTTATATCACTAAATTTACTTACGTGCCGAAATAGATTACACATGTTATGTTCGATTTTTTTCTGTATATTCTGGCATAATTTTTCTTGTTCAGTATATTAGTATTTTATATGTATGTATAAAAGGGGAAATTTCTCTTTGACCTGGACAGTTGTGCTTTGACTATTCATATTTCTTCCCCTACTGCTCTCCCTCCTCTCTCACAGCATAAATCACAGCAGACGCAAATACTGTAGTATTTGTCTGTTCATATGTATCGGGTTGGCCAAACATACCAGATAGGTATTGGCCAGCTGCTTCTTGATACACTCCATACATGGCTGTGGTCAACCTCTAAATGAGGAGAGGCATACTGGGCCCCAAGCAAGGTTGTATATTGGGGCCCTTTGACTCTCTTTCAGTCTAGTTTCCTAAAGTAGAGTGGAAGAAACTAGACCGAGAGGAAGATAGCGACACTGAGTAGCACCTTTTTACACCGAGGTGTGGACAGTGCTGATGCTGGTCTTCATCATTGTTCCATCCCTGTCCCGAAAAACCAGTTCAAATTTTAAGAACAAGTCCAGTAGACATACATCCTACCACTGTTTGGGCCACCCCTAGTTGTCCAGAGCCCCACATAGTTGGGTGGGTTTGTTCATAAGAAACAATGCTCCTGGTAGGGTTATTGCCAACAACCTGATCTGCTTTTTCTCTCCAACATCTGTTATTGGGAGAAACTTGTGAGGCCCCAATACACTTTCACATTTACCTGGGTCTCAGAACATATGTCCAGTTTAGAGGATGGTCTGACCAGGAGAATTAAAAAAAAATGGTACTTACTGCCTTGCAGTTACCCGTTTTTTTTAGTGTTGACGCTTTCAGTGTTGCCAGTCATGACCACTGTGGCCAATCAGTGGCGTAGAAGTCACAGCAGCAGACAGGGTCGGAGTGGCCCACCAGAGAAACAGAGAATCCTTTGGTGGGCCCAGGCTCAGGGGTGAATTAAGACTGTCATGGGCCCAGGGCTATATGAATATTATCGGGTCTACAAGTTTAGAATTCACTTCCTAATTTATGGTTATCTTGTGTCATGGGGGATGCTTCCCTTCTGCTGCATTCAATCTGTGGTTTCAGGACCTTCAAAGGTCCTGCAATGGCTCTTGTGTATTGTGAGCAGTAACAGATGTACGAGGATTTCATATGTAAAGGTCCTTCTCAGTATAAAATTAGGTGGGTGGTTTGGGTGACTATAGTCCCCTTAGAAGGCTTGGGCCCTGGGCTATGTACACTACTGCCCAGCCTGTAGCCCAATACTGGAGCAAAGAGGTCCAGGTGAAATCAGCCAAATTTGGAGGTGGTTAGGGTCTATTTTCTAGCTATGGTTAATGGCAGGTGAGTTCATAATATAATTTGATGGCCAACAATGAACATCCCCTTTAACTACAAATCACATAATGCAGCCATTATTTTCTCATAACAAGGAACTCTGAAATCTAGACCCAAACACGAGACATTTGGCAAACGTAAGAGCTACAATAAGGAGAGACATCCAGATCATGTGAGAGCGCGCACAGCCCCGAACACTCCAGGGAACAGCTGATGGCGCTGTGATTGACAGCTCTCCGTTTTTTTCCGCCAACCTATGGTAAAGTTCCCTACAGGCCTCCATCTGATTAAATCAGGAGCAGCTCCTGATCAATACTATTAGAGATGGTTGTCGTTACCTCTCCAGGAGTCAGGGCACGTAGCAGCCGGCTCAGTTGTTGCTGATTAGTCACTACATGGTTTTGCGCATTGGGAAGGAATGAAAAGAAGGGGGTCTGGCCGTTTAATTTAACTGCTTCGTCACCAATTGTAACGCTGATTGATTCCATTAATGGTAATCTATAAGCCGGTGCGCTATCATTATACTTCCATACCTTTATACCGCTATATCTCAGCGACGTATATACAGATTCTTAATTATATTTATATACTTCCTAACCAGGGTCAGATTTGAGGTCATCAAAATGGGCAATTGAGCCAAATTCCAGTTATTACAATAAATAAACAACCTAAACAACCTGAGAGCGGAGTAAATATAATATACAGTTTTTTGCTATAAAATGTGTATAACGGTATTTTTTATGCATTGTATAGCGGGATTATTTATACGAACTTTTTGTTTTACTTAGGTATGAAACAGGAGAATTAAAATGGATAGTGTATGACTGTATTATTTAGACATTGCTTGGCGGTATTATTTTAATCTGGCGCATAAAGGTGCAGAGAAAGGGGTTATTTGTAATGGTGGTAGCACCTAACAAGGTTCTTGTTCTTTTGTTTTCACATGAAATATACCGTAACAGCCAGAAAGTCAAATAAATGTAACATAATATTAGTTTCTGTTCTGAATTCTCAATTGGAGTGAGAGATGTGCTCAACTGTATAGGAGTATTTTTTATATATTTAATATGACGGTATTATTTGGTTACTTAAATGGCAGTAGTGTGGAAAATATATATAAAATATATATATATATATATATATATATATATATATATATATATATATATATATAATATAAATAAAAATATATATATATGTGTGTGTGTGTGTGTGTAAATGTATCATGTAGACACTTTATGGCAGTATTATTTAGGCATTATGTGACAGTATTATTTATATGTGTTAAAAATTGGAAGAACAGGGTTTACTTTAATTGTTAAGCTGGGCCACATTTTTATAAAATCAGTCCTAATTATAGTTCTTAACTATTTCCAAAATAAATGCAGTCATTTGAAGTTTAAACCAGAAACAGCGCCACCCTTGTCCCCAGGTTGAGCCTGGTATTGCAGCTCGACCGCATTCACTACTAATTATTACTTATTTCCTTCGTTGTGTTTTCATTCAATAAAACCTAAACCCCCGACCTGCTCCTCGACTTAAACAAAACGAAAACCCGCTTTTAAACGAAGCATTTGCGTCTCGTGGTGTTATACGGTTTTTAATAATAGGTTTACTCCGTTGAAGTAATTGCGCGCTATTATTACTGGGGGGCCACAGTTTATCGGACCTGCTCTAAATGTGATTATTTTTAATCAGCAGAAGAAGCGAATGCCTCTTATTTTTTTTTATAGCTATTGCTATTTTATTTAATGACGTGAGCCCTGGTCTGCCACTTTTCCCCTTGCAGTTTTTTACAGGCCGGTCCCTCAGGAGCAGAGCTAAACTGGAGGTAGGTCTCCGGTTTATGAGCAGTAAATTGAGAGCAATTAGCCTGTGCATTGATGCTACAGAAGGCAGGGAAGGCTGAAAATTTGCTACGTAACTTCTTTAAGGCCTTTACTGGGCCCGCCGGGGGCCTTTGGTCCTCTAGGGGTTAACACAACAGAGGCTGATGTAGTGAAGTATACGGTTATGCGGTAGGGATCATTCGGCGCAAATTAAAGGGTAGAAATAAAGACAAACCAAAACGGGGGATGAATATAAGAGAAGGAAGAAGCTGGATTTGTTTTGATTTATGGCCGAATTAATTGAGGAAAACTGTATGTGTTGTGAATTTAATGGAGTGTGCAGAAGCGGCGATTGTGCCGAGCCGTAAATCACAGGTTAGAAGCCGGGCTGAGCGAGAACACAACCGGGAGAACACTGGACCTGTAGTTTTGTCCCTCAGTAGTGGCATTGTAGGTAGGTATGAATTAGCCCTTGAGAGGAACGGATTCCTTGCTATAAATCGCAGGCCGGGGCCGGCAAACACTCTGCGGGGAACACAGCACAGAAGAGAGGGAGAGGGGCCGCCACTGTTTGTGTTGTTGTTAGCTGCTCGGAGATGAACGGAAAAGACTGGCTCCACATTGTCGCCAGCGAAAAAAAAGCAGAAACATAAGTCGAACATGTGGAGAGAGAGAGAGAGAGAGAGGGGGAAAGACTTTACTTGCCTCAATTCACTGCCTATATGCAGAGCGTAAAGATGGACGATGGCTCCTCTTACAAGTGGGCGCGTCTCTCAGAAGAGAACGATCCCAATGATATGTCTTCACCCTTAAAAGTTTTAAAAAAAAACTTGAATGAGTAAGATCTAATGTGTACAGTAGTGGATTACAATGTAGGCAGTTTGGGTGGTAGTCCCAGGGCCCAAACCTTCTAGGGGGGAGGGCATGACCACTTAAACCACCCACCAAATTTTTAACTTTATCTATGAAATCCTTGTGCATCTGTACATACTCTCAATAACATGAGAGTAATTTCAGGACCTCATGTTATTGAGAGTATGAAGGTCCTCCAAAGGTCCTGAAACCGCAGATTAAAAGTAGGCAGAAGGGGGTCATCCTCCATTCCCACAGAAGCTGATCCTAGTACCATATGAGGGAAGTGATTCGAGACTTGTAGGGGCTGTAATATTCATACAGCTCAGGGCCCATAGCAGTCTTAATCCACCCAAGTGTGGCTTATACAGGTGATGATGAAATAAGACTGAAGGTCAAGGATGTTATCACTTCTTGGACAATATTTGGAGTGATATTTTTTGTCATTGTACCCCTGATTCATATTGTTTTTGTTTTCTTAAAAACCTAGGGGGCGGTAACCTTCTGTTAGGGGGCGTGTCGCTCTGTGCGGTATGAAAATGAAAGGATACCGCCATCTTGGTTTGTATGACCTTATTAACATATAATGTGGACATTCCCAATAGATGACACTTCAATCACGTCAATCATTTTACTCCGTTGAAGGGCATCATAGCCTGTGTTCACTTTCTCTGCAGTGCCTCTGCAGGAAAGGTGAAGTATTACACCAATCACATTGAAATCAAAGGAATGTCCATGTATAATATGGACATTATCAGTACTCCAGAGTGAGAGATTGTGTTAGGAGCTGCTCTTGGCTCTTGAAAAGTGACCCATCTCAAATAGGCAATGTTTTTTCCTTAACACACTACCCCTTTAAGGTTTTTTTTACCATATATACCAAAATATGTAGAGTGAATATATGAATTAGAGGTATATACGTGTATGTAACATCATCAGATAGAGAACATGGAGTCCTTGTTACATTACGGTAAAATCCCATTAAAACCTACAGTACATCTTCCCTATTACTACTACCCCTAGCAAGAAAGTGCGTCTCATGGGGACCAATTAAATATTTTTCAGATATTACATCACCTCATGGGATCATGTCCCGAGAGAACACAACGCACCATTGTCATCTTTCACTGGAAACAGGATACCCATACTGCTGATGGTTAACAAATGATCCTATACATAGTCTATGCGTTGCTTCCGAAGATGTGGGAACCTGGTCCTAATGCTATATTATCAGGAAATATTGGGGAAAACATCTCTGGTCTCAGAATCCATCCTATATAATTGGCGATCGGCTTAGTTATTCTCTATGTGAGCCATAAACAGGCTATTGTGCACGTAATTTACTCCATTTTGTCATACGAATCCTTCATTAAAGTGAATTTATGCCTAAAATTATATATATAGTCACCTAATCTCCATTCCGGTATAGTTACATTACATCTCAATTATATTAAAATGCCAAAAAAACCCGACTGTTATTCCATGGAAACCATCAACAACCTGCTGCTGACAGATCCTAGAACTAAAGATCCGTCAACAGCAACTTCATGATGGTTTCCAGTTATATCTGGAAATTGAGTAATGAAAATATATGAAGACATTTCTACTGGTAATATCTAAAATATTAAAGCAGGGATCATTTACTGAGGATTATGGGTATGTTGATGACATTTTACAAAACTTTTGAATAAACTTTATCGTTATTTCCATTAGAAACAAGAAGTGGATAGTGAATCCTATACTTGGAACTGTTAGTTATTGCAAAATCTGATATAGAAATTCACACCATGGCTTGTTTTGTGGTAACATTTCTGTCAAAACTGTTATCAGCGGAATGAGAAACCCATTTTACTTTGATGAATTAGTCAGCCCAGGCCCAGCTTTTACAGACTCGCGAAAGAGACGCCATCAGTGAGGGAAATTATGAATGATTTAAGCAAGTAGCACCACAGAGGAGTGTAGGAATTAATGGGTTCGGTGAGAGACTTGTCATTAGACCCACGGAAATGTCTTTAGTGTGGAGCTCAATTTGGAAAAAAATCGAATTATCGAAAATAGGGAAGACGGGAATCCTGGAAATTAGTCGATCAATTAGGATCACGTTGCGCTAAATCTTTTTTTTATTGAAAATGATCTTCCCATTTTAGGAGAAGAAGAAGACAACGTGGGTAATAATGCACATAGGCGCAGATGTGGATGCAGCTTTAATAACCCCAAACCCCTTTAAGTTCCAGGCATTTGGATAACTGCCTCAAGGCCACGTATGGCCTCAACATTTCCAAAGTTTCCGTTCACTGGAGACTCTGCCGGAAAATTCCCTCTTTTATAACCAATTTTGATTGAGTTTTTGATGATTTTTAAAAATCCGTCCATGTCACTATCTATATTGATCAGCGCTGGCCCCTAGACGACAGAGCCTCAGTAGGCCCCTTTGCAGTAAACTCACGAGGCGGCATCAAAAATGTATGATCTAAAACAATCTCCTGTTCTCTAAAATATTCCCTAGTTTATCATCCCAAACAGCCCCATCATGGTTATTTTATATACCACCCCCCCATGGATTCCTTATGTACAGCCTTATGTGGGCCCCCCCCCTCCCCCAGCAGCTATGGGCCCTGACACTTGCTCGGGTATGCCCAGTGCTGGTGCCGGCCCTGATATTGATATCTGGTTTCAGGCAGTCAACAAAAAAAAATTGCCGGCACATTCCCTTTAAGAAATTACATCTCAATAACAGCTTCGCATGTTGAGTATTCTGAGTGAAATAACAACAGATTTGGAAGGATCGGGGAAATTTTTTATTATGGGAACAACGGGGTGAGAGATGATTTTGTGAAAGGAAATAGCAAGATAGTTTATCTAGTAATAATCTTTTCTTAAGACTTTAATGAACTGGGAACGGGACGATATCAGTGGTGTCATCTTATGTCGATGCTTGGGATAGTGACTCATTGTTTAAATTTAAGTACAGCTCCACCTTAAAGTAATGTTAAAGCAACACTCCGGCCAGAAGGTTAGGTTGCATAGAATTTCGGGGGCTTCAAAATCCAATAATTTCTACTGATCTTAGGCAGTATCTAAGGCAGATGCTAACATTGAAATGCCTATAGGTTATGATTTCCGCACATGGATTATAGGGAACAGAGGAATCCCAAACTAGTGCTTTTTAAAGGGATACATGCACATATTGTAATATCATCATTTGCATGGCCTGTAAGAAACAATACTTTCTACAATAAAAAACGGTAGCCATGAAGATCTACATCACTGCACTGAGGAGGTGAAAAAACCCCAAAACAGATGTCTGCAGGTAGAAGAATTTTATCCCATCGTGAAGCAATGACATTGACTTGTGAGTGAACTAATTTGTTTACCCTTTATCCATAGAGCTTAACTATACTGACTGGTATTCTCCCCAGACACCATAGACCAGTGCTCCACAACCTTTTTTTTTGCCCCAGGGACAGTGGCGTAACAAGAAGCTGATGGGCCCCAGTGCAAAGTCTGTGCCAGGCCCCCGACTATAATGTATGGTTTATAGTAATAGTCTTCTCATATGGGAAAGTGACACCATAAGGGCCCCCTAAACCTTTTGGGCCCGGGTGCGATCGCAACCTCTGCACCCCCTCAAGTTCATTTTAACAGGAACAAAACAGGATTGGCAGTGGTGGATGTTCATTGAGGTGGTAATAGGGGAATTCAGCTGGGGGTGCAAGAGGAGGATGAGGCATCAGCGACTGTTGACTTCAGAAGTGATAGAGGTTCCTGGCGATGCTGCTTCTACTTCTTACATCTCCCATTGACCACGACAGGAGCGATACAACCTGAAGGTACGTGGTGGCAGTGCGTTGGTTCCTGAAACCTCTCACTGTCAACGGCTCCACCATGCCTTGAACTATATGATCCCCAGCCTGGCAATCGAATGCTTGGCAAATGGCTATCCAATTCGTCTGAGGGGTCTTGGCCAGGGGTTGCTTTGGCCAACCCCAATTCTGGGTCCACAACCTATATCACTCATGAAACAGGCAAAAGGAGCTTCCAATTTAGGATGTCTTCTGCTGTATCCCTGCAACCTAGAATAAGGTTAAACGAATGGGCCCACTGGAGGATCCTCTTGTTCTTGAATGGGCCAGTCCAACACTGCGATCACTAGAGCACCATAACCAAATATGGCACCCAGTTGGCAATGGCGATGCATATCAGATGCCCATAGATATGAAAATAATTCCATACTTATCTGAACTTCGCTTTCCACCCCATTTCGGGACCAGTAGACATACAAGCTACAAATACAAATGCACTTCTGTTCGTTGGCTTCTGTTCGAGCCGTCACACTGATACAGTTTTATGCACAGCCTGACGGAGATGAAAAAATATAAAACACCGGCAATAGTTAAATGACGTGTTTAAAGGTAAATTGGATTCTAACTTATTTGACGACAGATTTATTCTCCGAAATGAATTGATTGTGTAATGAAAATATCCAAGGCTCCCACCGTAGGATTGCATTCTAATATCACCCGCTCGCACTACATCTCCCCGCTAACCTATTTACTCCACATTCATGACAGCCGTGACTATTAAAGTGATTGGAACAAAGAAGATACAAGGTTGCACAGCAAAAAGTGACATCAGACAAAGGAACCCCTTACCGAGGCTCAGATCACCGCGCGGATAAACAAACCGGGGAGCGGGAGCGTCAGATTGCAGTTAAAACAACATCAGTCAAGCAGATCTGGACCTCTAAATGTGTCAGCAGCCGTAGTTTACTCTCTTCCTGGAATAGATTACCCCTCAGGCTCTAAGGAGCACATTTTTTTCAGGTCATGAAATATGAAGGAGAATATAAATAATGTTATAGTGTGATGACCTGTCTTCGGACCAGAGCCTGCTCCTAAATCACTGACAGAAGACCCATGGCTGGTAGCTACTGCCAAAGAAAGCTCCTTTAAATATTTATATCACTTTCTGACATTGTTTTTTACCTATTTTTAATCCTAGAAATGGTATCATAACAAATTTAGAGAGAATATTGAAATATATGAATGAAAATAGGGAAAAAATGCAGATTTTAGAATTCAACCCACTTCCCAAAAGCTGTGGTGTAATGTATCCCAACTCTGTTTTAGCAAATATGGAGGAAGTTAGGGATCGTCTAAGTTGGAATTGTTTCATACTTTTGTTCACGGGAGGTACACCCAGTGTCGGATGGGCCCACCAGAGGAGCAGAGGATCCCCCGGTGGGCGCAAGCTCTTACACATTACTAGACACTAGAGATGCAAAACCTAGAGAAGCTAGGAGGCTAGTAGGCCCTATTTCCTAAGGGATGAAGAAGAGTGACTCACAAATTATTCTGTCTGGTACGTCCAAGGAACCCAAGTCCATCACTACGAAATTCACATGTTCGACAAACAAATCTGATATGTACTGTTCGAGGCTGTTTGACCAATGAATCTATTGTGTAAGGGGGCTTTGAAGTTTAGTCAGAAGCCCCATAAGTGTACACGTTTCTAGTAAAAATATGATGTATAATCTTAATTTTTTAAAAGCACCCTGCAGCCTGTATCTGCATTTTGAAATCCTAGGTGGAGACCTAGCTGCTGTGACTCACTGTTCCTCCCTCCCTTCTCCATAGCCATTTTATATAATCTGTCACCTATGTCTGTTTTGCTAGATAAAAGTGCTGTGTGTGGGCCCTGGGACATGATTGCCCCATGGGCCCTAGGCTGTATGGACATTGTGGGCCATTACAATTCTAGTTATTTAATGGCATTTAGTTCCTTCATATGGCACAAGAATCAAGCTACTTGAGAAAGGAGGGGGTCCCTTCTGTCCACTTTTAGTTCTGCAATTTGGGGACTTTTAGAGGACCTACAAGGAGTACTAAGTGTGTTAAGTGCTTAAGGATTTCATGGCTGGAGGACCTTCTCTTGATTATCTCCGCAGGGCAAACTTGATGATTGGTTCATGTGGTCATGGGCCCCCTTGAAGCCTTGCACCCTGGGCGGCTGCCCAAACCACCTATATTATAATCCACTTCTGCATTCGAGTTTAGGATCCTTATTGGGCTCAAAAAGTGTATCTTTTAATTAGCTGAGTAGCTGGTAGTCCGATGATGTATATGGGCACCTAATGGTACGATTCTGTCATGTTTGGACATAATCCACACCCTCAGGGTAGTTCTATTGATCCAGAATAGACTTTGGTTATAACATAGTGTGAGATCCTAAGCACCCCGCCTGCCGTGCACCCCCGGTGATGCTTTATAATGAAGTGTTTTTTGAATGGAGCTACTGTTATAGGAATTTATTTTGAAGAGATCCTTCCCTTGTACTAATGTCTTTCCAGCATCAGGATCTGGTGTAATTCCTGTTCCTACAGCATGTTCTGATGAATGCTTTGTCTTCCTCCTGACAGCGGCATGGCACGTGCGGGGAGCGCCGAAGACTATACATAAAATGCACAGTTATTATAAGATTACTCTTTCATTCCCTTTGATGCCAGAGGGGCCGTATAAAACATTACACTCTGAAGAATCTCTGGCCTGTACAACAACAATGGAATTAACCTGTTGAATACGGGCAGGGCTGGTAATACTGCGGCCTATACACGGGGACATTAAATTATATTACATATTATTTTAGCTGGAGATGCTTTGTGTAGAGTGGGTTGTATATTTTACTGTATGATTTTATAATATTCCTCGGCAATCCTTGTGAACTATAGTTCTCATTATACTCATAGCCTGACAACAGCGCCACCTTTTTACATAGGCTGCGTGGGGTATTACAACTCAGAACCTCCTCTTACACTGGGTGTCTTATTGCAGGTGCAATTGGCCGTGCACAATGTTGACTTTTGGGGTGGTCTTATGGTCATCTGCTATTCCAGTCACTAGGAGTCCCAATTGTTCAGACCTCCATTTATTAGGGATTTATCACATAATAATAATAATAATAATCTTTATTTATAAAGCACCATCAAATTCCACAGTGCTTTACAAATCATAGGGGAATATCATCACGTCATATCCATTATAAACCACTTTATAATGAGTAAGGTTCAGATGCATTACCACATCCCACCTGTGGACAGGTGTGGCGCTATTTTTATAATACATAAAGCCTTTAGATGATCTGAACAACACCAGACACAGCTTTGTGACCTCTCTCATCCAATCATCTGGAGGCATAAAGTGACATCCCTTTAAAAGCCCCCTGTTTAGGAGTAATAGCCCCTACATAGTGAAATATGACTACTTTCAGCCCTCCCCCCCCACGTAACATGTTCCCAGCATGCTGAGAGTTATAGTCCAGTGACATCTGGAGAGCAGCAGGCTTCCCATGTTTGTTTTTCTACACTCCATATACCAGGACTTTATTCCCGACTCCTTCCTGCCTGGACCAAGATGTGGCAGCGAGAAGGTTAAGAGAAAACGCTCCAAGTGCCTAAAGTCCTTTATTCCTGGAATTCAGATCTTTCGCTCTTGTTTGTCCAGCAGATAAGGGAGATTTCCATAAATGAAGACTTAAAAGATTTCCTTTGGAAATCCCTTATCCTGTTATACTTGTTTCACCATTTCCACATTCCTAATCATCCTGGGATCAGCCCGGGAGAGGAATATGGAGAATATCTGCATATTTTCTATAGGTGGAATATATATGTAATGCTGTGCTACATGGGGTATATATACTCTGTACTTGGACTATGTAGAGTATAAATCTTATATGAAGTCATTTCTAAATTCTATTCAGCCTGGTGGTGGGCTGGCTTTCCCATAAATCCCATAGACATCAGTGTAGACTGTGACACACATGAACAGTCACCTTTCCAATATGTGTCTCCTATATAGAATCGGGAAAGAGGTGAACAGATGACCATTCATACATGAAGTTTAAGGTAGTAAATAGCTCGGCTTTCTCCAAAAACTCCCATAGATATCAACGGAGACAGTGATACACATGATCTGGCCCTTTTCTAAAATGTGACTGTAATATTGGATCAGGAGGAGAGGTGAACAGTTGACCAGTCAAATACAGTGACGTAACTTGAAGCCCCCAATTATAATGTACTGTTTATAGTGCTAGACTTCTCATATAGGAAAGGTACACCATATGGGCCCCCTAGGCAACTTGGGCCCGGTTGCGCCGCATCGCCTGCCCCCTCAGGTTATATATAAAGTTTAAGGGAGATGATCCATCAGCTTTCTCCATTACTTCCATAGAAATCAGTGGAGACAGTGTCACATCTACACAGCTAAGTCCAGTTCTTGGCTGCTACATGAGATTAGGAGGACAGGTGAAGAGTTAACCATTGATACATGAGGTTTAAGAGAGTCAATGGCTTGGCTTCCTCCATAACTCCCATAGATATCAGTGGAGACAGTGTCGCATCTACACAGCTAAGTCCAGTACTTGGCTGCTACGTGAGATTAGGAAGACAGGTGAAGAGTTAACCATTGATACATGAGGTTTAAGAGAGTCAATGGCTTGGCTTCCTCCATAACTCCCATAGATATCAGTGGAGACAGTGTCGCATCTACACAGCTAAGTCCAGTACTTGGCTGCTACGTGAGATTAGGAAGACAGGTGAAGAGTTAACCATTGATACATGAGGTTTAAGAGAGTCAATGGCTTGGCTTCCTCCATAACTCCCATAGGTATCAGTGATGGCACAGCCAAATATGAACTTGAAGGGGGCTGATAGCTTGGCTTTCTCCACATCTCACATAGACATCAGTGGAGACAGTGACACCTAAAACCTCTCCAATATGTAGCTGCTACCAGTGATCAGGAGGCATCTGGATCTGGGCCTGATGCTCCTCATAGAAGAAATACTCTTTATACTCTAAACAATATTCTGACACCCCTCTGTTTCCCATCGGTGGATCATTACGGGAATGTACTGTAGTTTCGTATTATATTCCATACAATCTGATTTCCTGTCCTTTGGGCTGTACAATAACACATTACACATAAGCAGCTCTGAAGGAAGTGCGTTATTAATGAAGAAAGGTAATAGCTACTTCCAAGGCAGACATAGGTTGTCCCCAAGTAAGGAGAATAGGAAACCCTACATTATATCCAGACAGATCATCCATGTACGTCCCTCGTGAGGTGGAAATTACTCTACATATAATACAATGGTCTGGCAGCATCCTGACATTGAGATGAATGGCCTCTCCCCAGATGAACCTCAATCCTGATTCATTTAAGGTCACACAGAAAATTGAATATGAGTCCAGGTACTTGGGGTTGATTTATGTAAATCACAATGTACTGGTATAAGGGATATAAGTGTGGGATAAGGGGTTTGGGATTGGGGATCACAGCCAATGGTTGTGAAGAACACTGTAGAGTTTAGATACCTTTAATGGGTCAACCAAAGTTTATATCATCCACAGGTTAGATCAGTGGTGGCGAACCTATGGCACACGGAGGCATCTCTGTGGGCACACAGGCTGTCTCCCACGCACAGAGTTTGCCAGACATGGCATCTTTCTGCAGTCTCAGGTAGTCCAAGTAGTGCCCTGCTATTGTAAAGTGACCCATCCTGTGCTGCTTGGTCCTGTACAAAGAGTGAAAAGGTGTCGAATTGGAGCTCAAAGATTCTGGTAGCAATACGTTTGTTACTGCCTAAATTGCTGTGTTGGCACTTTGGGAAAAGCTAGTGGTTTTTGAGTCTCACTTTGGGCACTCAATCTCTAAAAGGTTCACCATCACTGGGTTAGATAGTAGGTGTCTGATAACTTGGACATGGGAATGGTAATGGGGATCCCTTTAAAATGGGGAAGAAGTCCTACATTCGTATAGCGTATACAGAGGGCCAGGGTGGGAAAAAAATAAGATATGCTTCCCCTTCTCCATCATCTGATGGCCTAGTTCTCCCAGTTTTCAGGCCTACCCTTAATCCAAAGTTTTGGGAGTCTCAGAACCTGCTTCATCCAATAAGAGACCGCCCCAGACCAGGAGACAACACAGTAAGTGAAGTCCCCTGGAAAATGAAAGGAACGTCACATGGTCTGAAGAAGCCACTTTTTGGAAGAAGCAGATCCTATGAAACCTAGAAAAATCCAGTTGGGTGCAGGCCTGAAATCTGAACGTACTAAAGCAACTTGGAAACCGGGATCTGGAGCAGTCAAATATTCATGGAAAACCCCTTTAATATATTGAGTTTCTCAAGTGGATCTCTAGCCTGAAACAGCTGATCACACATTTATATGTACCGCCCCTTTAAGAGACTATATAAACAAGACTTTCCTTAGAAGAACTTAGCACAGTAGTCACAGGTTTATTTGTACTGAAAGTCAGAGCGAAGGACCTTAAGACTCTTCCCCCGGTGCCTCTCATGGCTGCTGCGGAGCTCAGCGGGGCTCATTATTAGGAGCTGTGAGCTAAGTATTAGCTACATTAAGCGTCATCTGGCAAATGTAAATATGCAAATCTCTTTATTTGCAGACATTCTGCTAATTGGAATTTTTTTTGTTACTGTAGTGGATGCTTTTTTTTTTTGCATTTTAACATACAATGAAAGGGCACAGAGGGCACAGCACAATCTAGGGCAACTTTCAGAGCCATAGGAGCTTACGATCTACTGTAAAAGCAGTAGACCCTGGGACTTGGTAAGGTCACTCAAGATACATTTGGTGTGTGTGTTTGGGGTATAAACTTCTGACTCCAATGTGAGGTATTTAAACCCTGCCCCTAGGACTGCCCTCTTCAGGGAGGAGCTACTATAAACCCCACGTTTCGGGGGGGGGGACTAATTAATCGATTAATTGATAGAATCTTAAAAGTGGTGGCTGCCTAGCAACAACAGCACGAATGGAATAACCATTTAAGATAAGGAGGTAGTATAATTTAGTGATATATAAAGAGGGCGTAGCTATGGAAGTGACATCTAGGGTCCTTCTGCCATACAAGCCTCTAGTATTATAAATGGGGGGCTGGAATGGATACTGCATTGGGTTCCAGGAACTTCACATTACACCCATTGGCGTAACTAGTAGAGGCAGGGCCACAGAGCAGACATCTGAATGTGGCCCCCATTGCCCTTAAAACAATCTACACATTTGTACACTCACACATATTTGTATAGTCACACACAGTATATACACACCACATATACATACATACATCATATACACATAAACATACAGTACCATATACACCCATGAATTATATGCACAGACAAGCAGCATATACACATCACATGTAAACACATATACAGAGCATATACACATCACATATACACATATATACAGCAAATACACATCACATATACACACATATACAGCAAATTCATGCTTACATAAAATACCATATACAGACCTGCAGTATATGCACAGCACACACACACTTACTACATATACACTCCCAATACACACCCATTACTCCAGATACTGGGGCCCCCTGACACTGTGGGCCCCATAGCAGTTGCTATAGCTTCTACCCCTGTAGTTATGCCCCCGATTACACCTCTGATTAAATGTCAACACCATAAATATATGTGCAATTGTAACAAAGAGTTACTAAATTCAGTGTAATTTTTCCTATTCACTAGACCGATCCGAAATAAAGACATTCAACAAGTTTTTATGGCAATAGCTCTTGACGGCGGCGTCTCTCAGTGAAGGGCGCGCCCGGGTTCCTCTCCAACAAAATCCCTCAATATATATATACTTCAAAATGAGCATTTCTTTTTTAGAATAATTGGAAACAGCACAGCCCTGCTGGGATCATTACAGACCACAACTGTACATGAAGGATTAAAAGAGAATTAGGCCAAGAAATAACTTTCCTTGGGTAAATAATACAGATACTGGGGGTGTAGGATGAAACTAGTATTGCCTCACATTATTGAGGTTTTCTTCCCTAGGGGGAGTACATCTGACCTCCGTTATACAACAGCAATATGGCAGCTCACATAGAGACAATGGGGGTTATTTATTATTAGACCAGCTCTTTGGGACAGTTTTATGTCTATTTTTGAAGCTCCGCTGCCCATCAGATTCATTAAAGTGGCTCTGACCCTTTAATAAATGTTCTTATGGTCTATTTCCTGTCTGGGATTTAATTTTCAAAAATGTCTCAAAAATGTCTCAAAATGCATAAAAAGTCTCAGCACATAGACCAGCAGGGGACTGGTGGAACTATGAGACTTTTTATGAGACTTTTTGCAAAAGTCATGAATCTGGATTTGCACGGTAGTTCTATATTTAGGCCAGATTAATGAAGAGGTGTATAAAGTCCTCTGAGATTTTTTAACAGTGAAAAGTCTCAAAAACCCTCAATGTGACTACTTTGAGCCTTTTTTACGCCCAAAAAAGCCCAGGAAAAGCAATGATAAATAACTCCCAATGGCTCTGTGATAGGGAACATGTATATATATATTATATGTATATATGTATTATAGCTACCCAACTTATTTAGTTCTTCCAGCAGCCACCACTAGGGGGAGATCTGACACTTACTGCATACTGAACATAGATTGACCTCAATTATATTTCAGTATGCAGTTAGCTCTAAAGCTCCCTCTACTTGTGAGTGTAAGAGGTTGTAATGTTATCTCTTCAACCTATATCTATGCTGGATTTCTGAACCTCCTTATGAGCATAATTTATAAACTTATTGGGTTATTTGTCATTAGACCAGGTCCTTGAGACAGTTCTATTTCTATTTTTGGAGCTCCACTGCCCATCAGATTCATTAAAGTGGCTTTGGCCCTTTAATAAATGTTCTTATAGTCTATTTACTGTCTGGGATTTTTTTTTTTCAAAAAGTCCCCAAAAAAGTCTCAAAATGCATAAAAAGTCTCAAGTCATGAATCTGGCTTTGCATGGTGTTGCATTAGCAGTAGTTCTATGTTTAGGCCAGATTACTGAAGAGGTGTATATATAGATCTGTGAGACTTTTTTAGCAGTGAAAAGTCTCAAAAACCCTCAATTTGACTACTTTGAGACTTTTTTACACCAAAACAAGCCCAGGAAAACCAATGATAAGTCTTTGATGTTATGGAGATGTATGTAAAAACCAATCAGCATAGAAGTCTGGACCTGAAAATGAAATGATGTTCAAATTTGGACATTCACTTTAATGTTTCGGTAGGCTTCCATCTTTAAAGGGGTGGTCTAACACAATAATTAGTAATACAGGCAGTCCCTGGGTTACATACAAGATAGGGTCCGGAGGTTTGTTCTTAAGTTAAATTTGTATGTAAGTCAAAACTGTATATGTTATAATTGTAGTTCTAGACAAATTTTCTTTTTTGGCCCCAGTGACAATTGGAGTTTGAAAATTTTTTTGCTGTAATGGGACCAAGGATTATCAATAAATCTTCATTAGAGACACTTTACAGCTGATCATTACAATCTGGGACTATAGTAAAGTATCCAGAGAGCTTCACCAGAGGTCACAGTGGGCAGAGGGGTCCGTCTGTAACTAGGGGTCGTCTGTAAGTCGGGTGTCCTTAAGTAGGGGGCCGCCTGTACCTTACCAATCTATTGCTATATCATTGCTGGCCTCTAGGATGAGCATCAGTCATTTCCTATCTGGCACATGTATCTTTAATCTGGTGGGATTGACTACGCGTAGGTTTTATAGGCCTCCATATATATATATATATATATATATATATACGTAATGCTAATTTATATGAGAAATGTCTCCTCTGGAAAACTTATTGGCACCAGATCAGGGAAATCATATTCCTGCTAAAGATAATGATATGCAAATGCTGTGAAGAATACGCGTTCCGTGGGCCCTATTAGATTTATAGTCCTGTAATGCAACTTCCACTGATTTCTCTAAAAAAAGCCGATGAGAAAAAAATTGAAAGAGATGGTTTATTTTATTAGTTTCAAAAGCGGAATGCAAATATTCACAGTTCATAAAAATCCGGCTTTCTGTACTACAGACAGCTGCAGCGGTTTTGTAGAGTGTAATAATCTTAAATCACTTATAGGGATGAGAATTATAAAAAACAGCGCCATCCTTCTCCGCAGGCTGTGTTTGGTATTGCAGCTTAGTCATAGTAAGCATAGGATTGAATAGGATTGCAGATAGGGCATCTGCAACTGTTTTGTAGAGTGTAATAATCTTAAATCACTTAAAAGAGATGAGAATTACAAAAACAGCGCCATCCTTCTCAGCAGGCTGTGTTTGGTATTGCGGCTAAGTCATAGTAAACATAGGATTGAATAGGATTGTACTGTGACAACCACATTTCTGACCTTTCTCAAGCAAATTGCATAAATTTGAAGCAGGACCACAGTAATTCCTCCTCTTTCAGGTCAGGCATAACCAAATTTGCTGGGGCTATCCTGATAGCTTCTTGTTTAGACAGTTAAAGGGGCTGTCCACTTTCAGTAAATAATGTATACAGTTTGTGTAGTGAAAAGTTCTACTATTTTCCAATATACTTTCCTTCATGGCTGTTTTCTAGATATATGGTTGCTGTTAACAGGAAGGATCATTGTTAACTTCCTGTGGATATAAACCGGTCCCTGATCATGTGATGTCATGCAAGTGCATGGATCATTATATCACAGAGAGTAATCAGAGCTGTGTGTTATAACTATCTTTGCACCTGTGTGACATCACATGACCAGTAATATAACAAGCAGTCCACCTGTGTGACATTACATCACCAGGGTAGAATGAGCCATGCAACTGTGTGACATCACATCACCAGGGATATAACAAGCCATGCACCTGTGTGATATCACATGACCAGGGTACAATGAGCCGTGCACCTGTGTGACATCACATGACCAGGGATATAGCAAGCCGTGCACCTATGTGACATCACATGACCAGGGATATAGCAAGCCGTGCACCTGTGTGACATCACATGACCAGGGATATAATGAGCTGTGCACCTGTGTGATAGCACATGACCAGGGTACAATGAGCTGTGCACCTGTGTGACATCACATGACCAGGGATATAGCAAGCCGTGCACCTGTGTTACATCACATGACCAGGGATATAGCAAGCCGTGCACCTGTGTTACATCACATGACCAGGGATATAGCAAGCCGTGCACCTGTGTGACATCACATGACCAGGGATATAATGAGCCGTGCACCTGTGTGACATCACATGACCAGGGACCAATTTTTATTTACAGGAAGTAAAAAATGACACTTCCTACAGTGAGGAATTGATACAAAAAGTATATTAGAAAATTGGATAACTTTTCATTACACGGACAATATCAATTATTTGCTGAAAGTGGACAACCCCTTTAACTAAATCTCCCTCAAACCCACCAATCACAGTGCTATGCTTTTAGATTTTTTTGTTTTCGACTCATCTGTATGAGGAAAAAAAAAAATAAAACAAATCTGTTTATTGCTAAATTACCTTGGCAACGGGATTTATGGCTTTTAGCGATGGTTCCGGTAAAAGATGTAATGTGATCCAGGAACAAAATACACTTAGGCAAGTACTAAAATCCATTTCCCTGGACGCATTATATACTGGGTGAGAAACTATTAGAAAACCCGCCGGGCTCTGCAACAGCAAACATTTCTTAGCCATTTAATGTAACATAAAATATTCTAAATTTAATATAGGAGCAGAAAAATCTAAAAAAATATTAAAATGAAGGGGAACATTTTCAGAAACGAGCATTATTCATCTATAGGTATTTATGAAAATTTGTGGGCTTTGTAAAAAAATAAAAATCCTTTATTTCTTGTTAAAGTCTCATGTGCAGACCTAAGTTCCTACAAGGCCGTAGCCTTCAAGCACGCGGAGGCGTTTTTGGCGCTGTTTCAATGGTTATCACAACTCCCAATGTATTTCTATGGGCTCGTACACACGGCTGTGGTTTTCCGTTCATTCCCCTTACGGCATGAATAGGTTTTGAGGCTCGGGCCTTCCCATAGAGGTCTAGTGGAACATGAAGATCTGGGTTCTACAATTTGGTCATCAGTTTGCTGTCTGTATTAGCACATAAGTTGCGTGATAACACAATCATGTGACCATACACCACCTCGTGGATGGGATTCCATTAATTTTAGGAGTCTCTGCACCATGATTCGTTTGATAGGGATGGACTCCTAGCATCATAGGTCAGTGAAATACAGCCACCACATGGTCAATACTTCACGGACTGACCACTCACAACCATTTGTTAGAATCTGCCGGTGTTTTATAGATCTGTTTCAATTGATCCACAAAAATAGACCTAATGCCGAATTTCTGAAAACATAGAACATGTCGAATGCTCTCACAGATCACATGTATAGCCATGAATCCCGAGTATGGATACAAATAAAGGATTCTGCAGCATTTTGCCGCATTTTTCCGTTAAAAGATATTGAGGCAAGATTTTAATAAAAAAAAAGTCTATAGTGAAATTTAAATTACATTACATAGAAATGCATTTGACCCTTCAGTTTTTATGGTGTATTTGGCTTCAACTAACAAGGGCTAATTCTACAGGTTTTCGATTTCAGGGGCTTCTCTAAAGTGTTTAAAAAAATACCACGAAAAACACATTTTAAACATAAACATAAAAATGTATTTAAAAAACAAACAACACCGTAAAAATGAAAACTGCTGCAAAGAAATGGAGTCCTCCAGGTTACATTATGATAATATATGTGCTAGAAAATACAATATTTCTTGGTTGGTAGATCAAAGGCGATCTTGTCGTCACCATAGACACCCCAGGCGTCATGTGACTGCTTGTTATAAGGGGGACTGGTAGGATTTTCAGCGCCTCCATGGTCACATGGTTTATAGTCGGGGAGCGCCGGTTCGTTGCGTTATTAAGGTCTTCTCGTGGTGTCCACAGCGTGCTCTTTTCATTTCCCTTTAATTGTTTGTTTGCCCAACAATATTGGCAGCCTGAGTCGGACAAGGATCGACAACAAAGTCCCTTGGAACGAGGACTTGTCCTTACGGCCCAGGGTGCCGTGCTGAACAAAAGAATGTCAACCCCAGGAACAATAGAGATCCTCGACAAAGCCCACCCCAGTGCATCTCCTTCACGCCAGGCCTCTCCCTGTGTGTGATGTACCAGCCAGGCAAGACGGAGTTAATTCAATAAAATAAATATAAACTAGTCTCCGAGCTGTCAGACGGAGCTGGAAAGGTCAGGGGTCACTGAGCTGCAGCAGAGGAACCATAATCGATTATCTGTCAAGGTGGTGCCTGTGCGCAGGGAGGAGAAACGCGCGCTGCCCGGCTCCAATTTCCATAATTGCTCACTGCCTTTTCGTCTCGAACCTTTCATGAAACACAAAAAAAAAAAAAAATATCGCTGAACCCGTATCGATTAGCTATTGGCTTGAATAATTCACTTAGTATTTATTTGTTGACCCCAAAAGGTTAAAAAATGCACTAACATGACGTGAAAAAATATATAATTCATTAATCCGACCGCCCCCCCCCCCTGCCGTAACGATAACAACGGTATTAATAAGAACCCGGGGAACGGACACGTTTTATTTATTTATTATCGTCCAACAAAGTTTCTAGAACTCCACGAGGGGAGATTTAGAGATAACCGGGCCTCAGATTTCCAAAATAAACATAGCCCCGTTCTCCATGATTTCATAAGTTGGCCGCGTCGTCTCTGTGCCGATTTTCACGCTGAACTGGATTTTGTGTTCTATTATACAGCAAAGACGCCCTTTGTTGGCACATGTATCTATACATGAAGTTTTCAGAGCTGCCCTCAAACCATTGTCACTTCTATCGCCTTCCCAACCACTTTGTAATTCTTATTTTTACACCCCCTCCCCTCCCCCGCCACCATCAGACGTGGTACCTGTCATATTAAGCACAACTGCATTGTTAATAGGGAGAGAAGAGAAAAAAAAACCTACAGCTCCCTCTGAGACATGAAAGAGGAAACTTAAAAACTGTCAGGGACTCGCAGAATCCGAATGTGAGCGGGTAAAATACCTCTTTGTATCGCGGAAGCTTCGCTTGACACTCGCGGCGAGAGGCTTCTTTGCGCATTTGTAGGCATAAACCAATGATCAAATATTTAATGTGATGTTGACTTATTTACATGTGTTTTGCTTCTGTGCTGACATGACTTTGTTTTTTTTTTTTAGTCTTTTATGTAATTTGCATGTGGAATTTTTGGGCCATTCAGTAAAAAGTTACTTCAGATTTATAGGGGATATAAAATCCACTCTCAAACATAAGTCAATGAATTATCCTCACACAGGGCATAACAGACTTCTGAATGGGGCCCCTTACCTCCTCAGAAAATACTATACTCACACATTTATACACTTAAAGAGATCTGTCCTGACTACATGGGTGATGTCCTGCCCTGTCATTCTTCTGTCCCCTCCCTCATCCCCGACATTTCTAATCTTAGCTGCCAATTCATGCTGTGTATTGTGGAAGATGTGCACTGTTATATACATATTATGGTGTACAATGTGCAGCATAATATATATATAATGGTGCACGTCTTCAATTCTGTAGTAAATCAGGTCAGATGCCGGGCCCCCTTACACTGTGGGCCCCATAGCAGCTGCAATGGCTGCTTCCTCTGTAGTGACGCCCCTGTCCTCACACATTAGTGCAAAGTCAACCAAATCTGTAAATTTTAGAGGATCAGAGGATCATTTGATTTATATGGAGGACTCTTCACTGTCTCCCAACATATGATGTAGGGAAAATGAAGGAACTTGTATGTTGAACACAGGAATACTTGGGAACAAAAGGCATTTTGCCATCACTTATTAAAGGTAAAAGGGCACATTCACAGAGGAGAGAGACTGTTGCCAAACTATCCCTGGTAAAGAGTCAGGTGAGCTCTTAAACAAAAAGAGGTGTGGATCATTGGAATTTGGAAACAAGGTCATGGATGCAAATTGATCCAGGTGGATGTGTTCACTTTTACGTAATTAGAGACACAACTGACTCAAACCAATAAGACAGAAGGAAGTAAGTTTCGAAGTGAAGAGCATTGACCACCATTACACCATTAGGTCAATTTCCAACTGGGGCCTTGTCAAGTAGATCTGTTGGTGATCGCCACATGGACAGGTTCTCCTCTGATGAGATCCGTAGGTGGTAAGAGGGGAACCTGTTACAGATTTCACTTTGGGATTTGCATGTAGCCTATAGCAAAAGTAAACCCATAATCTTAACCTCTTAGTAAAGTCAAGATTTAGGTCTACTGTAATGTCATCACCAGCCCATGGGGCCAAGATGGTCTTGGTCTACTCTTAGTAGGGCTCAAAAGGAGGAAGGATGGGGAAGTAAATTGAAGATATAAATACAAAGAAGTAGTGATGCTTCCAAATATTGCTTCAAAAAACTGTATCTGATGTCCAACAATTGATGTGTCTGACCTCAAAAGTGGCCTCGAAAAACTACCCCGACTCAAGTCTCCTCCGTACAGCATCATTAGCTTGTAGTATTCAATGCCTTAACTAAGAGCGTGGAATTTATCTAAGTTAGCTCAAAGTAATTAGGGGCCAAAACTATATAGACTTATATTGCCGTGTCAGCTACGGATCATTAATGATAAAAAAGAAATGTTAATAGGAGAAAAAAAGCAAATCTTATCAAAGGCTCAAATTATGAGGACATCAAAAGATCTAAACGTCAGAACTTGATAAAATGAAAAGACTAATCATACACGCAGACGGCTGCTCAGGGGACGGTAAATTGGGAAAAAGGGTAAGACTGTCAAATTCATCATTAGACTTTATATTAGAAGATACATATGTATGAATGTTGTAAGGAAAAGCTCATAGCAATTTATAACTAAAACCTTGGAAATATCTAATTAAAGTTTTAGCCAGCATTATACCCTTTGAGTTCACTCTTGCCTACGCATACTGGAGGCAGTAATTTTGTAAGGGGGGGGGGGGATTTTGTAAGTTTGACACTTTAAGAACTTTAAGAACTCGAATCAAAATTGGAGATCTGATCAAATGTGAGTAGTTTTTTAGTCTTTTTTTAAGATTTAAAAAAGTTTATACTTGTTAAAGTTTTTCTAAACACTTTTTATTAAAACTTCATTAATCTTGAGTCTTGATGAAGAGAAAAATTTATCTGTGCCTCTTCAGGCTTTGGCGACAAAGAGTGACTTGAGGATGCACTGATAAGTGTGATTTTGTTACATTGTCTTTACTAGTCTGAATACTGGTTGACTCCATTCCTAACCATCTCAATTAATTTTCAACACACATCTGTCTCCTGTGGATTTTGCTGTGGGTTACAAGCAGTTAAGTTAGCTGAGATGGACATAATGTTCACCCAGTCACATTTCTTTCTGTTGGTCTGAACTGTCTGTATATCAAAGATTTGAACCAATCATCTTCTGAACCTGGACATCTTATATAAGATTTGCCTAAAATTTCCTCCTTGCTTGCTATAAGTCTTCCTATAGAGCTAGATGGTATTTATTTTGACTTCTGTATCTTGGATTTCTTGACCCTTTGCCTATTTTTTGCCCATCCTATAGATTCTGCCTATCGGTTCTATACTGCATTGTCCTCTCGGCTCTGACCCATGTTTGTCCACTACCTTTATGTTTGTACTGTCCAGTCTTTGCCTCCGTGTTTGCACATTGGTGCAAGAAGGGAATGTAGACCAGTTGTTACCTACCACTTAGGGCAGGCTGGGCAGTTAGGTAGGGACAGCTGGGAAGGAGGTTTAGCCTTAGGGCTCACTGTCCTTGTCTGTCCTCAAGTCCATCAAAGACATTTCCTTTTTACATAATGGGGTATGAACAATTTTGTCGATTAGACCTTTAAGAACTTAGGAATATAAATGAAAATAGCGAAACCATTCAAATCCCAACATTTATTTTGGAACTTGTTGAATATGTAAAAATTTACAAAAAACTAAGAAACCTTTGAAAAAATGTTCTTTATCTACACTTCTTTCATCTCCAGTCTCCACTAAAGCAAAAAAGAGGTTTACTAACTCCATGCGTACCCTGACCTTCCTGACTGTATCCTCTCAAAATCTTACGGCATTGTTTTTTTTTTTTCCAGCAATAGTGTTTTTGTAAGAATAGGAAGACACATGTACATTAGGATGAAGTAAGAAGGTAAAAAAAAGGATGATGTCAACATTACCTTATGTTTGTAGATGGTTGAGATCTCCGTATCCAGGATCTGGGGTTAGAGGTGACCCACAGATGGCAAAGTCTGCCGGTTTGGTGTTGTGTTTTTGAACAGACTGCGTTTCCTCTATTGTTACATGGAAGGAAAAAAAAATCTGTCATGAAATTGTAAATGCGATTGAAGTGCTGCTTTTAAGTATGTAGGAGGTGAAAGGTCCTGTCTTGGTGAGATAAAGATAAATTGCTGCACAAAATCTGTTTTACAATATAATGTACGGAAACCGGGCGTCGGGAATTCTGTGAATGCTTTTTTGTTGTTGTATATGGATGCTTGAATTACATATTGTTCTGTCACTTTATTTAGAAGTCAGTCATGGACAAATTCAGTAGCAAGACGTATAGATATCATATTGGAGTAAGAGGTAGTGGACATAGTGGGTAGCCATCTTGTTCTTATTTGGTGGCTAAGATAAACAATTGCCTATTGATGAATAGTGAGTCTCAGAAGGTCATAGATCACGATAGTAGTAAAATTATGGATTGCAAGCCACCAAGTCCAATTTGTGCTGTACATTGTAGTCATTGGTATTTCGACCTCTGCCCTAAGAACAAAATGTTCCTGAGATATTTGTGGTAGCCCAAATATTCAAAATGATTTCTATAAATTGATGAGGAAAAAAACAAAATGGTTAAAAACTTTTACTCCAGTTTCAACTGAGACCCATTGTTCTGCTTAGTGCTGGACTGTGGTACTTTGGGTAAACCAGATTGAATTATCCTGTCTGCCACCGTTCATCAACCCCAAGAAATTCACCCTGGTAGCCTTCAAATTTAGTTGTCTACTACCAGACCTCTGGTTACTGTACTGGGTTAGAGTCTGGGCACATCAGAGGATCCTCTGGTTCTCTGATGGGCCAGTTTGATGCTTGTCATTGTCCTAGTTATCTATAGTTATCCACCTAGTACTGCATCTCTTGGTATATCTACATAGAGCAACGTTTGGAGACCACTGGTGGAACAGGCATATATTTCCTTATTATTTGCTCTAGAAAATCACTTAAAAGATTACACCAAGCTCAATAATCGCAACTACAGCAACTGTTGTCCATGGTCTGAACCTATGGCTCACCATATTTTGCCAAAACATGATCATTAGTGAAAGTTAAACACGATGAGGAAGTTTTTCAAAAACTGAAGACCCATAGTTTTGAGCTCTTTATTTCATAAAGTACAGCGCTAGCACCTGCTTTCTCGACCATTACATAGCTTCTTGTTTCATTCAGACTATTTGAAACATAAAAGACTATGGCCAAAATTTCCACCAATAGTAGATTCAGATGAACCAACCAAAACTAAACTTAATTTGATGTAAAGGTACATAAACTGTTTATAAAATAGTATCTTCTCTTGGTTACTCTAAAAAGTTAAGAGGCCATAATAAATGAAAACAATTCCTAAATTTATCGCAACTCCTTAAATGACCCGCTTGCACGTGCCAAGGTTTCCTGTCTCCATCCCTGCATTTTTGTTATCGTATACATCTGCACATAGTAAACACAATGGTAATATTAAACTCCCCATAGAAAACGTAATCTAACAGTACCACATTTTTTCTAGCTATTGCTGGTTAACCGAGGGTCACTGGAGAGAGGTAAAGCTGAATTGTAATTGTGGTCTTTCACCACATCTTCTACTTTAGACGCACCATAGAAGTAGTTTTATTTGGTTCCCTGTGGAGATCTGATGTGAATATCTCATGTAGCTATTGAATAAACATCGGACCGCAGTGGTATTCGAGCACTGCCAGATAAACATATGGACCTTCTCTTTCAAAAAAACTTGTAAAGCTGGGAATCTAGAAGGCATTTGTGATGGCATTGTGGTGTAAAACATGTTAAAAGCAGAAGAAAGGTGTTAAACCATGGATAAGACTGAATGTCTTGTAAGCCTTTTACTTTGTTAGAATGTCCTTACAGAAAAAAATCACAGTCAAGGACATCTTTACCATAGAGGCAGGTACACATGTCTATCTACAGTTCACACTTATGTAAAGAAGAACAGGACCCATCAGTCTTCTCTGCAGGCAATTAATGGACCTATTGAGGTCTATCTTTCTAACGGCAAAGATACAAAGACGTGAGAACAAGTCTAAGGGCCACTGTGAACACCTTTATTAGGAGTAATGAGGAGGATCATGTGAGAACTTTGCTTTCTGGGTATGAAGTGTTACACCAAACCTCTAGCCTCTTAGTGGGCAAGTCTAACTTCAAACCACTGACAGTAACTACCAAAGAGAAAACAATTAAATATTGAAATGCCCAAACCAAGATGGGGTGGGAGGAAAGACAAACCAAGATGGGGTACGAGGAAAGACAAACCATGATCGGTTGGGGGGAAAGACAAACCAAGATAGGGTGGGAGGAAAGACAAATCAAGATGGGGTTGGAGGAAAGACAAACCATGATCGGGTGGGAGGAAAGACAAACCAAGATGGAGTTGGAGGAAAGACAAACCAAGATGGGGTGGGAGGAAAGACAAACCAAGATGGGGTTGGTGGAAAGACAAACCAAGATGGGGTGGGAGGAAAGACAAACCAAGATGGGGTTGGTGGAAAGACAAACCAAGATGGGGTGGGAGGAAAGACAAACCAAGATGGGTGGAAGGAAAGTCAACTCTTCCCTGGGCACCTCTAGAGAGAGAGAGAGATGGAGCTCTGGTAGGGACATCTTCTATTTCAAACAATGGGTTGTCCCACCACCTAACTAAGATCAAAAAGGTGATACCATCCTGAAAAACTAGATGGGGCCGAGACTAATAATCCCAAAAATTAGGAGGTATCTGAAGGGTAAAAGCACCAATTTGTTGACCACCATGATTGCCGAGTTGACAAGTTTGTTAGGAGAAGCTGCCATACGAATAAGCATTTGGTCACCAACTATCGTAAGTAAATGGGTGCCTTAACAATTTTAGGAAAAATCTTCAAAAAATTTTGGTAAAAACAAAGTTTATTTTGTAAACTTGGAAGGAACAGTGATTAGCTATTCTGCGATCTATAAATAAAATTTGTCTTTCCAGCGTGCAATTTTAAAATTGTTATTTGAAGGGGGAGAAGAAGAAAAAAAGTCCTGTTCTCTGTTGAAATACAGCAAGATTTTCCAGCGGATCTATTTATACAAATTCAAAGGTTTCGCACAGAGGTCAGAGCTAGGCTCTGTGTGGGAAAATCTTTATACTGCCAGCTCCAGAGCGGGATCACTGCAGGGCTGTGGTTTCTTGAGCGCTCACGTTCCAATCATTGCTGCAACGCTGGGAGAGAGGAAGAAGGAGAGAAGAAACGTATAGACCCGGATGGGGGAAGTGAGAAATGTACTTCCACAGATTAATAATTAGAGAGAAAAACTTACAAAAAGCTTAAACTTTCCCTTTCACGCTGTAATTTTTGTATACGGTCACGTTTGTTTGCGCTGTCAGGTTGTGTATCAGGATCGCGCTTCGCCCCTGGTGCGGTGTTGTTCGCTGTGTAATGAATGTGTCATCACGTTGCCAGGGCCGGGATTTACTTAAACAGCTCGGTTATTTTTATATTTATTAAAATGTAATTTAACCCACAGAAGTAAAAAAAATAGGATTGCGATCATTGTGGAAAGCGGTAATTAGCGACCATGTGGTTTTCATTTCTGCAGATTCCATGGTACAATGTGCTAGGAAGTGGTTAGCATTTATCTTGTGGAAAAAATATTGAGATATAAAAGGGGAAATTTAAGTTTTTGTTGAATATATTTTGTTTTAAATAAAATGTGACTCCGATTGGCTAAAGAATACCCCATTTGTAGGGCAGGATCAAGAAACCTCACTGAAGGTGCTCATATAGTTAAAGAGTTTTTCCCACCAATCTAGTTAGGTCCTATCCACCGGTCATGAGAACAGTGGGTCCGAAGGGGTCCCAGGTACATCTGTTGGACCCCCGGTCACTCCCAGTGATGAATGGAGCAGACGGCTGTGCATGTCTGTTTTGCTCCATTCATCTCTATGGAGCTGGCGGTACCCCCATTGGACCTCCCGTTGTTGTAATCTGTAGGATCTCATCACTGAGACCCCCACCGATCAGCAAGTTAGGCCCTATCATGTGGATAGGAATAATAATAACTCCTTTATTTATATAGGGCACACCGATTGCGCTACATAGTTGTTGGCCACAAAACCCCTATAAAATGGCCACGATAACCAATAACATCAACATTTCACACGGTTCAAAAATCATACAAAAACTTTTCTGTGGGTGGACCTCTAGCTATTCCTTCTCCCCTCTCCCTAACACATGCATGCTTGGTCAAACTGAGTTTACAGAAGTCAGAAGGAATAGCTAGAGGTCCACCCACAGAAAAGTTTTTGTATGATTTTTGAACCGTGTGAAATGTTGATGTTATTGGTTATTGTGGCCAACAACTATTGGTGGCAGTGTAGCAGGACAAGTGCTGTCCCACAAATCAACTATTACTGACCTATTCTATAAATAAGTCAACTATTTAAGGGGTTTGCAGAGGCCCAATCAGGGGTGTAAAAAAAAAGTATACTTACGTACCCTACTCTGACTCCTGCTTCCTGTGTTGCACTGGTACTACCGCTCTACTGTACTGATCACTCGGCTGGAAATGACAGAGGACACGCTTCGGCCAATCAGATGCCTCCTCTTGTAACTTAAGAAGAAGTGACGTCCTATGGTTCGAGGAGGTTACTGATTCCTTTGGCCAAGCCAAAAGTTCTGAAGACTGGAAAACTGATGCATTGTAAGAATCAGGAGCTGGACCAGGGTAAGTACTCTTTCTTTTAATTGTTGGCATCCCAGTCCCCACCAGGTTTCCCTAGATTCCTGGAAAACCCCTTTAATGACCTATCTTATGAATAGATCCACTATCGATTGCCTATCCCTTGAACCAGGAAAACCCTTCTAAAATACGTTAACCTATATTACAATAAACCATTCCTCTTTTCTGTTCCAATTTATGCAACTTTCCTGCAAAAAATTTCCAGGTATTGTTTTCAGCAATAATAGGTTTTACATAAAGGATCCAAGGAATTTGTTTCCAATGGAAAATGCTCATTGTCGGGTTCAGATATGAAAAACGAGCCCTCGTAATACATTAATAAAATAGTTTATATAATAAAGAAATCCAAATTTCATCGTCGATTCACAACCCGTTGGCTTCAATAAAAATCCCATATTTTACGGTGTGACATGTCCCAGACGTTTCGACCGGGATAATGAGAAATGAGATATGGCTCATAGCACACCAGACAGCCATTGAACAAAATTGATCCGCGCGCTAGTTACGGTTTTATTGTATGGTGACTATTAGCTGAACGTCACATGTCTTGTGCTAAATGCTGCAGATTATGGACCTTTTGTACAAGCCTTCCGATACCGGTAAGTGGTATCCCCAATTACGGCCACAAATTTTAAGGGGAGATCTTACAATTTTACTATAAAGGAGACTTCGTTCTTACAAAGTGGATTTAGATTTAGGACAAGAGAAACCTGTAAAATAGGCGGCAGCTGGGCGCGACCCCGCGGCTGCTGTGTAAAAGGGCAGCTATTAGTTCCATGTCAGTTCTCCTGTTAATCCCAGCAGAGTAATGGAGGATGTTAACTTGACAGAAACCTGCTAAGGCTAATAAGGTTAAGAGGCGGCCGGCAGTTACAAAAATACCCCCATTGACTAGATAAATTAAACTGTCCTACTAGCACCAGAATAGGTTGCCATCCTCAATTTACATTCCCTTTAAAACATTTAGAGGTTTTATTGACCACATTCTACTATTACTAGATACTGTTTACATATCTATTTATAATATATGCAGTTAGTATATATTTTTAGTTTCTAGGGAAAAGTATATATAGATAAAAGACATAGGGCTATGGGGAAGAGAGTTTGACCTTATCCTGGTTCCTAAGCAGTGTTGAAACTTAAGTAGGGATCTACCCCCCCCCCCCCCCCATGGGTACCTTGTATTTCTCCCAGGTCTATTGAAATGTTAAAGGAGCCTGTCAGGTTCAATGAGCAGGATATGAAATAGGGAGAAAAGCTGGACTGGACTCTTAAGAGAAAGAGAGTCCTCATTACTCCACCCACAGGCAATGATTGTCGTTGGGAGTCCTGATTACCCCGCCCACACACAGTGAATGACAGGGAGATTCCTGATTACCCTGCCCACATGCAGTGATTGACAGTGAGAGTCCTGATAATTCTGCCCACGCACAGTGATTGACAGTGAGAGTCCTGATTACTCCACACACAGTAATTGATAGTGAGAGTCCTGATTACTCCGCCTATACACAGTGATTGACAGTGAGAGTCCTGATTACTCCACACACAGTAATTGATAGTGAGAGTCCTGATTACTCCGCCTATACACAGTGATTGACAGTGAGAGTCCTGATTACTCCACACACAGTAATTGACAGTGAGAGTCCTGATTACTTCACACACAGTGATTGACAGTGAGAGTCCTGATTACTCCACCCACACACAGTGATTGACAGTGAGAGTCCTGATTACTCCGCCCATACACAGTGATTGACAGTGAGAGTCCTGATTACTCCGCCCACACACAGTGATTGACAGTGAGAGTCCTGATTACCCCACCCAAGCAGAGTGATTAGCAAAGAGAGTCCTGGTTACCCCGCCCACACACAGTGATCGACAGGAAGAGCCCTGATTACCCCAACTAATGGATTTGCAAAAATCCACCGTAGATTTCTTCGCCATCTATAACCACAACCTTGAGGTTGTAAGGTTATGGTTTCTTATGTAGTGGATGTGCTTTCTCGTAGACATACCACGTGTTGACTTAAATTATAGACAAACCCAAACACTTGATGAGTTTGCTGTGTACTCAGCTCTTTGTAGATCCGCTCCCTATACTGACCGCCGCTGTCATAGGAGCCTGTTACGCTTTAGGGAGTCAGGGTGTGAGTAAAGGTTTCATGTGATGGTGTCTGACAAGTGGTGTGTGATAGCCCAGCGCATCAGTCAGCTGGAGAGAGGAGACTTCTCCTTGTAATTGGCTGCTTACTGGAGCTTGCCCAAGTTGCTGCGCCCGCAGGCCTGTTCTATCACCATACGTCTGGTGTCAAAAATATGACACCAGCTGGTCAGTCACAGTGTATGCCATCATACCCCCCCCCCCCCCTCCGCGCCATCCGCCACCTTCACATTCAGCTTCCAGCGGAGCATGGCGTCCCATAATTACAATGTATGGTGATGTCGCTCTCAGCTTTCATGATCAATCAGATCACAAATCCCAGCCGATTAATATGAATCTAAACGCTGTTTTGCACACTAAAAAATAAATGGCTTCCTGTTAGCAATTATTGGAAGGTGTAAAAGCGAAATTTACTACATCTGGGAGCCTGGCGAGGATGGCCGGATACATATTTCTTCATAGATTATCTATATTGAGTGACTGCAGGCTCCGGATTTCATGGATCAGCCATAGTTTATGTTCTTTATCTATATCTATGAGTACAAATCTCTAACCCTATTACCCATAATGCAATTGCTCGGGGGCCCGGATATTGGGGACACCCTCAAAGTGTTGGCATGTAGATGAATTTTCCTAGACAACTGAGGAGGAGCGGGATGTCATAAACTATATTAGCATCCTCAGGATGTCAATACGACTTAAAGCTATGAGGCAATGGAGTTGACAGAGATGCAAAACTATGCATTAGGGATTCCCCTGGATATAACATTGCTTGGGGCCCTAGAAAAGCCAAATCTGCCCCTGGTCTCTATGTAGTGTGATATATGTTACATCTTAACAGCATTGTCAGCTTACAAGATGGCCGCCCATTCAATGACTAATTCACACGTGCTTGACACAACATGACAGACTTCATTGAGCCATTTAATCATGGAGTCAGATATTTGTGGTTTGGTATTATTCTACACCCATTTAATCTAACAGGACTATCGATGTAGTCTTTAAAGGGATCCTCACACACTAAAAGGGGTGGGATTTCCCCAAATCCTCCCCAAAAATGAGTATTTGCAGTTAGAGTGGAAGTGAGGGGCTAATCCCCACATCCTAATTGTAAAATATGGGCAAATAAGATGTGGAGACTAGGCCTGAGAGAAAAAGTAGCTTTGTTACCCATAGCGACCAATCAGATCTCAGCTTTTATATTGTAAACTGCTCTGGAAAGATTAAAACTGTGTTGTGATTGGTTACTATGGGCAAAGCTGCTTTTTTGTGAATTAATATCATATAGGCACATATAACTCTGCAAATCACATTATATTCAGATGATTGGGTATCTTAAAGGAGTCCTGGCATTAAAGGGATTATATATATTCTTTTAATCTGAACGATGTCATATTGCACTACTAAAGACAACCTGTTGACAGGTGTGGCACTGTTTCCATTCTTTCTGGCCTGGTCAAGTCAGTAGACATGTTCAAATTATGATATGAACATGTTCAGTCATCTAACTAATTGAACGCTTAAAGTAGGACCCCCATTTTTCCTCCAATAGGAAGACGCCACGTCATCTCAAGGTAACGAAAAACAATATAAACTATACGTTAAGGAAAAATGATAATTTAGCATATTTCCGCGTTGCTATAGAGACGCCTTAGCCCTCACTTGCGCTAATTAGCTGGATTTTACACGTTTTATATTTAGAAATGCAAATGAGGCTTCATGAATTATTACTTATTTTTGGTTTCTATTTACCTCGGCCCACGCTGGATATTAATTAATGAGCGGCACACATGAACGTGACATGTTATGTTCCCTGGATGCTATATAAAGAATGCTGCAGCAAGCACCTCAACATTAAAAAATGGCTGCAGGTATCACCACTACTCCCAGTTGTAATCAATGGGTATTTTCGGCGCCGTTTAACAGCTGCTAAGATGCGTGACAGCTCCGCAGACTCTGACTTGACCCAGTTACTTAACACATTACTTAAAGGGGGACTACAAAATCTACTTATGTCATAACAGAATCTCAAGGAGGAGACATTTATCATCTTCCAGCTACTCTATTGTTCCCTGTTATCAGCCATTTCATACAAGGGAGAACCACTGTATGGAATGACTGTCCAGAGGTTCGGACAAATCCAAAACATCTTGATTACTACTTTATCGGGTCCATATAACATGTGACCCCCCCTTTCCCCCCTCCACACTTTTGGAACATGTAAAGGAAAACGGGAGTGAGTAAATATGGGCGGTATTTATGATGTAATTATGATATTTTATCTACTTTGGTCTTTCTCCATTATTCTTTTGAAATAACTTAAGAATAAATTGACAAATGGGTGTTACGTATAAGCTGGAGTTGTCCCTGCTCACTCTTAGGGCTTGTTCACACAGCAAAATAATAATAATGCTAATAATAATAATAGCGAAAATCTGTGCCAACAACCCTTTTTTATCTTAGTTTATTTTTTGTAAATAATGAGTTTGTCTCAACTATGGAAGTTATCCCCAATCCACAAGATAATGGATAACTTCTTAATTGGTGAGGGTCCCCCACCGATCATGAGAATAAGACCCAATTAGGAGAATGAGGATCCCATGCATCCCTCCATTCAGTTCTAAGGTTTGTGGTCTCCAATGTTCGGCCGCTCTCAGGGAAATGAATGGAACGGAACGGCAAGATACAAACTCGGCCTCCTGCTCCACTGATTAATAAGAACGGGATCACCATTCTTCTAATTGGTCAGTATCCAGTTATCGAACTCTCACCAATAATCTTGTTATGTGGTTATCCTGTGGATTGGAAATAACTTCCGAAGTTGGGAGAACTCCAACTCCGTTGCAGAGTGCTGTCACCCATCACCGCTGACCTCTGCTTGCACAGGGTCCATAGTGACGCGGTATCAATAGTGCATGTTCCAGGGCCAGAGAGACACACCCCTTTGACAATAGTCACACCCAGATGACAATTTATTTATATTTGACTACAAGACACAATAGGGCGCGGTTCGACATGCTCCAGAATTTAGTTCGTTTATGGGGGAACAATAGGACAGACAAGTTAGCAGGGATTATAAATTCTCTTTCAGCCTAGAACTGTGTTCAAATTATCCCAGAATCACTTATTTATAGGTAAATTTGCATACGTTTTCTTCCTGCGGCTGTATTATCCTGTGCTACGCCACAACACAGGATATCGTCACATGACCAACGTTGCCGTAACCTAAATCGTCTGATTTCTTTACATGATACTTAGAACATGCATTGCTCTCTTTGTGCGTAACAATCCTTGATTCTTAGAATACACTGATCAAGATACATATTGGACAATTGCTAATAAGACAATTCCCACAGCTTGGGAGATCAAGTTGTGGTTTTGAGATTGCCGTTGCGTGCGAAACCTTTAAGACAACACCACTAATCGGCTTCCTCTTTGGAAACGTTCGGCTACGGCCTGTAGATATATACACACTAATAATGAGGGTAAACACAATAACTGCCTTCGACGCGTCAGCACTTCCATAAACCCTACTCCCACATGTACTAAAAGCGGTTCCCCCACTTGATCCGCGCTATAATATTCCAGTTGAGTCTTCAAAAGAAGTTTGTAATAATCGCTTCAAGTAATGTCTCCTGTATTATTCATATAGACGGCAGCCTTATAGTCCCGGAATCATCAAAGCGTATGCAAAGAAGGATTAGGACTAATTAACAGCGTCGGGATAATTGTAAAACCATTTGTGTTCTCCCGCACCAGCAAAGGTTGGGAAGGTGGACGGTGAAAGGAAATCATTCGTAATTATTATTATTATTGTTGACGTTGGAGATTTTTAGATTTTTTTTTGTGGCTTTTGAAGATGAAAACTCATCTTTTAAGCATAAAAAGCTATGTAATTAGTTGGTTTGAAAATTTCGACATTGCTAATATACCCTGGGACACTGCTTTGTTCATCCTGATCTTCTCAGTTTAGGAATAGAATTCTAGAAGTCCAACACAGGAGAAATCAGAACCACACATTTACCACTAAAATAAATTACTAACGTGTTTTGGTACTCCAGAGAGGAAGGAACTTTTGAAGTTAGTTGATTTCATACTTAGCATATTTATAGTTGATAATATTTAAGTCCCTCCCCCAGCACTATACATAGACCCACCCAAGAACCATACAAATCTGCCCCTAAACCAAACAGACCACCCATTTTAAGCAGTGTTTTATAAGCCCCACCCATATTTGAGCTGTGATTGTCTCCAAAAACGAGGGACCCCCGAATAAGGCCTTGGTATGGAACCTACCACTTGTCTCTAAACAACTACCTGGGCATTAAAGATGTAAAGTAGCATGTAGAGTCATGTGGGTGTAGAGTCATGTGGGTGGTCCAGTGCTGACCAGGAGTCATGAAGTTGGGGCTTGATTGATATAGTCAGATCTAGCGCACGGGCAGAGAAGTGAGCCGCACAACCCTGCGCTTCATCTTTGCACCAAAATTGCGTTTGATGCTATAGGAGCTGTTCATGGAATGTCAATCAGGAATGGTTGACTCTAAAGGAGATAGGGGCCGCCCACATGACTCTTTATGCATACTTAACAAATACTTCCTCATATAGTTATAGAAAAAGTTTGGGCAGGGGACTCTTTACAAACCCTTTACTGCAATAGGGGAACATTTTTACCTACCCTAACATCATCTTATCATGAGGCCAATTCTGTGAAAAGTATTTACTAGGTACGCCTACATAATATGAAATATTATAGAAGCCCAATAAGCCCAATAAGTATAGTTTTTCCTCCCCTCGATTTTCCCATCATCAATAGAGTCTATTATTCCGGAGTTAACCCTTTCAGTGCCGGGAAAACCTGTAAATGGTTCCATGGCACTGACAGAACAACAGGCTCTTGTTAGGTGAAGCGGCCGGTACCGCTGCAGGGGCCCCCTCTGCCCACCTCCAAAACTAACAAAGTATCCACTGCCATTAGACCCAGGAAAAAGTCTTCCCAGTTTTAATAGAACTAATCGTGCATCAGAGAGTTTCCGGGCAGAAAGCTAAGAAAAATATGCTCCAAAGGATGCGGCCCAGAGAGAAGGGAGTCTGTCACAGCAGTCAGCCTCAACCCTGGGCTTCCGTTCTAGAGCATCAGTCCTACATCTGCTGCATCGCTTAAATGATCCGGGAGACGTGAGAATCTCTGGGATTACAGGATGACACGGGCTAACCCTTTAAATGCCAGGTCTGGAATTCATTTTCTTATTAAATTGGCACGGAAACGGGAAACAAAGTAAAGGGAATCTAAACCTTGGAATAATTTCCCAGATTTGGACGGAGATCTATATATGGAGATATTGTGGACAGATAGATAGATAGACTACAGCTCCCAGCATATCCTAGCAGTACCTCGAGAGCCACTGGTTGCAGATCACTGCCATATGGTGATAATCAGAGATGTAACTTGAAGCTGCTGGGCCCCTAATGCAAAATCTGTGCCCGACCCCTCAACTATAATGTATCATTTATAGTACAGGTAATATGTTATAGGCAACAGACACCTTAAATCATCTAAGGTGTTACTGCACCCTCTGCTCTTCCTCAGGTTACACTTCTACTTACATAGTGTGCGTCTTTAAAGGGGTAGAAACAGGTTTTCAAGTTATGCCCTATCTACAGGATAAGGGATATGAAGGGTCCGATTGCTGGTTCCCTACTGATCAGGAGAACGGGACCTACAGCAATCCAGAGAATGAGATACCAATCTCTCTAATGGGTGTAGCAGAAGGCTGAGCATGCATCCTATTGTTCCTTTCAATAGTATGGGAGTTTCCAAAATTGGCGAGCACTCCGTTCAGCTATATTCGGCACTCCCATTCCCCCATTCTTTGGGTTTCTGGGGGTCCCGTTTTGGTGATTGGTGGGTCCCAGCAGTCCTTAACCGATCACCTTGTTATCTGCTATCCTGTGGATAGGGTATCATTTGAAAACTTGGTACAACCCCTTTAAGCTTGTATTTTCTTATAGTAAAGCCTATGTTTACTGAAGGGTAGACATACTTCAACGATTGTAAGTATTTCAACATATTAGTACATGGCTAATTGGGGCTTTGCTAGGCTTTCACATATAGAAGGGTTACCGTACTTCTAATATATGTAACAGAGTTCCCGGTCTTCTCCGATGGACAGAAGAAGCTTTTGGACAACATTAGACTCCATAAACTCGATGGGAACACAATCTCTACACCCCCTATAGCAATTTTCTGATGTATTTGCTCAACTTTTTTCTACTCTCTGTCTTCCATAACTTGGTATATAGACATTAAACCAAAATATTCACCTTTTAAACCTACCAGGCAGATGACCAATGGCCTACGTGACTTCTATAATAATGGAAATTTTTAAAATAAAATTTGCAACAATTTAGAGGAATACTGCCCAGCGCGGCTAAAATTGGCGCAGCTACAAGACGAGTGGGATATTTTTTGTGTAGTTCTTCCGGATGCAGTTGACCTTCCCATCCTGATCGCCGCCATAACACGGCTTGTCTGTGTTTGACAGAGAACCTGCCCTCCGCTCCCCCGGCAGACTCGCACAGGGGTCAGCTAATCTCCTTTCCTAAGTGGGATAGATGCAAATCCCGCTCCCTCTGAGCTTCCTCGCTAATTTAATTCTCTTTGGGGCTTTCATGTTTAAACCTTGTAATGGATCAAGTGAAGCAGGAGGTTGAGAGGTTGTTACTTCAGGAAAATGAACATGGACGTTACATACTGATAGCCGCGATGAGCTCCGCGCACCTAACGTCCTCAGCCCGTGTCCTCCTGCCTCATAGCGGAACAAGGCGCTAATTGAGCTTTCGTGACACCTACAATTTAGAATATACAATCATTCGCCCTGTAATGAGAACCTGTGTAATAAGTATATTCCCCCGTCAGCCGCCTGTCACTGCACAGTAATACACAATTATCACGAACATATTCATTATTTATATAGAGCCTTATAATCCGATAGGCCCCAAGCCTAAGAGACTGTTCACACCGGGCAGGTTTGTGCAATACTTCTTCAACACGGAATGGATGTTCAATGTTTCACATGGACATAGAGTGAGATTACCATAGCCAGGAACATTTTATTAAGAAATTGGTTCCACAAATGAATAACAGATAAAAAAATAAGCTAAAAAAATTACTTTTTTAGTTTTTAAATTTGCATACTGCCTTATTTTCTTATTTTTTATTACAACTCTTTTATTGGATTTTAACAATTATACTTGACACAGGGAACAAAATAGTAAACTACCAGTTTTTCGGAGTTCACCGACACTTCCATAAATGCAGTGATACATAAGCGAGGGAGGGGATCTTCTTAAAGGACATTTACCACCAGGATGAAATATAGTAAACCAAGAACACTGACATACAGGTGTGTGCTCCCCCTAGCAGGATCCACTCTTCATTAAGCTTCATATGCTCTTGTTTTTAAGAAAAAAAACCTTTAAGAAATATGCAAATGAGCCTAAGTGGCTCCAGGCTCCATTAACAGCTATGGATGCCAGAGCTTCTCAGACTCATTTGCATACTTTTAAAAAGCCTTTTTTTCTAAAAACCAGCGGATCCTGCCAGAGGGAGCACACACCAGTATGTCAGTGTGCTTGGTTTACAAGCCTTCATACTGGTGGTAAATCTGCCTTATTTTCTAAATTAATTTATCATTTTAATTATTAGTATCATTGTTGCTAATAAGAATAATAGAAAGCTAATATCATATTTTTTATTCCTGTAAATTATTATCGTTAATATAATATTTATGATTTTCAAATATCATCTAATACATAATTTATATGATATGAGTAATTATATAAATTATAAATATCATCTACTGTTACATATACAGTATAGTATATATTATATATACACAATTAAATAACATATAATATATTATATTAATGATATATATACATATACACTGTATTTATTATTAAAAATACTATTGTATTGTATGTACAATTATCTTCTTTATTAAATATTATGATACTTATTGTATATATTTGCATGTTATTGTATATATTTTATTATTATGATGAATCATCATCATTATTTTTATTATATATTCTTATAACCATTGCTCCATTATATTTATTTAATAATATTAATGTATTATTAACAATTTTCTCACTTTATTACGCAGAAAATAATATATATCTATATATTATATAATGTACATATGTATATATCTATATAATATAGATATATATAATATAGTCTCAATGCTGACTATATAATAATATCCCTCTTTCAGAATATTTGCCATTTACTCATGTTCTCTAGGCCTTAATGAATTCTTATTAAACACAGCTATGTACATGGCTTGTGGCCTCCAAAAACATACTACATTGCCAAATACTATGTCATTTTATGCAGAAGAGTTTTATTACTATGTGATTCCCAGGGTCTTGATCAGAGAGAATTCTGACCTTAGGTATTGCATTTATATTCTTTAAAGAAGTTTTCTGCAAAAATTACCTAATAATCTGTATATAATCATTGCGATCGCCAGTGATCAGCTGTAATCCTAGAGACAAGCAGGCAGCAAGTGTTCACTTTCCCTATAGCACCACCACTGGAGAAAAGAAGAATTACATGATGATCACTCTAATTAATACATTATTCATGTTTCGGGTCCTCCAGAGTTTATAACCAGTCTCTTTTTTGATAATCTATTTGGGGGGAAAGTCTGAAATAAGATGATAAATGCTGAATGTTTTAAAATATATGTGCAATTTTTCCAAAAGGAATTTCATTATTGATCCCCCAGTACGGATCGAAAGTGTTATCACGCAACATAATCCTGTTATAAGTCCTTTTATTTCTCCCCGTAAATGTTTAATTCCCTCCCCTATAGTTGTGTTAGAAAGCCTCCAGTCAGCAGTATCCATAAAGAATAAATCCCGCAGCAAGCGCACAAAGCAAGAAGGTGCAAGCGCAGCACTGTGTGAATTAAAGATGGTGCTTAATAAGTTCCCTTTGCGGTTAATTGAAGTAAAAGACGCAGAAGGAATAACTAATTTAAAGGGCTGCCGACACCTGGTCATATCAGTGTCCACTCACTATAGGAAAGCCCGGATCATGCAGTGGGATCCGGACCATAGCCCAATCATTCCCCCAGTATAAGACCAGACTTCTAACCAATCCGATGAAAAATTATTATAGATTATCTATAATTTATTTTGTAGCAGTGCCTCTTCAGGAGAAATATGGTATTACACAATTCCTATTGAAGCCAAAGTAGAGATGAGTGGACCTGAACTTTTGGTTCAGCGCCCCCCCCCCCCTTTCGACAACCCTGGCTAACCCGAATATGATGGGCTGCAGAGCACCTAGGCATGGCTGTGATTGGTCAGTGGATGCTACTGACCATTCACAGCCATGCCAAGTTGCTAGGGGTGTAAGGACTGCCTGATTGGCCCATCAAGCAGCATATCCCGGTTAGACGGTGCTGATGCAGAGAGGATGCCGAACCTAAAGTTCTCTTCAGACATGGGACATCAGTAGGAACCGCCGTGATCAACATTGCCTCAGAATAAAGAATACCATGAAAACTTTGGCCAACCCCTTTAATTCAGAATCCACTAAAAGAGTATAGGAAAATATTTTTTATCAACCCTTTAACTCATTAGTGCCGGGTTTAAAAAATCCCAGGCTGGCAGACAGTCTTCCCTGGTTTACAGCTCGGCCCAAGCTGTCATTTTAACAGGAAAACATCCGTCATCTTCCCGCTAGTCCTCAATAATCACCTCCTATTACAAGCAGATTGAATCTTCACCCCGTGGCACGGAGCCAGCTCTCCTCGCCGTTGCCTGTTTCCTGCTCTGTGCACTGGTATTCATAACACTTCTCAGTCCAACTCAATAAAGCGGGACAGTAAACGGAGCCTCGCGTGCTCTGCCAGTACACATACCTGGGGTAACGCATATCATATAAAGGAAAAGGCCCTAGAACCCTATAAATGATGATCCTGTTATCCCTGGGACAAGAGCAAAGCATGTAAATGTACAATTCAGCCAGAAATTTACTTATAGATTTACTTATATTCTATAATTATATTATAGAATATAATTTATAGAATCAAAGATCAGCACAATATCTCACTCTGGCGAACACCTAACATAACTGTCCACCAGATGCTGTGCCACGTGATCCGCAATCTATGAACCAAGTGTGCATGTGCCTTGAATAAGGAGAGGGGAGTGGGTCAGTGTCAGTCACTTATCTCCTTGAGATAAAAAGGATCAGGCATGTTAGAATCCATCAATTCTTTACCTAGGCAAAGTCGGGGTACCCCCATATACATCAAGGTAAGGTAACTATGGGTAATTGTGGGACCCCATCAGTCGACTTTTTTAATTTTTCGAAACTTTCAACAAACCAGAAACCAACTTTACCAGAAACAAGATTCTTGGGCCCCATCTGTCATCTTTTAGTTTTGCCGTAGGACCTTCAAAGGTCCTAAAAATGTTCTTGTATAAATGGGAGTAGAGAGCTGGGGCATGTCTATGAGGAGTACAGAGATGGAGGTCCCTCTCTTATCTCTACGGAGCAATATCAAAATTGGTGGGTGGTGTGCCCAACAATTCTTTACCTGGGCAAAGTTGGGGTATCCCCATATACATCAAGGTAAGATAACTATTGGGTTCTGGGTTATAAAATAAATTGTAGGACTCCATCAGTCTAATTTTTTTTAATATTTTGAAACAAATGTTACCAGAAACAAGATTCTTAACAAAGGATGGGCTCCATTTGTCGCCTTTTAGTTTTGACGTAGGACCTTAAAAAGTCCTAAAAATGCATAGGAGTAAAGAGCGTGGACATGTCGATGAGGAGTACAGGGATGGAGGTCCCTCTTTTATCTCTACAGGACAATATCAAACTTGGTGGGTGGTTTGTATAACCATGAGCCTCCTGCAAGCTTGGGGCCCCGGGCGGCCACCCAAACCGCCCCTAATATAAGCCACTACTGATGGAATTAAGTCATCCAGTTTAATTGATATTAATCTAATCTGTTTATCCTGACACAACCCACTGACTTTGTCTTCTAACACAGGAATCATTGGAGAGGCAGGGGTTAGGGAGTATAACGATATAAAAGATCTCACCTCTACATGACATATATTAAAGCCAATAATCAACTAATAAAACAACATCAGAAACATCAAAATACCGATTTCTGTCATACACAGTTATTATAAGCTGAGAGATCCTGGTAGGTGACCCCAAAATTGAATGCAGTAATCAGTGACCTGATTCGTCGGCTCCCCCTGGGACTGGGAAGTAAGTCAGCCACCGAAGAAATATAGGTTCTGTTTTGACATTATTTGTACAGCAAACAATTAAGCATCATTATTCATGCTCTGCTTCCCTGGCATTGCTTCCCATAGATTTATAGTCAAATATGGCCCTGGAACGGAGAGCCCTTAGATAATCTCCTTGTGCAACCTAATTTCCAATCAATTTTTCATCCGACTGTGTATGATAACCCAGGCGGCACAATCACTAATTCCTTCTTTCTTCTTCTTGTGTCTGTCTGCCCCGGCTACCTGTGATACTAATGTATTCATCTCTGTATCCATCTATTTATCTTCACCCTCAATAAATCTGTCTCTCTCTGCGTGCTCCCGCTCTTTCTGTGGATGTTTCGCCTTCTCGGCACTGTGGCTGTCTTTCTTTGTGAGGAAGTCATTCATTTTCCTGATAAGAAAATCTTCTTACAGGCTCTGGAGGAAAGTAATTCCTTCTCTGTGTCACAGTGGCCAGTCACTTTACCTACCACCCATTCAGGGCTTTTCTCCTGCTAATGACACATATATGATATATAGTCCGCTGGAAAACCTCTGAAGGTGCCCATACACTTTTACTAGGTCACCCTACAACTATTCCTTTCAATCCACCCAGAACTATGGGAGAGGGCTGACCCATAGAAATGAATGTACACCCCCTATTTTTATGATCAGTCAGGCCTCCATTATCATCTTTTCTTTTAAACACACATTTTCAAACATTTTGCTAAATTTTGAATTTTTTAAACAATTTTATCTGTCACTATATATGTAAAATGGTTTTTGCAATTTTTTACTTTGGCTGCTGCTGATGCTCCCTCTTCTGTAGAGTTCACTTCTCTTTGTTCTGTACAGATGAGTTTTCCCTGCTCTATAGAAATCACTTCTCCCTGTTGTGTAGAGACCACTCTTCTCTATACTGTAAAGATCGCTGCTCCCTGTTCTGTAAAGATCACTCATCACTATTCTGTAAAGCTCACTCCTCCCAGGTCTGTAAAGATGACTCCTCCCTGTTCTCTAAAGATCACTCGTCACTGTTCTATAAAGATCCCTCCTCCCATATCTGTAAAGATCACTCTTCCCAGGTTTGTAAAGATCACTCCTCCCTTCTCCATGGAGATCACTTTTTACTGCTGTGCAGAGATCACTCTTATCTGTTCTAGGGAGATCCCTTCTGTAAAGATCACTACTCCCTCTTCTTGAGAGATCACTTGACCTTTTTCTATAGACATTACTCCTCCTGGTTCTGTAAAGATTACTCTTCCTTGCTGTATAAAGATCACTTCTCCCTAGTCTGTAAAGATCACTCCTTACTATTCTGTAAAGATCAATAGAGGTTACTTCTAATTGTTGTGTAGAGATCACTTCTAATTGTTGTGTAGAGATCACTCTTCTCTGTTCTGTAGAGTTCACTCGACCTTGTTCACTTCTTGTTCTGTAAAGATTACATCTCCTTGGTCTGTAAAGATTGTAAAGATTAATCCTCCCTGTTCCGTGGAGATCAGAACAAATCAATAGCTTAAACAAGAAGAAAACCCAATATAGCATAGTTAAAATTATATATATATATATATATACTACTATCACAAAATGAAAACATATGAAAAAATCTCATTTTTAATTTTTAGGGGTTTAAAGTACTGAAAAAAATATTGGTAATATTTTACTCTCTCCTAACTTTACCACTCTGGCTCTTTTCTAACTAGACAAGTGCTACTATAGTTGTGATCTTCCACACTTCTTAAAGTCTTCTGAGAGTCTGGAAGTCTCTATGTGCCTGGTTGTGTCTGGAATGAAGTGTGATCATATAAGAAAGGGAGGCGTGGTGTAAACCAAAAGGGGCAGGTCATGCATTAAAGGGGCGTGGTTTTGCAAAAGGAGGTGTGGTCACCCCAAAAACGTTCACATTATATTTCACACATGGGAAGGTGCAGAGTATGACGGTCTACACCAAGCAGCTACTCTGAGGTGGTAAAAGGGGTCATAAATATTTAAGAAAAAAAGTTGTTTTAAAAATGTGGCAGAGATTGACTTTGCTTATACTGGAGCCTTTTGGCCTGAAGAAGGTGCTACTGTAGCCAACATGTGGTACTTAGCCCCGGCCAATTAAAAAGACATTCCCCAACAAACTTAGAAAGTAAATTGCAGCTCAGTAACCGGCGGCAATAGATTTTGTTGCAATTTGTAGTTGACATTGACAAAATAGAAAAAAATTACAGTCGTTACGAGGACATTTCCAACATTGCCGATTGTTTAGTCTAACAACTCAGCCCGAGGTGAATAATTGGCTCTGCCTTTAAAGAAAATTAAGGCAAAACATGATTTCCTTCAACGGGAAGGGAAGAATCTTCGAGAGTTACCAAGCTGGAGAGAGAGAGGTTTATATCAGTTGTAGCATCTGTCACCATCATGACTCTGACCCTACTTTCTGGGTCAATTATGATGTTACCTCACTGTCCTCGTTTTTTTGGGTGTCCCCTAACTCTAAACTTACTACTAAGTCTTGGAACCAATTTTTTCCAATTTTCCCCTTTCCCTTTTTGTTAATATAGATGGAACTGGTAATTTGTTTTTTAATTTTTTTTATTAATTTTCCTCGCCTGAAGTGATAGTGGCATATTCTAGTAACAATCTTTAGAGAATAACTTTAACACTCCTCCCACCATACATACAGCACACATGTCTTGTATAAGGAATAAAAAGGGTATACATTCTGAGAAGAGTGTTCCTTTAAGGGAACTGAGGTTTCAGATTGTATAGAAATCCTAATGTGAGGGCAGGAGAAGCAGTGAGTCACAGCAGCTAGACCTTCACTCATCCAGAAACAGCTGAATCATCTCTGAGGTGTAAAATCACAATATTAAGCTCTATGTAGTGGGAAGGGGGATTAGTGAGTCACAGCAGCTAGGTCTTCACCCATCCAGAAACAGTTCGATCATCTCTGAGGTGTCAGATTACAATAATAATCTATGTAGTCGGGAGGGGAATTAGTGAGGCACAGCAGCTAGATATTCACCCATCCAGAAACAGTTGAATCCTCACTGGGGTGTCAGATTACAATAATAAACTCAATCGGGTGGGAAAGGGGATTATTGAGTAACAGCAGCTAGATCGTCACCCATCCAGGAACAGTTTAATCATCACTGGGGTGTCATATTACGATACTAAGCTCTATGTAGTGGGGAGGGGGATTAGTGAGTCGTAGCAGCTAGAGCGTCACCCATCCAGAAACAGTTGAATCCTATCTGTGGTATAAAATCCCAATATTAAGCTCTATGGAGCGGGAAGGGGGATTAGTGAGGCACAGCAGCTAGGTCTTCACTCATCCAGTAACAGTTCGATCATCTCTGAGGTGTCAGATTACAATAATAATCTCTATGTAGTGGGGAGGGGAATTAGTGAGGCACAGCAGCTAGATATTCACCCATCCAGAAACAGTTGAATCCTCACTGGGGTGTCAGATTACAATAATAAACTCAATGGAGTGGGAAAGGGGATTATTGAGTAACAGTAGCTAGATTGTCAGTCGTCACCCATCAAGGAACAGTTTAATCATCATTGAGGTGTCATATTAGGATACTAAGCTCTATGTAGTAGGGAGGGGGATTAGTGAGTCATAGCAGCTAGAGCGTCACCCATCCAGAAACAGTTTGATCATCATTACTAAGGTGTCATATTGCAATAATAAGCTCTATGTAGTGGGGAGGGGGATTAGGGAGTCACAGCAGCTAGGTCTTCAGCCATCCAGTCACAGTTTGATCATCTCTGAGGTGTCAGATTACAATAATAAGCTCTATGTAGTGGGGAGGGGGATTAGGGAGTCACAGCAGCTAGATCGTCACCCATCCAGTCACAGTTTGATCCCTCATCGTCACACAGTGAACTAATATCTTTAAAGGTGCATCTAACTCCTACTAAAGGTGTATATGATACATTCAACCAACTCGAAGGGACTTTGTTTCATTAATTTATTTAAATTTGGCGTGAAATTAAAAATCGTGCCACCGTAAATGATGAATAACTGACACTATATGGGAAGCTTTTGTTTCTCTTAGATTCTCTAAATTCACTAAATTGTATATTTTTACAACTGAAAAGCTTAAATTTTTTAAATAAAATCCACACATCTCGTGGTCACTGACCCTGGACAAGAGTGAATTGTCGTTGATGAACTTGCCGCTTTCACGCCCCCCCCTCCCCCCGCTCGCTTTATATGGACATTTGCTAAGACTAAATCCTTAAGCCCCTCCAGGATCTGGTGCGGGGTATAAAATAAATTCATTTTGCTAAAGGCGTATGATACGATAGAGCAGGTTCATTGTAGCCTCCACCTGCTCCCTTTACATAAACCCCCATGTATTTAGGAAATCTAATTCCCTGCCTTTAAGAACCAAGGGACATGATTTTCTGCTTGACAAGAAGTTTCCCCCCTGGCAGCTGCTCAGAGCAGAGGTGGGGGATAGGAAATAATATAGCGAGGCCTGAAAGGGTGGGGTCTGTCTTTGTTACTTTTTATATTTATTCAGGAAAAGCTGACAATCGCCCCATATTAATGAACAACACCATCAATCAGAGGCTGACAATGAGCGGAAAACAGAGGTATATGGCGGCGGATGGCAGATTGATTTTTTTTTTTCTCCCTGGCTGTTTATAGCACATTCAGTTGGCAAAACACTAACACCCAGGCCACAAATAGCATGTAGGGATTATAGAACCAGCGCCGGCCCGACAACCTGAGACCAGAGAGACCGCAACTAGCCTTTGTCTCTTTGTTTAGTTACTTGTCATCAGACAGAACACTTCAGTATCTATCTATCTATCTATCTATCTATCTATCTATCTATCTATCTATCTATCTATCATCTATCTATCTATCATCTATCTATCATCTATCTATCTATCTCATATCTATCTATCTATCATCTATCTATCTATCATCTATCTATCTATCTATCTATCTATCTATCTATCTATCTATCTATCTCATATCTATCTATCTATCTATCTATCTATCTATCTATCTATCTCATATCTATCTATCTATCTCCTATCTATCTATCTATCTCATATCTATCTATCTATCTATCTATCTATCTATCTATCTATCTCATATCTATCTATCTATCTCCTATCTATCTATCTATCTATCATCTATCTATCTATCTATCTATCTATCTATCTATCTATCTATCATCTATCTATCTATCTATCTATCTATCATCTATCTATCTCATATCTATCTATCTATCTATCTATCTATCTCATATCTATCTATCTATCTATCTATCTATCTATCTATCTATCTATCTATCATCTATCTATCTATCTATCTATCTATCTATCTATCTATCTATCTATCTATCATCTATCTATCTCATATCTATCTATCTATCTATCTATCTATCTATCTATCTATCTATCTCATATCTATCTATCTATCTATCTATCTATCTATCTATCTATCTATCTCATATCTATCTATCTATCTCCTATCTATCTATCTATCTATCTATCTATCTCATATCTATCTATCTCATATCTATCTATCTATCTATCTATCTATCTATCTATCTATCTATCTCATATCTATCTATCTATCTATCTATCTCATATCTATCTATCTATCTATCTATCTATCTATCTATCTATCTATCTATCTATCTATCTATCTATCAATCTATCTATCATCTATCTATCTCATATCTATCTATCTATCTATCTATCTCATATCTATCTATCTATCTATCTCATATCTATCTCATATCTATCTATCTATCTCCTATCTATCTATCTATCTATCTATCTATCTATCTATCTATCTATCTATCTATCTGATCTATCTATCTATCTATCTATCTATCTATCTCATATCTATCTATCTATCTATCTATCTATCTCATATCTATCTCATATCTATCTATCTATCTCCTATCTATCTATCTATCTATCTATCTATCTATCTATCTATCTATCTATCTGATCTATCTGATCTATCTATCTATCTATCTATCTATCTATCTATCTATCTATCTATCTCATATCTATCTATCTCATATCTATCATCTATCTATCTATCTATCTATCTATCTATCTATCTATCCATCACTCTATCTATCTATCTATCTATCTATCTATCTATCCATCACTCTATCTATCTATCTATCTATCTATCCGCTGGAGATCACCATACTATTTCTGGTGTATGTAAGTGCGTGTCAAGCGACACTTTTTAAAAAGCGCAATTTTTCCGAATCTGTTGGGTTTTCCAACGGCCAGGCCCCCCGTTTTTCGTTGAATGCAAGCCGGAGCCGATGCGACACAATCCAATCACGTGCGCCAAAAACCCGGGGCAATTCGCCGCAAAACGGTAAAATTGGAAAATTTTTGGACCCTTAGTAAATGTGCCCCAAAGTGTTCAATTTCACTGCATTACTACCGAAGGACAAACTGAGTATTACACAGAGCCTGCTGAAATCACAGTACAGGCAGAACACCCAACTTACAGACGACCCCTAGTTACAAACAGACCTCTGGATGTTAGTCATTTACTGTACTTTAGCCCTAGGCTACAATAAGCAGCTGTAACAGTTATCACAGGTGTCTGTAATTAAGATTTATTGTTTATCCTGGTTCTTATGACAACCCAACATTTTTTAAATCCAATTGTCAAATTTTTGACTGTGGTTACAATTATAAAGTATACAGGTCTGACTTACATACAAACTCAACATAAGAACAAATCTGCAGAACCTATCTTGAACGTAACCTGGGGACTGCCTGTACTGTACCATACTTTTCATGTAACACAACTATTGGAGGTCTTCCAAAGTTAGACATTTTTTGTAGCCCCTGTCAGCTCTTTATTAGTAGCTTTTTTTTTTGACTAAGAGGGTCATAAAATGTTTTACTTTGTAGCTTATTTTCACGCTGTTATACAAATACTTAAAAACTTTTTTTCCCCAATGATCTCCCCTCACCTCTTATTAAAAAAAAAGAGACCCCTAACTTCAGTGTCTACACTTTTTTTTTTTTTCGTTTTTTTGTACATCAGCATAAAAACAGGAACATTGCGCTCCAGAAACGGGAAAGCCGTAAATAAAATATAATTGCTCTGACAATACCCATTTTCCTGGCACTGCCTATGATTCTTGTTTTGTAATTATTTAGTTCTGGGCAGACATGTGGTTTCCATTACACAGACCTCAGAATGTGAAGGGATAGAAAATGAAATAATAAAAAAAAAAATGATTGTTAAAAAAAAACACACACACACATATAAATAAAAGTATTTGTGTTGTTTTATTTTAGGAGAAGTTAATTCTGTAGAATCCCCCTCACCCCCAGCAGCGGAAACAGGCTCAGATGTAACATTTAGAGGAGACAAAAGGAGGGGGCCAAAGCAACCAATCAGATTATGTTTACAAAAAATTCAGATCTGCATTGTGAACTTAAAAGCAGTGGTCTGATTGGTTGGATTTGACAATCGATATATATTATTTATCTACTATTTCTAAATGTGTGGGACACTGGGGAGAAGGTTTATTTAGGGGCTTATAAACCTTTATCTGCTGAGTTTATATTTTTTCCTATGGTGTGGGGTCTTGGTTTTGGTTCTATGGCCTGAAGGCTGGCGGGATCTAAAGGGTGTGAGGATCTTATGGGTGATGGGGTGCGTTCTCTTTAATCTAAGGTTGCTAGTGTTTGCATGGGTTTCCTCAGGGTCCTCCGGTTTCCTCCCACACTCCAAAGCATACTGGTAGGTTGATTAGATTGTGAGCCCAATGGGGACGGGGACTGATTTGGCAAACTCTGTGGAGCACTGCGTAATCTGTGTGCGCTATATAAATAAAGGAATTATTATTATTAGAATGTAACTGATCTAAGGATCTTATGATTGATGGGGTCCGTTCTCTTTAATATAAGGGTGCTAGAATGTAAAGGGTCTAAGGATCTGATGGGTGCTGGGGTATGTGTTCTGTAACTTTAGTGTGCTGACATCATAACAGTTAGGAACTGATTGGGTTGGGTTCTGTTTGCTTTGGTATGAAGAATGCAGAGTTGCAGGGAATTCTGGGATCCGAAGGGTGTTAGGGTCTGACAGGGGCTAGAATGTTTAGGGTTTTGGTATCAAAATGGAGGAGGACTGCAATCTTAAAGGTGCTGCGGTCTGCTAAGTACTGGGATCTGAAAGGTATCAGGAGCTAAAGGCTGTGGGTGTCTGAAGAAGTGTTGGCATTTGGAGGGTGCTTATATGTGAAAGGTGCTAGCATTAGGGTGGCTGAAATCTTAAATCCAAAGAGAAAAGGGATCTAAAGGGTGCTATGACTTAAAGGGTGCTAGGATCTGAAGGGTGCAGGCAATAGGGTGGCTGCAATCTTAAATGTGTTGGGTTCTGCAGAGAACAGGGATCTATAGGGTGTTAGAACCTAAAGGCTTTGGGAGTCTAAAGCCTGGGATTTTAAGGGTAATAATGTAAAGGGTGCTAGCACTTGGAGGTATAGGATCTTGAAGAGTCCTGGGACCTAAAGGGAAAAAGGAGCTAAATCCAATCTGTTCTAGAATATGAAAGGTGCTTTGATCTAAAGGGTGCTGTTTAATACTCATGTCCTAGGGTGCAGCCATGGCAATGTCGGGCATCAGCTATATCTGAGACAAGGGCTTGTCTCTCAAAACTAAAATTGTGCATAAGAAATTAGTATAGTATAAGAAAAGTATAGTGATGAATATATATGCACGTAGCACCTAGTACACACAGCACTTCTATCAGCTTGTACTTGAGCCCCAGATCTGATGGGTTTCCCTCCAGTTTACAGATAGTTAACAATCTAGAAGCAATGTAAGACATTGTGTAATTATTGAAGCTGACTTGGATCTGAGATAACCCTCCTCCCTACCCCGCACACCCCGTCATACCTCTGTATCACCTTCACTGGGCTCAGAACCCATACTGTGTGAGCGCTGAATCATTAGGGCACTAAACACAATAGGCCCTATTCAGGGTGAACTATTCCACACGGCAAGGAGACAGATCAGCTTCATGTAAATGAATGGGACCACAGTCTTGAGCAGCATGGAGCAACAGTGTCCCAGCATATGGAACAAGGGGCATTATTTGCCAAGAAACACATCTGAAAACTGAACAGAGAAGTGTTAAAAACACGGAATTCTTTCGGATCTCTTAAAACTTTTGAAAAACTTCTTCAATCAACGGGAATGTAGTTTTTGTAACAGTCCTTCTTCCATACAAGCAATATTGCTACTACTTCTTCCTGGCCAACAAAATAATATTATTTTATTTTTTTTTAACTATACAGGATCATCTCAAAATATGGAAATTTAAATAAAAATTACATATAGTTAGGAAGGGGAAAGGGAAATAGGTACTGAATTTTTCTAGATCAAGGTCTCATTGCCCGTGTTCTCAAGACTGGAGAACCCACCATATCTTCACCTCAATGGAAGACATGGGTGAAGTCACGCGTAAGACGTAGGTAGGTATTGTTCACACCAAAGAGGATTTGGGGAATGTGATCCTTACTGAAATATAAATTTAACGGCAGTTTAGAAAACCCATTATCTAAACAAGGTTTTCTGATTTCATAGGGAGGTCCTTGGTTTGTGATGCCCATCTCTTGGTCAAAGTAGAGACCAGTCTCAAACATTATTTAACGCTGGAGGACTTATCTTGTCCTGTATAACACAATCAATTAATTTGACTTTATAATTCCTAGGGAAAGAAAGCACTTACCTTCAGTTTCCCCCAAATCACAAGTTACCCCAGCGAGAGGGCAGTCTGTGATGATTCTCAGGTTTTCCAGCAGATCACAGATGATTATTTGAGAACTCAGGAGGAGGACACTTTCTGATGATTCCCGACTGATCACAGATAATCACACGGGATTCTAGCAGAAAGATAGCTTGTGATCATGCCCAGGTTTCCTCACAAAACACAGATGGTTGTCAGGAATCTCAGGAGGAGAACACTTTTTATTAGCCCCAGGATTTCCTGCAGATCATAGATATTTGCCGGGGATCTTAAGGAAGAGGACACTTTGTGATCAGCACCAGATTTCTCCCCCATAGATCACAGATGATTGCTGCGGATCTCAAGAGAAGGACATTTGTGATCAGCCCCAGGTTTTTCCACCGATCTCTGGAGGAGGACACTTTGTTATCAGTCCCAGGAGTCAACTTAGCTCCCATATGGACAATTTAGGATCTCAGCAGGGGGACACTTTGTGATCAGCCCCAGGATTTCCCTCAGATCACAGATGATCACTGAGAGTCTCTAGAGTAGAGCACTTTGTGACTACCTCCATGGTTCCACATAGATCACATCTGATCACTGAGGATATCAGGAGGACAACACTTTATGATTAGGTCCATGGTTCCACATAGACCAAATATGGTCACTGAGGATATCAGGAGGAGGACACTTTATGATTAGGTCCATGGTTCCACATAGATCACATATGTTCACTGAGGATATCAGGGGGAGGACACTTTATGATTAGGTCCATGGTTCCACATAGATCACATATGATCACTGAGGATATCAGGAGGAGGACACTTTATGATTAGGTCCATGGTTCCACATAGATCACATATGATCACTGGGGATATCAGGAGTCGGACACTTTATGATTAGGTCCACGGTTCCACATAGATCACATATGATCACTGAGGATATCAGGAGGAGGACACTTTATGATTAGGTCCATGGTTCCACATAGATCACATATGATCACTGAGGATATCAGGAGGAGGACACTTTATGATTAGGTCCATGGTTCCACATAGATCACATATGATCACTGGGGATATCAGGAGTCGGACACTTTATGATTAGGTCCACTGTTCCACATAGATCACATATGATCACTGAGGATATCAGGAGGAGGACACTTTATGATTAGGTCCACGGTTCCACATAGATCACATATGATCACTGAGGATATCGGGAGGAGGACACTTTATGATTAGGTCCATGGTTCCACATAGATCACATATGGTCACTGAGGATATCAGGAGTCGGACACTTGATAATTAGGTCCACGGTTCCAAATAGATCACATATGGTCACAGAGGATATCAGGAGGAGGACACTTTATGATTAGGTCCATGGTTCCACATAGATCACATATGATCACTGAGGATATCGGGAGGAGGACACTTTATGATTAGGTCCATGGTTCCACATAGATCACATATGATCACTGGGGATATCAGGAGTCGGACACTTTATGATTAGGTCCATGGTTCCACATAGATCACATATGGTCACTGAGGATATCAGGAGTCGGACACTTTATAATTAGGTCCACGGTTCCACATAGATCACATATGGTCACAGAGGATATCAGGAGGAGGACACTTTATGATTAGGTCCACGGTTCCACATAGATCACATATGATCACTGAGGATATCAGGAGGAGGACACTTTATGATTAGGTCCATGGTTCCACATAGATCACATATGATCACTGAGGATATCGGGAGGAGGACACTTTATGATTAGGTCCATGGTTCCACATAGATCACATATGATCACTGGGGATATCAGGAGTCGGACACTTTATGATTAGGTCCATGGTTCCACATGGATCACATATGGTCACTGAGGATATCAGGAGTCGGACACTTTATGATTAGGTTCAGGTCTCCGTACAGAGCGCAGGAGATTCCACAAGTAGGACACTTTGTGATCATCCCCAGGGTTTCCCCACTGATCACATCTGATCACTGGAGATTTCATGATGACAACACTTCATGTTAAATCCTAGGGTTCTTCTGCTCATAGATCTCAGATGATCGATGGGGTCTGTGATCAGATGGTCAATGGACCCTGTGATAAAGAGTCACCAAAGTAAAGGTGATAATTCTGCTCTTACATCCAGGTCTGTTCTCTAAATGTAGAAACAGGCGCACAGTTGGAGCGCTCCTCGGGCAGGATCTGGAGGGCCTCAGTCACAGCGCTCCGTCAGTAAATGTTTTCAATTAAACTGAAAAATATGTCCAGTTGTGAATGTTGTTTTTGGCTCGGGCGGCATTACAATGCAGTAATAAAAACAGAGATATTACTTCCACCAAAACGTTTAACAGCGAAGGTTCTCATTTCATTAGAAGACAACAACAAGTCATGTTCCTTGGCTGGTTGTATAAACTGATTCTACGCCCAGCGCTGGCTATAAACTAATCACTCCGCCATAATCACGGTGCGGGAATTAAAATGTTGCAGAGTTCTTTTTTTGGGGGGGGAGAAGAGGTTTTGCATGAATTCTTGTAAAATGACAAATTCTCCACAGCTGCCAGATGTTATCATCCATAACATTTTTATGCAAGACGTATTTTCTTAGATTTTCTTGACAAGCGAGCGGGACGGATGGGATTTTTTTTACATGCTGTTATGAGGAAGCGGGACGGGAGGAGCTGGGAGAATTTTTGGAAAAAATTCTATATATTTAATCACTCTAATGCTCATATGTCTATGCATCATCAGGGACCTTAAATGTAATGGGAATGGCCCTTTTATGGGGAGGGGCATCACAAGACCCGAACTTGCAAGGAAAAACTCACCAAATGGGCCACGTGGGCAAGGATTTTGCGTTTTTATTGGCAAATAAAGGGAGAAACTAGAAATCAGATCTGAAACAGTTAAAGGCAATTTCCAAGAAATAAAACCTGCAGATCACAAAAAATAATTGCTTAATTACCCCGGCTCCTCCTCTCGCTCCATCTCACACCAATTAATGATACAGAGAACATGCATCCCCCCGCGGTAATGTGTAGTCAGCAGCGGGTGCCGCCATTGGCTGCAGGTAATAAAAGTGATTTACCTTATATAAGTACATGTGCCCCTCATAGGTTAGATACACACAGAAAAGGCATCAGTCAGGAACTCTCTAGTAATGAGACCTTCAAAGTTATCTCTGTTATCAAGTTCATCTTCTTCCTACAACAATTGGCCTCCTTAAAGGGGTTGTCTGAGACTTTAACACGATGTTATCTGTGGAAGTCCTGTAATAAGCAAGACAAAGAGCCCTAGTACTGTAACCTTCATGTCACAAGGGTGAGCTGCAGGTACATATATAGATAGGTAGATAGAATATATATGTGATAGGTAGATAATGATATTCGATGAGATAGATAGATATTGGATAGATAGAGATAGATATTTTTAGATAAATAGATGGATAAATTGTAGATAGATCTTAGATATTTTCTAGATGTTAGATAGATGGGTATTGCATAGTTAGAGATAGATCGATAGATCGTGCGCCCGATATCCTGCATGCGTCGCTTCCCCGCTCAGGTCCGACAGAGTTCACCTTCTTTTAAGTGGTGCATGTAAGTGCTTGGCTTGCGACACAATTTTGAAAGTTAAATCCCGCGCTCAGTCCGAATCCATCGGATCGCCCCCCCGATTTCTGTCACATGAAGCCGTAATTTTGTCGCAGTACCCAGCGAAGATCAGAGAATTGTGTCTACAGAGCCCTCTGGGGCGGATGGGCTGGTAGGGGTGGAGGCTAGGGGGCAATTATATGCTACGTTAGACCTGGTGTAGATATGCCCCACCGGTGCAGCGCATCACAGCTGCCCACTGGGATTTAAAAGGAGGACGGAGCTTCTTGATAAATCCGGTGAGTGGTGGGGGCACCATCGTGGGGCCAGTGTATGGTAAAAGTGCCCCATTTTCATTACACCATTGAAAGGGTTAAAATGGATGTATGTGAAGTCTATCACTGTGATGCCATGTAGCTAATAAATTATTTAACGTTCAGTTCTATCATCAAAGTATTTCCCATTTCTGATCATCTTGACACAGGTTCTCAGGCAGGGAAGGTTAATTCCATCTGGGAGCTTTCAGAATAAATTATGACTGAGTCATGAAAAGTTCAGTTTATCAAGAAGAAAAGGAAAGATTCCTCCCAGAATTGTAACTGTGAAGCCACTGCCATTGTTCTGGATCTGGGAAGAGCAAAGTCAGGATTGTTCTAGGTCATCTAGGACTTACTAGACCGGACTTAGGGATTCTAGTGTAATGAATGTAGGTTGTGGTATGGGATCTAGCGTCACCCATCTCTGTGCTTTAGAAGGGTCCCTGCCAGACATTACTTCCAAATATATTCAAGGAAAGAAGGCAGAACCCCAAATCCAAAATGGAGTGAACCAGTTAAGCTTTATTTCATGTGCGGAATCTATCTATCTCTATATTTCCATCAACTAGAGGGATAATTATCTAGATAAAGAAAAGATAGATGACAGATAGAAAGATATATAGATAGATAGATATGAGATAGATATGAGATAGAGATAGATATGAGATAGATAGATATGGGATAGATAGATAGATAGATAGATAGATAGATAGATAGATAGATAGATAGATAGATAGATAGATATGAGATAGATATGAGATAGAGATAGATATGAGATAGATAGATAGATATGAGATAGATAGATAGATAGATAGAGAGACAGATAGATAGATAGATTGATAGATTGATAGATAGATATGAGATAGATAGATAGATAGATAGATAGATATGAGATAGATAGATAGATAGATATGGGATAGATAGATAGATAGATAGATAGATAGATAGATAGATAGCTATGAGATAGATAGATAGATATGAGATAGATAGATAGATATGAGATAGATAGATAGATAGATAGATAGATATGAGATAGATATGAGATAGATAGATTGATATGAGAGATAGATAGATAGATAGATAGATATGAGATAGATATGAGATAGATAGATAGATATGAGATAGATATGAGATAGATAGATAGATATGCGATAGATAGATAGATATGAGATAGATAGATATGAGATAGATAGATTGATATGAGAGATAGATAGATAGATATGAGATAGATAGATAGATATGCGATAGATAGATAGATAGATAGATAGATAGATATGAGATAGATAGATAGATATGAGATAGATAGATTGATATGAGAGATAGATAGATAGATATGAGATAGATATGAGATAGATAGATAGATATGCGATAGATAGATAGATAGATAGATAGATAGATAGATAGATAGATAGATAGATATGAGATAGATAGATAGATAGATATGAGATAGATAGATTAATATGAGAGATAGATAGATAGATAGATATGAGATAGATAGATTAATATGAGAGATAGATAGATAGATAGATATGAGATAGATAGATTAATATGAGAGATAGATAGATTGATATGAGAAATAGATAGATTGATATGAGAGATAGATAGATATGAGATAGATAAATATGAAATAGCAGCTGTTCATATTGTTCAATCATCTATAAAGGGATTTCTGCCCCATAATGAAAACCCACTAGTGGCTTGATCAAGCGTTAAAAAAAAAACCCTAAAAAGCATGCTTTCCTACCCCAGTGCTCATTTCAGTGGTTGGTAGGGGCATTTATTACAGGATTGGTTGTTCAGGAGCCAACCCGGCAATATGGCTGGGTCATGTGGGGCGCACCCAAACCCTGAACCCGAAAGGGATGTTCGGGTCCACTCATCTCTAATTGTAAGTTTTGGGTTTTTTTTTGCTTATTTAATTTTCAAAACTTTTTTCAAAGATGGACTTAGATTTAATGTTGTAAGAAAACTATTACCTTCTGGCTTTATAACACATTTAGGGAGATTTATGAAGATTTCTTTCCTATTTATTGCCATACTGTATACACTTGTAAGCTCCCCCTAGTGGTGCCTGTGGGCAGTCAGAATCCTGTATTTGGAGCTTTATAAGACAAACTAAGCTCCCAGCACAACAGACATGTCTAGAAAAATGAATCAGCACAGAACATGGGGAAGAAACATGACAAAATAATGGTAAAAATCACACAAGGTCATTTAACATAAGAAGTCAGTATAAGGTCTCTGAACTGGCAAAAAATAGATCAAATTCTGATTTCAGGATTTCCTTTTACTCTTTTTGTCTTTAATAATCACATGGTCTATTACTTTGATGGAATAGAGTCATATTCTGTAATTCTACGTTGAGTGCAGGCAATAAAGGATGAGAGAGCCGGGAGTAACAGATCAATGTAGATCAATGATGGGCGGCACAGTAGTTATCGCTAAACTACATTTCCCAAGGTGCTCATCGAGCTGAAACCTAACTAATAAATATGGGATAGATATTTGTTATATGGATGGAGAGATACAGTGTCAGACTGGGGTGCCTAGGGCCCACCTGTAGAATCCAATCATTTGGGATGTACAGGTACATGCAAATATAACCCAGCACCCATTCACAAAGAACTGAAATGTATCAGACACAGATTTCAGTTACATTGGGGCAGATTTACTTAAGGTAGTTCACCGAGCCGGGCTGAGTGAAGGTAAGTGCAAGCTCCGCAACAGATTTTTATTTTTAAATGCGGCGGTTTTTACGAATCCGTCGGGTTTTCGTTCGGCCACGCCCCCCGATTTCCGTCGCGTGCATGCCAGCGCCGATGCGCCACAATCCGATCACGTGCGCCAAAATCCCGGGGCAATTCAGGGGAAAGCGGCGCGAATCGGAAATATTCGGGTAACACGTCGGGAAAACGTGAATCTGTCCCTTAGTAAATGACCCCCAATGTCTACATTTGTTCTCACAATTTACTGTAACTGTATCTATGTAGCCCATCTATCCAGCTATATTTATCCTGTGGGTAGATGGATAGATAGATAGATAGATAGATAGATAGATAGATAGATAGATAGATAGATAGATAGATAGGAGATAGATAGATAGATAGATAGGAGATAGACAGATGGATAGATAGGAGATAGATAGATAGATAGATAGATAGATAGATAGATAGATATGAGATAGATAGATAGATATGAGATAGATAGATATGAGATCGATAGATAGATAGATAGATATGAGATAGATAAATAGATAGATAGATATGAGATAGATAGATAGATAGATAGATATGAGATAGATATGAGATAGATATGAGATCGATAGATAGATAGATATGCGATCGATAGATAGATAGATATGAGATAAATAGATATGAGATAGATAGATAGATATGAGATAGATAGATATGAGATAGATAGATAGATATGAGATAGATAGATGGATAAATAGATAGATAGATATGAGATAGATAGATATGAGATAGATAGATAGATATGAGATAGATAGATGGATAAATAGATAGATAGATATGAGATAGATATGAGATCGATAGATAGATATGAGATAGATATGAGATCGATAGATAGATATGAGATCGATAGATATGAGATCGATAGATATGAGATCGATAGATAGATTCAGGAAAAGGCAGCACTCCAAAATAGTGATTATGACGATGTATAGAGCTGATAAGTCAGTGTTGCCTGGATGTCTCTTACAGTGACCTCCCCCCTTATAAGTGATGACAGTGCAGGCATATTGTGGATGGCGGGTATGAGGGGTCCCGGTGTGCTCCGTCGCCTGCTTGCTGTCGGGATCTGCTTGCGATTCGCTGACACTTTCTCAGTTTGTTGCTTATTTATATTAACACTTTCCCGTTGAGCGCGCGGCGCACAGTAAACAGCTTGTGGCAGTCTGATGTTTGTTAATGAACTGTCAATAAACACGCGGGAAACCAAGAACGGGAAAAGAATTCGCCAGGATATGGCGGCGGTGGCGCAGCGTCATATTTGATGGTTGTTTTCTGCCTGGCCCGGTGAATAAGACCTCTCCAGACATCACCGGCCGCGTGTTTACGGGCGAGAGAGGCAATAGTCATTAGCGGGCACGTAAAGTGGTTGATAAAAAAAAACGCACTTGTTAACATTCTCCCCCAACACAAAGACAGGCTCTTCATTCTCAGGACAGAAAGTCACTCAATGACCTGCTGCGAGGCTTGTGAATATCCATCTCCTTGAGAACTTAAAGAGCCGGCGCGTGTTTGTGTGTAAGATCGCCTGGAGAGGCACAAATAATGACCGCCTTTGGCACGGGTAATTGCTTCGACTATCTTGAGGCTGCGCCTTTTACATCTACAAGCCCTTGTGCTTTGCTGAAGTGGTTAATGAGCCACCCAGCGCTGAAGAGGCAATAATATCGTGTATTTAGAAAGTAATTCCCCTCAATTATCCCACAGGCCTCTTCTGTGTGTGTGGGGGGGGGGGGGGGAGGGGGCAGGGGGACCGCGATACATCTCAGAAGACGCAAGGAGCAGGAATCTTCAACACTAAACTCGCCTTGAGGACCAGTACAATTCTCAACAGGACACACTGTAAGATGTGGCGAACTTGCCAGTTGCTTAGGGCCACATTTTCTAGGAAACCCCAATGGATTGGAGCAGGCAAAGAGACTCCGGAGACCCAACAACCTAACAGTAGTGGAATGGGCACTGTATGGAAGTAGTATTGAGTGATTGTATTGTATAGGATTTGTATGGCAGTAGTAGTAAGTTACATTGTTTGGAAGTAGTATGTAGTGTTGTGTGTCACTAGCAGCAGTGGATGGCAGTACTATGTAACGTTATATCTCAAAAGTATGTGGTATGATATGGTTCTAGTATCTAGTCATGTATCGCAGTAGTATGTGACAGCATATGGGGGTGGTGTAAGACGTTGTATCACAGTAGTAGGAGACATTGTATCACAGTAGTATGAGACGTTGTATCACAGTAGTATGAGACGTTGTATCACAGTAGTATGAGACGTTGTATCACAGTAGTATGAGACGTTGTATCACAGTAGTATGAGACGTTGTATCACAGTAGTATGAGACGTTGTATCACAGTAGTATGAGACGTTGTATCACAGTAGTATGAGACGTTGTATCACAGTAGTATGAGACGTTGTATCACAGTAGTAGGAGACGTTGTATCACAGTAGTATGAGACGTTGTATCACAGTAGTAGGAGACGTTGTATCACAGTAGTATGAGACGTTGTATCACAGTAGTATGAGACGTTGTATCACAGTAGTATGAGACATTGTATCTCAGTAGTATGAGACGTTGTATCACAGTAGTATGAGACATTGTATCTCAGTAGTATGAGACGTTGTATCACTGTCGTAAGAGACGTTGTATCACAGTAGTATGAGACGTTGTATCACAGTAGTATGAGACGTTGTATCACAGTAGTATGAGACGTTGTATCACAGTAGTATGAGACGTTGTATCACAGTAGTATGAGACGTTGTATTACAGTAGTATGAGACGTTGTATCACAGTCGTAAGAGACGTTGTATCACAGTAGTATGAGACGTTGTATCACAGTAGTATGAGACGTTGTATCACAGTAGTATGAGACGTTGTATCACAGTAGTATGAGACGTTGTATCACAGTAGTATTAGACGTTGTATCTCAGTAGTATTAGACGTTGTATCACAGTAGTATGAGACGTTGTATCACAGTAGTATGAGACGTTGTATCACAGTAGTATGAGACGTTGTATCACAGTAGTATGAGACGTTGTATCACAGTAGTATGAGACGTTGTATCACAGTAGTATGAGACGTTGTATCACAGTAGTATGAGACATTATATCACAGTAGTATGAGGCGTTGTATCACAGTAGTATGAGACGTTGTATCACAGTAGTATGAGACGTTGTATCACAGTAGTAGGAGACGTTGTATCACAGTAGTAGGAGACGTTGTATCACAGTAGTATGAGACGTTGTATCACAGTAGTATGAGACGTTGTATCACAGTAGTATGAGACGTTGTATCACAGTAGTATGAGACGTTGTATCACAGTAGTATGAGACATTATATCACAGTAGTATGAGACATTGTATCACAGTAGTATGAGACGTTGTATCACAGTAGTATGAGACATTATATCACAGTAGTATGAGACGTTGTATCACAGTAGTATGAGACGTTGTATCACTGTAGTATGAGACGTTGTATCACAGTAGTATGAGACGTTGTATCACAGTAGTATGAGACGTTGTATCACTGTAGTATGAGACGTTGTATCACAGTAGTATGAGACGTTGTATCACAGTAGTATGAGGCATTGTATCACAGTAGTATGAGACGTTGTATCACTGTAGTATGAGACGTTGTATCACAGTAGTAGGAGACGTTGTATCACAGTAGTATGAGACGTTGTATCACAGTAGTATGAGACGTTGTATCACAGTAGTATGAGACGTTGTATCACAGTAGTAGGAGACGTTGTATCACAGTAGTAGGAGACGTTGTATCACAGTAGTATGAGACGTTGTATCACAGTAGTAGGAGACGTTGTATCACAGTAGTATGAGACGTTGTATCACAGTAGTAGGAGACGTTGTATCACAGTAGTATGAGGCATTGTATCACAGTAGTATGAGACGTTGTATCACAGTAGTAGGAGACATTGTATCACAGTAGTATGAGACGTTGTATGAGTATCACAGTAGTAGGAGACGTTGTATCACAGTAGTATGAGACGTTGTATCACAGTAGTATGAGACGTTGTATCACAGTAGTAGGAGACGTTGTATCACAGTAGTAGGAGACATTGTATCACAGTAGTAGGAGACATTGTATCACAGTAGTAGGAGACGTTGTATCACAGTAGTATGAGACATTGTATCACAGTAGTAGGAGACGTTGTATCACAGTAGTAGGAGACATTGGGGGTCATTTACTAAAGGCCCGATTCGCGTTTTCCCGACGTGTTACGCGAATATTTCCGATTTGCGCCGATTGTACCTGAATTGCCCCGGGATTGTGGCGCACGCGATCGGATTGTGGCGCATCGGCGCCGGCATGCGCGCGACGGAAATCGGGGGGCGTGGCCGAACGAAAACCCGACGTATTCGGAAAAACCGCCGCATTTAAAAACCGGAAAAGTGTCGCTGGGGGAGCGCTTACCTTCACTTGGTCCGAGGTGGTGAATTCCGGCGCGATGAGATGACTTTCAGCGCAGCAGCGCCACCTGGTGGACGGCGGAAGAACTACATTCATAAATCCCGGCCGGACCCGAATGCAGAGCAGAGAACGCGCCGCTGGATCGCGACTGGACCGGGTAAGTAAATGTGCCCCATTGTATTACAGTAGTAGGAGACATTGTATCACAGTAGTATGAGACGTTGTATCACAGTAGTATGAGACGTTGTATCACAGTAGTATGAGACGTTGTATCACAGTAGTATGAGACGTTGTATCACAGTAGTATGAGACGTTGTATCACAGTAGTATGAGGCGTTGTATCACAGTAGTAGGAGACATTGTATCACAGTAGTATGAGACGTTGTATCACAGTAGTATGAGACGTTGTATCACAGTAGTAGGAGACATTGTATCACAGTAGTAGGAGACATTGTATCACAGTAGTATGAGACGTTGTATCACAGTAGTATGAGACGTTGTATCACAGTAGTATGAGGCGTTGTATCACAGTAGTATGAGACGTTGTATCACAGTAGTATGAGACGTTGTATCACAGTAGTATGAGACGTTGTATCACAGTAGTATGAGACGTTGTATCACAGTAGTAGGAGACGTTGTATCACAGTAGTAGGAGACGTTGTATCACAGTAGTATGAGACGTTGTATCACAGTAGTATGAGACGTTGTATCACAGTAGTATGAGACGTTGTATCACAGTAGTATGAGACATTATATCACAGTAGTATGAGACATTGTATCACAGTAGTATGAGACGTTGTATCACAGTAGTATGAGACATTATATCACAGTAGTATGAGGCATTGTATCACAGTAGTATGAGACGTTGTATCACAGTAGTATGAGACGTTGTATCACAGTAGTAGGAGACGTTGTATCACAGTAGTATGAGACGTTGTATCACTGTAGTATGAGACGTTGTATCACAGTAGTATGAGACGTTGTATCACAGTAGTATGAGACGTTGTATCACAGTAGTATGAGACGTTGTATCACAGTAGTATGAGACGTTGTATCACTGTAGTATGAGACGTTGTATCACAGTAGTAGGAGACATTGTATCACAGTAGTATGAGACGTTGTATCACAGTAGTAGGAGACGTTGTATCACAGTAGTATGAGGCGTTGTATAACAGTAGTATGAGGCGTTGTATCACAGTAGTATGAGGCGTTGTATAACAGTAGTATGAGGCGTTGTATAACAGTAGTATGAGGCGTTGTATCACAGTAGTATGAGACGTTGTATCACAGTAGTATGAGACGTTGTATCACAGTAGTGGGAGACGTTGTATCACTGTAGTATGAGACGTTGTATCACAGTAGTATGAGACATTGTATCACAGTAGTATGAGACGTTGTATCACAGTAGTAGGAGACGTTGTATCACAGTAGTATGAGACGTTGTATCACAGTAGTATGAGACGTTGTATCACAGTAGTATGAGACGTTGTATCACAGTAGTATGAGACGTTGTATCACAGTAGTATGAGACGTTGTATCACAGTAGTATGAGACGTTGTATCACAGTAGTATGAGACGTTGTATCACAGTAGTATGAGGCATTGGGGCAGATTTACTTACCCACGATTCACTAAGATTGTGCGTCCGAGTTCCTGCATGTGTGCTGTACTGAGGTCCGCCGGAGTTCACCTTCTTCTTCCCGGTGCATGTAAGTGCTGATCTTGCGACACAAAACCTTCTTTTAAATTCTGCAGTTTGTCCGAATCCGTCGGGTTGTCCAGCGGCCACGCCCCCACCCCCCCATTTCTGTCACGTGCAAGCCGGCGCCGATGCGGCAAAATCGGATCACGTGCGCCAAAATCCCGGGGAAATTCGGCGCAAAACGGAAATATTCTGGAAACCCGCCGAAAGTGCGGCGTTCAGACCCTTAGTAAATGATCCCCATTGTATCACAGTAGTATGATCCCCACCATTGGTATCCCAACTTATACGGAGAACAGGAGTGTGATGTCCCTCATTGGAATAAAGTGCTGGAGGTACTCGGGTATCTTTGTCCTGGGGTCGATCCTGGGACAACCCCTTTAAGTGTCTGATGAGCATCTAGAGGCAATTGTGAAATGTAATAGTTACTTAATTCTTATCTTTCACATGGTTACACTGGGATTTTGTGAGTTACAGGAACTATATGATATGAGTCATAAAATCAGCCACAATCTCACTGATATTCATTCAGAGAAGAGACATAATGACACTTTATACTGGTGACAGCTGCTCTGTTCTATGAGGAGCAAAATAAAAACTGCTCTTCAAAGATCTGTTCAGCCTAATCTGCCTGGTTCATTGATATGAAGCCATCACTGATCCTTGTAATGGCTATTGAAGGGAGAAATGTACCCACATTTATAACTTGCTCATTAGCTATGGTTCCCGCCCCCCAGAATTTGCAGCAGTGTTGAAAAGTGAGATGCTTCCTTCCACAAACAGTGCCACTACTGTCAGCAGGTTGGAAATGGTATTGCAACTCACTTCAATTCACTTTTAAATGGTTCTCCGCAATCATTGTTATTGCTCTAATGATAGATGATCAATATCTTTCCAATGGGGTCCAATACCCTACACGCCATCTTCAATCCTTACCATTTGTAGGGTTTGTACTTTAGTGTTTTAGTTGTTTAGTGGTTGTACTTGGTATTGCAGCCCACCCCAATGACTTGAATGGGAATAAGCTGTGAAAAGGCCCCTGTGATCATCAGAGGACCCCTTTAATCGAGCCAGGTCACAATCCCACACATATCCTATGGGCAGGTATGGCACTTTTTTTTAACCATTTAACGATCTGACATACAAATTAGTTCGGAAAAATATCCACAAAGCTCCAAATCCTCAGAAAAAGACGTGGATTATAGTCATTGTCGGGATGTAAAGCCAGGCTGGCTGGGTCTCTGGCTCGGGTCTTGCCCCCTGAACATGTTTCTTCATTGTGTAGTTTACAAATACGATGCTACGGAGGCAGGCGGGACGCAAACAATGGCGAACAGAGACGGAAAAATGAATAGCCCCTTTTAAAAAAAGAAAAAAAAAATTGCCATATGGAAGCAGAATTGCATTTGGCCCGCCGTCTGGAACTAGCGAGAGATTACAAAGAAAACCTTCCCAGTTTTGCAATCTGTTTATACGATTCCCATTAATGCTTCCCAGTATGTCGTGTGTATGTCTTGAACAAGAGAGTCTGGTCTCCTTTGGCTCATGTATATTTGATACCAGGCTCCTGCCTAATCTGATAAAGTGCTCTCTGCCTGTGGTGTCTTACAATAAGCCGACTGCATTAGTGCCGGGAAAAATCAATATCGATTTATAATTTACCATCGCAAAAACCTATCACTTTTTATGACCCTGCATCCAGACTCATTAATATTACATTAAATGCTGCCTCTACCCACAGTGCAACTGGGTATCAGGAAAACAATAAGAGAATTTGCTGTCCCAGGTGCGGCACCCCTGCACCCCTCAGTACCGCACCAGGCCTGTACGGATTATCTGGAAAACATCATTATTAAATATTTTTATATTTTACATTTTAAATTGTCCAATAGGGTGCGCTCTTGTAGCCAATCATATACTCTACCTACCCTGTGATCAATATAGTCCAGTTTGTCCACTCACCAATATGGCCCGCTCCACCCACACTTACCAATACCTCCGGGTCTACCTAATCACCAACAATAACCAAGGACCCTGTTTAACCACTTACCAATAGGACCCCGTCTACCCTCTCACCAACATGACCCTGTCTAATCACTTACCCATAGGACCCGGTCTACCCACTCACCAATATGACCTGGTCTACTCACACTCACCAATAGGGTCCAATCTACTCACTCACCAATATGACCTGGTCTACTCACACTCACCAATAGTACCCAGTCTACCCACACTTACCAATAGGATCAACTCACCAATAAGACCTGGTCTACTCACACTCACCAATAGCACCCAATCTACTCACACTCACCAATAGGAGCCTGTCTACTGACACTCACCAATAGGACCAATCTCCACTTACACTCACCAATGGTACCCAGTCTACCTATACTCACCAATAGGGCTTGGTCTTACCACAATCACCAATAGGACCAGGTCTACCCACAATTACCAATAGGGTCAACTCACCAATAAGACCTGGTCTACTCACACTCACCAATAGCACCCAATCTACTCACACTCACCAATAGGAGCCTGTCTACTGACACTCACCAATAGGACCAATCTCCACTTACACTCACCAATGGTACCCAGTCTACCTATACTCACCAATAGGGCTTGGTCTTACCACAATCACCAATAGGACCAGGTCTACCCACAATTACCAATAGGGTCAACTCACTAATAAGACCTGGTCTACCCACACTCACCAATAGCACCCAATATACTCACATTCACCAATAGGAGCCTGTCTACTAACACTCACAAATAGGACCAAGTCTACTTACACTCACCAATGGTACCCAGTCTACCTATACTCACCAATAGGGCTTGGTCTTACCACACTCACTAATAGGACTTGGTCTGCCCACAACCACCAGTAGGATCTATTCACCAATAGGACGCGGTCTCCAATAGGACACTAACAAATAGGACACCAATAGGACACTAACAAATATGACCCTGTCTACCCACTCACCAACATCCCATGGTCTCCCCAGTCACCAACGTGACCCAGGCTATCCACTCTCCAGACCTTGTATACCCAGTAAAAACGTGAAACTGTCTTCCAGTTAGAAGTTCAACGGTGGAAAAAAAGAAACACATAAATTAACCCTCTCATTCATGCATGTGCAACACAAGTGAGTTGGCCTTAAATCATGGTGAGGAATTATCTCATTTATAAACAAAGCCCGATAAGACGGAAGCGATCCAAGAACCATTGATAAGGAGGTCCCTCCATAATCCACCAGTATTCGTCCTGAGGAAAAGGGTTAACAGCATCTATACAAGCAATCTAGTGTTACAACAATCAGAATAATAAAGCCCCGCACAAACACACACGGCGTAATCTGCAGGTTCTAAACTCTTTCCAACACAAAAATAATGGCAGTATTTATCTTGGCACCATGACAAGACATTTTATGTGTATTATTATTATTTTTCACTCAGTACCTCCTCGTAATAGTTTCCAGGAAATGTTTCTCCACATGTGAAAGAGTACACGAGAGTGAAGCCGAGAGGCCGACAGCGGACATAGCTGGAAAATAGAGAATTATAACAACTAGAAGAGCAAATGCTTAAAAAATGGTTGTGTAATGAGTAAGTGGTAACAATTCTTAATTGGTGGGCAATGTCTTAGAAGGTCTTCAAGGTCTTCAGGCAGATATTGTCTTTCCTTCTACTTAGACCCCCATAACTGTAGGAACAATGGAGATAATTCTAGTCATGGAACAACAAATGTTGTATTACTCAATGGGCATCCCAAACAAACTTCTAGATCTATTATATCTTTTTCCATGACAATTCATTTTTGGATTATGTTTTTTGGGTATATGTAACAGAATCATTAATAGACCAAGGAAACATAGTTGATGGTGCAACCTCCACCCTTAATGGAACCACTTCAAAGAGGATTACTCTCCAAAAAATACTCAATGTCATCAATAAAGATTACTCCCTGTAGTAGCTAAGCTCATATTTCCAACTATAAGTGATCATACACATTAGTCTTTGGTTGGCCAAATCAGACAGTTTTGGTCAATGTTGATTCTGCATATGTTAGAAGAAGAAGGGCATCTCTTATCTCTTATCTTCAATAGAGATAACCTTCACTCATTGGCTTGTTACTCTTTCTCCATCGAAAACATAAGCATCTTTGGCCTAATTGAGTAGGGAAGTCTGATAGTTACATCTGCAGCTCACGTGAGAAAGTTTGTAGCCTAAGGTGGCCATCTAAATTAGACTTTGGTGGGCCAAACAAGACAGTTTTGGCCAACGTTCCTTGAAAATACCTTAGGAGAAGAATGAGTGGCTCGTCTTGCATTTCAAGAAGCCCAATGAAGATTCCTATAAGTTGTCATTAGAGGAATCTAGAAGTGGCTTGGATCTCTGAAATTGAGTACAGTTGCCCACTGAGAACAAGTATATGGCCACCTAACGTTTAGCGATGTAAGTTTATCTTTGCACAGTTTTTGGTGCGGGCAAAGAGTAGTTCCTCCTTAAAGAGGTTTTGTATTTGATAGCATTCCATAGCTAGGCTTATGCATTTAGATCCTGCTCATACGTTAAGCCATGAACAGGTTATGTCTATTGCTCCCTATAAATGTAGCTCACTTTTTGATCAGCTCTTGGAATCACATTAACAGATGGTATTTAACCCAGGGAAAATCTCATCTACACAACATTTCACCTGAAAAATAAATATATTTAAAAAAAAAACATACAAATAAATTAGAGAAGCGTAAAAGAATACAACAATAGCAGAAAGCAAAACGCAAACATAAAAACATAAAGGTCAAACAATTAGTATTTATGTGTGTGACAAATAACATGAGGCCATAACAGAAGAAGCCGATCCAAGAGCATTAATGGTTAACGTCTCCTCTTCTCTCCGAGACCACTAATGACATTACTCAGAGGCAATGAGTTAAAGGGATAAAGAAATAATATTAAGCAAGGGAAGGCACCTGAAACTCGAAGGAGCCTTATGTTATGTAGTGCGGATATTCTGTGTGTGCATTCAGCATCGTCCGTGATTGGGGTTTTAAAAGATGCTCCAGTTCTTTGCCTGACTGACAGGGCCTATTGATTTTTTAGGCTCCTGCCGTCATCAGTCTTCAGCCTTGCAGTGCCCATATGCTGAGGTCAGGGCGAGCTGGGAAGGGAGGGGGAGCGTGGTAAGGCATACCCCCCTCCTTTACTCCCTCCACACATCCAAAAGTGAAGGGCCGTTGAAAGAAAATCAATCATGTCATAAGTGGGAAGCATCAAAAATGTTCCCCCTGTATGGAAAAGGCCCATCAGGCTGTCTCCACTCGGGAGCTGAGGTTAGGCACCTGTCAAATCAAGCTAGGTGAAAAGTATTAGATATGCCATTTAACCCCTGGGAGGGCTGCGAGAGCACAGGACTGTGTTTTTGCACTGGATATGACAAACCAAGCATCCGCACTTCATTTCTAAGACAAGTTATCTCCTCGCTTCTGTGCTCCCTTCAGCCATTCTCAAGAAGACTCTGTACCGTGGCTGCCAACTCATTATGGAGCAGACCAGAACAGCTACAAGTGCTGAGGATTGCTAACTTATGTTTTGCCTTTGTGTCTGCACCTAAAACACTGTCAGGCGTTCTCATAGCTGCAGACCATGTGGTTTACATTGAGTCTTTGACCTCATGCTTTACATTTACGAGTCTACATTCATGTCACGTATGTAGCAGCGACATAGTTGGATAAACCCTTCACAACACAGTTCCTTACCAATACGTCTCACATCTAATTTCCCATATAGATGCAGAAGGATCCATTCATATTTAAGTAAGATGGAAACTCACCCAAACAATGCAGCTATGGGCTTGCCCTGGTCTACGAGTTGGCCCAGATGTCCATTTGCCATGTTAGAAGACACTAAGATTATAAAGGCAACTGGTTGGATACAGGAGGTGGTAGAGCTTCATGAATGATGGATGCATGGGAATTGGTGGTTTGCCCAGTTACCTCCTGACATGACCTATATATTTAAGAAAATTACTATATTACCATGACATACTTCCACACGAGGGTCTTCTGTTTCCATTCACATTCTTAATAGTCTAAATGTCTACCGTCTAGGTGTTCTCGAACATACTACCTTGAGATATTGTAGGCCTCCATTGTGCTATACGATACATTATTATATTTTTTCAGCAGGTTCAGTGGTATTGTTCTCAGCTATGTGACCCCATTCCAGTTAGAGAGACCCGTACATTGTCAAAGAACTTGGCCTTTGACCTCCTTCCCCGTCCTAATTGCTTCATTATATCACCGATAGTGGAGAGGAGATCTAGAGACTTTATACTTGTTGTGGTAACTAAGTTGAAACGGAGAAGATTTGTACATGTTCCTCATACAGATGCCTTCGTGCGCAATATCGGAGGATTTTCTTACCAAAAATGCTATGAGGATCAGGTGTTGACGAACATTTTATAAATTTGGAAGCCTACTTACCTTTGGACTTTGGAGCTCCTGCTTCCACTGAGGGGGACCATGTGCTTATTGGAACCTCCAAACTTAATTTGCAGGTTGCAATAACCAAGGATCACAGAACAGACATTTGAGGTAAACATCAGGTGGCTGAGGATTGGTGGTGCTAGCCAGTACCTCAAGGAGATCACATTTTTGCTTCCATCTTAGCCTCTGCTTACACCATATCTTGCGGAGTCTGAGCTACTTGGACCCATCTTTAAAGTAATTGATCGCAAATTGCTGTTTAGTATAGACCATCAATATCTGGTAAACAGGGATCTATCTTCTGTCCCGATACTGTTTAGTTGTCCAGAACAACAGGGAGCAAGGAGATCAAATGGCTCATAGCTCTTTGTAATGTAACTGCAGTCTCAACTCCTATTAAAGTGAGGACAGGTCATCAATAAAAATGCATAGACAACCCCTTTAAGCATTTTTTTTTGTCCTGCAAAGTGGCTCTCCTTTGTTGACTGAAAGTTTCCTCCATGTCAGTACATATTTATTGGAAATTACATAACCCATTGCAGCCATTCTTCTACAGAACCTTCAAAAAATGTGTGGTTAATATGAGCAACTCTTATATATTATTCCTATTCACCAATTTTTCCCATTTTTTCTTGCTGTATTGATGAATGTCTATTCTATCTATATCTATTATTTCCACATCCATTATACAAGATGTAAAAGCGCTGAATGAACGTATGATGTACTTAGTAGTAAAAATAATATATGTTCTGGCTTGAATGCCGATTTGGGTTAAAACGTGTAATCAATAGAATTTACGGACATTTCTTCTTCATAAAGGACTTCATTTCTCACCGGAGCTGTCATAGAGACAAGATGATATGTCATCCATATAGACGGCACAGAGAGCTGTGCCAATGTCATATTACCCTGCCGTCTATTAGACTACATAAACAGTGTGACGTCTATTAACCCCATATCACTTCATGTAATATAATGTAAAGCATTCAAACATTAAAGAAATATATATTTGGCATCAGAAACTTAGCATAACATAACACATAAAATATGGTTTCCCTACATGGCATAATGTAGGGAAACCATATTTTAGGTGTATGTTCTGCATTACAAAATAGTAACCACTGTTAATAAATGTAGCAACTTTTATAGGAGCTTAGCTGCAGTTTTCGGCCCTGGCCACTTCACAGAGAATGGAACTTCCAGCTCCATTCTCTGTTATTCCCGTTCCAGAATCAGTTCTTTCACTGCCGGAGGTCCAAAGTGTCAGACAAACCTATATCTGAAGATGTATACTGTGTGTAACACATCAATATTATTATCCAGGAAAACCCCTTTAATTGCTATTCAAGGGTTTGTACCAAGTTTGTTACCCCCTTTCCATGGGACAATCGGTGTTTCCACAGAACATGAGAAAGGGACCCCCAATCAAAATCACATTTCTCGTCATCGGCTGTGGTCCCAGCAGTCGGAACCCCAAACGATCAGATTGTTATCCCCTATCCAAAATCAATCAGTATTTGGTGCCACCCCTTTAAGAAAATAACCAAACTGGTTCCATATCACTGGCTAAACTTTTCTTATTACAATATGTATAAAATACAATTTCAAAATATAAAAAAAATTTAAGCAAAATTAGAATTGGTGTAATTGTCAGTGGTGACCAATCAGATACCATCTCTAATTTTTTACACATGTTTTAGAAAATGAAGGTAATAGCTTGATTGGCTTGGTAATCAACACTTCTTTTCCTCAGCACCATTGTGAATAAATTTCCACCATTTTGTTTAGTAAATCTCTCTCGACAAGCCTTATCTGGGGGGTCTTATTACCCACAGCATCCAATCAAATCCCAGATTTTAATGGTAACACTGCTCTGGACAAATGAAAGCTCGACTGTGAATGGTTGTTATGGGTAACACAACTAATTTTCCTGTCAGACAGTTTTGAAAGAGATTTAGGCCTCTGTCAGAGGAGTAGGCCAGTCATAGTGTAGAAAATTGGTGTTATTAAGGCAATATCACAAACTTTAAGTGAAAATCATAGAACTGTGGGTTATTTTTTGCACATTTATATATATTTTCGTAATGTGAAATGCACAAAGCATCTACTCCTAGCACCCCACGTATCGAAAAATACAGCCAAGGAGCCCCGGTATAAATGTGCCGCAGCAGGTGCAAATAGTTCAATGGCGACAATTCCTTCTCAGAACTACAGGCAACTTTTGTGAAAACCCACCGCTTATTTTAAAATAGATCTTGTATGAAAATGTATGAAAGATATTGACCTACATTTGTCACGCGGTGTGAAAACTTTCCCGCAAACCAAAAAAAAAAAAAAAAAGTCTCCAAAATCCAAACTTTTGTCTGTTGGTAAATACTTCCCAAAACTGAGGTGTAAAATGGTGCAAATTTTTTGCAAAATTTTTCTACAATTTCACAGTAACTTCTTTAAGATGCTTCAGTCTATCACATAATAATCCAATATGGATTTTTATTTTATGAGGTAGGAATTTGGGCAATTACCAAGTACCCCAAATTTCTATGAGGAGACAGGAAGCAACAAGATCTGCACATTGCAGTTGGTAGTATTATTATTATATATTCAATGGGTGAACTATATGGCGGTATTGTGAGATCTCCATCTTTTAGGAGTATTTTTTGCACACATCTTATTTGGGAGTAGTAAAGGGTGTACTGATGTCCTACTTGAGCACTATATACTGGATTTATTTAGGTTATAGATGATGATATTACTATAGTAGGAATCAGAACAATTCTAGAAAAAATCAAAATGGAAAGGACGTCAGGACTGTTTTTATATAAAACTTTTTTTTAGCCCACAGGGGTTACGTGCATAGTAAGTAAAGGCCTAATTCTCAGGTCAATGCCCAAAAAATTTTAACCTCTCACCTACACCCCTGTCTGCACCCAGCATTTGGTGTCTATTAATGATCAGCTCCAGGGACTGAAGGGACCTCTGACTTTTACCAGACCCCATTAGGAGGCCAGGAAGTGTCCATTCTGACACAGGAACTCAGCCATTAGCCCCAGTCTGTCTGCGACATTAACTTTCTGAAGCTCCTGTTACAAAGTGAAGAGATGCAGCAGCCAAGGGGACAGGAGCCAGAGATCCCTCGGGGGCAAACTGGGAAAAATTATTTATTTAACGCTACACTGTGCTGACAGGAGGAGTGACATTCTGACCCGGAGAGCTTGCAGTCATTGCAGAGGTGGACATTGTAAAACAACCAGATAAATATATGCAGCTATGGGTTAGACTTACATGTGTAGGATTTGACTAACAGACAATGATACTACATCTAGCTCTAGCTATCTATTTATCCATCTCATATCTATCCATTTAATAATCTATTTATCAATCTAATTATGTATCTGGAATTATCTAGCTATCCATCTACCTACAGTAAAACTATCAATTCATCCATCATCTATCTATCCAATTATCTATCTATCTATCTATCTATCTATCTATCTATCTATCTATCTACATTGTATTCATGTTTTCATGGCTTGTTTTTTAATGCACATTGGCTCACATCCCAGTCCTACTTACCTGCAGGTGATCCAGAACACATCAATATGCCAGTCTATTATTATTATGACTCATTTATATAGATGCAATCTGCATTTTATATTGTATCTTACATTTTGAAAACAAAAAAGCCAAGTATTACAATCAAAAATCATGTACTTATAACACTTAGATATACAAGTAACTATAGCCCAGGGGAGAGCTGGATAAGCTACTGGCAGACACCTCTGACACCGCTTATCTCCCAGAGGAACAAAGGATCAGACATGTTCAAGTCCACTCTAGTTTCTCCTGACAGTTCAGGTTTTATCTCTTATACATTGAGCTTACAATCTATTGCACCCCTGATCACACTGCACACATGAGCTTACAATCTATCGGACCCCTGACCACACTGCACACATGAGCTTACAATCTATTGAACCCCTGATCACAATGCACACATGAGCTTACAATCTATTGAACCCCTGATCACACTGCACACATGAGTTTACAATCTATTGAATCCCTGATCACACTGCACACATGAGCTTACAATCTATTGCACCCCTGACCACACTGCACACATGAGCTTACAATCTATTGAACCCCTGATCACACTGCACACATGAGCTTACGATATATCGGACCCCTGACCACACTGCGCACATGAGCTTACAATCTATCGGACCCCTTATCACACTGCACACCATGAGCTTACAATCTATCGGACCCATGATCACACTGCACACATGAGCTTACAATATATCGGACCTCTGATCACACTGCACACATGAGCTTACAATCTATCGGACCCCTGATCACACTGCACACATGAGCTTACGATATATCGGACCCCTGACCACACTGCACACATGAGCTTACAATCTATTGAACCCCTGACCACACTGCACACATGAGCTTACAATCTATTGAACCCCTGATCACACTGCACACATGAGCTTACAATCTATTGAACCCCTGATCACACTGCACACATGAGCTTACGATATATCGGACCCCTGACCACACTGCGCACATGAGCTTACAATCTATTGAACCCCTGATCACACTGCACACATGAGCTTACAATCTATCGGACCCCTGACCACACTGCGCACATGAGCTTACAATCTATCGGACCCCTGATCACACTGCACACATGAGCTTACAATCTATCGGACCCCTGATCACACTGCACACCATGAGCTTACAATCTATCGGACCCCTGATCACACTGCACACCATGAGCTTACAATCTATCGGACCTCTGATCACACTGCACACATAGGTTAAAAAACTATGGGACTCATGACCACAAGTACACAAGATCTCACAATCAAATGAACCCCTGACCACACTGCACACATGAGCTTACAATCTATCGGACCCCTTATCACACTGCACACATGAGCTTACAATCTATCGGACCCCTGATCACACTGCACACATGAGTTTACAATCTATAGGACCCCTGACCACACTGCACACATGAGTTTACAATCTATAGGACCCCTGACCACACTCCACACGTGAGCTTACAATCTATCGGACCCCTTACCACACTGCACACATGAGCTTACAATCTATCGGACCCCTAACAGACTGCCCAGATGAAGTCACAATACATAAGTCCCCAGACCACATAATGTTTCATATAAATGTTTAATGATCCATGTAAATAATTGATCTAATGCATAAAACATAACAAGTGGACCCCAGGGCCTACCCAAAAATCTTACCCCATGGAAACCTCCCCTGATGAGAAAACTTTGTGGTATGAAAACGGATGAGCGGGTGCCTGTAGTTTTCTATATCACCAGGACAGCGATGTTCTGTGGAGCCGTTATACATTACATATATTGTGGAATAAGGCGGCTTTTTAGCATAAACACTCATTTCACATAATTTCCCTAGGTGACTATAGTCTTCTTGCCAATTTCCGACTTTAATAAAGAAAAGCTAATTAGTGAGGAACTGTTGATTGGTTAGCCGCTGTAATTAACACAGGTGATGCTAATGACTTGCAACGAAACCCAGTAGTTTATGGGAGAAATAAACAGTGGAAAGCGACAGTGTTTTCACACGTCTGGAAGACATTGCACACTTCATAGCTGGGTCCCACCGAGGATGACAGCTCTGATCCCGGGAGAGGTTCATTAGTGGGTTAATAATGACTTGGAACATTTCCGAGCAATGCAGGAGGGATGGGTGTCGTGTAGATCCGAGATGGCGACTGTATTGTTGAGGATAGCAAAGGCCATATGTTATTTATGATGCACGTTTCAGCAGCGACTGTCCATTTTACTGCTCCCATCTGTGAGGGTGCTATCACTTATACCGAATATAGGACTAGGTTTCCAACACGGATCTTCAAATCCATGTTATTGACTTTTCTCAATTGTCGCTTACGGAGGGTTCACCCATAATGTGATGCATCACCCTAACCACTTCCTCTTCTACATATTACATGTTTTTAGTATTCCTATAAGTAAAGGCTTCTGTTAGGTGGGAATTCCTTTAAACGCAGACCTAATGTATCTACAGACAAATAAGGGCTGCCCACCAGTGTTAGATTGGTCCTGCCATGAGGTGAGATGATGATGCCTAGGGCCCACCCTCAGTGGAGGATCTCCATCTAGGATATATCATCAATAATATCTAATAATCCATAATATTTATAAATATTAGGAATATTTCTTTGTAACAAATGATGGGTTTTGTCCTCTCCTGGATCTTGGATGCCCAATATTCTGTTTTAAAGCCTTGACTCACCGGAGGATCCTTTGGTATTCTGGGGGGTCAATTCAACCATGAGTTCTTCAATTTGTGAGAGGAGTGCTGTAGTGTTAATACTTGGGCCAACCATGATTGGGCATCCATGGCAATCAACATTATCTCATCTATGGAGAAGAACCAAATATGTATTTTTTATGATAGCGATTTCTTGCTTTGTGTCTTAAGCAGAGATGGATTATTAAAGGCATGGGTAAACATGTTTGGTTTGACATTTACTGCTCCATACTTTACCAGAAACAAGCTTCTAGAAAAAAAAGTGGTGGGCACTTTGGTTGATCTCTGAGCTCTGCAGTTTAAGGAGCACCTTCAAAGGTCCTAGAAAGTCTCTTGGATTCATGTGCCTTGAGATCTGGCAAACTTCTATGAGGATTTTAGGTCTGTATGTTCTGGCCCCCCCATAAGCCTTTACATTTACTGCCTACAGTAACAGAACCAAGCTTCTTGGAAAAGGAGAGGAGGTCCCTTATGTTGACTTTCAGTTCTGCAGTTTAAGAACTCAAAGGAAGGGTTATTGTATGCGTGTGGGCATCAAGACCTGAATATTTCAAAGCTGGTAGTCACTATTTTTATCTCTACATGGCAGTATCAAACTTGGTGGGTGGTTTGGGCCTTGGACCGCAGGCTGCCCTCCAGACACATATTATAATCTACTACTAGTGTTAAACATGGGTGCCACTGTAGTCCCCCTACCTTGATTGGGGAGAGAAATGACTCCCTCTTGTCTCTCCAGGAGCTTGCTATAGCATTGGGTAACTCGGCACTTGAATGTATTGAGAGTCATCCAGCAGCTATTGTCAGTGCTCGGGATAGGCGTGACAGTCACAGTAATGTATCACCGCCGCAGCCCTCTCCCTCTGACATTTTAACGTTATCTTGTTTTACCGCGTCAGCTGAGTGCTGCTGTTGCTGGCAAATTAAACTGTGAACTCACAAAGTGGGCAGCAATAAATACAGATTATGGTGGCTCTGCGAGCACAAGTCCCTGCCTCCCGAGAGCCATGATAAAGGGCGGATGTAAACAAGGCACAATGGCTTTAACGCCTTAAGTGCTTCGAGAAGATCATATCCACCTCGCGTGATGTTATTGTGTCCTACCGATGCACAATCAGTGCCATCATAATCCTATTTCTCTGGAATTATGTTACGGTGGAGGGATGTCCAATGCTACACTAATGTAATCCGGAGATATGGTAGATTGTAGCGTTAGTGGCTTCTCTAGGTGTATCTAGGGCAAATGGCTTCCCATTGTCACCCCTTCACTTAAAAAGATATGAACATTGTTAAGAGAGTTAAACCTCTCGGATATCTTGGGTCCCTACAAGTTAAAGATTTTGGGTTATCATATTCTGGCCTGGAGTATAACACACAACCTCTGGTGGCTTCCTTGTACCATATACCATATGTACCAAATGCAACAAACACTATGGAGGTATTATGTATGCACATTATGGAGCTATTGGGAAGTTACACATGGTATGGTTATCATGTGGCATTACTGTATAGTCATTTATGGTCATTTTATTTGACACTGTATGGAGGTATTATTTATGTACCACTGTGTAGTTAAGGTTTATTTTGCATCATTTAAGTACATTATGGTACTATTGTGTAGTTCTGTAAAAGTACTTAGATTTGACACTAAATAGAGGTATTATTTAGGCACAGTATTATGTAGTTATGTTATAGTTCTTTTATTTTGTGCCATATGGAGGTATCATTTAAGTACAGTATAGTACTATTGTGTAGTTATGTTATGATTCTATTATTTGGCACTGTATCATGTAGGTACAGTATGGTATATCACGTTCAGGTATTTTTTGGACAATGTATGGCAGCCCTTTTGGCTAGTATTTTGTATTATTACTCTACATTTTTCTCTGGAAAAATTAGATATCAATTGGAGCTTGCGATTTTTACTCTTTTTAGCTCACAGTTGATGTATAACATCCATGTAAAATGATAAATACGGTATTTTTTAACACTCAACCAAACCAATATCTGGATACTTTTGCAAGTCTCTAGTTGGGGGCTAATTACATTGTAAATTTGTCTAAAAGAAGGTAAAACTTTTGCCAAAATTAGTAAATCTGGTCTGACAGATGAACAATGGATTGTGATTGTGGATTTTGAAAATGTAATCCTTTTACTATTTACGTGGTCGTAGGCCCCTTCTAATATAAGTTGAAGGTGGTCATTATCAGGGTACAATGAAATAGGTGATGAAATCCCAAAAATATAAGGTCAAAACTTCCCCCTTACTAATAATAAGACTTTTCGAATCTCCTTTCTCGATAAAAGAGCAGGGTGCGGAAGTTGCCGGAAGCTCTTTGGGGACCCAGGGACTTGTCTGTCCAGCTCTATAATAATCAGAGGTGAGTTACGATGCTGTTAGAGGGCCTGGTGTCTGCAATCTGCCTCCTTGGAACATCCGCCTTATCACTCACAAATCTGGGAACACTTTGTCACCAAAGGAGAAAGAACAGGAGAGAGTAACCAGACTCATTTCCGACTTTTTCCTCGCCTTTCCACCCTGGCTTTGCAGAGCCATTAGAACAGAGATTATCATATTTAAAACCTGTGATGACACCATGGTACCCATCGCAATGATTAATCTGCTCATTAAAAGACGCCGATGGGCTAGTCTAATTAGAACATGGATCTTCCTAAAGGACGTTGCAGGGTCGAGAATATGAAGTATTTCTCATAACATAAAGTAGGGATTAATTATGCTACTAAATACTACCTTGTGAGATTTACATATGGGTCTGATCAGAAACACGAGGTTATAGCCAAAGTGCAAGTGCTTAACGGCTTTATTAAGCAATGGAACAAATCCGGCGCGGCTCTGTGGACTTTGCTAGAGCAAAGCTAAAATTGGTCTTTGACCTTTACATCCATTTCGCGTGGGCAAATCTTTGGTTTTCTACAATATCGGGCACTTTGAGTGACAGATGGCGGATAGGCCTGACTAAGGTTGTCTAGGTGAGACCAACCCTGGAACCCTTCAGGCTCAATGAACAATTGTGAAACCCAACTTACAAGGCAAAAACCACTATGTAAATCAACAAAGAAGACCAGTAGTAGAGGGAAACGTATAATATCTTGGCCTGGTGCCTGTTCCTGAGTTATGAGCTGGAACATCACATACATATTTCATGCCTGATGACCCACTAAAACAATCCCCGCTCTGTAATGTATCTGATTAGTGTCATACTTTCTCTAGTTCTGTACATTTTGGAAAAATACATGTTTTACACCCGTTGCGATGGATCCAAATTTCTATAGTAGGATGGAGATAATGATGGGGTTGGGAACTTTAGACCTTAATGTTCCTATAATAATACTGAACTAAAAGTAGGCCGAAATGGACCATTTTTTTAATTAAAATTTTTTACCTTTGGGTAGTTTCAACCCTGTATTGCGTGATTGTCCAAATTTGGATGAGAATTTGACATTTTGTGAAAGTCCAACGTGGATTATCTTCTTTTTTCTTCTAAACTGGATTAAGGCTTCCATACATGTTGGTCGAATCTACGTCTACCCAACGGCGGTCTATCCCGCTTACCTCTTACATTTGTAAAATGGGCTTAACCGACCTGCCCAATCTTTATCTCAGTCAATATTTGGCTTCAGAGGAGACATAAAGGAGAGTCATATAGTCAGCTGAATCGCTAAAATCACCGAATTTGGTCAACCTCTGATGTTCCTGGGGCCTAGTGGATATGTAGTATTGCAGCTCAGGATGTTCAAGTGAATAAATCCGCAATACCAGGCCCAACCTGTAGATAAGATTAGCGCTGTTTCTAGAAAAAGACCAACCACCTCTTTAAAGAGTATTTTCCATGCGATCTGTATAAGAAGTGCGTCTGCAGAACGCGTCGCTCATTCATCCCCCGCGTGGAGATACCTCCTGACATGCGCTACAATCCGTACCAAGGAGCTGACATCGTTGTGAATAATTCTACAAACCTGCGCCTCATCATTAGAAAGAGATGTGTTTCTATGCGAAACGGAACAAGCTGACACCGTATCCGCCATCGCTGGGAATTGATGTCCTCATTTGTAGCATTGTGTATAATTGGTTGAATCATATTCCTTTCACCGCTTTTTATTTATAAGCATTTTTCATGCCGCGTTCAACCTGCAAGCTGTGTGTTATACCGGCCCGGGCAGATAAGAATCACTCATGCTGTAAATTGTGCGGAAGACCTTAAAGGCCCTCTTCCATCACAGAGAATCGGTGTCTTAAAGGGATTAGAAAAACTTTTCCATTTTTTTTCAAAAACAGCTCCACCTTTGTCCACAGGTTGTGTTTGGTATTGCAGGTTAGGTTCATTTGCTTTTATGGAATTAACATGTAATGTCAGACGCAGCCATTAATAGGTGTGGCGCCATTTATGGAAGAAAACAAACATGTGTTTCTAATACTGTCCAAAAAAAAAGGGAGCGGTTATCATATCTGTTCAGTTCTAAGTGATGTCTCCTAAATATATTGGAAAGAAATCATAAAGCAGTGAATTCTGGTGAATATTGTCCCAAAAAATGGGATTATCATATCTGCTAATTTCTAAATATCTCCTAAATATTGGGATGAAATCATAAAAAGGTGAATTACACCCCCAATATAGAGGATGTACTATAAAGGCTAGTGACTAAAGAACCCTTGTGGGGTAAAGCTCAACACTGAAAATTGATGTCCCAGATACCATAGAATAGGGCTCTTAAAGGCGATTTCAAAAACATTGATGAATGTTTTTGATCTCAAAACCATTGATCTTCAAGAAACAGCGCCACTTATGTCCACGGGTTGGATCTGGTATTGCACTTAACCAGCATCTTATAAACTGGGCTAAACTGCAATCTACCGATCTCTCCTTAGCAGCCAATGAGAGCTGAGTTTTCGTTTAGTAGTTTAAAGAAATAAAAGCTGTGCTCTGATTGGTTGATATGGGAAACAAAGACGCCCCATTTATAGACAGTTATGTGCTGGTGAACCCGGTGACCTTGAATGGGTTCTTATATCACCCACTGTTACCAAATTAGACATCGGGGCTAAATTCTGAAATAAAATAGTTTTTAATATCCCCAGGGGCTACGTAGCCTGATAACGTTATGGATATACCCGAGACAAATATACGTTTACGTGCCGGATCCCCCTCAAGTATCCCGACCGTTGTTAGTAATGAAATATGTGGTGACGGCGGCTTCGCTTTGTGACACTTTTTGTTCCGGTATGGGTTTGTTCGGATGACTATTGTGTTTTTTTTTTGTGTATTGATGGGCCGAGCGGCTGACAGCGTTGTTTATCTCGGCTCTTTGTCTCCGCCCCGCAAGCTGCTCCTGACTTTATCAAATTACTTCTACCAAGTCCCAGGGCACCATCAACATTACTTCAAATCTGTCACAACTGGCATTCTGCGGGCGTGCTTGAAAGGATGGTTAACAGGTCTGATCGTTGGCACAGATGTGTGACATAAACAAACAAATCTCTTCCGCAGCCTTTGTTAATTCTTCTATGGCTGCTGGAGAGATGTAAGAGGAGGAGAAGGGGCTGGGAGGGAAATTAGCAGGATATCGATACCCACCATCACCCCGTCTGTCCTGAGATTGAGCTGCACTTCTACGGGATTTTGGTTACTTAGACAAACAATAGGGTCGTATAAAAGGGCCATCTCGGAGAGCTGAGACTGTCATGAATTTAAAGGGGCAATAAAGTGTAAAAAAACCCTCTTGTATAGAAGCGTCGGGTGTAGGCCGGGGGGAAGGGGGGTCATTGTGTAATTTAGACTCTTTTCAATACTTGGATGTCTTATAGTCATGATATAATCCATAATATCCATAATGTGTCCTATTCCTACGAATCATGAGTCATTTTTTTGGATTTATGACACACGTTCTTAAGAATTTTGGAAGAAATGAATAAAACATTTGCAGAATTAGGAATAATCCTTGACAGAAATGGTCAAAAACAGCCACTTCGGACTAGATTTATTTGATATTTATTCTTCCGTCCTAAATAAAGGAAATCCTTCCTTTCCAAAAAGTTTGGGAGTGTAGTTGGGAAGAAAACACTTTAAGTTGACCTACCACAATAATAGCGCAGAATTTATCAGATGGACAGATTTTGGTTCCAACATTCCAATAATGTGTTTGTCCAAATTAAATTTTCATTTTAGTCTTGTTTATGATATCAACAAGCTTTTGGCAGAATCGGCCAACACAAAGAAGGATCGATCCTGTCGGATTTCAACATGCCCCATCCTTTATTCCCAAAGACGCTAGGACTCTACTAGAGTTGTTAGACTCCTCTCTCTGAAAACACATGCACCCTCAGCTGACAAGAACATTTGTAGGCCAAAGAATGGTTTTAGAAAAGGAATGGTCACCTTAATACCCTTTTTATGAACATGGTTGGGTCAACACCATGTTAGAGGTGAAGACATAGCCTTAGACTATTAGTATATTCTCCCCGGATTGATACAAGAGGTTTGAATGTTATGAGAAGATGTGTCTGAGTGATCCTTATTTTCTGTACTTATAAGTGATCCCTTCGCTCCTGAGTATCACATCTCCTGCGGATACACTTTCCATTGTATTCAGGGGATTATATCCAACACTTTCCCTGCTTCGGATTAAGCTCCTGTAATCCCACCATGGAAATTCAACCACCCAGACTTAGCCGGCTTCTGCCTCCGCCGCCGAGCATCTCGTAGAACCCAGAAAAAATGATGTGTAATCAGGTGGAAAATTCCGCTATTTGCATCCGTGCAACAGATAAATCAACTTTCACTTCCCTCGGAGACCGGCAGCAGCAGCGAGCGCGGCCCAGGGCGAGATTCACACTCTTATTAACCCTTTTTCTGCCATCGTGCCAGGCATGCCACTCATTGCACTGTACTAGATCCAGCATCAAATCATCCGGCAATGCTATGTTTTGATAAATTTGCCTTTAATTATGTGACAATGATACTATAGCGCCTGAAGAAGGGATCGGATCTTAAACATGTAGTTGTATACAGGAAACTAACACTACAAATCCAATTCTCCGTCTTCTTCATTGCTTGACGTATATGACGTATATGGATTATACTCTGTATGTATGTTATTGATCAGTTGTAGAACCTGTCATTTACATCTTTGGCGCTGCATCTTCCATTGGTCATAATACATTTGAGTAGAAGCAATGGGTCTACTATGTGCACTATGGGACAGGAGGCAATGTAAGGTCTATTATTAACCCATGCAAATTGAATGCAGACAGCCCGAGCTGAGGTTGTGACAGCGGAAGGCCTGTGCGCTGATAGGAAGGGCCTGTGATGGATGTTACACTGCACGCTTCACAGGCTGTCTGTTTACTGGTGCAGGGACAGATGGATCGGCCAAAGGGATCCCCAGATGTGTCACTTATCAATGTAAAACTCTTGTTTAACAGGTCGTACATGGCTGCACAAGCCAACAGACAGCCTTTCAGGTGTCTTCCTGCTCTCAGAACAGTTCCTCTGCAAGAAAATGACCCCCAAAATAAATGTAGAAGAAGTTTTTCATCATGTGTTATGAACTTGTGCAGGCTCCGTTACAGGGTCTTCACTGAAGGACCCCCAATAAACCTATAGCTCAAGATAAGGGCTTTGCAAATAACAAGTGAATGAAGAACTCCAGGAGAAACTCCTGGTTCATGTGTCTCCTCCTGCTTAATCCAATGTCCAAACTTGGGCACCAAGTAAAGTATTGAGTATATAGGCCATCAGAACCAGTGATGTCCTCATAACTTGTGATTCATAACCGTGTTCATCTGTATGGGGTGATTTAACTTAATGCTGGCCCTCAAATTCAAAGGTGGCCTTGACAGCAAATGATCTGGAGGGGTACATGGACATCACAAAAGGGCACACTCAATCTGAGCTAGAACAAAGTGCTCCTACTTTAGCCAGCTGTAATACCACATCTTCCCTCTAGTGGCCACTGCAGATAAATGACTAGAGGTGGTAAATTTCGATCTCAATGGGGCTCATTTACTTACCCGGTCCTGTCGCGATCCCGTGGCGCGTTGTCCAACATAGATTCAGGTTCTGCCGGGATTCACTAAGGTCGTGCGCCCGATATCCAGTAGGTGTCGTTGCTGCGCTGAGGTCCGCCGGAGTTCACCTGCTTCTTCTCGGTGCATGTGAGTGCTTGATCTTGCGACACATTTTGTTTTCTAAATTCTGCGGGTTTTCCGAATCCGTCGGGTTGTACGATGGCCACGCCCCCGATTTCTGCCGCGTGACAGCCGGCACGATTGCCACAAAATCCGATCGCGTGTGCCAAAGTCCCGGCAGAATTCGGGGCAAAACGGAAAAATTTGGGAAACCCAACGAAAGTGCGGCTGCGGAACCCTTAGTAAATGAGCCCCAAAGACTTGAAGTGACTTCAGGGGTGGCTGCTTTTAGTGAAGGGGTTGCATTGATTAACTTTTATGGTTGAGCTAAAAGTAGGCATGACATGGGAATTAAATGGATTTTCTACTTTAGAGAAATGGTTGATATCATGGACCCTGCGTATGATGATGATGGGTATGTAAAATCCTGTAATGGACCATACTGTCTACAGATGGTTCTCAATCATCAATGAGGAGTCAATTAAAGTATCAATCTCCAGTGTAATAACTAGATTGATTCTTAATAATTTACACCAACTCCAATGACATTTTGTCATTAAAGGACAAGTAGATGAAAAAAACCCCAGCATTTATGGAGGTGACTTGTCAGACACATTTTTCATACATGACCAAAATGTTTCCCATCCGTGTAATGGATCTTTACTGCAAATGAGCATCCAGGAAGTAATTCCCTGTCACCGCTTACTCCGGCTATACGCGACTGGCGTCTGAAAGACATTATTGGCTCCAGCAGATAATTACAGCTCCTGACTCCCTGATCCTTCCCTATGGTCCTTGACCTCTGTCTAACACTAATAAAGGGATCGATGGATAAGGAAGAGCCCCCCCTGCTGGGGATGTTTGACAATAGCAACTATGGAAGTGCAAAGGTAGAAGTTACAACCAAGCTATGGCGCCCGAGGGGGCCTTAATGCCCCTCTGGTTGGGTAGGAGGGAGGGGGGGGGGAGCTACTTGACACAACTCTTTAAGTGTACAACCCGTTAAAATAAAATTACTTCTATCATTCTCCTGATTCGATGAGCCTTAAGCCAATACTAGCTGCATAAATAAGACACACAGGTCAGGGGCGGCAGGCTAAGGATTTTAGGATTAATAACACTGTGGGTGTATAATGATGACTCGCACAAAAACCTTCACGATGTTCCCAGCGTCTGCTCTGTGCAGGTACACAGAGTACACAATGAGGCTGCTGTTATACCGCTCCCGCGTGTGTTTATACAGAGATTCATTTTTTTTTTTGCCTTTAACCCATAGTCACATCTACCGCAATAGTGTGTTAATTATTAATCATCATATTTTCCCTGATTAAATATTATAATCGGCGTCCTTTATCACACACACACAGCTGGCAATGTTTATCATCATCTATGACTTTACTTCTGTCATGGGAACCGTTAGGGCAAAAAATGGGGGGCCAGGGACATAGAGGAGTATAAATAACTGAGGTTACTCATTAGGGATCCCCCTTTCTATCTGCTATGATGGTATGTCTATGTTAGATGACCAGCCCCAGAGTAACTGCTCTATCTTCTACAGCAGTAGCCCCGCCCCTGAGGAACAGCAGGTCATGTTTTATGCTGTAAATGAGCCCAGTATTTAATTAGGTAAAGAAGAGAGCAATGCACCACATCAACAGAGGAATAGCAAACTGCTGGACACTTTAGAAAATTCTGTACTAAGAGTATTGGTCAATTAATATGGGAAATGGGGAATATGTCTTCTGTTCCAAGATGGTTCTGCAACCTGTGTACCCCATCAGATTACACATCTACTCACCTTGATATATCATTTCAATAAGTACGTAGCAACATAATTAAATATTATATTTTGAGTCTTTGATCTCACACACAGCTATTAGTGATTATCAGCATCTTACTTATCTTTACTTATGCCATAGTAACCATCAGGGCAAGCACATGGTTACAATTATGTGTAAGTATCATACTGCTTTCAGGACTTATTGTGGCACCTATCTTAATGAATTTGCAAAAATATGGAAAAACCCAATGCTCCAGGGACAGTATCACAAAAAAAGAACATGTACTCTACTTTGGATTCCGGTTCTTAGGGGGTCACTGGATCTGCTTCATCCAATGAGAGGCCTCCACAGACCAGAGGGAAACACTGGAAGTGAAGTCGCCTGGAGCACAATTGACATCCTGCATCTGAGGAGGCCACTCATTGGATGAAGTGTGTCCCATGCCCCTCTGGAACTTCTGTTCAGGTGCAGGGCCCATAACCAAAAATACAAGACCACCAGTAGTACTGGGAGCCAGAGCAGGGTAAGTATATGTTCTTATTTCTTATAAACCCAGCCCCATTGTTCCTGGAAGACCCCGTTAACACCTACTAAAATGATTAGATGATAATTAGATGATCAGCCCCACAATAGCCTCTCTATCCTCAGTAGCCCCACCCCTGAGGATCATTGATATCTGATTCATGGTTGTTATGAGCTCTGATAACAAAATGTAGAGTACGGCTCATCTGGGTCTATCATAACCAGATGTACATAACAACATCATGTAAATTTAGACTCTTTTTTCTAACATATGCCAGATGATGACACACTGACAATGCTTATCATTATCACGCTGTAAAACACCAACAACAAGACAGATAAATGCAGGTACACAAACGACTTCCCTACTTTCTCAAGAATTTCTGAATACTTAATGTCCTTAGAAATAGATTTTTTTTTTCTCGTAAAAACTTCAGAATGTTTCGGTAATAAGTCACCGGGAATGCACATCCCTTTGTAATATTTACTGTTTAAATAATTCATCGGCAGAGGGATAAAAAAAAAAATCCTCTCCAGGCTGTGGTATCTGCAATTAATTATTCATTAATAACTTGCTAATTGCACCAGGCTGCTGAAACCAGAAATTCAAGGGTGGATTTGGAAAAAAAAATCTAAAATTCTTCAAAGCTAATTTTTTTTTTCTTCTTTCTAAAAACGCAGCATGACTGGTGGAGTTGAACTATTTAAATCTGATAGCAAGCTGTAATACAGAGACTGTAAAGATTTTTTTGTAAATAGGAAGAGATTAGCGGACCCAATGTTTCCATTAGGGTTCAGGGTCGGACTGCGCATCCGGGCATATTCCCAGATTGACGTCCCAAAAGCCATTCTGGAAAATTAAAGGTCCCAGCAACTAGTCATGGCTATGATTGGCCCAGGGGCACCTGGTCAATCATAGCCTTGGCCAATCATAACCATGGCAAGTTGTAAGAGGCCTCAGTTTGCTGGATTGGCTGTTTAGCTGCCAAACCGGCAATATATGTCCAAGCTGCGTGGGCCGAACCCAAACCCAAATGGAAACATCAAGTCCGCTTGTCTCTACTCATAGATGTTTCTACTGAATGTGTATGAATAGTAGATTTATAGATGATTTTGATAGATAGTCCTGCCCAAGAGGAATTAAAATATTTGCATAAACCCCACCCCATTCCAGTCCAAGACTTGACGAATTTGCCTAAAAATTCAGGATAGAGGTGACAAATTCTTTACTGTTGATGGTGTCATTCAATTGCAGTGAACCAGTTATGATACTGATGCATAGATAGGTGTTTTTTGACACAACTTGATGAGTTGGGTCCTAATTTAGGGGGCCCAAATACCATGTTCACACTTTATGGGGGCCTACTATTGGATCACAAAGACATATCACTTCATTTTTATACACTTACACAGAAGGTTTTTACCTTAAAAAGACAGACCCTACCCAAAAAAGAGGGCATTTCCAGGAGGCTGTGCTTGGAGGCAGAGCTTATATGCTTCAGTTTTTCCAATGAATAGTTGATTTATAAAAATGGTACCAAAATTGCCACAATTTGGTGTGGCTTTCCCTGTAGATTCTATCCAGATGTCTTTGTGTGTGAATGTAGTCTTAGCAGTTGTGTGCCTATGTCCTGGCAGAAATGGCAAAAAAGATGGACTTTCACCTTAAAAAAGTCCCTGTTTATATGAATGATGGAAACCTGAGGAGAATCCATCAGGTTCAATATAAACAGGATTATGATCAGCCCTATGGGGGTTACTTGTTTGAGAACCACTGCTGTGCCGCTGACCCGTTCTCTTACATTACAAAAGTCTCAGTTACTTAAGTCCAGACAAAAAAAAAGAGCCACACAAAAGACTAATGGCTCAATTGAAACATCTTCAGACATAACATTTCAATGGCGATAACCATCAGCGTCCCGCGTCAATCCTAGCATAGACAGAATGTCACCTGTCAATCAAAGCCGGGGCCGGCCAGGACAGATTAGGCCTGAATAGGGCAAGAGAAAAGAGGTTTGTCTGCCCAAGCAAAAGCCGTATGTATCTCCTTCATTCATTGAACCACAATACAGAATGTGCTGAATAGGTGGCATGTATCAAGTATTAGAAGCCTCCCTCCCCATCCTTAAGAATTCTGGGTCATATAGTCCCACGGGACGGAGCGGCAGTAAGAGTCCAATATACCTATTCAAGTCACTTGTACAGAGAAGAAATATTATCTCACTTTTCCTGCCCTATTTTTCTCTACGGAGATCAGACTGGAGGGATCTGCTGATGGCGACTAGTGATTTGGGCATAAGGCCTGTGTCTTTTTGTCATAGTCGGGGGCTGGCGGGGGACGGTCATGGGGGGCACATGAAGATCTATTTACATTTAAATAGAAACGCACCATTCGAGGGCTGATAAGGAGCATTTGGTCCATATAATCTACTAATTTACAAGACAACGGATTTGGGGTGAACGGGGGTGGGGGGGGGGGGTCGGGGGCTTCTCCAGTTCTGTGGTACAGATTAATATCTTCAACACATTTGATGGATTTAGACATATTTTTGTATAACTTGTGCCATGCTACTGATTGCATTTTAGAAAAGCATCATAAAAAAACAAAGTGGCTTGCAAAAGTAATTCCATTACAGAAATATCCATTACTAGGAAGCATAACATACATAACTTTCTATAGACTTACCATTCAGGAGTATGGGAAAGCTTGGTGGTAGCCCACATGATGACTGTTATACACTGCTTACAATTCAAGACCATGGCCAACAGATATAGAAATAGATGGTAGAAGGTGGGATTGGGTTAGATATAATTAGATAGATAGATAGATAGATAGATAGATAGATAGATAGATAGATAGATAGATAGATAGAAAAAAATGATAATCATAAGATTGATTGATAGATATGAAATAGATAGAAAGACAATAATAAAATAGATAGATCGATAGATAGATAGATAGATAGATAGATAAATAGATAGTTCCTGTGCCAAATTATCTGTTATGCTACATATTGTGGAAAGAGAAAGAAGAAAGAAAGCAAGGGATTGATATGGATGGGCATAAATAGATAAATACATGGATGGATAGATAGATAGATAGATAGATAGATAGATAGATAGATAGATAGATAGATAAATGTTCAGATCCATTGTGAATTGTGAATTCAAGTGCGATGTTTCGGGGATGTCTCACCTTTATCAAGACTCGCATTACTGAAACGTTGCACTTGAAATAGAAGAATTCAGAAGAATTCTTGGATGTGAAACTTTTGAGCGCTACTTGTCTTACTGTTATTATTTAAAGGAGGTCCCACGCCAAGACCTGCAGTTTTTGCACCCACCCTATTGGGATAGCGAACACAGTCCTGCATTTTTTTTGTCCTTTTTGAGATAGATTGAAGATCAATTAGCTGGGTACATGGATAGATAGATAGATAGGTATGAGATAGATAGATATGGTATGAGATAGATAGATATGAGATAGATAGATATGAGATAGGCAATTAGATGGATACATGGATGGACAGATAGATATGCTTGTACTGCCACTATTAATGACTTTAACGCTCCACCATGAAAAACATTCACCTTTGATGACATTACAGAATAAACACATTTAACAGCGTGTTAACTTGCTGAAGTATCATTTTCGACGACCTCATTAGTGTCACTTAATTAAAACTTCTTGCTCTTGACTTTGATGTTGGTGCTGGCAAAAAAATTGGAAAAAAAGGGATGAGGCAAATTAAAAAAAAAAAAATCCGAAGAGGGGAAGAGGCAGGAGGCAGCCAGCGAGAAGCGGAGAGCGAGGGAGGGTGGGCCGCAACAGATAAATATCAGAGGCTGCTAATGAATACCAATTATGGACCTTTCTCCCTGCAAACACACAAGAGATAATCTAAAACACTGCAACTTTTTTAATCAAAAGCATAATCAGCCGGCCGAAAATTTACCTTTTAATAATCTCTAATGTTTATTGATCAATTAAAGCAAAATATTGTGTTTTTGTTTGAGTTTTTTTTTTCTTTCCACATGGACATTAAAAAAATAATGAAATGCTCAGCACAAGAAAAAGCGTAATAAGCGCTAATTAGCAAAAGCCGATTCTCAACATAATATGATAATTAGGCGACGAGCTGGGCTATGGCGCATTGTATTTTTCTGACTTACGTCTTTAATATGGGGTTCAGATTGTAAGTGGGAGCTGTTTTGTCATTACAGGCAACGCATGCTTCTTCAAGAACGCACCAAGAACGGACCAGGAACACACCATGTGACAGCACCTAGAGGCCACGCTCACATTTTGGTAGTGTTTTAATTGCGTTTTGAAACACATTACAACAGCTGAGGAGAGTTGGTTTGCCTGATTACATTACTGTTAACATTTGCGTTTACAAAAGCATCATAAACGTGATGTTAATGTATATGTTAACAATTAACATGTGTTTTGTTAATGGATGTGTTAACATAGCATTAACAAATGTAAACAGTAATGTAATTAGGCAAATCACCTCTCCTCAGTGTGACAGCACCCCTAGGGTGCTGTCACATGTGGCGTTTTGAACACGATTTTTGGCCTGTTTTTAAGCAGTCCGTCAAAAAACGCATGCGTTTTTGAAACCTCATCTGTTTTTGACCAGTTTTAATTAAGATAATTGGTAAAAATTGGTCAAAAACTGATGCGTTATAACGGACTGCTTAAAAACTGACCAAAAACTGGTACAAAATGCCATGTGTGGCATCACCCTCAGATTTCACATACAAGGCCATATCGCTGCATCTGTTCCTAATTGTTCATAGCGGTAATAGGACACACTAATAATTTATAGGGTCGCATATTAATGTTACAATGCGAATTTCGACTGAAAATATTGCTTATATGGAGAATATTTACCTCATACATTGCACCACTACATACTAGGGAATCCATTTGTCACTGTGAAAAAAAGAGGCCCAAAACTGACTTTTATCTAAAATTGTGTGTATAAAAGATGAAATGAAATTTGCTCTTTATTATAATTTTTACTTTTGATAGTCCAGATGATTCCAATGCGTACCATATTATGAATCACCTATGAACCTGTAGCTGGTGAAATGATGGCAGCCATTTTGTGCAGCCTTGTAGGATTTACATATACAAATGGTGCCTGTTTGTTAGGGCACAGGCAGTGAATTATTGCCTGAGGGAGGGTAACCTCTTCAAGTCTGTGCGCTATACCTGAGGGAATACGCAAAGCAGCTGAGCTCCTGTTTTTTTTTCCCCTGGAAGACGGAGTTTGTGCTAATACAATGTGGGCAGCCCAGTGTCATTATGAACACACAGCACATACAAATATGTGTAAATGTCAGACCCATCTCCTCAGCCACTTATCCTGTCAGGCCCGGGACTCCTTTAATGCCGGTATTGGAAGTGTCAGAGGGCAGAAAAGAGAAGAAAAAAAAACAGACAAAAGGAATAAAAGGAATGAATTCATTTTAGGGAAGGTTAAATGTGGAAATGTTACAGGCTATTTACAGGCAGGGCTGTGGTGAGGGAATACGCTATATACACACATCAACACATGGCGGTACAATACAAAATTCGGTCTTATTGGCGTATTCATAGTATGTCACTGCTGTGGACATTAATTGGCTGCGAATGTGACCCAAAAACAAGCAAAATATCACCACTGCCATGCAACAATGAACAAATAAAGATTTTGTAAATCTGCCCCAATAATAATAATAATTACTTTAATAATAATAATTCCTTTATTTATATAGCGCACACAGATTGCGCAGTGCTGCACAGAACTCACCAAATTGGCCCCAATGGGACTCACAATCGAATCAACCTACCAGTAAGTTTTTGGAGTGTGGGAGAAAACTGGAGGACCCAGAGGAAAGCCACGCAAACATGGAGAAAACATACAAACTCTTTGCAAATGTTCACCCTGGGAAATGAACCCATGACCCCACCGCTGAAGGGCAGAAGTGCTACCCACTCAGCCACCGTGCTGCCCGAAGTCTTTGATCAAATGCTTTAGTAAAAAATTTCATTAAAAAATTGCAGTGTAGCATTGGGATGCATAAAAAACGACCGCCACTATTCAGATTAGATAAATATTTCTAGGAACAGCGCCACATTTGTCCACAGGTTGTTTACGGTATTGCACCTCAACCCCATTCTCTTTAAAACTGCTGCAATACTGCATTACACAATATGAACAGCATGGTCACAGTATGTGAATGAAGAGAATGACCGCTATCAATGTTTTTTGTTATGAATAGACTTGTTCCCAGTGGATAGGTAATAAATATCTGATTTCTCAGTGTCTGACTGATTCTCACATGCAAAATAGAGCTTAGATGCTTCATTCACTTCTAAAAACAGCCGCCAATACCTCCCACTTACCATTCCGCCCAACTTTTTATAATGGAAAATGAAGGATACTTACCTTTCCCTGTTCCCCCACCATAGTCCAATCTGATGACAGCTCAACTGTATCTGCGCCTAGGGGACGCAGATACAGTTGAGCCCCAAGACATACCTCCTACCACCTAGGAAATTGAAAGAGACCCCAGGACTGAATCCAGAATGGTTAGGGAAGAGCTTATTCACTATTCTGTGGAAAGGGAATACATGTCTTTTACAATGATTCAATTCTCATTTTACATATATAGGATTCTTCAGTGTAGAAGAATGTCTGTAGATTAATAACCTATACTTCAGAAAACAAGAAAAGTGTATATGACCAAGGCTTTGCTTCTGTTGCTGGGGACCTCTCTGGGATGCATAGAGTTAAATCCGTGTATTGGAATTTGTAATGAAACAATTCTGTTGTTCTCAGCTTATTCTGAGGCTCGCTGGTTTTCAGCCTCACCTGGTGGAAAGTCAGCAGTTTTACTGGGAATATACTGGGGGGGGGGGAAGGGTCCTGTTTCTACCGTCATTGGTTTGGAGCCTGTCATAAAAACTTTAATGCATATATAAACATATACAACATTAGGCTGCGTCCACATTTTGCACATGGATTTAGTTCAGGCTCCCAGAACTTTCTCATAACAGGTCCATAGAACACTAATAGCCCAAATGTATACAAAGCCACAGCCTGGTCTTACAGATCCCTGGACAGAACCCAATGGACCACATTTACAAATAGAGAGTCTGAATGTAGACTAGACAGTTTCAATCTGGTGCATCCTAACATAGTCTAGGTCCATTTATACATCTACTTAGTTGGCATTATCTTATGCCAAAATGTGGAATCAATTTGGCACAGTTTGGTGAATTGAACCCTAACCATTATGTTAAAGCCACACCTTTTTCTATATATAACCACATCCCTTCTCTGTCAGGTCCACAACCTTGATCTGCGACTATATGTACTAAAATGTGGCAAATTGCGCCATTGTTTGTATTGTACGTGAAGATTCAATTGCATGTATTAAATCTTCCTTTCTAATTTGTATACATTTTTAGCATTAAAACATAACAAAATATTAAAATATAACAAGTACCCTCCATTCTTTTACTTATTCCCCCATATGGTTTCTTATAAAATGGCCAATAACTCCTTCTGGGAAGCTGCCTGTGAGTCACAGACTTGCCCACCTCAGTGTCTCAGTTCAGGGCGGTGGAAGGGGGTGTGTCTGTCACTTACAGGCAGCTTCCCTGAAGAAGTCATTGGCCATTTTATAAGAAACCATATTGGAGTATGAGTTATAGAATGGAGAGCACTTGTTATGTTTTAATATAGACAGTTTTCTGGGATGAGGGCTGCCTTAGAGGACATGCTAAAAATGTGTTCAAATTAGAGGGTAAGATTTATTATATAAATACTGAATTTCTTTACGAAGGCCATTTTATAAGAGACCTTTCAGATATATTCATGTCTAATCGAGAGACATATTTTATTTTCTGGACGGAGGAACACTTTAAGTGAATAATCCCAGCTGGGACAACTACTCTCATCGGGAAAGTTAGAGCAATTATTTAGATTGGAATATGTAAGAAATATGTCAGGATCACCAAGTCATCGCCATCTAGCGCCCGGAGCCTTTAAGGAGTCAGAGCAGATTTGAAGACGTTTGTTCCTTTTAGCGCTCGTTCTTCGAGAAAACCTTTTCTGTCGCAGCTTCCTTTTTTTTTTTTAAATTTCTCCCTCCACCTCCTCGGAGAAATGAAAACTTAATTCAATAATAAATGAGCTTAAGGACTGCAGAAGAGTCACTTAACTTAAATCTTTCTGTAGAGGTTCCCACTTAGGCATCCTGAAGGACAGTAAATCTCGCTGGAGGATAAGGAGGGGAGGGAGGCAGGGGAGCAGACGTTACAGCTTCGGGAGAAATAGGGATTGTCTCGGGCTGTCAATATTCATGCTCAGACGAAGGAAGAGCTAGCCAAAAATCAAGCAGACTCAATCAATTTACAAGAGCAGGATACTCTAAGCATCATTGCTAGATATTGACTCCTCAAAAAAATCTTGGATGAGTTTAAGGAACTCACTGCAGATAAGTGAGAGACCTACTGCAAATAGATGCAACCATGATGGTTATAGGTAGAGTAGACTGAACATTCGGTTCTGTGTCCTGAATACATATCAAATGGAGTTTCAAGTATCCTCTGTGGAAAGTTAGAACATTTCTCCACTCACTTATCACCAGTAGTGAATTATAATATAAGCAGTTTGGGCCCAGAGTCTTCTAGGTGGTCACCCAAACCACCCACCAAAATTTTATTCTTCACCCATGAAATCCCTGTACATCTGTTCCTGCCTGCAATACACATGTACACAAGAACCATTTCAGGACCTTTGAAGGTCCTCTAAAGGTCCTGAAACCACAGAATGAAAGCAGGCAGAAGGGACACATCCTCCATTCCCCAATCTTAATTCTAGTGCCTTATGAAGTGAATTCCAGACTTGTCGGGGCTATAATATTCATCTTTGTCTCTCCTTATTTGGTTTATAACTCAGAAATCCCACTCGGCTCAGATTACAGAGAAGTCTATGCAGAGGGGAGGCGGAGCAGTGAGTCACAGCAGCTAGGTTTCCACCCAGAGGGAAGACTACAAATTCTGCAGATGGGAAAACTGCTAAATAATGTCAATTACAAGCCATATAATGTCCACAAATTGTGTTACTTCTCCCGTACATGCTGGGCTACTGATTTCTGCTACATTTGTTTAAAGATTAGGCTGTTATTTGGATGTAAGGAAGTTTGGGACTGATGATAGTTTGGGTCCTTTTGATGTAAGTTGCCCTCTTCCAAGTCTGTAGAGGGTTAATGGCAGGAAGGTGACAGAGGTTCCTGTAAAGGATTGCCATAACCTGTGATCATTCAATGTCGCAGACAGATGGGGAAATTATAGGGTCCGTTGCAAGTCCGTGTGACACAGATGGCTTAGGGCTGCTGCGGCGGTGACCTGGACGTAGCATGTGACACATAGCGCAATGACAACATCGATCCTCTTCTCCGGACAATATTAGACTGTCTGTACTACGACTTGTAGAATTTTATATCCGAATCCGATGTCCAGCTATGTACATAGATATATACATCTAGTGCATTATCAACCCTATAAGGTCCTGTATAGCAGATTACAGAGTTGCACTGACTTTCCACGTATACAATAGATGCTTCATATAACTAGAGAAGCCCCCCTCCTCTGTAAGACCACCAGGGCTGTAAAACTAAAATTAGCATTTATAGCTTTTTTTTCCCATTTCTTGGTAAATTGCATAGTTTTACCTGTAAGTGCTAATTAAATGTGTATTATATTAAAGTTTTATTTGCACATCCAGGCTTGGTAAATAAATTCAGGTTAGAATAGCGCCACCTTCTGGATTAGTAGGAAAGGTGTGCAATGTTTGTGAGGTATTGAAACAAGCCTGAGTGCAGGATGGATACTTGTAGATTGTAGGATATTGCACTATATAGATATTTAAAAAATTATAATAATAATAATAGTGATTACAATATCAATAATTAAAATATTAGTATATAATAATTGAACCATAAAATATTAATATATATTATTTGTAAAGCGCTATGGAATATGATGGCGCTATATAAAGATTTATATATATATATATATATATAGAGAGAGAGAGAGAGAGAGAGAGAGAGAATAAAAAGAATAATTAATATTAATAATTATTAAGACTAACAAAAATGTATAATAGGAATGAACAGCAACAATAATAAAAATGAATAAAACAAAAAAAAAGAAACAATAATAAACAAAAATGTATAAAAAATTATAAAATAATGATACCATGAATTTAATAAAACTAAAGAAATGTCTAAATTTCTACATTATCTGATAAAAGTTGTAAGCACAACTATCCTGCAGGGTATGGTGGCTCTATATGTCCCTGATATTTTGGGGTCACTCTGGATGTCACATTTGGTTGAACCTTCTACCTTATGAGTTAGTACAAGGTATAGGAACACTAGCTAGAGCCTAGGACACAATAATCAGGGGTGTTGCTACACTTTTTATTATAAAATGTTGCAGAGTTTGGATCTTGTTATAGCAGCATAATATGAAAACCCCTATAAAACCGCCAAACCATACACATCCCTATATGTGTGGAGAGGATAGCTCACTGATATGTAGTCAACATCACTAATTAGGGTGAAGACACACATGGCGTTTTTGGGCCGTTTTTAGTTAGTGCGTTTTCACATCGTTAAAAACGAATGCGTTTTTGTCCGGATTTAATTGCGCAAATTCGGAAAAGCGGACAAAAACGCATGCGTTTTTAACGATGTAAAAATGCACTACCTAAAAACGGCCCAAAAACGGCCTAAAAGCGCCATGTGTGGCAGCACCCTTAGAGGGTATATGGTGTCACCCCATGTCCCTCTTGTTTCATATTAATAACCCATAGTCACTTTATTTGCACTATATGGCGACACTACACTACAGCCCCTAATAGTGTACTGAAAAAAATCCACATATTAAGTGAATACGTGAATACAGAAGAAATTCATAAAAGACTCCCTTTACTAGAAGACATTCATATCCATCGCTGGAAGGAGGTGAAACCTGGATCAAATCCCCGTGTCATCTCCTTATGTCACCTCATTTGCCACCCAAATCCAAACCACGAGGCGGAAGAGATTTGTGATTGACAAATTCGATATGCAACAGCGGCCGCTTATAAGACGGTGGCAAAATTATTCTTGTAATCATCACCCTGTAAATATATGTAGTGGGATTAGGATAATATCCATCCCCTGGACCGATCCCACCGGCGGAGTCATCGTCATTCACACGAGGTCCTGCTCTGATTATTACCCCATCAGTAATTTATTACTCCTCGTGTCCTGACCTCTGAAATATGAATAGAAGGTGATTTCACCTAGATATTGTCTCCCAGCAGCCAAAATAGCCCAATTAAAAACCTTGACACGATACCAGAGGAACAGATGCAGGTCCTAAAGGTTATTCATTATTTCTAGTGTCAGCTGTTTGCAGATCCTGGGCCAAATGAGGACTCGGATTGTTTGGGGAGAATAATCTGTGATATAAAGGTTCCGCCATTAATATAGTTAAAGGGCAGCATAAAAATACAGAAATATTAGTGTAACAATAAGTGCAGAAATATGCAAATGAGTTATTTATAAACGGGGAAAGACCCCTATACACATTTTTGGGGCAAACCTTCCAATTTTTTTAGGAATGATTGATAATCTTATACTTATAGGGGCTTTACAGTTATCCAGAGGCCATTGAACTTAACCATTTAGTCAGAGGAGATGAGTAAATCATCCGAAATTTGCTTCATTGAAGCTTAGCTGAATGTATAAAAATGTTTTGGGTCTGAAATTATTCAGTCTAAACCGATGTTGATCCATATGTTCTGGAAACTAGTATATAACCCTTTCTAGTGCTCATATTTGGTTACTTTTATTTTTTTTTTATTTTTCTGCATCTGTCCCCCTTCCCTAACCTCTGGGATGATTGATAGCAGTAGTACTCAAAGTTTTGGATTTCATTTTGTGCCTGGGACATGGTAGATTTGTACCAAGTCTCCAAATTAACTACCGGTAATAGATTTGCTCATCTCCCACCAGCAGGGGTATAACTTGAAGAGTTGCAGAGGAGCCTCAAGGTCTTATACAAGTCATGCATTGAGACACAGGAATTGTGTGGCTAGGACTTGCTCTCCTTTCCCCCACTGGTAATAGGTGCACACTTAGCCAAACTGAGTATGCATGTGTATGCAGGCACTGCAAGGAATAGCTGACAGCCTAATAAGCTTTTAAAGGTGTGTGGGCACCTTAACAATGAAGGGTACCATGATCATTCACACCCTACTAATAAGGGAGAGCTCTCAGAAAAAGTGTTACACAATGTTAACAAACATGTGAACACTGGGGCAGATTTACTTACCCGGTCCTTTCGCAATCCAGCAGCGCATTCTCTCCGGTGGATTCGGGTCTTCCGGCGATTCACTAAGGCAGTTCCTCCGACGTCCACCAGGTGTTGCTGCTGCGCTGAAGTCCGCCGAGGTCCGCCGGAGTTAACGATCCATTGCTGGGTGAAGGTAAGCACGTGTCCAGCGACACTTTTTTTTTTTAATGCGGCGGTTTTTCCGAATCCGCCGGGTTTTCGTTCAGCCACGCCCCCCTGATTTCCGTTGCGTGCATGCCGGCGCCAATGCGCCACAATCCAATCGCGTGCGCCAAAAACCCGGGGCAATTCAGGGAAAATCGGCACCAAAAAACGCGAAAATCGGCGCCATAAAAACACGATTCGGGCCCTTAGTAAATGACCCCCACTGTGTTTACGTAAATGCAAGTTTAACATGGTGTTGTTGGGTTGCATTTACAATGCGTTAACAAATGCACTGTGTGAACGCACCCTGAGAATGTTAGTGATAAATTATGGGAGGGAGGACATCTGTGTCAGGCAAACATAGCCTCTTGATGTCAAGGGAGCTGCCTTACAAGGTGGCTAAAAGAGGCGTGTTTTTCTTTATTCTATCCTGGAAAGCTTGGAATATTTTCCCAGAACTCCCTTAGTGGAGCATCCATGGCTAGAAGACTCCACACGCCTACACGGTGGCCTTACCCTAGGCCCGACCCTAGGTAAAAGTAAGGATACAGTAGACTGCATCTCTAGTTTAGTGTGCTCTCTTGCTCCCAGACCAGATTTTCAATAGACTAACGTAATGCCACTCACGTTGGAAATGCAATGTCCCTTTCAAAATATCATATGACTCAAAGAATATTTAAGAATTAGTGGTTGTCAAACCACTGAGGCCACCACTAAAGAGGTTTTGGATTGAAAAAGTATTGAAAAAGAAAGTACCCTGAAATGAAAGTGATCACATGGTGCTGGAACCCTCAGCGATCAGCTGTGATCAATGAGTTACCCTTCTATCAAGTGTTAAGTTTCTCTGCAGCACCACCACAGGGCAAGAGAAGTATTACACATCTGTGTTCTATATAAACCTGTCAGGTCCTCCATTCTTTTTATCCGCTCTCCCCTCCAGCTATTAGATGAGGGACCAGAATGTGGGAACCCCCTTTAATTAACACCATAAAACAGTATTTTTAAAACGAGTTTTCCCTTTTAATGACAAGCAAAAATTCATTACGGTTTTCCCACATAATTGGCTGCATAGATGCCATAATTAGAAGCCTCCAGTAGCACGCAGTTCATATGATCACCAACCAAAGAGATGTAAATGAGCGTTGATAGTCTTCATTTCCCGAACCATTGTTGGAAATATTAATTTGGGAATGAGCATCTCTAGTCACCCCATGTGTTTGTTACCAAGGACGGGGGTCATCTGGGAAATCACCAGAAAGGCACCCAAAGGCAGTTATTAAGGAATAGCCCTCTGGGGCACAGCAGGTGGAAGCAACTATTCTTACCACAGATGGGGCCATAGGGAGAAGGCAAAATTACAGCGGAGCCAAGGATATTCCCCATACAATATGCCCTTGTGCCGAAATTATGGAGAGAGGTTGTAGCCACCTAACGCAACCTCTTCAAAATCCTTGTTCCCCCCCCCCCCCCCCCCACACCTCTTACCACGGCATCCGCTCTCCAGAAGGGCTTCAGATCTGTCCTCGTCGCCGGCGAACAGGACACCGAAACTACACAAGTGTCATATCATCCTGTTAATCAAATTACTTATGAACTAAAATTGACAGTTTTCATTAATTATAAAGGATTATTCTAATTGCGATTCAAATTTATTCATTTAGAACAGAAGGCATTCAGTAATATTTCAGGGAATTTGCATATTAAATGGAGAGGGTCGTCCATTAAATATGGTAATGTATGCATATTTCCTTATTTTTAACTCCTGGGCCATATGCAGCCGCGACTACTTCAGCAGGTGAAAAAAAAAAAACGAAAAGAAAAAAAAAACGGAGCAGAACCAAAACCGAGGGCCGGAACACGCAGAGCACCCATGTCCTTACGTCTCCTCTGAAAAAGTCCAAAAATGTTTTTAAAAATATATATATATTTTTTTTTAATCCCTCCTCGGGCACAGCTGTTCGGGGTTGATTGAAACGCTCTGCCAAAGTAGCTGTGTGTTCATTAATTTCCTGAAGACATTGAAGTAGGCATTACGCTTTGCCGGTAGGAGTCCTTCACAGTGTCATGTGGAACAGTGAGGGGGCTAATCGTCAGCCTTGTAACATCAACCAGTTACCCCCCTCGTGCGGTGTGAACCTTTCCCCTTCCAGTGACAAATGAACCTGTCTGGAGCCCAGGCACAGACTACGCACCGGCTGCGCCGTTTCCATTACTCACGCCAACAAGGGTCTGATTTGCTGATCGGTGGAGGCAAAAAAAAAAGAAAAAATAAAATCTCACCAATATTAATAATAAGTACCTAGCCCAAGCCGGAGAGGAACATTACATAAAGGATTATTTATAGACCCTTGCTTTATCAACACCGGCGGGCACGTGTTCCTGCAATGGAGGACGCTGGAGCTTGGCTGGTGCCCAGTCCTTGTAGAGAGGAGAAAACCGCGCCGGGAAAATGGATGCAGCGTAGTGTGAAGGTGGAGGCTGTCGCAACTCAGCGCGACCTTGGGCACGCCATATATATGTCTTTTTCATATATAATATCAGCCGACGATCCTGACAGATTCACCATCCACAAAGTGCTCCTGTACAGTGTAACAGCGTGTGAATCTGAAAATAAATTAGTTGAAGCCACAGCATCCAATGAAGTGAAGAGTTTTCCTTTTAGTCACCTGAGCATAACATCTGCAACATTTCGATTCTCCGTGAATCTTTATCACGGAGATTCATGGAGAATCAAAATGTTGCAGATGTTATGCTCAGGTGACTAAAAGGCAAAATCTTCACTTCATTGGATGCTGTGGCTTCTTCTCATGTATTTTCAGATTCACACGCTGTTACACTGTACAAGAGCACTTTCCCCTCTCACTTTGTGCTGAATTTTTCTCTGCTGCAATAAGATTACATTACACAGAGGGAGGGGGAGACAGTGTAACAGACTGTGAAGCTACAACACAGAGGGTCTTTGGTACAGTCTGGCTCATTAGCCTAATTGTAAAAGTTGATGTTAGATAGAAGGATTGATTTTGATGGTAGATTTCCCTTAAATGGATGTTTATTTGTGTTGTAGCCCCCATTCTTGTGATCACTGGGAGTCAGAAGATTGGGGGTCCATGAATGCTGCATTCAATTTATGAGACCATTTTGGATTTCCCATACAAGTTCCTTGCGGACCCAAATTGGGGGTCCTTGTGGCTCCCTGTAGTCAGTTCTTAAGGTATTTCAATATCCTCAGTAGCAGGATAGAAAGATTTGTCAGGTAATTGTCCACGAATGTTTATTGAGGCCTTCAAATTTTCATATTGCCTTTGGAAACCAATCAGAGTTCAGCTTTTAAACTGTAGTGTAAAAATGAAATGTGTACTGTGATTGGCTGCCGTGGGTAAAGTAACAAGGGTATTCCTGAGGAGGGCGCTACTAAGTATTGTCAGTCAGATAAGATACAATGATGAGTTCCAGAAGACACGACGGGACCAGGGAAATCATCCGTCAGTTTTGTTCTAGAAAGTGATTTAAGTGGAGACAAAACATCCAGGTAGTGCGGAGATTAGCAGGTAGTTCTGCATCAATTATTCATGGAGACAAAGAAATAACATTTAAATAAAATATAGGCCTTTACAGGGAAAGTCAGCACTTTGAGAGGCTCGTAGCCTTGTGTGATTCGCTGCTCGCAGGATACAGCATCTCCGTGACCCCATCACTGGAAGTTCAGAGGTGAGAAGTTTCACTCCAGTAATGTAGATATGTACCCACTGAGAGAGGTCACCCCCAACCACAGAAGGAAGGGCCGAATATAACAGAGATGGAGGATACCTAGTAACTAAAGTATCTATCTAATTATAAATCTGTCCAATTATCTATCTATCTCATATCTATCTCATATCTATCTATCTATCTATCTCCTATCTATCTATCTCATAGCTATCTATCTATTACCCCGTCCCGCCACTTCACCGCTTGCCTTGCCCTCCATTACACCCCTCCACGAACACTTGGCATGGAGGTGGTGTAATGGGTGAAATAGGTGCAATTGTTTATTTAGGGCTTGTTTGCTGGGTTTCAGGCAATCCATACAGCATTTGTATCCAATATATTTATCCAAATCTATCTATCTATCTATCTATCTATCTATCTATCTATCCAATTATCTATCTATCTATCCAATTATCTATCTCATATCAATCTATCTATCTATCTATCTGTCTATTATCTATCTAATTATCTATCTATCTATCTATCTATCTATCTATCTATCTATCTATCTCATATCTATCTATCTATCTATGATCTATTATACATCTATGAAACATTCATCTAATCATGTATAACCTATCTATCCCAATAAATATGTAGCTATAAATCTGTTTGTATTGTACACCTCACTACCCCCACCTTCGCTTCACTTGTTGAGAATACAACCACCAAGCTGCAGTGAACACTGACACATCGGTTCTGCCAATGCAGATTTGTAGAACATTTGGTTCCTGTGGATCACTGGGATGTAATTACTACAGTATCTATTGGATTATGGATTCATTATCGGGGTAGGGGTATATACTTATACATGCTCCCACTACTGTTTGGACACCATATATCAGTTATGTCTTGCTGTGACACTATGTATATCCCTGTAGTATCAGACTTGCCTGCTATACCCTCAGCGCCCCCCGCCCGCTCCCTCCTCCCCACTAACAACCCCTATTCAGAAATTATATGTGTTGGAGTATAACTACTGTTCCAGGCGACCCCCCGCTGTGATAAGTAATATCTACTCCGGCAAATCATCTTAAACACCGATCCCTTACCTACCAGCCGCTGTTATAAATGTATGTGACTCTTCTGTTCCAGCCCCCCTTTCCCTTTAAGTTTGGGTTTAAAGCACTCAGTGGGTCTCCAGCTGCGCCATACCATAGGGGGGCCGTGATCACATTAACATTCGGCTGGAGGTTTCACTGCTAGTTTAACCCCTCTTGGTCCAGTAAGACAAGGATTAATAATCACATTGGCAGTGGAGGCTGGATGGGGGCACTGGTATTGTAGGGCTGCAGTCACACAATGCGGTTTGTAGAATTTTCCATCAGAAATACTGCGGCTATAGAAAATTAGGAAAAGTCCACATACACAGCATTTTGTGGCTTCTATAAAAGAAAAGAATACAAACGTAGGAAAATATGAGATATACATAAGATAAAGTAGAAATAGAGACACTTTGGATACAAACTGCAGATGCATTATAGATACATGTATGAAAGATAGATAGATAGATAGATAGATAGATAGATAGATAGATATGAGATAGATAGATACATATGAGATAGATAGATAGATATGAGATAGATAGATATGAGATAGATAGATAGATACATACATATGAGATAGATAGATAGATAGATAGATAGATAGATATGAGATAGATAGATAGATAGATAGATAGAAGGATAGATATGAGATAGATAAATAGATAGATAGATAGATAGATAGATAGATAGATAGATAGATAGATATGAGATAGATAGATATGAGATAGATAGATAGATATGAGATAGATAGATAGATAGATAGGAGATAGATAGATAGATAGATAGATAGATAGATAGATAGATAGATAGATAGATATGAGATAGATAGATAGATATGAGATAGATAGATAGATAGATAGATAGATAGATAGATGATATATAGATAGTCACTGTGGATAAAAACCATAACTAGGTAGATCTTATAGATATTAGATAGATACTAGATGATATAAAGATAGATAGAGATAGATAGATAGATAGATAGATAGATATGAGATAGATAGATATGATATAGATAGATAGATAGCTAGATAGATAGATAGATAGATATGATATAGATAGATAGATAGATAGATAGATAGATAGATAGATAGATAGATATGAGATAATCTTGTAGATAGATAGATAAGAAATAATCCTGTAGATAGATAGATAGATATGAGATAGATAGATAGATAGATAGATAGATAGATAGATATGAGCTAGATAGATATATATGAGATAGATAGATAGATAGATAGATAGATAGATAGATAGATAGATAGATATGAGATAGATAGGAGATAGATAGATAGATAAGAGATAATCCTGTAGATAGATAGATAGATAGATAGATAGATAGATATGAGATAGATAGATAGATAGATAGATATGAGATAGATAGATAGATAGATAGATATGAGATAGATAGATAGATATGAGATAGATAGATAGATATGAGATAGATAGATAGATATGAGATAGATAGATAGATAGATATGAGATAGATAGATAGATAGATAGATAGATAGATAGATAGATAGATAAGAGATAATCCTGTAGATAGATAGATAATCCATCCCTAAGGATAAGAATTTAACGTAAGACTCCTGGAAAACCTCCTACAATCTCATAACATTCCCGGCTCTGCTACACCTGTATATATGAATACATTATCCACACACAAGAGTATTAAACATTCCTAGGTCACTTTAACTTGTGAAATCTAGAGGGAGAGTTGGAGCGAGTGTGTGGTTATAGGAAAGGTGATGACTTAGCTTCTCTGCAAGGACAAGGTCAGGAAGACCTAGTTTTGCGCATAATATTCCCCATGGAACCATCCATGGGATTATTTTGTATTGTGACACATAAAACCAGTGATACCATTCCTGCTCCTAGTAACTAGATGTAAGTCGAGTTCTACGTTACCTCATGCCATATCATAATATTTATATTTATAATATCATTTATTATTATTTGATTGAAGAGTATTTGTAGCTATTTACAAATATTCAGAATGTCCTCTCATTCCCCCAGATAGATGGGTAGGTAGATAATTATTCATTACATAATAGAAAGATTATAGAGATCTTCTGGAAATAGAAAGATGGATATTCAATAGATAATATAAATCTTAGGTATATTAGTCTATACAGTGAATCATCTCCAGAAGACCACTTCTTTGAGAAGACCGTCCTCCCTAGAGGTGCGATTTTCATTTTTAAGTGTCCGTTCCCCTCCCCGTCCATTTATACTCTAGGGAAGCTGCTCCCCAGTATATGTATTCCTGTATATTAGTATATTTTGCAGTATATAACCATATATAAGTTTATATTACAGTATATTTTTGGCAAAGATTTAAGTAGTATATATTACAGTTTTTAGTACACATATTACAGTATATAAGTATAGTTTTCATATATAATGGTGTATATTGTCAGTAGATTGATATATATTATGGTATAGTAGTATATACAGGTAGATTAGTGTATATTACAATATATTTCGGTAGATTATTATATATTTCGGTAGATAAGTATATACTAGTGTATATTTCGGTAGATTAGTATATACTACTGTATATTGGGATAGACTAGTATATACTACAGTATATTTCTGTAGATTAAGATATACTACAGTATATTTCTGTAGATTAAGATATACTACAGTATATTTCGGTAGATTAGTATATACTACTGTATAATTCAGTAGATTAGTATATACTACTGTATATTTTGGTAGATTAGTATATACTACTGTATAATTCAATAGATTAGTATATACTACTGTATATTTTGATAGATTAGTATATACTACTGTATAATTTGGTAGAATAGTATATACTACTGTATATTTTGGTAGCTTAGTATATACTTCGGTAGATTAGTGTATACTACTGTATATTTTAGTAGATTGGCATATACTACTGTATATTTCGGTAGATTATTATATATTTCGGTAGATTAGTATATACTTCTATATATTTTGGTAGATTAGTATATACTACTGTATATTTCGGTAGATTAGTATATACTTCGGTATATTTCGGTAGATTAGTATATACTTCAGTAGATTAGTGTATACTACTGTATTTTTCAGTAGATTACTATATACTACTGTATATTTCGGAAGATTAGTATATATTTCAGTAGATTAGTGTATACTACTGTATATTTCAGTAGATTACTATATACTACTGTATATTTCGGAAGATTAGTATATATTTCAGTAGATTAGTATATACTACTGTATATTTTGGTAGATTAGTATATACTACTGTATAATTTGGTAGATTAGTATATACTACTGTATATTTTGGTAGCTTAGTATATACTTTGGTAGATTAGTGTATACTACTGTATATTTCAGTAGATTAGTATATACTACTGTATATTTTGGTATCTTAGTATACACAGTATTGTTCATGTTGCAGATACATTAGTGGTTTAATACATTCCAATAGGATTGATGTCAAGTAGTATCCAGATAATTGTGATAAATTTTGTTGGCAACTTTACGCCTCTTTTTAATGTGGCTTTGCCTAGGCAGTATTTATTGTGCGTGCTCCGCTGCCCTTTGTAATCATACATTACGTCCTCTGACAGAGCCCCATAAAAATAACTAATTTCAGTAATTATTCGGGTAGCCCATAAAACAGCCGTGCAGGGTCAGCCAGTTATCGAGACCCAAACCCAGTTTGTCAGCCTATTCCTGCAGGCTCCTGGCAGCAGGGACAGGGGGGATTAATCCTGGGCCTGAGTGATCCGTAAGCGGCGTCCTCCACCGGCCTCAATAACCAGGCCGAGCAATGGTTTTATGGCTGTTTAATAAAGCGGGAGACAAATGTTGCTCCTGTATAGAGGTGCCTGAATTACACAGTTCAGCAGCTCAATCAGCAGCACAAGGCTGGGCTGTGTTATGGAGCCAAGCGCCGCTCACCGGCCATTTCTCAGCAAGATAAATATGACAAACGCCAAGACTTCCCCTGAAGTAAATATTGTATATAATAAAGGACTCTGCCAAGGAAAGCTGAGGGATGGCTTAATCCCCGGGTGCCCATTTATAGTGGGATGTCACTCGAATGCAAACAGCATGAGAAGCTCCTCTCCTTACACAGATACCTGAGACCGATCCCTCTATGGCCACTAAATAGGGGGCGAGTGTGACCAAAATTATAGGGATGGCGGAAGAAAATACAAAACATCTCTAGAAACAATGCTGATTTATCAGGGCTTGTGTGCCTGAAATTTTGCTGTACAAGCCATGAAATTAGCGCAATTCCTGGTGGATGTGGAGGGGCATGAAATGGGGTGGCAGCTGAGTAGCCCGGCACAGGAAAGTTCCTGACAGCTTCCAATTAGGGTTTATCTGGAGGTGAGATTTCCTGATAGGTCCGACAAGTGCCGGGGAAGGGGGGGAGGTCATTAGCATAATTTACCCCAATATCTATCAATGGAGATAGAAAAAAATGGCTCCGTCCCCTGCCCAGCTTGTAGAAAGGGTGGGACATATGGAGCTCCTCCTCTAAGCCAAGAAAGGAAAGCCCTGCCCATTTTAAAAGCTCCGCCTTTTCAGGAAGTTGGGAGCTTGGATGTCAGACTATGGATGAGACTTAAACCTAATACTAATCTGACCCCATTGCTAACCCTGACCCTAATTAAAACATTTCCAGAACAGATTGTGATTCAATTCAGACCCAAAGCAAATTTTTGGAAAAGTTTCGCAAAGCCTCAGTGAATTGGATCCTAAATAATCTGCTCATCTCCACTTGAAGTATCCACATGGCCCTTGAAGTATTGGGTTGAGCCAGGGCCCACAGGAGGATCCTTTGGTACTCTGGTGGGCCAGTCCGACACTGCATCCAGCCCTACACCTGCTGTAATTGTCTTACAGTCTGTGTATGACCACCTTAACTGAAGAGGACCCCGATGTTCATCCCCCATTACCCCCCACTATGCACTCTGTAAAATAAATCCCCTAGATGTTCCCACTCGCTGTGAAATTAAGGGGTAAAATAAAAAGCGTCGCACAGATCTGGCAGCGATAAAACGCGGCCTGTCATTTCGGCTTGTTCGTTATTCCCGACACGGACAACATAAAGGCTCCTGCCTGTTGCATTACACATTTTACAACGCTCAAGCCTGACAAAGAATTTCAGGAGCTGGAAAGTATAAATCCAGATCCACAGAGAGAGAAATTGCACCGGGTAAGAAGAGATTGGCAGCTGGGGAGTTTGATCGCCAAGAAATCCCCTGTGGGGCTATTTGCAGAAGGATGAACCCAGTAGAAGACATCTCATCTCAGTAAATTAGTAGCAATGAAACCGGGTGAGTGTATGACTGCGTGCCGAGCTGATCGCGGCACAAAGGTTCTGGTGCAGGAGGAGGTTACGGGGAGACGCACATGTTTTATTTTGCTAATATTTTCCCTCTACTATTTGTGCTAATGTAAACGTGACTTCCAGGGAAATTCTACGTCTTGGCTCCGGGTCACTGAATCATAGCTCCGTCCCAGGAGACCGCAGCCTACTGCGCGGGGTATTCAGCTCTGATCTCAAAGAAGTAAGAAACACACACACAGACACATATAGCGCTATAGTTATATAGTACAATCTTTTCTTAAAACAACTCCACCCCTCCCAATACCCCTCGGGGGTCTTACCTGACAATGGCCATCCCTGTTTAATTTTTAACTAGGTGGATGCGGTTGGATATTCTCATGAGACGTAGCTTGAAGCTTGGGCTTGAGATACCTGGGCCTACGGCGCCGGTGCATAGCGCTGCATTGTAATATACTATATATACAACATGGTCTTGCCATGACCCTGTTACCTCTATAGCCACACCATTGTATCCTGAGGAATAAATAGGGAGGGGGCTTTATGATATTAGCCCCCTACCTTCCCTCCGGGAATAGCAAGGGGGTGTCGCATGCCATTAAATGCGTAAAAATTCCCATGTTCCTCAATATAAGATATACAATATAGAAGTATAATATAGTCCTATCCTATTATGTATGTCGTCAACAGTTAAAGGGATTTTCCATTTAATAATCTTACATAAATTTAATTATTTTTGCATGTTTAAAATATAGAACTATAGTCACCTTATACATCGGTTGGTGCTCTGTTCCCAGAGCTTCTAGTACACCGCCGCTCTGTACCTACCTTATATATCCACTGCTGCTCTGTTCCCAGAGCTTCTAGTACACCTCCGCTCTGTACTTACCTTATATATCCACTGCTGCTCTGTTCCTGGGGCTTCTAGTACACCTCCGCTCTGTACTTACCTTATATATCCACTGCTGCTCTGTTCCTGGGGGTTCTAGTACACCGCCGCTCTGTACTTACCTTATATATCCCCTGCTGCTTTCTGTTCCCAGAGCTTTTAGTACACCCCCAAACAGTACTTACCTTTTATATCTACTTCTGCCCTGTTCCCAGAGCTCCTAGTACACCACCGCTCTGTACTTACCTTATATATCCACTGCTGCTCTGTTCCTGGGGCTTCTAGTACACCGCCGCTCTGTACTTACCTTATATATCCACTGCTGCTCTGTTCCTGGAGCTTCTAGTACACCGCCGCTCTGTACTTACCTTATATATCCACTGCTGCTCTGTTCCTGGGGCTTCTAGTACACCGCCGCTCTGTACTTACCTTATATATCCACTGCTGCTCTGTTCCTGGGGCTTCTAGTACACCACCGCTCTGTACTTACCTTATATATCCACTGCTGCTCTGTTCCTGGGGCTTCTAGTACACCGCCGCTCTGTACTTACCTTATATATCCACTGCTGCTCTGTTCCTGGGGCTTCTAGTACACCACCGCTCTGTACTTACCTTATATATCCACTGCTGCTCTGTTCCTGGGGCTTCTAGTACACCGCCGTTCTGTACTTACCTTATATATCCACTGCTGCTCTGTTCCTGGGGCTTCTAGTACACCGCCGCTCTGTACTTACCTTATATATCCACTGCTGCTCTGTTCCTGGGGCTTCTAGTACACCTCCGCTCTGTACTTACCTTATATATCCACTGCTGCTCTGTTCCTGGGGCTTCTAGTACACCGCCGCTCTGTACTTACCTTATATATCCACTGGTTCTCTCTGTTCCTGGAGCTTCTAGTACACCACCGCTCTGTACTTACCTTATATATCCACTGCTGCTCTCTGTTCCAGGGGCTTCTAGTACACCGCCGCTCTGTACTTACCTTATATATCCACTGCTGCTCTGTTCCTGGGGCTTCTAGTACACCGCCGCTCTGTACTTACCTTATATATCCACTGGTTCTCTCTGTTCCTGGAGCTTCTAGTACACCACCGCTCTGTACTTACCTTATATATCCACTGCTGCTCTCTGTTCCAGGGGCTTCTAGTACACCGCCGCTCTGTACTTACCTTATATATCCACTGCTGCTCTGTTCCTGGGGCTTCTAGTACACCGCCGTTCTGTACTTACCTTATATATCCACTGCTTCTCTCTGTTCCTGGAGCTCCTAGCACACCGCCGCTCTATACTTACCTTATGTAACCACTGTTGCTCCCTGGTGTCGGAGCTTATTGTGGACCTTAAAAGGTCTACATACATTTTTGAAGGTCAAAGATCTGTTGGCTATTAGATATTGGATATTCCATGCAACGCCCATGCACATCAATCACATGTATTCCTAATGGAGAGAGTAAGATCAATGGATCAGGCATGTTGAACTTGAACATGTCTGATCATTATTGTCCCTACCTACTGGTAGACAATACATTAAATGGTGAAAAGGTTCAATCAACATGTAATGTGGCCAAAAAAATACACATTTATGACCCTTGGTCTTCCTTCGCCTTCCAAGCAGTGCACGGTGCACCCATATAAAAAGAACAGTCCTGCATCTCCTACACTTTACAAACATTCCCATATTAAAGCCTATAATGAAGCGTCCTGCCACACTGAAGCGCTGTAAGCTGTACGCCGCACGGGGCTAATGGATGAAACCTGCTCTTCCATCCATCAATATGTTCCTGATTTCTGCATCATGCAGGTCGTGTTTCGGCGGCTGTGAGAAAGTCAAGGTCTTATTCTAATTTAACCAATGTTCTCAAACAATACGTAATAAAAAAAAAATCTCAACAAGTTTCTCATTTGCAGAAGGGATCAAACCTGGGACCAGGGAGCCTGAGGCCAACAACAGCTGGGGCTTCTGTGAACGCGGCTAAATGCCGACTGTCATCTTGAAGCAATAACCACACAAGTGATCAGTTCATGATGTGATCTATCTGCATGGAAAACCCCCGGTATCATTTGTCGAAGACCACCAGGAACCAGCTGGTGTCTGAGGAGGGAGGCCTGGGAGAGAGGGTATACAGCTACCAAGTCTACACCAGAGAGGCCATGCTGTACACACATCCGCTCCTTGTTAGGATTCTTGTTGTACCCAAATTGTAGAGAGAAAGGGATGTTTTTTTAAAAAAGTTTTTCGGAAATAAATTAAAGGGGTTGAGCAGAATTTTTTTTTAAAAAGTTGCAAGTATTAAATGGTGTCATATCAAAAAATACTGAATCTTGACTGCAATAGTCTCCACCAATCATGACTCTTGCACGTATATCACATGACTGGCATAACTGGCTGCATTAGTCATGTGGCTAATATATGTGACCTCATTGCTGCAGGATCGGCAATGTAACTGTCCCCTTAATATAAGGCTTTATTATTGCATCAGTAATTTTAAAGGGGTTTCCCCAGATTAAAACCTAAAAAAGGATGCGATCATTGAGATCTGACAACTAAGACCCACTCTGATATGTTGCATCAAAGCAACGTTGCTCTCCAGACTTGTGACTTCACGACTGTCAGTCACTCAAGTCAATGGGGCTGAGCTGCAATACCAAACACAGCCACTATAGAATGTATGGGGCTGTTTTGTAAGACCAGGACACTGCAGCTCCTTCAAATAGCTAAAGGTAAAATGACAGGTGTTGGACCCCCGCTATCTGATATTTTTAATAATTTTTACCCCCATAGCCATAGATAATGGGGGTCATTTACTAAGGACCCGATTCACGTTTTCCCGACGTGTTACCCGAATATTTCCGATTTGCGCCGATTTTCCCTGTATTGCCCCAGGATTTTGGCGCACGCGATCGGATTGTGGCGCATCGCCGCCGGCATGCACGCGCCGGAAATCGGGGGGCGTGGCCGAACGATAACCCAACGGATTCGGAAAAACCGCCGCATTTTTAAAAAAAAATGTGTAGCGGGACTTGCGCTTACCTTCACCAGGTATAGGCTCGTGCATTCCGGCGGACCTCGGGGAACTTCAGCGCAGCAACGACATCTGGTGGACGGCGGAGGAACTACCTTAGTGAATCGCTGGAAGACCCGAATCCACCGCACAGAACGCGCCGCTGGATCGCGAATGGGCCGGGTAAGTAAATCTGCCCCAAATGTATAGTATATTATATGAATAATAGTAGAGGTAAAGCATTTGATGACATAAAGAAGGACTGATTACTTCCCCGCTCCATCCCATGTTATGGAATACGGATTAGTTCTGCTCATGTGTTTTGAGCGTTGATTAATGGTCTTTACTTTTCGCTTGTTCTTACACTAATAGCCGCAAAATATGCCCATACACGGCTGTTTTCAATGCATTTTTAAGCTCCTGTGAAAGCCATACGTGGCCGGTAGAGCCAAAAACTGCATCTAGATAAGACGTGTAGATCTATTGGTAAACTAATTACATAGACAGGAGCTAAGAATCCAGAAAGAGGATGGGAGAGATATTATAGTCAATGCCATATGACGTAATATCTTGTCCTAAATTTTACTGTACATAGACCTATATTGATATGCAGCATTAAAAGGATTTTAAGAATTTTACTTTCAAGTCTTGGCTCCTGGGCTTCCCTGAGACCATGTCTTTGCAGGTGTATTGGCTGCCTCTACTATAATCCAAAGTGGGGGGTATTGTCTGAATGCATAATTTTCTGGTATTTATCTAATAATTTATTTTTATACCAGTAGTAATTTTATAGTGTTACTAGCCTATACCTAGCCTATACTAATTTGATCCTTTTTTTGCTTACTTAGTGAAATATATAGTTTAAGTGACAGGTCCTGGACAAAATCAGTCTCATTCCCCCTCTTGCAGCTAACAATAAAATCCCTTTTCTTTATTCTGCCAATTCAGGAGCTTCTGCTCCTTTCCAGACAAGCAGGGCAAAAAGCTAGTTCTATTGGCTGCCCGACATTGATCAGGGCTGTCACAAAAGCAACTGAGCATGTGCGTCCACCAACGCTAAGCTCCCTAGATGGACGTAGATGCTGTCATAACCTTTATACAGCAGGTGGCGCCATTCTATGTGAATAAATATCATAACTCTTCAACTAGAGTCTTTTTAATGGTATCTAAATGTCCAAATGTTTCATGTTTTAAAAGTAATAGAGTGAATATGATATGTAATGGTAAGACAACCACTTTCATGGATCTGTCTATGGACACAAAGGTACCTAAGATGAGGGGGGCTATATCAAATATCAAAATGGGCCCAACATTATGATTTCGGAATGGGACATCCAGTTCTCTATGTTTTCTCCCTAACACACTTAGGTCAGCTACACACCCTTGTATACTTGTATAGAAGTGTTCTGCACCCAAAAGCGGTGGGGACCTCCAAGGGTCCCATAACAGCAGCATAATCTGACTCTATGTTGACGCCTTCTTAGATCAATGGCTCATTCCAAGGCACCAGAAAGCAGCTTTAGCCTCCGCATCCTACTCACAATGCTGACTTATACTCTCAGATCATATATCTTGTTATTAGCATAATATGTGGATGTCAATGTGAAAAAAAACAGGAGAAGTCTAGGCCTGAATGAAGCCCACCCGAGCCGCATACAAAGAGTTATGAGTCCCCTGGTGCAGCATTAGCTGTTTGGAAGCCCTTGTGTGCCGGCAACAACTTGGAAGGTTTATGCTTATAATAATTACTATTTTGCTTACAAGACATTCTGATTATATTTCATCACCCGGGGAAGGATCTGTCACAGTTACACACTGCTGCTGCTGAATGGAGCATCAGTCACATGGAGGTGACTGGAAGGAAGTCATTGACCTTTATAAAGCAATCAGTGGATTAACTATTTCAGCCAATGCAATGTTAGACGTCATTATAGTCTCAGAAAGTGGTGCATCTAAATATAGACTATGCTCGGATAGTCTACATTGCTGATTGTGGGGGTCTACCTACGAGGACTTCCATTGACCATAAGAATGGGAAGTTTCGTTTCCCCAAATGACTTCAGTAGCAGGTCGAGAACACCAATTAATTCTTTATGGTACCACCAATTTCTGTCCATTAATTCTTTACGGTACTGCCAGTAAAAGCCAAACAACAGCCTAGAAGTTGGACCACCACTAAGTTAGGAGAACTTTATAACCATGGAACCACGAGGAGGACTGAAGAACCTGGGTTCTGATCCTGGAAAGGAAGTAGTTGAGCATGCCAACTGCTACTCCCATGATTCTTTATGGACTGGTCAAGGAAATGCTCTCATGCTCTCGTGATCAGTGCACGTCCCAGAAGTTTGGCCAACGCTTTGGAGTCCAAATTACTCTCAGTTCAACCCTAGTCTTAAGCGCAGGTATATATAATGATCAAGTGGTGTCAAGGCACTCCCTACTTCCAAGACTTTTAATGATGGATCCACAATACAAAAAATAAATCATCAGATGGGGCAACATATTATATTCACATCTTTCCTTCCCTTCTTGAAACCACTGAATATGTTGTTGCATGAACATCAGAACTACTATAACGTTACCCATAACCCAGATACCATCAGAAAGTATCCTGCCAGAGGTGGCCAAAGCCATTGTTGAGGCCCTCAAGTGTCTATGCCCCCCCCCCCCACACTTTCCCGCTCTATATATTCCAGACTATCATAGTAACTTAAGAACTTAGGAGTCAGAATATCAGTAACTCAAGTGACATGGATCATGATGAAACGCCTTCTTAGACATACGGGGCCCAGTTCTAAGCATTCAACTGCAGAATTTCACAAGAGCGTCTATTAGGAATCATTTAACCAGCAGTCGTGTCTTAAGTAGCCAGCAATGAAAGGCTATTCATGCTCCTCACCTCTCCATTCATGCCTGATAATAGATGGACTGTGCTACTGCTGAGCTCCTGTATTACAAGGGGGGTGTGGTGGGGGGGGGCGACGACATGAGCAGGACGAGGCGCAGAGCTGATTAGAGCAGCTGTCTGCAGTTGCTCATTAATATGACATTAACTAGAAAACTTTTCACACTTTCCAAACATGAAGTCTGGAGTTAAAGGAAGGACCTGCTCTGGCGATACCAGTAATAAGATACTGCGGAACAGATGCAAATGGATTGGATACAGGGGCCAGCAGTGGATTAACAAGTGAAGAACCAGGGCAGATTCTTAATGCCACTTATTTCTTTTTTGTTAGGGTTTCAGCTTGTCAAAGGTCATGAGTAGATGTAGGTCCTACAATGTGCCACCAAAATCCAGGAGAAGTTTCTAGGAAATTAGTTTGAGTCTACAGAATCAAGATCAATGTTAAATTAGGAGCAGTAGAAGTATCATCGTTTGGGGACTATGCTGTCCTATAGTTATTCTTCTAAGTCAGCAGTGGGCCCCTTTCTTTGATGGACTATATGAGATGTCCTCCAAGTGAAGATGTTTCTGCTGACTTACCATACATTTTCTATGGAGGTATACAATTATCAGCCATAACTTTACGACCACAAGTCACTTTATGGACTCCAGAAGACGTTCGAAAACACCTTTTGGTATCTGGCAGAAGCTTCTTTCAGTCCTTCAGGTTCCATGGAAGGTTTTCCATATGTTGGACTTGTTTTACCAACACAACTGGCAGATGCTTGGTCAGATTGAGATCTGGATAATTCAGAGCCAAGGCAAAGCTTTGAATTTTTTGTTATGTTTCTCAAACAATTCCTAGATGATATTTGCAATATGGTGGGAATACATCATCTTGCTGGAAAAGTCCACTGCCATATGGGAATAATGTTGCCATGAAGGGGGCTGCTGCTTCATCTGAACTATATTTAAGAAAGTGGTACATGTCAGGAGAACATCCTTAAAGTCATCACCTGAGGTTTCTATGAAGGAGATTATTATAGTAAAGCCTCCACCATATATTCTTCCCATAATAATTGCTAAAACTACCAAGTCAGCAAAGCTCACATTAGCCACTCATGATTTTTCAGACCAGTCCATCTTCTTCCAATCTTCTTCCATGGTCTACTTCTAGTTCTAGTTGCAGGCACTTTTGTTAGTGGATAGTGGACATAATGGTCAATGACTGGTTTACAATTACACCACCCCATACAAGGCAAGCAGTGAGGACCCTATCTAACATAGCCAACAGGTACCTTTCCTGCAATGTGTATGTGTACTACAGCATCTCTTCATTGCTCCCCAAAAATATCAATACCTTAAGTGTGCATCAAAGTTGTTCTTTCTTCTGGTTGGTGCAATCCTCTTTATACCGGGAACACCCCATTAGACTTGTCATTTTGAAGGTAGCTCTGACCCAGTCATGGAGCCATCATAATTTGTCCATCATTTCCTTTAAGTAGCCAATTTTTTCAGCTTTATCTCATAATCCTGTTGCTTAAAGGGGTTATCCGGATTTAAAATTTTTTTATGGCCGGGCTGGGGAGGGATAGTTAAACATAATAAACATGGACTTACCTCCTCCGGCGCCGCCGATGTCCCGCGCCGCGGTCACTTCGATCCGTGCCCCTGTAAACAAACAGGGGCACGGAAGCCACGCACAGGGAGCTTCCGGTCCGCGTTGTGGACGGCTCCTCCCATCCGTCCCTATTTCTCAGCGTTGTAAGCGCTGGGAGATGGTGTGCGCATGGGAGCATCCGGCCGGCCGGAAGCTCCCTGTGCGCCGGTGTAATGAAACCGGCTCACCGAGAAGACGGGCTGCGGCGCGGGACATCGGCAGCACCGGAGGAGGTAAGTACATGTTTATTATATTTAAATAGCCCTCCCCAGCCCGGACATAAAAAAAAAATTTAAACCCGGATAACCCCTTTAATATTTCCCTTTCCCTATTGCCCTTGGAAATGGAGTATGGGCAAAAAAAGAACTTCGGTATTTCTAGATATGGGCCTACACAACTGAAAGTTCTTGGGCGTCATAATGTCTACTTCATCCAGTCAGTGGCCTCCATGGACACTTTGCTTATTTAGAGGACTTGACTTCCCATATTGTTCCTTGGTCCAAGAAGGCGAGTGATTGGATGAAGCAGGTCCTATGACCCGGGGACTTGTGGTCAGTGGAGGGCCTGAATCTGTAAGTACCATCGCAACATGGGAACCGGGAGCCGGAGTAGAGAGTGTATGTTTTTTTTCATGGAAAACCTATTTAGTATCATGGCTGATGGGTGTATATCCCAGTTAGACTGCAGATTGTGGCACGATCATGTTTAATAAGTTGTGTTGGCAAATAACAAGTAAGCCGCCATTCAGTGCACCTCTCTGCATGGCGCTCAGCCGCCCGCCGCCAGCGTAATAATGTATTTTCATGCCACATGTCCTGATTTCATTTTCATTCGTTAGACGGCACAATCCTGACCTGCAGAGGAGATTAAGTGAACAGATTCTTTCAGTAATAAATATTACGACATATTATAAGCCTAGGAAGGGATTTGCTTGGCGTTTTGGGATTTAGAAGTGCCGTAGGCTAAACTATTTACAAGGGCACTAAGATTGCTCTTCTTCTCCAACACTGGGACATGCTGTAATATTTTTGGCTTTGTGAAGAATTAAGCTGGCTTACTAAGGAGCAAACATGTGTGGTAATTGAAAATACAGCATTCCTACAATGGGGCTGTGGCATGGCGTATCCGGAGATTATAATGCGCTGCTCACCAGGTCTTAGTGCGTAATCCCTCCCAAGATGAAGGCTCTTCACTGTCTATGATGTATTGTGTATGGGAGCCTGTGGGGGTGACAGTATTAGGAAATAGGGAAATGCCCTACAATATAGACTGTATTCCACTAGGGGGCAGAGAGGAGTATGTGGCATTTAGTACTATTTATGGCCTTGGTATATTCTGTACTATGTGTGTAGGTGTAATGTATAGCATATCATATAATCCGGCAATGAAATTATTTGCTTAGTCCCATGGAAGAGCTCACCCCCATGGGAGTTAATTGGATTATTACTATCTGTCTATATTAAAAATCTATTTATCTAAAATATCTATCTCCTATCTATCTATCCATCTATCTCATATCTATCTATCTATCTATCTATCTATCTATCTATCTCATATCTATCTATCTATCTATCTATCTATCTATCTATCTATCTATCTATCTCCTATCTATCTATCCATCTATCTATCTATCTATCTCACATCTAATAATCTCATATCTAGCAATCTATCTATTCATTTATATTTATCAATTTCAAATCTATGTCTTATCTATCTATTTATTTTACATCTAATTATCTCTTATCTATCTATAAATATATTGATCTTTTATCTGAATATCTATTCATCTATGATTTATTTTCACTTATTACACTTTCTATACAGCTCATATCTATCTATCTATCTATCTATCTATCTATGTATCATCTATCTATCTATGTATCATCTATCTATCTATCTCATATCTATCTATCTATCTATGTATCATATATCTATCTATCTATCTCATATCTATCTATCTATCTATCTATCTATCTATGTATCATCTATCTATCTATCTATCTATCTATCTATCTATCTATCTCATATCTATCTATCTATCTATCTATGTATCATCTATCTATCTATCTATCTATCTATCTCATATCTATCTATCTATCTCATATCTATCTATCTATCTATCTATCTATCTATGTATCATCTATCTATCTATCTATCTATCTATCTATCTATCTATCTATCTCATATCTATCTATCTATCTATCTATCTATCTCATATCTATCTATCTATCTCATATCTATCTATCTATCTCATATCTATCTATCTATCTATGTATCATCTATCTATCTATCTATCTATCTATCTATCTATCTCATATCTATCTATCTATCTATCTATCTATCTATCTATCTCATATCTATCTATCTATCTATCTCATATCTATCTATCTATCTATCTATCTATCTATCTGTGTATCATCTATCTATCTCATATCTATCTATCTATCTATCTCCTAGCTATCATCTTTCTCTGGTATCTATCATCTATCTTTCTACTGCTCTATGATGTTTTCAAATAACATTAAATTGTTTCATCCTATGCAGTCAGTAGACTTTCCACCTTTGCCTAAATTATTGGCCACAACAGGGTGCTGGACATTGGTCAATGGGACCAGTTATAAATAAGTACTGGTCTAAGTGTAAAAGTAGCAGCTGCACCAGTATAATAACCCTAGTAGTCCAGTCCTGTACACTATAGTCGCACACTCAGATGTAGCAGAGATGGATTTGTCAGACGTGTAATTATGCACATTATGATAATTACAATGAATATACACAGGGATACATAATAAAACAGTCCGGTCACCAAGGGTTAAATGACAACTTTGGCTCTGCTACATCCGTACCCGCACCTCTCACACACTTTGTGCCCCATGTACATGTCAGTAGTGTTTATCTCTGCCCTTTGTGTACTGTCACTCCTCTTCTCACCCGAATTATCACCTCCAATGGAAGCATGAAATGACTGTGAGGATCCGCGGGTCCCTGCGTGAGCTGCCATTGAGAATAGCTGCAGGCGCTGCGGTGGTAATAGTCACAGGGTTTACTCTAGTGATACCCCCTCCTCCGCACCAAAGCGTCAGGAGAGATGAGTGACAGCGACGCGGATGAACCTTTTCTGTCTCACATCAGGACTATCAATTACAGGTCTGAATATGAAATGCTTCTAATGTAAAATAATGTGCGTCTGCAGCCCGGGGCCATACATCTTTGCTCCTATTCCACGAAACGCAGAGGCCTTTACCTTGCCATTCGCTTTGTAAACCCCCATTGGACCATCACTTAGCGATGAGTGCGGCTGAGAAGTGACACAATGTGCCATCTGCTTATTAATGGGCGTACAGCTTCCCTGCCACATCTGTACATCAAATATGTCTATTCTGTACCACATGTGCCGTCATATGGGGCCCCATTGGCACCTATAGATAAACCCTCTAACATAGGGGTCACATTCAGGCCCCTCAATCTGCAAAGACCACAATAGAAGATGTGTAAGTTGAGGGGTCAGAGAGTTTTTGGGGAGACCACAAGTTGACTCTTAACTATACAAAAAGCCCAATACTCTAAACATTACATTACAGGCGGTCCCCTACTTAAGGACACCCGACTTACAGACGACCCCTAGTTAAATACGGACCCCTCTGCCCACTGTGACCTCTGGTGAAACTGTCTGGAAGCTTTACTATAGTGCCAGACTGCAATGATCAGCTGTAAGGTGTCTGTAATGAAACTTTATTGATAATCCTTTGTCTAAATACAGCAAAAAAATTGGAAACTTCAATTGCCACTGGGTAAAAAAAAACATTTTGTCTGGATCTACAATTATAAAATATACAGTTTAGACTTACATACAAATTCAACTTAAGAACAATCCTATGGAACCTATCTTGTACGTAACCCCTGGACTGCCTGTACTTGGTTTACAGGTTTACCCATTGAGACTGTGTTAAACAACATCAAATAGAAAGAGCGAAATGATTTCAGCACAGAGGGGAAGCAAAAGAGAAGTTTTATTATGTAAGAATAGCCCTCATTGCCACTGTTTTCATTGGACCAGGTTTTGAGACAGATTTAGGATCAACATTAATGATCGATTCCAGTTCATGTGAAATTCAAATGTTGGTGAGTAATGGGCAGGACGAGGAAGAGTGATCTAGAAGAAAGGGGAAGCACAAGAGAAGTCTTGAAACATGAGAATAGGCCTGATACACACTGGGGCTAATTTCCTAAGGGTCCGTGAACCGCAGTTCCGTCGGACTTCCCAACATTTTCGGGATTTGCGCCGCTGGGACAGGTATTTAGTAAGGGATTGTGTCGCACGATATCAGATTTTCGTGCAGCGCCACTGGCTTTCATGAGACAGAAATCGGGGGGCAGGCCGTCAGACTGATTCAGACTGAGCGGGGGATTTAACATTCAAATTGTGTGGCAAGACATACACTTACATACACCGGGAAGAAGCAGGTGAACACCGGAGGACCTGAGCGGGGGAGCGACACATGCAGGAAATCGGGCGCACGATCTTAGGGAATCGTGGCACAGTGCATTATCGGAAGATAATGCACTTTCGTGAACTCTGTGGAACCAGGTAAGTAAATGTGCCCCATTGTGTCCCATGGAGCAAAGTTTAAGTCAGATTTTGGAACTAAGTTACTGAAGGATTCCGGTCCAAGTGCCAGTGGAATGTTGGAGAATATTGGACAGAATGAGGATGAATGATCTAAAAGAGAGGGGAAGCACAAGAGAAGTCTTCAATGTGAGAATACGGCCTGGTTCACATAATGTTTATTTAGTTTTGCGAGTTGTAGTTAAGTCTGTATCATTTGGCACTTAATTGTGGTTTTATTTAGGGATTAAAAGGCAGCGTTGTGTATGCTAAGTAGTGAGTACTTTAGTTGGCGGTATTATTGGCCACTTTATTGTGGCTTTTGTTTAGGCAGTGTTGTGTGAGCTATATATGTCAGTATTATTGCATATCATGTGCGGGTTGTAGTTAGGCGGTATTTTTTGACACTTAGTTGTGGTTGTACTTGAGCACTGAACAGCAGTGTTGTGTGAGATACGTGTGGGAAGTATATTGGCAGTATTACCGTATTTGTCGGACTATAAGGTTCACAAAAAATCCTTTGATTTTCTATAGTTCAGGTCGCCTTATATATGAACTGTACTTACAGACAACAGCTGCCTTGAAGTGTGCACATCCTTATAATCAGGTGCGCCTTATAATCCGGTGCGCCTTATATATGAACCTAGATGCTTAAGCAGGCATTTATTGATGTTGCGCCTTATAATTTGGTGCGCCTTATAGTCTGAAAAAAACTGTACTGAAAAAACATACACCAGTAGTGGTAAGACATTGTTAGGAGCTATACAGTATATGGGTAGTATATGGCAGCACCGGACACTAAATTGTGGTTTTATTTAGGCATTGAAAGGCAGTGTTGAGTGAGCCATATATGGTAGTACTTTGTGAGAACTATATGGTAGTATTATTTGGATGCCATATGTCATATGTATGATGTAGGCACTATTATAAATACATTTAGACACCAAATAAATCTAATTCTCCCCATTGGAATATTACATACAGTTTTGGATAGTCGGCAGCCATCTTTGGGACAATAATCCTATAAAGATTCCATCAGATTTCAGAGATATCAAGAACATGGCAAATAGTCAGTCGTGTGACACATGTCACGGTAACATAATCAATGAGCGCAACAGGGAACGAGAGACAGAACCAAGTCAAACAGGAAGCGAGCGCCGGGGAAACACGTAGATATGAAGGCTCATCGCAAGCGCTGATAAATAGACAACACAGGCCGGGAACAGGGGGATGATCTGTGGGAAAACCTCATTAAATACAGATGTGGGAAACAGATGCAAATTGGAGTCAGAGCTGCAGAAGTGATTTGTAGTGTAGGTTTAGTGTGACATGTTATCTGTCAGGATTCACAACTAATAATAACGCTGATAACTAGATGCTGCAGGCGACATCCGTAATGTAACTGGACTGGAACGCCAACAAATACTGAATATCTATACAAGGGGGACACGCAGGGAGGCAGCAGCACACATTAAATACATGATAAGCACTCACAAACAAGGGGTTAGAATTCATCTGTATGGTGACATTATATCCTCCAGGATGAATAAATAGTACCGCCATCTGTGCCGGGAGACGGCGCGTCAATCCGGGTTTCCACTTAACCTTTATGAATGGAGACTGGGATTGTGAATATGAATATAACATTGTGGGACTGGTGCGTATTGGCAGGAATACCTCCCTTTATGGTGAATAGGATTGTTCAGAAGTGATATAAAAGTGAATACAATCTGTTGACATGATATAGAGGACAATAAACCGGAGTTGAAGTGAGTTATAGGTGGATCCTTGCGCAAAAGAGTCACAGAGGATTAAAGACTCATTGCCAAAAATGTTTCCGATTACATATTTACAAAGGCTACCATAAGAAAGGGTTGTCTAAAGTTTCCTTTTGGCTTTATATGGATATTCCGAGGGTTTTTTGCAGATTGCTGTACACATACGACCCCATGCTCACGGCCGTAATGAGGACCGTGATACATGGCCCCCATAGAGGTCCATAGCACCCTGTCACGTTGCGGTGAGCCTCACCGTGACACCCACCCGGCTTTCTATGGGGAAGCGAGAAGGAGTGCTCACCCTTCTTCCACCCAGCCATGTGCTTGGGTTATGGCCCAGGCAAGCACATGGTTGTGTGCATGAGGCCTAACTCTCAACTTGGTAAATGTAGTCTTAAAGGGGTTGTACCACACTCCCTATGCACAGGAAAGGGGATAACAATCTGATTGTTGGGTAACCGACTGCTAGGACTACCAGTAATAACAAAAACCGGAGTCCTTTGGTCACAAATGTATGGAGCGACAGGTCAAGCATATGTCCTTCCTCTCCATTCAATACAATGGGAGCATCAGAAATTGTCCAAATACTGTTTGGGTATCTCTGATTCTATCATTGACATTCTTTGTTCATTCACTGTAAATGTGTGAATCAGACTCCCATTTTTGTGATCTGCGGGGGTCTGTGTAATGTCCCGCTGGATGGGCCTTTACTAAATTCTGTACCCAGTTTCTTATGATTGGCTGCTGAGTGTTTGACCAGCTCTCCCATACCACTTTCAAGCTCATAGCACCTTCAATTCTGGGTCACCTCTTTTAGAGCCATTGTCCCAATTACCTGCTCAGCTATCATGTATTAATACCCCATTGCCACCTACTGTCCAAAGAGAGTAAGTGTACAAATATTTCATGCAATGGTGCTGAAAAGGATTACATTTTATTTATTGTATGTCTGAAGTAATTGTAACTTTCCTGAGGCTTAGCTGGGTGTGATTGGTTGGCAGCCCAGAACTGTCTAGACAGAGTCGATCTATAAACATAGGTTATGTCGGGCGTTCTGGGTCTCTGTCTTGAGATTTCAATGAGATTTGCTGCTATTCTGTGCACTGATGCGGCAGAACTGATGGCAAGTTATTGTGATTAGCAGGATTCCGTTTTCGTGATCAGTAGTTTGTTATTGTCATCGTGATCAGTGGTGGTCCCAACAGTCAGATTGCTGCCCCCTATCCTGTGCATAGAGAATAGCTATCAGACTTGGTACAACCCCAATAAAGGGTAAAGTGACTGAGCCTGACTTCTCTGCCGGGTCTGGCTACAATCAGGACATTCCTATACTCATCCCCCCAAAAAATTCCCTGCATGGCTCCTTCAATTAAAGTTACCAAAACTTTACTACCGTCACTTGAAAAAGTGTACCAGCATTGCCCTGTGCACAGTTTGGCGGCACAATAGTTGGCTTTAACCTCTAATTCGCTGCCATTTTTCACCGGTCTTGAACCGTTCCTACAAGAGTGGAATGAGGAATTTCCTGCACCGCTCCATGTCGGAGGATCTCTGCTGTAAGCCATGTAGAAGCCTAAAGGGTTTAGAAAGTTCTCAGCCTGAGATAAATAAGCTGTCAATTCGCAAGAAGTGAAATCAATCCTGCGCTGTTGATCTTGGCACGGGCTCTTGTAAGAAAGTCAGAGAGACGTTTCTCTGGCGAGCATGAGCGCTGCATGTGTTAGCTGTTAGCCTTCAAACACCACTCCGTGCCGCTGATGGCATTTCCAAAAGGTAAACAGAAATGTCAAAATACGAGAAATAACCGATTAACCCAGCCGCATTTTTTTGGAGTAATTTGAGGAGGCATTAGCAGTGGTGTCAAGTAATTCACTCAAGACGTGGGAAAATGCAAGCGCTGGTAGCTCGCTGCGTATGGACGGTGGTGGGGGGGTGACACAACGTGCGACAAGAGATGGACTACAACTGTAAGCGTTCCCTGACTTGGAACGGATCACGTAGCTCATAACTTCATACAGGCTTGGTGTTGCAGAGCTGAGTTTGTCACACGGCGCTGTAGGCTGCAATTCCTAGAAACTTTAGTCCTTGGTTGACGTGATCGGCATACTCAACTCTGCTACAAACCAACTTCTTTAACATGTTCTGCAAAAATTGTGTAGAGACTCCTAGTAAAAGGGGATACATCCTAATATCCATGATCCCCATGATAAGAATCCACCAAAGTGTCCATTCAAGATTAGGTGGTGCCACCACAGTGAAGGGGAGTGGTCTGTAAAATCCCCCCCCCAGTATCGGTGCGTTTGCTGTCTCTGTACCCCCATTATATTTTCTCTACAAGACTCAATTAAAGGGGGTTTCCATCAGTAGTACAGTGAGGTACAGTAGTAGTATTTCACTAAAGGGGTTAGCAATTATGTTCTTGTGATGTCATCAGGACACCAATGCTACTGATCCTGGTGATGTCATCAATTCAGCCAATCCTTGTGATGCGATCACTACACCGATAGCCAATCCTGTGGCTTCATGGACTTCAAGATTAGTCATTCTAATGTTCTCAAGACAACAGGGCAACCAATCTATGTTACGTCATGAAGACCTCAATTGAGATGATAATCGTAATGTCATCAAGACTTCAACGCAGACAATTGTTATGATGTCATCTTTGTGATGTCATCATTACCTCACAATGATCAGCTCCATTGAGGTCTTGATGACATCACTGGAGTTGACTTCATTGAGACATTGATGAAACCCAACAATTGTCAATCACATTAGACAATCCTTGGGTTTCATCAATGTCTCAACGAAGTCAACTCCAATGATGTCATCAAGATATCGATGCAGCTATTTTTTTGTGATAAATCTCTTAATTTTAACATATACTGAATGACCTGTATCAGACAATAACTCCTCAAAGTGTGTTCCTGTATAGATCTTTTATGTTTTTTTTATGACCAGTGTGTGAACTGGGCCTAATAGAGAGGTTCTCAGTGATAGCTCGTGCTACAACACATTAGTATGGCTGCCAGTACACACAGCCCTCTGTATTACATGCTGACTCTGCACATTGCACTCCTTCTTAATGGACAGATACATTCAGTATTTACACGGCGTTCAGATAGACAGCGGCTTTCATTACCGCTTTGTGAATGAATCAGTGTGCACATCACATCCCACCCTGACCTGCCCCCAGTCACACAACACAATCATCACCAGTGATGGGAAGATGATTACCAGCCACTGCAGGGTTAATTTATCAGAGTCACGTCATTTCCATGAATAATTCCTGTAAATCCATGGAGCTACTGAGGGATACAGGGCTATAGAAACATCTCTTATTCTATATGATCTTTAGAAGCGATACACTTGCCGGGTGACTAGAAATAGAATTAAATTTTAGATGACATTTCTTATATGTTGCTATTATTTAAACATGGATTATGTGATGTCATCAGTTCCCTGCGATGGTAGTTATTACTATCATTGTATTATTAGCGTGAAATTACCGGTAATGTTTGTGATGTCATCAATGCAGGAGACTTTCACTTTGCAGACATCACCAAGAGTTTAGTGACAACAAATGATGTCATCAGATATCAATACAGTCAATCCTTGTGATGTCATCAAAATTTCAACACAGTCGATCCTTGTGATGTCATCAAACACATTTTTACAGTCGATCGTTCAGATGACATCAAAATATCAACACAGTCAATCCTTGTGATGTCATCTAAATATCAATAAAGTCAATCTTTGTGATGTCATCAATAGTCAATCCCTGTGATGTCATCCAAATATCAACACAGTCAATCCTTGTGATGTCATCCAAATATCAACACAGTCAATCCTTGTGATGTCATCTAAATATCAATAAAGTCAATCCTTGTGATGTCATCAATAGTCAATCCCTGTGATGTCATCAAAATATCAACACAGTCAATCCTTGTGATGTCATCTAAATGTCAATCCTTGTGATGTCATCAATAGTCAATCCTTGTGATGTCATAAAAAAATCAATACAGTCGATTCTTGTGATGGACATCTTTTTGATTCAACTACACCCATCCATCTATGTTTTAATGCAGCCTTCCTTTGTGATGTCATCAGTAAAAGTGCATTAATACAATTACAAGTACATTCTGGTTTCATTAATGTCTCAATGCGTCCTATCCCTGTGATGTCATTAAGACATCAGGACAATCAATCAAAGTGACATCATCAAACCATCTGTGCAACCTATCCTTATGATTTCATCGATATCACAAAGCGACCAATCATTTCAAAGTCATCCCACTATCAGGCAGCCAATCCTTGTGCTGTATTAAAATCCTCAATAATCATTGTGACATCACCAAGACCTAAGTGCAGCTAATTCTTCTTCTTCTGTCATCAAGACGTCGATGAAGCCAATCCTTGTCATCAAAGACTCATGAAACTTAAAATTATATCAAATTGAAATTTTTTTAACTTTTACCCCAAGAGTGGTACAAGTATATTCCAGATATATCAAATCAATGCAGCCAGTTGATATCAGTCTTTGTGATGTCACCTAGGCGTCAATTAAGCCAAAATCGGTCAAGACACCAATATAACAAATATATAATATATATTTATACAATTTATATAATATAATAATATATATATTATATTATTCTCTATATAATGTAATATATATTCTACATTATAATGTATAAAAAAAAAACCTCTAATTTTACTGGCGCTGTTGGTATTTTTTAAAATTCTATCCTTTAAAACCCAACTGTAATTTTTTTTTTTTTAAACAGCCCTTTGAAAAATAAAAGCTGTGCTGTGATTGGTCGCTGTGGGAGGGGACAGTTGAGACAGTTTTGATCAATGCGTCCGTTGTGCGCCAAGATATCTATATTTTAATTTTATGTTAAAACACATTCTCTTAAAGGAGGCCATAAAGCGAGCTTTGCCTATAAACAGCTGGTGCCGTTACAGATATTCCCTCGCCATAAAACCCGAGAACCTCGGTATCTGTGCAGCGGTTAAATATTACAACAGCTGTGTAACCGGATGGCGCTTTGTCCATTTATTTAAAGGACGACATTTATATTTTTTTTTCTGCGTGCGCCCGTTGCAATTTGGCCATTGTAAGCTACTTATTGCCGGATAGATGGGGCGCACCATTTTTTTTAATGCCCCCCCACCCCCTCTATAAAACGTATGTGTGTGTGTCCATTGTCACAGTGAATTCTGTGTACTCTCAGTGTGTGTACTGTGTGTTCATCTATCTGTGATTCATTCGGAGAGCTGTTTTAGCCTTCATAAAATATTCATGGTGGTTGTGCATGCTGCTATAATTGCCATCTCAAGCCCTGAATTATTTATGGCTTGCAGTGTACTGTGAGTCTCATTTACTGATAGGGAAGATAACACCAAGCAAGAGGATTGTGAGCCTGATAATGCCTCTTACTTTGCATTAAGTAGTGGAATTATATTACTGGAGGTAGTCAGCGGCGGCCCCTTGATTCCCCTCCTCTCTTTATCATTTTTTGTATTTATAATATGCTAATTGTCGAGATGCTGTTAAGCGGTGTAACTCCTGTCGAAGGCTTCACCCGAATCAAGAAGTGGCTGAGATGATTTAGTTGTTGATTCGGGAATTATTGTTCTCTGAAGAGGGAATGTAAAAAAAAATGAGGCAATAACAGATTTAATCTGGAATAATTTTGTACATGACCATCAGAGGTGGAGTGGTCGGAGCTGAATCTTCTTACATGGGGAACTAGGGAAAGACATGAGAAAGTATTTCCATGAAATGGTTGAAATATTCCATGCTTATCCACCCTATGATGGGCCCCGATGTTTTGCCCCAAATTGTAGTAGATGGCAGGTATTAGCCTTTCCGTTCGAACGAGGGCCACCAATTCAGATGATTCTTAGGGCCACCATCATCTATACAGAACATACAGAAGCAATGTCAGACTGGACCATCAGTTGACCACTGGGTCCAGGTTCTAATAGCGTAGAAATAACCAACCAGCTTTGGAGGCTACTAGTGCCTATTTCTTAGGTGTGCCCTCAGGATAATTTTATCTGGTAGGTCCAAGAAACTGGAGTCTGGTGCTGTACAGGAGTCTACTAAGTCCATATGTACCCAATGCATAAAGTAAGGTATATGGGACTCAATGTTTTTTCAAGGACAAGGCCCCAGCCATTTTTGATAACAGTGTCCTATTATGTGGAACTTTCAAGAACAATGATGAAGTTGGGTAACAGACGGAGGTGGATTCCTTGGACCCACTAAATGGGATGAGATGATTCTGAAGGCCATTTAACACCTGGTGGATCAAGAAGATGTCTAAGGTGATTTTTGTGTCTACCCATAATATGTAGACCATAGTGACAAGTTAATGGTCCACTTTCAAATGAGATTCTCTTCTGCTTGACCCCTGGAGGCCATACTTGCATCAGGACCTTGACCCTCTAGAAGAGATGAAAAACCTTCAAATGTTTTTATTCCTTTCTTACCTACAAAGTCGTTTCTCTGTGGAAATTGTGCTTTGGTAATGAAGATATACTGAGGTCAAGCCAATTAATTGTAGAAAAACGAAGAAGGACCCCTCAAATGCATCTATCTATATTCAAAATGGACCGCAAACTGGGCCACAAAGTGTCAGGGTTTATGCAAATTCATCTTGAAGTGTGCTATAGGACTCATCTCGCTGGGCCCCAAGGAGTTCAAATCTCCCGATTTTGGAATAATTTAGAAGATGTTAAAAAAGGAAACCATAATGGGGTGGACTTCAAGTTCTTGGACCACAATGTACTTGACCTTGAACACCAAATGTTTTTCAAATTCGCCAGATGTGTTTGGTGTAAAACAAGTGAAATTACAAGTAATTCCTAAATGGATGGTACATAGTAGATAGTTGTGATCGAGGTGACTCTGTGTGGTCTTGGACCCCGGTAAAATTATTAGTGCGGTCTCGGACGCTGGTATAATTTTGACACGTAAACTTGGTCTGGCTCCGGTAGACATCCTAGACATCCCAGCTCCTTCTCTCCTGTGGCACCCTGTAGATGAGGCCCCATTAATTTATTGGCGGTATAGCCACTTATTAAAAGTGACGCGTGTGCGAGCAGGGCCAGCGCGGGTGATTAGGTTTGGGACTGTGAGCTGTTGACAAGTGCAGGTTAATGAATGACGGGGAGCGCATGCTGCCGTCTCTCCCCTCGTTACTCAGCATTAGCCGCATTAATAGCAGTAATTGGATAGATTCATCATTTCAAATGTTTTAATAAATGTTTGGACAGCACCTGATCGGCTCTGTCAGCCTCCCAGCGGCAGCAGAATGTGACATGGCTGCCAAGTAACCATTAATACAAGAAGGAGACAGAGAGTCAGACGAAGTCTGACACTCCGAGCTGAGAATGAGACACTCTCATTGGGAAGACTGGATTATTGCTCATTTTGATTTATTGCAAACATTTATATTAGCACCAGTGGATTCAGTCCATATATTTCTCACACTGGAATTCATTAGACTTGTAGCTATGGTGGAAGGGTGAGATTATTTATTTCAGAGGCGTCACATTTTTTGAGGGGTGTTATAATGTTATGTTTATCACTTTTTTAACATCTATATAGGCTGTTAACGTCTCCAGGGAGATCTGCAGAAGGTTTAGGTAGGTAGTGTACAGTAATATCCTGTTTCTGCATAGTCTGGTCCATTCTAAACATATTTGATTGGAAGACACTTACATAATGAATATGAAAATATGAAAAAAATAATTGCCCCAGGACAAAAATGCTCCTAAAACGTTGCCTAAAAAACGTACATTGAAAATTGAGTCCTGACTCTCTATTAGGGCAAACAAAATATTTCACTCTGGAGGACCCAGGCCATGGATTCATAATAAGAATGGTGTAATACCCCATTGTCCCTGAGGAGGCAGTGCAGGGAAAAAGAACACTTTCAGAAATTTCCTTCCGTGCTAACTAGTGATCATAAAAAAGAACATAGAAATGATCATCTAAGATCAAGAGAGAGTTGTTGATGCTTCTCAGCATCGAATAAGATGAAATTTGCTATACCATATATGAATCAAACCAAAATTAAATCAAGAAGTTGATTCAACTTTTCATAGAATTGGTGGCACACTAGCGATCTGAGAACTGGGAGATGTGCACCGACCATAGATTTGATAAGATATCTCACCATGGGTTCTTTACTGTAAGAGCATTGAGAGTGAGGAGGTATCTGCCAGAAGAAGATGTCATAGTGGAAATCCAAATGGTCCTAGTTTTATTCTCATTAACATGTTTGGAATCGTGAAGTAATTTTTTCCGTAATACGAGAGGCAATTTGGCTGTTATCTCACAGGGTGTTTGGCAAGTGTACCATACCCTATTTATCACCACTCATTTAAAGGGGCTGACTTAGGGGCAGATTAAGACCTCCATGGGCCCCGGGATGTATGAATATTATAACCCCTACACTCTGGAAGTCACCTCTTACATATGGAGCTAGAATCAGCTTCTTGGGGAATGGAGGATGTGTCCCTTCTGCCTGCTTTCAATCAGTGGTTTCCGGACTTATGGAGGACCTTCAAAGGTCCTGAAATGGCTCTTGTGTACATGTATATTGAGAGCATGAAGAGATGTTTGAGGATTTCATCAGTGAAGTTCCTTCTCAGTATAATATAGAATTTGGTGGGTTGTTTGGGTGGCCATAGGCCCCATAGAAGGCTTGGGTCCCGGGCTACTGCCAAAAATGCCTATGTTATAATCCACTACTAGTTAGGGGGTACATATTCATTTTTTTTTTATTAACGTACAACTCACCTGAAATCAGTGGTCAAATGTGTGTACATGAGGACTAAGTATTTTTGGCATTTTGTGACTTGTAATCCTCATTTTCCAGCTTCTCTTCTCCTGGCAGTCTCGGTCTGTGAATCTGTAGTTGTTTCAGAGCTGCTACGTTGATACCTAGCTGCTGTGACTACCCCCTTCCTCCCTTTTCCATAGACTTCTATCTAATCTGATACATCAGTGAGATTCTGTCTACCTTGTTAGAAATGCAGAATTCAGCAAAATATGTTAAATAAAAGGCTAGATTAGGTGGGAGGATAAGAGCCAAGGTAAGTGGAGAAAGAAGATTAGGTGGGAGGATAAGAGCCAAGGTAAGTGGAGAAAGAAGATTAGGTGGGAGGATAAGAGCCAAGGTAAGTGGAGAAAGAAGATTGGGTGGGAGGATACGAGGCAAGGTAAGTGGAGAAAGAAGATTAGGTGGGAGGATACGAGGCAAGGTAAGTGGAGAAAGAAGATTAGGTGGGAGGATACGAGGCAAGGTAAGTGGAGAAAGAAGATTAGGTGGGAGGATACGAGGCAAGGTAAGTGGAGAAAGAAGATTAGGTGGGAGGATACGAGGCAAGGTAAGTGGAGAAAAAAGATTAGGTGGGAGGATACGAGGCAAGGTAAGTGGAGAAAGAAGATTAGGTGGGAGGATACGAGGCAAGGTAAGTGGAGAAAGAAGATTAGGTGGGAGGATACGAGGCAAGGTAAGTGGAGAAAGAAGATTAGGTGGGAGGATACGAGGCAAGGTAAGTGGAGAAAGAAGATTAGGTGGGAGGATACGAGGCAAGGTAAGTGGAGAAAGAAGATTAGGTGGGAGGATACGAGGCAAGGTAAGTGGAGAAAGAAGATTAGGTGGGAGGATACGAGGCAAGGTAAGTGGAGAAAGAAGATTAGGTGGGAGGATACGAGGCAAGGTAAGTGGAGAAAGAAGATTAGGTGGGAGGATACGAGGCAAGGTAAGTGGAGAAATAAGATTAGGTGGGAGGATACGAGGCAAGGTAAGTGGAGAAAGAAGATTAGGTGGGAGGATACGAGGCAAGGTAGTGGAGAAATAAGATTAGGTGGGAGGATAAGAGCCAAGGTAAGTGGAGAAAGAAGCTCATTACTCTGATAAGATACACTACAAATATTCTTGGAGTCACTTATGCAACATTTGTTAGAGAGAGAGAACATATCTCAACGGAAGATAGATACCAGACACAACCTACCGACAGATAAGGCGCTATTTTTGGAATAATATGTTTTCTAATCCTAGACAATCCCTTTTATTTCCATATTCTGTATAGATATGTCAAGGAGTCACCAATGTTATTATGACCGTTTTTCCATCGAGGAGCCTCTGCCCTTCTGTGCCGATACTAGTTGGCACTGAATGGATTTAACGATCCCTAAGAGTTATTACCCTGCCATGAGACATAATCTAATATTAATATGTGATTGTAAGTGGTCTGTCTGGAAAATACAGCCAGTAATTTTTTGGGGAGTGATAATAATTGGTGATAACTCAACCGTTGAGTTGATTTGTTCTACTAAATAATAGAGGATAAAACAGTAGCCAGACCCACCAGCCCAACAATTTATAGGGATATGAATAATTTAACGGCGAGTTTACATGTGAAAGTGTTTCTAGACTCTGAATCACGCGCTCCCTATCCGACCCCCCCTCCCGCCATCTTCTCCACCACCACCCGCCGGCCTCTCTAGATGAGAGCAGCTTGTTAGCTTTAAAGAACATTTCTGCTTTGGTCTTAGATAAATATGAGGATGAGTTCTGTATCTATATACAGTAAATAGTCCAGACAACACGCGCGCCGGAGAGTCCGGCTATGATCTTGGAATTTTTTTTTTACGATTCGGAATTATGGAGGTTAAGATGTGACATAAATATAAGTGAAGGTTAATCCTCTAGAATGAGCACACAAGGTGCCAATGACATGGCACAACAGCTGAGCCTTGTCATGTGCTGGGCTGCCCGGTAAGAGTGGGTGCTGGGAACGAGGATGAAAGGGCACAAGAGGACTAAGAATGAATGAGATGCTACGTTGTTTTCCGAAATGCGGCAGTAGGTTCCCAAATTGTAAACTAGCTAAAGTGAGAGACATGAGGCGAAATCCCACCCAAGAGTTACCACTATGAGTGGTCATGTAGACCAGGACTCACATGAGTGGACAAAACTGTCCGCAAACTAGGCATATGCCTAAGGCAACTCAGTTTATGGGACTCATATGGAGAACTTGTAGCAAGATCTTTAAGCTTCATGGAATCCTTGCTATAAAAATACGACACAAACCATGGACCTACTTTCTATCTTTCTAAAAAAAAAAGGCATCATTCCATCTTCGAAAAAAGTGAATAATCCTTCAAGTTTTAAAGGGAACCTGTCATCAGCCTTTAAAACCACTGCCAGTATATTGTCAAGCACCATGACACCTTCTAGTTTTTGTGTTTTTCAAGGACCTTCATGGTGGCATCATCCAAAAAATCTACTTTGAAGTGAGAAGTGAATTGGTTGTATAAAGTCAAGGAGGTGGAGAGTTTAACAATGAAGTCAAGATGGGGAGATCTGAACGCCTCCTCCTCTGTGATTGACATCATGCATTGGACTTCAAGAGATCTGGATACTGTCTGGGGGGCTTTCTGAAGAAGAGATAGCTTGACTTCAGTGTTAAAATCTCCTTGACTTTATACAATCAATTTACATCTCACTTCAAAGTTGACTTTACGAATGATGGCTTCATGCATTGGACTTCAGGAGATCGGGTTAGTGATGTCTCTGGATGCAGGACCATCAATTACAGTGAAGGGGCCTTCTGAGGAAGAGAGAGCTTGACTTCAGTGTTAAAATCTCTGCCTCCTTGACTTTATACAAGCAATTTACATCTCACATCAAAGTTGACTTTCTGAATGATGACACCACACTGGGTCATGAAAGTAGCATTATCTTGAAGGTGTTCAGCTGCTACTGGTAGTGGTTTATTAGGACATTTCTTCTGACAGGTTCCCTTTAACTTTTAAAAATTGGAGTGCTGCCTATTTTTTGTTTTATTACAAGCTGACCTGCTGGATGGTGTCCTGGGATAGCACCCACCATTCCTATAGCTGTGCTGCTATCTATCTATCTATCTATCTATCTATCTATCTATCTATCTATCTATCTCCTATCTATCTATCTATTTATCTATCTCTCATCTATCTATCAATCTATTTCCTATCTATCTATTATCTATCTATCCATCATCTATCTCCTATCTATCTATCTATCTCATATTTATTTATCTATCTATCTCATATCTATCTATCTATCTATCTCATATTTATCTATCTATCTCATATCTATCTATCTATCTATCTATCTATCTATCTATCTATCTCATATTTATCTATATATCTCATATCTATCTATCTATCTATCTATCTATCTATCTATCTATCTCATATCTATCTATCTCATATCTATCTATCTATCTATCTATCTATCTATCTATCTCATATCTATCTCATATCTATCTATCTATCTATCTCATATCTATCTATCTATATTTTGTCTATCAATTATTCTTTTAAAAATCTTTCATTCACATATCTGTCTATAGGTCAAAATACTACACAGAGAATATTTACTAATGTCACCACCTAATCCCATTGTTCTGTATGATCACTCAGTTTGGAGAAGCTGTAGAGACCTCTGCATGTATAGGTGTGAATGACGTCATCAGTTTTCTTCATCAGATGCACTGGAGGCAGTGGTAATTATGGAATAGTTACATGGATATGGCTATAAGATACATGAATGGCTTCTCTAATCTTATGTTATTGGGAAGCAATCGTGGAAGGAGCTGCGGTCGGAGTGCAACGCTACGCCAGCCTCATATCTTGTGTCGCGAAAAACGGTTAAAGGCAGACAAAGCAATTAGGCAGCAGCGCATGATTGAATATTACAGCTTTCAGCAAGTAAATGAAGATAAGTTCTGTTAATTATGTGGCTTCTTCCCTGTGCTAATGTGATAATAAAGTAGTGGGACTGTCACATTTCTTGCAAGGCAGTGACCCCTCACTCAGCATGAAGAGCAGATACACGTAGTATCTGGAGCATTGAGGGGAGAGACTGTACCACTCCACTTGTAGGGGGAGCCACATCAGACGACTTTAAGGCCTCTAAAAATGTATATAATTAAATTTGTTTACTAGGGGATAACCTTTCCTATAAGGTTACCGTTCTATGATGACATTTTTAAGTTAACTTAAGCATCACGCAACCTTAACATTTTACTCTCTTGAAAGAAGCTGCAGGTGGCTCACTACAATTGGTTAAATATAACCAAATGTTAGAAGTAAAATTGATTAGATTGTAATTGTTAAAATTTTCCCTAAATTTTACAATGTTAACTATGAACAATCTTTCCTATAAGGTAGGGGATCAGTGATGACAAATCCAGGTTACATTAACCATCATGCAACCTTAACATTTTCCTATTTTGAACAAAGTCGCAGGTAATCTCCTGTAATTGCTAGAATATCACTAAATGAGTAAGAAAAATGGATGGTCATTTTATTAATATTGCCATTATTTTAATCTTTACTATGAACAATCTTTCCTATTTTTTTGATCATTTGTTTGCGTTACTTGCCCATGTGAATGTGATTTTTAAAGAATAAACTATGAGAAAATTCAGAATTTCCGAGTGCTGGATCTATTTTTTCTATTACACTTTCCTATTAGTCTAGGGATCTATGTTGGCTTCTTTAACTTAACTTAACCATCATGCAACCTCAACATTTTTGTATTTGGAACAAAGTCGCACGTGATTACTAAATATTACCAAATGGTATTACAAAAAATAATTAAATGGTCATTTTATTATTATTGCCATTTATTTTGTAAGAACCATGATGTTTTTGAATCTTTTTAAATAGTAAAAACATTTTAAATATAACTTTTTTATATTGCCCATAACCCCATTACTTGAAGACTTCTGTAATGTTTCAGCATCCTGAGGCTTCTAGATGTGGTGGAGACATTCTGCTGACAGGAAAGTTTGCAGTATGGTCAGGCTGCGGGAGGGAGAGGAGGCTGCGGCCTGCTGCCAGCTATCTTCACCTCACCCTGTGGATAAATTGAGTATCTGGTGTCAGTGCACTTTATGTGTTGGGTTGTGAATGAGAGAGCGCTGACAGCAATGCCACCATGCTGGGGAGTGTGACAGACTCTCCGCTCACTGGTTTCTTTGGCCGGGATGCCAACCTTTCTCGCGTTCCTTAGTTCTTGGCAGCGATGGTACACGTCGTGTCACTACCCTGTAATTGTCACCAGTCTTATAATGACACCTGCTGCAGCCTCTGCTACTCTAATCTGCGTCTTCTTAATATCAAGAACCATTTGCAGTGAATCAGATATTAATATTTTTTAAAAATATTTTTTGTAAAAATGTACCAAATTTTTTTTTAAAATAAACATGGAGATGTATCTTAACTCTTCGTGCTTCCTTTTTTACAAATTCTGCTCTTTGATTTATCTATGAGCTGATTTCCTTTAGATAAATTGTACTTTTTTGGGGGGTCGAGAAGTAAGAGTTCTCCTTACGGAGACTTAAGGACGTGTGGAGAATTATATTCATTAACGATGCACTAGGGGATTCTGGGAAAATATGCAAATAGGTTTCCCAGGGTGGGATAAGGAAAATCACATCTCTTTTAGCTACCATGTAAGGCAGCTCCCTTGACATCAAGCATGACTTAGGAGAAGCCTAATAACATGATGTGGGATTAAAACCAAACCAGTATATCTATTCCCGAAGGAATGGATTCCCAGCTATAGAATGCACTGTTTCGACCTGGTCATCCTGGAAAATCTATTTGTGCTAATTTTTGCAAAATTTCAGAATTTTGGTGATATTTTTATACAAAACAGTTACCTACACCTAATGAGGATTGCAGTGTATTTTTGCATTATTTTTCAACTCTTTAGGCGCAAATCGGTGATACATCATGCGCCAACATCTGTCACCAGCCGCAATTTAAAGATGAATTAGGCGCAAAGTAGGAAAACCAGTGGGCTGCAAGCTTCAGAGAACGCATGAAAAAGTCACAAAAAAGTGCACAAATACAAGAAAATTTTAATAAATAGCAAAAAAAAAAATGCACCTGCCACCATAATGTGATGAATGAGATTTTATTGGACTTTCAATGCGTTGGTCAAATTTTTAACCCCAGGTAAACTCTTTAGGGGGGAAATAATATGCCAAGTGTTTTGATCTGGGCTTGGAATTTCCATATGTCATGTAGTTAAATGGAGTTAATATATGTTCATTCTGCTGAATTTAAAAAAAAAACTATTCTGATGATTCTGTGTTTGGAGCTGCGGATCATAGTGAAGGACTCACACCATTGTATGTAGATGACTATGATGCTGTGATTTCGGGCCCCCACACATTGTCCTGTACTGGTCGATTAAGTTTTCTTGGTTGAAAGTAAAGTTGTGTCAATGTTTAGTAAAGTTTTATTTTATGTTTATTTTTTTCCCTGTTTTTGTTGAATTTAATCTATGTTGTACTTCAACACAATTTTTCTTATCGACGTCTCTTCTTCCGTTTGTAGATTCTTCCTGAAATTCTTCCTAAAGTGTAACCAAAATTGTCTGAAAAATGCTGGAAACCCGAGAGACATGCGCAGATTTCAGGTAGGAGAACAAAAAATGTTTCACTTTTTCTATATATGCAACCTAAAGAATCGTGTACATAACCCGGGGACTACCTGTATATATATAAAAAATATATATATACATATATATATACAGGTAGTCCCCGGGTTATGCACACGATTCTTTAGGTTGCATTTGTATGTAACTGGTATATTATTCCGAATGGATTTACAAAATTTTGTGCTGTCATGGGATTATCAATAAAGTTTGATTACAGACACCTTACAGCTGATTATTGCAGCCTGGGGCTAAAGTAAAGCATCCAGAGAGGTCACCAAAGGTCCTCAGGGGGCAGAGAGGTCCGTCTGTAACTAGGGCTCGTCTGTAAGTCAGGCGTCCTTAAGTCGGGGATTGACAGTATATATTTTATACATGACATATTGTATTTGGATAGCTTATTTTTGAAACTTTATTTAGGGAAAAATGTATTAAAGGGGTTGTCAGGGATTGCACCCCAGAAGGTGTAAAAATAAGAAAGCACTTATATTCTTATTCTACTACGTTGGTCCTACTACTATGGTCCAGAGCGGCGCCTACCATCACTGCCAGCGCTGACATCACACCCACTACAGCTCAATACTGGTTGCAGTTACAGGTTGTAGAGGGTGGTGGCATTTGACCCAATACCTAATAACACAGACTGGCAGTAATGGGAGGAGCCGCGTTGAATCGTAGGTAAGTATTGTGGAACGTATACGTTTTTTCACCTGAAGCAACCCCGGATGACCCCTTTAACACTTGCTATATGCACTATGTAAATGGAGTAACAACCATCGAAGGGATTCCAGATTTTAGAACCCTGTCTTAACCCTTGCAGGACTTGATCTGTGGGACCTGATGTAACTTGTGGCATTAGAAAAAGACTATTAAGGCCTCAAAGCCTATTCTTAAAGGAGTTGTCTTACTCCAGTTACATCTTCAGGTAGAACCTGTGGTTTGGGACTCCAGTTTCAGCGATCATAGGGGTTCCAGCTAAAAAATCCCCAGTAATCAGACGTTTATCTTGTCCGCTTCACTATTATAGCATAGCAACGTCATAGAGTGGAGTTACCAGGGGTTACCCTTCTATTAGCCAGTACAGAGAACCAACGAAATGGCAACTCATGCTTTATCGAGCCCGGGACCGAGCCCGTTTTTGGCTTCTCTTTAGACGCCTGGATTGGGGGCCATTCACATGAGGTAATACAACAATTTTCTATAATTTGTGATAAAAATGTAATTGGACAAGTTGGAAAACCCATGATAGGTCACAACTACAGGCAGTCCCCGGGTTACATACAGGATAGGTTCTGTAGGTTTGTTCTTAAGTTGAGTTTGTATGTAAGTCGGAACCGTATACTTTATTATTGTAACCCCAGTCAAAATATTTTTGGTCTCTGTGACAATTGGATTTTAAAAATGTTGGGTTGTCATAAGAACCAGGATAAACAATAAATCTTAATTACAGACACCTGTAATATCTGTTATAGCTGGTTATTGTAGCCTAGGACTAAAGTACAGTAAATTACCAATATCCAGAGGTCCGTTTGTAACTAGGGGTCGTCTGTAAGTCAGGTGTTCTTAAGTAGGGGACCGTCTGTATATAGCACAATTTTTTATTTTTTTACCTACTTGGTTTGGTCTTGAATGTTACTAATAGGATCATCTCTCAGTTGCAAATTACGCAACTTGCTTTTAGTTTATAGAAATTTTGGGGTTTTTCTTTAATTTTAGATCTTTAAGATTGCTCAAGATTTGATAATGAATCCTAAAGCAAAAGTAGCTAAGAATAACTTATCCTCTAAAATCAATGTACAAGCATTTATAGCCAGGACTTGGCCCCCATTTCCTAATGGACCTCCCCATCACACATTGAATACATCCCCTACATATTCCGACACTTAGGAAAATTCAATTAGTGCAGTCAATTAAATTGCAAACTACAACGTAATATTTTAATTTGCCGGAGATCAAAGCAGGTGCTGGGATTATAAATGGGCATGACATCATCTGAAGTCCATTTAAAATCCATTCCACCTTCCTCTTACATGCGAAAAGCCTTGTAATTTGGCTTCATTTCATAACCTATGCATTTTTTAAATGGAAAAAGGTTCAGAGAGTGGAAAGTAAGAAGTGATGAGCCCTTAGTACATTACAGCGTGGACAATTAAAGATGCTCCTTGTAAAAATGAAATTAGTGCCCAAATGAAATCTACCATCATGATAAACCAGGAGCACTTACTCATAGATCCAGGAACGTCTTATATTTGTTATCTTTTAAAATCATCTTTTGCAATTATGCTAATACGACCTAAGAGGTGACCTTAGCACCTCTGTGATACCTAGTTACTGCAATACTATAGGAACTCTGTGAAGCATTGATGTTTAAAGACAATAAAATGGTCTCCATAGAGTCAGAGATGCTTCCATTCAACAGGTCTCACCAAAGAAGGTGGCCATACGTCTTAAATAGCTGTTGGTCCAATGCTATTCAATTCCCCCATACACATTTACACTTAGTTTTGCCAAGAATTTATGTGCTGTCAAGATCTTCTGACACTACTGCCCAGAGAGTAGAAGATTCCCTGATAGAAAATTAGAGAACATCACCTGTCATGAAGGGTTGTAATGCTGCTCCTCTTCGAAATTGGCAAACTTGGCAAAAATATCTCATATGTGCATGGAGGACATCAGCTAGTAGAAAGTATAAACCTCATACCGAAACATGACCTACTTCAATTCAGTATGACTCATCTATGAGTCTCTTAAAGTAGTAGAACAACACATTCTTAGTTTAACAAGGTCCCAATCAGCATATGTGGATTTCCCTATAACACATCAAACACAACCTCTTTAGGCCCCAGAGACCATGGGGTCCCCCACAGTGGTTGGATGCAAGGTCACTGAAACACAGCCAGTTTATTGAGCAAAGGAGTAATGGTTCGAAGACATGAACCCTCCCTGTCTAATCCCTGGTGTTTCATATAGGTTTCCTCCTCCATCTCTTGTTCTGGTTTCTTCCATTTTGGTATGGACCTCTACGCTATCTTCCACCTCTTTCTCTCAGTCTGGTTTCTTCCTCGGCTATACTCTGCATCTTCCTCTCAGTCTAGTTTCTTTCCCTTTGACTCAGCATCCTCCGTTATGATCTGCCTCTTCCTCTCATTCTAGTTTCTTACCCTCTTTAGCTTATTCCCTTATCTTCTGCTTCTTCCTCTTGGTTTAGTTTCTCTCCCTTTGGTATAAACCCTTCCTCTATATCCTCCACTTTTTCCAATCAATCTATCCTCCACCTCTCTGTCTAGTTTCTTCCCATTGGTCCGGCGGCCCCATTATGCTCCTCCACCTCTCTGTCTAGTTCCTTCCCCTTGGCCTAGCCCCATTATGCTCCTCCACCTCTCTGTCTAGTTCCTTCCCCTTGGCCTAGCCCCATTATGCTCCTCCACCTCTCTGTCTAGTTCCTTCCCCTTGGCCTAGCCCCGTTATGCTCCTCCACCTCTCTGTCTAGTTTCTTCCCATTGGCCTAGCCCCATTATGCTCCTCCACCTCTCTGTCTAGTTCCTTCCCCTTGGCCTAGCCCCGTTATGCTCCCCCACCTCTCTGTCTAGTTCCTTCCCCTTGGCATTGCCCCATTATACTCCTCCACCTCTCTGTCTAGTTCCTTCCCCTTGGCCTAGCCCCGTTATGCTCCTCCACCTCTCTGTCTAGTTCCTTCCCCTTGGCCTAGCCCCATTATGCTCTTCCACCTCTCTGTCTAGTTTCTTCTCCTTGGCCTAGCCCCATTATGCTCCTCCACCTCTGTCTAGTTCCTTCCCCTTGGCATTGCCCCGTTATGCTCCTCCACCTCTCTGTCCAGTTCCTTCCCCTTGGCCTAGCCCCGTTATGCTCCTCCACCTCTCTGTCTAGTTCCTTCCCCTTGGCCTAGCCCCTTTATGCTCCTCCACCTCTCTGTCTAGTTTCTTTCCCTTGGCCTGGCCCGGTTATGCTCCTCCACCTCTGTCTAGTTCCTTCCCCTTGGCCTAGCCCCGTTATGCTCCTCCACCTCTCTGTCTAGTTCCTTCCCCTTGGCCTAGCCCCGTTATGCTCCTCCACCTCTCTGTCTAGTTCCTTCCCCTTGGCCTAGCCCCGTTATGCTCCTCCACCTCCCTGTCTAGTTCCTTCCCCTTGGCCTAGCCCGGTTATGCTCCTCCACCTCTCTGTCTAGTTTCTTCCCCTTGGCCTAGCCACATTATGCTCCTCCACCTCTCTGTCTAGTTTCTTCCCCTATGGTGTAGCCTTCTCCGTTATCCTTCGCCTCTTATTTCTGATCTAGTTTTGTCCACTTGACTTAACTGGAGGCAAAGAAACTGGTGGAGGATTGTGGCACTGTGCAGCAAGGGACATAGTTTAGCATTAGGGGGGCTCAAAGACATAAATCAGTTTGAGATCCCAAAATATCAGCCATTTCAGGGAACCAGAGAGGGGAAGGACGATAACCTGCAGCCCCCTCTCAACCCCTTGGCAATGGCTATCCCCACCACCCTCTTGGTCTACTTTGTACACTGTTGATATAACCTGAGGAGGTGGAGGGGTGCTGCTTAATAATGCATCACACTATGGGGTTTATTTTAGCATTAGGGGGTCCTCAAAAAGTAAACTTGCATGAGGCTGAAAATACCAAATCCTCCCCTAACTTGAAAAGACTAGTTGTGTATCCCTTCCAAACCGCTGAATTTTTGAAGAATTTTTGAGCTTTTTCATGAAAAGCCATGCTGCCTCTTTTTAGAGTAAAGACACGCTATTGCTTATCGTTCTCGGACCTTCAATGGTTTACGTTATGTTTATATTACCTTCAGGGCTTGAAGCCTGATACACTGTTAATTGTTCATTACCCAGTTGCACTTTCTCGGCAGAACAGAGGCGGGGGAATGAGGTCTCCGGGTAGCGCCAGTCTTATTAGTCTAAGGTTGTCAGCATGAAAAGGTGGTCTGTCTGTTCCGAGCCATGATTAATGTTATTCTATATTAGAAGCATGCTCCGGCTTTTAATCTAGATTACTATCACGGCGCGGGCGCACCTGTATAATTACAAGTAAATGGCTATTGTTATTAGATCCGTGTCACCCTGCTGGCATTCTCCAGTCAGGAGCCACGTCTCAGCGGATGCCGGGCTGTGAGTGTTCTTGGCGGGCAGAGATCTGTGTAGGTGAGTGGCAGCGACATGCAGGAGGCTCCTGATCTCTGGACCCGTAACGACATTCTGTCAGGAGTGCCATCTTCACAGCGGTGCCGCCTCGCCACGTGTAAACAGAGATTGCTTAATTACGTAGGTCATGTCAATTAGGGTGACCTTTGCATTTTCCCGGAATTAATCACGTTCTTCCATGCTCGGGAAGGACTCTCGGCTTCATAGGCAGCGCCATTAAGTCAGCAGTCCCAGATAATTCCATAATAAATGATTTAGAAGGTTACAGCCAATGCAAACAGCGGCACAAGTCTCCTCGCCGTCTTCATCATATCCATGGCAGGGAAGGAGCCTAATGTCTGATCTGATCACAAGGCTAATGACCTGTTTATTACAAGGTGTTAACCAACATAAAGTGAGATCGTATCGCTGCATGTCATGGCGGGGTGTGCTGTTGGTTCATCATTGTCTGTACAATGGAAAGATGGCACCCAATGAGTGTGCATAATCTGAAGATGCAATGATAATGATAATAGGAGGGTACAAAATTAGTCAAAAGCAGGGACGTAACTTGAGGCGGTGCAAAGGGTGTGGTCACAACCGGGCCCAAGATGCTTACGGGGCAAGTTGTCACGTTCCCATATAAGAAGACTAGTGTTATAAATCAAAGATTACAGTCAGGGGCCTGGCACAGGTTCTGCACTGGGGCTTCAAGTTATGCCACCCACTTTTATTTTAGAAATCAAAGGCGATATTACATATCTGACACTCCAGTCAAGTAATGAGTGAGTGACCTATCTTTGAGGCTGTAACATGGCGGCCATCTTGGATCTAGGATATGGTTTTCCAATGGGAAGGAGGTCATGTAGCATCAGAGAAGACCAGGATTGTCTCAGAAATAGATTGTCACAATCATATTTGCAATATCTCTTGCGGTTCAAAGTTGTCTCCACAGAGATTCTCCATTGGTTCTCATATGCACCTTCAAGGATTGGTCCAGCACCTTCAGATCTGTGTTCAGCACCTGGGACAACACATCACGTAGCTGTGCATCCCAGGGAATGTTCCTGATTGTTGATAACTTTTGAAACACAAGAGAGATCAATCTGATTGTGGAAATCAATATCTGAGATAATTCAGGTCGTCTTTAATTTGCTACATGACCACCTTCCCAATGGATAAACTTGCTCTTGATCCAACATGGCAGCTTTCAAGATGGCGGCCATGTTCCAGACATAACCAAATAGAAAGGCCACTGAATCATTACTTGCTAGGGTGTCCGATATCCCATTTTCCCTTTACTTTCTGAAATAAAAGTGAGTCTTGGGACTTTTGATCACCACTGCACTACATTAAGCAGTCATGGTGGTTTGAAATGAGTAGACCTGATGTTCGCAATCGGGGTTCAGGTTCATCTGAGCAATCCAGACATATTGCTAGATTGTTGGCCGGATAGCCAATCCAGCAAATTGTTACCCCTGTAATTTTGGTCCCCCTGGCCAATCTTAGCCATGACTAGTTGCTGGGGGCAAGAATTTGCCATATTGACTGTTCAGTCACCAATCCAGCAATATGTCTGGGTCGCATGCGAACGTCAGGTCCGCTCAGAGCAGTGTGAGGACAGGGTTCCAGTTCATTTGGAAAACTAATACTAGAATATCAATCCATTTTTCCACAGTCCTGCTGCTATTAACAACCTCTCCTAAGTTTTGATGTGGTTAAATCTTCTGAAAAGTTCCCCTTTAAGACCTACAGCAGTGTCATATACCCTCTGTTCTCATATATGTAAGGGCAATGTCACCATCATATATCTCATCATATATAGGCCCCCATAGTATCATATATGACCACCATTGTATGGATGGCGTAACTTATCAGTCCTATATTCCAGTGTCGTCCTCATATGGTTTGACACATGAGCCGCCCAGGACTCTCCCTAAGCCACCCTCTACCCCCCGGCAGATATACATTAGTGGATGCCAATGAGGGCACATTCCTCTAGATTTCACACCCTATGTACAAAGCGCATAAAGCACCAGCGAAAAATTCCCACAGTTAATTTTGGTCGCAAAGCAGTAACAGACTTTAATGTTACATATCAGTGAGGATCCTACGAATATTCTGCGGGGGATTCCTGAGCCGCTTTATCTGAAAACAACAGGCTGGCACCGGAGCAAATAATTATAAACACTGACACAGCACCATGCCGGCGCAATGTAAATATAACCATCTGCCCACCGCGCCGCTCTGTGCTTCACACCCAAACTCTCATCTTCATATAGGATAACTATGTATACAGGGGCCAAACCACAGCCCTAAAGTGAGAGGGATAATACAGAAGGCCACTCAGGTCACACACAGGATTAGTGACCCCAGTCTTGTGATCAATGGAGGTCCCAGAAGTCATCAGATCATTGAAATACCTCAGTCTGGGGTATATATGGGGTGCTCTATACTGTCCGCAGATGTCAGTGGAAAGAGGGATTGGTAGATAAAAAACCAAAAGTGAAAATAGATAAATGGATAGATAGATAGATAGTAGATGATAGATAGATAGATAGGTAGATATGGTTATATAGATGATCTTCAATATTTTCTAGATATATAAATAGATAAATATTGGGTAGGGAGATAGATCTTAGATATTTTCTAGATAGATAGATATAAGATAGATAGGGAGGTAGATTGATGATAGCTAGATAATACAGATAGGAGAGATAGGTGAAGCCATTTGATGGATTAACAGATAGATGATAGATGTTTGATAGATATTAGATAGCTATATAGAGATAGTTTTAGACAGATAGATGATATAATCCTGTAGATAGATATGAGGTATATATAATAGATATGAGATAGATAGATGTGAGATAGGTAGATGATAGATAGATAGATAGATAGATAGATAGATAGATAGATAGATAGATAGATAGGAGATATATAATATATATGAGATAGATAGATATGAGATAGATATTAGATAGATAGATAGATAGATAGATGTGAGATAGGTAGATATTAGATAGATAGATAGGTAGATATTAGATAGATAGATAGATAGATAGACAGATATGAGATAGATAGATAGATAGATAGATAGATAGATAGATGTGAGATAGGTAGATATTAGATAGATAGATAGATAGATAGATAGATAGATAGATAGATAGATGTGAGATAGGTAGATATTAGATAGATAGATAGATAGATGTGAGATAGATAGATAGATAGATAGATGTGAGATAGGTAGATATTAGATAGATAGATAGATAGATAGATAGATAGATAGATAGATGTGAGATAGGTAGATATTAGATAGATAGATAGATAGGTAGATAGATATGAGATAGACAGACAGACAGACAGACAGATATGAGATAGATAGATAGATAGATAGATAATTGATAGATAGCTATAAAGAGATAGATATGAGATAATCCTGTAGATAGATAATCCATCCCTATGATATACAATGTATTGTGTTGTATGTCCCTGTCTCCCTGATGTGACTGGTATCAGATGCAGCAGAGAATATGACATTGTATCCGCTGTATTAGAATTACATCTCTGTCTGATAGAATCTCTGTATCATGCAAAGAATCTGGAGGGGAAGGTCTGTGACTGACAGATCAGTGAGCCGGGTCATGAACCTACCTTCTCTCAAAGCATGCTGGGATTGTGGTCAGATCCCTGGCGATGATACTGGCTGTAGCAGGAGAATGTCCTCAGCTTGTGTATGATGCATTCAGAGAAATAAGCAGCATGTTCATGTATAGCGGAAAGTAGAACATATTTTTAAAGCAACTTGCAAATTACTTTTGTCACTAATTTTGTCACGAATTATAATAAAAAAATTCAAGTTTCCAACAAAAATGTCCCTAGTGTCTGAATAAAGAGAAACATAACCCCATTGGAATCCGGGACTTATCTGTATAACGCTGTGAAATATGTTGGCAATATTTAAAGGGAACCTGTCACCAGGAGACCCATTTTTAGCACTCCCCCAGTCCCCACAGAGCATAGTGCATACACTGCCAAAGTGTTTTTGTATAAAAAATAGGTTTTACAGAAAAAAAAAAAAATTGTACCTTGCTATGTGACTAGGCACTCGTCCCCTGGGAGTGGCTGGAAAGGAGAAGTCCCCCCTCCATCCTTGGGAAACTGCTCCTCCATGTGACCTTTTCAAATAAATGAATAACTCCCCTCACTCGGGATTGGCTGTAGAGGAGCAGGGGGCGTTGCTAAGAATGCGATGGGCGGTTTCATATATTTGAAAAGGTCACATGGAGGAGTGGTTTACCAAGGGTGGTTGGGAAACTGCTCCTTTCCAGCCACACCCAGGGGACTAGTGCCTAGTCACACAGCAAGGTACAATATAACATATCTTTTTTTCTGTAAAACCTATTTTTTATACAAAAACACTTTGGCAGTGTATGTACTATGCTCTGTGGGGACTGGGGGAGTGCTAAAAATGGGTCTCCTGGTGACAGGTTCCCTTTAAGCAACACCCTGTGCTACAATAAATTATTGGAAGATCCACCTAATTGTCATTGAGATTCAACATGCACATACATTGGAGCCACTAGTCAGAGCCCTCACAGTAGCAGTAGACGGGCCTTCCCTTTCACTATGTAGACCCTCCTTGGTTACAAAAATTACAAATGTTTCTATGTTCTATGTTTCTAGAAACTTTACAGACATTTCAATAGTTTATATAACAACAGTTCCAACAGTATATATGTTGACAACAGTTCCAACAGTTTATAAGTTTACAATAGTTTATACATTTACAACAGCGACAACAGTTTATAAGTTTACAACAGTTCTAACGGTTTAACAGTTATAACTGTTGATATGTTTACAACAGTCAAAGCAGTTTATACATTAACAGTTACTACAGTTTATAAGTTTACAACAGTTTATACGTTTGCAACCGTTTCTGCAGTTTATACATTGACAACAGTCAAAACAGTTTATATATTAACAACAGTTTCTAAGTTTACAACAGTTTATACATTTACAACAGTTTATACATTTACAACAGTTTATATGTTTAGGACAGTAAAATTGTATTTTAAAAAATGTACACATTTGCTGCTGGAATTCAACCAAAGAACGGTTAAAAGTAGAAACGTCAAGACAGATCCCTAAGTGACACTAGGCAAGAAAGCAGGCCCCACGGGCAGCAGACGTGGGGTCAGTCTGATGACCTCCTATGCGTGTCCCTCCTTCACGTGGCACTCTGAGCAGAGAACAGTTACATTGATAGATTTACAAAGGGACCCGGGAAGATTGCCAGACTACGACAAAGTCCTCTGCCCTGGCAGCTGAAACATTAGGTAAGTGATCCATTAGGCCCAGTCTATTGGTCTCTCTCTCTCTCATATCTCAAGTGAGGTGATTCTAATTAAATGAATCTGCATGTCAATCTATTGGTGATCAATCACATCAGCCCGGTCGCCCGGTGATCCCCCACCCGCCGCTCCTCTAGTGCCGGGAGCCGGCGGCTGACAGCAGCTGATAATGGAGGAGAGAGTGCAGTGTCAAGCTAAGTTAATTAGTCAACATAATAGGTGGATTATAGAGGAACCGAGCAAAACTGCAGGACTGTGTACGACGGCACGAGGTGCCAGACAGGGTGGCAATTAACAGATAATTATTATATTTGGGTGTAAAATGAATAAACACATCTCCCAGAGCCTCCTCCACTAATTTGTCTGGAAGTAGAGGGCACCAGCGCCGGGCCCCTTCCCCGCTCCCGTCATCGTCCTCTATACCGCTATTAGGCCATTGTCATCAGCGGAGAAGATTTTTTACCACAGAACATCTTGGGTTTTTTTTTCTAACTTTATTAAGTATTTAGAGGAACAATTGTCGTCATTGTAATTTACCCGCAGACGTTGGCGTTTTTATCTCACTTATTTTCCCGGTGTAATCTGTTTCATTGTTGAGCATTTTTTATTACATTTGTGATGCCACAACATCGCGGCTGGGTTAACTATTTCCGATAAATCAGGCGAGGCTCGCAGTTTTATGTCAACGAATGAAATAAAGCGCAGGAAGCGATGTATTTTCCGTCAACCAGGGTCTTCTTTCAACTCTGTTTACAACAGAGTAGGATTCGGCAGGGACTTTTTTTCCCTGTAGGATACAAGTAACATCTTTTGTAGTAGTGACAGCAGAGATGCCTCCGTATCAGGTTTACTCTCCTACTACAGTAAGGAAACATAGGTAAATGTAGTATGGATCCTATGTAGCTGTCACAGCATAGATATAAGGGCCAAGATGAGGGTAGGCAGAAGAGGCAGTTGCCTAGGGCACTATGGGGTGGAATATCGATGATATGTACATACATTTATGAAGGTTACAATACATGCACACATATGACATGCATATTCAACACCCTTCACCCATACATGTGCTCCTCCTTGAATATGGCTCCTTCACCATAGATCAAGGAGGTTAAATCATTACAGTCAACAGTAGGTTAGAGCATCCATGAAGCGAGTTGAGCCTCTTGCCTCAGGCAGCATCACCTGCAACAAGATGGGGGCAGCATTAGGGGCGTCATCACTTGCTACAAAGCAGAACTTGACAATTATAGTGGGGGACACACAGGGGGTCATTTACTAAGGGCCCAAATAGCTTTTTTTCCGTCGGGTTACCCGAATATTACCGTTTTGCGCCGATTTTCCCTGAATTGCCCCGGGTTTTTGGCGCAAGCGATCAGATTGTGGCGCATCGGCACCGGCATGCATGCGACGGAAATCGGGGGCGTGGCCATAAGAAAACCCGACGGATTCGGAAAAACCGCCGTATTTAAAAACAAAAAAGTGTCGCTTGACACGCACTTACCTGCACCCAGGATAGCTTGGTGAACTCCAGTGAACTCCGACGGACTTCAGCGCAGCAGCGACACCTAGTGGACATCGGGCGCACTACCTTGAATCGCCGGAAAACCCGAATCCTCCACAGAGAACGCACCGCTGGATCGCGACAGGACCGGGTAAGTAAATCTGCCCCACAGTGTCTGCATGGGTGTTAGACATGGCGTGGAGAACCCTCTTAACCTGATATATTATTACTGGATGGGGTTGTGTGGGCGCTGTTCTATAGTCCAAACAGCAGAGAGTTTAGTTTCACCGCTGGGTAAGGGCCATATATTTTGGTTATAACCAAACCACCTCTACAGGATCTTCTAAGAGATAGAGATCCAACTTTTTGCAGGTTTTGTTCCACCATTACGGTTATGCACAACCTACAAACGTTTGAGGGCCTCTGAATAAAAGGTCCTCCAAAAAGTTGCTGTTGACTGAATACGATTTCTCCCAAATGCCCCATACACATGTATTCTGGGCTCAGCCATTAGGAGACGTCTTTGCTGATGACTTATCTCCAAGAATCTGGTCTGATAGAAAGTTATGAGCCTCAGATGAATGGCCAGTCCCTAGGAGTCACTAGAAGGAGCACCTACAAATGTTCCACATGTTATTTCATGGATATGTTACGAAAATTCCAAAAAACTTAAATGTCCTCGGCACCATCTTGTGCAGAGAAGTCTAAGTCATCCATCTTTGTATGTCTTCACAGGTTGTTGTGTCCACTACAATCAATGTGGATGGACATGTGCTGGCTGTATCAGATAATATGTTCGTCCATAACAACTCTAAGCATGGAAGAAGGGCGCGCAGGCTGGACCCCTCGGATGGCACCCCTTCGTATCTTGAACATGGTAAGATAACATTGTGTTACATGGCTCATCAACCTCAGAGCACGTAGAACTTGTCAGAGTTTGTAACTTAATGGTCCAAAGTATTCCTGCTGATTTCACTCGTCAATCCCAGCCAAAGGGTTCAATCAATATCCATAGATTAGGTGACATCTACGACTAATGGGCTGATATTTTACATGGACAAATAGACAGAGCCAAATAAATGGATCAAATCGGGACCATAGGCAAAGTTTGACACTTCCTGTTGTAATTTGGTATTACTCCCCTTTAAAGGGATTTTCCAGCCACATCAAGTGTGGCATCAAGTATCCTGCAGATTGAGGATAACTTGCTAATTGGCAAAGGTCTTAGTGATTAATCGGAATGGGGGGTCCGTTGTGCCTCAAAGGGATGGAGCAGCCTTTTATGCTGGAACTAGGGGTGAACTAATACGGCCCTGGGCTGTGTGAATATTATAGCCCCTATAAGTCTGAAAGTTAGTTCCTAAATATGGTACTAGAATCAAGTTTTCTGGGGAATGTAGGATGCGTTCCTTCTGCTTGCGTTTCAGGGCCTTTGGGGGACCCTTAAAGGTCCTGAAGTGGTTCTTGTGTACATGTATATTGAGAGCATGAAGAGATGTATAAGGATTTCATGTGTAAAGGTCCTTCCTTGGTGGGTGGTTTGAGTGGCCATGGGCCCCCTAGATATGCCACTACTTGCTGCGGCTCCATTTAACAATTGAAGTCGCCCTGCTTGGCTCTATATCAGCACCAGAGAGATGAATAAAGCAGCAGGTACATGTGTGACTAGCACCTCATACACCCATATACCCCCCATCGCTCTCAGTGCCTTTAGCAAGAAGTAGTAAATAGAAATTTGAATGACAACATTATAAGACTACACGTGGTTACAATGTAGTCTGTTACCATGGATACACACTGTTGACACACAGAAAGATATTTTATTGCTTTATTAATTGGTATTCATATCCATTTTGGCAGCCACACAAAAAAAATCTATACTATATATTTTTTTACTATCATCCCCATAAATTAGAAGTGGAAGAATAATTTAGTACCTTGCCCTAGTTTTGATTGCTTCTTCGGTGAAGTTTCCAGGTATATTTGGGGCGTAATGAAATCCGGTAACTACTCCAAATCACAGGGCTCATTTACAGCAGGCGCAGCAGCGCACAGATCACATCCCTTCCCCGGTGACTGAAGACTTTAGTCTCATCCACAGATAGTGCAGGACCCCTCCGATCTGCCGGCTGCACTACATTATTATTCAATGATTGAATATGCTACAAGGGGAAGCAGGGGAACTCGTCACCCTGACAGCATTCCGGGGAGAAGTGACTAAATTACTTTATGTACCATTAGTGCTAGCAGCTACGCTGAACTCTCTCCCAGTGTTTATGCAAATGAAAGCGAGCAGACTCAAGAGGTCCTGGCAGGCAGAGAGGAGACTGACAAGATGTTAAATGTTCCTCTTTTTAAATGGCCGGTTCAATTTATTTCGCTCTGCCTTCTGCTGGTGAGGATTTCTTTATCTCCGCGCTCAATATTAATACATTTACATCAGACAAATCTTTTCTTCTGGTGGCATCCAAAGTAATGAAATAAGATAACAGTCAGGAGGTGGGAATGTGGACGTGTATCGGCCTCGTGTCAGATGAACTCGATATCGTTTGGACCTTTTATTTATTTTGATTGAATTTTTGCTCACAAAGTTCACAGGTTTACTGGTTACATTTTTTTGTCCCATTCGGCCACATATCATTATTTCTTTCTGTACATAGTGTCCTATCTGCAGGCAGCATGTTATAGAGCAGGAGGAGCTGAGCAGATTGTACATAGTGTCCTATCTGCAGGCAGCGTGTTATAGAGCAGGAGGAGCTGACCAGATTGTACATAGTGTCCTATCAGCAGGCAGCATGGTATAGAGCAGGAGGAGCTGATCAGATTGTACATAGTGTCCTATCAGCAGGCAGCATGGTATAGAGCAGGAGGAGCTGAGCAGATTGTACATAGTGTCCTATCTGCAGGCAACATATTATAGAGCAGGAGGAGCTGAGCAGATTGTACATAGTGTCCTATCTGCAGGCAGCATATTATAGAGCAGGAAGAGCAGAGCAGATTGTACATAGTGTCCTATCTGGAGGCAGCGTGTTATAGAGCAGGAGGAGCCAAGCAGATTGTATATAGTGTCTTATCTACAGGCAGCATGTTATAGAGCAGGAGATGCTGAGCAGATTCTACACAGTGTCCTATCTGCAAGCAGCATGTTATAGAGCAGGAGTGAAGCTGATTGTATCTAGTGTCTTATCTGCAGCTATCATGTTATAGAGCAGGAGATGAGAGGATTGTACATAGTATCCTATCTGTAGGCAGCATGTTATAGAGTAGGAGGAGCTGAGCCGATTGTACATAGTCCTATCTGCGGGTAGCATGTTATAGGGCAGGAGGTGCTGAGCAGATTGTACATAGTGTCCTATCTGAAGGGAGTGTGTTATAGAGCAGGAGGAGCTAAGCACATTGTACACAGTGTCCTATCTGCAGGCATCATGTTATAGAGCAGGAGGAGCTGAGCAGATTGTATGTAGTGTCTTATCTGAGAGGCTAGTACATAGTGTCCTATTTAGAGGCTGCATGTTATAGAGCAGGAGTAATGGTACAGGCATTACATAGTTTCCGATTTGTCGACATCATGAAGAGCTGAGCAGAAAGATATATAGTTTTGTGAAACACTACAATATTTTCCTTCAGTGCCATCTCCTGCCTCTGGATTGTGATCCTTAGACTTGTCCCATTGTTGGTTTTATAATGAGTCTTGTGAAATTGTGTGTACACTACAACTACACACGTTGGATCCAGTTTGTTTTTGGGATACTTAAGGACATATTGGATCTGGTATCATCAGCGCTCCTGTGCTGGTGATGTCCCTGAATTTGGCAGAGAATGGCCCTGTGCCCCAGGGGTCTACACTTCTGGGCCAGGATAAGGGTCTATAGCTTACCGTAGTTTAGTGCTGGGTCATGACCTATCCAATTTGGTTTTTTGCATTGATGTATCACATAAATTGAGTGTTTTTGGATATTTTTGAACCACAAATATTTGTTTGACCCTGAACTAACTTCCTCCACTACATGTCAGGGTCTGGAACACTCAAAAAACGCCCTTTTGACCCAAATAGAATATTTTAGTTCCAAAAGAAGTGACATCCAGCTGTAACTTTTATACTTTTTTTTATGTACTTAGGAGATTTTTTGCAGATAATATTCTCGCTTCTCGCTCTCTGGCTGCATTGCGACAGACCAAATATAAGCCTGGAGAGCCTTAACGCCACTGGAAACATAGGATAATGGAAAAACAGAATGGGGAAAAACATTTTTTGGACTCCAGCCTGGAGTCTCATGGGGTCTGTGTAGAAGTTGGAATCGTGTCCTGGATCCACCCAGAGACTAAAACGAGACCACTCCGGCATCAGCGGCCTGTGTTTATTTGTGTCATACACGCCCTACATGTAAGCGTGCCCGGAGACATGAGCGCCATATATACATACTGTCCCCTTAAATGTATCCCATATGTCTGCTCTGTACAGGGATATTCCCATAGAGTGAAACACTCAGTCCTACTAAGCCTTTGCATCATTAATAATTCCTTTATTTATATAGCGCACACATATACTGCAGCGCTGTCCCCATGGGGCTCACAATCTACTTGCCATAATCTACCAGTATGTTTTGGATTGTGGGAGGAAACCAGAGGACCCGGAGGAAACGCACGCAAACACGTAGAGATCATACAAACTCTTTAGACATGTACAGACCCTGGGATTTGAACACAAGACCCCAGCGCTGCAAGGCTGTAATGCTCACCACTGAGCCACCGTGCTACTCATAGCTGGGTGATTTGTTTTATATTGTTCCTATTCAGTGTTTTTGGCTATTTCTAAACCAAAATCAGTCCAGTATAGTAATTTTAGTCATGATATGTTCATCTCGATGTGTTTTATAGGCTCCATGTATAGAATTGGAATTAGAGGTAATCCGGAGCATATTAAGGAGCACCTGAACCCATCGGGAACACTGTTGGCACAGCCAGGTCTGCGGCACATGTGGGCAGCTGCTGCCGTTTGGCACCGGAGATGAGTTAGCGGATGATAGATGACTACTCGCAGTCCCACTGAGGTCATCTGCCAACTGTTCCTGAGCAGGCCTGGCGTCATTTTATTTGGGTGTCGTGCTCGTTTTAGGCCATAAATGAGGAAAAAAAACACGTAATAGCGTCTTAAAAATAAGTTAAAATGGTTTTTGCACAGATGCATTTAAACATATGTGGTGTCTTTATGCAAAGTATAAGTCAACAAGTAGATGACAATAATAAGACTCCTCCTCTTTCTTAAAGGGGTTGTACAGAACTAGGGTTTTTTGTATACCCAGAGTGGTAAAAATAGCAAACATGATATACTCACCTCTGGAGGTGACTCCAGTTACCTCCGCTCTCTTTTAATAATAATCTTTATATATATAGCGCCGTCATATTCCGTAGCGCCGACATATACAAATATAATATTACATTACACAGTACAAACAGTCATATGGAACAATAGGCATGAGGGCCCTGCTCACAAGAGCTTACAGTCTATGAGGAAGAGGGTGACACAAGAGCTTACAGTCTATGAGGATGAAGGGTGACACAAGAGCTTACAGTCTGTGAGGATGAGGGGGTGACACAAGAGCTTGCAGTCTGTGAGGATGAGGGGGTGCCACAAGAGCTTACAGTCTATGAGGATGAGGAGGTGACACAAGAGCTTACAGTCTATGAGGATGAGGAGGTGACACAAGAGCTTACAGTCTATGAGGATGAGGAGGTGACACAAGAGCTTACAGTCTATGAGGAAGAGGGCGACACAAGAGCTTACAGTCTATGAGGAAGAGGGTGATACAAGAGCTTACAGTCTATGAGGAAGAGGGTGACACAAGAGCTTACAGTCTATGAGGATGAGGGGGAGACACAAGAGCTTACAGTCTATGAGGATTAAGGGGTGACACAAGAGCTTACAGTCTATGAGGATGAGGGGTGACACAAGAGCTTACAGTCTATGTGGATGAGGGGGTGACACACGAGCTTACAGTCTATGAGGATGAGGGGTGACACACAAGCTTACAGTCTATGAGGATGAGGGGGTGACACAAGAGCTTACAGTCTATGAGGATGAGGGGGTGACACAAGAGCTTACAGTCTATGAGGATGAGGGGTGACACAAGAGCTTACAGTCTATGAGGATGAGGGGTGACACAAGAGCTTACAGTCTATGAGGATGAGGGGTGACACAAGAGCTTACAGTCTATGAGGATGAGGAGGTGACACAAGAGCTTACAGTCTATGAGGATGAGGAGGTGACACAAGAGCTTACAGTCTATGAGGATGAGGGGTGACACAAGACCTTACAGTCTATGAGGATGAGTGGGTGACACAAGAGCTTACAGTCTATGAGGATGCTGTTAGTATACAGTGCTCAGTTAGTGTTCTGTTACGGCTCACCCTCGCAGCTCAGTAGTGGCTCCGTGGCTGTCAATGTGGTGTCACTTCTGAGCCTCCATATAGAAACAGATGCCCCTTTGAGAGGGCAGTATACCACAATTTGTTATTTTTTATACCCCCAGGGCCTATAAATACAAAACCTTAATCTCGGGAAACTCCTTTAAAAGTTTTTTTTAGGTTGTTAAAGGGGTTTCCCATTATATACTCTCATGCTATATCTCCAATTATACAGTTATTCCCTTATTACTAGAACATGGGCCCACAAGTGTCCCTCTGGTGTGCCATATGAATGGAGGGCTAGTATGCATACTCGACCAATGCTTCATTCATTACCTTGGGACAGCCAGAAGTCCCATAGAGGAGAATGGAGGGCTGAGGGTGCACCTGCAGACCCACCAGCAATCAGACACTTATACCCAGGGGTTGATCACTTATACTTAGTGGTAGATCCAAATTGATATTGATGACTTACCAATTCATTATCAAGCACAGCACACACATTTTGTTGTGGCTGTGCCTGGTATTACAGCTCGTCCCTCTACACTTGTAATAGCAGTCTCAACTACTACAAGCTGTTCTTTCGAGGTTCTGGAAGTCCGACCCCCACCAATCTGATAGTAATGACCCATCCTAAGGACCAGAATGTGGGATGTTGCTTTATGACACTTCGGAATGAGTTGCAAGGACAATATTTGGCATTACAGTCAGGTATAAGCAAGCGGCTCCGGGATTCGGCTTTGATGGTGATTAAATAATGAGACATATTCTATAGGGTACTTAGTACATCCTAATATATAATACCATAGAGTGTGTGGATGTAATAGGATATATAATGATCCCGGCCATTATCCTGCAAATTAAAAAAATCTTCTCCTCATTTCCATAATCTTGAATTAATGTATAAAAAAAAACCTGTTTAGTTCAAACATTCAGTAGTCTGGCGATATCATTACGGAGGCCCCCTGCAGCTTGCGACAAGGGTACCAGATGGATTGGAGAGTGGGTTAATCCTATCACAAGGAATCTTATATGACCATCTGGATAATCCCGAGCTCAGAATCAATGGCGGTGAAAGACAAGACAGAGGCCAAGATTAGCACACACGCAGCACTTTCCAGGAGGGCTGTTCATTTCCCCCAGATGGGCCGCTGTCTATTTTTGTAAGAGACGGTCAATATCGCTGCGTATTCTAGACCGGCGGCTGCTGAAACGGTTAATAGGCTTACACCCTCCGTGAGTCTTGGAAGGATATGTTGTAGGAATAAACAGAATTATCTCAGAAACATGGAAAAATAATGTCTGTTTCTTATAATCTGTCACCGCAAATCAGCCGTCATATGACTCAAGAGGGATCGGAGACGTCCTGTAGAGGGCGCCGCTTACGGAATATCTCATTTATGAAACATTCCACGCACATCCTTAAAGAAGGTCTTCTGTTCTCATGACAGTCCATGCCTTAGACCCTGATTTTTAGTTACAGATCCATAAGTTGTCCTCAAGTTTAGCAAATAAGGAAATAAGATTTCACATTATTTGTTTCCCTGGTGGTCTAGGGTGGGGATAGGTAAGGGACACTATTTGTGCTGATTGGGAAAAGTAAAGGGACTAATATTTGATTCCTAATGCCTCTTCTTTGGGGGTCTAGAATAGCAGAGGAGGCAATATATGATTCTCTGGTGGTCTAGTACAATGCCCTCTCCCTAAGGCGTTACCAGAGGGGGCAAATATAGAAGGAGAGGGGGGAACATGAGATTCCTCTTTTGGGAAGTCTAGTATAGAAATGGCAAATGAGGTTTAATATGTGATTATCTGATAGTCTAGAGTAAATCCTCTACCTTGAGGGTCAGGGATTAGAGAGGGGTTTTAACATATGACTCCCTGATGGGCCAGAGTAATACCTGTTCCTAGGTGGTTGGCATATGCTTCCCTTGTGATCTACAATAATGTCCTCTCCTTTAATGGATTAGGATAGCATGGGCAGCAACATATGATTGAATTCTATGTTGTAAATCAGTGATGGGACCCCCACAGATCACGAGAATGGGGTCCGTTGTACCCCTCTTGCACTTGAGATGACCGTAGCAGCCAGTTGTGCATGCGCCAGCTGCTCCATTCATCTGTATGGCACTGACGGAGATACCCGAGCACCACACTCGGCCATCTTTGTCAGCGCAATACAAATGAATAGAGCAGCAGGCGCATGCACGACCAGCTGCTCTCTTTATCTCGAGCTACGATGGGGGTACAACGGTCCCCGTTCTCGTTATCCATGGGGATGCTATTATTGAGACCCCACCAATCAGCAAGTTAGGCCTGTCCTGAGCAAAGGCCCTAACATTCTATGACTGGAGAAACCCTTTAATGGTTATTTTAGATTCCCTGGTGGTCTTGTGTATAGTAAGATTTTAATATATGAATTCCTGGTGGTCTTGTGCAGACAAGGGATTTAATATTTGATTCCCACTCAGCAGCCGGCCATACCCCCCTTCACACCCACTTGCCATGGAGGTAGGGAAAGGGGGGAAATAGGTGCAATTTCTGGCCGTATACCAGGGCCTGCACCTATTCCAGGGTTTGTACACCAGATTTCTGCTGCATACGCGCAATAAATCACCCCAAAGTGCTTTAGAAAACTTTGCAAATGTTTGTTTTTAAAAATTGGTGCAAAAAGTTGAATCTAAACTTTTTGAAAAATATTTTTGGGAAAGCAACCACTATAAACTCGTGCTTGAGAAACAGTACAATGATGGCTGAATCTACTGTGACCTGTAGAGGGCGCTAACTAGACATGGGATTTAACCATTTTTGGATACATTCCCTAAAATTTGGAGTTTTATGTTGCTGGGAGTATAAACTTTTAATTTTTATAGTGGTTTTAAGGGGATGTGGCTCTGCGTGTGAACCATAGGGAAAGTGCGCTGTAATACAGGCTCAGGGAGGGGGAGATATTTGCCTCCCACCAGTTTTGGCATCAAGTTTTCGGTTTTATATCCAGTGAATCACCTTCCCTATTATGTGTTTGTTCCTAAGGCTCAAGTCGTTGATGTGTGGGACTGTGCCAACAACGGCTTGGGTACCCTGGTGGTCTGTGGGGGTCCGTACCCTTATTATACAGAGATGTGATGGTATAGATGTGTAAAACGCTACGGAATATGATGGCGCTATATAAATAAAGAATATTATTACCATAAGGAAGCTCTTGTCACAGTCATACATATTCATCCCTCTTCCAGGACGAGTGGAGGGGCTGTCATTGATGTTGTACAGAGTATCTTTCCCCAGCGTTTCCGAGGAATAATTGTCGGAATATAAGGGAGTCGCAGTTATCTCGGTAATTTGTCACCCATATTCGGAGCGGATTGTCATTTTTCATTGTGCTGCAGACAATGGATGTATGTATTATGACAATGTGGCTGGTAGTCGTATCTCTAGAGCGAAAAGCCTACAAGATCACCGCAAAGTAGTGGTCCCTAATAAAGGGCTTGTAAAAGGATCAAAAAACACGTCTACTTACTTCTAGATACAGTCTGTGGGTTGTGTCTAGTAGTGCAGCTCAGCTCCAGCAAAATGAATGGAGCTGCAATACCACTTAGCACCTGTGGACAGGGATGGCGCTGAAGCGTGCAACCAGCCTCCAGCCAGGTGCACATTTCTCTTTTCAGGCGATTCCTGCCCTGCTGTGAGCGTTTCTCCCTCCGGATATGCGCAGGGCCAAGACTTCGGACGAGTTCGCAGAGGGCGGGGAGCCGCTTGAGGTAGGGCAGGAATCGCCTAAAAAGAGTAATGTAGGCGAAGTTTTGATGACGTACCTGGCTGGAGGCTGGGTGCACACTTGACTAGTTGACCCCGAAGGACATGCCTTTACTACACCCTTATAAGGTATGTTTAGGGGTTTAACAGGTGTCCTGCTGGTGACAGGTTCCCTTTAAGAAGTGCCTGCATCACATCTGTGTTGCACACAACCCTTTTGTGGCGCAGCCGCACTAGGCACCACGAAACACAAATTAGGGGGCGTTCCGCTGCTCAGTCTTTGCCATGCAAAGTCCGACAGAAGTGTGGTGCGCGCGGCACCCCATTTTAAAGGTGCACCAAAAAATGTTGGTGCACTCTGTCGGAGCATTGCAGGGAGCACCAGATTCATAAAGAACGGGGCGCCAGAAATCCTGAATCTGGCGCCCCCTGCACACTACACAGGCAAACTGCACATAGTACACACTGCACTGCTCTTAGTAAATGTTCCTATTATTTTGGTTCCTCCAAAGCAATAAAATAGCATTGCTCCCCCTTCATATGAAAAATGGACAATTCCTCTAAGAATATAGAATTTTAAGTAATCAAATTAGATTGATGGCAACTTTTTGGAAAAATTTATTAAATTGTAATCAGCTGTAAAAAGCAATAAGTCCCTGCCTTTAGTGTCCGGGCAGTCGTGCAGCAAACGAGATATAAAAAGGAAACAGACAGGATCCTTCATTCTAAATTTAGCCGGCAGCCGTTTAAACAGTTTTAAATCTTCCGCTCAGAGAATGATCCGTCTCCGGCTACTAATCAGATGCCACGGTGTCATGAGCCCCAGACGTTGCTGCCCCATCCTAACATGAACAGGTGTGCTTAGGGCTGCCTGTATTTTTCACTTTTTTTTTTTGCTTAATTAAAAAAAATACATTTACCGTACATTTTTAAAAATAAAATTTAAATTTTTTTGTATTATATCTACACTTGGGAGTCATTTATCTTTACTTTTTTTCTGCCTTTTCTGAGACTTTTTTGGCGCATTGCAATTTTTGCGCCTTTTTGGGGACATTTTGAAACGTGCACTGTAGTCCGCCGGACATTAGTTTATCGTCAGTAAGATACATTTATCTTCAATTCCGGATGTGCTACATCTCGCAAATGACATTTATTTTTTCAAATTGTCTAAAATTTGCAACATTATTTATTATTAAGGAAAATTTAGAAAATGGAAAAAAGTGACTTGAGACATTTGTGGGACATTTTTGTGACATTTGTAACAAATGTCGCAAAAAAAAAGAAATCTAACAAAAAACATTTAACACAAGGAAAAAGTGGGCTCAGGGACCGATTTGGCGCTGAGTAATCTGTGCACGCTATATTAATAAATAATAATAATAATTATTATTATTATTATTATTATTATTTGGTGAGATTGATAAATACTCAAGGTAGCAGATGAAAAAAAGACTGGCAAAAACAAGCCAAAACAAACAGAGATAAGAGGAATGACCCCCAATACGGTTAACCAGACTGAAGTATGATAAGTCAGAAGATGAAATTTCTATTCTTTGTTTTTGAAATTTGAAAAAAATTGGGAAATTATGGTAGATCATGCCAAAATTTTTTACTTTTTTTTTTACTTTTATGAATTCATTGTACTAATATAGTAAACTGAAGAGATAATTTCATTATTTTCTTCCTCTTCCTCCCTGCTCTCTCTTCCTGAATTTTACATTTGCATCTATGGAGAGGGGAGGGTGAGATGAAAGAAATCTACAATCAAAATCCATCATGATAAACCTGTGGCTCTTTACTCATAGATCCAGATCTTATGTGTTATCCATGGCCTCCTTCCCTCTAAAATCAACTGTGACAATTATGTTAATGAGCCAGAAGGACTCTGCAGGTTGTTACCAGAGCCTTTCCATGCTGCAGGAGCCCTTCTGACTCATTAACATAATTTTTAAAGTCGATGTTATAAGGAAGGGACCATGGATAACAAATATAAGAAGATTACTACAGTCCTGGTGCCTGGATCTATGAGTAAGTGTCCCTGGTTTATCATGATGGATTTTGATGGTAGATTTCCTTTAAGTACAAGGGAGACTTTAGTTAATCTATAGCATCTACTGAGTTACTTTTTTCAAAGCAGAATGTAATAAAATATCACCTGATACATTATCTATTGCAACATAAAATTCTCACACTATAGTGCACAGTGGAGATGTCTTCCCCCTCCCCTCTCCATAGACTTTGCTTAAAGGAAGCTGAAATTCCACATTTCCCTGTTTTCCACTAGATGTTGCAGTTCTATGCATTATAAGGATTCCCAATCTATCAGATGTAGGATTTATTTCCGTTTACTAAATAAAGGTAGTAACCTTGAGATGCAGAATGTATTTTTTTGGAAATTTTTTTTTAGGAGTGTGATTAGTAAATGTGAGGGGGTGGCGGTGCCAATGATTGGACTGGGCGCATCCAATTACACATGGCACTTCACAGATACAGTTTCTCTGTTTGTGATTCCGATGCTCATAGCAAAGTTTATAAATTTTTATCTGTGCCGAGAATCAGCGGCGGAATATATAATCTCATGGCAATAACGACATCCTTCACAAGTACGAGGTGGAGGGGGTTTTATGGAGTTGCCGACAGTAAAAAGGACTGCATGGCACACATAAACAGGAAAGTTTGTTGGCCTGAATGGGGGGGATTATTATTATTTTAAGGAAATTTTTTTTTTTGGAACGGAAAGAGAAGATTTTACATTTTATTTATTTTGTGTTTTATGTGTTTCCGTGGTAATGTTCCCCCTAGCAATTATAACTTAGGTAACTAGATAGGTAGATACAGATAGATACATACATCAGTTTCATGGCATACAAGCTCTGATACATACTCCCTACATACATTGTGCTGCTCTGCACTTTCCTCATTTAGATAAATATGAAATATGGAGATATGAGATTGATAGATATGATACAGACGATAGATATGAGATAGATAGAAAGATAGATATATAGATAGACAGATATGGGATAGATAGATATGAGATAGATAGATAGTGTGAGAAAGTAAGAGGTGTTGTGTGGGAAAAATCTGTCATACAGGCTGATGAAATACATGTGGTAAAAGCCCTGGATTTGTCTGCAGTAGCCCAAGGGTTACTGCAGACATATAGTAAGCAGGAGAAGTCTGTTTGGTCTATGTTGGCCTCGCTAGCATAGACACCTTCGTAATGTCCGTACTGGGCCTGCTTATTATGGAGTAGGGTTAGGCTGGTAGTGGGACTCCTACTCCATCCGGGCTTCGGTCCAGAAGCAGTGGGAGATGCTCTACCTGGAGAACTGAAGGCTGGACTGTGGTCACACAGCAAAGGTAACTGAGTGCCTCCTGATATTATGCTGGCCAAAAGCGTGTGCCAGGCAGCCTGGTACCCGTATAGCTAGGTCCTGATATTGTATTAGGCAGTGCCTAGCCGGGCAGGATTTATTTTTGTGTTGCTTTATATGTGCCAAAACCAAGGCAGGATTTATGTTGTTTTTTGAAGTGTGAATAAAACACTTTATTTGGACTTTAACCCTGCATGTGTCCCTGCTTCCTGCACTACTACTACCAGGCATCTACCTGAGCAATTCCCCACAATAGATATATGAGATGGATAGATAGATGATAGCTATGATACATAGATAGATATGAGATAGATAGAAAGATCGATATATAGATAAAGATAGGAGATAGATATACATTAATCAAGTTCCCAGCTGCACCACTTTAGGAAGCTTAGTTTGGGTGCTCGCCCTTCTCAGTGGTTTTACTCTCCACCTCTTTATACATAAAAGTAAAAAATAGGCTGCACACCAAAATATAGAAAAGAGTGGGTACTTTATTCACTCAAGTGCTACGTCTCAGATCCCTTTTGGAATCAATTTTAAATAAGGCGCCAAAATCTTGAAGCATGAGAAATACGGAGACAAATTAGGCGCAAACCAGGCAACTGCTACACTGCAATCTCCGGCGAACTGCTGGAAAAAGGTGCAAAAAATTTTGTGCAAATACCCCAATGTGCTCAAAAAGTCACTAAAATACAACCAAAAAAGGCGCAGTAGACTAAGATAAATCTGCACCATGGATTCACAAATGCAATGAGGTGCAAACCAGGATTACTGCTACACACCGAACTCTGGTACACTTCATAAAGTCACAAAAAACCTCCATCAGACTAAGATAAATCTGTCCCAATATCATTTGTCCTACACAGTCTAGCACTGGCAGCACTGATTGCATAGGACACGACACGCCCCATTGACAAGCAATGTTAACACCCAGATGTCTATTCATTTCAATTTGATTCTCAAAAATTTATGTTTTATGGGATTGTGTTGTGTCTTGTGTTATACCGACGTCGCGTCCATGCAAATTTCATCCCTCTTACTGTTATGTTTATATCCGGATGCAGATTTACGACCGACCTCCTTTGTTCCCCCATTTAAGCCCCTTATTAATTTTGCTCTGATCCCGGCCCGGCTGCCTACGCAGTAAATATTACACGTCCCCTAGACAAAGTTCACATCCCATAAATGAAATGTAAACCGCTTAATCTGTTAGATTTTTCAGCGCTTGTCGGTATTTGCCTAACAAATCCCCGGGCTCGTGGCCTTTGATGATGCCTTGTAGGAAGGCTAACACGCCGGATCAGCTGCAGGAGAGACAAAATGACATTTACATGGCTTTCATAAGCCGTCGCGCTGAAGGGGTCCTTAACCAGGCGCGCTAATATTTAATAACGCGCACCAGCCATCACGGGTGGAAAAAAAAAAATTAGCATTTTTCCGGCTGCACGGCACATTTGGGATAAAAGCTTTTATTTGTGAAGTGATCATTATTTTAACAAAGAGGAGCTACTTGATAATTTCCATCTCAACTCTCCAATACGCTATTCAGGACGATTATGTTAAATTGTGGCTGTAATCATGTTATTGTCACAGATTGAAGAGGAGGGGGCTCTTCTCTGATGCTTTCACAAAAAAAAAAAAAAAAGACGCCACATTTATCCGGCGACTACCGGAAAATTATTTATTACTGTACTCGTGTCACACATCATTAGAAACCCCTTCTAGATCCACCTGGATAGTCAACAATGGCATGAAATCCGAGGCCTTGATTATCAAAAGAGTCATATTCTGCCTTCTTGCTTATTACCTGTATATACTCGAGTATAAGCCAAGGCCCCTAATTTTACCACAAAAACCTGGGAAAACCTATTGACTCGAGTATAAGCCGAGGGTGGGAAATGCATTGGTCACAGCCTCCCCATTATATAGCCTGCCAGACCCTGCCCCATAGTATATAGCCAGCACCTGCCCCCCAGTATATAGCCTGCCAGCCCATATCCCCAGTATATAGCCTGCCGGACCCTGCCCCATAGTATATAGCCAGCACCTGCCCCTCAGTATATAGCCTGCCAACCCATATTCCCCAGTATATAGCCAGCCCCTGCCCCAGTATATATCCAGCCCCTGCCCCAGTATATAGCAAGAACCCTGCCCCAGTATATAGCCAGCCCTTTGCCCCAGTATATTGCCAGCAGCGGGCTGTATAACTCGAGTATAAGCCGAGTTTGGGTTTTCAGCACATTTCTTTGTGCTGAAAAACTAGGCTTATCCTCGAGTATATATATTATTTTATATATATAAATAGTATTTTATAAGAGTAATTTAAAGGGGTGTTCTACTTTTTTCATATATTAAGCTTAAAGGTGTGTTTTTGTATGTGTATTAAATCAAAAGCTTTCAAACTCCCAACAACTGTTTGAGGTGTTATAAGGGACAGCGCCATATATTCTATAGTGGCCGTACCTAGTATTACAGCCAGAACTACGCCTGGTAAGCAGGTTAGGGGCCAGTTCTCTCACCCTTGAAGCATGACACCCTTAAAAACCTGACAAGTAAAATTAATAAGTAAAATAATTAATAAGTGGTGACCTTTTGGCTCGGTCTGAGCCTTTCTCAAGCTGCTGTATAAATCTTTCATACAAATGTCATTGTACAGTACATTTTGCATGCTGATGACATACCATATAATGTTCCGAGGTCAGTATACTAATGCATCTTCTCTTTCTCCCCATTTCTTGTCTTTTTGAAAAGCAGCTACACCGTGTATCAAAGCAATCAGTCCAAGCGAAGGATGGACCACTGGAGGCGCCACCGTCATCATCATAGGAGACAATTTCTTTGATGGCTTACAAGTTATTTTTGGCACCATGCTGGTTTGGAGTGAGGTAGGTGTCTGGAATGTAAGGTGTATCACTTTTTTCCTGGAGCCCCCCCCAGGTATATGTTGTCTTACAATGGATGAATGGTCTTCCAGATATTACATGGATGGATCCACCAAAGAGGTAGTCATTGTTAAGTATTTCCTCCTCTTAGTATTTCCTACAGAATGTTTCTATTTCCTTAAAATTATTAGGAGTTGACTTGATGAGACAACCTCTTTATGTGTTATGTTTGACCTTGATCATTCAGAAGGGTCTCATTGCAAGACCCCAATGTAATGATCATTCCTTTTGAACATTCCTTTTGAACATTACTTACCTGGGAGGGAGCTGAAGGTTATCTCCTATACTGATAGCACCTGGCTCTAGGGCCACATACTCCATGTCCGTAGCCAGTGTCGGATGGGCCCACCAGAGTACCAGAGGATCCTCCGGTGGGCCCTAGCTCAATCCAATACTGAACTCCAGAGGTCCATCAGAAAACAAAACAATTTGAAGGCTGCTTGAGTATATTTCCTGGGGGATAATGAAGAGTGGGCCCCCAAATTGATTTTCTCTGGTGGGCCCAAGGAAAACCAGTCCGACACTGTCCGTAGCACACAGTATTTATCAACATTTTAAAGGAACAAATAGGCACTTTTAACACCCACCCCTCGAACATCCTAGAACCAATGATATCATCATTTTGGGTGGGGACTACATAAACCCCCCCCCCCCCCTTTCGATCCGAATTAATTATGACATTGAGCCAAATTTGGGACAGAAAGTAAGTGGGATCCAGGCATCTATACCCTACCCCCATTAGTCCCTCAATAGGCTCCTCCGATTGTAGATTGCAATGATTTCTAACTAATAGTTAAAGTTATATATAACATGAGCGACACATGATAAAAACTTTACACCATTGTCCCTTAGAACGACATAAAAGAGAAAGCCGACATAGAAATCCTACAAGAATAGTGCAGTAAATCATTGTCTCATCTTGCCGAAAAGAGGGAATCGCCTTGTGTTCCCAGTCAGTGTGAAATCTTTGTCACAATCCATTGAGAAATCCGCACCCGGCAGGACAATACCCGGCTCTGCGCGAGACGTGTGAAGACAGCGAGGAAGCACTTCTGATATAACCGGGAGGCAAAGTGCAAAAATCCTATATTATCAAGTGCTTTACAGTATAAAAACGAAATTCCTTACAATTCCTGCGATATGAGATCTCGCGCCATTGTTATATCACACATTACACGCGTTGGGGTCGCGGCTCTGATACGTTTATTACAAAAGAAGGAGACAGCTAATGAGATTCAGAGCCCTGAATTCCTGACGTTTTAGGGACGAGGAGATGTGGGCTAATTGATACTTTTGGGTTTTCCTGGCTTCTGCTGACCCCCTGCCTATCCTGTTTCACATGTGGTTGCAATCCTGGCTGCCAGCTTGTTCTTTGCTGTGAAACTTGAGATTCATCTCTCTGCTATTCTCACACTCTGTCCCTCTCGCTGTATTTTTTATTAGCTGACACTTTTTTTTTTTTTTTACCGTTCTCTAAAAGGGGCGGAATTGTCACCCTTAATGAAGATTTATGTAGATGGCACCAACATCTTCCGTGGCATGGTACATGCAGTTAGATACTTTGTGGCAATGGCTGGAAGTTCTATAGCTGGACTGATGGCCATTGTAAGTAATAGCATCAAACACCAGCTCTGCTGAGCGTGCATGTGATTTATGTACTTCCTGGCACCTCTGCTGATGAATTGGGGCTTATTTACCGCACTTTTGTCGGGTTTTCCGACGTTTTTCGGGATTTGCGCAGCTGAGACAGGTATTTAACTGGGGATTGTGTCGCACGCAAACAGAATTTGGAGAGGCTTGGCTGGTTTTTATTCGACAGAAATGGGGGGGGGGGAAGGCCTTCGGACAATCGGACTGAGTGCGGAATTTAATTTTCAAATTGTGTCGCAAGATCAAGCACTTACACGCACCAGGAAGAAGAAGGTGAACTCCGGTGGACCTGAGCGGGGAAGCGACACATGCAGGATATCGGGCGCACAATCATAGTGAATCGCAGCAATGCACTTTGGGTGAACTCCTCGGACAGGTAAGTAAATGTGCCCCAATATGTCAAATCAAGATCAAGAATTGCGGAATCCAACATTTCTGACTCTTCTTTCCTCCGGGAGAGATCTGGGACACCCACATACACATCATATGCTCTTCCAGTAGCAAATTACAATATGGGTCATTTGGAAAGCCCATGGCCCCCCAAATAACCCATCATATACTGCCCTGTACAGATAATAAAGAGAGGGGTCTCCAGGCTTGAAATCCTCAACCATGTGTGCAAACTCTTGCAAAACACCTATACAAGAGCCTTTACAGGACCCTTCAAAGGCAGTGAAAAGTCCTTAAAATGAAGAACGGAAAGCTGACAGAAGGCACCCCTTTCTCAAGAAGCTTGGTTCTGGTACCATATGAAGGCAGTACAATAGTAACCATAAAAAAATAGACTTGTGGGAGGTCCAGTATTATCATACAGCCCAGAGTCCATGTCTCCATGTCCATTTATCCACCTTTGGACTTGACCCACCATCATCCAATGTGTTTGTCTTCTATTCTGAGCTGGACAATAGGGTATCCATAAGGGATGTGGGCAGCGTCGGACTCAGGTTCCTTGGGCCAATCAGATATATTATGCTGGGGGCCCACCCTCCATCAGCTTCTACAAAACAGATTCTAGTAGCTTCCAACAGGGTACATTCACACGCGGTATTCCCGCCGTGCGAGCATACCGCCTTGTGCTGGAGTGGAGGAGGAGGTGACCCCTCCTCCCTCCATAGAGAATAGCGGCACACGGCCGCACACATGCCGAAAGATAGAGCATGCTCTATCTTTTTGCGGTGTGCGGCCTGGATCGGTGGCACACATGTGTGCCACCGGATCCCCGCCGTGCCGCTATTGCCGTCTATGGGGACGTACATGCGGCCGCAAATTTGCGGCCGCATGTACGTCACCGCAGACGGCTGTGTGAATAAGCCCTAGGTTGTATTCTGCTGCACCTCTGGAGTCCAGTACTGGTTTAGAGCCTGGGCCCACCGGAGGATCCTCTGGTACTCTGGTGGGCCAGTCCAACCCTGGATGTGGGGAGAGAAATCAGAATCTCGGTTTAAGGCTGTATGGCTCCAACCAGATAAAAAGACTCAACATTGAGCGTAAAGTTGGCACGTTATTACAGCACATTGTCTCAGTGTTGGCGGTAGTATATTGTCATCAACTCCTACTTGTAACGTAGAAACACTGACAATTTAATTGCATCTTTGGTGCCTTTGTTTATAAAGATGTGTCACCGAGACGTTACGGAGAGCTGGAAACACACACCTATCCCTTTGACTTACTGTCATTTGCTTTGTTTCTCCAGTTAATCACACCTCATGCCATCCGCGTGCAGACCCCTCCCCGACACATCCCAGGAGTGGTGGAAGTTACATTATCCTACAAATCCAAGCAGTTCTGCAAAGGAACACCTGGGAGATTCATATACACAGGTAGGTGTCCTGTATACTGTCTCGTTGGAAAAGTAATTAAAGGGGTTGCCGCTATCACTATTTTTAAGATCAATATCAAATTGTTGGTGGTCCGACGAGCAGCACTCTCACTGATCAGCTCTTTTGAAGCGTCGTCGTACTTTGGGGAAAGCTGCTTTTGTTTTGAAAGCCTGTGATGTCCCATTCAAGGATCTGAGCTGTAATGCCAAGTATAGCCTCTATGCAATCTACAGCGCTGTATTTGGAGAGGAGTCAAGAGACCACAAAAACTTGTATCATTATTGCTTGTATTACAAATTTATAAGAAAATTGACAATTGGGTGTGTCACTAGTTGGGGGTGTTTCCCTATTTACTCTGATGCCATTTGACAAAAGATATGGTAACACCTAGTTGTCCATTTTCTTCATAATTTTCAATTAGAGCAACAGTACATGTGGACTTGTTTTAATAATGGTCGAGAATTGTTTAATTTAAGGGTAATACGTTATATCGCCTTGTGGGTGACATCTTGGCCAGGTGTCCTCCTGTGAATACACAGCAGTCACTATAGGCACAGAGCGTGTCCCTATGCAGCCGCACTTGGCACAGAGCATGTCCCTATGCAGCCGCACTTGCTCTGAATCTCCCTCGTCTGCCCCCGGCTGTTCCCTTTAATAACTGATCAGCCAGGAAATAAGGATCAATCATAGAGGAGCTGAGGCCAACACAAACATATCGACAAACACAAAGCCAATAACAGCCCAATGCAGAAACTTCATTCATCATCTGAGCGAGAACGAACCCACTGACAGTAACTGTCTAATAGACTGCGCCGAGAAGTCACTGTATGAGTCATGAATGGAGATGATTTTTTTTTACTATTTATAGTTATTGCTGCAAAAATGACATCACCTAAAACCATATTTTTATAATTAAAGGGATTTTCCAGTATAGAACCTTGTAGGGAATTCTAAAGTGGCTCCTCTCTTCTGGATCCTAATTTTTATTTTCGACAAGAGTGGAGAAAAGTTTAAAAAAAGAGAACCTGTCCTGTACACCACGCTGAGGATGCACTCATATGACTGAGCACTGTGTAATGCTTTATTTCCCCTGTGGGGGCGCTGCAGAGAGAATAAAAACTCAGTGCTAGGCTACCACACATATTACAGTGGATTGCTGGGATCCCAGAAGAGGGTGCATTATAGACTGGGGTTTTCTTACACATTATGGATTGGGGGTCCCAGTGTCCAGTAGAGGATTAGAATATGGGTATTTTAGGGGGCAGCCTGCGCCTCAAGGTTTCTTTGAGTCCATGACCAACCAAACCACACACCAAGTCTGAATTTGTTCTGTAGAGATAATTATAAAACAACTACTTGGCAATCCATGCATACAAGAGTACTTCCAGGATCTGGTACTGTATGTAGGCAGACCATTACAAAATTAGATTAATGGGGGATTTCCTAGCACCTCAAGGCCCATGGTATCCTTAATCCAGCCCTGCCAGTGTCTATGACATCTTCCTTTACCGGTAAAGGACATCTACCACCAGGATGAAGGATTGTCAACCAAGCACACTGACATACTGGTGTGTGCCCCCTTATTTAAGCTTCTTAAGACCCATTTTTTTAAAGGCTTTTAAAATTATGCAAATGAGCCAGAGGGGCTTTGTAGGTGTTAATGAAGCCAGGAGCCCTTCAGGTTCATTTGCATAATTTTGATATCCTTTTTTTCTTAAAAACATAAATGTCTATAGAATATTCCATAATTTTTATGCTATGTAAAAAATTTTAAAGATACATTCCCAATAGTAAGAAAAGGGTTAACTTGTTTCACCTTGGCTTTTTGTCTTGAGCTTAGTTTTTTTTTTTTTTTCTCTATTCCACATGAATTAAAGCCTTAACCCGAGTCCCCACTCTTTAAAGTAATCAGAAAATTTATAGAGCAGCGGATAAAATAATAAAAAAAAGGTTGTAGGGATATCGACCCCGTGAAAATAATAACACGACTCATCTGTAGGAAGAAGAAAAATGAAGCAGTGGAGAGGGGGGCGTCTGGTGCGTGCTGCTGTGTGTATTGATCCAGAGGACAGAAGCACACGTTCTTCTTCTCATTAGCTCTTGGCTCCATGGTCTCGTTACATGGACACCGCAGCGCTCAGAAGGAGGTAGAGAGGGGGGTGGAAGGAAGGATCGCAGCCTCTGACCAAGAAATAGGAAACAGATCCGAAGCAGCCATGGCCAAACTCACTGTCACCTTCCCACTGTGACAGGACGGCTCCCTTTTCATCCTCTCTGACTTGACATAGGGGTAATTATACCACTGACATCCTAACAGCGATTTCCCAGTGGATGAAGCCCCATGGAATATGTGTCCTTCACTCCGGAGGAGACCTGGCCTTTTACAAGGGTCAATGAATAATTGAAGGTTGGCACCAGTTAAAAAACACATTTGGCGCTTGTTTGGCCAACCTGGCAAACAGGAAAGTTATAGGAGACACTCTTTTATTAAGTGCAAGGTCACTGCCCCTTATAGAGGAATAATGGAGACCTGGAACTAAGGACCAAATATTGTGCATAAAGGAAACCCACAGAACACGTAGACTCTATAACGATGGTTGACTGGGCAACTAGAGCTTAGTGACAAAGGCAGCAAGTTACCCATCTAGTAACCTTATTTTTAAGTGCTTATAAGTTAGTTCCATATATGTCGGATGGCTCCACTTGTTTGGCCTATGCACAGACCATATTTTTCCATATCTTTAAAGGGACCTCAAAACTCAATAGGCCTCGACATCTCCCTACTTTTTTTTCTCTGGAAAATCATTCCACAGTTCCATCATTCCTTGCTTTGGTATCCAAGGTGTTCTTGTGAAAAAGGACTTCCCAATCCAAAATTGTGAAGTAGACAGCGTCTGAGTCTGGCATGAGTTGTATGGACCACAGGTTGGACCAAAGACCATATAAACTTCCAGTATAAAGCTTGACCTAGGAGAAATGTGATCCAATTAGGTGGTCTCTTGTACCGATTTTGAGATGTTGACAAATTTGTGGTTCTTTTCAGTTATTCCATATAGGCAAGTCGCCAAGATGCTGTTATTTAGACTCCATGTTGGACCAAAGACCATATATGCTGTCAACTTACAGCATAAACTAGAAAAAAAGCGACCCATGGGTCTTATTGACTTTTTTATCCTACAAGGGATGGGGTTGTACAAAAGCAAAGAGGTGTCCAGGCCTTTCGTACCTGGCACAACACCAGAAGGAATACAAATTTCTCTGGTCACCAAGATGCCATCATCTAGACATTCCTTCTAGAAGTAGACACAATGGGGCACATTTACTTACCCGGTCCCTGCGCGATCCGCGATCCGGAAAGTCCGACGAGTATGAACTCTGCCGCCATTCATTCTGCGCCCGATATCCTGTATGTGTCACTTCCCCAATCAGCTCCGCCGGAGTTCACCTTCTTCTTCCCGGTGTATGTAAGCTCTTGGCTAGCGACACAATTTTTAAGTTAATTCCCATGGTTTGTCTGAATCCGTCGGATCCTCCGACGGCCTTCCCCCCGATTTGTGTCACTTGAATGCTGGCGCCAAAATCCGATCACGTGCGCCAAAAAACCTTTTTAAATCCCTGTCCCAGCACCGCAAAACGGAAATTGTTGGGATGTCCAACGAAAGTGCGGTCCGCGAAGCCCTTAGTAAATGAGCCCCAATGTAGTTGTAGGCCACCACCAAGGCTGAAATTCAACTTTTTTTCTTGCCCATTGTAGTTTTCAAGCATTTAGCTACCTGCTCCACCTGGCTTTCCGTCACTCCTCCAGCACTCACCCGAAATCTGCAGCTGTTTCCTAATCAGGCACTTTGGACCAAATCTCCTCGGGTACCAGAGCTACAATGCTCACAAATCAGGACCGGCCCTTTACAAGTGTCAGAGACACAGCTGCCGCTTTTAGTCGCAGGTTGAAAACTTAAAAAACCAAATTTGGTTCCTTTTCTAAACAAGCCACAAACCTCAATCTACACTTAACTTCCAAAATGTGAAATTTATGAGGAGAGAAAGCAATAAAACGGTTACAATCTGGCGTTTGGTCCCTGTCTGCCGGCTCCCAGCTGCCCCTTTTCTTGCAGAATGTGGCTGCCCTGAGTTTATTAAAGGTTTTACCACTTCTCACTTCTGCTTTCTGCTAAATGGCAGGGATAAAACATCTAACTGCCTGGAGAGTTGTCTGTGTCACAGCGTGTACATCTGTCTGCCGCATTTTGAGATATAGGGACGTCATCCGTGGAGGCTTCTTCTACGCGGCCAAATAAAAATGGCCTCAATCTGCTACTTTTCGCTGACTGCTGTTATAACTCCTTTGTTCTTGGGTCACAAACATTACTCTCCCCATTGTCATCCCTACCACCTTTGTACTGGTAAAAATTAACGATTGATGAATTGTTTTTAGAATTATATACCGTAAGGGTTAAGAAAACATGACTGCTTTCTACCAAAAATGATGACAGCCCTATATACAGACTTTTTATAGTGTCTTTACCATATTAAATTCAGAGGAACTAAGTAGCAGTACCAGACAAAACCTACAGAACAGGATGGCGCTGTTTTTAGAAGAAAGCTGCAGCTTTTGTAATTCTGTAGCACATCTAAAAATTTCCGTTGTCCTTGTATTAAAGTCAATATTGGATTTTAAATGGGTGGTTTTTGCACATTGAATCCAAAGTGAAAATTTTGTTCCTCTTCTCTTTTTTCCAGAAGAGGATTCTAAAAGAATAGAAAATAAGGATTTGGATTTATATGTCTCCTCCCAGCTAAATCCACTCTAAAAACTAAAGCAAAAGACCAACAAAACCTCATGTGTGTCTTAAGCTTCTCACGGTTTATAGAAGGCAATCAGAGCTCAGCTTTCATTTTTCCAAACCAGTTTAAGAAATAAAAACTTAGTGTTGATTGGTTGCTATGAGCAACAGGCAGATTTGAGGCCTATTTTCTCTACTTACATCTCCCAAAGGTTTTTAATGTTATTTCCTTACTTGAATCTGTAGAACCAATATGTGTGGAGCATTTATGAACTGTTCCCTTATGTCCTACAGGTTCCCCCCAAAAAGGGGTGACCTCATGGACTCACAGATTCCAAAGAAGCCCATTACTACGTTATGTCTCATCAAGCTAAGCCTAGCAGCAATACGTATATTTTTGTGGCACCGCCATTACATATCAAGCAGATCCTGAAATTTGTTGAGGGGGGGGAGTGTTAGCAAAAAGTTATACCAAAAAATAAAATTCGGCAACACCCTAAAGGCACATCCTATAACATATGGTGTAATTTATATGTTATACGATAGCTTCTTTCTTGGCACAGTGTAAAATAACATATGCCAGATTATGAATTATCAAATTGCTATAGAACAGAATGAAAACATAAGTGTAATGAGCCTCAAAGATGGCCGCCAGAGAGCCACAATGACATCCAATGTGCCGCCATCATTGACTCATCATCGTTTTCTTTTTTCTGCTTCTGGTCTCCAAAAAATTCCATATTATTTGTGTTTAATAGATATTTTTAGATTATTAAATGACGTTTACCCTCACAATGTACATGTTCTTTTCCCTATGTAAATGGGAGGTCAAAGAATTGTAGCAGGGAGGAAGTCCTAGTAAATTGAGAAATTACTAAACTCATGGCATTACCACCCCGTGTAGGAGGAATCGGATAAATTGGCGCTTCATATGTTTCTGGGAACAAAGCTGAAGGTGACGGTTTAATGATTTCACGTCAGACTGTATGAGGGCTGATTAGTAACTTTGGGTAATTGAGGACCCGACGTTAGAAGACAGGCAGACGCGCAGACTTCCACTTATCCAGCTTGGTGCCAGTGCCGAGGGGTTAAACAAGGTGTGCAGACAAGGAATTATGCCCTCCATTACATGTGTCTCTAGCATGTACCGCTGTGTATTCTCACCGGCACGCAGACACTTTCAAAGGCCCAATATATTGTGTCAGTCTTCCACTTTAAACCTCAGAAGCATTACTTCTGATTATTTAGCTTTTAAGTGTCTGCTCTGCGCTGCGTTCTGGGGGAGATGAGATCCAGGAATCAGAAATCAATGCTAATATAATCAGGAAACTGTGGAAGATGCTTCCTCGTGTTACAGAGGCTCCACCATCAGACCATTATATATCACCAGACCAGGAGGACGGAGGGGGGGGGCAGGAGACCACAAAGCTGTTGTCAGGAATGGATGGGAGACTGTGAATACGTTCTAAGTTTATCGCATTGTTGGACACACATCATTTAGATCCACTGAAAAAAAATAATTTAAACTTTCAAACTCAGTGGAATTTGGTATAGTTTATCATGAGAAAACAATAAAAAATATACCGTACATATATCATTTTTAGATGCTATAATTTAAGGCAAAATATCAATAGCAATGACGTGACCTGAAACTTTTGGGTCCCAATGTAAAATCTGGAATACAAAGTTTACTATCTTAAAATTGGTAAAGATTTAAGCCCCACCCCTGGCAAAAACCCGCCCTAAATTCTGGGGCACAAGATGAATAATCATCTTTATGTAACAAATAATATAAAGGGAGGTAACATGATGTCCTGTAAGACACTTCCATAGCCTAGATTTGCCACTAGAGATCCCCAAAACTATTTGGTGCTTCATAGATTTGGCATGAATCTGGCATGGTCCGAATCAAATCCACACTTCTTCACTTTGGATAAATCTTTTAAAATCGGGGCTAGCTACTACTGTCATTCCTCCTACAGTTTAGGGATGGGGATGTGTGAGGGAAAATGAAAACATTTGTAAAATCAGTGTTTTTGAGAGGAGTTAGATGGGGTTATATACCAATTTCCTGGACAATTGGAGCAACATTCAGATGGAAAACATTTGGACTCAAACTGAAACTTTTGAAAATTTTAGCAAAAATTTTACGAATTGAAACTTTGATAATCCGCTCATCTTTGATACCCACCACTTAGGGTTTGAATGGTGTCCGTAGAGTTAGCCTAGGAAAAGATCAATGGAGGACATCGGCATGAAAAAGACCAATGGAAGCTAATGGAGTGGCTGTGCGCTAGTGGGGGTGGACCAGATGGGAATTGTTTTTTGGGCGTGTTTTATCACTTCTGCCATTTTTTTTGTAATTTGGTAGGTAATAACCTGATTTTTGGGTTGTCCATGAGACGGTTTGGCTGTCAACTGTGGTCATGTGTAAATTGGCGATGGCCATAGCAAGTGGAATCAACCTTCAGTATCACAACTTAGACAACACCTATCAAGGCCAATTTTGGACTAAGACCACCACATCGTAGCTTCGTTCGGAATGGGTAAAACTTAATGATACAAAGGACCAGTGGAAAATCTGATGTTCCGCCCCAAATCATGGTATCTTCCTCTGTGGTGGAGTGACCTTTCCGCCCCCCAAGTCTTAAAGTCTCTTCTACCCCAGCACCCACTTTAGCTATACATCTCCCAATTGGCCTAGACATTTACCGATATTTCCGCCTTGGCTCCAGATTCATATGGAACCATAACTCTGACCTCAAAAAGGCTACAACTTTTCGGAAATGAATCGAAACTCACAAGAATTTTTTTCATTGTAATATTACATTAAAATAGATTATTATTACACAGTGACAAATAAAAGTTACATTCCACGCAAGGAGAGGCTACAAGGTGTTATATCTCCAGAGGTGGAACTGCAAGCAAGAAATACATTTATTCTGTAGATAATCTTTCAGGGACTGTACGCCTTGCTGGGAGCCAGTAAACCATCACAAGCTTGTTACCCGCTCAGAACAGAGTAATATGTATTGTCGCTCAGCAATTGTGCCAGTGCAATTCACCCCCTCTCTGTCTGACAGTGTTTATCTAAAATACTTTCCCTGCCGCGCGTTCTGGTTTCAGCAAACCATGTCTTATTGGGCGACCTTTTCATTCCCAGTGAGAAGGGCTGAACTCGTCAGATAAAAGCAACGAGGCAGAGAACAGGAGAAACGCAAGTTACGAAAATCGGAGCATGATTGAAAACAAGATGTGTTAAATCAATGCTCTTTATCGCCTGCCTGTTTTCTGGCAATTGCTGCTCTCAGCTCATTCAGTGCACAAACGAGATGATAAAAGTAGTGTCAGAGAGCTCGCTGGGGTACGAGGGACGCAAACCTGTTTATCACACACGCTCCATGCATCTCCACTCCTGTCCCTGATAACCGCCGTTGTCACAACTCCCAGACAGAATCGTGATGAACAATTACAAGTGGAAATGTGGCTGGGGAGAGGAATTTGACTGAGGAGACTCAACAGCACAGATAGGATGGAGAGGGATGAAAAGATAGATAGAGAGATAGATAGATAGATAGATAGATAGATAGATAGATAGATCATAGATATGAGATAGATAGATCATAGATATGAGATGGATAGATCATAGATAAATAGATAGATAGATATGAGATAGATAGATAGATAGATAGATAGATAGATAGATAGATAGATATGAGATAGATAGATAGATATGAGATAGATATTAGATAGATATTAGATATGAGATAGATGATAGATAGATAGATAGATAGATAGATAGATCATAGATATGAGATAGATAGATCATAGATATGAGATAGATAGATAGATATGAGATAGATAGATATGAGATAGATAGATCATAGATATGAGATAGATAGATATGAGATGAGATAGATGATAGATAGATCATAGATATGAGATAAATAGATATGAGATAGATATAAGATATATAGATAGATATGAGATGGATATTAGATATGAGATAGATAGATAGATATGAGATAATAGATAATATATAGATACATAGATAGATATGAGATAGATAGATGTGAGATATATAGATATGAGATATATAGATATAGATATGAGATAGATAGATATGAGATAGATAATAGATAGGTATGAAAGATAGTAAATGGGGGTAATTTATCTTAGGCTTTTCACTTTTTTTTCTCATATATTTGGGACAGTTTTTTCCACTCACCTAGCAAGAATTTTTCAGTGTTGCAGATTTTCAGATGTGGACACATACAAAAGTCACAATCTTGGTGCAAATAAACTCTAGTCCCAAGCAGGTGTAGGTAAAAGTTTAGAAGGGGATTCCAGAAGAATTTGCAACTTTTATACAGCTTGAAAAAAAGAAACATGTGTGAAACACACATACTAGCTGTAACACCCCTTAAAATAAATGAAACAGGTCCAAAACCCAGAAAAAGTATAAAACAAAGAAACTCGCTAATGTCCTGACTAAAGATAAATGACCCCCAATGATAGATATGATATAATGATAGATATTGGATATTTATCCATAAAAAAGACAGCACAAAAAAAAGTGAACTTTATTCTATGAAGAAGTGCTAGTGATAACCAAATTAAAACATTTTGGGGGAAAAAAAGAAATAACAAGAAGAAGTGCGTAGTGATACCTGAAAGTCACACTTTCATCTTTTTTTACCATACTACTAGAGTGCTGCCTTTACCGTGGATCTACATAGATAGATATTAGAGAGAGATATGATAGAGTGAGAGATTAATCATATGTGCGCTTCTGCACCGGCGTATGATAGCAGCCATGCCCCCATGTCCCTCTTGATGCATTAGGCTTAGCCCCCTTGACGCATCAGCCAAGCCGCGCAGGCGCCGAAAAAAACTACACCAAGTCCGTTGACCTGGCATAACTTTGCGTTTCGTTCACAAGTTTTATAAAATGATGCAGGCACAGGGCGGACCGACTCCTCGTGCCTGCCCACTCCGCCGGCCTCCACTTTTCCCCCTCTACCACCTATTCATGCCCACATGGCAAGGAGATGGCATAGTTGCTGTTAAAAACTGGCGTAGAAGCAGTGATAAATCTCCCCCATAGACAGATATGATTGATTGATTGATAGATAGATAGAAGGGCAACATTGTGGCTCAGTAGTTAGCACTACAGCCTTGCAGCGCTCGGGTCCTGGGTTGAAGTCCCATCCAGGTCAACATCTGCAAAGACTTTGTATGTTCTCTCTGGGTCCTCTGGTTTCCTCCCACACTCCAAAATATACTGGTAGGTTGATTAGATTGTACGCTCCATTGGGGACAGGGGCTGATTTGGCAAACTCTGTACAGCGCTGCGGAATCTGTGTGCGCTATATAAATAAAGGAATTATTATTATTATAGATGATAGATAGATAGACAGATAGATATTGGCAGCTGTAGATAAAATCTGATGCCACTGTAAGTGGAAAACTATTGCTCAATTCCCAGCACAGCGAGAACATTATCAGATACATACACTCCCTATTCTCAGATTGCTGCGCTGTCGCATTTTACGACACACAAGAAGTCCCAGATGATTGTTCATTGATCTCTCCAAAGATTCCCGTGTCTCTCCTGAGCATTCAGCTCACTTATCTCGTGGTGTGTACTCAATATGGATTCTGAAACTCAACAGCAAAACTTTCTTCTAGTGCAGGGAAGGGGGAGCTCTTACTTTTATTCGGTTACAATTGACTTAAAGTAAAAAAAAAACGACCCCCTCCCCTCCCCCCATCATTTTCCAGTTATCAAATGCCAACATAATCATCGACTGATGGCTTCAGATTTTTTTCTTCTGCAGTTTTTGAAGGAACTAATGGCTCCAAAATGTGGTTATTTTCTCTCAATCCCCAAAGTGGCTTTTGCGGCAATCAATGGGAACAATACGACGTGTATTTTGGAAGAGGGAAGATGTAATATTGTCAAAAATATAATTAACCATTGCAGGTTTCTCAGAGAAAAACATTCTAAACATTTTACATTTTGTACTTTGTATATATTATTTGCGTTTTGAGTTTTCTTGTAATGTGCCCACACCACAGGGGAGCTCAATTTTGTGGGATCCCCATTCACTCACATAACTAACCCCCCACCACCACATTAACATGTATTATACCTACCATAGAGCAAGTCCTTATGTCAAGAAGAAGGTATATACCCTAACTCTGGTTGGTCCCATTTCGTTTTTAAAGGGATGCTCCATTTAGAGGATATTGTGGCCAAATGACCAATAATTCAATCTCTCCTGGACCTTGATCACAACCTCTGATTGGCACCATGGGCACCAACTTATTAGGGAAGGGTTAGCTACACCTGAATCGACAACAACTTACCTACAATTTATATTAACAGCATAGTGGTCCATGGAAATCCCATCCACATTCTTAGAAAAGAGATTTGATAAAAACAAATGAAAATTTATGCAGAATTTTAATCACTTTGGATATTGCTGAGGTCGGAATGATTGCAAAATTCTGCAACGGTTCCATTACCTGCTTCACCCACTGTGTCGTTACATCTATGGGCATATAAGGTGCACACATACTATAGAGGTAGATAATGTGATCGCTTTGGGAACCCTGAAGGTATAGGGACCAGTTTTGGTTGAGTCCATTGAGCCTTCACATTTGGGTGACAAATCTTCCCGAGGATTTGAGAAAAATTGCATTGCTAATAATAAGTGAATTGGGGAATAGACCCAAGGGCCAGTAAGAATGTACAAAAGCAAACACACAGGAATCTGCAGCACAGAGGGGCTCTGGTAACCTCCCCTGTAGCCTTTCAGGTTCATTAGCATAATTTTAAAAGTTGATTTTAGAAGTTAAGGAGACCATGGATAACAAATATAAGAAGATTACCAGTGTCACGGTGCCTGGATCTATGAGTAAGCGTCCCTGGTTTATTATGATGGATTTTGATGGTGGATTTCCTTTAAATTGTGTGTTACGCAAATGGATTTTCATAGATATTTAAAAAATCTTATACCATAATATCAATAAATCCCTCCAAATGCACACTCATGTATATGAGTTCTGGCCACACACAAAACCAACCTACACTGCTACGGCCATTGATAACTCAGTGCAGTCGGGTGATTTCGTAGTAAAATGTTTCAAAAACCATTTTATGTAAAAACAGAAAAAAAAAAATCTAAAAAAAAAAAGTTTCGCCAAGTTTTCAGTACTTATCTTGATGGCTGCGCATTCACAGAAGTAATTATTGGCTTTTTACTCACCTATGTGAAGTATTGTATTCTGTAAATGGATTTGTGGCCACTTTACTAGAGACGTTTTTTTTCCCTATATTCCTCGCTTCCATTCTATTTTTTTTTATTTAACTCTTTTTTTTTCTTTTTCTCTTTTTTTTTTTTTTTTAACATACGAAAGTATGAGCTGTCAATCAGTCGACTTTAAGGATTATTTCTTTCGCAGAAATGATTGATCGCCATTTAGATTTTCCCGTTGACAAGTTAAAGGATTTTATTGGTGTAATTACGCTCTTGCACTCAGTCTCTTACAATTTAAATGTCCTTTTAAAAAATACGGAGAATTCTCTACCTGTCGGCGGAGAGGGGGCAGTGAGATTAGGGAGGGATATTACAACGCCTTCCATTACCGCAGGGTCAATTAGAATCTCACACAATTTCGCTAATAATCCCTTTTCACGTTCCAGAGAACTGAATTCATTGAGGCTCTTGTGTTTTTTAATAGATGGACAAATGTAGGGAGGGAAAGTGACGGGGAAAGTGCGCCAATCCCCGAATCATGTTTAATAGTAGATGAGTTAAATGATCCCTATCAGCTGTCAGAGACACAGATCCTCTTCATGCCTACAGAGGCGGCAATAACTTCTACGTTCCTATTGTCCTAGAGAAACGCTCCGGAAAAGGAGACCTTAGAGTTAGAACAGTCACTACTTCTTAAAGGGATCTTAGGCTTCAACAATCACATAACTTCAGTGTGACTACTAGTAGGTTTTAACCAAAAATGCATTATTAGTGTGCCCTTTGTCGGACGGTCCGTAAAAAATGGACTGTCCCCTGGCCAGATATCACTGACAAACCACAGGGCTTCAAGTATTGTAATGATGCATGGAGTCCCTGTGGAACAACATTGCCAAAGTATGGAGCCCCACCCTGTGCACTGTGGTTGGTCCGTAAAATCCAATGAGCAGTCTTAAGGTGTCCCTACCAGTACAGTAAACTGTAGTTTACAATAGGACCCAGCAGCTTCCAGTTTCGCCATTGTCTGGAATCCAGTGTTCAATGGAATGGGACAGAAACATTGCAAAAGCGGTGAGATGAGGAACAAAATTTTTCCCCCGATTAGCATCAGGCTTGTTTTTTTTAGCCTTCTTTTAAATCAACATTGTAGGATTAGACTTGATGGACCTGTGTTTTTATCCAACCTGATCTATTTCGATACTATCATCCACACACAACAGGAATAGTCAGCATGAGATCCATATGAAAATCAATTTACCCGTAATTTTCAAACTTTAAGGCACACAGGATTATAAGGAGCACCATCAATAAATGCCTGCTAAAATGTCTAGGTTCATTTATAAGGCGCACCGGATTATAAGGCGCACCTGATTATCATGAATGAGCAGCAGGTGGCAGACCTGTGCACAGTTCAAGGCAGCTGTTGTCTGTAAGTACGATTCATGTATAAGGCGCACTGGACTATAAAGCACACCTTTGATTTCTGAGAAAATCAAAGAATTTATGTGCGTCTTATAGTCCGAAAAATACGGTAGATTGCAGATTTTCACAGCCCATTCATTTTGTTGCAAATTTAACCAAATGTATTGCAAAGGAGCAAATCTGCATAAGAATAAGTTGCACTATTGTTTCAATTTTGATTGTGATGCTACAGAATATTTCTAATCCATGTGCCACATTACTAAAATTCATTGTCTATTGGCATCACATTGTCCTTGAGTAAAATCTACAGACAAACTCTACTCTATTTCTTTCAGCTCTTAATGAACCAACCATCGACTATGGCTTCCAGAGGCTGCAGAAAGTCATACCCAGGCATCCGGGAGACCCAGAAAGGCTTCCAAAGGTAAGAAAGGACATTATATTTGCATGGCGAGAACATGGTCACGACCCTTGGCTTGAGTTTTTTGATGGACAGATGAGGATCTAACTTGAAGTTTTACTACAACAAATTGCAAATTCAATTTATACTTTAAAAATATACGTAAAAAGTAACACAAAAATATTAAATTGGTGAAATAAGTATGGAAAAGTGAAGAGAAGAGTACTGATGCATAAGAAACCAATGCCATCTCCATCCTGGAAATTCAGGCCTGGACACCAGCAGAGCTTCTTGGCAGACCACACGACATAAGAAACATATTTTTTGACATGTCCAAACCCAGGAATCCCTTAATCCAGTAATGAAACTATCATTAGCTGCAGTGTGAAGGACGGTAGAGTTACGTCATTTCCCTGTTCCTCCACAACTCTCGCTGCCAATAATAACATTTCTCTCCACACGTCCCTGTAGACTCCTCTCACACACTCAATGTCACTACGTCTCCTCAAGTTCGCTGTTTACATAGTCCTGTACACCTTCCTTCACCTGCTCACACATATGTTCTAGATCTCCCTTCATCCTATATACTATACACCCCCCACCCCTTCCATCATGGAGTAATCCTTGGTCAGTCTGAGTGCTCCTGTGATTGAAAGCATTAAGGTCTTCAGAGAGCGCTTTATGAATTATACATCGTAATACAATTACATGCCATTACAGCCGGGGATTACAGAGGGATGACAGGGTCTTGGAATGTAAAGATTTTGGTTGGCTTCAAAAGATGAGCCATCACAGTCTGGTTTGACAGGAGAAAGGAAAGAGTAGAAAGATGGTCAACGGTCCCACATTTTCGGAGGTAAGATAATGAGCGCTATATAAATAGGGTAATATAGTTATACCAATTAGAGATAAATGGAAACAGAAATCAAATTAGGTTTTACAGTCATTTGGGGCACAGATTATGGTTATGGCACCATGAATGCCCTGTTAGATTCTGGATGCTGTAAGGGTGTTAGGTTTCCATGCGACCAAGAGAGTCGTTTTGGTTCTGAATTTGACCACTGTGATTAGTGTACACATGGCAGGTATTCTATAATTCCGGTGCTGGAATGGGGTTTCTTGATCCCACCAGATAAAAATTAAACCTGAGGGCCCAGCCTTCATCAACCTCTTGGAAATAGATCCGAGTAGCATCCAGATTGGGTAGTCTTCTGCTGTACCTCTAGGGTCCAGTATTGGATTAGAGCCTGGGCCCATTGGGGGATACTCTGCTGGGCCAGTCCAACACTTCATGTTTTGGTCTCACATCCAAAACCTTTACGTAACCAATTCTTACAAGTTGTTTACTTTTTTTGTCTGCACGATCTGGATCTTGGTTGGTGTTTGCCCCACGTTAGAGGAGTATTACTATAAAGTCAAGCTATAACTGGATATATTATGAGAAAATTTTAAGTGGGGGGTCCGTAGTTTATGTATTCCTTTCTCTTCGTATCTATAGATCCAATTAAGAGAAATTGGGTACACTAGACATTGGGGCTTATTTAATAAGGGTCTGCGGACGCACTTTCGTTGGATTTTCCGACGTTTTCGGGTTTTGCACAGCTGTGACAGGTATTTAACTGCGATTGGATTTTGGCGCAGTTGCACTGCCTTTCATGCGACAGTAATCAGGGGGCGGGCCGTCGGACGATCCGACTTATTCGGACTGAGCGCTGGATTTAACTTTCAAATTGTGTCGCAAGACAATGCACTTACATGCATCAGGAAGAAGAAGGTGAACTCTGGTAGACCTGAGCAGAGAAGCGACACATGCAGGATATCGGACGCACGATCTTAGTGAATCATGGTAGCTGGGACTTCAGGGAACATAGGGCCACATTTATCAAAAGTAGTACAAATTGCACTACTAGGTTCAGTTTGCCTGTTGAGTGGGCAGAGTGCGCCAGATTAATCAAAAGTGGCGCACATTCTTCATGAATCTGGTGCTCCCTGCACTGCTCAGTAAGTGTGCACCAACTTTTTTTTTGGTGCACCTTTAACATACAGTGTGCGACACTATTCTGTTGAGTCGCAGTAATAATGTGGTGCGCAGTCCTACGCCCCTTTAGGTGCAGAATTTAGCCGCGACACAAAACTGGCGCAAACGCTTCATAAATACATGTGCACGTGAAGTTTACACTTTCTTTTCAATACAAAGTGAGACAAAAATTGGTGCAAATGCTTTAATAAATGGGGTCCCTAGTGTTCAGTGTTCGATATTTCGTGCCTTTGTATGGTGCAAACTTTGAAACCGGACCCCCACTTCCCACTGGTGGGTGCTCATGTGGGTATGGAGCCTCCAGGCATGAATATGGCTTCTAGCTCTGCACCTCCTATAGCTATTACCCTACAAGGATATAGCAGGAGAGGGATGTTAGGATTATCCGGATTCTAGGAACTAACCGTTTAGGCCTTTGTTTCTAAATAATCTGTCTCTTATACGGCAGGTGTATCCCTGGACTGTGCAGGGTTAAGGTTTTCCTGTGTGCTGTGCACTGGGGCGTGCGCCCACATACATGTGTGATTACATGCGCACACACGGGAGCAGGCCTCCGCTGGAGAGAAATCTTGCTGAGATTCTGTCCCATCGGCTCACTGGTGCAGTAACAGCACAATTGTTCAGAATTTATTCCCGTCACCATATGGTCCGCTCATTACCATACACTCAGCGTCCATATGGAAGCCTGGGATGTGAACTCTGCTCGGTGGAACTGCCAGATGAGCATCTCTGTTTGTGTCATCTGCCATATTTACGTTGTTATGGCAACACAACATCAATAAAAACGAGACGTTGGCATTTCTCTCTCTCCGTATACAGCTTTAACTCTTTGTTTGGGCAAAAGCATTTACGTTAATGGCATTAAATCCCTCTCCTGGATGACAGAAGTTTTATTATATTAAGCATTGGCACAACTATAAGGAAACAAATCTGTATTATTAACAAATAACATGAGGTAATAAGTGGCGGCCAATCAGATTTCAGCTTACATTCTATAAACTGTATTAGCAAGATAAGAGATACAAACTGATTGGTTGCTATGAATTGCCACTATGAATGACGTGTTGTTAAGGAAAAGGGCCCAATTTTGGCGGTTTAATACATGAGGCCTACTGTATTTCGATTTCACTAAACCTTAGTGATAGTTTCCAGTCATGATTTATTTTATTTTTTCTCTTCTTTGCCCTACTTCTGTCATAGCACTGATATCAGTCTGTGACCTTTCCACATATTTTGTGGAAAATCTCCATTCAGCGAGAACCTGACATATTTTCTATTTCTAAGTATTCATTATACTGTTATTACTGGTCTATAATAATAGGTATAATAACGCACTGTCTCACTGCTCTGAATATTAGAGGAGGGGCTGGAAAGTAAACCGTCCCTTTAAATATCTCATATTATGTTAGGGGCTGCACATATAAGCCTATCACCTTTGCAAGTCAAAAATTTCTGCCCACAAGTTGGAGGGGAAGGGGGTGATCTACCAAAAATGTATCATATTTATAAGCACATATAGTGGGTGCAATAGCCTCAAATTTTTATTTCCCTATTCATATGAGGTGAAAATCACTAAATTTATCCCCACATTTGTGGGGTCCACTTCAGTAATTCCATAGGCACTTTCCTGCAATGGCTACGGGCTGAAGCAAAAGCGGTTAAAAAAACTGTGATATTCTGCCTCAATTACTCCATTAAAATGCAACATCTGAAATTTGGCACAAAATATGACCAAATTTAGCCACTTTTAAGCTTAAAAAAAGGCAAACATATTTCATAGAACGTTACCAGTGTCAGAGCTATAGTACAAAGAGCGGTTTATGTGGAAAGATATGTACCAGAATTGTGCGATTTTGTGCTTTTTTTATGATAGCTGAGCCACTCTCAAATTAAAGGAAATCTGTGTTATAAGTGAACACATCTCCAATGCCACAACACATATTGCCCAAATTAGCACTTCCTCTACCCCTGCCCCGAGAAACCTTCCTTTTCCCACCATCACCTCAAGTGATATATTTATTGTGGAACATTTTGGGTCAATTTTGCACAATTCCATATCTTTGGAGTTCTACAACATCAAAAAATCGCACGCCACATTCTTCAAGAAGATTGCGAATATTCAGTGGAAGGCATTTGTCAATTTTTTTGGGGCATAAAAAAGGCGCAATCCACTGGTTTGTGAGTTTTTCTACTGCATTTCCAAAAAGTTATGGAGGTAATGGGCCCACTGATTGTACTAAATACGTTTTCTGGCATGAAAGTGCGCTAGAATACACTTAAGTCTCCTACTTGAGTAAGATGTAGCAAAGCCATGCGTCTAATTTATGATAAGATCTGTGCCTTGTCATATATGAGGGCACCCTACCCATGAAAGACGCTGGTCTTGATAATGGTGCCAGTGAATTTGATCCGGTTCCGCAAGTGCAAAAATTACTTCCAAAGAACGTCCAGTAATAAATGACCCACAAAAACTATGCCAGAAAACAGGTCCAATGACTTTAAGGCCATGTTCACACGACTGCATTTGAATCCCATTTAGAATTGGGCCAGTTTTTGGGGGTTTTTTGCTAGTTGTCACCTGTAATATTCTTCTCACCTGTGACCAGGATAAAAAAAAAAAATTAGCAGCTCTGACACCTGCTGGTGACAATTAGGTACTGCATCCCAAGTAACAATCCTGCGCCTATGAATTATAGATACTTGATATACCATTACCTTGGTGTTATTGTATATGAGAGCACTACAGCTCTTTTCTAGTTTAACTATATAAGATCGTGCGCAATGTCCACAGAATACAAGATCACAGACCGCTGCAGCACAGGAGAGATCAGAGGATACCGGCAGCAGCTTTTTCTTCTCTGTGCCATATGTGAATTACTGATTCAAGCACCAATCCAATTAATAGCCACCTTATAATAATGGAAGTCGTCAGCAAGATCCTTAAATATAAATCACGGTCACCTCCCCGGCCCTCATGATCCGATCCGGCTCTGTCGCTCCGTCTCAATTGAAAGGGAATGTTTGCAGTCTCAGTTCATCAGCTCACATTAGCCTCATGCTGAATATTTAAACACAGAACAATTTTAACGCTCAGCAAAGAGAGGCAGCGGCCTGGGTGAGAGCTCAACTCATTGCAATTTGGTAAATCAGCCATTTAGTTGCCGGCGCGGCTTCTCCCTGCTTGCCAGGAATTTGTGTGCCCAGTAAAGGGAAATGGGCAGATGCCAGTCTAGGAACATACACACAGCTTGTTCATTAGTGGATGCATGATTATAATGCGATGCCAGGTGCAGGGTATAAATGCCTAGCAGAAGGTATGGTGGCGCCAACATTGTAGGGGGGCATTTAGTTAATGTGGCGCTCAGGAGACGTGACATCTATAATGCAGGGTAATCTTGTAAAAAAAATTACAACCTGATGGTGTTTGTGTGGGCGAAGTCCTATAGCAGGTCCATAAGGTCATATGTATGTCAGTATATATCTATAGATTTATTAAAATTTTTTAAAATTGTGATTTTGGAATGTGCCGCATGTTATCTCTGTACAGGTTTGTTAAGCATTGCCTACTGCCATTGTTTTAGGTTCTCTCGAATTTTATAGGGACATATACATCACGGAACAATTTATTACAGACGTAAAAATGCAAATATGCAAATTACATGACATAAGCTTGGTGTTTAGGACTTTCCAAAACAAATATTGCCCTGATAGATATGGGAATAATAGTTAAAGGGATCTTCCAGGATTACGCTAATTCGAGGCTGAAGGGGTTTAACACCCCTACGGATCAGATGATAGCAGATGCTGCGGCTTTGCTTGGATAACTGCAAATTCAAGTCATAATAAAGTCATTTGGGAGGAGTTACACCCAAACACGGAAACGTTTAGAACTAAACACTTGTACCCGCTAACTAGCGACACAAGTTTTGCCTTGTGAACCAGAAAAACATGTGTTGATAGTTCCCAGGGAAAGCATTTAGGTCTAAATGTATCCGTGCTTGGGACTAACTCCTCCCCATGTGCTTGAATTGCACTTCAAAACACAATTCAAGCACCTCATGTAACCTTAAGATAAGTCTTCAATACCTTGACCCTAAAAACTCCTTTAAGGTTAGGTCTATACAAGGACTTGTTCCTAACCATAGCCCTAGAATAGATATTATCCTCCAGATAGTCCTGGGACACCCCTTTTAAATGTGCAATGTCACTCTGTTTGCAATTGCTCCCTGGCTGTCATATCTTATAATGTTCATTTTCCCTTTCCCAAGTGTATAGACAGTTAAAAATGTAAAGGGAATGTCATCCTTTTATCATAACGTCAATTTTTAGGTTTGAAGAAGAGTTTCCTTATATACGATAACAACAATCAGAGCTCTGTGTAGATACTTAAACGGTAACGTTCTGGTTATTTGCAGTCACCACTAGAGGGAGCTCTATCATGAGTGATGTTTTATAATATCCAGTAAGCTCCCTCTAGTGGTGGTATCAGAAAAAAAAAAAAAAATTTAAATATATATTCTGCTTTTGAGGCCTCAATAAGTAATGAATTAGGAAGGCCGTATTTGACATTAGACTACAGCGCTCTTCATCATTAGGGCAGGAGGTAACCGATACAGGGCAGGCGCTGTGCTTCGTCACCTGCTCGTCTTAAGGAGTCTTTGAGGACAGACACCTCTGGGGCTGAGTTTAGCTGCTGATCCTTTGCCATGGCTGGAAGCAGAGCTCTGGCTCATTAGTGTCTCTCCCTGGGGCTGAGAGCTCAGCACCATGGCTATGCTGTGTGATCCATCATTGTAAAGTCATCTGTCCCAGGCAGCTGTGCACAGGCCAGCCGATCGAAGGAACAGCGCTTACAAGTCTATTATTGCAGGCGGGACAGTAATTGAGCAGCAGGGATGGAAGGGAGCAGCTTAGGGAATAGGACAGAAATCGGAACTTGATAATATCACACAGCAAATCATTCATCCCCAAGCACCGGGCTTGTTCCTGTGCCAATCCGATTTATTGGGCTTCTTATGAATGCTCAGCATATAAAGAAATACATTTAACTCCCTGTGTGTTCAAACCATTACAGATAAGAATAGGGGGCGGCTTTGTTTCCGGAAAACAGCGCCACATCTCTCTAATGGGGCAATGACTGGTATTTTATTTCAGTCTCATTCCATAAAATGTAGCTGCGTTGCAATACCAGATCTGTGCACAAGGGGGGCGCCGTTTGTAGGAAAAGTATTGTTTAGTCACTTTAGTCACTTTAAAGTATGGAGTCAGACAATATAATGTCATATTTTCCGAAATACTCCTTTTATCCAAATTACAATCCATGGAGTCCTGTAATTAAAAAAATATATAATCATGGATGTACAGATTGGTCAAAGGGGGTATCCTATTCAATAACCAGTCCATAGGTTAAGTAAATAATATAAAATTATGTGATCTGACACCTTGCCGGCTGGTGACACATCTGTCCATTATATACAGGACAGTCTTATTAAAGTGAAAGGGACGGAGCTGCTAAACTAAACACAAACCACCGTATACAGTATAGGACTGTGTGTACAGTGAACAAGCTAGAGTGCTCACCTATGTCCCCTCAATCAGCTGATCATTGAGGGTTCTGGGTGTCAGAATCCCACTAATCAAAGATTTGGATATAAAAGTTCTAAAAAAAAGCTTTACTTACCAAATCAGATAAGGTATCATCTTTAGTTCCCTCTAGTGGTGGCTTTTGGAAGTCAGAATTGTAACATTTAAACATGTCCAAACATAGTATATAAAGTAATTACTATTTTGCATTGTACGGCATTGAGTTAGATCATGGCAGTTCTGGCGTGACAGAGGTTAATTCTCATTTTTGTCACCACCGAGCAGGTGTAAGATTTCACACGTATAATTACAATACTCGGCTGACAATCTCAGCTCATAACTCTGCACAGCCATGCATGGAGTAAAAGGGGGAGAGTGCATTTCCACAATGGAGAATTAAGGTGATATTAGGACGGAAACCACATGCTCTATATGTCATGAAAGCCCTCGCTGTCACCTCCACACAGACATGTGTCACTGTATACTGACATCACACTCACCCCTTCACCTCCCAGCTCAAAATATAGAAATGTTCTAATGTAAGTGTGAGGATTCATAACCACAAGATCACTTTCCCCCATATCACATGTGGAGTAGTAGCAGTGGTTGCTGTGTACTGACTGAGCCTCTGAGCGACCAGGGAAAAATGTGACCCCAAGACTCTGCACAGTATACAGTATATAGGAGGGGGTCAGATAAAAATAGAACTATATATTGTAATATCATGGCATAGAAATTTTTACTGATGTTATAAAAGTGAACCTATCATATTTATTATGGGTTCCTACCTGTGAGCAGCATCTTATAGAGCAGGAGGAGCTGAACAGATTGTACTTAGTTTCCTATCAGCAGGCAGCATGTTATATAGCAGGAGGAGCTGAGAATATTGTACATAGTGTCCTATATGCAGAAAGCATGTTACAGAGCAGAGTAAGCTGAGAAGATAATACATAGTGTCCTATCTGCAGGCAGCATGTTATAGAGCAGGAGGAGCTGAGGAGATTGTACATAGTGTCCTATCTGCAGGCAGCATGTTATAGAGCAGGAGGAGCAGAGCAGATTGTATATAGTGTCCTATCTGCAGGCAGCATGTTATAGAGCAGGAGGAGCAGAGCAGATTGTATATAGTGTCCTATCTGCAGGCAGCATGTTATAGAGCAGGAGGATCTGAGCAGATTGTACATAGTGTCCTATCTGCAGGCAGCATGTTATAGAGCAGGAGGAGCTGAGCAGATTGTACATAGTGTCCTATCTGCAGTTAGCATGTTATAGAGCAGGAGGAGCTGAGCAGATTGTACATAGTGTCCTATCTGCAGGTAGCATGCTAGAGAGCAGTTAGAATTTTCTTAGTTGCACATGGCTACAAATTACTTCTCCCCTTTAAAATATTCATGAGCACTGGTAAAATGAAAACTGAGCTGTAATTGGTTGCCATGGGCAACTAAGAGCATTCTAACTCTTAGACAGCTTGATAAATCTACCCTTATGTACACAATCAGCTCAGCTCCACCTGCTCTATAACATGATGCCTACAGAAAAGACACTATGTACAATCTGCTGAACTTATCAAGCTTTTTAATACTCTGCCAGCAGATAGGACATTGTATAAAGTGTGTTCAGCTCCACCTGCTCTATAACCTGCAGATAGGACACTATTATTAACTGCATGGCCCCTCTGCTCTATAGCATGCTGCCGTCAGATAGGACACTATGTAGAGCTTGTTCAGCTCCTCATGCTCTATAACATGCTGCCTGCACATAGGATAGCATACCTAATATGACAAGTTAACAAAATATCTGTATACAGTGAGCTCCACCTTGTGGCGACATTAGGCAGCCATTATAGGCAATTATAGGGCAAGATAAAAGATCTGTTACTCTAGCATCAGAAATCATCTTTACATTCTATAGAATCTATATCTATATATAGGTATAAACATTTAGCAATGTACTTTTATACATTTGTTTGTCTTGTGAATTGTAATATTTATCCCTTATACCTTCTCAGCTTTCATGGCATCAGAGCCAGATTAGCTCCATACCTATGATTACAGCTTAGCCATCTGCCATTGTGGTTATATAACACCCCCTGGCACATCTATGGCATCGCCCGCAGCTTTATGGAAGGGGCATTGCAGGAAACTCCTCCCCCTGATCCGGTGGTGACCCTCCTCTTATGGATTGTGTGGGATACAGCTAAGCTTCCAGACCTCGCCTCCGTTTATCCGGGATCCCTCTTTTCCTAATGCCCCTTCCCCGTGTAATGTAAACCAGCTGTGTTTATTGTATTCCGAGCGCTGATGGAAAGAAGCCGGGGAAAAAAAAACCATTGTATTTATTACTTTTGCCTGTTGGGTGGGAGTGAGAGCATATGTTATAAGATCCCCTCTATTTATCCATTCTCACGTTCCTGAAATGCAGCGCAAATAAAATGCAGCCATTAACCATCTCCGGTGCGGAGCGGAATCAGCAGAATCCAATCTATTCCCCGGCACCGAACATTAAATAAATGGTAATGGGCTCCGCCGCGTCCCTCCGAGCGGGGTATGGAGTAAATGGCTTGGTTAGGGAAATCACCTTGGGTAATTGTAAGGTCACCAAACACAATTCAATCCTTCATCCTTCCACCCAACTCAAATCACCATAAATATTCCCAGTTTCCTTTAGACCATGCCCGAGTCGGAAAATTGCCCCGGCGGCGATGCCCTTTCAATCCACTAACATAATGTCATAAAATATACATTTCGAGGTAAACATGCAATGACATTATAGCCGGGCTCCCCACTCCAGCAGTAAATGAGAGGTTAACTCTCGAGTGCCAATCCCATTATTGAGGGAATTTAGCACCTTGGACAGCTCTGTAAAAATCTTTATTGCTTTTCTGACCCACTCGGCATGTTTTGCCTGTGTGTTCCTCGCCTCTCTCCTCCTGATTGAAAGGCAATATATTAGCTCCCGAACACAAACACGCCTGGGGCCCCTTCCCTCCATGGGAGTGCGGTGACACGGAGGGACTGTAATTTTCTGGTCACTATACTCTAGGGCAGAGAGCCAGGCGCCGCTGGTTAACTTTACAAAACTACGGCATGTACCAATCTGTCTTATTCAGCCTTAACGGACTCTGCTAAGTCGCTCTTCACTCTCGATTTTATTCCCTCCATCAATGACGAACACCATCAGTTTTTTTTTTTTTTTATAACCTAGAATTCATACAAAGTCATTTAAAAGAGTTCAGTTTCCACATAGAATAGTTGGGTTTCCTGGTGTATGTAATGTGGTACAACTTGCATAGGCTCATTTGCAGGCCACTTTACTTCAATTTCTTGTGATGTGTGGGAGGCAGGGTCGGCGCTAGCGTTGGGCATACCTGGGCAAGTGTCAGGGCCCAGAGATGCTGGGGGGGCCCAGATAAGGCTGTACATAATGAATCCATGGGGTTGAGGAAGCTAATTTACCAATATACATCGATTCCTGATCCTGTTCTCTTCCACTTTCCTAATATTTAAAGTGCCGGCACCTGACCCTGTACTTACGCCTCTCTGCCGCTGTAAAGTGTCAGTCAGTATCCGTGATGTCTCCCAATGGGATTAGGAAAAGGCTTTGTAAACTGTGTCTTTAAAACAAAGTAAAAGTGAAGTTCTAGCGAGTCTATCTACACTCAATACTCCCCGGGCTGGATACAAAACTGATAACAGGAGTATAGATCAAAAACACGAAGCCTGCGCCGCACAATTCTCATTACCTTCCTATTAGGTGTTGCTAATTAAAAAATAATCCATAAAACCTGCCGCTTATTACAGATTTTTACGGCTGATTTTCCCAACTCACTAGCAAATATTCATTCACTTTGATGTTCTGTAGTTAAATATGTGCCCCCACCCTCCTCCATCCCCAAATAGATGCTCCCAGCCGTCAGCATATACTAACCAGGTAAGTTGTCTCTGTCTAGGGGTTCTTGTCCTGAAGCTGAAGCTCTCTGTGACTTACCCTAAAAATAATGTATTAACACTTCTCAGGAAGACATCATGTACCCCTATGTCTCCTGAGACAGCTGCACATCCAGGGATGCAGCTATACCTAGTCCTTAGAGCCTGAAGGAGTCTAGTAGCCTCCCTGTAGTAGCCATCCTAGTAACCTATATGGCATCTACCACCAGGATGAAGGATTGTAAACCAAGCACACTGACATGCTGGTGTGTGCCCAATCTGGCAAGACCTGCTCTTCTTTAAGCTTCCTATGACCTTGCTTTTAAGAAAACAAAGGATTTACAAATCATGCAATGAACCTGAGGGGCTCCAGGCTCCATAGATGTTAATGGAACTTGGAGCCCTCAGGCTCATCTGCATAATTTTAAAAACCTTTCTTTAAAAAAACAGGACATTAGAATCTAAAAGAAGAGCAGATCCTGCCAGAGGGGGCACACACCTGTATGTCAGTGTGCCTGGTTTACTATCTTTCATCCTGGTGGTAGATGTCCTTTAAGGCCCGACTTTTGCCTTCCTCCAAATAAAGGGCTTTCAGCATTAATAAGGAAAGAATAGTGAGTAAAGAGTTAAAATTTGGCCAGGGAGAGGAGGTGTAGATACCCCTCCCGTATCTCCCAGCCCCGGTTCCCTCAGCTTCCTAGGCAATTCATCTTCATATGGTGCAGGATCTTAAATTGAAGAAATGCTAATATGTATCTAAAAGCGTGTCATCTGAGAGTTTGCGAGAGGTTTATGGTGACAGCAAAATGAATGCAATTAGATCTCAATTTTCTGATGAGAACCTGCTAAGGAATGAATAATAACAATTTGCTTTTTGGGGAAGGGCAGTGACTTTCGTTTTCTTTTTTTTCCCCCAAAGAACTTTCTTTAAGTTGAGTTTTGTGAATTTTAGTGACTACAAACAGAGCAGGTTTAATGGATGATGTATAGAAAGCTGAAACCAAGGTGGCAGTCTCTGACTAGTCAGCTTTGGCATGCTGGGAGTTGTAGTTTTATAACAGCTGGAGAGTCCCAGGTTGGGGACTACTGGACCATGACATTGGTACATGGATGAATGCCACGTCTTTGAGGTGTAATCCTGCTCTGCTTCAATTATGAAGATGCCCAACTGTGCTACGCTATTCTCTATTCTCCCTTCGCTCTGTTTACTTTGGAGGAGTCATGGTTGGCCCATTGTTGCCTATGATAACCATCCAATCAACCTGGAAAAAGACTAGACGTTGCCTTCCTACCAATAGCGACACTTGGTTCCAGTGATTGATGGGACAGTGATTGATTGGACAATCACAGGAACTAAGGGTCAGTATTGGTTGGAAGTCAACGTGTAGTCTTTTTCCAGGTGATTGGATGGTTGGCCATAGGCAACAATGGGCCAACCATGACTCCTCCAAAAGAAATAGAGCGATGAGAGAATCCAAATAATATGTCAACAGTGTCTATTCTGAGCCTACACCTTTAAAGACAGCCATCAGGGGCATAACTTGAGGGGTACAGAGGGTGCGGTCACAACCAAGTGCACTGGGGCCCATCAGCTTCCAGTTATGCCACTAGCAGCCACATTTTGGATACCGGTGCCAATACAACTATAAATATAATCACATTTTGGTGCAATTTCTTCATACCTATATAGAAACATAGTAAGATAATATTTGCTTGTTTGTGTTTTATGCAGGAAGTCATCCTAAAAAGAGCCGCGGATTTGGTAGAAGCCCTGTACGGGATGCCCCATAATAATCAGGTAAGTCACCACTCCATACATGTAACTACATACTTCTGTATCCCAATGTAATTTCATCCAGAAGAATCTGGAATCTCCATGGGGCCAATTATAAGCTCATAGGTCCCACAGCCGCAGGATACAGCTAGCACAAATCCGATGGATATTAGAGGCTGAGCACACGTGTTCCTGATCATCTCCTGTGCTGTTCCTCTTTATGTTTCGGGAATTACTGGCATTATAAAAATCCGACCTGTTCCCCATCATGTGATATTACATGACTATACCCCAAACTCAAGTTATATTATTCCCTCTAGGGAAATGTTTGTTCATTGTGTAATACGGTTAAGAAACATTTGGATACTTGTTTCATCATGTTTATGGTCTCAAGAGCGGTTCCACCTGAAATAACAAAACTCCCAGGGTCTTCTTCAACATATTTGAAAAATCTGCCATTTTTGGTGACAAAGTTAAAGGGGTTGGCAACGTTACCCCATGTTTTCTGTAATATTTGTGTGTAAGTGTGAGGGCAGGATATTAGGTAATTTACTAATATGCACCTATTTAAAGTTATGGAATGTAAGAAAAGTACCTTCCAGGACCTTTAAGGACATCTATCACCAGGATGAAGGATTGTAAACTAAGCACACTGACATATTGGTGTGTGCCCCTCTGGCTGGATCTGCTCTTCTTTAAGCTTCTTATGCCCTTGTTTTGAAGAAAAAAAGGCTTTAAAAATTATGCAAAGAAGCCTGGAGCCTCTTGGACTCATTTGCATAATTTTCAAGCATTTTTTTGGTAAAAAACAGGGAATAAGAAGTTAAAAGAAGAGCAGATCCTGCCAGAGGGGGCCCACTCTAGTATGTCGGTGTGCTTGGTTTATAATCCTTGATTTAAGTGGTAGATGTCCTTTAAACTTGTTATTACGAATTATATCATAAGGTCCTGGTAGATTGGTCATGGACAGTAAGGATCACATGGCCCACCATCACCCATTATTTTATGGACAGGTATGGCAGCTGATGAGGTAAAAGACATTTCTGAACCAGGAGATTTTACTTTACATTTCAGAAAAGTAGGTGCAGAACATGTAATAGTTTCTATAAATTATCTAATATCATGTCCCCCCACTCATTACAAAAATGTGTCTGACCCCTTTAAGGCCAAGCTTAGCTCTAACTCTAAGCACTTTTCTTTATTTTTCATCATTGAATAAGAATCATTCTAGTTCTGCTCAGTTTGCTCTATGAGGGCTTGTTTTTGCGGGACACTTTGTATTTCCAATATTTCCATTTTTTGGTACACATAATATAAAATATATTAATTATTTTTAATTGTTAAGCTTTGTGGCAATAATTATAAAAAATGTTGCTTTTTTTCCCACAGGAAATTATACTAAAGAGAGCAGCTGACATTGCTGAAGCTTTGTACAGTGTCCCCAGGAACCACAGCCAACTCCCGACCCTCGCCAACTCTTCTGTGCACCCCAGTATGATGGGGGTCAACTCCTTCAGCGGGCAACTTGCTGTTAACGTGTCAGAGCAATCATCACAGGTCTCCAACCAGGGTAAGACAAGAAGATTCATGTATGGCTTTCAACATCCGGATATCTAATTGCAGAATAATCCCAAATGTGCAATAAACCAAAAGTTGCCAAAAATATTTTTCAACAATTTTCATCATTTCATCACTTTTTAGGTTTCTCTCGCAATACAAGCAGCGTCTCCCCACATAGCTATGCCCCCAGCACCACCCCTCAGCAGACCAACTACAGCTCCGTCACCACCAGCATGAACGGCTATGGAAACACGGCTATGTCCAACCTTACTGGATCCCCTAGCTTCCTCAATGGCTCCGCCGCCAACTCTCCTTATGCCAGTAAGTATTTTTACCCAACTTTAAAGGGAAATTACTTTATGTATGGAAGGACACGTGTACCAAAATGAAAGGGTCACCACATTTCCTGGTCAAGTAGATGGAGCCGATGTCTTATGGTGCTGCTGATGTTTGTCCTTTCACTACTCCATCTACTTGACCACAAGTAGGACCAGGAACCATCAAGTTTACCACCTGGTGAATATTTTATGTCAAAGCTGAAGATTTAAGGATATTTTTAGGAATTGGTGGCAAATCCGGACGCTGAGCTTCTCCTACATTTCTCTTACAGTTGTTCCATCTAGTCCCACGATGGCTTCTTCCACCAGCCTTCCATCCAATTGTAGCAGTTCCTCTGGGATTTTCTCCTTCTCCCCAGCCAATATGGTGTCGGCCGTGAAACAGAAAAGCGCTTTTGCTCCAGTGGTCAGACCACAGGCGTCTCCACCACCCACATGCACCAGTTCTAATGGCACCAGCCTACAAGGTAAGAGGAGGACTCCTTCATGAATAATAGGTCCATCAAAGTATTAGGGTTTTCTTAGGGGCTTGGTTGACACCATGATCACTGTACATATCAAAATATGTTCTAGTAAACCAAATATATGCTTGTTTTATACTAATACTAATCATAATTTATCTAGCAGCCCCTTCCAAATCAGAAGCGACACAATTTGACTGTTTAGCCATTTTAGTTTTACTCAGTGATTGACAGATTTTCGTATGTACACTCAAACATAGAAAGCTATCCCTCATGTAGGACCCCACTGGGCTCCTAAGCCAAGAATAAGCACACATCCATATATTACAAGACACACTGAATCTTCCCTCCAAAACTGGACACAGTATGAATTTGATCAACTCCTCTTGCTCTATAACATACTTCCTGCAGATAGGACGGTATGTACAGTCTGCTAAGTTCTTCCTACTCTATAACATGCTGCCTGCAGATGGGATACTATGTACAATCTGCTCAGCTCCTCCTGCTCTATACCATGCTGCCTGCAGATAGGATACTACATACAATATACTCTGCACTATCTGCTTTATAACATGCTGCCTGCAGATAGGACACTATTTACAATCTGCTCAGCTCCTCCTGCTCTATAACATGCTCCCTGCAGATAGGATGTTATGTACAATATGCTCACCTCCTCCTGCTCTATAACATGCTGCCTGCAGATAGGACACTATGTACAATATGCTCACCTCCTCCTGCTCTATAACATGCTGCCCGAAGATAAGATACTATGTACAATCTACCAAGCGCCTTCTGCTCTATAGCATGATACTTACACGGACACCAAGTACAATCTGTTCAGTTCCTCCTGCTCTATAACATGCTGCCTATACACAGGACAATACTTTATGTACAATGTGCTCAGGTTCCTCCTGCTCTGTAACATGCTCTTAGCAGATAGGACACTGTGTACAATCTGATCAGCTCTTCCTGCTCTACAACCTGCCTCCTGCAGATACAATGTGCAATGTGCTCATCTCTTGCTGCTATATAACCTAGTACTCACATCATAAGCTACAGTAATTCTGCCCCCTATGCAGAAATTGACCAGATTTGCTCTGAAAATCTCTCATAAGAGAGAAGTGGTCTTCTGAAGACACATTAGAATAGTACTGAGATACAGAGGAGGCCATAACTTCTAGACACAGGGTTGTCACTATGCCATTTTACCCAGTTAACTAATTTGCCCTTTTGTCTTCCCTCATCAGACCAGTCTTTTGTGGACACTGGCAAGTTCCTCAGTACAGGCTCTCTGCAGGGCTTGGCCTTCTCCTGAAGTATGTGACCAGTTCTTCCCATTTTCTGCTCCTGTCGTGTTTCTGTGTTCTGTCTGTGTCTATTGACTAGAGAAACCACTTGTATTCTTAGCTATACATCATCTAGGGCCTGGTAGAGTAGCTAAGGCCTACAACAGACCATTAACAGTGAGGAGCACTGACCACCTCCAGTACCATGACGTATGCTCTACCACAGTAGACACAGAGGGACTGGCTGCCGGGCAGTCTTGCCTTCCAAACTTGCAGAGGGTGAATTGGTTAGTCATACACAGGCGTAGGGCGAGTGTTGTCACCTATATTTGAGATGCCATTAAGATATTACTGGGGTTGACTGGCCGGTAGAACATAAAAAGGCTCATGGTTGCCTAATGATCTCCTGGCAATCCAGTTTCTACACTTCCCAGGTTCCCAAAAGTCGTTACTTCCTGTTTCCTTTAGAAATGTGATCTTTCAGCCAATCACTGCTCAAGGTGGGTCATTGCCGAGGACAGTGATGAGCTGAACGGGAGTCGGGAAGGAAGCTGGGAAAAATTGATGGGGAACATTGATCTGCGTATTTTTTGAAAGGCATTCGGACAATTTTCCAAAAAAGTTTTTAATAGCCGGGCAACTGCTTTACATAAAAAGAGGAACCCATGTTCATACATTTTACTATTTTTGGAAATTAGCAGCCATGTTTTACTAACCCCTAAGAAAAAAGACCCTTTAAGTGACCTGTTTTTCATCATTTATAGTTCAATTTCGTGTGAGTTTTTTCGGGAGAATTTATATTTTATGACATAAAGTTGAGGTTGTAATAGACAATGACTCTCCCACTGAAGACCCCAAATACAACTGGAGTCTACCCTGATTTTGATCAAGCCTTAAGATGAAAATTTAAGATAGAATAGTTGCTAAGTTGTCACGGACCCTGGTGGACATCAAATTTGTTAATGTTGTCCATCTGTTCCCCGTTGTCTTGATGTTTGCCTTTGAGTGTCAAATAGGAGGAGCCTAAAAGGAAATTCCTCGTTATTATTAAAACTTGATACGCATCATACAAAAACCAAGATGGTCTTCTCTTCAGGGTTGTTGTGTCTTAAAGGGAACATGTCATGTGTTCTAACCAAAGGAGACCTAAAATCCCAACCAGCTCTCCTCCTTCCAAAGGGATGAAGTGTAGGTTTGCTGAACCATTCCAACTTCGCCACTCTCAAATTTGCTTCATTAATACAAAAATAGGGGTGGGCCTAAATAATTGTGGGTGTGGGGATCCTAGAAAGGAGCCACTTTACACAAATTAAAATTTAGTTTCTTTGTAAAGTTCTTTGAACTTCATTGATGTTAGCCACGGTTACAGCACGGACATGTTACCCTTTAGGTTGCTAGTGGTTATTGTATTTGGATGTATCTAGTTGTGTGACATTTTCTGTGGCTTTCAGTGTTAAATATTTAGACAATTACTAATAGTCACTGTCACTTACCTCCTTTGTGTTCCCTTCCAGCTATCTCCGGCATGATTGCACCACCCATGTGAACCAAATCAAAGAAGATCTCACCTGGGGGGGGTGGTTCGTTCCCAAGAGAGATTCACCTCAAAAGTTTGGGAAGGACTTCTATCATTATCTCTTTTTTTTTTCTCTCTCTCTGACCGAGAGCAACTTTTAACTCAGGCCTCTGTACAGAGGAACCATAGAACTGCTGATGTAGACAATAGCAGAACTCACACAAATCAAGACTTGTGGGTCATGAAGAAGTCTTTGTTGTCCAGGCCACCGCCATCACGGATCTCTACATTGCTTATTGTTGAGGATGATTGCTGGAGAATTGGATGTTTGTATCACCATTTCCATGTGCTTGAAGTAACTTATTAACGTCCGTGGACAGATACGCACCATGATATCCTTGTGGTGGATCATTCGAAAGAAGTCCTAACCAGTCACATGGCTGGAACATAGGAAGCTAAGGATCTTCTCAAGAAGATCATGGAAGGGCCATGGGAGAACAAAGTACACTTTTTTTGCTATGGGTTTTGTAATTGTTTTGAAATGTTGATGGAAATCACAAGAGAAAAGATCTTTTTAGGTTTGGGATCAAAGACTCTAAATAGAGCAGAGGGTGAATCATTTTTTGATTTTCTTGCCATAGATCAAAGTTTCCATCAATTTATATTTTCCATTCGTCATGTCAATCCGGTCAAGTTTTTTTTTTTTTATTCCCAAAAGGAGGTTCTTTATCAATCGAAGGCAAACCAACATCCTGATACCCTTTATGTAGGTCTATAGAGAACACAAATGGGGCATCTACTTGGTGGATCCAATGGCGACCTCCTACCACTTATCATGGACACCTAGTTGGTTGCCCACATAGTTTTGGAATATCCTCACTCTGTATCTCTGTATCATCATTTCTCATGACCTCCATTTATGTTGAAGTGCAATTCACTAAAGAATGTTAGCCAACTTTTTCATTTTTTTATCGACTAATCCAGTCACCGCTACTGAGCTTTGGTAAATTAAGCACAAATCGAAGTATCGAATCATTGGGTTGCATATTAGTGACTGAACTCTCTTACTGAATGATAGTCAAGGGATGTCTCCTTATTCATATCCTTTTTTTTTAATTTTTAATTGACCTTTCCATCTTATAAATATTGTATATGATTTTGTGACTTTTTTTTTTTGTTTGCCAAAATTAGAACTCATCGTTCTGCCAACACAAACAAATGTAAAAAAAAAAAAGAACAAATATATATATATTACGTCAGAAAATGAACAATTGTGACACTGCCTCACACCTCACAACAGAAAGGGAAGATTTTTTTTTCTTTAAGGTGTCTTGTTTTTATTTTTTTTTTTTTTATTATTTTAAGGGAAATTTGTAAAATATCCATATAAATAATGTATTTATCTCTGGAATTTGTACAGCCCTTTACCCAATTTATTTTATTGTGTATGTTAAAATGTGAAAAAGTGCCGACTGTTATTGTTTTTTTTTCTATTGTTTCTTAAGCCTGATGAACAAATTTTTTTTTCCTATATTTTTTTTTAATTTGTCATTTTTCACTTTATGTTAAAACAAAAATTTCATTTCTTTATCGACACACGAATTGACCTGTCTTTTTTTAATCATTGATTTTATACCTTGAACCCCCTTTGACTTTAGTACGTCTTTATGCTGATGAAAGATTGTACTGTATGGTTGCTTCTGACAGTTAGATCAGCGCTGTAGCTTTCATGGTGCATTCAGTTTTTTGCTATACAAATGTCGTAGCTCACGAGACTGCATGCCGGTCACGTTATTGGTGTATGGTCGTCTGAACCAAATTTAATGCAGCAGATTGGGTTGAACAGCCAGATTGCAAATGCACCTACCATCTACCATCCGGCTGTGAGACCGGTACGGTGATGCTCTGTCCATCCACAAACTGACCGCATCATAGTGGGTTGTCCAGTGTGGGACATTTGGCTTCCTTGCGGTCTTCCTTGCACTGTATGCGGTTGTGTGAAAATGGCCTTAAAGGAAAATACACTCAAGCACACACACCAAACATTTTATAGTGGCTGTGTTTGGGATTGCAGCTCCATTCCATTCACTTGGATAGGACTGTGCTGCAAACCGGTCATGTTACCGATAACAGGCATAACAAGTCTAAGAAGTAGAGACTGGCGAACCCAATGTTCTTGCTCGGGTTTAGCCTCCCGACCCAGATATATTGGGGCACTTTTACTTACCCGGTCCGGAGGACTTCCCAAAAGCGCATTATCCGACGACAAAGCACTGTGCAGCAATTTAATAAAAACGTGCGCCCGATTTCCTGAATGTGTCGCTTCCGTGGACAGATCTGACGGAGTTCACCATCTTCCTCCCGGTGTATGTAGGTGCATTGTATGCTACACAATTTTAAAGTTAAATCCCGCGGTTTGTCCGAATCAGTCGGATCGTCTGACGGCCCACCCTCCAATTTGTGTCACATGAAAGCCGGCACTGCTGGGCCAAAATTCTCTTCTAAATGCCTGTCCCAGCGGCGCAAATCGGAAAACATCAGAATACCCTTAGTCAATAAGCCCCATTGTTGGATTGGTGGTGGAACAGCAAATTGACACCCCCTAGCAACTAGCTATGACTATTAGCCATGGCTAGTAACTAGGGGTGTCAATTTGCCAGATTGGCTGTTGGGCCCCCACTCCGACTATACGTCCTGGTCAGGAGGACAAACTTGAACAGGAACATTGGGGTCACTCATCTCTACGAAGAAGCAGATGTGTGACTCACTTCAGTGCAAGGTTGATCGTAGGAATGGCAGGTGTTGGACCCCCTTTAGTATCATATTGACCGATCTTTGTACTAAAGCACTATATTTCACCTTGTTATTAAGGAATATGCAAATAGATGTAGATAGAGCCAATGGCTGTAAGTAGAAAGAGGAAATGATGTGTTTTTACATAATTATCCCACCTGCTCCAAGCCCCGGTAGCATCAAAACAAAGGTGCAGCACAGAGCTGAGCAAAATAATGGAAATAATGAATTTTCAGCTCTATATATATATTGGTGTTACCTGGTGAGCATTAACACACAAAAGTGTTTTTAGCAAATTTCTCTGATAGCCTTTGCAAGCACCGCAGGAACCTGAATCAAGCTGTATCTCAATCTGTCGAGACGTCGCTAGAGATTTGATTGAAGTTTCCAAAACAGCTGCCGCCAGTCACAAGCTGCTAAATTTTTAAGACATTTGTGCTAAGACTGAATGCACCTAAATGAGGTACTAAGCAAATGACTCTTATGGGCTGAATGTTGGTTTGTCCCCTTCCTCTAACCCCCTGCCATATGCATGTTCATAGAATGTGGGAAGGGATTTTTATACAAAGGGTGCACATACTTTCGTTCCGAAGTCTGGCTCGAACATTTTACCCGCGTCTTTCACCTGAATAGAAACCAGCAGTCTGAATGCCTTAATGCAAATCATATCCATTCAACATGTATCTTACCCTCTGCCCATCGCCACCATCACCCAAAACAAAAACCAATGGAAAAGCACAAGAAAAACATGTTTTCCTAACTTAAAGACAAGATTTTTTTTCTTTCGATACTGAGTATTTGGGGTGGGAGCGAACGCCTCGGGCACTGCTGCGTGATCTGTTTGACTAAATGAAGTACAGGGCGATAGGGACACATTTTACTGGTGAGATTAAAAAAAAAAACTGGAAAAAATATATAAACTTCAGAACAACCGAAATCCGAGAGCTTTCTTTGATCTAGATGTTTTGGCCATCAATTGTGATGGAGGCCATTTTCACGACTATAGGTCACTTTTAGCCTTCCATACCCTTCCCACATCCATTGGGCTCATTACTAATCACTAGGTCCCTATATGAATCAATAGGACCACCATGGATTTTGGTCCGGATGCCTAAGTCTCAATGTGTAAGGCCATTCAGGTAGTTAGAACCTGAAAAGTGACCTCATTTAGTGATGGGACCAAACATAGGGCCACACGAACTCTGATGTAGCCAAAACCCATCTAGGACGCCCCATATTGGTTGCTATGTCAGTATTGTCTTCCCAATGCTCATTTCAATACGGTCATTACACATAAACCCACTATTTATTCCACCTCTAATCAACATTTCTCCAGGTCTTTTTCCTGAATTATCCATTGTCTATGGCAGCGTCAAGGACCTCGGACACATAGACATTAGGCCACGTCAACTGTTCCAACCGGTTCTTCCAATGGACAAATTCTACCGACGTCCTAAAGACATAGGTCTACGTCCTACATTGTACAAGAGTATAAATAGTAATTTATAATTTTATACTATTTTAATAGTCAATAGCGGACAGCATATTGTATGATAGATGTCAATGGAGATAGATAAACAGAACAGAATGGTATTCAATGGATAATAGAATTAGTGCTGATCTCTTAAAGGAAGTCTGTATATCCTTACATTTCTATCCATTACATGTATTTGACCAGGAGTTAAGGTCATAAAATGCCACCATACATCTTCCTAGGCCACATTAACATATGAGGACCCATAACCTTTTGCCAGTAAGGCAAGCCTATACAATGGTGGTCCACCGTTTAAGACCGGTGGACCATACCAACTGGTTTATTGGGCCACTCATCCATGTAACTACTCGAAGAAGAACAAAAAGTTGTTTACAAGGTCAATGTTGTAGTACAAAAACGACTCAACATATATATAGGCACACTGTGGTAGACAAAACCTCCTGTTACCCATTGTTGTCCAGCAGCTATCATGGTACTCTGGGTGTTACTATCTTAAGACAACTAGGACAGAAGTGGTTGTTTGCCCCAAGACATACACCTACAAAGAATGTAAATAAGCTCAGGATAATTGTACTTTTTCGTGTACAGGGGCTGTCACCATTAAAGCATGCGGAACCTTTTCATACTGGGGTGATCCCAAAATTTGTTTTTAGTTCTAATACCACATAAACGCTTACAAAAACCGACATGGGCCTAGCTCTCACATGTTACATGGCTGTTTGAGTTTCGGGTTGTTATTTTTTTGTCATCATGTACATATACAAATACAATGGAAATGTCTGCATTTTATCCTACGTATGAATCTCACCTTTTAAATAGCAGCACTGTACAGTTCTGATGAAACAATAGAGATTCTTCTAATTTTTTTGCTAAAAAAAAATTTGAAGCTGTAAAAATTTTTGGACTTTCACAATGTTTAATTAAAGTTACTTCCTGTCTGTGTATCTTGCCTTTCTTTCTTTGGTGTGGTAACATTTTCCTGTTCGAGTAGTCTGCCAGCTATGTGGAATCAGACTGGACCGTGTATAATTATCTAGATAGCAAAAGAACATACAAAATATGCACGAAAATCCCTAAAGTACAACTGTAAAGTATAAAAAAGTTAGCAATTCATGATTAGCTATCTGCAGGTGTTTAGCGGCTAGCACAGTTTTTACCTTGCCACCCCCCCAGGCTAATCTCCATTTGCCATGCTTCATGGTAACCATGGGAACCCATATAGAACAGCTATAGAGACCACAGGAGGCTTGTTAGGAGTGTCAGTAGTAGAGGAATGCAAAAAAAATAGGACCTTGAGTGATGTCACAAGCATGTGACTTACCACATGCTTCAGGTTGTCCAATTACAAACATACTGTCCTGTTCTGGCTCCAGTGCCCTGGGGTGATGTCACAACCAGGAAGTGCCCACCCATTTTAGGTATATCTTATTAAATAACAAATAATGTTAAATATACCAGATATATCTCAGGATAGGAAGAAGCCAGAAGCATAATACTGGTATCGTTGGAATTGTTGTCAAAGTATCTCTTCAGCTGTGCTAAAACTACTTTTGTCAGAAACTTTACAGTTGCGCATTAAAGGGTTTCTCTAGCCTCACATTTTCATCACTATCGGTCCCAGGATAAGGATAATATAGAAATTACTATACTTCCTATCACAGCTGGCCTCAATTGATGCAGAGAGGCTCAGAAGTAAGCAGGGGTGCGGCAGCCATGAGGTGAGTTGAGCCTTTTGCCTAAGGCAGCAGCACCGGTAGCAAGATGGGTGGGCAGCATTAGGGGTGCAATCACTTGCTACAAAGCAGAACCTGACACTTAAAAATAACCTTAACCCCCAGTGTCAGCATAGGTGCTAGACATGATGTAGATACCACTTAACCTTATACATTACTAGTGGAGGCTATAGCGGGTGAGGGTTGCAGACAGGATATCACCTGGACCTTTCGGCAGAATGTCACCTAGACCACATCTGTGAGGCTGCATGATGGGAGACACATCTGTTTGGTTCAGAACTCATAACATATTTTATACATCACAACAGATAGAGCTCAGCCACTTGCAAATCTGGGCCGCTTTACAGTACAAGTGGATATCCTGATGGCACAGGCCCAGTGAAGGCACCAGTGGGCCACGTGATCACAGCTTGTTTGACCCCATTTAATGGATTCTGCTGCTCTGACACCAGGAAGTATCAGCACCAGGCCCCACACACATCGCAGATCTCATCATATTTCCAAAAATATGGGACTAAGGCAACAAGGGCAAGGCAAATAACTCTGGTTAAAGGAGTATTCCCACAAAGACAAGATTCTTAAATATACTCAGGATAACAAAACAACACATTCTATAATTCACTGATACAAAAATACAGCATTTCACAGATATAATTCCAACCTGTCTCTATCACTCCTGTTTATATTTTGGTTGTCCCTGGATAGGACCATACACTCCTGACTATAGTCTCAGGCCTGAATATCTTCTCTTGTACTGTGTAGGGACAGGAGGCAGAGAGCACTACAGAAAGAGGCACTTACTATCCAGCAGCAGCTGCAGAGAAGCTACAAACTATAGATAAGACAAGAAAAGGTCTTGATCGGAAGGGAGGGAGGCACATAGAAGTGGTAGCAGAGCTGAGTGTGTCATTGTGTCTATCTCCTGACTCAAATCTGTTTATCTCTCTTTTTCTATGTGTGAGATATTAGCAGAATCTTGAGAAGCAAAATGAAAATGTAGATAACCCTGTACCCTGATAATCTAAGCACATTGTCAGCACACAGCATCTCACAGCACTAGAGGAATCAAAAAGTGTCTGCTTAGAGAATCCCCGCTCACACTCTGGAATCTTACACTGACCATCACTGAGTGATAGAAGCTAAAACCAAGTAATGGGGTTAAAATTAACTTTATTGTGTAAACATCACTAGGGGATTCAAAATTGAGAACTTTTCTTCATGGCCAAACCCCTTTAATGGTCCACTAGAGCCACTCTGTAGGTAATTCAGTGAAACCTCCATCCATCATAAACATATTTTCTATACCTCTTCCTCACCTTCAATTATTCACCTTTCATTTTCAACCCAATAAGATTATAATTTGCCTATGCTGCCCACTCGCCTGCTGCCAGGCGAATATATTAGAATACCCCCTCATCTTGCTAGCTCCCTCTAGTGGTGGCAGCATGCAGTTCATATTTGTAAAATATCTATCAAGATCTTATCACTTATCAACAGCATTGTCACCCAACATTCTTTGCAGCTGTGTGACTAACTAAAGGCCCACATTTATTGAGGGTGCGGTCAAACGTGGCATTTAACGCATGCGTTTTCAAAACGCATTGCAACAGCTAAAGAGAGATTTGCCTAATTAAACAGCTGATAACATTTGATTTTAAGAAACGCATCTGTTAATACATGCATTAACAGGGTTTTCCTACGAATTTAAGTAAGGCCCTATCCACTAGGCAATTTCCGTCGGCTCCATTGAGATGTATGGAGTAGAACGGTCATGCACGGATGCACCAATGTTAAAGGGGTTTTCCCACAAATTCAAGTTAGCCCCTATCCACATGATAGGGCCTAACTTGTTGATCGGTGGGGGTCCAATGGGGTCCCACATACCTCAGTCGGAACCCTTGTCGCTCCTTGCATGGCCGTTCTACTCCATACATCTTAATGGAGCCGACGGAGATTGCCTAGTGCTGAGTGAGGTACGTGGGACCCCATCAGATCCCTTGTTTTCGTGATCTGTGGGAGTCTCATCACTGAGACCCCACGATCAGCAAGTTAGGTCCTATCATGTGGATAGGGCCTAAATTGAAATGGTGGGAAAACCCCTTTAACTTCTTCACGCTCCTGAGCTGTGAAGGGTGTATGAAGAGGGCTCACAGGCTGAGCCCTCTTCATACAGAGATGGGCATTGCTGCATATCGCACCAAAGACCCATCACTAACACCCGTGGTCGGTGCTTGCACCAATCGCGGGAGTTAACCTTTTCTTTGCCGCCGGCAAAGTCGCCGGCAGTAATGGAAGCATGGCGGCGCCATCTCACCTGCGATCGCCACTCCCCCGAACGCCATCGGGGGGCGGCAATCAGTTGCCATGGTAGCCTTGGGTCTTCGTTTGACCCGAGGCTAAATGGCTTCTGCATATTCATTACAATGAGCCAGTGGCTCACTGCACACTGTAATGTACAGTGTGCAGAAATGCCATATACTGCAATACAGTTGTATTGAAGTACATGGTAGGAACGATCAGACCATCTAGCGTTAATGTACCCTAGATGGTCTAAGAAATAGTGAAAAAAAAAAGTTTAAAAAACGTAAAAAAATAATAAAATATTAAAAGTTCAAATCACCCCCCCCCCTTTCCCTAGAACTGATACAAAATATAATAATTAGTAAAAATCACAGACACATTAGGTATCGCCGCGTCCCAAAATACCCGATCTATCAAAATATAGAAACGGTTATTGATGGCGGTGACGCGACCCAAATGTGCGAAACGAGACTTTTACACCTTTTTACATGACATAAAAAATGTCACAAAAAATTATCAAAATGTCGCACAGTCCTCAAAATGATAGCAATGAAAACTTCGGCTCATTTTGCAAAAAATGACACATCCCACAGCTCCGTGCACCATAGTATGAAAAAGTTATTAGCATCAGAAGATGGCAAAATTTTTTTTTCTTTTTTGTACACATTCGGTTCATTTTTGAAAATGTATTAAAACGCAATAAAACCTGTATAAATTTGGTATCACCGTTATCGTACCGAACCAAAGAATAAAGCTGAGGTGTTATTTGGAGCACAGAGTGAAAGTCGGGACGTGACGCACACACGTTTTTTTTTTTTTTCAATTTTTCTATATTTGGAATTTTTTTTACGGCTTCCCAGTACATGGCAGGGAATAATACATAACATCACAGGAAAGTAAAAATTGTTATGCACAAAATAAGCCCTCACACAGCTCTGTACACGGAAAAATGAAAAAGTTATGGATTTTTGAAGATGGAGAGCGAGAAATGAGCGAAAATACCCTGCGTCCTTAAGGGGTTAACATTGTGTTAACCCATTTGTTAATACTTGCATTTTGTAACCACCTGCTTGCGTTGCCACCTGTTTACTTTTGCAAATCTCTCTTCAGATGTCGCAAAGCGTTTTGAAACGTCACATGTGACCGCACCCTCAGTTTTTTGTGTCGCGGCTGCACTATACCAGACACGACACAAAGCTCTGCACTGAAGGGGGCGTTTCAATGCTCAGTCGGACCGTGCGACACATTTATCATGCAGAGTCCGACAGAAGTGTGTTGCACTCCCCATGTTAAAGGTGCACCAAAAAAAAGTGCTGTACTCTGCCAAAGCAGTGCAGGGGGCGCCAGATTCATGAAGAACGGGTGCCACAAATCCTAAATCTGGCGCCCTCTGCCCACTACACAGGACACTGCATATAGTTTTCCCGACGTGTTACCCGAATATTTCCAATTTGCGCCGATTTCCCCTGAATTGCCCCGGGATTTTGGCGCACGCGATCGGATTGTGGCGCATCGGCGGCGCCATGCACGCGACGGAAATCGGGGGGCGTGGCCGAACGAAAACCCGACGGATTCGGAAAAACCGCCGCATTTAAAACAAAGAATCTGTCGCGGAGCTTGCACTTACCTTCACTCAGCCCGGCTCGGTGAACTCCAGTGCGTTCCGATGCTTTTCGGCGCAGCAGTGCCACCTGGTGGACGGCGGAGGAACTACCTTAATAAATCCCGGCCAGACCCGAATCCAGCGCAGAGAACGCGCCGCTGGATCGCGAATGGACCGGGTAAGTCAATCTGCCCCACTGTTTTTGACATATGTGGGCCATTGTCTGGAATTTAGATGGAATAAATTATCATGGCTCACATATATTGGACCACGAATGGCCAAGACATAACACTTGCCAGCAGAGAAAGAAGAACAACTCCCAAAATTTGGGGCTGTCTCACTGCATCTGAGATGCTTGTGCGGTGTGTCATTCCTGTAGCTAGAAGTAAGATTTGTGTAACACTAAGGGGAAAATTTGGACCAGTCCATCCTGCAAATTTGTTTCATTTTATTTCTGGGATGCTTTGTGTGTGGCGCCCACTTCCATGGTATTTTCCCTTAACAAGGTTTTCCCATCTCAAAAGATTTCTGAGATATCCACAGTATATTTCATAAATAAATGATGGATAAGAGGTCCTACATCTGGGACCTGCATCCACTGACCCCCTTCCCGCAGCCCGCAACTTTAAGGGAGCAAAGAAAATAGCCAAGACTTTGTAATCGGCCTCCCATAGAGTTGGAAGGAAAGGGGGTCAGAGTTCCCGACACTGGGACTCGCATCTTTCATCTATCATCTGTGACATATGCTGTGGATATGTTATATGTAGTCTCTATGGGAAAACCCTTTAAAGGGAACCTGTCACCAGCCCCATCACTTCTAAACCACCAAACGAGGCTTATATGGCCAGTGCTGCCTTTATCCGGAAAAATAAAGTTTTATTCTTGGACAGCTACTAGTCAGGGGGGTGGGACTTGGAGAGCTGCAGTCAAGTAGGCAGCCACACCCTCAAAGCCGCCATGTTCGGTAACCCCTAAGGCTGGTGACGGGTTCCCTTTAAGTGACATTTTGAAGACGGCTCTGTGTAGATAGGAGCCAATCTAATGATATACAAAATGAATATCACAGATTTTTGGACCTATGAGGACTGGAAAAGAAGGAGGTAAAATTCTGAGAAAGATATAGAGGGTCATTTATCTTATTTCCTCTTTCTCTGCGCTCTTTTTGCGCCTGTTGCGAGTCAATTTTTCCACCTCATTTGTCTTTGTCGTTTTGGCTCTTTGTAAAATGCAGGGTTTTTTGTGTCTTATTAGGCGCAAATTTTAAAAAAGGCGCAAATTGTTGCGCAAATCGCACCATTGCCTTTCCTAAGCACGGTCAGGACTGGCGTTTTATTGCACAATTATTTGCGCCCATATAGGCGAAGTAGTATAATAAATCGGGAACAAACATCTGTTAAGAGGCGCAATGTAATGACAAATAGGGCGCAAAAACACACAGCGAATGGAGGCGTAACGATCCAGAAAACGCAAAATAGGCACGAAACAGCCATTGCGCTGCATAAAGTCTCAAAAACACCAACAGGAGGGAAAGATAAATGACCCCCATATAGTTCTAGCGATCTATTCTTTACGTGTTTCAGAAATATCTCACCATTAAGTGTCGTGGTCACCATTAAGTATAATAAACTACAAATACTACTGTGTATAATAAACCACCCATAAATCGCGCAGGCGAATCCGTCCATCCTAGTGTGGTCTTATATAAGAGGTCCAGTCCTCCAGGATGTAACCAGTCGAGACCCCGTTTCCTTTATCATCCGACCCCTAGAATTTCCCGCAGTTAAAAGCCGAGCCTCTGCCCCCTTGTTCAGTTCTGATACCGTTATATCAAACGTCCGGATTTTCTTTTCATCTCCGGAATCCTCTGAGATGCAAAAAACTGAGAGGCGTAAGTCAGGCAAACAAGTGGATTTAAAGGGCTTTGAGAACTAATATCTGAAGCTCCCGGATTCCTCCTTCTCTCCCAGTACAGCAGCTTTAAGCTTTCTCCATCCTGCCCCCAAAGACCTGTGAATAATTAATTTATCATTTAGAAATGTGGAAGGTTTGATGCTGTCAAAGGAGTTCTTCTTTTATCTCCTGGTATCTTCATCTCGGGGTCTGCGGAGATGGAGACCGGAGCTGATCTGCACAAAGCTGGCGGCATGATTAAGTGGAGGTTGCGTATAACGATAGCTCGGGGAGAGCTGCTCTATGTGAACATTGACTTGACCGCGGGAGAGACGCCGCTCACGGTTTTCTATTGAGGATCAGTCTCTGGATTTCAGAAACCTGAGATTAATAGATATGAAATCTCTTTTGCATAAGTGCAGCTGTGCTCCCATATTATCATCACGTGTCCGCACCATTATGGGTTAATGGATAGAATTTTTTTTTTAGAATTGATTCGACCAACATTTCCAGGAACGAGAGGCCCCAAATAAGTATTGTATTTACCAAACGCACAATCGCAATCCATAGACTGGAGACACAGGGACATTATGATAATGCAAAAAATACCCAAAATGTGATGATTTTTGAGGCAGTAATTCTCTGCAGCCTTCCTATAATAATAATAATAATAATTCCTTTATTTATATAGCGCCAACAGATACCGCAGTGCTGCACAGAGTTTGCCAGATCAGTCCCTGTCCCCATGGGGCTCACAATCTAATCAACCTACCAGTATGTTTTGAATTGTGGGAGGAAACCGGAGGACCCAGAGGAAACCCACACAAACATGGAGAGAACATACAAACTCTTTGCAGATGTTGATCTGGATAGGACTTGAACCAAGGACCCCAGCATTGACCTGTCACATCATCAATAAGTAACAACAGGACCCCGATTCCCGTGATCATTCGGGTCCATTTTTATGATCAGCAGTCGGACCCCCACAGACTAGATTGTTACCCCTTATCCTGTGTATAGGGGATAACATACACGTCCCCATTTAAGGATTTAATAGGACATTCTAACAAATTTGTAAAGGTACATTCAGCCATTCCTGGGACATTTCTAGGACTGTCAAATTTACTCTCCGTAGGGACAATAAATTTATCTGCGTAAATGTAAAAAGGGGATTCCCCCTGGGACAAGCAATTTAAAGGAATAATCTAATCTTAATTTATATACACAGAACAAGATGTCCTGTGTTATATGATTAGAAAATGAAAAAAATAGAAATTGGCTAAATTAGTACATTTTAGAAAACAATTTAATGTCTCTGCCATTAAAATTTTAGGGTGGAGCCCAGATAAGTTGTGGGAGGAGCTTTCTCAAGTGCTTATGGATTCTCCCTGCTGTGTATTATAGGACAGATTCCTGGATAAGAAAACCAATATCTGATATATATATATATATATATATATATAGAGAGAGAGAGAGAGAGAGAGAGAGAGAGAGAGAGAGAGAGAGAGAGTATATATTTAAAGTAATAGATATATATATATAAAGTACCATATAGATACTCGAGTATAAGCCTAGTTTTTCAGCACAAAATTTGTTCTCAAATACCCTAACTTGGCTTATACTCGAGTCATGAAAAAGAAATAGTCAAAACTCCCCTTTCCGACGTCACTCGTAGGTCCTATCCTTCTTTCGATGCTCTGGTGCTGCCGCGGGTCCTTTGGATCCTCTTCAGATTTTTCCGCTCCTCTTCGTGTCCCCTCGCGATGTCGGCAGCTCACAAACAATTACGTCAGCAAGCAGCTGACGTAATTCTGTGTGCCGGCCGAGCACGAAGACCCGAAGACGAGCTGAATCCGAAGAGGACCGAAGGACCCGAGGCAGCATCGGAGACAGACTGGGCTGGCTATATACTACAAGGGCTGGGCAGGCTGTATACTACAGGGGGCTGGCAGCCTATTCACTACAGGGTCTGGCAGGCTATATACTACAGGGGTCTTGCTGGCTATATACTGAGAGGCTGTGACCAATGCATTTCCCACCCTCGGCTTATACTCGAGTCAATAGGTATTCCCAGGTTTTTGTGTTGAAATTAGAGGTCTCGGCTTATACTCGGGTCGGCTTATACTCCAGTATGGTATATATTTTATTCATTTAAATCCTTGGAGATTCCATATTTAGGAGTCCCTTGGGTGGTCCCAATGCTATTTATGCACGTACGGTTTAGCCCATCAATACGAGTAGACATGGGTCATCTGTGTCATGCTGGTTTTCCTAGATGCCTCCACGTTTCTGCTCTTCTGCTCTTCTACCATCCCTTTCCAGTAACTACTGCGATCAAATAACAAGGCCGCAACGGAGCGGCCCATAATACTGGACCCTTTCCCAGCCGGCATAAGCCCCTCTACCTCATTTTGTGAAACCATGATGAAGCCAAGCCTCTAATCCATCCAGATGCCACCACAATCCGCCCAGTTTCCAGGAACCAAACCTGTTACACAACCCCATGGATCAGCAGATCATAGTTTTTTGGGGTGTTTGGCAGGAAACAAAGAAATTACTGAACTATCAAAGCCCAAGCAGATTTACTGTTAATCAAGTTTCTCTGGAAAACAGAAAGTTCTTGATGGAAAGTGTAGAAATCAACATTTTTAGTAAATTATCATAAGATGGCATTTAAAGATGCTTAAAATTCTTCAAGTATTTAGGGAACTTTCTGTTTTGGTAGAAAATTCAAGGGTGTACCTCTGCTTGCAGTTTTAGACAATTGTGCACATTGGGGCTCATTTACTTACCCGGTCCATTCGCAATCCAGCGGCGCGTTGTCTGACGTTGATTCGGAGCTTGCCGGGATTCACTAAGGTCGGGCGTCGATATCCACTAGGTGTCGCTGCTGCGCTGAAGTCTGCCGGAGTTCACCTTCTTTGTCCCGGTGTATGAGTGCTATTCTTGCCACACTATTTTTTTTTAAATTCCACGTTTTTTCCGAATCTGTCGGGCTTTCCGACGGCCACGCCCCCCCGTTTTCTGTCACATGAAAGCCAACGCTGATGCGGCACAATCCGGTCGCGTGTGCCAAAATCCCGGGGCAATTCGGTGCAAATCGGAAATAATCGGGAAACCCAACGAAAATGCGCAAATCGGACCCTTAGTAAATGAGCCCCATTATGCTTTCATATATTTTCTCTGTTTGCTGTAAGTCTATAGGAAGCTTCATTGTTTACTTCCTGGTGAGAAAATCCAGACCCTGGTCATGTGATGTCACACAGGTGCACGGCTCTTTATACCCCTGGTCATGTGATGTCACACAGGCAGGGCCGCCGATAGGGCAGTACAACTGGTACTGCCCTATGGGGCCCGGACTCTAAGACACTAGGGGGGCCCGGACTCTAAGACACCCTCCTCTAACACCCGCGATCGGAGATTTCTCCGATCGCGGGTGTTAACCCCTAACACGCCGCGGTCGCGCTGACCGCGGCGTGCTAGGGGCATTTAACAGGATTCGGACCCCCCCGCGGCGCTTACCGGGGGGGTCCCGCTGCTCTGATCGCAGCCCCGGGACTGCCGGTGCCCGGGGCTGCGCGATCTTCTTCCGGGTGCCGGGTCCGTGCCTCCTGGCAGGACCCGGCTGTGACACACTGAGCATGCGCAGCATGCTCAGTGTTTCACATAATACAGTGTAATACATCTGTATTACACTGTATTAGGTGAAGAATAGCTTGAACAAGTGATCAGTGGATCACTTGTTCAAGCTAACCTGTAAAAGTAAAGAAAAAAAAGTTAAAAACACTGAATAAACACAATTTTTAATAAAAATAATTAATTAAATAGAGTTAAAGTCCCCTAAACACAAACATTCCCTATACACATCTAATAAAGTAAAAATACCTGAAAATCACCAAAACCCCCCACATATTTGGTATCACCGCGTCCGTAACAATCTGTACAATAAGTCAGAAACATTATTGGACCCGTACGGTGAACGCCGTAAAAACAAAACCCGAAAAACTCGCCAAAAATATAAATTTTCATAAAATCCCTTTACAAAAATGTTCTAAAAAGTGATCAAAAAAAGTTATGTGCCCCAAAATGGTACCAATTGAAAGAACAACTCAACACGTAAAAAATAAGCCCTAAATTAGCTCTGTCAACCAAAAAATATTAAGGTTAAGTTCCCGAAAAGATGGCGATGCAGAAACAAATAAGATTTCCTCTGTATTAGTTTTTCTCCAGTAAAATTGTAAAAATAAATGAAAAACTATATAAATGAGGTATCACCGTAATCGTAGTGATCTATAGAATGAAAATATTATAGTATTTTTAGTGTATGGTGTACGACCCCCAAAATATACAAAAAAAAGAAACCCCAAATTGACAATTTTCTTTTCCTCCATACATTAAAGAGTTAATAAAATCTCATCGAAAAGCTATAGACCCACTTAAATGAAGTATTTGTAAAGTGCATCTCATGTCGCAAAAAATAAGCCCTTAAATGTCCAAATTGCCAAAAAAATAAAGATTGTATAGCCAATAAAAAGTGACAATGCATAATCTGCTCTGAATGGCGCAGCTTCCCTTCCATGCCCTGGTGTCTGCCCATACAGGAGGTTACCACCACATATGGGGTATTGTTATACGCGGGAGAGATTGGGGATCAAATTTTGAGGAGCGTTTTGGAATTTTATCCACTGAGAATTTGTACATTTTATGAAAAACACATTAATTTAGCCAAATAAAATGTAATTTCGAAATTGTATCCGATTTTGTTTTAACCCCTGTAAACCAATTAAAGGGTTAACAAACTTCATAAAAGTTGTTTTACGTACGTTGAGGGGTGTAGTTTCTATAATGGAGTAATTTATGGGGTTTTACTTTATTTAGGCCTCTCAAAGTGACTTGAAACCTGAGCAGGTCCCTCAATAGCAGGATTTAGCTTTTTTTATGAAAATGTGAAAAATTGCACGTGACGTTCAATAGTATGACTCCTATTGGCAATCTACCAGAAGAGTGTGCCTTGTCGTAGCAACAGGCCTCAAACCCTGTTTGTGAAAGGTCACTGCGGGGGGCAGGAGGCTTGTTCGGTTTTGGGGTGTGTTGGGGCCCAGACACTTTTGCTGTATGGGGCCCCGAATTTCCTGATGGCTGCCCTGCACACAGGTGCATGACTCGTTACATCCCTGGTCATGTGATGTCACACAGGTGCACGGCTCATTATACCCCTGGTCATGTGATGTCACACAGGTACACGGCTCATTATACCCCTGGTCATGTGATGTCACACGGGTGCATGGCTCACTATATTACAGAGACTAATCAGAGCTGTGTGTTACTGTTTTCAGGAATACGGGTCCTATAAACTCTTCTCTACCGTAGTTATGGTTGCACTTGTTTTTATGTGACCTATCCAGTGCCATCAGTGGTTTAGTAGAGTGAAATGTGCTGACATACAATTCCCTTTAATTTCCCAGAATTCTGTGACATCCTCTAATTCCAACACCAAAACAATATCCGTAAAATAATGAGGAACATATACATAACACTATTCACTATGCAAATAGGTAAATGGGAGACACTGAAATAATAGGATATAGCGTGCAAGCCCCTTATTGCAGCGTTAATGTCACTCTCTGGACACACGCGGTAGATTGTCAACTCTCACCGGGTCTTTTATCTTCTTTAATTTTCCTACGCCTCAGGCATCGCAATTAAATTGTAATTAAGCCCCACGGGGCATGAAATAATGGTGTCTGCAGAATTATGCGCACAGCGCAGAGCACTTTGACAGGAGCGTCCGAGAAGTGCGTATTATTGTATAAATATAGACTTGTGGTTATTAATTGTTCCAAACAGAATCACATGTAACGCACAAGCGAGTTTTGTGATGATGAAGAGAAGATTAAATGGGTGACATAATATTTGCATAACCGCCTATATCAATATTGCCCTCGTAGCGTAAGGGCAAGTAGATATTCCGTACAATGAAATATTGAAAACACTATTATTCCACTTTAAAGGAGTTGTATAGTATTAGGAAAAAAACATGGCTGCCTCCTTTCATGGGTTTCGTCTGGTACCACCTCTATTAGAAGATAATAGAGCTGAGGTGTAATACCGCGCACAGCCTGTGGACAGGTGTGGAGCTGTTTTAGTAAAAAGAAAAAACAGCCTTGTATTGTCTACTATCGGAAAACCCTTTAATGTATCGCACCCATGAAAAAAATCTTAAAATCACATATAATAAAGGGGCCAGTATAAGTTTAATGACTGTAGGATGGATAAAAATCTGGCCAGCAGCCAATCATCTTGTCTTTCCTATTCCCATCCATGAGAGAAGGACATAGTATATAAGGCTAGAAAAAGATGCAGGTCTATAAAGTCCAATGTAGATAGTTCCATAGTCTCACTGCTCTTACAGTACAGAATCCCTGTCTATGGCTAGGATGTCCCCTGTCTATTGTGAGGATGTCCCCTGTCTATGGTGAGGATGTCCCCTGTCTATGGTGAGGATGTCCCCTGTCTATGGTGATGGTAGAACTGCCTCTCCTCTAAGCCTAGAGGATGCCCCTGTCTGTGGTGATGGTAGAACTGCCTCTCCTCTAGGTGTAGAGGATGCCCCCTGTCTATGGTGATGGTAGAACCGCCTCTTCTCTGGATGTAGAGGATGCCCCCTATCTTTGGCAATGGTAAAAGCACCTCTCCTCCAGGCGTAGAGGATGGCCCTTGTCTATGGTGATGGTAGAACCTCCTCTCCTCTAGGTGTAGAGGATGCCCCCTGTCTATGGTGATGGTAGAACCTCCTCTCCTCTAGGTGTAGAGGATGCCCTCTGTCTATGGAGATGGTAGAACCGCCTCTCCTCTAGGCGTAGAGAATGCCCTCTTTTTATGGTGATGGTAGAACATCTCTTCTCTAGGTTTAGAGGATGTCCCTTGTATATGGTGATGGTTCAACCACCTCTCCCCAGGTGTAGGGAATACCCCCTGTCTATGGTGATGGTAGAACCGCCTTTTCTCTAGGTGAAGAGAATGCCCCCTGTCTATAGCGATGGTAGACCCACCTCTCCTCTAGGTGTAGAGGATGGCCCCTGTCTATGGTGATGGTAGAATCGCCTCTCCTCTAGCTGTAGAGGGTTTCCCTGTCTATGGTGATAGTAGAACCACCTCTCCTCTAGGTGTAGAGGATGCCCCCTGTCTATGGTGATGGTAGAACCTCCTCTCCTCTAGGTGTAGAGGATGCCCCCTGTCTATGGTGATGGTAGACCCACCTCTCCTCTAGGTGTAGAGGATGGCCCCTGTCTATGGTGATGGTAGAATCGCCTCTCCTCTAGCTGTAGAGGGTTTCCCTGTCTATGGTGATAGTAGAACCACCTCTCCTCTAGGTGTAGAGGATGCCCCCTGTCTATGGTGATGGTAGAATCTTCTCTAGGTGTAGAGGATGCCCCCTGTCTATGGTGATGGTAGAATCTTCTCTAGGTGTAGAGGATGCCCCCTGTCTATGGTGATGGTAGAACCGTCTCTTCTCTAGGTGTAGAGGATGTCCCCTGTCTATGGTGATGGTAGAACCGTCTCTTCTCTAGGCGTAGAGGATGCCCCCTGTCTATGGTAATGTCAGAATCTCCTCTCCTCTAGTTGTAGAGGATTCCCCCTGTCTATGGTGATGGTAGAACTGCCTCTCCTCTAGGTGTAGAGGATGCCCTCTGTCTGTGGTGATGGTATAACTGTCTCTCTTCTAGGTGTAGGGGATGCCCCCTGTCTATGGTGATGGTAGAACTACCTCTCCTTTAGGTATAGAGGATGCCCCATGTTTATGGCGATGGTACAACCACCTCTCCTCTAGGCATAGAGGTTGCCCCCTGTCTATGGTGATGATAGAAATGCCTCTCCTCTAGGTGTAGAGGATGCCCCCTGTCTACGGTGATTGTAGAAGTGCCTCTCCTCTAGGTGTAGAGGATGCCCCCTGTCTATTGTGATGGTAGAACCACCTCTCCTCTAGGTGTAGAGGATGCCCCCTGTTTTCGGTGATGGTAGATGTGCCTCTCCTCTAGGTGTAGAGGATGCCCCCTGTCTATTATGATGGTAGAACCTCCTCTCCTCTAGGTGTAGAGGATGCCCCTTCCTATGGTGATGGTAGAGCTGCCTCTCCTCTAGGTGTAGAGGATGCCCCCAGTCTACGGTGATGGTAGAAGTGCCTCTCCTCTAGGTGTAGAGGATGCCCTCTGTCTATTGTGATGGTAGAAGTGCCTCTCCTCTAGGTGTAGAGGATGCCCCCTGTCTATGGTGATGATAGAAATGCCTCTCCTCTAGGTGTAGAGGATGCCCCCTGTCTATTGTGATGGTAGAACCTCCTCTCCTCTAGGTGTAGAGGATGCCCCCTGTTTTCGGTGATGGTAGAAGTGCCTCTCCTCTAGGTGTAGAGGATGCCCCCTGTCTATTGTGATGGTAGAACCTCCTCTCCTCTAGGTGTAGAGGATGTCCCCTGCCTATGGTGATGGTAGAGCTGCCTCTCCTCTAGGTGTAGAGGATGCCCCCTGTCTATGGTGATTGTAGAACCTCCTGGCTTCTTAATGAACTGTCCATGATCTGTATCTGTCATATCAGCTGTAGTACTAGTATAGTGGGCACCATGCCCTTTAGGTCACCATGGTACCATTCAACTACGGACACAATGCGAAATCTATACTGGGCACCCAACTATAATGCATTGTTTATAATAATGGTCTCTATTTATGGGGGATAGACACCTTATGGACTCCCGCTAGCTCCTGGGCTCTTGTCTAAACCGCAGAGTTATGGTCGTAATTTGCAGTCGGAACCATTTGGCGGATGTTTCCACCTGCAATACGGCAAGTGTAAATGTGCAGATGACAGAGACGTATGTATCACAGGAAGGTTTAATCCCTGGCTTGGGCTTTGCTGACTCCACACAGCTAGGTAAATCTATGTCTGCTCCACCAGCAGAAAAGCTGCAAGTAATTTACAAGGGACGTAAAGACAAGCAGATGGATGGCCATAATGAGATCCACTATCTGCCCCCAGCAGGGAAGGACGATGTGAGATCCAAACTATTAGATAATGTTACCTATTACCACGGGACTTGTTGGAAATCATTAGGCAATGAAGAGGTGAGAATAATATATAGGAATCTCAGTGTCGGGATCAGGACCCGTTTACTGACTCGCCTCCTCGTATACCATCTACTATCCTTGGCAGGGGGATATAAGAGAAGACTGAAGATGATCCATACATTGTCCTAACACAATTGTGAACATAATAAACCTCAGCACCTTAACCACCCATCCTCCTGCAAGCAAAGCGCCGAAGAGGGGCATACCACCCTAAAAGGGGTTAAATAAAAATAATTCATATTAAAAATTAATATATTTCCTAATATCAATATTATGGTCGTAACTATTCTCCTACTGCTCTATTCTTTTCCGATGAGACTGCTCGGGATAGCTGAGTACAACACTTAAAGATCTACATCAGTCCCACAGAGTTTGATTTAAAGGGAGCCGGAGGTAGTCAAAATCTCAAAAACCAAAAACATGCATACCTGGTTCGCTCCAATACTTCCGGTTTACAGACTTGCACTTGTTCTGGAGGGTCACAAAATAGGCTTCAGCCAATGAGCGGCCTTCACAGATCATGATCCGTCACTTCAGTTTTCCAGGGGACACAACTTCCTTTGTCATTCATTGGCTGAAATGGGTTCCCGTGATCTTACAGAACTTCTGGCCAGGTCCACCCGAACTACAGTAAACTGGGAATTGGGAACCAGGAGCCGGGTAAGTAGGTTTTCTTCTTTTTTGATTACCCCGAAACCCCTTTAACCAATCACAACAGATCTCGAAATAACTGCTTCTCTCTTCCTTTTTTGTCTTTGGTACACCCCCAACTAAAACTTGTATAAATAAAGAATAAATCAAAAGTTATTGCGCCATATATGTCATAGTGGTTGTGCTTGGTATTGCAGCTAAGACTCATTCACCAAAATTGGACTGAGCTGAAAACTGGCCATAGGTTTAATGGACGTGACCTCACAAGCCTGAGGACTTGACTGCTACTGCTTGGTGGTGGTGCCAGGTGTCAGCCCCCCACCAAAACAACATTGATAGCCTATCCTTAGGATAAGAAATGAGTATTATTATCACAGAAAAATGTGCCGATGCAACCATTGCTCTATTCAAATGGGGTATGCAGGTTCCCGTGATCAGAAGAGGTCTTTGTGGTGGACCCCCAAGAATATTGGAATCAGCGAGTCGATCACTAAGACAAACCTGAGTCCTAGAGTCCACGTTGGCATCAACCAGTGATATTTGATTTGGGGCTTTTTCTATGTATATTGAACAAATGGTCAGGGGCAGGACCTGGTGCTCCATCCTACCTTACATAGGTGGTCTACTGGGAAGAACATCATTGTAGATGGCCACCTCTTCCCCATCAGTATGGACATGTAACAAGCTGCGGGACATGCCTCCTATAAGGCTGTGCATGGAAGCCCCATGTCATAGACCAGTTGTGGATTGAGTGAAGGAATTTTCCCAGGAAATGACTGTAATTGCCATTTGTAGATCTCTCCGATCCCGCACATTATACTTTATCCACTACTTATACAACTTTTCAGTCTCGTCGTGTTAATATACTTCTCGGTGCCGCATAACTGCAGCTCAATTACACCAATAATAGGAAATGATTAGAGCGGTGTAACAATATCGCGTTATTGCCGTAACATTAATAAGCTATTATAGTGTCACTGTTTACATTATTGCGTATTTCCCTGCGGTGAGAGTAATGTTTATGCTCTTGTAAATAATATATGGACGTAAAGCCCGTATGACTCACAGAGGGTAATGGCACGCATGGAAATTGGTGCTTGAAGGTTTTAAAGAGAAAATACAATCGGCAATGAGCCTGACTGCTTATTTCTGCTTCTTTCATGTTATACAAAGGATTATGAAGAACCAGAGGCCCAGGGTTTTATTAGCCTGGAGGATGCGGGGTTAAAAGCACCGCACAATAATAAAAAAACCATGGTAGCCTTCTTCTAGACGCAGCCATGGGTAGTCTTTGATATTGAAGCTCATCTACTTTGATGGGAATGGGGTAAATCTAATCCAAGCAGTAAGAGGGGGGTTAATCAAACCCCAATGACTTTTCTTACATAGAGGTACGGCCAGCCCAGTGTGGTGATGGCCCAATAGAGTCCCTGAGGACCTCCGGTGGGTCCAGAGTCTAGCCCAATACTGGAGCATACAAGTCAAGCAGAACACAACCCAGTTTAGAAGCTACAAAAGTCTAATTACTTGAAGCTACTGGAGGGTGGGCCCCTGGATAACCTCAAGTAACCTTGGTCTGACGTCTTGGTCTAACACTTACACTCAGTTAAGGTCTACAATACACAAGGTGGTTATAAATACAGTTTGTATAATGATCTATGCATTCCATCCCAATCCATCCATTAAAAATCTGCTCGCACCCTTAACCCGGTGGTGCATCCATATTTTGGCTTGGTATTTGCCTAAATTTGCCAGGACTCTCCTGGACGAACTGGAAGGAGAATTAATTAGAAGCTGTATAACACCAACCCTTGTAATAAAGGTCCCTTACGATGGCCAAGAAGAACATGAGCATCACCAATGGTCCATCAAAGGTTCAGGTTGCACCCAAGATGGCTTCCCATCTCTACTCACTGAATCAGGCAACCCCATAGAGTCTGCCACCATTCATGAAACTATCTTTTCATGGTCTCTGGTGATCCAGATGATCCACAACTTGAATGGTGCACAGTCTGCAGGATCTCCTGTGCCTTTTCCTTCCTTATATTTGCTATAATATAAGTTTGCAATGCTTTTTATAATTCGAATGAATAAAATGATTCCCAAGTCTATTGTATCCCCATTAGTTAAACAGATGCCCCTCAATAGGAGTCAATAAGGGAGCAATCAGAAATCTAGGTCTGCAATCCTTGTGCATTCTATGGGGCATGAAGGAATTTGACCCGTACCAGGGCGGCATTCCATAATCAGCGCAGGATTTTTGCATTTACCCAAAATAAATGTTTTTATAATCTATTTTAAGTCTTTTCAGCTTTGTAGGGTTTGATTGCATCTCTTGGCCTTTGACATCCCAGCATTCAGTTTCAGTAGCAATGTGGGGCAGAGACTTCTAAAGCATATCCCGCTATAGTATATGGGGCTGTGCGCAGCTGTACAGGAGGAATGATAATTGCAGTCTTATAATTACGTATTTAATCAGTTTTAAATAGAACATTTAATGAGGACAATCTGTTTCACAAGGGCAGGGTAAGTTCAAGTTCGGAAGTTTATTTGTAAAGATCCGAGGAGTAAAAGTGTAAAATCAAATTTGTCGGGATTTTTAGAAACTTATAGAAATTTTCAAGAAATATTGTAAAAATTGGATTTTTTGGATTTAGTTTCACACATTGGTTTGAGCCCTCCTGCAACTTTTACTATATGTATTCAGTTTTGGAGTGTGCAGTGTAAATTTGCATTGTTTAGTATCTGTGTAATTCTAGAAAAACCTTTAAAAAAAAATCATATTTCTTGATATGACAAACAATTAAAAACATATTTACATAATTTACATGGGTATTTTTCAATGCCCCAGCTTCACTTGCTGCATCGTGCAGCCGCCAAAGGTAGTGAGGGAAAAGGTGAGTATAGAGATTCTTTTTTGATACGATAGCTTAAAAAGACTGCATTGTGATGTGGGACACTAAACCATCGGCCGGTCCCAAATCACCCTGACAGTTTATAGTATAAAATTAAATTTTTTCAGATTTTTCTTAATTTATGTAAAACTTCCAGTTACTTCCAGATACTTTTCTGTGCATATCCCTATCGGTTAAATTAATAGAGCTCCTCTTAGAAACTTCTGCTTACTTAGTCAAACCCTCCTGCAACTTTTACCATATGTATATTTTTAGGCCCTATCTGTACAGATCCATATTATTCAGTATCTGTGTATCAAAATATTTTAAAATGTTCTTAATATCACACACAATAAAAAATACACAGTGGTCACTCTTCTTTTCATAGGCTTAACCCCACTGTTCATTTTTTACTATAATAGAAATCTTTTTAACTTGTATTTAAAGGATTTTATACTATGAGATGAACATTTTCTTTTACTACTTTAAATACTTTATTTATGACAATTCCTAAGAGGTAAATTAACTTTTGCAAACTTACTTAAAGGGAACCTGTCACCAGGTACCTAATTTTTACTAAAGACATGTTACAGAAGCCTATTACAGCTGCATTGCACATATGTCTTTCTGCCTTCTCGAAGCATTTGCATTACAATATTATTGTGTGTTATAGCTTACCTCGCACCCTGGCAGAATTCTCTATGTAGTCCCAGAGGTTAGGCTTTGGCTTGGATGCATTTCAAAAAACAACATGTGACTTGTCTGTGCTGCAGACTCATCAGCTCTCAGCCCTCACCTTTGTGCTCCTGCACAGCTCCTCCCTCCCCCACTGATGTCAGCTCACCAGGCTGTGAGCTCTGTGAAGGAGCAGGAGGGAGGAGCTGTAACATGAGCACAAAGGTGGGTCAAAGGTCTGTCAGGGTGCAAGGTAAGTTATAACACACAATTGTATTGAAATGCCAATTCTGAGAGAAGGTAGAAAGGCAGATGTGCACTGCAGGTGGAATGGGCTTCCTTAACCTGTCTTTAGTGAAAATGAGTTTGGGTGCCCTAGTGACCCATGCTCCTCTGTGTGCCCTTCCACGCCAGCAGTTGCACTAACCTCTCCACGATGAAGTGGTGGCTCTTGCGTCCCCACCTTCAAGCATGTGTGCGCACCAGCTGTGCATGATTTAAAGGGCCAGTGCACCTTAATTGCCGCTGGCCACCTGGTAATTTAATGAATAGCCAGCCTCCTCCCACAAGCCCCGCCGGATCTTTGTGCCTTACTGAAAAGCTTGTTCCCTATGCCCTGCGATTGTATATTGATTTCCCGTTGTGACCTCGATTCCGTTTATGATTTCACTCCTATGCTGCCAGTCCTGACCTTCCGCTACGTCCCGATTCTGATCCCGTGATGCCTGTCCTGACCTCCTGCCTGTCCATGACTCCGTCTTTGCCTCACGATTCTGCACCTCTCCTTGGCCTCCACCGCAAAAAAGTCGCGCCTATGAAGCGACCCACTTTGCGTCGGGCTCTGGTGGGTCCACTACCCCTAAATACTTACAATGAGGAAGTTGGTGACAAGGTCCCTTTAAACCCTCCTGCAACTTTTACTATGTGGGTTTATTGTGTTTTTTCCTAAATATTTTTTTTCTATACAAAAGTGATTAAATCTATGTGTGAAATACCCAAAGAAAGTCTATGGCCACAGATAGCAACTCTCAACGTGCCTAAAGGTCTGTAGTAGTCAGCCAACAATTACAATTGTATACAAAGGTTTAATCAACACCAATAACTCCAATAGTTAAATGCAATGGGAAATGAATTTCCTATAGATTGGGCATGGACATACTAGATCAAGTCTTACGAAGAGAACTAGTATTTCCGAAAGCTCATCATCATATATACTCAGTTAGCCTAAAAAAGCTATCGCCTTACTCTTCGTATTTTTTTCTTTCCTATACACAACTAAAGGCATTTTACAGATTTTTACCCCATTTGTCCACAAAAAAACTTCAAATGGGATTATTAAATCCCTTGTAAAGGTTCACCAGCTGAAGTCATTGACAGCACAGCAGACCATTTCACTCCAAGCATAAGCTCCCCCCAGTCAAGGTCATATCCACCGCCAAGTTTTCGTATAATGGACGCTACTCCAGCAAACACCTGGAAGCAAGCTTACCGCCCGAATGCTCCACATAATTGTCTTCTCATTTATGACCTGCTGGTCATACGCTGTTTTGGGACCACTGGTTTGATCATAGAAGAATCATCTCTAATGTAAAGCAGCAGGCGGATCTAGACTGGACATCTGCCTAATTATAACCTCCACCTGTTGCTGAAACGTGAGAGTCCAGCAGATTCAGTTTGTTCTCTGGACAATGGAACAAGCGCTGAAAATGCAAACAGGATTTAGCGGAACGGGAAACATTTGGATGACTCGGAGCAGCTGTCAATCAAAGTCATTACTCATTGGCTACAATTCCATTAGATCATGATAGGGGTCATTTATCCACACCCTGGATGTGAGGGTGAAGGGCCCAATATCAACCAGGTCAACACTCTAAAAGACCAAGTTGACATCAGTGTAACACTGTTTAGTCTATTGACTACAGTCACATGGGGCACCATGACCATTATATCTATTATACTTACCGGGAGAACCGACATAGCCCAACACCAAAAAAATATACCCTTTTATAATTCAACCCTAAGTATAAGCACAATACACAGTACCTATGATAATTCCAAAACTGATGCACATGATAAAAGCGTGTGCATCAGTATTATATAATAATATATAATATAATAATCAGTATTATATAATACTTTATTTATAGAGGACCATTAATTCTATGATGCTGTACAATCAGTAGGGGGTTCACATACATTACATGACCACAAGAACAAATGCAAGTATGAAATACAAAAACTACAGTGATCATGAAACAAGTCGACGGAGAATCCTGCCCATGAGGGCTCAAAGTCTATTACCCCAAATTGAACAAAAAATGCAGGTGGACTGCTCCAGCCTTACAAAATCAAATACCTACTTGGATTTAGGAGAAAGTCTTTCTTTTTATGGATAAGCACAGTGTCACACAGAGTTCTGCAGGGGAGGCTTTGTCAGTCCAATATCTATGGAGAACTCTCTCCTTAAAATAACCCACAATACACTATTGTCTTATTCAATTGATTGTAGATCTACTGTGACACTTAACGATTTTGCCTTTTGGCCCTTTTATGGGTGGCCTTTCTGCTTGTCACCCTTTAACCTCTACACAGGAAGCAGAACTTTGTTGCAGGGAATCCACCAGGTTGCTACCTCTTGAAGCAGTCCTGTTGTAGGTGACAACTGGCCTAGGCCCAACTTACACTGATTCAAAGTACCTGGGGACAGTTCTGAGAATTGTGAAGCAGTGGTCATCAGGGCTGACATAGTATGTGGTAGGCAACAGTAGTTCACAAATCAGAGACAAGCCAGGTTCAACACATAAGGTCAACAGGACAAAGACAGTAATGGAGTAAGGAAACAAGTCAAAGTCAGGGCCTGGTCAGAATGTAGAAACCTTCAAATGAAATGGCATTATAGTGTTTTTTAATTCTCAGATACCCTAACCATGGGCAAGAGCGGGACAACCTTGGTTGGGAAAAGAATAGTGGGACCATTTAAGAAGAAGCCAGAGCTGGACCCTAGGGGCTCTAGAGATGTGAGGGCAACCACAAGCTTGGTGGCATGAAGGAGACGGGAGAAAATCTTTGGAGAGGGCAGCCAAGACTAAAGTTATGCCCAGTAGCATATGTCACACACTGGGGGACATTTACTTACCCGGCCGCTGGAGATCCCCGAAAGTGCATTGTCCGACTCCAATGCACTGTGCCGCGATTCACTAAGATTGTGCGCACGATATCCTGCATGTGTCGCTCAGGTCCAACGGAGTTCACCTTCTTCTTACTGGTGCATGTAAGTGCATTGTATACAACACAATTTGAATATTAAATCCCACGTTCAGTTGAATCATTCGTCGCCAAAATCCGATCAGGTGGGATACAATCCCCTTCTAAATCCCTGTCACAGCGGCGCAAATCCCCAAAACCATGAACAGTCCGACGAAAATCCGATCCGCGGACCCTTAGTAAATAAGCCCCACTGTGTGCGGACATTACATGCTATGATTTACATCTGAAATCAAACCTTTCTGTTAGGCCTCAATGTGATTCTGTGTTATATAAGCTGTAGCTAAGTGAATGTATCTATAGAGACCAGTCTGTCTCAAGTAATTGAGCCTGGATACACACTTGGCGACAGTCAAGCATGGCATTCCCTAACCACCCTGAATTATTAATCAGATTTTTCTAAAAATAAATTTAGGGGGAGCATGTCTTCCAATGGAGCCTTCCATAGTCATTGATACCCCTATAATCATATCTCACGTCACATATCGGAGTTTCCAGTATTCGTTGTCACATATCTGAATGGAAATCTCAGCACTGGGCGTAATCACTGAATACATTCACTGCTTCATTTAGATAATTAAAAGAGCAGTGTTCTAGCATCACGGCAAGGAAGCGCTTATCTGCAGCGACAGCTCTCCTCAATTATTTAATGACTTAGAGTAGGCATCACTAGCAACTAATGGAGGAATGTGTAAATCGCGCTTCGTAAATCGTTCTGCAACCCTTCATGGCACAAAACGTGTTAATTCTCCGGCTGATGTAATTCCAGTGTATCACAACTTTCTGCTTGGGCTTTATTAATTGGTTTGATTACATTGATTTAAAGAGGCAGCTTGCAAGCTGTGGATTCACAAGCCAATATTGATCTACCAAAGTCCATTTAGTAACACGGCTCCCAGTGCTCTGACAGCTGCCGGGTGATTATTCTGTAAAATGTCATTGCAGACAACAAAGAGTGTATGCTGGGAAAAGACTCTCTATGACGTGGCTCCACAACAAATTGTTAGGGCAACGTTGGAAGCCGAATCCATACTGTGCCACCAGAAAGATTTGGCTTATTTCCAAGGGCCTGGTTGGTTTTTGCTCCTAAAACCCCCATACATAAATCTGGACAATTGTTTTCGACGGAACAATAAAGGCTGTGATATTTGGAGTAGTCCCAGTGCAGGTGACAAGTGACCCAGGTGAGTCAGGAGAAACTGGTGAAACTATGGGCAAGGAGTAGTCATAGACAGGTTAAGGTCAGGACAGGCAGAGGTCAGTGCCAGAGTCCAACACATATAGCAGGCAGGTACCATTTTAGAGTCAGGTTTGGCTGAAGTTGTACCAAAAAATTATGATGATTTAGGTCAGGATCATACAAAAAAAAACAAGGTCAGGAAGACAGAGGTCATTAACAGACACCTTCACAGAAATATAGTAACTAGTACCTACTAAGTGAATCAATGTGACTACTGGCTATTCGGGCAGGCACTGTGACTACTGGGGCAGGTACTATGACTACTAGGGGCAGGCACTGGGACTACTGGGTACTGGGGTAGCACTGTGACTACTGGGAGTCAAGCACTAGGGCTACTGGGGGTAGGTACTTTGTCTATTGGCTACTTTGGATAGGCACTATGACTAATCACTACCGGGGGTTGCTGGTGTGACTATTGGCTACTTTAGGGCTGATGGTGTGACTTAGTTACTGTGAGGTGGGCAATGTGACTGAAAGGCACGATTTGCATTCACTGTGACTATATTGGCTACTGTGTGGGGGCACCGTTACTATTTTGTGAGGGTTACTTTATTGGTTAAGTTTGGACATAATAGTAATCTCTAGGGAACAACAGAACAGTTTGTGATCAGGAGATAGATCAAATGTCATCGGATTTACAGTAAGTAACTGTACTGAACTTGGTTCTGCTGTTGTAAACATTCATGAACTTGGTTTTTGTGCTGTATTTACTATAATGGTATTGAGCTTGGTTCTGGTGCTGTATTTATTTAAACTCCATCAATGAAGTACAAAAATAAGTCCCAGTATTCTGTAAGTCACTAAGGTTCCCACAGTGCCAACCAGGGGTGTAACTTGAGGGGGTGCAGGGGTTGTGGTTGCAAATGGGCCCAAGAGGCTTTGGGGGCCCATAAGGTCTCACTTTGCCATTTGAAAAGATAAGTACTATAAACCATACATTATAGTTGGGGCCCTGGCACAAACTTTGCACTGGGGCCCATCAGCTTCAAGTTACGTCACTGGTGCCACCAATAATATCCCCTGTAATGCAGATCACAGAACCCTTAAACTATGTCCACCATGTGTCTTTTCCATAATACAATGGATATGCTGGGTCACCTACATATTAGAACTAGTAATTGTATCGATGTGACTCTTCCATGTCTGGCTATCACCAGATTAATTTTGACGCAAAACTACTGTGAACAAATTATTTTAAAAGGGTTTTCAAGGGTTTTAAAAATAAACTCTATCCGCAGAATAGGCCATCAAGTTGAGACCTTTGTACATCTCATACTTTGTTGCGGTACAGTATGAGATAACCAAGTAGAGGCCACAGCACTCAACCTGGCACCACAGACCCTTAAAACATCTGATCACTGGGGATACTGAGTGTTGGACATGAATAGGCTAGTACTTAGTGGGTTTGTTCTAGTCATCCAAGATGAAAGCTGACTGTGACTGTGGTTACTGTGGTTACTTTTACTTGCCCCAAAAAATATGTGAATAAGAGAATGGGTCATGTGCAAGTAGCCTTCAGATCACCATTCAGTGGTCAACAAGAAGATCTGAATCAACTGGCTCAACTCTGAAAGCCCTCACATATTTATATCAACCAAAGGTGGAGATCAATTAAACCTGCTGATTTTATATTGGTCCTCCTGAATCTTCTCAGACAACAAAGTTCTGGGGAGATAGAGATAAGGCAAGCTGGAATTCAACTGCCCAATTTTTTGTCCTACGGAGATAGGACCTCAGTAGAAGGGTCAATCTGTGGGTGTGTCTGTTAAATACACGTTCGGCAGAGCCAATCATGATAGTGTAATCAGTGGCAGATGATGCCAAGAACCTTGGACTGTATGAAAATTGTGCCAACCCCACTTATCCAAATTTTTTTTAATGGGCTGACGTCTTCTCTCTAGCTATGGTATCACAACCTAGCCCATAAATAACAGATTTCATAGACAAAAGTAGGTCCAATTCAGTGCTTCAGTTCAAGGACAACCTTTCCAAGGTCCTGGAAGGGTTGCTGTGTATAGATATATGTGTCAGGAACCGACACAAATGTACGAGAGGTACAGGGCTGGAGGCCCTTTTTATATTATATCTATGTGGCCGAATCAAACTTAGGTGGTCATGGACCCTCCGTAAGCCTCCCATGTGGTCGCCCAAGAAGCCCATAATATAATCTGCTACTGACATTAGAATGAACCTGTGTATGGAGGACCTTACAGGTTAGATAGACTGTAGTTAAGAACATCCTTCATGTTTTATTTGACTGTCTACAATACTATCGGGACTTTTCGTAATAATATCCGTATGAGATTGAGTTTAGGTTTCTTTATAAAGTTTTCCATTCTTTTCCCTTACCTCACAAGTTTCCTTATATGAGATGATAAAGGGTGAAGGTTACAGGGACAGGTGCAGAGTTCCTGGTAATTCGTGCTCAGGAGTTTACTAATTGAATGAACCCAACGCTGTAGACCAGGTAGAAGAATGGATATTATTTATTAACGGCAGCAAGATATAAATCTGGGGCAAAACCAGTGCAAATTTATTTCGTCCTAGATTTATCAAAGAAGAAAAATCTCGTTAGCTTAATTAGGAATATGTTTTCTTGATGACTTTTTGCCCGAGTTTTGCAGTACTGAGACTTTGATAAATGGCTCCTATAGATTCCTTGGTCGCTCCATACCCAATAAGCCTCTCATGACTTCTCTTGGCTTCTGTTTGCCCGAGGAAAAAATAATTTTGTCTCATTAGTTAATTAAGGGATTTTATATGTAAAATATAGCCACGAAACAAGAGATAAGTGAAAATCCGCCATTCATCATAAATATTGATTAGGAGCCGGTGAGACATAAATCAAATGGATATAGTCACTAAATCAGTGATACACTCAGTAAAGGGGCAGACACAGGATTAATCAAGCGGTAACGAGCAGCCGTGATTAATTGTCTTACTGCAATGACATCACAGGCGCCTAAGAAGAGATACATCATTAGTATAATTTTCACTAATACACACACATATATAGACGCAGGTAAGAAAAAACATTTGCATCTTTTTCAGTATAATATTATATATAGTTCATTATTATCATTATTATATATGGACTGTCTAATTTATCATGTAAATTCTACTATCCATTCATAAATAATCATATATAGCACATTTAAAATAATGCATCAAAGTCTGCATTATGAGGTTTTCTTAAAGGGAACCTACCAGCCCGATTCTACCTATAAAGGTAGATCGGGTGGTAGGTGGAAGGATAGCCCTTTTTTGGGCTAATCCTCACGTCCCAGTAGCCACATTACTCCGCCTACCAGGAAATCTTCGAAACCCTCGTTCGAGTCCCCCGGCTACTGCGCTTGCGCAGTAGTTCCGGCCCCGGAGCCGCGGCCGCAGAGTAACACGGCTACTGGGGCGTGGAGTAGCCGCGACTAGTAGCCTCATGTCCGGCTACTCCACGCCCCAGTAGCCGCATAAAAAAATTTGCGTATAGATGTAATAAAGTTTTGTTAAAGACGCCCAGGACGTGAGGATTAGCCCAAAAAAGGGCTATCCTCACGTCCCATCCATCCACCTACCACCCCTTCTACCTTTATAGGTAGAATCGGGGTGGTAGGTGCCCTTTAAGGGATTTCTAAACACAAACTATCCCAAAATTTAAAAGAAAAGTCAACACCTATCATCCCCTTCTTTTGGAGATTTTCATCCATGGTTTCAGCAAGGATGGACTTACTATTTGGACACTTGGGTAGTTCCTGAGGGTCAATGACTAGATGGGATCCATACACGGGTGTAGAGGTCAGAGTCAGACTGCCAAACCAGAGTACCAGTGGATCTTCTAGTGGGCCCAGGTTCTTAAACAATATTAGGTCCAAGAGGTCAAGCAGAAGACATTGCAATTTGGAGACTTACTATGTTTTTTTTTTTTTATTAAAGGTTCATGGAGGTTGAACCAAGGAACCCAAGTCTTAAGCTGGTAGAGGTAGTGGAGGGGCACCAAGATCTCAAGAACCTAAATCCAGTCTGGAGATACTATTGAAGTTCTTATATCTTAGTCTAATGTGGAGAAACTCATGCCAGTACGGATTCCATAGTTTTCCATAGGGATTTATTTTGGCAAAGTAAACTTTGTTGTGCCTTAGCTTGTCAGACTAGAACAATAGACATTACAGAACTGATGTACAGTGCCTGGGTTAGGGGTGGCCCCAACGCTATGCTGGGTCCACCAGACATCATTGCGGTCTAACCATGTGTTGCTGCCTTCTATAAGGGATGGTAAGGCATGGTGCACCCCATTGGGAAATAATTCCAAAGAGTCAGGGTCTGCAGTGAACAGTTGACTTCTTTACTGAGGAAATTCAGGTGCAAAATAATACAAAGCCTAGGGATGATGTCTCCTTGTCAGAAGAAGGATTTTGTAATGAGAAAAGGCTTGGGCTACCTGTCCGTCTCTGTTCTCCGAAGGCTGGCACTGTGGCCAAAAGCTAGGAGCCCATGGTAGAGTATCCCTGTCTCGGCTTCTTCTTCTGGCCTGAGTATTCTCTTCTAAGCTCTGTTCCATAACTGCAGGACACTAGGAACTGGGACTGTTCTCTTTATAAACCTTCTGCTGAGGGAGGAGTGGTTACATTTCAGCACAAACAATGATAAAAACAATTTTCCATAGACTAACATTGAGTCCCTATAATATTCTATGGTAAAGACAAGTTTTAAAGAGGTAAACAAGTTTGCAGTCAGGTTGTCAGCTTTTGTGATAAACAATTCCCTCCAAAACAATTTCTCCTATAGTTATGGTAAATTATTAGCTTCGCTTTAGTTAGGGATATGCAGTCAGAAATGTCTCTCCATGTTCATTGACCCTTTCTACGGGTCTATACGGACACCATACTGATAAGCAGAAGGTATATCACAAAACACTCTAGATTAATGTAAAATAAAGTAAGAAGTACTTTCGAGGGAAAATATTCAAATGTCCACAAAAGTTCAAAATTTAATACTTATCTGCCCCAAAGTGCTACAGGTACATCTGACACAGCCAAATACCAACAGTTGTGTTGATTGAGATCATAAAGCTGCTGGTCGGACAAAACACACACAAGTGAGTCCCCCCTATCAGATGATATTCCAAGTTATTCTTCCGGGCCCCTAGCAACAAGTCAAATGCATCAAAAGATAGAAACAATAGATAAAACGCACAAAAAGAAATTGAGTTCACCTAGTTAATATAGTGGTTGGTACTTCCATGTCTATAATTGCCCGTAACCTGAACAACCCAATCATGGTCCAGTTGTTTTTTTTTTTTAAACCTATAAAGCCTATGCATTTATTTATCCATCAGACAAGTATCATTAGATAATATGCTTGGGAATACATACTTATTGACCAACAGATAGCTAGAAGGCATCAAGCCGCAAGTTAAGAAAATTAAGAAAATTGGATTTTTTTCCAGATCATTAGACTTCTTTCATGCTTCTGCTTCACTTCACCAACATGGACGTAACTAGGAGAAGCAGGTCCAAATAGCATAATTCTGAACGGGGCATATAACATATATAACAGTGCACATCCTCCATTATTTAGTGTGTCAGGTCGGCTGGCAAGGCCCCCTGTCACTACAGGCCCCATAGCAGCCGCTATGGCTGCTACCCCCTGTTCACCAGACTTCTCACTGGCTTCACTAGAATTCTCCCCTGTGGGGTGTAAAGTTGACTTCCTCCTCCTCCTGATGAGTGTGATGTTGTTAGATGTGTACTGCTAATATGTTTACTGTCAATGTGTTTTGCATGTTCTGCCCACCAACAGTGAGGTACTGAGGAGGAGGAGCAGTCTGGTTTGGGGCAGTTGTTACATACAGAGCAAAGAAGCATGGAATAAAGTTGTCTCTGAGCCTGCAGTCCAGTGATCCAATGTGGATCCTTCTTCATCATACGGGTTCCTACCACGACATTACAATGAGTTCAACTACAGGCAGTCCCCGGGTTATATACAAGATAGGGTCTGTAGGTTTGTTCTTAAGTTGAATTTGTATGTAAGTCGGAACTGTATATTTTATCATTGTAATCCCAGCCAGAACTTTTTTGGTCTCTGTGACAATTGGATTTTAAAAATGTTGGATTGTCATAGTAATCAGGATTAACACTAAAGCTTCATTACAGACTCCTGTGATAACTGTTACAGCTGATCATTGTAGCCTAGGACTAAAGTACAATAAATTACCAACATCCAGAGGTCCGTTTGTAACTAGGGGTCGTATGTAAGTCGAATGTTCTTAAGTAGGGGACCGCCTGTATTAACAATTGTTTAAGGAATAAATGAAGATGTTTCGAAGCAAAGGGTGGTCTTAAGAAGTTGTCAGTCTTAAAGAACCTCTATTTTTTTAGAATGCTCCCTTAATCTATCAAACTGAGGACCCTATTAATTATGAGGACTTTGACACAGTTCAGTTTCCCTGCAGCACTCCCACAGGAGAAATAAAGCATTACACAGTGCCCAAATCAATTGGTTGTCTCACACTCTGCAGGACCTTCCTGGTCCTACATTCGTTGGAATGTAGGACCAGGAAGGTCCTGCAGAGTGTGAGTCAATCTTTATAATTGCTCTCCTCTCTGGTTTAGGGATATGGATACTAAATATAGGACCATGAATGGGATTTCTAAAGTAGACAACCTGGAATAAATATGCCTATCCATGGAGGTATGGTTTGCATTATTTTCCTGGATACACCAAATACACAATTCTTATATACAAGTCATTATTTATCTGGAATCCATGGAAAATTGTTATAATACAATACAGTATACATACTTAATGTACACATTCCTAGCCTTGAAAACATGCAGACCAAAGCATTAAACTCTGTAGTTGAATATCTGTGATGTATATGACGTTTCGCCCATATAGAGTATAGCATGTCTTCTGCTAGACAATACGCTGTTGTGCGGCCCAATGAACACTGTTCTGCTGTAATTTACTTGCAAAGCCGTGTGCGCATATGAATGCGAGCGCAGCCTCTCTGTTGCATGTGTGTGCATGTTCCGTAATTCCCCAAGGATGGTGACGGATTCTCACCTTGAAAGGGAGCGGGACGAGGAGAGCAGGCAAAATGCAATTAAGGGGCTACTTCGAAAATGCTGAGATGTTAATTGGGTTGTGTCCCAGAAGCTTGGGGACAGAGTGTTAGAGGCGTTAAAAGGGCTGAGGTTTAAAGAGCCGGTGAGACAGGCCTTTAATTCTTACACCTCGCCCTCATTACTCCACTAGCTCGGATACCTAAGGCTTTATGGGAGCTTAGAGATTCGTAAAACAAACACGCAGTGCAGCTAATTGGGTTATTACAATGGAAAATTGTGACCTGCTTCTCACAAGCTTTCCGTTAGCCAAGGGAGTGTGTGGGAGAATGGGGCTCGCATCAGTCTGGATTGATACACAGTGATAAGGGGAGCTTGTTAATATTACTGTTCTCCTGCTTCTAGCCTATGGGACACTCAATTCCTACAAACTAAACACAATAAACACAAAAATCTACAAAATTCTCTGAATAGAGCGATAATTCCTTGTTATCTATACAGCCGTATCAACTGTCTACATAGAGAAGGACCATTGATGAGGCCTTGTAATAGCGTTTTAAAGCAGAAACGGATTATAACATAGGCTATTTAGGCGACCACCTGGGGCCGAGACCGCTGATTAATCTCATACAGAGATCCCTGAAATCTTCATACTTTTGACTGGTTTTCTACACACATATATACCACAGTCCGCCCCTTCAAATGTCCTTAAACTACAGACTTCAAGTCTAAAGAGGTGACCATACCTTCTTTCCCAAGAAGCTTGGATCTGGTATCATATGTGGGCAGTAAATGTCACGCCATTGAAAAAAATTGACTTGAGACAGCCCAAGGCCCAAGTTTTAGTCCAAAAATGAGACACAAGACCTTCAGAGATCATCTAAATCTGATCTACATGTATTACACGGAAAAGACCATAACTCATTTATATCTTTTTGTGCATATTTACTTATAGGTATACCAGGGTTGGTAGGGGCCCCATCTGGGAACAGGATGGTGGGGGCCCTGGGGCGTGCACTGGGAATCTCCCCTATAATCTGTCTCTGATGTATACCCAAAAGCAGACACAGACAACAGAGGCCATGTTCAAGATCAGCCATATGAGCCCTTAGGTCTTGGATAGCTCAGTATAGAGCATTATTTGCATAATCTTATAAAGGAACCTGTCACCTGTGACCAGCTATACAAACCCTGGACAGTACCTTAGAGAACACTTTGAAGCCGTCTCAATGCTTCTAGTCTAGTTAATCTGCGCTGCTGCTGGGGTATAAAAACAATTCTTATTCCTCTTGTCTTCTTTCATTTATCCAGTCAAGGAGGCGGGAGATCTTTTGGATCCATTCAAGCTTTCACGCCTCCTCACGGCTGCTCTCCGGTATAGTGTGTGTCCACAGTTGGCTCTACAGGTGCTCCAAACATGCACCAGAGCATTCCAGCTAGCTTTCAATCACACCAGCACTGTGCACATTACTGACGCATGCGCAGTGCACGTGTGGAGCGTGCTGTGGACGCGTATGCATGCGCCGAACAGGCGGACCTCGCATGTGCTGAATTTTCAAAATGGAGTGTAGTGAGATAATAATGGAGAGTAGTGGGGCAGTGCAGAGGCGCGAGGGTCCGGCCCAATAAAGCCATGAGGAGGCGGGGAAGCTTGACTGGATCCGAAAGCTCTCCAACCTCCTTTACTAGATAAATAAAAAAGAAGATGGTATCCCACAGCAGCAACGCAGATTAACTGGATTAGAAGGATTGAAGCGACTTTACACTGTTCTCTAAGATGCTGTCTGGGGTTTATTTAGCAGTTTATTTATGAAATATAATATTCATGAGATAATTTTTTCACAATTTAGATTGTCATTAAGAGACAGCTAGCACCACTTAGGTGTCTTCTCAAGCAGCCCATTCAGATAAATCAGGTTATTTGTCCTGCAAGGTGAATACAGTTTTATAAAACAAAAGTAAAAATTTATTAAAATTATTTATTTTTAATCAATTCTGGTTTTATTGATAAACAGAAGGTTTAAAAAACCAACATACAGGCGGTCCCTTACTTAAGAACAACCGATTTACAGACGACCCCTAGTTACAGACGGACCCCTCTGCCCACTGTGACCTCTGGTGAAGCTCTCTGGATGTTACTATAGTCCCAGATGACGATGATCAGCTGTAAGGTGTCTATAATGAAGCTTTATTGATAATCCTTGGTGTAATTACAGCAAAAAAATTTATTATCTGAAATTTACAATGATAAAATAGTTTCGACTTGCATACAAATTCAACTTAAGAACAAACCTATGGAACCAGCCTGTACAGTTTTCCAGAATATTTGTACAAATACGTATTAGAATTCTCACGTGTACGCAGAATACAATGTTTGTCCTTTCCTTCTTGACATGTTTCCAGCTTGAAAACCATATAACCTAATTGAACCATAAAGAAATAGATGGGAAGAGGGGAGGGTAAACTAGGAAAGTAGGAAATGGGTGGTCAGTGGGGGGGCTGGCGGTATACTCTATAAGCCAGTGTGTAAATTAATTTTTTTAAATAGCTGTATTTCAGTTTTTTACTCAAACAGTTGCAGGCATCACAATTGTAAAAGTACTATCTACAACTCATCCCACAAAAAACAAGCCCGACAACAACTCAAAAATAAACAAGCTATAGATTGATAAGGTAAGGGCTCAGCTTCAGTTCCACATTGAATTTTGTCTTCATTGTCTCTTTGGTTTTTTTCAGTTTTGTCTCCGTGTCCGCAAATAAAAAAACTGAATGTTTAAAATTGCTTTGAAAACATCCCACTTGGTTTTTCAGCTTCATCATTGAAAAAAACAGATGTTTCATCAATTTTATTTTTGCAGACCCGTAGACTTCTATGGCCTTCCATGATCCGTACCAGTGAAAAAAATTGGCCATGTTTCCTAACGGATCAGTGAAAATACAAGCCAAAACAGCGCTCGAAATCAATGGCTTTCTGAGGCATCCGTGGAAATCACTGAACCACAGACATGAAAAACAACATCAATGGGAAAAAAACCTAACACACAAAAATACATTTGTATATAATTAATTTTACTTTGCAAAAGTAAAAAAAAAATACAAAAAGTTGGTGCTTATGTTGTGGTACAAGGGGATTACTATTATATTGTGTTTTCGAATAAATCTTTAAAGCCGGATAAAAAATAAAATAAACACTAAAGAAAGTGGGGGGAAAAAACTAAATTAAATTAAAAAAACAACAAATAAATTGATAATTTAACAAAAAGTAATTTGTACCCATAATATAAGGGCATAAGGGCACAAATAAATACTACAGAGCATCCTACAAAAAGAACTTACAAAAATAGTTTTCTTCACCGAAAAATAAATACATTCTGGTTCTGGAACTTACAGGGTTTTATTGTGTGGAATGGTATTATTGGTGTAATTGTATCAATCTGGAGACCTAACAAAAAAGATTGTACAAAGGCCTCAGCTCCTTCTCCTATCACATCTACAGGGCGATATCAAACTTGGTGGTTGTTTAAGGTAACTATGGGCACCCCAAAAGCATTGGGCTCCAGGCAGCCATCAAATTTGGCATACTGGGGTGTCCTATGTTTCTTGCGTCAATGGGTGGCAGGCACCTAGTTGTACTCCAAGTTACTATATCTGACAGCTCCTTAGACAATGGGGCAGATTTACTTACCCGGTCCATTCGCGATCCAGCGGCGCGTTCTCTGCGGTGGATTCGGGTCCGGCCGGGATTCACTAATGTAGTTCCTCCCACGTCCACCAGGTGGCGCTGCTGCGCTGAAGTTTTCCCGAAATGCACTCAAGTTCACTGGCCTATACCTAGCGAAGGCAAGTGCAAGTCTCGCAACACTTTTTTTTTTTTAAATGCGGCGGGTTTTCCGAATTCGTCGGGTTTTCGGTCGGCCACGCCCCCCGATTTCCGTCACGTGCATGCCAGTGCCGATGTGCCACAATCTGTTCGCGTGCGCCAAAATCCTGGGGCAATTCAGGGAAAATCGGCGCAAATCTGAAATATTCGGGTAACACGTCGGGAAAACTCGAAATCGGGCCCTTAGTAAATGACCCCCATTGAATGGACTATGCTCGACATGTTTCATTCATATCGTAACCAAGAGATGAGTGGATGACCTAGTGGTGGAACCATAAGCAGACTGACAGTGTTCATTGAAGATGCTTTAATTTATCGTGACCACAAACCTTCCTTTGTATTTTGTAAGATGTGATGTTCCATGTGAACTCAACACTGGCAGTGGTTAAAGGGTTAAGGTTACATGTGGGGAAACCCCAACTTAGGAGAACAGGTGTTTCAGGTAGTAAAGAGGATTACCATAAAATCAGCATGTTCCCACTTGGCATCGCTCAGACCCTCATTCTCATTTATCATTATGCACTGTTCCCATAAGCCAGGTACGGGATTAATGACTACAGCTGGTACTTGACAAATTGGGCTGTTAACTGAGAGGGTGTGATGGGGCGAAGAACTAGAGCCATAAAATGAAATACTTTATGAGAAGTCCTTCAACATATAAGCGAGGCTGTGAGCAGATGAGTGGGAAGTAACAAAAGTATAGGGGAAATTTCTGTATGACTCCCAAGCTGGAACTATCAGCTCCTAAGAGCCCCTCAGCCTGGACAGCAGAGCCCTTACTAATCTCTTTGTCATGGCACCAAAATGTCCAAATGTCCAGTATCTCTGCTCTAGCCCAGGACCTCTCTCTTGTAGAGAGCAAAACTGCAAAAATAGCAGTTCAATATGATGGGGACTAGGCAAAAAAATGTCAGGATTGTTGGAAACCCTATTAAAGGATGTAAAAAAATTGGGGTTGCTAATTTAGAATTAGAATTGCCCTATAAATGAGGACATATGATTTGACTACTTTCAACAACTAAGCTCAGATACAATTACTACCTAAAGCTACGCCAATTATCTGAAAACAATCTTGATCTTGTACATATGCATGTAGGAATGTTACTTTTGTATTCTATAAGAATATATATATAAACTCCTGTACCGGGTCGCAGGCGCACCAGTGTTCCTCTGTGTGCCCTGCTGCGCCCCTCACCTAGCCAGGTTCCAGTGTCGTTTCCCACGTGCCAGTGTCGTTTCCCTTTAAATTTAAAGGGCCAGTGCACCGATAATTGGCGCTGGCCACCTGCCTTCCTGATAATTACCCAGCCCCTTCCTGTGCTCCCTGCCGGATCTATGTGCCTGCGCCTTAGAGAAAGCTCCCCAGCGATATTCATGTCCTGTGTTCCTGCGTTCCTGTGTGTTCCTGCTCCTGGGTTCCTGTGTTCCTGCGTTCCCGTGTCCTGTGTACCGTGTTCCTGTGTTCCCCGTTCTCATCTGCCTGGACCTACCGTTGCTGACTTGATTGGACTTGACCTTGCATCTCTGACGCCTGCCCTGACCCTGTGCCTGAACCTGACCACAAGACTGTCTCCTGCTAAGGTACTTCGACCTCGGCTGCCACCGCGGGCTAGTCACACCTGTGAAATGACCTGGTGGTACAGTACTGCAACAAGACCATCCCGCTTTGCAGCAGGCTCTCGTGAAGACCAGGTGCCACTTAGACTCCGGTCCCAGGTGTCGGCTAGTACCACCTCCCGCGGTGGTCCAGAGGATCCACTGATCCCAAACCCTGACAATATTATTATGGTGTCAGAGTGATACGCATCTTGCTTTCTTAGGCTCTTAAAGGAAACCTCATCATCAAGAATCTAATTAATGCGGTAGATCCGATGGCAGGTTTCTTTATTTACTTTCAGCTCGATGATTTTTTTTTATCTTTTAGTGGCCAAGATTTATATCAAAAGTTTATCTTATAAATATGTTAATTTTCTTTGGAGGTTGCTACTTTTACTCCGTGCCCTAGAAGTCTCTTTTGATACCTCCTACAAGGAGTCTTCAGTGCGTAGCTGCGCAAACTCATTTGAAAAGCCTTAGTTCTGAGCATGCGTAGTACCTCCAGCTTCAGAGAAGAGATTGCGTCACTGCATAGCCAGAGTTCTGCGCATGCGCAGTACCTCCAGCTTCGGGAAAAGAAGTTGCATCACTGTAGATGCGCACTCTAGTCTGCGAAGCCAGAGCTGCTGCGCATGTGCAGAACCCCGGCTTTGCAGACGAATGCTCGCCACTACAGGAAGACTGCCTGTAGGAGGTATCAAAAGAGGCGACTGGGGCGTGGAGTAGCCGTAGCTCCTGCTCCACAACATGGCTACTCCATGCCCCAGTAACTTCCAAAGGAAATTTACATATTTATAAGATAAACCTTTGATATAAATCAGGGGCGGAACTAGGAGATGCAGAGCCCCATACCAGACTTCTAAATGGGGCCCCCTAGCCCCTCAGAAAATATGCACATCCTCCATTCTTTAGTGTGTCAGGTCCGATGACAGGGCCCCTTGACAATGCGGGCCCCATAGCAGCTGCTATGGCAGCTACCGCTGTAGTTATGCCCCTGATATAAATCTTGGCCATTAAAAGGTTTCCTTAAAAAAGCATCAAGCTGCAAGTAAATAAAGGAACCTACCACCGGATCTACCTTATTAGGTAAATCCATGCTGCTAGGTTTTATTTAATATAAAGAAGGATCTCATAGTAGTGGTTTACATCTATTAGCTCCCCCTAAGGGTGACAGCATGCATTCAATCTTTTATCAGGAGTTCTTTGAGGAATTCTGGAAAAGCCTGTGGGAGCCAGAGCAGGGGTGGCAGAAAAACATATAAATGAAAGATTTCCCACATTGCTCCGATGTGCTCCCTGTGTCCAACCAGAAGTTAGAAAGGGTTACAGGACCTGTTCGGCCAATGAATGGCCTCCTCAGACCTGGGGAAAGTTAAGTAAGTGACGTACTGTAGTTAGAGGAAGTTTGTCTTGTGGTCTAAGGAGGCCGCACTCAGAACTACCAGCTGGGTACAGGGCTAAATGCCAGAAGTACCAGAGCACCGGGAAACCAGGGTTAGTATGCTTTCTTTTCCACCCCCTTAAGCTATATGATTAGATGCAGTTAGGTCCATAAATATTTCGACAACATTTTTCCTAATTTTGGTTCTATACATTATCACAATGAATTTTGAACAAAACAATTCTGATGAGTTTGAAGCAGAGAGTCATACTCGGCAATCTCCATCAGCTCCTTAGAGAGGAACGGGGCACCCTAACATGTGCGTCCTGCTGCTCCGCTCATCTTGTGGAGCAACATCAGACCCCTCATTCTAGTGATCTGTGAGGGTCCCATTACTGAGACCCCCACCGATCAGCAAGTTATCCACCGTATAGGGCCTAACTTGTTTTGTGGGAAAACCCCATTAAGGAGCTGAAACTCTTCGCCCAATTTTAATGTGGTGCCCTCAAATGAAAGCTGAAAGCTAGACTTTATGTAAAGGGCATCACGGTGGCTTAATGGTTAGCATTACAGCCTTGCAGCACTGGGGACCTGGATCAACATCTGCAAAGAGTTTGTATGTTCTCTCTGTGTTTGCGTGGATTTCCTCCAGGTCTTCCGGTTTCCTCCCACACTCCAAAAAATACTGCTAGGTTGATTAGATTGTGAGCCCCGTTTGGGGACAGGGACCGATTTGGCAAGCTCTGTGCAGTGCTGCGTAATCTGGGTGCACCATACAAATAAAGTAATAATTATTATGTCCACATCCATTATATAACAATCACTTGAATTTGTGTCAATAAACGTGTTAAAAAAAATCTAAATTTTTGTCCAAATATTTATGGACCAAACTGTACGCATGGAATACAGTGCTCCTAATGTAAAGATGTGGTATGAAATTACAGCAAACTTTAGCTTTAACAAATGCAAACTCCATTTGGAGTTCTAATTGGAGATATGGCCCATTTCTAGTTTAGCCATGGGGCCCTATGACTTCTGTACACACTGGGGCAAATTTACTTACCCGGTCCATTCGCGTTCCAGCGGCGGCTTCTCCGCTCTGGATTCGGGTCCGGCCGGGATTTAATAAGGTAGTTCTTCCGCCGTCCACCAGGTGGCGCTGCTGCGCTGAAAGTAAACTCATCGCGCCGGAATGCACCGAGCTGGACCAGGTGAAGGTAAGCGGTCCTTATGCGACACATTTTCGGTTTTTAAATGCGGCGGTTTTTCCGAATACGTCGGGTTTTCGTTCGGCCACGCCCCCCGATTTCCGTCGCGCGCATGCCAGCGCCGATGCGCCACAATCCGATCGCGTGCGCCAAAATCCCGGGGCAATTTAAGTACAAGCGGCGCAAAACGGAAATATTCGGGTAACACGTCGGGAAAACGCGAATCGGGCCCTTAATAAATGACCCCCACTGTGCTGCCCGCATTGGCATGGGCTAAGTGCCCGGATTCCCATTATGCCATGAGCTGTAAATTAAATGTAAAATCACTGAAATTAAAAATGTATAGTGTTCCTGACAACGTTTTGGGTAAGCGAGAGCAGAAATCAAACATGTCTGCTACCTTCAGCATCTATATGTAATACCTCCCTGATTCGGGGTATTTGTAATATGAATTATTAAGCAAAGTTCCTGCTTTTATTTTGATGGTGAAGGTTTTTGATGAATGTGGCAGAGTAATTACTTCACATCCCGGTAGAAAAATATTTAATTTTATTTACTCTGATAAATAATTAAAATTGTTGCCATGATTGCGTTGTCTTAAAGCTTCCCTGCCGCCCGCTCGCTGCTGTTTGCATCTCTCTAATTAAAACTTGGGTGCCAGCATCAGGACCGCTGCACAGGAAATAAATACTGACATGCAAGGGAGAGACCGTAAATAAATGAAAGTACAAGCGCGATATGAGAGGGGGCTAATACATGCGAGTGCGATTTTTGTGTAATGGTAAAACAGAGGGAGATTATGTAATTTTATAAAATGCTTACACAGATATCTAGGTGCTTGCTGGTAGGGTCAGATAAGTGACCCACATAAAAAGGACCTGTCTAACTACTGAACTGTGTGCACTATCTGATTGCCATCATTTGTCCGATCATTTTGGTGTTCGTTTTATTCAAATCCATTGACCCATTGAAAAGATATGGTCCGAATTAGTTTATATTGAATTAGCTCATATAATCTCAGGGGGCGGTAACCTTTTCCTCTGGGGGCGTGTCTCTGTGCTGTGGCTAGTATGTGCTAATTCACATATAAACTTCTTATATCTTTTGAAGGGGTGGACGGATTTTAAAAACACAAAAAACAAATTGATCAGATGCACAGTAGTTACAAAATGGATCATGACCTTTATTATTTTGTAATTTGTGATGGGTTCCCTTCACAAAGTGTTCACCCTAATAATAATAATTCTTTATTTATATAGCAGATTATGCTGCGTTGCACATATCTTGCCAAATTGGTCCCCAATGGGGCTCACATTCTAATCCACCTACCAGTATGGTTTCGGAGTGTGGGAGGAAACTGGAGGATCCGGAGGAAACCCATGCAAACACACGGAGAGAACATACAAACTCTTTGCAGATGTGGACCTGAATGAAAGTCCAGCCAGGTCAAAATCTGCATAGAGTTTGTATATTCTCTTCTTGCTTGCGTGGGTTTCCTCCGTGTCCTCCTGTTTCTTCCCACACTCCAAACCCTACATCCAAATATAAGAGAAGAAGGAAAAAAGAGAAGAAATCATCAAAGTAACCTTTACGCTTTGTCCACTGGAGTGTTTTACTACTGTGGAACCTACTGTGCTCCCCAATATTCACAAAAAAAGGGTCCCTAAATCTTTTGTATCAATGGGCCACCGTACCATTTACTTCTATGGAACTTTTTACTTGACATTCTTTGTCAGTCCTATAAAATTGAAGTAAAAGGTGATCATATACCAGGAGTCAAACCTCAGTCATTAGACTCATCCAGCAAATAATTGCAACTATTAGCATAAACCTGTTAAAAATGTGTGTTTCTTAATGTATGTTGCTTTCAGTTACCATTTCTGGGCTTGGCCTTTGGGCTTGGTCCACATACTATGCCCGATACCGATTTCTTACATGATGTCACGTATACTAGTACTGGAGGAAGGATGGAAAGAAACAATGTATCATACAAATATAGAAAGACAATGGATGTCTCCTGGGACACACACAGTAGACAAGGTCGTAAAGAAGACTAATCCATTCATATAGTACAAATAGACTAGTAGTGGAGAGAAGAGCCTTACAGACATCAGTATACCCATTTATATTCTGCTATATTACCCAAATCAGCTCCCAAATACTAGAAAAAAGCTGACCTATAATTGCTATAGAGTGTAATCAAGGCCATTCCAATATAGTGAATGTGGTAGAAACCACCTAGTATTTTAGGTAGATGTCTTAAATGTCTCCTTTTCCATCAATGTTCGTGACAAAGTAAGTAAATATCCAACCCATTGGATGTTAGATAGATATCCATGCCAGCATTCAGACCCTAACATATAAACATATATATATATATATATATATATATATATATATATATATATTTTATGCAATGGGTTTTATGTAAGACTATAACTAGTTCTACACTAGTATTTTATCATAGGCCAAACATAAGCTTGATGTGTCCTCTATAGACCCTAGGAGCACAGATTCTCAACAGAACAGCATTGTATGATTGGAAGGAAGAAGTAATCCAAGCCTTTGTTACTATTATGAAGATGTTATCTAATGGGAAATAAGGAGCCTTTTGTGGCTTGGTCCAGAACAAACAAAACTAAGGGTACTTTGACCAAAAAACTTTGAGGCCCCAGCCGTACCAAGTGGTATGGTAGAACTTTCACTGCTTGGGGGCTCCATGGGATAGAATTAGGATCCCTAGGGAAAAGTTCACCTAAGTTAGTAAGAAGTGTATGAGACCAAGAATTGGGAGGTGACACAAGCAGAGAAACCAAGTGCTAAGAAGCCAGAGGTCTAGTCAATGCCAAACTTTTGGGCCAAGAAGTTAGTATCCTTGGAGCCTACAGGTAGTAAAAAGTTTGTGAGAAGCCAAGAAAGGAAGCCAGTGATAAGCTACTACTAAGGCAATAAATGTATAACATGCTGATGTCCATATAGGCCAGTGATGGCGAACCTTTTAGTGGCCGAGTGCCCAAAAAGACACCCAAAACCTCCCTTATTTATCGCGAGGTGCCAACCAAAAATTAAAGCAGTAACTTACTGCTTTCTGTTCTTCAACAATCATATTGGCCTCCTGAGGACAGCAACACAGTAGAAAGATGGAAAATTTGTATAATTTTAGCTTCTTTCCAGTGTCTCGGTAGACCTGTAGGGGCCAGCATGAGGTCCTCCAAAGATAATTCGGCCCTGTCTATTCATTCTCCCTCTTCCTACAGTCCCAAGTAAGTATCAAAATATGACTGAAAGCTGCATCTTTTAAGTTTCTTGAAACTGCAGGAACATTCTTCGAGTCCTGTCTGGTGTGCTGGGGCGATGGCCCCAGTGCCCACAGAAAGGGCTCCAAGTGCCGCCTCTGGAACCCGTGCCATAGGTTCGCCACCACTGATATAGGCCCTCAGCTTTCGTTTTCCAGTCAGGCCCCACGGCCTCTTCCTCAAATTTTACGTCATTCCTAGAAAGATTTCCCAGATTACTTTGTTCCATGTCGTCCCAGTGGCCGTGTGCGCAATCCTAACACATCTATAAAACTTTTTTACTCTTCTTAGATGGCAGATACATCCTGTATAGATGCGATGACGCCTTGTATAAGGAATTTAGGACCTGAGGATTCTTTCAGCTTTCAGTCTTGTGCTCTACGGATGATCCGTGAGATGTCTGTCTGAACTAAAAATCAAATATTTATGGTGGTAGCAAAAAAACACCAGCAAGACTTCCCGGCAGAGGAGGGTTAAAAAAAAGGCACCTTTATTTTCCAATGTATATCTAATGACAATATGGAGGAAGACGAGGAGCGCTACCTGGGACCATCTTCTCATTGTCTTATCCTTGCTCTGCACCTTGTGCAGGGCAAGACTGAAGACAACAAAGAGAAATCATTATTTTTTCCTGATAAATAAACCAGTGGCCTATATTCCTCGGATCACTCCATGAAGAACTAACCAGAGAGCTTCAATAATGCATCCCCCGAGCGGGGGCTGATTAATTCATGAGAACACATCCCGCCTGCTCTACTTCCTCACTGCTATTTGGGAGAGCGAGGAGGGAGTGTTGAAAACTCAGGGAGGGAAGATCAGAAATGGCTGCCAGACGCCTGCAGGGACGAAAAGCCTTATACCACTGGGAACATGCCAATTTTCTCCAGTTTAAGAAAAAGTGTGTTGGACCCAAGAGGCCTTTTAGTTGTGGGACTCAGATGAAGTCACCATCCTCGCAGCCTGATACGGAGCCGTACTACAGAAGCAGCTGTAGAGGAAGACTGTATACGGCTCTGGAACGCTGTGTGGGGCGGATTATCATATAGAGCGCTGGATTTCACAGAGTCTGAGTTGTGTAAGGAGTCGGGTACACGGAGAAACAAGACTTCTTATATCTTGTATACATTTCCAATGAGATACAACATCTCCATATCTCTATTGCGGGTGCATCAGTACAAAAAAGTTCTTGTTTTTAGGTATATGTTGCTATTACTATAGGAAAAGTCGAGATAATACTACTCCGATGTGGGGTTGACTCTACTAACTACTCCATCCAACCGTTACACCAAGAAGGGACGTCAAGAACATTGAGAATTGTAACTACCAATTGTGATTAAGAGTCAAAAGGGGCCTTCAGAGACTTTGTCACAGAGTCGGCTCCAGGTTTCAGTAGGCCCCTGGGCAACAGAGCCTCAGTAGGCCCCTTTGCAGTGAACTCATGTGGCAGAATTAAAAATTCAGAAACGAAAAAACTAAAACAGTCTCCTGTTTCCTAGTTTATCATATCAAACAGCCCCCTCATGGTTACTTTATATAAGCCTCACACCCTATGGATTCATTAGAAACAGTCCCCCTCACCCCTAAGGATTCCTTATGTACAGCCTTATGTGCCCCCCCCCCAGCAGCCCAGGGCCCGGGCACTTGCCCATGTATGCCCAGTGCTGACACCGACCCTGCTTAGAATACACATAATTTGAGAGTGGGATGCTCTCTTCCAATTTTCGGGGGGGGGGGGGGGGGCGGTCTGGGAGATTTGGATTTGCTGTTTTCATTGGATTGTTGGCAGATGGAGGAAAGTAAAGTATAATAATACATTGATAAGTAACTGCCCCATATGCATGAAACCCATGATTTCTGTTCAAGATTTGGGTCACACATGATGTTTATCCCGCTGTGATGTTTACTAGCAGCATAGTGGACGTGATGTTACAAAATCTCATCCACAAGCTCCAACTAAGCCTCTTTGCAAAGGTTGCAAGCAGTGGGAGAACTGTTTCAATTCCTGATCAATTTCAAGAAGTTTTTGCAGATTTTTTTTTTGCTGAATTTCTGTGATTCCAACCAGATTCTATGCATCTAAAATACATATTTAACCAATTTTGCAAACTGTCTTAATTGCCATTTGACCGATTTTTTTTTTTATGCAGCTGTGCATACTTATGTGTCTCCACGGGGACAGACTACATACACTCCTGTGTAGTCTGATCTTCCTCTGATTCTTAAGTAATTATTATTACTTGCTTAACTAAAGTGTATGAAAGCAAGAACTAGGGAACAAATGAAGTAAAGCATAATGACAGGATCAGACTACACGGGGTAAGTTTGTAGTCTGTTTCCATGGAAACACATAGGATGGACAATTTCAATAATTTCTTTTTTTTGTTTTAGATGCATTAACATAATTTCCACTGCATAGAATGTGGATGTATAACCACGGGGACCCTAACCAATTACTAGAACTACTGTAGATGTTTGGTCCAATGAAATTGCCTAAAAAAAATGGAAGATATTTACATATTGACAAATATGTTTTTGGCCTGTGTGGTTTTCATTTGAATAGAAATTTTGTGTAAATGCGGATTTAATGACAGATGAGTTCTAAAACCCCTATTGTCACGTGGGACACAGTAAAAAAAAAAAATCATCCTATTTTGTTCAGTTTCCATAGAAACCTCCTATTTCAGCAAACTGACAACTTTCTGTCAGTGTGGACTTAAAACATGGTCACCACTCATATATTACTGCCTATAATTCATCCACTCAGAGCCAATGACGGGGTCAATGTCTGGAGCAGAGCAGACACTTCGGCATGAAAAGTGAGGCTCGGTGCTGAGGTGCACATCAGACTTAAATAACATCGCATGGAATTTATAGTCACTAAATACTCCGTCTACGATGTGACACTTACAGATGACTGACAATTTTAATTTTAATCATTTCAAGGCCTTCATTATCCACTCTTCACTATGAGACATTAACAGAAGCTGTCACTCGGATTGGTTTCTTCTCGATTTTAGCCATAATTTCCAACAAGGATCCCAGAGACTAACAGGTCCATCCAGGGGCGTAACTTGAGGGAGTGCAGAGGTTGCGATCGTACCCGGGCCCAAGAGATTTAGGGGCCCCTTTCCCATATGAGAAGACTATTACTACAATCCATACATTATAGTCGGGGGCCTGACACTACACTGGGGCCCATCAGCTTCTAGTTACGCCACTGGGTCCATCATCACTGTGATGTCGTCAGGAGTTCTGATCAATAAGTCCAATACTGTATAAGCTTCCACATTTGCATGAAAATCTTCCTTTTAGGAAATCATGTGCAAGTTACATAGGTCTCAAGTTACACCTGGGCCTCTTCCTTATGAAGTTATTACACTAAATTGAGTAGGGACTATCGGTAGCAGAACACAGAGTTATGGGAAGCTTTGTCACTACCCGCTGACTACCTTTCTAGAGGTAGAGGTAATACAAATCTTAGAAATCTCCATATCAAAGCCAATGGGGCTCATTTACTAAGGGTCCACTGACCACACAAATGTCGGATATTCTACTATCACCGTTTTGCGCCCATTTAAAAGGGGATTGTGGCACACGCGATTGGATTTTGGCGCAGACGTGCCCGCTTTCATGCGACACAAATCAGGGGGCATGGCCGTCGGATGGTCCGATGGATTCGGACTGAGCACCGGATGTAACATTCGAATTTGTGTCGCAAGCCATGCACTTACATGCACCGGGAAGAAGATGGTGAACTCCGGCAGACCTGAGCGGGGAAGCGACACAAGCAGGAAATCGGGCGCATGATCTTAGTGAATCGCGCCCGAGTCAATGATCGCACAAGGGACGGGTAAGCAAATGTGCCCCTGTGTCTTAAGAACAATTTGTCTTTCTAATGTATTTTGCTCCTGGGCGTGCCAAGGTTGCCAAAGATCCTAAATTTATTATTGATTTTAGTAACAATCCCCAGAAAAAAACTGGTCCAATTTAGTGGATGGAATTTAACGTGTCAGAAAACTAGTGGACAAGGCATGTCAAAAGCCTCATTACTGACATTTTCTGCCCCGCACACCACAATGGCCACTTTACCAGTCTTAATAAATTCATCCTAGTATGTATACTAGTGGGGGACAGATGTTCAATGTAGTTGGGAAGTGGTTTATTAAGTGATCCCTTTGTTAGGTCAGAATCTAACACATACTGTAGTTACTTAAACCACAATTCTAATAATATTTATTTCACAAATCAATAGCTCTTGGGATGTAGGACAACTTTGCCTATTACTGTATTACTGTTATTAGCTATGTTGAGCAGTTTCCTGACTATCCTCCTCAGGTTAGCCTGTCCCTGCACTAGCTGTCTCTCCTGCCTGTTCTGCTTATGTATGTAAAACCGACCTTTGCTTACACAAATTTTTTACGGGATCTAACTGTTGGAGGGGGTGGGGCTGCTGCTCCCTAATCACTCTAGAGGTAGAGAGAATAGCTAGCAGAAAAGCTGTGTCTGTGCAGATCTGCTCCCTATCAGTCTCTCCATCCAAGTCTGTGGTTCTGCAGAACTTTCTCTTTCTGCACCTTAAGCTTTGTTATATATTCCTTTGCAGCAACCGTCCCCCAGCCTCAGCTCTAAAGACACTAACTCTTATGCCCACATAGTACAGACTATAGACTTCAAGTAATTATTTCACTACTAGTCTCTACTACTTATCTCATGCTTAACCCCTTCGCGTTGCAGCATTTTTTCGCTCATTTTTTGGTCTACAGATCTGTGTGAGGGCTTATTTTCTGCGTAACAAATTTTATTTCTCAGTGACGTTATTTATTATTCCATGCTGTGTACTGGGAAGCTGGAAAAAATTCCCAATGTGGTAAAATTGGAGAAAAAATGCTTTTAAAGGACTTTCTTGTGGGCTCAGTTTTTACGACTTTCACTGTGTGCTACTTTATTCTTTGATTTGGTATGATCACGGTGATACCAAATTTATCTAGATTTTATTGTGTTTTAATACATTTTCAAAAATGAAAACAATATGTATAAAAAAAATACATTTTAGTTTTGCCATCATCTGACGCTAATAACTTTTTTATACTTGATGTGCGGAGCTGTGCAAGACGTCATTTTTTGCAAGACGAGATGTCGTTTTCATTGCTACCCTTTTGAGGACTGTGCAACTTTTTGATCACTTTTTCATTAAATTTTTTATGTGGTGTAAAATGTACAGTGTGGAGCCCTAAGAGGTTAAAGGGAACCTGTCACCAGGGACCTCATTTTCACTAAAGACAGTTTGCAAAAGTCCATTTCAGCTGCATTGTAAAAGTGCCTTTGTCCATTTTCTGAGCTTTTTCATTACAACATAATTGTGTGTTTTAACTTACCTGGCTCCCTGCCAGAATCCTGTGCTGAGTGCCGGGAGTTTGGATGCATTTAAATAAAAACACTTGTCTTGTCTGTGCTGCTCAATAACTCCTCAGCTCTCAGCTCCCACCTTTCTGCTCGTTTACAACCCTACAGGATTCTGACAGGAGGCCAGGTAAGTCAAAACACACAATTATACTGTAATGAAAATTCTAAGTATAATTTTTGCAATACGAAAAATATTAAAAATGAGGTCACTATATAAATCCTGTAAGTAAATACTATGTAGAGCCCAGTGAATATACTTCATGAGAGAAATGGAAGCATCATGGAAAGTGAGGACATCTTATAACTGACTCAGCTTCAGGGCAAAGACAAGAAGATCAGTCGCCACCTACTTTATTGCTGCTGAGGAGGATTTCTGTCAAGTAGCTACAAAACAGAAAGCTTCTGTATAGCAGAAATGTGACCATCATGATTATTTACCCGCCTGATGGGAATTATCTAGATCAATGACCTTAAGGGCTAATAAAGAGAACGAAACCCGGACCTTTTGCAAATCTATTTTTTCCTAAGGTGGAAAGTCCAAAGTTTCTGAAAGGTTCTTTTTACTTCGAGGGATGCTGCTTTAGAAAACAGTTTCAAAACACTTTTTTTTTTAAATATGCTAATGAGCCTGAAAAGCTCCTGGGGTGTTAACAGAGTCTATTTTGTGCTGCAGATTTACCGGCTGTTATACTGTACAGGAGCACTTCCCGCAACCACTAGTGTGAAACTTCCTCTGCGGCAGTGAGATTACATCAGGCAGAAGGAGGGGGAAGTGCTGAGGGAGTAGAAGGGGAGTGGGAAACCGTAAAATAGCCTGTTAAGCTACAACACGGAGGGGCTATGGTAACACTCCCCTGAGTTTCTCCGGTTCATTTTGTTGATTGTAGAAGGAAGCAGGCCATGGATAACAAATATAAGGAGATAACCACAGTTGCGGTGCCTGGATCTATGAGAAAGAGTCCCTGGTTTACCATGATGGATTTTGATGGTAGATTTACTTTAATGTAAGATATAACCCATCACTATATAAGCCTGAGGAAGGGCTAACATTGGTCCAAAATGTTGCTAGTAGAAATTGTGTAAGTACATTTTTGCCCAATTTTTGTTCCCTTCCAGGACTGGAGCAGGAACACAATAGTGAACACCAAAATACAGATGTGATAAGATAAAAAACAAGATTTTGCCTCCGACGTGGAAAATGTTTTCATTTTAGCTTCCAAAAACTAAAGCATAAAAATAAAAAAATATAGCAAAAAAATTCAACCCATATTAACAGAAATTAGATTTTTGTTGAAATTTCTTTTTGCTCCATTTAGAATATTTTTTAGATTCTAACAACGAAAAACGTCCAAAAAAATCTTCATGAGATTTCAATTACAACTTTGGAGGTTTCCACAAAAACACCCCACACAAAGTAAAAATGTAAAATAAATGATACTTCAAGGATGAGCTAACTGATGAAACTTTTTCTCCCAGTCGTGTAGAAGTCTTTGTGTGTGCGCTGTATCTATTGTCCTTTGTATCACAACCCGCGGCGATGTTCTGATCGGATCGTAAGCAGTGCAGTATCTGCCCCCTGCTGTCCTCCAAGGGAAATTACAAAAAGGAGACGCTGTAAGGACGGTGAAACAAGGATACTCTCTTTATTGTGGAAATGATGAACTAGATGATATATTATTTATGCCCCACAGTATAATAGAAAATAGCTGTATATACTGTACATACATAAGATCATCCTGATCCTTATTCTCATGGAAATACAGTGAGCTATATTTGAGATTTTGACCCATCAATGTCCAGACTCTTATAGTTCTGCTTATAAACATTGTGGTCAATAATTGTTAAATATGTTGAAACTGCAATTTAATTCAATGTAAAAACCACGATACTGGATCACGTTGTTTCGAAAATCTCACTACCAAGAACTTCCGAAAGGATCATTTAGAACCTTCACAAGTTTTGTATTTGCTGCTTTATAACCTTGAACTGAAAACTTCATCTTAAGTGCAAAGTTTAACATCCAGTAAATTTCAGAATGTAAAGAGAAAATCCTAAGCATAACGATATAGCAAAATAAGAATTTCTCACTCTGGGGGATTCAGGAAGATCATATAACATATTGGGGCTCATTTACTAAGGTTCCGTCGGACGCACTTTTGTCGGGTTTCCTGAATATTTCCGTTTTCCGCACGTGATCGGATTGTGGTGCATCGGCGACGGCTTTCACGCGACAGAAATCGGGGACAACCCAACGGATTCGGAAAAACCCCGGAATTTAAAAAACGATTTGTGTCGCAAGATCAAGCACTAACATGCACTAGGAAGAAGAAGGTGAACTCCGGCGGACCTTGGTGCAGCAGCGACACATGCTGGATATCGGGTACAAGGACCTTAGTGAATCCCGGCAGACCCGAATCAGCGTCGGACAACACGCCGCGGGATCGCGACTGGACCAGGTAAGTAAATGTGCCCCATTGTCACTCATCTGACTTCAATGATCAGAAGATCTATGGAAGGGACGTTGTTGGAAAATTGAACACTTGCTGAATGGTTTCTCTTGATATTAAAGCTGATCATAGCATAAAAAAGTGGACGACTCATTTAAATTAGTATATTTTAGTATTTTGTTAAAAAATGAATAGGGGGAGAGGGTCACTTCATGGTTTGAATCACTTACGGTATACACTGGAGGACTAAGTCTGTCCTGCATTCCATGGACAGCCCATTGACTTTAGTGGACACTATGTAATACCAGATATCGCCTGCGGTGGTGCTGCAGTTTAACTGAACACTAACTGCCAGGTTCCCCTAGATTACAAATGATAGCTGATGACACTATCAACGAAGGGACATGTTCAGCTTACTGTCAAGGGAATTTTCAAACAAGTAGAATTGGCAAATGCGTGGATGGCCATTCAATCTAGAGACCGTCACTATCTAGCCAAAAATTACCAAAAATATAGTGAGAAATATAAAAATGTATAGTTTATTGTTTGCCTTCACTCTTCTGATTAATAAAGTTGCCAAAAAATATCTTAAAACGCTTATGTTTTCTATGCAGCCATCGGAAGACGTGAGCGAAGCGGTTGAGGAAAGACGACTCCGCGTGCATTCTTTCTGTCCCTTTCCCACACTGGATTCCTCAGCCCAAAAAACAGAGAAAAGAATTTGCACTGAGTTATGTGGTTTTTCTGGGTCTCTGTGAGATTTTCTTACAGTTCCAGAAATTAATTTGTGGCTAATCAGAAGGATCTGTATGCCAAGAAGAGGGAAACCTCAAAAATTCTTTAATTGGGTCGGAGAAGTTTAGTGAGAGAGACAGAAGAAGAAAAAGAGAAGGGAAGAAAACCATCAACCATGATGTGAACAACTCCGGGTTATAGGAAGAGGAGTTTCTTAAATCATTACTGTTGGACTAATTTTGGACTGTTTGACGTTTTTTGTGCTATATTTGGTTTCCAAATATTGGAAAGAGACTCAGGAAGAAACATCCGGCCTTCCTGGATAGATAAATCGGGGACATTTCTCTATGTTCTATCAATCATACTCGTGCAGAAGCCAGCTGGAGCTTGTTTCCTTCAAATCTAAAGGGTAAAGGCCACAGAAGATTTTCCCAACATATCTAGATCAAAGAGATCTAATACAAAATACTCTTCTTAAAGGGGTTGTCCACTTTTTAATTTTTTTTTTACAAATGTTCTGTAAATAGAATTGTGAGTAGCTTACAGATGTGTTGTACTCTTCTAACAGATGCCATCCACTTGTGTTGTACAATTGGCTCCCTGCTCTACACCACACTCCCCTCCAAATCCGGAAGCTGATTGACACTTGACCAGATCATCCATCAGTGTCCTCCATAGAATAACAATGGTCAGTTATGGACACTTCCCCAATCTTTCAATTTCACTGGCTGGACAAACTCCTACAACTCCTTCACGACTGGTCATTGGTGCGAGTGTCCAGGTCAATTTTTGACTTTCTGTTATGCGCTTCATTAAATGACGATATCTCTGGAAAATATTTACATATCATAACCATTTTTACTTTGTTTCTTTTCATGACATGTGAGACTTTAACTTGATTGGTTATTTTTATCAATTACATTTTTTTTTCCTTAAATTGGCCAATTGACTACAAATGTGAAAAAGTAAGCTTTTTTACAAAAGTTAAAAGTAGTAACTTTTACCAAAATATGCTATAAATATGTACAGCATTTTTCAATTACCCTTCGCAGGTTCAGCTACAGATGCAAAGGGTGCATGTACTTCTGCAACGTGAAAGTGAAAGTCTTTCCTGCAGCTTCTTTTACATTCTGTCTTCAGCTGACAGGCTGCAGGGGGGCACACTTCAAACGCCTCTATCTCCTGAACCCTTGCATTTAATATAACATAAGGATTGCATATGGATGCTTAACAGAACCGGAGATATCCACAATTAAAGTTAAAATTGGACATAAAAAGCTTTACATAAATATCAAAAATGTGTAGTATAACTTTAGGGTGGATACCTCTAGTTCTGGAAATCCATATATCACCCATTATTAAAGGGGAGATTCTTCTGTTTCACATGACACAAGAACTGTGTTTCTAGGTGCCGGGGCTCAGGAGCTTTAGCCGTTTGAAGTTGGCCACTGTCATCATGATTATAAACGTCTTTCTGCACGGGCCATGTGCAAATAGGACGTATATCGCCTTATGGTAGTCTGGAAGGGGATAAGTCATTTTCTACCTCCTTGAAAATATTTTTAAAAAACATTGCTGAGATCTTCAGATCTTCAATCCCCTACCAATCCAGCCACTTTTTGCTGCCAAAGTAGCAATCATTGGACTTGATGGTTACACGCCATGTAAGGGGCATAAAGACTCAAAAATGTTGACAAATATGAGGCCAAAGGTGGCGTCGGATCAATGGGGGGGGGAGTTTTTTACATATTTTTATAAAAAATTTTAAAGCATTTATTTCATGCATTAAAAAACAAAGTTTTATTCCACAAAAAAATAGTCATCTTGGTGGTGGAAAAGCTTCCAGCCAGGCAAACTGCGAATTATCTTCGAAAAATAAAGTTGTGTGTAGCTTTAAAGTCTCTATGTGCATTCAAAAATATTCCCGATAAACAGCCGAGTCTATAATTGAGGCTGAACGTCATACGTTGTACTCAGTCTAACAAGTGGAGTCACACAATTTTCTTCTTTAGCTATTATTAACATATTAAAATTTTCTTTCTTTGACATCAAAATTACTACTCTCTCAGGCTCTTTTTGCAAAACTTTTATTATCTGATATGGTTTCTTTTTTATGCCTGTGAATCTATTTAGTATTTTGAATGTCTTATTCTGTGAAGTTTTAACGCTTTTTTTTTGTCGGATGTGGATTGAATTTGTTATATTTTTTGCTCTTCCACAGATGACAAAGAAATCTGCAACCAGAGCAGTGCAGGTCCACAGTGGGAGATCAAAAGTACTGAGCCACAATGACTTTTGGGGGGCATTTATTACAGGAGGTCCCCTACTTAAGAACACCCGACTTACAGACGACCCCTAGTTACAAACGGACCTCTGGATTTTGGTAATTTACTGTACTTTAGTCCTAGGCTACAATAATCAGCTGTAGCAGTTGTCACAGGTTTCTGTAATGAAGATTTAGTGTTAATTCTGGTTCCTATGACAATACAACATTTTTAAAATCCAATTGTCACATACACCCCAAAAAACTTGTCTGGGGTTAAAATTATATAATATACGGTTCCAACTTACATACAAATGCGACTTAAGAACAAACCTACAAGAACCTATTATAGGCAGGGACTGTCTATATTGGCAAATTTTTCACATTTATGATATGTTGGTGCCACAATTTCGCATTTTTTTTTCTAACATTCACTCTTAATTTTGGCACACTTTTCCTGCACTTCTAATTTTTTTTGGCGCACAAAGCTGGTCTACCAGGTGGATGTGGAATAGTTTCAGACACTTTTCAGTCATGCGCCAATTTTCAATCTCTTCTGTCACAATCTAAAATCTATTAAACCACACAATTCCTGCGCCAGTGGTAGCAGTGGTCATATCCAAGGACAGCTGTCCTCTGTTTCTGAGGGACAATATGAATATAGTGCTGGGGTCCTGGGTTCAAGTCCCATCCAGGTCAACATCTGCAAAGAGTTTGTATGTTCTCTCTGTGTGTATGTGGGTTTCCTCTCGGTCCTCCGGTTTCCTCCCACACTCCAAAACATACTGACAGGTTGATTAGATTGTGAACCCCATGGGGACAGAGACTAAATTGGCAAGGAGCTCTGTGGAATCTGTGTGCGCTATATAAAGTAATTATTATCATTTATGGGAAATTATCTTTACACAGGTACATAGTTCTTAATAACATCCAATGGAACTATGTATATGGCAGATAAATTAAATTAAAGGACATCTAGCATTAGTTTAGTGATGGTAGATGTGTCCTCATAAGAAGTTACTAAGGAACATCTTTCCTCAGGACTTCTTTTATTATAGCTCTATAGGCGGCAATTGCAGAAATATAGATAAAAGTTACTCTGGGGCGCTTAGGCTATCCCACCCCAGCGCCTCAGGGCCCCTTGAATTATAATTTATGCACTCCCCACGTAGAGGCCCAACTGGTCACCTATCTATGTGCTTGGGGTGGTGGGAATGGGAGGGATTGTTAGCGATACAAGGCTCCCTGAGGCGCTCCCTCAGGAACTTCTTATTAGGACACATGTACCATCAGTAAACTAATGGTAGATGCCCTTTAAAGGGCAATGCCCAGATGAAAATACCCCTTTTAACTTTCATTTGGAGATAGGAACTTTCCTGCTGGTTGCAGTCCCCACAATAGACATGTACAGGACGGTCCAAAGGAAAATACACCAGGAAAAGAACTGGAATGTGGTCTAGAAAAGAAACAATGAGGCTCATTTACTAAGGGTTGCGCTTCTCACTTTCGTCGGATTGTGCACGGCTTGCAAAGGTATTTAACAAGTGTCTGCTCTGGGATGTTGGAGCACGTGATCCTTTTTTGGAGCGGCTGCGCTGGCTTCCATGTGACACAATTTAGGGGGCGGGCTGTTGGACGATACGACTGATTCGGACTGAGCGCGAGATTTAACATTCAAATTGTGTCGCAAGCCCTACCACTTACATGTACCACTAAAAAGATGGTGGACTAAGTCGGACCTGAGTGGGGAAGCGACGATCTAAGTAAATTGCAGCACAGTGCATTGGAGTCGGACAATGTACTTTGGTGAACTCCAGCGTACGGGTATGTAAATGTGCCCCAATAACTGTGACTAATTGTCTAGATGTGGTTGAGCAGCAAACAATATCAAGGCAGTACTACAAATAACTTGGCAGGGTGCAATGGGTGGACAAAACAATATCAAGATCCACTCTATGAACTGGCAACTGAGCCTCAGGCAGCATAAAGCTTCATTGTAAAAAAGCTCGATGATAAAGAATCCACTAGGATGAAATGGCTTCCTGACCTAAAAGAAGAGGCATATAAGATTGCTAACCCTGGTCACTTTCATTGCGCTTGCAATACACATGATCAGTGGGTGATTTAGAAATAAAAGAGAAATAGATCCCAATGACAATTGACTGGATCAAAGGTCGCCTCCAAATGGGGTTTGTCTTTTGTCAGTCCATTGTGTTGGTTCATTCTCATTCCAGAGTTATTATTGATCTGGGCATCTTGGACCGTGTAGTAATATTCTCAATACAGTAGCAAGGACTGAGCAAGCAGAATAACATGTATTTCCCTTTTATTACAACCCTACAATATACAATACAATATGGCTTCGCAATTAACCCTTTAACCGTTTCTGTGTCCCTGCAACTATTTTTCTGCACAATGTAAAGTTCTCCGGGTGACAGTCCTTGCGGGCAACTTGATATAAGCAGAATATCCCTTTAAATAGTTGATGGAGTGCAGCACATGAGATGAATGATCCTTCCGTCCATATGACCTGACTCCAGGCACACTCTATGCAGTACACAATGCGGTCATGTTTTACACTCTCCCATGTACCTCTGCACTCTCGTTCTCTCATTGAGTTCTCTGCTTTCTGTCATCCATGTCTCTCCAAAGTATTTCTCCGTGAAGCATTTGTTTTTCATTACATTGCCATTAGCACAGCAGTTATTTCTGTTCTGTTTTATGACATTTAACTCTTCTCATCCAAACTATAGCTGCCGGCGCTCTACCACGTTGCGTTCTGTAACACCGCAACCATTTCTGCTCTACACGCCGGCAGCCTAGGGGTTAAGATGATAGAATGTGCTGTGGATTAGGGAAAACAGCTCCTCATTGAGTCACAATTATTTTCTTTACCCTCCTATTTGGTGGGTGGGGGGTGTTTGAGCCCAAATGTTGGGGGAGAGGCTTTATTTAAAGATGTTTTTGTTGGCTTTGGTGCAGAATGTGTCAGTTTCAGGGTCATTATTTCCCAGAAAGCAACAATCTGTCATCAAAAAGAGGTGCAGCTCTGCCTCATTAATACCCATGTGCCAAGAGTGTAGATGTCCTGACCCCAGATGTAGCACAGGACAGTCTGCATGCTCAACCTTTACATGTTTCAGGTTCTGCTTAAAGAGGTTTCAACAGGATAAGACCCAACTTGCTGATCGGTGGGGGTCTCAGTGATGAGACCCCCACAGATCACGAGGGGTCTGATAAGGTCGGCATGAGGTCCAATGGGCTCGGCAATCTCCGTTGGCTCCATAGAGATGAATTGAACAGAATAGACATGCGTGGCCGTCTGCTCTACTCATGTCGGGGAGCAATGAGGGGTCTGACGGAGGTACCTGGGACTTCATGTTCTCATGATCTGAGACTGAGACCTCCACCGATCAGCAAGTTAGGCCCTATCCACAGGTTAAAGGGGCTTTCCAGTTATACTGGAAAATCCCTTTGTGACATGAGCAAGGAAAAAATAAGACATATATACCTTTCTCTGAGTTCTAGTTCTTGCGGTGGTCTTCTCCAGTCTTTTGTTAACAACTCACTGTTGAACATCACTGTCCTCAATACTGTTGGCTAGCCTAGAAGCCCATTAGATCGCATGACCGGCTTTGGCCAATCAGTAGTCGGAGACATCACTACAGAAAATGGGAGAAGACCGAGAGAACCTGTTATATTCTTTGGGCCAACTATTTATTCCTTTAGGGATTAATCAAAGTGACACATTTCTATTCACACTAACCAAACTTATCCAGAAATTGTGTTGTCTTTTGCTAGACTTCTAGGACTCATAATTGTTTTAAAACGTTGGCCCATTCTTTTGTATTCTGGTGGGCTAGTCTGATCCTGTTAAACCTACAATCAGAAAGTGGCTTAATAAACCACTACCAGTATGTTGTCAAGCAGCTTATAGATCATGTTTCTTTCGTGGCGTGGTGGCATCATCCAGAAAATCGACTTTGAAGCAAAAAGTAAATTGGTTTAATGAAGTCAGGGAGGTGGAGAGTTTAACAATGCCAAAACAAAGAGCTTAAGAAAAATAATTATACTTTATTAACATTCCAAAATAATACACATAAGCGACTTCCAATAAAAGTTCTGGGAAGTACAAACACTAGGGGAGCCAAGATGTCCCAGATGGAGTATGGGACTAACACAAAGTACCTACGACCCCCCTTCCTCCGTGTGCCCCAAAATCAAAGCGTGCCAAGAAAGAATCAAATGAATACTGCGTCCAACAGTAGGACCGAATATTTAAGGGAAGATGGACCCAAATGCACATAAAACACTTAAATAGACCAGAGGTACCATCCGGTATTTATAAATATCAATGGTGCAGGTCACACTTACCCAGAGCCATTGTGAAGGCAGGCAAAGAGGTAGTCAGAGGGGAGGCCGGGATGGGAGGCCGGAAGGGTCGCATGTGACCTTTTTGTGGCGCGGCTACACTATTCTTCACAGTCAAACCGACACATTTATCAATCAGTGTCCGACAAAAGTGTGTCGCACTCCCTATGTTAAAGGTGCACCAAAAAAATGTTGGTGCACTCTGTCAGGGCAGTGTAGGGGGCGGCAAATTCATGCAGAACGTGCGCCAGAAATCATGAATCTGGCGCCCCCTGCACACTACACAAGCAAACTGCACATAGTACACACTGCACTGCACTGTTTTTGATAAATGTGTTCCTCTGAATGGAGCAGCAGGACTGTATGCTGTATAGGACAGATACCTTCAGATTCCAAAAAAACTGATATGCGCATTCTTTTTCGGATATAGGCCTAAAAGACACCTTTTGCTTACATGGCGCTCTCCATAAATAGAAACAGTAGTCTCCAAATTATTTCATTCAGTAGAATTTGTGTAAAAACTTTATTCACACTGAAATATTTTGGATAACGCATAAAGGACATGGACAGTGAAAATCTACTCAACTCTCTGGCATTTCCCCCAGGGCTTGGAAACCCAAGCACAAGCATCGCCTGTCGCTCCTGACTATGCCTCTGGCTAGGCTACTGGTGTTATGTGTTTGTATTCTTTCCATATGGTTATTTACCTTGCTTGGTCACTCCAAATTCAGTTTTGAAGCCCCCATGGTCATAGCTAACAGAGAAAAGTTGGAGATCCGAGTTTCCAACAACCGCTAGGAGCTCAGCACCTTTCTCGGTACCCTTTGTCGTCCTCTATTTTGACCCTTTGTCCCATGGGAGGGGGAGACCCACTTGACATCTTAAGTGCTGTGTCTTGTCACGTTGCATTTGATCAGACATGTGGCTTCCTCTCAAGGCCTCTGTCAGAGCGTCAGTCTCTCTCTAAGGGAAGCTGCGTGTCAGCACAAGACATGTTTAGCCGAAAATGTAACTACAAAGCCGTCTGATAAGATTTCTCCATGGCCTGTCTGATTTTTGAGACGGGGTATGACAACACTTTTAATCACATGACGAAACAGAAACTACAGGGGCTTTTAATCAGAGTGGATCTCCTGCTGTCAAAAAGATTCAGGTGTCCTGGGTCCAAGGAAATACAATAGGAGAGGTAAGTACTGTCAGAAATCTGGGTCATGTTTGTCTTCAATGTGACCCTTGGGGAAATAGAAGGACAAGAAGAAAATGAAACATTCAATTTCTATTTTGTTTGTATTTTTCTTGAATTTCAGATATATAGCGAATGGCTACTATATAGACTAGAAATATTATACAGCCGAATACAACATTTTTCTACAGCACAAGGGAATTTTGACCGGCTAAAATCATACAATTGGAGGAAGAATAAATGGATACTGATCATGAGAATATTTGCTTGCTTTTAAGTCCAGTACCCATAATTCCTTTTAAACTCACCACCAAATATAAAATTCTAAACTACATATGAATTTTTATTAACAGGCAGTATGTTGTAGAGCAGGAGGAGCTGAGAAGTTTGTACATAGTATCCAAACTGCAGGCTGCATCTTATAGAACAAAAAGACCTGAGCATATTGCACTACAGGCAGCATGTTATAGAGCAGGAGGAGATGAGCAGTTTGTACATAGTGTCCTATCTGCAGGCAGCATGTGATAGAGCAGGATGAGCTAAGCAGATTGTACAGAGTGTCCTATCTGCAGGCAGCATGTTATAGAGCAGGAGGAGCTGAGCTGACGGTACACAGTGTTTTTTCAGCAAGCAGCATGTTATAGAGCAGGAGGAGCTGAGCAGATTGTACATAGTGTCCTATCTGCAGGCAGCATGTTATAGAGCAGGAGGAGCTGAGCAGATTGTACATAGTGTCCTATATGCAGGCAGCATGTTATAGAGCAGGAAGAGCTGAGCAGATTGTACATAGTGTCCTATCTGCAGACAGCATGTTATAGAGCAGGAGGAGCTGAGCAGATTATACATTATACACTAAAAGTGCAATTTCAGTTTATAATACTGGGTGCGCCTGAATCTGGCGCTTCCCCGCACTGGCAGAGTGACAGAGTTCACCATCTTTATTGTGGTGCACCTTTAACATACGGTGTGCAACACAATTTGTAAGTTAAATACGGCGCTCGGTCTGTGTTGTATTTGCAGACAGCATGTTATAGAGCAGGAGGAGCTAAGCAGATTGTACATATTGGGGCTTATTTACCTAAGGGTCGCCAATTGCACTTTCGTCAGACTGTTCATGGTTTTAAGGATTTGCGCCTCTGGGACCGGTATTTAGCTGGGAATTGTGTCGCACACACTCGAATTTTGGCGCAGCTGCGCTGGCTTCCATGCGTCGGAAATATGGGGGCAGGAAGTTGGATTATCCGACGGATTTGGACTGAGCGTGGGATTAAACTTTCAATTTGTGTCCTAAGACATGCACTCACATGCACCAGGAAGAAGAAGGTGAACTCTGTCGGATCTGAGCGGGGAAGCGACACATCCAGATATCGGACAATCTTAGTGAATCACGCCAGAGTGCATGATCGTCGGAACAATGAACTTTGGATGAACTCCTCAGCCGGGTAATAAATGTGCCCCATTGTCCAGGCACAGCAGGCAGCATGTTATAGAGCAGAAGGAGCTGAATATATTGCACATGGTGTCTTATATGGAGGCAGCATGTTATAGAGCAGGAGGAGCTGAGCAATTTTTATACAGTTTCCTATGAGAAGGAAGCCTAATGTTAGGCGGAGCTGTTTGGTAATGGTTTGCACATTCTTTCTAGTGCAAAGTCAGGCAGAAAACTGGTGCAAACACTCTCATAGTGCCCACTTTTATGAGACCTGTTTTGCAGGACAATCTCACAAAACAGTGGCTGGTTGGGAGACATTGGTTCACTTTCACTGAGACCTGCGCTCGGATATTTACTATACGCCTGCAGAGAATATCCAAGTATCGCTGACTTTCTCTGCACGACTCTATTATTATCCAATAGAAAACAATAGGAAACATGATAGAAGCTTATCAGCTGCCGCTTATCTGCAATTACATGTGACAATGACAATTAACTGTCGCAGCGCCATTGATCAGTTAAGATTAATGAGAAACTAATTTGTATTTTAGGAGATAATTGGCAATCCTTCAAGACATGCGGCAGCCACTTCAGGTTTATATTGCCTTCAAGTGTTTGAGCGGCTACATGTCCTGCAACTATTGTTGTACAGGATCCAGACAGGACGCAGTACCAGGCCTTGACCATAGGGGGCCACTTCCTTTCACACTTTCTTGTTGACTTTTACCGCAAACCTGTCACCAGGAATGTGATTTTTAGCTGCTGACAGGTTCCAATAATTTATTCTTTGCTGATTTTAAAAATAGTAAAAAAAAAACTCCTCTCACTGACTGAAATCTGCTGCAGGTATAAATGTCATCCCCCCAAAAAATGCTATAAAAACTGTAGTTATTTCCATTCACTCTTTTTATTTGATTTTTTATGCTTAATAACTTATATCTGGCCGCGGTGGTTAGGTAAAAAAAAAGTGGGGTAAAATCGGAAGAAAAAATACCACAAAAAAGGTGTGATTTCCCAAAAATCACAATGTGAATACAATCAATGAAACACTAAAAGTTTGAGGGGGTTTCAGACAATAAAAGGCCCCACATATGACAATTGCACGTAAAAAGTGCACAACAATGAACACAGTGATGTCACAGTACAGGGATAATATACACAGTGATGTCACAGTACAGGGATAACGCACACAGTGATGTCACAGTACAGGGATAATACACACAGTGATGTCACAGTACAGGATAATACACACAGTGATGTCACAGTACAGAGATAGTACACACTGTGATGTCACAGTACAGAGATAATACACACAGTGATGTCACAGTACAGGGATAATACACACAGTGATGTCACAGTACAGGATAATACACACAGTGATGTCACAGTACAGAGATAATACACACAGTGATGTCACAGTACAGGGATAATACACACAGTGATGTCACAGTACAGAGATAATACACACAGTGATGTCACAGTACAGGGATAATACACACAGTGATATCACAGTGCAGGGATAATACACACAGTGATGTCACAGTACAGGGATAATACACACAGTGATGTCACAGTACAGAGATAATACACACAGTGATGTCACAGTACAGAGATAATGCACACAGTGATGTCACAGTACAGGGATAATACACACACAGTGATGTCACAGTACAAACATAATAAGCACAGTGATGTCGCATTACAGGGATAATCTTATGATTATTTAATAACATATTTATTAGCATATTATCAAAGATTTAAGCTATTAAACTAACCCCGATTATGTTTTCCTCTATGGTTTTGGCAATAATAAATTAAACTATAAATAGATAAGACAATATCATTACATTTTACCCAAATTACCTTAGTTCTGTAGTAGATACCTGTAATTTCACTAGACTTACAGAAGAGGGAGCTCACTGCAGCACAGAACACAAATTTTGGCTGCAAAGCAAACTACCATATGCCGGATTAGAAAAAATAGTTTTCCCCATAATATGATATACAGTAAAATAAGAATAATGAAAATAAAAAACAGAAACATGATATATAATAAAAAATATATAAATAAATTTACACCTAATTAAAATAAATGCAAAACATTTTTTTAGCAAAACATAAAATAAAAAAAGTATAAATAGATTTTTATGAGCTATATAATCCATATGCTATCTAATAGTTAGACATCGCCTTAAAGGGAATTCTTTTTTGCTACCTGTTTCTGTAAAGTGTACCTAGAATAATACCTGTAGAGGTGGTATCTGGACCATCTAGGACAGTGATGGCAAACCTTTTAGAGACCGAGTGCCCAAACTTCAACAAAGACCCGCTTATTTGTCGCAAAGTGCCAACACAGAAATTTAATTTGTGATTTATACTCCATTCTCTGTCACAGTTTTCATTGATACCAGCACCTGAGGACACCAATAAAGCAGAAAATAGTCCCAGGTTGAGCTGTCACTTTAAAATACCTCTTTGCATAGCAAGTCCTGGGGTGTCTGGGACTGCAGGAAGATACCTGGAGGCATCTCTGATGATGGCCTGAGTGCCCACAGAAAGGGTTCCGAGTGCCACCTCTGGCACCAGTGCCATAGGTTAGCCATCACTGATCTAGGAAGTGACATGCCAGGTTTGGAGAAGACCACAAATAGGCAATGGGTCCCAATAGCCCAGGCACTTTAAGGTGGAGGCATGTACTAGAAGATTATATTACAATTAAAGGATTTTTCTACCAGCATGACATGCATCCGTATGTCAGTGTGCTTGGGTTACACTCCTTGACCCTAGTGGTAGGTGTCTTCTAAAATAATATAACATTAAATAATGGAGACCCATAGAGAATAAAACAGGGATGTAACTACAGGGGTAGCAGCCATAGCAGCTGTTTTAAGGCCTATAGTATCAGGGGGCCCCAACAGCCAACCTGACATGCATACTATTCATAAAGTGTGTATTTTGGATAGTGAACACTTGGAAAAGATCAGGAACACCCCGGGAGTGCTGTGTGAGCGAGTATAGCCATCTGCGGCGGAGCTGCTTTCCAGTTTCAGCCACTGGACTTCCATCTCTGTTCTCTGTTGCTATTCTGGAGGTCGTCGGAATCAGATGATTAGTTATGGTCCCAGGCATCACATCCCCACCAATCACCTGTTTCTGATGTCCTCTGGCTTCAATCTAACAGTGAAGACCCCTTTTGAGTGCCATATTGAGTAGGGAGGAAGTGGTGCACTGGCCCTTTAAATCTTCGGGAGTTGGCACGTACGCACCATAGGAGGTGGGGACGCGCACCTGACCGCCGGAGCAGGAACGCGGACAGGTGAGTCGCGGTGCCGGGGCGCTGGAGCACGGAAAGGGGCACAGGTAAGCCGTGACACACACCTTCTTGGTGACCTGAGATCCAACCAGCTACACCAATCCAGCTGCAGCTATTTAATAGGCTGCGTGCATACCTTCCTGAGGAGCTGAGATCAAACCAGCTACCTCCCTCCACCTGAAGTTTTGCTGTTGCCTGTTGCCAATAAAGAACTGTAAGTTATGCTTTACCAACATGCCTCTGATTACTTTACCAACATGCCTCTGGATCTCCATCTACACACTAGGGATGCCCCAGAGAGAAACCCACACTGTCAGACTCTCCCCCTATTTTCTTGCACATAATACCTGCTAGAGACAGGCCAGGCTGCGGACGCGGCACCTGCTCCCGGTACAAAGCACCGTAACCACCGCCGTGCCACTTAGGTATTCAGGCTCCCAGCTTCCTCCGGCCATCGAGAAAGTTCAGGCCCCGGTGGGGGATGTTGCAGATGTGTACCTCATTATATACATGTTATATACCCCATTCAGAAGTCTGCTGTGCGGTCCTGTCTCTCCTAATTACCTCCCTGGCATAAAACTACTAATACTGGAGAACCCTAGAGCAGAGTAACAATACCGAAGATTCCCAGGGCAGACAAATACTGAAACTGAAGGCAATAATACCAGGGATATATAAACAATTTTGTTTTCCTGGCTCCACTTCTCCTCCTTGCACTCAACTTCAGCTTTTCCTCTCCTCCATGTTTCGCTCTGCTCTGTGTCCTGCACTGGGTGTATGTGGTGGCGGCTGCATGAGGACCTGGAGCAGAATTGTGCCAGGAGCAGGAAAGAACCCGGGAGCAGTACAGTACAGCTGACAAGTACTTACCACTCCTGGGTTCTCTTCTGTGGTGCTTTGCTGTGGGTGGGGAGCAGAGCAGCAGCAGAGGACCTGGGAGGAACGAGATCTGCACTCACTGATACCCGTCCACCTGCACAAATGAAAGTTTCAATCAGTTATTTTACTTCAGTTATGTGCTCATTGGACTGTGACTGACAGCGGGGTGCAGACAGCAACTTACGGCTTAACAGGTTGCATGTGGCCTGTTTGCTCGACTTGTGAACCCCTGATCCCCCCTTTAGTTGAGATGAATGTGGCTGCACGTAATGTACATGGTCAGAAGTCAAGCTCCTCTGCTATAGATTAGACAGATGAGGCACTGGAAAGGAAAGCCGCATTTATCTCCACACTGCTAGAGTACCAGGAAAACAGGACTGGAGTCGTAGACAGTGACCATTTTGGTGGAGCTGGAGTGGGAGTCGAAGCTCTGAAAATTAAGGGGTCGGAGTTGGAGGTTTGGCTTATCGACTCCACAGTCCTGGTTTCTCTGAAAGACAATAATGAGCTGCCTGTAAGCATAGTCGCGGCAGACTGCAATACAGAATACAAACAAAGTATACTACACAAAAAATAAACCTTTAATGAATAAAATATTCCAGTTGAAGCTATTTATGATCAATGAAAATCAGAATTAATATCCCATGGAGATCTGGCTTCGGAATGATACTGAAAATGAAAGGGGAAAATTACAATACAGGCTGATTCAGCTTCAGTGGAAAAGCCTCAATGAAGAAATAACAAGGAAATAAGCCTCCACGTGCCTGTATGACCCAACTAGAATGCCTGGGCATGCTCCTGATGAGGCTCAGTAGTGTGTGGCCTCCAAGTGCCTGTATGACCCAACTAGAATGCCTGGGCATGCTCCTGATGAGGCTCAGTAGTGTGTGGCCTCCACATGCCTGTATGACCCTTCTAGAATGCCTGGGCATGCTCTAGATGAGGCTCAGTAGTGTGTGGCCTCCACATGCCTGTATGACCCGACTAGAATGCCTGGGCATGCTCTAGATGAGGCTCAGTAGTGTGTGGCCTCCACATGCCTGTATGACCCGACTAGAATGCCTGGGCATGCTCTAGATGAGGCGGCGGATGTTCTCCTCAGGAGTCACTCAGATTTGGATTAAAGCATCAGTCAACTCCTGGACATTCTGTGGTGCAACATGGGATTGGTGGATGGAACAAGACATTCAGATGTTCCAGATGTTATTGATGAGTGAAACAAACGTCCAGCACTCTCCGTTGTAGTTAAAAGGTAAACTTTCTTTTTAAAATTATAATGGGCTCACATATCTTCCTTGGCATAACATGCATATGGAAAAATACGTCTACACATTTTAGCCTATATGGCCTTGGTCATGATCATCAGATGTTCTTGATGGGATTCAGGCCTGGGGAATGGGCAGGGAAGTCCATCGCATTAATGCCTTTGTTATGCAAGAACTGCTGAAACAGTACAGCCACATGAGGCCTAGCATTGCCATGCATATGAATTCACAATGGGTCTGAGGATCTCCTCACAGTACCTGATGGCGTTTTTAAGGGTGACAGGTCCTCTTTAAGCCCCAGAGCCGATATCCTCCATCTGGACTCAGTTCCATCTCTACCAGCACAGCCTGAAGTTACCACCATGCTGAGAACAACCATCCTGCGGACCAGCTATCTCCCACCAGCTCCCCAGCTTGCTGAATCTACTGATACCGTTTGCCCGTTGCCTGCCGTTCAATAAAGAACTGTAAGTTGATTTGCACAACACTGCCTCCTTCTGATCCCTGGATATGGCTGTCTACCACCACGGGCTCCCCATCCATTACCCAGGGATTTCTCCTACAGACACCCCAGGGGTTGCCCCAGGGAGAGCCAGTACATCAGCCTCTCCCTCCATATTTCTTGCAAACACCACCTGCTGGAGACCTACCAGACTGTAGGACAGCCCTCCGGTCCCCATACCAAGCACCGTGACATTAGCGCGCCCTAGGCCGCAATTGCCAGCGACTCCGGTATTCTGGGCCCCGGCTGCCTCCAGGCCCACAAGAAAAAAAGGCCAGGCCCTGGTGGGGGATTTTGCAATAATATTTATATAAATTTGGTATCTCCATGATTGTATGGACCCAAAGAATAACATGTCATTAGGAGAGCACAGTAAAAGCTGTAAAAACATGGCCCAAAAGAAAATGGCACAAATGTGTTTTTTTCTCAATTTCAACACATTTGTAATATTTTATCCAGCTTCCCAGTACACAACATGTAATATTAAACACGATCACTAGCAAGTATAACTTGTTACCCAGAAAGCAAGCCATTATGGAGCTCTGTACACGGAAATATAAAAAAGTTATGGTATTTTAAAAGTTGAGAGTGAAAAAATGGAAACGCAAAAATGAAAAAGGGCTGTGTCCTTAACTCTTTAGACCCTGGCGGTCACGTGACTGCCGAGTCTATAGAGCCGGCAGCAGTGCCGGCTCTGCTGCTCTCTGCATCGCTCTATTTCAGCGCAATGCTGTGAGGAGCGGAGAAGGGAGAAGCAGTAATAAACCACATTTCCCTTCTCCCTAGGGTCAGAGACACCCGGAGACGGGGTCCTGTTCCCGTGGCTAGCCAGGAAGCAGTAGAAAACTACTGTCGCTGCAAACTCCGGACCTGCGCCCACTGACATCTAAAGTCAGCAGGCGAAACAGGTTAACGGGGTTTCCCCATGAAACAAGTTGTCCCTATCCACAGGGGTCCAATGTACACCGTCACACCCCTCGTCTGCTCCATGAGATGATCTCTATGGAGCTGACGGAGATTGTCGAGCGCCACACGCCATCATCTTTATAGAGATGAACGGAGTAGCGTTTGAACCCAGGGTCATTCACACAGACTTGTCCAGTCATGTGAAACAAGCCCATAGAAATCAATTGGCCCATATTCTGTGCCCAAAAAAATGGATCACATACAAACATCAAAAATGCCAGTGTGAATGCACACTATTGTCTGATTTCTCATATAATATACCACAATTGCAGAATATTGTACAATTACTCATTCTTTATTATTGCTTTTCTGGCTGCATTCACACAGCTTATACAAAAACGCAGCCTTGAACTATAGTGTAGCGTATTTTGGTTAGGAGCCGTGTAGCACCGCCTACAATCACGTGATGCATAGCATGAGAGCATAGCATAATGATTCAGCATCCCGCCTGCCATTCATTGGACACGCCCCTTATGAGTGACGCAGGCGGTTATTACACTGTTACCATGACGCCCCTCACTAGTTACCTGTCTCTTACGTCACTTCCAAGGTGGAGCTCACTTGCCTGCGTGGAGAATCGGAAAGCCCAGGTTGAACTCCAACCAGTTCGCGCAGGCGTATTTAAGGAATCACGAATGCGCACGCGCAAAACCTGAGTTCACTGGAAAGCGCATGCGTGCTTTGGATGGCAAGCGACGCACGGTACAACTGCGCTCGCGCGGAGTGGTTGGCCTTCGCTTGAAGGTTGTCAGTACGCAAGCGCGACGTGACGCGTCGGTCGTTGCGTGTAGGGCAGTGGAGCGGTTGCGCGGAGTGACATCGGCAGGTCTCCGGTGAGTGAGAGAGAAAGAGGGGAAGAGCCAGTCCTCGGGACCGGAGGAAGAGACCGGGAGCGAAGATGCTCAACATGTGGAAAGTCCGGGAGCTGGTGGATAAAGCGTAAGTACTGCTGCTGGGCAGGGCTGTGCCTGTCTCCAGCCTGGGCCTGTGTCAGATGTCATTCTCTGTGTTACCTATGCCATCTGCAGTATACATGAGTGGAAGAGCGCCGCTCCTGTGTCTGGTGGTGTCTAGTATTACATCTGACCTGGTCCCTTCAGTGTAGTAGTGGTGCAATACCAAGTGCAACCTGTGGTCTGATGTGGTGCTATTTCTTCTTAAAAATCAGTCCTATCCTGGTGATGCGTCTCCCGTAGTAACGTAGATCTCCACTGCAGCGATTGGCTGTTACTTCCATGTAACCTCACTATAGACGAGTAACGTACGTAGTCATTGGGTCACCTCTTGTAATTCTTCTAAACAGCCTGTGGTGTCTCTTCTGACGTGTCTGATTTAGTAAATCCTTATATTTTCCCTATTTCCTGTTATTCTTTATATAAATAAGTTGACAAGTCTCTTGTAATTGTGCGTTATGCTGTCCCTCATCATCCCTCCTCGCAATGAATGGCTAAATTGACAAGTGGGTGTTGCCAGTTGAGGGGGTGCCCTTCCAAAGTCTGACACACCCACTTGTCAATTTAGCCATACATTGCCAGGAGCAATAATAAGGGACAGAATAATGTGTAATTACATTAGGAGATGTCCCAGAATAGTTGAAGGAAGTTTCCACTGGAGTCATACTTGGTTACCCTGTTGCACCTGGTCTTCAGGGCTGTGCCTGGCTGGAGGTGGCAGGTATTGGAGGTGGCTGGAGGTTCGCGGGCACATGCTTCAGCCAACGAGTTGCCTCCTTGGACCACAGGACAACAGAATAAGTGAAATCCCCTGGAAAACACCCAGAACTGGGGAAATTGAATTGAAATTGGGGAAATAAACATGTCCAGAGAGGTGAAAGGTCATCCTTGGGAATCTCATCACGCACACACACCCCTCATGGCTGGGTCTATCAAGCAACATACCACCATTGAACAACTTGTCCCTGCAGCGGGATTCCTTCTATAGTAGCAGCGGTTTCCCACAGCTTTGCAGAGGATGTAAGCACCAACATAAATTGGCCAAGTTTCATAGACCTCATGGCCAACGTATGTAGCGTAACTGTGTGGCAGATAATCTTCTGTGGACCCAGCTTGGAGAAAATTAGAAAAATATGACTGTTTTAAGAAACAGCAGCTCCCTTGTATATGGGCTGGTGCAGGTATTACATCTGATCCCAACCAGATATGGATGAAGCACAGCTGCAGGATATCCACATACAGGTTCTTATCAAAGCCATTTGGGGCTCTGGATCCCTGTCGGTGCTGGGTAGTCCTGGGGCAAGTGTGTAGAGGAGTGTAAGATGAAAGCATTGTCCCAATTGGCACTGGTGGGTCCTGTAAAGTTTTTTTTCTTTCTTTTTTTTTCTTTTTCCCCACCTCAGGTTTTCTGTGTAATTTGTCCTGGTAGTTAGTGTACATTAAGCGGTGTCACCAAAAAATGCAACTTTCACACAAATCAACATGGTTTTTGTAGGATGACAATCCCGGATATGGAGGGCATATAGTAGGGGTGTCTGCATCCGTCCTGGCACTAGGGAATAAGCAATCACTTGATAATCTCAGACACTTATTTATCAGCAAATCAGATAATATTCTCGCCTCTGAGAGCCCCCTACAATCCAGTGGGACCCACATGCCGCCAAGTACACCCTACAAGCCATGTGTTCCATTCATGTATATGGGGTGGCTCCTCCAGATCCACAGGAGAGAATGTACCATCTCTCGATTCATATGGCGTAAATGTTGGACCCCTAACATTCAGACACTTATCCTTTTGGTCCCCTGCACTGAACACTTGGACACGGATCTGATAGCTCTGCCCCTGTGCTGGCGCTATGTACATGTTGCAGGCATAAGATGCCACGGATCCTGTGGAAAGTGAAAGGACAGTGGTGACGGCCATAACACAGAGCAAACAGTTACTATGCAGCTGATTGGTGAGATCACCTATAGCTGCCTCTAAAGATAACATGGGATGTGCTTAGCCCAGTTTATTTCTGGAATTTCTGTGCTTTTTGTTATTCTAGTCGGAATATGACACAATGTAAACAGGGTCTTGTACTCCGCGCCTGGAAGCTTCTGGGATTAGTCACTTCTAGTCAGGTGGCTCCTGCTGATGGACTTAATCACCTCGGAATTTGATCCCTTCATTTTAATAAAAGTGAAGCATTCCTTAAATAAGTAAACTCTGGAAAGGCTCAAGTTGGGGAGGAAGATGACCTGACGTTACTCTGCACTCCATACACTGTTACTCGGCTAGTTAGATGTCCTTCAAGTGTATTCTTCACTGTTATTATTGGTGCCGTGGGAAAATACAGTATTTTGTCTAGAAGTGTGCCCTATATACAGTATGACGGAGGCTTCTGGGCGGCGCGGGTTGCGGCCCCTGGACGGAGGCTTCTGGGCGGCGCGGGTTGCGGCCCCTGGACGGAGGCTTCTGGGCGGCGCGGGTTGCGGCCCCTGGACGGAGGCTTCTGGGCGGCGCGGGTTGCGGCCCCTGGACGGAGGCTTCTGGGCGGCGCGGGTTGCGGCCCCTGGACGGAGGCTTCTGGGCGGCGCGGGTTGCGGCCCCTGGACGGAGGCTTCTGGGCGGCGCGGGTTGCGGCCCCTGGACGGAGGCTTCTGGGCGGCGCGGGTTGCGGCCCCTGGACGGAGGCTTCTGGGCGGCGCGGGTTGCGGCCCCTAGAATCGCAGGGGTATACCGTAATCGTCCGTATTATCTACAACTTCTTCTTGATACAAATATTCTTTACTCCTCGGAGGGATATATTTATTCTGTTGGAAAACATCCAGTGTGACCTCTGGCCTGAACACAAGAACATATACAAGTACAAGGTGTGATCGCTGACGTGTTGTGGAGTCTATTGTTGGTGAATGTGGTGGATCCCTTCCATGTGGGATCTCTGTATACGCCCTGGGGCCACAGCCCTCCACCTTGATCCTGATAACTCGGCTCCGGAGCTTCCCATTGTCCTGCAGGTGTTCGGGTGGACCCTGAACTCGCCATTGAATAGTCTTGGCTGATTACACTGTGGCGTCTTATCATTAGATAGGGCAGCAGATAACGCTTTGTCATTGAGAACTTGTTTTGTGAGTGTAAAATAATTTTCTGTAATGGTTTCGCTCGGCTTGTGACTTGTCTGCAACTGGATGAACTGGTTTCTATGTTTGTGAGTAAACTGTGTGACATCTACATAGGGGCTTCTCCGGGTCAGGGGCTTATCTATCATCTGTTATCCATAGGGTAGGTCAATAGTAGCTGATTGTGGGGATACAACACAAGGCGCCCCCCACCAATAATAACATGGCTCCATCCATAGTGCTGCCCAGCCGCTCACACAGAAGCAAATAGACAGTAGTATAAGAGCCTATAAATTCTGATTAACTGAAATCGACTATTATAACAGGTTTAAAATTATGGACACAGAACTTTCAGTTTTTTTTATCTAAACATCCAATGACGGTAGAAAGAGGCAAATGGTGACCCTATTCCTAGCGACCCCTTTAATATTTCTGATAAAATAATGGAAGGATTACAGAAAAGATGAATGGAAATCTGGAACATATCCAATTCATTAATGTTGACAGAAATTCTAACGGATCGGTTATTTTTACGGATCAGGAATAGCGCAATAGAAATTAAGAATGGGGTGGAGCTGGCTCTTAGGCCCTGTGTATACGGTTGTATATCATGGACACATGTGTCCTCCAGGTTCTTCATGAGTGGTAAACCCAAATTGATCAAATTTGGGGCAACCCTTATCAATCTGATCAATGGGCATCCCACTGCCGAGACCCTCGCCCCTCATAGAATGAGAGTGGCATAAAGTGGAAGGCCTCAGTCATGCATCTTACAACTCCATTCAATACTGCCAGAGATTGTTACAAGGCATACCATCCCCTGAGAGTTGTTCTTAACCTGGTGACTTCATCTTTGGTAAGACGACCCCGATTAAGAGCAAATTTCCTGAATAGTAAAGAATAAAAGAATTGTATTGGGAGTTTTCTAGAGATGTTACACTACGATGCCAGGTAGGGACATGGAGAAGGATTGCACGTGCGGGCATAGATGTATCCTGTCGGGCCACTTTCGTTGGTGATCCATGCAGGAAGTAACCCTTCGGATACCACGTTACAGATGACATTACCTCACTTACCACAAAACCCGCCTTCCTGTGCTCCATACGGCCGTTATGCTCATCTTTCCTTCTCATGTCAGAGACGTTTGTGACTGCATTGGGTCGGAAACACGCAATGTCCTTTAATACGATATAAACTCATTTTTGTAAAGAAAGTGTTCACTGCTATGACAGATATTGGCCCATGTTGAAACCTTTGGTCCTGAATTAAGGTATAAACATTCAATTCTTACTGCAATACAGAACATAACGTGATATTGGCATCCTGGTACCGTAACCCACATGTAAGCAGTGGGTCTCATAGGCTGAAGGGGGGATATTTGTATAATGTCTTGAAGTGTCTCTGCGCTTCACCCGCTGAGGCATAAGTAATGAGATCACTTGTGTGTGAGTGACATGGCTGCATCACTTGACAGCTCTTTGGTTGTCGTAATTTTTATCTTTCCTCCTTTCTGGGTACTTAAGATGCAAATAACCCTCAATGCCTGGAGACCGAAATTAGAAAGAGTATGTTTTCTCGACTTGTTTTACCACAGACTTGTATAGCCGGAGCTTTTACATGTCTTAAAGGGGCACGTAAAGCTGACCCGATACATAAGGGACTACCTCACTGAATGGCGCTGGCCGTGTGCCATCAACTAGGGGCTGATACAGACTACAGCCAAATACAAAGGACCAGGGAGCTTAGAGGTTGTCATCGAAAATCAAACTGTTCATGAAGTGTTACCAGGCAAATTTAGGGTTTTATTTTACCGTAAAGCCTGCCACCATATAGTACCCATTACACTTCCTAGAGAGGACCTCTCTGGGCCCTCTGATCCATTGTGTGCTCCTGCGGGAGGACCTGTATAATCAGCAAGAAACTGCTAGCAGAACTCTGACGTCATCATTCTCCCTCACCGTTGCAATCGCTTGACTAAAGGGCCACAACGATGGACCAGTCAGCTGGAGACATAACATGTATCATGTATTTATTTTGGTTGTTTCCTTACACCTGGTCTAGCTGCCCAAGATATAACGCAGTGATGGCGAACCTTTTGGAGACCGAGTGCCCAAACTACAACCAAAATCCTCTTATTTACCATGAAGCGCTAACATGGCATTTTAAGCAGTAGATTATTATTATTATAAATAAGGAGGGCAAATTCAGACTCGTTGTAGCTTCTCTTCAGGGTCTCTCTTTTGAGGAAGAATAGTGGGTCCAGAATGAGAACCTCTAAAGATATTGCAGTTCTGTCAACACCTTCTCACTTTTCATGCAGTTACAAACAGTCAATGAAGTGTCTCTTTAAAATAGCGCTGAGAGCCGCATCTCTTAAGTTGCCTGGGACTGCAGGAAGATTTGGTGGATTTGGTCCGATTTGGTGAACTCTATCCTGGAGTGATGGTCTGAGTGCCACTTCTGGCACCCGTGCCATAGGTTCGCCGCCACTGGTATAACGGGTAACCCACTTTCACCTTGCCCAAATGGCATGGGCTCCTAGACATTTTACCCAGTTAGGTGCACATCAATAAATGGTAACACCTAGTTGTCAATTTACTTGTACATTTCTGGGAGAAATAACAGAATTGTACTTCAGGACAATGGCGTCTACAGAGTCTGTGTTCTGGGAGTCCATTTAAAGGACACCTGCCAGTAGGTGTGTTTGGAGCCCCTGTACCTCCAGCACCTTACCTGTGTTATTGGTATAAGGCTGAATTGACATGAACGTTTGCCTGCCAGGCCGTAGCCAGACGGACGTGCGTCCGGCGCGATGGAAAGGAGGGGCGACCCCTCTCCATAGAAACGCACGTTGTATGGGCTGTACACGGGGAAAGGTAGGACATGTCCTATCTTTTTTTCCTGGGTACAGCGGTATGGTACCACATGTGTGTCGCTCCATGCAGCCATTGCCGTCTATGGGGGACGTATGTACCACCACAAGCTTGCAGCCGTACATGTGTTCCCCATACGGTCGTGTGAATGTGGCCTACGTGTGAAATTAATGTTATTGGCATCTCTTATTTTCTTGGATTTCTCTACACTCCTCTCCAGTGAACGTAAACAAGTCACATGCACTTCATCTCGGGGTTGTAGCCGGCATTGTATGTATTTATTTATTTTGGCATGTTCCTGACATTCCTTGGGGATCGGGGTCTTGCATTGTGATTCCTAACATAAACCCCAGTGTGTATGGGCAGCCTGGTTATTGGCTATAGGGGGGCTCTCAGCAGCGGTCACCCCATCATGGACAATAGGCAGATGACATTGTCCTTGTGTGAAGCTTCGGCAGTGACTTGTGCAATGTGTGTCTTGTATGTGATGCTTTGTGCCTGTTGCATCACTTACGAGAATGTGCTGTAACTATGGAGCGCTCTGCCCCAGGAAGTAAAGGGGCAGAAGGAATACATGTCCTAGTCAGCAGAATAGTGAGAGATGTGATGAGCTCAGGCTGTCCGCACGGCACAAATCTTCTTGTTGTGATGTTTCCTCCTATGTCCTGTGCTTAAAACATCAGATCTTTATCACTATCTTATTTTTTTCCTGCGGGTTACTATCGTTCTTGTTGTTCTGTCCCGTTCTCATGTGCTGGTTTCTTCCGAGTTGAAATACACATTGGGCGGTCCATCAAGAGGTGGACAATTTTCATGGGCACAGGGGTGTGAGGCAGTAAGTTATTTCCGAGCCACAAGGCCTGGAGGAGTCCTAGGCTGCTCTGCCACATAATTTACCAGTATTCAGCGATTTTCATTTCAGATTTTGGGGCCCAGGTGTCAGGCCTCCGTCCGTGGGGCAGCATTTTACTTGCTGAACTGTCTGACCCCCATACATTAAAATAGCAGTGGTCCCAAGTGTCCCTTTTTACATGGAATAGTGTTTTCATGTAAGGGATTTTATTATTATTTTTTTTTAACGGGTCAGTCAAGTGAAAGCTGCTTTCACTTTAAGTGTCACTCACTGATCTTTACTACCGAGCACAGCCACTATACATATTATTCTATATATGTATTGTGCTGCACTTTGTAGTCGTGTCAGAGCAGTGGGGCGGGGGTGGGGGTAATCCAGAAATCTTTCAGGCCAACGCTTATGTCATATTGATGACCCACTTTAAAAATAGGTCTAATACACGATATGGTGTTAGATTGCCATCGCCTTTGCCCGTGGCTGGTGACTGGCGCAGTATAGCCGCACCAAGCTCACGTACCACATCATGGAGAATTAATGAATCACTGACTCTTTCTTTCTGGCAGGATCTGATTACACGGTATCTCATGACACTGTCATTGGGCCGCGTCGATCTGCCCGTGCGATTATCCTGCCTGCAGATCATCTCTTGCCGTGCGGGCATCCCTGCCAGTTTCATCACTAATACTTGTAGCCACATGGCAGGAAGCTGCATCACTGCTTATTTGGCTCCAGGTGGGAGATAGACGTCCAGTCTTCACATCCCGGGCACAAGGTTCTGCTGCGGGAGACGGCTAAAGGCCCAGCAGCAGAAGATACGACTTATCATTCTATTTATCATCATGTCACAGCATTGCATATACTTTCACTATACACTTCATTACATTAGGATATAGCGTCAGCAGATTTGCTTAATCCCTTTAATTGGGAGGTCATTTACCTTGGTTAATGTGTAATAGTCATCTGATAACCATCTGGTTCATAATGTTACATTGTAAAACAATGCAGATTAGCAATCCTTTGTAGTGACTGTGGTGAGCCTGGTCAGGGGATGAGCTAATGTGCAGCAGCCAATCTAAATAGGGAGAGCTACACATAAACTCTTAAAGGGAACTTCCAATTTATTTGCTTTTAAGCCATATGTTCCCTGAAGTGTCTTGTGTGAGTAGAGAAGGTAGCACTTTTTAGATAATACTGGTAGGAAATTGGTACGGGACGCTCTATATACAGCATCTTATGGGGAGGTGGGATCTTCACTAACAGTGATGGTAAGATTTTTGCCGTCATGTGCCGAGGCCCTGATAATAATCGCATTTCCCCTCTTGAGCCTTTAAGCCTTTTTACTGTTGTGAAATATTCATTGTCTTCTCCAGGTTTAGCAGTCAGAAGATTCAGATCTTGCAACCGGCAATGAATAAACGCTGAATGGAGAAACCGAGGGTCAGACAGGCGATAGGGGAGAGCGGCACAAGCTGGCACCATCCTGGGGCATAACTTGTATCATTTATAACTTAAAGGGGTATTCCAGTTACAACAAGTTACTCCCTATCCACAGGGAATAATTTACTGACCAGTAGTGGAAGCTCCGCCGGTCACAGGAACAAGGATCCCTTGTACCCCCTGAATGAATAGAGAGGCTGTTTCCAAATTCGGAGATGGTAAACACTGTACTGTATTCTGGCGGTCCCTTGGAGGTGGGAGAAGGGACGAGGCCCGTGTTTCCTAGATGATCGGTTAACTTGCTCATGATTTGTTATTGCAGAGGATTTTCTATTACGATTACTTTGAAGTCGGTGAGAATATTGGTGTGTATGCGCTGCAGAATATTTCAGCAGGGAAATTAATGTGACCGTCCAGTTACACAGGACCCCTATAATGTCCTATGTTCTGGGAGACTGAGCATCAAAGTGGCAGAGAAGAGTCTGAGAGGGATATCCTTTCCTGGCCTAACTATTGTCCTATAGGACAGCTACCTCCTCATAAGAGACCCTCAGCAGTCACCACCCAGGCTTGTGCTGATGTACTTAGGCCGGGTTCACACGCTGAGTGCATACATTGACATAAAGTGGCAGGCGCTTTGTTGCCTCCTTCTGACCATTATACCTCGTATCTTGCGAAAAGGGCAAAATAGAAAGACATGGCAATCTACATCTTTCCATCCTGCTCCCTCCTGCTGAACGGCGTATGCTCTCAGCGGATTCCTTGTATTGCATCCGTCCTCCAGTCTCGCTGAACCAGTGATGTCACTGTCCATCTAAGGACATCACTGGGGAAATGCCTCGTACAACGGCAGCAGCCATTCGGGGGTAGGAGAGGTAAATTGTCATGAGCAGTTCCCTTTACTGGGAACTTGTATTGAGGTTTGTGTCCTCATTTAGGATCCCAAACTAGGAATTCTTGGTTCCATGCACCAAGTAGAGTACTGCACATGTACAATGTAGTAATGTTCCCGGTGTCCGTGCTACAGAAGGATAGAAGCTGTCACACTCCTGAACCGAGCTGACCGATGCTCCTCATTTGTTCCTGGTGATATCCCAGTATCCCAGCCCTCACTTATCACCTCTTTGTAATGTTGGGATATTAGTCTTGTGTATTGAGACAAACTGTAGAATTAATGTATTTACATTTTTTCACATGTTTTAAGACCTTGTCGATCATCTGTCATGATGTTTAGCATGGATTGCTCCGTTTTCTTTAAATTCACTACCTTAAAGGGGTTGGCCACTCTTTAACATAAATTTCCATACTGCCTTAATAATATTCCCTGAATTCTCACCAATCGATTCATCACTTCTGATGCTGCTTTTATTGCTGTGTGCAGACTCTCTGTGGGATCTTTGTTTACATGTCTCTGTTAGGAGGGACCTGTAGCAGGAGATTATAATTCATCATACTGAGGGGAAAAAGACACTGGAGGATGGACTGAAGGAGAGAGAAACTGGGAGCTGAGTCGAGATTCGGAGGGCAACATGGGGAGAACGGGGAAATAAGGAAGCAAAAGTACTGGCTCACATGCCTGCAGAGACCTCATGGAAGGGATTTATTGAAAAATGAACAACCCCTTTAAAGGAAATTTGCCATCAAAATCCATCATGATAAACCAGGGACACTTACTCATAGACCCAGGCACCGTGACTTTGGTAATCTTCTTTGATTTGGTATACATGGCCTCTGTCCTTCAAAAATCAACATTTAAATTATGCTAATGAGCCGTAAGCACGTGAGGGGGGGACCTTACCAGAGCCCCACCAGGCTCTGGCTTCAGTCTGTTACACTATTCCCCTCCCTCTGCCTGATGCAATCTCACTGCAGCAGGGGCAGTGGGAGGAAATGCACAGTGTAACAACCTGTGTATCTGCAACACAAAGGGGCTCAGGTAACACCCCTGTCTGGCTCATTAGCATAATTTTAAAAGATCATTTTAGAAGGAAGGAGGCCATGGATAACAAATGTGAGAAGAACATTTAAATATTTATGCTAGCATCATAGCGTTCATGGTAGTTTCAATGGGTAAGGGAGAAAGAAGTTGAAATCTGTAATCTTCCAGTGAATAAGAGTGGGGTGCCCCATACAGAATGGGGTCTTTTCACATCTCTGGAAGTGTTGAATCTATTTCTTCAGACAGCATGTTATGGAGCAGAGCACATTGTACATAGTGTCACATTGTACATAATGGCCCACATTTCTTTAAGTAAATCTACCTCCTGGATCAAGGATTGTAAACCAAGCACACTTACATGCAGGTGTGTGCTCCCTCTGGCACGAGCCGCTCTTCTTTAAGCTTATTATGCCCTTGTTTTTCCAAAAAAAAAAGCTTTATACATTATGCAAATGAGCCTGTGGGCTCACATAAAATCAATGGTGTTTGGAGCAGCTGAGGCTCATTTACATAATTTTTAAAGCTTTTTTTTTGGGGGGGGGGGGGAGCATAATAAGCTAAAAGAAGAGCGGATCCTGCCAGAGGGAAGGAGCACGTACCAGCATGTACATGTGCTTGGTTTATAATCCTTCATCCTGATGGTAGATGCCCCTCTCCTGCATAGGTAAGTCACACACTAGCTCTTACATACTTCCCTTTATATCTGGCGGTATAATGGCCGGTGACTCTTTGCTGTAAATGATTACTTTATATTGTCTCTATGATGACGGGATGATGACGTCTCGCAGTTGTCACCTGCCGGGCAATGTAGTATAACATCTGAGATATTATGATCTGTGTAAAAGAAGCGTTGGCTTGTTGGTATCCGCCTTGGTAATGGCTGCAGGGTGTGAACGTGGTCTTTATAGAGCTGTTGCTTTAGACAAGTTTTCTGGTTCCAAAGTTCATACGGTTGGAAAGAAGACATCTAGACCAGTGATGGCGAACCTTTTAGGCACTGAGTGCCAAAACTACAAGCAAAAGCCAGATATTTTTCACAAAGTGCCGCATGCCAATTTACCAATTACCGTATTGGCGCCCTGATGACACCAATACAAGAGAAAGAAGGAGAAATTTGGATTGTTATTGTAGTTTCCCTCTAAAGTCCTCTTAACAGGATGAATCATGGTTCCGGAGAAGAGGCTACAATGATAATCAAGCTCTGTCCACACCTCCTTGATTCAGGTCCTTAGTCCTGAATGTTGACCTTTGTGCTGGGTGATCGCCTGGGTGCCCAAAGAGAGGGCTCCGAGTGCCACCTCTGGCACCCGTGCCATAGGTTCGCCACCACTGATCTAGACCCTCGCACCTTTTACTCATGGACATGGATCACACATTGTGTAATGGAGAAATCTCTAAATATTCGGTAACTATCCGGATCATTGGTTCAGACAAGGTAACGCAGGAGTGTGCCCTATGTGTGCCAGCCCCACAGCTCAAACAAATCCCAGTATTAGGTAATGTTTGCTCTACACAAGCCTTGTTTTCCATCGCCTGTCACGTCATCAGGAGAACATGTTGTGACTGACCCCCTGCCCTTCCGTGTGGACCAGGTAGAAATCGCTGCCATTCTTTACCCGCTGGTGAATGAAGTGCCACTTTCTAGACAAATATTTATCTGCTGCCAAGGAGATGCAACAAAACACACGTCCTGCCATCGCCTGTTATAGAGCATCTGGCGGCAGCAATAAGAGCGTGGTCCAAACCACCCACCATTGCTTGCCTCTAAAGTCTACATGTACACATAGCATTGCATCAGGGGCCCCATCTGGAGGTTTTCAAAAAAGCATAGCACCCCCCCCCCACACCCCTACACCCAAAAATAAAGTGGCTATTCCTGAACTCTCCCACACCTGCTCGTGTGGACACGTAAGGCCCCCATGTACAGTGATGAAATGTGTGACACTCGGCTTTGTCTGACTCGTATATTGTTCTATGTCTGACATGTAACCGCATTGGTTAATACGATCATCAGTCACTGAAACAGGTCTTAAAGGGTTTATAGGCTTCCTATTGATCCTTAATTGTAAAAAAAAATATATATATATATATATATAGTATATTTTGTATAAACTCCTTGGCTCATCCTGCTCTATAAGATGGTGGATGCAGATTGTACATACTGTCCTATCTGCAGGCAGCATGTTATAGAGCGGGAGGAGCTCAGCTCAGCAGATAGGACACTATGTGCAATGTGCTCCGCTCCTCCTGCTGTATAACATGCTGCCTGCAGATAGGACACTATGTACAATATACTCTGATCCTCCTGCTCTATAACCTGCTGCTTGCATATAAGTCACTATGTACAATCTGCTCGGTTCCTCCTGCTCTATAACATGCTGCCTGCAGATAGGACAATAGGTTCAATCTGCTCTGCTCCTCCTGCTCTATAACATGCTGCCTGCAGATAGGACACTATGTACAATATACTCTGCTCCTCCTGCTCTATAACCTGCTGCTTGCAGATAGGACACTATGTACAATCTGCTCAGCTCCTCCTGCTCTATAACATGCTGCCTGCAGTGTCATGTCACAGTTGGGTTTGTTTTTGCGCCACATTTAGCTTCCCCTGATAAGACCTGTCTCTGTCACATGACGGGGCACGGCCGGGCTTACTGCAGGAAACATTGTGCTGGCAGCGTGAACTCCAGAGCTAAGAGGCTGATCACATAGTCTGATTATAGGCTTACTCCTCCGGTATAAGCAGCATCGCCCTTTAGTTTCCAGAGGTTGTGAATAGAGAGAATATTTCAGAAATGTACCTTATCTGCGGTAGAGGAAACTGCTAACACCGCCCAGTCACTATTTACACAAGATTGGTAAAAAATTCCCAGAATCGGCTGAAGCGCGTTGTTCCAGATGGGACGTGGAGCCGGGGCACATCGACCTGACGTGTATTGTACGGCCATATGACAGCTATAAGATGGCGCGTCCTGTAATCACACATTCATCCCCTGCCAGAGATCGTAAAGTCATGGTCGTAACAAGCGAAGATTACAGCTATTAACACTGAACGCAAGGATCGTACGCCAGATTCCCACCATAACAAATCTGTGACGCCAACCCCTGGGTGTCATGTGTGAAGGGGCGCACATGGGCCTGCTATGTAGATGTATGAAGAGATGCCAGGCTAGCAGATTCCTGCAAGGCAAACTGATGTTTAGGAAGTCTTCACTGTTCTGCCCCAAATAATCATGGAGGAGGAAGGACGGCGCTTGGTAAATTATTTTTGCTTGTTCCTTTTTTACTCTAAGAGGTCTCTGGCAGCGCTGAGTCTTCATGTGACTGAGAATGCGGAAAGTTGGGAGGAATATTTTTCAAGAACGCCCTTTGTTGACCTGTTGCATGTGCAATCGCTCTGCCAGGACCTTATGACTGTGTTCATCAATGTAAGATAAAGGTCCTGGCAGGGCGATTGCTCATGGACATATAGAGATCACATGACCCTCCATCTGCGGCCATTTTATGGACAGGAATCTCTGGGGCTGATGAGGTAAAAGACAGGAGGCTTCACTTTACATATCAAGAAAGCGAAGCAGAACTATTAATAGATGTATATTGGTAATTTACCTAATATCCTGCCCATCACACTTAGGCTACATTCACACTGCCGTATGGGGGACGTATATACGGCCGATATATGTCCCCCATAGGCAGCAATGGGCGCACGGCACCCTACGGGAGCGGTACGGACCTGTCCTATCTTCCCGTAATATGGCGCCGCGCGCCATAGGTTGCTATGGAGAGGGGTGGGGGGAGCTGCGCTCACCTCCTCCTCCTCTCCCCGTGCACTGCCGTTGCCCGCTACAGTACAATACGGGCGGGCAACGGCAGTGTGAATATAGCCTTACACGCACATTACAGAAACTTGAAGTAAAGTGGCCAAACCGCTTGCTCCTGTAGACGGGGTCTCCTATATTTTGTGTGTGTACCTCAAAGTAGTTTTCCACTTATGCATATCATACCATGCTGTATCCATGGAAAAAATTAATAATAAATGAAGGCACAATTCCTCTGTAGATTTCGGAGTCATATTTTCCATATCTCCCCTTCTTTATGCTAATGTGCATTTCATAAGTTACCAAGTAGTAGAGGACTGGTAGGAGGGTAAGGGCATAAGATTTAAATATCTGACTACACAGGGTTGGTTGTCTGTTACCATGGAGACCCATAGTATATGTAAGACCTGTGCAATTCAAATGAAAGCAAGATGATTGTGTGTTTTTGTTTTGTTTTGTGTTTTGTTTTGTTTTGTTTTTTGTTTTTTTTGTAAAAGCAGAAATGTCTTCCGGTTACTAACTAGTTGTACTCAAGACCTTCATCGATTTATAGTAAGCTACATGACTCGTCCCTGATTGCAACTTCAGTGTAGAAATCCTGTCCGAGATGACAGTAATATGGTATATAGCCGCCTTACCGGTTCTTTACATCACTTCTTCTGGAACTCCTCCTGTGAAGGCTGCTCCTCCAGATTTCTGCTCTGTAGTTTCAGAAACAATGTGATGATTCATATCTGGTATCGGGGGGTGACACAACGTGTCCTGGGTGATGACAGGGGCGCAGGGCAGGTGCAGAGGCCAATATATGCCACGACAGACACTTAAAGGGGTCTTCCATGAGTAATAATGGATAGTCGTCTGCCATCCTATCTGCAAGTCACATGATCTGTTTCTAGCACAGTCTTAAATGAATGGGACTAAGCTGCAATACCAAAAACTGCCACTATGTAATGCACAGCACTGTGCGTGGTACATGGCGAAAGAGTCATTGCAGCTTTTGGACAAGTGCTGTCTTTTCCAAAAAAAAAAATGTCTTCTGCCAGACACATCATGGGCGCCAGGGGGTTAACTGTGCCCGTATGTTGTGTTGGATCTTTTCCACGTTTTATTGTCTTCGGTATGTGATGCCTGAAATCTGAGGCTTATGGCCGGTCGTACTCGGACAGGTTTATTGTAGCTGCACCTGCTGCACCCTCAGATGTGCTTGTTTAAAGGGAAAACCTTTGTACTGTCCTCCGCACCTGTACTGTGATTCTCGCCTGAAGCTAATCCCTCACTCTAGGCTGGGGCTACACCGGGATTTTGGACGGGACTTCATTATGGTGTAATGTTGTTGAGGTGTCGGGTGTAGCTCAGTGATTTCATACTGATCTTCTTTTTAAAAACCTGCACTACCCCTTTAAATACAAAGCAATATGAACGTGCCAGTCAGGCCTGTACTAAGGTCTGTGCCACAATGTCACCCGATCCCACCGACCCACTTACTCCTATTGATCCACCTAATGGCTGCGTTATCACAGCGATCAATACCCGAGTAGTATCACCCAGCCTAAGGGTGCGCGACTGTCCGGCGACTGAAAACCAACTGAATGTAGAGATTGGGGGGTGGACCCAAAATATACTTGAATAATCAAAAAAATAATGAATCAATTCTTATAATTCCTCTGTTATTCCTCCTAAAAAATTGCGAGTAAATTAGGTGTTTCTAGAAGGGATAATAAGAACGGCACAAAAGTTCTATGAATTTAATTTTAAAGGCGCTGGCCTGTGGGTGAGGGATAACGGGTTTATTGATGGGGGTCCATCTGTGCCGCCCTGCCGCCCCAACAACCCGCTAACCCCCCTTATGGTAATAAGTAGTATATTTTTGTAATTTCCTGCAACCCCTTTTAGTATTATTTCTATTTGGTCAGTATCAGATCTGGGACATGGCACCCAACCTATGCAGTGATCAGCATTTACACATCCCGGGAATATGCAGACACCTGAGATGCAATACCAAGCACAGCCACTATACAATGTATGGCAATGTGTGATGAGATCATAGCGCTTGTCTAATTGCTGCTTTTGACTTTGGGGCGGGGGGTGTTGATCCCCCACCAATTTTAAGATTCATCAGTATTTAATACACCTTTATGCCGGTCATGCCTCACAATGTGGTATAGCGGGGAGGGGGTTGTGTCGTCACAGTGGGGCCCAGTTACCTGTTCTTCCTGCAAGTGAAACGACAACCTTTTACATATTCAGAATTGGTTCAAAAGGCTACGTGGGAGGACCCCGGGCTGGGTGTGGGGCACGCTCACGTGAGGTCAGGTGTGAATACCTTCCCCGGGGTGTGCCCGCTGTGAACAATGACCTACTTACATGTAGTTCTCTGCATGTCTCTCATCCCAAGCAGGAAATAACTCCTCCTCCTGGAGGGTCAGAAATAAATATATTGTATAGAATCCCTATAAACATTATGTCAGCTGGTGAAAACGAAATTGGTTTACTTGCTTTGGGCAACTGTCATCTTAAACTTGGAACGATTTCAGTATCTCCTGTCTACCCTATGTTGCCAGTTAATGAGGCATCACCCAGCTTTCTCAGGCCCCTGAGTTGTATTTCTCTTGACAGCACATATCAATATAAATCAAATGGGCTTGTTGTCCAACTCCCCAAAGGTCTGGATGAAGGAAAGTTTGATGCATAAATAGACATGTTTGGCAATCCTGCTTTAGGAAAGTTGGGTGGTAACGATCAATGTTTAAATTTGGAGCTGGATAAACACTTTTAATCATGTTTAATACTTGACGGATCAGGACTTAATAAGGACACTTAGTATGCAATAACCTTATGAGCTCCCTCTAGTGGTGGCTGCAGTCAGTATTTTCTCTTTGAGATACAGGTCAATCTGCTATATGGGCATGCTGAGAATTGTTTTCTCAGCTCCCACCTATGTGGGAGTACTCGTCACCCATTCCGGGTCAGTAGCCCATTACTTCTTAGATATTGTTGCCATGGTAAACATTAGGGAAGCGCGTCTTACCCCTCTTTGCTGCGGCAGAGGTAAATGTTTACTTAGCTAATTACACATGTTCCAGGCAGCGGGCACCATTTATTTGGATTTCATTGAGCCAAGAAAGCAGGTTTTGGGTCACAGGAAGCACTTCATGTCTCCGCTGCCGCTCCTATCGCCTGCAGTATGACACCACAGGCTCCGCAGTAATGATCCACAATTATTATGCAATTAGAGCCGTAATTACAGATTTGGCAGACGAGACGCAACTTTTTCATGTGCTGTGCTTGTAGACATGCAACCGGATCTGAAGAAAGGTTGTGTCCCCGCCGTGCTGAAATCTGCAGGAAAAGTAGGAGCTGATAATTGGGAGATAAGCCCCGTCCATGATGCCCGCCATGGATAAGCACTCGCCACGTTCCCATGGTCTAATTATCCCATCCTGCTCGCCACATGTGGCAGTGGTCATTAGATAAAGTCTGGAAGGGAAAGTTTCCTGTATCCGCTTGCTGTCAGTGAATGGAAGCGTTGCTCTTTACAGCCATAACCTGGATTCCCACTGGATTCCCACTATCAAAGGTGCGATAAATTACAATGCAAATGTTTCCCAACGTATATTCACCCAGTGCACCCTTGGCCCTTTACCCAGCTTTCCAAGACTTCTGAACAACTTATCATTTACAGAATTACTGCATAATTAAGCAGATTTACCTGGAAAATGGATCCGGTATATATTAGTTGTGTCTGAGCAGAACCTTAGTATAGTGTCTCTATTTTGGATATTCTATTCGTAGCCAGTAAAGATGCAGGAATTGGCTTTTAAGCAGCGCCCCCTTGCGGACAATTGTGGTATTACAGCAGTTAATAGAATCTGTGTTATGTACAATGAACTATTCCTTATGTCCCATATATGATCATTTTTATCTTGTTTGGGTGGATGTAAAATGTGTGTGTGTTTGAAAACCCTTGCACTTAATATCAATAGGTAAAAAAAATAGCTACTTCCCAAATGTTTTAACACCCTTTTGATGACCCTTTTATTAGGTTTTTCAACACCACTAAACTACCCCGTCAGGTAGGGTAGTAAATATACTTTTTATATGATATGTTGCTTGCTTGCCTATTCAAAATTCCCTCAAGTCATATGAAAATCAGTGGAGAAGAGTCATATTTTGCAAGAGAGGAGTCTAATATTGCCTAGTAACAGTTAGATATACCGTTTGGCAAACTTGATAAAGTAGCATGACCCGTTACCTCACTGTGAATTGAATAATGTTGTAGCAGGCAAAGTCTTGCATACAGCTCATGGTATTCTTGTATGGATATTGAGTGTTTTTCAGGCCAGGATATGTCTGTAGACTGTACCGTAGCCTCCCCTCCCTGCTTTATAAATGAATGATGAGGAGAAGCTGTTACGGGCATTTATAAAGTGATGCCATGAAATTGGTTCCTGGAAACCCGGATTATTACATCCTCTCCTTCCAGGAATACCTGGTCACACCTCATACCACAAAACTACCGCCAGCCACATATAACAAAGGCACTACACGCCGCACCCATTGTTATCCGAGTAAATTATCTTTACCACAGGTACCGGCAAAGGCAAGACAACTTCCTAAATTCCACATCTGTCACTTATAAATAATTTACCACAAGGACCCTATGATAAGCTTAGGAATATAATTTTGCACATGCGCTAATACTTGGGCCTATAGCTTATGAGCGGGTACTTAGTCAAACAGTGCATATATATAAGTGTGAATGGGAATAATAGACGACCATTTCTGGTGACAACAACCAATCACAGCGCAACTTTTATTTTATCCAAGCCGTTTATGAAATTAAATCTGTGCTATGATTGGGTATTCTGTGCATGTGCTCGGCTTCTCTGATAAACTAAAAGATGTGATTGATCGCTAATGGAAAAAAAAGCTTTGTTTTTATTGGTTAAGCTGCTGTGGTAAATGGGAAAGCTGTGCTCTGGTTGGCCTCTGTCGGCGAGAGCTTAGTTTTCATTGGTTAAACTGCTGTGGTAAACTGAAAGTTGTTCTGTGATTGGTTACTATTGGCTCGAGCTTAGTTTTTATTGGTTAACATGCTTTGATAAACTGAAAACTCTCCTGTGATTGGTTGCTATGGGCTTTAAGTCTAGTTGTTCTGTTTTCATCAACCCTATACACTTTATTGCTCTAATAAACCTATATCTGTGTTATTGTAATGTAGGCCGGTGACGTTACATCTGCCTGGATACAGGTTCTGTTATACATGATGGCGGATCAGGTTTGTGTATCCTTGCGCTGGGCTCGGTGACGGCTCTGGCTGGGATATGCTGTAATGCTGGTGACATGCTTGGGTTATATACTGATATATGAAGCGGATGTGGCCCAGTGTAATGAAGCTCGGTGTATTGCTAATAATTTATCTTCCTGCAGTCAGGTCTCCCGCGAGGCAGGTTCATACACCGAATGTGCTTACATACAGAAAAGCCTTGTCAGTTTTGTGGGTCTCCCACAGTGTGGAGGGTTTACTACTCTCCCAGAACAGGGTCAGAATCCATATGCTCAGGAGCCCACTTGTTCGCCGTACACCCACCCCCTTACTATATATATAATTTTTTTTACAGTTCTCCATTTGATTTATTTCCTGTCACATAAACCTAATGCCTTGAGACATGAAGCTGAAGAGATGCCAAGGATCTGCCACCGCAGCCTGCTCCTTCCTAACCCCCCAAAAATTTCTTCATGATTTCCTACCGAGAGGCCCTGACTAACTCACGCGGGGAGCGCCTCCCTTTAACTTAGCCGTGTATCCTCCAATATCACGTCCATATCAATCACACAAGGTTTTATGCTAACAAGGTCCTCCGCCTCCCCCCAACATGTCCTCCACATCTGGACGTAAATTCCTTGCTTGCACTGAGGTCACCGGGACCCTGGGTATGGCACAGAATGAGGTCTGAGCTTTACATGGGAAAGGAAGAGAAAGCCCGGGGTCCCCTCCTTCCAAGATGTGTTTTGGATTTAATTGCTTTGGATTAAAGCCACATACAGTTCGGTTTCCTTAACTCCATGTCCGCTGGCCGATCTTAGGCACTGATTGAACCGAAAATCACAAGCTAGGCGAATCTATTAGAATCGGACTGTCGTTTTTTTTTTTTTTCGCCAGCGTGATTGAAATTCCTTACATTTGTTTTTGGGAAGGCTGGGGGGCAGCTATTATGGCGGCCAATGCAAATTAGACATGGGGTAATGAGAACCATAGGAGATCAAGGGTGGTCTCGAGGACCCCATTTCAATGGAGTAACCTGTTCCTCCCCTACAATCAAAGTTCATCCCCTACAATCAAAGTCTATAGGACTTGGTCAGCCCCTGGAGATTAAACATGAATGTGTGACTTCCCATTATGTGAATAGATGATGTCAGTAAATGGGGATATTTGGCCCTAGACTGTGTGATCACTGTCATTGGTTGAGCTGTTAACGATTAATGACCAACAATGTACATGTCATGAATGGTTAAGAGCCGTAAGACCCTTTAGACTGGGCTCGACTAGTTTTTATGGACTTCAGTGATAGTGTCATAACTTGTGTTCTGCCTCTCTTGACCAATGCAGAGACTTGCTCCAGACTCTACATTACAAGTAAAACATTATTTTTGTGGAATGCCATGTAATTCCACCCTTCTCCTGCAGTGGCCGCTGTGCATATATTATATATACTCAGTTGGCGATCACAGATTATGCTCACTAGCAAATCCTCCGTCAGGAATGGGCTTTTCACATAGGGCTATACTTTAGACATGGACACACACTGTCTGCTAATGATGGTAATGATACTTGGCCACTCGTCTTGTGTTCATTACTTTCTAGCAGTCCTTGCCGGTAAGAGTCTCCATCTCCCGCAGGCATCCCGCTAGCCTGAACCTCTACATTCTCAGTCTGATCGTTTTTATTTTGACCACAAGCCGTTTACGCTGGTTTATTTCCAAGGGTGATGTGATCCCAGGTCTCATTTGTATTCAAGATCCTAATGGAATAGGCGGAGGCGAAAAAAAAAGCCTCCTCTCCGCTAAGTTAAATGTATTGTAAGGTGTCCTCAGGGTATCGGCCCGTCCCCGCGCTGTAGAGGCAGCTCATTAAGGAGCCCAGCGGTGTCATTATTAAGTCTCTGTGTGCGGCTCAGGACTAATGCTAATCACCGGTGTTTTCTCCCCTTTTTTTTTTTGCAGCACCAACGTGGTGATGAATTATTCAGAGATCGAGTCTAAGGTTCGTGAGGCGACCAACGATGACCCCTGGGGACCTTCTGGGCAGCTCATGGGAGAGATAGCCAAGTAAGTGATGGCTGATTTCCCGGGAGAAGAGACAATTCTTCACTAGCTACAACTTCTTCTGGAGATGGAGGGCAGAAGCAGAAAACTTTCTTCGCCCCCTTGGTCTGTGCACAGAATAGAAATGCATCTCCTCTTTAGTTTGACAGCTTGGAATGATCCTGATGCCCTCCAGCCATGGAGTGTCCACACCACTTTGTCTGTAGTGCGCTCAGCACTTTTCAAGTAGTCGGTCCTTATTTGATAGCTACATATTATTCATAATCCGGATAAATGACATGTTCTCATCACAATAGTGCTTAGATGTCCTTGCGTGTCCTGATGTTAAAGTACAATTAAAAGGGTATTACATCTTCTGCAAATAAAGGCTACACATTGTGTAATCTTAGGTTATAGCATTTTTTTCACCATACACTTCCTGAATCCATTTTTCATTTTCTTTGTTAATCACTTAACAACCACCTAATCTAGTTTTTAAAGTAGTTCTGATGCATCAGGTTTCTACGGCAGTGCATGAGAAGAAGTTTGCAGAAGGTTTTACCGGTGATCGAAAAAGTATTAGTACAGGGGTTAAATATTGACTGTCGTGTCTAAGTGGGTGCAGAGAGAGAAAGCTCTCTGTCTCCTACTGGCAACCAGCAGCAGAGATGATGGGGTGCTGGTGCTTCTGGGCTGCATGTAGTGCATTTTTATGAGGATGCATTCACACGTGGCGGTTGCAATGCACTTACTAATCACATCTGTATGTAATCGGTAGCAAGCACCCATTGTTTTGCATGTACACAATGGAAACCGCTGGGTGCTTGTTGCCGATCACATTGGTTTCACCAGAAATGAAGATCAGGACAAGCCCCGCCCCTTTGGGCCACATTTGAACACACTCGTAGGCCGTGCCAGAGGCCTAGCTAACAGAATACACCAAACTACACAAGTAGTGGATTTAAAGAAAAATATATATTTTATTTATATTGCAATAATCAGCTTTAAGGTGTCTGTAATGAAGCTTTATTGATAATGCTTGATCCCATTACAGCAAAAAAATTTTACTGTACAAAAAAAATTACCCAATTGTCACACGGCCAAAAAACTACAATTATAAAATATGCAAATTCAACTTGAGAACAAACCTATGGAACCTGTCTGTATTATGTATGTATATATGTATGTGTGTGGCGGCTCCCAATCTCCAGTTCCTCAGGTTCTGTTGGCATGTTCAATTTGCTCATGACTTCTGAGCCCAACTCTGGCCTCAGTGGCCAAGTGGCGTTCATTCAGACATGACTGCCAAGGCTGGGGATTGACTCTGTTGTCACTTGCTGAATTAAAGGAATGTCAGCACTTTGTCCCCAATGCTTCTAGTCCTTTGGGAACAGGAGAGCCCCAAACTGGAGCCGCAGGGTTCCCTATAGAGAGACACTTTGTGGCCCCAAACTGAGGATGCAATAAAAATATATAATTATCTGTGGAAGGAAATGCGATCAGCCTGTGGGTGCATTAGGAGCAGGTCCATTTTGGCCAGATTTGCCTACAGGCAAGCTGAGGGTGTGTTCACGCGTTCAGTTTTTCAGATTTTGATGTCCAAACCAGGAGTGGAGTGTAAAAAGAGAAGGAGCAGCTTCTCTGTGACATGTTCTCTCCCATTATAACCCTCACTTGCTTTTGGCTTTAAAAACTGCATCTGAAAAACTGAATGTGTGAGCACACCCCAAGATGCAGGCAGTCTCCTAGCTTGACTGCAGTCATTTGACTCTGCAATGCTTTATTGGTTTTCTTTTTAAAGTCCCCATTCCTATTATAGCATTATTATTAGATTTGGGATCTATCAGTCTGTTCCTAATCCAATAGGTCCTCGCCCTTATCTCCTTATACCTGAATATGTTTTATGGAGTACAGAAGACAAGTCACTTAATGACTGTTCCTTCTCACACGCATCTCATTTATGTAGTGACATCAAAGCCTTTGCTTCCTATGCGGTTACATGTCCTATGCACATATAGTGTAGTGGCGGTACATCCATTATGGTCCCCCTGCTGCGTCTGTCAATACTTTCCTTGTGATCCCCTGTACTCAGTAGGAAAGATCAGATTACACAGCAGCAATTTCCCCTGATGTCTAGAATTCATGCCCATGCGTCCGGGGAAATCCGTGATTGTATTTTCTCTTAGAAGTTCAGAACATTTGGGTTTCGCCATTGAAGAGGGTTCTCTGCTTTGGCCAATTCCCGCTTTTACTAGTGTCCATTGATAATAAATTGATTACGAAGAGTCCCCCTGCTGAGACCCCCAGCGAGTGGCTCAGCTTTTTTTCAGTCCCATATACAGCGAATGGATCAGGGATAACATTTAGAGATTATAACCCATAACACACAAGCCGGTCACAGCGCAGCATTGCAGTGTATAGGCCTCGTATGCAAGCCCTCTCCTGCCATCTAGAGGAGAGGGAAGAAAGTGCAGCTAGTAAGTCAACTGGCTTCTTCACACTGCGCTTATGTGTTTTAGGGCTACATTCATGTACGAGCAGTTCCCCGAGCTGATGAATATGTTGTGGACGAGAATGCTGAAAGATAATAAGAAGAACTGGCGGAGAGTTTACAAGGTAAGCGGCACAAAAAGCGCCCATAGGACGCCTCATATATCAGCAAATGGCACAGCTGGTGTGCGCTTCTCATGGCAACCAATAAGGTCAAACCTGATGTGCGTGTTTGATGGTAGCCATTTTATATGACGCATAAAACTTATTTTTCAATAGTCAAAGGCTTCCTAAAACTACACCAGGTGTGACTGGTCAGATGTTGCCCGTCACTGGTAGTCATCTCTTAATTTGCTTTGTAAGATTGTACAGTAAATTATTAGACCATACAAAATGTTTTTGTTTTTGTTTTTTTTCTTTCAAATTTTTAGTTTTCTTAATTTTTAAAAATATCAAACCTCATATACTGTCATCAGTATCTTGTGAGAGCATGTGATTATCCGAGACCAAACCTCTCCATGCCCTGTTATAGGATGTCCTTATGTGTAGGCACTCATCCAGGTCTTTCTTTAGTTTGTCACCATATAGTACTATGAAGCAATAGAAGTTCTCTCTGTGATACTAATAGAACGCCTAGGATTTCTGAGCCAGATCCGCATTGATCAACTAATTGGACTTTTTAATAGCATAAATATATTTCTGCACTCCATAGCACCCAGCATATTCCTCACCAGGTTTATTCATCAGTCAATTGTCCCCTTTGTAACATAATATTTTTCTTGCAGTATTGTTCTGTATCTGTCAGGGTTTCAGTTTGTTGTGCTAAAGGAATTATTTTCCCATGTACTGACATCCTGTAAAGGGAGAACATGGGGATGTGATGGCACACAATCAAGTTTGGCCAGAACCAATTACAGTTGAAGTGATACATACAGTCATTCAACTGGAGGCAGTAATACATGGGCCCATTGAGATCCGTAGATCACACCGTCCTGCACACTTTGGGGCCGTTGTATTACTTGGTCTTTGTGCTCCAGTCTTAGTAATTCCAGCACAGCACTCGTGCATCGGAATTGAGATTGGTGTAGACTTCACCTATAATCCTCGTCAGCTTCTTTGGTGAAAGTTATGGTAAAATTGGCTGGGCAGGACGTTCCCACCCTGGCCCGCCTCACTCACTTTTTCTTTTGATTTAATTTAAATTTAAATTGAGTCCAATGGATCCCACTGTTGAGCACACATTGAGTCCAGTGGATGACATTCCTTGCATTCTATATCACTATGAAGGCCCATCCTTCATGAACCACAACATCATCTGTTTTGGCTTTCAGTCCATTACAGACATAATAATCTGCAATGTTCTGGTTAAAGGAAGTTGCTTCTAGGAAAAAAAATAATGAACCTGAATAAATGTTTACCTGAAATCTACTCAGTATTTCCAAGCTCCTGTCTGTCGTAAATCCATATACACCTTGTATTTTCTGCTTAGTGCTCCTTTAATCTTCCTAGTTGGCGATTGCTCTCTAATCCCACAAGCCAGTATTGATCCTATTGATGGCCTCAGCGCTCACTTTCTAGTTGCAGTATACAACCCCCCTAGCATGATGTATATCTGGGATGGAGAGCCGCTGTGCATTATGTGAGCAGCACCATTGACATCCCCTCTGTGCGTGTGTACATATTAAATATTTCTGCGTTGGTGAATATAATACCCACACATGCTCTGCAGTTTGATGTATGTTCCCCGGCAGATGATGCGGTGCTGAAGGTGACGGAGAAGCAGGAGGTTGGGGATGGCAGCCTGCAGGGTGCACAGCACGCTCTCTCCCTGCGCTCCCCAGAGAGCTGTAGCCGTTAATATTTAATGCCTCCACATACGCGCTAGTTATACATCCCGCTCTCTTCAGAGGATTAGCTGCCGGGCTCGTCCAGGATCCTCGCCTTTTATTACTAGTGTGGTTTTTTATTTTCCCTTCTTCTCTTCTGCAACTAAATCTCCTTTTCAATAATCACAATCGTGGAGACGAGAAGTGACGGGGACTGACTTTTATCTTGATAACTTTACTTGTCGTCATTGTGCATCAGTTCTTATTTGTCTTTATTTAATAAGCAGTCATGTAGTTGAAGGAGATTTTTTATTTAGTCCCTTGTTATCGGCCTCTTTAGGCTAGACTTCTGTAGCTACCTAGTCCAGGTATATATCTATCTCCTTAATAACTAGCCTCAGACTAGTGCAGTTCATTCATACATAAGTGTGAAAAAAGATGGCAGCTCCCCCTCTAAACTGCCCTGTAGGTTATTCTTGTATGTAGGTTATATCTAGTGACCCTGTAGTGAAGAATCAGCCATCAGTCACAAGATTTTACCGTTTTACCTCGTTATACTACTCGCCCCCTTCAGGTACGTTATGAAAAGTCCTTTCTAGAATTCCCTCTTTTTCCCTCTAGAATTCCCGTACTGTATGGGCTCCGTTACTCCGACCCCCATCCTGGGTGTTTACGATGGCAGGAGATCTGTTATTGGAGGGGGAGACTTATTAAATTACTTGCATATGGAAAACCAAATAAAATATGACTTTCCATGTCCATGACATTCCTTATGGTGACCTCTGTATCGGCGTCTCGCTGCCGACCTCTCCTGCGCCCGTGAGAGGGCTTAAATACTTTTTGCCATCTGCGAGGATGGAGCCATTTTTCATCCCATCTGTATGTTGATTATTAAGCACAATTGAGCACATGGCTCTGCCTGCGATCCCCCACACTTGTCTCCGGTCATGTGCACTTCCATTTGGTAGAAGAGTCAATTGGAAGCATGACCCGCTCCATAATTCACATTTAATAGCTTTCGTGTCTCTGGTCCCATATGCTTAACTCCTCCGAATCCCGCAGAATGTGCAATTACCCGCTCTGCTTTTTTTTTTTCCCCTCTCTCCTCTTTGGACAAGTGAAATCTCTAGAAAAGTAAAGAGAGCTTTATCTATAAAAGCTTTGTCTGAGGATGAGGAGAGTAGATGGTGATAAGAGAACAGAATGGAGACAACCTTTATTTGTCATGTTCAGCACCACTGTGGTCCGTAGGCCATGTCTGGTATTGCTGCCCATCCCTGTATAGAAGAAAATGTGGCTGATATGCAGTTACAGGCGTTACACATGCACTCTCAGCTGTACCCCACTAGGATGTGTATAGGAGGGAGAATATCAGCCGAACAAGTAATATTCATATCCATCGTTATGCTGCCCGCACCCTCGGATCCATCTAACTTCTAACTCCTGAATAGTCGGTTGAAGCTAATTCTCTTTTTATAATTGGTTCCAAGCGAGTGGTCCGGTTCTGTTCTTCATTTCAGGGTTCACTTTACAACGTTTCTGCCTCCAGTGCGTTTAGGTGGCTTGTGAACTTCAGCGCTTCATTAAAATTCAGCCAAGTTATTCTCCAGTTTTTTTTTTTTGGGGGGGGGGGGGGGAGGGGTCAAGTGATACTGGATCTGGTGGTGTCCAATCTGTCATGTAAATAATGCGGCTAGTGCCAGGACACACCTATTTGACTAATGGCGTGACAACACCCAGCTGTCAATGTTTTGGTAAATTTTCCAGGAGAAATAAAGGAACAGCACGACAAATGTTTCTGTTGACCCGGTGATTGTTCAATTGGGAATTAATACAGAAAGATAGTATATTTCAAGAGAGTTGGGGTGTCCATTTTAAAGGGGTTGTAACAAGTTTACATTTAATGCAACGACGATCTGATCACTGAGGGTTCAGTTGCTGGGACCCTGAGCGATCATTACAACTGATCCCCTGCAACCTGCAAAATGGGGGTTTCTTTCTAGTGGGTTGAGCAGCAGTTTTATCCCCTATCCACAGGATAAAAGATAACAATCTGATCGCTGAGGGTCTGACTGCAGGACCCCCCCCCCCCCCCCTCCCCGTTACGAAGAAAAGAAAAGCCTCCCAACAATCCAGAGAATGGAGCCCCTGATCTCGCTAATGGGTGAAGCCACAGAACGAGTGTGTGTCCTGCCGCTCCATTCACTAGTATATAGGAGGGTCGGAATTTACAGAGCAACGCAAGTTTGACCTGCAGCTCCATCAGTTTGTGAGAATGGGACCCCTGGACCGTTCTTGTGATCGGACCCCCACCCATCAGTTTGATATTTTGCATCCTGTGGATTGGTTTGAAGTAAAATATTTCCAATTGTCATATTTCCTAATATCTACTAAATTCATTTGATGCCGTCCTATATTTATCATGTCTTTGGTCCCCAATTTAAGCTGACATTTCATTAATCTCTTGCGTCACCTCATTAGATTCCTGGCAGACAAAGGGTTACAGATCACTCATACATCAGCACCGGGGCCGCCAGCTTCACTGAGCAGTGACTAATTTCCACATCTCTCTTCTCCCTTCCAGTCCTTGCTGCTGCTGGCGTATCTCATACGGAACGGATCGGAGCGGGTCGTCACAAGCGGCAGGGAGCACATTTATGACTTGCGATCCTTAGAAAATTACCACTTTGTAGGTGAGTATTAGCAAGAAGCACAAAAAAAAACCTTGGGAGGGAGCAAATTAAAGCGGTTGTCGGACTTGTCACTCACCCGAACGTCTTCACAGGCTGCAGAGGCCTAATTGGGCCCGAGCGGCTGCAGGCTGTGTGAAGAACACATTCCAAGACACCGGGCCCTAGAGTATTAATTAGCGAGGAGAAGAACTTTTGCCGAGAGGAGAAACCTAATAACAACACAAGCAGCACAACACGAGCGGCCCGGGTTTATATTAAAATATGCACCAGAGGCTGGTCCCCTGTGGTGGCAGGAAGAAAAGGCAGCGCTTTAATTATACACCGGGAAAAAGGTCGGCCCTCCAACACACGAGTGCCGCTGTTTGAAGCTGGGTTTATTCTAACTCACTATCCCTCCAGCCCGCGCCGAGCAATATTTACAGTGCAAAGGAAAGCCGGGGTGTGTTTTGAATGCATTAAAATCTAATAAATGTGGGAGGGGGGTTATAGTGGCGGAGGAGGCGGCGGCAGACGGTGTATCATGCGACTCCACTCAAGAAGTGGCTGCCTCCTTCACAGCCAGGTTATCTGCAATTAGGAGAATGCCGAAACGCGCCGTGTGTTGTCTGCCCGGTAAAACGTGTTAATTTGCTAGAAATTGGCTCTTTGTGCGCGATCACGCCTGAGCTTTAATGGGGACAGGAGTGAGGTTGTAGTAATGAGGAGGAGGCGAGTCCAGGAATATTAAATATACATGGTTTTTAAAAAAAAAAAAAAAATTAATGTAGAAGTAAGTTTTTTACTGATTGAGAGGTTAATTCAAGGTGTTAGAGGGAGCGTTTGATTCTGATAATTGTAACTCGGGACTGTAGAGTAATATTGGGTAAGAGATGTCTGATTTGGACGCTTTTGATGTTCGTTCAGCTCTCAGATCATGTGTGGCGCCACACTGCGGGATAATACAGGGAGGAAAAAATGTGCGTTTTACAATTATTTATTTAGGTTTGCAGATTTTTCTGCAATTCGGCGTGTTGGGGAAAAATTCCTGATGTATCCACAGGGTCTTCAGCAGAATATTTTCTTCATGTGTGAGCCCAAGGATATCTGCACGTGTTGCAGAATCTTACAAGCATCAAAAGCCAGCCAAAAAACCGCAGGTAATACGTAACATGTGCAGTTACCCCTCGGCTGTATCGGGCCGCCAATGAGAGCTGGTTGTTGAAAGAACAATCTTCAACACCATTAGATCTTACACCGTGTTGGATATCAATGCAATGTACAATGTAAAGCTTGAATATGCCAGACGGTCTGATCACTGGCATCACTACCATCCGCAAAGAGTAGCTCCAAGTCTCGTATAATCTAATTATAGTGGGGGTCCTCATTTTCACATCCACTCCATTCAAAGCCTATGAGATGGATGGGGAGATCACGTACCATGTGGTCAGTATCCGTCATGGAAGAATCCCTTATAATAAACATGTAATGATTCATAATACTGTTTATATTGTAGAAGTTACACTTCTTAATAGTCACATACCTGAAATAATTACATTTCCAGATGAAAACGGCAAAGACCAAGGCATCAACATCCGACAGAAGGTGAAAGAGATGGTAGAGTTTGTCCAGGACGACGACCGCCTTCGGGAGGAGAGAAAGAAAGCCAAGAAGAACAAGGATAAATATGTCGGAGTGTCCTCAGAAAGTGCCGGGGGGTTCAGATACAGTGAGTACGGTGCGTGTGCTGCACAAATAGCAATAGGTAGCGGGAATCACAGTGATTATAGCTTGGCATTGTGTGGGCATACTGCAGTGAAAGAGCAACATCTTTCCCTTTTGGATTGGTCCATAATACCCCAAGTAGTGTTGCTTTCTATAGTCATGATCTATAATGGGTGCAGACAGGTACTAGTCAGGTTGATCTCACAAAGTACAGTGGACCAATTCTGAGAATTAGTCAGATGCTAAACTAAACTGGCTTTTTAGGGGGTTAATAATGGCAAGCCCCCTGGACTACACCACTGATAAATGTGGTGAAATCCCACTCCAGTAATAAAATACAAGTTGCATATAAAGTTATATTGTCCTTAGTGACCTTGTATAGAGGATAATGAGTACAGACACTGAGTGCAGTAAAGCAGCGGCTGCTATTCCAGGGTGGTCCATCTAATGAGTAGGATTACTATCAAAGGCCGGAGGGAAACCTTTTGGGTGGAAAGGGGGCATAATGCTCTGTGATGTACATAGCCACAAGACTTGTTTAATTATGTGGAGCTTCTAGCAGGTTACTTCTAATTTTTTATTGTGCATGAGACAGGGCCACAATACCTGTGGCTTAGCTTAAAGGACATCTACCACGAGGATAAAAGACTGTATGCAAATGAGCCTGAGGTGCTCCAGGCTCCTTGAACACCTATGGAGCCTGGAGCCCCTCAAGCTTATTTGCATGCAGTCTTTCATCCTTGTAGTCATAAACCTTTTGGGCACATAGTTTTCCGACCTGCTTATCTCTCAAACCTAGAAATTATCACATTGAAGTGTCACACCCTCAATCTCAAATCGAATGTAAAAAAATAGCAGTCATATCCTATTTTGCACCCCAGGCCTTCAGTGCAGTATGCCCCTCGATATTCCGCTATGTAGCTCTGCTGTTTCCATGCTTTTCCCACTGTCTGTGCAGCACAGGCACTGGTCCCTGCATCTGTACCTCTCTATTCTTTCTTCCGCAACCAAAATCTCTCCGAGGTGATAAGTTTCAGACCACTGAGGACAGAAGTCCTGTGAACCTGGTGGTCTCGGGAATGATTTGCACAGGTCTTGACTGATCACCAATCATAACTTCATAGTTGCCTGCAGCCAACACTAGAGAGAGCCTAGGTGCATCTACTTTAAAAATGTATTCAGTAAGCACCTGAGCTCCCTCTAGTGTTGGCTGCAGGCAGAATTTTATCTTTCATATCTTTGACTATAAAGAGAATTTGCAACTTTGTATCAAACTAAATCTCCATTGCTAATGTAACAATTCTGCAGAGTGTTGTCTCTATTATTCCTCTCTAAATTTGGCTTTATAAATTTGTAATCGTTTTATAGATGGATGTTAGAATTTGGGGTATGTCCCTACACATTCCTGGCTGTATCACACTATTTAGCAAAGGTAAATGGTAGCCTCCAATTGTAAATTTATTCTAACCATTCTTGAAGAAATAACAGAGGAATACAAGATTGATGGAGAAAACAAGTATTTACTTTAAAAAAGAAAAAACTTGCTGCTTTTATCCAAAAAGTCCGGTGCTACACCTAAAGGCTGTATACGGTATTGCAGCCTAGACCTATTCACTTTGATGGAGCAAAGCTGCAATGCCAGATACAACCCAAGGATGTCCTGCTACTCCCTGTGTACCAGCAGTGTCACTTGTGTAGGCTCCATGCCGCTACCGCTGATCTGTCTTGTGTATGGATGGTGAAATAATCATCACTGGTGCCAAATATCCTATTATCCCTCAACATGCATGATTGGGTTTTTTGTTTAACCTGTCTGTGCTGAATGTCCTACAGGTGACCGATATGACACAGAACCTAGATCTAAATGGGACGAGGACTGGGATAAAAGTAAGACAGGATTCCCATTCAGCGATAAGTTAGGGGAGATCAGCGATAAGATCGGCAGCACTATAGACGACACCATCAACAAGTTCAGGAGGAAAGACCGAGAAGACTCTCCGGAAAGGGGCAGGTGAGCGATCTCCAGCCTTCTGGGAACTGGATCTTGGGCATCATAGGTGGCATGAGAAATGGCTGCCCAATGACCACTACATAGGTGGCACCTGAGAGAGTTTATTGCCTTCCGGAGAGATGTGGCAACCTGTCCATACCAGAGATGCCCATTTGTACTCCCCATTTAGAAGCCATCTTTATGCTGTCTGCGACCAGAATCATCCCTTTCTATAGTCTGATGCTAAACAAAGGCTGATGCTGTTAATATATGTTCTATAGGACGCTCTCTAAGGCTTTGGCTACATTGGCTTCCACTGTAGATTGTGTTGTCACCCTGTGCCCTTTCCCCTAGTGTAAGTAAATGGAGTCACATTACAACCCCAATGATGTTGTGCCCATGACTTTTAGCCACCAAAAATCTAGCGCTGCTAAATTTAATTTTTTTTTAAATTTTTTCGGGACTTGTTGCAGTCATGGTGATCTGGAAATACACAGAAACTTGCGCCACTAAGAATACACGAAAGGAAGTTCACACATTGCACCTAAATTGCATTTTGAAATGCAATTCAGGTATATTGGGCTGGAGTAACTTCCAAGCACACATGTATTTAGACCTAAATTTCAGGATCAGACTACATGTTTTGCCAGCTTCCAATGCAAATTTTTTTCCACCATACATATGACAAGATGGCATGGAACAATACATATTCAATTATCCATTATTCCCTATACTTCTACCCTATACTATACTTTATACTCTATTAGTACTTGAAGTCAAAAATTAGTAATTTACAATAAAAACATATATTCTCCATTCTTAGTAGTCCAAACAGGGTATTTTGAGCGACACCGTGTATATGTAAATATTCGGGTGCAGGTCTTCTTAAGAGGTCCGACAGTGACCCCAATATATAGTAGTAGACAATTGAGAAGCAGCACTCCGATATTTCCAATGAAAAAAAGGGTTTTTAATGCCTTGATCGAATTGGCGAAACGTCGCACTATGATGGTGAAATAAAACCCTTTTTTTCATTGGAAATACCGGAGTGCTGCTTCTCAATTGTCTACTACTATTCTCCATTCTTATATGCACACCAATTTTTTTTTTTTTTTTTTTTTTTTTTTTAATATTCATTTTGCTACTGCCCTACCCCACGCAGCGCCCTCATGTACACAGGTACAACTAGACACCTGTTGCCGAAATGTGTCTGCGCTCAAAACCGATATTTCAACATCCAATCACAGGAATACTTCCATTCAAGCAGATGTTCATGCAGTTGATTTATGATGCCTTATTTCCCACCTCCTCCTACCCTGCATCCTCTAGTGACAGTGAAGAGGAGAAGAAAAATAACAGAGTAAAAGGAGAATTCAAAGATGAGGAGGAGACGGTCACCACCAAACACATCCATATCACTCAGGCCACTGAGACCACCACCACTCGCTCCAAGCGTACAGGGAACCCATCCAAAATCGACCTTGGCGCAGCTGCACACTACACCGGAGACCAGGATGGTCCAGAGCTCACCTCATCTGCCAGTCACCCGGCTGCACACAAGGTATGTGCCATCTATGATATAATAATAATAAATATATTATAGCTGTCCACAAAATTCATCTATCGTGTTCTGTGCTGTGATATGTCATACGTTTCTGTTCCAGGCTCCTTCTGGTGAGATGGGCAAGAAGTCTTCTAATGATCTGGTGGATCTATTTGAAGCAGAATCAAAGTCCGGTAATAAACCTGTAGAAATGAGCAGATAATGGTGAAGTCATGTGCTGATGATTAGTCAGTGACCCTATGTGTATGGGACTATCCCTAAAGCAGCTTTTGCATGAAGAAGGGATCAGACATGTTGGTTTTCAGCATGCCTACTCCTTTCCTCATAGGGGGGGTAAGCCTGCGCCAGAGTGGTCTGCAGACAATCTTTGCGCCTCTCTCCTTGAGCATGCATGTTAAAGGGGGTTGATCCAACTATTTTAAGTTATAACGAGATGGCAATCCAGAGAACTTGAGGGATCCTGTTCTCACGTAGTAGCTACAGGACGAGCATGCGTACTGTGCCACTCCATTCAGTAGTATGGGAGGGTCGGAAATACCCAAGCGCTGTGTTGACTCTCCTATACTATTGATTAGTGGCAGTATGGATGGGCAACCGGTCGCTTAATCAGTAAGTGAGAATTGGGATCCCCCTTCTCAGTATTGCTGCGGGTCCGAGCAGTCATCCCCTACCCACAGGATTGATCGGTGAGAAAAATAGTTAGTCCAACCCCTCTAGCGCTGTAGCCTGAAGATGACCAATAAGACCCTCATCACCAAGGAGAACAGCCAGGGGCAATGCCCTTCTCCTTTTGGGGTCTGTATTCTCTCCATAGTTCTTGTGTTGTCCTGAGATGATGAAGCTTATTTGCCTACATCTTTGTTAAATTCCTCTTTGTGCCTGAGTATTTGGCCTCCCAGCAATTTCCCAAGCAGAACATTTTATTTTTTTTTTAATGTTCTGTCCTGTTGGTCGTGCCAGATGGTTAGAGTTTCTTGTAGAGTTGTGGCAGCACGGGCATCGTGCCAGGCATCAAAAATGGTCTTTAGGGATCTTTGAGTGCCGGGCAGATGTTATGGCACCACCTGCCTTGCCAGCTGTGCTGAGAGGACGGTCACAGAGTAGACATGTCGAGAACGGACCCAAGCAGCACCGCTCCACTTACTATATGTTATGTGAGGGGATGGTTCAAGGATTCTGCTCACTTTACCATTTTATATCCTCTTTTGTTATTTGTTTTTACCAAAGTGAAAACTTGAGGCTAAAAATCCTGATAAAAAATATCCATAAAATAGGTCCTCACTATCAGATAGGTGGAGGTCCAGCTCAGATCAGTGAGCGGGTGCGCAAGGAGTGTGTAACCCATTTGTTGTCTTGTCTTTTACTCCTTTTATTTTTTTTGATCTAGGCTCCACGTCAGATCCATTTGGTGGTTTTGCAGATTTTAATTCTTCCGCTGCTCAGTCCTCCATCTTCCCTGCAACACCAGGTAAGGACATGTACATTAGATAACTGAGGATAAGACGGTGATCACCTACTAATATCACTTGATCAATACAGGATATGTCGTGTATAAACAGGGATCCCACCAGCAGAATAGTGAGTGCAGCTCTGGATACAGGATGCTACTCGATAATACAGGATGTAACTCAGGATCAGTACAGGATTAGTAATGTCATGTATATACACAGTGACTGCACCAGCAGCAGAATAGTGAGTGCAGCTCTGGAGTATAATACAGGATGTAACTCAGGATCAGTACAGGATAAGTAATTTCATGGGGTCCTGAGTTCAGGTCCCACCCAGGTCAACATCTGCAGAGTTTTTATGTTCTCTCCGTGTTTGCATGGGTGTCCTCCGGTTTCCTCCCACACTGCAAAACATACTGGTAGATTGATTAGATTTTGAGCCCCAGGGGGACTGGGACTAATTTGGCAGGATCTGTGCAGCGCTGCGTAATCTGTAGGCACTATATAAATAATCATCATTATTATTATGTCATGTATGTACACAGTGACTGCACCAGCAGAACAGCGAGTGCAGCTCTGGAGTATAATACAGGATGTAAATCCAGAGATGCAGTGTAATATATGTATGCAGAGATATTTTATTTGGAAAAGTTTAAGCTGCGCATTTACTTTCAGGACATATGAGATGTAACCTTGAAAACTAAGTTTTCATTTTACTTTCCAGGCTCCACAGCAACTGGTAATGGGGATTTTGGAGACTGGGGTGCCTTCAGTCAGCCTACAACGGCGCCACCTGTACCGACAAATGATCTGTTTGCAGTTTCACAACAAAGTACCGACTTATTTGCTGCTTCCCATCCGCAACCCACCCCCGCTGCCTCCAACACAACAGACCTCTTTGACCTCATGGGGGGTGCACACGCCACCATGAGCACATCCCAGAGCATGAACCTGTCTATGATGAGCTCTAGTTCTGTGGGGGTGACGCTGCCCATGTCCAGGTCTCAGGTAATGGAGGGGAAAGCTCCTCTGGGTAGCCGGGCATTACATTTTTATGCAATATTAAATACAACATATATATTTTTTCTCAGCCCCTGCAGAACCTCCAGAAGCAAAACACCCTGCCAGCCCATGGGACAGACATGAAGGTTCCAGGAAAATCCCTCCCATCCACCTGGTCCGACCCCAGCGTCAACATCTCCCTGGACAGTCTCCTGCCCGGCATGCAGCCCTGTAAACCATCACAACCTTCTCTAAACGCCATGATGCAGCAACAAAGTAAGTGACTTCTATACCACACAAATCACATCCACCAGGATAGGGGAAGGTTTAAGGACCCTCGATGGTGGGAGCAGGACCTGGTACCGCTGGCCAGGGCCCTGGAGGGGGGGGGGGGGGGCTTACTACCTGTTAAATGTTCACACCCAAATGTGCCACATCCTGGTCCGAGGTCTAGACCTTGACCTTTTGAGGGATTTTCCACTGCTGCCTCTCAGCGGTAACAGGATCCCATGGAACCGTGATCGAGTCCGTTCCATGCACTACCTAGAGACAGGTGTGGCGCCATTTGTGGAAGAAATCGGCCATGTTATTACAACCTCAGGAACACTATGAAGGCTTTCCATTATTTACAGGCTTTGTATTCTGATAATTTCTTCTTCCTTAGATATGCAGCCTATGGGGATGATGCCACAGAGCTTTGCAAATATGAACATCAGTGGATCCCCAGGCATGATGTCCATCCGACCTCAAACCAGCCCTGTTATGCCTGGTCCCATGCCAGCAGCTATGGGCATCCCTAACATGATGACTGGCACTGTGGGCATGGCCGGAATCCCTCCAATGATGAACCAGGGGATGATGGGTATGCCCGCCACCATGGGAATGCCTATGGGATTAGCCCCAGGAGGAATGCCACCCAAACAAGATGCCTTTGCAAACTTTGCCAACTTCAGCAAATAAAAAAGCTTTATCCAGCCGATCCCACACACATCTGGGACATTTGAAGGATTTTCAACCGCACACGTGATGATGGAGTGGGGGGAGGGGGACGGAGGATCGGAAGAGTCTGGTCCTCCAGGAAATGAATATCTTTTATAAATGAATAAAAATGGACTTCAGCCCGGCTGTCTGTAGAGGGGGCGGTGTGGAGGACTCTGCAGCGAGCACCATTGCCTTTATGTACCAGATGGGTTCATGCAGGTACACGTCTGCTATCAGGGTACGTGGCAAGGCGCCTTTTATTTCTTCCCCTTCTTTATTTTAGGTTTCTGAATTAATCGTTCACTTCCACATTCCTAACCTCATGAGGAGTACCTGGTCTCATAATTTTTTTTTCTGTAAAATATTAGAAATGATCTATTTTTCTCCAAAAAGCTGCCTCTAAGCGGTATCCCCGGTAGATCCAGGAGATCACCACAGACCACATGCATGGAGGCTTCCAGACATCTGTATGGGAGAAGCGCTGACTTACAGCTCTGCTTTGCTTTCTTTAACGCTCCTGCATTAGCTGCATGGTTGATCTGCACCAGTTTACACTGCCCCCTGCTGGCTGCAGCACACCTTTATACCAGTGACCCCCATAGTGACACTTGCACTGCTATATCAGCAAATCGCAGTCTTTTCCCTTTATCCTAACCCTTTAAGTGTTTCCAAGACCACAGTTTGCTGTCAGAGAATGGAAACCATTTTTATCGTGTGATACTAGAATAATGGGGAATGGGTTTTTCATTCGCTGAAGGCAGGTGGAGATCTTAAGCTGCGACTCATATGTGTAATGGTCATGGCCTCAGTCGGTTCTATACAAATCCTCACAGTTTATGTAATACTGCGGCTCTCCTGCGGGGGGCACTGCAGCAGAGAAAAAGTTGATGGATAAAAAAAGAATGCAAAAATAAAGTTACACAGGAAGTGGGTTAGTCAGGTGATCACTGGCTCAGTTCTCATTTCCTGTGAGTCTATACATTTTTTTTTTTTTAACCTGTTATGTACCTATCACCAAAATGTGTACCCCCTTTGTTTTACTTCCATCACTTTACAAGAAATCACTTTTTAACCTACCAGATATTCCCATTTTGCGCTGCCTCTGGTCCGTACAGAACCCCCTCTACAAAGCTCAGACCTGATTTTAGATTTTCTATAAATTTTTTTGTGTGTCCCCCCCCCCCTCCCCTTGTACATAAGGCAGCGGGCGGTGTTGGGAATCAGTTATGAGATAAATACAGATCTATATTATTACATGAGGTGAGCTGTCGCTGCCTGCAGATTTATTGGCTTGAAATAAATATGTATTAAAAAAATATAAACTTGTTTTTTTTTTTTTTGTTTTTTTTTTAATTTTCCTGCAAGGAACGGTTCTTGATTTTACAGCAGACGTCCATGGGGGAGGGGAGGGGGTCCTGCCAGCTGTTCTTTGTCCTTACCCTTGTGTTTTTATGGGCATTGATCACCTACCTGTCTCGCTGGCGCTGCAGATGTTTTCCTCCCCCCCCCCCATTAAACCTTGTGACCCGGGCGACTACCTACCTGCCTGCTTCATTCCTTCCGCCGTTTCGCACCAGCATTCACACAGAGAGGAAATAATTACAATTTGGGCAAAGTAATTTTCATAAATAATTTAAGATTGTTTAATGACATCTCGTCGGGGGCTGACGGGCGCAGGGTGCCAGGTCCGAGCGCCGCTTCATCTCCAGCCCTACTAATTAGACCAGAATTCATGGGCTGCAGCTAATGGTGATGGAACGTGATTCACGGCCTGAATAAGAGATGAGACGCCGGGTAATTAGCAGACTGTGGTTTTTAATCTTTCAACAATTCGCTCTGTTTAAATTGGCCTCAAAGAATAGGAGCTTTCAAGTATTGTTACATCAACAGCCCCCACCCTCACCTATTACAGGGGGCCGCAGAGATGGCCACCTCCGTATCACCAGCCAGCTCTGTGATATCCAGCGAGAGCACAATGCAAGATATTATACATGTATGATATATGTATCGTATGCACTGTGTATATGTGTACACTCCAGTATTAACATCTGTAGGGGCATGGACTGGACTAGACCACTGAAGGTATCCTCTGGTATCTGGCACCACCCAGAAGCAATACTTCCTATAAGTTATCTTTATTAGTGAACAACAATAAAAATATACTGAGAAGCATCTCAAAATGGATACAAGAAAGCACGCCAGGTAATACGTCCTAAGATACATGAACTAAATATCCAATATACAGTATAAGAGACCCAGAAATGTAGTAAACAGTACTAGACAGAAGTAGCTATCAAATAATAATGGTGCAGAGCCCTTATGTAACTGACAAGTAACCTGTAGTAATGACAGGGCTCACAGAAGCTAAATCATAAACCGTGACCTGCTGCGATTGAAACGCGCGTCGGGGTGCACGCCAGGTAATGTCATGTCCTCTGTTTGGTCACATTAGCTTCCACTTAGTTTGTACTATTTATATGTGTTTATCACGGTTTATGACTTAGCTTCTGTGACCCCTGACACTTCTACAGGTTACTTGTCAGTTACACCATTATTATTTGATAGCTACTTCTGTCTAGTACTGTTTACTACATTTCTGGGTCTCTTATACTGTATATTGGATATTTAGTTCATGTATGTTAGGACGTATTACCTGGCGTGCTTTCTTGTATCCATTCTGGGATGCTTCTCAGTATATTTTTATATATTTTTATTGTTGTTCACTAATAAAGATTTTCCCTTTTATGTTGTTGCATTGAAGCCTTGTCCTTTCCTCTTGTTTTCTCTTGTTTGGCATTTTGTTGTTCATTATTAAGAGGCCTTCTGTTGGCTACATTGGTCGATATTATTGTCACTAGATCCTACTACCGTTACACTGTGCTTTTTTTGTTTGTTTTTTTTGTATTCCTATAAGTTATGTGTATGTGTGTACACCTATATACACTGTATGGACTCGTCTACTTTATAGCCTCCCACCCCGACCTGTAGGGACACTGACATGGACTAGACCTCTACAGGTATCCTCTAGTATATGTGTATAATCTGCACAGGGTATATATGAGTACACAATTTGCCATAATTTTGAAAATCAATATCTTATAGGTGGAGAATTATATAGACTTACTTTGTGCAGCTGAACTACTAGCAGGAACACTAGCACCACCCTATGGCGGTATTTGATATTGCAGAACCAACTTCTTTACAATCTAGGAGAATGAGATTTATAATTGTAGAAATCTACAGATGTATAAGTGTCTGATGTTTAATTATCAAAGTCATTCCTGCTGTTATGCATTGAAACTCAAAGGTGAACTCAATAGGGAATATTTATTAAGAATGATGTATTATATTACGAGGCGCTGCATGGGGAATGCATTGGGCAATCAGTAAGTGATGTCTTCCTAGGAGCTGCTATCTACAAACTCCATACTGTACCCGTATCATACAACCTCTTGTCATGGATTTATATGGACATTGTAGTGGAGAGTTACATAATGTCCCATCACACTATATTAGAGCCATATGGTGTCCTAGCGGTCCTAACCGTGATGGCAGACCTTTTAGACGCCGAGTGCCCAAACTACATCCAAAACCAAGGTATTTTTCGCAAAGTGCCGATACAACAATTTAAGCAGTAACTTATTACTCTCTGCTCTGTCCCAGGTTTAAATTGTATAGGCACCCGAGGACATCAATACAGTACAAAGAAGGAGAAGAAGTTTGGAATATCATTGTAGCTTCCTTCTAGGGTCCTGTGATGTCTGGGACTGCAAGAGACCTTGAGTCCTGTCTGGGGAACTCTGCTCTGGGGTGATGGTGCGGGTGCCTATAGAGAGGGCTCTGAGTCATTTACTAAGGGCCCGATTCGCGTTTTCCCGGCGTGTTATCTGAATTTTTCAATTTTGCGACGATTTTGCCTGTATTGCCCTGGGGTTTTGGTGCACGCAATCGGATTGTGTCGCATTGGCGCCGCCATGCACGTGATGGAAAGCGGGGGGTGTGGCCATACGAAAACCCGACGGATTCAGAAAAAACGCCGCTTTTTTTTTAAAAAACACGCGCTTACCTTCACACGGCCCAGCTTGGTGAACTCCAGTGCATTCAGCGCAGCAGCGATACCTGGTGGATGTCAGAGGAACTGCCTTAGTGAATCGCCGGAAAACCTGAATCCACCGCAGAGAACGCGCCGCTGGATCGCGAATGGACCGGGTAAGTAAATCTGCCCCAATGTCTTTTAATTCTGTACTGTTGTGGATATGTATAGCTATCATGGGAATATATGACAAGCTCGATCACCCCATATGATGCTGCCCATGCTATATAGACTTGTAGGGACCCCATGTGCCACAGCCATACAAATTCATGCTGTTCAGACTACAATCCTATACCATACCTGCGTCATACAAACCCCTGCTCATGTATATACGTGGCTTATTATAGGGTGATATGACAAGTTCTATCAACCCATATCCTATTCTCCGTGTTATATGGATTTGCAGGGTCTCCATGTGCCACCGCCATACAAGGGTCTTCTCATTCATTCTCACACAATCCCCAATGTAATGGGGGGAAGATATGACGAGTCCTCTCTTCTATCATGGTATATGATGTGCTATATGGATTTGCTAGGACTCCATGATACGACCCCCGCACTCCAATTACCTATAACCTCCTCCGTCACAACTTCAGATCCACAATAAGTTAGTGAACGTCTTGAAAGTTCCTTGTGTTTGGTGAAGACCCTATTACCGGGGAAGGTGCCAGGTGCGCAATTAACATTTTTTTTTTTCTAATTTGACCACAATTACTTCTGTGTCAGGAGAAAAGAAATAGTTTGCGTTTGCATATCTCTGCCTGGCATCTGGGCTGCGCACAACAGCTGGCGAGCTAATGAATATGCATCTGCCTAAGAGCCTGCAGTTCATTAATAAACCAGTAGATGGAAGGGAAGAATTGTGCTCATCAGCTGCGGAGGAGATGAGAGGCGGCGAGCTGTGAAGTGTTACTGTCACACACAATCCTGTTACTCCAGTAACTTCAGCCATCCGACACACACAACGAAAAGTTCTGGAAGACGCTCCAAAAACAATGGAGTCACCACCATGAATCGGAACCTGCAGCTGATCCAGCTCTATGCTGCAATACCATACACTGCCCATGGTCAGGGGTGGCGCTCTTACTATGCCCTTTCTCCCTCATCTCATGTGATTAGTTTACTACAGAAAGTCCTTATACAGAGGTAGATTCCCTTGTAAAATAGTAGCAGAAAAATAGTTTTAGATTTCCCTGCAATGGAATATGAATATACTACTGCTATGTTATGCCTGAGACACGGTGCAACTACACACAGCACAGCAGCTACTAAGAGGGCCCAAATAATGAGTGAAAAAAAGTGTATGTAATAGGGCCCTTTAATAGGTTTTACTTTTTGCAAACCATGACATCTTCAATACACTATACCAAAATATGACACATTTAACACACTGTGTATATTATCGCTGTACTGTGACATCACTGTGTGTGTTATCCTGTACTGTGACATCACTGTGTGCATTATCCCTGTACTGTGACATCACTGTGTGTGTTATCCTGTACTGTGACATCACTGTGTGCATTATCCCTGTACTGTGACATCACTGTGTGTATTATCTCTGTACTGTGACATCGCTGTGTGTATTCTCCCTGTACTGTGACATCACTGTGTGTATTATCTCTGTACTGTGACATCACTGTGTATATTATCGCTGTACTGTGACATCACTGTGTGTGTTATCCTGTACTGTGACATCACTGTGTGCATTATCCCTGTACTGTGACATCACTGTGTGTGTTATCCTGTACTGTGACATCACTGTGTGCATTATCCCTGTACTGTGACATCACTGTGTGTATTATCTCTGTACTGTGACATCGCTGTGTGTATTCTCCCTGTACTGTGACATCACTGTGTGTGTTATCCTGTACTGTGACATCACTGTGTGTATTATCCCTGTACTGTGACATCACTGTGTGTGTTATCCTGTACTGTGACATCACTGTGTGCATTATCCATGTACTGTGACATCACTGTGTGTGTTATCCTGTACTGTGACATCAGTGTGTAATATCCCTGTACTGTGACATCACTGTGTGTGTTATCCTGTACTGTGACATCACTGTGTGTATTATCCCTGTACTGTGACATCACTGTGTGTATTATCCCTGTACTGTGACATCGCTGTGTGTTATTCCTGTACTGTGACATCACTGTGTATATTATCTCTGTACTGTGACATCACTGTGTGTATTATCCCTGTACTGTGACATCACTGTATGTATTATCTCTGTACTGTGACATCACTGTGTGTATTATCCTGTACTGTGACATCGCTGTGTGTATTATCCCTGTACTGTGACATCACTGTATGTATTATCTCTGTACTGTGACATCACTGTGTGTATTATCCTGTACTGTGACATCACTGTGTGTATTATCCCTGTACTGTGACATCACTGTGTGTATTATCCCCGTACTGTGACATCACTGTGTGTATTATCCCTGTACTGTGACATCACTGTGTGTATTATCCCCGTACTGTGACATCACTGTATGTATTATCTCTGTACTGTGACATCACTGTGTGTATTATCCCTGTACTGTGACATCGCTGTGTGTATTATCCCCGTACTGTGACATCACTGTGTGTATTATCCCTGTACTGTGACATCACTGTGTGTATTATCCCCGTACTGTGACATCACTGTATGTATTATCTCTGTACTGTGACATCACTGTGTGTATTATCCCTGTACTGTGACATCGTTGTGTGTATTATCCCCGTACTGTGACATCGCTGTGTGTATTATCCCCGTACTGTGACATCATTGTATGTATTATCTCTGTACTGTGACATCACTGTGTGTATTATCTCTGTCCTGGGACATCACTGTGTGTATTGTCCCTGTACTGTGACATCACTGTGTGTATTATCCCTGTACTGTGACATCGCTGTGTGTATTATCTCTGTCCTGGGACATCACTGTGTGTATTGTCCCTGTACTTTGACATCACTGTGTGTATTATCCCCGTACTGTGACATCGCTGTGTGTGTTATCCCCGTACTGTGACATCACTGTGTGTGTTATCCCTCTACTGTGACATCGCTGTGTGCATTATCCCTGTACGGTGACATCACTGTGTGTATTATCCCTGTACTGTGACATCGCTGTATGTATTATCCCTGTACTGTGACATCACTGTGTGTATTTTCCCTGTACTGTGACATCTCTGTGTATTATCCCCGTACTGTGACATCGCTGTGTGCATTATCCCTGTACTGTGACATCACTGTGTGTATTATCTCTGTACCGTGACATCACTGTGTGTATTATCCCTGTACTGTGACATCACTGTGTGTATTATCCCTGCACTGTGACATCACTGTGTGTATTATCCCTGTACTGCAACATCACTGTGTGTATTATCCCTGTACTGTGACATCACTGTGTGTATTATCCCCGTACCGTGACATCGCTGTGTGTATTATCCCCGTACCGTGACATCGCTGTGTGTATTATCCCCGTACCGTGACATCGCTGTGTGTATTATCCCCGTACCGTGACATCGCTGTGTGTATTATCCCCGTACTGTGACATCACTGTGTGTATTACCCCTGTACTGTGACATCACTGTGTGTATTATCCTGTACTGTGACATCACTGTGTGTATTATCCCTGTATACTGTGACATCACTGTGTGTATTATCCTGTACTGTGACATCACTGTGTGTATTATCCCTGTACTGTGACATCACTGTGTGTATTATCCCTGTATACTGTGACATCACTGTGTGTATTATCCTGTACTGTGACATCACTGTGTGTATTATCCATGTACTGTGACATCACTGTATTATCCCTGTACTGTGACATCACTGTGTGTATTATCCCTGTACTGTGACATCACTGTGTGTATTATCCCTGTACTGTGACATCACTGTGTGTATTATCCCTGTACTGTGACATCACTGTGTGTATTATCCCTGTACTGTGACATGACTGTGTGTTACTTCTGACCTTATTCCAAATGACCAGCTCAGCTCTGCTACATCTATGAACAATACAATGTTTCTGTCTCTGTTCTGTGACTGTGTAACCAAATATCAACAAAGCAGTTGTCCTTTGCCACCTCCGATCCCATGCTGCCCCCAGGCTCATATCTCTGTGCCAGGATTGATTACTCGTGTCTGATGACATTAGCACAGGCAGCGGCCGCTGACCACACACAGACCAATGGCTTGCGTCTCCTGGTGGCCTTTTCCTCAGTTCTTCTTCTTCCTTAATTAGGAGACAAGACAAGATGAACGTCCGCTCCCCCGATGCTGCTCCGCAGCCAGAATACTGATCACCCTTTGTCCGCCAGTGACCTAATTAGTTAATAAAGTAATTGAATATTAAAAAGGATGTTGCAAGTGATTAAAATGTAAGGGGGCGCTCCGAACATTATTAAATCCATAAATCATGTATCAGCCTGTTCATTTACATACGCCGGCTGCCATGTAATGTTCCCGCTCCTCTCCAATTAGTCTGGAGCACAATGTGTGGAGAGGGGCTGACGAAAAATACATCGCAAGCGGCGGCCGGAGCGCAGGTACAACATCCGCAGCTCCCAACGCAAGAAATGAGGACGATTTGTAGGATTTTAGTCAAAGCGAAGCTTGAAAATTCACTTACCACAGCTCTACTAGGAGGTCCTAAGGAAAGCTGTAATACTCTGTGTACAGAGCTCCCCCTAGTGGTGGCTTTGTGTAACCAGAGTTTATCACCGAGCTGTGGAGAAGCAAGAAATACCAACAAATAAACGTAATCTGCACCCGAGAGTCCGAAATAGCTTTATTCTCCAAAAATATACATCTTATATATAACAACTGGTCCAGTGCAGTTCACCGTGAACCAAAATGTGGAATATGGAAGAAATATGATCATGTAGTATCACTGCTCCACAGTATAAGTCAGCGCCATAGTGCAAATCAAGCAGATGATCGATGGGTGTGAAGGAGGGTGTATGTTGCAAATTACTGTATACCCATAAGCGACCACTAGGGGGAGCTGTAGCACTAGCAGTATACAGAAGGCTCCCTCTAGTGGTGGCTGCAGGAAGCTAGAATATTGACATTCAGTTCTGTGTTAATGCAGGAGGATTTCCATCAATTCTCATTATTGGTTTATCACTATTCAACACCCATATGGCACCCATCGTTCGTGCACCCCTTAAAGCGAATAAGAGCTTTGCTGCAGTACCCAGACACAGCCACTGTACCGTAGACAGAGACTTCTACTTTCAGATTAGTGAGCGCTAAGCCACCGATAGTGGTGGTGCATGGTACTGCAGCTGTGTCCTCAATGATGCAGGCAGTGCACAATACTATGAAGATAGAGTCGCATTCTCATTGAAAAAGGGTTATAGGTCGTACACATAGCTGACTGGCGGGGGGGGGAACCCAAACTTTCAGCAACCTCAGTCTCAGACCCCCCACGGAGATCCCAATTCATTGGAGATTCCTACTGAAGAGCAAATTCACCATCCAGCTGCTGTTCCTATCGTGTTCTAGTAACGAGGTAGATGAAGGGGCAGACACATTTGGCTACAAGGGATGGATATTTAAGTACTGGATACTCCCAAAAATATAATTTTGAGGAGCACACATGACCAGCACCCCCAGGGTGACTACAGGGGGGTGACAAGGAAGTGAAAAGGTGGGGGGGAGGGTTTGCAGCCACATGGGTAGTGATGAGGGGGATGGAGGAGTGACCACAGGAGGAGTGACGGGGGGGGGGGGGGGGGGCACGAAGGGGTGACAGGTGGCGATGCTGTAACTAATCTTCAGGTGTGAATATACCCAAAGTTGGGTTTAGAACATCATTCTGAATACTTATGGGGGGTCCTGGAAGAGGTTTGCACATCCCCAGCTTCATTGTGTCCTGCTATAAATGTATCTTGCAGAGCAGTGGCGCCCCCTCAGGTTACGTTGCGCTATAAGAAATTGCTCCAATCACTCCATTAAATACACCCGGCAAAATGGCTGCCTTTTCGGTCCACATACCCGAACGTCTCGGATAATCCTGGACCCGATAAACGGTGATGTGACTGCGTCCTCCTCAGGAGCCGTATATTTCCACATCTATAAGATGTGACACTAGTGACCTCACTTCTATGGGATCCCCTGACACCCGGGTCATTCGGGGACGTGCACCAATAAGACGCTTTCTCCTCGGATGAACACCTGCTTCATGTGCCGGGTGAACACCTGCTGATAGTCCACCTTCTCCTTCCGCCGCCTCGTCCGCTGTCGGGTTGTCCTGTCTCCCTTCTGTCTGTGGTCCGGCTCACCGGCGCCCTCTCCTGGCTGCTGAGCGGCTTTCCTGGGATCTCTGCTGCTGGACCTCGTCCTGTCCTTGTCCTGACCCGGATCGGGGGGAGGCAGCGCCAGACTCTGTGATGGTTCTGTAGAGGACTGGGCTCCCGACTCCTGGAGTTTCAGCCGATCAAATAACTGGAAAATACGGAATAAAAACTCAATATAAGATTCTTCTACCCCAATAACCTGTCGGAAATGTCAGATTTAACCCCTTGTAGGTTTACACAATGACATTTTTGGCTACATGTAACTTATCGATTAGATTTTTTTTTTGACTCTTGGCTAGAAATTAGAACAAAAAAAAACAAAAAAAACTGTTATTGTCTTTTCACATATCAAATTCTGCCTTGTTTTCTGTGCTGAAAAAAAACAATTTGTCTTTAGTTTTAGGGGAGATATCATTAATCCGACACATAATAGAATTTTTGGGGAGGTTTTCCAGCTTTGTGATAATAATATCACTTTATACATAAAATGTTTCTTTGTCGCCTTTTCGAGACACAACAAATTTTCATTTTCATGCAAGGACTTGTTTTTTGTGGAGCGAGTTGTACTTTTTATTGGTTCTACTTGATGCTACGTATGACCCACAAACGCATGGGGGAGAGCCATGGGATGAAGTGGGAGATCCTGTCCTCAGCCTGCTATGGCTCATAGATGGAAGACTCCATAGTACGATGGTGATAATAGGATACACTGACATCACTAATGACAAAGTGCCGGCCTATCCCAGTGACACCCCCATATATGAGCCCCCCTGTATATATAGTATAAACCTCATTACCCGGGTCAGCGTCAGCTGCGGCTCATTGTAGAAGGCTTTTCCGAGGACGGGCTTCCGGTACGTCTCATCCACATCCACCATTGCCTAATAAGTAATAGGAAATAAGAAGCAGATAATATAATATTATAGATCCCGGGGGGATTCCCGCCGCTCCCCCTGCACTCACCATGTTCCAGCATTTGTCAAAGGCGACAATGAATCCGGAGCAGACCCCGCGCAGACCCTTGAACGTGCGGATGTGGACGTTGACCTTCAGACGTTCCTGTATACAACGATAGAGACGTCCCACTGGGCTGCCCTCATGTACTGCAGAAGAAGACAGGAGGGATTATAGGCCCGGACCCCAAACCTTCATTCACATTGTGTCTCCTGCCATAGTGTGTAAGGTAGACAGAACCGCCAAGGCGGCGCTACACTAGCACTTTAAAATAAGTAGTAATGTGTATGGCACCTATAGAAGGTATGTATCGTGCAAGATCAGACCATAAAGTCCATCCTGGCATCTGTTACCATTAGAGACGAGTGGACCCAAATTTTAGGTTTGGGTCCAGGTGCGTGACCTGGACAAGGCTGGTAGGCCGGGGCGTCATTATGCCGGGTTGGCTGCGAGTTCAGCAAAATAAGGCCCCTATATACTAGCAATGGCTGACCTTGGCCTAGTGAGGAAAGCCCTGGCCAACCACAGCCACTGCTAGTCTGAAGGAGCAGCTGCACGGCTGCCATTAGGGCAATACGTTTGGGTCATGATGGACGTACCCGAACCTGAAGCCCGGGCCCGCTCATCTCTAGTTACCATGGAGTCACATAGGTCTGTAAAGCAGCTGTATACAGAGAACATGAACACCAGGATCTGACCCTGGCACCTCCAACTCCAAGGATGAGGGGCTGCAGATCTGATTTACGACTGGTTATCATTGGGGGACCCTGTTTTTGGACCCTTTACTGCATGTCTGCAGTAAATCCCTGTTCTCCAATTGGTCATACTTATTTAGATTTTTTTATTTTACCTCCTATCCTCAGGATAGGGGGTCCGACTGCTGGGACTCCCACCGATCATGAGAAAAGATTGCAGTGATCCACAGAACAGGTGACCCCTTCTCTTATTGATGGAGCAGTAGGTTGTATGCTCAACGCATTCAATACTATGGGAGCGTCAGAAATTGCAGTGATTGCGATTGTCCTAGATACCGGAGCGCTGTGCTCAGCAATTTTCAATACTCCCATAGTATTGAATAGAGTGACACGATACACAGTCCACCCATTAGTGAGCACGGGACCATCAATCTCACGACTGGTTTGGATCCAAAACAATCACATTGTTATATCTCTATATAATCAAACTTATATTTAACACCCAATGTTAAAGGTTTTCTCCATTATCCCTATCCACGCCATAGGGGGTGACAGACTGATTCCCATTTGAGGACCCCTAATTCTAAGAATGAATGGACCACATAATCTTCTAGGCTTCCCCTTCAAGCAGCTGGGAATGGGACCCCTGTTCCTGCTAATATTGGGGGTCCCAGCAGCATAGTCGTAGTGGATCTCTCCCTTTTTTAGGTGAAATCCTCTGCACCAGAATCATGAGGACAGTCTGTGGCGGCCCCCCAGGGATAACAGGCGGATGAAGTGGGTGCTGTCTGCACCTCCCCTTAAACTGGGCAGCCTGATACTATCACACAGATAATAATAGCCCTCTGCAGGAGGACCACAAGTCCCAGCACAGCTCCAGGACCTGCAGCGCCCCCGGGTGTAGAGGCAGGGACTCACAGGGCATCCGGGTGAGCACGTTTTTGGGGGCCCTCCTGCCTCTCCTCGGGGGTCTCCTCTCCTCAGTCTCGTCCACCGGCAGCATCATTCTTTTCAGCCTCTCCACCCGCTCCGGGTCTGGCGCCGGCTTGCGCCCCTTCTTCTCCTTCTTTCCGGGGGCTCCCTGTGCCCGGCCCCTGGAGCGCCCCCCGCCCCGCAGGAAGCTCTCATACTCGGCGAGGTTGTTGAAGCAGCGCACGTCCGGGAAGGGCAGCGGAGTGGACGGAGAGTAGAGGGCGAGCAGCGGGTCAAACGCCTCCGAGGTGACATCCAGACTGCACGCCGCCGCCACCTCTTCCTGGGCCATGGCACCACGTGACGAGCCGGCCTCCCCGGCCTGGGAATCCCGCCGCCGCTGCTCTGCCATGTGTGTAGTACCGGAAAAGCACCACGAGATGGCGGCAGCGGCGCACTACTGATCTGTGCGCTCTGCTGCTGTGTGTGTAGTACCGGAATAGCACCACCAGATGGCGGCAGCGGCGCACTACTGATCTGTGCGCTCTGCTGCTGTGTGTGTAGTACCGGAATAGCACCACCAGATGGCGACAGCGGCGCACTACTGATCTGTGCGTTGCTCTGCCATGTGTGTAGCAACCACTAGATGGCGGTAGCGTTCCACTGCTCATCCGTAAGATGCTCCGCCAAGTGTGTGTAGTACCGAAATAACACCGCTAGATGGCGGCAGCACTGTACTTTTGAGCTGTGTCGTTTGTATAGTACTACGATAATACCACTAGATGGCGGCTGTGGACCGATGCGATGTCATGTGTGTAATACTGCTATAACACCGATGGCGGCAGTGCTTCAATATAGACGTGTGTGATGCTCTGCCACATGTAAAGTACTTCAAATAGTCCGCTAGATGGCGGCAACGCCCCACTGCTGATCTGTGCGCTGCTCCGCTATGTTTATAGTACTGCCAGAAGTCCACTAGATGGCAGCAGCACAGCAAACTAATTCGGTGCGCTATTTTGCCGTGTGTGTAGTACTGCAATAACTCCACCAGATGGCGCTCCACTACTGATCAGTGCGATGCTCTGCCCCCATTCACATGTGTGCGTCTTACCAACAATAGTTGATTATTGTTATAGCGATAATAATTAAATACTTAAAGTGACTCATGGCCACCCAAACCACCCACCAAATTTTATACTGAGAAGTTCTATCACCCATGAAATCTCTGTACGTCCATTCCTGCTCTCAATACACATGTATACAAGAGCCATTTCAGGACCTTTGAAGGTCCTCAGGATCGATCGGAGGCCCTTGCCATTGGCTGCCATAGTATTCGAAGCCGGGTGCTTTCCGGCACACGCCACATTTAGGCCGCTCATCTCTCACAGCGGCACCAGCGACCGGAGACACAGGATCAGGAGAGGCGATTTTTTTTTTTGCCTTAATAAAATATGGGGAGGGGAGGGGCCTTACTAAAATATGGAGTAGAGGGAGGGCCTTAATAAAATATGGAGCGGAGGGGGGGCCTTAATAAAATATGGAGCAGAGAGAGGGCCTTAATAAAATATGGAGAGGGAGGGCCTTAATAAAATATGGAGCGGAGGGGGGGCCTTACTAAAATATGGAGTAGAGGGAGGGCCTTACTAAAATATGGAGTAGAGGGAGGGCCTTACTAAAATATGGAGTAGAGGGAGGGCCTTAATAAAATATGGAGAGGGAGGGCCTTAATAAAATATGGAGTAGAGGGAGGGCCTTAATAAAATATGGAGGGGAGGGGGGGCCTTAATAAAATATGGAGCAGAGGGGGGGCCTTAATAAAATAGGGAGGGGAGGGAGGGCCTTAATAAAATATGAAGGGGAGGGAGGGCCTTAATAAAATATGGAGGGGAGGGGGGCCTTAATAAAATATGGAGAGGGAGGGCCTTAATAAAATATGGAGGGGAGGGGGGGCCTTAATAAAATAGGGAGGGGAGGGGGGGCCTTAATAAAATAGGGAGGGGAGGGAGGGCCTTAATAAAATATGGAGGGGAGGGGGGGCCTTAATAAAATATGGAGAGGGAGGGCCTTAATAAAATATGGAGGGGAGGGGGGGCCTTAATAAAATATGGAGAGGGAGGGCCTTAATAAAATATGGAGGGGAGGGGGGGGCCTTAATAAAATATGGAGAGGGAGGGCCTTAATAAAATATGGAGGGGAGGGGGGGCCTTAATAAAATATGGAGAGGGAGGGCCTTAATAAAATATGGAGGGGAGGGGGGGCCTTAATAAAATATGGCGGGGAGGGGGGGCCTTAATAAAATAGGGAGGGGAGGGGGGGCCTTAATAAAATATGGAGAGGGAGGGCCTTAATAAAATATGGAGGGGAGGGGGGGCCTTAATAAAATATGGCGGGGAGGGGGGGCCTTAATAAAATAGGGAGGGGAGGGGGGGCCTTAATAAAATATGGCGGGGAGGGGGGGCCTTAATAAAATATGGCGGGGAGGGGGGGCCTTAATAAAATAGGGAGGGGAGGGGGGGCCTTAATAAAATATGGAGAGGGAGGGCCTTAATAAAATATGGAGGGGAGGGGGGGCCTTAATAAAATATGGCGGGGAGGGGGGGGCCTTAATAAAATAGGGAGGGGAGGGGGGGCCTTAATAAAATATGGCGGGGAGGGGGGGCCTTAATAAAATATGGAGAGGGAGGGCCTTAATAAAATATGGAGGGGAGGGGGGGCCTTAATAAAATAGGGAGGGGAGGGGGGGCCTTAATAAAATAGGGAGGGGAGGGAGGGCCTTAATAAAATATGGAGGGGAGGGGGGGCCTTAATAAAATATGGAGAGGGAGGGCCTTAATAAAATATGGAGGGGAGGGGGGGGCCTTAATAAAATATGGAGAGGGAGGGCCTTAATAAAATATGGAGGGGAGGGGGGGCCTTAATAAAATATGGAGAGGGAGGGCCTTAATAAAATATGGAGGGGAGGGGGGGGCCTTAATAAAATATGGAGAGGGAGGGCCTTAATAAAATATGGAGGGGAGGGGGGGCCTTAATAAAATATGGAGAGGGAGGGCCTTAATAAAATATGGAGGGGAGGGGGGGCCTTAATAAAATATGGCGGGGAGGGGGGGCCTTAATAAAATAGGGAGGGGAGGGGGGGCCTTAATAAAATATGGAGAGGGAGGGCCTTAATAAAATATGGAGGGGAGGGGGGGCCTTAATAAAATATGGCGGGGAGGGGGGGCCTTAATAAAATAGGGAGGGGAGGGGGGCCTTAATAAAATATGGCGGGGAGGGGGGGCCTTAATAAAATATGGCGGGGAGGGGGGGCCTTAATAAAATAGGGAGGGGAGGGGGGGCCTTAATAAAATATGGAGAGGGAGGGCCTTAATAAAATATGGAGGGGAGGGGGGGCCTTAATAAAATATGGCGGGGAGGGGGGGCCTTAATAAAATAGGGAGGGGAGGGGGGGCCTTAATAAAATATGGAGGGGAGGGGGGGGCCTTAATAAATTATGGAGGGGAGGGGGATAAAATATGCATGGGGTGGGAATGGCAGTGTGTATGAGGGGAGTCTTAAAATATGGAGGGGGGGTGGCAGTGTGTATGGGGGCCTTATTAAAATCTGGAGGGGGGCAAGGTGTATGACATTGTTTTATCCAGGTGACATTGGTATTTTTAGGGGCGCAGTGCGGGGGATCTGCTTCCCAGAGCTGAACACATCTGCCAGAAAATTCTGCAACCAGATTTTACAACGATTCTGGATGTGACGGAGAAGACAAGTCACCTGTGAGTACTAGATGCTACTTCTTCCTGTGTCAGATCAGTGTGACTAACCTTCCAGTGTGAGACAGCTCCCAGAGTATGCACTGTTATATCTATAGGGGCAGAGAGCCAGGGGTGACGCCAGAGTAGGGTTATTGTCATCAGTTCTTATAAAGTTCTTATACTCAAACACTATTATCACAGAAAGGACGGTGAACACAACATTGTAAATTCATTAAATATCTTTATTCAATTTCCGATCATTTGTTCATGTGTGAATGGCGTCCTGTAAACTGCAGAGAACATATACAAAATAAATCACTTACAGAAAGGAAAACATAAAAAAAGGTAAAAAAAAAACAATATGACATTAAAAATCGCCTCTCCTCCCAGGGGTCCATACCTGGTGGAGGGTCCTTACACTATGGAACATGTCCTACACATCCATAATGACTTCCTATAAAGATCTTCCTTCTATACAAATGTCACCATCTTTATTAAAAACACAGATAACACAATACATTCAGAAAAGAATGTTTGCAACATAAAACCTTTATGAGACTCCATTATTATACTCATCGTAATACACGAGGCCCATAGGACCTCAATAGTGCAAACCGCATAACTGTAGGTGTGAACAGGTCCTAGACATGAAGGCCGCGCTACCAGCACCGTTTCTGGTTGACATCTGGCGGCTGAGAGACCCAGCTCTGTCACATTTTTAACAATAAAATAAACATCAAATTCCTAAAAAATGAACACAAATATCAATAACACCCGACCTCCAGGGTCTAAACCTTGTGCAAAAAAAAAAAAAATACCCGGTAAAAAAACACAAATATTTTTTCATCTTCAGCTACATAAAATATACTGTATATAGGAGACGTACTGTGTATAGGGGTCCCGCATACACAGAGCGATTGTCTTATCCGTTTACATGCATAGTGATACTACAACTCCCAAGATGACATGCTGGGAGTTGTAGTTTCCAGACAGCTAAATGCAGTTTGACTATGGGGCACATTTACTTACCCGGTCCAGTCGCGATCCAGCGGTGCGTTCTCCGACACTGATTCGGGTTCAGCAGGGATTTACGGTCGTGTGCCCGATGTCCACTAGGTGTCGCTGCTGTGCTGAAGTCCGCCGGAATTCACTTCCTCCGTCTCGGTGTAGGTGAGTGCTATTTTTGCGACACAATTTAAAAAAAAAAAAATGCTGCGGTTTTTCCGAATCCGTCAGGTTTTCTGACAGCCACGCCCCCCGATTTCTGTCGCGTGAAAGCTGCGGCGCCAATGCGCCACAATCTGATCACGTGCGGCAAAATCCCAGGGCAATTTGGCGCAAATGGAAAAAATTCGGGAAACCTGACGAAAATGCGCGATTCGGACCCTTAGTAAATGAGCCCCTTAAAGTCTATTTTCTGTACAAGTCCATTAAAAAAGGGTGAAAGTCATGAAGGAAAACACTGGTTTCTTATTCAACAACAGCGCCACCCTTACCCATAGGTTGTATTGGGTACTACTGGTCTATGACCAGAATTAACATTGGGGGAGGAGTTGAAGAAGTCAATAATCGCTCTGTGTAAATCGGGGCTTGGGATATTACTGTACAATAGTGATTTGTAGCTCCTCAGCTGCCATGGCATGCTGGGAGTTGTAGTTGTTCTAGAAGGCACAGTTCTTTATAGGCTCCCCCATACATGATTGGCGCAGTGTGCATGTGTTTTCGGGTGAGAGAAGGGAATAAATCACTGCTAGACACCACTGGTGGGATAATAAAAGATGGAACATATGAAGAGTCATCATGTCCAATCCTTGTCCCCTGTCATACACAGTTACTTATCCAGTCCTGACAAAATTTGTAGTTTACCTAACTTCTATCCACACTGTGTGACGAGACTGCGTATGTAAGCCGAGCATTTACATATAGAACTATTCTACATAAAAAACTATCAATCCTGAGTTACAGCCTGTATTACAGCCCACAGCTGCATTCACCATTCTGCAGGCTTCAGAGCTGAAATCTCCCATCTTCCCCCAGAATTCAGCATACGACAGACATTACCATTATCCAAGCTCTGACAATCTTGTCAACTGCTTTCTATACCAAGAAGTAAGAGTTCTCATTACGGAGACTGACAATTAAGGCCACCGTGTAGGCGTGTGGAGTCTTATAGCCATGGATGCTACACTAGGGGGATTCTGGGAAAATATGCAAAGTTTTCCAGGACGGGATAAGGAAAATCCATGCCTCTTTTAGTACCTTCTATACCAAAAAGCAGAAGTGTGAATGCAGCTCTGGAGCATCAAACATTATATAAAATGATAATGAATAATACCTATATCATGGTAATAATATATGGACATACCCTTTAAGTCAAAAGTCCCCTTTATAGTATTATTACCCAGTGGGTAGATTATGGATACAGAAATTAGCAGATTTCATTGCCTGAGATTATTTTTTACTAATTCCTGGTCTCTATATTCTACTCTAGACAAAGGTTGCCCTATTTTAACCTTCCATGGTCTATTGTTTCCTGTTATCAGCCATTTCAGTTGGGGAACAGTCAGACTGCGGTGTTCTCCTGTGGGATTACGGATAGGAAGACCAGCCCCCATTACTACTATATCTCACATATTTCCAGTTCCGAGATCCTTGAGGATCATTTATACACATACAGTCTGAGTGATGCTGGCAGCTTGTCCTGTAACGCTGCATTACCATACCCCGCCATCTTGCATCGGAGGGCGCCTCTAATCTGTATACTTTGTCTTGTCTCCTATTCATCTCCTCTTCATTCTTTGGCCGCAAGCCTCGTCCGGCTTGGGGGGACCGGTGGAGTCTTTCTAGGGGGCTGTAAAGCCTAAAAATGAGAACAACATTCAGATAAGTCACTTGTGATTTTGATGTTTGCTGATACATTACAATGATCTCTACACTTCTATAAGATCAATTCTGTTTAGTTTAAATGGAAATCTCCCTTCTACACAGATACAGAGCACCAAATCTTCTGCTTACTTTCAAACGGATGGTAAAATTATGTCTAAATGCAGCCACCACCAGGGGGAGCTTGCAGCATCACATATAGATTAGTGAAGTTTTTAGTCACCATTGAGCTCAATATTAGGGAGTTCTTCCAGAAATGACATTCCTCCACTGTACTAACACTGTCTAACCACATGAGCTCCCAGCATTCACCCGAGCAAAAGTTCCATATGCCACAAGTGTGCTACCCATAATACACACTAAAGTTGACTTAGAGGGATGTTTCACTATCTGTCCACATTTTTCAGTGATTCACTAAGGTAGTGCGCCCGATGTCCACCAGGTGTCGCTGCTGGGCTGAAGTCCGTCGGAGTTCACTGGAGTTCACGATCCGTTGCTGGGTGCAGGTAAGCGCATGTCAAGCGACACTTTTTAAAAAAAAAATACGGCGGGTTTTCAAAATCCGTTGTTTTTTCTGACGGCCACGCCCCTCGATTTCAGTCGTGTGCATGCCGGCACCGATACGCCACAATCCGATCGCGTGCACCAGATACCCGGGGCAATTCGGGGAAAATCTGCGAAAAACTGTAATATTCGGGCCCTTAGTAACTTACCCATCCGACAGAGTTCACCGAAAGTGCTTGTCGGATCAATTTGCTGTGATTCACTAAGATCGTTCACCGCTCAGGTCCGCCGGAGTTCACCTTCCTGTTCCCGGTGCATGTAAGTGCATTGTTTTGCGACACAATTTGAAAGTTAAATCCCGTGCCCAGTCCGAATCAGTCCGATCGTCCAACGGCACAACCCCCAATTTGTGAAGCATGGAAGCCAGCGCCGCTGCACCAACAAATGATTGCGTGTGACACAATCCCAGCTAAATACCTGTCCAAGCCATGCAATCCCCAAAAAATGTGCAAAGTCTGACGAAAGTGTGATCCGCGACCCTTAGTAAATGAGCCCCATTGTCTTCCTATAGGTTGTGTCTGGTATTAAAACTCAGTTACACTGACGTAAAAACTGCAAAACCACATACAACCAGTAGACAAGTCTGATCTGGACAACCCCTTTAAATGTTATATAAATCTGCAGTAAACTGATGTTTGATCTATATTACACTAGAATTTTTACCTTAGCGGGCGGCTGAGTAGGAGGTGGTGGTGGTGGTCTGGTTGGTGGGGGGATTCTCATATGATGAGTATTCTTTATAGTTGGACCCTCTGGCTGCTTATGGACTGGATGGTGACCCGGCTGATGCCTTTGTACTTCTGTTCTGTTACCGGTCTGGAAATTGACTGGACTTTTCGGGAACTGCAAAAATACATTATTTTTTATAGCTGATTAGAACATATTCACACTATGGAAGCTCATTCATATTACCATGATACGTGGCATAATATAAACACAATCTTAATGTAGAGATCGTCTCTTTCAGACCAAACATCTTTAGAACCCAGGAACTTACCATTTGGATGTGAGGTTTCGGTCTTGATGTTGAATCAAGTCTTGGTTTCTCCCCACTTTCACTAATAAAATATAAAGATAAAATGAAATATGTAATAATAAATGAAAAATAAAACATAGTCATAGATGTGAGTTTATGTTATGGATTAGGGTTAATGCAGGATAGCCCTAAAGTGGCCTTTTTAATGCTCACAGTGCCATACATTGCATAGTGGTTGTGCTTGGTATTGCAGCTCATCCTCATTCATCCTCATGAAGTGGACTGAGCTGAAACCTTTCCATGTGACCTGGGAGGTGGAAGTAGGGCGCTATAGATTAAGACGAGTAATTGGTGGAGGATGCAGTTGTTGAAGCCCCATTGATCAGATATTGATGACTTATCCTGGGGAAAAGGCATCAACATTTTGGGCATATTCTGATCAGTCTTCTAAACTCCACCATCCACTGTTGATTTCAGTTTCACAAGGAACCCCCTCAGCCCATTATCCTGGAGCTGCTGACAGTCATGATCCAGGACTGACACTTCTATGGCATTCAGCAGGAAAGACTAGTTCGGGATCATCCTATATATGTAGGGATCATCCTGTAATACCATGCCTACCTCTTATGCACTGGTCCCGCTACATGAACGCTGTCCGCAGAACACTGAAGAAGTTTCTTTAAGCACCCGTGTTTGTGGAGGTATACGGACAGCATCACTATAATCCCAGCGAGTAACGACAGAGCAAGGAAGATCCAGAAGACCACAGACTGGGATTCTAGAAAAAAATGTAGTAAAATCAGATGCAGTTATCAGGATACCAGTTAATCCCAATGTAATCAGAAGAAAATTGAAGGCTTGGAGAACTTACCATCTGCAGGCACTGGTCCACTGTCTATGCTGCCGCCATTACCCGTCAGGTTACAATATGGAGGCTTCCATCCAGGGAGACAATGGCAGTTCTGGTTATTATTGCAGATCTGTAGATTATATAGATATAACATACCGTAAATACTCGAGTATAAGCCGACCCAAGTTTAAGCAGAGTACCTAATTTTACCACAAAAAACTGGGAAACCGTATTGACTCGACTATAAGCCTAGGGTGGGAAATGCAGCCACTACTCTCTAATAAAATGTCCAGTAGTTTCCCCCTCATCAATAACAATGTCCACCGCAGAGTGCCCCCCTTAGTCTAATGTCCACCGCAGAGTGCCCCCCTTAGTCTAATGTCCACAGCAGAGTGCCCCCCTTAGTCTAATGTCCACAGCAGAGTGCCCCCCTTAGTCTAATGTCCACAGCAGAGTGCCCCCCTTAGTCTAATGTCCACAGCAGAGTGCCCCCCTTAGTCTAATGTCCACAGCAGAGTGCCCCCCTTAGTCTAATGTCCACAGCAGAGTGCCCCCCTTAGTCTAATGTCCACAGCAGAGTGCCCCCCTTAGTCTAATGTCCACAGCAGAGTGCCCCCCTTAGTCTAATGTCCACAGCAGAGTGCCCCCCTTAGTCTAATGTCCACAGCAGAGTGCCCCCCTTAGTCTAATGTCCACCGCAGAGTGCCCCCCTTAGTCTAATGTCCACAGCAGAGTGCCCCCCTTAGTCTAATGTCCACAGCAGAGTGCCCCCTTAGTTTAATTTCCACAACAGAGTGCCCCCCTTAGTCTTATGTCCACAGCAGAGTGCTCCCCTTAGTCTAATGTCCACAGCAGAGTGCTCCCCTTAGTCTAATGTCCACCGCAGAGTGCCCCCCGTAGTCTAATGTACACAGCAGAGTGCCCCTCTTAGTCCAATGTCCACAGCAGAGTGCTCCCCTTAGTCTAATGTCCACCGCAGAGTGCCCCCCGTAGTCTAATGTACACAGCAGAGTGCCCCCCTTAGTCTAATGTCCACAGCAGAGTGCCCCCTTAGTTTAATTTCCACAACAGAGTGCCCCCCTTAGTCTAATGTCCACAGCAGAGTGCCCCCCTTAGTCTAATGTCCACAGCAGAGTGCCCCCCTTAGTCTAATGTCCACAGCAGAGTGCTCCCCTTAGTCTTATGTGCACAGCAGAGTGCTCCTCCTAGTTTAATGTCCACAGCAGAGTGCTCCACTTAGTCTAATCTCCACAGCAGAATGCCCCCCTTAGTCTAATGTCCACAGCAGAGTGCCCCCCTTAGTCTAATGTCCACAACAGAGTGCCCCATAAAAAAGATTAAGTTATTACTCGCTCTCCGGCACAGTCCCTGGGCGTCCCCGGCACTATCCCCCATGACCGGCGCGGTAAGGAACCAGAGGACGTGCGTGGAAAATAGGATATCGGGGGACGAAGGGTGAGTACTTACTTTCTTTTTTTATATACTCGAGTATAAGCCGAGTGAGGCTTTTTCCACACAGAAATTGTGTTGAAAAGCTTGGCTTATATTTGAGAATATATACGGTAAGTATCAAATATCTAACTCATATTTTAAACGTCTACAACTTCTTTTATTTAAACTATTTTTCAGTTCATTGGGGCACACTGTGCAGTTTGCCTGTGTAGTGTGCAGGGGGCGCCAGATTCAGGATTTGTGGCGCCCGCTCTTCTTGAATCTAGCGCTCCCTGGACTGCCCCGAAAGAGTGCACCACTTTTTCTTGGTGCACCTTTAATATAGGGCGACACCTATGTCCGACTGAGCACAAGAACGCCCTTAATTTGTGTTGCATGAAGACATATGTGGCACAGACATCTCTTAAATACATGCGCAAGCAGTTTGCACCAAAAAGAACAAGCAAAGTCCAACAGAAAACTAGCGCAAGCACTTTGGTTACATGGGCCCCATTGTGCTTTTTGCTTCCTTTTTAATTCATGGGAACACACCTTTAAAGGGAACTGGTCAGGTGGATTTGTGGACAGGTGGTTTGGTGTCCCAAATCGCCCTGTATGTTTTTTAACCATTCGGGGACAAAAAAAACCAACTTTAAACTCATCTCATCCCTCTTTCCCTCCGCGCCAATGTGTTCAGCAAATGAAGCTGGCGTACACCTCGGCTTCACTGCGCAAGAGCTGTAGGTACTGCACATGCGCAATGAAGCTGAGGCATTATTCCGTCTTCACTTGCCGCATGTCGAGATGAGGCGCCAGCACAGGATCTACTGAAGTGAGTCCCATGTACCTCATCGGATTTGCATCTATTTTTTCACTTCACTTTATTTTTTTCACTTTTTTCCATGTACAGACTTAAAAAAGGTTGATTTGGGACCCTAAACCACAGCTCCATAAGCACCTGTAATAGGTTGTCTTTAAAACTTTCCATATTAAAGGGACTGTCTAGGGATACAAAAGCATAGCTACATCTCAAAAAAACTAAAATACAAACTGTAAACTGGCATGGCAGTGTTTTTGAAAGAAGGCAGCCATGTTTTTCCAATTCTGGAAAGAGATTTTAGAATATGAAAGAGATCAGAGCCTCTCACCCCGTTTCCATTGCACTTCTTAGCACACTCATCCACTTGCAAGAATGAAATATTTTTGCACTGTCCCTCAAAGCAAATCTGCAGAAAAAATACAATATTTTAATATTGTATTAATTCGATTCATTATAACAAAATGTCCATTCATTAATTAAGGTACGGAGCTTAGTAATAGAAAAGCACAAATGTAAATTCACAGTTAAAAGTGTTACCTGGATACAACTGTAGCAAACCCTCCGCTGTGAGAAGTAGTAAATAAGTTTTCATATCCATAAATCAATGATCAGTGATGATCAATGCAAGTTCCACGAGGCAAAAACCAACCCCCCATTTACATATTCCAGCAATGATGTGAGACAGAAGTCACAAAACCACTGCCCTCCTAAAATGGATATGGCTTTATATCTATAGAGGTTGGGCGTTCTCACTATGTTTAGAGACATTCAGAACATGTAAAGTAGAGTAATACCCACCTGGTTCACCCCACATTTAGTCCCGGAAAGGACGAGGCCTGGATCCATCATATCTTCTTCTTCGGTTATCCGGTAAACATGTGTCCCCCTGCAGAGAATGCGCCTCCCCTGCACGGTAATGGTGGTGTCTATCGCTACCGCACTATGTTCTATGGGCTTATAGGCAGAGCTTAGGCACTGGATCTTCCCACACTTGGCATTTCTGGAAAGAAAACACATACATTTATCTGATTATAGATATATATCGGCCATCATAGTAAGAGTTTAGTGTTGGGACAACTTTGTTTTCTGCGGCCAATCCCTTATAGGTTTTAGGAGACTGCCGGGGATAGTCTGCTGCTATATTCAGATAGGGGAATAGGACCCTCAGCCTGCCACAGCATTAGTGGATGGAGTGGAGCTTAAAATCACCAGACTACCCCCTGATACATTCAGGCGGATGCAATGTGTAGTCATTGATCGCTATTCATACAGATCATACTATCCATGTCACGTCCATTACTACTTTCCCACTCACTTGGTGTCACATTTCCTGTATTCGCCATTCATGTCTCGCCCGCAGTTTCCATACTGATCTCCGGCTGAATTGATTCTTTCAAAGCAAATATCTGGTGCAATGCTCGCTCCTGTAATAAGAACACATTGTACGTGATGGGAACTGGCAGACGCTTGTACATACAGTATCAATGTGTGATTGAAGTCTATCCACATGGTGATCCAAGAGGCCCATAATGCCCCCTGATGAATGGAGCCACTGCTGTAGTATGTGCCATTCCTTCTCGATGGGATCTGTGCCCCATGCTTCACCTATCAATCCATCCTTTAGGGGAAAAAGAGACCCTGGTTATCATTGTCGTTGGGGGTCCTGGCATGCAGACACCTACTGATCAGCATGTTATCTCCTATAGTATGGGTTAACTTGGGACAACCCAATTCATACAGTTTTTATGGTGACGATAAGCAGAAAGTCACATATTGCTTTAACTATTTAAAATTTGCAGAGGATGAGCCCCTTCCCTCCACTAGGCCATGGCATCTAAGGAGTGAAACAGGCAGGAACGGACATAAGTCAGATCCCAACCATTGCCCTGCTTTCATGTCCATAGCATCTAGTGGATGTACTATTACTTCTTTTTGAAGTTTCAACCCCACAATTGGGAACAGTGCACCCATCTATAGGTAAAGCTTATGTACAAGTCCAGGCCACATCAAGTTCTGGATTAGTTGTTCTGCCTTAATATTTTCTTGGCTGGGTCCACAACATTTGGAGCAAACATAATAGTCATTACTTACAGTGCTGGTTGGATCTCTCAGCACTCTTGGGTTTCTGCTTTGGTCCTCCCTGTTGAGCTTTGTTTACAAATTTGCAAAACATGACCAATGCAGTCAGTCATTGGCCTCAGAAGTGCACTTTTGAGACCAGTGGATTGGCTTTGGTCATCGTTCATTGGCGATGTCATTTCTATACTGCAGCCCAGTAAGCAAAAACCAGAACAATTTTGATTTCTTTTCATGACATGTGAGACTTTTACTTGATAGCATAGTTTTATTTATTACATATTTTTGTCTTCAAAAACTAACCCAATATATGACTGCAAATGTGAAAAAATAGGATTTATCAGATTAAGGCTACATTCACACTGACGTATGGAGGACGTATATACGGCCGACGTACATACGGCCGACATACGTCCTCCATACACGTCAATGGGCGCACGGCGCCCTACGGGAGCGGTACGGTGCAGCACACGTGCGGCACCGTACCGCTCCGTACCCGGAAAAAGATAGGACCTGTCCTATCTTTCTCCGTAGTACGGCGCCGTGCGCCATTAATTCCTATGGAGAGGGGCGGGGGTGAGCAGCGCTCACCTCCTCCTCCTCTCCCCGTACACTGCCGTTGCCCGCTACGGTACGGTACGGGCGGGCAACGGCAGTGTGAATATAGCCTAAAGGGATATTAACACCAAACAAGTTAGGCCCTTTCCACAGGACAGTGCTGATCAGTGGGGGTCTCAGTGATGAGATCACAAGAAGGGGGATCCGAGGTACCTCTGTTGGGCCCCTGGTCGCTCCCCGAGATGAATGGAGCCGACGGCCGCACATGTCTGTTTTGCTCCATTCATCTTTATGGAGTTGACGGAGATTGCCTAAATTGTTTGGTGGGTAGTAAAACTGGACAAACTTTTACCAAAATATGTTATAAATACGTACACTATCATTCCATCACCCTTTCCTAAAGTTCAGCTACAAATCCAGAGGGTGCAAGTACTTGTACGATTCTGCAAACTGCAAGCTGTGGTGATTAAACCTTGTTTTCTCCAAACAGAGACAGTGCCCTCTCGTCTTTTGATTTGATTTAATCTGAAACAACTTACCACCATATTTTTTGTATGGACCATTCATATATTTATATACATTAATCATGTCCCCTCGTAGTCATCTCTTTTCCGGACTAAATAAGTCTACTTGTTTTAATCTTTTCTCATAACAAGACCCTCCATACCCCTTATCATTTTTGTGGCTCTACGTTGAACCCTCTCCATCTCTAGGGCCTCCTCTTTATGGACCGGTGCCCAGAGCTGGACAGCATATTCCAGGTGAGGCCGAACCAGTGCCTTGTACAGTGGTTATATTACATCCCTATCCCGAGAGTCCTGACCGCTTTTGATACATGACAAGATCCTACTAGCTTTAGAGGCAGCTGATTGACATGGATCATGCACGTGTTAATGAGAACTTGCATGTACACAGACATAATCCGAATAAAAGTAAATCCATAACAAGATCCACCATCTACACATAGATTGTAGGTACAGGCTCTGTATACATAAGTGAAAGCAGATGGATCTCCGTGTTTCTACAAGTGTATACTGTATATAAATCTTTTCCACGGCCAGACTCACCATTTCCCCAGAGCTGCCGACACTGTTGTTGATGGGTAAGACATCTCCCGTTGTAACAAAAGGCTTCTCCATTTTGGCAAGACGTCCCGTCCAGCTGGAAGGAGTTAGGAGGACACACAGGAGACTCCCCAGTGCAGAACTCAGGAAGGTCACAGGCTCTGGATGTCTTCCGACATGGGAAGCCAGGTGGCCGCAGCTAATGAGGAATTTTACAAAGAGGGATTATTCTAGAACACCATCAATATATCGCTTTGTTAGCTTTGTCAGATGTGCATGTGGTTCTCCTAATACTTCTAATAGGAGAGATGTCTTACTCTGCATTGATGGCAGCAGGTCCCGTGGGCACATTCAGCCCCTGGCAGCAGCGTGCACGTGGTGGCATTACAGCATGGATTATCACATTGCTACAAAAAGATGGAGTTCACAATTAGGAACAGAGCTGCACTCAATAGGTGATAGCGGAACAGCGCACACAGGTAATGGCTATGAATAGCTGAGTAATAGCACCTATAAGACGTGGCAGGAAAGCGAGTGGTAGAACTTCTGTGGTTGGACCAAGTCAGAAGCAATCTCATCTCTCATAGGAAATTTACTAAAAAAGTAGGAGATAACACTGATTTTAAAGGGGTTTTCCCATGAAGAAAAGTTAGGCCCTATCCACAGACGTGCTGAGACCCCACAGATCACAAAAAAGAGGAGTCCGATGTAGTCCCACGTTCGTCCGTCGGACCCCTTAGTCACAGGCGGCTGCGCATGACCGTTCTGCTCCATTAATCTCTATGGATCTGACGGAGATTGCCTCTCAGACGGAACACTCAGCACTGAGACCCCCACTGATCAGCAAGTTAGGTCCTATCCCATTGATAGGGCCTAACTTTTCTTTGCGGGAAACCACTGGGGAACGGGGAACCACTGTTGTCATATTAAAGATAAGAATCCCACCTTTTCAGTTTCAGGTTTGTGGTTCTATGAGCTACAGAACTAGAGATACAGACAGTCAAAGAAATAGACAGGAACTGGATTGTTATTCACAGCTCACATTCCCTCCTATATCTCCAGTTCTGTATCTCACAGTACCACACTCCTGATGCAACCGCGTTTCAAAACTTCAATATGACTCCAAAAACCCTGGTACCAAGTACTACAGAATCTAATATAGGAGCATTTGAGGTGAAGCTCAGCCTCCAGCCTCTAAAAGTGACTCACCTCAGAAAAAAAGTGACTCTCCTCAGCTCATTTGCATATGACTGTGGAGGTGTTTTTTAAGGTAGACAGGTGAGATTTCACATAAGGGAGTGAATTCTAGAAAGGACATTTCATACGCTACATAAGGGGGCTAATGGTTTAGTGGTGTAAAAGATTGTGACAGGTTCCCTTTAATCACAACTAGTCATAAGTGTGTGCAGATACCACAAGTGTCTCCTCTAACCTCAGGGTCCCCACAATCACACTGCTCTCCCTCCTCTAAGAAGCCATTTCCACAACGTGCTCCTCCATAAAGGGTCTTGGTGTCGGGGGTATTGCTGAGGCACATTCCTCCTCCTGAGCGTAAGAAGCGGTCAAGTTCCCGTCTATTGCAGGCATTAAAAACTTTGGGGAAGGGGTGTCTGAAGGAAACAGAGAAAATAATGTTATCTCATGGGTCACCGGACACACACTTACGTTTTAGGCTTTCCCCCGTTTACTCACCCGGTAGCAGCAGCCATGATGCAGCCGCCATCTTCTGGTTTGGCAGTGCAACAACCGGCAGCATCATGGGTCATTCCGAAATTATGTCCCATTTCATGCGCCATAGTGGCGGCAACTCCAATTGCATTGTCTGAATGATCCTGCCATAATAAAAATGGAAAGATATAGTAAATGTGTAAAAAGCACATGGTGCCCGTACAATACAAAGATAACAAGACGATTCTCACCATATTCACACCTCCAGACTGATAGGAAGAGCACATTGCCTGGAGTGGAGCCAGTCCAATCGTCGTACCGTGGAAAGTGCGCCCCCTATAGGAAGCACAGGGGAGTGTTATGGAGTAGGCACACTATAGCATTAAAGGGGTAATCCCTTTTCAACAAGTAGCTGATACAGTATTGTTATTTTAATGAAAAGTTATACATTTTTTCAATATACTTTCTGTATCAATTCCTAACCTTTTTTTTTCTAGATCTCTGCTTGCTGTCATTCTATAAAAAGCTTCACTGTTAATTTCCAGTGGATAGACTCTGAATAGAAATCTGAACATGGTCACACAGGTGCACAGCTTGTTATAACCCTCAGCTCTGATTACTCTCTATGACAGTAACGAGCCGTGCGCCTGTGTGACATCAAATGATCATGGATATAACGAGCTGTGCACCTGTGTGACATGACCATGGATATAACGGGCTGTGCACCTGTGTGACATCACATGACCAGGGATATAACGAGCCGTGCACCTGTGTGACATCACATGACCAGGGATATAACTAGCTGTGCACCTGTGTGACATCACATGACCAGGGATATAACGAGCCGTGCACCTGTGTGACATCACATGACCAGGGATATAACAAGCCGTGCACCTGTGTGACATCACATGACCAGGGATATAACAAGCCGTGCACCTGTGTGACAACACATGACCAGGGATTTAATGAGCTGTGCACCTGTGTGACCATGGTCAGATTTCTGTCCACTGGAAGTAAACAATGACGCTTTCTATAGAATGACAGCAAGCAGAGATCTAGCAAACCGCGAGGAATTAATACAGAAACTATATTTGAAAATTGTATTATTTTTCATCATACAAACAATAAAATTTATTTGCTGAACCCCTTTAACTATAACGATCAATTTTAGTTTAGAAATGTAAAGGTTCTGACCACCGTCCTGGTCTTACTGCTGCACACAAGTATTTTTTGCTATGCTGCACCCTCCTGTTTCATGACGCCCCCATCATACGTGCCCCACTGCTGGAATTCTCCACATTGTAGTGTCCCGTCCTGGAGGGGGTTACGCTACTTAGTTAGGGATGCCGAAATTATCATGTAACAGAGGCAAAGGTTGTCAATTTCCTCGCTTCAAGCTGAATACCATAAGAGTGCAGCAGGACTGTCTTTCTTATTCGTGTCATTGATCGTGTACTAGGGATATGACACCAACATATTCCAAAGCGAAGTATGCAGAATGCTTTGGGTACCTGATGACCAGGGAGACATAGACCGGTCATGTCCTTACGTTATGAGCTGTGCATTGTCATGCGGTGTCTGTGATAGGAGCTTTCTTCTCCAAGACAGGAAGGCACGTAAGGTGACGTATGGATTTTCGGACACATTGCACTTATCTCCCGTCGTCCAGACCTCTAATCCAACCAGTGCTATGCGGATCTTCAGGGCCCTGTAAAACTAAATTAAGATTCAATCAGGATATGTTATGAGAGATGAAATATATGATTTACATAATGATATAAGTCATCGTGGAAGCTGTAAAAGTAATAATAATTAAAAAATTAGAATATTTGTGTGTATGACTAAGTATTATAATAGTACCTTATCTATATAATTGGTTACTTCCAGCATCTTGCGCTGAGTCCTCTCCAAGTTCATGTCGTGTTTCTGGAACTGAATGTGGAAAGCGCAAATCAATGTAAATCAGATATAGAAACCTCCAAGACATAAGAGTCAATACCAACGCTCATGTACATTGATGCACAAAGCAAGGAAAACCACAAACCATACACAGAACTCAGTGATACCACAGCACCCCCGGTGGCAGGGAGGAATGTCACAAATATTTTCCCATTTGTGTTGAAGGGATTTTATGGGGTTAAAACATTAATGATATGTCCTTAGAAAAGGTCAGCAACATTGTGACACTCCAACCAATCAAGAATTTGGAACTGAAGTGGTTCTATAATGAGTAGAGGCCTGTAATGTTGTGTCCATATGGCAGATGGACCAGTTGCAGCTAAGCCTTGGTAAACACTGACTTGCTGGTTTTTCACTGAAAAATATCTTTTAAAAAATTCTATTCTATTTGCAGGGGCTACCGCTGGGCTAATATATTGTTGCTTTTACCAAGAAAAGACCTAAGAACTCGCCATGATGTGCCAGTGCTGCCCATATCCCCAGTTACGTTCTAGCGCAGAGTCTGGATGTAGATAGCAGGCAATATGATTGTGCAACCAAGTATTTCATATGGCCGAAATTAGCTTATTTACATGAAGCATTGCCAAAAATTAAGCCTCAAACCAGTACACACCCTAAGCAATATGATATTGTATTATATTATTATTGTATTACCGGTATTATACTATATAATATATATAATTGTTATTATATTATATCATTCTAAACAAACCTCAGCGTAGTCGGCCACCAGGTAAAGCTCCACACATCTGTCCCCCTCGGCATCTTCTCTCCTCACCTGCAGGACACACAAGAGGTCTGCTTCCATACTGTAGTAATGATAGGGATTTAAGGATGTACAGGAACAAGCCATGAAAATTTTGATGTCAGGTGACTGATGGCTGATGACGTGTGTATGAGATGAGGGGAGCTAACTAAAAGACCCTGACCCAAAAAGAACAAAAAAAAATATATGATGGTTCTTGCTGCTGGTGCACAATGCGCTGAACCAAATGATTGGTCATATGGATTCAGCATGCCCAATCCTTTTCATTAGAGATAAGCCGCCACCATAAAAGTTAGACTCTCAAATCAGATAATCGTACAACTCAGTCAAGCATGCATGTGTACGGGACCAGCTGAAGGGCATGGCTAGCTTTAGTTTCTATTAAGGCTACATTCACACTGCCGTTGCCCGCCGTACCGTAGCACGGCAGGCAACGGCAGTGCACGGGGAGAGGAGGAGGAGGAGGTGAGCGCAGCTCACCCCCGCCCCTCTCCATAGGAAGATATGGCGCACGGCGCCATACTACGGAGAAAGATAGGACATGTCCTATCTTTTTCCGGGGTACGGAGCGGTACGGTGCCGCACGTGTGCTGCACAGTACCGCTCCTGTTGGGCGCCCATTGGCGGGGACGTATATAGCCTAACACTGGGGGTGATATATCTATTTTCCCCCTTTCCTGGGCTCTTTTTGCATCTCTACTTTGCATCTCTTCTTTTGCGCTTCATTTGTCTCTTGTAGTCTCGGCTCTTTGTGGAATTCAGGGTTTTTTTTGTGACTTTTTAGGCGCAAATTTGAAAAATACTCATACCATTATCTTTCCTAAGCGTGGTCAGGACTGCAGTGTTTTTGCTCAATTATTTTGCGCCTTTGTAAGCACAAAACAATGTTAAATCAGATGCAAACATCTGGAAGCTGGAGGAATACAAAGACAAATTAGGCGCCAACCAGGTTTTACTGCGACACGGCGAACTCCGGCACACTACTTGAAAAGGGCGCAGAAATGTGAATAACCCAAGATAAATCCCCTCTCCATTTTGATAGCAGTCTCCATTAAAGGGGTTGTACCAAGTCTGATTGTTGATCAGTGAGGGTCCGAACCTTGGGTCCTGCATGTTCAAACTGGCACTCCATCAGTTAGTGAAAACGAGACCCTCTTGTGATCGTGTGGTGTCCCACAAGTCATATCCCTACCAATTAGATTGTTATCCCCTATCCTGTGCATAGGGAATAACAGTCACACCTGGTACAACCCCTTTAAGCAGATAAATAAATGAAAGGAGTACAGGGATTTCCATCTATAAAAAGAGGTTCTTAGGCAGCTAAGATATGTTTTAAATTAAACTGTACATGGTAAGAACATCTGATGTCTCCTCACACTGCAGTCTCCAGGTCATGTATAGTGGGGGAAGTGAATGAACTTCACTTAATCCTCATACAGAAATCTATTATTATTTTTCTGTGTATAATAATATAAGGAGCCACCACTTTTACAATATATATCATCGTCCATGTGTAAATATTAGCAGACGCCATAGACTGCAGCGTGCACATCACTCCCAGTCCATAGAGAGCAGATTTCTCCGAGGACATGGAATAACATACGATGGACAGATGTTACATCTCTACAATATACCGGATCAGAGATGTCCTGGACCCCGTACAGTAGGGACGACTCCAAACATCTGTCCTGCTGCAGCAGATGGCGGATAATGAGGGGGATGTGGTGTGTTTGGATCTATCAGCAATGTGTGACATCCAAAGGCCGACAACACTAATGAACGCCAGATAATGGACATCTGCTTCATACATTGATCTCCGGAGAGGGGAACATGAGGAAGGAACTACAGGACCATAACTAGGGGTTTTATGCGTCTTAAATTTTACAATAACATGGCCTCCTGTCCCCGTCACTATTTATGTAATATACTTGGAATTTGGAGGGTTCATGGAAGAGACAATCCAATCTGCTGACCCAATGCAATCCAATGGTAAAGTATGTCAACCCATTTGTTCTAATGGGGGCAGAATGTATTTCGACTTCATCAGGACATTGAAGGGGTATTCACACATTATTTATCCCTTATCCACATTTCTGGGGGTCTGAGAACTGGGACCTTCTAATGATGATGCAAACAGGGGTCTCGAAGTCCACGGTGTGACTGGAGATGTAGCCTATGTGACCCCCATCCCATTTGGGAGTGATTGATATAGTCAGTCCCACTGTACACTACCACTTCATCATACAGGGACCACCATGCCATAAAACCAGGGGGATTCCAGAAGTCAGACCCCAGCAATCAGACACTTGCTAGGAGTTGTCCAAAGTCCCCCTATTTCCCCTATCCCTTGGGATAACATGAGAATGGACCCCCTGCTAATAATAAGTACTGGGGTCCTGTTCACATTAACTGAAAAATGAACCAGATGCTGCTCCATTCAATACTATGGGAGAGTCAGAAATTGCTGAGCACAGCGCTCTGATATTCCTGACACTCTTATTCACTGTGTATGAGAATGGCAGAGATACCCCAGCGCTGTGATCAGTCATTTCCAGCTGTCCCGTAATAATGAATGAATGAAGCAGCAGGACACATGCTCCACCAGGCACTCTACTGATGAGATTGGGACCCTATTCTCATGAATGGCGGGGGTCTATCCTAATTATCGGTGGGGGTTCCAGCAGTACAACCCCCACAGTCAACTATCAAACTTGGGACAACACCCTTCATTGTCATATTATGGAGGTATCCCTTTTACATGTACATATAGAGTTTAATGCAGCATTCCCCACACTCACCCGATGGTGATAAAGGTGATGGTAGGTGGAGTTGTACAAGTGTCGCTCTGCAGAGTCCTTGTGTCCGCATTCCCCTTTTTCTATTTCGAGATACTCAGCTCTGTAGATGAGATGTTTATCGCTGTCCTCCAGCATTGGCTCCAACACATAAGTTATACCATTACTGAGTGTTATCAGTCCCCTGCAGATACAAGATTACATATATACTCAAGCACATATTACACAGAGTCTTGTCTAAGCACAGGTCACAAGTGGGGGCACTGTTGCATTCGTCTCTATGGAAAACGGTTTCTGGTGGTAAAGTGGTACTGCAAGCAAAATTCTTTAATTATATCAGACCTGAGGGAATTGTTAACTTATATGATTTTATGAGATTTTAATGAATGTCGCTCCAAGATGATATATGCATGAAGGAGGCGTTCTAGGCTACTAATTATTCACACCCCCTACATGACATCACCAAGCATTGGAGAGGGAGGTTCGCGAGAGCGTGTATAATTAGCAGCCCGGAGAGCCGGACATCGCGTCCCTGTGCTCCAGCTTGTAATTTATAAGTCTTTTTTTCAGGTGATCCCGACGTGTCAGGACTAGAGAAGACCACTGCCGGGATCAAGGAGAAGAGGAGGACAGGTGAGTATTTGTAGCGGATTTTTTTACTTTTATCGAGTGGTAGATTGACTTTAGGTATTTAGGTGGCCCCCTACTTAAGAACACCCGACTTACAGACGACCCCTAGTTACAGTTCCGACTTACATACAAATTCAACTGAAGAACACACCTACAGAACCTATCTTGTACGTAACCAGGGGACTGCCTGTATATTATATTAGTACATGTACAATGTTATAACCATCACTGATTTCCCTCTTCACCTTATTCCTGAGCAGGTGCTGACTGTAACACTGGAGCCCTTCTGTCCACGAACTGATCCATGGTAATAGCAGTGGTCCTGAAAAACAATGGAATATTATTTTTTTTTACTTTCCAGATTAATAACAGACGTTGACACAAAATCATATTAACAGAAAAAAAAATACAGAAAAGTCATTTTATGGGGAATACAAGAATTTACTAAAGTAGACATTTCAGGAGGAGGGAAAGATCCCTTTAAAGGGGGCAAATATATATATATTTTTTTGCATCATTTTTTTTAATGATCATGTTATTTGTGAATGGTGCCAATATTCCTTGTCCATCTATATACATAACAAAATACCCTCCATCCCTCCACCACAACCCTGTCATTCCCTACCCCCATAAATCATCGTGGTGACTATATTAAGATATTAGCGCACGTCTACAACTCCATAATTGCTGCTATATCCATATCAATGCGGAGATCCCTTTAATAAGGGAAACAATCAATTATATTATAAATAATACAATGGACAGAAGAGTCTTTCATTCCTATAGATGGGTCCTCATTTCCGCCTCTGCGTATCCCAATCCTCTGCGCCCTGGGTATCTGAGCTTGATGATCTCATCTTAGAAGATTTAACCCCTTCCTGCCAGCGCTGACCTCTCTATGTGGCTGATATAATATAAGTGCAGGCGGATTACAAAGACATAATTGTACTAATCCGAGATTTCCCAGAGGCTTATCACTACTCGGAGTGACATGAAACGACTGTCAGTATTTTTTGCTTTTTTGTTTGTCAATTACGGGGCAGATAAGAGAAGATGAAAGTGTTTACTTCCTACAAGACGTCTCAGCAGATGATGATCGGGTGTTGGATGTCTTTCTTATCCTGTGAATGTCCCCTATATGAGCCTATAGTCTCTTCCTAGGAAGGCAATTCATTAGAGGATATCCATTACGAGTCAATACATATCTCCCACCTGACACTGTATTCGGTAAATTGCGGCAGGGTTCACATTAATAATGTGTTACCAGTAACAATTAACCTGTTAGATGCCAAAATGCTTCCTCCGTTCAATAATTCAAGACTAAGCGGGGTCCTGAGTATTTGTGTGTGGAAATGGATTGTAAATGGATATTCTGTAGTATCCAAGATTTAAAGGCACCCTGATACCAGATTTTACCCCTTTAAACATCACCCCATTAGCAGCCCCCCCTTATTAAGGTGAATTCAAGAATTCCCTCATATGTGAAATCTTGCCCATTTACCAGTCTTGCAAGTTTAGCAGAGAAGAGTCAAATTTTTCCCAAAATTAGTCAACTGCAGGGGGAGTGTAAAATCAGACGCCCTGATCTTTGGTTCTATAGTACCGAGAAACATGCTTTTAATTTCATATAGTTAAAGAGCTTGGGGCACATTTACTTACCCGTCCCATTGCGTCCGCCGATCCAGAATGTCCGCCAAGGATTCGGAGCTGCCGCGATTCACTTACAGCATGCGCCCGATTTCTTGAATGTGTCGCTTCCCCCGCTCAGGTCCTCCGGAGTTCACCATCTTCTTCCCGGCGCATGTGAGTGCTGATCTTGCGACACAAGTTGAATTTTAAATTCCGCGGTTTGTCCAAATTAGTCTGGTTGTCCGCCGGCCACGCCCCCCCCCACACACATTTGTGTCGCATGGAAGCAGGCATTGATGCGCCAAAATCCGATCGCGTGCGTCAAAAACCCCTGTGCAATTCAGGGTAAATCGGAAATATTCGGGAAACCCGACGGAAATGCGTCCGACAGACCCTTAGTAAATGTGTCCCCTTGTCTTTAAGATTACATAGACTTGTGGCTCTGTTGGGGGGTGACCCCATAATGTACATCTCACTTTCCAGGACCCTGGCAGGTGGGATGTGGGGGAAGTAGGGTATTTAGGTAGTGTTAGTCTATACATACACTAATGCGGTATAGCTTTGCACTGATTACACTCCCATTAGTAATGACTGCCATAACATCTGTACATGTCTGTACTGGCTACATCTGTCCTTCTCTAACCTCAGCTTCCCTCATGTGACGGCGGCCATCTCTATATCCTATAAATAAATATGTGGCCCCGCTGTAAGTGCTCCGGGCCTGCAGTGCAATGACTTTCCACTCCTGACCTACTTAGTGATATCATTCACCACAGAAGTGTGTCAGGAAACAGAGAAAGGGATCACGGGTCAAACCGAAATGGAAACAGGGTTTATGTGAGGTAGGAAATGGATAAACAAATGCAGAAATACAGTATGGACTGAGGAGACACAGGACGTCCTGTGAGGGGGGAATAGACGGCCATGTTTGTGATGAAGACCAGAAGGAGAGCTGCTGCTGTGGGTGGTGATGATGAATGATCCATAACCCAAATAATTGCTCTCACAGGAGGAGAATCCGGGTCGAGCGGGGTGAACAGACACGAGGATGTAAACACAGGCATTACCAGGACACGTGGACGCGAGGCAGTAAATGGCTATCCTCATAATGTCTGTGTTCATATACTATTAGCACTTAACATCTGGAATTAATCTACATTAAAGCCTCCTAATACTTATCTTGTACAGATCCAGAATTAGCTGCATTAACAATTATACGAGACTCAGAGCTGAAATCCCCCAACATTCCTTGATAATTCAATGAGCTTTTATTTCGTGATTTGCATTCTGTGAAAAGCCATAGGATAGGGGATAACAATCTGATCGTGATGGTGCATCTCCTGGGACCCCCAGTGATCACATAAAAGCGGGGCCTGTTCTCACTAATTGATGGAGCACGTTCTTGCTGCTCCATTCAATACTGCGGGATTGGCCGAGCACAGAGCTCCAGCATCTACACACTATGGAATACTATTGCATGGAGTGGCAGGACACATGCTCCACCTATTGCTTTATTCAAGCAGTAGGGGCGGGACTCAAATTTTTGTGATCGGTGGGGATCCTTTCTCGTGATGGGGAAAAAAACCACTACTGATCAGAATTTTATGCCTACCACATCAAAATATTTATGTAATTCATTTTAAATTAATTCAATTTTTTTTACTTTTCTCTAGCATCCTCTCTTACTCTAGGGTGCAAACGATGCAACTCCATAACACATTCTCCGTTGCTCAATATACAGAAGCCGCTGCTAAGAAAACTCAGGCTTATGATCTCCTAATATGTTGTTACAATGGGAAAATCCATTCTGAATTTATCTTGGATGAAATGAATGGAAACAAGGATAATAAGGGATAACAAACAGTTTTTTGGCCATTTTCATTTCTATAGGAAACAGGAAAATGAACCACCCAGATTCACATACAGGAAGCGGAATTGTGAGTTATCTGGGTTGACAGATGATAAGGGGACGTCAAAAAGTTAGTAATTTATTGTCATGTATATGATCAACAATTTGAGACGGATGAGGAATAGAAATATCAAAACTGTTCCTCTATGCCAAAATGCAATGAAAAAAACCATCAAAAACTTTAAATCCATTGTGAACATAACGGCTATTCTTTTATCAAATAATCCATCTCATTCAATGTTATAAAGCGTTTTTTATTAGAAATATTGCAGGCTATGGTGCAAGTCTATGCCAGACCGGACCTGGCATAGAACTGTCCTGCCGGCATAGCGCAACAAGGAGCCCAGAGCTGGTGGCTGGAGAATAGTTGCTCTAATGTCTCCCATACACTGCATACAGAAAGTAGAGGAGTTTCTTATCTATAACTCTCTCTCTCTTAGGTCCATAAAACACTATATAGAAGCAGTGATGTGAGTAAAGCACATGGGGTAAGATAAAAACTTAATATTTAGCTCCAGTAGCCTCTGTCTCTGCCTGTGTTTCTCACTGCTCTCCTCCACTCTCCATAGACCTATATGTGATCTGATTCCTCTGTGATCATCAATCAAGATGGTCTCAGCAGAGTAAAAGTCATTTTAGAGGGGGAAAGGAAGAAACGGGCCTGAGAAATGGAAAATAAAGACAAAATTTATTGCAACCTTTCTTACATTTACGAGAACTACTGATTTATGCAAAGTTTGATGAAAATATATTGATCAATTAACCAGGGACGAAACTACATTGGTAGCAGCCATAGCAGCTGTTATGGGGCCCACAGAGTCAGGGGGGCCTGACATCCGACCTGACACACTGAAGAATGGAGGATGTGCTCCATTATATACATATTATGCTGCACATTGTACACCATAATATGTATGCAACAGTGCACATCTTTTACAGTACACAGCATAAATCGGCAGCTCAGGTAAGAAATGTTGGTGGAGAGGTAAATGTATATATTTGTATGTGCAAGTGTATAAATGTACAGTATATATAAAGTGCTTAAATGTGTGCGCATGAGTGTATCAATGGATGTATGTGTGTATAAATGTGTGAGTATACAAATATGTATATTTTGTGAGGGGGTCGGGGGGCCCCATTCTGCTATGGCGCCTGCCTCTCCTAGTTACGCCACTGCACGTAACCTTCATTCTCATCCTATATATATAAACAATATCCAGTATAGCATATATCCTCATATAGGATATTCTCATCCTATTGATATACAATATCCAGGATAGGCCCACCATACTGCCACTGGTAATGGGGATTTCTCTCATTCTAGAGAATATACAGGAAACAGAGGCAGGAACCGCATCTATCCTCTGGATATGGCATAAGTGTCCAAGATGAGAATATCCTTTTAACAGAATCTGACTATAAGTCCATGTTCCAATTAGATCCCAAATTTTGTGTCTAAATCCTGACAGTATCTTCCTGAAATCCTGTCGATACCCATATCAGGAAATAATTTACAAAGCAGTGTAATATAGGGAAGGCTCCTACCGTCATGTTGGGGTGAAGCACAATAGGAATGTCATTGGAGCTGTAATGGATCTGTCTGTAATTCGTATGGATAAGTTGCCTAGGAATGGAAAAAAAAAAGTTAATGCCATAGTAGACTTGACACAGTAATGAAACACTGGCTGTCACATCAGATATGGAAAAGATGGCTGCATTTTTCAGAAACAGCGCCACCACTGTCCCACAGGATGAAGCTCGTATTGCATCTCAGCTACTCTTTCTATAAAGGTGTATAATGGTCCCATCACCTGTATATCATACAACTGGAATAGTTCAGAACAAGTTACTAAAATGAAGGTGACCCAATGGGGTCCCCGTGGTTGGCACTAAACCACTGTCGGACTGGCCCACCAGAGAATCAGAGGATCCGGCTGTGTACCCAAATACCTGTAGAGATACAGCAGAAGACAGCTTATGTTGAAGGCTACTAGGGTCTATTTCACAAAGTATGATGAAAGATGGGCCCCCTTGGGTGGGAACCCGATAACCATCCTCTATCCTATGGGCAGTCATAAATATAATTAGTTGCACCATCCCTTGTCAAGTTTTTTAATAATTCTATGCAGAATATTTGGTTACTCCATTTTTTTTTGTTTTTTCTGTAATAGCTAGAGTAAAGAAAAACAAAAGAGATGCTGTATTTTGCTGACTAAAAAAAGATAAAAATATAAATTGTGATACATAAAGACACCTGATCGTTTGCTCTAATGGAAAGGCTTGACCTTGTAAACTCTCGGTGAGGAATGTGTTAAAAGTGGCTCCAAGGAAGTATCGGTGACTGTAATAAATCTTGTCTGGGGGATGGTTGGTCACAAAAACCGCAGGCGGCAGTAAGCCAGAGCACCGAAGATGGAGTCATGGTGTAAGGTATCAAAACATAATAAATTAATAGAGGTCAAAGGCTTTTACTAGAATAGAGGATGACCTGTCAGGGTATAGAAGGTGCAGGCTCACTTTGTGCAATAAATATTTATGGCTGCCATGAGGGAAATTCATTATCCGAGGCTTGGATATAACTAGGGGATTTAGTATGTCCAATCCTTTAGAATTTGGGCCTCACACCCATAGACCGACTTTTTGGTTCCACCACCTAAACTACATTACCCTCTCCCTACCATGGCACCCACTTTATCCAGCATCCGTGACACTGAGAAACACAAGAAGCATTTTCCATGGTAGCCGCGTCTCCGGAGAAATACAGAAGGCAGATGACTCTCAGGAGACTCCGCAAAGCTGTTCATACTATCAGCTCATTCACAATAACAGATTTAATTTCACCTCATGCAAAGATTTCAGGAAAAATCTCTTTAAAGGGCTGCCCAGGTCTTAGGCTAACGGGGTCAAATACCAGTAGCAATCACTGTGTGTGGGTGCAATAATCAGGACTCTCCCTTTCAATCACTATGGGGGACAGTTACCAGTGCTTCTAATGACAGTTTTCAGAAATTGCGATTATTCTTGCGACTATGCCATCATCACACCATCAGGACTCTCACTGTCAATCACTGTGTGTGGGCGGAGTCATCAGGACTGTGTATCCTGGAAAGCCCCTTCAAATCATCCTATACACATGACAGCAATATCATCTAATAAGATTCTGTTCCTTCTACAATAGATATACTGGTTTGGTTTTAATCCCGAATCATGTCACTAGGCTTCCTGAAAGTCGTGCTTGATATTAAAGGGGTTGTCTGTGTGTTAAAAAGAAAAAATAGCTGGCCTGGGGGGAGGTGGAAAAAATCTGAAACTTACTTACTCTCTTACTTACCCTCTCTGGCGCTGCTGTTGTCCTGTGCCACAACCCGTTTATTTACACAGGCAGGCACGCTCCGCCCCAACAACTTCCGCCGTGTGGCACATCTACCAGTCCCCTGCCACCACGACTGACACACATTGAAATTAATGCTGTAGAAGGCAAGACAGCAGTGGAAGAGTGGACGTGCGTGGCCCGTGGAAGTTGCCAGAGCGGAGCATGCCCGCCTCGGTAAACAAACATGGGCAGCAGCAAGAGACAACAGGAGTGCTGGAGAGGGTAAGTATAATTTTTTTTTCCACACCCCCCCCCCCCCCCCCCCGGCCTGCTATTTCTTTTTTTAACACCCAAAAAAGCACTTCAAGGGGGCTGCCTTACATGGTAGCTAAAGAGGCATTGTTTTTCTTCTCCCATCCTGGAAAACTAATATGCATATTCCCCCTACTTTCATAGACATGATGCCTCTGCAGAAGACGTTTCTAATGAACTGTCTAGATCAATTAATGCGTTTAGTCCTCGCTATACTCAGTTAGTATGGCGCAGTGACAGATCGCCCTTAAAGCTGATGCATTATATCCTTATACTGTAATTAAGTCCAACATAAGTTCTGCAGGTTGTTGAATAATCAGTTTTCTTTGTGTCGATTCGCTTACTCATTCATTTCTTTCCTTTTCTTCCTTCCAGACTCGTGTCTCGGAAGGCTGAGAAAGATAATGTCATTATGGATTGTCATAAAGCAGACCTTGACGTCCTCTTCCTCCCCTCCGAGAGATGGGGGATGGGGAAAGCCGTACAGGTTTCATTAAGCTAAAAGCATGATGGATGTCAGAGGGGAATATTCTGGCTGAGAGCCCTCTCTGCTCAGGCTCCAGGATCTATCACACAATGAGATCAGTCTGAGACGGGTCACTGTGCGATACTGCGTGTGATGTCACTGTGATGATCTCATCGGTTGCACCAGACAAGGGCACAGTGATGTCTTCTAAGGTCACTTCTTACAGCCAGGGCGATAGGGTTTGCTTTTAGTTAGACGGGAGTGAGATGGGTGGATTTTTGTGAATGACAATGTATTCCCGCTGCATCTGCCATCAATGGTCGGTGTATGTGCCAAGAGAGCTCCCGGATGTATTTATAGTGGCCAATATACGCCATTAAAGTGTTCTTTTGGCAAGCATCACACTCACACATTGGACTACAGAATTTCATAAAGAATAGGGGATAAGAATGTGATCGATGGGGGTCACTCCACCACTGAGATTATAAGTACAGACCCCCCCACTGATCACAAAAAACAGTGGTCCCATTTTTCTAATTGTTCAAGCATTCTGCCACGCCATTCTATAATATGGGCATGACCATAATCACTGTGCCTTAGTACTGAATGAAAACTACAAGATAAATAAGGGTTCTGCTTTTTAAATTATTGGGTCAGTTTTATTTGGGAGACATTAGGGTGACGCAGTGTCTGTAATGAGACGACTGATGGACATTAAAATCCCCCTTGTCGCATCATCTCTTTAATGGTAAGTGGCCATCCTAGGAAGGAGTCCTCTATTATCCAGAGAGGCTAATTTAAGGGTGTCTCTTGCTATGGAGTTCTGTGGGTGCCATGTTACACTAATGAGTACTGTGAATGCCGTTAGTAAAGCTGAACTCTGCATCTTGGGGAGCTGCTAAGACATAGGTGTTCTTGATGGGACAAAACCTATAATGAGTCAAAAAGAAAATTCCAACATCCTCTCAGCATTTTTGGCAGCACCAAATAATTATGGACTGAGTTCCCAACGTGCCGCAATCAAATGGCAGAGAATAACGTGTCATGACATGAAGCAGAAGAGAGAATAACCAGATGCAGGTATCAGAAAATTGTGCGAAATGTTAGAATTATTAAAGGGGTTGACCACTTTACCTCATGTTTTTAGTCAAGTGCGTGTAAGTGTGGGGGGCAGGGTATTAGGTAATTTACTAATATACATTTATTAATTTTACCTCATCAGCCAGACATTCCTGACCATAAAATGGCCGCAGGTGGAGGGTCACGTGACGTCTAACTTTCCAAGAGCAATGGACAGATAGAGATCACATGACCCTCCATCTATGGACATTTTATGATCAGGAATGTCTGGCTGATGAGGTAAAAGAGAGGAGGCTTCACTTTACATATCAAAAAAGCAGAGCAGAACTTTTCATAGATTTATATTGGTAAATTACCTTCTGCCCTCCCACCCCACGCTAACACACACATTACAAAAAACATGAGGTAAAATTGCCAGCCCCTTTAAATAGTTTCTCCTTTTAATTTGGCATTTGCTCTTTTGTTGTCTTTTGACCACATACCAACCTTGTTGAATGACCGCCACAGAGATCAATTTTTAGGGCCGAGAAAACTCGGCCAATTCTATCTGGCAAGAAATAAGGACAATTTGGCAGCAAGAGGAGTGTAAATTTTAGTAAAGCGAAGGAACATTTGGAAGAAATCACAGTCACCCGTGATAATATAGACACAAGAGCTGATCTGGAATGTTTTATGTTTGGATGTATCGCTCCCCGATACTGGAAGCCGGAGGCAGGAAGTTATATGTGGCCTAGATAGATAATATGAGTCACCGAGGCTCACATCTGAGATTTTGCTGTTTCTCTATTCCCTACAAATTGCCCCTTTGTTGCTTTCAATAAATTGATCTGAGATTTGCTTTAAAAGACTGAGTGCGTTGTTTCACCCCTGTGACAGGAGACAGGAAGCTTTTAGGATCTGAACACATCTATATCAGCCATTGACAGCCACTGACACTTAAAGGCACAGCATTGTGAAAAATGACTTGTGACCGGGCTTTTGGATGAGTAATGTATCATGCAGTGTACAGGCAGTCCCCGGGTTACATACAAGATAGAGTCCGGAGGTTTGTTCTTAAGTTGAATTTGTATGCAAGTCGAAACTGTATATTTTATAATTGTAGATCCAGACAAAAAAATTTTTGGCCCCAGTGACAATTGGAGTTTAAACATTTTTTGCTGTAATGGGACCAAGGATTATCAATAAAGCTTCATTACAGACACTTTACAGCTGATCATTACAATCTGGGACTATAGTGAAGCATTCAGAAAGCTTCACCAGAGGTCAGAGGGGTCCGTCTGTAACTATGGGTTGTCTGTAAGTCGGGTGTCCTTAAGTAGGGGACTGCCTGTATATCCACTAAGACTACTGCGCTTCACTCATCTCAGCCCGCGCCATAGATATGAGCAGAGCAGCAGGGCACATATTTCAGCAGCTGGTCTGTTTATTTGGGGCTACAATGGACCCCTGTACTAGTGATCCATGAGGGTCCTTCCATTGGGATAGAGAATGACTTTATATTACTGGAATACCACTGGAAACTGACTTGTTACAACAGATACTATTTCTGCAGACCCCAGTCCATGCATTAAAAGAATGACCAATAATTAGAATGAATACAGGCAGTCCCCGTGTTACGTACAAGATAGGTTCCTTGGGTTTGAACTTAAGATGAATTTGTATGTAAGTCGGAACTTTATATTTTATAATTGTAGCTACAGTGACAACTGGATTTTCAAACATTTTTGCTGTAATGGGACCAATGATTATCAATAAAGCTTCATTACAGGTACCTTACAGCTGATCATTGCAGCCTGGGACTACAGTAACCTCCAGAGGTCAAAGTGGCCAGAGGGGTCCGTCTGTAACTAGGGATCGTCTGTAAGTCAGGTGTCCTTAAGTAGGGGACCGCCTGTACTATGTAATCAGTTATCCCCTTCAGCCCCCACCAGAGAAAGAGGTTGCCTTCTTCCAAAACAGCACCACACCTGTAAATGAGTGTATACATGCCTGTGCAATCCCTTTAAATTTCCTCCTACATAAAAAGTATAATGTAGGTAACAAAGGTCCATACTCACTCGTTTTTCTGAAGAGTTAGAATCACCTCCCTTCCTTCAATCATCACCATCACTTCTGCATATTTTGGATACTAAAAAAAAAAAAAGGAAAAGTTGCTAAATTTTCTTCACACAGAATTAGAAAAATATGACTGCATTCTTCCAGAAACAGTGCTACCTCTGTCAATGAGTTGTGTCCTGTGATGTAACGCTGCTCCATAAAAACAAATGGAGCTAAACAATATGATCACAACCATGTAAAATCCCATGTAAAATCTATGCTCATGTTTCTTCAGACCTGGCTGTATTTCTGTACTTGGGCCAATATTGATGCTGTATTTTTGTTGAGAGTCTGGTTCTGGTGCTGTATTTATGGTACGAGCTTATTCTGGTGTTGTGTTTCTGTATGATGCTTGTTTTGGGTGCTGTATCTCAGTACTGAGCTTGGATCTGGGGCTGTATTTATGTACAGAGTCTTGATCTGTTGTTTTATTTACAAACTGAGCTTGGTTGTGGTGCTGTATAATTTTCCACTGAGCTTGGTTCTGATTCCGTATATATGTAGTAAGCCTGGTTCGTATTTTGTATCTATGTAGTAAGTTTGGTTCATGTGCTGAATTTACATACTGGGCTTGGTTCTGGTGCTGCATTTATATACTGGGTTTTTAACTTATTTCCGTATCTACCTCTGTCAATGCTTCAATGAAGCTGGAATAACACCCCGGCTTCATAGTGCACATTGCGTACCTACAGAGCTTGGGCAGTAAAGTTAGGGTGTGCTACTCCGGCTTCATAGTGCATGCTGCATACATATAGGGCTTGGACAGTGAAGACAGGGTGTACTCCTTTGGCTGCATAGTAAATGCTGCGCACATACAGTGCTTGTGCAGTGAAGCCATGGTGTAATACTCCAGCTTCATTTACCACACTGTGTACCTACAGCACTTGTGTAGTGAAGCCAGTGTGTACTACTCCGGCTTCATAGTACATGCTACGTACATACAGCGCTTGTGCAGTGAAGCCATGGTGTACTACTCCGGCTTCAAAGTGCACACTGTGCACCTACAGCGCTTGTACAGTGAAGCCATGGTGTACTACTCCGGCTTCATAGGGCTTCACTAGCAGCATCAAGAGCCCTGGACTGAGGTTAGTATAAACTTTTTTTTTTAATGAAGCCTCGAGCAGTAATCATACAGCGTATTTTGGAATACTAAACCACCAGTCCATAAAGACCTGTGGGTGGTTTAGTGTCCCAAATCCACCTGACAGGTTCCCTTTAAGTTTACATCAAGATATATTTGTTGAAAGCCACCACTTTCATGTCACAGTGCTGTGCATGATGATATTAAAGGGAAATCTTCAACTTATATCCATCAGCTTGTCTTTTTCATTACTAGTACTGAGCCCATATATACAGGATAGGAGTAGCAGTACTGTGACCTGGTCCTGGTATAATTTGATAACTATATACTTATATAAAATTCTTCTCTTGTGATGGCAGATAATACATATATTATGGAGTTGGTGGTTTGTGGGCTGAGGTGTTACATCCTGGAAACCCGTTACTTAAAGTTACTGAAACTTGTTCCCCACCCCTGAAACAACTCGTTTACCTTGTTGTTGGCTTTATCTCCTATAGCACTAGGCGTCAGCCACCGCGGGGTTATCACATCAGAATGAAACTGATGACTTATTCCTGGAATTAAAAGTATGAAATCAGATTAAGTAAAAGGAAAAGGACAGCGCCCACCACCATATATCCTGTCTACGCGAATGCATCGTGGTACTAGCAGTCACAGGTGGAGAGGACGGGTCACGTCTAGCATAACCCATAAAATAATCAATGTTTGTTCTGTCACTCTGTTATTCCTCCTGAAAATGTATGAATATACGGGCCAATTGGGATTAGGCATCTTTTATGACAAATAGCTGTGTCCAAACAATCTGACTTTATCCCTGGTGATTGGCAGGATAGAGACCCTTCAATGAGTAAGACACCCCCAAAGTCCCACAGACATTAATGGAGAACAGAGGGTTCGTCCTTCACACCAATCACTTCTATGGGACTCCTGGGATCGCTTATAGGACAGCTGATCCTGAAAGTCCTATTAAGCATAGGGCAGCTGAGAGGGACTTGTGGTCCTCTGCTCTGCCAGTCACTGAAGGTCCTAGCAGTTGGATGCCCATTATCCCTATGCTGCTGTAGACAGATGTTGGAGGAAACACATTTCCTCAGCAAACCATCGGAGGAAAATGGATATCCCAACGTGTGACCTCTAACATGACACAGGAAGAATATTTCCCTTTGACCTGAGGAAAGGTCTGGAGATAGCACATGTTTGTCATAGTCAGACACTAGAATGGCCTTATATCTGTCGTGTTGGAATGGATGTCGATAGAACTGGCAGCCATTCTGTACAGTAAAGAAGAGGTCATTTTAAAATCTTAGAAATTAATAAATATATTTTTATATATCTGTCAATAAATCATCCATAAAGATTTTAGGATATTTATAAAACTGTCCCCGGTTGCCCATAGCAGCCTCCATGTCATATTCTGCTCCTTGTCTTGTCTTGTTGTGTTGTGATTGGTTGCACTGACCAGTTTTGGTAATTTTGCCCATAATTTGGATGTTGTCTTCTTACCCCTAGCTCATCTAGAGTCAATTTGACAGCGCTTCCAGTTTATTTACATGTCTGGTTCTTTAAGTACCTCCTACTTAAAGGGAATGTCCATCTTAAAGATTACTATTATCATTGATCAAATATAACACCAAATTCGCCACTTAGCACCCGGTCACAAACCATAGCCTTGTTTTGCAATGTATTTGGTCCAGACCTTTACAAGGGCTTATTTTCTGTGTAACAAATTGAACTTCCCCATTGCCGTATTTGGTTTTCCCCACTGTGTACTGGGAAGCAGGAAAAATTGCAAATGTAGTGTATGTGATAAATTCTTTTGCGCCATTTTCTGGTACGCTCTCTTTTTACGCCTTTCACTTTGCGTTCCAAATGACACCTGCCCATATTGTTTGGATATGAGCGATTATGGGGAAAATAAATTTATAAATGTTTTAATAAGTTTTGAGAAATTAAAGGACATCTACCATCACAGTTACTGAGGGTAGACAGCCCAAACTTATTGGGGCAGATTTACTTACCCAGTCTATTCGCGATCCAGTGGCGCGTTCTCTGTGAAGGATTCGGGTCTTCCAGCGATTCACTAAGGTAGTTCCCTCGATGTCCACCAGGTGTCGCTGCTGCGGTGAATTCCGTCAGAGTGCACTGAAGTTCACCAAGCCAGGCCGGGTGCAGGTAAGAGTGTGTCCAGCGACACATTTTTTTAAAAAATACAGCGTTTTTTCCGTCGCGTGCATGTCGGCACCGATGTGCCACAATCTGATCGCATGCGCCAAAATCCCGGGGCAATTCAGGGAAAACCGGCGCAAATCTGTAAAATTCGGGTAAAAACGCGATTCGGGCCCTTAGTAAATGACCCCCATTGTGCTTAGCCCAGTAATGAAACGACCAGATTCTTCTAAAAAAGACTTTATAAAGATATGGAAATGAGCCGGAGGTGCTCTGATCTACGGCACCGGGTCTCCTCTTGGCTCCGCTGATACTCTATGCATGCCCCCACTCGCTTAATTTTAGTCTGGTCCCACCTGCAGACAGCATGTGACGCCACGATCAGTGGGCAGGACCAGGCTGAGAGGGTTGAGCATATGTTGAGTTGAAATATATTATCAGACGGCAGAACCAAGAGGTGCCGAGTGTCGTAAAAAGTTTTTTTTTGACAGGGCTGTGGAGTCAGAATAAAATGGACCAACTCCGACTGCATAAATATATAATAAAAATTGTCACAATTAGTTCACTGCTCTATCTGCTGAATATTGTTATCAGAATTTGGGGAAATTGTGGAATGTCCTATAAATGTTTATTCTAATCTTAATCTCAGGGTGTAAGCTTTTAGTTGAGATGAATGTGGATGCACTTTTTCCTCCTCCCCTACACTTCTGCGCTTATCTTACAACCGCTAGAGTGATCAGGAAAACTGGATGAAGGCAGGATTGTCCTGTGTGTGTTTCATGTTTTAGTTTGCTTCTCCTCATGTTTGTAGATGTTAGCTGCTCTGATGGACTCCATACAATATACATAGAATATGAGAAATTGTTTTCTAACATCTCAAATTCAGAAATACAGAAAACGCACACGAGAAAAAACTATAGGTATAGAAGCCAAGCCTTCATGTCATCTGCTTCACTATGCAGCATTATTATGGGAAACAGTTTTGTTGAAAACTGTTTTTTTTTCCTTAGTGTTTTGTATACTTTTACATACAATTATTATAGTTGGTATTTCAATAAATATTTTTATATTGTACTTTAATAAATTGGTTATTGTATCAAAATGGTGATAGAAGCCTTATTATCACTGTAAAAATTCATGGTGACATGGAACATTACACATAGATCCAGGCACAGTGACCATGGTAATCTTCTTTGTTAATATTTGTTATCATGGCCTTCTTCCTTCTAAAATCAACTTTTAAAATGATGCTAATGGACCCAAAGGACTCTAGCGTTGTTTCCAGAGCTCCTCCTTGCTGTAGCTTTACAGGCTATTACAATGAGCAGGGCAGATCTCCCCCTGTACTTCATGCTGCTGCGAGATTACACAGGCAGAAGGAGACAGCAGAGGGAGGGTGACAGCCTGTGAATTTGCAGCACTGTGGGGCTTTGGCAACGCCCCAGAGCCATTCTGGATCATTAGCAAAATATTAAAAGTTGACTTTAGAAGGAAGGAGGCCATGGTTAAAAAAAAATGTATGAAGATTCCCACAGCCACTATGCCTTGTTTAATGACTAAGTCGATTTTTCCTTTAAATTTCCCCATGTATGTGGAAGTTGGAGTTGGGGAAATTGAGGAGTTGGAGGTGTGGCTTACCGACTCCACAGCCCTGTTTTTTAGAAAAACCCGGCCATTCCATTGTATAAGAAAAAAGGGGGCCTTGTCTTTGAAAAACCACGAACAGTAAATCTTTAAAACCTTTTCAGAAAAAAATTTTTTAATTAATTATTTTAACTTTTTTTCACACCCTCTAGGGTACTTTATCTCTAAATTGACTGATCGATCCTAACATATACTGATATACTATAGTATAGCAGTACAGGCGGTCCCCTACTTAAGAACACCTGACTTACATACGACCCCTAGTTACAAACAGACCTCTGGATTTTTGTAATTTTCTGTACTTTAGGCCTAGGTTACAATAAACAGCTATAACAGTTATCACAGGTGCCTGTAATTAAGATTTCTTGTTAGTCCTGGTTCCTATGACAATCCAACATTTTTAAAATCCAATTGTCACAGAGACCAAAAAAATTTTGACTGGGGTTACAATAATAAAGTATACGGTTCCGACTTACATACAAACTCAACTTAAGAACAAACCTACAGAACCTATCCTGTATGTAACCCGGGGACTATGGGATATGGGAATTTTGCACATGACTCGCTACAATGTGCCATAGTCCCTCTCTGATGACGTCACAGCCAAGGTGGTGGTGCCGGCATGTAGAAGCTGGTGCCGGCACGCAACAGCCATCGGCGCTGGTGTTAACGATGGCCGTTTGCTGCCAGTCAGCCCATGAACCGTCTCCATACACCCCTTGCCGCGTGCCATAATATTATCCTCTACTCCTCATAAATGTGTTATTTAGCGCTATAATATAATATAATATAACATGTCCAGGGCACTGACATAACATTTATGTGCGATAAGCGATTCGTCCTCTGTCACTGATATGCCGTGGTCACTATGGAGCGCCACATCTGAGGAGTTAACCGTAAACTATCTTCACATCAATATATCGTTTCTATAAGAGAACACTTTGGTTCCACATTCCATATATAATTTTATTGTGTTTCTTGATCAACCTGACAGAGATTTACACTTTTAACTTAAATGTGATGTGTCACACAGGGATATTTCCCAGACATAAGGTCCAGTCACGATTATGGCTGCCTTCCCAGTATGTGACTGGTGTGCCGGCGGTGATAAAATCTACCAAACAGATCTTTAAAAACCACCTCATGATGATGATCAGAGAATAGCAGTAAGTGACAGGTCCAGTCTGTGCCAAGAATGCACCCACCCTCACCGCCAGCATCTATAAATTCCCCAACACTCGTCTATATATAGTAGGTTATATATACTGCACCAGAAGGGCCCACATAAACATGACACATCCAACGTATGCTGCACAGCCTGAAGATACACAGACAAGTATACAGCAGATGTCTCACGGACGAAGACAACCTCTATATACAGAGTAAATTAAATACAACCCCCTATATAAATACCCTAAGCAGCAATCTCATATACATAACATTACAATCAGTATGGCTGCTATAACCCAGCTTTACTACAACCCTGACAATAATATATGACTACCATGCTGAAATGAATGGAAGAAAGTTTCTCAGGGCAGAGTGAAATTCAGGAGTCTAAAAAAGCTGGGTATTGCCAAAGAAATAATGATAAATGCATAGATGGAGAGATACAAGATAGATTCAAAGAAATGGCAGCACACCAAGAGTTGTGATGAAAATACTTGAACTTTTATTCCGCCATCTTGATAGCAACGTTTCGGATCTGTTATGTGAGCCGAAAAGTGCATTGTCCGACGATAATGGACTGTGCCGTGATTCACTAAGATTGTGCGCCGTGGTACATGTAAGTGCTTGGGCTTGCAACAATTTGAATGTTAAATCCCGCTCTCAGTCCAAATCACTCTGACGGCCCGCCGCCCCCTCCTCCCCCAATTTGTGTCGCACAAAAATCGATTGCGTGCGCCAAAATCCTGGCGCAGACACTTGCTAAATACCTGTCCAAGCCCTGCAATCACTAAAAATGGCGCACAGTCCAACAGCATGCGACCCTTGGTAAATGAGACCCATAGAGTAAGAAGAAAAATAATGAATAAAGAAGGAAAGTAAAAGACATCTGAAATAGAAAGATAGATAGAGCCACATTTACTAAACCCTTGCATTTTGCACAAACTGCTTGCACATGTATTCGAAGGGAACCTGTCATCAGCAATTGGCCTAACAAACCACTACCAGTATATTGTTAAGCAATGCAACACCTTCTAGTTTTTGTTTCTTTCATGGCCCAGTGGGAAGGCATCATGAAAAAAATAAAAATAAAAATATATATATATATATATATATACAGTACAGACCAAAAGTTTGGACACACCTGTTCAAAGAGTTTTCTGTATTTTCATGACTGTAAAAATTGTAGATTCACACTGAAGGCATCAAACTTTTGAATTAACACATGTGTAATCATATACTTAAAGGGGTATTCTTGTCTGGGCATTCACATTCAGTTTCATTAATCTGCCATTTATAAACATTTCTTCAATTAGGTATTATTACATTTTTATTTTTACCCATTTGAAGATAATTTCTTCAAAGAAACAAAAGGTTTTTGTGTATGAAATGTCCGGGAGTTACTACAGGTCCCACAGCCGTCCTGTGCTAATGAATCCTGAATCCAGGAGGTCAGACAGGGCTCGATAGCGCATGTCTGGCCACCGCTGCCAAAATATGAGGTGGTCGTATCCAAAGAAGCCATCTCGTTTCTAACGGACAACATGGCTACATTTATGAGAAATTATCTTCACACAGAAACATTTGTTTTAAATGTTTACATATGGCAAATTAATTAAATTAAATGTGGATGCCCAGTTGGGAATACTCCTGTAAGAAATTAGTGTGAAACAACTGAACATATGTATATTTTCTAGGTTCTTCAAAGTAGCCACCTTTTGCTTTGATTACTGCTTTGCACACTCGTGGCATTCTCTTGATGAGGTTCAAGAGGTAGTCACCTGAAATGGTCTTCCAACAGTCTTGAAGGAGTTCCCAGAGATGCTTAGCACTTGTTGGCCGTTTTGCTTTCACTCTGCGGTCCAGCTCACCTCAAACCATCTTTGGGTTCAGGTCTGGTGACTGTGGAGGTCAGGTCATCTGGCGTAGAACCACATCACTCTCCTTCTTGGTCTTATAGCCCTTATACAGCCTGGAGCTGTGAATGATGGTCCAACTAAACGCAAACCAGATGGAATAGTATGCCGCTGCAAGATGCTGCGGTAACCAGGCTGCTTCGGTATAAATGCCCAACAGTGTCATAAGTAAAGCCCCCCACACCATCTCACCGCCTCCTCCATGCTTCATGGCTGGAACCAGGCATAAAGAGTCCATTCCTTCACCTTTCCTGGTTGGAAACAAAGATCTCAAATTTGGATTCATCAAATTAAAGCCCAGATTTCCACTGATCTACTGTTCATTCCTTGTGTTCTTTAGCACAAACAAGTCTCTTGTGCTTGTTGCCGCAGTGGTTACCTAGAAGCTATTTTACCATGCTGCACACAGTCAAGTTGTTGTAGAGATGTGTCTGCTGCTAGACCTCTGTGTGGCGGTGATCCTGTGATTTCTGAGGCTGGTGACTCGGATGAACTTATCCTCCGCAGCAGAGGTGACACTTGGTCTTCTTTTCCTGAGGCTGATGACTCGGATGAACCTATCCTCCGCAGCAGAGATGACTCTTGTCCTTCCTTTCCTAGGGCTGGTGACTCGGATGAACTTCTTCTCCGCAGCAGAGGTGACTCTTGGTCTTCCTTTCCTGGGGCAGTCCTAATGTCAGCCAGTTTCTTTGTAGCGCTTTATGGTTTCTGCAGCTGCACTTGGTGACACTCAAATTTTTCCCAATTTTTCGCACTGACTGACCTTCATTTCTCAAAGTAAAGATGGCCACTCGTTTTTCTTTACTTAGAATTTATATTATGGCTAAAATAGAGCAGCTAAGGGTGATGGCACACGTGGCGTTTTTGGCCCGTTTTTAAGCAGTCCCTCAAAAAACGCATGTGTTTAAAAACTCATGCGTTTTTGGAAGACGCATCCGTTTTTGACAGGTTTGACCAACTATCTTAATTTAAACTGGTCAAAAACGCATGCGTTTTTTGACGGACTGTTTAAAAATGGGCCAAAAACGTGTTCAAAACACCACGTGTGCCATTATAATATCACCCTAACAGTCTATTCAGTAGGACAATCAGCTGTGTATCCACCTGACATCTGCCCAACACAACTCATGCTCCCAACCCCATATATTAGGCAAGAAATCCACTTATTACACCTGACAGGGCGACCTGTGATGTGAGAACCTTTTCTGGTGACTACCTCTTGAAGCTCATCAAGAGAAGCCAAGAGTGTGCAGAGCAGTAATGAAAGCATAAGGAACCTAGAATATAAGACATATTTTTAGTTGTTTCACACTTTTATGTTAAGTATATAATTCCACACATGTTAATTTATAGTTTTGATGCCTTCAGTGTACAATCTACAATTTTTCTAATCATAAAAATACAGAAAACTTTTTGAATGAGAAGGTGAGTCCAAACTTTTGGTCTGTAATGTGTATATATGTATATATATACACCTCCTGTGTGCAGTATATATATACACCTCCTGTGTGCAGTATATATATACACCTCCCGTGTGCAGTATATATATACACCTCCTGTGTGCAGTATATATATACACCTCCTGTGTGCAGTATATATATACACCTCCTGTGTGCAGTATATATATACACCTCCTGTGTGCAGTATATATATACACCTCCTGTGTGCAGTATATATATACACCTCCTGTGTGCAGTATATATATACACCTCCTGTGTGCAGTATATATATACACCTTCTGTGTGCAGTATATATATACACCTTCTGTGTGCAGTATATATATATATACCTTCTGTGTGCAGTATATATATATATACCTTCTGTGTGCAGTATATATATACCTCCTGTGTGCAATATATATATATATATATATATATATATATATATATATATACCTCCTGTGTGCAGTATATATATACCTCCTGTGTGCAATATATATATATACCTTCTGTGTGCAGTATATATATACCTCCTGTGTGCAATATATATATATATATACCTCCTGTGTGCAGTATATATATATATACCTCCTGTGTGCAGTATATATATATATACCTCCTGTGTGCAGTATATATATATATACCTCCTGTGTGCAGTATATATATATATATACCTCCTGTGTGCAGTATATATATATATATATATACCTCCTGTGTGCAGTATATATATACACCTCCTGTGTGCAGTATATATATACACCTCCTGTGTGCAGTATATATATACACCTCCTGTGTGCAGTATATATATACACCTCCTGTGTGCAGTATATATATACACCTCCTGTGTGCAGTATATATATACACCTCCTGTGTGCAGTATATATATACACCTCCTGTGTGCAGTATATATATACACCTCCTGTGTGCAGTATATATATACACCTCCTGTGTGCAGTATATATATACCTCCTGTGTGCAATATATATATATACCTTCTGTGTGCAGTATATATATACCTCCTGTGTGCAATATATATATATATATACCTCCTGTGTGCAGTATATATATATATACCTCCTGTGTGCAGTATATATATATATACCTCCTGTGTGCAGTATATATATATATACCTCCTGTGTGCAGTATATATATATATATACCTCCTGTGTGCAGTATATATATATATATATATACCTCCTGTGTGCAGTATATATATACACCTCCTGTGTGCAGTATATATATACACCTCCTGTGTGCAGTATATATATACACCTCCTGTGTGCAGTATATATATACACCTCCTGTGTGCAGTATATATATACACCTCCTGTGTGCAGTATATATATACACCTCCTGTGTGCAGTATATATATACACCTCCTGTGTGCAGTATATATATACACCTCCTGTGTGCAGTATATATATACACCTCCTGTGTGCAGTATATATATACACCTTCTGTGTGCAGTATATATATACACCTTCTGTGTGCAGTATATATATACACCTTCTGTGTGCAGTATATATATATATACCTTCTGTGTGCAGTATATATATACCTCCTGTGTGCAATATATATATATATATATATATATATATATATATATATATATATATATATATATATATATACCTCCTGTGTGCAGTATATATATACCTCCTGTGTGCAATATATATATATACCTTCTGTGTGCAGTATATATATACCTCCTGTGTGCAATATATATATATATATACCTCCTGTGTGCAGTATATATATATATACCTCCTGTGTGCAGTATATATATATATACCTCCTGTGTGCAGTATATATATATATACCTCCTGTGTGCAGTATATATATATATATACCTCCTGTGTGCAGTATATATATATATATATATACCTCCTGTGTGCAGTATATATATATATATATATACCTCCTGTGTGCAGTATATATATATATACCTCCTGTGTGCAGTATATATATATATACCTCCTGTGTGCAGTATATATATATATATATATATATATATATATACCTCCTGTGTGCAGTATATATATATATATACCTCCTGTGTGCAGTATATATATATATATATACCTCCTGTGTGCAGTATATATATATATATATATATATACCTCCTGTGTGCAATATATATATATATACCTCCTGTGTGCAGTGTATATATATATACCTCCTGTGTGCAATATATATATATATATATATATACCTCCTGTGTGCAGTGTATATATATATACCTCCTGTGTGCAATATATATATATATATATACCTCCTGTGTGCAGTGTATATATATATACCTCCTGTGTGCAATATATATATATATATACCTCCTGTGTGCAGTGTATATATATATACCTCCTGTGTGCAGTATATATATATATATACCTCCTGTGTGCAGTGTATATATATATACCTCCTGTGTGCAGTGTATATATATATACCTCCTGTGTGCAGTGTATATATATATACCTCCTGTGTGCAGTGTATATATATATATATATATATATATATATATATATATATATATATATATACCTCCTGTGTGCGGTGTATATATATATACCTCCTGTGTGCAGTATATATATATATATATATATACCTCCTGTGTGCGGTGTATATATATACCTCCTGTGTGCAACATATATATATATATATACCTCCTGTGTGTAGTGTATATATACCTCCTGTGTGTGGTGTATATATACCTCCTGTGTGCGGTGTATATATACCTCCTGTGTGCAGTATATATATATACCTCCTGTGTGCGGTGTATATATACCTCCTGTGTGCAGTATATATACATATACCTCCTGTGTGCAGTGTATATACCTCCCATGTGTGCAGTGTGTATATATATATATACCTCCTGTGTGCGGTGTATATATACCTCCTGTGTGCAGTATATATATACACCTCCTGTGTGCGGTGTATATATACCTCCTGTGTGCGGTGTATATATACCTCCTGTGTGCAGTATATATATACACCTCCTGTGTTCAGTATATATATACCTCCCGTGTGCGGTGTATATACACATGACATGTGGTGCTGTCACTCGCCTGCCGCAGGTGTCCCCAGCATCATCACCATGCAGATCCCCATCCAGACTCGGGCGCCCCCGGGCCGGGCGGCTCCGTCCTCCATCCGCGGGATCCCCGGCTTCTCCCCGAGTCCTCATGCAGCCGCAGAGCATGTCCCAGTACAGCGGTGCCGGTACCGCCCAGTGCTGGACCCTCCCACACAGGAGACCCGGGAGTGATGCCGCCCGCCTCTGTCTACACACGGGGAGGACCCTCACCACAGGGGAGGCACTACAACCCCCAGCATGCTCTGCTCCGCTCCATCATATTACAAGATATGTTCTAGAGATCATGGAGGAAGAGTCACAGATTTTTTTTAACTTGTCTTATAAAATAAAATAATAGATTTATATCATATAAATATGGGAGCAATGTATGATTAGACAAGTATTGTCTGGCGGAGTATGAGACTGGGGCTATGTGGAGGAAAGCCCCATAAAGGGTATCCCTTATCTACCCCAGTTAAAATCCCATTTATGAGGTTCAACAAGTCCAATTGGGTGTGTTATCACATAACGGGACACATATTGAAATTCAGCTCCATTAAAGGGGTTTTCCACCCTGATGTTATTGTATATGGGAGGCGAGGCTGCAGTACCTTTGAACGGCCACTATAGAGAAGGTGGAGACATCAGCTTTTTGCTCCGTACACTGTATAGTAGTGAATGGCCATCAGCAGGTACCGATTGGTAGAATAGCCCTAAAATGTACAGTTTTTAGTCGCACCTTGAGGTCAATGGGAGGCAGAACATTTTGGAGAAGATTTCAAAGTAATAGATGTGCAATAGAGAACAATGTCAGGACCCCCAAAACAATCAGCTATGGCTGCTATACCCCTTTAAATTGTAAAGTTTTGTAACTTTTTACATTCAAATCTAAGAAGAAGGAGAAGACGATGGCATTTACTGATCTACCATATGGATATTATTATTACTGGGGTCTGATCACTGTTATGGCCATAATAATAAATAATATAATAATTACATGAATAAATTGCTGGTCCATCAGGAACATCAGGGATCCCCTAACATAAACTTGCGGTCACTGGGGGTCCCAAAAATTGCACACAAAGGAATTGGAAGCTTATACACTATCATATGTACACTATGTATGAATGCTGGACTGTCACCCAGAAGCCCAAACTGTAACCTAATGCTGGACCCCATAAATACAGGCAATCTAGTTTGTAGGATTGAAGGGTCTTGTGGCTGCGGCCAGTAAAAGAGGGGGGTCTCTACATTGGCAGATCAATTATATAGTATAATAAATACTGGATTTTGGATTGTTGGATGATGTCAAATTTGTCTCCCTACTATAGTGCCACCATGTGGTAGACTGCAGGTATAGTCAGGTCAGCACTTCTAGCTGTCACTTTGTCTTGGTGTGTTTTACGCCTTTTTACGCCTTTGGGTAAGATCAAAAAAGTTCTTTTTTTGCTCATTAATGTGCACTCATCCGAACAGAAAAAAAATAACAGAAATGTAGATATTTTTGCTAATTTATTAAACAAGTAAAGCTGAAATATTACATGGTGATAAGTATTCGGCCCCTTTGCTCAGTGTTGAGTAGAAGCTTTGGAGCTGGTGCAGCCAGGAGTCTTCTTGGGAAGATCCTACAAGTTTCTCTCCCCTGGATTTGGGGATCCTCTGCCTCTTCCTTGCAGATCCTCTTTAGTTCCCTCAGGTTGGATGGTGAACGTTAGTGGAAGCCATTTTTAAGTCTCTCCAGGGATGCATAATTGGGTTTAGGGCCGGGCTCTGGCTGCTGTGTTATTTTAGTTGTGTGTTTAAAGTTAATGGGGCACATTTACTTACCCTTCCCGTTGCGATCCCCGAGGTGCGTTGTCCAACGAGGATTCGGAGCTGTCGCGATTCACTAAGATCGTGCGTCCAATTTCAAACATGTTTCGCTTCCCCGCTGAGATCCTCTTCCCGATGCATGTTTAGTGCATGGTTTGCGACACAATTTTGAATGTTAAATCCCACGCTTAGTCCAAATCAGTTGGGTTGTCCGACGGCCACGCCCCCTGATTTGTGATGAAAGTCGCCGTAATTGCGCCATAATCCGATTGCGTGCACCAAAAACCCCACTTAAATGCGGCGTAAAACAGAAAAAGGCGGGAAACCTGACGAAAACGCGGTCCGCAAACCCTTAGGCCCCTTCCACACTAGCGTTTTTCACGCTAGTTCTGCGCATGCTTTTGACGCGCAGAACTTGCATTGCACTCTGTCCCATTGTTTCCAATGGGCCTTTCCTCATTTGCGTTGTTTTGCACGCGCGTGCTTGCGTTTGTTTTGACGCGCGGCAAAATCGCCGCATGCTCTACTTTTGCGTTTCACGCGAGTTTTTCCCGCCCCATTCAAGTCTATGGAGACGCATCAAAAATGCATTGCACTTTCAAGCATTGCAAGTGCAATGCGAGTGCAATGCGTTTTAAACGGATGGGTTGCTAGGTGACATGAATAATTCCCCTGCTCGAGATCGAGCATTTAATTAAAAAAACACAGTGAAGAACAGTGAAGAATAGAATAAAAACAGTGAACACAGTGAACACAGGATCATTTAAGTGAAAAACACAGTGAAGAATAGATTACAGATGTTCGGCACATCTGCTTACTTGTCGGGAGATACGCACGGAACGGTGCGAACAAAATAGCATGTGAAGAACAATATATATGTGTGTGAAGAACACATTGCAGATGTTTCCATATATCTGCAATGTGTTCTTCACACATATATATTGTTCTTCACATGCTATTTTGTTCGCACCACTCCGCGCGTATCTCCCGACAAGTAAGCAGATGTGCCGAACATCTGTAATCTATTCTTCACTGTGTTTTTCACTTGAATGATCCTGTGTTCACTGTTTTTATTCTATTCTTCACTGTTCTTCACATCTGCTAACTTGTCGGTAGATAATATACGTGCGCGGAACAGTGAAGAATAGATTGTAGATGTTTGCATACATCTGCTAACTTATCAGAAGACATTCTTTCTCAATTAAATAAAACATTTTATTCCCGAACCATGGTCCCTTTGAAAAAGTCCCATTGACTTAAAAAAACGTGCGTGAAATACCATAGAAACGCCGATCAGATCGGGCCGAGGCCCGCCCCGGTGGGTGCGGCTTTGTCTGCGTTTGCAAACCGGACATGCGTTTTTTTACGATTTGAAAATGCACTAAGGGTGATGTCACACATGGCGTTTTTGGTCTGTTTTTAAACATCCGTTTTCAGTCCGTTTTTGGCAGTTTACCATGCATTTGGCTGCTTAAAACCTGTTTATCTATTAAGATAATTGGGAAAAACGGACCAAAAACGCCATGTATGGGACCACCCTAATGTAGAAACACTTCCAGGATAGAGCTGGTCTAAACCGTTCCGACCTGGCAGAGATCACACTCATATATCTACTAAGAGGTCGGAGACAGTCTTAATAAATTACCCCCATAGTGTGTCTGCCGCCTAAGGTAAGGCCATGTTCACAAGATGCAATAAATTTGGGTTTCAAGTGCATTTCAAGTGCATTTTGAATATCTCCTACACAAACATTATGGGGGTCATTTACTAAGGGCCCGATTCGCGTTTTCCCGAAGTGTTACCCGAATATTTCCGATTTGCACCGATTTTTCCTGAATTGCCCCGAGATTTTGCCGCACGCGATCCAATTGTGGCTCATCGGCGCCGGCATGCACGCGCCGGAAATCGGGGGCGTGGCAGAACAAAAACCCGACGGATTCGGAAAAACCGCCGCATTAAAAAAAAAGTGGAGGAACTGCCTTAGTGAATCGCCGGAAGACCCGAATCCACCGCAAAGAACGCGCTGCTGGATCACGAATGGACCGGGTAAGTAAATCTGCCCCTATGTGTTTAGGCCTAAACACTTGTGTCTGGCAAGTAGCAGCATGTGTTTTGCCGCTTAAAAAAAAAAACACTTCTTGCTCCAAAGTCGCTTGAAATGGATTATTAACGCAATTCAAGAATAACTTGGGAACACAGACTTGGGGCTTATTCCCACAACCGTAATGGGGGCCATGATGTGCCAGACTTCCCATTGTGGAAGTCTCATTCAACTCTGTCTGCCTCCAAATTGTGCAGATAGAGTAGAAACCCAGGCAGGTGCAGGTAGCAGAGCCCCCTGGTGGACCATGCCACCCCTGCATGTCACAGTGCCACCTGTTGGTATATTATAGGTGAATTCTACTAACAGCATCTCTGACGCTGCAAAATATGCACTAATAATAAGAGGGTTAAAGAAAGGCTTTATTTAATTTTAAATTTTAATTAGTTTTATACTTTTGGTGTCTGTACATTTGTTCTATGAGACAGCTGTAGACTCATTAAAGGTACACACACCTGTCCGCAGCAGCAAGTGTTGTCACAGGCTTCTACCCGGACCCCCACACGGAGCCCAAGGAATGCAAGGATTTATCCGGGATCTTTCTAAGCCATTTTATAACACTGACAAGTCAAAACACGTCTGTGCCAGGCTGAGGGGCAGCTGCAGCGCTGGAATTATAATACTATAGGAAGAAATAAGGAGCGTATGGGGCTGGGCAAAGGATTGCGGGAGGGGGTTACAGTGGTTGTCCACACCAACAAAATGTCATTGTTTAATTTTGTTATATGCATAGCAGTCAGACCCCACTTTCATGAAAATAAAACACTTATAATTGTTTAAGGATAACACACAGTGATGTCACAGTACAGGGATAATACACACAGTGATGTCACAGTACAGGGATAATACACACAGTGATGTCACAGTACAGGGATAATACACACAGTGATGTCACAGTACAGAGATAATACACACAGTGATATCACAGTACAGGGATAATACACACAGTGATGTCACAGTACAGGGATAATACACACAGTGATGTCACAGTACAGGGATAATACACACAGTGATGTTACAGTACAGAGATAATACACACAGTGATGTCACAGTACAGGGATAATACACAATTATGTCACAGTATAGAGATAATACACACAGTGATGTCACAGTACAGAGATAATACACACAGTGATGTCACAGTACAGGGATAATACACACAGTGATGTCACAGTACAGGGATAATACACACAGTGATGTCACAGTACAGGGATAATACACACAGTGGTGTCACAATACAGGGGTATAGGGGGGAGATTTAATAGGGCATGTACGCCTGAAAACTTTTCTATCCCTCTATGCCAGGTGGCCAGGGAGGCAGAGGTGCTGAGCAGTACAGTGAGCTGGGAGGGGGTGCTGCTGCCCCGCAACTGCCCACTGCCTATAGCTGGTACTTATTGAAGGGCAGGCTATGGCACAAATCTAAACTAGGTCAAACTTGGCATAGAAGTTCCCTGGTGGCGAAGCACCTCGCTCCGCTTCCGGACGTCTGGGGGGTGGAGACGGCATCCTAAGGAGGTGCACTTTAATGTGTCCCATAGAGTTATGTCATGGCACAGAGATAACGCACACAAAAGTTCATGTACCTTTGACAGCATAGAAAAAAACTAAGGTTTCTAACTCAAACTAACTCATTCAGACAGGATTTGACTTTTTGGAGGTCCAGGGTCTGCATGCTGCAATCTGTTACTCGCAGTCCAAACATCTGCCAAAAAAACAGACATGACAGTAGACCCAAAGAAACCAATGGTATCCGCCAAAAATACAGATGTCCAAAACACCTGTCTAAACGAGCCCTAATAGGAAGTTACCATAGTGGAAGTAACTACGCATGCGTTTTTGGACGGACTACTTAAAAACGGGCCAAAAACGCGTTCAAAACACCATGTGTGCCATCAGCCTAAGAAAGAGGAAACGTCTAAAATTGAAGACTCTTATAAAGTACTAATTGAATACTCTTATAAAAGTTGACCAATTCCATAAGTTCTTAATATTTTTTTCCGTTCATGAAATACAGGAATAAATCTTGGCCGGTCCAATACAGTGAGGTATACAGTGCCTCCATGTGCCCTACATTGCCTCCATGTGCCCTGCATTACCTCAATGTGCCCTGCATTGTCTCCGCGTGCCCTGCATTGTCTCCGCGTGCTTTGCATTGCCTCCAGGTGCCCTGCATTGTCTCCATGTGCCCTGCATTGTCTCCGCGTGCTTTGCATTGCCTCCAGGTGCCCTGCATTGCCTCCGTGTGCCCTTCATTGCCTCCATGTGCCCTGCATTGCCTTCAAGTGCCCTTCATTGCCTCCATGTGCCCTGCATTGCCTCTGCATACCCTGCATTGCCTCCATGTGCGCTGCATTGCCTCAGTGTGCCCTGCATTGCCTTAGTGTGCCCTGCATTGCCTCCGTGTACCCTGCATTGCCTCCATGTGCGCTGCATTGCCTCCGTGTACCCTGCATTGCCTCCATGTGCGCTGCATTGCCTCCATGTACCCTGCATTGTCTCCGCGTGCTTTGCATTGCCTCCAGGTGCCCTGCATTGCCTCCGTGTGCCCTTCATTGCCTCCATGTGCCCTGCATTGCCTTCAAGTGCCCTTCATTGCCTCCATGTGCCCTGCATTGCCTCTGCATACCCTGCATTGCCTCCATGTGCGCTGCATTGCCTCAGTGTGCCCTGCATTGCTTTAGTGTGCCCTGCATTGCCTCCGTGTACCCTGCATTGCCTCCATGTGCGCTGCATTGCCTCAGTGTGCCCTGCATTGTCTCCGTGTACCCTGCATTGCCTCCATGTGCCCTGCATTGCCTCCATGTGTCTTGCTTTGCCTCCGTGTGCCCTGCATTGCCTCCATGTACCCTGCATTGCCTCCACATACCCTGCATTGCCTCCGCGTAACCTGCATTGCCTCCACATACCCTGCATTGCCTCCGCGTACCCTGCATTGCCTCCATGTGCCTTGCATTGCCTACGTGTGCCCTGCATTGCCTCCGTGTGCTCTGCATTGCCTCCGTGTGCCCTGCATTGCCTCCATGTACCCTGCATTGCCTCCACGTACCCTGCATTGCCTCAGTGTGCCCTGCATTGCCTCCATGTGCCCTGCATTGCCTATAGATACCCTGCATTGCCTCCACATGCCCTGCATTGCCTCCGTGTTCCCTGCATTGCCTATAGATACCCTGCATTGCCTCCACATACCCTGCATTGCCTCCATGTGCCCTGCATTGCCTCTGCATACCCTGCATTGCCTCCGTGTGCCCTACATTGCCTCCATGTGCCCTGCATTGTAATGGGGTCTCCATTGGCTTGTAGTGGGACGTACTTCACCAATAATATGAAAATAACCTGTAATGTAAATCCTGTAATGATTCCTCTTATGATTTATGGGAGTTCGCCTTCCTGGCATCAAGTGATGAGCAACGAAAAAAATTCATCTCATCAAAAGCATTTGTGCCGCACACTATTTCTAGTCCTCTGGGGTGAACCGCTGACAGCTGCTCCCAACAGGAAACAGGCACAGCTGCTGGGTGCTAAGTATAGGGGATTCCTCCAGAGGGGTCATGTGTCACTGCCAGCAAACAATAACATCAACAGGGGGCACCACTGAGCCTCAGCAATGTAGGTAATATCAATATCATTTCCAGGAGTTTTCATTTATATTGCACAGAACCATAAATTTGGTAGTGTCTGTGCCTGGTACTGCAGCTCATAAAAGGGGAATCCTATTCCAAGCTGCAATACCAGGGGCAGCCACCACAAAATATATAGGAGGGTCTTGTAAACAGCAAAATGGATAAGGCCCCTTTTTGTTGCGAGAGATATTGGGATTTGGATACCTATTAATCAAATATCAGTCCCAAGCATTTGAAATCTAATATCATTTTAAAGGGGTTGTTCCAAGTTGGGTGCATCAGAGGTGACCCCCACCAATCACAAAAAACAGGGTCCCATTGACTAATGGCTGGAGCTTCAGGTCGAGCATCCTTACTGCCGCTCTATTCAATACTACGGGAATATCGGAAAGTTCTGAACACAATGGGGCAGATTTACTTACCCGGTCCTGTTGCGATCCAGCAGCCCGTTCTTTGCTTAGGATTCGGGTCTTCTGGCGATTCACTAAGGTAGTGTGCCCGATATCCACCAGGTGTCGCTGCTGCGCTGAAGTTCGTCAGAGTGCACTGAAGTTCACCGTCCTATCCTGGGTGCAGGTAAGCGCGTGTCAAGCGACACTTTTTTTTTTTTGAATGCAGTGGATTTTCTGAATCCGTCGGGTTTTCTTACGGCCACGCCCCCAATTTCCGTAGCGTGCATGCCGGCGCGGATGCGCCACAATCCGATCGCGTGCGCCAAAATCCCTGGGCAATTCAGGGAAAATCGGCGCAAATCGGAAATATTTGGGTAACCCGTCGGAAAAACACAATTCGGGCCCTTAGTAAATGACGCCAGTGTTCCGGTATCTCCGGCACTCCCATAGGCGTAGTAGTAAACGTGCTTGACCTGCTGCACTAACAATTACTGAAAACGGGACCTCTGTTCTCATGATTGTTGGGGGTCAAAGCGGGCGTATAGTTTATTACCTTTCCTGTGGGGTCTTGGTACAACCCCTTGGTACATGCACACAATGCATGCTATGCCAGGCGTGTGTATGCTCACCCCTCTCTCCATAGTGGGTACGGGAAAGGGTAGACGGCACGGTGATACGTGTGCCACGCGCCATAGCCTTCTCTGGGGATGGATATTTAGCCGCATAATATCCGTCTGTGTGCATGAGGCCTATGTTCGCTGCCAAATAGATTGTAATTGCTGTGGAATGAAGAGATCCAGACATAAAATATGTAAATTAAAAAAATCTTTACAATTTTTTTTTTTTAAACTTCTTTAAAGTTCCCGTAGAAGATTAATTTCAGGCTCATCCTCGATGTCCGTCACATTAACATCTTCATTTTCTTCGCCAGACACCATATGGCTGAAATCCACTGGCTCTATAGACGATAAATCCCCATCGGATTCTGTATGGAACGGGTTTCCTTCCATGTTGGGGCAGCCGCAGGAGTCGTCACTTTCCTGACAAGGGTAGTCTCTGTTCAAAGCTGAAAGCATGGGCTCCCTCTGGTGGCTCTGGTCCTGATAACACCTCTGGTAATTTGCGCTGTAAGGCCATATGCTGTGAGCATAAGTGCTAGGAGACAGGACAAGATTCATTATAAAGAACCTGAACACTGAGGCCCTCAGCAATCAGAAAAACAGCAGGAACAGTACCTAAAAGAGTCCAGGGATAATAAACACAGGGATGTCACAATACAGGGATAATACACACAGGGATGTCACAGTACTGGGATAATACACACAGTGATGTCACAGTACAGGGATAATACACATAGTGATGTCACAGTACAGAGATAATACACAAAGTGATGTCACAGTACAGGATAATACACATAGTGATGTCACAGTACAGAGATAATACACACAGTGATGTCACAGTACAGGGATAATACACACAGTGATGTCACAGTACAGGGATAATACACATAGTGATGTCACAGTACAGAGATAATACACAAAGTGATGTCACAGTACAGGATAATACACACAGTGATGTCACAGTACAGGGATAATACACACAGTGATGTCACAGTACAGGAATAATACACACAGTGATGTCACAGTACAGGATAATACACACAGTGATGTCACAGTACAGGGATAATACACATAGTGATGTCACAGTACAGGATAATACACACAGTGGTGTCACATTACAGGGATAATACACACAGTGATGTCACAGTACTGGGATAATACACACAGTGATGTCACAGTACAGGGATAATACACACAGTGATGTCACAGTACAGAGATAATACACACAGTGATGTCACGGTACAGGGATAATACACACAGTGATGTCACAGTACAGGGATAATACACATAGTGATGTCACAGTACAGAGATAATACACAAAGTGATGTCACAGTACAGGATAATACACACAGTGATGTCACAGTACAGAGATAATACACACAGGGATGTCACAATACAGGGATAATACACACAGGGATGTCACAGTACAGGGATAATACACACAGTGATGTCACAGTACAGGGATAATACACACAGGGATGTCACAATACAGGGATAATACAAACAGGGATGTCACAGTACAGGGATAATACACACAGTGATGTCACAGTACAGGGATAATACACACAGTGATGTCACAGTACAGGAATAATACACACAGTGATGTCACAGTACAGGATAATACACACAGTGATGTCACAGTACAGGGATAATACACATAGTGATGTCACAGTACAGGATAATACACACAGTGGTGTCACATTACAGGGATAATACACACAGTGATGTCACAGTACTGGGATAATACACACAGTGATGTCACAGTACAGGGATAATACACACAGTGATGTCACAGTACAGAGATAATACACACAGTGATGTCATGGTACAGGGATAATACACACAGTGATGTCACAGTACAGGGATAATACACATAGTGATGTCACAGTACAGAGATAATACACAAAGTGATGTCACAGTACAGGATAATACACACAGTGATGTCACAGTACAGAGATAATACACACAGGGATGTCACAATACAGGGATAATACACACAGGGATGTCACAGTACAGGGATAATACACACAGTGATGTCACAGTACAGGGATAATACACACAGGGATGTCACAATACAGGGATAATACAAACAGGGATGTCACAGTACAGGGATAATACACACAGTGATGTCACAGCACAGGGATAATACACACAGTGATGTCACAGTACAGAGATAATACACAAAGTGATGTCACAGTACAGGATAATACACACAGTGATGTCACAGTACAGAGATAATACACACAGTGATGTCACAGTACAGAGATAATACACACAGTGATGTCACAGTACAGGGATAATACACACAGTGATGTCACAGTACAGGGATAATACACACAGGGATGTCACAATACAGGGATAATACACACAGTGATGTCACAGTACAGAGATAATACACACAGTGATGTCACAGAACAGGGATAATACACAAAGTGATGTCACAGTACAGAGATAATACACACAGTGATGTCACAATACAGGGATAATACACACAGGGATGTCACAATACAGGGATAATACACACAGTAATGTCACAGTACAGAGATAATACACACAGTGATGTCACAGAACAGGGATAATACACAAAGTGATGTCACAGTTCAGGGATAATACACACAGTGATGTCACAGTACAGGGATAATACACACAGCGATGCGAGCAGGGCCCTCACTCCTATTGTTCCATATGACTGTTTGTACTCTGTAATATAATACAATATTTGTACATGTCCCCTATGTTTTGTAAAGCGCTACAGACTATGATGGCGCTATATAAATAAAGATTATTATTATGTTAGTATGTGACTATATATATATATATATATATATATATATATATATATATATATATATATGATGTCACAGTATGTCACCCCTATTCACTTTTAGGGGGTGGGTCTTCAATACTACAATCTCAGTTCCATATAAATAAATCACTGGTCGACCATCTGCATTATAGTTTCATAGTTTCTTTTATAGTTTCATAGTTTCTACGGTTGAAAAAAGACACTTGTCCATCAAGTTCAACCAAGGAAGGGAAGGGATTTGATGAGGAAGGGATTTAGGGGAAACAATTCTATATAACATAACCATCAATGGTATTTAGGTGTAAAAAGGCATCTAGACCCTTCTTGAAGCTCTCTACTGTCCCTGCTGTGACCAGCGCCTGAGGCAGGCTATTCCACAGATTGACCGTTCTCATAGTAAAAAAGCCCTGTCGCCTCCGGTGATTAAACCGTGATTTCTCCAAACGGAGACAGTGCCCCCTCGTCTTTTGATTTGATCTAATCTGAAACAACTTACCACCATATTTTTTGTATGGACCATTCATATATTTAAATAAATTAATCATGTCCCCTCGTAGTCGTCTCTTTTCCAGACTAAATAAATCTACTTGTTTTAATCTTTCCTCATAACTAAGACCCTCCATGCCCCTTATCATTTTTGTGGCTCTACGTTGAACCCTCTCCAGCTCCAGGGCATCCTTTTTATGGACCGGTGCCCAGAACTGGACAGCATATTCCAGGTGTGGCCGAACCAGTGCCTTGTATAGTGGTAATATTACATCCCTATCACGAGAGTCCATACCACTTTTGATACATGACAAGATCCTACTGGCTTTAGAGGCAGCTGATTGACATTGCATGCTGTTATTCAATTTATGATCTACTAGTACCCCCAGGTCCTTCTCAACAAGGGACTCACCCAGATTTACTCCCCCAAGGACATATTTTGCCTTTGGATTATTGGCCCCCAGGTGCATAACATTACATTTATCCACATTAAACCTCATTTGCCAAGTGGATGACCAAACATTCAGTTTGTCCAAGTCACCCTGCAGCCTATGAACATCCTCCATAGACTGTATTACACTACACAGTTTGGTGTCATCTGCAAAAATAGACACAGTGCTATTAATTCCTACCTCTATATCATTAATAAATATATTAAATAGTAGAGGGCCAAGCACAGAACCCTGAGGTACACCACTCATAACTGGTGACCATTCCGAGTAGGAATCATTGACCACAACTCTCTGGATACGATCCTTCAGCCAGTTTTCAATCCAATTGCAAATGATTTCTGCCAAACCAATAGCCCTAATTTTACCCATCAGGCGTCTATGAGGGACAGTGTCAAATGCCTTTGCAAAGTCCAAGAACACAATATCCACAGCTGCTCCTCCATCCAGGCACCTGCTCACCTCTTCATAAAAGCAGATAAGGTTAGTTTGACAACTTCTATTCTTAGTAAACCCATGCTGGCTGTCACTTATTATACTATTTGATGTCACATACTCCAGTATATAGTCTTTTACTAACCCTTCCAATACTTTCCCCACAATGGAAGTTAAGCTTACAGGCCTGTAATTGCCAGGCGAAGTTCTAGAGCCCTTTTTATATGTTGGCACCACATTTGCCTTGCGCCAGTCACTTGGCACCACACCAGACATTACAGAATCCCTGAAGATTTTAGCCAGCGGTACAGCAATAACAGAACTGAGTTCTTTAAGAACTCTGGGGTGTAACCCATCTGGTCCAGGAGCTTTGTACACATTGATTTTATTGAGCTTAGATTGGATAATGTCTACATTCAGCCAGTCTACTATATTACAGGGTGAATGACCCGCACTGGCACCACCCAAGTCAGAAGTTCTCTCTTCTATTGTATAAACAGAGCTAAAAAACCTATTAAGTATCTCCGCCTTCTCCTGGTCTCCAGTCACCGATGCCCCATTTTCAGAATAAAGGGGTCCAACCTGTTGTGACCCATTTTTTTTTGCATTGATATACCTAAAAAATTTCTTGGGATTTGTTTTGCTATCTTTAGCTACCTGTCTTTCATTTTGTATTTTGGCTGATTTGATTTCTTTTTTACAGATTTTGGTAAGTTTTTTGTAAGTATTGAAAGCCTCAGGTGACCCGTCAGATTTATATTTTTTAAATGCCCTCTTTTTCTCATTAATTGCCCTTTTAACTGTAGCTGTAAGCCACGCGGGGTGTAATCTAGCCCGTCTATACTTGTTACCTATTGGAATAAATTTAGAAGTATAAAAACCCAGGATAGATTTGAATTTCTCCCATTTAACATTAGTATCACCATGTGACAGTATCTGATCCCAGTCTATATCCTGTATTGCAGCCCTGAATTTTTGGAAATTAGCCCTCTTAAAATTCAAAGTTTTCGATTTTCCCACCTGTTTCTGCTTTTTAAAGTTTAAGAGGAAAATAATTATATTATGATCGCTGTTCCCAAGGGGTTCCCGGATCCTGACATTTTGGACAATCTCCTCATTGTTAGAAATCACAAGGTCCAACAATGCGTCACCTCTTGTGGGATCTTCTACAAGCTGCAACATAAAATTATCCTGCAGAAAGTTGATAAAATGTCTCCCCTTCATAGATGAAGACGAGCCCTGACCCCAATTTATATTTGGAAAGTTAAAGTCTCCCATAATCACTACGGTCCCCTCCTGTGCAGCCCGCTCCATCTGTTTATATAGGTGACCCTCTATTTCCTCAGAGATGTTAGGGGGTCTATAAATTACACCAAAAATAATTTTCTCAAAGCTCTCTTGGCTTTGAATTTCAACCCACAAAGTTTCAGCCTCCTCACACTCTGAGACCACTGACTCATTCACAATCGCTTTTAAGTCTCTTCTGACATACAGACATACACCACCTCCCCTCCTATTTGCCCTGTCTTTCCGAAAGAGTGTAAAACCTTGAATATTAACAACCCAATCATGCGATGCATCGAGCCATGTCTCTACTACACCAACAACATCTAACTGTTCCTCTAATATCAGAGCCTCAAGCTCGCCCATTTTGCCTGAGATACTTCTGGCATTTGTGAACATACAATTTAATTTTCCACAGTTATTTATCTGATTTAAAGTAATTTTACTGGCACATATATCCTCACCACTGTTCTGCAACTTGTGGATCTCCTTATCCACTGCCTTAGGCCCCCATACACCGCCCACATCACCACCCACCAACATAACCTGCCCCCTCTCTGACCTGTCTACCCCTTCAGTGTCTTCCTTTTCCTCCTCCCCCGAACCTAGTTTAAATACTCCGCCACCCCTGCTAGGATCTTCTCCCCCAGCACAGCAGCCCCCCTTCCACTTAGGTGCAAGTTATCTGCAGAAAACAGCTTGTACCCCAGTGAAAAGTCAGCCCAATGCTCTAGGAACCCAAATCCCTCTGCTCTACACCAGGATCTGAGCCATGCATTTAACTCCCTGAGCTCCCGCTGTCTGCTCTGTGTAGCGCATGGCACAGGTAGAATTCCGGAGAATACTACCTTGGAGGTCCTTTCCTTAAGCTTTGAACCTAGTTCTTTAAAATTATTCTTCAGGCTCCTCCACCTACCATCTATTCTGTCATTGGTACCAACATGGACCACGACAGCTGGGTCATCCCCAGCCCCTCCCAGTAATTTATCCACCCTTTCCACCACATGCCGAACCCTGGCACCAGGGAGACAGCAAACCATTCGGTTGAGGCGGTCTTGGCGACAAATTATTCTATCCGTCTTCCTGATTATAGAGTCCCCTACAACCACTAGCTGCCTTGGCTTACCTGCACTCCCATCCACCCTACTACTAGCTGGTCTGCTCCCCCGGGTGTGAGGGAGAGCAGGATCCGCTAGGGCTGCCATTTCTGACACTGACGTCCTTACATCATTGCACAATTTTGCAATTTTGCTTGGATGTTCAGAGTCAGAGTTGGCCTTCCTTTTCTTTGACCCCTTCCTACCCCCTCTAGTTACAGTAACCTACCCCCTCTAGTTACAGTTACAGCATTTCTGTCCATTATGCCATTTCCAAGATGTTTTCAACTTAATCCATATGCTAATGGTATGCTAATTGGTGCACCCTCAGTGTGTCCTCAGCACCCGTAGCAATGTTTTTTTTGCCTAAATCACTTCCCTCTTCTCCCAGTGCTTCCCTGCAGTTCTTACAAGACAAATCTCCTGCTTATCTCATGGATAGGGTAGTGGTCCGGGTAGGAATAGCAGTGCTCTGGGCGCTGAGAAACACCCTAGATGCACCAACTGCCTCATTAGCATACAGATTTAAATGGGAATTTCTCAGATACTGGATGGAAATAATATTGATATTTTTTAAATCACAGTACACTCCTCTACAACATGCTGCCAGCAGATTATCACGCTGGGCGGAGGTAGTGGACTCGCTTTAAAGGACACCTGTCATCAGGTCTGTGTCACTAGTCCTGTCACTACTACCTGTTGGAGCAGCTCACAAGGATCCATCACAGCCTTTATCTAGTTATTTCATACATTATTCATTGTAAAATCATCTATTTTTTATCATGTAAATGAGGCTGGTCACATGGTCAGAGGCAGTGATGTCACCCCTGTTACCCCTCCCCTCTCCTCCCCCTGCTCATGTCTGTGTGTAATGTATAGTAAAGCAGTGCTAGTGTGTGTGCTGCATCTGCTGACATGCTGCATCCTCCTAATATACAGGTGAGAGACACAGACATCAGCTACACATGAATCTGACATGTTCTGCTGTAACATGGCTGCCTGGAGCTGCTGTATCTCTCCTATACACACACACACAGGCTGCAGGGGGTGTGGCCACCAGCACCAGGAAGCACATTATTATACAGCCTCACATCATTATACAGGCTGTCAGTCAAGCACTGGGGGTGTGGCTGTGCCTCCCACTCATGAACAGAGTAGACAGCTTGAATATGCTAATGCTTCATTGGACATTTCACAGGTCATTTGCATACAGCTTTAGGACCTCATTGCTTAGGTTTACAGGCATGTAGAGGGACAATGAAGGGATAGAGGCAATGCTCTCTAATGGCAGTTTATGAAAATATATTTAGTTTAGGGGGGTTATTTTGCATGACGGGTTCTCTTTAAAATATTTGCCACAACTATTTGCCAGAACCCCTCGATGAATGAGAAGCTCAAGGTCTTGTTAATCCGCAGACAAATGACTTCTTATTTCACTGCCTTTACAATTGCTAAAAAAAGAGTCAACGTCTTGCCTAAGAGACCTTAAATCACCCTGGCTGACCCGGCTTCTTCCTCAGCTGAAGTTTTTCCTTCTCACTTCAAAGTTTTTGATGATACAATCAGAAATTTGCTCCAGATCATCATATGACTACTCCCCCACCATCCGTCAAGCACAGATCCTGCTGCTCAGCTGGTATTATCTCAGACGACACATCTGTGTACTTATACATGAATGTGGTTTATGACTGTAGGCTGTCCAGTTTTTGGTCTCGATTTGATGATGACATCTTAGTCATCTCTAAGGCCATCTATTCACCTGGAAAATGCAGACGTTTCTATGACTGATGCTCCCAACTTTCCTGGATGGATTCAGCGGGACAGTCTTGGTTTTTGGGCACTGTCCCGTCATCCGGGGTGGTTGGAAGAATGTCCTTTGGTGTCCTGCAATGTCTCGCCTCCTGGTCCCAGCCCCGACACATTAGGTGAAGAGCCGAGAATACAAGGTAGGATGGAGGTCAACGCCAACAATATGATGGAGGAGGAAGGCCAAAGGCCACAATATGAGGGCGTAGGGAGGTCACAATATGAGGGAGGCCACAATATGAAGGAGGACGGAGGCCACAATACGAGGGAGGAGGGAAGCCAAGATATGAGGGAGGACAGAGGCCACAATATGAAAGGAATTGAGGGCAGGGGGACACAATAGGAAGCGGAGGAAAAGAGGGGCCACGATATGAGAAGGGGGATAGAGTACAGAAAGTATTATATATACAAGTGAAGGGGAGATAAATAAACGTAAAATGAGAATAAAATGAAAGAAAGGATATTATATGTAGCTGGGTTGCATTAGAGGGTTTTAACTGGGTCCTTTGGGGGAGTTGGCCATTGGAATGATGTATTATACTATATGGGGGTATAAGCTCAATATTATACAGTGTTAGTCCCTCTTTCTCTAGCCCAAAAATTGGGAGGTAGTGTGAGTAATTTGGAATGGGGCACAGCAGTCTTTCTAGTTACACACCTGGTCACACAATTCAACCTTAACAATTTCCATCACAATTTGTGATCCTTGTTATAGTTGCACAACATTTACAAGACTTCAATTGAAAGAATCACCTACATTACTACCTGTAGGGAGTCTACCACCTCTCTACAACAGGCTGGCAATAGGTTACAATGCTTGGCGGTAACTCCCTTTAAAGGAAACCTACCACTTAAAAGTGGTAGGTTTTATACACATATACATGGCACCAGCTCAGGATGAGCTGGTGCCAGAGCATATTTTTGTTAGGGGAACAAAGCCCCTATCACAGATTTATAAGTTATATTAATTTATAACTCGGCGCACCGCACTTGGGCACAGCGCACCATGCGGGCACCCGTGCGTGCGCCGGATTGTAAAGTGCTGGAGAGCCGGTGACGTCAGGGACTGATGACCCTTTAACGGACTGATACATTAAGGAGTTTATTCCCCTCCATCAGCTAATCCTCCCATCTCCTTTATACACATGCATGCCTAGTTCTTCATGCAGCATCCTACAAATGGGGGGAGCTGTATCATCAAGTTTCTGAGGTGAAACTGTTCTAGTTGCCTACAAAAACCAATCAGAGCTCAGCTTTAATTTTATAAACGGCTGTGGGAAAATGAAAGCTGAGCTCTGAATGGTTGCCATGGGCAACTAGAACCGCTCTGCTCTAAGAGACTTATGATCTCCCCCATGGTGATGATCCTGCTTACCTGGATGGAAAAAATGGTGATCCGTAAAGGTAAAGAGGCTGTTGGTAAGCATACTGTGCCGGGTATCCGAAGTAACCAGAGCACAAGGGAGGACATGGCAGAATACCAGAGGGTGGCATAAGCACAGGGATTCTGTTGTAATCACCGGGGTAGTACAGCTCTGGCATGGACGGCCTCTCTAGAGATTCAGCCGATGGAAGCTCCGAAGACTGGATTGAACTGAACGTGGATGGAGACTGATGTCCCTGCAGGAATTGTTCTGGGTCTGGCGTCTCGGGATGTGACGCTGCGGTCCCTGGGGGGATCACTGTGTTGGGTTGCACATAGCAGTCAGTAGTGGGTAGCAATGTGGCGCCTTCTTCCCCTTGAAAAAGAAGAAAGATTTACTAACAAATTCTGAAGACTATCTACGGTAATTACCTACAATCCCAAACCATAAATACCTATGAAACACAACTTAGCCCAACTGCTCACAGCTACAATCCCAAACCATAAATACCTATTAAAGAATGTACCGTAAACTTGCACAATGTAATTGTACAAAACCTTTCTTAAAGGAAACCTACCATCAGGGTGACAGGTTTATGGACAGCCCGATGCTTTTTTTTTATTAAAACTTTAAGTCCCCTAGATATATAAAAAGCTGCTTTCATATGAGAATTTTCTTCGGAGGCTACTGGGGGGTGGAGTAGCCGCGCCATTCAGGGGGAGCTATGGCTACTCCACGCCCCAGTATCCTCTTTCGATACCTCCTAAAGGTACACGATGTAGCTGCGTGCACTGTCAACGAAAGTGGAGCATGCGCAATTAGCTCAGGCTCTGGAGACGAGGTTGTGTAGCTGGAGCTGCCGTGCATGCGCAGGACTCCTGATTCATAGTAGACGCCCTGAAGACTGCCCTTAGGAGGTGTCGGATGAGGCTACAGGGGCGTGGAGTAGCCGTAGCTCCCGCTCCACAATGCGGCTACTCAACGCCCCAGTATACTCCATAAAAAATTTAGATACAAAATAAACTGGCCCAGAGTACAAAGACTTACCTCTACCCACCAAAATGCATCCCATACTCATTACCCGCCCAACTAAGGGACAGTTCCCATCTGCTTTTTGCAGTTTCTGCTTTAAAAAAAAAAAAAAACGGATTGTAATCTAAACATATGTCTGGAAGGATACATCAATAGCAAAGTATCCGTTTTTTTTAATGGATACCTTGCTTTCCGTTAGCGTCAGTTAGTATCTGTCAAGGAGATATTAATCGTGAATGTATAAGATTGGTTTAGCTATAGGGTAATTACAAACTTTGTTTAAATATTTGGCATCTATTGAAGCGTCCAGGCAGCTTTTATGACATCCTGGAGCTTTAGCAGCCTGATAACCTCTGACCTGAAGACTGGTCTCCCTACCCTCCCTCTTCTCCATCAGGATTTGGAAACAAAAGACTGTTTAAATATTCCTGGACTCTCCCCCCTCATTAAAACTTTGCCCAATCCTGAATGACCCTGTGGACTAATTAATGAATGGGAGGTTCTGAAACCTGAACCAAACTGAGAAGATATAAAATAATATGAAATCCAAGAATTGGTGTTCACATTTTGGGGGCTGCTTGACAAGCTGAGTGTGTTCCTTATTTCTCCCACCCCCAGGGAATCAGGATTTACTTTAACTGTTTCTGTTATTTTTCTCCCTTTTTATTTTATAACTGTTTTGCCATGTTGTGTGTCATTTTATTTTGTAATTCTTTTGTTTTTAATATTTTTTTTAGCTTTTCTCTTTAATTTTGGTCCCTGTATGCTCTGCGAACTCATAGCCTTGTGAAGTGTGGTTAGCTGTGTTACTGCTAAAGTACTGAGTGTGCATGTCTAGTGGTGTGACAAGCTGACTGCTTGAGTAGCAAAAGTTGATGTATAGTGGGATACTTATTGGTCCCAGTATAAATGCAATAAGTGGTGTCAGCGGGTCTGGGGGATGCTGGAGCTGTATGAGGTGTGATTTATGCTCAATTTGTGTCCTGAGTGAAAGGTGAGCGCAAGTTTGAGTAGGCTAAATTAACCCGTACAGTTGCACCCCAAGTCACGTGACGAGGCGGCGACGTCCTCGCCATGACAGTATCCGTGTCAAATAATGGAAGGGAATAATGGAAAACTATTGGACAACACTGCAGGTCCATTAAATATGTGGCAAAAACTGTATTTATCATTATCTTTGGTAATTGACTGACGACTGTCTCAAAACTAAGACCCCAACTGATTGTCACAAAAAAAAAAAAATCAATATGTTTCCATTATCAACCTCAATTTGCCATATTATTCAGATTTTTCCCCAAATAAACATTAGCGCCCTGGGAGCTTACCTGTTGGAGGAGCCTGTGGAGCCATTGTGATGGTGTAGGGTGGAGCAGGGACCAGAGAATAGTTGGCTCTGATATTAGGAAGAAATTTTTTGTATTTTCCAAGTCGTGGCTGATAAACCCAATCTTAAAAAGAAAATGAAATTAAAGAACTACCACTACTGCTCAAACTGAAGACAACCAATGATTAAACTGTGTGAATGTAATAGTTTACTCATCTGATCCATACACCAGTCCACTACGGTGGACTTCATGTTATCAGACTAGGATCAGACTACATAGGGTTTGTTTGAATGTCTGTGAGGGTCATGTGATCTCTAACTATCCATGAACAATCGCCCTGCCAAAAGGTCCTGGCAGTGCAATTGCTCATGAAGAGTTAGAGACTACATGGTAGTACAGGCCAAGTATTGTGTGAGGTACCTGGGTATGTTTCCATGTGCTTCGCTTTCAGTTTCCGGGCCTCATCAAAATATGGTTTCTTCTGTTCTTCGGTCAATTTGCTCCATTCGACACCCAACCGGACGCTAATATCTGCATTGTTGGCTTTGGGGTTGGCTTTCGCCAGCTCCGGACGGTGAATTCTTGACCATACCATGAAGGCGTTCATTGGCCGCTTTATCTGACCCCGTTTGTCATAACCAAATGGTTTGTAGGGTTTTTCTGCAATGAAATGACGGCAAATTTAGCTTGTGATCACCAAATAATCCCTAAATGAGCCGCTGTGTAGCTGCGTCTTGAGGGTCACATTACATACACATTCACAAGGTGCAATGTGACCGTAATGTGACAATAAGTCGCTGTGGATCTCTAACCTTTATGGGGTAATCTTGGTTTTAAATAATGATCATGCAATAACAGGCACAGCCATTGCACAATGGTGGTGCGCTTACCCAGATCCTGGGGAGTGACTTTAAAGGGGTTTTCCAGGAATCCTGCAACACAGGACCGACTCTGACCCTCAGTGGACCTAGGTATCTATACTTATGGGTCATCCCTGCCATGGCTCCCAGGGGTTTTTCCAGTAAAACACATTTGATGGAAATCTCCATCAAAATCTATCATGATAAACCAGGGACATTAAACATAAATCCAGGCAACGTGACTGTTGTCATCTTCTTATAATTGGTATCCATGACCTCCTTTCTTCTAAAATCAACTTGAACTCTCAGCCTGGAGGGCTCTGGTGGGTTTTTCCAGAGCCCCTCTGTGCTGTAGCTTCACAGGCTGTTACACTGTGCAGAGCAGGTCTCCCCCCTTGCTTTTCCTACTGCTGTTAGATTACACAGAGTGTAAGACAGGGGTTGGGTGTGACAAGTTCTGCTCATTGTAAGACTATATTCACACGACTGTAGGGGGGCTCGTATATGGCCGCAAGCTTGCAGCCGTACATACATACATCCCCCATAGGCCAGCAATGGGCGCACGGAGCGATACGGTGTACCGCTCTGTACACGGGGAAAAATGGACATGTCCTAACTGTCCCCGTGTTACGGCGTTGTGCGCCATGCATCGCTATGGAGAGGGGAGGGGTCGACGGTGGGCATACGTTGGTGTGAATGTAGCCTTAAAGCCTGTGCCCTGTCGCTCCATTTATAAGTAGAATGGAAGTATCAGAGATTCACTGTCTATGCAAGTGCCAGAGATACCTGGGGGCTGTGCTCTGCAATTTCTTACAATCTAGGTCAATTTGTGAGAATGGGACACAACCCCCCCCCCCCAGATTGCGGGGGTGCTCTGCCCTTGTGATCCATAGGTGTTCCAGTTGTCAACTATTCACAGATCAAAGGCTAATGGTGAACGTGACACATCCCCTTTAATGATTGCTGAGCAGGACTGGTCAACCAGCTGGGATGTAAGGGAGCATCCACGATGGTGCAGAGAACCTGCTAATTCAGTGCAACCCCTTGAAAGGCTTCAAAAATAGAAATTACACTGTGATTTGTTGCTACAAGCAACAAAGACGCTTTCCTTTTAACTTCAAGGGCTAAACGTATTTATAACAATCCTAAATATAGGTTCTCATTATTGAATTTGTGGAGGTCCAACATGTACCCCACACACACATATCAGCTGTTTTGAGCAGCTAATACACAGAGTATGAGGCAGGATGCAGACAGTGCTGTTCTCTGTGTAGTGGCCAGATCATGTCACTGCAGCTTAGCTCCATTTCAAATAAATAGGTGCTGATCAGCGGTAACCGGGTCTGACCACTACATTGAAAATGGCGCTGTCCGATTCCTGTTCCGTTCACCTAGAAACCTGCCCAATTGACTGGTGACACGTGACCTTCCAAAATGTTTGAAAAAACATCTCCATTTTCATAATCGCCATCAGATCCTCCACAAGACCTCCCCAGGTGTGACCCCGTTTCGGGTCGGGGGTGTTACCTGACTGGGATGGAAGAAGGGTGAAGGGAACATCTGTGGTTTCAAGCTTCACTGCTGGTTCCACCTTTAGAGGAGCAGGTGAAAGCGCAGAAGGTGGAAACATCTGAAATCGGATATGTGTCTCCACAGGAAGAGCGTGGAACGTCTCGGGAAGCCTCAGGTCTTCGGGATGGGCAACGGAGAGATCTAGACCTTGAGGGATCTCCTCGGTTTGGAGGTCACAAGAAGCCATTGCTTTTTGGATGATGTCCTCATGGATGTCCTCCATGTTTTGGGTCTTGATCATCAGGTCTTTATCATCCTCCTGTTTTATGCCTGTATTTTCGCTGAGTTTTACTCTGTTTTTGACAATGTTCTTGCTGGATCCTCTGTAGCTTGTAGTTGGCCACATCTCTGGGTCAGTATCACACCTCTTAATTTTTAAAGTAGCACCCTCGACTTGTTTAGTCTCCTCCCCCTTGTCTATTACTGTCTGTTACAACGTCCTCCGCATAACGATCCTAGCAGCGATGAAAGACACGAGCTCGGCACGCCCACACGCAACGGCTGTATTGCTATTGGCTCTTGAAAAGGTCAGCGCCGCCAGCCAATCCTGTGAAAGATTCGAGCCGGCCTCGGACTATACCAACGGGACACGCCCCCTCGTTGCCGTTCAGCAACTCTCGCGAGGTTTAATAGGGTTTAGTGAGCTTTCCTCCTTCCCGCGCTTAGTGTGCGACGTATTCTATCTGCGGGGTCACCAAATTGCGTTACCTCATGGATGTGTGCTGCAGCTGTTACTGAGCACAATATAATACAGAAGCAGCTGCAGCACCGATAACTGTACCATGTGTATATACAAGCATGGTGGTCACACATGATAACAATATTTGTATCGTAATCCCTGCTGCTCCTATGTGGCAGTAATTTGCTATCTTAGAGGTGTAATATATATATATGTGTATATGGAGACCATGGTCTAAAACTACAATCATTACCATCCTAGGACAATTACCTCAAAAATAAAACATAAACCTCCATAAATCCGGCTATATTATGTGGTTTATAACTTTATTACAACAATCTTTCATGGATTGTATAATTAAAGCGAGTCTACCCCTTCACAAAGCCTTATAGTCACCGGCAGTATGTTTTAGAGAGAAAAATCACGGAGATTTCCAACATATTTTATTTTACGCCAGTCATGAGACATTGCCAGTGTAATTTATATGCTAATGAGGCAGTTAGTGAACTCGGGGCACGTCCTCAGAACCCAAAATCACTTCCTTCTTCTAACAATGTCACCCCATGGTTCTTAGTGATGGGTCATTCGCAAACGTAACACTCTTTCGCGTGAACGACCGTAGTAAGCACAGGATAGCTCACTTAACCCCGTCCCCAGGGGCGTCGCTAGGTCAAAAGATCCGGGGCCCGTGCCCCGGATCTTTTGGCCTGTGCCCCGAATGTCCCAGGTCAGTGGGACACTCGTCCCGCTGTCCTGGCATATTTCCCTAATCGTGCTCAGGACGTAGATAGCGATGAGCACTGTAGTGGGGAAGGAGCTGTCGGCTCCGTTCTCCACTACAGAGAGCAGGAGACGCGATCACACAGCGTCTCCTGCTGCAAGCAGCTCACTACAGCGCCGGGAGCAGGAGACGCCGGGTGATGACGTCACCGCTCGTGTCTGACAGTGAACAGGGAGAAGTCAGAGGAAGAGCTAGAGGTGAGTATCAGTGGTTTATTTTTTTAATTATGAGTGGTGGGGGGGCACATTGAGGGGAGTTGGCATGGGGAACATTACAAGAGGCTGTGGGGACATTACTGGGAGCTGTGAAGACATGGGGGGGAGGGGTTGTTAGGGACGTTAGGGACATTATAGAGGGCTTGGGGGACTGTACTAGGGGTTGTGAAGACTTTGTGGGGCTTTGGGGACATTACTGAGGGCTTTGGGGACATTACAGGCAGCTGTGAAGACAGTGGGGACATTACAGGCGACCTTAGGAATACTACTGGGGGCTGTGGGGACATTATTGGGTGCTGTGGGGGGTTTTACAGGGGGCTTTCAGGACATTACTAGGGCTGTGAAGACTTTTGGGGAACTGATGGGGGCATTACTGGGGACTGTGGGAAACATTACAGGGGTCTGCAAAGACATTGGGGGGGATATGTGGGGCATTACATTGGTTTTTGGGAACATTACTGGTGGCTGTGAAAACTTTGGGGGGGTTATGGAGACATTAAAGTGGGCTCCGGGGGTCATTACAGGGGGCTCCGGGGGTCATTACAGGGGGCTCCGGGGTCATTACAGGGGGCTCTGGGGGTCATTACAGGGGGCTGTGAGGACATCTGGGGGGCTGTGAGGACATTTGGGGGCTCTGAGGACATTTGGGGGGCTCTGAGGACAATATTAGGGGCTGTGGATGGACGTTACAGGGAGCTCTGGGACATTACAGAGGGCTGTGAGGGAATTTGGGGGGCTCTGAGGACATTTGGGGGGCTCTGAGGACATTATTGGGGGCTGTGGATGGACTTTACAGGGAGCTCTGGGACATTACAGAGGGCTGTGGGGGACATTATAGAGGTCTCTGGGGAACTTCTCAATGGGGACATTACTCAACTCTAGGGGGACTTTACTTAGTGTAGGTATTTTTAGGTGAGGTTCTTCAGCTAGCATATGGCCACCATAGGAGTACATTGTGCATGGTACGGTGAGCACATTCGTGTGTCACCATGCCATTTCTCCGTAAGAACAGCCCTGCTGCAGGGCTTCTTATAGAGATGGGAGGGGGGAGGAGAGCTCACCCCTCCACCTCCCCAACCAGGCAGTCCTGGCTGTGGCATATCATGTGTGTGTGTGTGTGTGAATGGGGCCTTACAGTAAAGGAGAGGGAATGTTAGGGGTAGCAGCAGGATAACACTGTAAGGGAACCAAGATGTAGGAACAATAAAGAACATGAGATGTCTGTGTGGTGATCTCCACAGGGAGGACACGTGGCTGAAGAAAAGACGCGGTGATGCCAGGACCTAATGGAGAAGATAGAGGACACATCACCTGCAGTCACTGGATGCAACAAGTAGGGATTTCTCCTGTGGTTTCTGTAGCTGTATATACAGGAGTGGGCATTACTGAAATTGTGATACATATGCATTGGGGCCCGTGCCCCGGATCTTTTACCACCCTAGCAACGCCCCTGCCCGTCCCTAATCAGTTCACCACACCCCCTTTAACCTGATAAAATCGGGTTAAAATTGGTGTGGAGTGGGGTGACCGACTGCACTGAGGCCCCCTATAATATATTTCATAGGAAGCTGTTCAGGGGCCAAAAGAGTCACCTCTTCTTAGTGATCTGAGCCTCTTTAACTCGTCCCCCTCTATCCACTGACAAAGGACGTCAGCGGGTGCGGGTCACAAGTCTGAAGCAATGTCTTTCAACGCCGCTGCAGTTTCTCCTGTTCCTGCGATTAGCCTAAAGAGAAGGCAGAAACGGTTAATTATCACTTTTGTCTTCTCCTTTTTTCACTGCATAGCACTCATTAGCACTTTGCAGTGAAAGCAGGAGTTTTATGGGGTCTGCAAGGGCTAATCAGAGCAACTGGGTCAGATCAGACCCAATACAAACTGGGCATTTGCCCAGGACCCCCTGTGCTATAGGGGCAGCCTGCATGTAAACTTTTGTGGGCAGAGGATGTATTGCTCTTTGGTTGAATTCCCGGGTGAAGATGCTTCTCATCTATCTGTCTAGTTATCTATCTTTACACTAAATCCATTTTTACACTATAAAAAAAACTACCATAGTCTCCCCGCTTGCCAAAGACTATACATATCATATATCAAAATAACCATTACACACACCAGAGAATTAATATAATTGCCATTTTGAGTTAATTTAAAGGAAAGCTACCACCACGGATCTAACTATTAAGGTAGATTTGGTGGCAGGTTCCTCTAATGTAGAGTAGTATAGCCCTTTTTAGGGCTAATTCTTTTGTGGCCAATAACTTTATACATTTTAATTACCCCAAAATTCAGATTTTCTAAAGAGGCTACTGAGGCGTGGAGTAGCCGAAGCTGAGGCTACGCGGCGCGGTTACTTCACACCCCTGTAGCCTCTTGCGTTCCGCCTACACTGACATCTTCAGTGCGCAGCTCCTGGTAGCCACGCGCACTCTTCTGCGAAGCTGGGTTCCGTGTGAATGCACAGTCTCTGCTCAGAAGCCGGAGCTTCTGCGCGTGCGCAGAACCCAGCTTCACAGACAGGTGCGCGCAGCTACCAGGAGCTGCACGCTGAAGATGTTGGGGTAGGCGGAACGCAAGAGGCTACTAGGGCGTGGAGTAGCCGCACCGTGTAGCCCCAGCTCAGACTACTACACGCCCCAGTAGCCTCGTTAGAAAATTTGAACATTGGGGAAACAAAAATCTATAAAAGTTATGGGCCACAAAAGAATTACTAGTCTACATTGGAGGAACCTGCCACCGGATCTACCTTCATAGGTAGATCCGTGGTGGTAGGTTTCCTTTAACCCTTACGGGACTCTTTTGGCCTTGAGGACGCGGCCCCATTTTTCAAATCTGGCCTGTGTCACTATAAGTGGTTATAGCTTTGGAACGCTATGAGATATCCAAGGGATTTTGAGATTGTTTTCTCGTGACACATTGTACTTCAAATTAGTTTAAAAATTTGGATGAAATCCTTTGTGTTTAGTTATGAAAAAAAAAGGAGGCAGCAATGCCGAAGGGATTATGACAGGAGGATGTCCTAAGCCGTTCAGGAGATATGTCGATTTCCATGCCTGGTCAATTGTGCTTACCTTTGGATCACCTGGCACCTTCCCGTTACTCCCCTGCGTGTCCCGCTCTGGAGTATGAGGTCCTATTCCGATCCTTTACTGCGTGGTACTTTTAACCTTTCTTCCCATTTCCAAGATGGCCACGCCGTACCTCTCACGCATGCGCGCACTCTGGATGTGGATTGGTGCACGGCATTGTGATGGACTGACATATGTTCATTGTGACTGAACCAACAGAAGGACTTTGTCACATGAATTATCAAGTACATATATATTTTTATGCTGTATATCCCTGCTTTAATATTTGTTTCACTATGCACTTAGCACTTTGTTACACATAGCAAGTACGCTCCTTTGATTGATATGGACTCGGGAGAGTCGTCACGGGTATATAGGGTTAAAGCAAGGGAGCTCTGAATTTTGCACTTTATAATGTAATGGATATATTCGATACTTATCACAAACGCGTCATTTATGTATTACATTGATTTTTTAATGTGTTATGTATTTTTATAAATGTAATTTTATCTTGCACAGTTGTTGGTAATCACCACACCCCTATTTAAGTCAGCTGACTTTCTGCTCAGAATGCTTGATAATGCCTTGATTGAATTGGCAAAACGTCGCACTATTATGGTGGAATAAAACTTTGTTCTTCAGTGGAATTTCCACTTCTCAATTGTCTACTACTGGATACCCCATATGTGGTGGTGACCTGCTGTATGGGCGCACGGCCAGGCATAGAAGGGAAGGAGGCGCCATGTGCTATGTCACATTGTACAGGCTATAATTTTTCTTTTTTTTTTATTGTGGACCTATAGGGGCTTATTTCTTTTGCCACATGAGATGCACTTTTCTGGTATGTAATTTTGGGGCATCTATAGCTAATTGGTGAAATTTTATTAACTCTTTGTTGGTGGAGGAAATGAAAATCATCAATTTTTAGGAAAATTTTTATGTGGTTTTTTTTTTGGCCGTTAACTATACCATAAAAATAGTATATTATTTTTATTCTATGGGTCGCCACGATTACGAAAATACCTCATTTATATAGATTTTTTTTCCCATTTTTACTGAATAAAAAGTAATTTGGCAAAAATGTTGTTCATTTTAGCATCAGCGTCTTTCATATGCATAACTTTTTTATTTTTCGCCTCACAAATCTGTTTAAGGGCTCATTTTTTGCGAGGAGGATTGTTCTTTTCAGTGGTCTTCTTTTAGAGTGCGCAACATTTTTTAAATCACTTTTTAGAGCATTTTTATAGGGTATTAATTAAAAATTTAAAAATTTTTTTTACAGGGTTCACTTTGCGGATCTAATAACGATTCTGTTATGCAGATTGATATGGACGCAGCAATACCAGATATGTGTGGGTTTTGTGTATTTTATTCAATTGTACTGAATAAAAACTAATGTGGAGAAAATCTTATTCATTTTAGCATCACCATCTTTTCATATGCATAACTTTTTTTATTTTTCGGCTGACAAATCTGATTAGGGGCTTATTTTTTTGCTAGAAGAGTTGTTCTTTTTAGTGGGCTTATTTTAGAGTGTATTTTATTCAATTGTACTGAATAAAAACCAATTTGGAGAAAATCTTGTTCATTTTAGCATTTTAGCCGGTGCCAGAAGCAGGACGTTATAGCGCGTCCCCGTGCGCTTAGCATCTAGCCGCAGAAACGTACTATAACGTCTTGGTGCGCCTAGGCGTTAAAAAAATGTATACAAAGATAGAACAAAGATAGAACAAAGATAGACCAATAAGACCAATAAGTTTAAAAATTTGCCAAAAACCACCCAAGACCTGTTGGGTAAATTTGGGACCTAAACCAACTACAGGTCAGTATCGCCCCGTGGTTTAGGATATAAAAATCTACTAGAATAAATGCTGCTCATGGAGATAAATGTAAAGTTTTTTTTAGACATAATTAGATGTGAGTCCGATTGGACGAGGAACATCGGACTCACATCTGAAGGATCCCATGAAGGCACCACATGTAATGATGCCAGGATAATACTCTGACCCCATTGCGCATGCACTGTGACTACAGCGCGGGTGTACTACGTGGCGCCAAAGGAAACGGGGAAGAAAGTGAATATAAAGTTTATTTTTATATACAGACACTTAGAAAAAAAAATCATACAGGGCGATCTGGGACAATAACGCCACTGGTCTGTGGGTAGTTTAGTGGCTTAAATTTCTCTGACAGGTTCCCTTTAAAGCCCTGGTCAGAAAAGGGTTAACCTAATAATATTTAGATTTTCGTTTTAAATATACCCAACCCCTTAGGGAAAAAGCCACTCCCATTTTGCTACTCTTTGTAGATTATAAATCTTTATACATTTACTACATCTCATAGATCCTCAGTGTCATGACAGAACTAGGGTGATACTGCAATGTCACGTGGTCACCGCTGCTCCTCCAAACCATAGAGTCTGGCGCATGCGCGAACCTGTTACCATAGAGACGCGGCTGTGGTAGCAGCTGGGTGGGTTACTACTTCCGCTTCCGGTAATGCTGCGGCGTGGATTGAGTGTATTGAGAGATCATTGGTTCCCGGCTCCGCTGCTACTGAGGAGGGAGATGGCGAAGAGCAAGTTCGAGTACGTGAGGGAGTTCGAGGTGCAGGACACGTGTCTACACAACTGCTGGGTGGTGGTGAGGGTGGACGGCAGGAACTTCCACAGGTGAGGAGGTCATGTGACCCGCTGTCAGGAGACACGTGGGTGGCGGTGCAGGCGTCCTGTGTGATGATGAGGCAGAACAAGATCGGATCAGTTGTCACCATCTTCACTTATTCTATTTCACAACTCACTCACTTGTATGAAATTGAACATAAATACAACTTTTGACATCACCAGTTCACTCCCCCATAGTGATGTCAGTTTGCAGCAGGCAGTAAGTGAGGGGCTCACATTATTTTCTGTCCATAAAGTAGATGCCTGATACAATGGGGTGCCCCCACCCATCACTGTGAAGATTAGTAAATAGTGTGACAGCACAAACCTCCCCTTCAGCTGTATTCATACAACTGACACAGGGCCCCCCCCATCTTTGTGTCCCTTTTGATCACATATTTTCACCTGTTTTGTAAAGATGGAATATTTATGCAGAAATGGTTCAGAAACTCTCCATTGATTGGAGATCTTGTTAAATTTGGGTGATATAGACTGATAATGTATTAGACTTGGACTAAATCTCATTAGAAGGTGTGTATAGAGGTAGAGCATAGTCACAGGATATTCCATCTATATTTGGGGATTCCAATCTTTGAAACATAATGACAGATCACTGAGAATGCAAAAGGTGCTGCATTGAAGCAGTGGTATGATTTCTTTACGTAAAGGTCCAACACTCGCTTGCAGGATTACTGGACAGCATCTATAAGCTCAGTTCAGCAGTTCTAGATCCAGAACCGGTAAATCTGGGAAGCCTGTTTGGGCAGCTGACCATGATCTATCCCTGTATAGTGATGTCCTGGCACCTGCAGTTTAAGAAGACCCACCGTGATTCCTGCTAGGGGTCAGCTATACAGGCAAAATCATGATAATTGTAACCCTCTATGGGGTCCAAGGGCTAAGACTCCTGCCAATTATTGAGTGATTGCATATCCTACTGATATACAATAACCTTATTAGATTTAAAATAACCTTTAAAGGACTTCTAATCACCTCCTTTTTCAGTATATTTTAGAATGGCTGCATTTAGTAGAAATTTTTTTTTTTTTTTTTTTTTTTTAAATGAGCCTCCTCTGACAAGTAATATATTCACGCCCCCGGCCCGACTGGAACTTCCTACCGATTGTTCAAAGAGCTGGTCAATATCTCTCTCACTGCAATTTTCGTGCAATGCGTAATCGTACCATTCACTTCGCCGCCTGGCAGGGATCTAAACACTCTGTAAGTGGGGCCCACGGGCTTTGCAGAGCACCCCAGGCTCATTTGAATAGATATACTGAAAGAAGATTACAGCAAAGGGGGACAGGACCGGGAGGTGAGTAATAATCATCTACCTTCAGGGAATTTCACGGTATGTCCTTTAAAGTGAACCTGTCAGTAGATTTGGGACCCCTAAACCACCAGTGAACCCCCGGCCGCCCTTACTTTGACAACTTGGTGGACACATGTATGGTCAAAAGGTATGCATGAAGGTATGCTGGAGATTTTGAGGCTCCAAACCTATTGAAAAGTTCAGTCTTCACTTCAATGGGGGGGGGGGGGGGGAGCTGATAACATGAGCAGATAACATTTGATCTCCACAGTCCAGTGTGTTGTCACCCTTATGGTATAGAACAGTGATGGCAAACCTTTTAGACACTGACTGCCAAAACTACAACCAAAGCCCACGTATTTTTTTGCAAAGTGCCAATGCGACAATTTAAGCAGTAACTTATTACTCCCTGCTCTTTCACAGGTTTAAATTGTATAGGCACCTGAGGACACCAATACAGTAGAAAGAAGGAGAAGAAGTTTGGATTATCATTGTAGCTTCCTTCTAGGGTCCTGGGCTGCCTGGGACTGCAAGCGGCCTTGAGTCCTGTCTGGCAAACCCTGCCATAGGGAGATGGCAAGGGTGCCCATATAGAGGGCTCTGAGTGCCACCTCTGGCACGCGTGCCATAGGTTCGCCACCACTGGTATAGAACTTCGAGTATTCATAATCCTGATGGAGAACATGGATTCAGCAAGATCATAGATTTTGTGTCTCTCTAGAGTCCATGAGCAGCTTCATCTTTGCATATTTCCTCCACATATTTCCCCATTTCTTTTCTCCCACAGGTTCTCGGATCAGCACAATTTCACCAAACCCAATGATCCCCGGGCTCTGCTCCTCATGAACCACTGCGCAAAGAATGTGATGGATGATATTAAAGACATCTGCCTGGCATATGGGCAAAGTGACGAGTACAGCTTTGTCTTCCACAAGAAATCTAATTGGTACAAGAGGCGGGCAAGGTGAGTGAACAACCTTCCATCATATAGTGTCTTTAAGCCGATATGCTGAAATCTCTTAGGGCTCATTCAGAAGGGCGTTTCTGCAAAAATTAAATATTTATTCACCAAACGGCGTTACAGAGGCAACGGTTCAACCAAATGTGAGTGTTTTTCAAGCATCAGAGTTCTGCTGCTCTTTCACTCAGTCTATTACATGTGGATCTACAGTGACGTGCACCCACCACAACCAGCTGATTGTAACGATTGGATTGCTGTCCTATCTTGGCTTCTTTGATCTCCAGGGAAGAATCTGTAGGTGCATACATTTCCTTTCCTGGCCGTACGCGTTAGAGTAATTCAAGGTTTCATGGTCTGACCACAGCAGGAGCCAAAGGTGTTTGGCACTTTCACCACCTGGTTATAGAAATAAGTCACGATAAAGGCATCCCACTGACTAGATATAAATGGTCTTTTTGTAGCAATATGACACTACTATTAAGCTTTCTCAAGAATGGGCAATAATAGATCAGGTTATATGATAAAAATATTAAAGGGAGTTTGTCCGTCAGATAGGTCCTTATTAGGAATCTCACATCCTGCACCCTTGTTAGTCTATTCAGTGAAGGCGTTATGTTATTCCAGTACTGGCGCAGATCTCTTCCTTGTGCAGTGGTCTTCCATCATTCCTATATTGATGACCAAATGTAAAGATAGGTTCTATCAAAGTCCTTGAGGGGTATGTATCATTGCAGTTATGTTGGGTTTCTGACTTACAAGTGTCTCAGTATTGTTGCTTCTGCTGATTTGCTCCCCACTTTTTACCTCCGACAACTTTCTCCACATTTATCCTGTGACTCCAGATGTGGGAGACAGATTTATGAGGTTCAGCTTTCAAAAAAATTGCAAATTTAGGCACAGATCCGCTCCAATCCCTTTCTGATTTAGGAAAAACATAAGAACTGGTTGTGTGAAATTTGCCAATTTTTATCTCTGTAGACGTAACAAATCAAGTATGGCTAAATCACTGATACAACAGACTAAAAATCTAGGGTAGGATGATCAATTTCCCCCTTGTAATATTTGGGCATTCTCAATGTACCCATGAACTCTTACCTAACACGCCCTATGGACTGTATGAAGCTAAACTGTAGGTTCAGATTTACTAAAGTGATTTTTTTTTTCTTTCTCCCTTCTGTTTGTAAGCAAGTTTATGACGCACGTGGTTTCCCAGTTTGCCTCCAGTTACGTCTTCTATTGGAAGGAATTCTTTCCGGATCAACCGATCCTTTATCCTCCGGGATTCGATGGAAGAGTTGTACTGTATCCCAGTATCCAGAACCTGAAGGATTACCTCAGCTGGAGACAAGCGGATTGTAAGGGAATATAATAACCAGAACCATATCCTGTGAATGAGCTGAATGTCTTAGCTGCACATTATAGTGCCGGTCCTATGTCTTTGTGGCTCGGGAAGTCTCTTCTCCTGCCATCAGTGCGTGAACGGATTTTACGCGCTGATGACAAACGGGCCCCAGAAAGACTGTAGATATGTTATGTGTGAGCTGAGAAAGTACAAGACCAACAGGATGGCATGTCACAGGAGTATATCGGGGAAGAAATGGGAACCCCCCTCAAGCTTTCACCTCCTTCACCTGATACATGGAAATCCTCACAGATTCCCCCCTAAGGCCTGTGTTATCTTGGATTTCCAGAACCCTTATTAGATTGTTACAAATCACTAACTTTACTAAAAACTGTAAATGAAATGTTAGAAAATACTATAGTTTTTACCTGCTTGCTTTGTACAATTGAAAACCGCGCCATTTGCAGGCTTAAAAAAAAAAACCCTCCACGAGCAACGCTGGTTTTGTATCGCAGTATAACAATATATAGCGTTGCTGTTGATCTCTGGGGGACAGTATCAATAGTGACTTACTAAAAGTACTAATTTTCTTAGTTTTGGCAATTAAAATCTGTGACACATTTGGCAAACTTGACGTTGTAATTAACCCATTCCTGGGAATGCACTTTAATTGACTGATTCCTGTATTTCCACAGGCCACATCAACAACTTGTACAACACAGTGTTCTGGGCTCTGGTGCAGAAGGGAGGGTTAACGCCAGCACAGGCACAGGAGCGGCTGAAGGTAAGTCATAGTAATGTCAAATATTGTATCTAGCCATGCTCAAAGGACAGGCCAACTCAAATGCATTACTGGTTGAAAATGTAACTCCAATATTCACTTTGGATGGACGGCAGGCGCCCATGTGCTGGATATGCGGTTACTCAGATTGTAAAGTTTTGGCCCTGGTCAGTGGAAAATACAATACAATACAATACATGACTGACCAAATTCAGCGGATTATTAACAACCATTCACAGATCTCTACAGTTCAAACATTATGGGCATGAGAGATGACTGAAGTCTTATTGTAGGTGGTGATGCACATCAGCTGTGGACAAACTAGCTATTCCTTCCTAATGCCCTGATACATGTAGTTTAATCGCAAGTAAGAACCATCACTATAATGGGAACCTTTCCTTCTGCCTTGTATATTTCTAGGCATTGCATGTAAGACTGGCTTCTGTCCTTTCTGTAGCCCAGTGTTGCATGTAATCCATCACATAATCATCGCATTAGTCATCTGCAGTATGCAGGAGTGTTACATTCTCTTTTCACGATTACTCATATTCCTTCTACAGGGAACACTTTCCGGAGATAAGAATGAAATATTGTATTCTGAGTTTGACATCAACTACAACAATGAGTCTGTAATGTACAGAAAAGGATCCATCGTCATATGGAGTAAGGTATGATAGTGACGTACATCACACTGATAGTATGTGGTTAGGTTCATGAGGATTTAGTCACACTTTAGGGTCTGTTAAAAAATTCCTGGATTACACATGACAAGAAATGCACATTCTGCACAGCTGTTCTTAAGGCTAAACATCTGGCCATTGCTACTTTATCAATGGAGGACATGATGCTAGTGTGATAGGACCGGCATAGAACTCCCTGGCAGCACCGCCGCCTGCTGGATAGATTAGGAGGCCAGAGCCTCCATGAAATATTAAAAATATACTGAAATATCTAGTGCAGTTGGAGAGGCGAGGTTTACATAATCCATTAAAAAAATCATTTTTCCCCCTCTCACCACGACAGCACCCAACCAGAGAGAGGGATCCGCCTCCAGGGACAGGAAACCCAGACTTCAAATTCTGCGGTACGCCCCACCTCCTTCAGTGGTTTCCTGTCCCTGACGGGGGATCCAGTGAGTCTCGGTGAGGCTCAGGAGTCGCGGTGAAAGGGGGGAATGGGAGTCCCAGGTACCCCCAGGTGGCTGCACAGGTCCCCCGCCGAGGCTTACCGGAGGGTGGTCACTCGGCGGCGGTGGAGAGGTGAATGCTGCGAGGTGCAGCGCAGTCTGTGGGTGCGGGCGGACTCCGGCATGCCTCCGATCCGGAGTGGAGGCGTGTGTGGAAGGGCGGCTGAGCGCTGGCTTCTTCCTCCCCGCGGTGGTCTTCTCCAAAATGGCGCCGACTCCACTTCCGGTGAGGACCGTAAGTGACGCGCCGCCCAGCGTCCACATGGGAGATGACGTCAGAGGCGGGAATTTTAAAAGGAGATCCCACACAGGAGTCCTGTGTGTTGTTTCTAGCACCCACAGCCAGCCACAGGAGTTGCTCCAGTCGTGGATGAAACGGAGCTGTATCCTCACCACTGAATAAGATGAGTTCTAATGAAGGTGGTAGAGAGTCGGTGGACACCGCTACGGTAAAGTTTGAGTAGGGGGATAGTCCGCTGATTGGTGAGTGTGGCCTTACCATGCCTTTAAACTGGTTCTGATGATGTCTTATGTGATTCTTATTTTAGAGGGAAGAATCTCGTAAGGGGAAAGCCACTGTAAAGTCTAAGCATCATGCATGTAGAATCTGTGGAGATAATCTGCCTGACTCTTATTTAAAACCTAACTGACCAGTGTGTTCAGCGCCTGTTAGCACAAGAGCAGTCGACCTTGTTTGAATCCATGCGTATGCTAATCCAGCAGGAAGTACGTAGTTCTGTGCAAGAAATAAGGAGATCCCTCAGGTCAGAGAATTCCCCAGGCACTTCCAGGCAGCTTGAAGATTCTGGCCCTAGTTCGGGAGAATCATCTGAGTCAGAAGAGGAGGACAGGTCAGGCAGACCCCTGTTTCCTATAGAGGATATTGATCATCTGGTGAAATTAGTAAGATCAACTATGGAGTTAGAAGATGAAAAGGAAGAACGCTCTGTAACAGACGTTATGTTCCAGGGTCTAGGAGAAAAGAAGAGAAAGGTTTTTCCTATCCATGAGAATATTTCCTCCCTTATCCAGGCAGAATGGCGCAAAGCGGACAAAAAGGTTTTTATCCCTAGAGCTATGAAGCGGAAGTATCCCTTTCCTGAGAAGGAGACAGAGATTTGGGACAAGGCGCCGAAGGTAGATGTTGCCGTTTCTAAAGTGTCTAGAAAGAGTGCGCTTCCAGTTGAGGATTCAGGTGTGCTTAAAGATCCTATGGATAAAAAGGCAGATGGCTTCTTAAGGCGTTCCTGGGAGGCAGCAGCGGGCGCATTCAAACCCAACGTCGCGGCTACATGCGTCTCTAGGTCTCTTTTTGTTTGGCTTTCCCAGCTGGAGGAGAAGATTAAGGCTGGTGCATCCAGGTCACATCTTATCTCGGAGGTTACCACTGCACAGAAAGCCTCTGCCTTCTTAGCCGATGCCTCGGTGGACGCCTTAAGGTTATCAGCAAGATCGGTAGCCTTATCTAATTCTGCCAGAAGGGCCTTATGGCTGAAAAACTGGACAGGTGACCTTCCATCTAAAAGTCATCTGTGTAGTATTCCCTGTGAGGGGGAATTCTTGTTTGGGTCTGCACTAGACAACATCTTGGAAAAGGCAGCTGACAGGAAGAGAGGTTTTCCTAGTACAAGGCCTCAAGAGAGGAAGTTTTTTCGCCCCTCAAGGCGATTTAGATCTCCTCAGAGATCCGGAGACAAGAAAGAGGGGTGGCGACCCTCTAGGAGGTCTAAGGGATTCATGTTTTCCCGGCCTCAGGATTCCAGTAAACGTCCCGGTCAGCAATGACGCCAGGGGTCCTGTGGGGGGAAGGCTCTCCCTGTTCAAGGAGGAGTGGAGCAAGATTTCAGGGAGCAAGTGGATTTTGGGGATCATACAAGATGGCCTAAAATTACCTTTTCTATCCCCTCCCCCACAGCGTTTCAAGATAACCTCAGTGGCCGGAAGAGCAGAAAGACAGGCTCTGGAGACCGAAGTAAGATCCTTACTGAGAAAGGAGGTGCTACGGCGGGTGCCACTGCAGGATCGAGGGACAGGATTTTATTCAACCCTGTTCCTTATAAAGAAACCGGATGGCACATTCCGGACCATTATAAATTTAAGACCACTAAACTGCTACCTACAGGTGGAAAAATTCAAGATGGAATCGATAAAGTCAACCGTAAACCTGCTCTTTCAGGATTGTTTTATGGCTTCCATAGACTTAGCGGATGCATATTACCACGTCCCTATTCATCCGGACAGTCAGAGATTCCTGAGAGTGGCGGTGATGATGGAGGGCAAGATAGAGCACCTCCAATTCAGAGCTCTACCCTTTGGAGTGGCGATAGCACCGAGAGTTTTCACAAAACTAATATCAGAAGTGGGAGCCTACATACGAAGATATCAGGGCACCTTTGTGCCATATCTAGACGACTTCCTGCTGATCGCAGGTTCGGCAGAGAAGTTGCAGACCTTCATAAGGGTGGTGATGAAGATCCTACATCGCCTGGGCTGGATGATAAATTTGAAAAAGTCCTCCCTTACTCCGGCCAGATCAAAGATATTTCTCGGCATCACATTAGATTCCACTCAGCAGAAATCTTTTCTTCCTCAGGACAAGGTGGTGAAGATTGTAGCCTCAGTGGAAAAGCTGTACAGACAGCCATCCCCTACCATAAGGGACATTATGAGGACTCTGGGTCTCTTTACAGCGGCAATTCCAGCGGTGCTCTGGGCGATGTATCACGCAAGGCCCTTACAGCTCTTCATGTTGGAAAACTGGAGGGGGGACCAGTCCTCCTTGGACCAGAGGATTACACTTCCCCAACAGATCCTGGATTCCCTGAGATGGTGGCTAAGAGAAGAGAACCTCCAGGCAGGCAGGCCTTGGAGAGAGGAGAACCCCCTATCCATGATTACGGATGCGAGCTCTACGGGTTGGGGAGCTCAGGTCAGGGGACTCTTGTTCCAGGGGGCATGGAACGAGGAATCCAGGAAGAAGTCCTCAAATTACAGAGAATTAGAAGCCATCCTGCAGGCAATCAGACGGGCTCTGCCGATGATTCGGGGGACAGACCTGAAGATTGCCTCGGACAATGTCACAGCGGTGGCGTTCGTGAATCGCCAGGGGGGTACCCGAAGCGGGTCCTTAATGAACCTCTCGCATCAGATTCTACACCTGGCGGAAGCCAATCTAAGATCAATATCGGCGGTTCATATAAGGGGCAAGGACAATCTGCAGGCAGACTTCCTAAGCCGTCATCTCTTACGTCAGGGAGAGTGGTCCCTGAATCGGAGGGTGTTCTCCAAGATAACCAGACTCTGGGGTCAACCAGAGGTAGATTTATTCGCCACAAGAAAGAACAGACAGGTCAGGCTCTTCTGCTCCCTAGACCCGAGAGACCAATCCTTAAGTTTGGATGCCTTCTCAATCAAGTGGAACTTCAGCCTAGCCTATGCATTTCCACCCCTGTCTATTCTCCCGAGGGTTCTGAAGAAGATACGACAAGACCAGGCCAGAGTTATTCTTATAGCCCCCTTCTGGCCCAGGAGGGCATGGTTCTCAGTACTGAGAGATCTATCGATATCAGACCCTTGGATCCTCCCAGAGAATCACGATCTCCTCTCCCAGGGCCCAGTATTCCACCCGCAGATTGCGAACCTCCATCTGACGGCCTGGAATTTGAGAGGCGCATCTTGAGGGGAAAAGGCCTCTCGGACAAGGTAATTACAACCCTGCAGAGGAGCAGAAAGGTAGTTACCTCTAGGATCTATTTTAGGGTCTGGAGAATATTCTCAGATTTTTGTTCTCCAGATAACATAGACTTAGCTCATCCAAATATAGCTAAGATATTAGATTTCCTGCAAGCAGGATTAGATAAGGGCCTAAAACCTGCCACCCTTAAAGTTCAGATCTCTGCCCTTAGCTCCCTGTTTGAGTCCCCTTTAGCCTCTCATCCCTGGATATCTCGGTTCATAAAGGCGGCATCTCGTATGACCCCCTTTAGGAGATGTACGGTGCCCCCCTGGGACCTCACTCTGGTATTAAATTATCTGATAAGAGATCCCTTTGAGCCCCTGGAGTCTTGTTCACTAAAATGGTTGACCATTAAAGTTGTATTTTTGGTAGCAATCACTTCAGCCCGTAGGGTGGGAGAGATATCTTCTCTATCATGTAGAGCGCCTTTTCTCAAGATCTTGGATGACAGAGTAGTTCTGATGACAGACCCGGCCTTTTTACCAAAGGTAGTCTCTAGATTCCATAGATCCCAGGAGATCAGGCTCCCATCCTTCTGCAGTAACCCTTCTACGGATAGGGAAAGGGAGTTTAACAAATTAGATGTTAAAAGGGCCATTGAGCTATATTTGGATAGGACTAAAGATTGGAGAAAATCTGATAGTCTTTTTGTTCTTTTTGGTGGCAAGAATAGGGGGCAGAAGGCCTCAGCGGTAGTTATAGCTAGATGGATTAGGCAAGCCATTAGCTCCGCTTATGTAGCAGCCGGTCAGCCGATACCAGAAGGTCTAAAAGCCCATTCCACTAGAGCAGTTTCTTCCTCATGGGCAGAATTTAGAGAGGTGTCGGTTAATCAGATTTGTCAGGCTGCCACCTGGTCTTCTCCACACACTTTCTATAGGCACTATAGGCTAAATGTAGCAGGTGCACAGGAACTTTCCTTTGGGCGAAGGGTTCTTTCTTCGGTTATCCCTCCCTAAAGTTTTCATCTATGTTATTCTCTCTGGTTGGGTGCTGTCGTGGTGAGAGGGGGAAACCGGTAATTACTCACCGGTAATTGTGTTTCCTTGAACCACGACAGCACCCTGGGTATTCCCTCCCTTGTAAATTCTTTTCACACTTGGGTGTTCAGTGTTATGTGTGTGTCACAGAGGTGTGAGATTCTCTCATTGAAAGTGATACTGAATGATACGGTGGTCAGAATTAATCGAGAACATTAAGTCCCATACAGTCTCTGTAATCCACTGAAGGAGGTGGGGCGTACCGCAGAATTTGAAGTCTGGGTTTCCTGTCCCTGGAGGCGGATCCCTCTCTCTGGTTGGGTGCTGTCGTGGTTCAAGGAAACACAATTACCGGTGAGTAATTACCGGTTTCCCCATCTAGGACATAGCATCACTGTGTTATCTTTGGTGCATGGGTCAGTACAATTACGGTGTTACCAAATGTTCTGCAAAGAAGTTCTGCCGCTTCAGTCTTGTATTTTTTACAGCCTTTCTAGGGTGATTTATAGCACCTACTCCACACTTTTGTGCTAAGCTGGTTCCCAGCATCCCCTAGCGGAGCATCAGTGAGCTATAAGGTGGCCTTAAAGGGCATCTACCACCAGGATGAAAGACTGTATGCAAATGAGCCTGATGGGCTCCAAGCTCCATTAACACCTATGGAGCACCTCAGGTTAGTTTGCTTACAGTCCTTCATCCTGGTGGTAGATGTCCTTTAAGTGGCTAACCCTTAGGGTTCTTGCACATCGGTGTTGTTTTTCATATCCATAGTTCAGTGATTTCCACAGATGCCTCACAAAGCCATTGATTTCACACACAAAAAAAAACACTGATGGGGCTGAGAAACCAGGGGCTTTGTTAAACCTTCAGTTTCTCTTGTGGGCAAAATGCAACGGAAGTGGAGCAAACACACCAATGTGAAACCACCCTCTCTCCCTGACCGACGGTGATAGCAGTTATTGATTCTGATCTGGATAAGAGCATAAAGACCAGCAGTTGTTAAAACCTCCCCCTAGCAGAGATGAAAGGATCACCAGGGAATGGAGGACTGTATTGGCAGCGCTGTAACCTGGTACAGGAAAAGCCAATGGAGTTAACTTGTCTTACTAAATACTCTTCCATTTTACCATCTTAGGTGAATGAAATTAGCAAGAAAATGATAAAGCTACCACATGAAGCAGAGGAGAAGGAGGTAGAGGTGTGCAGAGTGCGGAACAAGCCCATCGTCCTACACTGTGATGTCATTAGCGACACGTTTTGGGAGGAACATCCAGAGGTTTTATCTAGTGAAAGTTGATGATATTGTCTGCAAATCCAGGCATGGACCAAAGAGGTGTTCTTCAGCTGTGACCAACAGAATAGATGAACCGTCAACTAAACCCAGGTTCATCAAGACCAACTAAAGAACAGGTTTTTTTGGAAAGTATTTCTATAGGCCTTCCCCTGAACCATTGGCTCTAAGGGGGAGAAGAGTCTCCACCACCAGCTCCTATAGTAGCCTCTTTCTTCCCATTCAGAACAAAACTTGCATATGTATGAGTGAGGTGGGGAAATCACAGTCCAGACTGCTATTCAATGTGTATGGCCACAAGCTGCTATTTTAACTGTAAACTATTTAATGAGATTGTTTTATTGTATATTTTTAAACTGAGAACTAGTTATAATAAAATGTTTTTCTTTAAACAACATCTATTTTATTCACTTTTACAAGGAGTGGGTATAACCGGTGGGCATCGTGGTCTGATTGCTATACAAGTGTATACAATGCACATAGGTGTTTTGTTGGGTTTTTTTTTTTTGTATACACCAGAAACTACAAATGAAGATTGATGTGAGGAGGAGGAGGAGGGCTGTGTTCAAAATGGGCCACACAATGCTGCCATGTGTAGTAAGATTCTTACCATGGATATACATTTCTGGCTCAATCTGCCTTTCCTTGTAGGTTTTGATGCAGATTTTGCTCAAGGAAAAAAAAGTGAAAGTTCATTCTTATCAAGCGAGCATGAACCTACAGGTTCAGAGGAAATCAAAGCATAGCCATGGAGTAATTACTTCTATTGTGGCCCAAAAATGTGCAAGGTTTCCAATTGCTCTCTATCAAACGTAGGGTGCTGATGAGGTAAGGGCAGAGAAGAGCACAGACATGCTCACTCCTGCCACTCTTATCCTAGCCACACCCTTTGTTTCACAGAAATGAGAGGGGTAGGAGTGAACACAGGATTTTAGAGGTTTCCATGCAGATCACAGTAACGCAGTATTAGTTCCAGTGTGAGAATCGGTACGACAAAGAAAGGATTATGGATTTGGGTGGAGGGTTTGAGGTATATACCTCGAGTATAAGCGTATACTTTAGTCAAGGAAAAAAAAAAAAAAACCCAGTGTACTCTCTCCGGCAGTTCCTTCTATACAGGGATGCTCCGGCATCAGCTCAGTGTCCCCGCTCTCTGTTGCAGGCATCGTGACGTCAGCCTGCGATGGACAGCGCGGGACACTGAGCCGATGCATTGCTGTATAGAAGGGGGGCATTAGGACGTTGAGTACACTTTTTTTTCCTCTACAGGAATTATATTGGGGGCAGGGGCTGGCGCCAATGCATTTTCCACCCTCGGCTTATACTCAAGTCAGTAGGTTTTTCTGTGGTTTTGTGTTAAAATTAGGGGTCTTTGCTTATACTTGAGTATATACAGTAATTTCCTAAACACCATAAACTGTATTTGCTATAAAAGCTCAATATTATATAAACTTTCTTTGCATTGGTCCAGTATTTGATTAGGACCAATTTTTTCCTCCCCCCAAAAAATTGCAATTTTGTATGCAAAGACTAAAAATGGGCTGAAAAATTCAAACAATGCTATTGGTGGGGAGGGGAGTTGGTGACCAGCCAGCCAGCCTATAGTATCTCTTGTTCTCTTACAGACAGTGAATGGGTGTACTTGATACCACAGTACTGAGCTCCACCATTCCCATAATATGGGTGCCAGGGCGCATGCTCGACCTGTGACTCCATTGAAGTAGCAACAATTATACCCCTGTTCTCTTGAACTTAAGATCGGGAAGGACACCATGTACAATCTGCTCAGCTCCTCCTGCTCTATAACACACCACCTCTTTGTTGGCAATAGGTTCAATAGCACCCATAGCCAGATATGGCATTATCTTTTAAAGAAAATGAGGGTCACATTCTTCTAACACTTCAGATGCGCAGTCATCCCTTTATTACAGCATCTCACATTAGTTACATTTTTCCTTCACATTAAACTTAGACAATAAATATATATGCAAAGCCGAATGGCCCCATTTTCATCCCAATAGTAAAAACAGTCCATCACGGGATTGTGAAGCTACCTTTATAACTTATTAAAAATTTCAGATAAAAAGACAAAATGGGGGTAGAAAACAGTCACTAAAATATATGTACAGAATCCAGAAGAGTTCTAGAAATGTAGGCCAGGACATAAGAGGTAAACGATCCATAGGAGGTCATGTTGTACCAAATAGAGAGCGGGAACATGACTGAGTATACAATCTATCGCAATGTTATGCAATGATTTTACGTGTAGCATTTAGTAGTAACTTCTATGACTTTGTATAAATATAATCCAGGAGGGTTAGGGGGAACTTCAGCAAGTCTATGGAACATGGCGCTTATTGAGAATGGTCCCCATAGAGATAGGAGGGATCATAATTTGACCGTAGAATCACTCCAGTGGCATTTTATAATAGCATCAAGTCAACTATTCCAAAAATATAAAGTCTTCTTTAGGAAATAACAAACACTTTAGGAATGCTACCAGTTTGCTCGGTCTCCATGTTATCTACCAAAGTGATCTTGTCTTCCTTCTCGGCTTGTTGTTTGGTGGCACCAATACAATTAAGTTCTTGTTGTAGACTCTTGAGGCTTATATCCAGGTTATTAAAGGCATGGAGAAGGAAAACACCGAGGATGATGATTAAGAATCCACAAATTGCCCCTACCCCATCGAACGGAGACATAGACACCCATTCCTTAAATAGGATGAGGGACGTAGTGATCACCACAGTGGTGAATAAAACGTAGTAGATGGGAAACACCAAGGACGTATTAAAGATGTCTAAGGATTTGTTGAGGTAGTTGACCTGTGTAATCACAGAAATTATTAAGATGGGGATAAGGATCCAAGGAAGGGGATGTTTGACAACTGGTAGACCCATAAGAAGACCCTTCACGGCGATGTCCAGGCCTTTGACGGAAGACACGGTGAAGGCGCCCAATAGAGCGCAGATTGCCAGGTAGATTAGGATGTTTGTGTGGCCATAACGAGGTGAGAGAATGAAGACTAAGACCAAGCAGCAGATGAACAGGACACTGATGTAGACTATGAAACCTAGTGAGGAAAAAAAAAAAAAAAATTTATATATAATTATATAAAAGGACACAGTCAAGATCAATTCACGAGGGTGCGGTCACACGGTCCATTCTTGGTGTGTTTCTCCTTTTTAAAGCACCGAAAGTGCATGCATTTTTGCATGCAGACTTTGGGTTGATTCAAATCCTTTTTCCCCCCACCCCATTTCTGGAAGTGTATTAACATCTGTACAGGAAAAACTGATTCAAACATGCAAAAACACATGCATTTTCAGTGCATTTAGAAAAAATGCACCAAGAACGCACCGTGTGACAGCACCCCAAGAATACATCAGTTATAAGAATATGTAAGAATACAAAACTTCATACATAAGAGATTTATCCAACAGGGACCTTCTGACACAGAATTTAGAAACTTAATACATACATTTTTATTAAATGGAAAAAAAAAAAAAAAGTGGCACCAGTAGTAGTGTCCACCAGCAGTAGCGAATCAGAATTATCTTTGTTAGAAAGGAACTGAAAGTGCACGGCACCCAAAGTTGAGAAGTTTGACCATTACCTGGCCAAGATTTTAATTCAGGGATACGTTTGTGTTAAAGAAGCTTATAGCCATCAGATGGTACCCTCAAGGGCAAAATTGAAGGGAATCTACCATCAAAATCCATCATGATAAAACAGGGGATAGTGACTGTGGTAACCCTCTTAAATTTGTTATCCATGGCTTCCTGGGTTCTACAAGCAACTTAAAATTATGCTAATGAGCTAAAAGAGGCTCTGGTAGGAGTATCCAGAGCCCCTCCATGCGGCAGCTACAAAAGCTGTTAAAATGAGCAGATCTCCCCCTTACTGCTGCTACATTACACAAGCAAAGAGGAGAGAGAGATGTTCTGCTCATTGTAACAGCTTGCGAATCTGCAGAACTGAGAGGCTCTGGTAACTCTCCCAGCATAGTTTTAAAAGTTAATTTTAGAAGGAAGGAACCCATGGATAACAAATATAAGAAGATTACCACAGTCACTGGTGGGATTCATATATTAGAGGGTGAAATTATAGCAAATATAGTTGCATGCTTTTTATTCGAAGGGAAGTTTGATCCAATTAGTTGCCTACATTTACAGTAGATACCAACAAAAAATTGCGTGGTGCTGCACCTTCCCTCTTATGAGCTGTCCTTAACGGTCCTAGATGGATCCAGCAAACATCCACTATTCAATAATCCAGTAGAAGAAACTCTTTTGTGACCGGAGCTCAAAAACTAAAAAGACGATCCATGCAGGTTTCCTCCTTATTTGTGCACCAAACACAAGGGATCACTTTCAGGGATAAGTCACCATTCAGACCAGAAACAGTCAGTATTTTCACTCCTGGCCTAGTCTCCTCCACTCACTGCATATAAGAGACATATCCAGACATAGTGTAGACAGTTTCAAATTTTTTAAACTTTTATTTCCAGTTCTACTCACATATGTAGATAAAAAATGCGCATATCACAAATAACTCCACGAGGACGCCAATCCTTGCCGTCCTCGTGGAGTTATTTGTGATATGCGCATTTTTTATCTACATATGTGAGTAGAACTGGAAATAAAAGTTTTAAAAATTTGAAACTGTCTACACTATGTCTGGATATGTCTCTTATATGCAGTGAGTGGAGGAGACTAGGCCAGGAGTGAAAATACTGACGGTTTCTGGTCTGAATGGTGACTTATCCCTGAAAGTGATCCCTTGTGTTTGGTGCACAAATAAGGAGGAAACCTGCATGGATCGTCTTTTTAGTTTTTGAGCTCCGGTCACAAAAGAGTTTCTTCTACTGATTTACAGTAGATGCTGCAAAATATAGATCCTGATCAGTCAAGAACATAAAGGGGGATATCCAGTTACCATAAAATTAAATATGTTGTCTAATATCAATTTTTGCCCCTTCCTGACTTAAACTACTACATCTGGTCTGTGGGACTGGGAAGCAGTGCCTTACAATAATGCTCCAACTCAGGGTTACCTGGTCTCCCCCTCCATGTGAAAGTCTACAGGGGCTGGATTCCTGTACAGAAGCACAAATCCAGCCCCGGTCCAAGTGATGCAAGGACTCCCTGAAGGGGGGAGACCATGTGACCCAGTAAAGTTACTGCTTCCTGGTCCATCAGATATATTTAAAAAAAAAAAAAAGCAATCAGAAAGGAAATAAATGTGGAAAAAATTTTCATATACCATGGATAATCCCTTTAATATGTTTACTATTACCATCATCTGATCATTGCCTTGTGCTGAATTCCCCTTCATACCTGGGTCTTTAAGTTTTGTCGTCATGTCTTCTAGTGTAGTCACTTCTTGCTCTTCTGGAGAGTGGATTACAAGGACGGTGCTTCCCAACACACAGAGCGCACATCCCAACTTCCCCAAAAGGTTCAGCCTTTCACCCAACAGATAAGATGACATCACGGCACTATAGAACGAAAACATACATTCAGGTCTTAGAAGATGGCAAAAGGCCCACACATGGTAAAAAAAAAAAAAAAAAACAAACAACTTTAATATAGAAAAAAAAAACTGCCAATTTTTTGAAAAAAATAGGTTTTTGGAGTTTCCATGATTTTAGAATTTTAAGGATATTGGAAGAGAAGTTGTTTAGACACAATCCCAGAATGCCCCAAATGTATTGCCCTATACAAAAATTCTCCACATACATATAACAAATATTACCTTATCAGAACACTGAGGGCTCCCAGAGGTGTAACAATAGTGGCCGGAGCAAAAGCGTATGCAGCAAAGTTAGCGGCTTCTCCACCTCCCACTGTAAAAATGTAAAGCATATTACGGAATATAGTCATTGTGTCCCTTGTAATACCACTCATAACCACCAGGGACAATCTCATCTGCACAGAGAAAGGGTGGTGACACACATGGCGTTTTAAGATCGTAAAAAACGCATGATAATTGGTCAAACCTGTCAAAAACGCATGCATTTTTTACGATCTGAAAACGGCCCAAAAAAAAAAAAAAAACACTATGTGTGTCACCACCCAAAATATGTTTAAACCCCCAAATGGAATATAGTAATAATTTATATAGCGCACACAAAATATGCAGCGCTACACAGAGCTTGCCAAATCGGTCATTGGTATAAAATCTCGGTAAATAAAAGGGTTTTTACACTTGTTCCCCAACAATATACAGACACCCCAATAATCATTTGTACCACCCAACAGCGCCACCAGGGAAAATCAAGCTCAATACAGTCTCTACTGCAATTAATGGGCCATTCATGTATTATGCAAACATTATAGGTTGTCTCCTGCGACTCACAAACTTAGATATCTGAAGAACAAATATTGGCATTTCCACCCTTTAATCTTACTTGTTAAAAGTCCGGCCCACCACAGCCAGTCTTTCAAGTAGCCATGGCCACCAGCACCTAGAAAGTGGGGAAAAAAAATAAAGAAAATTATGGAATCAGTAGGTTGGCATAAAAGCAAAAAAAAAAAAAAAAAAAAATAATATCATAGGATTATGTGATTTCCCGATCAGACTGCAGGGTATGTTTGCAGTCTGCTACCGTTAAGGTAAAGCTAGCGGATAGATCAAATCCTATCATTTCTACTTATTTTCCTAAAAGCATTGTAACAGAGAATACATTTTAAGATGGCGCTGGCATCGTGGATCGTACCCAAAACATCGAAGCTAAAGGAATGTGGGCGTGACGTGAACATGCATCAGCAGGGAAACTCTCCAATCAAGATCTGGGAACCTGATTTGTTATGATTAATATTCTCCTCCTCTTCTGCTTCTTTCCTATTTTTCTATATAGACTGATAAACCAAATAAAGCTTGTGCAGTGCTGATCTGCCCCGGGCAATGGCATAAGTGAGACCTGAATCAGCAGTAGTCAGTTATTCCTTACAAGATGCTTATTGGATTAGAAACACAGCCAACACACACTAAAAGAGGATATCTTAAATCCTACCCAAACACTACCATGGCAACACATATGTCTGCATCGAATCTGCAGTGGGAATATATATACATTTTTTTTATATTTTCTCACTTTCTGCTCCCCCTTTTATCCATCTATAGACCCCTCTCCATTTTCCATACCTGCACGTGTATGTCCTTGCTGTGACAGATGAAGGAGACCTTTCTTTTTTAGGATAACGCTGCAACCAATGAGGATGCTGGAGAACACCGCCAGTGCCAGTCCGATGATAAAATCATGGTTAGACTGAAGGGTAGAGGTCGAACTTGTATTAAGGGTCAGGTTCTGGTAAATGGAGACTGACGGGTCAACTTCCCCTAAAATCTGACAGATCACCTGATGTGAGGAGCAGGTCAACGTGACCAATGTCCCTGTTGGAAGAAAACGTTAGATTAATATTTGGGGTTAGAAGTCAGACAATCCTAAAACATGGAGCTTATGGTGTACCCATCTCCTATACTGGTCTATTGTTCCCAGTTATCAGCCATTATAGGCAGGTAGAAGGTGGCGTCCCTCAGTAGAATGACTACAAGTCCTGACATATGTGAAGTTGGAGTGGCCCTTTAGACTGCGGTCACACTTTGCATTTGTTAATAACGTACGTGTTCGGTTGATGCCATACATGAAATCGTTTTTTGGTCCGTTTTTAAGCAGTCCGTCAAAAAACGCATCCATTTTTGACAGGTTTTACCAATTATCTTAATTAAAACTCGTCAAAAAAGGATGAGTTTTCAAAAAACGCATCCGTTTTTTTGACAGACTGCTTAAAAGCGGACCAAAAACGGGTTCCAAACGCCACGTGTGGCATCACCCTTAAACGCATATGTTAAAAGCGCACCGTCTGACCACACCCTTACATAAAAATTCATTGCCACAGGTCAGGACACTCCAAAACATGTTGACATCCCTTGAGGATTGCTCCAGGTGACATTCCGTGATCACTGGATAAGATTTAATCCATTAGAACTGTAAGAGAGAACACATACCTGACCGCCCATATCAGGTCAGTCTTTATAAGGGTTACTGTTCCCTATGGAGGGGGCGTGTTGTAATAGGCAAAGAATTGAGGTATGTAGCACAAAGGATCATGCCCGATCGAAACCCATTATACAGCTCAAAAATACATGGATAGAAAAAAATAAATAAAAAATAAATCACTAAATCCTTTCAATCACGACATAACCAGTTCCAGTGTAACTAGAATGTAGATTGTATCTCAGACACTTCCAGGCTCAGGTTACCAGCGGCAGCTGCAGGAGACAATTAGATCCCAAACACTTCCAGCAATGGTGACCCACCCAAAATCTTTTCCCAACCAAGTGTCCCATTCCAGGGATGACATCAGTCAGATTAACATCAGCACAGGGTATGTTCACACATTCAGTTTTTCAGATGCCCAACCAGAATGGAGTGAAAAAAGAGGAGGAGGAGGACCATCTCGCAGTTTTATGTCCTCACTTATTTTCATCCACACTCATATTGGCTTCAAAAATTGCATCTGAAAAACTGAGGCTGCATTTACACGAGGCGTTTTGGTTGCATTTTCATTGTGTTTTGAAACACATTACAGCCGAGAAGAGAGGATTTTCCTACTTACATTACGGTAAACATTTGCGTTGTTAATGAAAGTGTTAACATTGAGTTAACAAATCTAAACAATAATGTAACTAGGCAAATCTCCTCTCCGCGGCTGTTATAATGCATTTCAAAGCGCAACGAAAACGCAATGTGTGGATGCGCCCGCACCAATTAGGCAGGCGGCCCCTGGGGCGTCTTGAACCCGTTTTTTGGGCCATTTTTAAGCATCCCGTAAAAAAAAATGCATGCATTTTTGAAAATGCATCCTGTCTCCCCCCCCCCCCCCACATTATGATAATTGGGAAAAACAGACAAAAACGAAAAAAAAAACCCTGCCAGCCTTATGTCACATTCCACCCAAAAAACGTAAGGCTGGTGCCACACGCAACGATTTGTCTGCTTTTGAAAATGCAAAATCAGACGCAGACAAAGCCACACCGACCAGGGCTGGCCACGGCCCGATCACATCGGCGTTTCTGGGGAAACGCCCGCGATCGGGAACGAGCCGCCGGTGTTTTGCATTAAACCAACCAAAAGTCACACAATTTATAAAAGTTACTGTCAGGATATCTCCAATTGAGAATTGTATGCAGTCCAAAAAAAAGTCAGTGGGTTTTTAATAGCAGAAAAAGATAGTACAGAAGCCAAGGGTACATTTCCATTACCATGCACTTTCTGATGGTGGACTTTTTTTTGTTACACTTGTTGCATGTTTTAAAAAATAAAAAAAGAAGAAGATTTACAGGTAATTGTTATCACTCTTTGCCAAATCTCCCCCCAAAAAAAAAAAAAAAAAAAAAAAACACTGAAAATCGATGCAATTTCATCAATATAAACTAATTTTTCATTACACACAACATGTAAAAAAAATGCAGATACTGTACTTTATCCACACAGGTAATACTGGAGAGATTATGGTGTGGAGGGTAGGTACTCACCGTTGGCACAGCTGTGGTTGGATGAAGCTGCCATGTAGTTAGGAGTCAGGGCACATACCAGATCCTACTAGCTCCAAGCCTTGAGTATGTGAGTATTTGGCCTCCCTCACCTGATATGTGAGGTGGATGGTGATCCGGCTCTGGTGTCAGGCTACTCCTCCCCTTAAATAACTTACACACACCTCTTGTTCCTGCAGTATCGCCCCTTCTCTCCTTTTCTCAGGTACAGTCCTGTTTCCACTGAGCACTTATAAAATACAATTTCCGGAATATCTCCCCCTTCCTATATACATGCATCTTATATTCCCTGCCTGTAGATCTGCATAATCGCTTGGGGGACCAATACTGCATAGCCGTAGCCTTTAGGCGTGAATTTGTCACGTTTTTAAATCCATCCAAAACGCAATCTGCAGCTGTAAAGTGCGTATTTGTGGGCCGTGTATAATCCATATTTTACCCGTGTTGTGGCTGTATGTCTGCAAAGTTGGTCTGTGTATAATCCGTGTTCTCCAGGAAGCCAGTGACGGAGCTATGCTAGCCCAGCAACTAACCACAAAAACAGCCCGAAAACCTAGTACAAACGTGTGAAATCCGTTTTTTACAGCCCGATTGACTTCTATTGGACTGCCTGAAATATGCCACAAATATGGATTACAATAGGACATGCTGAGTTTTTTCCTCACGGACACTTGGTTCATACATGATGCTGAGGAATCCTCCGCTGTGAGTATGAGCCCAGAGCAATACCTGGAGCTATGAGACAGCCACAAAAAAAATTGCCGTAGTAACTGAGGAAAAAGCGATTGTGTTCAGGAGGGCCTAAAGTTGTATTACCTGACACAGCTAATGGAGAGGGGTGGTGCTGTTTCTGGAAGGAAGCAGACTGGTTTTCATAAGGGTGATGTCACACATGGCGTTTTTGGGACGCATGTGTTTTTAAAAAATGGATAGTTTTTATACGATCTGAAAATGGTCCAAAAATGGACTAAAAACGCCACGTTTGTCACCGGCCTTGATAGCCATGATAGCAAATATCAGGGGAGGTAAGGATTGTGTAGTTGGATGATACGGTTATCATTATGCTCCCTTCACACATCAGTATTCTGCTCAGTATTTGACATCAGTATTTGGAAGTCGAAACCAGAAGTGGATCCTAAACACAGATGATGAATATTTTTTCTATTCTACTTTGTCTTTCTAGGAGCAGCTCCTGCGTTTGAAACGCATTACAACAGCTGATGAGAGGTGATTTGCCTAATTACATTACCGTTTATGTTTGTTAACGCAATGCATTTACGATGCGTTTTGTAAACTGAAATGTTAACAGTAATGTAATTAGGCAAATCACCTCTCCTGAGAGCGCGTTCACATGTTCCGCTATCGTCGCGTTCATAACGCGACGCTAGCGCACAGTGGGCGGGGCTCGGGCCGATCACATATGCGTTTCCCGGGAAACGCATGCGATTATTAACCCGAACGCATGCGTTTCTCTGGAAACGCATATGCGATCGCCCCAAACTCTGCCCCCTGTGCGCTAGCGTCGCGTTATGAACGCGGCGCTAGCGAACGTGTGAACGCACCCTCAGCTGTTGTAATGCGTTTCAAACGCAATGAAAACGGAGGCCAAAATGCAACGTGTGAACACGCCCTTAAAGGCCACGTTCATGAGGTGCATTTAGAAACCGGGAGGCGTTCCTTCACTTAGACCAGTGCTTCTCAACCTGTGGGTCGGGACCCCAGTGGGGGTCAAACGACAAAAAACGGGGGTCGCCTAAAGCCATTGGAGCCACAATTTTACTGTGTTTTTACTGTGAGTTGCATGGTTTGGGGTCACCACAGCATGAGGACCTGTATTGTGGGGTCACAGCATTAGAAAGGTTGAGAACCACTGACTTAGACGCAAATGCTTGCAAATAGGAATGAGCAAAATGTGAACGTAGCCATCCATACATATGCACCTGCCTTTGACTTTGAAAACTGCATTTGAAAAACTGAACGTGTGAACGCACCCTTAGGCCGGCGCCACACAGGGCGCTTTGTCTGCGCTTGCAAACGCAAACGCAGACAAAGTCGCGCCCACCGGGGCGGGCCTCGGCCCGATCGCATCGGTGTTTCTATGGAAACGCCTGCGATCGGGAACGAGCCGCCGGTGTTTTGCGTTAATTTAACGCGAAACACCGGCGGCTCGTTCCCGATCGCAGGCGTTTCCATAGAAACGCCGATGCGATCGGGCCGAGGCCCGCCCCGGTGGGCGCGACTTTGTTTGCGTTTGCAAGCGCAGACAAAGCGCCCTGTGTGGCGCCGGCCTTAGTGTGTTACAATATTTCCAAAGATTGAGTTCTTCCTAGCATAGCTGCCCCTATCACAGCAAACACTCACAGAACACCTTTATTCAATGCCATTGAAATGAAAGCAGAGTTGTGATTCGGTTTTGACAGTTTTCTAACTTTTTTCGGTTTAGTTTTTATTATTTTTTTCTGTGCAAGCACAACCACTTTCCATTGTTTTAGACACTTGGTCCAAAATTCAGGATCCAGAGGAGTGTCTTTGTCATGGCCTCACTGAAATGTATTACCGCTATATTTGGGACCCATGTGATACAGACCCAACATGTTACTGTATGTAAGGAGAATAAAGAAGAGAATGGGGAAGACACACCTGCCCAGGTAATCCATACATTTGTGTTCCTCGGCATCTCAGCTGCAAATGTTTCCGATTTGGAGGGTCAGTAGGGAATGAGTAAGTGACTTACACCAGGTATCACTAAATTCCTTGGGCTGGAATACTTTGTCCATGTCCAGACCAGTTCAGCCAGTATTTCAGGTGTCGCTACATACCTAGAAACTGAGGTCGTTCTCTGGGTGAGGGTAATTACTAACGCATTGCTTCTCGGTGGTAACCGCGGGCACAGACTAGAAAGTATAGGATGTATTACATCCTCTTATGTTATAAGGAATATCAGTTACTCTATGAGATTCGTTGGGGCGTATTTGACCCCCGCTTGTCGGGTGATACCATAGAGGATTTCCATTGGATTACTATATAATTGTCCCTTACAAAGGTGATGTGACAATAGGGGACGGATCACAAGGACTCTAAACACTGGACACAATGGAAGCAGTGACTATTTAGTGTATTGTGACCTCTTTCTAGGTGATTTTTCTTGTGTACATAGTGAGGTGACACTTCTCACACGTATAGCACATTGTGATATAAGACACCTTACCCTTTATCCCAGCAGTACAATACAATACATGTGAATGGAGCCTTACAAAGCTGCAGCCTAATTTATACGTAGAACAGGTAGGGAATTTTGTAAAAGGTCTTGTAATGCTAAGAATCTGTGGAATATGTACATGGGCTTATTTGAGGAATGACGTATTGCTCATCAAAATCAGTGTGTCATGCACATAAAATATCCCAATATCCTATAAGTATCCTAATATTTTATGTATTACACATACTTCACTTGGCCTAAAGAATTGGGTCCCAAATAAAAAGTCCAAAAATATTCCAAAGTGATGAGTTATGTGTATATTAGGAGATAGGGGGCAATACCGACGTCACCTAGACCTATGTCATGTTTCTCCTTCCACTTTACTAATCTCTCCCTATTCGGAACAATTTTCTGATCACACTCTTCGAATATTGGTGCTCAGGAAGGGATTCCCACTCCAATGTATAATAAATAGAGATCCCAAAACTCATTTAGTGATATACAAAGATATCGCACAGATATCACACAATTCTTGGGCTACAATAAAGGTGGAATCTCTAAGGGTGAAGACACACGTGGCGTTTTTGGGCCGTTTTTACTAAGTGTGTTTTCAGATCGTAAAAAACGCATGCGTTAAAAAACATGCGTTTTTGTCCGGTTTTCCGAATTTGCGCAATTAAAAACGGACAAAAACGCATGCATTTTTTACTATCTAAAAACGCACTTAGTAAAAACGGCCCAAAAATGGCCTAAAAACGCCACGTGTGTCTTCACCCTAAGGGGTGTACCCTAAGGCCGGCGGCACACGTGGAGCTTTTGTCTGCGTTTGCAAACGCAAACGCAGACAAAGTCGCGCCCACCGGGGCGGGCCTCGGCCCGATCGCATCGGCGTTTTTATGGAACGCCGAGGCCTGCCCCGGTGGGCGCGACTTTGTCTGCGTTTGCGTTTGCAAGCGCAGACAAGAGTGCCACGTGTGGCGCCGGCCTAAGGGTGAAGACACACGTGGCGTTTTTGGGCTGTTTTTACTAAGTGCGTTTTCAGATTGTTAAAAACGCATCAGTTTTTGTCCGTTTTCCGAAATTGCGCAATGAAAAAGGACAAAAACGCATGCGTTTTCAAAACGCATGCGTTTTTAAAAAACGGATGCGTTTTTTAACGCATGCGTTTTTAACAATCTGAAAACGCACTTAGTAAAAACGCCCCAAAAACGCCATGTGTGTCTTCACCCTAAGGGCGCGTTCACACGTTGCGTTTTGGTCGCGTTTTCATTGTGTTTGAAACGCATATACAACAGCTGATGAGAGGTGATTTGCCTAATTACATTACCGTTTACGTTTGTAAACGCAATGTTAACGCATGCGTTAACAAAACGCATGCGTTAACGCGACGTTAACGCATGCGTTAACATTGCGTTTACGATGCGTTTTGTAAACTGAAACGTTAACAGTGATGTAATTAGGCAAATCACCTCTCCTCAGCTGTTGTATATGCGTTTCAAACGCAATGAAAACGCAGGTCAAAACGCAACGTGTGAACGCGCCCTCAGGGTGCTGTCACACGGTGCGTTCTTGGTGCATTTCTAAATGCACTGAAAACGCATGCACTTTTGCATGTTTACCATGTGTTTAGCTGGTTTGAATGTTTTTCCTAATTTGTGGAATTTTAACCCCTTAAGGACGCAGCCATTTTACAGCTTGAGGGCGCGTTCACACGTTGCGTTTTGACTTGCATTTTCATTGCGTCTGAAACGCATATACAACAGCTGAGGAGAGGTGATTTGCATAATTACATCACTGTTAACATTTCTGCTTACAAAACGCATCGTAAATGTGATGTTAACGCATGTGTTAACAACGTGTTAACATATGCGATTTGTTAACACATGCGTTAACATTGCGTTTGCAAACGTAAACGGCAATGTAATTAGGCAAATCGCCTCTCATCAGCTGTTGTATATGCGTTTCAAACGCAATGAAAACGGAACCAAAACGCAACGTGTGAACGCGCCCTAAGGCTCAGCCCCATTTTTTGGATTCTGACTTGCGTCGCTTTATACGGTTATAACTTTTGAACTCTGTTACTTATCAAAGTGATTCTGAGATTGTTTTTTTCCCCACATGTTGTACTTCATTTTAGTGTCAAATGTTTGTTGATAAGTTTTAAATTTATTTACAAAAAAAAAAAATTGTGAATTTTTTGAAAACTTTGCCATTTTCAAAATTCTAAATCATCGCGTTTTCAGGCAGATCGATTTACCACCTAAATAAATTGCTGAATAACATTTCCCATATGTCTACTTTACATCTTCATCATTTTTGAAATGTCTGGATAATTTATTTTGATTTACAAATCGAATATCGATGTTACGTATTTTTTTAGAATTGATTATTTTGGGGATAAATACTGTTTTGAATGAAATTTTAAATATTTAGCATTAAAACCATAATCAACCCATTTGATTTGAAATTTAGAATGGTCAAATTTTTTCAGTTATATGTTCATTTAGCCCTAAAATTTACACATTTCCAAAAGATAAAAAGAGAAAACCCATCTAAAATTTTGTTATGCAATTTCTCCCGAGTGCAGAGACCCCCCACATGTGGCCGTTACTTGTTTTATGGGCGCACAGCGAGGCGCAGAAGGGAAGGAGCGCCCTGCAGCTGCCAGGATTTTAGTTTCCTCATTTTATAGGCTATAACATTTTAGCTTTTTTCGTTATTGGGGCCATGTGACAACATTTTTTTTGCGGGATGAGATGCTTTTTCCAGTGTTACCATTTTCGGGTTGGTATCCCCTATTGTTGAAATTTTTTTTTTTTAGGTCAGGAGTAGAAAAGCATTAATTCTGTACTGGATTTTTTACTTTTTTTCGTGTTCACGGTATTGCCTTATAATCATGTTCTCTTTATGCTATGTGTCGATACGATTACAGAGATACCAGACTTGTATCATTTACTTTGATTCTACGGGTTGTTGCGGAAGCGTTGATACTATATATGTGGGGTTTGTGTTATGATTTAGACTTTTTGTGCATTATATATGTCTTATATGTTTTGTGGTTTATTAATTTATTTGTTATTAACTAACTTTTTAGCAATGAAAGCATATAGCAAGCCATAGCCATAGCAACGATTGGTTATATATACACTCACCGGCCACTTTATTAGGTACACCTGTCCAACTGCTCGTTAACACTTAATTTCTAATCAGCCAATCACATGGCGGCAACTCAGTGCATTTAGGCATGTAGACTTGGTCAAGACAATCTCCTGCAGTTCTCCCGAGCATCAGTATGGGGAAGAAAAGTGATTTGAGGCCTTTGAACGTGGCATGGTTGTTGGTGCCAGAAGGGCTGGTCTGAGTATTTCAGAAACTGCTGATCTACTGGGATTTTCACGCACAACCATCTCTAGGGTTTACAGAGAATGGTCCGAAAAAGAAAAAACATCCAGTGAGCGGCAGTTCTGTGGGCGGAAATGCCTTGTTGATGGCAGAGGAGAATGGGCAGACTGGTTCGAGCTGATAGAAAGGCAACAGTGACTCAAATCGTCAACCGTTACAACCAAGGTAGGCAGAAGAGCATCTCTGAACGCACAGTACGTCAAACTTTGAGGCAGATGGGCTACAGCAGCAGAAGACCACACCGGGTGCCACTCCTTTCAGCTAAGAACAGGAAACTGAGGCTACAATTTGCACAAGCTCATCGAAATTGGACAGTAGAAGATTGGAAAAACGTTGCCTGGTCTGATGAGTCTCAATCAACCGGAGGACCCAGAGGAAACCCATTATTAAGGAGTGCTGAAGAGGACCAGTATCTACCACTACATGGTCACTGTAAGGTGGTTATTTTGGTATACCTGGGTAGGGGACCCACTCAGGACCCCCCTTCATGCTGAACCCCATGCTACACCTCTGAGTCAGAGAATAAGTGATGGGAGATTCTCTCTGCTGGTACCAGGCCCTTTCACAGAGCAAGCGCCCTGCTGCATCACACATGATCCCCCGGGGATGCCAAGCATCACCGGGCACTGTACTTCTGCCATCTTTGTCAGGGTCAGACCAGCGCTCCATTATAAAGAGCGTTAAGGGACGACTGTTCTCATGAACGCCAGTGATCACTTTCACGCAAGGGTTTAGCCTGGGAAGAGCACTAGAAGCAAAATGTACTTGAGGTGGTCAACAACTTGTAAGCTCCTGTACCACTTAGGCTGCCTTCACACAGACATTTTATGTCCGCGGTATCGGACGCCTGTTCAGGTCAGATCCCAGAAGCTGAACACATTGCTCAGGTAGGGAATCCTTGCATCATACAGAAATATAATGCAAGGAGTCCCTGTCTGCTGGCCTAACTGCAGCGATGACAGTAACAACTATAACTGTCAACGGTACAGTTTTGCCAGCAGACAGGGGATCCTTGCATCACATTCAGTCCCGTGCAATGTGTTTGGTCCATGGTATTTGATGGAATCGGGTCCGATTCCACAGACAGAACATGTTCGTGTTCAGCCTTCCTTACTCTGCCTAAAATGTCATACAAATGATATGTTGTATTAGTTATTATGTACTGTTTCCGTCCTGACCGGCAGCATGAAGCGATTCAAGGAGCTGAAGCCTGTGATCAGTCGCCTGCCTCTGACATCGTTATTGTGCCAATGATTGGAAATAATCATGACCAATGATTTCCTAGCTCTGTCATAGCTTCTCTTCTGTGTACACTATGTACCAGGCTGCTTATCACATCAATGGCCACATTCTGAGATTACAAGCCGGATCCCTTTAAGATCTCTACATGAATGTGAAAAGAAGCAGGAAGTTTTTGCTCTCAGAGGTTTAATGTGTATGGGAAAGTGTCCACAGGAGAAGAATGGAGCTTTATTTGGTTGTTTGTGGATCTATAGTTATGGAGATGTCACTGGGCTCTATGTGGGGCTGGAGACCAGACATGACTTAAAAAGGGATTTCTGGGTTATAGATGGTAATGAATTATTCCATAGGTCCAACATTTCAAAAGACGAATTTCAAGGCCGCATTCACATATTGGGCTTGCATTGCGTCCTGAACACTTGGGGCCAAATAGCCCCCCGAATGCAGATGTGCTAGACCTCAGCACTTGGGTTCAGGAACTACCTCTGCATGTTTTGCCAAAACACATGTTGCTTGTTCCCAAAGTTGAAGCATTTAGGTCTAAACGCCTCTGTGTATGAACTATCACCCACCCCATCTGGTATAACTCCTCATTTGGGGAGTTTCTGAAAATGGAGGAGCCACAGTTCTGGTCCAATAGAGGCATTGCAACACTTAAAGACATACAAACCAAAGGGGAACTAAAAAGGTTTGATGTTCTTAGAGAGGAGTACTAGATACCGTATACCGCCTTTTACCCTGCGTCATGTATATGACTCCCAAAACCAAACCCTAGCTATGACAATATGGAGACTGGGAGTACTGGAGTCATTGCGGCTCCCACACGTGGCGTTTTTCAGTCAGTTTACCATGCCATACCGTATACCATCTATTAAGGGCGCGGTCACATGGGGGCGTTTTGGCTGCGTTTGCAAATGCTGTGGCTCGATTACATCTGCGTTTAACGCCACTGTAACAACTATAACTGTCAACGCTACAGTTTTGCCAGCAGACAGGGGATCCTTGCATCACATTCAGTCCTGTGCAATGTGTTTGGTCCATGGGATTTGACCTAAACACGGGTCCGATTCCACAGGCAGAACACATTAGTGTTTGGCCTTGCAGGGCGGGTCGCGGCCCGATCGCATGCGGCCCGCCCCAGTGGGTTGCGGTTTGGTCTGCGTTTGCAAACGCAGCCAAAACGCCCCGTGTGACCGCGCCTTTAATAGATGGTATACGGTATAGCATGGTAAACGATTGAAAAACGTCACGTGTGGCATCATCCTTACACCGAACATCATAGGCATGTCTTGGAAGGTCTACCAGGCCCGGAAGGTAATAGCAGCCAAATGGATTCAGCCGCACCCCCTAATAGTAAAGAACTGAAGGAGCGCCTGAATAATGCCTGAATTGATGCCATATGGGGCCCTTTGTTTGTCACACCCGGTCTCCCTTCTAGGTTTTTGCTGAACCCCTCTGTCATCTTGGGGTAGAAACAGGCAACGAATGGAATGAGTGCTGTATGTCTGTCTGTGGGGGTGGGGGTCAGCTAGGTCAATATATCAAGGAAAGACTGACTGAATGAATGGACACTTTGCTTCATCAAATGGACTCGTGAAGAATTGTGCTGGGAATGGGGGGTGTTGGGGTTTGGGGGGAGGAAGGGGAGTCTGTTGTGTTCTTGTTCTTGTAAATGGAAAATTTGATGTCGGAATTTAATAAACAGGATCCAATAAAAAAAAAAAAAAGCCAATAGCAACTAATTATGATGATGATTAGAGAGTTTGAAAAGTGAAAGCTGTGCTGTGATTGGTAGATAAGGTAAAACCTACCACTTACCACACGTCCATTTATGAGAATTTAACTTTCTTTTTATTCACAAGCGAAGAAGCTAAATAATTTAAACAAAAGAACTAATGTCATTTGACCAACCAAAGAAAAAACAAAAAAAAACCATAAAAAAAGTTTTCACAAAACATGAATACAATTTTGTTAAAAGGTAATAATAATAAAAATATATCAATGATAAAATATGGGTGTGTATGACGGGCCGGTAGTGGGTGACACCGCCCGCCTGCCCCCACAATAGTAAACTGAACCCACCCACAACAAGTAGATAAATTGGCGAAATAGTCTTCAAGCGCAGATAAGATTACCACAACACTGTACAGTCACAATAAATAGGGCAGTCAACAAGTTTGTGGTTGGACACTGACCGAACCACAATTAAAGGGGTCCTCTGGAATGTACAACTAAAGCTAGGATGTGCTTGGGTTTATATGTGCCAAAGTCGTATGGAGGGAAGATGGCTGTAGGCGCTGTGTCACAGCCGGTCCATAGAACTACGGGGATACACATGCCTTCAGCAGGGTTCTCCAGTTTTGGACCTTCGGGGTCCTGAAGGATCAAAGAAACAGAGATGGCAATGGGCCTCTGTAAGAATCATCTTCTTAAATATCTTATAGAGCCATCCCTTTAATAGTAGGAAAATGCTTTTAAGGAGACAGTGGGCCCCTTTACCTACCAGGTACATCCACCTCTGTACAGGGCAAATACTACAAAGGCCAAGCAGATCCTATAGTCTTTCCCCGGACTAATGTCTATGTATAGTAGGTCAAAAAATACTCAAAACTCAAACCAGTATAAAACCATTGATACTGCTCTGTCATCACGAGACCTCGGCAAGCTCTGGTGGTGATTGTCACCACAGACCCTGATAGGAGTGATAGTCAACGCGCACCCCTTTACATGGCTACTTCCTGTACAGTCCTGTTGTTTCCATAGTATCATGAAGGTGTACGGCGAAAACAGGAAGAACATGCACCACAACATTATGGAATTCATCAAAATCGTCCATTGGGTGTAGTCTGCGCCCCTTCAGCAGGTGGTGGCCAGTGACTGGTGGATGGGCGGCTGGAAGCATCGCACGTGCTCCACCGTGGAGCTGTCGCTCTCCACCGATTTCATGTATTTGTTCAGAACGGCAAAGATTTCGTTGTTCAGGATCTGGTACTTCCGTATTCGGTCTGCCATTTTCTTCAGTGGCTGAAGGAGATGAATGAGATCAGTGGTTAACACCTTGGTGACTGGCTTAAAGGGGCTGTCCTGTGGTTGGAAAACATTGCTGCTTTCTTCCATAAACAGTGCCACGCATGACCACGGCTAGTGTTTTGTACTGCAACTAAGCTCCACTCATTATTATATGTGTGAGCTGCTATACTCGTGTAAACCATATTTTTTGTGGGACAATCTGTAGTTTTTAAAGGCACCATTGTGGTGTTTATGAAACTTATCACATTTTATCAACTCTTTCTGGGGACAAGCACGTTGACTATTGTCTACTGGAGGTAAGCATTGTGACAATCAGGTATTAGGACAGACACTGTGACTATTGGTTACCGGGTGCAGGCCCTGTGACTGTTGCCTATTGTGAAGGCAGGTAATATCATTACTGGCTACTGTGGAGAAGGTGCTGTGACTATTGGCTACTGTGGAGGAGGCGCTATGACTATTGGCTACTGTGGAGGAGGCGCTGTGACTATTGGCTACTGTGGAGGCGGTGCTGTGACTATTGGCTACTGTGGAGGCGGTGCTGTGACTATTGGCTACTGTGGAGAAGGTGCTGTGACTATTGGCTACTGTGGAGGAGGTGCTGTGACTATTGGCTACTGTGGAGGAGGTGCTGTGACTATTGGAAACTGGGGAGAGGCACTGTGACTAATCGCTACGTGGGGCAAGCATTGTGACTATTTCCACTATCGGGGCATAACTATGATCTCTAGGGGAACAATAATACACTATTAAATTTGTCATAAGAAGGTGGAGGGCATGATGATAAAATGAGGAACCTAAATTTTTTGTGATGCTAAATCTTCAGAGGCGAGTTCCGGCTGGAAGAAGCTGACAAATCCTCCAGAAAGAAGATGAAAGTGAAATCTTTTGATCAAAGATGTCATGTGTGAGTACACAATAGCTCACGATTCTGCGCTCATTTGGATTTACATTTCCAATGCATTGAGCAAAATGAATCACCAAACGCATATGTGATTTGTAAGTAGCAACATGTGTTTTGTCTTTTAACATTAAAAGTAATGACTAATAATGTCACACACTACACGCATGTTACTACTAAGAAAATGTATTTGAGATGAAGCATTTTGTCCAATGCGTTTTAAAACACAAGGCAAACGCATTTCTAATGCTAGCAGTGGATCATTGGAGAGATGACTCCTGGGTCCAGCGCTGCTCTTGTCTAGTAACATGCTAGGGGTTATGGGCAGAGGCAACAGCTTGAAGGCACCAATAAGGGGCGTAAGCACTGAGAGTGCCTAGGACAGCATGACTACGAAATACGTCCTTGGCTGTCCTGGACATCCCCTTAAAATGTATCATGGCTTATTCTAGTTATTATGCTGATATGTTAAAAAGATATCTTTTTCTATTAAGCGCCCTCTTGAAATGCCTACTTACCACATTTTTTATAATTTCATCCTTCCCATCCTGCCTCTGGACTTTGAGAAGGTGATAGCAAAAGTCAAAGAGGTCGAAGCGGCGCTGCTGACCAAGTAGCACAATGATGGCGCATCCGGCCCAGTTCAGCCCATCTCCAAAGCATTGCCTAAATAAAACACCAAAGTATAAGATGTTAAGATTTTCTGGCCCTTAAATATTACAATCGATAAAGGGAACCTGTCATCAGGAACTGGCCTAAAAAACTACAACCAGTATGTTATCAATCAGCTGAACACCTTCCAGATCATATTACTTTCATAGCCCAGCATGTTTCCATCACCCAAAAAATCAACTTTGAAATGAAGTATACTGGTAGTAAAGTCAAGGAGGTGGAGAGTTTAACAGTGAAGTCAAGTTCTCCCCACCTCTAACACCTCCTTCCTCGACTTACATCATGCAACAGACTTTAGGAGACCTGGTTAGTGATGTCTCTGGGTTCAGAACCATCAATTACCGTGAAGGAGCTTTCTGAGACAGGGAGAGCTTGAATTCAGTGTTAAACTCTCCACCTCCTTTACTTTATAAAACAAATTTGCATTCACTTTAAAGTTCATTTTCTAGATGATGCTACCACCCTGGGTCATGAAAGAAATATGATCTGGAAGGTGTTCAGATGCTTCACAACACACTAGTAGTTGTATATTAGGTATATTTCTGCTGACAGGTTCCCTTTAAAGGGACTGTCCAGTTTATACAATTCTCCTACAAATAAAATGATCATAGTTTGCTTCATTACAGGAAAATAAAGTACAGGCAGTCCCCGGGTTACGTACAAGATAGGTTCAGTAGGTTTGTTCTTAAGTTGAATTTGTATGTAAGTCGGAACTGTATATTTTATAATTGTAACCCCAGACAAATTTTTTTTGGTCTTTGTGACAATTGGATGTTAAAAATGTTGGGTTGTCATAAGAACCAGGATTACCAATAAAGCTTCATTACAGACACCTTTAATAACTGTTGGAGCTGTTTATTGTAGCCTGGGGGTAAAGTACAGTAAATTACCAGAGATCCGTTTGTAACTGGGAGTCATCTGTAAGTCGGGTGTTCTTAAGTATGGGACCGCCTGTATTACGTAATGCCCAAGAAAGTTATGAAACATTTATGAATGTCGCCTCCTAGTGCTGGACCTCAGCTTCCTATAGAATAAATGGCGCAGCTACTTACTCTGCTGTAAACTCATTGGTCCCCACAGGAATACAGTACACAAACTGCATGGCGCTCCAGAGTCGGTGAAACTCCACACATTCGTCCACATGCATCACTCCGTTAGTGGGGGGAGGGCCCCGCCATATTGGGTCCTGCAAGTAGCTGCGTATCCGAGTCAGGATAACTTCAAACATGGAGAGTCCGCAGCATAGTCTTTCCTTGGTCAATAGGTCACCTTCCCTGGCGATGGCAATTTGCTGTAAGAAGAGACTTCATTGAGTACATTTTAGCTGTAACATATTTCCAACACCTCCTTTCTCCATAGAAGTGCTTCTAAGTAGCCTTTCATCCCCCACATTATTAATTTTTGAATAGTTTCATAATTGGAGGAACTCTATAAGGTTTGCATTCTTACATGTGAGGTACCTATCCTCAGCTGATGACTTCCATACCTGTGGTGTGCCCAGTCTCTCAATCAACGGGACAAGATGCAGTGGAGCATACTTGGCTTCAAGCCTCTTCATCCTCACCTCCAGACGTTCACCCTCTAAGAAAGATCCAAATATGAGTACAGCATGACTCTACAACACAGACATGGATGAGATCTGTGGGGGCTGGCGGGTCAACTTCTGCCAGACCGAACAGGCTACAATTCTCCAGAAGAAGAACAGCTCCATATATTGTGTAGTCTCCGTGTCTTTCAAGTGAGTGCAAGAGACCTGCAATACCCTTCACAGCCACTACACAATGAATAAAGCTGCCCAATGGACCCTTTAAATCAGCTGTGCATGGATGTAGGACCCAAGATTGGACATACCTTTGATGAACACTCGCGGTAGGATGTTCTGAAATGGTGCTGCGTGAAGCAGATCACATACCTCTTCCTGGGACTGAGGATAGAAGCAAGAAAAAAAAAATATATACGGTGGTGCTCTTACATTAGTAATAATGGACTTCTGGTTAATTGTGAGTCTGCACATGGACATGATTTCAGATCACGAATCCAGGTGCAACTCAACAATTACTAGAAAATTGTAAAAAGTTAGCAGGACCACTAACACTAGTTCTGCATTGGGCACCATGATTGAGTGAGGTGCATTCTGATGCCGCTCTATCATCTAGCATCTCTGTCATCATCTATCATTCATACCAGGGGATAGAAATCTGTCCTGCTCCTGGAAACATAACACAGCATTAAACTAAACTGTAATGGGGGAAGAATTTATAGGACTGGTAGACCTGAAATCTGGTGTACAGGCCCAAAACAAGCACAATTCCTGGTGCACAGTATGGAAGGGTTTGCTCCCAATGGCTAATTGGGCACTAGCTATAGCCTGCGCCGATGGGGATGTCTACACCAGTTCGGGCCTGAGAACTGCCCTGCTGACACGGCACAGCCTGGCACTATGTGATATGATTAATCTCCCCCAAGCTGTGCATCTTTGTGTCCATCACAAGTTCCCACTAAATAGGCATTGATTTATCCGGCAGAGGGGTTTTCATTATACATACAATAAATATACACCACTGACTGCAAGCAGAGATCTTGAATCTTATGAGGAGTTGATATAGATACATTACACATTTTTTTTTAAACTCAGGTTTATGAGGTTCTCACCAGAGCTTGTTCGATGAGCAGACAGAAGAGCACTGCGTTGCCCACTTCTCTCAGGCTCTGGAACACGTCAGTCTTCAGCTCGGCGTACTCAATGATGTCCTTCAGCTGATGATGGAAGAACTCCAGGATACCTACAAGTCATCAATACATAGTAGACCATGAGAGACTATGGTCTACTATGTCCTTCTAAAAGAAGCCTCAATAAGTTCAATCTGCTTTTACCTGGAGATCCATACTCATGGCGAGGCAGGCGACATATTTTTGGCATGACCTCAATGAGAGTCTTTACATACTGCAATACGGTACCCTGAAGCTGTAAGAAGGAACACAGAAATATATAACAATCCTAACACCAAAGAGTAACAACATTAGACTAATAACATCTTCCACAGCAAAATAAGTTCAATATAATTATATTTTCTTAATTTACAAAAATTCTGAATCGCGTTGCTCCCCATCTTACCAGACTTTTCACAATCTTCAGTAGTTCCTCCATCACCACAGCAATCCCCTGGTATCCCAGTAAGCGGCAGATGGTTTTGAAATGTGGGGGACCCACAAAATTTCTGTATGAACTGTAGATGTGGCTGTAGGCTATATTGAGAGGCTACAGTAAAGGATTAAATAAAATGTAATTGAAATCTCAATGTAAAGTCATTAAAACAAACAACTTCTGTAAAAGGAAAAACTGACCTTTGAGCCATACAGATAATAAGGCTGGACATTGGCTGGCTTGTCTCTCTGCGGCTCCTGTGTGAAGGGGATAGCTGTACGGACGAACCTGCAAAAGGGGAGGGAAAGGGTTTAACTCTGACTAATTGATTAAAATTTAATAGATTAACTAAATAAACTATACAATGAAGCCTAAACATGGATAGGTCATCAATTTCAATAAGATCAGTGTGAAACCGACACCTTGCACCTCCACTAATAAGCTGTTTATTGGGCCCATAATGGGTTTGCTACAAAGTCCCATTTCCTGAGAGATGAGATGCAATACCACAGCACAGCCACTAAACAATGGATGGAGCTGTCCCCTTTTAGCTCCATCCATTAAGTAGCAGATGCTGCCAGTGGCCCTGTATGATGTGCTCTAACATCTCCACATCTCCAATATCCTATAAATAGGGTCACCAATAAGTTTCAGCATTAAAGAGGTTGTACCGATACAATTGTTATCCCCTATCCACAGGATGACGCTGTTAGGTCTGTCTGCAGATACCCCCACTGATCATAAGACCGGACCCACTCCATTCAATACTGTTTGAGCATTGGAAATTGCTGAGATCAGCATCTGCTGAGTGTCAGGTATCTCTGACACTCCTATTAAATATTCGATACAGGAGATAGTTGAACATTGTCCTTCTCAATTCCCAATGTTCCCATGGAGCGGCTGTACTCATTCCTAACCTGCAGTTTCATTCAGTGAGAACAGTAGCCCATTTTCATGATCGGTGGGGTCCCAGAAGTTGGAGCCCCACTAATCAGATTGTTATCGCATATCCTGTGGGTACAATGGAACTTGGTAAAACCCTTTTAACTGCCCCAGCAAAACACCAGTGATTGCAGTCTGTCCAGAACCCACCGGTTGGTTGAGCCATTGTAGCAATAGTTTGGTAAGAAGTCAAAGTTGAGCTCCCAAAAGACATGCAGAGTGTTTCTTCCATATGGCGCGGACACGTTGTGATTGGCCTCTCTGAACATGGCGTCAAAGCTGTCCAGCGTTAAATGCTTGGAAAGGAGTCTGTGCGTCAGCCGGTTGATGTCTAGAAGCCATTCCAGTTCCTGGAGACATGGATGGGAGGTCATGCAATGGGGGAAGCAATCGTTTAAAATCATTGTCAATTTGAGTATACATTTCCAGGAAGTGTAAGAGAGGAACAGAACAGAGCAAAGATTTAAGAGAGGAAGCTCTGGGTTCTGCCAGATGTGTAGTAAAATATACATTTCAGCAGGATTGCTGTGTATTATTACAGATAATATACACTCACCACAATAGAGGTCAGATCTTCACTCTCAAAGCGACTGATGGCATGATCCAGAGATTTGTACATGGCGGCTGAGATTCTCTGGGTGATCAGTCTGTTCAGGTCAATAGATCGTCCCAGCAGCTGTAAGGAAGATATATACGGATATGAGATTTCAGGCACAGGTATATATTTATATCTCTATGCACTAAGATAAAGGCAGTAATATAAATGCACACACCTGTACATGTCGCTGCTTTAGCAGTGTCTCGTAGCGATTGGATGGCGGGTACGGAATGATCACTCCATAGTTCTTACATTCCGCCCGGAAGCGTTTATCCAGCAGGACACTGAAAGTTGTAAATAATGTTGGAAATATGTCCAGGTAATGGACATAATGGATGCATGAATGAATTTGTGCACGCCTCTTTAAGGGGTTGTATAAGATTTATAAAAAGTGCATTACTCCAGAGACAGCGCCTCTCCATGGGATGTGGCTGGAATTGCAGTTCAGCACCATAAAAGTGAACGGGGCTGAAACGCTATACCATACATAGCCTATGGGTATGTGTGGCGCTGTATCTGGGGCTCTGCTTCTCAGTTTTTGGACAATATCTTTTAAATAAATGAGGCATAATAAAAAATACTGTATAATTTGGCAATTTAAAAGACTATAGAAGTCTATACCTCCCAGACATGGCCTTGTAGTAAGCGAAAATCTGATCTGATAACTTGTAGACAAACTGGTCAAAGCACAAATTTACCTGGAATAGAAGGAAAAAAAAATAGCCCACATAATGCTGAATCTTAAAAATCATCAGTATAGTCATGTATCACATGTTTAACACAACAGGAACAGAGGTGACCACTTACCTCAGCTTCAATTTCATCATAGAGAAACTGCTTCTTAAACTTGGTCAAAGCATAATAGGCACTGTCATTATACAGGTCAAGGGGATACAGAACGTACCTGGGGACGAAATAGATTGTACAAGTGATTTATCTAATATGCAAGTCTTTGTATGTAGAAATACAGCCCACTCCAATGAAAAAGGTGTACTGCATAGTAAAGCAACTACATGTATATCCGTAGTTATAAGTTAATGATAACATGTCTGGCTAAATGCAGCCTCCACTAGAGGGAGCATAAAAGTGTCCAGAAATCCAATAGATAGATTAAAATAATATAAAAAAATACTTGCCTACCCCCACTGCTCCCTTCCTGAAATCTGGGTCCCCTTTCCACCTCTTTTGTTCCCATCCAGACTGGGTGTGGGGAGGTTGCTATGACTTCTATGGGCCTAACATTGGCCTCAATCGGCTGCAGTAACATCACTGTCAGTGCACATGTGACCACTGAAGAAAGTTATTGGCCCACTGTGGACATAGGAGCCTCACTACTTCTAGTCTAGATAGGACTAAAAGTGGAGAGAATGTGGGTTGCACCCCAGGAACGGAGCCAGAGGAAGGTGAGTATGCCTTCTTTATTTTGTACCTTCCCTGGCCACCAATTTTTCTAATTAACCAAGGAAATCCCTTTAAGGCATTCTGTTTTCATTTAGGATTCATTGTATAAACAGTATACAGCAAGCGCCCTCTTGTGTCAGTTCTAAGTAATAGTCATCGCTATAGGGGATAGTTCCTAAGCTAAATGCACCAGAGTCTTTCATTTTATACAGTGACATTTTAAGTCTAGTCCCAATATGAGATCCACGAGGCAGACGTGGTTGTGTAGCTCACATAGCAAAAGCAAAGTGATTGTACCAGTATTATGGTGGAGAACATCTCCACCATCACTTACTCCATCATAGAAGGCTCCTTGGTCTCCAGGATGTGGTCAGTCAGGATCCAAGGCATGGACATCTCGATGGGGAACTGAATGCGTCGTCCCATAGTAAGTTCAAGGAAGAATTCTCTGAACCAGAGCTGGGACAGGTCACAACATTGCTGGAGGGCTTCTGTAATGAGGGGAAAAGTTATAACTCCAATATATAAAATAATTTTCATTGTAGTCACACCAATGTATGCAGAAGGCTGCGGTGGTCACCTGGGCAGGGAGCATTCAGGGCCGTAACTCACAGCATCATAGTCATCTATGATGCAAGGAGTCCTGTAATGTAAAAACACTTTCCGTACTCCATTGATGACTCTGATGCTGTGTTCCGTCTGAGGCTGCATTCACACAAATGTTTGTGCTCCGTGCTGGCACACGTCGGCGCACGGGAGAGGAGGAGCGGGTGAGTGCTGCTCCCCCCAGCCGCTGTCCACAAAGATACATGGCGCACGGCGCCATAATATGAGGAAGAATAGGACATGTCCTATCTTTTCCCCAGGTACGGAATGATGCGGTGCCGTACGGAATGGTTGTGTGAATGTTGCTTGAGAATTAGGTCTAACATATGGTCCGCATGCCTACAGCCGGTCTATTGGAACCACACCCAAAATTTTTGCCCCTACGCACCGCTGAAGTTGAGCAGGTGAGTGAAGAAGAAGGAGTGTTTGTGAAACTCCTCGATAGCTTGTACGATTGGTCCGTCCAGACTGCTGCGTAATGTCTTCTTAGAGCCGCTCTTATCGGCTATGAGGGACTCCAGCATTGTGCGCACCATGTACAACTAGAAGGGTGAGGAGAGACAAGATATTAAGTATACAGAGTAAAGGTAGCTTCTATATACATATAAAGTACAAATACAAAATACTAGAGTGTTTTAGGAAGTAGGTCGCAGTTAATAGCAGCTATAAGGACTTTTTTTTTTGTTTTCTGTGGGAGGTTGTTGTGGGCATGCTCTGTGACCTGCAGGGAAGGGGAAGAGAAAATGTACTGTGCCTGTAGATAATAGATGTGTTGTCTTAAGTTGTAACCTTGTCTGTGGTCATAATAAAGTGATCTTTGCAAAACAGGAAGTGTCAGACTATTTATACAAATGTCCTACAGACCTGTGTGCTTGAGGGCCCCACTGCTCTACGAGGGACTTTGATATCAAAGCCACCTTTGGGGTCCTTCTCTCCTCGTAGACATGGGTCATTGGGGGGCTCGCGGCCTGCTTCCCAGTCACAGATTGTCTTACGAATCGCTTGCAAAACACTAAGAAAACACAAAACATTTATTCAATTCAACAGTTATATATAATACATATGTCCACAAAACTTCAGCCATTTTGATTTGGCACATGAGGTCCATGCCTAGGGACCCCGACTATCCTCTTCTCAGGGTCAGAACAACATAATGGTTGACATATTGTAAACTGTGATGCTATATTTATTTCCATTGCTTTACAAATGATATAGTTCTAATTTCATGTTAGTTGGCAGTCATTTTTGGGCATTCTGTGCCTTGGGGGTCCCCTGCCCCCTCTGCCCTTTCTCCCGCAGCTCTCACCTTATCAGCACATTCTTCTTTTTGCGCACGGCCTGGCGGAGAGGCTCTCGTAGGGTACTCTGAGCAAAGTCTTGAAGAGCGGCGTATATGGTGTTTCTGATGGCTTGGTTGAATACACTTTCCATGCGGCCCATGAGGACCTGCAGACCCTTTACCATGGCAATCACCTAAAAGGAAATTTACCATAAATGTATGTTTATATGTAATAGCCTGGTGTTGATATAAACCCTACTAGGATATCCCACCTCTTTCAGACCAGTAAGGGTCCAAACCTTAGGACCGGATTATTACCACTGATACTAAAGTGGGGGCTACCTACTGAATGTACAACTCACCTCGACAAATGCAAACTTCTCCTCACTGGTGTAGTTATACCTTGTAGCTCGCTCATATTCTTCAGCTGTGCCTGGACAGTCCTTGTTACAGAACTTATCTGTAGGATGGACCAACTTCCAGGAATACTGGAGGAAGGGAATGCATATCAGAAAGAGTAAACACTATAGGCTTTATAGATCAGGGTTATATAAAAGTGAGTGAATAATAAATGGATTATAATAAATGGATTATACAGGATATAAAGATAGATTATCAGAAGCAAGCAGACCTGTGGTTACCACAGACTCACCACTTCCATGACATGGGCGCTCCACTTAGATAGGAGCTGCAGACCCCTCAGAGCCAGGTCAAACAACTCTCTGTACTCTTCATCTGATTTCTGGCTGTCCAGACCCGAACCTGTTACAACCTGATAACGACATGATACCATTATAAACCCCATCAGCAAATCAAATGTCCTAGGAGAACCTTTTATTTCAAAAATGAAAGTGAAAATGACATATCTGATACCCCAGCAAGTAAAGAGTGAGGGGTCTATCTTTACACTGAAGTCTAGAAAACGAGCACAATCTTGGATCAAGAGTAAGTTTTTCCACGGTATTCATGTAGTATATCTAAGACCAGAATTGTCCTGGAAATAGGATTTATGCAATCAGATTTGTAATATCTCTTGTGTCTCGAATAATATGAGCACATAAAGTTCGAACAACAACTGGGAAAGTTCCCTGTGATGTACAGCTATGTGAGGTGTTGTCCCTGCTTCCGAACACAGAGCTGAAGGCGCTGGACCCAATCGTTATTAACCTGCATGAGAATCTATGACTTATCTCAATGTAGATAACTTTTGAACCACAAGAGATATTGAAAATCGGATCCACTGTGGCAGCTTTTAAGACAACATGTTCTGGCCATAGACGAAGAGATAAGTCCCCTCAACCATTATTTGCATGGTGTCAGATATTTATTACATAAATAAATAATTGCAGCAGCACCAAAAAATGCAAATTGGGGGCAAATTTCAGAAGAGCTTAATGACATACCTATATATATATATATATATATATATATATATATATATATATATATATATATATATATATATATATATATATGACATAATGGGGCTCATTTACTAAGGGTCCGAATCGCGCGATTCCGACGGGTATCCCGATGATTTCCGATTTGCGCCGAATTCCGCCGGAATTTTGGCAAATGCGACGGAAATCGGGGGCCGTGGCCGCCTGAAAACCCGACGGATTCGGAAAACCCGCGGTATTAAAAAAAAAAGTGTCGCTCGACACACACTTACCTGCACCAAGAAATAGAAGGTGAACTCCGGTGAACTCCAGCGGACCTCGGCGCAGCAGTGACACCTAGTGGATATCGGCGCACGACCTTAGTGAATCCCGGCCAGACCCGAATCAGCATCGGAGAACCCGCCGCTGGATCGCGACTGGACCGGGTAAGTAAATGTGCCCCAATATATGCACAGAGCTTGCCAGTATGAATATGAATGGTTTTTTATATAAATCTAAAAAATTAGGCTTCACTCCAAGATGAAATTCAATAGAAAAGGGTGTACTTTATTCCACCCAAGTGCACTAGGGTGAATTAATGTACCCCTTTTTGTATTGAATTTTATCTTTGAGTGCAACCTCATATTTAGAATTCTATCTATCCATAAATCTTAGTATTCTTTCTATATTATTTCATCTATCTACCCAATTTAGAGCTCGGTAGTATAAGGAACAAAACAAACCAATATGAATCACCTAGAAACTAAAAGATGACAGCATCCCGGGGACGCCCTTACCTCACTGTTGCTGTAGCGTGCCAGCTCAGAGATGAAGCGGATGTGGTCATCACGAATCTGTACCATCTGCTCACAGATATTGTACTGGGGACTGATACTGCTCTGGGTGCAGGTCCACCTGGGCAGGAAACAGCTGCTTAAAGCCTGAAGATGGGTGTCAATAGGGCGAGCGGAGAGAGTGGCTAGGAGGACTTATAGGTAGGGAGCTACACTGACGAGACAGCTATAGACTACACAATGTAACCTATAAGATATATGCAAGACTAATACAGATGACACTATATATAAATTATACAATGCCCACTATTAGATCTAAAAATAAAATACATTTTGGTCACCATTTAAAGTGACACTTTGTTTTGGTTCCTCTTTAATGGTGTGTGGTAGAAAGGGAAGTGACAACCGCACAAGGAACATCAAAATTAACTTTTCTTTTAGAATTTCATTATTGTGAGAAATCTCTGTTACATGACCTGATAAAGGGTCAATTCCTTAAAGGGGTTGTCCTAATTTTGAATTTCTTTCTCCTATACACAGGATAGAGGATACCAATCTGAGCAGTGAGGAACAACTGCCGGGACCCCCACCAATCAAGAGAATGGACCCACAGCTATCCAGACAATGGGAGTCTCATTTTCAATAACTTAATTTAGAAGCAGGTTGAGAATGTCTCTTGCCACTCCATTCAATAGTATGGTAGTGTCGGAAAATGAAAAGCGCTCAGGTATCTCTGGCACTCAGCAGTGAATGACAGTGGTGGAGTTAACAGAGCGCTTTGCTCAGCATTTCCAGGCACTCCGGTACTGCAAGCTCAATCGACCTCTCTATCAATTAGTGAAAACAGGACTCTAATTCTCCAGATTATTGGGGACTGGTAGAGGTCCCAGCAGTTGGACCAACACCGATCGGATTGTTATACCTTATCCTGTGGATAGGGAGTAACATGCACACTTGCTACAAACCCATAAATTAGTCTCAAGACATACAATCTACGCCTGTCCATGTGCCCTATATGATACAGATGGGTCCCCTACTCTAAAGGACGGCCATTTGTGTATACTAGATGCTGCTTCCATCGGTCATAACAGTTTGTTAAAGGGAATGAGAAGCAGCAGTGGTGATACCCTGACCAGAAATTATAGACAGTCATAGCATTTACATCACAATTGATCCCGGCCTTAGGTCGGGTTGTCATGCGCTGTATGAAGGATGTGTAATTTGCTGCAGTCCAAACATTTGCAGCAAACCAATGTCCAAAAAAAAAAAAAAAGAAAAACAAATAAATATGTTATACATTGTATACTGCTCCCAGTCATTTTAGCACGTAACTGTTCCCACACCCGGTTTCTGCTGAACATATCCAAATCTGCCAAATATGATCAGAGAAGTACCAGGACCTGGGTAACTGATACTAAAATGCCCCGCAGCAGTATAAATCGCCCTGAATACTCAGGGCAGATCCTCCGGTGAATGTCAGCAGCACTAAGCAGCTTCTGGCAGTAAAGCTGGGAAGATAATTATTGCATTTACCAACCACAAGCTGCTTAATAATTTCCGCCGCATCCACCAGAATCTATGATTCATCAAGTCCTACCGCCATGAACATCCTGTTACTCCGCAGAGCCGAGAGACATTACGGCATGCACTCACTTTGACTTGTTCTCCTCATAGTGAGCACTGGTCTTAATGTATCTGGCCAGCTCTATCTGCATGTCTCCAAAGAGCGGGACCACCTGCAGCTGCTGCAAGACAAGACAAAGATCTACTGAGCAGACAGACCACCATACAGGAGGCCCCCCAAATGCAGTCATGATAAGATGTGGTCCCTGAAACTTATCAGTACTGAACTTTCCTTATGCTGTTCCGCTTAAATGTATCCTTTGTATTGCTTGTTTAGGATCACTGCTTGCTGTTAGCGAAGAGAGATCAGAACTTGCATCCATAGCCATCCCAAAAGTCCCATAGAAGAGAATGGTGGGCCTTTTTAGGCATGCCCAATTCATATAGGGGGTCATTTATCTTATTTCCCCCTTCTCTGAGTTCTTTATACGCCTTTTGTGAGTCAATTTTTTGCACCTCATTTGTCTTTCTCATTTTGGCTCTGTGTCAAATGCAGGCTTTTCTGCACCTTATTAAGTGCAAATTTTGAAAAAGGCGCAATTTGTTGCGCTAATCACACCATTGCCTTTCCTAAGCACGGTCAGGACTGGCGTGTTATTGCACAATTATTTACATCCATATAGGCGAAGTAGTATAATAAATCGGTCGCAATGTAATGACAAATAGGGCGCAACAACACATGGCTAATTGAAGCATAGCATTCCAAAAAAAAGCGCAAATAAGTGCAAAACAGCCATTGCGCAGGAAGAAGCCACAAAAACACCAACGGCAAGGAAAAAAATTACAATATCACTGCCCTGTGGCTTAGGCCGGCGGCACAAGTGGTGCCTTGAACACATCATTTTTTTCCGTTTTTTGTCTGTTTTTCCCAATTATCACAATTATCGTTGGGGAAAAACTGACAAAAACGGAAAAAACAGATGCTTAAAAAAAAAAAAACTGATGCAGTTTTTAACGGACTGCTTAAAAACGACAAGCGCGACGCCGGCCTAAGGGATTAGTGTATTGTGTGGGAAAACCCCATGTTATTATATCGTTCCTTCCGTGTCTAAGCTGACTGTCAATGGTGGAGCACAGATATAACGGCTACCTGCTACACCAATGTAAAAAATGGGAATATCATGTATAAAATGTCACAGAGCATGGCAGCCTTGGTTGGGGGAGATTTGCCAACTCTCCTGGGGCTCAAGGAGGTCTCCCCAGACAAAACTAGATAGACAGTATTGGCCTATGGGTATGGCCCATGATAGGGTTATGCGATAAGATGTATAAAGTGTTAATATGCACATATTTTAGGGGGATTTATGAAAACCTCTCCCGTTGTGCACCAGGAATTGTGACTTCATCACGTTTTGTTCAACAGAAAAAGCTGGAGATAAATCACCCCAGTGTTTTTTATGAACGTGTCCTGAGGGGCAGGTCATAACAAAACTGTTCTCCCTTGAATTTTGTTGTCAAGCCCCGCCCCCGTCACTTTACCTAATCCTTTTACCAAAATAAAAAAAAATGACACAGATAAAATTACGCTTGTGGACAAGGCAAGACACATATTCCCCTATATACTTCACACATCACCTTGAAAAATTTGTCAATTTTGCTGAGATTTATTCTCTTCTTAGCATCCAGCTTGTAGATGTTACTAACGTTACCATCCATCAGGTACAGTCCAAAACCCATCACCTGCAAGAAACAGAGAAAGTCAGATACTGTGAAGGCCTTGATATACCATGGTGGATTTGTAGCAGGTTTTCACCGTGAATATTTTATTCCCACTTTTTTGCCCACTCATCATTTGTCTTGTATTCAGCTGATCGGCCACTCTTTGGAACTTTGGCCTCTGAGTCTCATAAATCATAAGAGCAAACCAAATTTTCCAAATCTGAAATCTAAATGATTGTGTATGAAAGTGCTGACTCTCACCTTCAGGAGCATGTGCTTCTCACTTGGTGTCAGATACATCTTATTCTCATAGTAATCCACACAGATGTTGACAATGTCGGCCAGGAGCTCCTCATAGCCAGGAATCACCTCCAGCTGCTGGTGCAGGCACTGTGGACACAAATTTCCTTTATGAGTAATAACTTTATATCTGACCATTATATGACTTGTATTCTATACTTTGTTTTGTTGTATTCTCCCCCTGCAAGCTCTAGGTTGAATTATCAGTTGTTTCCTGAGCTGGTGGATCCACAATGATGTCTCCCATATACTGGACATGGAGAAAACAGGACAGTCTACCCCTTTACCCTCACTTAGAGGCAGCAAATTAATGGATGACATCATATAAAAGTAGTGAACAGTAAAGGATGTGAGTAAATAGAAAATACCAGATATAAAACTTATTATTAGCTGCAGAAGCCTCTGTCATAGATTATTATAGAAACGTGACTTTAAAGATGCTGCTCATTATAGAAACAGAAATCGCTTTTGCAGTAGGTTTACTGACCTGTGTGTAATATACCATACTATGTCCGAGTTGCTACAGGACATCATATTGCAAATTATATTTGCTGCAGACCTTTCTGAATAGAATGATAGCTTTTCACCACAATCAATGCTGCACAGGTATAACGCCATACTATAAGAGAAGAAGTTCTGCAGCAGCTGATGTCATACAATGAATAATGTACCTCTGGAGCAGTTTTAGTTTCTTTTTTTGGGACAAAAGAAATGGTGTTTATAAAGGAATGACTGACGAGGATGTACTTCTGTCTTTGGCCTATAAAGACTTTAACAGCACTTGTAATTTTGGGTGTTGCATGGCATGAGATGACCTATCCTGCTATATATCTTGAGGATATTAGATAAATAACTTGTCTGAATTTTCTAAAGGGAGGAATGTTATAATGATGGGGAAGTGAAAAAATATTCATGACTAATAGTATATAACTTATAATATATATATTAAGTTACAACCTATACTGTACATCATATACCTGAGTGATCCTGTTATGGTTGGCCAAAAACATGGAGAGGTTCTGGGACTCTTGGATTGACTGAGGATCGGCCATCTTCCTCAGGAACTGGGCGGCACTGCAGAGAAGAAAACGGCGCCAAAAGCATAAGAAAGACAGAACTAATAATGATAAATTTAATCACAAAATGATATTGGCTCAATTAGTGGAAACATTCTCTATAAAAGAATCTCAAATATTCAAAATAGCCTGTGTTGCTAACTTAGACACCCTCTTTCCCCACATGATTGGAAGATGTTTTGTCCTTCGATCTTATTAGATCTTGCTATATATAATATCAAGCTATAACTTTTGTCATTGTTAAAGGGGGTCTCTAGTGATATCTCCCTATCTCACAGGATAGGGGCTAACTTACTGATTGGTGGGGGTCTCGGTGATCGGCCCCCATGGATCACAAGAACCGGTGTTCTTGAGGATAGTGGCTTTTATATGTCACTGGAGAACCCATTTAACTCATCAAAGAAGACCTGATCCATGTGGTCAATAGGGCACTGGCAATAATCCCAGGGCTAGCAGCCCTGTGGGGCCGAAACCATGGTACAGGCAAGATAGGGTCTGTAGGTTTGTTCTTAAGTTGAATTTGTATGTAACTCGGAACTGTATATTTTATAATTGTAACTCCAGCCCAATTTCTTTTGGTCTCTGTGACAATTGGATTTTAAAAATGTTGGATTCTCATAAGAGAACAACAAAGCTTATAAGATTAACAATAAAGCTTCATTGCAGACACCTGTGATAACTGTTATAGCTGTTTATTGCAGCCTGAGACTAAAGTAGAGTAAATTAACAACATCCAGAGGTCCGATTGTAACTAGGGGTCATCTGTAAGTCAGGTGTTCTTAAGTAGGGGACCACCTGTAATTCTAGAACCATGGCTACAGCCCAACAACCAATAATAATAATGGCTGCTCACCGCTTATATGCAGAGTGGTCATTCTTCACGCTGCACTTCATGTTCTTGAGCTCATCCAGCACAGCAAACATGTTGATGAACTTCCCTAAGGTGAGGAGGTAGGCCTCTGACACGAAGTCCTTCCTGCGCTCAGCATGGCACAGACGCTTCACCTCATTGCAGAATCTCTCAATGGCTTTACGCTGAAAAAAAAAAAGCACAAGATAAGACAAAAATAATAGAAAATTTTTCGTAGCATGAGAAATGATCACAAAAAAACTCAGACCTATAAAAGTCAAAGTTTCCAATGTTTATCTCAGAGATCCTCTGCTGCTAGGTTCCCGAATTCAAACTAATCCTCTTTTTACTTCCTGCTTAAGTGGTTACGTCCAATCACAGAGGCTTGCCACAGCGGCATCCAATCAATGACACCCTCACCCTTACAGACAGTGATTGGCTGTAGCATTGATACGTCTTTGTGTCAAGACTTCACAACTGGAACAGTTGTGATGTATTGATGATAATTCTCAACTTTTTCCAAAAATCTTTAATGTGCAAGGAAGACGAAAGAATAAATTATCACAAATAGATTCATGGGCAAATAGTAAATCCAGAATATTGAAAAAAGTCCAATGAAGTTTACTCTCACATGTATACAAGCAAGTTTCAATCAAATACACTGCTGTGAAGTTTTCAGTTAGGTAAGTTTTTGTGACATCACAGGTTTGTATACAATAAGTTATGACATCAAAAGTGAGTTTCATAAAGGTGCCTGAGGCTGCGGTCACACTTGGCGTTTTTTAACCCGTTTTTGGCCCGTTTTTAAGTAGTCCGTCAAAAAACGCATGCGTTTTTGACAGGTTTTATCGATTATCTTAATTAAAACTGGTCAAAAACGGATGCGATTTTTAACGCATGCGGTTTTGACAGACTGCTTAAAAACGGACCAAAAACGGGTTCAAAACGCCACATGTGACCGCAGCCTTGCTGTGACAGGTTTGTAGCAATCAGTCTAAGGTGACATCATAAGTAGGTTCTAGCAAACTCCTGAGAAACTGTGACATCACAAGTCAGTTAGTAAAGTTTTTTGTAAACACACATGTTATCATCAAGAAAGCTAGCGTGACATCACAAACGAGTTTCAATCAAGTACTCTACTATGACATCACAGTCAAGGCAGCTGCTGTGACATCACAAATAACCACAGATAACCATTGTGATATCACAAATGAGGTTTTTTGCTGGAAACTACTGTGCCGTAACAAGTGTTTTTTTAGTCAGGTTAGCTGCTGTGAAATCACAAGTGGGTTATAGCTGAATACCCTACATTGACATTAGCAGTGGCTATTTTGACATCACAAAAGGGTTTGGGTCAGGTTGCTAATTGTTAGTCCAGTTTTTCCACAGGATTTTTCTGGGCAAAAAATTAAGAAAAATATCTTACCTGAAAATACATGAACTTCATTAATTTTGTCACCTCGGGCTCTAAGACTTCCACTGTCTTCTCATAAATCTCCACCCGGTTTGGCTGCTCATTACACTTTACCTGCAAATACATATTATACACTGATTTATCTTTTCATTGAGTGTTTCTTGTCAAAGAAAGGGGCATTGTCAAAAAGAGACCCTAAACCAATGGAACTAAATGCATAACTAAATCTCCTGTGTTAAAGTTTATTCAAGACCTTTCCCCAATAATGAGGATTTGTTTTTTGTGGGCGGCACCTCAGACACCATGGCTTAAGTGTAACTTCTAACCAAGTTCTATCATTTCCATCATCTTAACCAACAAGTCTACAGATATGGCCTTTAAATTTATTACTTACTTGCGGAATGGCTCGGGAACAGCTCCTCCATGTATATAACATAACAGCATACTCCTGCCCCTCCTCCAACATCTCATTCTGGAAAAAAAATCACAAAAACCATCCAAATTAATACATCTTGGGCCAGGAAGTGTGCAAGGATCTCTGTACACTAAATACTAAAGTCCAGGCTATAGTTGGGTGGCGACATGTGTGGCATTTTGGTGCCCACCTCCCACATGGTGTTCAGTGTATATGTCCTTCGGTGTACAAATAACTTTACCAAAAAGTTTAATACCCCTCGATACAGTTGGCTAAATAAAAATCCTATACAATACCGTATTGTCATAGAATACCACCATATAGTGCTCAAATACATTCTGCCTTCAATCAGGTAATGGGAAAGGGCTGAGAAAAGGCATAGTCAATCTAAATTGAAGTCACTAAAAATCCCTTTAATCCAAGTTGGCCCAATCTGGGCCATTTTTTACCAAGACTCACCATGCTAGAATGAACAGTAGCTTGTTCTATGTATCTGGCGATACCAGTGACAAACGCATTCCGGTCCTCAAAATTGGTATCAAAATTAGCCTAAAAAAAAAACAAAAATAAAACAATAAGCATGTTTATGCTGCTATGTAAGAAGAGAAAAGTGTGAATGCTGTAATTTGATTCGGGTTTACCTGGTACATTATGGAGGACGGCGGAGGCTCGATGCATGGCTGCTGGTCAGGGAGGGGCAGCTCCTCCAGTAGGTCCACGTTAGATAACGCATCTTCCAGCGTCACGTGGGTGGTCATGCTGAGTAAATCCGGTAGCACCAGTCTCTAGGGATTTTCTGACAACTTTATCTGTTTCAGAAGAGAAGTATATTGGCAAAGGGATTATAATTTTCGATCTTTTTGCATTTTTATAATGATCAGCTCATTTTAGGAGATGAACATACAGGGCCAATTTGTGGTTCAATGGGTCTGAGAAATAAGGGTCTTTAAATAATTGTGCAACTTCAATGCTACTTTAAAATTGCCCATAATTTTGGTCGCATGACTTCATTGCGATTGTGTAATCTCCATTTTAAATATGAAAGGGATGACTAAAGCTGCATGCTTGTTCCTATTATTGGTCAATAGGGTCAGACACAGATTATAATATAGGTGGTTTAGGGGCCCATGGATTCTAGAGGGCCTATGTGGCCACCCAAGCCACACGTCAAGTTTGATACTGCCTGGTAGAGTTCATAAAGAGAGGGACCTCCAGCCCTGACATCCTTATACATGTGTGTCAGGTCTTGACACACATGTATAAATGAGCGCTTGCAGGACCTTTCAAGGTCCTCTAAAAGTCCTTTAAGGAAATCTGCCATAAAATTCAAGCATGCTAAATCAGGAACACTTGCTCATAGATCCAGGCACCTTGACTGTGCTAATCTTCTTATATTTGTTATTTGTGACTACCCTCCTTCTAAAATCAACTTTTAAATTTATGCTAATGAGCCCTACCCTAGCCCCTCATATTTACAGTCTCACCTGCTCCTTCGGCACCTATGCAGTGCACAAGTGCTAAGGAAGCGGGGGGAGGGTGAGACAATGTGACAGCCAGAGAAGCCAGATTGCATAGGGGCTAGGGTAGCCCTTCAGACTCATTAGCATAATTTAGAAAGTTGATTTCAGAAGGAAGGAAGTCATGTATAACAAATAGAAGATTACTACAGCCAAGGTGCCTCAATCTATAAGTAAGTGTCCCTGGTTCATCTATTTTCTCAGCAATATGAAGGCAGTAAATGTCAAACCATTACAATTTTGATATAGCCAGTGCCCACAGCAGTCTTATTAATGTCATACTGCTCGCTATTCAGGACAGAAACCACAATGCAAATATGAACATTAATAACAGTTGTAGCATTATTGTTCATTATGGGTGGGATCACACCTATTACAGTACTAATTTACTACAGAATGCAGGAGAAAATTGCATAAATTAATGTAATAACCTGTTAGCATGAAGTTGCACATTTCCTGTGACTACATGTGAGAGAGAAGAGGAAATTATATATAATTGACATATTTTCTACATAAGATGCCCATTCAGATTTAGCTTAAAGCTTATCTAACCAACAAACAAAACAAAAGAAATAGACATGTAACGTAGCAAGAATTGGCCTCCACAGACTTTGATCACCCACTGTACTATATACTGTATATTCCATATATATTTACCCAATCCTGTACTGGAAAATGATAGCCTCCTATGCTGGCCTCCAACAATAAGCTATCTGACTGGCTGCTATAGGTAACAACTCCTTTTTTAAATTTTTCCTTTTTAGCATTGTAAAATTTTCGTAATCCAAAACCAGGTATGGAAACTAAATAGAGATAAGACATGGTGCATGTCACCCTTTCGAGTGGGTTAAGGCTACAATGACTCCCTCCATAAGTTTAATTACTGCCTTTATAGTTCCAAAACTAAGCTCTTGGGAAAGGAATAAGGTCTTTTGTGTGTTCTTTCTGCTCTGCAGCTCTGGAGGACCTCCAAAGGTCCTTGGAGGGCTCTTGTATTCATGTGTTTCGAGAACCAAGGCCATAAAAGCCTTGACACCAGGCTGCTACCAAAACTACTCATAATAGTGTCCTATTGCAGTTTACAGTAGTGCCTCTGTTCCTTTCAGGTGTATGTTTGTCTTTTGTGGTAATTCGGTTTTCTTATTTTACCATATGGTTGTGCAAAAAATAGTAAATAATTTGGCACCCCCTGGAACTAACTGTGCAAGGGTAGGCATGGTGTAAGGTCTCATGCAGCCAAACTTAATTGGGACCATGGTCCGGCTGCACAATTTGCGGATAAACACCTATGGGGACTGTGATCTATGGCACCTGGTCACACGTTGTTTCACATGTCCAATATTTTAATACTATGGCGCGGGAAAGCATCCATTTGTGTGCATGAGGCCTAACTGTCTGGTTAATTTATTGGTTCTTTTAATTTTACCTCAGGTTGAGTTATAAAGACATATTGTAATAGTGTGAATATGATTATGTGATTATGTGGTGTCTTTTCCCGCTCTTTTCTGTGACCAATGAAATGAGAGATAACCTGTGTAAGCTGTGATTGGTTCATGAGTAGATTGAATCAGATTGCTGTTACTGAGTGAAAAGATGACAGCTTAAAGCTGACTGGAGAAACTACCTGGAAATTTACTGCCGCAGTCCAGCCGCAATCCTGAAGTAGCCCACCCTATAATATGTCCTGACTAGTGATGGGAATTATGGCTCTTCTTAGTGAGCTGGCTCATTAGGCTAAGAAGAGCCGCCACTTCTGGCTCCTGAACAGCTCCCTATTAAATATATAAAAGGGAGCCGCTGGCCAGTCAGTCACCCCACACCACTCCACTTTTAACCCAATTGTATTCGGTTAAATGGGGCGTGGTGAGCCGGTTAGGGGCGAGGTTATGTGAGCCATCCCGTCATTCACGAACAAGAGTCGGCTCTTTGGCGAACGACACATCACTAGTCCTGACGCAATGCTTTATTAGTGGACATGAAGTCTTCAAGCTAATTGTAGGGAGATTCAATAATAGTGTTATTATGGTGATATTTTGTTAAAAGGATAATTATTTGGTGATTATTTATTAAATAAAACTTTGGTTACTCAATAATGAAGCATTGCGGCCATCATTTTATCACAATTCAAGTGTTCTTGAGTCTTTTATTTTATGCTTTTATATCAATTCAATGAATGAAGCTTGTGACAGCAGCATAACATCTCAGTATAACTACAGCTGTTTTGTGATGGCCTGAGAGGTTTGCTAAATGAACAAATAACATCATAAAAGCCAAGGCATATGAATACTTTTGCAGCCCACTGTATGAGGCAGAAAGCACAGGAAGGTTCCATGTAGGTTCAGGCTCTGTTCACATCTAAACACTGCCCCTATAGTTGGCTTATGTTGCTATACGTTGTTCTAAAAGGAAGCTTATCAGCAACATTTTTCACCATATTCCTATATATCGAGGTACATTGTAGCTTTCCCTCAGGATGTGTATACCGGTAATAATAATAAGTTCATTGTATTTTGCCTGCATTTGCTATACTAGAAAACTGGTACAGTTCACTCATCCCTCTATCGCTTCTAAACTAAAAACCAGGAACGCAAGATAAAAGCAATTTATATTCTTATAGTTACACATGAGACACAAAATGAACATAGCTGACTCTGTGAAGCAGATAAAATCCTGAAATTATTTCCACTACACTGTGCAATAATGGTAAACGCCAATCATGGGCTCCGGCAGTCAAAAGTGCTACAAAAACAAGCCACGTCTACATGTCTGCACATAAGAAAACACACAGAAGGCTAGCACACTATCTGCGAATTGAACAACTGTATGCAAACATACATGTAAAAATCACATTGAAGACTATAGCCTGGTAATAAAATACTGCCAGGTGAGAAATGTTTTGTAGGCTCGGGACTGACAGGTTATAATTGCTACTTATTCGCTAAATCAAAATCACTCCCCGACCTTCTCGGAATTATAGTGCAACCCCACATTGGGCTAATAAATCTCTGTTAAACACATACAAGTCCTCTTGTATCCAGGAAAACTATATACCATTTTGTCCTACAATGTTCTAGTTTATTACGTCCTGTATGAAGTGTTGGACTGGTCCACCAGAGCACCACAAGTTTCACCAATGGGCCCAAGCTCTAAACTTAGAATAAGTCTGAAAGGTCCAGTAGATGGGAACCCAACTTGAAGACTACAATGGGTTATATCCTAAGAGTTGATGAACTGAATTATTTTATCTAGAGGGTCCAAGAAACCCCACTCCAACACCCCCTTCATGGAAGAATACTGGAAGAAAGCAGACCAGAAGGTCATCCCTTTTGGGTGTTGCCACATGATACCTCCATCCTATACTACATTACAAGATATTCTGCTCTTTTAGATCTTATACACATCTACCATGTATAGAAACGCACTGCAGACAGTTTGGGATGGGTACAGATGGGAGAGGTGAGCACTCATCACCCTTTCCGTGTCCCTAAGAACCTGAGCTGTACTGTACCGTACCATAACTGTGCTCAAAAGACCTCAATGGTGACTGTGAGCTTGCCGATGTTTTTGTGGCTAGTTCAAAGTTGCCATTTACAGTGCATGAGGCCTAAATCGGTATTCTCCTGTTTAATATTTATGACCTACCTACAGGATATGTCAAAAAATACATGATAGATCTCAAGAAAGTGGAATCCACTGACCCCCTTCCCACAGCTAGGGCCAATGGTCAATGGGAGCACAGAAAATAGCACAACTATTTTTGGTGCGCCACAGACTTGAATTAAAAGTAGTTGCACATGCCAATCTTTCCTTCTAACCAAACGTGGGAATGGGGTCAGTGGACCTCCATTCTCAAGATGGTTGCGTATCACAGAGGTGAATATGTCATAAATATGAAACATGAGAATACTTCCTAAGGATGTAACTTAAAAATTATCAAACCTGTAGCAGATGCCAATACTGCAATACTAGTGTCTCCTTGTGCTGAGGAGGGGTCTTTGGGACCTCTGAGGCTCTAGGCCAGTGGTGGCGAACCTATGGCACTGGTGCCAGAGGAGGCATTAAGAGCCATTTCTGTGGGCACTCAGGTTATCACCCCAGGACACCAGAAAGGAACAAATCCACCAAATCTTTCTGCAGTCCCAGCCAACTTTAGCAATGCTGCTCTCGGCGCTATTTTTAAGAGACACTTCATTGGCTGTTTGGAACTGCGGGAAAAGTGAGAAGGTGTGGACAGGGCTGCAGTATCTTTTTTGAGGTCCGCCTGCTGGACCCTTCATTCTTCCTCTACAGAGAGACCCTGGAGAGAAGCTACAATGAGAGTCTGAATTTGCACTCTTTCTTTCAACTGTATTGGTGTCCTCAGGGGGCCGATGCGATTGAAAGATGTGGAAGAACAGGTAGCAATACGTTACTGCTTAAAATGCCATATTGGCACTTCACGGTAAATAAGTGGATTTTGGTTGTAGCTTGGGCACTTGGTTTCTAAAAGGTTTGCCATCACTGCTCTAGGCCTAGGTACTACTATCCCTGTACTCCATATTTTTTCACACATGCTCCTCTTCAGTAGATTATACATATATTCCGTGAGGGTGAATTCATAGGTAGAGTTTGCTCTTTGTTCACTAATTAATGCAAACGCCCCATGAGCATCCCTCGGCCAGATTGGCCATCTGGGTTTTGCAAAACAATGGGTGCTGGTTACCGATCGCATTTATTTCACTACAAACGCAGAAAAATGCGTCCAATTTCCTGCAAGTGTCGCTTCCCCGCTCAGGTCTGCCGGAGTTCACCATCTACTTCCCGATGCATGTAAGTGCATGGCTTGCAACACAATTTTGAATGCTAAATCCCGCGCTTAGTCCGAATTCTTCTTCCAACGGCCACGCCCCCGAATTGTGTCGCATGAATGCCGCCGGCAAAATCCGATTGCGTGCGCCAAAAACCCCAGTTAAATGCGACGCAAAACGGAAAAAGTCGGGAAACCCGACAAAAATGCGGTCCGCGGACCCTTAGTAAATGTGCCCCAATGTGTTTGTCAACGCAACGCCTATGCCATGTGTTAATAAACCTCAGAGAAAACCCCATATTAAAGTTTATGGTCATGGTATTATCAATGACAACCATAATAAGCCTCGGAAGCCTTCGTGGTGACAGCTGGAGAGAGGTTCACTTTACTCAACCAGCGCTGTATATCACTCAGACCAGTACTCGTACATTGAGGGAGCTTCCTGAGGAAGATTTTCACCAACTTGCCAGATATCGAAAAAAGGACAATTCTTCAGTTTTTTTATTACAAAATTTTGTGGCCTCCTCATGATTTCAATGTGAGAAGTATTTTGCTTTTTAGTTTACTAACTGAAAAGCCACAATAAAATCAGCTGTGTGAAGTAAACCTAAGACAAGTGTACACTGGATTAAATTTTGAGGCGGTCACATGAAAATATACTCCCTTTATACTGAGGTGCTCCATCTTTGTTGCCATTTCACTGTATAGGCCTATCCAGGCTGATTCTGGTATCAAAACCACAGCCAATTTGGCTTGACAAGCAGCACACACAATGGGGCAGATCTACTTACCCGGTCTGTTCGCGATCCAGCGGCACGTTCTCTGCGGTGGATTCGGGTCCGGCAGTTCCTCCACTGTGCACCAAGTGGCGCTGCTGCGCTGAAAAACATGGTTGCGCTCTGGAATTCACCGGGCCGGACCAAGTGAAGGTAAGCGCGTCCCAAGCGACACTTTTTTGGTTTTAAATGCGGCGGTTTTTCCGAATCCGTCGGGTTTTTGCTCGGCCACGCCCCCGATTTCCGTCGCATGCATGCCAGCGCCGATGCACCAAAATCCGATCATGTGCACCAAAATCCTGGGGCAATACAGGGAAAGTCGGCGCAAATCGTAATTATTCGGGTAACACGTCGGGAAAACACGAATCGGGCCCTTAGTAAATGACCCCCACTGGGGCAGATTTATCAAGCTGTCTGAAAGTTAGAATATTTCTAGTTCCCCACGGCAACCAATGACAGTTCCCCTTTAAATTATTCATGAGCACTGGTAAAATGAAAGCTGAGCTGTGATTTGTTGCCATGGGCAACTAGAAATATTCTGACATTCAGACAGCTTGATAAATCTGCCCCAATATGTGCCCCTTTCCCCTAATTTGGTAGGAGACCTTATAGGCAGTCTCAAATCTATCCACTCAAAACACGCATGAAGAGTAGCCATATCTATAGTATTATATATGGCTGACCTAGCAATTTTATGCCTGGTCTTACATAATAATCTTCAAGATTATTTCCTTTAAATAGCTCAAATGAGACATGACTAAGCTCCATCCCACTGGTACCGGGGAATAATACCGCTGTGTGTGAGGCCCGATCAGTGAAAGGCATTATTTCATGTTACCATAGCAACATACTTAAAAGAAGGTTGTATAAGCTCAGAAAAAGCTCATTGCACGTATATATTTTACATATGCACATACTAAAATAGGCAGCAGCACCTTACCTAAAGAAATGGGATTGTATAGTTTTTATTTTATGCTACCGTCTCTTCACGAGCGACGGATCATCGAATTTCTCTGAAAAACAGAAGAGAAAGGAACAGTCTGTTACAAGCGGTATATAAAAAGTACATTCAAAATATGTAATGGCTGCTGTTTTACCTCACAGAATCAATTTGGTAAAACCTATATATCCACATATTTACCAACCATCTTGTTGTTCACTATATATCACATATCAATACAATTATGATCAATATATCAGCAAATGCCAAACTATCTACTATAGAAATTAGAGATGACTCTAAAGGTGATCACACACATGGCGTTTTGAACCCGTTTTTGGTCCGTTTTTAAGCAGTCCGTCCAAAAACGCATCGAAACAAAATGCTTAAAAAACAGAGCAAAAAACGGGTTCAAAACGCCATGTGTGGCATCACCCTAAGGGTCACCACCAATTTGGAGTAGTTTTACCCATTCACTGTCCTTCATTTTGGGATATAAATTAACATTTGCCATTGTAGGCCCTATTAGCACACTTGTTAGTAAACATTCATGAAATGAGTAATTATTTAACACCTTAACGACAAGCACCATAATAGAACAGTACAGTGTCATTAAGGGCTTATTCACATGTGCACGCCTGTTGTGAGATCCGTGTGCCTTCCATATTGTATTGGTTTTTCGTTTTTTTTAACGTCCGTATGTCATCTGATTTTTTCCACGTCTGAAAAAAAAAAACTTGTGGGTTTCTAATTTATTTTCTGCCCTGCCCAGTTGCTTGCATAGCAACATTTGAGAAAAATGGACTGCATATGGATGTCAATCATGTAACAAGTAATGTTGGTTTTCTTTATGCATCTATTGGCTTCTATGGAGGTATGTGGTCTGCATGTGAGAAAAATATTGTGCATGCTGCAATTTTTTTCTTACGATTTTCAAATCTTTGAAAAAAACTGATATGTGAATAGAAAGGGTCAGCATCTGCAAAAGAAAGGATAGCATGCTGATCTTAAACACCCGTTTGAATGAACCCAAACGGTATATGGAGAGAGGCTGAGCACTCTCTATACAGGGCAGGTGTCTAATACAATATACAGCACACACCCACCGCTAACCCCGTGATCGGTGCTTCAATAGATGATGGGTGTTGACCTCACTACAGCCCCTGAGGGCGCGTTCACACGTTGCGTTTTGCCTAATTACATTACTGTTTAAATTTGTTAACACAATCTTAACGCATGCGCTAACAAAATGCACGTGTAATGCGTTTCAAACACAATGATAACGCAGGCCAAAACGCAACATGTGAACGCCCTCTAAGGGGGCTGTCCAATCAGGGCCTAAGCTGCTGATTGGTGGGGCTCTCTTCAATGTACCCCCATTGAACAAACAGTTGCGCATGCGCCCTGCTGCTCTAGTCATTGCTATGGCACTGACAGAGGTAGACAAGCACTGAGTGCCATAGACAGTGATACGAGCGGCAGTGCGCATGTGCTACCGGTCGATCCATTCTTTTGTGGTGCAACAGGCACCCATTCTTGTGATCTGTGAAGGACCCTTCACTGAGACCACTACCCATCAGCAAGTTGGCCCACATCCTGTGGATAAGGACTAGTTTGTTGTGACTGAATAACCCCTTAAAATGTAATCTGCCCATGACCTTATCAGAGGTGGCGATCTCTTTCTATGGCAAGTGAGTGTCTTTTCGGCACTCCTATCAATGTTAAAGAGCGTCTTTTTCCAGCCCCTGCAGGAGGCTGAAGCATCATACCTAAAAATTCTATCACTTTTTTCCATAGAACATAATCTAAAAATAAACAAGCAATCTTAAACATGTCCTCATCCGAAATGTCCCTTTCCTTGTCTATCAAAATTAGGTTATAACCCCAAAAGGTGAAAAATAACCAAATGTTCAAAATGTTGCATTTTTGCCGTCAATAAAAATTTAAATAAGAAGTGATTAAAATTATGCAGTTTTCCGAAAACAATGAAAACATCAGCTCGTCTTGCAAAAATGACAACTTAGAGAGCTATTTTTGCTGAAGTGTAAACAAGTTACGGCTGTAAGAATATGGCGATACCAAATTTTTATGTGATCTCTGTGATCAAAGAATAAAGAGAATGTTTCATTTGGATTGAACTGTGAAAGTAATAAAAACTAACTTTTTTTTTCAATTTCACCACATTTTGAATTTTTTTCCCAACTTTTCAATATACTGTATAGGGTATGAAATGTCACCAATAAAAAATACAGTTTGTCCCACAAAACCAAATTTTAAAAGACATTTAGGAGACAACCCATTCAAGTGACATATTAAGATATAAAGATAAGTAGATGTTTCTGTACAATAAGATATTTTACAGTTTTACTGAAGAAATCTTTCTCTAACACTACGCACACATCAATGAAAGTAATTTATTCAGTATTCAAAGATCCAGAGACGGCGACAATGAATGGAAGCCTTCAGGCAAGCCAAGCCGACCTGACCTACAAAGAGTCAAAGACTTAGATACAAATCTGTTACTCCACAAGCTAATGAATGGGCCGGATGACTTATATACTGCACAGTGTATCAATGGCTGGCCATATTGTAACTTGCACCCACATAATGCTGCACTACTGCCACAGAGAGGTGAGATCCTGGCGTGTACAAACAGGATCAGGATCCAGTAATTAAAAAACTTCCAGGATTTATTATATGCATTAAAGTTCGATTAGAACTTACAATTTAGAACAGTAGCATACTGGCATATATAGCATACATAATACCACCATATAATACTCAAGAAGGTAGTATCTGAATAATACACCCACCCCCAGCACCGATCAGCTTTGTGGCCTGACATAAACACAGAGCTGGAATGGACAGCTCCGTGTTCTGTATAGTGTTCCAAAGCTGTAACCACAGTTCAACTCCCATTGTAGTACATGGTCAATATATGTACAAGCCATACATGGCAATTTAGAGAACTTGTGGGCTTCTGTTAATGTTTTCACGTGGGGTTTCTGTATACGAAACCCCAAGAAATGAAGTTTTTTTTCTTATTTCTGTCCAACCCCTGATAGTAATTGAACCCTTACAAACATGAAAACTATAGCTGATCCCGTAAAAAGCAAAACCCCTAGATTACTGAATACGTTATCACATCTGTAATTAAAAAAATTCATATTTATAAAGCTTTGTGTGGTTCTGAAGACCAAAAACACAGTCCCCAGTATATTGTCAGGACTTTACAGCCAGAATGTAGATTATCTCTTTCCTGAAGTAGCCAGTTATTGCTTTACACCAACATTTATTGCAAAAAAAAAGCAGGACGCACATAATGCTGCATTATCTATTGGTTGTGTATTGTAGATTGTGTGTCCTGTAGGCCAAAGATACCTTGGTCCTGTGCTTCGAGGTCCCCAGTCTACCCCTCTATCAGCAGGACCATACAGCCACAATCTCCCATCACATCGCTATGCATTAGGTCACCCCACTTGTGTGATTACCTCTCGGGTGGCGTACAGGAACCTGACTGCTGTGGGAGGATGTGTGAGGGCTCAGATGCTGCGGATGTGAGATGTGACTGTGGAGGAGATCAGCACAGCTAAGCCCGGCCCTTCCTGTACAAGCACCTGCTGCACCCCCCACCATAATACACGGCTCAGGCCTGGCACAAAACACTGCTGGGACAGTGCCAGGGGGTGCAAATAATGAGGACGGAGATATACAAAGGGCGAGCGCCCAGCTGGTATACACAAGAGAACAATACTACTACACAGATACATGCAATTTGCATCCAGACTGATAACACCCTTCCCTGGTGCAAATGCCACAAATGCTCAAGAGAGTCAATATAGCAAACTCTTTATCTCACCAAAAAATTGAAAAACACAGCATCTAAAGTATATTTCGTATAATACAAAACAATCTTTATTGGGAAAAAATAGTGCATCACAATGCACCAGCAACAGTACAATATAAAAACAACAGAGAGTGCCACATAATATAAAGTTGATAAAACCAATAGAACAAGTAGAGACTGGTAAGTGTAGCCTATTAATAGTCACAACCTAAGTAGGAATTGCAAACAGAGGAAAAACGTCCCTCACATAAGAGCAGTAATGTTACCTATACCAGTAGGAAGGCACACGCTGTAGCAAACTCTTAGTCATGTTCAAAATATTTATAGGTACAGTATTATTCGGACTATAAGGCGCACTAAAAATCCTTTGATTTTTTCAGAAATCGAAGGTGCGCCTTATAGTCCAGTGCGCCTTATATATGAACCATACTTACAGACAACAGCTGCCTTGAACTATATATGAACCTAGACGTTTTAGCAAGCATTTATTGATGGTGCGCCTTATACTCTGGTGCGCCTTATAGTCCGAAAAATACTGTATATAAGATTTATCTAGGTCTATATATGTGATCAATGCTACAGGGGAGTACCAGAGGGGTGCACTTGGATCTTTACAATGTTTAGGAGCATCATACTAAATCCGTTGTCAACTACACTTGACTCCCCGTGCCCACCATGGGGGCTCGTGTACACAATATTTGCTTAACAGCTGAACTTTCTTGGACCACTTATGGTCCAAGGCCTTACCATTAACTACAGGGACCAACCCACAACATCTGCTGTTTTCATGGCCCCTGTTAAAATTGCTCAGATTCTTGTGCGTGACCATTTTTCCTGCTTCCAACACTGACCTGTTCACTTACTGCCTCATATATATCCCTATGCATTACATCCATTACTGTGGTATTTACAATTAAAATTTAATGCTATGGAAAACACTGATGTACTGCTACCGTGGTGTAATCAGGATGCTGGGCAGATATTTGACTGGTGTCTATGATGAGCAAACACTCTATGGTGCAGAGATGCGTAGTTTGATATTCAGAAGTCTGTAAAATCTGAAAAAGGGGCCCCATTACCAGGTATATTGTTATATTATAGAGGATCCCTAGGGTCACATAATGCCAACACTCACTATAGTAATGCTCCTTACAGTGCACCAAGGCCCAGTGGTGACTACTACCTCTATTCTCCCTATAGTAATACCCCTTGTGGTGCACCAAGACCTGGTGGTGGCTAAAACCCTGACACTCCCTATAGTAATGCCCCTTATGGTGCAGCAGGTCCCACTGGTGACTACTACCCTTGCACTCCCTATAGTAATGCCCCATACGCTGCACCAGGATCCGGTGGTGATTAGTTCCCCTAAATTTCATATAGTAATTCCCCTTATCGTGGACTAGAACCTAGTGGGGACTACTACACCTAAAGTCCATTTCTTATTGTTCCATAAGGTGCCACATGACCCAATGGTGACTACTATCCCTACAGTCCACATAGTAAAGCCCAACATGGTGCACTAGGTCCTAGTGGAGAATATGGCCACTACAGTCCATATAGTATTGCCTCACACGGTGCACCAGGACCCAGGGGTGACTGCTAGCCCTACAGTCTATATAGTATTGCCCCACACAGTGCACCATGACCCAAGGGTGACTTTTACCCCTACAGTCCATATAGTAATGCCCCACACTGCGCACCAGGACCCAGGGGTGACTTTTACACCTACAGTCCATATAGTATTACCCCACAAGGTGCACCAGGACCCAAGGGTTACTTCTACCCCTACAGTCCATACAGTAATCCCCCACAAGGTGCACCAGGGCCAGGGGTGACTTTTACACCTACAGTCCAGGACCCAAGGGTTACTTCTACCCCTACAGTCCATGCCCCACACAGTGCACCAGGACCCAGGGGTGACTTTTACCCCTACAGTCTATATAGTAATGCCCCACAAGGTGCACCAGGACCCAAGGGTTACTTCTACCCCTACAGTCCATTCCCCACACGGTGCACCAGGACCCGGTGGTGACTGCTACCCGTGCACACCCTACAGTAAAGCCCCTTATAGTGCAGAGATCACAAAGATCTGAAGGATCTGGAAGTGCATATATACCCAAATGCTGTGATGCACAGATGACAGCGTGGGCACCAGGGCGGGCATGGTCCTGGTGTCAATGTGCCGGATGATGAGAAAATACATAGGTTATAAGACATTAGTCTGTATCATGCAAAGATGTGGCGACCACTGGCCTGGGATAAGGAAAGCCCTGAGTCACAGGCTGCATCCAGCTGGCCGGGCACTGCCATGTTCAGCAATCAGGTTTTACACTGCAGCAGTGATGGCATCAGGATGGATGAGGAGCCCGGCCGCCCTCTATGCTGTGTACATGGAGGATGAGCTCAGCATCTGCATCCATGACATCCGCACAATGTGAACACAGCTCGGGGAGAGGGAGGGAAGAGCCCCTGGTACCCCCTGTGACTTACCAGGCAGTGCAGGGGCTCATGGTCCAGGGAGTGCTGCTCTGGAGGGCAAGCTGCTGCAGGTGTCTGGGCTGCAGGTTCTGCTGGATTCAGGAGCTGATGTCTGCCACCATCCTCAGTGTCTCCTCTCATCGGCTGCTCTCTCCTCCCTCTCTCCCACCCCCTCACAAAGAGCTCAACATGGCTGCAGCAGCAGCAGATGGGAAGTGCTGGGCTCCTCTCATGTGCTCCCCCACCCAGCAGCCATCACTCACCCTGCAGCTCAGGTCAGGGTATGGAGGACACTGGTCATCTACGGGCTGCCAGGGGTCACTAGAGAGGAACAGGTGGATAGATAGTGATAGATAGATAGTGATAGCTAGATATGAGATAGATAGATAGATAGATAGATAGATAGTGATAGCTAGATATGAGATAGATAGATAGATAGATAGTGATAGCTAGATATGAGATAGATAGATAGATAGATAGATAGTGATAGCTAGATATGAGATAGATAGATAGATAGATAGTGATAGCTAGATATGAGATAGATAGATAGATAGATAGTGATAGCTAGATATGAGATAGATAGATAGATAGTGATAGCTAGATATGAGATAGATAGATAGATAGATAGGAGATAGCTAGATATGAGATAGAGAGATATGATATAGATAGATAGGAGATAGATAGCTAGATAGGAGATAAGAAATCGAAAATGGCAGCACTCCAATTCAGTGAAAAAACTGTGTTTATTCCAACCTGTGCAACGTTTCAGCTGTATCCCAGCCTTTGTCAGCTGTGATACAGCTGAAACGTTGCACAGGTTGGAATAAACACCATTTTTTCACTGAATTGGAGTGCTGCCATTTTCGATTTCTTATGCATCTAGGACTCTGTTGGTGAGAGTTTAGGATAGCACCCTATCCTCCTTTTTTACTTTTCTACTTTGATTGTGCTGCTGGACTTTTTGTTTTTTAGATAGGAGATAGAGAGACAGACAGACAGAGATATGAGATCAGGGCCAGATTAAGGGCGCTGTCCCACGTTGCGTTCGCAGACGCAGACAAAACCGCGCCCACCGGGGCGGTCTGCAATCCGATCGCATCGGCGTTTCTATGGAAACGCCTGCGATCGGGTACGAGCCGCCGGTGTTTTGCGTTAAATCAATGCAAAACACCGGTGGCTCGTTCCCAATCGCAGGCGTTTCCATAGAAACGCCGATGCGATCGGATTGCAGACCGCCCCGGTGGGCGCGGTTATGTCTGCGTCTGCGTTTTCAAACGCAACGTGGGACAGCGCCCTAAGGGTCCCAGCGGTATGGAGCATGGGCCCCCTCCCACAACAATATCTGTAAAAAGATATCACATAGTTACACAGCTCTAGAGATATTAGAAACAATGGTATCTTTAGTTTTAGATAAATTCCTACTTTTACTAAACAATTTCCAATTTTGGTCCATGACAAACTAAAAAATACTCCCGCCATATTATTACTGAATAATGATACCACAATACTGTTACCAAATAAAACTTCCATAATTCCAATATTCAACAAACCACAACTGACCACACTGTACCCCCACATATATCATATATACCCCTCACACCACAACTGACCACACTGTGCCCCACATATATAATATATACCCCTCACACCACAACTGACCACACTGTGCTCCCACATATATCGTATATACCCCTCACACCACAACTGTACACACTGTGTCCCCACATATATCATATATAACCCTCACACCACAACTGTACACACTGTGTCCCCACATATATTATATACCCCTCACACCACAACTGACCACACTGTGCTCCCACATATATCATATATACCCCTCACACCACAACTGACCACACTGTACCCCCACATATATCATATATATACCCCTCACACCACAACTGACCACACTGTGCCCCACATATATCATATATACCCCTCACACCACAACTGACCACACTGTGCCCTCACATATATCATATATACCCCTCACACCACAACTGACCATACTGTGCCCCTCACATATATCATATATACCCCTCACACCACAACTGACCACACTGTGCCCTCACATATATCATATATACTCCTCACACCACAACTGACCATACTGTGCCCCTCACATATATCAAATATACCCCTCACACCACAACTGACCACACTGTGCCCTCACATATATCATATATACCCCTCACACCACAACTGACCACACTGTGCCCTCACATATATCATATATACCCCTCACACCACAACTGACCACACTGTACCCCCACATATATCATATATACCCCTCACACCACAACTGACCACACTGTGCTCCCACATATATCATATATACCCCTCACACCACAACTGTACACACTGTGTCCCCACATATATCATATATAACCCTCACACCACAACTGTACACACTGTGTCCCCACATATATTATATACCCCTCACACCACAACTGACCACACTGTGCTCCCACATATATCATATATACCCCTCACACCACAACTGACCACACTGTACCCCCACATATATCATATATATACCCCTCACACAACAACTGACCACACTGTGCCCCACATATATCATATATACCCCTCACACCACAACTGACCACACTGTGCCCTCACATATATCATATATACCCCTCACACCACAACTGACCATACTGTGCCCCTCACATATATCATATATACCCCTCACACCACAACTGACCACACTGTGCCCTCACATATATCATATATACCCCTCACACCACAACTGACCATACTGTGCCCCTCACATATATCAAATATACCCCTCACACCACAACTGACCACACTGTGCCCTCACATATATCATATATACCCCTCACACCACAACTGACCACACTGTGCCCTCACATATATCATATATACCCCTCACACCACAACTGACCACACTGTGCCCTCACATATATCATATATACCCCTCACACCACAACTGACCACACTGTGCCCTCACATATATCATATATACCCCTCACACCACAACTGACCACACTGTGCCCTCACATATATCATATATACCCCTCACACCACAACTGACCACACTGTGCTCCTCACATATATCATATATACCCCTCACACCACAACTGACCACACTGTACCCCCACATATATCATATATACCCCTCACACCACAACTGACCACACTGTACCCCCACATATATCATATATACCCCTCACACCACAACTGACCACACTGTGCCCCCACATATATCATATATACCCCTCACACCACAACTGACCACACTGTGTCCCCACATATATCATATATACCCGTCACACCACAACTGACCACACTGTGCCCTCACATATATCATATATACCCCTCACACCACAACTGACCACACTGTACCCCCACATGTATCATATATACCCCTCACACCACAACTGACCACACTGTACCCCCACATGTATCATATATACCCCTCACACCACAACTGACCACAATGTGCCCTCACATATATCATATATACCCCTCACACCACAACTGACCACACTGTGCCCTCACATATATCATATATACCCCTCACACCACAACTGACCATACTGTGCCCCTCACATATATCAAATATACCCCTCACACCACAACTGACCACACTGTGCCCTCACATATATCATATATACCCCTCACACCACAACTGACCACACTGTGCCCTCACATATATCATATATACCCCTCACACCACAACTGTACACACTGTGTCCCCACATATATCATATATAACCCTCACACCACAACTGTACACACTGTGTCCCCACATATATTATATACCCCTCACACCACAACTGACCACACTGTGCTCCCACATATATCATATATACCCCTCACACCACAACTGACCACACTGTACCCCCACATATATCATATCTATACCCCTCACACCACAACTGACCACACTGTGCCCCACATATATCATATATACCCCTCACACCACAACTGACCACACTGTGCCCTCACATATATCATATATACCCCTCACACCACAACTGACCATACTGTGCCCTCACATATATCATATATACCCCTCACACCACAACTGACCACACTGTACCCCCACATATATCACATATACCCCTCATACCACAACTGACCACACTGTGCCCTCACATATATCATATATACCCCTCACACCACAACTGACCACATTGTGCTCCTCACATATATCATATATACCCCTCACACCACAACTGACCACACTGTACCCCCACATATATCATATATACCCCTCACACCACAACTGACCACACTGTACCCCCACATATATCATATATACCCCTCACACCACAACTGACCACACTGTGCCCTCACATATATCATATATACCCCTCACACCACAACTGACCACACTGTACCCCCACATATATCATATATACCCCTCACACCACAACTGACCACACTGTGCCCTCACATATATCATATATACCCCTCACACCACAACTGACCACACTGTGCCCCCCACATATATCATATATACCCCTCACACCACAACTGACCACACTGTGCCCTCACATATATCATATATACCCCTCACACCACAACTGACCACACTGTACCACCACATATATCATATATACCCCTCACACCACAACTGACCACACTGTACCCCCACATATATCATATATACCCCTCACACCACAACTGACCACAATGTACCCCCACATATATCATATATACCCCTCACACCACAACTGACCACACTGTGCCTCACATATATCATATATACTCCTCACACCACAACTGTTCACACTGTACCCCCACATATACCCCCACACTGTACCCCTGACCAGTGTTAATACACACTCAGTGATGTCACAGGACAGAGGTTTAATACACACACACAGTGATGTCACAGAACAGGGGGATAATACCTACACACAGTGATGTCACAGAACAGGGGGTATTACAGTGAAGTCACAGCACCCACATTATCAATAAGATAAAACCATAACAATAACTGACGACAATAACCCCGCACCCCAATGCTGGCTCACTACAGACACTAGGAATATAACAGGACATGTACAGTACAAGCTGAGAGCTGTCTCACCCTAGAAGGTTAATCTGTGAATACAATACTGATCTGACACAGGCAGAAGTGGCTTCTAGTACCTCACAGGTGACGTGTCTTCTCAGTCAGGGCCAGAATCGACGTAACTTATGGCTGAAGAATCTTCCAGCAGATGTCTCCAGCTCCCGGCAGCACATGCCCCACACTGTGCAACTAAAATTACCACAGTTACTCACAATATAATGTCACCTGGATAACAGAAATATGCCCCCCCCCCCCGCATATATGCCCTATAATAAAACCTCTGTGTTCCCTGCATATATTACTGTACTACAGACCCTGAATAATACTGTACCCCTAATTATATGTTACCTCCCAATTACACAATATATGGTTCCCCCATGACTTAATTTATACATTGACCCCTTTAATGAATTAATTTACCTATTTATGGCCCTTTCTAATATACTGGGGTGCCACATGAATTTTAGAGGCTGGCCCCTCAAGTATTTATTTAATATACCCCCCCCCCCTCCTCTGTAAATTATTTTATATTCTGCCCCCTCCATTAATTATGTAATATACTGGGCCCCCAAATGAATTTTGTACACTTCACTCTTTGGTTCAGTAAGATCAGAGGGATACTAAATTTATGCAGGTTTTTTTGAGTTTTAATACATTTTTAAAAAAATTAAAACCTCATCACGAAAAAAAAGGGGGTTTTGTCATCTTCTGACGCTAATAACTTTTTCATCCATATATTCTTGAGTATAAGCCGAGTTTTTCGGTTTATACTCGAGTCAAGAAAAAGAAAAAAAAAGTCAAAACCCACCTTTCCGGCACCCCCCGCAGGTCTTCTCTTCTTCCATCAGCAGTGGCAGGTTCGTACATGCTGCCAACGGAACAAGAGAAGGCCTGCGGGGAGCGTCGGAAAGGTGAGTTTTGACTTTCTATTTTTAAGTGCTACCGGGGGCAGGAGCTGGCTATATACAGGGTCATGTGCACGATATATACGAGGGCAGGATCTGGCTATATTGGGGGCAGGTGCAAGCTATATACCAGGGCAGGAGCTGGCTATATACGGGAGCAGGAGCTGGCTATATCGGGGGCAGGTGCAAGCTATATATACCAGGGCAGGAGCTGGCTATATACGGGGGCGGGGGCAGGCTATATCAGGAGCAGGTGCTGAGTATATATGGGGACTGGCTGGCTACATATGGGGGCAGGAGGAGAGCTATATCAGGGGCAGGTGCAAGCTATATACCAAGGCAGAAGCTGGCTATATATGGGGTCATGTGCAGGCTATATACCAGGGCAGGAGCTGGCTATATAAGGGGGCAGGGGCTGGATATATCGGGGGCAGATGCAAGCTATATACGAGGGCAGGAGCTGACTATATTGGGGGCAGGTGCAAGCTATATAACAGGGCAGGAGCTGGCTATATACGGGGGCAGGTGCAAGCTATTTACCAGGGCAGGAGCTGGCTATATCGGGGGCAGGTGCAAGCTATTTACCAGGGCAGGAGCTGGCTATATACGGGGGCGGGGGCAGTATATATTAGGAGCAGGTGCTGAGTATATATGGGGACTGGCTGGCTATATATGGGGCAGGAGGAAGGCTACATATGGGGGCAGGAGGAGGTCTATACCAGGGGCAGGTGCAAGCTATATACCAAGGCAGGAGCTGGCTATATCAGGGGCGGGTGCTGGGTATATATGGGGGCTGGCTGTCTATATACGGGGCAGGAGGAAGGCTATATACAGGCCCAGGAGGAGAGCTATATCAGGGGCAGGTACTGAGTATATATGGGAACTAGCTGGCTATATATGGGGCAGGAGGAAGGCTATATATGGGGGCAGAAAGAGAGCTATATCAGGGGCAGGTGCAAGCTATATACCAAGGCAGGAGCTGGCTATATACGGGGTCATGTGCAGGCTATATACCAAGGCAGGAGCTGGCTATAAAAGGGGGCAGGAGCTGGCTATATACGGGGGCAGGAGCTGGATATATCGGGGGCAGGTGCAAGCTATATACGAGGGCAGGAGCTGGCTATATACGGGTCAGGATCTGGCTATATACGGGGGCAGGAGCTGGCTATATTCGGGGCGGGTGCAAGCTATATACAGGGGCAGAAGCTGGCTATATACGGGGGCAGGTGCAAGCTATTTACCAGGGCAGGAGCTGGCTATATCGGGGGCAGGTGCAAGCTATTTACCAGGGCAGGAGCTGGCAATATCGGGGGCAGGTGCAAGCTATATACCAAGGCAGGAGCTGGCTATATACGGGGCGGGGGCAGGCTATACCAGGAGCAGGTGCTGAGTATATATGGGGACTGGCTGGCTATATATGGGGCAGGAGCAAGGCTACATATGGGGGCAGGAGGAGAGCTATATCAGGGGCAGGTGCAAGCTATATACCAAGGCAGGAACTGGCTATATACGGGGGCAGGCTATATCAGGAGCAGGTGCTGGGTATATATGGGGGCTGGCTGTCTATATACGGGGCAGGCTATATACAGGAGGAAAACAATATCAGGGGCAGGTGCTGGCTATATAAGGGTTGGCGTGAGGAGTTATTTTTTGGCGGAATGAGCTGTAGTTTTCTTTGCTACCATTTTGAGGACTGTGAGACCTTTCGATCAGTTTTTATTAAATTTTTTATGTTATGTAAAATGGTGTAAAAGTCGCATTTCGGACATTTGGCTGCTATTTTTCGTTATGTGGTTCAACAACAGCAATAACTGTTTTTATATTTTAATAGACCGGACATTTTGAGACGCAGCCATACCTAATGTGTTTGTGATTTTTACTGTTTAATAAATTTAATATAAGTTCCAGGGAAAGGGGGATGATTTATTTTTTAAACTTTTTTTTTTTTACAATTTTTTAGACACTCTAGGGTACTGATCGTTCCTACCATATACTGCAATACTACTGTATTGCAGTATATGTAATTTTTACACAGTATTCATTACAATGAGCCACTGGCACATTGTAACAAATCTGCAGAAACCATGCAGCCTTGGATCTGACGAAGACCCAAGGCTGTCATGGCAACCGTTCGCTGCCCCCTATGACGTCGTAGGGAGCAAGCGACGATCGGATAAAAGATGATTGCGCCAACGTGCCACCATCCTTGAAATGTTGGCCGTGGCATCAGATGGGTTAATACCCTCGGTCGTTGCTAGCACCAATCGCAATATGCAGCAAATCACACCTCTGTATGAAGAGGGCTCAGCCCGTGAGCCCAAGCATACAGCCTCCGCACCTCTGCGCCGTACACGTACACCGAAGAGTGTGAAGGAGTTAATATTCTACCCCCCCACACACACACACAATTAATTATTTATGCTTTCCCTCCCAGAATTATTTAGTTAATATGCGGCTGCTCCCCAAATAATTAGTTAATATGCGGCTACCCCCCAAATAATTAGTTAATATGCTGCTTCCCCCCAAATAATTAGTTAATATGCTGCCCTCCCAATTGATTAGTTAATATGCTGCTGCCCCCCAATTGATTCGTTAATATGCTGCTGCCCCCCCAATTGATTAGTTAATATGCTGCTGCCCCCCCAATTGATTAGTAATATGCTGCTGCCCCCCCAATTGATTAGTTAATATGCTGCTGCCCCCCCAATTGATTAGTTAATATGCTGCTGCCCCCCCAATTGATTAGTTAATGTGCTGCTGCCCCCCCAATTGATTAGTTAATATGCTGCTGCCCCCCCAATTGATTAGTTAATATGCTGCTGCCCCCCAATTGATTAGTTAATATGCTGCTGCCCCCCAATTGATTAGTTAATATGCTGCTGCCCCCCTTAATCATTTGATATGCTGCTGCCCCCCCAACCATTAACTATTTAATATTCAGCCCACCCTTAATTATTTTAAATATTTAGGCCCCCACCATCTTTTACCGCTGTTCGATTAAAAAAATAAAACCTTATACTCACCTCTGGTGCCGCGTCCTGTTTCTTCTCGCCGCGCCCGGGCAGCAAGGGGTGCGCGACGAGAATAAGATATAACAAGGTACTAGTGGTGTGTTTGGGGGGGATAAGGTGAAGATAGGTTCCTTTTAAACTGCTGTCTGTTTATCTTATGAAGATCTGTCTAAAGCTACATTCACACTGCTGTTGCCCACCCGTACCGTAGCGGGCAACGGCAGTGCACGGGGAGAGGAGGAGGAGGTGAGCGCAGCTCACCCCCACCCCTCTCCATAGGAAGGTATGGCGCACGGCGCCGTACTACGGAGAAAGATAGGACATGTCCTATCTTTTTCCGGGGTACAGAGCGGTACGGTGCCGCACGTGTGCTGCACCGTACCGCTCCCGTAGGGCGCCGTGCGCCCATTGCCGTCTATGGGGGACGTATATCGGCTGTATATACACTCACCGCCCACTTTATTAGGTACACCTGTCCAACTGCTCGTTAACACTTAATTTCTAATCAGCCAATAACATGGCGGCAACTCAGTGCATTTAGGCATGTAGACATGGTCAAGACAATCTCCTGCAGTTCAAACCGAGCATCAGTATGGGGAAGAAAGGTGATTTGAGGCCTTTGAACGTGGCATGGTTGTTGGTGCCAGAAGGGCTGGTCTGAGTATTTCAGAAACTGCTGATCTACTGGGATTTTCACGCACAACCATCTCTAGGGTTTACAGAGAATGGTCCGAAAAAGAAAAAACATCCAGTTAGCGGCAGTTCTGTGGGCGGAAATGCCTTGTTGATGCCAGAGGTCAGAGGAGAATGGGCAGACTGGTTCGAGCTGATAGAAAGGCAACAGTGACTCAAATCGCCACCCGTTACAACCAAGGTAGGCAGAAGAGCATCTCTGAACGCACAGTACGTCGAAGTTTGAGGCAGATGGGCTACAGCAGCAGAAGACCACACCGGGTGCCACTCCTTTCAGCTAAGAACAGGAAACTGAGGCTACAATTTGCACAAGCTTATCGAAATTGGACAGTAGAAGATTGGAAAAACGTTGCCTGGTCTGATGAGTCTCGATTTCTGCTGCGGCATTCGGATGGTAGGGTCAGAATTTGGCGTCAACAACATGAAAGCATGGATCCATCCTGCCTTGTATCAACGGTTTAGGCTGGTGGTGGTGGTGTCATGGTGTGGGGAATATTTTCTTGTCATTCTTTGGGCCCCTTGGTACCAATTGAGCATCGTTGCAACGCCACAGCCTACCTGAGTATTGTTGCTGACCATGTCCATCCCTTTATGACCACAATGTACCCTGTAACATCTGATGGCTACTTTCAGCAGGATAATGCGCCATGTCATAAAGCTGGAATCATCTCAGACTGGTTTCTTGAACATGACAATGAGGTCACTGGACTCAAATGGCCTCCGCAGTCACCAGATCTCAATCCAATAGAGCATCTTTGGGATGTGGTGGAACGGGAGATTCGCATCATGGATGTGCAGCCGACAAATCTGCGGCAACTGTGTGATGCCATCATGTCAATATGGACCAAAATCTCTGAGGAGCTTCCAGCACCTTGTTGAATCTATGCCACGAAGAATTGAAGCAGTTCTGAGGGCAAAAAGGGGCCCAACCCGTAGCATGGTGTACCTAATAAAGTGGCCGGTGAGTGTACGTCGGCCGTATATACGTCTCCCATATGGTAGTGTGAATGTAGCCTAACAGTGTTCAATATACAGTTTTTAATTTATAAATATATGCTGTATGTGCCTGAGCTCCCCCTAGTGGCCATTGCAAGTAGTCAGAATTTTAGCTTTCAGCTCTGCACGGTTTGCAGACCCATTCATCACTACAAGCTAGATATAGTATGATTAAATCAGCTTTTTAAAGCTTTTAGATGCAATAATATGGAGTAAAAGCCATTTTATACACAGTCTATGGCACAATTTATTCTAATTGAAACTGTGTAATGCTTTTTGTAAATAGACATACAGCATTACATTACACTATCTGCAAACTAGTCACCACATACAAAATGTTCAATGTCAATACTCCTTTTATTACTGCTGAGCACACAATCAACTTGATGTCTGTTCTTTTAAAGAGGTATTCTGGGAATTGAATGTCTGATGCAAATAAAGTACAAGTAAAGGAATATACAATACTCAATATCATTAATCATAAAATGGAGCTCAAATAGTTTGATTTTATGATCAACAAAATTGTATGAGTTTTCTATAATAGGCGGAGCTATCTGATAGATGGTTGTCACAGAATACTACATCTCCCATGATCCCTCAGTTCTCAACCATAGCTCCTCCCTCTAATGCTCTCCTACCAGTGATGATGTAACAGACTGCCCTGCTCTGTTACCATAGTAAGGATGTGTAACTGCCATCACTGCACATTACTTCACTTAGATAGCATCTCACCACAACACTGGCCATACTGGATGCACTGCAACCAACCGACTACAGCCAAACGTAGTGATGATCACATGACCTGCCCAGGCAGGTGCAGCAGCCATCTTCTGTGCTGTGTCTCCTCCCCAAGGACAAAAAATTCAAAGGGCCAGTAGCATTTTAATTCTCTTAATTTTCCTGCTAAGGGGGGAACATTTTTAAACAAAAAGTAATTACATATTAACTTATATTTTAATGACTCATTTGAATATGAATTATGCTTATTCCTGGAATACCCCTTTAATTTCTCCTACACTAGGATCACTGCACATGATTAGAAAGGTTTAGGGTCATTGAGGGGGCATAATTCAGCGTAGGGTCACATTGAATGGGTATTAGAAGAGGGCACAGGAATTAAGTGCATTTTTACATGCTAGGCCACGATTAGGGAACATTATTGGGTGTATGAGGGTGTTGTAATGTAAAGTATGGAGCCCATATAATGTCCAGTAATTGTGGGGGCCACGGAATGAGTAGCATATATATGTATGCTACTCATTCCGTTGCCCCCACAATTACTGCCCCTTCACATTCTATTTTTAGGGGGTGATGTAAGGGTGAGGGGCAAAATCAGGACAGTATAATGTATATTGCCACAATTGCAGGCTTTAAAAATACAGGCAGTCCCCGGGTTACATACAAGATAGGGTCTGTAGGTTTGTTCTTAAGTTGAATTTGTATGTAAGTCGGAACTGTATATTTTATCATTGAAATCCTAGACAGAACTTTTTTGGTCTCTGTGACAATTGGATTTTATTTAAATGTTGGGTTGTCATAAGAATCAATATTAACACTAAAGCTTCATTACAGACGCCTGTGATAATTGTTACAGCTGATTATTGTAGCCTAGGACTAAAGTACAATAAATGACCAATATCCAGAGGTCCGTTTGTAACTAGGGGTCGTATGTAAGTCGAGTGTTCTTAAGTAGGGGACCGCCTGTAGTGGATTTTCTGTTTAGCTGTATTACAGTACTTGAGAGAGAGTGTTAGGAGTAACAGCAGGAAAACACTATTCGGGGACAAAGACGTAGGAACAATGAAAAACATAAGAGGTCTGTGTGGTGAACTCCACAGGGAGGACACGTGGCTGAAGAGAAGACATGGTGATGCCGGGCTAATGGACAAGATAGAGGACAAGGCTCCCATGCAGGCGCTGGACGGACTGGGTGGCATGAACACACAAACCTTTATTAGAACTCTCTCAGGCCCTATAATGCAAAACCCCATTACATAACCATATAACAACAGAACCACACAGACTCTCTTTTGTTGGGTATAAAAAGATGGTCACAGCTTTATTTTAATTAACAATTCCAAAAACTCTTAATCTCGTAATTGGCCCGGCCGCTGTATTCCAGCTGGCCTCCCAGCTGCCAAGTCGGCCAACCGAGCCTTCACCTCCATCGCTCACTTTCCGCCAGCTGTGACTTCATGAGCTAAAAGAACAATAAATTAACAAGAAACAAAACAACAAAATAGGGCGGGAGGGCGGGACCGCTTCTTGCCAAGCTTGACAAAAGAGAGGGAACCCACCGCTTTTTCCCAGCTTAAATCCCCAAACGCCTGTAGGTGTGAACAATTATGAGGTAGCAAGGGTGGAGATAAGCTACTAACCCACCTACTAAAGTGCCACCTATCCCTGACCTTCACCATGAACTAACAGGAAAAACGCAGCCACCAGTCCAGGGGCACCTTCCTTACTTAGCCAGGCGTACCCCGCAGAATAGGTAGGGATTTCTCGTGTATTTGGTTTTGGCGTATGTCTATTTGAGGGGGCCTATGTCCCGCATCTTTTACGACGCTAGCAACGCCCTGCTTATAATAAAGATTAAAAGTTGCAAACTCTATAAAGTTTTTTTTTAAGTAATCTGCAGGTTATTTATAGAGGTTATTTTTTACTATATACATTAGCTGCAGAGTACAATATAGAAGTCACTTACTTTGAGGGCACTCCTATTTTTTCGCTCTTCTCTGCTAGCAGGAAGGGGACAAGAAGAAAGAAGGAAATAATTAAAATTATGATTAGATTCATCTGATTGTTTTTACGCTTGATACAATAACAACAATATATTGTATATATATATATATAAAAACAGAAAACACTGGTGGTTGGACGGCACATATCGCCTAGTGCAGTGGTGGCGAACCTATGGCACGGGTGCCAGGGGTGGCACTCGGAGCCCTCTATATGGGCACCCTTGCCATCGCCCCAGGGTAAAGTTTGCCAAACAGGACTCAAGGCCTCTTGCAGTCCCAGGCAGTCCAGGACCCAAGAAGGAAGCTACAATGATAATCCAAACATGTTCTCCTTCTTTCTACTGTATTGGTGTCCTCAGGTGCCTATACAATTTAAATCTGTGAAAGAGCAGGGAGTAATAAGTTACTGCTTAAATTGTCGCATTGGCACTTTGTGAAAAATATGTGGGTTTTGGTTGTAGTTTGGGCACTCGGTGTTTAAAAGGTTTGCCATCACTGGCCTAGTGGCTCCGATGTACATCTCCGCCATCAGCTGTGGGGTTAAGAAATGGAGTTGGGTGGGATATTTTGAAGTCTCAGATCTCCAATGTAAAATCTATGCATAATCCCCTCCCCCATTCATGTCCCTTTAGTAATAGAGGGGGTCTTAGGACCCTAATACGGTCATGACCTCCACAAACCCAGGAGTTGAGGAACAGCGGACGTCTTTCCTTGCCTGTGCCCTGGTAGACACCAACGTCACTGGCTCCATCTTCGATCTGTTTATGCTCCTCGGAAGTTCTCGATTCCTCATCTAATTTGAGGTCTGTAATACGACGCATCTCATCTGCGTTGTCACTTACGTTTTCCAAGGTGTTCCTGAGAACCACATTTTCATGCATTAGAAATAACATTATCTTAAGTTCCCTATTTCGCACCAGTAATTGCTAATTTCTTCTCTTAATGGAGTCCAGGGTGATGGTCAGATCCATTCCTGTGGGTCTCAAGAAAGCCTGGGTGGCTGATGTAAGAGAATGGAGGTACCTCACAGGGCAGAGCTTTATCACCCTCTTCTACATGGTATGTCACAGAGGGTGTCTAAGGATGTTGTGTAGGTTACAAGATGTCTGAAATTAGCGATAAGAAAAACTGACTTTGTTGCTCCTGGCAACCAATCAGAGATTAGCTTTCATTTCAAAGACAGCATTGAAAAAATTTAAGCCGAGATCTAATTGGTTGTTATAGGCACAGATGACTGTTTACAGTTAGGCCTGATACATTATGTGGAGATTACATGAACTAATACAATAGTTTTCAGCAGGTTCTCATCTCCTAAGATTGCAGAACCCAATTCAGTATAATATCTAGCCAGAAAGGCCTAAAATACACCAGATTTACCAACATGGAGGGTCTTGACTGATAAATATAATGACGCATGATATGACAATTAAATATAAAATTATAAGTAGAATTAAATTATAAGTAGAAAAATGATAACTTACCAGGAAAATGTATATCCATCTTCTTGGATATATATAATATATATAATAAAGACAGAAAATATTTAATATTACCATTTCCTGTAGACTAGGCAAAACTTGAAACTGCAAATAAATAGAGAATTTAAATAGTAAAACAGTAACTTACCAGGATATCTGGGTGAAGGGGCTCACGTTTTTTAAACTTCTTCTTGAAACTTCAAGTAATCAAACACTTTAAGTAATCAAACACAGACAAATAATTAGGATTTTGATCTTGAAAAGAAAAATGCATTGCATATTCAATACACTACAAAGTAACAGGTATTTCTGTGAATTTCAGTAGGCAAGTTTAGAAAAAGATATATATGTTGGTCATTTTTGTTTTCGCAATATACTCTAAAACTCTCTTGGGTGTAATACAATCAGTGGGAATGTATCTGGAGACAGATTTTAGTTCATGGCATAAATCTGCTGCATCAATATCTCGTTGATTGTCGTGTGCAAGAATTTCTCCTAACGTATTGCAATGGATGTTGATTTCTTCCACTGTCCAATCTTTTATTTGGGGTATTTTATACAGTACCCCAAAGACACTGCTGTGCTCTCGAAGCTGCAAAAAACGTTCCTCTACTGACTGGATTGCACAATCTAAAATCTGATAGAAGAACTGAACTTTGAAAACTTCCTTTGGATCTTTGAGCTGTTCATCCTCTGCCTCATAATCAAATAGTCTTCTTCTGCTGCGTTTTCTTCCTTGGTCTGCTGGGAAATCTCCATCAACATTCAGTTCCTCTGCTAATTTCTTTGCATCCTTCAGAACATTTTCAAATTGTGCATCAGAACGATATTCTTGAAGGTACAATTTGGTTTTCTCCAATTGTTCTATGGCCCCAGAAATGTCCATTTCAATGCCTTGGAGTCTCTTGCTAGTGAGGTTTATTTCAAATAAAATGTCAAACCACAGTACAAGGCCACAAAAAAATTAGAATTCTGTAACATTTTTCTGAATTCCTCTAGCCCAGTGGTGGCGAACCTATGGCACTGGTGCCAGAGGCGGCACTCGGAGCGCTCTCTGTGGGCACCCAGGCCATCACCCCAGCATGAAGTTCACCAGACAGGACTCAAAGAATCTTCCTGCAGAATCTTCCTACAATGATAGGCGAATTTGCCCTCCTCCTTTCAACTGCATTGGTGTCCTTAGGAGGCTGAAGGATTGAAAGTTATCAAAGAACAAGAAGAAATAAATTACTGCTTAAATTGCTGTGCTGGCACTTTGCAATAAATAAGTGGCTTTTGGTTGAAGTTTGGGCACTCAGGCTCTAATAGGTTCGCCATCACTGCTCTAGCCTCTGCAACAGTCTTTGAGTGAGCTGTGCCTGTCAAGGTAGTATCCTCCGTAACTGCAGTCAAGGCATCATCTATTTTTGGCAACTGGTTCCTGACGGCCTTTACAGCATCTATTCGGCTTTCCCAGCGTGTAGTACTCAATGGTTTTAGGGTTAAATATTGTTGTGAAGCTGCCAAATTTTGCTTTAGTAGGTTCCATCGTTGCGTGGATGCAGAAAAAAACATGTAAAGGCTTTGAATCACATTAAAGAATTCTACAGCTTCCACACAAGTAGATGCAGCATCACTGACAACAAGGTTCAATGAATGTGAGCTGCAAGGTACAAAAAATGCACAAGGATTTAGTTCCCACATATGAGCCTGGACACCGCTGATTTTGCCTTTCATATTGGCGCCGTTATCGTAGCCCTGATCTTTGAAGTCAATTCCAAGTTTTTCCAGATGTTGAATAAGGACACTTGTCATTTCGCCACCAGTTGTGCTTTCCATTTCAATAAAACTCGAAAAGTGCTCTTTAATGGTCACCTCAGTGGTATCACTTTCCTGCAATCGAACAAAGTGCACTATTAAAGTCATCTGTTCTCTGTGGCTAATGTCAGGAGTGCAGTCTAAGATAACCGAGTAATATTTTGCGAAATGCAGCTGCGCTAGGATCTTCTACCTTAGGGTGCGTTCACACGTTGCAGTTAAAACTGCATCGCAATCAGCATGCACGCGACGGGAATCGGGGGGCGTGGCCAAACGAAAACCCGACGGATTCGGAAAAACCGCCGCATTTAAAAAAAAAAAATGTGTCGCGAAAATTTCACTTACCTTCACTCAGCCCGGCTCGGTGTATTCCAGTACGTTCCGATGCTCTTCAGCGCAGCAGCGCCACCTGGTGGACGTCGGAGGAACTACCTCAATAAATCCCGGCCGGACCCGAATCCAACTCAGAGAACGCGCCGCTGGATCGCAAATGGGCCGGGTAAGTAAATCTGTCCCAATGATTGTGAGTTTCATGATTGGTTACCCTTCTAACATGTTTCTCCATGACTTCATCAAATTCGCTTATTGCCTCCACAAACTTCAGGAAGTTTCCATTGTTTTTTTCAAATAATTTGTTGGATGTCCCACGGAAAGCTAAGTTTTGCACAGCCAAGTGTTCTAACAAGCACAATCAATCTTTTTAAAACATTTTGCCAGTGACGTTTTTCAGCTTCAATAACTACTTTATTTTGATCTTCAATGGTTAGGTTCATCCGCAATCTGGTCTCAAGATCTTTCCATTTCTGGAATGCTCTTTCATGGTAATCGGTTTTTTCATGGGTCGCCAAATTCCAAACTAAGTTCCTCCAATCACTTGTACCAGTAGAACACATGGCAGCTACAATAAATCGAGGAGGGAAAATTTAGCAGCAAAAGCAATAAATCTTTGCTTGCTGAATACATGAGCCACTGCCTTTTTGTTATCTCCTTGTTGGGAAGTTCACAATTATAACGCTTGCGGTCAAAGCTTCTTTTACTTCCATCCTTGGGATATCTAAAACGTTTCACTTGCTGTGGACCATGCAATACAAGGAAATCCCTCAGGTTTCTGTTCATGTCTATCCAAAGACCCGGATCATGCAATAGTCATTTCTACTTGTTCTATTTTCCTAAAAGCATTGTAACAGAGACTTCATTATAAGATGGCGCCGGCCTCGTGATCATAACGAAAACAATTAAGGCTAAAGAATGTCAACATGACGTCAGTAAGTAACAGCAGGGAAGTTCTCCAATCAAGAGACTACATGAGCTGGGAATTCTCCGCCCCCTTCTGCTTCTTCCATAATTTCTATATAGTTTGAGTGAGATTTAAATCAGCAATTTGTCTGAATTAATTTCTTATGATGTGACGTCCTCCTGATGTGACTAAGTAAGAACGAGCCCCCCCAACTGTATTACAAAGCCTATGACTGACTTTTATTGCTTTTATGACAAAAAAACCAACATAAGTGTATCTGGATTTTGTTGAGATGTTGGAGTCTGGTCAGAAGTTTATAGATAGTTAAGAGAATCCTATATGTCTGGATGAGATAAAGCGGAGATGCACACGGTAATGGAAGAGTTCCATGGGAACGGTTTGCAGCTTTGGGACACATGGGGGATGACCTGACAGTGTAATGTACATCTGTTTTGTAATGGGTTTTTACGGTGTTAGCGGACTAGAGACATCTCAACCAGACTTGCGTATACAGGAACTGATAAGACTGTGACTGAAAGCCAGACCAGTTTCACAGACCACGGCAAAGAGAGACTGAGAGAAAGTTGGGTCCGCTGACAGCCTGACCCAAGTGGGCGTGTTTTTCGACTGCGGGGAGGTAAAGGTAGATCTCTATTCCTAGAGTTCTTCAAGACTCCTGTGTTGGTTTTAAAAACAAAAACCTGGGCGCACTTCGTTCCAATGGAAAGATAATTTTATTTGTTCCGATTAAAATAACATATTAAAATAAATGGAAAAGCAAGACGCGTTTCGGATCCGGACCGGATCCTTCCTCAGTTGCATAATAGGTGTTCGTCTATAGAGTTCTATATATACATATTGTTTTGGCGCGTACACGGCAACGGGACAGGTTGCGTTACTGCAGGCATATAAATCAATATATGATCGATAGCACTCATGGATGAAATATATAAAAGAAGAATAGTTTGAATGGTTCCAATAAATACAATAAATACAATTAAAATGAAATTAAAAATGAATAAACATATTAAAATATGAATATAGGTATTCGTGGCTATACCTATTATTGGTCGATGTGCTGGATAAGACTTGGGCATCGATCTATATCTATCTTGATGCTGGGAACTACTAAAATGGCCGAGGTGTAGATGCAGGACTACAACTACGGAAGCCTAGATGGGCCATAATTCCCCGTGGTAGACAGGTGGAAGTTCGTGCCCAGGGATGTATACATAGAAGTGTAGCGTAATATGAGGGTAAGAATACGAAACTGGAGATTGGCTGAATGAATCTGAAGTACAGGGGTTGAATGAAGGTATATTATTATATAATTATAGATATTTAAAAACAAGTGATTGTTCTAGAGGTATGATTATATTAGGATCGTTTCAGTTATTTCATTTAAGCCCAGTGGTTTCAATGTTTTAAGTTTAAACATCCAGTAAATTTCTTTACGTTTGAGGACTTCGAATCTATTGGAGGTTTCTTTGTGTACATGATCAATTGGAGTGATATTGTATCTGACATCATTCTTATGTTTTATTTCCATGTGTCTGGATACACTGTGTTTATTATTGTGATGTTGGATGTTAAATCTGTGCTGGTTGAGGCGGCAGTGAAGGGGTTGTGTGGTCCTGCCTACGTATTGCAATCCACATTGGCATTCAATTAGGTAGATGACATATCTGGATTGACAGGTCATGTTGGTTTTAATGTGGAATTTCTCTTCGGAGTTGTTGGAACCGAAAATGGTGGTTCCATGGTTAATGACTTTGCAGCATTGGCAGTTTTTACTAAGGCACTTGCTGACTTTCTGAATAGAGTTATCTGGACGTGTTACTTTTTTCAGTTGTTTGGGTATACTTGGGGCCAATCTTTGTTTTAATGTGGTGGCCCTTCTATATGTAAATATTGGTTTAGCCGAGATATTTTGTTGTAGATAGGGGTCATTACACAAGATGTGCCAGTGTTTTCTAAAAATTGCCTCTATCTCCTTATGGTTTTTGGTGTAGGTGGTGATGAAGCGGGTTTCTGAGGCTTTTTTTCTTTTTTCTATTATCGTCTCTGTCTTGTTGTTCTCCTCCTTATTGATTGGTCTAAGGCACTCCGCTTGTGAGTATTTGCTGGCTCTGTTGAAGGCGTCTTTTATAAGTTCTTTTGGGTAACCTTTTTCCATGAATCTATTCTCTATGATCTGAGCTTGTTTCTTAAAGGTGTTGTTATTAGTACAGTTTTTCCTTATTCTGAGAAACTGACTATAGGGAATATTATTCAGCCATTTTTTGTGATGGTTGCTCTTGAAGTTTAAATAGCTGTTGGTATCAACTGTTTTGAAGTACGTTTCCGTAATTAAGTTGCTTTCATTGTGTTTAATAATTAGATCTAGGAATTCGATTTCTTCCTTTTGGATATTCAATGTGAGTTTGATGCCCCATTCATTCTTGTTGATTTCCTCGGCGTAATCAATCAATGTGGATTTCTCACCCTCCCAGATCATGAACAAGTCATCAATAAATCTGAAATATGTGATCAGGTGTCCTTTATGAATATCCTCTGGTGTGATATATAATTCTTCGAAAATCCCCATGAAGATATTGGCGTATGACGGGGCTACTCTGGTGCCCATGGCCGTACCTTTAATTTGGTGGTAGACCATGTCTCCATATTCGAAATAGTTGTTTGTGAGTATGAATTGAAGACATTCTACTAAAAAGGTTTTCTGATCTTCTTTTATACATGTGTTTTTTTCCAGGCTTAATTCTACGCACGTGAGTCCAATGAAGTGGTCAATGTTGCTGTATAGGGCTGTTACATCCATGGTAACTAGCCAATAGTTACTCTGCCATGATACTTTTTGTAATTTTTGAATGAGATCCCCTGAATCTTTTATGTAACTGGGTAGCTTGGTGACAAGAGGCTGGAAGAACAGATCTATGTAGTGAGATAAATTGCTTGTAAGACTTTGAACATTAGATACTATAGGACGTCCAGGGGGTGCGGTGGGGTTTTTGTGTATCTTTGGAAGGTGATAAAAGTATGGTTTATTTGGTTGAGTGATGGATATGAATTTTTTCTCTTTCTTGTTCAGATATCCTTTTTGATGTGCAATTTTTATGAAGTTGGTAAAATTCTTGGTGATTGTCGGGAAGGGATCTTTTGTAATGATTTCGTAGTACTCCGGGTCTGATAGAATATTTTGAGCTTCTTTATGGTAGTCTGCCCAATCCTGTATGACCAGCCCTCCCCCTTTGTCTGCTGCTCTTATGATGATGTTGGGATTTTTTTCCAAGTTTTTCAAAGCTGATTTTTCCAATGTAGTTAGATTGGTATGAGTATAGCTGTGTTGTGTTTTTTTATTATTTTTCTTATGTTTGTTTGAATTGGATGAATTGGTATTTTTGTTTTTGTTTATGTTATTAAGGTCATGAGCTACCAGGTCATGAAAGGTTTTGATATGATGACCTTGGTGCTCTAATGGGTAAAAGGTGGAGGGTGGACGAACATCTTGATGTGCATATTCATCTAAAATGGTATCGTGTACTGATTTGTAATCATTGGGATTGTTTTTTGTTTTTAGATTGAAATGTCTTTTGATAGTGATTTTTCTAGTGAATTGGTGGAGATCTAGGAATAAATCGAAATCTTTTGATTTGTTATCTGGGCAGAAGGAGAGTCCTTTTACTTTACGCCGAGGAAATCAACAAGAATGAATGGGGCATCAAACTCACATTGAATATCCAAAAGGAAGAAATCGAATTCCTAGATCTAATTATTAAACACAATGAAAGCAACTTAATTACGGAAACGTACTTCAAAACAGTTGATACCAACAGCTATTTAAACTTCAAGAGCAACCATCACAAAAAATGGCTGAATAATATTCCCTATAGTCAGTTTCTCAGAATAAGGAAAAACTGTACTAATAACAACACCTTTAAGAAACAAGCTCAGATCATAGAGAATAGATTCATGGAAAAAGGTTACCCAAAAGAACTTATAAAAGACGCCTTCAACAGAGCCAGCAAATACTCACAAGCGGAGTGCCTTAGACCAATCAATAAGGAGGAGAACAACAAGACAGAGACGATAATAGAAAAAAGAAAAAAAGCCTCAGAAACCCGCTTCATCACCACCTACACCAAAAACCATAAGGAGATAGAGGCAATTTTTAGAAAACACTGGCACATCTTGTGTAATGACCCCTATCTACAACAAAATATCTCGGCTAAACCAATATTTACATATAGAAGGGCCACCACATTAAAACAAAGATTGGCCCCAAGTATACCCAAACAACTGAAAAAAGTAACACGTCCAGATAACTCTATTCAGAAAGTCAGCAAGTGCCTTAGTAAAAACTGCCAATGCTGCAAAGTCATTAACCATGGAACCACCATTTTCGGTTCCAACAACTCCGAAGAGAAATTCCACATTAAAACCAACATGACCTGTCAATCCAGATATGTCATCTACCTAATTGAATGCCAATGTGGATTGCAATACGTAGGCAGGACCACACAACCCCTTCACTGCCGCCTCAACCAGCACAGATTTAACATCCAACATCACAATAATAAACACAGTGTATCCAGACACATGGAAATAAAACATAAGAATGATGTCAGATACAATATCACTCCAATTGATCATGTACACAAAGAAACCTCCAATAGATTCGAAGTCCTCAAACGTAAAGAAATTTACTGGATGTTTAAACTTAAAACATTGAAACCACTGGGCTTAAATGAAATAACTGAAACGATCCTAATATAATCATACCTCTAGAACAATCACTTGTTTTTAAATATCTATAATTATATAATAATATACCTTCATTCAACCCCTGTACTTCAGATTCATTCAGCCAATCTCCAGTTTCGTATTCTTACCCTCATATTACGCTACACTTCTATGTATACATCCCTGGGCACGAACTTCCACCTGTCTACCACGGGGAATTATGGCCCATCTAGGCTTCCGTAGTTGTAGTCCTGCATCTACACCTCGGCCATTTTAGTAGTTCCCAGCATCAAGATAGATATAGATCGATGCCCAAGTCTTATCCAGCACATCGACCAATAATAGGTATAGCCACGAATACCTATATTCATATTTTAATATGTTTATTCATTTTTAATTTCATTTTAATTGTATTTATTGTATTTATTGGAACCATTCAAACTATTCTTCTTTTATATATTTCATCCATGAGTGCTATCGATCATATATTGATTTATATGCCTGCAGTAACGCAACCTGTCCCGTTGCCGTGTACGCGCCAAAACAATATGTATATATAGAACTCTATAGACGAACACCTATTATGCAACTGAGGAAGGATCCGGTCCGGATCCGAAACGCGTCTTGCTTTTCCATTTATTTTAATATGTTATTTTAATCGGAACAAATAAAATTATCTTTCCATTGGAACGAAGTGCGCCCAGGTTTTTGTTTTTAAAACCAACACAGGAGTCTTGAAGAACTCTAGGAATAGAGATCTACCTTTACCATTGTTGTACCGGCGTCCGAACCGAGACGACTCCCACTAAGGCGGCATCAAGTTCCACATACTACCTGATATGCGATCTACATGAGTTGCGCCATCAGCGCAACACAATAAGGTGAGGGCATAATCATTTTATTCACCCACCCATCATCTGGAAGATCCTACACATCGAGCGCCCCTGCGCTCTTTTTTTCTCTCCTTTTTTCTTTCCCTCGACTGCGGGGAGGAGACATTACTGTAGTGAGTGGCGGAGACGCCCCCAACAGGGCAGGACAAGGAAGGGGTAATGAACAAGGATGTCAGCACACACGAGAACTGATGTGTGACTCCTCCCCTGCTAGCCCGTTGATGATTTTAATCCATTCCCAGTCAAGAAAAAGACCCAGAAAGAACAACCGGATACATGTAGGATGGTCAATGACCTCCAAGCTGCCAATGAGTGTACTGAAGCCCAGTGGTCCCTAGCCCAAACTGGCAGCAGGCCCCGGAAGTGACATATTATTCACTGTTATTGATTTGGCAAATGTTTTCCTCTCTGTGCCCCTACATGAAGAATACCAGTATCTATTTGCCTTTACCAGTTCAGTATTCCAGTATACCTGGTGCAGATTCCCACAAGGGCGGTAAAACTCCCCAAGCCAGTACTCCATACTACACGGCCCTACAGGGAGTAGACTGGCAGACTAGCTCCTTACTGGATGTTCTCCTTTTCAGAATGCGGAGGACCTACTGTTTTTGTTTGCCAGGATGCATTTGGCAAAGGATTTGCATTTGGCAAAAGTGTTTCTGATTCCTTTTTCAGATCCAGACAGACCTCAGGACGCATAACCTGAAGCCCGGAGACCACATGGTGGTAAAGAGACCAGAGAGAGAGAGAGTCTGGAGCCTCCCTACGACGGTCCTTTCCAAGTCCTGCCGACCAGTCCCACGTCTGTGAAGCTAGAGGGAAGTCAGCACGCTTCCCACACTTACTATTTGCAAACTTACTTATTCTTCTGACTGACTGTATGCTCAGGGACACCCCAACCATGACTGTATCTATAGGGCTGACCAGGATGCCCCCAGGGTAGGAGACTTTACCTATGGTTGGTGCAACAAGACAATAATCTTCTTTAACATTGACAGCAGAGGTACCCCTGTATTAGCAGTGTCTGATGTGTACTGGATTTGTGGGGATAGGAGAGTCAGGTCAGGCCTAGAGGCAGGGAAGGTGAGTGTGCTGTGATAACACTTGTGCATTCCTTCCTCGTGATCCCCAGGGATACGTTTTATCAGGCACATAAAGAAAAGGTAGAGAATCCCAAGGGATTCTGGAGGACAAGGAGAGAAGCACCTAGATGACAACGTTTATGTAGATACAGTAGGAGCACCAAGGGGGGTCCCAGATGAGTACAAGGCCCACAATCAGATATGGGCAGGTCTAGAGTCCATTATTCCCCAGAGAGCTATGAGCAAAGATGTTGGTTGGGTTAACTGTTTTTATTGTAATCAACAGAGATTGGTGAATTATATCCGAGATGCTTCACAGAACCGCATGGCTTTGGACATGACCCTTGCTGAGAAGGGAGGAGTCTGTAAGATGGTGGGAGTGGCTTGTTACATCCCGGATGACATTGCCCCCTATGGATCCATTACCCATGCACTTGAAGAGATTGAAGGACTGTCCAGGGAACTCAAGAGAAACTCTGGGGTGGATACTTTGTCCTTCACTTTGTAGTTGGCGAATTGGAAGGGTTTCCTTTAAGTGGGGGTGATATTGGGGATTGTGATTTAGCTCTTGTCACTTATTGCGTGTTGTGTGGTCCCCCTTATCAGTCCACCTTGTCCTAGATGGGCGTCCAGGCGGTAAGAACCACGACAGGAGAAGTGCTCGGAGCGGAGGATGATGCTGCCTGTTGGAGAACCAGCCTGATAATAAACCTATGAACTATGGCAGTGATGGTGAACCTTTTAGAGCCTGAGTGCCCAAACTTCAACCAAAATCCACTTATTTATTGCAAAGTGCCAGCGCAGCAATTTAACCAGTAATTTATTTCTCCATGTTCTTTGACAACTTTCAATCGTTCAGCCTTGTAAAGACACCAATGCAGTTGAAAGGAGGAGGGCAAATTCCCCTATCATGTTAGGGAGATTCTGTAGGAAGATTCTTTGAGTCCTGTCTGGTGAACTTCATGCTGGGGTGATGGCCTGGGTGCCCACAGAGAGGGCTCCGAGTGCCGCCTCTGGCACCAGTGCCATAGGTTCACCACCACTGACCTATGGGAACTCAGTGATGTGATTTCAGTGTGCAGGCCTGTAACCCCTGAGTGACTGGCCTCTGGGGGATCTGGTGAAGAGTTAACAAGTTCAGCAGGTACGGGCTTAGCCTACCTGTGGGTACCTGGAGCTTGAGGAGGTCGCTCAGGATGGAGTTACAGGCCAGCAAAGCTCAAAGGGGGGAATTGTTAAGGAGATTGCACTGGTTTCGGACGCCATCTTGACTACTGTCCGCCATCTTAGATACAGCGGCCATGTTCCCTGACCATTGTCAAGTTAATGTCATGATTCAAACTTCATTTTATGTAACCTGTTTGCTTGCCTGTCAGCTAATACCCTTTGACATGTAATGAGAAGCCAGTCTGTCCTCGATGCTGCATGATATTAGGATTCTGGAGCCACTTATCTTCTTCTTCTCAGCATTAGTATAAACAATATCTGTGTACAAGGTCTCTGAGAACTGAGCACAATTAATTAACTTTTTTTCCCAGAATGTGCTGATGACCAATAGTTTTGGAGTATACTATTCACGCCCCTTTGATGACTCTTCTGTCTGTGATATTATGCATTTTGAGATATTAAACGGGAGAAGATCTTGACATACACTAAGAGACTGACGTGTCTTAGTTTTGTGTTGAAGTTCCTGGTAACAGGACAACTATGAAATGGTTAATTAGGACTCACCTTACAAAAGTCAAGAGGGCTGTTGGGGCCCTGCATAAAAATCCCTATCAGCGGGCACACGGAAGTGCCGGGGAGAGGAGGAGGGGGTGAGCCCCACCCCTCACCATAGGAATATATGGCGCATGGCGCCGTATTCTGGAGAAAGATAGGACATGTCTTATCTTTCTATGGGGCACTGAGCAGTACGGTGCGGGACGTGTGCGGCACCTTACCGCTCCCGTAGGGCACCGTGCGCCCATTGCGGTCTATGGGGTATGTATATCGGCTGTATATACGTTCCCCCATGCGGCAGTGTCAATGTAGCCTACAGTAAATGGTCTTTGAGAATTGGGAGATTATCTCATTGTGAGCATTCATCACAGAGTATTTCAGATGCAGTCATCCCAGTTAGGTTTATTTTTCTTTTTTGCAGATACAGGCAGTCACCGGGTTACATACAAGATAGGTTCTGTAGGTTTGTTCTTAAGTTGAGTTTGTATGTAAGTCGGACCTGTATACTTTATTATTGTAACCCCAGTCAAAAATTTTTTGGCCTCTGTGACAATTGGATTTTAAAAATGTTGGGTTGTCATAAGAACCAGGATTAACAATAAATCTTAATTACAGACACCGTTTATAACTGTTATAGCTGATTCTTGCAGCCCAGGGCTAAAGTACAGTAAATTACCATGATCCAGAGGTCCGTTTGTAACTAGGGGTCGTATGTAAGTCAGGTTTTCTTAAGTAGGGGACCGCCTGTATTTGATTTTTATATGTAAATGTAGAAAGTTGCTTAACATTTCAGCATTTTATTAATACTTTTTAATTTTATTAACTTTACCCTTATATTTATTTTGACTTTCTTTAGCAGACGTGAACTTGTGATCACTTGATACTATACACAAATCCCAAATTGACAATAACATTTTTTTTGGCACAAAGATCTACCTGATCCTAATTCATCCAACATATTCATAAGCGCTCCTGACAGCCCTTTATCCCAGTGACCAGTCATTTTAGAGAAAATTCAGTTTTTATCTTCATGCACATTAACTTCTAAGCGCACCAGAGGTTGGAGTGAACCCATTGGGGGTCATTTACTAAGGGCCCCGCTTCGTGTTTTCCCGCATTTGCGCCGATTTTCCCTGAATTGCCTGAATTTTGGTGCACGCGACGGAAATCGGGGGCGTGGTCGAATGAAAACCCAACGGATTCGGAAAAACCGCCGCATTTAAAAAAAAAAATTGGTCGCACGAGCCATACTTACATGCACCAGGAAGAGATCAGTGAACTCTGATGCAACTCGGCGGACCTCGGCACAGCAGCGACACCTGGTGGACATCGGGCGCAGGACCTTCATGAATTGCCGGAAGACCCGAACGCTCGTCGGAGAAGCTGCCACTGGAACGCGAATGGATCAGGTAAGTAAATGTGCCCCATTATCTTAAACAACTCTTAATATTTTTTTTAAGGGATGTCAATCATTTTGCGGAGGGGTGGAGCTAGATTTTACCGGGCAACATATAAAGAAAAAACAGGTGCAGCAGCAGTTATGGTCCCGCCCCTGGTGCTCCAAATAGCTTATTTGCATAAAAAAAAAAAATACATTTTCTCAAAATAGCAAATTACGTGGAAACAGTTAGGAACTATCTGGAAAGCGTATAAGCTGTCGTAGACAATGCTGTATTTACTTGTTGGGTGATTTGGGACCTGCTTGACCCCCTTTAACTATTGTCAGTATAGTGATGTTCTCTTGCCCCGTGCCTAAGAGGCAATTATTTGGTGTAACATTGGTGGTAATGCTGTTATGTTGAGGTTTTTGCAATGGCTCGCAGTTTCCTGATGATGTGTCAGCATCGGACTACGGCTGCTGCGTCACAGGTGGAGTTTTGCTCCAGTGTTTCAGTCCCACGTACTGTGCAGCGGTCACACAATCCAGCGCTGAGATGTCCCGTTCTGTATTAACACTTTATTATCCAGCAGCTGTAACTTCACAGAAATGTGATCTCGCCAAACAGGACGAAGCAGAATATCTTCTATATTATTAGTTTTTGTCTGGGAGCAGTTCTGATATCTGAAACCTTATAATAATCCTTGTGAGGAAAGAGCCGGCGGGGATTAGGAACAATGAGATGTAATATATGACCTGCACATCTTCTATTAGAACATGAATAAGAACATGTCAGGAAAGTGCTGCACTAGTAGTCCTTAACCCTTTTCGAGGCCAAAGGTCCCTGGTAAGTCCTGAATGTCGAGGTCAATTTTTGCAGTTGCATAATGTGAAAAATGATGCTATTTTCCCATTAAAGTTTTGTAATGTAGTTGTTGGAAGACAAAATATGGTAAAAATAACAACATCAATCCTTGACGTTTTCCTAGGCTCAGCTACAGATGCAGAGGGTGCATGTACTCCTGCAAACTGTCAGCTCTATCTCCCTGCAGCTCCTTCTATATTCTGCCTTCAGCTGGTGGGGGGTAGACTGAAAATGCCTAAATCTCCTGCACCTTGGTACCTAGAAAACTATTCTGGTGTCATTTTAAATAGGAGAATCTCTCCTTTAATATCGCACCAGGATTGAGTTTCTAGGTGCCACAAAGCTAGAGATATCTGCAGATAAATTTACAGTCAGGAATGGGATGTATACAAGAAGCAAACTCCTGACTGTAACTTTAATATCTCCAGTTCTGTGGTACCTAGAAACAAAATGCTTGAGTAATATTAAAGGGGATATTCTTCTCTTTTAAAGGGCACAGGGTTTGTGTTTCCACAGTTTAGAAAATACAGCCATTTATTGTGTGCCCTGGGTATGTCGTCTATACACATGCTGGCACTTTATATATAAAGATTATTATTATTATTTGCATGGGACGTATGAAAGTTGTGAAAAGGTTAAAGGGATCCTAACTAAACATATTGCCTTGTGGGTGAAGTTTCCTGAATTATGAGTGGACAAAGAGAAAACAAAACAGATAAAAAACAGAACAAAAACTTTATAACTTTATTAATAATAATTTTGTTTACAAAAATAGCAATAAAAAGGCAAAATTGACAATTAAGCCAGATACTCGTTAAAGATGCTTATATACGTCTAGAGATACAAATCAAATACTATTTAGTTTGTTAAATGAATGGGAGCAGATCTGCAGTAACCTGGTTTGACCACTACACAAGAAAAGGCGCTGTGTGCTTCCTGAGCCATTTTCTGGAGGTGCTGGGTTTTGGACTTCCTCATATATTATATTAAGGACCTATTTTATAAGAATACATTATTATAACTTTTTGGCACGGAAAACCCCTTTAAAAAGAGTCTACCACATCTCTTAGTCAAACTACACTGTCCTATAGGGGCTTAGACATCACCCTATAGTTTAAGTATAATACATAATAAATGAATAGTTGCAATTTACAATGAATAAAATACTGGATGATAAATACTGTACTACATATACAATGAATGAAGGGGATGCACTGCTGTCCTCAGTTTAATAACATCTCTTGCAGTACCACTTCTGGCCAGCAGGTGGCACTGACAGTTAGATGCGGGCAATGAAAGTGCGTTATGTTTTTAGGTTGGCATGATAAGTGCCCCCCTCTGTTGGCACACAATAGAGTAGCTGCCTTAGGGTGTAAAATTACAACCATATGCTACACGATGTAGAAGATTAACACTGACAGTAAAGGAAACATTGAAGAATGAAACATTGAGGTCACATTTCTATTTCTGCGATATCTGAGATCTCTTTCATCAGGCGGCAGAATGATGGCCGATGCTCCGGGCTCTGTGGAGAAATGTAGAAAAGGAGTTAGTCCGAGTGCTGCTGAACAGTGTAACAGCCTGTGAATCTGCAACACAGTGGGGCTCTGTTAACAGCCCTTCTGACTCATTAGCATAATTTGAAAAGTTGATTTTAGAAGGAAGGAGGCCCTGGTTTATAAGAAGATTACAGCAGTCAGTGGCTGGATCTATAAGTAAGTCCATGGTTTATCATGCTGAATTTTGATGGTAGATTTCCTTTAATTCCTAATGTGTGGGTGGCAACAATCACACTTTATTATGTATCCCTGCTGGTCTGAAGATATCACTGATTATTCTTCCACCTCTTATTAGGACAGATTAGGGAATTAGTTTATAAGTTTCTGCTAGTATTATGTCAGCTTTGGCTAATGTGCATACAATTGTCCCATTAGACGTACCTAGAAGACTCCATAAGGCAGCTCTCCAAGCCATGAACAAATTGAAAGAAATACTTAAAGGAATTTTCCATGAATATGAAAAACACCCAGCAGGGGCATAACTAGGAGAGGCAGGACCCCATAGCAGACTTCGGAAAGTGGCCCATTTACCCTTTCCAATATTATACCCATTTACTTAGGGCCGTGCGCCCGTTTTCTGTCGGACTTTGGTTTCTTGCTTGTTCTTTCTAGAGCAAACTGCTTGCACAGGTATTTTAGAAGCCCGCTCTAAATTCTGCACTGAAGAGGGCGCTCCGGTGCTCAATCGGACCATGCGCCAGTTTTAAAAGTCAAAACCAGAAGTAATGGAGCAATGCGGAAACTGGGAAGCAGAGTGGGGCGCAGCTATCAGGTCTTAAATTCCCATAGAGCCCATGTAGAGAGTAGTGATAGCACCCGCTCAACAGCTAAGCACTGTGGGTAAGATACAACTAAAACCCTACTGCTTATTAACCTCTTAGATACCTAATTCAGTACTGACCTTGGCATCTGAGGAGTACTTCACATTTGTTTCACTGTACGACAATACATTAAAAGTTATGGCGGAAATTTTGGGGTATAATGTAAGGGGAAGGGAGAATGCCAAATATCAGGAACTTCTGGCACCCACTACACTAGGTACTACAGGCTCCAGGTGATAAAATACTTTCATGTACTTACCTCCTGCCAGCAGCTGTTCATGAACTGGTACACTTTCTCCGATGCCAGTTTGGGTTTGAAGAGTCTCAAGCCATTTGATATTTCTTCGACTGCATCGGAGTTGCTTAGGTGTTCAAATGGTGTCTTGCCCTCGCTGAACACCTCCCAAACCAGGACGCCTGCCCAGCACAGAATATACATCATACAGTCATAAAATTGTCATATTTGTCCCCATTGTGTATATATGAGGTACAGATCTGATAAAAACATACCATAAGACCACACGTCAGACCTGCTACTGTAGCGTCCATATCGGAAAACCTCCGGGGCTGACCATTTCACTGGAAATTTAGTGCCGGATGAACTGGTGTACTGGTCATCAATGACAAACCTAAAAAAAATAATAACATTACTTCCCTCCCTATCTGTATGAGCACTGAACATGGGAGAAGGTACTGGTTCTGCACTGGACATCCTTGGTGTCTGTCCCCCAATACCAAATAAACTGGTTGGAGCAGGGACTTACCTCTGTCTCTTACCTCTTCCCTCATGCATGCATACCTCCCAACCGTCCCGTTTTGGGCGGGACAGTCCCGTTTTTTAACCCTTGTCCCGCCTGCACGGACCGTTAAGTGAAAGTCCCGGTTTTTTTGCGGTTTCACGGATTTTTCCGTTTTGTCCCGCCCCCGAGTCCCGCCCCCCCCCCGAGTCCCGCCCCCGAGTCCCGCCCCCGTCCTGCTCAGGATACAGAGAAGCCAGGGGGCGGGGTACAGCGTCCTCCTCCTCTCCAGCTCCCGGGCTGTCTGCTGCAGAGCCGGCACCTCCCCCATCCCCTCCCCTGGGAGGCAGAGCCCTCCCTGTCCTCAGGCTGCCACTTGCAGGCACATGGATGGATGGATGGATGGAGCAGTGCAGAGTGTCATGTTCTCTGCACTGCCCCTGCACAGCAGCCCCAGGGGATCATCCTCCGTGCAGGCAGGAACTCTCCAGCACTGCTACATCAATGGCTCCCTGCCCCCACCTCCTCCTGCTCCTCACTGAAGTTCGTCTGATGAAGCAGAGCCGAGTGTGTGCAGCTGCTGCAGTGTGATAACAGGTACTCTACAGTGACTGCAGGCAGCAGCTAAAGGGTTAAACACTTTCCTCCATAGACCCCCTGCCCCCATCCCTAACCCCCCCAGTGCCCTTCTATTCTGCTTTTATTGTACCATATACTTAATCCCTTAACCCCTTAAAGACGCAGGGTTTTTCTCTCATTTCTCGCTCTCCAACTTCAAAAATCCATAACTTTTTCATTTTTACGTGTACAGAGCTGTGTGAGGGCTTATTTTGTGCGTAACAAATTTTACTTTCCCGTAATGTTATTTATTTTAACATGCCGTGTACTGCGAAGCTGCAAAAAATTCCAAATGTGGAAAAATTTTTTTAAAAAACCGCACATGTCACGTTCTTGTGGGCTCAGTTTTTTCGACTTTGACTGTGCACTCAAAATAACACCTCAGCTTTATTCTTTGGTTTGGTGCGATCGCGGTGATACCGGATTTATAGGTTTTATTGTGTTTTAATACATTTTCAAAAATTAAACGCATGTGTGCAAAAAAAAAAAAAAAAAATTTTTGCCATCTTCTGACGCTAATAACTTTTTCATATTTCGGTGCATGGAGCTGGGGGTGGGGTCATTTTTGGCGAAATGAGCCGACGTTTTCATTGCTACCATTTTGAGGTCTGTGTGACATTTTGATCATTTTTAATTTCATTTTTTATGTGATGTAAAAAGGTGTAAAAGTCGCATTTCGGACATTTGGGCGCCATTTCCCGCCTCGGAGGTCACCGCCGCCCGTAACCGTTTTTATATTTTGATAGATCGGGCATTTTGGGACGCGGCGATACCTAATATGTCTGTGATCTTTACTGTTTATTATGTTTTATATCCGTTCTAGGGAAAGGGAGGTGATTAGAATTTTTAATATTTTATAAATTTTTTTTATTTTTAAAACCTGTTTTTTCTTTTTTTTCCACTATTTCTTAGACCATCTACGGTACATTAACCCTAGATGGTCAGATCGCTCCTACCATATACTGCAATACTTCTGGCTCATTGTAACGAACCTGCAGAAGCCATGTAGCCTCGTGTCAAAAGAAGACCCAAGGCTACCACGGCAAACGATCGCCGCCCCCGATGACGTTCGGGGGCACAGCGATCGTAAAAAAGACTTTGCCGGCGACAATGACCGACTGCGGTTATTAGCGGTGGGGGTTTTCTGCAACATGCAAAACCCCCCACCTTGTATGAAGAGGACTCAGCCCGTGAGCGCTCTTCATACACTCCTTATACTCTCTGCGTCGTAGAGCTACGGCGCAGAGCGTTAAGGGGTTAAAGGGGTTTTCCCACAAATACAAGTTAGGCCCTATCCATAGGACAGGGCTTAACCTGCTGATGTGTGGGGGTTTCAGTGATGTGACCCCCATAGATCATGAAAACAAGGGGTCTGTTGGGGTCCACATAAGGTCCATGTCATCGCTCTATGACGGTAATGGAGCAGAATGGTCATACACGGCCGCCTGCTCCATTACTCTGACGGAACAATTTTTGCGTTTCCATATTTCACTCCCCACTTTCAAAAATCAATAACTTTTTTATTTTTCCACGTACAGAGCTGTGTGCGGCCTGTTTCTGCGTAACAAATTATACTTCCTAGTGACAGTATTAAATATTCCAGGCCCTGTACTGGGAAGCGGGAAGGAAAATATCAAATGTGTTTTTTATGGCTTTCACTGCGCGCTCAATAGGACTCCTCCCCTTTACTGCGCTCCATAGGACCCCTCCCCTTTACTGCGCTCCATAGGACCCCTCCCCTTTACTGCGCTCCATAGGACCCCTCCCCTTTACTGCGCTCCATAGGACCCCTCCCCTTTACTGCGCTCCATAGGACCCCTCCCCTTTACTGCGCTCCATAGGACCCCTCCCCTTTACTGCGCTCCATAGGACCCCTCCCCTTTACTGCGACAACGAGCATGTCCCCCCCCTAGACAACGAGGATTTCCCCCCCCTAGACAACGAGCATTTCCCCCTGCTAGACAACGAGCATGTCTCCCCCTGACCCCTAGACAACGAGCATGTCCCCCCCCAAGACAACGAGCATGCCCCCCCCCCCTAGACAACGAGCATGTCCCCCCCCCCAGACAACGAGCATTCCCCCCCCTAGACAACGAGCATGTCTCCCCCCGACTCCTAGACAACGAGCATGTCCCCCCCCTAGACAACTAGCATTTCCCCCCCCCCCTAGACAACGAGCATGTCTACCCCTGACCCCTAGACAACGAGCATGTCCTCCCCTGTGGCTGCGTGCCCTTTTTTGTGTGTTTGTGTTATTTTTGTCTTCCAGGACCGTGCCTGCTGTGGACTGCTTCGGATTCGAAGGATTACGTCTATGACCGACATTTCTAACAAATAAAATGGTCAACGAGGGTGTGTCTGCGTCTTTTGTTCAATAAAATTTTCTGAAAACGGTGTGATTATTTATTTTTTTGCGACACTCTTCATAGTTTGCCGTAGTAGTGGTGCCGGCTAGGTGACGGTGCTCATTACTAAGGGCTGGCCTTAGTGTTTGCCTTAATTTTTTTGGCAAATTTACACTAACGCCCATACCATTACCCCGGTACCCACCGCCACCAGGGGTGCCGGGAAGAGCCGGGTACAAACCAGTACCTGACCGTCTATAGATGGTCAGGTGTTGGGGCGGCTGCAGGCTGTTATTGTTGCGCTGGGATAGCCCCCTAACAGTGGCCTATCCCAGCTCAGTAATAGCAGGCTGCTGCTGCTTTTTTGCATCTGGCTGATTTGAACAATAGGGGGCACCCCATGCCGTTTTTCCCCCCCATTTTTTTGTAAAAATGGGGGAAACAGCCTGGGAGCCCCCTTTAAAGGGGGGACCCCACGCATATTTTTGTCAAAAATTTGAAGAAAAAACGGCATGGGGTGCCCCCTATTTTTCAAATCAGCCTGATACAAAAAAGCAGCAGCAGCCGCCATTACTGAGCTGGGATAGGCCACTGTTAGGGGGCTATTCCAGCGCAACAATAACAGCCTGCAGCCGCCCCACTACCTGACCATCTATAGACGGTCAGGTACTGGTTTGTACCCGGCTCTTCCCGGCACCCCTGGTGGCGGTGGGTACCGGGGTAATGGTATGGGCGTTAGTGTGAATTTGCCAAAAAAATTAAGGCAAACACTAAGGCCAGCCCTTAGTAATGAGCACCGTCACCTAGCCGGCACCACTACTACGGCAAACTATGAAGAGTGTCGCAAAAAAATAAATAATCACACCGTTTTCAGAAAATTTTATTGAACAAAAAACGCAGACACACCCTCGTTGACCATTTTATTTGTTAGAACTGTCGGTCATCGATGTAATCCTTCGAATCGGAAGCAGTCCACAGCAGGCACGGTCCTGGAAGACAAAAATAACACAAACACACAAAAAAGGGCACGCAGCCACAGGGGGGGACAGGCTCGTTGTCTAGGTGGGGGACATGCTCGTTGTCTAGGGGGGGGGGACATGCTCGTTGTCTAGGGGGGGACATGGTCGTTGTCTAGGTGGGGGTACATTCTCGTTGTCTAGGTGGGGGTACATGCTCGTTGTCTAGGGGGGGGTACATGCTCGTTGTCTAGGGGGGGGCATGCTCGTTGTCTAGGGGACATGCTCGTTGTCTAGGGGGGGCATGCTTGTTGTCTAGGGGGGGCATGCTCGTTGTCTGGGGGGGACATGCTCGTTGTCTAGGGGGGGGCATGCTCGTTGTCTGGGGGCGGACATGCCCGTTGTCTGGGGGGGACATGCTCGTTGTCTGGGGGGGACATGCTCGTTGTCTAGGGGGGGGCATGCTCGTTGTCTGGGGGCGGACATGCCCGTTGTCTGGGGGGGACATGCTCGTTGTCTAGGGGGGGACATGCTCGTTGTCTAGGGGAGGACATGCTCGTTGTCTGGGGGGGGCATGCTCGTTGTCTAGGGGAGGACATGCTCGTTGTCTAGGAGGGCATGCTCGTTGTCTAGGGGGAGTGGAATATGCCCCCCAATTATATACATAAATATACATTGGTGCCAGTGGATGCGTTGAAGGTATGAGCAGTGGCGTGGCCAGGGGGTGTGGTTAGGGGGCGTGGCTAGGGTGTGGCTTCTGTGGGTAAAAAAATCGCCGCGGCGCGCTTCGCGCGCCGCCATTTTGTCCCTCTTTCTCCTCCACAAAAGTTGGGAGGTATGTGCATGCATGATGTTTCTGGAACACTTACTCATAGATCCAGGTACTTATATTTGTTATCCATGGCCTCCTTCCTTCTAAAATCAAGTTTTAAAATTATGCAAATGAGCCATGCAGGCTTTACCAGAGCCTCTCAGTGCTGTAGGTCCACATGCTCTTACACCTCTCCCCACTGTGTGCTGACACTTTCTCTGCTGCAGTGAGATTACATCAGGCAGAGGGAGAGGGAAGTGCTGAAGGAGCAGTGTAACAGCCTGTGAAGCTGCAGCATAGAGAAGCTCTTTTATCACCCCTCAAAGCATGTCTGGCTCATGGGCATAATGTTTAAAAGTTGATTTTAGAAGAAAGGAGGCTATGTAAAACAAATATAAGAAGATTAATACAGGAGTTGATCCAAAACAGAGATGACTAGTAACTGGGATACTTGCATGTCCTCTGTGTTCTGTATCCACTCCTGTTTTTGGCTATCAATCCCAAAGCTTTTCATTCCTTCTGACAGATGAAATGAAGGGGAAAACCAAACATAGTGGCAACGTCATAGAGTGGTGGAGGGTGAAAAAAGCATTATGGAAATCACAGGGTGTTCCAGGGAGACATCGGTCAGTTGGCAGCAGCATGAGTAGGCCAGAGTGGCACAATGACAAGATATGAAGGTGGCAGCAACATTGTAGGCCACAGAGTGGCAGAAAGACAAGGTGTGTAGGTGACAGCAACGTGGTAAGCCACATAGTGGCACAATGACAGAGTGTGGAGGTGGCGGCAGCAGGAGGTCTGAGAGAGACACAATCACAGTTTGTGTAGGTGGGCGGCAGCAGTAGCAGCAGCATGAGGCCAGAGAGTGGCACAATGACAAATTCTGGTGGTGGCACCAAAATGGTAGGCCATAGTGTGGCACGATGACAGAATGGACTTTGAGCAAAAATCACTCCATCAACTATGTGGATTTGACACAGATTTCTACTGATATCAACTTTAGCTACAAAAAAAAGAGTTGAAATTTGAGGTATACAGATCCCCCAAAACGGACACCATGAGCAAAAATCATGCCATCGGCTACTGACACTGGACGCTAGAGATAGCACATGCAGTGTGAAATGACGAGATTGCAAATGGCTGCCTCTGACATCACATAAGCCTGCCGGTCGCTGATTGGCTTACATGTCTGCACATGTGATCATGGGTGTTCCTTTCTTCTTCCCAGAGTTCTCTCCCCCATGTAACATGTTTTGCTCAAGCCGATTTTGCTAATAAAGTGGGAAAAAAAATTAGTTCCAACGAATCACCGTAAACTTTGGATTCGTGCAGAACAGAAGTTTTCCTGAAATTGTAAACGAATTGCAATTTGTTAGAATCGATTCACCCATCTCTAGTACATCTCACAGTACCTGGATCCTTAAGTAAGTGTCCCTGGTTTATCATGATAGATTTTGATGCTAGATTTCCTTTTAAGTTTTATAATACAAAGCGATACAAAGAAAATATTGAATACAACTGAAAATATTGCAGTTTTTCCAGTATGAACAGAAAGCACCTAAGTATAGGGGCTCATTTATTTAGGGTGGCACTGCTCATTTTCGTTGGAATGTTCGCCTTTTCGGGGATTGCACGGCTTGCACAGGTATTTAACTAATGTCTGCGCTGGGATTTTGGTGCACGCGATCCTTTTTTGGCACAGCTGCGCTGGCTTCCATTCAACACATATTGGGGGGCGTACCGTCGGACGTTCCGACTGATTCGGACTGAGCGCGAGATTTAACCCCCCCCCCTTACGTCCCACACACCATATACCCCCCTTTTGATCGCTCTCCTGCCGAACTACCTCCTTTAGGTAGCCTAAGGTGACTGCAACCTTAGGTCCCCTTTAAGGTAGCCCCACCACCACCTTGCAGTGAAACCTACATGTGTCTGGATTACACAGATATAGGTACCATCCATTGAGCCACTGATAATGGATCTAAGGATGGGTCATTAACAGGGGCGTAACTACAGGAGTAGCAGCCATAGCAGTTGCTATGGGGCCCACAGGGTCAGGGGGCCCCAGCATCAGTAGCATTGGTTTAGTTACACCCATGGTCATTAGTATCTAACATTTGTACACCACCCATTAAAACACTTCTCCATTACCTGGTCATGCCAAAATCTGACACTTTAACAACCAATGATTCTCCGACCAGACAGTTACGTGCAGCCTGCAGACACAAGATAAGAGATATTTCTGATTTAATACATGGATTCACTGGAAGACGGATCACCTTTCATAATATCCTTCAAGAATCACATTGGAACCTTCAAAGTTTAGAATTCCAAACCTGCCAACATATAAATCCCATCCATCCCTCTGTGTATTCACACTAATGGCACATACCAGGTCGCGGTGTATGAAGTTAGAGCACTCCAGATACTCCATCCCTTCACAGACGTCCTGGCACATGCCCAGTGCTGTACCCCGCGTCAAAGTGCCCCGATTCCTGCGCAGGAATTCATTCAGGCTGCCATGTTCCATAAACTCAAATACAAGAAAGATGGGAACTTGTTGGGTGCAAACGCCCAGAAGCTGCACTAGTTTGGGATGGGAAATTTTCCTACAGAAGAAGATACAATAAATCACCTTCCTGCTTTATACTGCAGCGCTGCCTGTTCACATTAGCTGCTATACATAAACACAAATACACGAGATATCACTACATGGAAAACATATTTTACACAACATTGGATGACAGATTAAAAGTAGATTTTCTTGTACAAATTTTGTTTCTTAAAAACTTATAAATATATTCAACATAAACATCAAATGCGAGTTATGTTGAATGTAAGTGATATATATCATAACAGGCCATGCAGTATACCTCCTACCCCGGGGCGTAACTACAGGGGTAACAGCCAGAGCAGCTGCTATGGGTCCTGCAGTGTCAGGGGACCCCGGTATCTGGGGTAACGTATTTGTGTGCTGTGCATATACTGTATATCTGTATATGCTTGATTTCTGTATATTGTATTGTATGTATACATGTATTTTCTGCATGTGTGTGCTGTGTATGTACTATATGTGTGTACATGTGCAACACCCCTGCCAATGCATAGGCAGGCTGGTAGTTGTGAAATAGCACCCTCTCCAGGTCAGGTGCTGTTAGGGAGATTGATCACCTCTCTAGGAAGTACCTAGAATCTGAGATATTACTAAGGGTCCCGTGGCAGCATTTCCGTTGAGTTTTCCGACCTTTTCGGGGATTGCGCCACCGGGACAGGCATTTAAAAGGGGATTGTGTCGCACGCGATCGGTTGTGTTGCAATCGCACTGGCTTTCAAGCAAAATAAATCGGAGAACGGGTCGTCGGACGATTCGACGGATTCGGACAAACTGCGGGATTTAACTTTAAAATTGTGTCGCAATCCTAGCACTTACATACACCGGCAGGAAGATGGTGAACTGCGGCAGACCTGATCGTGGAAGTGACACATGCAGGAAATCAGGCGCACAATCTTTGTGAGTTGCAGTGGAGTGCATGATCGTCGGACACTTGGGAACTCGGGAACTCCTGTGGCTGGGTAAGTAAATGTGCCCCACAGTGTAATTGCAGCTGTAGCTACTGCCTGGCAAGGCAACAGTTAATTAGTATATGTAAGTATCCAATGATGTGTCTGTTATGCAAGCTGGAAGGTGATTGGAGAGGTGCTACCACCTGACCAAGGGAGTATAAATACTCCTTCTGTGTGGAAGCACAGGGTCTGGGTCCAGTCAGAGTGAGCAGCACATCTTCAGTGCTGCCACAGCCATTAATCCTAGGAACTTCTAGTGCCTCAGGCCCTACTGCCTGGCACCCAGGGCAAGTCCGGAGACTTATGCCCAGAACTGCAGATTCCACCACTCGGACTCCATCCGCACCATCCCAGCCTGCATCTACTATCAGGCTGTGTGTACCTTTCCTGCAGACCGGCTCTCATGACCTTCCCAGCATAAAAAATCTGATGTTATCGTTTGGCTGGTGTCTGTTGTTCAATAAAGAACTGTAAGTTGATTTGCACAACGTTGCCTCCGTCTGATCCCTGGATACGGGTGTCACCACCACGGGCTCCCCATCCATTACCCAGGGACTCATCCTGCAGACACTCAGGGGTTGCCCCAGGAAGAAACCAGTACATCATCCTCTCCGTCCATATTTCTAGCACACACCACCGGCTGGAGACCTGCCAGACTGTAAGGTCACGGTGCTTGGTCCCCCATACCAAGCACCGTGACCACAGCGTGCCCAAGGCCGCAATCACCAGCCACTCCAGTATTCTGGGCCCTGCTGCCTCCAGGCCCCAAGAAAAGGCCAGGCCCCGGTGGGGTATGTTGCACATGCTTGATGTTTGTATATGGTATTGTATGTATACATGTATTTACTGTATGTGTGTGTATGTGATGTGTATATGCTATATGTCTGTATGTATAATGCATTAGTGTATATGGTGCTGTATGTATATATGTTGTGTATATACTGTGTGTAATTAAAACTTTCATGTGTGTACAAATATGTATAATGTTTTAAAGGGGAAGGGGGGCCCCATTTAGAAATCTTCTATGAGACCCTGTTATGCCCCTGCTCCTACCATATGTGTTCCTTACATTAACACTTGCGCTTCCTCCACAAAGTCATCCTCAGACATCATTCCTTCCCGGATCATCTTTACCGCCACTTTTCTTGTGCCTTGCCATGATGCCAATTTGACCACACCAAACTGGCCGCTGCCAACCTCCTGAATAAAAGTGAAGTGCGTGGGGTCAATTTCCCATTTTCCTAAGGAAAGAACAAGATGTTTGGTTTAACCTTTGCTGCAGAGCTTTGGTTAACCCCCAATAGTGGTACCTACAAACATCCCGCCATCCAATAGGCGTGAAAGGAGCACAGGTCCATCCTGCTCTCTAGTCATATGGAGAACTTTTGAGCCCTGGTGGTCCCGGTGATAGGAACACTAGAAATCAGACACTTATCCCATAGCAATATGTTGTAATTTGTGGTGCCACAATGGTCTCACCATAGCTAAGTCCTGCTGTTATGGGGGTCGTCTCCTTCCAGCTACACACCGGATGCCTCAACCTTGTTACCAGACCTGCACAAAGGACAAAGCCAAAAAAAGTTCCTAAGATACATCAGGCTCTCACTTATCCATCCTAGGGCAGTAGTTTAGCCATAACCTCATTCTCCATTTCCCTCTGATACTTACCCCCACCATTGTGTTGGTGGTAATTAATGAGCTCTGGGATGGTGGTGAAAACAATCTTCTCGGCTAAGTAATATCTAGGAGGGGTATCGCTTGTCTGCCGGATATGATAATGTTTCACTTTGTGAATGCCGTCCCTGTGCAGAAAAGTTCAATATGAGACTTACATGGGACTGAGCTGCAGTACCAAATACATACTACATACAAGGGTGGTGCTGTTTTCACCTTTTTTTTTTTTTTACCTTGGCACAGATACCAATCTGCAGTGTTATAGCTGCAATATATAAATGGAAAAAAAATAAAAATTCTGGGTGGGGCCCATGTTTTTGCAACCACCAAGATATGTGCCTGACTACAGGGAGCCATGTACCAGACAAATATGCCATTAATAAGACTATAAGGATAACTTCAAAGGTTATTTCTCATGTTTTCACAGGATATGTCATCAATACATGACACATTTGGGTTCTTCTCATATTTTTACAGGATATGTTATTAATACATGACACATTTGGGTTTATTGTTTTTGGGATTTCCAAATACCCTCTATTCAGTGGATAGATGACTAGGGACAACCTCTTTGATGATGGAACTGGATACAGAGGGGCGTAACTACAGCGGTAGCAGCCATAGCAGTCGCTATGGGGCCCACAGTGTCATCTGACCTGACACAATAAAGAATGGAGGATGTGCACCATTATATCTATATTGTACTGCACATTGTGATGTATATATGCAGTATCTGTGATGTGCATATGGTGTCTATATACACTGTATGTGACTATGTTGCACTGTATGTATGTGTATATGCACATGAGTGTATTTATATGTGATTCGCCAGTGTGAGTATACTAATATGTATATTTTTTAAGCGGGAAGGGGGGCCCCATGCAGTAGCCTGCTAGGGGGCCCTGTCTCTCCTAGTTACGCCACTGTCTACATGTATCATTGTGGAATGTGTTAATCCAGTGGTATCCAAACAGTTGCTTTCCAGCTGTTGCAAAATTTCGACTCCCAGCATGCTTTGCAGCTTGTCATGTAGTTTTGCTACCCTAGAGAGCTTAGGGTTACAAACTGAGTCGTAAACATGGACAGGTTACCCCAATGATTTGGTGAAGATGGATACGGTATACATCCCCGGCTGTCTTGAATCCCGGACCATGAATGCCCCTTCCTTGCCCTGTACAGAAACGAAAGAAAAGCACATAATATGAAGAATTTCTGAATACGAACACAGCCCCCGTGTAGAGTCTAGCACAACGTGTGCCTAAAATCCAGACACGTCATCCATTAAAATTCATGCTAAAAATACTGCAGTGAAAATGTATCCGTGCCATCAAATTAGCATCAATTCTGCTACTATAGAGCCAGCGAAATCCGGTCACAGGGCGCCAAATACTTATACAAAGGAATTGATTGAAAACCGGACAAAATCCACATCTAACATAAGGAGTAGGGAAGAAGCTAAAGGATTCCATCTATTGATAGATCAGGTTTTTTAAAGAGGATTTACAAAAGTAATAGCAGGATTTGGACTGTACCAATAGTGGTATACAGGCGGTCCCAGGGTTATGTACAAGATAGGTTCCATAGGTTTGTTCTTAAGTTAAATTTGTATGTAAGTCGAAACTGTATACTTTGTAATTGTAGATCCAGGCAAAATTTTTTTTTGCCCCAGTGACAATTCGAGTTTCAAAATTTTTTGGACCAAGGATTATCAATAAATCTTCATTACAGACACCTTACAGCTGATCATTACCGTCTGGGACTATAGTAAAGCATCCAGAGAGGTCACCAGAGGTCACAGTGGGCAGAGGGTTCCGTCTTTAACTAGGGGTCGTCTGTAAGTCGGGTGTCCTTAAGTAGGGGACCGCCTGTACTTGGCACTACACCTAGAATGATGATCCACCAGTAGTATAGATTATTAAATCTTATGATAACGAGTCCTGGATGGACAACCACAGGTCCTTTGTAGTTAGAGGGTGGTCCTCATCACACATAGTGAGCCCCAAGTCCGTAAGTCTGAAACTGAATTCCACAAGGTATTTTGATATCAATTCTTCTGGTCTCTATATGAACACACACCAATAAAGGGTTTCCTCAATTGGAATAATCCCGCAGTCAGAACCCCAGCAATCACAAAATCGGGAGAATAGCAAGTTTCCAAATTGAGCCTGATCCATTTACTTCCCTGGGGCAGTAAGAAAAAGACTGTTTTTGTCCCACTGCCCCATAGAAGCGAAAGTGCCTGCCAAGCAAGACCACCATTAACATGCAGGCTTCTCCCGTAATCTATAGTGGTCCCAGTAGTCAGATCCCTAAAAATCAGACACTTTTCCCTATTCCTATTTTTAAAGGATTTTTCCACTGAAAAAAAACTGATGACACAAAGGCTGCAAAAACAGACTGCAGGTGTGTTTTTTGTGGCTCCAGAAAAGCAGCGACCATAATGTATAACAATTGTAAAAGCAAATAAATAAAATTCTATTCTTCAGGAGTCCCCTGTTTCCCCATTCTGGCTGATACCTGGTCCCCCGTGCACTTCCTGATGGGGGGGGGGGGCATAGATATCACCATCCAAACAGTTACAAACTGTAATTGTGACAGCTGCATCATTATGCAGACCCTTTTTTTCTAAAAAAAAATTCTCTTTAAAGGGATTGCATCAGTAGTTAAGACCATATAAAGCTAGTGTTAGGTATGTTCAGTGGTGATATGTGTAATCATATCTTTATGTGTATTGTTAGTAGCAGCAGGATTGTTAAAAATGCATATATATACTCCAGGATTGTAGCTAGACTTGGAGCACTCTGGTGTGTGAGATCTCTTCAATGCCACTCCCAGATACTCCAGCAGCTTCTGGTTACATATAATAGAAGATGGTAGGGGCTGGAGAGCAGTGTGAATGCAGAGATCAAAGAGAAAATCAGTGCTTCAAGTCCAATTACAATCCTAGAACATAGGTCCACTGTCCACAGTCCTGCTGCTACTAATGTGCCAACATACTGTACCTTATCAATGAGAAGCTTTTCCGCCTGGTTCCTGCTAATGTTCTTGTTGTACCACCTTTAAATATACAATGTAAACAAAAATATGCTAGTAAGAGGTAGCAAACAGATAGGAAAGTTATACGACAATAGGGGTCAGACTACACTGTTCTTATGGCAGAGATACATTATTTTGTATAGAACTTATAGGAGACTATTTACCAATATTTTTTTTGTTTTATTTTAGATACCTGAAAAGAATTAATTTTTTTTTTTTTTGTGAAGGTAAATGGAACCTTTGTAGTTGTGATTAAGAAACAAGTCAATTCTAGGAATACGGAAATTATCCCTCAGTTGTGTTCCTCATTTATTACAACAAAAAGTTTCTTTAATGTACAAAAAGTTTGCAGGAAGTGAAAAACGTAGCAGTAAAATAAGATATAAAATAGAAAAATAGATTAATTAAAGGAAATCTACCACCAGGATGAAGGATTGTAAACCAAGCACACTGACATACTGGTATGTGTCCCCTCGAGCTGGATCTGCTCTTCGTTTAGCTTTTTATGGCCTGTTTTTACATAAAAAGGATTTTAAAATTATTCAAATGAGTCTGAGGGGCTCCATGCTCCATAGGTTTTAATGGAGCCCAGAGCCCCCAAGGCTAATTTGCATGATTTTTTTTCTTAAAAAAGAGGGCATTAGAAGCTAAAACAACAGCTGAATCTACCAGGGAAGACTCACACCAGCATGTAAATGTGATTGGTTTACAATACTTGACACCTGGTGGTAGATTTCCTTTAAAAAGTCAAAATTATAATTTTGTTATATTTGGAATGAGATTAATGATAAAGACCTTCTGAATGCCATGAAAAAAACTCTAAATCTCTATATTCTTCCTATGTTCTTCTTTTGCATATTATCTTATGGCAAAAAATCTAACCATATTTGAATAGGTTTTCCAGAACTAAATGACCTGATGTCATCAATGTCAGATTACTCAGCGACCCTCAGTCTGACAGCGACCCCCATATCAGCTGTTTGTAGAAACCAGAGTAATGGTCTCATTACTGTTCACCGCCGCACATTGCATAGTGGTTGTGCTTGGTAATGCACTTATGGGCTACAAACCAAAAACTTCATATACTATCATTATACGGCATGACACAGACATTTGGATATATACTTACTCATAGGTTAGCAGGCTATCTTTACCCTGAGTTGCTAGATAAGTACTTGGGGCATAGCCAACGTGTCTGAAAAAAAATCAGAATATTATATATTATTATGAATTAAAATGTGGACTTTATTCTGCTGTCATAAATACATGATAAGTGCGGGTCCCAGAATCCTGTGAACGGGGCGTCCACTGACCCACTTCCTGCATTCTGGCCGAATGGAAAAATTTACAGCGCATGTGCAGTCACTCTCATTTTTGAGGGAGCACCGAAAATAGCAGAACGTATTGACCCGAAAGGAGAGTTGCTGTGCATGTGGCACTTCAATAGATACAAATGGTGAGTTGCCAGGTTGAAATGAGTGTTTGGCGCGCATGCGCAGTCACTCCCCATTCTGTAGCCAAGTAGAACATCAGCTTACACTGGTTCTTGAGAGGAGACCCATTTATTTATGACATAACCTGTTGAAATGTTACAAAACAAACTCAAGCTGGGAAGATATTATAAGCATATCATAAGTTCTTACCCATTTTTATCTTGTACTTTCCACCAGTGCAGTTCTGAGGTGTCCAGTGGTAGATATTCTTCCCCTCTACGGAGTGCCAGCTCTTGGGAATTTTCTGTCGTATAATCATATAATGCCACTGCCCAGTTTTCTCCTGGATTCTGGAAAAAGAAGATGGTATCCCGTCACTTTAGGGTTAATTTTAAATGGCACTGGGTTTTTGGGACCAGACGCACTAGGGTCAAAATAGCAAACTCTCTAATTCTGGTTTCAAAGAGTAACAGCAAGTCTTAATGCACACAACCGTTAAGGGGGCCGAAAAATTTGTGGCAAGATCACGGCCTCATTGAGGTCTATGTTGTTCTCTGTTTCTCACTGTACCATGATCAGGCCGGGGGCTACTGAGCAAACTATGAAACATGACCTATATTTTGCCAAATTACAGTGGCAGCCAGTCAGGGATGAAAGAGAAAATACTAAACTCTAAAACTCTAGCCTTCCACTAACCCTGCCTGCTTAACTCAGTGTTTCCTAGGCGGTACAGGACAAATACAAAGAAGGCAAAGTGTGAACATAAAAACAAAAAAAAATCACACAAATAAATCAAAAGGAAGGTCAGTAGTCCAGGTCATATCAGAGATAGCTAACATGGCACAAAATTACAGATACAAAGAATAGTCGAGGAACGAAAGCCAACAGCCACATAGGTTGTCATCTACATTGTCATATTTGTTATCTTACCCTGTTATCATCTGGAGTGGGCGGCAGAGGTTTCCCTGTGAGGAAAAAAAAACATATCATACGTCTTCACATTTATTTTTTCGTGATATGGTTTTTTCTCAGTAGCTTCGATACAGGTGCCATGAGGTATACATTTTTTTATGTGTGAATCTACAAGTAGTGTACTTTATGGCTATAAAAAGGCATAAGTGGAGTATAAAATGGCTCAAATTTTAGAGAATTCAGTACATAGGAAGTCAAATGTGTTACACTCAAACACAGTATATACACACCATATACACACACATACATACAATTTCGTATACAGAATATAGACAGCCAAAACCCCAGAGGCCAGGGCCCCCTGTCTCTGCGGACCTCATAGCAGCTGCTATGGCTGCTACTGATGTAGTTACGCCCCTTTAAGGTTAGGTAGGTGTTTGCTGTCAACCTCATCACTGGGGGTGATCACCGGAAGCATGGACTAAGGAAAATATTAGTTCTTTCTTATTATGAGATCACATGGGGCTAAATTATAAAAATTAACCATGGGCAAACCCATTACTAATGCCTATAGGTGTCACCCCAACACAAAAATTACGTCACTGATTACTATACTATAACACCCCCATGTGCCTATATTTTCCCCAGCGTGTCCACATATATGATACTGACTGGATAGCTTTACCTGAAATCCTAGCTCAGCCTGTGTTTTTTCTCAGTCTCCCTTGCTAGCTCTATCTACGCCGCCTCAGACCCTAGAGGTCTCTCGCTTATTTGGGGTCTATACCCCTGTTACCATTTTGCAATCCAGTCTATTCTTGTCTATGGCATTCTGGGATCCTGCGTGAGGGAATCTCACTTTGGAACTTGTGGATGGATTTTGGATCAGGACTCCAACACTTGAAATCTGTTAGTGTCCCGCTGGATCACACATAACCGCTATCACCAGTGACACAAAGGGGCAGATTTACTTACCCCGGTCCATTCGCGATCCAGCGGCGCGTTCTCTGCGGTGGATTTGGGTCCGGCCGGGATTCATTAAGGCAGTTCCTCCGACGTCCACCAGGTGGCGCTGCTGCGCTGAAGTTCGGAACACGCTCAAGTTCACCGGCCTATTCCTAGTGAAGGTAAGTGCAAGCTCCGCAACACGTTTTTTGTTTTAAATGCAGCAGTTTTTCCGAATCCGTCCACGCCCCCCAATTTCTGTTGCGTGCATGCCAGCGCCGATGTGCCACAATCCGATCGCTTGCGCCAAAATCCCGGGGAAATGCAGCGCAAATCGGAAATATTCGGGTAACACGTCGGGAAAACGCAAATCGGGCCCTTAGTAAATGACCCCCATACAGTGACTTTCCCATGTCTGTCTTATGCAATTGTACGTGAAGATTGTGGACCATAGCTCTCACTACAGGAACAGGACATTTCTGTGGTCTGTATAAACTATACATTTTTGCCCAACAATTATCAATTAGGAAAGTACAAATGTGCTGCTACTTACAGACGAAACTTGGGTCGTATAAACTACATCCTGCTGCCATCTTCTCCGTCTGACAGCAACATTTCCACTGTCCTTCCAACCAAAAGTTGGGGTGATACTTGGGCACCAGACAATGGTTGTTCTTTATCACTGAATATAGAATGAACATCATTAGACACTGGCAACCATTCCGGACTATTCCCCAAATATTGGGTGCTCCCCCTCCCTTCTCCATAGACTTCTATATAATCTGACACTTCAGCATGCTCCTTTCTATATTGCTAGCAAGACAGAATTCAGCACAAATTGGAGTATAAGGCAAATTAGCAGGGAACAGTGATAATACCCAAAGTGGGGTGGAGAAAGAGGCACTTTCCTCTGATAAGATAGACTACAATGTTTCTAGTGTTCAAGTTTGTTGAAAGTTGGACGACTGTTTAACACGTCTTGATCTTTTTTTGGTTGGAAAAGTTCTTCAACATTTAGAAGAATTAAAGTATCGGTTTGGACGTATAATGGTTTTATCACCTTCAGTATGAGTATTGCTTTGGTTTTTGCCTCTACATCCTGTAATATTTACATTCTCAACATACCTTTTTTTAACGCCACAACCCACTGTTCCCGACTCTCTTTGTCAGGGGCGAAGATGTACAGAAAATAATTATCATGAGCGACCTAAGGAGGGGGAAGGCACAAAGTATAATATTAAAATGACATTAGTATCCATCAGCTATGGCCTAGGATCCACTACAAATACACACCACTCAACCATCCCAGATCCAGCGGGACAGTCCCAGTTTTTGGGCTCTGTACCGCTGTCTTGCCTGGCGGGAGGGATGTGCAGGGTCATCAACTCTGTCTACATCCTCTGGACACAGACAGAACTAATTACAGAAAGCCAGCAGCTCCCTGCATTATCCCTGCGCCTCTGCTGAATGTAGCAGAGCCGGCAGGTGCAATGTGATAATGTCATCTGCCTGTCAGCTTCAGCAGAAAGAGAGAAGAGAGGAGCCGCTGCAGGGGAACGAAGAAAGGTGAGTATATTTATATATTAAAAGAGTAAAATAAGAGAGAAGCTGCTATAGGGTCAAAATAAGAGGGGTAGATGTTGGTGGGCAAAATAAGATGGGGAGCTGCTTCAGGGGGCATAATATGAGGAGGGACAGTAAGAGGAGGTACAATAAGAGGGGGAGTTGCTGGGGTGGCAAAATAAGAGGGGGGAGCTGCCGGGAGGTACAATATAAAGGGGAGCTACTTGGGGGTACAATATGAGGTGGAGCTCCTGGGGAGTTACAGTATGAAGGGTGCAGCTGAGGGGCATAATATGAGGGGGAGCTACTGGGGGGCAAAATAGAAGGGGGAGTTGCTGGGGGGCAAAATATGAGGGGAAGCTGCTGCGGGGCACAAAAAGAAGTTGCTATAATATGAGAGTAAACTGGGGGAACAATGTAAGAGGGGACACAATGTGAGGGGGAGATTTAGTGAACTGAGGGGGAAATTATACTGTGTGGGGGTGGAGTGAAAAGTGCGCCTTAGGGCACTAAAAAAAAATCTGGCACACATATCTGCTGTTATTATAGTGGTTAGAAGGCTGTTTTTTACCATTAGGATCATCGCTTGCTCTTACACACATAACTCTATACACACAATTACCCCCCACACTAACAGGTTTGGGTATAACTTACCTGGAAAGCGTATTTGTTTCTACAGGGGATCGTGACATCTGTTGTCACAATCTCTACACATTTAATACGAGCCAGTTCCACAAAACCACGAAGACTGCGCACTTTCTACAAATAACATATACATTTTTAGTAGTGAATACTAATAGCAGTGATCACACTTAAAAAAATAAAGGTAAACTATCACATCCTGAGGCTGGCAAGTTAGAGGGTAGAGGTACTGAACAGGTTATTCACAAGCAAATAACAAGAGTGCACATAGTGACCTATCTGCAGGCAGAATGTTATAGAGCAGGAGGAGCTGAGCAGATTGTACATAGTGTCCTATCAGCAGGCAGCATGTTATAGAGCAGGAGGAGCTGACCAGATTGTACATAGTGACCTATCTGCAGGCAGAATGTTATAGAGCAGGAGGAGCTGAGCAGATTGTACATAGTGTCCTATCAGCAGGCAGCATGTTATAGAGCAGGAGGAGCTGACCAGATTGTACATAGTGTCCTATCAGCAGGCTGCATGTTATAGAGCAGGAGGAGCTGAGCAGATTGTACATAGTGTCCTATCAGCAGGCTGCATGTTATAGAGCAGGAGGAGCTGACCAGATTGTACATAGTGTCCTATCAGCAGGCTGCATGTTATAGAGCAGGAGGAGCTGACCAGATTGTACATAGTGACCTATCTGCAGGCTGCATGTTATAGAGCAGGAGGAGCTGAGCAGATTGTACATAGTGACCTATCTGCAGGCAGAATGTTATAGAGCAGGAGGAGCTGAGCAGATTGTACATAGTGTCCTATCAGCAGGCTGCATGTTATAGAGCAGGAGGAGCTGAGCAGATTGTACATAGTGTCCTATCAGCAGGCTGCATGTTATAGAGCAGGAGGAGCTGAGCAGATTGTACATAGTGTCCTATCAGCAGGCTGCATGTTATAGAGCAGGAGGAGCTGACCAGATTGTACATAGTGTCCTATCAGCAGGCTGCATGTTATAGAGCAGGAGGAGCTGACCAGATTGTACATAGTGACCTATCTGCAGGCTGCATGTTATAGAGCAGGAGGAGCTGAGCAGATTGTACATAGTGACCTATCTGCAGGCAGAATGTTATAGAGCAGGAGGAGCTGAGCAGATTGTACATAGTGTCCTATCAGCAGGCTGCATGTTATAGAGCAGGAGGAGCTGAGCAGATTGTACATAGTGTCCTATCAGCAGGCTGCATGTTATAGAGCAGGAGGAGCTGAGCAGATTGTACATAGTGTCCTATCAGCAGGCTGCATGTTATAGAGCAGGAGGAGCTGAGCAGATTGTACATAGTGTCCTATCAGCAGGCTGCATGTTATAGAGCAGGAGGAGCTGACCAGATTGTACATAGTGTCCTATCAGCAGGCTGCATGTTATAGAGCAGGAGGAGCTGAGCAGATTGTACATAGTGACCTATCTGCAGGCTGCATGTTATAGAGCAGGAGGAGCTGAGCAGATTGTACATAGTGACCTATCTGCAGGCAGAATGTTATAGAGCAGGAGGAGCTGAGCAGATTGTACATAGTGTCCTATCAGCAGGCAGCATGTTATAGAGCAGGAGGAGCTGACCAGATTGTACATAGTGTCCTATCAGCAGGCTGCATGTTATAGAGCAGGAGGAGCTGAGCAGATTGTACATAGTGTCCTATCAGCAGGCTGCATGTTATAGAGCAGGAGGAGCTGACCAGATTGTACATAGTGTCCTATCAGTAGGCTGCATGTTATAGAGCAGGAGGAGCTGAGCAGATTGTACATAGTGTCCTATCAGCAGGCTGCATGTTATAGAGCAGGAGGAGCTGAGCAGATTGTACATAGTGACCTATCTGCAGGCTGCATGTTATAGAGCAGGAGGAGCTGAGCAGATTGTACATAGTGACCTATCTGCAGGCAGAATGTTATAGAGCAGGAGGAGCTGAGCAGATTGTACATAGTGTCCTATCAGCAGGCAGCATGTTATAGAGCAGGAGGAGCTGACCAGATTGTACATAGTGTCCTATCAGCAGGCTGCATGTTATAGAGCAGGAGGAGCTGAGCAGATTGTACATAGTGTCCTATCAGCAGGCTGCATGTTATAGAGCAGGAGGAGCTGACCAGATTGTACATAGTGTCCTATCAGCAGGCTGCATGTTATAGAGCAGGAGGAGCTGAGCAGATTGTACATAGTGACCTATCTGCAGGCTGCATGTTATAGAGCAGGAGGAGCTGAGCAGATTGTACATAGTGACCTATCTGCAGGCAGAATGTTATAGAGCAGGAGGAGCTGAGCAGATTGTACATAGTGACCTATCTGCAGGCAGCATGTTATAGAGCAGGAGGAGCTTAGTAGATTGTACATAGTGTCCTATCTGCAGGCAGCATGTTATAGAGCAGGTCTTCAATTATCTGGCGCACTCTGCACTGCTCGGGAAGTGGGCACCATTTTTTTTTGGTGCACCTTTAACATACAGCGTACAACACAATTCTGTCGAGTCGCTGTATTAAATGTGTCTCAATATACGACTAAGCGCTAACTCATACCCCTATAGATGCATATATTGTCTTCTTGGTACAGCCGTGACCCAAAACTGGTGCAAACACTTCTTTTCAGTTCAGTGTTAAGAGAGAAAAATGGCGCAGCCAGTGTAATAGATCTGGTTCACTGTCCTGTCTGCAGATAGCATGTTATAGAGCAGAAGGAGCTGAGCAGAATGTGGGGCGACACAGGTGCCTAAGGTGGCACTCAGAGCCCTCTCAATGGACACCCAAACCATTGACCCAGCACAGAGTGCACGGGACAGGACTCAAAGGATCTCTCTGCAATCCCCGGCAATTGAAGATATGATGCTCTTAGTATTATTTTAAAGCTACACATTGTTTGCTGCAAGAGTGAGAAGGTTTGGAAAGGGCTGGATTATTTTGGGGGTCCTGCTGGCCACACGTTTCTTCCTGTACAGGGGAACCCTGTGGAGAAGCTACCAAGATAATCAGAATTTGCCCTTTTTCGTTCAACAGTGGTGTCCTTGGGACGCTGATACGTCTGAATATGAAATCCAAAACTAACTTGTGGGTTTACTGGAGGTCGGCCACAGCTTTATTTAAATAACTGTATAAAGATACTAAACCATAACATATAAACCAAAAAAAAAAAATTAGGGCAGCACGGTGACTTAGTGGTTAGCATTACAGCCTTGCAGCGCTGGGGAGCTGGGTTCAAGACCTAGGTCCAACATCTACAAAGAGTTTGTATGTTCTCTCCGTGTTTGCGTGGGCTTCCTCCGGGTCCTCTGGTTTCCTCCCACACTCCAAAAACATACTGGTAGGATGATTAGATTGTGAGCCCCATTGGGGACAGGGGCTGATTTGGCAAACTCTGTGCACCTCTGCGTAATATGTGTGCGCTTTATAAATAAAGGAAATATTATTAATTTCTTAAAGAGTATATATAACCCAGGCACCTGTATGGCTGCCTTACGGGCTTAGAGGCCATGACCCCATTTAACCTCTTCCCGCTCAGCGTCCGATATATCGGACGCTGAGCTCAGTGACTTAGCGCTCACCGTCCGATATATCGGACGCTGAGCTGATGCCGGTTTGGCTCAAGATCTGAGCCGAAGCGGCATCGGGAAAGACGGGGTGCCGGCTGTGACTGATAGCCAGCACCCCAGTGTAACACCCGCGATCGGAGTTGTCTCCGATCGCGGGTGCTTAACCCGTTAAATGCCGCGGTCAGCGCGACCGCGGCATCTAACATGTATCTGGGGGGTCTTTCCCCCACGATCGGCCCCCCCGAACCGTTTTCGGGGTGCGCCGATCGTTGCTATAGTAACTCTGGGGTCCGATCTGGACCCCAGAGTTACCTGCAAGAATTGCCAGTAAGATGGCGTCTGTGACGTCATCTTACTGGCACAGTGCCAGCCTATGCAAGTGTATAGGCTGACACTGATAATACTCTGCAATACATGAGTATTGCAGAATATTATCATGAAGAAGCAATCAGAAGATTGCTTCTTCATGTCCCATGGTATAAAAGTGAAAAAGTAAAAAAAAAAATGTTATTCAATAAAAAAATAAAGTAATAAATCACTAAAAATGCCCAAAACCCCCAAAACATATAAAGAGACATATAACTAAAAAAAAAAGTCTAAATCATAACACAAACCCCACATATATAGTATCACCGCGTCCGTAACAACCCGTAGAATAAAAGTAAATCATTATTGAACCCCCACGATAAACGCCGTAAAAAAAAACTGCTATAAACCTTCCAAAAATTATGATTTTTAGCTATTCAATCCCACAAAAAATGCTATAAAATGCGATCAAAAAACCATGTGTACTCCGACATGATACTGGTGCAAAGTACAACATGTCCCGCAAAAAACAAGCCATCAACCAGCTCCGTAGCCAAAAAAGTAACAATGTTATGCCACTTGGAAGACGGCAATACATAAATGATAGATTTTTCCCCACATTAGGGTTTTGTTTGACAAATTTAGTAAAACGTAAGAAAATATATTCAAGTCTGGTATCCCCGTAATCGTATCAACCCATAGAATAAAGATAACATGATTATTAGTCTATACGGTGAACACCAAAAAAAAAAGAGTAAAAAATCCAGTACAGAATTGATGCTTTTCTACTCCTGCCCTCAAAAAAAGTTCCTAAATTTTCAACAATAGGTGATACCAACCCCAAAATGGTAACAATGGAAAAAGCATCTCATCCCGCAAAAAAAATGGCATCACATGGCCCCAATAACGCAAAAGCGAAAATTTTATAGCCTTCAAAAGGGGCCAATGAGGAAACTAAAATCCTGGCAGCTGCAGGGCGCTCCTTCCCTTCTGCGTCTCGCTGTGCGCCCATAAAACAAGTAACGGCCACATGTGGGGGGTCTTTGTACTCAGGAGAAATTGCAGAACAAATTGTATGGTGGGTTTTCTCTTTTTATATTTTGGAAATGTGTAAATTTTAGTGCTAAATGAACGTATAAGGGAACAATTTGACCATTCTAAATTTCACCTCCATTTTGATTCAATTACTATGAAGAACTCAAGGGGTTAACAATCTTCGTAAAAGCGGTTTCTGATAGCTTGAGGGGTGCAGATTTGAAAATGGGTTGGTTATATACGGGGGTTTTGATGCTAAATATGTAAAATTTCATTCCAAACTGTATTTATCCCCAAAATAGTCAATTCTGAAAATCCGGAAAAGCGATATTCTTTTTGTAAGCCGCGTGACATCAAAATAAATTATCCAGACATATCAAAAATTATGAAAATGTAAAGTAGACAAATGGGAAATGTTATTCAGCAACTTATTTAGGTGGTAAATCTATCTGCCTGGAAACGCAATGATTTTGAATTTCGAAAATGGCAAATTTTTCAAAAAAGTTATCATATTTTCTTTTTTTTGTAAATAAACGCAAAACTTAGCAGCCAAAATTTACCACTAAAATGAAGTACAACATGTGGGGAAAAAACAATCTCAGAATCGTTTTGATAAGTAACAGTGTTCAAAAGTTATAACCATATAAAGCGACGCAGGTCAGAATCCAAAAAATCGGGCTGAGCCTTAACCTGCGAAATGGCTGCGTCCTTAAGGGGTTAACATACTCTGCTCATTGTTACTAAACAATATAGTAAAACAATCCAGAACATAGGAAGGGAGGGAAGTAAGTTCTCAGAAGGGTGAGGGCCCTCTACTGAAGACTTGCGAGAGAGCCTTTGGTCATGTATCAGAGCACAAAGGCGGGGGCTAAAAATTAAACCACGTGCTCTTAAAGGGGACAACACCAAAATTCCTGCCTGCATTTGCCCATCTTTCCATCAGTCATTGGTCATATGGCTATATCAAGAAAGTTGTGCTACAACAGTTAGCAATAAATTACTGCTTAAGTTGCTATGTTCGTGCTTTGTGTTAAATAATTGGATTTTGGTTGTAGTTTTTGCACTCAGTCTCTCTACCACTGCTGTATGAGGATGACTGTAGCACAGATACTGGTTTCCACTAGGCTCTGAGACGCATCCAATGATATCACCAGCTGCTGCTATCTTCATGAATGATCTCCCCCTGCCCACACAGAGAAGACGACCGCAGATCTACGGCTTGTTATTGCTTCTTAGCAGTCTTGTGTTATATGTGTAAATGACTGGTACACCACGGCTCATATTTACACAGCAGATTACAGCAGTTCTGGCTGCAGATTGCTATTCAATGGGGTAATAAGTAAATAATCTGCTAAATTTGCTAAGGGATGTAAACATAGTTGCAGAAACCCCATTCACATGTACAAAGTGTGGACTGTTAGAAGAATTTATTAAAAATCTGTCCAAAAAAAACAACCTGGAAAACTTATTTCCATATTTCCTTAGTGGATTATCAATGGTTATAAGTCTCCACACACCTGCAAGGTGGCCTTAAATGGCAGAGTCTTCATAAGGAGAACCCTTAATTAATGACCCCAGTCAAAAGCTTCTTACTCAGCTAAATCAGTTCCCTACACTGTGCTGAAGAGATGCAACCACGTCAAAACAGCGCTGTCTACAGATCTGTTTCTTCTGGAATAGATATTCTGGTTTCGCTTTAATCCCAATTTGTCATAGTCTTCCTGAAAGTCATTCTTGATGTTAAGGGGGCTGCCTTATAAGTTAGCAAAAGAGGCATTGTTTTCCTTGTCCTATCATGGAAAACTTATCTGTATGTTTTCCAAAAAAAATAAAGTTTTGGGGTCAAATCATAAACAGAAAAATGCAAGAAGCTCCCCCTGCAAGCTTCTACCATGGTATCACTCAAGTTGTGGCTACTGATTTACCTCAGGGCATTACGCACGTTTCTAGTACTGGTTTCTTGTGGATCACAAAAAATTTCTCCCACAGTATCATTTAAGTTTCTCATACTGGCTCTGCCAGGATATCACTTGAATATTCCCTGCTGGCTTCTACCAGGGTATCAGTCATGTTTCTACTACGAGCTTCTACAAGGATATCCCTTCTCCTAATAGCTTTTCCAGCTGTATCACTGTGATTACTGGCTTCTAGTAGGGCATCACTCAATGTAATCCTGATGGCTTCAACTAGAGCAGGGGTGTCTAACTCATTTTACCGGGGGGTACAAGCAAAAGTGCTCCCCAGTAGCCAAGTCCCCCCAATAGCCATGTCACAGTGCTCCCCAATAGCCATGTCACAGTGCTCTCCAATAGCCATGTCACAGTGCTCCCCAGAAGCCATGTCACAGTGCTCCCCAGAAGCCATGTCACAGTGCTCCCCAATAGCCATGTCACAGTGCTCCACAATAGCCATGTCACAGTGCTCCACAATAGCCATGTCACAGTGCTCCCCAGAAGCCATGTCACAGTGCTCCCCAATAGCCATGTCACAGTGCTCCCCAGTAGCCATGTCACAGTGCTCCCTAATAGCCATGTCACAGTGCTCCCCAATAGCCATGTCACAGCGCTTCCCAGTAGTCTTGTCACGGTGCTCCCTAATAGCCATGTCACAGTGCTCCCCAATAGCCATGTCACAGTGCTCCCCAGTAGCCATGTCACAGTGCTCCCTAATAGCCATGTCACAGTGCTCCCCAGTAGCCATGTCACAGTGCTCCCCAATAGCCATGTCACAGTGCTCCCCAATAGCCATGTCACAGTGCTCCCCAATAGCCATGTCACAGTGCTCCCCTGTAGTCATGTCACAGTGCTTCCCACTAGTCATGTCACAGTGCTCCCCGGTAGCCATGTCACGGTGCTCCCCAGTAGTCATGTCATAATGTTCCCCAATAATCAAGTCATGGTGCTCCCCAGTAGTAAAATCAAAGTGCTCTCCATTAGTCAAGACACAGTGCTCCAGAATAGTCATGTCCAAGTGCTTCCCCATTGCCATGTCATAATGCAACCCAGTAATCATGTCAAAGTTGTCACAGTATTGCCCAGTATCTATGCTCCCAAACAGCCATGTCACAGTGCTCCCCAGTGGTCATGTCATAGTGCTCCCCAGTAGTCATGTCATAGTGCTCCCCAGTAGTCATGTCATAGTGCTCCCCGGTAGCCATATCACAGTGCTCCCCAGTAGTCATGTCACAGTGCTCCCCAGTAAACAAGTCATGGTGCTCCCAAGTAATAAAATCAAAGTGCTCTCCATTAATCAAGACACAGTGCTCTCCAATAGCCATGTCACAGTGCTTCCCACTAGTCATGTCGCAGTGCTCCCTAATAGCCTTGTCACAGTGCTCCCCAATAGCCATGTCACAGTGCTCCCCAATAGCCATGTCACAGCGCTTCCCAGTAGTCTTGTCACGGTGCTCCCCAATAGCCATGTCACAGTGCTCACCAGTAGTCATGTCACAGTGCTTCCCAGTAGTCATGTCATAGTGCTCCCCAGTAGTCATGTCACAGTGCTTCCCAGTAGTCATGTCACAGTGCTCCCCAGTGGTCATGTCACAGTGCTCCCCAGTAGTCATGTCATAGTGCTCCCCAGTAGTCATGTCATAGTGCTCCCCAGTAGTCATGTCATAGTGCTCCCCGGTAGCCATATCACAGTGCTCCCCAGTAGTCATGTCACAGTGCTCCCCAGTAAACAAGTCATGGTGCTCCCAAGTAATAAAATCAAAGTGCTCTCCATTAATCAAGACACAGTGCTCTCCAATAGCCATGTCACAGTGCTTCCCACTAGTCATGTCGCAGTGCTCCCTAATAGCCTTGTCACAGTGCTCCCCAATAGCCATGTCACAGTGCTCCCCAATAGCCATGTCACAGCGCTTCCCAGTAGTCTTGTCACGGTGCTCCCCAATAGCCATGTCACAGTGCTCACCAGTAGTCATGTCACAGTGCTTCCCAGTAGTCATGTCACAGTGCTCCCCAGTAGTCATGTCACGGTGCTCCCCGGTAGCCATATCACAGTGCTCCCCAGTAGTCATGTCATAATGCTCAAGAAAAAGAAAAAGTTTTCAGCTCACCAACATTAGAAGCGTTGCCGTTTCTAGCCAGTCGCGCGGAGTAAAGGAGTCGGGCCGCTCCGAGTAAATCCAAGAGAAAAATAAGTGGGCACTCCAGCGAGGACAAAAATAAAGTGCCAAAAATTTGCCACTACTGTACCAGGACCCTATAGTCAAACAATTACTGTCCGGAGGAGTAGATTTTGTTGCCAAGCGAGCTACCACCATTGGCAACATAGTGTCCCCTAACATGTTTTCTAGTTCACACACTCATAATACATCCACTTGGCTGAACTTGAAGGGAAATTATAAATGTGGTCAAAACAAATGCAATACTTGCAACTTTATGTCCAAAACCACTACTTTTCATAGTTTCAGCCATCCGGATTCCAAAATATACCACATTAACAAATATGTCAATTGTAACAGTCATCATGTAGTTTATCTCATTGGTTGCAACCACTGCCACCTACAATACATAGGTTGCACCACCAGAAAATTTAAAACACGTCTATACGAACATATAAATGATGTGAACAAAACATCTTTTCGTAATGTTTCCAATGTTGCCAAACATTTTAAAACCATCCATAATAGTTCTTTTGCACATATGACAGCTACCATCATAGAAAAAGTTTTTGCACCGAAGAGGGGTGGAGACTGGCGCAAGATTTTGCTCACTAGAGAAGCTTTTTGGATATTAACCCTAAATACCAGTCACCCCCACGGTCTAAACCTCAGATCTGATCTCATGCATTTTTATTAACATTGTGTATCCTGCTCTTTTATATGCTTTTTCTCATTTTTCACGCTGTGTTTTCATATGGAATAATGCTAACTTACGTCATTTCCTTAATCCCTCCCCTGTAGGTGTTACCTTACCTGTTAAATGTCGATTGTTCTCACATGTGTGTACGCCACTATGACTAAGGAGTAACTTCCGAAACGCGTCAAAGAAAAACACTTCAACCCATGTCATAATGCTCCCCAGTAATCAAGTCATGGTGCTCCCAAGTAGTAAAATCAAAGTGCTCTCCATTATTCAAGACACAGTGCTCTCCAATAGCCATGTCACAGTGCTTCCCACTAGGCATGTCACAGTGCTCCCCAGTAGCCATGTCACAGTGCTCCCCGGTAGCCATGTCACAGTGCTCCCCGGTAGCCATGTCACAGTGCTCTCCAATAGTCATGTCACAGTGCTTCCCACCAGTCATGTCACAGTGCTTCCCAGTAGTCATGTCACAGTGCTCTCCAATAGTCATGTCACAGTGCTTCCCAGTAAACAAGTCATGGTGCTCCCAAGTAATAAAATCAAAGTGCTCTCCATTAATCAAGACACAGTGCTCTCCAATAGCCATGTCACAGTGCTTCCCACTAGTCATGTCGCAGTGCTCCCTAATAGCCTTGTCACAGTGCTCCCCAATAGCCATGTCACAGTGCTCCCCAATAGCCATGTCACAGCGCTTCCCAGTAGTCTTGTCACGGTGCTCCCCAATAGCCATGTCACAGTGCTCACCAGTAGTCATGTCACAGTGCTCCCCAGTAGTCATGTCACGGTGCTCCCCGGTAGCCATATCACAGTGCTCCCCAGTAGTCATGTCATAATGCTCCCCAGTAATCAAGTCATGGTGCTCCCAAGTAGTAAAATCAAAGTGCTCTCCATTATTCAAGACACAGTGCTCTCCAATAGCCATGTCACAGTGCTTCCCACTAGGCATGTCACAGTGCTCCCCAGTAGCCATGTCACAGTGCTCCCCGGTAGCCATGTCACAGTGCTCCCCGGTAGCCATGTCACAGTGCTCTCCACTAGTCATGTCACAGTGCTTCCCACCAGTCATGTCACAGTGCTTCCCAGTAGTCATGTCACAGTGCTCTCCAATAGTCATGTCACAGTGCTTCCCAGTAGTCATGTCACAGTGCTCCCCGGCAGTCATGTCACAGTGCTTCCCACTAGTCATGTCACAGTGCTCCCCGGTAGCCATGTCACGGTGCTCCCCAGTAGTCATGTCACAGTGCTTCCCAGTAGTCATGTCACAGTGCTCCCCGGTAGCCATGTCACGGTGCTCCCCAGTAGTCATGTCACGGTGCTCTCCAATAGTCATGTCACAGTGCTTCCCAGTAGTCATGTCACAGTGCTCCCCGATAGCCATGTCACAGTGCTCCCCAATAGTCATGTCACAGTGCTCCCCAGTAGCCAAGTCACAGTGCTCCCCAGTAGCCAAGTCACAGTGCTCCCCGGTAGCCATTTATGGTTTCTCCTGATGGCTTTATCCACAGTATCACTCAAGGTTCTGGTGCTGGCCTCAAACTACATTTTTGTCCTAAATTTTTGCTTGCTTCCTCTGGGGCAGAAAAAATCCAGCAGTAGAAACTTGAATTGTAATGCAGATTAGCACCCGCCATAAATGGACTGAATTTAAAAATTATTTATGGGTACAGTAAAATTGGAACTAATAAAGCCATAGATTCTCAACCCCTGGTCACCAAAGACTGTACAATTTTGCAGGTACAGGCAGTCCCCGACTTAAGGTCACCTATCTACCTATACTACCTATCATCAGAGGGGGTCATGTCCTGTTAAGCCAGCCCCTCCCATCTACTTCTCCCCATGCCTTATGCCTCCTTATTATTCAGCTGTTCATGTCATGTGACAAGGGTGACATCATCTCAGGTCCTTTAGCCTCCTAACAATAGCAAACTGTACCCAATGTATGTATCTGATTACATGAAATCACAGCAGCCGCCATGGACTTCTACTCCTCCCCATCCTCCATGCAGGGATGCTGTTATTTCATCTGATTAGATACATACATGTTGTACAATTTGCTATTGTTAGGAGGCTAAAGGACCTGAGATGATGCCACTCTGGTCACATGACATGAATAGCTGAATAATAAGGAGGCATAAGGCATGTGGAGAAGTAGATGGGAGGGGCTGGCTTAACAGGACATGACCCCCTCTGATGAAAGGTAGTATAGGTAGATAGGTGACCTTAAGTCGACTCAAGGCACCGTGTAAAAAAATTGACACAATATTTCCTAAATGAGAGATTTATATGTCTGTAGTTGAATATAAGCAGACAGTCCTTAAAGAGAACCTGTCACCAGGGACCTAATTTTCACTAAAGACAGGTTACAGAAGCCTATTACAGCTGCACTGCACATCTGCCTTTCTGCCTTCTCTAAGCATTTGCATTACAATATAATTGTGTGTTATAACTTACCTTGCACCCTGACCAAATCATCTGTGTAGTCCCAGGGGTTGGCCTTTGGTTTTGAGGCATTTCAAGAAACATGTGACTTGTCTGTGCTGCAGACTCCTCAGCTCTCAGTCCCCACCTTTGTGCTCCTATACTGCTCCTCCATCCTGCTACTTCAGAGGTCACAGCCTGGTGGGAGAGGGAGGAGCTATACAGGAGCACAAAGGTGGGGGTGAGAACTGAGGAGTCTGCAGCACAGACAAGTCACATGTTTCTTGAAATGCCTCCAAGCCAGGGGCGGTCTGGCCATTGAGCCCCCGGGAATTCTCCCGGTGGGCCGGTTGGTCTCGGGCCGGTCGGGGCCGGTCTCCCCTTCCCACACACACTTAATTAACACACGCACAGTTAACACAGACACACGCAGCGCAGGACCGCTGCGTCTGTAGGTTTTTCTCCACTACAAGGTCGCACAATTGACGTAATTGCGCGACCTGTGTGGCGTTGAGGAGTGTCGCCACGCAGTACGTTCTGCGCTGTGGTGCGCGGGCTGGCCGCCTACTCTACGTGGGGACCGCAGGAGACAGGAACAGTAACAGCATGGAGACCGGGGCCGCGGGGACCAGAGCCACCGAGACGGGAGCTGCAGAGTAGGCAGATACAGAGACGGGAGCAGCATGGAGACCGGGGCCACGGAGACTGGAGCCACTGAGATGGGAGACGGGAGCTGCAGAGTAGGCAGATACAGAGACGGGAGCAGCATGGAGACCGGGGCCACGGAGACTGGAGCCACTGAGATGGGAGACGGGAGCTGCAGAGTAGGCAGATACAGAGACGGGAGCAGCATGGAGACCGGGGCCGCGTAGACCGGAGCCACTGAGACGGGAACAACAGAGACCGCAGAAACAGAGACAGGAGCAGCAGGGTGAAGTATTTCATAATCTAAATTATTGTGCAGCAGTGATCTGTCTATATGAAACTTTTATTGTATGTGGGGGAGGGGGCAATGCTGGGGCAGGTGAAGATTGTAATTATTTTAATGTAGTGGGAGCTGATTGTATTATAGTAAATTAAAGGGGGCAATGTAAATATCATTATTAATTTAGTACACACATTTTTCCTAGGGCACATTGTGGTCAGTTGTGGTGTGAGGGGTATATGTTATATAATTTAGGAGCACAGTGTTATTCAGGTGACACAATAGTGTAAGTGACTGTAGTGTCTTTAGGCTCACAAAGGAGCTGCAAGGAGGCGACTACACGTGAGCGTGAGTGAATTCTTTATCAACAAGTGATGGCCTGGAGAATCTTTATGCACTTATATACCTGATGGAGCAGATCATCACCTGTGAGTAGCTAAATGTAGCTACAGCATTCTTGCATATGATATGGTGACATGGGGTGCAGCACCCATGTGGATAAATTACACAGGTCTGTTGCACTCCATAGGTCCATATTTTACATTGGCCGATGCAGCCTGACCTCCCTTGTTTTCTTACACATGACTTCTGCCACTTCTTCTATGTCAAGCGCTCAGGTGTAACATAGTTATATTCTAGTACACAGGACTGTCCGTTTTAAATAAAGGCAGGCAACAGCAGACGGGGCTACAGATTGCAGCAGTCCTTTGTGTAATGCCTTAATTTGCACACCACTGCTGCAGTGGTGGTGCAGATATTTGTGTTATACATATTGTATTCCTATAGTAGTTATATCCTTGTACAAAGGGGGCAGCATTATAGTAGTTATATTCCTGTACATAGGGGGCAGTATTATAGTAGTTATATTCTTGTACATAGGGGGCAGCATTATAGTAGTTATATTCCTGTACATAGGGGGCAGTATTATAGTAGTTATATTCTTGTACATAGGGGGCAGTATTATAGTAGTTATATCCTTGTACAAAGGGGGTAGTATTTTAGTAGATATATTCTTGTACATAGGGGGCAGTATTATAGTAGTTATATTCTTGTACATAGGGGGCAGTATTATAGTAGTTATATTCTTGTACATAGTGGGCAGTATTATAGTAGTTATATGCTTGTACATAGGGGGCAGTATTATAGTAGTTATATTCTTGTACATAGAGGGCAGTATTATAGTAGTTATATTCTTGTACATAGGGGGCAGTATTATAGTAGTTATATTCTTGTACATAGGGGGCAGTATTATAGTAGTTATATCCTTGTACAAAGGGGGCAGCATTATAGTAGTTATATTCCTGTACATAGGGGGCAGTATTATAGTAGTTATATTCTTGTACATAGGGGGCAGCATTATAGTAGTTATATTCCTGTACATAGGGGGCAGTATTATAGTAGTTATATTCTTGTACATAGGGGGCAGTATTATAGTAGTTATATCCTTGTACAAAGGGGGTAGTATTTTAGTAGATATATTCTTGTACATAGGGGGCAGTATTATAGTAGTTATATTCTTGTACATAGGGGGCAGTATTATAGTAGTTATATTCTTGTACATAGTGGGCAGTATTATAGTAGTTATATGCTTGTACATAGGGGGCAGTATTATAGTAGTTATATTCTTGTACATAGAGGGCAGTATTATAGTAGTTATATTCTTGTACATAGGGGGCAGTATTATAGTAGTTATATTCTTGTACATAGGGGGCAGTATTATAGTAGTTATATTCCTGTACATAGGGGGCAGTATTATAATAGTTATATTCTTGTACATAGGGGGCAGTATTATAGTAGTTATATCCTTGTACAAAGGGGGCAGTATTATAGTAGTTATATTCTTGTACATAGGGGGCGGTATTATAGTAGTTATATTCCTGTACATAGGGGGTGGTATTATAGTAGTTATATCCCTGTACATAGGAGGCAGTATTATAGTAGTTCTATTCTTGTACATAGGGGACAGTATTATAGTAGTTATATTCTTGTACATAGGGGACAGTATTATAGTAGTTATATTCCTGTACATAGGGGACAGTATTATAGTAGTTATATTCCTGTACATAGGGGCAGTATTATAGTAGTTATATTCTTGTACATAGGGGAGAGTATTATAGTAGTTCTATTCTTGTACATAGGGGACAGTATTATAGTAGTTATACTATAGTAATAGTAGTAATACTCTGGAGTGACCACCGCCACACTTTTTGTGATTTTTAAGTCTGTTTTTAACCGTATGTTTTTGATGGCCGATTAAATAAAATTATATATTGTTTTTCATGGATTAAGTTTGGAATCACGTACTTACTTGCTAGTCATTTGGGTATCCTATATACTTCCATTGGTATTGCATGTCTCTAATTAGTAATAGGAGCTTTACATTGAGGATTGGGTTATCTTTGTTTGGTATTCATTATAGTAGTTATATCCCTGTACATAGGGGGCAGTATTATAGTAGTTATATTCCTGTACATAGGGGGCAGTATTATAGTAGTTATATTCTTGTACATAGGGGGCAGTATTATAGTAGTTATATTCCTGTACATAGGGGGCAGTATTATAGTAGTTATATTCTTGTACATAGGGGGCAGTATTGTAGTAGTTATATTCCTGTACATAGGGGGCAGTATTATAGTAGTTATATTCTTGTACATAGGGGGGCAGTATTATAGGAGTTATATCCCTGTACATAGGGGGCAGTATTATAGTAGTTATATTCCTGTACATAGGGGGAAGTATTATAGTAGTTATATTCCTGTACATAGGGGGCAGTATTATAGTAGTTATATCCCTGTACATAGGGGGAAGTATTATAGTAGTTATATTCCTGTACATAGGGGGCAGTATTATAGTAGTTAACGTCTATAATGCTGTCCTCTATTTTCAAGAATATATCTTGTATTTGGGAGGAGGTTTTGTAGTAGTTTTATTTAGTATATAGAAGACAGGATTAACTTGTATTTTCTAAATGTGTTATTGTAGCATTATTCATGTACATAGTAGATTTGCATTATACATGTATGGCGCAGAGGAAAGGTATTTAAAGCTTTCCTGCGTGTGTGTTTGCAGCATTTGTTGATCTACAGGTCACATTCTTTGCACATTAGACTCACTTAAGATGTTCTTGTTTTGCATTAAGGCGATCTACCAACAATTTGTCTGTGCTAACTCCACCCACATTGTCTGACCACACCTACTTGTTATGTTTCCACCCATAGAATGGGGCCTCTTTTACAATTTTTTCCAGGGCCACTTTAAATTCCCAGTCCGCCCCTGCTCCAAGCCAAAGGCCAACCCTTGGGACTACACAAAGGATTTGGTCAGGGTGCAAGGTAAGTTATAACACACAACTATATTGTAATGCAAATGCTTACAGAAGGCAGAAAGGCAGATTTGCGATGCAGCTGTAATAGGCTTCCGTAACCTGTCTTTAGGGAAAATGAGGTCCCTGGTGACAGGTTCCCTATAAGTACAAGGAGGCAGGGCGGTGATTTGAAGAGACACAGAGCTGTCAGTCAAAATAATGGGGCGTTGTTCACTGTCAGCCTGGGAGAGGAAAATAGAAAGAAAAACACAGGCGGTGCCCCTAGCGCAATATGTAACTTATAGGGATTAAATTGTGATTGTGATATCTGCTCACCTTGTGACACCTTGTGTCTACTGCATTAGAGCGGATATCGGAGATTCCGCTTTTTTCGGATACTTGTGAAAAGGGCGTCTGTAATTAAGGCACAGTGTCTCACTACCAGCTCATTTAGGTGATATGGGGAGGACTTGTAACCCTTTATCAGCAGGCATTGTTAGTCAGGGAGGTTAAATCCTGGTGACAGGTCCTCTTTAAGGAACACTCTAGAATTTCGAAACTCAATAACTGATTGAACATGTGCATTCCTGTATAAGGTCATCCTGGATGTGGCAGTCACTGTCACACTGAAATCTTCCCACACTCTCCATGTATGTGTGAACTCACAAGACATCAGCTTATAATGTATGTGACATGCTGTCGTTTCCTGCAGCGCTGATCAATTTGCTAGTGAATTTTTTTGTTCCACAAAAATGTATATACCGTATATACTCGAGTATAAGCCGAGGCCCCTAATTTTACCACAGATAACGGTGAAAACCTATTGACTCGAGTATAAGCCGAGGGTGGGAAATGCATTGGTCACAGCCTCTCCAGTATGTAGACAGCCAGACCCTGCCCCAGTGTATATAGCCTGCCAGACCCTGCCCCAGTGTATATAGCCTGCCAGACCCTGCCCCAGTGTATATAGCCTGCCAGACCCTGCCCCAGTGTATATAGCCTGCCACACCCTGCCCCAGTGTATATAGCCAGCCAGACCCTGCCCCAGTGTATATAGCCTGCCAGCCCCTGCCCCAGTGTATATAGCCTGCCAGCCCCTGCCCCAGTGTACATAGCCTGCCAGCCCCTGCCCCAGTGTATATAGCCCCCCCCTTCCCCATCGTTCAGCACAACAATACCGGATGGATCGCACAGAAGATCTACGGGTGCCGCCAGAAAGGCGAGTTTTGATTTATTTATTTTTTGACTCGAGTATAAGCCGAGTTTGGGTTTTTCAGCACATTTTTTTGTGCTGAAAAACTAGGCTTATACTCGAGTATATAAGGTATTTCAATTACTGTATTAGCCAATAGCCAGATATTCACAGAGAATTAATGAATTGAGCTAATGAAAGTAAAACAAAATTATCGCCATCACAAAATGACACCATAAAAAAACATGTCTGTCTCACAAAAAAACAAGCCCGCCAACATTTAGGATCGCAAAAACCAAAAAGAAATAAAAACTACCGAAAAAATGGCTAAGGTGTTATGCAACATAAACTCAAAAAAATCCAAATAATGAAGTGGACACACTACCCCATTAGTTTTTAGCTTCTGGCTGACCCAGGATCATGTATTTCCCATTTAGATAAGTACAGTATTCTCGTTTCTTACCTCTCAGTTCCCTCTAGACTACTTACAAGAATTTTTGCAAGTACAGGCAGTCCCCGGGTTACATACAAGATAGGGTCTGGAGGTTTGTTCTTAAGTTGAATTTGTATGTAAGTCGAAACTGTATATTTTATAATGGAAGTTCTAGACAATTTTTTTTCTTTTGCCCCAGTGACAATTGGAGTTTCCAAATTTTTGGTGTAATTGGACCAAGAATTATCAATAAAGCTTCATTACAGACATCTTACAGCTGATCATTGCAGTCTGGGACTATAGTAAAGCATCCAGAGAGCTTTACCAGAGGTCACATGGGGCAGAGGGGTCCGTCTGTAACTATGGGTTGTCTGTAAGTCGGGTGTCCTTAAGTAGGGGACCGCCTGTACTTCTTTTTTTCAAGGTTGACATTCATAAAATGCTGTTTAACTATAGCTGTACTATACAGAAATGTATTCAGTTAGTTTTATTGTTTGTTTTTATCCCTCCAAGTACCCTGTACTCGAATCTGTCTTTATATTCCATCTTTATGGGTTAGTTTGTCCAAAAAGCAACTTTGAAAATTATTGAAATGAGGATGAAGAGCTACAAGATGTGTCCAGCCTGGCACCTGGGATCTGAAAAACTCTGATCCTGGATGTTTAACCCCCTAGACACCGCAGTCTAAAAAAATTCAAACTGCATGTCTTTACTCAGATAATAAGCCCCCACACAGCCACACTGATAAAAAAAATGTAAACGTTTTGGTGCTTGGAAAGCGATGATCGAAAAGGTTCCCCCCTCAAAAATGGATTTCATTATACAAATGAAGGTCAATTAAAAAAAACCCTATAAATGTGGAAAAATTAGGAAAAAATGCAATTCAGAAGCTTTTTTAACCATTTTTAATTAATGGTGCTCATTATGCAGTAGAGGCGGTCCCCTACTTAAGAACACTCAACTTACATACGACCCCTAGTTACAAACGGACCTCTGGATATTGGTAATTTACTGGACTTTAGCCCCAGGCTACAATAATCAGCTGTAACAGTTATCACAGGTGTCTGTAATGAAGCTTTAGTGTTAATCCTGATTCTTATGACAACCCAACATTTTTAAAATCCAATTGTCACAGAGACCAACAAAGTTCTGGCTGGGATTACAATGATAAAATATACAGTTCTGACTTACATACAAATTCAACTTAAGAACAAACCTACAGACCCTATCTTGTATGTAACCCGGGCTCTGCCTGTATACAATGACGGTGAAAATTACATTGCTATATGTACTTCCTGCTACATTTTTTTGTTGACGTAAATGTACAAATTTGATTTTGTGGGATAAATGGTATTTCTTTGTTCACCTTTATAGTGAATTTTTGTAGGAGCATTTCCTTTTTTATACATGGCTGCCCAAAGCTATGTTACACTTTGCAATCTCACTGAGAATTTATATTTAATCAGGGGGCATAGTGATTTTTTTTTTATAAAACAGTGGTAGGATTTTTTTTTAATTAGGGGGCATAGTGATGGCATTTAAAAAAAAAAATAAAAGTACATAGTGATTGATGGTATATTTTAAAAGGGGTCATGGTGATGTAATTTTTTTCAAGCATGGCGATGGCATTGTTAAATAAAGGGGCACAGTGATGGCATTTTTTAATAACAGGGCCTAGTGATAGGAATTTATTATTATTTATTATACTCCAATAATAAAAGCTAATTAATAAATCATTTGTACCCAAAAGTGGCATCATTAAAAAATACAACTCATCCTGTAAAGAACAAACCCCAGACGTCACTACATCAAAAGTGATGTCCCTGAAGTGACAGTGCCAAAGAAAGTAAGACTTGTCTTGTCCTGTCTTAACACAGGAATCTTTACATATTTTTTGTTCTTGTTACACTTTCCCAGCCCCTGCCAGGGTTTTCCAGAATTCCTGTTAAACCTCTTTAACCCCTTAACGACCAGGGCGTTTTTGTTTATTTCACTCCCCACCTCCAAAGGTCCATAACTTTTAAAATTTTCCAAGTAAAGAGTTGTGTTAGGGTTTGCATAACAAATTGCAATTCATAGTGACGGTATTTAATATTCCATGCCTTCAGGGCTCCGTCGGCTGACCAAACAAGCAAACCGTGCGCTTGCGGCTTGGTGGCTCGCTGTGCCTCGCAGCTCACTGCACATGCAGTGTAACTATCCTGTTTGCCTACCCCCTCTCTGCCTAGTTACATTGCGTAGGAACGGAGCACATGCTCAGTTAGCAGCAAGGTGCCACTCATTGCGCATGACAGGGATAGAAGGCTCACTGCGCAGGCGCGAGGTTTGCTTGTGTGGTGAGCCAACGTCAAGAGGGTGAGGGATGATGAAGAGGGAGGATGTGGGAGGGGGAAGTCTTGAATACTGATGAGCTGGGGACGAGGTCAGGAAATATGCTAATTAGGGTGCACGGTGGATTAGTGGTTAACATTACAGCCTTGCAATGCTGCTGACCTGGGTTCAAATCCCAGGGTCAACATCTGCAACGACTTTGTTTGTTCTCTCTGTGTTTGCGTGGATTTACTCCAGCTCTTCCGGTTTCCTCCCACACTCCAAAACATACTGGTAGGTTGATTAGATTGTGAGCCCCATTGGGGACAGGGACTGATTTGGCAAAACTCTGTTCAGCGCTGCGGTATCTGTGTCCATTATATAAATAAAGGAATTAATTACATATTACTTTTTGAAATGCGGCCTCCCCCGGGACAGCACAGAGCCAAGTAAACTTTACCTGCAAATATTACAAGAACTATAGACCACTAAGGTATGATAAAACTATGCCTGCTAATATCTTGAAGCAAATGATGGATCTAGCTATAGAATAAAAATTGTCGTAAGCTTAAGAATCAGGTATGTAAAAGCCTCCATACACATAAGGAGAAAGGTGTCTGAACCCACTGATTTCAGCGACACATGTACACCTTTTCTTCCATAGATAATGTCAAGAGAAAAAAAGGATTTGGCAAGTTAAAATAATTAATTCCCTGTACTACCTCAAGGAGATAAACCACTTTTACGGACATCTTTACTCCCCAATAAAAACACATGAGCGCTTATTAAAACCCAATGGGGCACATTTACTAAGGGCCGTGCCCCAGTTTTCTGTCGCACTGTGCACGTATTGTCTAGTGCAAACTGCTTGCACAAGTATTTAACAAGTGCCTGCTCCACATTTGCGATACAAATTAGGGGGTGTTCCGATGCTCAGTTGGACCGCGAGCCATATTTAACATGCAAAGTCCAACAGGATTGTGTTGCACACCCCATGTTAAAGGTGCACCAAAAAAAAAAAGTTGGTGAACTCTGTCGAAGCAGCGCATGAAGCAGGGGCGGCAGATCCATGAGGAACGTGCCACAAATCCTGAATCTGGCGCACTATGCACTATACACAGGCAAACTGCATTTAGTGCAGTTTGCACTGTTCTAAGTAAATGTGCCCCAACGTACATGAATGAGGTGGAGGGGATGTCAGGAATATTTACTGTTGGCTAAAACAAGCATGTATAGGCAATAAAGGGAACCTATCAAAACTTTTTACTTTACCTGTGTCAGGGGCTGCATTAATGAGATATCATGTGTTAAAGGGAGTGTATATTAGCTAACTTTATTCCCCTACCTGGCTTCATTACACAGTGCGCATGCGCCATGGGTCTGAAACTGACACAAATTAATGGACCCCCAACACCTTTACCACTTGGAATCTAGGGAATTTTGGAACCCACAAATGTAAGATATAAAGGTTTGGGACCCTAAAACCCAACTGCATGAAGGCCAGAGGTATAGAGAGGCCCCAAACTTACTGACAGATTCCCTTTAAGGGTCCTCTTTAAGAAATCAGCCGACAGCTTATGAAGGTGAAGGGGCACCTTAATTCTTAAGAAGGAAGACTGATAAGTGGATGTCAGGTAACACTGGCACCACTTATTAGAAAGGGGTGAAAAACTATTTATGAGTTTAGGTCATGTCTTGGACCAAGTTTAGAAACACTGCTTGATAGGACCGAAGTCTCTCTCTCATACTGTGCATCTATAATGGAGAAAGCCATGGCCTGATTTCATTAGGGTTATCGCTAATGAAACGCCTGATGAATTCCAACTTGTCATCTATAATCTGAAGAGAATGATTGGCGGCGGCTTTGAGGAGGCCCTATAGACATTCGATGGTTGGACGATTTACATGGAATGTGTATGGAAGCCTTAAATCAGCCCATACTGTTGGTTGAATAAGCTACATGAAGCTTCATCAGCATCCACCATTTTCTGAAATCATAGAATCAAAACCATCTCCTTTAAACTTCGCCTCTTAGACATCAGAGTTCACTGTGCCGAGCAGAATTTCAGAGATCTTACTCACAATTTGGGGAAAAGTCAAACACAAAATGTGGCAGAAGTCAAGCACATCTCAAATACTGTATTATTTTTGGCCATGGAAAATGACTGACCATAACAAGAATGACTGACCAGATCAAGAATGACCCGCTATTTTTGAGAATTTTTAGATACTTTGAGTAAACTTTAACTTTGGTCACCACACAAACCCCTAAAATTCCCATCAAACCAACAACCTACCCCATTTCGATGCTCGTAATAGTTGAGTGAGGTGTGAGTAAGGATGAAGACTCTTGACTTGAAGTTGGCAGGGGATGTCCTCCTTTTCTGCTGTGACCTCTTAATAAGAGGCTGTTGTAATATGACTGAATTATTCATCTGGAACATCATCCACTGTTCCCAGGGTCATAGGGAGACCCTGAGATGTCTACATACATATAGTCCCTTGACTCCACTCACGATGAAGAACAAGTATATCCCAGTGCAGACATGTGGACAGAACATTAACAATCAGAAAACATGAGCTCAATGAGAAGAAAAGGTGCGTACGAAGTAGACATAATGAGCGGAGGAGGAGATCATAAAGTCTTATCTGAAGATCGCAGAGCACAGCAAAGGTGTCATACTTGTGACCTCAAGCTAAAACCACATCCTCGTTTCAACTGAGTTTCTACTTCTGTCAGTCAGACTCTTAAATGTTATTCATGTTGTCTTCTGAACTAAAAGTTTGTACATTAATAAAAAAAAATCTAATTTTATTTTTAGGTGTATTAGGTACGTAGGCTCATTGACCAGCAATCAAAGTTCAGCATCTTGACTACTGCCAAAACTGTCAGGAAAATGTTGTCTACTCACTAAACCTTGAATCTAACACCAAGTACAAAATATTCATATGTCTTAAGGAGGAAAAAAATCCCAATCCAGGTATTCAGCTCCAAGGCCTATCTAAGTGGCCAGGCTAAGGCACCATACATAATGTTGTCTGATCTTGTTGTCATAGTACTCAGTGTCGGACTGGCCCACCAGAGCATTAGAGAATCGTCCGGTGGGCCCCAGGTCCTACAACTTTATAATGGGCCCTAAAGATCTTCATTTAGAAGTGAATGGAGTAATCACTGGATATTATGATCTATTTCATATAGGATGATTCCGATATTATAGATCAGTGATGGCGAACCTTTTAGAGCCTCAGTGCCCAAACTTCAACCAAAAGCCACTTATTTATTGCAAAGTGCCAGCACAGCAATTTAAGCAGTAATTTATTTCTCCTTGTTCTTTGACAACTTTCAATCGTTCAGCCTCCTATAGACACCAACGCAGGAAGGTTCTGCAGGAAGATTCTTTGAGTCCTGTCTGGTGAACTTCATGCTGTGGCGGTGGCCTGGGTGCCCAAAGAGAGGGCTCCGAGTGCCGCCTCTGGCACCAGTGCCATAGGTTCGCCACCACTGTTATAGATTATTAAATCATTTTGATGATACATCCTACATGATTAGATTTTTTATGGTATTTTATGGTTGAAGGGTAGGCCCTCAAGATCACCACCTCTGGTAGGCCCAACATATGCCAGTCCGACACTGATAGTACTATATTGGTAATGATACAGGCACTTAACCCCCTACCGTCAAATCCTCTTTTGCCAGGACTCAGTTCTAATTAATCACTCATGGGAAAGTGCCTGAGCAATAGGATTCTGAAGTCGCTTCAGCGAAGGTCTATCCTACGTTTATCCATTTACCCAATCCCTATCTGTTAACTGTAATTTGAACATTTACCACCTGCCATGTACTGTCTGAATAGCCAGTGACAATTGAACTACCCCTGAGCATATGCCTGGCAACCTCATTCTCTATGGCACCATTGGAGATAACCATTATACGTGGCTGTCCATTAATTGCAGTTACAGAGACAATTGGGCTTATTTACTAAGTGTCCCACGGCTGCATTTTCGTCAGGTTTTCCGACTTTTTGGGGATGGCACTGGGAATTGTGTTGCAAGCGATCAGATTTTGGTGCATTGGCGCCGGCTTTCATGCAACAGATTCATCCGACGGATTCGGACTAAGCGCTGGATTTAACATTTAAATTTTTGTCGCATTCAATGCACTTATATACACCGGTAGGAAGATGGTGAACTCCGGCGTACCTGATCGGGGAAGCGACACAAGCATGAAATCAGGCGCATGATCTTCTTGAATCGCGGCAGATGTGCATTCCAGCGGACATTACGGATTGGGGATCGCGTAGGACCGGGTAAGTAAATGTGCCCCAATATATTGAGTAATAAGACACTCCATGCTGCTCTGTTTATTAGGGGGAATGGGATCTCCTTGCTCCTGGCATTTAATTGTAATTAAAAGGGTTATGTTTTCTATCATGAACCTAATTGTTCTGCCCTGTTAAAAGAATTCTCATTTTATGTACCTACCTTTTGTTTATGAAGTTCCTTTGAAAAGTCCAAATGCACAACATCAACTGCCTAAATCAATCTGTAACTCACCTCTTAATAGAGAGCGATCAGATCTAAGAGGACTAACCCTGTAGAAACCCATGGATGCTCATATAATCAAGTGAAACGTAAAAAAAAACTTCAATCTATAAATGAAAAAAAAAATCAAATTAGTTTCAGTATATGGCTTTAACTTGTTAAAAATATAGGTTAGCTGATTGAAGTTGAGGATTATACTGTGTAATACTTGTACAGCTTCCCACATGTAGTATATTATACTGACCAAGCTGTAATGCATGACTGTTTGTTTGTTTGTGTTAAAAAATAAAAAAAAAATTGGTTAGACATTCCCTTTAAATGATCTTCAGTGAATGTATCTAAAGAGCATCAGGGCCAATACAGAAGTAACACAAGTAATATGCAGTGTCATAAGAAGCAGGTGAGTTATATGTGTGAGTTTCTACTTTCAAGTATTAGAGAATATGTAAGTAGAGACAGAATCGGTATTTCTGGGGCCCTAAGCAAAGATTAGGTCCCAGATAATAATGTACATAGCTACACTTTAAATGGCAGAGTTGGGGGTCTATGGCTTCCTGCTCTGCCATTACTTTAGAGGACATCGACCACCAGGATGAAGGATTGTAAACCAAGCACACTGACATACTGGTGTGCACCCCCTCTAGCAGGGTCCACTTATCTTTAAGCTTCTTATGCCGTTGTTTTTAAGACAAAAATTCTTAAAAGTTTGGGGGGCTCCATTAACACCCATGGAACTTTGAGACCCTGCTGCTCATTTGCATAATTTTAAAAAGCTTTTTTTTGTGTAAAAACCAGGGCATAAGAAGCTAAAAGAAGAGCAAATCCTGCCAGAGGGGGCACACACCAGTATGTCAGTGTGCTTGGTTTACAATCCTTAATCCTGGTAGTAGATTTTCTTTTAAACTGTATTGGAGTCCAGAAGATGTCAGTGTTTGGTCCCTCTGATCTCTGTGATGGTCCACAATTGGTTGATGGGTATCTCCTATTCTAAAACTAGAGACACACAGAGCAGTGTTACTGGGTCTATACAGATGTTTACAATACTTTTTGGAAATTCACAAACTCAAGGACCTGAATATGACAAGGGAAACATGGTCATGACTCAAGTGTAAATTCTGACTACATATTCTTCCTCCGAATAGAACATTTATCTGATACCAGAATGTAATCAGTTTGTCTGTGGTCTTCCACATGATGCTAAAGTCTTTAAATTAAACAATTTTCAAATGAAAAAAAAAAATATTTTAAATTCTAGGGGGTTTCCATGTCCTCCTTTATTGTACAACCATTACTGGGGTGGATATTATATGTGGAAATACTTGGGGGTGGGGCATATAAACCTTCCACATCGCTGGTCCCTCTTTTTGGTCACAAAAGTTGGGAGGTATGCAAGTCTATATACTGCAAGGGCGTAACTTAAAGCAGTGCAGAGAGTGTGGTCACAACCAGGAGGGTCCATAAGGTGTACTTTTCCTAAATAAGATTTTGGTTCCCTAAGATTTAGGTTATGACACTGGTATGTTTGTTGTATAGGATGCTGGGTGTTGTAGTATTCTTGAAATTGTGTAAAACTTTCATATGCTTATAGAATCTTCAACTGGACTTGGAGAACAATACATGGTAGAAGTTTTACAGGAAATCTACTACCAGGATGAAGGCTAGTGAACCAAGCGCACTGACCTTTTGGTGTGTGCCCCCTATGACAGGATCTGCTCTTCTTTAGGCTTCTAATGCCCTGGTTTTAAAGAAAAAAAGGGCTCCAGGGGGCTCCAGTCTCCATTAAGGGTGCGTTCACACGTTGCAGTTAAAACTGCATCGCAATCAGCTTTGAGGTGGTTTTAGGTGCAGTTTTGTCAATTGAACAGGTGAAAGACATGAAATGAGTGAAAGACATTTGTGGAGCAGGTTTCCCCTTCACTCGTTCAGTTAATGTCTTTCACCTGTTCAATTGACAAAACTGCACCTAAAACCACCTCAAAGCTGATTGCGATGCAGTTTGAACTGCAACGTGTGAACGCACCCTGACACCTATGGAGCCTGGAGCCCACAGACTAATTTACATAATTTTTACAGCCTTTTTTGGGAAAACCAGAGCATAAAAAGCTAAGTGAAGAGTAGATCCTGCCAGAGGATCCATACACCAGGATGTCAGTGGGCTTAGTTTTTAATCCTTCATCCTGGTGGTAGATGGCACCACGGTTGAGGCTAAAAACATAATTACAACTTTATATCATTGTGGATTCCAATGCAATAAAAAACATTTGACCCAATTTGCAAGGCTTCAACAAAATGGCGGAACCTGATGCACACGTTTGCCTCTACAATAGTATAGGGGTTCTATGATGTCCATGTTATTTACACACACACGTAATGGACCCCTTCCTGTCTTACTTGGACCTATCATCGGCGCTATACTTTACTTTTACCACAAGTGACATTGATGACTCTGCGCCCTCTAGTGTCCATAGTACTGACATGCGCAGTATACACACCTTCAAAGTCTTTAGCACAGCCAATCAGCAGCGTTCTTCTTTTCAGCAGGCGGAAGTTACGGCTTTGTAGGCGGAGTGATGTCCGGTGTCATTTCCGGGCAATGGTGTCACTGTGCTGTGTGAAGTAGAGGGTCTGTGCGGGCGGAGAGACGATTGCTCGGATCTGTGGAGCGGCAGGTACTGGGTATAGGAGGTGTATTAGTGGGAATGTACATTATAACATACTATAGCACTTCCCGGCAGTATCTGATCTCTCGTTGCGTCTTTAGTACCGCACTTATGCACAGTGTGTATTGTGTACTATTCATTATAAAAATTATATTAAAAAAATATGAATTATTAAAAAATTATTATTAAAAAAAGCTCCGATTTTCCCCCTATTCTCCTAGTAATATAATGTATGACTTCAAATTATCAGTCCTGTACAGGAACATTATCTGCCGGGTCTGTTCACATTGTGCGGATTGTAATATTTTGCAGCAGCTATCGCACAAATGTGTAGACTTTGTAGTGATTTTTTGCATTGTATGAAAAAGCCCTGAAGGAGGTCATACCTTTCTGCAAATAGGGATCCTTAAAGGGATTGGACCAGGGTTAAATGTTATCGCATATCCTAATTTTATCTGACTGCTAGGATCCCCAGTGATCATGGAAACATGGGTCCCATTCTCACTAATTGATGGAGCGACAGGTGGAGTAAGTGTACAGCTGCTCTCATCATACTATGTTAATCCAGGGACACCAGAGCGCTGTGCTCTGCCATATCAGTCACTCCCATAACTATTGAGTTGGGCTGTAGGACACATTTTTTACCTGCCAATACATCAATTAGTTGGGAACAGGATCCCCATATCCCATGACCACTAGGGCTCCCAACAATCAGAACCTTAATCAAACCCTGTGGATGAGGGACAACAATCCAGCTTTGAACAACCACTTTTAAGAAGGTATTTCTTATTCCTGATGAATTTATTAATTTATTTGGCCTACAAGGGACCCCCTATTGATCCCAGTGGAGGGACCCCCTCATATGCTGTGGATAACTTGCTGTAAATGGAAATACCCCTGCCCTGATACAATATACCTAATGGGTGATGACACCTTTACCTTATCCACAGCATAGAGAATAAGTGACTGATCACCGGAGGTATTGCTGCTGATCATAAGTCCCATGTGGAAATGTAGTGACGCTACACTTGTGTGACCACTGCTCATGATTCTCTGTTTTAGGTTTGACTTGGCAGCCCCCAATCAGCCACATATCCCTTATCCCCTTGGGTGAGTCTAGCCATCTACTTGGCAGCCACAATGTATGGAATTGTAGCATCATGCTGTTTGCTGATTCTGTAATACTCTGCATTATTGCTGCAAAGGGGACAGCGTACAGGTAGACAAATCAAGGTAAACATTGAGCACTGGCACAAGTGTGTTGGCTCCTTTTAAACATTTGGTTGGCATAGATACAGATTGTCAGACTCCCACTCATTTTATATAGATGTCATTGCTACCTATAAATAGTGTATTTGAAAAAAATCCCCTTCTGCTCTTATATACTCAAATATTTTTCCCTTTTTTCCAGACCCTTTCCGTCACTATGGGTGAGCCCCAGCAAGTGAGCGCCTTGCCTCTCCCACCCATGCAGTACATAAGAGAATACACAGATGACAATGTCCGGAAGGGTTTGGTCCCCAAACCTCCGCCACCTGTTAAGGACAGCTATATGATGTTTGGGAACCAGTTCCAATGTGACGACCTGATTATCCGACCCTTAGAGAGTCAGGGGATTGAGCGTCTCCATCCTCAGCAGTTTGACCACAAGAAGGAACTGAGGAAACTCAACATGTCCATCCTGATCAACTTCCTGGACCTCCTGGATGTCTTGATCCGAAGCCCTGGAAGTATAAAGCGGGAGGAGAAGCTGGAAGACCTCAAGCTTCTGTTTGTTCATATGCATCACCTTATAAATGAGTATCGGCCTCACCAAGCCCGCGAGACCCTGCGAGTGATGATGGAAGTGCAGAAGAGACAACGTCTGGAGACAGCAGAGCGGTTTCAGAAGCACTTAGAGAGGGTGGTAGAGATGATCCAGAACTGCTTGGCCTCATTGCCTGATGACCTACCTATGCCTGATGGAGGGGTCACCATTAAGACTGAACCTATGGATATGCAGGAACCCAGTATGGACCAGCAGGACGTTTCTCCAGAGGCTTCAGCCTGTGCTAAAGAGACAGTAGATAAAGATGCAGCCATGTGTGTTATCATCGATGAGATGACATAATGTATATTTATAACATGGGATCGGACTACCTCTGGGGTACGAGGACCCAGTCTATACACTTAGGACTGACCCCATCCATTCACCCTGGACATTTTGATATGTGTCCAAAGCATTTGGCTGTGGGTCATTGTGCTGGGAACTTGTTACGTTTTCTCAGGAATCTATTTTCACATGAATCATTTGCCGGACATTTATCTGAATACTCCTGTATCATGTTACAGCGAATTTATAAGGAATCTGGCAGCAGACGGTAGGGTTAAGGTATCGGGGGTGATGGTCATGCACTAGGAGCTCCACTCTTTTATGGGATTTTCCATTATCATGTTATTGCTGAGCTAATCTTAAAATGGGTCGGCAATATTAGTCAGGATCTGACACCTTTACTTTTTGCAGCTACGGTAAATGGGACTGAGCTGTAGTTGACAGCATGGCCACTGTACTGTGTATGGGGCTGTGCTTGATAAGGAGTGAAGAAGCGGCGGCATATAATCTGGTGTCTGCAAACAACATTGGTGGGGGTCGTTCTTTCCTCATTGTTCTGATATTGAGGATCTATCCTGGGGATCATTCTTAGTCCAGAAAAGTCAGTTAAAGGGGTTTTCCCCCACCAAAAGTTAGGCCCTATCCACGGGAAAGGGCCTAACTTGCTGATCAGTGGGAGTCTCATTGCTAAGACTCCCACAGATGGCGAAAACAAGGGGTCCGTCAAGTGCAGTGCTCGGCAATTTCCGTCAGCTCCATAGAGAGTAATGGAGCGGAACGGTCATGCACGGCCGTCTGCTCCATTAGTCCGATGGACCCCTCGTTTTCACGATCTGTGGGGGGCGTCTCAGCACCGAGACCCCCACTGATCAGCAAGTTAGGCCTATATAACTTTTGTTCATGGGAAAACCCCTTTAAATAGTTTAAGTCACATGAAGGTGCCGCGTCCCAGACCCTTACAGTCATAGCCTAGAGGACAAAACACTATGAATGTCAGTCATTCAGACTTTGTGACCATCACTCGAAGTATCTTAACCCCCTCTTCTGTCCAGTGCAGTCAACAGATTTGAAGGGTCCCTATTGCTGACTTTCTCCCTTTAACTCTTTATGCACCCAGTGGGTGACCTTTTTGATGTTGTTTGTTTTTTTTTCATGTGCATTAGTAAAATTTGCAGTTTAGTAGTTTTTGTATATTTGTTTTAACATTTTCATTGCAAAACTTTTATTATAGGTGTTTGAGTTTACATGTGTAGGTTAGTCAATTCAGGAACTGCCCTGTCACTTTAAGAACCACATTTAGATTTCGTAGTATACAAAGTTAATTTAAAAGCAATTGTATGGCTGCCTCATGCTGTTTCCCAGTTCCCTTCCTTATACCCAGGGTTGTGGAGTCGCAGTGGGTGACCATTATCGAGCAGGTGGAGATAAAATGGACAGACTCCACAAATCTATAATAAATTATGAAAATTTAGAAATTTTCTTTTAACTGTCCCCGATCGAAGGATTGTTTTTTAAACTAGGCATAACCAACACGTTATCATACTGCTCAACTTCAGGGGTCGCACCAGTAACCAGCACCCTAGATGCACAACCACAGTACAGAACAAAATGCCATCCAAAGAAACCAAATACTGCATTCAGATGAACTAAAATTGTAGAGATTAATTAGAGTAGATAATACTGGAGACCCCCAGAGCAGACAAGAACAATAAATTCTCTCCTTTTCTGGCCACATTTTGCATCTGCTCTATGTGCTGTACCGTGCCCCCTGCTGGTTGCATGCACCAGCATCACAACCCAGCGAAGAGCTGCTGAAGGAGCAGTACAGTGCAGCTGACCACTCCTGTGACCACTCTGCTCAGGGTCCTGACCTGGATTCACACTACCAGCAACAGGTAGGTGATTGGGGAGGACTCACTGACTGTCAGTAGGGTGCGGGCTGCATGTGACCTGTCATTGCGGGTTTGGGCCCTTTGCTGCAGAGAAAAAAGGCATATCAGAACTGCTACCGTGATCCGGAAACGCTTGTGAAGTCTGTTTGGCTCACCGACTCCACAGACTTGGCTATGAGTTACAGCTCTATCGGTCTAGTGAATATGTGCTGGGGCCATGACACAGGGCGAAGGTTTGAGATTAATTTATCTGGAGCGGTCAGTGGTCTGGAAAGGTAGTTACTGCCTTGAAATGAATGCTCCTTATGTACCAAATTCGGTGGCTCAACCTAAAATAAAGGACTAACCTGACGGCAGAATCATATAGCCCTAGAGGCTGCGGTCTGGCAGTAACTTTATGTCTTCACTAATAACACATGCATGCTCAGATGACCCTTCTGTCCATGTGTATAGAGAGGAATAGCCCTTGAAAATGGAAGCGTTCAGCTGTCGGCTAACATTTCTCCTAGAGAGAAGCCGTTCATTTAGGTCAGTAATGAATGGAACCATAATTACTAATTGTAGTGAACATCATGTATGTGTGTAATTATTGCCAGTAGTGACCATATGATGTCCTTTAACATCATAAAGACAGAAAGTAGCAGAAATCGTCTTGGTCATTGACAGTGCTTGCAGGAGTGATCCCATAAAATGCGTGTCATAGCCAATATATTCCCAATTACCATACAGCTCATTGGAGGGTGTGACACCAAGTGTATTATAGATTCATTTTCCAAATGCTGCATGTAACTCACGAGGGGTAAAAACAATTTGAAATTTATAAACTAAAATCTCCCTTTTTTTAATAGAATTTGAGAATAATGATTTTGAAAATCCACAGTAACTTGTGTGGTTTTTTATGGGACTGTAAATATAAAAAACCTTAATTATTTGCATCCACCCATAGCCATTTAAGTGTGGATCATCACCTTTTATGGGGCGGGTGACTTCTGTATACTTCAGCATACACTCACCCATACATTGGTGGGCAACATCCTGCAATGACACTGAACACTTGTGTTAACCTTCTAAGTGCCATGGTCCAGCCAAAGGCTCCCAAGCTTGTCATGTTAGATTCCCCATTACATGCTGCCTGAGGCAGGATGTAAAAGATAACTAGCAAAATGACAATATACTCTAAAATTGCTGTATGTTTTATGAACGATCACACCCTCTTGGGAGCCTATGAAGTAGGGACAAGAAATGTACTACTCTAAACATTAAAGGATATGTCTGAGTTTGTTAAAAAAAAATCTATAGGTGGCCTGTGTGGGGGGCGGTCTAAAAAAAAAAAAAAAACTTACCTCCAACCTGGCTCCCGTTCTCCCTCATCGCCATCCCTTGTTTACAGAGGCAGGCACACTTGGGGCTGACAACTTCCTCCCTCCTAGCACTCTCACAAGTCCCCTGTCTCAGTGCCTAATACATTAGTTTCAAAGTGTACCAGGTGCTGGGACAGGTGGGCTTGCCAGGCGGGCAGAAGTTGTTATCACAGAGTGCGCCTCCCTCTGTAAACACTCAGGGGCACGACAATGATGCGGTAGAATGGGAGTAATGGAGGGGGCAAGTGTATACGTCGGCCGTATATACGTCCCCCATACGGCAGTGTGAATGTAGCCTAAGGCTACATTCACACGACCACGCTCCCGCTGCACCGTAGCATGGCGGGCACACGTCGCCACCCGGGAGAGGAGGAGGGGTGAGGGCTGCTCGCCCCTGCTCCTTTCCATAGAGAAACATGGCCCATGGCACCTTATTACAGGGAAAGAAAGGAAATGTCCTATCTTCTCCTCGGGTACGGAACGGTACGGTGCCGTATGGAGCCGTGCGCCCAATTTCGGCCTATGGGGGATGTATATACGCCCCCCAATGGCCATGTGAATGCAGCCTTATATGCAAAATCAGAGAAATTCTCCCTCAGGGGGGTCTTTATGTGGTCATGTCACAGTCATTGTAATAAGCTGCCCATGTTACCACCATCTAAAAGAGACCTAACCTTGTAATAATTAACTGTTTTAATATTTTATTATATTACATCATAACTATTTTTAGGTGACTTTTTACACATTGCAAGTACAATATCTTTGGGCTGTCTAGAATAGAAACTGTTGCCCACAGCAACCAATCAGACCACAGCTTTTATAATCCTGGAGCAGAATATACATTCAAAGCTGGGCTCTGATTGGCCACTAAGGGCAACAGACAATTTTCATTATTTCTTAGTAGATATTGTAGAGTCTGTAGAACACAGTCTACACTGGGCAGAATTATCATTTACATCCTGCAAACCCAGTGTTATTTCTCTAATCTCTGTCAATATATATTTATATAATAAAACTGAAAGAAAAGTCTGTGATATATGAATATAGAACATTTAGCCAAGTGTCTCTTTTGGAAGGAACAAACCTCATCAATGGACAAAATATAAGTAAAATGCAATTTTATGCTGAAAAAAAAAATGTATGAAAAGATTTCGCTGCGAGCAGGGTTCGAACCTGCGCGGGGAGACCCCATTGGATTTCAAGTCCAACGCCTTAACCACTCGGCCATCACAGCGCCATGTAAACCGGTGCGGAGATCTGATACAGCCGGCTGAGGAGAGTACTCCTGTGTCTGCTCTCTAGTAGGAGGAAATGTGAGGTCCCAGGGAGTGTTGTTATCTCTTAATCTTTTCTTTAATACACAGAAAATTATTTTAACAGCAATTCCTGTCACTGCTTTCGCTCAGCTCATCGACGCTCAAGCATTCAGCACCACAGCCCTCTGCTGGTCATACACGTGTACTGCTTTGGGGCGTGTTAGCTCTGGAGCCGGAACTTTACTTTGCATATAATTGTTCAAAATCCCCTAAACAGAATGATTTTAGATTGAATATTTGTTAAAATTAATCTGGCCGGAGTCTGAAACCAAAATCGTCATAACCTCAGTTAATCTAACTGCAGAACCAGGTGTGAACACCAGATGGCGCTGTTGACCGTAGAATTCAATCAGCTGCGCCGTAGAACAGACAGACATGACTAATCGAACTGGTCTGACCATGAAAATGTAAAAAAATAATGTGCTAAAAGCATAATGCATAAAAAATTAAGTGGAAAGACAGCCTTACTATTGTAAATTTAACTATGCAAAGTCAGTAGTTATTTTGGGATAAAAGTAAAAATCACTGTATAGAAAGTCATCATGAGGAGAAGGCATATTATATAAATGTATTAGGGGCACTCTGTATAAAGTCATCATGGGGGGAGGTACTGTATATAAATTCATTATGAAAGTGCTGTATGTAAGTTAGTGATGGGGGAAGTTCTAGTATGTGTTATTTAGGGGTAACGTAATGTGGCTCAGATTTACTAAAGCCAGTTTTAAGTTGGACTTTGCACGCACCGTTATGTGTGGTATATATTATTTAGTAAGAAAAAAAGAAAAAAGTAGTGTTTTCAGCTCACCGTTCGTTGTTTGTTCAATGTGCTGGCTGCTGCTCCAGGACCAGGAGAGTTTTGAGGCAGAAAAAGACTTGCATGCCGCACCAGAGTAGTAGATAAAACGAATTATTTTATTCCATAAAGTTTAAAAAACATCAGTGGATAATAGTAAAAAATAGCGAGGTGACCTGATGGCGTAGAGTGGAAAAAAGACTGACAAAATCGCCTACGCGTTTCGGGCGTAACAGCCGCCCTTACTCATGGCTGGTTTTTGAACAAATGTGGTGTGAATATATGGTCTCATACGTCTACCCCGTCAGTGAGCTGATGATATGCACCTGGCGGGGGAGGCGGACTTCCGACCTTAAAACATACAATAAAACCTCTATCAAACACTAAATAGATACAAATACCAACAAATTATGCTTCAAATGCGCGATACATATGTATGTATTTACCTAGAGGAAGAAAGATTACTCACATGGATATCATGGCAGTCGGGAAACATTACCGGAAATACGTCACTAGTTGTGTGATCGCCCGGACCGGAAGTGTCGCTCCGCTGTTTCCTTGACAACGGGACAACACAACCGCACGGGTCATTTAAAACACAAAAGACGGCAACCATAATATGGTAAGATTATTAGTGTTGTATGTTTACTAGTGTAAACTTTTGTCAAACGTCTGTACGTTGTGTGTTAGCATTATAAACCCTGTACAAGTTATAGATGGTATTAATATGTACTATATATTAGATAATATCATGAGATATGTACAGCATTCTGATTAGAGTGATACCCCGTAACAATGTTGTAACAATGTTGTAGAATCCATGTTTGAATCAGTAGTGAAACATGAACTCTTTTCTGAAGTTCATGCCTTGCGGGAATCTGGTGTTAAGGGCAAAGATCCAGTATGCCTCCCTGTCTAATAACATTTTATGTCTGTCACCACCCCGTTGGGACAGGCATACTTGTTCAATAGCGAAAGTTTCTAATGAAGACACTTTCCCTTGATGGCATTCAATAAAATGCCGTGCCGCTCCAGAAAGGGATCTTTTCTTGTCTATTTGTTGTAATGCATTAAGTTTGTTCCAGTTGCATATATCCCTGACGTGTTCTAAAAACCTTTGTTTAAATTTTCTGACTGTGCTACCCACATATAGCTGGGTGCACAAGGTACATCTGATGACATATACCACGTAATTTGAATTGCAATTCAAATACCCCTGTATGTCGTGTAATTGTGTATTCGTAGTATCCGAAAAAGTTTTAACGGGTGTGGCATAAGAACAGGTTTTGCATGGGTAGGAGCCACATTTAAAAAAGCCCTTGTGGTGTAGCCATGTTCGTTTATACTTCTTTTTCATGCCAAAGTAACTGGGGGATATTCTGTTACCTATTGTGGGTGATTTTCTGGGAATAACCCTAACACCATTAGCTAATAGGCGTGATAATTTCTCGTCACTTTGTAAAATAGGTAAATATTTGATAAAAATATTTTTAATATCAGAAAATTGGTTGGAATATTGTAACGTTAGGCATGGAGTATTCATTTTGTTTTTTGGTGGACCTCGGTTTCTCTTACATTTAAGCATGTCTGTTCGACTTTTTACACTAATTGCAGTTTCAGCCCTATTTAGCATCCACTCAGGATATTTGCGCTCTTTGAGTCTACTTTTGATTTCTGAGACTTCCCGCATGTAGTCCGTTGTGTGGCTACAGTTCCTGCGTGCCCTATTCATCTCCCCAATAGGGATAGCCTTGATGACATGTATAGGGTGCGCGCTATGTGCGTGCAAGATGGTGTTTCCAGCTGTTTTTTTACGGTGCGTACGTGAAGATATCATTCCAGATTCTTCCACTTGAAGTTTTAAATCGAGAAATTCTATGTATGTTTTGTTTACAGAAAAGGTGAATTTTAAGTTGTATTGGTTGTCATTAATAAAGTCCATAAACACTGGCACGGCAGACACATCACCGACCCACACCATTAGTAGGTCGTCGATGTATCTGCCGTACCAGTGCAAGGCATCACAGAACGGGTTATTGTTTGAAAAGATGAATTCTTGTTCCCACATTGCCATCACCAGGTTAGCAAGTGAGGGGGAGAACTTAGCCCCCATCGAGACCCCCTGGGTCTGTAAATAAAAAACATCATTGAAGGTAAAAAAGTTGTGTGTCATCAAATACCATGCCACTTGTTTGAGGAACAGTTGTAAGTCGTCCCCATATCCACTGTATTTCGTAATGTGGAAACCCAACGCCCGCATTGCAACATGGTGAGGTATGGACGTATAAAGGGAAACTACGTCGCACCCGACCCAAGAGAAATCCTGTTGCCATGAGATCCTTTGAAGTCCCCTTAATACGTCGCCTGTATCCTGTAAATAGCCTGGTGTCCTCTTAACTAGAGGTTGCAGGAATATATCCAACCATTGGCATAGGCGCTCATTAAGGGAACCTATCCCCGAAATTATGGGCCTCATGGGTGGGGGATTAGTTCCCTTATGTATCTTAGGTAAGGCGTGCATAATCGGAGTGACGGGATTTTTGTTTTTAAGATATTCTGCCTGTTGACTGGTTAATATCTTTAATGCCACACCATCATCTACAATATTAAATAATTCCCGGGAAAAAATTTTTGTGGGATCTGCCGGCAGCATGCGATAAGCTTGCTCATCTTTCAATAAACTCTCGACCTGTGTTTTATAAAGGTCGCGGTCCATCACAACAACCGTGCCCCCCTTATCGGCCATTTTAATGACCTTATTTTCGTCCTCACTTAGGGACCTTAGTGCCATACGTTGTTTAAAACTTAGGTTAGAGGGGGCACGGGGGTTGTTTGCATGGAGCTCTTTTAACTCTCGTTCCAGAACCTCCTGGAATCTATCCATAGCCTCCACCCTTGCCTGTATAGGGTAAAAATCAGGATTAGGGACATCAAATATGCATGAATTAGCAGTAATATGAGTCTTATCATCGATATGATTATTAATGTCCATTAAAGTGATGATTGTACGTTGGTCTGCAAAATTCAAGTCAGAAAAAATATTGTCATGAGATGAATACTCGTTCTCATTCATCGAAGTTCCAATGTCACGGTCGTCCGCAGGGGCTGTATCAGAAGAAAAATGTTTTTTGACCGTAAGACCCCTGATGAATTTATTTATGTCCTTCAACGTCCCAAAAAGATCAAAGTTCGTTGCTATCGAGAAATTGAGTCCTAAAGCCAATACCTGAGTTTGATCAGGCGTTAACGGAGAGTCGGAGAGGTTTAGGACATCCAAGGTTGTCAACGGATTCATTGTTTCTGGCGTTGACTCCTCAGATTCCTGTCCTGGGTTTGGGAGTTTCTTCCGGTGTTTCCTACCTCCCCTCCTCGTTCGTTTTTTGACGTTTGTTGTTTGTTATTTTTTGTTGTTTTTTGTAGTATGATGGTTGTGTATTTCTCTGTGTTTGTGAGGACTCTAGATCCGATGCGTCCGTATCGGCATTCAAGGTCTCCACCTCCGATGAACTGAAGTTGACTCTTGGATTGTCCTGATACCGCCTTCTATGGAAGCGTTTCTTAAGGATTGACCGGGGGGTAGATCGTTGTTGCTCCCATCTTCCCCATTCGTACACTTGTGCATGTGTGTAATCATATGTATCTCGTCTAAATTTATTTCGTTTTTTCTCCATGATTTCTTGCTCCATTTTGTCGATATTGGCTTGCATTCCATTAATTAAGACTTCCATGTTTGATTCATCCGTGGTTTCCGATATGTCTTTTTTGGTTTTATCAATGTCCAGTTTTATTTCTTGTAACTTCTCATCCTCGTATGATATTATAAGTTTCATCAATTCACTAGAACATTTGGATAACGTATGGTTCCATTCCTCAATAAATTTGTCAGAATAAATATATGTCGGTATTTTTTTCAGCCTTAGTCCTCTTGGGATCATATTTTTATTTAAATAATTGTCCAGAGTAGTTCGATCCCACCAAATCCTACATTCTTGTGCCAGGAGATCTTCCAAATCCTTTATTTTGTTCTTGGTATCCAGCGGTGTTATGTTGGAAATTTGGCCGTCCCCAAAAACCGCGGCCGCTCTTGTGAGTCTGGCCTCATTTACATTGGACGTTTCCGTGGCCATAGTTAGAAGACGGTAGGGAGGACTAGATTAATCACACTCACGCCAATCGGGATAACACAATTGTTATATGTGAACGCTCGCAATATGGGGGGGTAACATTTGCCCAACGGGAGCACAGAAAACTGAAAGTCCAACACTTAGTAAGAAAAAAAGAAAAAAGTAGTGTTTTCAGCTCACCGTTCGTTGTTTGTTCAATGTGCTGGCTGCTGCTCCAGGACCAGGAGAGTTTTGAGGCAGAAAAAGACTTGCATGCCGCACCAGAGTAGTAGATAAAACGAATGATTTTATTCCATAAAGTTTAAAAAACATCAGTGGATAATAGTAAAAAATAGCGAGGTGACCTGATGGCGTAGAGTGGAAAAAAGACTGACAAAATCGCCTACGCGTTTCGGGCGTAACAGCCGCCCTTACTCATGGCTGGTTTTTGAACAAATGTGGTGTGAATATATGGTCTCATACGTCTACCCCGTCAGTGAGCTGATGATATGCACCTGGCGGGGGAGGCGGACTTCCGACCTTAAAACATACAATAAAACCTCTATCAAACACTAAATAGATACAAATACCAACAAATTATGCTTCAAATGCGCGATACATATGTATGTATTTACCTAGAGGAAGAAAGATTACTCACATGGATATCATGGCATTCGGGAAACATTACCGGAAATACGTCACTAGTTGTGTGATCGCCCGGACCGGAAGTGTCGCTCCGCTGTTATTTAGGATCACAGTGTGGCACATATTTATTATCCAAGAGACAACTGTAAGTGACTGTGGTATTTTTAGGGGTGCTACAAAAACCAAAGATACCAAATTCTGCAGCAAAAAATCACAGCCCTGAACAGTCATTACACTTCAAAAGCTGCTGTTACGAGAGGCTCCAGTATCGTATGGCTCTGGTACAGCAATATTATTGGTTGTGAGAGATATCATATTTCTCTCCAGGCACCATTTTGTCCAATCAGAGGCCATCTTGTCTTAGCTGGGGTCCATGTTGTCCACTGTCCAGCCATTTCATGATTCAAACATCATTTTGTGTAAACTGTTTAGAAAATACTTTATCCTCACTATTGTTTACCTTGTCTTTTTCTACAGCTTCTCTGATTGAAGACCATGTTGTGACGTATACAGAGCTAACACAAGGACATTTAGTATAAACATTCTGTTTCCCTCTAGTCTAGTATTTTTCCAGTAAAAACTATACATTACGTTAATTTGCGAAAATGGCCTAAAGGTGAGGTTCTGGTATATTCAAGCTAACCTATAGCGTTTCAGTATTTTATCACCTTTTCACACCCTCTGCAAGATTTTTTCTGTTCTGATATACACGACTGCCTTTTTGAAATAAACACAGTGATTTGAGTACAGCTTATGACCAAGTGTCTGTGTCTATTCTGTGCTGGGAACAAAGATCTATAAATTTGGCAATCACCTTACAATTGTAGAAGGGCTGTTTGAGCCTTTAACATTGTCATTGACTGGTTCGGGAGTTAATAAAAATGGGCATTTGACCATCATGGTGAGCTCCATGGTGAGTCCAGACCGCCAGTGACCAGAATTTGACAAAGAGTGCACTTAAAGGTAAGACTTATTTTTTATTGTCTACAGGACCAGATTATGGTTGGTGTGGACCCCTGGGTTCAAAATCTGGTGGAGGCCAACATTAAATGTACCTCCCCAACAATAATTGTATACAGCCCCCCCTCAAGCAATCACTGTATATAGCCCCAAGCAATAAATATATAGAGCCTCACAGCAATCACTATATAAAGCCCCCAGCAATCGCTATATACAGCCCCTATTAATAACTATATACAGCCCCCCAGCAATCACTGTATACAGCCCCCCAAGCAATCACTGTATACAGCCCCCAGCAATCACTGTATACAGGCCCCCAGTAATCACTGTGTTCAGCTCCCCCAGTAATCAGTATATACTGCCCCCCAGCAATCACTATATACAGTCCCAAGCAATCACTGTATACAACCCCCAAGCAATCACTGTATACAGTCCCCAGCTTTCCCCGTATACCACCCCCCAGAAATCACTATATACAGCCCCCAACGAATCAATGTATACAGCCCCCAACGAATCATTGTATACAGCCCATAAGAAATCACTGTATAAAGCCCCCCCAGCAATAAATATATACAGCCCCCGCAACAATCACTGTATGCACCCCTCCAGCAATCACTATATACAGCTTCCCCAGCAATCTCGTATACAGCCCCCCAGCAATCTATATATCTGTGATGTCTATATATGCTATGTCTACACAATGTATGATGTGTATATATACTGCATTATGCTCTATATATGTACTGTGTATACCATGCAACTGTAACTCACATTTGTGAGCATATAAATATGTATATTTTTTAAGGGATAAGAAGCCTCTCTTAGTTACGCCACTGATCTGCACCCTTTACATGTTATACCTGTATATACACACATTACACCTATATATACACCCTTTCAATGTTATACCTGTATATACACACATTATACCTATATCTACACCCTTTACATGTTATATCTGTATATACATCACATATTACAGCTATATAGACACCTATTACATGTTATACCTCTATATACACATATACACTCACCGGCCACTTTATTAGGTACACCATGGTAGTAACGGGTTGGACCCCCTTTTGCCTTCAGAACTGCCTCAATTCTTCGTGGCATAGATTCAACAAGGTGCTGGAAGCATTCCTCAGGGATTTTGGTCCATATTGACATGATGGCATCACACAGTTGCCGCAGAATTGTCGGCTGCACATCCATGATGCGAATTTTCCCGTTCCACCACATCCCAAAGATGCTCTATTGGATTGAGATCTGGTGACTGTGGAGGCCATTTGAGTCCAGTGAACTCATTGTCATGTTCAAGAAACCAGTCTGAGATGATTCCAGCTTTATGACATGGCGCATTATCCTGCTGAAAGTAGCCATCAGATGTTACAGGGTACATTGTGCTCATAAAGGGATGGACATGGTCAGAACCAATACTCAGGTAGGCTGTGGCGTTGCAACGATGCTCAATTGGTACCAAGGGACCCAAAGAGTGCCAAGAAAATATTCCCCACACCATGACACCACCACCACCAGCCTGAACCGTTGATACAAGGCAGGATGGATCCATGCTTTCATGTTGTTGACGCCAAATTCTGACCCTACCATCCGAATGTCACAGCAGAAATCGAGACTCATCAGACCAGGCAACGTTTTTCCAATCTTCTACTGTCCAATTTCGATGAGCTTGTGCAAATTGTAGCCTCAGTTTCCTGTTCTTAGCTGAAAGGAGTGGCACCCGGTGTGGTCTTCTGCTGCTGTAGCCCATCTGCCTCAAAGTTTGACGTACTATGCGTTCAGAGATGCTCTTCTGCCTACCTTGGTTGTAACGGGTGGCGATTTGAGTCAATGTTGCCTTTCTATCAGCTCGAACCAGTCTGCCCATTCTCCTCTGACCTCTGGCATCAACAAGGCATTTCCGCCCACAGAACTGCCGCTCAATGGATGTTTTTTCTTTTTCGGACCATTCTCTGTAAACCCTAGAGATGGTTGTGCCTGAAAATCCCAGTAGATCAGCAGTTTCTGAAATACTCAGACCAGCCCTTCTGGCACCAACAACCATGCCACGTTCAAAGGCCTCAAATCACCTTTCTTCCCCATACTGATGCTCGGTTTGAACTGCAGGAGATTGTCTTGACCATGTCTACATGCCTAAATGCACTGAGTTGCCTCCATGTGTTTGGCTAATTAGAAATTAAGTGTTAACGAGCAGTTGGACAGGTGTACCTAATAAAGTGGCCGGTGAATGTATAACACCTATATATACACCTATTATAAGTTATATCTTTATATACACAAATTACACCTCCAGTATATATACACCTATTACATGCTATACCTCTATACACACACATTACACCTAAATATTGTCAGACTCCAGCAGCAGTGGACCCACTGGACCACCACGGACGATGACGTAAGCCGACACCTGGGACCGGTGTCTAAGTGGCTCTTTGCCAGAGCCCTTTGCAAAGCGGGTTGGATTTGCTATGGCGTGGTACCACCGGGTCGTTCAACAGGTGCGACTTTGTCCGCGGTGGCAGCCAAGGCGAGGTACAGAAACGGAAGGCAGGTTCGTGGTTGGGGACAGGCAGGAGGTCAAGACAGGCGGCAAAGGTTCAGGGTCAGAGGCATAGCAGAAGGTCAGGGCTGACAGCAGAGGAACATAAACGGGAACAGGTATGGGGTCACAACGGGAAGTCAATACACGAGCACAGGGCAACAATACAAGGTTTCTCCAAGGCACATAGCACAAAGATCCGGCAGGGTGTGCAGGGAGCGGCAGGCTTCCTTGAAGCCTGCACCCACATTGGATTTAATCTGGTTATCCACAGTGCTGCTCCTTCTACCTATTTATCTGTTATATCTCCATATACACACACATTACACCTATAAATACACCTATTACATGCTATACCTATTTACACACACACATTGCACCTATATACACACACATTACACCTATTACATGTAAATCCTCTGTATACACACACATGACATTTGTACACACACACACATATATATATATATATATATATATATATATATATATATATACACACATTACTAAACACATATACACAGGTAAGACACATACACATTACACTTACCTGAAATTCAGTGTGAGGCCCAGGGCAGGCAGTATTTTGAATTTACACCTGGACCAATAAGTATCCCATTGTACATCCACTCCTGCCTCTGAAGCAGTCACTTTGTTACACCACTAGACATGCACACACAGCTAATCACACTTTACAAGGCTATGAGTTCGCACAGGGACCAAAATGAAAGTAAAGGCTTTAATTACAAAAGGTGTTCAGTGCTTCTAAAAATATATTAAGAATTACAAAATAAAATGACACACAACACGGCAAAACAGTTAATAAAACATTAAAGTAACAAGGGAGAAAAATAACCAAAACTTACAAATGATAGTAAATCCTGATTCCCTGTAGGGGGGAGAAATATGGAACACCCCAGCTTGACCAGCAGGCACATAGAGTGAACCCTGTATTCCACTATATCATAGTGTTTTATATGTTCTCTGTTTGGTTCAGGTTTCAGAACCTCCCATTGATTAATTAGTCCACAGAGTCATTCAGGATTGGAGAAAGTGTTACTGAGGGGGAGAGTCTGGGAATACAAGAGATTCTAATTGTCATATAATTCAACAATTCTATACACTGAATATAAGTCCTTCCATGAAGTTAGTAGTAGGCAACGGAGCAGATGGGGAGGATGTGCCAACCACCTTCTCTTGTGACCTCCCCTCAGTGGGACAAACGCCCACACTGTAAACCACCATTGGTTGGGGCCCCCAGTGGAAGCAAAGTGGTGGAGGCCCAAGGGTGCATGCCCCGGGAGCCCCTCGCATGATCCGGCCCTGATTATCTACCTGTCACTAATGTTTCACTGGCAGGATGGGCTGGGTAAGGTCATTTCCTTGTGTGATATTATGTACTTTGCCTTTAAATATCCATATATCACAATGCGCTCACTATAATTGTGGCAAAGTCACAGTCAGACAGTCTGTGATGTTAGCTGAAGCTGTGAGGTGGGAAGGAGTGACCCTTAGATGTCCGCAGTGTCAGAGTGGGAGGTATTCTTTTTTTTTTTTTTATTTATACCAACTTACAAAAACTTACATCTAACATGACTTTCAAATATACAACAATACATTTACATATAACAGGTACACTCACTCGTGGTATAGAACCGGCAGCGTATCATGTCTAATCCTGAAGTTTCTTTAAGGGAACCTACCACCCCGATTCTACCTATAAAGGTAGAAGGGGTGGTAGGTGGATGGATGGGACGTGAGGATAGCCCTTTTTTGGGCTAATCCTCACGTCCCGGGTGTCTTTTACAAAACTTTATTACATGTATATGCAAATTTTTTTATGCGGCTACTGGGGCGTGGAGTAGCCGGACATGAGGCTACTAGTCGCGGCTACTCCACGCTGTACCTTTTTCTTGACATCCTTTCCAGCACAAGTGAGAGTTTCCTTCTGCATTATGCGCTAGTCTGTCCGGACATAGATACCATCTTGTCTGAACTTTTTTCAATTGTTCTAGCTGATTAATGCAAGCTGAGGCTCTTACCAACCTCAATACTTGATTGATACCATTGTGCTAAAGTTATTTCTGTCCTTAGATCTTGTTCCCATTTTTCCATATATCCCAGTTTTTCTCCATCTATTTCCCCTTGTAGCAGATTGTACGCAAGTGACAGGTTTTTCCTCTTCCCGTTTTGCGTGTTGAATATGACTAGTTCACTCTGTCCCCTCCTCCTATGTGTCTCTATCATGCCCCTTAATACATTCTTTATTTGTAAATATTGAAAAAAAGAGTGGGAGGTATTCTTTTGTGATAGTCATATTGTCTTTGATACTGTTTGTCATTGGGGTTGACCACAGAAGTGAGTCTCAGAGATCTGCGGAGACCTGCCCTGACCAGGTGTGCCTTCCACTCCCTTGGGAGTCTGAGTGGTCTCGTAGGACTGTAAAGTTTGAAGGACAGCGATTTTGAGAGTCAGTCCGAAGGCAGTGAATTGGTGTAAAGTCAGTCTGAGGGCAGTGACTCAGTGTAGAGTACTGTGAAAGTCAGAGGTGTCTAGTTTCTTTGGGGTCAGTAAATCGAGTTGTCGGCATCCGTTGTGAAACCCTCTTGAGTCTGTGGGTACAGGTTTCTTTGAGAGCATTGTAGTAGACATTTGTGATCGGTAGTAAACCGAGTAAGGCAAATGAAGGGCAAGGCGGACTAAGAAAAGCAACTTATTTTGTGTCTCACATGAAGGGAAAGATGCACAGACAGAAGGTTGGCTTTATGTAAGTAGACAGTTGTTTGTTGAGGGTGAGAGTTATGTAGGACTGAAGGAAAACGGCAAAGTTTCTGATGTAGAGAGAATTTGAGATTCTCCCCCCTGAAACAAAGAACAAAAGATGGTGTCTAGGATCCAGACCAGCGCCCTCTTAGACTCCACACCCTTGACCAATATCAGCAGAGGGGTCAATTCAGGGAGTCGGACTTGTTATAATTGTGGTTCCCCCAGATTCTCCCCACACCATGTCACTAGTCATACCCCTGTATCTGGTGAATAGAGAAGATTACACCCCCTACAATCCTTCAGCGGTGGCCATCTTAGTTTGCTTCTGCCATAAGGCGAGTTGAGAATCTCGCATCAGGTGGCGCACCTCCCGCAGGCTGAGGGGGCCGCTTTGTGTTCCTGCCGGCCAGCACATGATTCGCACCACTGGCCGGCTGGTATATCCACACGCCCACTGGCCGCCCAACACATGCACATCCCCATGTATGTATGAATATGTATGTATATATTTATATGTATGTATATATGTATATATGTTTTTATATATGTATATTCTGTATACGCTGTATGTATTTTATACTACATGGTGGCACGCTGTATGCATTTTATACTACATGGCGGCACGCTATATGCATTTTATACTACATAGCGGCACACTGTTTGCATTTTATACTACATGGTGGCACACTGTATGCATTTTATACTACATGGCCGCACGCTGTATGCATTTTATACTACATGATGGCACGCTGTATGCATTTTATGCTACATGGTGGAACGCTGTATGCATTTTATACTACACGGCGGCACGCTGTATGAATTTTATACTACATGGCGGTACTCGGTATGCATTTTATACTACATGGCGGTACACTGTATGCATTTTATACTACATGGCGGTACTCTGTATCTAAAAGCTGACAAAGGTAAATATTTTCATGTTTCTAGGACTGGCCAGCTGCTGTGGGCCTGGGGTAAGGTCTGCTGCCTTAAGCCTGATGCAACCCCTTTATGACTGAATTGCCGCTCCCCCATTTGCCCTTATTCAAGAGGCAATTGATCTATTCCAAAGCCTTAAGCTGGAAAATCCTGTCTGCCCCGACCCTAGGCAAACCCCACTGGACCAAACCCTTTGTTTTGTTTTGTGAAGGTGTCCTAGTCCAGGAACATGGTGGCCTCCCCAGTGGCCCACTATTAAGCTTGGTTAGACTCAGTCGGGAGGGGAGCTCCTCATGTGTCAGTAGCTGCAGGCAGCAATCTGCTCAGCAAGGCCTGTGAGTTGATCCTAGATCACTCAGTTACTGTGCAAACCCCACATGACTTGCACAGTGTCTTCACCCAAGTACAGGCCAAGCATCTGAGCAATGGACAAACAGCTCAGACTCCAGTGTGCACTCCTGATTCCCCAGAACGTCACACTGACAACATGCACAGCTCTGAACCTGCCATTCTGTTGCCAGCCTTACAGGATTCAGAAGGGTAGGGGAGAAGGTGCTTAACCCATATGTTGAGTTTTTTCTCGTAGATGGCTCACATGAGGTAGTAAAAGCAGAACCACTCCCTCCACACAGGTCAGCGCAGGAGGTGGAGTTGATGGCAAGGAAATGCTACAGCTGATGGAAGGTAAAAGGGCAAACATCTATACTCAAGGTATAGTTATGGGGTCTAAACACGACTATGAACCCATATGGAAGGCTAGAGATTTCCTCACCTTTGCAGGGACCCCCTCTAAGCATGGCACACTGATTTAAAGAGCATCTGGATGTTCTGTTACTTCCACAAGATGTGGGAATTATAAAAGTAAAAGCACACACACAATTGGTAACTCCACAAGCTAAGGACATTGGTGTGGCAGACAGGGTGGCAAAGGCAGCTGCACAGATGGAACCCAGAGAGGGATTTTATCCAGCTACCAAAAAGTGGTGCATATGAGTACATGCTTGTGTGCATTAATCTCTTTCCATGGTGGCCAGAAGCTTTTCCCACGACCAACGCTACTGCCAGAGCTGCAGCCAAGAAGAGTGGAACTCCGGAGCCGTAGGTGAAGGGGGAACATGAAGGTGGTAAAGGGGGGACCTATAAGGCCTGAATTTCATGTATTAGTATTGATGTAAGATGGTCTACTTGTTAAAAGAACAGAGTAGGTGATGTATAGTGTAGCAATGTAAGAACAGAGTAGGTGATGTATAGTGTAGTAATGTAAGAACAGATTAGGTGATGTATAGTGTAGTGATGTAAGAACAGAGTAGGTGGTGTATAGTGTAGTAATGTAAGAACAGAGTAGGTGGTGTATAGTGTAGTAATGTAAGAACAGAGTAGGTGGGATAGTGTAGTAATGTAAGAATAGAGTATGTAATGTGTAGTGTAGCAATGTAAGAACAGAGTAGGTGATGTATGGTGTAGTGATGTAAGAACAGAGTAGGTAATGTATAGTGTAGTGATGTAAGAACAGAGTAGGTGATGTAAAGTGTAGTAATGTAAGAACAGAGTAGGTGATGTATAGTGTAGTGATGTAAGAACAGAGTAGGTGATGTATAGTGTAGTAATGTAAGAACAGAGTAGGTGATGTATAGTGTAGTGATGTAAGAACAGAGTAGGTGATGTATAGTGAAGTAATGTAAGAACAGAGTAGGTGGTGTATAGTGTAGTAATGTAAGAACAGAGTAGGTGATGTATAGTGTAGTAATGTAAGAACAGAGTAGGTGATGTATAGTGTAGTAATGTAAGAACAGAGTAGGTGGTGTATAGTGTAGCAATGTAAGAACAGAGTAGGTGGTGTATAGTGTAGTAATGTAAGAACAGGGTAGGTGATGTATAGTGTAGTGATGTAAGAACAGAGTAGGTGATGTATAGTGTAGTAATGTAAGAACAGAGTAGGTGATGTATAGTGTAGTAATGTAAGAACAGAGTAGGTGGTGTATAGTGTAGTAATGTAAGAACAGAGTAGGTGATGTATAGTGTAGTAATGTAAGAACAGAGTAAGTGATGTATAGTGTAGTAATGTAAGAACAGAGTAGGTGATGTATAGTGTAGTAATATAAGAACAGAGTAGGTGGTGTATAGTGTAGTAATGTAAGAACAGAGTAGGTGGTATATAGTGTAGTGATGTAAGAACAGAGTAGGTGATGTATAGTGTAGTGATGTAAGAACAGAGTAGGTGATGTATAGTGTAGTGATGTAAGAACAGAGTAGGTGATGTATAGTGTAGTGATGTAAGAACAGAGTAGGTGGTGTATAGTGTAGTAATGTAAGAACAGAGTAGGTGATGTATAGTGTAGTAATGTAAGAACAGAGTAGGTGATGTATAGCGTAGTGATGTAAGAACAGAGTAGGTGATGTATAGTGTGGTGATGTAAGAACAGAGTAGGTGATGTATAGTGTAGTGATGTAAGAACAGAGTAGTTGATGTATAGTGTAGTGATGTAAGAACAGAGTAGGTGATGTATAGTGTAGTAATGTAAGAACAGAGTAGGTGATGTATAGTGTAGTGATGTAAGAACAGAGTAGGTGATGTATAGTGTAGTGATGTAAGAACAGAGTAGGTGATGTATAGTGTAGTGATGTAAGAACAGAGTAGCTGGTGTATAGTGTAGTAATGTAAGAACAGAGTAGGTGGTATATAGTGTAGTAATGTAAGAACAGAGTAGGTGATGTATAGTGTAGTAATGTAAGAACAGAGTAGCTGGTGTATAGTGTAGTAATGTAAGAACAGAGTAGGTGGTATATAGTGTAGTAATGTAAGAACAGAGTAGGTGATGTATAGTGTAGTGATGTAAGAAGGCCGGGGCTCAGGAGTAGATGTCACTCCCTGTCCTATATCTTTCTTTCTCTCCCTAGAAGCACAGAAAGAAACATGTCTGACAGACTCAGCAAGTATATCACTGGAGTTACCATATTATATCATCTGCTGTCACCACATACACCTCACACATCATGTACTAGTGTAGCCTCAGCTTACACATCATATATGAGAGGATTTTACCTCAGGAATTAATAACTACCACAGATCATGTCTCCATGTCTCCTCATGTACCTGCTCCCAGCCATCTTACACATGGCAGCTCTGGCTGGGATATATGTGAGCTTATAACCCCACACACTGTAGATATGACTGGTTAATGTTACAGGGGAGCAGCATTACCTCATGTATTGTGCACATGGAGAAAGTTATGTTAGAGGCTGCCATGTTTCCTCAGCCATGTGTCCGCAGCTGCCAGCTATCTTATACCCTGCAGCTATGGCTTTTATATACTATACTTTACTATATATACTATATCTTACACATGGCAGCTATGGCTGTGATATCTGTGAGCTCATATCCTCACACACTGTAGATATGACTGGTTAATGTTACAGGGGAGCAGCATTACCTGATGTAATGTGCACATGGATGTAAGAAGTGACCATGTGTCCTCAGGAGTCTGCTCCTATATTTCTTATACCCTGCACCGATGGCTGTGATGTCTGTAAGATTATACCTCACACTTTAGATATGGCTGCTTTATGCTACATGGGAGCTTTATTTACTAGTTTCATGTGGACATAATGGCAGTCCAGGAGTCGTTATGTTCCTGCCCCTCACATGTTATATACCTGCTCCATGAGACAGATAGGTATGTATATGGGAGCAGCACTGTATATAGTAAGATAATTACCCATGTATATGCTCCTTGTCACCTGACATACTACATATATGGCTGATATGTGAGCTTACACTGTATAGTGCACTACTTTACATGAGGGAGTACTTATCTCACACACTGTATATATCACTGATTTACAAGAGGGTGTAGTTACCTCAAACATTGTGCATATCACTGATTTACAAGAGTGTGTTCTTACCTCACACACTGTACATATCACAGATTTTCAAGAGGGTGTACTTACCTCACACACTGTACATATCACTGATGTATATGAGGGTGTACTTAGCTCACACACTGTACATATCGCTGATGTATATGCATACCTCCCAACTTTTGGAGAAGAGAAAGAGGGACACAAAGCTCCTCCCCCTTTTTCTAAGCCACGCCCATTGTCCCACCCTCAAGCATAGTATAATATCGAACTTGATGGTCCCCAAATGCTACAACGCCCCTTAATTTGCCCCCCTTCCCGTGGACCAATATAATATCCCCTAATGCAACTCTGTAACATGTAAAACATATAGACTGTCCTCCAGTCTCCTCCTGTAGCCTCCAGCCCCCTGTCCTCCTCCTGTAGCCTCCTGTCCTCCAGCCTCCTCCTGTATCCCCCTGTCCTCCAGCCTCCTCCTGTATCCCCTTGTCCTCCAGCCTCCTCCTGTATCCCCTTGTCCTCCAGCCTCCTCCTGTATCCCCTTGTCCTCCAGCCTCCTCCTGTATCCCCTTATCCTCCAGCCTTCTCCTGTCCTCCAGCCTCCTCCTGTCCTCCAGCCTCCTCTTGTAGCCTCCTCCTGTCCTCCAGCCTCCTCCTGTAGCCTCCTCCTGTCCTCCAGCCTCCTCCTGTCCTCTAGCCTCCTCCTGTCCTCTAGCCTCCTCCTGTCCTCTAGCCTCCTCCTGTCCTCTACCCTCCTCCTGTCCTCTACCCTCCTCCTGTCCTCCAGCCTCCTCCTGTAGCCCCCCTGCCTCCTCCTGTAGCCCCCCTGTCCTCCAGCCTCCTCCTGTCCTCCAGCCTCCTCCTGTAGCCCCCCTGCCTCCTCCTGTAGCCCCCCTGCCTCCTCCTGTAGCCCCCCTGCCCTCCAGCCTCCTCCTGTATCCCCCCTGCCCTCCAGCCTCCTCCTGTAGCCCCCCTGCCTCCTCCTGTAGCCCCCCTGCCCTCCAGCCTCCTCCTGTAGCCCCCCTGCCCTCCAGCCTCCTCCTGTACCCCCCCTGCCCTCCAGCCTCCTCCTGTAGCCCCCCTGTCCTCCAGCCTCCTCCACGTGTCCCCCAGTCTCCTCCTGTTCCCCAGCCTGCTCCAGCATCCTCCTCCTGTCCCCCAGCCCCTCCATCCTCTATCTTCCTGCTGTCCTCCAGCCTCCTCCTTCTGCTCCAGCCTGCTCCTGATTTCCCAGCCTCCTCCTCCTGTCCCCCAGCCTCCTCCTCCTGTCCCCCAGCCTCCTCCTCCAGCATACTCCTCCTGTCCTCCAGCCTCCTCCTCCAGCATACTCCTCTTGTCCTCCAGCCTCCTCCTGCCCCCCAGCCGCCTTGAGCATCCTCCTGTCCCCCAGCTGCCTCGAGCATCCTCCTGTCCCCCAGCCCCTCCATCCTCTATCTTCCTGCTGTCCTCCAGCCTCCTCCTTCTGCTCCCCAGCCTGCTCCAGCCTCCTCCTGTCCCCCAGCCTCCTCCTCCTCCTGTCCCCCAGCCTCCTCCTCCTCCTGTCCCCAGCCTCCTCCTCCTCCTGTCCCCAGCCTCCTCCTCCAGCAGCCTCCTGATTTCCCAAACTCCTCCTCTTGGTGATCGGATGTCATGGTAGCCTAAAGTCCCATTGAGACTAGTAGGCCTGCCATGTGTAATGATCTCTAATAGCAGATGAGAGGCTATTAGAGATCAGCAGTAATATTGCTATACACTAGTATTCCAGTATATTATATTAGAGAGTCTAAAATAATGGTAACATTTTTTTAAAAAAATTGAAAAAAAAAAGAAAAATTTTAAAGCAACCCCCTTTCACTAGATCACATATATACACATTATATACCTGTCACACTGCCCCCCCACACATTATATACCTGTCACACTGCCCCCCCACACATTATATACCTGTCACACTGCTCCCCACACATTATATACCTGTCACACTGCCCCCCCACACATTATATACCTGTCACACTGCCCCCCCACACATTATATACCTGTCACACTGCCCCCCACACATTATATACCTGTCACACTGCCCCCCCACACATTATATACCTGTCACACTGCCCCCCCACACATTATATACCTGTCACACTGCCCCCCCACACATTATATACCTGTCACACTGCCCCCCCACACATTATATACCTGTCACACTGCCCCCCCCCACACATTATATACCTGTCACACTGCCCCCCCACACATTATATACCTGTCACACTGCCCCCCCACACATTATATACCTGTCACACTGCCCCCCCACACATTATATACCTGTCACACTGCCCCCCACACATTATATACCTGTCACACTGCCCCCCCCACACATTATATACCTGTCACACTGCCCCCCCACACATTATATACCTGTCACACTGCCCCCCCACACATTATATACCTGTCACACTGCCCCCCCACACATTATATACCTGTCACACTGCCCCCTCCCACATAGGCGTCACATGGTCATGACCTCATCGAAGGTCCTTGACCACATTCACTGCTGTGATGATCCCCAGAGGTAGTGTGTGCTGCAGCCAGCAGGTGTGCCCTGCCCACCCGAACCCCCCGCCCCCCCCTCGCGGTTACCGCGGTCACCGCGTCCGCGGTTACTCTCAGCCAGGCAAGTCGGACCCTGGTCCCGGGACCAGGAGACGGGACTCAGTCTCCTGGCCCGGGACAATGCGGGGAATAGCGTGACATTCCCCTATCCTCCCGGGGCGGCGGGACTGGGGTTAAAAAGCGTGACAGTCCCGCCGAAAGCGGGACGGTTGGGAGGTATGTATATGGGGGTGTAGTTACTACACATTGCAAATATCACTAATTTACATGAGGTTAATTACCTCCTGTATGCTGTATAATGTTACACAGGAACATTTGTACCTTCATGTCAAATGTACACACGGCTAATGTATTACTTTAATGTATACTGAGGTATACTTATCTGCATGGCAAACAATCACAAGCCATGACGGCTAGAGGTGGATTCCAGGGTATTCCGGCAGTAATCACTCGGACTAGGATTCCTTATCTAATTAGGTTTCTTTATTTCATAGCTTTGTAATACGCATTTCGAGCCCGGACTGGGCTCTTTCTCAGTTACATACAGGCATGACATACATTAAAAGTGTGTGGCTTATAAGCTTATGTTTTTTGGCGCAAATCTGTGTTGCGTCAGCATAACCTTAGGAGGCCCATTTTGACATATTTATTGAGGAATTCTTGGTATTTTTTTCTCCAATTGTGAAAATCTTGGGCATTCTTAAGAAACATTGGAACATCATCAAATCTGACCCAGTACTAACCAAAGTTGTACCAGACAACATATCTTGTATCTTTAGGAGAGCCCCTAAAATAAAAAATGTATTAGGTCCCAGCATTCCTAAACAATACAAATCATCTACATCATCTACCATCACCCAAAAAAGTAGTTTCAAATGCCACAAACCCCAGTTCCTATGTTGTAAAATAATAAAGGTATGTGATGCAGTCACATCGGATAATACTAATAATAAAAAATTTAACCTCAAGCACAAATTGAACTGTTGTAGCAAATATGTAATATACCTTATCGAATGCCAATGTGGCATGCAGTATGTAGGTAGAACTACCCAGGCCCTACACTGCAGGATCAATTAATATCGCTACAATATCAAACATAAAGTCCTAAAACACGGACTTTCCATGCACTGTGCGCTCAAACATAAAGGGGAAGGGAAAATTAACATCATCCCAGTTGATTACATCAGCTCGGAGATCAATAACAGATTTGGGGTATTAACTGGCTAGCGACCACCCGCCGTGTATTCACGGCTGCATGGAGAGGGCTCACGGGCTGAGCCCTTTCCTTAGCCGGTAAGGTCTTTGCTGCATATTGCAGCAAAGACCTTACCGGTAACACCCGCGATTGGTGCTAGCACCGATCGCGGGTGTTATAACAGCGATCGCTGCCGGCAAAGCTGCCGATGGCGCCGCCATCTTGCCTAGGATCGTCGCTCCCCATGACATCATTGAGGAGCGGCGATCCGTCTCCATGGTAGCCTCGGGTCTTCCGAAGACCCGAGGCTATTTCGTTTTAACCCCTTCATTACAATGTGCTGATAGCACATTGTAATGAATGAGGAGGAAAATCCCCATATACTGCCATACTCTAGTATGGCAGTATATGATAGGATCGATCAGACAACCTAGGGTTAAAGTACCCTAGGGAGTCTGAAAAATAGTAAAAATAAAAATAAAAAAAAAGTAAAAAAAAAAATTCTAATAAAAAAACCCTAAAATTTCAAATCACTCCTTTTCCCTAGAACGGACATAAATATAAATAAACAGTAAAAATCATAAACACATTAGGTATTGACGCGTCCGAAAATGCCTGATCTATCAAAATATATTAACGGTTTTTCAATGCGTTTAACCCCATAACGGAAAATAGCGCCCAAAGTCGAAAATGGTACTTTGTTGCCATTTTGAAAAATATAAAATAATCTATAAAAAGTGATCAAAAGGTCGTACAATCCTAAAAATTATATCATTGAAAATATTATCAAATGTCGCAAAAAATGACACCACCCACAGCTCCGTACAACAAAGTATAAAAAAGTTATTAGCGCCAGAAGATGGCAAAATAAAAAAAAAAAAATTTGTACAGGAGGTTTTAATTTTTGTAAATGTATGAAAACATTATAAAACCTATACAAATTTGGTATCCCCGTAATCGTACTAACCCAAAGAATAAAGTATACTTGTCATTTGGGGCGATCAATTAAAGCCGTAATATCCAAGCCCACAAGAAAATGGCGCACATGCGTTTTTCACCATTTTCACTGCATTTGGAATTTTTCCCCGCTTCCCAGTACACGGAATGAAATATTCAATACCATCACTATGAAGTGCAATTTGTTATGCAGAAAATAAGCCGTCACACAGCTCTTTACGTGTTAAAATAAAAAAGTTATAGATTTTTGAACGTGGGGAGTGAAAAATGGAAATGAAAAACCAGGAAAGGGCCCGGTCCTTAACCGGTTAAATAAAAAAGAAATCTATTGGATTTATAGGTTTAACACCCTCAAACCATCTGGTCTTAATGAGATGAGAGAAACAGTATTGATCTAAATACTATTTTATTCCACTACGATCACCATCTCATATATCTTTACCCCCTTCAGCCATACTGACACTTACCACTTCATCGACGAGACAGGGACATCTGCTCTCCGCATCAACATACACTCCCATCCACTTACGTGACGTACCAGGTGAGTTCGCCCTCCCACTTTTTTGGACCATAGCAGCTTCCGTAATCCTAAAGACACCAGTGCAGCAGCCGTAGGCAAAAATCTGTAATAAGGACATCGGATGGTAATTTCAATTTCAACAGCACAAATATTGTCGGTCATCGCTCGCTTTTATTAAGTTTATAAACTGGGTCATATTTATATTGATTTTTATTGATTTTAATGGTATTATTTATATAAATATATTTTTAAATACAATATTGGTATTTATCACGTGTTAATATTTGTGTACTTTTTATGTCATGTTATATTTTGTATTTCCCCTCTTACCAAAAACAGATCTAATTTTATGAATGAACACTACTATACCTTATGTTTTTTTAGAAAATGGCTTAAAGGGGAGGTTCTGGTATATTCAAGCTAACCTATAGCATTTCAGTATTTTATCACCTTTTCACGCCCACTGCAAGGTTTTTTCTGTTTTGATATACACTACTGCCTGTTTGAAATAAACTCAGTGATTTGAGTACAGCTTATGACACCTTACAATTGTAGAAGGGCTTTTTGAGCCCTAGATAAAGATCTTTAACATGGTAATAATCATTTTATATAGAGGCTTTTATTAGAAACATTACATGTTTAGTATCTGTTCGTATATATATACATTGTTATGTGTATACCTTATAATATTTATACAAAAAACACTTTAAAAAAGTATATACTAATAATAGTATGGCGGTAGTATATAGAGATCAGTGGGGCCGATGTATTAAGACTGATGCAGTGTGTACACTCAGTGGGAGTCATTTATCTTTATTTTTCTCCCTGTTTTTCCTGTCTTCTTGAGACGTATTGCAATTTTTGCTCCTTTTTGGGGACATTTTGAAATGTCCGGCGGGCGTTTGTTTTTTTGTCAGTAAAAACATTTATCATCTATTCCAGATGTGCTAAATGTTGCAAATGACATTTAGCATTTCAAACTGTCTAAAATGTGCATAATTTTTTTGGCACAGGACACCAGACGAAACCATACATAAGGAAAACTTAGAAAATGGAAAGAAATTACTTGAGACATTTGTAAAAAATCTCTCAAAAAGAGATCTGAAAAAGACCTCATTTAACACAATGAAAAAGGGAGATTGATAAATTACCAAAAAAGCGGATAGAAAAAAGACAGACCAAAACAAACAGAGATGAGTTAAATGACCTCCAGTGAGTGACATGCCAGGTTTACCAGTCGATTACAGCCTCTTAGTAATTCCAGTGGATCACCCATGAGCGGGAATTTAAATCTACACCAGGTCCGGCGGGCATGGATTTCACTCACAAACCCCAGGCTTAAAGGAGTATTCCTATCTGGGAATTTACATTTAATTTAATTCATTTGCCATATGTAAACATTTCTTCAATTGGATGTTATAAAAAAAATGTTCCTGTGTGAAGATAATTTCTTATAAAAGATAGCTTCCTCGGATACGACCACCTCACATTTTGGCAGCAGTGGCCAGACATGTGCTATTGAGTCCTGCCTGTCCACCTGCCTTCAGCAATCATTACCACAGGATGACTGTGGGACCTGCAGTAACTCCAAAGTACTCAAAAGTAACCTTTTGTTTCTTTGTGCAATCCCTCCAGCAGAGGTGGCCGTATCCGGGGAGTCTTGTTTCTAAGGGACCATATGACTACATTAATGCGAAATTATCTTCACACAGGTAAATTTTTTTTAATAACATCTAATTGAAGAAATGTTTATATATGACAGGTTAATGAATCTGAATGTGAATGGCCAGATGAGAATACCCCTTTAAGTAAGAATTTTTCATCTCAGACATGTTGTACTGCCTGCATTCATGATCCACTAGAGGACAGACTTTACGCATGGCAAAGAAAACGCTCTGCAAACCAAATGCAACGCCCCTGCCAATGCGCAAGGCAGAGGAGTGTTTGCGAATAAGCCCCCTGTATCATTCGGTACATCTAGAGGTAACTAGCAGCAGTAGTTTCTGCCTGAACAGGCAAGGGTTAATCTTATTGAATACTGTTATCCAATTAAATGCTTCACTGTAAGCTCGAGTTTGATTGGAGAGTGAGACCACCTGACCAGAGTGTAACAAAACCCCGGGACAAGTCCTCTTAGTGCTGAGCTCTCACCTGATGAGCAGCTCTTGCCAGCCAGCTCTCTTACCAGAGAGACCTTAGAGCAGTGGTTCTCAACCTGTGGGTCGCGACCCTGGCGGGGGTCGAACAATCAAAACACAGGGGTCACCTAAAGCTATCGGAGCCACGATTTTATAGCATTTTTTGGCACAAATACAATATTCTTGTATATGGTTTGGGGTCATTGCAACATGAGGAACTAACTGTATTGCGGGGTCACAGCATTAGAAAGGTTGAGAACCTCTGCCTTAGAGCAAATGCTCTGACCACAGGCCTCTTAGGCCCCAGCTCATCTTCCAGAACACACACTGAGAGAAGGAGACACAGAACACCCAGGAAAAAGCTGCAGCTTCCATATCTGGACACAGCTACCTCCCAGCCTGCACCTACTACCAGGCTGGTGAATCTACTCCTGAGGATCACTCTCCATGACCACTCACAGTAATCCGGACTTCTCCTATAATCCGGCATCTGTTCTGAAATCGCTTGGCCTGTTGCCTGCAGTTGTTCCAATAAAGAACCGTGGGTTACTTTTGCACAATGTTGCCTTCGTCTGGTCCCTGCACACGGCTGTTACACCAAGGGCGCTCCATCCACTACCCCGGGACATATACTACATATACTACATATACTACAGACACTAAGGGGTTGACCCAGGGAGATTCAGTATATCAGCCTCTCCCTCCATATTTTTTGCACACACCACCTGCTGTAGACCTGCCAGACTGTAGGACAGCCCTCCGATCTCCATACCAAGCACCGTGACCACAGCGTGCCTAGGCCACAACCGCCAGCCACTCCAGTATTCTGGTCACCGGCTGCTTCCAGGCCCCAAGAAACGGCTAGGCCCCGGTGGGGGTTGTTGCACAAGCCACAGGCTAAGTGCCTTCCCAAGACTGAAGGGACCCAGAAAAGCCTAAATGTGCTAAATAGAAATTAATTTATGCCATGCTCTAAAAACATACAAGACCACATGCCGGTGCGATCCTGGAAATGACATGCAGAAGTGTTACATATCCCAGCAGAAATATTCTGTGACTGGGTCCAAAAACTGCTACGTGCCATTTAGGATACTGGGGCCTTTTTGTGTGGTTGAAGGCCATTTGAACCTCTCAAGCATCAAAGCAAGAGCAAGGGTTAATAACACCTACCAACATTTGAATCCCACCAAAATGACAAACAGTTTCTATATATTAATGATATTAAATGAAAACAGCACCATGTGATGTAATGTTAGACAAATGTAGAGAATTTTTTAATGATGAGCCTATCAATATGTCTTTTTAATGTGGGAGGAAACCGGAGTACCCGGGGAAAACCCACGCAAACACGGGGAGAACATACAAACTCCATGCAGTTGATGCCCTTGATAATATTTGGACTCTGCAAGACAACAGTGCTAGTCACTGAGCCTCCGTGTTGCCCATGATGGTGGCAGCAGATCATCTTGCTGCAGAAAGTCCAGTTAATGTGTCAAGTCCAGTGGGTGCAGAAGGAAATCCACTTTTTAAGTGAATACATCTTACTGCAGAAAATCCAGTGGTTGAGTCGAATCCGGTGGGTGCAGAAGGAAATCCACTTCGAGAGTGAATACGTCTTACTGCGGTCAAGTCCGGTGGGTGCAGAAGGAAATCCACTTCAAGAGTGAATACTTCTTACTGCAGAAAATCCGGTGGGTTTGTCATATCCAAGTCCTTGAAGATAGCTGCCTGTCCGCTGGTGATTGTGGGGACATGGCTTTAGTAGAAGGAGATGAAGTCACACAGGAGATCACAGTCTGGCATGGAGAAGGTGGATGCATCAGAATTCCCTAATAACACAAAAGAGAAATAATCATCATTATATTATATCACTATCCTGAATAACAAGTGATTTATACCCCCTGATATTTATAGTATTCACTAACTTTGTGGGCATCTCCCTAGACATGTAACCCTGACCAGCAGTATTTACATACTGCATCTACATCTCCTACTCACATGTTGTGCTGGGTTCTCCATGTGATGAGCCTACAGATGACATGGATCTGCTGAGGTTATGGAGGGGAGCGCAGGTGTTTTTTAATTTCACAGTAAGGACAGGATGGCCACAGAGAGGTCAAATGTCTTCTATATTCTGGTTGATGTGAGGACTTTCCTTGGCCTTTGGTGCCGATGTTCTTCTAGAGGTGAGCATCTCTTCCAGCATTATTGTCCTGATGTTACTTTCTTCATGGCCATTTGGATAATAGATTGGCCACTCAGTCTGTGGTCTGTACCATGTCGTTGGGATAATAGGTGTCAGACCATGCAGGACATACAAAGCTGAAGTCAATTATCTGTTCAGCCTCGCTGCTCATCTTGTAATCCAGGCAGCGGCCTTCTGGCAGGTTTAGGTCCTCAGGAGCTGCCAGCAGTATACGTGGGGGAACTGCCGTCCTGTTCTCCACATCAATCCAATTTATTCTATAGAAGAATGGATGATTCCTGATGTTTCCTTTAACTCCAAGCCGATTTTGTGGATCTTTACACAGAAGTCCTTTGATAAACTTTACAGTCTCATCGTTGAGGATCCTTGGGTAGTAAGGATTCTTGTTGATGACTGCAAGCTTAATTTCTGCCCTTGATGTCCCACTGAATGGGTATATTCCAGTTGTCATGTGGTATAAAGTAACTCCCAGAGCAAAGAAGTCCACCTCTGGTCCATAGTCCATGCAATTGACCATTTCCGGGGCAGCAAACCCTGGTGTGCCCTTGCATTGTTGTGAGGTTTTGTCATGCACATCAGTCAATGCCAGGCCAAAGTCGGTGATTTTGATGTGGCCCTCTCTGGTCACCAGAATGTTTGGAGCCTTCAGGTCTCTGTGAATTATGGCTTTTCTATGGAGAAACTGCAGACCGCAGATGACTTCTGCTGTGATGAATCTGGATGTGGGAATATCCAGGAGAGTTTTCTTGAAGAGGATATCTTCAAGGCTTCCCTTGGTGGCCAGTTCCATCACATAGTAGACTTGGTTGTCAGTCTGGAAGGCAGCTAGGCCATTGATCAGAAAAGGGTTCTCATGGGATAGGCGCAGGATGTCGCGCTCTGCCATGCTGTACTTACGCTTGGTGTACAAGTACTTATTGACCACTTTGATGGCAACATGTTCTTTCCTGATGTGATCTGTTGCCAACAGAACTTTTCCAAATGCTCCTTCTCCAAGTAGTTTGTGGAGGGTGAAGCATTTCAGATCAAGTGGTACCAGGACAGTCTCCTTCTGAGTAGATGTGGCCGGCGCCTCCTCCAGACAGACATAGTCACCTCTCGCTTCATGGCAACTGCTGGGACTTGGTGTCACGTCTTCCCTGTCCTCTGCTCCATGCTTCTCGCTGCCCTGCTCCATATGCTGTATGCACCCGTCCTGATAGCTCAAGTGTTGATCTCGTTCCTCTTGGTAGTGCGGACGGATCTGTTCTTCAGCGCAGCAGATAGGTGTTTCCTTCCTGTCAGATTTCTCATTGACTGTTTAAGAAAAAAAAAGATTTTAATGTTGTTATTATCCCAACATAAAACAATTATATGATATCACCTAATGTGACCAAATACTTCAGTGCTGAATTTATGGATAAGAAGTGGAAATTGTATATGTTTTGTGATATAAGACTTTCAGTCTATTTATTTTAAAAACCCTCTTAGTCCTTAGTAATTATCATTATAGATGCTATTTTGATAAATTATATGAGCAGAAGACATGAAATACTGTTTGGTGCTTTAAGCTCAGTTTGAGGCTATGGCCTCTATAACAACGCCCCCCCCCCCCATTCTATGTACTTAAAGTACTTGTGTATAAGCCATGTTTTTCAGCACAAAAAATGTTCTGAAAAACCCCAACTTGGCTTATACATGAGTATATAAAAAAAATAAACGTATATACTCACCTTCCGATGCTCCTCGCGGCTCTTCTTCCTTCTCTTCTTCACAGGCTACAGAACGGATAGAGATGCTTCCATGTGCTCAGCCCGCTGGTGCACGCTATGATATCAGCAGTGGTGACACCGCCGCGTCATAGTGTGCATCAGCGGGCAAAGTGCATGGAGGCTGCTGGGCATTTCATTAGCTGGGGGTGCTGCTGGGCATTATATTACTGGGGGAGGCTGCTGGGCATTATATTGCTGGGGGAGGCTGCTAGGCATTATATTGCTGGGGGAGGCTGCTGAGCATTATATTGCTGGGGTAGGCTGCTTGGCATTACATTACCCAGGGAGGCTGTGACCAATGCACTTCTCTAAGCTTATACTAGAGTCGATAAGGTGATAAAATTAGGGACCTCAGATTATACTCAAATATATATGGTATTTATAGTTCTCTCCATCATTTCCTACCTTTTTCATCCTCCAGGCTGATGCTATTGGGTGCAGGGACGTCTCTGGAAGGTTCTTCCACCTCCTGCTCCCTACAGTACAGGGCATGTACACCCTTCTGGCTGTGGACCTGGGCCTGGATCTCCTGGTAGTCTTGGAGATTGTGCTGGACCACATCCATGCTGGGGGTCAGCTCGTCCATCACCTGGCCAGGTATATTCAGGCTCTGATATTCTCTAGCTTCAGGTTTCTTCTTTCGGTCAGAAGTCGCATGGACTATAAAGAAATAGAAGTGTAATTTATTATTATGGATTAATAATACATTTTCTTATTACTTGTTTATAATTCATATAACATTACATAATATTACACATCACAGGGACAGTTCAGTTATTGGGGAATTTCTTCATACCTGCTTTGAATGTGACAATAAAGCAAGTAAAATCTACAATGGGCTGTAACATGTGTCAGATTGGCCAGATTATTAATCTCTTGTATAATTCGACAATATATTGGAATTTTGTGGACCTTCTGTGCTTCTAGGTATATAAAGTCTTCATATATATATAACAATAACAATATTGTTTAGGAAATGCAATACAAGTTTGTGGATCAGATTTCCCTAGGATTCTGTTGCCTTTTACCTAGTAAGATTCCCCTCCATTGTCTTAAGCAGGGGTCCCTAAACTATGGGGGGGGGGGGGGGGATGATAAAAGAAGCCCTTTCTAATAGCTTACTGTGAGGGGGGGGGTAGCCTTATCAAAAAGCTTACTGAGGGGGCCCTATCTAATGGAAAGCAAATAGGTGTTTCCTTCCTATTACATTTCTCATTGACTGTTAAAGAAAAAAAAAGATTTTAATGTTGTTATAATCCCAACATAAAGCAATTATATGATATCACATGATGTGACCAAAGACTTCAGTGCTGAATTTATGGATAAGAAATGGATATTGTATATGTTTTGTTATATTACACTTTCAGTCAATTTATTTTAAAAACTTTCTTAGTCCTTAGTAATTATCATTATAGATGCTATTTTGATAAATTATATGAGCAGAAGACATGAAATACTGTTTTGTGCTTTTAGCTCAGGTTGAGACTATGGCCTCTATAAAAACGCTCCCCCCATTCTATATACCGTAAAATACTTGTGTAGAAGCCAAGTTTTTCAGCATAAAAAATGTTCTGAAAAACCCCTACTTGACTTATACAAGAATATATTAAAAATGAACATACATACTCACCTTCCGATGCTCCTCGCGGCTCTTCTTCCTTCTCATCTTCACAGACTACAGAACGGGCAGAGATGCGTCCATGTGCTCTGCCCGCTGGTGCACGCTATGATATCAGCAGTTGTGACACCGCTGCGTCACAGTGTGCATCAGCAGGCAAAGTGCATGGATGTTTCTCTGCCCGTTCTGTTATCTGTGAAGAATAGAAGAAAGAAGATCCGCGCAGCACATTGGAAAATGAGTATGTATGTTTATTTTTTTTATACAATTAGGGGCTGGGTTTTACATTACTGTGGGAGGCTGCTGAGCATTACATTACTGGAGGAGGCTGCTGAGCATTACATTACTGTGGGAGGCTGCTGAGCATTACATTACTGTGGGAGGCTGCTGAGCATTACATTACTGGGGGATGCTGCTGAGCATTACATTACTGGAGGAGGCTGCTGGGCATTATATTACTGGGGGAGGCTGCTGAGCATTACATTACTGTGGGAGGCTGCTGAGCATTACATTACTGGGGGAGGCTGCTGAGCATTACATTACTGGGGGAGGCTGCTGATCATTACATTACTGGGGTAAGCTTCTGAGCATTACATTACTGGGGAAGGCTCTGATCGAAGCATTTCCCTAGGCTTATGCTCAAGTCGATACGTTTTCCAAGCTATTTTTGATAAAATTAGATATTTATAGTTGTCTCCATCATTTCCTACCTTTGTCATCCTCCAGGCTGATGCTATTGGGTGCAGGGACATCTCTGGAAGGTCTCCCTGCCTCTCGGCTGCCATAGTTCTGGCTCAGGATCTGTACTTGATCCTGTTGGTAGGGCAGGAGGATTTGCTGTTCTTCGTAGCTGATAGAAGGTTCCTTCTTGTCAGGTGTTTTCTTGTCCTCCAGACCGATGTTACTGGGACCAGGGACATCACTAGAAGGTTCTTCCACCTCCTGCTTCATATAGTACAGGGCATATACATCCTCCTGGCTGTGGACTTGGGCCTGGATCTCCTGGTAGTCTTGGAGATTGTGCTGGACCACATCCATGCTGGGGGTCAGCTCGTCCATCACCTGGCCAGGTATATTCATGCTCTGATCTTCTCTAAATTCAAGTTTCTTCTTTCGGTCAGAAGTTGCATGGACTATAAAAAAATAGAAGTGTAATTTATTATTATTGATTAGTAATACGTTTTCTTATTACTTCTATATAATTCATATAACATTACATAATATTACACATCACAGGGACAGTTCAGTTATTGGGAATTGTCTTCATACCTGCTTTGAATGTGACAATAAAGTGGGTGAACTCTATAATGCGTCATAACATGTGATTATAAATCTCTTGTATAATTAGACTGTATATTGGAATTTTGTGGACCTTCTGTGCTTCTAGGTATATACAGACCGCATTCTGCAACAGTTGGATGTCCAGCAAATGAGGAGTTAAAATATACAGTCCTCATACATTTAACAATAACAATATTGTTCAGGGAATGTAATAAAAGTCTGTGGATCATATTTCCCTAAGATTTTGTTGCCTTTTACCTAGTAAGTTTCCCCTCCAGCAGGGGCCCATAAACTAATGGAGCGGGGGGGGGGGGGGGGAGCCCTTACTGAGGGGGCCCTATCTAAAGGAATACTGAGGAGGGGTTGCCTTATCTTATAGGGCCCCCTTAGTAATCCATTAGATAGGGTCCCCTCAGTAATCTATCTAATGGATAACTGTATGGGGGTGTCTTATCTAATACATTGAAGTCAAGTAACTTGCCTAATTTCTATGTATCTCTCCCCTCTGAGACATTTCCTATTCTCAGGAACCGTGCACTCAAAATGGCAACCATCTTTGGCAGCACTTATGTCTGTGCTCAGACTTTTTCCAGAATGAAACATCTGAAATCTCGAAGCAGATCTAGACTTACGGATACACACTTACATCACTTGTTACGGCTAGAGGTGACAAATATGGAACTGGACATTGACCATCTCATTAGCCAAAAGCTGACCCAAAGTTCCCATTGAAATACAGATAAGTTTGTTGATTTAAATTAACTTCTTAATGAATTTAAGCTGAACTGTGATTGGTTGATATGGGTAATGAGATGGATGTTACATAGTTTATACGAAAAAAGACATGTGTCCATCAAGTTTAACCAAGTAGGGGAAGGGATGCAAGGCTGTTGTGTGGGTATATAATGGTATATAATATCCTACCTTTCTGGTCCTCCAGAACGATGCTGCCGGATCCTGTGGCATCGCTGGAAGGAGTCTCCTTCTTTTTGGATTTCTTTCTCCTTCCCCCACATAAGATCAGTCTTTCCCAGGCTTTCTGCAGGCTCGCTAAGAATCGTTGTGATCGGGTTTTCTTAGGTTTTCCCGCCTTTTCCTGGGGTTCTTCCATGTGTATGACTTTCTCCTCTCCTCCTTTTCTCTCCAAGTGCTTTGTCTTCGTCTTTGCTTTCGGCATGATGCGCTCTCACATATGTCACCTCTCACCTCCTGAATGTGAGTTCTGAGACCCTGAGCCGCGCACCTGTATTTATACCCTATGGGCATTGTGATGTCATCGATTATGTCATCAGGTTCTGCCAATGTGATGTCACAACTCCTCTCCCTGGCTTCTCAATTGTGATGTCATCAGGTTCCGCATTTTGATGTCACAGCTTTAGCTCTCCAGCCGCCATGTTGTTCCATAATAACAAGAAGTCAAGTGACTGGATGAAGCCATTTTATAATTAAAGACATTGCAGTGTGATTAAAGGGATCTATATCTTGATTCAATCCTATTTTGATCTCACAATAAGCCCCATACATTGTATATACAAGTTGTAGTGGGTAGCGTATGTATACACCAGATATTGTAGTGATATAAGATGTATGACCTCTCCTTACTACAGGCCTATCAGAGTAGATTAGGGCAGTGATGTGATACCAAGGCCTCATGTACATTGCCGTTTATTAGAAGCAACGGCATCTGCAATCTATTTTTTGCACCTTAGACAAGGCCCCATTGATTTTAATAGGTGATACTGCTTTCTAGGCTGTGAGACAGCAACGCAAAATGTAGTATTTGTCCTATTTTTTGACATTTTGCGGCACGGTCTCTCCATAGAAGTCTATGGAAGCACAAAAAAATGGTCACATATGGTGTTGTCTACTGCCTGTGGTCAGGTTATTTTGGTGGGTTGCTCAGGAGGCCTCTGTTTTTCTCTTGGGAATACGGCTTGCTTACAGCGGCATATGGTTTATATACGGAAGGCACACGGCAAAAGACGGCGCCAAAAACAGGACTGAAAGATGCATACAGTCATGTGCATAAGGCCTTAGTGAAAGTAAATATTCATATGTATTAGGAAAAATAAAATAAAATACATTGGGGCTTAATTACTAAGGGTCTGCGGACTGCACAAACGTTGGATATTCCGATGTTTACTGTTTTACGCTGCATTTAAAAGCAGATTGTGGCGCAAACAACTGGATTTTGGCGCAAACGCACCGACTTTCATGCCACAGAAATCGGCGGGTGGGCCAACGGACTATCCGATGGATTCGGACAACGTGTGGGATTTCACATTCAAAATATCAGGATATCAGGCGCACAATCATAGTGAATCGCAGCAACTCCGAATCCTCGTTGGACAATGCACCTCGGGGATCGCGATGGAACGGGTAAGTAAATGTGCCCCAATGTGTAGTAACACATTGGGGGTCATTTACTAAGGGCCCGATTCGCGTTTTCCCGACGTGTTACCCGAATATTTCCGATTTGCGCCGATTGTACCTGAATTGCCCCGGGTTTTCGGCGCATGCGATCGGAATTTGGCGCATCGGCGCCGGTATGCACGCGACGGAAATGGGGGGGGGGGGCGTGGCCGAATGAAAACCCGACGTATTCGGAAAAACCGCCACATTTTTTTAAAAAATTGTGTCGCGAAAATTTCACTCACCTTCATCCTGGATAGGCCGGTGTATTTCGAGGCATTCCAGCGGACTTCAGCGCAGCAGCGCCACCTGGTGGACGTCGGAGGAACTGCTTTGATGAATCCCGGCCGGACCCGAATCCAGTGCAGAGAACGCGCTGCTGGATTGCGAACGGACCAGGTAAGTAAATCTGCCCCATTGTCACTTGGAATGTTGTGTAGTATAGTAATATACATGTATATGTAATTTATGTATTGTAATCTTATACAAAGCCCTAAGTCCAGGGCAAAGTGCGGCCCTTGGCAACATTAAAAGTGGGACCCCAAAATAAAACTATTTTATGAACAGTCACAGTCAGTAAGAGGCTCCTTTAGCCCTGCACAAGAATAACCCTTTGTAGTTACACACAGTAGTAGAAGTATAAAGTAGATTATAAATACAGTACATAGATGATAAAAGATAGATATGAGAGATAGATACAATGGAAGAGAGATAGAAGATTGATAGATGGATAGATAATAGATAGGAGATAGATAGACACTTGCCCCATTTTCAAAATTGCATTAAAGAGTTTGTAGACATAGGCGCCTTCATGCAATTTTGGATCAAACTGTAACATTATATAAAAAATGCATAAAATTTTACCTTGATGGCATAAAATAACCGAAAATATTTACTTAAATGTTATAGATGGGCATGTGTACAGTTCGCAGATATCTCATAGTCAATTGTTCCCATAAATTAATCAGAATAATGTCACTACTGTCATGGTTGGTGAGGGGTGAACCATCTGAGAGTCTCTTTGGGAAGCGTCTGTGGACCCTCTGGACCACCGCGGGGGTTGGTATGAGACCCGCGGTGGCGGCCAAGGCAACAGATGCAGGAAACAGTCACAGCTTGAGATGACAGCAGGAACGCAAAGGAGCACTGGTAATACTGGTACAGAGTGAAGACACCGCTGGTCTGGAAGCTAGGAAGGCACAGCAGAAGCACAGGAAGGCAGGAGGTCACCACTTGGCTGGAACTCTGGACGGCACAGCAGGAGTACAGTTGTACGGGAATGGAGCACAGGATACAGACACAGGATACTGAGCACAGGATATGGACCACCGGACACGGTCCACAGGATATGGGCCACAGGACACGGAGCACAGGATGCAGACCACCGGACACGGACCAAAGGATATGAACCACAGGACACGGACCACTGGACATGGACCACAGGATGTGGACCACAGAACACGGACCACAGGATACGGAACACCGGACACGGACCACAGGATACGGACCACTGGACACGGACCACAGGATATGGACCACAGGACACGGACCACAGGATGCGGACCACCGGACACAGACCACGGAGGCGTCTGGAAACGCACAGGAAACGGAACCTCGGGAAACACACAGGAACGGGACCTTAGGATACACACAGGAGGCTTTTATTTCAGTGGGAAGACTTGAAGATCCAGCCGAGAGTGAATGGAGCCGCCGGGTTATATAGGAAACCCGGAAGTGACCAGCGTCCATGGGAAGGGCGATCTCCTTATCAATTCCCCCCTTTTGAGTCTTGCTGGCCTGTAACTCCATCCTGAGCGACCTCCTCAAGCTCCAGGTACCCACAGGTAGGCTAAGCCCTTACCTGCTGGACTTGTTAACTCTTCACCAGATCCCCTGGAGGCCAGTCACTCAGGGGTTACAGGTCTGCATACTCAAATCACATCACTGAGTTTCTATAGTTCATAGGTTTGTAAACAGGCTGGTTCTCCAACAGGCAGCATCATCCTCCGCTCCGGAGGATAGATTTTTGCCCTTTTACCTTCCACCAGCTGTAGCGCTTCCCAGAGTGCCATCACTGCACCACCTGTGCTGACCTGTGTGGAGGGAGTGGTTCTGCTTGTACTACCTCATGTGCACCATTAAATACTGTATATCCAGTGTAGAACCGTCTGACTTCTCCTGCAGACCTGGAGCCATCTATAAAAAAAACTCAACATCTGAGTTAAACACCCTTCCGCCCCCCCCCCTCTGAATCCTGGTAGAGTGGTGACACAACGGCAGGATTTAGAGCTGTGCACCTTTTCAGTGTGACAGGGCATCAGGAGTGCAGACTGGAGTCTGAGCTGTCTGGCCTTTGCTCAGTTGCTTGGGCTGTACTTAGGTGAGGACACTGTGCAAGTCATGTGGGGTTTGCACAGTAACTGAGTGATCTAGGATCTAGGATCAACTCATTGGCCTTGCTGAGCAGATTGCTGGCTGCAGCTACTGACACGTAGCAGCCACGTTCCCCTCACAACTTTGTCTAACAGGGCCTAATAGTGGGCCATTTGGGAGGCTACCACGTTCCTGGGCTAAGACACTTGTGACCTAGATACTCGCTGCAAAATAAAATAAAAGTTCTTGTTCAGTGGGATGTGCCTAAGGCCGGAGCAGACAGGATTTGCCAGCTTAAGGCTTTGGAATGCATCAATTGCCTCCTGACTAAGGGCAAATGGGGAAGAGGCAATTCAGTCAGAAAGGGGCAACATCAGGCTGGGGGCAGCAGACCTTATCCTAGGCCTGCAGGAGCTGGTCAGTCCTAGAAACATGTGTAGAGGCTTAGGACCTCAGGGCAGGGGCACATTCTGGACTGCCAGCTTTCTTTCCTCTGTCGGCCTGTGCCTGGGAAGCAGTGGCCTAGGAAGACCACCTTCTCCTGGCAGCACTAGTTTGTCTCTGGAGAACATCCAGTAAGGAGCTGTCTGCCAGTCTACTCCCTATAGGGCCGTGTAGTATGGAGTACTGGCTGGGGGAGTTTTACCCCCCTTGTGGGAATCTGCATGAGGTATACTGAAATACTGAACAGGTACTGGCAATCTTCATGTAGGGGCACAGAGAGGAAAACATTTGACAAATCAATAGCAGTGAATAATATGTCACTCTCAGGGACTGCTGCCAGTTTGGGCTAGGGACCACTGGGCTTCAGTAGACTTGAAGGTCATGGACCATGCTATATGTATCAGGCTGTTCTTTCCGAGTTTTTTCCTTGACTGGGAATGTGTTAAAATCATCATCAGGCTAGCAGTGGAGGATTCTCTCATCAGTTCTTGTGTGTGCTGATGTCCACCCTCCTATTAGAATATGGCCAGTTACTTAATAATGTCTCCTCCCCGTAACACCCACTTGGGTCGGGCTGTCAGTGGACCGCAACTTTCTCTCAGTCTCACTTTGGCGTGGTCTGTGAAACTAGTCCCTGTTCTTACTGGCTTTCTGTCACAAGTCTGGCAGAGGTGTCTCTAGTCTGCTAACACCTTTGGTAACAACTCGTTACAAAACAGATGTACATTACACTGTCAGGTCATCCCCCATGTGTCCTAAAGCTGTACCGAGTTCCTGTGACACACAGGACTCTCTTAACCATCTCGAGCTCAGTGTTCTGTGCTTTCTATAAAATTCTGGCCAGACTCCAACGTCTCAATATGGAGAAATTCTGTGTTATCTACTCTTGAAAGTCACTGTCTGTTCTGTTCATAACACAGACACAGAATTCCAATCCAAGCTGCGCAGATGTCTGCCCCATGGTCTGACCCACGTTAACTTTATTTTTCTGCAATTGTCAGGATTAGGAATAAGTTTTAACTAGACCATACCCAAACAAACAGCGTCGCACATCCAAGAATAATCCGAACAGAGAACTGAAATAAGATGAAATCATCTCAGCCGGCGTTTATCTCAGACATCTGTCCAGGCTCTTCAAGGGTGCTCAGCTGCTAAACTTAAACTATTATCCTCAACCAGCCTTTATGGCTGCCAACAGAGTAGAGTCATAGGCAATTAACTTTCAGGGACTTGAAGGGAATACAACTGTCTTAAGATGGCCGCCACTGAAGGATGGTAAGGCGTGTCATCTTCTCTAACCACCAGATACGGGGGTGGAGTCTAAGAGAGTGCTGGTCTGCATTCCAGATGACTCCATCTTTCTTCTTTTTTTTTCTTTTCCCTCAAATTCTTTCCACATCAAAAACTTTGAAATGTCCCTTATTGCCCATCTCTTTCTTTAATGGGCACTCTCTAGGATTCCTGTCACTCTGTCCTGGTCCGTCCGTAGTCACTGGTCTAAGTCTCCAGTAATCAACCCCATACACTTTCTTTTCCTTTGTAACACTATGTCAGTTGCCTTTTTAGGTCTGCAGTGTCCATCCATCTTACTTTGATCAATACCTATTTTTGATCTGTGGAATCCCTGTTTTTGTTCAAGGGCTCCGTAAATACAGCTCCAGACTACCCCGCTACCTATCAGTAAGTACAAATTAGAGACCTTCACACAGGAGTTAACTCTCAACTGTAAAATCTCCATCAGTGTCCCTGAGTCTCTACTGTCCCTTACCGCATCATGGGGCCGATCCAATCCCTAATGAAAGATATGTAAACTTGGCCAGAGTTTGTCTCTGCAAATTTCCAGATTCTATCAGCGCTTATATGAACAAAAATCTCAACACCATCACAAACTCGCTGAACTACCTCAACAATCCACAAGAGGACACTGCAGACCTTTTTCTACAACATATATGGTCACTGTCAGTCACCTTACAAGTGATTTTTTGCCACAATTATAGTGACCATACTGTTATATATGGACATTTAAAGACAAAGTACATAATGTCACACAAGGAGATGATCTTACCCAATCTTTTCAGCCAGCGAAACAGAAGTGACAGTCAAGGTAGACAATAAAATAGACTTACCCCGAGCGCTCATTTTCAGTTCTGGTCACTGGCCGCCTGGACTCTTGCGGAGGTCACCTAGATGGTCAGATGTCCATAATAGTATAGCCACCCAAGGGACGCCAATTCTCAGAGAATTTTATCTGGGGCTCAAACTCCCCTCCTCATTCTAAAGGCGACTTTCAAATGATATGAGTCTTTGTATTCCAGCTTTGGAATGGAGTAACACAGGAAAGACACACTGTCCTGTCTGAATATTAGCTCAAGACTGCTTTATTCTTTTGGCACTGAAACTCTTATATGGAAAGTCATAAAACACTCTGCAAGGGGCCTGCAAATACACAAGCGGGCAATACTTTTGGGTGGTTTGACCCTGGAAATGCAACACTATTGGATGTAAGCATACAAAGGAATGTAGAACCATTGGCTGTCTTCATATAAACAAAATGCCCAGGTGTTCACCTGGATACCTTTCCCTAGGTGGTGCTTCATTATAGCGGTAAATGTTGGATGATAAGTTTTGTGTTTATTTACAAAAAAAATAAAAAATGATGAATTTTTTGAAAAATTTGCCATTTTTGATATTCAAAATCACCGCGTTTTCAGGCAGATAGATTTACCACCTAAATAAATTGCTGAATAACATTTCCCATATGTCTACTTTACATTGTCATAATTTTTGAAACGTCTGAATAATTTATTTTGATGTCACGCGATTTTCCGTATTTTCAGAATTGACCATTTTGGGGATAAATACCGTTTTGAATGAAATTTTAAATATTTAACATTAAAAACCCCCTATATAACCAACCCATTTTCAAATCTGCACCCCTCAAACTATCAGAAACAGCTTTTAGGAAGAATGTTAACCCCTCAAGATCTTCATAGTAATTGAATCAAAATGGAGGTGAAATTTAGAATGGTCAAATTGTGTCGGATATACGTTCATTTAGCCCTAAAATTTACACATTTCCAAAAGATAAAAAGTGAAAACCCAACATACAATTTGTTTTGCAATTTCTTCCAAGTACAGAGACCCCCCACATGTCGCCGTTGTGGCCGTTACATGTTTTATGGGCGCACAGCGAGGTGCAGAGGGGAAGAAGTGCCCTGCAGCTGACAGGATTTTAGGTTCCTCATTGGCCCCTTTTGTAGACTATAAAATTTTAGCGTTTTCGTTATCAGGGGCCATGTGATGGCATTTTTTTTTGCAGGATGAGATGCTTTTTCCATTGTTACCATTTTGGGGTTGGTATCACCTATTGTTGAAAATTTAGGAACTGGTTTTTGAGGGCAGGAGTAGAAAAGCATCAATTCTGTACTGGATTTTTTTTTTTCGTGTTCACCTTTTAGCCTAATAATCATGTTATCTTTATTCTATGGGACGATACGATTACGGGGATACCAGACATGAATATATTTTCTTACGTTTTACTAAATTTGTCAAATAAAATCCTAATGTGGGGAAAAATATATCATTTTTGCATTGCCCACTTCCAAGTGGCATAACATTGTTACTTTTTTGGATACGGAGCTGGTTGATGGCTTGCTTTTTTGCGGAACATGTTGTACTTTGCACACGTATCATTCTGGAGTACATATGTTTTTTTGATCAATTTTTATTGCATTTTTTGTAAGATTGAATGGGTAAAAATGATAAGTTTCGGTGGGTTTATAATAGAGATGAGCGAGCACTAAAATGCTCGGGTGCTCGTTATTCGAGACAAACTTTTCCCGATGCTCGAGTACCCGACTCGAATAACGAACCCCATTGAAGTCAATGGGAGACTCGAGAATTTTTCAGGGGGACTGAACAGGGAAGCTTGGCTGAACACCTGGAAACCTCAGAAAATGATGGAAACACCATGGAAATGGACAGGAAACAGCAGGGGCAGCATGCATGGATGCCTCTGAGACTGCTTAATCGCACCCTTATGCCAAAATTATGGGCAACAGCATGGCAATAACAGAGTGACCGTATGAGGCTAGATAGCATCGAAAACATCCAATAATTGACCCTGACACTATAGAAGATGGCATGCAGAGGCAGCGGCAGCAGTGGCAGGCTAGAGAGTGTCATGGCGACATACCCTAAATGGACTCAGGCTTCAAACCAATGGGTGGCAGAGAGGAACCAAAGGAGGTGAGCAAGAAGCGCTGAAATTATTTCCTATGTGGACAAAAGGTTGACGGTATATTTAGTCGATAACACAGCATGGTGGCGACATGGTGACCAAGTTAAGGGGACGACATGTGGAGGCAGCCATGGAGACGACTTCCATGATTAAGAGTGACAGTATGGGGCATCCATATTGCGCTGCTATGATTGAAACTTCAGGTCTCCAGTATGGCGACGACAGATGCGCCGAGTTCCATTATGTATCTGGTGAAACACCCAAAAATTCTGCCTGACACAGCTCGTTTGATAAGGGGATGATGTGCTCTATATCCTCTCGCGCTCCAGCGTCTGGGGTATAGAGAGTTGAAAGTTGCGCATGGTGGACATTGGTGGACGCTGAGGAGGGGAAATGGACAGGGAACAGCAGGGGCAGTATGCATGGATGCCTCTGAGGCTGCCTAATCTTGGGATGGAGCTGGCGGTCCGCTGCCAGGCGAGCTTTCGCCTGTCCAAGCCCCTGTCTCTCGGCTCCTCCCCACCCAAAATGGGCCTGGGGGCCAGAAGCGTTTACTTTAAAAAAAATTTAATTTTCAAAGCAGACGGGGTCGTTTGAATGTTTCATCTAGGAATAATGGAATAGCATAGCGGTTCTATTTTTAATAGTTTTTTCAGAAATGGTTCCATGATTAAGAGCGACAGTATGGGGCATCTATATTGCGCTGCTATGATTGCAACTTCAGGTCTCCAGCATGGCGGTGACAGATGCGCCGAGTTCCATTATGTATCTGGTGAAACACCTGAAAATTCTGCCTGACACAGCTCGTTTGATAAGGGGACCATGTATGGAGGCAGTGAACTAGTAGTAGATTAAAGGTGCTGCAGTTAAAACTATGTTAGTTGGATCTTGGGATGGAGCTGGCGCTCCGCTGCCAGGCGAGCTTTCGCCTATCCAAGCCCCTGTCTCTCGGCTCCTCCCCAAACAGCACTTCTAAGAACCTTTTGTATAAGATCAAGTGTAGTAGTGTTCTGATAAGTTTGGGTTATGGTGGGTGAGGGGAATGTAAACAGAAGCGCAAGAAGCGCTGAAATAATATCGGTAAATGATAAAAGTTTGCCAGTATATTTTGTGGATTACACAGCAGGGTGGTGACAAAGTTAACAAGTTTGATGTGGAAGCCATGAAAACAACCCATAATTCTGCCTGACACAGCTCGTTTGATAAGGGGACCATGTATGGAGGCAGCTATATGGACGACTTTGGGAGGCAGCTATGGAGATGATGTTTGGAGGTAGCAATGGAGACAACGTGTGGAGGCAGCTATAAAGACGACGTGTGGAGGCTGCTATGGAGACAATTAAATTTGGATAGTGCCTGTATGTGGCAGTCCAAAAAATTTTTCAAACCAGAGGAGCAGGTAGGTGGTCCTCCAGAAAAATTAAATAGATTGAGTGCCTGTATGTGGCACTCCCAAAAATTGTTTAAAACAGAGGACCGGGTAGGTGGCCCTCCAGAAAAATTAAATACATAGAGTACTATAGCTAGAGCCAGTTGGCCCTGGCAAAAAATAGCCAGTTTCCTCTGCTTTAGTGTACAAAGAGGAGGAGAAGGAGGAAAATGAGGAGGAGGAGTGCATACATTATTCAGGTTGAGCTTCTTTCACCTGGTGGAGAATGGAAATCCTGAGAAATCCAGGCTTTATTCATCTTGATAAGCGTCAGTCGACAGGCGTGTACGCTTATCGGTGATGATGCCACCAGCTGCACTGAAAACCCGCTCATACAACACGCTAGCGGCAGGGCAGGCAAGAACCTCCAAGGCGTACAGCGCCAGTTCGTGCCACATGTCCAGCTTTGAAACCCAGTAGTTGTAGGGAGCTGTGTGATCATTTAGGACGATGGTATGGTCAGCTACGTACTCCCTCACCATCTTTCTGTAAAGATCAGCCCTACTCTGCCGAGACTGGGGACAGGTGACAGTGTCTTGCTGGGGTGACATAAAACTGGAAAAGGCCTTGTAAAGCGTACCCCTGCCAGTGCTGGACAAGCTGCCTGCTTGCCTACTCTCTCTTGCTACTTGTCCCGCAGAAGTACGCCTTCAGAAGGGAAATACTGTTTCAGCTTGTGTACCAGGGCCTGCTGGTATTCATGCATTCTTACACTCCTTTCCTCTCCAGGGATGAGAGTGGAAAGATTTTGCTTGTACCGTGGGTCCAGGAGAGTGAATACCCAGTAATCGGTGCAATAAATTCTTTGAACGCGAGGGTCACGGGATAGGCAGCCTAGCATGAAATCTGCCTTATGTGCCAGAGTCCAACGCGCAAGAATTCACTACCCTCACTGGCCTGACTGTCCATTTCCTCCTCCTCCAACTCCTCTTCTTCTGCCCATACACGCTGAACAGTGAAGGACTGAACAATGGTCCCCTCTTCTGTCTCGCCAACATTCTCCTCCTCTTCCTCCTCATCCTCCTCCACCTCCTCCGATATGCGCTGAGAAACAGATCTGAGGGTGCTTTGGCTATCAACAAGGGAATCTTCTTCCCCCGTCTCTTGTGATGAGCGCAAAGCTTCTGACTTCATTCTGACCAGAGAGTTTTTCAACAGGCCAAGCAGCAGGATGGTGAGGCTCATGATGGCTGCATCGCCACTGACCATCTGTGTTGACTCCTCAAAGTTACTCAGCACCTGACATATATCAGACATCCTCGTCCACTCCTCATTGTAGACTTGAGGAAGCTGACTGACCTGACTACCAGTTCTGGTGGAAGTTGACATCTGGCAGTCTACAAACGCTCTGCGCTGCTGGTAAACTCTGGATAACATGGTTAATGTTGAATTCCACCTCGTGGGCACGTCGCACAACAGTCGGTGAGCGGGCAGTTGGAGGCGGCGCTGCGCTGCCCTGAGAGTGGCAGCATCTGTGCTGGACTTCCTGAAATGCGCACAGATGCGGCGCACCTTTGTGAGCAAATCAGACAGATTGGGGTATGTCTTGAGGAAACGCTGAACTATGAGATTTAACACATGGGCCAGGCATGGCACATGTGTCAGTCTGCCGAGTTGCAGAGCCGCCACCAGGTTACGGCCGTTGTCACAAACAACCTTGCCTGGCTTCAGGTTCAGCGGTGCCAGCCACAGATCAGTCTGCGCCGTGATGCCCTGTAATAGCTCTTGGGCGGTGTGCCTTTTATCGCCTAGGCTCAGCAGTTTGAGCACCGCCTGCTGTCGCTTAGCGATGGCATTGCTGCTGTGCCTAGAGCTACCGACTGATGGCGCCATGCCCACGGATGGTAATTCGGAGGAGGAGGTGGAGGAGGGGTGGGAGGAGGAGGAGGCATAGTAGGCCTTTGAGACCTGGACCGAGGTAGGCCCCGCAATCCTCGGTGTCGGCAGTATGTGACCAGCCCCAGGATCAGACTCAGTCCCAGCCTCCACCAAGTTAACCCAATGTGCCGTCAGCGAAATATAGTGGCCCTGCTCGGCAGCACTCGTCCACGTGTCCGTGGTCAGGTGGACCTTGTCAGAAACGGAGTTGGTCAGGGCACAGATGATGTTGTCTGACACGTGCTTGTGCAAGGCTGGGACGGCACATCGGGAAAAGTAGTGGCGGCTGGGGACCGAATACCGAGTGGCGGCCGCCGCCATGAGGTTTCGAAAGGCCTCGGTCTCTACCAGCCTATAGGGCAGCATCTCCAGGCTAAGCAGTTTGGAGATGTGGACGTTGAGGGCTTGGGCGTGTGGGTGGGTTGCACTATACTTCCTTTTGCGCTCCAGCGTCTGGGGTATGGAGAGCTGAACGCTGGTGGATGCTGTGGAGGATCGTGGAGGCGAAGATGGGGTTTTCGCACGGGAGGTGTTTGGGCTGGGGTCCTGGGCAGGGGGCTGACTAGCAGATGACACAGGGGAAGGAGCAGTGGTGTGCCCGGCCGGAGGTGAACGGGCTTGGTGCCATTGAGTGGGGGTAAAGACACCTCTTTACACACTTCTTCCACTACGTCAATAATGTCATCATCACCCACAGACTGCGACCGGTGGAAAACCTGGGCATCGGAAAATAGCTCAGCAGCAACCGGACAAGTGGTTTGTGACTGTGGGAAGGGTCCAGAAAACAGTTCCTCACAGTATGCCGGTTCAAATGCCAAATTTTCCTGGGAGGGGGCAGACTGGGGGGAAGGTAGCTGAGGCGGAGGTGCTGGAGGAGTGCTGATTTCGGTGACATGGGTGGACTGAGTGGAAGACTGACTGGTGGACAAATGGCTAGAAGCATTGTCCGCAATCCACGACATCACCTTTTCGCACTCTTCTGGCCTCAACAGTGCTCTACCACAAGTTCCAGTAACTTGAGACATGATGAACCTAGGGAGTGTAGCTCTGCGGCGTTCCCCTGCTCCCTCATCAGCAGGTGGTGTCTCACCCTGCCCAGGACCACGGCCTCTGACCCCTGCAGTAGTTGTACGCCCACGTCCACGCCCTCGTCCTCTACCCCTAGCCCTCGGGTTAAACATTTTCAAAATTAAAGTGTAAATTTCAAATTTATTTTTTTTTTAAACAAAATGATGCTATCCTATTCCTATGGCTAGTTTCTAAACAACACTGACAGCACACAACTGGATTTTGTGCTGTGCCTGATGACTTTAAGTTATAAAAAGAAATAAACGTAAAAAAAAAAAAATCAGCAGACTGTGCCTAATTCAAATCAAACACCCAATAAATTGTCCCTCTTCGGTGTTTGAGGTGGATATGTGTGTCACTAAGAGCTAAACACAACGGTCGCACGTCTCCCTGCAAATTCCTCACAATATGGTACTAGCTGCACTACTAATGGCAGCAAGCCCAGCCACAAGCAAACCAAAAAATAGTAAAATATAACGCTATTGTAGGCCTAAATAAGCCGTTGGGGTTCTCCTATGGCTATTTTCTAGCCTACACTGAAAGCACACTGCTTTGCCAGATTACTTTGAGTTATAAAAAGAAATAAACGTAAAAAAAAATAAATCAGCAGACTGTGCCTAATTCAAATCAAACCCCTAATAAATTGTCCCACTTCGGTGTTTGAGGTGGATATGTGTGTCACTAAGAGCTAAACACAATGGTCGCAAGTCTCCCTGCAAATTCCTCACAATATGGTACTAGCTGCACTACTAATGCCAGCAAGCCCAGCCACAAGCAAACCAAAAAAAAAGTAAATATATAACGTTATTGTAGCCCTAAGAAGGGCTGTTGGGTTCTTGTAGACTCACTCCTGCCTAACAGTAAGCTAATATAACACCCTAACGCTATCCCTGCAGCAGCAGCAGCTCTCTCCCTAACGGCATCCAGACAGAGAATGATACCAGCAGCGCCAGAAGGGGCTAGTCTATTCCAGGGTCACCTGATCAGGCCAGCCTACCACAGCTATCGACGTGTAAGGGTACCACGTTATGCTGGGTGGAGTGCAGAGTCTCCTGGCTTGTGATTGGCTCTGTTTCTGGCCGCCAAAAATCAAAACGGCGGGAGATGCCATTTTCTCGAGCGGGCGAAGTATTCGTCCGAGCAACGAGCAGTTACGAGTATGCTAATGCTCGAACGAGCATCAAGCTCGGACGAGTGTGTTCGCTCATCTCTAGTTTATAACAGTTTTTTTTTTAACAGCATTCATCGTGCAGGTTCAATAATGATTTACTTTGATTCTACGGATTGTTGCGGACGCGGTGATACTATATATGTGGGGTTTTTGTTATGATTTAGACTTTGTTTGGGTTATATGTCTCTTTATATGTTATTGGGCTTATGAGCATTTTTATTGATTTATTTCTACATTTTTTATTGAATAACATTTTTAAATTTTTCACTTTTTCCACCATGGGACATGAACAAGCAATCATCTGATTGCTTGTTCATGATAATACTATGCAATACTAATGTATTGCAGAGTATTAGCAGTGTCAGTCTATGCACAGTGTCATCCTCTGCCCACTCCGACTGCGTGTGTTACACTGGGGTGTTGGCTATATGTTACAGCAGGCACCCCATGTTGGCCGATGGCGGTTCGGTTCCGATCCAGAGCCAAGCATCATCATCTGCAGTGGATGTATCCGCCGCAGAGCGGGAAGGGGTTACAGTGTAAAAATGGATGCAAATGGATGTGACGTATATGACAGATAAACATAGATGGATAACACAAAATGCATCCCTTTTTTGTCAATTTTTAAATATATACATTTCAGCCTACGTCAGGGGAAAAAACGAGATGTGAACCCAGCCTGAAAATTTTTCATCTCAGACATGTTGTACTGCCTGCATTCATGATCCACTAGAGGACAGACTTTACACATGGCAAAGAAAATGCTCTGCATCCCTCAGAGCTAAGTGTCTTCCCAGGACTGATGGGACCCAGAAAAGCCTAAATGTGCTAAATAGAAATTAATTTATGCCATGCTCTAAAAACCCTGAGAGCTTAGAATCATCTGTGGGCTCACATACAAGACCACATGCCGGTGCGATCCTGAAAATGACATCTGCAACGTCCCTTCCAATGCGCATGGCAAGGGAGTAGTAGCGAATAAGCCCCTTTGGCCATCCAGTACATATAGAGGTAATTGTGCAGCGGTAGATACTGCCTGGATAGGCAAGGGTTAAAATGTATTTAATGTGATCATCCAATTACATGTTCTGATACCTGACAATGTTAACTCGAGTGTGACTGGAGAGTGGACCACCACCTGACCAGGAGGTGTAACAAAACCCCTTATCAGGAAAGTTCCAGGAGTCAGATGAGAGCAGACAGCTCTTAAGATCCAGCTTCTGACAGAGAAGCATCACATGCTCTGCACACAGGCCTCCTAGGCCTCAGCAACTACATACAGAGTGACACAGGATAAACAGGACCAAGCTGCAGCTTCCAGCATTGGACACAGCTACATCCCAGCCTGCCCCTGCATCCAGGCTGGTGACACAACTCCTGAGGTTCCTTCTCCAAGATCACTCCAGTACTGCCTTTGTACAGAGTCGTTTGGCTTGTTGTTGCCGTTGGTTCGAATAAAGAACTGTAAGTTACTTTTATGCAGAACATTGCCTCCATCTGGTCCCTGCTACGACTGTATCACCATCAAGGGCGCCCATCCTGCGGTTCCTGCTGTGGTTCCCGATCCTCCGGCTGCTCCCGTTCCGGTTCCGGCACCTTCCCGACCACCTGCGAGACGCTGTCTCAGAACAGCCACGTCGGGAAAAGGAGGCCCAGCGGTTCATGGCAGGCCGATCCAAGAAAGGCACTTGGGTCAAGCAGAACCGGACCACCGGGATGGTCCGGTACTTTGATCGACAGCGGGGCTCCGGCTTCTCCATCCAGGACTACACTGGACGGGAGGTCTTCATTCCCCGCCGGTCCGTCAACAGGCCTGATCTGCCGGAGCAGCTTCACAACTTGAAACCAGGAGAGTGCATTAAATTCTCCCTGTAGGAAGGACCCCGTGGACCCTGGGCGGTTGGTGTCATCCGGATCCCAGATCCAGAGGATGACCGCTACCAGTCCTGTGAGGATCTCTTCGAGGATGATGAGTGGCCAGAGTCTCCGACTTCTTCCTCTTCACCTGCGGTGAGTCCCTAGGCTGTGACCCATGTAAATGCCCCTTCTACTGTCATCGTCAGCATGGGCCCCATTGCCATCCATGGGCCAGGCATGGTCCAGGGGAACACTCCAGCCGCCTCTACTGCGGGGAGTGAGGCTGGATCCCGAGGGTCCTCCGTGGCAAAGGATGGCCCGGCTGATGAGCCTTATCCGGAGGCTCCAACGAGAGCATCACCTCAATCCGCCACCTACCAGTGGGGTGATGACCCAGCCCCGGAAGAGTTGGAGCTGGAGGAAGTCGTGCCACCTGGAAAGTTCCAGGAGTCAGATGAGAGCAGACAGCTCTTAATGTCCAGCTTCTGACAGAGAAGCATCACATGCTCTGCACACAGGCCTCCTAGGCCTCAGCAACTAGAGTGACACAGGACCAAGCTGCAGCTTCCAGCATTGGACACAGCTACATCCCAGCCTGCCCCTGCATCCAGGCTGGTGAAAGAACTCCTGAGGTTCCTATTCCAAGATCACTCCAATACTGCCTCCCTCCTACGACTGTATCACCATCAAGGGCTGCCCCAGGAAGAACCAGTACCACAGCCTCTCCCTCATCTAATTTCTTGCACACACCACCCGCTGGAGACCTGCCAGGCTGTGGGACAGTCCTCCGGTCCCCATACCAAGCACCGTGACACTAGTGCGCCTATTCTGCAAGCACCAGCCACTCCGATATTCTGTGCCCCTGCTACCTTCAGGACCCAAGAAAAGGCTAGGCCCAGGTGGGGGATGTTGCACATCCAGAAGTGATACATATCCCAGCAGAAATATTCTGTGACTGGGTCCAAAAACTGCTACATGCCATTTAGGATACTGGGGCCTTTTTGTGTGGTTAAAGGCCATTTGAACCTCTCAAGCATCAAAGCAAGAGCAAGAATTAATAAAACCTACCGACATTTGAATCCCACCAAAATGACAAACAGTTTGTATATATTAATGATATTAAATGAAAACAGCACCATGTGATGTAATATTAGACAAATGTAGAGAATTTTTTAATGATTAGCCTATCAATATGTCTTTTTAATGTGGGAGGAAACCGGAGTACCCGGGGAAAACCCACGCGAACACGGGGAGAACATACAAACTCCATGCAGTTGATGCCCTTGGTAATATTTGGACTCTGCAAGACAACAGTGCTAGTCACTGAGCCTCCGTGTTGCCCATGATGGTGGCAGCAGATCATCTTGCTGCAGAAAGTCCAGTTAATGTGTCAAGTCCAGTGGGTGCAGAAGGAAATCCACTTGTTAAGTGAATACATCTTACTGCGGAAAATCCAGTGGTTGAGTCGAATCCGGTGGGTGCAGAAGGAAATCCACTTCAAGAGTGAATACGTCTTACTGCAGTCAAGTCCGGTGGGTGCAGAAGGAAATCCACTTCAAGAGTGAATACGTCTTCTGCTGGAAAATCCGGTGGGTTTGTCCTATCCAAATCCTTGGAGATAGCTGCCCGTCCTCTGGTGATTGTGGGGACATGGCTTTAGTAGAAGGAGATGAAGTCACACAGGAAATCACAGTCTGACATGGAGAAGGTGGATGCATCATAATTCCCTAATAACACAAAAGAGAAATAATCATCATTATATTATATCACTATCCTGAATAACAAGTGATTTATAACCCCTGATATTTATAGTATTCACTAACTGTGTGGGCATCTCCCTAGACATGTAACCCTGACCAGCAGTATTTGCATACTGCATCTACATCTCCTACTCACCTGTTGTGGTGGGTTCTCCATGTGATGAGCCTACAGATGACATGGATCTGCTGAGGTTATGGAGGGGAGCGCAGGTGTTTTTTAATTTCACAGTAAGGACAGGATGGCCACAGAGAGGTCAAATGTCTTCTATATTCTGGTTGATGTGAGGACTTTCCTTGGCCTTTGGTGTTGATGTTCTTCTATAGGTGAGCATCTCATTCAGCAGTATTGTCTTGCTGTTACTTTCTTCATGGCCATTAGGATAATAGATTGGCCACTCAGTCTGTGGTCTGTACCATGTCGGTGGGATAATAGGTGTCAGACCACGCAGGACATACAAAGCTGAAGTCAATTAGCTGTTCAGCCTCGATGCTCATCTTGTAATCCAGGCAGCGGCCTTCTGGTAGGTTTAGGTCCTCAGGAGCTGCCAGCAGTATACGTGGGGGAACTGCCGTCCTGTTCTCCACATCAATCCAATTTATTCTATAGAAGAATGGATGATTCCTGATGTTTCCTTTAACTCCAAGCCGATTTTGTGGATCTTTACACAGAAGTCCTTTGATAAACTTTACAGTCTCATCGTTGAGGATCCTTGGGTAGTAAGGATTCTTGTTGATGACTGCAAGCTTAATTTCTGCCCTTGATGTCCCACTGAATGGGTATATTCCAGTTGTCATGTGGTATAAAGTAACTCCCAGAGCAAAGAAGTCCACCTCTGGTCCATAGTCCATGCAATTGACCATTTCCGGGGCAGCAAACCCTGGTGTGCCCTTGCATTGTTGTGAGGTTTTGTCATGCACATCAGTCAATGCCAGGCCAAAGTCGGTGATTTTGATGTGGCCCTCTCTGGTCACCAGAATGTTTGGAGCCTTCAGGTCTCTGTGAATTATGGCTTTTCTATGGAGAAACTGCAGACCGCAGATGACTTCTGCTGTGATGAATCTGGATGTGGGAATATCCAGGAGAGTTTTCTTGAAGAGGATATCTTCAAGGCTTCCCTTGATGGCCAGCTCCATCACATAGTAGACTTGGTTGTCAGTCTGGAAGGCAGCCAGGCCATGGATCAGAAAAGGGTTCTCATGGGATAGGCGCAGGATGTCGCGCTCTGCCATGCTGTACTTACGCTTGGTGTACAAGAACTTATTGACCACTTTGATGGCAACATGTTCTTTCCTGATGTGATCTGTTGCCAACAGAACTTTTCCATATGCTCCTTCTCCAAGTAGTTTGTGGAGGGTGAAGCATTTCAGATCAAGTGGTACCGTGACAGTCTCCTTCTGAGTAGATGTGGCCGTCGCCTCTTCCAGACAGGCATAGTCACCTCTCGCATCGTGGCAACTGCTGGGACTTTGTGACGGTTTTGGTGTCACGTCTTCCCTGTCCTCTGCTCCATGCTTCTCGCTGCCCTGCTCCATATGCTGTATGCACCCGTCCTGATAGCTTAAGTGTTGATCTCGTTCCTCTTGGTAGTGCGGACGGATCTGTTCTTCAGCGCAGCAGATAGGTGTTTCCTTCCTGTCAGATTTCTCATTGGCTGTTTAAGAAAAAAAAAGATTTTAATGTTGTTATTATCCCAACATAAAACAATTATATGATATCACCTAATGTGACCAAATACTTCAGTGCTGAATTTATGGATAAGAAGTGGAAATTGTATATGTTTTGTGATATAAGACTTTCAGTCTATTTATTTTAAAAACCCTCTTATTCCTTAGTAATTATCATTATAGATGCTATTTTGATAAATTATATGAGCAGAAGACATGAAATACTGTTTTGGTGCTTTTAGCTCAGGTTGAGACTATGGCCTCTATAAAAATGCACCCCCCCCCATTCTATATACTTAAAATACTTGTGTATAAGCTGAGTTTTTCAGCACAAAAAAATATTCTAAAAAACCCAAACTAGGCTTATACACGAATATATAAAAAAATAAACATATATACTCACCTTCCGATGCTCCTCCCGGCTCTTCTTCCTTCTCTTCTTCACAGGCTACAGAACAGGCAGAGATGCATCCATATGCTCTGCCCTCTGGTGCGCTCTATGATATCAGCACTGGTGAAACCGCTGCGTCATAGTGTGCATCAGCGGGTAAAGTACATGGAGGCTGCTGGGCATTTCATTTGCCGGGGATGCTGCTGGGGATTATATTACTGGGGGAGGCTGCTGGGCATTATATTGCTGGGGGAGGCTGCTGGGCATTATATTGCTGGGGGAGGCTGCTGAGCATTATATTGCTGGGGGAGGCTGCTTGGCATTACATTACCCAGGGAGGCTGTGACCAATGCACTTCCCTAAGCTTATACTCGAGTCGATAAAATTAGGGACCTCAGATTATACCCGAATATATATATATGGTATTTATAGTTCTCTCCATCATTTCCTACCTTTGTCATCCTCCAGGCTGATGCTATTGGGTGCAGGGACGTCTCTGGAAGGTTCTTCCACCTCCTGCTCCCTACAGTACAGGGCATGTACACCCTTCTGGCTGTGGACCTGGGCCTGGATCTCCTGGTAGTCTTGGAGATTGTGCTGGACCACATCCATGCTGGGGGTCAGCTCGTCCATCACCTGGCCAGGTATATTCAGGCTCTGATATTCTCTAGCTTCAGGTTTCTTCTTTCGGTCAGAAGTTGCATGGACTATAAAGAAATAGAAGTGTAATTTATTATTATTGATTAATAATACATTTTCTTATTACTTGTATATAATTCATATAACATTACATAATATTACACATCACAGGGACAGTTCAGTTATTGGGGAATTTCTTCATACCTGCTTTGAATGTGACAATAAAGCAAGTAAAATCTACAATGGGCTGTAACATGTGTCAGATTGGCCAGATTATTAATCTCTTGTATAATTCGACAATATATTGGAATTTTGTGGACCTTCTGTGCTTCTAGGTATATAAAGTCCTCATATATATATAACAATAACAATATTGTTTAGGAAATGCAATACAAGTTTGTGGATCAGATTTCCCTAGGATTCTGTTGCCTTTTACCTAGTAAGATTCCCCTCCATTGTCTTAAGCAGGGGTCCCTAAACTATGGGGGGGGGGGGGGGGATGATAAAAGAAGCCCTTTCTAATAGCTTACTGTGAGGGGGGGGGTAGCCTTATCAAAAAGCTTACTGAGGGGGCCCTATCTAATGGAAAGCAAATAGGTGTTTCCTTCCTGTTAGATTTCTCATTGACTGTTAGATTTATGGATAAGAAATGGATATTGTATATGTTTTGTTATATTAGACTTTCAGTCTATTTATTTTAAAAACCTTCTTAGTCCTTAGTAATTATCATTATAGATGCTATTTTGATAAATTATATGAGCAGAAGACATGAAATACTGTTTGGTGCTTTTAGCTTAAATTGAGACTATGACCTCTATAAAAACGCCCCCCCCCCATTCTGTATACCATAAAATACTTGTGTATAAGCCATGTTTTTTAGCACAAAAATGTTCTGAAAAACCCAAACGTGACTTATACAAGAGTATATTTAAAAATTTACATACATACTCACCTTCCGATGCTCCTCGCGGCTCTTCTTCCTTCTCATCTTCACAGACTACAGAACGGGCAGAGATGTGTCCATGTTCTCTGCCCGCTGGTGGACGCTATTATATCAGCAGTGGTGACACCGCCGCGTCATTGTGTGCATCAGCGGGCAAAGTGCATGGATGTTTCTCTGCCCGTTCTGTTATCTGTGAAGAATAGAAGAAAGAAGATCCGTGCAGCGCATTGGAAAATGAGTATGTATGTTTATTTTTTACATACAATGAGGGGCTGGGCTTTACATTACTGGGGGAGGCTGCTGGGCATTTCATTAGCCGGGAAGGCTGCTGGGCATTTCATTATCCGGGGAGGCTGCTGAGCATTACATTACTGGGGGAGGCTGCTGGACATTACATTACTGTGGGAGGCTGCTGAGCATTACATTACTGGGGGAGGCTGCTGGGCATTACATTACTGGGGGAGGCTGCTGGGCATTACATTACTGGGGGAGGCTGCTGAGCATTACATTACTGGGGGAGGCTGCTGAGCATTACATTACTGTGGGAGGCTGCTGAGCATTACATTACTGGGGGAGGCTGCTGGGCATTACATTACTGGGGGAGGCTGCTGAGAATTACATTACTGGGGGAAGCTTTTGAGCATTACATTACTGGGGAAGGCTCTTACCAAAGCATTTCCCTAGGCTTATGCTCGAGTCGATAAGTTTTCCAAGCTATTTGTGATAAAATTAGATATTCATAGTTGTCTTCATCATTTCCTACCTTTGTCATCCTCCAGGCTGATGCTATTGGGTGCAGGGACATCTCTGGAAGGTCTCCCTGCCTCTTGGCTGCCATAGTTCTGGCTCAGGATCTGTACTTGATCCTGTTGGTAGGGCAGGAGGATTTGCTGTTCTTCGTAGCTGATAGAAGGTTCCTTCTTGTCAGGTGTTTTCTTGTCCTCCAGACCGATGTTACTGGGACCAGGGACATCACTAGAAGGTTCTTCCACCTCCTGCTTCATATAGTACAGGGCATGTACATCCTCCTGGCTGTGGACCTGGGCCTGGATCTCCTGGTAGTCTTGGAGATTGTGCTGGACCACATCCATGCTGGGGGTCAGCTCGTCCATCACCTGGCCAGGTATATTCATGCTCTGATCTTCTCTAAATTCAAGTTTCTTCTTTCGGTCAGAAGTCGCATGGACTATAAAGAAATAGAAGTGTAATTTATTATTATTGATTAGTAATATGTTTTCTTATTACTTCTATATAATTCATATAACATTTCATAATATTACACATCACAGGGACAGTTCAGTTATTGGGAAATGTCTTTATAGCTGCTGTGAATGTGACAATAATGCGAGTGAACTCTATAATGGGTTGTAACATGTGATTATAAATCTCTTGTATAATTAGACTGTATATATTGGAATTTTGTGGACCTTCTGTGCTTCTAGGTATATACAGACCACATTCTGCAACAGTTGGATGTCCAGCAAATGAGGAGTTAAAATATACAGTCCTCATACATTTAACAAAAACAATATTGTTCAGGGAATGTAATAAAAGTCTGTGGATCATATTTCCCTAAGATTTTGTTGCCTTTTACCTAGTAAGTTTCCCCTCCATTATCTTTAGCAGGGGTCCATAAACTAATGGAGCGGGGGAGGGGGGGGGGGCCTTACTGAGGGGGACCTATCTAAAGGAATACTGAGGAGGGGTTGCCTTATCTGATAGGGCTCCCTTAGTAATCCATTAGATAGGGCCCCCTTAGTAATCCATTAGATAGGGCCCCCTCAGTAATCTATCTAATGGATAACTGTATGGGGGTGTCTTATCTAATACATTGAAGTCAAGTAACTTGCCTAATTTCTATGCATCTCTCCCCTCTGAGACATTTCCTAATCTCAGGAACCGTGCACTCAAAATGGCAACCATCTTTGGCAGCAGTTATGTCTGTGATCAGACTTTTTCCAGAATGAAACATCTGAAATCTCGAAGCAGATCTAGACTTACGGATACACACTTACATCACTTGTTACGGCTAGAGGTGACAAATATGGAACTGGACATTGACCATCTCATTAGCCAAAAGCTGACCCAAAGTTCCCATTGAAATACAGATAAGTTTGTTGATTTAAATTTACTTCTTAATGAATTTAAGCTGAACTGTGATTGGTTGATATGGCTAATGAGATGGATGTTACATAGTTACATAGTTTATACGAAAAAATACATGTGTCCATCAAGTTTAACCAAGTAGGGGAAGGGATGCAAGGCTGTTGTGTGGGTATATAATGGTGTATAATATCCTACCTTTCTGGTCCTCCAGAACGATGCTGCCGGATCCTGTGGCATCACTGGAAGGAGTCTCCTTCTTTTTGGATTTCTTTCTCCTTCCCCCACATAAGATCAGTCTTTCCCAGGCTTTCTGAAGGCTCACTAAGAATCGTTGTGATCGGGTTTTCTTAGGTTTTCCCGCCTTTTCCTGGGGTTCTTCCATGTGTATGACTTTCTCCTCTCCTCCTTTTCTCTCCAAGTGCTTTGTCTTCGTCTTTGCTTTCGGCATGATGCGCTCTCACATATGTCACCTCTCACCTCCTGAATGTGAGTTCTGAGACCCTGAGCCACGCACCTGTATTTATACCCTATGGGCATTGTGATGTCATCGATTATGTCATCAGGTTCCGCCATTGTGATGTCACAACTCCTCACCCTGGCTTCTCATATGTGATGTCATCAGGTTCCGCATTGTGATGTCACAGCTTTAGCTCTCCAGCCGCCATGTTGTTCCATAATAACAAGAAGTCAAGTGACTGGATGAAGCCATTTTATAATTAAAGACATTGCAGTGTGATTAAAGGGATCTATATCTTGATTCAATCCTATTTTGATCTCACAATAAGCCCCATACATTGTATAAAGGAGTTGTACTGCACAGCGTATGTATACATCAGATGTTGTAGTGATATAAGATGTATGACCTCTCCTTACTACAGGCCTATCAGAGTAGATGAGGGCAGTGATGTGATGCCAAAGGCTCATATACATTGCCGCTTATTAGAAGCAACGGCAACTGCAATGTATTTTTTGCACCTTAGACAAGGCCCCATTGATTTTAATAGGTGATATTGCTATCTAGGCCGTGAGGCAGCAACGCAAAACGTAGTATTTGTCATATTTTTTGACATTTTGCGACACAGTCTCTCCATAGAAGTCTATGGAAGCACAAAAAAATGGCCACATATGGTGTTGTCTACTGCCTGTGGCCAGGATATTTTGGTGGGTTGCTCAGGAGGCCTCTGTTTTTTTCTTGGGAATACGGCTTGCTTACAGCGGCATATGGTTTATATACGGAAGGCACATGGTGAAAGACGGCGCCAAAAACAGGACTGAAAGATGCATACAGTCATGTGCATAAGGCCTTAGTGAAAGTAAATACTCATATGTATTAGGAAAAATAAAATAAAATACAATGGGGCTCAATTACTAAGGGTCCGCGGACTGCACAAACGTTGGATATTCCGACGTTTACTGTTTTACGCTGCATTTAAAAGCAGATTGTGGTGCAAACAATTGGATTTTGGCGCAAACGCACCGACTTTCATGCGACAGAAATCGGGGGGTGGGCCAACGGACTATCCGATGGATTCGGACAACGTGTGGGATTTCACATTCAAAATATCAGGATATCGGGCGCACAATCATAGTGAATCGCAGCAACTCCGAATCCTCGTTGGACAACGCACCTCGGGGATCGCGATGGAACGGGTAAGTAAATGTAGTGACACATTGTCACTTGGAATGTTGTGTAGTATAGTAATAAACATGTACAGGCAGTCCCCGGGTTACATACAAGATAGGGTCTGTAGGTTTGTTCTTAAATTGAATTTGTATGTAAGTCGGAACTGTATATTTTATAATTGTAATCCCAGCCAGAACTTTTTTGGTCTCTGTGACAATTGGATTTTAAAAATGTTGGGTTGTCATTAGAACCAGGATTAACACTAAAGCTCAATTACAGACACCTGTGATAACTGTTATAGCTGTTTATTGTAGCCCAGGACTAAAGGACAATAAATTACCAATATCCAAAGGTCCGTTTGTAACTAGGGGTTGTATGTAAGTCGAGTGTTCTTAAGTAGGGGACTGCCTGTATATGTAATTTATGTATTGTAATCTTATACAAAGCCCTAAGTCCAGGGCAAAGTGCGGCCCTTGGCAACATTAAAAGTGGGACCCCAAAATAAAACTATTTTATGAACAGTCACAGTCAGTAAGAGGCTCCTTTAGCCCTGCACAAGAATAACCCTTTGTAGTTACACACAGTAGTAGAAGTATAAAGTAGATTATAAATACAGTACATAGATGATAAAAGATAGATATGAGAGATAGATACAGTGGAAGAGAGATAGAAGATTGATAGATGGACATATAATAGATAGGAGATAGATAGACACTTGCCCCATTTTCAAAATTGCATTAAAGAGTTTGTAAACATAGGCGCCTTCATGCAATTTTGGATCAAACTGTAACATTATATAAAAAATGCATAAAATTTTACCTTGATGGCAGAAAATGTGCTCCAAACCGAAAATATTTACCTAAATGTTATAGATGGGCATGTGTAGAGTTCGCAGATATCTCATAGTCAATTGTTCCCATAAATTAATCAGAATAATGTCACTACTGTCATGGTTGGTGAGGGGTGAACCATCTGAGAGTCTCTTTGGGAAGCGTCTGTGGACCCTCTGGACCACCGCGGGGGTTGGTATGAGACCCGCGGTGGCGGCCAAGGCAACAGATGCAGGAAACAGTCACAGCTTTAGATGACAGCAGGAACGCAAAGGAGCACTGGTAATACTGGTACAGAGTGAAGACACCGCTGGTCTGGAAGCTTGGAAGGCACAGCAGAAGCACAGGAAGGCAGGAGGTCACCACTTGGCTGGAACTCTGGACGGCACAGCAGGAGTACAGTTGTACGGGAATGGACCACAGGATACTGAGCACAGGATATGGACCACCAGACACGGTCCACAGGATATGGGCCACAGGACACGGAGCACAGGATGCAGACCACCGGACACGGACCAAAGGATATGAACCACAGGACACGGACCACTGGACATGGACCACAGGATGTGGACCACAGAACACGGACCACAGGATACGGAACACCGGACACGGACCACAGGATACGGACCACTGGACACGGACCACAGGATGCGGACCACCGGACACAGACCACGGAGGCGTCTGGAAACGCACAGGAAACGGAACCTCGGGAAACACACAGGAACGGGACCTTAGGATACACACAGGAGGCTTTTATTTCAGTGGGAAGACTTGAAGATCCAGCCGAGAGTGAATGGAGCCGCCGGGTTACATAGGAAACCCGGAGGTGACCAGCGCCCATGGGAAGGGCGATCTCCTTATCAATTCCCCCCTTTTGAGTCTTGTTGGCCTGTAACTCCATCCTGAGCGACCTCCTCAAGCTCCAGGTACCCACAGGTAGGCTAAGCCCTTACCTGCTGGACTTGTTAACTCTTCACCAGATCCCCTGGAGGCCAGTCACTCAGGGGTTACAGGTCTGCATACTCAAATCACATCACTAGATACTCGCTGCAAAATAAAATAAAAGTTCTGGTTCAGTGGGATGTGCCTAAGGCCGAAGCAGACAGGATTTGCCAGCTTAAGGCTTTGGAATGCATCAATTGCCTCCTGACTAAGGGCAAATGGGGAAGAGGCAATTCAGTCAGAAAAGGGCAACATCAGGCTGGGGGCAGCAGACCTTATCCTAGGCCTGCAGGAGCTGGTCAGTCCTAGAAACATGTGTAGAGGCTTAGGACCTCAGGGCAGGGGCACATTCTGGACTGCCAGCTTTCTTTCCTCTGTCGGCCTGTGCCTGGGAAGCAGTGGCCTAGGAAGACCACCTTCTCCTGGCAGCACTAGAGTTTGTCTCTGGAGAACATCCAGTAAGGAGCTGTCTGACAGTCTACTCCCTATAGGGCCGTGTAGTATGGAGTACTGGCTGTGGGAGTTTTACCCCCCTTGTGGGAATCTGCATGAGGTATACTGGAATACTGAACAGGTACTGGCAATCTTCATGTAGGGGCACAGCGAGGAAAACATTTGCCAAATCAATAACAGTGAATAATATGTCACTCTCTGGGACTGCTGCCAGTTTGGGCTAGTGACCACTGGGCTTCAGTACACTCATTGGCAGCTTGAAGGTCTTAGACCATCCTACATGTATCCGGCTGTTCTTTCCGGGTCTTTTCCTTGACTGGGAATGGGTTAAAATCATCATCAGGCTAGCAGGGGAGGAGTCTCACATCAGTTATTGTGCGTGCTGACGTCCACCCCCCCTATTAGAATGTGGCCAGTTACTTTAATAATGTCTCCTCCCCGTAACGCCCACTTGGGTCGGGCTGTCAGTGGACCGCAACTTTCTCTCAGTCTCACTTTGGCGTGGTCTGTGAAACTAGTTTCTGTTCTTCCTGGCTTTCTGTCACAAGTCTGGCAGAGATGTCTCTAGTCTGCAAACACCTTTGGTAACAACTCGTTTCAAAACAGATGTACACTACACTGTCAAGTCATCCCCCATGTGTCCTAAAGCTGTACCTAGTTCCCGTGACACACAGAACTCTCTTAACCATCTCGAGCTCAGTGTTCTGTGCTTTCTATAAAATTCTGGCCAGACTCCAACGTCTCAATATGGAGAAATTCTGTGTTATCTACTCTTGAAAGTCGCTGTCTGTTCTGTTCATAACACAGACACAGAATTCCAATCCAAGCTGCGCAGATGCCTGTCTGCCCCATGGTCTGACCAACGTTAACTTTACAAACTCAAGAAAGCAGGTCCTAAAAACATTGCAACACTTTTTAATAGTAATTTTTTTTGCAATTGTCAGGATTAGGAATAAGTTTTAACTAGACCATACCCAAACAAACAGTGTCACACATCCTAGAATAATCCGAACAGAGAACTGAAATAAGATGAAATCATCTCAGCCGGCATTTATCTCAGACATCTGTCCAGGCCCTTCAAGGGTGCTCATCTGCTAAACTATTATCCTCAACCTGCCTTTATGGCTGCCAACAGAGTAGAGTCATAGGCAATTAACTTTCAGGGACTTGAAGGTAATATAACTGTCTTAAGATGGCCGCCACTCAAGGATGGTAGGGCGTGTCATCTTCTCTAACCACCAGACACGGGGGTGGAGTCTAAGAGAGTGCTGGTCTGCATTCCAGATGACTCCATCTTTATTAATTTTTTTTTTCTTTTCCTTCAGGTTCTTTCCACATCAAAAACTTTGAAATGTCCCTTATTGCCCATCTCTTTCTTTAATGGGCACTCTCTAGGATTCCTGTCACTCTGTCCTGGTCCGTCCGTAGTCACTGGTCTAAGTCTCCAGTAATCAACCCCATCCACTTTCCTTTCCTTTGTAACACTATGTCAGTTGCCTTTTCAGGTCTGCAGTGTCCATCTATCTTACTTTGATCAATACCCATTTTGTGATCTGTGGAATACCTGTTTTTATTCGAGGGCTCCGTAAATACAGCTCCAGACTACCCCGCTTCCTATCAGTAAGTACAAATTAGAGACCTTCACACAGGAGTTAACTCTGAACTGTAAAATCTCCATCAGTGTCCCTGAGTCTCTACTGTCCCTTACCGCATCAAGGGGCCGATCCAATCCCGAAGGAAAAATATGTAAACTTGGCCAGAGTTTGTCTCTGCAAACTTCCAGATTCTATCAGCGCTTATATGAACAAAAATCTCAACACCATCACAAACTAACTGAACTACATCAACAATCCACAAGAGGACACTGCAGACCTTTTTCTACAACATATATGGTCACTGTCAGTCACCTTACAAGTGATTCTTTGCCACAATTATAATGACCATACTGTTATATATGGACATTTAAAGACAAAGTACATAATGTCACACAAAGAGATGATCTTACCCAATCTTTTCAGCCAGTGAAACAGAAGTAACAGTCAAGGTAGACAATAAAATAGACTTACCCCAAACGCTCATTGTCAGTTCTGGTCACTGTCCGCCTGGACTCTTGCGGAGGTCACCTAGATGGTCAGATGTCCATAATAGTATGGCCACCCAAGGGACGCCAATTCTCAGAGAATTTTATCTGGGGCTCAAACTCCCCTCCTCATTCTAAAGGTGACTTTCAAATGATATGAGTCTTTGTATTCCAGCTTTGGAATGGAGTAACACAGGAAAGACACACTGTCCTGTCTGAAGATTAGCTCAAGACTGCTTTATTCTTTTGGCACTGAAACTCTTATATGGAAAGTCATAAAACACTCTGCAAGGGCCTGCAAGTACACAAGCGGGCAATACTTTTGGGTGGTTTGACCCTGGAAATGCAACACTATTGGATGTAAACACACAAAGGAATGTAGAACCATTGGCTGTCTTCATATAAACAAAATGCCCAGGTGTTCACCTGGATACCTTCCCCTAGGTGGTGCTAGCGAGCACTAAGACTTTATGTGCTTTGCTTAGGGATGAACCCCACCCAAACTTTCGTTTTCACTACACAAAGTCATGTAAAATGAATACTGAGTCTTTAAAATGTCTGACAGTATGTAAGATGGCATCCAAGACCAGTGTGATATCCTCAACACTGTGGATGAGGCCTCTATTCCCTGGTACCAAGCACTGGGCGGTGCTCAATCAGCCACTTAGGTACCTAGGGATCCAGCTACCCCAAGGCATGGAGATGTTGCACTGCCAACACTAGCCTACTTCATCATTGCCCAGCCCTGGCACTAGGAACACCTAGGATCTATAAAGCTTAGATGCTTGTTGTTTAACACCTTAGATATTGCTGTCACACAAGATAGTGCAGAGAGGGTGACTTCCCTCTGCCAGCCATCAACACCCCGCAGTATCGATGGGGTGCTTTCGACATCATAGGCATGCTGGGGCTCCCTAATATTAGGGACCCCTGGACTGCCTTTAGTATATTTATACAAACCTCCCAACTTTTCCAGATGAGAAAGTGGTACAAGGCCGCGGCAATTTCCTCCTGTAGCCACACCCTAACCACGCCCCAAAATCTGCTGAGGCCGCACTCTTGCACAGCACCACAGGACTCAGATGTGAGTACTAAGCATCTACCATCAGTGATTCTAATGGTAGATGTACTTTAACCCCATGGCGCACCATGAAGTTCCCCAACGTCCTGGTGCGGCAGCAGCTGTATGAAGTGGGCTCACAAGCTGAGCCCTCTTCATACACACTTGTTGTTTGCTGCATAATGCAGCAAACACCCACGATCGGTGCTGTGTGTTAACCATTACATGCCATTGGCAAAGCCACTGGCGGCATGTGATATCATCAGAGAGTGATAATAAGTTGCCATTACAGCCTGTGGTCTTCAGAAGGTGCAGGAAGTGGAAGTAAAAAAAAAACATATATGTTTTTAACCCCTTAAGGACGCAGCCATTTTGTAGCTTAAGGCTCAGTCCCATTTTTTGGATTCTGACTTGTGTCGCTTTATATGGTTATAACTTTTGAACACTGTTACTTATCAAAGTGATTCTGAGAATGTTTTTTCCCCCACATGTTGTGTTTCATTTTATTGGTAAATGTTGGATGATAAGTTTTGTGTTTATTTACAAAAAAAAGAAAAAAGGGTGAATTTTTTGAAAAATTTGCCATTTTTGATACTCAAAATCACCACGTTTTCAGGCAGATAGATTTACCACCTAAATAAATTGCTAAATTTTCCATATGTCTACTTTACATTTTCATAATTTTTGAAATGTCTGAATAATTTTTTTTCTATGTCACGCGACTTACAAATCGAATATCGATTTTCCGTATTTTCAGAATTGACCATTTTGGGGATAAATACCGTTTTGAATGAAATTTTAACTTTTAACATCAAAACCCCTATATAACCAACCCATTTTCAAATCTGCACCCCTCAAACTATCTGAAACAGCTTTTAGGAAGAATGTTAACCCCTCAAGATCTTCATAGTAATTGAATCAAAATGGAGGTGAAATTTAGAATGGTCAAATTGTGTCGGTTATACGTTCATTTAGCCCTAAAATTTACACATTTCCAAAAGATAAAAAGAGAAAACCCAACATAACCAAGTACAGAGTGGCGCACAGCGAGGCGCAGAAGGGAATAAGCGCCCTGCAGCTGACAGGATTTTAGGTTCCTCATTGGCCCCTTTTGAAGACTATAAAATTTTAGCTTTTTCGTTATCGGGGCCATGTGATGGCATTTTTTTTTGCAGGATGAGATGCTTTTTCCATTGTTACCATTTTGGGGTTGGTATCACCTATTGTTGAAAATTAGGAACTGGTTTTTGAGGGCAGGAGTAGAAAAGCATTAATTCTGTACTGGATTTTTATTTTTTCGTGTTCGCCTTTTAGCCTAATAATCATGTTATCTTTATTCTATGGGACGATACGATTACGGGGATACCATACATGAATATATTTTCTTACGTTTTACTAAATTTGTCAAATAAAACCCTAATGTGGGGAAAAATATATCATTTTTGCATTGCCGTCTTCCAAGTGGCATAACATTGTTACTTTTTTGGCTACGGAGCTGGTTGATGGCTTGTTTTTTTGCGGGACATGTTGTTCTTTGCACCGTATCATTCTGGAGTACATATGTTTTTTTGATCACTTTTTATTGCATTTTTTGTAAGATTGAATGGGTAAAAAGGATAAGTTTCGGTGGGTTTTTAACCCCTTCCCGCCGCGGCCCTTTTTCGATTTTGCGTTTTCATTTTTCACTCCCCACATTCAAAAATCTGTAACTTTTTTATTTTTCCATGTACAAAGCTGTGTGATGGCTTATTTTCTGCGTAACAAATTACACTTCAAAAGGGTGGTATTTAATATTTCATGCTGTGTACCGGGAAGCGGGAAAAAAATTCCAAATGCAGTGAAATTGGTAAAAAAACGCATTTGTGCCGTATTCTTGTGGGCTTGGATTTTACGGATTTCACTGTGCACCCCAAATGACATGTCTACTTTATTCTTTGGGTCGGTACGATTACGGGTGTGAAGGAAACCGCAACGTTCCGGACCCCTGAAGGGTACGTAAGGCCACTCAGTTATCCTTTTACAGACACTCCCAGAACGCACGGGCTCTGAGAGGCGCAGGAAGTGATTTAAAGTTGTCCACACAACTTCCGGATATGGCACAACCCTAAATCAAATCCCTGAATGGCTATAAGATCCCTCTCACTAGCCGCAGTGAGACAGAATATTATCAGCCTTATGCTGCCACCAGTTCTCCTTTAATATAAGCCCGGTCCGTAACGGGATTATATAGGGTGAGGAACCAACCCGGTAGCATGTATATAAGCGAGAAACCCGGACGTAAGATTCGTGATCGAGATAAAAGAGCAACACAGATTAGATTTTATATTTAATTGCCTTAAGGGCACACTAGACAATACAGTACACACAATAGATATATACAGTAAACAGAGTACAAATTACACGGGCAGCACCACAAGTCTAAGCAGCTTGGTTAGTTAGTTAGTTACCTTTGTGTGTGGCCTAATGGGGATGGATAGTCCACACTTTTAGATCCTCCCTGCGCTTAGTTGATGTTAGTTTCCCCCAGGGCAAAGACACCGGCCCCTTCAAGGGCGCCCGATTATATCAGGTGTGGACACACCTCTGCCCATCCTAAGGGGGGTCAATGGTCCCTCCTACCTGATATTACATCCAGAGCCCTGGAGAAGCCACAGCTACCCCATGGGAAGGTCCTGGGGTCATGGTTCTGGTATCATTGGATCCGGGTGAATCCCAGGATCGCATTGATACCAAACCTGACCCATTTGCTATGGTCCTATCCAGAGATATTGATATCTCTGGATCTGAGTATCCTAGAGCAATGAACAATGGGTTGTTATGATTTATGGAGAATAACTGATCCAAAAATGTATTTGGTGTTCTGGTGAGACGGACCATAACTTCATAACTGTCTCTATACAACCTGGTGATGTGAAAGTTTTAATGGCTCTTTGTTTGCGACTGGGGAGGCGAGGGGGGGTGAGGCCTGCAGTCGGTTTGTCTGTATAGGTCTTTGAAGCCCAGCCACATGCTGGTTTTGTCAACAAACTGGCTCAATTAGGTTAATTTATGGTGGTGAATTACCAGCAGGCCTCCCCTCCCCCTGGTCACCCTGGTCACATCATCACACCTCCCTCCTATAGAGGGCGCTAAGGGGTAATACCTTTGTGTTTCCCCATGCGCCCACTCACTACCTCTCTAAGCCTGAGAGATACCCAGCTGTGGCGCTGTTGCACCTCAGGAGGCACCCGGTATGCTGAAAACTGGGATGGGGTTTGGTCCCCGGGGTCCATGTGATGGACTGCCAATGGGTTCCTCCCAGGTTGGTTGCTGAGCAACTCCCGGAAGGGGTGAAGGGTTGCCCACAGCTGGGACCTTTGGTCCGTCCGGAGCTGCTGGCAAGCCTCTACATCCGCAATGGGTTCCTCTGCCCAAACTGGACAGGGTACCATTGCATGTGGGTCACTGGGCCATACCTCTGGTGTACCCTGCTGAATTGTCCTCTGGTACAGTCGCCCTTGGTCCCAGGCCCGCTTGGGGTCGGAGTCCAAGGGAGACTCTACCACCTGCTTCTCCTTAATTTTCAGGCAAGCGTCAGCGTCTAACGCTGCCGGAAACTCCTGGCTGGACGTGACAAGAAGTGGTGCAACTGCCCCATCTTCTGCTGGCTTCCCAGGATCGATCTCCTGGCCTCTGTCTGACTTGGCAGCCAATTGGTCGGAAGGGAGGAAGGCAGTGGACCCCCAGAGGGCCTCGAAGCTACGCCTGCACGTCACCGCGGCGATGGTCGCCGTGAACGCAGGTAGTGTCTGCTTCCTCTCAGCTTCCAACCCAGTCTCCAAGGCAGACAGACTGACCTGGTGCTGTGACATTCCAGTTGGGGATGGGCCATGTAGCGAGTCCTTGCCGTGAAGACCTACCTCTACCGGCACTTTCCCGTCCTCGCTGACAGGCCCTCCCTCCTGAGACCACTGACTCGACGTGGTGAGAGTAGAAGAAACCCCCACGCCTTCTGCCAGTTCCTCCGGATCTGTCTCCTGGCCTCCATCTGACCTGGCAGCCACTTGATCAGAAGGGAGGAAGTCGGCGAGCCCCCGAGGGGCTTCAACGCTCCAGCTGCGCGGCCCAGCGGCGATGGTCGCTGTGACCGCAGGTAGCGTCCGATTCCTCACTGCCTCTGACCCAGTCGCCAGGGCAGACAGGTGGGCCCTGTCCTGAGACAGTTCAGTTGGGGATGGGCCATGTAGCGAGTCCTTGCCGTGAATACCTACCTCTACCGGCACTTTCCCGTCCTCGCTGACAGGCCCTCCCTCCTGGGACCACTGACTCGACGTGGTGAGAGTAGAAGAAACCCCCACGCCTTCTGCCAGTTCCTCCGGATCTGTCTCCTGGCCTCCATCTGACCTGGCAGCCACTTGATCAGAAGGGAGGAAGTCGGCGAGCCCCCGAGGGGCTTCAACGCTCCAGCTGCGCGGCCCAGCGGCGATGGTCGCTGTGACCGCAGGTAGCGTCCGATTCCTCACTGCCTCTGACCCAGTCGCCAGGGCAGACAGGTGGGCCCTGTGCTGAGACAGTTCAGTTGGGGATGGGCCATGTAGCGAGTCCTTGCCGTGAATACCTACCTCTCCCGGCACTTTCCCGTCCTCGCTGACAGGCCCTCCTTCCTGAGACCACTGACTCGACGTGGTGAGAGTAGAAGAAACCCCCACGTCTTCTGCCAGTTCCCCCGGATCTGTCTCCTGGCCTCCATCTGACCTGGCAGCCACTTGATCAGAAGGGAGGAAGTCTGCGAGCCCCCGAGGGGCTACAACGCTACAACCGCATGTCCCAGCAGCGATGGTTGCTGTGACCGCAGGTAGCGTCCACTTCCTCTCCACCTCTGACCCAGTCGCCAAGGCAGACGGACCGGCCCGGTCCTGAGACAGTCCGGTTGGGGATAAGCTCTGCACAGAGTCCTTACCTGGGCACTTCACTAGTCCCGGTATTTTCCCGTCCTCCCCTGCAAGCTTTTCCCCCCGCAGCTGTTAGCCCCCTGTCTCTCCCTACTCTAGGAGTGTCAGAGGACAACAGGTATCCAGAGAATGACAGGCCACTCCCCATAGTAGCCTGACCCTCTGCTTGGATGGTCCCCTCCCCCAAGGGCAAAGTGGGACCCATGACTCTACCCACCCCCACATTCCTGGCAGTAGGTAGGTCACACACATCAGTATTATCATTGACAATATCAACATCAGAGTCATAACAATCAATCTCAACAGTTACAGCGGCCGGCTGCATATTGCTGTCTGAGCGATCAGTCCCTGATGATTCTGGGGTCACATACTGTGACACTAGTCGGCCCAAGTCTGTTCCCAGCAGAACACTCACAGGAAGGTCAGGTGACACGCCCACCTCCCTCATGCCCCTCCCCGCACCCCAGTCCAAATACACCTTGGCGATGGGCAGTGCCGGTTCTGTTCCTCCAATTCCGGAAACAGTGAGGGTTTTCCCGGGTATCAAATCCTGTGGTGACACCAGTTCAGGCCGTTCGAGGGTCAACCCAGCACCAGTGTCTCTCAGTCCCATGGCCCTAGCCTGGCCTATGGTGACGGGCTGCAAATTATCAGGGGACCTCCCACCACCCCCACCCACAAACAAAACAGGAGATGGTGTCAGGGACGGTCCTGGGCCTCTCTGGCGCTGTGGACACATGGCCTTGAAGTGTCCTGGTTGTCTGCAGAAATGACACAGATGGTTTTCGCCCACTGATGTGAAGAGGGGAGCATGGGCAGGTTCCCCCTTGGGTGCAGGGGCAGGGGTAAGAGGGATGGTGTTCGTCTTACCCCCTCTCCAGCCAGCAGGTCTCCTGGTCTCCAGCGTCCGGTTGTTGCTGTATTCATCTGCCAGGCCAGCTGTTTCCAAAGCATCTTTGGGTTTCCGGTCACGAAGGTGCTGCTGTAATTCCTCCGGGCAATTCCACAAAAACTGCTCGATGGCGATTAGCTGCTTCAGCTGCTGGAAGGTGGTAAGTCCCAGTCCTGAGGTCCACTGGTCCACTGCTCGGAGAAGAGCCCTCATGTGATCAGTCCAGCTGTCAGCAGACCCCCGCTGCAAACTCCGGAGCTTCTTCCGGTAAGTCTCAGGGGTCAGGTTGTACTGACGGACCAGAGCCTGCTTGATATCATCATAGGTCAGGGTGGTCTCACTGGACAAATAGCCAAATATCTCAAGGGCCTTCCCTCTGAGACGAGGGGTAAGGTACCGAACCCATTGGTCCACAGGCACATGGTACTGTTGGCAAGTTTTTTCAAAAGCCAGCAAAAAAGTGTCCAAGTCAGTACCTTTATCCAAAAGGGGAAAGTCCTCAGTCCGCAGCTTTGGGACATGGCTCTCTGGCAACACTGGACTAGCAGGAGCAGACTGTTGTAGCTGGAGCATCTGCAGCTGGTGTTCACGCTCCCGTTGCCTTTCTGCAGCTTGTGCTCGCTCTCGTCGCTCTGTAGCCTCTACTTGCTCTCGCCGCTCTGCAGCAGCCATGAGGGTCTCGTATGCAGCATGGTTCCCCGCCTGTAAACTGGACAAGGCAGCTTGCAAGATGGCTGCCGAGCCCATCAGACCATGTGGGTGGGCGGTCCAATGTGGGACTGACCACTGGCGACTGGCTCCTTGGGGAGTCTGGGCAGAGCTCCCCCTCGCCTTGAACAATAGCGCCCCCCACCTCCTCCTGGTCCAACTGCGGTACTGCATCGTCCTCTGTAATGTCCACAGCACTGGCAGCATTCTTCCTGCCTTTGTTCCTACCGGCCATTATCACAGCTGTTGGTAACTAACAAAGAACTGCAACTTGATGTACCTCACACCTTACTGTAATTGCACTCTGCTTGTGTCTAGTGCTGAATTGGTCTTAAGATCCCAACACAAACGCTGCTGTTGGCAATCTTTAGTATTTGAGAGTATGGATTACACAATCAAACACTATTATCTCGATTATCCCACCGCTGCCACCAATGTGAAGGAAACCACAACGTTCCGGACCCCTGAAGGGTACGTAAGGTCACTCAGTTATCCTTTTACAGACACTCCCAGAACGCACGGGCTCTGAGAGGCGCAGGAAGTGATTTAAAGTTGTCCACACAACTTCCGGATATGGCACAACCCTAAATCAAATCCCTGAATGGCTATAAGATCCCTCTCACTAGCCGCAGTGAGACAGAATATTATCAGCCTTATGCTGCCACCAGTTCTCCTTTAATATAAGCCCGGTCCGTAACGGGATTATATAGGGTGAGGAACCAACCCGGTAGCATGTATATAAGCGAGAAACCCGGACGTAAGATTCGTGATCGAGATAAAAGAGCAACACAGATTAGATTTTATATTTAATTGCCTTAAGGGCACACTAGACAATACAGTACACACAATAGATATATACAGTAAACAGAGTACAAATTACACGGGCAGCACCACAAGTCTAAGCAGCTTGGTTAGTTAGTTAGTTACCTTTGTGTGTGGCCTAATGGGGATGGATAGTCCACACTTTTAGATCCTCCCTGCGCTTAGTTGATGTTAGTTTCCCCCAGGGCAAAGACACCGGCCCCTTCAAGGGCGCCCGATTATATCAGGTGTGGACACACCTCTGCCCATCCTAAGGGGGGTCAATGGTCCCTCCTACCTGATATTACATCCAGAGCCCTGGAGAAGCCACAGCTACCCCATGGGAAGGTCCTGGGGTCATGGTTCTGGTATCATTGGATCCGGGTGAATCCCAGGATCGCATTGATACCAAACCTGACCCATTTGCTATGGTCCTATCCAGAGATATTGATATCTCTGGATCTGAGTATCCTAGAGCAATGAACAATGGGTTGTTATGATTTATGGAGAATAACTGATCCAAAAATGTATTTGGTGTTCTGGTGAGACGGACCATAACTTCATAACTGTCTCTATACAACCTGGTGATGTGAAAGTTTTAATGGCTCTTTGTTTGCGACTGGGGAGGCGAGGGGGGGTGAGGCCTGCAGTCGGTTTGTCTGTATAGGTCTTTGAAGCCCAGCCACATGCTGGTTTTGTCAACAAACTGGCTCAATTAGGTTAATTTATGGTGGTGAATTACCAGCAGGCCTCCCCTCCCCCTGGTCACCCTGGTCACATCATCACAACGGGCATACCAAATTTGTATAGGTTTTATAATGTTTTCATACATTTAAAAAAATTAAAACCTCCTGTACTATTACGTCACATGTCGGTAAGGGGTTAACAGTTTTTATTTTAACAGCATTCATCGTGCAGGTTCAATAATGATTTACTTTGATTCTACGGATTGTTGCAGACACGGTGATACTATATATGTGGGGTTTTTGTTATGATTTAGACTTTGTTTGGGTTATATGTCTCTTTATATGTTATGGGGCTTATGAGCATTTTTATTGATTTATTTCTACATTTTTTATTGAATAACATTTTTAAATTTTTCACTTTTTCCACCATGGGACATGAACCAGCAGTCATCTGATTGCTTGTTCATGGTAATACTAAGCAATACTAATGTATTGCAGGGTATTAGCAGTACCTCCTGTACCAAATTTTTTGGGGGAATTTTGCCATCTTCTGGGGCTAATAACTTTTTCATACTTTGGTGTATGGATCTGTGGGTGGTGTCGTTTTTTTTGAGGATTTTGATGACGTTTACAATGTTATCATTTTCAGGACTGTACGACATTTTGATCACTTTTTATAGAATTTAAAAAAAAAATTTAAATGGCAAAAAAGTGCCTTTTTCGACTTTGGGCGCGATTTTCAGTTACGGGGTTAAACGCAGTGATAAACCGTTATCATATTTTGATAGATCGGGCATTTTCGGACGCGGAAATACCTAATGTGTTTATGATTTTTACTGTTTATTTATATTTATATCAATTCTAGGGAAAGGGGGGTGATTTGAATTTTTAGGTTTTTTTATTATAATTTTTTTATTTTAACTTTTTTTTTATTTTTACTATTTTTCAGACTCCCTAGGGTACTTTAACCCTAGGTTGTCTGATCGATCCTATCATATACTGCCATACTACAGTATGGCAGTATATGGGGATTTTACTACTCATACATTACCATGTGCTGACACATGGTAATGAATGGGTTAACCCGAAGTAGCTTCGGGTCTTCGTGTGACCCGAAGTTACCATGGCGACGGATCGCCGCTCCCCGATGACGTCACGGGGAGCGACGATCCACGGAAAGATGGCGGCGCATGCGCGCCCGCCGTCTTTTTGAAGCTGCCGGCACCTTTGCCGGTGGCGATCAGCGGTAAAACACCCGGCATCGATCGCGGCTGTTACCGGTAAGCCTTTGCTGCAATATGCAGCAAAGACTTACCGGCTATGGAGAGGGCTCGGCCCGCAAGCCCTCTCCATGTACCGGGACCCGACATGTGACGTACTATTACGTCACATGTCGGTAAGGGGTTAACAGTTTTTATTTTAACAGCATTCATCGTGCAGGTTCAATAATGATTTACTTTGATTCTACGGATTGTTGCAGACACGGTGATACTATATATGTGGGGTTTTTGTTATGATTTAGACTTTGTTTGGGTTATATGTCTCTTTATATGTTATGGGGCTTATGAGCATTTTTATTGATTTATTTCTACATTTTTTATTGAATAACATTTTTAAATTTTTCACTTTTTCCACCATGGGACATGAACCAGCAGTCATCTGATTGCTTGTTCATGGTAATACTAAGCAATACTAATGTATTGCAGGGTATTAGCAGTGTCCGCCTATGCACAGTGTTAGCCTCTGCCCACTCCGACTGCGTGTGTTACACTGGGGTGTTGGCTATATGTTAAAGCAGGCACCCCATGTTGGCCGATGGCGGTTTGGTTCCGATCCAGAGCCGAGCATCATCATCTGCAGTGGATATATGCGCCGCAGAGCGGGAAGAGGTTAAAGTGTATAAATGGATGCAAATGGATGTGACGTATGCGACAGATAAACATAGATGGATAACACAAAATGCATCCGTTTTTCGTCAATTTTTAAATATATACATTTCAGCAGACTTCAGGCGAAAAAACGTGATGTGAACCCAGCCTGAACATTTTTCATCTCAGACATGTTGTACTACCTGCATTCATGATCCACTAGAGGACAGACTTTACACATGGCAAAGAAAATGCTTTGCATCCCTCTGCATACCAAGCCACAGGCTAAGTGTCTTCCCTGGACTGATGGGACCCAGAAAAGCCTAAATGTGCTAAATAGAAATTAATTTATACCATGCTCTAAAAACCCTGAGAGCTTAGAATCATCTGTGGGCTCACATACAAGACCACATGCTGGTGCGATCCTGGAAATGACATCTGCAACGTCCCTGCCAATGCGCATGGCAGGGGAGTAGTTGCGAATAAGCCCCTTTGGCCATCCAGTACATATAGAGGTAATTGTGCAGCGGTAGATACTGCCTGGATAGGCAAGGGTTAAAATGTATTTAATGTGATCATCCAATTACATGTTCTGATATCTGACAATGTTAACTGGAGTGTGACTGGAGAGTGGACCACCACCTGACCAGGAGGTGTAACAAAACCCCTAATCAGGAAAGTTCCAGGAGTCAGATGAGAGCAGACAGCTCTTAAGATCCAGCTTCTGACAGAGAAGCATCACATGCTCTGCACACAGGCCTCCTAGGCCTCAGCAACTACATACAGAGTGACACAGGATAAACAGGACCAAGCTGCAGCTTCCAGCATTGGACACAGCTACATCCTAGCCTGCCCCTGCATCCAGGCTGCTGACACAACTCCTAAGGTTCCTTCTCCAAGATCATTCCAGTACTGCCTTTGTACAGAGTCGTTTGGCTTGTTGTTGCCGTTGGTTCGAATAAAGAACTGTAAGTTACTTTTATGCAGAACATTGCCTCCGTCTGGTCCCTGCTACGACTGTATCACCATCAAGGGCGCCCATCCTGCGGCTGCTCCTGTTCCAGTTCCGGCACCTTCCACACCACCTGCAAGGCCAGAGCCTACTCCGGAGAGACAGCCTGCAGCACCGACACCCCCGTTGCCTCGGGGCCGAGGTGAGGCCCTCCGCCGGCATCTTCGAGACGCTGTCTCAGAACAGCCACGTCGGGAAAAGGAGGCCCAGCGGTTCATGGCAGGCCGATCCAAGAAAGGCACTTGGGTCAAGCTCCGGCTTCGCCATCCAGGACTACACTGGACGGGAGGTCTTCATTCCCCGCTGGTCCGTCAACAGGCCTGATCTGCCGGAGCGGCTTCACAACTTGAAACCAGGAGAGTACATTGAATTCTCCCTGCAGGAAGGACTCCGTGGACCCTGGGCGGTTGGTGTCATCCGGATCCCGGATCCAGAGGATGACCGCTACCAGTCCTGTGAGGATCTCTTCGAGGATGATGAGTGGCCAGAGTCTCCGACTTCTTCCACTTCACTTGCGGTGAGTCCCTAGGCTGTGACCCATGTAAATGCCCCTTCTACTGTCATCATCAGCACGGGCCCCATTGCCATCCATGGGCCAGGCATGGTCCAGGGGAACACTCCAGCCGCCTCTACTGTGGGGAGTGCAGCTGGATCCCTAGGGTCCTCCGTGGCGAAGGATGGCCCGGCTGATGAGCCTTATCCGGAGGCTGCAACGAGAGCATCAACTCAATCCGCCACCTACCAGTGGGGTGATGACCCAGCCCCGGAAGAGTTGGAGCTGGAGGAAGCCGTGCCCCCTGGAAAGTTCCAGAAGTCAGATGAGAGCAGACAGCTCTTAATGTCCAGCTTCTGAAAGAGAAGCATCACACGCTCTGCACACAGTCCTCCTAGGCCTCAGCAACTAGAGTGACACAGGACACAGGACCAAGCTGCAGCTTCCAGCATTGGACACAGTTACATCCCAGCCTGCCCCTGCATCCAGGCTGGTGACAGAACTCCTGAGGTTCCTTCTCCAAGATCACTCCAATACTGCCTTTGTACAGAGTTGTTTGGCTTGTTGTTGCCGTTGGTTCGAATAAAGAACTGTAAGTTACTTTTATGCACAAAATTGCCTCCGTCTGGTCCCTGCTACAACTGTATCACCATCAAGGGCTGCCCCAGGGAGAACCAGTACCACAGCCTCTCCCTCATCTAATTTCTTGCACACACCACCCGCTGGAGACCTGCCAGGCTGTGGGACAGCCCTCCGGACCCCATACCAAGCACCGTGACACTAGCGCGCCTAGTCTGCAAGCACCAGCCACTCCGTTATTCTGTGCCCCGGCTACCTCCAGGCCCCAAGAAAAGGCTAGGCCCAGGTGGGGGATGTTGCACATCAAGAAGTGATACATATCCCAGCAGAAATATTCTGTGACTGGGTCCAAAAACTGCTACGTGCCATTTAGGAAACTGGGGCCTTTTTGTGTGGTTAAAGGCCATTTGAACCTCTCAAGCATCAAAGCAAGAGCAAGAATTAATAAAACCTACCGACATTTGAATCCCACCAAAATGACAAACAGTTTCTTTATATTAATGATATTAAATGAAAACAGCACCATGTGATGTAATATTAGACAAATGTAGAGATTTTTTTAATGATGAGCCTATCAATATGTCTTTTTAATGTGGGAGGAAACCGGAGTACCCGGGGAAAACCCACGCGAACACGGGGAGAACATACAAACTCCATGCAGTTGATGCCCTTGGTAATATTTGGACTCTGCAAGACAACAGTGCTAGTCACTGAGCCTCCGTGTTGCCCATGATGGTGGCAGCAGATCATCTTGCTGCGAAAAGTCCAGTTAATGTGTCAAGTCCAGTGGGTGCAGAAGGAAATCCACTTGTTAAGTGAATACATCTTACTGCGGAAAATCCAGTGGTTGAGTCGAATCCGGTGGGTGCAGAAGGAAATCCACTTCAAGAGTGAATACGTCTTACTGCAGTCAAGTCCGGTGGGTGCAGAAGGAAATCCACTTCAAGAGTGAATACGTCTTACTGCAGTCAAGTCCGGTGGGTGCAGAAGGAAATACACTTCAAGAGTGAATACGTCTTCTGCTGGAAAATCCGGTGGGTTTGTCATATCCAAGTCCTTGGAGATAGCTGCCCGTCCTCTGGTGATTGTGGGGACATGGCTTTAGTAGAAGGAGATGAAGTCACACAGGAGATCACAGTCTGGCATGGAGAAGGTGGATGCATCAGAATTCCCTAATAACACAAAAGAGAAATAATCATCATTATATTATATCACTATCCTGAATAACAAGTGATTTATACCCCCTGATATTTATAGTATTCACTAACTTTGTGGGCATCTCCCTAGACATGTAACCCTGACGAGCAGTATTTGCATACTGCATCTACATCTCCTACTCACATGTTGTGCTGGGTTCTCCATGTGATGAGCCTACAGATTACATGGATCTGCTGAGGTTATGGAGGGGAGCGCAGGTGTTTTTTAATTTCACAGTAAGGACAGGATGGCCACAGAGAGGTCAAATGTCTTCTATATTCTGGTTGATGTGAGGACTTTCCTTGGCCTTTGGTGCTGATGTTCTTCTAGAGGTGAGCATCTCATCCAGCAGTATTGTCTTGCTGTTACTTTCTACATGGCCATTATGATAATAGATTGGCCACTCAGTCTGTGGTCTGTACCATGTCGTTGGGATAATAGGTGTCAGACCATGCAGGACATACAAAGCTGAAGTCAATTAGCTGTTCAGCCTCGATGCTCATCTTGTAATCCAGGCAGCGGCCTTCTGGCAGGTTTAGGTCCTCAGGAGCTGCCAGCAGTATACGTGGGGGAACTGCCGTCCTGTTCTCCACATCAATCCAATTTATTCTAGAGAAGAATGGATGATTCCTGATGTTTTCTTTAACTCCAAGCCGATTTTGTGGATCTTTACACAGAAGTCCTTTGATAAACTTTACAGTCTCATCGTTGAGGATCCTTGGGTAGTAAGGATTCTTGTTGATGACTGCAAGCTTAATTTCTGCCCTTGATGTCCCACTAAATGGGTATATTCCAGTTGTCATGTGGTATAAAGTAACTCCCAGAGCAAAGAAGTCCACCTCTGGTCCATAGTCCATGCAATTGACCATTTCCGGGGCAGCAAACCCTGGTGTGCCCTTGCATTGTTGTGAGGTTTTGTCATGCACATTAGTCAATGCCAGGCCAAAGTCGGTGATTTTGATGTGGCCCTCTGTGGTCACCAGAATGTTTGGAGCCTTCAGGTCTCTGTGAATTATGGCTTTTCTATGGAGAAACTGTAGACCGCAGATGACTTCTGCTGTGATGAATCTGGATGTGGAAATATCCAGGAGAGTTTTCTTGAAGAGGATATCTTCAAGGCTTCCCTTGGTGGCCAGTTCCATCACATAGTAGACTTGGTTGTCAGTCTGGAAGGCAGCCAGGCCATGGATCAGAAAAGGGTTCTCATGGGATAGGCGCAGGATGTCGCGCTCTGCCATGCTGTACTTACGCTTGGTGTACAAGAACTTATTGACCACTTTGATGGCAACATGTTCTTTCCTGATGTGATCTGTTGCCAACAGAACTTTTCCAAATGCTCCTTCTCCAAGTAGTTTGTGGAGGGTGAAGCATTTCAGATCAAGTGGTACCAGGACAGTCTCCTTCTGAGAAGATGTGGCCGGCGCCTCTTCCAGACAGACATAGTCACCTCTCGCTTCATGGCAACTGCTGGGACTTTGTGACGGTTTTGGTGTCACGTCTTCCCAGTCCTCTGCTCCATGCTTCTCGCTGCCCTGCTCCATATGCTGTATGCACCCGTCCTGATAGCTCAAGTGTTGATCTCGTTCCTCTTGGTAGTGCGGACGGATCTGTTCTTCAGCGCAGCAGATAGGTGTTTCCTTCCTGTCAGATTTCTCACTGACTGTTTAAGAAAAAAAAAGATTTTAATGTTGTTATTATCCCAACATAAAACAATTATATGATATCACCTAATGTGACCAAATACTTCAGTGCTGAATTTATGGATAAGAAGTGGAAATTGTATATGTTTTGTGATATAAGACTTTCAGTCTATTTATTTTAAAAACCCTCTTAGTCCTTAGTAATTATCATTATAGATGCTATTTTGATAAATTATATGAGCAGAAGACATGAAATACTGTTTGGTGCTTTAAGCTCAGGTTGAGACTATGGCCTCTATAACAACGCACCCCCCCCCTCATTCTATGTACTTAAAGTACTTGTGTATAAGCCATGTTTTTCAGCACAAAAAATGTTCTGAAAAACCCCAACTTGGCTTATACATGAGTATATAAAAAAAATAAACATATATACTCACCTTCCGATGCTCCTCCCGGCTCTTCTTCCTTCTCTTCTTCACAGGCTACAGAACGGACAGAGATGCGTCCATGTGCTCTGCCCGCTGGTGCATGCTATGATATTAGCTGTGGTGACACCGCCACGTCATAGTGTGCATCAGCGGGCAAAGTGCATGGAGGCTGGGCATTTCATTAGCCGGGGGTGCTGCTGGGCATTATATTTCTGGGGGTGCTGCTGGGCATTATATTTCTGGGGGTGCTGCTAGGCATTATATTGCTGGGGGAGGCTGCTGAGCATTATATTGCTGGGGTAGGCTGCTTGGCATTACATTACCCAGGGAGGCTGTGACCAATGCACTTGTCTAAGCTTATACTCGAGTCGATAAGGTGATAAAATTAGGGACCTCAGATTATACTCAAATATATATGGTATTTATAGTTCTCTCCATCATTTCCTACCTTTGTCATCCTCCAGGCTGATGCTATTGGGTGCAGGGACGTCTCTGGAAGGTTCTTCCACCTCCTGCTCCCTACAGTACAGGGCATGTACACCCTTCTGGCTGTGGACTTGGGCCTGGATCTCCTGGTAGTCTTGGAGATTGTGCTGGACCACATCCATGCTGGGGGTCAGCTCGTCCATCACCTGGCCAGGTATATTCAGGCTCTGATATTCTCTAGCTTCAGGTTTCTTCTTTCGGTCAGAAGTTGCATGGACTATAAAGAAATAGAAGTGTAATTTATTATTATGGATTAATAATATGTTTTTTTAATACTTGTATATAATTCATATAACATTGCATAATATTACACATCACAGGGACAGTTCAGTTATTGGGAAATTTCTTCATACCTGCTTTGAATGTGACAAAAAAAGCGGGTGAACTCTATAATGGGTCGTAACATGTGTCAGATTGGCCAGATTATAAATCTCTTATATAATTCGACAGTATATTGGAATTTTGTGGACCTTCTGTGCTTCTAGGTATATAAAGTCCTCATATATATATAACAATGACAGTATTGTTCAGGAATTGCAAGACTAGTTGTGGATCAGATTTCCTTAGGATTCTGTTGCCTTTTACCTAGTAAGATTCCCCTCCATTGTCTTAAGCAGGGGTCCCTAAACTATAGGGGGGGGGGATGAAAAAAGAAGCTTTTTCTAATGGCTTACTGTGTGTGTGTGGGGGGGGGGGGTAGGGTAGCCTTATCAAAAAGCTTACTGAGGGGGCCCTATCTAATGGAAAGCAAATAGGTGTTTCCTTCCTGTTACATTTCTCATTGACTGTTAAAGAAAAAAAAAGATTTTAATGTTGTTATTATCCCAACATAAAGCAATTATATGATATCACCTGATGTGACCAAATACTTCAGTGCTGAATTTATGGATAAGAAGTGGATATTGTATATGTTTTGTTATATTACACTTTCAGTCTATTTATTTTAAAAACCCTCTTATTCCTTAGTAATTATCATTATAGATGCTATTTTGATAAATTATATGAGCAGAAGACATGAAATACTGTTTGGTGCTTTTAGCTCAGGTTGAGGCTATGGCCTCTATAAAAACGGACCCCCCATTCTATGTACTTAAAGTACTTGTGTATAAGCCGAGTTTTTCAGCATAAAAAATGTTCTGAAAAACCCCAACTTGACTTATACAAGAATATATTAAAAAATTAACATACATACTCACCTTTCGATGCTCCTTGCGGCTCTTCTTCCTTCTCTTCTTCACAGGCTACAGAATGGGCAGAGATGTGTCCATGTGCTCTGCCCGCTGGTGCACGCTATGATATCAGCAGTTGTGACACCGCCGCGTCATAGTGTGCATCAGCAGGCAAAGCGCATGGATGTTTCTCTGCCCGTTCTGTTATCTGTGAAGAATAGAAGAAAGAAGATCCGCGCAGCACATTGGAAGGTGAGTATGTATGTTTATTTTTTTTATACAATGAGGGGCTGGGTTTTACATTACTGTGGGAGGCTGCTGGGCATTTCATTAGCCAGGGAGGCTGCTGGGCATTACATTACTGTGGGAGGCTGCTGAGCATTACATTACTGGGGGAGGCGGCTGGGCATTATATTACTGGGGGAGGCTGCTGAGCATTACTCTACCCGGGGAGGCTGCTGAGCATTACATTACTGGGGGAGGCTGCTGAGCATTACATTACTGGGGGAGGCTGCTGAGCATTACATTACTGGAGGAGGCTGCTGGGCATTATATTACTGGGGGAGGCTGCTGAGCATTACATTACTGTGGGAGGCTGCTGAGCATTACATTACTGGGGGAGGCTGCTGCGCATTACATTACTGGGGGAGGCTGCTGAGCATTACATTACTGGGGGAGGCTGCTGAGCATTACATTACTGGGGGAGGCTGCTGAGCATTACATTACTGGGGTAAGCTTCTGAGCATTACATTACTGGGGAAGGCTCTAACCAAAGCATTTCCCTAGGCTTATGCTCGAGTCGATAAGTTTTCCAAGCTATTTGTGATAAAATTAGATATTTATAGTTGTCTCCATCATTTCCTACCTTTGTCATCCTCCAGGCTGATGCTATTGGGTGCAGGGACATCTCTGGAAGGTCTCCCTGCCTCTTGTCTGCCATAGTTCTGGCTTAGGATCTGTACTTGATCCTGTTGGTAGGGCAGGAGGATTTGCTGTTCTTCATAGCTGATAGAAGGTTCCTTCTTGTCAGGTGTTTTCCTTTCCTCCAGTCCGGTGTTACTAGGACCAGGGACATCACTAGAAGGTTCCTCCACCTCCTGCTCCCTACAGTACAGGGCATATACATCCTCCTGGCTGTGGACCTTGGCCGGGATCTCCTGGTAGTCTTGGAGATTCTGCTGGACCACATCCATGCTGGGGGTCAGCTCGTCCATCACCTGGCCAGGTATATTCAGGCTCTGATCTTCTCTAGATTCAAGTTTCTTCTTTCGATCAGAAGTTGCATGGACTATAAAGAAATAGAAGTGTAATTTATGATTATTAAATCTTAACATGTTTTCTTATTACTTGTATATAATTCATATAACATTACATAATATTACACATCACAGGGACAGTACAGTTATTGGGAAATGTCTTTATAGCTGCTTTAAATGTGACAAAAAAGCGGGTGAACTCTATAATGGGTCGTAACATGTGTCAGATTGGCCAGATTATAAATCTCTTGTATAATTAGACTGTATATATTTGAATTTTGTGAACCTTCTGTGGTTCTAGGTATATACAGTCCTCATTCTGCAACAGTTGGATCCAGCAAATGAGGAGTTAAATTCTGGAGGAGTTAAACTATACAGTCCTCATACATAGGATACCTAGGATTTTGTTGCCTTTTACCTAGTAAGTTTCCCCTCCATTGTCTTTAGCAGGGGTCCATAAACTAAGGGAGTGGGGGGGAGTCCTTTCTAATGGCTTACTGTGGGGGGGGGGCTATCTTATGAAATAGCTTACTGAAGGGACCCTATCTAAAGGAATACTGAAGAGGAGTTGCCTTATCTTATAGGGCCCCCTTAGTAATCCATTAGATAGGGCCCCCTCAGTAATCTATCTAATGGATAACTGTCTTATCTAATACATTGAAGTCAAGTAACTTGCCTAATTTCTATGCATCTCTCCCCTCTGAGACATTTCCTAATCTCAGGAACCGTGCACTCAAAATGGCAACCATCTTTGGCAGCCCTTATGTCTGTGATCAGACTTTTTCCAGAATGAAACATCTGAAATCTCGAAGCAGATCTAGACTTACTGATACACACTTACATCACTTGTTACGGCTAGAGGTGACAAATATGGAACTGGACATTGACCATCTCATTAGCCAAAAGCTGACCCAAAGTTCCCATTGAAATACAGATAAGTTTGTTGATTTAAATTTACTTCTTAATGAATTTAAGCTGAACTGTGATTGGTTGATATGGCTAATGAGATGGATGTTACATAGTTACATAGTTTATACGAAAAAATACATGTGTCCATCAAGTTTAACCAAGTAGGGGAAGGGATGCAAGGCTGTTGTGTGGGTATATAATGGTGTATAATATCCTACCTTTCTGGTCCTCCAGAACGATGCTGCCGGATCCTGTGGCATCACTGGAAGGAGTCTCCTTCTTTTTGGATTTCTTTCTCCTTCCCCCACATAAGATCAGTCTTTCCCAGGCTTTCTGAAGGCTCACTAAGAATCGTTGTGATCGGGTTTTCTTAGGTTTTCCCGCCTTTTCCTGGGGTTCTTCCATGTGTATGACTTTCTCCTCTCCTCCTTTTCTCTCCAAGTGCTTTGTCTTCGTCTTTGCTTTCGGCATGATGCGCTCTCACATATGTCACCTCTCACCTCCTGAATGTGAGTTCTGAGACCCTGAGCCACGCACCTGTATTTATACCCTATGGGCATTGTGATGTCATCGATTATGTCATCAGGTTCCGCCATTGTGATGTCACAACTCCTCACCCTGGCTTCTCATATGTGATGTCATCAGGTTCCGCATTGTGATGTCACAGCTTTAGCTCTCCAGCCGCCATGTTGTTCCATAATAACAAGAAGTCAAGTGACTGGATGAAGCCATTTTATAATTAAAGACATTGCAGTGTGATTAAAGGGATCTATATCTTGATTCAATCCTATTTTGATCTCACAATAAGCCCCATACATTGTATAAAGGAGTTGTACTGCACAGCGTATGTATACATCAGATGTTGTAGTGATATAAGATGTATGACCTCTCCTTACTACAGGCCTATCAGAGTAGATGAGGGCAGTGATGTGATGCCAAAGGCTCATATACATTGCCGTTTATTAGAAGCAACGGCAACTGCAATGTATTTTTTGCACCTTAGACAAGGCCCCATTGATTTTAATAGGTGATATTGCTATCTAGGCCGTGAGGCAGCAACGCAAAACGTAGTATTTGTCATATTTTTTGACATTTTGCGACACAGTCTCTCCATAGAAGTCTATGGAAGCACAAAAAAATGGCCACATATGGTGTTGTCTACTGCCTGTGGCCAGGATATTTTGGTGGGTTGCTCAGGAGGCCTCTGTTTTTTTCTTGGGAATACGGCTTGCTTACAGCGGCATATGGTTTATATACGGAAGGCACATGGTGAAAGACGGCGCCAAAAACAGGACTGAAAGATGCATACAGTCATGTGCATAAGGCCTTAGTGAAAGTAAATACTCATATGTATTAGGAAAAATAAAATAAAATACAATGGGGCTCAATTACTAAGGGTCCGCGGACTGCACAAACGTTGGATATTCCGACGTTTACTGTTTTACGCTGCATTTAAAAGCAGATTGTGGTGCAAACAATTGGATTTTGGCGCAAACGCACCGACTTTCATGCGACAGAAATCGGGGGGTGGGCCAACGGACTATCCGATGGATTCGGACAACGTGTGGGATTTCACATTCAAAATATCAGGATATCGGGCGCACAATCATAGTGAATCGCAGCAACTCCGAATCCTCGTTGGACAACGCACCTCGGGGATCGCGATGGAACGGGTAAGTAAATGTAGTGACACATTGTCACTTGGAATGTTGTGTAGTATAGTAATAAACATGTACAGGCAGTCCCCGGGTTACATACAAGATAGGGTCTGTAGGTTTGTTCTTAAATTGAATTTGTATGTAAGTCGGAACTGTATATTTTATAATTGTAATCCCAGCCAGAACTTTTTTGGTCTCTGTGACAATTGGATTTTAAAAATGTTGGGTTGTCATTAGAACCAGGATTAACACTAAAGCTCAATTACAGACACCTGTGATAACTGTTATAGCTGTTTATTGTAGCCTAGGACTAAAGGACAATAAATTACCAATATCCAAAGGTCCGTTTGTAACTAGGGGTTGTATGTAAGTCGAGTGTTCTTAAGTAGGGGACTGCCTGTATATGTAATTTATGTATTGTAATCTTATACAAAGCCCTAAGTCCAGGGCAAAGTGCGGCCCTTGGCAACATTAAAAGTGGGACCCCAAAATAAAACTATTTTATGAACAGTCACAGTCAGTAAGAGGCTCCTTTAGCCCTGCACAAGAATAACCCTTTGTAGTTACACACAGTAGTAGAAGTATAAAGTAGATTATAAATACAGTACATAGATGATAAAAGATAGATATGAGAGATAGATACAGTGGAAGAGAGATAGAAGATTGATAGATGGACATATAATAGATAGGAGATAGATAGACACTTGCCCCATTTTCAAAATTGCATTAAAGAGTTTGTAAACATAGGCGCCTTCATGCAATTTTGGATCAAACTGTAACATTATATAAAAAATGCATAAAATTTTACCTTGATGGCAGAAAATGTGCTCCAAACCGAAAATATTTACCTAAATGTTATAGATGGGCATGTGTAGAGTTCGCAGATATCTCATAGTCAATTGTTCCCATAAATTAATCAGAATAATGTCACTACTGTCATGGTTGGTGAGGGGTGAACCATCTGAGAGTCTCTTTGGGAAGCGTCTGTGGACCCTCTGGACCACCGCGGGGGTTGGTATGAGACCCGCGGTGGCGGCCAAGGCAACAGATGCAGGAAACAGTCACAGCTTTAGATGACAGCAGGAACGCAAAGGAGCACTGGTAATACTGGTACAGAGTGAAGACACCGCTGGTCTGGAAGCTTGGAAGGCACAGCAGAAGCACAGGAAGGCAGGAGGTCACCACTTGGCTGGAACTCTGGACGGCACAGCAGGAGTACAGTTGTACGGGAATGGACCACAGGATACTGAGCACAGGATATGGACCACCGGACACGGTCCACAGGATATGGGCCACAGGACACGGAGCACAGGATGCAGACCACCGGACACGGACCAAAGGATATGAACCACAGGACACGGACCACTGGACATGGACCACAGGATGTGGACCACAGAACACGGACCACAGGATACGGAACACCGGACACGGACCACAGGATACGGACCACTGGACACGGACCACAGGATGCGGACCACCGGACACAGACCACGGAGGCGTCTGGAAACGCACAGGAAGCGGAACCTCGGGAAACACACAGGAACGGGACCTTAGGATACACACAGGAGGCTTTTATTTCAGTGGGAAGACTTGAAGATCCAGCCGAGAGTGAATGGAGCCGCCGGGTTATATAGGAAACCCGGAGGTGACCAGCGCCCATGGGAAGGGCGATCTCCTTATCAATTCCCCCCTTTTGAGTCTTGTTGGCCTGTAACTCCATCCTGAGCGACCTCCTCAAGCTCCAGGTACCCACAGGTAGGCTAAGCCCTTACCTGCTGGACTTGTTAACTCTTCACCAGATCCCCTGGAGGCCAGTCACTCAGGGGTTACAGGTCTGCATACTCAAATCACATCACTAGATACTCGCTGCAAAATAAAATAAAAGTTCTGGTTCAGTGGGATGTGCCTAAGGCCGAAGCAGACAGGATTTGCCAGCTTAAGGCTTTGGAATGCATCAATTGCCTCCTGACTAAGGGCAAATGGGGAAGAGGCAATTCAGTCAGAAAAGGGCAACATCAGGCTGGGGGCAGCAGACCTTATCCTAGGCCTGCAGGAGCTGGTCAGTCCTAGAAACATGTGTAGAGGCTTAGGACCTCAGGGCAGGGGCACATTCTGGACTGCCAGCTTTCTTTCCTCTGTCGGCCTGTGCCTGGGAAGCAGTGGCCTAGGAAGACCACCTTCTCCTGGCAGCACTAGAGTTTGTCTCTGGAGAACATCCAGTAAGGAGCTGTCTGACAGTCTACTCCCTATAGGGCCGTGTAGTATGGAGTACTGGCTGTGGGAGTTTTACCCCCCTTGTGGGAATCTGCATGAGGTATACTGGAATACTGAACAGGTACTGGCAATCTTCATGTAGGGGCACAGCGAGGAAAACATTTGCCAAATCAATAACAGTGAATAATATGTCACTCTCTGGGACTGCTGCCAGTTTGGGCTAGTGACCACTGGGCTTCAGTACACTCATTGGCAGCTTGAAGGTCTTAGACCATCCTACATGTATCCGGCTGTTCTTTCCGGGTCTTTTCCTTGACTGAGAATGGGTTAAAATCATCATCAGGCTAGCAGGGGAGGAGTCTCACATCAGTTATTGTGCGTGCTGACGTCCACCACCCCTATTAGAATGTGGCCAGTTACTTTAATAATGTCTCCTCCCCGTAACGCCCACTTGGGTCGGGCTGTCAGTGGACCGCAACTTTCTCTCAGTCTCACTTTGGCGTGGTCTGTGAAACTAGTCTCTGTTCTTCCTGGCTTTCTGTCACAAGTCTGGCAGAGATGTCTCTAGTCTGCAAACACCTTTGGTAACAACTCGTTTCAAAACAGATGTACACTACACTGACAAGTCATCCCCCATGTGTCCTAAAGCTGTACCTAGTTCCCGTGACACACAGAACTCTCTTAACCATCTCGAGCTCAGTGTTCTGTGCTTTCTATAAAATTCTGGCCAGACTCCAACGTCTCAATATGGAGAAATTCTGTGTTATCTACTCTTGAAAGTCGCTGTCTGTTCTGTTCATAACACAGACACAGAATTCCAATCCAAGCTGCGCAGATGCCTGTCTGCCCCATGGTCTGACCAACGTTAACTTTACAAACTCAAGAAAGCAGGTCCTAAAAACATTGCAACACTTTTTAATAGTAATTTTTTTTGCAATTGTCAGGATTAGGAATAAGTTTTAACTAGACCATACCCAAACAAACAGTGTCACACATCCTAGAATAATCGAACAGAGAACTGAAATAAGATGAAATCATCTCAGCCGGCATTTATCTCAGACATCTGTCCAGGCCCTTCAAGGGTGCTCATCTGCTAAACTATTATCCTCAACCTGCCTTTATGGCTGCCAACAGAGTAGAGTCATAGGCAATTAACTTTCAGGGACTTGAAGGTAATATAACTGTCTTAAGATGGCCGCCACTCAAGGATGGTAGGGCGTGTCATCTTCTCTAACCACCAGACACGGGGGTGGAGTCTAAGAGAGTGCTGGTCTGCATTCCAGATGACTCCATCTTTATTAATTTTTTTTTTCTTTTCCTTCAGGTTCTTTCCACATCAAAAACTTTGAAATGTCCCTTATTGCCCATCTCTTTCTTTAATGGGCACTCTCTAGGATTCCTGTCACTCTGTCCTGGTCCGTCCGTAGTCACTGGTCTAAGTCTCCAGTAATCAACCCCATCCACTTTCCTTTCCTTTGTAACACTATGTCAGTTGCCTTTTCAGGTCTGCAGTGTCCATCTATCTTACTTTGATCAATACCCATTTTGTGATCTGTGGAATACCTGTTTTTATTCGAGGGCTCCGTAAATACAGCTCCAGACTACCCCGCTTCCTATCAGTAAGTACAAATTAGAGACCTTCACACAGGAGTTAACTCTGAACTGTAAAATCTCCATCAGTGTCCCTGAGTCTCTACTGTCCCTTACCGCATCAAGGGGCCGATCCAATCCCGAAGGAAAAATATGTAAACTTGGCCAGAGTTTGTCTCTGCAAACTTCCAGATTCTATCAGCGCTTATATGAACAAAAATCTCAACACCATCACAAACTAACTGAACTACATCAACAATCCACAAGAGGACACTGCAGACCTTTTTCTACAACATATATGGTCACTGTCAGTCACCTTACAAGTGATTCTTTGCCACAATTATAATGACCATACTGTTATATATGGACATTTAAAGACAAAGTACATAATGTCACACAAAGAGATGATCTTACCCAATCTTTTCAGCCAGTGAAACAGAAGTAACAGTCAAGGTAGACAATAAAATAGACTTACCCCAAACGCTCATTGTCAGTTCTGGTCACTGTCCGCCTGGACTCTTGCGGAGGTCACCTAGATGGTCAGATGTCCATAATAGTATGGCCACCCAAGGGACGCCAATTCTCAGAGAATTTTATCTGGGGCTCAAACTCCCCTCCTCATTCTAAAGGTGACTTTCAAATGATATGAGTCTTTGTATTCCAGCTTTGGAATGGAGTAACACAGGAAAGACACACTGTCCTGTCTGAAGATTAGCTCAAGACTGCTTTATTCTTTTGGCACTGAAACTCTTATATGGAAAGTCATAAAACACTCTGCAAGGGCCTGCAAGTACACAAGCGGGCAATACTTTTGGGTGGTTTGACCCTGGAAATGCAACACTATTGGATGTAAACACACAAAGGAATGTAGAACCATTGGCTGTCTTCATATAAACAAAATGCCCAGGTGTTCACCTGGATACCTTCCCCTAGGTGGTGCTAGCGAGCACTAAGACTTTATGTGCTTTGCTTAGGGATGAACCCCACCCAAACTTTCGTTTTCACTACACAAAGTCATGTAAAATGAATACTGAGTCTTTAAAATGTCTGACAGTATGTAAGATGGCATCCAAGACCAGTGTGATATCCTCAACACTGTGGATGAGGCCTCTATTCCCTGGTACCAAGCACTGGGCGGTGCTCAATCAGCCACTTAGGTACCTAGGGATCCAGCTACCCCAAGGCATGGAGATGTTGCACTGCCAACACTAGCCTACTTCATCATTGCCCAGCCCTGGCACTAGGAACACCTAGGATCTATAAAGCTTAGATGCTTGTTGTTTAACACCTTAGATATTGCTGTCACACAAGATAGTGCAGAGAGGGTGACTTCCCTCTGCCAGCCATCAACACCCCGCAGTATCGATGGGGTGCTTTCGACATCATAGGCATGCTGGGGCTCCCTAATATTAGGGACCCCTGGACTGCCTTTAGTATATTTATACAAACCTCCCAACTTTTCCAGATGAGAAAGTGGTACAAGGCCGCAGCAATTTCCTCCTGTAGCCACACCCTAACCACGCCCCAAAATCTGCTGAGGCCGCACTCTTGCACAGCACCACAGGACTCAGATGTGAGTACTAAGCATCTACCATCAGTGATTCTAATGGTAGATGTACTTTAACCCCATGGCGCACCATGAAGTTCCCCAACGTCCTGGTGCGGCAGCAGCTGTATGAAGTGGGCTCACAAGCTGAGCCCTCTTCATACACACTTGTTGTTTGCTGCATAATGCAGCAAACACCCACGATCGGTGCTGTGTGTTAACCATTACATGCCATTGGCAAAGCCACTGGCGGCATGTGATATCATCAGAGAGTGATAATAAGTTGCCATTACAGCCTGTGGTCTTCAGAAGGTGCAGGAAGTGGAAGTAAAAAAAAAACATATATGTTTTTAACCCCTTAAGGACGCAGCCATTTTGTAGCTTAAGGCTCAGTCCCATTTTTTGGATTCTGACTTGTGTCGCTTTATATGGTTATAACTTTTGAACACTGTTACTTATCAAAGTGATTCTGAGAATGTTTTTTTCCCCACATGTTGTGTTTCATTTTATTGGTAAATGTTGGATGATAAGTTTTGTGTTTATTTACAAAAAAAAGAAAAAAGGGTGAATTTTTTGAAAAATTTGCCATTTTTGATACTCAAAATCACCACGTTTTCAGGCAGATAGATTTACCACCTAAATAAATTGCTAAATTTTCCATATGTCTACTTTACATTTTCATAATTTTTGAAATGTCTGAATAATTTTTTTTCTATGTCACGCGACTTACAAATCGAATATCGATTTTCCGTATTTTCAGAATTGACCATTTTGGGGATAAATACCGTTTTGAATGAAATTTTAACTTTTAACATCAAAACCCCTATATAACCAACCCATTTTCAAATCTGCACCCCTCAAACTATCTGAAACAGCTTTTAGGAAGAATGTTAACCCCTCAAGATCTTCATAGTAATTGAATCAAAATGGAGGTGAAATTTAGAATGGTCAAATTGTGTCGGTTATACGTTCATTTAGCCCTAAAATTTACACATTTCCAAAAGATAAAAAGAGAAAACCCAACATAACCAAGTACAGAGTGGCGCACAGCGAGGCGCAGAAGGGAATAAGCGCCCTGCAGCTGACAGGATTTTAGGTTCCTCATTGGCCCCTTTTGAAGACTATAAAATTTTAGCTTTTTCGTTATCGGGGCCATGTGATGGCATTTTTTTTTGCAGGATGAGATGCTTTTTCCATTGTTACCATTTTGGGGTTGGTATCACCTATTGTTGAAAATTAGGAACTGGTTTTTGAGGGCAGGAGTAGAAAAGCATTAATTCTGTACTGGATTTTTATTTTTTCGTGTTCGCCTTTTAGCCTAATAATCATGTTATCTTTATTCTATGGGACGATACGATTACGGGGATACCATACATGAATATATTTTCTTACGTTTTACTAAATTTGTCAAATAAAACCCTAATGTGGGGAAAAATATATCATTTTTGCATTGCCGTCTTCCAAGTGGCATAACATTGTTACTTTTTTGGCTACGGAGCTGGTTGATGGCTTGTTTTTTTGCGGGACATGTTGTTCTTTGCACCGTATCATTCTGGAGTACATATGTTTTTTTGATCACTTTTTATTGCATTTTTTGTAAGATTGAATGGGTAAAAAGGATAAGTTTCGGTGGGTTTTTAACCCCTTCCCGCCGCGGCCCTTTTTCGATTTTGCGTTTTCATTTTTCACTCCCCACATTCAAAAATCTGTAACTTTTTTATTTTTCCATGTACAAAGCTGTGTGATGGCTTATTTTCTGCGTAACAAATTACACTTCAAAAGGGTGGTATTTAATATTTCATGCTGTGTACCGGGAAGCGGGAAAAAAATTCCAAATGCAGTGAAATTGGTAAAAAAACGCATTTGTGCCGTATTCTTGTGGGCTTGGATTTTACGGATTTCACTGTGCACCCCAAATGACATGTCTACTTTATTCTTTGGGTCGGTACGATTACGGGTGTGAAGGAAACCGCAACGTTCCGGACCCCTGAAGGGTACGTAAGGTCACTCAGTTATCCTTTTACAGACACTCCCAGAACGCACGGGCTCTGAGAGGCGCAGGAAGTGATTTAAAGTTGTCCACACAACTTCCGGATATGGCACAACCCTAAATCAAATCCCTGAATGGCTATAAGATCCCTCTCACTAGCCGCAGTGAGACAGAATATTATCAGCCTTATGCTGCCACCAGTTCTCCTTTAATATAAGCCCGGTCCGTAACGGGATTATATAGGGTGAGGAACCAACCCGGTAGCATGTATATAAGCGAGAAACCCGGACGTAAGATTCGTGATCGAGATAAAAGAGCAACACAGATTAGATTTTATATTTAATTGCCTTAAGGGCACACTAGACAATACAGTACACACAATAGATATATACAGTAAACAGAGTACAAATTACACGGGCAGCACCACAAGTCTAAGCAGCTTGGTTAGTTAGTTAGTTACCTTTGTGTGTGGCCTAATGGGGATGGATAGTCCGCACTTTTAGATCCTCCCTGCGCTTAGTTGATGTTAGTTTCCCCCAGGGCAAAGACACCGGCCCCTTCAAGGGCGCCCGATTATATCAGGTGTGGACACACCTCTGCCCATCCTAAGGGGGGTCAATGGTCCCTCCTACCTGATATTACATCCAGAGCCCTGGAGAAGCCACAGCTACCCCATGGGAAGGTCCTGGGGTCATGGTTCTGGTATCATTGGATCCGGGTGAATCCCAGGATCGCATTGATACCAAACCTGACCCATTTGCTATGGTCCTATCCAGAGATATTGATATCTCTGGATCTGAGTATCCTAGAGCAATGAACAATGGGTTGTTATGATTTATGGAGAATAACTGATCCAAAAATGTATTTGGTGTTCTGGTGAGACGGACCATAACTTCATAACTGTCTCTATACAACCTGGTGATGTGAAAGTTTTAATGGCTCTTTGTTTGCGACTGGGGAGGCGAGGGGGGGTGAGGCCTGCAGTCGGTTTGTCTGTATAGGTCTTTGAAGCCCAGCCACATGCTGGTTTTGTCAACAAACTGGCTCAATTAGGTTAATTTATGGTGGTGAATTACCAGCAGGCCTCCCCTCCCCCTGGTCACCCTGGTCACATCATCACACCTCCCTCCTATAGAGGGCGCTAAGGGGTAATACCTTTGTGTTTCCCCATGCGCCCACTCACTACCTCTCTAAGCCTGAGAGATACCCAGCTGTGGCGCTGTTGCACCTCAGGAGGCACCCGGTATGCTGAAAACTGGGATGGGGTTTGGTCCCCGGGGTCCATGTGATGGACTGCCAACGGGTTCCTCCCAGGTTGGTTGCTGAGCAACTCCCGGAAGGGGTGAACGGTTGCCCACAGCTGGGACCTTTGGTCCGTCCGGAGCTGCTGGCAAGCCTCTACATCCGCAATGGGTTCCTCTGCCCAAACTGGACAGGGTACCATTGCATGTGGGTCACTGGGCCATACCTCTGGTGTACCCTGCTGAATTGTCCTCTGGTACAGTCGCCCTTGGTCCCAGGCCCGCTTGGGGTCGGAGTCCAAGGGAGACTCTACCACCTGCTTCTCCTTAATTTTCAGGCAAGCGTCAGCGTCTAACGCTGCCGGAAACTCCTGGCTGGACGTGGCAAGAAGTGGTGCAACTGCCCCATCTTCTGCTGGCTTCCCAGGATCGATCTCCTGGCCTCTGTCTGACTTGGCAGCCAATTGGTCAGAAGGGAGGAAGGCAGTGGACCCCCAGAGGGCCTCGAAGCTACGCCTGCACGTCACCGCGGCGATGGTCGCCGTGAACGCAGGTAGTGTCTGCTTCCTCTCAGCTTCCAACCCAGTCTCCAAGGCAGACAGACTGACCTGGTGCTGTGACATTCCAGTTGGGGATGGGCCATGTAGCGAGTCCTTGCCGTGAAGACCTACCTCTACCGGCACTTTCCCGTCCTCGCTGACAGGCCCTCCCTCTGAGACCACTGACTCGACGTGGTGAGAGTAGAAGAAACCCCCACGCCTTCTGCCAGTTCCTCCGGATCTGTCTCCTGGCCTCCATCTGACCTGGCAGCCACTTGATCAGAAGGGAGGAAGTCGGCGAGCCCCCGAGGGGCTTCAACGCTCCAGCTGCGCGGCCCAGCGGCGATGGTCGCTGTGACCGCAGGTAGCGTCCGATTCCTCACTGCCTCTGACCCAGTCGCCAGGGCAGACAGGTGGGCCCTGTCCTGAGACAGTTCAGTTGGGGATGGGCCATGTAGCGAGTCCTTGCCGTGAATACCTACCTCTACCGGCACTTTCCCGTCCTCGCTGACAGGCCCTCCCTCCTGAGACCACTGACTCGACGTGGTGAGAGTAGAAGAAACCCCCACGCCTTCTGCCAGTTCCTCCGGATCTGTCTCCTGGCCTCCATCTGACCTGGCAGCCACTTGATCAGAAGGGAGGAAGTCGGCGAGCCCCCGAGGGGCTTCAACGCTCCAGCTGCGCGGCCCAGCGGCGATGGTCGCTGTGACCGCAGGTAGCGTCCGATTCCTCACTGCCTCTGACCCAGTCGCCAGGGCAGACAGGTGGGCCCTGTCCTGAGACAGTTCAGTTGGGGATGGGCCATGTAGCGAGTCCTTGCCGTGAATACCTACCTCTCCCGGCACTTTCCCGTCCTCGCTGACAGGCCCTCCTTCCTGAGACCACTGACTCGACGTGGTGAGAGTAGAAGAAACCCCCACGTCTTCTGCCAGTTCCCCCGGATCTGTCTCCTGGCCTCCATCTGACCTGGCAGCCACTTGATCAGAAGGGAGGAAGTCTGCGAGCCCCCGAGGGGCTACAACGCTACAACCGCATGTCCCAGCAGCGATGGTTGCTGTGACCGCAGGTAGTGTCCACTTCCTCTCCACCTCTGACCCAGTCGCCAAGGCAGACGGACCGGCCCGGTCCTGAGACAGTCCGGTTGGGGATAAGCTCTGCACAGAGTCCTTACCTGGGCACTTCACTAGTCCCGGTATTTTCCCGTCCTCCCCTGCAAGCTTTTCCCCCCGCAGCTGTTAGCCCCCTGTCTCTCCCTACTCTAGGAGTGTCAGAGGACAACAGGTATCCAGAGAATGACAGGCCACTCCCCATAGTAGCCTGACCCTCTGCTTGGATGGTCCCCTCCCCCAAGGGCAAAGTGGGACCCATGACTCTACCCACCCCCACATTCCTGGCAGTAGGTAGGTCACACACATCAGTATTATCATTGACAATATCAACATCAGAGTCATAACAATCAATCTCAACAGTTACAGCGGCCGGCTGCATATTGCTGTCTGAGCGATCAGTCCCTGATGATTCTGGGGTCACATACTGTGACACTAGTCGGCCCAAGTCTGTTCCCAGCAGAACACTCACAGGAAGGTCAGGTGACACGCCCACCTCCCTCATGCCCCTCCCCGCACCCCAGTCCAAATACACCTTGGCGATGGGCAGTGCCGGTTCTGTTCCTCCAATTCCGGAAACAGTGAGGGTTTTCCCGGGTATCAAATCCTGTGGTGACACCAGTTCAGGCCGTTCGAGGGTCAACCCAGCACCAGTGTCTCTCAGTCCCATGGCCCTAGCCTGGCCTATGGTGACGGGCTGCAAATTATCAGGGGACCTCCCACCACCCCCACCCACAAACAAAACAGGAGATGGTGTCAGGGACGGTCCTGGGCCTCTCTGGCGCTGTGGACACATGGCCTTGAAGTGTCCTGGTTGTCTGCAGAAATGACACAGATGGTTTTCGCCCACTGATGTGAAGAGGGGAGCATGGGCAGGTTCCCCCTTGGGTGCAGGGGCAGGGGTAAGAGGGATGGTGTTCGTCTTACCCCCTCTCCAGCCAGCAGGTCTCCTGGTCTCCAGCGTCCGGTTGTTGCTGTATTCATCTGCCAGGCCAGCTGTTTCCAAAGCATCTTTGGGTTTCCGGTCACGAAGGTGCTGCTGTAATTCCTCCGGGCAATTCCACAAAAACTGCTCGATGGCGATTAGCTGCTTCAGCTGCTGGAAGGTGGTAAGTCCCAGTCCTGAGGTCCACTGGTCCACTGCTCGGAGAAGAGCCCTCATGTGATCAGTCCAGCTGTCAGCAGACCCCCGCTGCAAACTCCGGAGCTTCTTCCGGTAAGTCTCAGGGGTCAGGTTGTACTGACGGACCAGAGCCTGCTTGATATCATCATAGGTCAGGGTGGTCTCACTGGACAAATAGCCAAATATCTCAAGGGCCTTCCCTCTGAGACGAGGGGTAAGGTACCGAACCCATTGGTCCACAGGCACATGGTACTGTTGGCAAGTTTTTTCAAAAGCCAGCAAAAAAGTGTCCAAGTCAGTACCTTTATCCAAAAGGGGAAAGTCCTCAGTCCGCAGCTTTGGGACATGGCTCTCTGGCAACACTGGACTAGCAGGAGCAGACTGTTGTAGCTGGAGCATCTGCAGCTGGTGTTCACGCTCCCGTTGCCTTTCTGCAGCTTGTGCTCGCTCTCGTCGCTCTGTAGCCTCTACTTGCTCTCGCCGCTCTGCAGCAGCCATGAGGGTCTCGTATGCAGCATGGTTCCCCGCCTGTAAACTGGACAAGGCAGCTTGCAAGATGGCCGCCGAGCCCATCAGACCATGTGGGTGGGCGGTCCAATGTGGGACTGACCACTGGCGACTGGCTCCTTGGGGAGTCTGGGCAGAGCTCCCCCTCGCCTTGAACAATAGCGCCCCCCACCTCCTCCTGGTCCAACTGCGGTACTGCATCGTCCTCTGTAATGTCCACAGCACTGGCAGCATTCTTCCTGCCTTTGTTCCTACCGGCCATTATCACAGCTGTTGGTAACTAACAAAGAACTGCAACTTGATGTACCTCACACCTTACTGTAATTGCACTCTGCTTGTGTCTAGTGCTGAATTGGTCTTAAGATCCCAACACAAACGCTGCTGTTGGCAATCTTTAGTATTTGAGAGTATGGATTACACAATCAAACACTATTATCTCGATTATCCCACCGCTGCCACCAATGTGAAGGAAACCACAACGTTCCGGACCCCTGAAGGGTACGTAAGGTCACTCAGTTATCCTTTTACAGACACTCCCAGAACGCACGGGCTCTGAGAGGCGCAGGAAGTGATTTAAAGTTGTCCACACAACTTCCGGATATGGCACAACCCTAAATCAAATCCCTGAATGGCTATAAGATCCCTCTCACTAGCCGCAGTGAGACAGAATATTATCAGCCTTATGCTGCCACCAGTTCTCCTTTAATATAAGCCCGGTCCGTAACGGGATTATATAGGGTGAGGAACCAACCCGGTAGCATGTATATAAGCGAGAAACCCGGACGTAAGATTCGTGATCGAGATAAAAGAGCAACACAGATTAGATTTTATATTTAATTGCCTTAAGGGCACACTAGACAATACAGTACACACAATAGATATATACAGTAAACAGAGTACAAATTACACGGGCAGCACCACAAGTCTAAGCAGCTTGGTTAGTTAGTTAGTTACCTTTGTGTGTGGCCTAATGGGGATGGATAGTCCACACTTTTAGATCCTCCCTGCGCTTAGTTGATGTTAGTTTCCCCCAGGGCAAAGACACCGGCCCCTTCAAGGGCGCCCGATTATATCAGGTGTGGACACACCTCTGCCCATCCTAAGGGGGGTCAATGGTCCCTCCTACCTGATATTACATCCAGAGCCCTGGAGAAGCCACAGCTACCCCATGGGAAGGTCCTGGGGTCATGGTTCTGGTATCATTGGATCCGGGTGAATCCCAGGATCGCATTGATACCAAACCTGACCCATTTGCTATGGTCCTATCCAGAGATATTGATATCTCTGGATCTGAGTATCCTAGAGCAATGAACAATGGGTTGTTATGATTTATGGAGAATAACTGATCCAAAAATGTATTTGGTGTTCTGGTGAGACGGACCATAACTTCATAACTGTCTCTATACAACCTGGTGATGTGAAAGTTTTAATGGCTCTTTGTTTGCGACTGGGGAGGCGAGGGGGGGTGAGGCCTGCAGTCGGTTTGTCTGTATAGGTCTTTGAAGCCCAGCCACATGCTGGTTTTGTCAACAAACTGGCTCAATTAGGTTAATTTATGGTGGTGAATTACCAGCAGGCCTCCCCTCCCCCTGGTCACCCTGGTCACATCATCACAACGGGCATACCAAATTTGTATAGGTTTTATAATGTTTTCATACATTTAAAAAAATTAAAACCTCCTGTACCAAATTTTTTGGGGGAATTTTGCCATCTTCTGGGGCTAATAACTTTTTCATACTTTGGTGTATGGATCTGTGGGTGGTGTCGTTTTTTTTGAGGATTTTGATGACGTTTACAATGTTATCATTTTCAGGACTGTACGACATTTTGATCACTTTTTATAGAATTTAAAAAAAAAATTTAAATGGCAAAAAAGTGCCTTTTTCGACTTTGGGCGCGATTTTCAGTTACGGGGTTAAACGCAGTGATAAACCGTTATCATATTTTGATAGATCGGGCATTTTCGGACGCGGAAATACCTAATGTGTTTATGATTTTTACTGTTTATTTATATTTATATCAATTCTAGGGAAAGGGGGGTGATTTGAATTTTTAGGTTTTTTTATTATAATTTTTTTATTTTAACTTTTTTTTTATTTTTACTATTTTTCAGACTCCCTAGGGTACTTTAACCCTAGGTTGTCTGATCGATCCTATCATATACTGCCATACTACAGTATGGCAGTATATGGGGATTTTACTACTCATACATTACCATGTGCTGACACATGGTAATGAATGGGTTAACCCGAAGTAGCTTCGGGTCTTCGTGTGACCCGAAGTTACCATGGCGACGGATCGCCGCTCCCCGATGACGTCACGGGGAGCGACGATCCACGGAAAGATGGCTGCGCATGCGCGCCCGCCGTCTTTTTGAAGCTGCCGGCACCTTTGCCGGTGGCGATCAGCGGTAAAACACCCGGCATCGATCGCGGCTGTTACCGGTAAGCCTTTGCTGCAATATGCAGCAAAGACTTACCGGCTATGGAGAGGGCTCGGCCCGCAAGCCCTCTCCATGTACCGGGACCCGACATGTGACGTACTATTACGTCACATGTCGGTAAGGGGTTAACAGTTTTTATTTTAACAGCATTCATCGTGCAGGTTCAATAATGATTTACTTTGATTCTACGGATTGTTGCAGACACGGTGATACTATATATGTGGGGTTTTTGTTATGATTTAGACTTTGTTTGGGTTATATGTCTCTTTATATGTTATGGGGCTTATGAGCATTTTTATTGATTTATTTCTACATTTTTTATTGAATAACATTTTTAAATTTTTCACTTTTTCCACCATGGGACATGAACCAGCAGTCATCTGATTGCTTGTTCATGGTAATACTAAGCAATACTAATGTATTGCAGGGTATTAGCAGTGTCCGCCTATGCACAGTGTTAGCCTCTGCCCACTCCGACTGCGTGTGTTACACTGGGGTGTTGGCTATATGTTAAAGCAGGCACCCCATGTTGGCCGATGGCGGTTTGGTTCCGATCCAGAGCCGAGCATCATCATCTGCAGTGGATATATGCGCCGCAGAGCGGGAAGAGGTTAAAGTGTATAAATGGATGCAAATGGATGTGACGTATGCGACAGATAAACATAGATGGATAACACAAAATGCATCCGTTTTTCGTCAATTTTTAAATATATACATTTCAGCATACTTCAGGCGAAAAAACGTGATGTGAACCCAGCCTGAACATTTTTCATCTCAGACATGTTGTACTACCTGCATTCATGATCCACTAGAGGACAGACTTTACACATGGCAAAGAAAATGCTTTGCATCCCTCTGCATACCAAGCCACAGGCTAAGTGTCTTCCCTGGACTGATGGGACCCAGAAAAGCCTAAATGTGCTAAATAGAAATTAATTTATACCATGCTCTAAAAACCCTGAGAGCTTAGAATCATCTGTGGGCTCACATACAAGACCACATGCTGGTGCGATCCTGGAAATGACATCTGCAACGTCCCTGCCAATGCGCATGGCAGGGGAGTAGTTGCGAATAAGCCCCTTTGGCCATCCAGTACATATAGAGGTAATTGTGCAGCGGTAGATACTGCCTGGATAGGCAAGGGTTAAAATGTATTTAATGTGATCATCCAATTACATGTTCTGATATCTGACAATGTTAACTGGAGTGTGACTGGAGAGTGGACCACCACCTGACCAGGAGGTGTAACAAAACCCCTAATCAGGAAAGTTCCAGGAGTCAGATGAGAGCAGACAGCTCTTAAGATCCAGCTTCTGACAGAGAAGCATCACATGCTCTGCACACAGGCCTCCTAGGCCTCAGCAACTACATACAGAGTGACACAGGATAAACAGGACCAAGCTGCAGCTTCCAGCATTGGACACAGCTACATCCTAGCCTGCCCCTGCATCCAGGCTGCTGACACAACTCCTAAGGTTCCTTCTCCAAGATCATTCCAGTACTGCCTTTGTACAGAGTCGTTTGGCTTGTTGTTGCCGTTGGTTCGAATAAAGAACTGTAAGTTACTTTTATGCAGAACATTGCCTCCGTCTGGTCCCTGCTACGACTGTATCACCATCAAGGGCGCCCATCCTGCGGCTGCTCCTGTTCCAGTTCCGGCACCTTCCACACCACCTGCAAGGCCAGAGCCTACTCCGGAGAGACAGCCTGCAGCACCGACACCCCCGTTGCCTCGGGGCCGAGGTGAGGCCCTCCGCCGGCATCTTCGAGACGCTGTCTCAGAACAGCCACGTCGGGAAAAGGAGGCCCAGCGGTTCATGGCAGGCCGATCCAAGAAAGGCACTTGGGTCAAGCTCCGGCTTCGCCATCCAGGACTACACTGGACGGGAGGTCTTCATTCCCCGCTGGTCCGTCAACAGGCCTGATCTGCCGGAGCGGCTTCACAACTTGAAACCAGGAGAGTACATTGAATTCTCCCTGCAGGAAGGACTCCGTGGACCCTGGGCGGTTGGTGTCATCCGGATCCCGGATCCAGAGGATGACCGCTACCAGTCCTGTGAGGATCTCTTCGAGGATGATGAGTGGCCAGAGTCTCCGACTTCTTCCACTTCACTTGCGGTGAGTCCCTAGGCTGTGACCCATGTAAATGCCCCTTCTACTGTCATCATCAGCACGGGCCCCATTGCCATCCATGGGCCAGGCATGGTCCAGGGGAACACTCCAGCCGCCTCTACTGTGGGGAGTGCAGCTGGATCCCTAGGGTCCTCCGTGGCGAAGGATGGCCCGGCTGATGAGCCTTATCCGGAGGCTGCAACGAGAGCATCAACTCAATCCGCCACCTACCAGTGGGGTGATGACCCAGCCCCGGAAGAGTTGGAGCTGGAGGAAGCCGTGCCCCCTGGAAAGTTCCAGAAGTCAGATGAGAGCAGACAGCTCTTAATGTCCAGCTTCTGAAAGAGAAGCATCACACGCTCTGCACACAGTCCTCCTAGGCCTCAGCAACTAGAGTGACACAGGACACAGGACCAAGCTGCAGCTTCCAGCATTGGACACAGTTACATCCCAGCCTGCCCCTGCATCCAGGCTGGTGACAGAACTCCTGAGGTTCCTTCTCCAAGATCACTCCAATACTGCCTTTGTACAGAGTTGTTTGGCTTGTTGTTGCCGTTGGTTCGAATAAAGAACTGTAAGTTACTTTTATGCACAAAATTGCCTCCGTCTGGTCCCTGCTACAACTGTATCACCATCAAGGGCTGCCCCAGGGAGAACCAGTACCACAGCCTCTCCCTCATCTTATTTCTTGCACACACCACCCGCTGGAGACCTGCCAGGCTGTGGGACAGCCCTCCGGACCCCATACCAAGCACCGTGACACTAGCGCGCCTAGTCTGCAAGCACCAGCCACTCCGTTATTCTGTGCCCCGGCTACCTCCAGGCCCCAAGAAAAGGCTAGGCCCAGGTGGGGGATGTTGCACATCAAGAAGTGATACATATCCCAGCAGAAATATTCTGTGACTGGGTCCAAAAACTGCTACGTGCCATTTAGGAAACTGGGGCCTTTTTGTGTGGTTAAAGGCCATTTGAACCTCTCAAGCATCAAAGCAAGAGCAAGAATTAATAAAACCTACCGACATTTGAATCCCACCAAAATGACAAACAGTTTCTTTATATTAATGATATTAAATGAAAACAGCACCATGTGATGTAATATTAGACAAATGTAGAGATTTTTTTAATGATGAGCCTATCAATATGTCTTTTTAATGTGGGAGGAAACCGGAGTACCCGGGGAAAACCCACGCGAACACGGGGAGAACATACAAACTCCATGCAGTTGATGCCCTTGGTAATATTTGGACTCTGCAAGACAACAGTGCTAGTCACTGAGCCTCCGTGTTGCCCATGATGGTGGCAGCAGATCATCTTGCTGCGAAAAGTCCAGTTAATGTGTCAAGTCCAGTGGGTGCAGAAGGAAATCCACTTGTTAAGTGAATACATCTTACTGCGGAAAATCCAGTGGTTGAGTCGAATCCGGTGGGTGCAGAAGGAAATCCACTTCAAGAGTGAATACGTCTTACTGCAGTCAAGTCCGGTGGGTGCAGAAGGAAATCCACTTCAAGAGTGAATACGTCTTACTGCAGTCAAGTCCGGTGGGTGCAGAAGGAAATACACTTCAAGAGTGAATACGTCTTCTGCTGGAAAATCCGGTGGGTTTGTCATATCCAAGTCCTTGGAGATAGCTGCCCGTCCTCTGGTGATTGTGGGGACATGGCTTTAGTAGAAGGAGATGAAGTCACACAGGAGATCACAGTCTGGCATGGAGAAGGTGGATGCATCAGAATTCCCTAATAACACAAAAGAGAAATAATCATCATTATATTATATCACTATCCTGAATAACAAGTGATTTATACCCCCTGATATTTATAGTATTCACTAACTTTGTGGGCATCTCCCTAGACATGTAACCCTGACGAGCAGTATTTGCATACTGCATCTACATCTCCTACTCACATGTTGTGCTGGGTTCTCCATGTGATGAGCCTACAGATTACATGGATCTGCTGAGGTTATGGAGGGGAGCGCAGGTGTTTTTTAATTTCACAGTAAGGACAGGATGGCCACAGAGAGGTCAAATGTCTTCTATATTCTGGTTGATGTGAGGACTTTCCTTGGCCTTTGGTGCTGATGTTCTTCTAGAGGTGAGCATCTCATCCAGCAGTATTGTCTTGCTGTTACTTTCTACATGGCCATTATGATAATAGATTGGCCACTCAGTCTGTGGTCTGTACCATGTCGTTGGGATAATAGGTGTCAGACCATGCAGGACATACAAAGCTGAAGTCAATTAGCTGTTCAGCCTCGATGCTCATCTTGTAATCCAGGCAGCGGCCTTCTGGCAGGTTTAGGTCCTCAGGAGCTGCCAGCAGTATACGTGGGGGAACTGCCGTCCTGTTCTCCACATCAATCCAATTTATTCTAGAGAAGAATGGATGATTCCTGATGTTTTCTTTAACTCCAAGCCGATTTTGTGGATCTTTACACAGAAGTCCTTTGATAAACTTTACAGTCTCATCGTTGAGGATCCTTGGGTAGTAAGGATTCTTGTTGATGACTGCAAGCTTAATTTCTGCCCTTGATGTCCCACTAAATGGGTATATTCCAGTTGTCATGTGGTATAAAGTAACTCCCAGAGCAAAGAAGTCCACCTCTGGTCCATAGTCCATGCAATTGACCATTTCCGGGGCAGCAAACCCTGGTGTGCCCTTGCATTGTTGTGAGGTTTTGTCATGCACATTAGTCAATGCCAGGCCAAAGTCGGTGATTTTGATGTGGCCCTCTGTGGTCACCAGAATGTTTGGAGCCTTCAGGTCTCTGTGAATTATGGCTTTTCTATGGAGAAACTGTAGACCGCAGATGACTTCTGCTGTGATGAATCTGGATGTGGAAATATCCAGGAGAGTTTTCTTGAAGAGGATATCTTCAAGGCTTCCCTTGGTGGCCAGTTCCATCACATAGTAGACTTGGTTGTCAGTCTGGAAGGCAGCCAGGCCATGGATCAGAAAAGGGTTCTCATGGGATAGGCGCAGGATGTCGCGCTCTGCCATGCTGTACTTACGCTTGGTGTACAAGAACTTATTGACCACTTTGATGGCAACATGTTCTTTCCTGATGTGATCTGTTGCCAACAGAACTTTTCCAAATGCTCCTTCTCCAAGTAGTTTGTGGAGGGTGAAGCATTTCAGATCAAGTGGTACCAGGACAGTCTCCTTCTGAGAAGATGTGGCCGGCGCCTCTTCCAGACAGACATAGTCACCTCTCGCTTCATGGCAACTGCTGGGACTTTGTGACGGTTTTGGTGTCACGTCTTCCCAGTCCTCTGCTCCATGCTTCTCGCTGCCCTGCTCCATATGCTGTATGCACCCGTCCTGATAGCTCAAGTGTTGATCTCGTTCCTCTTGGTAGTGCGGACGGATCTGTTCTTCAGCGCAGCAGATAGGTGTTTCCTTCCTGTCAGATTTCTCACTGACTGTTTAAGAAAAAAAAAGATTTTAATGTTGTTATTATCCCAACATAAAACAATTATATGATATCACCTAATGTGACCAAATACTTCAGTGCTGAATTTATGGATAAGAAGTGGAAATTGTATATGTTTTGTGATATAAGACTTTCAGTCTATTTATTTTAAAAACCCTCTTAGTCCTTAGTAATTATCATTATAGATGCTATTTTGATAAATTATATGAGCAGAAGACATGAAATACTGTTTGGTGCTTTAAGCTCAGGTTGAGACTATGGCCTCTATAACAACGCACCCCCCCCCCCCCTCATTCTATGTACTTAAAGTACTTGTGTATAAGCCATGTTTTTCAGCACAAAAAATGTTCTGAAAAACCCCAACTTGGCTTATACATGAGTATATAAAAAAAATAAACATATATACTCACCTTCCGATGCTCCTCCCGGCTCTTCTTCCTTCTCTTCTTCACAGGCTACAGAACGGACAGAGATGCGTCCATGTGCTCTGCCCGCTGGTGCATGCTATGATATTAGCTGTGGTGACACCGCCACGTCATAGTGTGCATCAGCGGGCAAAGTGCATGGAGGCTGGGCATTTCATTAGCCGGGGGTGCTGCTGGGCATTATATTTCTGGGGGTGCTGCTGGGCATTATATTTCTGGGGGTGCTGCTAGGCATTATATTGCTGGGGGAGGCTGCTGAGCATTATATTGCTGGGGTAGGCTGCTTGGCATTACATTACCCAGGGAGGCTGTGACCAATGCACTTGTCTAAGCTTATACTCGAGTCGATAAGGTGATAAAATTAGGGACCTCAGATTATACTCAAATATATATGGTATTTATAGTTCTCTCCATCATTTCCTACCTTTGTCATCCTCCAGGCTGATGCTATTGGGTGCAGGGACGTCTCTGGAAGGTTCTTCCACCTCCTGCTCCCTACAGTACAGGGCATGTACACCCTTCTGGCTGTGGACTTGGGCCTGGATCTCCTGGTAGTCTTGGAGATTGTGCTGGACCACATCCATGCTGGGGGGCAGCTCGTCCATCACCTGGCCAGGTATATTCAGGCTCTGATATTCTCTAGCTTCAGGTTTCTTCTTTCGGTCAGAAGTTGCATGGACTATAAAGAAATAGAAGTGTAATTTATTATTATGGATTAATAATATGTTTTTTTAATACTTGTATATAATTCATATAACATTGCATAATATTACACATCACAGGGACAGTACAGTTATTGGGAAATTTCTTCATACCTGCTTTGAATGTGACAATAAAGCGGGTGAACTCTATAATGGGTCGTAACATGTGTCAGATTGGCCAGATTATAAATCTCTTGTATAATTCGACAGTATATTGGAATTTTGTGGACCTTCTGTGCTTCTAGGTATATAAAGTCCTCATATATATATAACAATGACAGTATTGTTCAGGAATTGCAAGACTAGTTGTGGATCAGATTTCCTTAGGATTCTGTTGCCTTTTACCTAGTAAGATTCCCCTCCATTGTCTTAAGCAGGGGTCCCTAAACTATAGGGGGGGGGATGAAAAAAGAAGCTTTTTCTAATGGCTTACTGTGTGTGTGTGTGGGGGGGGGGGTAGGGTAGCCTTATCAAAAAGCTTACTGAGGGGGCCCTATCTAATGGAAAGCAAATAGGTGTTTCCTTCCTGTTACATTTCTCATTGACTGTTAAAGAAAAAAAAAGATTTTAATGTTGTTATTATCCCAACATAAAGCAATTATATGATATCACCTGATGTGACCAAATACTTCAGTGCTGAATTTATGGATAAGAAGTGGATATTGTATATGTTTTGTTATATTACACTTTCAGTCTATTTATTTTAAAAACCCTCTTATTCCTTAGTAATTATCATTATAGATGCTATTTTGATAAATTATATGAGCAGAAGACATGAAATACTGTTTTGTGCTTTTAGCTCAGGTTGAGGCTATGGCCTCTATAAAAACGGACCCCCATTCTATATACTTAAAGTACTTGTGTATAAGCCGAGTTTTTCAGCATAAAAAATGTTCTGAAAAACCCCAACTTGACTTATACAAGAATATATTAAAAAATTAACATACATACTCACCTTTCGATGCTCCTTGCGGCTCTTCTTCCTTCTCTTCTTCACAGGCTACAGAATGGGCAGAGATGTGTCCATGTGCTCTGCCCGCTGGTGCACGCTATGATATCAGCAGTTGTGACACCGCCGCGTCATAGTGTGCATCAGCAGGCAAAGCGCATGGATGTTTCTCTGCCCGTTCTGTTATCTGTGAAGAATAGAAGAAAGAAGATCCGCGCAGCACATTGGAAGGTGAGTATGTATGTTTATTTTTTTTATACAATGAGGGGCTGGGTTTTACATTACTGTGGGAGGCTGCTGGGCATTTCATTAGCCAGGGAGGCTGCTGGGCATTACATTACTGTGGGAGGCTGCTGAGCATTACATTACTGGGGGAGGCGGCTGGGCATTATATTACTGGGGGAGGCTGCTGAGCATTACTCTACCCGGGGAGGCTGCTGAGCATTACATTACTGGGGGAGGCTGCTGAGCATTACATTACTGGGGGAGGCTGCTGAGCATTACATTACTGGAGGAGGCTGCTGGGCATTATATTACTGGGGGAGGCTGCTGAGCATTACATTACTGTGGGAGGCTGCTGAGCATTACATTACTGGGGGAGGCTGCTGCGCATTACATTACTGGGGGAGGCTGCTGAGCATTACATTACTGGGGGAGGCTGCTGAGCATTACATTACTGGGGGAGGCTGCTGAGCATTACATTACTGGGGTAAGCTTCTGAGCATTACATTACTGGGGAAGGCTCTAACCAAAGCATTTCCCTAGGCTTATGCTCGAGTCGATAAGTTTTCCAAGCTATTTGTGATAAAATTAGATATTTATAGTTGTCTCCATCATTTCCTACCTTTGTCATCCTCCAGGCTGATGCTATTGGGTGCAGGGACATCTCTGGAAGGTCTCCCTGCCTCTTGTCTGCCATAGTTCTGGCTTAGGATCTGTACTTGATCCTGTTGGTAGGGCAGGAGGATTTGCTGTTCTTCATAGCTGATAGAAGGTTCCTTCTTGTCAGGTGTTTTCCTTTCCTCCAGTCCGGTGTTACTAGGACCAGGGACATCACTAGAAGGTTCCTCCACCTCCTGCTCCCTACAGTACAGGGCATATACATCCTCCTGGCTGTGGACCTTGGCCGGGATCTCCTGGTAGTCTTGGAGATTCTGCTGGACCACATCCATGCTGGGGGTCAGCTCGTCCATCACCTGGCCAGGTATATTCAGGCTCTGATCTTCTCTAGATTCAAGTTTCTTCTTTCGATCAGAAGTTGCATGGACTATAAAGAAATAGAAGTGTAATTTATGATTATTAAATCTTAACATGTTTTCTTATTACTTGTATATAATTCATATAACATTACATAATATTACACATCACAGGGACAGTACAGTTATTGGGAAATGTCTTTATAGCTGCTTTAAATGTGACAAAAAAGCGGGTGAACTCTATAATGGGTCGTAACATGTGTCAGATTGGCCATATTATAAATCTCTTGTATAATTAGACTGTATATATTTGAATTTTGTGAACCTTCTGTGGTTCTAGGTATATACAGTCCTCATTCTGCAACAGTTGGATCCAGCAAATGAGGAGTTAAATTCTGGAGGAGTTAAACTATACAGTCCTCATACATAGGATACCTAGGATTTTGTTGCCTTTTACCTAGTAAGTTTCCCCTCCATTGTCTTTAGCAGGGGTCCATAAACTAAGGGAGTGGGGGGGAGTCCTTTCTAATGGCTTACTGTGGGGGGGGGGGGGCTATCTTATGAAATAGCTTACTGAAGGGACCCTATCTAAAGGAATACTGAAGAGGAGTTGCCTTATCTTATAGGGCCCCCTTAGTAATCCATTAGATAGGGCCCCCTCAGTAATCTATCTAATGGATAACTGTCTTATCTAATACATTGAAGTCAAGTAACTTGCCTAATTTCTATGCATCTCTCCCCTCTGAGACATTTCCTAATCTCAGGAACCGTGCACTCAAAATGGCAACCATCTTTGGCAGCCCTTATGTCTGTGATCAGACTTTTTCCAGAATGAAACATCTGAAATCTCGAAGCAGATCTAGACTTACTGATACACACTTACATCACTTGTTACGGCTAGAGGTGACAAATATGGAACTGGACATTGACCATCTCATTAGCCAAAAGCTGACCCAAAGTTCCCATTGAAATACAGATAAGTTTGTTGATTTAAATTTACTTCTTAATGAATTTAAGCTGAACTGTGATTGGTTGATATGGCTAATGAGATGGATGTTACATAGTTACATAGTTTATACGAAAAAATACATGTGTCCATCAAGTTTAACCAAGTAGGGGAAGGGATGCAAGGCTGTTGTGTGGGTATATAATGGTGTATAATATCCTACCTTTCTGGTCCTCCAGAACGATGCTGCCGGATCCTGTGGCATCACTGGAAGGAGTCTCCTTCTTTTTGGATTTCTTTCTCCTTCCCCCACATAAGATCAGTCTTTCCCAGGCTTTCTGAAGGCTCACTAAGAATCGTTGTGATCGGGTTTTCTTAGGTTTTCCCGCCTTTTCCTGGGGTTCTTCCATGTGTATGACTTTCTCCTCTCCTCCTTTTCTCTCCAAGTGCTTTGTCTTCGTCTTTGCTTTCGGCATGATGCGCTCTCACATATGTCACCTCTCACCTCCTGAATGTGAGTTCTGAGACCCTGAGCCACGCACCTGTATTTATACCCTATGGGCATTGTGATGTCATCGATTATGTCATCAGGTTCCGCCATTGTGATGTCACAACTCCTCACCCTGGCTTCTCATATGTGATGTCATCAGGTTCCGCATTGTGATGTCACAGCTTTAGCTCTCCAGCCGCCATGTTGTTCCATAATAACAAGAAGTCAAGTGACTGGATGAAGCCATTTTATAATTAAAGACATTGCAGTGTGATTAAAGGGATCTATATCTTGATTCAATCCTATTTTGATCTCACAATAAGCCCCATACATTGTATAAAGGAGTTGTACTGCACAGCGTATGTATACATCAGATGTTGTAGTGATATAAGATGTATGACCTCTCCTTACTACAGGCCTATCAGAGTAGATGAGGGCAGTGATGTGATGCCAAAGGCTCATATACATTGCCGTTTATTAGATGCAACGGCAACTGCAATGTATTTTTTGCACCTTAGACAAGGCCCCATTGATTTTAATAGGTGATATTGCTATCTAGGCCGTGAGGCAGCAACGCAAAACGTAGTATTTGTCATATTTTTTGACATTTTGCGACACAGTCTCTCCATAGAAGTCTATGGAAGCACAAAAAAATGGCCACATATGGTGTTGTCTACTGCCTGTGGCCAGGATATTTTGGTGGGTTGCTCAGGAGGCCTCTGTTTTTTTCTTGGGAATACGGCTTGCTTACAGCGGCATATGGTTTATATACGGAAGGCACATGGTGAAAGACGGCGCCAAAAACAGGACTGAAAGATGCATACAGTCATGTGCATAAGGCCTTAGTGAAAGTAAATACTCATATGTATTAGGAAAAATAAAATAAAATACAATGGGGCTCAATTACTAAGGGTCCGCGGACTGCACAAACGTTGGATATTCCGACGTTTACTGTTTTACGCTGCATTTAAAAGCAGATTGTGGTGCAAACAATTGGATTTTGGCGCAAACGCACCGACTTTCATGCGACAGAAATCGGGGGGTGGGCCAACGGACTATCCGATGGATTCGGACAACGTGTGGGATTTCACATTCAAAATATCAGGATATCGGGCGCACAATCATAGTGAATCGCAGCAACTCCGAATCCTCGTTGGACAACGCACCTCGGGGATCGCGATGGAACGGGTAAGTAAATGTAGTGACACATTGTCACTTGGAATGTTGTGTAGTATAGTAATAAACATGTACAGGCAGTCCCCGGGTTACATACAAGATAGGGTCTGTAGGTTTGTTCTTAAATTGAATTTGTATGTAAGTCGGAACTGTATATTTTATAATTGTAATCCCAGCCAGAACTTTTTTGGTCTCTGTGACAATTGGATTTTAAAAATGTTGGGTTGTCATTAGAACCAGGATTAACACTAAAGCTCAATTACAGACACCTGTGATAACTGTTATAGCTGTTTATTGTAGCCTAGGACTAAAGGACAATAAATTACCAATATCCAAAGGTCCGTTTGTAACTAGGGGTTGTATGTAAGTCGAGTGTTCTTAAGTAGGGGACTGCCTGTATATGTAATTTATGTATTGTAATCTTATACAAAGCCCTAAGTCCAGGGCAAAGTGCGGCCCTTGGCAACATTAAAAGTGGGACCCCAAAATAAAACTATTTTATGAACAGTCACAGTCAGTAAGAGGCTCCTTTAGCCCTGCACAAGAATAACCCTTTGTAGTTACACACAGTAGTAGAAGTATAAAGTAGATTATAAATACAGTACATAGATGATAAAAGATAGATATGAGAGATAGATACAGTGGAAGAGAGATAGAAGATTGATAGATGGACATATAATAGATAGGAGATAGATAGACACTTGCCCCATTTTCAAAATTGCATTAAAGAGTTTGTAAACATAGGCGCCTTCATGCAATTTTGGATCAAACTGTAACATTATATAAAAAATGCATAAAATTTTACCTTGATGGCAGAAAATGTGCTCCAAACCGAAAATATTTACCTAAATGTTATAGATGGGCATGTGTAGAGTTCGCAGATATCTCATAGTCAATTGTTCCCATAAATTAATCAGAATAATGTCACTACTGTCATGGTTGGTGAGGGGTGAACCATCTGAGAGTCTCTTTGGGAAGCGTCTGTGGACCCTCTGGACCACCGCGGGGGTTGGTATGAGACCCGCGGTGGCGGCCAAGGCAACAGATGCAGGAAACAGTCACAGCTTTAGATGACAGCAGGAACGCAAAGGAGCACTGGTAATACTGGTACAGAGTGAAGACACCGCTGGTCTGGAAGCTTGGAAGGCACAGCAGAAGCACAGGAAGGCAGGAGGTCACCACTTGGCTGGAACTCTGGACGGCACAGCAGGAGTACAGTTGTACGGGAATGGACCACAGGATACTGAGCACAGGATATGGACCACCGGACACGGTCCACAGGATATGGGCCACAGGACACGGAGCACAGGATGCAGACCACCGGACACGGACCAAAGGATATGAACCACAGGACACGGACCACTGGACATGGACCACAGGATGTGGACCACAGAACACGGACCACAGGATACGGAACACCGGACACGGACCACAGGATACGGACCACTGGACACGGACCACAGGATGCGGACCACCGGACACAGACCACGGAGGCGTCTGGAAACGCACAGGAAGCGGAACCTCGGGAAACACACAGGAACGGGACCTTAGGATACACACAGGAGGCTTTTATTTCAGTGGGAAGACTTGAAGATCCAGCCGAGAGTCAATGGAGCCGCCGGGTTATATAGGAAACCCGGAGGTGACCAGCGCCCATGGGAAGGGCGATCTCCTTATCAATTCCCCCCTTTTGAGTCTTGTTGGCCTGTAACTCCATCCTGAGCGACCTCCTCAAGCTCCAGGTACCCACAGGTAGGCTAAGCCCTTACCTGCTGGACTTGTTAACTCTTCACCAGATCCCCTGGAGGCCAGTCACTCAGGGGTTACAGGTCTGCATACTCAAATCACATCACTAGATACTCGCTGCAAAATAAAATAAAAGTTCTGGTTCAGTGGGATGTGCCTAAGGCCGAAGCAGACAGGATTTGCCAGCTTAAGGCTTTGGAATGCATCAATTGCCTCCTGACTAAGGGCAAATGGGGAAGAGGCAATTCAGTCAGAAAAGGGCAACATCAGGCTGGGGGCAGCAGACCTTATCCTAGGCCTGCAGGAGCTGGTCAGTCCTAGAAACATGTGTAGAGGCTTAGGACCTCAGGGCAGGGGCACATTCTGGACTGCCAGCTTTCTTTCCTCTGTCGGCCTGTGCCTGGGAAGCAGTGGCCTAGGAAGACCACCTTCTCCTGGCAGCACTAGAGTTTGTCTCTGGAGAACATCCAGTAAGGAGCTGTCTGACAGTCTACTCCCTATAGGACCGTGTAGTATGGAGTACTGGCTGTGGGAGTTTTACCCCCCTTGTGGGAATCTGCATGAGGTATACTGGAATACTGAACAGGTACTGGCAATCTTCATGTAGGGGCACAGCGAGGAAAACATTTGCCAAATCAATAACAGTGAATAATATGTCACTCTCTGGGACTGCTGCCAGTTTGGGCTAGTGACCACTGGGCTTCAGTACACTCATTGGCAGCTTGAAGGTCTTAGACCATCCTACATGTATCCGGCTGTTCTTTCCGGGTCTTTTCCTTGACTGGGAATGGGTTAAAATCATCATCAGGCTAGCAGGGGAGGAGTCTCACATCAGTTATTGTGCGTGCTGACGTCCACCCCCCCTATTAGAATGTGGCCAGTTACTTTAATAATGTCTCCTCCCCGTAACGCCCACTTGGGTCGGGCTGTCAGTGGACCGCAACTTTCTCTCAGTCTCACTTTGGCGTGGTCTGTGAAACTAGTCTCTGTTCTTCCTGGCTTTCTGTCACAAGTCTGGCAGAGATGTCTCTAGTCTGCAAACACCTTTGGTAACAACTCGTTTCAAAACAGATGTACACTACACTGTCAAGTCATCCCCCATGTGTCCTAAAGCTGTACCTAGTTCCCGTGACACACAGAACTCTCTTAACCATCTCGAGCTCAGTGTTCTGTGCTTTCTATAAAATTCTGGCCAGACTCCAACGTCTCAATATGGAGAAATTCTGTGTTATCTACTCTTGAAAGTCGCTGTCTGTTCTGTTCATAACACAGACACAGAATTCCAATCCAAGCTGCGCAGATGCCTGTCTGCCCCATGGTCTGACCAACGTTAACTTTACAAACTCAAGAAAGCAGGTCCTAAAAACATTGCAACACTTTTTAATAGTAATTTTTTTTGCAATTGTCAGGATTAGGAATAAGTTTTAACTAGACCATACCCAAACAAACAGTGTCACACATCCTAGAATAATCCGAACAGAGAACTGAAATAAGATGAAATCATCTCAGCCGGCATTTATCTCAGACATCTGTCCAGGCCCTTCAAGGGTGCTCATCTGCTAAACTATTATCCTCAACCTGCCTTTATGGCTGCCAACAGAGTAGAGTCATAGGCAATTAACTTTCAGGGACTTGAAGGTAATATAACTGTCTTAAGATGGCCGCCACTCAAGGATGGTAGGGCGTGTCATCTTCTCTAACCACCAGACACGGGGGTGGAGTCTAAGAGAGTGCTGGTCTGCATTCCAGATGACTCCATCTTTATTAATTTTTTTTTCTTTTCCTTCAGGTTCTTTCCACATCAAAAACTTTGAAATGTCCCTTATTGCCCATCTCTTTCTTTAATGGGCACTCTCTAGGATTCCTGTCACTCTGTCCTGGTCCGTCCGTAGTCACTGGTCTAAGTCTCCAGTAATCAACCCCATCCACTTTCCTTTCCTTTGTAACACTATGTCAGTTGCCTTTTCAGGTCTGCAGTGTCCATCTATCTTACTTTGATCAATACCCATTTTGTGATCTGTGGAATACCTGTTTTTATTCGAGGGCTCCGTAAATACAGCTCCAGACTACCCTGCTTCCTATCAGTAAGTACAAATTAGAGACCTTCACACAGGAGTTAACTCTGAACTGTAAAATCTCCATCAGTGTCCCTGAGTCTCTACTGTCCCTTACCGCATCAAGGGGCCGATCCAATCCCGAAGGAAAAATATGTAAACTTGGCCAGAGTTTGTCTCTGCAAACTTCCAGATTCTATCAGCGCTTATATGAACAAAAATCTCAACACCATCACAAACTAACTGAACTACATCAACAATCCACAAGAGGACACTGCAGACCTTTTTCTACAACATATATGGTCACTGTCAGTCACCTTACAAGTGATTCTTTGCCACAATTATAATGACCATACTGTTATATATGGACATTTAAAGACAAAGTACATAATGTCACACAAAGAGATGATCTTACCCAATCTTTTCAGCCAGTGAAACAGAAGTAACAGTCAAGGTAGACAATAAAATAGACTTACCCCAAACGCTCATTGTCAGTTCTGGTCACTGTCCGCCTGGACTCTTGCGGAGGTCACCTAGATGGTCAGATGTCCATAATAGTATGGCCACCCAAGGGACGCCAATTCTCAGAGAATTTTATCTGGGGCTCAAACTCCCCTCCTCATTCTAAAGGTGACTTTCAAATGATATGAGTCTTTGTATTCCAGCTTTGGAATGGAGTAACACAGGAAAGACACACTGTCCTGTCTGAAGATTAGCTCAAGACTGCTTTATTCTTTTGGCACTGAAACTCTTATATGGAAAGTCATAAAACACTCTGCAAGGGCCTGCAAGTACACAAGCGGGCAATACTTTTGGGTGGTTTGACCCTGGAAATGCAACACTATTGGATGTAAACACACAAAGGAATGTAGAACCATTGGCTGTCTTCATATAAACAAAATGCCCAGGTGTTCACCTGGATACCTTCCCCTAGGTGGTGCTAGCGAGCACTAAGACTTTATGTGCTTTGCTTAGGGATGAACCCCACCCAAACTTTCGTTTTCACTACACAAAGTCATGTAAAATGAATACTGAGTCTTTAAAATGTCTGACAGTATGTAAGATGGCATCCAAGACCAGTGTGATATCCTCAACACTGTGGATGAGGCCTCTATTCCCTGGTACCAAGCACTGGGCGGTGCTCAATCAGCCACTTAGGTACCTAGGGATCCAGCTACCCCAAGGCATGGAGATGTTGCACTGCCAACACTAGCCTACTTCATCATTGCCCAGCCCTGGCACTAGGAACACCTAGGATCTATAAAGCTTAGATGCTTGTTGTTTAACACCTTAGATATTGCTGTCACACAAGATAGTGCAGAGAGGGTGACTTCCCTCTGCCAGCCATCAACACCCCGCAGTATCGATGGGGTGCTTTCGACATCATAGGCATGCTGGGGCTCCCTAATATTAGGGACCCCTGGACTGCCTTTAGTATATTTATACAAACCTCCCAACTTTTCCAGATGAGAAAGTGGTACAAGGCCGCGGCAATTTCCTCCTGTAGCCACACCCTAACCACGCCCCAAAATCTGCTGAGGCCGCACTCTTGCACAGCACCACAGGACTCAGATGTGAGTACTAAGCATCTACCATCAGTGATTCTAATGGTAGATGTACTTTAACCCCATGGCGCACCATGAAGTTCCCCAACGTCCTGGTGCGGCAGCAGCTGTATGAAGTGGGCTCACAAGCTGAGCCCTCTTCATACACACTTGTTGTTTGCTGCATAATGCAGCAAACACCCACGATCGGTGCTGTGTGTTAACCATTACATGCCATTGGCAAAGCCACTGGCGGCATGTGATATCATCAGAGAGTGATAATAAGTTGCCATTACAGCCTGTGGTCTTCAGAAGGTGCAGGAAGTGGAAGTAAAAAAAAAACATATATGTTTTTAACCCCTTAAGGACGCAGCCATTTTGTAGCTTAAGGCTCAGTCCCATTTTTTGGATTCTGACTTGTGTCGCTTTATATGGTTATAACTTTTGAACACTGTTACTTATCAAAGTGATTCTGAGAATGTTTTTTTCCCCACATGTTGTGTTTCATTTTATTGGTAAATGTTGGATGATAAGTTTTGTGTTTATTTACAAAAAAAAGAAAAAAGGGTGAATTTTTTGAAAAATTTGCCATTTTTGATACTCAAAATCACCACGTTTTCAGGCAGATAGATTTACCACCTAAATAAATTGCTAAATTTTCCATATGTCTACTTTACATTTTCATAATTTTTGAAATGTCTGAATAATTTTTTTTCTATGTCACGCGACTTACAAATCGAATATCGATTTTCCGTATTTTCAGAATTGACCATTTTGGGGATAAATACCGTTTTGAATGAAATTTTAACTTTTAACATCAAAACCCCTATATAACCAACCCATTTTCAAATCTGCACCCCTCAAACTATCTGAAACAGCTTTTAGGAAGAATGTTAACCCCTCAAGATCTTCATAGTAATTGAATCAAAATGGAGGTGAAATTTAGAATGGTCAAATTGTGTCGGTTATACGTTCATTTAGCCCTAAAATTTACACATTTCCAAAAGATAAAAAGAGAAAACCCAACATAACCAAGTACAGAGTGGCGCACAGCGAGGCGCAGAAGGGAATAAGCGCCCTGCAGCTGACAGGATTTTAGGTTCCTCATTGGCCCCTTTTGAAGACTATAAAATTTTAGCTTTTTCGTTATCGGGGCCATGTGATGGCATTTTTTTTTGCAGGATGAGATGCTTTTTCCATTGTTACCATTTTGGGGTTGGTATCACCTATTGTTGAAAATTAGGAACTGGTTTTTGAGGGCAGGAGTAGAAAAGCATTAATTCTGTACTGGATTTTTATTTTTTCGTGTTCGCCTTTTAGCCTAATAATCATGTTATCTTTATTCTATGGGACGATACGATTACGGGGATACCATACATGAATATATTTTCTTACGTTTTACTAAATTTGTCAAATAAAACCCTAATGTGGGGAAAAATATATCATTTTTGCATTGCCGTCTTCCAAGTGGCATAACATTGTTACTTTTTTGGCTACGGAGCTGGTTGATGGCTTGTTTTTTTGCGGGACATGTTGTTCTTTGCACCGTATCATTCTGGAGTACATATGTTTTTTTGATCACTTTTTATTGCATTTTTTGTAAGATTGAATGGGTAAAAAGGATAAGTTTCGGTGGGTTTTTAACCCCTTCCCGCCGCGGCCCTTTTTCGATTTTGCGTTTTCATTTTTCACTCCCCACATTCAAAAATCTGTAACTTTTTTATTTTTCCATGTACAAAGCTGTGTGATGGCTTATTTTCTGCGTAACAAATTACACTTCAAAAGGGTGGTATTTAATATTTCATGCTGTGTACCGGGAAGCGGGAAAAAAATTCCAAATGCAGTGAAATTGGTAAAAAAACGCATTTGTGCCGTATTCTTGTGGGCTTGGATTTTACGGATTTCACTGTGCACCCCAAATGACATGTCTACTTTATTCTTTGGGTCGGTACGATTACGGGTGTGAAGGAAACCGCAACGTTCCGGACCCCTGAAGGGTACGTAAGGTCACTCAGTTATCCTTTTACAGACACTCCCAGAACGCACGGGCTCTGAGAGGCGCAGGAAGTGATTTAAAGTTGTCCACACAACTTCCGGATATGGCACAACCCTAAATCAAATCCCTGAATGGCTATAAGATCCCTCTCACTAGCCGCAGTGAGACAGAATATTATCAGCCTTATGCTGCCACCAGTTCTCCTTTAATATAAGCCCGGTCCGTAACGGGATTATATAGGGTGAGGAACCAACCCGGTAGCATGTATATAAGCGAGAAACCCGGACGTAAGATTCGTGATCGAGATAAAAGAGCAACACAGATTAGATTTTATATTTAATTGCCTTAAGGGCACACTAGACAATACAGTACACACAATAGATATATACAGTAAACAGAGTACAAATTACACGGGCAGCACCACAAGTCTAAGCAGCTTGGTTAGTTAGTTAGTTACCTTTGTGTGTGGCCTAATGGGGATGGATAGTCCGCACTTTTAGATCCTCCCTGCGCTTAGTTGATGTTAGTTTCCCCCAGGGCAAAGACACCGGCCCCTTCAAGGGCGCCCGATTATATCAGGTGTGGACACACCTCTGCCCATCCTAAGGGGGGTCAATGGTCCCTCCTACCTGATATTACATCCAGAGCCCTGGAGAAGCCACAGCTACCCCATGGGAAGGTCCTGGGGTCATGGTTCTGGTATCATTGGATCCGGGTGAATCCCAGGATCGCATTGATACCAAACCTGACCCATTTGCTATGGTCCTATCCAGAGATATTGATATCTCTGGATCTGAGTATCCTAGAGCAATGAACAATGGGTTGTTATGATTTATGGAGAATAACTGATCCAAAAATGTATTTGGTGTTCTGGTGAGACGGACCATAACTTCATAACTGTCTCTATACAACCTGGTGATGTGAAAGTTTTAATGGCTCTTTGTTTGCGACTGGGGAGGCGAGGGGGGGTGAGGCCTGCAGTCGGTTTGTCTGTATAGGTCTTTGAAGCCCAGCCACATGCTGGTTTTGTCAACAAACTGGCTCAATTAGGTTAATTTATGGTGGTGAATTACCAGCAGGCCTCCCCTCCCCCTGGTCACCCTGGTCACATCATCACACCTCCCTCCTTTGGTCCGTCCGGAGCTGCTGGCAAGCCTCTACATCTGCAATGGGTTCCTCTGCCCAAACTGGACAGGGTACCATTGCATGTGGGTCACTGGGCCATACCTCTGGTGTACCCTGCTGAATTGTCCTCTGGTACAGTCGCCCTTGGTCCCAGGCCCGCTTGGGGTCGGAGTCCAAGGGAGACTCTACCACCTGCTTCTCCTTAATTTTCAGGCAAGCGTCAGCGTCTAACGCTGCCGGAAACTCCTGGCTGGACGTGGCAAGAAGTGGTGCAACTGCCCCATCTTCTGCTGGCTTCCCAGGATCGATCTCCTGGCCTCTGTCTGACTTGGCAGCCAATTGGTCGGAAGGGAGGAAGGCAGTGGACCCCCAGAGGGCCTCGAAGCTACGCCTGCACGTCACCGCGGCGATGGTCGCCGTGAACGCAGGTAGTGTCTGCTTCCTCTCAGCTTCCAACCCAGTCTCCAAGGCAGACAGACTGACCTGGTGCTGTGACATTCCAGTTGGGGATGGGCCATGTAGCGAGTCCTTGCCGTGAAGACCTACCTCTACCGGCACTTTCCCGTCCTCGCTGACAGGCCCTCCCTCTGAGACCACTGACTCGACGTGGTGAGAGTAGAAGAAACCCCCACGCCTTCTGCCAGTTCCTCCGGATCTGTCTCCTGGCCTCCATCTGACCTGGCAGCCACTTGATCAGAAGGGAGGAAGTCGGCGAGCCCCCGAGGGGCTTCAACGCTCCAGCTGCGCGGCCCAGCGGCGATGGTCGCTGTGACCGCAGGTAGCGTCCGATTCCTCACTGCCTCTGACCCAGTCGCCAGGGCAGACAGGTGGGCCCTGTCCTGAGACAGTTCAGTTGGGGATGGGCCATGTAGCGAGTCCTTGCCGTGAATACCTACCTCTACCGGCACTTTCCCGTCCTCGCTGACAGGCCCTCCCTCCTGAGACCACTGACTCGACGTGGTGAGAGTAGAAGAAACCCCCACGCCTTCTGCCAGTTCCTCCGGATCTGTCTCCTGGCCTCCATCTGACCTGGCAGCCACTTGATCAGAAGGGAGGAAGTCGGCGAGCCCCCGAGGGGCTTCAACGCTCCAGCTGCGCGGCCCAGCGGCGATGGTCGCTGTGACCGCAGGTAGCGTCCGATTCCTCACTGCCTCTGACCCAGTCGCCAGGGCAGACAGGTGGGCCCTGTCCTGAGACAGTTCAGTTGGGGATGGGCCATGTAGCGAGTCCTTGCCGTGAATACCTACCTCTCCCGGCACTTTCCCGTCCTCGCTGACAGGCCCTCCTTCCTGAGACCACTGACTCGACGTGGTGAGAGTAGAAGAAACCCCCACGTCTTCTGCCAGTTCCCCCGGATCTGTCTCCTGGCCTCCATCTGACCTGGCAGCCACTTGATCAGAAGGGAGGAAGTCTGCGAGCCCCCGAGGGGCTACAACGCTACAACCGCATGTCCCAGCAGCGATGGTTGCTGTGACCGCAGGTAGTGTCCACTTCCTCTCCACCTCTGACCCAGTCGCCAAGGCAGACGGACCGGCCCGGTCCTGAGACAGTCCGGTTGGGGATAAGCTCTGCACAGAGTCCTTACCTGGGCACTTCACTAGTCCCGGTATTTTCCCGTCCTCCCCTGCAAGCTTTTCCCCCCGCAGCTGTTAGCCCCCTGTCTCTCCCTACTCTAGGAGTGTCAGAGGACAACAGGTATCCAGAGAATGACAGGCCACTCCCCATAGTAGCCTGACCCTCTGCTTGGATGGTCCCCTCCCCCAAGGGCAAAGTGGGACCCATGACTCTACCCACCCCCACATTCCTGGCAGTAGGTAGGTCACACACATCAGTATTATCATTGACAATATCAACATCAGAGTCATAACAATCAATCTCAACAGTTACAGCGGCCGGCTGCATATTGCTGTCTGAGCGATCAGTCCCTGATGATTCTGGGGTCACATACTGTGACACTAGTCGGCCCAAGTCTGTTCCCAGCAGAACACTCACAGGAAGGTCAGGTGACACGCCCACCTCCCTCATGCCCCTCCCCGCACCCCAGTCCAAATACACCTTGGCGATGGGCAGTGCCGGTTCTGTTCCTCCAATTCCGGAAACAGTGAGGGTTTTCCCGGGTATCAAATCCTGTGGTGACACCAGTTCAGGCCGTTCGAGGGTCAACCCAGCACCAGTGTCTCTCAGTCCCATGGCCCTAGCCTGGCCTATGGTGACGGGCTGCAAATTATCAGGGGACCTCCCACCACCCCCACCCACAAACAAAACAGGAGATGGTGTCAGGGACGGTCCTGGGCCTCTCTGGCGCTGTGGACACATGGCCTTGAAGTGTCCTGGTTGTCTGCAGAAATGACACAGATGGTTTTCGCCCACTGATGTGAAGAGGGGAGCATGGGCAGGTTCCCCCTTGGGTGCAGGGGCAGGGGTAAGAGGGATGGTGTTCGTCTTACCCCCTCTCCAGCCAGCAGGTCTCCTGGTCTCCAGGGTCCGGTTGTTGCTGTATTCATCTGCCAGGCCAGCTGTTTCCAAAGCATCTTTGGGTTTCCGGTCACGAAGGTGCTGCTGTAATTCCTCCGGGCAATTCCACAAAAACTGCTCGATGGCGATTAGCTGCTTCAGCTGCTGGAAGGTGGTAAGTCCCAGTCCTGAGGTCCACTGGTCCACTGCTCGGAGAAGAGCCCTCATGTGATCAGTCCAGCTGTCAGCAGACCCCCGCTGCAAACTCCGGAGCTTCTTCCGGTAAGTCTCAGGGGTCAGGTTGTACTGACGGACCAGAGCCTGCTTGATATCATCATAGGTCAGGGTGGTCTCACTGGACAAATAGCCAAATATCTCAAGGGCCTTCCCTCTGAGACGAGGGGTAAGGTACCGAACCCATTGGTCCACAGGCACATGGTACTGTTGGCAAGTTTTTTCAAAAGCCAGCAAAAAAGTGTCCAAGTCAGTACCTTTATCCAAAAGGGGAAAGTCCTCAGTCCGCAGCTTTGGGACATGGCTCTCTGGCAACACTGGACTAGCAGGAGCAGACTGTTGTAGCTGGAGCATCTGCAGCTGGTGTTCACGCTCCCGTTGCCTTTCTGCAGCTTGTGCTCGCTCTCGTCGCTCTGTAGCCTCTACTTGCTCTCGCCGCTCTGCAGCAGCCATGAGGGTCTCGTATGCAGCATGGTTCCCCGCCTGTAAACTGGACAAGGCAGCTTGCAAGATGGCCGCCGAGCCCATCAGACCATGTGGGTGGGCGGTCCAATGTGGGACTGACCACTGGCGACTGGCTCCTTGGGGAGTCTGGGCAGAGCTCCCCCTCGCCTTGAACAATAGCGCCCCCCACCTCCTCCTGGTCCAACTGCGGTACTGCATCGTCCTCTGTAATGTCCACAGCACTGGCAGCATTCTTCCTGCCTTTGTTCCTACCGGCCATTATCACAGCTGTTGGTAACTAACAAAGAACTGCAACTTGATGTACCTCACACCTTACTGTAATTGCACTCTGCTTGTGTCTAGTGCTGAATTGGTCTTAAGATCCCAACACAAACGCTGCTGTTGGCAATCTTTAGTATTTGAGAGTATGGATTACACAATCAAACACTATTATCTCGATTATCCCACCGCTGCCACCAATGTGAAGGAAACCACAACGTTCCGGACCCCTGAAGGGTACGTAAGGTCACTCAGTTATCCTTTTACAGACACTCCCAGAACGCACGGGCTCTGAGAGGCGCAGGAAGTGATTTAAAGTTGTCCACACAACTTCCGGATATGGCACAACCCTAAATCAAATCCCTGAATGGCTATAAGATCCCTCTCACTAGCCGCAGTGAGACAGAATATTATCAGCCTTATGCTGCCACCAGTTCTCCTTTAATATAAGCCCGGTCCGTAACGGGATTATATAGGGTGAGGAACCAACCCGGTAGCATGTATATAAGCGAGAAACCCGGACGTAAGATTCGTGATCGAGATAAAAGAGCAACACAGATTAGATTTTATATTTAATTGCCTTAAGGGCACACTAGACAATACAGTACACACAATAGATATATACAGTAAACAGAGTACAAATTACACGGGCAGCACCACAAGTCTAAGCAGCTTGGTTAGTTAGTTAGTTACCTTTGTGTGTGGCCTAATGGGGATGGATAGTCCACACTTTTAGATCCTCCCTGCGCTTAGTTGATGTTAGTTTCCCCCAGGGCAAAGACACCGGCCCCTTCAAGGGCGCCCGATTATATCAGGTGTGGACACACCTCTGCCCATCCTAAGGGGGGTCAATGGTCCCTCCTACCTGATATTACATCCAGAGCCCTGGAGAAGCCACAGCTACCCCATGGGAAGGTCCTGGGGTCATGGTTCTGGTATCATTGGATCCGGGTGAATCCCAGGATCGCATTGATACCAAACCTGACCCATTTGCTATGGTCCTATCCAGAGATATTGATATCTCTGGATCTGAGTATCCTAGAGCAATGAACAATGGGTTGTTATGATTTATGGAGAATAACTGATCCAAAAATGTATTTGGTGTTCTGGTGAGACGGACCATAACTTCATAACTGTCTCTATACAACCTGGTGATGTGAAAGTTTTAATGGCTCTTTGTTTGCGACTGGGGAGGCGAGGGGGGGTGAGGCCTGCAGTCGGTTTGTCTGTATAGGTCTTTGAAGCCCAGCCACATGCTGGTTTTGTCAACAAACTGGCTCAATTAGGTTAATTTATGGTGGTGAATTACCAGCAGGCCTCCCCTCCCCCTGGTCACCCTGGTCACATCATCACAACGGGCATACCAAATTTGTATAGGTTTTATAATGTTTTCATACATTTAAAAAAATTAAAACCTCCTGTACCAAATTTTTTGGGGGAATTTTGCCATCTTCTGGGGCTAATAACTTTTTCATACTTTGGTGTATGGATCTGTGGGTGGTGTCGTTTTTTTTGAGGATTTTGATGACGTTTACAATGTTATCATTTTCAGGACTGTACGACATTTTGATCACTTTTTATAGAATTTAAAAAAAAAATTTAAATGGCAAAAAAGTGCCTTTTTCGACTTTGGGCGCGATTTTCAGTTACGGGGTTAAACGCAGTGATAAACCGTTATCATATTTTGATAGATCGGGCATTTTCGGACGCGGAAATACCTAATGTGTTTATGATTTTTACTGTTTATTTATATTTATATCAATTCTAGGGAAAGGGGGGTGATTTGAATTTTTAGGTTTTTTTATTATAATTTTTTTATTTTAACTTTTTTTTTATTTTTACTATTTTTCAGACTCCCTAGGGTACTTTAACCCTAGGTTGTCTGATCGATCCTATCATATACTGCCATACTACAGTATGGCAGTATATGGGGATTTTACTACTCATACATTACCATGTACTGACACATGGTAACGAATGGGTTAACCCGAAGTAGCTTCGGGTCTTCGTGTGACCCGAAGTTACCATGGCGACGGATCGCCGCTCCCCGATGACGTCACGGGGAGCGACGATCCACGGAAAGATGGCGGCGCATGCGCGCCCGCCGTCTTTTTGAAGCTGCCGGCACCTTTGCCGGTGGCGATCAGCGGTAAAACACCCGGCATCGATCGCGGCTGTTACCGGTAAGCCTTTGCTGCAATATGCAGCAAAGACTTACCGGCTATGGAGAGGGCTCGGCCCGCAAGCCCTCTCCATGTACCGGGACCCGACATGTGACGTACTATTACGTCACATGTCGGTAAGGGGTTAACAGTTTTTATTTTAACAGCATTCATCGTGCAGGTTCAATAATGATTTACTTTGATTCTACGGATTGTTGCAGACACGGTGATACTATATGTGGGGTTTTTGTTATGATTTAGACTTTGTTTGGGTTATATGTCTCTTTATATGTTATGGGGCTTATGAGCATTTTTATTGATTTATTTCTACATTTTTTATTGAATAACATTTTTAAATTTTTCACTTTTTCCACCATGGGACATGAACCAGCAGTCATCTGATTGCTTGTTCATGGTAATACTAAGCAATACTAATGTATTGCAGGGTATTAGCAGTGTCCGCCTATGCACAGTGTTAGCCTCTGCCCACTCCGACTGCGTGTGTTACACTGGGGTGTTGGCTATATGTTAAAGCAGGCACCCCATGTTGGCCGATGGCGGTTTGGTTCCGATCCAGAGCCGAGCATCATCATCTGCAGTGGATATATGCGCCGCAGAGCGGGAAGAGGTTAAAGTGTATAAATGGATGCAAATGGATGTGACGTATGCGACAGATAAACATAGATGGATAACACAAAATGCATCCGTTTTTCGTCAATTTTTAAATATATACATTTCAGCATACTTCAGGCGAAAAAACGTGATGTGAACCCAGCATGAACATTTTTCATCTCAGACATGTTGTACTACCTGCATTCATGATCCACTAGAGGACAGACTTTACACATGGCAAAGAAAATGCTTTGCATCCCTCTGCATACCAAGCCACAGGCTAAGTGTCTTCCCTGGACTGATGGGACCCAGAAAAGCCTAAATGTGCTAAATAGAAATTAATTTATACCATGCTCTAAAAACCCTGAGAGCTTAGAATCATCTGTGGGCTCACATACAAGACCACATGCTGGTGCGATCCTGGAAATGACATCTGCAACGTCCCTGCCAATGCGCATGGCAGGGGAGTAGTTGCGAATAAGCCCCTTTGGCCATCCAGTACATATAGAGGTAATTGTGCAGCGGTAGATACTGCCTGGATAGGCAAGGGTTAAAATGTATTTAATGTGATCATCCAATTACATGTTCTGATATCTGACAATGTTAACTGGAGTGTGACTGGAGAGTGGACCACCACCTGACCAGGAGGTGTAACAAAACCCCTAATCAGGAAAGTTCCAGGAGTCAGATGAGAGCAGACAGCTCTTAAGATCCAGCTTCTGACAGAGAAGCATCACATGCTCTGCACACAGGCCTCCTAGGCCTCAGCAACTACATACAGAGTGACACAGGATAAACAGGACCAAGCTGCAGCTTCCAGCATTGGACACAGCTACATCCTAGCCTGCCCCTGCATCCAGGCTGCTGACACAACTCCTAAGGTTCCTTCTCCAAGATCATTCCAGTACTGCCTTTGTACAGAGTCGTTTGGCTTGTTGTTGCCGTTGGTTCGAATAAAGAACTGTAAGTTACTTTTATGCAGAACATTGCCTCCGTCTGGTCCCTGCTACGACTGTATCACCATCAAGGGCGCCCATCCTGCGGCTGCTCCTGTTCCAGTTCCGGCACCTTCCACACCACCTGCAAGGCCAGAGCCTACTCCGGAGAGACAGCCTGCAGCACCGACACCCCCGTTGCCTCGGGGCCGAGGTGAGGCCCTCCGCCGGCATCTTCGAGACGCTGTCTCAGAACAGCCACGTCGGGAAAAGGAGGCCCAGCGGTTCATGGCAGGCCGATCCAAGAAAGGCACTTGGGTCAAGCTCCGGCTTCGCCATCCAGGACTACACTGGACGGGAGGTCTTCATTCCCCGCTGGTCCGTCAACAGGCCTGATCTGCCGGAGCGGCTTCACAACTTGAAACCAGGAGAGTACATTGAATTCTCCCTGCAGGAAGGACTCCGTGGACCCTGGGCGGTTGGTGTCATCCGGATCCCGGATCCAGAGGATGACCGCTACCAGTCCTGTGAGGATCTCTTCGAGGATGATGAGTGGCCAGAGTCTCCGACTTCTTCCACTTCACTTGCGGTGAGTCCCTAGGCTGTGACCCATGTAAATGCCCCTTCTACTGTCATCATCAGCACGGGCCCCATTGCCATCCATGGGCCAGGCATGGTCCAGGGGAACACTCCAGCCGCCTCTACTGTGGGGAGTGCAGCTGGATCCCTAGGGTCCTCCGTGGCGAAGGATGGCCCGGCTGATGAGCCTTATCCGGAGGCTGCAACGAGAGCATCAACTCAATCCGCCACCTACCAGTGGGGTGATGACCCAGCCCCGGAAGAGTTGGAGCTGGAGGAAGCCGTGCCCCCTGGAAAGTTCCAGAAGTCAGATGAGAGCAGACAGCTCTTAATGTCCAGCTTCTGAAAGAGAAGCATCACACGCTCTGCACACAGTCCTCCTAGGCCTCAGCAACTAGAGTGACACAGGACACAGGACCAAGCTGCAGCTTCCAGCATTGGACACAGTTACATCCCAGCCTGCCCCTGCATCCAGGCTGGTGACAGAACTCCTGAGGTTCCTTCTCCAAGATCACTCCAATACTGCCTTTGTACAGAGTTGTTTGGCTTGTTGTTGCCGTTGGTTCGAATAAAGAACTGTAAGTTACTTTTATGCACAAAATTGCCTCCGTCTGGTCCCTGCTACAACTGTATCACCATCAAGGGCTGCCCCAGGGAGAACCAGTACCACAGCCTCTCCCTCATCTAATTTCTTGCACACACCACCCGCTGGAGACCTGCCAGGCTGTGGGACAGCCCTCCGGACCCCATACCAAGCACCGTGACACTAGCGCGCCTAGTCTGCAAGCACCAGCCACTCCGTTATTCTGTGCCCCGGCTACCTCCAGGCCCCAAGAAAAGGCTAGGCCCAGGTGGGGGATGTTGCACATCAAGAAGTGATACATATCCCAGCAGAAATATTCTGTGACTGGGTCCAAAAACTGCTACGTGCCATTTAGGAAACTGGGGCCTTTTTGTGTGGTTAAAGGCCATTTGAACCTCTCAAGCATCAAAGCAAGAGCAAGAATTAATAAAACCTACCGACATTTGAATCCCACCAAAATGACAAACAGTTTCTTTATATTAATGATATTAAATGAAAACAGCACCATGTGATGTAATATTAGACAAATGTAGAGATTTTTTTAATGATGAGCCTATCAATATGTCTTTTTAATGTGGGAGGAAACCGGAGTACCCGGGGAAAACCCACGCGAACACGGGGAGAACATACAAACTCCATGCAGTTGATGCCCTTGGTAATATTTGGACTCTGCAAGACAACAGTGCTAGTCACTGAGCCTCCGTGTTGCCCATGATGGTGGCAGCAGATCATCTTGCTGCGAAAAGTCCAGTTAATGTGTCAAGTCCAGTGGGTGCAGAAGGAAATCCACTTGTTAAGTGAATACATCTTACTGCGGAAAATCCAGTGGTTGAGTCGAATCCGGTGGGTGCAGAAGGAAATCCACTTCAAGAGTGAATACGTCTTACTGCAGTCAAGTCCGGTGGGTGCAGAAGGAAATCCACTTCAAGAGTGAATACGTCTTACTGCAGTCAAGTCCGGTGGGTGCAGAAGGAAATACACTTCAAGAGTGAATACGTCTTCTGCTGGAAAATCCGGTGGGTTTGTCATATCCAAGTCCTTGGAGATAGCTGCCCGTCCTCTGGTGATTGTGGGGACATGGCTTTAGTAGAAGGAGATGAAGTCACACAGGAGATCACAGTCTGGCATGGAGAAGGTGGATGCATCAGAATTCCCTAATAACACAAAAGAGAAATAATCATCATTATATTATATCACTATCCTGAATAACAAGTGATTTATACCCCCTGATATTTATAGTATTCACTAACTTTGTGGGCATCTCCCTAGACATGTAACCCTGACGAGCAGTATTTGCATACTGCATCTACATCTCCTACTCACATGTTGTGCTGGGTTCTCCATGTGATGAGCCTACAGATTACATGGATCTGCTGAGGTTATGGAGGGGAGCGCAGGTGTTTTTTAATTTCACAGTAAGGACAGGATGGCCACAGAGAGGTCAAATGTCTTCTATATTCTGGTTGATGTGAGGACTTTCCTTGGCCTTTGGTGCTGATGTTCTTCTAGAGGTGAGCATCTCATCCAGCAGTATTGTCTTGCTGTTACTTTCTACATGGCCATTATGATAATAGATTGGCCACTCAGTCTGTGGTCTGTACCATGTCGTTGGGATAATAGGTGTCAGACCATGCAGGACATACAAAGCTGAAGTCAATTAGCTGTTCAGCCTCGATGCTCATCTTGTAATCCAGGCAGCGGCCTTCTGGCAGGTTTAGGTCCTCAGGAGCTGCCAGCAGTATACGTGGGGGAACTGCCGTCCTGTTCTCCACATCAATCCAATTTATTCTAGAGAAGAATGGATGATTCCTGATGTTTTCTTTAACTCCAAGCCGATTTTGTGGATCTTTACACAGAAGTCCTTTGATAAACTTTACAGTCTCATCGTTGAGGATCCTTGGGTAGTAAGGATTCTTGTTGATGACTGCAAGCTTAATTTCTGCCCTTGATGTCCCACTAAATGGGTATATTCCAGTTGTCATGTGGTATAAAGTAACTCCCAGAGCAAAGAAGTCCACCTCTGGTCCATAGTCCATGCAATTGACCATTTCCGGGGCAGCAAACCCTGGTGTGCCCTTGCATTGTTGTGAGGTTTTGTCATGCACATTAGTCAATGCCAGGCCAAAGTCGGTGATTTTGATGTGGCCCTCTGTGGTCACCAGAATGTTTGGAGCCTTCAGGTCTCTGTGAATTATGGCTTTTCTATGGAGAAACTGTAGACCGCAGATGACTTCTGCTGTGATGAATCTGGATGTGGAAATATCCAGGAGAGTTTTCTTGAAGAGGATATCTTCAAGGCTTCCCTTGGTGGCCAGTTCCATCACATAGTAGACTTGGTTGTCAGTCTGGAAGGCAGCCAGGCCATGGATCAGAAAAGGGTTCTCATGGGATAGGCGCAGGATGTCGCGCTCTGCCATGCTGTACTTACGCTTGGTGTACAAGAACTTATTGACCACTTTGATGGCAACATGTTCTTTCCTGATGTGATCTGTTGCCAACAGAACTTTTCCAAATGCTCCTTCTCCAAGTAGTTTGTGGAGGGTGAAGCATTTCAGATCAAGTGGTACCGTGACAGTCTCCTTCTGAGTAGATGTGGCTGGCGCCTCTTCCAGACAGACATAGTCACCTCTCGCATCGTGGCAACTGCTGGGACTTTGTGACGGTTTTGGTGTCACGCCCTTTCTGTCCTCTGCTCCATGCTTCTCGCTGCCCTGCTCCATATGCTGTATGCACCCGTCCTGATAGCTCAAGTGTTGATCTCGTTCCTCTTGGTAGTGCGGACGGATCTGTTCTTCAGAGTAGCAGATAGGTGTTTCCTTCCTGTCAGATTTCTTATTGGCTGTTTAAGAAAAAAAAAGATTTTAATGTTGTTATTATCCCAACATAAAACTTAAATTATATGATATCACCTGATGTGACCAAATACTTCAGTGCTGAATTTATGGATAAGAAGTGGATATTGTATGTTTTGTGATATAAGACTTTCAGTCTATTTATTTTAAAAACCCTCTTAGTCCTTAGTAATTATCATTATAGATGCTATTTTGATAAATTATATGAGCAGAAGACATGAAATACTGTTTGGTGCTTTAAGCTCAGGTTGAGACTATGGCCTCTATAACAACGCACCCCCCCATTCTATGTACTTAAAGTACTTGTGTATAAGCCATGTTTTTCAGCACAAAAAATGTTCTGAAAAACCCCAACTTGGCTTATACATGAGTATATAAAAAAATAAACGTATATACTCACCTTCCGATGCTCCTCGCGGCTCTTCTTCCTTCTCTTCTTCACAGGCTACAGAACGGACAGAGATGCGTCCATGTGCTCTGCCCGCTGGTGCATGCTATGATATTAACAGTGGTGACACCGCCGCGTCATAGTGTGCATCAGCGGCATGGAGGCTGGGCATTTCATTAGCCGGGGGTGCTGCTGGGCATTATATTTCTGGGGGTGCTGCTGGGCATTATATTTCTGGGGGTGCTGCTAGGCATTATATTGCTGGGGGAGGCTGCTGAGCATTATATTGCTGGGGTAGGCTGCTTGGCATTACATTACCCAGGGAGGCTGTGACCAATGCACTTGTCTAAGCTTATACTCGAGTCGATAAGGTGATAAAATTAGGGACCTCAGATTATACAAATATATATGGTATTTATAGTTCTCTCCATCATTTCCTACCTTTTTCATCCTCCAGGCTGATGCTATTGGGTGCAGGGACATCTCTGGAAGGTTCTTCCACCTCCTGCTCCCTACAGTACAGGGCATGTACACCCTTCTGGCTGTGGACCTGGGCCTGGATCTCCTGGTAGTCTTGGAGATTGTGCTGGACCACATCCATGCTGGGGGTCAGCTCGTCCATCACCTGGCCAGGTATATTCAGGCTTTGATATTCTCTAGCTTCAGGTTTCTTCTTTCGGTCAGAAGTTGCATGGACTATAAAGAAATAGAAGTGTAATTTATTATTATGGATTAATAATACATTTTCTTATTACTTGTATATAATTCATATAACATTACATAATATTACACATCACAGGGACAGTACAGTTATTGGGGAATTTCTTCATACCTGCTTTGAATGCGACAATAAAGCAAGTAAAATCTATAATGGGCTGTAACATGTGTCAGATTGGCCAGATTATTAATCTCTTGTATAATTCGACAATATATTGGAATTTTGTGGACCTTCTGTGCTTTTTGGTATATACAGTCCTCATATATATAACAATAACAATATTGTTCAGGAATTGCAAGACAAGTTTGTGGATCAGATTTCCCTAGGATTCTGTTGCCTTTTACCTAGTAAGATTCCCCTCCATTGTCTTAAGCAGGGGGCACTAAACCAGGGGGGGGAGGAAAAAAGAAGCCCTTTCTAATTGCATACTGTGGGGGGGGGGGGGTAGTCTTATCAAATAGCTTACTGAGGGGGCCCTATCTAATGGAAAGCAAATAGGTGTTTCCTTCCTGTTAGATTTCTCATTGACTGTTAGATTTATGGATAAGAAATGGATATTGTATATGTTTTGTTATATTAGACTTTCAGTCTATTTATTTTAAAAACCTTCTTAGTCCTTAATTATCATTATAGATGCTATTTTGATAAATTATATGAGCAGAAGACATGAAATACTGTTTGGTGCTTTTAGCTCAAATTGAGACTATGGCCTCTATAAAAACGCAACCCCCCCACCCCCCACCCCCATTCTGTATACCATAAAATACTTGTGTATAAGCCATGTTTTTTAGCACAAAAATGTTCTGAAAAACCCAAACCTGACTTATACAAGAGTATATTTAAAAATTTACATACATACTCACCTTCCGATGCTCCTCGCGGCTCTTCTTCCTTCTCATCTTCACAGGCTACAGAATGGGCAGAGATGTGTCCATGTGCTCTGCCCGCTGGTGCACGCTATGATATCAGCAGTTGTGACACCACCGCGTCACAGTGTGCATCAGCAGGCAAAGCGCATGGATGTTTCTCTGCCCGATCTGTTATCTGTGAAGAATAGAAGAAAGAAGATCCGTGCAGCGCATTGGAAAATGAGTATGTATGTTTATTTTTTATATACAATGAGGGGCTGGGCTTTACATTACTGGGGGAGGCTACTGGGCATTTCATTAGCCAGGGAGGCTGCTGAGCATTACATTACTGGGGGAGGCTACTGGGCATTTCATTAGCCAGGGAGGCTGCTGAGCATTACATTACTGGGGGAGGCTGCTGGACATTACATTACTGTGGGAGGCTGCTGAGCATTACATTACTGGGGGAGGCTGATGGGCATTACATTACTGGGGGAGGCTGCTGGGCATTACATTACTGGGGGAGGCTGTTGAGCATTACATTACCCGTGGAGGCTGCTGAGCATTACATTACTGGGGGAGGCTGCTGGGTATTACACTACTGGGGGAGGCTGCTGGGTATTACACTACTGGGGGAGGCTGCTGAGCATTATATTACTGGGGGAGGCTGCTGAGCATTACATTACTGTGGGAGGCTGCTTGAACATTACATTACTGTGGGAGGCTTCTGAGCATTACATTACTGGGGGAGGTTGCTGAGCATTACATTACTGGGGGAGGCTACTGAGCATTACATTACTGGGGGAAGCTTTTGAGCATTACATTACTGGGGAAGGCTCTGACCAAAGCATTTCCCTAGGCTTATGCTCGAGTCGATAAGTTTTCCAAGCTATTTGTAATAAAATTAGATATTTATAGTTGTCTCCATCATTTCCTACCTTTGTCAACCTCCAGGCTGATGCTATTGGGTGCAGGGACTTCTCTGGAAGGTCTCCCTGCCTCTTGGCTGCCATAGTTCTGGCTCAGGATCTGTACTTGATCCTGTTGGTAGGGCAGGAGGATTTGCTGTTCTTCGTAGCTGATAGAAGGTTCCTTCTTGTCAGGTGTTTTCCTTTCCTCCAGTCCGGTGTTACTGGGACCAGGGACATCACTAGAAGGTTCCTCCACCTCCTGCTTCCTATAGTACAGGGCATATACGTCCTCCTGGCTGTGGACCTGGGCCTGGATCTCCTGGTAGTCTCGGAGATTGTGCTGGACCACATCCATGCTGGGGGGCAGCTCGTCCATCACCTGGCCAGGTATATTCATGCTCTGATCTTCTCTAAATTCAAGTTTCTTCTTTCGGTCAGAAGTCGCATGGACTATAAAGAAATAGAAGTGTAATTTATTATTATTGATTAGTAATATGTTTTCTTATTACTTCTATATAATTCATATAACATTTCATAATATTACACATCACAGGGACAGTTCAGTTATTGGGAATTGTCTTCATACCTGCTTTGAATGTGACAATAATGCGGGTGTACTCTATAATGGGTTGTAACATGTGATTATAAATCTCTTGTATAATTAGACTGTATATATTGGAATTTTGTGGACCTTCTGTGCTTCTAGGTATATACAGACCACATTCTGCAACAGTTGGATGTCCAGCAAATGAGGAGTTAAAATATACAGTTCTCATACATATAACAATAACAATATTGTTCAGGGAATGTAATACAAGTTTGTGGATCATATTTCCCTAGGATTTTGTTGCCTTTTACCTAATAAGTTTCCCCTCCATTATCTTTAGCAGGGGGCCATAAACTAATGGAGCCGGGGGGGGGGGGGGGGGGAGCCCTTACTGAGGGGGACCTATCTAAAGGAATACTGAGGAGGGGTTGCCTTATCTGATAGGGCTCCCTTAGTAATCCATTAGATAGGGCCCCCTCAGTAATCTATCTAATGGATAACTGTATGGGAGTGTCTTATCTAATACATTGAAGTCAAGTAACTTGCCTAATTTCTATGCATCTCTCCCCTCTGAGACATTTCCTAATCTCAGGAACCGTGCACTCAAAATGGCAACCATCTTTGGCAGCCCTTATGTCTGTGATCAGACTTTTTCCAGAATGAAACATCTGAAATCTCGAAGCAGATCTAGACTTACTGATACACACTTACATCACTTGTTACGGCTAGAGGTGACAAATATGGAACTGGACATTGACCATGTCATTAGCCAAAAGCTGACCCAAAGTTCCCATTGAAATACAGGTAAGTTTGTTGATTTAAATTTACTTCTTAATGAATTTAAGCTGAACTGTGATTGGTTGATATGGCTAATGAGATGGATGTTACATAGTTACATAGTTTATACGAAAAAAGACACTTGTCCATCAAGTTTAACCAAGTAGGGGAAGGGATGCAAGGCTGTTGTGTGGGTATATAATGGTATATAATATCCTACCTTTCTGGTCCTCCAGAACGATGCTGCCGGATCCTGTGGCATCACTGGAAGGAGTTTCCTTCTTTTTGGATTTCTTTCTCCTTCCCCCACATAAGATCAGTCTTTCCCAGGCTTTCTGAAGGCTCGCTAAGAATCGTTGTGATCGGGTTTTCTTAGGTTTTCCCGCCTTTTCCTGGGGTTCTTCCATGTGTATGACTTTCTCCTCTCCTCCTTTTCTCTCCAAGTGCTTTGTCTTCGTCTTTGCTTTCGGCATGATGCGCTCTCACATACGTCACCTCTCACCTCCTGAATGTGAGTTCTGAGACCCTGAGCCACGCACCTGTATTTTTACCCTATGGGCATTGTGATGTCATCGATGATGTCATCAGATTCCGCCATTGTGATGTCACAACTCCTCACCCTGGCTTCTCCATAGTGATGTCATCAGGTTCCGCATTGTGATGTCACAGCTTTAGCTCTCCAGCCGCCATGTTGTTCCATAATAACAAGAAGTCAAGTGACTGGATGAAGCCATTTTCTAATTAAAGACATTGCAGTGTGATTAAAGAGATCTATATCTTGATTCAATCCTATTTTGATCTCACAATAAGCCCCATACATTGTATATACAAGTTGTAGTGGGTAGCGTATGTATACACCAAATGTTGTAGTGATATAAGATGTATGACCTCTCCTTACTACAGGCCTATCAGAGTAGATTAGGGCAGTGATGTGATGCCAAGGCCTCATGTACATTGCCGTTTATTAGAAGCAACGGCAACTGCAATGTATTTTTTGCACCTTAGACAAGGCCCCATTGATTTTAATAGGTGATACTGCTACCTAGGCCATGAGACAGCAACGCAAAATGTAGTATTTGTCCTATTTTTTGACATTTTGCGGCACGGTCTCTCCACAGAAGTCTATGGAAGCACAAAAAATGGCCACATATGGTGTTGTCTACAGCCTGTGGCCAGGTTATTTTGGTGGGTTGCTCAGGAGGCCTCTGTTTTTTTCTTGGGAATACGGCTTGCTTACAGCGGCATATGGTTTATATACGGAAGGCACATGGTGAAAGACGGCGACAAAAACAGGACTGCGAGATGCATACAGTCATGTGCATAAGGCCTTAGTGAAAGTAAATAATCATATGTATTAGGAAAAATAAAATACAATGGGGTTCATTTACTAAGGGTCTGCGGACTGCACAAACGTCAGATATTCCGACGTTTACTGTTTTACGCTGCATTTAAAAGCAGATTGTGGTGCAAGTAATTGGATTTTGGCGCAAACGCACCGACTTTCATGCGACAGAAATCAGGAGGGGGGTGGGCCAACGGACTATCCGATGGATTCGGACAACGTGTGGGATTTAACATTCAAAATATCAGGATATCGGGCGCTCAATCTTAGTGAATCGCAGCAGCTCCGAATCCTCGTTGGACAATGCACCTCGGGGATCGCGACGGGACGGGTAAGTAAATGTGCCCCAATGTGTAGTAACACATTGTTACTTGGAATGTTGTGTAGTATAGTAATAAACATGTATATGTAATCTATGTATTGTACTCTTATACAAATCCCTAAGTCCAGGGTGGTCTGAGTTAAACACCCTTCTCCCCCCCCCCCCTGAATCCTGGTAGAGTGGTGACAGAACGGCAGGATTTAGAGCTGTGCACCTTTTCAGTGTGACGGGGCATCAGGCGTGCACACTGGAGTCTGAGCTGTCTGGCCTTTGCACAGATGCTTGGGCTGTACTTAGGTGAGGACACTGTGCAAGTCATGTGGGGTTTGCACAGTAACTGAGTGATCTAGGATCTAGGATCAACTCATTGGCCTTGCTGAGCAGATTGCTGGCTGCAACTACTGACACGTAGCAGCCACGTTCCCCTCACGACTTTGTCTAACCGGACCTAATAGTGGGCCATTTGGGAGGCCACACTGGAGTCTGAGCTGTCTGGCCTTTGCACAGATGCTTGGGCTGTACTTAGGTGAGGACACTGTGCAAGTCATGTGGGGTTTGCACAGTAACTAAGTGATCTAGGATCTAGGATCAACTCATTGGCCTTGCTGAGCAGATTGCTGGCTGCAACTACTGACACGTAGCAGCCACGTTCCCCTCACGACTTTGTCTAACCGGACCTAATAGTGGGCCATTTGGGAGGCCACCACGTTCCTGGGCTAAGACACCTGTGGCCTAGATACTCGCTGCAAAATAAAATAAAAGGTCTGGTTCAGTGGGATGTGCCTAAGGCCGGAGCAGACAGGATTTGCCAGCTTAAGGCTATGGAATGCATCAATTGCCTCCTGACTAAGGGCAAATGGGGAAGAGGCAATTCAGTCAGAAAGGGGCAACATCAGGCTGAGGGCAGCAGACCTTATCCCAGGCCTGCAGGAGCTGGTCAGTCCTAGAAACATGTGAAGAGGCTTAGGACCTCAGGGCAGGGGCACATTCTGGACTGCCAGCTTTCTTTCCTCTGTAAGGTGTCGGCCTGTGCCTGGGAAGCAGTGGCCTAGGAAGACCACCTTCTCCTGGCAGCACTGGAGTTTGTCTCTGGAAACTTTGCAACCCTTCTGGAACAGAAAACACATAAGGTCAATGGAGGCACAGAAACAGTAGGTCATCCGCACACTGTAAAAGGAGAACATCCAGTAAGGAGCTAGTCTGACAGTATACTCCCTATAGGGCCGTGTAGTATGGAGTACTGGCTGTGGGAGTTTTACCCCCCTTGTGGGAATCTGCATGAGGTATACTGGAATACTGAACAGGTACTGGCAATCTTCATGTATGGGCACAGAGAGGAAAACATTTGCCAAATCAATAACAGTGAATAATATGCCACTCTCTGGGACCATCCTACATGTATCCGGCTGTTCTTTCTGGGTCTTTTCCTTGACTGTGAATGGGTTAAAATCATCATCAGGCTAGCAGGGGAGGAGTCTCACATCAGTTCTTGTGCGTGCTGACGTCCACCCCCCTATTAGAATGTGGCCAGTTACTTTAATAATGTCTCCTCCCCGTAACGCCCACTTGGGTCGGGCTGTCAGTGGACCGCAACTTTCTCTCAGTCTCACTTTGGCGTGGTCTGTGAAACTAGTCCCTGTTCTTACTGGCTTTCTGTCACAAGTCTGGCAGAGATGTCTCTAGTCTGCTAACACCTTTGGTAACAACTTGTTACAAAACAGATGTACACTACACTGTCAAGTCATCCCCCATGTGTCCTAAAGCTGTATCTAGTTCCCGTGACACACAGGACTCTCTTAACCATCTCGAGCTCAGTGTTCTGTGCTTTCTATAAAATTCTGGCCGACTCCAACGTCTCAATATGGAGAAATTCTGTGTTATCTACTCTTGAAAGTCACTGTCTGTTCTGTTCACAACACAGACACAGAATTCCAATCCAAGCTGCGCAGATGTCTGTCTGCCCCATGGTCTGACCAACATTAACTTTACAAACTCGAGAAAGCAGGTCCTAAAAACATTGCAGCACTTTTTATAGTAATTTTTCTGCAATTGTCAGGATTAGGAATAAGTTTTAACTAGACCATACCCAAACAAGCAGCGTCACACATCCTAGAATAATCCGAACAGAGAACTGAAATAAGATGAAATCATCTCAGCCGGCGTTTATCTCAGACATCTGTCCAGGCCCTTCAAGGGTGCTCAGCTGCTAAACTATTATCCTCAACCAGCCTTTTTGGCTGCCAACAGAGTAGAGTCATAGGCAATTAACTTTCAGGGACTTGAAGGTAATATAACTGTCTTAAGATGGCCGCCACTCAAGGATGGTAGGGCGTGTCATCTTCTCTAACCACCAGATACGGGGGTGGAGTCTAAGAGAGTGCTGGTCTGCATTCCAGATGACTCCATCTTTCTTCATTTTTTTTTTCTTTTCCCTCAAGTTCTTTCCACATCAAAAACTTTGAAATGTCCCTTATTGCCCATCTCTTTCTTTAATGGGCACTCTCTAGGATTCCTGTCACTCTGTCCTGGTCCATCCGTAGTCACTGGTCTAAGTCTCCAGTAATCAACCCTATCCACTTTCCTTTCTTTTGTAACACTATGTCAGTTGCCTTTTCAGGTATGCAGTGTCCATCTATCTTACTTTGATCAATACCCATTTTGTGATCTGTGGAATACCTGTTTTTGTTCAAGGGCTCCGTAAATACAGCTCCAGACTACCCCGCTACCTATCAGTAAGTACAAATTAGAGACCTTCACACAGGAGTTAACTCTCAACTGTAAAATCTCCATCAGTGTCCCTGAGTCTCTACTGTCCCTTACCGCATCACGGGGCCGATCCAATCCCGAAGGAAAGATATGTAAACTTGGCCAGAGTTTGTCTCTGCAAACTTCCAGATTCTATCAGCGCTTATATGAACAAAAATCTCAACACCATCACAAACTAGCTGAACTACCTCAACAATCCACAAGAGGACACTGCAGACCTTTTTCAACAACATATATGGTCACTGTCAGTCACCTTACAAGTGATTCTTTGCCACAATTATAGTGACCATAATGTTATATATGGACATTTAAAGACAAAGTACATAATGTCACACAAGGAGATGATCTTACCCAATCTTTTCAGCCAGTGAAACAGAAGTGACAGTCAAGGTAGACAATAAAATAGACTTACCCCAAACTCATTGTCAGTTCTGGTCACTGGCCGCCTTGACTCTTGCGGAGGTCACCTAGATGGTCAGATGTCCATAATAGTATGGCCACCCAAGGGACGCCAATTCTCAGAGAATTTTATCTGGGGCTCAAACTCCCCTCCTCATTCTAAAGGTGACTTGCAAATGATATGAGTCTTTGTATTCCAGCTTTGGAATGGAGTAACACAGGAAAGACACACTGTCCTGTCTGAAGATTAGCTCAAGACTGCTTTATTCTTTTGGCACTGAAACTCTTATATGGAAAGTCATAAAACACTCTGCAAGGGGCCTGCAAGTACACAAGCGGGCAATACTTTTGGGTGGTTTGACCCTGGAAATGCAACACTATTGGATGTAAGCACACAAAGGAATGTAGAACCATTGGCTGTCTTCATATAAACAAAATGCCCAGGTGTTCACCTGGATACCTTCCCCTAGGTGGTGCTAGCGAGCACTAAGTCTTTATGTGCTTTGCTTAGGGATGAACCCCACCCAAACTTTCATTTTCACTACACAAAGTCATGTAAAATGAATACTGAGTCTTTAAAATGTCTGACAGTATGTAAGATGGCATCCAAGACCAGTGTGATATCCTCAACAATGTGGATGAGGCCTCTATTCCCTGGTACCAAGCACTGGGCGGTGCTCAAACAGCCACTTAGGTACCTAGGGATCCAGCTACCCCAAGGCATGGAGATGTTGCACTGCCAACACTGGCCTACTTCATCATTGCCCAGCCCTGGCACTAGGAACACCTAGGATCGATAAAGCTTATATGCTTGTTGTTTAACAGCTTAGATATTGCTGTCACACAAGACAGCAATATCACCCTGCAGTATCGATGGAGTGCTTTCGACATCATAGGCATGCTGGGGCTCCCTAATATTAGGGACCCCTGGACTGCCTTTAGTATTTTTATACAAACCTCCCAACTTTTCCAGATGAGAAAGTGGTACAAGGCCGCGGCAATTTCCTCCTGTAGCCACACCCTAACCACGCCCCAAAATCTGCTGAGGCCGTACTCTTGCACAGCACCACGGGACTCAGATGTGAGTACTAAGCATCTACCATCAGTGATTCTAATGGTAGATGTACTTTAACCCCATGGCGCACCATGAAGTTCCCCAACGTCTTGGTGCGGAAGCAGCTGTATGAAGTGGGCTCACAAGCTGAGCCCTCTTCATACACACTTGTTGTTTGCTGCATAATGCAGCAAACACCCATGATCGGTGCTGTGTGTTAACCATTACACACCTTTGGCATAGCCGCTGGCGGCATGTGATATCATCAGAGAGTGATAATAAGTTGCCATGACTGCCAGGAAGTGGAAGTAAAAAAAAAAACATATACATGTTTTTAACCCCTTAAGGACGCAGCCATTTTGTAGCTTAAGGCTCAGCCCCATTTTTTGGATTCTGACTTGCGTTGCTTTTTATGGTTATAACTTTTGAACACTGTTACTTATCAAAGTGATTCTGAGAATTTTTTTTCCCCACATGTTGTGCTTCATTTTATTGGTAAATGTTGGATGATAAGTTTTGTGTTTATTTACAAAAAAAAGAAAAAAGGGTGAATTTTTTGAAAAATTTGCCATTTTTGATACTCAAAATCACCACGTTTTCAGGCAGATAGACTTACCACCTAAATAAATTGCTAAATAACATTTCCCATATGTCTACTTTACATTTTTTATAATTTTTGAAATGTCTGAATAATTTATTTGATGTCACGCGACTTACAAATCGAATATCGATTTTCCGTATTTTCAGAATTGACCATTTTGGGGATAAATACCGTTTTGAATGAAATTTTAAATATTTAACATCAAAAACCCCCTATATAACCAACCCATTTTCAAATCTGCACCCCCTATCAGAAACAGCTTTTAGGAAGAATGCTAACCCCTCAAGATCTTCATAGTAATTGAATCAAAATGGAGGTGAAATTTAGAATGGTCAAATTGTGTCGGTTATGCGTTCATTTAGCCCTAAAATTTACACATTTCCAAAAGATAAAAAGAGAAAACCCAACGCACAATTTGTTTTGCAATTTCTTCCAAGTACAGAGTGGCCGTTGTGGCCGTTACTTGTTTTATGGGGGCACAGCGAGGCGCAGAAGGGAAGAAGCGCCCTGCAGCTGACAGGATTTTAGGTTTCTCATTGGCCCCTTTTGTAGACTATAAAATTTTAGCTTTTTCGTTATCGGGGCCCTGTGATGGCATATTTTTTTTTGCAGGATGAGATGCTTTTTCCATTGTTACCGTTTTGGGGTTGGTATCACCTATTGTTGAAAATTTAGGAACTGGTTTTTGAGGGCAGGAGTAGAAAAGCATCAATTCTGTACTGGATTTTTATTTTTTCGTGTTCACCTTTTAGCCTAATAATCATGTTATCTTTATTCTATGGGACGATACGATTACGGGGATACCATACATGAATATATTTTCTTACGTTTTACTAAATTTGTCAAATAAAACCCTAATGTGGGGAAAAATATATCATTTTTGCATTGCCGTCTTCCAAGTGGCATAACATTGTTACTTTTTTGGCTACGGAGCTGGTTGATGGCTTGTTTTTTTGCGGGACATGTTGTTCTTTGCACCCGTATCATTCTGGAGTACATATGTTTTTTTGATCACTCTTTATTGCATTTTTTGTAAGATTGAATGGGTAAAAATGATAAGTTTCGGTGGGTATTTAACTGTATTTTTTTAACAGCATTCATCGTGCAGGTTCAATAATGATTTACTTTGATTCTACGGATTGTTGCAGACACGTTGATGCTATATATGTGGGGTTTTTGTTATGATTTAGACTTTGTTTGGGTTATATGTCTCTTTATATGTTATGGGGCTTATGAGCATTTTTATTGATTTATTTCTACATTTTTTATTGAATAACATATTTAAATTTTTCACTTTTTCCACCATAGGACATGAACCAGCAATCATCTGATTGCTTGTTCATGGTAATACTATGCAATACTAATGTATTGCAGGGTATTAGCAGTGTCAGCCTATGCACAGTGTCAGCCTCTGCCCACTCCGACTGCGTGTGTTACACTGGGGTGTTGGCTATATGTTAAAGCAGGCACCCTATGTTGGCCGATGGCGGTTCGGTTCCGATCCAGAGCCGAGCATCATCATCTGCAGTGGATATATGCGCCGCAGAGCGGGAAGAGGTTAAAGTGTAAAAATGGATGCAAATGGATGTGACGTATGCGACAGATAAACATAGATGGATAACACAAAATGCATCCGTTTTTTGTCAATTTTTAAATATATACATTTCAGCATACTTCAGGCGAAAAAACGTGATGTGAACCCAGCCTGAACATTTTTCATCTCAGACATGTTGTACTACCTGCATTCATGATCCACTAGAGGGCAGACTTTACACATGGCAAAGAAAATGCTTTGCATCCCTCTGCAAACCAAGCCACGGGCTAAGTGTCTTCCCTGGACTGATGGGACCCAGAAAAGCCTAAATGTGCTAAATAGAAATTAATTTATACCATGCTCTAAAAACCCTGAGAGCTTAGAATCATCTGTGGGCTCACATACAAGACCACATGCTGGTGCGATCCTGGAAATGACATCTGCAACGTCCCTGCCAATGCGCATGGCAGGGGAGTAGTTGCGAATAAGCCCCTTTGGCCATCCAGTACATATAGAGGTAATTGTGCAGCGGTAGATACTGCCTGGATAGGCAAGGGTTAAAATGTATTTAATGTGATCATCCAATTACATGTTCTGATACCTGACAATGTTAACTGGAGTGTGACTGGAGAGTGGACCACCACCTGACCAGGAGGTGTAACAAAACCCCTAATCAGGAAAGTTCCAGGAGTCAGATGAGAGCAGAAAGCTCTTAAGATCCAGCTTCTGACAGAGAAGCATCACATGCTCTGCACACAGGCCTCCTAGGCCTCAGCAACTACATACAGAGTGACACAGGATAAACAGGACCAAGCTGCAGCTTCCAGCATTGGACACAGCTACATCCTAGCCTGCCCCTGCATCCAAGCTGCTGACACAACTCCTGAGGTTCCTTCTCCAAGATCACTCCAGTACTGCCTTTGTACAGAGTCGTTTGGCTTGTTGTTGCCGTTGGTTCGAATAAAGAACTGTAAGTTACTTTTATGCAGAACATTGCCTCCGTCTGGTCCCTGCTACGACTGTATCACCATCAAGGGCGCCCATCCTGCGGTTCCTGCTGTGGTTCCCGATCCTCTGGCTGCTCCCGTTCCAGTTCCAGCTCCTTCCACACCACCTGCAAGGCCAGAGCCTGCTCCGGAGAGACAGCCTGCAGCACTGACACCCCCGTAGCCTCTGGGCCGAGGTGAGGCCCTCCGCCGGCATCTTCGAGACGCTGTCTCAGAACAGCCACGTCGGGAAAAGGAGGCCTAGCGGTTCATGGCAGGCCGATCCAAGAAAGGCACTTGGGTCAAGCAGAACCAGACCACTGGGATGGTCCGGTACTTTGATCGACAGCGGGGCTCCGGCTTCGCCATCCAGGACTGCACTGGACGGGAGGTCTTCATTCCCCGCCGGTCCGTCAACAGGCCTGATCTGCCGGAGCGGCTTCACAACTTGAAACCAGGAGAGTACATTGAATTCTCCCTGCAGGAAGGACCCCGTGGACCCTGGCCGGTTGGTGTCATCCGGATCCCGGATCCAGAGGATGACCGCTACCAGTCCTGTGAGGATCTCTTCGAGGATGATGAGTGGCCAAAGTCTCCAAGTTCTTCCTCTTCACTTGCAGTGAGTCCCTAGGCTGTGACCCATGTAAATGCCCCTTCTACTGTTATCATCAGCACGGGCCCCATTGCCATCCATGGGCCAGGCATGGTCCAGGGGAACACTCCAGCCGCCTCTACTGCGGGGAGTGCAGCTGGATCCCTAGGGTCCTCCGTGGTGAAGGATGGCCCGGCTGATGAGCCTTATCCGGAGGCTCCAACGAGAGCCAGCTTCTGAAAGAGAAGCATCACATGCTCTGCACACAGGCCTCCTAGGCCTCAGCAACTAGAGTGACACAGGACACAGGACCAAGCTGCAGCTTCCAGCATTGGACTCAGTTACATCCCAGCCTGCCCCTGCATCCAGGCTGGTGACACAACTCCTGAGGTTCCTGTTCCAAGATCACTCCAATACTGCCTTTGTACAGAGTCATTTGGCTTGTTGTTGCCGTTGGTTCGAATAAAGACCTGTAAGTTACTTTTATGCACAAAATTGCCTCCGTCTGGTCCCTGCTACGACTGTATCACCATCAAGGGCTGCCCCAGGGAGAACCAGTACCACAGCCTCTCCCTTATCTAATTTCTTGCACACACCACCCGCTGGAGACCTGCCAGGCTGTGGGACAGCCCTCCGGTCCCCATACCAAGCACCGTGACACTAGCGCGCCTAGTCTGCAAGCACCAGCCACTCCGATATTCTGTGCCTTGGCTACCTCCAGGCCCCAAGAAAAGGCTAGGCCCAGGTGGGGGATGTTACACATCCAGAAGTGATACATATCCCAGCAGAAATATTCTGTGACTGGGTCCAAAAACTGCTACGTGCCATTTAGGAAACTGGGGCCTTTTTCTGTGGTTAAAGGCCATTTGAACCTCTCAAGCTACCGACATTTGAATCCCACCAAAATGACAAACAGTTTCTATATATTAATGATATTAAATGAAAACAGCACCATGTGATGTAATATTAGACAAATGTAGAGATTTTTTTTAATGATGAGCCTATCAATATGTCTTTTTAATGTGGGAGGAAACCGGAGTACCCGGGGAAAACCCACGCGAACACAGGGAGAACATACAAACTCCATGCAGTTGATGCCCTTGGTAATATTTGGACTCTGCAAGACAACAGCGCTAGTCACTGAGCCTCCGTGTTGCCCATGATGGTGGCAGCAGATCATCTTGCTGTGAAAAGTCCACTTAATGTGTCAAGTCCAGTGGGTGCAGAAGGAAATCCACTTGTTAAGTGAATACATCTTACTGCGGAAAATCCAGTGGTTGAGTCGAATCCGGTGGGTGTAGAAGGAAATCCACTTCAAGAGTGAATACGTCTTCTGCTGGAAAATCCGGTGGGTTTGTCATATCCAAGTCCTTGGAGATAGCTGCCCGTCCTCTGGTGATTGTGGGGACATGGCTTTAGTAGAAGGAGATGAAGTCGCACAGAAGATCACAGTCTGGCATGGAGAATGTGGATGCATCAGAATTCCCTAATAACACAAAAGAGAAACAATCATCATTATATTATATCACTATCCTGAATAACAAGTGATTTATACCCCCTGATATTTATAGTATTCACTAACTTTGTGGGCATCTCCCTAGACATGTAACCCTGACGAGCAGTATTTGCATACTGCATCTACATCTCCTACTCACCTGTTGTGGTGGGTTCTCCATGTGATGAGCCTACAGATGACATGGATCTGCTGAGGTTATGGAGGGGAGCGCAGGTGTTTTTTAATTTTACAGTAAGGACAGGATGGCCACAGAGAGGTCAAATGTCTTCTATATTCTGGTTGATGTGAGGACTTTCCTTGGCCTTTGGTGCTGATGTTCTTCTATAGGTGAGCATCTCATCCAGCAGTATTGTCTTGCTGTTACTTTCTACATGGCCATTATGATAATAGATTGGCCACTCAGTCTGTGGTCTGTACCATGTCGTTGGGATAATAGGTGTCAGACCACGCAGGACATACAAAGCTGAAGTCAATTATCTGTTCAGCCTCGATGCTCATCTTGTAGTCCAGGCAGCGGCCTTCTGGCAGGTTTAGGTCCTCAGGAGCTGCCAGCAGTATACGTGGGGGAACTGCCGTCCTGTTCTCCACATCAATCCAATTTATTCTAGCGAAGAATGTATGATTCCTGATGTTTCCTTTAACTCCAAGCCGATTTTGTGGATCTTTACACAGAAGTCCTTTGATAAACTTTACAGTCTCATCGTTGAGGATCCTTGGGTAGTAAGGATTCTTGTTGATGACTGCAAGCTTAATTTCTGCCCTTGATGTCCCACTGAATGGGTATATTCCAGTTGTCATGTGGTATAAAGTAACTCCCAGAGCAAAGAAGTCCACCTCTGGTCCATAGTCCATGCAATTGACCATTTCCGGGGCAGCAAACCCTGGTGTGCCCTTGCATTGTTGTGAGGTTTTGTCATGCACATTAGTCAATGCCAGGCCAAAGTCGGTGATTTTGATGTGGCCCTCTGTGGTCACCAGAATGTTTGGAGCCTTCAGGTCTCTGTGAATTATGGCTTTTCTATGGAGAAACTGTAGACCGCAGATGACTTCTGCTGTGATGAATCTGGATGTGGGAATATCCAGGAGAGTTTTCTTGAAGAGGATATCTTCAAGGCTTCCCTTGGTGGCCAGTTCCATCACATAGTAGACTTGGTTGTCAGTCTGGAAGGCAGCCAGGCCATGGATCAGAAAAGGGTTCTCATGGGATAGGCGCAGGATGTCGCGCTCTGCCATGCTGTACTTACGCTTGGTGTACAAGAACTTATTGACCACTTTGATGGCAACATGTTCTTTCCTGATGTGATCTGTTGCCAACAGAACTTTTCCAAATGCTCCTTCTCCAAGTAGTTTGTGGAGGGTGAAGCATTTCATATCAAGTGGTACCGTGACAGTCTCCTTCTGAGTAGATGTGGCCGGCGCCTCTTCCAGACAGACATGGTCACCTCTCGCATCGTGGCAACTGCTGGGACTTTGTGACGGTTTTGGTGTCACGTCTTCCCTGTCCTCTGCTCCATGCTCCTCGCTGCCCTGCTCCATATGCTGTATGCACCCGTCCTGATAGCTCAAGTGTTGATCTCGTTCCTCTTGGTAGTGCGGACGGATCTGTTCTTCAGCGCAGCAGATAGGTGTTTCCTTCCTGTCAGATTTCTCATTGACTGTTTAAGAAAAAAAAAGATTTTAATGTTGTTATCATCCCAACATAAAACAATTATATGATATCACCTAATGTGACCAAATACTTCAGTGCTGAATTTATGGATAAGAAGTGGAAATTGTATATGTTTTGTGATATAAGACTTTCAGTCTATTTATTTTAAAAACCCTCTTAGTCCTTAGTAATTATCATTATAGATGCTATTTTCATAAATTATATGAGCAGAGGACATGAAATACTGTTTGGTGCTTTAAGCTCAGGTTAAGACTATGGCCTCTATAACAACACCCCCCCCCCCCCATTCTATATACTTAAAGTACTTGTGTATAAGCCATGTTTTTCAGCACAAAAAATGTTGGCTGCTAGGCATTATATTGCTGGGGGAGGCTGCTGAGCATTATATTGCTGGGGCAGGCTGCTTGGCATTACATTACCCAGGGAGGCTGTGACCAAGCTTCTCTAAGCTTATACTCGAGTCGATAAGGTGATAAAATTAGGGACCTCAGATTATACTCGAATATATATGGTATTTATAGTTCTCTCCATCATTTCCTACCTTTGTCATCCTCCAGGCTGATGCTATTGGGTGCAGGGACGTCTCTGGAAGGTTCTTCCACCTCCTGCTCCCTACAGTACAGGGCATGTACACCCTTCTGGCTGTGGACCTGGGCCTGGATCTCCTGGTAGTGTTGGAGATTGTGCTGGACCACATTCATGCTGGGGGGCAGCTCGTCCATCACCTGGCCAGGTATATTCAGGCTCTGATATTCTCTAGCTTCAGGTTTCTTCTTTCGGTCAGAAGTTGCATGGACTATAAAGAAATAGAAGTGTAATTTATTATTATGGATCAATAATATATTTTCTTATTACTTCTATATAATTCATATAACATTACATAATATTACACATCACAGGGACAGTTCAGTTATTGGGGAATTTCTTCATATCTGCTTTGAATGTGACAATAAAGCGGGTGTCAGATTGGCCAGATTATAAATCTCTTGTATAATTCGACAATATATTGGAATTTTGTGGACCTTCTGTGCTTCTAGGTATATAAAGTCCTATATATAACAATGACAATATTGTTCAGGAATTGCAAGACTAGTTTGTGGATCAGATTTCCCTAGGATTCTGTTGCCTTTTACCTAGTAAGATTCCCCTCCATTGTCTTAAGCAGGGGTCCCTAAACTATAGGGGGGGGGGGGGATGAAAAAAGAAGCTTTTTCTAATGGCTTACTGTGTGTGTGTGTGGGGGGGGGGGTAGCCTTATCAAAAAGCTTACTGAGGGGGCCCTATCTAATGGAAAGCAAATAGGTGTTTCCTTCCTGTTACATTTCTCATTGACTGTTAAAGAAAAATAAAGATTTTAATGTTGTTATTATCCCAACATAAAGCAATTATATGATATCACCTGATGTGACCAAAGACTTCAGTGCTGAATTTATGGATAAGAAGTGGATATTGTATGTTTTGTGATATTAGACTTTTAGTCTATTTATTTTAAAAACCTTCTTAGTCCTTAGTAATTATCATTCTAGATGCTATTTTGATAAATTATATGAGCAGAAGACATGAAATACTGTTTGGTGCTTTTAGTTCAGGTTGAGACTATGGCCTCTATAAAAACGGACCCCCCATTCTATGTACTTAAAGTACTTGTGTATAAGCCGAGTTTTTCAGCATAAAAAATGTTCTGAAAAACCCCAACTTGACTTATACAAGAATATATTAAAAAATTAACATACATACTCACCTTCCGATGCTCCTTGCGGCTCTTCTTCCTTCTCTTCTTCACAGGCTAGAGAACGGGCAGAGATGCGTCCATGTGTTCTGCCCGCTGGTGCACGATATGATATCAGCAGTGGTGACACCGCTGCGTCATAGTGTGCATCAGCAGGCAAAGGCATGGATGTTTCTCTGCCCGTTCTGTTACCTGTGAAGAATAGAAGATAGAAGATCCGCGCAGCACATTGGAAGGTGAGTATGTATGTTTATTTTTTTTATACAATGAGGGGCTGGGTTTTACATTACTGTGGGAGGCTGCTGGGCATTTCATTAGCCAGGGAGGCTGCTGGGCATTACATTACTGTGGGAGGCTGCTGAGCATTACATTACTGGGGGAGGCGGCTGGGCATTACATTACTGGGGGAGGCTGCTGAGCATTACTTTACCCGGGGAGGCTGCTGAGCATTACATTACTGGGGGAGGCTGCTGAGCATTACATTACTGGGGGAGGCTGCTGAGCATTACTTTACCCGGGGAGGCTGCTGAGCATTACATTACTGGGGGAGGCTGCTGAGCATTACATTACTAGGGGAGGCTGCTGAGCATTACATTACTGGGGGAGGCTGCTGAGCAATTCTATTACTGTGGGAGGCTGCTGAGCATTACATTACTGGAGGAGGCTGCTGAGCATTACATTACTGTGGGAGGCTGCTGAGCATTACATTACTGGGGGAGGCTGCTGAGCATTACGTTACTGGGGGAGGCTGCTGAGCATTACGTTACTGGGGGAAGCTGCTGAGCATTACAATACTGGGGGAATCTTTTGAGCATTACATTACTGGGGAAGGCTCTAACCAAAGCATTTCCCTAGGCTTATGCTCGAGTCGATAAGTTTTCCAAGCTATTTGTGATAAAATTAGATATTTATAGTTGTCTCCATCATTTCCTACCTTTGTCATCCTCCAGGCTGATGTTACTGGGTACAGGGACATCTCTGGAAGGTCTCCCTGCCTCTTGTCTGCCAAAGTTCTGGCTCAGGACCTGTACTTGATCCTGTTGGTAGGGCAGGAGGATTTGCTGTTCTTCGTAGCTGATAGAAGGTTCCTTCTTGTCAGGTGTTTTATTGTCCTCCAGTCCGGTGTTACTGGGACCAGGGACATCACTAGAAGGTTCTTCCACCTCCTGCTTCCTACAGTACAGGGCATATACATCCTCCTGGCTGTGGACCTTGGCCTGGATCTCCTGGTAGTCTTGGAGATTGTGCTGGACCACATCCATGCTGGGGGTCAGCTCGTCCATTACCTGGCCAGGTATATTCAGGCTCTGATCTTCTCTAGATTCAAGTTTCTTCTTTCGATCAGAAGTTGCATGGACTATAAAGAAATAGAAGTGTAATTTATTATTATTGATTAGTAATATGTTTTCTTATTACTTCTATATAATTCATATAACATTACATAATATTACACATCACAGGGACAGTACAGTTATTGGGAAATGTCTTTATAGCTGCTTTAAATGTGACAAAAAAGCGGGTGAACTCTATAATGGGTCGTAACATGTGTCAGATTGGCCAGATTATAAATCTCTTGTATAATTAGACTGTATATTGGAATTTTGTGGACCTTCTGTGGTTCTAGGTATATACAGTCCATATTCTGCAACAGTTGGATCCAGCAAATGAGGAGTTAAAATCTGGAGGAGTTAAACTATACAGTCCTCATACATAGGATACCTTGGATTTTGTTGTCTTTTACCTAGTAAGTTTCCCCTCCATTGTCTTTAGCAGGGGTCCATAAACTAAGGGAGTGGGGGGGGGGAGTCCTTTCTAATGGCTTACTGTGGGGGGGGGGCTATCTTATGAAATAGCTTACTGAAGGGGCCCTATCTAAAGGAATACTGAAGAGGGACCCCTTATAGGGCCCCCTTAGTAATCCATTAGATAGGGCCCCCTCAGTAATCTATCTAATTGATAACTGTATGGGGGTGTCTTATCTAATACATTGAAGTCAAGTAACTTGCCTAATTTCTATGCATCTCTCCCCTCTGAGACATTTCCTATTCTCAGGAACCGTGCACTCAAAATGGCAACCATCTTTGGCAGCACTTATGTCTGTGCTCAGACTTTTTCCAGAATGAAACATCTGAAATCTCGAAGCAGATCTAGACTTACTGATACACACTTACATCACTTGTTACGGCTAGAGGTGACAAATATGGAACTGGACATTGACCATCTAATTAGCCAAAAGCCGAGCCAAAGTTCCCATTAAAATACAGGTAAGTTTGTTGATTTAAATTTACTTCTTAATGAATTTAAGCTGAACTGTGATTGGTTGATATGGCTAATGAGATGGATGTTACATAGTTACATAGTTTATACGAAAAAAGACACGTGTCCATCAAGTTTAACCAAGTAGGGGAAGGGATGCAAGGCTGTTGTGTGGGTATATAATGGTATATAATATCCTACCTTTCTGGTCCTCCAGAACGATGCTGCCGGATCCTGTGGCATCACTGGAAGGAGTTTCCTTCTTTTTGGATTTCTTTCTCCTTCCCCCACATAAGATCAGTCTTTCCCAGGTTTTCTGCAGGCTCGCTAAGAATCGTTGTGTTCGGGTTTTCTTAGGTTTTCCCGCCTTTTCCTGGGGTTCTTCCATGTGTATGACTTTCTCCTCTCCACCTTTTCTCTCCAAGTGCTTTGTCTTCGTCTTTGCTTTCGGCATGATGCGCTCTCACATATGTCACCTTTCACCTCCTGAATGTGAGTTCTGAGACCCTGAGTCGCGCACCTGTATTTATACCCTCCGGGCATTGTGATGTCATCGATGATGTCATCAGGTTCCGCCATTGTGACGTCACAACTCCTCACCCTGGCTTCTCCATAGTGATGTCATCAGGTTCCGCATTGTGATGTCACAGCTTTAGCTCTCCAGCCGCCATGTTTTTCCATAATAACAAGAAGTCAAGTGACTGGATGAAGCCATTTTCTAATTAAAGACATTGCAGTGTGATTAAAGGGATCTATATCTTGATTCAATCCTATTTTGATCTCACAATAAGCCCCATACATTGTATAAAGGAGTTGTACTGCACAGTGTATGTATACATCAGATGTTGTAGTGATATAAGATGTATGACTTCTCCTTACTACAGGCCTTTCAGAGTAGATGAGGGCAGTGATGTGATATGGAGGGCCTATCCCAGTGTCTGGTAGTGCGGGGCACATGTATGTATGTCCATGTAAGCTATACAGAGCGACTCCTCCTTCTGGTTTGTAGAAAGGCCCAATGAGTAGAAAGGAATATTAGAAGGTTCATTCTAAGACATTCTACCAAAAGGTTAATAAACTGTGCACTGTTTTCTCCGAGACCTTGTTCTAATATAAACAGTATGTTTATCTTATCCCAGCTACAAGATTTACAGAGAATAGCTCCTAAAGCTTCTTGCTAACCAAAACAATATAAGGGGAAGAAAACAGGCTAAAGGGCAACTATCTCTAGCAAGTGTCAAGGAGAAACTGGCAAGCAGGTCACAAAATGGAGTTTGAATCATGACATGGCTGAGAGTGGTCATCATAACCCCCGGCTAAGACTAAAATGTCATCCACTTGATCCAAAATGGCTTCCACTGGATCCAAAATGGCGTCTGTAGAAGAATTTATTTCTTAGAATACTGAAGGCACACTGCGAAAGATGGCGACAAAAACAGGATTGCAAGATGCATACAGTCATGTGCATAAGGGGTTAGTGAAAGTAAATAATCATATGTATTAGTAAAAATGGAAAAAAAATAAAATACAATCTGTAGTAACACATTGTCCCTAGGGATGTTTTGTAGTATAGTAATAAACATGTATATGTAATCTATGTAATCTGTGTATTGTAATCTTATACAAATATAAATGTAATCTTGGGCAAAGTGGGGCCCCTGGAAACACTAAAAGTGGGGCCCCTGGAAACACTAAAAGTGGGGCCCCAAAATAAAACTATTTTATGAACAGTCACAGTCAGTAAGAGGCTCCTTTAGCCCTGCACAAGAATAACCCTTTGTAGTTACACACAGTAGTAGAAGTATAAAGTAGATTATAAATACAGTACATAGATGATAAAAGATATATATATATATATATATATATATATATATATATATATATATATACGAGATAGATACAGTAGAAGAGAGATAGAAGATTGATAGATGGAGAGATAATAGATAGGAGATAGATAGGCACTTACCCCATGTTCAAAATTGCATTAAAGAGTTTGTAGACATAGGCGCCTTCATGCAATTTTGGATCAAACTGCAACATTTTATAAAAAATGCATAAAATTTTACCTTGATGGCATAAAATGTGCTCCAAACAGAAAATATTTAGATGGGCATGTGTAGAGTTCGCAGATATCTCATAGTCTTATGTTCCCATAAATAAATCAGAATAATGTCACTACAACTGAAATAACTAAACATCTGCTTTTCAGATAAACATCTTATCACAACCTGCAAAATATAGCATTAAAGGAATTTAAAAAAAAAAAGGCACCCCTAAAAACCAATATATTTTTTGAAAGCAGCCAGGCGATTGCATTTGCATTTATTAACAGTTGACTGCCTGTACCAGCCTCATGTAACTTTGTGACAAGTAGGAAATAACTACTTATACACTTTAGCTTCTTTTCCCTAACTAACCTTTAATACGTCCCTGTTATCTAACTATCCCTTCCTGTCCCAAGAGCGGGTGCTGAATACACATAGCCGACACCTGACTGAGGGGCCCACCCGTGTCCTTACATTAGTGGAAGGGAGGAGTGGGTGGTTGCTGGTCAGCTGGGACACAGCTGGTCCTGAACATTGTGCGCACCCCAGTCAGAGGAAGAGGAGCGGCATGTAAGAGCAAGAGTACTGCACTCACCATGACTGGCCCCTATATATTTGTGTATGTATATATATATATATATATATATATATAATATATATATATATAACTGGTTGGCGTACGTGCGATGTTCAAGGCTGGCTGTGTTGCCCTCTCTCCCCACCCCATGTGATGTGTGCAGCCACGCACAAAGATGGCCTCTACCGCTCCCTCCCACTAATGGAGGCTGCGGACAATGGAGGACATGGGTATATATGGGTGTATATATAAATATATGTGGGTGTAAATATATATTTATATACATACATTTATGTGGGGTGTGTATGTATCCCAGCTTGTACCCCGGCTCCCCTGGTGGTGGTGGGTACCAGGATAATAGCATTGGCGTTAGTGTAAATTTGCCACAAACAGCCCTAAGGCCAGCCCTTAGTAATGAGCACCATCAACTAGACAACACCACTACTATGGTACTATGGAAAACTAGTGTCTAGAAGAAAAAAAACACTTTTATTAAGAAATAGAAAATTTTATTGAAAAAAAACACGGACACTCCCTCATTGACCATTTTATTTGTAAAAAAAATGCTGGTCATTGATGTAATCCTTCGAAGCCCAAGTAGTTCACGGGAGGCATGGTACTCACCAGTGCTTTACTGTGGCCGATCGACTATATTATTTTGACATTTTTATGTGAAATTTCCTTTAAACACTATGGAACGGCCCTCTAAAAAACCCCCAATTGCTCCAGCACATGGTAGCATTGGTCCCACTAAATTGAGGCAAAAAACAACCATTGGAAATAAAAAGCTGTGGTGTATTATTACAGGAACGATAATAAATTTGTTTTCTGTCTGTTTTCAAAATTCTGCTGGTGGGCTGGGGAGGGATTTGTAAAAAAACAAAGCTGCACTCACCTCTTCCATCGCTCCCGGTGTCTTGTACCGCCGTCAACCCGGTAAAGATGGTGTTGCAGGACACCAGGAGCAATGAAGAAGTTGAGTACAGCTTTGTTTTTTTTTTTTAAATCCCCACCCCATATGACCATATGAACTATGAAATATAACAATAACTATAACCATTTATTAAATAATCACCATATAAACTACCTTATATACTCGAGTATAAGCCTAGTTTTTCAACACAAAATTTTAGCTCAAAAACCCTAACTCGGCTTATACTCGAGTCAACTAAAAAAATAAAGTCAAAACTCACCTTTCTGACATCATCTGTAGGTCCTCTTCTGTCTGAGACAGTCTAAGACAGAAGACGTCGGAAAGATGAGTACAGTGTTATTTTTTTTCCTACTACAGGGGCTGGGCAGGCTGTATGCTACAGGGTCTGGGCAGGCTGTATGCTACAGGGGTTGGGCAGGCTGTATGCTACAAGGGCTGCCAGACTATATACTGGGAGGCCGTAATCAATGCATTTCCCACCCTCGGCTTATACTCGAGTCAATAGGTTTTCCCATTTTTTGTGTTGAAATTAGGAGTTTCGGCTTATACTCGAGTATATACGGTATATCAAATTACCAACACCAAAACTTTAAACTGTCCACCCAGGATTAGCTGAGCGACAAAGCTTAGTAACATAACGCTGTGAGTCCAATAAGGTATAGGAGGGCGTGCAAGACAATTTTTTCTGTGTTCCGCCAAAATTGCTTGACCATGGCGCTTATATAAAATTCTGAAAGCTTTGACAGCCAATCAGCTTATCCTAAAAGAAAGTCTACCTAACATCAGAAGATTCTAGAAGGAGACTCTACACGGTTGCCCTTCCCCCCAAGAGACATACCCCCCAGACCTCAACACTAATACCTTTTGCCTTTTGGACTGTTGTTGCCCATTCCCTTGAAGACTTTGGTGGGCATGTTGCATTTGTCACCCAAAGTAACCACTGTGATTTTTTAATTTTGCCACAGCCATTACCATTACAGACATAAAAGTTTACTTGCAGCTTTTCTGCAGACAATTTGTAGATTTCTTCTTCCCATAGACCACTGGGGCTAGTATAACATAATATATTTGTTAGCTTTATAACTGAAGGAAAGCTCATGAAATAAGGCGCACATCAACATTTCCCATCTTTTTGATTCCAACCCCTCAAATATCCAGCTATAAAATCTGCTCTGTACAGTTTATAAAATATGAATCCCTGACTAGAAATAATGATTTTCCTCCTGAAAACTAAGTGTAATTTTTTTTTGTCCACCGCCATTTTGCCGCTGGACGAGACGTTGCTGAGTAATTGTGTGTTTCATTCTGAGACTTAATTTATTAAGAATCGATTGGAGATCTGTAGTTTAATTTTCAGGTTTACACTTCCCAAGAGTTGAAAGCGGCTTATAAATGAGCGTTACAATGTCTGATTTATAAATACTCCTCGGATTGTTATTCAGCCCTTGTAAACATGGCGTAAAAAACCTTTACTGCAGAGCGGCTGTGGATAATAAACTGGAGAGAAGTTTCTGTGCTGTTTGTAGACCAAAATGAAATAGGATAGCTCTGAGTGATTAGAAGGTCTTATGTTTTAGGCCAGTTGTCCCCAAGCGCTGGGCTTAAGACCAAAACCAGGCTATGCAATACTTAGCTCTAGGATAAGCTTCAAGAACTAGGCCCGAGGTGTAGCTAATCCCACGCTGCCCCCAAACGGCACCACTAAGGGTAAACCTAGCTCCTCTGCTGCCTGAGATAACCTAAGCGGGAAAGGGTTACCTCATAAAAAAAGAAACCCTCTGCTGCCTGAGGCCGCAGAGGAGAGGAGCTAGGATTTTTTTTATGAGGTAACTCTTTCCCGCATTGGTCACCTCAGGCAGCAGAAGACCTAGATTTAGTTTTTTATGAGGTTACCTTTTCCTGCATAGGTGGCTGAGACGACCTATGCGGTAAAAGGTTACCTCATTAAAAAATCCTAACTCCTCTGCTGCCTGAGGCGACCCATGCGGGAAAGGGTTACCTCATAAAAAAATCCTAGCTCCTCTTCTGCCTGAAGCAACCTATGCGGGTAATAGTTACCTCATAAAAAAATCCTAGCGAAAAAGTTAACCTCATAAAAAACGAAATCTAGGTCTTCTGCTACCTGAGGCGACCTATGCGGGAAAGGGTACATAAAAAAGTACATAAAAAAACCCTAGCTCCTCTGCTACCTGAGGTGACCTATGCGGGAAAGAGTTACTTCATAAAAAAAACCCTATCTCCTCTGCTGCCTGAGGCGACCTATGCGGGTAGGAGTTACCTTATAAAAAAAATCCTAGCTCCTCTGCTGCCTGAGGGGACCGATGCAGGAAAGGGTTACCTCATAAAAAAACCCTAGCTCCTCTGCTGCCTGAGGGGACCGATGCGGGAAAGGGTTACCTCATAAAAAAATCCTAGCTCCTCTGTTGCTTGAGGCGACCTATAGAAAAATGATTAGAAAGTCTTATGTTTTAGACCACTTGTTCCCAAGCACAGGGCCTCAGACCAAAACCAGGCCGTGCAATACTTAGCCCCAGGATAAGCTACAAGAACTAGGCCCGAACTGGAGGTCATCACACACTCCCCCCAAACAGCACCACCAACTCCTCTGCTTGAGCCTGAGACGACCTATAGAAAAAAGAAGATCTTATGTTTTAGTCCTTGTGTAATGGGAAGCTGGAAAAAAAATTCCAAATGCAATAGACCTGACACAAGGCCCAAATGTAATTAATATTACTTTACCCTAGATAAATAAAAACACGAGACAACCACATTTTGGATAAAAATGGCCGTGATGCTATATTATTGGGTAACCAAGATGGATAAATAATTATGAACTTTATTAATAATTAACCCCTTATCACCGACACTAGCTTTCAGCTCAATGACCAGACTCGATTTTTCAAATCTGACACGTCTCACGATAATTGGTTATAACTTAGTCCCCAGGGGTTAAACACTGGGGATCAGAGTTTTTCCGATCCCGGGTGTTAGTACCAGGTCTGGGATGTGAGATCACCGCCCGACACTGGCACTTGCAGGACCCGATGTCCCTAAATCTTCTTCTGACGCTCCGCCGTAGAAAGGCGTCGCGTCAGAAGAAGTACCCTTAATGACCACCGTAAAAAGTCGATAGGGCGGTCATAAAGGGATTATGAGCTGGAAGACAACCTCCCCCCCCCTCCCTAACAAGCAATTGTGAAAATAGCATTTTCCAATAATACTAAATCACCATTACTAAACATCCACATATTACTGAGGGACTGTGCCACCATGTATCCCCTTCAATGCAATTCTTAGGGGCCCCTTGACAAGATTGTCCCATTTACTTTCAAGTTTTGTTTCTTCAGTTCTCAATGTACAATCCATACGATACATCCACTTTATTCTTTGGATCAATACAATCACAGAAATGCAACATTTATAAAGCATTTGTTATGTCTTATTATCTTATTTAAAAAAAAATCAGTGGATTTGCTACAAGCAATATAATATAAGGCCACATTCAGACGATGGTATACCCGCCGTACCGTAGTACGCCGGGCATACATCGGCGCTGCGGAGAGGAGCAGGGGATGAACGCAGCTTACCCCCGACCCTCTCCATAGGACTATACAGCGCACGGCACCGTATCACGTAGAAAGATAGGACATGTCCTATCTTTCTATGGCCTATGGAGAGGTACGGTGCCGCACGTGTGCGTACCGCTCCCATACAGGGCAGTGAGCCCATATAAGTGTATGGGGAACGTATATCAGCCGTATATACGTCGGCCGTATATAAGTCCCCCATACGTGTGTGTGAATGCAGCCTGATACAGAATGTTGTGTAACTTTGCACTTCTTCATGTGATCACTAGCCCCGCCCTCTGTCCTAGAGCTTCTTAAAGGATTACATTCTGCCCTTTTACCCCGGCCAATCCCCAGCTACACAGATTTATTGAAAGGGAAAATGCCATATCAAAAAAATCTCTTAGCCTAACAGTCTATATTTCTTTGTCTGCTTATTCCCTGACTTTGGCCCTTTTCACCATTTCCAAAGCACGGGCTACATTTATCAGGGATTTTACACTTGAAGTCTGGTGTACAAGCCCTGAAAATGCATCATTCCTGGCGCACGGTCAGTCATTTCTTTTCTTTCTCCACTTATGCCACCTCCACATCAATTGGGTGGAGAGGGGTATAAAGGGGGGTATGAACGGCACTATCTATATCCTGTACAGGTCAGGACTGTCATAGAAGCACTGGTGGTCGGTAAATTTAACACAAGGCCTCTTGATAGATCTGATGGCTTCCGGGTAGCAGGGGCATCAGGGTATGATACATTTGCCCCCATATATTTTACTATAGTCAAACTTACCATGCCTGTCTTGACCTTAGCCTTTTTACTCCATAGGAACCTGTACTTCCTGCCCTGACCTTAGCCTGTTTACTCCATAGGAACCTGTACTTCCTGCCCTGACCTTAGCCTGTTTACTCCATAGGAACCTGTACTTCCTGCACTGACCTTAGCCTGTTTACTCCATAAGAACCTGTACTTCCTGCCCTAACCTTAGCCTGTTTACTCTATAGTAACCTGTACTTCCTGCCCTGACCTTAGCTTGTTTACTCCAAAGGAACCTGTTCTGCATGTCCCAACCTTTGCCACTTGCACCATTACTAAAGTACTGTGCCAATCCTAACTTGACTCATCCGCTGACAATGCCTTTATAAGTCTCCAGTGCCAATTCTGTGTCTCTCAGAGGTTGCAACCCGATTCTTCCCTACAGTGCTGTACAGGTCTCCATACAAGAGTTAAAGGGTATAAACCGGTAGACTTCTTAGACAACATCTTTAGCCCTTCAGGTATATCGCCAGGCAGAACTAAGGGTTTCAGTCAAATTCACAAAAATACATATAGCAAAAATAGACCCACCGCCCCTGAGTTGTTATTTAACATCTGATCCTCCTCATAAATTCCTTGTGCTCTGCTAAAAAGAAGTGGAAGCTTTCTTACGTGAGGAATAAAGCTTCCCAAGCCCCTGGTAGTTAATCAGATTGGCTCTGTGATTTGACGAGCCGGAAAACACTGATGGTGCAGTTTGTACATTTGCTCCCGCTAGCACAATGTGAAGGCAGAACTGCTGGGTCTTATGTTTGTCATGGCAGGACCTCCTTAAAAATATTGACTTGTGGCCTCTTTTATGAGCTGCTTGACTTGAAAGCAAAAAAAAAAGACCACAACAATCTCACACAATCAGCACCCATGGGTATCCATTACAGCGCACAGCTATCACTCCTACAAGGTGTTAAGGCCTCGGATGATCTGATTGCCGGTAATGATAGCAGAGGCGCTTCCTGCTTGGAGCAGCTTTTTTAACAATGTGGAGCTCGGGGGTTTAAAGGTGCAGCGCCTGACACTTAGTTTTATTGATGCTGCCTCTTAGACAGGCGGTTTATGCTTCCCATAGTGATTATTTGCTGTGGCTTTTATGGTGGCTTAGTATTTTCAGGGCTTTTTAAAGTCTGCAAAAATGGCAACTGTCTTCACTCCAAGGGACGATTCAGGCGAATTATCAGGAAAAAGCAATACCGGGATATTGGGTTAGAGATGATATTACTCTTACTGTATAAATGCTGCCGGCAGATTGTATACACCGGCTGCGGTGTCTTTAGGAGAACGGATTGGAGAACTTTTTAGGACAATGATAAGCTGTTATCACCCCAATACCCTTCAGCTTGACTGATACCTATGTAGTGGCTGTTATCACCCCCATGACCCCATTATCTTTCAGCTTGACTAATTCCTGTGGAGTGGCTACCAGCCTGGCCCACTTTTTCTTAAAGGGGTTGAACCAATAAAAATTGATCAGTGAGTGCCCATAATGTTGGGACCCCCATCACAAGAAGAAGGTCCTGTTCTGATGGAGTCACAGGTTATGCATTTGTCCTGCTGCTCCATTCAATACTATGGTTGTGAGCACAGCGCTCGGCTATCTCTGGCACCTACATAAAAAGGGAATGAAAGTGCTGGAGATACTGGAGCGCTGTGCTTTGCATTCTCCAATGCTTCCAAAGTATTGAATGGGGGGGGGGGGGACAGAACACATTCGTGACCTCTTGCTCCATTAATTAGTGAGAGCTGGACCCCCATACTTGAGACGGGTAAGGTCTCAGCAGTCTGACTAATCAAACATTCAGTATATTTCCTTTTCACTGGACTAGCAAGAACTTTAACCCCTTGCCGTCCGAAGCCCCTTTTGACCTTCCCCATATTTTCAAATTTGACATGTGGTTAAAACTTTGGAACACTTTAAAATATTAAAGTGATCCCCGATCCGGACTGTCCGACGATCATGCCCTGTGCCACGATTCACGTAGATCATGCGTCCGATATCCTGCACATGTCGCTTCCCCACTCAGGTCCACTGGAGTTCACCTTCTTCTTCCTGGTGCATGTAAGTGCATTGCTTGCGACAGAATTTAAAAGTTAAATCCTGCTCTCAGTCCAAATCAGTCGGATCATCAAACGGCCCGCCCTGATTTGTGTGTGCATGAAAGCCGGCGCCGATGCACCAAAATCTGATCGGGTGCAACAAAATCCCCTGCTAAATGCAGAAATTGTCCGAATATCCGACGATAGTGCGGTCAGCGGACCCTTAGCAAATGAGCCCCAAAATGTTGTTTTTGAGGGACCTGCTCAGATTTCAAGCCACTTTTAAAGGCCTAAATAATAGTAAAACCCCATAAATATCCCATTACAGAAACTACACCCCTCATTGTAGGTAAAACAATTTTTATGAAGTTTGTTAACTCTACAGGGGTTGAAACAAAATCTGTGTGCAATTTTGGGATTTAAAATTTTTTTACTTTTTCTCAAAATATACCCATTCTCAGTGGATAAAATACCAAAACACTCAACAAAGTTTGTTCCCCAATTTCTCCTGGGTGTAACAATCCCCCATATGTGGTGGTAACACGCCAGGGCATTGAGGGGGGAGCTGCATTGTCACTTTTTATTGGCTATACAATCTTTATTTTTTTGGGCAATATGTACATATAAGGGCTTATTTTTTGCGACATGAGATGCACTTTAAAAATACTTCATTTTAGTAGGTCTTTAGCTTTTTGATGAGATTTTATTAACTCTTGAATGTATGGAGGAAAAGAAATTCGGGAATTCTGGTTTCTTTTCCTTTAGTATTCTTTGGAGCCGTACAACGTACCATAAAAATAATATGTTATCTTTATTCTAGCCCTACAATTTTGGTGATACCTTATTTATATAGTTTTCTAAAATATTTTTACAATTTTACTGAAGAAAAACTAATAAAGAGAAAATCTCTTTTGTTTTCGTATCACCATCTTTTCAGAGACATAACTTTTATATTTCTTGGTTGACAGAGATGGTTTAGGGCTTATTTTTTACGTATTGAGTTGTCCTTTCCAGTGGTACTATTTGACACACAACTTTTTTTGACTTCTTCGAACATTTTTGTGAAGAGATTTTATGAACATTTTTTTACGTTTTTCAGGGTTTTTTATACAGCGTTAACCGAGCAAATATATAGGGTTTTTATTGTGATTTTGTGTTTATTTTGTACTTTATTAGATGAGTATAGGGAATGTTCGTGTTTAGGGGAATTGCACTTTATTTAATTAAATCGTATTAAGTGTTTTAAACATTATTATGATTATTTTTTACAGGTTGGCTTGGCTCCTATTCACCTAACACAGTGTAATACAGATGTTTTGCACTGTGTTATGCAATCCACTGAGCATGCTGCGCAGTAGGCAGGGATGGCCAACAGGAGATATCGCACAGCCGCAGGGCACTTGCAAGACCCTGGGGCTGCCAGCAGAGGATCAGACCCCCTCCCCCTGGTAAGTGGCACCGGGGGTTCGATACACTTCAGAAGCCACTTACATGCCGGGGTCATGAGTGACCACAGCGTGCAAGGGATTAACACCTGCGGTTGGAAACTTCAATCGTAGGTGTTACAGGCAGATGTCAGCTATAATTTACAGCTGACACCTGCAGCTTCTGGAACTCTGTTCAGCAGTTGGTGCCAGAAGCGGGAAGTCCCTGTCGGGAAGGGGTTACTGCTGGCTTCATCCATTAGGGAAATTACTATTGGACACTTTAACCAATTTAACATTTTCTATACAGTAGTAGTGTAACATTCCCCTTACTGTATGTACAGGATAGGAGTAGTAGTATTGTCATACCCCATACTTTATATATAGGATTGTGGTAGTAGTGTGATACCCCCATACTATTTACACAGAATAGGATAGTAGTAGCGTGTTATCTCCAAACTGTATGTACAGGATAGGAGTAGTAGTGTGATAAGCTGTAAGACACCTGACATCAGGACAAGCTGTTAGACTTTGGTGTCAGCTCCAGACTGGGCTGTCAGACTACTGGGCCACTCACAGAGTGGGATGTCAGACTCCTGGGCCACCCCCAGAGTGGGCTTTTTTATACACTTGGGCCAACCCTAGAGTGTGCAGTCAGACTCCTGGATGATTTCCAAGTGGGTTGTCAGACTCCTTGGTCATCATCAGAGTGGGATGTCAGACTCCTTGGTCATCCTCAGAGTGGGATGTCAGACTCCTGGGTCAATCGTAGAATGGGCTGTCTGACTCATGGTCCATGCCCACAGTGAGTAGTCAGGCTCCTGGGCCACTCCGAGAGTGGGATGTCAGTCTCCTCGGCAACCCCCAAAGTTTGTTGTCAGACTCCGTAGTCACCCCTAGAGTGGACTCTCAGACTTGTGGGCCACCCCTTTAGCAGAATGTAGGCTGTGAAACAATTTGTCCACCCCAGAGATGGCTCTAATAGTCTAGGTCCATCCCCAGTGTGAGCTGTAAGATACTTGGGTTACTACCAAAGCGAGCTTCAAGACTCCTGAGCTGGTGCTAAGATTCCTGTGCCACCATCAATGAAGAAATAACAGGTTTAGCATAGCACAATGAATATCTTTATTGTAATAGCAAGTGTCTTAATTGGAGTTAGGAATATAAAGTAGATAGTCTCTGACAGTTGAGATAGCATAGTTGCATGTTATAGTGTCCTCCCAAAATATTTGGTAAATTGATTAAAGATTATATTGATTTAAGATTCTCTGGGAGCCATGTGCAGCCCAACTCGGACATTGCTTCTGGTGGGGTCCCCCCCCTTAAGAGTAAGTTATGGCCCTCCCCATTATCCAGCCCTGGGTTTAGCACAGCACAGGGCGAGTGTATTTATTGTAGTAGTATTTAGAATGGAATGATTATGTTAAAAGTTGAGTTAGCAGAGTAGCATAGTACAGGCAGTCCCCGGGTTACGTACAAGATAGGGTCCAGAGGTTTGTTCTTAAGTTGAATTTGTATGTAAGTCAAAACTGTATATTTCATAATTGTAGATCCAGACAAAAAAAATTTGGGCCCCAGTGACAATTGGAGTTTAAACATTTTTTGCTGTAATGGGACCAAGGATTATCAATAAAGCTTCATTACAGACACCTTACAGCTGATCATTGCAGCCTAGGACTATAGTAAAGCATTCAGAAAGCTTCACCAGAGGTCAGAGGGGTCTGTTTGTAACTATGGGTTGTCTGTAAGTTGGGTGTCCTTAAGTAGAGGACCGCCTGTATATTATTCTGCCAAAATCTTTAATTAAATCGATTAAAGATTATTTCTACCTAAAATGGTAGAATATTCACTATTTCTAGTGATGGTTAGGACATCTGTTGGGGTTTATGGAGGAGGCCGTTGTTTTTTTTATTTTTACAATTCAACTTTCAAATAAATTTACAATTACTTATATTTGACAGGGCTAAAACCAATGACCTTGTATATGGTACTTCATTGTACTATAACTTAAAACCCAATCACATTGCTCCCATTTTGTTCCTTGTGAGTTTTAGAGGCAGACACAACTAAGAAAGTATTGTGTCACCAGGGACAGTAAGCAAGTGACACCAAAGTCCAGCCAGCTACCACCAAGAATAGATGCACAGGAATAGACAGACAGCGAAATACTTTGAATTCATTGTTTCCGCCGCTTCTCAGAAGCCATTACCTGCTGAGAATTGTGCACTATCTCTCCGGTGTTGCACTTTCTACGCCTCTTTCATGCTATAAATCTCCTTGGTGACTGACGACAGAAAATTATCTGCTGTGAAAGAAAATAAATGTTTTGGAGAGAAAATTATTCAAAATGTAAATCTTCCAATATTCTCTCACGTTGGGAGCCTGTCACCCAAACTTGAAAGAAAAAAATTCTTCCTTTATTGAAGCATAACAACCAGTGAATCAGGATTAGGATGTGTACGGAGGAGTTATTACAATGATGTTTTTTTCCTGGGTGATAAATGACTTGTGAATACAAAGCGAGACCATACAAAAGGTTACATGATTTCACTCAGAGATTTACATACGTGACTGGAGAGAAATCCCTTTAATTATGCTGATCCATACAAAGAAGCCTCGTTTTGTCTGCGTTGCATTCCTAAATAGTAACATTTTACTTCATTTTAATTTCTCGATTGCTTTAGATCCCTTAAAGGAAATCTACAACCAGGATTACGGATTATAAACCAAGCACTCTTACATGCAGGTGTGTGCCTTATCCGGCAGATTCTTAAGCTCTTGTTTTTCCAGAAAAAAAAAAGATTTTAAAAATTATGCAAATGTGACTGGAGCCCCTCAGACTCATTTGCATAATTTTTAAAACACACTTTTTCTTAAAAAAATAACGGCTTAAGAAGCTAAATGAAGTGCATATTTTGAAAGAGGGGGCACACATCAGTATGTAAGTGTGCTTGGTTTACAATCCTTCATCCTGGTGGTAGATTTCCTTTAAGATCAAAGACCTGTCTAAATCTATACATTCTTGGTAATTGCTTAAATTGCTTTAAAAAAATCTTTTTGCAGTGGTTGCATATTTATTTATATGGAAACAATATGGACAAGCTCTGGGGTGTAACTTAAAGAGGTTGTATCAAGTTGTATGGATTGTTAAAACTAATGGGTGGAGTGGCAGGTGGAGCATGCATCTTGCTGTCCATACGATACTTTGGGAACATTGGAAGTTGCTGAACTTAGCGCTCATGTATCTCAAGCTCATGTCTCGCAAGTAACATTCTCACAGTTTATTGTTAATCAGGTAAGTTGGAGCTGCCATTCTGCCTGAGCTCTAGATAGTATTAGCATTTACCAAACTATAGAAAACACATGGCAGAGTGTTGAAGACATAGGGGCACATTTACTAAGGGCTTTGTACCAGTTTTCAGGCAGACTTAGCACTTTCTTTTAAGTGCAAACTGCTTGCACAGATATTTAAGAAGTGTCTGCACCACATTTGTGTCACAAGCAACCGTTTTGTGGTGCGACTATTCTTCATACGACACAAATTTCTGCACTGAAAGGGGTGTTCCGGTGCTCAGTCGGACCTTGCAGCAGATTTATCATGCAAAGTATGAAAGAAGTGTGTCACATGCCCTATGTTAAAGGTGCACTGAAAACAAGTGGTGCACTCTGTCGAAGCAGTGCAGGGAACGCCAGATTCATGAAGAACAGGCCCCAGAAATCCTGAATCTGGCGCCCTCTGCACTCGACACAGACTAACTGCACATAGTACACACTGCACTGCTTTTATTACAAGTAAATAGTCTGAGCAAGAAGGGAAGGAGATATATTGTCAGTAGTGACATAAGCTGTGATAAGCTGTGACATCATCTATTGTAGGTAGTGATGTAATGATGGGTCAGTGTTATCTATATAGAGGTCATTGTACAGGGAGGGAGAGGCGATAAGCTGTGACATCATCTATTGTCAGTAGTGATGTAATGATGGGTCAGTGTTATCTATATAGAGGTCATTGTACAGGGAGGAGGAAATAAGCTGTGACATCATCTATTGTCAGTAGTGATGTAATGATGGGTCAGTGTTATCTATATAGAGGTCATTGTACAGGGAGGGAGAGGAGATAAGCTGTGACATCATCTATTGTTAGTAGTGATGTAATGATGGGTCAGTGTTATCTATATAGAGTTCATTGTACAGGGAGGGGGAGGAGATAAGCTGTGACATCATCTATTGTCAGTAGTGATGTAATGATGGGTCAGTGTTATCTATATAGAGGACATTGTACAGGGAGGGGGAGAAGATAAGCTGTGACATTATCTATTGTCAGTAGTGATGTAATGATGGGTCAGTGTTATCTATATAGAGGTCATTGTACAGGGAGGGGGAGGAGATAAGCTGTGACATCATCTATTGTCAGTAGTGATGTAATGATGGGTCAGTGTTATCTATATAGAGGTCATTGTACAAGGAGGGGAGGAGATAAGCTGTGACATCATCTATTGTCAGTAGTGATGTAATGATGGGTCAGTGTTATTTATATAGAGGTCATTGTACAGGGAGGGGGAGGAGATAAGCTGTGACATCATCTATTGTCAGTAGTGATGTAATGATGGGTCAGTGTTATCTATATAGAGGTCATTGTACAGGGAGGGGGAGGAGATACGCTGTGACATCATCTATTGTCAGTAGTGATGTAATGATGGGTCAGTGTTATCTATATAGAAGTCATTGTACAGGGAGGGGGAGGAGATAAGCTGTGACATCATCTATTGTCAGTAGTGATGTAATGATGGGTCAGTGTTATCTATATAGAGGGTATTGTAATGGGAGGGGGAGGGTATAGGCTGTGACATACTTTATTGTCAATAGTGATGTAATGATTGTTTTTTCATTTTATCAATTATAATCCAGCTTGGGGTATAAATGTGGTGATTGCTGCAAAGAAAATCACTACTGAATAAATCTTAAAGGGATGTTCCCACGAAGACAAGTTTCTTAAATGTACTCAGGATAACAAAATAAAATATTCTCTAATTCACTGTTATTAACAAAAATACAGTATTTCACAGATATAATTCCAACCTGTCTCTATCAGTTCTGGTGTTTACAATTTTAGTTGCCCTGGGATCTGACTGTAAATCTTCTGACTATGGTCAGGCAGGGCAGATTCTTCTCATGTATAGCTTCTGTTGTCTGCACACTGCAGTGCTCTCTACAGGGCCGATTCTAGCATATTTGCTGCCTGAGGCGAATATTAAAATGCTGATACCCCCCCCCCCCCCGCTCCCTGTTAAGTAAATGCGGAAAACTTTACTAACAATTAACAACCCTACAGACAGCTCCCTGGCACTGTGTGACTGACTACAGGATCTGGGAGTCATTAGTGGCATCTAGTACCTTATAGATGACAATCTCTTCCATCAGGAGGACTTTATTCCGGGTTCTCCAATCCATGACGTATCACGGCTGAATTCACTGCCAGATATCTTCAGCTCAGTGCAGCATCTCCACCCGGCGTCCCTAAAAATACCACAGTCACTTACAGTATGAAGTATATACCCCTCACAACACAACTGATCGCATGCTACCCCACTTATAAAACATCCCTTCATTATATATAAATATTCTACTGGAATTATAGCATGCACAGCACCAATCAATATACAACACCCCCAATGTATTAATACAGACCCCCCCCCCCCCACATTTGGTCTACATGATGCAAAGTAATCTATTGTATCCTATAACTAATATATCCCACCCTGTTATGTTACATATGATTTTATATACAGTGCCCCCTGACCAATGTAAATATATAGCACCCCCTAATTAATGAATATATACTGTATATATAATAATTTATTTTTATAAAGGCCAGCTCTCATATATTTACCCCCAATTAAATATACAGTTCCCATATATTTCCTCCCAATTTAATTGATATATTGCCCCCATATTTAGATCCCCCTCAGTTTGACTGTATACAGCCTCCCATATAGCACAACCCCTGGTTTAATTATTTACATGCCCAATATATACAGTAGATTTCCCCACCCTAGTTTTATTATATTTAGAAGTCCCCCAGTTTTAAACAGCCACACATATATAAATATATACAGCTCCCCCCTGTATAATCACAATCTGCCCCCATAAAAATATATACAGCTCCCCCTGTATAATCACAATCTGCCCCCATATAAATATATACAGCTTCCCCCTGTGTAGTCAGAATATGCCCCCATATAAATATATACAACTCCCCCCTGTATAATCACAATCTGCCTCCATATGAATATATACAGCTCCCCCCTGTATAATCACAATCTGCCCCCATATGAATATATACAGCTCCCCCCTGTATAATCACAATCTGCCTCCATATAAATATATACAGCTCCCCCTGTATAATCACAATCTGCCCCCATATAAATGTATACATCTCACCCTGTATAATTAAAATTTGCCCCCATATAAATATATACAGCTCCCCCCTGTATAATCACAATGTGCCCCATATAAATATATACAGCCCCCCTATAAACACAATCTACCTCCATATAACTATATACAGCTCTCCCCTATATAATCCGAATTTGCCCCCATATAAAAGTATACAGCTCCCCCCTATATAATCACAATCTGCCCCCATATAAATATATACAGCTCCCCCCTATATAATCACAATCTGCCCCCATATAAAAGTATACAGCCCCCCTATATAGTCAGAATCTGCCCCCATATAAAAGTATACAGCTCCCCCCTATATAATCAGAATCTGCCCCCATATAAAAGTATACAGACCCCCCAGTATAAAACGAATCTGCCCAATATAAATGTAAACAGCTCCTCCCTGTATAAAAGAACGATTCTGGCCGCATATACATGTATATAGAAGCCCCCACATCTACCCAGTTATAGAAGTTTTAGCGTTATTAGCCAAATTTTAAATAATAATTGTCCATGAAAAATAATAAAACTTATAGTTACCTCGAGGCAGGTGCTCCCACGGCGCGCGGCTCCAGTCTTCCTGCAGCTCTTCCATCATCGTCTTCCTGCGGCTCCGCTGAGTGACACAGGCGGCGTGACGTCATCATCCGCCGCCTGTGTCCCTGCGGAGAACGGAGCGACGCCAGCCGCCGGATAGGCGCTGCGTCGCTCCGCATATAAATCACGCCTGTGTCTTAAAGAGACAGACGCGATTTATTTATCAAGTGGATGATTCAGGCGTCAACGGGCGCCCGAATCATCCACATTAGAGCGGCACAATGCCGCTCTTTAATGGGGTCCGCATTCTGCCGCCTGAGGCGAGATGAAAATGGCAGATGCGGCCCTGGCTCTCTGTCTCCAGCTCCTACCCCTGCATTACAAGACCAGCTCAGATATAAGCACTTCCTGCCAGCAATCTTCGTACAGAGACTTACTCTACAAGCTACAGACAGATAGCTGCCCTTTAGCAGAGCTGACTCTCTATGTGTTATATGTGAGTTATGAGAGTGTTTTATATCCATCTCATGGATATCATGATCTCCCATCTCGGATCTGTCTCATCTCTCTTTTTCTATGTGTCAGATACTAGTAGAATGTTTAAAAGCTAAATGAAAGTGTAGATAAACCCTGGACCCTGATAAAATAATCCCATTGTCAGCACACAGCATCTCACAGCACTAGAGGAATCATGAAGCGTCTGCTTAGAGAGCCCCCACCCACACTTTGGAATCTTACACTCTAAAACATCAATAAAACTGAGTGAAATTGTAATAGGGTTAAAATTATCTTAATTAATCCTTGGTTGAACTTGATGGACAAGTGTCTTTTTTCAACCGTAGAAACTATGAAACTATCTATAATGGATTAAAAGTTGAGAACTTTCTTTCATGGGTAAAGCCCTTTAAGGCTAGTGGTCCGAATAAAGATATTAGGATAAAATATTTTGTTTTAATTTTATTTAATTTTTAATTAGTTTAAATTATCAAAAATTATACAATTTAAAAATGGAACTTAAGAAAAATTTGTCCTTTTCTGTTGACAATTTTACTTAACTTTTTTTCCCTTCGAACCGTCAATATTACATGTCAAGATTAACCGTATGGTTCCAATATTTACTGGACATCCCTCACATGATAATAGTTTTCCTCTGGAAAACACAACGAAGCTTTGTCTCATGCGGAAAATCAATATTTTTAATCTTGCGTAATTTAATGAGCTGGAATGAAGCAAACATGTAGACGTTTTAGATGGGGCCTCTGAAGCCATTGTACATGGCCTCCCATGTGACCTAATGATCCTACATCGTCGGCTATAAGTGATCACTTATTTTAATGTAATGCTCTTAATCCGCCTTAGATCTGGGGAGTTACATCGATCACTTCAAGATCAAAGATTAAGATAAGGTTTATTTAGCAATAACTCTAGACGTGAGGTCCCCGTGATGGCTTTAAAGCCCTATTAACCATCTGGGAAGGATAAGAAGACTGTATTACTGTGACGCATGAATTCCTTCCTGCTTAAGAAATATTTAGCATATTGAAGTAATACATTGGGATTTTTATAAAAATTTTTTGACAAATTCTAAGATTTTATTGAATTATGAACATGGTAAAACCTCATTAATCTACTGCTGCTTCAGTGTTGATGCTTAATGTTGTGCATTAGGGACATAATAAATTACTTATTTGCCCTGCCGATACCAGGAAACACTAGGAGAGACGACCCAGCCAATGGCTGTCTGAGGCGGGTCAATGTTCAAACCACTGATTGACCGAAGGGCGTCTCCTACTGCTTCATGTGGTGCCGGAAAATGACCATTAAACGGGTTTCCCCACGATTTTAAGTTAGGCCCTAGCCACATGCTAGGGCCTAACATGCTGATCGATGAGGGTCTCAGTGATGAGACCCCCACAGATCACGAAAACGAGGGGTCCGATGGGGTCCCACGTAACTTCGTCGGACCTCTTGTCGCTAAATGGTAGTAATAGAGCAGACGGCTGCGCATAATCGTTCTACTCCATTCATCTCTATGGAGCTGACGGAGATCGCCGAGCCCGATCTCAGCTTAGGCTTCCTGAGTCAACCCCTGGCAGAAGAGGAGAACCCTCCTGCTAACCTACAGAGCTCCAAACTAGATTTGGGTGGACACACATTAAGTTTGGAGTCATATACACACTTTAATAATAATAATTCCTTTATTTCCTGCAGAGGTTGGCCTGAAGAAGATTTTATACACATTTTTATATAAAAATTTATTCTAAATATTTCTTATTTCTTTATGTAAAAAATTCCACTGGAAGTGCCGATCGTGGGACGGACTGTACGAATGAGCAGTATTGTATATCTGTATATTTTACCGTAAAGTTTAAAAAAGTGTAGCCAGCACTCCAAAAATCCAAAATTCCAAAGGGTGAAGTTTATTGAAACAGTGACGACGTTTCGGTGTGAACCACCTTCATCAAGCCTCCCACCGAAACGTTGCCACTGTTTCAATAAACTTCTCCCTTTGGAATTTTGGAGTGCTGGCTACACTTTTTTCAACTTTACTACTGAAGGATCTTTTGCCAGAATCCATGGAGGCTCTGCACCCCTTCTATTGAGGTTTCTCTCCACTGTGCGGACTTGGTTTTCTTCTTTGTAATGTATATTATACCGTTCACAGGACAGATTGTACGGAGGAGCGATATTTTATATTTCTATCATATTATCACAGCTCGGTATATTTGACTTTTACCATTTGATAACTGATGCAGATTTGGAAAGGAGCAATGGCCATAAATTTCAGCTTCAAAAAACTTTAGCAGGACTTTTAGTCCCAACCTCCCGGTCATACAAGCTCTTCAAGGAACGGTTGTAAAACAAGATGGACCATGATTCATGATTTTATTGGCGTCATCTTGTCGATTAAGTTACTATTACTCCAATATATGAATTATATTATTACTGTATTCACTGCGTGGGCCACACCACTGGTTTAGTTCCATTGCTTTCATTTTGTTTTTACTTGGTATAACATTTTTAAACATTTACAATCATTTGGCCAGACTGAGAGGTGATTGGTGTTGCAGACATATTATTTTGTTATTGTCTTTGTGTACATTTATTACCCTACGATACCAGGGTGAGTCTATCACCCGTTTATCTCCCAATGGGTGAGCATTATCTTTTTTCTGCTTTCTTTAGCCACTGATTGTCTGCAGTGGTCTCATTTTGCTTTGGTTTTTTTTCTGGGTCTTTTATTTTAGGGGGAAAAAAAACTTCTTGAAAACAAGTGTTGACTCCAATCCGTGACCGAGCAAAATGGAAGGTTGGCTGCACATGTGCTGCCGCTCTACATTGAGGAGTTGTCCCACATATTATTATGAATAGTCTCTTTTAGGTCCTCATGTTTGAAAACAGAGAAGGAGCTGCCCTTGTTCTTATGACCACAAATCAGAATCCAATGGGTTTCTAAATCTTACTGCAAAAATTTAGACTGTGGTGTAACTTTTTTCAAGAAACCCTGAGCCTCTTGAGATGAAATGCTAAAGGTCCTGCCTCTTTAAAAGGAAACTCCCACCACGTTTGCACATATACAGCTAGTGACAGATGACAGGTTCCTATAAAGCCCTATTAACACCCTTCTTTTAGCTAAAAATTCTTTCATGTAAAATCAACTTTATATTATATTCCTTGGCATCAGAGGGGGCGTATCTAGCTGGGCCTGCCCCTCTCATCTACATCTCCCCATACCTCTTCTCAACATGTCATGTGACCAATGTGACACCATAAAAGGTTCTTTAGCCTCCTAACGTTAGCCAAGTACACACATGTATATATCTGATCGCATGAAATCACAGCCGCCTCCATGGATTTCTTCTTCTCCCTATCAAACAAACTGATTTTTGTAACATTGCGGCCATTGAAATGAACCATTTAGGGATAAGGGCAATGCTTTGTAATCATAGTTTTTAATGAAGCCTTTATTTTGGGATTTGCATGGCAGGTTCTTTTCAAGATCAATGTCAGACGGCTGTATAAGCTTGCAAATGATTGTTCAATATCTCAGGGTTACCAGGATGAAAGCTCCCGGCCGCCACAATGATGCGTTTATGACAGCATTGAAGTTGTAATTGACTAGGACAGGTCGCTTTTGTTGATGCATTCTTCAGAATCCTCCAGCAATAAGTAGGGCAAGGAGCTCCGGAGACAGTGAGAATTACCGGGAGCAGAATAATGGCCTTGTAGTATCACATCACAAATATCCTCGGCTTTACACCGGCCTCTTTATCCAGGGAGTGAATATTGTTCTCAGAGAACAGATGTTACCGGGAGAATGAAAAATCAATGTGCCCATAGACTGTGACAGGTTATAGTAAACAAGATTCTTAGCGGGTCTGAAATCTTATCATAACAGTATAAAATATTATAAGGGTTTTCCATCAAGCTCCGATAGCGCACGTGCCTCGCCTCCACATTGACTTCTGGTCCTGCTGGTTGACATTAATCGTTGAGTATGATGATCTGCAACCTAAAGAAGTTGCTATTAGCTCTCTTTACCATTGATTGAGGAAGGATTGGGGACAAATAGGACTTGTAGACCTTTGCCACAAGGTTTCAGACAATTGAAACAACTTGAGAAAAGTTTTATAAGGCAATGTTCTCACTACATGTGGCCACCAGGTTTGGTGTACAGTACCAGGAAAGTTCCAGAGTGTATCCTCCTAACGTGATCTTAAACCAGTGTTTCCAACCAAGGGCCTAGTATAGGCCTCAGAAGACAAGTTTTTTGCTGGGATAGCAAAAAGATTTTGGACTGCGTGTAGATGCCTGTTGTGGAACAAGCTTATACATGGTTCCTTTATGCTTAGTATGGAATGTGCATTCAAGTTCCCTCGTGAGACCACCCATGTACATCTGTGAAGGCCAAGATGTTATCAACATAATTAAAGCTGTATCCTATTGTATTGTCTGGGGTCTGTATCCAGGGTCGGATTAAGGGTGGTGGGGGCCCCTAGGCGCAAACTGGTGGGGGCCCTTCCAACAATGTTTTTGGAGGTAAATCCAACAACGAGGAAGCAGCACTCCGTGATTCAATGGTGATATTTATTGCACCAGTGGAAAAAGATACAACGTTTCAGCTATCTCAATGTAGCCATTTTCAAGTATCTTGAAAATGGCTACATTGAGATAGCTGAAACGTTGTATCTTTTTCCACTGGTGCAATAAATATCACCATTGAATCACGGAGTGCTGCTTCCTCGTTGTTGGATTTACTTGTGTAAGGGTCTTTTGAGCCAGAGTCCCTGAAGCGTGCACCCACACGGATCTTAATCCAGGATACCACAGTGCTACTCCACCAACTCCCCCTTTTTTGTGCCTTGGACAATGTTTTTGGAGGTATATAGCCTGCCAGCCCCCTATAGTATGTAGCCTGCCAGCCCCATGTAGTATGTAGCCTGCCAGTCCCCTGTAGAAAATGGCGATCTCAGCGATCTCCCCCAGCGAAGGCAGCTGTATCTCACTTACACAACTGACATCTTAGACCCCTATGTGCGATGCGGGCGGCCACAGGCCACTGCGCATTCACACAGAGACAGTCAGCGATTCAGCTGGGCTGAGTCGCTGACTGTCGGAAACTGGTGGGGGCCCCTTAAAAAGTGAAATTGGTGGGGGCCCCGGGGCTCGAGCCCCAGGAGCCCCTCCTTTAATCCGGCCCTGTCTGTATCCATAATTATCCTCTGGTCTGGTTCTTTTACTATTTGCAATTGGTATCTGTACGGTATATTACTGTATTTGGTCTAAGAGTCAGTATTATTTTCTTATTGCCTGGGGTCCAACCAGAGGATCTTGTCAGACCATAATTAGCTTTATTGAAGGTACCTTCAAGAGAGGGGAGGACATTAAGGCTCAGGAGGCTGGAAACTTTATCTTTCACTATACTATGTTGACTTCAGGTTGAAATCTTTTTTGCTACTTTTTCCCTATTATTCTCACCTCATTCCAGTGGCTGCATACTTACGGTCATATGAACCTCTATTATCTAAGGGACATTGGGGCAGAATAGAGATATGTATTTTGGACACAATTATAGAGCGCACGAGGCAGCAGGAACCCCAAGGTGATAGCGGCAGATGAAGCATTTAACACCTGCACCAACAGCTGCTGAGACTGTTCCTGTGATAACTTCTCTGGAGGGCCTGGTAGGGAGCGCACAACTCAAGGAATACATCTTCGGCTGGCATAGCACGCGGTTCGATTATATCCCCAAGGAGGCACTTGCATGTTTCGCAAAGAGACTTACAGAGAACACAATGTGGATGTTGTAAATGTCTTTCAGAATCATAAATATCCCTGACTTGTCTCACTGAAATCCTTAACATCTGAAAACTGAGAAAAAAAATCAAGATTACCTCACACAAAGCAAACATCCCCTGAAAATACAGCAGGTAGGTGTCCAGATTGCAGTTTTCCAATATGTACAATATCTACTATTAGGGGGTCTCATCTTTTGGGGCGTTTACCTATTGACCAAAATTTTTTTGCAATTCAGATCAGTATCCATGCTGGGTCTCCTCTCACTTTTTGCCCACCTGTCAGCTCCAGCAGTGGTGCCTATGTCCTGGTTGTATTAAGTGTGTGTTGAAATAGGGAAAAGACAACATACTCGCCAAAAAGCCTTACCTGCGGTCCAAGAAATTGACACATTGGGGCTCATTTACTTAGCCGTCCGCTGGAATTCACCAAAAGTGCATTGTCCGACGATACTGCACTGTGCACATTGTGCGGCCGATAATCTGTGTCGCTTCCCCGCTCAGGTCCGACAGAGTTCACCATCTTTTAAGTGGTGCATGTAAGTGAATTGTATTGCGACACAATTTGAAAGTTAAATCTGGCGCTCAGTCCGAATCAGTCGGATTGTCCGACGGCCAATTTAACCTGTCCAAGCAGTGCAATCCCCATTAGTAAATGAGCCCCATTATGCCAAAAAAAAGAAATTGGCACCATGCTTGAACACTCCCCCTTTAATAGAATGTCAGAGACTCTTTAGATGGACGTACTGCTGTCCTCCACCTTTTTCTCTGATGTTATGGCCGGCTGCACTGCTGCCAATATACTAGTGGTGTCTGTCAGATGCCAGAGTTTCCCATACTAGACCCTGGTTATAAAAGACATCTTCCCCCATAGAAGGCTCCCAGAGCATTTCCTTCTGCACTAGTGTCCTGTGATGGTGTCTAATCTGACCTCATCAGACATCCATGTTCCTGACCCAACCTTGTGGACAACTTCGTCATCAGACATCCATGTTCCTGACCCAACCTTGTGGACAACTTCGTCATCAGACATCCATGTTCCTGACCCAGCTTTGTGGACAACTTCGTCATCAGACATCCATGTTCCTGACCCAGCCTTGTGGACAACTTCGTCATCAGACATCCATGTTCCTGACCCAGCCTTGTGGACAACTTCATCATCAGACATCCATGTTCCTGACCCAGCCTTGTGGACAACCTCATTATCAGACATCCATGTTCCTGACCCAGCTTTGTGGACAACTTCGTCATCAGACATCCATGTTCCTGACCCAGCTTTGTGGACAACTTCGTCATCAGACATCCATGTTCCTGACCCAACCTTGTGGACAACTTCATCATCAGACATCCATGTTCCTGACCCAGCTTTGTGGACAACTTCGTCATCAGACATCCATGTTCCTGACCCAACCTTGTGGACAACTTCGTCATCAGACATCCATGTTCCTGACCCAGCCTTGTGGACAACTTCGTCATCAGTCATCCATGTTCCTGATCCAACCTTGTGGACAACTTCGTCATCAGACATCCATGTTCCTGACCCAGCCTTGTGGACAACTTCATCATCAGACATCCATGTTCCTGACCCAGCCTTGTGGACAACTTCATCATCAGACATCCATGTTCCTGACCCAGCCTTGTGGACAACCTCATTATCAGACATCCATGTTCCTGACCCAGCTTTGTGGACAACTTCGTCATCAGACATCCATGTTCCTGACCCAGCCTTGTGGACAACTTCGTCATCAGACATCCATGCTCCTGACCCAACCTTGTGGCTGCTGATCTGATCTGCTTCCTGTCCTCCTAACTTTCATCTTGGGCCCTAACTACGCTAGAACACTGCCTGTCCTGACTTTGGCTCATTTCTGACTATCCTCTGCCCTGTTGCTTTGTAGGTGAGTTTTACAACCTACCTGGGTAAGGTGCCATCTTTTCTAGGACCACTCCAAGATGTCATAGGTGAGATCTGTATAGGTGTTAAAGGGTGAAATCTTTTGGGATATCAAACCGGTTCCACAGCATGGGTCCATAACCCTCTGCTTGGAACAGACATACAGTAAGACATTAAGTCCTTTAACATATCTTTTCAAGCTAGTAATGACTAAATACTTAACTATTTACTAACACACAAAACTTTTAGGGAGAGGACCGGCAGCTCCTGACAGGTGCCTAAGCGACACATCCTTTAAGGGTTTTGTATATAGCAACGAGGGTAAAGAACAGAAATAACGGAGATGAAATCAGCAAGATATAGATATATCCCCTGTCATAATTCTGACCGAATCTTCACGCCAATAGGTGATAAAAAGAACCGTCATCGTATCAATCGTTATTTTATTAAGAGGTCTTACAAGATTGCAATTGAAGTCATTTAAATACAAATCACTTTTTATTCTTGTACAGAAAGTGTAATAAAGTTAAAAGATCTTATTATTATACGGAGCATTATTGCAAATGCTTACAAAATTTTTGCATAGAGTGAGTACAGACTCACAGATAACCCAAATACAAAACAACCCCAAAAAGCTGTATATGTTACCCCCGTCATCACTTCAAGCAGTCACACACACTCTGCACTCGTACCATGACACCATAACATATCGGGAGGTGAGGAGCAATATCACATCTCTGTGTACCAATTATACACTTGCAATCTGTGACATCAATGGTAGCAATGGTTCTTAAAGGGTAACTCCACTTTTTAGGCTATACATGTTTTTTTACTTTAGTTATCATGTCTTAGTTATCATGAAGAGTTCTTGCACACTTTAGCACCTAAAACTTTAGCTCCCATAGACCATGCTCAACAAAAAGATGGACGTATCCCAACGTCCTTACATTTTAGATCAAATTAAATTAGGAGAGCCCTTATCTTTATAATCTCAATGTAACATCTTGTGCTACGTAAGGTCCCCATAGACATTGGATTCTGAGCTGAAACTTGGTGACGTTGGTGGTCAGATTATGAGGAACCAATGACATGAGGGGAGAAGAGATTGGACATGTGACTTTTACATAGTTTTTTTGAGAAGATAAACTGCTGCCAGAGTTGTACGTCAGCACGTTAATCTTCTCTTCCCGATCACAGCACATTTATCCTTGGCTGAACTATAAGTTCTACAAAAAGTAGAGTTACACTTTAACACCTCATTCCGATTACATTCTAACGACAAAGAATTGTGCCCCATAATGGCTGCTCATTGAGTACACAGGCGACTGGTACACCATAGTGGTTTTTGGCAATGGATCTATTCAACAATTGTAGAATTTTCTAAAGCTGTCCGAAATTTTTGCTTTGATGGGACAGACCATTTTTGAGGAGATAGAGGGGGCTCCTTGCTTAGCTCCTCCATTTATTTTCCGGGAAAATGTGGCCAAAACCTACCTTTTGAATTGACGGAATAATTTTCTAATAACATAAACAGCCGACTATGTAATACCTTATTGTTTCCTGTGGTGGCGCCACAGGGATATCGTACTACTCTATATTCCTACAATTATAGCAAATCGTTGGTTGGCTTAGCAGTCGATCACAGTGTGACCTGCATATTGTAAAGGAGTCCTAACAATAACTTGGCTCCTTTAAAAGCCAAGATAATCCAAATTCATTTTGTGGTCTCTATATCTATAAAGTGATTCCCAAAACTTTTATGGGGCAAGTTCTAAGGGCATTTTAAGAACAATCACAGGGGGGATTTCTCAGGGCTTGTGCCCCAGTTTTTATGGTGTATAGGCCCAGAAATAGGCACAATTCCTAGTGTATGGCCAAGAATTGCACCCATTTTCCCCTTCCACCAGGTGGGCGTGGAAGTGTGAAGGAGGGTGCAGGAGACGGAAAAGTGGGCTAGTACTGGGTGTTCCTACCCGTGCACTACCCATAGTTCCTGATGTTTACTTTTATGTACCTATCTTCCCGTTCCTGGCGTAGGCTAAGGTAAAATTGTGTGCCAAGTTGGACCTGGTCTGTGACAGATTTATCAGGAGGCTGGAGCCAGCATATGATGAAGCTCCCCCCATTAGTCCTATTTATATGACAATTTTGTTACCCAGTGATCTGTGGGTTCTGTAATGGCGGCCATATTGTTTCGCACCCTCGATATAAAGGGAAGCAAAAAACTATCGACTTGATAGAAAAGGACAAATCGCAGACCAAGACTAACAGTAAATTTTGCTTTTAGGGGAAAACTCTAAGATTAAACCAATAGAATAAATCGCTAGTAACGTAAACCTTGCAGACGCACATCCATTCACAATACAGTGTTATGCTGGAGATCCATGGTTTACAAACTTAGTAAATACCCCCAGGATTATATGAAGACATACACAACCGAAACAATCCAATCATCTATGGTCAAAACCTCTAGTGAAATTTCTTAAAAATTCGATATTTTATATAAAAAACTTACCGGGTCAATATACAATTAGGTATTAGCTCATAAATTCATGGGGTCTCCATTACAAATGAAAACTTTGAGTGAAAAGTTTGCAATTTTTCAGTAAATATATTTTGGTTTTTAGAGGAAACTTGGATTTTGTCCAATAAAGAAATGTGCTTAATCCCACACAGCGCTTGTATGGATATGAATATCTGTGTCGCGTAATGTGCCAGGAATAGGAAATGTTGGCTGTCAGGAAGAAGGTTAAGCAGCATAATGAAGCCTTTAAAATTTTATTTCCAATTTAATGTACATTAATAAAAAAGAAACAGAATAAAAAATTACACATGTCGTTAAGGAAATAAATGGCCGACTCTAATTTTTGTGGGTAAGAAATGGATAGAAGCTTAAGATGTTGCAGAGCATTGGAGGCCACACCAAAGACCCTTCAAAGACTACGGTGTACGTACCATAGGCGTTAATGGGGTACCCATGTGGCTCCTCTAGGGACTATGGAATAGGGGCCACTTCAGTTGAGATTGGCCCCATCGGCCTTCCATAGGCGGCCGTTATTCTGTTTCATGTTCAGTTCATATGGTGTCCGTGGCATAAAATTAGTGTAATAATCTAGAATTTTAAGCCCAAAATTTGACAAATGATTTTTTTTACTTACTTTCCAATTTTGATCTGATTATGAATAAGGACGCAAGCACACTAGTCCGAAACGCGTAGATCTTTTCTTTTTTGGATGATATGCCAGGATGTGACCTTGCAATTTTAATATTTACAAAATAAAAATTCAAATATTTTTTTAAAGAAGATTCTGAGTGCTGGAATACCTTCGTTTCATTGTGCATCATTCAGTCAACCGGCAGGACTGCCTTTCCGTGCACCGAGAGCTAAGGAGGAATAGGACCTCGTCTATATTGAGGATGCAGCTTATGTGAGTGAGCGGTGGCTTTCTTTCTATTGTTTCCTATTTGTATTGCATCCATCCCTGGCCTGTACTGCATACACTGTGACTTCTTACAATATAAGAATACCTTGGGAGTCCACCTGATGTATCCTTACAAGAGACGACTAAAATATGATGCGGACCAAGCCCTAGGTTAACACTTGCCAAACTGGACAAGTCCCCAATGGGCTTCTCCAACAGAGAAAGAAGACCTCTAGGGCTGGTTTTCCTACTTTGAGAACAAAAGGATCATGTTAGGCCACCAGAGGATAGGCCACCACAAGAGATAGGTCACCACCAGAGGATAGGCCACCACCAGAGATAGGTCACCACCAGAGGATAGGTCACCACCAGAGGATAGGTCACCACCAGAGGATAGGCCACCACCAGAGGATAGGCCACCACCAGAGGATAGGCCACCACCAGAGGATAGGCCACCACCAGAGATAGGTCACCACCAGAGGATAGGTCACCACCAGAGGATAGGTCACCACCAGAGGATAGGTCACCACCAGAGGATAGGTCACCACCAGAGGATAGGCCACCACCAGAGGATAGGCCACCACCAGAGGATAGGCCACCACCAGAGATAGGTCACCACCAGAGGATAGGTCACCACCAGAGGATAGGCCACCACCAGAGATAGGTCACCACCAGAGGATAGGTCACCACCAGAGGATAGGTCACCACCAGAGGATAGGTCACCACCAGAGGATAGGTCACCACCAGAGGATAGGCCACCACCAGAGATAGGTCACCACCAGAGGATAGGCCACCACCAGAGGATAGGCCACCACCAGAGATAGGCCACCACCAGAGGATATTTTTAATGACCCCAAAAGAGCAAATCTTTTGCACATCACTTTTAGAGAATTGTCTATTTTTGCCTCTGAGCTAATTTCTTCAGTTTCATTATAGCCAACCACGGTGGATCCCATATGGTTCCTTGCCACCCGGTTTTGATAGATACTCTAGATGAGCAGTAGTGGACAGCACTAAATTGTAAATATGATAAAAGATAGACATTGATCTAGGGATTTATTTAGACTGCTAAAAAACTGCTCCAACTTTTTGCCTTCTTCTGGACCAACACTGTAGGATTAAAGGTTGGACTTGGTAGACTATGACTTGGTCTACTATGATTTTATTGGATTTTTTTTTTTCATGGAGCACTAAGAATTTAGAACTCACTAGAATCCCTACCTCAGATAAATGGAGTCATGTAGAATAAATGGAACCGTCATCACAATACAATCAATGAGAAGACCAAAAATATTTCCAAAAACTTACATTTTCTCTCTAAAAAAGTGACACGAAACTTTAGATTTCTATTTATTTGGCTAAATTTAGATGTGGTATGTGTTTTATATGGCATGAAACAAATCCAATTTCCCTAAAGGCTCCATGGTTCATGACTGTTGTACCGAAGGTGCAACCAAAACTGTGACTTCACATTCCTAAAAAAAATATATAATCTTCAATTTATTAAATTCTGTCATGTTATGAAAATATTTACAGCCATGGATGTGAGAAAATGCTGGAGTAACTTGTGAGACGTAGCCTTCATGTTGGGTTCATACAAAATCTACATGGCGGTGACCAATGGGCAAACTGGGCAAGACGGGAATCAAAAATATAATGACGGAGAGGATAGATGACTTCTACCTCATTCCAAGGTCATGAGATCGGAGTCATCTGGTAAGTGCCCTATAGCCAGGTAATGAGACCGTAGCAGCATATTCATCTTGTAACCTGTAATGTTATTGATCATACAAAATAGTATCTTGACATAAGAAATCTTTCCACTCGTCATCACGCATTCATCATACACCATAGACACCCCCACCAAAAAAAAAATAAACAAAATATAGACAGCAAACAAGTAAATCAGAAACGTCCCCTCTGTGCTTTTCCTTGCAGAGTGCATTGTCTTAAGGCATAGGCACATTTCCTCCTCTTTGATCAGAGATGGTTCAGTCCAGTGCCCTCCTTCATACACGGCTCTGGGTGACCTTATGGACAAATGGAAGAGTCTATTACTGGGTGTTGTGGGGTGCAACAAATTCTATACACCACATGAGATAAAAAAAGACCACCAGAGTTTTAACAAATTACAGCGGTGAGCAAATTAGAAAGACGAGAAAAATGAAGGACTTTATATTTTCTGACTTCGATAAAAAAAATGTCCAAAATACATATGGAACCCAAATGGCGTTGGGTTGTCACACTATTGGCTTGTTGGTGGATCAAATCATTCTGTATGTTTACATAGAAGAACAGAAACATTTCCTTGGCAAGATTTATTGCTTGCCTGACATAGGGAGGCCAACCATTGGTCTTCGGAGAACTTCACGGCTAGTGTAGGAGGATCCTCAAGGCTGCAATGTTCTCCTAAGACCAATGATTGGCCTCTCTATGTCAGGCAGGCTATAAATATATGGGTCCTACTCAAATTTTCTTATGTTATCGTCCTTTGTGATGTCCATTTCTACAGTGTTCAGATTTGCCCTGTTTTATACAAAATCCCCAAATCTGGCCAGGTAGCATCTACACTAGATCCAGCATCTTGACGAGATGAAAAAAAAAAAAAAAGAAAAACCTCAAAAACGTAAAAAAAAATTTGGCAAATATTTAGAAATTTAGCTTCCAACAAAAATTAAGGGTGAAACAAGCGACGGGCTTCATGTGGTGGACAAGGAGCTACTTCTTTGGGTTTTCTAATGAACGGTCACCTCTGAAAATGAGGAGGATGTGGAGAAGTGGGAAGACACTGGGGGTCACCCTGAGCTTCTGGCACTGAAACATCTCTTCCATGGGAGATTAATAGATTTACAGATATATATCTATATATATTTGTATATATTCACACGCACACGCACACGTTATTCTGAGGCTTCCTGTGTCTGGTTACAGTCGTACTCCTGGTCTTTGGAGTTTGGCTTTTCCAGTCTCTCATAGACAAATATTGTTATTTGTCTGGCAGGTGGATTCACTGCCGGCCTGTGACAAGAATAATTTCCCACTGGCGCAGACGCAGATCTCGTATACGTTTTGACGGGGCGCAGACGCAGAATACGATCCTCGCGGCAGCTGTGGAAGCCTTACGTTGGCCGCTTTCAACTGGATCTGGAAAAGAGAGATAAACTATCATGAAAAACAAACACGAGGAAACAAATACGTATCTCCATTAGATCTGATATAAAAAAGCACAAATGTTTCATCTTTACTGATGCTTCTCTGTCTCATGCCTACCATTCCCTGATGCCAGGATGTAGACATAAGGGAATTTCTCAAAAGTTGATTCAGCCTGGACCAGAATATTGTGGAAAGCTCATACAACTTTACGGAAACCTTTCCTGCATGGGTTGGCACTTTGTCCCAGTCACAGCAGAATTTCTGAAAAGACTGGGAGGCGCTCAAAAAAACAGCCATCCTCCCAAAGCCCTGACTTGGCCTGGGGGGACCCTGTCTTGGATGATTTGGGTGAAATAATCAGGACTCTCCCTGTCAATCACTGTGTGTGGGCAGGGTAATCAGGACTCTTCCTGCCAATCACATTGTGTGGGTGGAGTAATCAGGATTCTCTCTGTCAATCACTGTGTGTGGGCAGGGTAATCAGGAATCTTCCTGTCAATCACTGTGTGTGGGTGGAGTAATAAGGACTCTATTTGTCAATCACTGTGTGTGGGCGGGATAATCAGGACTCTCCCTGTCAATTACTGCATGTGGGTGGAGTAATAAAGACTCTCCCTGTCAATAACTGTGTGTGGGGTAATCAGGACTTGCCCTGTCAGTCACTGTGTGTGGGTGGAGTAATAAGGACTTTTCCTGTCAATCACTTTGTGTGGGCAAGGTAATCAGGACTCTCCCTGTCAATCCCTGTATGTGGGCGGAGTAAACTGGACTCTTCCTCTCAATCACTCTGCGTGGGTGGGGACTCTTGCTGTGTTTCCTAGGAGTCCGGTCAGAATTTACTCTTCTATTTACTCCTATTCTAAATAATATAAAACAATATAATCGGCTCAGATTTCATATTCTCTGATTAAGCAGTGAAAAATCTCCTGACAGGTTTACTTAAAGTTTTTATCTACCTTCAGAACACTTTAAAATGCAGGTCACCCTCTATTGACAATATGTGATACCTACCTCTCCGTCTGTAGAATCTAGCCGTAGGTCTGTCCTACATGATGCTTCTAACCCCCCTGCTTCTGCGTTTATCTCTATTCCTTTCGGAGCCTCCATGGTCAGGGTCCGCGTGGGTGATTCCAGCCTGTGGATATAAGTTTAACACTTCATTAGTTTTCTAGACTTTGTAAGGTGTAATTTATTTGGACTGACACCTATCTCAAGAGCGGAGATCCCCGGTCCTCTACACAGCTCCCAGGTGGCTGCGCTTGCGCCTGGTTCTCCATTGAAGTCCATGGGAATGCCACAAGTTGCCTCAACTTTTTTGGCGTCCTCCAAGACCTTAATGGAGATCAGGGCGCATGCGCAGCCTTAGAGATTCCTGAGATAGGTGCGAGTCTCAGCTATCAAAGTATGAAGTGTACAACGTTTCCTTGAGATATTTCATAACTACATTCGCCTTTAATCCAGAATACACCAAAATATTTGTAAGCCGTCAACGAGAAACCTCGGCGTAGATGTAAGAGCATCTAATTATTATGTGTCTCATGTACAAACAGTGACGTCCTCGCTGCAGACACAAGTTCAAAGAACATGTTCTCATCTAATGTTGTGATGTTCAAAGGACGAGACCATTTGTATCACGTTAAGTTCCCGGGATCGGGGGGGGGGGGGAGGGAGATACTCGCTCTGTAATCTTCAAGTTATTTATGAGCTTGTGAGCGATTTCCCCTCGTATTAGAAAAACACAACATGTAACATGATTCTTTATCCAACCAAATTAATGAGGCTCCTGCGTCTGCTCTCCGCTATCTCGTCCACTCGAGGCTGCGCGCTAATTTACATCAATGACACAGAACGCTTTGACTACGTAAATAGATGGCGAGGTCAGAATGACAATGAGGAGGGAGGGAGACGCTATTAATTAATATGGGGGGGGGGGTACACATACATTACACATATTGTCATTTATCACTAGGCAGAGAATACTCATTCATTGACATTACTATGTGACAAATGTGGCATGTCCTGGACTGAAAAAGGCACAAGTTATTAAGACTCCAGCAAAATTAGGCAGCTCCACTTGTTTATGGGTGGGACGAAGGTGGTCCCAAGGCGGGCAGGACTTAGAAGCCATATTTTACCAATTATGAAGCTGATTTGTACACATATTAGATGTCTTTCTTCAAATCCATCCATGTATGCAGTAGCTCCCCCTAGTGGCAACAGCTAATACTGCTATTTTAGGGGGTATTCCAGTTATATCTACTGGATGATAACTTCTTGACCACTGGCATCTCCACGGCACCGTCATTACTGGTGCCCCACACGGTTATCAATATTATATGATAACTTTATTTTAAAAAAATTTTTTCTAAAATTAGATATGTTACACTACTGTTGTCAGGTTAGTGAAGGTTAATACCTCAGGTCAATGAACATTAAACTCCATATCCCTCTACAACCCCCGCGAGCGCAGCCTGAGAACTGCGAGTAATTACCGGGAATATTCTGCACGATCATCCAGTGTAACTCTGACAAATGATGTCTTATTAGTGCGAACTTATTTACACCTCCTCTGCTCCCTGTCTACTTAACCTTCACCATTAGTAAAATGCATTAATAATTGGACATCTCGGTCTGAATAGCGTGAATCCTGTGAATACCCCAAAGAGGGCGGTTATTAAAACAAAGAAATGATCATCACTCCCTTAGGCCAGTGTTCCCCAACCACAAGGCACGGGGAGTTATTGACTCCTATCATCATAGATAACTACAGTGTTGGAAGTCTTATCTGTGATTGATCTGGATACAGGGGCGTAACTTGAGGGGGTGCAGAGGTTCCCAAGAGGCTTAGGGGGCCCATAAGGTCTCACTTTCCCATATGAAGAGACTAGTATTATAAACCATATATTATCGTAGGGGGCCAGGTACAGACTTTGCACTGGGGCCCGTCAACTTTAAGTTACACCACTGTCTGGATAATAAGGCCTCAAGTTTCTGAGGTAAAACTGTTCTAGTTGCCCATGGAAACCAATCAGAGCTCAACTTTCATTTTATAAACAGATGTGGGGAAATTAAAGCTGAGCTCTGATTGGTTGCCATGGGCAACTAGAACAATTTTACCTCAGACACATAGGGGGAGATTTATCATCAAGTTTCTATGTGTATAGGCCTCATGTTGTATTTGTAGCCCACCTTTCATAAAACTTACTAGTCAGTAGGCCACATTTATCAGGTGTCACCACCTTTACGACAAGTAGGTGTGGAGAGGTGTTTTGAGGGGCGCACTGCCTATAGCCAGCTCCCCGTGCAAGTGCAGGCTAGTGCGCAATTCTATCCCACATCAGACCTGATGTAGAAGCACCTTGATGGCGCACAATAGCAGAAGGTCGGGGAGATAATCATACGCTGGCACACTTAACGTCAGCATATGGTAAATTTTCCCCATTATGTGTAAAAGAGGAGTAACACTGTTGAGCGCATTGAAATCTACATTTTTTTGAAATCTACGCGTGCATCACCGAATCGCTCCGTGCGGCCATTGCCGTCTATGGGGGACGTATGTCTGTCCCAAAGCTTCTCCCATACGGTAGTGTGAATGGGTTCTTACACAGTTTCTTGTACTATGAATTTATATAAAGATTTATATAAACATTTTGTGTAGTATCCATGTACTGTGACATCACTGTGTGTATTATCCCTGTACTGTGACATCACTGTGTATTATCCCTGTACTGTAACATCACTGTGTGTATTATCTCTGTACTGTAACATCACTGTGTGTATTATCCCTGTACTGTGACATCACTGTGTGTATTATCCTGTACTGTGACATCACTGTGTGTATTATCCCTGTACTGTGACATCACTGTGTGTATTATCCCTGTAATGTGACATCACTGTGTGTATTATCCCTGTACTGTGACATCACTGTGTGTATTATCCCTGTACTGTGACATCACTGTGTGTATTATCCCTGTACTGTGACATCACTGTGTGTATTATCCCTGTAATGTGACATCACTGTGTGTATTATCTCTGTACTGTGACATCACTGTGTGTATTATCCTGTACTGTGACATCACTGTGTGTATTATCCCTGTACTGTGACATCACTGTGTGTATTATCTCTGTATTGTGACATCACTGTGAGTATTATCCCTGTACTGTGACATCACTGTGTGTATTATCCCTGTACTGTGACATTGCTGTGTGTATTATCGCTGTACTGTAACATCACTGTGTGTATTATACCCATACTGTGACATCACTGTGTGTATTATCCCTGTACTGTGACATCACTGTGCGTATTATCCCTGTACTGTGACATCACTGTGCGTATTATCCTTATACTGTGACATCACAATGGGGCTCATTTACTAATGGTCCAAATTGAGCACTTTCGTCAGTTTGCGCCGAATTGCCCCGGGATTTCGGCGCATCAGCGACGGCTTTCACGTGAAAACCAGACGGAAAAAAACGCGGAATTTAAAAAATTAATTAAAAAATTCGCAAGATCAGCCCTTACATGCACCAGGGGAGAAGAAGGTGAACTCTGGTGGACCTCGGCGCAGCAGCGACACCTGCTGGATATCAGGCGCACGGACCTTAGTGAATCCCGGCAGACCCGAATCAGCGTCGGAGAACGCACCGCTGGATCGCGACTGGTCCGGTTAAGTAAATGTGCCCCAATGTGTTAGCATAATGAGGCGCAGAGCCGGCAGTGACGGCTGAGAAATCCTGAGGTGTCACATAGAGATCCAGTACTGAGTACTGCATGTAAATGTGGGGGTCCCTATCATGGACTCTGTGATGTAAGTAATAATCGGATCCCCCACTGCTTCTTCTATTCCAGTTCTTCATTTGGGTAATTATTTTTTCTCCCCTTCCTGTGACTGGCAGTAAAATGGCTGCGGCTCGGGGATCTATCGGGAGACATCACTCTGTGACCGTATTAATAAGAGTCACAAGATTCCAGCTGTGCACATCAAAAAGAGCCGCGCCAAATATAAAACACGAATTCGTATACGTAATTAGATCAAATCCATCTCATCAGCTCTCTGGTGATTATAGGGAAAGATTTCTGTTTTTAACATAAAATATTAACCCTTTCGAGATTCCCCACCTGTCTATACTGATGCACCTTATAGATTTTCCTCATTAAGGTTGGAAATATCACATGTCCTATAATCCCCTGTACGGCCCCCATACTGCACTGTATGAATACGTCATTAGATGTTACCCGGGGAGGGTGGATCCCAACGAGGAAATGCACAGGTACAGAAATCCACGAATCTCCTCATTGGGATTATTGTCATCTGTTAGACTTTTCCTCAGAGGACAGGACGTGTCGGTATACCGGCCAGCACGACCACCAGCTAGCTATATATCTGGCGCATGCGCTGGGTGCATAGTGTGTCCAGCTTCGTTCTAGTCAAGGACTACAGATTTCGGCTTGCTGTCATTCAAGTTCCATAGTTTACTTCCTCTGTAAGAAATCTGTCCGTAGTCATGTGATGTCACACAGGTGCCTTACTCGTAAGATCACAGAGGGTTATCAGAGCTGGGTGTTTTAACATGCCGTGCACCCGTGTGACATCACATGACCAAGAATATAACGAACAATGCACATGTGTGACACCACGGGACCATGGATATAATGAGGCGTGCACCAGTGTTTATCACATGACCCTAGATATTACGAGACGTGCGCTTGTGTGACAACACATGACCATGGAGACAACAAGCCGCGCACCTGTGTGACATCACATGACCACGGATATAACGAGCAGTGTACCTGTTTGACATCACATAACCCTGAATATAACAAGATGTGCACCTGTGTGACATCACATGACCAGATATATAACGAGCAGTGCACCTGTGTGACATCGAATGACCATGGATATAACCAGCCGTGCACCTGTGTGACATCACATGACCCTAGGTATAAGGAGCCGTGCACCTGTGTGACATCACATGACCCTAGGTATAAGGAGCCGTGCACCTGTGTGACATTACTTGACCAGGGATATAACAAGTCATGCACCTGTGTGACATCACATGACCAGGGATATAATAAGCCATGCTCCTGTTTGACATTGCATGACCATGTGCAACACCCCTGCCAACGTATAGGCAAGGGGATAGTTGCGAATAAGGCCCTTTACCTGTCAGAACCCATCTAGTGAGTCTGATCAACTCACCCAAGGGATAATGCAGGGAGATCTCAGGTAATCTGCAACTGTAGCCTCTGCCTGAATAGGAAATAGTTAAATGGGTGTAAGATATTATCCAATGAGTTGGCTGTATTGTAAACTGGAGTGTGATTGGAGAGTTTCCACCAGCTGACCAGGGGATATAAAACTCATGGACAGGGAGGAGCACATGGTCTTGTCTTGGAGCACAGCCTCTTGACCACCAGCTCTCTTAGAGAGCACATGCTCTTTACCACAAGCTCTAGGCCTCATGGTCTTTCTACAGAGCAGCAGTCCAATCTGCAGAGACAGAGTGAAGAGAGAGTCAGTGTTCAGTACACCTTCAGTACTGACATTTAACCTAATCCCAGGACCACAGTCAGGAGACTCCAATCCAGAGCTGCAGCTTCCACAGTTTGGACACAGCTCCATCCCAGCCTGTATCTACTGCCAGGCTTGTGCACTATTCCTGAGGACCCCTCTCCATGACCACTCCAGTACCAGAATCTGCTGATGACCATTTAGGTCCTTGCCTGCTACCTGTTCAATAAAGAACTGTGAGGCTCCCCATCCATTACCCAGGGACTCATTCTACAGACACTCAGGGGTTACCCCAGGGAGAACCAGTACATCAGCCTCTCCCTCCATATTTGTTGCACACACCACCTGTAGGACAGCCCTCCGGTCCCAATACCAAGCACTGTGACATTAGCGCGCCCTAGGCCGCAACCGCCAGCCACTCCGGTATTCCGGGCCCCGGCTGCCTCCAGGCCCCAAAAAAAGGCTAGGTCCCGGTGGGGGATGTTGCACACGGATATAACGAGCCATACACATGTGCGACATCACATGACCAGGGATAGAAGGCACTGTATAACATTTCATTACACTAACATCTGCTGTATTGGGAAAACTCCTTTGGGCTATGGCTTCCCCCTGTGATATGTGACGTCGGGGGCACCTGACCCCCTGGCTTACAGGAATGGATCTTATGACTGTACATAATTCCGGCACCTCCTATCTGCCGGCGGGATATGGAGGCAGGGACGGGCGCGGGCACTAAGATGACATGGTGAAAGCTCTTAATTAAAAGGAATAAATCACGGGATAACATTTCAATCAGAGCGGAGGCAGCGACATGAATGACTGGATGGTGAGAGCGTCTGAGGAGCCGCCGATTTATTTTTGTTAATGGCCGTCTTTGAGATCAGATTAATTACAGGGAAGGGTCAGAGGGAGACGCGGCTTTGGATCTGGTGTTAATCTATTTATAGGCGATTGAGATGTAGATGCCATGAATTAAGTCAGCGGGAATCCCTCTGAGCCACACATGTCTCTGTATAGTTTATAGTCTGAACAAGGCTCGTGTCTGGAGGACTAATACACAGGGACTGCTCCTGGCCTGTAGCCCAAATCTATCTATGGGGGTTTATTTACCCCAGTGAGGCTTAGAGAGTGTCATCGTGGCCTCCATCTCTGTCAGCTCGTATAGAAATGATTCTTATTCCAATACAGGGGTGAACCTGAGGAGAGCCATAGAACGGCGCCCCCCTCTGCCCAATCCAGTAGGAACAGAACATTTTTGGAGTATGTGGGTCCTCCATACAGTGTCTCACACCCATGCTGACATGACGTGTACAGAGACACAATTTTTAAAGTGTTTTTCCCATGAAACAACATAATTTGCTGATCAATGGGGGTCTGAGTGATGGGACCCCCACAGATCATGAGAACAGATGTCCGCTGGGGTCTGTTGTACCCCTTGTCGCTCCTCCAGATGACCACAGTAGTTGGACTGCTCCGTTTATCTCCAAGGAGCTGATGGAGATTGACTACTTTGTAGCAGATAACAGCACCCTTAATGCTTCTCCCCATCTTACTGCAGGTGGTGCTGCCTGAGGCAAAAGGTTCAACTCGTATCATGGCTAGTCTAGCCCTGTTCACATGTGGTGTTTACATTGTTAACATATACAAAACATACTGGTAAGACCCATGGGGACAGGGACTGATGTGACAAGCTTTGCGCAGCGCTGCGGAATCTGTGTGCGCTAAATAAATAAAGGAATTATTAATATATTAGGGCGGCACGGTGGCTCAGTGGTTAGCATTACAGCCTTGCACCGCTGGGGTCCTGGCTTCAAGTCGCAGGGTCAACATCTGTAAAGAGTTTGTATGTTCTCTCCGTGTTTGCATGGGTTTCCTCCTGGTCCTCCATTTTTCTCCCACACTCCAAAACATACTGGTAGGTTGATTAGATTGTGAGCCCCATTGGGGACAGGGACTGATTTGACAAACTCTGTGCAGCGCTGCGTAATCTGTGTGCGCCATATAAATAAAGGAATTATTATTCTAATTATATTAGAAACACAATATACATTGTAATTTGTAAACGCATAACAGCAATGTAATTAGGCGAATCTCCTCAGCTGCTGGATTCCGCTTTAAAAAGCAATGTAAACGCCACATGTGAACGCAGCCTAAGAGAACGGTCTCAATCATCCCTTCTAGGCCCTGATCCTGCCTCAGAGGTGGATGGGCCTTTAGAGTAGATCCTTAGGCCCCTTCAGACTGGATCATCCCGAGTCCCTCCATACTATAATTCCGATGTTCCTGTATCGTTCCACCTCCCGACATATCGTGATTTACAGATTAGAAATTCCCTTATAATGTCCTTATATAGATAAGGATATATAGATAAGGTTCAGTGAATTCATATGATCTCTGTTGCTAGACGCCAATGATGGAAACTCATTTACATATACGATTTGCATTCACGTCTGTGGAAGATATGGCACAATACAGAATCACAGTGGACATTGGCGACATACTGAATCGCACACAATTCATGAATATCTCAGTATGTGACTGATAATTGTGATTAGTTGCAGCACGTACAATATTCTAGTTTTCTTTTTCACCACTAGAGGGCGCTCGTGCCTCACATAACAGTTCCTCCTGTTACTTTCCATGTATGCAGATGTACACAGGCTCTGCCTCTATTCCCCATCCCGGTCACATACAATACTTCACTACGAGACGCTCTACTAGTTCCCTGTATTACTAAAATATTGTAATAAGGAGGCAGCGACCGCAGAAGTTATTGAAATCTTATATGATAGCTCCACAGCATATCCTGCTCACCAGGGAGGTCAGACTCATGTTCACCAGCCCCATGGTCGCCTTAACCCCTTATTGACCAGGCCCTTTTTCGTTTTTTTGCGTTTTCATTTTTTACTCCCTTCCTTCAAAAATCCTTAATTTTTTTAAATTTTGTAGAGAGCTGTGTATGGGCTTGTTTTCTGCGTAAGAAATTTCACATCATAGTGATGGTATTTAGTATTCCATGCCGTGTACAGGGAAAAGAAATGTAGTGAAATTGGTGAAAAAAAATGTGATTGCGCCGTTTTCTTGGAGGTTTGGTTTTTACGGCTTTCACTGTGGACCCCAAATGACATGTCTACTTTATTATTTGGGTTGGTTACGATCACGGGGATAACAAATTCATATAGGTTTTATTATTTACAAAAATTAAAACCTCCTGTACAAAAAAAAAAAAAAAAATCTTCATTGTGCCGTCTTCTGGCGCTAATAACCTTTTCATACTTCAGTGTACGGAGCTGTGTTCGGTGTCATTTTTTTGCAACTTTTGATGATGTTTTTAATGCTACGATTTTGAGGACTGTACAGCCTTTTGATGACTTTTTATTGAATGTTTTATAATGTAATGTTTTGAAAAATGTAAAAAAGTGGCATTTTCAACTTTCCATTTCAGGGTTAAACTCCAGGAATAACCATTATTATATTTATAATTATAGATCGGACATTTTGGGTTTATGATTTTTATATCATTTCTAGGGAAAGGGGGTGAATTGAATTGTTTTTTTCGTAACTATTTTCCAGACCCTTTAGGGTACTTTATCCCTAGGTTGTCTGATTGAGCCTACCATATACTGCCATACTATAGTGGGCTCAGAGACAGCTCTATGGAGCTGACATATGATGTAGTAATATGTCACATGTCGTTAAGGGGTTAAAAGGGCTGAATGTCATTTTACTGCTGTATAAATGTATGTACTCCAGAATTTTAGTAGTTACATTTGTACAGCATTACCATTACCATAAGCCATTTAAGGGCAACCATAAAGCTAACATGTTGTTAAATAACCAAATATACCTGCATGGCCCGTATGTGCCCCTACAAATAGTCACAGTGTCCCCACAGAGCAGCCAATAGTCATAGTGCCCCTACAGTAGCCAAAAGTCACAGTGCCCCCTAGAAACCAGTAATCACAGCCCCCTAATTGCAGCCAATAGTCACAGTACCCCTAGAGCAGCCAATAGTTACAGTGCCCCCACAGTAGCCAAAAGTCACAGTGCCCCCTAGAAACCAGTAGTCACAGCAACCTCACTGCAGCCAATGGTCACAGTGCTCCTAGAGCAGCCAATAGCCACACTGCCCCCACAGTAGCCAATAGTCACAGCACCCTCACTGCAGCCAATAGTCACAGTGCTCCTAGAGTAGTCAATAGTCACAGCAACGGAAAAGGGGGCTTTGACACAGCCACTTTTCTGTAGCTTCCACACATATTAAAGCCCCCTTTATTGCAGGAAAAAAAAAATCATCACGTCTGCTGGCTTCAGAGACGTGTACAACTACAGCAAAGGATGAGAAGATTGCTGCTGCTTTGGGGAAGCGGGGAAAGGTGAGTATCAGAGTAACTTAGAGAGAGCATGTGCTGCTCTCCTGCCTAGCACAGAATAGGCGTAGGAAGATGTGCCAGAAAACACAAGGCAGTGGGATGGATAAATATTCAGACACCCAAGTATTTACTCACATCTCTGGGGTCGGCTCTCATCTTACTCACCGTAGATGGTGGAAGGGCTCGGCCTTGACATAGGGAGTTTCAAGGGATGCTGGGAATACAGCTCCTTCTGCACCTATAGGAGAAATGAAATATAAAGTAAGATTGAGCTTGGGCACATATATCTGTAGTCATACCCATGTCCTTGAGAATCAGATAAAATGATATATAATAGTGGCCCTGGCATATTCATAAATTGCGCCATTTAAAAATTACAACTTGCCTTACGAAAAAAACCTGTTACATAGGAAATGTATTAAAAAACAACAACGTGATAATGAAAAACAAGTTCATGGAGCAAAGTGTGGATTCCACACTACGCACCTGAGAGTAACCCACCCAGCTATTTGATGCTGCTTTACAGTGAAACCTGTATCCACTAATGTCATACATACAGTTTTCCACATCCCGCTCATTCTTGCCTCCCTGCTTAGCACATTTATTTTCTATCCACACATGATAAGGATCACACTCGGTGCTGCCCCCATTTTAACAAGATGGACTTGTGTCTTTTCTTAACCTCATTGACTTTGAGATAACAGTAATTGTATAGAAGATAGATTGTCATTGCCTTGTATTGGATTGTGTACACTATACAAGTGTCTGGCCTCCATTCTTTCCCACAGATTGGAAATCCTCTGGGGCATGACTCCCTTATCCGCAGTTTTTAGAGCTTAACGCATTGATGACAGGAGAGGTCATAGAGATGCCAACGACTATTCATGTCTATAGATTCTGCATAGCGCCGGAGATAAGGAAATCACGCCAGTCTATGACAACCCATTTACTTCCCGCTCTCCTGAGTAATAAAATGAGCTATTTGAATCAATATTTGAAAGACGATCAATTGATCAATCAACAGTCCAACAGTTCCATTCCCCTACACATTCAGATCTAATTCCCACATGTGGAACATTAGAATAGACTGAATTTGCTTAAAGTAGTTTGTCCACAAATACAAGAATTGCATCATGTTCAGATCGGGATACAAGGGACCCCCATTCTTATCATTGGAGGTAAGGGTCTGCCCACCTTAGTTATTTAATAGGCATCGGCTACAGTTAAGTGACCTTACAAAATTGGGTAATTGAGTATTCCGACTTATTCAAGGAATCTTTTATGTCCCCAAGATCTGGAGCGACTTTCTTTGTGTATCGGTAATGAACTTTGTCCAGATACACAGAGAGGGAAGCATCAGAGCTACAGTCATGTTCGGTCCATGAAACATGGATAGTGTGGTGCCCATATTTCAGGAACTATCTCAGGTACTGGATCCATGCATCATAGTTATGTATGATGAAAGGAGTCCCTGCTTCTCTGCTGTATTGTAATCATGTTTTCAGCAGAGTGGTGCTGTCTGGTGGGAGCACATGGACTCCTTGCATCACATATAACTAAGTCCCTGTTTCATGAACTGAACATGAGCATTTTGAGAGGGCCATAGTTATACTGTGGGCACCACAAAACCTTAGAGGGTTAAGGAGCCAGATGTATTGGATTAGAGAAGCAATAAAGCCCTGAGTATCAGGTCAGCAGTGAGTTGCAGACATTTCTTCCCAGTGCCTTTTTTTCTCTGATATGTAATAGAGGAGCTTCACTACTGAGCTTGTACATAAAGTGCAGCCACATTCATCTCAACTAAAAGCCTGGAAAAAGATGCAACACCTACAAGCGAGCTGTCAAGCCATGAGTTCCGATCATTCCTGGTGCCTTGCCTGCCCTTCCACTCTGTGTCCCTAATCCTGACCATGGTTCTGTGCACCAGCCCAGGACCCAGAGCAAAGCGGTCCCAGGAATGGTAAGTACTTGTCAGCTGTACTGCACTGCTCCTGGGTCATATACCTGTCAGGCTTCTGGGGTAGTGAACCGCCTGAACCACCGCGGATGATGACACAAGCCGACAACTGGGATCGGAATCTAAGTGGCACCTGGTCTTCACCAGAGCCCACCGCAAAGCGGGATGGTCTTGCTGCGGCGTGGTACCACCAGGTCGTTCCACAGGAGTGACTTGTCTGTGGTGGCAGCCAGGGTCGAGGTACAGATTCACTAGGCAGTTTAGAGGTCAGGGACAGGCAGGTAGTCAGGGCAGGTGGCAATGGTACAGGAACAGAGCAGGAGGTCGGGGCTGGCAGCAAAGGAGCAAAGTCAGGGTCAGGTCCGGGGTCACGACAGGAGGTCAGAATACAGGAATCGCTCTGGAGTAGCTCTCTCAAAGGTATGAAGCACTAAGATCCGGCGAGGGTTGCTGGGAGCAGCCGGATTTTAAAGAATCCGGGAAGTGGCCAGTGCCAATCAGCGGAGCGCTGGCCCTTTAAATCTATGAGAGGAAGCAGGGACGTGCGCGTTTGCCAGCAGGAGAGCACGAGTGAGCTCGGGACGGGGCACCGCCACGGAGAGGGGCACGGGCGTGCCTGTGATCTGATACGTGGATCGCAGGGGCACCCGTGACAATACCAATCGGGACACAGAGCAGAGCGGCACATGGAGGAGAGAAGAAGTTGTTGCTGTGTGGTGACGAAAGCAGAAGAAGATACTGTAAAAGAGAATATTTATTTGGGGTTTTTTTTGGCTCTGGGGGTCTCTAGTATTTGTCTGATCTAAAGGACTCCAGAATTATTTGTTGTCTGCTCTGGGGGGGTCTACAGCACTATTTGTCCACTCTAGTGGGATCTAGCAATAGTTGTTGTCTAGGGACTCCACTATTATATGCTCTGGGGTCTCCACTATTATTATGATTATCTTCTCTAGGGTTTCCAGTCTTGTTGTTGTGTGCCATAGGGACTCCACTATATGCTCTGGGGTCACCACTATTAAAATCATTCGGGCACATTTACTTACCCGGTCCAGTCGCGATCCAGCGGCACGGTCTCCGACGCTGATTCGGGTTCTGCCAGGATTCACTAAGGTCGTGCGCCCAATGTCCACTAGGTGTCGCTGCTGCGCTGAAGTCCACTGGAGTTCACCTGCTCCGTTCCGGTGTATGTGATATTCTTGCGACACAATTTTTTTTTAAATTCCGTGGTTTTCCCAAATCTGTTGGGTTTTCCAACGGCCAAGGCCCCCATTTCTGTTGCGTGAACGCCGGCACTGATGCACCACAATCCGATTGCGTGCGCCAAAATCCCGGGGCAATTCGGCGCAAATAGGAAAAATTCGGGAAACCCGACGAAAATGCGCAATTCGGACCCTTAGTAAATGAGCCCCATTATCTTTTCTGGAGTTTTCAGTCTTATTGTTGTGTACCGTGGGAACTCCACTATTATCTGCTCTAGGGTATCCACTATTAATATTGTTGTATGCTCTAGGGTCTAAAGTATTATTGTCTGTTCTGAATGCAGTATTTGGTTGCTGGGGAACTGTGGTATTTATATTTTCTGTGGTGGCATTTTGTATTGTACTGTGGTTGGTGCATCTAAGGTGAAGGTTAGAGGAACGGTTCCTAAAAGTTGAGCAGTATGACAATACATCCCTATGCCCAATAAAGGCTGTTCACCCTTGGCCCAAATCCTTAGAGGAATAGAGCATAAAAAGGACATTTCATTATTTTCCCAAATTCCTATAAAAAAAATATTCAGCCCATATTGCATTGACCGAACTATACTTATGTAACGGCTCCGACTCCACAACCCTGACATTAACAGGACCCCACTGAGTATCATAGGGTCTGGCAGGTTTCTATTATGGTAGGAAGAGAGCTGTGCCACGTTTCGTTCTTCTGGTGCAGATGAGAACCTATAGGCCCTTATAGGGTTCGATACCTGTGCCGCTTTCTGCAGGCTCAGACATAAGCAGCCATCACTCTCAGCAGCCTCCAGATCTGGGAAAGGTTAGCTGCTTTGCATGAAACATTGCTATTACATTTTTCTCTAGCCCGGTACTGTGAAGTGGAACATATTGGCTCCTTATCGATAATGACGATAAAGGTCATCCCAGGTGTGTTTAATGGAGCAGTGCCTGTAAATGGCTGGACGTGCGCTCTTCTGTTGAATCATAATTTGCCCTTTGTTGGGAGCTGGAAGTCATTTCTAGTATGAATCCCATTTAGATCTGTATTTATTCCCTGCAATCAATGGACATAATCGTCTTCTGATGTGTCCGATCTCAGGAGCAGCGCATGGTCATAAGCGGATGTGGTGTATGTACCGGCAATGCTTCAAAATGCACACAAAGGAAGTGAAGAAATATTTAATAATAAGCTAAAGTACAAGTCCCTCTGTCACCCTCTAGTGTGATATAACATGCTGCCTGCAGATAGGACACTATGTACAACTTGCTCAGCTCCTCCTGCTCTATAACATGCTGCCTACAGATAAGACACTATGTACAATCTGATCAGTCCTCCTGCTCTATAAAATGCTGCCTGCAGATAGGACACTATGTACAACTTGCTCAGCTCCTCCTGCTCTATAACATGCTGCCTACAGATAAGACACTATGTACAATCTGATCAGTCCTCCTGCTCTATAACATGCTGCCTGCAGATAGGACACTATGTACAACTTGCTCAGCTCCTCCTGCTCTATAACATGCTGCCTACAGATAAGACACTATGTACAATCTGATCAGTCCTCCTGCTCTATAACATGCTGCCTGCAGATAGGACACTATGTACAACTTGCTCAGCTCCTCCTGCTCTATAACATGCTGCCTGCAGATAGGACACTATGTACAACTTGCTCAGCTGCTCCTGCTCTATACATGCTGCCTGCAGATAGGACACTGTGTCCTATCTGCTCAGCTCCTCCTGCTCTATAACATGCTACCTGCAGAAAGGACACTATGTACAACCTACTTATCTCCTCCGGCTTTATAACATGCTGCCTGCAGATAAGACACTACAAACTATTTGCTTAGCTCCTCCTGCTCTATAACATGCTGCCTGCACATATGACACTATGGGGGTCATTTACTAAGGGCCCGACGTGTTACCCGAATATTTCCGATTTGCGACGATTTTCCCTGTATTGCCCCGGGATTTTGGCGCACGCGATCGGATTGTGTCACACCGGCGCCGGCATGCACGCAAAGGAAATCGGGGGGCTTGGCCGAGCGAAAACCCGACGGATTCGGAAAAACCGCCGCATTTAAAACAATAAAAGTGTCGCTTGGGACGCGCTTACCTTCACTTGGTCCGGCCCGGTGAAGTTGAGTGCGTTCAGATGCTTTTCAGCGCAGCAGCGCCACCTGGTGGACGGCGGAGGAACTACCTTGATGAATCCCGGCCGGACCCGAATCCAGCGCAGAAAACGTGCCGCTGGATCGTGAACGGACCGGGTAAGTAAATCTGCCCCTATGTACTATATATTACAGACTCCTCCAGCACAGGGAGCTCTGCTACATGTTTTCATCATGGAAGGATATTTAATATGGGATTATCCCCCACCATACAGACAGAACCTGGGCTGTAGACGCTGTTCATACGGTCCAGATAATAAAGAGTTACTAATTTATTCTGGAATCCGCAGACTCCTATTAAAGTGTCATTGTGATTCCTGCCCTGGCACCATGTAATTTACAGACAATAAATGTTCATAAACAGGCTGAGGAGAAAATCCATACAGTTATTCTAGCTTTATTTTACGTTTCATTTAATACCCCTCAAAAATGATTTTGTCAATGCTATTCCATTAGCGTCTTCTCTGTCCAGTAACCTCCGATGTACAGTAATACGTCAGGGAGTCAGTGAGCGTGTGACAGCGCCACCGGTGAGCGCCCGCAGCCGGGGACAGGGACACAGCAGGTGACCCCCGCGACTGGGGAGAGAGCCAAGGTATTAGGAGAGCCCTCCGAGGCTCGCTATTCATATACTGAGGGATAATGCATTGCAAAATGGTTTCCAACATTCGCCATCTGAGGATGGGGGGGTCTCAGACCTTACACCTTATAAAAGACCCCCATTTGGGATAGTGGTGATAATAGTAAGAACAGACCCTTGACAATAGGTTGATCACAAAATATCCCTTTGCTGGAATCCTCATCAGCTACATGTAATCTGTAGAGAAATCTGGCATCAAGCATCCAGTTTTCCTGCAGCGCCACCACTGGGGTAAACTGTGTATTACATCGTGTCCATTGAAATCAGTGTAATGCGGGACAGATCAGGACCTCCAGAGCAGGAGACACTCTTTGTATCCACTCGTCTTCCGAATAGAGGAGAATTCTCTTACAGGGTTGTATGGAAATTAATTTTAGAAAATTGGACGGCCCCTATAGGCTAATATTGAATATTGGAGATGATTATGAGTTTGTCTGGAATAATTTGTGGTGAAAGACTGACAAACTTGTATTAGAAAGATGTATTTATCACACATTAACAGGAATCTGTCAATTAAACTAACCCACATGATATAAACATATATTGGAAAACTGCTATTATACAGAAGTACAACTATCCCTATATTGTTCCTCCCCATGCCTGTAAAGCTGTGTTCTTAAAGCTGACTCGCCAGCTATGCTTATTCATGTTATTCTAGCTCAATCTCATCTTCAGCTTCCTGATTGAAAAGAGGCCTGCTTGCTGTGTTACATCATTCATCCCCTCCCTCAGCAATGAGAAAGACATTGGGGGTCACTTACTAAGGGCCCGATTCGCGTTTTCCTGACGTGTTACCCGAATATTTCCGATTTGCGCCGATTTCCCCGGAATTGCCTCAGAATTTTGGCGCACGCGATCGGATTGTGGCGCATCGGCGCTGGCATGCACGCGACGGAAATCGGGGGGTGTGGCCGAATGAAAACCCAATGGATTCGGAAAAACCCAATGGTTGCGGAGCTTGCACTTACCTTCACTAGGAATAGGCCGGTGAACTTGAGCGTGTTCCGATGCTTTTCAGTGCAGCAACGCCACCTGGTGGACGTCGGAGGAACTGCCTTAATGAATCCCGGCCGGACCCGAATCCAGCGCAGAGAGCGTGCCGCTGGATCGGGAATGGACCGGATAAGTAAATCTGCCCCATTGGCTCTGCATGAAGAGAATTCCTTAGGGAGGAGTGAATGAGGGAGTTGAGAGAGACGCTGTCTGTATGTGACAAACTAACGAGAACTCCCTACTCCCTCATTCACTACTCCCTCATTCACTACTCCCTCATTCACTACTCCCTCAGAAATTCTCTTCTGCGAGTCAAACACCTAGTGTCTCTCTCAATACTGAGGAATTTGGGAATGAAATGGAGGGGTGGCTGAGCAGACCTGAATATGCTGGACTCAGAAGAAGAATAATGATCAGACTCACATAGGGTAACTTTTCATGAATGGTGAATAACAATGTAGTGTTTTGCTGTATAATAGCAGTTTTAATAGATATGTTAAATGTAGGAAAGTTTAACTGACAGGTTCCCTTTAATGTATAGAGGGGATCAACTGCCGGGACCCTTGCCGATCACAAGAACGGACAACCAGTGAACCACAGAAAGGGGGTCCTGTTCTCACCAATTGATGGAGTGGCAGGATGAGCATGCATCCTTCTGCACCAATCACTACTTTGGAAGTGTTGGAAATTGATGAGCACAGCGTTGGGGGTCTCACGGGGGTCAATGGGAGTGCCGGAGATACCTGAGCACTGTGCTCCGCAATTTCAGACACTACCATAAAACTGAATGGAGAGGTAGGTCGCATCAATTATTGTGGTGTTAGAGATCTATCATCTATGGGGCCTTTTGGAGATTCATGACCAGTTGATTTGGTCATTCAGGAGTGGTGGAAGCCTTGTAGACAAGACCTACATACAGTTCCTACAGAATATCTAGTACATCACATGATCCCTCACCTTCTCCATCACACACAATACCAGAGGTCACAAGAGTCAAGCTTCTGTCATTATTGGCATTACACCCGTCTCATGCATGCCACGTAATCTTCCAAAGGGATCATGTGGAGGAATAATGAACCTGCACCGAGGGATATTTACCCACCACTTGCCACTGAGGTCAAATGCCACAGCGAGCCGATCAATAAGGGGAAAAAATCACAATATCAAGAATCTAAGAGAAAGAGATGTATCGGCCTGTGTCTGCTCTAATAGATCTGCAGAGTAATCACAGACACATAGTCAATGGTTGGGTGGACAGGAGATATTTAATAATCAAGACATCCGGATTGTTGTATGTTACCGGTATGGGGGGAGATGTCGACCCCTGTGATGGTCTGAAGTGTATACACTGTAATCACTGCGCACATCCGGGAAGGGCGCCTGGTATACATGGGATAGAGCCAAAAAAGTACATCCATGTATCTACTATATCTGTAACTGATAATCTATCTAATCATCTATCCATACATCTATCTAACTAACTAACTCCTATATATCCATATGCCTATCTATCTCATATCTATCTATCTATCTATCTATCTCATATATATCTAATCATCTATCCATACATCTATCTAACTAACTATCTCCTATCTATCTATCCATCCATCTATCCATATGCCCATCTATCTATCTATCTATCTATCTATCTATCTCATATCTATCTCATATCTATCTATTATCTATCTATCTATCTCATATCTATCTATCTCATATCTATCCATCTATCTATCTATCTATCTATCCATCCATCCTTATGTCCATCTATCTCTCTATCTATCTTATCATCTACTGTATCTTCTTTCTCTCTATTTATCTTCTTTCTTTCATATCTAGTTGTTTGTTAAATATTTATATATTCTCATCCATTAACTAATTCATATTAATTAGAAACTGTATGTGTATGTATTTATGTCATATGTAGCCTATTATTTATCTATCCACTTTCCGTCTAAATATTTATCTATTCACACAGACGTTTTGGGGATGTATATCCGGCACTAATCTGCGGCCGGACATACGTTCCCATTGTAGCCTATGGAGCCCGGCCACGGTATAGTGGGCACACACGTGTGTCACCGTACCACGGCGGGGAAAAAGACAGAGCATGTTTTATCTTTCCCTGTACGTACGGCTTGGTGCACCGCTCATCCCTCCGTCTCTCCAGCCAAACGTGTGATACGACCTGAGTCCCAGCCCAAACGTAGCACACGTTTATGTAGAAGTAGCCCAAGAAAGATATATGAAGATATATACTCCATATATGAAGGCAGACAGCCCTCCAAACATCAGTGAAGAGCAGGTTGAGTTTATTTCTTGTGCAGCCACATTTTGGTGTACACCACGAAAGGTGGCTGCACAAGAAATAAACTTCACTTGCACTTTTCACCAATGTTTAGACTGCTGTCTGTTATCTATCTATCCATCTCATATTTATCTATTATCTATATGTCCATTTCATATCTATCTATCCATCTATCTCATATCTATCTATCTATTATCTATCTCATATTTATCTATTATCTATATGTCCATTTCATATCTATCTATCTATCTATCTATCTATCTCATATCTATCTATCTGTCTATCTGTCTATCTATCTGTCTATCTATCTGTCTGTCTATCTGTCTATCTCCTATCTATCTATCCATCTCATATTTATCTATTATCTATATGTCCATTTCATATCTATCTATCTATCTATCTATCTATCTATCTATCTGTCTATCTCCTATCTATCTATCTATCTATCTATCTATCTCCTATCTATCTATCTATCTATCTATCTATCTATCTATCTATCTATCTATCCATCTCATATTTATCTATTATCTATATGTCCATTTCATATCTATCTATCTCATATCTATCTATCTATCTATCTATCTATCTCATATCTATCTATCTGTCTATCTATCTGTCTATCTATCTATCTGTCTATCTATCTATCTATCTGTCTATCTATCTGTCTATCTATGGTTGAGATAGGCAGGCCCACAACTGAAACATTGCCATCTTTGAGGTGAAATAAAGTGTCTCTTTAAAGGGAACCCGTCACCATAATTTTTTACAAATACAGCCCATAAAGCCCTTGTAACACACTTCTTTTAGCTAAAAATCGTTCCCCTCAGACATATAGTCAATTTTATAATTCAACCTGGTATCCAAAAATGTCTATAGGGAGTCACAGCTCCTCCCCATGCTTCCTCTGCATGCAGCAGTAAGTCATGTGACCAGGGTGACATCATTGCAGGTCCTTTAGCCTCCTAACATTAGAAAAACAGTACACCAAGCATATATCTCATAAAATCACAGCATATCATATCACATGAACTCACAACAAGAGGAGTAGTCCATGCATGTTTTTTATGCGCTCAGATATGTGCATTAAGTTTGCTAATGTTAAGAGGCTAAAGAACCTGCGAAGCTGTCACCTTGGCAGAACACGTCCCGGACTCGCTCTATAGATCCCTAGACACCAGGCTAGTTTATAACTCTGATTTTTGGGTATCTGAGGGAAACTATTTTTAGCTAAACGAAGGCTGTCAGTTAGTTACTAGTGCTCTATAGGCACCTACCACTAGTTGTGTCTGTGAAAAATGTGGTGGCAGATTCCCTTTAATTCTTTTTCCCTATTTCACTAGTGCTGCCTACGTAACTTCTGGTGGGAGGAATTAATTGGGATTGCACTCTAAGTTCATTTTTTAACTCTAACTTCAATTTCATCTATCTATCTATCTATCTATCTCATATTTCTCCTTTGGGCAGATTTATCTTAGTCTGATGCTTGTTTTCTGGATGTATTTTAGCATCTTTTTGGCCGTATTGCGTTGCTATATGCACCTTTTTTTAAGCACTGCTGGAGTGCTGTAGCAGTAATCTGGGTTTGTCTTTGTATTTCTCTGGCTTCCAGAGGTTTGCGCCTGATTTAACATTAATTTGTATCTAAAAGGGCGTAAATAATTACACAAAAACACTCCAGTCCTGACCATGAGTAGGAAGCCAATGGTAAGACTTGCGCAAAAATGTGTGTTTTTTTTCAAATTCGCTCCTAAAAAGTCTAATGTAACAAAAAAAACCAAAAACTACAAAGAAAAAAAACGTCATTAAAGCGGAAAAAGAGCTCAGGGAAGGAAACAAGATAAATGAGCCCCTATCTGCCTTTCTCCCTAAACTTTTTAAAGTTTTTCCTAATCAGTCACTTTCTTTCAGTCATCAATAGTTAAAACAGGCGCCATCTTTACATGATCCAGATTGCATCTTCACTTCCCTTATTCGGCACGTTGATCCACAGGCACAGATTCATCACGCTGGATCCTATTCTGTCCGTAGTCAGACTACGTAGTCGTGTACTTTGTTTGCCACCTGCACTCTCCAGTCTCATTACCGCTATAGGCTTCTATTTTCTGGTTCTCCGTCTCCGCGGCGAGAGCCTGATCCATCCCTCCTCCTCCTCTCCGCATTATAGATTTCTCCTCACTAAGTCTCTCCGCCGTGGAGTGACCTGAGAGATATGGATTTATTCCTGTCAAATAAACTCTATACATAGAACTGGCCTATAAGATATGGATTTACCCTTAGCTCTTCCCAGCTGTAATACAAACAGCTCCACTCCCAGATTTTATAAGTTTTTTTATTTTTCCCCTAGTCAAACATGAAGCTTAAAATCTAAGATTCCACAGAAAAGTGAATGAGATTCCGTAGCGTTTACACACAATGCCCCATAAGGCAATGGCGGGGGTCGCTATGTGGGGAATTACAATTTAACACGCGCCGCTTTCTCCGCAGTATAAAATCTAAAAAATAAATAAAAAATACAGCAGCGGAAAAAAATCCTTGTTGGTGACAAGTGCTACCCCGTAGTATAAAGGCATAAACACAATGGCATGGAATTACAGATAGGGCTTTATCTGTTCTGCCTTCCCCACTCGGCTCCATAAACACAATGCGTGATAATACTGCTGAACACAGGGATCCGCGCGGCATGTCAGGCGCCTCTGTGCCGTGTAGACGCTATTCACTGCTTTTATCTGGGTATAATGTTTACAGAGAACAGACACTTTATTGAAAGAGCTGAAATCAGATTTCGACCCCCCCCCTCCTTTTATATAACGAATGCGCTCCCTGCCCGCGTTGTTGCTGAGCCAGCGTTATACCGGCATTAATCGCAATTAATCGCAGACCGTTATTAATGTATTGTCCCCTTTAAAATAAAGCTTTTTTTTTTTTTTTTTTTTACAGCTTTCTGTGCTACAGAATTTATTAGATTAAAATGAATAAATTGCGTAGCACCGTATAGCGTTATAATCCTAAACTGATACGTATTCATATTCCGCAATGTATATTACGTACCGCCACATGATACCTCCAATCATCCTGTAATGTCACGTGATGAAGCCAATATTAGGAATCAATGACAAAAAAGCTTAGATGGGAACAAGGAAGTAAAGGTTCTCATATAAGGGTACATGTCCACTTTATGCATATTCTAGCAAATAACCGATAGTTTGTGTAATGGAAAGTTATAAAATTTTCCAATATACTTTCTGTATCTATTCATCGTGGTTTTCCAAGATCTCTGCTGTCATGCATCATTGTTTAGTTCCTGTAGATAAACGACGGTCCATAGTCATGTGATGTCACACAGGTGCACAGCTCATTTTAACACGGAATGTAATCAAAGCTGTGTGATGCTAACGAGCCGTGCATCTGTGTGACATCACATGACCAGGGATATATATAACGAGCCGTGCAGCTGTGTGACATCACATGACCAGGGATATATATAACGAGCCGTGCAGCTGTGTGACATCACATGACCAGGGATATATAACGAGACGTGCAGCTGTGTGACATCACATGACCAGGGATATATAACGAGCCGTGCAGCTGTGTGACATCACATGACCAGGGATATATAAGGAGCCGTGCTTCTGTGTGACATCACATGACCAGGGATATATAAGGAGCCGTGCATCTGTGTCACATCACATGACCAGGCATATATGAGCCGTGCAGCTGTGTGACATCACATGACCAGGGATATATAATGAGCTGTGCACCTGTGTGACATCACATGACCAGGGATATATAACGAGCAGCTGTGTGACATCACATGACCAGGGATATATAACGAGCCGTGCAGCTGTGTGACATCACATGACCAGGGATATATAAGGAGCCGTGCATCTGTGTGACATCACATGACCAGGGATATATGAGCCGTGCAGCTGTGTGACATCACATGACCAGGGATATATAATGAGCTGTGCAGCTGTGTGACATCACATGACCAGGGACCGATGTTTATCTACAGGAAGTAAACAACAAAACTTCTTATTGTATGACAGCAAGAAGACGACAAGAAGACCTACAGATCTAGAAAAAAGTGAGAAATTGATACAGAGAGTATACTGGAAAATGTAATGACTTTTCATTACACAAACAACATCAATTATTTGCTGTAATGTGCTTAAAGTGGACGACCCCTTTTACTTCTTTGTATACGCTGAGAGTATACACCAGGAAATCTCCTGACGTCCTGTATAAGCTGAGTGTTTATACAGAGGCTGCGGTGTCCTTCTTGCCTTTCTGTTCTTTACAGGTATATTTAAAGGGGTTGTTCTATAAAATTAAAGGAGATGGCCACTAATTGGAAACTTTACCAGGGTAAGTATATGACACTAACAGAGTCCCATAAGTTATACTTATCCTGGAAAAGTTTCTTGTTGGAGTTGCCGGTCATGTGACCCGCTGGCAGCAGGAATCGGGACTTCCTGTGATGCCCCGTGCTCTGGAGACTTCTGGCTGATGAAGGGGGACAGAGCAGTCATTACTGTCTGGAACCCCCCAAGGACAACAAAGAAGCTTTTGGGTGACCCTATAAGGGTCTTATATTTACCCTGATAATGTGTCTTATTAGTGACCAACCCCTTAAAGTTATATATTAATTTTGTATATAAATCACAGAAGAGAAGTCGGGCAGGTGTGATCCTCACTCCATCGGACATTGTTGGACTTGGATACTTATCCTGGGATCTTCACCCTTACCTACTGACCTCCAAATTAAGTTGCTTTTTACTGTATCTCTCGATTTCCATATGAGGTTAGATCCTGGGCCCACCGGAGGATCCTCTGGTCTCCTGGTGGGCCAGTCCGACATGAAACCAGATGGTAGTCACATTCAGCTCCATAGAAGTGAATGGAGCGCCAGTCTTGCATGCTCAGCATCGTTCCATTTATGGTCAGCATTAGTCAAACCTTTATCCCCAGACAAACATCAAGTCTCTGGCTGTGAACAACTGTTTGTACAAGACTAATACATACAAGTAGTACATAAAATACAAGGAGACCAGCATCTAGGACACTACAAAAATAGCCGCACTCCCTTCATGTAGACATCAGCCAAGGTCAGTGCAATGGTCAGATGTTCTGGGAAATGGTGTAGGACGTACAAAGCTTCTGTGACAGAAAATGAAGAAAAAACAGCAATTAACCTCCCCGAGAATCCGCAATCTGCTGCTGGTACGGCGCAGGCGGCTAGAAAATATAATACATGTTATTTGGGGGCAGCAGGGTGAACGCTCAAAATTGCTTCAGATAAGTAATAAAATGGCTTCTTACAAGAGATCAGCGACACCAAAAAGCAAAGGTAAATGTGATCCCATATCAGGGACTTTTATCAACTATTTCCTCAGTAATGTTGTCTTTAAGATCATATACAGTAATTAAAGGGGTTGTCTGGTTTTTCGACCAGCTATTAAGCAGTCTTGGTGTGATGAATGAATTTTTATATATTGTAGTAACTGAAACTGATCATTTATGTGGTCCCTATCAGTGACCTCTAGAGATGAGCGGACCCATAGTTTTAGTTGGGGTTTGGCTGCGCGACTTAGACCTACTGCCGAAATTGGCAGCCAAATCCGGAAAACTGACGCCCCTTACTACTAGCCATGACCGAACTAAAACTATGGGTCCGTTCATTATTAGTGAAATGATAAATAATATCACCTGGTTCCACCTGGTTCCCTCTACGATTGGGAGTCCCTTAGGGTAAGCAGATGGTGCATGGGGGACATGCGCTGTATACATTGCGGATATGTGCGGTAGGAAAAGCCTATGAGGGTCTACGTAAGGATAGATTCCACAGTGGATTTCTTGGATCGACCACAGTGCTGCGGTTGGAACTTCAAGCAACAAGGATGCAAGGAATCCCTTATTCACTGTGATTGAAGTTGTCGATCACGACCATGAAGCACATTTATCATGAGCTGGCGCTAAGTGCGTCACTGTATGATGTTGCCTCTGCCTCCTGGTAGTCGCCAGATCTATCAGGAGCCTAAATCCCAGAAGGCAGCGCTGCACCACCGGGACACTTCAACATTAGGTCTATGTTAGGCAGTGTTATGCCCAGCACCACCACATTCCACTCAACCGGTTTAGAGGGAGGAGAAGTGGCAATACCCGGTTATTTGCCAGAAATTGCGACTTAATCTCGGCTTGTAAGCTTGTCGTCCCCCCCCCCCACATGTGTTTTGATTCGTACTGAATGTTCTAAGTCTCCAAAGTGGTCCCACAGCCAAAAGTCTTTGCCATGGTGTCACGAGATGGGTAAGGCCTGAATGTCCACCGGGTTTGACCAGTTTAGACCAGGCCGAACCTGGTTGAGAGTTCTGATGTAGTCTTTGCCGCTTTTCCAGGGGAGTCAGTCCAGGAGAGAGACAGTCCCTGTCCTGTTGCATCCAAAGTTGTGTGTAAAGTAGAAAACAAGAAAAATCTGCAGAAATTCTGTTTTTTACACGCCGTGTCCACCAGAAACCTGGTGGACAAGGCATGGTAAGTACCCCTCAATGTCCTCCACTTACTTTCAAATCCACATCTATGTGGATATACAGGCAGTCCCCGGGTTACATACAAGATAGGGTCCGGAGGTTTGTTCTTAAGTTGAATTTGTATGTAAGTCGAAACTGTATATTTTATAATTGTAGATCCAGGCAAAAAAAATTTGGGCCCCAGTGACAATTGGAGTTTAAACATTTTTTGCTGTAATGGGACCAAGGATTATCAATAAAGCTTCATTACAGACACCTTATAGCTGATTATTGCAATAATTCAGAAAGCTTCACCAGAGGTCAGAGGGGTCTGTCTGTAACTATGGGTTGTCTGTAAGTCGGGTGTCCTTAAGTAGGGGACTGCCTGTATATACACAGCCACCCAGACGTGAGTCACTAAATAGTAAGTGTGAAGAGGAGAGGTCAATGGCCATTTTTCGAAAGCCTATACGATAATTTGGTAGGTTGACCAATATTGGTCTGGAGGGTTGTATGGATTGAGTCATCTCCTTCGTTACCAGTCTCATGGTGCGGTGAATACATTATTCACTTGCTGTCATTACTGAATTTTTTGCTCTTTTACAGATCAGTTAAACAGCTTTGTCAGAGAAGGCAAATAAATGCCTTAAAAACGGCAGTAATATATTGTAAATCCTCCCGGCTTCCCATACACGCCTCGCCATGATTGAGAATCTGCATATTCTCGGTGGATTTCCATGTGTGAGATCAGATGGGCCTAATGGAGAATGATGGGGGTTTATACAAGTCTCCATGAAGGGACTTAGTGAGTGACTTCCCGATATTGAACAAATAAAAAATTCTCCGGAAATGGATGAAATATTCATCATGATGTGTGCTTAAAAGTATGGTATGCAAATACAATGCTCTCACACTTCATCACCACGTTCGGAATAATGATGCAGAATTTCCTATATATTTGCACATTTATATTCTGGATTTTGTGTATTCTACAGAAAGAAGAGATAGCGAAATTAAAAGATATAAAAAAACGATAAAAAACCCAGCAAAAACGGTAAACTCAACAGAAAGACGGCAACAGCAACTGAAGAAAAATACAGGGAATTATAAAAAAACAGCCCCAAAATACATGTAGAAAACATCTATAAAGGACAACCCTTTTGGATATGTTCTATTAGATATGGAAATCTTATATCTGGGCAATCACGTCTGGGAAAGTGGCTACTGGTAGAGGATAGAGGAATCTCAGATGATCACTGGATCAACTTTGTTCAAGGAAAGGGTTGCCCCTGTGCAACTTATGGGTTTCCACTTACGGTATTGAACCTACAACTCCCAGCAAACCCTAAAGGTCTGCAGGTGTAGGACCACAAGCCAAATGTGAATTATCGATCGAGGCGATATAGGACAAAAGTACAGGGTGATTGCCTGAACCTGACCCTCCTGGCACCCAGTTTCAGGACTTCCTTTAATGTCCCGGTTCCTAAAGACTTTTGGAGGGTCAGGGGGGTAGTGTGCTCATTAGTGAATGCATGCCCCCTCCGTGAACACCACTCCTACGTAACAACACTCCTCTATGTGAAATATTTAAAGGGGTTGGCCACTTTACCTCACCGGGGGACTCCTGCAGCCAGGTACTCATGGTCACAAGGACCCAGACCACTATACTTAACCTATGCATGTATGCCTATGTTTTTGATGCTATCACATTTTTTGTGGATGATGATGATGATGATGTTTTGAAGTCTGGACGGGCATAGTTTACAATGGTTGGTTACCTTACTTGCCTACATCTTAGGCTACATTCACACTACAGTATGGGGGACGTATATACGGCCGACGTATATACGGCCGATATACGTCCCCCATACACTCCTATGGGCTCACGGCCCTGTACGGGAGCGGTACGGTGCAGCACACGTGCGGCACCGTACCGCTCCGTAGCCCGGGGAAAGATAGGACATGTCCTATCTTTCCCCGTATTACGGCGCCGTGCGCCATTAGTTTCTATGGAGAGGGGCGGGGGTGAGCTGCGCTCACCTCCTCCTCCTCTCCCCGCGCTGCCGTGTGCCCGCCGTGCTACGGTGTGAATTTAGCCTAAAAATGTATTACTGTCCCTGAGTACCATGGTTGCTGAACATGTGAATCTTGTCTCTCCTGAAGCTACCTTTTTTAATACATGTAATTTTATTATGTAGTTTTGACCAATAAAATTGTTTATTAATTTTTCAAATTTTTGTTCATATTATTCCTCTCACATGTCCCTTTTTTTGTTTTGCTAGTGAACACTTTACCTCATGTTCTTTTATAATGTATGTGTAAGTGTGTGTGTGTGTGTGTGGGGGGGGGGGGGGCAGGAGGTAATTTACCAATATAAATCTATGAATAGTCCTGCTCCACTTTCCTGATATGTAAAGTGAAGCCTCCTGTCTTTTACCTCATCAACCAGAGATTCCTGACCATAAAATGGCCGCAGTTGGAGGGTCATGTGATCACTAACTGGCGATTGTTCATGGACTGTTAGAGATCACACGACCCTTGACTGGAAGCCATTTTGTGGACAGGAATGTCTGGCTAATGAGGTAAAAGACAGGAGGCTTCACTTTACATATCAAGAACTATTACTAGATGTATCATGGTAAATTATCTAATATCCGCCCCCCCCCCCCACACACACACACTTACACACACATTACAAAAAACTTGAGGTAAAATGGTGAGGTAAAAGACAAGGCTTCACTTTACATATGAATAAAGTGGAGCAGGACTATTAATTGGTTTATATTGGTAAAATACCTAATATCCTTCCCCCCACACTTACACACATTACAAAACACATGAGGTAAAATGATGAGGTAAAAGTCAGGAGGCTTCACTTTACATATCAAGAAAGCAGAGCAGAACTATTAATAGATGTATATTGGTAAATTACCATATATCCTGCCCCCCACACTTACACACACATTACAAAAAACATGAGGTAAAGTGGCCAACCCCTATAAGTTAAGAAACCCCCAATGCAACTATGTGTCTCCATGGTGACAGACAACGATGTAGTCTGGGGCATACCCAATAGTAGCAATGGCGGAGGGGGGGCACATTTTGAAACCTTTACCATGGCCCTCCAGAGAGTTTGTCCTGTCCCTCTGTTGACACCGTTCAGATATCATCTTAAAACAAATTCTGTTTTCCTTCAAAAAATTTTTAATGGATTGTGAAATTGCGCTGTAAATGGGCTGCGCACGCTTCTGTGTTTTGTTGGTTCTGCCTTCCAGATATATGGCAAATGTTGCATGCCAGATACATAACGTGGTGACAGCGGGACATCACTGATTATGCCAGGCATCTCAGATAGAAGGGCAGACAAAGTCAACAACATTTATCTTCTGTAGGAATTAAAAACATTTTTTTAAAAATTTTTTAACACTGCACAAGCCTGGATCTTCTCATATAAGTAGGAGATTGTGCTCCTCTTCAGCTAAAACTACAAATGTGAATATTCATGGTAATCCTCTTAAATCTCCTGCAGAACATCCGCAGGTCTCTCTCCTTGCTAAATTCTCCATTCTCCGACAAGGTATTTTCTATCACCTTGAGAAGGTAAAGCTCCATGTCCCGAATGTGCTGAAAACTGAGCAGCGAGCGTTGCATGTAGATCCGCCATACGGTACATACAGGCATTGTCTGTGCGCTGTAAGCCGATGCTTTATTATATCCTGTATAATAGACAGCACAGGGAATATTCAATAGGACAGAGATGAGCGGTGCCATACAGGCACCGCTTATCTTCCTGCGGAAGAAGTCTGTCACTAATGGTCTTGTCCCTGCTATAACATATATTCTACAATTCAATTCCCCAGATGCTGCAGAACATCATACTACACACCTAAACTGCTGTGGAACCTCATAGTACATACCTAAGGGTATATGGAACCTCATAATACTCACCTAACCTGCTGCAGAACATCATACTGTATACCTAAGTTGCTGCAGAGCATCATACTGAACACCTAAGCTGCTGCAGAACATCATACTGAACACCTAACTTGTAGCAGAATATCATACTGAGCACCTAAGCTGCTGCAGAACATCATGATACACACCTTAGCTGCTGCAGAACATCATACAGAACACCTAGCCTACAGCAGAACATCATACTGAACACCTAAGCTACTGCAGAACATCATAATACACACCTTAGCTGCTGCAGAACATCATACTGAACACCTAAACTACAGCAGTACATCTTACTGAACATCTAACCTGCAGCAGAACATCAGACTGAACACTTAAGCGGCTGCAGAACATCATACCGAACACCTAATCTGCAGCAGAACATCATACTGAACACCTAAGCTGCTGCAGAACATCATAATACACACCTTAGCTGCTGCAGGACATCCTACTGAACACCTAACCTACAGCAGAACATCATACTGAACATCTAACCTGCAGCAGAACATCATACTGAACACCTAAGCTGCTGCAGAACATCATACTGAACACTCAAGCTTCTGCATAAAATCATAATACACATCTAAGCTGCTGCAGAACATCATACTGAACACTCAAGCTGCAGCAGAACATCATAATACACACCTTAGCTGCTGCAGAACATCATAATGCAAAACTCTGCAGCTGCAGAATCTCATAATACACACCACTTTTACCTATAAAAAATTCATGTGAAAATGATATGTGAATCATATTTTACCTGAGATGAGTCAAGTTTAGTGAGTGCAGGGGTATCGTTATTTCAGACACAACTATCTTCAGTTCTATAGTAAGTAGAGACATGCGGCTGGTGTCATATTAAAGATAAAAATAGGCTTGTGGTTCTGTGATTTTCTCAGGATTGTGGTTCTGTGATCTATGGAAGCAGAAATACAAGCAGTTAAAGACCGAACTGGATCTTTATCTTTCCTTCTATGTCTTTAACTGCCTGTATCTCTGGCTCCATAGATCACAGCCAAACAAGAGATTCTTATCTTTAATATGACACCACCTCTAAACGTGACTTTTCTCAGGCAAATATGACTCTTCTCTGTTTATTTTCACATGACTTTGGAGGAGAAATTTTTAGATAAAAGATTAAATCCTAGAAAGCAAAAATTCTATACCCCCACCTGAGGGCGCTATTAGTTTAAAGGACTAAAGTCTAATCACATGTTCTCTTAAAAATTGATCAAATATTAGGTCAGCAGCATTCCAAAATCCAGCACCCTTTCCAACTGACCCGGTGAGTGCTGCTTCTATTTCACAGGTCAGTGATGCTCCATTCATTTATTGCTTGGCCTATTCCATTTAATCTCCCAGTCCAATACAAGTAAATGTGGCCGAGCTGTAATAACAGGCACATCCGCTGTACCATTGTCAGCGTCGGCTCCAGGTTACAATAGACCCCTGGGCGACAGAGCCACAGTGGGCCCCTTTACAGTGAACTCACTTGGCTGCATTAAAAATTCAGAGGCTAAAACAGTCTCATATTCCCTAGTTTATCATCCCAAACCGTCCCCTCATGGTTATTTTATATAAAGCCCCCCTTACCACCTATGGATTCATTATGTACAGCCTTATGTGGGCCCCCCTAGTAGCTCTGGGCCCCGGCATGTACCCAGATATGCTCAGTGCTGGCGCCGACACTGACCATGGTCATATCCCCGACAACTCTTTAATGGACTTCTAAAGGGTAGGACAACGGGCTTCCCTTATCCCAGGCTAAGAAATCAATCAAGGAGGTGAATAAAAGGACAATGGGCTATTTAATATTCATGGTCCTCCCCCCTAATCACCTCATTTACCTAATGGACTGGTGGGCAGCTCCTCTGTATATCTGAGCCAAGGACTAAGAGTCTGAACACTTGACTTGTGTTTACATCGCAGAGGTCAGTTCTAAAGTCTGGTTACAAGTTAGAGTCTGAGATTAGCTCTGAACTATCATTAATTTATCTATCTCATATATATCTGTCTATTTTATCTATCCATCTATCCATCCATCCGTCTGCCTATCTAAATTTATCTCCTATCTATCTATTCATCTGAAGTCAAGTTTAGAGCTTGCAGGGGACGTGTCATTTCAGACTCCCCTATCTTCAGTTCCATAGCACCTAGAAATGTGCTTCTGGTGTTATATTAAAGAAAAGAATCTCATCTTTCAAATAACATCATGGTTCTGTGATCTAGATTATAGAAATAATCAAGAACTGGAAGTGATGGATCTATTTCTAACAAGGGGCCACATTTATCAGGGCTTGTACGCCTGAAATCTGCACATGGGCAGGAATTGTGCCTATTTCCCCCATTATGCCCCCTCCAAACCAAATGGGCATGGAGGATGTGGAGCATGGCTGATGTGCACTGTCTACAGCCTACACCCGTTCAGTGCGCAATTCTACGTAGAAGTGCAGCTGCCCGCCCAGACTTATCAGAAGGCCAGAGTCTCCTGATGGCTCTTGGCGGTTCGGGGGGAATTGGGAACTATCATACGCTGGCCCGCTTAGGGGGTCATTTATCTTATTTCTCCCTTCTCTGCACTCCTTTTGAGCTTGTATTGAGTCTATTGTTTGCACCTCATTTGTCGTTTTGGCTCTTTGACAAATGCAGGGTTTTTTTGAGCCTTATTAAGTGCAAATTTTAAAAAAGGTGCAATTTGTTGCGTAAATCACACCATTGCCTTTCCTAAGCACGGTCAGGACTGGCGTGTTATTGTGCAATTATTTGTGCTCATATAGGCGCAATAGCATAATAAATGGGCGCAAACATATGGAAAGAGGCACAATGGAATGACAAATAGGGCACAACAATACACAGCGAATTGAGGTGTAACATTCAAAAAAAAAAAAGCGAAATAGGCACAAAACAGCCATTACGCAGCAAAATGGCGCACAAACACCAACGGCAAGGAACAAAAAATGTAAATGACCCCCTTAGTGTTGGCATATTATCAGTGGCGTAACTAGAAGCTGATGGGCCCCAAAGCAAAGTTTGTGCCAGGCCCCCGACTATAATGTATGGTTTATAGTAATAGTCTTTTCATTTCGGAAGGTGACACCATAAGGGCCCCCTAAACCTCTTGGGCCCGGGTGCAACCGCAACCTCTGCACCCCCAAAAGTTACGCCCCTGCATATAATAAAATGAACCTCCAGTTCCACGCACTCCTTCAGCCTCTTAAAGTGACTCATCTCAGATCATGTGCATATGACTTTGGAAGAGATTTGTTTATAGGTAAATGGACAAGATTTTACATAAAGGGGAGGATTTTAGAAATAGCATTTCACCCCCTACCTGAGCGGGCAGAATTTTTCTACAAGTGCAGGTATAAAAAAAAAATTCTTGTGTATTTTTCTTTTCAAAAAATCCGCAAAATTAATTAAAAGGACATTAGACCTGATGATATGCGTTCTCACGAATCCGTGCTGATAATTTATGCCATTTTTGTTGTTAATTACGAACAAGTGGACAGAAGGGGTTAAGCCGCCCTTAATAAGCCAAACTCACCTAATGCTTTAATTAAAAACTGCAGTTTGAAAGGAGATGAGAAACAAATGACGGTAATTAAGATCAGGTGGTATCTGGAGGGCAATTTTATTATTAATCTGAAAAATACCTCTGACTAATTAACGGGGAGAAAATCACCTTGTGGCCTGCTGTGTATATCAATATCACAAGAGTAAGGACAGAGATAGACTGCAGCCCTTATTACAGGCTGTCAGGGGGAGACCTTTCATTAGGAAGGATTCAATACAAGTCATTTATCACTGACACCCGACCAGGAAGCCGATAAACAAAGCGCCATAAGATTTGTGGAGGGGGGGGGGGAAGGGGGTCATAATAACCATAAAGGTAAATAGGTCTACACGAAAAACCATCAAAGCGCAATCATCAAAATGTTTTCTTATTCACCTCATTTGATAATTAATAATTAATATTAAGGATCTGAATAAGAAAGTATTTTGATAAATTAATATTTATAGTTAAATAATAATTGTAACATTTGTGTCAATTTTATGTCTATTATGTAAAAAATTTTTTAACATATTTCATTGTTTTTCTATTTTATAACCATCAATGTTATTTAGGTGTAATCTTGACCCTTCTTGAAGCTCTCTGCTGTCCCTGCTGTGACCTGCGCCTGAGCTCTCTGCTGCCCCTGCTGTGACCTGCATCTGAGCTCTCTGCTGTCCCTGCTGTGACCTGCGCCTGAGCTCTCTGCTGCCCCTGCTGTGACCTGCATCTGAGCTCTCTGCTGTCCCTGCTGTGACCTGCGCCTGAGCTCTATGCTGTCCCTGCTGTGACCTGCACCAGATGATACAAGGTTGAGAAAAGGGGAGAGAGCCAAGTGGGTGCGCTTGTAACCAAAATATAATAGAATAAATTAAATCTTCGAGTGTAGCGGAATTCACAATATTTATTGGTAGCAAAAAATCCAATGGTGACCTGCACCAGAGCTCTCTGCTGTCCCTGCTGTGACCTGCGCCTGAGCTCTCTGCTGTCCCTGCTGTGACCTGCGCCTGAGCTCTCTGCTGTCCCTGCTGTGACCAGCGCCTGAGCTCTCTGCTGTCTCTGCTGTAACCAGCGCCTGAGCTCTCTGCTGTCCCTGCTCTGACCTGCACCTGAGCTCTCTGCTGTCCCTGCTGTGAACTGCGCCTGAGCTCTCTGCTGTCCCTGCTGTGAACTGCGCCTGAGCTCTCTGCTGTCCCTGCTGTGACCTGCGCCTGAGCTCTCTGCTTTCCCTGCTGTGACCTGCGCCTGAGCTCTCTGCTGTCCCTGCTATGACCTGCATCTGAGCTCTCTGCTGTCCCTGCTGTGACCTACGCCTGAACTCTCTGCTGTCCCTGCTGTGACCTACGCCTGAGCTCTCTGCTGTCCCTGCTGTGACCTACGCCTGAGCTCTCTGCTGTCCCTGCTGTGACCTGCGCCTGAGCTCTCTGCTGTCCCTGCTGTGACCTGCGCCTGAGCTCTCTGCTGTCCCTGCTGTGACCTGCGCCTGAGCTCTCTGCTGTCCCTGCTATGACCTGCATCTGAGCTCTCTGCTGTCCCTGTTGTGACCTACGCCTGAACTCTCTGCTGTCCCTGCTGTGACCTGCGCCTGAGCTCTCTGCTGTCCTTGATGTGACCTGCGCCTGAGCTCTCTGCTGTCCCTGCTGTGACCTGCGCCTGAGCTCTCTGCTGTCCCTGCTGTGACCTGCATATGAGCTCTCTGCTGTCCCTGCTGTGACCTACGCCTGAGCTCTCTGCTGTCCCTGCTGTGACCTACGCCTGAGCTCTCTGCTGTCCCTGCTGTGACCTGCATCTGAGCACTCTGCTGTCCCTGCTGTGACCTGCGCCTGAGCTCTCTGCTGTCCCTGCTGTGACCTGCATCTGAGCTCTCTGCTGTCCCTGCTGTGACCTGCATCTGAGCTCTCTGCTGTCCCTGCTGTGACCTGCGCCTGAGCTCTCTGCTGTCCCTGCTGTGACCTGCACCTGAGCTCTCTGCTGTCCCTGCTGTGACCTGCACCTGAGCTCTCTGCTGTCCCTGCTGTGACCTGCGCCTGAGCTCTCTGCTGTCCCTGCTGTGACCTACGCCTGAGCTCTCTGCTGTCCCTGCTGTGACCTGGGCCTGAGCTCTCTGCTGTCCCTCCTGTGACCTACGCCTGAGCTCTCTGCTGTCCCTGCTGTGACCTACGCCTGAGCTCTCTGCTGTCCCTGCTGTGACCTGGGCCTGAGCTCTCTGCTGTCCCTCCTGTGACCAGTGCCTGAGGCAGGCTATTCCAGTTTATCAAATTTTCTATTTTATTATTTTATTTATTATCATTCCTCATTCTAATATTTTTTTTTTGTATATTTGTCTTTAAAGAGGTTGTCCGAGATCAGGGTTTTTTTTAAACAAAGGGCCTGCATGTCCAAAATGCACTCACCCCTCCGTGGTGCTCCATTTCAGCGTGGTGCTGCCCATTACTGCTTGTATATATAGGCGTGTAATTTGTTATAAGGGGACATCGCGCACCATGGGAATGGAGGGTTGAGTAAGAGGGGATTAAATGGTGACTACCGAATTTGGAAATAGAAGGGGAATTGCACCCCTGGTGAGCTGCTGCAGATTCCGGTATGCAGAAAGGAGTTCCTGATGTACGACAGGTTAGTAGTAGGATAGGATAACCGGATGTAATATCGCGCTGCTTAGTGGATTAGTAGAATTAGTGTGCTGCGTGCTGGGTTTTGTAAAGTCAGACTATTCATACAGTTATCCTATCCTACTACTAACCTGTATATATAGGCATCATGCTACAGCCTGATACTGCTGCTGTAGCAGGTGAGCAATGTTTGTTGTTTTTACACAAACCCCCCCCCCCCCCCACGTTCCTATATTTAACCTCGACCCCAAGCAACTCCTTTAATTGCATTGCAAACTGGATACTTTTTCTTTTCTACGACTAAATATTTTTGTTGTCTTGTTACTGAATAACTATTTTTTTTACTGTATTTAATTTTCCAGTATATTAATTGTTTTGTATATAAATAAAGATTATTATTATTATTACTGTTTGTCATTGTTGAACCATTCCTTTCCATCTTTAATTGCTTTTATACCTAATTAAATCACCAAAATCAATATTGAATTCCTAAACGTTAAGTAATATTTATTTACTGAAAACTCATTTAGATGATGTTTAGAAATGCTTTTAAAATTCTATGAAAGGAAATGTAAATCTGAAAGAAAATTAATTATTATTAAATATGAATAATATTTAAAGGAAATCTGCCATCAACATCAATCATGATAAACCAGGGACACTTACTCATAGATCCAGGCACCATGACTGTGGTAATCTTCGTACATTTGTTACCTATGGTCTCCTTCCTTCTAAAATTAACTTTTAAAATTATGCTAATAAGCCAGAAGGGCTCTGGGGGGGGGGGTGTTACCAGAGCACCTCCGTGCTGTAGCTTTACTGGTTGTTACAGTGTGCAGAAGCACTTTCCCCTGTTCCCTCAGCAACTCCCCCTCCCTTCTCTTTGCTGTAATCTCACCCAGTGAGAGAGAAGAGATGCTCCTGCAAGCTACAGCATGGAGGGGCTCCAGTAACACATCTCAGAGCCCTTCTGGCTCATTAGCATAATTTTAAAGTCATGGTCTATGAATGAGTAAGTGTCCCTGACACCTGCTGGTCATTCATCCTTATAATCAGGTGCGCCTTATATACGAACCTAGACGTTTTAGCAGGCATTTATTGATTGTGCACCTTATACTCGGGTGCGCCTTATAGTCCGAAAAATACTGTATTATGATTTTTTTTCTTTTTGGTTTTCTGCCTTTTAGCTGATTTGTTTCTTGATGGTAAATCCTACCCTGATCTCATTTTTGTAATGCTGGTCTTTTGAATATGGAGCCCCAAAGGCAAGAACATAACTTGAGGGGAGCAAAGGGTGCGGTCGCAACTGGGTCTAAGAGGCTTAGGGGGCCCATAAGGTGTCACTTTCCCATATGAGAAGACAATTACTATAAACCACACATTATAGTCATGGGGACCTGGCACAGACTTTGCACTGGGGCCCATCAGCTTTTGGTTACGCCACTGCCCAAAGGTTTATACCATTGGTGGCGAACTTATGGCACGGGTGCCAGAGGTGGCACTCGGAGCCCTCTCTTTTGGCACCCAGGCCATCACCCAGCACAAAGGTCTCCATTCAGGACTCAAGACCTGAATCAAGGAGGTGTGGACAGAGCTTGATTATCATTGTAGCCCCTTTTTCCGGACCTGTGATTCATCCTGTTAAGGGGACTTTAGAGGGAAACAACAATAATAATCCGAATTTCTCCTTCTTTCTCCTGTATTGGTGTCCTCAGGGCGCCAATACGTTTGAAACCTGTTACTTTAAATTGGCATTTGGCCCTTTGTGAAAAATATGGGGCTTTTGCTTGTAGTTTCGGCCCTCGGTCCCTAAAAGGTTCGCCATCACTGGTTTATACTTTCATATATAAAGTGCTGAATATCATAAAAAAACTTAAAGGTGCATTGCAGTTTCTGAAGTTTTGTCACCTACTCTAAGGATAATTTCAGAGTCCAACACCTTGTATCCCCCGCTGATAGACTGCCTGAAGCACATTGTCAGAACAAACTCCCATGCGGGCAATGGGCTTTACGTACAAAATTAGGGTAAGACTATTTTAGTTTCTGTGATACGGCACATAATGCATAAAAATGGGATTTGACTGTAACATGTGAATCTACCCCAAGGCTCAGGCAGGAAGCCGAATCCCATGTCTGAAAAAAAATTGGCACAATTATTTCAGGATTATGGAAGCTGGAGCCGCTGGAGCAGATGGAACATCGGGGTTAATAAAAGTTTATGTTTCCCTTAATATAAAATCTGTACGTTGTGAACCCGATCAATAGTGTCTATAGCGAATATAACCCTTTACTTACCTGAAGCAACAAATAAATAGTCAGGTTAATTAAAGAGACGGAGTTCTGCTCGTCTCAGAGGACGCACATCCAATAATACTTGGAGGGGATAATATATATATAATTGCATACTATATACCGTATATACTCGAGTATAAGCCGACCCAAGTATAAGCCAATGCCCCTGATTTTACCACAAAAACCTGGTAAAACCTTTATTTTTTTTACTTGAGTATAAGCCGTGTTTGGGTTTTCAGCACATTTTTTTGTGCTGAAAAACTAGGCTTATACTCGAGTATATATGGTAATTGTTAATATTCCTATTTATTTCATGGCTCAGCGCATCAACTGAAATATGGCAACTGATATCTGACACCGGGCTTGAACCCGATATAAAATCTGTTATTGGGGCCAGGAAGGTCAGATACAGGAGGTACAGGGGTTCGCTAGGTAGAAAGTGAAAAGATTTGAGCAAAGTATAATAAGCTCCTGCTACGGACAGACCTCGGGGTCTTTAACACGACCCCAGTTTTTCTGCTTGAAAGTCCTCACCTCGCAAATGTGATATTGTGTGTCAGCAGAGGTGAGTAATGTACTTACCTCTAGTGTTAAGCTCACCTTAGATGGTGTGGTCAATATGATCGCGACATCTAAGAGGTTGTGTTCTCCTAATCAGCTCAATGCTACTGTGTTTATCCAAAAAATGTAAAAAAAAAAACCTACCCTCAAAAGGCCTTTCAAAGAGGGGTTGAAATATAATTTCTACCCCGATAATAAGCCCTAGTTACAAACAGAGTTCTGGTGTTCTTTTAAAAAGGAGAGTCTTCCCTTTAATTACACAATGGTCCAATAGAACCACTGGTACAGTTTGGGATGTCATTTTCATATGCAGGTCTGTAAGTTTAACTATGGATATCTCTGATTCTGTGGCACCAAGAAAAACAATACTTATGGAATATTAAAGGGGAGACTCTCCTCTTTAAAATGACACCATGGTCCAGAAGATATGACTGTTTGAAACTTGACCCCTTTTATCATGTTGGCTGAAGGCAGCATGTAGGTGGAGGAAGAGGGAGCTGCAGAGAAGAGGGAGCTGACAGAGGCAACGTGCAGCTACATACACAAGAGGGCGCACATATAAGGAAAGTATCATTGATAGACATGAAAAATTGCGGCATATAATCCTATAGGCACTTAAAAATTCACAATGGACTTCAGGGTTTGGGGATTTATGATGATGTTCCGTTAGATATGATTATATTTACTGTGGATTTGATGGGAAAAAAATAAGTTATCCGCAGAAAATAAGCCTCAACCCATTTTTCAGTGCAAGAAAATAACAAAAAGGGTGTTTCTTATTATTCAGAGAAACATGGTGGCATAGTACTAGCAGCGGGTGGGAGAGCACTCACCCCAGGATCACCCCCAGAGTGAATGTAGTGCTGCCTAGAGTGTGAAAAGGCAGTAAGGGCAAAAGACTATACAAGTGGCCCCCGGGTTATGTACAAGATACAGTAGGTTCTTTAGGTTTGTTCTTAAGTAGAATTTTTATGCAAGTTGGAACTGTATATTTTATAAGTGTAACTAAAAATTATTTTTTTTTGTCCCATTGACAATTGGATTTTTGCTATAAGGGGAACAAGGATTATCAATAAAACTTCATTACAGACACATTACAGCTGATCATTGCAGCCTGGGACTAAAGTAACATCCAGAGAGCTTCACCAGAGGTCACAGTGGGCAGAGGGGTCCGTCTGTAACTAGGGGTCGTCTGTAAGGGCGCATTCACACTGCCGTTGCCCGCTGTACTGTTGCACTGCTCACCCCCACCCCTCTCCATAAGGATATATGGTGCACGGCTCCGTATGCTGAGAAAAGATAGGACACGTGCGGCAACGTACCGCTCCCATACGGCACCGCGCGCCCCTTGCCGGCCTATGGGGGACGTATATGCGACGTATGTACATCCCCCATACGGCCATGTGAATGAGGCCTAAGTGGGGTGTTCTTGAGTAGGGGACCACCTGTATTACATTATTACATATTCCAAGAAGAAAGAAACGATGTCCGCGCTTCAGGGATAACCAGGTAAAAATCAATTCTTTATTTTCATATTCTTTATAAAATCCATATTAGGCAAACTTGTACACGTGTGGTGGCCCAGGTGGAAAAACCAACGCGTTTCGCCCTCTCTCAGGGCTTAGTCATGGTCTCAATAGTTCAAAAAACATAATGGCAATTTAAAGATCCCGCTGCGGTGATGGCGTGTGACGTCACGGTCACGTGACCGAAATCACGTGATCAGACTGGGACGCGCCCACCAAGATACAGCGAGGTGTCATGATACATTAAGAACTTCAAATCATAAAACAAACATGATAAAAGGTAAGATGGGTAATGGATAGACACTGGACATGAAACCTAGGACATCCTAAACAAGTTAAATGTCCACAGAAAGTAAAAAGGAAGGAGGAAAAAAAATCCAGAGAGTAGGAGGGGACAGTTATCGGGCATAATGATCTTGTTAGCAATGCGATAATATGTGCATGAATATAGCAAATTAACAAATATGATACATACTGTCTAGTTATTGCACAAGCATAAATACCTAGGGAGGAAACATGATGAAAACATCATGTTCCAAGGAAATAATTAAATAAGCTATAGCCAAATGGAGTATAGCATTGTGATCCGTAGAAATAGTTAAATGGACTATATGATGGTTGCAACAGCTAAACAGTATTGAAAAGAAAGGGAAAATGTATTACAATCTGCATTGAACCCTACACAGGCTATGAAATGTTTAGTAAAGATAAAGAAGACGAAAGAAGAGAAAATATATATATATATACATATTACATAACCATGAACAACCAAAAAGACACATATGTAAAGCTAATGATAGCATAATATTAAATCCTGTCTTAGGTTCATTCCTAGGGGCTGGGTGGTTTTAAGTACAAACATCCAATATGTCTCTCTGTTCATGAGTTTCTTCCTATGGTCTCCCCCCCTCTTTGGTCTCTTTACTTTTTCTATACCCTGCCATCTGAAACTACTACTGTTCCCATTGTGAATATCCCGGAAATGCCTGGAGGCTGCTGACATATGTGTGAGGTTGATGTTTTTAATATCGGACAAATGTTTCCTAATGCGTGTTTTCAAGGAGTTAGTAGTGTGGCCCACGTATTGTATGTTGCACATGGTGCAGGATATTAGATAAATAACAAAGGTGGTATTACAATTTAAATAAGAGTTGATTTTATATTCATTTTTGGTTACACATGATGAGAAACTATTGGTGATTGAGAGATGTTCACAGGCAATGCATTTGAGGTGGCCACATTTATGATTACCCGGGTGATGTAACCAGGTATATTTTTTATTGTTTTTGTCCTCTAAGGTGCTACTTGTAAAATCACTAGGTGATACCATAGAACCTATAGTAGGAGCTTTTTTAGAGATGAATCTAACACCCACAGATAAACATTCCTTAAGTTCTTTACTTTGTTCCAAAATGGGTAGGTACTTTCTAATGGCTCTCTTCACTTGATGGAATTGATTACTATAGGTGGTTACAAAAGTAACGGGTGTAGAGTTGGATTTATGCTTATTGCTGACTGGTTTATTTAATAGGAGCATATTCCTGTCTACTTTTTCCATTTTCTTACGTGCCGAGGATAGAATCTCAGGTGTGTATTTTCTTGCTTTGAATCTTTTTTCCCAATCTGACAAATGATTGTCAAACACTTGACTGGAAGAACTGTTCCGGCGAAGTCGAATTAATTCGCCGTAGGGAATATTGTCCACTACATGCCTAGGGTGGCAGGAGGTGGACAATAATATGCTGTTACCAGCTGTGGGTTTACGAAAAGGAGACACTATTATGTTACTGTTGCTGCCTCGTATTGACACATCTAGGTAGTCAAGATTGCTTCCGCCAAAATAATGAGTAAATTGTAAATTCATGTCATTGTTGTTGATGTACTCTACAAAGTTATCAAACTCTGTACTAGTGCCTTGCCATATCCATAGCAAGTCGTCAATAAAACGACCAAACCACTGTATGGATGATCTGAAAGGGTTAGACTCAGAAAAGATGTATCTAATTTCCCACTGTATCATAAATATGTTGGCAAGGGAGGGGGAGAATTTCGCTCCCATAGGAGCCCCCTCCACTTGCAAATAAAAAAGAGAATCAAACATAAAAAAATTATTTTGCAACAAAAATTGAGTTGTCATAATGATAAACTCTTTCAATTGTGGGGAATACACACTAAACTCATTTAGATGTTTGGATAGATACAGTAATGCTAATTCATGGGGAATTGAAGAATAAAGGGCGACTACGTCGCAAGATGTCCAACTAAAACCCTCTCTCCACTCCATTTTATCAATTATTTGAAGTAAATGTTTAGTATCCCTAAGAAATGTTGGTGTAATCATGGTAAGTGGTTGTAAATAATTATCATCATTATTACATAGGGTTCTCTCCTATCACATTTTGCTATTGGATACGATGGCAGAATCCACCCGACATGAACCGCAAAGTTTTGTCCTCGCAAGTTTTTTCGGCTATGTCCTCCGAGATGCCGCTTGTTAATGAAAATTATATTAAATTAAAAACCTACTAAATGCACTGAATTCTTATCCATTTTTCATATCTATTTTGAATATAATGTGCGTACAATGGGACGAAACCAGCGGCCTTGAAGAAGCAGACCGAGCTTTTGGTCTCTGAAGGCCATCTTTTATGCAATACTCTTAAATGTACTCGTAGGCCGATCCGAATAAAATGCCAGCTTCGTTGTACGATAGCACAGACTTCCGTGCTTTATTCTAGAAGACTCACTTGACAAGGGCATTGTGCACACTCAAGGATGAAAATTCTTAGTCTCTGATATAATGTCTGCCTTCGACGGATGTGGTGAACAGATGGATCCACCATCCTCTTCTCATATCCCCAAGTGTCTCCATTGACGGTATGATCAGTGCCGCTATTCTCAACTGTGTGAACATCTAACCCTACAGATGCAAGTTTAGAATGCTACATCAATCTGATCCGACATGATGCAGTATCGGTAGATTTTGCCCTCAAACTGCGGACCATATCCGTGTGAATGAATGTAGTCTCACACCCAAGACAAAATGACTTTTTACAAGTTACGATCGTGACTGGGATCTTGCCATAAGATGACAAATCCATCACCGGCTCCGAAATTGTGCCTCTAGTTGAATCGGGCATCTTCTGCCCACGCCACGGCCTAACCTGGGTGATAACCATGGCCTTAGGCTGCCAGTACTTGTTCAGGTTTTGATCATGGCCTTAGGCAGGTAGTACATGTTCAGAGTTCATTTAGATTTTTTGATGCATTTTTTTCAGGCTAAAGCAAGGAGTGAGTTCAAAAAATAGAGAAGAACTATATTTCCTTTATGCTTCCCCTCTTTTATCACCAAGATATCCCGAATAACGGATCACTTGAGATGTACTGTACATGGGACTTGGCATCTATAAATTTTGAATGACTTCCATAAATGTGTCAAACGTTGTCGGCTGCAGATAAAAGTGGCCGTCATCATCTTGTGCAGATCCTACGTTTATTAACTACAGTGTATTACGGAGATAATAAGCACAAAAAAATACCAGTAAAAGTCTATAAAACATCAACATCACAAGATTATCTAGACTAGATTACATCTTCATCCTAACTAAGGGGACCTGTGGAAAGGTTTCTCTTGGTTGACCGCCTAATACAGTGATGGCCAACCTTCCGAGCTCGGTGCGTCAAAATTCATAAACAAATTAGCATAACTCATGAGCACCATGAACATATATGGCTCCTGTAAGCTATCCGTACGAATAGCAGGTCCATAGAAGTGCACTGTGCACTGTACGATGTGCACAACGTGTGTCACCGTACCGTGCCGCAGCCGGCATGTATGCTCTATCTATTGCCATAAGGAGCACACGTGCCTGGGATGACTCTACTATCCCCCCTGTAGTCACTGAAATGGACCTTGCCCCCATCTACCACTAACAAATTTAGTGCTGGTGGGAGCTGTCAGCTGGCTAAGGGCGTGTCCCCTCTTACTCATAGGTTAGCCATAATTGACGGAAAAATGATGTACAAGAACAGAATGGGAGCTATAATTGGTCGCTACTGGAACTTAGTTGGGGGTCTTAAGTAAGGACTTTCTCTATGACATCTGTATTTTTTAGTAGACTGTATGGACTGTGGTTGTCCCTTATGGTATGGGCTCAGATGACATGTTACGTATGAAAGTGTAGAGGTCACTAGTGTAGGGGACACCTATCCTTGACATGGCGTTCTCAAGTGAAGGACCTCCTCTATGACATGTTTCAGTAGTGTGTATGGACTGTGGTTGTCCATAATGGTATATTCCCCAACATATATCCCCACAAGTGCCATAGACTCAGGTGTCATGTTATGTATGAGAGTGTTTAGGTCACTCGTTCATTTTTGTAGACGTGGCTCCTAATCTTTGGACACCTTTCCCTTCCAGCCAAACTCTACTTGTTCTGGTGAGACAACCTCAGTAACAGTATAATGACAACCACAGATGACCCCTTAGGTTGTCCACCACAGTGTGTAATTCATGTCCACCAGAACTCATCCCATCCTTAGTTCCTTTGGTCTGGGTGTTGTTCACCTCTACAGGACGGCACACGGACCACCAGCGTGTGCCTTATATTCGTCCATACTGTGGTGGACGTGGTCTTGGAGTTGAGGGTCTACAACAATCTCCAAGCCTGTCTGTGTTGTAGACTTAGACATTTGCAGGCCTCAGGCCTCATTCACATACAGATATAAATATATAAGACTGGTGCTGTCTCCGAGAAAAGTATAGATAGATATCTTCACTATTCCCTCCAACGAGAGCCTCGTACCCTATCCAAAATCCATCAAAACCTCTCGTATCTATATTATTAATAGAGCGGTTCTGTGGATGAGGTCTCCATAGTGCCACCAGTCTGACGTTCCTTGAGATAATATGTCAGACATGGAGTGAGAGATAAGATCTGAATTAGGAAATTCCTTTTTAAATTGTCATTTTATCGGAGTTGCCATCGCTGTGGGATTTCCATCACTCTGACAACCTTCTTTAGAAAGCTCCATCACTGGGTAATTTAAGAGAACTTGAGGTAGACTCTCTAGGGTCTCGAGAAAACTCAGCTTCTCCTACAAGAAATCATGATCTCGCTTCAGTCAGAGGAGTATCACCAGATAAGTATTTAGTGCTAAGCCGCCTGTAGTTACCATGGATACCAGCGGGATAAGATAGCGGGGCCTGTACTCATAGTCTACATCATAACATAAGTAGTGCATAAGCAGATCAGGAAGATCACATCTCTAATGCAACCAATTACTTACCTGGATTATTTTGAAGACTGCAATTTTTGTAACATTCTAAAAGCAAAAACTATACAACCTGTTATGATAACATGCTGCCAGAAGATAACAAAAAATATGTACAATCCTGCTCTATAACATGCTGCCTGCGGATAACAAAAATATGTACAATCCTGCTCTATAACATGCCGCCTGCAGATAACAAAAATATATACAATCCTGCTCTATAACATGCTGCCTGCGGATAACAAAAATATGTACAATCCTGCTCTATAACATGCTGCTTGCAGATAACAAAAATATGTACAATCCTGCTCTATAACATGCTGCCTGCAGATAACAAAAAATATGTACCATCTGCTCAGCTCCCCCTGCTGTATAACATGCTGCCTGCAGATAGGACACTATGTACAATCTGCTCAGCTCCTCCTGCTCTATAACATACTGCCTGTAGATAGGACACTTTGTACAATCTGCTCACCTCCTCCTGCTCTATAACATGCTGCCTGCAGATAAAAAACTATGTACAATGTGCTCAGCTCCTACTGCTCTATAACATGCTCCCTGAAGATAAAAAACGATGTATAATCTGCTCAGCTCCTCCTGCTCTATAACATGCTTCCTGCAGATAAACAACTATGTACAATCCTGCTTTATAACATGCTGCCTGCAGATAAACAACTATGTACAATCTGCACAGCTCCTCCTGCTCTATAACATACTGCCTGCAGATAGGACACTATGTACAATCTGCTCAGCTCCTCCTGCTATATAACATGTTTCCTGCAGATAGGACACTATGTACAATCTGCTAAGCTCCTCCTGCTCTACAACATTCTGCCTACAGATAGGACACTATGTACAATCTGCTCAGCTCCTCCTGCTCTGTAACATGCTGCTGACACATAGGACATTGCGTACAATTTGCTCAGCTCCTGTTGCTCTATAACAAGCTGCCAGTTCATAGGTCACTTTGCACAATCTACTCAGCATCTCCTGCTCTATAACATGCTGTGGATAAATAGGACATTTTGTACAATCTGCTCAGCTCCTAATGGTCTATATATTTCTGTGTGCAGTTAGGACACTATGTACAATCTGCTCAGCTACTCCTGCTCTATAACATGCTCCTTAAGTAATAGTCACAGTCATGACCCAAAACGGTCCTGCATTTCTCTCCAAGTTTAGGCAAAGGTAGAGAATCAGTAGTAGTGACCATGATCCAGTCCTGTGCACCGATGAAAAGGGCCACTACTTCCAGTAGACTAAGAATCCTGGATCCCTTGTTATTTCATGGTTAGGACCCTGATACACTGTAGAGAGATTAGAGCCGCTGCTGTATGTAGCTCATAGTACGGATATGACAAGTCATCTTACCCTCCCGTAACAACAGAAACAAGTAGTAAAAGTGATAACCGCACAACCGAATATTATACAAGTACTTGTATGACGTAATAATGAGTAAAATTTACCTAAAACGCGCAATCTCTCTGCTCCGACCACAACTTCCTTGTCATTGGCAGCAAACAGAAGCTTTCCGTCATTGGACATCACCTCCAGATTCTTCCCTCGGGCCCGAATACCGTCTGACGCTACGAAGAAACACAACAGGAGAGTCAAATATTGAATCAACACGACTGGTGATACTGGTGACTGTGGTTATCCTGCTGGGGCTCACATTCATCAAATGATTATTATCCACTCAAAGTAAATCGACCATCAAAATCCATCATGATAAACCAGGGGCACTTACTTATAGACCCAGGCACTGTGACTGTGGTAATCTTCTTATATTTGTCATCCATGGCCTCCTTCCTTCTAAAATCAACTTTTAAAATTATGCTAATGAACCTGAAGGGCTCTGGGGCGTTAATATAGTGACTCCACCTATGTTTCTCCCTCCCCCTGCTCCCTCAGCCTAATCTCATGGTAGCAGAGGAAGTTTCAGCACACAGGGAGGGGGAAGTGCTCCTGCACAGTGTAACAGCCTGTGAATCTGCAGCACGGAAGGGCTCTGATTATGCCCTGCCTGGCGTAGGATAAACGCTGCGCTGTTGGCAGCCTGATACATCAAGAGGCAGAATCGGGCTGCGAATTTGCACGAGCGCCAGCATATGATAAATATCCCCCAAAATATCTATGAGTAAATGTCTGTAGTTTATCATGATGGATTTTGATGGAAGATTTCCTTTAGTGGGTTATTCAGACCTAAGCACCACATAAAAGATAGGGGATAATTAGCTGATCGGTAAGGGTCCGTTGAACCCCAAATAAATGGAACCGCTCATGGCAACCAATCAGAGCTCAGCTTTCAATTCTCCACAGCAGTTTATAAAGTGAAAGCTGAGCTCTGATTGGTTTCCATGGGCAACTAGAACGGTTTTACCTTAGACACTTATGATAAATCTCCCCCAAGGACTTTAGGTGGTCACTAAATTCACGAGGCCACGTTCAGGGTCAATTTGTTCTTCTTTGGAGGACCTTTGGTGACATCAGCAGTAAAGTGTGAGGGTTCTTCCCTCTGTTCCACCTGACCACTAAGTAGGACATAATCTCCTTAATTCCCTGGTGGACAATACATTTACTTATTTTACTACTTGCAGAATTTGGAGAACAAAGATCTAGTGCTCGGAAACCTCTCTCTATTATTGTAAAAGGTTACCGGTATTAAAATTCGGAAAAATGATTACTGTAAGAGGAGATTACTGAATACCTCTTCAGGTTAGGAACAAAAGGCCTGCCATAGAAAATAAATGACATGAATGGCCTACTTACAGGAGGAAACAGCTATTGATCTACAGCCGTACAGATCCAGAGAGACCGAATTATCATCCCAGACACCGGAGCTGGAAATTCATTATGTACATCAGCCCTGTATGGTACCTACCTATGGCCAGCTATGGTATGTACTCAGTATATACATCAGCCCTGTATGGTACCTACCTATGGCCAGCTATGGTATGTACTCAGTATATACATCAGCCCTGTGTGGTAACTACCTATGGCCAGCTATGGTATGTACTGAGTATACACATCAGCCCTGTATGGTACCTACCTATGGCCAGCTATGGTATGTACTCAGTATATACATCAGCCCTGTATGGTACCTACCTATGGCCAGCTATGGTATGTACTCAGTATATACATCAGCCCTGTATGGTACCTACCTATGGCCAGCTATGGTATGTACTCAGTATATACATCAGCCCTGTATGGTACCTACCTATGGCCAGCTATGGTATGTACTGAGTATACACATCAGCCATGTATGGTACCTACCTATGGCCAGCTATGGTATGTACTCAGTATATACATCATCCCTGTATGGTACCTACCTACGGCCAGCTATGGTATGTACTCAGTATATACATCATCCCTATATGCTACCTACCTATGGCCAGCTATGGTATGTACTCAGTATATACATCAGCCCTGTATGGTACCTACCTATGGCCAGCTATGGTATGTACTGAGTATACACATCAGCCCTGTATGGTACCTACCTATGGCCAGCTATGGTATGTACTCAGTATATACATCAGCCCTGTATGGTACCTACCTATGGCCAGCTATGGTATGTACTCAGTATATACATCAGCCCTGTATGGTACCTACCTATGGCCAGCTATGGTATGTACTGAGTATACACATCAGCCATGTATGGTACCTACCTATGGCCAGCTATGGTATGTACTCAGTATATACATCAGCCCTGTATGGTACCTACCTATGGCCAGCTATGGTATGTACTGAGTATACACATCAGCCATGTATGGTACCTACCTATGGCCAGCTATGGTATGTACTCAGTATATACATCATCCCTGTATGGTACCTACCTACGGCCAGCTATGGTATGTACTCAGTATATACATCATCCCTGTATGGTACCTACCTATGGCCAGCTATGGTATGTACTCAGTATATACATCAGCCCTGTATGGTACCTACCTATGGCCAGCTATGGTATGTACTCAGTATATACATCAGCCCTGTATGGTACCTACCTATGGCCAGCTATGGTATGTACTCAGTATATACATCAGCCCTGTATGGTACCTACCTATGGCCAGCTATGGTATGTACTCAGTATATACATCAGCCCTGTATGGTACCTACCTATGGCCAGCTATGGTATGTACTGAGTATACACATCAGCCATGTATGGTACCTACCTATGGCCAGCTATGGTATGTACTCAGTATATACATCATCCCTGTATGGTACCTACCTACGGCCAGCTATGGTATGTACTCAGTATACACATCAGCCCTGTATGGTACCTACCTATGGCCAGCTATGGTATGTACTCAGTATATACATCAGCCCTGTATGGTACCTACCTATGGCCAGCTATGGTATGTACTCAGTATATACATCAGCCCTGTATGGTACCTACCTATGGCCAGCTATGGTATGTACTCAGTATATACATCAGTCCTGTATGGTACCTACCTATGGCCAGCTATGGTATGTACTCAGTATATACATCATCCCTGTATGGTACCTACCTACGGCCAGCTATGGTATGTACTCAGTATACACATCAGCCCTGTATGGTACCTACCTATGGCCAGCTATGGTATGTACTCAGTATATACATCAGCCCTGTATGGTACCTACCTACGGCCAGCTATGGTATGTACTCAGTATATACATCAGCCCTGTATGGTACCTACCTATGGCCAGCTATGGTATGTACTCAGTATATACATCAGCCCTGTATGGTACCTACCTATGGCCAGCTATGGTATGTACTCAGTATATACATCATCCCTGTATGGTACCTACCTATGGCCAGCTATGGTATGTACTCAGTATATACATCAGCCCTGTATGGTACCTACCTATGGCCAACTATGGTATGTACTCAGTATATACATCCTCCCTGTATGGTACCTACCTATGGCCAGCTATGGTATGTACTCAGTATATACATCATCCCTGTATGGTACTACCTATGGCCAGCTATGGTATGTACTCAGTATATACATCAGCCCTGTATCTCTGTATATACAGCATCCCTGTATGGCACCTAACTATGGCCAGCTATGGTATGTACTAAGTATACACATCAGCCCTGTATGGTACCTACCTATGGCCAGCTATGGTATGTACTGAGTATACACATCAGCCCTGTATGGTACCTACCTATGGCCAGCTATGGTATGTACTCAGTGTATACATCAGCCCTGTATGGTACCTACCTATGGCCAGCTATGGTATGTACTCAGTATACACATCATCCCTGTATGGGATCTACCTATAACCAGCTATGGTATGTACTCAGTATATACATCAGCCCTGTATCTCTGTATATACAGCATCCCTGTATGGCACCTAACTATGGACAGCTATGGTATGTACTGAGTACACACATCAGCCCTGTATGGTACCTACCTATGGCCAGCTATGGTATGTACTGAGTATACACATCAGCCCTGTATGGTACCTACCTATGGCCAGCTATGGTATGTGCTCAGTATAGACATTATCCCTGTATGGTACCTACCTATGGCCAGCTATGGTATGTACTCAGTATACACATCAGCCCTGTATGGTACCTACCTATGGCCAGCTATGGTATGTACTAAGTATACACATCAGCCCTGTATGGTACCTACCTATGGCCAGCTATGGTATGTACTCAGTATATACATCAGCCCTGTATCTCTGTATATACAGCATCCCTGTATGGCACCTAACTATGGACAGCTATGGTATGTACTAAGTATACACATCATCCCTGTATGGGATCTACCTATAACCAGCTATGATATGTACTCAGTATACATATCATCCCTGTATGGTACCTACCTATGGCCAGCTATGGTATGTACTCAGTATATACATCAGCCCTATATCTCTGTATATACATCATCCCTGTATGGCACCTAACTATGGACAGCTATGGTATGTACTGAGTACACACATCAGCCCTGTATGGTACCTACATATGGCCAGCTATGGTATGTACTCGGTATATATATCAGCCCTGTATGGTATGCTAAGCATTATGTTTCATACCCTACCTGAGGGGCTGTTATTTAGTAGTGAAAAAGCTGATGACGGTGTCCCTCATACCATGAGACCACATCTATAAATGCTACATTATGGTTTAGGCATCTAGTATAGATTTCAAGTTAAAACTGGAAGCTTTTGGTTCCACCCGTACAAGACATCATTAGGGAAAAATGTTCTCCTACACATAAAGTCAGCTGGTCTCTGGTGATATGGCCCCAATGTGAATACACTCCTGTGGAACACCCGGAACATCCTGCTTCTTTCCGAGTGACTCTTCTAACAGAAAAGTAATTGAGAGCTTGATAATTTTGGCACTTAAGGCCTTAGACAGTTGCAGTAAAGATGCCTCCATGACATGCACCATTACATGGGCCACTGAAATATGAGAAGATGTTCTCACTTGCTCCATAAACCAGAAGGTACAAAGGTCTCGACCTTCAAGAATCCCTAGACAGAGAAGAAGTTCCGAAGCAGCTTCCTACCTGTGACGAGTTGAGTGACGGGCTTCATATCCTGGTTGAGAATATTGAGGGTTATATTTCGATCTGACTGAAGGTACAGCGGGCTCCCCTGTAGGCATGACAACACGGGGACAACCGATTAGCGCCTGATAATTTACAATACCCAAAGATCACACATGACATTCATAGTGGCTCATACAGTTTCATCATGCACATCCCCGCAAGGCAAAAATATTCAATTCATACAATAAAATGTATCTGCCATCACAAGAAGAATTTCCAGATCATAATTCTACAGTTTTGTATGAAAAGGTCTTGAAATGAAGACTTTAAAGGTGATGACGATCCTTAGTTTCCTGGTTTTTTGAAAGTAAGTTTTTAGATTTTTTTTTCCTATAGTAGTTTTATTCTTTAGTAAAACTTCCCCGATGATCAGGTTCCAGTTTGGTATTCGGGTTAGGCCGTCTCACCCAAGCATATTGCCACATTGGCTGTTTAACCGTAAATACGGCAATATATCCGAGTCAGGTGACCAAACCCCCCCCCCCCCCAACCTTCAGGTCCGCTCATCTCTACTTGCGACCACTTTGATGAAAATAACAGGTTGACTCTTACACAAGCTCAGAACATGGTGTGAGGTCTAACAATCCCACTGAAAGAGATACATTAGGGTATATCATAGGGTATCACCAGCCTTCATTAAAGGTGTCATGAACCTCACACACATGAATCATGGATCATACCATCTATATTTATAGGGAATGAGGAAATCTTGTGTTGGGCTTCCACTCTTCTCCGGATCTTTCACAAATTGTTGAAAGGTTTTTATGACCATGGCAACTTACTGAAAGTTTAATGTCTGTAGACATCATGTTAGGATTGGTACACAAAAGACAGGGGATAGTGTGCCCTGAGCTTGCCCCAACCTCTGTCCCTTCCTATAGCCCCCCCACGCTAAACCGTGGGGCGACTACTTGAAGACTCGAAATATTCTGGGTAAGTGTGGGAAGGGGAACACAAACAGACTGACAAACATAAAACATAAAAGAATAGTAAACAAGCCGGAGTCACAACTAGAGGGTACGTCAAAAGCAGAATCAGTAAGCAAGAGTCAAAGTCCAAAACTAGCCGAGTTAGCAACAATATAGATACAGATACAGAGCAATACAAACTAGCAGCAACCAGGTGGAGAAAGGGATTTTCAAACACTGGCACTGGTGACTAGTGAAGCTGCAATTTATGCAGCCAGAACTCCACCTCCAGAACCTGATAGGTGCTGGACAGCATCTGGGAATTAACCCCTCATGGTGCAGAAACAACCAAGCACCAAGCAGAGGTTCAAAGTCCCAGCCACTCCTAGACAGCGCGAGATCTTAGCAGCCGCTGCCCAGGACGAGAGGTGGAGTTTGCGCGGATACGCGCCGGGGTTCGGAGAACGCTGCTGGTACCACCAGAAGAACCAGAAGTCCCAGCAATCTCCCTAGCGAACCTGACAGTACCCCCCCCCTGACGGGGGGCCTTCGGACCCCTAGATCTTAAAGATGGCTTCTGAGGGTAGGTCTGATGAAATAACCTGAGTAACCGTGGAGCATGAACATCTCTAGCCGGAACCCAAGACCTATCCTCAGGACCAAAACCTTTCCAATGGACCAGGTACTGCAGGGAGTTACCTACCCATCTGGAATTCACCACCTTTTCCACCTCAAATTCCAGATTCCCCTCCACAATAGATGGAGAAGGAGGGTCAGAAAGAGGCAAAACAGGCTCAACATAGCGCTTCAGAAGACTCTTATGGAAGGTGTTATGGACCCGCCACCCTGCTGGAAGTGTAATCTTGAAGGAAACCGGGTTAACAATATGAGTAACAACAAACGGACCCACAAACCTGGGCGCAAACTTCAAAGAGGGGACCTTCAATTTAAGGTTTTTAGTAGATAACCACACTTTATCCCCCACCACAAACGTATCAGATTTAGTGCGCCTTCTTTCAGTTTGTTGGACCATAGAATTTTGTGTCCTCTGAATATTCTCCCGAACTTGTGACCAGAGCGAGCGCAACTTGGATGTAATGGCTTCCGCTCGAGGAATATTAGAGACAGGCACAGATGAAAAAGAGAAACGTGGATGAAAACCATAATTGCAGAAAAACGGAGATACCTGTGTGGACGAACTACAGTGGTTATTAATAGCAAATTCTGCCAACGGAAGGAATTTCACCCACTGGTCCTGACTGTCCGAGACAAAGAGTCGCAGATATTGAATCATCTCCTGATTCATTCTCTCGGACTGACCATTAGACTCAGGATGAAACGCTGAGGAGAACGACAGATTAACTTCCAGTCTAGAACAAAATGCTCGCCAAAATTTGGAAACAAATTGTACGCCCCTATCAGACACAATATCATCTGGTATACCATGGAGGCGTACAATGTTCTGTATAAACAAATCAGCCAATTCTTCAGCTGAAGGTAACTTTTTTAATGGAACAAAGTGTCCCATCTTGGAGAAACGGTCCACTACCACCCAAATCACTGTATAGCCTTGAGATGCTGGCAGATCAGTGACAAAATCCATTGACACTTTAGACCATGGCCTGGTGGGAACTGGAAGCGGAAGAAGAGGCCCCTCAGGACGTCTCCTGGGAGTCTTTCCTCGCGCACAGACCTGACAGGCTTGGACAAATGCGTGCACATCATTAGTCATGTGAGGCCACCAGTAACTTCTCTTTAAGAGATCCAAGGTACTCCGCATTCCCGGATGACCTGCCAATACTGAGCAATGCGTCTCCTCCAACACTCTCAAACGACAAGAAAGAGGAACAAATAATTTGCCTTCCGGAAGGTCTTTGGGTGCAGATTTTTGTCCTGCTAAAATTTGAGAGGAGAGGTGGGAGGAGACAGCTGCCAACACAACACCTGGAGACAAAATATTACTGTCCGTAGTCGCTGGAAGCTCAGGAGTCCCGAAGCTACGGGACAAGGCATCAGCCTTCACATTTTTTGACCCAGGTCGGTAGGTGACCACAAAATTAAAGCGAGAGAAAAACAAGGCCCACCTAGCCTGACGTGAGTTCAAACGCTTAGCAGTATCCAAATATACTAAGTTCTTATGATCTGTGAGCACAGTTATCGGATGAAGAGCTCCTTCCAAAAAGTGTCGCCAGACTTCAAATGCCCACTTAATGGCAAGGAGCTCTCGATTACCAATATCATAATTCCTCTCACAAGAGGAAAACTTTCTAGAGAAATATGCACAGGGCCTAAGTCTGGTGAGAGTGGAGGACCCCTGAGACAACACTGCACCTACTCCTACCTCGGAGGCATCAACCTCCACAACAAACGGTAGAGAGAGGTCAGGTTGAACCAAAACTGGGGCTGACGAGAATGCCGCTTTTAAAGTTTCAAACGCTGAGCAAGCGGCAGGAGACCAGTTGTTTGGATCAGCACCCTTACGGGTTAGATCCGTGAGGGGTTTGGCGATCACAGAAAAGTTCTTTATAAAGTTCCGATAATAGTTAGCGAAACCTAAAAATCGTTGTAGGGCCTTAAGATTGGTAGGCCGAACCCAGTCCGTGAGCGCCTGAACCTTACTCGGATCCATCTGTACATCAGAGGGAGTCACAACATAACCTAAGAAGGAAACCTTCTGGACGCAAAAAACACACTTTTCCAGCTTAGCGAAGAGGTGGTTTTTGCGCAACCTGGTAAGTACTTGGCGGAGATGTTGCTGGTGAGAAACCATATCAGGAGAAAAAATCAAAATATCGTCTAGATACACCACCATAAACACACCGATGTAATCATGAAAAATGGAGTTCATAAAGCCTTGAAAAACCGCTGGGGCATTACTCAAACCAAAGGGCATAACCAGGTATTCAAAGTGCCCCAAAGGTGTATTAAATGCGGTTTTCCACTCATCCCCTTCTCGGACCCGAATCAGGTTATAAGCCCCTCTGAGATCTAATTTAGAGAAAACTTGGGCCCCAGAAACCTGATTAAAGAGATCCGGGATCAAGGGGAGGGGACCTGAGTTTTTTACCGTTATCTTATTTAATTCTCGATAGTCAATACACGGCCGTAAACCACCATCTTTTTTCTCCACAAAAAAGAACCCGGCCCCAGTGGGCGACTCAGAGGGACGAATATGTCCGATTGCCAAACTCTCATCAATATAACTCTTCAGTGCCTCCCGTTCTGGTACCGACAAGTTATATATACGACCCTTTGGCAATCTAGCATCAGGAAGAAGGTCAATTTTACAATCAAACTCCCTGTGAGGAGGAAGGACTTGGGACAAGGGTTTTGAAAACACATCTGAGTAGTCCGAGAGAAAACCTGGAAGACCCTGATCTTCCGTCACTACTGTACATAGTGAAACTCTGGTCAGGTGCTCCTTACAGAGAGGACCCCAATGAACCAGCTCCAGAGTTTCCCAATTAATTACCGGATTATGGATCCGGAGCCAGGGTAGACCAAGAATGACATTTTCAGACAGGTTTTCCATAACTAGAAAAGAACACCATTCTTCATGCATAGCTCCTACCATAAGCTTTATCTGCGGGGTTCGGAATTTGATCAACCCTGCCTGTAGAGGGGTCAAATCCGCACCCGACATCTGGATAGGAGTGGACAATGGAATCAATGACATGCGAAACTGAGAGACAAAATTATAATCGATTAAATTAGTCGCAGCACCTGAATCCAAAAAGGCGCGACCAGTGCAGGAAACAGACTGAAACTTAACCGTACAAGGTAAATACATTCTAGACACAATAGGGAGTACCTGAGCTCCTAAGCAGTCCCCCCGACTACTGCTTAGGAGCGGAAGTTTTCCTGCTGCTGCCTCTTGGAACAGGTGTTGATCTGATGATCAGGACTTCCACAGTAGAAACAAAGATGGCGTCTTATTCGATGTTGCTTCCGCTGTGCAGGAGAGATGCTATCCAGCTCCATGGATTCCAATTCTGGACTACCTGGAGACGGACTGGCCGCTGGCTGACAGTCCGAGGACACCCGAGGTGATCGCCTGGATCTTAGGCGACGATCAACTCGGATGACCAGAGTCATAGCATCATCTAATGTCTGAGGCTCGGCATAAGCTAAGACTAAGTCCTGTACTCGGTCTGACAGTCCGGACATAAATTGGTCTTTTAGGGCGCAGTCATTCCATTGAGAGTCAGTCACATACTGTCTGAACTGGGCACAATAATCTTCTGCTGTCCGTTTTCCCTGACACAGAGATCTAAGGTGGGAAACTGCAAGTGCTCGGCGGTCAGGTTCGTCATAAATCTGGCCTAAAGCAGAAAAAAAAGCGTCAAGAGAAGAACGGGATGGAGAGTCAGGTGGGAGAGAAAAAGCCCAATTTTGCGGATCCCCACGCAACAGGGAAATTACCACGCCCACCCTTTGAATCTCTGTGCCCGATGAACGAGGGCGTAAAGAAAAGTAAAGTTTACAGCCCTCCCGAAATGAAAAAAATTTCTTACGGTCACCAAAAAACACGTCAGGGAGAGGAACCTTAGGTTCAGGCATGGGTGGCAGTGGATCCTGCGGTGATGTCTGCCGTGGAACCTGCATAGATTCCTGAATTTGGAGACGGGAAGCTAGATCCTGAACAAGCTGAGTTAGGGTCTGGACCTGAGCGACCACAGCTGACAAAGGCTCCATGGAAGGAGAGAATGTAGCAGGTCGGATACAGGATGCAGACCTATGTGTGGCCAGTGTTTCTGTTAGGATTGGTACACAAAAGACAGGGGATAGTGTGCCCTGAGCTTGCCCCAACCTCTGTCCCTTCCTATAGCCCCCCCACGCTAAACCGTGGGGCGACTACTTGAAGACTCGAAATATTCTGGGTAAGTGTGGGAAGGGGAACACAAACAGACTGACAAACATAAAACATAAAAGAATAGTAAACAAGCCGGAGTCACAACTAGAGGGTACGTCAAAAGCAGAATCAGTAAGCAAGAGTCAAAGTCCAAAACTAGCCGAGTTAGCAACAATATAGATACAGATACAGAGCAATACAAACTAGCAGCAACCAGGTGGAGAAAGGGATTTTCAAACACTGGCACTGGTGACTAGTGAAGCTGCAATTTATGCAGCCAGAACTCCACCTCCAGAACCTGATAGGTGCTGGACAGCATCTGGGAATTAACCCCTCATGGTGCAGAAACAACCAAGCACCAAGCAGAGGTTCAAAGTCCCAGCCACTCCTAGACAGCGCGAGATCTTAGCAGCCGCTGCCCAGGACGAGAGGTGGAGTTTGCGCGGATACGCGCCGGGGTTCGGAGAACGCTGCTGGTACCACCAGAAGAACCAGAAGTCCCAGCAATCTCCCTAGCGAACCTGACACATCAAGGCTGAGTAACTGCTCAGAGGGTTTGGGAACCCAGACCTGCAGTGGTGGCCATATAAGTTGTCATAGACTAGAAGAAATAGTAGATGTTTTATGGACATGTCCAAAGAGGACAACCCATATGTATAGGAAATGATGAAATCCTGTGTTGTGGTTTCATTCTTCTCCATAGTTTTCAAATGTTGTCGAAAAGTTTTTATGGCCATGGCAACTAACTGAAAGCCTAATGTCTGTAGACGTCTTCCATTATTATTATACAACAAGGCTGAGAAACTGCTCAGAGGATTTAGGACTCCAGACCTGTAATGGTGGCCATAGAAGTTGTCATCGACTAACAGATATAGTAGATGTTTATGAAAATGTCCGAAGAGGACAACCCATATACAGGCGGTCCCCTACTTAAGAACACTCGACTTACATACGACCCCTAGTTACAAATGGACCTCTGGATGTTGGTAATTTATTGTGCTTTAGTCCTAGGCTACAATGATCAGCTATAACAGATATCACCGGTGTCTGTAATGAAGCTTTATTGTTAATCCTGATTCTCATGACAACCCAACATTTTTAAAATCCAATTGTGACCGAGACCAAAAAGGTTCTGGCTGGGATTACAATGATAAAATATACAGTTACGACTTACATACAAACTCAACTTAAGAACAAACCTACAGACCCTATCTTGTATGTAACCCGGGGACTGCCTGTATATAGGAAATGAGGCAATCTCGTGTTGGGGTTCTACTCTTCTCCATAGTTTTCACATGTTGTCAAAAAGTTTTTATGGCCATAGCAACTAACTGAAAGCCTAATGTCTGTAGACATCTCCCATTATGATTTCATAACGCTGAGAAACTACTCAGAGGGTTTGGGAGTCTAGAATTGTAATAGTGGCCATATAAGATGTCATCGACTAACAGATATAGTAGATTGTTATCCACTTGTCCGAAGAGGACAACCCAACTACTCACATTTTAGATGATTCCTAACTCTTTAATACACAGTGACCTAGCATGATATTTCTTACCTCCTAACTGTACTCAACCAGACTCCAGGTGCTGAATGACCATTGTGGTTTTCTGATAAGAAGCCTGACCATGAGTAGATAAATATATGTATCTCGATATAAAACTGTCCGGCAGCCAAAACCTTCCAGACCAAACTAATCAAAAAGTATATTGCCAAGTTATCGTCAACACTTATGGAACCTACAAGGTTTGGTCATGAACCGAGTCTGAATTTGGAAGATATATTTAAGTTATTTCCATTCTTGGGGATATTAGAGTCATCTAGAAGGTGTCAACTTTTTGCATCTTAATTCGGCAGAAGTCTGGGAACAAGAGTTGAGGCAAGTTCCAGCCGAGAGCAGATGTCTGGGCTTCAGCGTACACTATATCAGTCAGAGACGCGGCTACTGCAGATGCTGATCTTGTTGACCTCCTCTGTCTATATAAATCTTTATCATTAACCCGCCAGCGAGGAGGCTGTAAAGGCGGTCTGTGCACACACTGATGTGTAGCATACGTTTCCCGTCTGCCGTTTCCTGCGGCAAAACGGTTGCCGGAGATGTTAGCAGAATTAGGGTTCATGACCGACTTACTAATATGTCCTGAGGGCTGTATTCTTTTATATAGTCAACTTGAAAATCGCAGTCTTGGCCACTTGGCTGGCGCACAAGGGAATTTTCTTGGAAATTTTTTCTTAAGATTTGCATTTATACTGCAATCCATAAAGTGGAAATCTATTTCATATTTTTGCTGCTCCCAGAATCTTTTCTTTAGATATCATCTTGTTTCTTAAAAAAGTTATGCAAGCCCCCCCACCCCTCCTGTCATCTGACTACTTCCGTTCTGCTACAGCGTTAGATTCGATGATGTATCAGGCGCGTGGCAATGGATGAGTGTGCCTGTCTCTGTTAATAAATAGGGGCATGGCACAGACGGGCAGCGGCACAAAGGGAGCGTGAGCACCGGAGGAGGTAAGTATAAATGTATTTTTGTTTTTACAACCCCCCCAGTCCGGTTATATAGGGGGTCATTTACTAAGGGCCCGATTCGCATTTTCCCGACGTGTTACCCGTATATTTCCGATTTGCGCCGATTTTCCCTGAATTCCCCCGGGATTTTGGCGCATGCGATCAGATTTTGGCGCTTCGGCGCCGGCATGCACACGAAGGAAAACCCGATGGATTCGGAAAAACCGCCGCATTTAAAAAAAAAAATGTGTCTCGAAAATTGCACTTACCTTCACTCAGCCCGGCTCGGTGTATTCCAGTGCGTTCTGATGCTCTTCAGCGCAGCAGTGCCACCTGGTGGACGTCGGAGGAACTACCTTAATAAATCTCGGCCGGACCCGAATCCACCACAGAGAACGCGCCGCTGGATCACGAATGGGCCGGGTAAGTAAATCTGCCCATTCTGCCCATTCGTGTCCATAGTTTTTGCAAAGCATGGACAACGCCTTAAAGGAAATCTACCATTTGAAAATCCACAATTGCTCGTTTTGTCAGTAAATCGAATTTTATATTATGCTAATTATCCTTCGGCGCTCCTGTGTTCTTCACTAGCATAATTATACACGCCCTTGGTATGCCGTCATCAACCTCTACAGTCCCTGCCTTTCTCGCTCCCAAGAGCCGGTGACGTCACCAAGCTCTCAGGAGCACTAGCGCATGCGCATCTACATCTCATATCGCACCGCGGCCGGCTTGCAGTGCGGCTCAGCAAACTACCACCGAAGCCTAGTAGTATCACAAGGCTTTGTCCAGCAGAGCGGGAGCGAGAAAGGGAGGGAAGCGGTGATGTTGGCATGCAAAGGGCGTGCAGAATTACCATATATACTTGAGTATAAGCCTAGTTTTTCCGCACAAAAAAATGTGCTGAAAACCCAAACTCGGCTTATACTCGAGAAAAATAATAAAGGTTTTACCAAGTTTTTGTGGTTAAATTAGCGGCCTCGGCTTATACTTGGGTCGGCTTATACTCGAGTATATACGGTATGTTAATGCCAGGTCGTGGTGAGTCCTGTGTGAAAAAACACAGGAGCGCCAAAGGCTAATTAGCATAACGTAAAAATCGATTTACTGACGAAACAAGCGATTTCTGGGACTATTCAAGACATCTTTCTGCATCAGCTCAACCAGACCTGTGTAAAGGTATTTGTGGGTGAGAATGTGGATTTTTAAATGTTAGATTTCCTTTAATGGCTTTCACTAAAGAGTCCAGATAAAACATCCTCTTTATTCTGAATGATCTTTCTGTATTCTGTATGACAATATGATCATGGGGATACCAAATTATGGAACTATTATAGATTTATTTTTTTGTGTGACGCGATGACGTTTTCAGTAATACCATTATAAGAACTGTTTGACATCTATATAACTTTAAATCTACATTTTTATGGTCCACAAACTGGTGAAAAAGCAGCGGTTTTGGACATTTTTTCTGTTATGGGGTTCACAGCATGGGATAATTATTTTTGCATTTTTATAGATTGGGCAATTTATTATTTACAACTTTTTCTGTCCCCTATGGTGTTTGAACCCTAGGGGGTCTGATTGCTCATGCGATATTCTGCGATACTACTGTATATTGCAGTATATTGTGTATACAAAGCTCTTTAATTATACCATCCACCAGCCGTGATAGAGAGTGTTAGTTAGAAGCCATAGGAGCTTCACACAGGCCCCTCAATCAGTCACTCCTGAGGATTTAGCAGCGATATACTGGTGCCCATGTGAAGCCGCTTTTTCGGTGAAATGGTCAGTGTAACCACAGCACCTAACAGGTTAACTGCCATTGTTGCTTTTCAGCACCAAGAAGTTAGCAGCAGGTGTCTGCTGTATTATACAGCAGATATCTGGCCTGTATTGAGGCCATATTGAGCCATAACCTCTGTAGAACGGATATGTACTGTAGGGGTCCCCATGAGGTTATGATTGGCTTCTACCGACTATTGATACCCACACAACTGTTTTACTGTTAAATGAGGAATATGATGCCCTATGACCCAGGAAGCATTCAGGCTTCACCCGTCCTAAAGACCGGCAAAAACAATAGCGCCAATGTCACTTTTTCCCAAAAAATATTGGCACAGTTGAGAAGGCCGATCCCAGGATTGTGCTTCATGTCCAAAAAACAGCAAAAAAAAAAAAATTCAAATCGGGAAAAAAAAAATTTGAAAAATTGGTAAAAATTTTTTACCGTCCCCTTTTAAAACGTCCGTCACACTCGATTCGCCTAACAGGGTCTTTTGAATGATGATGTCAATAAAAATGTTTTAATAGGAAAGCAAGTAAAAGAAACGATTACACGAAATTCTTCTCTTGGTCGATTTCATTTAATTGAATTTTAAAAAAACCTCTAAGTGCAGGCGCCGGAGAGATTGCAGATTCACTTGTTATGCCGAAAAAACCTGGAGTGACTCCGGTTCCCCAAGGACGGATCTAGCAAACCTGCTGTTTACACCTGCAGGCAATAATAATTTACAAGCCAATGGTACAGTATTAATGGACGGCGCTATGCAGTGGCAGGAGATAGATATCCCTCCCTCACTTGGGATTTAAAGCTATTGCTCACACGGAAAAATATTACGTTTCGCGAACAAGCCTCGGGAGGAGGACGATAAATAGGCGAGGTTGTCACAGTCTAACACTATGGGGTCTTGTGAACTGTGTATAGGAAGCGGTAATGCGTGCAGAGAATAATCACTTTTTACTTTGCTTTTAGAATACTGATTTTTTTTTTCTCTCCATGTCCTCTCCTGTTCATCCTGATCTACCTGGTTCACAAAAAATATTGCACTGCTACAAAGTAGAAAAGTGAAATTAGGACGATAAAGTGTGGACTTTTATGCATACAACGAGACGACGCGTTTCGGCACCGGAGTGATGTCTTCTTCAGGTCAATAAGACGAGATAACCTTCTCAGGATGAGAAAGTCTGGTGGTGTGGATACCTGTGTCTTATCAGGATATCATAATATCCTTCTCCATGCTGATGAGGAACCACAGCTCTACTGGAGGTTATCTCTTCTAAACGACCTGAAGAAGACATCATTCTTATGTTGAAACGCATTCCAATAATATCCACTGAGATGATGTATTTGTTATGGGTTGTGATCTTCCCTTTGCGACATTTATGTACTGTATCTTTCGTGTGTTGTAAATTTTTTTTCTCATTTTCAAGCAACAATATGATCTTTATACAGAAAGTTATGATAATTAAAGGGATTTGCCCATTCAAAATTTTGTGGCAGGGCTTAGGGTCCCTTAGCTTCAGCAGATTTTACCCCATTAAACTACCAGCCCTCCTCAGATAAGGCATGAGATGTCCTTTCTAGAATTCCCTCTTATGTCACCCATTTAGCTGTAAAATTCTCAGCCAAAATCATGAGAATATGAGCAGAAAAGAGTCATATTTTACATGAGATGAGTCAAGTTTAGAGCTTGCAGGTGCAGTGTCACTGTAGACAATCTGATCTTTGGTTCTATATTACCTAGAAACATGTCACCCGTTCACCTGTATAATTCTCAGCCAAAATCATGTGAATATGAGCAGAAAAGAGTCATCTTTTACATGAGACGAGTCAAGTTTAGAGCTTGCAGGTGTAATCTGTAGAAAATCTGATCTTTGGTTCTATATTACGGTACCTAGAAACATGGCTCTCATGGTATCATATTAAAGATAAGAATCTCATCTTTCAGAATGCATCAGAATTGTGGTTCTTTGATCCATAGATACAGAGTGTTTAAAATATAATTGGAAATACAAGGTGCAGATAAAGATCTATCTCTCTCAACTCAGAACCTGTCCGCAGCCACTATGCCTCGCATATTTGATTTGCAACTACTGTTCATACACTACTAATGTTTTCAGTGAAGGCCTAAATGTATAAATCACATAGTGAATAAATTCTAAGAAAATATTGTAGAAAACCTTCGTTTTCTGTCCTACCTAATTGGATTAGGAATCCTACATTTGCACGACCAACCATTTATGAGTGTGTGGTTCCTCCGGATCTATCTACTACTTCTCAACTATGTCTTTAGCTGCTTGTATCCCCAGTACTGTGGCTTCAAACCACAATGATGCAATCAGAAAGATAAGATTCTTATCTTTAATATGACACCAGCAGCATGTTTCTCAGTGCTATAGAACAGAAGATAGGGGTGTCTGAATTGACACCCCCTTCTGCATCCTCTTGACTCATCTAAGGTAAAATCTGACTCTTCTATGCTGTCTTCTATCTTTTTGTAGATAAACCAATGAGATTTCACATAAAAGATGCTATTTTAGACACCTTTTTCACGACCTGAGGGGGCTAGTAGTTTAATGGGTGAAATCTGATGACAGGTACCCTTTTAAATTCACGGGATTATACAGTACAACTCCAGTCAATTTTCTTCCATGCATTCAAGTTGCATTTCCATTAATGGGAGTTTCCAGGAATCCTGGAGAATTTCCTGGCGCTGGAGCAGGAGTAACCAAAAAAAAAAAAGATTTACCCTGATCTAGCTTCCAGTCTTTTGGCAATATCAGGTGTCACTGGTGTAGAACAATGTTGTCTAAGTCACTTCTTGTGCCACAGAACTGGAGATCCCACTGGAAGCGGGAGTCAAGCAGAGTATGTATACCTTTTTTTTTGGGGAGCAGCCATTGCAGCTTCTATAGGGCCAACAGTGTCAGGGGGCCCCGCCATGAGAAATGTTGGGGAGGAGGGATTGGATAGGTGACAGCAGAGCTAGGAATCTCATCTCTACTTTCTGTCATCTACTTCCCCCACGTGGTCGGGAGCTAATGGGCTGCAAGAAGTCTGATCTGTGGGCTCTTTACTTACCCGGTCCATTGGCATTCCAGCGGCGGCTTCTCCGCCGAGCGTTCGGGTCTTCCGGTGATTCATGAAGGTCCTGCGCCCGATGTCCACCAGGTGTCGCTGCTGCGCCGAGGTTCGCCGAGTTGCGTCGGAGTTCACTGATCTCTTCCTGGTGCATGTAAGTATGGCTCGTGCGACCAATTTTTTTTTTTAAATGCGTCTGTTTTTCCGAATCCGACGGGTTTTCGTTCGACCACGCCCCCCGATTTCCATCGCGTGCATGCCAGCGCCGATGCGCCACAATCCGATCGCGTGCGGCAAAATCCCGGGGCAATTCAGGGAAAATCGGCGCAAATCGGAAACACGTTGGGAAACCGCGAATCGGGCCCTTAGTAAATGACACCCACTCTGTGTGACCGAACACTCCTGGGTTTGGCTCACAATAACTGATGCAAAGAAAATGATGACAGCACCGAGATGTGAACTGCTCCTAATACATTTGTATTTAGTTGCAGAATTATTTATTTTTTTTGTACTGCTGGCGGCATTGCCCCGATCTGCTCTATAAAGTACTACTGAGGGATTAGAAGCGCTGACTTACCGGCCTGGAGCGGATTTCTTTGGCATACAGAGGTTTCAAGAATTCAGAATCTCCCTCAAGCCGTAAACCTTTTTCTGTGATTCTCAGGTTCCCCATTCCATCCTGCAACACAGAGCAGAGAGAGCGCAAGGTAAATCCAAGCTTTTTATACGGAATCAGGGACTTTGTGCACAGCAAATCCATAAGCGAGAAATGCGGAATTATTTATAAGTGTGATAAGATGAGACGCGAGGCGCAATTGTTATTCAAAGAAAGGTATTGTTACCGAGAGGCTCAGCAGCGCGGAGATGAGATACCACGCGCTTTACTCCAATCATTTTTACAGATTTGAAGAAAAAAAACAAAGGCCTGTGCATAAAAATATATTCCATCTACTCGCATTATTTTCACTTCATCTAATCTTATAAACTTTGAAGGATCGGCGCCAAGCTGCATATGTCTCGGCCGGTATAGAAGGACCATTAGATTAGTACATAGACTAGAACTAGTAGAACAACGATTAATATATCAGAACTTGTAGAGCAGTATGCATGTGCAGAGGCTTAGAACTTACCTTTAAAATTTGAATAAAGTACAGGAAGTCCCTGGGTTACATACAAGATAGGGTCCGGAGGTTTGTTCTTAAGTTGAATTTGTATGTAAGTCGAAACTGTATATTTTATAATTGTAGATCCAGACAAAAAATTGGAGTTTAAACATTTTTTGCTGTAATGGGACCAAGGATTATCAATAAAGCTTCATTACAGACACCATACAGCTGATCACTGCAGTCTGGGACTATAGTAAAGCATCCAGAGAGCTTCACCAGAGGTCAGAGGGGTCTGTCTGTAACTATGGGTTGTCTGTAAGTCGGGTGTCCTTAAGTAGGGGACCGCCTGTACTGGCCCATTGTGGGTACCCGAGTCATTACACTAAAGCTGGACCATATATGCATTATTATAATGGTTATTTTCCACTCTGTCTATGGAAGGCAGCGAAAAAGGGCTACGACTAAGAACCTATTGGTTCGAAATGCGTCAGTTTAGCGATGTTTTTATACTAAAATTTTTTTCTAATAAAGTGGATTTTTAGATAAAGGATTTTTTGCATGCTGTTGGAAGCTGGACAAACTCTCCCTTTTACGCTTGCTGCCTTCCTTGGTTACTGGTGCCCGAGCCCAGGTGTCCGTGCATCCACGTACTGTGAACTCTACTATGGAGGTGAGCTGAACTGCAAAAAACGTTTTTCTTTTTGTACCTGTCTATGATTTGCAGCGGGAGGAAACCTAGCTGCTGTGACTCACTCTCCCCCTCTCCTCCTCATAGACTTCTATTATGGGCAGATTAAAGGAAACCTGTCATCAGGAGCCCTTTTTCTGGCTCCTCCATGTCCCTATAGAGAATAGCGTGCACATGGCCAAAGTGCCAAACAGGATTTTCCGACACAAAGAAAAGTTAGATTAAAACTTACCTATCTCTCTGCGCGGCAGTGACCCGTGTCCCGTGGGAGTGGCCTGTGATAATTGTTTTCCCCCTAACCTCGGGAAACCGCTCCGTCATGCGTCTATTTGAACTAAAAAAAAACACCATATCCCTCCTATTTGAAATAGAAGCGTGAAGGAGCGGTTTCCCGAGGTTGGGGGGGGGGGGGGGACCACTCCTTACTGGCCACTCCCATGGGACACAGGACACTGCTCTGCAGAGTGGAAGGTACATTTTTATGTAGATTTTCTTTTTAACAGAAAAAGCTAGTTTTATTATAAAAGCACTTTGGCAATGTGCACACTGTTCTCTATGGGGACATGGGGGAGCCAGAAAAAGCTCCTTATGACTAACTGCCCCCTGCCCTACCACAGCTTTCACCCGTATCAGCATCCTGGGGCAACCAATACAGTTGAAAGAAGGAGAAGAAATTCAGGTTATCATTACTGCTTCCCTCTCGAGTCTCCTTAACAGAAATAATGGTGGGGCTGCGAGCAGGAACTCCAATAATCTCACCCTCTCCACACCTCCTCGCTCCTCCAGTAGTCCCAGGCAGTGTGGCATGTGAAGTTTTAAGATAGCGCTGAGCCCAGCACATCCTGAGCTGCCGGGGACTGCAGGAAGAAGACCTGAATTCTGTTTCTGTCTTGCAAACTTTGTGCTGGTGCCACAGCCTCCATACCCACGGAGAATTCTCTGAGGGCCACCTCTGGCACCCGCGCCGTATGTCCGCCACCACTGGTATAGAGGGACCCTGGCATAGAAGTAGTATACATGGACATGTAGGACGAGGACTACTATGGAGGTAGCAGTAAAGGACTCATACAAGTCCATACAGCACACAACGTAGATCTCCATCTGGTCAGTACAATGTAAACATGAATGTAATGAAATATCATTTTCTCAGGTGTTTTCCCAATGAAATGAAGCTAAAAGACTTAATTGTGTTTAATTTTGTGATTTTTTTTTCTCGTTCCCGGCGCCTCATCGTCAGCAGATGTGTCTGTGAGCGAGAGGAATATGTGACAAAGTGGAGCGACCGATCAGTCACCGTGCTGAAAGCTGGCACCGATGTATCATTTACATCTCTAGTGATCCTTACCACTCACTCGTCCACCCTCCAGTGAGCTGCCTACCCACACGTAGCGAAAAATGTCATCAGCCATTAATAAGCTGGAATCTGGATATGCCCTCGTACAGAGCCGTCATCCATCCTATTTAGCGATTCTGAATAATCATCATCACCACCACGTCTTGTAATATTTCCTTCATCTCAAACTGCGTTTACGACCACCAGTGACCCCTTCACTCAAATAGATATCCAATATGGCGCCATATTCCACATGGAGTAAGGGAAATCCAAAGGACTTCTGTAAACATTAGCCTACATATAACAATGGGCCCCCGATTCTTTAGTGCCCTTAAGGCAAGTTGGCAAAGATAGCTTAAAAGGGTTGTTCTATGACTTAATGGAAGATAATGGGGCACATTTACTTACCCGGTCCCTCGGAGTTCCCGAAAGTGCATTGTGCGTCCGGAATGCACTGTGCCGCGATTCACTTAGATCGTGCGCCCGATTTCCTGCATCTGTCGCTTCCCCACTCTGGTCCGCCGGAGTTCACCATCTTCCTCTCGGTGCAGGTAAGTGCTTGGCTTGCGACACAATTTTGCAGTTAAATCCCTCGGTTTGTCCGAATCCGTCGGAGCGTCCAACGGCCTGTCCCCCGATTTGTGTTGCATGAAAGCCGGCGCGATTGTGCCAAAATCTGATCGCGTGTGCCAAAAACCCTTTTTAAATCCCTGCCCCAGCGGTGCAAAATGGAAATCGTTGGGATGTCCGACGAAAGTGCTGTCCGCGGGGCCCTTGGTAAATGTTCCTTCCATTTAGGTCTATAGGGAAAGGAAAGCGAATGGAAGAACTTGTGGTTAACTTCAGTTTTTAGTTTTCCTTATGCTCTTCTGAAGCAGAGTGGAACGGAAATCCCCAATGCAGGTGTGAACCGACCTTAAACATAAAAGGTCCAATTGCTCCTCCATCGATCACATAAAAAGAAATGCAGAGTCTCCATGTTTAAGGAACAGGAGTTGGACATTCATCTCTTTGGAGGAAGAGTAGAGAGTTCAACTATCTGAGAATATGCAACCATAGGTTGTAGGGGCACTTTGCATGTGCAACCACTGGTCCGTTCAAATGGGGTATATCAGGACCTCTGCGATCAATGGGTACCCCTGCCAGTGTTGCACTGTAGATTGTTGCGGTACATATATAATAATTCTAGGAGGACATACACCATCAGCCCTGGGAAAGACAATCCCTTAAATCAGTGATGGCAAACACTTATTTATTGCAAAGTGCCGACACAGCATTTTAAGTAGCACATTATTGCTACCTGCTGTCACAAATCTCAATCGTATCGGCCTCTTGAGGACGCCGATACTATTGAAAGAAGAAGTTCAAATTTGGACTATATTGTATCTTCTCTCCAGGTAGAAACATGGGGCCAGCAGGACAACCTCCAAAGATAATCCCTTTCTGCACGTTCTAACTCTTCCTGCAGTCCCAAGCAGCCAGTGTTGCTTTAAAATTACTCTGAGAGCAGCATATCTTGAGTTGCCTGGGACTGCAGGAAGATTCTTTGAGTCCTGTCAGGCAAACTTTGCACTGGGGTGATTGCCTGGGTGCCCACAGAGAGGGCTCTGAGTGCCACGTCTGGCACCCGTGCCATAGGTTCGCCACCACTGCCTTAAATTGTGTTGTATTTTGGTGAACTTTGCTGTCATTTAATGGATTTTTGCATCCCATTATTGTGTTAGAGCCTGGGCCTACTGGATAAAACTTGGAATACTTTGGATCAGTTCCGATCCATTTGTGGGGCATGTTCCACCCATGAAGATGTTGTGTAGGAGACTGATAGACACTTGAGGATGGACATTGGGCTGTAGGCTACCTGGTAGGATATGGAGCCTGGTGTGTTGGAAGACGTTTAAAGCTTCTGAAAGCCAAGGAGAAGCATGGAGACCGGCCATGGAGGAACCATCACAAACCACATTCGGTTTAAAACATAGAAAATGAAAGTTAGTCATCGGTGGATCTGTTTTTTCATTAAGCTCTATAGACAATTGAAAGTTAATAGGAAGCTGCCAGGCATCATTGGGCATCATTGCTTGATGGGCAGTTACATTGGCCACATAGGATTGCCAAGCATCTGCTCAACCCCGGTCCTCCAGAGAAATGAAGAAGTACTTCTGGCTGAGCCGAATACACGCTAATGGGAGGACTGGGGGTAGTAGATGCTTGTATATACAGTTATCAGCCAGAAATTGTCAGCTTGAGTGTATAGCTAGAGAGACCGTATTTCCATATCAACCAGCCTTGACTTCTACCATAAGTTCACAGAATGAGTCACAGTAAGACAGAGGTTCATAATCTATTAATATTAGGGACGAATCTTGCTTGGCACAATAGAATTTTAGCTTTCCATATGTTGTATTAAAGATGTATGGGGTTCAAAGCTTCTTAAAGGGGTGTGCCCATGGAAGAAAGTTCTCAAATTTGTATCCCCTAATGATGTTTACACAATAAAGATATATTTTTTAACCCCTTTGCAATTTTAGTCAGGTTTATTGCTGTTTTTTCTCCTACTACTCAGTGATGGTCAATGTAAGATTCAGCAGTGTGGGTGGGCACTGGCTGAGCAGACACTTTATGAACTCTCTGTGCAATGAGATGCTGTGTGCTGACAATGTGCTTAGATGATCAGGGTACAGGGTTTATCTACACTTTCATTAAGCTTCTGAACATTCTACTAATATGTGACACATAGAAAAAGAGAGATGAGACAGATCAGAGTCATGAGAGGAATATAAGACACAATGATATTCTCAGCTCTGCTACCTCACCTAATCAATAAAACACACAGTCAGCACTACTATGCATTCCCTTCCCCTCACCTGTGCCTGTAGTGCTCTCTGCCTCCTCCCCTTGCAATACAAATGATGCATGTGAGAGGAATCTGACCAGATAGGAACATAGTCAGGACTGAGTTCATGGTCGTAACCAGGGACAACCAAAATATAAACATCAGAATTATATCTGTGAAATTCAGTACTTTTGTTAAAAACAATGAATTAAAAACATGTTATTTTATTATCCTGAGTATATTTAATAATTTTGGCTTTGTGGACAAAGCTCCTTAAAGGATGCTGCAGATGTTTTACATCCAGGGTCATTTTCAAGGTCACCAAACAAAGAGCAATAATAAACTGCTAATACAATAAGTGCCCTAAGGTCTAGCAGAAGGCAACGTCATTCGACTTTGTAGCCAGCTACCTGCTTTTAGGGTCTATTTCTGATGGGATGAGCACAGATTATACATGCAGTCGAGAGTATGTACATAGGTGCAGCAAAGATGGAAGTCTGCACTCTTCTGGGCTCCTTGGCTTTCAAGATAATTCATGTATAAAACTCTAGTTGCCATTTTACTTGCCACCAGAACCCCAAATATGCGAGGATTGTCTAAAATTATCAGCCCGGGACGTGCTGAGTACACTGTTTTAAAGGAAATCTACCATTTGCTTTACTGCATTATGAACCATACATACCTTGAAAATCCAGTCGCTATCTATATTAATCCCTGAACTGAGTGGTTTTGCTGAAAAAAACAATAATAAAATTATGATATTGAGGCTCTGTCGCTCCTGTGGCTGTTCTGGCGCTTCTCCTCTTACCCTAATAATGCACTGCTCCAGAGAATGATCTAATCACTGTGTTGTCCTTGGCAGGCAGAAGTAATCAATCACTGCACTATCCCCAAGCTGCTGTGTATGAGTCATCCAGCTCAGGTTGATTACTCCTGTCTGGACAGTTTAGTATGTACTCTGCTTTCCCAAGGTCCTGAATTTGAGCCAAACTATTTGGTTCAGGGATTAAACAAGATATGTTTCTGCATCTGTGTAGCTACAGCATTCTTATGTTTGGTTTACAATGCATAAAAACAAATGGTATATTTCCTTTAACAAATATGGGCATTTTAAGGCTGATATGGGAGGAATTGACTCTAAGACCTACTATGGAGACTACTATGCCAATTACATCTACATGCTACTCTTGGCATAGACAACCGTCAATGTCATATAGGCATAATTATAGGAACCGTAACCATAAGTCATTAACTTTTCAACAAACTGTATAAATGTATGAATAGTACAAGTGAATACAAGAGACCAGTGCCTCTCTGTCCACTTGGTTTGCTCCTCTCATGCCCCCGACCTTCCTGATAATCTTTCCACTTCAAATCTCAGCTGAATTCTCCATGCTCCGTAGACTCTATGGAGAGAGGAGGGGGAACAGTCGCAGCAGCTAGGTCTTCATCCAACAGCTGCAAATTATACTACAAATTACAGATTCAGATTGCAGAAAATTAACTAGAAAAAAAAGGTGAAATCCTCACCAAACTTAAGGGATATCTACAAAATCATCAACTTTTTTGGAGGGATGTGCAATGTATATAACCTGAGCTCATTTCAGTTGAATTTAGCAAATTACTTCCAATTTGTTAAACTATGGTGAGACATTAACTTTGGTTCTCACCTCAATACAACCCATTAAACTAAGTAATCACAAGGTAAGAGACCAACCTAGGCAGAAAGCTGAATTCTATACAAATGCAATATATTATGTGTTTCTTTATTACGAAAAAACACTAAACGCATTTGTAATAGTCGAACAAGCACCGAAAAGGCCCGATCTAAGTGCATTAAGTGCAGAGCGGAGAGGCGAGTGGGTACAGTGATTACATAGCTGCTATTGATGTCTAGACTATGAAAAGGCTGACTATTTTTGAGAGGTCCTTCTTTTTTTGTGACATTTTTCGTGGATGCGAGGAGAAGGTCTGTTTGGCTTTACCGTCATCGCTCATGTAGATTTTAGAACGTGCTTATAAATTAATTCCTAATGTCTGCCTGGAAGGTTGACATGTATTCTGCCGCTTCCGGTTACCAACCAAATCATTAAAAATGTAAATGATCTCTCACTTGTTAGGCAGTAATGTGATTTGCATATACATCCCAAATATCTTAGTGCTATGGAAAAATGTTTGAAAGGAAACAGGAGTCACTAAACCCCACGGATAAAGAAAATGTATAAAAATTGTGAAGTAAGTTAAAATTTAACTGTGAAAAGTAGGATGGTGGCCAAGAGGTTATCTTCTTAGGTTTGTGAGTGAGGTCCAACTCAAGAAGAGAACATCAACGTGGACTTTTTGGGGCTCATTTACTAAGGGTAAACTTTCGTCGGGTTTCCTGCCGATTTCCGATTTGCGCCGAATTCCCCCGGGATTTTGGCGCACGCGATGGGATTTTGCCGCATCGGTGCCGGGTTTCACGCAACAGAACTCGGGGGGCGTGACCATCGGACAACCCGACGAATTCAGAAAAACTGCGGAATTTAAAAAAGAATTTGTGTCGCAAGATCAAGCACTTACATGCACCGGGAAGAAGAAGGTGAACTCCGGCGGACCTTGGCGCAGAAGCGACACCTGGTGAATATCGGGCTCCCAGACCTTAGTGAATCCCGGCAGACCCGAATCCTCGTCGGACAATGTGCTGCTGGATCGCGACTGGACCGGGTAAGTAAATGTGCCCCTTCATGTTCTCCTTGTGCTTCTTTCCTCAATGTATTCTGGCTACTGTTCTGAGGGTATTTGGTAGTACAAAATTTGTTAGGAATTCTACAATTATTTGGTCCTTCACTTTACAGGACAAAAAAGTTGAGCAGCCCAATTGTTAAGTAATGGCCCGTCAGAGATGGGAAGCTTCGGATGGCATTTATTTGAAATGAGCCAGAATGTTTTACCACTTAAATAGTTGGATTTTGGGAAAGGCTCACCTAGCATATTAAACTTTAAGAGTATAACTATGGCCCTAAAGCAGTTGGACCAAGTTGTAACATTATGCTCTATCCACAGGATGCAAGAGAATAAAATTAGTGTGGGGATCCATCTATTTCCCACCGGTATCTCCAGACTATGATTGTTCTCCTATGAGATCATTGACTAGTTCCTGACTACTCTCTACCTTAACCTTAGTGGTTCCCACTAGCACCCCTTGACTTCCCCAAACCAGCTGTTACCCACATCATAACAAGGAGGTAGATACCCAGTGACCCTGTCACACCAAATACAGATCCCTATATAGGAGTTAAAGACAATTATTGAAGGAGTCTCTTAAACAATACTTTTGGGGGCTGCTTAATGCCAAACTGGTTAAGTTTCACTACTGGTCAATAACCTGCCATCCATTACATACTCTTTTATCTCCAGTCCTATAGACAGTAAATATAGCAGTAGTCCATTAACTCGTTCTGCTGTTCTCTTCCGATGGGGGAATGAGACCCCCCATTCTCGTAATCAGTGAAGGTTTCAAGACTGGCCCAGTCTTTGGGCCAACCTCTTTATGATGCCTATTCACCTTAGATAGCATTTGTTCAACTATTATTCCTCATGAACCCCATACACACACCAAGGTAGGGCATGCATGTGTTCTCAACAGGAAGAGGGGTACAAGTGCTGTCACACACTTTGGAACAAAATAATGTTGAAATCCAAAATGTCTGACCCTTCTGTTCCCCAAAATCTGTTTTCATTTACACAATTAATGGTAGATCCATTGGATTAAAATCATCTGGTTTGGCCAAAATTCATCTGATACATATGGCCACTTTTAGAGATCACCTGGACCTATAGAGGATGCCCATGAGAGATTATATTTTTAACATAGAAAATAAGCTACTGCTATATCTTGCTACCATTCTCAGTAACAGTCTGTATTATAACCCGAACCTACATTCACAATTCTGGGAGTCCTAGAGATATGTCCTCAAATTGGTGGACGTCCAACACCCAGAACTAGAGATGAGCGGACCCGACGTTTGCATTCGGTGTTCAGGTTCAGACGTGTGACCAGGACATATTGCCGGATTGGTGGGCGAACAGCAAATCCGGCAAATTTACGCCCTTAGCTACTAACCATGGCGATGAATAGCCAGGGGGGCGCCCCAGCCCAATCATAGGTATGGCTAGTTTCTAGAGGCATCAGTTTGAACCTGAATGTAAATGTTGGGTCTGCTTATCTCAAGACCCCTACAGCTCGACTCTACTCAGCCAACAATGTCACACGAATCAGACAGCGCCATTCTCTGTGTAGAGGCTGACCTGAGTCACTGCAGTTTCGTTCCCAATCAAAGCAATGGATGGTCATCCGCAGTCACCGTTTCTAAAGTGTTGGGCCCCACCGATCTGATACTGAGGACCTACTCTGTGGATATATTCAATATTTTTAGCTTGAAAAACCTGTAAATCAGTAATGCAATTTATTTACTATATTACTCAACTTTTTACACATAAAGTATCAGATTAAGTCCTACACAAAGGCTTCTGGTCTAATTTTACTTGCGACCCCTGACTTGTTTTGTAAAACCCTGACATCAGAATGACAAAAATACTCCTATGGAGGATGTAGCCCCCGCAGGAATGTGTGTGGGATGAGATGGTTACTGTGAGGGACGCAGTTATATGAATGCATCTATTTTTTGTGGAAGCAACGTATAAAGACAATCAGGACAGCGCGCCATTGTATAGTGAATAGTCAGAGGCGTCGTGACCCGGTGGTGGAGCACTGGTAAGACGGTCAGTGCGGGTGCCGGGTGCCAGACCCCTACCATCTAATATTTGTGACTTATTTTAAGTAAAGTCTAACAATATATTAATCCCAGTAAACCCCCTTTAAATATTCAGAGACAGGTTAACCGATGTATTATAATGTATGCCTTTCTCATATATAATATACAGTCTATTAAAATATACATTAACTTTGCATGGAGGAAATAATTCACATTAATCATTGTAAAGAGAACCCCCCCCCCCAGAATTTACATTCCGCATTCAATATTAATAATGGATTTAAAAGCAGTTCTCTTCAATAAGTGATATAGTGCCGCACATTAATGCACTTTATAAAACCACATACATCAGTGTGACATGCATTTATGGATTCGTTTTTTACTATATGTGACTCTGGTCATCGCCTCCAGTAGATAAAGCATCACTGCAGACCATATGTACTAAGGGGACATCATCCCCCATTCCAATTTACCTGTCTCCTATGACAGTCTTAAAGGGTCATGTAAAAAAAAACCTTACAAACCAATAATGGCGTTATATAGGAGCCTTTAACTTTAGTGGAAACACACCTTTATGATTACACATTGAGGAAGCAATGCAGAGATAATCCTTTTTTTATCGATATGCAAATCAGTCTGTAAGTGCATTGTGGGCGGGCTTTATATGCCTGACAGTCGCAACTGTTCTGCTTCTCCTGGATTTACGATCCAATGCCACCTCTTATCATTATCATTGACAGTGTATCATGGTGCATCTGTGAGCGTATGTGGCAAATAAGGCCCGCCCTTAGTGCACCCAGTATAAACCAATTTTCATATCCATAAAAAATTAATATCTCTGTATTGCTTCATTGGTTTTTACTATGTTTTTACTGTCACCGACATAGCACTATTACTTATGTGTAAGGCATTTTGGACCCAACCATCTCCCTTTTAGATTACTTTATGAGATTGGTAAACAAAAGTAAGAGAATGATTATTTCGCTTAACTATACATGTTCTGACAGAAGATCTGGTTTGGCCAATTCCCATTCTCCTTGATTGTGGTACATCAGAAGCCTCCACTAAGATTTATAACTAAGATTTCTCTGTGTAGACACATCTGCTACAGTAATATGATCTTCAATTCTGCTATTGCTTTGCTATATGGCCTACAGCACTACCACATCTTAGCTTCATTGCTGCCGTTTCACAGCTTAGCCACATCCAGCCACATCCAGCTTAGCCACATCACGGCTGCTTTTTGCAGAAACACCACTACCGCCATTATTGCTACATCAGACTCAACAAACCAGTGCCACTAACCATTAGCATAAGTTGCTTTCAGAAGGCAAAGAGGCCATGGATAACAAATATAAAGAGATTACCAAAGTCACGGTGCCTGGTTCTATGAGTAAGTGATTGTGATGGTAAAATTTCCTTAAGTGCTTTCCCATAAAGGAGTTTTTTCATTTACGAAATTTAACTACTATTCACAGGATGGTTGGGGTCCAACAAAAGTCCCTGTGAGCTTTTCAGTGGTAATTGATCATCCTGAAAGCCCAATGATGTCATGATGTGCCTCCTACAAGTCCTACTCAACACTGGGCAACTTGTTCTTTCGATAAGAATAGGGAATCAACAACAAAAACCCTTTAATTTTTGAAGTTTAGGGACTCACACCTAATATGAACATGACAAACACTGAGCAAGGTCAAAGATTTTAGGGGCGCGTTCCACCAGTGTTTATATCTGCTTGTTACCATTGATTCCAGGTATAGTGACAGAGTATCGTCACAATAGAGAGTTTTCAGTAATTCATTCTATTAATATGTGTTTTAAACCTGTCCCGAAATTCCATTAAAAAAAAAAAGTTGCGCCCCGTTCTATGCATTTTAACTTATTCATTTTACCATAATGATAAAATTAACAAGTTACAACTTTGCACCCTGAGAAATGAGCTGGCACTCTGCTTTTTAAGTAAGATAATTACATATAATTGGTCCGCTGTTCTTGTCACTTCACGGAAAAATGGGAAAATCACACACCAAGCAGTAAGCGGAATTATATTTTGTCCCCTGGGGACTTATTAATTTTATATTTCATAAATACAAATGGTTACCGTGACCGAATGAAGAATTTTTTTTAGCAGCCCCCCCCTCCCCTGGCTCTGCCCCCCCATACGTGCACAGATGGCATTTTCACACAAGGTTCTGCAGGTCTGTCATCCCCAGATGGCGTAAATCATCTGACAGGTCATAATAGCTAACAAAATACCTGTCATTATTTCCTATTAGGCTCCATACCACTTCTTTATCCGTCTAGACAGGTGGAGAGAGGATGTGATCCCAGAGGTGGTGGAATTTGGATTAAAAGCTTTTGCCGACACGGTTTGTGTTTGTGTACTTGTCAGTGTGTGCTGGTGGGGAGACTACAAAGAAATCAATAGTAAAACTGGAACCTTATTCAACGAATAAAAACCAGGAAATAGCAAAAGATAGTAGAGCAGTCCTAAATAGAGGTGGAAACAAATTGGGAAGATATAAAAGGGGCTATCCCATAATAGAGGATAAGTGCTAAAATGTCAGATCACTGATTGTTCTACCATTTCCCTCCAGTTCAGAGCCCTAGTTAATCCCTATGACAAGAAGGACTTGTGATCCCAAAGTTCTGCTAATCTTCAGGGGTCCCAACACTCATGCCCCCAATGATCATGTCACGGGCACCCCCGCGATCCATACCACGGATCGCGGGTGCACCCGTGCCTCCGTTGCGGGCACCCCCGCGATCCATATCGCGGGTGCACCCGTGCCTCCCTCCGCTGCCCCAGTGCTGCTCCGGTGCACTCACCTCTCCTGGCTCCCGCTCCCGTCCGGACTGGGTCTCGCGCGCGGCCCCGCCTCAAGATTTAAAGGGCCAGCGCACAGGTGATTAGTATTGGTCATTTCCTGTTTTGTATATAACCCTTTGTTTCCCATCATTCCCTGCCGGATCTTTGTGCCTCTTAGCCTTAGAGAAAGCTTCCTAGCGAGTATTGCTGTGTTCCTGCATATTCCTGTATTCCTGCGTTCCAGTGTATTCCTGTGTGTTCCCGTTCCTGAGTCCTGTGTTGCCGTGTTACCTGTGTTCCTCCCTGTTGCTGTGTGCCTGTGTTCCCGTTCCCTCCTGCCTAGACCTCCTGTTGCTGATCCCGGACTTGAACCTGACGTTGCATCTCTGCCGCCTGCCCTGACCCTGTGCCCGGACCCGACTACGAGTTTGTCATCCGTTAAGGTACCTCGACCTCGGCTGCCACCATGGGCTAGTCACACCTGGGAACGACCTAGTGGTATCCTGCCGCAGCAAGTCCAACCCGCTTTGCGGCGGGCTCTGGTGAAAACCAGGTGCAGATAGGCTCCGGTTCCGGGTGTTGGCTAGTTACATCTCCCGCGGTGGTCCAGAGGATCCACTGATCCTAACAGTAAGATCCGGCCATGGATCCCGCCGAGGCTCCTTCTCCCAGTCAGCCTGATCTCGCCACCATCGTAATCCACCAGTCCCGGCAGATTGCAGCACAGCGGAATCAGCTAGAGCAAGTCACCGCCATGCTCCAACAACTACTTGTTACCCAACATCAGCAACAGTCTCCTGAAGCGGCCGCTGCGACCCCTGCTGCCCCGGCTTATCTTCCTGCTGCTGAACCCAGGCTGCGCCTCTCTTTGCCCGGCAAGTATGATGGAGATCCAAAGATGTGCAGGGGCTTCATAACCCAGTGCTCCTTGCACATAGAACTGATGCCATCGCAATTTGCCACAGAGCGGTCCAAGGTGGCATTTGTCCTCAGCCTTCTTTCCGGGAAAGCCCTGGCCTGGGCTACTCCGCTTTGGGACAGAGATGACTCGGTTGTGTCTAACCTCACTGCGTTTCTGTCAGAGTTCCGGTCTGTCTTCGAGGAACCAGCACGAGCCTCCTCTGCGGAGTCTGCATTGTTGAACTTGCGTCAGGGCAACTCATCGGTGGGAGAGTACGCAGTTCAATTCCGCACCCTGGCTTCTGAACTTGCGTGGAACGATGCAGCCCTCATCGCTACATTTAAGAAAGGGCTCTCTGCGCAGGTCAAGGACGCACTGGCAGCTCGGGATCTTCCATCTACTCTGAGTGACCTCATCACCTTGGCCACTCGAATTGATGTTCGGTTTAAGGAGCGAGCTGAGGAACTACGCTCCGAGTATCCCCAAGGCCGTGTTAGACGCATTCCTCGCCTGGCGCCAGTCTTCCAAAGGCCGCTCCAGGGTCCGCCTGAATCTTCTGCTGAGGAACCCATGCAGATTGACCGAACCCGGCTCACTCTACGAGAGCGTTCAAGACGCCGACAGGAGAACCTCTGTCTGTACTGTGCCAGCCCTGAGCATTTCATCGGTTCCTGTCCTGTCCGTCCTCAACGTCCGGGAAACGCCAGCACCTAGGCTTCTTGGGAGAAGCGTCCCTAGGTGTAAATACAGCTTCTCCACGTCTGACTCTTCCCGTGCTCCTCAGCGTTGGCACCGGTACCCAGATCCAGGTTACTGCCTTCCTGGACTCGGGCTCTACAGCGAACTTCGTGGATGCAGCCTTGGTCTCTCGGCATCACTTCCCGGTGGTTCGTCTCGAGAAGCCATTGTCTATTGCCTCGGTCAATGGTCAGATTCTCTCCGTATCCATCTGGTTTCGCACGGAGCCCCTGCTTCTGCAAGTTGGTGCCCTACATCAAGAGAGACTTTCGTTTTTTGTGCTGCCCCAAAGCACATCTGCTCTACTGCTGGGTCTCCCCTGGTTGCAGCTTCATGCCCCTGTACTGGACTGGTCCTCCGGGCATATTCTCCGTTGGGGTTCGAACTGTGCTTCACGTTGTATGCAGATTCCCCGTCCGCTACCTGTGAGGACTTCGACTCTGGCTCCCAAGTCTCTGGAGGGTCTGCCAGCTTGTTATCGGGACTTTTCGGACGTTTTCTCCAAGAAGCAGGCGGAGATTCTACCACCACATCGTCCCTATGATTGCCCTGTGGATCTTCTTCCTGGCGCCACTCCTCCCAGAGGTCGTGTCTACCCTCTTTCTGTACCTGAGTCTCTAGCCATGTCCGACTACATCAAGGAGAATCTGCAGAGGGGTTTTATACGCAAGTCCTCCTCTCCGGCTGGCGCAGGTTTTTTCTTCGTTACCAAGAAGGACGGCTCCCTACGTCCCTGTATAGACTATCGTGGGCTGAATAAGATCACGGTAAAAAACCGTTACCCCCTGCCGTTGATTACAGAACTCTTTGATCGCCTACGTGGTTCCAAGGTGTTCTCCAAGCTGGACCTCCGTGGTGCTTACAATCTCATCCGGATCCGCAAAGGTGATGAGTGGAAGACGGCGTTTAACACCCGTGACGGGCACTTTGAGTACCTAGTGATGCCCTTTGGACTGTGTAATGCCCCTGCTGTTTTTCAGGAGTTTGTGAACGACATTTTTCGGGACCTTCTTTATACTTGTGTCGTGGTCTACCTCGATGACATCTTGGTGTACTCTCCAGACCTTGAGTCCCACCAGGCACATGTACGACAAGTTCTAGGTCGACTTCGTGCCAATCACCTCTATGCCAAGTTAGAAAAATGCCTGTTTCACCAGCACTGCCTTCCCTTCCTTGGTTACATAATTTCCAACAGAGGCCTACAGATGGACCCCGCGAAGCTGTCTGCAGTTCTTCAGTGGCCACGTCCAGAGGGTCTCCGAGCCATACAGAGGTTCCTGGGGTTTGCGAACTATTACCGTCAGTTTATTCCCCATTTCTCCACTCTGGTGTCCCCCATCGTGGCGCTCACCAAGAAGGGTGCCAATCCACGTGCCTGGTCTCCAGCTGCTGAAATGGCCTTCTCCAAGTTAAAGTCTGCTTTCTCCTCGGCTCCCGTACTCTCTAGGCCAGATACGGACAAACCCTTTCTTCTGGAGGTGGACGCATCCTCCATAGGAGCTGGAGCGGTGCTCACTCAGAAAGGGCCCCAGGGCCGAACTTTGACTTGCGGTTTCTTTTCCAAGACTTTTTCTCCAGCTGAGAGAAATTATTCCATTGGAGACAGAGAACTATTAGCCATCAAACTTGCTCTTGATGAATGGCGATATCTTCTGGAGGGAGCTCTCCATCCTGTTTGTGTGTACACTGACCACAAGAATCTTCTGTACCTCCAGACAGCCCAGCGCCTGAATCCCAGGCAAGCCCGGTGGTCTTTGTTCTTCTCCCGCTTTGACTTGCTGATTCATTTTCGTCCGGCAGACAAGAATGTCAAGGCTGATGCTCTGTCCCGTTCGTCAGATGTTGTTGGAGATGAACCAGTTCCTCGGCACATAATTTCTCCTGATCAGCTTGTTGTTGCAGCTCCGGTGGACCTTCGGCAGCTGCCTCCTGGCAAGACGTATGTTAGACCTGCTCTCAGGAAGAGGATTCTGTCTTGGGGACATTCTTCTCGTCTGGCTGGGCACCCTGGGGTGCAGCGCTCCTTGGCCCTCATCTCCCGCTATTACTGGTGGCCAGACCTGGTCAAAGATGTTCGGGAGTTTGTGGGATCCTGCTCCTCCTGTGCCCGCAATAAAGCCTCTTGTCTCAAACCGGCTGGACTGTTACTCCCGTTGCCGATACCCAGTCGCCCGTGGTCTCACGTGGCAATGGACTTTGTTACTGATTTGCCTGTCTCCTCGGGCAATACTGTCATCTGGGTGGTGACGGACCGGTTTTCCAAAATGTCCCATTTTGTTCCCCTTCCAGGTCTTCTGTCTTCTCCACAGCTTGCCAGTTTGTTCTTCAAACATATCTTCCGTCTGCATGGCCTTCCGCTTCACATTGTGTCCGATCGAGGAGTCCAGTTTGTCTCTAAATTCTGGCGTTCTTTATGTAACCAGCTGCAGGTCATCCTTGACTTTTCTTCTGCTTACCACCCTCAGTCGAATGGTCAAGTAGAGAGGGTGAACCAGACTTTGGGCTGCTACTTGCGCCACTTCGTCTCAGCCCGTCAAGACAATTGGACTGACCTTCTACCTTGGGCTGAGTTCTCTTACAATTCTCTGGACTCGGGATCTACTGGTTCGGCTCCGTTCTTCGTGGTCTATGGACGTATTCCTCGCCCACCTCTCCCGCTGTCTACTCCCTCTGTTGTCCCTGCGGTGGAGGATCTGGTGCAGGATCTCAAGGCTGTTTGGGACCAGACCCGCCAGTCCCTTCTACGAGCTTAAGACCGTACCAAGACCCAGGCTGATAAAAGACGTCGAGCTCCTCCTGTCTTCTCTCCTGGTGACAAAGTATGGCTATCCTCCAGATACGTCCGGCTTAAGATACCCAGCTATAAACTTGGGCCCCGGTTCCTTGGCCCCTTTGAGGTAATCAAGCGCATTAATCAAGTGGCATACAAGCTCCGCCTTCCTCCATCTATGCGCATCCCGAACTCCTTTCATGTATCCCTCCTGAAGCCAGTCGTCTTGAACCGCTTCACCCAGCAATCCCCTCCTCCGGCTCCTGAGGCTGATTCTCCAGATGTATATGAAGTCAAGGAGGTTCTGGACATGAAGTTCGTAAGGGGTAAGCGGTTCTTCCTTGTAGATTGGAAGGGGTTCGGGCCTGAGGAGAGATCCTGGGAGCCTGAAGAGAATATTTTTGATCGGACTCTCCTCCAGAGGTTTCTTGGGACCAAGAAGAAGAGGGGGAGGCCGAAGGGGGGGGGGTACTGTCACGGGCACCCCCGCGATCCATACCACGGATCGCGGGTGCACCCGTGCCTCCGTTGCGGGCACCCCCGCGATCCATATCGCGGATCGCGGGTGCACCCGTGCCTCCCTCCGCTGCCCCAGTGCTGCTCCGGTGCACTCACCTCTCCTGGCTCCCGCTCCCGTCCGGACTGGGTCTCGCGCGCGGCCCCGCTCCCTAGGGCGCGCGCGCGGCACTGCCTCAAGATTTAAAGGGCCAGCGCAGAGGTGATTAATATTGGTCATTTCCTGTTTTGTATATAACCCTTTGTTTCCCATCATTCCCTGCCGGTTCTTTGTGCCTCTTAGCCTTAGAGAAAGCTTCCTAGCGAGTATTGCTGTGTTCCTGCGTATTCCTGTATTCCTGCGTTCCAGTGTATTCCTGTGTGTTCCCGTTCCTGAGTCCTGTGTTGCCGTGTTACCTGTGTTCCTCCCTGTTGCTGTGTGCCTGTGTTCCCGTTCCCTCCTGCCTGGACCTCCTGTTGTTGACCCCGGACTTGAACCTGACGTTGCATCTCTGCCGCCTGCCCTGACCCTGTGCCCGGACCCGACTACGAGTTTGTCATCCGTTAAGGTACCTCGACCTCGGCTGCCACCGTGGGCTAGTCACACCTGGGAACGACCTAGTGGTATCCTGCCGCAGCAAGTCCAACCCGCTTTGCGGCGGGCTCTGGTGAAAACCAGGTGCCGCTAGGCTCCGGTTCCGGGTGTTGGCTAGTTACATCTCCCGCGGTGGTCCAGAGGATCCACTGATCCTAACAGATCAGACATGTACACCCGATCCTAAAGGATAAAACAACCTTAAATCATGACTGCAGCGAAGACTAATTTGAACGGACCTCCAATGAAACTTCTTCTCAATGCAGTTGTGTAGCAAGTAGGAAAAGGGGGATCAAGACCTACTTTTTGGTGCTCATCGGATGTCCTAGTGATCAGACGTTTATGAATTATTCTTAGCTAGTGTTGGTAACCCGAGTTCGGGAACATGAACCCCCACCCCTACCAACTTCGCCACCATTTTCCTGGTGATCATCGGTCACTGTGACCTCATCAGGGGTCCTAGGGAAAATGGTTCTAGCATTTTAAGGGTTAACACCTGCAATTGGTTACCGGCAGGGGTGAGCTTGAATGCTGAAACCGAACTTTAGCTCTGCTTAACCCTATCCTTAACCTTTTGCCCAAAGATTAACATGTGTATTTTGACTTATCAGTGGTCTAGGGCTATTGTACAGGATGAAGAAGCACATGGCAGTAGGTCCTAAGTGTCCAGTGTATGCCAGGGCATACCTTTTATGTGTCCAAAAGCCACTACATCAAAGCAAGAAGGCAGAGGTGCAGAAGTAGCGGTGTAGTGGTGATTGTAAGGTGGCTTCAATAACTGAGGATCCCGCTCAACAATGACATATTTGGTTTGGGCTTCTAGTAAGGACTAATCCCTAATTGAGATCCCTGCTGTGCTTTAAAAAGGTTTTACCAAGATGGCAAGTTATCCTCTATTCGCAGTATAAAAGATAATAAGATGATTATTGAGAGTCCAAATGCTGGAACCCCCACTAATCCTGAGGACAGGATCCCCCTACTTTCTACTGCTCCATTTACTACAATGAGAATTTCAGAAATTGCAGAGTACTGCACTCACTCAATTGTGAATGAGATAGCAGAAGAAGGTTCAACCCCCTTAAGGGGCGCATGTATCCATATATCCGGACATAAAATCAAAATTTCAACTTTGACTATGGCTCCTTGGAGGAAACTGGAATCCCGATTTGCTCTCAATATGCTTAGGTAAGGGGAATCCACCTATCCCAGACCCTTGCAAAGACTTCAGTCTCAAGGGTTAGGGAAGGTTTTCTCTTTTGTAGACCCATTTTGAGAGGGTCTACAATCTGTTTTATCAAGATCTTTTAACTAATAAACAAAAAAATAGTAGTATGGTATGAACTTTTGTTTCCAGAATAAGTGCCATTCTTTACCATTGGGTTGTGCCCAATATTGCAGCTCGGCCCTATTATAATGAATGCCCAAAAAAAAGAGTGGTGCAACAGTATATATAAACCTCCCAACATTTGCCATGGTACACAGTCTCCATTTTTTGTGTTCAATCAATCTCCTACTCTGGGAAAGCTTTATTCTAGAAAAATAATGGCAGAATTTTCAGGAATGAGCAACTACACTGGAGTTAAAGGAGTCTTGGAAACAGCGCCACATGTGGCCATGAGTTGTAAGTGGTATTGCAACAAAACTCCACTGAGCTCTTTCTTATTACATCTACAAGACCAACTGCAGGTCTACTGCCCCAAGTCATAACTGGGGTCGCAGATCTGTAGTCATAATATTGGTGCAAAATTTTGCACATACTAGACTAGGGCCTCATGCACACGACCATATTGGGGAGTGGGACAATTTACGGCCAGATCATGGCCCCGGTTAAGGTGCGGCAAGCATACAGTGTGAGTGAGCTAGGCAGATGCAAAAAAGCAGGTCCTAATCCAGTCTGGATTCTTATGGAGAGGTGAGGGGTGAGGAGGACTCCTCCCCCTCCATTTGGCCTCAAACCTGTATAATGTGAACTTGGTTTGTACAAAACTACCCGAAAACAATGAAATCGAGCCCAATAGAACAATGAAGTGTATACACCAACCTCATACCTACCTATCCCGTTAAATTTAATATCACATGACTCACATTTAGATGGCTGGCTGCTAATTCTAGCGAGAGTACAATGAAGGGCACAACACAATGCAAGGCACGGCTGCTATTTATTATGGCAATTAGTTGTGTGCAAGGATATTCTAAATCATGAATGGCTGCAATTTGCTACGACAATTAAACCCTGCTCCCGAAATATAACCTCAAACTGTGTTCAGCTACCGCCGGTGACACAAAGTCAAGGTTTTTAAATGTATGCGTGAAAAACCCCGCCACCCCGGTAAGTCACGAAAAGTAAATCAATGCAAGTCACACAATGCAAACACATGCTGAGCAAACTTCATCGTTCCCAGAATTATCCGCCGTAGATGAGATGGAAAAAAAAAGGTAATTTGCAACAATTAGTTACCGCAATATGACACGCCAAAAGTCAGGCGCACATTGCTGACTCGCTTCCCCGTGTCAAATAGCACAGTAATAGCTGTAACCTTCCCGTTCCCAGAGATTTCACCCGCATTGTTGGAGAGGAAAAAGCCTTAATATTTAATTTGGAAGGTGAAGTAAGTTTGTGCACCATTGACAGTGACATCCCTTTATGCTATTACTACATTATGATAAATAGACTGTCTGCTCGGGGGACCTGATTTCCAGGTAATGGCTTTTAGCTTTTTGTATAGCCCTGTGTGTATCCCGCATGAGCTTGGCACTTTATATAAAAAATCTAATTTCCAGAGCTGAAGCCATCTATTTGCTGTATTCACTGGGTGGTATAGGTACATTGTGAGTGCCAGCTTGTCTGCCAATACCTGATGCCCATAATTGGTGCCACAAGACCCTATTTAATGAGTAAAGTATATGAAAAATACATTATTCTAGTAGTATTTACAATACTCATATGTAATCTTTAGTAACGATGTATGCAATGTAACGTAGGAGCTAATTGTGTTTGGGGACGCATGGTATCACAGTCCCTCATGAATTTTCTCATTTTTACAGTCTTTTCAGGTTTTCTGGCTATAGCTACTTAAATTTACCTCAGGTTGAGGTTATATTTTATGAGGTAATTTCTGGTGCTTTTTTCCCGCTCTTTTTTTCCCTGCTTAGTGAGAGTGAAAGGTAAGCCGTGATTCGTCACGAGCTTGACAAATAGAAATGCTTTTTCCAGGCAAATGTATGTAGGCACTCTTTCAATTGGTTACTTAGCCTTTATAAGTGGTGACCACCTGGGAACTTGGTCACTCTTCAATCAAGCCTCAGCTGAGAGATGTCCCGCTCAACCTCCCCACTTTTGTTAGAGATCTTTCATTGCGGCAATGTTTTGTTAGAGGGGGTCGATTCAATGTTTAAAGTATTTATTAATATGTTTTAAATGTTATTTATTGTTAATTTATTCAATTATTTAGCTAATTTATGTATATTTTATCATCTAATTATTTATTAATAAATTGGGTTACTTAATGATAAAGCATTGTGGCCATATTTTACCACATTCAGATAGTCTTGTGTTTTTTATATTGGTTTGCAAATTTTTCTTGAATGAATGGGACATGTGACGCCATGCATAGCTATGTGGGGGCAGTTATACTCTTGCGTTTGCCCTAGAGAATGATTTTGTCCTAAAAGTTGAGACAACGGAAGAAAAGAGAGGTATATTTATGGTATGACACCACTGGTAAGTGAACAACTCATCTCACCTCTATGGTCACCTGTCCATTCAGCATACCTATGGATGCAGGCAGCCAATAGCCACCTTGGCTTGCAGCATTAGAGTGGAGGACCCAGGTTCTCCTGAAAGGTGGTAGTCCAAAAGATGTCAGATATTCAGAGCGTCAGAAAGGTTGTGGCAAGTTTGATTGCTATCCCATATCCCCAGAATATAGAATAATAATCTAATTGCTGGTTGTCTGACTGTACCCAACAACTTAATCTGTGGAGGATTAAAAACTGAATCACTCTCCACTCACGAGAAAACACGATCCTTTTTACAAAAATTTACTCTCTTACTATTTACTACTATGGGGGCGTTGGAAATTGACAAGCACTATTCTATCGCCAGCACTCTCATAGACAATCAATTTTCAGGACTCCCATAGTACTGTAAGGAGCCGCAAGTTGCATGCTCGACCGATCAGTTAGTGATCGTTGGAGGTCCATCCTCGTGATCTGTCATATCTTCACTGATCAAACTTCGTACAACCACTAAGTATTAATGTCATCTGTCCTGTATTTGCTCCCTATCTTTCCTTAAGGTCGCATGGACACGAACGTATGCCTGCCACGCCGTGAGCCAGGTGGTCACACTTCCGGCGCCATGGAGAGGAGATCCACGGCGTATGGGCCGTAACATGGGGAAAGATAGGATGTCCTATCTTGTTCCCATGTACGGAGCAGTATGGTGCTGCACGTGCTCCATGCCGTCTATGGGGGCGTATGTAAGGCAAGGTGTCCCCCCATATGTTCGTGTCCATGGGGCCTAAAAGTATAATTTGCATGGATAGGCATTTCCTCTCTAGCCACCACTACAGCAGAAATGTAGTATTACAATGTTATTTCAAGTCTGTCATAATGGAAGAGGCTCTTTTCTTCTGGCGTTTAAAGGGGGTTCCCAGCAGGTGATCCCCATTTATGATGTCCACTTACCACTACAGACTATATGGACAGGTTCTATCTGCATGAAAGAACCAATTTCATTTTTAGAGCCAATATTATGAACATAAGGCACTAATGGGATAGAAATGTGGGAATATGCCGGAGTATAATATGGGAATAGTAAATAAATTACTAACTTTCAAGCAGCAGTCGGCCAATTCTCTTCTACCCTCCTAATTCAGTCTTCTTTGTCAGAAAGATGTATGTGCCATAACTAGAACTCCAAAATTGCAGGTGTACCAGACACAAAAATAATTGCTGTTTTCAGGCTTTGCTTGTTTGCAAGCATTTAATACTGTGCAAAATAAATCAATATATACCTGTCAAGTAATAGCGGGAACGGGTCATTGTTCTGGGGATCTCGAGGGAAGTTTGAGAGCCAATAATCTGAAATGTATTTATATATATAGCCTAATGGAGATACTGCTCACAGCGGCATCTAAAGTAATAACCATAATACGTCCCTGGGAATTGTACTGGGGATATATAAATGAAAGACAGCCATTAAATATAGATTTTTACTGCATGCTGATGTAGCTGCTGGTGGTGTGGAGGGGGCGTTGATCCTATGGATTCCTACATTCAGCCAATGGCAAGGTCTGCTCCGATTCCCTAATATTAGGATATGACAAATAACATGGTTTCTGGTCTTGTAATATTCACTTTCTATCATCTTTCCTCTCTTCAGTCCCTGTCTATGAATTTGCAGTCCTCTCTGTCCTGTCAGTTGCAGATCTAGCTGCTGTGACTCACTGCTCCTGATCCTCCCTGCATAGATCCTTTCTCTTCATAGGGAAATATTTGTTCTCTTTTTTTCCCAATTACCCTGATGCTGGACCCCCATGATCTGTTCCCTCTATTAAGGGGAGAGGGAATTAGTCTGTTTTGGGAAACTGTCTTGACCTCTTTAAGATATAGGGAGAGAGCATTAAAATAAATGGTAGAATTTTCAAAGTTATGACAACTTTCTCTAGTTATTATTATTTTTAATTCCATTAAGAGGTGGACACTTTAAATTGCTAGTATAGTCCTGGCAAGTATCAGATAGAGGAAATTTCACTAGAAGCCTGGATTCTTTATAAGATGGGGAGATTGTATTGCAGTTTAACATTTAATGGAGCATGAATGATAGAAGCAGCTGCTTGCCAGGTTTACTGGCCGGATGATCACAGCCCAAAAGCTATTCCACCGCAGCGCTGTAGGGACAGAACGAAGCAGAGACACGGCCATGTAAAATGAATGCATAATGTAAGGATATTCAGTAAAATAATGTACATTTACATGTACAATTTAGGCTGGGATTTGGATTTTTATTTATTGTAAGTGAAACCCAGATTTCAAAATGAAACATGATAAACCAGAGACACTTACTCTTACTTTAATCCAGAGTAAAATCGTTCTAAAATAAACTTTTAAAATGATGCTAATGAGCCTGAAGGGCTCTGGGGGCCACAACTCAGTGCTGAAGATTCACAGGTTGTTACAATGAGCAGAACATGTCTTACCCAACCCCCTGCTCTCTCCCTTCTCCCTCTGCCAGTGTAATCTAGCAGCAGCAGCAGGAAGTGACCTGCTCTGCTCATTGTAGAAGCCTGTGAAGCTGCAGCACTGAGGAGTTTTGGATGTACCCACCATAGTCCTTCAAACTCATTAGCATAATGTATTAAGTTGATTTTAGAAGGAAGGAGCCCATTGATAAAAATATAAGAAGATTACCACAGTGACAGTGCCTAAATGTATGAGTTAGTGCCCTTGGTAGATTTAATTTAAATATTAACATATTTTCCTTAACTTTAGGGGGTTGTACCATCAGCAGCCAACAACCAAATCCTGAATGCGACTCCTGGGTCATTCAATTGATCAAGATGTGTCCTGCTCCAGACACCTCGGGTTAACAGCTGATTTTGTGATGCATTTCTCTTGAAGTGCATATAGTATTACATTACATTCATTTTTCTGGTCCTTCTTTTATGATTAATTTTTTAATGTATACAGTATACTTATTGTGATTGGTTCTCAGTTCTTCCGATAAAAGGTACCAAATCTTTGCATACAAGTAGCAGTGTTGAGAAAATCACTGCTCTCAATAGTGACATTATGCAGTAAGCTCCCTCCATTGCCAGATATAACATGTGTAATACCTCATTCCCCCTGTAGTGGCAGTGTTGGAAAATTTACCACCAAGTAGAAAGCCTCCACCGATCACATTTGATTACTACAAATTACTACAAACCACAAATTCTTGATGATAAACTTATTGATGGGCATTTATTAAGACCAGCATCTTGATACCAACCGACCTCAGCACTCCATGCCCCTATTACCTGGCGCAGGCCTTATTATAAATTAGACGAAAAACTTGCTACTGTTGGCTCCAGCAAGGGACTGAAGTCAATTGCAGCTCATGTTCATAGCAGAAACATAATGGGGCTCATTTACTGAGGGTCTGAACGCCGCACTTTCGTCGGGTTTCCCGACGATTTTCGTTTTACGGCTAATTGCCCAGGGATTTTGGCACACGCGACCGTATTGTGTCGCATCGGCGCCAACTTGCCCGTGACAGAAATCGGGGGGTGGGCTGTTGGACAACCTGACGAATTCGGACAACGCGCGGGATTTAACATTTCAAATTGTGTCGCAAGACACGCACTTACATGCACCTGGAAGAAGAAGAAGGTGAACTCCGGCGGACCTCGGGGCAGAAGCGACAGATGCAGGAACTCTGGCGCACGAGCTTGGTGAATCGCGCCGGACCCGAATCCTCGTCAGACATTGCGCCGCGGGATCACGACAGGACCGGGTAAGTAATGAGAAAGTTAGTAAACCTTTCAGAGCCTGACAGTTTTGCCTTCTCCTGGCCCACACAATGCATTCTTTTTGGAAATTGGCACCGAGCAGGCAAAAACATCAATTTTTCTCAAAACTTTTTGTGAAAATCGAGCAGAAAAAGTGGATATTGATGTCAAACTTTTTGCTTGTCTTTTTCATAATTATTTGTGACTTTTCATGGTGCATGTGCTCATTAGTTTTCTGCAGCGTTCCCTGAGTTATCACCTGAATCCAGATGTGAACTTCTTAAAAAAGTCACAAATTTTTAAGCAAATCTATAGCTTTCCCCGACCAGATGTAGAAATTAATTTAGAGCTGATGGTGATTTTTTAAGACTTTTGCTTTGAAAAGTCACAAATTCCCTAAAAAATAAATGCCTCGTTTATCAATAAGGAAAAAATGCTAAAATACGTCTGACCAGCTGGAAAAAACAGACGGACAAATGTAGATTGCTGTGGGGCTCCTTGGTGTTTCCTTTCTTATCTAAAATTCTGTAGATAGAGGATAGTACACTTGTTGGGACAACCCCTTTAAAGAGAACCCGTCATGCAAAATAACCCCCTAAACTAAATATATTTTCATAAACTGCCATTAGAGAGCATTGCCTCTATCCCTTCATTGTCCCTCTACATGCCTGTAAACCTAAGCAATGAGGTCCTAAAGCTGTATGCAAATGACCTGTGAAATGTCCAATGAAGCATTAGCATATTCAAGCTGTCCACTCTATTCATGAGTGGGAGGCACAGCCACACCCCCAGTGCTTGACTGACAGCCTGTATAATGATGTGAGGCTGTATAATGATGTGCTTCCTGGTGCTGGTGGCCACACCCCCTGCAGCCTGTGTGTGTGTGTTTAGGAGAGATACAGCAGCTCCAGGCAGCCATGTTACAGCAGAACATGTCAGATTCATGTATAGCTGATGTCTGTGTCTCTCACCTGTGTATTAGGAGCCTGCAGCATGTCAGCAGATGCAGTACACACACTAGCCATGCTTTACTATACATTACACACAGACATGAGCAGGGGGAGGAGAGGGGAGGGGTAACAGGAGTGACATCACTGCCTCTGACCATGTGACCAGCCTCATTTATATGATAAAGAAAAGATGATTTTATAATGATTAATGCATGAAATAACTAGATAAAGGCTGGGATGGGATCCTTGTGAGCTGCTCCAACAGGAAGAGGTGACAGGACTAGTGGCAGAGACCTGATGACAGGTGTCCTTTAAGGAACCCATTTATTCACTTCCAATTGTCACCACCATTCTAATTCCAGTCCCCAAGTTGTGTGAAAGCTACTTTTGAGTTGCTAAGGTGTTAATGTATGACTAAATAAAGTTATCACATAGGCGTCTGGGAGAGCTGGGTTCTTCTTTCAAATTCTTATAAATGGATGATGCTACGACACAGTTCAGTACAATTTTTACCTCAGAGAAAAGGACAGGCAAATTTCCCTGTCATGAAAAAAATAAATCCCTCTGAATATACCGGTGACAGATGATAAAAATAACCGGCCATATTTTGGCAGTCAAAATCATATTTTGCCTGGGAGCAGACGGAGCCGTGTTGCGGGGGGTCTTTACCTCTCACAGTTCATATCTTCACATATATTATTTATTTATATTGTTCATCCATATTCTCCCCTCCGTACAGTAAGATTGTGGAGCACTTTGTGATTTCTGATCTCCATACATTTAATTTTCTTTTGTTGCATAATTATGCATTTTGTTCATTAACGTGTAGGCCTCAACCTTGACTCCCTCAGTTTCCTTGGTAACCATGAAATGCTATGCAGTCCATTGTGTATGTGTTTGGCGCTCTCCATTCAAGGTTCCGCTCGGCTGTATGTGGAGATTTATGTTAAGAGTCTTTGTGGTAGTTGATGTAAAATGAGGGGAAAAAGTGAAAAAAATAAAGCTTTTGTATTGTCCTATTGTCTCATTGTATAAAAACCCCTGAGAGCAAATCAGTACATGCTGCATAGCTAGACAGAAGTATAATGTATACACTCATGGTGAGGATAATGGGCATGGTTTACTTGTGGTCCTATGTAAAATCAAAAATATCAATCTCCAAAACAAGGACTGTGGTCTAAAAAAATCCACTGACCATTTCCCAGTCTAAAAAGACAAGAGGCACTCCATCCCACATTGCATGGGGTCCACGATAATAGCTTAAGGGGCCCCACTATCATATACACTGTATAGGGGATAGTTAGGGGTGCCAAAAACAGGACCTGCAATAACCCATCAGTGCCATAGATTAATGGTGTAAATGTGCAACAAACGCTCCAAAAAGCAACAAAAAGTGTACGTGTTTCCAGCATAATGTTTTTTCAGTATTTCACAACATGGAGTATGTGCTATTTTTTTATGGATCTGTTGAAACCTCACAGACTGCACATGGACTGCTTTGTTGGTCGGGTAAATTTTCCCCTTAGTGGTCCTCTTCATATTATATGCTACATCCAACATATACGATAATTATGTAGACAAAGTCTACATCCGCTATAGCAACAGAAAATAACACTAGTGTGAGATCGATCACATGACACATGCTGGCCGACAGTCTCCAATGACTACAGGCAGTCCCCGGGTTACGTACAAGATAGGGTCCATAGGTTTGTTCTTAAGTTGAATTTGTATGTAAGTCGAAACTGTATATTTTATAATTGAAGTTCTAAACAAATTTTTTTTTTGCCCCAGTGACAATTGGAGTTTCAAATTTTTTTGCTGTAATGGGACCAACGATTATCAATAAAGCTTCATTACAGACACCTTACAGCTGATTATTGAAATCTAGGACTATAGTAAAGCATTCAGAGACTTCACCAGAGGTCACAGTGGGCAGAGTGTCCGTCTTTAACTAGGGGTCGTCTGTAAGTCGGGTATCCTTAAGTAGGGGACCCCCTCTACAGTGGTTTCTGCTGAGTCTTGATCATGGTTGTCCGCCATTTTACCGGATTAAAAAATTTAAAAAAATTGAACAAATTTGTCGAGATTAAAGATTGTTGAAGGGAACCTCCAAAGCTGGTGAAGTGAACCTCCCAGCATATTTAGCTGTGCCTGCAACAGACCAAAGCTGTGAATAAATCTTTCAAGCAGGTAGATGGTTAAAAGAATACATGCCGAAAACAGAACAGTGATGTACGAGACTGCTGAAAATTCACTTATTTATGCATTTCAGTCGGAACGAAAATCAGCCAAGTGCTGGCACCTTTGCTTCTCGCCGTGACAGATTATGTTCTCTCACTTGCTTATTTAGCAAACTGTAATGCTAACATTGTCTTTTCAAACCGATAATTGATATGGAATTTGAGTGATCGAGGGAGATCCACGCAGAGTGAACCCTTGGGGGGGAGGGGCTTTAAATATATTTAAAGCTTCATCAGTCCTGTTTCAGTGCTCGATACCGTCTCACATACTCGGTGGTTAAGTTTGTTGGTTTAATGTTATCGTCATGTATTAATTATTACATCAGGGACGTCGGCCAGGCGGCTTGGAAAGGGAAAGCTGCCAGTGATATTTTCGTAAAATGTACTGAAGCAAAACGGATATGCAGCATCGATCAATCCATAGAACAAGGTGAAAAGTGTTATTACGAAACGGAAGATTTACAGGTTTCATAAAATAATCACATTGGATATATATATATGTCATCAGCATGAAATGTTCATCTTATGGTGGCAAATAAAGACAACCAGAAGCTCCTGATAACTCTGCTTTAGTACACAAGATACTCATATTTCCATAAAATATGTGACGCTCATGGAAATATATGATTGGGTCTTGAAAATTAATTTTAACGTCAACCTCAACTCAACCATTCTTGTGAGGGACCGTTGTGAACACCGAAGGAGGAACCTCAGATCAGTGTTTGGATTTTTGAAGGTCTGGATTCCGAGTCAATGGTGGACACATCTGTAAAACGAGGGTAGGGCTGAGTTTTGGGTCTGTAATACAGTCTGATAAGATGTGAGAAGAGGAGAAATAGACATGAAACACATATAGGAGGATTGCATGATGACCTTTAGAGCTGTCGCAAAACTTCTAAATGTCCATGTACATATCTTTTAATCTATTAGTCGAAGCCTTAGGTGTTATGTGGTCACCTTCACTGAAACGGTTAAGTTGGATGCACAGTCGTAAAGGAGAAGCCGCTACTTTGATGGTCCACGCAGTTTGTGAATAATTTAGGGACAGAGGACGGCATTAAAATAGATGGAATTTTCTCGGGGTTTAGTCTGATTAAATGCGCTGATAATTGGGTTTTGCTTGTTAAACATTGTTAGGAATAGGAAGACGGAGCGACACGAGTAACATCTACATGCTGGAGGCCTGGCTTTACCATATTACTGTAAACTGTGACCATTAAAGGTCAAGTCTAAGTGATAGAGACTGGTATTGGCAAGGACTATTCTTGGAAAACAATTAGCCAAGGGGGTGGTAACCATTTACTCAAACACAACCTTAAAAAAAAATAAACAAACATTGCTAATATGAGCTAAGTCACTTACTGTAAACTTCTGGGGGCCGTATATTTTTTACTTGGTGACATGTCCTCCTTAAAAACCCTTTAACTAATATATGACCTGTTTTAGGTAGGAATTCCACAAACCCTACACATTTTTGGGAGGTGTCATGACACCCAACTAGTAGGAGTTTTTCCTTTATCTCACTTGGGCCTTAAATATTGTAGTTATGCACACAGAAATAGTTGCTATGGACAAACTCATTAAGGTCAGCAGCATGTCCCTAGCAACCATTGCTTTAAAAATGTTGTGAGGAACAAAGCTGCCAAAATAAACCCTAATTACTGCAAAATCCCAGCTCTCAGTCCGCTGAAGACTATTGTTTAGTCGTAGCCTATCTAGTGCATACAACATGTTGATTGATGTTGTTTTCTTTATTCGGGTCAAAGGTCTGGTTTTCTGTCAAGAAGCTCCAAATCCCCTTCTTCCCTTCACACAACTATGACAACAAAATGGCTGCCAACCATTTCCCTTTACAAATTGTACCTATAAAGTTTTTAGAATTTGAATGCATCCATTTTATTTTATTTTTTTTAAAATTACATTATTCCAGCATTTCTGTTTTCATCCTATAATAGGTGGAAAATATATGTGCCTTAATTGCCTTGTGTGTGTATGATGTGTACAGTTAGTGAATAGTACAGTAAATATTTAATGATATGCTGTGCTGGAAACCTGTGCTGTCAGAAGGAAGGGATGCAGTAGCAGTAAAGTAGCTCATACTAAATATCTTAGTTTAAAGATACTGAGCCTGAGATCTGTGCTGTGAGAGGGGAGAGGGAGCAGCAGGGGGAAAGCATCTCATAAAAATATTTTAGTTTGAAGATGCTGTGCCTGAGACCTGTGCTGTGAGAGGGGAGAGGGTGCTCATACAGATAATCTCACTTTAAAGATGCTGTGCCTGAGACCCGTACAGGAGGGGAGGGGAGAGGGTACAGGAGGAAGAAAGCGGTTCATACAAAATATCTCAATTGAAAGATCGGAGATGACAAAATTCGGTCATAATTTGCACAAAAAAAACAATCTGCTCCACATTTATCAAAAGAGGGAAGGGGGCATAGTAGGAATAAATTAGTTCATAGGAAATATCTCAGTTTAAAGATGCTGTGCCTGAGATATGTGCTGTGAGAGGGGAGAGGGTGCTCATACAGATTATCTTACTTTAAAGATCCTGTGCCTGAGACCCGTACAGGAGGGGAGGGGAGAGGGTGCAGGAGGAGGAAAGAGGTTCATACAAAATATTTCAATTTAAAGATCTAAGATGACAAAATTCGGTCATAATTAGCACCTAAAAAAACAGTATGCTCCAATTTTTTTTTTTTAAAAAGGAGAGGGGGCGCAGTAGGAGTAAAGTATCTTAGTTTAAAGGGAACCTGTCACCAGGAGACCCATTTTTAGCACTCCCCCAGTCCCCACAGAGCATAGTACATACACTGCCAAAGAGTTTTGGTATAAAAAATAGGTTTTACAGAAAAAAAGATCTGTTATATTGTACCTTTCATCAGAATCTGCTGTGTGACTAGGCAGTTGCCCAATAGGAGGGGCTGGAAAGGAACAGTCCCCCCCGCCCTTGGGAAACATGTGATCTTTCCAAATATATGAATAACTCCCCACACTCGGGATTGGCTGTAGAGGAGCAGGGGGCGTCGCTAAGCCAAGTGATGGGTGTTTTCATATATTTGAAAAGGTCACATGGAGTAGCTGTTCCCCGAGGGTGGGAGGGAAACTGCTCCTTTCCAGCTCCTCCCATTTGGCAACTGCCTAGTCACACAGCAGATGCTAATGAAAGGTACAATATAACATATCTTTTTTTATGTAAAATTAGTTTTTAATAAGAAAACACTTTGGCAGTGTATGCACTATGCTCTGTGGGGACTGGGGGAGTGCTAAAAATGGGTCTCCTGGTGACAGGTTCCCTGTGCTGTGAGCGGGGAGAGGGAGCATCAGGCAAAAGCAGCTCATAAAAATATCTTAGTTTAAAGATGCTGTGCCTGAGACCTGTGCTGTGACAGGGGAGAGGGTACTCATCCAAATTATTTTAGTTTAAAGATGCCGTGCCTCAGACCCGTGCTGTGAGAGGGGAGAGGGAGCAGCATAGGGAAAGTAGCTTATAAAAAATATCTTAGTTTAAAGCAGTTTTCCCGAATTCCCAGAGACTCCTAGTTTAAGCACCATGGCTAACACTTCCAGCTGGGCCAGAAGTGTTGGTAGTCATGGGACCCACTGCGCCCACTTTCTAGTGTTTGTGAATATGTGACAGCCCCGTTACTGAAACCGGGAGCCTAAACAGGATATGCACACATTTTTTTATTTATACGCTTTCCCCGGTATTGGTTTATTAAAATATCCCTTTAATATTGGCCACTTCCTACAATCTAAACTGGTTATAATTTCCCAGATATTTGTCCCGGAGGGTTCTCCGTCTTTTTTAACTAAATAGGTCCTACATTTACAAATTTATAAATCCGCTGCCACAGATTTGTAGGTAATTAACAAAGGAAATGCATAATCCCGTTAAGTAAAATAGCTGCAGCTGCTTTTTAATGCTCACACATCTGGTGGACATATTTGACAATTTGTCTTTGCGGGAATTTTTTTTTAGTGTTTTCGAAATGTCAACAAAACTTATGAGCTCATGCCTCGGAAATAAATATCAGCCGCTAGGCTCACAGGATACTAATAGCAATAATGACAAGTTTTATATTAGTATAAATTATGGCTTTTTATAGGGCAGATGTTGTAAACGAAATGACACCATACATAAAAATCGTAAGGCGCATGCCGAAAAAAAAGAGCCTACGTAAATAATATCTCACATGCGATGCTTGCTGGGCCGTGCTTGTGTACGATCAGGCCACAATCTAGTAAAAACAGCAAACATCTTGGGGAAAGGTTATTCATTCTATTTTATTCGTATGTGGCCAAGGATAGAACCCGTCTCCAGGAAACAGTTTCCTTAAAAATGATGTCACAACTTAGTCTCTCCTCCCTGTACAATGACCTCTATATAGATAACACTGACCCATCATTACATCACTACTGACAATATATGATGTCACAGCTTATCTCCTCCCCCTCCCTGTACAATGACCTCTATATAGATAACACTGACTCATCATTACATCACTACTGACAATAGATGATGTCACAGCTTATCTCCTCCCCCTCCCTGTACAATGACCTCTATATAGATAACACTGACCCATCATTACATCACTACTGACAATATATGATGTCACAGCTTATCTCCTCCCCCTCCCTGTACAATGACCTCTATATAGATAACACTGACCCATCATTACATCACTACTGACAATAGATGATGTCACAGCTTATCTCCTCCCCTCCCTGTACAATGTCCTCTATATAGATAACACTGACCCATCATTACATCACTACTGACAATAGATGATGTCACAGCTGATCTCCTCCTCCTGTACAATGACCTCTATATAGATAACACTGACCCATCATTACATCACTACTGACAATAGATGATGTCACAGCTGATCTCCTCCTCCTGTACAATGACCTCTATATAGATAACACTGACCCATCATTACATCACTACTGACAATAGATGATGTCACAGCTTATCTCCTCCCCCTCCCTGTACAATGTCCTCTATATAGATAACACTGACCCATCATTACATCACTACTGACAATAGGTGATGTCACAGCTTATCCCCTCCTCCTCTCTGTACAATGACCTCTATATAGATAACACTGACCCATCATTACATCACTACTGACAATAGATGATGTCACAGCTTATCTCCTCCCGCTCCATGTACAATGACCTCTATATAGATAACAATGACCCATCATTACATCACTATGACAATAGATGATGTCACAGCTTATCTCCTCCCCCTCCCTGTACAATGATCTCTATATAGATAACACTGATCCATCATTACATCACTACTGACAATAGATGATGTCACAGCTTATCTCCTCCCCCTCCCTGTACAATGACCACTATATAGATAACACTTACCCATCATTACATCACTACTGACAATAGATGATGTCACAGCTTATCTCCTCCCCTTCCTGTACAATGACCTCTATATAGATAACACTGACCCATCATTACATCACTACTGACAATAGATGATGTCACAGCTTATCTCCTCCCCCTCCCTGTACAATGACCTCTATATAGATAACAATGACCCATCATTACATCACTACTGACAATAGATGATGTCACAGCTTATCTCCTCCCCTTCCTGTACAATGACCTCTATATAGATAACACTGACCCATCATTACATCACTACTGACAATAGATGATGTCACAGCTTATCTCCTCCCCCTCCCTGTACAATGACCTCTATATAGATAGCACTGACCCATCATTACATCACTACTGACAATAGATGATGTCACAGCTTATCTCCTCCCCTTCCTGTACAATGACCTCTATATAGATAACACTGACCCATCATTACATCACTACTGACAATAGATGATGTCACAGCTTATCTCCTCCCCCTCCCTGTACAATGACCTCTATATAGATAACACTGACCCATCATTACATCACTACTGACAATAGATGATGTCACAGCTTATCTCCTCCCCCTCCCTGTACAATGACCTCTATATAGATAATAGCACTGACTACATCACTATAAGATGGTAGCCCCCGTAACAATGGCCAAAAAAAAGAAGAAAAAATAAAACATATTAGAAAAAAGTGATATATTTAAAGAGGTGTTCCCATTTCAGCAAATTAATGTTATTGTTTGTATGATAAAAAGTTATACAATTTTCCAATATTTGATACTTTCTGTATCAATTCCTCACGGTTTTCTAGATCTATGATTACTGTCATTCTATAGAAAGCTTCATTGTTTACTTCCACAGCTCTGATTACTGTCTATGATACTAATGAGCTGTGCACCTGTGTGACATCACATGACCAGGGATATAATGAGCTGTGCACCTGTGTCACATCTCATGACCAGGGATATAATGAGCTGTTCACCTGTGTGACCATGGTCAGATTTCTGTTCACTGGAAGTAAACAATGAAGCTTTCTATAGAAGGACAGCAAGCAGAGATGCGGAATTGATACAGAATCTACATTGGAAAATTGTATAATGTTTTATCATACAAACAATAACATTACGTTGCTGTAATGGGAATATCCCTTTAACTACTTGTTTAATAATGAAAGGAAATCGGGCATACATTCCCATTAAAAAAATTGAACCCAAGATCTTTAGTGGGTATCAGGGCGAGATAGTCTATGGCAGTGATGGCTAACCTATGGCACTGGTGCCAGAGGCGGCACTCAGAGCCCTTTCTGTGGGCACTCAGGCCATCACCAGAGATGACTCCAGGTATTTTCCTACAGTCCCAGACAGCCCAGGACTTGCTGTGCACAGAGCTATTTTAAAGTGACAGCTCTACCTGGGACTATTTTCTGCTTTATTGGTGTCCTCAGAGTGCTGGTATCAATGAAAACTGTGACGGAGAAGGGAGTATAAATCACAAATTAAATTTCTGTGTTGGCACTTTGCAATAAATAAGTGGGTCTTTGTTGTAGTTTGGGCACTCGGTCTCTAAAAGGTTTGCCATCACTGGTCTATGGTATATTAAAGTGGGTCAAGTTGATGTTTGGGTATTGTTATTCTTCTACTTCCATTAAAATTCACAGAATATTGGATCAGGACCCAGATGTACTGGGAATTTAATACGAGGGGATAAGACCAGGTTGATTTGTGCCTTGGTCCGGTAATCAAAACCCTCTAATTCCCACAAGGGCCACAAAATGAAACCATAGCGTCTTTAACAGAGTGAAAAGCTCTTTATGCCGCGAAAAAAAAAAAGACTATAATTAAAAATTAATACTACGGAAGGACCCAAATAATTAAAAGACAGACCCCATCGGCATTGTTAAAATGAACAAAGTGATTCTTCACCGGCTAATGCTCTAATGAAAGAAATTAGAGGAGGAAAAACAGAAAAAGCCTCATAGCTCAGGGAGCAGCATGGCGGATTCCTGACCATGATAATGATAATTCATTAGAAGAAGCCCTATCAGGGGATCGCTAGCGCCTAATCTGTGCCCCATGCAAACTTCAGCAGGAAAAAATAATAAGCAACGCATCAGCGCATTCCTGAACTGTCTCCTTTAAAACTCCCAATTTTTATTTGTTTTTTGGGGGGAGGGGTTTTGCTGCTGAAAGTTATGGGAAGTCAAGCCAAAAAGATCTGATATCCAACAAAAAAGTGCATTGTTAAGTCAAAATTATTTGCACCAGCATCTATTTCCAAGTGTCTCCATTGTGATTTCTTCTCAAACATGATACCTTTAGGATCAGTGTTCCCCATTACAAGGGGTGACCAACTTCCACCCCTGTTGGTTTGACTGCTGGGATCACAGTTTTTTTTCTTTAAACCCCTAAAATCAATGGTATAACTTGGCTCCGGTGCAAAATTTGTACCATGTTCCCTAACTATAATCTATTTTTTATTGTAATGTTTTCTTCATATGGAAAAAAGTGCCCCCAGAGGCTGCTAGGCCAAGGTACAACTATATGCTCTGCACCACCTGATGGTACAGTGTTCTTCCCTTAAAATACCTATTGAGTAGAGTGGCTTCAACTTTGAAAAGGATGGCCAAATGGACAGTGTCTTTAAAGGAAATCAACCATTTAAAAAAACAAAAAACACCTACAAATACTCACTTCCGCTCCTCTTCATCTTGATCCTGGCACTGTCCTTCCCTTGTCTTGACATGCCAGGATTGCCTAGAAAATAAACTTATAATTGAGCAGCAGGAAGCACAGGGACAAGATGTCCGGCGCTCCGGGCTGCTAATTATACAGCCCCGGCACCTCCCTCTCCCACGCCTCTCGTGTGAAGTCACCTCCCTCTCCCACGCTCGCAACATGGGATATTATGACCTATCTTTAGGATAAGACATTAAAAGGCAAGAAGTGGAGGTACGAGACGCAGCTGATCAGATAATTTACGTTACAGACAGAGCCAGTAGCAGACTGGTATGCCCATGGTGTAGAAGTCGTCCATGCTGCCTGGCAGTAAAGCTCTCATTGGGTCTCTAGTGACCCGGAAAGATCCCTGTACTATGATCCCTTCAACTCAATGTTGGTTACATAATTGGGCCTGGTTGCCCTCCCTTTACCATGATCCTTGTGATAACTCCTCCTTCTTTGTTAGATTGTCTAAAAAAAAGGAAGAGTCAATCACAGATTTTATCCACCAAATATTAAAAAAATTATGGAAGTGACCTCACCTGGGTCCTCTCTAACTGCAAGGCCGCATGGTCTGGCCTAGGTATTGTGCAGATGTTTGGCTAATTATATTTCTGCTACATTGTGAAGTTGCTTCCCTAGATGACCCTTTCATGTTGCACTGGACTTCCGTCGGGAAACTTAACACTATCAAGTGCTACTCTAAATCATCATAACACCCAGGCAACAAAATTTTCTGTTCCGTTTCTCATTATCAAGAACCAATTATTTCTGTCAACCAAAAAATGAAAACCTTGCCTTAACAGGTCATTAAAGAGGACTTTACGAACATCCCTGGAGCTGGATGGGGAAAGTCTTATTTATCAAAAACATCCTCTAAATGTCTTAAATGCAGTTCAGCTGATCCTCTAACCAAGAAATCAGTGTAACCCCTTTAAGGGAACTTAACTTTTATCATTACTGTAGACCCAGGCGACATTGGTTCCATAATTGTTTTTCATAATTGATGGTGAAAATCTATGAAGGTTCAGCACGAGAGTCATGGCAAGGGGAAGACAACCAGTTCTAGTTATGTCACCAACATTGGGTGACAACATTGTTTTTTTTTAACCCAATGAGAGCATTGCCGGCAGCGATAATGGAAGTCTAGAGTTAATTGGATTCTTAGGATTCTTATAGTTTCCGAATTACAAGTATTGGTGACATATCTTAAGGATAGTCAACACTCAGTACCCTAACTAATTAATTTTTTTTGGATGGCACTGGGCTGTCAATATACAGTGGCCCCTGGCAAGAGAATAGGAGCTGACCCCATCATCAAAACACTCATTAAGAGTGTGATATGGAAACATTTTTATATGGATACTTTGATACAGCAAAGAATCTTTTGGGTTATAATGTAAAGACCCTCACCATGATCAATTTTGGCCTAGGTACCTGGGCCAGTGGAAGGGCCCAATGTTCAATTGTACCAGTGTCACTTTAAAACATTGGTACAAATAATCACCTTCCGACTCCTGGTGTTCGTTGGGAGCGCAGCATAGAGGCAGGATCCAAAACTCACCAAAGCTCCCCACCGTACAGGATGGCTCTGAAGCCGGCGCACATAATCAAATCACATGTGCATACAGCCGGCACATACCGAAGAAAGAAGCGGCTTGCTGGCACTGCCTTGGGGAAGCAAGGAAAGGTGAGTAGATTTTTTTCCCCAGAGTAGGGGGGACAGTGTGGCCACTGGGGATGGCGGGAGGGTTGAGGAAAGTGTGGCACTGGGGGGGGGGGCAGTGTGGCTTATGAGGGGACAGTGTGGCCTATGGGGGGTGAGGACAGTATGGCCACTGCTGGGGCCGGGATGTGTGGCTACTGGGGTAGAGATGACAGTGTGGCTACCGGATGGGTGGACAGCATGGCTTCTCCAGTACAGAGGGGGGGGGGGGAGTCAGTGTAACTACTAGAGTGTGGCACCGAGATGTGGGATGTGCCGGTCCTTCCAGCAAGCAACTACTACCTCTGCTCCCTCTATGGCAACTCTATTGGGATTCTATTAAAATATTCTATTAAAATGAGTCATCCCACCTAGGTGATAATTGTTTGATCACTAGGGTTAGAACCCCGAACAATCACAGGAACATCTTACTGGTAGAGATAGTGTAGCGATGTACTTGGCTATTGGTGACTCAGTGTCAATCCCATACACCTTATACTGTATTCCCAAATGGACCAATTCCCACTTTCTATACAAATTCATCCCATTTCTTAGAAAATTTTTAGCAATGTTTATGCTTATATGTGATAACAAGACTCAAAGGATTTACAGATTGGTTGTTCTCAGGGTTCTAAGGGTTCCATGGTTTTTGGATTCTAGGTATATGACCTGGTGATGACTCTTCTAAACTCCCCTTTGTAGTCAATCATCGATTCTTCCACTAATCCTCACCACAAGTCAGTGCTATAAGTACAGGTCTGAATGTAGAAAACACATCTAGACACATTTAATCTGGAAACAATATAATAATAACGACATTTCTATAATGCCACTCTGAATAGAGGGGAAGAAACACAGAAAATTAATTGCAGTCTGTGAATATTTAGGTGAAAACGACGGGAACTCTCTCCAGGTAAAATGATAGAGTAGAGAACTTTTTAAACCTCACATGTCATTTACTAAAGTCACAACATATGAAACGTTCATCCTCCTTGAACTTTACTAAGGAATATGCTCTCTGAGTAGAAATATAGTATATATATATATATGTGCAGGACTCTCACTGTCAATCACTGTGTGTGGGTGGAGTAATCAGGACTCTCACTGTCAATCACTGTGTGTGGGCGGAGTAATCAGGACTCTCACTGTCAATCACTATGCGTGGGTGGGGTAATCAGGACTCTCACTGTCAATCACTGTGTGTGGGCGGAGTAATCAGGACTCTCACTGTCAATCACTGTGTGTGGGAGGAAAACTAATGGCTCTCACTGTCAATCACTGTGTGTAGGAGTGGTAATCAGGACTCTCACTGTCAATCACCGTGTGTGGGCGGGGTAAACAGGACTCTCCCTGTCAATCACTGTATGTGGGCAGAGTAATCAGGACTCTCACTGTCAATCACTGTGTGTTGGAGGAGAAATAATGCCTCTCACAGTCAATCATTGTTTGTGGGTGTGGTAATCAGGACTCTTGGGAGGAATAATGGGCATTCTAAAGTATGGGATAAACCCCGCTCTTGTGCTACAATCTACATTTCACAGTCTGCATGTGAATTTGTGTGTCACAATGTGTATGTGTGAAGATGTGTAGCATATTTATGTTTAATCATAGTGCCACAGTCTAGAGTGTTTATGTTTTTTGAAACTATGGGACACTTTATCAGAAGTGTCTGAGGTAAAACTGTTCCAGTTGCCCATGGCAACCAATCAGAGCTCAGCTTTCATTGCCCCATAGCTGGTTATCAAATTAAAGCTGAGCTCTGATTGGCATCCATGGGTATCTGATAAATCTCCCCCGGGTGTGTATTAAAATTGTTTGTTTATGTGGAAGTGTGTATATGTCTATGTTCACCCCCTCCACTCTTCATAATAAATGCAAGCTCTATATATGTGTAGAGAAATGCCATAAAAAATTCACAACCGGCCGCTCACAGCGAGATCCATCAGCAATTATACTGATAAACTTCCCGTCTTGTTGGGCTTTCCACCTTGGCCCTCAACAAGATAAGAAAAATTCTCTTCCTAATGGATACACTATTCCATCAAAGTAGACATGTGAATTAAAAACACAAAGAATAAGAAATTCCACTTATAATTTCACCTCTACGGAAAATTACATAATTCCTTAACCAAAATACAGGACGCTGGCAATTTGTTCTACAAGATGAAATAGCCCGGTGCACCGCCGCGTAGTTTAATGATCTGCAGGTAGATGCTCATTAATGTTCTCCTAATAATGGACACCGCTTCATCACTTAATACAACCTGCAAATAGCTACACCTATTAGCCCCGGTCTCTAAAGAATAAGGGTTTAAAGATTATCGAAAGTCATGGAAACCGGTGCCGGTATGTGAAGATCTGTATTAGTGGTAGTTATTAGCACGGTTACTGAAACGACGACAACATGGATTAGGACGTTTTTTTTTTTAATGGTCTCGATATTTTCGACCTGTATTTTTTTACATACCATATTATTGGAAACAAAACCTCCGTAGTTTCATCCGTGCATATTTATTACATGCTATTAAGATTAGTTTGAAAATCAAGCACCATGAAATATCATTTCCGGCAATGGAAAGGTTATCTTCATAACGAAATACAAAAGGTTCATAGATTTGAATAAATAAGGAAAAAAAATTTACATTTCTAATTCTTTTTAACAGTTTTATGAGTGAGGTATAGAATAATTTCGGCTCAAGGTACATCCCCACTATAAAGAGGGTGGCATGCTAATCCCATTCTCAGGCTCAGTTCACACCTGCATCAGGTTTTCTTTAGACTCTCCATTTTAGAAACTAAGATGGGAGGGTGAATAGAAAGTCTTCTGTTCCCCTTCCAATCCCCATTGACTACAATGTACAGAAGGGTGCCCTCCGTTAGCGGATGTGAATGCAAATAAAATAATAATGTATTAAGTTTATGTGAACACAATTATTGCCTTGTGCTGGCTGTCTTAGGTCGTTGACCTCTGACAAGAATAGACATTGTACAACTCTGTGAATGACAGCTGTAGCTGGACTCTGCAAGACTTCCCCCATCACTAAAGACTATTTTTATATTTAGTTACACATTCTAGCTTTATCATCAGCTTTATGTAAAGGACATATATGGCATCATGCGTTCTCTTATGTCATAAGTCACATGTTTATGTAGATTGTGAGGGGCAGTCCCAGGATTTTACTATATATAATAAAGTTTATTTGAATGCTCTGGGGGGGGAAGGTGGATGGAGCACTAAGCAAACAACGTGTCACCTGTGTCTCTGTCCCTACTCCCTACCCCCACAATCTCCCATGGGGGGATGACTATGTTCTCTCTGTATGTCTGTCAGTCTGTCTGTCTGTCTCACTCTCTCACACCCATAGATAACTTGCTGTTAGCCGCTGCAACGACATTACTTGGGGGCTATCGTCCGCGATTATGGAAGGAACCAAAAGAAATAATTCATGGCGGGCAGTGGCTAACAGGACAACAGGGAATCACGCCATTGGACTGGTGAGTAAGACAATTGACAAAATTGTATTGGCTGCTGTCCAGGAGTTGTTTTCTCTGTGTTAAGTAGGAAGTATAGTTTTCTGTGGGTTGTGAATATGTACAGTTGTCTATGTTTAGTTGTTGTTAGAATAAGAAAGATGACTACATGAGTGAGTGAGTGACGTGTGATTGAGATAAGGGAGCGCTTGAATTGTGATCTCAAGAAACACACCCCTGAAAAGATTCTTTACTCACTTCCATACAGCACGTTCGGGCGCAGTGAGTCTAGTGCTTTTTCATGTGTGTTGAGATCAGAAGGCAAGTTGATCCTTGTAGAAGTGACAGAAACCTGTTGATAGTCTCTCTTCCCCTGTGTTGAGAGTAAAGGGAAAAGACACAGGTTTTCTGCCCCATGAGTCGGGTTAGTTCCCTCGCGGTATCTGGACCGTGACCCATGTGAGGCTCGCCCAGCCGGGGGAAAGATAGACTTTGTGTGAAATTGTGAAAGTGATGCAGGTTGTTAAGAAGTACTGGAGTACGAGCTAGGCAATGCTCCAAGGGCCAGTGTAACATAGGATAGATTATTTTGAGTGCTCCTGCATATGATAAGTAACTTATTGATGTTGTTTAAGGCCTTCTGCATGGAGCCTAGCAGATTCTGGTGGTAGTTTAACTAGCTGCGGTATACAAGTTGATGCTAGACACTTGATCCAGTGGAAATTAGGATTACTGATTTCTAGGTGTCGGATAGTGGGAAGATTGCCGATATGGGGGGTTTGATCAGCCTCTTGTTTAATTGGGAATATCGGGGTCTAGAGCTAATGCAGAGATGACCACAGAGGGTGGGGAGCTACGGCAGCAGAAATAGTTACTGAACAATGTGGAGAAGGGAGTTAGAGAATGGGTTCAGATACCATGGGCTGAGTCCATTTAGAATTATAGCGGTTAAAAGATGCGGCCCCTGGGAGCCAGAGATAAAGTGATGTGATTCTGAGAGACACAACATAATGAACTAACAGTAACTTTTAACAACTTTAAGAATTGTGCCTTATCTGGAAATAGTATGAGTGAATTAACGTGTTTACGTTTTTTTTCCAGGTAATGTGAGTAAAAAGAGAGAACTGTCTATTTGTAATTTCAATATGTTGAAAATGTTTGATGTAAAATGTAACGGATATCCTTCAAATTGGTTAATTGGTACAAGGTCACGTGACAACAAATGAGCTCAATTAAATTTTGCATTCTGTGTGCATTTCGTCTGTTTTTGTGTAATTGTGCATGTGCATTTTTGTGGATGTAAAAATTTGACGGTCCTATTTTTAGGTGCATGCCTTTGCTTTTTGGTGTTATGTGCTGTGGAATTTTGGATCCATGCCAATTGATTGACAGGAGCAAAGTGCCATCTGTGACCATTTGGGGCTAAGAATAGGTTATGTCACATTTTTGGTGTCTGTTTAAATTTCACTTCAGTGTAAAGTTAATGTATTATTGCACATGTTAGGAACTGTATTACTTATGGTTTTTGGGTAAAGGCCTGCCCAGGCATCCAATGTATAAGGTAAATTATAAGACTGAATACATTTGCAATTAAGATCTTGGCAATGTCTTTATTTGTTTTATTTGTTTATATGTGATCTACAACTAAGTGTTCTATGTGTTAATTCTGCGCAGTTGTAGTTGGAGCTCCAGTGAGAAATTTGTCATAAGTGTCATGTGGGCCCATTGTCTATTTATGTGAAATGTATTTTGTACTACCCTTTTTGGTGTAATTTGTTTCACTTGGGATGTCAGACAGATGTCACATACAGTGATTTGTATTTCTTATTTGTTGTCTACAACAGGTGAAGTTTACTTGTGTGTGGATCATAGAGTTAACAACATAAGGGTCTGTCTGAGACTATTGTGGGAGAATGATTTCTCTATGCATCTTCACTAAAATGTTTACTTTGTATTTGTTCATATACCATTATTTTGCTTATTTATTTATTTCTTTTCCTGAGCTATTCAAATTGCTGATTATATTGATTTACAAGGTCACAAACAAATATTATCATCAATTATGTTTTAGTCTGGTTGTTTAGGTTAGTGAGATATTCAGTCTCCTATTGAACATTTGTCTGTGTCAGTGGGAATGAAACCCTTCCTTGATTTAATTCTGTTTTTGTATCATTAGTGGTGTATTTTGTACCCTGCTATATTACATATTCAGGGTCCAAAAAGATGGGAGATATGATATGGTTAAATAAGGAATGACAGACATATGGGACTGTGGGATACAATACAGACTGGTCACAGGAAATTCTCATAGTACACAGGTGACTACATTGCCCATTGTCTAACTGATACTTTAGGTTGTCTTGTAGATTTCATCCTGAAGGATCTACTAGATCAGAGATCTTCTTACCATCTTGACAGCTGGGATAGAAAACCACTCCTGCCCTGTCAGCACAGGAGGGGGAGCTGAGGGCTTCGCTGATACATGTAAGCTGGTAAGAGGTGTCTTTAGTATTGTGGTTATGGCCAAGTCTGGAGATGTAAGACCTTGCTGGGTCCTCAGGAAATCTCATGATGGATGTTGATGAGTGGTTGTGATCCTGACACTGCCTCTGTATTATGTAATATCAAGGTGTGGACACACATATGTTATCTGATGAGGCAGCTGAGGCTGCTGCCCTGCTCTACCTTTCCTATAGGATATGGTCTCTTCATGACTGTGACGGATAAAGGTCCTGTAGTCGTGTTAGATGAGCTGCAAGGATGGATCCCAATGGCTGAGAGGAAGCACTGGGAAGCCTTCAGTGTATCTTGGAGTGATGGGAGCAGGAATAAAATTGTGTCTGCCTAGAACTATGTTTCCATAATGGTTTAGTTTGAGAATGGAGGGACAAGTGTCAGGACCAGGAATATGTGCGATTTTACATGATGATGGGTCACCCTGGGATCTAGCAATGCTGCCAGATTTGTGCAATGATATATGTGTCTGCCATAACCTTACAACACTATGTGAGTTACAGAAAGGCACATGGAGAGAGCAGCTTACACATCTCAGCGACTGCAAAGGGTAACTAGAGACTGTCAAGGGTTGGTGAGTATAAGGATGTTCTGGTCTGTGCAGATCTCTTCTCAGGTGGACAGAAGGTAGATGTACCAGGAAGAGTGATAAAGGTATTGCCTTTGCTCAAAAGGTAATAACTGAGATGTTTTAAAGATTCTGGATAGAGGTCAGGCTTTCCACACTCCTTAGTCTGAAGAGAAGTGGGAAGGTGGAAAGACTGAATTAGACCATCCAGCTTGGAGTTCTGGTGGCAATGAGAAATGTGTGTTAACTAATGAGAAATCATCAATAATCAGGAACTGGAAATTTGTGTTAACTAATGAGTAATGTTTGTCAACTGATGAGAAATCAGGAAAACCAGTTAGATGTCTCCTGGTCTGATGTATAGTGGATATGTCAGCTCTTTTTAATTTTCATATAGGAGTATTATGGCTATAAGCTTGTTAAACATCATGTGACCATGGTAAAATGTGATTATTATTATTCTAAGTGTTTCCTATTTATGGAAGTAATTTTTTTTGTTAAATTATTGGGACCTGGCATAGAATTGTTAAAAGTATTGTCTTTTCTAATAGTATGACATGTGCCAGGTGGTGGGTTCTATCAGTTATATATAGATCCTTTTGGTCTTTATGGGTCTAAAATGATGTTCAACAAGTTTAAAGGTCAAGGAAAAATTTCAACCATAATTTCTAACTCAGTAGAGGATGAGAATTTCTAGTGACCGTCCTGTCTTAGTTTGTTTAATGAACTGGTGCTGGCCTTGAGGTATTAATCAATTTTAGGGATTTAACTTTATTGATAGTGGGGATATGTATTCTTGCTGTTTTTGCTGTCTTTTAAGCTTGTGTTTTGCTTTTGTGTAAGGTAATTTAAAGCAACAGCTGAAGATGCTGAAACAGTACAAGTCCATTGTGGTCCAAGCCCAGCAGAGTCCAAGGGGAGATGATTAAAGCTTTCTGAAGTCAGATGATGTGACCCTTGAACTTCTGGAGTTTGGCGCCGCATAAGAAGATCACCCTACTTCAATACTTTATTTGATACAATCCCTTAGATATAGTGAAATGACTGGTCTGCAAGAGTTCCAGAGTTTTAGTATTTCCTTATGAGGTTGTGGCCCAACTGGTGAATGACGTTCGAGTGTCCTGGTCCGGGGGATCCGGCCAGAAGTAGCTGTTTGGGTGCAACAACATAAGGAGGCAATAAATGTGTTCAAAAGGAGGAAATGTGAATGCAAATAAAATAATAATGTATTAAGTTTATGTGAACACAATTATTGCCTTGTGCTGGCTGTCTTAGGTCGTTGACCTCTGACAAGAATAGACATTGTACAACTCTGTGAATGACAGCTGTAGCTGGACTCTGCAAGACTTCCCCCATCACTAAAGACTATTTTTATATTTAGTTACACATTCTAGCTTTATCATCAGCTTTATGTAAAGGACATATATGGCATCATGCGTTCTCTTATGTCATAAGTCACATGTTTATGTAGATTGTGAGGGGCAGTCCCAGGATTTTACTATATATAATAAAGTTTATTTGAATGCTCTGGGGGGGGAAGGTGGATGGAGCACTAAGCAAACAACGTGTCACCTGTGTCTCTGTCCCTACTCCCTACCCCCACAATCTCCCATGGGGGGATGACTATGTTCTCTCTGTATGTCTGTCAGTCTGTCTGTCTGTCTCACTCTCTCACACCCATAGATAACTTGCTGTTAGCCGCTGCAACGACACGGAAAAAAAACATTCCCCCCCAAAAGGGGACAGAATATCCAACAGATTAATGTAAATCTAGAATCAAGATCCATTATTATAAACCTGTGGCAATTACTCACAGATCCAAGAACCGTGACAGTTGTGATCTTGTTATATTTGCTATCCATAACATCGTTTTAAAATTATGTTAATTAGCCTATAAGGCTCCCTCCTTTCTGCAGCTTCACAGGCTGTTATACTGTACCTCCCCTGCTCCCTCAGCACTTACACCCTCCATCTGCCTGCTGTAATCTCACTGCAGAATAGGGAGATTTAGCATAGAGTGAAGGGCAAGTGATTCTGCCCAGTGTAACAGCCTGTGCATCTGAAGCACGTAGAACTTCAGGCTCATTTTAATCATTTTAAAAGTTGATTTTTTAAAAGGGCCATGGATAACAAAAATAAGGATATTGCCTCAGTCATTGTCCCTGGATCTATGAGTGTCTCTGGTTTACCATAATGGATTTTGATGGTAGATTTCTTTTAGAACAAACTATCTAGGCAGGACAACTTGTTCCAAACATGAAAAATAAAAAGATCGGGAAAAGGTCAGGAAGTGGGAGAACAAGGGTATGGGTGTGCCATGGTCACCGAATGGATTATGTGCAATAATAACATGCCAGAGGGAGACACCAAGGCCTGTGATCATTACCTCGTAATAAATTACTCAACTGATTTCTAATATGTGATCTAACATGTCTGCATTTTAGCAGATTACCGTATATACTCGAGTATAAGCCGACCCGAGTATAAGCCGGGGCCCCTAATTTTACCACAAAATACAGGGAAAACCTATTGACTCGAGTATAAGCCGAGGGTGGGAAATGCATTGGTCACAGCCTCCCCAGTATGTAGCCTGACAGACCATGCCCTAGTGTATATAGCCTGCCAGACCCTGCCCCAGTGTATATAGCCTGCCAGCCCCTGCCCCAGTGTATATAGCCTGCCAGACCCTGCCCCAGTGTATATAGCCTGCCAGACCCTGCCCCAGTGTATATAGCCTGCCGCCGCTGCCAGACAGATCACACAGAAGATATACAGGGGTCACGGGAAAGTTGAGTTTATATTATATTGAGTAGATATATTTATTTTTTGACTCGAGTATAAGCCGAGTTTGGGTTTTTCAGCACATTTTTTGTGCTGAAAAACTAGGCTTATACTCGAGTATATAAGGTACTCAATTCTATTGCTGAGAATAGCAGTTTGTAATCTGTATTGTGGATTTGCCTTGTTCTCACATACGTTCAGTAGATAATTGGTGGTCAAAAATGACACATTGGATAGACTGGTAAACCTCACCCTGGAGACCAAGTCATGAAATTGGTTCTCTAGGTTGTTCTTCTTCTGAGATAGCATGGCTCACCATGGCTAATATACAGTTAAGCCTAAAGATGGGCAGAGGTGACGAGCAACATGGCCACTTTTGAAGACGTCAAGGCTGGTGGGTAAGTATAATACAAATCTGATGCTAGGATCACAGGATCATGGGGCAGATAAAAATTAGCATGCCAAGATGTGCAGCAGTATCTCTGACGTACCACATGTACATGTCCTAGGCCCCATGGTTGATTTATCCGAATCTGGCTTTGACTAGAAGAAGAGGAACCCCAAACCTTGAATGGACCGACTATACAAAGGACAAGGATCAGGGATGAGTATTCCTTTTAGGATACAATGGCTCATGTCTTAAGGGTTCTTCAAGGAGAGCGGGGTCAATTTCTGAAGTGAAAGAAGTATACGGTCCAGCCAGTCTCCAAACAGCAGGTATCTTTATTCAAAGTTGCATCATAAAATAAAATCCACTCAGACAGATGGTCACAGAGGCCTACGCGTTTCAGGCAGACAACCTGCCCTTAGTCATGGCTGACATACACTGTTTAAAACCCACATATATATAGTGATACAGACAATCAAGTATTCAACAGTAACGCCCCACAGGTGGAGCTCCGTTACATCCGGTGCCGCCCCTAGAGCAGACAGCAGATGTAATGGAACCTGTATAACATGGCATAAACAATAATAATAATTGACATCAATAGTACCCAATTGGCACAGCATTAGTGGCATTAATAAAACAAAAGATCGCCCCATATATTTTGCGCAAACTCCAATAATCGCCGTTCGGCTGAGTCATGTGATGTGTGTCAGCTGACACATCCGAATCACATGGTCTACAGTCATGTGACCAGCCGACGGTCGCATAGCAACGGACAACTACATCAAGTGCCGGACATCGGAATAACATATCTTGCAGAGGTTACATCACAACGGGGCTTGGAGAGGCCTTCTGTCGGCATCGCAGCAGAGGCCCACAGAGAACCGCACGAGGACGAAGGCCCGGGCGGCCACCAAAAGGGACCACGCGGCGTGGCCGAGGAGGCTCCCCCACATCATGTTACAGGTCTGTCAATTTCTGAAGTGCATCCCCATGACTTGGTTAAACTTGAGGGACACAAATCTTTTTTTCTAGCTGTGCCAGGGGCACAACTATAGTTCTAGCAGTCATAGCAGCCGCAATGGGGACCACAGTGTAAGGGGTCCCATCATCCATTGTTTAGTGTCAGGTCAGATGATGGGGCCCCGACACTACTGGCCCTAAAGCAGCTGCTATGGCTGCTACTGCCGTACTTACACCCCTGTGATGTCGACATTGTAGAATGTTAGGAAACGAAAGCTGGAATACCCAGAGAAGGTAGGATTTTTTTGTAAATCCCCAAAACCTTTCAATTCAAATTGATGTATGAATTAAGTTACAGTAGGGCTTACATGTGTATATGTCCCAGGTAGACCTCTTGGTGGGGCATCTAGTGAAAATACCTCTCTGATCTGGTGTCCTATATTTCTTCGGTGTCCTATAGGTCCTGGTGACAGATTCCCTTTAACCTTGTCCTTTTAACGAATTACCTTATTGTACTTTTAATAAGGAACCATTGAGAGTCTAGATTGCTTATCTTCCAAGGACTGTAACTCATGCATCACCTAAAAATCTATATCGGTCCCCAAGTGGTTAAAATCCCCCCCGAGGCCTCCCATTCCCCTTTAGTGAGTACATAAAGTCTTGAGATCAATCCAACAGAGTATCCTATTTATCAACATGTCCCTCCAATTGAGAGCTAACTGAGTAATGGACGGTTTCGACTATCTCAAGGGTCTCTGCCATATTAATCACACGATTCCCCCCCATTAATAACCCAAGCGACGGAGTTTGACTGAAAAGGGCTTATTTGTTGCAGGCATATGGTAGATTTCCTTTCTGGGGCATGCTTGGCTTTTATGTGCTTCCTACAAACAAAAAAATCTCTCTCCAGCTGGCAGATGCCGGTGCATTTAATCAAATAAGTTGGCGCAGCGTCCAGCGCCAGGCAGCCGATCCCGACTTCTTATTTAATAGGCTAATATCTGGAAATGTCACCCAGACATCCTGCGCGGTAATTAATAACGCACTCCGCATTTTCATCGCTCCTATATGTTGCCTTATTAAGTGACAAATACTGAGATGATTATTTTATTTCGGATACGTTTGCAGCTCGGGGGGTTTATGGATTCGTTTAAAACCCGATCCATAGATATGGGAGCCAAAATATCTTCTCGCCTTTCGCAACTGATATGGCTGTGTATAACGATGTAAGACTCTCCTCTTAAAGAATATCAGATGCTAATTGGAAAGTTTTAGAGAGCAAATAGTTTAAAAAGTCTTACATTGCTCTGCTACGTGCCTTCAGTCTTTAAAGAGGACCTTCCACCCCCTCTTGGGCATCTTATAAGTGCCTGATTTATAGGCCAGGGGGTTTTTAAGTACTTTACTGTTCTGGGGACATTACCTGCTGATTGAAGGGGGGGATCTGGATTATATATGCCCTTATATGTCTACTTCTTTGTGTTTCCGTTATTTCTGTAGACTCTCTGTATCTCCGTTAAAACCTGCTAATGACTCTCTGCGACAATCACAGCTCCATGGCCATTTCCGTCAAGAACATCTTGCTTGAATCTAGGCAACGGCGAGATACTGCTGATCAATTCTTAGGCATTGGGGCAGATTTACTTACCCGGTCCTGGCGCGTTCTCAGTGGAGGGTTTCGGGTCCTCCAGTGATTAACAATCCGATCGCGTGCGCCAAAATCCCGGGGCAATTCAGGGAAAATCAGGGCTAATTAGAAATATTCGGGTAACGCGACGGAAAAACGCGATTTGGGCCCTTAGTAAATGACCCTTATTGTCTTGGTTTTATGAAATCAAAATGTGAACAGCATGATGAGGAGGACTGTTTGAATTCCAGTTCTAGTTGAACCAGGAAAAGTATTGGGCAAAATACATTCTGAGGAAGGACAATGACCTCAAACAGATTGCAAATATCACTTGGGCTGTCTGCACACAAACATTTATTTCTCTCTGGCTGCAAACTTTGGCTTTTTTGTCCGTTTCTCAGTATTTCCACAAAAACAGACCTTGTATCACCCATATGTCATCTAAAACAAAACACAAGGCTCTTAAATTAGTTCACTAACTTGTCCTAACTCATGTCACATGAAAGTGATCCTCAAAAAGAACGGCTACCACCACTCAAGAAATATACATGAGGGCTAAGATTGATCTTTGGTGTCTTCAGTGCCCTTACAAAGCTTGATCTCCATCATCCAGTCTGTCTGGGATTACATAAAGAGACAAGAGACTGTACAAGATGTTTGGAGTGTCCTCCCTGTCTAGTTCCTTCAAAAACTGTATGCAAATTTACTAAGAAGAACTGATGTTGCTTTGAAGGGAAAGGGTGGTCACATTATGGGGCAGATTTACTTACCCGGTCCATTCGCGATCCAGCGGCGCGTTCTCTGCGTTGGATTCGGGTCTGGCCGGGATTTATTAAGGTAGTTCCTCCGCTGTCCACCAGGTGGCGCTGCTGCGCTGAAAAGCATCTGAACGCGCTGGAGTTCACTGGCTCGGGCTGAGTGAAGGTAAGTGCAAGCTCCGCGACAGATTTTTTTTTTTTAAATGTGATGGTTTTTCCGAATCCGTCCGGTTTTCGTTCGGCCACGCCCCCCAATTTCTGTCGCGAGCACGCCGGGACCGATGCGCCAAAATCCGATCGCGTGCGCCAAAATCCCGGGGCAATTCAGGGGGAATCGGCGCAAATTGGAAATATTCGGGTAACCCGTCGGGAAAACACGAATCGGGCCCCCATTGAATGGATTTCGATTTTGCTTGTGTTAATTTGCTTTGATTTTGCTTTTTCTTGGAAAACTTCTATTTCTGAAAGCATTCTTACTTTATAGCATTTTTTTTTTTAAGCCTGGCTTAAAACTTTTGCACAGTACTTTACATACAGTGGGTGGTAACACCTGGGTGGTACAGTTTCTCCATGGTTGTGTATATACACAATTCAATTTGTTAAAAAAAAAAGCCCAAAAAGTTGCAAGTGTGTAAAAATATTTGAATCTGCCCAAGAAAGACCCCACATCATTTCATAAAATGCCCCCACAAAGAGCGCTGTAGGTTATTCGGACACATCAAATGATCTCCGAGCCAATTCATTTCTACGGGAGCCATGTTCTGCTACATTTCCTTCGTGATGTGGTCCTGATACGTTCTCCTTGAGGTTATTGTGTCTCTGATCACCATCTAATTATTATTAGTAATTAGTGTTGAGCGGAACCAAACTTCACATCCTCATTTTAATTACCCGTGGATCCAACACCATTTTGGGGAGGGTCATCGTTCCCAATGAATTTATCAGCGGCTGTGGGTAATTTAAACACAGCTTTTAAACAGTTAACAACCCCAATTAGTGCCAGGACCAACCTACTGGTAGGGGCTCGGGTAGGTTTTATAATAATATCAACTATTTATTGGATTATCTAAGACACTTGCAGTATAAACAGGTCCTAAATATACATAGGTCCAGTGTGGTACCCACTTCTAAGGCTCAACTCATCTCTAGTAGAGAGGACCGATATATATATTCGATATATAGGATTTTTGGCCTCATATAAGTCATAAATATCTCAAATGGAAAGACGTCTTCAATATTTACAATGGGTTTTGCAGAGAACAAATCAAATTAAAAAGATGGAGATCATTGAATAGATCAAATAGCGCCACCAATGTCTGCAGGCCGTGTCTAGTATTGCAGCTCATTTATAATCACTTCATCGGGACTGAGTTGCGATACCAGAAACACATGCACCTGGTTGTCCAGTAAATTCCCCAGCGAGCCATAAGATTACTATGGCCGTTCATCAGCCGTAAAGTACCAGTGACAATACCCTTCCAGATAGGCAACCTAGAATTCCAGATCAATGAACCATTATAACATATAAAGCTGCGGTTTTATTGCCTGTAACCTTATCCAACCCCCACAGAAGCATATATTAGAGCGGATCATGTTTTATGGTCCTTTCCTTTTAATATAACCCGCGTCGGTCTCCATTACATGTAAGCGGCATCAGCCGGAGCGCAATATCTGGTGGGTCGCCCTCTGTGTACACATCTGTACAGGATCCAACTTATGAATGGGATTCTACAGAACAATAGGACTTTTTATCACTAGTGGCACAAACTGTTCTCCAGTATAAAAAAAAAATGAAGAGAAAATAGTTTTTTCTTAGCTTTTGGCTGCATTCTTTATCGTCTTTATTTCACAGCTCGAGAATTCCCCTCTGGTAATAGATGGCGGCAGGACCAATACATAAAGCGCGGTCTGCCAAGGAATCCGTTCATGAGGAGTCTTTGTTACCGTATATAGAGATACTGGCAGCAGAGACGGCATATAAACACGCTATAATGTATAATCAGATAGAACAAAGCAACTAGAAGCAAAACAGAGAGACAATTTAAAGGGAAACTCTACTTTTATTAAAAGGGTTTCCCTTTAACAATCACAGGATAGAAACTAACAAGCTGATTGGTGAGGATCAAACTGCTGGGACCACCACTGATCATGAGAACGGACCCCCAGCAATCCGGGGAATGGTGGGTCCCATTTTCACTAATTGATAATGCCATAGGTCTAGCTTGTATGAACAGGTCCATTTAATAGTGGGACCCTCTGTGATCAGAACAGAAACTGCATGGACTGGTACAGATAATGGGGCTTATTTACTAAGGGTCCCGTGGACCGCACTTTAGTCTGATATTCCAACGTTTTCGGATTTGCGCCGCTGGGACAGGCATTTAGAAGGGGATTTTGGCACACGCAATTGGAGTTTGGTGCAGCGGCGCTGGCTTTCATGCGACACAAATTGGGGGGCTGGCCATTGGACGATCCGACTAATTCGGACAAACCGCGGGATTTAACTTTAAAATTGTGTCCCATACAATGTGCTTACATACACCGGGAAGAAGATGGTAAACTCCGGCGGATCTGATCGGGGAAGCGATACACTCAGGAAATCAGGCGCACGATTTTATTGAATCGCGGCACAGTGCATTGTTGTCGGACAATGAACTTTTGGGAAAACCCCCGGACCGGGTAAGTAAATGTGCCCCAAGTCTAGGAACTACTTTTCCCCACCTCTATGCCTGATGTCTTTGCAAGAGCCTCCATGCAAAAGCTGAGCACCAATGTGGAGACTGAGAAGGTCAAACAGCCTCCTGTAAGGACATCAGAGGATAAAGCTGACGAACATATGACTTGTTGTCTGGAAGATGCAGTAACGATCAGAAGGGATCATGGTGTAGAAGAGGGGTATTTTGATTCCCCCAGGTAACCCCTTTAACATCAGCTATGGTGTGCTTGGCCAACAATCATCCAATGCGTATAGCCAACTTTAATTTCGACTGCTGCCTAATTCATTAAAGGGGCTAAAAGTATTGACGACCTATCCTAAGGATAGGTGATTATCATCAGATTGGTAGGGGTCTACAAATGTAACAAGAAGCAAACATTTCGATTCTTTATGTAGTGTCTGAAACCACTGCAGCTTAGCTACCGTTCAAATGATCGGGAGCTTATTTGCAGTACCTTGGGCTGACCACTATAATGGTGCTATTTATTTATTTCTGTTTATCAACTTCTGAAAACAGATGATCTTTGGAGGTGCTGGGTGTTAGACCCCCCCATGAATCTGATAAGAAGAGCCTATTCTATGGATATGTTATTTTTGGCATGAAATCGCCCTTCGCTCCAGTTTATTTAAAACCCATAAGTAAATTCCACAGTAATACTGGCTAAAAACTAAGTTTCTGTCTCTGGAGGACCATGATGTCCTACATTAGTTCATTGATTTCAATGGGTTCTGTGTAATACCGCATTTGTCCTGTGGGTGCGCTGTAGGAAAAATGATTGCTGCCAGATTGATGATTATCATACCACAAAACCCTTTACTTAGCATCTACCTATGATCTGTGGTGGTCATGGCTGTCGTTCTAATAATCTTGGGGATAGTTAGGAATATTTTGTGAAATAATGGTCACCTCCGCTTTGTAAAATCCACAGTAGTACAATACAAAGTAACTGCTTGCCTTGGGTTTCACGTAATTATTTTGTCCTAAAATTACATTCTGGATGCGGGCCCAATTTGTGATCTACAGGAGATGTAAGGCTTTTAGTAAATTTGTTTTGACATGAGATATTTAGGCAGGCTACATTTTTGCCATCTAAGACCTTAATTGGTATCTTATACGCTTTGGAAAGTCAAGACAGAGAAGGAAAAAAAGCTGACTAGAGCCCGAGATCAAATACTGGCACTTAAAAACAGGAGCTCTTGCGGTTTCCTCCAGCCATGTTAATTGCTTGCACAAAAAAAAAACTACACCAAAGAAAAATACATATTTTCCAAAGCATAACCTCAAAATTTTGTATTTTTCATGTAATTTTTTTTAAAGGGTCTTTTCCATTAATAAATTTACAGCTGTTTTTAATCTTTGTCTAATAGTCTACGATCTGGTTATTAAAGGGTTAAATAAATGTATACAACATCATTTTTGGATTTTACAACACTACATCTGTTTCCCCTGGCATTTCTACCCTTCATCAGCCCTAGTGGCAATACCTAAAACTGCTCTCAAAAACAAAAGAACCTATAATGAAACCTCAAGACTCGTCAACAAAACCGGATGGGGGGAATTTTAGATGGCTTCTCTGCCGGTTTTGGAGATGACAAGGCAATTAAAAAGCTCCATTACCAATTGTTTTGCCTTCGTTGGTGTGAACACCCTTATTTTCTATAGTCTCCGCCAGTAGCTTAAATCTCCACCAGGTCTATCATGGTCTATCCTAACTAAGATTTCTGCTGGAGCACACTTTCAGATATACTAAGAGGATATCCGGTATATCTGGTGTCCATTGCGCTCATATGCCTTCAATATCTGGAGGTCTAGGCTATTGATCCCACAACCGGCAGTTTTATCAACAAGCATAGTTTGTGGAATCATCGGCATCCCATCGCTGTGTGGGGCCCCCTTGACTCTGGGGACTAGAGATAAGCGAACCCAAACTTTAAGTCTAGTGTTCGGCATTCAGGTCACTCTGCCTAACCGGAACATGTTGTGTGAAATGCTGCAGAGCAGCCAATACATCAGGTTTACGCCCACAGCAATTAGGCCAAGCTTGGTTACTAGGTGCGTAAATCTGTCGGATCGGCTGCAGCAATTCATACAACCTGTCAGAGTTAGGTGGACTGACCTGAACTGAAGTTCTGGTTTGCTCATCTGTACTAGGGTTGCGTTAGGGGTTGCTCATCTGTACTAGGGTTGGGTTAGGGATTCCATCTCTACACAGGTTGCATTAGGGCAGTAGTGGCGAACCTATGGCACTGGTGCCAGAGGCGGCACTCAGAGCTCTTTCTGTGGGCACCCGGGCCATCGCCCCAGCACACCAGACAGGACTCAAAGAATCTTCCTGCAGTTCCAAGCAACTTAAAAGATGCTGTTTTCAGTCATATTTTCATACTTACTTGCCTACTTGGGACTGTAGGAAGAGGGAGAAAGAATAGACAGGACTGAATTATCTTTGGAGGACCCCCTTCTGGCCCCATGATTCTGTGTACAGACGGACACTGGAAAGAAGCAAAAATTATGCAAATTTTCCATCTTTCTACTGTGTTGCTGTCCTCAGGAGGCCAATATGATTGTTGAAGAACAGAAAGCAGTAAGTTACTGCTTTAATTTTTGGTTGGCACCTCGCGATAAATAAGGGGGGTTTTGGGTTGCTTTTTGGGCACTCAGCTGCTAAAAGGTTTGCCATCACTGCATTAGGGGTTGCTCATCTGTACTAGGGTTGGGTTAGGCGTTGCTCATCTGTACTAGGGTTGCGTTATGCGTTGCTCATCTGTCCTAGGGTTGGGTTAGGGTTTGCTCATCTGTACTAGGGTTGCGTTAGGCGTTGCTCATCTGTACTAGGGTTGGGTTAGGCGTTGCTCATCTGTACTAGGGTTGGGTTAGGCGTTGCTCATCTGTACTAGGGTTGCGTTAGGCGTTGCTCATCTGTACTAGGGTTGCGTTAGGCGTTGCTCATCTGTACTAGGGTTGCGTTAGGCGTTGCTCATCTGTACTAGGTTTGCGTTAGGCGTTGCTCATCTGTACTAGGGTTGCGTTAGGCGTTGCTCATCTGTACTAGGGTTGCGTTAGGCGTTGCTCATCTGTACTAGGTTTGCGTTAGGCGTTGCTCATCTGTACTACGGTTGCGTTAGGCGTTGCTCATCTGTACTAGGGTTGCGTTAGGGGTTCCCCATCTCTACTCAGGTTGCGTTAACGGTTTCTCATCTCTACTCGGGTAGGGGTAAATCCACCCAAGTTAGTTAGAACTCCTGTACAAGTATTTATACCTCTTGCTTCATCAGAATATTTCTCTTCGCTGTCAACAGGGTAGGAAATCCATGTCTGACTTTACTGTAGTGTCCTCTAAATCCTAGTTACTTGCTTGGGTTTGTACCATCCCTTAAAGGTTTTGTCACTAGGACCAGCGGGTGGTTGCCAGAACGTCCAGTCCAGCTGCTATTATGGTCAAACTAAATGCCGCCTGAAATCTCGGACGGGAGCTTTACTTTTTCTTTTGTTACCCTTGCCCTAGCCCCCATTAGTCTTTTACAAGATTCTCTACAAAACAAGACCCTCTAAATCCCGAACCACGCAGATTTGGAATAACCACTAAGTTTACCATTCACATCGTGATGATGTTGCTATAAATTCTAGTTAGAACGCTGAGCACACTTCACTCCATAAACTAAACGGTACTCCATCTTTTTTTTATTGATGCCGCCATCTCTCCGTGAAAGAGTCATGTAAGATCACAGATCTCGCGCTGGAAGTGGCAAAGGTGGCATTTTACCACGTCAATACGAAGTGGTGGTAATTTACTGCAGAGACTGAGAGGACATGATAAAGGTTGGCAATCGTTTCGTATTGAACCTTGGATAACTGAGTCTTGTGCCGCCGCCGCTTGCCAAGTCTTATCTTACGTCTTTGTAATAACTGGAGCATACGGGCCTAGCGAGGAAGAAAAGAGGGGCACACACTCTGAGGGAAAGCAAATAACGCACCTTTTAATTGTAGCGCTGCGGAGAATACATGAAAGGAGCTAATAAAGTGATACATGCCCCTGCTGGTATTTTAATGTTGTAAGCACATTGATTTTGGCAGAAAGTTCTTTTTTTTTTCTCAAGACGGACAAAATCTGAAATCAATTTGTAGAACAAGCAGTCATCAGTCATTAATGGATTTCTCATCACATATTCTCTGGGGGGTCAGACTGGGTTCCCCTCGGGGCTCCCCCTGGTATACGCCGTAGCTCTGTAATATAGAGGAGCTGCCAGGAGACAACACGCCGGTTGCATGCATCAAGACAAATCTTTAGCTGGGCCCGCAAGCTTTCTTCAAGGGCTCTTGGGACAAATAAGTATTTTATTCTGCTACGAGTATGACATCTCAGAGGCCTGCACAAATTAAGAGGACGTGCAAAAGATTGGTTAACCCTGTTGCTGTTACAGAAGGATTCTTAAAGGCCCTCGTAGACTGCAGCCATAGAGTCTATACTAGAAAATCCATCATGGTTGGGTTTCTCGGTAGGCACATGCCTAGGGGAAGCACTTTTTTTCTAGGTATGACCATCCTATGTTCAGGCAAACCCTAAATAATAAAAGCGGTGGATACTTGAAATCTATGTTTGACAGACACTAGACAAGGTGGTTGTGTAGCAGCGAGTTTTGGGTTCCCTACTGAGGTTCTGTCTTCTCCACATCAACTAGTAGAGCGGCAGCACCAACTTCAGCAGCCTTGAAGAGACGTAGAACATCCAAATGAATCTGTAGAACCAACTCTGTTTGATGGACAAGTTGTTTTTAACCTTTAGCATATCCAATGCCAGAGTAAAGAGGATGGACAGAAGATGCGATTTAGAACTATCCTCAAGAGCTACCTAGTAAAAGACCAGATCAACACAACTAAGATGTTTTGTCAATGCATATCGCAACGTAGCTATTGCCCCATCAGGCATCTGCCAACTTTAAGGTTGAACACCTTTGCAATGAGGTAGACAAATGAAAACCTCCTCTCCACACTGTCCAAAATCTGTGCCTTAAGAAATATAAAACTTTTTAGACACCTTTAAAGGACATCTACCACCAGGATAAAGTATTGTAAACCCACCACACTGACATACTGGTTTGTGCCCCCTCTGCCAGGGTCTGCTCTTCATTTTGCTTCATACGCCCTGGTATTTAAAAATAAAAGGCTTTTAAAATTATGCAAATGAGCCCGAGGTTCTCTAGACTATATTTGCATAGTTTTAAAAGCCATTTTTTCTCAAAACAAGGGCTTATGAAGCTTAAAGAAGGGTCGGTCCCACCAGTATGTCAGTGTGCTTGGTTTACAATCCTTCATCATGGTGGTAGATGTCCTTTTAAAACTTTCAAGTAATGTTGATGGGTATCATCCTAATTTCTAGGGACTGACATGGATAATTTATAACCCAGGGTTTATTGGGAACTTCTTCTAAAAATAAACAATGCATAGTATCTTTAGTTCAAATTTCTTCTCCCCTCCCCACACATTACTTACAATAAATCTCTGCTGCCAGTTGCCACCACCAGGGGGAGCAATCTGTATACAGCATGGATAGTATGAGGAATCTAGTAAATATGAATAAATGTTGTGACCCTTAATGGAAGCAATAGGGAACTGCATATGTCAATGTAGGAAGGTGATGCCCTGTAGTAAAGAAGCAATGGGAGTTTTATCAAGGTAGATTAGGAAAAACCTCCTCTCATCACTTTACCCTCCTCCCAAATTTTCTTCATAAATCTCCTACGGTAATATATCAGCAAGATCATATCGCCCGCGCAAGGATGTAGTAATATAAGACATTTACAAGGAAATTTTATAAAGCGGAGTGTCACCTTAATCTCTCACAGTCGTACCCTTAGTGGACCTTAAGTAGATATCTGATCTCTGCCAAATTAAGCTCCTTAAATTAGGGCAATAAGAATAACCTTGTTTTAACAGCGGCATTCTCCTCTATAAAATCCATAAACCGAAATTGAAAAATCGAGTGACATCTATTTATATGACTTCCAGGTCTCGGGCAACAGGACAAAACATGGACGCTCAACAGAAAATGATGGATTTGAAAGAAGCAAAATTTGTCATCAGATTTTGATCTTAAAGGGACCAGAACTGTATCTACCAATAGCAAAGTTGCACATGTATTACTACTATGCTATGTACAGACAGAGTCGGCTTCAGATTGCAGTAGGCCCCTGGGCGACAGAGCCTCAGTGAACTCATGTGGCATAATTAATCACCCCCATGGATTCCTTATGTGCAGACTATGTGGGCCCCCCAGCAGCTCCGTGCCCCGGCATTCGCCCAGGTATGCCCAGTGTTGGCGCCGGCCAACAAAATAAATGTGGACGGTTGTACTATAAGCATAATTTATGGTGGTCCTATGTAGTAGATTCTTCCTTTCTATAGACATTGTTGGCTGGTTCGTTGCAGAATCGGACAGCCACGCCCACAAAGCTTTTTCATTGCACTCCTCTGACCTGTCTATTAGCGAAGTCATATCAAGAGTTAACAGACTTGCTATTCATGAAATAATGCAGGAGAAGTTGAAGTTTTCCAACCTTGGCTATCTTCCTCCCACTCCTATAAACTACATTATTATGGATCTGTTTGAATGCACTTCCCTTTCTCTTATGTGATGTATATGTCCATCTGTGGTGTTAGTTGGTGTCCCCCCTGATTCATACTCATTTTCATATTGGTTTACTATAGATACATAGAAGAATATTGTGATTTTACTTCTTTACATTTGTGTACTGGAAGCATCTACTCAGCCCCCATGTGTGAGAGTGAATATACATCATACAGACACATACATATCCATTCCACGCAACATATACATACACATTACACACAACATATACATACACATTACACACAACACATACATACACATTCCACACACCACATACATATCCATTCCACACAACACATGCATAAACATTCCACACAACATATACATACACATTCCACACAACATATACATACACATTCCACACAACACATACATACACATTCCACACAACACATGTATACACATTCCACACAACATATACATACACATTACACACAACACACACATACACATTACACACAACATATACATACACATTCTCCACAACACATATATACACATTCCACACATACACATTACACACAACATATACATACACATTCCACACAACATATACATACACATTACACACAACACATGCATAAACATTCCACACAACATATACATACACATTCCACACAACACATGTATACACATTCCACACAACATATACATACACATTCCACACAACACATGTATACACATTCCACACAAAATATACATACACATTCCACACAACACACACATACACATTACACACAACACATGTATACACATTACACACAACATATACATACACATTCCACACAACACATGTATACACATTCCACACAACATATACATACACATTCCACACAACACACACATACACATTACACACACCACATACATACACATTACACACAACACATACATACACATTACACACATGGCTGGTGTACCTGCAGGTAAAGTGCAAGGACAAGTGTGAGAGTTTCTTTGGGCGCCACCATCACCACCTCTATCCATCCCCTGGGAGACAGCCCTAGTCGGGATGGGTTAAACATCACGCTGACCCACAATACATATCTACAAGGGCCCAAGTCAGCAATCACAAACAGTTTCCCCTACAGTTTCCCCCCCTTTTGAGCACTTTGTGTGGTGCTTCTGGTCCCCCTTTCAGTAGAGAACCTCAGCCTGGGGGAAGGGACACAACACATGTAGCTTAAAGAGGAGTCTACCAGCAGCCAGACAGCTTTAAGTATTGTCCCTGGAGATCTGTGTGAGTTGTTAGTAGCAGCAGGACTGTGAAACATGCTCTTATTTTTATTTGCTCTGAGCCCTGCAAAATTAGCTCTCCTGCAGTAAAAGCTGTAGCAGGCTTCTGTTTAGATACTTCAACAGTCACTCAAATCAAAGGGGAGGGGCTGTGGAGTAGCTCCATGCAGAGACCTAAGAGCACAGCAGTGTGAGGACACGCCCCAAAACACTCTATAGTACAAAAACCTAAATCATTTTTAAACAAATCTGCATAGTCAAAACTGTTAGTAGATTCCCTTTAAGACTAGAGACTGATTTATCTTGGGAATGATACAGACCAGCCAATCAGACTCGTGTACGTTTTTTACCTCTTACTTACAGCATCACCTGTTCCTCTAATGTTTTTAACAATCCGATTCTGTGTCGAAGTACTTACAAAGTCCATAAAGGAGGCAAATTGACTCCAGATGCTACAGAATGGGCGTATGAGAGAAATAAGCAGGAGGCTTAAATAACGTTAAAATCTACACGTCTCCTCGCCGCCTCTTCAACACAATGTGCAGGCGGAATTGGAGAATCTATAAAACGATCCGGCTCCCGATTAACCTTTTTTTTTTTCCTTCCAAAACTAAAATTAAGGGGATTGAATGGAGGCGTTAATGATGCGGAGACGAGCCCCATCTACGGAAGCTTTGCCGAGCTCCTACGGAGAGGAATGTGATCTCCCCCCCCCCCCCCCGTCCACCGCTGAGAGGGCCCAATTGTCTCATTCACCTCCCAGTCTCTGGTTACTGTGGAGAAGCCAATTAGACTGGATATCCGCTGCCTGGGATTCTCCCTAATTAAATGCAAATAATCTTTAATTTTAAAGATGCTAACGTCTCGTCAGAAAAGGGTTAAGTTACGCCTTCCACATAAAGTTTGTTTAGGCCGATTGAAATTAAAAATGTGTCATTGGCAATTTATGTCCTCAATTGTTTCATATTTGAGAAGTGACTCAATTTAGTTTTTTCAGGGAAAGCTGGATGTATGACACCGCCTGTCAATCTGCCGCTCTTTACAACATAGGCGAAGCAAAAAATTACCGTACATTAAAGGGGTTAATTAAAGTGGTTGTAAGAAGCTGATCAGTGGGGGTCCAACTGTTGGGCTCCACCGGTCATGAGAACGAGGGTCTCAGCAATCTGAAGAATGGAGGACCCGCTCCAAGTAAGGAGTGGATCGGCTGGTCTAACATACACCCTGCTGCTCTATTCGGAAATTGCTGGAGATATTGGAGCATCCTCAGCCGTTTCTAACAACCCCACACTATTGAATGGGGCGGCAGGACGCACGTTGCAGTTCCATCAATTAGTAGGTAATTAGTGAGTTTGTTCTTGTAATTGGTAGGGGTTCACTCCCCCACCGCTCAGCATAGTATCCCCTATCCTGTCTGTATGAGACTCAAGGACTGTCATTCTGCTTGATCTGTAACAGTGTGCCGCAGGCACACTGTTACAGGTCAGTAAGCAGTTAATAATATACTGCAGTACCGTAGTTCTCCAACCAAACTTCTGATCAAAGTTCGTCCGAATTTGGCGAACCCAGACCTGTACAAATGCACTTATTTATTGTACATGAAATGTTATGGGGGTTAATTAAAGGGGTTGTACCAAATTGTAACAAGCAACAAGCTGATCAATAGGGGCCATACTGTTGGGCTCTAACGCTCACAAGAACGGGGGTACCAGCAATCTGGAAAATGGGGGTCCTGCACCATTTAATCATCAGGTTGAGCACACATCCTACTGCTCCATTTGGAAATTAACGAAGATACCGAAGCATTGAGCTAAGAAATTTCCAACAATCCCCCACTATTGAATGAAGCGGCTGGAGCTGCAACTCCATCAATTACTGAGCAATTCACTGGGTGGCCATTTTTGTAATTAGTGGGGGTCTAAGCACACCTCCCACCGATTTTCCCTATACTGTTTATGGGAACTAACTTAAAATTTGGCACAACCTCTTTAATTGTGCAATTACACCTGGCACTGCCTGTTTCTGAATGTTGGTGCTGTGCTCTTATTTTAGATGACGAAGAAACAACTACCATAAAAGTGGTTAGGAGTTACGGGATCAACTTAGTAGAGTAAAGTAGAGTAGAGCGGGAGTGCAATAGTGTAGGCGGTTTGGGCAGTAGCCCAGGGCCCAAGTCTTCTAGAGGGCCTATGGCCAAACCAGACACCAAATTTTATAATGAGATGGACCTTCACCCATGAAATCCTTGTACATCTGTTACTTCCCTCAATACACATGTACATACAAGCCATTTCAGGACATTTGAAGTTCCTCCAAAGGTCCTGAAACCGTAGATTGAAAGCAGGTAGAAAGGGAACACTATCCATTCTCCAAGTGAATTCCAGACCGACCATAAACTGATCACATGCTTCATCACTGTAAGGTCTTTGAACCATTGGGACAGAGCCAGGGGATGTGAATAAAAGTTTTCTGGAGTTCTGAGCTAGGTTTGAAAATATATGTATATATGTATGTGTGTGAGTGGATGGATGGATGTAGTAGACCTATGTATGTAAATGGATTAATAAAACATAGTTTTGCATGTGTATGGATGGATGTAGCAGAGCTGTGTGTGAGTGAATGGGAGGATGTAGCAGGGCTGTGTGTGAGTTAATGGATAAATGTAGTAGAGCTGTGTGTGAGTGAATAGGGGTATGTAGCATAGCTGTGTGTGAGTTAATGGATGAATGTAGAAGGGTTGTGTATGAGTTAATGGATGGATGACAGCATGATTTAGCAGAGCTGTTTGTGATTGAATGGATGGGTGTAGCAGAGCTGTGCGTGAGTGAATGGGAGGATGTAGTAAAACAATGTTTATGAATGGATGGATTTAGCAGAGCTGTTTGTGTAAGTGAATGGATGGATGTAGCAGAGCTGTGTGTTTGAATGGATTAATGTAGCAGAGGTGTGTGTGTATGGATGTAGCTTAGCTATGTGTGTGTGTATGTATGTGCAGCAATGCTGTGCCTATGTGTGACCACCAGGGAATTTTAAATCGGTGTCAAATATTTTTTCCCTCTGGGGCTGAATCTGGGTTACACCCTATAGTAAGGAACATCTTATAAATGCGGTATCTATGTATCTATACAAATACTTTTTGGGATTTTTACTTTCAGTCTGTCTATTTACTATCTCTCTCTCTACATACATCTCTACATTTTTGTTCTCTGTCTTTCTCTTTCATATCTTATGTTAATATGTTTTGTGCACTCGATCTATCTAGATATTGTACGGGCGCTTAGTGGAATTGTTCTTCCTAGAATAAACAAGCGCCATCTTCCTACATCATCATTAGGGAGGCAGAGCCGGATGATGTCTACTATTAAGTGAACTATAGCAAATAGAAGAATCATTATCATTTGCCTTTGGACGTCTCGGAGTAAAGTTCTGCATTAAGCAGTGTCTACGACCCATCTCCATTATGAGTTACTTGCCTCCAGTCCGTCTCTCTACCATTTTGTCAAGCACTGAGTAAGAGCACATTATGGCGACGCAGCCCCAGGACCCTCTTAAAAGCTTTTCAATGTGATAAACTGTCTGCTTAGGTTTATTTATTTCTTTTTCGGGATAATTTTGCCTATTTTCAAATTTATCTAAAGGCGATGAAAGCTGGCGAGAATCTGCATCAGATAAAAGCGTAGAGCCGAGCCTTTCTTCCTTCGTGTGATGTAAATGAGTATATCCCATATTATCATACCGGGTCTGGTCCGAGAAAAAGACGTGCTGATTTTTTAATAAAGTTATTGAAGGATGAAAAATTCTTCAATTTATAAGTGATATATCATTGAGATGACAGAAATTAAAGAGAAATACTATACAAAAAGTTCAATATAGACGATGAACGATAATACTACCGTTCACCGGAGTATGCTAGCCCCGCCTCCCGACATATCCGGTGCCACATTTTATTTCTACGCCAAGTCCTACGTGTTCTCACTTGTGAAAAGTCGCCGGCTGCAGGGAGTTTAATGGTGCTGGGACAGGAACGTCCTACGCTACCCCACTCCACCGCTAACTGCGCCCCCTTCACGCCCCCGTGGATAGGGAATAACAGACCTCCACAGGATAGGGAATAACAATCTGGTGGGTGGGGTGGTCAAGACAATGGACTGCTTCATTCATTGTCAATTCCCTGCGCTAACATAATATTGAATGAAGCCATAAGATGCACGATCAGCCAGATAACTACCGTATTTTCCGGGCCATTAGGCGCACCAGTCCTAGACGCCTTATATATGGAATAATTCCATATATAAGGCGCATCGGACTATGAGGCGCAGGGTGGCCGGGGGCGTGGCGGAGGTCCTGGGGCGTGGCAGAGCGGAGACAGACCGGAGTGGAGACCGACCAGAGAGGTGAGCGGGGAAGGGGGTCCCTTCAGGTGGAGGATGGCAGCGGACCCTACTTACATAGGTCCCTGCTACCGGAGACAGCAAATCTCCAGTGGGAACTGCAGACCGACGCGGCAGAAGTTGGTTCGCTCTATGGCGCCTGTTGGTCTGCAGTTCCCGCTGGAGATCTGCTGTCTCCGGTCTCCGGTAGCGGGGACCTATGTAAGTAGGGTCCGTTGCCCTCCTCCATACATAGGGCGCACCGGACTATAAGGCGCACTTTTCTAAGGAAATCCTAGTCTTTTATGTGTGCCTTATAGTCCGGAAAATATGGTACCCCCCCTTTACTAAAAATTGGAGCTCTATTCTATGGATTACTAGGAGTCTGTTCCATTTCCGTGATCAAAAGTGGTCACAGTGGTCAAACCCTCAGCGATCATATTGTTAGCCCCTATCCACAAGATATGGGATAAGAATCAAAGTTTATAGAACCCTTTTAATAATTACTCTTCTGACACGGGTAAGACCGAAATCTTTTCAACATCTGCCATGTAAAACTGTAAAACACATACTAATCTTCCTCTTGCTCTCAGTGACTTCTCACTCTGCAATTTCCACTACTGTACTCCGCTCACTCTTTTTTTCAATCTATGGTAAAGAGGACTCTTCACCAATCCTTTAATAGGTGTCTCTCCATCTATTCCAGCACAGTCGGAATTTTTGCTCTGGCCACTAACGTTCCTTATCATTCTTATTAGTTAAAGGACATCTATCATCAGATTTAAGGGTAGACCGTCCTCACTGGCATTCTTGTTACCTTTGGGGGGGTCCATGCACCTCTTTTCTTCTTTTCTTTAACCTCCGTTTTAGTGAGAAATTTACTTTATAAGCAGATTTTGTTCTTGTGTTCTTGCGCATGTGTGATACTTACGGAGAGCTGGTGACATCACCGGCGGGGCGAGTGGGGTGCATATTGAGTGACGAGGGCAAGCATATTTTAGAATATGTCGGAGCCAAGAGGAGCACCAGTGACGTCGGCTAAAGTGCCTCTAGCTCATTTACATACATTTATAAAGTATAATCTCACTAAAACAAAGGTTAAAGAAAATAAAAGGAGGTTCACGGACCCCCCAAATGTAACTAATATGTCAGTGAGCACAGACTACTATCAGTAAATCTTTAAGGACCACCTATCTGAAAGCTGAGAGTCTATTTATATTATCTGGCCCAAAAACTAAAAGAAACTATTGTTCTTCAGAAGTAGGGGCTTAAAGGGAACCTGTCAGCAGAAATTGACTTAATAATTCACTGTCAGTTTGTTGTTTAGCATCTTAAAGGACACCTGTCATCAGGTCTCTGCCACTAGTCCTGTCACCTCTACCTGTTGGAGCAGCTCACAAGGATCCCATCCCAGCCTTTATCTAGTTATTTCATACATTATTCATTGTAAAATCTTTATTATGTAAATGAGGCTGGTCACATGGTCAGAGGCAGTGATGTCACCCCTGTTACCCCTCCCCTCTCCTTCCCCTGCTCATGTCTGTGTGTAATGTATAGTAAAGCATGGCTAGTGTGAGTGCTGCATCTGCTGACATGCTGCATCCTCCTAATATACAGGTGAGAGACACAGACATCAGCTACACAGGTACCTGACATGTTCTGCTGTAACATGGCTGCTGCCTGGAGCTGCTGTATCTCTCCTATACACACACACACACATGCACACACAGGCTGCAGGGGGCGGGGCCACCAGCACCAGGAAGCACATCATTATACAGCCTCACATCATTATACAGGCTGTCAGTCAAGCACTGGGGGTGTGGCTGTACCTCCCACTCATGAATAGAGTGGACAGCTTGAATATGCTAATGCTTGGGGGGCGTGGCCTGATGCCGGACTGAGGAGACGTGCGCCGCGGAGCTCCCGGGACCCGACACCCAATCTCCCTCCTAAGGCAGCCATCCCTCACCTATACTTGTCCCCTTCAGCTCCGGGGTGCCCCACAAGCTTGCCGCTGTCCTCCGGTCCCGATTTGGAGGCGGCTACGGACTCCGCGCCGCTCCTCCGTACCTCGCCGCGGCCGACCACGTGACCCGCGCGGCGGTCCGCTCTTAGCCGCCCGGTGCTGCTGCACCGACCGCCGGGGAGATTCTCCTGCCTCTGGCTGCCTGGACGCCGCTCCCACCGCCGAGGGCACTGTGGCAGCGCTCCAGCCAGCCCTTCACCCTGCCGGAGGCGCCATCCTGCGGACTCCCCTGCGCTGCCTGAGGCCTAGGCGCGCAGGGTTAACCCTGACACTGCTGGACTGATCCAGGACCAGGTAGGGAAGAAATTCCCCTGTTGCTGCCCACCTCTGCCCTGGGGACCCCAAGCTATACAGCCCAGCACTGAGTCCTCCATACTCCCAGTGATCCCCTGCTCTGGGTTCTGTTTTATATTAACCCTTGCAGTGCCGCTGCAATACTCCACGTGGGTTTGGACTGTATCTCTGCTAACTACTGGACACTAGGCTCCTTGATTGTTTATCACTGGCCCCCCCTGCCCAGACGCCATGGGTAACCGGAGGAGGACGGCTAAAATGCTCAAAGCAGCGTCCGGGGTGTCTGCGCCTCCATCGGATGATGAATCCGTCCATGAAGATCCTCCATTCCAGTCCCTGGAACCCCTGGACGCGCAGGATTGCTCCACATCCCAAGCCGTTCTTGCACAGATACAGTCGAACGCTGCCAAAAAGTTAGGGAGATTCTCCTGCACACAACCCTGCTCTCCTCAGGGGTCCCCAAACTCCTCTCCCTCCCTCTTTGAAGGCTCCCAGAGCCCGCCGCAGCTTGTAAGCTATGAAGAGGGTGCTGATCCGTCTGACGCGGCTACGGAGTTGGATCGGAAATTTGCAGAGGTGCTGGCGGCCATTAATGGGTGCCAATCCAAACTGGTCACTAAGGTGGATGAGTTGCGACAGGACTTTGTTCTCTTAAGACATGATGTCCACAAAGCTAAAGAGCGAATTACTGAAACTGAACGCAGAATATCTGAGGTGGAGGACGTCCAGAGGCCTATGCCGACACAGATCAGAGAGCTTCAGCGCCAAATGTCTGCATCCATCGACAGAGCTGATGACCTCGAAAACCGCCTGCGACGGAACAACGTCAGAGTGGTCGGCCTCCCAGAAAAAGTGGAGGGGTCTGACCCTGTATCCTTTTTTGAAAATTGGCTCAAAAATATGCTTCCTGCAGATACCTTCTCCCCGTTCTTCACAGTAGAAAGGGCCCATCGTGTGCCATCCCGCCCTGGCCCCCCGGGGGGCAATCCAAGACCCTTCCTGGCCCGGCTGCTGCACTTTAGGGACAGGGACTCTATCCTCAGGGCTGTCCGTACCAAGGGAGAAATTCTCTATGCCAACAGCAGGGTGTCCTTCTACCCTGATTTCTCTGCATCCGTCAGGAAACAGCGAGCACAATTCACCGAGGTCCGTGCCCGTCTCCGTGACAAGGGGTATAAATACTCCATGATGTACCCTGCCAAGCTCCGAATTGTGGATGGTCAGAAGACTAGATTCTTCACTTGCCCGACCGAAGCACTTCACTGGGCTGATGCAGCTCCACGGGCTCCAGCTGCAAGGCCCGCACCTCCTGAGTGACTGGACTCACATATCCTTTTATCTGATATGCAATGACAATGCTGGACTTAGTCCTGAATAGTTATCCAGGGGTCCCAAATCACTGTTACAGTTTTCTAATATTTGCTTATACTTTACGTGCCTCACAAATGTACCCTGTGATTGATTTGCGCTTTCTTCTTGGTCATCTTGACCAGTGCGCCATTTATGGCACTCCATTCTCTTCCTCCCTCCCCCCCCTCCCCCCCCTCCCCCCCCTCCCCGCCTCCCCCTACCATTACCTCCTTGCGTCTTCCTTCTTTCCCCCCCCCCCCTCCCCTATTTCCTCTTGGTTCTCTCTAAATATGGCTGCCTAATAACCTCCTGATCATCTATTCATTAAGGGTTGAAGGTCCCGGGACAAATGGTGTAGGTTTGTCTTGAGTTAGGGACCACTGTTCTAATATTTGACTGTTATTGGGTCTAGGTCTACACTACTGCTGTTAGGGTGTTAGACAGGGGGTTTGTACTATTGGGATTGTTAGTTCAGTTCTGTTATATTTGTTATGCTCACTGTTGTCTGTCTGTCTGTGTCTCTGTGGTATGAAAGGATGAATGCTTGGTTGCTCACGTCTCCTTCCCCACACCCCTTTCCCTTCCGCTAATATGTCTTCACTTAAGGTAATGAGCTGGAACGTGAGGGGACTTAACTCCAAATTCAAGAGGGCTCTGATGTTAGATGTCATTAAGCGTCAGGCCCCTCACATTGTATGTATCCAAGAGACACACCTTACGGGTCAGAAGGTCCTCTCCCTGAAGCGGGCCTGGGTGGCTAGAGGTTACCATTCCTCCTACTCTGTATACGCTAGGGGAGTGTCCATACTCATATCCAAAGCGCTTCCCATAGAGGTCTTACAGGTAGCACCGGATCACTTTGGCCGTTATGTGATCATACATTGTGCCTTGTGGGGCTTTACCTTTACTATTGCGTCTATTTATGTCCCCCCTCCCTTTGATCCAGCTGTATTGCACCTAATATCCAGTAAGCTGGCTGCTATGCCTCCAAGTCCGATACTCTGTATTGGTGACTTCAATGCAGTCCCTAATCCCTCCTTGGATCGTACAAGTGGTCTTGACACAGGCTCGGCCCGTCTGAATGAGTGGCTCACTTCTCTAGACCTCGCCGATGTTTGGCGTAGTAAACACCCTCAAGAGAGAGAATACTCATTTTATTCCTCTGTGCACAAGAGCTTCTCTCGGATTGACCTGGCCTTTGTCTCCCCTGATATGATGCAGCACGTTGACCAGGTATCCTATTGCCCGCGCAGTGCGTCAGACCACTCCGCCTTGCTCATCAATTTCCTTATAGGCCCCCCCAGTGACTCCCGCTTATGGCGCCTGCACCCGGCTTGGCTCCTATCCCCAGCGGTCCAGAGTACTGTTAGGGCAGCGCACAGCGAGTTCTGGGATGTACACTCAACCCATCCTGATCCTCTTCTAGTCTGGGACTCGTACAAGTCCTCGGTGCGGGGGGCATTCATGTCGGGGGTAGCTGGCCATAGGAAGTCCTTAAATGCCCAGGAGGAAAGGCTGACGGCTGTACTGGTGACTGCAGAAAAGGATTATCTAGAGAAACCTACTCCGGGGAATAAAAAGACTTGGGCTCAGGCGCAGAGGAACCATCTAGCTGTAGTGAAGGAGCGCACCAGTAAGCGCCTGCTAGCCAGGGAAGCGTCCATCTTTGAATTTGGAGATAAAAACGGGAAGCTGCTTGCGTATTTATCGCGGGCTGAACGCCCCTGTGCTTCCGTTCCCTCTATTATTGATGGTAACGGAGCATTGATCACAGAACCCCGGGCCATTAACATGGTATTTCATGAATACTATTCATCTCTTTACAGCTCCAGATTGTCCGCCTCTTCCGTCGAGATCTCCGGATTCCTTGACAGTCTTCCACTTTGGAGGCTCACACAGGCACAGTCATCGGAGCTTGATGCTCCGCTCTCGGCAGAGGAGGTGGAACTGGCCATCCAATCGTTGCCCCCCGGTAAGACACCTGGACTTGATGGGCTGGGAGGTGAGTGGTATAGGGATAACTGTGAGACTCTGGTCCCCCTTCTCCTCAGCCTGTACTCCGATGCGCTTGATAGCGGTTCCCTCCCCGACTCCATGCGAGAGGCCCTTATTGTAGTTCTTCCTAAGCCTGGCAAGGATCCCCTACTTCCCGACTCATACCGCCCAATTTCCCTCCTAAACTCAGATGTTAAAATACTAGCAAAAATTCTGGCAACAAGGCTTAACAAAGTAATACTATCATTGGTTCACCCGGACCAGACAGGCTTTATGCCTGGGAGGGGAACTGACATAAATATACAAAGACTACACCTGAACATTGCAGAGGCAGAGCGGTCTCCAGACCCTGGGTTTATATTATCCTTAGACAATTGTAAGGCATTTGATTCTGTGGAGTGGCCCTATTTGTGGACCCTTTTGCCTAGAATGGGTTTTGGCCCTCGATTTACAGCATTGGTTAAGCTACTGTATAACGACCCCAAGGCTAGGGTGCGGACTAATCTTAACATCTCACCTACTCTCCCTATGGCTAGGGGCACTAGACAGGGTTGCCCACTATCTCCCCTCCTCTTCGCACTCGCCATCGAGCCCCTTGCTGTGGCGATCCGCCACTCTGAGGGCATTAAGGGCATAACTAGAGGTACTATTATTGAAAAGGTATCTCTCTATGCTGATGATACACTTGTATACCTTGGAGACGTGGGCCCCTCTCTGGAATCCCTTCTGTCCCTGATAGAACGATATGGGGGGTTCTCAGGCCTTCGGGTTAACTGGGACAAATCGGCCCTCTTTCCTTTATCTGATGTAGGGGTACACTCCCTCCCCGTCCCAGTCCGGGTGGTGTCCACCTTTAAATATCTGGGAGTCCAGGTGTCACGCAAGGTCCAGGCATTTACGGAGTTAAACATTACACCCCTGATAGCTGCAACGGAATCGCGCCTAAAAGCCTGGTCCACTCTCCCCTTGTCTTTGTACGGGCGTATTAATATATTTAAAATGATTTTTCTTCCAAAATTTCTATATCTTTTCCATGCCTGCCCTATACTACTTCCTAAGAGTCTGTTTAAACGCTTGGACGGCATTCTCAGGTCCTTCTACTGGCAGAGTAGTGCCCCGCGATTCAGTCTAGCGCTGCTACAGGCTCCCAAGTCTAGGGGTGGACTGGCTGCCCCGGATCTGTATCTTTATCACCTGGCTTCCCAGCTAGTATATGCCCAGTGGTGGATAGATATAGACATGGGTAATGCAGCTACTGCACTGGCTGGTGCCCTGGTAGGTTCCTACGAGGCCCTTACAAACCTGCTGTACAGGTATAAGTCCCCATCTGATACCCCACTTCCCCTACGTACGGTAGCGGTGTGCTGGCGTAGGGCACAATCCCTGGTAGAACCGAGCTGCTCTCCCCCTCTCTCGCCTAGGACTCCATTGTGGCTCAATCCGTGGCTCTCTCACTTCCTCTCCCTCCCAGGCTGGACAATGTGGGGGGCGGCGGGGGTGAAATTTGTAGGTCAGCTCTTATCCCCGGAAGCAGAATTACTCAGCTTCAACGAGATAAGGGAGAGACATACGGTACCCAATACGGCCAGCTTCCATTACACGCAACTGCGACACGCATTCAAAGCCCAATTCGGCTCCTTCAGCCTGACAGTGAAATTCTCCAAACTAGAGACTCTGATGAGTACCCCGGACCTCCCTAAGCCACTCACTCAGTGCTATGCTCTTCTACAAGAGCAAAAGTCCAGACCGTTTGATAGAGCCTGTGAACGCTGGAGACAGGATATCCCTGACCTGTCGGATGATGACTGGAGGGAGGTTGAACTGTCCTACTTCACATCTGTAGTGAGTGCGAGGGACTTCCTGATCCAATCTAAACTCCTCCATCGAGTATATTTCACCCCTGCTAGACTATTCCGCATGGGAGCAATGCCTAATGATCTTTGCTTTCGCTGTCAGGCTGAAGTCGGATCCTTCCTGCACTGTGTCTGGTCCTGCCCTAGGGTTCTTGTCTTCTGGTCCGAAGTGTTAGAGTTCCTTAATCTACACTTTGATTTCCCACGATTACTGTCTCCCTCTGTGTGTCTCCTCGGCATCATAAACGAAGTTGTCAATGGCCACTATGACAAAATTTTCTTTAGGTTTGTCCTATACTACGCCCGAAAAGTGGTGGTGATGACCTGGAAAGACCAGGAGCCCCCTCCATTAAAAAGATGGATACTGCTCATTAATAGTGTCATTCCCCACTACCGGTCCCTGTATACCAACAGGAAGTGTCCCCAGAAGTTTGATCGCATCTGGTCCAGATGGTGCGCGACTCCCCATACAGCCTTATAATCACATGTGATATATACTCCTCTCCATGATGGAGACTGAGCGTGCTGGTGCGTGTGTGTGTGTGACTGATTGTCTATGTGTCAATAGTTATTTGTGTTGTATCAAGATGTCTGGCTGCAGTATCTGCTGTTATCTACTGTGTAATATCCCTCAGGTAGTATTGAAACGCAGTAAGAACCTGACTGTTACCATGGCTGTTGTATAATAATCCTGTATTGGGGGGAAGGAAATATGTGACAGACAATCTTGTTTTCTGGTTTTGTTTATTATGTTTGTATAAAAATTCAAAAAACTGCAAAAATAAATACTTTTAAAAAAAGAATATGCTAATGCTTCATTGGACATTTCACAGGTCATTTGCATACAGCTTTAGGACCTCATTGCTTAGGTTTACAGGCATGTAGAGGGACAATGAAGGGATAGAGGCAATGCTCTCTAATGGCAGTTTATGAAAATATATTTAGTTTAGGGGGGTTATTTTGCATGACAGGTTCTCTTTAATACCTTCTATTCATGGTTTAGTGTGGTGGAATCATCCAGAAAATCTTCTTTGAAATGAGAATTGTATAAAGTTACGGAAGCTGAGAATTTAGCACTGAAGTCAAGCTCTCCCTACCTCAAAATGACCCCTTCTATGGAACTGACGGCCCTGCATCTCAAAACGTCTGATTCAGCAGAGGGGGCATTTTGAGGTGGGAAGAGCTTGACTTCAGTTCTAAACTCTCATGTCACTTCAAAGTTGATTTTCTAGATGATGCCACCACACTGGACCACAAAAAATACTATCCAGAAGGTGTTAAGATGCTAGAAAACATACTTGTAGTGGTTTAATAGGTCAATATCTGCTTACAGGTTCCCCTTAAAGAGAACTTTTAAAGAGAGAATTGTGTATGCACCGGACCTACAGCACACGGTTTATACCACCTCAGCACGAAGGGAGATAAAACGGGGCGATTTTGTGGGTGGTTTAGTGTGCCAAAAATTCTCAAAAATTCACATTAAAACAGAAGAGCAGTAAAAATAGCATAGACTTTGACCTACATATGGTTTTGTGGACCATATATGTTCTGTACTAAAATGTTACATTTTGCAATATTTTAATGGTTTGGAAGATTTGAAAAACATGATGGAAAGATGGATGCCACAAAAACAAGAGTATATCTCTTAAAAAGCTAAACAGAGTCTTTCACATATCTGTAACCCCCGATTAACTCGTGGGAAAGCAATAAAGCAGAATACGTGTAGTTAAAAAAACACAAAGAAGCAATCTACGAAGGGATCTGGAAAGAGAATACAGATTGCTGACGGTAAGGAACGCGGTGATTACAGGGAGGCTTGACACAGTCACCTTTATTACCTGGGGTCCTTAAGGGACTGGAAGGGGTAATGGATTGTGTCCAAAGACCTCCATTACCAAAGCTTATAAATACCGGATTGGCAGGTCATAGGTCTTGTGCTAAACCCCTTAGCTATTAGGACAAGGAGACGTGTTTACGAAACACCCTATTTCTTCCTCTGTAAAATCCCTATGTTTAGCTGGAACACACGATTATATTCTAAAGAAAAGTCTAAACAACAAGGTCATAGTAACACCGCGGCAGCGCACCGGTGAGCCGTTCTGGGGACAATGGCTCATTTTATCTCTAAATACGGGTGACTGGCCCTGGTTTCACAGGCGAGTGAGGCGAGGGAGATTCTTATTTTCTGTCTTTTTTTCCTTACTAGTTCATTTTAGAAGAATAGTGTAACGGGTAGGCTATGAAACTACCTTTGGGCCCTTGTCTAGTGGGGGTCCAAATATGGACAACTTGTCTAGCGGGGGTCGAAACATGGGCAAATTGTCTAGTGGAGGTCCAAACATGGGCAACTTGTCTAGTGGGGGTCCAAACATTGGAAATTTGTCTAGTGAGGGTCCAAACATAGTCAACTTGTCTAGCGGGGGTCCAAACATAGTCAACTAGTCTAACGGGGGTCCAAACATAGTCAACTAGTCTAGTGGGGGTCCAAACAGTCAACTAGTCTAATAGGGGGTCCAAACATGGGCAACTTGTCTAGTGGGGGTACAAACATTGGAAATTTGTCTAGTGGTGGGTCCAAACATGGTCAACTTGTCTAGCAGGGGTCCAAACATAGTCAACTAGTCTAGTGGGGGTCCAAACATGGTCAACTTGTCTAGTGGGGGTCCAAACATGGGCAACTTGTCTAGTGGGGTTCCAAACATTGAATATGTGTCTAGTCGGGATCCAACCATGGGCAACTTGTCTAGTGGGGTTCCAAACATGGTCAACTTGTCTAGTGGGGGGTCCAAACATGGGCAACTTGTCTAGTGGGGGTCCAAACATAGTCAACTTGTATAGCGGGGGTCCAAACATGGGCAATTTGTTTAGTGGGGGTCCAAACATGGTCAACTTGTCTGGTAGAAGTTCAAACATGGTCAACAGTGGTGAATGAGATAATGGTAATGAATAAGGAACGAGGCCCCTCTGATGGACATTATTACAGAAAATGCTCAGGATTGGAGTGGGGGGGGGGGTGTTACATCTGTGGTCAGGTAAAGGATATATTGAGGTAGTCAAATTTCAGTTCCAGTTCCAGTTGATCCGGCACTCAAAGAAAATATTAAAAACATTTTCAAATTTATTTTAACACTGTTAAAAAGGCAAAAACATACATGATTCATAAGCGGACTCACGCGTTTAAAACCTAACCATTTAGTTTTTACTCATGGTCTGCCCATCCTGAAGCTCACACTCAGGTAAGGCAGGTAATATTCCTTTAAATGGACTATTTAGGTATAAAAACTGTTTAAAAAAATCCTATAAATATATCCTAAAAATAATGATAAGTGGTAAAGAATTTGCTGGAAGTGTTCCTAATCCTATCTGTGGCACGGTAGCGCTGCGTACCCATTGAAGGACATTCCTCCCTTTAGAGCACTTTCTCTTTCATGTATTCTTTAGAAAACAGAGGCAGAATAATTTGTTTACGGAGATTAATGGGAATGAACAATAATTAGCAGATAGCGCTCACATTACTGCGGGAAATAACAAAGGAGCACGAAAACTAAAACATTTTCACTGAAAGTGAACATTACAATAGGTGAGAAAACTTTCACACAAAAGCAATTACGACGTGAAACGCGTTTATCTGCTATTACTATGGAAATGGGGACTAAACTAAACTAAAATTAGTTTACACTTTTCTGTGTCCTACTAAAGTACTATTAGGACCACCAATTATACTACTTACGCAGACCCCCACCACTTTCTATCACCGACAGGTGTAACTTTTTCAGTGATTTTTCCTATGGTTGCTTGGGTGATTATTTGGCTTGCCTATCATGCAATAATTAGCCTTAGGTGCCCTTGACCCTCTCATTGGTTGTCCTTGACTACATATGGTCAGTATCCAAGATCATCACGTCAGTCCATGTAGATGAGTTAATGGGAAACACAATGCCGTACTCTGTGTAGATCCCAGTGGTCAGAGGCAACATATCCGGTATATAGTGGATAACTGGGCAAGATCTGTTTATTGAAGGCCTATCAAATTCAGGCTGACCCCTATCGGACAATATCGAGGATACTACTTTGAAAATATCTATGACCTATGTCCATGTCCTATAGGGCCTATAGGACATGGACATAGATATTTTCAAAGTATAGGCAAAACAATAAGGCATTGAAAAGCTGGTCATCACATGCGACATATATTTGCCAATGTCCAACCATAGAAGATGTAAGAATGGACACATCTGATGGAAAGCCACAAGCTTGGGTTGCGCAAATAGGTACGGAGAGGTACAGATGTATCTATGGGTTATAAAGGGATGGGATTCATCATGTATAGAAATGAGCGAATCATCAAAGATTCCATTAGTAGAAGCTTCAATGAATTTTTCAAAAGATCTGATGAATCTAATGTGGCCCCAATTGTCCGTAAATTTGGTATATAACCCTGAAATACAGATTTTTTTTTTAATTTTTCTTGTTTTGACAATTTATGACACTTTCATTTTCAGATTTCATTAAAACTATAGTTAGGGAAACCTAACAAAACTGGTGCTAACGGAAGCCACTAAGGGCGTTTTCACATTGGTGTTGGTGCTCAGTTTCAGTTGGGCATCCGTTTCAGTTGGGCATTTTGTCTCCCTTGTGTCTCTGTTTTTCTTCTGTTTTGTCTCCGTGCCCGCAAAAAACCCCCAAAGGTTTAAAATTGCTAAAAAAACACCACACCTGGTGTTCACCTCATCAGTTTCATCAGTTTTTTTGCAAACCTATAGACATCTATTTCCTTCCGTGATGCACAACAGTGAAAAAAATAGGACGTTTCATAATTTTTTCCATGGACAATGGATCAGCGAAAATACAAGCCAATGGGAAGAGACCCCTAGAAATCAATGGCTTTGGGAAGCATTTGTGGTAATCACTGACATGAAAATCAACGCGAATGAGAAAGAGCTAAAAGTCCACAGAATTCAATGGACATTTTAACTGATCTATTAGACTTGTTATTGTTGCATTTTACAAATTCTGTATAAAATATTTGGATTCAATTCGGTGGCTGAAATTTGCCAGATTGGTACCGAATCTACAAATGATATTGCTTTTTTTTACATTTTTTATTTCTTTCCAGAGGTGAGTAAATCCATTCACTTGAAAAAAAACTTGAAAAAAAACCGGAAAGAAATGTAAAAAAAGCAATATCAATAATATATCTAATAACAGTGAATAATATGCACACACAAAATAAAGCGCTAAAATAGTAGAAAAAACCTTCTTAAAAAAAAAAATTGCCCACGTAAATGTTTATTTTTCTCCAGGAGCAAACCTCCAAAAAAGATCCGCTAACAACACACAATATATTCCGTTAAAATATTCTGGCAGACATTCCCCATTCCACTCACAGACATTTAAATAAACTACGGGAATTAAGTCATATAATGCTCTATACCATTTTTATCACTCGCTCAATAATTTAGAATATGTTTAATAGCGGCTCTGCTTCCAGACCTGAAGCCTTGGCTCCAGACCACACAACAGCAATTACTGCAAAATATAGTGCAACAAATTCCATTACATTTCATGTTGCCTCATAACTAGAAATGAGTTAGAAACTTCTTCTAACAATCAGTCTGTTCTACAGCAAACTTCCAGTGAAGCAAGGCCTCAACCTTATCAAATATTGAGGATAAGATTGTTAGCTCTTCAGGCCAGGGCATGATTATCTTTTTTCATTACTTAAAGATGATGTATTGCCCATAAACATGTAAAAAAAATCACTGCTACCGATCTGGTGCTTCCTGTTCCTACTTCCTGTTTCCTCTTGAAATACAGGAAATGACCCCTCAGCCAATCATGTGAGAGAGGTCATCACTGAGACAAGTGGCTGGCTAAATGGTCATATCCTGTTTTGTTGAAAGAGACAAGAAAGTAGAGACTAGAGATGAGTGGATCCAGCGTTAGTGTTCAGGTTCGGGGGGTTTGCCCATGTGACCCGGACATTGTAATGCATTGGTGGGTGAACAGTGAATCCGGCAAATTGATGTCCCTAGTCATGGCTATGATTGGCCAAACCCGAACGTCCGGTCTGTTCATCTCTAGTCTCTACTTTTTTGTCTCTCGACAAAACAGGAAGTGACCATTTATCCTGCCCAATCTTAGCCATGGGGCATTAATTTGACAGATTGGCTGTTGAGCCAGCAAATCAACAATGTTTCAGGGTTGCACGGCCATATCTGAACCCCAAGCCTTAAGGTCAGATCCGTTCATCTTTAGTAGAGACCAGTTGGCGACAAACTTGGCCAAAAATTTGATAAAATTTCTTAAAGCAGCCGCTCAATAATTAAAAAACACAATTTGAATTGAAGTATTTGTAAGAATTTCTTATCTCTAGCCTGACTTCAAGGGAATTTCCATTTTTGCAGTATCTCATTATTATAAAGTGACCCTGAGAAGGGAAGATTTTCCTGCATTTGGGAATCCATTTAGATTGGTTCCCCATACACGTAGGACACAAAAATACATTAGGAACCCATTGCTGCAAACTGTGTAAAAAAAAAATGTTAATATCAGTTTTTCCCGGTATTGCTCTCTATGTTAAGTCAGGAATTGCCGATTGTGTAAAGAGGCGTCTACGCCCTGGCCGGCTGTATTTACTATAGTCTCCGCCAAAAAACCAGTGGAGACTACATATGAAATCTGCGTACACTAGGAGGCCTGAGCCCTTCAGTAAATACAGTGTGCGGCATGCCGGCAGGGGGGAAATTAAGAATGGTGCTCAATACGCCAGTCTTAATAAACTCTCCACCACGTGTCCATCAAAAGCCTATGGGGGCGGATCTTTCTAGGCTTGTACTGGAGTACAACCCTCATAAAGTCACAATTCCAGGTTCAAGGCCAAATGTCTTTACCCCCTTACGTCACCTCCATGGAAAGCGAAGGGGCATGTAATGGGTTATGCTGGGCAGAGTGTGTGCCGCTGCACTAGCTATAGCCTGGGCCAGTTCCTAGTGCATGTTATAGTGAAAGTCTACGGGCAGAACATGGCCAGCACCTGACCACAAAGTCTTCTTTATAAAGGTGGTGAAAGCAAAGAAGCGGGGGTTAACAACAAGAGTTGGCACACAACTCAACTCTACTAATGGTCGCGGATCGCACTTTTGTTGTATTTTATGACGTTTTCGGCATTTGCTTTGGTTTTCATGCAACAGAAATGGTTGGGCGGGCCGTTAGACGATCCGACTGATTCGGACTGAGCGCGGGATTTACTTTCAAATTATGTCGCAAGACCAAACACTTACATGCACCGGGAAGAAGAAGGCGAACTCCGTTGGACCTGAGCGACACATGCAGGATATCGGTCGCATAATCGTAGTGAATCGCGGAAGAGTGTATTGCGGTCGAACAATGCACTTTCGGGGAACGCGTCAGGATGGGTAAGTAAATGTGCCCCAATACATGAGCATTTGAGAAGGATCTATTCACATTTTTTGTTTAATCAGACCTCAAAAAAATACTAAACCATGTTCTAGTGTACATAATTTTTCATGGATAGCTCTGGTCTATGAGTAAAAATTAAAAACTCGGTTGTAAGAACCATTATATTGGCCAATTTAAGGGTGTGAAAGTTGGGTACAAGAATGTCCTAGGCCAAGACGATTTATGACATTATATATGGTCCAGAAGAGTAATAAAAAAAGAAATTTACATCGGTTTTTGACCAATAAAGATGAGCTGGGCCTTACCATGTACTGGCTGGTGAAGCCTCAGTAGAGTACGATTGTCACACAGAGAGACCATAGATATAGAAGAGAGATGTATTTACTTGACGTGTGACTTGTAATTAGATAATTCCACTGAAGCCTTTTACAATCAATTTCCTTAAAGCAGAATGAGAAGACATCGGAGCAGAAAGAAGCATAAAACGGCGCTCCTAGCCTACGTCCAGTTATCTCCATGTGAGCGCTAATGGGTATAAATGCCAGCGGTAGGCATATAAGGATGTAAACACTCAAACCCACACACGCCTATGATATAAAAACCGGAGCTAAATGAGCCTACGGGAAAGGACGGCAGGTGAAATGAAACCACTTTGTTCTCAATATTTCCCCGGCACAAAGCCTTTAATTACAAAGCGAGGCGTGCTCCCTGCAGAGACACCGGGATTACCAGGAAAATGATGATATTTGCACAAAATCCCTCCCTGAATTTCAATCCTTCCGCGCATTCCATGGCCACGGGGGAGAAGAGTCAAAAACGTCACCCTTGCTCCATTCAGTTTTTCTGCTGCGGTGGGTTTTCTGCCTTCGAGATATGGACAACGAATTTTCTAATATTTGGTAGGTGTCACCACTCGAAATATCATTCGACTTATCTCTCCTGCCTGAAGATTGGGCTAAGTACTGACCCCCCGGTGTGGGAGACATTCCAGAAGATTAGAAATAGTATTCTCTTTAGATCCTTTAATAATAATCCCATACTCAGTCTCCGAAATGTCCAAAACTTTAGATGTATTATATGGTATATCCAATTACTAAAGGTTAATATAAATCGTATCCAAAAATAATCTCATCATTAGACATGGATTTTGTTGAGGATTTCATCCTTTTTGGCCAATTATATTGAAACAAAGACGGTAATTCTAAGACTTTGTAGCGTTGGAGTCACTGCTTAAGATATTTCTCCATCACATGAAGCAAAGTGTAACTTCAATGGATTTGTTGAGTAAAAGGGGGTGTAAAAGTAAAAGTTTTACAATCAAAAGTTTGATTGTGATTCCCTATCTACAGGATAGGTGATCTCATCAGTGAGGGTCCGACTTACAGATCATGAGATTGTACGCCCACCGATTACAAGGACAGGGTTCGGGTCCCACTAATTTTTTGAGTTTTTTGTAGTTCCATTAATTAGTGGAAGCCTGTTCTCGTGATCGGTGGAGGTCCCAGTGTTCAGATTGGATTGGGTACTCAGACTGGGTTGTTGGGTCTCCAAAGTGACTGTTCCCCATATGAATGAGTGAGCACTAAAAGGGAACCTGTTTGTTAAACTGACCCATACTAACAAGCTGACAGTGCTAAAATTTGCTATTATACAGTGCTACAACCAACTATCCATATATTGTTCCTTCCCATGCCTGTAAAGTTCCACATTCCATTCAGAAAGTTAACTTACAGGTATGGGAAGATGTACGAGTAGGAAAGATTTTGCCCCCCTCTATGCGTGAGGCACTAATCGTTAACTTACCACCTACGTAAAGGACCCCATGTGAGTCTGACCATTGTCCTTTATTGCAGCAGAGTGTGGCATATTTATGTTCTCCCAGCTCAGATGAGCCTCAGCTACCTTATTCCCCCCTCCCTCAAGAGATAGGCACTGGCTGAATAAGTTTCACTCAAGAAAACACCTGAGGGAGCGGAGAAAGAGGGAGAGGATTTCACTTCAGCAAGTCACACAAATCCAAATGCCAGCATTTGTGAGGGGGGGGGGGGGATTGGGGTAACAGAGCAGACTTGACTGAAGAGAAAGCAATCAGGAAGCTGGAGATGCAACTAAGCAGGAAGAACATGAATATGAATAGATGGTGAGTCAACAGTCATAGGGAGGAACAATATAGGGATAGTTGTACTGCTGAAGGGCAGTTTAGTTTAGTTAGTGTGAGTTAGTTTAACTGTCAGACCTAAGTACTGTGTCTGGCGAACGTCCAAACTATATACTAGTGACAGTATATAGAAAATTTATAAAATGTTATGAGTATTTTAAAGGTCCCCCTTGAATAAAATAATACATTAATTAATTAAATAAATTAATAAAATTAAAGATATTATAGCTAAAAACGCAAAGGTTTCTCCTTTGGGGCACAAATGTCACAGCAGAAGTCATTTTAACCAGTTTGGCTGCCTGTAACGGTTGCATTCACTCACTCCTTGTGGAAGCAGCTATATAATGGATTATTAAACAGTATTGAATATATAACAGAAGATCAGACACTAGCTGTACAGAGTGGGGTGGCGCAGGATTAGAAAAAAAATGGCTACCCAAAATACTTGGTATCTTGTATTGCAGCTGAGCTCTATTGTAAAGGTCTGAGCTGCAATACCACAAACAACCAGTAACAGGTGTGGCGCTGTTTTGGGAGCAATCTTATTTCTAAGGTGCATTTTTGGAGCTGAAGCCTCGATGGGTGGCTTCAAGCTGAATAGACCCATTATATTAAAATATCCAGCGTGCAAACCTGTTGCTAAATTAGTAGAGCAGTATATAACTTTTTACAGCTTTTCATTACAATGTTAGTCACAGACAAGGAGAAAATTGTGATTATAACACATATACATTATGTCCTTTACTATATACTCCAATTTTGTGTCCTGCAAGGACACAAAGACTACAACCCCCATCCTGCTAGGATCCTGGTGTCTGGAGAGCTATACGTTGCACATAGTTTACCATATATGATACCTATGTAAAAAAAAAAATTCTCCATTTTTTCGCATTAACTGTTCTATGTGTTAAGTAACTGTGCGCTAACCCTGACCAGGCTTCCCGCTGTACGCCAAATTTGTAAGTACGCCTCCCTACGCTCGGGCTCAGCCCCCCCGTGGCTCCGATGGCACAATTACACTCCGGGTGGGCATCCAGCTTTAAGATAAAGTTCTATCTAAAATAAATGTAGTCCACGGCCCGGCGTAACCTCGGCATTGTTCTCCCTACAGCTCCCGCAGAGCGATAATCCCATTCCTGCTGCTTTCTTTCCACACCATAAGGAAGCTCCCCTCTGTTCCCATTCCGTCTAGAACGTCTGGTTTCCATGGTTACTTACAATAGTAAAGTTCATGACTTTGAGGATCCAGATGGTCATGGCGAGGTTCACCAGGATGAGTATCATGAGGAGCAGAACGAAGAAATACAGACACCGCTTCCTCCAGCCGTATATCCCCACCTTGTAGACGTGGGGTCCTTCAGCGCTGGAGAGCGTACTCCTGTGAGCATACTGTTCCTGAGGCATCTGTAACAGAAACGTAACGAGAGTCAGGCACATTGGGAACGTTACATGGGAAATCTCTTCTCTCTGTCCCCGGCATTACCACAATGCATTGCAAGGAGCGTAGAAAGGAGGACTGCTCCCAGGCGCGTCTTATTCAATATGTAATGGCTTCTCAGCAGGTTATACTTATCTATGGAAATGCATTGTCATAGCGGCCGGGGGCAACTACCTACCTCCTACTGTCATCACATCACTGTCTGCAAATATAAAACAGAGCTGAGGTTGTCATTCGACTTCTTATATCTCATGTAATAATAAAATGTCAAGCCGCTGTGCCCAATATTATGCCCCCATGACATAGCCCACCCTAGTGCTAACTCCAATGTCAAATAAATCCCATTACATGGCGCTACTGCATGCAGACATTACATCCAAACTCAGTCCTCCAATATCAGTACCACAGTGGTGATGGTGCGAGGCTATGGCCTGTGTTGGTATACATATACACAGAGGTGATGGTGCGAGGCTATGGCCTGTGTTGGTATACATATACAGGCAGTCCCCGGGTTACATACAAGATAGGGTCTGGAGGTTTGTTCTTAAGTTGAATTTGTATGTAAGTCGAAACTGTATATTTTATAATGGAAGTTCTAGACAATTTTTTTTCTTTTGCCCCAGTGACAATTGGAGTTTCAAAATTTTTGGTGTAATTGGACCAAGAATTATCAATAAAGCTTCATTACAGGCATCTTACAGCTGATCATTGCAGTCTGGGACTATAGTAAAGCATCCAGAGAGCTTCACCAGAGGTCACAGAGGGCAGAGGGGTCCGTCTGTAACTATGGGTTGTCTGTAAGTCGGGTGTCCTTAAGTAGGGGACCGCCTGTACACAGAGGTGATGGTGCGAGGCTATGGCCTGTGTTGGTATACATATACACAGTGGAGATGGTGCGAGGCTATGGCCTGTGTTGGTATACATATACACAGTGGTGATGGTGCGAGGCTATGGCCTGTGTTGGTATACATATACACAGTGGAGATGGTGCGAGGCTATGGCCTGTGTTGGTATACATATACACAGAGGTGATGGTGCGAGGCTATGGCCTGTGTTGGTATACATATACACAGAGGTGATGGTGCGAGGCTATGGCCTGTGTTGGTATACATATACACAGAGGTGATGGTGCGAGGCTATGGCCTGTGTTGGTATACATATACACAGAGGTGATGGTGCGAGGCTATGGCCTGTGTTGGTATACATATACACAGAGGTGATGGTGCGAGGCTATGGCCTGTGTTGGTATACATATACACAGTGGTGATGGTGCGAGGCTATGGTCTGTGTTGGTATACATATACACAGTGGAGATGGTGCGAGGCTATGGCCTGTGTTGGTATACATATACACGGTGGAGATGGTGCGAGGCTATGGCCTGTGTTGGTATACATATACACAGAGGTGATGGTGCGAGGCTATGGCCTGTGTTGGTATACATATACACAGAGGAGATGGTGCGAGGCTATGGCCTGTGTTGGTATACATATACACAGTGGAGATGGTGCGAGGCTATGGCCTGTGTTGGTATACATATACACAGAGGAGATGGTGCGAGGCTATGGCCTGTGTTGGTATACATATACACAGTGGAGATGGTGCGAGGCTATGGCCTGTGTTGGTATACATATACACAGTGGAGATGGTGCGAGGCTATGGCCTGTGTTGGTATACATATACACAGAGGTGATGGTGCGAGGCTATGGCCTGTGTTGGTATACATATACACAGTGGAGATGGTGCGAGGCTATGGCCTGTGTTGGTATACATATACACAGTGGAGATGGTGCGAGGCTATGGCCTGTGTTGGTATACATATACACAGTGGAGATGGTGCGAGGCTATGGCCTGTGTTGGTATACATATACACAGTGGTGATGGTGCGAGGCTATGGCCTGTGTTGGTATACATATACACAGAGGTGATGGTGCGAGAACCCACTATAGTTCCCATAGTCCACCTCACCCATACCACATCTTATCTGACTATCCAGAACATTTCTACTGTATTACCAGTATAAAAATCCACCACAACCATCCATTGTGCCCCATGTCTGTAATAGAAGACACCAGTCAAAACAATAGTGTCCCATGTACAGTGCCCACTTTAGTTCTCATAGTCAACCTCAAACATACCTATACCGCTTCTAATATCACTACCCCTTAACATTTCTACTCAAGGCCCCTCACTACCATCCATAGTGCCCCCACTACAGAGTCCCTCTTAATTCCCTTATATTGTTGCCAGTTCTCATGCTGTCCCCTAATCATGAAGGTCACAGTGACCTCATTTTCCTTTCCTAATCATAAAATTCAGTGTCAGGGGTGTAACTGCAGGGGTTGCAGCCACAGCAGCTGCTACGGGGCCTGCAGTGTGAGGGGGCCTGGCCACCTGACCTGCCATACTAAAGAATGGAGGATGTGCACTGTTACATATTATGCTGCAAGAAGTCAGATCTTTAGCCTGTGACCCTGCCTGGGATAAGGAGACTCTTGGACTGGGAGTACATAAATATGTGTATATGTTTGGGTGTTTATATGTTATGTGTATTTACTATATATGTTTGTCTATTTGATATGTATATGCTCATTATCTGTGTCTATATGTGATGTGTCTGCTGCATGTGTGTATATGTGATGTGTATATACTATATATGTGTGTATATATGATGTGTCAATCCTGCATGTGTGTATATGGTATATGGTATGCATATACTGTATGTGCGTATATATGCCGGTATATTGTAGTGTATATGTGATGTGTATATGCTGTAGGTGTGTGTATTTGATGTGTATATAAGTATATAAATGTGATTGTATAATCATGTGTATATTTCTAAGTTAAAAATGGGCCCCAATTAAAAGTCTGCTATGGGGCCCAACCTCTCCTAGTTACACCCCTGATCAGTTTATATGGGCCCTGAGTGTTTATTTTTGTCACAAGCCTTGACTATACAATATTTCTATCAAGGCCATCTTTGGTCTCCTGATATCTCACTCTGGACAACCCACAAGTGAGCCGCAAGTGACCCTTAGAGAATAACTATATTCAAGAACTTCTTGTGTGTCCATGGAAACGGTCTGCGGTGCGGACAATACGTATTTTTTTGGAATCCGTCAATCACTGAAATTTTCTTTTAGCAATGTACAGTAATTAATAGGGAATGTGTCCCCTGCTATAATATTATTACTATGGAATGAGCCTGTATGTATATGAGGGAGTCAGCTGATTATATTCTATGTATAGTCAGTTTACAGGGATGTGGTCACCACAGGGTCACCTATTTTATAATCCAAGTTTTTATGATAAATATATTTTTATAGACTATTTGATTATTTGTATTAAAGGAAATCTACCATTTGATTTGATGCATCATGAAGCAAATATGCCTCGAGAATGCTATAGCTACACTGATGCAGGATCATATCTTGCTTAATCTCTGAGCTGAGTAGTTTTGCTGAAAAAACTATTATAAAATTATGATAATGAAGCTCTGTCACTTCTATGGCTGGTTCAGCCTCCCCTCCTTTATTTATATAGCGCACACAGATTATGCAGCGCTGCACAGAACTTGCCAAATTGGTCCCTGTCCCCAATGGGGATCACAATCTAATCAACCTACCAGTATGTTTTGGAGTGTGGGAGGAAACTGGATGACCCGGGGAAAACCCACGCAAACACAGAGCAGATGTTGATCCTGGGACTTGAACCCAGGTCCCCAGCCCTGCAAGGCTGTAATGCTAACCACTGAGCCACCGTGCCACCCTAAAAAAAAAAAATCCATTCGGCACCCAAAGCGTGTATAAATACTATTTTCATTATTCCATAAAAAATGTGCAAATGCACAGTAAAAACACTTTAAAACATATTAACGTATAAATACATTTTTCTTTCCTTTGTAATGTGTTTATGTAGGCAGCCAGCCTGGCCTAGCTTTCCCAAGGTCCTGAATGTTATTATTGTTTTTCAGCAAAAACACTCAACTCAGGGATTAACCAAGATATAATCCTGCATCAGTGTAGCTACAGCAGTCTCAAGGTATGTTTGCTTCATAATGCATCAAATCAAATGGTAGGTTTCCTTTAAGTAAAAAAGTATTATGTCCTGCTATTCTCACTTTGACCACTAGGCTTAATAATAAACTGATACTTGGTTATTTAATAGGGGTTCATCATTACATCCCTTCTGACAATAGATGATGTCACAGCTTATCTCCTCCCCTTCCTGTACAATGTCCTCTATATAGATAACACTGACCAATCATTACATCACTACTGACAATAGATGATGTCACAGCTTATCTCCTCCCCCTCCCTGTACAATGACCTCTATATAGATAACACTGACCCATCATTACATTACTACTGACAATAGATAATGTCACTGCTTATCCCCTCCTCCCTGTACAATGACCTCTATATAGATAACACTGACCCATCATTACATCACTACTGACAATAGATGATGTCACAGCTTATCTCCTTCCCTCCCTGTACAATGACCTCTATATAAATAACCATGGCCCATCATTACATCACTACTGACAATAGATGATGTCACAGCTTATCTCCTCCTACTTCCTGTACAATGACCTCTATATAAATAACACTGACCCATCATTACATCACTACTGACAATAGATGATGTCACAGCTTATCTCCTCCCCCTCCCTGTACAATGACCACTATATAGATAACACTGACCCATCATTACATCACTACTGACAATAGATGATGTCACAGCTTATCTCCTCCCCCTCCCTGTACAATGACCTCTATATAGATAACACTGACCCATCATTACATCACTATTGACAATAGATGATGTCACAGCTTATCTCCTCCCCCTCCCTGTACAATGACCACTATATAGATAACACTGACCCATCATTACATCACTACTGACAATAGATGATGTCACAGCTTATCTCCTCCCCCTCCATGTACAATGACCTCTATATAGATAACACTGACCCATCATTACATCATTACTGACAATAGATAATGTCACTGCTTATCCCCTCCTCCCTGTACAATGACCTCTATATAGATAACACTGACCCATCATTACATCACTAATGACAATAGATGTCACAGCTTATCTCCTCCCACCCTGTACAATGACCTCTATATAGATAACACTGACCCATCACTACATCACTACTGACAATAGATGATGTCACAGCTTATCCCCTCCCCTCCCTTTACAATGACCTCTATATAGATAACACTGACCCATCATTACATCACTACTGACAATAGATGATGTCACAGCTTATCTCCTCCCCCTCCCTGTACAATGTCCTCTATATAGATAACACTGACCCATCATTACATCACTACTGACAATAGATGATGTCACATCTTATCTCCTCCCCCTCCCTGTACAATGTTCTCTATATAGATAACACTGACCCATCATTACATCACTACTGACAATTGATGATGTCACAGCTTATCTCCTCCCCCTCCCTGTACAATGACCACTATATAGATAATACTGACCCATCATTACATCACTACTGACAATAGATGATGTCACAGCTTATCTCCTCCCCCTCCCTGTACAATGACCTCTATATAGATAACACTGACCCATCATTACCTCACTACTGACAATAGATGATGTCACAGCTTATCTCCTCCCCCTCCCTGTACAATGACCTCTATATAGATAACACTGACCCATCATTACATCACTACTGACAATAGATGATGTCACAGCTTATCTCCTCCCCCTCCCTGTACAATGACCTCTATATAGATAACACTGACCCATCACTACTGACAATAGATGATGTCACTGTTGCACATGTTTTGCTATTCAGTTTTCTCAAATCAGAAATGTCTTCTCTAATTGGACTTAAACTTTCAGATGATAGTTTTAGACCTGGCAATTTGGCTGTGTGACATTTGCAATCAAGTCAATGCGAACAACAATTAAAGGGGTTGTTTGTAAATCCACCAGGGTCCACCTTATACACAGCTTCTCCCAATCATTGGTGGATCTTGAAGTCTGTGCCAGGCTCCCGAGTATAATGTATGGTTTATGGTACTAGTTTTCTCACATGGGTAAGAGACACCTTATGGGCCCCCTAGGCCTATTGGGTCCAGTTGAGACAGAATCAAGTTATGCCCCTGGTCCCAATGTAACCCTGTTTTATATCAATACCAAATTGTGTGAGTAGCATTATGTTAGCCCCTTTAAGGATCCTTCATGACAGCAGGAAAAAAGGAGCCTTGGTGGTTAACACAGGGTTAAAGCCTATGGAAATCCCCTAAGCAAAGGGCATCGGAAAGTTTAACACTGATGAATGTAGCTTAGTGTTCTGTCATCGAAGAGAACACAAATTACGGATATGACCCTGAACATCAGAACAAGGAACCCTACGACATTAAAAACCACAAGTCACCTCGGGGAACATTTATTATTCCAAGGACGAGATTCCGGATTGTTCCGATCCCATGATGCAACTCTGTGACTAATAAACAATTAAGTGCCATTAAATGTTTAATGGCGGGTTCCGTGGTGTAGACTATGAATTTCCGCTTTCTTAAATTCCATTTGCTAATGTCATGACAACACATTGTAGTTTTATGCAACTTAATAATGGAGAATACAAAGCCCAAACTGACTGCTACTACCCACAGCCACCAGGAGAAGAGGGTATAAATAAAATACTTCATTGTATCAATAATAAAGCGGGTGAGGATCAGGCTGCGGTGTAAAGATGAACCCGTGAGGATGACTGCGAATGTGCGATGCAGTAATATAAGCGCGGTATATCGACATAAAGACGGTTTCCAGACAGGAGCTCAAACTTAGCTCTGTATTTTTACAGTGCCCCAAAAATTCTTCAAAATTTCATTGTACCGTATTTTTCGGACTATAAGGCGCACAAAAAATCCTTAGATTTTTTCAAAAATCAAAGGTGCGCCTTATAGTCCAGTGCGCCTTATATATGAACCATACTTACAGACAACAGCTGCCTTGAACTGTGCACAGGTCTGCCACCTGCTGGTCATTCATCCTTATAATCCGGTGCGCCTTATAATCCGGTGCGACTTATATATGAACCTAGACATTTAAGCCGGCATTTATTGATGGTGCGCCTTATAATCCGATGCGCCTTATACTCCGGAAAATATGGTACTTGTAAAGATGACTTCCCTCTACTCGAACATAGATGGAATCCAATTCTGACGGAGCCGGATGGCCTTGCCGGTGCTTTAGCGCTTGTTCCTTCTTCAACATAAAAGGTCTTGCTGATCTCTTAGTGCTTGTCCCTTTTTTCAGGGGTGGATTAAGACTGTCCTGGGCCCTGGGCTGTATGAATATTATAGCCTCTACAAATCTGGAATCACTTCCTACATCTTGGGAATTGGAGGATCCGTCACTTCTGCCTGCTATCAATCTGCGGTTTCAATACCTTTGGAGGACCTTGAGTTTAATTTATACCTCATCCAAGGGAAGCTTATTGGTAAAGGTATGACTTCTGGGAATCCCACCGATGACAAGAAGAGGACCCTAGCAATTCGAAAGAACGGTTTTCCGGTTCTCACTAATGGGTCATGCAGCTGATCCCAGCAATTTCCAACACTTCCATGCTCGTCCTGCTGCTCCATAAATTCATGGGAGCAAGACCCGATTCCCTGGATCCCATGGGAACAAGACCTTGAGAGGTCCTGAATTGGCTCTTGTGTACATGTGTATCAAGACCAGGAACAGATGCAAAAGGATTGGCTGGGTAAAGATTCTCAGAATAAAATTTGGTAGTTGGTTTGGACACCCATGGGCCCCCTAGAATTCTTGGGCCCCAGGCTACCACCCAAACGGCCAACACCATTATCCACTACTAACTACTTCAACATAAAGGGCTTTGCCAATGCTTTAGTGCTTGTTCCTAATCCAACATATAGCCTACCGGTCCTGAAGTAGCCGAGTACTACGCCAAATTATCTCAGGCAGTGTCCTAAAGAATGAATATGGCAGCAAAGGGTACAAAGACCACATTCTCGCGAACCATCTTTTCATTCCCACCATATAGTCCATTGTACCTTGAAGAAGTTGTACCAAATCTTTAAGTAATATGGGATAAGAAGCTGATTGGTGAGGTTCTGACTCCTGGAACCTCCACCTATCACATGAACAGGGAACAATCCAGGTTGTTTTCATATATTTGAAAAGGACACATGGAGGAGCGGTTTCCTAAGGGAGGGGGGGGGGGCTGCTCCTCTATAGCCACTCCCATGGGACAAGGGCCTAGTCACACAGCACATGGCATTGATAGGTACTATATAACATATGTTTTTTTTCTGTAAAACCAATTTTTTATACAAAAACTCTTTGGCAGTGTTTGTACTGTGCTCTGTGGGGACAGGTGGAGTGCTAAAACCTGGTGACAGGTTCCCTTTAATGGGGGAGGGGAGGTCCTGAGCAGAACTTAACTTATATTACATATGTCAGAGCAGTATTGGGAGTCACACACCAGAAGTTGCAGAGGCTGCATTCAGTCGCTGCTTTATCAATGCAACTGAAGTGCAGCGGTGAGGGGCTTCTCCTGATTGCAGATACAGTGGGTCCACTACTTAAGAACACTCGACTTACATACGACCCCTAGTTACAAACGGACCTCTGGATATTGGTAATTTATTCTACTTTAGTCCTAGGCTACAATGATCAGCAGTAACAGTTATCACAGGTGTCTGTAATTAAGATTTATTGCTAATCCTGGTTCTTATGAGAATCCAACATTTTTAAAATCCAATTGTCACAGAGACCAAAAAAGTTCTGGCTGGGGGTACAATGATAAAATATACAGTTCCGGGTTACATACAAATTCAACTTAAGAACAAACCTATAGACCCTATCTTGTATGTAACCCGGGGACTGCCTGTACGCTTAAGCATAAATGCACACAATTGGGAATGAGCACCATTGGGGAGAATTATCAGAAGTGTCTGAGAGCAGGACTTGTCTAGTTGCCCTTGGCAACCAATCAGAGCTCAGCTTTCATTTCCCCACAGCTGCTTATAAAATTAAAACTGAGTTCTGATTAGTTTCCATGGGCAACTAGAACAGTCTCACCTCAGACACTTCTGATAAATCTCCCCCTATGTGTTTGGCATTGTTTACCAGCAAAACACTTGCTGCTTCTCCCCACTTGCAAGTGTTTATGTCTAAACATATCTGCGATTGTGCCATATCCCACTGTAAACTTTGAGCAGAAAATCTTCTGCATATACAGATCATCTGCGTCTATCCTAAATCTTTGTCTGTAGTCGACTGCTTCCTCATTGTCCTTAAGTGGACGCCGTCAATGACTTCATCATCCATAGACAAACTCCAACAAGGATTCTTGGGCCTACCAAAAAAAGTCAATCCTGAAAACCTTCTCCACCAATACAGAATGGCCCACCAAAACAGCGCAGTGTGTACCATGTGCAGTTCACGTGTGTAGTCTGCAGGGGGCGGCAGATTCACAAATTGTGGTGCATGTTCTCCATGAATGTGACGTGCCCTGCACCTCTCCGGCAGAGCACACCATTTTTCTTGGTGCACCTATAACATAGGATGTACATGATAAATGTGTCTGTGCGCACGTCTATGTGCAGAATTTTGTATAGAGCAGCCGCGACACAAATGTGTCGAGGACACTTCGTGAATACATGTGTACGCAAGTATACTTGTACTACAAAGAACATGCAAAGTACACAGAAAACTGCCCCAGGGGCACATTTGTACATATCCACAATATACTTGGATATAGCTATCATTCTTAGGTGATTTATGGACACCATAGTGACAAGTAGTTGGGGATTGTCTTGTATAGGGTCGGCTCCAGGTTTCAGTAGGCCCCTGGGTGACAGAGCCTCAGTAGGCCCCCTTTGCAGTGAACTCACATGTAGGCATTAAACATTTTTCAACTAAAACTTGTGTTCCCCTAAAATATTCCCCAGTTTATCATCCCAAAAAGCCCCCTTTAGCCCTATGCATTCCTTATGAACAGCCCTATGTGGCCCCCCCCCCCCAGCAGCTCTGGGCCCCAGGACTTGCCCGGATATGCCCAGTGCTGGCTCTGACCCTGGTCTTGTACCCTGTTAGGCCAGTTTACCCTGTCCAGCTCTTATACAATCTGTTTATCCCAGACGATCCCTTTAAACTTCTAATTCTGGTTTCTATGAGCTATGAAGTATATCCTGAATATATAGACACCTTACCTTTTAATATCCAGACATAAAGAAGCCCCTCGCCACCAACATAGCAGGGAGATAGACGAGGCTCCAAGGACTTGAGAGCACCCAGTCACCAGGCCGGAGCTCAGATGCCTGCACTGTCTCCGTCTCACATTTTCCAGTCACAAACTTGCAGCCAAGACCCTGCCCAGCCCCTAAGAATTTCCTGGACTGCTCGCTACCTCTTCTCTATAGAAGCCTCGCGCCTCACTATTACATACAGACTCTGCCAGGATCTGAGCGGCTCCCGCTCTCTGCTCACTGAAATAAAGTAGGGAACACATGTTTTACATTACTGAGCTTCCCCTTCTTCCTCCTGAATACCCCCAGGGCCTGAGATAATGATATATAACATAGGAATAAACAGACCAGAAACAAAAGCGCCAGGCGGCGTGCGCCAGCATGTCACATTATCACGGGATATCTACACCCCAAACAGTTATTCCAACTAAAAATAAAATCACAGCCACGTATGGGTCATGTCTGATTTATTTACTGCGGCTTATACACTGCAAAAATAGCACTACAGGGGGTGATGTGCTAAATTAGTGCTATGGCCTGTATATTATCAGAATTGGCTGGGCTCAAGGGCTACAGCTAATGGTTTATTTGCATAAAGTGTGTGAAGGTTTTCGTGGACGCTTACACGAACCTTGCTTCAAGTTTCCAAGGCTCTTTCATAATGCAAGGAGTCCCTGCATCCCTCCTAAGATTACTACACCACACAGAAGAAGAATGGTGCGGTAAATCGGGGGACTCCTTGCATCATGTATAACCATAATGCTTGGACTCCCTCATTCATTATTGAGGGAGTCATGAACTGAATACCATCCTGTGAAGGAGTCCGAATCTGCAGTAATTATGTCCTCTGTTATCCTGGGTTAAAGGGGGGTGGACAAAGTTTGCTTGATAACATTCTGATCAGTGGGGGTCTTACTGCTGGTAAGGCCACCAATCACAAAATTCTCACAAAATGATGAAGCAGCAGGTTGAGCACGCATACTGTCACTGCATTCAATACTAGAGGAACATCAGAAATTCGTGACAATCATGTGACAATCCAATGGAATTAGGTGGAGTGGCACTACTTGTGCTAGACATGTGCTCCATCAACTCGGAAGACCTATTCCTGTGATCAGCAGGAGTCCATTCTTGTGATTGGTGGGGGTCTGACTGCTGGTACAACCCCTTAAAGTCTATTCAAGACCCCTTAACTCTATCTTTTTCTCCCTACCTTAAAGTTTATGTTCAGAAAGTTCCATACATATAGGGGCACAGTTATTTACCTGGTCCTGACGCGATCCCTGATCCGGACTGTCCGACAAGTATGTAAGTAAGTCCGGCGCAATTCACCAAGATCGTGCGCCCGATATCCTGCATGTGTCGCTTCCCCACTCAGGTCCGCCAGAGTTCACCATCTTCTTCCGAGTGCATGTAAGTGCATTGTCTTGCAACACAATTTGAAACTTAAATCCCGCTCTGAGTCTAAATCAGTCGGGTTGTCCGTGCCCCCCAATTTGTGTTGCATGAAAGTCGGCGCAATTGCGGCAAAATCTGATCGCGTGCGCCAAAATCCCCTGTGAAATGCGGCGCAAATCGGAAGTATTCAGGAAACCCGACGGAAATGCGGTCCACGGACCAGGATTAACCAAATACATATTCGGACCGTCATACGTTTTTTTTTTGCAAGGTTGCCATCCATTGTAAAACTAGGTAAAATCTCCTGTAGAAGGAATAATACTCTAATGTCCACCATATTGGATATCACAAAAAAAATGTAACTATTTTGATATGTGAGGCTGAAGACATTGGAAGTTTTGGTCTATAATTCTAGGACGTGTATCATGGAAATCCGCGAGGCGATGCTGGACAATTAGGAAGTGGCGCTGTCACCTGCCTGATCTTCTGCGCTCCGCTGCTCATTACCTGCAATGAGGAGGTAAATACCAATGTATGGAGAAGGCTTTGTGGCTGCTTGACATGATGAGTCTTTCAAGGGAAGCGGCTTTTATTCTGTAGTGTGTTAAGTTATAACCAGTTTTATCATCTCTTTCCTTTATGAATAGCAGACGGCTTTTTAAAGGGAGACATAAAGTGAGTTGATGCCCTTTAAAAGTGCCCAGAATCTCGTCACCATCATTAAATTTTGATCTATGGCCTTAAAATCCAATTGGTAATAAGAAAATCAGCCAGTATGATTAAGCACATAGGGTCCGTCCCAGAATGCAGTGTGACACTCAATCAAGACCATCAGAGTCAGTGGTGACAGTTTAAGAAATGACAATGAGCAAGTTTGTTGGGACTGTGGTAGTCACGCGTGTGCTGAGGGAGTCTACCAGATGTCAGGCTCTAGGGGTAGGGGACCCACTGGACCACCCCAGACAATGACGTAAGCCGGCACTTGGCACCGGAGTCTAAGTGGTACCCGGTTTTCACTAGAGCTAGGTTGTTCCACAGGTGTGACTTTTTCCGCAGTGGTGGCCAAGCCGAGGTACAGAATCGTCAGACAAACTTGTGGTCGGGGACAGGCAGGAGGTTGAGACAGGAGCACAGGATCAATGTCAGGAACAAAGCAGGAGGTCAGGGCAGGCAGAACAGGATCAGAGTCAAATGCAGAACCAGGGTCACAAAGGGAATTCGGAAACACAGCAAATGCATAGGACAGTTTTCTCAAAGGCTCTATGCACTAAGATCCGACAGGGAATGCTGGGAGAATCCGGCTTTTATGCACTTCCAGGGGACGGCCAACAGCAATCAGTGGTGCGATCGCCCATTAAATCTTTGAGTGCCTACGTGCACGTTGGGATGCTGGAGCCAGGACGAGATCGGGGATGGGTAAGTGGCGAGTGGCGCGAGCATGGCGCCATTGGGCAGCGAGGGGCATGAGTGAGCCCATGACCCGCCATAAGGGTCGTGGGAGCACCCGTGACACCAGACTGAGAGGGCAGGTAGGGGGAGAAAGAAGAACCCAAATTCAAGTGCAGAGTTACAAAAATTGTGATGATAAAGAAAGCCCAAATGGGTTAGGTTACTCACGTTGTGATCGAGGAATATAGGCAAAGAATGAGATCTGATGTAAGGCCGGAGCCTAAGTTTTCAACAGGCAAATATTTCAAAGGTATACAGGAACACAAGGTCCAAAGAACTCGATAAAGTGGATGAATGCATTATACACAGCGCATTTCAGACCGTGATTGAGCCTTTGTCAATTATCTGAAGACTTAAGTAGTGAGCCGAAATGCATTGGGGGTCATTTACTAAGGGCCCGATTCGCGTTATCCCGACGTGTTACCCGAATATTTCCGATTTGCGTCGGCATGCACACGACGGAAATCGGGGGGTGTGGCCGAACAAAAACCCGACAGATTCGGAAAACCCGCCGCATTTAAAAACAAAAAAGTGTTCTTAAAGTGGGTGATTGTGGCCAGGTAGAGGTGGACAAGGGTAGCGAGCAGTTGGTCTACCATTTCCAAGCACCACATAGTAGCCACTTGGATATTGTTTATTTTATTATAACCTGCCCTATCGCGGCCACCAATGGGTTTTTGTATACCCTTGGATAACCCCTTTAATCATATCCTACAACGGAGGAGAGCATGAGGATCTAATATGGCGGTGTAAACCTTTCCCAACAGATTGATTCCAAAATGTCAAAGTTTTTGTAGGAACCTGTTGTAGTTGCCTTCTGATTTGTTCCTTTCAAAGAAACAAATTAAACCATGAAACAGATAATATAATATCATAGTAATTATTTTTTTTATATTAAAACAAAGTCTAAATACTTTTCAGGATGCACAAAAACCTAATGTAATTTACTACAGTTGAGTTGAATCGAGGCAAGAATAAAAAAAAATAAAAATAAAAATCTCATTATAAAAGAAATACGCACGACCTCCCTGAACTGTATACAAACATTATCATAACATAAAAGTGCTGCCTAATATTGGGTTAGTCTTACATTACAGCTGCTCAGGTTTGCAGCGGGAAATGAGATGGAAATCAGGATAATAAAGTTAATTATAAAATTTGCAAACAGTATTGTTTTAACAGTAAATTTGATATCTTTAGCTCGGTTTGGGCTTTTCTCACACAATGCTCTGCTGATATCTGCATTAACGCGTAGATTACACCACCAGAATCAGACCCTATTGTGCGGTGATAAGATAGACAAAACCCCAAAGACATGAACAATCTTCTTAGCCTGATGTCACCGAATCTTTTCCAGGTTGCCTATTGTTCCCTTTCGATAATATAAGTCTATTGCCAACCAAATCTCTCCAAGGAAAGGCCTGTAGTTTGCACAATGCCCATGACATGCGTGCTGCAGCATAGGGGGCAGTCCGAAACCTCTCATGTGCATTTTCCTATAGCCTTCTAATAGTCTGCTCACATCGAGGAATCAATCGGTTTTAGCTTCTAATACTGTAAGTATGATCTATGGCAGTGGTGGCGAACCTATGGCACGGGTGCCAGAGGTGGCACTCAGAGCCCTTTCTGAGGGCACCCAGGCCTTCACTGTAGCACAGAGTTTGTCAGATACGAATCAAGGCTTTCTCCTGTGGTCCAATAAAGCCTAGGACGTACCATGCTCCATGCTATTTTAAAGTGAAATCCTACAGGAGGAGCGAGATGGTGTGGATAGAGATGGGTTGTCATTTGAGCTCCTGCTCTGGGTCCCCTGATTCTTCCATTTCAGGGGACCCTGGAAGGAAGCTACAATCCAAATTTCTCCATCATCTTTCTATTGTATTGGTGAACTAAGGACACCAATGCGATTAAAACCTGTGATACAGCAGGGATCAGTAAGTTACTGGTTAATTTGTCATTTTGGCACTTTGCGACATACAAGTGGGTTCTGAGTGTAGCTTGGGCACTCCGTCTCCAAAAGGTTCGCCATCATTGATCTATGGTATCTTTTATGATATCTGACATAGCCCCAAGAAAATCGGAGAAGATGCCAACTATGCTGCACCCCGCCTGCCCTTACTCTACTTCTGCAATGTCCAGTTGCTGTTATGCTGGTTCTGATCCGGTTTTTCTTCTCTCCACCACTTTTCGACTGGTTGTACCAGCCTATTTCAAGTGACCTCCAGACTTGGCTAGTGACAAAGGTAAGTTCTATGTTTGCACCTTGTTCCGTTCTACTAATCTGACCCTCATTGTAGACTGAATTCCCACTCTTGTCTCACTCCTTGGATTTCTCATCTGGTATCGATCCCATTTCGAAAGCTTGGGGCTTCTTCTGACTACTTCTCATCTACTAGCTTGGCCCATCCTGACCATTTTATAAGGTGACATCTTGGCTCCATTTCAGACAGACTACTCTACAGTTCTCCGTAGCACATCCACCACCAAACATGGATTGAGACTTAGGCTACCTGCACACAAAATGTTTGCGTTCTTGGGCCACAAGTCTGTTGTTTGTGGTCTGTATGTTATCGGTGTGTGAGGTCCACTCAGGTGCCAATGGCAAACAAGAGCAGTAACAAGACCTGCATTAAAATGTATCAGTCAGTGGATCCCATTGGGCTGTGAAACAATGACAAGCACATGGCCAAAAAACACGTTGGTGTGAATGTAGCCTCAGCCTCTTTGAGAGTCTCAGTCATGATTGAGACACCATAGTCCAGGACGAGTTGGACATGTATAACTTCAGAACTTAATCAGTTTTCACAATACAGGGTCTTCAGAACCAGAAGTAACTCACAATATATTATACAAAACGTTACTTCCTCCTGAAGTGAAAGAGTCTTAGATTGAGACAGATGTTTGATATCCCTCCAGAATTTAAATTGAGCAAAGAATTTATAAGTATATCACAAAGTAGGGACAATGCCACATCACCCGAATCTCCCAAGTACACGAGTCTAAAGAAATGGATTTTTCTTTTATTGTACTGTATTATCCAATTCATTGCTCGTCAACAAAATGGCAGAGAACACATTAAACTGACAAAATCCTCTTCCCTCTCCTGCCACAAGTAATTTATAATCATTTTTCATGTAGCAGTGAATATGTAATCTACGATGTCTTTGTCGAGGCAGAAACCAGTGTAGGAATAAGAGAACATTAACTGGAGTCTGAAGATGGTCTACACCGGCAAAGCTCGATCATTTTATGGATGGGACAACACATTTTCAGGATGTCAATTTTCTGGGTCCTCAAACTTCAAAAGTCCCACTGTTCTCGAAGCCGGTTGCTAATGGAATATATTAGATGGAGGACAGAACTTCTAGTAATAGCATGCTGATGAGTCTGAACTTTTTTTATATTACCAACATTTTAAGGTTAAAATTTTGGCAAGGACGGTTATCGTATAATGAGGCGTAACTTGTTGGGAAGTGTTGTTCCCCACAACAGTTGGGGAGCCACATGTAATAGACTAGTCCACCAGTGTCACAGAGCATAACATTTGCTTTACTATTATTTATGATTATATAGTCAGTCCTTTTGTACAAGTTTGTTCTTATGTTGAATTTGTATGTAAGTCGGATCTGGTATATTTTAAAATTGTAACTCCAGACCAAAATTTATTTGATCACAGTGACAATTCCATTTTTAAAGTTTTGTGCTGTCATGGGAAGGATTAGTAATAAAACTTCATTACAGACACCTTACAGGTGATTATTGCAGTCTGGGACTAAATTAAAGCATCCAGAGAGCTTCACCAGAAGTCACAGTGAGGAGAGAGGTCCGTCTGTAACTAGGGGTTGTGTGTAGGTCGGGGGTCCTTATTTAATTTTCAAATTTATGCGGTTCATACTTCAGAAACCATTCAGCGACAGAACAGATGCCATCCTTGGTGGACTAAGGTGATTGATCTGGTAATAGGCAGACTATTTTAGGCCTTAAAGAGAACCTTTCACAATCGCAAACAACTCCCTGCGTTAATTGTTCCTGCATTGTTATTGTTTCATAGATTTTGTCAAACTTTACATTTACCATTCCCAAGCAATCAGGCTGCCAAGCTGTTTTCTTCAACCCGTCGTCCTGCTACAAACCTTCCCCCCTGAGCGCGGGAGGAGGACTGAACTTCGCCAGGAGCCAGTGATTGCCCTTATATGGTCAGTGACATCACTGGGAACCTTTCAGAGTGTATGCTTAGCAGAGGTAGTGAGATTGATGCAATACTTTGCATCTGTCCTCCATTGCCACCAAAAGGGAGCAGGATAAAAACATAGTTCACCCTAAAAACGATGCCTCTGCCTGCCAGTATATTTGTATGTATATGCCCAGCTTATATCTCGGGTACTTTTAGCGTACAGTGTACAAGAAACGTAATGTGAATGTAGCCTGAGTTAGTTGGGAGTGCTTAAAGGAAATCAACCCTCCAAACATACAAAAAAAAACCTAGAAATACTCACCTCTCTTCTTCAACTTGATCCTGGCACTGTCTGTCTCAAGTCTTGATATGCCAGAATCACCAAAACAAAGAAACTGATAATTAGCAGCACTGAGCGTGTGGACAAGATGTCCGGCACTCCGGGCTGCTAATTATGCATGCCCACATCTCTCGCGTGATGTCATGTCTCTTCCCCATCTTGTCCCTACGCTCCATACTACTAATTATAAGTTTCTTTTCTAGGTGATCCCAGTGTGTCAAGACTAGCGACAGACATCGCTGAGATCAAAATGAAGAGGAGCGGAGTTGAATGTTGTGTTTTGGTGTGGTTGATTTCCTTTAATTTAAAACCTCCTAAGCCCAGTTTGGATCCACTCCCCTTTATGTTGGCTTGTTTATCCTACACATTCATCTTTGCTGAGTCTGGAAATATTTGCATACACATGAGTCATCAAAGCATCTTATCCTATAAGCTGTCTTCTAAGAACCAGCCAACGCCGAGCTTACTGCTTCCTTAACATTAGAAGAAAAATGGCTACAAGGCCGCCGTACATGAATATTAATACTCTGAGTTCTTAGAACCATGATGCTTCCTTAAATCTAACTAACATTTCTTAAAGATTACTTCTACTCTTCATCCATTCTAAATCCAACCAGTTGCTTCTGAGAATTCGATACAGTAGCCGGAATTTACATATCGATTTATCTCTCCGGATGAAGAAATCGACTCCACATCCCCCCAACAATTGTTTTTGGGTAGAGTGAAGCTACTGTTGTACAGCGTCCATCGAGAAGGCTCTTTTTATATCTTCTCCACGGTGAAATCCACAGCCGTTTCGCGGGAGATTAAATGGAGCCTGACAGGGTCATGGGAATGAAGAAAAGTGCGGCTTATAATGCAAGTCCCTCGTCTCACATTAATTACTGAAGACCACAGGAACATGGGATAGAAAAGGATGGTGCAGAAGAAGCGGAATAAGTAGGAGCTAGTGAATCCATTAGAGGCTTCTGATAAGCCTATCACTATCTTACAGCATGCTGCTATCGGCTGCGCGCTCTGTTCTCTACAAGGTATAACAATACGGGAGCTGTGGAATTTCGTCCAGGAGAGCTTAAGCTTTAATTTCCGTATATAAAGCCCAAAAAAACTGGGAAAAACAAACTTTGGTTAACTCTTTTCTTACAAGTAGGCAAGAAAAAACTAACACTAACCCAGGAAACCCAGAGAACTAGACGTTAGCAGCTTAAATGGTCACAAAAATTTGGAATCCATTCAGCGGGTCTTGTCTGCTACTTGTGCCGGCGCTGTGCCCACTGCGATTTATTGGCAGATGGTAACTGGCTAAGCCAACAGCTTAGTATAAAAAGTCTTCATGTTAGCATTTATACTGTTTCCAAAAAGTTTTTCCTCGACCATTCAAAAACGTCTTGAAAGCAAAAAAAGTAATTCAAGATGTTTTTTCTGAAAAGATAAGAGAAGTCTGGTGCCAAGGATCAAGCACCTTGATAGGGGCGACAACCACAAATGTGGAGAACCCCACAAATATTTATGTAACCCTTTTAGAAAGAATTCACTCAGCATAGTATCAGCCAATCCTGTGGTGTCAATTTTTCTATTACAGTACAAAATCAGTGGTTTTAAGCCCTTTTTCCACTGCATTGTCATCAGGTCACCATAAACATGTTGTACCAAGATAGCAAGTAGACCATAAGTAGGACGATTGCCGAAACATGTAGGTCTGATGTTTTCTCCACTACTGCGATGTTCTGAAATATAGGATAACATTTTATCACAAGCCCCACAAGGGGGGGGGGGGGGGTAACAAGCTGATGGGTGAGGTGCTGAAACCCCCACCGATTACGACAATAGGAATGGGGGTCCCATTCTCACTAATGGGTGGAGTGAGTCCAAAGCTCCCATACTATTAAATAGTGAGAATGGGACCGCTGTTCTCTGGATTTCTTGGGGTCCTGTTCTCGTGTTCCATGGAGGTCCCAGCATGTTGGACCTTCACTGATCACCTGTGGATAGGGAATACATTGCTAACTTGGTAAAATCCCTGCAGAGTCACATGGCAAAAAACTACTCAACTCTCATTGGTCAGAGGAAGAAACAGGTAGAAAACAAACCTCACAGAACCAAGTCTGAGTCAAGTAGAAACAAATCCACTAAGAGAAAAGGGGCTATAAGGAATTATTGTAATGGAACTGCAAGCTCTTTAAAGGGGTTTTCAATTAATATTAAAATCCCGATTCCCACGTCCCTCCTGTACTTGCGATTTAGGCCCTGTGCCCGAGGTCACAGAAACCACTTCAGCCACTGAAGGGTCTCCTCAGACATGGAAAGTCAACACTGCTTTCTAGGGAACATCACTAATTGTCTTGTTTGCTGCTCCAAGGAGGCCACTATTTGGATGAAGTGGACCCCCCCTATAGCCTAGCACCTCCAGTTGGGCACAGAGTCAACACAAAAGTAACGGTGTGATGTGGAAACCGGAAAATGGAGCAAGGTAAGCATGTGCCCTTTTTTCTCCTTACACAAGCCCTTTGGGGTTTATCCATTAATGGAATTTTCCAAAGTCTCCAAGAAACTTGCATAACAACAAGAGGCAGAGCCAATGATATTCAACTCCATCCATTATGGATGGTTTGTCTTGGCGGCAAAGGACACAGGTTGAAACTAGGCTCAAGATATTAGCTAGTAAGTGCTACCTGGGGGGAATCACCAGTACTAGGAGAGGAGATGATACCAAAAGAGCATGGGCGTTACTATAACTGTAAATGGAAACTAGCAGGAACTGTTAAAGGGATGTTTTTTATCTACAAAATCTGGGACAGGAAGTTATAAACCAACACCCGCCATACTAGACGCTATGGAGGGGTCTTTGGTCACCTAGTCATTCAGCATACATGCAGCCAGACGTCCTTGTTTTTGCACTCCTTTGACTTTTTGGAATAATACTCCCATTGTCACATGGCTGGATTACCATCTCACGGAGATAGGAATGTCTGAATGACAACCCACATGGAAGCGGAGAGGCAGAAATGCAAATCTCTCCTCTTCGACTTTCTATTCATTTCGGTCGAGTGAGTAGGCACTGAAGCTACGCTATGAAGTATAATGAGACTTCCAATTTTTACACGGAAATTAGAATGTGTTAATAGTGAGCCCTGGGCCATTGGAATAAATGTAACTAGATTTTAACCTTCCCCGTCGTCTTTCCTCCTAAAATACTGCACTGTTTACTTAATTACATGGTACAGATGCAGAAGCGGCGTCCTCAGACTGTAAATATAGAGATGAAGCCCTCTGCCACTGAGTTAGCATCATATTGTGATGTTATGGGTCAGTGCATTGTAGGGCAGCCATATGGCGATGAGGCTGGAAATGTTCTACCTTTTTACGTCTTGTTAATGGCAAAGTATGGCAGCTTGCTGTAAACAAGGGCTTTTAAGGTAAAACTGCTAAAAATATTCCCTCCTGGGGTGAGTCGTGCCGGCCGGGCACACAACAGCTATTCATATAACATGCATACAGTATAGCCCCGGGGCATGCATTTGGCAATGTTTACTGCTCTTCGCACCCCTTGTACCACACAGCTGGTAACTCAGGGAAGTCTTGGCCACCGATTTGGCCACCAAGGAGCAAGGAAGCAAAAATACAAAACTTAATTATGAAGGATGGCCGGATGTGGGTCAGTTGAAGGGCAGGTAAGGACATCGTAGGGGCAACAAGAGTCAACTTATTTGTTAAACTTATCTAGTCATATTACTATAAAAGTAAATAAATAAAACTCTTAAAAACGATGTCTAGGATTTGAAAAAATATGGTAAAAAATATTAATCCACATAAAAGGGGTAACTGCAACTTGTGTGTGCCTGTGTCAGTCTCCACTCCTCCACACTCATCCAGTTCCCTCCCCCCCCTCCTCACTTCCTGTCATGTGCATTGAGGAGGCAGGAGAGGGAGGGGATGGTGCACAGGAGAGGAAGAATAAATGAGGAGACTGAGGCACAGACTTCTCACCTGGGGCTCACCACATGCTGCTGGCAGGGAGCCAGGTAATGTGAAGTAAACTTATATACAGTATTGAAATTATTCAGAATGCTGACAAAGGCATTTTTAAAATCAGATTAGATCCTGCCGACCAGCTAAAAATGACATTCCTGGTGACAGGTTTGCTCTAAAGGATTTTTCTATATTCATGGGGTCTGAAGCTGGGGTGTGAAAAAAAAGTACACACACTTACCCCACTTCAACCTTCAGTTTCCCTATCTTTCCGGTATTCTGATTTTCCGGTCCTACGCCCGCCCGGAAGTTGAGAGGCTCACAAGATCAGAGAAGGGGACCACACAGAAGTGAAGTCTCCTTAAAAATAGAAGTAAAATCCCATGTTGGAGATGGTCCCTCATTGGATGAAGGAGGTCCTGTGACCAGCTGTAACTGACGCAGACCCAAAATCTTAGGTACCAGAATAACATGAGAACTAGGAGCTGAGGCGAGGTAAATATGTAATCCCCGTTTTTCCAACCCTGGCAACTTTAAAGAAATCACAGTTTAAAGGGATTGTCCAACAATGTATATTTGGATAAGAAAAGCCGAGCCCACAAAATTCTGATATAATCATTATATCATATTATATTATAATTATTTGAATGTATGGCTAGGTGCCCAAAGCTGGAGGCACTGGGGCACTTACCTATAGGTAGAAAGATAGTTTTCTTCCTTCTGTAAGTACAGCATGTTTGTACATAGCAGCTGAATACTAGCAAGTAGAATGAATTCATCTGAACAGATATTTTGCTTTATTTATCTCATCTGCTGTTACACTATGTATTATTCTCTATTCACATGCAATGCTAAATTTAGAGATGTGAATGGTTCCCTGTCACTGGAGCTAAGTGCAATGTGGGAGTTGAAATTACAGCTACACATAGCTACACAATGAGGTCATAGTGTATATAGATACCCACATGTGATGGGGCCCAGAGTGGTCATGTGATGCATAGCCGTATTAATAAAGTACCAAAATATGCAGATTTTTCAAATGTAATCCCTCTACAAAGATCTGGGAAAATAAAGAATGTTTTAAACTATAAACTCTTGCTTATACTTTATACTATGGATGCGTCATAATGGGCTCAAGCTATAGCAAGTGCGCAGGTGTGGGACAGGAACACCTTGGTCGGTATCTTTCAGATGGAGAAACAGGTGCAACAGGTGCGCCTATTTTTCGGGGTTCAATGCCAGTTTCCAGCTGTACAATCCCTGATAAGTGTGCTCCATTGTGTGCGGTTAATCTTAAAGGGGTGACCAAGGTAAGTACAATACATATTAAATATATGAATATATGTAATATTCATATCGCACTGACCCTGGTAAACCTTTATCACCTTTACACTGAAAACATGGGTCATGTGACCCACCAGATGTCATTTCCAGGACTTCTTGTGATCCTTCCGGCGGGTCAGGGCACTATACACAATCCCTTCGGTGAACACCACTCCAATGCCACGGGTTGCATGTCCTTGGGATGCTCTTCCAATCAGAGACATGGGAGCAGTGCTCTCGGAGGGGCATACGGGAATAAGTGACTCCTATGGAACGAAGCGGAAAGTTTACTACAGTAAGTAAAATATGGGTGACCCCGTTTGACAGGGGGTGACTATGGGCGATGGGGATCCTATAATGTCTCAGGTTTTGGTTATGGCATGATGCCAGAAATATTTAAAGTACAAAAGTGATTAAAGTGCATTAAAATAATATATAGATGGTGGTGTGTCAAAAAGTTAATTAATTAATAATCGTTTTTTTAGACACTCCCTAAAAGCACGGGTTCTGGGAGGCACAGGAAGTGGGTAGAGCTGGCCACACAACTTCCAGATATGGCACAAAAGTAGCTCACAACCCTGAACAGCTGAAAGACCCCTTTCACTAGCCTCAGTGAAACAGAACCTTATCAGCCCAGTATGCTGCCACCAGCTCTCATTTGATATAAACCTGGTCCGTAACGGGATTATTTTGTGTGAGCAGCAAGTCCGGTAGCATGTATAACCGAGAAACGGACATGGGGATTCGGGGAACAAGATAAAAGAGCTAATCAAGTTGAATTTTATTCTTAATTGCCTTAATTAAGAGGGTATTAAGAGGAGAACCCTATTAATACACCATAATAGGGCATAGAGGCAAGGGTTGTGCCCAGGTACTCCAGACCTTAAAGGAAACCTACCACCACAAATCTACCTATAAAGGTAGATCGGGTGGTAGGTGAATCAATGGGACGTGAGGATAGCCCTTTTAAATTTAATATGTAAATTTTGTTATGCGGCTACTGGGGCGTGGAGTAGCCACTTTACCCCTCCTACTCACCATCTTCGGCGCGCAGCTGCTCGTAGCTGCACGCCCTCGTCCAGCGATCCTGCCGTCTGCGCATGCGCAGAACAGCAGGCCCGTGCCTGCGCGGTTACTGCTCTGAAGCCGGGGCTGCACAGGCGCGGGCCTGCTGTTCTGCGCATGCGCAGACGGCAGGATCGTCGGACGAGGGCGCGCAGCTGCCGAAGATGGTGAGTAGGAGGGGTAAAGTGGCTACCGGGGCGTGGAGTAGCCGCCTCGTGTAACCTCAGATGCGGCTACTCCACGCCCCAGTAGCCGCATAACAAAATTTACATATTAGGGTAATAAAAGTTTCCAAAAAAGTGCGGGGACGCGAGGATTAGCCCTTAAAAGGGCTATCCTCACGTCCCATTGATTCACCTACCACCCGATCTACCTTTATAGGTAGATTTGTGGTGGTAGGTGCCCTTTAAGGATGAAGTAGTTAAGTTCCTCCAGCCGTCTCTTCGGACTACAGCGAGTGACGCAGCTACACACGGAGAGGAGCCGGCTCTGTGCTGTGGCCGTCTCTTGTGGTTACTCACTTGCCGTTACATACCGCGCCGAGGGAGAGAGCGGCCCACTGTCTGACATCATGTCGCAATCAGCATGCAAGATGCGCTGTCAAAGAAGAGGACGTAGCCGAATGAGCCGTGTCCCCGGCTGACTCCAGTGTGTCTACCTGCTGTCACTAATGTGAAAAGCTCATTCCCTGCCTTTTCTTACTCTGTGTTTTGGACGTATTACATATATTTAATGTGACAAAGGCTGCACTAACAAGTGTAGTCTGTTCCGCTACAATCAAAACACTAACTCACACAGTGAAGCTGCGGGTCTGATGTGCGCTACGTTTTATAAGTCAGGTGGCGGAACAAAACTTGGGGGTTTTTTTGTCTCGTGAAAAGATGGTTGAGTGAATCAAACTTGTATTAAAATTCCCACTGGGAAATATAATACAACAAAATATGAAAAATATTTCCCCCCTTAGAGATTTGAACAGATTTTGTGGTTTATTATTTTCCTATAAAAGGCAAAAAATAGACCAAAGGAACTTGAGTAAATACAAATCAAAGAATCTGAATTAATACTGAATTCTTTAAAGGAATACAATTACCCAACTCAAGCTTATAGTCAGCCCTTCCGTCAATGGAAAGTGGTCTGAAGTTCAGCTGATTGTATTGAGCGCGGGTTCATATATTCTAGATGATGCAGAATATGGATTCGCTGTCCCACATTTACTAAGGGCTGTGCGCCAGTTTTCTGCCCATTCTTTATAGTGCAAACTGCTTGTACATGTATTTAAAGGGAACCTGTCATGAGAAATTTGGCTATTAAAACATTACTGTCACAGGTGCCCCTGCAACCCATATCCCAGGTTGCAGGCGCACCCATGTACCTCAGTGTGCCCCAACTTCTAAGTTTACCTGTCTTGGCTCCAGCTGCGATCCCCGTAATGTCTGCTCTCTCCGCTGTACGCGCTCCCGTGTCCTAGGGCTCGCGCGCGCCGCCTCTGTAAAACTTAAAGGGCCAGCGCGCCTCTAATCGGCACTGACCAGCTGCCTGCCCTAATACATTCCAGCCCCTTCCTATGTTCCCTGCCGGGTCTTTGTGTTTCATGCGTCCCCTGCGATATTCCTGCATTCCTGTGTGTTCTTGCGTTCCCGATCCCATCTGCCTGGACCTCCCAGTGCTTAACCAGGATTGGACTTGACCTTGCATCTCAGCCCTGACTCTGAGCATGAACCTGACTACGGGACTGTCTCCTGCAAAGGTACCTCGGCTGCCACGCGGGCTAGTCGAACCTGTGGAACGACCTAGTGGTACCCTGCAGCAGCAAGACCATCCCGCTTTGCGGCGGGCTCTGGTGAAGACCAGGTGCCACTTAGATTCCGTTCCCTGGTGTCAGCTAGTACCACCTCCAGCAGTGGTCCAGAGGATCCCCTTATTCCAAATCCTGACAACTACTAATATATTGTCAGGCAGCGTAACACCATGTAGTTTTTGTGGTGGCGTCATCCAGGAAATCAACTTAGAAGTGAGATGTAAATTGGTTGGATAAAGTCAAGGAGGAGGAGAGTTTAACACTGAAATCAAAGTGGGGGGCTGTGAACGCCTCCTCCTCTGTGATCAATATTGTGCATCAGATTTTAAGAGATCTGGTTAGTGATGCCTCTGGATGTAGGACCATTAATTACTTTCTGAGGAAGAGATTGATTTCAGTGTTAAACTTTCCGCCTCCTTGACTCTGTACAACCAATTTACATCTCCCTTCAAAGTTGATTTTCTAAATGATACGACCACACTCAATCATGAAAGAAACACCATCTGCAATGTGGTCAGCTGCAAGGCAACATACTGATTCTGGTTTATTAGGTCAATTGCTGATGACAGGTTCCCTTTAAGATGGGTTTGCACCAGTTTTGTGTCACGGCTGCACTGTGCCCGACAAGACAGAAAATTGTGCACCAAAAGAGGCGATCCGGTGTACAGACGGATCGTGCGCCACAATGAAGAATGCGTAACACATTTCATGAATCTGTCACACACTGCGCCCTCTACAGGCAAACTGCACATAGTACAGAGTCGTTTGCACTCGTTTAGATAAATGTGGGCCACTGTGTTAAAAGAAAAAAAGTGTTAGAAGAAACATTGTAGAATGTTAGGCCATGTAAGACTCAACAAAAGTTTGTGACCCAAAAAGTAGACTTTGCAGCATTCTAGTCACAGCATGACCACTGATTGAGGTTTATGGAGAGTGGCCAACTTCTTTAAGACCAAATGTAGACGATAATACAGCTAACACCAGCCCACGAGACCTCTCCATACATCTCTTACTGCCCCTTGTCATAAAGTTACATCATTTTTTTAGACCTGAAAGCTCCAACTTCATGAAAAGAAACCGAAATAAAAGTTCTCTTGGTTGCAGGCAAAGAATAAGCCAAAAATAAAAGAACAAGATTGTCTAAAAGGGCAAATTATCAATGCCAACGAGTCCTGGATGACAACTGGGATATATGTAATGGATGCACAAAATGAAGCGAAACTATTGTAAAGTTCTTTTTAGCATTGCCTGCCGCTCCGGATTCCGGTAGAAGGCACCTTGTCTCGGCATTTAGATTAATGTATGCTATATCTCATACAATGTCATTTAGAGGACACTGGAAATGATGTTCCAGAGAGAAACATGTCCAAATTGTTCTTGCTGCTGTTTTTTTTTTCTATTTTACATTCATGGTTCACAATTAACCTTGTAATTTATTTGAAACAGTGAAAGAAAACCAAGTACAGTAGGGCAATGCTCATGGCCGAGCTCCATCAGACCGGCCCCTCTAGGCTATCCAGTTCTACTGTGTATTGCCAACACTTATCAAGTCGTTTTTTGGAAAGAACTTGCCACAAGGACAGGTGTCTACGAACTTTAATACGTCCTCCAAGAGTGAAGGTAAAATTAAAGGGGTTGTAGCAGGTATTGTTGTACCATATTGTTATAGAGGTTTCACACACTGGAATCCCTACTGTTCTCAAAAACGGGAGTCTCGTTTTCACTAATTGTTGGAACAGCAGGTCGAGCATAGGTCATGCTACTCCATCCAACACTAAGGAAATAGTTGGAAATTGCTGAGCACAGCCCCCAGCTTTCTCTGACACTCACATAGACGGCAAATGAAAGTGCTGGAGCTACTTAAGTGCTGTAGTTAGAAATTTCCAGAATTTCCCCCTTAGCATTGAATGGAGGAGCAGGATGAATACCTGACATGCCGCCTCACTGAACTTTTAAAAATTGAACCCCGATGGGGGCCTCTTCTTGTAATCAGAAGAGGTCACAGAAATTGGCTCCCACTGATCAGTTTGTTATCCCCGATCCTGTGCATGAGGCATAACAATAATGCTTGGTACCAACCCCTTAAAGGGGTTTTCCAACAAACTAACATCCTGATCAGTCGGGGTGTCAGTGCTGCGTAAAATTGCGGAGTGCGGCGCTCGCCAATTTCCATCAGCTCCATAGAGATTAATGGAGCAGAACAGTCATGCGCGGTCCTCTGCTCCATTAATCTGACGGAGCGACGAGGGGTCCGACGGACCCTCGTTTTCGCAATCTGTGGGGGTCTCAGCACTGAGATCCCCACTGATCAGCAAGTTAAGCCCTATCCCGTAGATAAGGCCTAACTTTAGTTCGTGGGAAAACCCCTTTAAGGTTACATAAAGATTTGTAATGTCTCAATCTCAGGGGGTAGATTTTGGAAAGGACATGCTAATAGGACAGGTCCCAGTCATGTTATCCTTAAAGATTATAATTGTGTGAAGTAAAACTTAGTAGCTCCTTAAGATTTGGTTCATGACACCCTCAGTGCAATCAAAAATTGCACTTTTTTTTTTTTGCATTTGTAATGTCCCAACCTGGGAGTCGAAATGTAAACCCACTGTCACTCTTCATGCTTCCAAGTTTAATGTTTGGAATTTCCTACTATTCTGCTGAACGCCAACAGGATAACAATTATATGCAAATTATTTTTAGGCAGGCCTTTTTTGGAGGCTCAACCTTGATGCTGGCTTAAAGCGAACCTGTCACCAGGAATGTTATTTTTAGCTGGTGACAGGTTCCAATGGCCTTTGCTATGGTGATTTTAAAAATGCCTTTGTCAGCATTCTGAATTCTGCCACTGCTTTATAAAAGTAAATTTCACATTACCTGGCTCACTGCTGGGGGAGGGGCAAGGCTGCAGCAGCCTTTGTGCCTGTCTCCTCTCCTCCACACTCTCTCTCTCCTCCACATTTCTTGTCATGTGCATTGAAGAGGCAGGGAAGGGGGATGGTGTGGAGTCGAGGAAGAAGGCTTAAGGAGACTGAGACACGAGCACACAGATTGCCTTGCCCCTCCCCAGGGACGCATCACATGCTGTTGGCAGAGAGCCAGATAATGTAAAATAAAGTTTCATAAAGTACTGAAATGATTCAGAATGCTGACAAATGCATTTTTTAAAATCAGCAAAGCATATGCTATTGGAACCTGTCACCAGCTAAAAATGACATTACTGGTGACAGGTTTACTTTAAGTTAGTTGCCTAAAGGATCCTCTGGTTCTTCTTCTGGTTCCATGGCAGAAGAGTTTGGGCTGAAGTGTCTGCATGACTACATAGCAGATACCAGGATGCACCAGCAATAAAGTAGTACCAGCTGTCAGAACCGGTGGTAAGGGATAGACAATCAATCCGAGGGGAAAGCCAAGAAATCTCCATCTATGGTCTTAGAACCTAAATTCGAGCAACATTTTGAGGGCAACACAGATGTAAATACCAGCTGTGATCGGGAAGTAATTTAATGTTGAAGACGGGTGTAAGAAATCAGTTCTTTTTTATATTCAGTTCCTCACATAAAAGATTGTTAAAGAGTCTCCTCTGAACCTTGTTTGTGAATAACAATTTTAGATCCATCAATGTTGCCCCAATGTACACAGGTCTCAAAGATGTCTCTAAAATACATAGGGGCACATTTACTAAGGGTCCGCACACCGCATTTCCGCCGGGGTTCTCGACAGCGGTATTTGGTGCACGCGATTGTAATTTGCTGCAATTGCGCCGACTTTCATGCGACACAAATCGGAGGCGTGGCTGTCGGACAACCCGACTGATTCGGACTAAGTGCAGGATTTTAAATTCAAATTGTGTCGCAAGACAATGCACTCACATGCAGCGGGATGAAGAAGGTGAACTCAGCGGGGAAGCGACACATGCAGGAAAAATGGACGCACGATCTTAGTGAATCGCACCGCACTTCATCCTCATCCGCCAACGCACCTCGGGGATCGCGACAGAACTGGGTAAGTAAATGTGCCCCATATAAATTTTTGTAGCTAGAAGGCAAAATGCTTCAAGACAGTTACAAATTATGGAGGGAGAGTCTAATCGTCCTTTAACTTATGGGACTTTCTTTCGAAAGTTTTTTTAATCCTTCACAACTTTTTGGAGCTCTAAGTGGTAAAAATGGAATTTTGAAGAAGAATTTCCTAAACTCAATATAGAGAGACCCACCAAGGCTGTGAAGATATTTGCTTGTCAAAAACTTTTGTCAAAGCTTTTAACAATTACATTTTCCCCGCCTTAATATTGTTTTTATAGATGGCGATTCCTTGGATCTTTAAAAGTTCGTCTGGTTGGAGAAATATATCAGATTAGGTAGGATAGGAGACATGACTGCATTGTATTTGGGGCATGAGACAAATGAGATCCGGCAGCCGGTCTCCTTATCCTACAGACGTCAAAAACTCTTCCCGTCACAGACTGCTTAAAAAAATCACTCCACGGGACAGAGACGTCTGCAGAATTCTCCTGAACTCTGAAGACCTTGTCAGTCATACATAGGTATAAACATGGAAAAGGTTAAGCTCTGACCTGCCAACAAGACTTACACTTACACGTTACTTAGACAGTCCTCAATAAATACTGTCAATACTTGGTCCATCTCAAGCAGGACATCTCGATAGATGCTAAAGTTCCTACCTTAATTCTGTCAGTCTCTTCTGAATTTTTTTTGAAGACCCGCCAAGAAAGTCCAACACTGATTGTCAGCTCCGTTTCCCAGGAGATCAGACATTGAGCATGGAGCTTACTGTACAGGCTTCTGTGATGGACAATAAGCCTCCTGAGATAGCACCGCTTATTAAAATTTTCCTTGCCCGGGGGCCGATCATTCCCTAAAGACCTATCTCTTGTTTCAGTAAATCTCCAGTATTACCAGGTTATCATCTACAGCAGAAAAATAGGTTTTATATTGAGGATAAAAGAAAGAAAATTTAGAAATGACTTTCTGACAGGCAAAGGGGAGAGGCAAAAAACATCATCGGATATCTAATAAATGGAAGATCCTGCCTAAAGGACATCTAGCATCAGATAACCTGATGGTCCATGTGTAGTACTCACCTCCCCGTCCTGTCCCGATAGCATGGATCTTATTACAGTCCAACTTTGAATACCGACATTTCATCAAAATAAAAGTTTCTAAGATATTCAAATCAGCCTGAGATGTTCTGCAATCTGATTAATGCATGCCCCGGCTCCACCAACAGAGCGCTCCGAGAGCCGGAGATGTCAATGTCTCGCTCTGCAAATCTTGCGCATGCGCGAGAATACGTAAGGAAAGCTATTCTCCTGCATCCGTGAGATTTACAGACAGGGAGAGCTCTTGGAACGCTCCGTAGGCGGTGCCAGAAGCACCGGATCATGAATAAATTAGATTGCTGCAGAGCACTTCAGGCTGATTTGCATATCTTATAAACTTTTATTTTGACTAAATCCTTACATTCAAAGTTAAAACAAAAGAAGATCCTTGCAACCTGGGATGCGACGGGGAGGTGAGTAATACACATCTACCATCAGGGGGGGGGCAGATTTACTTACCCGGTCCATTCGCGATCCATCGGCGCGTTCTCTGTGCTGGAATCGAGTCCGGCCGGGATTTATTAAGGCAGTTCCTCCGCCGTCCACCAGGTGGCGCTGCTGCGCTGAAATGCATTGGAACGCACTGGAATACACTGAGCCGGGCTGAGTGAAGGTAAGTGCAAGCTCCGCGACAGATTTTTTTTTTTAAATGCGGCAGTTTTTCCAGATCCTTCGGGTTTTCGTTCGGCCACGCACCCCGATTTCCGTCGCGTGCATGCCAGCGCCGATGCGCCACAATCCAATCGCGTGCGCCAAAATCCCAGGGCAATTCAGGGGAAATCGGCGCAAATCGGAAATATTCGGGTAACACGTCGGGAAAACGCGAATCGGGCCCTTAGTAAATGACATTTTTTGGCGCATTGCAATTTTTGTGCCTTTTTAGGGACATTTTGAAATTTTTGTGTCACTAAGACACATTTATCTTCTATTCCAGATGTGCTAAACCTCGAAAATTATATTTATCATTTTTATGTCTAAAATTTGCGACATTTTTTAGCGCAAGAAATTTCCACACTAAACCATACTTAAGGAAAACGTAGAAAATGGAAAGAAGTTATTTGGGACATTTGTGTGACATTTTTGCGACATTTTAAACATATCTCAAAAAGAGATCTTTTAAAAAACCCATTTAAAACAAGGAAAAAGTGAGATTGATAAATTATCAAAAAAAGGCAGACAGAAAACGACAGTTTTGGCAAAAACTAGCCCAAACACACAGAGATAAGATAAATGACCCCCAATGATTGTCTTTTATGGGACACTTAAGCTTTGTTTCCTTGCGGCCCTCTGATGAGCCATGTGATTATTGTGTGGGTGTGGAAGTTTAGACAAGGTCTTAAAGGGCCATTGTCACCAGATTTTACCCCATTATGTGACTAGCACCATTATGAAATGTCTAGAATTCACTCTTTTATCTTGCTTGTTTATCTAATTTCATATGAAAATGAGCAAAGAAGAGTCAAATTTAGCCACGGATGAGTCAAGTTTAGATGCTGCAGGGATAGACTCACTTCAGATGCCTCTGTCTTCAGTTCTATAGCACCTAGATCCACAATTTTGGTGACATAGCGAAGATCTGGCTTGCAGTTCTGTGAGCTATAGAACTGGAGATACAGGCAGTTAAAGTAATGTTTAGAATTGTGAGATGTAGATAAAGATACAGTTCCTGCCTCTATCTATGGTTCTGTAGCTCCCAGACACACAAGCCTGATGCAATCTGAAAAACAAGTTACTTATTTTTATATGACATAAGAAAAGCAAATGCTTCTATATCCTATAGAACCAAAGATAAAGGTGACACTTGCTCTGTAGCCTCTAAACTTGATCAATCTCAGGCAAAATATGACTCTTCTCTGCTCATTTTCACATGGCTTTGGAGAAGATTTCTAATAGGTTAACGGGTGAGATTTCACAGAGGGAATTCTAGAGAGGACATGTCATCCCCTACCTGATAAAGCCTCAGTATAGGGTCTTGTTGATATGAAATAGTGTTCATGACAAGAAGATATCACTTGTTTTATTATCACCAAATCCTTTCCACTTAGACAAATTAAAGAGCATTGATTGGAACAGAGCGACATCTCTCATTGCGTGCGGCCTGAGATGAGACTTATTCAGTGCTGAGGACACTCTGAACCATAATTACCCGGTGATTTATACCACACAGTCTATAACTATATTACATTCACACAGCGATTTTACTTTAGTGACAGTCCACATAACTTATATTATTTCTTCTTCCAAAATTGAGATGTTTTAAAGGGACCTTTCACCCCTTCCACCACCTCCAACAGATGAGAATTTATCTCTAGCCCCAACTGTGTGTATTATCTCTGTACTGTGACATCACTTTGTGTATTATCCCTGTACTGTGACATCACTTTGTGTATTATCTCTGTACTGTGACATCACTGTGTGTATTATCTATGTACTGTGAAATCACTGTGTGTATTATCACTGTACTGTGACATCACTGTGTGTATTATCCCTGTACTGTGACATCACTGTGTGTATTATCCCTGTACTATGACATCACTGTGTGTTTTATCCCTGTACTGTGACATCACTGTGTGTATTATCTCTGTACTGTGACATCACTGTGTGTATTATCCCTGTACTGTGACATCACTGTGTGTATTATCTCTGTACTGTGACATCACTGTGTGTATTATCCCTGTACTGTGACATCACTGTGTGTATTATCCCTGTACTGTGACATCACTGTGTGCATTATCCCTGTACTGTGACATCACTTTGTGTATTATCCCTGTACTGTGACATCACTTTGTGTATTATCCCTGTACTGTGACATCACTTTATGTATTATCTCTGTACTGAGATATCACTGGGCGTATTCTCCGTCCTGTGGCATCACCGTGTGTATTACTATTCCTGTACTTTGACATCACTTTGTGTATTATCCCTGTACTGTGACATCACTGTGTTAATCATTGCCCCAATATGCTCTGTAGCGTCTTATTTTGACCCCTTACAAAATTTTGCCAAAATTTGCAATCTTCCCCATTGGCAGGGAACCTCGCAGTCTGACACTCCAGTCAGTCGTTCATGGCTTAGCTCCCGGCTGCTATTTTTATACGATTACCTTTCATTTTATACATTTATCTGCCTGTCGCCGTATGATCAGAATTAGAGCGTGTATGGAAATGATGTCTGCGGCTGGAGGATGAATGTAGAATACTCAGTGGGCTGCGGGGGGCGTACCGGCTGCAGATTGAGGATAGTGTATAACAGCTTTGCAGGGACTGCCGAGCGATAACATCCGAGATACCAGGAGGGGCAGGACCGGAGTGGGATTTGGAGAATTTGAGATGAGGCTTGGAAGAGGAATGAATACATTTTGTTATATACTTGTCACTTCCTCTGAACATTATCTGTACAGGGAATTGGAAGCGAGGAGATGTGTGCGCTCCAGGCCGAGCATCAGAGGCTTTTACGACAAGTGTCCCCTATTCCTCGGCATAAGTACATGACCTGTTCTACAAAGACATTCCTAAAATTTCATTCTCCTTTGATAAAACACCACAAAAATTTTATACGCATTGAGGCAGCGCCGACAAAATCACTTTTACTTCTGTTACTAAATGCTGTTTACCGGTAGTCAAAAGATGGTATCGCCTGGCAGGACCGGTATCAAATTTGTTTTTTTGTAAGCTAAAAGCCTCTTTCGTCCTTTTACTTTCCATTTTATGTCTCTTTGATGCTGTTTTCTCAATTTGTTCAACAACAAAGCACCTGATGGTAAGGGCTGTATATGTAGAACTACAGGAGTTATATGAATAGGAAATAAGCGGTGAGGAGGTGATTGGTGCCGCTTATCCCCTAAAATATCAATGGGATAGTACTTCATATTATACCATACAGGATCTTATATTGTCAACAGCAGAGTGGATCAGGCCAATAGCTCTGTTAGGAGCTACTACCCCTCCTTTTTAGAGGAGGCGCTCTGCTTTGACCCTTTACTATCCCATAAACTAATCACTCTCCTTTTTTTTCTCTCTATTTTAATACACTTGTTAGAGGCAATTTATATAGACCTCATTTCAATAGAAAACCCCCTTCTACAAAAACATCCTATTATTCTATGGCTTCTATGTAGAGCTGTGTCTCCATGGTTACAGACTACAAACAAACCCTGTGTAGTCTGATGCTACAGTTATGCTTTATTTCATTTGTGACTACTCTGTTTGGTAGATAAAGTTTAAATAGACTTTTAGTTCAATAGAAACCCCCCCTACTAGAAGAACCTCCAACTATTCTATGGCTCCTATGTAGATCTATGTCTCCATAGTTACAGACTGCAAACAAACCCTGTGTAGTCTGATGCTACAATTATAATGTATTTCATTTGTGACTACTCTGTTTGGTAGATAGTTTAAATAGACTTTTATTTCAATAACCCCCCCCCCCCCCCCCACTAGAAGAACCTCCTACTATTTTATTGCTCCTATGTTGATTTATGTCTCCATGGTTACAGACTACAAACAAACCCTGTGTAGTCTGATGCTACAGTTATGCTTTATTTCATTTGTAACTACTCTGTTTGGTAGAGAAAGTTTTAATACACTTTTATTTCAATAGAAACCTTTCTACCGGAAGAACCTCCTTCCATTCTATGGCTTCTATGTAGATCTATGTCTCCATGGTTACAGACTACAAACAAACCCTGTGTAGTCTGATGCTACAGTCATACTTAATTTCATTTGTCCCCACTCTGCTTACCATGTCAGGGGAAGACTAAAACGTGGAGTGCCACAGAGATACAAAGGTCTGTGTAGGAGAAGTGTACATTTAATAATACATTTTAAAAAAAATTTTTAATTAAAAACAAAAAAAAATATTTATAAACTGAGGTCCCTCAAAACATGTAAAAATGAATATCTTAAGCATTATACAGCCTCTTGATTTATTGATAAGACCGGAAATAAAAACCATCTCTAGCCCTGTATGTTTCCGACAAACATGTAAATTCTTATGCAAATGAGACATGTTAATTTTTGAATATTAATTAGACAGAAGCAGGAGGTTATTGTCAATTATTCAATAACTTCACTGATTTTTTGTCAGAAACATCTCAGGCATGAAGTGACAGAAATGCCAAGTGTCAGAACAACTAGAGCGAGAGGATTCCACCCAAACACCACGATTGAGCAAATATACAATTTCCTGGTACTTCGATGTCAGGTCTGACGTCAGCTGCAGGGATAAATCAAAAAATAGATAGTTTGACTCTCGTAGATCCAAAAATCAGTGAAGCCAATTTGTCATATAAATAAATTTGCTTGATATATGGCTGATCTATGGCTGATCTATGTTGCTATGTTGGACATTATAGTCTTGATATCTTACGCACATTGGGGGTCATTTATTAAGGGCCCGATTCGCGTTTTCCCGACGTGTTACCCGAATATTTCCGTTTTGCGCCGCTTGTACTTAAATTGCCCCGGGATTTTGGCGCACGCGATCGGATTGTGGCGCATCGGCGCTGGCATGCGCGCGACGGAAATCGGGGGGCGTGGCCGAACGAAAACCCGACGTATTCGGAAAAACCGCCGCATTTAAAAACCGAAAATGTGTCGCATAAGGACCGCTTACCTTCACCTGGTCCAGCTCGGTGCATTCCGGCGCGATGAGTTTACTTTCAGCGCAGCAGCGCCACCTGGTGGACGGCGGAAGAACTACCTTATTAAATCCCGGCCGGACCCGAATCCAGAGCGGAGAAGCCGCCGCTGGAACGCGAATGGACCGGGTAAGTAAATTTGCCCCATTATTGTGTTAGACCCCTTAAAAGTATATTGCCCTAGTGTCTTCCTTCTCACTGTCCTAAACTTGCCATGAGAGTCCTTAATTTGTAGAGATAGTTCTGGCAAATTTGGGCTTCCTACTGCAAGAGGCTGGTTTGAGCAGTACAGCAAAATTTTCAAGGTGGACCACTTCTACTTTTGTTATATCAGGCCCCCATTTGGTTTAGGAGGGAAGACGTGCCTCCTTGTAGGTGCTGCCCGTGATGGGTACTTAAATCACTAAATCATAAAATGAGCCTGGTGGATGTGAACATTTTTGAGAAATTTGGCCACTCTTCTGGCACTCAGGTAGGCCTCCACTTCTGTTGGGAGGCTTATGGCTGAACCAGGTGGACCTAGTAAGGTTAAGTTCACAAATTACAGTGTCCAGCCAGCATATTGTTGAACTTGAGAGATTGTCCGCTCTTCCGTGACTCTGGTAGGCCTCCACCTTTTTGTTCTTGAAGCAGATTGGTAAGTATGATGTAGGGCCTAGCAAGGGTAAGTTCACACATATCAGCCATGTCTAGCCAGCATACTGTTGGGCTTCGGAGATTGCCCACTAATAGTATTGACAACTTTCACATAGTCCCTATTAAGGCCAGCATTCTGTTGAATTCAGGAGATTTTCTAATTCTTCTGGGACTCTGGGAGGCCTCCTCTGTTGTTGGAAGCCTTATGGATGCTCGAGAAGGATTAGCAAGTATGATGTGTGACCTACTAAGGGTAAGTTCACTTATGTCAGCCCTGTCCAGCCATTATACCATTGAGTGTGAGAGATTTGCCCACCCATCCAGGACTCAGGTTGCCTCATTTGCCACCAGCCTTCAGGTGCTCTAGGAGAATTGGCAAATACAATGTGGGGAATATTAAGGTTAAGTTCCCTTATACCAGCTGTGTCCAGCCAGCATACTGTTCGGTACTGGAGATCAGTCCTTTTTTTGGGACTCTGGGAATCCTGCACTTTTGTCGGGAGCCTTATGGACTCTCTAGGATAATTGGCAAATTGACATATATCAGCTGTGTTCAGCCAGCCTAACGTTGGGGTTTTGAAGACCCACTTTTCTGGGACCCTGGTTGACCTCCATTTTCTTTGTGAGCAATATAGATGATCTAAGAGGGTCGGCAAGTATAATGTTTGGTCAAGTAGAAGTAAGCTGTGTCTTGCCAGCATACTGTTAGGTTTGGGAGATTTGCCCACGCTTCTGGGAATCCTCATTTTTTGGTCACTACAGGAGGGTTGGCATGCATGCTGCAGCCGGACACAGCTGATGACCTTATTGGGCACTGGTTATACCCTTTTGGCAGGAGACTTATAGCCCGGTTAAAAAACCACTGCATGCAGCATTTTCTTTGACTTGGCTTTTCATAGCTACGGCTATGACCACAGTTTGCCTTAGTTTAAAGGAAACCTATGGCAAGAGGGGTACATATGTGAGCCCACCTTAAATTTCAGTGGTTTTAGTTTTTCTAATGAGCATAGAGGAATCTCTATTCTCGAATCCCATTGTCATGCCCGTGTCTTCCATCTACGCCACAAATACCACCCTGATGGAATTTTTTACTTTCACCTAGCAAGTTTATAGTTACTCTAAAGGATATTGGCTCATGACACAAAATGGCCGCCTGTTTGAAACGGGCCTAACCCAATGTCACATTCAGCAATTTTCCTGTTCTGTTCAATTGCTCTCACAAAAGAAGCTTTCGCTGCCATTATAGGCACACAAATTTCAATTTTACACAAATCAATATTTGCCTGAGCCGGCGATATAAAGATAGTGTAATGATACCAGTCACAATCGATGTAGCAGAAAGAGCCGACGAAGTTCTAGTCTGTAAAATGGCATCCAGCGAGCGAGGCAGTCGCTCTGTTTATTCAGCCTAATAATCATCATTGCCTTCCATATGGAGTTATGAAAGCATGCTAATGAATTGAGTTTCTTCACATGGAAAGCACAAATGGCAACAGGCAGCCTGATTAGAGGCTATACTTTGGTTGGCGCTATACAGATTGGTGACCCTGGCATGGCTGCACACAGAGAGCTGTTTCTGATCCGGCGCCCCACGAAGAATGTGAATTTATGCTTATTTGTCGTATTAACATGAAGCCAAGGGCAACAGGCTAAGAGGGTAATCATTGCTATTATTCTATGCTTATTTCTTTACTTGTTAAATCAAATCTTTTTTAACTTTTTTTTGTGTTTTGAAAAGTTTACAAACAAATCAACCCCTTCCATTCTACTCTTCTCCTCGCAGACCAACTTCATGTAGCCAGAGAGGGTAACAGCTGGCAGCAGTCTTTCTGAAATGAGACTGAAAAATCCATAGCTTTAACATCAGGGGGCGTAACTACAGCGATAGCAGCCATAGCAGCTGCTATGGGGCCCGCAGTGTCAGGGGGCCCTGGCCTCTGACCTGAAACACTAAAGAATGGAGGATGTGCACCACTATATACATATTATGCTGCACATTTTACAGAATTTGATGCATATAATAGTGCACATCCTCCATTATTTAGTGTATCAGGCCAATGACGGGGCCCCCAGACACTGCAGGCCCCGCCATCTGTCCTGACATACTAAAGAATTGAGGATGTGCATCATTGAATACATATTATGCTGCACATTTTACAGCATTTTATGCATATAATAGTGAACATCCTCCATTCTTTAGTGTGACAGCCCGGTGACGGGGCCCCCAGATACTGCAGACCCCGCCATCTGTCCTGACAAACTAAAGAATGGAGGATGTCCACCATTGTATACATATTATGCTGCACATTGTACCGCATAATGGGGGTCATTTACTAAGGGCCCGAATCGCGGTTTCCCGACGTGTTAACCGGATATTTCCGATTTGTGCCGATTTCCCCTGAATTGCCCCAGGATTTTGGCACATCGGATTGTGGCGCTGGCATGCACGCGACGGAAATGGGGGTGTGTGGCCGAATGAAAACCCGTCGGATTCGGAAAAACCGCCGCATGTTTAAAAAAAATGTGTCGCTGGACATGCACTTACCTTCAACAGGAATAGGATCGTGAACTCTGGCGGACCTAATACTGCACCTCCGAGATACAGCAGAAGACAATCTTAGTTGGAGGCTTGAAGGGTCACTTTCCTAAAGAGGCTGGGTCTCCTGAATAATTATACCCAGGTGGTCCAAGGAACCCCAGTCCGACTCTGAAAACAACAATAATTGTTGATGGGATGGGAAAGGAGACTGACTCTGGAACTTACTGTAAATATATATTCCTGGCATGATGAATATATTCAGGAGCTTAGTGTGGATTTTATTCGGTTTTTCTCTACAACAGTAAAAAAAAATTGGTGATGTGTAATACTTGATTTCCCCTGTGGAGGCACTGCAGGGAAATGGAACACATGCTGTTGGATTGACTGCTGGCTACTGGCGATCACTGTGGGATCAGCTTATCTTTGGGGACTTTTTTTTAAATAGAAAATGTCTTGTACTGAATTTGTACAACTAGTATACAAAAGCCTAAAAGTAACAAAGTTATCAAGTATTATTGATCAATGGAACTTTTCATTGAGATGGAGACAAAATATCTTGGTATGTTTAAGAAATTACCAAAATTCCATCAATCTAGATTGGGTTTGTAAGGAAAAACTAAAATGAATTTTTATCAAACAATGAGTACCACAAAATACGAGTTTCGAAAAACGAGTTTCAGCCATTTTCCTTTTCTCCACAATCTAATTACAAGATGTTTTCAAAACTGTTTAGACAATAGAGCAAATGTGAACACAGTCATTGTCATGGGAAGTCTATTGTGACTGGAGCTGACAAATAAACTGCAAATCCATTTTTACCGTACAATTAGCAGCCACTTTGCTCTTCGTAATTGTGATATCAAAAACGTATATGACGCTGATTAATAAACAAAGGTGGAGGAGGTGAGAACATACAAAGAGAACATACAATTTGGCAAGATACATTTTATATGAGAGTCAACATGTCTTCATTGTGTCTATCTATTCATCTGTCTACCAATTATCTATCTATTCGTATTCTATCTATTCATAGTCTATCTATCTATCTATCTATCTATCTCATATCTATCTATCTATCTATCTATCTATCTATTCATAGTCTGTCTATCTATCTATTACGGTATCTATCTATCTATCTATTTATCTATCTATCTATCTATCTCTCATATCTATCTATCTATCTCATATCTATCTATCTATCTATCTATCTATCTATCTATCTATCTATCTATCTATATCTATCTATCTATCTATCTATCTATCTATCTATCATCTATCTATCTATCTATCTATCTATCTATCTATCTATCTATCTACTATCTCATATCTATCTATCTACTATCTATCTACTATCTCATATCTATCTATCTCATATCTATCTATCTCATATCTATCTATCTATTTATCTCATATCTATCTATCTATCTATCTATCTATCTCATATCTATCTATCTATCTATCTATCTATCTATCTATCTATCTATCTATCATATCTATCTATCTATCTATCTATCTATCTATCTATCTATCTATCTATCTCCTATCTATCATCTATCATCTATCTCATATCTATCTATCTATTTATCTATCTATCTATCTATCTATCTATCTATCTATCTATCTATCTCATATCTATCTATCTATCTATCTATCTATCTATCTATCTCCTATCTATCATCTATCATCTATCTCATATCTATCTATCTATTTATCTATCTATCTATCTATCTATCTATCTATCTATCTATCTATCTATCTATCTATCTATCTCATATCTATCTATCTCCTATCTATCTATCTCATATCTATCTATCTCATATCTATCTATCTATCTATCTATCTATCTATCTATCTCATATCTATCATCTATCTATCTATCTATCTATCTATCTATCTATCTATCTATCTATCTATATCCTATCTATCTATCTAGAGAATCTATCCATAGCCTATCTATCTGTCGAGTCAATGTAAAGACACAGGCAGCACTCCAGTATTCCAAATTTAAAAAAAGGGTGACGTTTATTGAGACTGTGGAAACGTTTCAGTGTCAACCATCTATTCTATCAACGTCTTATTTGCCATTGGACATGGGGCCATGATTAAGAACCTACGTAACTCCCAGTCAACCTTTATTTGTCCCATCATCTTCAACTGGAAAATCCAACTCCAATCTACATCTACTATATCTCCTTTCCACATTACAAGAGAAGCATGTCTAATCACAGGGAGTTGGAGCACAGGGACCCCCACAATTCTCAGAATGGGCTTCTCCATATGGACTAAGACTTCTGGGTCCCATCATTCCAAATTTCCAAAAAGGGTGACGTTATTGAGACCGTGGAAACGTTTCAGTGTCAACCATTTTTTCTATCTATCTTTTAGGCAATCAACGTCTTATTTGTCATTGGACATGGGGCCATGATTAACCTACATAACGCCCAGCCAACTTTAATTTGTCCCATCCTCTTCAACTTGAAAATCCAACTCCAATCTACATCTACTATATATCGACATTACAAGAGAAGCATGTCTAAACACAGTGGGGGTCATTTACTAAGGGCCCGAAACGCGTTTTAACCGGCGGGCTACGCAAATTTTTCGGTTTTGCGCCCGATTTTCCCTGTATTGCCCTGGGATTTTGGCGCACGCGATCGGATTGTGGCGCATCGGCGCCGGCATGCACGCGATGGAAATTGGGGGGCGTGACCGAACGAAAACCTGACGGATTCGGAAAAACCGCCGCATTTAAAAAAAAAAAACAGGGTCGCGGGACACGCGTTTACCTTCACCAAGTATAGGATCGTGAATTCCGGCGGGCCTCGGGGAACTTCAGCGCAGCAGCGACACCTGGTGGACGTCGGAGGAACTGCCTTAGTGAATCACCGGAAGACCCAAATCCACTGCAGAGAACGCGCCGCTGGATCGTGAATGGACCGGGTAAGTAAATGTGAGTTGGACCACAGGGACCACAATTCTCAGATTGGGCTTCTCCATATGGACTAAGACTTCCGAGTCCCAGATTTCCGATAGAAATCAATAGATTAGTCCTGACCTCCACTGATTTCTATGGGGCCTCCAGGATGGTTTAGGAGATGACCTAAGCTAAAAAGTCCTAAGTAGTATAAGGAAGCTCCGGCGAACTTGAGATCCCCTATTTTGCCAATCACGGTGGGATGCTTCAGTTGGACCCCACATTATCAGATATTTAAACCCTATTGTGTAGATTTAAAGGTGAAATCCCTTTAACTTGAATATCTAGGATTTAGCTATACTTTAGATCATTCCCCTATCTGACATAAAAGTGCGACAGAAGCCAATAGCATTTCTGAACGACCACCTTGTCAAAGTCGTAAACGAAAATTTATTCCGGCTCAGATATAATTTGTAAAATTTTTTCATTATCGGACCCGCGGCCTACCCATGAGAGGTGTCAGCGTAAGATGGGTATAATAGTAATCATTGGTGCACATTACTCATACGTGTATAATCTGACCAACTTCTATCCCCGAGACCCGGAGAGAGAAAGTTCACACAGCTAGTGGGAATATATCAAATGCTTTGACAGAAGCCCTCTAATGGATTACACGCTTGTGGGTTTTTTTGTGAATCATAGGCTACTTTTTGCCCAATAGAATCTGAAAAATGTATTCAAGGGATGGTTCAGTCTTCCCTGGGGAATTCCTACAATATCTAATTTGTCGACCTTTCACAACCACAAGTTGATGGTAAATATCAGCTCCCTCCTTTCTGTCAAAATCCCTGTGTGTTCCTACGCTCGTCCTGACACTTTTCCCCATCGCCCGCAGCTGACAGGGCTTAAAGGTCATGTGTGCTCCTGTCTACAGGAGGGAGGTAAGGAGAAGACGGAGTGCGAGCGGACAAGCTCCAAATGTTAAGCCAAATATTACTTGTTACTGAATCGTCTGTGGCCCCTGAATGCAAACAACTTGTAACACATACTATATTAGTGTTATCAATGCCAGGACGGAATAGGTGGGAGGGAGGAAGGAAGGATAGATGGAAGCCAGGAAAGAAGGAAGGAGGGCGGAAGGAGGAGGGAAGGAAGGAAGGATGGCGGAAGGAAGGAAGGCTAGAAGAAAGAGGGCGGAAGGAAGGAAAGAAGGAAGGAGGGCGGAAGGAAGGAAAGAAAAGAAGGAAGGAAAGAAGGAAGGAGGGCAGAAGGAAGGAAGGAAGGAAAAGAAGCAAGTAAGTTTAAAAGAAGGAGGGCTGAAGGAAGGAAGGAGGGCTGAAGGAAGGAAGGTTAGAAGAAAGAGGGCGGAAGGAAGGAAAGAAGGAAGGAAGGAGGGCGGAAGGAAGGAAAGAAAAGAAGGAAGGAGGGCAGAAGGAAGGAAGGAAAAGAAGGAAGTAAGTTTAAAAGAAGGAGGGTGGAAAGAAGGAAGGAAGGAGGGCTGAAGGAAGGAAGGTTAGAAGGAAGGACAGCAAAAGGAACAATTGGCCTTGACCAACTTGGAATGTGGTTAAGAAGGAAAAAAATGGATAGCAACAGGATTAGGCCAACAAACATTGAAAAGAAAGAAAACGTGACTGAGGAGGAATGATAGGAGGAAGTATAGATAGGAGGTAGGAGAGCAAGGACATATAATGGAATAAATATATGGGAGGACTTAAAGGGGTTGTTCTTCTCTCAGCAAATAATTGATATGGTTTGTGTAAGGAAAAGTTATACAATTTACTAATATACTTTCTGCATCAATTCCTCATGGTTTTCTAGATCTCTGCTTGCTGTCCTTCTATCAAAAGCTTCTATGTTGACTTCCAGTGGATAGAAATCTGTCCATGGCCTTGTGGTGCACAAGCTGTTATATCAGAGACATTAATCAGGGCTTTATGATAATAACGGCTCGTGCACCTGCCTGTCTATGACAAAACCATGGACTGATTTATGTCTACTGGAAGTAAATATCAAAGCTTCCTATAAACGACAGCAAGCAGAGATCTAGAAAACCATGAGGAATTGATACAGGAAGTATATTAGAAAATTGTATAACTTTTCATTGCAAAAATAATATTAATTTTTGTGCTGAAATTGGACATTCCTTTAAGAAAGGAGCATATGTAAAGAAAGAAGGAGAGCCAGAGAAAAAAAGCCAATTATGTAATTTTGTAATGTAAATTTTGCATTGACGAAAAGGAAAAAAAAAGTGTAAACACCTTCTTCGATATGTTATATGTTAGATAAACTTGCCACAGATAATTTAGGTTACAGCATAATAAGCAGGACCACCACTAGGAAGTGATTATCTGGCCCTGTGTGCACAGTGTGTTCCCTGCACCTGGAAAGGGGGGAGGATTTTCTGTGACAAGGGGCTCCTCCTTGGGGCCCCCTGAACACAGTGACACTAAACCCCCCTGATGGCAGCCCTGATAAGAAGTTGAGGAGAAAGGAAGTGGAAGAATGGAGAGAGAGTAAAGGGATAAAATAGAAAGAGGAAAGGAGAGAAAGGAAATATATAATAGGGATGGAAAAGAATAGGAGGAAAAGAGGAAAAAGATAGAGGAAGAGGAAGAAATGAGAGGTGGTAAAGGAAGAAAATAGGAGGAGGAAAGGAAGGAAAGAGATAGAAGCAGGAAAAGAATGGAAGGAGGAACATGGGAATAAAGGGGAGAAATAGGAAGAGGGAAGGAACGAAAGAATTTGGGAAAGGGAATGTAGGAATGTAAAGAAAGGGAGGACAGTAAAGGAGCAGAAAGTATGAAATAGGAAAAACAGCAGAAGAAGGAAAGGGGTTAAGGAAAGGAAAAAAAAGAGGAAATGGAGGGAGGAAGAAAGAAAGAAAGGGAAAGAAAGCAGGGAAGGAAAGGGGTGAAAGAAGGAAAGAGGGGGAAGATAGGGGGAAATGAAGCACATACGTTGAAATACCAAACAGGTGTAAGGAACAGAGAGGGAAAAATTAATAGAAAGGGAAGATTAGAAAGAAAACTGTTAAACAGAGGAGAAGGAAAGAAAGAATGGAAGAAATAGGGGAGGGAAGTATAGACAGAAAATAAAGGAAGGATTAAAGGAAGAAGGGAATAGAGTAGTGATATATATTACACTTTTACCATGGACTGTAGGAGATATCAATGCCGGGTTGGGAAATAAATATACCTTTAGTTCTCCTTCGCTGTATCCCTAGACTCAGTAGATTGGGGTATTAGTGAGGGGAAGTGTATACCTTTCATTCCCTCTGATCGGAGCAGATACATGCCAATTCTACTGTAACATTTAGCTCCACAAAGTTCCAAGAAGAGCAGTGTCTTTAAGAGCACTCTCCTCCTTGCTCTTCTACAAATTCAATCAAATCCATGTGTCAGACAGGGCACCTTCACCATTGATGTTATGGAGAGAGAGCACGGTGGAGGATACTATGTGGCATTTTAAATGATTTTATTCACAAATAGTTCGGCTCTGGATGAGTAAATATCACTGTTCATGTCGTTCTGTCACGAATCTCTCCTCAGCTGCCAGGTTTATTTAACTGACCAGACATCATGTTACATAAAAAGGCTAACGCCACAAGTCAGAGAGACAGCCCAAACCTGCACCCTACATGACAGCATCACTTTGTAGGTCATTACAGGAAAGGAAGGTAACTGGGTAAGACTAGATGGATGGATGGATAGATAGACAGACAGATATATAGACAGATGGATAGAAGATAGATATGAGATAGATAGATATATAGATAGATAGAAGAATAGATAATAAATAGATGGATAGATAGATAGATAGATAGATAGATATGAGATAGATAGATAGATGGATAATAGATAGATGGATAGATAGATAGATAGATAGATAAGGTAATTAGATAGATAGATAGATAGATAGATAGATAGATAGATAGATAGATAGATAGATGTGAGATAGATAGAAGGATAGATAATAGATAAATAGATAGATAGATAGATATGAGATAGATAGATAATGTAATTAGATAGAAAGATAGATTTGTATTTTCCCTCTGTGTTGCTCTGGAGAGTTAAATCCTTATATTAAGATGTTGCATGTAGATGTTGCTTTATTCAGCCTGAATATTCACATATTAACAATACTTATTCTGGGCTCTCCTTAGCAACACTCAGTTAAAGTGTTGCTAATGATAGACTTTACAATTAGTTTTTTTTTTTAGCAAACTAAGAAGTTGTTTATAAAGTGCATTTATAAAAATAAAAAAAATCACTATGCCTACATAATGCAAAAAATTGTATGAAAAAAAACCTAATTCTACACATATCTTGATCCTTTTGTCCTTACTAACTATGCTTAATGCTTCCTTCATCCATCCTTGCTTTAGGAAAAGAAAAACAGCAGCTCCGGCTATCACATTACACAAAATCCTCACAGAGGGGAGAGTGCAGTAGCAAGAGAGAAAGGCTAAAAGATACAAGGCAGAGGCTACTGGAGCTAATATTATGGTTCTATCTTACCCCAAGTGCTTTATTCACATAAATAAATGTGTGTGTTGCTTTGTAAATGACCCTACTGAGCAGCTTCTCCTAAAATTTTTGTGGGAAATGGCTGGAGCCACTAGCTCTTGTGAGAACTAGAGATTGAGTCTCCAATGGGTAGATCAGCTGAACGGCAGAACAGAAGTATCATTTCCAGAAACAGTGGGGGTCATTTACTAAGGACCCGATTCGCATTTTCCCAACGTGTTACCAGAATATTTACGATTTGCGCCGATTTTCCCTGTATTGCCCTGGGATTTTGGTGCACGCGATCGGATTTTGGCGCATAGGTGCCGGCATGCACGCGACAGAAATCGGGGGGCGTGGCCGAGCGAAAACCCGACGGATTCGGAAAAACTGCCGCATTTAAAAAAAAAATTGTCGCGGGACACGCACTTACCTTCTCCAAGTATAGGATCGTGCACTCCGACAGGCCTTGGGGAACTTCAGCGCAGCAGCGCCGCCTGGTGGACGTCGGAGGAACTACCTTAGTGAATCGCCGGAAGACCCAAATCCACCGCAGAGAACGCGCCGCTGGATCGCGAATGGACCGGGTAAGTAAATCTGCCCCATTGTTTAACAGACCGTACTAGTGATTTATGCAAAGTTTATTAAAAGGTTATTTAGAACAGTCTCCTATGAAATGTTGGCTGTCTACAGTAATAGATACTTACATATTGGGAAAAAGACAAAATCATCCAATCTTATCATTACAGTAATATTCCAAGCTTCGATTATGTGATATCTTTGACGAGTGACAAAAACAGACGGTTGAAATATGACACTAAATTGACACTGACACGTGTATCTTACATCAAAAATTCTTAATTTCCTGTCCAAAATGCTGTCACACTTTCCAATTTTCAGCCTCTGCTCGACCAAAAGACTATCTAGTTTTCATGACGCAAATTGGAAAAAATACTAAAAAAGGAAGTTAATATACTTCTGCGGTCTGAACTTCAGGGTGACCTCGCAACATATTTATCGTCAATGCTACAGACCTAGAAATAATTAACTTACTATTTCTGGTGTATCTAAAAGGGACAGTCCTGTCTTAGACCCTGAAAGAGACACAAGAACCACTGAAAACTGTTAAGTGAAATTATAAGATCGAAATACTCAACACCTATGATGTCTAAACTTACCATCCCGCTGGGTGTGTGGCAGCCCCTGGTTCAAGACTTCTTTAGGGTAGCCACACACTTTAGTAGGCTCCTAATTTTACCCCCATGTATATAGCTAGCCAGTCCCCCCCCCAGTATATAGCCAGCCCCTTGTCCCTAGTATATTGCCAGCCAGCCTATGCCCTCTAGTATTTAGCTAAGCAGTCCCCTTCCCGCCAGTACATAGCCTATCCCCTGCCCCCCAGTATATAGCCAGCCAGACCCCTGTATATAGCTAGCCCCAGTATATAACCAACCAGCCTGTCCCCTGTATATAGCCAGCCAGCCTCTGTATATAGCCAGCCAGTGTCCTGTGTATAGCCAGCCAGTCCCCTTTATATAGCCAGCCAGTCCCCTATATATGGCCAGCCAGTCCCCTGTATATAGCCAGCCAGTCCCCTGTATATAACCAGCCTGTCCCCTGTATATAGCCAGCCCCCTGCCACCAGTATGTAGCTAACCCCCTACCCCAGTATATAGCCAACCAGCCAGTCCTCTATATATAGCCAGCCCCCTTTATATAGCCAGACAGTCTCCTGTATATAGCCAGCCAATCCCCTTTATATAGCCAGCCAGTCCACTTTATATAGCCAGCCAGTCCACTTTATATGGACAGTCAATCCCCTGTATGTAGCCACTAGCCGGAACGGACCGGAGCTGCCTGCAGGGGGTGTCAGGAAGGTAAGTACAAACTTTGTTCTTTTATATACCCGAGCAAAGTATGTGCTGAAAAACTCAGCTATACTCAAGTACGGTATATATGATAAGTTCAGGCCAAAGAAGGGGCAACCCACATTTATAGAACATTTATGACATATCCAAGGGAAGAACCCTACTGGAGAGGTCTTCTCATATGTCATGCCATAATCATTTTTGGAAATCTCATGTATAATTAACCTTAACTTTTCAGGGATCAGATGACCCTTATTTTCCTAGCCAATTGGTGTTTCCGATACGATCACTAGTACATTCCAACCAGACCAATACAGTGCTGGACAGGTCTTTTGTGGGACAACCTCCTTAAGTATAAGGCTCTATTGTCAATGACTTTATACACACAAAAACTAAAATCACACAATACACAATATTTGGGTGTTTATGTTTTTTACGACAGGTCAAATTATTAAAGATTATTGGACATTCCTTAAATAATGACCAAAGGAAACATGTATTGTACTGAAGATCTTGGGTTTCCTTGGCCCATGAAGATGATATGGTTCTTAGATTTCATATGTGCGTCAACTGTTAATGCCATATTGGATTTTCTCGATGTTCTCAAGTCATCTCCAGGTTGGGTCTTCTGCTTCAACCTATTATTGGGTCAGACACTTGGCCCACAAGAGGATCCTTTGTGTTCTGGTCTTCCAGTACAGAAGAAGCTGATGTTTGTATAGATACCCAGGTCCCTTTATGTGGTTTACGAAACGTCTTGTATGTATGGGGAATAAAGCTGCCCTCCAGCTACTAACCTCTCCTAACCTCTACCATCAACTTCCACATCACTTTCTGCTCTGCTCACCATGTTGTTTACCTCCGGCTTGGATTACCTTCATCCAGGAGAGTAATTAATCTTTCCTGTTACATGGTATTATGACAGAATATCCAGTTTACCACCAAGTCCTTCTTTGCTCCTTTTCCTACAATCTTGACATTAATTATTCCTTAAAGAGCTAGGTCATCATTTCTGGTTTTCTAATTGGCTTTTGTTTATAGTGTTTTCTTGTGTCTTAGTGTTTGGGGAGTATGACAATTATTTTATGTATGACATGATCATTCATGTTAACGGGTTTAAAATCTGGTTAATGGCAAAACAAATGGCTATTGGCTGTACTGTTTATAAACATGAACAATGGCTACTTGTAAAAGGGTCCTTTAATAATAGGCTGATTGAAAAGGTCCTCTCCCTTTGATCACTAGGAATCAGTTGTGATTAGTGTAGTCATGAATTATGATATGGGGCGTCCCAGGGGTCCATAGGCCCCAAATCCACTCATGGAGTTTGATACTACTACTACTACTACTACTACTGATAATACTAAGAGGACTTCAATCCTTCCATGTGTGCTGGCTTGTGACACACATCTATATATGAGCTTTTCCAGGCCCTTTCCAGGTCCTCCAAAGCCAGGGTCGGCTCCAGGTTTCAGCAGGCCCCTGGGCGACAGAGCCTCAGTGGGCCCCTTTGCAGTGAACTCACGTAGAGTCATTAAAAATTCAGAAACTAAAACAGTCTCCTGTTCCCTAAAATATTCCCTAGTTTATCATCCCAAACAGCCCCCTCATGGTTATTTTATGGACAGCCCCCTCATGGGTATTTTATATACATCCCCCTCATGACTATTTTATATAAGTCCCTCTCACACCATATAGATTCATTATAAGGGCCCCCAAGCAGCTCTGGGCCCCATTACCTACCCAGGTATGCCCAGTGCTGGGCCCTGCCCAAAGGTCCTTGAGATTGCAATGCTGAAAACCATCAAAAGGAATCAGCAACACCTCTTTCATCAGAAGCTTGGTACTGGTACCTTATGTAGGCAGTAAGTGGCATGTAGCTGCAATTTTCACAGAGCCCAGGGCTCATGGTGGTCTTAATTTATCACTAAGGACGTGTTCCGTTTCCCTGCATCGCCTGTATTAGACATTGTCCATTCAAATAGGTATAGCTGCATAATGCAGGACATAATGGGGCAGATTTACTTACCCGGTCCATTCGCGATCCAGCTGCGCGTTCTCTGCGCTGGATTCGGGTCCGGCTGGGATTTATCAAGGTAGTTCCTCCACCGTCCACCAGGTGGCGCTGCTGCGCTGAAAAGCACCGAGGCCGGGCTGAGTGAAGGTAAGTGCAAGCTCCACGACAGATTTTTTTTAAAAAATGCGACGTTTTTTCCGAATCCGTCGGGTTTTCGTTTCGGCCACGCCACCCGATTTCCGTTGCGTGCATGACAGCGCCGATGCGCCACAATCTGATCGCGTGCGCCAAAATGCGGGGGTGGTTGTATCCAAGGACGGCTATCTCATTTCTAAGGGACATGGCTACATGGGTTCTATGGGAAATTATCTTCACACAGAAATTCTTTTCTAAAATAACATGCATTTGAATAAACGTATATATTTTGCAGATTAATAAATAAAATATGAATGTCCAGATGAGAATACCCCTTTAAGCTCCCCCTTGTGTTGACTGCAAGAATCTTAAAATTTTTTCTCTGATTACTATAATGATACACAAATAAAATCCCCAACAAAGACCCTAAAAATGACATGATGATAAAAGTTGCATAATCATTTTAAAGAATTGTCCACTTTCAGCAAATCATTGATACTGTTTGTGTGATTAAAAGTTATACAGTTTTCCCGTATAATTTCTGTATCACGATTTTCTAGATCTTTGCTTGCTGTCATTTTATCGAAGCCTCAATGTTTACTCCCAATAGAAATTTGTCCATGGTCATGTGATGTCACACAGGTGCAAGGCTCGTTAGTATCACAGAGAGTCATCAGAGCTGTGTGTTGTAATGAGCCGTGCACCTGTGTGACATCACATGACCATGGACAGGTTTCTATCCACTTGAAGTAAACATAGAAGCTTTCTATAGTAGGACAGCAAACAGAGATCTAAAAAATACTGTGAGGAATTGATGTAGAAAGTATATTGGAAAATTGTCTAACTTTCCCTTACACAAGCCATATCAAATATTTGCTGAAAGTGGACAACCCCTTTAAGACAACTCATTCCCCAGACTAAGCCCTTGTTATACACATATGCTCTATGAACAAATGTTCTGATGCTTCTGCTCCAATGACTAAATCCTTCTGTGGTTTGCAATATGTCAAACCTCTGTTCGACTAAACTCAAAAATAGACTTTTGACTTGTTGAGTCTTGTTCGGAGACCGAAGTGCCAATAAACATTAGTGCAATGCTTCTACGCATGGATTATCATGTCCACCAGAGAATGATCCAGCAGGAGCTCGGAGACATCTACAATATTCAGCCACTTCCGGAGTCTGATCTCCGCATGAATATTACATGGAAGTCACTTTTTACAAGGTTCTATAGAACAGGGGTCTGCAGCCGGACAGTTCCGGGGGGGGGGGTCGTGATTGACAGATAAAGCCAGGGCGACATTGAATCTTGCATGGCACCGCTTTGTTGGAGAACAGCACCCCTGGTCCTGTCTGCCAGGGTAGCTGGGGGATTTAATAAGCTTGGCTTTCATGGCTATTTTAAGCACTGCTCGCCAATTTAAGTGCACAGCTCTGGTTACACTCGCTGCCTCTCAGTTCCGCTAGGAATTTTCCTCCGGTTTTTTCTCGCACAATTCTCTGATCAGCGTCTAGAACTCATCTCATGTTTCCAATATGAGTTTAATAAATGTATCTTATGCTAAGTGCTCCCAACCTGGCCGGGGCTATTAGCACACGCAGCAGATTTTGCAGGATTTTTAGGCTATCCAGGGCCACGTTTGCCTTCGGAGACATATTATTGCTCTTCTGCTTTTTGATTCGGTCATTATTTGTTTATTAGGTATCTGGCGGATTACAGGAGTGATTGACAGGTGTGTGAAGATAAGTTTTAAAGGATGATGTATTCTAAACCAAGCACGCTTACATGCTGATGTGCACCCCCTCTGGCAGGATCCGCTCTTCTTTTAGTTTTTTTTTACCTTGTTTTTACAAAAAAAGCCTGGATCCATAGCTGTAAATTGCCCTCAGGCTCATTTGCATACTATTTAAAACCATTTCAGTGTAAAAACAAGGGCATAAGAAGCTAAAAGATAAGCAGATCCTGCCAGAGGGGGCGCACACAGCAGAATGTAAGTGTACTTAGTTTACAATCCTTCTTACTGGTGGTAGATTTTCTTTAAACATTCTTTAGACATCTACCACCAGGATGAAGGATTGTAAACCACGCACACTGACATACTGATGTCTGCCCCCTCTGGCAGGATCCGCTCTTCTTTTAATGCTCTGGTTTGTACAAAAAAGACTCTTAAAATTATTCTAATGACCCTGACGGGCTCAAGGCTCTGTTAACATCTATGGAGCCAGGAGCCTTTTCTGGTTGATGTGCCTCTTGTGGTGCTGTGGTGACATTTTAAAAATATGATATTTGGGGTGAGCCAGGTGATGTAGTGGGAAGCAGTGACTGACACTAGAAACAAAGGATCAAGGGAGATCAGTTTTGGCTGTATTGCCACGTAACAATGACGAACTTAATTGGACAACCCCTTAAAGGGACCCCGTCACCAGCTCTTACCCCCACTAAACTAGCAGCCCCCTCAGGTAGGGTATTTAATGTTCATTCAAGAATATTTTATTTGATATCTCACCCGTTTACCTATAAAAAAAACTATCTCTAAAGTGGCATGAGAAGAGTCATGCTTTGCATGTAATAAGTCACTTTAAGACACTGGAGGGGGAGCTGGACTTCAGATGCCCCAATCTATGGTTTAATAGCACAGAGAAAAATGCTGCTGGTGTTGTATTAAAGATAAGAATCTTATATTTTTGATCAGGCTTGTGACTCTACAGATTTGAAGGCATCTGAAGTGATTGTTAGGGTTGGGTAACACAGAAAACAGGGGATAGTGTGCCCTGAGCTTGTCCCAACCTCTGTCCCTTCCTATAGCCCCCCCCCACGCTAAACCGTGGGGCGACTACTTGAAGACTCGAAATACACTGGATAAGTGAGGGAAGGGAAACACAAACAGATTGACAAACATAAAACACAAAAGAATGGTAAACTAGCCGGAGTCACAACGAGAGGGTACGTCAAGTGCAAAATCAGTAAGCAAAGAGTCAATGTCAAAAACGAGCCGAGGTCACAACGATACAGATACAGATACAGAGCAAGTCAACCTAATGCAGAGAGCGAGCGATGAAGGGATTTCAAACACTGGCACAGGTGACTAGTGAAGCTGCAATTTATGCAGCCAGAACCTCACCTCCAGAACCTGATAGGAGCTGGACAACTTCTGGGAATTAACCCCTCATGGTGTAGAACAACAAGCACAATAGCAGGCACCATGCAGAAGTACCACAAGTCGCAGCAATTCAGAACACAACTCCTAGACAGCGTGAGGTCTTAACAGTCGCTGCCCGGGGCGCACGCCAGAGACCGCTGGTAGCGGACGAGAGGTGGAGTTTGCGCAGATACGCGCCGGAGGTCGGAGAACGCTGCTAGCACCACCAGAAGTCCCAGCATTCTCCCCAGCGAACCTGACAGTGATGCTCTCACTCCAGTCTCTAAATGAGACTCATCTCAGGAAAAATTGGACTGTTCATTTGCATATGGCTTTGGTGACTTATATGTAAACACATAAAATTACACATAAAAGAGGGAATTCTAGAAAGAACATTTCATACCCTACCTGAGGGGACCAGGAGTTGAATAGGGTTAAATCTGGTGACACGTTCCCAATAAACTAGAGCGGGCACCTATCCTCAACCTCACAAATGATCAACTACAAGAAGTTCCAAGACCTACCAAAATAGTTTAGAATAGGTGCTTTACAGAAAAAGCTGATTTTTAAGGTCTATGAAAAGGCTGGGTCTAAAGTCGGTAAAAGAGATGTCAACTTCAGGGCCGGCGCCAGCACTGGGTATATTGGGTCAAGTGCCAGGGCCCAGAGCTACTGGGGAGCCCACATAAGGAACATGTACATAAGGAAACCATGGGGTGAGGGGACCTGCATCTAATGAATCCATAAGGGGTGAGGGGGCTTTAATGAATTTTGAATGCTGCCAAGTGAGTTCACTGCAAAGGGGCCTACTGAGGCTCTGTCGTCCAGGGGTCTACTGAAACCTGGAGCCGACCCTGGTCAAGTTTGAACAATACTGCATCAGACCTCTGGATCAGAATAGTTCAAAAAACATATGGTATGAAATTAATTAGCACAAAAGTTTGGACCTAGTGAGATAAAACAAAATTCAGCCTAAAAATCCCATGACCACCCTCCACCCGGATAGAAAAAAAGAGTCAACAGATGTCTCCTGTATATATACAAACTCACAGGAACCATCGAGTTGTGTCAGGCCAATACTAACACAACACAATCTCTCCCGAATAATTCTCGAGCATGTGCTGCCGATGCCTCAGAGCCAGGAGCACATGCCGACACATATGGCGGCAGCGCGATCTAATGAGTAGAACATTTGCTACTAGTCACATCCTGCATGAAACTTATCTTATATCCCCTAAAGACCATCTTCTAAATAACCATTATTTCACTTCTTAGGAATCCTCCTTTTTTTTATAAGAAGCTCCAGGCGACCAAAGTTCATATTCCTCTTTATTGGACTTCCATGGTAACACCTCCAATTACACAATGGCTACTTAAGAAAGACCCGACATGTCTGTATCACTAAATACTCCTATTCTAGGTGAAATATCTTTTCTTTTAACTCTATGTTGTATGGTTACTCTGTTATTGGTCCTAGAAATTTGGAATAAACTGATACCTGGGTGAAGCAGAAAGATCCTTTACCCTGCACTGCCCCCACAGGAGAAGTAAAGTATTGCACAACCAACAATGAGTTCATGTAATCCATGAGCATGAAAAGTCCTCCAAAGCATTTCTTTGTAGCTGCTCAGTTTGAGGAACCCCTTTATAACATGATAATATTAAAATACTACTTGATGACAAATTAGACTTCTAAGAAATCTGCCCGTGCCACCTTTGGATTCCAGTAGCATAGCTAAGCAGAGATTGTCATTATATATTTCCACATATCATATGCTGGTATTCTCAGTTCAATGTAGGGGTCTTCTGTTCAGGATCTTTGACTCGTGGCAATAGACTACACAAAAATGTATTTTTCTCAAGAGAACCTGTCCTGTTTTAAATGTTATTAAATTGAATAGAGACTGGGCAGTGCTCAATTTTACCTGTGGTGGAGCTGCAGAAAAATTATGTATCTACTGTATTTTCAGGTTTTTCCATAGATAATTGGCTTACCAGACCGAGTAACATATCTGGATTTTCTTAGGTGGAGACCATCTTTAACATCACAAAAGTAAAGTTCAGAAGGGGTCAGGGTTGGTAAAACAAGAATAGATACTTACCCATCTCTGGATTCAAGGTGATTCTGATACTTCCAGTCTCAGGCCTTGCACCCAAATGCGAGTTTTGGGGTGGTCAATGAGTGGCCTCCTTGGATATGGGATGTAACTTTCATTTCCAGGGGACTGTTGTGTCCTGGTCCAAAGAAGCAACTCATTGTATGAAGTTGGTCCAATGACCCCCTGGAACTTCCGGTCACACATATGGCTCGGCCTTGGACCCAACTCTAGGTTTGGAGTGGTCAATGATTGGCCTCCTTGGATATTGGACGTCATTTTAGTTTCCAGAGGACTGTTGTGTCCTGGTCCAAAGTAGCAACTCACACATTGGGCTCGGAATTGAAACACTGAAGTGATATGAGTCATAGCGCAGAAATTCTACTTTTTTTTTACCATGGCCCAGGTTCCTTGGGGATTATCCAGACTCAAATCCATTTGGGAGCATGAAGTTAAAGCATTGAGTATGAAACCCATATTTTTTTTAGGGAGAATTTCCCTTTGGGTTGCAATTCAACCTCCAAATCAATGAACAGCTGTTGTATCGTCATATTCGAAAGGTTCATAAAGCCATTGTATCATTCAATTACATCAATTTGGATAACAAAGTGTTACATTTGCTTGGTGCAATGAGATCGCTACCCCGGTGAACCTTACCTTGATCAGTCCTAATCAGCTTTGGGCAGAATCCGTATCAAAGCATCTAGACGTCGGATGGTTGAAAGATGTGAGTTAGAGTTTCTATACAAGACTCGTCACTGTCCCAGAGGGGGGTCTATATCTGTGCCACCTGCAAATCAAGGAGAAATATATTGGGATGAACATTATAATGCTCGGGAACTTGAAACTTGGTGTCTGCCCTAAGGGTATTTTTGTTCTGACTTGTGGGAATAAAATACCTCTGCATATGAAATGTCTCTTCGCTATACTGGATACTCAACAAGAGAAGAGAACATTAGCAGGAAATTTTTTTGTGGGTCACCTTCAAAGACCTAGATATTTTATAACATTCACAAACCGCATAGATAAATCCTTTGTGTTGGTTGTCAAATTCTTTACGAGGTAAAAGTAAGACATTGTTTTACTACATTGTTACCCATGGAGATAAATGTAACAGAATTTACTTACTGATCAAAGATATTTAGGATTGATACCCAATATTAAATGGGTGAATGCCAACACCCAGCACGCAAGCTGAAAACGGACACTCAGAGAAGGCACAGTGCTGTACATTGTATAGTGCTGGTGCTTGGTATTGCATCTAAACCCATTCAATTTAATGAGCCTGAGCTCTAGGAAAGTCATCACCATCCTTTGATTTGGAAACAACCCTCATTGGACTCAAATAGAGGGTTCCACAGCAAATATCTTATTTGGGTCCTTATAACGCTAGGTACCAAAGGTAACTCGAGTATAAGCCTAAACTCGAGCCTAACTCGAGTAAAAGCCAAAAAAATGTGCTGAAACCCCAAACTCGGCTTATACTCGAGTAAAAAAAAATATATAAAAACTCACCTTTCCGGCTTCCCCCGCTGCTGGCTATATACTGGGGCAGGAGGCTGGCTATATACTGGGGGATATGGGCTGGCAGGCTATATACTGGGGGGTAGGTGCTGGCTATATACTGGGGCAGGAGGCTGGCTATATACTGGGGGATATGGGCTGGCAGGCTATATACTGGGGGGTAGGTGCTGGCTATATACTGGGGCAGGAGGCTGGCTATATACTGGGGGATATGGGCTGGCAGGCTATATACTGGGGGTCAGGTGCTGGCTATATACTATGGGGCAGGGTCCGGCAGGCTATATAATGGGGAGGCTGTGACCAATGCATTTCCCACCCTCGGCTTATACTCGAGTCAATAGGTTTTCCCACGTTTTTGTGGTAAAATTAGGGGCCTTGGCTTATACTTGGGTTGGCTTATACCTGAGTATATACGGTATGTATTTAACCCATTTTAAGCCCTTCTAATAAAAAATCCCATTGGGCATACATTTTACTAAGATAAGCTAAAGAAGCCCTAAATTCTTGGGTTGTTTCATGAACTTATCTTAAGATGTAAAACCTGATTTTGGTGGACCGAAAGCATATCACCTTATGCGTTTGACTGTCTAATGTGTATGATAATCTGCACAGGATCATATACAGGTAGTCCACGAGTTACGTAAACATAGGTTCTCTAGGTTAGTTCTTAAGTTGAATTTGTATGTAAGTCAGAGCAGGTATATTTTGTTGCTGCTACATATTTATAAATTCCGCCCAAAAGATCAAATTCAACTCAATGATTTCGTCTCAGGACATAGAAGAGAGACCTAGAAATATTAGAGAGACCTAGAGACCTTTCAATACACATGTACTTTTGGCCAAGCCCATTGTGTATGCGTAAGAGGAAATCAGAAAGATAGCTGTCAAAATCGTTCAACCAACATAAATCTAAAGTACGTTAAGGCCTTTGATTACCTCTACACAAGGGGCTTATGCAAACTTCTGCTTAAATGCCCTATTAACCCCTTCAATTAAACACAGTGGCTTTCACTCACATTCCTCTGGCAATAACAGCTGAACTCCAAATTTTGAAGCAGATGGACCCCCACCGATCAGCTGTCATGACATGGGATGTGGTATGGAACAAACTCTTTTGATGTCAGATTCCTTCACAATATGCCTTAGATTGTAGCTCCATGCTTAAGGCTCCTGCACATGGCACAGCAGTGTTTATACTGCTATAAAGATTCTGTCTGTCATTTCATGTATGGAGAAATAAACCCTTACTAGCAACACTTCTAGAGAAGAAAACCTCCTTACATAAGGAGCAGCGATTAGTATGTAAGCAGAGAGAGAAAAAATATCCTCTCTATGTCCTCTATTGGAACTTGCGATGTTCTCGTTTTTTTCAGAAACAAACTATAAAGATATAACTGACGTCCACCAATCCCCCGCCGCAAATTTCACACAACTTCCTGCTTCCTGTGGGAGGGCCTTACATACAGGAAATGCATCCTCAATCATGGAAACTATAAAGATATAACTGACGTCCACCAATCTCCTGCCGCAAATTTCACACAACTTCCTGTGGGAGGGCCTTACATAAAGGAAATGCATCCTCAGTCAATCACGGAAAAAGTAACAGTCCTAGAACTCCTTTTCTGTGTGTCAAGAATACTTTGGAAAACACCGCCAATTGGACAGCCTAAATTTAGCATAATTGGGATGAGACGACTCGCTTCAAGCTGCGTGGAACACCGACAGATAAGAATACAGGGTAGCATATACCTCAGTCGGTCCAACGCCAACTACAGTTGTGTCACTTATTACGTTGTGTGGTAAAAAAATGTAACATCTTTTTTTCCGAAAAAAACTATAGTGTAAGACTCGGTTCACATCTACGTGAGGGTTTTCTGAAATGTTTCTTTCAAAACAAGTTCCCGCTCGGCTCAGGATATCACATCTGTATATCAAAGTAACATTTTAGGCCACAAAGTAATAACTTCGACACGAGACGCTATTTTTTGTTGAAGACACTGACTATGTGGGAGATTTATCATCGAGTTTATGAGGTAAAACTGTTCTAGTTGCCCATGGAAACCAATCAGAGCTCAGCTTTAATTTCATAAACAGCTGTGGGGAGATGAAAGCTGAGCTTTGATTGGTTTCCATGGGCAACTAGAACAGTTCTGCTCTAAGAGAATTATGATAAATCTCCCCCTATGTGTCCATATGTATCTCACGCGGTGGGTTCATATAGGGACAAACAGAGGATCCTACTTGCTGATAATTCACTCCACAGAAAAATTTCTTTCTGCATCCTTGCAGTAAATTTGACCCGGTGGGGGGGTATAACAATTATTGTCTCCTCATATTATACACGGGCATTACATTTGATGCGGAGAACATGCGGTTTAATTGCTTGTTTAGATCTCATTGGCAAAAATACAAATTTCCAGTGAAACATTATGTTTAATTATGTTAATTTATATATCCTAAAATCCGAATTTACAAAATTCAATAGCATTAATTATTTATTTGCCGATAAAGCCTGGGTTATAAATTATTAGGTTAATTGACTGACAGCACTTCTTCAATATGCTTATGAGTGTCTTTGCGCTGTTGTGATAAGTTCACATTTCCCCTGCACCCTTCTCAGCTGTCACTTACTTCCAATGTCTGCCACTCAAATCTACAGAGCCGCGACAAAAAGCTAAATAATGGAGGCTGAGAACACAGGGAGATATGTAAATTCAAGCATGACGCCATACACCGCGGAGAAGACGGAGGCAGAATCCGGTTTTCTCTGTACTATGAAGAATAAGGACTTTTTGAGAACATTATAGACGCCTTATTCACAAATTCACATTGTGGACCCACTAAACCACCTAAACGATTCTGCGTTCGACATATCTGGTCTTGGCTGCGACCATGACATAAGGCTGATTCCTCTGGGATTAGTCCAGATGTAAGGGACTGTTGGCCAAGGCGGGTCAGAGTACCAGGGAGCCGGTAGTCACAGACAGACCACCAGGCAAAATACAACTCGCAGGTCAGGGCATAAAGACAGAATTCATGGTACAGATCAGAGTCCACCACAGAACAGAGTCCAGAATCAGAATGATAGGTCTTGGAACGGAGGCAGTGTTCCAAGATAGAACTCTAGATATCAAAGTCACGGTACACCTCCACAATGAACCCAAAGGACTGTAATGCTCAGGCAACTGCCATAGAGGGGAAGTTGCCTTTTATAACAAAAGGTGTGACGTGATTGGCAGGGGACACATAAGGACCCTTCGTACTTGGTCTTTTGATCTCTGTTCTTCACAGCTACTTATGAGGCTTACCATAGGCCAGCAGGACCGAGGACCATGAGACCAGAACACTGAGGAACATAGAACACAACATAGAAGACAACGGGATAGCAGAAGCATTGCCAAGCCTGTAAGGTAACATTGCAGCAAAAAACGGGTTGTCACCGTTGCAGAAACACATCTTGATAAGCCAAGAAAAAAAATAGGGGGAGAGAGAAAGTACAACGGCCAATTTAATGTAAATTAAAAAATGGGCTAAGAGGTCATAATATAATAAAGACATAGTAGCACCTTTCTATCTCTCACCATACTAGATGAAAACACAAACGATGATGTCTCCCCGAAAGTGACATAGGCATGGGTAGTGATTCCTGCAAATACAGACAGTCCCCAAATTATGTACATGATAGGTTCTTTAGACAGGAAAAAGAACTATTTCCAGCTGGACATCAGACGTCAGTTTTTAGGATAAAAAGTAGCAAAATTTTATTTGAAATCCATTAAAAAGGAGTACAATGGTACATGACACAGCATAAGGAATAAAAAATAGCATCAAAGCTTACGCGTTTCGGTGATTAAACCTTATTCATAGCTTCTGCACAACTTTCTGCAGTCTGGCTATTTAACCCTGCCCTTTCAATCCCATGGATCTCTGGGTAAGGTTTTCTTAACCCTTTCCATGATTTTTTGTATAAAGCGTAAAGCGTAAAGTGTAAACATAAAATGTAAACATAAAGTGTAAACATACATAGAAGAAACTTTACATGTTTAAAAACAAGGAAAAACAGATGGTAATTATCACCTTAGTACCTGCAAGAAAAAGTGTAACTTTTCATTGTTTTTCTATCAAAGAAGCAAAAAAGAAAGGTTGTATTACGTGGGGAGCATTATAGGATATTAGAAACAATATTTTATATTTATTATATATTTTATAAGTTAGCAATTTTTAGCAAAAGTGAATCAAATCTTGTTTCTTATTTAATCCAAAAGGGACCCTAGTTTTTAAAGAGAAAATCCAGTACGTTTCCCGATTTAAAAGGATCCTCCTAAGATCTCCCCCTCGCTTAGGTTTAATTACTTTTTCGATACCCCTGCATCTGAGGACACTGCAGTCTCCGGCATGATGTTCCCTAACATGTCTAGATACTGCGGAAATGTTAACCGCACTTTCTGAACTGACATCAGAGAAATGTCGACGAATGCGGGTTTTAAGATTGTTCGTAGTACAGCCTATGTAATCTAATCCACATGAAACGCATTGTATCTGATAAATTACAAATGATGTATTACAGTTTATGAATTGTTTTATTTCTTGTTGTGCATCGTTAGAGTACGAGGAGAAAAATTTGCTTTGGATCGCATACCTGCAGCACTTACAACGGTCTGCTCCACATTTGAAGAAGCCTTTAGTGCTGAGCCATGTAGTATGGCCTGGACTTGATTGATATAGGCTTGGTGACAGTAAATTACTGAGATTCGGAGCCTTTTTAGCTACACATTTTATATTGTTGTGCATAATTTTAGACAGTATATGATCAGTATGCAGGATGGGTAGATTTTTATATATAATTTTTTCAATTTCTTTGTACTGAACACTGTAGGTTGTAGTAAACACTATTGGTTGTTGTTTTTTGTGTTTGGATTTTTTATTTTTATTCATGTTAGTCAAATCTGAACGATGAAAAAACGTACCTAAAATTACAATCAAATCCTACTATTGAATTTCAAATGTTGTTAAGGAAACTGTTGGATGAGGGATTAAATATGGGTGCAATATCCCAGAAAATATCAGATTACCTGTATGTCAAATTTCCCGTTACCCCAGTCTTTCACTCGTTGCCGAAGATACATAAGGAGGTCTTCCCCCCTCCCCTCCGCCCCATTGTGGCGGGTATCGGATCTCTGAGTGAAAGATTGGGGGAGTGGGTTGACCACCACCTTCAACCACTGGTTGCTTCCCTTCCTGGCCTATTGAAAGATACTAAACATACTATTTCTTTACTTGATGGTATACCATGGAGACGGAGCTTCATGTGGCTGTCGTGTGACGTGGTAGCATTATACCCATCTTTAGACCATGAAATTGCATTACAATGCTTGACTTATTGGTTGGATAAATATAGTATGTATTCACTTGCAGTAAAGGAGTTTATAGTAGAAGCAGTTAATTTTCTCTTGAAAAGAAATTATTTTTCATTTGATGACAGCTATTTTTTACAGAGATGCGGTGCATCGATGGGGGGCAGATGTTCTCCATCATTAGCAAATTTGTACATGGCCAGATGGGAAGAACTTTATCTGTTTTCTGGGGCAAATCCTTTTCTCTCCCATATCAGGTGGTACGGCCGTTATATTGACGACCAGCTCCTGATATGGGAGGGAACTGTATTGGATGCAGAAAATTTTGTCACATATCTTAATTCTAACTACATGAATTTAAAATTCACATTTAATTTACAGGCTAAAACTATCAACTTCTTGGATATTAGCTTAACTGGTACCAATACTGTAGTTCAAATTTCCCCATATGTCAAACCAACGGCATCTAATACCACCTTACTAGCTAGTTCATGCCACCCCAATCATGTCATAAAGAATATCCCTACAGGAGAACTTATCCGCACTAAAAGGAATTGTTCCACATCCTCCCTGTATAAAACAGAGGAGAAAAAGGTTTGGGACAAATTAAAGAAGAGAAAATATCCGGAGTGGATGTTAAAAAGGGCTTCTCATATAGTCCATAATATCCCCCGTTCAGATTTGACTAACATGAATAAAAATAAAAAATCCAAACACAAAAAACAACAACCAATAGTGTTTACTACAACCTACAGTGTTCAGTACAAAGAAATTGAAAAAATTATATATAAAAATCTACCCATCCTGCATACTGATCATATACTGTCTAAAATTATGCACAACAATATAAAATGTGTAGCTAAAAAGGCTCCGAATCTCAGTAATTTACTGTCACCAAGCCTATATCAATCAAGTCCAGGCCATACTACATGGCTCAGCACTAAAGGCTTCTTCAAATGTGGAGCAGACCGTTGTAAGTGCTGCAGGTATGCGATCCAAAGCAAATTTTTCTCCTCGTACTCTAACGATGCACAACAAGAAATAAAACAATTCATAAACTGTAATACATCATTTGTAATTTATCAGATACAATGCGTTTCATGTGGATTAGATTACATAGGCTGTACTACGAACAATCTTAAAACCCGCATTCGTCGACATTTCTCTGATGTCAGTTCAGAAAGTGCGGTTAACATTTCCGCAGTATCTAGACATGTTAGGGAACATCATGCCGGAGACTGCAGTGTCCTCAGATGCAGGGGTATCGAAAAAGTAATTAAACCTAAGCGAGGGGGAGATCTTAGGAGGATCCTTTTAAATCGGGAAACGTACTGGATTTTCTCTTTAAAAACTAGGGTCCCTTTTGGATTAAATAAGAAACAAGATTTGATTCACTTTTGCTAAAAATTGCTAACTTATAAAATATATAATAAATATAAAATATTGTTTCTAATATCCTATAATGCTCCCCACGTAATACAACCTTTCTTTTTTGCTTCTTTGATAGAAAAACAATGAAAAGTTACACTTTTTCTTGCAGGTACTAAGGTGATAATTACCATCTGTTTTTCCTTGTTTTTAAACATGTAAAGTTTCTTCTATGTATGTTTACACTTTATGTTTACATTTTATGTTTACACTTTACGCTTTACGCTTTATACAAAAAATCATGGAAAGGGTTAAGAAAACCTTACCCAGAGATCCATGGGATTGAAAGGGCAGGGTTAAATAGCCAGACTGCAGAAAGTTGTGCAGAAGCTATGAATAAGGTTTAATCACCGAAACGCGTAAGCTTTGATGCTATTTTTTATTCCTTATGCTGTGTCATGTACCATTGTACTCCTTTTTAATGGATTTCAAATAAAATTTTGCTACTTTTTATCCTAAAAACTGACGTCTGATGTCCAGCTGGAAATAGTTCTTTTTCCTGTCTAATGCTGCCTGCACCTGTGACCGAGGTTTGTCCGTGCTGGAGTGTCCAGAGTCAAGACCAAGAGGATTGTTCGAACGGAGAGGGTGAGCTGATTTCACAAAAGTATCTTTGTGATAGTTTTTTCTGTGTGATAGGTTCTTTAGGTTTGTACTTAAGTTGAATTTGTATGTAAGTTGGAACTGTATATTTTATAATTGTAGCTCCAGACAAAACATTTTTCCCCCATTGACAATTGGATTTTCTATTTTTGCTGTCATGGTAACAAGAATTATCAATAACACTTCTTACAGACACCTTACAGATCATTGCAGCCTGGCACTAATGTAATTTATATAGTCGCGGAAGCCACAGGACTTGTAGATGTGAAAAAATAGTCTTGCAGTCTTTATTCACCCAAGCATGTTACAAGCAACGGCTCAATTCATCAAGAATCTTTATCAAGCATGACTGGGACTAAAGTATGTATGTAAATTAGGTGTCCTTAAGTTGGGAACCGCCTGTATGTACAGTAGGCACAGGAAGTACTGCCTCCCTCTCTATCCCTGTAAATATAGACACATGTAGTACCGTGTCCATATCATACTCTGTGACATAAGCATAGATAGTACTGTCTTCTGCACTTGACCTTTAAATTATGCATGCACAGATAGTGCTACCTTCCTATCTTTCCCGCTAAATTTTGTAGACTCAATTTTAGTACTGTATCCATATCAAGCCATGTAACTGTATACATACTACTGCCTTCTTCTCTTTCCTTTTGCACCATATATGCAAATATTGGGGCACATTTACTTACCTGTCCCTTGCGCAATCCCCGCTGTGCATTGTCCGACGATCATGGACTCCAGCACGATTCACTAAGATCGTACACCCACTATCCTGCATGTGTCTCTCCCCGCTCAGGTCCGGCAGAGTTCACCTTCTTTCTTGCCACACAGTCCGAATCCGTCGGATCGTCCAACAGCCCGCCGCCCAATTTGTGTTGCATGAAAGCCGGCGTGTTTGTGCCAAAATCCGATTGTGTGCACCACAATCCCCTTTTAAATGCGCATCAAAACGGTAATCAGCAGAATATCCGACGTTTGTGCGGTCTGCGGACCCTTAGTAATTCAGCCCCATTGTCCTGCTTTCCTATCTTTCCCTTTAAATTATGTAGGCACAGATAATACTACCTTTCTCCTTTTCCCTGTACATTTTGTATTATATCCATATCATACCCTGTAATTGATGTAAGCATAGATAGTACTGCCTTCTCCTTTTTCCCTATAATTTATGCAGGCCCAGATCGTACTGCCTTCTATTCTTTCCCTTTAAACCATATATGCACATATTGTACTACCTTCCTATATTTGCCTTTAAATTATGTAGGCACAGATAATACTACCTCCCTCTTTATCCATGTGAATTTTGTATTGTATCCATATCATACCCTGTAACTGATGTAAGCATAGATAGTACTGCCTTCTCCTCTTTCCCTATAAATTATGCAGGCACAGATAGTATTGCCTTCTCCTGTTTCCCTATAAATTATGCAGGCGCAGATAGTACTGCCTTCTCCTCTTTCCCTATAGATTATGCAGGCACAGATAGTACTGCCTTCCTCTCTTTCCATGTAAATTTTGCAGATACACTTAATTCTATTTTCAAATCATACCATGTGACTGATGTAAGCGTATATATACAGTACTATTGTCAATCTAATAGGCACAGATAGTACTGTATCCTCAGCACAGGTTTACAGTTTATGTGTGGTTGTATCAATACATAGGACCTGATCAACATGTAAGTGCTGCACAATAAAGGGAAAGTCTGAGATTTCATGTCCTTACTGTGTGCAGGTATAATGTAACAGCGTGCATTGTAATTGTCAGTGCTGTGTACACATTACGAGGAAACATTTCCTTCTCTCAGGACAGCAGTTTCATAGTCCAAACTAATATAATATGTAATATGTACATTACAAGGACACGCAGTTGATTCAGTATAATGGACACACTAGCGGTGCTGACACCATTAGTCTATATGGGATTTGCTTCTATTGTTTCTGTTTCTGTGTCGTACGCTACAGAATTTGGCGCTGTCTGATCCAGAGTCATTATTCCTCCCGGTGGCACAACATTCTGTATCCACATGCTGTTCTTTTATGTTATAATGATGATTACCATTATTAACAATCATTTATATAGTTCTGTGTTATTCCGTGGGAAGCGCTGACATATGGAAACGGAAGAAACAGATGGAATCCTCTTCCTATACGTTACAGCCGTACGTAGCTGGGATTCATGTCAGATGTGACTATATTACGTAAGTGACACAGGCGAGACTCCTATAATGTACCCATTGGGCTGGAGTGTATGATAAGCACATGGCACATTAGGCGCCATTCACACTAGCATCGTGGCTTTCATCTATAAATAGAGCCTTCTGTATACTGCAGTATATACTATGGCTCCTGTCAAAAATATTAGAGAAAATATTCAAATATACATGCACAGCCTACTACAGTGGCCCCCAACCCACCCCAACAGTGGACCCACCTATATTGTGTACCTAGATCCAACCCATTGTGTGCCAACAGTGTATAATACCCCCATTTACTAATGCCCCCCTTAGTGGCCTGATAGTATAATATCCCCTTTCGTGCAGCCCCCTATAATGTTACCTCTCCTGTGGTCACCTCTTATAATGCCCCCTTTCTTGTAGCACCCGCTTATAGTAGCTCATGCAACTTCCATAAATGGGAACTTTTGTAATAAAAGGTATTCAATGATTGGTAGGGGACACATTAGGACCAGTGCTCTTGGCCTTTTAATCTCTGGACTTAATGCTACTTATAAGTCTATATACCCCCTTTCCTGTCACCCTATAAATGCCCCTTTGAATCAGCCTCCCATTATAATGCCCCCTTGCCTGCAGCAATCCCCCTTTTATAATCCTTCCTGATGTTACCTCCCTTATAAAGCCTTTCCTGAAGCCCCCCCCCCCCCTACCCCACCCTCTCCTCTTGCAGTACTGGGGGGCCCCTCAGCATCTGGGGACATATGTTCCACTGTCCGGACTTGGGCTATGGCCCAGTGGTCGAAGACCCAAGATTTATTTCATGCCTGCCATAAAGACATACAGGACACGCTACAATAGGCCTCTCACAGGCCCAGTCATTTGATACTCTGTTGAGGGGCAAGAAATCTAAAACAGCTGCCAATAGATGCTTAAAGGACATCTATCACCAGGATGAAGGATTGTAAACCAAGCACACTGACATACTGGTGTGTGCCCCCTCTGGCAGGATCTGCTCTTCTTTTAGCATCTTATGCCTTTGTTTTTACAAAAAAATGCTTTACAAATTATGTAAATGAGCAAGAGGAGCTCCAGGCTCCAGGCTTAATGGAGCCCCTCAGACTCATTTGCATAACTTTTAAAGCCTTTTTACTTAAAAACAATGTGGTAAGAAGCTTAAAGAACAACGGATCCTAACAGAGGGGGCACACACCAGTGTGTCAGTATGCTTGGTTTACAATCCTTTATCCTGGTAGTAGATGTCTTTAAAGTGTAACCTTCATTTGAGATATTTTTTTTGTGAGTAGGGGTATGTGGTGAACATTTTTCTAATATGCTTCATTAAGAAATTCTAATTAGTTTGTAATAAAAATCAAGCTACTCTCCCATAGAGATGCATATTCCAGCCTGTCCCGTGTGTGTCTATGGAGGCTTCATGAGTTCACATCTGATCTCAACCTACGTCTGTTGCAACCCCTTTAAGACCTGTCACATGTCGTATTGTCCTTAGTTCCCTGCATGCCTCCTAGTATTGACCGTATTTGTGGAAAACAACAGGTTAAAAGAATCAGCATTAGCCTGTGGAGCCGAAGCTTCTCATGAATATTTTAACATTTCAGCAGTAAAATCTGGGGAGGATATTCTCACTCACATGCTGAGCCCAAATAATCATGGAAAGAGAGTTAATGAGAGAGGTGAGCCGGAGAAAAGCCTCTATAGCCTATAGCTCGGCTCCATACGAGTCTAACGTCATGCACTGTGGAGATCATGCTTTCATGATTACCTTAAGAAGACACTTCTTCTGAAGGTTTGGACCTCTGGAATAGTGTAACATGGGAATGATTATGTAGCCATTGCACTTTTGGAAAGGTGTTCTGGTTGACAAAACCCTACCGGTCAGAATATAGGGTGGAATGGATCGACATCAAGGGTTGTTACGTTGTGGGTGACTTGCTGTATCTTCTAAGCTGTCTTGATGGAGCTGTCCTCCTAGATATTATGGGTTTTGGCTTTTAGATTTGTCCTGCTACATTAGATGAGTTGGGGTTGTGCTTCTGGATCTCCTATGACAGTAAGGGTGGACCTTTTAGAAGTCGAGTGCCCAAACTATAGCCAAAAACCCATTGATTTACCATATAGTGCTGACATAGCAATTTAATCTTATTGCTCCCTGCTCTGCCACAGCCTTCAATCGTATTGCCGTCTGGAGGATACCAGTTCAGTTGATAGAAGGAAGGGAGAGTCGGATTATCATTCATCCCATTGAACAGGAAGAATCACAGGGTAGGCGCTCCAATGATATTCCAGCCCTGTCGACACCACCTTGTTCTTCCTACAGTTGCTTTAAAACAGCACTGAACATGGTACATCCTGAGCTACCCAGTACTGCGGTTGGATCCCACAAGTCACTCAACCTGTCTGGCATAATCTGTGCTGGGGTGATGGTCTGGGAGTCCATTAAGATGGCTCTGAGTGTCCCCTTTTTCACCCATGCCATATGTTCGCCACCACTCTCCTAAACCATCTTGATATAGTCCTCCTAGATCTCCTGGGCTTTCCGTTTGGAGTTTCCCTGCTGAAGTCATCCTCCAGGATAAATAAAGTATATTGTTGGGGTTGTGCTGCTGGATCCCATAGGATTTCTTGCTTAAGTCATTCTACTACATTTCATAGGATATAATGTTTGTTTTGCGTTAGTAGATCTCAAGGATTGTCTTGTTGGAGTTGTCCTGCTCTACTTTATTTAAAGGTTTTGCTGCTTGATCAGTTGGGCTTTCTCACGGGATATTGGATCTCACGGGATACCTTGTTGGAGTTGTAATGTTAGGCTTTAAAAGCTGAGGATATCCTGCTGGACCTCATGTGATTTTTGTTTGGGTAATCCTGCTGGAACCCATGGACTCTCTGGGGCTCATTTACTAAGGGTCAGAACGCCGCACTTTCGTCGGGTTTCCCGAATATTTCTCTTTTGCCCTGAATTACCCCGGGTTTTTGGCACACACGATCGGATTGTGGTGCATCGGCGCTGGCTTGCATGCGACAGAAATCGGGGGCGTGGCCATCGGACAAGCTGACGGATTCAGACAAACTGCGTAATTTAAAAAAGGAAGTGTGCCGCAAGATCAGAACTTACATGCACCAGGAAGAAGCAGGTGAACTCCGGTGGACCTCGGTGCAGAAGTGACACATGCAGGAACTCGGATGTACGATCTTAGTGAATCGCACCGGACCCGAATCCTCGTCGGACAACGCACCGCGGGATCTCGTCAGGACCGGATAAGTAAATCTGCCCCTCTGTGTTTGGAATATCTTTGCGGACAACATTCAGGTTGCCCTCAACCTTATAAACAGTCCTCATTCTGTCTAACCCAACTAAAGAACGTTTTGATGGATCATACCAAAAGTATATTTGCTTATTATATCTCATTATAACTCACATCTCAAGCTAAGTCCCAAAAGTACAGCCAAATACAACAATTTTAGTCCATTCACTTTCCATCTTTTCCAAAGCTTTAATGTGTTCTGTATGAAGTAAAACATCCTATAAGAACCCTTGATAAGGCTCATGAGGCCTTCAGCACCGCAAGGTTTCCAAATCTCTCCACTCTATCATCTTATTTATGAAGAAACCTGTCATTTATTACATGAAGAGCTGTTGAAATAATGTAGTTGTCTTCAAGTGTACACTTCAGGTAAAAGTCTTTGAGGTTTTGCAAATACAGCTCAGAAGACTATAATTTCATCCATGGAGGAATAAGGTCAAAAGCAGCCTCTAAGTGCCTTCAGGACATTCTTTATGCTTTGTCTTGTCTACATGAGGAGCAAAAAAACATTTTTCCCGTTATTTTGTCCTGATGAGTCTGATTGATAAAAATGAAATAAAATTGTTGTGGAGTTCTTTTTCTCTTCTGCTTCGAGGACACAGATAATTGAATATTCTTGGTCACCAAACAGACTAGATTGGTCACTACATTTCTAAATGTGCCTATACCGACATATTAATAGTGATTATCACGTTATAAGGCAAAATAATATGATTATGTACAACTGCAAAAAGATTTCTCAAGGCTGAAAACAGTCTATCCAGTTCCAGAGTTGAAACTTGGGCTTTATACTCCGATGCAAAATCGGACCCCAACCATCATGTGCCCCCTACAACCTCTGCCCCTACTATACACATATCTTTCTTTAGCATAATCTACTGTTTTATAGAGCTAAATCCAACCAGCGTTCCTCAAACCTGTCTTCAAGGAACCTTAAGAGGCCAATTATTGAGGATTTTCAAGGTACCGTAATTAAATTTGTCTGAGCACATATGAGTTCTTTATCTGAAATCCTTAAGACATAGCGCCATGGTGTTGATTGTCGATGGAATTACGAAATTATGATTTAGAGGAAGACAAAACATAACTATGAGACAGAAATATGACTGATCTTAAGAGGGCTATATAGATATAGATATATTTTGGCATCAATTTCAAATCAATGGGGGTCTGATAGCCAACAACCACAGAGCCGCTACTGGTACTAGAATAATGCAAGGAATGGGGTCGGAAGCTTCACTGTTCTGATATTGGTTACCAAGTATAAGGCTACATTCACACTGACGTATGGAGGACGTATATACGGCCGACGTATATACGGCCGATATACGTCCTCCATAGACGTCAGCACACGTGTGGCACCGTACCGCTCCGTACCCGAAAAAAGATAGGACCTGTCCTATCTTTCTCCGTAGTACGGCGCCGTGCGCCATTAATTCCTCTCCCCGTACACTGCCGTTGCCCGCTACGGCAGTGTGAATATAGCCTAAGGAAAGCAAATGGCACAGTAATTTTTTTGCTATGTTTGTGAAATGTATGGTGGACCTGTCTCCACAACAACATCATCAGTTGGCAATTCATTTCCATGACTGTTCTATCTACTGACAATGAATCACCTATTCACGGGAAAGGGCATAGGTTTCTAATCACTAGGACCTTCACAATTACAAGTAAAGAGGTCCCTTGGCCCCTCCATGACTAGTGTGGAACACTTATTGTGTGGCTTGCTGCCACTCCATTCCTGGTCTAGAGGACTGATGGAGATAGTTCTGTCACACATGTATTGCCATTGCATCAATTCAAGGGGGAACCCTGTTTTTGGGATTAGTGGGGGCACCATCAGGAGGAACCTAACATTAGGGTGGAACGTTGCAGTTTAATTTTTGATCAACCTGAATGCTGTCCTTTCAAAAAGTCCATCAAGTCCAAACGTTAAGAATTAAACACTAGAACAGTGGTTCTCAACCTTTCTAATGCTGTGACCCCGCAATACAGTTCCTCAATGTTGCGGTGACCCCAAACCATGTACAAGAATATTGTATTCGTGCCAAAAAATGCAATAAAATTGTGGCTCTGATGGCTTTGGGCGACCCCTCTGTTTTGGTTGTTCGACCCCCACCGGTTGAGAACCGCTGCACTAGAATATGGTTGGTAGAAGGTCTTCTTTCCCTTTGTTCCTCTATCTTCTATATGTTCCATCAATCCTTTAACCTCCGAAATCTACGCCCCCTGCCCTTGTCATAAGCTACCTCCGCTATTCTGCGCATCACTCTCTCTTTAAAAGAATGTTGCGTATTTGATTATTTTCATAAAATAAAAAGGTATAAAATCTGTAAACGCGTACATCTTGTCATGGTTGGCCATTTGAAGTCTACAGATGTCAGCTTGTTATGTTACTTATCAAATTACCTGCTTGAGATGGAGTCGAGAATCAACAAGTGTCTGATATAATTATGGCGATGTGCGGCCAGTGTTCTGTACTATTCACAGGATGGCTCATAGATGATATAGCTCACTTCATACATCTTGTTGCCTGGGAGATAAAGCTTATAGCTCGGGGTCATACAAAGTGTTGGTACGCTGAAAATCTACCAGGATTCGTGCTCACATTATAAAGCAAAGTAAAATAAAAAACATTAATAATACGGTAGAGAATATTGAAAAATAGGAGTTATATGGCACATATTTTTGGAAGTGTCCTGAATTTTAACAACTTATACAAAATATAGTCTGTTGTTGTTCTTCCGCTGTAAGAGGAAATTAGAAAGTAAGTATAAAATTTGTCCACAGCACCTCCACAGGGAGGATGAGGTATTACATGTCACTCATTTTGATCACTGAGCTTGCTGTGTAATGGAAGAAGACGTCGGTCCTGAGAGTCCTGATTACCCCACCCACACAGAGTGATTGCTAGTGAGTCCTGCTTACTCCACCTATACACAGTGATTGATAGTGAGAGTCCTGTTTACCCTGCCCACGCACACAGTGATTGACAGTGAGAGTCCTGATTAATCCACCCACACACACAGTGATTGACAGTGAGAGTCCTGATTAATCCACCCACACACACAGTGATTGACAGTGAGAGTCCTGATTAATCCACCCACACACAATGATTGACAGTGAGAGTCCTGATTACCCTGCCTACACACAGTGATTGACAGTGAGAGTCCTGATTACTCCACCCACACACAGTGATTGAGTCCTGGGTACTCCACCTATACACAGTGATTGACAGTAAGACTCATGATTACCCCACCCAAGCACAGTGATTAGCAAAGAGAGTCCTGGTTACCCTGCCCACACACAGTGATTGACAGTGAGAGTCCTAGTTACCCCAGGCACACAAATTGGTACATTTACTAAGGGCTGCGTGCCAGTGTCGCACGCCCCATGTTAAAGGTGCACCCAAAAAAGTGCTGCACTCTGTCAGGGCAGTGTAGGGGGCACACTCCCTGCACACTACACAGGACACTGCACATAGAACACACTGCACTGTTCTTGGTAAATGTGATTAGTAATTAACTTTGAGAGTCCTGATTAATCCACTCAAAAATGGATTACTGCAGCCTAGAGAAGCTTGAGTCATGGCACCTATGCCTATTCACACACACTCTTCTAGCCCACAATTGTGGAAATCATCTGGCACTTTATTTTACATTATAAAATACATTAATTACATTAATACTTTTTATTTCTTAAAAATTGATTTTTAAAGGGCCAGAGGAGATGGGGAATGGGCAGGGGATGATAAGAACTGAGGTGAAGATCAAGGTAATCGGATAGAGAAGAAGAGACAATATAAATGTATGTAATATACAGGGAGCAATTCAAGTGTCTGTATATGATGTGTATATACCTTTGTGGTGGGCAGCATAGACTATATATTAGTAAGAGGGTGAATGTGATAAATGTGTGTTCCTCTGCGCACATGGCAAGGTGTCTTTGAATTAGTGATTACACCAAGATCGAACCGGAGCCCCCTGAGAGCTGAAAACCCTCCAGTGAAGAATTTTATACACAACCTGCTGACTCCACAAGAGGGATTAGGAAAACAGCAGTAGGAAGAAGAGGGAGGGAGTCTTACAAGCTGATTAAACAAAAACATGAAAAAAAGGGTATTCGGGGTCTAAAAATTAATCGCTAGCATATATGGGTTTCCGACGTCTGGCTAACACAACATTTGGCTGTCGGAAGTTGAAGTGTTGTGCTCGATTCCACTTCACATGTCAGTGATGTCATGTCCAGTCCACGATGACATCATCACACAACTTATTGTAAGGCATTGTAAGAGATTTCAAAATATATATGACTATCCCGCCACCTCGTTTACCCCATTGGCATCTATAACAAATAGCCCATAGTGAAAACAAAGATTTATATGGAATTTTATTGTTTCTAACAAACTTGTTAATTTTGATAAATGCCCCCATTAGTGTCTTGTGGCTGTATGTTAATGTACTGTCCGCTTTAATTTCCTAGCTCATTCCTATATGTCCTCGGAGCAGGAGCATTAAAGAAGTTCTGGCAAGTGCTAAACACATCATAATAATCAACCAGCAGCCCCTGAGGACCGTGGCCCCTTCATACACATGATCAGGGTGTCCGACAATAGCCAGTTTGATATTGATGACCATCCCAAGGACCATTAGTAGAGCTAGAGCATAGGTAAGAACAAAGAAACTCTCTTACCCTGAAGAATTGCCATCATCTAACCAGCTCTTTTTAATGAAAAATGTATAATTCTTAATCTCCCCTATAGGGGGTGCTGAAAAAAAATTCAACATAATTTCTTAAACATATTCAAAAATGGAGACCCATTTAGTGGGGTTGTACCAACGTTTATTGTTATAGCCTATCCACAGGTTCAATTTGATCATTGGGGTTCTGATTGCCAAGATTCTTATCGATCAACCAGAATCCTGTTCCAACTAATCGATTTGGAGGGTCAAGAATGTGTCCTGCCTCTCCATTCAATAGTATGGGAGTGTGGGTAATTTCCAAGCAACCCAAGCCCTGGGACCAACAGTGATGATGAGGATGTGGGTCCCATCCTGCTGTTCCATTCACTGCTTATGGGAGTACCAGAAGATCCCAAGCATAATGCTCCCTTATCCTGATTGGTGACCATCTGACTGAGGTACCCCCACCAATCACCCGAAAGGAGTCCCATTCTCGTCAATTAATGGTAAAAGTCGGTAAAGAAATTTTCAGAGAAAAGTGCTCAAACCAACCACTCTTACCAATCACAAGAACGGAAGTCCTGTTCTCACTAATTGATTGGGAGGGTCAAGAATGTGTCCGGCCCCTCCATTAATTAGTATAAAAGTGTTGAAAATTTCCAAGCAAAGTACTCAACCCAAGCCCTGGGACCACCACCGATCATGAAGATGCAGGTCCCATCCTGCTGTTCTATTCATCCTGCTGGTCTATGGGAGCACCAGAATATGCAAAGCATAGTGCTCCCTGATCCTGATTGGTGACCATATGACTGATGGACCCCCACTGATCACTAGAAAAGAGTTCTATTCCCACTTATAGCATGGAGAAGGTTGTTCATGCGCCCTTCCTATACGTGCATTTCTGAGCAAAGTACTCAACCCAACCACTGCGACCACAACTAATAATGAAAATATGGGTCCTGACCTTGATATTGAATGAGCATGTGTCCTATGGCTCCATTCATTGTCTAAGGGAATCTTAGAATTTACCGGGCATTGTAATAGTAATCTCCGCCACTCATAGACAGCAAATGGAGCCGCAAGACAAATGTACGCTCTGCCGCTCCATTTAAAAGTGAGAATGGGAACCCCATTCTCGTCATCAGTGGGGGTCCCAGTGGTCAGACCCCCACCGAATTGCGAACCTCACTTGAGTGTGAGTCTTCTAATGCCTCGTAAAGTTTCAGCTATATTTTTAAAACTTTTTTTATTCCAGGGAATAAAGTTTTCTGAAAGTTTTCATAAATAATATCTTGTGAAAACAAGTCATATCCAAGGTTATATAAGTAGATAGAAGCCCGGTGAGGTTCAGATGTGCTACACATTGCCACAATTGTGTTAAAATCCTTTTTAATGTTTTTCATACAAGGCTAAGGAGTGGATTTACATAAAGTACACAGTAGCTGAAGGTCAGACTCATGTGGGTGGTTTGCCCGGCACATCTCTCTGCAGGTATGCTGCTCTTGACCTGCCGGTAGAGTTCATTACTGTGGACGATGCATGCAAAAAAAATCAATAGAAATTAATAGAGTTGGAAACTGTACCAAGTGCAATGGGAAAACAATCCCTAAAATAACATGCAATTCATTTTCTAGATTCCTGGGGTCAATTGACTATGTGCACATATTAAGGGGTCGCTTCATGCAAAATGACTATTGATGGTCCTGTCAGGATGAACTGGGGTGTAACTAGCGGAGGGGCAGAGATGCCTTCGGTCATGATACATATAGGAGCTACATACCCAACTTTGAGCCATAATGACCTTCTGGATCTGATACAAGACTTACATTGGAGTCAAGATGAAGTTTCAGAAGTGATGCCCTAGTTGTAAAAAGTTCCAGCATATTTCGTGAAAATCAAGGGACTGTAATGATTTTTTATCTGTGTAGTACTCAATTTTCACTGTAGAGGTGCTGTAGATAAATTAAACACCTACCACCAAGTTCTTACTTATATTACATCTGATCCCTGGAAACCGCATTATGATTCTTCTCACGTTGTTCTTTGACACATAGGTAATCCCAGCAGTTGGATGCCCATGGTCAGAAAATGAGGACATCTCTCACTTCATCATATGGAAAAACACTTTTTTTTTTCTTTGAGAACTATCATTGGTGGGCTCCCATCCAGGATAGGGATCAACATTGAAATGGTAGGGTGAGTTAACATCACAACTACAACTTAGCATGAGCTCATCCTTTTTGACCTGAATGGGTCTAAACTGCAGTACCAGACATAGCCACCTTGACGAGGATGGCACTGTGTTTGGTGCACATCGTAATGGTCATGTTTTATACTTTAAAGGAAATCAACCATTCAAAAAAACAAAAAAAACCCCTCCTATTACTCATTTCTGCTCCTCTTCATCTTGATCCCAGCAATGTCCGTCGCTAGTCTTGACACACTGGGATCTCCGCGAAAAGAAACTTATAATTAGCAGCAAGGTGTCCGGCGCCCCGGACTGCTAAATATGCAAGCCTTCGCCACCTCCCTCCCCCATGCTGGGAGTGTTGGAGAGCAAGGTGATGTCACGCAAGAGGCGTGAATAATTTGTGTGTTTAATTAGCAGCCCGGATCATTATTAGTTTCATTTCTAGGTAATCCAGGGGTGTCACGACTAGCGATGGACAGCGCCGAAGAGGAGTATTTGAAGGTTTTTTTGTTTTTCGAGTGATTGATTTCCTTTAAAGCCCCTTTTCTTCTATTTCTTCCATTCTGTGACTATATCAGCCCCACGTGAATGTTGTTTAATCTTCATTCGCGATGCATAAATCTGTCTTCTGGCCTTTAGTTCTCTTTACATATGGAGGAAAGCTGTTTATGCGAACAAGCAATCAAAACTGGCAAAATAGTAAGTTATCATAACCTCTGGAGAAAAATCCATTATTCCTCGCCGTGACCTCCAACACAAATCAGCCTCGGCAGCAGTTTGGGGAAATGTCACCTATGTCCTAGCCCCGGTCCCTTGTACCACAGCTAGAATGTATGAAAACAAGCAGAGTTCTCCGGAGCCTGCTAAAAATTCACACATTCCCTACAGTGTAAGACAAAGAAGTAAGCGGATATGAAAATCTCCAGAAAACTCATATAAATAACATTATCCCTGTGACTGGAGGGACCAGCGCGGCGTTATGCTGGCATCACTGAGTTACTGTAGGCGATATAGATTATGTCACAGCCGCTGTGTTCTGCTCCTCGGAAAGATTCTCACTTCCATCTCGCAAGTCAGTGTAAAACAAAAGTGGTAACAGGGACGAAACCTAAAACATGTCCTTAGAGCATGTGCATTTGTTGACTGTTTCAAGTGTTCTGGTTCGATTATATGATAGGAATTTCACAGAACTCCTTATAGAGTTGATGGTGGCATCATAATAGGGTTCCAGCCCGAAAGTCAATCCAAAATTAGGGAAAATGGCAGTCAACAGAAGATAGTTTTTCCAAATGCCTTATTCCAATAACAATTCATTAAATTCTTATGATGTTTCGATCTAGTTGACCCTCATCAGATACAGATTGTAGAGGAATGGGGAGTAATCACCAAAAAGAAAAGACTTGCGTTGGATAGATAAATCAATTAGATTAATCGAAGCAGAATCCATCGGTTGTTATGTAGGCTCTGCAATAGACATGCATCTGATCTGTGTTCTGGCTCAGTCCTGGAAAATTTGAGAAAGTCCCAGTCTGGATATAAGGTAAGGTCTCCAAACCCCACAATAAAGTTGGCAGCCCTGTTCAGACTCTAGACCAGGAGTGTCTGACTGGCCCATCAAAGTACTAGAAGCCCCTCGCGTGGGCTCTAACTCAATAATTGACACCAATGGAAGAAGACAACCCAATTTGTAGGCTATGGGCATATAATAACTAATATTGGATGATATGGGCCCCAATAAAAATTTTGCCTGGTGTGCTCATAAACACTAGTCTCATACAGAGCACCAGAAAGGTCCATGAGTGGACTTGAACTCCAAATTCCAAATTTAAAAAGTTCACCAAGTTGCCCTGAATTGTAAGAATAACCCCCAAACTAAGAAAGAGATTACCAAGTGCCCAACTGGTGAAACTTGCAGTGATTAGCTTTAAACTAAAGAAAAACCCAGAAGTAAGTATTGAGCTTCACAACAGCACCACCACAGGTGAAACTAAGAGTTAGGCTACATTCACATTAACGTATGCCCGCCCGGCTATGGCATACCGTATGTGAGCTGGAGATGAGGAGGGGTAGGCGTTTCTCACCCCTCTCCACGGAAAATAGAACCTCATGGCCGTTCTTACGGCCCAAGATAGTGCATGAAGCTCTATCTTTTTTTTGAGGCCACGGCTCAGCACGGTGAGCACTCATTGTGCTCACCGTACTGAGCCTTGGTGCCATATCCATCTATGGAGAATGTGTATATTTGCAGCTGGATATACGTTGCCCCAACGGTTGTGTGAATGGGGCCTTACATAGACTCCTTACAAATCAGTAGGTCATACTGTATGTAACACAGGATTGGGAAGATCCTCCATAGAGATTTTTGGTAGTACAGAGGATTCTTACAATAAGACTACCCCTTCCCGGCAACACAACAACCTTTAGTTACTTTATTAGACTGTTTGAATTACAACCACCATGCTTTGGGATATGGATTTTTTTTCTTACCCTACATTTTAGGGATCAATATGTAGGATTGGTGATCGGTGAAGTTCTGACCACTGGGAATCTCACTAATCAATAAGGCCCATACAGTATGTGATGCCCCATCCAATTTATCTATTCAATAACACTAAAGAAGACCAGTTGCTTATAAATTACTGTTGGCAAAGATGGAAACCACCAGACGTAGCCCGTCATCCATGCTTGAGAAAGATGGTCAACTGGTCAACATAGTTGGATTTTCAGCCTCTTTGTTTTTAGCAACACTCCTCTTCTCTACATTTCTGGTCAAGACAAAAGTTCATGTTTATGGGGACAATGGGGATGATTGATGTTGGTTCATTGATCGTTTTGCTAACCATTATCTCATGGATGGCAGCCTTAAGAAATCCCATCTCCAATACCCAATGATGCCTCCCTAGCTTTCGACATTTCAGAGTCGTACAAGATCCTAATCTTCACTTGCTTTCATTCTAAACATGTCTATACTTTTTTCCCCTCTCTAAATCTTTTTAACTTTGCAGACTGTCCTTTACAAGTTTCTAGATAGTAGATTAAAATGCGGAGATAAGCAGCTGTATTATGGGCAGAAGGAGCAGATATTCTACACACATCAAGCCGGATTAGACTCCTACTCACCATTACTTATCTACACATAACATTAAAACTCCTAAAACCTTCAGTACAGTATTTATTGTATAATAACACAACCATTTTTTCGCTATCTAAATTGATCTAAAATTTTGCACTGAAAAATATCACATATTTTATTATCAACCGTATTTTTTTTTCTCATTATTTTTCCAAAGCTACAAATTCACTGCAAAGACACTTACCTTCAAATTTAAAACAACTTTTTCATGAATAAAAAATGCATGTGAATGCAAGAAAGTTTGCAATAAACGTTATTGAAGAAGAATGATACTATCTGTTTTTATTGGGCTGCTTTGCTATTCTGGCTTTTAAAATTAGAGTCTATGGAGAGAGGAGTGGGCGGGAGAAGACACGTACTAAAGTTACTTAGCTTGGCTACACTTAAAAAGGGTATTCCCATCTGGGCCTTCACATTTTCATTTAATTCATCTGTCATATGTAAACATTTTTTCAATTGGCTGTTATTAAACAAATGTTCCTTCGTGAAGATAATTTGTCTCTTAGAAATGAGATGATTTCCTCAGATACGACCACCTCGCTCTCTGGCAGCATTGGCCAGGCATGCTCTATTGAGTCCTGCCTGACCACCTGGCTTGCAGCATACATTACCACAGGGTGGTAGTGCAACATGTAGTAACTCCCAGAAATTTCATTTACAAAAACTTTTTGTTTCTTTGTGCAATCCCTCCAGCAGAGGTGGTTGTATCCAAGGACACAGTCTTGTTTCTAAAGGTCCATATGACTTCATTTATGAGAAATTATCTTCACACAGGTAAATTTTTTTAAAATAACATCTAATTGAAGAAATGCATATACAGTCGGTCCCCTACTTAAGAACACCTGACTTACATACGACTCATAGTTACAAACGGACCCCTGGATGTTGGGAATTTACTGTACTTTAGTCCTAGGCTACAATAAACAGCTATACCAGTTATCACAGGTGTCTGCAACTAAGATTTATTGTTATTCCTGGTTCTAATGACAATCCAACATTTTTTAAATCCAATTGTCATAGAGAAAAAAAAAGTTTGGCTTGTGTTACAATTATAAAGTATACAGTTCCGACTTACATACAAATTCAACTTAAGAACAAAGCTACAGAACCTATCTTGTACGTAACCTGGGGACTGCCTGTATATGGCAGATTCATTGAATGTGTATGCCCATATGAGAATACCCCTTTAAGGCACTTATGATTCTACTGTATTTAGTGCTATAAGGATAATATATATAGTGCTATAAGGTGATAAATGACTTAATAGCTGTCAGCAGGTTCCTTCATACCCCTGGCCTCTCCATAGACTTGTGTGTGAGGCTGAATAGGATCCTTGTGCTATTAAAGATAAAAGGATAGAAAAGGAAGGAGGAGGAAAGCAGCCAGACAAGTGGAGGAGGAAGCATAAATCTTTAATGTGATAAATTATTCCCGGCTATTAGTGCTAGACCCCAGTTCTTGCCTGTAGGGATTGCTGGCTATTGAAGGAACTTTAAGACTTGCCAACACCCTGACCTTTGCTTGCGTCTTCCAGTTTTGATCCTGTATTGACTGCTCTGAGCCATTGACTGAAGGATTTATTTAAATCTGCCTTCCCTGATCACAGGTAGTCCATTGACACATATTTGACACTTGGCACTTTTTTGGGGGATCTCTTGATCTCTCTCTCGATATCTTGGATCTCTCTCTGCATCAGCTGTCATTGAATGGAGACAACCAAGAGATGGCAATCTGGTGGTTTCCTTACAGCAAAGTGAAGATCTTCATATGGGGGGATTGAAGCATGAAAACCAGGAGACTACGTAGACAATATACAGTAAGTTCCTACTCTCACTCTAATGCTACATGGACTTGATCACGGGCCACTGGTTCGGTGAGAAGAATCGAGCCGTCTTTGAGTTTTTTGACTCAGCATGAGTCAGCTCATGCACGGGGCCATGAAAAGCAGTCATGTGCAAGAACCCATAGAAATACATGGGACCATGTATTCGATGCTGAAACAATGGGGTTAATTTACTTACCTGGTCCATTCGCAATCCCGCGGCGCATTGTCTGACGTTGCTTCTGAGCTTGCCGGGATTCACTAAGGTCGTGCGCCCTATATCCACTAGGTTTCGCTGCTGCGCCGAGGTCCGCCGAAGTCTGCCGGAGTTCACCATCCTCTTCCTGGTGCAGGTTTTTTGACTGCCACGCCCCCCCCCCCAGCGCCGATGTGACACAATCCGATCGTGTGCACCAAAAACCCGGGGAAAAATGGCGCAAACCGGTAATTTTCAGGAAACCCAACGAAAATGAGCGATTCAGGCCCTTAGTAAATGAGCCCCAGTGTTTCACACTTGTGTGTAACTACAGCGGTAGCAGCCATAGCACCTGCTATGGGGCCCACAGTGTCAGGGAGCCCCGGATTCCGACATGACACACTAAAAAATTGAAGAATATGCACCATCATATACATGTTATACTGCACATTGTAAATCTGTGTGTGCAGTGCTTGAGTGCAATATGGATAAAGTTTATCTACAGGTCTATGCAAATTACAATTATAGTCTGTTAGTTTTCATGTGCCTACAAGTATATATGTCCTTAAGGCCATCAATCCATTGCACTGGGATTGGAACCACAGGTTTCGGCAGATGTTGGGGGGGGGGGCATAATGCATATTTTTATCCTACCTGATGACAATATGAAGAAACGAAAAAGTTAATTAAAGAGAACGAAAGATCAAAAAACAAGATATAATGGAATGGGCGAAACGTATAACATGGGAGAGCGAAACCTTCCAGGCGAATAGGACAGACAAATGAATATGAACAAATTAAAAATTAATGTAAAAGTACAGAACAGGCTATAAAACCCGGTTCTGCTTCTCGCTCTTTGTTTACTGTAATCTTTAAAAGCCAAAAACGCGATGCGTACAGTATATTAGTCTGGAGACGGCGAACGAGAACTCCGGTCTTGATGTAGATGGAGAGAGCTTTCCCAGTGAACAAAATTGCATTAGCATATCAAAGCTATGAGACAGAAATCCAGCAGAGCTACAGACAGAGGTGTAACCCCTTCTCCGCCAGAGGGGACTAACCACGTTGTATGGGGTTGTCTTGGGAATCCCTCCTCCGGGTTTGAGATCTCAAATATTAATAGATGGGAGGAGACTTGCCCCATAGGGATCTGTCAATCAACCCAACGCTGTCTCGAGAGCCATCTCCCCAAAGCCCATGGAGGCAGAAAAATTGCTAAGTAGTGATCTGACACCTATCCGCTCAATTTCAGTATTTAAAACGAGCTGATAAAATATGCAAATACATCGGTAGGAGAGATGACGTTACCGATACTGCAGAAACCAAGGCTTAGAAAATGAGCGCACCATGCAATGCAAATTTACTTGCAAAATAAATTAGCAGAGCTATTAGAAAATCCATCAGTTGTAACACAACATGATTTCATCAAGCATTAATTACAGAGAGATTGAGATGTATAGAGCAGAAGAGCGGGAGAGCTGAACAGTTATAATAGGTGCAAGCCAAAAACAATGGAGGCGCGACATACAAACAAAATGTACAACGCAAATCATTCCCGTTGTGTCAGAGTGACTTGAGTTCATGAGACCAAGTTTTCTATGTCGGAACCTAAAGTTTATATGTTGACAAGTTCAAGAAATTATTAACTATATGAGAAAATGTGGTAGTGGATGCAGTCTGATCCTGGTGGCTGAGGAGATCCAATTGATGAATCTAGAGTCCACCTTTTGTTGGATGAGGACCTTGATGCCCCTGATATACATTGTGCAACTAATGTTGCATAGAACCACTTTGTCACCAAGCTGTGGTCACTGTCTAAGTGGCTTCTCTGTTTTCCAGCTTTTCACCCTGTACATGGCTCTGGCAGGGAAACCACCAGCCCACTATCCCCTGAAATAGTCCCAGTGTTGGTGAATCGGTAATTCCAGTGCACCAAAGGGACAGGCAAAGACTAAGAACAGACTGGTGTAAGTCTCGGTAATACAGGTACCCAATAGCATTAGTCGGTCTCATAGAAGAGATAACAGAGCTAGAGCTCAGTTCACATTCCCATCGGGTCAGAGTAACTTGAGTTTACGAGACCAAGTTATCAATGCCGGAGCCCATGGTTTATACTTTAACATGCTCAAGAATTTCTAACTATATGAGCAAATGTGTGAGTGGATGAACTCTGATCCTGGTGGTGTGCACTCTGATCCACCAAAGGGACTGGCAAAGACTAAGAGTAGGTTGGTGTCAGTGTCGGTAATATAGGTACCCATAGTATCATTCAATCTCCAGGCAATGATCAGAAGAGAAGACAGAGCTAGAGCTCTGTTCACATTCCCATTGGGTCAGAGTAACTTGAGTTCACGAGACCAAGTTATCCATGTCGGAGCCCATGGTTTATACTCTGACATGCCCAAGAAATGACTAACTATAGGAGAAAATGTCGGAGACTAAGAGCAGGTTGGTGTAAGTAGGCAGTGATCAGAGGAGATGACAGAGCCAGAGCTCTGGGCACAGGGCAGGTGCAACAGGTCGTGAGTGGAAGTCAGGGAAGAAGACAAAAGTTCAATGTCAACAAACTATCCAGACACAAGTCAATGCAGGTGATACAGGTGAAGGATATATCACTCTCTCCAGGACTTCACACCATCAACCCCCTTTCTTGTTGAGATAAACTTGGAGTCTGAAATTTGGGAGAGTTGCTAAGTATGGCTACGACATTGTACGCTGATGAAAATGGGGGCACTACAACTGACTTTGGGGGGATCATGACAGGCACAGGGATATTATGGCCATGAGAGCACAGTGACCATCATTATTATAGGGGCATCACGTAAATGTCTCGATTAAACTCTAATAAAAACATCTTCCTGGCCGGAGCCTTCCATTTTGTAATCTCTGTCGCACCATACACCTGTCTATATGAAGTTCATGGAAAAAAAATCTTAAAGCAGGAATGTAGCGACAGCTTTCCTTGAACTCATTTGCTGTCTAAGCTCTTTGCACAGAAGTTTCGGGTGATAAATATAATCTCAAAGAGGAACACAAGACACTGGCACAGAGCGATACACTTGATATATGGAGGTTGACGCTGAATGATTTCTTCATTTAAGGCTCGTGCTATGTGGCGATACCTTGAAATAAATCAATAAGTCAGGTCTGTCACAGATTGTAGCGGAGGATTCCGCCTTCTTTTTGAACATTTCGAAGAGCAGAGTTTATAGAAGGAACAGTAGGACATATGTGTCGGTATGGCAGGGTAAAATATATGTGTAAGTGTCACTAATTTACGTAAGACGTCCTGTAGAAATGTGTCCTTCTTTACCTCTTCGATGGATATGTCCAGATATTTGTGACACAAGATAACAAGCTCTTCAAGAAAACACTATATTACCATATTGGGGCACATTTACTAAGGGTCCGAATCGCTCAGGTTTCAGGTTTCCCGAAAATTACCGGTTTGAGCCAAATTGCCTCAGGTTTTTGGCACACGCGATCAGATTGTGGCTCATCGGCGCCAGCATGTATGCGAAGGAAATTGGGGGGCGTGGCCGTCGGAAAACCCCACGGATTCGGAAAAACTGTGCTATTAAAAAAAAAGTGTTGCTTGACACGCGCTTACATGCACCAGGAATAGGTGGGTGAACTCCGACGAACCTCGGCGCAGCATCGACACCTGGTGAACATCAGGTGCACGACCTTAGTGAATCGCCGGAAGACCCGAATCCTCGACGGAGAACACGCTGCTGGATCGCGACAGGACCGGGTAAGTAAATGTGCCCCTATATTGCCATATTGGCGTACATTTACTTACCCGGTCCAATGGTGAGCCCGCGGAGCGTTGTCAGACGAGGATTTGGGTCTGCCGGCATTCACTAAGATCGTGCGCCCGATATCCAGCAGGTGTCGCTGCTGCGCAGAGGTCCGCCGGAGTTCACCCTCTTCTTCCTGGTGCATGTAAGTGCTGATCTTGTGACACAAATCGCTTTTTAAATTCTGCTGTTACCCGAATCCGTCGAGTTGTCCGATGGACATGCCCCCGATTTCTGTCACGTGAAAACCGGCGCCGATGCACCACAATCCAATCGTGTGCGCCAAAATCTTAGGGCAATTCGCGCAAATCTGAAATATTTGGGAAGCCCGACGAAAGTTTGGTGTTCGGACCCTAAGTAAATGAGCCCCATTGTGTCACAAAGAATCTGTGCGTAACCATCCACGGGCTATGTCACTCGTTTCGCTAACTTCGCTCTTTAAACTGTGGACTTTTTCCACACGACATGTATAATAATAAGTTATTTATTTTTAGATGTGAATATGCATCAGGATCCTCTTGATGGACTTTGGCTGCTGAGTTCAGAGCTTTATGAGCCAATCCCAGGGCTGCCTTGCAGTATCTGATCCCTCGAAATTTGGGTGGTTCCATCTGTAGCTTAATGTTGGTCTCAGCTGTGGGTTATGTGATATAAGGGAATAGACAGTCAGCTTCCAGGACGGAGTCTAGAAACCGGATAAATGGCTAATACCCAATTCACTTAGGGCTGGTTATACTTTCTCCTGTGACTACTGCCTGGACCTGTTTTGCTGGACCTGAAACCCAGTCTGAACTGGAACCTATATTTTAGCCTGTATCCTGCCAGTACCCTGAACCCCAGTCTAAACGGCAACCTGTATGTGACCTTGTATCCTGAATCATTTACTACCCTGACCTAATCCAAAATCCTGAACCGGAATCCTGTATCCTTTCAGACCTGCATTTGACCTGATCTGGAACCCTTAAAGTGTACTTGAACCTTCTATGCTGCCTGAACCAAAAACGTTGAATACTGCCCGATCCGTAAACCTCAACCTTTTATCCAGGGTCATGCCAGTACTGGGCATACCTGGGAAAGTACCAGGGCCCAGAGTTTCTGGGGGCCAACATCAGGCTATACATAAGGAATCCTAGGGGCTTAGGGGGCTGTATCTTATGAATTCATAGGCTCTGTCGCCCAGTGGCCTGATTCGGAAACCCGCAACCTGATCTGGAAACATGATCCTTGTATCCTGCCTGATCTGAAACCCTGAAACTGTACTGAAACCTGTTTCAGAACCTTTGCTCTGTACTCATATTTCTGCGTATTTATCTGAAACCCTGACAATGTGGGTAGTATATTGATAGAACCTTAATGGAACTTGCAGGTCATTTAGGACCACTATCCTACAAAACTATTTACATCACCATTACTGGTCATGCAATACATCTGCATATTAGAGACCAGAAGAATTGTCAAGGATTCGCTCCTTTGAGTCTGCGAGTTGCACACTCGTAGTCGTAGTGAAGCCAAAGTCCAGTACAGTACTGATGTGTAGAGCATGTGCAGGGAAACATGGTGTACTTACCCGGTGCAATGTACATGGGCCAGGTGAATGGAGCAAACTGAAGTGAGCAGAACCTCAGCAGGTAGAAAGCTATTCAGGTTTGGGACTGCCAACTTACAGATACCCAACTTACAGACACCCAACTTACAGACAACCCCTAGTTAAAGATGGACCCCTCTGCCCCCTGTGACCTCTGGTGACCTCTCTGGATGTTACTTTAGTCCCAGGCTGCAATGATCAGCTGGAAGGTGTCTGTAATGAAGCTTTATTGATAATCCTTGCTCCCATGACAGCACAAAATTCTGAAAATCCAAATGTCACAGGGACAAAAACCCTTTATTTTCTGGAGTTACAATTATAAAAATATACCAGTTCCAACTTACATACAAATTCAACTTAAGTACAAACCTAAAGAATCTTGTACATAACCCGGAGACTGCCTGTATTTGGAGCCTCTAAAATATCATTATATTATATATATTCACCAACATATACATACACTAGCCTTAGCCTCTCAAAGCTTTGGGCTTAAAGGAGTTACAAATGATGGTAATATAATTCACTGTCCAATTATATTGTGTCAACACTGTGACACTGGATGTACTAATATATATTTCATTGCTCCCTGTGAGGGTCCGGATCACATACTGTATGGAAGAGGAGGAGATGTACATGGGGCTGATATCATCTACAAACACTGAAAAGTCCTTACACACTGTTTGCACTTATTACCTTAGTGGTTACAGACAATCTGGATAGTGTTATATATATACCAAGTAAAACTTTCTAACAATGTGATCCATGTATGTACAATGTCCCCCGAGATCTCAAGGTCAACCCCAGAGATACTGAGACTGCAGAGTGATACATGAAAGTAATCTTCAGAGATGATACAGAACATGTGTGTGGAAGGCTGCAAGTATAATATGTGTTATACGACGCACATTACTATAAGACACACCCCAGATGTCATCCAAAGAAAAAAATATATATTTGACACCAATTTAAAATTCTGTTTTGGTCACAAACAAGCACAGCACACTGAGGTTTGCTACACACATTCACATGAACACACTATCACTGCTAGACACATTCACATGAACACACTATCACTGCTACACACATTCACATGAACACACTATCACTGCTACACACATTCACATGAACACATTCAGCTATACTACACACATTCACATGAACACACTCATCACTGCTACACACATTCACATAAACACACTCATCACTGCTACACACATTCACATGAACACACTCACCACTGCTACACACATTCACATGAACACACTCATCACTGCTACACACATTTTCATGAACACACTCATCTCTGCTACACACATTCACATGAACACTCAGCTATACTACACATGTTCACATGAACACACTAATCTCTGCTACACATATTCACATGAACACACTTATCCCTGCTACACATATTCACATGAAAACACTAATCTCTACTTCACACATTCACATGACCACTCTTATCTCTGCTACACCTATTCACATCAAAACACTCAGCTTTACTACACACATTCACTTGAACACACTCAACTCAGCCACACATATTCACATGAACACACTTATCTCTGCTACACCCATTCACATCAAAACACTCAGCTCTAATACACACATTCACAAGAACACACAGTCATGTGAAGACACTCAGTTCTACTACACAATTTCATTTAAATCCCCTAATTTTAACCAATGAAAAGTAGGGACAATACAGATCAATGGAAAGAAAAATAGTAACAGGAGATAGACGAATGCCTTTCATGTTCAATTTTGGCTTGGAGGTCATGTGGTCATTTAAATCTGTTGACAATGTTTTTGGCAGAATTTAAGGCTTATTTTTCGCATTATTAATAACTCTTATTGCTGGAGTGTCACGGCATTCCCTGTAATCCACCTCTCGTATCGCAGGCACACCCGTGCCCCTCTCCATGGCGGCGCCATCCCCGGCCCCCTGTTTCTATCCGAGCCGGTCAGCAGGTGCGCCCCTGCTCCGCGCCCGTGGTACGACCTGGTGGTACCAGGTCACAGCGAGAAAACCCTGCTTTGCGGCGGGCTCTGGAGAAGACCGGGTGTCACTTAGATTTTGGTCCCAAGTGTCAGCTTGTGTCATCATCCACGGTGGTCCAGGGGGTTCACTGGCCCCGAGTCCTGACATGGAGGTCTAGCTAGTGGAACACCCCAGATTATAAGATTGGGGTCCCATGTGAATGGGGTAATGGAATAACATTTGATTGTTGTTTCATTCACTTCTAAGTAACTTCCAGAACGGTGAACACAATCACTCCCGCCATCAGGGGGGTTTAGTGTGACTGTGTTCAGGGGGCCCCGTGGAGAAGAAAACCCTTCTCCCATCCCAGGTGCAGGGAACACACTGTGCACACTGGGCCAGATTATCATTCTGTGGGGGTTGAGGACCCACAATATTTGCCAGTCAACAGCCCCAAACTTCCTAGTGGCAGCCATGCACAGAGGTGAAGCATGCGCCCCACCAGTCATAATTGGTGTGGCTTCCAATGGCTGAAGAAATCAGATATGAAGGGCAGAACAAACAGAACGCATGCGCAAACATTTCCCAATGGACCCTTCAGTCTTCTTAAAGTTCAACTTTTATTTCTGCAGGTTGAAATGCCAAACAAACATAAAGTTGACACATAAAGTTTCAGAATCATAACATCATATTTTATGACTAAAGGACATGTACCACCAGGCTGAAGGATTGTAAACCAAGCACACTGACATCCTGGTGTGTGCCCCCTCTTTCAGGTTCTGTTTTTCTTTTAGCTTCTTTTGCCCTGTTTCTTTTTTAATTATGCAAATTAGCCAACTAATTATATATGCCAACTTTCTTATGCCAACTTTTAGATACCATAAAGACATTAGACAAATAAAAGTGCGAGACAACTAAAGTCGTTTGCAAATGCCTTTGATAAATGATTGCTGGATCTGTCTACGAAACGTGTTCTAAGCGACCATTAGGTTGATGCATTTGTCTGTCAATCACCGAGCTGCGGTGTAGACTTTCAAGATTTTTTTTTAAAGAAAATTCTATCAAGAAAATTAAAGTTTTTGATCTTCACAAAAAAGTAATATATTAACCCTTCACGATCACTATGCTTCCCCCAATTAACCGTATCAATTTAACCGATCCCCGTATGCCCCCACCACCCCTTGGCCAGAAATGGAATCGGCTCTTATTAAGAAGACGAGTTATCTACTTAATGGGGGTCATTTACTAAGGGCCCGATTAACGTTTTCCCGACGTGTTACCCGAATATTTCCGATTTGCGCCGATTTCCCCTGAATTGCCCCGGGATTTTGGTGCACGCGATCGGATTGTGGCGCATCAGCGCTGGCATGCACGCGACAGAAATCGGGGGGCGTGGCCGTATGAAAACCCAATGGATTCGGAAAAACCGCCGCATTTAAAAAAAAAAATCTGTCGCGGAGCTTGCACTTACCTTCACTCAGCCCGGCTCGGTGAACTCCAGTGCGTTCCGATGCTTTTCAGTGCAGCAGGAGGAAGGAACTACCTTAATGAATCCTGGCCGGACCCGAATCCAGTGCAGAGAACGCGCCGCTGGATCGCGAATGGACCGGGTAACTAAATCTGCCCCAATATCTTTTTATTCTCAAGGCTGCGTGGTAAAAATACTGACTAGTCATTAAAAAGTATTGCAGTTCGGGACTGTGGCTCCATATACTCGCAGCCCATGTTCTCCCGGGTGACACAGATTTTAAGAATCAATCATTGGGGCACATTTACTAAGGGTCCGCGGACTGCATTTCCATCCGGTTTCCCTACGATTTCCAATTTGCGCCGCATTTAACAGGGGATTATGGTGCACGCATTTGGATTTTGCCGCAATCGCGCCGGCTTTCATGCAACAAAACGGGGGCTGTGGTGTCGGACGATCTGACTGATTCGGACAAACCGCAGAATTTAATATTTAAATTGTGTCACAAGCAATGCACTTACCTGCACCGGGAAGAAGAAGATGAACTCCGGCGGACCAGAGAAGGGAAACAATAGATGCCGAATATCGGGCGCACTCTGTAAGTGAATCGCGGCAGGTGTTCATCCTTCTCGGACAATGCATCTCAGGGATCGCGCAGGGACGGGTAAGTAAATCTGCCCCATTGTGTAAGGTTGAGGAATAGATAATACGGAGATCATTGCTGCGGTGGGTTGACAAATCTGCCTGTATCTGTTCCATGTATTATATCTTCTAATGTTACATTTTACAAGAAGCATTGAATGAAAATCCTGGATGAGATATTAACACGAGAGAAGAGCGCATCCGTCTCGGCAAAGCGGCTTCATGAGCGTAATCTGGGATTCCTGCCATTTTGCCAAGATCTCGCTAAACCCAAATTAAATCCTGATGCTTGTTGGCTCCAAGAGGGCTCATAAAGCAGGCGATTCATGTAATGATATTAAGAAGTTATTATTTTTGGGGCTTTTTTTTTTTTTTTACATCTTTTTGTTTTACGATTCTGTAAATATTTTTACGCCTAGATTCATATTCCATCAAAATATAACAAGCAGAGAAAATGACCCTGAAAATAAATCAATACTTGTACCGCATAACATAATTTCATAATTATAGGGAAATTAGCAGTAAAATTGGCCAAGATTTAATTTCTTCTTCCACTGTATGGATGAGAATTGATAGACGGATGGAAACATGGACACCATAGATTAAGTCTCCGACCCGCGGCATCCAACTATCAGACCGGGCCTGTTCCATTTATTTGCATCCCTAATACTATAGTATAAATTCATTACCACATGCTCATGTGGATTTGGATACGTAAAGATGAGCTGATCATAAACTTCCATATAAAAATAGTTTTTTTTTTTCAAAAGTTGAGTTCCCCTATGTAGAACCCAAATGGCCAAGGGAATTTTGGTTTACTTATAGAGATAAGTGGACCCAATGGGGGTCATTTACTAAGGGCCCGATTCGCGTTTCCCCGACGTGTTACCCGAATATTTCCGATTTGCGCCGATTTCCCCTGTATTGCCCCGGGATTTTGGCGCACGCGATCGGATTGTGGCGCATCGGTGCCGGCATGCACGCGACGGAAATTGGGGGGCGTGGGCGAGCGAAAACCTGACGGATTCGGAAAAACCGCCGCATTTAAAAAAAGAAATGTGTCGCTTGGGACGCGCTAACCTTCACTTGGTCCGGCCCGGTGAACTCCAGCGCGTTCAGATGCTTTTCAGCGCAGCAGCGCCACCTGGTGGACCGGGTAAGTAAATCTGCCCCAATGTGTAGGTTCAGTGTTCAGGCACGTTCTTTCCAACCTGGACATATTGCCGGATCGGGTGGCAAACTGCCAATCCGGTAAATTAACATCCCTAACAACTAGCCCTGAATATGATTGGTCAGGGTGTTCCTATAGCTATGGCCAGTTGTACGGAGCCTTAAAGGAGTATTCCCACGAAGACAAGATTCTTAAATATACACAGGATAACAAAATAACACATTCTCTAATGCAATGTTATTAACAAAAATGCAGCATTTTCCAGATATAATTCCAACCTGACTATATCGGTCCTGTTGTATACAATTTTGGTTGCCCTGGGATCCGACCGTAAATCTTCTATTTTCTATGGTAGTGCAAATTCTTCTCATGAATAGCTTCACTTGTCTGCACGATGCAGTGGGATCTCTGCCCCTCCATTACAAGATGAGCTCACAGACAGACACTCAGAGACACATTTTGCTGCCAAGCGGTGTGCAAACACTTACTTTACAAACTACAGGCAACATAAGGTCTTAATAGCAGGGGAAGGGGGCATATAGCAGAGCTGACAGTGTGTATTATAGGTGAGTAAGCACGTCTCAACATCTTTTTTCCTATGTGTCAGATACTAGTGAATGTTCAGAAGCTAAATGAAAGTGTAGATAAACCTGTACCCTGATTATCTAAACACATAGACAGCACACAGCATCTCACAGCATTAGTGGAATCATTAAGTGTTAGAGAGTCCCCGCTCACACTCTGGAATCTTACACTGACCATCACTGAGTGATAGGAGCTAAAACATCAATATAACTGAGTAAAATGGTAAATTAAGGGGTTAAAATGATCTTTAATGTGTAAACATTATTCAGGGGTTATAATTTGAGAACTTTCATTGGCAAACCCCTTTAAATTGCTGAGCAGCCAAACTGGCAATATGTCATGGTCGGTAGGAACACGCCTGAACTCCGAGCCTAAACTACACATTGGGTCTGTTCATCTCTATTTACTAATAAAAATGTTGCCATTATTTATAAAAAAAATTTGTGTATTTTAACATACTTGATCTTTTGTTCCAATAGTAAACAAATGACCACATGACTTGATTCCTCTCCTGTATATAACCCCTCACATGGCTTGTGTCCTCTCCTGTATATAACCCTTTCACATGGCTTGTATACTCTCCTGTATATAATCACTTCACATGGCTTGTATCCTCTCCTGTATATAACCCCCTCACATGGCTTGTATCCTCTCCTGTATATAACCCCCTCACATGGCTTGTATCCTCTCCTGTATACAACCCCCTCACATGGCTTGTATCCTCTCCTGTATATAACCCTTTCACATGGCTTGTATACTCTCCTGTATATAATCACTTCACATGGCTTGTATCCTCTCCTGTATACAACCCCCTCACATGGCTTGTATCCTCTCCTGTATATATCCCCTCACATGGCTTGTATCCTCTCCTGTATATAACCCCTCACATGTCTTGTATCCTCTCCTGTATATAACTCCCTCAAATGGCTTGTATCCTCTCCTGTATATAACCATTTCACATGGCTTGTATCCTCTCCTGTATATAATCACTTCACATGGCTTGTATCCTCTCCTGTATATAACCCCCTCAAATGGCTTGTATCCTCTCCTGTATATAACCATTTTACATGGCTTGTATCCTCTCCTGTATATAATCACTTCACATGGCTTGTATCCTCTCCTGTATATAACCCCCTCACATGGCTTGTATCCTCTCCTGTATATATCCTCTCACATGGCTTGTATCCTCTCTTGTATATAACCCCTCACATGGCTTGTATCCTCTCCTGTATATAACCCCTCACATGGCTTGTGTCCTCTCCTGTATATAACCCCTCACATGGCTTGTGTCCTCTCCTGTACATAACCCCCCACATGGCTTGTGTCCTCTCCTGTACATAACCCCCTCACATGGCTTGTATCCTCTCCTGTATATAACCCCTCACATGGCTTTTATCCCCTCCTGTATATATCCCTTTCACATGGCTTGTGTCCTCTCCTGTACATAACCCCCCACATGGCTTGTGTCCTCTCCTGTACATAACCCCCTCACATGGCTTGTATCCTCTCCTGTATATAACCCCTCACATGGCTTGTGTCCTCTCCTGTATATAACCCCCTCATGTGGCTTGTGTCCTCTCCTGTATATAACCCCCTCACATGGCTTGTATCCTCTCCTGTATATAACCCCTCACATGGCTTGTATCCTCTCATGTATATAATCCCTCCCATGGCTTGTGTCCTCTACTGTATATAACCCCTCACATGACTTGTATCCTCTCCTGTATATAATCCCCTCACATGGCTTGTGTCCTCTCCTGTATATAATCCCCTCACATGACTTGTATCCTCTCCCGCATATAACCCCTCACATGGCTTGTATCCTCTACCGTATATAACCCCTCACATGGCTTGTGTCCACTCCTGTATACAACCCCCTCACATGGCTTGTATCCTCTACTGTATATAACCCCCTCACATGGCTTGTGTCCTCTCCTGTATATAACCCCTCACATGGCTTGTATCCTCTCCTGTATATAACCCCTCACATGGCTTGTATCCTCTCCTGTATATAACCCCTCACATGGCTTGTATCCTCTCCTGTATATAACCCCTCACATGGCTTGTATCCTCTCCTGTATATAACCCCCTCACATGGCTTGTATCCTCTCCTGTTTATAACCCCTCACATGGCTTGTATCCTCTCCTGTATATAACCCTCACATGGCTTGTGTCCACTCCTGTATATAACCCCCTCACATGGCTTGTATCCTCTACTGTATATAACCCCCTCACATGGCTTGTGTCCTCTCCTGTATATAACCCCCTCACATGGGTTGTGTCCTGTATATAACCCCCTCATATTGAAACAGTGAACGAGACGTAACACTGTAGCCTAGATTTAACCCCTTACATGGCATGATTTCAAGCTACTTCTCATTGCCAAGGAACAATCTGTTCCCCTGACAAAACAGCATTGTAAAGCATTGTGAGCACACAAACAGCATTTATTATTGTTGCCCAGCATTCACAGAAATACATTGCTCGCCAAATGAAGAGTATTCGCTAATTAAAGAGTAAACAAAGAATAAAATTGCCAGCTGTGGAGGGAGGATAATTAGTTTAAAAAAACAAGAGGCTCCACTTTAATTAATAAAACAAATGAGAATCTGAGATTTCTTCAGATTCAGTACAAGAAATTTGCAGTATTTCCAAAAAAAAAATGCTATCTTGCCGAAACAGGGCACATGGAATTGCTGCATCTCCTTATGACACTGACATTGGCACCTCGTGCGAAACCATATGGTGCTCCATAAGGCACATTATAAGGAAAAGGGTGTCATCTCCCCTCGAAATGATAACATAGTTCTATAATAAGGCATCCAGCGTCGTATGTAACAAGCCCCAAGAGACACAGTGCAGCCGTATATCAGTCTATGGGGCAGATTTACTTACCCGGTCCATTCGCGATCCAGCGACTCGTTCTCTGCACTGGATTCGGGTCCGGCCGGGATTTATTAAGGTAGTTCCTCCGACGTCCAGCAGGTGGCGCTGCTGCGCTGAAGTTCCCTGGAACGCACTGGAATACACCGAGCCGGGCTGAGTGAAGGTAAGTGCAAGCTCCGCAACACATTTTTTGTTTTAAATGCGGCGGTTTTTTGGAATCCGTCGGGTTTACGTTCGGCCACGCCCCCCGATTTCAGTCGCGTGCATGCCAGCGCCAATGCGCCACAATCCAATCGCGTGCGCCAAAATCCCGGGGCAATTCAGGGGAAATCGGCGCAAATCGGAAATATTCGGGTAACACGTCGGGAAAACGTGAATCGGGCCCTTAGTAAGTGACCCCCTATGGGTGCTGTATTCACTAGGTCTTCCAAAATAGCCTTCTGACTCTCCACTTCATTGAGAAGATCAGAATATTATATTAATAGTTGTTTGGTCGTCTGGTTACCATAAACAATATCTAGGCTGCGTAAAAGGGGTCAACCACCTCTCCCAAGCCTTACAAACCATTGCCACCGTAGCATAGAGTAAACTATACACAGCACTTTTTGTAGGCACATTTTTTATAGGTCCATTGGGTTGTTCCTTAGGTCAATTGATAGTTGGCTGGTCATCTGGATATCACAAACAATATTTAGGGGGGTCTACCCCCCTCTAACAAGCCTTACAAACCATTGCCACTGTAGTGTAAACTATACAGAGCATCCACATACACTTTTTTGTAAGCCAATTATATTGTCCTTCAGGACAATTGATAGTCGTCTCGATATCATAAATAATATTGACTCTGCTTAAAGAGGTCTACCACCTCTCCCAAGCCTAACAAACCATTGACACTGTATTATAAACTATATAGAGTATCCACATACACTTTTTGGAGGCCCATTGTGTTGTTCCATAGGACAATTGATAGTTGGCTGGTCATCTGGATATCATAAACAATATGTGGGCTGCTTATAGGGGTCTACCACCTCTCCTCCTAAGCCGAAGAAGTGTAAACTATACAGAGCAACCACATACACTTTTTGTAGGCCCATTGTGTTGTTCCTTAGGACAATTGATAGTTGGCTGGTTGTCTGGATATCATAAACAATGGGGGTTATTTACTAAGGGTCCGCAGCCGCACTTTTGTTGGATTTTTCTACATTTTCAGGGATTGCGCGGCTGTGACAGGTATTTAGCAGGGAAATATGCTGCCCTGGCATTCACAGAAATCGTGGGGAGTGCCATTGGACGATCCGACTGAATCGGACTGAGCGCAGGATTTAACTTTCAAATTGTGTTGCAAGACAATGCACTTACATGCACCAGGAAGAAGAAGGTGAAATCTGGCGGACCTGAGCGGGGAAGCGACACATGCAGGATATCGGGCGCACAATCTTAGTGAATCGCGGCGCAGTGCATTATACATGGACAATGCACTTTCGGTGAACTCCTCCGGACGGGTAAGTAAATGTGCCTCAATATCTGGGCTGGTTAAAGGGGTCTACCACCTTTCCCAAACCATTGCCACTGGAAGGTATGGTAAACTATACAGAACATCAACATACATTTTGTTTGTGGGCCAATTGTGTTGTACCAGAGTAATTCAATATGCATATTAGAGACTTAGTGCACCCAAAGCACCGCTCTTCGAGGCTGGACCCTCTCTCCTGCCATTAATGATATATCCGTATTCTATTCAAATCAACCTTAAATGCACATTATTATAGCTTCTCTACTAATCTCTCTTGTTTTGTCATATTTCCAAATAAAAGATGGATAAGATGTAACTAACAGGCTCCCTCTTTTTCAGCCATAAAATAAAAATTATACAAAACCGCCTGCTACAAAACCAACAGAGTATCTTCTCCACCTCCATAATTGCACAGGTCAATTGAAGCTCTTTACTTCACGGTTGCAAAAGATTCAGTCAATTTTACACCTCCTCGATGCATTTCTACTTTTTCCCACCAATTAAACGCCTCAGGTCTTCTTCTTGACTGTCCACGGACCTTGGCACAGTGCGTACGCTCGAGACAAGAGCCATTTTCATAAACTGCACTAAAGTGCTTTGCATTAATTTTATGCTCTTTCGGCAACACTGACTCAGTCATCGAAAGACAACTTACTCTATTAGGCCTTGTATCTTGAAATCTATAAAATTTCTCTGAAATAAAAAAAAAAAATGAAAAAAAAGCATCAGCCTTGAATTTCGAGAAACCGTATCCGGAAACAAAAATTGGAATGGGATATGAGATGAAGACTGGATGAGATTAGATTTTCTATTACATTATTGCTAGTGATTCCGTGACTAAAGTGGGCATCCAGATAGAAATATCCCTGGCCGGTTCTACCTACGCCTCACGTGAAATGTACAGAAGTGTATTTAATTTGACTGAAGCTTCGGTGGCGTGAAATACAGAGTAATAGTAATACACACTCCAATCCACTCGCTAACGTTGGCCACTTGGTAGTATAATTCAGAATCTGTGAATCAGTAACTGGTCTATTAGGCGGAAAATAGTGTACAGCGCCTACGTATTATAATGAAGGGAATAGGCCCTTAATGAATACGACGTGTCTGAGCTGTTCTCTCTAATGTAAGGCAGTGCACTCAATTTGATGTGCTTCATTCAGAATTCACCATTGTGAATGCCTTTCTTTATGTCATTGGTATATTAAATAGAAGCAGCCGGGCCAGAAGGGATGGTCGTTGGGTGGTCGTCGGCACAGCATGGCTCGGTGACAATCGATAATGCAGTTGGACACAAGGAATGAATGAGGAACCACTAAGGCCATTAGGATGCAGTGATATTTCTCTCTGTGGCTCGAGCAGATAATCGAAGAGAAATATAAATATGACTTTAGTGAAGTCTAGTTTCATTAAAAACTGGTAGATGTTGGTTGTAGTATTCTGTAATAAACCATTGTCAGGCGTCAGGTGTAGTGGACCCACTGACCCTTCGCAGATGATGACATAAACCAACACCTGGGAGTGGAGTTTAAGTGGCACCCGCTTTTCACCAGACCCCGATGCAAAGCGGTTTGGACTTACTGCCGCATGGTACCACTAGGTCGCTCCACAGGCTCGACTGAAGGGATAGCCAAGGCGAGGTACAAAATTGTAAGGCTGAGACAGAGTCATGGACAGGCTGGAGGTCAAGACAGGCAGCACAGGATCAGTGTCAGGAACAAGGCAAAAGGTCAGGGCTGGCAGCAGTGTAGCGAAGTCGGGAACAGGATCGGGGTCACAACGGGAGATCAGTATAATTGCACAGGGTTTGGAAGACATCTTTACTCTCAGACGCAAGGCACAAAGATCTGGTGAGGTATGGAGAACAAGCCGGCTATTTATTAATTTACTTGGTGGCCTACGCCAATTAACGTTGTAATCATCGCTTAAGCGCGGTCTGGTGAGTCAGCCAGCCGCAGTGGTCCTGGGGAATGAATAGGGACACGGGTCGCAGGTGCACCCGTAACAACCATAATGCATATTGACAATCAACGTGTGGGTTAGACCACATTACAATTGGACATGATTTTGGCTTTCTGTAATTTTTACACGACCTTTGGTGAGCGAAGCTACTAATAAAGTGGGTATTGGGAGAAATTATTTTTTTACCTCTTTACGAAGAGAATTTCTTCTTTTATGTAGGTGACAGATATATCCTGGACAGTGATCTTGTAGCTACTGTCCAATATGTCCAAAAAAGAACAGCCTCCAAGTCTATTCATATAGTATATTCATATAAGGGCTTGATAAAGTGTGGATCCACCTGTTTGACTTTGGGCCACCACTGAACCTCTCCAGTTTTCCCCCTTTCAACCCTATATATATCTGGTCTTCACAGACAGAATGGAAGGTCACAACCTCTGGTAAATAGAACCAAGGCCAAAGAAAAGGGATGTTCTTTGCACCATCCACAAACGTTAGACACAAACAGGTATCACCAGTGGGGGCATAGTCAGTAAGGCAGTAATGGTCACTGTCAATAATGCTACTAACGGTTCTTAGCTAAGAGTAAATGTCCATGTAGAAACCAACCGAAAAGAGGAAAGCGGCATTCACCCATATGTGCAAAATCCTTTATTAATTAAGGTGCCGTACAGGGATAGTGCAGGCCTAGCTATCCCTGCGCTAGGTTTCATGCCACCCCGCGCTATTCCTGTACTACACCTTCGTAGATAAAGGATTTTGCACATATCGGTGAGTGGCGCTTTCCTCTTTTCGCTTGGTTTTGTCAGGCAGGATATACCTAAAGAAAGATTTCATGACAATTCAGTTGAATCCAAAGAACATTGGGGGCAGGCAGCACACAGTCAGAATCCAAGATACAAGGCAGAGTTCGAAGAAGGTAGAGAACAATCAAGGTCAGAATTGGTCTGGGTCATCAACGGAGCAGAATATGGAGGCACAAAGCAGAACCAGAATAACATATCAGAGAAAATCCAAAGCTCAGCAAATAACCACAGCAGATCCTCAACATTCAGGGACCTAAGTGCCTTTGCAGGATGTGAGCACACTGACCCTTTAAACACCAGGGACTAGTGCATCATAGGAACCCAGAGCCAAAGGACAGGAGCAGGATAATGCTGGCAGACTTTAGGACTCATGCCGAGCTGTTGTGTCAACTATAGGATGGGTACAGATGACACGGAGGTGGGCACGGATCATTGTCTTTATAAAAATGGGCACAGGTCCCTACAAGAACAGGACTACGAAGAACTAGTAGAAGAAAACATTTTTCCCCTCCGATTGCCCAAGTATTGCCCACTGGCCATTACATTGCAAAATCACTGCAGGAAATTATAAATTAAAATCCCATCGTTTTCAATTATTTTGTCCAGAGCCAATTGTTTCGAGAGTATCTAACTAGCAATTATTTTTGTGTAACTATGTTATCGAAAAGAGAAACCCTATCAGTTACACACACAGATTTTTTTTATCACAGCGCCATTGTTTCCAATCAGAGAACATGAGGCAGAGCAGTCCGCCATTTGTGACAATCTCTCCTCTCAGATTGTAATTCTCCTCTGACTGTACAAAACCAATTCCAAATGTCTCGATATTAGAATTTCATTTTTAAATAGTAATCTACTTAGAAAATCAAAGAACCCGAAATGGTTATACAATAGAGGTAAAAGCACCAGAGAGATTAGTTTTCATATCCTAATAACATATCCATGCTCATGTATGATTAATGTAGCCACTAAAATAGCCTTGACTTTATTAACTTCCTTTCCGCGTCCATTTCAATTCCTCCTGCTGATCTGAAGTTTCAAGCTTCTCATCGTGGCTTGTAGGACTATTAGGACAGGCTGTGGATTTGCCGGACATCATATGCTTTCAAGAAAATTCTGGGATCTCAGAAAAACAAAAAAAAGATCCTACACTTCAATGTGGATGAAATTTCTAGGTACAGGCAGTCCCCGGGTTACATACAAGATAGGGTCCGGAGGTTTGTTCTTAAGTTGAATTTGTATGTAAGTCAAAACTGTATATTTTATAATGGAAGTTCTAGTCAAATTTTTTTTCTTTTGTTCCAGTGACAATTGGAGTTTCAAAATTTTTGCTGTAATAGGACCAAGGATTATCAATAAAACTTCATCACAGACACCTTACACCTGATCATTGCAGTCTGGGGCTATAGTAACATCCAGAGAGCTAAACCAGAGGTCACAGTGGGCAGAGGGGTCCGTCTGTAACTATGGGTTGTCTGTAAGTCGGGTGTCCTTAAGTAGGGGACCACCTGTACATTTTTGGATACGTGGCCATCTAGTGTACACAAAATATTCAGGCCAGAAAGATCCATGTTGTTTGTGAATGGTCAAGGTCTGGAAAAAACATGGGATACGTGATGTAAGTATGGAGATTTCGTACAAGTCTAATATGTACATTCTTTTTATGGAAAACACCTTGAAAGATTCTGCACTTCTTGGGCTTTAATGGTGGCACCACTAACAACACAAGTGGTAACTAGATAAGTGTCCGTGTGCTGGGCTCCGGCAGTTGCTCAAAAATGGGATTTCATAGTCCCCTTAACTTATCCCTGAAATTTTATTTTTAAGTTTAAAGGAAACCTACCATCAAAATCCATCATGATAAACCGGGGACACTTACTCATAGATCCAGGCACCATGACTGTGGTAATCTTCTTATATTTGTTATCAATGGCCTACTTCCTTCTAAAATAAACATGTAAAATTACTCTAATGACCCTGAGGGGTATTTCCAGAGACCGTCCCTGCTGCAGTGTCACAGCCTGTTACAATGAGAAGAACATGTCTCCCCTGCTCTCAACACGTTTAGCAGCAGCAGGAAGTGCAGTGGTGGGGAAGACCTGCTCTGCTCATTGCAGCAACCAGTAAAAAGACATCAATAAGAACCACTCAGGCTCATTAGCATAATTTAAAAAGTTGATTTCACAAGGATGGATACCATGGATACCACAGTCACGGTGCCTGGATCTATGAGTAAGTGTACCTTTTTTATCATGATTTATTTTAATGGTAGATTCTCCATAAAGTAGTTCTGGATCATTTTTTTCTTAGCAATTTTTGACTTTTAGTGAACAGTGCCAATATGTTTAATGATAGATAACCAATGGGTAACACCCAGTTGTCAATTTATTCTTAATTTTTGCAGATGTACTAAAACAACGATGCTCCATAACTGCTATTCCAAGTGCAATGGAATTATTAACTACTACACAAATGTTAGGAGACATTCCATTAATTTCACCGAAGATTTTGGTACCTTTCTAGCCCTCAACGTTACCGAGCAAATCACAAAAATTTTCTGGCCAACCTATATGCTTATTAGCCTTGTCACACTACCCTCTACCAACCACTAGTAAATAACCTAAGTATCCTTGATATTGGGTTGTCTGGGCCCATCTGAGGATCCATGAGAATTCTGGTGAGCCAGTCCGACATTGCTAATTAGGTTCTTGACCAGTCAAATTGTCTGGTCAAGAACCACTGACCAACTGACAATAGAGGCCCTGGAGGTGAAAAAAACTTAATGGCACTGATTTCTCGAAAAGAAGGTGAGGGCTTGAGAATCTGTGTAGTGACACCTATTAAAGGATGCAAAGAGTTATGGTCGTTGGGGATGATAAAGGTCCTCTTCTTCAATGCAATCACTAGTTGTATTGAATAATGTTGTACTGTTCAATTGTGGCCCTTATTTCACTGCAGTCAGAAGCACAGTGCCATGAACACTTACTGTGTCAGACTAATAATAAATCCTTTGGAGGAACTAAGACCCGAAAAACGTCTTCAATTCAGAAAGTGAAATGTCAGGGGTAGCTCAGAATAGCAGGATTATAGGGAACAGAAAACCTAATGCAAGAAGCTGTTCCCCCGACTCCGAAGGGTCAACATTATGGCAGCATTTTCCATGGCTCCTCTGCTTCCGTACAAATCCCACAATAGGCTAAATCTAACAGTAAGCATTTTGAGGGATAAATAAACCACCACTAAACCCAGAGCAGCGGAAAAAGCTGACATTCACAGAAATAGAAGGCCCCACCCGAGAGAGGGATTATAAATGTAATATTCTCTAAGTAGTATATGTCTTATAGGTGTCCATATATCAAGATAAGAAGAATAGTTTATAGCATGCTAGTATTTAAATACAAACTATCACTTAAGGCATACCTGTCAGTGGTCCTCTGCTACCCTATCTGTTAGTCATGTATAGGAGATCACGGCTTGCTGCATAACATAACCCTAGCTAGTTTGATGTAAGGAGCCTGTGGGATCGGCTTAGTGCGAACTTCCCCCGCATGAACAGCAGGTGATTGACAGTTCTGCCTGAATATATGATCATAAGCCATTTATCAGAGCCAGTGTTGGAGAATCTGGACTCTCCAACACTGATTAGCTCTTTAGTTCCAGAGAGATTTCAGAAAAGGTTCTTCGGATATGTAACCCCACCTATAAGGATTGAAAAGACCATAAATTCTAATTCCCAAATTGATCCTGACTCTAGCTTTTCTGAATCTTTTAATGCCATCATCCCTAGTTAAAACCATCATCTTTAATTCTAATTAAATACTAAAACTAATGAAAACACTGAAATATGCCCCGCCCCTGCAGACCATCTAGTGGAACGTAAATTTTAAATCTAAGAAACCCTAATTGATCCTGACTCTAATTTTTCAGAATCTATTAATGCTCTCATCTGAAGTGAAAACTCTAGTCTTAAATACAATTTAAATATGAATATCAAAGAGGACAATGAAATATGCCCCGCCCCTGCAGAACATCCACTATCCATTTTTTGGCACATGATGTTCCTTTGAAATTATATTGTATGCTAACAATGACTCTAAAAATCAAGAATTCCTATGGAACTAATTTGGTAAGAGTATAAAATGTCCTGATAGAAAAACCCTCCTCAGTACCTTCCGGGAGTACCACAGGCTAAATATTAATACTACAAACTTTACAGACAGATAAGGTTCTGTATATAGCTAATTAGCCTCTGGTTGGTCTCTGGGCAGCACTTCATATCTTACTGGAGACCATGGACACTTTTATATCCACTGACTCCCATTAATTTCAATGACACACCCCTTATACGGAAAATTTGTATAAGTATGTCTAAAGTATTTACAGTGCACATTCCCTTTTAATATATAATGATGCACCTTAAACGATGTATCTGAAAGCAGATGGTAGTAAAGTTGCCAATCCCTCTGATTTTTCACTAACAGCCCATGAAAAATTTGATCATTAGGTGCCCAGACAGGCCCATAATGACCTCATTATTCACAAACTATCCACAAAAAATGGACGGGTAAGCAACCTAATGGTGCTACGTAAGACCCTACGGTCCTAATTGTCCTCAGCATGGTCCTCACATGTTTCTAAGATCTTTAGTTGATCTTTAACGTCGTATACGGACATTCTATTGACTTCAATCAGAAACATTTCCAATGTCTGACAAATAAAACCCAAAGATTTAGCAAGTCCATGCCATGAATCAGAGGGTAATTGCAGGTCTCAATCCACAACTCTAAACTACGGTCACTAGATAGGACTCAGATTTAGTTTTTTATTTCCGTAAATTATTTCTTGTGTAAGCCAAGAAATGAAGAACGCATTTCCCATCCCTAACCTCCCCCTCTCCGTTCTCCGGTACCCCTGCCAATCTCTGCATTTACACCGAGGTGCGGAGCAGTCAAGAATATAAATGGTCTGCAGAGACAACAAGGTACATTTCTCTAAATGGCAAGCTGATCTTTGAAAGGTGCACACCTTCTTGGCTGTTCTTTATAAGCCCTTTCACAGAGCTTGGGATAGACACACTTCCCGGAGACATTGACAAATGGACCCTGGTGCCACGCTAACACACTACATAAATACTTTTACACTATGTCTCGGGTGTCTGCTAAATTGCCAAGATTTGTTCTGCTCAAAGTGAAGTGTAATGATTCAATTGCATCAGTAGAAAAGACCAAATTAATTCCGTATGGCGCAACAAAACCTTGTAGGATTCCCTGAGAAGAAACCCGAGATCGTCAACGGCTTCTTCAACGCATTCATCTGCCGTTAAAGCTATTCCGATGGGGCAAATTGAATACAGGATGATTATCTATATTACTTATCTTCGTCTTTTAGCCAAGTAGCAACGTCTATCATCACCTTTCGGTTGATGTAGGTATGATGGTAATAACCCTTTTTCTCTGTCTTCCCGCTGTCAGAATGGATGGCACTAATTTCCCTCCTAATGGAAAAATAATCTTCAAAGAAAACGCGGAGTAGATCGTTTGTAAAAGGAGATGGTGACAGATCTGGACAAAAATATTTCATAAACCCCGCTAAGTGCTACCTGCATTGTGTATACACAAATGATAGTATTTTTGTTACAATCTGATAAATGAAGCACCAGATAAGATAGAAGAAAGCAGTGACGCTTGTGTAATTCATGGATTTTTCCTAAATTTTCTGGGACTGTCCAGAATTATTCAAAACATGTCCGGGCCAGAGAAGAGTAGATCGAAACTTCCCAATCAGGGTTTGAGTGCACCCTGCACAACCCGGACATAGTGATAATTAACGCCCCTAGGTACTAGCCATCCTGTGATTTGCCAAAGGACATCCTTGGCCAATCATAGCCATGGCTAGTTGCTAGGGGCATCAATTTGCCAGATTGGCTGTTCGGCAGCCAATCCAGCAATATGTGTAGGTTGCATGGGGTGCACCCAAACCCCACACGCGAATGGGAAATTCGGATCCGTTCATCTCTAGTCCTGGGAAATTTTATCTTGTGAGTGGTAAGGATTCTTTGTAACCAAATACGAGAAAAAAGATGTCTGCTCACCCAATCACATGAAGTCTCCTTTCCATCAGAAGTTGTGGGGGAATGGTGCACGCTCCTAAAGACCCTCGACCTCCAGGGCCACAGATACTCGCAAAAACATAGATTGGCAGCACTTCATACGCCTCCACGTATCACTTCATTAAAAATATTCTTTATTTAGAAAAAATTGCATACATCAAAAATGGACAATACAATGATCTACGCGTTTCCTATGATCATGACTAAGACGCCGTTGCGTCGAATCGTGTAGATCATGCGATTTTTTCTAAGTGCTGCCAGTGCTGAAGTGCTGCCAATCTATGTTTTTGCAAGGATTCTTTGTGGTTTGGGGGTGGTCCATACAATTTTTGAAATTTGGTTACTATGCCTTGTCCAAGTAGAGTCAAATAGACATTTGACTAACAACCTGAGTAATGGGAGACTAACTGGCATGAACTTGCTGCCTTACCAACTCCACTTAAACCTAGCTGCAAGGCTGACTAAAAACAAACACTGACAATTTATTGCCCATCTCAGACTATAATAGTTAAAAAATTGTTTACCTTTTTTACAGTTCTAATTTATTGTATTTTCTTAAAAAAATGTATTACCGTACTGGGCCAAGGTGGTACAAATATTAGAAAGAGTTTTATCCAGGGTCAGGGAATGGACCGGTAAAGCAAAAATAGTGGGCCCTGAGACAAAACCCCCTTCCCACATGTCCCTGCCTAATTGTCCTAAGCCGTAAGAGATAACTGGTCAATGTTGCCTTCAAGTGGCAAAGTGCAAACACAGAGACAGAGACAAAACAATTCAAAGACAGAAGGGTATCAGCCAAATACAAGTCAGAACCAAGAGGAAAATACGGTATAAAATCACTAGGCAAATGTATAGCCAGGGAATCCACAAAAGGGTCAAAGATACCAGAATACAGAATACTCCCTAGATAGCTCAGTACAAGACAATAGCAAGAAAAGAACAATAGTCCATAATAACTCTTTTGAGATGCCAGAGCCCTGTTTCGGAGTATGATTGGATCAGTTCTCTGACATCAGACAGTGCAGCAATAAGATTGCAAAGATATTCTGTAACCAGGGCAAAGTTCACAAGGCACATATGGGTGTGGTGGAAATCAATCAAGGCTGCAAGGAAAGGAGTACACCAGTGTTCCGACTAGCAAGAACAGAATGGAAAAAACTTACACTTATCAGTGCATTCTAAACTTTACATTACAGAAGACAATTAAGGCACAGATGCTACCAAGAGTCACCTCGGCCCTTACCTCCAGTCCAGTGTGGCAACACCTTAACTGTCCACCTCTGTTAATATACATAGGCTCAGCACTGTCAAGTAGGGGTGAGTGAATTGGAAAATTCTGTGTAGGCTCAGGCACCAAAAGCAAACGTTAGCCCCAGCAGTTTTACCTGTGATTGTTGGTGTTACCCTTTAAATGCTGACGTTAACATTTGCGTTGCCATTTTCCCGAGGATCGTTGCTTCCTGTGATATCATCAGGGAGCGAAGAGTAAATAGTAGCACGAATGTCAGCACTGAACACGGTGTTAATGGAAGGGGGATGAGCCAAACCCGAACTTTTAACTGAAGTGCAGGTTCAGAAAGTCAACGTTGTGCTACAGACTATGGCCTGTATTTTGCAGTCAATGGGACATCACCGCTGAGCCTCTCTAAACAAAATCCAGCATTTATAGGAGGTGCTATACTGGATCGGAAGACCAAGAATTAGCTCTTTCTTATTTTTTACACCACCTAGGACCAGTAATAAAAAAATAGCGATCCTGGACAACCCAATCAGGGAATGTTAGTAATTGACAAGACCTTGTTAAAATTTTTTATTATTAAACGGGATGTCAAGTTTATTTAGTTTTTTCCAAGATCCCCAAATTTCCTAAAGTAATAAAATTAACTCACCTGCTACCTGATCCAGGTAAAACTAAAACTGGATGTCAAGTGGGGTAGGTTAGTTTTATAATTTTATTTTAGAAAAAATTTTGCTACTTAGAGTCATTTATTAAAATCTTTCCACTTCAAGGTGTAAAGTAAACAATAACTTCCTCAAGTCACATGAATTTTTCGAATGTGAAGTCCTCTGACCCTCTCCCGCGGTGCATCTGGATATTAAAGTAAGCAGCACCTGCTGGGCAAGATAAGTGATTTTTTCCTTCGTTTGTTGTGTAAGTGTAAATATTCTAACTAATGTTTTCTTGCATCCAGCAGGGAGCGAGTCGTCATTCCCGAGACTGAGCGCTGTTGATTTTCATCTGCGTCTTAGAATTGTGCTCTAAATATATCATCAGAGATTTTAATTACTGGTTCTGCGCCACTTGTCATACATATAATGAATACATAGTTTCACGCTATTCTAATAAAGTACACGTGGATTTGTCTTGAGCGGTGATTTAAAACCCATTGTGAAAGTAAGGAAATTCAAGATTAATGTTTTTTTTTTTGCGGTTGAGATGATTTGGCCTAACAATATGCAGCTGGCTTCAAAATACAATGGGGCTCATTTACTAAGGGTCCGAATTGCGCACTTTCGTCGGGTTTCCCGACGATTTACGATCTGCGCTGAATTGCCCCGGGATTTTGGCGCACGCAATTGGATTTTGTAAATTTGTTATGGTAACAGAAAGGAAAAAAGGTACAAGGGGCAAAAAAACAAAGTATAGGGTACATTATCAGCATAAGGAATATAAACAATTGTTATTAGCTATACATACTGTTTTAACGGTTGTTTATATATACAATGCGAGATTCGAGGGGTGTGAGCAAAAAAACAAATAAAACATTTTATGAGATACCAGAGCCCCATTCCATCTGACATCAGACAGGGCAGAATTGTGATTGGAGAGAGTTTCTGTCCATCAAAGTGTACAGGAGACAGGTGGGTGTGGTGGGAATCAATTAAGGCTGCATGGAAAGGAGTAAACCAGTGTTCAGACTAGCAAGAATAAAATTACAACAAAATTACACTTATCAGCGCATCCTTAGCTGTAATTCATGTACAAAGGATGAAGCTGAAGCCCAAACGGGCACAGATGTTACAGTGCTCCCCAAAAAGGAGGTGGCCTTTTTCTCAAGCAGTGCTGTTCCAAAAACTATGGAGGGCAGGACTGGATGTAGCAAAGTTCAGACGGGATAAAAACCAATGGAATCAATCAGAAAAGCGTTTTGAGAGTAGCCAGACAATCTTTGGGTGGCACAGCCCTCTGTCTGATACATATGGCCACTCTAAAGAGAACAAAGGTCCTTCAACTTAATGAATGCGTAAGGGGGATTTTTCCCCATTTTATGTCCCTAATGATGGCCTCATGCCGTGTGTATAATATAAGCCAAAGTTTTCAAAAACACCATTATAACAAGTGAATCAACAGCAAAATTACAGAAAAGGAGACGACTAAGTAGAAGATTACAAAACTTGGCAGAAATACAGAGGACAAGCCAAGGTATGCACTTTTGTAAATTGCAGCACTAAATGTTGGCCAAATTTCAAGGCATTAAAGGTTAAAATCTGCCTTTCAGAGCGTGCACAGAGCAATTTCTGGGATATTCAAAACTAGCGTTCAGAATGGTATTAACCCAGCCTGATATCAGTGTCACTATGGGGGTTAGTGAGCAGAGTAAGTGGTGCTTATGTAGGAAATTGGGAGAATATGGTCTCCTCTGGTGACAGTCACAACCAGCTGGCCAGCTACGAAAGTGCTGTACTTAAGACAGTTAGAGTTTATTGCCTTGGTGGTCCTGAGGGTTCAGATCTCTCTGCCCGCTGGGCTAAACAAATCATTTTAAAGGAGTTTTTGGGTTTAAAAATGTGACTTCTTTGGAAAATAGAAAAGCATTTTATATCAAGAATTTTAGCAAAAGCCAACAAATCTACATCTTCTTCTTGATCAGAAACACATTTTTGTTTGCATATGCTGTATATGATGGACACTGCATAAACAAAACACAAACACATACATCAATACTAACATTGTTAAAAAAAATATTAGTTATGGCACCCACACTGTGCAAATCAGGGGTAATTCTAATGTCAAATTTGTGTAAGGCGACTGCTGTTTCCAGTGTAGAGCTAGGAAAACTGATTTGATTGACTTCGTTCATCCATCAGAATCTAAGTCGTGATGAATTTATAAAAAGACTTTAGACCCAAATGTGCCAGTTATGCTTGGTTAGGGTATGGCCTGCATGGAAAGGAAGGAGAGACAAGGACAGTGATCTCTAAGACTAAATAATCTTTTGAGCTGTCCTTGCCTAATTGCTCAGCCCACCCTAAGCAGTAGGTGACAACTAGTCGACATTCCATTCCTGCATCAAAGACAGGACAATACAAACACCAAGGAGAAGTCAATAAGATGTGGGTCTGTACCAAGAGGGGAAATGAAGAACAAATGAATAGTCAGAAAAACAAGCAAGGCTCAAAGATACCAAAATACAGAAGTCAAAATAAATGCCAGTTAGCTCAGAATAAGACTTTAGCAAGAAAGGAGTGGTAGCAGGGCCGACTCCAGGTTTCAGTGGGCCCTTGGGCGACAGAGCCTCAGTGGGCCCCTTTGCAGTAAACTGGCATCGCGGCATGGATTCTTTATATACAGCCTCCTCACCCCCATAAATTAATTATAAGCAGCCCCCCCACATGGATTAATTATATACAGCCCAGGCCCCCCTCACCACCCATAGTTTAATTATATGCAGCCCCTCTCCCCCCCATGGATTATATGCATCCCCCTCACCGCCCATTATATGCAGCCCCCTGCACGCACCCCCGATTCATTATATACAGCCCCTCCTCATCTCCCCATTCATTATATACAGCCCCCTCCTCATCTCCCCATTCATTATATACAGCCCCTCCTCATCTCCTCTTTCATTATATACAGCCCCCTCCTCATCTCCCCATTCATTATATACAGCCCCTCCTCATCTCACCAATTCATTATATACAGCCCCCTCCTCATATCCCCATTCATTATATACAGCCCCCTCCTCATCTCCCCATTCATTATATAAAGCCCCCTCATCATCCCCCCATTCATTATGTATAGCCCACTCCACATTCTCCCCCCCCCCCCATTCATTATATACAGCGGCCTCCTCACCCCTCATGCACCAATAAATGTGACCGTTAAAAATAAAGAGAATACTACTCACCTCAGTCCTCTGGTCCGGTCCGGAGCTTCCCCTTCGCCGTCTTCCTCCTCCTGCCAGCGGCCTCACGGTGCTTCACGCGCAGCATCCTGCTGCAGATGGAGCACCACTTTACGGCGCTAGAACCCGGCACAGCACTGCTGCTTGGGACGGGGGTTTTGCTGCACGGCACCGGCAGCGGTAAACGGAGCGCCGCTTTACTGTGCTAGCACCCGGCACGGCCTGGCTGCTGGGGGATGAGATCTTGCCACGAGTGGGCCCTCCCAGCAGCTGTGGGCGCCGGCCCTGAGTGGTAGTCAATAAAACATTTTATGAGATACCTGAGCTCCAGTCCAGAAGGTGATTGAATCAGTTATCTGACATCAGACAGGGCAAAATTGTGAGTGGAAAGAGTTTCTGTCCATCACAGTGCACAGGAGACAGATTTGTGATGGGAATCAATTATGGCTGCATGGAAAGGAGTAAACCAGTGTTCAGACTAGCAAGAGTAAAATGAAACAAAATTACACTTATCAGCTGTACTTCATGGACAAAGGATGAAGCTAAAGCCCAAATGGGCACAGATGTTATAGTGCCCTGGTAGAACTTTCTTCAATAGTATGTGGTTTATCAGGGTAGTCTTCTCAAAGTAGTAAACAAACTGAAAAAAATTTTTCTTCGCTCACCTACTTACTGAGCAGCACAAGCCGATGCTGAGTTGGGGTCAGTCAATAATCCTGAAAAGTCATATTTTGAGTCCAGCACAAAGCAAAAGTAAATTGAAAAAATGAAAAACTATTTATTTCATCTTGTTGAAAACATGTAGGCAACAAAAATATGCGAAAACTAGCGGTTTCATTACTAAGGACAGTTCCGGTCAGTTTTTGGATGTCACCAATAAATTAATATATTTTTGCTAAACAAAAAAGACTATAAAGACCTAATAGTCTCGTGTGACAGACCCAGTAGGCATCATTATCGGCATAAAGTTTCTGCTTCCGATTCATATAAGTTATGGGAACCTTAGTGCTAGAACATGATCCGGAACCATTGGCTTAGGATATTAGTGGAGATTCCAGTTCCCAGAACCTTACGGACAAGAGTACTGGAAATGTCAAAGATTCTCATTGTGGGAATGACCTGAGGAGTGTTCCAATTTATCATCATAATTTCTTAAGATACAGTCTCTGGACGTTGATCTTGGCTCCGTGCTGATTCCATTAATGCAAAGTAAATTAGTAATGGATTCTCCAGGGAGTACTACTTCCCTTCCACCAAGGTCCCTATAAAAAAGCATTTAAGGGACTGAACTCTACCAATAGCTACATTGCTCAGATGGAACATCTATTATACAACCGGCATAAAACAGAGAATATAAAACACTTCCTAATGTCCCCGCTTCTCGACGAGGCTTTGCCTAATGCATCCCCTTTGCAAAAAAAGTTTTCCCAAATTCGTACAGTAAAGCAAAGAACTATAATAAAACCTTGAGATCTCACATGGCAGGCTCCACTTTTTATGGTATCTGCGGGGTGCCTTATTGACTATGATTCGCTCAGAGATACCTGTATGTTATAATGAATCATGCACCTATTGATAGAAGTAAAAAAAAAATCCTCCCACTGGCTCCACTGTGAAATTTTGTACCTTGAAAAAGTTTTGAAGATGGATGTTAAAGAGTCTTTGATCACTAGCGCAGATCTCGGAGACTGATAGAGCTGGGTAGGTGGAACAGTTGTCACACCGTGCCAGGTAAGATTGATCGGTGTTCAATGCAAAGTGTGACAGCCAATGCCAGCTTTTTTGCAACACCCGGAAAATCTTAAAGCACTAACAACTCCCCACAAAAAAATAACTCCTTAATCTGTCAGTTGAGAAAAACACTAGAAGATGGATCAAAAATGCATACAATAACTTGAGAGGATTGAGAGTTATAATAAAAGTAGTCCTGAGGAAAGATGTTCCTCAGGAACTTCTTACTAGGACACAACTACCATCACTACCAACTGATGGTAGATGTCCTTTAAGGAAAATTTAAACCTGACATGTAATTCTCAGTTCCAGCACTGGAGAGGGAGAAAAAATTGTGGGGGATTTGTTTCGAGCCAGGCGCCAAATGATGTGTACACAAAAGTAGGGGAGGGGAGTTTCGGTTGGAGTTGCAGCATCGGGCCCCGGAACTGGACTATGGATCCAGATAAAATGTGCGAGGAAATGGAGAAAAGACGGGGTCGGATAGTGAGACGCGCTACATCCAAAATGGTATTAGTATTTTTATTGAGAAGTAGGACTACGCGTTTCAACACCGTAACGGTGTCTTCATCAGGTCAAAACACTGTGAATATCTTTTTATTCAAGCCTTGCAGGGAGCAAAATCATGGCAGACACCAGTGAACAACGGAGCGTTTGGAGCTGCCTGCGCCTCTTTGGGTTCAGTGAGCCGACTGATAGAGGAGTTCAGTTCCAGCACTGCCACTCTGGCACAACCACTCTGGTGCGACCACTCTGGTCTGACCCACCGGTCTTTTTATACTTAGCTGCGACAATATTGTGGATGTTTAGACAAGTGACCCGGTTAACCAATCACTGGCTGCAATATAAAGGACTCAAGACTACTTATTGGCTGCAGTGGTTACCGGTGTACTTCAGCCAAGTAAATAAAGACCAACAAGGAGCACCAGAGCAGTGGTACTGGAATGACAGGAGGTTTAGTAGGTATAAAACTTTGGTAGGAGTTGTAAAGGTTAATGAGGACTTATTGTCACACTTTAATTAGCGTTACTCCACTGATTCCAGCGCAGTTGGAAATTTTTCCGAGCCCCCACTGTTACTGAGCAATCAGTGCCGTTAGCCACTAGGATCTCTACTGTATGGTTTGCAGTACTGAGCCATCTTTTCCAACCCCGGACCACCTACATGAGATTAGCATGTTTAGCATGTTTTGGGTGCCTAAAGTGATGGCACAGATAGTTCAGGAATAGCAGGGGCTAGAGAACATCTTCTCAAGACCTGCATTCTAGTTATTGGTGGAGGTATTAATAGTGGGCACCAAAAGATTATACATTTATGATCATTTTAATACTTGGGGTATTACCAGTTTTTCACGTTAAGCTACAATACTAAGTGTAGCCTACAGATTACAGTGGGGCTGTCTGAGTAGGAATACTGCTATTGTTTCCTAAACGTATAAATATACCATATATATAAGTGAATAATATCAAAAGCTCTTTCTGGAAGTTGTTCCTGTAACAGTGAATTAAGGTTTTAGAGCTAGTCATTTGTATTCTGCAAGTGACTTGTCACACTGTCTTAGGGCAGTCTCTGAAACTCCTCTTGTGACACACAGCAAAGTAGGAAAATCTTGACTTCTTTGTTACCTGTGACGCACACGTGAACACTCCAGTGCGGAAGACGAAGCCTGCAGAGATGCGCCGGCTCAAGATTTTTTTTTGAACATAGCCAAAAACTTTTTTTCACAGCTGTGTGTCATCTACAGGTTTACAATGCTAGAAATCTTCTCCTAAATATTCTGAGGCTTCTCTAAATAACATGAGCAGCTTGGTCCTCAAGTACCAATTTGCACAGAATTCTGTATATTGGGCCCAGGTGAGGTGTAAGAAGGTTCTTCTACCCTTTAAATAAGCTCTAATATGATGATCTATCAGCAGTTGAGGACATGAACATCTATTGGTCGTGGTCCAAAGCTTGGACCAACATCAATTAGATACTCAAATAGCACGTGGTAGATGGGGAGTGGGTCTCTTTTTTTAATGTTTAATTGGAGAATTTCCAAGGTCCACTTTAAGGCTCTGCTCACATCCGACAAACAATATGACAAAAACCTTTAGATCTTTTTAATGTCAACAGGGATCTGTTGGGTTTCGTTGGTGTCCATCAAGTGATGGATCCAACAAATTGGCCAACAGAGTGCTTGAAGGAGATCTCCAAACCTAAACTATGTTAAAGTCTTTATCCTGCAGACTGGGTGTATTATATTCAGGATTGAGGACAAGGGTGGATTGGCACTGGACCTACACGGAAAAAAATATTTTTGGTTAAGTCATGGGTCAGTGTGTGTCATATAATCCATATAAAACAGTATCACAAAGAAAGGGAAACCATGGAAGATACCACAAATTAGGAGCCATCAAAATATAATAATCCCAACAAAAAACACAACATCAAGAAGAACACATACCCATAAACAGAGTATTTCTATAACTTTGTATAACCCCTGTAGACAGGACAGGTTCTGTTTAACAAAATTATTTGTGTTTGAAATGTTACCGAAAACCATATTCCCTGCAGGAAAAATTTGTGACTCGTCTAAAAAAAACCCGAAGGGGCCGGTTCTTGTGTCTAACTTCAAAACCAGCACAAACAAGGTAGCGTCATACTGTTAGGTTCCCTTTCTGACCTTCTGCCCGCTGACCACATTGCCTCTCAAACTGTGGCAAGTCTCAATGGCATCAATGAGTGGAAGTACTTAGTCGAAACACCCAACTGCTCGAATGGATTATATAGTGTTTTTCAAAAAGCAGTCTGAACTAGCCGCGCGTCCTCTTACTGTGGGATTATCTTGCCCTGCGTTGAAGTACAATGGTGCCACATCTTTCTACAGCACTTTGAGCTAGACACAGAGAGAGAGAGCGTGAGAGGGCGAGAGAAAGCATTGCCTCGTACGATATTAAATAAATCTAACTTTATTACAGGCCTTCCTTTCACAACAAGGTTATCTGCTGTTCTTTTTCATTAAAAATGGGGAAGTCATGACATGTATGAAAGAATAGCCTCTTCAAGTAGCGGCCTCTTGACGAGAGAGCTACGGCATAATAACATTTAATCAGATCCTAAGTGCAATAATGATGAACACAGGGGTTGACTTGTAATGGAACAGGATGGAAGCCGGGCCGCTGATTTTCTCCTAGGCACACAGAAAAGAAGTAGCGATCTCGTAAAAGCTTTGAAGGTAAACAGCAGTGGCTCATTTAGTCCGAACATTGCTAAAGTGTTTAGCCAAAGCTGGGGAACCAGTGGAGAACTAACTGTACCTCATTACCAGCGCTCCTGTACAATTGCCCCCCTGCAGGCACATATTTAGGTTCTGTGAGGAGCCTCTTTCCTACGACATTGTAGATTAACCATTGAAGTCTGGAATATATTTCTAGTTTGTATGTGTTTTCCAGTGCGATTCACAGACTATAGAGTTCTGGTCATCGTAAATCAAAAGAACCAATTAAGCCACCATTTCTGGTATACCAGATCTTCAGAGATTGAAGGAGAACGCCAAAATGAAATGTTGAAAATGATATGTTGTTGGAACCTTGGAAATTCATATTGGTTCCATCATTCAAGAGTAATCCTTCGAGGGATTGTCACCAGAAGCGTTTTCAGGGCAGTATTGACTGGAGGGTTCAGTTGTTGTTTAGTGTTGTGAACTATTATTTTAATACAGACAGCTTGAGTACTAAACTAGTGATTACCGAAATAATGAATTGTACCGGTGACTTGACAATGGAAATGTGATGGGTCCAATCTAGTGTAGACTTCAATGGAGAGCTATGGCCACACATGACCAACTCTAGTGTCCAAGAGAACACCTTAAGAGGTTACCCAGCCTTTGGACAGCATTAGGATAGGTCAATAATATGTAATTAGTTGGGGTGAGGGTTCCAACATCTGACACCACCACTAATTATCTTGTTCTTAGCAACCATCAATTCAGGAGCTACACATTAGATGCGACAGGAACAGTTGTAGAAGATGGACATGCAGCACACAATGAGGTAACGTAACACTGGGACGTATTTCAACGTTCATCACGGTCCTCTTCTTCTTGGCAGCCATCAATTAAGGAGCTACACATTGGATGGAGCCAGAAGTGGACATTAAGTCAAGGCTGAGATACAGTACCACAGCACAACCATCACACAGTGTAGGCTTAGAGGCTATGTCTTCTGCCTGATCGATGATGGGTGCTGGGTGTCAGACCTCCATCGATCTAATATTGAATGGATGCGTTATTATATATCAAAAGGTTTGAAAAATTAAGGCCTTTATTCCCCTAAGAAAAGTCTTTGGAAAAGCTACAGCTACCTTCTTCCTGGAACACTTTATCCTAAAAATGTTCTTTATAAAAATAACAACCCCAAAGTAGAATTTTGATAAATCTGTTAGTGGTGTCATACATATGTAGAAAAAATTAGTGTAACTAGTCGTAACCTGTAAAATAAAGGCCTTGAAATCAAACAAGCTTCCCGTTCTGCATTGACCACATGATGGATACTAACACATAAAGGTCTTATTATGGCGTCCATCACGTTTCCATCTATCATATTACTCTAAAAAATAGTGCTATAAGATGAAATCTGTGATGAAGGCCCCTCATGGAGCCTCAGATGTGGATGGACTCATTGCCTACCTCCCTCTGCACCAGGCTTTTCCAATTTATTGGATATTATGGATCTAATTAAGAAAACTCGAACCTGTATCCAGCCTGATGCAAAAAACGAGTTTTATCTCCAACATAGAAGGGTTTTAATTGGAAGCATCAAGCTGACATAAGTATCAATATCAGTATTTTCCTTGTCCATAAATAATGAGACAAGAAGGTGAGAGGCGCACCGGGTAACATGAAACCTCTTTAAAGAGCAATCAGTCTGCAGATCCATGCTCCAAGGAGCCTTCACGCCGCCATCACAAGCAGATTCCAGCTTAATCAGCTTAGAAAGAGAGCAAATTAACTTGTCCTACAAGAAGGAGGGTGTCTGTAAAAAAGAAAACCGCCAGCACAAGCAATACAAAACTCCTTACACATCCAGCACCGTAGCGTCCCACCCCCTGACTGCCCAACAATTCCAGAGAACGTCAAACTCTTCTGACATCTCTGTTTCGGTAAATACTTTTATTTTCCAAGTAATAATTCTGGACCATCTTTTCTTGTAACTCTCCATTCTCAGATCCTCCTCCATGAAATGTATAAATGATTGACAATATAGTATGGGTTTAAACCCTATCAAGACATAAAAGGAACACTAACAGGTCTACTTTAAAGGTTGTCCTACAAGAGTAACTTATTCCCTACCCAACGAATGGGGATAAGTTAAAGATTGTGGAGGCCTCAACTTCAGCAGAAGGACAGCCAATGACTGGCATGCCATGATGGTGGTCTCATGCAGTTGCTTAGAAGTGACTACTAGGCACACACAAACACCAGTGGTCCATTTATAGAGCACCCTTCAGTTCCCTGTTCTGCACCCTCTTCTTTTGGATGGTCAAATAGCTGTTCCCCAGTGATCTGTAGCTTTTTCTCTTCATGATGGGAAAGGAAAAAGTAATTTGTTTAAGAAAACCCCTTTAAGGTAATATTGCCCCAAGAGCGAAAATATTAAATTATGGACAATTTGTAAATACCTTTCACTGTGTGCTGTAAACCCCATATTATCCCTGTGAAGGAACAGACTAAAGATTTTTGGTACTGAGTGGGTTGTCCTATACAGAGAGTGTTGTCAAACACTGAGTAGGACCACCCACTATCAAACAATCGGTAGGACCACCCACTGTCAAAACCTAAAAAGGACCAGCCAATGTCACATACTGAGTTGCACCACCCAATAAACACTATGTAGGACCACCTCTGTGAAACACAGAGTAGGACCTCTCACTGTTAAACACTGATTAGGACCCCCTACTGTCAAACACTGAGAAGGGCCTATCACCTTCAAATGTTCACTGTCAAACACGCCGTAGCACCACTGAAAATTAAGAAGAACCATCCATGATAAAACACTAGAGTAGATCCACCCACTGTTGAACACTCAGTAGGGCCATCCACTGCCAAAACCTGCAAAGGAACCCCCAATTTCACACACTGAGTTGGACCACTGACTGAACACTGAGTAGGACCTTTCACTGTCAAACACAAAGTAGGACCTCTCACTGTCAAACACTGAGTAGGATAGCCCACTGCCAAACACTGAGTAGGACCACCCACATGCTGAGTAAGGCTACCCACAGTCAAGCACTATGACCACCCACTTGAAGTAGATTTCAAGTTGTACTGATACTTTCCTATCAAAAATATATTTCTATATATCACCACACCTGATATTGGTGACAACAAAGGGCAGGTATTCGGGAAGAACCCTACATGCAATAATATATTCCAGACTAGACACGGATGCTGCAGATGAAACAGGACTCAAACATAAAGTGGACAACCAGGGAACCAAGTATGTAATTCCTACGGCGTAATAGGGGATTAGTTGCTGTTTAGTGGTGGTGAAAGAGGGAGTGTAATAAATGGTGGGGGGAGAAAATACCATTTAAATTTTGGCTTCAGCCCCATTTTTAATGCTAAATTGGGTACATGTCCTCTTAAGCACAAGAAGACTAGTTTGGTTGACTTCTTTCATACAAGGCCCATAGTATAGCATCTGATCAAGTGAAAAAGATAAGTATCTAAAAAAAATCCCAAAAGGTGCTGAAACCACTTTATCGATGGTTTAGAAATGTAAACAAGTCAAGTTTTTCAAAGAGAACTGAAGATCCAGGTCACCAGAGAAGAAAAGAGACCTTCTTCCTAATTCCAAAGTCCAGGTTCTTTCATGAAGTATCTATACAGAGCCCCGATCCAGGGGTAAATAAGAGCCGCTTGTCAGTCAAAGGCATCGCTCTCCGGACAATGACGTCTGCAATGGAGAGACTAGAGCGGAGCTGTTACTTACACCTCGAGAAAGACATTTCTTCTTATCAATCCAAATAAATATTTGCAGCGAGCTGGAGCGGGAATTAAGCTTCTTAGTGCCATGGCGGCGCAGCACTCTATAAATGACCTAGTTTGTTGACTCATCCCAAGACATATAAAGCTGCAAACTCGAGATTGTCGGGTGTATGGTGGGAGTCATCTGCTGCAGACAGCGCGGCTTGGGCTGTATCTGTCGCTAGCTTACCGGATTTATGATCCCAGACCGGGATAACAGGAGTGATAATAAAAATACGACAAAACTTCTCAAATATATTATCACAAATACAGCTCAATATTATTAAAGACCATATTTTCATTGGTAAAATTGGAACATTTTGAGGGGTTTTCCAGTCATATGAAAAACAACTATAGGGCAAGGGCAGGGTGGAAAAAAATGTAGTGTATAAATACCCAGGTTGGCTCCAGTGCTTCTAGTTTTCCAGCCTGTGGCCAACCAAAAGTTCCAGGGGGTCATGGGACCCGCTCCATCCAATGAGAGGGGTCCTCGGACCAGGGGACAACAAAGGAAATTAAGTCACCTAGAAAAAAGGCGATGTCCAATGGTCCGAGCAGGCCCATCACTGGCTGAAGTTGGTCTCGTGACTCCACAAGACTTCTGTACTGGAAGTTGGCGTAGAGGGCTTTATAATTTAATTCCATAGAGTTGAAGAGAACCTTTCACTGGACCTGGGGCCATCAACCCACAAAGTACGCATCCTTAGATAAGAGAGAGCTAGACCTTAGCATCACGAGAAAAAGTAGTGTCCTCCTCCTTTACAGACCACAGGAGCGTTACTTATGTTTACACTTTCTGCACGTAGATGGCTGAAACCAACCTTAGGTCCAGATGACCCAATACAGCTTCAGAGACGCTACATTACCTCTGTCCCCGTTTCCCCATCCAAAGTTATAGCCAATATCGAGGCATTTCACCAGCTGTAATCCAAATAGTTAATGCAAGATTCTCCTTCAGAAAAAGATATATTTTCACTCCCTATCCAGCCGACAAGGTGGAGAGGTCCTATCAGCTTAATTTATTCTGTCTCAACTATATAAAGACATTGGGAATTTGAATTTTCAGTATTATTATTGACTACCTTCATTAATCACTCTAAAGGACCTTGACACAGTTTTAAGCAGCACGAGTCTACAAGGCGTAGGCAATATTTTTTCTTTGGTGTACTGTAACATTTGTTGTAGGAGCCTGGTCAGACTTGTGTGTAATTGGGAAAGGTTTAACCTTACTTTATAGAAGACATGTACAACCGTAAGGCAAAGCCGGCACTGAATAGAAGCAGGGGTCAACCTAACCCAGCTGGACAGGGCAAACTATAGAAAGTTGCCCCCTCCACACACACAGTCCAAATGCGCCATCCCTTCCTCTTTACACACCTCTTCTTCTGTTACAGTCCTAGGTAGTGTTATTTTAAAGCATCACAACCTAATCTCATGTCAAACCAGCCCCCGGTGAAGATGCCTCAGGCGAGTGGTCCAACTCACGTCATAACAGGTCTACCCCCTGATAGAAGGGACTGTTAAAGTAGGACATGCAATCTTAATATTCCTAATATAGTAATACATGCTTCCAAAACATCCCAGTTTGAGAACAACACACTCAGACTTTCGGAAGAGGAATGTCCCTGGATTGGAGTTGGTGAGACATCCCTCTTTTGAGAACCCAAAAAGTGAGAAGTATGCATCTTTCACCAGCCCAACCTCTTATAAACCACTGCACCTGCCAGTTGCAACCATATCTATGATGTTACAGAAGAACAGGGGACAAGGAAAGTGAAACTCAAACCAATGCTCAACATTAGGGAAAGACAGGAGAAGTCAATGCCCTGCACAAAGAATCTATAGTAGTACTTCATCTATGTACCAACTTGAGCATAATACTTGAGTAATAAATGGTGGTACTTTTTAGTGGGGGTGGCAGCCCTGTAGAACACCATAATTTAGGCAACTATTATTTGGTGCAATACTTTTTGATGTTTATAGCAATTAGGCCTCAAGCACATAGGAAATGAGTTTTCTTGCCACTATCGGGACAGGATAGGAGCTACAGTATAATAGGCAGCCCAATATCCCTTAATACAATTTGTGCATGAGACCTGGTTATTTGTACTTTGTATTGATCTACCCCGTTTTTGTCTAAGCGTGGCCAAAAAATAGCTACCCCACCACATGACTTAAAGAGGTATTCTCACAAAGACAAGATTCTTATATATACTTAGGATAACTAAATAACACACTCTCCAGGTTGCCCCTAGATCAGATAAGCATGAATCTTCTGACTAGGGTTGTATTCTTCTCATGAATAGCTACTCTTGTCTGCACACTTACTCTACAAGCTACAGGCAAGATAAGGCCTTTATCCAGGGGAGGGAGTGGGATGCATAGCAGAGCTCACTCTGTGTGTGTTATAGGTGAGTTAGAAGAGCTGAGAGTGTCATTGTCTTTAATATACATCTCAGGGATTTTATCCTCTCGAATCTCTGTTCTGTCTTATCTCTCTTTTTCTATGTGTCAGATACTGGTAAAATGTTTAGAAGCGAAATAAAAGTGTAGCTAAACCTGTAGCTGATAATCTAAGCACATTGTCAGCACACATTATCAGGAATCATCAGAGGAATCAGGAAGTGTCTGCTTATAGGGTCCCCACCCACACTCCGGAATATTACACTGACCATCACTGAGTGATAAGAGCTAAAACAGCAATTAAACTGAGTAAAATGGTAAAGTAAGAGATTGAAAATTATCTTTATTGTGTAAACATCACTAGGGGATTGTAATTTGAGAACTTTCTTTCATGGGCGAACCCCTTTAGGGGGTTTTGCAGTTACATACTGTATATTTAGAACCTATTCATAGGATTAGTGGGAATCTGACAACCTGCAAACCCTGTTCACGCCTGTTTCCAGTGCCAGGATTTATGCAGAGAATAGAGTTATCTGTACAGTGGCTGAGCCATGTAACTGCATCTCAATTACTTGATGGACAGTTCATCGAAAACCCGAAAAGCTCTTTCAAGGTCAGATCCAATAACATCAACCTACAAATGGTAACAGGATAATTAATACGCAATCATGTTTAATAGATAATTCTTTTACTTAGGTCAATTACATATCCACAAATTAACGTTAATTTAGTATCAGGTTAATGTTTTATCTATGAACCTAAGCATGATAATCGCTAAAAAGTCAAAGAATAATGGAGAAGGTCCCATGCAGAGGGCAATGTGTAGCATTTGGACACCAATGCAAAATATGAATATCTATCAGAATATATCTATGGTATGTAATTTTCTACTGAAAAGTGAAAAAATGAAAGTTGCTCAAGTGAATTTCTAAGCTCAGCGGGTCAGATATATGATGTTAAGAAAGCAATGAAGGCAACTGCAGCATAGGGGGAACATTAATTCAATTTCGAAGTGGTTGGAAGCAGTGGGTGTGAGCTGTCTAATATCAGCTTATCTCTATGGTCTGGTCCGGAGTCATCATGCCGTGACTGAAAATGCAGAAAATGGCCAAGGGAGATCATAATATAAGTCCAATGCTAAAAAAAAGAAAAAGCATACCTTAAACTATGTAATAAAATTAATTAAGATATGGATTCAACAGTAAGGAAACACAGCATGAAGCTCTATTCCTCTCGTCAAGATCGACACTATAGTGGAACCAACGCCAATAGGGTCTGATGGGCACCCATAGCCTTGTGCCATGGTGCAGAGCTTTATAAACTTAAGACCATGACCAAGACTGGGACCATGACGATGATTGGACCACTTGGTTGCCAGATTAACATTGCTGGACAATCAAGAATTGGTCTACTTTATAAACGATGCAGGGGAGGTGTCAACAGTACAAGAGCAGAAACCTGACAATAATCCACTTGTGGGACCCGAATGTAAGGAGTACCCACCCTCAAATATATTACTGGCAATTAATGTGTCAATGAAGGCTTCAGACTCAATTTTATGGTGTGATTTATACCTCTACTCCTCCATATATGAGATATAGTATTATTAACAGCAACCAATACAATATGGGATTAAAAGAACAACAAAGTTTTTTTAAACTGTCGATGTGCAGTCAATGAGGAAATTGATTATTTCTTAATTTACTTTCTTCCTCTAATAACTCTTTTCTGGTTTAGACCACATAGACCCCATGTCACCCTTCTTAGAGCAAAAAATTGTTTCCCTCCCATCCCCATAAAATCAACTTTGGTGTGTCCTGGTCAGTCAATTCCAGCAGCCCCTCCGTCCTCACTCACTTCTACTCCTCCCTATGGCTCTTCTCACCATCTAGCACTTCATGGCATGTGACCGGGGTCAGGGGTGTAACTACAGTTGTAGCAGCCATAGCAGCAAATGTATATATTTTTTAAGTAGGAAGGGAGGGCCCCAATCAGAAACCTGCTTTGGGGCCCTGTCTCTCCCAGTTACGCCCCTGACCAGGGTGATGCCATCTAAGGTCCTTTATCCACTAACATTTGCAAAATCTACCCCATGTATTTCATGTATCTGATCACATGAAATCATTATATGCCTACATGGAGGAATGGGGAGGAGTAGAAGTCCATGGAGGCTGCTGTGATTTCATGTGATCAGATACGTACATGGGGTAAAGGACCTTAGATGACCCTGATCTCATGACACGAAGTGTTGTATGGTGAGAAAACGGCATGGGGTGGAGTAAAAGTCAGTGAGAATGGGAGGGGCCGCTGAATTTGGCCTAGCAGGACACGCCACCTTTGACTCACTGCTGGATCTGACTGTATGCCAGTTAAGTTAGCAAAGTTAATTTTATGGGGATTTGAAATAAAAATGTTTTAGCTAACAGAGGGGTGGCATTTAGTTAAGGGTTCTGAGGGTGTCTGTTACCAGTGGAATGTGTGAAAAATGGGGTGACAGGTTCCCTTTAAATAGCAAGACAAACATGATCTGCCTATGGTGTAATTTTACAAAGGAGGATTCTATATACCCCAACCCAAAGAGAACTTCAAAGTATAGAGGTCAAAGGGGGAAATCTAATGAAAAATGAAGACAGGTCACATAATGACTGGAATGCAAAGGTCACATAATGGGGCAGATTTACTTACCCGGCCCATTCGCGATCCAGCGGGGCGTTCTCTGCGGTGGATTCGGGTCCGGCCGGGATTCACTAAGGTAGTTCCTCCGACGTCCACCAGGTGGCGCCGCTGCGCTATAGAGCATCGGAATACCCTAAATTCACCGGCCTATTCCTGGTGAAGGTAAGCGTGAGTCCCGAGACCCTTTTTTTTTTTTTTAGATGCAGCGTTTTTTCCGAACCCATCGGGTTTTCGTTCGGCCACGCCCCCCTATTTCCGTCGCGTGCATGCCTGCGCCACAATCCGATCGTGTGCAGAAAAATCCTGGGGCAATACAGGGAAAATTGGCGCAAATCGGAAATATTCGGGTAACACGTCGGGAAAACGCGAATCGGGCCCTTAGTAAATGACCCCCAATGACCGGAAACAGCATTCTTCCTCTTGTACACAAATTGGACTACTGAATTTATTAAAAAGGGAGGGACATTTTAACAGCACCTTGACAAGCCTATGAGATTTACAATAACAAATATAATGATTAATGGCTCAAGAGGTGACAGACACTTTTTTTGACAGATTTGGCATAGAGAGTAAGAATAACTCGTCGGTAACTAATATTTCCCAGATCTATCACTGTAGAGCATTGCCCAGCGGCAACCCATTGGCTTACTGACAAAAAAATCTTCTAGGAAACTATGAGATGTGGGTGCAGGACTTTGGCTCAATTCGAGCTTCGTTCTAATGGCTTCAGTCCAAGCCTCATTTCCAAACTCCAAAAAACAATACCGGCAGGCAGAGCATGGACAATCAATAGAACGCTGAAAATTCATCAGAGCTCAAACTGGTTTCTACTTTGCACTCCAAAAAAAAAACCAGGAACAATCTATTGATCTGCCCTCTATGCTGCGAGGAAGTCACAACATTGCATTGATCAGACATGCTCCACTATGAAACTGTAGCGTTGTTGAGTATGGGTGAAGGTCGTCGTAATTTACACATTTTTCGGCAGTAGACGGAGTATTCTGAAAGGGTTGCATGTATGAAATTATAAAAAAAAGTCAGCTTTTTATCCCTTGACTTTTGGATCAAGACTGGATTTACTGCTCTGGTGTAAAATTTTGTAAACAGAATTATAATAGGAAATTTAGAAAGTTTTAATGATTAGGATATGAGGCTAACACTAGGCTTTTGATTGTCTGACACTTGGAAATAACCCAATCGATCGGTTGATAAAAAAAAGACTGCATTAAGAGAAAAAATACCCCATGTATTTCATGTATCTGATCACATGAAATCGCTACATGCCTCCATGGAGACACAGGGTGGAGTAAAAGTCCATGGAGGCTCCTGTGATTTCATACTAGCCAAAGCCCCCAGTGCCCGGCCTGCCTAGTACACGCCTCAGTAGCCTCTGCAGGTAATTTACATATTACTAAAATAAAGTTTTTAACAAGTTAGGTTCCAGGATTGCTGCATTAAACGGACAGAGACAGGCAGGTGGGATCTACCATCAGATCTACTTCTTCCTCATGGTAGGTTCTTTTAAAGGGAACCTGTCACCAGGAGACCCATTTTTAGCATTCCCCCAGTCCCCACAGAGCATACACTGCCAAAGTGCTTTTGTATAAAAAAAATAGATTTTACAGAAAAAAAGATATGTTATATTGCACCTTTCATTAGCATCTGCTGTGTGACTAGGCAGTTGCCAATTGGGAGGGGCCGGGAAGGAGCAGCCCCCACCCACCCTTGGGAAACATGTGACCTTTTCAAATATACGAATAACTCCCCTCACTCAGGATTGGCTGTAGAGGAGCAGGGGGCGTCGCTAAGCCCAGTGATGGGTGTTTCTTATATTTGAAAATGTCACATGGAGAAGCTGTTTCCCAAGGGTGGGGGGGAACTTCTCCTTTCCAGCCCCTCCCAATAGGCAACTGCCTAGTCACACAGCAGATGCTAATGACAGGTACAATATAACAGATCTTTTTTTCTGTAAAACCAATTTTTAATACAAAAACACTTTGGCAGTGTATGTACTATGCTCTGTGGGGACTGGGGGGGGGGGTGCTAAAAATGGGTCTCCTGGTGACAGGTTCCCTTTAAAGATGAAAGTCTGCAATCCAACTGCATCTGAATTCATTGTGGTAATGTACAGAACTCTGTCCAAATATTTATGAACCTAACTGTACATTTTTAAAGTAAAAATCAGAGGAGCGGAACAACAATAAATTCTAACAAAATATCATCCAGAATCAAGAGAATAAAAGTATTCGAGGAGCCAGGATGAAGATGGAGCCTCTTAAAATACATAATTATTAGAAAACTGTAGGTTTGACTATTCTATAAACAAAACCATTTTGAGAAATAAAAGTGGGAAACATACGGTAGTTACACCGTTATAGGTTATTCAGGTAAGACATAAAGACCTGAGTCTTTACAGATGGGTTTTCTTATTATAAAACAATTCCTGACCAGGAGTAAATCAAATACTGCGAAAAACCCAAACAGCTTCTTTGAAGTGCCAGGTCTGGGAGGATGGTAATTTCGGAAGATTGTTAGTTTCCCTGTTAGCGCTCACAGAAGGGACCTGCTGCTCTCATTATAAGCTCACAGAGAACAGAGTTCTCCAATAAAAGTCCTTTTCTTTCTGGCTTCTCCAGCTGGGATCCTATTTTTTTGGGTGGCTGAACCTATAACATCCTGGACTCTAGATGGTTTCCATTTAGGAATCAACCACCGTCGTAACAACAAATAATTCTACAATTAACCAGGAATACCAAGATATTTTACTATCTCCATTATACAAATTATTCGTTATTTTTAGATACCCCATGACCTCCACTGTGCATTTGATATGTTCTAGAAAGATATCTTCACATGACGCCTCCAGGACTTCACAAGATCGTCTTCCATCCTTAGGGACTAATAATCACAGTCCAATATTTTATTACCTACTCTCCAGATTGACATGGATCCCTATTCAGAATAGCAAACAATATGAAAATAGAGAAAAGTGGTCCACATCAAGGTGCCCCCACTTTTCTCTATTTTTGTCTTTTTTTTGTTTGTTTATGTAGTTGTTTTTTGAGTATTTGGAGTATTTTGCTCTGGTGTACATGGGGACATGCGCATGTGACTTAGTTTTCTGTGTTTTTGAGTTGTTTCTTTTATAGGTGTATGTGCCTCGCATTTTATTAGTAACATGAGGTACAACCGGTTTTATGAAAATAGTTGTTTTCCATGTTTTTTTGGTGAATAGGATTTACGTTTCAGGTAAAAAAAATCTTCAATGTTTTATTAGATTACTTTAAAAGAGTGGATACTTACATGCAGATATGCATGCACACTGCCGTATGGGGGACGTATATGCGGCATATATATGTCCCCCACAGACGGCAATGGGAGCAGCACACATGCACCACCGTACCTATCCGAAGCCGCCAGAAAGATAGGACATGTCCTATCTTACCCCGGAATACGAGCCATTACCCAAGTTTCTCTATGGAGAGGGGCGGGGGTGAGCAGCACTTCCTCCTCTCCCCGGCGCCGGCGTGTGCCCACCGTACTAAGGTACAGCGGGCACACGTTAATGTGAATGTAGCCTTAGTCATAGCTTTTTCCTCTGAAACGTGTCAGAGTGTCTGCATGAATGTAGTCATTCTTTTAATGTCATCTAATAAAACATTGAAGATTTTTTTAGTCCAGTGCAGGAACTCCTTCAATTTTTCTCCTATGTTTGTTTCGTTGGTGTCCGGACAACTTGTTCAATGGCACGGACCTGGAATGTGATCTGACCCAAAGCTACAAGGATCTCCAGGGGTGAGCTGTATTGGACTTTTTTTCAATATATTTGCTTCTGTGAAAAACTATACTTGCTTCTCCGGAGATCACCCAAAGGTGCTTGTTTTGTGGTCTCTGAGGCTTTTGATCTGACAGGCATGATCATTGGGGCAGATTTACTTACCCGGTCCATTCGCGATCCAGCGGCGCGTTCTCTGCGCTGGATTCGGGTCCGGCCAGGATTTATTAAGGTAGTTCCTCCGCCGTCCACCAGGTGGCGCTGCTGCACTGAAAAGCATCGGAACGCACTGGAGTTCACCGAGCCGGGCTGAGTGAAGGTAAGTGCAAGCTGCGCGACATATTTTTTTTTTTAAATGCGGCGGTTTTTCCGAATCCGTCGGATTTTTGTTTGGCCACGCCCCCCGTTTCCGTTGCGTGCATCCCGGTGCCAATGCGCCACAATCCAATCGCATGCGCCAAAATCCCGGGGCAATTCAGGGGAAATCGGCGCAAATCGGAAATATTCGGGTAACACGGCAGGAAAACGCGAATCGGGCCCTTAGTAAATGACCCCCATTGTGTAACGGTGACTATGCCAAACACTGATTGGCTCCATTATCACATGTATGATAAACGTGACATTTTTCCTTACTATGTGCACTTTCCTTTTATAGACAATGTGTATCTATAATGTTGTACCACTGCATTGAAATTTAGATGCTTTTTTTAGTATTATACATTGTCATGGGAAAAAAAAAAGTTGTTAAATAAATTTTTTCCCTGTATTCTTAACAATTTTTTATGGAAAAACAAAGTATATCAGAGTAATTGTCTAATGCCGTTTTGCCAGCATTGGAGACACAGTAGCCGTCGTAAATGGAAGAGGATAATGCATCAGCTAGAAGCATGATGTACTCAACGTACATAACTTGCTACGCCTTACTGTGTTAGTCCTGTGCGGGAAAAGTTAGCTTCAAATAAATATTGGATTAGCAGAGCCGAGGATGTATTAAATTAAAAGGTAATAGTCAGTGTAAGATGTGACATTAGTGGAGGCAAGGTAAAAAGAACACGAGATAATACATTAGTATTGAGCTGGCAGCTGGTATAATAGATTACATTTGCATACGATACATGCTGATATTAAGCTAACAGTAGAAATACTCGACTTGTGGAAGACCTAGAATTAGTCCTGGATAAACAGAGTGCATAGAAATATTACACCGCCACCTGACAGTCAGCGTATACGGCTTCGAAAATATGGAAAGACAAAGGCTAACATTAAAATGAATTGTAAATGAGTTGTCTTCTTGTGATAACCGCCATTAGGCCGTGGACAAATGTTGCACTTGGATTGAAACGAGGAGTTACTCCCAATCACAGACCCGTTTCAATCTAAACGAGTTTAGGAACTAGCAATATGTGTTTTCTCAGTAAACCCAAATCAAGCCCAATGGAGGGAATTTATTCCGACTGGCGTCCCCCCATCGGTGCATCGGATATACTAATCCGGTCTATTAGTAAGTCCGTATGCGATCTCCACCAAGTCAGATCTGTTTAGACACTGCCTGGTGTGCAGGCAGAAAACTAAGATACACTGGCAGAGAAGGCATAATATATCTGCTCCAATGTGTAAATGCAACCTCAGGGTACGTTCACACGTTCAGTTTTTCAGATGCAGTTTTTGAAGCCAAAAGCAGGTGTGGATCATAATGGGTGAAAGCAGGGCCGGCGCCAGCACTGGGTATAGCTGGGCAAGTTTCAGGACCCAGAGCTGCTGGGGGGCCCCCACATGGCTGTGGACAATTAATCCAAAGGGGTTGAGGGAGCTTATTATAAAATAACCATGGGGGGGGGCTATAAAAATAACAAAGAGGGGCTGTTTGGTATGATAAATTAGGGAATATTTTAGGGAACAAGAGACTGAAATGTTAATGCTGCCACATGAGTTTCCTGCAAAGGGGCCCATTGAGGCTCTGTTGCCCAGGGGCCTACTGAAACCTCTAGCCAACCCTGAGTGAGAGCATCATTGAGAGGTGCTACTACCTCCTCTTTTTTTCACTCCATTCCTGCTTTGGACATCGAATGAGGGTAGCTAAAAAATGGTGGACACCTGAGCAACATGGGTGGTGCTTCTAAAATCAGAATGATCTGTCTGTGGGGTGAGGGGACCCTGGTGCAGCCTCACTTACTTTATCCTGCTCCAGGGGCCGTTCCCCGTGCTCCGGCACGCTGTTCCTAGACCCCTAGGGCGTGCGCTAGCTGGCTCTGTAAGATTTTAAGGGCAAGCGTTCCGATGATTGGCGCTGGCTGGCCGCCTTCTCTGATAAATTGACAGCCCTTTCTTGTGTCCCCTGCTGGATCTTTGTGCCTCTAAGAAAGCTTCCCCTGTGTTATTCCTGCGATTATTGTGATTTCATGTTGTGACCCCGCCGATTCCTGTTCCTGACTCCGATTCTCTGCCGCCTGAGGCATTTGCCACCCTAGGCTTATATTTGAGTCAATAGGTTTACCAAGTTTCTTGTGTTAAAATAAGGTACCTTGGCCTACACTTGGGTCGGCTTATACTCGAGTATATATGGTATGTCAACACCATGGGAAGCAACAGTGTTTAGGTCGCCAACAGGCAAAAAAAGGATAGATATCTTGTGATAAAATATCAATAGTTATTTTGAGATCCTGGTCATCTTGTGCCGCATAGTGTATATCTGTCCAACCAAGAAGAAGGGTAAGAGAGGACACATCTGTGTAGATATTGGATGACGGACACGACCAGGAGAAACTCCTGTAATTGCTCTCCATGGTCTAAAACAGCTTATAAATAGGTCGAAATTGAGCAATCATAGTAAAGTATCTTTTCTTGTCTGGAATGCAGGTACATGATTATGGCATAAAAGCTTATCATCTCTATCTACTCGGGACTCTTACACCATTCCATAAACCTAGCTATGGACTCTTATTTTCCTTCATCAGGATATGAGTCATAGTCAAACACATAAGATCATATAACAATTATCCTCATCCACCAGAAATGTCCATTAGATTTTTCTACCCGCACAGTGGATATGTTTTATGGGCTGATTCCAGGTCCTTTGAATTTTTTGAAATCTTTGAGCTAATTTAATGTCATTATAATGATGTAGAAATATAGTAACCCGTCATGTCAGTGCTCTATTATATCTGGTCGTACTGCTCCAATACCTTCTGTGGCTAAATACAGACGTTGCAAATATCACAGTTCACAAACAAGTCACACACAGAGACACAATTATCGCTACGGAGCAATTTAAATATGAATGAAAATGTCATAGCAAGACAATAGGTCGGCATTAGCCTCAACCTCATGATACTTTTCTTACATTATTTAAAAGTGTGGAGAAAAAAAGGAAATAATAACTACACCTACTCGAATGTAACAATGTAAAAAGCCCCATTACTGACATTTGGAGGGCGGGGGCATGAACGTCCTGGGCCCACCGTATTTACTAGTCTCCACCAGAAAACCGGTTTAACCAAGCTTTAATTTCGGAGGCCAAAGCCTCTCATTATATCCGGCCATTCAACATGTCTTTGTAAATTCCCTCATTGGGGGTCATTTACTAAGGGCCCGATTCGCGTTTTCCCGACGTGTTACCCGAATATTTCCGATTTGCGTCGATTGTACCTGAATTGCCCCGGGATTTTGGCGCACACGATCGGATTGTGGCGCATCCGCGCCGGCATGCACGCGACGGAAATCGGGGGGCGTGGCCGAATGAAAACCCAACGGATTCAGAAAAACCGCCGCATTTAAAAAAGGAAATTGTGTCGCGGAGCTTGCACTCACCTTCATCCAGGATAGGATCGTGAACTTCAGTGTGTTCAGATGCTCTTCAGCGCAGCAGTGCCACCTGGTGGACGTCGGAGGAACTGCCTTGATGAATCCCGGCCGAACCCGAATCCACCGCAGAGAACGCGCCGCTGGATCACGAACGGACCGGTAAGTAAATCTGCCCCATCAAGGCAGTTCCTCTGACGTCCACCAGGTGGCACTGCTGCGCTGAAGTTCCCTGAAATGCACTGAAGTTCACGATCCTATCCTGGATGAAGGTGAGTGCAAGCTCCGTGACACAATTTCCTTTTTTAAATGCGGCGGTTTTTCCGAATCGGGTTTTCGTTCGGCCACGCTCCCCGATTTCCGTCGCGTGCATGCCGGTGCCGATGCGCCACAATCCGATCATGTGCGCCAAAATTCCGGGGCAATTCAGGTACAATCGGCGCAAATCGGAAATATTCGGGTTACACGTCAGGAAAATGCTAATCGGGCCCTTAGTAAATGACCCCCATTGTGTTTATCGATCTTAAAGGACGTCTACCATCAGATTACCTGATGGTAGATGTATATCACACACCTCTTCGTCCCGTGCCCGTTTCCAGCAAGCTTCTCTTATTAAGTCTTAAAACAGCCGATTTTCAACAAAATTATAGTTTTAACAATATGCAAATCAGCTAGAGGTGGTCTGAGGAGCACCTCAATGTTTTGCGCATACTAAATTATGCACGCCTCGGTGCCTCCTGGCAATGGACCGCTATGAGAGCCGCTGAAATCATCAGCTCTCTCTCTCGAAATCTGTCGGCAGCGCAAGTAGAGCGTGAGATTTCAAGAGAAAGCTGGTGAGGTCAGCGGCTATCATAGCGGTCCGTAGGCGGTGCCAGGAGGCACTAGAGGCGTGCATAATTTATGGCTGATTTGCATACTGTTAAAACATAATTTTGCCGAAAATAGGCCATTTTAAGATATGATAAAAGAAGCTTGCTGGAAACGGGCACGGGACGGGGAGGTAATCTGATGGTAGACATCCTTTAAGATGGATATACACAATGAGGGGATTTATTAAGGCATATTGAATTGCAGTCTTCATAACACCCCCCTCCCCCGATTTAAAGATGTTCTTTAAGTAGGGGTAGATTAAGACTGCTCGGCTATAGAAAACTTGTTGGCCCCCTGCATGTTAAATATTTTGATACTCTTGCTTTTTTTCTCTTAAGGGAAGTACCAATCTTGCTGGGTACTTTGGGTGGCAATGGGCCCCCCAGGAGGCCTTGGGCCCCAGACCGCATCACTAATAGCCCATAATGTAATCCCCTACTGAGTTTAAGCACTGACTACAGAGTCAGGATTGGTTTGTAGTCTGTAACCAGGGAGGCATATACAGTAGATTGGCATTCAAAGGGCATACACAAATTATTGCATATTTTAAATAGATTCTTAATTTTTCTAGTAAAAATGTTTATGTAAAAGAGAATAGAGTTTTGGTCATTCATCAACAAGGAAAAACATTTCTGTACTCACATCTTCTTTAAGTCATAACTAGAATCTGTGACAGAAGGTCTAAGACCTCTTGTCCAAACATCTTGGACACTTCTTCAGGACACCCGGTTAGCTGATGTAATTTCTTATATTCATTACTAAGGACTGGAATGCTGGAATGATTTGGGAAATTTTGACACTTGTATCATAATTTAGAGTACATCAATTGTTGGCACGTATGTATAGCGATTTTACAAAAATGCATATTAATGTGTCACACATGTATAGGGCGGTAAGAGAGCAGATGGGAGAAGTGAAGCGCAGTGTTGCAGAATTGCATATTTAAGAGGCCATGCATGTGATACCATGTGGAGACATTTTCAGGTAGCACATTATATTAGGAACTGTCATCTCTCTGACTTTACAGCCAGTAATGTTTCCAATTTGCATAAAATAAATGTCTCATCAGCAATAAAGGGCAGAGCCATCAACAAATCTCATCTCGCAAGTGTGATGAAGCAGTAACAAGTAGTGTCCAAGCATCAAAAACCACCACACTTGATTATGTCACGTGACACACAAACACACAATGCCAAGAGGGTACCATACAGGGCTGGACAACTTATGGACCTTTAGAGGACATCTCAAGGGGTTAGCCTTCATCAAATATCCTGGTCCATTCGTTTCTCAGAGCGTTGGCCCATCCAAAAATTCTCAGCTAGACCAAGCAAATTCTTAGTTATATAGATTGTTTGTGTGGATATCTGATGGCATTTCCAAAACAGCTGTCTGGTCATGACTCCTTGTTGACTTGAAGCCAAGCCACTCGTTGAATATTGCAGATCTGGCTTTGAAACTGGAAACATTAATTAATAACCAACCAACCACATCGCACATGGCAAAGCTCGGCCTGACAAAGGATTTGTCCTTCTGCTTAAAACTATAGAGTTGAATCTCGAGTAAGAGACCCTCTTCTACGATCTGCATGAGTCTACATGGTTCGTATAAACGGGTTGTCATGTCGTGAAACAAGAGCTTGCTGCCAGTGTATAAATATATACAGGCGGTCCCATAGTTAAGAACACCCAACTTACATACAACCCCAAGTTACAGACGGACCTCTGGATGTTGGTAATTTACTGTACTTTAGCCTTAGCCTACAATAAACATCTGTAACAGTTATCACAGGTGTCTACAATGAAGCTTGTTAATCCTGGTTCTTATGAGAATCCAACATATTTAAAAACAAATTGTCACAGAGACCAAAAAAATTCTGTCTGGAGCTACAATTATAAAATATACAGTTCCGACTTACATAAAAATTCACCTTAAGAACAAACCTACAGACCCTATCTTGTACGTAACCCGGGGACTGCCTGTGCTTCCTATAAAAATTTTGCATGTTGCTCAACGAAATTCTCATGTCACTATTGGTATCACCATGTGCAAGAATCGGTATATATTCGATGCTTCGATTATAAACTACACAGTTTTTATGGTATCCCTGTACCCCAACTATAACAAGTTTTTTGCAGAAAGAAAACCCCATTGAGCTTTTCGTCACCTCCAGGTGAACTTTCATTGTACCGGTTCCCCGCCATCCGTTCTTGGCTGTCACAATATCTTAGCCCCTGCTCAGTTAAAGGTCGATAATCTGTCATACTTTTGTACAGCGCACGTAATTGCATCTAAGATTTTATACCTTAAGTAGGCTATTGGTCCCAGACTCGGCCTGTCTCTGAGTATTAGGATCAGGGATCAGAACTATCGTATCGTGTTTTATCATCATCTGCGAGCTCGTACAAATGTGCAGCTGACTGTGATAAGTTTTAATTCCGGCTGGCGAGCGGAGCAATTCTCAGTAGTGGAGCAGATGACTTGTGCCGTTCATGAAAATGACACCTAACTAATCAATTAGTGCGGCGCTTAGCAAAGGAAACATTACGAAGGGGATATCATGGCATAGTCATAAGCAAATCTTACGGACAGAGCACAAATGTGATCGGGCCAAAAGGAATCACCTGGTGATGAGGCTCTGAAAGTTTAATATTTGACCAAGTTAATTTACAAATTTAGGCCGCATTCACACGACCATATGAGGGGAACCGTACCGCTCCGTATACGGGGCATAAATAGGACATGTCCTATCTTTCCCCGTGTTGCGGGCGGTGCGCAATGGATTGCTATGGAGAGGGGATGGGTCACCCCTCCTCCTCTCCATCATGGTTGACATATGCCTGCCCGAATCTGTAGACAGTATTAGGAGTAATAATTAGACAGGTTCACAAGACTTATGTATTACTTACTCTTCCCAATATTGATAATATCGAGACTTAATGGGGTACGTGTATCATTTGTTTTCTTTTGCGACCTCTTAAAGTTGGCTGAAGTCGTTATACTTTAGTAGTGCTGTGTATCTTTCTAAATTTGCCGTTGTGATACATCTGCTTTTTTTTACTTTGTCTCTGACTTGCAAGTTTTTTTGATTTTTTGCAAGTTTATAGGTGCATGTATGGAATGAAGCATGGGGTCAGTTATACTTCATTTTGTACCTAAAAAGTCTCTAATTTGCTCTACTAAAGTCGCAAAACAAAGAAATCATCTGTCTTGGAAAGATACATTTAGGAACACTGCAACAGACACAACCACTGGCTACCTTCTTAAGACCATGGTCGCAAAAAGGCACCCAAAAAGCAAAAAAAAAAACTGCAAAAAGAAGAGAAACCAGATCAAAATAAAGATAGATGTCCCCCAATGACGACAATTTGAAAATTACTAAATACTAAGGACAAGAAGACTTCTTTGCTAGAGGAAAGAAGGTTTCACTAATGTAATTGGACATGATTCTTGCAATCGGATTGAAATCCATGGATTTATTAGAGTCGATAATTAATGTAATTTTCGCATAATGGGGCTCACTTACTAAGGGCCCTGCGGACCACACTTTCGTCGGACATCCCGACGATTTCCGTTTTGCGCCACTGTAACATGGGTTTTCGGCGCACACGATCGGATTTTGCAATCGCGTCGGCTTTCATGCGAAACAAATCGGGGGGCGGGTCGTTGGATGATCCAACGGATTCTGACAAACTGCAGGATTTAACTTCAAAATTGTGTTGCAAGCCAAGCACTTACATGCACCGGGAAGAAGAAGGTGAACTCCGGCGGACCTGATCGGGGAAGCGACACGTGCAGGATATCGCCGCACGATTTTCATGAATCGCAGCAGAGTTGGGGATCGCGCAGGAACTGGGTAAGTAAATGTGCCCCAATGGGTTTTTTTTTGGTTTTTCAAAGTGGAACATGATGGAGCTTCACTCTTACTCAACCGTATTTACTATGGTACAATGACACCCACTAACCACGGCCTTGAGAAGACAACACTTATAACAACAGACATAAGAAAAAAATATCTTCTTCTATCAACTATGATTACAATGGCTCCCAATAATACCGTTCATAAGAAGACAAGAACCAAGACATGAAATGGAGAAGACATAGTAATATGGCCTCCATTGGCGATTGGCCATTAGAACCAAGGCCTTATGGGATAGCTTACAACAGCACTCATTGAATTATAGGAAATATAACAAAGATTGTACTTCGCCTTTCCATTATACAATCTATTCAGTTGATCAATATAGTCATAAAGGGATTTTTGCAAACACATAAGCCTCCTCATTTGCATATGACATCACAAAGTGACAAGACCACTGATTTTATATCCTTTTCGCTCATAGTCCGTCATTATGCTAACAAATTACCCTGAATCATCGACAATAAATCAGATTCTTTTCTCTTTAAGCAATGAGTCATTTCAAGGTCTATAACGTCAGCCCGGTTACTCGCAATCTCCAGATTCTATTCAGGTACAAGTAATGAATGAGAGGCTCATCCCTGAATATGATATGAAATCTATTAACAATTCAGGTAGAGTATATCAATAGCAATTATCAAAATGGCAATATTTGCCTCTTCCAGTGTTTGCCGCTTCATCGCCAAAGCTTGTGTCAGACTGTGTACACTATCAGTCTCAAAAATGTGTTCACTGTAAATATAGTTATCCTACATGCGCTCCCTTACCATCCATCACCGTTGGGTTAATTACCTTCATTTATGTCCAAGATCACAGGGATAAATGTAAAGTTAACCTGTCAACAGTAGCCTACTCAATAATCCCTAAATAGTACCTTAAACAATTCTGCAATGGTGTCTAGATTTTTTTTTCTGTGGGTCCTATGCAGATTGGTGGAGGCTCCTGGGCGCAAAGTCTGGTGGAGGCCCCCACTGAATGTAGCATATATACACATCTTCCTGCTCAATATCTACTATTCCCCTAGTAAAACATTTATATGCAGCCACCAAGCCCACAGTAATACATCTACATACAGCCACCATCCCCCCAGTAATACATCTACATACAGCCGCCGTCCCACCAGTAATACATCTACATACAGCCGCCATCCCACCAGTAATACATCTATATATAACCGCCATCCCCCCAGTAATACATCTACATACAGCCGCCATCCCCCCAGTAATACATCTACATACAGCCGCCATCCCCCCAGTAATACATCTACATACAGCCGCCATCCCCCCAGTAATACATCTACATACAGCTGCCATCCCACCAGTAATACATCTACATACAGCCGACATCCCACCAGTAATACATCTACATACAGCCACCATCCCACCAGTAATACATCTACATACAGCCGCCATCCCCCCAGTAATACATCTACATACAGCCGCCATCCCACCAGTAATACATCTAGGTCCTGGTCCTCTGTGCTGCTGCATTTGTCTAAATATGACTTTTTTTCCTTTGCTTTTCTTCTATATTTCCAGTCAAGGTGGCAGGAGAACTCATGGATCCAGTATCCGCCGCCATCCTGAACCACAGAGAGATTCAACTATGGTCTTCCAAATTCGTGAGCTCCTTGAAAACCAGGTTTGGTGTTCACATAAGCCCCATTACCATCCAATCATTGTATAGTTGAAAACACCCAAAGGTACCCCAGATGTATTACGTTTGACCTCTCACAATTGAGTTGTTTACTCTTTACTGTTGGTTAGAGAGTCTAAAAGTGCCATCCATAAAATATTTTAAGGAAAAGGTAATGTTTTTAATCGTTGATGGTCTATTTTTTTGATTCAGCAAGTCTAAAACAGTCAAAATGTTCAGAAAATTCCAACCAAAGTCTTTGTGGAACACTTGCGTTTTTCTCTACAACTGGGTTAGGAGTTCCCCAATAGATACTAGTAATAATGCTGTTTTGTGTTTTTAAGGAAGGCAATTTTATTTCAGTTTTGATTTGGCAAAAAGATAACAGATATCCAGTAAATGTCACCTTGGGAAACATGTGACCTTTTCAAATATATGAATAACTTCCCACACTCAGGATTGGCTGTACAGGAGCAGGGGGCGTCGCTAAGCCAAGTGATGGGTGTTTTCATATATTTGAAAAGGTCACATGGAGGAGCGATATCCCAAGGGTGGGGGGAACTGCTCCTTTCCAGCCCCTCCCAAAAGGCAACTGCCTAATCACACAGCAGATGCTAATGAAAGGTACAATATAACATATCTTTTTTTCTGTAAAACCTATTTTTTATACAAAAACACTTTGGCAGTGTAGGTACTATGCTCTGTGGGGACTGGGGGAGTGCTAAAAATGGGTCTCCCGGTGACAGGTTCCCTTTAAGATCAGGAGGGAGGGCATGATCTTCAGGTTTTTGGAAAAACCAGCAAAACTGGAGTTACATGATAATCAAGTGGTGTTCGGCTGACAAAAAAAAATGTATGTCCTTCTATAAAAATCTTCTTGTATCGAATGCCGGCACTGCCTACGGTCCTGACAAGATGATTAACCCTTTAATAGCCTCCGAGTTCTATCTTCTAAAAAGCTGCAGGCATCTATTACAACAGCTGGGTCTAGAAGCAAATAGAATTTCATCTGTGTTCTTGCTCCATTAGATACTTTATTATCCTGAAAGAAAATAAGCAGAAGAACTAGGAAGGAGCTCATCGGCTCCCACACTCTGCTGTTTGATATACACCTCCTGTATATTACGCAGTCAGGTTCTTGTATCTGCTAAGGTATGGGGTTGTCACCAGCGGGAGCTGAATAATGAGCGCAGTGAGATTTTATTCATAAACAGCTCGTAATGATGAGACAGCTCCTTTCCTGCAAAGAAAGCAATGAGAAGCCGTAGGTTTTCCAAAGCACCCTCGAAAAGACTGGGTTAATGCTGGTAGTCCATCTTCAAGAGACATGAGCCCATAAAGTAAAAGTTTTGTCCATCTTGTTCGACCGTTAACCTCTGCAGCTTTATTTTATGATCTGTTTAATAGCCTTGAAAACTTTGGTCCGAAGAAGGAAATGAGAAGATCAGCAAGGCAAATAACCACAGACATAAATCCGTAATTATGTTTTTAAGATCTGAGAAGAACTCTCAAAAGTCAACCTCCGGCCGGCCTTGAACATTGACCTCCAGCCCCAACGCGTGTAGATAGTTTGGTCGAAGTCACGAATGAAAATGACCGAGAGATCTAAAAGGGAATAACAATGTCAGATATGATCTATATGCAAAAATAAAAATCTGTATAAAATGAAGAGCAAATAAAAAAAAAAAAGCTGTTGTATCTACTTTTGAAGGATGACTCATGAAACCCAACGCACAACAAAAGGTCAGTTGAGAAGATGAAAACATTTTCAAGATGACGGACACATAAATTCCTTCTAGAAGTACGATAAAAGTTCTGCTGAAAAGCTCTACCGGAAATTATACCGCTTTATGTTCTTAACTTTTATTGCTTGATGTTCCATTCTGGCCAATTTTTTATTACTTTGTGCAAATGTTGAAGGACCTGAAATCTTCTGGTCATTCCTGAATGGTAAATCAGACTTATTATGCAGTGATACTTGCCATCGCACTCCTTACAAATAGATTTATGGTATATTCTCCCAGTGACCACACTTGGGGAGTCATATACGTCTCACCCAAAAAATGTGACGTATCATGTTGTTATCTAGGTTCTAGAATCAATGTTCCTTCCTTAGGATTGACCTTCATATTCATATTCATATGGGTGAGTCATATTCGTCTCACCCAGATCATGTGATGTGTCCTGTTGTTATCTAGGTTCTTGAATCAATGTTCCTTCCTCAGGATTGACCTTCAAGATCAGATCAGAACCCCTTATTGTTAAATAACTGTGCTGTTTAGAGTGATAGGGAGGTCATAGATTTCCCCTGAGGGCAAAAACTATTTCAAACATGTGATAGGTGGGTTTGTCAAGTGTTAGAAAAGTTTAGGCCATCAGATTCAACAATCAGAATACCTCCTCTAATTCTTCCTTCATGCAGTTTGATTCTCATATACTGAGTGTTATCTGCTTTAGAAAACCAATTTTCACAAAAATATTAAGGAAATCTTAGTCCACAGAAGGAGATCTTAGTTCAGGACCCTTATCTGTGGGCCATAGTGTGGTTACATAAGTGTTTCTAGTTCTGCAAGTCCATGTACTCAACAGCCTCGAGGGTACTTCAGAACATTGTTGGCAACCCCTTCAAGCAGAAATTGACTAGTTTTAATGTTATCCCTTAAACATAGGATTGATCAGTCAGAATGTGACCACCACCAATCACATGCACGGTGTTGTGATCAATGATGTTCCCTGTGGTCAGAACCCCACCGATTAGCATTTTATCCCCTATCCCAGTGATGGCGAACCTTTAAGAGACCGAGTGCCCAAACTACGACCAAAATCCACTTATTTACCGTGAAGTGCCAACGTGGCATTTTAATCAGTAACTTATTACTACATGTTCTTCCACATCTTTCAATCGTATCAGCCCCTGAGGCCACCAATACAGTTGAAAGAAAGAGGGTCTCTCTGTAAAGGAAGAATGGTGGGTCCAGCAGGATGACCTCCAAAGATGACGCAGTTCTGTCAACACCACCTCACTTTTCCTGCCGTTCCAAACAGCCAATGAAGTGTCGCTTTAAAATAGCGCTGAGAGCATCATCTCTAAAGTTGCCTGGGATCGCAGGAAGATTTGGTCCTGTTTGGTGAACTCTGTCCTGTGGTGATGGCCTGAGTGCCCACAGAAAGGGCTCTGTGTGCCACCTCTGGCACCCGTGCCATAGGTTCGCCACCACTGCCCTATCCTGTGGCCAGCAGGGGACAACAGTAACAATAGCAAAGTAGGTATCTCCAGTTCCAACTCACAACTGTGGATTCAACCTTGCGTCATTGAGCAACGCCAGACCACTGCCTAAAGCACGCATCAGGAAGTAAATGTGAATTCCAACAAAATAAAGTCTTTATTTCATCAGGTAAAAAATTCACCCTTTTTTGGAATCTTTTAACTGATGAATAAAGACTTTTTTGGTTGGAATGTATCATCATGCTGGAGCTTCTTCACATTTACTTCCTGTTGCTTACATTAACAACATTAACCAAGGAAGGGATGGGATTAGATGAGGAAGGGATTTAGGGGAAACAATTCTATATATCATAACCATCAATGTCATTTAGGTGTAAAAAGGCATCTAGACCCTTCTTGAAGCTCTCTGCTGTCCCTGCTGTGACCTGCGTGTGAGGCAGGCTATTCCACAGATCGACAGTTCTTATAGTAAAAAAACCCTGTCGCCTTTTGCCCCCATGGTCTTTTGATTTGATTTAATCTGAAACAACTTACCACCATATTTTTTGTATGGACCATTCATATATTTATATAAATTAATCATGTCCTCATAGTCATCTCTTTTCCAGACTAAATAAATCTACTTGTTTTAATCTTTCCTCATAACTGAGACCCTCCATGCCCCTTATCATTTTTGTGGCTCTACGTTGAACCCTCTCCAGCTCCAGGGCTTCCTTTTTATGGACCGGTGCCCAGAACTGGACAGCATATTCCAGGTGAGGCCGAACCAATAGCATAAAAAGAAATGTTCCAGCTCACCGACCTCCCGAAAGAGATCCCCTCAGGCACGGTTCACCCTACTGCAAAGGCATAATAACATGTAAAAAGGATCCAAATCCAGCTCGTGGAGATCTTTTTAAAACTTCATCTTTATTTGCGCGTATTCAACATCCAGGTATGCAGTAAAAAGTCAATGCGTTTCAAGTGGTATAACCGCTCTTAATCATGACTCCAGAGTCATGATTAAGAGCGATTATACCGCTTGAAACGCGCTGACTTTTTACTGCATACCTGGATGTTGAATACGCGCAAATAAAGATGAAGTTTTAAAAAGATCTCCACGAGGCCGAACCAATGCCTTGTACAGTGGTAATATTACATCCCTATCCCGAGAGTCCTGACCGCTTTTAATACATGACAAAATCTTGCTGGCTTAAGAGGCAGCAGACATTGCATGCTGTTATTCAATTTATGATCTACTAGTACCCCCAGGTCCTTCTCAACAAGGGACTCTCCCAGATTTACTCCTCCAAGGACATACATTCACCGGCCACTTTATTAGGCACACCATGCTAGTAACGGGTTGGACCCCCTTTTGCCTTCAGAACTGCCTCAATTCTTCGTGGCATAGATTCAACAAGGTGCTGGAAGCATTCCTCAGAGATTTTGGTCCATAGTGACATGATGGCATCACACAGTTGCCGCAGATTTGTCGGCTGCACATCCATGATGCAAATCTTCCGTTCCACCACATCCCAAAGATGCTCTATTGGATTGAGATCTGGTGACTGTGGAGGCCATTTGAGTTCAGTGACCTCATTGTCATGTTCAAGAAACCAGTCTGAGATGATTCCAGCTTTATGACATGGCGCATTATCCTGCTGAAAGTAGCCATCAGATGTTGTGTACATTGTAGTCATAAAGGGATGGACATGGTCAGCAACAATACTCAGGTAGGCTGTGCAACGATGCTCAATTGGTACCAAGGGGCCCAAAGAGTGCCAAGAAAATATTCCCCACACCATGACACCACCACCACCACCAGCCTGAACCGTTGATACAAGGCAGGATGGATCCATGCTTTCATGTTGTTGACGCCAAATTCTGACCCTACCATCCGAATGTCGCAGCAGAAATCGAGACTCATCAGACCAGGCAACGTTTTTCCAATCTTCTACTGTCCAATGAGCTTGTGCAAATTGTAGCCTCAGTTTCCTGTTCTTAGCTGAAAGGAGTGGCACCCGGTGTGGTCTTCTGCTGCTGTAGCCCATCTGCCTCAAAGTTCGACGTACTGTGCGTTCAGAGATGCTCTTCTGCCTACCTTGGTTGTAACGGGTGGCGATTTGAGTCACTGTTGCCTTTCTATCAGCTCGATCCAGTCTGCCCATTCTCCTCTGACCTCTGGAGATCTGCCGCTCACTGGATGTTTTTTCTTTTTCGGACCATTCTCTGTAAACCCTAGAGATGGTTGTGCGTGAAAATCCCAGTAGATCAGCAGTTTCTGAAATACTCAGACCAGCCCTTCTGCCACCAACAACCATGCCACGTTCAAAGGCCACAAATCACCTTTCTTCCCCATACTGATGCTCAGTTTGAACTGCAGGAGATTGTCTTGACCATGTCTACATGCCTAAATGCACTGAGTTGCCGCCATGTGATTGGCTGATTAGAAATTAAGTGTTAACGAGCAGTTGGACAGGTGTACCTAATAAAGTGGCCGGTGAGTGTATGTTGCCTGTGGATTATTAGCCCTCAGGTGCATAACCCTACATTGAACCTCATTTGCCAAGTGGATGATCAAACACTCAGTTTTTCAAAGTCGCCCTGCAGCCTATGAACATCCTCCATAGACTGTATAACACTACACAGCTTGGTGTCATCTGCAAATATGGACACGGTGCTATTAATTCCTACCTCTATATTATTTATAAATATATTAAATAGTAGTGGGCCAAGCACATAACCCTGGGGTACACCACTGGTGACCATTCTAAGTAGGAATCATTGACCACAACAATGATTCCTTCACAACCCTCTAAATTGGGATTTATGGTGTTTTTTTGGACACTATATTAGCGCTAAAAAATGGTATCCTTAATGGTTAACTATCCCAACACTGTGCTCTACTCATAATGGATTTTTTTTAGGAGTTTCTCATTTTTTGTAACATAAATATATTATATATTATTACAATTTTTACATATATAAAAGATTTTATTAAAGTTCCTACAATGGAAGGTCAACGGCCGGCCTCAGAAGAAGTCACTTTACACAAAGTGCTAAAATGAAATTCCGATTTTTTTTGCAGGGCAGTAAAATTCTGCACAGTTGTCAGCAACAGAGAAAGAATAGCATTAAAATATGGATGTGAAACTCCAGAATGATACTGTTATCTCAATGTAGTGCGGGCCTGCTGGGAATTGTGGAATTAAGTATATGACAAAAGCAGAACAGCAGAGTGCACAGTTCTGGAGGTTCCACATTTTTAGCCAAAAAGGCAGTTTTAAATGTGTATCCATTAAAGGGATATTATATTAGATATATACCGTATATACTCGAGTATAAGCCGACCCGAGGCCCCTAATTTTAACACAAAATACTGGGAAAACCTATTGACTCGAGTATAAGCCGAGGGTGGGGAATGCATTGGTCACAGCCTCCCCAGTATATAGCCAGCCAGCCCCTGCCCCAGTGTATATAGCCAGCCAGCCCCTCCCCCAGTGTATATAGCCTGCCAGCCCCTGCCCCAGTGTATATAGCCAGCCAGCCCCTGCCCCAGTGTATATAGCCAGCCAGCCCCTGCCCCAGTGTATATAGCCTGCCAGCCCCTGCCCCAGTGTATATAGCCTGCCAGCCCCTGCCCCAGTGTATATAGCCTGCCAGCCCCTGCCCCAGTGTATATAGCCAGCCAGCCCCTGCCCCAGTGTATATAGCCAGCCAGACCCTGCCCCAGTGTATATAGCCTGCCAGCCCCTGCCCCAGTGTATATAGCCTGCCAGACCCTGCCCCAGTGTATATAGCCTGCCAGCCCCTGCCCCAGTGTATATAGCCAGCCAGCCCCTGCCCCAGTGTATATAGCCTGCCAGCCCCTGCCCCAGTGTATATAGCCTGCCAGCCCCTGCCCCAGTGTATATAGCCTGCCAGACCCTGCCCCAGTGTATATAGCCTGCCAGCCCCTGCCCCAGTGTATATAGCCTTCCAGACCCTGCCCCAGTGTATATAGCCTGCCAGACCCTGCCCCAGTGTATATAGCCTGCCAGACCCTGCCCCAGTGTATATAGCCTGCCAGCCCCTGCCCCAGTGTATATAGCCTGCCAGCCCCTGCCCCAGTGTATATAGCCTGCCAGACTCTGCCCCAGTGTATATAGCCTGCCAGACCCTGCCCCAGTGTATATAGCCTGCCAGACCCTGCCCCAGTGTATATAGCCTGCCAGACCATGCCCCAGTGTATATAGCCTGCCAGACCCTGCCCCAGTGTATATAGCCTGCCAGACCCTGCCCCAGTGTATATAGCCTGCCAGACCCTGCCCCAGTGTATATAGCCTGCCAGACCCTGCCGGACAGATCGCACAGAAGATATACAGGGGTCGCCGGAAAGGTGAGTTTAGATATATTTAATTTTTTGACTCGAGTATAAGCCGAGTTTGGGTTTTTTCAGCACATTTTTTGTGCTGAAAAACTAGGCTTATACTCGAGTATATAAGGTATATATATATATATATATATATATATATATATATATATATATATTATTTGTTAAGTAATGTAACCTTCAAGCTGGTTTTTCATTGTTCAGTCCACTGCAACACTGCCCTCATTGTCAAATTGGAAAAATGCACTGCTTGTTCGGTGATCGATGGGGGAGTGATGAGACCCCCAGCGATCAGACAGTTAACACCTATCAAGTATTAATTATGGGACAAGTTTGTATGCAAATAATATGTCTGTATTTAACTTCCACTAGAGTTAGCTTATACAGTAAGCCTAGTGTGTAATAATCTATGTAGTAGGCTCTAAAGCTCCCTCTAGTGTTGGCTAAATATAGCCAAATATGTACGTGATTTTCGGTTTGGACTAATTTAGGTAATTTAAAGGGGCTGTTTCTTTAAATGAGTTTTAATGCTACGTTACTTTAAAGCTCCTAATCCATGTCTTTCCTGTGGTATTGGTCAATTGCCACTACAGACATGTAACAGTATAGTTAGCCCCTAAAATGTGATCAAATAGTGATCGGTAACATAAATGTGTGACCCATGAAAATTGTTTTTGGGCTAGGCAATGAAAGGCTCAGAATTCATTTTATACAGAATTATATCAGAATCCTCAAAGCAGTTTTTACGGGTTTAACAAAAATACCCTCGGGGTGGGGTTAGAGGTGAGGTTAAAAGATAAAAATATACTTATGCTAAGTTCACGCTTGTATTTGGCAGGTTCTGGTACATATTCCATTATAAATAGCATAAAATATAGTGTACCAACCCACGTCTTTCTTTCACTATTAATAACAATAAATAATATGTAACAGGTGGTAACGGAAGGTCCATTAAAGTCAATGGGGAACATCTGTTCACCTTATGTTTTAATTTCAATTACCCTCTTTCTAAAAATGGAGTGTAATAGAAATCCCAGACTGGACCTTAGTATGTTGGTACTTCGTCCCAATGGTGTAGCCCCTTCTCATGGTCGCCTTACTGATTTCAGTAGGAATGTACATGAAAAGGAGCTTTGATGTGGGCATAGGAAGCCAGGTAAGCATATATATATATATATATATATATATATATATATATATATACCCCATTACATCCCATCTTGACAGAAAAAACTAAAATATATATGTTTTTGCTAATTTCACATGGTCATAAGTATTAAGACCCTTTGCTTTGACACTCATACTTGACTCACATGATGTCCATTTCATTCTGATCCCCCTTGAAATGATTCTACTCCTTTATTGGAGTCCAGCTGTATTTAATTAAACTGGTTGGACTTGATTGGGAAAGGTGCAACCCTGTCTATATAAGATCTCACAGCTCAAGGTGCATGTAAGAGCACAAGAGAATCATGAGGTCTAAGGAACTGCCCAAGAGGCTCAAAGATAAAATTGTGGCAAAGCACAGATCCTAAGAGCACAGTGGCCTCCATAATTCTTAAATGGAAGACGTTTGGGACGACCATAACTCTTTCTTAATCTGGACGTCCAGCCAAACTAAGTAATCGTGGGAGAAGAGCCCTGGTGAGGGCGGTAAAGAGGAACTACAAGATCACTATGGGCTGAGCTCCAGAGATGCAATAGGGAAATGGGAGAAAGTTCAACAAAGTCACTGCAGCCTTCACTAGCCTCTTCTCAGTGCAAGACATATAAAAGCCGCATACAGTTTGCAAAAAATTCGGTGTTAATTCTAAGCAGTATGTGTGAAGAAAACCAGGCACTACTCATCACCTGCCAAATACAATCCCAACAGTGACACATGTTGGTGGCAGCATCATAGAGGCAGGGACAAGATGACTGGATGCAATTAAAGAAAAGATGAATCCAGCCAAGTACAGAGATATATTGGATGTTTTGGACTGCATACTGGGCCTAAGGTTTCCCTTCCAAAAAGACAATGACCCTAAGCACACAAGTAATATAACAAAGCAGAGGCTTTAGAATATATCTGTGACCATTCCTGACTGGCCCAGCCAGAGCCCGGATTCTCAATTGAGAATATCTGGAGAGACTTGAAAATGGCTTTCACCAACGTTCACCATCCAACCTGAGGGAACTGAAGAGGATCAGCAAGGAAGAGGCAGAGGATCCCCAAATCCAGGTGTGTGAAACGTGTTGCATCTTCCCAAGAAGACTCCTGGCTGCACCAGCTCCAAAGCTTCTACTCAACACTGAGCAAAGGGGCTGAATACTTTACAGTTTTTTTTACTGTTTATTTTTGCAATTTACAAAATTTACAGTTTTTCTTGTAAGTTACCAAAAATATCTACACTTCTGCTTTTTTCAGTCAAGATGGGGGCAGGGTGTACAATAATGAACAAAAAAAAGAACTTTTTTGATCTTTACAATAGTCTGTAATGAGACAAAGAGTGAAAAATTTAAAGGGGTCTGAATACTTTGAGTAGCCAGTATATATAGAGCCCCAGCTCCTCAGGGGGTTTCTGGTACACCCACTTTATCAGATATGCAGTAGTTTAGACCCATAATATTAGAATCTCAGAACATGTCATAGTTTCGCATCATTTTCCTTTAAGAACCCTTGGTCTGGCAGGCGTGTTCTTTTTAAATTGGGAAGGAATCTCATCTGTCTGATGCAGGTTCTGGCTCTGCGCTCTTTTGCTTTTTATCTCCCGTGGCCAGATGTTTGCAGAGGGAACAGATGCTTATAGGAGAATGAGTAAGACTACACTAGCAAACCTGCATTTATCATGAATAAAACACTATTAATCTTCTCCCAGTCAGAATAGAGTCGCTGCAGAAAGAGAATGGATTTCTAAACATCGCACCGTTTTCTCTACGCCCTACAGCGCGCACACACAATGAACTCGGCATGCGGCATACCTGCAAGGATTAGGCAGAAATTACGGGGCCAAGGACACGCAGGCGAATTGCAACCCGCTGAGAAAGAGACCACGCGGCTGCTACTGTGTTCTCTTCTCTGCTAAAAAATACTTCACTGTATGGTCTCCCGGTGGCAAACAACCTACCTTATAAGAACGTATAGTTAGAGTCACTTACAGTATTTTTCGGACTATAAAGCGCGCCGGAGTATAAGGCACACCATCAATAAATGCCTGCTAAAACGTGTAAGGCATACCTGATTGTAAGGATGAATGACCTGCAGGTGGCAGACCTGTGCACAGTTCAAGGCAGCTGTTGTCTGTAAGTACGGTTCATATATAAGGCGCACTGGACTATAAGGCGCACCTTTCGGAGAAAATCAAAGGATTTTTAGTGCGCCTTATAGTCCGAAAATCACGGTACTATATATACAAATCAAAATGCTTCTCTTGAACTGATCCTAGACTTGTATTATACTCCAGAGCTGTAATCACAATTCTGCAGCCGTTAAGGCCATACTTTTCCAGGATTCCTAACTTGTAGAACACCTCTCTTGATGGTGGTATGTGTCCTTAAAAAACTAGTTTGGCCAATTTGGGATAATTCTCCTTGTCTGGTCGTTAAGGTCAAAGTGAATAGCAGCACCGATTGCTGGACTAACTATACTGATGCCCCATTGAGCACCTCCAGGTTGCCCCCCATTTCCGAAATGTCACCATCCTCCTTTCTACTTTCTGTCGCTGCAGATGAGATGATTCTGGGTCTTCTCATGACTGAACATAGGCACCAGTCAACTAGTTCGGGCATCGGTCACTTTTCTGAAATTCTCAAAAATCCACATCCTATATGGCTCTGTAGGTCGTATCCAGGAGATTTGCTGACTTTTACGGTAGTCTTGTCAATTTCACTTTCTTTTCTAAACAGTTTTTCTGCATCTTACCTAAGGCTATATTCACACTGCCATTGCCCGTACCGTACCGTAGCGTAGCGGGCAACGGCAGTGCACGGGGAGAGGAGGAGGAGGTGAGCGCAGCTCACCCCCGCCCCTCTCCATAGGAAGTAATGGCGCACGGTGCCGTACTACGGGTAAAGATAGGACAGGTCCTCCATACGTTAGTGTGAATGCAGCCTAATTGGGCAAAGTTCTTATAAGTTATCATGGGCAAAACAGTAAGGTATGAGTATTTCTGCAATACAGAGGCACAGGAAATCTAACATTATGTCTTAGAAAATGTAATCGGACCAAGACGTCAGCTTCAGTGGTCGCCGGGAGTAAGAAGGTGTAAACGGGTTGTCCTAACATTCAATGTAATCCTCAATCCATAGCATAGTTCATAAACTGCACTGGGACCCCCACCGATCACAAGAACAAGGATCCTACTCTACATATCACCCCCTATCCCGGACTGAATTTTGGGTCAACCTTTTAAGCATCAGCCATAGACAGAATTTTAACCCCTTTTAAAATTTAGCTTTTTTTAAATTATTTTTTACTCCCCACATAATCTATAACCTTTTATTTTTCCATATAAAGAGCTGTATGAGGGCTTATATTCTGTGTAACAAATTGCACTGCATAGGGATGGTAGTAAATATTGCAAGCCATGTACTAGGAAGTGGGAAAAAAATTCCAAATCCCAGTGAAATTGGGGTATAAAGCATTTGCATCATTTTCTTGTGGGCGTGGTTTTTATGGCTTACACTGAGTGCCCCAAATGACTCTCCCTTTATTCTTTGGGTTGGTACGATCACAGGGTAACCAGCTTTATATAGGTTATATTGCGTTTTCGTACAGTTTAAAAAATGAAAACATTCTATAAAAAAAAGTTCTTCATTTTGCCATCTTCCGGGGCTAATAACTTTTTTTTTTATATTTCGGTGCACAGAGCTGTGTGATATGTCATCTTTTGAGAGTTGAGATGACATTTTCATTGCTACCTTACTGAAGACTTTATGGCGTTTGATCACTTTTTATTAATGCAAAATAGCAAAAAAGTGGCGTTTTGGACTTTGGAGCGCTATTTTCTGTTACGGGATTGAACGCTGGAATAACCGTTATTCTTGGACATTTTGGGACACGGAGATAACTAAAATTAATATGATTTTTACTGTTTATTTCATTTTATATCATTCTAGGAGAAGGGGGTGATTTGAATACATCACACGTCGGTATGAGCTTAGGACAAACAAACTTTGTTCAGTATTATAATATAAGGTGGGACCTAAAAATTTTATCAGCAGAAATTGAGTCTACAAGAGTGTTATCTCAATTGGTTGTTTTCTAAAGAGCTTTCACTATACAATAATTACTACATTTTCTACAGAGGACAGTGGAACCTTGGAAAACAAGCATCATTTGTTCCGGGAACATGCCCATAATCTAAATTGCTGTATATCCAAGTACGTTTTCAGATAGGAAATCATTGAAACTCAGAAAATTGGTTCCCCAATGACCGAATACAGGCGGTCCCCTACTTAAGAACACTCGACTTACATACGACCCCTAGTTACAAACGGACCACTGGATATTGGTAATTTATTGTACTTTAGTCCTAGGCTACAATGATCAGCTGTAACAGTTATCACATGTGTCTGTAATGAAGATTTATTGTTAATCCTGATTCTTATGACAACCCAATATTTTTAAAATCCAATTGTCACAGAGACCAAAAAAGTTCTTGCTGGGATTACAATGATAAAATATACAGTTCCGACTTACATACAAACTCAACTTAAGAACAAACCTACAGACCCTATCTTGTATGTAACCCGGGGACTGCCTGTACCTTGGATTACAATCAGAATTTGTGCTTGTAATCCAAATTGCTTGTATGTCAAAGCAAGTTTTCCCATAGGAAATCATTGAAACACAAAAGATTTATTATTGAACCCAAAATATTTTGTGCAGTGCAACTTCTAGCCCCTTTATTTCTTCTACTTCTTCAACATTGTGTTGAAGTATTGTGAGAGGGAGGTATTGTACAGGAGAGGATGGGGAGGGCCCACAATTTTTGTAAAAGTCAAGCTTGTCTTTCAAAATGATTGTCCACCAAGTTACTTCCACCGTACGGCAAAATGTCTTGGAGAAGATCACACAAAGTTTTACTCAAGGTGGTCTTCTGTAGTAGGGATCTTCTAAAAGAATCCATTATGTAAGGTGGGACAAACAAATATTTAGCAGGAATAAGGGGTGTTTTTTCTCACACAGGTGCTCTTTAAAAGAGGTTTCGCAGTATCTAAATCTCTGTACTTCACCAGAAGTTGACTACTATGGACAATCAATGTTTACGAACATGTTCCTTGCCCTGGTCGAGCTGTTTGCTAGTGGTGACCTAAGTGGATTCATCCAATCTGAAAACATAGGAATGTTAGAAGAGTGTCCACTCACATTCTAAATATACTCATATAGTTACTATGGAATAATGATGTAGGCAATATCGATTTTCACTCCTAGAACAAACTTAGATCATCTAGAGCCACTGATGTACCTTGCGAAGCAATATCAGCATGTGAGCTGATCACCAATAATTTCTAGTTGCCTGAAATAATCATACTCAATACCAAGTGGCAGCTGCAGAAGTGTAAAGACAGTTTCTCTAGAGTAATTCATCATTTCCCCCATCTGGATACCTAAAGTAGGTTTCATCAATGCCATAATCTGCCCACATCTGTACATTTTATTGGTGCCAAAAGGAATGGTCTGGGTTTTTTTTTGCCTTAATTCATTAAAAAGGGAAATTAACATTGACATTAGTGAATCAGGAAGGAATTAGCTCTCCTCATGGAGATTGCCTTCCCAGACCAACTCTCCAGGTGTATGGAGTCTTCTGTGGGAATTTGCATATTCCTTACCCAGAATCCCCAGTGGAGCATACATGGAATTTCTGACTCTGTAAAAAGTGGCCTGCAACCTACTCCAGTACTTTGGGGCAGAATGGGGAAACTGGAGCTTATGGAGGCCACAAGAGGTTTAGGGGTCAGGGGTTTAAGGGCTTTTCCTGTTATTTTTGAATTTTATATAGACAAAATAAAAAAATGTTGACATATTGGAGAGACATATAAATTTTTTTCTTAAAAATTGCCTGCAATTTCCTTAAGGGAGATAAATTCCATTCTTACATTCATCAATGAACCCTTTTGTTGTTATACTTTGTTCCGTTGGTCGCATTTGGCCTGCCACCACCACCCTCCTGGTGCAGACTTCTTGGAAGTACAACCTCTTGCACTAGTCATACCAAAGCTTGTGGAACCACCTCTGCCCACCCCATTGCTCTTTTGGCTGTGTGATGGACCCTTAAGAGTCTTTGATAATTGCTCCCAGCTTATGCTCTGCACCACTGGGCAGCAAAGGGCATTTTCTTCCATGAAAAGATGCCTGGCAAAGGCTCCGAGCTTCCTAGAGTTAGGCTAGTGTATTTGCTGTTTTCCTCTGGCCTGTTATTAAACTTTCTTCATCTCCTTGCCCTGACCTCAACCAGCCATGCCTGGACTTTGACTACATACAAATGCTGCCTACTCTGACCTTGGTTTGCTCACTGACCACGTGCCTGTCTGACCCATTGTACCACCATCCTGTCAAATAGGTCCTGTTACAGTCAACACTGTTAAAGGGAACCGGTCACTACATTTTTACAAATATGGCTAGTGGCAGGTTCCTATAGAACTCTAGTAACTATCTGGCCCCCATCTTTTAGCTAAAAAAAATCAGAGTTATAAACTTGCCTGGTATCTAGGGATCGATAGAGTGAGTCAAGGGGCGTGGCCTAATGTCATGTGACAAGGGTGGCGTAATTATATGTCCTGTAGCCTCTTAACATTAGCAAACTGTACACTATGCACATATCTGACCACATAATAAATCACAGCAGCCAGCATGGACTTCTACTCTTCTCCATGCAGGCTGCTGTGATTACATGTGATATGATATTGTAACGTCTGCGCTCTATCAGCAGTTTGCAGAATAGGTGGCGTTAATTTGTGTGTGAACTGTGGCTTAGTGTTTGGATTACCTGAGCCACACTCTGTATTTCAGTTCTGCCCAGCAAGGGTTACTAGCCTGATGGACAGTTCCCCCAGTGTGTTTTGTTTCCGATTCTGTACCTTTGCAGCCATCTTGGTTTTGACCCGGTTTGTTTGTCTCCGCTTGTCTGTCTGTATCTTGACCTGACCTGTGTATATCCCTCCTGTCTTCCTGTATCTGTTGTTTGTTCCTCAGTATCATTTCCCTGTCTTTGACCTGTGTTAGTATTCTTGAACCAATGTGAACACTGGTCTGTTCCTGTATTCCGGTTACCTGTCCGCTCCACCATCCAGAAGCTGCCAGATGAAGTAAGTTTTCCCTGTCATCTTGTAGGGTCGCTCAGGGACCGTCAGTTAGGTCAGTGGGTTCGCCCTTATCAGAGCGGTTTATCTGCTTTAGGCAGGGCCTTAGTCCGCAGGGACGTCGCAGGGTGAGTTTGCCACCACTTACCTAGTCTGACAGCTAGTGCCAAGCCTGGTTGTGGTTGCGTGGTGTTAGAAGACTAAAGGACCTGCGATGATGTCACCCTGGTCACATGACATTACTGCTGCATGCAGAGAAAGCGAGAGGAAGAGCTGATGGATTCAGCCTGAGGAGGCCACGCCCACTCCGACTCACTATAGAAATCCTTGGATATTAGGTAAAATTAGAAAGTTGAATATATACGGGAATTTGAGGGGAACAATTTTTTGCTGAAAGAAGAAGGGTGTCGATTAGTTACTTGAGGGCTAGTATGGGAACTTGCCACTAGCTGTATTTGAGAAAAATGCGGTGACGGGTTCCCTGTAAATTCTCTCTGGGGTAGTTTCACTGTATCAGGGTAATTAAGGTCCCTGAAAGAGAGTAAAAAAAGAAAACCAGCAGTTTCACTAGGATAACAGACTTTGGATTAGTCCAAAGCCAAACAGGCCACCCTAATGTTCATCTCGTTACTTATGCAATAATTACAATATAAATATATTATTAAAAAACTGGGTAAAATAAACCAAAAAAAAAAAAGTAAATTACTTTTACTTTATTCTTTTTTTTTCCAGAAAAAAGTCAATGAATTCCCAAGGACGCTTTAAGTTCAGTGTGAATATTTGATGAAGAAGCTATGCCAAATAACACAGCCGCTCTATATCGTGCCTCAACTATAAAGTGTGCAAAGTATTTTTTGTGTTTCTTCTTCTTTTCTTCCAGACGTTCAGCCGCTAAGGCCTCTACGGGGCAATCAGAAGGGGTATTCAATTACACATGCCGTTACATGTGATTGATTTTCGGTGTTGTGATTGCAAGAAAGCTCATGGCAAACATACAATCAATGAATCCTTCATTACCGGTGATGGTATGCAGTAAGCCCACTCTCTATCATAGACACACAATCCATACTATGGAGATGAATGAAGTGTGGGAGGAAAAAAAAATTGTGGAAAGAAACAGAGTATCCCAGCGTCTCATCAATGGAATTATTATCAGCCATACATGTGACTGCACGGTCCCCATCCCATGACAATCCCCTACTACTGTTAATATCAGAGAGACCTGAAACGCGCTGGATGCGAGTTAATCTCTTTGTACAAACAAATTCTGAGTTTAAGCGCTTGTAATAGCTCGCTATACTGTTTTGTCCTCAAGCCAAGCCAAGTTTCAAAGAGATCTTAATTTAATAGATAATTGACTCAATTAGCATTGTTTCTTAAAGGGGACAACACCCAAAAAAACTTATTTTGGTTCCATTTACTCTATAACATAATACAAATCAATTTTTCTTGAAATGTGAAAACAGTTTTAGGTATTGGCCCTGGATATCTGTGTAATCAAACATTTGTGTAACAAGGTGTTAGTAGCAGCAGGACTGTGAAGAATGGGATTTACAGTATATTCCATGATTGTAGCTGAACAGTGCACTAGAGGGACAACCTTACAATGCTGCTCTCTTAGCTCTGTGCAGTGAACTGCTCCACAGTAGGCTGATACTTTCCTGATTTGTGCAGTTTTGTCTGTTTTACTATGTAGACTAGGACAGGGTGAGCAGAGTCATTTCATTACATATGAAAGCTGTGAAGGCACTGAAGAAGACCAATGTAAGGTATGAATGTTTAAAGTCCCAAACAGAGGCAGATTACTACTATCGTGTGCCTTGGGCAATATGAATATTATAGTCTCTACAAGTCTGGAATCACTTCCTACATATGGTAGTAGAATCAGCTTCTTGGAGATTGGAGGATGCGTCCCTTCTGCTGGCTTTCAATCTGCACAAGAATGGGTCTTGTGTAGATGTATATTGATAGAGGGAACATATGAGGGTTTCATGGGTGGAGGTCCTTCTCAGCCAATCTGGTGGGTGGTTTTGGTGGCCATGGAACCCCTAGAAGGCTTGAGCGCTGAGCTAACACCCAAACCGCCTATATTATAATTCACTACTGGTCCTAACATATTCTGAAGCACTGTATAGAGATTGTCATCAGTCACATTAGTATATGTTCCCATTGGGGCTCACAATCTAAGTTCCAAATGAGCCTATCAAACTCAAACAAACATGAGGACAGCATACAAACTCCATGAGGATGCTACCATTGGACAGATTTGTAATCAGCCTCTTGAAAACAGGGGATCCATTCTGCTGGGTTTTAGTTCTGAAGGTTAAGGACCAATGGAGGGCTTTTAAAGGTCCTGTAAGGGTTCTTGTATACATCTATGTTGAGAGCCGAAACACACGTATGAGGATTTTAGGGTTGGAGGTCCTTCTAATATCTCTAAAAGGCAATATAAAACTCAGTGGGTGGCTGGCTGACCATGAGCTACGAGCTTTGGGCTCTGATTGCCACCCAATTTGCTGCAATCAAAAGCGTTAAAATATAATACACAACAATACAAAATTAGTATGTCTATCACAACTATTTTGTCTCAAGGGTTTTACTCTAGGTCAAGGGTTGCCTGTGTAGTACCCCCTACATATCTTGGAGGTCATAAAGGAATTCCATTATATATTAAATCTGCATATATTTTAATTATGAAATTTCTAAATCAGCATAAAATTTCCATGAACTATAGTTTATGTCTCTCGTGGTATTTCAGATATGCCTTTATGATGAAAATCTTCTTAAAGTATCATCCTCCATTCCCACATGATCAGCTAATGAATTCCAAAAGGACGTTTATAGAAATGTACTGTGAATGCTTATTCATTGTAATTAACATATACCATAAGTATCTTCATTTCATCACCTTCTAGAATCTTCCCAACATATGTACCACTAGATGCTTCCCCGTTATGGCAATGGCGAAAAACATATCAGTTTTGGTCACCAATCAGATCCTCATAAAAAAATAATAAATACCAAAGGTGACATCAAAAGGACACCAAAACTTTTGAAAGGGGAGGTTGAAAAAGAAGCTCCCCAATGCCTTAAGAACGTATGAACAGGGATGTCCTGTTTGTGCAGCCCGATTTTCCAAGCTATGTCTGCTCATTTAGGAAGCCAGTTCTCTACCTAACTTCCAGTTAATAGTAGGCACACCTCACCCCATCGCTGTCTCTTTCTCACTCCTCACCTTGGGTTTCATTTGTATTACTGACTCTAGCCCTTCCTTGTCCTAGTAGGCACCTGACTGGAAGAGGATGGGTTAGCGATGGCACAGAAAGCCAAGTGCTGTTGAAATCAGGCACCAAGAAAGGCACAGCCATCTTAAATATTCCATCCTCTTTTCTCGGTTTGACATGACATGACTGCAAGGAGGATGGTAATTACAATATAACCTGCCCCCGCCCCAAATTAATTTATAATGGAACACCAGCTCACCTACCCATGTCATGCCATGTGCATCGGATCAGGCGCGGGCCACCTTTCTGCCAAGGTATATAGAATTCATTAAGGAAGGTCACGGTCCAGCCAGGTTCCCAACATCAAACATCTTGGGTAAAATCACCGACAACATCAAACATAAAACATCAATGCGTTTCAAGCATAATCATATGTATGTCGTGATTAAGGGCTGCGCTCCCCTTGAAACACATTGACGTTTTATACTTCTATGGATTGTTGTTGAAGATTTTACCCAATAAAGATGTTTGATGTCGGGAACCTGGCTGGACCGTGACCTTTCTTCAAGAAATTATTAGGATTATCTGACACTGGGAGGAGTGAAGACTCACTCGTGGTCCAGTGGTCACAAAACCAGTGGTGGTGCTGTCATAAAAAGTGGCCCTGTTATGCTACTTCCTGTGGGACTGTCCAGCTACTTCCTGTGGGACTGACACTAAACCAGCAGTGCCACATCCAGTAATCTAGACAGCTAGCCCTCCATTTCCAGGAATTTGTCATGCATTCTAGGAGAGCAGACATGACTGATATAGCTATGAAAACTACTTGGCCCCATTCCAATGGATTTATAATAATAATTACAATTATTTTCAAGGTTTCATAAACTTGGAAAGTCAACCATTAAAAGTTTCATTTTTTCCCCCTACTAAACCTTATGTCATTAAAACTCATATCTCAAAATCTTAAAAGCCTCGCAATCAGGTTACAGTTCCATCAGGGGGCATTATAGTCTCCATCTTCTACAGAGTGTGAAAGCTTTATATTATATTATCTCAGATGAACAGGAAAGAATAGCAGAACACGGTGAAAGCATTGTTTCCAGGCGAAATGCTGTCATCAGAGATTTCATCTCTTTATCACTGTTGACGCCGGATGAGTTTGATAAATTTCACCACCAGATCAAAACAATATAAATCTGTGTGAGTAAAAAGTAGAGTGGATAGAAAGTTTCATGGTTGCTCATAACAACCAATCAGATCCCAGTTCTCAATTTGCAATGTGCAAATTGTAGAATCATAGTATTTAAAGCAAACCTGTCATCAGGAATGTGATTTAAGCTGCTGACAGGTTCCAATAGCCTTTGCTATGCTGATTTTAAAAATGCCTTTGTTAGCATTATGGATAATTTCAGTAGTTTATATAAGTTTAATTCACATTATCTGACTCCCTGCAAGCAGACCGTAGTGACTCCCTGAGGAACTCAGCAGCTGCACCCTAAGTCAGTCTCCTTTACTCCACACTCATGCAGCTCTGTCCCCCATCTCCACTTCATGCTATGTTCATTGAGCAGGCAGGGGAGGGAGGGGGATGGTGTGGAGGAAAGGAAGAATGTATGAGAAGACTGAGACACAGGCTACAGCTTCTCCTCCCAGGGACTCACCACCTGCTGCTGGCAGGGAGCCAGGTAATGTGAATTAAACTTATATAAATTACTGAAATGTTTCAAAATATTGACAAAGGCATTTTTAAATTCAGCAAAGCAAAGGCTATTACTAGCTAAAATTGACATTCCTAGTGACAGGTTCGCTTTAAGACGCGGCTATGGGCAACTGCTCAACTCTTAATTGAATACATTTTTCTACGTGAGAAAGTAATCTGTCAGAAGATCAGACCTGATCATACCTGTCTTCCCCCCAAAAATCGATTTAATTTCAAATGATTCAAACTGAGCGCGGGATTAAACTATACAATGGGGCACATTTACTAAGGGTCGGCACGGCGCATTTTCGTCGGGTTTCCAGACTATTTCTGATTTGCGCCGCATTTGGGGTTTTTGGTGCACGCGATCGGATTTTGGCGCAATCACGCCGACTTGCATGCGACACAAATCGGGGGGCGTGGGCGACTGCTAGTTCACTTGCCTGAGGTTTGAACTGACATATAAAATTAAAGAGAGTGACACGATAAGAAAAGATGAAATGCGCTACAAAAACTTTTTTTAGGGTGTGTTTTTGGGTCCTTGGAGAGTTTTTTTGGTGCTTCATAGAAAAAAAACCTAAAAAAAAGGACAAAACTGTTTAAAAACTTTACCCCCTAAATTATTGCGATTAATAGAGCTGCTTTCCTGTATTAATGATATTCGTCACAGACCGTTATACACAATGATGCCCATTTATTTATCAGATTAAATTCCGAAATGATGGCTGTCCGTTGCACATCATTATTTTTAAAGATCTGGATGAAGGATGCGCATTTGTAAATCTTTTCTTTTTCCTCATCATGTAATAGACGGCGGCTTGGCACCATGAAAGCGGTAGCGGCAAATAGATCATTAATTAATAGGGTTTGTGGCTTGTGGACATTATGAATACGACCACTCATCAAAACAGCTGCTTCTTTACATTTTTAATGGTGTTGTCCTGAATTAGAAAAAAAAGATCAGCTTTTTTGTGTCCTCTTTGTCAATGGGCTGTGTCTAGTAATGCAGCTCAGTCCTTTGTCCTAATGCACTAATTGCGTTAGTTGGCTGTCGGCCAAGTTGGAATTCGAGTAACAACTACCGTTTCTACTTTCATCACCCTACACACATTGCCATGTATTTCTATGGGCTCGTACACACAACATCCATGGTTTCCATGGCCCCATGTATGATTCGACTCCCTGAGACGCAAAATATAGTGCAAGTTCTTTTCTTGGGAAAGCTTTTCTACAGTCATTAGTTTGTGAGAGGACCTCACATGAACCACAAACAGTCCATGGTGGATATTTATCAGGGCTTCTGTGCCACGTTCAAGGCCCTAAATTTTTGAAAATCCTAGTTTATAGCTAGCACTTAGGATTATTGTCGACTATCCGCCACCTTTACGCTAGGGGGGCATGGAAGGGCATTTAGGGGGGTGGGCTGGCCAGGGGGTGTTGACGGCTAGGAATGGGCTGGTGCAGAGTGTTCCTGACCCCCCGTCTACAAACTCAATGCAGCCAAATGAAAATTTGCTGGCTGCGTAGATAAACACTGAGCAAGACCCTGTTGGATACATCAAGAGGCCAGAGCCTCTTGATGTATCTGACTGCGTCAAAGCAGCAGCGGGTCTCCTATACACCGATGCAGAAGCACCTGCGAATAAAAAATAACCCCACCTAGGGCTCTAAAATTGCACACATTTGCGTGCTGGTGTTTTGACAACTAAGATCATGAGAATCAGGACCTGTGGTGTAAATTGAAGCTTCTTGGCCCCAATACAAAATGTGTAGTGGCCTACCAACTATAATGTATCATTCATAGTACTGTTCTCCTTATATGGAGAAATGAAATCTCATACCCCCAAGGCTCCTAGACATGGTTACATCTGCACCAGTTATGCTCAATTCACTACAATATGTAAATTTCGAGACATCAAGTGAATGGAGTAGTGGTTGAACATGTTCAACAGAGCTCTGTTCATATAGGGAACTGTGGGGCACTTTCGTGACGATGTTCTCGTGACTATTACGGGGTTCTAGTGGTCAGATCTGAACATTTAAACACGTAGCCCTCCTTATATGGATAGGGTGTGTCACAGCATCTTTAAGGTGGAGGAAGCGACAGGGTACATGCTCAATATGTCCTCCCTATTGTCTGGCTTTGCAGCAGTAGGGATATCAAAGAAAAAGAACGGTTTCCTCCTTCCCTTGGGACCTGCCCCATGCCTGATGGTTGGAAAAGGCAACATGACCCTTAGTTCTTCATCATTACCCTGACCCCAGGATCACGTCTTAGTGGCTGCGTGGTAAACTCCTTGGGGAGGAGATGTTTAATATTCCCATTTTTTCATTTGTATTGTCAAATAATTGTCAGAATTTAATCCAAATAGTAGATTTAAATCACCCAGATTGAGTCAGGCAGTAAACCCTATAGCGGTGGTGTGACTTATGAGATTTCACACTGCTGTTTATAGAACTTGCTATTCACCAAGCAAATAATAGGGTTAGCAGCAAGGTTACCCAAATATGCATGCTAAAGAGGAGGAAGACAAATAAATAGGTAATTTCAATATGGGCTCATCTGCATCTTATTATTGATAAGACGTCTTCATCCCAGCATGGCATTTCAGGGTATTACCGGATTCTGGCTGCTCTCGGAGACATGTAAATATAAGTAAGCCACTATCTAAATATGATATAGCTGTCACTTAAAATTTTCCTAGTGCCACTGCAGTAATTCCAGTAGAATTTTCTTCTCCATTTTAATTGTGTTCTATAATATCCTATGAGATTATATTATATGTAAAATGTATTCTCAAATCTCAATACTTGAGGTTCTATACTACACGTGCACACAACACTGGTGGTGGGTTCCCTCGAAATTAATAGTATTTTATTCTTTTTTTTGGTGGATTTGTTCGAGTTTTGTGTGTATGGTTCTCTGGTTGTTTAAACCTGAAAACCTTGCAGTTCCCATCCAATCTCCAGGACCTGTGTCTGTATAAAGCAGCTTCTCCTTCAGGAAGTTGCCTGAACAAACGTTCCCATCTGCTTGTTCTTCTGAGATGGATTTTTTTGCTACAGACTATCTGTCTTGAATCTCTGATGTCTGCCCTAATCCAAGTCTGGGCAGCTGCCATTACTTGTACCTGGATCCGACCCTAGTGTCACCAATTAATTTAAAGGAAACCTACCATGGGGAATCTACCATCAGAATTAGACCTGATGGTAGATTCCTCCTGCTGCCTGTGCCGTAATCTGTAATTTAATAATCTTGGAACCTAATCTAACTTGTTAAAAACTTTATTTTAGTAATATGTAAAGTAACTGCAGAGGCTACTGGGGCGTGTACTAGCCAGGCCAGGCACTGGGAGATAAGGCTAGTACACGCCCCAGTAGCCTCTGCAAGTTAATTTACATATTACTAAAAATAGTTTTTAACAAGTTAGGTTAGGTTTCAGGATAATTACATTACAGATTAGGGCAGAGGCAGGCAGGAGGAATCTACCATCAGAAGTAGAAGTTCCTCATGGTAGGTTTCCTTTAAGTGTCTGGAGACCTTTCTGCCATCCGAGCCTGGATTTTGATCCCTAACATGTGCTTGTCTGACCACTTAGAAAGTTCCTTTTGGTGCCACATTCTCTATCCAAACATCACTAACGAATCTTCCTCCTCATGGCAACATGATGGCTTCACAGCAGCAGTCCAGATGCTCATGTAGAGGTTTTAGGGTCAAAACCAGAGAAGTCATGCAACACACTTGGCAGTAGCCTAACGTCAAATCTAATTTGTTCATTCTGTCCAGGTGTTTTTTGAATGAATACTTACTACAGGTACCTACTAGAGTTCCTTTATCTTTCCGCAAACCCAAAATAATATACACATCTGAATAGTTTACTAATGCTCTCTTTACTCTCGCCTTATGCTCGCCTTTACTCCAGCGCTGTCATGAATCGAGGAACAAGATTATCATGACATTGGGCCTAGCCAAAAGAGAAGTATAAGTGAAGAAATCCCGGCACTCGCAACCTCTGATGTTCCTGCATTGATGTGTGTAATTCCTCTGCATTAAAATTTAAACATCAGAGGTTGCGAGTGCCGGGATTTCTTCACTTATATTTACTTGGCTTGGTCCGTGCCCGGAGCACCGCATATCCCCGGAAGTGCCGTCCATCTGTTAACTTTGATTAGCCAAAAGAGAAGGGCTTTAGTTGTTGCATTGTGTCCCAATGTTAATAGTCTGCTACAAGGATTAAAGGACATCTACCATAAGTGTCCAGTACTTATGTGCCCGTTTCTTTAAGTGCTAGGTGGAACTGTTAGTGCATAAAGAGATGGCAAACTTACAAATAAAAAAAGTTTTAAAAAAATATGTAAATTGGCCGGAGGCACTCAGACTGACCCCACCAGAGTGGCTCACGACATTGCCAGTTTTAAAGTTTTTCATGCACCACACTGCCCACCCGAGCAGCTAGGAGAGAACTCCCGCCCTGCTCTCCAAGCCCCGGCTCTCTGACGTTACAGGCCAGCTTCTCCGGCGAGAGGAGGAGGTACTATTACAGTGAGGGTTTGAATAAATTAAAAGACGGCTAATTTACATATTTTTTAAAACTATTGTTCTATGTAAGAGTGTCGTTTCTTTATTTACTAAGAACAGTTCCATAAAGAAATGCACACGTAAGTGTTACATATCTACACAAGTGTTACACATCTACCATTAGTGAAACTGATGGCAGATGTCCTTTAACCAGTTAAGGACCGGGCCCTTTCCTGTTTTTTCATTTCCATTTTTCACTCCCCACCTTCAAAAATCTATAACTTTTTTATTTTTACACGTAAGGAGAGCTGTGTGACAAATTGCACTTCATAGTGATGATATTGAAAATTCCATTCCATGTACTGGGAAGCAGGAAAAAAATTCTGAATGCAGTGAAAATGGTGAAAAAACGCATTTGCGCCATATTCTTGTGGGCTTGGATATTACGTCTTTCACTGAGCACCCCAAATGACATGTCTACTTTATTCTTTGGGTCGGTACGATCACGGGGATACCAAATTTCTATAGGTTTTATAGTGTTTTCGTACATTTACAAAAATTAAAATCTCCTGTAAAAAATTTTTTGGGGGATTTTGCCAACTTCTGGCGCCAATAACTTTTTTATACTTTGGTGTACGGAGCTGTGGGTGGTGTAATTTTTTGCGACATTTGATAATATTTTCAATTATATCATTTTTAGGACTGTACAACCTTTTGATCACTTTTTATAGATTTTTAAAAATATTTTTCAAAATGGCAAAAAAGTGCCATTTTCGACTTTGGGCGCTATTTTCCGTTATGGGGTTAAACGCATTGAAAAACGTTAATATATTTTGATAGATCGGGCATTTTCGGACGCATGGATACCTAATGTGTTTATGATTTTTACTGTTTATTTATATTTATGTCAGTTCTAGGGAAAGGGGGTGATTAGAATTTTTAGGTTTTTTTATTATTATTTTTTTTTAACCTTTTTTTAATTTTTCTTTTTATTATTTTTCAGACTCCCTAGGGTACTTTAACCCTAGGTTGTCTGATCGATCCTATCATATACTGCCATACTACAGTATGGCAGTATATGGGGATCTTCCTCCTCATTCATTACAATGTGCTATCAGCACATTGTAATGAAGGGGTTAAAACAAAATAGCTTCGGGTCTTCGGAAGACCCGAGGCTACCATGGAGATGGATTGCCGCTCCCTGGTAACGGGCAATCCTAGGCAAAATGACGGCGCCCATGCACCGCTATCTTTTTGAGGCTGCTGGCAGCTTTGCCCACAGCGATCGCTGTAATAACGCTAGCACCGATCGCGGGTGTTACCAGTAAGGCCCGTTCCACAAGCCCGTTCCGAATGCTGCACCGCGGGAGTGAACTCAGCATGTCAGTTCACTCCCGGTGTGCAGCATTCGGGCCGTGTGTTCCCGGCAGCTTGCGTTGCGAGTGTGATGTCATTTGATCTGTCATTTCCGCCAAAGCTTAGACTAAAAATTTTGTTTATAGATGATAAGTTCTTGAAGTTTGATGCTTGCAGAGTCATGCACAATTCCCAAATAATAACAGTAATTTTAACAGTTTTCATTAAGTGCCTTTACTCATGTAGACATTTTCTTTAAAGTTTGTTATTACCTAATACTTCAACTCCCTCGTTGAGAATTAAAGTTTCTTTAGAAACTTTAGAAATAGAAAAACCTGTTTATGTGTATTAAATAAAGCTCTCCAGTTCCAATATAGAAAAATAGTTATAAACTGACAAAATCCCCATTATCCCATAAAGATATTTTGCTTTAAATTGTATTCGGTGTACCTCTTTTCTGATATCCAAAAAGCTTCCTAGCTAAAGAGAAAACTATAAATGAATCAGAGAAAACTATAAACTGTGATGTCCATGTCTGCGTCTTCCCTGATTCACTCTGATAGGTTGAGGAAATGCTGACTGTTCCTGTGGTTTAATCTCGGCCGGCAGTGTGAAATATGTTCAATTGGTTGGCCATGAATTGTATTCACCACACCCGTCTCTCTGCAGCCAGGCTTTGAAGCAGCAAGAGTTAACACCATGTGACTGAGTGCCTGCTCCTACCACCTGGGGCAGAGTTCCTCGTGATTATATATATCCCACGCTCAGCTCATTCCTTGCTTATCAAATTCTTTTGCTAGCTCATTTTCTGCTCGGTTGTTATTCCCTACTTCTGTACTCTTGGTATTTGATGCTTGGCTTTGTTTAGTGACTACTCTTCTGTATCTGCGATCCGGTTCCTTCTATGCCCTCTCAGCTGTGACCCAGACTGTTTACTACCCCTTGTATTTTTTAGTTTATTTGTCTTGTTGCCTGTCTGCACAGTAGCCTAGGGAGCAATTGTTTTTTGTGGTTGCCCTGCATCAATAGTATATGCAAGCAGGCAGGGCTGTTGGGGAATCAGAGTTTAGGGCTCACTGTGCAGTCTCTATTACATATAAATACAATTTTAAATTGTCCATATTTATGATCAGGACAAAAACTTCCTAAAATCGAGAAAAAAAAAAACTACCTATCCTTACCTATGCCTTCCAACTTCCAACTCACCATTGTTAAAAAATACCCAAAAGTGTGCGACCCGCAACCTAATATCCCACACCATTTGATATTCTGAAGGTCAAAAGAACACTATGATAACATCCTAAAGTTGTTGTCGTACCTAAATATCAGTTAGTTCTCCATTCTGGGGATGCTTTCAGCAATCTGCTTGTTTCCTAGCAAATTTAATTGATTAAACATACATCCACTTTTAAGGGAAATAGCCTGCAGACTTCTGTCTGTTCACAAATAATATCCATAGGGTATAAGTAAACAACATGGAAATTAATGAGATTGTATATCACAATATATATGATGCTCTAATGGTAGATTAAAGAGTTTTTTCAAAGAAACCAGGACACTCCGGACCATTGCTTGGCCTGGTATTCAATCTTGATGTGTCGAATTATGAATGATGATCCAGTTGGGTAAATTATTTCAGAAAGTCATCAAGATTTATCCTTATAGGACCCATTATCCTTAAAATCTTCATCCATAATAATCCAAAGTGGTTGAACACTATAGGGTTGGTTTTCACCAGAGTTCCTGCCCAAGGCATTAGGGACTTGGCTGCTAGGGCACAGGTTGCATCTGCCGACTATGATGTCAGATACCAGATGCCAAGTTGTGGAGGATGAACTAGAGGCTGGATTGGCTCGGCATCCCAAGTCAATGACTAAGAAGACCCATCTAAATGCATGCATTGTTCACCATCTTCCCCAGAGCACCCAATAGAGGAATGATGTTTTGTAGAACTTACTGAGGGGTTCACAAAAAGCTGCCCTACCTTCTGCATGTCTTCCCTTCACTCATGGTAGTATCGGTTCTTGCCATTATTTTCAGAGAAAATTTTTCAAAAAATTAAAAGAACTAAAAATGCTACATTCATTTTATTCCATTAGTACAATAATATATTAGTTTTATATATGACTACCAAAGAGAAGAATGGTGGGATATGTAGAAAAAAGAAAAGTGGATTACAGATCCAGGCAATAACAAATGATCAGAGATAAGGACCCTTGACCATACATTAAAAAAAAAGTAATTTCCCCATTGTCCATGACCTATACAGGTCTTCGGTACAATCTTCACTGAACCATACAATACCCAACCCACCGAAAGTCAATTTATAAAAAAGATAAAAAGATAATATTTTATGTTTATAGGACACTGTCATGTTTACAATCTTGGCCACCTCTGACCTGTTGAGCTTCCAATCTCATCCTTTAATATGTGAGGTCTACACAGATAATAAGAGAACCTTGTATCCGAGAGGATGTAGTCTATTGTGTACGAAAACCTTCAAGTGATCTACAGTATGACTCCTCACAAGGCGCAAACATTATATTATTTAGGAGAAATAAAAGGAAGGAATTCATCTCAGATTGACGTCAACTGAACTTGCCTATTGACCGATGAATATCCTTCATATAAATGCAATTACTATTCATCGCATATTCTCAGAATGGACCATAAATAGTTGATCAGTGGGGCCATCTTTCCTCTGCACCAATCAGAAGTTCAGTGCACCATATACAGAGGGCACAAAGGCTTAAAATGATAGGTCGACCAGTTCTCGGTCAATTTTTTTAGGACAACCAAAATGACGCATGATAAACCAGGGGCACTTACACATAGATCCAGGCACCGTGACTGTGATAATCTTCTTATATTTGTTATCCATTGCCTCTTTCTTTCTGAAATAAACATACAAAAACCCTCTGTTCTCTGGCTTCACAAACTAGTGTTACACTGCACACAAACAGGCACAGTCTCACCCCCCAACGCTGCACTTTCTTTAGCAGTGAGCAAACAGTGGGAGGGGGAAGTGCTCCTTCAGAATGTAACAGCCTGTCAATCTGCAGCACAGAGGGGCTCTGATGACATGGCCATAGCCTTTCAGGCTCATTAGCATAAAATATCTTAAATATACAGATATTACCACAGTCACAGTGTCTGGATTTATGAGTAGTGTCCCTGGATTATCCCGCTTGATTTTGAGAACTCTGGAGGATCTAGAACTCAGGTATTGATTGGTTGCTCAAGCAATTGAATGGCTAGCATGTAATACTATGATTTCCCTGCGGAGGCACTGTGTATGCATGGTCATACATTCTTTCTTCTGTTGATCCATAGGTTCTAAGAAGTTATATCCCTGGAATACCTTGAGTATTACTGAATGACCTTTGAGAAATCACAATCTAAATTGACAGATCTCATTAACTGTGATGGATCCAAAGACATGCTGATAGGTCCAAGGCAGAAAAGAAGAAAATGAATATTCTGCTTATCATGGGAGCAGCATAGACCTGAAGAAGACCATGACAAGTTTTTGAAAATGAACAAATTCTGAAAAAATTTCCGTTTTGGACAATTCATTGAGTGACAGAAAGAGGCTCATTTACTAAAGGGCCGAATGCTGCACTTTCGTCGGGTTTCCTGAATATTTCCTTTTTGCGCCGAATTGCCCATGGATTTTGGCGCACACGATCGGACGAATTCGGACAAACTACGGAATCTTAAAAAGGATTTGTGTCGCAAGATCAAGCACTCACATGCACCAGGAAGAAGCAGGTGAACTCCGGCGGACCTCAGCGCAGCAGCGACACATGCGGGAACTCGGACGCACGATCTTAGTGAATCGTGCCAGACGCGAATCCTCGTCGGACAACGCATCGCAGAATTGCGATGGCACCGGGTAAGTAAATCTGCCCCAAAGTGTTCAGTTCCCATACAGCGCCACCAAAGGTGAAATGAAGAATAACACAATGCCCAATTAAATGCATGTGTGTGCCATGACATGCTGGATCCTGGATTGAATTCACTTTTAAAACAGCTTTGGTTAATAGAACAGAGAATGTTCTTTGTTAAAGCAAACTTTTTTATAAGTTATTTAAAAATATATCTTTTAAAAGCATGAAACTATTTCAAGATGAAAAAATTAACTAATGCATTTGTGTTTGCAAATTTTACTACTTTATGATGTAGATTGTATAAATATAAGAAGTAAATGTGTGTGATCCCACTAAATTGTATGATCAATTGGGCAAAGTTATGATTTTGATGAACTGATTTTTTGATTTTTTTTAAGTGCAAATCCAAACTTTTTCATCATATTCACCTCGTCTGCTAATTGTAAAGTTTTATAAACTCAAAGCAGCTTCTTACTCTTTGATGTTTTGCTTAATGATGACAACATAATGGAGTGATAATCTCTAATGATCTGTCATCCAAATAAAAAGTGATTCACAGACCACAAGATAACAGTTCAGCATTTGGCAGTCACGGTGCTTTGGAAGAGGGGGAATAGAGGGGGAAATTTTTGGAATCTCAAAATTAATTGGTAACAAATGATACATACACATTTCCCTTTGTATGGAGACAGTCTAAAACCAACAGAAACACATACTACAGCTAGGACTCACTTTTATAGCACAACTAATTCAAAATGTAAAGATTCCAGGGTACACAACACTGACAATAACTGCAGAAAAAAATTACATTATGAAATTTATAGACTTTTCTACAACTCATTTGGAGAGCAAAGCATCATAGAACATTGCTTTGTCTCGATCTCTTATTTTTGTTCATCTAAGGGGTTGTCAACGCTCATTTTAGATGATAGGTGATCAGACTCAGTTCTAAGATGTCAGAAAACCTTGAGCATTACTAAATGACGTTCAAGAAATCAAAAATTTTGCAATTTTTTCAACTTATTTGGAGAGCAAACCCTCAGAGAACATGACCAATTGTTGGTTCTCTAACATGAGGGGTTGTCAACACTCATTTCAGATTTTTATGTGATCAGACATGGAAGAATTCAGCTTACATGAGCATTTATGGCCCCCTTTGGATAACAGGGGTAAGGGGTAGAGATCGATGAAGGTCACATACAGACAGTCCAGACTTAAGTACACCCAATGTACAGACGACTCCTATTTACAGACACACCTGTGGATACTGATATTTTAGTGAACTTTAGCCGTATGCTTCAATGATCAACTGTAAGAATTATCTTAGGAATCTGAAATGAACCTTTATAGTTAAGCTAACAATTTGAAAATTCAATTTTCACAAGGACATTTTTTCCCTGATATTACAAAATATACCTGTTTCAACTTACATACAAATTCAACTTAAGAACAAATTTACAGAACGTATCTTCTAAGTAACCTGGGGACTGTCTGTATTAGAAATTTCTTGTTACTGTGTTGGGATCTAAGATCCACATTTTAGGCATGGGAGGTTCTGCTCAAACACAGTTATAAGGCCTCGTAGTCCATATAAGTTGGGAAATCAGGCAGGGATGGCAAAAAAAGAAAGTTTCTCTTGCTCTGGAGTTGTTCCAGTACTTGTGGTCTTCATCACCAGGGCACAGGCCTGAAGTTACAAGGGTCATGGGTCCTGTTTTGGCCAGTGGCTTCCTCAGGCTACTTTTGACATAGTGGAAGTCATGTCCAGTGATCGGAGGAGGCCACCCTTTGACCAAAATGGGCCCTGTAACCAACATTATCTCTGGCAAGCACATTGCAGGTGCTTAAAAACAAAAATACTTGAATGAGCAAGGGCAGGGCGTGTAGGGCTTCTGCCCCATAACTCCTGGAAAACCTCTTTACCCTATGCAAAGTAAGCCAGTTGAAAAAATGTATTTCACTTTTTATTAATGAACCACAAAAAAATTACAAAATAACATTATGTTCATCCAACAATTCCCAAATAATTTCTAGAGCTGATCATGTTTAATCCTTCCATACAAAGCCATAAAAATGTTTGAGTTACAAACTGACTTTTATGTTTCTTAGGACGTCGACAAATTTTGTGGGCAAAAAATCTGCGTTTACACTTTTACATCATGGCCTGACAGCAAGGGGTTGTAGCCTTTGCCAGGGAATGCATTAGTAGATTACTATGTACTTTACAGACAGAGAATTGTATTTGTTTACCTTGAGAACACAAAGGGTCCTAGAGGAACTCAGCTACAAGGCGTCCATTTCCAGGGGCCCCGTGCCTGCTAAGAAAAAAAACACATTATAATGTATTCCAGCATTGAACCAAGGCAAAGTGAGTACATATGGTTTTATGTATTAACTAATTAAATCTATTTTTGGTTTTAGGCTCTGTTCACATTTACATTGTAGGATCTGTTCAAAAATTCAGTCAAGATGTTGTGTTATTTTCTTCTGGTAGAATGACGATGGAAATGGAGGGACCCAATTATAAGGCAATAGGACTCTGAATATGTAACGATCCATCAGGTTGAAGTCCATTTTTCTATTCATACGTCGGAACAGAATAATGTAATTTCCAAAGCAAGTATAAACTTGGCCATATGCAATTGTACATTATTTATGCATGCATTTTATACAGATTTTACTATAAGAGTGGATAGTCGCTACAACAGATCATGAACGCAAAATACCAAGGGGTCTCTTACTAGTTTTGGAGAATTATTTACCTCCCATAATTGTATACATGTAACACAGACCATTGATGATGTTCATCCAAAGATTTTTAAAAACTCAAATCTACATAGTGTTCGCTATAGGTACAGAGGTATCAAAAACAACTAGGTTCTGGTAACAGAAGGGGCCCAAAGGTGTGTTATGGTAGACCCTGTCGCCGATTTCCTATTAGAGCCTAGTTCAAAGTAAAAAAAAATTCCAAATGTTCCATCTCTCGAAGCAGAGAAATGAAACTGTATTTGACTGATGAAAGTGTTGGTGAAGTAGGACACACACTTTTAATTATTATTGGAACTACGACAGGCTGTAGGCCCCAAAAAGAAGAATGGAGCTTCACCTTGCAGTCTTTTCGTATAATAAAATAGGACCCCCTTTTCAGGTTTGACAGGGGTCTTAATGGTTGCACCCTCACTAATCGGAAGGTTATTATTAGAGGTAAGGAGACGCAATGGACGGGTTAAAAATTCGACTTCAGCCAAACAGCCCATCTAGCGGCCAAACAGCCTATCTGGCAAATTGACACCCATAGCAACTAGCCATGGCTTTGGCCATGGCTAGTTGCGTAAATTTGCCAGATTGGCTGTTTGGCCCCCATTCCGGCTATATGTTCTGGTCATGCAGCCAAACCTGAATGCCCAATATGAGCATCGGGTCCGTTCATCTCTAGATATTATATAACCTGGGAATTAAGATACATTTTTAACTTGGTTAATCCAACCCCAGCATTCAGTAACTGAACTCTATCCCTTCTTCAATGTTTAGATGGAGTTCCTTGTACTCAAAAATGATGGGATCACCCTTTGCACAGATCAAAAGTAAGGTCATGTTATTATCAACTCACACAGGACAGGTCGAAAATGTTTTTTAGAAAAAGTTTATAAATAATACTGTACATCCTTCAGGCAGTGACCAGCTCTTAAGTCAACTCCAAAAGACTTCTACTTCCTCTTTGGAGCTCCTCAAAATCTAAATACCCTATTTCTCAGGTCAGTTTGTCCAATGCTGACCATCTGATTCGGCATAGTTGGTCCATGATAACCCAAAACATACACCATGTTGTGTGGAAAGGAAGCGTGTTTAGGAGTCCTTAATGATTCAACTCAATTTTAAAAATTTCCTGACCTAAACCCAATAGAGATTATTTGAGTTGACAGTACCACATTAAGTTGGGCACTGTATAGTTCCCATTTCATTCCCATGCCCTTTCTACAGTATCTAATATAGTAAAGACAATCTCTAAGAAAACTGTATTTTTAGACTCTATTATTAATACTAGTTGTAGTTTTTGCTTGTCTTGTTGATTCTTCTCAGTTACTCCTTTGTCCCCGGTTCGTCACCTCACTCTGGAGGAGGTCCACAGCTCCAGTAATTACCTTTCTTGTATACAACTGTGCACTTCTTAAAGAGACATCTAATACGCCTTTTGTTAATTAAAGAAACACTTATGCCCCATGTTGCGCCATGATTAGGTATGTGATTACGTGGCAAATCCCTTCACTTCCCATCTGTCGCTTTTGAACTGCTCCACATGAGCTCTGATATCACGTCAAGTAAATGACTACAAATCTGTGTTCTGTGGGGGCTAGAAGCCATGCAGGTTACATCTTGGTTTAGAATTTTTTACCACTTTTTTTCACCTGGCCTTTGACATAATAAGCAAAACTAGATGAAAAAATGTAATGCTCAATATTCCAATATATCCCGTTAAATTAGTAGTCCAAAGGGAAACAACTTTTCAGAACATGCTCACAATAGAATAAAATCTTAAAAATTATACCATTGTGAAGCTTACCTGGTTCCAGCAGTTCTCTACTTCCTGTTACCATCCTGACACACAGGAAGTAGCAGAAAAGTCCTCCCGGCCAATCAGTTTTTGAAGCAGTTTCCTTCTGCCACCAGTGATTGGCTGAAAGAATATTTCCAGTGTTCTGCAACAGTCACTGAAAGTAGAAATCACCATGGAACCAATAAGCGCCCATGGGGTAGTGATTAAATATTTATTGCACATGCTATGAATGTCTTCGGCATCATTGTATGATCCGGATTAGATTTTGTATGGTTACTCCAATGGGAAAAAATGTTAATGCCAATTAGGCAAGTTTTGGTGGAACAACAGACATTTCTGAAAAGTCTGCACTATTGGGATTACTCCTAGATAAGAGTTAATTTCCACACAGCTTTTCAAGGGATAACTTATGGCCCGATAAGACTCTCTCCTACAACTGAGAAACGCAAACCAGCCAACTCCCTCACGACCCTCGGTTAAATAAAAGACATGATGAGATAAATATGTTGGGTTAACCTACAGAAAAGGCTAATGTGAATGTTCCTGAGTAGTTGCCTTCAGCTGTGTAGATAATAGTCAGCCTTCTTATTAATAATGCAGAGGAAATAAAACCTTGTAGGACAAAAATGACACCTTGATTCCCATGAGAAAGCATTCTATATGATGACTTCTATAAATGACTTAACAATAAGAAGATATATCCCCATTCCCTATCCATTGGATTCATTAGTATAATGACTACTGTATTTTATCTAGATTATTAAATTACTCTTCCATGAGTGAGAAGATGGGATGAAGGTGATTTTATAATAATAGATTAGTAACATTCAACCTAAGCTAACAATTATCCTATACGACTACTCATCCCTACTCTCATAGCAGTGTCAGGTTGGGGCTAAATTTGATAAACCATTCCCACCATTCCACATCCCATAAGAGTCAGACTCTACTAGCCTCCAAATTAGGTTGTCTTCTGCTGTATTTCTGGGATCCATTATCGGGTAACAGCCTGGGTTGACCAAAAGATCCTCTGACACCCTAGTGGGTCATTCCTAAACTGCCTTCTAGTAAGAGTTCAACCAGTTCCTTCTTTCATGGAGACCCAAGTGAAGGACCAAGAAACATGAGGTTTCCACAGATTCATTTAGGCAGATTTACTTACCCGGTCCATTCGCGATCCAGCGGCGGGTTCTCCGACGCTGATTCGGGTCTTCCGGCGATTCACTAAGGTAGTGCGCCCGATGTCCACCAGGTGTCGCTGCTGCACTGAAGTCCGTCGGAGTTCACTGGAGTTCACCAAGCTATGCTGGGTGCAGGTAAGTGCGTGTCAAGCGACAATCTGAAAGTGTGCGCCAAGAACCCGGGCAATTCGGCAAAAAACGGTAATTTTCGGGCAACCCGACGAAAAAACGCGATTCGGGCTCTTAGTAAATGACCCCTATTATATGCCTTGATAAATCATCATCATAAAACTGAGGGTTAATTTAACAATTATCATAATACTCATTTAGACCAGTCATGAGAAAGAGAGCAAGAGAGAGAAAGACAAGGCCCACACTTGTATGATGAAACCTCTCTGAGAAGATGCAACTTGGGGCGGTCATCTCGAAGAACATGGCCAGCAATGTCTGGTAGAACTTAATATGTGACACATGCAATCTGATCTAGATAATGTGGGTGCTCATCTCACGAGAACATAGCTTTCATAGTTATTCACTGTCCATGTGTTCTTAGAAACTTATTCAATGCCCAAATATGATTTTTCAAAATCTTTTCAAAGATTCATATAGTAGGCAATGCAATTATCCAGGAATTTTGAGACTATTTGCCTACTCCCCAGTCTTTTATAACAATACAGGCAGTCCTCGGGTTGCGCACAAGATAGGTTCTGTAGGTTTGTTCTTAAGTTGAATTTGTATGTAAGTCGGAACTGTATATTTTATAATTGTAACCCCAGCCAAAATTTTTTTGGTCTCTGTGACAATTGGATTTTAAAAATGTTGGATTGTCATAAGAACCAGGATTAACAATAAAGCTTGATGGCAGACACCTTTGATAACCGTCACAGCTGTTTACTGTAGCCTATGGCAAAAGTACAGTAAATTACCAACATCCAGTTTGTAACTAGGGGCCGTCTGTAAGTTTTTTGAAATTGGAAACAAATTCATGTTACTAAATTTGATCAATTAGACTTTTTAGGTGATATCTGGAAGATTAAAAAAAACCTGTGAAATCTAAACATACAAATATTGAGATGACATAGACGTGTGGTGACCTAACAACGGACACAGAATGAATTAATCAAGGTAATATCAATGAGGTCCATAGTTCATCCCAATGACTTCCAAGGATAGACTCCTTCCGCATTACAAGATTATCTTGAGCTTATAAGGTTAATACATATTCTTCCCTCATTTACCCCTCTGAGAACCATTTATCTAGGGCCAAAGCTACTGAGAAATAGTCATCATTCCAGCCCAAGAGAGGAGGTCAAGGGGAGCTGAGGGCAGTGGCTGGTCCCGAGAGTAGAAAGTGATAAATAGGACCCTATCACAGGATGAAGGATGTTAGGAAGGTGAGCTGCACAGATTAGAGGGCACAGCTGCACATAAAGCACATCCACCAAAGCCTGCGAACCGACTCCGTCTTAATCAATCGAAACACTAATAAGGGAAATAAAATCAAGAAAGACTAAGTGTGAGCATCTTCTCTTGTTGGTGTTAGGGATGGCTGAATCAGTCAAGGACATGATGATGATGATGACAGCAGGGTTGTCTAGTTTATAAAACCTATTTTTATCTCCATAATTAGGGAATTCTTAGCTCGTAGAGGTGGTTCCATGTTCAGTATCCTCATGGACTAAGAGATAGTAGTGACAATGTTAGGACTTGCTGACATTTGGAAACATTTTTGATTGACAGCTGGGTGTCCTAGCAGGGGATCAAATAAAGGATTTTTTTTATTTGTCATGGAATCATTCCAGAATTTTGGAAAATGTAAACATTTTTTTTAAAATTCTTTATTTATTTAAACTTTTTCCAGATATTTACATATGCTTCGAAAAACACAAACACAATCCATATGTAAATAACAACCCATTCCCACCCATTAATAACTAATATCAAGATATTATACCTACCCAACACCATAGGTGCCTTCTATATATATATGACAATCCCTTCCTCCTTCCTGTCCACAGATGCATAATATCAAGATATGGATTGTACTCGTTACACAAAAAAGGGGGAAGAAGGGGAAGAATAGAGAAAAATCGAAAAAAAAACACCAAGCACAGGCCCCCTCTCCCTTTATCCCCTTCACCCCCTACCAATCGTCCGAAACTCCACCCCCTATCTAATCCCGGAAATACATTTTTTTATTTGTCATGGAATCATTCCAGAATTTTGGAAAATGTTAAATTTGAAAGCAGTGGTTTACAGAAGATTTCCACCTACCAAAAAAAGTGACTGCCCAGGTTAGAATATTTTGTCCGTGGTCAACCAAAATGAGATTATTGGCCAAATTCAGTTGATCAATGGTAAGGTGAGGGTTTTTTTCGGACCAGATCTCTTCTATTGCTAGTAGGATCAATCGCATGAACGATGTTATACAGGCAGTCCCCGGGTTACATACAAGATAGGGTCTGTAGGTTTGTTCTTAAGTTGAATTTGTATGTAAGTCGGAACTGTATATTTTATCATTGTAACACCAGCCAGAACTTTTTTGGTCTCTGTGACAATTGGATTTTAAAAATGTTGGATTGTCATAAGAATCAGGATTAACACTAAAGCTTCATTACAGACACCTGTGATAACTGTTACAGCTGATCATTGTAGCCTAGGACTAAAGTACAATAAATTACCAATATCCAGAGGTTTGTTTGTAACTATGGGTCATATGTAAGTCCAGTGTTCTTAAGTAAGGGACCGCCTGTAGTCAATTGATCGGCTACATTGCCAATCATTATGTTATGTGTAGGACCAGCTCAAGGATGGTTAAAAGTACACATCTCTTTAAAGCTGCTGCATGATGTTAACACAATAGTTTTTCAAGCCTATAATAAAGTTCCACCAAAAATTAATAATTACTCCATTGGTTTAGTTGTTTTTGTTGAAATTTGACATATTTATAAACCTGTATCTCACTTTCTCAGTCATGGTTATCACAGACACACCTTTGTCTTACAGAATAGTAGTTCTGTTTCCAAGATCCTATGATAAGAGACGGAAAAGTCAAGTACAGGCAGTCCCCGGGTTACATACAAGATAGGTTCTGTAGGTTTGTTCTTAAGTTGAGTTTGTATGTAAGACAGAACCGTATACTTTATTATTGTAACCCCAGTCAAAATTTTTTTGGTCTCTGTGACAATTGGATTTTTAAAATGTTGGATTCTCATAAGAACCAGGATTATCAATAAATCTTAATTACCGGCACCATTGATAACTGTTATAGCTGATTATTGTAGCCAAGGACTAAAGTACAGTAAATTACCAAAATCCAGAGGTCCGTTTGTAACTAGGGGTCGTATGTAAGTCAGGTGTTCTTAAGTAGGGGACCGCCTGTACAGGAGAAAGGAGTCGGGTAGAAAAATACTGTGTTAGAGCAATGCTTACAAGTGTTTTACCACAAATGGGAACAGATCCCAAAAGACTAAACATGAGAAAACATTCTAGTAGAAAAGGTTAAGGGATGTTTTCCCTTGTTCCAGTTTTGGTATCTGTCAAAAGCAGAAAGAAAAATCAATCCCACTAATACAAGTGAGAATTTATCCTATTACATTTTATATAGTACTTAAAGGGGATCTTTCACCATTTCAACCGACTCCAACTCTTCCCTTCTTTAGAAGGTTCTACTCCACTGATTTTTGCAGAGATTGGATTTTCTCTGCAGACCCAGTAGTTCTTGAGCAATCTATGTCATAATTCTCAGATCTCTATTGCCAGATGATTGTCTGTTCCAACCCAGGACTACCATTCTCACAGGAGGGACCCAAGTACCAAATTGGGTATTGAAACTACCCAAGCTGGCAAAGCTCTTTACTGTAAGATGAGTGGCCCTGGGCTGAAGTAGACATCCTGGAACTGACGTTCTGAAAGTAGATTGGTCTACAACCTTTTTGTATCTGAGGACCATCTGCACACCAATTTTTTTCCATGGACCCCCTTATCATGGTCTCTGGGAAAAAACATTGACCACCCAACAAATACCCCATATCCAACCTCAATTCATATAAAGGGTTGTGTCCAGCAGTTTCAGTCTAAAATGCCCCATTTCCTTCCGCTGCCGCTTTTCTGAACGCCCCTCCCGATAGCTATCCTTTTTCAGTAATCTATCTTTATAAGAAGGGGGCTACAGAAAAGGAGACACTATAATACCCCCTTTTCTATAGCCATCCCTCTACAACTATAATGTCTCTTTGTTTTTGGCCTTTTCACTATGCCGAAAATAAATATACATACTGTACATACTCAGGTAATAGCCAAGGCACCTAATTTTACCACAAAAAGAAAGATAAGAAAACATATTGAGCCTAGGGTGGTAAATTGCACTGCTCTCTAATAAAATGTCCAGCAGCTTCCCCTCACTAATAATATCTCCACAGCAGAGTCACCCCTCTCTTATTAAATTTTCACAGCAGAGCCCACCTCCTCGCTAATGAAAAGTTCACATCAGAACCCCCCTGTAATGCAATGTCCACAGAAGAGGCCCCCATTAATGAAATGTCAACAGCAGACCTCCCATTTATAGAAATGTCCACAACAGAGCCCCCCCCCCCGCCGCTAAAGAGATATCCATAGCAGAACCCCTAATTTAATGAAATATCCACAGCAGTGCTCCTGTTGCTAATAAAGTGTCCCCCTTCCCATTAATGAAATGTCCAGAGCAGAGCCCCATTTTAAAAAACTCTATACTTACCTCTTCTCCCTGCAGCTCCGTATTCTTGTCTTCCCAGGCAAAGCGGGCAGAGCCACGTTTATGTGCCCTGCCCGCACTCACACACTATGACATCACACGGCTGACACACACATGCTGCCTCTGTCTGCTAAGTTAAAGTTCTTGGCGCAAGGCCTGGCAGTTGAGGACCGCTGGTCTAGACCACAAGATTCCAGATACTACAGTTGAACCACAACTATTAAACATGTAAATAGTTGGGGTTGGTGGAGGTGGTAAAAGGTCCTGTTTATGTGGATAAGTCAACTGGAAGCTTTGATTAAAGGAATGCCAAATAAACAGTCACACCTAAACAGGTACCTAATGATGGTTAAGATGTTCCACTGACATAGAAAAAAACTAAATTATAAATGGTACATGATACTGGGGTCCAAAAGCCTTCTGTTGATATCATTGATCTATCAATTTTTGAAGGTGAGGCAGTCCCATTCTGAGCAAAATCATTGTCTATTCACATATCTACTCTAACAGACACAGGTAACGACAGACACAGGTACTCATGGGTTGAAGAGGCAGCAATGTTAACAAAGTCTTGGCTTTACCACCTCCACCAGCTCCAACCCTTTATCCTTTCTTAGGTATTACTCCAACGAATTCAGCATCAATGGAAATTTCTCTTTAGCCCACCATTCTCAACCTAGTTTTGGCACCCAATATGATGCGTTATTGTCATACGGGTGGTCCAGGCCTCACTAAACCACCCACCTGCCACTACGGAACCCAAATAGCTTAAGTGCAAAAATGTACTCAATTGATTGCTCAGAAACTATCGGGACTAAATGGGGACTAAAGAAAATTCTGATTGTGCCATAATTAGTAGAGCGCCACCTATGGAAGGAAACAAAGAATGGGAAGAGGTGGATTTGGTGAAAGTTCCTGTTCTTGTTAAAAGGTAAATATTTTTTTCAGCACTTTCCTGCTTGTAGCGTAAGCTGGCACCCACTTTGGAGCAGGTTATACTACTCCATGTACGTAGGACCTGTTTGGCCGCAGGTTGGTTCATACGGGCCAGAATTCTGAACCGGTTGTATAATCTCATTTCTTTTGAAGTCAACGTTAGCTCTCATTCAGTTAACATGTCCTGTTTTATTGGCCCAATTTGCACCTCCTGAGCCCTCTAAATTGTCATGTTTCAAAGTCGTCATGTATAAAATTGCAGGGCTGCGCTGATGAAATCGGCTTAATTACACTTCCAGCCTGATTTAAATGTTATCCAGGCGTCCGTGCCAAGTGTTAGACCAAGAGAAGCACAGCCGAGTACATCTACATAAACTCGTACAAATCTGCTGTGCTTTTAATAGAAACCATGGAGCTTTCCAAGAGGAAAGTGAGAATCCTCTTCACCCGCCCTTGCTCTCGTATCTCACAACAACTCAATATATCATGTAGCTACCGGCCCCTCCATTGAGCCATGATAATGTAGAAGTCCCACTGGCTAAATGCATCAGAGAGTGACGTAATGACTACACATATCACCTCTCACATGTCAGGCTACATTTACCACACCGGACATACGAGTCACACGCATGACATGATAAAAGAAGAGCATCTCAATAAACAGCCTGAAGCCCAACGCTCATGAGATGTGTGCTTATATTTTTCCTTTTACTGAATAATTTAGCCTAGGTGCTACAAAGATTAGAAAACCATTATATCAAGACTGGAGAAAGACAAAAGATGCAAAAAAAAGACTTCTTCTTACCATAAAGAAACAATGGTTGTGGATTACCAACATTTCTTGCTGTCCTCCTTAACGAGCAAGACACTAAGACAATTGGTTCCAAAGGTTGTAACACAAAATCTTGTGAATGTCCATTAACTTATCAGAGAAAGATGGCATTTGGTGCAGGTCAGAATCCAGCCATATTCACACTTGGCCATCAAGGTTCGAAAACCACATTCATGTCAATCCAGTTAGGGTGGTTATTGGTAATCCCACAGAGATGTCTTTATTCGCAACCAAGATCCACATGGCTTCCATGTACAACCCTCCCCAATTCCCTTTTATACCACATTTCAAGGCAGTCTACCCGCTCCTAAATCACCTGAGCATTGTCTACAGCACATTATCAGCTTTCCAGGTTTTTTCATGAAAAATAGCTTAATTGTGTGCCCCCTGTATTTGCCCCCTGTAATGCAAATTGTGTAATGTGAGTCACAAGCACCATCCTGGTGACCCAAGAAATTCTTCAACTTTTAATCCATGTTTAGACTCAGGAAACACTTGGATCATGGATTTTTTTCCTTAGAACACAGATCTGAATGCACTGGATCCAGTCGTTATGAACCTACATGAGAATCTATGCAGCTCCAGCCAGAATAAAGAAAACGCATGAGAAACAAGATAAGTGTGTTTTATTTTTTTTTCCTTATGTCACTGGGGGCATTCCTGTGACTTCTGGGGCATTTCTGTGCTTACTGGGGGATCACTTTGACTACTGGTTACTAGGGACATCACTGTGACTGCTGACTACTTTGGGCACCACTGTGACTATTGGTTACTGGGGGGATCACTGTGACTACTGGGGAAATGCTGTGACTGCTGCCTACTGGAGGCATTCCCGTCACTAGTGGGTACCGAGGGTATAACTGTGACTACTGACTACTCGGGGTATTAATCTGACTGTGATTACTGGTTACTGCGGGATTCGATGTTAGTACTGGCTACTGGGGGCATCACTGTGACTACTGTCTATTGGGGGCAGCAATGTGACCGTAGGCTACTGGGGGCAGGTGCTGTGATTATTGGGGGCATCACTGTGACTATTGGCTATGGGGGCAGGCATTGTGACTAATGGGGACATCTTTGTGTCTACTGGCTACTGGGGCAGGCTTTGTGACTACTGGGGGTATCACTGTGACTACTGGCTACTGGGGTATCACTGTGACTACAATTACGATTCATAACAATAGAAAAATTATAGTTATGAAGTAGCAACGAAAATGGTTAGGGGTCACCATAACATAAGGAAGTGTATTAAAGGTTTGAGGCATTAGGAAGGTTGAAAACCATTATCACTATCTGGGGTATTCATAAATTGAATTTTTTCATTTAGTTGCTGAAATATTAGGATGTTAGGGACTTTCTTTTTTTATTTATAGGCATCGATATGTTACTTTTCCTCAGTCCAAATGAATGTAAAAATGAGATTATTTGCTGATTTATTTTCTAATTGTTAAACTTTTATTCATTTGCTAATTCACTATTTGCAATTTTAAGTTTTTTCAATCAATAAAACCTAGCAGCAAGATGCAATAAATTACTCATTGTAATTACTCCATCTAATCCCTTTCCGTGTTTATTAGCAGTCACGGCGATATTGCTGCTATATGATGTCACTACAGTCGTCCTTGAGGTGGCTGCATCGCCAGAGGCATCTCTTGAAATGACTTTTCTCCCTCAGTCTCCGCTCTGTGTTGAAGACTAAGAACAAAAGGTTCAAGATCAATTTCTATTTTTTATTTTATTTTTTTCAAATCTGTTCATACTGCACTCCCCGAAGAGATGTTCCCTCTGCCCTGAGATATCTAGAGATATCTACTAATGAAAGACTTATATTTTAGTGTATTCTAAATCCCCCCAGTGGCTCGTTGTCCTATATAGGTTTTGTGTATTTTTTTGGATTTGGACTAGGACTATTTCAACTCCATTGTAAGTTACAATAATAAAATACCTAGCCCTTTCCTCATTTCTTTATCCAGACACTGGAAAACTTAAAGGGACCCTCCATGTTAAAAATAAGATTAGACTATACATTAGGCATACATCGCCAATATACCTGATTTTCAGGTATTTTTACCACGCCAATGTCCATTAAAAATGCCTGTCCGTGAAGTGAATCAGGAATAGGACCTACTTTATCATTTGTGGCCTCACTGCACCATGATCATGCACAATATAAGTCTATCCGGGCCTGAGTTAGCCGCAACTTGGATTGGCCAATTCAAAGACGGAAAATATGGTCGTTGCTTGAGACCTTACCATTGGCTTCCATGAAGAAACCAGTGGCCATTTTTGAAGAGCCTTGACTGAGGAACCCACACACCCACAGCAAAATGGATGGCAACAAGTATGTTAAAGGGGTTGTCTGAGACCTATTAAAAAACTATATGACCAGGAGGGGGCTCCTTAAAAAAATAAACATGTACTTACCTCTCTCCAGGTGTCCTGCGCCGAGGTCTCTCCAGGCCGTGCCCCTGTTTGTTTACACGGAAGTTGTGCTCAGACCAGCTTGGTGGCCGGTCATGTCCACCCTTCCCCATATCCAAGCACCTGATCCAGGGGCATGGTTCGGAGAGACCGCGACACGGGACACAGGGAGGGACTGGAGAGGTAAGTATGTGTTTATTTTTTATGCAGCCCCCTCCTGACCACATAGCAGTTTTTTTAGGTCTCGGAAAACCCCTTTTACTATTTGTGCCTATTGTATAGCCAAATTCTGGGTGTAGAGAACCCCTTAAAGACCAAGCACATTTAAAACCTTGGATAATAATAACAACTATTGAAGATTAAGATATTAGTAGTTGGCTCCATCACAAAGATGAAAATGAAACTCAAAAGAATCTGATCAAATTGGGCCACATGTTATTGCCGGTGTTGTATTTAAAGGAGTAGTCTAAGAGGAACATGTTTGATTTTTCGATTTTTGATTTGATTTTTGATTTTTTTTAGAAAACGCACCACTATGCTCTATAGGATGCAATTGGCACCCTAGGAAGAATTCATAACTCTACCATTTGTCTAATTTACCTAATACTTTATACCCACCCTGAGCTTACAATATTTAGATTTCTTAGTATTTCTAGTATTTCTTATGTAATATGCCATACAAGATGGAGATATGGGATGCTTAAAGAGGTAGAATTATTTTGCTACGGTTCCCAGGTGGTTTGAAAGCAAGAAAGAGCCTAAACTTACCTTAGTCCTTACCTCCAGTCCAACATGGCGCCTAAAGTCAGACTGGGGTCCTTGGTCCCACTCGATATTCTGGGGGCCCATCATCCATCAACCCCGAGTAAATAGACATTCGTAGTCTATTGAAGGTGGGACCCACCAAAGCATCCTGTGGTGCTCTAGAGGGCAAGTCCGACACTAGTGGCGCCTACTGTCACCATCAGTCACTATTGGTACACAGAGGCTCAGCCATGATAGCAAGTTGACTACTAGGTACAGCTTCAGTCTGTGGCCTGTATTAGGGCTGCAGTCAATGCCACGTAGGGATGGTGAGGGCCACACTGGATTGAGATAAGTTTTGCTGTCTCCCAAATATACTGCTGCAGGCTAATGTACAGTCCCTCCTCTCATACATATGCAGCGCATTTTTACAGAGACAATGACAAAGGCAGGCAATACCTCTTGTAGTTAAGGGTTAAGTAGGTCCTTCTGCTACCTGTCATCATGCCACCTATGTACCCATCGCGACAAAGGAGACTCTTGCAGTGGCTCATCCAGGAATATGATGACCTACTTGCAGAGGCCTGTCAGGTCTGCTTAATTAAGGCTTTACACGCAGCGGCGTATGGCGTATCCAAGGCACACAGAACTTCAAACCCTTGTATCATTTTTCCCCAAATTGGAGTTACTGAATGTCATTTGCATCCTAATCCTGTATAAGAAAACACAAAATTTTCAGTAAAGTCACCGGGGAACCAAATCTTCCAGGAAGTTTACTTAGCTGGTAGTGCTGTTACCTGGGGCTATTAGAGTGACACGACGGCATCTGCACTGATAACCAGGGCTACGTGTTCCCAATCTACAATACGGTAACCTAGACAGATATAAGTATCTGATAACTGTATGATTACTTTATAAGCAAGACATTTATAGAACATCTAAAAGAGGTTCATTGTTAAGACTCCCAACAGGTAAGTGATACCACTCAGAAACAGTGAAAGTTAATGAAACAGGGTTGTCCGAGAGTAAGCAAAAGTTAGCAAGGTGGCCGTAGGTGAGGGGGGGGGGGGGTGCTGCATAAAAAATTAACTAGAACCTACCTCGTTTGGTGCTCCTGCACCGCGGTCCCTCCATGCCATACCCCTGTTTGCTTACAGGGGCACACAAGCTTTACAGAACAGAACATGGCCGCCCTGAAACTGTCCAAGCCGAGTTCAGTTCTCTTGCAAACAAATAGTGGAACAGCATGAAGGGATTGCGACATGGGACACCAGGAGAGCAGGAAGAGGTAAGTACTAGTTCATTTTTTATGCAGCGCTCCCCCAGCCACCTCGCTATTATTTGCTTACTCTTGGACAACCACTTTAAGAAAGATGAGGAACAAATTATCTTACATGGTTTGTACTCCACTTCCTAAGCGTTTAGACAGATTTCAGCTGCTTTTACGATTAGTTCAGAAAGGGGAGTGGCTTATCAGGATATAGGTTTGGCAAGTAAAAGTAGATGTGAACAAAGCTGCACTGAAATTGCACAGCACTTTTTTCTGATAAGGTAAGACTAAGTGAAAAAATAGAATGCACATAGACAGTCTAGTTATAATTTGCACTTCCTATTACAGTGATGGCAAAACTTTTAGACGCCGAGTGCCCAAACTACATCCAAAACCCACATATTTTTTGCAAAGTGTCGATGCGACAATTTAAACAGTAACTTATTACTCCCTGATCTGTCACATGTTTAAATTGTATAGGCACCCGAGGACACCAATACAGTATAAAGAAGGAGAAGAAGTTTGGATTATCATTGTAGCTTCCTTCTAGGGTCCTGGGCTGCCTGGGACTGCAAGAGGCCTTGAGTCCTGTCTGGTGAACTTGGCGGTCAGTTGATGGCGCGGGTACCCATAGAGAGGGCTCTGAGTGCCACCCGTGCCATAGATTCGTCACCACGGTCCTACTAGTTGGTGTTGGTTACACCACCAACCTTTTACGATGTCTGTGCCAGCCCTCAAATTAAACTCTTTCATCCAGGTACCAAGAATATAAGTTGGTTATGGTCTCTCAGGGGTGGAGGACCCTCATGCCATAATACAGTTTATAATTCGGTTTTAATTACCTATATAATTCCCAACCAATTAAATCGTGTTTATCATTCCAAAAACTTACAATGTACTCAGCTATTTCTCAATGATTGTAATTACTATTGATACCGGCAGTCATTATATATCACACTGCCGATCTCCTACATGGAGATTAATGGTGACTACATGGGAGACAGCTCAGTGATACGTTGAGTGTTAAATTCATGACTTATGAGGCTGCTAACCACGAAGGATTAAGTTTTCCTTAGGGAATAATAACAATCTACTGTTAATTAATTTACAACACATCAATTTTATAGGACACCAATTAACAATAGGTTTAGTGCGGAGTCATCCTCCCTTATGTCAATAGTTCAATTTTTCCACCAACTTAATTTCCTTCGACTATTGGCCTCTTACAGCTGATAGGAGCTATACTAACAGCTATACTAACATACAAACCATGTGATGTTTCAACTACAGGGAGTTAGTGATTTAGAAGAGATTAAGTAAATATATGCCCCTAGTCTTTGGCCCCTCGAAGGGCCAAATGCCCATCTTGCATATAAAACCACAGTAAAATCATAAATGGCACATTGTTATTTTTCTTAATCTTTCACTTTGGCCAAAAAGTTTGAAACGTCAAGTTAGAAATCTCTTAGTTATGTTACTTGGACTTTACTAACTTGAGTTGCAAAGTCAAAAAGTTGAAGATTTCCTGTCATTCATGTTCAAAGTAGTAAATCGAATATCTTGACCAACATTTAGGCTCTTGGAGCTAGTGACCAGAGATAAGCTGATAGGGACATCAAATTTTTTTGATCACAGTTACTATGGTTACTAACGAACCTTTAAAAAAAACATTAACCAGGTTGGGCCTGTCACAGGTTGGTCATATGGTAATGAATTATGAAAATTTTGAAAAATGAGACAACAACCCTATCGTAGTAAATAAGCTCTACTAGAAACATATCTAGGCAGGGGTGCTACAGAGGGTTCAGTGGCATCCAGGTCTAGGATCATTAGAGTTGTACAATATCCATCTCCCCCATATGGGGGAATTATTCCTATAAACTCTAATTTATAGTTGGAAGACTTGGTGCAGATCTTGCATTGGGAAAACTTACACCTTGGACCAATTGGATGGACCTAATCTAAAGGATGGGGTCATTTATCAGAACTGTCTGAGGTAAAACTGTTCTAGTTGCCCAAGGAACCCAATCAGATCTCAGCTTTAATTTTATAAACAACTGTGGGAAAGTGAAATCTGATCTCTGATTGGTTCCCGTGGGCAACTAGTACAGTTGAGCTCTCAGACACGTCTGATAAATCTCCCCCAATGTTTCTATGGGTGCCATACTGTGCACACATAACAGTGTTATACATAACATAATCTACAATACAATAACATTTTCTACAGTGCCTAAAAAAAGTCACCATGTGAGATGCTCCAATAACTTCATGGGTCGGGAGATGGGTCTTTAAATGGTGGAGTTCCTAGTGGAGTTGTCCCTTCTCTCCATACCCTTACAATGATGTGGTTTTGATGACTTGTACGTGGATTTTCATGCCATTTCTATACGAATATATCCATCTTTTAGTAAAACATTGAAAGGAAGTAATCCCGGAACGGATTCACAGCATATGAAGATCAAACACTTCTTCTTTAGTGATAAATATAAAAAAAACGGCAAGCTAACCTACGCATTTCGGGTAAAGAGCTTTATTCAAGGTCTCACCATAAGGCTCTTTAGCCGAAACGCGTAGGTCAGCTTGCCGTTTTTTATGTACATACGTGTGTTTTATCTTCATCAATGAAGAAGCATTGTTTGCACTTCATCAGCTGCGGATCTGTGCCAGGATTACTTCCTTCCTATATCCATCTTTTGTCTGACATACATATGTATATATTTGGAAACCGTGAACATCATGGCTTACGTCTGCACTCAAAGTAATTGGAGCTTATGGCTGAGTTGGTCCTGTAGTACAACATATTTCCATCTATACACAGTTTGGGATTAAACAATAAAAAGCCATAAAACATTGGAAGATTTGATATTCACATATTCTATTGTAGCCCCCTGAGTAACATATACATGTAGACCTACTGTTGTCCATATACCCTCCAAGTATCCGATTTTGTAAGCTACATATAATCACCTAAGGGGAAATATTGAATGTCAGTGGTCATCTTCCTTCAGGTATGAAACATAGGGGCTCGTTTACTAAGGGTCCAAACGCAGTACTTTCGTCGGGTTTCCCGAATATTTCCGTTTTGCGCCGAATTGCCCTGGGATTTTGGTGCACGCGATCGGATTGTGGCGCATCGCCGCCGGCTTTCACGCGACAGAAATTGGGGGCGTGGCCGTCGGACAACACGACGGATTCGGAAAAACGGCGGAATTTAAAAAACTATTTGTGTCGCAAGATCACGCACTTACATGCACCGGGAAGAAGAAGGTGAACTCCGGCGGACCTCGGCTGGATATCGGGTGCACGACCTTAGTAAATCCCGGCATACCCAAATCCTCTTCGGACAACGCGCCGCGGGATCGTGAATGGACCGGGTAAGTAAATGTGCCCCACAGTGGCTTAGCAGTTTTTGCTACCAGCAATACCAAAGTCCTGGCTTTCAATGTGATTGGTTTGTCTCTGTAGGTCCTCCTCATCACAGATTCGTGGAAGCCTTCTTATATTTTTCAAAAGATCCGATTCAGGTTCGGAACTATGCAATGCAACTATTCAACCAATCTTTCCCTAGAAATGAGTGGTCTTCTATACTAAAGTATTATGTGTTAGTAGCTATTATGGCTTAGATGTGGGCGTTTGTTGGAAATTTGTATATAACTACCTGTAATCCAAACTCATCGAAAGGACTGCCTGTTCAGCCTTTGTAGGCACTTGAAATTTCCTGAAATGGCTCTTGTGTACATGTGTATTGAGAGCAGGAGCAAATATATGAGGATCTCATAGGTAAAGGTCCTTCTCAGTAAAAAATTAGGTGGGCGGTTTGGGTGGCCATGGGCCCCCTAGAAGACTTGGCTTCTGGGCTACTGCCAAAACCACCTATATTACAATCCACTACTGGAACTTAAAAGTTCCTGAAATGGCTCTTGTGTACATGTGTATTGAGAGCAGGAACAGATGTATGAGGATATCTTGGTCGAAGGTCCTTCTCAGTATAAAATTTGTTGGATGTGGCGATGGGCCCCCTATAAGGTTTCGGACCCAGGCTACTGCCCAAACCACCTATATTACAATCCACTACTGGAACCAACAAATACACTTGCTCTTCTCTAATCCTTATGCCTTTGAGGATTTCCTTCTTCCTTTTTTATGTTTTTTTTTTTGGCTTTTGGACAGAAAGGTTCTTTAAAGCCAAACTCAACTAAACAAGTAATGTAGTCATAAAATATCTGTGCACAGCAACAGAGTAAATATTCAGAAGAATGTAGTAGATAGGGAAGTGAGCAATAACAGAGACAACAATGGTATTTTGAGGGCCATTACATCTTTTGTCTTAGTCCTAGATATGGTTCCCATTGTACCGATTAAGTAAGTTGCTTGGGCAAAATGACTTTGGTTTTGATTTCCTGTGAGAGCCTCAAATTTCCCTTAGTCAAACTGCTCACTCAAATATCCAGACCCACAATGTAGATTCAGAGATGAGTAAGACAATGTAAATGCTTATTGATTATACAATTAGTTGTAAGGATATTCATTACGAAGACAAATGTGTTATGCTTCATATGGCCTGTGGGGGCGCTGTAGTTATTTTGAACACGTCAATTGTATATATTTCCAAAGGGGCTAACATTTATTTGTACGTACTACTTCTGCTGCATTTAAAACATCCTAAAAAATTTCTTTATTTTAAGCCAAAAAATAATAGTGCATAGTAAGCATTGAGGCCGCCAAAAAGGGTTGTGTTATGATAATCAGATCAGGATTTATTTCACTGTTTCCCTTTTTAGTTGAGCCGGGATTTTAATACAAATAGCAAATTAAAGAGCATCTGTCACTGCCTTTAAAGTTACAATCAATGTCATCGTATAATTTATTCTGTAGGGAATATTTCAATTAACTGAAGCCCATTCTGCTTTTTGATGTCCTTTTTTGCCATTTGCAAGAAATTTTAGAGAGGAACCGTCTGTATTGTTGCTGTTTGGAAGCCGACTATAAGATGGAAAATCAAAAGACACACTCAGATAGTGAGCTCTAAAGCTAGACCCATGCGGGTGTCCCTACCTACTTGGAAATACTACCTAAAACAGTAGGTGATAACTGGTCAATGTTTCCTTTCTACGCCAGGGACAAAAACAGAACAAACACAGAATAGTCATTCAAACTTGGGTCAAAACCAAGAGGACAAAGCAATACATAATAAAGAGACAAACAGATGGTCAGAAGACAAGCAAAGGTCACAACATTAAAAAATATGAAAGTCCAGAAAATGCTAGCAAGCTCCAAAGAAGAGCTTGAAGAAGTAGCACTGGGAAGTTGGCAGACATACCTCTTATGAGATATCAAAGTCCCTGTTATTGGACCGGTCCCCTGACATCCAGACAAAACACACTAGCAAGGGAAGAATGTGAGCAGGAGAGGTATCAGTCAATCACAGTTAGCATATCCAACAGCGGCCCAGAACAAAGTCACCTGCAAACGGACAGGTGTGGTTGAAGTCAATTAAGACAGCCCTGAGTAAAATAAGCCAGTGTTCAGACCAGTGCAGGACAAAATGCAAACTAAGTACAAAATCACAATCAGCAGGGCATCTTCTATTGTAATTTATGGGCAGAGGATGGTGCTGAAGCCCAAAAGGGCACAGGTGTTAGACAAATTATTTAATATTATTTTATAAAAGTATTTTTTAGATAATAAAACCAAACAAAAATATACAGAATTCCTCTAGGAGCAGCTCATAACATAAATATCTGTAAGGTGGGAGTGGTCTGGGGCACAGGGAGGGCAGACAGAACCGTGAACCCTAAACTGAGTCCCCCAAAGCTGTCACCTGCCTACTTGCCTCCAGTGTCCAAGGTGATATGGTACAACCAAGAGGACAGTCTTTCCCTAAGCCACCGTGCAGACACAAAATAAGACTTACAAACAATCAACACAGAAAGTGAAATCAGGGGTCCGTGTCACAACAAAGATAGCTTATAGGGAACCTGTCACTAGGAGACCCTTTTTTAGCACTCCCCCAGCCCCCACAGAGCATAGTACATATGCTGCCAAAGTGTTTTTGTATTAAAAATTGGTTTTACAGAAAACAAGCTATGTTATATTGTACCTTTAATTAGCATCTGCTGTGTGCCTAGGCAGTTGCCCACTGGGAGGGGCTGGAAAGGAGCAGCCCCCCCACCCTTGGGAAACAGCTCCTCCATGTGTTCTTTTCAAATATATGAAAACACCCATCACTTGGCTTAGCGACGCCCCCTGCTCCTCTACAGCCAATCCCGAGTGTGGAGAGTTATTCATATATTTGAAAAGGTCACATGTTTCCCAAGGGTGGGGGGAGGGAAACTGCTCCTTTCCAGACCCTCCCAATTGGCAACTGCCTAATCACACAGCAGATGCTAATGAAAGGTACAATATAACATCTTTTTTTCTGTAAAACCTATTTTTTATACAAAAACACTTTGGCAGTGTATGCTCTGTGGGGACTGGGGGAGTGCTAAAAATGGGTCTCCTGGTGACAGGTTCCCTTTAAACAGTACAGAATCAGAGTTCAATAGGGACAGTCTAAGGTACAATCCCTGTCTGATGGTACTGGGCAGGTATATAAAGTAGATTCAGGCACGCCTCTGCCCATCAGACTAGTAACCCTCTGCTGGACAGAGCGACACTGCAGAGAGTAGGGTGTAGCTCAATCATTCCAAACACAGAAGAAACCTCAGCCATAGTTAACACCCAGAAATTAACGCCACCTAATCTACCATTTGAGGACAGAGGAACCTCTTACCATGGACGTTAGAATATCTGAGAGACCTAATAATTAGAGCTGCTGTATTTTGAAATAAAAATTCTTAATGAAATGGGTCCCAGCTCCCCAAAGACCAAAAGGCCGTAAAAATACGGAGAGTATGTAACATTAACAAAACATTTTAAGAGATTGGATAAAAAAGACTTAAAGGAACACTCCAGTCACAGCTGATTATTTTAGTTATACCTGAAGGGGACGAGCAGGACTCCCCTAGGACTAGGTTCTAGCAAGGTTCTAGGAATACAATGAAAATGAGTCATGCTCCTCCCTTAGGCCCTGCACTATGTATTATTCGGCGAACTATCTTGAACAACAATAAACCTCTGACAATAAAAGATACGAGACAAAATAATAGGGGAAGGGGAAATACAGTTAGTTGGCCCTAGACCCACCCTGTGGTGCCCACTGTAATGAAGTAGACACAACTCTTTCTTGCTCAGTGGCTGTTCAGAACATGATCTTCCTTTATTGATAGAAAACATATCATAGGTTTGGGGGACAAAACATTTTGTTAATGTAATTTTGATACGTTACGAGTTACAATATATTGGAATTTTACCAACTGGGCCAATTGGCATGAGTCTTGTAGGGTGTTTTTGTTTCGAGTTCCTCTGGATCAACAACATAGAACCATACATATTTTTTCATCCTTACCTACTTTTACACTATGGATCTCAAGGTCTAAGATAACTGATACCAGAAGGACCAGGTAGCATGAAATCTGGTTCGGCAGAGTGGCTGCTATTTTTGTTGCTAACCTTCATCCAGTAGAGCTTTACCTTGACCAGGTCATTGTTGACAGGTGGCTTTGTACCCACCACAAACGTCTCAGTTTTTACATTTACATATTTTCTAAGGATAAACCCTCAAAATAAATATAAAAATAGTAAATAGATCCTATAGTAGCATAGCCCAAGCTGTAACCTTGAAATGACCTTGAGTAATAGGACAAAGTTCTTAGATCCCATTTATCAGTAGTAATAGTGATTCTAGCTTTACAAGGTCAGCCCTTGTCCTGGGTTCATTTGTTATTAATAGCCTCCATCCCTTCTCATAGCTTTTACTATCAGGATTTTTTTTTTACAGTTGTTGTTGCTTAAGGCATAGTCAATATACACTGTGATAAAACGGTACATCTAACCCATAGGTAAAAGGGATGAAATAAAGGGTATTAACCACAGGGTTTCATATATATTTACATATAGTTCTGATTACTGAAGATAATCATAGATTTTAGAGGGACCTATAGCATGACTTTGGGACTTAAAATTACCGCTGTGAAAACCCAACCCCATGCCCCCCTTCACTCATTAATGGGCGTACACAGTTGTTGGGTGTCAAGGCCACAGCGGCCGCATTTATTATAACAAAACATCATCATTAATCAATAACATTGCATAACATTACAATTTACATTAAACTCAGCTAGCAAAGGGGTTCCGGGGGGCATCTAAATTGCCATCAAATCCGTTGTCACGAAGTCTCACTTGTCCCCAGCCGTATATGCGCCTGACCAGGGACCCAAAATGGAGACTTCCCCACCTCCTGAGATCCTTGCTCCCAGGAATTCACCATATCTCTGTTAAACAACTATTCGGGGGACTGGACACCCCCCGTGTTGCCAGCTCCCCCGTCTCAACACCTCCTTTTTGCCCCCGAGAACCCCTCCTAAATCCGCCACGACACCGTGTGGGATGACCTCACACACGGCTGTCCCGCAACATCCTCAACGCCTTCTCCGCTCCTTCCTGTATAGCCAGTAACCATACATCCAGGCCCACATCTGTCAGGTGTACCCCATCCTCACCCCTTGCCCTTCTTCCCACTCCGGGTGCCTTATCACAATGCCCCCTTTCGTGCTATAAACCGCCCTATTGTTTTGTTAACCTTAATCCTTGCTCTATTTAAACTCCTCACTGACTGAGCCGACAACCAACTTAACCCGGTATAATACTAAAGAAATGTAACTTTGCTCAAAAAACACGCTCAGCGTGTAGTGAAACCACACCTTCCATATCCACAAGCCGCAACCTCCTGGCAAGTGGCGAGAGCAGAATGTGGCCATACGAAACCAATCCGTAAATATAACTTTACTCAATAATCACGCTCAGCGTGTAGAGAAACCACACCTGCCATATCCACAAGCCGCAACCTCTGGCAAGTGGTGATATACAATGCACGCACTGCTTACCAAACCAACACCCTAGTGATCAACCAGCCGCTATCCTCTTAGCTAGTGGCGTAACTAGGTGTGGATAACCGAACCAGAACCATCTTCTCAGGGACCGCCCCTTAAAGAAGTGTATATATGTCTCCACATATAATCCACTAGCCGCCAACCTCCAAGCTAGTGGTGTAACCAGGTGTGAAAAACTCGTCTCCCATAAACCATAATTACGCGCACAGCGTGCGAGAGCCACATCCCAAGCTCCACATAGCCGCTAACCTCCTAGCTAAGTGGCTAAAGAAGATGTGACCCCAAACCAACCATTGGAGACATTAAAATCAACCACCCATAAGATATTATATAAATGTACCACGGACCTGGATATATAGGATCCATTTATCTTACAGAATTAGGTGCAGCAGTAACACTGACCATGTGTCTGGCTAATTCTCCAGCCATTTCATGGGGATAAATGTAATATAATATTACAATGCTAATTCACCATTATAGTCTGAGGTGGTATGTAACCCCCTCAGTATTGTACCATGTACCACTCATGTAATCTAGAGTATATATATATATATATGAGTGCACATAAGGTCTACATGGACAGTCCATAATATAGAAGCCACAACCAAAGGCTAGCCATGTACACTGATCCCGGCACATAAGCATCTGAATGCAGCATGTGGTGGTTATAAAGCAATGACCTGGGATGGGCTACTATAGAATCCGTTTGTATATCAGTGACATGGAGGTTTTATTCAGATAGCTAAACTCCTTATATCCAGCCACTACAATTACTCTGTACAGGTCAATGCTGGGCCCTATAGACCAGGAATGTGGGGGACCCGCACCTATCATGGTCAGTAACTCGCAGGGCGGTGTAAGGCACCAAGACTATAGAGAACCTAGCTTATAAGAAACTAGTAATAGTGCAGCCTCCATCTTTGATCCTGTACATGTGCTCTCTCTGGGCAGACAAGCAGAGTAATGGCGGACATCTGCCCTCAGTCTCTATCTAAAAGGACTGGACTCCTGAAGAAGTGTGTGAGGTAAGTACACCCTCATATCTATCAGTGATCTGTAAAGTGTGTGAGGTAACTACATCCTCATATATATCAGTGATATGTACAGTGTATGAGGTAAGTACACCCTCATATCTATCAGTGATATGTAAAGTGTGTGAGGTAAGTACACCCTCATATAAATCAGTGATATGTACAGTGTAGGAGGTACCTACCCCTCATATATATCAGTGATATGTACAATGTATGAGGTAACTACATCCTCATATAAATCAGTGATATGTACAGCGTGTGAGGTAACTACATCCTCCTATATACCAGTGATATGTACAGTGTATGAGGTAAATGCATCCTCATATATATCAGTGATATGTACAGTGTGTGAGGTAACTACACCCTCATATATACCAGTGATATGTAGTGTATGAGGTAACTACATCCTCATATATACCAGTGATATGTACAGGGTATGAGGTAACTACATCTTCATATACATCAGTGATATGTACAGTGTATGAGGTAAATACATCCTCATATACATCAGTGATATGTACAGTGTATGAGGTAACTACATCCTCATATACATCAGTGATATGTACAGTGTATGAGGTAACTACATCCTCATATACATCAGTCATATGTACAGTGCATGAGGTAACTACATCCTCATATATATCAGTGATATGTACAGTGTATGAGGTAACTACATCCTCATATACATCAGTGATATGTACAGTGTATGAGGTAACTACACCCTCATATATATCAGTGATATGTACAATGTATGAGGTAACTACATCCTCATATATATCAGTGATATGTACAGTGTATGGGGTAACTACACCCTCATATATATCAGTGATATGTACAGTGTATGAGGTAACTACACCCTCATATATATCAGTGATATGTACAGTGTATGAGGTAACTACACCCTCATATATATCAGTGATATGTACAGTGTATGAGGTAAATACATCCTCATATATACCAGTGATATGTACAGTGTATGAGGTAAATACATCCTCATATATACCAGTGATATGTACAGTGTATGAAGTAAATACATCCTCATATATATCAGTGATATGTACAGTGTATGAGGTAACTACCTCCTCATATATATCAGTGATATGTACAGTGTATGAGGTAACTTCCCTTCTCATATATACCAGTAATATGTACAGCGTATGAGGTAACTACATCCTCCTATATAATCAGTGATATGTACAGTGTATGAGGTAACTACATCCTCATATATATAAGTGATATGTACAGTGTGTGAGGTAACTACATCCTCATATATAATCAGTGATATGTACAGTGTATGAGGTAACTACACCCTCATATATATCAGTGATATGTACAGTGTATGAGGTAACTACACCCTCATATATATCAGTGATATGTACAGTGTATGAGGTAACTAGACCCTCATATATATCAGTTATATGTACAGTGTATGAGGTAACTACACCCTCATATATATCAGTGATATGTACAGTGTATGAGGTAACTACATCCTCATATATATCAGTGATATGTACAGTGTATGAGGTAACTACACCCTCATATATATCAGTGATATGTACAGTGTATGAGGTAACTACATCCTCATATATATCCGTGATATGTACAGTGTATGAGGTAACTACATCCTCATATATATCAGTGATATGTACAATGTATGAGGTAACTACACCCTCATATATATCAGTGGTATGTACAGTGTATGAGGTAACTACACCCTCATATATATCAGTGATATGTACAGTGTGTGAGATAAGTACACCCTCATATAAATCAGAGATAAGATGCCTGTGAGGTAGATCCTGTGGATGCACCGGTGGTGACCTCACCTGACCGCGCAGCCGCTCCTGCGGCTGCGGGCGTAGCGTGCATCGGCATGGCCATTCCTGCTCCTGGTTCTCGGCGCACAGGGCCGCCTGAAGCTGGCCCGCCTCCTGTTGCCGGTCGCCGCCCCAGCGATCCGCTCCAGATCGCCGCTCTCCCCTTCTGCTGTTGCTCTGTTGTTGTACAGGAGCTGGAGCTCAGGCCTCCTCTGCTCCGCTGTCGGACTCGGCGTCCGCGTCATCATCGATGGACCTAGGGGTGGGACTTCCGGTACCCGCCCCCGAAACCGGAAGTTCCATCGCTTGTTGCCTCTCCCAAGATGGCCGCCGGAGCCCCACTTCCGGTGACCCCGGCAGGGTTCCCGAGACTCCTGCTCCCTGTCTGCCGGCCCTGCCCATCGGCTGGTACCGAGGGCGATATCGCTCTCACCTTACTCTGGACCACGGGAGCCTCTTCTCCACCAAATCTCGATCCGCTGCGCTGAGCACGGCTGCTGCTCGGGTCATCAGCAGGGAAGCCGGCCGTCTCCTGGGTGCCACGATCATGCCGCCGGGGGGGGGGGGGGAGGTATTGGCTGGGCCCCCCGTGTCCCTGTCCCCTGCCGCACTGCTGGATTCCTCGGCGTCCTCCCTCCAGCCCAGGAGGCCCGTCTCGAGGAGGAGGACGGAGGGTCCCTGCTGGGGCTCCTACGGCGACGCGGGGGACGGGGAGATACCTCCGGACTCAGCCTGTTGGGAGGGCGAGATCTTTTGCTCCTCCGTAGCGGCTCCTCACCGGCCACTGGCGCCGCCGGAACCGCTGTAACCCCCGCCAGGTTCTGCTCGATCCACCCTGGCCCATGCTGCTGGATCGCTGCTTGAACTCGCCTCATAATATCCTGAACATCAGCCATAGCTGCAGGTGAGAAAAAATTGTTCTTTTCTCCCCAGATTCCAGTGACAGACTGACACTACCTGTGTCAGTATATTTACAAATATTCCCAAACCCTCCCATGTATGTGACTGCTCCAGACTTACTGTAAACATCTCCCCCTCCCATCTCTGACCTTCACCTAACCCCTTAGATAGCTCCAATTTAACCCCTTGTCATGCCGCTATTGCGTTACATTGCATTCACTTCATTGCTCCTTTTTTCCTCCCGAGCTTCCTACTGGTTCATGATTAGAATTCCGGAACCGAAGAATTCCTTATGGACACCGAGGAAGCTTGTGCCATCATTATGTGATAGATGGGAATAGAGTAAGGAAGGACCTCTTGCCACTTTCTTGGACTCTTTACTCAGGATGTCCATTTCAAAAAATTTTGGAAAACGTGGATAGGAGCCCTACTGCAGGGTTCACCCTTCAGCAATCTATGGCTAGCAGAGTGAAAACTAGTGATTGGCAGACCCATCAAAATTCTCCCCCCCCTCCCCCTGTGACCACTGTGATCATTGGCAGCACCAATCATGGGTATTAACTGTTTAAAAGCTGCTGGCCACTTTAAATTATCCCAGCTGCGTAGGCGGCATGATGGTCGAATCACAATGATGTCAATGGGGAGTAACGATCCTCCCCAAAATGCAGCATGCTAGTGCCGGCGCGTGGTGTTTAGCCATTTAAATGCCATTACCAACAATGCCAGCAATATTTAAAGACTTAACGCCTGCAGTCGTAGGTGGGGGGGGGGGAGAGTTGAGCCAAACCCGGTCCCGAAATTGGTTTCGGTCTACTCATTACTAGTGATAACCCCTATACGAAAATACCATGCCTTTAGTGTTGAATAGACCCATTTTGCATTTGAACCCTAGACTCTCAAGTTTTGTCCGAGGTACAGGCAGTCCCCTACTTAAGAACACTCGACTTACATACGGCCCCCTAGTTATAAACGGACCCCTGGATATTGGTAATTTATTGTACTTTAGTCCTAGGCTACAATGATCAGCTGTAACAGTTATCACAGGCGTCTGTAATGAAGCTTTAGTGGTAATCCTGATTCTTATGAGAACCCAACATTTTTAACATCCAATTGTCGCAGAGACCAAAAAAGTTCTGGCTGGTGTTACAATGATAAAATATACAGTTCCGACTTACATAGAAATTCAACTTAAGAACAAACCTACAGACCCTATCTTGTATGTAACCCGGGGACTGCCTGTACTATACAATGACTTGCAATACCAAACCCATAAATCTATTCAGAACCATCATTGTGTACTTTATATTGTACGTTATATTTTTCCATCTTTCCAAGGCACCTTTGTGTTTTCTCATAATCCGGAGTGACATCTCATGACCTCTCCCCTAGTATTTACTGTTCCCCGGGAAATTAAATTGCAAGTCCTGCTCCGACAAAGACTGATGTGATTGATGAGACTGTGACTACAGGGCCGGTGTGGTGTCTCCCGACGCACCGTATTGTGTACAATAAGGTGTACAACAAACAAAACTTTATTAATCATAGTTTCTGCATTTATTAGTAGGATTCTGGCAGAATATAAAATATCGGCTGCTAATGAGTCCCCTGTGGGGAGATTAACATAAGATAAAACCTTCGGACGTAGGCCCCGGTACACAGTATATTGCAGTGTAATCTGTAATTTAATGCATCAATGATAAGGTAAATAGATGTAATCTTCTAAATTGTAGATTGTGACACGTCTTATCTCATTTTCCTTCATTATATTGAACTAGGAATGAACTCAAGGATGGAGTCAATAAGAGCACGGTCACAAATTTATTGGATTCTCTATAAGAAGTCTCTAAGATTGTGCTCTTAAAAGAAAGTAGATGGCGAAGGTGAACAGAAGGCGTAAGGATTAATGATACTCATTAGAAGTAGCGCGACGTGCCAGCCTGAAAATTAAAGGAATATTCCATGCAGAAGTGATACACTAGGGCTCATTTACTAAGGGCTCCACGGCCGCACTTTAGTCGGGTTTCCCGATTTTTTCCGTTTTGCGCTGAATTCCACCCGGATTTTGCCGCACACGCTCGGATTTTGGCACAATCTCGCCAGCTTTCACGCGACAGAAATCAGGAGGTGTGGCCGTCAGAAAACCCGACGGATTCGGAAAAACAGCAGAATTTAAAAAACTAATTGTGTCGCAAAATCAATCACTCACACGCACCGGGAATGAGTTGGTGAACTCCAGCGGACCTCGGCGGACTTCAGCGCAGCAGCGACACCTAGTGGACATCGGGCGCACGACCTTAGTGAATAGCCGGAAGACCCGAATCCTCCTCTGAGAACGCGCCGCTGGATCGCGACAGGACCAGGTAAGTAAATCTGCCCCATTGTGTCAGGCCTAGTCCAGGACCTTAAGGGGAGGGGCAAAACCTTTGATATGCCCCTCCCACCTCAGGTCCTCTACTAGTTCTTACATAGTTAATATGTTTTTTTAGTAGTTTTTTTTTTTTTTTTGAGCTGCTGCCTGTTTTATAGTCCTAGAACAACACAAGTGTCAGAATCAACTCTCCAAACATTATGTGAGATTTCTTTGGTGACTTTTATTCTCAGAATTATGGTCTTTATACTAGATACCTCTTTATACAAAGAGAAATCTTAGTGATGTATCATCATGTTCTTTGGAAAAGTGTCTATTACAGGACAACCCCTTTAATATCAGCATAAACATGGGATTGCAAGCCATATACAGGATAGCGCCTAACTTGCTGATCGGTGGGGGTCTCAGTGATGTGCCCCCTACAAAACGAGAATGGGTGTCCGACAAGGTCCGAGGTACCTCTGTCAGACCCATTGTCGCTCCCAGAGATGAGTGGAGCAGATGTCCGTTCTGCTCTCAATGGAGCTGACGGAGATTGCCAAGCTTAGCGCCAACTGAGGCAGTCCCTGGGTTACGTACAGGATAGGCTCTTTAGGTTTGTACTGAAGCTGAATTTGTATTTATGTCGGAACAGCTATATTTTATAATTGTAACTCCAGACAACATTTTTTTTTGTTCCATTTGACAATTTTATGTTCAACATTTTGTGCTGTTATGGGACCAAGGATTACAAAACTTCATTGCAGACACCTTACGGCTGTAGCCGGGGTCTAAAGTAAAGCATCAAGAGATCTTCACCAGTGGTCCCCGTCTGTAACTAGAGGTCATATGTCGGGTGTCCTTAAATGGGCAACTGCTTGCAATAGGTTTTTAATGAATATTTATTACCCAGAATCTGCAGTGGCCTTTAAGACATTGGGGCAGATTTATCAACCAATCACAGCTCCTGTTTAAAATATCCATGAGCAGTGGTAAAATGAAAGCTGAGCTGTGACTGGTTGCCATGGACAAGTAGAAATATTCTGACTCTCAGAAAGCTTGATAAATTTGCCCCATTGTATGCCTGCAAAGGCAATCTCCATCAGGACAATTAAATCCTTCCTAAAATCAATGGTCCCTCACCCAGGCGAAGCAGTTCCTTATACTGTACTGTGGATATTTCTTTTTGGAAAAAAACTGGTTTAGCTATTATTTAATTAACCTTATTTAAAGAAGACCTGTCAGAGCGACACTAAACCCAACATAGGTCCTCATGGTTCCAGTGTCTCAAATCATGGAAGAGTTCTCTCTGAGGCCACTATTGCTCTGTCTGGGTCTGAAGAGTTGTATCGGACCCATCTCTGGTGCTCCTGCTCAGTTATTCAATGAAGCTGGAGAAATACCTCCCGGCATCATTGAACAAGCATCAACAGATGCGTAATGAAGCCGAGGTGTTATATGACTGTGCAGGCAGTTTTCCTTCTACCACCCTTGAAAATGTATTTGCATATTCCTTACATAGAATCCCCAAGGGAGTATGCAAGGCCCCTAAGTAACTGTATGCCTAAAAAGGTGGCCGGCAAAGGCAATTTCCATATGGAAATAGAGTTCTTTTCTTACCTATGTTCATGGCCTCTCACCTAGTTTAATCAGTTCCCTCTACCGTACTAACAAGATGTAATAACTGTTGCGCTGTCTACGGTTGTTTCCATGTCTATTCACTATGGTTTAGTTATTATCCCACGGGATGTCCTTATACTACTTGAAAGTCTGACATAAAAGTGGAGGCATAGTTTATTTGCATATTACTTACCTAGGTTTTCCATGGTATGCAAAGGAAACCCTCTACTGCACTGCTGAGTACTAAAAGAGTGAAACAGGCTTGTATGAATAAAGATGCTGGGGGAAAGTTAAAAGGTCCAATATGGCAAAGGCAGCCTACTTATACATTAACATACCCTCTACTGGGTAGACAGCAGTTCATACTTACATCTTAGAGAATATCCACAGGTTTTGGAGAGATTCCGAGAGTTTTAGGCAATGCTTTCTGGGAAAACGTATGCAAATTAACTTTCCACTTATTGTTTCCTCTGGCAGAGTTCCTTACTTCTTATTTGCTGTGTCACATTTTTTTTTTAGTTTCCTGGTCAGTCGAAGAGATAATGGAAGTTTTAGGATAAATTCTTTAAACAAGTGCCAGCTCGTCTTGGCTGGCACAGCAGCTCTTGTGCCCACAAGGTACCTCCTCGTCCTTGCATGCCCTTGCTGGATATTAAATTAGTTTAGTAATTTTTCATAAATATCACATTGGTACCGGGGAAACTCGGCTGGTATGTGAAAATCAGCCTGAAATTGTTCTGTCCTGTCGCTGAGCCCATGAAATGCTTTAAAGCTCTATTATCTGTGACATGAAGGAGTGAGCGGGGGAGGCGAGGGAGAAGAAGAAGGAGGTGGAGGCGGAGGTACTGAGAGGGAGAGACTGAACATACAGTAATCCACACAGCAGCTGGGAAACGGATCTGTGACTGGATGAAAAACTATAAATCCTGCAGACTTTATCTGCAGAAGGAGGAACTGATACAGAGAAGTCACTTTCCTGGGGAAAGGAGGAAAAAGATGCCGGAGCCAGGAGCTTAGATTGCAGTAGGAAAGGCAATGACTTTCCTTTGCTGATGAGTCGTGTGAAGGGGGGGGCTTAACGCCTTGAGCATCTGACAACACATATCTGCCAAATATGTTAAGCCCTATGCCATTAAAGGAAACACAAAGCGTCCACATTCGGTTGACCAATCACATTTTCTTTCCAAATATTTTGCTTATTCTGAAATATTTTAGAAAAATTATTTTCTGTGTTCATGTCCAAAGTTAATAAAGCTCTCCGGAAAAAAAAATGTCATGATGTCCCTATGCCTCTCATCAATATAATTCACTTATAATTATTAATATTCAGTTATTTCTTTCTATCTGAAGATTCCAGTAATTTTTTCAATTCTGTTGGGTCACGTGATCTTATAGTAACCCTCTGGGCACATGACTCCATAGTTATAAAGATAAAGACAGAAGTATTGATTGTCTCTTGGATAAAGAGGAAGATAAAAAGAGAGAAGTGCAATTACACTGTCCTCCCAGCAGGCAGAGATGCTGAGACATCATGGAAATGATCGAAGACAGCATAGAGATCAAATATTTTGCTTATTCTGAAAAATATTTTTGAAAGAAAATATTATTCTCTGTTCTTGTCCAAAGTTAGTAAAGCTCTCCGAAAAAAAAAAAAATCATGATGTCCCTATGCCTCTCATTAATATAATTCACTTATAATTATTAATATTCAGTTATTTCTTTCTATCTGAAGATTCCAGTAATTTTTCAATTCTGTTGGGTCACATGATCTTATCGGAACCCTCCGGGCACATGACTCCATAGTTATAAAGTTAAAGACAGAACTTCAGCCACCCTGAAGTATTGATTGTCTCTTGGATAAAGAGGAAGAGAAAGAGAGAAAAGTGCAATTACACTGTCCTCCCAGCAGGCATAGTTGCTGAGACATCATGGAAATGATCGAAGACAACATAGAGATTGTAAATTATAACAGTCAAGATGATGAATAAAATATTTTGCTTATTCTGAAATAAACTATTAAAAAGTAATGAAATTATTCAGAATGCTGACAAAGTCACTTTTAAATTTCTAAAAATGACATTCCTGGTGGCAAGTTGGCTTTTATAGGTCTCACTCTTCTGATTCTGGCATAGTTGGAATTTTTTCTCTAGCCCTCACCATCCCTGAGTAATCAGAGATGAAAATTTTGTAGGCGGTGCCTAGATGTCCTGGTCAGATTAGACACACCCACCTACTATAGAGATCCAGATGAGCATATTGAATAAAAATATGCATGCATTGAATGCTCGGGAATGGTGAGGGCTACAGAAAAAATTCCAACTGCACTGGAATCAGCGTAATAATATCTCTTAAAAGGTACAAAGACTTAGAGTTCTTGGAGGTGACGAAACATCCCCTTTAAATTTTACTGTCAGACAATTTAATAGCCAGGTGATATCCCAATGTAGCATACGAACACAGATATACAATACAAATATACCGCCACATAGTGCATAAATAATACCGCCATCTTTATACACTACACCAGCTATAAAGTAGCCTTAAATCTCTGCAGAACAGATTAAAATCACATGAGAGAGACGCCCCTACGTGCTCGGCTTTTATTACAGATGATATTTGCGGTGACGTGACTATAAGCGCACACAGAGGCCTGGCTTGATTAAAAACATAAATATACCGCAGGCGATATTTTCGGTATACATGTGTTTTCGCATAACTACTGGGCTAGAAAGCAAAGTAAATTGAAAAACAAGCAATAGCTCTTCGGCGCCTACATTATGATAGCTCATATGCTTTTTCTGGTTTAGACCTATTTGTTTTATAGCTATTGTGCCGCGCTCCTAAATAGATCTTGCTATAATTAAGTGAAGATGTGCAGTTTTTTTTAAAAAAAAAACCCAAAAAAACATCAATAAAATAAAACTTGCAAGGAGCCGTAAAACTTAGAGAACTACGATAAACGTATTTATGGCTGCGGCGCGAGATTATGTCCGACTGTTCTCATTATCTCTCTTTTTAATATGAGATTTATTGGAATTTTAAAATGTTGGCGTGCTTTTTATACATTGCGATTCTTTATGAATAAAATGAAATGCAGAGGCGCTATCGGAGGTTCTGATGAAAAGAGAGGAAAGGTTTAGGATAGATAAGTAGTTTTATGGACCCCCGGGATATGTCATCGGCAGGGGTCCAACACCCAGACAGCATTGGAAATGGGATTGCATTGGGATACTCCATTCCATGCATATTACTTATGACTGTACCCAGGGGGTGTAACTAGGAGAGCTAGGGCCCCATAGCAGACTTCTAAATGGGCCCCCCCCCTGCCCCCTCAGAAAATATACATATTTGTATACTTACACATTTATGCACCAATATATATATTTATACACTTACACAGATCTGTCCCGGGGCCCCCTGCCACTGCAGGCCCTAGAGCAGCTTTTATGGCTGCTACTGCTTTAGCTAACCAGAGTTTTTGCAGGCAGTGAAAGGTCTTCTTTTAAAGGGGTTTTTACACAAAACAAGTTAGGCCCTATCCACCGGATAGGGTCTGACTTGCTGATCGTGGGGTCGGCGCTCGGCAATTTCCATCAGCTCCGTAGAGATAAATGGAGCAGAACGGACATGCGCGACCGTCTGTTCTGCTCATCTTGGAGAGCGACGAGGGGTCAGACGGAAGTACCTTGGACCCCATCGGACCCCTCGTTCTCGTGATCTGTGGGGGGGGTCTCATCACTGAGACCCCCACCGATCAGCATATTAGGCCCTATCCATTGGTCGTGCATGTTCATTCTGCTCTATTCATCTCTATGGAGCTGATGAAGTTTGCCGAGCGCCAACCCCCACCAATCAGCATATTAGGCCCTATTCTGTGGATAGGGCCTATCTTGTTTCGTAGGAAAACCCTTTAAGTAGTTTTCTGGGAATTTTAATTGGCAGGGGTACAATACCCAGTATTCCGCCCCCAACCCCAACTATACAAAACTGGAAGCAGACCGCTACAATCACTCTGGCCAGTGAAAGTTGCATAAGTTCGGACTTATTTAAAGGCAAATCCCTCTTTTTTTAATAAAAGATATCCTGTACCCCAGTATAGGTGGATAATTTTCTAATTGGTCATTAAAACACGGATGGTGAATATCATAATGTAAGATGTAACCGAAGGTCGCTTACGCCATCATTGTTTAGGGGATTATTTCGATCGGTGAAAATGTTTTTGGCACTTAAAAGTAGAAAAATAGAAAAAATAAGATACACGTCTGGCAATTGAAGTTCAGTGGTGATGATGAATCTGGAGACGAGTACTTTACGGTGGAGGCGCTCAGAGAGTCATAACTAACCGCTCACTACCGAGAGCAAAACAACACGTAGATCTTAGCAGCAGCCGCCAGATGCGACATCATGTGTGGTAGACCCAGGGCTCGGCACTCATCCATTTCCATAACTCATATCCCAGCTTCAACCTGTCCCCTCTTACTAAAGGAGGCCATAAATCCCCATATATTTTGTATATAGCCGTGAAGGGCATTATTTATTATCATGATATTCTGAATTAAAATGTATTCCCACTGCAATAAAGCAGAAGTATTCCATCCTATAACCGTATACTGCTCTCCTGGATACAACATCATACGATTCACATAAGAAAGAAAGATTTACAATAAACGGTTACCAGGTCTTAGTTTTTAAAGGAGAATTTAAACTCAAACACAACCATTAAAAAGGGAGCATTATATTCCATCATTAAAATTCTTATTTTTTTATATTTTAGCATTAGGGCCCAGGAGGTGTTTTGAATGAAAGGAATGGTTCTACACGGTCGAAAGTCTCTGTTTCAGATTAAAAAGTCAGTTGCAGGTGGCTGTCCTTCCCCTCTCCCCTTCCTCCTCCCCATTCCCCTACTCCACCCCTTCCTCCTCCCCATTAACCTCCCATTCCTCCTCCCTATCCCCTCCCATTCCTCCTCCCCATCCCCTCCCTTTCCTCCTCCCCATCCCCCTACCCCTCATCCTCTCCAGCCCTACTTCCCTTCCTCCTCCCCATCCCCCTACCCCTCATCCTCTCCAGCCCTCCTTCCCTTTCTCCTCCCCATCCCCCTACCCCTCATCCTCTCCAGCCCTCCTTCCCTTCCTCCTCCCCATCCCCCTACCCTTTATCCTCTCCAGCCCTCCTTCCCTTCCTCCTCCCCATCCCCCTACCCCTCATCCTCTCCAGCCCTCCTTCCCTTTCTCCTCCCCATCCCCCTACCCCTCATCCTCTCCAGCCCTCCTTCCCTTTCTCCTCCCCATCCCCTTACACTTTAATATGACATTCTTAGGCTGATGAGATGACCATAGGTGTCTGGGAATTTCTGGGGAATCTGCTTCATTCATTGATGAAGGGGATAACACAATAAATTACATCCCCTGGAAAATGGAAGTGATAGCCCATGACCATGGAGTACCAAAGCAAAACGGGAAACAGGAGTCGAAATAGATTATGTTTCTATTTCATGGAAAATCCCCTTACTGAATGAAAGATAACATCTGATTGTTAAGTTGAGTATAGTCTAGACCAAAGGAACTGTATACAGAGCCATATATGTGTTTCGTGTTACAATCTCACATTAGCTAGGCATTCCACCATACAATAAAACCTGTCACTATATTTCCCTTATATTGATAATGAAGTGACCCCGCACATCATCTCCTAACCTATACGATAAAGTAAACGTGAACTAGAGAATTTATCAGCCTATTGTAATACTTCTGACCAGTGTGGTCAGGCTCAGAATGGACCAAAGGTGAAATGGGGACTTCAACAGAGGGCCCCTGGGATAGGTGGGCCCCCAGTCACTGCATGAATGATGTATGACACAGTACCCTCACTGTAATTCATACAGATATTCAGCATTTCATCCATCCTATGTGTTCACACAATAAAATGGCACACAGAGTTAAGAGGGCCGAAGTTAGTAACTAGAACCAGTCAGTAGGTTACCTACAGGGCTCCCTGGTCACTATAGTCTGTGTCACCAACTGGTGGTTCCCAAAAATGGATTTTAGTGGTGGACTCTAAACTTCCCAATCTGACACTGAGTATGATGATTATCAAAAAAAATCACTAAAATAATTAAAATTATATTCAAAAATTAAAATAATTTTTTTTTTTCAAGGTCAACAGTCATCTCATGCTTGGAAATGGGGGAATCACCATTTTACCCACCAAACTATTCCTTTAAATAATAAATGCCCCACAATCTCTGTAAAACCCCATTACGACAAATACGACATTTACATTCCGTAATGTGATGCCGTCTCCAACCACATCACGATAATCTGGCCTCCTCCATGCCTGAACCTCATTACAATATTATCCAAGGCCTTATGCGGTTGCTTAGATCTCATACATACAAGCAATTGCACGCTCGACCGAAACTCTGAAAATTGTTAGATTAGGTTTGAGTCTAAAGAAACACAATCTGGGAAATGTTATGACAGCCAACAACCCAGCATCTCCTATACAGAGGCGATGAGAACTAGTATACCGCCAGTCTTGTGATCATTCGTGATGGATGATATATATATATATATATATATATATATATATATATATATATATATGCATAATCTGCAACCGCTGGGCCACAATAAGGTATTAAGGAATGGGAATGAGCAGCTGACGCGTTTCACATAAAATGATGAATGTGAAGCCCTGACACCCGGCACTCTACTTGATTATGTAATCTCGTGATTGATTTGCTTTCTTCCAGGATACGAGTTGTCATGTGACAGACAACTTCCTTTCCATAAAAGATCTAAAAACTCTGTTCCTTCAAGCAGCAGAAAACTTCAAAAATTTCATCCGCAGCCTCCCCTCATCAATACATGTCAACGGTAGTAGGCAGTAACGGGTTCAAAGTATTGTCAACCATTAGGCAAAGGCGGCCGACATCAATGTAAAGAGGAGTCTTGGTGGCAGAACCAACGGGAGATGAATCCCAAATGATCAAGTTATGTAAAGGAAGCCACATCTGTACGGCTACTTTCTTGGCCATGAATGAAAAGAAATGGATAACCTATAACCCTTATATATTATATATATATATCCTTCTACTTTTCCATTGACTAATATAATTATTACAGGAAGAATTACTAAAATGATCTAGTATAATGGGGTGGTACCAGGTCCGAGTGTTATCCTACATCTACAACATTTAGGATAACACTCCGTTTGCTGGTCGTCCGATTGTTGGATCCCCCACCAAGCACTATGGGGTTGCTAAATCTGATCATCTTACAATGGAATAAAATAAGCACTAAATGGAGGTATACTATGAACACTAAATGGTGAGATAATATAAACACGGTTGCACCAGCCATAAGGCGAATTGAGCCTCTTGTGTCAGGCAGAACCATCTGCAGCAAAATGGGGGGCAGCATTAGCGGTGGAGTCACTTGCTACAGAGTCCTTACATACAATAGTAAAATAGTGTCTCTTAATACCCAATGTCAGCATGGGAGTGAGAAATGGGGGCTCATTTACTAAGGGTCTGGACGCCGCACTTTCATCAGGTTTCCCAGATATTTCCGTTTTGTGACAAATTGCCCAGGATTTTGGCGCAGACGATCAGATTTTGGCGCATCGGCGCCGGCTTGCACGCAACAGAAATCGGAGGCGTGGCCATCGGACAACCCGACAGATTCGGACAAACTGCGGAATTTAAAAAAGGATTTGTGTCGCAAACATGCACCGGGAAGAAGCAGGTGATCTCCGAAGGACCTCGGTGCAGCAGCGACACAGGAATGAACTCGGATGCAATTTTAGTGAATCACGCTGGACAACGCACCACAGGATTGCGACAGGACCGATTAAGTAAATCTGCCCCATTGTATGGAGAACCCACTTAATCTGATATTTTACTAGTGGATGGGGGTCATGGGGCCTTTCTTTAGCTCATGGCAGAGAGTTTAGGTTTACCCCTGAATATGAGCACTAAACAGTGGTATAATACGAGCACTAAATGGTTGTATAATATGAGCACTAAACAGTGGTATAATAAGAGCAGTATATGGGGGTATAATTTGGTAACTAAATGGTGGTATTATATGAGCAGTATAATTTGAGCACTAAATGGGGGTATGATATGAGCACTAAAAATATTTTAATTAAAGCATGACATGTTAAATAATTTGATCACTTTAAAAAGTTTAGTAGCTCAAATTATAGTACTAGAATGATACCCCCATATCATTCTAGTACTATAATTTGAGCTACTAAACTGTTTACCGCAGTAGTATGGTTTAAGGTACACTTGTAGACCCCTTCTAAATATAGTCGGTCACTCGAAGACCTGAATGCATTCATAAAACGGAAGAATCATTGATAATTACTTATCGCTGGCCGACATCTCCAGGCTCCTCACAGAGGCAATGCCCCTTTCAATCTCCCTATTATTGAGAAGAATGTATATTCCATTGTCCGTATACGTCACCAGGCTGGCCAGCGACGCCGCGCAACGTTTCTTCAATTAGTGTCAGATATAACAATATCAGATGTTGTCCGCCACTCGTAGCGTAGGAGACGTAAGAACATGCGGAGAAATGTTAATAGCAACTAAACAAGCGGCATAAATGACTTAGCGGTCTGTAACCCACGGCAACCAATCAGATATTTGATTCCATTATGGGGTTAAACGGATTATCTTATTTGATGCTGGTTTGGGGACCATGAGATATTTCGCCTTTCGATGGTTCTGTCCTGTATGGAGCTGGTTGAATGTTAATGTTGTTCTAGAACCTAATCGTATTATCAGGGGCAGCCGCTCTGCGGAAGGGGTCGTCTTATTGCTGTGTACGCAGCTCTTGAAACCAATTAAAGGTGAACTATTTAAAGGTTCAGGTAGAAATATGTCTCTAGACCGTAAATCAGACATTTTGTTAATTGAAATAGTGCTAGTTTTATGCATTTCATGATATTTTAAAGGTCATTTTTTTTCAAAAACTTTGCTCCATGTTGAACTGAAGATGTGCGCAAATATCTCCGAACAATCCAATACTTCCGGTTTTCAGCAATGCATCTGGTCAGAAATTCCCCTTTCAAGCAATGAGAGGCCTCCTTGAACCACTGGAAGTCACTTCCTCTATCAAGGAGACAACGCTTCCCTTGTGGTCTTGGGACCTGCTTAAGCCAATAAGTGCCCAACAGGACGTAACTTCCTTTGTTGTCTACGGGCTTGCTTCTACCAACGAGTGGCCTCCTAAAATCTCGGGACCTCACTTCCTTGTTGTCCCGTTATCCCACGGAGGCCACCCATTAGCTACATTGGGTCATCCCTTGCTTTACCGTTATCCCAAGGAGGCAACTTATTAGCTACATCGGGTTGTCCCAAGACCTTCCAGTTGGATGATGTACCGAAAACTTGAAGTTCTGGAGTGGTGCAGTCACTGTGAACTGAAAATGAATATGTATGCTTTTTAGCCCTTGTGACATCACTTCCTGTGCAAAGGACTGTGGGAAAGTAAACATGACTTCCTGTGCAAAGGATTGTGGGAACATTAACATCTCTTCTATACATAGAAGCATATAGCATACCTCTATGATACATAAGTTCAAGCCTGCATTACCTAAGGATATATATAAGCTCATCATTTAGCTCTAGAGGGTTATGGTTTGCCTAGGTGGACAACATCAGCCATCTTTCTGGTTCCACCTAGCGGCTTGGACCTAACTTTGAAAGAATGCATCTGTAAGTCCTGCAAAATTAGGAAAAGGGCTCCTCTTCCTTTATTGGGACCTTTGTGGTCCATGGGTCTTCAGGCAGTGGGGAACCACTGAGCTTTACACTGAGACAAGGGGGCAGATTTACTTACCCGGTCCTGTCACGATCCAGTGGCGCGTTCTCCGTCAAAGATTCGTATCTTCCGGCGATTCACTAAGGTAGTGCGCCCGATGTCCACCAGGTGTCGCTGCTGCGCTGAAGTTCACTGGAGTTCACCATCCGTTGCTGGGTGCAGGTAAGCGCGTTTCAAGCGACACATTTATTTTTTAAATTGCGCGGTTTTTGCCGAATCCGCCAGGTTTTCCAGTGGCCACGCCGCCCGATTTCCGTCACTTGCATGCCGCGCTGATGCGCCACAATCCGATTGCGTGCGCCAAAAACCCAACGAAACCCGACGAAAAAAAGCGATACAGGCCCTTGGAGTCATAGCGATCAGAATAGATATAGTTGTTACAAGGCCTCTGATGGGACATATCTGTAATGATCCAAGCTATACAGTACAGCCATCTATCATAAAAACATAGATCATCACACAAAAGTTAAAGGGAACCTGTCACCAGGAGAGCTATTTTTAGCACTCCCTCAGTCCCCACAGAGCATAGTACATACACTGCCAATGTGTTTTTGTATAAAAAAATGGGTTTGCAGAAAAAAAGATATGTTATATTGTACCTTTCATTAGCATCTGCTGTGTGACTAGGCAGTTGCCAATTGGGAGGAGCTGGAAAGGAGCAGTTCCCCCCCACCCTTGGGAAACATGTGACCTTTTCAAATAGATGAATAACTCCCCACACTCGGGATTGCCTGTAGAGGAGCAGGGGGCGTCGCTAAGCCAAGTGAAGGGTGTTTTCATATATTTGAAAAGGTCACATGGAGAAGCTGAATCCCAAGGGTGGGGGGGAACTGCTCCTTTCCAGCCACTCCCAGTGGACGAGTGCCTAGTCACACAGCAGATGCTAATGAAAGGTACAATATAACATAGCTTGTTTTCTGTAAAACCAATTTTTAATACAAAAACACTTTGGCAGTGTATGTACTATGCTCTGTGGGGACTGGGGGAGAGCTAAAAATGGGTCTCCTGGTGACAGGTTCCCTTTAAGCCATCATATTAAAACTGTTAACAGAACTTTTTAAAAGTCACATGTTCTGGAAAGCTGTGGTACAAAAAAAAAATAAGAACAACTTTATCGATCTTGTATTGAGATGATAGAGAAACAAACAAAATCGATTGGTCATGTAGGGTAGAACACCACAAGGGATATAAGGAATATCAGAGACTCCTCCATAAGGAGACCCACATGAATTTTTTTGGGGGTTCTTGTTCCTAATCAGTACAAAGCAAGGCACCTGCCAGCAGGTATAGAAGCCCCCGGTATCTGTTCTGACAAGGGGGAGGGGGGGGGGGGCCTCAAGCTGGAAGAAAGCAGCCATTTCTCTATAAGCCATTTCTATCCCTTTAAAAATGATGAACTTTTCTTTGAAGTTTTGTTATTGAAGTGACCTGTGTTCTCATCCGATGACTTCACAGCGAATCAATTTACTTATATTAGAAACGATTTCTAACGTTTTAATTAAAAAGTCATTTTGCCCAAAATACATATTTCCCCTATGACTTATGACTTAGTTTATCCTTGGTTTACCTCGATCAGATCCCTCCGGCACACATGCAAGTTATACCTATCAATGTTATATAGCGATTACATTCATTGCTAACATTGAGGGGGTTTGTCTGATGGTGGGGGACCTCCTCATTTGCCTATACTGCAAAGGACTTCTGGGATCACACTTGTCCTGCTCTCCATTCATTGGTACAGGCGGTCCCCTACTTAAGGACACCCGACTTACAGACAACCCATAGTTACAGACAGGCCCCTCTGACCTCTGGTGACCTCTCTGGATGTTACTATAGTCCCAGACTGCAATGATCATCTGTAAGGTGTATGTAATGAAGTTTTATTGATAATCCTTGGTCCAATTACAGCAAAAAATTTTGAAACTGCAATTATCACTGGGACAAAAGAAAAAACTTTGTCTAGAACTTCAATTATAAAATATACAGTTTCGACTTACATACAAATTCAACTTAAGAACAAACCTCCGGACCCTATCTTGTATGTAACCCGGGGACTGCCTGTTTATGACTTCCAGGTGACCTACAGGACAACATGATCCTGATGATCCTGAGTAGTAAAGGCACTGTAGTAGTATAGGAAATTACCGTCCCATGTTATTGGAATAGATTTCTTGGGGAAAATTTTATGGCAAAACCCATTTCATGGTGTCAACAGCTGTTCCTCTTACTCTCACAGTCCTTCTAACTGACAGACATGGCGAAAGGGGAAGGGGGAGAACATAAGATGAGTAATAATCTCCTGCTACAGCTCCTCCTATTCATCAGAGCTCAGACATGTAGAAAAAGATTCACGAACAGCACTACTGTAAGTAGCCGGAATGCTGAATCACTTGATGAACATTCAGGGAATATTATTATTAAGGTCGCAAAAGCACATGGGAAATGTATGTCAAAGAGTGTCCATCCTCTTTAACATCAAAAGTACAATAGTAAAGAAGGAAAATGGGGAAAACATATGAACTAAATCTATCTATCTATCTATCTATCTATCTATCTATCCCATAGCTATCTATCTATCTATCTATCTATCTATCTATCTCCTATCTATCTATCTATCTATCTATCTATCTATCTATCTATCTATCTATCATCTATCTTATATATATCCCATATCTATTGTATCTATCTACATACCATCTTAAGGCTGGCCATAACCAATAGGTAGCTGTTGCCTGCTATTCCTATCATCTTCCCCTATACACATGCGTGCTGTGCTTATCTGAATGTGGCATGAAAATACTTTAAACTGATTCTGTTGTGTGATACATTCACATTAATGCAGGTTTTCCAACTATTTATAATCCTTTACTCTCTGGGTCCCATAAAATGAAGCAGGTGAGAGGTTGTCCTGCTATAGGGTCAACTAGAATTATTTGTAAATACCAGCAGTAAGTGTTTCACTCTCCCACAGTGCCCCCGCAGGGCAGATGGGGCATTACAAGCTTCCCAATAAAATCACACTGCAATATGTGTAATATAAAAACATTCAGTGTCCTCCAGAGATTGAAATCCGCTCTCTACTAAATGTGGGTCTGAAAGGCCTAATAGGGTATACAGAACTTTTTAATATCCTATTCTCTTTATTCCCATGAGTCGCAGACTGCACTCCAGAAGCCACACAAACAAATGTATCAGACCTGCTAAAAGAAGAGGCACTCACATAGTAATACTGTAAACAATGGCTTCTAAGTGAATAATTAGCACAATTTGGTCATTTTCTGCCGATATCAGATATTAGATGAACTAAATAAAGAACAGCCATCTGCTCTCCTTACACGTCTATTATGTTACATACTTGGTTTTCTCAAGGAATGACAAAGGGGGTTTTAATTTTTAGAACATTGCACTGTACTATTCCTCTGTACAATGTGTTGTCCTTCTTGCACTGTACAATTCCTCTGTACAATGTATTGCCCCTCTTGCTCCGTACTATTCCTCTGTACAATGTATTGTCCTTCTTGCACTGTACAATTCCTCTGTACTATTCCTTTGTACAATGTATTGCCCCTCTTGCTCTGTACTATTCCTCTGTACAATGTATTGTCCTTCTTGCACTGTACAATTCCTCTGTACTATTCCTTTGTACAATGTATTGCCCCTCTTGCTCTGTACTTTTCCTCTGTACAATCTCTTGCCCCTCTTTCACTGTACTATTCCTCAGTATAATGTATTGCCCATCTTGCACTGTACGATTCCTCTATACAATATATTGCCCCTGATGTACTGTACTATTCCTCTGCACAATGTATTGCCTCTCTTGCACTGTACTATTCCTCTGTGCAATGTATTGCCCCTTTTGCACTGTACTATTCCTCTGTACAATGTATTGCCCCTCTTGCACTGTACGATTCCTCTATACAATGTATTGCCCCTGTTGTACTGTACTATTCCTCTGCACAATGTATTGCCCCTCTTGCACTGTACTATTCCTCTGTACAATTTATTGCCCCTTTTGCACTGTACTATTCCTCTGCACAATGTATTGCCCCTCTTGCACTGTACTATTCCTATGTACAATGTATTGGTCCTCTTGCACTGTACTATTCCTATGTACAATGTATTGGTCCTCTTGCACTGTACTATTCCTCTGTACAATGTATTGCCCCTTTTGCACTGTAATATTCTTCTGTACAATGTATTGCCCCTCTTGCACTGTACTATTCCTATGTACAATGCACTGTACTATTCCTCTGTACAATGCATTGCCCCTTTTGCACTGTACTATTCTTCTGTACAATGTACTGCCCTTCTTGCACTGTTCTATTTCTCTGCACAATGTATTGTCCCTCTTGCACTATACTATTCCTCTCTACAATGTATTACAGTATGCTATAATGAGCTGTGCACCTGTGTGACATCATATGACCAGGGATATAACGAGCCATGCACCTGTGTGACATCACATGACCAAGGATATAACAAGCCATGCACCTGTGTGACATCACATGACCAGAAATATAGCATGCTGTGCACCTGTGTGACATCACATGACCAGAAATAAACATGCTGTGCACCTGTGTAACATCACAGGAAGTGTTTTTTATCCACAGGAAGTAAACAATGAAGCTTCCAATAAAATGACAACAGGCAGAGATCTAGAAAACTGTGGGGCATTGATACAGAAAATACACAGGAAAACTGTATAACTTTTCATTCCACAAACAATATCCATTACTTGCTGAAAGTGTCCAATCCCTTTAACTAGTCGGAAGTACTTTGTATATGCAGCATTTTTTAGGCAAGGATAGGAGCCAATATTTAACATTTTAACCCAAATATAATACTGAACCTTTGATTTTTATGAAATTATAAATTATTAGTATCATATTCAGTCAAGAACATCCCCCTAAACTATATCGACCTACGAAAAGGAAATCACAAAGAAAATTGCTTCTCCACAATCAAAAGATTTTCATGTGAAATGTAGTAAATGTAAATTCCATTAACAGATGCGTCATACAAAATTAATTGTTTTTCAGGATTCCTGCCTAGTGGACTGTATGCTAGAACCGGATTTTCTGTCTTGTGTTATTACTTCAAGTCCTTCATTAGAATAAGACATTGCTCGGTACAGCGTCTTGAAGACGGTCAATGCTAGAGGGGAATTTTGCTTTCCTGTCTTCAAATCACTTACCCACCGACCCAACCTTGGTCAGATTTACCAGAACAATTAGGATTTTGCTTATAGGGGTTCTTAGCCAGGGTCGGCGCTAGCGCTGGGTTTTTGGCCAGGGTCGGCGCTAGCGCTGGGCATACCTGGGCAAGTGCCATGGCCCAGGACTCCTGGGGGGGCCCACATAAAGCTGTACATTAGAAATCAACAGGGCGGGAGGGGGCTTTATAGAAAATAACCATGAGGGGGGTTGTTTGGGATGATAAACTAGAGAATATTTTAGGGAACAAGAGACTGTTTTAATTTCTCAATTTTTAATACTGCCATGTGAGTTCACTGCAAAGGGGCCCACTGAGGTTATATCGCCCAGGGGCCAACTGAAACCTGGAGCCGACCTTGTTTGTGGCCAATTCTAGCTATATGCAATGTTCCTTTTGAATAGAATGACAGAACTCTACTCCATCAATTCTCGTGATTTGTGGAGGTCTGTTCTCTTGATCAGTTTTCACAGAATTCAGATCCTCATTGATCAGATTATGGATAGTGGATAACAATCAAACTTTACTTCATTGGAGACCTAATGTTAGTGTTAGTACCGTATTTTTCGGACTATAAGGCGCACAAAAAAATCCTTTGATTTTCTCAGAAATCAAAGGTGCGCCTTATAGTCCAGTGCGCCTTATATATAAACCATACTTACAGAAAACAGCTGCCTTGAACTGTGCACAGGTCTGCCACCTGCTGGTCACTCATCCTTATAATTAGGTGCGCCTTATATATAAACCCAGACGTTTTAGCAGGCATTTATTGATGGTGCGCCTTATAATCCGGTGCGCCTTATAGTCCGAAAAATATGGTATTATGGATTTTGATGGCAAATTTCCTCTATAGGGATGGTTCAAATCCTGTGAAAAACCAAATTTGGTTAAAGGGGTTTTCCCAGCAAACAAGTTAGACCCTATCCTGAGGATAGGGCCTTGCTTGCTGATCGGTGGGGGTCTCAGTGATCACAAGAACGAGGGGTTCCAATGGGGTCCCAGGTACCTCTGTTGGACCCCTCATTGCTCCATACTACGGAGCTGACGGAGAGTTCCGAGCACAGCAACCTCCATTGGACCCCTCTTTCTCGATATCTGTGGGGGTCTCATCAACCCCTTTAAGTGTATCCACAAAGCCAAAAGTGATCTAGTAAAAAGCATGTATGGTGTAGTAGTAATATAAGATTTTGTATATCCACACTATGCACACTACTTCTAGAATGGGATGCAGTTACGTGATAACGTTATTATCCCTTCTATATATTTTTATTGCTGGTTTGTGCATTCAGTTATATAAAAACCCAAAATTCATGAATTCATGGCTCTATCTCCTGGTCAAGCCGTCCCAGAATGCTTTGCTGCACCTTTAACCAATTCTCAGCGTGTGACATTGCTCTCTTACTAATACCATCAAGCCGTGTCTGCAAGATCAGCACTTTATAAAAATACAGTAATAATCTCTTTCCCATTTTCCAGCTTTCTCCCGGCTCGGGTCCCGATAATAAAGTCCCTCAACGGAGCTGCAAGGCCCTGACAGGGTGACGTGTTTGATAAATGCATCCTGTTATTTCTGTCTGTTATATCCAGGGGCAGTGCCTGTCTGCACACGTTTAGCTTAATATAGTGTGTAGAAGGGGGCATAAAAGGCCTTCATGGAGAAGGAGAGAAGTGATAAGGAATATAAATGAAACAGGGAGACATAATGGATGGCTAAGAATTATCCTTTCATCTATGACCCTGCTTATTCCCGTTAATTTGCATCCATTAAATTAACATGATTTAAGGTCTCCTTAACTTGAGCTTTTTAAAAAAATGTTCACACGTCACTGCGGAAATTTCTTTATTTTTATTGATATAGTGCACACAGATTACGCAGCGCTACACAGACCTTGCTAGATCAGTCCCTGTCCCCAATTTGGCTAACAATCTAATCAGCCTTCCAATATGTTTTGGAGTGTGGGTGGAAACTGGAGGACCCGGAGGAAACCCACACAAACACGGAGAGAACATACAAACTCTTTGCAAATTGAACTGAATAGGACTTAAAGCCAGGACCCCAGCGCTGCAAGGCTGTAGTGCTAGCCACTGAGCCACCATGCTGCGGAAATTCACTACTTCTCGACAAGTTTCTGCAAAGGGCAACCACTAGAATCATGTTATTGAATAGGATTAATGAGGATAATTATGTATATTTAATAATTTTATATACTATTATTGTTTGTTCTACTGTTTTCCTCGGCTTTCTGCCATGGCTTATGCTGGGTTCACTTCACGTTTGTGCTATGCGTTGTAAGGATACGTCAGGCAGATTACAACGCAAGGCCCAGACGTATCCCACTGTTTGATTATACATTTGGATACGTCGCTCTTAGACCCCTCCTCGACCATGAATTCGGGGGGGTGAAGTAGTGAAAAATGGCAGCAGTAATTGGCTGCTGCCGATGTACGGGGTGTTTCCCCATGACTGGGTCCCCCCTTCCTGCTGAGCCACGTATCTGGACAGCAAGGTTAGGTGAAGGATGCAGTACGCTGCATCCGCTCCCCATAGGTTTCTACTGCCTCCGCTGAACACATACGTAAATCAGCAGGAGGGAGCAGGATGGAAAGACATAGCTTGCTGAATATTTCCATGCTGTCTTTTTTAAAATATATATCGCGTACTGGTCAAAAACTATGCCTCCATCTGTCAGTATTTGTCAATGTGTACGCTCAGTGTATACATCAGGAGATTTCCCGGCGTATATGCTGAGCATATACAAAAAACGTGATGTATACGTCAGGAGATTTCCCGACGTATATGCTAAGCATATACAAAAAACGTGATGTCAACCCAGCCTTATAACCATTTTGGAAAATTTAATTCTTATCTTTACAATGACACCAGAACCATGGCTATAGGTGCTACAGAAACCGATACAGAGGAGTCTTAAGTGATAATCCTTCTCCAGGCTCCAGTAGGTGAATAATCTAAAAGTGACTCTTCTCAGTTCATTTGCATATGTCCTTAAAGGGTTTCCCCAGTTATAGCAGGTTAGACTATCTACAGGATAGGGAGTAACTTGCTGATCATTTGGGTTCTCAGTGAACGGGTGTCTGTTGTACCCCTGTTGCCCTCAAGATTAAGAGAGCAGCCGGTCGCGCATGCCCCTCTAACCACTGATTTGAAATACTATATGGTTGAACATATTAGGGATTTTTTCTCACCCAGGTAAATTTTTGTAATAGTGACCAACCCCTTTAAGGGGAAAATAAAGCAGTTTTTGCTCCTTTCTTCTCCTGAAGCTAGAACCCTTTACAAGTGTATACACAGCAGATAGATACAGAAAGGAGACTGAAGAATAAAGAATATTTCACCTGATAATTCTGATCAGTAAAGATGTATTTACCGTCTGTAAAGAGATAAGTTGTTGTAAACTTTATCAACTTCTCCTTATCTATCAGCTGCGTGTGAGCACATGAGGGGAAGCTGCTTTAGTCAAACTGCTAAAAGTAGTTATCTATCTGCTGTGTGTGAGCACATGAGGGGAAGCTGCTTTAGACAAACTGCTAGAAGTAGGAATAAAGGGAAGGGTAAAAAAAGGATAAAGGAACATTTTACTTCAAAGAAGTATTCGCCTGCATTTTTTTTTTTTGCAGTTTTACTAAAAACTTTAGTAACACTTCAAGGGCTATTTTTGTCAAATAACACTATGTGACTGCATAATATTAACAAAACTGTGGAATACAAGATATTTGCCAAGTGTTTTATAACATTATCAAGCTGGGTCGCCGTCGACTTGACAGATGACATAATCAGAAATACTGTTGCGGGTGCAATGATAGGGTTGAAAACATAAGAAAGTAGTTATTTTAAGACAAACAAAAGAGCGGGGCCGGCTCATTGTGCAAATGATATTCATGTCCTCACATTTCTTGGTTATTTTTTTCCCCTCTTTCTCTTAATTTGTCAGGCTTTCATGGAATGTCACTGTATTGTGTCTAAACATGTTAACACAGTGATCAGCATTATTTAAATGTATTTAACGAAAAATGCAAATGTACGTTTTCTTCACACAGTTTACCACATGTAATTGCAAGCTCCTCGACGCCGGAATGAAGCTGTCAACTGACCTCGGGTAACATTTCCGGGACATAGAGCTTGGTGCCGGGCTGTGTTAGTCAGTTACCATATGGATAATAGGTGTAGTGTGTTCTTCTTGAAGCTGTAGATGCAGCAGGTTCAGGCAATTATCCCATCAATGGAAAGATTTCTACTGTGGCAGCGAAAATGGCAGAATGCAAATACACTGATGTTTTCCATTAAAACGTGCGCTAGAATGGTCAGTAACTGTTCAACAAAGTTTCCATGAACCAATAGCACAAATAAAAACGAGAAACGTAATAATATATCTTATAAGACCAAAGTCCCTCTAACTGTCCCATCACCCATTCTCCTTCCTTCCAAAACTGCTTTTCACTCTAAAATTCTGAATTCTGTCTTGCTCACAAGCATGGAAGAAGCTCACTGTGGTGTCAGATTACACAGAAGCTCTATATAGAAGCAGCAGTGAGTCACAGCAGCTAAGTCTCAGTAAAGATGGTATCTTATAAGACCAAAGTCCATCTTACTGTCCCATCACCCATTCTCCTTCCTTCCTAAACTGCTTTTCACTCTAAAATTCTGAATTCTGTCTTCCTAACAAAAGGTAGCAAAGCTTACACAGAAGCTCTATGGAGAAGGGAGGGGGAGTAGTGAGTCACAGAAGCTAAGTATAAACAAAGATGGTTAGTTTGAGAAATCCCATTAAAAGGACTGTACCCAAAGGGGTTTTTCTGAGTTGGATGATTTTGCACCATCCGCAGGATATGTTCACACAAATGTGCCCCCCCCCTTCCCTCTGATCACAAGAATGAGGGCCCCATTTTCACTTATTTATGGAGTGGCAGGTCGAATATACCTTGACGCTCTATTCAGTACTACGAGAGTGTTAAAAATCCCATGGCACTATAATAGTCAGTGAACGGGAGTGCCTCAGAACTAATGGAGTGCTAGTTGGATCAGTGAGAACACACCATCGATTATCGTTCCTATGATTGTTGGGCGCCCCTTATCGTGACTGATAGGGGTCCCGACAGTCACATAACAACCCAATCAAACTAGGGGCAACACCTTTAAAGGAAGTTTCTATTGTGCTTGGTTGTCCACCACTCTAGTCAGAGGAGGTCTAAACCTACACATAAAATTCAGTAGTTACAGGGTCATCGGAAAATATGTGTTAATTCTGGATCTACCACAGTAAATAGTCATAAGATAAAAATCAGTCAAACATAGATGCGGTCAGATTTTTTTACACCCCGGATAAACACTTCATGTGTTGTACCTAGCAGATGATACCAGAGTAAAGAGGGATCAAGAATCTTCCATTTTTATGCATTTTCTTCTTTAAGTTGAGCTGTCACCAAGTGCTGCAATACCAGACAGGCTCATTAGGCTCCGCTCACTAAGAAGAGCTCTTCTGGCTCCTGAACGGTTCCCTATTAAATATATAACAGGGAGCCGCAGGCCAGTCAGTCACCGGACACCACACCACTTTTAACCCGATTGTGTTGGGTTAAAGGGGGCGGGGTCAGACGGTTAGGGGCAGGGTTAAGGGAGCCATTGGCTCACTGAGGGGAGCCGGCTCCCGTCATTCGCGAACATGAGCAGGCTCTTTGTGCCGCCTCGTTCAGGAACGACACATCATAATGAGTATGAGGTGACACTGTACTGGTATGTGGTGACACTGCACTATTATGTGGTGACATTCCTTTAGTATGAGGTAAAACGTCATTAGTATGTGGGGACACTGCATTAGTATGTGGTGACATCCCATTAGCATGTGGTGACACTGCATTAGTATGTGGTGACATCCCATTAGCATGTGGTGACACTGCATTAGTATGTGGTGACATCCCATTAGCATGTGGTGACACTGCATTAGTATGTGGTGACACTGCATTAGTATGTGGTGACATCCCATTAGCATGTGGAGACACTACACCAGTATGTGGTGAAACTGCATTAGTATGTGGTGAAACTGCATTAGTAGGTGGTGACATTCCATTAGTATGTGGAGACACTGCATTAGTATGTGGTGACACTGCATTAGTATGTGGTGACACTGCATTAGTATGTGGTGACATTCCATTAGCATGTGGAGACACTGCATTAGTATGTGGTGAAACTGCATTAGTATGTGGTGACATTCCATTAGTATGTGCAGACACTGCACCAGTATGAGGTTACACTACACCAGTATGTGGTGACACTACACTGGTATGTGGTGATTTCCCATTAGCATGTGGAGACACTGCACCAGTATGTGGTGACACTGGATTAGTATGTGGTGACACTGCATAAGTATGTGGTGACATTCCATTAGTATGTTATGACCCTACTCTACAAATATATGCTTCTTTTACACCAACACATTTCAACACAGCTAAGGTGAACGACAGAAAACTACAGGCCTCAAGCTGAGCTAAGCTGTCATGTGCCCGTACAGCAGGGATGGACGTACTATACAAATAGGCCCCACTGCCTCTCACATTATTCACGCGCTGACCTTGCCTGCTCGCCTCATGTAGACTCGCATTAGTGAAAAAGGAAAGTGACCATCTGCTTCTAGGTTACGGGAGGACAGACCTAGCTGATAATGATCATTATCTCTTTCACCTTAGCAATAACTAAAACACTAAGTCATGGGCAGCCATTACTCACCTTACCTCATAAACATGGCTTCTTGTAATGAAATTATACATTTCCCTCCCATAAAATACAGACATAATTGCCATATACCACATCCCATACTAGGAGCAGGTGTTAAAAAAAAATCCCATTTATAGATTTTTACCTCACAAACCTGCTCATGTGGAGATTAAAGAGGGTATAAAAACATAAACTGTCCCTTAATAAATAAAAAAAACATATTTTGTCTATAAAGACAACACAGCGTTGGACGATTTATAGCAGCAACCACTGATGGACATGAACATGTCCATATACTATAACCGTCTAATGGAAGACAAGGTGGAGCCTTAGAAATGAGAAAACGGTGAAAATCATCTGCATGCCTACGGTTTTTGAACAGAATTCGGCTATTCTTAATGCAATAGTTTTTGTTCCATCAGTGCCCTTGGAAGTTTTTTTTAAAGGGTGGTGCAACCGATCCGCCAAAAAGTATGCCAGAGTGTGAGAATCAGATGTCAGAGTGATGGAAATCGACCACTAAAATGTTCATGTGAAGGGTAGCATCAGTCGTAGATCAGTATCAAGAGAGTTGCTTACAGAATTTTTGATATATACACTCACCACTTTATTAGGTACACCTGTCCAACTGCTCGTTAACACTTCATTTCTAATCAGCCAATCACATGGCGGCAACTCAGTGCATTGAGGCATGTAGAAATGGTCAAGACAATCTCCTGCAGTTCAAACCGAGCATCAGTATGGGGAAGAAAGGTGATTTGAGGCCTTTGAACGTGGCATGGTTGTTGGTGCCAGAAGGGCTGGTCTGAGTAGGAGAACGTGTAATGCTCCAGGTTACAGCCGTCTCAACCACAACCACTGGTTGAGACGGCTGTAACCTGGAGCATTACACGTTCTCCTACGGCTGCAAGCATACCTGGGTCAGTAAGACCCGAGCCCAGATGGACTAACATCTATCAGTCACCCTCTCTTCTCCTAAAAACTCTGAAGTATTCTACTTGGATCTTTACCTCTCTCACCTTAGATCGTAATTGACTTTTTTGGACAGTCACTAAGGCTAGGGTGAACTTCCTTGGGTATTTCCTCTAGGAGCCTTATAGAGTTACCTCACTTCTGACCTTTTGAGATGTACGAATAATGAACAAGGTGAGCCCTTGATAATACGTTTACGTTACCACACTATCACGAGGTCACCATTATTTGACACTCATACGATCAAATTCTCTTTTCACAGACTGACTACCAATGCAGAGACCAAGTTCATACCATTAAGACTCTCTGAGCTTCATCTTCCTCGTGTAGATTAACTAATAAAAGAAAGTATTTTTTCAAATCACTGTTTGTAATTTGTTCTTTACTATTTATAAGTGATTTTTGTGGGCACTAATCTACTTTAGTTTGACCCACCCCCTTCTGGGCTTTATTGTACATCATGTCAATATGGACCAAAATCTCTGAGGAGCTTCCAGCACCTTGTTGTATCTATGCCACGAAGAATTGAGGCAGTTCTGAAGGCAAAAGGGGGTCCAACCCGTTACTAGCATGGTGTACCTAATAAAGTGGCCGGTGAGTGCATACGGTAAGTATTTAGCTCTATATTGTAGTCTTTTAGTAGTACAACATCTTTCCGGTAATTCCTTTAAAGTAAAGTGAAGTGACTCTGCTAATTATGTCCTTGTCTATACGGTAAAGAGTCAGCCAATGGTTTGTTAAGCTTTTCAATGTTCCTTTGGTTTTTTTTTAATAGGACATCAAAAAGGTTTTCCAGGAATCCTTCAAAATCCCATGGATCATTTAAAACCGCATGAATCCCAGGGTCAGGGCTTTTGCCAAGGAAAATACAGAAAACTCGACACTCTAGAAGTATCCCAACAGACCACAAAGTAGTCACTGGGTTTTTTTGGGCACCACTTAAGTACATTAGGGCAGATTTTGCTTTAATATTTTTACTGGTCTGCTCCCTTATTTGAGCAGAATAAGGATAAGTGAACTTAGCCACGGGCTTTTTATGGTTTACAATTTAGATATTAAAGGAAATCTACCACCAAAATCCAGCATTATAAACCAAGGACACTTACTCATAAATCCAGGCACTTTGACTGTGGTAATCTCCTTATATTTGTTATTCATGGCCTCCTTTCTACTATAATCAACTTTTAAAATTATGCTAATGAGCCAGAAGGGCTCTGGGCATGTTACAGAAGTCCTCTGTGCTTTGGCTTCACAAGCTGTTGTTACACTCACTGTGCAGCAGCACGTCTCAGTCTCATCCTCCCCCCCTTCCCTTAAAATCGGCAGCAGTGAGCACGCAGTGGGAGTAGGAAAGTGCCCCTGAATAGTGTAACAGCCTGTGAATCTTAAGCACAGAGGGGTTCGAGGAACCATCCCCAGAGTCCTTATGGATCATTAGGCTAATTTTAAAAGTTGATTTTAGAAGGGAGGAGGCCATGGATAACAAAGAAGATTACCACAGTCACAGTGCCTGGATCTATAGGTAAGTGTATGTGGTTTAACATGCTTGATTTGGGTTAAAGTGGTTGTACAGGATTAAAAAAAACAATAAACAGTGCCACTCTTGTTTTCAGGCTGAGCTTGGTATTGCAGTTCCTCCTCTATAAATATGGGTTGGATGCAATATCAGACTTAGCCAACAAACAAGGCTGGCATTATCATCCCGCTCCCTGAAAAACACTTCCCTTTTCTAATGTTTTATGTTAAAATGTTAATTAAAATTTGGGGGGTTTTATTTTTTCCCTTTTTGTGTATCTCTGCGTTTCTAGCTCGAGTGTCATTTTGTATAAGATTTAATTCCTGGACTATTTCATTGTCTTTAAACGAGGTGAGAAAACAAGACAATTGGTCAAGATAAGGCTGGTAGGACAAGTCAGGATTTTTAATTATTTATTTGGTCGTTTGTCCTGTTTAATTGAATATAAGATTGAGATGAGAAGCGCCACAGCTTCATGCTTATGGGCAGAGGCATTGATTTTCTGTCTGAGGAAGAGGGCGTGCCCTCGAAACGTCATTCATATGGATCTTACCTGACCGCTGTTTGGTGTGTAGGTGAGATAGAGTCTCTGCCCTAGGGGATCGAATCTACGTGAGTTTAACTTTTCTGCTATTTCATTATAAAATACAGATATCTTGAATTAATGGAATGCTATGTATTAGTACCAGTGAATAACTCACATGATCCCAAGGCAACGTTGTCTAGTGCAAGCATTATTGAAAGAAAGATATACAAAACAATGCTTTTGGAATAAAGAGTGATGCAATGTATGTATTTACTGAACGATACACGATTGGAAGTTCTATTGGAACATTGAAGTAAAGATTAAGTATGCTTTGAAGCCCTTTTTTCGTGTGGTCAATTTTTGGACACTGTTCACAGAGGCATTGATTTTGTCATAACCCATTAATTTACTGTGATAACACAAAGATTTGGGGAAGATTTTATATGCACATAGTAATTTGCCGAAAACACATAAACACGTGGCGCTCTCAGCTCATCCGTTTTTCTGAATCAATACTCAAAGCAGCCTCGTCTAAAAAATAATCACTCATCTGAATTTCAATTCTAAATAGATTAGATTTTCGGCCTAGTCCCAGTCTCGTGGGAGACCACATCCCCTTATAGTAGTGAAGCGGAAGGCCCCAGAAGCCATAGACCCATCATGACTGAGGAATCTTTTCTGTAGCAGATTACAATGGAGGCATCAAGCTGACCCTTAGATGGTCACATAGCGGGAGAATATGGAAGCCTATGGCTAGCAAATATCGTGTGCCGGTGGCTGGCACCGTACACTGGAGAGCATGAATATTGGGACGAAATATGGCTTATATGACCTCGGATGTGGCAAACACTGGTTCATTGTTGAGGTGGTTCTAAAAACCTAAAAAATAAGGACAACAAACTTGACCTAGAAAAACGTCATCCCCACTGTGAATCGTTTGAGTCAAAGATTTTGATTTTTCAAGGGATTTCAACAGGTTCCTAGACAATTAAATAGGTTGTCCCACTGCTAGTACCACTCCCAGTCACATATATTGTGGGGAGGATGCTAGCAGGAAGTGTATGGTTTCTTTACAGCACCCCCACTGGGGACATGAAGCATTACACAAGTTTCATAACAAATGTAATGCATGGATGTGTTGAGTTCTCCAGAGCTAAAGATTCTCATTACAGCTGTTCTCCCCATAGGTAAGGATCTGAAACAGCAAACAGAATTGATCCTGAATTTCTTAATGGGTTGTCTAAACTTAAAGCTTATGTTCACAACACCTCCAGCTTCCCGGACCTTTTCCAGGTCATAGACATCAGATTGGTTGAGGCCCCACACAATCAGCTTTTAGGAGAGAGACCACAGCATTGAAAAAATCTGTTGTACGTCCATCAAACACAGTACCGTACATTGTACAGTGGTTGTTCTTGGTATTACAGCTAAGTTCTATTCAATTGAATGGGACGGAGATGTAGCTGGGTCAGATGACTAATGGAAGGAGGTGCAGGTACTATACTTCCACTGATCTGATTTTGATAACTGATCTCAAAGGGGTTTTACTAATCCTGCTCCAGATTCAGCATTGGCGCAGTCTCCAGTTTTCAGACTGATGTGGAAGTCTTTGGCCAGTCGATGGCCTCAGCGATGCCCAATGACATGAAACAAGTGACATCACTGAGCTCCGATGAAGCCACTGATTGGCCAAAGTGGGTTGTTCTACATCACCAGCCACCACCAAAGCCACTGATTGGCCAAACCATCACTGCTGTGAATCGGGAGCTGATTACTTACACTTAGTCCGCTTGGAATATTGATGAACTATTCTTAAGGGGGTTTTCAAGGAGTCATTTTATGATTGTTGTAAACCCCTCTAAAATATTATATATATATGCAAAATACAGAAATTTCCAAAGCGATATTGCAATCTGGCCTCATATTAAATGCAAATGTGTGAGCCTTAACTCAAATCCCTCTGTTTTTCCGAATATTTATAGGGAAATCCAGATAAAACAAACTGCACTTCCACCTCAGGCATGTTTCCTTTTCATGCATAATAAATCTCATAGGGAATATTTTCCTGCCAGTAAACGGTAATCACTGTTATTTTTGATTATACACCTGCATCGGTGTCGCCAAGTCGAGAATAAAAAGTAATAAGACGAAAAAGAGGCGAATAATGAATTGTTTTTTTCAGACTGCAGTAAGGAGACGGCTAAATTTCTTGGGTTTTTCTCAGTTTAGCTTCTGGCACAAAAATAAAAATCGGGAATAGTGATTTTTATTTCTCGACTCAACGTGTAGGCCGGTAGCCGTAGACTCCACCACCATGACTGACAGATTTTGGTGGGTGTCTGCTTAATTCAAGTGGATAGTTATTTTCTGCTTTATTGCCCGAGGGCTGGCAGCATCTGTCCTCCACGGGCTGGGACAAACCTAGTGGAGTTGGTGACATTCGCAAGACTAAAGAGGATCTGGACATAGCGAGCTCACGGTTGTTCAAGCGAGTCTTGATGGAGCAGACGTGATACCACGCAGCCCGAGGCTGAAAGTCTGCTCTGCCGTCTTCCGTTGTGGGAGGGAGATAATCAGAGTGCTGAGAGACATCTCTTACACTAGTGCAATTAAAAAGGCTGATTTCAACTGCTGGGAATGGCAAACACGAGCCGGGGAGAGTGAGACTTATTAGAGCGACACAAGGCAGTAAACTAAGAAAATCAAACAGCAGTCTAGCGCTAATTAGGAACGTGCGCGCGGTGAATTGCTGAAAGGATAATCCAATGGGTTACACGATCAGCATCTTCGCTCTGAGCCAAATAGGAAAGACTTCTTCCCCCCGATTCAGAAATTGAGCTCATTATAGCAGGGAGACAAGGTCCAGGCTAGTGGCGAGATGTCTGCACTGATCATGCGTCACCGGGAGTGGGGGTCAGGCAGCTTCATGCTCTGGGGAATTAATACAATTCAGTAGGAATAGAAAGAGACAGAGATTCTCCTCTCAGGGAAACGACTGCAGACACTTGGACTTACTTAGGTGGAGAGAAGAACACTGGTGATCTGTAACGTACGGTGTGCCATCAGCCTATTACGTGCCATTTCATAGTTATGTGTCAAAAAGAGTCTTCCCAGGTTTTCTCCGGAACTAATACTATTCATATGTCTCATGTTAGATATGTCAAAAACATTGATGGTGGATCTAAAGTACGGTAATCAGGTCTACTTCTGGCATTTCGACAGCTGAGGGTTTCCTCATGTCACCCCGGTGCATTTGCATGCTGAACAAATATGCAGAGCTATGTTAGGCTCAGTTCACATCTGTTGATGTCATGTCCATTTCTCTGCTTTGTTATAGTAACCAAAGGACCTGAATGAAGCCTTAAAGATCTCAATCATTTTGCTGAACAAAAAAATAAATCCTTTACGTAGGGTATTTTTACCCTGAATTTTTGCAAAGATCAACAACGGAGACTCCTAACAGATTTGAGCCTAGTACAACTAGAAAGTCTTAGAACTGAAGATACTTTGAGTCCTGATATTTGGTCAATTTATTTAAGAGTCTGTTTTTGGGTATTGACCAATTTCTTTTGAGTCCTATATCTATTTTTGGATCTGGTCTAGAGTCTAATTTGGAATCAGTTTGGGGCTCTAAGTTTAATTTAAGATCAATTCTGGGATCTAAAAGGAATAGGTTAAAGAGGACCTTTCACCACCTCATGTGGTGATGGACATACAATGCTGTGGGGGCGGCCACAGAGTTTTGAGGGCCCTTTGAATTTTCTTCCTAGCCCCCATGGTTGCTGAGATTTCAATAAAAATATCTGACTATTATAATCCTATCCACTGTCAGAGTGGAGGAACTGCAGCTGAGGTATAGGCGTATGTTACGATAATCTAGAATAACACATTCACCTCCTACAAGCACCTCCTCTCTGACAGAAGAGAGGATTATAATAGTCAGATACTTCAACTGATACCTCAGTAACTGTGGGGTCTAGAAAGAAAATTCTAAGTGTCCTTGAATCTGCATAGCAGCCCCTACAGTATGCTGATCTCCACGTGTATAAGGTGGTGAAAGGACCTCTTTAAGGTCTGAGGTCTCGGTTTCCTTGGGAATCAGGTCTGTAGGCACATTTCAATTTAAGATCAGTTCTAGGCCTTGAATTTTTGGTGGAATGATCGAGTAAATTCCATTCTGGGATATATAGTTATTTTGAGGTTAAATTCAAGGGTCATATGTAGTACATCTAGTTCAAAAACATTCTGTGAAGGGCATAGACAATACACCCTGGTAGTGTTATGCATAGCGTAATTCATATTTTATCCCATGATCTTCATTCATCTAGTGTTCATATACTTTGTAAAACTTAAGCTTGGTCTACATTATTGTGTTTCCATATTAGGGCAGACTAAACTATTCATCTGCAAATGTCAAAGGCAAATTGGCACACATAGGTTTATTTGGCAAGATTTCCAAATTGATATGGAAATGATGGTCTAACGTTGTACCTGATTTTATCTGGAGACATTAAAAAAATGACATTATTCCTGTTATTCCTGTTAGGCTACATTCACAGGATTCACCCCCGCTCCTCTCCATAGCTTAAAACATAGAGCCCGGCGCCGTATTCCGTCAAAAGATAGGACATGTCCTATCTTTCTATGGGCTACGGAATGGTATCGTACCGCACGTGTGCTGCACCATACTGCTCCTGCACGGCGCTGTGAGGCCATTGCTATGTATGGGGGGGGGGGCGTATATATGCCGTATATATGTCCCCCATACGTTAGTGTGAATGTAGCCTTAGGTGGGAAACACATGGGGGCAGATTTATCAATCAGTCTGAAAGTCAGAATATTTCCAGTTGCCCATGGCAACCAATCACAGCTCAGCTTTCATTTTACCAGTGCTCATGAATATTTTAAAGGGGAGCTGTGATTGGTTTCCATGGGCAACTAGAAATATTCTGACTTTCAGACAGCTTGATAAATCTGCCCCATGGACTTTTTGACAGGGAAAATCAATCCTTCTGAAGTGGATATCTTTTTGTTCATTGTCAGAATGAGAAAAATATGGCGCCATAACTCCAGAAACACCACCACAAATGCCTAAGGAATGGATTGAAGGGAATCTACCTAAGCAACTTCAACACCAACAACCATTAGTTTTGAGGCAAGCAGCCATTTTGTTCTGCTTTCCTAATACTCATTTAACTAAGAATGCCCTAATTGGATATTCCAAACCAAAAAATTCCCTTGAGCAAATTATATGGAATTAAGTTTAATAGGACGACACACACAAATTAAAGGATGGATCAATTTAACTATGTACTGGAAGACCACAACTTCTGCTTTGTTGTTGAGATTACGCAAAAGTGAGGTAATGCTCCAAAAGCAGACACTGCATCGAGCATGATGGAATACATGTTCAGGAACTGACAGATATTGGTCTAGGAAAAATCAATTTTGCATTAAACGTCCCTTTAAGAAACCACATCAGGGACAGTTATTGCTTTTCAGATGGACACGAAGGTACATATCAGGAATATGAGCACGTTCTGTTTTGTTTCTCTGTAATTTTTATTAAGTGCTGACTAAAAAGTCATTGTGTAATTCCTGATTCAATGTCACGATGACTGGAGATGAGGGCGTAAATGTGAAGCAGAGAAAACTTAAAGGACTTCAAGTGGCTGTTTCCTCCATAATGTAATTAAATGATTCGCTAATTATAAATTACAGCAAATGGTTTTCTCCCTTTATTTATCCAATGTGATCTACACGTATCATACGAATACTGGGAAATGTCTGAGGGCCTCGTTTCATGAGCAACAACCAATGTGATCTTCTGACATGTCTCCGAGGTATGGAAATTAAGAAATGTAATCTCCAGACAATAATATTTCATGTTATCAGCCATAAGATCCATAAGGGATTCTTTGTCTTTCGAGTTGTTTGAGGAACTGAACTTTCAGAAGGCCTCATTCCACCTTCATATAACCCAACTTTCTTCAATAGCTGTTGCTCCACTGATTCTGGTACACTTGGAATTTCTCTCTTTCCCACACTGTTCCTGAGTAATCAGTGGAATTAGTATTAGCACCTTATATGCTAATATTTTCTTTACTACCAGGTAGGCGGAGCAGAAATCCTGGCACCATCCACTTGACAGTAGAATATTGGCTGACAAATCTAAGAATAAAACTGCACCAGAATCAGTGAAGAAGAGCCTATTAAACAATGTCATGTTGGAGATGGTGGCGTTCCTTAAAGGCCCTCTTTAAAGCTGAGGTTGAGCCAACACAATGGGGCTCATTTACTAAGGGCTCCGTGGCCGCACTTTCGTCGGGTTTCTCGATTTCTTCAGTTTTGCGCCAAATTCCGCCAGGATTTTGGCACATGCGATAGGATTGTGCCGCATCAGCGCCGGCTTTCATGCGACAGAAAGCTGGGGGGGTGGCAGAAGACAGAAAACCGACAGATTCGGAAAAACCATGGAATTTAAAAAAAAATTTGTGTTACAAGAACAGCACTCACACCAAGACGAAGCAGGTGAACTCCGGCAGACCTTGGCACAGCAGTGACACCTAGTGGATATCGGGCGCACGGACCTTAGTGAATCCAGCCAGACCCAAATCAGCGTCGCAGAACGCGCTGCTGGATTGCGACTGGACTGGATAAGTACATGTGCCCCATTGAGGCAACTTAATACCTTTGGAAGTGGATTTACTCTGATGTCTAAAAAGTGAGTCAAGACATTGCAGTGAGTAGTCTTTCGAGTTTTGTCTGCTATTCAGTGATTTGTACCAACCATAATTACTCCAAGAAAGAAAAGGATAATGGGTCCTCAAGGATTATTTATGGATAATCAACCCAAGGATGACAGGATCTGCAGCTAAAATATTGGTACCATGGGATGCTTTCAGAGGTCTTATGGAGTCCATGCCTAAATATGGTAGAGTGTTTTTTGACAAGGAGGACCATCAGCAGCAATGGAGCACAGGGCACAGCTCCATTGACTTTTAGACCAATTGGAAACATGGGGAAAAAATCCTGGTCAAGGAATTTAAATCAGCAGACCATGTTTGAGGTTGTCTAGTACTTGATGAGATGTTTGAACTTCCACTCGCTTAGCTCTGTGATCGTTGGTTTGTTACCTGGATCTCCCTCTTACCCATTGTTCTGGCCTTATCTACTTTCTCCGGGCTTCATGGAATATTCCTTTGCTTACGGTTTTGAGTAACTTCCATCCTCTCTTGGACCTTCTTGGCTTAGGTTCCTCTCCATTTAGTTCTAGTCCTGGGGTTACTTTTGGCGTCATTGCCAGAAGGCAGCACTTTCAAGACCAATTCTTTTTGCAAGGTGCAATAGTGAACACCAAAGGGTAGTGTATAGGAATGCATAGGAATTTGTGGTTTGGAATCTATAGGAATTGGTTACATTGCATTACAACTTGGTTATATCTATCGATTTTACTGCATCAGGTCTTAAGTTGCTAAATTCAGATAATTAAGACTTTCTAGATTATTTCAGATAAGAATCATTTATATCTTTATAGAAAGTAAATGTGTAATATACAAGTAACAATCGAGCTGACGCTCAAAGAAAGATTAGATGCAAAAAAGGACAAACCACTCCCGGAGTCCTCAGTACTTAAATACATATGACACCTTTTTATTTTTAAGCATTAGAGTCACTTTGCAGCTCATTTTCTAGTGTCTTATCAGGTTCACTGCACCATTTTGTCGGTAATGCATATTTTATTAGCAGTTTACTAGAACAGCCGAGCGGAAAAGAATAAGAATAATAAGAGAATTGGAAACAGTGTGATATTAGACATTCGCTGGCTTCAGCCTCTGCCTATCTGATAAGTTCACAATTACTCTACTCAAGAACTTCTAGAGGTTCCGTTTTTACTTTCTGAAACCTTCTGATTTTCTTGGACTGCAAATTTGTTCTTTATACTAAAATATCAATTTAATATTAGGAAAAAAAATTATACTACCCCCAACAGAAGTAAAAATTACTTAAGGAAAAAACGGTGCTGCAAACTACGCAATAGGTCACAATTACTCTACTCAAGAACTTCTAGATGTTCTATTTTTACTTTTTGAAACCTTCTGATTTTCTTGGACTGTAGATTTGTTCTTTGTACTAAAATATTAGTTTAATATTAGGAAAAAAAATTATACTACCCAAACAGAAGCAAAAATGACTGAAGGCAAAAACGGTGCTGCAAACTACGCAATAGGTAGCAATTACTCTACTCAAGAACTTCTAGAGGTTCCGTTTTTACTTTCTGAAGCCTTCTGATTTTCTTGGACTGCAAATTTGTTCTTTATACTAAAATATCAATTTAATATTAGGAAAAATAATTATACTACCACCAACAGAAGTAAAAATTACTGAAGGAAAAAACGGTGCGGCAAACTACATACCTTATATACTCGAGTATAAGCCTAGTTTTTCAACACATAATTTGTGCTCAAAAACCCTAATTCGGCTTATACTTGAGTCAACTAAAAAATAAAGTCAAAACTCACCTTTCTGACATCACCTGTAGGTCCTCTTCTGTCTGAGACAGAAGAGGACCTATGGGGGACGTCGGAAAAATTAGTACAGTGTTATTTTTTTTCCTACTACAGGGGCTGGGCAGGCTGTATGCTACGGGGGCTGACAGACTATATACTGGGAGGCTGTAACCAATGCATTTCCCACCCTCGGCTTATACTCGAGTCAATAGGTTTTCCCAGTTTTTTGTGTTGAAATTAGGGGTTTCGGCTTATACTCAGGTCGGCTTATACTCGAGTATATACGGTAATAGGTCACCATTACTCTACTCAAGAACTTCTACAGGTTCCTATTTTTACTTTCTGAAACCTTCTGATTTTCTTGGACTCCAATTTTGTTCTTTGTACTAAAATATAAATTTAATATCAGGAAAAAAAATGATACTACCCAAACGGAAGCAAAAATTACTGAAGGCAAAAACGGTGCTGCAAACTATGCAGTATGGCTGCCGTCCTTTCCTCTGCCTATCTGATAATTTCACAATTACTCAAGAATTACTAGAGGTTCTGTTTTTACTTTCTGAAACCTTCTGATTTTCTTGGACCACAGATTTGTTCTTTATACTAAAATATCAATTTAATATTAGTAAAATAAAATGATAGTACCCTCAACAGAAGTAAAAAATTATTGACGGCAAAAACGATCCTGCAAACTACGCAATAGGCTGCTATTGTTTTCAACACTTGCCTGAATTTGTCAACAATTTTACAATACAAAAATGTAGCCTGTACTTATTTTAGCATACAGCTCAGAATTATTTGTCTCTATGGTTACAGACTACAAACACAGCATGCATAGAGTCTCTCATTATTGTATGTTCCCTTTATGGCTTTGTAGTCTCTGAAGTTTTTTGGTTTCCATTCCTACACTAAACACCCCATACTCATAGGCTTCCTTTGAAATAGTTCCAATTTAGTTGCAAATTTGCCCCCCCCTTTCGCCACTGCTCTTCAATGGTAATGTGGGCCAGAAGCTGGTGCAGGTTATAGCACAGTTCTACACCAGGTCCTGCCGCCGGTTATATCTGGAGTCTTGTGGGAGGGACCAGACTTAGATAAGTCCCATCCCCACAATGTTTATATCTATTTTTTTTTTACAATTTTGGCTGCTGTGTCCAGACCTTGATATACAGGCAGTCCCCGGGTTACATACAAGATAGGGTCTGTAGATTTGTTCTTAAGTTGAATTTGTGTGTAAGTCGGAACTGTATATTTTATTTTTGTAATCCCAGACAGAACTTTTTTGGTCTCTGTGACAATTGGATTTTAAAAATGTTGGGTTGTCATAAGAATCAGGATTAACACTAAAGCTTCATTACAGACGCCTGTGATAACTGTTACAGCTGATCATTGTAGCCTAGGACTAAAGCACAATAAATTACCACTATCCAGAGGTCCGTTTGTAACTAGGGGTCGTATGTAAGTCGAGTGTTCTTAAGTAGGGGACCGCCTGTATATCTAAAACAGCTTTTTGAAAGATATTACTTTTTTTTTTATAAATTGTGTTCGTTTTGGCCTTTTTTTGCCTTATTTTACATATTTAACACTGTGTTCTCTTTACAAAGGTTAAAAAATTGAAAAAAAAATAAAATAAAATTATAATAAATGTTCCAAGTAACGCTTCAATCTTCTTAAAAGTCTTTTTTTAAAAAGAGGCTTGAAGGAATTGTCCCAAGTTTGACACTTAAAGTATCGACTATTAATAAGATAGGTCATAAGGGTCTTTGATAGAGGAAAAGTTCTCCCAACAACCAGGGGCTATCTGTAATACACATGTATAATTCACTGCCACTGAAATATTCTGTAGGACCATTACCACATATACAATAACACATATATATATATATATATATATATATAGACAGGCATTCCCCAGGTTACATACAAGATAGGTTTCGTAGCTTTGTTCTTAAGTTTAATTTGTATGTACGGTAAGTCGAAAATGTATATTTTATATTATATTATATATTATATTTTTGTATTATGTGCGAGATATTCCACTGCCCCAACATTTTTTTTTTAGAACAGGCGGTCCCGTACCTAAGAACACCCGACTTACAGACAACCCCTAGTTACAAACTGACCTCTGGATGTTGGTAATTTACTGTACTTTTGCCCTAGGTTACAATGATCAGCTATAACAGGTGTCTGCAATTAAGCTTTATTGTTATTTCTGGTTCTTATGACAACCCAACATTTTTAAAATTCATTTGTCACAGAGACCAAAGAAATTTTGGCTGGGGTTACAATTATAAAATATACAGTTCCGACTTACATACAAATTCAACTTAAGAACAAACCTACAGAACCTAAATTGTACGTCACCCGGGGACCTTCTGTATACTGTATATATAGTGACAATACTCTGAATGTAAAAAATAACTGATCTTATGGAGCGGCAAGTTATCGCACCTACTTTGCTATGTGTCTCTTGACCTTTGGCGAGTGATTCAGATGTAAGAAGTTATAGAAAGTCAATTAACTACCTTCTCAGTTGGAAAAAGCCAAGATCAGTAGGGAAGAACGAAAACCCGGCAAATTCTTGCAATCCCCCCCATCCAAACACCATGACGGAGGACATTTTTTTTTTTTAAAGGTCATATAAAAAAAATATTTCACACCAATATTTCTCCAAAGTAGAGAAGAAATGGAGGCTTCTACGTTGAAAGATGTGATTAGGACGGGTTATAACAGCTGCTTCAATAAGCACTCTGCCTCCTCTTACGGCTAAGCCGGAGACGGAATTTAATCGGATCTTCCATCATTTTTATTGCAGAAATTGACAAAATAATTCATTCACCAAAAAGGTAATAAATGACACACATTTAATAAGCAAATACTGACAGATCTAATGAGTAAAGGCTAAAGATGCCGCTTAACCCCCTCCTATAAAGATCACCGGCCATTGTCTCATCTGCTCTTCCTTATTGATAAGCTGACAATATGATTTAGCCTCCATCTTTGACCACTTTCAAGGTATCGCATTGATAAAGATAATTAATCGGCGCAATATAAAACCCGTTATAAGCGGCCGGGGGCTTTCATACATGGCATCGGCTCTGACAATGCTAATGAGAATGTCCTATTTTAAGATGCAGACCGCATTGATCTAATGATGTGATATGTTTAATGGGCTGAGCTGGCTCACTGGTTCTCACCTTCTAAATCAAATCATTATCGGCGGCTCGAAATGATATCATTATGTCTGTGTTTACAGTAATATTAAGGGTGATGCTTACCCTTGCTGACAATTTATAGAATTCTGATAAAATTTGACTCTTAGATCTAAAAAAAGACAAAGGTTATCCACATTCAATATCTGGACTCAAATTTAGTGATATTTTAGATGACCTAACCAATAAGAGGCACTGACATATGACATTCATGGTAATATTTAGCCATCCCTCCATCGTCCTGAAAAAATAGATCCTAGTATCCTCCAAATGAGGTCATCTTCTGCTGTATCTCTGGGGCTCAGTATAAGAGTAGAGCCTGGGCCCACCATAGTATCCACTGATTTTTCAGTGGGCCAGTCCTACGCTGAAAAGAGTTGCCTACTGTTAAACACTACAGGGGTCATTTACTAAGGGCCCGATTCGCGTTTTCCCGACGTGTTACCCGAATATTTGTGACGGAGGGCGTGGCCGAGCGAAAACCCGACGGATTCGGAAAAACCGCCACATTTAAAAAAAAAGAAACGTGTCGCTTGGGACGCGCTCACCTTCACTTGGTCCGGCCCGGTGAACTCCAGCGCGTTCAGATGCTTTTCAGCGCAGCAGCGCCACCTGGTGGACGGCGGAGGAACTACCTTGATGAATCACGGCCGGACCCGAATCCACCACAGAGAACGCGCCGCTGGATCGCGAACGGACCGGGTAAGTAAATCTGCCCCTACGACTATTAAACATTAGGATCGTTGACATCAGTTCGTTATTGCTCTAATTTTCCCTACCACAGTGTTTTTACTATTAAAGGGAACCTGTCGCCACATTTTTCACAAATACAGCTAGTGACAAGTTCCCTCGGAACCCTATTAACTAACTGACACACTTCTTTTAGCTAAAAATTGTATCCATTACATCCCCCATAAAATCAGAGTTATAAACTTGCCTGGTATCCAGGGATATCTAGAGCGAGACGGGGCGTGGCCTAATGTCATGTGACCAGGGTGACATCATCTTAGGTAACATTAGCAAACTGTACACCATGAACACATCTGAGCAATCGAAATCACAGCATGCCTGCATGGAGGCACGGAGAAAATTAGAAGTTTATGGAGGATGCAGTGATTTCATGTGATCAGATATGTGTATGGTAAACAGTTTGCTAATGTTAAAAGTCTACCATATCCCTAGCCAACTAGGCTAGGGATATTGTTTGCCTATCCCTGGGTCATAATATTTGAGTGATTAATTCACATCCTTATATGGATCTTTTAAATTCTCAACACCCATCAAACTAAAAAACTAAAGCTGACCATCGATAACATGGTGGTTCTTATATTCCTCAATGGCAGATGTCAAGGATAAAAGTTTTCCACATGTTGCATTTCAACATTTCTGATCAGTGTGTTATATTTGGAGATAGACCACCACCAAAGGAAACTGTCCAAAACTTTTTAGATTTACACATGCGTTGTGGTGTCTGGGAGAGTAGTAATTGGTTGAACATGTTTGGAGATAACTAGAGTTTATGGCTTGTTTAAGACCATATTAATTCAACTGTATCCGACTCTCAGCCATGCCAAAAGAAGCATTATTTTTTTTTCCAGACAATCTGCATCTACCTAGTATCTGTTTTTCACTGATCATCTAAGAACGATTGGCAAAAAAGTGGAATAAAATAATTTATCTCTGATCCACCACATGGTTGTCTAATATATTGTTTTCAGTGGAGACACACAACCATTAACCAATGTCCAAAGAAATTCAGAAACCTAGGTTGGGTCAACTCTTTCTCAGATCATGCCTCCGTGAGGTCTATGCTCTTCATCAGAAGATATGTGGAGGTAGGTAGAGAGTTGTCTGTTGTGGCGCACTCACAAACTTAGGTATGGTACATCATGGTTAAAGAAGCATTTATTTGAAAAAATCTCGGGTCACAACGCGTTTCGGAGTAGCTAGGACTCCTTTCTCAAGTGGTGTGAGACTGCAGCGTGGGGGGTATGGAGTTTGTCCCACTCTCTAGACTCGCTTTAACCATGATGTACCATACCTGAGTTTGTGAGTGCGCCACAACAGACAACTCTCTACCTACCTCCACATATCCTGATCGCGACCGTCCAGGCAACCGAGTCCTGATACCTATTGTCTGAAGGCAGCACCTCGCCACCCACCAACGGCTTACCAAACGCTCACTAGTGTTGTGCCTAAAGGAGCACAACCCCATCTGGTCCAATTGTTTCTCCTTCTCTATCTACTATCACCACCCATATTAGAATAGGAATTACTACTCTATGAGCGCTATTCGGTTTCCCCTTGTTTGCCTTTCTATCTTCATCAGAAGATAGAGAGAGAGTATGTAGAGTAATAATGGATTGTAAAAGCACATGCCGCCTTTTAAGGACTTTGACCCACAAATTAGGGAATAGTTAGTTGATAAAGATGTCCCAAACATTTACACCATCCTCAAACTTCGACCGAGATCCATATCAAGCATGGTTCTCATAACTTGAGGGCCATTGTACGGTAAAGTACTGAAGGGTTGAAGAAAAACCCTTCCACTTTCGTTGAACCGAAAGGTTTGGCTGCGGTTTAATCCAGTATCATTTCTCTTCAGGGCATTCATCAGATAAATTGTGGATTAAACAGCAACTTATTAAATCAACCTTTACAAAAACCTCAGTGTAGTGTTATTATCCTTACTTCTATCTCCTATAGCCTACAGATAATTTTACTTTGAACTCGGATATTTTTATCGTCTTGAACAGAAGGTCTTGGAGATTGCTTAATACAGGTCAATAGAAAAAAAAAAAAAAAGAACCCCGGTAGAAAATGAATCTCGTTTTTACCTTGAACGGCAGTGTCCTCTGAGGGACGGTGATAAATCTGCTCCAAGTTCACCAATCAACACAAATAATTCACTCAAATGAGCTTTTGTGCTGTCAATCCATATCTACCTCTTTCTTGCTTGACACATGGCTGACCTTTCCAGCAAAGGTCACTTATTACATCTTGACGGGACGGAAGAAAGAGCCTGTATTCCCATGACCTCTTATGAGCTTACACTACCGATTTTAAGGGCCACATGTGATTTCATTCCCGTCCACGTACTCTTATCACCATTATCAATGTCTTTCATTAAATGCAAGAGTTTCTTCCCCATCATATTCCGTCCACAGCAGATAGCCTAGAAATAGGTCAAAGTCGACCACAGACACTACAGTCATAAGCTTTTAATAAGGACCGTTCAGTCTCGCTGTGCCACGGTGATAAAGGGGACCCTTCGTAAAGATGAAATTAATGTTGATAATATCAAATTACCACCGTCGTCTTTAATAACTTGACTTTCACAAGCTCGGGTAATAAATGGATTTCATAAAACGACTGTTGTTACTTTTATTCAAACAGCATAAAACAACTTAACAGCCACTAAATGTGAAATACACCCATAGATATGTAAAAACTCTTATGGCATGACAGGACGTAAAATTTTTTACGTGAAATATGCCGAGAGCTTCCATCAATTAGAGATTAGAATCTAGGACATCCATATGACCTAAAATTTGCTTAAGGCGTAAATTCAAGTTACATGTTACATAAAGTAGAACAGGAACCTTAAACAACTTATGGGAATCAATATGGGAACATTTTTGGGAAAAGCCATACAAGGTTTCTGACTTTTCTTGTAATAGTGACTAAAGCTAATACTGTATATATTTTTGCTGACAATTACCAATCCTGTCTTCCCCGAAAACAAGTATATTCAACCAAGCTATTGAAAATCTTTGTATCCCCTAAGGTTAAAATTGGGAACCGATGTACTGTTACCAATATACAGGGAGAGACAAAAGTCCCACGACCCCCTGTTATCGCAGAAACAAAAGGAATAATTAAATAACTAAATACCAGCAAGTAATGAGTGAGGGGGACTATATTTTAGACTATGGGGCAGATTTACTTACCCGGTGCACCCGCGTTCTCTGGGGTGGATTCGGGTCCGGCCGGGATTTACTAAGGTAGTTCCTCCGACTTCCACCAGGTGGTGCTACTGCGCTGAAGAGCATCGGAACGCACTCAAGTACACCGGCCTATTCCTAGTGAAGGTAAGTGCAAGTCTTGCGACACTTTTCTTTTTTTAAATGCGGCGTTTTTCCGAATCCGTCGGGTTTGGTTCGGCCATGCCCCCCCGATTTCTGTCGCGTGCACGCCGGCACCGGTGCGCCAAAATCCGATCGCGTGCGCCAAAATCCTAGGGCAATTCAGGGGAAATCGGCGCAAATCGGAAATATTCGGGTAACATGTCGGGAAAACGCGAAACGGGCCCTTAGTAAATGACCCCCTATGTCTGGAACATGGCCACCATCTTGTAAAACACCATACTGGATTGAGGGCAGGTTTTGTCTCTGAAACATGGGAGACCCTAGTCTTTCTTTCATTCTGAAGAACTGGTCACATAGTGGGATAGTGGGCAAAAACATGTCATACAACCTATCACAAGTAAGGAACGAGCAGAATAGAGAATATCAGTGGAGAAGATAGAGGTCAGATTCAGACATTGATCACCTATCCCAGGTACAGGTACAATAATACTATGTCTGGTATATACACCTGTTATAGTAGACTAAACTTATTGATATGGAGCCACATATATATAAAAAGTTCCTTTCTAATCCTTATAAAAAGTTATTACTCTCTACCTAACAGAGTTCAACATTTTACAAATATTTGAGTAATGTTTTTGAGTTAGGATCACCTCTACCAAACAATAAAACATGGCATGCAATGTTATACAATTGAAAAAGTAGAGAAAGCAGACTAAAAATCTATGAATTTCTTTTTTCCATAAAAAATTTCCAAAATTTGATTCAAGACACATAACACATGTCTTAAAGACATTATGAGGTTATGACGTGTATGTGTGTAGCCTTCTATTGTGACCAGTTCCACTTGACCCTCCACTTCGAAAGAAAACGGCCACCAATGTCCAATTTTTAAGATTAGCTGAAGGATCATAGTTGAAGGAGTTTTTCTAGAACCTTTATATTTCAACCTTTAGAAATTAAAAGTTTCTGAATTAACATCTCATCCCATAACATTAAATCTTGTGTGGATTTGAGATGTTGAGGACGCAACTTTCTGATATCTCTGATGGATCTCATTTTGGAGTAGATAATACTTTGCAGAAAAAATGTTCACATATATGTCATACATATCATTGAATCTGATGTGGATTTTAGCAGAAAATCCATATCAAAATGAAAATGTGCAAAAGTAGGTACCTTAGAGTAGGGATGGCAATATGACTCTACTCTGTTCAAAATTTGTTGTTGAAGGTCCACATTCTCCAACAAGATCTTTTTTGAGTTAGGAATGGAAGTCGAGTTCTTACGGAGTCTCATTGCTATGAATGTAATTAAACTATATTGGGACCTCAACACTTGAGCCTGGGGGAATCCAAAGGTTAACTGTTACGTGAAAGATTGGCAATATATGGTAAGGTAGATGTGCAACCACATTCCATGGTTAATGGTGGACCTCTACAGGCAGTCCCCGGGTTACGTACAAGATAGGGTCCGGAGGTTTGTTCTTAAGTTTAATTTGTATGCAAGTCGAAACTGTATATTTTATAATTGAAGTTCTAGACAATTTTTTTTCTTTTGTCCCAGTGACAATTGGAGTTTCAAAATTTTTGCTGTAATTGGACCAAGGAATATCAATAAAGCTTCATCACAGACACTTTATAGCTGATCATTACAGTCTGGGACTATAGTAAAGCATCCAGAGAGCTTCACCAGGGGTCACAGTGGGCAGAGGGGTCCGTCTGTAACTATGGGTTGTCTGTAAGTCGGGTGTCCTTAAGTAGGGGACCGCATGTATAATTGTTTTTGTTTAGATTGTGAATTTGCTTTGTATATGTTGGTTGTCATTGAGCTCAGGAGCTACCAGTAACACCTCCGAGTTTAACCTTATGTAAAATGTTCTGAAAAGACTGTGATTTCTTTTCGTCTAGCACATCATTCGAGATAGAGGCTGCGATGAATCAAATAGACTGTAGTAACAACATGTAGTTCATCTATTATTTACCATAACTTTCTTTTGTTAGTGCATCAAATGTAATAAATTAATTTTTCATGCCTGGTGCATCGGATTCACATCTCGAACACAAGGTTAACTTCAGCTCAAACTTTCATGATTGCAGGAACGGTATACTTCGATAAAATGTTACTATATACTGCGTTAGATTGGTAAATGGATCATGGGAAGGAGCAGGATAATATGTGATGAGAGAATTTATTCTTAATAACTAACTTAATATGCAGTCAAAATGAAAGACAGGGGAAGAGATATGGTCAAAACCTGATGATAGAGTTAGCATGAGCCACCTAAATCTCGCGGTCAGCCCTGGTCATGAGTCCAAGCATCTCCAATCCTGACTTGTCTTGAAACGTTTCGCAAATGATCAACCCCTAAAATTCCTTTATTCCCTAGTCCAAGATTCAAAGGGTTTTAAAGGGGTTATCCGGGTTTTAAAAATTACTTAGGGCCGGGTTGGTCTATTTAAAAATAATAAACATCTACTTACCTCGTCCGGAGCTGCTGATGTCATGCGCCGCGGTCCCTTCGTTCCGTGCACACAGGCAGCTTCCGGCCATCGACGTGGCCGGCTCCTCCCATCCGTCCCTATCTCTGAGAGTTGTAAGCACTGGGAGATGGTGTCGGATGGGAGCTTCCGGCCGGCCGGAAAAAATTTGGCAAAAATTTTAAAATATTCTCCATTTTCAAAATTCTCTAATTTTGAAGTAGATAGTCATAGCACCCAAGTTATTTCATAATTTACATTCCCCAAATCCCTGCTTTATGTTGGCATTGTTTTTTAAGAATCCACTTATTTTTCTAGAATGTTATAAGGCTTTGAATTGGGTGCCATTCAAATTTTGGGGGAAAATTGGCAAAACCTGTATTTAGCGGGACCTGCACAACAAATGATAAAGCACTTTTAAGAAGTTTGTAAACTATTTAGGGGTTAAAGCAAAATGGAGGTGCGGTTTACAAGTTTGAATTGTTTTTGGACAATACATTCCTTTTGGGCGGAAAATGAAACATTCGCAATGGATTAAATGACAAAAAGCTCCACAAAGTTTCACAATTTCTCCAGAGTTTTTACCCATGTGTGGTGGTAACCTGCTGTATGGGCACACGGCCGGGCATAGAATGGAAGGATCCAGAGCAGATTTACTTTGTCAAATTATACAGGCTATCATTTTTTTATTTTTTAATGTGAATTTATAGGGGCTTATTTTTGCCACATGAGATGCATCTGGAGCTAATTGCGAAGATTTTATTAACTCTTTGCAGGTTTAGGAATTGAAAATCAGAATTTTTTTTGGGCTGTTCACCATACCATAAAAATAACATGTTATTTCTTTTTTTAAACTGATTTTTATTAAAGCTTATAGTACAGAGTGTTATTTTTATTCTATGCCTCACCACGATTACGAAAATACATAATTTATATGGATTTTTTTTATTTTTCCCAATTTTACTGAATAAAAACTGATTTGGAGAAAATCTTGTTAGCATTAACATCTTTTCGGAGGCATAACTTTTTTTAATTTTCAGCTGACAAATCTAGTTAGGGCTTATTTTTTGCAAGAAGAGTTGTTCTTTTTAGCGATTTTTGGGGGGATGCGTAACATTTTTGATCACTTTTTAAAGAACTAAAGTATTAATGAAAAATGATCTTGTTTTCTGAAAGTTGTTTTTCTTTTTTTTACAGCATTCATGGGTTTAATAATAATTCTGTTTTATTATACAGATTGTTACGGATGCAGCAATGCCAATTATGTGGGGGGGGGGGGGTTGTGTATTTGTGTTTTTTATAATTTATTGAGTGTTTGTATGGGAATGTGTAATTTTAGGAGACTATATTTTATTTATGTTTTAAACTTACATTTTACTTATTTTACTTAATACAAACTTGGACTTGAATCAGTGATGCTCTGATCGCTAGTTCAAGACACTGATCTACATTACTAATGTATTGTAGTGCAAACTGAGTGTGCAGACACATGCGGAAACCGTATACAGACAGACTTCAGGGCTGCGCTCGGTAGGCAGTATGGGGGGGCGGGGGTGTTCCTATCCCTAGGGGGAAGCCTCTTACACACCACAGTTATACTTGATAGCGTTGTGTAAGGGATTAACAACCACCGATTGGAGACGACTCCGATCACGGAAATTAGAGCGCGGTATCAGCTGTGATATACAGTCGTCACCTGCTGCGTCTGGTGCCGGCTCTGCTTGTGAGCTGGTGCCAGAATCAGGACATAATAGCTTGTATATGTGCGGGAAGGAATTAATAGTTCTGCTCTGGTTTTTGGAACTCTAACTGTCCAAGAGCAATCGCCCTGCCAGGATAGTATTCATGAATATAAGATTAAGGTCCTGGCAGGGCGATTGCTCGCCAGCTCCGTGTAACCTGGATATGTTGCTTGATGGGCTGCAGAGCAGCCAATTAGGCAGCTTTACACCTCTAGCAACTAGTCATGGCTGTGATTGGCCAGTTGTATACCAGATGTCCACCTGGCCAATGTACTATTATTACATGGTGGAAACATTGACTGTATTTATGGTATTACACTATAGTATGATTATTATTACTATTATTGTACATTGTACTATATATATGTACAGCAGATTGCAATAATTGAAAATATAAAATTATTCATAGCTATCTTTTTTCTGCTTCTTTATAAGGTCAAACAATATGTAAAGAAGAGCTGCAGGCTTGTTACTACTCAATCTAACATCTGCTACACAATAAGAACTAAAGTATGTGAACAAGAAGGCTCGTTTAAAGAGGATTTCCACCCATAAGAATAAAAACTGTGATATACAGGTAACGACAGGAAGTGCGGCCATCTTGGTTGTCAACTTTAAATTCACTAGTCAATAAGTTATTATGTGAGTTTTGCAGGAAAGTGCTGACAAAGTAACAGTAGATAATTTTCGAAAAATATTTTAGATGATTTTAGAAAATACTTTTAAAAAAATCCTTTTCCCTTTAACTATTTTTTTGGCATTGGTTTGAAACGCAAGGCAGCTGATACACCCCGAGACATGTCACACGCCTTGTACAAATAAATCTATCACATAACGTATGAGCCCTCAGCTGATTTCTTATGTTTCTTGTCAGCTGGTGATAAAAACACTGGCATACTCCTCATATCTCATGAAGTAACGGCATCTCGCTGGGATCTACCATCACTTTGTGAAGGTTGTGGTTTGACCTCTAGACCACTTTCCTGGAAATTTAAGAACCGCAGAACAAATTCAACACACGGTCACTGTGTACTCAGGTGTAGACCAAGGGAAGCGCAGCTCTATCCCATAGGGCACAACTGTAGTTCCCTCCACAGCCAGACAACCAAGGACACCCAAATGGAGAAGTAAAACTTTAAAAAAATCTTTATCAGACCCATATATGATCAGGATTTGTAAATGCCTAGGGACACAATCATTAAAGAGGACCTGTCACCTAAATTTTCAGGACTAGGAGCTGCTTACTAAAGTAAGCAGCTCCTAGTGCTTGATCAAACGCCGCAGTGTTATAGTGATAGCGTTACCGGAAACCTCCGGTAACGCTATCAAACTCTGCGGCGGGGTACAGTGTAATCATCGGACAGCTTGCAAAGCTGTCTGATGTATTCATGAGGGGGCGGTCCGAGGCGCTGCCTCTTCCCCGGACCGCCCCGCTCGCTCCATAGGCCAGCAGTGACTGCAGCGCGCTAGGCGGCAGTCACCGCCCCTAGCCACGCCGCAACCCCGCCCCCTCAAAAATTACATTGTACCCCGCCGCAGTGTTTGATAGCGTTACCGGAGGTTTCCGGTAACGCTATCACTCTAACACTGGGGCGTTTGATAAATTGGGTGACAGGTCCTCTTTAAGTGATGAAGTACCCTAGGAGGCCTACTAAGCTGAGTCTCAATATACGCACAGCTTTTTAGAGGGTTGCAAAATAGTGCCCAGGACTTCAAGGTTTGACCTGAGAATAAGATTCACAAGAGTAAACTAAAATGGTAAAGGAAATATTCTGCTTTGCCAGCTCCAATAATCGGGTGTGTAGATCATATACACTAATTGGTGCAAACTACGATAGAGAGAACTATGCGGCTGTTAAATTTTAGCTGCAGAGTTCTCTCTCTTTTCATATGGAAGCATCATCTGGACTGTAAACACAGTATACTATTTATATGTTATAATTTTGGTATTGAATAGCAATATAATATTTTAAAACTAGCATTTGTATTGACAATTAAGGCAATTTGGGTAGAGTGGGGGAAGTTGAGTGTCTGGAAAACTTAATTTGCTTGTTTTGGTGAGCCCAATTTTGTACCAAGCCGATAATGTGGAAAGCAAGAGGATTTGCACTGCTACAGGATATAGTTTCTTTTTTGCTATTCTACCTTAAAAGTTGCTCACAACGTGTTTCGCCTGTCAAATTTGGCAGCCTATACAATACCCTTATCATTTTCTTACTATGCAAAGAGCATCTAAGTCATGTCCATTTGATTCACGTAATGCCGTAAATGGACATGTTCTTCAGGAATGGAAAACAAGTGTCTCATTCCTTCTGCCAATGAGATAACTTAATTTAGACAAAATAAATATTCTGACGACTCAGTGAACCTCGGTAGATGGGATAACATTTTGTGTGATAAATCCTTATTTGCAAAGCAAACAGTTTTGAGAATTTAAAGGATATATCATTCCTCAAAGTGAAATTTACCGTCTGTGGCGTCTTCATCCATGTACATGGAACCTGTACAGAGCTAGTACAAAATAAGGTAAAGTTTGGCAGCATGTAATGAAAATTCATCAATTTGCCCACATCCAACAAGCAAGAATGCACCTCAATAACAATCAAATTGGACCTCCTAATCATTCATGCCATAATACCCCAGTATTCAGCAACATGAGGTCCATGAATTTGTGGTCACCTGCCTTCTTGTCCATCCATCCACTTGTCATGATTTGGAGGGAGAAAAGCCCTCTACAATTAATCACATTTTTTAGGAAAAAGGGAACTAGTCCGACCACCTTCTAATGAAGATCATTGAAGCTTTATTGCAGTTCCCTATGGCAGTGATGGCGAACCTTTCAGAGACCGAGTGCCCAAACTATAACCAAAATCCACTTATTTACCATGAAGTTCCAACATGGCATTTCAAGCAGTAACTTATTGCTACCTGTTCTTCAACATCATTCAATTGTATTGGCTCTCCTAAGACCACCAATGCAGTTGAAAGAAGGAGGGCAAATTCAGACCATCATTGTAGCTTCTCTCCAGGAAGAATGGTGGGTCCAGCAGGATGACCTCCAAAGACAATGCAGTTCAGTCAACACCTTCTCACTTTTCTAGAAGATTTGGTGGATGTGGTCCTGTTTAGCGATGGCCTGGGTGCCCACAGAAAGGGCTCTGAGTGCCACCTATGGCAACCGTGCCATAGGTTCGCCACCACTGTCCTATGGTATACCCTCTACCGAGGCAAAGCGTGATGGACATTAAGGGGCTGTTCTATGTGGACAACCCTTGTCCATATGCCCCATGAGTGTTCATGAATATTATAAAGGGGGTCAAACAAAGAACTGTGAATTATTTTGTAAAGGTGGAAGGATTTTTGCTGGCATTTACTAATAAAAAATTGCCTCTACAGTGGAAATGTATGGCCCAAATGATCAATAGGGGTTGAAGACCCATCAAAGTCAACTGATCAGCATACGGGTGTCTTCAATAGACAACCCCTTGAACTTCTTCCAGAGTTTAATTTTGAACCTTTTCTCTATTATTCTGGGGCTCCTCTGTGATGTTGGCGTTATAGTATTCTGGTTGCCGATTGTTTCAGGTCCACATAATGGAAAAAACTACATAAGAACCTGTAAGACGTGTACCGTGTTTACCTTAGTTCTATCCTACATATTTTATACACGTATTAGTCAATAGTCACGTAAAAATACTGCTTTACAAACATGTGACTACTGCCTTTACGATTCTTTGATGGTTTCAATGGTTGTTTTACTTCACGGCTGTGATGGTAGTGGGAACTTAGGGTACATATGACCAAAAAGATTCCAATTCCACCTTAAATCAATCAAAAATTGCCCATAAAAATATGGTTTCTCACATTTCGCAGACGTCATCCTCACCCTGGTTTGGGTATACAAATTACAACTTTTGTTTTATCCATATTTTTGCAATGAATTTGCTGATACAAGCCAGTTATGTTAATGCGCCACATAAACCTGCCTCGGATTTGTTGGTGTCAGACTCCTTTTTGGCATTGATATATGCGGTGTGCTCTAGGCTTGTGTATAAATATAAGAGCTAAGCACACACAATAATAGACCTGCTAACATTAATAGTGCAGTGACTAAGTCCTTCTACCAGCGAAGGAGCCAAAAGTAAGGCTTCTATAAATAGAGGTATGCAATAGGATGCTAATATAGAAGGAGTGCAGGGTTTACAGGCATGCACCAGGACTGACCTCATCAAAACCTACGCAAGGAATATGACAGGTGTGAGACAGAAGAGTAGGAACAGCTGGGAAGTATGGATTGAAAAGTTAAGGAGGGAGGAGTGAATAATAAATGAGCAAAAGACAAGTGCTAAAGACGAGAATAGAAGAAGATCTTTGGAAGAGCTTGAACAGTATAGGAAGGTACCGAGGGGTCGACCAAGAAAATCAATAAGTGAGTTGAATATGAAGTCAAGAGATGGGATAGAATGGTTAGTAGCTGGCCGTAGGAAAGTGGGGTAAGGGTTACAAAGAAGCTGGAAACTAGGACAAAAAATGAATAAAACAAAAAAGAATATGAGTAGAGTCTAGACAGAGAAAATGAAGATGGGGTAGAAAGGACAGGAGCTCAGTAGGGAATTGGTAACGTAAGGTATGTTCCAAATAAGGTTCGTAATAAGAAGGTAAGTGATGGGATAGAAAAGCCGGTAGCTGGGCGCTCAGGGTTGGAAAGAAGATAAAAGGGAGGACTGAAAGTGAGGTTAAAAAGTGTGTAGATGGGTGGTGAACAGAAAATGGTTAAAGGCTGAAGAGAGAGCAAGAAGATGAGTTATAAAGGACGTCAGGTCACAACAAGGAATTGGGTGCGAAATAGTCCCAAGCAATGGGATAGAACAGCCAGTAGCTGGGCACTGAACAGCAGGCCAAGGGTTTAAAAGATGCTGGGAGGACAACAGAAATCGGTAGTGGCTGAAAAGAGAGCACAAAGACAAGGAAGAAAGAACATCAGGTCATGAACAGGAACTGGGCAGGATTTAAGAAGGCAAGAGACTAGAGAGAACATCCAGTAGTTGGGTGGAGAACAGCTAGTAAGTGTAACAAAGAGGATGGAAGGGAGGACATAAAGGAGGTAAAAAGGTTGGAGATGGGTGAAGAACAAAAGAGAAAATTGGTCGAGGCTGAACAGAGTGCACAAAGATGAAGTAGGTAAGGACGTCAGGTCATGACCAGAAGCTGGATGGGGAATAGGAAGGCATGTGACTGGAGAGAACAGACGGTAACTGGACACCAAACAGCAGGGCAAGAGTGGTAAAGAAGGTGACATGGAGGACAAAAAGTTTGGTTAAAAAAAGTCTGTAGATTGTTGAAAAACAGACCAGAAGATGGAAAGGAAACTCAATATAAGAACCATAAGAAGGGTGTCTCTGTTCAAGGAGGTAAGGCATGGGCTCCATAGAGGCAAGATATGGGGTAGGACAGAAAAACAAGGGTTTTATAAAGAAAAAAAACATATACAGTATATATAGGCAATGGAAGGAAAAGGCCGAGGGGTTACGAGCAAAGAGAGAATAGGTGAGCATGAGACTGGGGCACGTCCCAAAGAGAACAGGAAGTTTGCAGTGAGGAAGGACAAAAAAATTCCATAGTGAACAGAAGAAAATTGGACAGGACAAAGAAGACAAAAAAACACAAAAAAACAATGGAAATTGAGTAAACACCTCACATGAAGGAAAGAACTTTTTTCAACCTTCCCAATATTGGGGCACATTTACTAAGGGTCCACACACCAAATTTCCTTTGGGTTTCCCGTCTATTTCAGATTTGCGCCACATTTAACAGTGGTTTTTAGTGGACGCAATCAGATTTTGGCGCAATCGGACCAACTTTCACTCACATACACCGGGAAGAAGAAGGTGAACTCCGGCAGACCTCAGCATGTAAGCAACACATGCAGGATATCGGGCGCACAATCTTAGTGAATCGCGCTGGACTTCATCGCCATCGGACAACGCACCTCGGGGATCGCGACAGGATCGGGTAAGTGAATGTTCCCTATTGAGTCCTTTGCATCCTTGAGTAGGTTTCGATCCACTGATCGGCGTAGTCAGAATATTTTCTCTAGCCCATTGTTTCTATGCAATCAGTGTCATGCCTCTCTACTGTCAGGTAGGTGGTTCCAGCCTGTGTACTTCAGTTAAGGTCCACCCATCTGACTGTAAGGAAACTAATAAACTAGTAACGGGGATTGCTCTGGAATAGTGCGGGCAAGAGAAAAAAGTCTTACAGCGTTGGAATCAGTAGAGCGACTGCAAAGAGATGCAATTGGAAGTGGTTAAAGGTCCTCAATGGTGATGTAAGATGCTTCAAAAATTCATACAAAGATAGTGTATCGTTATCCCCGCTGTATAAATGGCGCTTGCACAGGTACACCGTGTGTAAGACTAACCGGTGTGCCGCTTAATAACAGCGGGCACATATTTTAATAAACGCTTGAAATAAGCAATTTAACAACAATTAGAGAAAATAAAGTTGAGCGAAATGTAATTAATCCGCGGATTGCAACACATAATCCGGCAGAATCTTACACAACAGGCCTCTTCCCTGGCACTGTGCACGGATCTAATTAGGAACAACCATCTTTTGTTTGCTGTCATAAATGCAATAATGAAAAGCGAAATCTGTTTTTAGCGCCGTAAACACAACTAGAAGATCTGCCGACTTTCACGCCAGCTTTTATTTCCCTACTACTATGCAGAACGAGGAAATATCTGAAGCAGGGAACATTAGTTGTGGGATTTTACAATGAAGCAGAATACAAAGAGACCATTTCTCTATATTGACAATGGTATTTGTCACAATGTCCCCAGTACACCAGGCGAGATCATTACATAGCTCAGCTGCCTTTCTGCAAATGCATTTAAGTCGGGGAATTTTGGAGTAAACCCTCTGTTTTTTTAACTCTTGCTTCCCAGTACAGGTTCAATTTCGATGGTAACCTCTTCAATTAGATACGGAAGGTGGTTCTAAGCTTATTATGGGAAATATGTACCATTCAAACTATTTTTATGACTTCAATTTGCCTAAAATAAAAATATAGTCAAGAGTTTATATACAAATATTCCCCTGCTCTTTGTTTATGAAGGCTCAAACTCTGTCTCCATGGTTACAGACTACAAACAAACGCTTTGTAGTCCTATTCATCAGTCACATTTCTTTTCATCCATTATATACTTTCTGCTTACTTTCACAATGTTGAAATCAAAAAGAGAAAAAGAATGAACCCACTGATTCCAAGTCTCCAACCAGTCTATACTACCTGAACTTCACCAAAAAACCCTAAAAATAAACACTTTTAAAAAAAAATACTACCTGAACTTCTTAGTCAAAGACTGGCTGATTGGACTGTGTTTTAGAAAAGGGATGGGGACAATAACGGATCAGAAAATTCTACAAGATACCACTTGGATCGATTTCTATATGGCTTTCAAGATGCCTACTTGCAGTGGATTTTTTTTTGGTCTTCAAGATGAAAATCCATATTGGCCATGTGATGGACACATGGCTGCACTGTTACCGTTATAGTCAAGCAAGACAATAATTTGTGATGACCTCTAGGAAAAATCATGGTCCTTGCTATTGGAAGGGGACACAATCTTTGATAAATGGACGAAGGGTAGTATAATCTTTGGTTTTGAGAACGTAATGGCCCTACTCCAAAAATAGAGATCACTGAAGGAAATAAATGACCATTGAGTAATCATTTCATAATCACGTCTACATTTTAGCTAATACCAGTCTTGACCGTTGCAAAACTACCGATCTCTAGGGCAGTGGTGGCGAACCTATGGCACAGGTGCCGGAGGTGGCACACAGAGACCTCTCTATAGGCACCCAGGCCTTCACCAAAAAGGCCTCAAGGTATCTACTTGCACTCCCAAGCAGCCCAGGTCTTGTCACGCCCAATGTTATTATAAAGCAACAGCGCTGCCTAGGACTACAGGAGTAGTAGGAAGTTGTGGACAGATAAGAATTATCGTTGTAGCTTCTTCTCTAGGCAAAAAAATTCCTCCTGTTCTAGGGAACAGGAAGAATTGGCCCTCCTTCTATCTACTGTATTGGTGTCCTCAGAACACTGATATACGATTGAAAGGAGCAATAAGTTAGGGAATAATTGCCATGATGACACTTTGTGATAAACAGGTGGGTATGGGTTGAAGTTTGGGCACTTGGTCTCTAAAACATTCGCCATCACTGCTCTAGGGAAGTTTCATAGTTTCATAGTTTATACAGTTGAAAAAAGACACTTGTCCATCAAGTTCAACCAAGGAAGGGAAGGGATCTGTTTGGTCATCATGGAAAAAGATCATTGTTCCTGTCTATTAGTGAGTTGACTGGTACAGATTTTTGTCCTCTGTTTCTATTGAAGCCTAGAACCTAGATCTTGCTTTTCGACAATACATTCATATTTGTGGTATGTGGAAAAACGAGTTACAATCAAACATTTATACCTATAAAGTCAAAGTTGGAACGCTCTCGAGTTGTAAGACATGGAGCTGACGTGAAGATTGAGCCAGAAACCATTTCCCTTGAAATTGCACTTTGTAAGTATCCTCCCCTGCCAGTGCCATGTGTCCTCGTCACCAGCCGCGGATGACATCACAGAACGTGACATGTAAAAGGGAGCGGCATGTACAGAATCCTGACTTATACGCAGCAAGATCTCATAACACCAGGAATAATAACATTACAGTCAGAAACTAATTTGCTTTATTACGTTAGAGCCTTATCTTCAATGATCTCATGACTCCGATGCTACTATTCTGCATTCTCCTTCTACTAATTATCTCACGTAGTACCCATATGAGGGCCCACACCAAGCCAGCAGTAAAAAGTGGACCGGCAAACATTTTGAGAGTAAAATCTATCACTTTTCTCACTTTATTTTCTAGTTTCTGCACACTGGTGTGTGGTGTGATAATGATTGAGGGAAGAAAAAGATAAAGGGGTTCATTTACTAAGGTCCCGATTCGCGTTTTCCCGACGTGTCACCCGAATATTTCCAATTTGCGCCAAATTTTCCTGAATTTTGGCGCACGCGATCGGATTGTGGCGCATCGGGCGCCGGCATGCACGCGACGGAAATCGGGGGGGGGGGGGGATGAAAACCTGACGGATTCTGAAAAACCGCCGCATTTTTTAAAAAAAAGTGTCGCTGGACACGCGTTTACCTTCACCCAGCAATGGATTGTGGACTCCGGCGGACCACGGCGCAGCAGCGACACCTGGTGGACGTCGGAGGAACTGCCTTAGTGAATCGCCGGAAGACCCGAATCCACCGCAGAGAACGCGCTGCTGGATCACGAATGGACCGGGTAAGTAAATCTGCCCCAAAGTGATTAATAAAAGGAGTAGCAAGGGCACTGGAGAATAGTAAATGAAAAGAAAAACTAAATGGCAAGGAGGAAGATACTTCAAATGGGGAGACAGGTAGAAAAAAATAATGGCAAGAAAGAAAGAACTGGACGTGAAGTAAGAACGAAAGAAAGACGGAATGTTGGACAACATTGGGCATAAAAGTAAGAAGAAATTAAGAATTAAGGATGAAGGAAATAGGATAAAAGGAAAAAGATGTAAATAGAAAAGAATAAAGGATGATCGAAATGGGGAAAAGATAAGGAACATAGTCAGAGGAGTAAAGAATGAGGTGGGTGTAATAGAAGAGACGTAAATAGAGAAGAAGGAAGAAGGGATACAATTGATAGCAAACAAAGTAAGGTAAGTAAACATTACTAGAAAGAAGGGAAGAAGAGGAAGGGAGGGAGAAGAGAATGACAGAAGTAAATGGGTAGGGGTAACACGAAAGGACAGAACTAGAAACGAATGTGGGAAGTAGAAGGTAGGATTCACAGGAAGGAAGGAAATTAGAAAAGAATGAGAGAAGTAAAAGGTAGGAGACACAGGAAGGGAGGGAAGTAAAAGAAGAATGATGGAACAAGAAGGCAGGCATAACAGGGAGAGGGGGAAGTAGTAGAAGGATAAAGGAAGTAGAAGGTAGGCAAACAGGAAGAGAGGCATTGGGAATAGTGTGAGGGAAGTAGAAGGCAGGCGTAACAGGAAGAAAGGGAAGTGGAATAATTTGAGGTAAGTAGAAGGTAGGCAACAAAAAAGAAGGGAAGTAGTAACAAATTAAGGAATTAGAAGGTGGGCAAACAGGGAGAGAGGCATGTGGAATAGTGTGAGGGATGTAGAAGGCAGGCGTAAAAGGAAGGGAGGGAAGTAGAATAGTATAAGGGAAGTAAAAGGTAGGTGTAACAGGAAGGGAGGGAATTAGTAAAGAATAAAGGAAGTAGAAGGTAGGTCTAACAGGGAGGGAAGTAGAAAAGAATGAGGAAAGTATAAGATAGCTGTGGCAAGAATGGAGGGGAGAATAAAAAATGAGGGAAGTAGGAGGTAACCGTAACAGGAAGTGAGGGAGGTAGAAAAGAATATGGGAAGTAGAAGGAAACAGAAAAATGAAGTATAAATAAAAGGAAGTATAAATGAAGGAAGGAAGTAGAAGGTAGGGAAGTGAGGAACGGAAGTAGAAAAAAATGAAGAAAGGAGAAAATGGGCAGCAGAGGAATCAGGTTAACCAAAAAGGAAGAAAGAAAATAGAAAAAGATCTTAAGAGAAGGGAGGTAAATAAAGAAGAAAGGGAATCAGGAAAACGTTTGGAAGGAAAATAGGAAGGGAAGAAGGAAACTTCTTTCCCATTTAAGGAAACAGATATTCAAGAAAGAAAAGAAAAGATTAAGAGAGAGAAAAGAAAGCAGCAAGAACAGAAATGGATGGGAGAAAGGCAAAAAGAAAGGGAAGGTGAAAATAAGCGCTTCTCTCCATACAGTCCCTGCTCTCTGCATTCCGGTCACACATCCCACTTGGAAGGTGTCTTTCACTTGTCTATTTTGAGGAATATTAATGCATCAGGGAACACGCACTACAGAAGGACTTCGCTGTTTAACTCTGATGACTCGGTACAAGCGCTCAGCATGCGACGCATGGCGCTCATTCACCTCAGCCAGTCATAAATGCATAACAAAACCAGCGTGTGTCGTAAACTTCCCGACTGTCAGAGAGCCACGTCCACTTCTGCATAACAACGCCGCCGAGAAGAGAAAAATCTATTTCCGTATGTTCGAAAAATTCCACCATGACAGCAGAGACCTTACATTTCGTGGTGACCTTAACGAGTGTCTCAACCACCAGATTTGTCATCTTTGACTTATGAGGTCAAGATCGAAGAAGTTAGAAGTGACTGCGCTCCACCATGTTTTACGCTGTATTATATATGTATATTAGTAGGAGACCACATCAGACCAAGGTTAGAGACGACCTTCCATGAGAAGATTCTTGTAGTTTTTCTTGAATCTTGTATCTGCCAGGGACCTCTGCTTCGCCCGCTGTAGCAGTGCCGATAAGTGGAACCGCTCTAAGTCTAAGTATCTGAGTGACAAGAATCCCCGAGGACCTCGATAAGGAGGCCACTTCTCTCCCATCATCTCCAGAACATCAACTGTCTGTCTCCGCCACAATGACAAGACCATTTATACTCTGCGCCTTTAACCACTTAGTGCAGATAGCAGTTGGCAGCCTGCACAGAAGTTACAGGAATGACTGGAGAGCGGTCTCACCTAGGGCAACTTCTGGAAGGACTTGGAGCTTAGCAGAATAATTACATCTACTGCTATTTGGCTCCTATGGATGACAGGGCATCGATCATGTGAAACTATTTTGACTGCTACTATAATACGGCCCAATTAAAGGGGCAGCTTCTATATTTAAAGCATAACCGTCATTTGAGATAATTTTTTATATTGTGTGTGGGGGGATGTGGTGAACATTTTTCTAATATACTTCGTTAATAAATTCTGATTAGTTTGCATTAAAAAATAAAGCTACAAAGTGAAGGGGTTAATCATCCCCTTTCAGAGCTGTTTGACAAAACACAGGGAGATTATATGCAAATCTCCCATTACAATATACTTCATTTACAAATTCTACTTAGTTTGTAAAAAAAATAAAAAAATATTCAAGCTGCTCCCTTCCGTAGAGAAGCGTATTACAACTGGCATAGTGTGTCTATGGAGTCTGCAAGAGCTCACAACTATTCTCCCTGTGTTTGGTTACACAGCTCTGAGAAGAATAATTATCCCGTTTACTTGTAGCTTGATCTTTGAAAATACTGTACATAGCATACTACAGCCAGGGAGATAGCAGGAAGGGTTAACACTCACACCTGTGTAACAATCAGGAGAGGAAAGAGAGGCCCATCATCAATCCTGTAGACAGATTTGCCATAGCAACATAGTAGAAACATTGTAACTTAGGGCCACTTAGCAGTCTGTTTCTTTACAAACTAAGCAGATTACACAGTGGTTACACAGCTCTGAGAAGGGAGGATTAATCCCTTCATTTGCAGCTTGATCTTTAAAAATTCTGCACATAGCATACTACAGCCAGTGAGAGAGTAAGAAGGGTTAACACTTACAGCTGTGTAACAAACAGGAGAGAAGAGAGAGGCCCGTCATCAATCCTGTAGACAGATATGCCATAACAGCGTAGAAGTAACATTGTAGATTTGCCATAGCAGCGTAGAAGTAACATTGTAGATTTGCCATAGCAGCGTAGAAGTAACATTGTAGATTTGCTATAGCAACGTTTCTTTACAAACTAAGCAGAATTTCCTAATGAAGTATATTACAAAAATGTTCACAACTCTTCCCCCAACACACAATATCAAAAATCATCTTTTATGATGGTTACTCTTTAAATTACCTTTGTGTTGGAGAGGAGACAATTAGTGGAAAGTTATAGTTAATGCGTAACTATAGAGTCCACTGTCAACCAATTTTAAGGGGACCATAAGAAGTTTTGACCATGTAGATAGTGTTAGGTGTTGGTCCTGGAGACATGTGTAATAATACCTTTTTTGAATTTTGTTAGTAGCAGCAGGACTGTGAAAAAATTTGTGCAGCCCCCTCCTAGCCATTATGAGGGCCTACTGAAGTATTCAACCAGAAGTCTGCTAAAGTTTTAACTCAGGGAAGAAGGGAGGGGCTATAGAAAAGCTCAATGCAGAGAACTAAGAGCACAGCAGTGTGAGGACACGCCTCCAGTGCTCATAGAGTAGTTACAATAATAAATTTTAAATAGTTTTTCTCACAGACCAGCAAGACAGTTCGTAATAAGCACAGGTTTTTTGTTTGGATGCCCCATTTTAATGAAAGGTAAGACTTAATTTATGGCCTTTAAGTCGCGGAATCTGTAGACAAATTCTGAGATTTATCTTTCATAATATATGGCTTTTAATAAGTGTCTTAAGGAGTTTTTTTTTTTAATTTTTTTGTAATTTATCACTGGCTGTTCATTGAAACATATGGCTATTAGTTATTATGCAGGGAAAGACTCATTCCATTTCTTTAACTGCATGTTTTATGGTGTGACGGCACCTGCACACGTATTAGATGTTACAGGACTTGCCAAGAACGAGACAGATTGTCCTTGGCATTACTAGCTAATGTGAACACGTTTGCACAGACAACTGGCTGTATCCCGCTCCCATGAATGTCATCAAATAGTAGACCTTCACTTGATCAAAAAGATTTTAAAGTAAACTCTTGCCCCCTATGAGACTAAGACAGGACTTAGCCAAGGAGTAGGGCCTTAAAAACATTTTGCCCTATTGTAGACTCTTCAGGGAGGCTGCTGCTCCAGCCAGTTGTCTTACATCCCGATATTCAGAGGATTAGGAGACGGGGCATTTTACATCTTTTTAGACATAGAGAGAAGATTTCCTTCTAGATTTCTCTATACCTAGTGTTCCTTTAAGGAAAATGAATGTTTCTACAAAGTAAGAGTTTTTAAAAATGTTTTCTTTTACAAGACCGTTTATATGGGAAAACAAGATCAGGGTGTGATCAGCTTCCGTATTTCTCTGATTTTCGATCCTTTATCTGGTCGGAAGTTCCGGAGGGGAGGGCAAAAATACATACTTCAATCGGAACAGGGGATAACACAGGAAGTGAAGTAAAAAACAGAAGTGAATGAAGCCGGTGGAAGTAAACCTAGTGACAGAATGTGGTAAGTAATTTTTCACACCCTTAAGTAGTGGGGTTTTTTCCCCACCCTGTCCCCATAGCAGTTTTTTCCCCATCCTGACATCCTACTGGTGTTTTTTCACACCCTGACCCCCTGGCAGTGTTTTCTTTAACCACCCGACCCCTAACAGTGTTTTTTTCTCCTACCCTGACCCCCCTAGCAGTGTTTTTCCCCACCCTGACCCCCTAGTAGTGTTTTCTTTTCCCACCCAAATCGTAACAGTGTTTCCTTTAACAACCCTGACCCTCTAGCAGTGTTTTTCCAACCCTGACCCCCTACCAGCGTTTTTTTATTTTTAACACCCGACCCCTAACAGTGTTTCCTTTTACCACCCTGATCCCCTAGCAGTGTTTTTTTCCACTCTGAACCCCTAGCAGTGTTTTCTTTTACCATCTGACCCCCTAACTGTGTTTTTCCCATCCTGACCCCCTTGCATTGTTTTTTTTTCCCACCCTGACCCCCTAAGCAGTATTTTTTTTAACCACCCTAACCCCCCCAGCAGTGTGTTTTTACCCACCCTAACCCCCAGCAGTGTTTTTGTTACCCACCCTAACCGCCCCAACAGTTTTTTACCCACTCTGACTCCCTAGCAGTGTTTTTTTTACTTAAACTGACCCCCAGCAGTGCTTTTTTTACTCACCCTAGCCCCCAGTAGCGTTTTTTCCCACCCTGACCCCCAGCAGTGTTTTTCTTACCCACCTTGACCCCCCCAAGCAGTGAGTTTATAGAGCGGATGAGAGGCCATTTTCAGATTTTTGTTTCAGAAACTGAGATATATAATGGTTAAAATGACTTTTTTCCTCCTATATAGTGGGGTTTACAGAGGGGAATGATCTAGAAGGGGCCTATTCACGTTTCCTTGTTCTTCTGGGATTCTAGGACCCACTACGGCTGTGAACAAACACTGCTAACCCACGACCAGTGCGCCAAATTCTGCATCAAAAGCCAGTTCCCACGCTCCCAACACAGATTTTGACTGGCACACCCTATATTTTTAGTGTAATGTTTTCAGAATATAAGCCATGTCACTTACTTTTTTTTTAGTGGGCGGAAAATTCCACTTGCGGAAAATAGGTCTCCTCTTATACATAGTCACACAGTTCAAGGATAGTAGATGAGATTCATTGAAATCCCATCCACAAGCTTTGAAAATAAAAACTAGAGCCGGAATTTTTTTAGAATCCGGGGCCTGACTATTCGGAATTCGGTTACAATTGTTTCTTTTTTTGTTTTTACTTTGCACGGAACACTCTGGTTATATATACTGTACATTCCGACCAATGTGAGTGGAATGGTTTTTGTTCCACTGAACACGTTAAATGGTTTTTTTCTCTTCCTAAACAAAACCATAATTAAGAAAGAATTAACACACCAGGGCAAAAGATATGCAAATCTAGGTCTTGGCCACTAATGATGCTTGACAAAAGGGCCTATTGTTCATTGATATTAAAATTACAAACAGTATGTGCCTTTGAAGCCGCTGTAATAAAGGCCCTTCAGTCGGGAGTCACTGCGCCAATTAATAGGAGCACAAAACGGTCAATTTAAATGACTTTTACCACTTAAATACCACAATGTCCCTTCTTACAAAACCACTCGAAAATTATCCCATTCACCTTAGGCAATGGACGTCATTGATTTACAATGAGAATATCACCTGCACAGTGTTTCACTAGATGCAGCTTAATTTTATTTTTATCAGAACGACCATAAGCGTTCCCTTTAACGCAAAGCTATATGATGTGGTAAACACAGATCTGACCCCTCATGAGAACCTACGGAGAATCTCTGTGGTGGTAACTTTTGAACCACCAGAGATATTGCACATCTGATAGTTTTGATCAATTCCGGAGAGAATTCTGGTGTTCCTAGATCTTCTACATGACTACATTCCCTATGGAAAAACAATGGGGCACTTTTACTAAGGGTCTGAACGCCGCACTTTCGTTGGGCTTAACGATTATTTCCATTTTGCACTGAATTGCCCCGGATTTTAGGCACACACGATGGGTTTGTGGCGCATCGCGGCCGGCTTGCATGCAACAGAAATCGGGGAGCGTGGCCATCGGACAACCCGACGGATTCGGACAAACCGCGGAATTTAACAACTTAATTTTGTCGCAATATCAAGCACTCACATGCACCAGGAAGAAGCAGGTGAACTCCGGCAGACCTCGGCACAGAAGCGACACATGCAGGAACTTGGGTGCACGATCTTAGTGAATCGCGGGAGACCCGCATCCTCATAGGACAACGCACTGCGGGATCACGACAGGACCGGGTAAGTAAATCTGCCCCAATATGTTGGTTTTCAAGATGGCAGCCATGTTTCAGGCTAAAACAAAGGCCCACCCCGCAATGGGTGGATTAAGACTGCAATGGGCTCCGGGCTGTATGAATATTATACAAGTCTAGAATTGTCTTCCTACATATGGTACCAGAATCACACTTCTTGGGGAATGGAGGATGTGTCCTTTCTGCCTTGTTTGAAGAACCTTGAAAGGTCCTGAAAAGGCTCTTGTGTACATGTGTATTGAGAGCAGGAACAGATGTGAGGATTTCATGGGTAAAGGTCCTTCTTGGTATAACATTTGGTTTGGGTGGCCATGGATCACCTACAAGGCTTGGGCCCCAGGCCCATTACTGCCCCTTGCCCATTACTTGCTGAGGTATCAAATATGTCATTGTCCCTTTCACGTTCTGGGACTTTTGTCTCATGCTGCACATATAGTAAAGATACTACAATACACCAAAAATCTAGGTCTGTTTGCCCGAGTGCTTCTCTAACACCGATGTGAGTGGAAGGAGGGAAGTATTTTATGAAGTATTTTATCTGTCTCTAGCTTCCGTCGACTCTCCAGAGAAGAAGATCTTATCTTGGAGTGGATTACCGCTCATCCGGCTACAATGGAAATATGGCAAGGAAGTGGCATTGAATAACTGAGGATGATCGGAGATAAGGAGGGCATTAGGGACCCTAGCTTTCACAGTGGACATAGTAATAGAGGGCATGGCCGCCTCGGTATACTCCATGCAGAAGCTCGGCGGTAAGAGTAATGCTCGATTACATGGAAGCCACAGCATAAGTAATGTAAACAGAGCAGCGGGTACATCCGAGCTGCCGCTGTGTTAAAAGAGGTATGAAAAGACATTACACCACAGCGGAGAATCTGAGAGGAAAATGCCAATAACAGGCGCCTCGTCTTTCTTCTTACTCAGCAAGAAATGTACACAATTTCCTTCTACTCTTTTGTGTTTCTTCTCTTTGCTCGAGACGTAACTGGATAACTTTGTTTCCTCTAATAAAGCTCCTTTTTCAATTCACCTCACCTGCTCCTATCTCGGTCTTCTCCCTGTCCCAGTCACAAATTTCTTTACCACATTCTGTATTAAATTTATCTACATTGGTCTTGTAGCCCTTCAAAAATTGATGGGTCTAAAGTCATATCTAAAATGAAGACCTTTTCATGCGTTGATTGTACCACCACCACACATTTTGGATGAGAACTGGCCAATGTTTCTTCACCCACTTGACCAGCTTTCTTTTCTACACGAGGAAGGTGGTGAAAGCCTCCTCTGTTCCTTTTAACGTCTCTAAGAACTTAAACTTCTCGACCCCATTCCAAAATCCATGCCAGGCCCCTTAACCGTTCTTATTTATACTACTCTTGGTCTTCCATGGTTTTCTTCCTGGACATTCATTAGGTACGTGCCTCCACACCCTTTGTAATCCATGTGATGTCCTTTGCTCAAGTTGCTCTGCCTTTAGTGCTTACCTTAACTTCTTGGAGACACCTTGTGGGTTGTCTTTATGAAACGTCCACCCATCGACTTTCCAAGTAACTACCAAAGATATTCAAGTCACTTTTGTTTTTGACTTTGAGGTTGAAATGTTCTTTGGACCTTGAGTAGAGCCAACCACTGTTACGCCAACCCTAGCTGCCCACATCTATATGAACAAGCCACCTAGAAAATCCACTGATCAATGGAGGACATGGTCACTAACACCAAATAAAAGGTGTCCTGGTTGCGTGACTCCCTTCTGTGATACCCAAATCTTGTAATGAGGCATACGGAGAACCATCGTGACTAGGAAGCCTGTTGTTTATATCATTTAGGGGCAAAGAAACGAGAATTTCTCAAGGGCGGAGTTTGACATGACGATCACCAAAAGAAATCATCAGATCCCACTGACTATTATGTGGTCAGTTTGGTATCTGTTTTCCTCCTTTTAAAAATGATTTAGAGCCTAAATGAGCCAATTAGGGTACGGCAAACCTCATCTTTTCATAGGCTGGTCATGTTTTGTGTCTCAAAAAGGATTTTACTCAACCTCGACCAACTTTTAAAGTATAGCGTCCAATGATCCCAGCACATTTGGATTTTTTTTCTGTAGACCCCACCGTTCTCCAAAAAATTAATGCAATTAATACTGGAATCCAAAATTCAAAGGAGCTTCTTTGCTGTCAGGTGGGCAGTGCCAGGCTATCTCTTCTGGTCTAGGACCACCCACCTGACAGTAGAGGGTGTATTCTAAAATTACTGATAAAGGTGGTGGTCCTTACCCCATTCATTGGTGAACTTCAGTGCAGCTGGAGCTTCCTGATAAACCCAGGGAGAGGAACGGGGTTAAATCATATGCTGGAGCACAATGTGCCAGTACATGATAAATCCCCCCCACCCCCCCCCCCCAATAATGTAGAATGAATAGAATGATAGGTCATGGACCCCTAAACAAAATATCTACTAGCATGGAATACCTTGGAGCTAGGTTCTCCTGATTAAATTGGAGTTAGCAAAAATCTACATTTTAATTTGCAAACCAATTAGTGGAAACGCGGATATTCAACCAAAATCATTAAGTCATTCACCGGTTATTTTCTTAATCTGTGTATGCAACACAATCCCTGAAAGATGGAGCCGAGTAAAGTATACAGAAATATATCCCAGGGTGGCTGGTAGAAAAATCATAGATAGATTGGTTATAGATGGATAGTTAGGAGAAACGTCGCCTTGAACATGGAATAAATCCACTCATCTTTTTGCACAAGTCTACGTTGGGAGTGCTGTACTACAGATAGATAGATAGATAGATAGATAGACATATGATAGATAGATGATAGATAAATAGACAGATAGATAGATAGATAGATAGATAGATAGATAGATAGATAGATAGATAGATATGAGATAGATAGATATATATGAGATAGATAGATAGATAGATAGATAGATAGATAGATAGATAATTTGAGAAAGAGGCAGCACTCCGTAGATAGTGTCAAAAAATAAAGTGGGTGTCTTTATTCCATAAGCGACGTTTCAGCTCCTTGCGAGCCTTTATCAAGCATAGATAGATAGATATGAGATAGATAGGAGATTGATAGTTAGGAGATAGATAGATAGATAGATAGGAGATAGATAGGAGATAGATAGTTAGGAGATAGATAGATAGATAGGAGACAAAAAGATAGAAAGATATGAGATAGATAGATAGATAGATAGGAGATCGATAGATAGATAGATAGATAGATAGATAGATAGATGGATGGATGGATAGAAAGATAAGAGATAGATATACAGATAGATAGGAGATCGATAGATAGATAGATAGATGGATGGATGGATAGATAGGAGATAGATAGATAGGAGATAGATAGATAGATAGATAGATAGATGATAGATAGATAGATAGATAGATAGATAGATAGATAGATAGATATGAGATAGATAAATAGATATGAGATAGATAGATAGATAGATAGATAGATAGGAGATAGATAGATAGGAGATAGATAGATAGATAGATAGATAGATAGATAAATAGATAGATAGATAGATAGATAGATGATAGATAGATAGATATGAGATAGATAGATATGAGATAGATAGATAGATAGATAGATAGATAGATATGAGATAGATAGATAGATAGATAGATATGAGATAGATAGATAGATAGATAGATAGATAGATAGATATGAGATAGATAGATATGAGATAGATAGATGGATAGATAGATATGAGATAGATAGATAGATAATAGATAGATAGATATATAGATATGAGATAGATAGATAGATAGATAGATAGATAGATAGATAGATAGATAGATAGATGACAGGTGATAGATAGATAGATAGATAGATAGATATGAGATAGATAGATATGAGATAGATAGATAGATAGATAGATGGATAGATAGATAGATAGATAGATAGATATAACCCCCTACTCCAGTGATGGCGAACCTATGGCACTGGTGCCAGAGGTGGCACTCGGAGCCCTTTCTGTGGGCACTCAGGCCATCACCAGAGATGACTCCAGGTATCTTCCTGCAGTCCCAGACAGCCCAGGACTTGCTGTGCACAGAGCTATTTTAAAGTGACAGCTCTACCTGGGACTATTTTCTGCTTTATTGGTGTCCTCAGGTGCTGGTATCAATGAAAACTGTGACAGAGAAGGGAGTATAAATCACAATTTAAATTTTTGTGTTGGCACTTTGCGATAAATAAGCGGGTCTATGTTGTAGTTTGGGCACTCGGTCTTTAAAAGGTTTGCCATCACTGCCCTACTCTGTCCTTTCCCTCTATACTCGGGGGTCTGTACACATGTGAGTGACACTGGGGTTGCGGCTGTTTCTCTCTATTGTAAGTTTCGTCTCTTCTGTAACTGGAGAGCGAGTAAAGCCCAACAACTAGACGCAGACTAAGGTTTCAATGGATGGAAATAGAATTTTAAAAAGGGCAAACTAAAAATAATAACTAGAGGGAGGCTGGGAGAGGATCCGGAGCGGCGAGTGATCTCCTTAAGGCAGTTGTATCCCTTTAACACCAAGCGGATGTATCTTCTGGTGTAAAGCCTCAGCTATAGACTAGTAGATATTCTGATGAGGAGGAATAGTGAGAACCCAGCAGATAATCCCAGTGTCAGGCTCCGGACCCAGTACACGGGCTGGATCAGTTCTGTCCCGAGTGTAACACACATAGCTGGGTGTACATTAGCAGTAATGTATAGAGCATCATCACTCTCCCCCTTCCTAATTCTATGGATGGCAGGTATACACAGCATGTACATGTATTATACACAGAAAGAATTATATACCGCTCCAAAAATTAGTTTTGAATATATAAACTTTATCCTGACGCAGATTATTGAATAATGACATGAAAATTCCCTGTTATAGGAGCAGATACAGAAGGATTTACCTGCCATCTATAAGGAAAAGGTCTACAATCCAGCACCACCTGCTGGACAGAACCAGTACTGCTCTATAGCGTAATGTATAGAACGTCATGTGGAAAATGGGCTGATTCATTGTTTATAACCACATTCCGCAAGACAGATACAGATCTAAGGCTCTGATATATTAAAGGAGAAGTCTATCTATAATCTATCTATTATTCATACAGTATATTTATCTCTTATCTAGCTTTTTTCTATGTCTGGACTGTACCTATCTGCCATCTATCCAATATCTATCTATACATCTATATATCCCTCTATCTATCTCCTATCTATCTATCTCATATCTATCCATCTCATATCTATCTATCTATCTCATATCTATCTATCTCATATCTATCCATCTCATATCTATCTATCTATCTATATATCTATCTATCTATCCATCTATCTCATATCTATCTATCTCATATCTATCTATCTATCCATCTATCTCATATCTATCTATCTCATATCTATCTATCTATCTATCTATCTATCTATCTATCTATCTATCTATCTACAGTATCTATCTATCATCTATATATCCCTCTAACATCTATCTATCTATCTATCTATCTATCTATCTTCTATCTATCTATCTATCTATCTATCTATACATCTATATATCCCTCTAACATCCATCTATCTATCATCTATCTATCTCATATCTATCCATCTCATATCTATCTATCTATCTATCTATCTATCTATCTATCTATCTATCTACAGTATCTATCTATCATCTATATATCCCTCTAACATCTATCTATATATCTATCTATCTATCTATCTATCTATCTATCTCATATCTATCTATCTATCTATCTATCTTCTATCTATCTATCTATCTATCTATCTACCTATCTCATATCTATCTATCTCCTATCTATCTATCTATCTATCTATCTATCTATCTATCTATCTATCTATCTATCCATCCATCTATCATCTATCTATCATCTATCTATCTATCTATCTATCTCATATCTATATATCTATCTCCTATCTATCTATCTATCTATCTATCTATCTATCTATCTCATATCTATATATCTATCTATCTCATTTCTATCTATCATCATCTATCATGCATTGGGGCATTTGTACAATTTTTTGCGCCTTTTTCCAGTAGTTCTCAGGAGTTCTCCGTGCAGCAGTTTCCTGGTTTGCGCCTAATTTGTCTTTGTATTCCTCCTGCTTCCAGATGTTTGCACCTGATCCAGGCACATTGATTTGAGCCTAAAAATTTTTGCCATATAATTGCGCAAAAACACTTCAGTCCTGATAAAAGAGTCCCAAATGATAATACACAAAAACTGAGCTTAACTCTATCCATCCATCTTCTAACTATATATCTATGACTCTGGTTATATCCCTCCATCACTTATCTCTCATTGTACAATGGGGGATTTATCATATGGTGCCACATCATGCGCTGGCGTAAAACCCAAACTCCACCCCTGCTGGATCCATCCCGATAGATATCCGGTGTTGTGGATGCCAGGTCCAGCCTGTCTTAGAACTGTTCTTCAGCCTGTGCCCGAATCTATCTATCTATCTATCTATCTATCTATCTATCTATCTATCTCCTATCTATCTATCTATCTATCTATCTATCTATCTATCTTCTATCTATCATGTATCTATCTATCTCCTATCTATCTATCTATCTATCTATCTATCTTCTATCTATCTATCTATCTATCTATCTATCTATCTATCTATCTATCATGTATCTATCTATCTCCTATCTATCTATCTATCTATCTATCTATCTATCTATCTGTCTATCTGTCTATCTATCTATCTATCTATCTATCTTCTATCTATCTATCATGCATCTATCTATCTCCTATCTATCTATCTATCTATCTATCTATCTTCTATCTATCTATCTATCTATCTATCTATCTATCTATCTATCTCATATCTATCTATCTCCTATCTATCTATCTGTCTCATATCTATCTATCTATCTATCTATCTATCTATCTATCTATCTATCTATATCATATCTATCATCTATCTATCTATCTCATATCTATCATCTATCAATCTATCTATCTATCTATCTATCTATCTATCTATATATCTATCTCATATCTATCATCTATCAATCTATCTATCTATCTATCTATCTATCTCATATCTATCTGTCTATCAATCTACCTACTTATCTCATATGAATCTATCCATCTGTCTATCTAGCTTCCAATTGCTAATTCTCTGTAAATCAGTGATACATGGAAACCTCTTTGGGAAGAGATGATCCCACATGTGTGATAGACCCCGGTATACAGGACGTACTCCATGATCCCATTACCACAGGATCCTGCACCGAGAGGACGGAGGCACCGACCGTAACACACAGAGCACCGTGTTATGTCATACAATATATAGGAATAATACAGAAAAACCAAGCTCATCTACCTATCTATCATCTATCTTCTATCTATCTATCTCATATCTATCTATCTATCTATCTATCTATCTATCTATCTATCTATGCATCAATAGTTTCTACCTATTCTCTTTCTATTGAATTCGTGTAGCTATCTACCCATTCATAAACTCACCCATCTCTGCCATCTACCAGTTTATCAATATATCTATCATATTATCCATTCAATATGAATCCGCCCAACACCGGAATATTCACTAACTTTCCTATTCCTTCTTTATACACAATAGAAAATAAATTTTTCAGCTCTCAAGGAATTATTAATGAAGAAACCTGTGTCTTTCCTCAGTCTGCGTTACCACTCTCTGGAGTATCTATTTATCTATCTATCTATCTCATATCTATCTATCTCATATCTATCTATCTATCTCATATCTATCTATCATCTATCTATCTATCTATCTATCTATCTCCTATCTATCTATCTATCTATGTCCTATCTATCTATCTCCTATCTATCTATCTATCTATCTATCTATCTATCTATCTATCTATCTATCTATCTATCTATCTATCTCATATCTATCTATCTCATATCTATCTATCTCATATCTATCTATCTATCTATCTATCTCATATCTATCTATCTATCTATCTATCTATCTATCTCATATCTATCTATCTATCTCATATCTATCTATCTATCTCATATCTGTCTAGCATCTATCTATCTCATATCTAAATAAAGTAAAAAGCGGGCAGCACTCCATGGTTCAAAATTTCAAAATAAAAGGTGAACTTTATTGAACAAGTAGCGCTACACCCCTCCTTATTAGGAGTCCATAAGATCGTGCTGACTTGGATTTTACTTCTTCTATCTCATATCTATCTATCTCATATCTATCTATCTATCTCATATCTCTCTCATATCTATCTATCTATCTATCTATCTCCTATCTATCTATCTATCTATACATCTATCTATCTATCTATCTACCTCATATCCATCTATCATCTATCTATCTCATATCTATCCATCTATCTACCTCATATCCATCTATCATCTATCTATCTCATATTTATCTATCTATATATCTATCTCATATCTATCTATCTAATATCTATCTATCTATCTATCTATCTATCTATCTCATATCTATCTATCTCATATCTATCTATCTATACCTAAACATCCAGCGAAACCAACCATTTAATAACAAAATAAAGCTTATTAAGAGTTAATTCCCACCCTTCCCCATAATATGTGTGTTGGGACACCTCAGGGGGTCTAAAGGGCGGAGTGACGTTTTATTGGGTAATATTTGTGAACCAATCAGATATTGTTAATGCCCATAACCCGCCTCCCCATTCAGCAGCACAGGGCGCCTTGTAGTAGATACCTCATCGTCACATTATCCATGAAGAGGTTATATAATAACATTCTCCTTCCCGGATGGAATATTCCACATGATGTATCCATGATTATTCTATAGAAGATTCTATAGGATCCTTGTATTTCCCTGCTGTCAGCTCCATGATGAAGGTTCCAATCCTCTAATGTAGAAAATGAGATAATGCCGTAAATTACAGCGTCAGTAAAATGCTAATTCCTCCCGATCATAAATATTCCGCAGCCTATGGAACAATGCGATGGAAAGGACAGTCATCCAGCACACAGCCCATAGCACCGGGTACAATATCACCCAAGACCATCCTATTACACCAGCCACAAGTGGCATCTTACAGGAGCGGGCAACTGGCACTACTCCCAGAGGTGGTAAACCTCAACCCAGTCCCATGACACATCCAGCTCTGCTACATCTCAGCACAATATCAGCTCTGCACATTCCTGCTGCCGACTAACACAAACCCTACATAAGTTTCCAGTGTTGCCAGCAGTCGCCTCAGTGGCAATGCCAGCCCCATATAATCGTCCAGTAGTTGGCAATGCTGCCATGTGGGCTCAGCACTTATTGTTGTGCACAGCTGGTGAGGTTGCCCACATTGTATTAATAGGTTGGCACCCCTGTTGATCATTTGCAGATACAGTTTCACATTGTATGATATGGGCACCACACTTATTATCTAGAAATTCTGGTACCCCACCAGGTGCACCCTATATATCAATGAAGTAATACTGGCACCTAACATATTACTGGAACAATGCAGACACCCCACATATTACTGGAACAATGCTGGCACCCCACATATTACTGGAACAATGCTGGCACCCCACATATTACTGGAACAATGCAGACACCCCACATATTACTGGAACAATGCTGGCACCCCCATATATTACCAGTGACATGCAGGCACCCCACATATTACTGGAACAATGCTGGCACCCCCATATATTACCAGAGACATGCTGGCACCCTACATATTACTGGAACAATGCAGACACCCCACATATTACTGGAACAATGAAGACACCCCACATATTACTGGAACAATACTGGCACCCCACATATTACAGGAACAATGCTGGCACCCCCATATATTACCAGAGACATGGAGGCACCACACATATTACTGGAACAATGCAGACACCCCACATATTACTGGAACAATGCAGGCACCCTACATATTACAGGAACAATGCTGGCACCCCAATATATTACTGGTACAATGCTGGCACCCCACATATTATTAAGCACCAAGAGCACCCCACATATTACAAGATCAATTTAGGTACCCCCAATAATACTGGAACACTGCTGGCACCCTATATATTAGTGGAGCACCAAAAGCACCCCATATATTACTGGAGCACTGCTGCCACCCTATATATTATTAGAGCACAGCTGGCACCCCATATAGTAGTAATCAGTGCTGGCACCACATTTTACAATGTCACCTTTTAACATATGACTGTACAGTGCTGCCACTCCACTTTACAATACTGGCTCCCCAAATATTACTGGACAATGTCAGCACCCCAAAATATCATTTTCTGCAATTCACATATTATTGATCAGGGTTGGCACCCAACTTACTCAGCACCCCATGTGTTGGCACCAAGTAGATCAGCAGTGTTGGCACCCTACTTTCTATTGTGTTACACAGCACCCCATGTGTTGGCACCCACGTTTCCAGTGACTATTGAGCACCCTACTTTCTGTCCTATATATTGCATCGCCAGACGGATCTTGAACTTCAGCTTGCCCGTGCCCCAGTTTCTGGTGCCAGGTGCCACTTGCATGCCAGGGCTGAGTCAGTAAGGACAGTCACGGATTACTAATGACACCAGGCGACCCCCCGGATCATGGCACCGGTGCCCGCTGATGAATGCCGTGCACCCACCAGTGCCAGCCGCAGCTGGCATGCCCAGATGTGGGTGCCAGAGAGAAGCTCCGTGTGTGTGTGTATGCAGTGATGCCCACAGCAGGGGGCACGGTGCCCCGGTAGTAGCACTCACCCAGATGCACAGCTCTCCTGTCTATGGTCCAGAAATCCAGAAGCAGCGGCCGGAGGCTCCGGGAAAGTCCATGAGTAGCCCGGGAGCAGGACGGCCTCTGATCAGTCAGCACTCCCTCAGCCTCCCGTCCTCCTCCTCCTCCTCCTCCCCCTCCTCCTCCCATCACCCAGAGCTGTGCTCCATGTACACAGCACATCACCTCACACACTGGCGCCCTCATCTCCACACATCTCCTCATGGACTCCTCATTTACCTCATACAACTATTCCCTATTACATATCCCACCAAAGTCTCTGTAGGGTTACACAGTCCACCAAATCTTTACACATTTGTCACACTAATTCATAGATTTGTAATGTCCACAAACCCCTGTGTCCTCCATTAAGTCTGCATTAACTGGACTGAAATGTGTCTTAATACAGAGAAAACAACGTGCATATTAGACACTTATTAGGCACCAGCTACCCTGAGCCTATTTATCCACAGCACCTAGATTTCAGAAGGGCTGATCAGGGAACCCAGAACATAGTAGGAAAGGCACCCAGTTCTTATTTGACCACAGCACCCAGAAGAATCTGGCACCAAGACCTCAGCTGATGACGGCACCCATATCACAGTAGAAAAGGCACCCAGATTTTATTTCACTAGAGCACCCAGATCTCAGAAGGATTTGGTACCAAGACCTCAGCTGATTAGGGAACCCAGAACACAGTAGGAAAGGCACCCAGATCTTATTTGACCACAGCACCCAGATCTTAGTAGGATCGGGCACCAAAACCTCAGTTGAACACAGCACCCAGATCTTATTTGACCACAGCACCCAGATCTTAGTAGGATCCGGCACCAAGACTTCAGCTGATGACGGCACTCAGATCACAGTAGAAAAGGCACCCAGATTTTATTTCACTAGAGCACCCAGATCTCAGAAGGATCTGGCACCAAGACCTCAGCTGATCACGGCAACCAGATCACAGTAGGAAAGGCACCCAGATCTTATTTGACCACAACACCCAGATCTCAGTAAGATTGGGCACCAAGACCTCAGCTGAACACAGCACCCATATCTTATTTGAACACAGCACAGATATCTGAGAAGGATATGGGACCAAGACCTAAGTTGATCACGGCAGAAAAGGCACCCATTTGTTATTTGTTATTTATCTCAGTTGATCAGGCACCAAGACCTCAACTGAACACAGCACCCAGATCTGACACCAAGACTTCAGCTGATCATGGCAACCAGATCACAATAGGAAAGGCACCCAGATCTTCTTTGACCAAAGCACCCAGATCTCAGTAGGATTGGGCACCAATACCTCAGCTGAACACAGCAACCAGATCTCAGTATACCCTGGCACACAGACTTTAGTTGGCCACATCACCCAGACTTCTACACAATCGGGCACCAAACCTAAAATGACTATGGTGCCCAGATATCCGCAAAATCTGTCCTTCGTATCTTAATTGACCACAGTGTCCAGATATGCCTAACAGCACCCATAGTTTTGTTTATAGCAGCACACAGAGCACAGCGATCTATAGCATCCAGACCTTAGTTGACCACATCACCTAGATTTCTGCACAACCTGGCACACAGACTTTACTTGACCACAGTGTCAGGTATCTCTACCAGCTGGCACATTGAACTCAGGGTCCATATATGCAGACATTGGTTGCCCATGTTTTCTAGATTACCATACAATTTGGCACCCAGACTTTAGTTGAGAACAATACGCTCATCTTAGAACAAACTGGCACCAAACCTTAGTTGACCACAGTACCCAGATATCTGCACAAGATGGCACCCAGACCTTAGTTGACAAGATTTCTACATAATTTGGCACCTAGATTTTTGTCAACTCCTGGATTAAGGTCTCTGAACATATTGGGCCAAGAACTCAGTTGACCTCAGCATCCAAAGCTCAAGAGATTGCAGTAGATACCAGAACTCAAATCCTTGTACACCCCAATACTGACCCCAGTGCATTAACTCTCTGGAGAAGTGCCTCAGTAGAGCCTAGCACACACCATCAGGAGACCTTAGCACCCCTAACTTCACAGGCAACTGCACTCTGACCTAGACATACAGTTATACCTGAGCTTTGTGGACCCCAAAACACTAACTTGAGTAGTCAACACCTTGCCCTTGACCTGGGTATAATTACCCAAAGCTTAGCTGTAGAAAATTTCTCATATACCTAACATTAACAAATCTGTAGCTCAAAGTGACTTGTCCCTACAGTATTATCGATAGATTCTGGAACATGATCTTAGCTCTCCAAAAGTCTTGTGCTTGTTCCAGAATCCAAGAAGACCCCACCATGCAGAAAAACAGTAAATTTTTTGGGAGTCCCTTTTCTGAGAGTTTCTGTGGCATTTTAAAAGACAAAGGTAAAGCAAGATCTTATGGAGCCTCTAGTCACTCAATGTGACCATGAACCCAATTTTCCACAATAGTTTACACCCCCTAGGTATGAGTGCAGCCCTTATGTGTCACACAGTATTTGCTGTGACGCTTCTTGCTTTTCAAATTGCTCAAAACGCCTATTATTTCTTTCAGACAGACATGGTATGGATGACAGCACCTCTAGATTTACCCTGTTGATACTGAGCATCTTATATCCTCAACATTCAACCATCTTCTAGTATTTTTAACCACCAGCTTACAACTGGTATATCTCCACCATCTCCAAATATCCTCTGCTCATTGTATTTCCAACAATTATTTTCCCTTCAAGATTCTCATCTTAATGATATAACCACTCTTGCTTTTCATCCTTACCTCCCCCGTCTATTAATATCCGTTTTTATCCAGAAACGCTCTTCCATCTTCTGAGATCTCATATTCCTCCATACTCCTCAGTCACACCATAAAGTTTTAGTATGTCCTGTACTTCAAGGCTCATTTCTCCAGCTTCAAGTATCTTCTTGTCTTACTTAATTCCGGATTGACTCCAACATTTTGTATTATCTTCTATTTTTAATCCTGATCTTACACCCAATTTTTAATGCATTCAATTTTCTAACATCGTCTGTTCCCCTCATCACCAAACTTGGTTAATTCCAGGAAGACTCCAGATTTTTGAATGTTCTTCCCACTTTGATTACGATATTTTACCCAAAATGTAGTGTTCTCTCACATCTCCTCACATCTGCTCCTCATCATCTATACGGCTAAAATTTCTCATCACTTATTCTTCTTGGGTGTCTTTGTCAATTCAATTTTCTACGATTCTTCTTCAAAATGTTCGTTCACCTTCTAAAATCCACTTTTCATATTAATGTCTTTTACCATCGTCTAAGGTCTACTGTTCCACATAATTCATTCACCCCAAAGTTATTTTCAATTCTCTTCATCTACTCCTCAAAATTCGACTATTACTTTTGATATATTCATTCATTCATTTATTCATCTTCTGTCATTCTTCCTAGTTGTGTTTCTCAGATTGTAATCTCTATTATGTGAATTATCTCTTATATTCAGTTAGCTAAACCGGAAGTCTATGGGGCACATTTATTAAGGGTCCGAATCACGTTTTTCCGCCGGGTTTCCCGAATTTTTCTTATTTGCGATGAATTGCCGCGGGATTTTGGAGCATGCGATCAGATTGTGGCGCATCGGCGCTGGCTTTCACGTGACAGAAATCGGGGGGCGTGGTCGTTGGAAAACCCAACGGATTCGGAAAAGCCGTGGAATTTAAAAAAAATTTGAGTCGCATAAATAGCACTGACATACACCGAGGCGGAGGAGGTGAATTCCGGCGGACTTCAGTGCAGCAGCGACACCTAGTGGACATTGGGCGCACGACCTTAGTGAATCACCGGAAGACCCAATCCTCGCCGGAGACCACGCCGCTGGATCACGACAGTAACGGGTAAGTAAATGTGCCCCATTGTCTAACCCAATAGGAACCTTGACACAAGGCTTTAGATTTTAACCAAAGGAAAGTCATTCTCCTGTAGGAAGATTATTTATTCTTTTTCTTACTTGGCATGCAAGCAGTCTACTTAGCACTGATGAAGAACAAGATGGTTGGCTTTTTTGGAGAATCCTCTCATTTGGCTAAAATTCTTAGTTAGGTTCCAGGGTTCTATCATTGCTGAGCAGAGCTACCAACAGATGACATCACATGAACAGTCTTCTTCATTTTGCAGGACGCTAAATTGCCTACACGTGATAACTGTGGTCACCATATATAGAAAATGCAGTCCACAAGAGGCCATCTTAAACTTTTCTTCGATTTCTTGGTTCTCTTTGACTTTGATTCTCTCATCCTAACATCCTATCATTTCTTGTTGTCTTCTTGGGTCGCTCTTTCGACTCTGGTTTGTTTTTCCTTCTCCCACCATTGTTTGATATTTCCAATAATTCCTTATTAACTACATCCTATGCTCATATTTCTTGCTCTTTAAGATTAACTACACCTGCTCCAATCATCTAACATTTCTCTAGGTTCTCCATGACCCTCTCTCGTATGTAATATCTCGTTTCTGTGATACATTTCCTTATTATGTATTATCTCCTGTGGTTCCTGATACACTTCATCAACTCCTAGTATTCCTTATTAGTTCCTTCATCTCCTAACATCCTGATTTACTTCATCAACCTTTTGTAGGTCTTATTTCCCCGATTCATTCTTCCATTTTCTTAAGTCTAAGATTCTTAAGTCCAACAATTCTTAATGTCCTCCATTGTTTTCGATTCACCACTTCATCTTTTTATAATTTCTGGTTTTCTATCTTTTAATACACTTCCAATTTTACAACACACATAATATACTGTACTATTCATGATTCTCTTACTACCATATTTTTATAGAATAGCGGCATGCTTTAACGCTTCACTAGAATTTCCATAGTCCATAATCAACCCAGCTGAAGTTCAAGATACTGGGGCACATTTACTAACCTCAGTGCGCCAGTTTCCTGTACGTTCTTCCTGGAGTTACCGCTTACACAGGTATTTAAAGAGGACCTGTCACCCCAAATTAGTGCCCCCATCCAAACATACCTACTGAATCTACTCCCCGGCCCCTTTCTAATGCTGCCCATTTCAAAGCCCTGGCCTTAATCAAACTTCAGTAATCGGCGCTAAAGCCTATGACACATAACATACATGATGTCCGATTGACGGGCGGGCTTATTCATTAGGGGGCCGTCCAGGCACTCCTCTTCTCAACAGGCCGCCACTCCCCCGGGCATCCAGTGCACAAGCGCTGCAGTATTCATGCTATCGGCACTTACTGCGCATGCGCAGCGTGACGATTAGAGCCCGGGGGAGTGGCGGCCTGCGGAGAAGAGGACTGCCTGGACGGCCCCCTAATGAATAAGCCAGACTGCTTGTCCGTCGATCGGACATCAAGTATGTTATGTGTCATATGCTATAGCGCCGATTACTAAAGTTTGATTAATGCCAGGACTTTGAAATGGGCAGCATTAGAAAGGGGCCGGGGAGTAGATTAAGTAGGTATGTTTGGATGGGGGCACTAATTTGGGGTGACAGGTCCTCTTTAAAAAGGGTCGGCGCCACTTATGTGTCGTACATAACCTTTTTGTGCTGCGGCTGCACTATTCTTAATGCGACACAAATTTCAGCACTGAAGAGGTTGTTCTGGTGCTCAGTCGGACCGTGCACCAGAGGTAACATGCAAAGTCTGACAGAATTGTGTTGCATACACCAAATAAAAGTGGTGCACTCTGTTGGGGGGATTGCAGAAGATGCCACATTTATAAAGAACAGGCGCCAGAAATACAGACTGCACTGTGCATTTTATAAACTTCACATTTCACTCAGGCAGTCTTCCGACTCAAAATCTGATCTAAAATTGTCATCCCTTATTTTGCCTTGGTTCTTTTGTCAGGTGGGTGCACACTCATAAACCACTGTATTGCAGTGAGGGAATGGCTATAATGGACTATAAGGAAAGACAAAGATAGTGAGCCCTGAGCAAAAATCCCATTCCTAGCTGTTCTTACCTAAATGCCCTGGCTACCCTAAGCTACCCTAAACACTGAGACAAAGAATGGACAGTACAAGCATAGAACAGTATTGGACAAATATGAGTCAGAACCAAGAGGACAATGCAGTACATGATCGACAGGTGACAGACTGGTTTGGTGGAAATCAATTAAGTCAGCCAGGAATTAAATGAGTAGTGTCCAGACTAGTAAGGACAGAATGGGGCCCATTTACTAAGGGCCCCCGGCGCGCATTTTCATCGGGTTTCCCACCTATTTCCATTTTGTGCCGCAATTTAACAAGGGACTTTGGCGCACGCGATCGGATTTTGGCGCATCGGCGCCGGCTTGCACGCTACACAAATCGGGGGGCGGGTCGTCAAACAACACGAGGGATTCGGACTATGCGCGGGATTTAACATTTCGAATTGTGTCGCAAGACACGCACTTACAAGCACCAGGAAGAAAAAAGTGAACTCCGGCGGACCTCGGCGGGGAAGGGACGGATGCAGGAACACGGGTGCACGAGCTACATGAATCGCGCCGGACTTCATCTTTGTCGAACAGTCCGAATTGGGGATCGCGACAGGACCGGATAGGTAAATTTGCCCCAATGTAATAACAAAATCCCACCCATCAGTGCATCCTCAGCTGTACTTTACAGACAGAGCACGGCTTTGAAGCCCGAAAGAGTACAGAGGTAACAACCACATTACATTAGTGAGGCTAAACCCCCATGAAAAACATTGTCATAAAACCAGTCTTAGCTTTCTTGCCCCAATCTTAGGGGGCTTTTTAGATCAGATTTTTAGGTGGTCAACTCCATCAAAATCCAGTGAACATGTCCTACATCGCCTATCCATCCTGATGTCTGTCTTAATCACTCCAAAATGGTATATATATTGGTAATATCCTGACTCTATTCATCTCCCCATCGGCATATATCTCTTATATCCATTTTTTCTACATAGATAATGAAAGTATGACTTCCTATCCATTATCTATTGTCCATGCATTAACCATAGCAATGTTATTATCTCACTTCCTTTTTCCAAGGTCCCCTATAATAAACACTAGGCTTCCCCTCTTTATTTCCATGCACTTTACACCTGCCGCCCGGCACATAAATCCTGCTCCGGTTCTCCTTCACACAACCATCTCCTATTGTTCTCTTCGAGAAACCTCTCTCTCTGTTTTATTACCTTGGTGTCAATTTTTCAACCTCTCGGCAGATGTCTTTGCTATTGCAAGCCTCATGCATGTACTCTACCACCATCTCCATCTTTGTTGTTTGTGTTACTACTAGGTTATTACTGCTTTTGCTTATACTACTTTATCACACCTTGAGGTTCCTCTGTCCATTTGTCTCCGTTCCTCACCCCATCTTATGTTTTTCTTTCTGATTTTTAATATGCTGAGGCACAGGCGCTGACAAGTCTTTCTATTCCAACTAATGATCCGATATTTTCTTGTTCTAAAACATTAGCTCGGTATATGCCGAGTTTTTTTTTTTTTGCTTTCTTATTTTTACGCTGGGATGAAAGGCTTCTAACGCATAGGAAATCCTAGGCCCGATACAATTTACAAGGTTGATTAAAAGATAATGATCATCGTCTGTTTGTTTTGGGAAGACGGAGATTGCTCTTGCCCGTCTGGAATTTATCAAAACTGCTTAATAGTTGTTAATCACTTGTGCAATTTGCTCTTGAGGGAGGGAGACGTTAAAATAGTTTTTAATGTGTTTTTTTGCTTTGTTCAATCTTTGTCCTCAGATGATCGGTTTATTAATGTCCTCTTGCTTTGACCCTGAACATACGGCTGTAATCTATCAAGAAACTGGGCAGTGAGTGTTCAGTTTCCCTACGGCACCACCACAGGATGTATCGAGTATTACACTTTGTCCATTTATATCTTGTAAAACATGGGCATGTTGGGTCCTCCAATAACAATGATGTTCATTGTCTGCTAATGGCTTTTAGATGAGGACACTTTATCTGGACAAAAATCTATTGTTTCAAAGGGGTACATTTATTTATATTTACCCAACTGCAATGGATTAAAGCGGGATGAATTTCAGAAGAGGCTGATAATAATTTAGGCAAATATCCTGCAGAATCTCAAATCCACAAATAAATCATTGCAAATTTGCTGGTCCATTGGACACTTCACCAAAATCATGTGTCAAGGACCATGGATAGAACGGCATCAATTTGCCTAAAATTGCATATTTATGCCAAAAAGATCTACTTTTATCATACTAGGATACAGTCAATATAACATTCTCCCTAAAATAGTATATTTTTACATTGGTTCTCAAATCTCTTGCATATTAGGGCAAGAAAACTTTTCCAAACGCAGCGGCCACTAAAGAATTAGCCCTATAAAGGGCTACGATGGCATTTATTAGCTGAACCTACCACGGGATCTACCTTAATAGGTAGATCCTAGATGGTTGGTTTCCTTTAAAGAATTTTTAATACTGTGTAGGGACACTGATAAGCCCCTTTAGTGTCCCCACAAATTTAGTCGACCAACAATGTATAATGCCCTTTCCCTCCCCCCTACATAGTAAATGGCCCCTTTCAAGCCCCTATAATGCCCCTTATGTGCCCCACAAAGTATATAGCTCCCTTCCACACACCCATTCACAGTATAATGCCCCCTTCTTCCTCCCATACTATATATTGACCTTTCTTGTGGCCCACAAACTATATAAAGCCTCCTTTGTGGCCCCTACATAATATAATGTCCCGGCTAGCTTTAAAATGTTCCCTCTGTGCATCTCAAAGTATATGACCCTCCCCCCCCCCTTACCATCAAATATGCAGTGTCATAACATTTTCTTCCACCAATACTATTGATTAACCTCTGTTGTGCCCCCCCCCCCACATTTGTGGCCCTAAATCTGTACAATGCCCCCTTGCGACCCCCCACACTATATAACACCTCCATTGTTGCCTCTACACAGTACAATGCCCCCTTGCAGCAAACAGATAGTATAATGCGGGCCGGCTCCAGGTTTCAGCCCCTGGGCAGCAGAGCCTCAGTAGGCCCCTTTGCAGTGAACTCACGTGGCGGCATTAAAAATTCTGAAATTAAAGCAGTCTCCTGTTCCCTAAAATATTTCCTAGTTTATCATCCTAAACAGCTTCAGCATGGTAATTTTATATAAAACCCCCCTCACCCCCTATGGATTTATTAGATATAAGGCCCTCAACCCCATGGACTCCTTATGTACAGCCTTATATGGGGCCCCTCTGCAGCTCTGGGCCCCGGCACTTGACTCGGTATGCCCAGTGCTGGCGCCGGTCCTGGTATAATGCCTCCTTTGTGGCCCTCTACTGTGTATAATGGGCTAGTAGGCAGATGAGAAACATTATTTAGTTGTTTACTAGTCTTGGGGTGAAGTGTATGACCATAAAGCCTTCTGTTACAGACACATATCATCTTGATTTTTCTTGAAAGATAATATAAGCAATAAACACAAGGCGTAAAAAAAATCCTTTTTAATTTTGGTTAATGTCTACACAGGAGCACACGTTGGGGAAGAAACGTTTGCAATAATAAGTAGTTTGAGCGAGAAGTGTTATATAACTTACAATTTTGCATAAAGACATGTGATTACATAGTGAAGAATGTTCAGATGTATTGTCTTCCACACGTTAGTAACTAGGTAACAGATGTACCCGTACCTAAAAATGCACATCTTTTAATCGCTGTGCAGAGAACTTAAAACAAATGGGAAGTCCATTACCGCTCGGTCAAGTTCACCTCTGGTAAATGGAGGTATTTTAATCCATTAGCTCCATGCGGTGGTATTCTTCTCATGGAGTAAAAAAAAAAAAAACACATTAGCAGATGTGCACATATCTCATGTATTCAGCGCTCATTAGATGTGTCGTGTTTTTGGATGGGAGCCCTCGTAAATTGTCTAGAATGAATATATTTTCCGTGGTAGGGGTGATGGTAGGTGCTTTTATTTGGGCAATGTTGTGGCTGGCACTGTTATGTGGGGAAGTCATGTCTGCAGACCTAATAGGGCTGTGGCTGGTACTGTTGTATGGGGCACGGATGTGGTTGGTACTATTACGTGATCAGTGTAGTGGCTGGTACTATTATATGGGGCAGGGATGTGGCTGGTACTATTACGGGAGCAGTGTAGTGGCTGGTACTATTAAATGGGGTATGGATGTGACTGGTACTATTACGTGAGCAGTGTTGTGGCTGGCACCATTATATGGGGCACGGATGTGGCTGGTACTATTATGTGAGCAGTGTTGTGGCTGGTATTATTATATGGGGCAGGGATGTGGCTGGTACTATTATATGGGGCAGGGATGTGGCTGGTACTATTACATGAGCAGTGTTGTGGCTAGTATTTTTCTATGGGGTACGGATGTGGTTGGTACTATTACGTGAGCAGTGTAGTGGCTGGTACTATTATATGTGGCAGGGATGTGGCTGGTACTATTACGTCAACAGTGTAGTGACTGGTACTATTATATGGGGCAGGGATGTGGCCGGTACTATTACGTGAGCAGTGTTGTGGCTGCTATTTTTCTATGGGGCACGGATGTGTCTGGTACTATTCCGTGAGAATTGCTGTGACTGGTACTGTGATATGGGGCAGGGATGTGGCTGGTACTATTACGTGAGCAGTGTTGTGGCTGCTATTTTTCTATGGGGTCACTGTGTTGCCTGGTACATTGACATAGTTATAAATACAGGCAGTCCCCGGGTTATGTACAAGATAGGTTCTGCAGGTTTGTTCTTAAGTTGAATCTGTATGTAAGGCGGAACCGTATACTTTATAATTGTAGCTCCGGGAAAAATCTTTTGGGTCTCTATGACTATTGGATTTTAAAAACCAGGATTAACAATAAATCTTAATTACAGACACCTGTGATAACTGTTATAGCTCTTTACTGTAGCCTAAGGTTAAAGTACAGTATATTACAAAAATTCAGAGGGCCGTTTGTATCTAGGGGTCGTCTGGAAGTCGGGTGTTCTTAAGTAGGGGATCGCCTGTATTTGGTTTAGTAAAAATGGGACTACAAGCTCAATTTTATTCAAAGTCTTTTTTAATAAAGTCTCAAAAAATTTGAAATATTGAAATAATGGTATCTCGGACCCCCATCAAAGTCCCTATGACGTATTACACAGCAGATAAAGTTTCATCCTGACTATAATGATGCATTTTTTGGAAAATTTTCTGTGGCACAGGACAAGTGTTGCAGCCTTAGGCACCAGCCATAAGGCGAGTTGAGCCTCTCGCCTCAGACAGCACCACCTCAGCAAGATAGAGGACAGCATTAGTAGAGACAGCATTAGGTGCACAGTCACCTGCTACATAGCAGGACCTGACAATTAAAAATAGTGTTTCTTTACATCCGACACCAGCATTGGATATAGACAGTGCATGGAGAACCCACTTTCTAATAAAAATAACCTGATATATTACTACTGGCTGGAGAAGAGGGGGCGCCGTTCTATAACTCAGTAGCAGAAAGTTTGGGTTCAACCCCGGATCTAGGATGTTTCGTCGAAACTCTTTGTCACTTTTAGGTACTTGTCAGACCAGCATCTTCACTACGCTTCAGAAGTTGCTACCAGAGTTGCATTGCCCTCTCGATTCATGTAAAATGTTTGGATCTTTTACAATGAGATAAAACCAATTACCTTCCCCTAAACTGGTTTTCCAATAATAGTTTTCAGTATAATTATCACATCTCAAGTATGTGTTGCGTTTGCTTTGTCAAGGATCTCCATTTGCTGGTCATCTCGACACAAAGATATTGTACGAAGAGAATGGGCGCGTTGACAGGCCACACGTTATCTAACCACCATGTGATAGATCAAGGAAATTAAGACTCTGTTTCGCTTCACTTACTCCCTCTTTGACCTGGACGTTATTAATGTCAATTTGCTTCTTCGCAAAGGTTATGAGATTTCCAGACAAATGAAATTATTCTTTGGAACGGTAATAGAACACTAGACTTGTCACAACAAGAAATAAGGACTATTATCACCAGAGGGTTACGGATAGGTTCTGCTTCTTCTGTGGTCAATTAGTGCCCACTGTGACTTCACAGCTTTCCAAGAATCAAAACCTGGATTTACTATGATGGAAAGGGGGAGTTACATAAATCTCCCCATCCCTGCCATCTCCCCCTTCACCGACCCAAACGGAAAACTCTGCCAGATTAGGCCTTGTCTACAGGTCCGAACTGGCAGAGTTTGCACCTGATGGCTGGAACCTCTTATGAGATACGGGCACTGGACTGCCTGTGGTGAAAATTTAAGGAATGGTGTTTTCCCACAAAACATGTAAGGCCCTATCCACAGGATAGGGCCTAACTTGCTGAAAGTTGGTGGTGATGAGTAATGAGACCCTCAAAGATCACTAGAACAGGGGGGCTGCAGATGGAGCACTGATCACTAAAGACAGCCCTTTGGTTCAATAGCACCTAGAAACATGCTAGTGCCATATAAAAGATAAGAATCCTCAGTTATAAAAGATAAGAATTCTCCATTTTCTTCCCACACTCCAAAACATACTGGTAGGTTGATTAGATTGTGCTCCCTATGGGGACAGGGACTGATCTTGCAGGCTCTGTGCAGCGCTGTGGTATCTGTTGGTGCTATATAAATAAAGAAATGATTATTATTATATGCTCAGTGGAGGTCATTGGAGGCAACGGAGGATAGATGCATTGTATTGCATCCTTCTCCTGGCCTCTGCTGAGCGTACACATCGGTCAGCACGGGGCTGTCTATGCTGATGTCACTGTCCATATAAGGACAGTGACGTCATTGGGAATACACCCTGAACATCAGCAGCTACACTCCTCCGCCTACTTTTAGGAGGAAGAGGGAGAAACAGGAGGAAGTACCCCACTGTATGAGCCTTCCTAATATATATCCTAGCTTCAAACTATAAAAACAAGGTGTCAATCCAGCCTTAAACATACAAATACAATAAAATAATAAAGGGGGGCTACATAGGGGATTGTATTGGCCCCCTGGGCTGCCACCACGATGCTCACCTTAAGTTCATGTATGATGGAGATGGTGGCCGTCTTTTGCTTGTGCTATAATCCAGTTCTGTACAAGAAATCATTCAGGCCAGCTATCATTGTAAGGGATATGTACATGATGTTACTGAAAAGATTTGTAACTAAAATATCAATAAGTAATGATCTGAGATATCAATTACAATCCATTAGGCCCGGGCTGAGGATGACTGTAGGATATGAAATAAAACAATAATAAGGCATCCAGTAAACGGTTAAACTGCAGGACGTCTCGGCGCAGAAGCTGACAGATAAGTATCCTGTTCCTAGAAATAATGAATGCATTCTGGCAGTGGAGATTACCATTCCTACCTGTGCCTCCAACAACATACCAAGTCCCACTCGACCTCTCCAAGTCTCAGCTTTTAAAGCTCCTAATAGGGATTCAGCCGTCCCTTGTATAATATTGATCCATGTCCCAAGATGCAATTGATTATTCCTCACTCCTCTATTAAATGTCCTCTGAGTACATCAGATCTTTAGAATTCTATATTGTCAACCGAGTTGACAGGCTCCAAGGAAGTCAGAGGATAAAAGACCTTCTTACGTAAGGAGTCTGAGTCAGGTAGGAGGATTAAGTGTGGATTGCAGAAGATTCTTACAGAAATCTGCAAAGAATGAAAATCTCTTTATGACTAGTAGTGAATAGAAGACGGAAATAGGACTCATTCATAATTTCTCCTCGTTCCGGGTATTCCATGCTCTTCTAGCGATCATAAATTTGCTGGTAGAGTCCTTGATTTTCAGTAAGTTCTGGCACAAGACACCACAGAAAGGTGGCTGCGGTCAGTGGCGTAACTAGGAGAGGCAGGGCCCCATAGTGGACTTCTGAATGGGGCCCAATTTACCCCTTAAAAAATATACATACACCATATATACACACATACATACATTACCATATGCACCCATGCATCATATACACAGACATACAACATATACACATCACATATGCATACACATTTGGAGCATATACACATCACATATAGCATATTCACATGCAATATCCAAGATGCATGGGCCCCCTGTCACTGTGGGCCCCATAGCAGATGCTATGGCTGCTACCCCTGTAGTTACGCCCCTGGTTGAGGTTATGAAGTGTCACCCAAAAGTGACCTCCCCCCCTTTGATTTAGACTTGGACATGTGAGATCTCAAGGGTGAGATCTAAGCATCCTTATTCTACTATAATATTGATAAGTATGCTATGCAGAACAAAAATATTGGGCAGCTGAAATCCAAGTTATCCATATCTAATTTACTCAATAATAAAACAAATTAGATGGTGAGATGATCAGGTGGTATACATCTAATGTACATGGTCAGCTTTAGGATAGGCCATTAATGTAAAAGCAGTGGGAGCACCCTTCCCAATCTACTTGCTTCTTCATCTTTTATCAGGCACAGCGCCATATATTTTGGAGTGGCTGCACCTGGTACTGCAGCTAAGATGTACCTTAGTACACAGTCACTACCAAATGTAAGAAGCTGTGAATGAAGTGGCCACACATCTTCACCTTTGCGGACATGTCCAACTTTACCCTGAACAGTCCCTTCACTCCACTGTTATTGATAAAGGTCATTAGTAATGGGGGGTTACCATGTACCATGTACCATTGCTTACCATGTAGTGAAAGCCAGAATTGGATAAAAGGGAGTTCTATGGGACAATAATCTATTTTTAGGCAGATCATTGAGGTTCAACAACCAGTTCCCCTACTAATCTTCTGTGTGGAAGGACTGAAGTATTCAGATGAAAACTGCAGCCTCTTCAATTCTTATCAAGCAAGGGTGTAACTTGAGGGTGCAGTAGTAACTGGACCCAAGAGTTTTAGGGGGCCCATAAGGTGTATTTTTTACTAGAAAACTAGTATACAATCCATCATCATTGGGGGCCTGGTACAGATTTATCACTTATCAATTACGCCAATGTTACCAATATTAGCACCATACATTATATAGCTGCTATACCTCAAAAGGGCCGACTCTAGTGTCCACCAGAATGTAGTGTCAAATCAAAGAAAAACTAAAAATACAAGGAATAACAAACGGATACCAGAATAAACATCCTACAAACCTGCAGAGATAACTTCCAAAAGTATATAGTCCCATCTTTTTGAGACTATTAAAGGGGTTTACCACCTCGACCGATCATGAGATTGGAACCCTTGACCAATCATGAGATCAGAACCCCCAGGAATCCGGAGAACTGGAGTCCCGTTCTGGCTAATGGATGGTGCATGCGCCCTTCCGCTCTATTCAATAGTAGTTGCAAGGACAACGCTCAGGTATCTCCAATACTCCCATTCGTTGTCTATGAGAGTGCCAAAGATAACCAAGTACCGGGCTCGGAAAATTCTGAGCCTCTCATAGTTTTAGCTCCCCCCAACAGCTAAAACAAAATCTCATTCTCAGATTGCTGGTAGTCCAGTTATCATGATTGTTGAGGGTCTCAGTAGTCGGACACTCGCCAATCAGCTTGTTATTCCCTATCCTGTGGATAGATGATAACTTGCAAAGTTGTAGAACCCCCTTAACTACAATGATGTTTTGACTATTTCTCCTGAGATCTTAAAATCCCCCCTACAATGGTTTCTATATTTTTGGCTTCTTATTGCTCCTAATTGGAACAATTGTATTAATATCCATAAATTAGGAAATTGACGTTTATTCTGTTTTTTTTTTTACAACTCTATGCAAATCATCTCCAAATGAGAAGTCCATAAATAGATGCATCATAAAGCTGCTCCCTGTTGGGTGGGTCGTGCTGAGTGAAATTATACCGGCCTGGGTTGCTTGCTATTGTTTCCCCCAAGATAGATGATGCCAATGATGCCTGGCAGCCACTTATCATCCCTGTCCATGGAGATATAGTAACACTCATGTATGGCCAAGCCAAATGTGCATGTTAATGAGCCATTCACTAGCTGTCAAAATTCTCCTGGCCAAAAATGATTGTGTCTATAGCCGCTCTAAGCCATATAATATCCTGATCTCCCTAAAGAGTATCCATATTTTGTAACCATCACATCAGATCCAGTCCTATTAGTCTAGCCTGCTCCGCGCTAGCATATCCCTAAGCTGCCTTGATTAGAGGGGGGGGTCACAAGAGGGTGCATTTCCGTGTCCTATTTTTCTGTCATTCTGCATAGTTTTACTGAAAGTATTGACACAGCTTGGATCTGACTCTTTGCAGATGCAGTTAATGAGCCTGATGGGAATTTCAAATGTCTTAAAAGAGCAAAACACTTTTGAGCGACCGGGAGACGGCGAACTCCACCAAGTTCCTGATGCGAGCTCATTCTTACCAATTATCCTAATCAATAAATCGACTCCAAGAGGGAAATCACCAACTGGGAGGGGGAGGTGGGGGGATACAAAATAAAGGGATATTGAAGGTTCTTAGAGGAAGAGGGGGGTAAGAAGATTGACGAGTAGGAAGATCTGAGCGGCGCGGTATTGTTCACGGTGATACTATTAAGACATTACAAGACGTCTTTTCACTGTGATACTATTAAGACATTACAAGACGTCTTTTCATATAGAGCGTAAAGGAATACAAGGAACATCTCAATCAGCCTCGAGTGGCCACTGTGTCCGCCTAAGTGATATTTCCCCTGGGTGCGTAGAATGGATTTGACAGTGTACAGTCTCACACCTTCACTATGATTGCTGCATCTTACATCCAAACCTTGAGCACTCATTTACGGTTTCGGGACATGCTGCTCCATGCGTTTAACACTTCATTTAATGAGAACCCGCCGCACAGCATGGCCGTGCCCTTCTTCATATTTAACATGCTGTGATCTTATAAGGAATGACATTGTGTAAAGGGACAGCAACACCATAAAAGGGTATATTGGTATGTGCACATGTGTAATCCCCAAAATAAGTGATTGACAATGAGAGTCCTGATTACCCCACCCACACACAGTGATTGACAGTTAGAGTCCTGATTACCAAGCCTACACACAGTGACTGAGAGTGAGAGTCCTGATTACTCTGCCCACACACAGTGATTGACAGTGAGATTCTGATTACCACACACAGTGATTGACAATGAGAGTCCTGATTACTCTGCCCACACAAAGTGATTGACAGTGAGAGTCCTGATTACTTTGCCCACACACAGTGATTGACAGTGAGAGTCCTGATTACTCAGCCCACACACAGTGATTGACAGTGAGAGTCCTGATTACTCCACACACACACACACACCGTGATTAACAGTGAGAGTCCTGATTACTCCACCCACACACAGTGATTGACAGTGAGAGTCCTGATTACCCCGCCCACACACAGTGATTGACAGTGAGAGTCCTGATTACTCCGCCCACACACTGTGATTGACAGTGAGAGTCCTGATTACTCCGCCCACACACTGTGATTGACAGTGAGAGTCCTGATTTCTCCACCCACACACAGTGATTGACAGTGAGAGTCCTGATTACCCCGCCCACACACCGATGGGCAGTGAGAGTCTTGATTACTGACTCTCTTTCCCATACAGAATAAGATAGCTCTAGCCACTGATTTTGATAAAGAGTCATCAACAGGGTCGCCAAATGGTCATTACAGAAATTGATTAGTAGAGACTCCTAGGTCCTCAATGTAATTTAGGATCCAAGTTAAGCACCTTCTCTAAAATCAATTCCACAAAAGTCACCCATACCTCCAAATATAATTTCTGTAAATTTACATCCTAACTTGTTGTTCATACATTATCCTACCAGGTGTTGGTATTACGCTGTCCCTGTGTGTAATCTCCACCTCTATTCTCCTTTTATTTTCCATTCTACTTATCCTTCAACTCCATTTTCCTTCAAACTTTCTGTAAATAACGTTGGTTAATTTTTTATTTTATGATGTCAGGTGATAAAACCACTTTTTCAATGGTCCGCTCTGCATACCAAAGAGACAATTAGTTTCGGAGTAATATTTGGGGAAGGTTATTCGACTGCCTAATAATGCCTCCTATAATTAAGATTGGCTCGGGCTCATCCATGCTCTTTATCTAAAGTTTTCTCTCCATACTGATGCCGGAGAGAAGCTGCCTGATATCCGGAGCTTGTCCAAGGAATATCACACAATGCTGGAGCATGATGCGGTAATTGCCAATTACAATCCTGTTGTATTCCACTTAGTCAGTCGTTTGTATTGTATTTGTCAGTAATTTAAGAGTTAATTTCCATCTGCTTACATTGTAAATGCTATCTTTCAGTATGTCTTCCTAATACATCATTACAATGGTCATACAGTAAATGGATTATTTTCCTGAGAAATAAATATTAATGGCTTATCCTTAGGATTGGTCGTCAATATTAGGTCGGTGGGGGTCCAATACCCAGAATATGCCTGGATCCGCTGTATGGAGAGATTGAAGCATCAGGACAAAAGGTTGCAGACTCTTTATTGGTCACAAATGCACAGCACCATACATTGTATAGTGGCCGTGTTTGGTATTGCACCTCATCCCCATTGATTCGAATAGTAGTGAACTACAAACAGGAGCATTAACCAATTTAAGTGACATTATAGACCTGTAAAGAAGAAATGAACCTCTCTAAAATACTACTACAATGTATCAGTGTAGTTTTCACATGGCTAAGGATAGCCCATCATTAATGGTTTTCTAAAAACCACAAGATCTGATCACCGGTGGTCCTTCTGCTGGGCCCCATTATTCATCTCCCTGTAAGACCATGGACCTGCCATATCATTATAAGGCTCTGTGCATGCTGTGTTGGAGCCCTACAAGGCAGGAAAAGCTCTCGACATAGACATCAAACTTATCTATTGAGCTTAATGATGTTAGAGCCTTCCACCTAAAATATACAGTATGTCGGGAAAGTTTCTGTCCATGTACCACAATCTGCACAGAGCCTAATATTATCCACGGGGGTCATCTCATGTTGATATTGCCTTTTTTATTCATGTTCATGGGCCTACACCCCAACATTTATTGTTACAGGGACAAGGTTAAAAGCCAATGAAGCTGCTATGGGGCCCGCAGTGTCAGGGGTCCGGCGACCCGACCTGACACAGTAAATAATGGAAGATGTGCACCATTATATACATATTATCCAGCACATTGCACAGTACAGAGCTGGCAGACAGGATGGAGGACAGGAGGCGCACAACAAACTCACAGTTTTTCCATGATTTCAATAAAATTTAATTTATTTTTTAAAAGATAATAGAAAGTATATACAGGCGGTCCCCTACTTAAGAACACTCGACTTACATACGACCCATAGTTACAAACGGACCTCTGGATATTGGTAATTTATTGTACTTTAGTTCTAGGCTACAATAAACAGCTATAACAGTTATCACTGGTGACTTCTTGGTAGGAGGGATCAAAAGAAACCTACTGGGGTGTGGAGTTACAGTTTATCCCTCCTACCAAGAAGTCTTCAGGTCCCAGCTTGTCATAGCTGCTCCATATAAAACAGTATTGACCAGTTGCTCTCCCAGAACAGAATTTGTATCAAACTACAGTATATTAGGACCATACACTGTTAATTTTGTACAAAATAACATATCTAATTGTTCTTCAGAACCTTCTGAGGCTCAGTAATGGTCACCTTCATTCACGTGACAGCTATACTACAGGGCCCAGCCAGGGTGATTGAACTAATTTGGTGGTCCGTAATGAGGCTGGCATCTGTACAGCTGACACACACTTAGAGTAATCCCCGTCTAAGGAAAATTCCTCCAAACAAAGCAGAAGAAGAGACATTAAGAGAGAATTGTCTTCCCTACCGTTCTGAAGTTCTCCCGGGGAGAATCCTTTCCTAGTCTGGAGTGTAGGGGCTATTTCCAGCAGATGACATATATAGAGCAGTGCCCTCCCTTTATGACTGGCGTGTGTACTGTACGTCTATCCCATCTGTCATTGCAGCACCTGTCGCCCTCTGTACTGGGCTCTCGCTGCATCTGGAAGTGACATTACAGAAGGCAATTTCTCCATAGTCTTGGAAACATTTCTGCCAGGGTTATTAGGAGGAAACCGACAGGACATGGCTTTTTAATTGCGTTTAAGTGATACACGAAGAATATTAAAGAGCAAGTCATTCTAACATTTATATGTATAAGGGTCCGGGGGTCAGGGGAGTTGGCAGACATGGTACCAGGGCAGACATCAAAGAGCCAGGGTAATTTGATAGCGGACTAGAGTAGTGAGACCAATATTTCTAATCAATCTAATGAACTAAATTAACGTGGAACTGAGAATTTACTCCCTTCTACCCATAGGGAATACACCCCTCCAGTAATCTACTGCTAGAACTGCTGGGATCCAGTACTGGGTTACAACCTGGGCCCACCAGGGGATCCTCAGATTCTCTGGTGGGCCAGTCCGAAACTGTATGTAAAACAAATTTTACATTTGCTCAACCTAGTAGAACTAATCATGTATAAAGCACACTACATTACAGCGACCAATATCTACTGATTATTCACTTTTAAGACTTCTCTCATGCTGCAACTTTAATTTACTTAACCCCAGACCATCAGACTCTCAGTCTAGCCTGTGATGCACCTTTTCTATCACACATATGGGAAACATGCAAATATGTTTTCCAGGATGGAATAAGGAAAAAAATGCCGCTTTAGCTACCTTGTAAGATAGTGCCCATAATATCAATCACAACTTTCAGGAAGCCTAAAGACACTATTCAGGATTAAAGCCAATCCAGAATATCTATTCCAGAAGGAACAGATTCCCAACTGCAGACAGCGCTGTTTCGACGTGGCATCTCATCAGTACAGTGTAGGGAACTTGTAGGTGTGTGGAGACTTAAAGCCATCGATGTTCCATTAGTGGAATCTGGGTACTATGCAAATAAGTTTTCCAGGATGGGATAAGGAAAGCAGTGCCTCTTTAGTTACCTTGTAAGGCCACCCCCTTGACATCAAGTATGACTTTCAGGAAGCCTAGTAACATGATGCAGGATTAATGCCAAACCAGTATATCTATTCCAGAAGGAACAGATATATCAGACATATGTAATACATCTTGGAGAAGGTGGTTAATATGTTGATGGCTTTCCCTTTATCACAACCAGGTTTGGCGCTGTCAGACTGGGTAAGTGGTGGTGAACTCTCCCTGTGATGTCCCTGCAGGCTATGGTCCTGCCCACAGAAGATTATCAGGAACCTAACTAACGGTACCTGAGTGACCCTACAAGGTGACAGGGAGGACTTACTTCGTCTGGCAGCTGCTGATGGTGCTGATGGTGGCTAAATCAATCCAAACACAGAAACCTAAGCCACAGTTCACACACACAAGAAACACAAACAGCTGTCCTTGGATACAACCCCCACCACGCACTATTTCAGCCGTGGCCACACAAGCACTGTTGAGGCCTGTCCGATCACCTGCATTCAGGGTGCAATACCACAACAAGGTTATGGGAGATGCAGTCATTTCATAAGGAAAAACTATTTGTTCTCTCACTCCAGCAGAGGTGGCGGCATCCAAGGACAACAATCTCATTTTTAAGGGACAACATGCCTAAGTTTTTGGAAAATTATCTTCACACTGGTAGATTTTTTGGAAGAATTCAAATCGAAGAAATATGTATGGCAGATGAATTAAACGAAATGTCAATGTCCAGATGAGACAACTAAGGCACAACCTCTCAATAAATGACAGGCAACGTGCACCAGCGGGGGCAATATCGTGACTGGCGCATACAGTCATAATAAACCCCCCTGCAGTGCCCGCATAATTGGCCATGTATTTTCGACTCACTATGCGTCATACATTGCTCAAATATCAAACCCAAATAATATCACAACCATAACCTTTAAATATGTTAGGTGAGCCGGACCACAAGAGGTGATAATATGGTACTAGGGACTGTAAAAGCATTGATCTGTGTTATTTGACCATGTTATAATTTGACCTTGGTTACTTTTGTAGCATTTTTATACATTTACACATTGACTTTCTGTTTTTGATTGCCCCTTCTCTTTCCCATTCAGGGTATGTTAAGTTGCGGTGACAATCCACGTGATACAGAAAAAGATTATAAAAGTGCAGGTAAAAACTCACATATTATTTTATAAAGAGAGGTAACAACTGCAGCACTATCGCCCCCGGCTGGACACAGTGCTAGCAGACAGACTGGATCTGGGAACATCAAGTAGACACATAAAAGCAGCTTTTATGTGTCTCTTCTGATTTATAGGGAAACAGAGAATGGATTTTCGGCAAAGTTTACATGTTTACAGCTTGACTCTTGCAGCTACAATCATATTGTCTTAGGATCTTAGTAGATTGAAAGTGTCTCCGATCTTATGATAATTATACATTGATCCAGATGTTTAAAGAGAACCTGACCTGTCCTGACACTAAAACAACTACAGGTCCTTATGGACCCTAGTGTCCCAAATCGGCCCATATGACATCTATCCGTGGGCGCAGCAATAAAAAACAAAAGTTTTTACTTTTCTAGATATAAGTCCAATGAGGCACAATGGACTCACATCCGGAGTTCTCGGCACCGAACCTCCCGTTCTGCAGGACATACCTATGACCCCTGCACATTGAAGTCGGAGAGTACTACACTGGCTTGGCATGAATAGTGATCCAGACTATGGTGAGTATAAAAGTTTGTCAATGCGGTCATGGACTGATGTCAGTGATAACTGCATTTGTTTATTCTTAACGTTCAATGATAGTGATAACTGCATCCATATATTCCTAAAGTCCAGTGACAGTGATAACTGCATCCATATATTCCTAAAGTCCAGTGACAGTGATAACTGCATCCATATATTCCTAAAGTCCAGTGACAGTAATAACTGTATCCGTATATTCCTAAAGTCCAAATACAGTGATAACTGTATCTGTATATTCCTAAAGTCCAAATACAGTGATAACTGCATCCATTTATTCCTAAAGTCCAGTGACAGTAATAACTGTATCCGTATATTCCTAAAGTCCAGTGACAGTGACAACTGCATCTGTATATTCCTACAGTCCAGTGATAACTGTATCCGTATATTCCTAAAGTCCAGTGATAACTGTATCCGTATATTCCTACAGTCCAGTGATAACTGTATCCGTATATTCCTAAAGTCCAGTGACAGTGAAAACTTCAACCGTGTTTTCCTAAAAACCAATGACAGTGCTAAGTGCATCCCTTTATTCCTAAAGTCCAGTGACAGTGACAACTGCATCCATATATTCCTAAAGTCCAGTGACAGTGAAAACTTCAACCGTGTTTTCCTAAAATCCAATGACAGTGCTAAGTGCATCCCTTTATTCCTAAAGTCCAGTGACAGTAATAACTGCATCGGTATATTCCTGAAATCCAGTGACAGTGATAACTGTATGAGTTTTCCCATTGCTTCTTTTACCGCAGAGGGAATAACTGGGTCTGAACACTCAGAGCGCCTTTAACCACAGTGAGTTGAAGGATATGTGGTTTTCCCAATGGACTCCCAGGGCTCTATGACAGGAATTGTGACTAAATCACATCTTGTGATTTCAGGCATACAAGCTGTGATAAATGTGGCCCATTGACGCATAAAAACCTATATTTCCCTGATATCACCACAATCTATTTTTTTTTTTCAAACATCATAGCCTAGTTTCCCCAATTATAAGCCATCAAGACTTGCTGACGCTTGTAGTCCCTCTTAATTTGCCTATACAACTCGTACGTTAAACAAGCGGGTAATGTTCATATTTCTCATGCGTGCCTCATCCACAATCACATGCCTCCGAAATAATTGAGCATAATTATGCCTCTTGTGTATGTTTGAGTGTGTATCTGTGTATAATTTTGGGGTAATTATGTATTATTTTGTGATTGTAAACCGGCTTGCGATGTATAATTACACACCCGCATGTGGTGCGATATGTCGGTATATACTGCACTGCTTGTTGTGCATACGCGGTGATGTATGATTCAGTGGAAAATACAGAAGTAATTCTGATTTCACATATTATAAGAGATATTGTCACAGGATTTGCTATGTTTTAGATATAGTATCCAGAGCATTCAGTATTATTGATTGAAAATCCAGTCATCAGCCAAAACCTGAAGTCAAGTTTTATGGCCTTCACCTAAGAAACCCTGTGTAATAACTCAATGCGCTCCTGGCATTTCCTACAGTATTACACAGACAGTAACGCTGGGATGCGATGTTGGCACCGAGCAATGTTTAATTCTTTCGTAGTATTTGTCTTTTATTATATACTTACCAACAGGGTCGGCTCCAGGTTTCAGTAGGCCTCTGTGCGACAGAGCCTCAGTAGGCCCCGTTGCACTGAACTCACATGGCGGCATTAAAAATTCTGAAACTAAAACAGTTTCCAGTTCCCTAAAATTATATATATCATACTGAATAGCCCCCTCATGGTTATTTTATATAAAGCCTCATGGTTATTTTATGTAAAGCCCCTCCTATGCATTCGATACATCCCCCCTCACCCCTATGGATTCCTTATATACAGCCTTAGTTGGGCCCTCCCCAGCAGCCCTGGGCCCCAACACTTGCCCAGGCAACTAGTGTTGGCACTGGTCCTGTTTACCAAAGTAGCCATAATGTGGGTAACCGCTCTTTCAGTAGGGCATGTCCGCTTCACATCTACAAATGTGGCAAAAAAGCTGATTCCCCAGCATCATCTTTTTACAGACTCATCTGGGGGTATTTATCTAGGCTTGTACAGGCATACAAACCTTAAAAATTTCCACACAGACACCTTACACCCCCAAATAGGTGGGGAGCGATGTGTAGTTGGCCGTGTCGGGCCTAAAAGTGGTCTGGCTGGGGGAGCTCCGTGACGTGCTCCGTATCAGCTATAGCCTGCTGAAGTCCCTGGCGAAGGTTATAGCAAAAGTCTACTCCAGCCTGGGCCTCTTATTATATTCTGCGTATCCGATGGGGTGATGGGAACATCAAGTATGATACACCAGCCTTTGATAAATGCACCCATTGACTTCGATGGAAACCTTTGTTTTTTTCTCCCTGATTCTTGAACAAAATGGATGTTTTACCTATAGAAATGGTCAGTAAGCGGTCAGTGATGGCATAAAGATGTTAAGGCCAGTAGAACAAAACAGTGAAAAGTGAAGCATCCTGTCTTTTACCTCATCAGACAGACATTCCTGACCATAAAATGGCCGCCGATGGAGGGTCATGTGATCTCTATCTGTCCATAAACTACTGCCCTGCCTGGACCTTAATCTTAGATTCATGATTACCTTCTCAAGGTCCTGGCATGGAGATTGCTCAAGGACAGTTAGAGATCGAGAAACTTTTAATGTAATTGGGTAAACTACCTAATATTCTGCACTGCCACAACACTTACACACACATTACATGAGGTAAAGTGCCCAACCCCTTTAGCCTCCTGATGAAACTCCATATTGCCTGTTTTCTATTTGTATTCCTCTCTGCTGACTGTTATCAATCCCATGATGCATCAGCTGAGTTTCATATGGATAGTGTTGAGACAGAACAGTAACTCATCCTGCTAGGTGCTACAAGATGATTGGACGTTCAGGACATCCCATATGATAAACAGTGAAATCTTGATTTTTTTTGGGTGGAAATCATGTGGCTAAAACAAAATTTTATTTAATTTGGCTCCCTTCTTCCTCTGACTTTTTGACAACTGATGTGTGAGGTTTAGCCAAGAGGGTGGTGCTTCTTTCCCCTAAATTGGTGGCAGAACAATGGGGGAGGCTCCTGCTGCAGCCAGTTACCTTTCAGCCAACAGAAAATAGATAAGTGATATCCATGGGTAATATAGAAAAATTTATTATACATTTCTTACTATTTCAACCAAGTAATTATTTCAGATACCAAAGATTTTTTTTCTCAATGTATGGTAGGAGTCCGGCCATATTGAAGGGGCTGGTATGTTCTCCTTTATTATTTTCTAGCAAACATCAGGTTATACATATAAGTGGTCCTGGACATAACGGCTGCTCACCCCATCCTTACTACTGATCTTTTTGTTGAACCCTCACTGACAGGGATGGATTAAGACCTCCATGGCCCCTGGGCTGTATGAATATTATAGACCCTACAAGTCTGGAATCCCCTCCTACATATGGTACTAGAATATATCTTTTTGGGGACTGGAGGATGTGTCCTTTCTTCCTTCGGTTTCAGGACCTTTGGAGGACCTTCATGTGTAATGAGAGCAGGAACAAGGTCTATTAGCCTTTTCTGAGAAATGTGCTGGTAAATTCATTATGGCCAATAGCATTACAGTATTCTATTCACGCCTCTTTGATGACTCTTCTGTCTGTAATATTATGCATTTGAGATATTAAACGGAGAAGAAGATCTTTTACATAGACTAAGAGACTGACGTGTGTCTTGGTTTTATGTTCAAGTCCCTGGTACCAGGACAATCATGAAAGAGTTAATTTGAAAGACACTGTACAACTGATAAGGGTGAACAGATGTACAAGGATTTCATGGGTGAAGGTCCTTCTCAATATAGAATTTGGTGGGTGGTTTAGGTGGCCATGAGCCCCCTAGAAGGTTTGGGCCCAAGTCTACTGCCTATATTATAATCCACTACTGCTCGCTGATCACAAAGGGCTCATCCGAAGTGTAGATCTTAATCCTAGCGAACGCTTTAAATGTGAGAATTGCATGGATCTGTTCCATAGGATGCACAAAATGCTGATGTTTAATCCTTATTCTCCATTTGCACATTTTTTTACTGCAATTGATTGATTATATACATTAATAACTTAATGAAAGGCGTCCAACTCAATTTAGGAATCCAGAAATGAATGTGTACTCTATTAATAAAAAAAAGAGCCCCTGCCGGACAGTATAAAATATATGCAAATGCACCTCAGGAGGCTTGAGACGTCCTCCTATATACACAGCTTGACCTCTCACTTCATTTTTAATTGAGATTTCATTTTAGCTCGGCCTCTGGTGAGGCGTTAAATCTCGCAGTCGACTTGGGGATGCCACGGGTAGTCTCCCGACTCAGCATTTAAACAAATCAGACTCCTCTCACCAGCTAAACACTTGGAAAGGTGTCAGAAAGCGTTAGGATCCCAGACACAGAGATGTCCCACTATGAGAGAATCAGCAGTTTTTTTCATGAAATTCATGTGATAGCCACAATTAGAGTTAGCGGGGCAGCGTGCTAGGGCGACGCATGTCATGTCAGAAACGCTAAGAGCCTGTGATCATGCGAGAACAACATTTACACAAAGTGCCAACCTTTGATAAAAATTACTGTTAAAATGACTGGAGTTGGGCTTTTCTTGACAGTGGCCTAGGGCATCTCTAGACGAGGGACATCAGAAGGATTTCATATCGCGTTTCATCATTTTTTCGCTCTGTTTGGTCAGTGAGATGTGACCAATAGCTTAGCTAAAACACCTAGACATGAAGGGTATTAAAAATCACTTAAAAAGATGTATCCTGTTGTACCATACTTGCCCATATCTGTGGCCTGAATGCATGCATTTCTATCTATGACCAAATGAGAATTTTGGGTGCACCATCAGTGCAGCAGCTCGGTCCAATGCACCGTTTTTGGACCAGTTTTGAAGAGGGAACAGGGCACTGTCAATAAAGTGGAAGGTGTTGTCCTAAAACTTGTAACTTGGCGAAAGAGACCATATGCCCATTAAAGGAAATGTACCATCATGGATCTACCTAATGAGATAGATCTGGTGGAAGGTTCCTTTACTATGAACGAGCCCTATGTTTTTTGGAACTCAATCTTTAGAGGCCCAGAACTGTCTAAAAACTTAGTCTGATATATATGCTATTTTTCTCAAGAAGCTACTGGGACGTGGAGCAGTTTCTCCAGCTTCTCAGATGAGTGCACAGTAGCTCAAACAAGCTGTGCCCTGAAGATAGGGTAGGAGGGAATGAAAAAAGGCTACTAGCCGCTCCATGGTTTTTAGACAGTTCTGGGCCAGTAAAGACATTGTTCAAAAAAGGATTTGCAACACCCCTGCCAACCCATAGGCAAAGTGGTAGTTGCGAATAGTGCCCTCTCCATGTCAGGAGCGGTCAGGGAGACTGATCACCTCTCTATGAGGTCTCTAAGTACTGGAGAACTTAGTAATTGCAGCTTTAGCCGCTGCCTGATAAGGCAAGAGTTAACACTGTGAGATGTTTTGGCCAATGATGTTCTTGTAAAGCAAGCTGAAAGCTGATTGGAGAAGTGTTACCATCTGACCAAGGGAATATATAAACACCTGTTGGGCGGGAGCACATGGTCTTGGATTTCAGTCAGTAGATATAGGAGCAGGTCCAGTGTGCAGCTCCCACAGAGCTGCTGTCCAGACCCACTACCAGGAATAAGAGGTACCTCAGGCCGCTGCCTGATACCTGAAGGCAAGTCAAGAGACTTAAACCCGAGAGCAGAGGTCTCCATCAGGACCCATCCATCACCCAGGGATTTATCCTACAGGCACCTCAGGCGTTGCCCCAGGGAGAATCCATTGCATCAGCCTCTTCCTCCATATTTCTTGCACACACCATCTACTGGAGACCTGCCAGGCTATAGGTCAGCCCTCGGTCCCCATACCAAGCACCGTGACCACAGTATGGCAGCAGTAGCCAAGCACTTCAGTATTCTGTGGCCCGGCTGACTCCAGGTTAGGCCCCGGTGGGGGATGTTGCAGATAGTTTATAGTAAAGGAACCTGCCACCAGATCTACCTTATTAGGTAAATCTGTGATGGTAGTTTTCCTTTAAGCAGCAAAATGCTTATTTACAAACAGTAACAGTAAGCCACACTGGCCTCAAAGTCCAATTATTACCTCCCCTGACCTTCCATGCCATCTCTGTGCAGTACAGGTTCTCCAGAGTATTCACCTGAGATGCTGCTTTCTACTGCTCTACCCTGCCTCCTGCTTGTAAGAACTGAAGGGGAGAAGGATGTCACAAGCAGGAGGAAGAAGAAACAAACTTTTGCTGTATCCTGTAGAATAACCTGAGGCCATACGTCCTAAATTCAGCTTCAAAGTCCAGAAATTTTAGGTCTGTTAGGCTGTGTGTTGCTAGGGGCAGGGACACGCAATGTGGTGACATTACAAAACTTACTGGCTTTAACAGTGAAGAGGACTAGTGATGGGAAACCAGGAGAGTTGTGTATGATTTTTTTAATTTATATTTGAAGGTGGGGGTAACAAAAAAATAGATAATTATTTATTTGGAGGGCTACAGAATAAAGAGCAGGAGTCGAGGGGGGGGGGGCAGAAATGAAGTATTAAGGCCATTTTACTTCATGTTTTTTGTACCTCAGTTATCTAAAAGTAAGAAACAGAAGGGAGCCAAATTAAATTAAACCTTGTTTTATCTACAGGATTTCCACCCAAAATATCAAGATATCACTGTTTTATTCTTGTTTACTTTGGGATGTGCTGAACATCCCATCATCTTGTAGCACCTAGCAGGATGAGTTACTGTCCTGTACAACACTATCCATATCATACTTTACTGAGGCATCATGGGATTGATAACAGACAGCATAGTGGAATAAAAATCTAAAGAAAACAGGCAATATGGAGTTTGGTCAGGAGGCTGAACTCCATATATATATGTTAAAGGGGTTGGACACTTTCACTTATGTTTTTGAAATGTCTGTGTAAATGTGGAGGGGAGGCAGGATATTAGATAATTTACCCATATACATCTATTAAAAGTTATGCAACACTTTCTTGATATCAAACAATAGGCCTGCCAGGACCTTGTGCTAGTATTCATGAATATAAAATTTAGGTCTTGGCAGGGTGATTGTTCATGGACAGATAGAGATCACATGACCCTCCATCTGCCGCCATTTTATGGTCAGGAATGTTTGACTGATGAGGTAAAAGACAGGAGGCTTCACTTTATATATCAGGAAAGCGGAGCAGAACTATTACTAGATATATATTGGTAAATTACCTAATACTTACACACACATTACAAAACACATGAGGTAAAGTGGTTAACCCCTTTAACAATTAGGTGGTGTCTGTTTCAACCGAACCCACTTCCATTGTTTCTGCAAAGCCAGAAGAGGTATTGGGCTGGACTCAGAATAGCAAACTACCCCAAATACAAAATATATTTCAAACTATCAAATTGTCAAATATGATTGGCCGGCAACAATAGAATCGATCATTGTATATTGATAGTATAAAGAAAGCGGAGCGGCACTCACCGGTTGCGTGCAGAGATACTTTTATTGGTGGTGTGTACAGAGGCAGAGCGGGGCCTGGCGACGGGCCGTTTCGCGCTGTTCTAGCGCATCATCAAGCGTCATTTGGCTTGATGATGCGCTAGAACAGCGCGAAACGGCCCGTCGCCAGGCCCCGCTCTGCCTCTGTACACACCACCAATAAAAGTATCTCTGCACGCAACCGGTGAGTGCCGCTCCGCTTTCTTTATACTATTGATTTGAGTTGCTGTTTTGCTCCAAGCTGAGCACCACCGAATAGATCGTGCTATTGGGCTTATCGTACCGGCCAGGACTTACACCCGTGGAAACCGGACTGGGAGTGCAGGTTCGTTTGGTGCCGGGACACTGTACTCTCTCTATATTCATTGTATATTGACTTAAAACATCACGGAGTGACATTGACGAAATGTTCGGTCATTATTGTTCCCACCAATTTCTATAGTTCGTAGTTGTTTTTCATCACTGTTCCTTTATATGTCAGTCCGCCTTTACTTTTCAGCCCGAAGTCTGAAAAATATATATTGTTGGTATTTAAACTGAAACACATTTCAAGCTAAAAAAATTTAAGGGGAGGATTGTAAATGAGGTAGTAAGAAAGAAATGGCACTAAAAACATAAAAAAAATTCCAAAAACATTATTTTGAGGTTATAAAAATGTTCTACAAAATGTCAGCTGTGCGCATACGCTTACCGTCATCACTTATAATGGATTACTCTGTATTAAAGCTTTGAATGCCGTAGTAGCAGGAAAAATACATGTAATTTAGCTGTATTGGACAGCCTACACCTTCATTTGTTCTACAATATGAATAATTCACATTTCTTGGGGTATTGGAAAGCTTCTGCAGAGAGAGGTCCATAAAATGGAATGGTCTGTAGAAGTATCATACTGTCATCAGATAGGCCTCCACCCATGACCGTCCACCCATGACCCTTATGACCCTTATGTAATACATGGATCCAACCAAGGGGTGGTCCAATAAAACATTTTCAAGAGGCCAGGCTCTAAATGAGCTCCAAACTATTACCGTATTTTTCAGACTATAAGGCGCACAAAAAATCCTTTGATTTTCTCAGAAATCAAAGGTGCGCCTTATAGTCCAGTGCACCTTATTTATGAACCGTACTTACAGACAACAGCTGCCTTGCACAGTGCACATGTCTGCCACCTGCTGGTCATTCATCCTTATAATAAGGTGCGGCTTATAATCCGTTGTGCCTTATATATGAACCTAGATGTTTTAGCAGGCATTTATTGATGGTGCGTCTTATAATCTGGTGCGCCTTATAGTCCGAAAAATACGGTAGTGCAAATGGTATGATGATTTAGTGTGATCCTTGACCCGAGCAAGCTCCTGAATTCATCTGATCACAATCCAAGCTTGCCCTCAAATGCTCCCTGACCATCTGTGACCTTGGATGGATCTGATCATCTTGACCTTGACAAATCTTGTACCTTCTCCATGATGAACTAGCTTTGGGCCATGATCTATGTGTCGCTCTTTAGACTCCATCTTTCGATAGACAATTCCATTTCCTCAACATCCAAGATCAACCAGATAATAAATGCCTCTTGGCTGTAATGGGGCCTTGTTTGTAGAAGGCCAGTGCCCTTGAAATGCATGCATCTGCACTGGAACCCATTAGCCAACCCCTTCCTACTATCTATAGGAATATCTAGGATGTCTGCAAGGGTTGAAAGAGACATAGTAACCTGGTTGGCCCTCTGCCTGTCTCCAAATGCTGCCACAGGTTCCCGAGCTTACTTGTCAAAATATACCTTAACGTCAATTGATACAGAGCTTTGGTTCTCAAGTGATGGTCCACCGGTGACTTCTCTACTTGAAAGACCAAGGTCCAATCTATAGTTACAAATTGTAAGAAGATTTAGTGTGATTCTTGACCTGACCACGCTGCTGAATTCATCGAAGCTTATGCTCAATGCTCGCTGACCCTTCCTGACCATCTGTGATCTTGAACTGATCATCTTGACCTTGACTGCTGTTGTACCATCTCTAGGATGTAAAAATTTTCTGTTGAGGGCCATGAACTACATTTAGCTCTTTAGACTGTATCTTAAGGTTGATATCTCCATTTCTTCAACAACCAAGATCCACTAGATACTGAAAGCAGTTTCTACTGCAAGGGGGCCATGTTTGTAGAACGCCAGTTCCCTCGAAATGTAGACAACACTTGTTCCAAATGTCTATCAGACTATCTTGGAGGCTTGCAGGGGCTGAAAGAGACACAATAGCTTGGTTGGCCCTCTTTCTTTCTTCAAATTTATCCACAAGGCCCCAAGTTTATATTTAGGTATAAAATATACCTAAACACCACATGATACAAAACATTGGTTCTTAACTTATTTGTGTTTTTTTGCCTTTTGCTAATTTTTTACATTTTTGCTTTCCTGGATTTGGAGTATTGATAATAAGGGGCATATTTATCATACACCGGCGCATGTGCGCCTTTGTATGATTGCCCTGCTGCTGCAAGTGTGCCAGCATCGGCCCACTACCGGCCAGGCGCCCCCCCCCCTCACGCCATACTGGCGTGAAGGTAAAGGAGAGGGCAAAATAATAAAGCAATAGCTAGCATTTGCGATTATTTCCGTGGCTGACGTGGCGCAGAGGCACTGATAAATATGCCCCTTAGTGTCTATATTTTATATAGCATTGATTATGTGATGACAATGATTATAAATTATAAAATATTATACCATGATACAAAACATTGGTTCTTTACTTATTTCTTAATCTTTTTGCTGTTATATTTTTGCTCTCCTGGATTTGGTGTATTGATACTAAGTACGTATATTTTATATACTATTGATTATGTGATGACGATGATTATAAATTAAACAATATTCTCTCTTTTAACCTTATTCATTAGTCAGAGGCTCCTGGCTACTTATTGATTGCTTTCTTATTTAGATGATTTATATGATTATTGAGTGCAATCCTCAAACTTATTACGCTTTTTATTCATTTCACAAAATAAAATCTCTTCTGCCGTGGTTTCCTCTGGGCTATTCTAATGAAATGATCATCCGCTTAAAGCTGTCTAAACTCCTGGTGACTGAGGATGACTGATCCCCGATCTCTCTTTATATCTGATCTATTAGCTCACAGACTTGAATAGTAGACTCATTGATATCAGATTGGTGCAGACCGTATGGTGAAGACCTCTCTTTTAGAAGACCACCCATTTAGAAGACTGATTTTGTGTCAAAATTGGGAAGTCTGATTTCATTGGGGGACATGTAAAACAGTTTTTTTTGGGAGGTCTTTTTTGCACCTTATGCATGATGACGTCTTTTTACTTGTGATACATGTTTAGTTTCTCCTGTCCTGGCAGGCGCAAGTTTTGGCTTCTTTTTTAGACTTTTTGTTGCAAATGTCTCAGATCCACATGGACACAAGCCATGTGAGGGGTTATATACAGGAGAGGATACAAGCCATGTGAGGGGGTTATATACAGGAGAGGACACAAGCCATGTGAGGGGTTATATACAGGAGAGGACACAAGCCATGTGAGGGGGTTATATACAGGAGGGGATACAAGCCATGTGAGTGGGTTATATACAGCAGAGGACACAATCCATGTGAGGGGGTTATATACAGGACACAAGCCATGTGAGGAGGGTATATACAGGAGAGAATACAAGCCATGTGAGGGGGTTATATACAGGAGAGATTACAAGCCATGTGAGGGGGTTATATACAGGAGAGGATACAAGCCATGTGAGGGGGTTATATACAGGAGAGGACACAAGCCATGTGAGGGGGTAATATACAGGAGAGGACACAAGCCATGTGAGGGGGTTATATACAGGAGTGGAAACAAGCCTGTATATAGGGGGTTATATACAGGAGAGGATACAAGCCATGTGAGGGGGGCATTATATAGAGGAGAGGATACAAGCCATGTGAGGGGGTAATATACAGGAGAGGACACAAGCCATGTGAGGGGGTTATATACAGGAGAGATTACAAGCCATGTGAGGGGGTTATATACAGGAGAGGATACAAGCCATGTGAGGGGGTTATATACAGGAGAGGACACAAGCCATGTGGGGGGTAATATACAGGAGAGGACACAAGCCATGTGAGGGGGTTATATACAGGAGTGGAAACAAGCCTGTATATAGGGGGTTATATACAGGAGAGGATACAAGCCATGTGAGGGGGGCATTATATAGAGGAGAGGATACAAGCCATGTGATGGGGTAATATACAGGAGAGGACACAAGCCATAAGAGGGGGTTATATACAGGAGTGGAAACAAGCCATGTGAGGGGGTTATATACAGTAGAGGATACAAGCCATGTGAGTGGTTATATACAGGAGAGGATACAAGCCATGTGAGGAGGGGATTATATACAGGAGAGGATACAAGCCATGTGAGGGGGGCATTATATAGAGGAGAGGATACAAGCCATGTGAGGGGGTTATATACAGTAGAGGATACAAGCCATGTGAGGGGGTTATATATAGGAGAGGATACAAGCCATGTGAGGGGTTATATACAGGAGAGGATAAAAGCCATGTGAGGGGGGATTATATACAGGAGAGGACAAAAGCCATGTGAGGGGTTATATACAGGAGAGGACAAAAGCCATGTGAAGGAATTATATACCGGAGAGGATAAAAGCCATGTGAGGGGGGATTATATACAGGAGAGGACAAAAGCCATGTGAGGGTTTTATATACAGGAGAGGATACAAGCCATGTGAGGAAGTCATATACTGGAAAGCATACAAGCGATGTGAGGAGTTAAATAAGGAGAGGATACAAGCCATGTGAGGGGGTTATATGCAGGAGAGGATACAAGCCATGTGAGGATTATATACAGGAGAGGATACAAGCCATGTGAGGAGGTTATATACAGGAGAGGATACAAGCCACGTGAGGGGTTATATACAGGAGTGGAAACAAGCCATTTGAGGGGTTATATACAGGAGTGGATACAAGCCATGTGAGGGGGTTATATACAGGAGGGGATACAAGCCATGTGTGGGGTTATATACAGGAGAGGACACAAGCCATGTGAGAGGGTTATATACAGGAGAGGACACAAGCCATGTGAGGGGGTTATATACAGGACACAAGCCATGTGAGGGGGTTATATACATGAGAGGAAACAAGCCATGTGAGGGGTTATATACAGGAGAGAATACAAGCCATGTGAGGGGGTATATACAGGAGAGAATACAAGCCATGTGAGGGGGTTATATGCAGGAGAGGATACAAGCCATGTGAGGGGTTATATACAGGAGAGGATACAAGCCTTGTGAGGGGGTTATATACAAGATAGGACACAAGCCATGTGAGGGGGTTATATAAAGGATAGGGCACTATCCATGTGAGGGGTTATATACAGGAGATGATACAAGCCATGTGAGGGGTTATATACAGGAGAGGATACAAGCCATGTGAGGGGTTATATACAGGAGAGGACACATGCCATGTGAGGGGGTTATATACAGGAGAGGATACAAGCCATGTGAGGGGTTATATACAGGAGAGGACACAAGCTATGTGAGGGGGTTATATACAAGATAGGACACAAGCCATGTGAGGGGGTTATAAAAAGGATAGGACATAATCCATGTGAGGGGTTATATACAGGAGATGATACAAGCCATGTGAGGGGTTATATACAGGAGAGGACACAAGCCATGTGAGGGGGTTATATACAGGAGAGGATACAAGCCTTGTGAGGGGTTATATACAGGAGAGGACACAAGCCATGTGAGGGGTTATAAACAGGAGAGGATACAAGCCATGTGAGGAGGGGATTATATACAGGAGAGGATACAAGCCATGTGAGGGGGCTATATACAGGAGTGGACACAAGCCATGTGAGGGGTTATATACAGGAGAGTATAAAAGCCATGTGAGGGGGGATTATATACAGGAGAGGATACAAGTCATGTGAGGGGTTATATATAGTAGAGGATACAAGCCATGTGAGGGGGTTATATACAGGAGTGGACACAAGCCATGTGAGGGGTTATATACAGGAGAGAATACAAGCCATGTGAGGGGGTTATATGCAGGAGGGGATACAAGCCATGTGAGTGGGTTATATACAGCAGAGGACACAATCCATGTGAGGGGGTTATATACAGGACACAAGCCATGTGAGGAGGGTATATACAGGAGAGAATACAAGCCATGTGAGGGGGTTATATACAGGAGAGATTACAAGCCATGTGAGGGGGTTATATACAGGAGAGGATACAAGCCATGTGAGGGGGTTATATACAGGAGAGGACACAAGCCATGTGAGGGGGTAATATACAGGAGAGGACACAAGCCATGTGAGGGGGTTATATACAGGAGTGGAAACAAGCCTGTATATAGGGGGTTATATACAAGAGAGGATACAAGCCATGTGAGGGGGGATTATATAGAGGAGAGGATACAAGCCATGTGAGGGGGTAATAAACAGGAGAGGACACAAGCCATGTGAGGGGTTATATACAGGATAGGATACAAGCCATGTGAGGGGGTTATATACAGGAGAGGACACAAGCCATGTGAGGGGTTATATACAGGAGAGGACACAAGCCATGTGAGGGGGTTATATACAGGAGGGGATACAAGCCATGTGAGTGGGTTATATACAGCAGAGGACACAATCCATGTGAGGGGGTTATATACAGGACACAAGCCATGTGAGGAGGGTATATACAGGAGAGAATACAAGCCATGTGAGGGGGTTATATACAGGAGAGATTACAAGCCATGTGAGGGGGTTATATACAGGAGAGGATACAAGCCATGTGAGGGGGTTATATACAGGAGAGGACACAAGCCATGTGAGGGGGTAATATACAGGAGAGGACACAAGCCATGTGAGGGGGTTATATACAGGAGTGGAAACAAGCCTGTATATAGGGGGTTATATACAGGAGAGGATACAAGCCATGTGAGGGGGGCATTATATAGAGGAGAGGATACAAGCCATGTGAGGGGGTAATATACAGGAGAGGACACAAGCCATGTGAGGGGGTTATATACAGGAGTGGAAACAAGCCATGTGAGGGGGTTATATACAGTAGAGGATACAAGCCATGTGAGTGGTTATATACAGGAGAGGATACAAGCCATGTGAGGGGGTTATATATAGGAGAGGATACAAGCCATGTGAGGGGTTATATACAGGAGAGGATAAAAGCCATGTGAGGGGGGATTATATACAGGAGAGGACAAAAGCCATGTGAGGGGTTATATAAAGGAGAGGACAAAAGCCATGTGAAGGGATTATATACCGGAGAGGATAAAAGCCATGTGAGGGGGGATTATATACAGGAGAGGACAAAAGCCATGTGAGGGTTTTATATACAGGAGAGGATACAAGCCATGTGAGGAAGTCATATACTGGAAAGCATACAAGCGATGTGAGGAGTTAAATAAGGAGAGGATACAAGCCATGTGAGGGGTTATATAAAGGAGAGGACACAAGCCATGTGAGGGGGTTATATGCAGGAGAGGATACAAGCCATGTGAGGATTATATACAGGAGAGGATACAAGCCATGTGAGGAGGTTATATACAGGAGAGGATACAAGCCACGTGAGGGGTTATATAAAGGAGTGGAAACAAGCCATTTGAGGGGTTATATACAGGAGTGGATACAAGCCATGTGAGGGGGTTATATACAGGAGGGGATACAAGCCATGTGTGGGGTTATATACAGGAGAGGACACAAGCCATGTGAGAGGGTTATATACAGGAGAGGACACAAGCCATGTGAGGGGGTTATATACAGGACACAAGCCATGTGAGGGGGTTATATACATGAGAGGAAACAAGCCATGTGAGGGGGTTATATACAGGAGGGGATACAAGCCATGTGTGGGGTTATATACAGGAGAGGACACAAGCCATGTGAGAGGGTTATATACAGGAGAGGACACAAGCCATGTGAGGGGGTTATATACAGGACACAAGCCATGTGAGGGGGTTATATACATGAGAGGAAACAAGCCATGTGAGGGGGTTATATACAGGAGAGAATACAAGCCATGTGAGGGGGTATATACAGGAGAGAATACAAGCCATGTGAGGGGGTTATATGCAGGAGAGGATACAAGCCATGTGAGGGGTTATATACAGGAGAGAATACAAGCCATGTGAGGGGGTATATACAGGAGAGAATACAAGCCATGTGAGGGGGTTATATGCAGGAGAGGATACAAGCCATGTGAGGGGTTATATACAGGAGAGGATACAAGCCTTGTGAGGGGGTTATATACAAGATAGGACACAAGCCATGTGAGGGGGTTATATAAAGGATAGGGCACTATCCATGTGAGGGGTTATATACAGGAGATGATACAAGCCATGTGAGGGGTTATATACAGGAGAGGATACAAGCCATGTGAGGGGGTTATATACAGGAGAGGACACATGCCATGTGAGGGGGTTATATACAGGAGAGGATACAAGCCATGTGAGGGGTTATATAGAGGAGAGGACACAAGCTATGTGAGGGGGTTATATACAAGATAGGACACAAGCCATGTGAGGGGGTTATAAAAAGGATAGGACATAATCCACGTGAGGGGTTATATACAGGAGAGGATACAAGCCATGTGAGGGGGTTATATACAGGAGAGGACACAAGCCATGTGAGGGGGTTATATACAGGAGAGGACACAAGCCATGTGAGGGGGTTATATACAGGAGAGGATACAAGCCTTGTGAGGGGTTATATACAGGAGAGGACACAAGCCATGTGAGGGGTTATAAACAGGAGAGGATACAAGCCATGTGAGGAGGGGATTATATACAGGAGAGGATACAAGCCATGTGAGGGGTTATATACAGGAGAGTATAAAAGCCATGTGAGGGGGGATTATATACAGGAGAGGATACAAGCCATGTGAGGGGTTATATATAGGAGAGGATACAAGCCATGTGAGGGGGTTATATACAGGAGTGGACACAAGCCATGTGAGGGGTTATATACAGGAGAGAATACAAGCCATGTGAGGGGGTTATATGCAGGAGGGGATACAAGCCATGTGAGTGGGTTATATACAGCAGAGGACACAATCCATGTGAGGGGGTTATATACAGGACACAAGCCATGTGAGGAGGGTATATACAGGAGAGAATACAAGCCATGTGAGGGGGTTATATACAGGAGAGATTACAAGCCATGTGAGGGGGTTATATACAGGAGAGGATACAAGCCATGTGAGGGGGTTATATACAGGAGAGGACACAAGCCATGTGAGGGGTAATATACAGGAGAGGACACAAGCCATGTGAGGGGGTTATATACAGGAGTGGAAACAAGCCTGTATATAGGGGGTTATATACAGGAGAGGATACAAGCCATGTGAGGGGGGATTATATAGAGGAGAGGATACAAGCCATGTGAGGGGGTAATATACAGGAGAGGACACAAGCCATGTGAGGGGTTATATACAGGATAGGATACAAGCCATGTGAGGGGGTTATATACAGGAGAGGACACAAGCCATGTGAGGGGTTATATACAGGAGAGGACACAAGCCATGTGAGGGGGTTATATACAGGAGGGGATACAAGCCATGTGAGTGGGTTATATACAGCAGAGGACACAATCCATGTGATGGGGTTATATACAGGACACAAGCCATGTGAGGAGTGTGAGGAGGGTATATACAGGAGAGAATACAAGCCATGTGAGGGGGTTATATACAGGAGAGATTACAAGCCATGTGAGGGGGTTATATACAGGAGAGGATACAAGCCATGTGAGGGGGTTATATACAGGAGAGGACACAAGCCATGTGAGGGGGTAATATACAGGAGAGGACACAAGCCATGTGAGGGGGTTATATACAGGAGTGGAAACAAGCCTGTATATAGGGGGTTATATACAGGAGAGGATACAAGCCATGTGAGGGGGGCATTATATAGAGGAGAGGATACAAGCCATGTGAGGGGGTAATATACAGGAGAGGACACAAGCCATGTGAGGGGGTTATATACAGGAGTGGAAACAAGCCATGTGAGGGGGTTATATACAGTAGAGGATACAAGCCATGTGAGTGGTTATATACAGGAGAGGATACAAGCCATGTGAGGGGGTTATATATAGGAGAGGATACAAGCCATGTGAGGGGTTATATACAGGAGAGGATAAAAGCCATGTGAGGGGGGATTATATACAGGAGAGGACAAAAGCCATGTGAGGGGTTATATACAGGAGAGGACAAAAGCCATGTGAAGGGATTATATACCGGAGAGGATAAAAGCCATGTGAGGGGGGATTATATACAGGAGAGGACAAAAGCCATGTGAGGGTTTTATAAACAGGAGAGGATACAAGCCATGTGAGGAAGTCATATACTGGAAAGCATACAAGCGATGTGAGGAGTTAAATAAGGAGAGGATACAAGCCATGTGAGGGGTTATATAAAGGAGAGGACACAAGCCATGTGAGGGGGTTATATGCAGGAGAGGATACAAGCCATGTGAGGATTATATAGAGGAGAGGATACAAGCCATGTGAGGAGGTTATATACAGGAGAGGATACAAGCCACGTGAGGGGTTATATAAAGGAGTGGAAACAAGCCATTTGAGGGGTTATATACAGGAGTGGATACAAGCCATGTGAGGGGGTTATATACAGGAGGGGATACAAGCCATGTGTGGGGTTATATACAGGAGAGGACACAAGCCATGTGAGAGGGTTATATACAGGAGAGGACACAAGCCATGTGAGGGGGTTATATACAGGACACAAGCCATGTGAGGGGGTTATATACATGAGAGGAAACAAGCCATGTGAGGGGGTTATATACAGGAGGGGATACAAGCCATGTGTGGGGTTATATACAGGAGAGGACACAAGCCATGTGAGAGGGTTATATACAGGAGAGGACACAAGCCATGTGAGGGGGTTATATACAGGACACAAGCCATGTGAGGGGGTTATATACATGAGAGGAAACAAGCCATGTGAGGGGTTATATACAGGAGAGAATACATGCCATGTGAGGGGGTATATACAGGAGAGAATACAAGCCATGTGAGGGGGTTATATGCAGGAGAGGATACAAGCCATGTGAGGGGTTATATACAGGAGAGGATACAAGCCTTGTGAGGGGGTTATATACAAGATAGGACACAAGCCATGTGAGGGGGTTATATAAAGGATAGGGCACTATCCATGTGAGGGGTTATATACAGGAGATGATACAAGCCATGTGAGGGGTTATATACAGGAGAGGATACAAGCCATGTGAGGGGGTTATATACAGGAGAGGACACATGCCATGTGAGGGGGTTATATACAGGAGAGGATACAAGCCATGTGAGGGGTTATATACAGGAGAGGACACAAGCTATGTGAGGGGGTTATATACAAGATAGGACACAAGCCATGTGAGGGGGTTATAAAAAGAATAGGACATAATCCATGTGAGGGGTTATATACAGGAGATGATACAAGCCATGTGAGGGGTTATATACAGGAGAGGATACAAGCCTTGTGAGGGGTTATATACAGGAGAGGACACAAGCCATGTGAGGGGTTATAAACAGGAGAGGATACAAGCCATGTGAGGAGGGGATTATATACAGGAGAGGATACAAGCCATGTGAGGGGTTATATACAGGAGAGTATAAAAGCCATGTGAGGGGGGATTATATACAGGAGAGGATACAAGCCATGTGAGGGGTTATATATAGGAGAGGATACAAGCCATGTGAGGGGGTTATATACAGGAGTGGACACAAGCCATGTGAGGGGTTATATACAGGAGAGAATACAAGCCATGTGAGGGGGTTATATGCAGGAGAGGATACAAGCCATGTGAGGGGTTATATACAGGAGAGGATACAAGCCATGTGAAGGGGGTTATATACAGGAGAGGACACAAGCCATCTGAGGGGGTTATATACAGTAGAGGATACAAGCCATGTGAGGGGTTATATACAGGAGAAGATACAAGCCATGTGAGGGGGTTATATGCAGGAGAGGACACAAGCTATGTGAGGTGGTTATATACAAGATAGGACACAAGCCATGTGAGGGGGTTATATAAAGGATAGGACATTATCCATGTGAGGGGTTATATACAGGAGATGATACAAGCCATGTGAGGGGTTATATACAGGAGAGGATACAAGCCTTGTGAGGGGTTATATACAGGAGATGATACAAGCCATGTGAGGGGTTATATACAGGAGAGGATACAAGCCTTGTGAGGGGTTATATACAGGAGAGGATACAATCCATGTGAGGAGGTTATATACAGGAGAGGATACAAGCCATGTGAGGGGTTATATACAGGAGAGGATACAAGCCATGTGAGGAGGTTATATACAGGAGAGGATACAAGCCACGTGAGGGGTTATATACAGGAGTGGAAACAAGCCATTTGAGGGGTTATATACAGGAGTGGATACAAGCCATGTGAGGGGGTTATATACAGGAGGGGATACAAGCCATGTGTGGGGTTATATACAGGAGAGGACACAAGCCATGTGAGAGGGTTATATACAGGAGAGGACACAAGCCATGTGAGGGGGTTATATACAGGACACAAGCCATGTGAGGGGGTTATATACATGAGAGGAAACAAGCCATGTGAGGGGGTATATACAGGAGAGAATACAAGCCATGTGAGGGGGTTATATGCAGGAGAGGATACAAGCCATGTGAGGGGTTATATACAGGAGAGAATACAAGCCATGTGAGGGGTTATATACAGGAGAGTATAAAAGCCATGTGAGGGGGGATTATATACAGGAGAGGATACAAGCCATGTGAGGGGTTATATACAGGAGAGGATACAAGCCATGTGAGGGGTTATATGCAGGAGAGGATAAAAGCCATGTGAGGGGTTACATACAGGAGAGGATACAAGCCATGTGAGGGGTTATATACAGGAGAGGATACAAGCCATGTGAAGGGGGTTATATACAGGAGAGGACACAAGCCATCTGAGGGGGTTATATACAGGAGAGGATACAAGCCATGTGAGGGGTTATATACATGAGAGGACACAAGCCATCTGAGGGGGTTATATACAGGAGAGGATACAAGCCATGTGAGGGGTTATATACAAGATAGGACACAAGCCATGTGAGGGGGTTATATAAAGGATAGGACACTATCCATGTGAGGGGGTTATATGCAGGAGAGGACACAAGCCATATAAGGGGTTATATACAGGAGAGGATACAAGCCATGTGAGGGGTTATATACAGGAGAAGAAACAAGCCATGTGAGGGAGTTATATACAGGAAATGATATATGCCCCACACAGTTACCCCCTATGTTCTCCCCCTTCCCTTAGCCCCTCACATGTTGCAGCTCTGTGCACTGCTTTCCCCTGCAGGTCATATGATCATGACATCATTACAGGTCCTGCAGCCTCGGGGTAGTAATGTTCTTCCAAGGCTACAGGACCTGCAGGGGAGAGCGGTGCTTGTGCACATTTTCTCATCACCATCTAGGTCCTGAGAACACAGATTCGGGATGAGAGAGGGAAGGGAATGCCCGGGCAGCGGGACAAATGGGCCTCGGATCTCTGAGATATGTGTCCATATTCTACTGTTTGATATCCATTACCAAGACTTGTTAAACTGAGACTTTGAGATGCTTCAGTAACATAGTGCGGGATCCGAACCATCAGCCGCTGTAGTAGAGCTGTGAGGTTGCAGCAATCGCACCTTGGAGATCTTAAAGAAAAAAGTGTCTGGTTTCCATGGATTTTCTTCTTTTTTACAATTTGTGGCAAAATCCCTTTCCCATTGAAATCAATGGACACATTGGGGGTCATTTACTAAGGGCCCGATTCGCGTTTTCATGACGTGTTACCCGAATATTTCCGATTTGCGCCGATTTTTCCTGTATTGCCCCGGGTTTTTGGTGCACTCAATCGGATTGTGGCGCAATGGCGCCGGCATGCACGTGACGGAAATAGGGGGCGTGGCCGAACGATAACCTGACAGATTCGGAGAAACCGATGCATTTTTTTTAAAAAAGTGTCGTGGGACACGCGCTTAACTTCATCCAGGATGGCTCAGTGAACTCCAGTGCGTTCCGATGCTCTTCAGCGCAGCAGCGACACCTGGTGGACGTCGGAGGAACTGCCTTAGTGAATCGCCGGAAGACCCGAATCCACCGCAGAGAACGCACCGTTGGATCGCGAATGGATAGGGTAAGTAAATCTGCCCCCAAGTCTTAAAGCACCACCATGCCCTACATTCTGAGCAGCATCCTTGGGAGAATATAGGTAATGTCAGAAAGCCTGACAGTGGATTTTGATCTGGTATTAGACCAAGATTGTCCCTCAATATAAGCAAAACCCTTAATATTCTTCATATATTTGTTCACCCCCTTGCACAGTATGAGGGGGATCTGCCATAAAGCAGAACTGCTATATAGGTTCAAAGGAGTTTGCTGCAAAACGTTATAGGAGAGTTTTAGAAAATCCATTAAAGATATGATACTTTGTTTTAGGTCCTATATAATTTCCATATGGTGTCTATGGGCACCCAGAATTTTATAATTTGTATTGATTACCTTTATGACTATGTAAAAAAATATGGTGCACCCCCATTTCCCCCTCCTCATACAGCTCACACCCCAAGATCCCTCTCCTCCTCAAATATCCTGCTCCCCCTGTCCTCCTTTTCCATAACCGGCCAACACCACTATGACCCCTTCTCTTAAAGGGGTTTTCCCACGAAGACAAGTTATGCCCTATCCACTGGATAGGGTCTAACTTGCTGATCAGTGGGGGGTCTCAGTGCTGAGACCCCCACAGATCGCAAAAACGTCGGTCCCCTGGCTGCTCCCCAGACTAATGGAGCAGAAGGCAGTGCATGACTGTTCAGCTCCATTATTCTTTATGGAGCTGATGGAAATGGCAGAGCGCGGTACTCGGCGATCTCCGTCAGGTCCATAGAGATTAATGGAGTAGAACGGTCATGCACAACCGTCTGCTCCATTACTCTTATGGAGCGACGAGGGGTTGGTCGGACCCCATGTTTCGGGATCTGTGGGGGTCTTAGCACTGAGACCCCCACTGGTCATCAAGTTAGGTCCTATCCCGTGATAGGGCCTAACTTGTCTTTGTGGGAAAACCCCTTTAACACAGCCCAAACTCCTATGTTCTTCTTATCTTAATACCAGCACCCTGCTCCTCCTAACATTGCCAGCAACCTTATATCCCACTCCTCCTCGCACTGTCAGCTCCCTTGTGTCCCCTCCTCCTACAGCCATCACCCTTATATCCCACTCCTCCTCACACAGCCAGCACCCTTGTGTCCCCTCCTCCCACAGCCAGCACCCTTATATCCCACCCCTCCTCCCACAGCCATCACCCTTATACCCCCCTCCACCTCCTACAGCCATTACCCTTATATCCCACTCCTCCTCACACAGCCAGCACCCTTATATTCACCCCTCCTCCCACAGCCATCACCCTTATATCCCGCTCCTCCTCCCACAGCCAGCACCCTTATGTCCCACTCCTCCTCACACAGCCAGCACCCTTATATCCCACTCCTCCTCACACTGCCAGCACCCTTATATCCCACCCCTCCTCACACTGCCAGCACCCGCGGATTCCATTCCTCACACCTTGAGCACCCCCATGCTTTTCTTCGAAATGATAAGCTGCCCTCAATATCTAAATTGCTCAATAATTTTTTTCTAGGAAAAGAGAAATAAACGGACACGGTTAGATATAGTTAAGTATTTCTTTCAACATTTATTACTTAACCATAAAAAAAGTTCCCTAAACCTAAAGATGTTGATCCAGAAAAAGGCAAAAACCATTAGGGGAAAAATTCCTTTTCGACCCCGGAAAAAGGCGATGGGTCCTAAGACCCTGGGTCACTCCTGCTTATTCCTATTTAGTGTGTACTAATTATTCTACATGTTAACTAAATATTAATTTTTTATAATTTTATTGATTGTTTAAAGTAATCCTACTCTATAATTACTGTTGAGGCGAAACCTATCTTAAGTATTTTTAATAATTTATTATGTGTATCTATCTATTTATTATTATTTTATTATTACTTATATTTCAAATGTAATTTTACTCTAGGTTTAATCTTTTTGTAATTAGTTTTAATCCCTATCCCTAAAAATGTTACATTACATTACATTAAGTGTTATTCCAAGTACTTGTGCTATTTATCAATGTTTATATTAATGCTATACTATTTTTTTTAAGAACAGTTACAACCAATAAAGATTTGCATACATTTACATAAATGTGCCAAACCTTTTCTAAGTATTATTAATAATATACTATTTATTATACTATGTTACTAATATTTCTAATGTAATTTCATTATAAATTTAATCTTGATCCTATCCCTAAAGGTGTTGATCCAGAAGAAGGCAAAAAAAAAACCCTGTACACATTCAGCCTATTCATGTCACAGGGGAAAAAATTCCTTTTCCCGGGAAAAGGCGATCAGTCCTAAGACCCCGGATCAAAGCTGCTGATTCCTTTCTGTTGTGTGTTCTAGTTGCTATGAGTATTAATCTGTGTGTTGCTCTTATCCTATCAATACTAAATTTGTGTCATTATTACTACTATTACTATATTCTATTACAATACTTAATGTTATTTGTATTCTATGTGTTTTGTGTGGTGCTCTTACCATCCAGTGGGGCATGGTCCACATGTTGGCCGGAGGAGAAGGGTCCAGAGGATGTTCTTCTTCATCCATAGGCTGCTGCCGATGTAGTGGAGGATGGAAGACTGGTGCATCTGATGGCTTCTGACCGAAGACTTCACAATTCTCTTCTTCCTCGGGATTCCTTCGGGATTCACTAAGGCAGTTCCTCCGACGTCCACCAGGTGTTGCTGCTGCGCTGAAGTCAGCCTAGGCCCGCCGGAATGCACTGGAGTTCACCGGCCTATTCCTGGTAAGGGTAAACGTGTGTCCCGCAATTTCCGTTGCGTGCATGCCAGCGCCGATGCGCCACAATCCGAACGCGTGCACCAAAATCCTGGGGCAATACAGGGAAAATCGCCGCAAATCGAAAATATTCGGGTAACATGTCGGGAAAACGCAAATCGGGCCCTTAGTAAATGACCCCCTATATCTTCAATACACTCCTCTTCTCAGTCTCTTCATATTTCTGAGTGTCCTCTTGTGAGCTCCTCTGCTCTTCCTTGGACTCCTCAGTAGACTTCTTTTCTTTCCTCTCATCTTCCTGTACCTTCTCATCCAAGGAGGTCATCCCCACATCTTGAACATCCACCTTCTCCTCATGGCGACGCTGGTTCAGCATAACTGGGGAAGGTTCTTCATCATCCCACGGCCATGGCAGATATTTCTTCTGAGCCTCCCGGTTGGTGGGCATGAGGCAATCCATATTGTGGAGAGGTGATGGGAGGAATCTGGTGGCATAGATGAATAGCTGAAGGTCTCTCTCCTCCTGGGTGCTGGGATAAGCTGAAAAATGAAAATAGAAAATAGAATTAGTTATAAAATATCCAAATATACTACATATTGAAAATGTTGTTTGTGCTAGATTATTATTATAAATACATTTCTATGTTAATTACCGTATATACTCGAGTATAAGCCAACCCAAGTATAAGCCGAGGCCCCTAATTTTACACCGAAAACCTGGTAAAACCTATATTTTTTTACTCGAGTATAAGCCGAGTTTGGGTTTTCAGCACATTTTTTTGTGCTGAAAAACTAGGCTTATACTCGAGTATAACTCGAGTATAAACACGCAATCCTGGCTGCGGTAGATTTCCTTAAGAGAATAGAAACCAGTAAGTGTCAACTTATCTCTCATCAAGAATAGACCATATAACAATATGACAATGAAGTCACCAACCTGTGCTCTCCTGTAGATGCGGGAAACTTCTGAATCCATTGCAAAAGCTGAAACCCCTAAGTTGCTGATAAGTAAATATATACATCTAGGCCACCACTAGGGGGTGCACCGGAGCATAGTGCAAAATATTGTAATAGTCACGTGTCCAAACAATTAGGGCTTATGTACAGTATCAATATAGTAAAACTATCACTGTTTACTATAGTAACCAATCAGGGTTTAGCTCTTAATTTCTAAAATTCATAGTAAAAAAAATGAAAGCTGAGTAGTTATTGGTTGCTGAAAGCAGCAACATTTTAACCTGATGCAGTGGATTTGGAGTTCTGTTTCAGAAAAAAAGCTGCTTGCCATAAGGAGGTATTAAGAAAAAACTCTGCACTTAGAAGATGTAATGTGCCTCATTAATTAAAGGGAACCCATCACCAGGGACCTCATTTTTACTAAAGACAGGTTACAGTAGCCCATTACACCTGCAGTGCACATCTGCGTTTCTGCTTCCTCTAAGCATTTGCATTACAATATTATTGTGTGTTATAACTTACCTTGCACCCTGACAGAATGTGACTAACCTATGCCGCAGACTGCTCAGCTCTCAGCCCCCACCTTTGTGCTCCTGCACAGCTCCTCCCTCTCCCAGTGATGTCAGCTCACCGGGCTGTGACCTCTGTGAAGGAGCAGGAGGGAGGAGCTGTTTCATTCTGTTTCAAACCAAAACACAGCGATCCTATTGGCTGCTGAGCAGCAATGACTGTTGGTTCTGCTTCAAACCAAAACACTGTGATCCTATTGGCTGCTGAGCAGTGACATATGATACAGTGTATTGAACCCCTTAATGGCCAGATTTTTTTTACCAGATTTTTTTCCATTTTATAATTTTTCCTTGCAAAAAATCTCTTATGTCCACTGCTTCTTGGGGAAACACATAAAGACATAAATTACTATTATTATGTAGGGGCCACTGCAACCATAGGGTCCTTCTTCTATCCTTCATAGATTACACTGATCTACAAACACCGGAGATGTCAATGTTATTCCCTTCACTGACCAAGATCAATACAGATGTCACTGACTAATCCAAAACACAAGGCGGAAAGTCTCTTACCTACTTTCTGCCCTAGACCCTCAGGGATGTTAGTATTAACCCATTCTTTTCTCAAGTCCATTGGGGAGGTTACTATAAACCCAGGTGTACCAGGGATGATACCACTTACTATTTTAGTGCCCCTGACCTAAAAAGATACCACTAAAACCCCTAGACTATTAGGCATGCGACCCATCTATGCAGGTGAAATTATGGTTATCTGATCAATAAGTGATAATAGGAGCCATACAATATTTTGGATACAGGAAGATGGAATGCGTTAGCATAAGGGGGCCCATAAGCCATTTTTGCAAAGGGGCTTTTAGTGGCTGTGTCCACTGTTGTTGTTGGCCCCTGAATTAAAGGACATTTACCATCAGTTTAGTGATAATAGATGTGTCCTACTAAGAAATTCCTGAGGAGATTTCTTTAATTATAACTCTCAGGGCCGGATTAAGGTTGGTGGGGGCCCCTGGGCGCAAAATCTGGTGGAGGCCCCCACTGAGTGTAACGTACAAACGTCTTCCTGCTTCCTTTCCAATATGCTAGCAGTAACACAGCTACATACAGCCGTCTCGCCCCCAGTAACACAGCTACATACAACCGTCTCGCCCCCAGTAAAGCAGCTACATACAGCTGCCTCATCCGCAGTAACACAGCTACATACAGCCGCCTCTCCCCCAGTAACACAGCTACATACAGCGGCCTCATCCGCAGTAACACAGCTACATACAGCCGCCTCACCCCAGTAACACAGCTACATACAGCTACCTCGCCCCCAGTAACACAGCTACATACAGCTACCTCGCCCCCAGTAACACAGCTACATACAGCCGCCTCGCCCCCAGTAACACAGCTACATACAGCTGCCTAATCCCCAGTAACACTGCTACATACAGCCGCCTCATCACCAGTAACACAGCTACATACAGCCGCCTCATCACCAGTAACACAGCTACATACAGCCGCCTCATCCCCAGTAACACAGCTACATACAGCCGGCTCGCCCCCAGTAACACAGCTACATACAGCCGTCTCACCCCCAGTAACAAAGCTATATACAGCCGCCTCACCCCCAGTAACACAGCTACATACAGCCAGGGCCGGATTAAGGTTGGTGGGGGCCCCTGGGCGCAAAATCTGGTGGAGGCCCCCACTGAGTGTAACGTACAAACGTCTTCCTGCTTCCTTTCCAATATGCTAGCAGTAACACAGCTACATACAGCCGTCTCGCCCCCAGTAACACAGCTACATACAGCCGTCTCGCCCCCAGTAAAGCAGCTACATACAGCTGCCTCATCCGCAGTAACACAGCTACATACAGCCGCCTTGGCCCCAGTAACACAGCTACATACAGCCGCCTCTCCGCCAGTAACACAGCTACATACAGCTGCCTCATCCGCAGTAACACAGCTACATACAGCCGCCTCGCCCCCAGTAACACAGCTACATACAGCTACCTCGCCCCCAGTAACACAGCTACATACAGCTACCTCGCCCCCAGTAACACAGCTACATACTGCCGCCTCGCCCCCAGTAACACAGCTACATACAGCTACCTCGCCCCCAGTAACACAGCTACATACAGCTGCCTCATCCCCAGTAACACTGCTACATACAGCCGCCTCATCACCAGTAACACAGCTACATACAGCCGCCTCATCACCAGTAACACAGCTACATACAGCCGGCTCATCCCCAGTAACACAGCTACATACAGCCGGCTCACCCCAGTAACACAGCTACATACAGCCGTCTCACCCCCAGTAACAAAGCTATATACAGCCGCCTCACCCCCAGTAACACAGCTACATACAGCTGTCTCGCCCCCAGTAACACAGCTACATACAGCCGCCTCATCCCCAGTAACACAGCTACACACAGCCGTCTCGCCCCCAGTAAAGCAGCTACATACAGCTGCCTCATCCGCAGTAACACAGCTACACACAGCCGCCTCATCCCCAGTAACACAGCTACATACAGCCGCCTCATCCGCAGTAACACAGCTACATACAGCCGGCTCGCCCCCAGTAACACAGCTACATACAGCCGTCTCGCCCCCAGTAACAAAGCTACATACAGCCGTCTCACCCCCAGTAACACAGCTACATACAGCGGCCTCATCCCCAGTAACACAGCTACATACAGCCGCCTCGCCCCCAGTAACACCGCTACATACAGCCGCCTCATCCGCAGTACCACAGCTACATAAAGCCGCCTCCTCCCCAGTAACACAGCTACATACAGCCGCCTCATCACCAGTAACACAGCTACATACAGCCGGCTCGCCCCCAGTAACACAGCTACATACAGCCGCCTCACCCCCAGTAACAAAGCTACATACGGCTGCCTCGCCCCCAGTAACACCGCTACATATAGCTGCCTCATCCGCAGTAACACAGCTACACACAGCCGCCTCATCCCCAGTAACACAGCTACACACAGCCGCCTCATCCCTAGTAACACAGCTACATACAGCCGCCTTGCCCCCAGTAACACCGCTACTTACAGCCGCCTTGCCCCCAGTAACAACACTACATAAAGCCGTCTCGCCACCAGTAACACATCAACATACAGCCGCCTCGCCCCCAGTAACACAGCTACATACAGCCGCCTCATCCCTAGTAACACAGCTACATACAGCCGCTTCGCCCCCAGTAACACAGCTGCATACCGCCTCACTTCCCCCCAGTAACGCAACTACATACAGACGCCTCATCCCTAGTAACACAGTTACATACAGCCGCCTCGCCCCCAGTAACACAGCTACATACAGCCGCCTCATTCCTAGTAACACAGCTACATACAGCCGCCTCTCCCTCAGTAACACTGCTACATACAGCCGCCTCATCCCCAGTAACACAGCTACATACAGCCGCCTCATCCCCAGTAACACAGCTACAGACAGCTGCCTCATCCCCAGTAACACAGCTACATAGAGCCGCCTCGCCCCCAGTAACACAGCTACATACAGCCGCCTCACCCCCAGTAACACAGCTACATACAGCCGCCTCATCCCCAGTAACACAGCTACATAAATCCGCCTCACCCCCAGTAACACAGCTACATACAGCCGCCTCACCCCCAGTAACACATCAACATACAGCCGCCTCACCCCCAGTAACACATCAACATACAGCCGCCTTGCCCCCAGTAACACAGCTACATACAGCCTCGCTTCCCCCCAGTAACACGAGTACATACAGCCGCCTCATCCCTAGTAACACAGCTACATACACACGTCTGGCGTGCTGGAGAGGAGGAGAGGTGATCGCGGCTCACCTCTCCCCTCTCCATAGAGAATAGAGCTGCATGGTCGTTCTTATAGCCATAGATAGAGCACGCTCTATTTCTTTTGCGGCCACAGCACGAAACAGTGAGTACTCGTTGTGCTCACCGTACCGAAGCACTAAAGACGCCTATGAGGGAAGTATATCCGGTAGCAAATTTGCGGCCAGATATACGCCCCCCCATACATGTTCTTATACTGACATGTTTATACAATTACACACTGATATATACACACCTTTATATACTTATATACACACAAATAAAGTTCTACACTCGTATACTTGCACCCATATATACACACAAGTATACATTTATACACACACATTTATACACTCATATACATTTATACACTAAAACACAGAGTATATATAAACTCATAAAGTATATACACACATACAGCAAATACACACACATTCAGTATATACAGCAAATACACACACATTCAGTATATACAGCAAATACACACACATTCAGTATATACAGCATATACATACATACCATATACCCAATATATATATATTTAAATGTACACACATATATGCTTATATAAATATATGCGTGTATAAATACAGTATATACGCCGATACACAGTAGATGCATATATACGCTGTATATACATATATACACAGTATATACATATATACACAGTAAATGCATATATACCCATGTACACAGTATAAACACATAAATAAACAGTATATACACATTTACACAGTAGATGCATATATATACACAGTATATACATCTATACACGGTAGATGCATATATACCCATATACACAGTATATACATCTATACACGGTAGATGCATATATACCCATTTACACAGTATATACATCTATACACAGTAAATGCATATATACCCATGTACACAATATATACACATAAATAAACAGTATATACACATATACACAATAGATACATATATACACAGTAGATGCATATATACACAGTATATACACATATACACAGTATATACACATATACCCAGTATATATACATACACCCAGTATATATACATATACCCAGTATATAAACATATGCACATATACCCAGTATATACACATATACACTGTATATACACATATACACTGTATATACACATATACACTGTATATCCATATATACACTGTATATCCATATATACACACAGATAAATTGATATGTATATACTTACCTTTTAAGGTGACCGGCCGTGGCTTCAGACGGGTGCTTGTTCGTGCGGGGGGTGGGTCTTTCGGTTGCTTGTTCGGTCGGGGGGGGTGCTTGTTCGAGCGCGGGGCGGAGGGGGGGGGGTCGCTTGTCCGGCCGGGGAGGGGAAGGGGGGCGGCAGGTGCTTTTTCTAGCCGGGAGCGGAGGGGGGGGGGGCGCGGCGGGTGCTTGTTCTAGCAAGGGGTGGGGGGGAGGTGGGTGTTGAGCGGGGTTGCTTGTTTGGGCGGGGGTTGGTAGCTCGGCCATGCTGCATGCGGGGGGACGGGCGGGCCGGGAGGCGGTCACCTGTGCTGGGAGGGCAGGCGGAGAGGCGAGCGCAGTGTCACCTGTGCCGGGGCGGGCTGGGAGGCGGTGTCACCTGTGCCGGGGCGGGCAGGGAGGCGGTGTCAACTGTGAGGGGGGATGGCGGGCGTTGAGGCGGAGTTACTGTCACTTGTGCCAATGGAGGCGGGCAGCTCCTCCATGCAGCGCGATGCAGCGGGCATCTCAGGAGGAAGGAGGGGGGACGCGGGCACGCAGGGGGTGCGATCTGGTGGGGGCCCCAAGGGGTGGCAACATGGCGGGGGCCCCGGGGCTCGAGCCCCGGGAGCCCCGCCTATAATCCGGCCCTGATAACTCTATATCCCGCAATCGCTTAAATATAGGGGGTTATCTTATCTATCGGTGGTGTAACAACAGACGTAGCGGCTGCTAAGGGTTCCCGCACTAACGGGGGCCGAGATGGAAGGTAGAACCAGAATTTATAAATGCCGTTCTCCCGGGCCCACCCCTCCCTGATGACAGGTGTCGGGGCATAGCAACAGCACAGCAGTAAAAGTGGCAATTTAATGGGGCCATGTGTTCTGACCAGGCCCACGGCACACTTTGTCTGCAGCCTACAGACTCATTTTTCCTGTCTGCCCGACTCCAAGGCTTGTCACCTGCCTGCCACCACTGACACCTGCTCTGCCAGCCTGCCCAATCGATGCCACAAGTACACCGTCCACCGGCCCTCCCCCGCGACCGATGCCATGGCCTGTCCGCCCGCCTGATGCTACGGCCACCCGCTGGACGCCATGGTCTGCCCAATCGGCCGTTGCCATGGCCACTGTCCGACAGCGCGATCTATGTCATGGCCCGCCCGACAACCCCATCGATGTCACAGCCCATCCGCCCGATCGATGCCATGGCCCGTGGTGTATGTATATGCAGCATGTCTGCATGTATGAGTGTATATGGTGTATATATATGCAGTATGTCTGTATATACTGTGTGTGTATATGGTGTATAAGTGTATATGGTGTGTGTGTGTTTATGTCCTCTATGAGTGTATATGTTGTTTGCGTATATTCTATACATACTGTACGTATGTGTGTATATGGTGTATGTTTGTATATGCTATGTATACTGTATGTATGTGTATATATGCTGTAATTCTGTATGTACAGTACTGTGCACACATCTGCATTCAGGGAGAAGTTATTCCAGATGCGATTGAAATTAATTTCATAGCACAGTTAAGTTGCATCTTGTTAACATGGCCTTAAGGTCCAAAGTAAAGTAGGACATCTTATTTAAGGCTACCTGTGCCCTCCAAACTGTGGCCCCTTTCATCTTCCCTTCATATTGTGGCCCCTCTCATCTATCCCCTTATATTATGGCCCCACCCCCACCCCTAATATTGTGACCCTTCATCTCCCCCTTATATTGTGGGCCCCTCTCATCTCCCCCTCTCTTATTGTAGACCCTCTCTTCACCCACCTCACATATTGTGGCCCCTTATCTCTTTCTCCTATTGTTACTACTCTCATCTCCCCTTCATACAGGGGCTTCTTATCTTTCGTTCATATTGTGGCTCATTTTCCCCCTTTTGTTGTGGCTCCCTCTGATCTCCCCCCTCATTTGTGACCCCCTTATCTCTTCCTCATATTGTGGCCCCTCTCATCTCCCCCTGATATTATGGCCCCCTCTTATATCCCCTCATATTGAGGCCCCTCAACTAGCTTCATATTGTGGTCCCTCATCTCCTACTCATATTGTGGTCCCCTTATCCTCCCCCTCTTATTTAGGATCCCCTCTTCTCTCTCCCTTCTTATTGAGGGTAAATTTTCATTGTGCCATCCCTCTTATTGGGAGCCCCCTTATCTCCCTCTCATATTGTGGCCCCCTTTGACATCCTCCGTCATTTGTAGCCCCCCTTATCTCTCCATCATATAGTGGCCCGTCCGATATCCCTCTTCATATGTGGCCCCTTTCATCACGGCACGGGGCACGGGATCTTTTAGCCTAGAGACGCTACTGCATGGTGTAATATTGGAGACCTCTTATATGTGGATTTTGGAATTAAGAAGCTTTATTGGCAATTTAGCGATTCCTTCTGTCCAGGGTACCATTTCATCCTGCTTTACTCTCATCCGTTATGACAGGAGCGGGTTACATCCGACCGTCTCATGGAGGTGGGAAAAAATCAATCAGGCGATGAATCAAATAGAAGCGTCTGTAGTAAAAGATACAAGAAATAAAGCGAGTACAGGATTTCTCAGAAGTAACATAACTGTCCCACTCAGCATGGACATTAAAGATCCAGACCCAGCCATGTGTGATATATGTTTTTGGAGCCGACACTGTTTTAGTATTCAAGCAAAGATGTTCAAACATGGCCTACTTTTCCTGCCGTGGGGGGCACATTAGGCATTCCTGATGATCAGATATTTGATATCTGTGCCACTCAAAAAAGTTTTATAGTAAAACAGAAACTTTTCTTTATAGAAATCAATCCAACACTTACCAGGATCCTAACCGTCACCTAAACCTCTCCCCCTCTACTATTCTAATTTGGAGTAACCCTCTAAAAAAATGTAAAAAAAAAAAAAAAAGTTCTGTCTTTTTGAAGGAGGGGAGCAAAAGCAGAAAAAGGACATAACATACTCTCCCTGTGCCCTTACCTGTGTAAAATGCCCCCTTCCTGTGCTCCCCCCATTTATAATGCCCCCTTCCTGTGCCCCTGCTCACTAGGATGCCCATTCCTGGGCCCCCTCTGATGTCCCCCTCACTGTATAATGCCCCCTTGCTGTGCCCCCCTGGTCTGGATAATGCCAATTCCTGTGTCCACCTGTACAATACCCACTTCTGGTGCCAGCCGTACTGTACAATGCCTCCTTCTGGAGCCCCCCACATTGTACAATGCCCCTTCCTGTGTGCCTGGCCTGCATAATACCCCCTTCCTGCACCTCCACCTGTGTAATACCCTCTTTCGGTGCCCCCTCAATAAATAATGCCCCTTCCCGTGCTCCCCCTTTGTAATACCCCCTTCATGTGCCCCTGTTCTGTATGATTCCCACTTCCTGTGCCCCCTCCTGTGTAATACTGCTTCCGATGCTTCCCTCAGTGTATAATGCCCCCTTCCTGTGCCCACCTGTATAATACCCACTTCTGTGCCCCCTACACTGTATAATTCCCCCTTCATGAGCACATGGTCTGTATAATGCTCCCCCTGTATAATACCACCTTCTGGTGTCCCACACACTGTATCATGCCTCCCTCATGTCCCCCTGCTCTGTATAATGCCCATTCCTGTGCCCCCCAGTATAATATCCACTTCTGTGCCCCCCGCACTGTTTAATGCCCCCTCAATGAGCCCATGTTCTGTATAATACCCATTCCTGTATCCCACGTATAATACCTACTTCCTGTGCCCTGCGCACTGTATTATGCCCCTTTCCTGTTTCCACCACACAGTATAATTCCTCTTCCTATGCCCCTTGTGCTGTATAATTCCTCACTGTGGCTCCCACATAACGCCACACCAACTGATAATGCCCAGTTTTCTATGGCATAACTCCCAATTATAATCCCCCCACACTTATAATGGACACTTCTGAGTAGCCCCTTCTCTTATAATAAGGATGTGTCATCAGAATGGTGGGGGTCTTACTCCCGCCATCACAGATTACCCAACAGTTTGAAGTGGTTGATGTAATGGAGCCCAACCATTTCAATCGGTGGAGGTTCAGGGAGTCATACATCTACTTACAGTGTCGGACTGGCCCACCGGAGAACCAGAGGATCCTCCGGTGGGCCCTTGTTCAAACCAATACTGAACTTCAGAGGTCCAGCAGAAAACAACCCAATTTAGAGGCTGCTAAAGTCTATTTCCTGGGGGATGATGAAGGGTGGGCCCACAGATTCATTTTCTCTGGTGGGCCTATGGGACCCCAATCCGACCCTGTCTACTTATCTGATGTCCATGACCTGTCCGGAGGAAAGTTCATCAACATTAGAGCCCCCTGGAAAGCCCCTTTAAGAAAAGCGTCCCTAACCACCGCTGTGTACCATACCTGCAAGGTTTCAGAGAGATGTCTTATGCTTAATCCAAGACTTCTTTAAAAGCTTAGAAGGAATTTCTGATAAGACTGAATTTCAACTTGAGGTTTTCTAAATTAGGAACAAGTCGTATGTCTGCAAAGATTTTCAATTTATATAATCCTGAAATTGGGGATATGGTGAAGTTGGATCTTCTCTAATATAACTGCAGGCGGCAGCGAGAGGGAGCGTCGGAGAGGAGAAAATCTTGACAGCTGAAATATTATGAATATAGATTTGGAGTAAATTTCTCTGATGTCTTTTTTTAATGTGAAGGAAAACTAAGTAATGAGTAAGAGGATGGGGCAGAGCGGTGTTCATCTCATAAATACATATAGGGGGTCATTTACTAAGGGTAAAAGGATTTCAGATTTGCACCGAATTCCGCCGGGATTTTGGCGCACGCGATCGGATTTTGCTGCAATCGCGCCGGGTTGCATGCGACGGAAATCGGGGGGCGTGGCCGTCGGAGAATCCGATGGATTCAGAAAAAACGCTGATTTTTTTTTTTAAAAGTGTCGCTTGACATGCACTTACCTGCACCAAGTAATAGAAGGTGAACTCCGGCGAACTCCGACGGACTTCAGCGCAGCAGCAACACCTGATGGATATCGGCGCATGGACCTTAGTGAATCCCGGCAGAACCCGCCGCTGGATCGCGACTGGACCGGGTAAGTAAATGTGCCCCATAGTCTTCATACTCGGTGGGGTATAGTGAATGTATGTGGTCCTCTCCAGATCAAAGACAGGACTGGACCAGGTCGTTCTCTATTTCGTCTATTATTTGTCCTGGTGGTGGAAACCTTGAAGACCATGTCCAAAAATGTTGTCAAGTGGAGTCAATGGCCGAAGTGTATGAACAAAGCGTATTGAGGAGGAATATCCTGTACCATCTATAGTTCTCAGTTATAGTTCCTAAAAACTATCCAAATCCTTGGCTAGGGTAAATGACCCCATGCCTGAATATACAGAACAAAAATACAAAATCTTTAGAGGACCCTTCACGTCTCTACCGGCATCCACCATTAGGGTAATTTAGGAAGCCCTATAGACATATAGATCCATCATGAATCTAATATCTATGGTTAACGTTAGGCTTATCCGAACTTACCTACAGGTGTTATTTGGGTGGTGGGTATTGCTACAACTGGCATCCAAACACTGTGCCATGCATAGAGGATGAAGGACAACATAGCAATGTACTGTAGCATGCAGTAGTGGATTACAATTTGGGTGGTTTGGGCAGTAGCCCGGGGCCCATGACCATCCAAACCACCCACCTAATTTTAAACTGAGAAGGTCCTTCACCCATTAATTCCTCATACATCTGTTCATACTCCCAATGCACATGTACACAAAAGCCATTTCAGGACCTCCAGAGGTCCTGAAACTGCAGACTGAAAGCAGGCGGAAGGGACGCATCCTCTATTCCCCAAGAAGCTGATTCTAGTCCCATAAGTAGGAAGTGATTCCAGACTTGTAGGGGCCATAATATTCATACAGCCCAGGGCCCATGGTCTTAATCCGCCACTGGTAGCATGTACTGCATGATACCAACATACTATACTGAAGAACATTTCTCACTTCTGAACATTTAATTTCAAAAGGGGATGAGATAAAAAAAGGGAACCTATCACCAGCTTCTACACCATTAAACTAACAATACCTTTAGGTAGGATGAGAAATATCCTTTTCTAGAAATCCATCTTTTATGTTAAAATCTGTCTGTTTACCTATAAAATAAAAATTGGCTCCAAAGTTATATACAAATAAACTGAGTAGAATCACTTTTTACCCAAGATGAGTCACTTTTAGAGGCTGGCGTGTGTGTGGGGGGTGCATAACTTCAGACAACCCTGTTGGGCTCAGTAATACATAGAACCATCCATTTATCATATTCAAGATTGAAATCTTATCTTTCAAATTGCATTAAGCTTGTAGTCCTGTGACTTACAGAACCGGAGATAAGGGCTTTTAGAGATATAGTTGGAAATTGGATCATTATCTGCAGCTTGCATTCCCAACTATGTTTTAACCCGCCTGTGCCTCTGTTTCTGTGGCTCATAAACCACAATCCTGAAGCATTTTGAAAGACATTATTTTTATCTTTGATATGATACCAGAACCGTGGTTCTAGGTAATATGGGGTCTAAAGTGAAATTCGCCTACAGCCTCTAAAAGTGACTTATCTAAAGCACAAACTGGCTCTTCTCAGACTTTGGGCCACATTTATCACTTTTGTGCGCCTAAGTGTAGTAGTTGCGCCTAAATTCAGGCGCACTGTTTTGCCAGAATTATCACAAGCTACAACCATCTGTGATAAGTGTATTTCCTGCCTCTTATTAATCACTTTACTTTAACACAGTTTAGGTGCAATTTTGGCGCAGTTAAGGCATAATGTTAGATTTGGGGACTTACATGTGATTCTGCTACAAGCTCCTCTCAGCTTCTACCACAGCCCAAAATAAAGATAACACTCACAGCAGCACCCAGGTGTGTGACACCCAGCACCCAGTGACCTCCTCAGCAGTGGCTTCTCCTGGAGGGGATCCCCCAGTGCTGGTCTCCTGCTGCACCCCCTGTAATTCTGCACAGTATCCCCCTCAGAAACACTGGTGATACTGTGCAGAATTACATGGGGGACACTTGTCTGTAGTATCTGCAACATTCTGCAAACTTCTCTTCTCTCTTGCTGTGAGCTCAGGATTCTGCAGAATGTTTTGTAAATAGAAGGTGATGAACTGTAAATAGAGTCTGCAGCTCCTGTCTGCAGAGTATCTCATGTCTGTATTATATGTTCTAGTGTCTGGCTGAGCTCTGTTGCTAGAAATTAACTGTTCTGCAAAGTGGCTCAGTGCTTTCTTCTCAGATAACGCCACCTTCGGGCTGGAGTGTTTTTGCGCCCGTTTTTGCGCCTAAATGAAAAGTTGCAAGTGATGAATATCATTAGGCGCAGCAAAACATCTGGATTGCTAGGATAAATGAGGGAAAGCTGATTTGGCGTTTAGTCGCAAAAATGGCGTAAAAACGGTGCGCCTGAATGAAAAGGCGCAAAAACTACAGAAAAAACGAGTGATACATGTGGCCCTTTGGATGCTATTTTTATAGGTAAATGGTCGAGATTTAACATAAAAGAGGGAATTCTAGAATGTATAATTCACACCCTATCTCAGGGGGCAGATATTTTTGTAATGTAAAAGCTGTTGACAGGTTCCCTTTAAATGGACCCGCCCATGAGGTACCATAGTAGCCAATCTATGATTTGCAAGGCTTCTGCATATTCCCACAGTATCTGTCCCATGGGATTGACAGGTTGTAGGGTAATGGAGGTGAGATACAAGTTGGTTTATTGAGACAGATATAGAGAGAGTCGGGCATTGAGTTCCTTCCGATTTCATTATCTTAATGGTTGTTCTGTGGATATTACTGTGTGAAACGTTGGCACTTCCTTAAGTCAGACTAATTACAAGGAATTACAATCAATACATGAACTAAGCGGGATGCCACTCGTTGTCCTTATTGCTGCTTTATAAAAAAAGGAAATCAAAGGGTTACTATATTTTCTAGCGGTTTTCATGTCAATGGCTCCGATCAATATGGCTGGAAGAGGAGTCCATAGAGGGTTCTGCTAAGATTCATTCCACTATTATTAGGTTGTGTTTCACTATCTTATGGTACTAGTGGCCAATACAAAGCCAAACGTCCTGCAGTGTCTGAATGCGGAGTTATAAAGCTTGATCTGGACGCTTTCTGGAAATTGGCTAATCACAGGGACGTTCTCACCAGCTTTAACCCCCCTAAAACCCCCCTAAATTACCAGCGGTCATAGCACATATCCAGCTCTTATTCCATAGTAAGCCCCTTAAAGGAATTGTCCACTTTAAGCACATGACAGCAAATAATTAATATTGTTTCTGTAATGAAATGTTATACAATTTTCCTATACACTTTCTGTATCAATTCTGTACCCCCCAGTATATAGCCATCCCATGCCCTCTAGTAAATAGCTAGCCAGCCCATGCCCCCCAGTATATATGCAGCCAGCCCATGCCTCCCAGTATATAGCCATCCCATGCCCTCTAGTAAATAGCTAGCCAGCCCATGCTTCCAAGTATATAGCCAACTAGCCCAGGCCCCCAAGTATACAGCCCACCAGCCCACACCCCCCAGTATATTGCCAGCTAGCCTATGCCCCCCCTAGTATATAGACAGCCAGCTCATGCCCTTTACTATACAGCCTTCAATCCTATGCCCCCAGTATATAACCAGCCAGCTCATGCCCCCCAGTATATAGCCAGCCAGCCCATGCTTCCAAGTATATAGCCAACTAGCCCAGGCCCCCAAGTATACAGCCCACCAGCCCACACCCCCCAGTATATAGCCAGCACATGCCCCCTAATATATAGCCAGCCCATACCCTCTAGTAAATAGCTATCCAGCCCATGCTCCCCAATATATAGCCAGGTAGATCATTCCCCAAAATATATAGCTAATCAATCCATGCCCCCTAGTATGTAACCAGCCAGCCCATGCCCCCCGATATAAAGCCAGCCAACCAATGCTCCCTAGTATATAGCTTGCCAGCCCCCGCCCCCTAGTATATACCCAGCCCATGCCCCCAGTATATAGCCTGTTAACCCCAACCCGAGTATGCCCAGCCTATAGAAAAATTTAACTCTGTACTCACCTCTCCGACTCTTCCCACGGGTCTTCTTCTTTCTTCTGGTGCTCCGGCTCCCTGCTGGTGTTGGTGAAGCTGCAAGAACTTGTAGAACCCTTCATTAGCCAGCTGTTATTTTTGGGAGGGTTTCTCAAAAGAGAAGAGGATGCTTTAACGACAAGGGGGCAGTGACAGTGGCATTTCATTAAGCACATACTAAAGAGCTACAAGCCTTTCAGGAAGACTCCACACCTTTTAACACAATGATATTTTTAGAACCAACATTTTGTGCCGAGACATTTCTTAATACATCTAAGCCGTCAGAGCTTAATTTTTCTCACAGCTCCAAATCCTCTGCAAGGACATCACACTGAATAACAATTCAACGTTTGACTGCAGCTGTTATTAGGGGAAATTTACTGCATATACTTTTTACATAGAACTAAATAATAATTTAGGAGGAACTTCCAGTGGGAAGTTAATGGGACAATCCGACTGATTCGGACTGAGCGCGGGATTTAATTTTCAAATTGTGTCGCAAGACAATGCACTTACATGCACCATGAAGAAGAAGGTGAACTCTGGTAGACCTGAGCAGGGAAGCGACACATGCAGGATATCGGGCGCACGATCTTAGTGAATCATGGCACAGGGTATTATCGCTGGACAATGCACTTTCGGTGAACTCCGCTGACCGGATAAGTAAATGTGCCCCATAGAGGGTTGTCCCTAGTCCCTTTTGGGAGCACTGAGTGGGAAATGCCAAATTTTGTAGGGACAACCACCTGAGTGGTAACACCCAATTGCCAATTTCTACACAAATATTTAGTAGCCTTTTAGTAATAATTGGATGGTTGATGACTACAGAAAATTAATGTCCAACATGGACTCTAGAGATGAGCGAACATGCTCGTCCGAGCTTGATGCTCGGTCGAGCATTAGGGTACTCGAAACTGCTCGTTACTCGGACGAATACTTCGCCCGCTCGAGAAAATGGCAGCTCCCGCCGTTTTGCTTTTTGGCGGCCAGAAACAGAGCCAATCACAAGCCAGGAGACTCTGCACTCCACCCAGCATGACGTGGTACCCTTACACGTCGATAGCAGTGGTTGGCTGGCCAGATCAGGTGACCCTGGGATAGACTAGCCGCTGGCCGCGCTGCTCGGATCATTCTGTCTCTGGATGCCGCTAGGGAGAGAGCTGCTGCTGCTCAGGGAAAGCGTTAGGGTGTTCTATTAGCTTACTGTTAGGCAGGAGTGATTCTCAAAGAACCCAACAGCCCTTCTTAGGGCTACAATAACGTTCTACTTTTTTTATTTTAATTTGCATCTTTTACCATTTTGTGAGGAATTAGCAGGGGGACTTGCTACCGTTGTGTTTAGCTCTTAGTGGCACACATATCCATAGCAAAGACCGAAGTGGGAAAATTCAGTAGGGGTTGGATTTCTATTAGGCAATAACTCAGTGTCATCTCATCTGGCATAGTACTGTGCTTCCTTTGATACTTGGCTAGAAAATAGCCATAGGAGAATACAAACAGCTTCTTGAAGCCTACAGTAGCGTTCTATATATTTGATTTCTGGTTGATCTGCTGGTGGCTGTAGTTTCTGCAGTGCATGTACTTGCCAATTCTGAGCAATTTGTAGTGAGACTTGCGACCGCTGTGTTCTGCGCTTAGTGGCGCACATATCCATAGCAAAGGCTGAAGTGGCAAAATTCAGTAGGGGTTGGATTTCTATTAGGCAATAACTCAGTGTCATCTCATCTGGCATAGTACTGTGCTTCCTTTGATACTTGGCTAGAAAATAGCCATAGGAGAATACAAACAGCTTCTTGAAGCCTACAGTAGCGTTCTATATATTTGATTTCTGGTTGATCTGCTGGTGGCTGTAGTTTCTGCAGTGCATGTACTTGCCAATTCTGAGCAATTTGTAGTGAGACTTGCGACCGCTGTGTTCTGCGCTTAGTGGCGCACATATCCATAGCAAAGGCTGAAGTGGCAAAATTAAGTAGGGGTTGGATTTCTATTAGGCAATAACTCAGTGTCATCTCATCTGGCATAGTACTGTGCTTCCTTTGATACTTGGCTAGAAAATAGCCATAGGAGAATACAAACAGCTTCTTGAAGCCTACAGTAGCGTTCTATATATTTGATTTCTGGTTGATCTGCTGGTGGCTGTAGTTTCTGCAGTGCATGTACTTGCCAATTCTGAGCAATTTGTAGTGAGACTTGCGACCGCTGTGTTCTGCGCTTAGTGGCGCACATATCCATAGCAAAGGCCGAAGTGGCAAAATTCAGTAGGGGTTGGATTTCTATTAGGCAATAACTCAGTGTCATCTCATCTGGCATAGTACTGTGCTTCCTTTGATACTTGGCTAGAAAATAGCCATAGGAGAATACAAACAGCTTCTTGAAGCCTACAGTAGCGTTCTATATATTTGATTTCTGGTTGATCTGCTGGTGGCTGTAGTTTCTGCAGTGCATGTACTTGCCAATTCTGAGCAATTTGTAGTGAGACTTGCGACCGCTGTGTTCTGCGCTTAGTGGCGCACATATCCATAGCAAAGGCCGAAGTGGCAAAATTCAGTAGGGGTTGGATTTCTATTAGGCAATAACTCAGTGTCATCTCATCCGGCATAGTACTGTGCTTCCTTTGATACTTGGCTAGAAAATAGCCATAGGAGAATACAAACAGCTTCTTGATCTTGAAGCCTACAGTAGCGTTCTATATATTTGATTTCTGGTTGATCTGCTGGTGGCTGTAGTTTCTGCAGTGCATGTACTTGCCAATTCTGAGCAATTTGTAGTGGGACTTGCGACCGCTGTGTTCTGCGCTTAGTGGCGCACATATCCATAGCAAAGGCCGAAGTGGCAAAATTCAGTAGGGGTTGGATTTCTATTAGGCAATAACTCAGTGTCATCTCATCCGGCATAGTACTGTGCTTCCTTTGATACTTGGCTAGAAAATAGCCATAGGAGAATACAAACAGCTTCTTGATCTTGAAGCCTACAGTAGCGTTCTATATATTTGATTTCTGGTTGATCTGCTGGTGGCTGTAGTTTCTGCAGTGCATGTACTTGCCAATTCTGAGCAATTTGTAGTGGGACTTGCGACCGCTGTGTTCTGCGCTTAGTGGCGCACATATCCATAGCAAAGGCCGAAGTGGCAAAATTCAGTAGGGGTTGGATTTCTATTAGGCAATAACTCAGTGTCATCTCATCCGGCATAGTACTGTGCTTCCTTTGATACTTGGCTAGAAAATAGCCATAGGAGAATACAAACAGCTTCTTGATCTTGAAGCCTACAGTAGCGTTCTATATATTTGATTTCTGGTTGATCTGCTGGTGGCTGTAGTTTCTGCAGTGCATGTACTTGCCAATTCTGAGCAATTTGTAGTGGGACTTGCGACCGCTGTGTTCTGCGCTTAGTGGCGCACATATCCATAGCAAAGGCCGAAGTGGCAAAATTCAGTAGGGGTTGGATTTCTATTAGGCAATAACTCAGTGTCATCTCATCTGGCATAGTACTGTGCTTCCTTTGATACTTGGCTAGAAAATAGCCATAGCAATAGGATAGCATTGTTTGGTTTTAAAAACTCAAAAAAAAACAAAAAACACAAAAAAAAAAAAAAAAAAAAAAAAAAAGTAAAAAAAAAAATAAAGTTATAACTCTCATTTTAAAAATGTTTAACCCTCTAGGGGTAGAGGACGAGGGCGGGGACGTGGGCGTCCAACTACTGCAGGGGTCAGAGGCCGTGGTCCTGGGCGGGGTGAGACACCACCTGCTGATGAGGGAGCAGGGGAACGCCGCAGAGCTACACTCCCTAGGTTCATGTCTGAAGTTACTGGGACTCGTGGTAGAGCACTGTTGAGGCCAGAACAGTGCGAACAGGTGATGTCGTGGATTGCTGACAATGCTTCGAGCAATTTGTCCACCACCAGTCAGTCTTCCACGCAGTCCACCCATGTCACCGAAATCGCCACTCCTCCAGCTCCTGCACCTCAGCCTCCTCCCCCCCAGTCTGCCCCCTCCCAGGAAAATTTGGCATTTGAACCGGCATACTCTGAGGAACTGTTTTCTGGACCCTTCCCACAGTTACAAACCACTTGTCCGGTTGCTGCTGAGCAATTTTCCGATGCCCAGGTTTTCCACCAGTCACAGTCTGTGGGTGATGATGACCTTCTTGACGTAGTGGAAGTGTGTAAAGAGGTGTCCGACGATGAGGAGACACGGTTGTCAGACAGTGGGGAAGTTGTTGTCAGGGCAGGAAGTCCGAGGGGGGAGCAGACTGAGGGATCGGAGGATGATGAGGTGACAGACCCAAGCTGGGTTGAGAGGCCGGGTGAACACAGTGCTTCTGAGACGGAGGAGAGTCCTCGACCTGAACAGGTTGGAAGAGGCAGTGGTGGGGCCAGACGGAGAGGCAGGGCCAGAGCTGGTGCATCAGCGCCACTGTCAACTAGTGAAGCTCCCGTGGTGAGGGCTCTTGCGGCGAGGGCTAGATCTTCAGAAGTGTGGAGGTTCTTTAAGGAAACACCGGATGACCGACGGACTGTGGTGTGCAACATTTGCCAAACCAGGCTCAGCAGGGGTTCCACCACTACTAGCTTAACTACCACCAGTATGCGCAGGCATATGAATGCTAAGCACCCCACTCAGTGGCAACAAGCCCGTTCACCTCCGGCCGTGCACACCACTGCTCCTTCCCCTGTGTCAGCTGCTAGTCAGCCCCCTGCCCAGGACCCTGCCACAAAAACCCCATCGTCGCCTCCACGATCCTCCACAGCATCCACCAGCGTTCAGCTCTCCATACCCCAGACGCTGGAGCGGAAACGCAAATATAGTGCAACCCACCCGCACGCCCAAGCCCTTAATGTGCACATCTCCAGATTGCTTAGCCTGGAGATGCTGCCCTATAGGCTAGTAGAGACCGAGGCCTTTCGCAACCTCATGGCGGCGGCCGCCCCTCGGTATTCGGTCCCCAGCCGCCACTACTTTTCCCGATGTGCCGTCCCAGCCCTGCACCAGCACGTGTCAGACAACATCATCCGTGCCCTGACCAACGCCGTTTCTGACAAGGTCCACCTGACCACGGACACGTGGACGAGTGCTGCCGGGCAGGGCCACTATATATCGCTGACGGCACATTGGGTTAACTTGGTGGAGGCTGGGACCGAGTCTGACCCTGGGGCTGCTCATATACTGCCGACGCCGAGGATTGCGGGGCCTACCTCGGTCCAGGTGTTTCAGGCCTACTATGCCTCCTCCTCCTCCCACCCCTCCTCCACCTCCTCCTCCGAACTACCATCCGTGGGCACGGCGCCATCAGTCGGTAGCTCTAGGCACAGCAGCAGTGCCGTCGCTAAGCGACAGCAGGCGGTGCTCAAACTGCTGAGCCTAGGCGACAAAAGGCACACCGCCCAAGAGCTATTACAGGGCATCACGGCGCAGACTGATCTGTGGCTGGCACCGCTGAACCTCAAGCCGGGAATGGTTGTGTGTGACAACGGCCGTAACCTGGTGGCGGCTCTGCAACTCGGCAGACTGACACATGTGCCATGCCTGGCCCATGTGTTAAATCTGATAGTGCAGCGTTTCCTCAAGACATACCCCAATCTGTCTGATTTGCTCACGAAGGTGCGCCGCATCTGTGCGCATTTCAGGAAGTCCAGCCCAGATGCTGCCACTCTCAGGGCAGCGCAGCGCCGCCTCCAACTGCCCGCTCACCGACTGTTGTGCGACGTGCCCACGAGGTGGAATTCAACACTGACCATGTTATCCAGAGTTTACCAGCAGCGCAGAGCGATTGTAGACTGCCAGATGTCAACTTCCACCAGAACTGGTAGTCAGGTCAGTCAGCTTCCTCAAGTCTACAATGAGGAGTGGACGTGGATGTCTGATATCTGTCAGGTGCTGAGTAACTTTGAGGAGTCAACACAGATGGTCAGTGGCGATGCCGCCATCATCAGCCTCACCATCCCGCTGCTTGGCCTGTTGAAAAACTCTCTGGTCAGCATGAAGTCGGAAGCTTTGCGCTCGTCACAAGAGACGGGGGAAGAATATTCCCTTGTTGATAGCCAAAGCACCCTGAGGTCTGTTTCTCAGCGCATATCGGAGGAGGTGGAGGTGGAGGAGGATGAGGAGGAAGAGGAGGAGAATGTTGGCGAGACACAAGAGGGGACCATTGTTGAGTCCTTCACTGTTCAGCGTGTATGGGCAGAAGAAGAGGAGTTGGAGGAGTTGGAGGAGGAGGAAATGGACAGTCAGGCCAGTGAGGGGAGTGAATTCTTACGCGTTGGTACTCTGGCGCATATGGCAGATTTCATGCTAGGCTGCCTATCCCGTGACCCTCGCGTTCAAAGAATTTATTCCAGCACCGATTACTGGGTGTTCACTCTCCTGGACCCACGGTACAAGCAAAATCTTCCCACTCTCATCCCTGGAGAGGAAAGGAGTGTGAGAATGCATGAATACCAGCAGGCCCTGGTGCACAAGCTGAAACAGTATTTCCCTTCTGACAGCGCTAGCGGCAGAGTGCGTAGTTCTGCGGGACAAGTAGCGAGGGAGAGTAGGCGAGCAGGCAGCTTGTCCAGCACTGGCAAGGGTACGCTTTACAAGGCTTTTGCCAGCTTTATGTCACCCCAGCAAGACACTGTCACCTGTCCCCAGTCTCGGCAGAGTAGGGCTGATCTTTACAGAAAGATGGTGAGGGAGTACGTAGCTGACCATACCATCGTCCTAAATGATCACACAGCTCCCTACAACTACTGGGTTTCAAAGCTGGACATGTGGCACGAACTGGCGCTCTACGCCTTGGAGGTTCTTGCCTGCCCTGCCGCTAGCGTCTTGTCCGAGCGGGTTTTCAGTGCAGCTGGTGGCATCATCACCGATAAGCGTACACGCCTGTCGACTGACAGCGCTGACAGGCTGACGCTTATCAAGATGAATAAAGCATGGATTTCTCCTAATTTCCAATCTCCAGCAGGTGAAGGAAGCTCAACCTGAATAATTTATCCACTCCTCCTCCTCCTCCTCATTTTCCTCCTTCTCCTGCTCTTTGTACAGTAAAGCAGAGGAAACTGGCTATTTTTTGACAGGGCCCACTGGCTCTACCTATAGTACTTTATGCATTTAATTTTTCTGGAGGGCCACCTACCCGGTCCTCTGTTTGAAACAATTTTTGTGAGTGCCACATACAGGCACTCAATCTATTCCATTTTTCTGGAGGGCCACCTACCCGGTCCTCTGTTTTAAAAAATTTTTGGGACTGCCACATACAGGCACTCAATCTATTCCATTTTACTGCAGGGCCACCTACCTGCTCCTCTGGTTTGAACAATTTTTGGGACTGCCACATACAGGCACTCAATCTATTCCATTTTACTGGAGGGCCACCTACCTGCTCCTCTGGTTTGAAACATTTTTGGGACTGCCACATACAGGCACTCAATCTATTCCATTTTACTGCAGGGCCACCTACCTGCTCCTCTGGTTTGAACAATTTTTGGGACTGCCACATACAGGCACTCAATCTATTCCATTTTACTGCAGGGCCACCTACCTGCTCCTCTGGTTTGAACAATTTTTGGGACTGCCACATACAGGCACTCAATCTATTCCATTTTACTGGAGGGCCACCTACCTGCTCCTCTGGTTTGAAACATTTTTGGGACTGCCACATACAGGCACTCAATCTATTCCATTTTACTGCAGGGCCACCTACCTGCTCCTCTGGTTTGAACAATTTTTGGGACTGCCACATACAGGCACTCAATCTATTCCATTTTACTGGAGGGCCACCTACCTGCTCCTCTGGTTTGAAACATTTTTGGGACTGCCACATACAGGCACTCAATCTATTCCATTTTACTGCAGGGCCACCTACCTGCTCCTCTGGTTTGAACAATTTTTGGGACTGCCACATACAGGCACTCAATCTATTCCATTTTACTGCAGGGCCACCTACCTGCTCCTCTGGTTTGAACAATTTTTGGGACTGCCACATACAGGCACTCAATCTATTCCATTTTACTGCAGGGCCACCTACCTGCTCCTCTGGTTTGAACAATTTTTGGGACTGCCACATACAGGCACTCAATCTATTCCATTTTACTGGAGGGCCACCTACCTGCTCCTCTGGTTTGAAACATTTTTGGGACTGCCACATACAGGCACTCAATCTATCCCATTTTACTGGAGGGCCACCTACCTGCTCCTCTGGTTTGAAAAATGTTTGGGACTGCCACATACAGGCACTATCCAAATTAAATTGTCTCCATAGCAGCCTCCACACGTTGTCTCCATTGCTACCTCCAAAAGTCGTCCATATAGCTGCCTCCATACATCGTCCCTTTATCAAACGAGGTGTGTCAGGCAGAAATTTGGGTTGTTTTCATGGATTCCACATCAAAGTTGTTAACTTTGTCGCCACCCTGCTGTGTAATCCCCAAAATATACTGGCAAACTTTTACCATTTAGGGATATTATTTCAGCGCTTCTTGCGCATCTGTTTACATTCCCCTCACCCGGCATATCCTAAACTTATAAGAACGCTACTACACTTGATCTTATACAAAAGGTTCTTAGAAGTGCTGTTTGGGGAGTAGCCTAGAGACAGGGGCTTGGATTGGCGAAAGCTCGCCTGGCAGCGGAACGCCAGCTCCATGCGCATCATGCGCTTCTTGCGCATCTGTTTACATTCCCCTCACCCGCCATATCCCAAACTTATAAGAACGCTACTACACTTAACTTGGTGCAGGCTGGGACCGAGTCTGACCCTGGGGCTGGTCATATACTGCCGACGCAGAGAATTGCGGGGCCTACCTCGGTCCAGGTCTCAAAGGCCTACTATACCTCCTCCCACCCCTCCTCCACCTCCTCCTCCTCCGAATTACCATCCGTGGGCATGGCGCCATCAGTCGGTAGCTCTAGGCACAGCAGCAGTGCCGTCGCTAAGCGACAGCAGGCGGTGCTGAAACTGCTGAGCCTAGGCGATAAAAGGCACACCGCCCAAGAGCTATTACAGGGCATTCCACATCAAAGTTGTTAACTTTGTCGCCACCCTGCTGTGTAATCCCCAAAATATACTTGCAAACTTTTACCATTTAGGGATATTATTTCAGCGCTTCTTGCGCATCTGTTTACATTCCCCTCACCCGGCATATCCTAAACTTATAAGAACGCTACTACACTTGATCTTATACAAAAGGTTCTTAGAAGTGCTGTTTGGGGAGTAGCCTAGAGACAGGGGCTTGGATTGGCGAAAGCTCGCCTGGCAGCGGAGCGCCAGCTCCATGCCAAGATCCAACTAACATAGTTTTAACTGCAGCACCTTTAATCTACTACTAGTTCACTGCCTCCATACATGGTCCCCTTATCAAACGAGCTGTGTCAGGCAGAATTTTGGGTTGTTTTCATGGCTTCCATGTTAACTTTGTCGCCACCCTGCTGTGTAATCCACAAAATATACTGGCAAACTTTTATCATGTACCGATATTATTTGAGCGCTTCTTGCTCACCTCCTTTGGTTCCTCTCTGCCACCCATTGGTTTGAAGCCTGAGTCCATTTAGGGTATGTCGCCATGACACTCTCTAGCCTGCTGCCGCTGCCTCTGCATGCCGTCCCCTATAGTGTCAGGGTCAATTATTGGATGTTTTAGATGCTATCTAGCTTCATTCTGTCACTCTGTCATGGCCATGCTGTTGCCCATAATTTTGGCATAATGGTGCGATTATGCAGCCTCAGAGGCATCCATGCATGCTGCCCCTGCTGTTTCCTGTCCATTTCCGTGGTGTTTCCATCCTTTTCTGAGGTTCCCAGGTGTTTGGCCAAGCTTCCCTGTGCAGAGCCTTGGTCCCCTTGAAAAATGCTCGAGTCTCCCATTGACTTCAATGGGGTTCGTTATTCGAGACGAGCACTCGAGCATCGGGAAAAGTTCGTCTCGAATAACGAGTACCCGAGCATTTTAGTGTTCGCTCATCTCTAATGGACTCCCTTCTATTTTATTATCTCCTCCTGATCAAATAAAATCCTTTTAAGTTGGTCGTAGCAAAAACGCAAGTTGTCCCATATCCGCAGGATGATCTGAGGGGGTTCAACTGAATGGAACATGGGGGCCCTGTCCTCAATAATTGATTGAGCAGCAGGTTGGGAATGCCTCCTCCCACATGGAAGTGTCAGAAATTGCCACCCACAGAATTCGGGTATCTCGCACATGCTCATTCGCTGTCTATGTGAGAAAGTTGGAATTTAGAAATGAAAGGAGCGGCAGGATGGATTCTTGATCGGCCACTTCACCCATTAGTGAGAGCAATACCCCATTCTCTGGATTGCTGTGGGTCCCATTCTTGTGATATGCTGAATAAACTTGAGTATGAGCCGACCGTAGTACAAAACGAGACCCCTTATTTTACCACCAAAAACTGGGAAAAACTATTGACTTGAGTATAAGCCGAGGGTGGGAAATGCATTGTTCACACACCCCACCCCCATTATATAGCAGCCAGCCCCCAGTAGTATATAGCCAGCCTGCCCACTGTAGTATACAGCCTGCCAGCTCCCAGTAGTATACAGCCTGCCAGTCCCCATGTAGTATATAGCCAGCCTGCCCCCTGTAGTATACGGCCAGCGTGCCCCCTGTAGTATACAGACTGCCAGCCACCATGTAGTATACAGCCAGCCAGCCCCATGTAGTATACAACCAGTCAGCCCCCTGTAGTATACAGCCAGCCAGCCCCATGTAGTATACAACCAGTCAGCCCCCTGTAGTATACAGCCAGCCCCATGTAATATACATCCAGCCCCATGTAGTATACAACCAGTCAGCCCCCTGTAGTATACAGCCAGCCTGCCCCCTGTAGTATACAGCCCGCCTGCCCCCTGTAGTATACAGCCAGCCCACCCAGCACTTAAAAAAATAAACTTATATACTCACCCTCCAGCGGCCCCAATGCTCAGTGCGGCTCCCCGATGCCGGCGCAGCCCCTCTTATTTCTTCGGTCTTCTGTGACAGCCGGCAGAGACACAGACATTCGCTCTATCGGGCGGCGCATAATATGATGCTGCCGCTGATGACGTCATAGTGTTCTGCGCTCGCAGATAACATGGCCGCCTCTATGCCGGCTGTTAAAAGAAGAGTAGTCGCGGGAAAGATAGAAGAGGAGCTGTGCCGAGCATCGGGGCCACCGGAGGGTGAGTATGTAAGGTTTTTTTTTATTAACTCATGTATCAGCTTGCAAATTTGGTATGACCCCTTTAAAGCAATTGGATGTTACTTAACACTCATTGGGGGTCATTTATCTTATCTCTGTTTGTTTTAGCTTGGTTTTGCCTGTCTTCTTTTCCGTTATCATTCTCAGTTTTTCCTTGTGTTAATTTTTTTTCCCCGATATGTTTTTTGTGACATTTGTTACAAATGTCTCAAAAATGTTGCACAAATGTCTCAGGTCACTTCTTAACATTTTCTAAGCTTTCCTTAAGTATGGTGGAAGTTTTTTTGCGCCAAAAAATGTTGCAAATTGTAGACTGAAAAGATAAATGTAATTTGCGACATTAATCTGGAATGGAAGATACATGTGTCTTACTGATGATAAACAAATGTCTTGGTGGATTCCAAAAAGTCACAAAAATTGCAATGCGCCAAAAAAAACCTCAAAAAAGACAGAAGAAAAAGGAAGAAAAATAAAGATAAATGACCCCCATTAACTTTCGCATATTCTGTGTCCTGCAGGAAACACCCAGATTTTTCAATTATATTTAGCTCTTCCTGGTGGAGAAATTTCCTTTTTCATTCCTATTACAGAAAAAGGACCCATTATGCAAAAATAAAGGGGTGGCCAGATCATTTTTATGGTAATAAAGGTTTAAGGTGGTGCATTACACGAATGTGATTAGTGTATTATATAGACTAACGCCTTATATGGGACTTCATCACTAAGTCACAAATCCTCTTACATTCTTAACTCAGAACACATAGGACCTCTTCACACATTCACAACTCATCGGAATCAGTAGCGAATTAAAATATGGGTGGTCTGGGATACAAGGCTTTTTTGGGGCAGATGTCCACACTAAAACTAAGGCTACATTCACACTAACGTATGGAGGACGTATATACGGCCGGCGTATATACGGCCGATATACGTCCTCCATAGACGGCAATGGGCACACGTGCGGCACCGTACCGCTCCATACCCGGGAAAAAGATAGGACCTGTCCTATCTTTACCCGTAGTACGGCGCCGTGCGCCATTACTTCCTATGGAGAGGGGCGGGGGTGAGCTGCGCTCACCTCCTCCTCCTCTCCCCGTGCACTGCCGTTAAACTTAAATGCAACTCACCTGAGGTGAGTCCAATATTAATGGAGTCACTGCTCACTGCTAGGACATTCTGCTGTATGGAACTCGTACTTTGGGACTGTCTGCCAATATTCAACTACAGACATTTATAGCTCTGTTTACATATTATTAGAGGTAGGTAGAAAATGTTGTGTCAAATGTTTTACAGAATGCCTTACTGTAAAGTTAAGAGAGAGTTCTGTTACATCATTGAGCACTTTAAAACATGTGACCAGGGTGATGTCATCTAAGGTCCTTTACCCAGCAACATTTGCTTTACCCAGTAACAATAACATCTACCCTATGTATGTATCTGATCACATGAAATCACTGCATGCCTCCATGGACTTTTACTCCTCCCCATACCTCCACGGAAGCATGCTGTGATTTCATGTGATCAGATAGATACATGGGGTAAACATTGCAAATGCAACTGGGTAAAGGACCTTAGAGGACATAACCCTGGTCACACTGGTCTACTCCACCCATCTAGGGAGGAATAGATGGGAGGGACATGCCTCCTCTGATGCCAATTAGGATAAAATAAAGTTGATTTTATGGGGATGTGGAGGAAACAATTATTAGCTAAAAGAAAGGTATCATTTAGTCAATAGGACTCTATGGGAGCCTATCACTAGCTGTATATGTAAAAATGGGGTGGCATTTCCCTACTCAGAACACATAGTACCCCTTCTATTTTAATGCACATAGGACCTCTTGACCCATTCACAACACATAGGACCACCCCAAATTCCTGCCCATGGACACACATTTATACAGGACCTCATGAAGATGTAGGACCTGGGCCCTGGAAAACTTGAAAACTCTCCCACATTTTCAAGGACAGTCCCAAGATATTTGACCCTTCAGCTTCAAGTATTACTCTAAAACTGAACCTAATCTACTAGACATTAATGTTCTCAGTAAATTATAATCTATTCCTTCGGAGCGAGCTGTAAATTCAGAGACACCATTATTCACCCCGTCCTCATAGTCTCTCAACATTACCCATTATTAATAATTGTGAGTGCGGGTCTCATCACTGGCAAACATGCAAAACAGCGCATAAATGTTCCTAAAAAATGCAGAAAACATGAATAATGGAAATCACTTTATGCTTTATTTATAAGGCAACGTGTCTGTCAGCGCAGGCAGAAATGTCAGATAAAGTCTGGGAAATTAGAATACAATGTAAACAAATGTAGCGTTATCACAACATTACCCGGAGCGCCGAGGAGACGCGATGCGGAATCCTAACATCTGCAATCCCTTCCCTCTAATATTATTTCATATAACAAGATCTACCAAAGACACAGCAAGGAGAACAAAACATGCAAACTTCTGTCAACTTTTCCTATGTTGCGTTCCATTTGGAACGAGCTAATCAGATTTTATCTGTCAGGATGAACCAAAGGAAAGAGCCCCTGCAGTCAAGTTGCAAGTTGAGCCATTCTCCTCGGGCAGCACCGACTGCAGCAAGATAGAGGGGCGGCATGAAAGGTGCAGTCAAATGCTACAAAGCAGGAACTGACACTTAAAAAAAGTGAGGCACATTTACTAAGGACCGTGCGTCAGTTTTCTGTTGGACTTTGCATGTTCTTTCATGTGCAAACTGCTTGCACAGGTATTTAAGAAGTGTCCACGCTACTTATATGTCGCACACGACCCTTTTGTGGGGCGGCTGCACTATTATTCACGCGGCACAATTGTTGTCACTGAAAGGGGAGTTCTGGTGCTCAGTCGAACCGTGTGCCAGAAGTCCGACAGAAGTGTGTTGCACGCCCCATGTTAAAGGTTTGCCAAAAAAAAGTTGGTGCACTCTGTTGGAAAAATGCAGGGAGCGCCAAATTCATGAAAAACGTGCACCACAAATCCTGAATCTGGCGCCCCCTGCACACTACACATAGTGCAGAGGCTACTGGGGGCATGGAGTAGCCTCAGACAGCTCCAGGGGCAAAGGTTACTTCACGCCCCCATATAGCCACTGCAAAGTCACCTACCCACTCATTCTTCTGGTGCGTCTCTGGCAGCAAGCAAGCCCTGCGCAAGCGCAGTAACTCCTCTTCCACTGCCGGCCAGACACCTGCTGCTGGGGAGCTCTGAGCATGTGTAGTAACTCCTATTCATCGGCTCCCCAGCAGCAGAGACACGCCAGAAGAACAAAGCCATATGGGTAGGCGGCTTAGCGGTGGCTACTGGGAACGTGGAGTAACCTTGCCCCCCCCCCCCCCCGGAGTTCTCAGAGGCTCGCCCCCAGTAGTTTCTGAAATTAATTTGCATAACAAAGGATACAAGTTTTTGCAAACTTTTCATCCCAGAATTAGCAAATAATGGCATGCACCTGCTGCAGGGAGGCGAAATCTACCATGAGAACTACTCCAGAAAGTAGATACCCGATGGTAGGTTTCCTTTTAAAGTAAATTCTAGTAGCTGTAAACCACATACCCGATAGAAAACGTTATTGCTATTTTTGGAAGAAACCTGTAAAATTTTTCATATTCTGTAGAAATTCTTCAACTATTTAAGAAGTAGCTGTCTGTGTGATCTAATAGGATGGGGTGTACCATGTAATTTACTCCCTGACGATCTTCATGCTGTGGTTATTATTTGGTTTTAGTTTCTTTATCCTATCTGTGTGGATAGGATAGCCTGGCACATTCAGTATCTGGGCAACACAGTGGCTCAGTGGTTAGCACTACAGCCTTGCTGGGTTCAAGTCCCACCCAGATAAATATGTGCAAAGAGTTTGTATGTTCTCTCCGCGTTTGCGTGGGTTTTCTTCCGGGTCCTCCGGTTTCCTCCAAAACATACTAGTAGGTTGATCAGATTGTGCGCCCCATGGGGACAGGGACCGATTTGGCAAGATCTGTGCAGCGTTGCGGTATCTGTGTGCGCTCTATAAATAAAGGAATTATTATTATTTCTTTATTTCCAGCCGCAGCAGGAGAAGGCGACCATAATTCCAAGACTCCTCTGGAGGAGGAAGGTGGGTGTGAATCTGACAGACATATATCATGGTCCCAGGGAAGCCTGTGGCAATCTGTCTGTTTGTTGGATTATCAGGAGGTCGCAGGGAAAGCTGCAATGTTTGTCCTGGCTATACGTCCCTGCCAGCTGTCACTCTCTCCTCTACTCATTATCTGGGAGTCTCCAAAAATAGATTTTTTTTGCCAAGAGATTAAGCAGAGAGCTTTGTCTATCCTAACACAACACTGCCCTGCTGACTGTCACCTCTCCACTCCGGAAGATGGGATTCTTAGTTTTAGGATTGGGGCCATGATAATCAGTGTTAGACATCACAATCATTTTTTGTAAAAATAGGAAAAACAATGGGGAAAATTTTGGGGGTGCATTAGTTCCATAAAGGGGGGATCGCTCATAGGATTCTAGGCAGGGCATTTGGCTATCTTAGACACTATCCACTATAACTGTATCTGTCCAGTTCTAGGGGGGGAAACCAGGCAGTTGTCCAGGACCTCTGATTACAAGGGCCCTCAGATTAGAGGACTTTTTGATCCTCTAGACTAAACACTTTCCTATAGAATTCAATGTCTCTTATTCTGCAATTATATTGCAGTATTACATGGGCTGCATATGCAGTATTATGTTTACACTGGATAAAAGAATTATTTACAAATTGTATGGTAGCAGTATTTGACCTATAAAAGGACACTGTCACCAGATTTTACCCCATTAAGCTACTTAATATCCTTTTCTGAATTCCCTCTTTTCTGGAAAATCTCCTCCACAGTTATATGCAAATGAGCTGAGAATAGTCATATTTGTCAGAGATGAGTACAATTTAGAGGCTGCAGCTGTAGTGTCTCATCAGATGTGTCTATGTTCAGTTCTATCATACATAGAAACATGACTCTGGGGTCATATTAAACAAAAAGAATCTCATCTTTTAGATTGCATCAGGCATCAGCCGCTACTGAACCGGAAATACAGGCAGTTAAAGAAATAGGCAGAACGGGATCTTAATCTGTAACTTGCATTACCAACTATGTCTTTAGCTGTCTGTAGCTCTAAGAACCACAAGCATGATGTGATTTAAAGGATGAGATTCTTATCTTTAAAACACCACTATGACACCATGTTACTAGGTGCTATAGAACCTAAGATAGAAGCATCTGAAGTAACATCCCTCTGCAGTCTCTTGACTCATCTCAGGCAAAAATATGACTCTTCTTTTCTCAATTGCATATGATTTTGAAGATTTTTGGCCATGATTTCCTATAAAAGAGGGAATTTTAGATCGGATATTTCATACCTGAGGTGCTAGTAGTTTAATGGGGTAAAATCTGGTGACAGTGTGAGTCCCTTCATGGGCCAAATACTACTACCAAAAAAAGCCTTGATAATTCTTCTATACATAATACTACTTAAGTGCCCCGTGTAATACTGCAATATAATTAAGAGATTAAGAGGTCTTCAAGAAATTATTTAGTCAAAAGGATCAGAAAGCAGAGGAAGCAGAGGTCATAGGCAACTGCCCTTTGCTATTTCCTTCTCACTGCAATGTTAGCCAAAATGTAATGGTCATGTATAAGAGATAGATACTGGAAGTTGTGCTTTTCCCCTTAATTCCCACATTCCAAACATTGTTTGCATTTTCATCAGACTTCCCAACGTTTTTGGGATTTGCGCCGCTGAGACAGGTATTTAGCGGGGGATTGTGTCGCACGCGATCGGATTTTGGCGCAGCTGCGCTGGCTTTCATGCAATGGAAATTGAGGGGCAAGCCGTCGGACGATCCGACTGATTCCGACTGAGGCTGAGATTTAACTTTCAAATTGTGACGCAATGCAGGATATCGGGGGCACGATATTAGTGAATCGCGGCACAGTGCATTGGAGTCAGACAATGTGCACAATGTGCCCCATTATTGTTACACCCTATTGATATCACCATCATTTATCTAATTAATAAGTCTGGTATGCACAGGGGCCCAACTAGGAGAGGCAGGTCCCCATACCAGACTTCTCAATGTTGTCTCCCTTGCTCCTTAAAAAATCTGCATATATGTATATTCACAATTCCGAATATTTATACATGCATGTATACACTAATTTATATATGTATTAAATATATATATATATATATATATATATATATACACATACTCACCGGCCACTTTATTAGGTACACCTGTCCAACTGCTCGTTAACACTTAATTTCTAATAAGCCAATCACATGGCGGCAACTCAGTGCATTTAGGCATGTAGACATGGTCAAGACAATCTCCTGCAGTTCAAACCGAGCATCAGTATGGGGAAGAAAGGTGATTTGGTGCCTTTGAACGTGGCATGGTTGTTGGTGCCAGAAGGGCTGGTCTGAGTATTTCAGAAACTGCTGATCTACTGGGATTTTCACGCACAACCATCTCTAGGGTTTACAGAGAATGGTCCGAAAAAGAAAAAACATCCAGTGAGCGGCAGTTCTGTGGGCGGAAATGCCTTGTTGATGCCAGAGGTCAGAGGAGAATGGGCAGACTGGTTCGAGGTGATAGAAAGGCAACAGTGACTCAAATCACCACCCGTTACAACCAAGGTAGGCAGAAGAGCATCTCTGAATGCACAGTACGTCGAACTTTGAGGCAGATGGGCTACAGCAGCAGAAGACCACACCGGGTGCCACTCCTTTCAGCTAAGAACAGGAAACTGAGGCTACAATTTGCACAAGCTCATCGAAATTGGACAGTAGAAGATTGGAAAAACGTTGCCTGGTCTGATGAGTCTCGATTTCTGCTACGACATTCAGATGGTAGGCTCAGAATTTGGCGTCAACAAGCATGAAAGCATGGATCCATCCTGCCTTGTATCAACGGTTCAGGCTGGTGCTGGTGGTGTCATGGTGTGGGGAATATTTTCTTGGCACTCTTTGGGCCCCTTGGTACCAATTGAGCATCGTTGCAACGCCGCAGCCTACCTGAGTATTGTTGCTGACCATGTCCATCCCTTTATGACCACAGTGTACCCTGTAACATCTGATGGCTACTTTCAGCAGGATAATGCGCCATGTCATAAAGCTGGAATCATCTCAGACTGGTTTCTTGAACATAAAGGAAATATAAAAATTACCAAAAGGGAATTCAGACCATTCTCCACCTCGGTCTGTGTTAGTAATCAGATTTTTCTACAGTGTACAGTGTTGACCAAAAAACATTCATAGAACCTATGTTATTACAATCCTATCAAAAATATGACATGCATTACGGAAGATTCCTGAAATATAGTTAATCGGTGCTTTTAACATAGGGTTAATTAGATGTTATGCGCTACAGGACAAGTCTATCATACCAGAATATATGACTGTACTGTGTAATCATGCAAATAATGCTTAAACACACATTTATATACAATTTCCCGGGACATGTCATATCTACTGGACTGTGTATAATAAAATTCCTTCCAGTTTAAACTCTTTCAATAAGTACAAGACACAGAATAATTGCAGATACTGAGAATAGCATGTAATAGGATGAGGTGGGGAAGTCACGTTATGCATTTAGTCTACACATAATCATCTGTATGTAGCATAAAAAGCACAGACAGAGAGCTGAAGCTATAAAGACATAAATAACCACAACCCAAACTCAGAGGTAAATCAATCTATAGAACAATAGAAGAGATATTGCCTGTTTGCATCTTGTGTAGATGGAACAAAAGAAATTTAAAGGGTTTGTCCATCATAAATTGTGAATGAAATGATAAAAGTTACACACTGATGTAAGAGCCTCGATAAAGTCAGAGTTCTTGGCGCATGGCCAGGAATTATGACTATTTCTCCCCTTAAGACAACTCTACGCCAGGCCGTGTGGTGCCAGTAACTGGTGAAGGTTATAACACAATTCTACACTAGGTGAGACCTAGAATTGTTTGGCCACACAGTTTGGTACTTGATATACCAGGAGGCTGTAGGAGTGGCATAAGGGGCATGGGCTACACTTTTGGGAGGGCCAGTGTCAGATTTTCATACCATAGCATCATAAGATTTCTTGGTTGTAACCAAATAAGGGGCCTAAGAGGTCAAGCAGAAGTCTAGCTTGTTGTAGGGTCCCAGAAAGGTTTTATCAGGTGGGTTCAAGAAACCCTATTCCGACACTGGGGAAGGATTTCTACAACATTTTTGGGGAATCCAAATCTACAAGATTAGGAGTTTGTAGGAATTTTCACCCGTTCATTAACAAAAAGATTTGTAAAGGCCTGGTTTGCCAATTCCTAACAAGAAGGAGCAGTGGCGTAATTAGGTGAGACAGGGCCCCCTAGCAGGCTACTGCATGGGGCCCCCCTTTCCCACTTAAAAAATATACATATTAGTATACTCACACATATAAATACACTCATGTGCATATACACATACATACAGTGCCATATGCAACATACTCACGTACAGTGTATACAGACACCATATACACATCACAGATACTGCATATATACATCACAATGTGCAGTACAATATAGATATAATGGTGCACATCCTTCAATCTTTATTGTGTCAGGTCGGATGATGGGGCCCCCTGACACTGCGGGCCCCATAGCGGCTGCCCCTGAGAAGGAATTGAGGTCAGGGCAATATCTTCCTCGCCAAACCCACCCATCCATCCCTGCTGTTAAGGGACTTGCTTTGTGTACTGGGGCAAAGTCATGATGAAATACAAAAGTAGCATAGAATGCAGCATAGAAGGGGTTCATTTTCCTCTGTGTTTTGTGCATGTGAACAGGTTGCTGCTGTATTGAGACTAATTGAACCACATCCAGTTCCTCTGTAGATCAGGTCTGTCCAGCTGCTGGGGGCGGCGTCCAGGAACTATATATATATATATGAAGAAAAATTATTAAAAACAATTATTAAGAACATGCATTTGTTAGCTGTTATACATATAATTTGGCTAGTGGTCTACACACAAGGCATATTTCTACGTTAATAGGACTTAAAGAACACCTATGGTAAACTGTAAAGACAACTACAATAAAGTGGCAGTGCTAGTTATCATCACGAAAGTGCCAAATAATCACCATTCCATGTTATGTCCAGGTATGTCTTAACAGACTTATCTAAACAGACTCAGTAGTCTTACCCATAGTGCCCAACGCGCGTTTCACACCACTCTCTTCTTCAGGGGTCTAGTCTCCTGACACTTGTTGTCCATTTCCCTTCCAATTGCATTTGCTATACTGTGCATACATCTTCTGCTTTATTATTTTACCACTTTCTTCTTATTCGATTCTGTGCTTTGCCGCCATCTTGGATTTGACCCGATTCTGTCTGACTTTGCTTGTCTATCTGTTGTCCGTCCCTCTGTGGTTGGTTATCTTTCCTGTGCACTCAACCAGTGTTGGGATTGGCAACCAGAATTCCCTAACCAAAAGGGGTTTGCAAGGTTTGTTTGGTAGGTCACAGGGCTGTGGGGGACTTTAGGGCTTGCACCCCTTCTTTACTTTAACAGCAACCTTTCATTCACCAAATTAATCAATTGTGGCGGGCTTTTGGCCACCTATATGCAAATGGATTCTTTACAGTTAGAGCAGTATAAAGTAGATGAATTGGTATGGCAACATTTACAAATACACAAGATGTTTAACTGATTCTTTTCAATTAGAGTAGTCCAGCAATAAAATTCTTCATCCAAAATAAAAAAATAACAGATACTACATCAGTATTCAAAAATGTGTTCAATGCTGATATAATAGAAAATTATGTTTATACAAGAAAGGGTTCTTTACCGTTAAAGCAGTATAACTATGAAATTGAAACACAAGTAGCACTTGTAGCATCCATGTCGGCATTGTCCTCTGTCTGTGGGATGCGGTTGAGGTGATGCTGATTTATCTATGCATGTAATTCTACTGCTGTGTGTGAACGCTGCAATTTGCTGTTAGAAGTGAGTTCATTGCACTACACCCATCTCCTCTGCTGCTCTGCTCCGGTCCAGCAATAGTTAACCTGCTGTGATGGACAGTCATCTGGGGCAGAAGTTGTCTGGCTTCACATTCTCCTCACATTCAGTTTGGTGCTGGTTAAAGTCTATCTTGACCAACTCCATTCCGTATGAGAGATAATGGGGCTCATTTACTTGTCCGACGGAGTTCACCAAAAATGCATTGTCCGCCTATAATGCACTGTGCCGCGAATCACTAAGATCGTGCTCCCGATATCCTGCATGTGTCACTTCCCCGCTCAGATCCGACGGAGTTCTCCATCTTGTTTGTGGTGCATGTAAGTGCATTGTATTGCGACACATTTTGAAAGTTAAATACCGCGCTCAGTCCGCATCAGTTGGATCCTCTGACTGAACGCCAGCGCAGCTGCGCCAAAAACCGATTGCATGCACCCAAATCCTGGCTCAGGCACTTGCTTAATACTTGTCCAAGCCATGCCATCCCAAAAAGCGGCGCACAGTCTGACAAAAGTGTGATCCGTGACCCTTAGTAAATGAGCCCCAGTATGTTTTTGTCGAATTTTGTTGAATACGATCTTTCCGATTATCCGATTCTTTTGTTTTGCGTACTGGAACTTTATAGCGATCTCTGTTGTGACCCAGCTTGTTAACTATTCTTCTCTGTTTGTGTTGTTTGCACTTCGGTGAATGTTTTTACACTTTTGTGCAGGAAGTTACTGGCCACAGTGCGCATCAAGTAAGCAGGGAGGGCCTTTTGTGGGGCTTTTGTTTGGAGCTCACTGTCCTGTTTGTTTTCCTGAACTGTCCTGAAACTAGTCCCTTCATTACAGCACTAATAATAATCTAATAGCAGACAGCATATCCATAGAAAAGGATTTTTTTAAGTTAGATTAGTAATTTCCTTACTCAAAGTAGAAGTAGTACTATGTCAGCGTGTTTATCTAATAGAAAATGCCATTTATATAGTAATGGGTTCTTTACAGTCAGTAGTGTAACTGTTCTTAGTAAATACTAAGTGAGCATTTAAAGGAAATCAAAATCCATCATGATAAACCAGGGACACTTACTCATAGATCCAGGCACCGTGACTGTAATCTTTTATATTTGTTATCCATGGCTCCTTCCTTCTAAAATCAACTTTCAAAATTTTACAAAAGAGCCTGAAGGCGTTTGTGTTTCCAGAGCCCCTCAGAGCTATAGCTCCAAAGGCTGTTAGAATGAACAGAGCAGGTCTCTCCTCCCCCTGCACTTCCTGCCCCAGACAGAGTAAGGAGGGAGAGAGCAGGGGATTGGCTGAGTGATGTTCTTCACAATGTAACAGTCTGTATACCTATAGCAAGGAGAGGCTCCAGAAACACCCACTAGAGCCCTTCAGGGTCATTAGCATAATTTTGAAAGTGGATTTTAGAAAGAAGGATAACAAAAATAAGAAGGTTATCACAGACACTGTGCCTGGTTCTATGAGTAAGTGCCAATGCTTGATTTTGAATGGTTGATTTTCTTTTCAAATGCTTATGTTACAGAAAATTGCATTCGTACATGAAAGATTTCTTTATAGTTAAACTGATATAACAAAGAAATTTCTCACCACAAGTAATAGTAATGGAAGACTATTGCAGCACATTCCAATGTGCAAGATGCTTATCTTAAAGGACCTAGCACTTATATAGGGAAGGATTATTTTCAGTTAGAGTAGTATAACTACGAAATTCATTATCACAAGTTGTTTTATTGACAGATACTACAACATCATTTAAAAATATATTAAATTTTTATGTAATAAAAAAGCTTTTATATAAGAAAGGGTTCTTTTCAGTAGTATTAGCATTATTAGTAGTATTAGTAGTAATGCAGAGATGTGCCGAATATATGATATTAAAATATTTTTTATATATACCTTATATACTCGAATATAAGCCTAGTTTTTCAGCACAAATATATACACTGGGGAAGGGGCTGGCTGGCTATATACTGGGGAGGCTGTGAGCAATGCATTTCCTACCCTCGGTTTATACTCGAGTCAATAGGTTTTCCCAGTATTTTGTGGTAAAATTAGGGGGCTCGGCTTATACTTGGGTCGGCTTATACTCGAGTATATACGGTATATATATATATGTGTATATATATATACACACATAAATATGTGTGTGTACAGGGTTTGTACTTAAGTTGAATTTACACTTCACTTCACTTCATTACAGACACTTCATTACAGACAGCTGATCATTGCAGCCTGGGAGTAAAGTCATGGATCCAGAGTGCTCCACCAGAGGTCACAGTGGGCCTGTCTGTAACTAGGGGTCTGTCTGTAAGTCAGGTGAATGTTAAACTTGATAGACCCTTATCCATAACTATTTATATGGGGGTCGTTTATCTTATCTCTGTTTGTTTTAGCTAATTTTTGCCATCTGCTACTTTGGTAATTTATCAATCTCACTTTTTCCTTGTTTTAAATTTTTTTTTTTTTCAAATCCCGTTTTGCAAAAATGTCGCACAAATGTCTCAAGGCAATTTTCTAAGTTTTTCTTAAAGGACATCTACCACCAGGATAAAATACTGTATGCAAATGAGCATGAGGTGTTCCAGGCTCCGTTAACACTTATGGAACCTGGAGCCCCTCAGGCTCATTTGCATACAGTCCTTCATCCTGATCGTAGATGTCCTTTACGTATGGTTTCGTCTGAAGTTCATGCTTTTCGTTCACTTTGAGCCAAAAAATTTAGCAAATTTTAGACAATTTGAAAAGATAAATGTCATTTGCGACATTTAGCACATCCGGGATGGAAGTTATTGGGGCACATTTACTAAGGGCGACTTTTGTCGGACTGTGCACGTTCATATGGGCTGAAGCGGCTCGCACAGGTATTTAAGAAGTGTCTGCGCCGCTATTATGTCACACACAACACTTTTGTGGTGCAGCTGCGCAGGCTTCCATGCGACACAAATTAGGGGGCGTGCCGATGGATTCGGACCGAGCGCCGTATTTAACTTGCAAATTGTGTCACACGCCCTATGTTAAAGATGCACCACAAAAAAGATGGTGAACTCTGTCGGACCTGAGCAGGGAAGCAACACATTCATGATTTCTGGCGTATGATCTTAGCGAATCGCCGCACACAGCATTATACACTTGCAGATCACTTTTAGTGCCTTTTCCGAATTTCTAAGTAAACGTGTCTTACTGACAAGAAACAAATTCAGTGCACATTTCAAAAAGTCCCCAAAAAGGCGCAGAAATTGCAATGCGGCCAAAAAAAGTCACAAAAAAGGAAGAAAGGATAAATGACCCCCATTGTGCTTGAGATTTTCCTTCATGATATTCTATATGGTGTATAGAAATTGTGATACGCAGCGCGAGGGAACAGCAGGGAGAGATTATTCTGATTTGCAGGAACTTAACCCGATGTCGGCCTGCGCCAGGCATGTGTAGTCTTGTTAAGCCGAGTCCCACGCTTCCGCTGATGGAGTGCCGCAAAGCCAATGTAAGTCTTATGGGAAATCAAAGTGGTCAAGGCTCAGAGGTAATGTGAAGAGAGTCGGGCGGTATGAATAGAACGTCACTTTGATGTACTATGCCCCTTATGCTGATTGGCAGGGAGGAAGATCTGTCAGTAAAAACGACCGGCCAGGACCGCTCCATTTCATGTAATTAGAGACAAATCATTGTTGTTGGGGATACGGGAGGGGAAAGAGGAGGAATTGATTTTGAGCAAATGAACTGTCGCTCTCCCATTCAGCTTGTACTCCTGTGTAGATCATTTTAGGCCTCTGTTTACCCGGCTCTAATTGGATATTAAAGGCATTCAAGGCCCGAAGCAATAGTCCAGCAGTATGTCAATACAGATCTAGATATATATAGTAACTATCCTGTTACAGACTGAACAAACTTCATTGTGCCCTCTGCTGTTGTGATCATCAGATAATTTTCTCCTATTTCTATTCTTACCGGAATAAAGTATTTTCTTCAAAAAGACATAAATGTGCAATGTGTCGCTGGGTTTTCCTCTTCTTCCTTTCATTCTGTAAAGAAGAAAGTTTAGTTTTTCTAATTTTGGGAAAGTTGAGTTATAATAACCAACGTATGATGTACCATCTTCTTCTGCTGCAGAGACTCCATTTTACAAGCCCTGAAATAGGCGCAGTTCCCAGCATATGGGCAGGAATTTTGCCTCCCCCCCCCCCCGAATATGTCACCTCCTTGGCAGGTGGGCAAGGAGTTGGTGTAAAAGGGGGCAGCCCGGGGGATCAGTGGGTCATTCCTGAACAGGTGCAGGCAATGGCGCAAATCTACACAAGGTCAGACCTGGCACAGGTGTGTATAACTGCACCGTGATGGTGTACTGCGAAACATGTCCTATATTTCTCTGTGTTACGGCGCCGGACACTCGATCCTCTATGGAGAGGGGAGGGGTGAACAGTGCTCACCCATTCTCAGCTCTAGCGCGCGGCTGTATGTTCGCCTGGGCTACGTTGTGTGAATGTACCCTTATATTGTTAACTTCTACAGAAGGGGGTGAGAAGTATTGCAAGTATTGCATGGGGGTTCAGGAAGGGGGGCATAAGGTGGGGGGGACTAAAAAATGAAGGTATGAGGTGATGGAAAACAGGAGTGGGAGCAGAATGTGAAGGGCTACAGAAAGGAGGAATACTATGGGGGCTACAGAAAAGGGGAGTGTGATAAGTCTCAAGGCATACAAAAAATAATGAGTTGAGGGGCTACAGAAAAAGGGAGGGAAGTTTGGGCCTACAGAAAGGGGAAATTTCAGGTGAGGGCCAACAGAGAGGGGTCATTATGAGTGAGGAGGGTTTGAGAAAAAGGAGAACTATAAATGGAAGGAAATTATTAGTGGGGGCTAAAGGAAAGTGGTACTACATTCTATGGGCACACTAGAGAGTAGGGTTAGGGCACTAAGTGAATTTAAATGGAGGAGTTACTGTAAGTCATGGTGGCCGGACTTATTTTGGGTCACTGATCATCTTTCTTTGTACCATTTTCAGTAGATACAAACCACTACATACTGCAGTCTGTGAGATGTTCTGAACTAGTTATCTTACCATGACAATTTGGACTTTATGTCATCAAGTACCAATTCTTCTTTTGCTGTTAATATTTTTTATGTGATTTATAAAGCCCAAAGTAGCCAAAATCTAGCTTCTGGCCCTCATAGGTTCCTATTCTTCAAGGAAATAAGTGATTGATTTTGCCATGGTTTTCACACTATGGGGCAGATTTACTTACCTGGTCCTGCCGCGATCTCCAAGGTGCGTTCTCCAACGAGTATGAAGTCCGGTGCGATTCTTCAAGATCGTGCGCCTGATATCCTGCATGTGTCGCTTCCCCGCTGAGGTCCGCCGGAGTTCACCTTCTTCTTGCCAGTGCATGTGAGTGCATGTCTTGCGACAGAATTTGAATTGTAAATCCCGCACTCAGTCTGAATCAGTCGGGTTGTCCGTCGGCCACGCCCCCCGATTTGTGTTGCATGGAAGTCGGCGCCAAAATCCGTTCACGTGCGCCAGAAACCCGTTAACTGTGACGCAAATCGGAAATAGTCAGGAAACCCGACGAAAATGCGGTGTGCGGACCCTTAGTAAATGAGCCCCTCTGTGTATGAGCCGATTGCCCAAGCTGAAAATTAGGTAGCAGATTGTCTTCTTGCCCGTATTAGAGGCTCAGTCTTTTTCTGGTGTCACTGATGTATACAATGGACCAAAGATCCATTGTCTGAGGTCCGTTGTTGCAGGTATCCTTACTAACTGCTTTCACAAAATCATTGGAAATTTTTGGAGTGACCCAACAGGGGAGGTGAAAAAAGCAATGGTGACACTAGAAACATAGTCGAAGGAACTAGGTATGTGGACTATTCATGCCTAAATTTAGCCAAATTTTCTCAGTGGATGGTCAACTTAACCAGTGGCTAAAGGGGGTGTTCTTATGTATAATATTCCCTACAAATGCATAGGATATGTCAGGAATACATGTTAGATGCAGGTATCATCCATCTTGGTGATCAAGATGGCCCCCTTCCTGCAGCCGAATTTAAACCTATGGGAGTGTCGAAAATAGTTGAGCACATAGGGGGAGATTTATCAGAAGTTTCTGAAAACAGAACAGTTTTAGTTTCCCATGGCAACCAATCAGAGCTCAGCTTTCATTTCCCCACAGCTGTTTATAAGATTAAAGCTGAGCTCTGATTGGTTTCCATGGGCAACTGAAACTGTTTTACCTCAGAAACTTCTGATAGATCTCCCTATAGACTCGCGTTATGGCTGATCTGAGTGGAATTCACCAGTTCTTCATATACATTACCCGTGGATGTGTTCATATAGGTTTCTGCTGATTCTTCTGCTACTAAAACTAAGGTTACCAAATAATAAAGAAAGAATACAGAATAACATAGATTTACAGCAAACCCTGAGTATGAATTATAGAAAGAAGCTCTAGTGTGTATAAAATAGATGTGGAATGTAGGATTATACATCCGGCTGTGCGGCTGATTGTTCCTTCAAGGTCTTATGTTCCATGTCAATGTCATCCTTGTATCTTACAATATACATTATATACTTAAAATCCTAACATCTGTTTCTATGAAACTATTATATGAATCTGCTCAATATCGCTTATACATTGGACATATTCAGCAGCATTGTGCAGGGAATTAATATATTCACATCAATGAGTTTGGGGGTCAGGGGATCTTCTATAGACAAATAATTTGCTTATTTTGCAGACTTGGTGGTGATATTATCTAATTAGCATTAGTTTGTGATAATTTTATGTACACAATGATATATAAATGTAGCATTTCTAATCATGTATACATGCAGTGCCTCCAAATAATAGATACATGCAGCGCCTCCAAATAATATATACATGCAGCGCCTCCAAATAATATACACATGCAGTGCCTCCAAATAATATATACATGCAGCGCCTCCAAATAATAGATACATGCAGCGCCTCCAAATAATATATACATGCAGCGCCTCCAAATAATATATACATGCAGCGCCTCCAAATAATATATACATGCAGCGACTCCAAATAATAGATACATGCAGCGCCTCCAAATAATAGATACATGCAGCGCCTCCAAATAATATATACATGCAGCGCCTCCAAATAATAGATACATGCAGCGCCTCCAAATAATATATACATGCAGCGCCTCCAAATAATATATACATGCAGCGCCTCCAAATAATATATACATGCAGCGACTCCAAATAATAGATACATGCAGCGCCTCCAAATAATATATACATATAGTGGCTACAAATAATATATACATGCAGCGCCTTCAAATAATATATACATGCAGTGCCTCCAAATAATATATACATGCAGCGTCTCCAAATGATATATACATGTAGCGCCTCCAAATAATATATACATGCAGTGCCTCCAAATAATATATACATGCAGCGCCTCCAATAATATATACATATAGTGGCTACAAATAATATATACATGCAGTGCCTTCAAATAATATATACATGCAGTGCCTCCAAATAATATATACATGCAGCGTCTCCAAATGATATATACATGTAGCGTCTCCAAATAATATATACATGCAGTGCCTCCAAATACTATATACATGCAGTGCCTCCAAATAATATATAAAGGCAGCGCCTTCAAGTAATATATACATGCGGTGCCTCCAAATAATATATACAGGCAGCGCCTTCAAGTAATATATACATGCAGTTCCTCCAAATAATATATACATGCAATGCCTCCAAATAATATATACATGCAGCGCCTCCAAATAATATATACATGCAGTGCCTCCAAATAATAGATACATGCAGCGCCTCCAAATAATATGTACATGCAGCGCCTCCAAATAATATATACATGCAGTGCCTCCAAATAATATATACATGCAGCGTCTCCAAATAATAGATACATGCAGTGCCTCCAAATAATATATACATGTAGCGCCTCCAAATAATATATACATGTAGCGCCTCCAAATAATATATACATGCAGCGCCTCCAAATAATATATACATGCAGCGCCTCCAAATAATAGATACATGCAGCGCCTCCAAATAATATATACATGCAGTGCCTCCAAATAATATATACATGTAGCGCCTCCAAATAATATATACATGTAGCGCCTCCAAATAATATATACATGCAGCGCACTAGCAGTTGTTCTATGTTTATGCCAGATTTCATGAAGTGGCAGAAATATCCCTGTGAGAATTTTTTAGCAGTGAGAAGTCCCAAAAAACCTCAATGCCACTTTTTTGAGACTTTTTTTTTTTTTCACCAAAAAAGCCCAGGAAAACTAATGATAAATAACCCCCATGCAGTGCATTCAAACAATATATCAATGCACCCCTTCCCAGTGCAATAGGTGCGCTATTTTCCTGCAGCTCCCCCGCAGGAGAAGTTGAGCACTACATGTTGCCACTGGGTTGTGTATTTAGCAAGGACAGGCAGGGTCCTCCAGGGTGATAGATGCACCAGGTAACTTCTCTCCAAGAGATGATCCTGAGGATCTAGAAATCAAAGATCTCGATTGTTTACTATTCACTTTGGAATTCCTTAATTGGGTCAATGAAAATTTGATATAAATGAAGGCTACGGGTAAACCTAGACGTCTCCATGTCTCCTAAATCATCATCATTCCCTAGAAGGACCATGACCATTCTCAGAAAGACGTACAGCGCGTTCTCTCTGCCCCAGGCAGCGTTCGGAGAAGGGGACAGATGTGACAGGCCCTGGAGCGGAAGAGTAAAATTAATACTTTGCATTCAAAAAGAAAAGATTAAGGATTATGAATATTTGAAGCTTCCACTTATCTGACACAAAACCCATTTAAGGAAAAGGTTTTTTGCGGAGCTGCTCGGCTCTCCCAACGTGAAGAGACTGGAGCCGAGGGGAGATGTTCGCATATCAAAGCCCTGAGACGATCCGATTCCTTGGGGTTAGGTCTTTTTGTTGGTATCGTTACGGTAGGGGGCACCTTCATTATAACGTAGCAAAGGGAACGGCGCCCGGCGATGTGTGAATTGAGTTTTATCATATCATCAGCTCGCATTGAACATCGCCCTGGATGCCGAATGAATATATACAATGGGATGTCACTGCCGCCATGCTGCTCTTCTCTATAAGAGGGAATATGTCTTATTTATAAGATGGCTCGGCTTCAATTATTGAAGGAATACCGCTGAGATGGACTTACTATAACAAGGCCCCGAGTAACACATCTATAGGAAGCATATGGAAATATAAAGTTATGCTAAAACATAAGAAGCAGACTTCTGTTATATATACTAAAAATAATATATAGTATATCCCCCGACCTGCCGCTCCAGACCCTACATATAGCGAATGTTATAGAATAAATAAAGGGGGACCATAAAGGAGGAATCCAGTGATGACCACTCACTCCACCAAGTTGTACTATGGAGGACGTGCAACAATTATCCCTATACTGCATAACTTGTATATTAAAACATTACTGAGTAGATTGACATGACATTACTGTGTGTCGTATCCCTGTACTGTGACATTACTGTGTCTATTCTCTGTGCTGTGACATTACTGTGTGTATTACCCCGATACTGTGGCATTACTGTGTGCATTATCCCTGTACTGTGACATCACTGTGTTTATTCTCTGTACTGTGACATTACTGTACTCTCCGTGTACTGTGACATCGATGTCTGTATTATTCCTGTTCTGCAACATCACTGTGTGTTTTATCCTTGAACTGTGGCATCACTGTGTGTTTGATCTCTTTACTGTGACATCACTGTTATCACTTTATCTTTACTGTGACATCACTGTGTGTGTTATCCTTGCACTGTGTTATCACTGTGTGTATTATCCCTGTACTGTGACATCACTGTGTGTATTATCCCTGTACTGTGACATCACTGTGTGTGTTATCCCTGTACTGTGACATCACTGTGTGTATCATCCCTGTACTGTGACATCACTATGTGTATTATCCCTGTACTGTGACATCACTGTGTGTATTATCTCTGTACTGTGACATCACTGTGTGTGTTATCCCTGTACTGTGACATCACTGTGTGTATTATTTATGTACTGTGACATCACTGTGTGTATTATCTCTATACTGTGACATCACTGTGTGTATTATCTCTATACTGTGACATCACTGTGTGTATTATTCCTGTACTGTGACATCCCTGTGTGTATCATCCCTGTACTGTGACATCACTGTGTGTATCATCCCTGTACTGTGACATCACTGTGTGTATCATCCCTGTACTGTGACATCACTGTGTGTATTATGTCTGTACTGTGACATCACTGTTTGTATTATGTCTGTACTGCGACATCACTGCGTGTATTATCCCTGTACTGTGACATCACTGTGTGTATTATCCCTGTACTGTGACATCACTGTGTGTATTATCCCTGTACTGTGACATCACTGTGTGTATTATCCCTATGCTGTGACATCACTGTGTGTATTATCTCTGTACTGTGACATCACTGTGTGTATTATCCCTATGCTGTGACATCACTGTGTGTATTATCCCTGTACTGTGACATCAATGTGTGTATTATCCCTGTACTGTGACATTACTGTGAGTATTATCCCTGTACTGTGACATCAATGTGTGTATTATCCCTGTACTGTGACATTACTGTGAGTATTATCCCTGTACTGTGACATCACTGTGTGTATTATCCCTGTACTGTGACATCAATGTGTGTATTATCTCTATACTGTGACATTACTGTGTATATTATCACTATACTGCGACATCACTGTGTGTATTATCCCTGTACTGTGACATCACTGTGAATATTATCTCTGTACTGTGACATCACTGTGTGTATTATCCTGTACTGTGACATCACTGTGTATATTATCCCTGTACTGTGACATCACTGTGTGTATTATCCCTGTACTGTGACATCACTGTGTGTATTACCCCTGTACTGTGACATCACTGTGTGTATTATCCTGTACTGTGACATCACTGTGTATATTATCCCTGTACTGTGGCATCACTGTGTGTATTATCCCTGTACTGTGACATCGCTGTGTGTATTATCTCTGTCCACTGACATCACTGTGTGTATTATCCCTGTACTGTGACATCACTGTGTGTATTATCCCTGTACTGTGACATCATTGTGTATTATCCCTGTACTGTGACATCACTGTGTGTATTATCCCTGTACTGTGACATCACTGTGTGTATTATCCCTGTACTGTGACATCACTGTGTGTATTATCCCTGTACTGTGACATCACTGTGTGTGTTATCTCTGTACTGTGACATCACTGTGTGTATCATCCCTGTACTGTGACATCACTGTGTGTATCATCCCTGTACTGTGACATCACTGTGTGTATTATCCCTGTACTGTGACATCACTGTGTGTATTATCCCTGTACTGTGACATCACTGTGTGTATTATCCCTGTACTGTGACATCACTGTGTGTATTATTCCTGTACTGTGACATCCCTGTGTGTATCATCCCTGTACTGTGACATCACTGTGAGTATTATCTCTGTACTGTGACATCACTGTGAGTATTATCCCTGTACTGTAACATTACTGTATATATTATCACATAACACATAATCTGAAGGGTCAATTCAATCTGTACATTAAAGGAAGCATTACCAGGCATGTCAGGGTCCATATATCTCGAAAGAAGAACGGTGTCAGACCCCAGAAAGTGCCTGAAAGACCTCATTGAATTTAAAACTAGGACTACATGGATTTTCTCCAAAATTTCACATGCAAGTACAAGGAATCTGGGATTAAAAATAGGCTGAAACAGCGCCACTCTTACAGTTTCAGGCCGCGTCCGGTATTGCACTTCTTAAAAGTAGAAAATAAGTGTGAATGAGCTGCAATATCATACACAGCCAAATGTATGTACATGTATGACCCCCCCCTCCTATCCACATAGTGGGTACTCAGGTGTTTTAGCCCCCGGCCTAATCATCTTGAATAAAATTGGACATCTCACAGTATTAGCAAAAATCCAAAGCAAACCTCTCCTCACGGGGGGCTTGTCCTGACCATGGGCTGCAGGAGCGCCAATGATCTGAATGCACACAAGACAGCTCATTAAGGATTTCATTAAGATGCTAATGTTTAGCGCTTCCTAGAAAAATGAGATTTTAGCTGTTCAATTATGTAATTAGAGGCATGGAATGAAGGGAAGAATTGTCTAATGGGAAAACACAAACATCCCACAATAACATCACTAGCAAAATCCATGAATCCCTGAACTCCAGAGACTTAGACCTGCCACTTACATCCTAACACTTTGTCTTATCTCCTTATAATTACCACTGTATTCTCTACTTCACCCCTAGGGGGCGCTTTACAATATGACAAAGATTCATTTAGGAGTAAAATACAACGAATTAAAAGGAAACTTTAGGTAATTAAGGAGCTGTAGCTATAGAGGGCATAGAAATGGGAGTAAAATATGAGATAAGACTTCCTAAACCCCTTAGACAAATAAGAGGGCAAAAGAGGCAATCCTGACGCAAGATATACATTTGCTGGTAAAAAAAATATATATGGGTAACATTATATTTTATTGTATTCAGCTATTTTTCTTCATGATCACTCACTGAATCTGTCTTGATCTCACCAAAAAAATGATCCATTTGCTGAAGGATCAGATTACAGCTCCCCATAGAAGTCTATGGAGGAGGAGGTTGAACAGGCGAGAGAAGAAGCCAAATGGAAAAGCCCTCAGAAAAGAGGATGATGATGACTGGGTAACTAGTTTATATCATTAATTTGATGTCTATGTTTAAGCGTTTGTATTGGTCACTAGGTTTTACAACTACAAATGTCCTCAGGCGATATATACCTTTATTCTCAGTGTAATTGTTATCTGGATATTGCTTATTGCTTTGAGACCTTGGATGTGTTCCCAAGGCTTAGCTTCTCCTTGGCCGCAGGAATATTATAGATTGGAACCGTACTGAAACAATCATGTCTGGTCCGATACAGGGGTGAATGTGGGATTTCATCAGGTAACGTTTTCCAAATTGAAGAGTTTCCATGTCTATTTGTTCATCCTCATTATCTATCTATCTATCTCATATCTATCTATCTATCTATCTATCTCATATCTATCTATCTATCTATCTATCTATCTCATATCTATCTATCTCATATCTATCTATCTCATATCTATCTATCTATCTCATATCTATCTATCTATCTCATATCTATCTATCTATCTATCTATCTATCTATCTATCCCATATCTATCTATCTATCTATCTATCTATCTATCTCATATCTATCTATCTATCTCATATCTATCTATCTATCTATCTCATATCTATCTCATATCTATCTATCTATCTATCTATCTATCTATCTATCTATCTATCCCATATCTATCTATCTATCTCTTATCTATCTCATATCTATCTATCTATCTATCTATCTATCTATATTACGTACAGCTGTAATATAAAGATATGACCATGCCATTGGCGACCAACATCTGGCTTATATAGATGGTCCAAATTATACAGAATTTTATAATAAAGGGACAAAAATTCTACAATATTTTTAATGAAGATGTCTCCTATAGGTCCCATCACGCAAGAAAATGAAGCTGCAAATACTTCAAGGAAACGCAGACTTTCATAGGTTCCATATTTATATGAGTGGACTTCAAGGATCAGAGATCTGGGTCATCACATGTCACCGTTCGGTCCGGCGTAGCCTGAGACACTTATTACCAGGCCGAGAGATTTGTTACTTCTACGTAAGAAGTAATAAGTGACTCTTTGCTACTTCTTCACCTTGAGATCGCAGCGTTGCTTTCCTTAGATTAACTTGCTGTTATTTATGATTATGGTCTTGTATTGGTCTGATGTGCTGACACCAGGCTCATCATCTCGTCCTCTCCATGTGTAAAACCCATCCTGACGTCCGGATGTCATTACACAGCGAGAAGCCGGGGCTGCAAATTACCTGGCAGAACAGCGAGGTGCCACAAGCCATCGGCTGCCATACAGTCCCCTATTAGGAATCAGCAGAGCAGCTCTATATGCATCTATTACACTATAACATGATAGAAATCCCAGCGGAGGGCCAACCTAGCGCCGCTCTCCCTGGGCCCCATCTATCATCACGTCTCAGGCCAGATGCAGACTCTCTCGAGCCCAGACATATGTTTTTCCACGCACTGCATCTGTTACATAACAACCCATCCCCGACTCCTAGAAGTGTTCTCATTCCCTCCTGTTTAACCTGATGGTTTAATGGACCCCAGCAGTTGGGAAATTATCGTCCGCACATCAGGTTATTTTCTATTTTTGGAAACGCTCTACTGAAATCCTTTGTTCAAGTGAAATCACTTATATGAAAAATGCATGGTATGGAGGAGGAACAATTTATAGTTCTATTATTTTGAAAAAAAATTTGATTTATAAATAAATATAGATAGTTTTGAGAATGTGGATAGATATGAGAAGAGTGTATTGATGGATGAGATGATAAGAGATAAATAAATAGACACACACTTAAATATTAGATAGATACACAATACACAAATAAGTAGATATGAAATAGATAGATAACGCATTATTAGATAGTTGATGGATAGATAGATAGATAACCAACCTTTTCTTGGTGGCCTGTAGGCAGTCGGAGTGACTGGCTTAGGCGACCTTTGGCACGCTGTGGTCACGGTGCTTGGTATGGGGACCTGAGGGCTGTCCTACAGCCTGCCAGGTCTCCAGCAGGTGGTGTGTGCAAGAAATATGGAGGGAGAGGCTGATGAAAGAGGTTTCTCCCTGAGGCAATGCCTGAGGTGTATATTGGGATCCATGGGTGATGGAAGATGGGGAGCCCGTGATGGTGAACAGCCTGATCCAAGGATTACACGGAGGCACGTTGTGCAAATCAACTCACAGTTATTTATTGGAACTTGATCAGCAAGCAACGGCCTAACATCAGCAGCAGGTTCAGCAGGCTGGAAAGGTGGAAGGAGATAGCTGGTCCACAGAAAGGGTTGCTCAAAGCCTGGTAGTAGCTTCAGGCTGGGCAGTGAGTCAGGACAGTGGATCTCTGCTCTGGGACTTAGTCTCCTAACTGTCCTAAGGTGTCAGGCAGTGGCCTGGGACACGTCTGCTTCCTGCTTCTGCAGCACAGGCAGGTGCTGCACTCTCCTCTGCTTACTCAAACTGATTCCTTGAGACTGACCATGTGCTTCTACTCCCTTAGTGAGGTGGCAGCACTCTCCAATCAGCTTCCAGCTTGCTTTACAGTAAGAACACAGCATATCATTGTTACAGACAATTGATATGTTAATGATTTCCCACCCAGGCCGTGGCTCCCAAGTCTCTCCCACTTTTGGAGACCTCCTAGCGAGGTGATCAGTCTCCCTAGGCAACCTAGAGAGGGTGCTTTTCGCAACAACTAAGTACCCAATGCATTGGTAGGGTTGTTGCGGAATGATACATAGATAGATAATTAAATAGGTAGATAGCTTATTGGGGGCTTTATACACTGCACTGTATGGGACTTTTCTTTTTCTAGATAGATAGACAGACAGAGACTTTCTAAACAGATAGATAGATAGAAAGATAGATAGATAGATAGATAAACCAATATGAGATAGGAAGATATATATTTGGATAGAAGTAAATAAATAAATAAATAAAGATATGAGGTAATGTATAGATGGATACACAATTGGATAAGAGACTCATTGATATACAGATAAATGGATAGAAGCCACAAGTTTTGGTGGGGAAACGCGTGGGACTGTCGTCCCCCTCCCCATACATCCTGGTGATATATTTTACATATTCTCTCTATATTTTAAGAGATCTCCAGGAGGAACCAGGAGGGTTCTTGCCCCATATGAAAAAAAACAGAACTGAAAACAATATAATAGCTACAGATTTTCCACTGGAGCCAAGCGTCTTCAAGTTTACCAATCACTTCAGCCCGTCCCCTTTTGGTAGCAGAAGAACAATTTCCCTTTCCACCTCATGCAGTAAAATCGGATAGTATTTGTCTCTTGTGCCATATTTCCATATATTCTTCAAAAATAAGGACAGTACAGACAGGTGATATTTCAATAATATCTGCAGCATGTGTCATGGCGGCGGCACAAGATGGATGCCGCTTTCTCCTTGATGGCTCCAAAGACATTGTGTTAATAAATTAGTCGAGCCGAGGAAGCATGGCTATTCAATTTGAGCAACAGTAATCTAGATAAAAGGGTTAATAAATGAGAATGACATTCACTTAGCAGCGACTCCGGGATTTATTTATGCGCATATCCATCACAATTTATACGTGTTGTCTCTTCTCTTTAATATTTTTGCTCGGGTTGAATTACGAGCCCTTTATTGCTGTAATATTCTGAAACATGTCCGCCGCGCGGCTCCAGAAATAACAGCTGCGTTATATCTGCTCCCCCGCTCGCAGTCTTTTCACAGCCATCTTCAGAGTTGTGTAACACCGGACAGAAGTTTCCCATAACAACATTTGCCGAATGGTCGAAACGTTTCCTTATGCGGCTTCAATAAATTTTACAAGAAACATATATTTGGGTCGTTGCAGGAATCCAGGAATTCTGATATTCCAGTCTAGAATTTCATGATTAACTGGCATTTTACTAGGACCAAAGACCAAAAACAAGACTACCATGATCTTCTGATAATCCAGAACATGTGATAATATGGAATATTATATGGGCTTTCCAGGAATTCTTTCTATGATTCACTATGGCACTTCCAGTCTTGGGTACCTGTCGGAAGTGTTGAGGAATCGCTTGTCTCCTCAACAAAATGCTCCTCTGACATCACTAGAAATATGTCGTGGTTCAAGGAGGCCAAAGTTTGGCAAAAGTTTGTCCTCTGACCCCCTAACACTTCCCACCAGAAAAATAGAAGTATTGGCGTGAAGTGAGTTCCCGAGCAGGGTAAGTACATTTTAGTTTTTTGCCACCCCTACCTTGGCCTACAAATGCTGGAATGCAGGTTCACCCAGACCAGTTGTTAAAGGGGTTGACCGGGAATAAAAAAAATAATATATATGGATGAGGGGAGTATAAAAACAATAAAGCTCTTATAGTCACCTCTTCTGTTGCGTTTACGTTACACCTCTGCCCACAATAATAGGCACCTTCCATTTGATCCCTTTGTGCCTGTCACCCAAAATTCGATTACTGTGTGTGTGGCGGAAAAAAATAATGTAAAAACTTGCATCCACACAAATATTTTAAGGCAAATAAAAAGACTTAAAATCGAGAGGATTTTGTTCTGTGTTTTAAGGCCTATAAACCAGTTCAATGGGTCTGGTTCAATGGGTCGTTGGCATGAAACAACTACTTTAAGGACCAGATATATTTAGATATGAAGCAGAAAGTGCCCTTGAGATACATAGCGTTAGATTTTACATTTATATAAAGCGTCTGTAGAGCTCTAATGAAAACATGACAGGGGAACATGGATCTGAGGCTTTGATTCATCTGATATTAGGGTCAATATATCCTCCATTTCTGAGAAAAGTACACCGTAGACATTGATCCACAGAGAAGCAGGGTCGTAGTTTGCGTCACTTTATGGATCTGCCTTTAATGAATTATCTTTATGGTAAAAAGCCAAGTGGAATTATGTGAGGGAAAATACTGAAAAAATACCCAGTTCAATAGAAAGGAGATGAAAAACATCTGTTCCTATGACCACTATTAGATGACAATTCCAAAAAGAGTCGTACTGGTCTACCAGACTTAGCATCTCGGAGGTCTAGGAGAAGACACTGGAGATGCCATTTGGAAATGATCAATGACTTGGTTCTTGTACCTTCTGGGATTTATCAGACAAAAATTTATTAGAACTTACAGTTGTGTAGGTTCAAAATGAAGAGGGGCTGGGCCTTCTATTTTCCTCTGGTGGGACCAGATGATCACAGTCTGACATCTGGTCTCCAAATGCTTGCCATGGGTTTACATCTGCATGGTAAGACTGGCCCACCAGATGATGCTCCATTGAATCTTTGGTCTGAAATGTTGATGAATCACAAAGATCCAACAAAAGACAACTCCATTTGGAGCTGATTGTGGGTCGATTCACTTATCAGTAGGGTCAACTTTTTGTGTTGTAATTCTGGAAAATTAGATCTTAATGATAATTGTCCTATGAGTATAGTGTTTAAAAAGCTAGACCTTCTATTTCCCTCTGGTGGGACCAGATGACTACAGTGTGACACTGGTTTGGGGTTTTTATCTGTTCTACTAATGGAAACAACTAGATATATCTATCATTTTTCCAAATGATTGCCATGGGTTCACACTGCCATGGTCAGACTGGCCCATGTGAGGTTCTTCCATTGGGTCTTGGCTCTGAAGTGGTAATGAATCCCTAAGATACACCAAAAGACAACTCCATTTGGAGCTAATTGTGGGACCATTTACTCATCAATAGGGTCAACTTTTTTAGGATAATTCACAAGAAAATTAGATGTTAATTTGATAAACAATTATAATAAAATGTAAACTGGATCTGGGCTTCCAAAGAAGCTCAATCTGACAGTGTTCAGTACATCATCAATGATTAACCTCATCTATGGTTCCAAAGTAATCTCTCAGTTGGGTTGCCTTCTGCCTAAAAATTGGGGTCCAGTACTATTTGAGAACCTGGACTTACTGGAGGATCCTCTGGTATTCTGGAGGGCCAGTATAACTATAAAATTATGGGATGTATCAAGAGAGGAATAGATTCTCATGATAAAGACATAGTTTTGCCCTTATACAAATCCCTGGTCAGACCACACATGGAATATTGTGTACAGTTTTGGGCACCAGTGTATAAACAGGATATAGTAGAGCTGGAACGGGTGCAGAGGAGAGCAACCAGGATTATTAGGGGAATGGGGGAACTAGAATACACTGACAGATTACAAAATTTGGGATTATTCAGTTTAGAAAAAAGACGACTGAGGGGAGACCTCATTACAATGTACAAATACCTGAACGGACAGTACAAGGATCTCACCAAAGATCTTTTTATACCTCGGCCTGTGACCAGGACAAGGGGGCATCCTCTACGCCTAGAGGAGAGGCGACTCTACCATCAACATAGACAAAGGTTCTTTACAGTAAGAGCAGTGAGACTGTGGAACTCGCTGCCGCAGGAGGTTGTTATGGCCGACTCTATGTACATGTTCAAGAGAGGCCTGGATGCCTTTCTGGAGAGAAAAAATATCACGGGTTATGGGGATAAAACATTTATTTAATTCTTAAAGGTTGGACTTGATGGACTTGCATCTTTTTCCAGCCTTATATACTATGATACTATGATATGGCAACCTAATGTAAACAGTTGAAGAAGTTAGATCTAATTCAATTTTTTTCTGAACCAGAGAACATAGAAAGTTAGAAGGTCCACCCTCTCTCAATATAGAACTTATTTTTACTAAAGGGCCGTTATGCTGAGTTTATTCCACTGAAGGAGCCTCTAGTTTGCTGATGGACCACAGCAATTCTGACCTTGAGTGACCGTTAATCCTATTCAAAACTCTTTTGCCTAATGTTAGTTTTGAAGTCCAAAGATCAAAACTAAATTCCGATACAAATTCTGCTTCCTTTTGTGTTTGCATATTTGTCACACACACACAATTCTTTCAGTGAGTCCGGAGGCAATTACTTTTTCACACATGGATAGTTGGTGGGGATAGTTGTTTTTTTTTCTTGTATAAATGAAATCCTTTAAAAGATGTATTTTATGTCTGCTGGTGCTTTCTTTGACTTGTCGGGGTTGTCAGATGACCGGTCTCTAAAACGATGTCATACATGGGTTCGGCGTGATATTGCAGCATCAGGGAGGATTGGATGACTGTCTCAGACCTCCCAAACACCTCAGATCTAGATGGACAGTTCGAGGGTCTACCCAGTTGTCCCATGAAGTGGGGAGTAAGTCAAGAAATCTCTGGAATGCAATGGTGAAGCAGGGAGCAATCGGCATACAACTACACCATTAAGTATTGCCAAGAGGCGTGAAGACTTGACATCATGACGCCTGTCGACTTCAGAGCCACATATAAGGGGTGTTTATGGTTGGGTTGGTGCTAAAATGTGAGGGTGCTACAGCAAGGAGGAGCATTATATATTGGTGGGAACATAAGGTGGTATAAGATATGGGGTACAAGAGGAGCCTTATACAGTTTGGGGGTGTCACATGACAGGATGACATAATACATTGGAGGCCACAGAAAGAGGGCATTATACAGTGTGGGTGGGCCACAAGAAAGGGGTTATTATTCATGTTGAGGTGTCACATGAAGGCAGCATAATACTGGGGGCCACTAAGAAGGAAATTATACAATTTAAGGGCCAATTAGGTTGGTATGGGGGTGGGGTTAGGGGCAGGACAATGGGTGTGGCTTAGGGCATAAAAAGGTTCTGGTGCTCACACAACTTGTGCCCTCTTCATCACAGATGTTGCTGTGATGATCATGGTGATCATGGCATCGCTATCTTCAGTATCTTACCATATGCCGATACAGTGGGATACTTTGTAGTCCTACATCGTAGACATATGCCAGAGGTATATCACTGACTGAAGTGAAAAATCAATGAGAGAACAAAACCTTTTATGTAGAACCCCTTTAAGTAAGACAAGGAAGCATTTGGATACTTCATTTCTTGTTAGGTCATGTATGTCTTGTAAACGTCTTGAGTCGAAGACCTTCACAAGGTGGACAGCTCTTGTCTCAATCAAGAATAAAAGGCAATTTACCATCAGACTCGGATTCTAATTTGGTTTTATCTCTAGTGGAGTTGAGGCCTTTGCTGTCCTGAATCTTAATTACATCCTGATGAACTTTGAATCTTTAATTTTCCCACAAAGAGAAGATTTATCCTTATCTGGTCTCAACTACAGGACATACATTGGGCCAAATAGTAACCACAAGAAATGGGAAGCCAGTACATAAAATGGAAAAATCGATCCAATCTGACCGTATCGTTCATTAACGCCTCTATAAATGTGTAATATGGCCAGACATCACCAGTTACTACCACTACATACCGTACTAGTAGATACAGAGGTGCTGCACTTGGTTGTTTAGACCTTAAATGGGGGTTGGGTGGGTTGAGTGGCCCGATGGTATATTTGGATACACACTGGCATCAGGCAGTGCAAGCACAGGTAGGAAGCGTCACTAGAACCACCCCAGTGACAGATCCGCAAGTGCAGTCAAGAGACGAGCAGAGTGCACAAACAGGATGACGTTGTCAGAAGGGAGGGGAGAAGAGGAAGAAGCCTCGGGTTGTGACCTATAGTGATCAATGAGCACTCTCATCAATGATGGCCGCGCTCATTGATCCAGGAGGTCAGGTGGTGGTGAGCATGTCTGGCAAGTACTCACCGCTCCCGGTATCCCCTGTTTGGCGTCTGGAAGTAGCTGTATGTGCCGGCATTGGGACCCAGGGCAGTGCAGGGCCTGGAGCAGGAGACAACCTGTGCAGAGAGTTAATGTCAGCTGTTCTATACTCACTGCTCTACTGCTCTCCTGCTCCAAGAGCCACACTGCGCTGGGTCCTAATGATGGCACACAGAACCAGCGTCAGGACCCTGAGCAGTGCATCAGGAAGAAGAGGCGCCTGGAAAGGTGAGGATTTGTTTTTTTTTATTTGTTCTCTGATATGGAGGTCTCCTGTTTTGTAGTCAGCACTGGGGGTCTAAAGTATTATGTCTGCTCTGGGGTCTCCACTATTAAAGGTCTGTTATGGGGGTCTCCAGTATTATACGTCTGGTCTGAGGGTCTCCACTATTAAATGTCTGCACCTGGGATCTCCAGTATTATACGTCTGGTCTGGGGTTCTCCAGTACTAATCTGTTCTGAGGTTATTCACTATTATATGCTTGCTCCAGGGGTCTCTAGTATTGTAGGTCTGCCCTGGGGGTCTCTATTATTGCATGTCTGCTCTTGGGGTCTCAAATATTATACATCTTATCCAGAGGTCCTCACTATTATACTTCTGCTCTGTGGGGTCTCCAGTATTATAAGGCTAGTCTCTGGAGGTCTCCAGTATTGTAGGTCTGTTCTGGAGGGGTCACCACTATTACACATTTACTCTGGGGGTTTCCACTATTATACATCTCCTCTGAGGGTCTCCATTATCATACATATGCTTTGGGGGCTCCACTGTTATCAGTCTGCTCCTGTGGTCCCCACTATTATACGCACCCTCAGGGGTTCTGTTTGGTGTCGCCCAGGTTTCTCTGTAGGTGCCTCTAGGAATATAACCTAATTTTATATACTTCTGCTCTGCTGGCCTCTAGTATTATACATCTGCTCTGGGGGTCTGTACTATAATATTTCTGCTATGGGGATCTCCAGTATTATAGGCTGCTCTGCTGACCCCCAGTATTATATGTCCAGGAAGGGGGTGGGGTCTCTAGTGTTATTATTGTTTGGTCTGCATTGTATTTGTAGTCGGACCTGGGGTCATTAGTATTAGTTATTGTTAAATGCACTATTTGGCATTTGTGTGGTGCTGTGGTTCTTGGCACATCTAGGGTTTTGGTTACTAGTTCACCCCTTTAAGTTGTGCGGCTTGACAATGCGGCCCTAGAACCAAAAAAGATTGTACGCCACTGTCATTGACAATAATGTATGTCTGACCTGCCACTTTATTCATCTGTGGTACAAAGGACCTGCATTCTCATGATCCAATCAGCAAGTTATCCCCTAACTCAGGGATTATGTGACTTAAAGGGAACCTGTCAACACATTATTCACAAATACAGCTAGTGACAGGTTCTGATAGAGCCCTATTAACTGACATGCTGCTTTTAGCTAAAAATTGTTACTTTACATCCCCATAAAATCAGAGTTTTAAACTTGCCTGGTATCCAGGGATATCTAGAGCAAGTTAGGGTGCATGTCCTAATGTCATGTGACCAGGTTGACATCATCTCAGGATCTTTAGCCTCCTGACTTTTACAAACTCTACACCATGCACATATCTGATCACATGAAATCACAACAGCCTGGAGATGATTAGAAGTCTTCTGTGATTTCATGTGCTCAGATGCATGGTGTACAGTTTACTAATGTTAGGAAGCCAGAGGACCTGAAATGATGTCACTCCCAGTCAAATGAAGTTACTGCCAAATGCTGAGAAGGGATGGAGATCAGTTGCCACCTGGACTTGCATTAGATCTCCCTGGATACCAGGCAAGTTTATAACTCTGATTTTATGGGGAATTGAGGAAAACAATTTTTAGCTAAAAGAAGGGAGTCAGTTAGTTAATAGGGCTCTATGGGAACCTGTCGCTAGCTGTAAACGTAGTGACAGGTTCCCTTTAACAAGCCCTTTAAGCATTGACCATGATGCTGAAAGTTGTATTAATATTATGGTATCTTAAATAATAATTATTAAATAATAAATAATTAAATTCCATTAGTAAAAAGAAAATGCGTACACACCATCTCAGTCTGGTATCAGCAGATCTTTAGTCAGTGAATATCTCATATTTCCCAGCGCTGCCTCTGTCCTTTTCTCCTTGGCACCAGCTTATACAGTAATTGTCATTATATCGCCCGCTGTTTGGTCTCTCCCCGGCTTCTCTGTAGATGCTACTAGGAATATAACCTAATCCATGTTCTCCCCAAATACAATTGTTTTCTGCATTGGCTTCCCGCTGCGTGAGTGAGTGGAGATGAAGTCACCTTGTGACCTGTTACCCCCGGCTCCTGATCTGCTATTATTCAGTGCCAGAGTGCGGCCACTAAAACAACAATACAAGCCGCAAAAAAGAAGAATAGAACAAAACTGCAACGCTGTAAACCTTATCCAAAGAGGTTGTTTCTAAAATTTCAGCTGGATCGACATTATTTGGCAGCGAAATGATGGCAAGAATACTGAGAGCAAATTTCAAGGTCTCTGCTTGTTGTCAGGAAATGGAAACATATAGTTAAAGACTTAAAGTTGTCTGCTTCTGGTTCCAGCCATTGGGGCACATTTACTTACCCGTTCAGAGGAGTTCACCGAAAGTGCATTGTCCGACGATAATGCACATCTGCTGCGATTCACTAAGATCGTGCGCCCGATTTCCTGCATGTGTCGCCCCCCGCTCAGGTCCGACGGAGTTCACCATCTTCATCCTGGTGCATGTAAGTGCTTGGTCTTGCGACACAATTTGAATGTTAATACTGTGGATAGGGGATAACTATGAAACTAATAACGACCTATCTAAAGGCTCATAAATAGAAGATCAGTGGCCGTGCAACATATGGCACACCCAACTCTTTGACACTATGGATGGAGCCAGAAGTCCATAGTATAGTGGTGATCGCTGGTCACTGCAGGCTCTGCAACATTCATTTCCATAGGTCATCATCCTCTTGCTACCTCTTTGCTGCCTACTCACGTCCTCATTATCTAGTCCAGTTAGGGCCTGAATAGGCGGGTCTATGAGGATCTGGGTAGGAGAGTGGAGCGGGTGGTTAACGTTCTAGATGCTGCAGTCATAGCAATCACAGCATATAAATGAGTTGACTCAATCATTAAATGATCATCAAATGATCAAATGGAACTAATAAAAATGATTATTTTACAACTTGTCCTGCAAAAAAGAAAAACCCCACCAAAAGGTATAAAAGCTGTCGGTGGTTTGGATGGGGACAAAAAAAATGCACAAATGTCTTATTATGTACCAAAATGCGCCTGGATTTTTTTTTCTTAGTTCATACAAGTTTCATTGATTTTTCCAAAAGAAAAAGAGGGGAAAAATAGAGTCGGGGGAAAAAAAGGAAGTAAAAACAAATAAATAAATAAAAGTCAAAAGGAAATAGGGGGACCAACCACATCCGGGCAAGAACCAACTAAAGCAGAAGCTCCCATGTCAGCAAAAGTAGCCACAACCTCAAATTCAGACCACGTCTTGAAATGTGACCCCCCCCCCCGTCCTGCAGAATGGCCGCCAATTTGTCGTTAACTATAATCCATAAGAGCTTCAGCTTAACCAAATCAATACAAACTGAGGATTTCTTCCAAGAACGTGCAATAGCTACTGTAGCTTGGCTGCTAAGAAGCACAATGGTTTCCGGAGATTAATATCTGAAATATTGTGGATCAGTGTATAAACCTGTATGATGTAACCTCAGGCAGGAACACCAAACATACAGGAAGGATCCTATGTGTCCTCCAACCCTAAAGCAAAGATTCTAGGCTTATGGGACCAAATGGTGGAGTCTCTGGGGGCTTTGATACCAGGGTATGAATACCATGTAACCCACTTCCATCAAGAACACATTAATGGACAATTTAGAGCAACCTTCATCCTCATCGTGCTGCCACTCCCAGAGGGAACTCTCAAGTTACTGCTCCCATTTAGACATATGTGATAATTGAGGATGTTGTCAACATCTGAAAAGCTTAGACTCTGGGACAGAATGAGTAGATCTAAGAAATTCAAAGGAGCGAAAACCCATCCTGTCCATTAGGCCGATCAAGAGATCAACCATCTAAAAGCCTTCAAATAATGTCACTCAAATTTTGAGGTACCCTAAAAACAAAACCGAGGCTTATGAGGATATCAAAGTCTGTCTCTCACTAACTATATCCCATATGCCCTACTGTGGCATAGGGATAAGGACCCTAAAAGATCAGGAGGTCATGAAAGAACATGGGTCCAGCCCTCTTATCGGAAGATAGATTCCAAAGTTAATCTACTTCTGCCCAGAGTGGGGATTCGCTCCAAGCTGAAATAATAGGCAATTATGCTAACTGCACCGCATAAAAATCAAGTCATGGGAGACCCAAGCCACCACTTGGAGCATGCATGCTGGTTAGCAGGATACAAGGCCTAGCCAACGAATATCAGAATTTTAGACTGTAGGTCCCTAAGGGTCATAGGAATGGTTAAGGTACGAAACAGATATAGGATCTATAGGTTCTCCAAAACCAAGACAATCTGTAAGTGGCCTATTGTCACAAGAGCTTACCTGAAACATATGAGAAGGATAGACTTTCAGACCCTGGTTAGATGCAACCCCAAATTAGTAATCTTTTCTCTCCACTCAAAATCAAAGTTCAGCTTCAGTAACCCAACCTCAAAATCCAACACATTGGGGCTCATTTACTAAGGGTAAGTCGGATGCATTTTCGTCGGGTTTCCCGACTATTTCCGTTTTGCAGCGAATTGCCCCGGGATTTTGGTGCACGCGATCGGATTTTGGCGCAACGGCGCCGGCTTGCACGCAACAGAAATCGGGGGCCGGCCGTCGGACAATGGATTCGGATAATGCAAGGGATTTAACAATTAGAAATGTGTCGCAAGACAGACACTTACATACACCGGGAAGAAGCAGGTGAACTCCGGCGGACCTCGGCGCAGAAGCGACGGATGCAGGAACTTGGGCGCACTAGCTACGTGAATCGAGCCGGACCCGAATCCTCGTTGGGCAACGCACTACGGGATCGCGACAGGACCGGGTAAATAAATCTGCCCCATTAAGATTAAGGGCCACCAATTAACCGAAGGCCGGAAAGACGACCAACGAACTGCAATAAGGTGAGCGTAGAGGAAACAAACAGTGAAACATCATCAGCAAACAATGCACATTTCTGTTCCCGCCCGACCACCTCATGTTCTAGGATCAGAATATTGTTGCAATATTTTTTAATTGGTGGTCCTCAAATTATCGTAACTACTTTGGTTGATAGGAAGACTCCTTAAATTAAGAGCAAAGCATCCATAACAAAATGCCATGGCTAGGGCTATGGTGCCCCCCTGGCGTTCAGCATTTCTGAGCCCCTCTTGGTTCTCCTGGCTAGAGACAATGCTAAAGACCTTGTAATCATGAAATAACTATATAAGAACCCATATCCACAACATCAGGAAAAACTGTATGGAAAGTTGTGTCTGTACAAAACATATGGAGGCAAAGACTGATGGAAAGCCACGAGAGAGAGACAGATAGTGGAGCGGAGCCAAGGCCGGAGCTATTAAAGACGGCGCTAATGCATCTGGAGGCGCTCACGTGCAATGCATCCCGGGCTATAAGGAATATGTATGTAATGAGGATCGCGGATTGATCAATTAAATGGTCTATTTCTATGGCTGCAGATGTAACGACAGCTGGCGCATGTGCCAGAGGGTCAATTGGCCCATGTAAATAATTTCTATGTTTCATGGATTATGTAAATATCGAGGGGGTAGATAACTGGTTCTCATTAACAAACCTTGGGGCAACCAAGAGAACAGACGGAGAGAATAGTCCAGGTGTGTAAATCATGTTGTTACACTTACTCCTGAATATTCACATTGGGGGAAAGGAGTTTAAATAATCTGCGGAAAAAGACTTGATATTAAAGTCATTATTAGCCAACAATATTTTGTCCATGTTCTCTTCTCATGGATGGTGGTGGGAATCAGCAAGAAGTTCCCTAATGTATAAGGATAATGTACATAGCAATGTCACAGTACAGGATAATACACACAGTGATGTCACAGTACAGGGATAATACACACAGTGATGTCACAGTACAGGGATAATACACACAGTGATGACACAGTACAGGGATAATACACACAGTGATGTCACAGTACAGGGATAATACACACAGTGATGTCACAGTACAGATATAATACACACAGCGATGTCACAGTACAGGGATAATATACACAGTGATGTCAAAGTACAGAGATAATACACACAGTGATGTCACAGTACAGGATAATACACACAGTGATGTCACAGTACAGGGAGAATACACACAGTGATGTCACAGTACAGGGAGAATACACACAGTGATGTCACAGTACAGATATAATACACACAGCGATGTCACAGTACAGGGATAATATACACAGTGATGTCAAAGTACAGAGATAATACACACAGTGATGTCACAGTACAGGATAATACACACAGTGATGTCACAGTACAGAGATAATACACACAGTGATGTCACAGTACAGGATAATACACAGAGCGATGTCACAGTACAGGGATATTACACACAGTGATGTCACAGTACAGGATAATACACACAGGGATGTCACAGTACAGGGATAATACACACAGGGATGTCACAGTACAGGAATATTACACACAGTGATGTCACAGTACAGGGATAATACACATAGTGATATCACAGTACAGGGATAATACACACAGTGATGTCACAGTACAGGGAGAATACACACAGCGATGTCAAAGTACAGGGATAATACACACAGTGATGTCACAGTACAGGGATAATGCACACAGTGATGTCACAGTACAGGGATAATATACGCAGTAATGTCACAGTACAGTGATAATACACACAGTGATGTCGCAGTACAGAGATAATATACACAGTGATGTCACAGTACAGGGATAATACACACAGTGATGTCACAGTACAGGGATAATACACAGTGATGTCACAGTACAGGGATAATACACACAGTGATGTCACAGTACAGAGATAATACACACAGTGATGTCACAGTACAGGGATAATACACACAGTGATGTCACAGTACAGGGATAAAGCAGGGGAAACGGCTGGAGTAGCTGGAGCGTAATATTAGGAAAATCAAGTTTATAAAACTTTACATATATAATAAAACAATGAATCAGTACAGAAGGAGCAACCTAATAAGACACGATGATACAGAGTACATAATCACTTCGAGGGTTACTGCCATCAGACTAGTCGCCCCCTGCAATGATCATAATTGTGCCGCTCCAACAGAAATGATTAGGAAACTGCATTTCCATGGGGCATCTGAGTCCATCACCTCCATCAAACCGCCTACTTAAATACAGGCACTTTCCCAAATCTCCTCTATAGCGAAGAGCAGCGGGAGATGCCAATGAGATGAAGCCGCATTCAGGCCGGAGAAAAATCTTGACAATTTGCTGCTAAAAACAGGGATCATGAATCATTTTTGAAGCAAATTTAAAAAAGTTAAGACTAAACTTTTTTTGGATGATGGGGATTGGTGGGCCGATCCGTATCAGTCCCTGACACTGTGATCTCATGGTGGTTACATTGTGGCTGATTTATAGCCTGACCGCTCATTGTTACACCAGGATAACCCTGATCTTCTGCAAACTGCATCCAGTGTAATGTAGTAACCAGGGCCGGTTTTAGACAAAATGGGGCCCTGGGTAAAACTAAAAGAGGGGTCCAAAATAAAACTATTGTAGGAACAGTCACAGTCAGTAAGAGGCTCCTTTATCCCTGCACAATAATAACACTTTGTACGTTACAAACAGTTGTATGTAGGACCTAATCTGTAATATGGGACCCTTAGGACAAGGGGCCCTGGGCGAATTCCCAGTTTGCCGCACCCTAAGGCCGACCCTGGTAGTAACTGTACTAATCCGAGCAACACTAGTAACATAAACTTTCCTCTCTGGTGACATGTGCTAAGGACAAACCAATCCCTCTCTTTCTCTCCAACCCCCGACCCGACCAAAATAGAAAATCTGTGCATGGAGCTGGGAAAGTAAATACAAGAAAGCAAAAAGCATTAACTATGTCAGAACCTGCTGGGCGCAGTAATAGTTTGGAATAAAATCAAGTTCTTAGTCGAAAACGTTCAATACTTTCATGCCTGTTCCCACACAGAGGGCCGATTCTACAAAAATAGGTCAATGTATGTAATCTATCAGGTTGTGGAGGTGGAATTATGGAACTTTTCACTTTCAGGCTTCATATCCCACAATTTACTGCAGCTTTGATTGTGAGGAGACCATAATTTTATAGATAATCAGCTTCACTACCTCATACAAAAATGGGACTTACAACTATTCGACATGAGCTTAGTGAATTAGCATGTGGCCGGGTGCAGGAGAGAGGAGAGGTGAGTGCTCCTCACCCCTCGCCTCTCCATAGAAAGCTGCTTGACACCATGTGCTCACTGCATCATGACCGTGTCCCATAGACCTATATGGGTGGCAGTGACCTGGCGCAAATTGTGCGGTCGTATCACCGCCCCACCACCCCATGCAGTGGTGTGAATGGGGCCTTATGCAGATTCTTTTGATGTAGACCCATGTGGTTATGAATACACCCAAGTGTTGGATTGAGTTGAGGTTTGGGTACTGTGGGGGCCAATCCAGAAACTCTATTAAAATGTCATTGAACCTTTTCTTCATCAATGTTGGGTAGTTGTCCTGCTGGAACACTATGGCGCAGATTTACTTACCCGGTCCCCTCGCGATCCCCCGGCGCGATTCACTAACATCGTGCGTCTGAGTTCCTGCATGTGTCACTGCTGCACCGAGGTCCGCCGGAGTTCACCTGCTTCTTCCTGGTGCATGTGAGTGCTTGATCTTGCGACATAAATCCTTTTTTATACTCCGTGGTTTGTCCGAATCCGTCAGGTTGTCCTACGGCCCGCCCCCCGATTTCTATAGCGTGCAAACCGGTGCTGATGTGCCAAAGTCTCGATCCATTAGCCCCCTTTTCCCTCTTTTCTTCCAGACCCATTTGCAGCTATGAGGGACAAACTTTAACCTCATCCCTTCAATCACCCGATTCCAATCTTCTACGGTCAACATTTCGTACTTTTCTGTAAACATGAGCCAACACTTCTTCTTCTTCACAAGTTTTCAACTCCACCATTCCAGACTGTGGGTAATGAACATCCCATCGTGCTTTACATTGACTTCTGTGATCTCACAATTACAAAACATGCAAGTTGCTTCAGGACTGATAGACCTTGTTGACTCTGATATTTTCCTGGACTTTCCTTCTCTTGTCCTTGGGATAGATGAGTAGCCTTCATTTTCTATTCTTCCAGCTGTCATGGCCCCCACATGATGCAGTCTGGCAATTTTCTTGGCCAAGAAACCGCTATCGGTGAGCTGGATGATGCGGCTTCATTTACTTGGAAAATCTTCTTCATGGCTGCTCCTCAATTCAGAGCGGTGACCTTTCACTTGGGAAACCACCTGATAACACAATGAACAACTAGGGAATGTGAGAAAAGGTTGATATTTGACGTATAAAAGAAGAAAAAAATCACAGTTTATGGAGAGCTGATACACGCTCATGTTCTGATGACAACGTCTCAGGGCTGCTCCCAACAGGACAACTCCTGCAGCTCCACCCTGAGAGACCTGAATACAAGGCCTTGGATTTCCTCCATTTTGTTAGGTATTTTCTGCATTTTACTTGTACATAACGCCATAAATTTCTTCCATTTTTTATTGTGTTTCCTAGAAGCATTTAGCTTGACTGCATGGAAAGAATCAGTGGAATATCTAAAGGGTCCGTCTCACAATTACATAGGTGAAAAGAAACTCACAGTTCTATCAAGTTTTACTATTCTCGATCAATTATACATTAGTCATTGCTTATTTATGATGCTCAGCGTCTTTTGCTAAATGCAGACATTTTATCCTCTATTCCCTAGTTCAACTACTCTAACTGTAAAGAATCCTTTTCTATACACCCGTATGTCTTCCGGTCCTTTGTTCGGTTCATGTCCTAGTACTTACAAACTGACTGCACACTCACTTGTATAAAGTGGTGTCCCTATCACACATATTATACTTGAGAATATACACATAAACTATATATATAGCTACACATACAAATACACTTATACACCATATATAGGCTACACACACATACACCATATATACTAAACACTATCACTAATGTATCAGAGCACATAAATATATACCCTTTATACAATACTGTTATATCTATAAAATACTGCCACTATACCAGAAACAAATAAACCACACACATAGATATATACCAGCAGGGATTAAACTGCACATTATTAGATAGCAGCAAAAAAAAATGTACTGCACAGTAGGGCTGCCATCAGGCATATATAGACATCACTTATATATAAATGTGGTGCAGCTTCTTCCTTAACGCTTTGTGTTGGTCTGTTTTGTCCTGGTCTTGATCCTGGTGGCCTCTTCACGGGTGACAATTCTATCAGTAACATAAGTTCCTGATGACTTCTCCCAGGTGTGAGTTATCACTGTCTGCACATGTCTGCAGTTTCTTGCATCATATCTCCACACTGTGTCCCTAAAATTATAACAGTCATGTAAAGTATAGTGTCATCTGGACAGGATTATGTAGGCTACCCACTAATTTTAATACACTAATTAATTTATGTACAGCACCGCCATCCCCTCATTACTTTATGTTCAGCGCCAAAACCCCTTCATTAATTTTTAGCAAAGCAGGACAACCATTAATTAATATGTAGCACAGCACTCACATACAATAAAAGTAGCCAATAAGCAAAACAATTTATATGCAGTCAGCAGTGCCACCTTTAATAAATATGTAGCATAGCAGCCCCTCATAAATTAATATAAAGTTCATCAGGCCCCCTTATTAATTAATGCAGAGTTCAGTAGCCTATTAATTAATATACTATTTAGGAGTCCCCTTATTGAATTTAATAAGGGGTCCGCTGAACTTAATATTAAATACTAAACGGAGAGCTTCTATATAAATTAATAAGAGGGACTGCTGAACTTTATATTAAAGTTCAGCAGCCCCCTTCCAAATATATAGTTCAGCCTTATCCTTATTAATGAATATTCTGTTTGTCAGCCAAATGTACTACATTGACAATATACTGTAATGCAGTTGTATTAATGTTTATTGTATGAGCAATCAGATTCCCTAGGGTTAAAACAACCTAGAGGGCAGAAAAAATAGTAAAAAATAAAGTAGAGTAAAATAAATTTAGCTAAATAACATTAAAAATCCCCAAAATTCAAATCACCCAGATTTACATGTTCTTTAATCAAATGAAAAGAGATACAAAAACCGCCCTAGGGCGGCACAAAGGAGCCCATATCCTGACAATAAGGAGTGGCGATTAAAACTTAACTTTTATTTATGAGCTAAAGTATATAATATAGGGTATGAATAGATACTTGGTGCTCAAAACAGAATTCGTGATTTAAAAGCACAAGTGTCCTAAATGAGGTGGCCTTAGGGTATAGGATCGTAGATCTGTGTATATAGTAACATCGGAGTGGGCTGGACTCGGGTAGTGATAGCTAGTATGGCAGATATACAAACCTGAACGCTATGGGTTATTATCATTTAAACCCAAGCGTTGATTCCTGTGGTATGGGATCAGTGAGATCCCAGACTTATACAGGAATCTATTGCGGTATCCACAGCCCACAAGACCCTAAGTCTATCCAGCCTACAAAACCAAGGTACCACCCCTAGATAGGACCACTGCAATTTAAAATAAGAAAAGAAATTAGCCCCCCGACATGTTTCGCCAGTGACCTGGCTTCATCAGGGGTCGGGCTAATACTAATCGGCGGCGCTGTCTCGCCGGGTATATAAAGATCTTAGCCCCTCCCCTCTGAGGGTATTTGACCTATGGGTGAGGCGGTTGCTCGCCGCCACCTACTTTTCTAAAGTGATTGAAGTGTAACAGAGGTGGGTGGAGCCGAAATCCGTGCCAATGGAGCGGGGCCAGGGGTGGTGCTACCTCAGACAGCTGGCGATGACACTCACCAATCCCTGCGAGCGAGTGTGCGCATGACAGGTTCGGCAGTGTTGATTCAGCGGTGAAGACGACTGCGCATGCCCAGGTACTTTGCCTCCGGAGTGCGGCCGGCGGAGAGATGCTGTCAGCAATAGAGCTGACTGCGCACGCTCAGGCACTCTGTCCACAAACGCCACGGTGGAGATCAGGCAAAATGCACCCATCCGCTAGGTTAGGTAGGTATACTTCTGAGCATTTCCCATATAATATCCTAGGTCAGTAAAATGGTGCATAGAGGGGGAGGGGTATATGGGTATAGAATTCTTGGTTGGCACACCAAGTAATGAATATCCATCCTTTAAGAAGTGATGAGGTATACAATACCACTTCTAATAAAGACAAAAAAAAAAAAAAAAAAAAAAAAAAAACTTTAAAAAAAAAACTTTAAAAAAAAAAAAAAAACTTTAAAAAAAAAAAAAAAAAAAATTTTTTTTTTCCTTTTTTTTTTTTTTTCTTCTTCCCTTCCCTTTTTTTGAAAAAAATGAAGAAGATAAAGATGCACGTAAGTGGCCCCTTAGAGAAATGCTGCGAAGGTAAAGCCTTCATTCAGGCCCGATGGGCTCAGGGATTTAAGTCGGTGGATCCATCTGGCTTCCAACTGTAGAAGCTTATGGTCGATGTTTCCCTGTCGGGGTCCCGATCGGACCTGATCTATGGCCCAGAAACGCAGGACATTGGCATCTCCTTCATGATGCAGTCTCACATGTCTGGAGATCGGGGTATCCTTCCCTGTCGTGATGGAGCTGATGTGACTAGATATTCTCCTGCGGAGCTGTTGGATCGTCTTGCCCACATACCATCGGGCCTGAATGAAGGCTTTACCTTCGCAGCATTTCTCTAAGGGGCCACTTACGTGCATCTTTATCTTCTTCATTTTTTTCAAAAAAAGGGAAGGGAAGAAGAAAAAAAAAAAAAAAAAAAAAAAAAAAAAGGAAAAAAAAAAATTTTTTTTTTTTTTTTTTTTTTTAAAGTTTTTTTTTTTTTAAAGTTTTTTTTTTTTTTTTTTTTTGTCTTTATTAGAAGTGGTATTGTATACCTCATCACTTCTTAAAGGATGGATATTCATTACTTGGTGTGCCAACCAAGAATTCTATACCCATATACCCCTCCCCCTCTATGCACCATTTTACTGACCTAGGATATTATATGGGAAATGCTCAGAAGTATACCTACCTAACCTAGCGGATGGGTGCATTTTGCCTGATCTCCACCGTGGCGTTTGTGGACAGAGTGCCTGAGCGTGCGCAGTCAGCTCTATTGCTGACAGCATCTCTCCGCCGGCCGTACTCCGGAGGCAAAGTACCTGGGCATGCGCAGTCGTCTTCACCGCTGAATCAACACTGCCGAACCTGTCATGCGCACACTCGCTCGCAGGGATTGGTGAGTATCATCGCCAGCTGTCTGAGGTAGCACCACCCCTGGCCCCGCTCCATTGGCACGGATTTCGGCTCCACCCACCTCTGTTACACTTCAATCACTTTAGAAAAGTAGGTGGCGGCGAGCAACCGCCTCACCCATAGGTCAAATACCCTCAGAGGGGAGGGGCTAAGATCTTTATATACCCGGCGAGACAGCGCCGCCGATTAGTATTAGCCCGACCCCTGATGAAGCCAGGTCACTGGCGAAACATGTCGGGGGGCTAATTTCTTTTCTTATTTTAAATTGCAGTGGTCCTATCTAGGGGTGGTACCTTGGTTTTGTAGGCTGGATAGACTTAGGGTCTTGTGGGCTGTGGATACCGCAATAGATTCCTGTATAAGTCTGGAATCTCACTGATCCCATACCACAGGAATCAACGCTTGGGTTTAAATGATAATAACCCATAGCGTTCAGGTTTGTATATCTGCCATACTAGCTATCACTACCCGAGTCCAGCCCACTCCGATGTTACTATATACACAGATCTACGATCCTATACCCTAAGGCCACCTCATTTAGGACACTTGTGCTTTTAAATCACGAATTCTGTTTTGAGCACCAAGTATCTATTCATACCCTATATTATATACTTTAGCTCATAAATAAAAGTTAAGTTTTAATCGCCACTCCTTATTGTCAGGATATGGGCTCCTTTGTGCCGCCCTAGGGCGGTTTTTGTATCTCTTTCCAGTAACAAACCCTGCCTGACAATTGGTCCAATTCCTTTTAGTAAAATTTAATCAAATGAAGACGCCTCCAGCTGGAAGATTATTAGAGAACATTTGTACATATGGAAACTGCATTGTACCATTTCTTTTGTCTGTCAAGACTGTCAACCTGTGTTTCTGGGTAATATGACTCCTGACCCATATATATATATATATATATATATATATATATATATATATATATATGGGCACAGCGCAGTACTACTACTCCTATCCTACATACATGGGCCTATGACGTTCATGCTCTTTCGATCCCAAAATCTTTTTCACAATCCCAGACGATGTAGTCCTGCCCTGCGTGCTAGTAACACGCATGTTCTGCGCGGTAATATGTGTGTGACTGGGGGAGTCGGGCGGATTAGTGTCAGCCCGCTGATGGTTTGCGCTGACAGTGATCCGGTGCCGATGGCTGCCTGGGGCTTTAATATCTCAGCATTGCTTTCTTTATTATTTCAGCGGTTCTCTCGCCGTAATCTCATCCCAGATCTTATTTTCGCCGTCTAATTAGTGCGGGAGTCCTATTTATAGCCACACGGACTAGTCCATGAAGATACTAGCAGTGCTGGCTACAAGAGGCGTCCCTGGGTTATAAATGGTTAATGGTAGGCACATATTGGGTGCCCCTTATATATAAGGGGTTCTGACTCATAAGGGGTGTAGCTTTGGGGATATTCAACAGGAATCGGAGGCCATAAGTTGTCTAGTTCTTATAGGAAGAGACCAGTAATATAAAGGATACATCATTATTCTTGTATACTAGTAATCTGTGCTACACCCCAGTGCTGTGGTGTCCTCCAAGTGCTACAACCCATGTACCCCCCCTCCCGACAAGGCCCATATTCACATTGGGGGTGACTTAGAGACCAGTCTGTCTGGCCCTTTGTCCTCGGAGCTGTATTTTTAGTCTCCACACGCTCCTGAGGAGGAGACCGGGTCAGAGATTCTGTATCTCCCATAATATCACAGCACAAATCCCATAGAAAACAAGGACTTGGCATTCAGTGCAGCTACAAAGCTCTGACGACTACATTATCGTAATCCAGTAATCCCGAAGATCAGGGTGTCTGCCGCAGAATACTCCGGATATCGGACAAGGATCTGGAGACGTTAGAAAGTGGCATTAATTGTCAGCAGTGGGTATTGTGTAGGGCATTACTACAAGGAAACATCCCCGACAAGGATCTGCCGTAACTCCTTCATCCAGGACCCGGTATAATACTCGTCTCTGAGCTTTGAAAAGATATATAAACAAGTCTGAATCATTTATGTCTTTCACTTCCCATAATGCATCTCATGCTAACAGATGGATATACATTTAAATGGGATGCCCATCTTTCAAGGACATATTCAATGTCAGACTGGCCCAACAGAGCATCATAAATGTAGAATTGTCATAACTGTAGGTGCCACTAGAGGGAGCCAGCGTTAGGTTGGATAGTGCCCTGTCTTAGACTATACTTACAAACAGTGTCGGACTGGCCCACCTTAGAATCAGAGGATCCTCCTGTGGGCCCAGGCTCTAACTCCATACTGGTGGGCCCAAAGAGCCTCAGTCCAACACTGGACGTATTAGTGACCCAAAGGAGAGGTATCTAATACATATTCTATAGGTTGTATAAATTGGTGCTGGTGTGAGAAGGGATGAAGGAAACATGGCTGTTGTGGGGATTTTTAAGATAGGGGTTGTTGCACTCTTTAGAGACTTGATGTAACATTGTCATAACTGTAGGTGCCACTAGAGGGAGCTAGCTTTAGGTTTAGGTTCAGGGGGTGCTCCGGTGGGATCTGGCCTCAATCTAACACCGGACCCCATATATACAGGAAAAAAATATAATTTGGAGGCCGGTAGGGTCTAATTCTTAGGAGAGAACCTCACAATAATCCACAGAACCCCAGTCTGATACTTGTTACATACACAGGTAAATCCAAGGCAAAACCTGCATTTATTACCTGCGTATTTTATTGCAAATTTTACTGCAGATTCACAGAGGATTTCTTTTTTTGCAGCGGGTACCGGATGATAAAATCCATAACCATTGTCACCTTATTAGAGTGGATATAATAGGGGCCCTTTACTGTAGTAGTTGCCAACAAATTGGGTTTCCCATTAAACTCAATTTGGGTCATTTACTAAGGGCCCGATTCGCGTTTTCCCGACGTGTTACCCAAATATTTCCGATTTGTGCCGATTTACCCTGTATTGCCCCGGGATTTTGGCGCACGCGATCGGATTGTGGCGCATCGGCGCCGGCATGCACGCGGCGGAAATCGGGGGGCGTGGCCGAGCGAAAACCTGACGGATTCGGAAAAACCGCCGCATTTAAAAAAAGAAATGTGTCGCTTGGGACGCATTTACCTTCACTCAGCCCGAGCCGGTGAACTCCAGCGCGTTCAGATGCTTTTCAGCGCAGCAGCGCCACCTGGTGGACGGCGGAGGAACTACCTTGATGAATCCCGGCCAGACCCGAATCCACCGCAGAGAATTCCCCCCACACATATAGATGAAACTGTTGGCCATTGCACTCTACTACGGAGTTTTATAATGTGTAAATGTACACTGAATCCATATAACTCCTAGTGTTCCCATCTGCCATCCCATATACGTAGATTGTGAGCCCTCAAGGGCAGGGTCCTCCTTTCACATGTTCCAGTTCCATTTAGTTTTGTGTCTTTTGTACTTCTTTGTTCTTGTTTTTTAAATGTACCTGAACCCCATGTTAGATGTACAGCACCATAGAGTTAAAGGGGTTGTCCACTTTCAGCAAATAATTGATATTGTTTGTGTAATGAAAAGTTATATAGTTTTCCGATATACTTTCTGTATCAATTCTTCACAGTTTCCTAGATCTCTGCTTGCTGTCATTCTATAGAAAGCTTCATTGTTTACTTCCTGTGGATTGAAATCTGTTCATGTGATGGACACGCATGTGCAAGAACCATTATTATCACAGAGAGTAATGACATTAAGGGCTCGTGCACCTGCGTGTCCATCACATAACCATGGACAGATTTCTAACCACTGGAAGTAAACATGTAGAATGACAGCAAGCAGAGATCTAGAAAACCGTGAGGAAGAGATACAGAAAGTACATTGGAAAACGTCATAAGTTTTCCTTACATGAGCTATATCAATTATTTGCTGAAAGTGGACAATCCCTTTAACATGTTAAGGCTACATGCACACAAACATTTAATTGATCCATGCAGAAGAATGTGTTTTTCATTAATTATAACAGAGGCTTCTCCTATTCCTGCCTGAGTTTACAGGTTTACGGCTTGGGCCTTCCCATAAAAGTCTATAGGAGCATGAAAAATACGGATGCCACACAGGCCTCATCAGCATGCTGTCCGCATTTGCGGATCAGTTGCTAGTTAACACATTCATGTGACCCTTCAAGGGGCTGGGGCAAGCTACTGGAGGATTCTGCTACCTTATGTTGTTCTTTTCCGTGTATAAATTGGTACTGGTGGGAGAAAGGATGGAAGAAACATGGCTGCTTTTGGCGGAAAGGTCCATGCACTCTTCATAGACTTGCTGTAACATTGTCATACCTGCAAGTGCCACTAGAGGGAGCTAAGTTGTATAGTTTCCTGTCAGACCAGATTTGCATGCAGTGTCGGACTGGCCCACCTTAGAATCAGAGGATTCTCCGGTGGGCCCAGGCTTCATCCTAATCATGTGATCCCTAAAAGGGGCTAAGACAAGCGGATCCACAAAAACAGATGGCACGTGGACCATTTTTGCGGTCATGTGGCTCAGCATGAACTTACATGCCACCGTAAGGTGAACGCCACTTGAGGCCATCTTCGCATTAAAGGCTCTAAAAAAAATAATAAGTTTACGCTGCGAAACTTTTTTTTTTGTAGGGCTCAGAGAGGCAGCGATCAACAAGTGTCTGACTAACACGGAGAGTGAATGATTAATTACACGCTTGTTCATATCTAGAACATTGCGTCGCCGACGCAAGACTTTAATTTACGCCGTCGAGAAAATGTCACCGTAACGTTCTACTTCAATTATCTGTATCGATGTCTTTCAAGGGGTAAAACTGCTGAATACGGAGTCCTGATTCTGAGAGCTGACATCCTACATGCTAATTACCGTGTTTTTGGTTGTTTTTTTATTTTTACTTTTCCCTAATTACAACTTGTGTCTTAAATAGGAGCCGCGCCACGGGAAGCATGAAGAGCGCCCCCCCCTCCTCCTCAGCACGGATACGCGACTGTCACTTCATCACTCACCTCATATAAACCGGCGCGGACACGGATGGGGGGTGACATTTATTACAGCTCGCTCTGTCGTCTTGCTGGGGGACTATTATTCGGGAAGGTGTCCTGCCGCACATGCAGACTGTAAGTCATTAGTGTGACAGCCACATGTTATGATGAAGGGAATGGGGACGAAGCGAAAAAAAAGATCAAATTTGGACTAGATATAGGAAATTACTGAACGCAGTGCGCAGGAACATCCCATTATGTGAAGCTTCTCTATTAGGTTACATATTGGCGAGACATTGCGCTATTTATGGTCAGGTTCAGACCAGTTAATCCCTTTGACTAGCACATGTACAGGCAGTCCCCAGGTTACATACAAGATAGGGTCTGTAGGTTTGTTCTTAAGTTGAGTTTGTATGTAAGTCGGAACTGTATATTTTATCATTGTAATCCCAGCCAGAACTTTTTTGGTCTCTGTGACAATTGGATTTTAAAAATGTTGGATTGTTATAAGAATCAGGATTAATAATAAAGCTTCATTACAGACGCCTGTGATAACTGTTACATCTGATCATTGTAGCCTAGGACTAAAGCACAATAAATTACCAATATCCAGAGGTCCGTTTGTAACTATGGGTCGTATGTAAGTCGAGTGTTCTTAAGTAGGGGACCGCCTGTACATGTATGCTCAGCCCAATCAAGGATGCATGTGGTGAGTAAGCTGTTGCCCCTAATACTTCTCTCCAAAAAGTATGGGGCATGGTTAAAGGGGAAATTCAGATATTTAACTTTATATTTACTGGACTGGACATAGAGTAACTGAACTGAACGGGCATGCTGAGTTAAAGGGGATGTCACAACATTACAAGTTGCGTAAATAGGGGATATCAAGTTGATCGGTGGCGGTCTAACGGCATGGACACCCAAGGGAATGTGTCCTGCCTCTCCATTCAATTATATGGGACTGCCTGCGCTGTGCTCAGCAATGTCCGTCACTCCTATAGAATTGAACGGATTGAATCGAATGAGATCGAGACCTCCCCCCCTTCCCCCATAATCTGGAGAGGGTCCCAGCAGTCAGATCGCACCTGTCAGCTTGGTTATTCCCTATCCTATGGATAGAGGAAAACTTGTAATGGTGGGATAATGGAATGACCCCTTTAAGTTAAGTGATTCCAGGTTCTGTTTAGTAAATCCCACAAGAACATAAAGTGAGTTTGTCGGATCAAACCAAGGGCTTCATAGACGGTTAACCCCTAACAAATTCTACAGGTGCATCCGACAGCAGTTCAACATCAGAAAGGGGTTTTTCTTCTATAGCCACTCATCAATTAATCAGATGGTGTATACATTCCTCTATATACTAGTACAATAGATTGTAAGCTCTTGTGAGCAGGATCGTCAGTCCTATTATTTCATATGACCATGTTATTGCTCTGTCTGTATATGTCTCCCATGATCCCGCACTACAGAATATGATGGTGCTATATGAAGAATTATAATAAGAATAATAATGTAGCACTCCCCTGACATCTGATGGTCAAAGGTGGTATTACATCACACTATTCTACTATTCTAACATGAACATTCAGCATCCAAATGAAAGGAGATATTGATTAAATCCAACTTCAAATAAAAACCTTGAAGAATGTACGGTAATTATTCATGTTTTGCACACCTCAACAATTCCTGCACATCTAGGTTGGACGATGTGAAAATATACCATGCCCGAGTTTATTAGGACTTAAAGGGGTATTCCCACAAAGACAGGACTATTAAATATACTTAGATAACAAAATAACACACTCTAATTCACTGTTATTACAAAAAAAAGCATTTCACAGATATAATTCCAACCTGTCTCTATCCTGATGTGTACAATTTTGGTTGTCCTTGGATACGACCATAAAATCTTCTGACTATGGTTGGACAGTTCCCTCTAGCTTATCTTGCATTGCAGGAGAAGGGTGAGGGATAGGAAGCAGACAGCACACTATAGACTGTGCTTCTAGCAGCGTGGAAAGGGCACAGTAGCACCTGCTCTACAGACAAGATAAGTGCTCGATCCCAGGGGAGGGGGTGACATAGCAGAGGTGACTGTGTTTTATTGTACCCTGATAACCTAAGCACTTTGTCAGCACACAGCATCTCACAGCACTAGAGGGATCATGAAGTCTCTGCTTAGAGAGTCCTTGTCCACAACCTTGAATCTTACACTGACCATCACTGAGTGATAGCAGCTTAAACAGCAATAAAACTGAGTAAAAAATTAAAGGGGTCAAAATGATCTTTATTGTGTAAACATGACTAGGGGATTAAAATTTGAGAACTTTCTTTCATGGGCGAACACCATTAATGCTGAGCTTAAATTAGCCTTGTGCAGTGCTGCAGTGTAAAGCATGGAGATCTAGAAGAAGCATAAACCAGTGTTGTAGCGGTTGTGCAAATATACACAGGGGACAAACAATATGATCAGTCGGGTTGTGACCCTCAATGAACAGATTGACATAACTTGCAAACTTGGTAACGCCCCTTTAAAGGGAATTTGCACGAATTGTGGACAAAACAAAAAGCTTAATACTGAAATTACCATGGTGGTCTCCTGGTCATTGGCATTTTCAGTACAAATGGCTCCTTTGGGTGCTGCTGAGGCCACAGGCCTAAAACTGGGCGCTCACATATCCTAATCAGGTATCCGACCCAGAAGACGATAAGTATCCCCCGTAGGGTGTAAACACTCATTAACCCCTTTCCTCCCCAACAGACCACAACATTTCACTCTGAATCTTTTAATAAGCAAATATTGAATTTTTACATATAAAAGGTCTGACCCCTCCCTCCCCCCTCCGAGTCCATGGTGATCTGGGGAATGGCGGCCTCACAAGCTGTGGATGATGGTGCGGTTTCGCAGCTTCTGCACGTATTCCGTTGCTTGCTGGAAGCCGGTGATGGGCTTTTCCTTCGGAGGCGGTGGTCCCTCAACCAACTTGACAAAATAATGGCAGTGCACCTTGTCCATGATGCCGAACCTGCCCCGGCCGTGGTAGCGAATCCGTTTCAGGTAGGTGCCTTTTCCGGAGAAGGAGTCGGCTGCATGTAGAACAGAGAGGCTTGTGTGAATAGCGTCAGATTTTCACTATATTTACAGCCATTCTATCTCAAATGTTACGTCAAGTCGGAAGCAGAACCATACGGGCACAGTCTCTATGTGGGTCAATTAGTGTTTCACAGCAGGGAAGGTGGAGGCGTAGGAAGACATCCACATAGACTTCATAGCATAACAGAACAAATCCACTAATGAAAGAAAACAAAGTGGCGCTCACCGATACAAGTGAACAAATATTCTTTATTCATATAAACTGGGAGGCACACAAAGCCGCGGAGCTCGGCGCTTTCTCAAGCCAGTGACTACGCATGCGCCCATCCCACCGGATATAAGGGGGAAAGCAGGCGTGCCCCATCATAGTGATAGCAAACAATGTTATAACATACTTCTATACCAAATATTCCCCACAAATCTGAACAACCTCATTCCCTCGATAGCGTTAGCATGATTAAGGTACATATATATCTTTTTGGAATGATGCAGAAGAGGGAAAGAAGGAAGGAAAGTATTGTACAAGTAACATATGGTATACGACATATCAAATAAAAGCCACACTTGGGCTACATTCACACTGCCGCATGGGGGACGTATATACGGCCGATATACGCCCCCCAAAAAACGACAATGGGCGTGGTACGGAGCAGCACACGTGCGGCTTCGTACCCCGGAAAAAGATAGGACATGTTGTATCTTTTCTCATATTACGACGCCGTGCGCCATACATCCCTATGGAGAGGGGCAGGGGTGAGCAGCACTCCTCCTCTCCCCGGGCGCTGCCGTGTGCCCGCCGTGCTACATATTTGTAATCACTAGAGGAAAACCTTCAACTCATATTTGTTCAGGCCTAATGCACCCATGGGCCCAAATTTCATAAGGCATCTACTCTACCGACGTAGAAGATTAAGGGAGCGATCCCCTCCTTCTGAACTACATCCTACTTTCTCTATGCCCACAAACTTCAGTACATTCGCTGCTCCCGTAGTAATGGACCTCCTCTGCTGCCTAAAGCGGGTGAAAAGACTCCTTATGGTCTTGCCAATGTAATACCTTTGGCAGGGGCAGAACAGCTCATAGACTCCAAAATTGGACCGGCCTGATATAAAGGTATTAACCAATTAAGTAACGCCCCCAAGGGTAACACATTTGGACAAGCTGCAATAGTGACATGACCCGCATCTATAGTTCCCCTCCTGGATCCCTCTCTGTACTGAAGTTTGTGGGCATAGAGAAAGTAGGATGTAGCTCAGAAAGAAGGGGATCGCTCCCTTAATCTTCTACGTCGGAAGAGTAGATGCATTATGAAATTTGGGCCCATGGGTGCATTAGGCCTGAACGATCGTATTGAGTTGAAGGTTTTCCTCTAGTGATTACATACGAATCTTGTGTATGAATCAGCATCTAGATATATGATGGGGTCTCTCTAAGTGTGGTTTTTATTTGATATGTGTCGTATACCATATGTTACTTGTACGATACCTTCCTTCCTTCTTTCCCCTTCTGCATTACTCCAAAAAGATATATATGTACTTTAATCGTGCTAACGCTATGGAGGGAATGAGGTTGTTCAGATTTGTGGGGAATTTTTGCGAATATTTGGTATAGAAGTATGTTTTAACATTGTTTGCTATCACTATGACGACGCACGCCTGCTTTCCCCCTTATATCCGGTGGGATGCACGCAGGCGTAGTCATTGGCTTGAGATTTGTTCACTTGGATCGGTGAGTGCCACTTCATTTTCTTTCATTCGTGGACTATCTCAATGTTACGCTAAAGATGGAGATCCAACCTGCAGAACTGCGGTGGTCCCGTCTCTAGAACTGGGATGGTCCTAGCTGGGACTGGCGCAGCATAGGGGGATAACAATCTGATTATTGGGATTCCCATTCTCAGCAATGAATGGTGCAGTAGAAGTAGCGCATATCCCGTCTCTCCACTCACCCCCGTTCTTGTAACCGGGGGGGGGGGGGGGGGGGGAAGGTCCCAGCAATCAGACCCTCAGCAATCAACTGTGAATAGGGGATAACTTGAAAACTTTGTACAACCCCCTTTAAGGATCAGGCATCCCTCCTTTGAACGAAGTCCTTACCTACGTAGAGGTTAGATTTATATTCCACATGGTGGTTCCTTACTGCCATTTCTTGGGCTTCTAACAAGACCTAAAACACAGAAGGTGAAGGAAATAAATTTCATTAAATAGATCATTATAAAATGGCAAAATTACAGGGTAACCACGACTCTCCCTGCCAATCATTGTGTGTAGATGGAGTAATCAGAACTCTCCCTGCCAATCACTGGGTGTGGGTGGAGTAATCAGAACTCTCCCTGCCAATCACTGGGTGTAGTAATCAGAACTCTCCCTGCCAATCACTGGGTGTGGGTGGAGTAATCAGAACTCTCCCTGCCAATCACTGGGTGTGGGCTGGGAAATCAGAACTCTCCCTGCCAATCATTGTGTGTAGATGGAGTAATCAGAACTCTCCCTGCCAATCACTGGGTGTGGGCTGGGAAATCAGAACTCTCCCTGCCAATCACTGGGTGTAGATGGTGTAATCAGGACTCTCCCTGCCAATCACTGGGTGTGGGTGGGGTAATCAGGACGCTCCCTGCCAATCATTGTGTGTAGATGGAGTAATCAGAACTCTCCCTGCCAATCACTGGGTGTGGGCTGGGAAATCAGAACTCTCCCTGCCAATCACTGGGTGTAGATGGTGTAATCAGGACTCTCCCTGCCAATCACTGGGTGTGGGTGGGGTAATCAGGACGCTCCCTGCCAATCACTGTGTGTGGGTGGGGTAATCAGGACTTCCTGCCAATCACTGTGCGTGGGGGGCGGGGTAACCTGGACTCTCCTGCCAATCACTATGTGTGGACGGGGTAATCAGGACTCGCCTTTGCAAGCACTGGGTGTGGGTGGAGTAATCAGGACTCGCCCTCCCAATCACTGCATGGGCGGGGTAAACAGGACTCTCCCTGCCAATCACTGTGTGTGGGTGGGGTAACCAGGACTCTCCCTGCCAATCACTGTGTGTGGGCCGGGTAATCAGGACTCTTACCTAGGAGTCCTCAAAATTTACCCATAAATCCTCCTCTAAAAATAAATAAATATATATATGCATGCATAGAAACAGTAGTTATAGAGAGACATACCAGAATGTTCTTCTTATCCTCATCTTACCTCTTTCATTATCTTCGCTCCTTTCTTGTCATTGAATTCCAGCTGTGCGATCGCCTGGTCTATAGACATTCCCTTGATCTAGAGTTACAAGCAGAGGGTTAATCTTCCACGATCATGTGACTAATAGATTACGATTCAGCTACTAAACAGGCCCCCGGGGGCCGCGACGCTTCCTGCTTGAGCCTCGTTCTATGGAAATGCGGAGTCATTTACATATCTCCATCCACCATCTAGATGAATTAATAACTCTGCTCAATTTCACTTTGATGACCAAGAAACTCAATTTTACTAAAAGTCTGTTTGTGGTTTCAGCCCCAGCTCTGGAATTTGGAAAATTAATCACAAGGAACCGGCGGGGATTTGATTCATGAAATTTTATTTCTCGAGCAAGAACGTCTTCTCCGAGTGCGGAAATCATTCATACACTTTTGCAGGTAAAGCCGGGGCCATGGTCATGACACTAACTACCTGCCAATGCCAGTAATTCAGCTTACAAACCCAAATTCTTAAAGGGATTGTCCCAAGTTCTCTCCTATCCATGAGATAGGGGATAACTATCACATTGTTGAGGGTCCAATTGCTGAGACCCACAACAGTTACAAGAAGTGGACTCCCAGCAATCCAGATAACGTAATGTTGATGTCTGGAAGCAACTTTTCTATGCAGCGCTACCGCAGGACAAATGGGGTATTACATAATGCAAATCTAAATCATTGTTCTGGTGGGCACTAAATTCTAAAGAAGGGTCCAGAATAGGAGATTTCCTCCTGAGATTTTACCCTTCAGTTTCTTTCTAGTGCTCAGAGCTATTGGCTTGTGAATGGATTTACTGCACCCATCACCAATGCTTCCTGTATTTCCAAGAATCGACGACCCCCGACGGGGGTCCTCCGCTCCATATGTGTGAATGGGGCAGTAGTGGAGGGCTTTTCCAATTACAAGGCAGTCCCCGGGTTTCATACAAGATAGGGTCTGTAGGTTTGTTCTTAAGTTGAATTTGTATGTAAGTCGGAACTGTATACTTTATCGTTTTAACCACAGAAATCCCATTTATGAAGACACTCAAATAGTAAATTATCCTGTTTAAGTCATTTCATGCTGCTGAGACTGTTTTATGTCCATTTAAAGGGGTTGTCCAGTCACAACATCCTGTGATTAGAGGATAACTTGCTGATCCAATCACAAGAAAGGGGCTCCACATGGTAGCCCCAATGAATGGAGCGCCAGGTTGGATAGAGCAATTTTCTATGCTATGGATAGGTGAAGAACTTGATTTTTCACTATAGCGGCTGGAGGAGCCACTTTAAAGGGGTTGTCCAACGCGGCTGCTTTCTTCCAAAAACTGCTCCTGTGCCGACCATGATTTGTGGCGGTATTATAACTCGTCTCCCCTCATCTCTATACAGCCGAACTGCAATACCGACACAAACCATGGTCAGGTGTGGAGCTGTACTTGGAAGAAAGCAGCCAAGAATCTTAACCTCCGGAGGACCCCTTTTTTTTAAATCAACAGGATTCGCTATTTGCTACCTGAGCCGTACAGGACACTTAATACCCTATACATGGCTGCTTACCAGTTTGGCCAAATACCACATCTTGTCCATGCTGTACTTGATCTCTCTGCGGCAATGGTGGATTTCCTATGGGAATAAATAGACAAATTATATCGATATGGTCTAAGTCAGGGTCAAAAAGATCTCATATCTGAGTCCATATACTGTGCCAAGCCAAACCTGAATAATAACATATATCATGATCGGCCACCCGCTTATGACTAGAGTCCTGCGGAATAGTAGCTGCTTGTATTTAAAGGGATTGTCAAGCCACATCAGGTTTAGATGTGTCATCTTAACTTACTGATCAATGGAGGTCCCAGTGGGGGTGATCACAAGAACAAGGGTCCAATGTAACCCTAACAAACACATTAGTCGTGCCTACTGCTCCATTCTTCTCTACGGTACAGACTGAGATGGTTATCAGCAACTTCTATAGATTCACTAAAGTGAATGGAATGGCAGTGCGCATGTCTGACCTACCGCTCCATTCACTTGAGGTACAACGGACCCCCATTCTTGTGATCCGTGGGGGTATATGACAGCCCAGAGTCTATGAGAGACACCAGGGCTTGTCATTTCCTGACATCCGCTATAGTGTGCCAGAGGCATACTGTAACAAATCTTCAAATTACAACAAATGTTGTACAATTTGAAATGAAATGTTTTTACAGGAAAAAAAAAAAAGACAAATTTTATTTAGTCCAGACACAACAGATAACAATTAAAATGTGTATTGGTACACTTCCGAAATCCCGAGGACAACAAACAAGGTCAGAGTGTCCACATATAACCTCACATGCACAAAAATATGTGGTAATCACCCCCTATATGTATAAAGGTAATCAGTGAGCACAATAAAAAAACTGTCTCTAAATGTCTAAAGACAAATCAAGGCTCAAGTGCAAACAACACTGATACATAAAAGTCAAGTGGGATAAGTCAGTCCTCCATCAAAGTTAATGTATAGATCCAAAGCAAAACCACTTGTCCCACATAATAAAACACAATACACCCCCCAAGGGGAGAGAACTTGTGCATGAGGTTAGAGGCACACCACGCTTTTTTTGTCACCTATAGTAACTTCATCAGGGGTTCGATCACTGTAACAAATCGGCAAAATAACCATATACAGCTGTATTGCAGTATATGGTAAGAACGATCAGACCCCCTAGAGCAGTGATGGCGAACCTTTTAGCGTCCGAGTGCCCAAAAAGCAACCCAAAACCCCCCTTATTTATCACGAGGTGCCAACCAAAAATGAAAGCAGTAACTTATTGCTCCACGTTCTTCAACAACTCTCAATCATATTGGCCTCCTGAGGACAGCAACACAGTAGAAAGATGAAAAATTTGCATCATTTTAGCCAGTGTCCGTCTGTACACAGAGAATCGTGGGGCCAGCAGGAGGTCCTCCAAAGATAATTCAGCCCTGTCTATTCATTCTCCCTCTTCCTACAGTCCCTAGTAACGAAGTAAGTATCAAAATTTGTCTGAAAGCTGCATCTTTTAAGTTGCTTGGAACTGCAGAAAGATTCTTTGAGTCCTGTCTGGTGTGCTGGGGCGATGGCCCGGGTGCCCACAGAAAGGGCTCTGAGTGGCACCTCTGGCACCCGTGCCATAGGTTCGCCATCACTGCCCTAGGGTTAAAGTATCCTAGAGGGTGTGTATATTACAAATTATAAACATAAGTAAAAGATCAAATCACCTCACTTTCCCTAGAACCAATATAAAATAAACAAAAAAAATCTGACAACATGTTAGGTATTGCAAAAGTCCCAATCTATCAAAATAGAAAATCAGTTATTCCCGCGGGTGAACTCTGTTACGGAAAAAAAATGTCCAAATCGCCACTTTCTCGTCATTTTGCAAAGCATAAAACATGTGATAAAAAGTGATCCCCAAAATGGTTGCAATGAAAGTGTCATCACGTCCCGCAAAAAAGAAGTGACTCCTTACACAGCTCCGCGTGCGAAGTATGAAAATGTATTGACAGAAGATGGCGAAGCGAAAATAATTTGTACAAAAGGTTTTAAAGGAAACCTCCCATTCGCTTTTATGCATTTTGAACCAAACATACCTTGAGAATGCTGTAGCTACACTGATGCAGAAACATATCTTGTTTAATCCCTGAGGTGAGTGGTTTTGCTGAAAAAAACAATTATAATTTTGGGGCTTATATACTAAGGGTCCCGCAGCCGCATTTTTGTCGGGTTTTCTGACTTTTCGGGGATCGCGACAGGGATTTTGTTGCGCATTGGCACCGGCTTCCATACGACAGAAATCAGGGGGTGGGCTGTCGGACAATCCGACGGATTCGGACTAATCGGGCGCACAACCTTCTTGAATCGCGGCAGATGTGCATTCCGGCGGACATTCCGGATCGGGGATCGCGCAGGACCGGGTTAGTAAATGTGCCCTATTATGATAACGAGGTCTCTCATGTGGCTGGCCTCTCCTCTTACCCTAATTATGCACTGCTCCAGCCTTGTCCAGCCCAGCATAAACCAAGAAAATGTCATCACTGTGTTGTCCAATCAATCGCTGCACTATTCCCCAGCTGCTGTGTATGAGTCATCCAGCTCAGGTTGATTAGTCCTGTCTGGACACTTCAGTAAGCTATAATGTGTTTATAAACAGCAACCAGCATGCAACCCAGCTTTCCCAAGCTCCTGAATTTTATAATTGTTTTTTGAGCAAAACCACTCAGCTCAGGGATCAAACGAGATACGTTTCTGCATCAGTGTAGCTACAGCACTCTCAAGGTATGTTTGGTTCATAATGCATAAAAACTGGTATCTATGTGATCGTACCGGCCCTAAAAATAAAGGGAAGGCGTCATTCTGCACGAACTGTAAAAGTTGAAAAGCAGAGCTTACAAGAAATTGACGCAAATGCATTTTGAGTTTTTTTCCAGCTTCCCAGTACCCTGTATGGAATATTAAATACCATCACTGGGAAGTACAATTGGTTACGCAGAAAACAAGCCCCCATAGAGGATAAAATGGAGCTGCATTACTGCACTTGAATGGGAGCTGACATGCAGTTCTAGGACCGGCCACTACATAGAGAAGGGAGCTGTTTATCCTCCTCCGTTCTCTCTCGCTGGGGGTCCTGAGTGTCAGACCCTCACAGTACCTGACTGATGACTTATCCTATAGACGATATAAAAATGGACTCACTGCGGGTCGTCGTGGCTCATCAGGAAGCTGAGGCGAGTAGACAACTCTGTTCTTCATCTCCCAGCCACGTTTCTCCAGGACGGCGGTGGTGTGGATGCCGCGGTGTGACAGGAGGCTGCCAGCGGCTGTCAGGCTGCAACAAGATGTACGTTCTCTATTCAGAGCTGGGAGTTTGCTACAAATGTATCCAGTCTTAGCAATTCTTAGACATTTTGTCTGCACCGACACATTGTAGCAAACCATTCAGACACGAGGAGAGATGTAAGCTGTCAGTATGGTAAGCTTGGTATGATTTTGGCAAGCTGGCTGGAGATAGTACCAAAACCTCAGCTGTGAGAAATTGTTTTGTACTCACCCCCTCTGGATCCGGAACAGTGACCCCCATACGGCTGTAAGACAAACATGAAATATTTGTCAGAAATGTAGTAAATGGTAAAACTTGCAGCAAAAGTGGTCAATTATTTCATGCGTTTCCATGAGGAATAACGGAGGGGCTCTACAGATGTATGAATTAAAAAAATAGAGAAAGATACTATAGTTTTTTCCCATCTGTCTGATAACAGAGAACCAAAGAGAGACACATAATGTACTCCAGTTACACTAGAACTACATTTCCCAGCATGCCCTAACAAGAACAGGAATCAGCAGCACAGCTACAAGTCTCCAGGGCATGCTGGGAGTTGTAGTTTCATGACTACACCAGTAATACACGGTTCGGGGTTATTACAGGACATGTTCTTATCATGTTCCCCTATAAGACATGTGATATAACCCTCCATTGCCCGGACACGGAGGGTCCACACACATCGTGGTCCCCTCTCCCAAGCAGTGACATCCTCGCCCTCCCCGTGCCTCACCCGCAGACACGGACGCCGCCATCTTGGAGAGTGTCTCGCTTTACGGCGCGGTGGCTGTCACTGATGACATGTGAGCCGGCTCTTTACGACAGCAGCACGAGCGACAGGAGCTGCAGCAGAAGCAGCGTGTGCTTGGGGGGAGGCTGCGGGAGGTGAGCGGGACCTGTATGTAATGTGTATATACCTGCACACTGTATATAATAGCTATACGCTGTATATAATACCGATGCACTGTATATTATAGCTATATACTGTATATACTACTGATGCACTGTATATAATAGCTATAAACTGTATATAATACTGATGCACTGTATATAATAGCTATGCCCTGTACATTATAGCTATAATCTGTATATTATAGCTGCACACTGTAAATAGTATCCATATACAGTATATAGTACCGTTGCAATGTATATATTAATAATCTGTATATTGTACCCTTACACTGTATACAATATCATTGTATATAATACCCATGCACTGTATATAATAACGATCTGTATATAATACCTATCCACTATATGTTATCCTGGCATGTCCCTGTATATGGTGCGCATACACTGTATATAATACCCATACACTGAATGTGTCTGTGATCATTGTGTATTATGTTCTGACAGGTGATACAAGGATGGGGGATCCGGATCGGATGCTCAGCGCATCCCCCAATTGGTACTGCAGTCGGTCCAGTGATGCCGCAGGAGGACTGTTTGGGTTTGCGGCTCGGAATTCCATCTACTTGCTACGTATCAGCCCCCAGGAGCCCGGATTCTACGGTAACTTTCTGTATAACAAATATTGAGCTAGTGTAGTGTATATCCTACCGACAAGATGGGGAATGACAAACTGACTGACTGTCCCACAGATCACAATAACTTAGGTATACTCCATATCAATGGCGTGGTGGTCGGACATACCTCTGCATTTAGTATCTATGGCACTAAAGATTTTACAGTTCTGCGCTCTATAATCTCCATCAGTCTTTTAAAAGTGTTTTCCCACCAATCAACTTAGGCCCTATCCACAGGATTGCTGATTGTGGGGGTCTCAGTGATGAGAACCCCACAGATCATGAGAATGGGAGGTCAGAGGTAACTCCGTCAGACCTCCGTCAACCCTATAGAGATGAATGAAGCAGAATGGACATGCACAGCCGTCTGCTCCATTTAGCTCTGTCTGTCAGTGTGTATACAGGATTACTACAGCATCTCCCCATCGTGTCTGTCAGTGTGTATACAGGATTACTACAGCATCTCTCCATCGTGTCTGTCAGTGTGTATACAGGATTACTACAGCATCTCTCCATCGTGTCTGTCAGTGTATATACAGGATTACTACATCACCTCCCCATCATGTCCGTCAGTGTATATACAGGATTACTACAGCATCTCCCCATCATGTCTGTCAGTGTATAAACATGATTACTACATCGCCTCCCCATCATGTCTGTCAGTGTGTATACAGGATTACTACAGCATCTCCCCATCATGTCTGTCAGTGTATATACAGGATTACTACAGCATCTCCCCATCATGTCTGTCAGTGTGTATATAGGAGTACTACAGCATCTCCTCATCATGTCTGTCAGTGTATATACAGGAGTACTACAGCATCTCCCCATCATGTCTGTCAGTGTGTATACAGGATTACTACAGCATCTCCCCATCATGTCTGTCAGTGTATATACAGGATTACTACAGCATCTCCCCATCATGTCTGTCAGTGTATATACAGGATTACTACAGCATCTCCCCATCATGTCTGTCAGTGTATATACAGGATTACTACAGCATCTCCCCATCATGTCTGTCAGTGTATATACAGGATTACTACAGCATCTCCCCATCATGTCTGTCAGTGTGTATACAGGATTACTACAGCATCTCCCCATCATGTCTGTCAGTGTATATACAGGATTACTACAGCATCTCCCCATCATGTCTGTCAGTGTGTATACAGGATTACTACAGCATCTCCCCATCATGTCTGTCAGTGTATATACAGGAGTACTACAGCATCTCCCCATCATGTCTGTCAGTGTATATACAGGATTACTACAGCATCTCCCCATCATGTCTGTCAGTGTATATACAGGATTACTACAGCATCTCCCCATCATGTCTGTCAGTGTGTATACAGGATTACTACAGCATCTCCCCATCATGTCTGTCAGTGTGTATACAGGAGTACTACAGCATCTCCCATCATGTCTGTCAGTGTATATACATGATTACTACATCGCCTCCCCATCATGTCTGTCAGTGTGTATACAGGATTACTACAGCATCTCCCCATCATGTCTGTCAGTGTGTATACAGGATTACTACAGCATCTCCCCATCATGTCTGTCAGTGTATATACAGGATTACTACATCGCCTCCCCATCATGGCTGTCAGTGTATATACAGGATTACTACAGCATCTCCCCATCGTGTCTGTCAGTGTGTATATAGGAGTACTACAGCATCTCCCCATCATGTCTGTCAGTGTGTATATAGGAGTACTACAGCATCTCCCCATCATGTCTGTCAGTGTATATATAGGAGTACTACAGCATCTCCCCATCATGTCTGTCAGTGTATATATAGGAGTACTACAGCATCTCCCCATCATGTCTGTCAGTGTGTATACAGGATTACTACAGCATCTCCCCATCGTGTCTGTCAGTGTGTATACAGGAGTACTACAGCATCTCCCCATCATGTCTGTCGTCATGCATATACTTATGATTTTCCCCTTCTTGTTCAGGGGAGCTGGTGGGACATACAGAGAGGGTTTCCGGATTCGCCTTCTCTCACTGCTCTGGTCAGTCGCACCTCTGCGCCAGCAGCTCTGATGACGGATCTGTGAAAGTATGGGACACCCAGACCAAGAGTCTAGTGACCGAACACAAGCTCCATCGGGTAAGAACCAATCTGTACAAGTATCTATGTTAGAAAATATGGCAAACATATAGGAAATCATGACTGGAATTATGTGATTCAGTAAGAGATTCACATCAGTGTCTGAATATAGGACATAAGAAGGATTCGCATATTAAAGTGCTAAGTGAATAGTTTACTTATCTGGTTTTCCCTAAATAACCATTAAACTACCAGTCCCCTCAGGTAGGGGGTGAAATGTCCTTTCGAAAAATCCCCTCTTATATGTGAAAAGAGAAGAGTCAGATTTTACCCAAGATGAGTCAAGTCTTGATGCTGCAGAGTCATCTCAGACACCCCTATCTTTGGCTCTATGGAACCAAAAAGCATACTTCTGGTTCCATATGAAAGCATCTCATGTTTCAGGTCGCATCAGGGTTCATGAGCTACAGACCTGAAGATACAGGCGAAAATTGGATTTCTGAAGATCACATTTCAGACTATTTTTTTACTTCTCTGGTTCTTTAGTCCACAGGACCACAAGCCTGAATTTATATGACAGATTTAAAAGACATCAGCAGCATATTTCTAGGTACTGAAGAAGTTTCTAGAACTGAAGATGGGAGCATTGGAGGTGACACTCCCATACAGCCTCCAAACTTGACTTGTTTCAGACTAAAAAATGACTATTCTTGTTTCAAATGATGTTTCAGCCCCCCTTCAGAGTAAAATCTGTGCCGAGTTTCAGATTGGATAATGCAGCAGTTACTCAGAGCAAAGGGTCCCGATTTATAGTAGAGCAGTCATTGTCTTACTGAATGATCAGCCTTGTGGTTCTCCTAACCTAGATGGGTCTGTTTTCTTCCAGAACACGATCTCTGCCCTACACTGGTCTCCCCTGGTGAAGGATTTGTTGGTGAGCGGAGATGAGAAGGGGATAGTGGTTTGCTTTTGGTCTAATCGAAATGAGGGGCAGCAGTTCTTCCCAGAGCCGAGGACCATCATCTGTCTGTCCTGTGCACCACATCAAGAGGATCTAGTGGCAGTAGGGTAAGTAGTGAAGAAACCACCAACTTGGTGCATATTAGGAGGGGTCTCAATAAGAAAGCCCCTTCAATATTGCCAGGAACTCATCACGTTCTTGCCCTGAGGGACTCGGCCTGACTGAGATTGCCCTAGAAGTTATGTCATCAGCTCACAGAACCATCCAAAATTGTCTGCTCTTCCCAGGTACAAGGACGGGATGATAGTCATCATAGATATGAGCCGTAGAGGAGAGGTCATCCACCGTTTGCGTGGACATGATGACGAGGTCCATAGCCTGGCTTGGTGCCCTCATCCTCGTGAGGAAGATCTGTATCCAAAGGCAGATGACACACAAGGTATGGAGTAACCTCCTGTCAGATCCTATAAGTCTTTATAGAACTAGGTCTCTTCTGTATAGAGCAGGGATGCTCAGCCTTTATAGGAGTGAGGGGCCGCATTGTCATACCGCTCAACTTCAAGGGGCTGCACTAGTAACCAGAACCCTAGATCCCCAACCCAGAACCCAACACTAAACACCAAATACTACATCCAGATGATGAATAATCCTGGATACCCCAAGTAGACCATTAAAGGAAACCTACCACCACGGATCTACCTATTAAGGTAGATCCGGTGGTTGGTGCATGTTACAAATGTAAGGATAGCCCTTTTTAGGGCTAATCCTTTAGTCCCCACAATCTTTTAGAAAGTTTCATGGCCTTGAAATGCAAATTTTCTAAAGAGGCTACTAAGGTGTGGAGTAGCCAGAGCCGAGGCTACACCGCACGGCTACACCACACCCCAGTAACCTCTTTGATCCTCCAACCAGATATATTCAGCGGGCAGCTACAAGGAGCTGCTCGTACGTCCTCGAAGACGGCGTTCTGCGCAATAGCTCCGGTTTTGGAGCCGAGATCGCACAGCCGCTGTGCAGAACTCTGGCTTCGCGGACGAGTGCACACAGCTCCTTGTAGCTGCACGCTGAAGATATCTAGTTGGAGGATCAAAGATTTGGGTGTGGAGTAGCTGTGCCGTGTAGCCTGAGCTCCGGCTACTCCACGCCCCAGTAGCCTCTTTAGAAAATTTGCATATCAAGGCCTTTAAGCTTTCTAAAAGATTGGGGACTAAAGGATTAGCCTATCTTTACATTTGTTAGATGCACCTACCACCGAATCTACCTTAATAGGTAAATCCATGGTGGTAGGTTTCCTTTAATAATAGACGCCTGATGGGTAAAATTAGGGCTATTGGTTTGACAGAAATCATTTGCAATTGGATTGAAAACTGGCTGAAGGATCGTATCCAGAGAGTTGTGGTCAATGATTCCTACTTGGAATGGTCACCAGTTATGAGTGGTGTACCTCAGGGTTCTGTGCTTGGCCTACTACTATTTAATATATTTATTAATGATATAGAGGTAGGAATTAATAGCACTGTGTCTATTTTTGCAGATGACACCAAGCTGTGTAGTGTAATACAGTCTATGGAGGATATTCATAGGCTGCAGGGTGACTTGGATAAACTGAATGTTTGGTCATCCACTTGGCAAATGAGGTTTAATGTGGATAAATGTTTAATGTGGATAAATGTAATGTTATGCACCTGGGGGCCAATAATCCAAAGGCAAAATATGTACTTGGGGGAGTAAATCTGGGAGAGTCCCTTGTTGAGAAGGACCTGGTGGTACTAGTAGATCATAAATTGAATAACAGCATGCAATGTCAATCAGCTGCCTCTAAAGCCAGCAAGATCTTGTCATGTATCAAAAGTGGTCTGGACTCTCGGGATAGGGATGTAATATTACCACTGTACAAGGCACTGGTTCGGCCTCACCTGGAATATGCTGTCCAGTTCTGGGCACCGGTCCATAAAAAGCCCTGGAGCTGGAGAGGGATCAACGTAGAGCCACAAAAATGGTAAGGGGTATGGAGGGTCTTAGTTATGAGGAAAGATTAAAACAACTAGATTTATTTAGTCTGGAAAAGAGATAAATACAAGCGGACATGATTAATTTATATAAATATATGAATGGTCCATACAAAAAATATGGTGGTAAGTTGTTCCAGATTAAATCAAATCAAAAGACGAGGGGGCACTGTCTCCGTCTGGAGAAAACAAGGTTTAATCACCGGAGGCGACAGGGCTTTTTTACTATGAGAACTGTCAGTCTGTGGAATAGTCTGCCTCAGGCGCTGGTCACAGCAGGGACAGCAGAGAGCTTTAAGAAGGGTCTAGATGCCTTTTTACACCTAAATAACATTGATGGTTATGTTATATAGAATTGTTTCCCCTAAATCCCTTCCTCATCCAATCCCTTTCCTTCTTTGGTTGAACTTGATGGACAAGTGTCTTTTTTCAACCGTATAAACTATGATACTATGAATCCTGGAGACACTTGAGTAGCCATTATACTGGAGACCCCAGAGCAGACCATTGATGATCCTGGAGACCCCAGAGCAGACCATTGATGATCCTGGAGACCCCAGAGCATACCATTGATGATCCTGGAGACCCCAGAGCAGACCATTGATGATCCTGGAGACCCCAGAGCAGACCATTGATGATCCTGGAGACCCCAGAGCAGACCATTGATGATCCTGGAGACCCCAGAGCAGACCATTGATGATCCTGGAGACCCCAGAGCAGACCATTGATGATCCTGGAGACCCCAGAGCAGACCATTGATGATCCTGGAGACCCCAGAGCAGACCATTGATGATCCTGGAGACCCCAGAGCAGACCATTGATGATCCTGGAGACCCCAGAGCAGACCATTGATGATCCTGGAGACCCCAGAGCAGACCATTGATGATCCTGGAGACCCCAGAGCAGACCATTGATGATCCTGGAGACCCCAGAGCAGACCATTGATGATCCTGGAGACCCCAGAGCAGACCATTGATGATCCAGAGCAGACCTTTGTTGATCCTGGAGACCCCAGAGCAGGCTGTTGATGATTGTGGGGACCCGGGGCAGAAATACTCATCACTCTTGTTTATGCTCCCTGCTCCACACTGGACCTTTCCTGGTACCTGATGTTGGCACTTCTACTTCAGGAGCCAGAACGTAGCAGGAGGAGTGGACCCTGGAGTGGTGACTCCAGACACTTAGGACTTGCCTTGAACTATGTAAACATGACATCTGATGTTGGTGTAAAGAAGGAAATATTGGGTATGTTGAACTTTTATTGAGTCCACTTGTCAGACACATAACCCCCCCCCCCCCCCATCTTACCTTAGACAAGCCAATCAGACGTGTGTATTATGGTGTCACATCTTCCTATGTATAGGCCTTAAAGGGGTTGTGCCTACCGATGAATGGGAGTCCCAAAACATATTACTTGGTCTATCTAAAAAGCTGCATGACCTAAAGCTCAGATTGTGCCGGGTGAATGTACCTATGAGGTGGAACTTTACTTTTGATCAGTGTATTTTGCCTCCATCGCCTCCATGTGTCTTCTATGAATATTTCAGGCTACCGGTCCAGCAATCCTTTTAAATCTGTTAGTCTCTTTGTAAGCCGGGCTAAAAAAGAATAGAAGATGGAGGATGCATTAGTAATCGAGAAAACACCCGGCTTTTCACTGGTTTTTTTGATACAGATTCTCTCTAACTTTTCATCAGGAGGAGAACTGAACGCAACCAATGGCGATCTCCTGCCGGAGTCTGAGAACAAGGGCTGCTACGTGGCCTCAGGCAGCAAAGATCAAACCATCCGGATCTGGAGTTCCTCCACAGGCAAAGGTAGGAGCCCCCCAGGTGTGTCCTGCCCATATCCTTATTATGCAGGGTGAGTGCATGCGCTGGCTCAGGGTATGAATATTAATGGGGAAACGTTCCATTCCGCGCGGGATTGACAATCTATTATATATCTGGGATAATCCGCAGAATACATGCTATTTCATTTAGCTCTTAACTGCTTCACGGCTGCCATACGGCCGTATAGGTCCTACCCACACATACCCTGTGCAGCTAGCACATTTACAGACGCTATAGCACTTTCAACAGCTATATCTGTGGCACCTGAAAGCACAGCTCTGGTGTCATTTTAAAGGGGAGAAGTCCAGTTACTTTTTGTCTCTCATGGTAATACTATAGCCGGGTCTTAAAGGACACCTGTCACCACAACCCCCATTTTTCACCATGCAGATATTCCAAAAGCCCATAACATGACAAATGCATAGTTGCTTTTGACATATTGGTAGTATAGGTGCAGCTAGCACATTTACAGACACTATAAAACTTCCAACAGCTATATCTGTGGCACCTTGAAAGCACAGCTCTCATTTTAAAGGGGAGAAGTCCAGTTACTTTTTGTCTCATTATTTAGTCCTTTCATTCATTCATTAAGAAAACTTTTCACTGCATCTCGCAACCGGAAGCAATAATTAAAGGGAACCTATCACCACAGCCCCCATTTTTAACCACGCATATGTTCCAAAAGCCCATAACATGACAATTGCATAGTTGCTTTTGTCATGTTTGTGAGTAGTATAGGTTCGCTAAAATCGTTTAGTGTAATTTACCTGGGTTCCTGCCGAGCTCCTGGAGGCAGGAAATCAAAATCCGCGTGGAAACCTGGCAGGGAGCCAAGTAAAAATACACTATATGATTATAGCGAACCTATACTACTTACCAATATGACAAAAGCTATGCATTTGTCATGTAATGGGCTTTTGGAATATCTGCATAATGAAAAATAGGGGTTATGGTGACAGGTTCCCTTTAAAACCCACCTATTGTGGTACCATACACCCTCAAAACTACATCTCATATTCCCTAAAGGGGAGAATCTTCCCTTGAGTTTGCAGGGGACTCAGAACTGGAGATGTCCACTTTTGAATTTGCAGTCAGAAATCTGTGGCACCCAGAAACACAATCTGATATTAAAAATGTGATTCTTTCCTTTAAAATGACACCAGAACTCTCTCTAGGTGCTACAAATGATATAACTGTTTGGAGTGTGCCCTCCTCCAGTCTGTCAGCTAACCAATGAATGGAGACGAAGCTGCAGGGAGACATCTGATAGTTTAGATGTACATGCACCCTCTGCACCGTTCACTATATATAATAACATATTTTGGTAAAGGTTTACTCAATTTTTACCGCCAAATGTTTTTCACAATTTTAGTTATTTATCTGCTAATTCTATAAAGAAAAAAACATGTCTTACTTGGAATGAAGAAAAAACTAAGTCAAAATTGTCCTGATGAGTAAAACAAAGGACCAAAGATGTGACCCTTTAGAGAAGAGAAGAACAGAACTGCCACAACTGACCTGAACATTCCGGGACTAATGATCCTCGGTCATGAAAGGGTTCATTTGATTTTTGTTCTTTTCTATAGGTATTATGACTCTGAAGTTGCCGTACCTGAAGAGGAGGGGAGGAGGAGGAATGGATCCGATGGTGAAGGACCGCTTGTGGCTGACTGTCCACTGGCCTCATGGGCATCCTACACAGATATTATCCAGCTGTTTTGGGTTAGTGATATTACCCCGTTCAGTCCGTGACATTATAGGGTATCACCATATCTTGATGTATTATGATGTTTTCATTGTCTCTGCAGGGGTGAGCTCCTTCTGTGGGAGTTGGGTAGGAGTGGAAAGCAAAAGTGGACCCTACTAGGCTCCTCGGAGGGACAGAACCATTCCCGGATTGTGTTTAACCTTTGTTCCCTGGTCACAGAAGAGGGGAAGGAGCTGCTTCTGTCTACATCTATGGATCGGGATGTAAGTGCTGTTTGTATGGTGATAAAGGGCTGGTATCGCATAACCTGGTGACATCTCGCTTGGTCTGGCTTATGGGAGCCATGCTGACCATCAAGGTGACACAGTCCTGTATATTGGTACTCACAGCTACATGGAAATAAGTTGGGAAGGAAATTAGAATGAATTTGACTTTTAACGGGTTGTACTAACTACATTTGGGGCAAGGGCATAACCGTCTGATCTATGAGGGTCTGACTGTAGGGACTCCCACCAATCACAAGAACAGAACCCAAGCAATCTGGATATATCCTAGAACTGAGCTCAGCAATAACTGAGACTAATTTCCAATTGAATGAAGCTGCAGGACACATGTTCACACTACCGCTCAATCAATGGGGGTTGTTATCTTCGACCACAACTGTAGGACTCCTACAAAATTGGATTTAGGCAGTAGTATGTATATGTGTGTATATATATACACTCACCGGCCACTTTATTAGGTACACCCGTCCAACTGCTCGTTAACACTTAATTTCTAATCAGCCAATCACATGGCGGCAACTCAGTGCGTTTAGGCATGTAGACATGGTCAAGACAATCTCCTGCAGTTCAAACCGAGCATCAGTATGGGGAAGAAAGGTGATTTGTGGCCTTTGAACGTGGCATGGTTGTTGGTGCCAGAAGGGCTGGTCTGAGTATTTCAGAAACTGCTGATCTACTGGGATTTTCACGCACAACCATCTCTAGGGTTTACAGAGAATGGTCCGAAAAAGAAAAAACATCCAGTGAGCGGAAAATGCCTTGTTGATGCCAGAGGTCAGAGGAGAATGGGCAGACTGGTTCGAGCTGATAGAAAGGCAACAGTGACTCAAATCGCCACCCGTTACAACCAAGGTAGGCAGAAGAGCATCTCTGAACGCACAGTACGTCGAACTTTGAGGCAGATGGGCTACAGCAGCAGAAGACCACACCGGGTGCCACTCATTTCAGCTAAGAACAGGAAACTGAGGCTACAATTTGCACAAGCTCATTGGACAGTAGAAGATTGGATGAGTCTCGATTTCTGCTGCGACATTCGGATGGTAGGGTCAGAATTTGGCGTCAACAACATGAAAGCATGGATCCATCCTGCCTTGTATCAACGGTTCAGGCTGGTGGTGGTGTCATGGTGTGGGGAATATTTTCTTGGCACTCTTTGGGCCCCTTGGTACCAATTGAGCATCGTTGCAACGCCACAGCCTACCTGAGTATTGTTGCTGACCATGTCCATCCCTTTATGACCACAATGTACCCTGTAACATCTGATGGCTACTTTCAGCAGGATAATGCGCCATGTCATAAAGCTGGAATCATCTCAGACTGGTTTCTTGAACATGACAATGAGGTCACTGGACTCAAATGGCCTCCACAGTCACCAGATCTCAATCCAATAGAACATCTTTGGGATGTGGTGGAACGGGAGATTCGCATCATGGATGTGCAGCCGACAAATCTGCGGCAACTGTGTGATGCCATCATGTCAATATGGACCAAAATCTCTGAGGAGCTTCCAGCACCTTGTTGAATCTATGCCATGAAGAATTGAGGCAGTTCTGAAGGCAAAAGGGGGTCCAACCCGTTACTAGCATGGTGTACCTAATAAAGTGGCCGGTGAGTGTATATATATATATATCTGGAATCCTTTTAAAAAGCTTTTTTTTTTTTTTTTTTTTCCATCTTTACCCATCAGACCTATTATTATGAGGGCTTGTTTTATGCAGTCATAGTTTCATTTTCCAGTGGCTTGGTTTTTTTTTTGTGTGTGGGGGGAAGTGGGGTAATATGGGTGGAATATTCCTTAATATGTCACACTGTTAGCTGGTCTAAACTATGCAAGCCCTCCTAAATTTTTGTCAAATAGACTTATTTAGTTATGCGCCTTTTTCCTAAAGCCACACTCCTTTTCACAAGAGCACGCCCCCCTTTGTTGGACTAGTCGGATAATGGTCAAAAAGCCAAAAGCCTTCATAAATGTGTCAAAGGGCCTTTTTAGACAGTTTTAGTTTTGGTGCTAATAATGAATGACCCCTCCCCATCGATTAAATTTTAAAGTTTAGTGCAGTTCAGCCTGCAGTCATTGTTGCTGTTGTCTCCTTGTAGGTGAAGTGTTGGGATCTGGGCTCCCTCTCCTGCTGCTGGTCATTGAGCTCACTAGGAGGTTTTGTGTACAGCCTGGCGTTTTCTCCAGTGGCATCCGGATGCCTGGCAGTCGGCGTGGGCGATGGCATGATCCGTGTCTGGAACTCCCTCTCTGTGGTAAATTCCTACGATGTGAAGACACTGTGGCAAGGGATCCGATCTAAAGTGACCGCAGTAAGTATACTATAATCCGGATCTCCTACATGGGAAGGGAGGGCACACGCTGGGTATTAGGACTGACATCCCCACATCTGCCAAGCAATGGAGATATCAGATCTTATCCTGTAACAAAACCTGGGGGCAACTGGGTAATTGCATTGTTGATGCTCTGAAATTTTACTTATTTTGCCTCTTCTTATCCTCTACTCTCCACAGCTCTCGTGGCATCCAACTAAAGAGGGCAGTTTGGCCTTTGGGACGGATGATGGAAAAGTTGGGATTTATGATGTCTTTTCCACCAAGTAAGACGCAGGACAAATGTCGTATGCTGATCCATACGTGGCAAATAGTGTATACTAGCCCATACATGATAAATGCTGTATACTGGTCCATATGTAACAAATACCGTATACTGGTTTAAACGTGACAAATACTTTGTACTAGCCTTTACATGACAAATAATGTATAGTGGTCCATACATGACAAATACTGTATATTAGCCCATACATGGAGTGTATTTATACTGCTCCATACATGACTAATACCATATACTGCTCCATACATGACAAATGCTGTATACTGCTCCATACATGGAGTGTATTTATTCTGGCACTTGTATCCTATAGACAAATAAGATGTTAAATGGTAAATTCAGCTTTTAATATTTTATTTTTAATTGTTTATTCACAGACCTCCTCAGATCTCCAGTACTTACCACAAAAAGACTGTATACTCCATGTCCTGGGGTCCACCGTTACCCCCATTCTCTTTTGGTGAGATACTTTTCAACCTTTTATAGACATCAAAGAAATCACTACAAAGCGATGTAATGACTATATTCTGTCTTCGTCAGGGGCTGAAGGGGACCGGCCGCCGTTCACCCTCTATAGTTGTGGTGGAGAGGGGATCATTTTCCAGCACAATCCCTGGAAGTTGACTATGGAGGCCCAAGATATCAACAAGCTTATCCGGGAGACAAATGACATTAAAGTAAGGATATATCTGTGCCTCCGGGACACTTCACAAAGACTTTTGTTTTATGAAAGGGGGAGTCCAAGCAGTGGGACCCCCAGCTGAGTACTGATGTGCACCCATGGCTGTTGCTCCATTGCCTTCTATGGGGGTCGCTGGACACTCCTCTTGATCCACCCCATAGCATAGTATAGATTGCCCTATATATAGCTCTCCTATAGGCTACATAGGGACATTGTGGTGGTAGAATTTCCAGGAAAATTAACACATTCTTACCCCATTACAGTTTCCGCATGGTTCTGGTACTTCCAATTTTTTGGGGCCTGGACCTGGCCCGGAAGTTCTTGGGTCACGGGACCTGCTTCATCCAATGAGTGGACTTCTAGGACCTGGGATGTCACTTCCTTTATCTAATGGACTTAACCTCCACTGGTCCAAGAAGCCCACTCAGTGCACAAAGCGATCTAATACCCCCACAGCGTGCAGTAGCCAGAGAGAGGTAAGTATTTGTTCTTTTTGTGTTCCTATCCCGACCCCCTGAGGTTTTCTATACTCCTGAAAAAATAGGAAGATTACGGTCTATTTTTCACTGAAATGAAAGGTCAGACAGGGTTATGTATATTGTGAGTATATAAGGGTTATGTATATTTCTCATGTGGATGATATGTGACGTGCCTATATATAAAATATTCTGGGATTTCGTGGATTAATATTAATTTTTAATTTTATTTTTTTTTGTTTAATCAGCACAAATTGCCTTCACATACAGAGCTCAACTGGAAACCGGACTGTCGTCATTTAGCCATTGGTAATGAAGATGGGTAGGTCATCCCTTCTGTAATAGGGTCGTATACATGTAGAGGGCTGTTCCCGTCCCTAGGATCTGCCATCACCTTACGCTGACCTCTGGGATCCTCTTTGAGATGGGAATGCCCCTTCCATAACCAAGGAATCGCATGATTGAAGAGTTGTTATAACTTCTGTATAAACTTGTTCCTTTTGTGTTATTACAGGAGTATCGAAATCTTCCTGGCTCCACATCTTCAGCTTCTCTGCACTATACAGCAGCATCATAAGATCATCAATTGTCTCCGCTGGCACCACGATCACTGTGAGGATCCTGCCCTGAGCTTCCTTCTAGCATCCGGATCCAATAATGCTGTGGTTTATGTCCATAACCTGAAGGGGGCGCTAGGTAAAGATTCCACTTTCTTACGTTGTGATGTTGTCTTCTATTAATTTACCTCGATACTGGTGACTTGTCTTTTTAGGATATGTCATCAGTGTCAGATACTTCTTGGTGTTATCATCTTGTGTTGTTACAGAGAACTCTGCTGAAGTCCCGCTCACCATCACAGAGCCTTTCCGCACCTTGTCAGGGCACACTGCTAAGATCACAAGCCTGTCGTGGAGCCCTCATCACGACGCTAGGCTGGTATCTGCCGGCTATGATGGCACCGCTCAAGTAAGATCAATATAATGGAGGGTTAACTGGTGGTCTGGATACAGGGAGGTAGTTGAGCGTCATACACACGACTTACACACTGCCTTGACTTTGCAATTTGCAAATTTCCTTACTACTGTAAGTGTCATGGAAAGTATAGTAAGGTAGAAAGATACTGGTGCACCCTATCAGTCCCTGAAACCTAGTCTGTGATTCTGCATTAGTTTCTGGAGAAAATGTATTGACGTTCTTGCACCACAATGCTGGTGGTTTCGTGCCAAAAACTGTCTAAATGCCTTGCACCACATTTGTCAAGGCTTTTAGACCTTTTTTTGGCACTTGTCCAACTAAAAGGCGTGGCCTCGCGAAAAGGGGCTTGGCTTATGGGAAATCGTCCGTGCACCCAAAATTTTGACCAACTAAAACCAGGTCTAAAGTAGGAACCGACAGTCTTATGCTGAACCAGAATCATCACAGTGATAAATCTGGCGCAGTAAAAGACTAGTGTTCTTCAGCTAGAGACTGGCAGAACCTGATATTTCCCTCTGCACCTCAAGCTATATCAAGGACTCTTCCCTTCTACTTCTCGAACACTTCTCTGCAAAGCAGGAAAACTGTTATCCCTCAAATATAACTATACACTGCATGTAATTATTTCACTGCTGGTTTCTACTAATTATTATGTGCTTCTCCATGTGATGATAGCAGGGTACACCCTGCATAGATCCTTTACGTACAGACTATTCTGAGCTCAGTGGATTCACTTCTTATACTCTCATTGGATTTGCTACTAAGTTGAGAGAACACAAGGCATCATGGGAAGTGTGGGCAGGAGGTAATACACTCGGCTTTAGGGCAAAGACAGGAAGTGTTTAGTCTCCATCCACTTCTCTGCTGCGGAAGAAGATTTCTGACAAGTAGCTTCAGAACAGAAAAACTCAGGAAAGAAAGGGGCGTACAGCACAATATGGGCATCGTTCTGTTAGTTTTGAAAGGGGGAATAACATGATAATTTGCTAAAAATCGTTATGAACCTGGAGTCTCACATATTTGACTATTTTACCATTGACTCTTTGAGGTTCCCTCTGATCTCTGATTCGTTACCATTGATGTTTTCTTTCCATTGAATTGGTCTAAATTTCCTTCTTCCCAGGTTTGGGACGTACTACAAGAAGAGCCCCTTAGTAACTATCGGGGGCACAAGGGACGTTTGCTGTGTGTCCAGTGGTCTCCAGTGGAGGCTGACAAAGTATGGACGGGAGCGGATGACTTCTGCTTGCACAACTGGTCCGTATCAAAGCAGGAACATAGTCGCCCCCCAAAAGGTCCGTTCCCATACCCAAAGTTATTTAAGTCGTCAACCAAAATTGCTTAATTTTGGAACCCTTCCTATACGTCTTTCTCTTTTTAGGAAAGAAATCCATTGACATGGAAAAGAAACGGTCACTCCAAGTAAAAAACAAGGCAAAGAAGAAGAAGAAAACGGATAACGTTACTCAGGAGGTCGGGGGTGAAGTGGTGAGCAGGGATCAGGAGAGCCCTGTTACCCCGGCACTGAATGGGACGTCGGATCAAGAAGAGGATCAAACTTCTTCTGATGTAATTCCTGAGAAAACATCACTGCAGGAAGGTATGGATCATGTCCCATATAGCTCCCATAGTGGTGTCAGGACTGATTGACCCATTAGTTCCCAGTGTCCTATAAAAAAATCTCTGCCAAAGTCATATGCAGATGAGCAGAGAAGAGTCACATTTTGCATGAGATGAGTCAAGTTTAGAGGCTGCAGGTTTCTTCAGTTGCTACTATCTTTGTTCTGTAGCACCTAGAACCATGCTTTTGGTGTCTTTTAAATTTAAGAATTTCATCTTACAGAGGCATGTAGTTCTGTGATCTACAGAACTGGAAATATAGGCAGGTAAAGAAATAGTAGGGAACTGGATCTTTATATACATGTGATTTTTTTTTATTTTTTTTTCTTCAACTATTCTTTTTACTGCCAGTATTTCCACACCGGGAGATGATATTCTTATCTGTAATATGACACCAGCTGCATGTTTCTAGGTGCTGTAGAAAAGAAGATGGAGGCATCTGAAGTGACACTCCCTTGCAGCCTCTAAACTTGACTCATCTCAAGCAAAAAAAAATGCTCTTCTCTGCTAATTTTCACATGATTTTGTCATTTTGATGATTTTTGATTCTTTTATACATTTCATACCCTACCTGATGGGACAAGTAATTTAAAGGGAACCTTTCATCAGGAGCCCTTTTTCTGGCTTCCCCATGTTCCAATAGAGAATAATGTGCACATTGCCAAAGAGTTTTTATAGTAAAACTAGATTTTTACAAAAAAAAAAAAGATAAGTTAGATGGAACTTTACCTTTCTGTATGCAGAACTGTGTCCCTAGTCCCATGGGAGTGGCCAGCGAGGAGCGGGGCAGACATGTATGATGTCCTGAGGGGGGAAGCGATGGGGTGGGGGATGTGGAGGACATAAAATGTTTGTTTTTTTTTAATTTGAAATCCATACATGACAGAGCGGTTTCCCAAGGGTGGGAGGGAAACCGCTCCTCACTGGACACTCCCATAGGACACTGCTCATCATACAGAAAGGTAAACTTTCATCTAACTTATCTTCTTTTTTTTTTTTTTTTCAGAAAAACCTAGTTTTACTATAAAAACTTTTTGGCTATTTGCACACTATTCTCTATGTGGACGGGGAGACAAAAAAGGGCTCCTGATGACAGGTTTCCTTTAATGTATGTCTGGTTCTAGCGTCCCTTTAATGAAAAACCTGGAAACTTTGTGATCTAGATGTCTCGTTTTTCATGGAATGGAATGGAACTAATTATTCCATCCTTAGACTGAAACCCCATAGACCTGATATTTCTCTTAGGCTACATTCACACTGCCGCATGGGGGACGTATATACGGCTGCCGTATATACGGCCGATATACGTCCCCCACAGACGGCAATGGGCGCACGGCGCCCTACGGGAGCGGCACGGTGCGGCACCGTCCTGCTCCGTACCCCGGAAAAAGATAGTACATGTCCCATCTTTTCCCGGAATATGGTGCGGTGCGCCACACATCCCTATGGAGAGGGGCGGGGGTGAGCAGCGCTCACCACCTCCTCTCCCTGCGCGCTGCCGTGTGCCCACCGCGCTACGGTACGGCGGGCAACGGCAGTGTGAATGTAGCCTAAGTCTCACTACATCCATACACAGTCTGGTCATTAGACTATTGGCATGTTCTTACATTGTAACAAACCCTCAGCACAGGAGAGATTTGGGCTACTGATGGCTATCACAGAGGATCGCTAGAGACTGTAAGTAGCAAACTCCGAATAATCTAGTTTTGCTTTTGGCCTCTGTGTGCGGACATGATTATTTCTTTTCACTGAAACAGAAATCTTCCAAGAACCAATCAGAGCTCAGCTTCTATTTATTATACTGCTGTGGAAATATAAAAGCTTCTCCATGATTGGCTGCTATGGGAGGCCTACACTTCCCACGATTTGTAATCACTCTGAGCCACTAAGGACAAGTCTACAGAATCTGATTTTATCTCTTTTTAACTTTTCTTACTCCTCTTACGACTTGTGCCAGATAAATAATTTAGCGATTACCAAAATAAAGTTTGTGTAGTCTGTACAATATCAAATTGTAGCCAAGACCCTCGCGACTCATAAATGATGCAAATCTATGAATAATGTAGCGGCGCAGCAGAGGTTCTCCTCACCCCCCTGACCCGCAATTGTTACTCCAGGCACATCACCAGCGCGTGTGTGTGTGTGGGGGTTATATAAGGATCTCACTATAAGGAGACCTAAGTTATTATGTTGTAAGAAACTTTATTAAATCTCTATTTTTTTTTTTAATACTTTTATTTGCTTTGGGCCTGAAGATTGAAAGAAGCTCATTGTTATATGGCAGCGTTGCATCTCCAGCTATAAGACTACAACGCCTAACATGTCCTAATGGTGGTGGGGGGACAATAAGTGGAGCTTATTGCATCGATAATTAAATTAATATTTACCACCAGGATGAAGGACTGTATGCAAATAAGCCTTGAGGGGCTCCAGGCTCCATTAATGCCTATTAAACCTGGAGCCCCTCAGGCTCATTTGCATACAGTCCTTAATCCTGGTGGCAGATGCCCTTTTAAAGGGGTTTTCCATTTTTAATGACCTATGCATATGATAGGCCATTAAAGGGACTCTGTCACCATATTTTAACCCATTAAACTAGCAGCCCCCTCAGATATGAAATGCCCTTTCTAGAATTCCCTCTTTTGTGTGCAATCTCACCCATTTACATATGAAAAATCTTCTCCAATGTAATGGGAAAATGAAGTGAGAAGCGTCATATTTTACCTGAGATGAGTCAAGTTTAGAGGAAGCAGGGGTAGAGTCACTCCAGGCATCTCTATCTTCAGATCTATGGTACCTAGAAACGTGTTTGTTCCAGATTAAAGGTAAGAATCTCATCTTTTAGATCATATAAGGTTTGTGGTTCTGTGACCTGTAGATACAGAGAGTTTAAAGAGAAGAATCTCTTTTTTTTTTTTTTTTTTTAATCTGACACAAATATTTCTAGGTCCTATAGAACTGAAAATAGAGGCATTGTAAGTGACCCTTCCAATGCAGCCTCTAAACTGGACTCGTTTCAGGCAAAATATGACTCTTCTCTGTTCGTTTTCACATGACTTTAGAGGAGAGGTAAACACCGGGTGAGATCTCTCAAAAAAAAAAAAAATCTAGTAGTTTAATGGGGTAAAATCTGGTGACAAAGTCCCTTCAGTAGGTGAGCAATGTGGGCGCATAGTGTAACAGACATTCCTGCCCCAATGCACCAAATTTTGAATTGATTTTTAGATATTTATCACATTATGTGGGTTTTATTTTAAATAATATAAGACATATGGCTCCAGACATAAGGAATCATATACAGGTGGCCCCCTACTTAAGAACACCCGACTTACAGACGACCCCTAGTTACAAACGGACCTCTGGATGTTAGTAATTTACTGTACTTTAGCCTTAGGCTACAATAAACAGCTATAACAGTTATCACAGGTGTCTGTAATGAAGCTTTATTGGTAATCCTGGTTCTTATGACAACCGAACATTTTTAAAATCCAATTGTCACAGAGACCAAAAAATTTTTGTCTGGGGTTACAATTTTAAAATATACAGTTCCGACTTACATACAAATTCAACTTAAGAACAAACCTCCAGAACCTATCCTGTATATAACCCGGGGACTGCCTGGAATGAAATATTTCCATCCCCATGAGAGAAGTGGCAGATCTGGCACTAAAGGTTTGTTCAGACTGTGCAGTTAGGTTGTGATATATATTGCCATTTTCACTGCAATTGTTTTGTTTTCATAAAAAAAAAAAAAAGCTACAACCTAAACCATGATAGATTATTTTTTGATCCGGGAAGTGGTTTTAATTAAACTTGCTTGAATACATTATTAAATAGAATCTCCCAAGTTTTCTTTTCACTCTTTATATACCGAACAGGGCATACTAATCTAAGTGTTGGAGTTCATCCCCTGGTATCCACAGGAACCACAAGATAGAGGGTCCTGTTATCATGAATTAATGGTTTCCTTTCAGTATCTGTGGAATTGCAGAAAATTGCTGAGCACAGTGCTCAGATAGCTCCATGTGCCTGCCAGTTTGTTCCTTAGACATCGGATGGAGCAGCAGGATGTGACTTTGATTTTCTGCTCCCTTTTAATTAGTGAGAACATACCCTTGATTTTTTTAGGCAGCGGATATACCACCATTGATCAGATTGATATACCTAATCTCATGAATAAGAGATAACAGTAAAATAGTAATATCCCTTCAAATGTTCTGTGGGAAAGGGTCATTTTCAATTTTGCTTTGGCGCTCTGTGTGGTTTTACATAGTCCGGAGGCCACACGTTTTACTTGGTAGGCCTCATTTTTCCACAGGTAAACATTGTCCATAGCTGCCCCCTTAGCAACCAATCACAGGACAGCTTTTATTTCTTCAACTGCATCTGTAAAATGGAAGATGTGCTGTGATTGGCTGCTATGGGCAACTTGGAGAATTTGTTGAATAAGTCTTCCAAAGTCTCTTTCACCCAAAACAAACCCCCTTTAACGTTGAAAGTGAATGTCCAATTTTATGAAGGGAGCACCACACAAAATATAACAATCGGTGTTGTGATGTTAGTTCTTCTTCTGGGTGGGGGTAGAAATGATTATAGTGGGGGGTGTATTATTTCTGTAACCTGGTAATATGTATTAAAGTGCACACATTATCTGCTTGTATGACCGCAGCTGCTGCAGAACATCCGCCTGAGCCCAATGCTTCACCCCTCTCAACTACAGAGAAGCGCAGTCCAAGCCCAATATTTTGGAGACCTGCCCCGAGGAAAGAGCCACCTAAGGAGAGGGGAGGTTTGTGTTGATTTGGGAATAATCTACTTTGGCTGCCTGTAGTATTGATTTGTTACTTTAACTGCTGATATTTTCTAATAAAACTTTATTTTTGGGATTGTGTCCTGTGACTAATCCCTCATCATATATCCGGAGAAACAGAGCGATCCTGATCCATCGCAGTTTCACCACCTCCATTAGTAGGAGGTGATTATTGCATTCTCTAATGGCATGGGTGCCATTTTGCTACAGCCTATATCCTATTTTGTCAGTATATTGTCAAGTGGGTGGTCCTGGACAGGAGCCGAGAGTCTGGTTCCACCCTTCTGACAGCATATTACTTGGGAACAATGGTGGATAGAGAAAAAAAAACCTTAATTGGATCCAGTTCTATGGAGGCGCACCTATTAGAGAATGCAATAGTGTTAGCGGAGGTGATGAATGCCCCTTTTTGGGATTGTACCAACTTAGGAAACTTTCCCCTGTAACACAGAGATTGTGTGAGACCCCCACGATCATAAGAATGGGGGTCCAGTTCTTATAAACGGGTGGAGCAGCAAGTTGGGCATGGGTCCTACCGCCCCATTCAATAGTGTGAGGGTGTTGGGAATTGCTGTGTTTAGGAATCTCCGACTGCTCCGTAGAATTGGATGGCGCAGCAGGACAAGCATGCGCCCATGAGTAAGAATGAGACCCCCTTTCTGCAGATTGCTACAGGTTGCACTTTATAAGATGGTACAACCCCTTTAAAACCGACCATGATTGGTTGGGTAGAATTCCTTTGAGAAGGTCACGCAGCAGTCTTACTGTGTCCATTTTTTGTTTTCCCTCTAGACCCCCACAGCCGAAAAAAGAAGTCACGTTCTCTACTTCCACTTAGTACCAACAAAGATCATCGCTCCAAAGAGGAGCAACATCGAGACTGTGTGAACCTGGCAGCTGCCCTGTGCCCCGGTGGAGGTAAGCGGATACCACCCTATTGGATTGCTTTTGGCGCTTAACTGAACTCTTATTTTCCATTTTTAAGAGATCTTTTGGCTAGATCTGATAAATCACGATGGTGGTTAATTATAAGTAGAGATGAACGGACCTGATGTTCGGCCGCGCAACCCAGACGTATTGGCGGCTGAACATCTAGTCTTTCCAAGCCCAATAGTGAACCACGCCCCATTATTTTGACTGTTTCTTTGCAAATCACAGCATTGCCTTCTTGTACTTGGGGACCGTCTGCTAATATTCAACTACAGACTTATAAAGCTCTGTTTATCTTGTAGGAAATATTGTGTAAATTTTTTTTACACAGTGCCTTGTGTTACATTTATATCATGTGACCAGAGTGACATCATTAACCTCCTAACATTTAGTAAACTGTTTCACTTGTATGTATCTGATCACATGAAATCACAGCAGCCTCCATGGAGGATTGAGAGGAGATGCAAGGTCAGATAAAGTTGATTTATGGGGATGTGAGGTAAACAATTTATAGCTAAAGAAGGGTGTCAGTTAATCACTAGATTGCTATGCGAACCTGCCACTAGCTGTATTTGTGAAAATGTGGTGACCGGTTCCCTTTAAAGATTAACACTACATTTATAAGTTAATTTCCTAAATGCTTCCTAAAATGATTCTGAGTTCCAGTCTGCAGTGTTATTATCTCCCAACATCACCTTCTGGTTCTGTATCATCAGAGAGATTGATTGGGTGACCCACAACTATACTAGACGAAAAAACCGAATTTATCCTCATTGTTTTCTATTCACAGAACCAGCAGAGGGGAAAAGTTCTTCTAATGAACTATCATCCCATCTCGGCCTCTACGGTGACCGAGCAACTCTACACCGGCTCATGGAGGAAGAGGGTTGGTCATAAATTGTATTCTTTAACTATTTATTCACTCACATAGTTTGGTGCCACCTTCTGTTCACAGTGTATAGTGATATGCACGTCCACTTACTGAGATGATTACTGTGGACACACATGCTCAGTTGCTCTCCTCATATGAAGGTCTCTGCCCTGTTTGTCAGGAAAAGAGCAGAGCTTCAAAATGAGACTCCACCTACAAGGGGAACAAGAAAATATTATATTCTCAGCAAATCGCTGCCCATCCCACCAGAGAGATCCTGGCGCTCTGAAATGTACCTTCTGTAATTTGAGATCATGACATGGTTCTTTTAATTACATTGTATATAAATTATCATTGTATTATATTACATCTTAAGTGGGTTTATGTCTTGCACATTCCGCCCTTTCAGGAAAAGCTCACCTGGAGAGTGGACACCAAGAGCTCCAGCACCAGATCATGCTATGGAAGGGTGACCTGCAGGGGGCGATACAGCTGGCTGCAGAGAGGGGAGAACTCACAGACCAGCTACTTGCTATGGCACCAGTGGGTAGGTGTGGGGAGTATACATTTCCACTTATATTAGGCATATGACTCTTTATTTAATGAGCAGGCTCTCTACGGATCGCTTTCCACATTAAACCGGTAATTTCGAGCAATATGAACGAGGCATGGAGCTCTGAGATGGATGAGTGGGGTCGTTATGCAAAAGTGGCATGAAACTGAGCATTTATGTGAAGAATTATGACATTCAAGAACATAGTATGGCGCCACCTTGTGTTCTTATTGTATAGTAATGTACGCGTCCACCTACTGAGCTGACAGCTTTGGACACGCATGCTCAGCTACCTTTCCCATAGCTTAGTGATGCTGTGCTCACTCCAGATTAGCCAATAGAAAACACTCCCTGCCCTAATTGTCAGGAAAGGATCAGAGCTTCTGAAGTACAGCTAAGGATACTATAAGTCTTCATTTTAGGGCATCCCTGAGCTGTACGTATCACATAACTTCATCAATTTCTGATGGAAATCCAAGTAGATGGGTGTCTGTAACAAAGTGCCCATTGTGTGTATATATGGTCAGCACTATAACGTGGATGCATAGAGGTAGACAAGCTGTTGGGCCGTGTTCACACGCCGCCTCCACTTCATCACTATTGTCCTGATTTTTGTAGCTGGATACAAGGTCTGGGTGTGGGCAGTGGAAGCCTACGTGAAGCAGCTGTGCTTCCAGGAGCAGTATGTGAAGGCCGCCACTCATCTCCTCTCCATTCATAAAGTCTACGAGGCTGTGCAGCTCCTGAAAGGAAATCACTTATACAGGTAGGTGGGTCTGTGGAGTATTAAAGGGGATGGTTTAGGGTTAGAAAAAACATGGTCGCATCTTCTATCTAATGTCTATGGTTCGGGTCTGGTATTGCTCCGCTTTATTGATGTGAATGGAGATGGGCTGCAGTACCAGACAGAACCATAAGTAGGTGTGGCGCTGTTTCTGGAAGAAAGACTCCATGTTTTTCAAATCCTTTCTCCCATTTAAACTCTTGATGTTTGTTGTGCCAAGATGTAGAGTGTGAATTTGTCTTGTAGAGAAGCCATTACTGTGGCCAAATCTCGTCTGCAGCCGGATGACCCCGTAGTCAAAGATCTGTACACCAGCTGGGCCGCTGTACTGGAGCACGATGGTCACTATGCCCTGGCTGCTAAGTGGTAAGTAGGGAAAGGGCTCGGTGGATCCTGGGTAATGTTGTGCCATAGTGAGACAGTGAATTTAGCGCACACCCCTTTAAGCCACGACATCACAGACAGTAATTCTGATGCCCTCTTAGTTACTTAGGGGCTTCATCCCCCTATGATGCAGCGAAAGTCCTGGCCAAGAAGGGGGACCTGGCGTCTCTCAGCACTGCAGCAGAACTCGCGTTCATTTCGGGGGAGAAGACATTGGCATCCTCTTTCGCGCTGCGTTGTGCCCATGAACACATCACTATTAAGAGTTGGGTAGGGGCCCAGGTGTCTCTGAAGCCGCACCCAACACTGCTGGTAAGTCACTCATAGGATATTTACTATCATTGCCTGGATTTACAAGCGGGATGGGAACTCTTGTTCTCCCGTTCAGTTCCTCAGATACTAGGGAAATCTCCCATCAAGATAAACCAGGGACACTCACTCATAGATCCAGGCACCGTGACTGTGATAATCTTCTTATATTTGTTATTCATGGCCTCCTTCCATCTAAAATCAACTAATGAGTCTGCAGGGCTCTAGAGGCATTACCTGAGCCCATTGGTGCTGCAGCTTCACAGGCTGTTACAATGAGAAGAATACGTCTCGCCCAACCCCCTGCTTCCTCTGTCTGTGTAATCTAGCAGCAGCAGGAAGTGCAGGGGGAGGGAAGACCTGCTCTGCTCATTTTAACAGTCTGTGAAGCTTCTGCACCGAGGGTATAACCTTCCCAGAAGTCCTTCAAGCTCATTAGCATCATTCCAAAAGTTGATTTTGGAAGGAAGGAGGCCATGGATAACAAATATATGAAGATGCCACACAGTGCCTGTCACAGTGTCTGGATCTATGAGTAAGTGTCCCTGGTTTATCAGGATGGATTTTGATGGTAGATTTCTTTGACAGGGGATCGGGCAGAGTGCTCCTGATATGCTCTGACTGATCCCATACAGGAAGGAGTAGTCATACAGATCAATCCTCTCCATCCCCTCCTTCTATTCATCTCTATGATAAGTGCGGAGAGAAGACTGGAAGGGCTGAACGATCAGTGTTGTACTGTCCGCTACAGTTTGGGCAAAATGCTAACCTAGAGGTGAATAACCCTTTCACTGTCTTGGTATGAACCCCTTCACTGCCACTGGCCACCAGGGATGCTAGAATTAATGTGTCAACATCATCTGCAAAGGTTTTGAAGGAAATTATTGGCCATGTATGAAAATATCAGAATGTATATCTTCCTTTTGTTCCTGATTTTGGGATGGAGTGTTGGTTCTGCTCATGTGTATTTGGGTGATTTTGCAGGGACACAGGCTGGTCTTTTGTACCAGTGAACTGCTGCTCAGCCATCTTCAGGACCAGACCCCCGTGGATTGGAAGACGCAGTCCACCCCATGTAACCATGACTGGGCGGCACGTGGCAGCGCGGAGCCGTTCATCAGTAAACTGACGGGTCTGTGGCAGACTGAGTATGGACTGTGCTCAGCGGAGCAGTACACTGAGGTGTGCCAGCAGCTGTGTACATCCGACATGCCACCCACCACGCCCAACACCAGCCCCAAACAGGTAACAGGGCCCTACTCCATTCTCACCTTAGCCTAGAGTTGTCCCAGAATTCACCAGTCTGGAGCTCTGGACCCAAATCATCGTCACCATTGTCTCCCTTCTATCACACAGCTGCTTCTCCACATCGCCCAAGAGGTGGCGCTATCTGCCCTGAGCTACCTATCAAAGAGCTGGGATGAGATGGTGTCTGCCCTCCTCCGAGTCATCTCCCGCTGTCATCAGGCTGGACATTTTACATTGATGGAAGAAATTTCCCAGTTGCTACTTCCAAAAGGTATTGGATCAGACATTGGGGGTCATTTACTAAGGGCCCGAATCACGTTTTTCCGTCACGTTACCCAAATGTTTCCACCGATATTCCCTGAATTGCCCCGGGATTTTGACGCACGCGATCGGATTGTGGCGCTTAGGCGCCAGCATGCACGCGACGGAAATCAGGGGGCATGGCCGTAAGAAAACCCGACGGATTCGGAAAAACCGCCGTATTTAAATAAATAAATAAATAAAAAGTGTCGCTTGACACGCACTTACCTGCACCCAGGGTAGGACGGTGAACTTCAGTGAACTCCGACGGAATTCAGCGCAGCAGTGACACCTAGTGGACATCGGGTGCACTACCTTAGTGAATCGCCGGAAGACCCAAATCCTCCACTGAGAACGCACCGCTGGATCGCGACGGGACCGGGTAAGTAAATCTGCCCCATTGAGTATATCGGATCCAAGTCGCACTGTTCCTGGATCAGGAAACAGACTACCGTTTAATCCATTCGGTAGTCAGCCATGTGACAGAACTAATATACAGTTGTATAATATGAAATCTATATGTTCCCTGCACTCAGGTTGTGATGAACTAAGGAGGAACCTCGACCCGAACAATAGACAGAGCTTGGCGGCGTGTGACAGCGTGCAGGCGTTCCTCGCGTACATCCGGCTGTATGACATCTGGTGGAGTCAGTCTGAAGTTAAGATGGAGATCTCCCCTGGAGAAGACACGGGGGAGAAGGATACATCAGAAATCCTCTATGACTTTGGGGTGCTGCTGTCAGATCTGCACGCTGGCTTCCAGAACGCGCAGCGGGAGATTGCGGATGTTCAGCAGGCGCTGCGGGAGATGATCCAACAGCATCAAAGGAACCGCCAGATCCAGGATAATTCTCTAGAACTCGACCAAGACTCTGATTCCAACCCAGCATCCTCACCAGAGAAAGATCCGGACAGAAAGAGTCCGAGGTGAGTGGACTATGAGAAGGTCTTAAAGGGGCATTCCAAGACCTTACAATACGTAATCAATATAGGTACAGACACCTGGTACCTGTCACCCCTCAGTCTGTAATACCAAGGACAGCCACCACACAATGTACAGCGCTATGCCTGTATGACCGATGAGATGCAACCGCGATCATCCAGATGCTGTTCTCTCCATACGGCCGCCGTGTGATGTTATTCATCTCTCCTAAGAATAGATGATCCTGGAATTCCCCTTTAATTGTTATTTTGATATTTCCTCAGTTCTAACCCGAATCCAGTTTCCCTGACGGAGCTGATGAAGAAGTTGTCGACAGCGAACCATAAATTGGCTGAATTTCCTGAATACCTAAAGGTAAGAAGTGAAAAACATAAGCACCGGGAGTAGTTAAAGGGAACCCGATTCACCCCCCCCCCATTAAACTGGCAGCCCCCTTAAGTCGGGGATGGAATGTCGTTTCTAGAATTCCCTCTTTTATGTGAAATCTCACCTGTTTACCTAATGAAAAATATCCTCGTCGTCTGAGAACGAGCAGCGGGGAGTCACGTTTTTAGCGGAGGGGAGTCGCGTTTTTAGCTGCGAGGAGTCGCGTTTTTAGCGGAGGGGAGTCGCGTTTAAAAGCTTTAGTGGGAGCATTATTGCATATGCACCTATCTTCAGTTCTATAGTTCCATATAAACCTGCTGGTGATCAAGATAAGAATCTCTTCTTTCAAAACACATCGGTCTTGTGGTTCTGTGAGATACAGGCAGGTAAATACACAGTTGGCAATGGGAGCTGCAGATAAAGATCCAGTACCTGCATTTTTCTGTAGCTCCAAAAGCATTTGTAGAGCCCAAGCTACTCTACACTCCCTTTGTAGCCTCTAAACTTGACTCATCTCCGTGAAAATATGACTCTCTTCTGCTCATCTGCATGTGAATACATATAAAAAAGAAAAAATTGCCTCTACATAAAAAGGAATTCTAGAAAGGATTTATATAACCTACCTAAAGGGGCTGGAAGTTTAAAGGTAACAGGTCACCAGCGTTAAAGGGGATTTTAAACAGGCCTTCAACGTCTACATTTTTGAAGGTTAAAATTTTGGTAAATCTGCCCCCATTGTTTCCTCAGGTGCTGCCATTCCCGGACGTTCTGGAGAGCTGCCTGGTGATACTCTCCCTCCCCTCTTGTACGCTGACCCCGGATGTACATGGACAGGCGAGGAGTCTCCTGCAGAGGCACGCCTTGGGGTCACCGGAGCACCACAAAGCAGCCAGCAAGTTTCTGTCCTGTTAGAGACTGAGCTTGGGGCTTATTACTGCTTCCAGGTCTGCAATAACCACTGCACTAGTGCCGCCGGCATCCATCCGCTGCCTTTGCTTCTCCTCGGAGCTGTATACTATATAGTCATCCATCCGCACTATGTGTATAGACGCTCGGGTACGGACCAGCGCTGCGATGGTCTAACTGGGGCCTTAGAATGCATGGAATTTGCCGAACTATAGCTTTAAGAGGCGCTTTACAGGAGCCCCGCGCCATCGTGACGCAGTGCAACGCCAAGGATCCATCTACCTACTCCCATTTTTCTATATTCTCTCATATACAAAGCACTTAATCCCTCCCCCCCCCCCCCCCCAAAAAAAAAAGGAGCAAATCTGTGAATATTCTCAGTTCAAAATTTCCTAATTTTTCTTTCCACAAGCTCCGGTTTATCACCCTGGTAACAGACTACAAACGAGGCTTGTGTAGTCTGACCCCGGCCTAATACAACTTTCTTTTGTCCACTACTACTTAAAAACTATGATTTAAGTTTTTAAGACGTAGGGGAGGATGTGACTACACAGAATTTGTCATCCGTTATTATCGGGACACATTAGTCTGCATAGGAGCTGTGTACATGAAACAATTTTTTTTCACATTTTGAATCATTTTTGTTGCATTGGACTAATAAAAAATAGAAACAAAGTTGGACTTTTTTCTGTTAAAGGGGTTGTATGATATATATATTGTATGATATAGTTTGTGTTGTATATACTGTAACTTACATGGCCGTCATTTGGTTAAGAATTGTGTGTACAAGGCATTGGCTTATATCAGTGGTGACAAACCTATGGCACAGGTGGCACTCGGAGCCCTTTCTGTGGGCACCCAGGCCTTAACCCCAACATAAGAGTTTGCCAGACAGGACTCAAGACTTCCTCCTGCGGTCCAATACAGCCCAGGACGTGCCAAGCTCATCGCCATTTTAAAGCAACATCCTGGGCTGCCAGGGCTACAGGAGGAACAAGAAAGTGTGGACGGACATTATTGTTGGAGCGCCTACCCTGGGAACACTGGTTGTTCCTCTTCAGGGGACCCTGAATCCAAGTTCTCAATCATCTTTCTATTGTATTGGTGAACTTAGGACACCAATACGATTAAAACTTGTGATACAGCAGGGGTCAATAAGTTACTGCTTACATTATCATGTTGGCACTTTGCAACATATAAAGTGGCTTTTGGTTGTACTTTGGGCGCTCTGTCTCCAAAAGGTTCGCCATCACTGGCTTATATGGTAAATGAACCTGAGAGGGTTTCCAGGACACAGCACCACCCTTCTCAGTGGACCCTGTGTGGTATTGCACCTTTCAGCCTGGGGGAAGTGTCAAAAAGTAAACTTCAGTCCTGTATGATCACTTCTGGGATCAGGGTGATACTGCACTTTTTAAGGGGTTGTCCCAACTATTTCATCCACAGGATGAGGTTGACTAGCTGATTGGGAGTCACATCAGACGCTCACCAATGATGACCAGTATGGGGGGGGGGGCACATTATCATCAGAGGGAGGATTGGCAAGAAGAGCATGCTGCTCCATTCAATGTCTATGGGAACTGTCATAGATTAGGCAGCTCTCTCCTGCACTCCCATGTAATTGAATGGAGTGCTGCTCCACCCTCAGTGATCGTCGGACCCCCTGGTAATCGTGGGTAATCCAACTAATGTGACTCCCACTCATCCTGTGGTTAAGGGAATAACAAAGGAAATCTACCACCAGGTTGAAGGATTGTAAACCTCCACACATATACTGGTGTGTGCCCCTCTGCTCTTCTTTTAGCTCCCTATACAGTTGTTTTAACCAAAAAAATATAAGCTTTAAAAGTTATGCAAATGAGCTTGAGGGACTCCAGGCTCAATTAACAGCTATTGGAGCCCATCGGGCTCATTTGCAAAAAAAAAAAAAAAAATCACATAAGGAGCTACAAGAAGAGGGGGCACACACCAGTATGTCAGTGTGCTTGGTTTACAATCCTTCATCCTAGTGGTAGTTGTCCTTAGGCCTCAGCCTTAAAGGGATTGTCCTCCTTCAAACTTGCCTTGGCCACATTTCCCAGTGTAGATGAATCCGGACTTGATCTATGTTTCGGAGTTGCTGCCTCCCTGCAGCATATTCCTGATTATAATACAGAACCTAAGCGGGAGGCACAGCATCGAAGAGGAGTCCGAATCCTGGGTTCAGTCTTAAAAATATGGCTGACACAGTCTGAGAGCAGCTTAACCCTTCAGAGGTCAGTGGCAGCATATTGCACTCCTATTATTAGGTCCTCTATACCGGTATATAAGGACAGTGTGGCGGGTGAGATCCATTCACTGTGATCCTAATTGTATTATACACTGTCATGCCAAGGAAGACTTTCTTTTATCCAAATAAATATCAAAATGTTTAAAATATTGGGTTCTGTCTTATATGATGCAGTTGAGGCTGCGTTCATTACCCATAATACCATGTGGAAGCTGTGATGTCTAACAGAGGTCCTGTGCTAGGGCTCCTATCACCTGCGCTAGGGGTGTCGCCAATTGTGGGCTTGTATTTTTTTTTTTTTTTTTTAGAAACAAATTGTACTGTTTTGAAGGTGCCCGTTTCGGTTGTCTATAATTTTATTAACCAAATTTAAATCCGCTTTTCTGGTGGGGATCAAGAAAAAAAAACTTTCCAATTGTTCCAATTTTGCAGTTTACAATAAAAGTTTGGGTGATTCTTTTTTTTTTTCCTTTATACAGGCGGTCCTCTACTTAAGGACACCCGACTTACAGACAACCCATAGTTACAGACAGACCCCTCTGACCTCTGGTGAAGCTCTCTGGATGTTACTATAGTCCTAAGCTGCAATGATCAGCTGTAAGGTGTCTGTAATGAAGCTTTATAGATAATCCTTGGTCCTATTACACCAAAAATTTTGAAACTCCAATTGTCACTGGGGCAAAAGAAAAAAATTTGTGTAGAACTTCAATTATAAAATATACAGTTTCGACTTACATACAAATTCAACTTAAGAACAAACCTCCGGACCCTATCTTGTATGTAACCCGGGGACTGCCTGTATTTATCCATTTAACTGAATTACAACTCATCCCACAAAAAAACAAAAAACAAAGCCTCATCTTTCATATTGGTACCAATATATAAATAATTTTATATATATTTTTTTTTTTTGGCCGGGGAAGGAGGGTAAATGGTGAACAAAAAAAAAAACCAAAAAACAATGTGTTGTGATACCTTCACTTTTAGTATACCTAGCACCCGTGGTCAGTACAGTTATGTTTCCTGCAAGAAATAAGCCCTCATCTTCCATTTGGTAGCATTCTGGGGTAAGCGTGATTTAATTTTTTAGGAATGGTGGAAAAAAATAGGGGTAACAATGCCTTTGCCTTTACTTTTCTCAGGTGCCACAGCCTCTGAGAGGTTAAAGCAGAACTGTAAAGTTACTGACAAAAATAGCTGGAGAGAGCCTGCGGTAATTCCAATGATACCTGTATCATGCTTCTGGATTCTTCCGAGCCCAAAATATATCTGATATATAAAATTTAGATTCAGATTCTGATGTGGATGGGCACTTCCTGGTTGTGGCATCAGCTCACCCCACTGATGGCAGAAAAGGAGAGCATGTTTGTAATTGGCCGATCTGAAGCATGTGATGCTTGTGACATCACTATGGGTCCTTTGCATCAAACTAAGTATTTCAAATGATGCAGGACAGCTTGTTTGTAATTGGCTAGCCTAAAACGTGATCAATCACAGTCACTCTCTTAGCTGTACTATACTGTTTCCCATGGCAAATGGAGATTAGCCTGGGGACAAGGTAAAACCTCTGCCAGATGCTAAACAGCTGCCAATTATAATAAATTGGAGAATTGCTTATTTTTGCTTAGCGCAGAGTTAGGCAAACGTATTTATACTTTACACAAGTGCAAATTTTTTTAAAGCAGTAGAGCGGCTCCCGCTGACATGGCAGAGGTACAGATCCGCAGTGTGGTGGGGATGTCACCTTACATTACTAGTGGAAGATGATTAATATCACATCCGAAGGTCTGCATGATCGGCCACAATGTGGGGAGATTTCACAGCTTGTAAGCCTGAAAAACAGCTGTACAAGCTGGAAATTCGGTGCCATTGCCAGCGGAGAAGCCCGAAATTTCGACAACTTCCACCTCTACACTAGTTGGGCGAGAAGTTCCCAGTCTGTGCACTGCCTATAGCCTGCATCGGTTCAGGCTCAATTCTACACAAGTTTGGAGTAGATCTGGCGAGCCCCAGCCTATGATCTATGTCCCTCCCCCCTCCTACAGCTCCATACAACATGCAGGAACCAAAACCCAATATGGAAGCTGCTAGGGCAGTGGTGGCAAACCTATGGCACGGGTGCCAAAGGTGGCACTCAGAGTGCTCTCTGTGGGCACTCAAGCTCAGCACAGAGTTCACCAGACAGGACTCAAAGAATCTAACTGCAGTTCCACGCTATTTTCACCCTTTAATCGCCAAGGAAGTAGCTAATATGTCCTAATAGTGTGGCACCTCAGTCTTGGCAGCTTGGAAAACTGGAGGAAAAGGGGAAATAAGAGTGGAGAGGACCGGATTATCTTTGAAGGTCCTCCTGCTGTCCCCATGACTCTTCCTATACAGCAGGACACTGAAGAGAAGCTACAGTGATTTGCCCTCCTGCTTTCAATTGTATTGGTGTCCTCAGCAGGCAGTTATGATTGGAAGTTGTGTGAGAACAGCTTAACAATTCAATAAATTACTGCTTATATTGGCACTTTGTGAGAAATGAGTAGATTTTGGTTGTAGTCTGGGCACTCAGTCTCTAAAAGGTTCACCATCACTGTGGTAGGGGGTCTAGTAGCATTCAGCATAGATCATCAGTACTATCCAGGGAAACATTAACCCTATTGAAATATACAACTCCCCATTTGAAGCAACTTAATATATATTGTCAGTTTCCCTGCTTGTACATTTCTTCGCTATAATTCATGGTTTCGCCATGGAGGAAGAAGCATCCCTGCATTTTGTGACAAGGTAGGACCCCAGAGCCAGATAATTACTAGCTGGTCGGCCCCTTGCAGACAAGTGAATTGTGATGTCAAATCCGAATGGAAAGAGGAAATTTTTTTTTTTTTATTAGGGCTTCACTTGTCTGACTGCAAGAGGCTGCACACGGCGTTCTGTACTATCCCCATGCAATGCCACCTAGACCCGCAGTGGAGACACAGGACCATGTCTTGTGCCCAATACCTGGAAGTTTGGGAGGGGCACAATCAGGCTGTACAAACCTCTGTTCACCAGTGTTTTTAAGAAAGGACCTTAAAGTCTCGCACTCCTCCTGAACAAAGCAACTGCTCAGTAAATTGTAATCCCGAGACTTCCCCTCCCCCTCACATCAGTTCTGCAGTGACGTCCTGATATCAGGATCGCTGTGGTCAGAAAATAACATTATAGATTCCATTCTAAGTCTCTATTAACCTTGTACTTTTCACAGCTGATGCTTTCGTTACAGTGTATCAGTTTGGGCAGTACTGGGACAGTAGGTCCCTCTGTTGAGTAGTTACACATGTATAAAGCTGCCAGGACTGATAAAAGCCTGCGAGACCTGCCTCCCCCCCTCCCACATATAGTGTAAATGACAGTGGGCATAGCATTAGGGACTCCCACACCCTAAAATAAGTGCCAGTAGCCCTATACACAAATATAGTACCATCTAACGCTACCAACTGTAACCCTAGTCCCCGCTGTGAACTAAGTGGTAGTGCCCATCAATGAGCCATTGTTCCATTCACATCTAATGAGCTGCAATAGCTGAGGGCAGAGCTCCTTCAGTTATCTAGTGGTCACAAAAGTGAACTACAACCGTTATGGGGCTCGGATTGTCCTGTCCAAACCGCAAATCAAAGATCTCTGATGCCTTTAGTACAGGTTATTTGAATTGAGACATTTGTCTTAGACCTCATGCACACAAGTGCTATGGGGGACCATGATCTGGCTACAAGATCTGTGGCCACATCATGGCTCCATACAGGTTTACCGTGTCTCACCGCACTGTGACCGAGATGGCCCATAACTTGGCACACAGCCGGTAGGAGGAAAGCAGAATGGCCACCACCGTATTACAGCAAAAGATGAGACAAGTCCCATATTTTACTTGGTGATGGCTGCTCTGCTTTCTACAGAGAAGGGAGCACTCAGCCCCCTCCTCCCATGCTGTGTGCTCCCACTCCATACACCCTGGGCAAGCACGCAGTTGTCTGCACAAGGCCTTAAAATGGTTTGATAAAACAAATCCTCAGTATGGAATTGGTAGAGTAGAATAGGCGCAAAGCTGCAATGACTTGGTTCAGCCACTGCCCAGAAAGCGGCGCCATTTCCTTCCTCAGCTGGTCTCTCCACCTCCCCTCCAATCTTATACTGAAGACCAAATATCTGTAACCCTCTCCAGTCCACCCCCCTCTTATTGTCCTTGCATCTACCTGGACGGGAGATTCTGCTGTCGCCTCCAGCACAAGCAGCTACACATAAATGTCTCCACTAAAAAACAAAATGAAACATCTTTATTTTACAAATTTAAAAACATAAATAATATTTACACGCGTCTTAATCTCCAGCATACAACAATGGCGGGAGCGGACTGCAGGAGACTGTGTGTGTGCGCGTCTCTCTCCCCCACTGCGCTCTGATATTATTTATTACATACTCCATTATTTTTTCACAGGGCAGTGTTTGTTCTGGTGTCAGGGTGGGGGGGGGGGGACTCCGTGTACACACACACGTAAAAATAGACAGGATACATTCCACATTAAAACGCTCTGAACCCTTTTTTTCTCTCCATTTTTTTTTTCCCGGTACCACTACCACCACAGGGGCCATCTGATCACTTGCTAAGGAGTCTTAAAGTCATCAGTATTTGGGACCACTCTTACCTCTTATGCTGCAGAGGTAAGATTTTAGTTGTACCGCCCCTTTAAGGACATAAAATGGCTGGAGGAGGCTGGAAATGGGTCATTTATCAAAATAAAACCTCTGTTTTTTGGGGAACTGAAGCTGCACATGTCAATTACTTATTAACATTAACTCTCTCTAACTTTTACTTTGGTCAGCAAGTCGCGCGCACTTTTATCTTTTTTTTTTTTATTTGTGCAGATATAAAACACGGCAGCCGTTTTGCTGGATAACGGAAAACAAAATTCAGAGGATCAACAGACGCCGATATCATCGTGAACGCTGGCGAGGTCACCTGCACTATTTCTAGTCAGTAGCTTAACGACAGGTATTCTTAAAAAGAACTTCCAAAAAGTTTTTTTTGCCATTCTTTTGTATCGTTTCCTCAAACATTAGAACAAAACTGGAGAAAATGTGAAACATTTGATATTTTGCACCTGCAGCTCTTATGCACTGCTGTGTGTTTCCATGGTAACAGACTACAAAAACAATCCCTAAGGAGTCAGAACTTGTCCAGAGGTTGGAAAACATGGCTGTATTCTTCAAAAACAGCGCCTCTCCCAGACCATGGATAGAGCATGGTACTGCAACTAAGATCCATTCATCTCTATACAGATGAGCTGCAATTTGGGCACAATCCAGGTCACGGGTGGGGCCGTTTAAGGAAGAAAAAAAAAAAGCAGCCATGTTTTCAAACCTTCAAGCTCCATTGCAGGTGAATGAGCGTTAGTGAATGACAGAAAGAAGTAAGTGCGCATCCAGGACCAGACTACAAAGTGTTTATTTGTAGTCTGTTACCATGTAAACACATCAGCCAGTATAGGAGCTTAGTCTTTTTGCAATATTGCATCATTTTCCTTTGTTTTAGAAGTGCAACACTACGGTCGTACAAGTCAAAGTTTCGCTTGTCAATGTCGGATATATATATCTGCGTGTCGATGCCCAAAAATTCAGATGTTTGAGGTCACGCGCTTAAGGCAAAACATATAGAGATAAACCTCAGGAAAGTCGAGAAACCTAGCGAGAACAGATTTGCCTTCTATAGGCGACATCTGCCCACAGGATGCAATATTTCCCCATAGATATTAAAGGGGATGTCCCATTATGAAACCAAAAACACAAATCTGGTCTCCGCTGTAACATACACAATGCAACTTTACCCCATACCTGCCAACCGGCTAAACTGATGTTAGTTCACATCCAATGAGGGCCCAGGGGCTGCCTTCACGACAGGCGGAGATCCCTTTAAGGGCAGGTTCGGATGAATGAGGACAAAACACTGACCTCAAATTCTTCACAGTTCATACTGAAAGCAAAAAAAAAAAAAAAAAGGAAATACCTGCAAGTGCATGAAGAAGAGAAGCAAAAGGGTTAAACCACAGCCCCCAGAAAAAATGCTTGGAGAACTTGTTCGTCTCTGACGATTACTAACGTTTGCAAATATTTTAGTTTTTTTTTGGAGGGTGGGGGGTGCGGTTCTGCTGACTTCTTGAGTAAAAGTATTTTAAAACAATGAAACAATGTGACGTGTCTGGCACAAGATCTGTAATTACAGTCTTCTCAATAGCCGCATTACTGTACAGCTCCGGCCCTGGTGGAAGCAATGAGGCGAGCGGATCCTCTGCGAGGCGCGGATCCTCTAGGAAGAAGATGAAGCACATTGGCAAGATGTGGGAAGCCAAGGGGAACGGCGTCTCATTGCTGTCCGTTGTTGATCAGAGACATGATGCTGATCTTCTCCTCCGCCTCCTCGCTCGACTTGGGGGCCACTCCTGTTCCCAGCCCGTAGAGGCGTCCGCAGTACTTGGCGTCATCAATGTGGTCCTCGAAGAACAGCTGGTAGAAGGAAAACAAAACCACATGAGCCCTGATACAGGTTACAAGTAGTGATGAGCGGACCCCATCAGTATTTGGGTCCAGCGGGTTCATGAACCAGGATCCAAACACCTGCGATCAATAATGGGGGTGGGGAAGGGTGAACCGAACCCAGACTACTGCCTCAAGTTCGGGATTGTGTTCTGCGGACCCGAAACCCCCAATGTTTGTTACGAACCTGAACACTGCGATTCAGCTCCACTCATCACTAGTTGGAAGCATTCAACCAACTACGGAGGGTGGAAGAAACTCAATCCAAAATGGGATTTGGAAATGCCATCCTCTGATCCACTCCTATAACATACCAGAATATTTCTGCACTGCAGAATCTTACAGGCTTAGATTAGACCCTCAGCTGCCATGACAAGTTCTGTCAAGTAACAAGTCACTATTGACCATAGCATTTAGGGAAGGGGCGGCGAACCTCTGCCCTGAATGCCCAATGTGGCATACATGCCAGTCTCTGTGGGCATGTGCGCCATCACCTCAGTCAACCCCCGCCCCCTTTAAACTACCAGCACCCTCTCAAAAGAAACATATTAAAAAAATCTTCTTGAAAGTCATGTGAAAATGAGCACACAAGAGTCATATGTTGCCCGAGACTGTAGGTGGAGCGTCACTTCAGAAGCCCCCATCTTTGGTTCTACAGCACTTACAAACTTGCTACTGGTGTTATATTAAAGGACATCTACCACCAGGATCAAAGATCCATAGGTGTTATGGAGCCTGGAGCCCCTCAGGCTCATTTGCATAATTATAAAGTGTGCGGTTTACAATCCTTGTTCCTAGATGTCATTTAAAAGATATGAAGCTCATCTTTCAGGTTGCATCAGGATTCTGGTTCTCTGAGCTCCAGCACCATAGATTCAGGTTTCTAGGTACTAATCATAATACATTCTTAATTTATAGAATTAAAGATTGGGCCGTCTCAAGTTACTTTTCTCCTGCAGCCCCTAAACCTGACTCATCTGAGGCAAATATGACTCTTATCTGCTCATTATCAAATGTAGGAGTTTTGGGGTTTTTTTTCTCTCAATAGGTGGGATTTCACATAGGAGACGAAATGTTCATTCTAAAGTGTCCCATTTTAATTGATGGGAGCTTAAAAATAGTGTAGAATATTGTGACAGATTCCCTTTAAGGGACCCTATTGCAGGATCAGGCAGTGCAGGACGTGCCACACTCTGCGCCATATTAAAATTGCTCCTCCGGTGCTTCCTGGGACCGAAGGAGGAGCAAAGAGGAGAAGACAGGATCGGATCATCATTGAGGTGATTCTTCCTGTTCACGGAAAAAAAAAAGGGGGGGGGGGGGACTGTGATGATAATGCAAATTTCCATTCCTTCTTCTGGATGGCGAGGCTATTGAAAACTATGGCAGATCAGCGGGCAATAAGTTAGCCACAAAAACAACGCATGGGACTTCAAACACCGAGTGCAGGAAAAGGCTTGACCCGCTCCACTGTCACTTAAGTGACAATAAGTGGGTTTTAACTTGCAGTTGAGTAACTGGGAATTTCTAAGGCTCTCCCTCACTGATCTAGGGGTTGTTTCCTATTGGACCTGTACCAGGGCATAACTGCACAATGAATCACATTATCCCCCCCACTTGCTTTAAGATTGTGGGACTTCAAGGAGCCCATTCTCAGTTTTTGTAACATACTCCGGTTACTATGCTGACCTCTTTCATACGGAAGAATGCCATGCCGGTCAGGAGGGAGTCAGAACCTGCTTGATGCTGTCGCCCGATCCTCTGCAGATCTAGCTGATCGGCCACCTCCTGCAGACCGCCCTGTACAAGAGAACAATGAATGTGACAAAGTTTTTGATACAAAGTGCACTTGGCAAATTAAGTTCTGGTTCACACACAGCATTAACAGCAGTTTTATATCCTACCTTTAGATTTTTGCAACTCTTCATTAAATATTTGACATCATAGATGGATGGAAAGAAGAGGTTCAGTATATGAAAGAACTCGTGTTCCTCCTCCGGAAGCCGCGAATCTGTCAGAAGCTTCACCATATATCCAAAGTCATAGCCGCTGCAGGGAACGAGAGAGAGAAAAGATGAGAACCAAACTGGAGAAATCTGCTACATATGCACGGCGGCGCCTGGACTGAGACGAGCATAAGGCTCTTTTTGAGCACAGTATATACTCTTCACATTCCCAGGAACACATGCAATATTAATAAACCGATGAAGGAGAGCGGTGCGTTTTGAAACCAACAATAAACCATAAATAAGCTTTTGGCCTCAACAATTTATTTCCGAATACAGAGTAGAAGATATTTCCATTTTTTCTGGTTTCAAATTTATAGTATTTTTCAAATACTAAAATAAGACAAAAGATAAAGGCCCAATAAATTCACCCTATTTTTTGGACTAGAAGACACTATTTAGAAAAAAAAAAAAATAAATCTTAGAATATAGACCTTATAGTGCGATGGTCAGGGAGACAGCACTGCCAGATGCTCCTGTAATGCACATCGGGTGAAGCGCTGACAAAGCACTTCATCCGACCTCCGAAAGAGCAGAGCCTCCTCACTGCTCTGTCCCTCTCCTGGTCGTCCTGACATGAGAAATCACATGCTTCCTGCAGCATTGCAAAGTCCTGTAACCCTTTACATGCTGACAGGTATATGCAGGGAAGGAACCAGGGAAAAAACTTGCAGCTAGGAATGACTGGGACTGGGTGTGTAAGCATAAGTATATAGCAGGGATATATCAATGAATGCATGTGCGTAGAAGTGGGGTGTGTGTGTGTGTGTGTGTGTGTGTGTGTGTGTGTGTGTGTGTGTGTGTGTGTGTGTGTGTGTGTGTGTGTGTGTGTGTGTGTGTGTGTGTGTGTAAGGATTTAGCAGAGCTGCGTGCATAAGTAAGCAAATGTAGCAGTGCTGTGCTTGTGTGTGACCATTAGGAAATTTTTAATTGGTCTATAAATTTTTTTTTTTTTTTTTTTTTGGATGATCGGGGGTGCCTCTTATAGTTAATAAAAAAACATATATGGTAAATGACACTGCTGGGTGAGGCTTCTAAAACGCATTCATAAACAAGCTTTCTCCATTGCAGATTTTAATCTGTGGGGAATTGGAATCAGCAAGGGGGGGGGGGGACCCACACACAATGTCACCGGACCCCCACCAATCAGTAAAACATGGGGTCTCAAGCTTCCCATTTCCACAGAGCGGCGCTCACTATTGTTCTCATCTATGTCCATGGAATCAATTATTACTGACCAGAAGCACAAGAATAAGTGCACCCCCCCAGTTATGTGATGGGCAAGGATCCCATTGGTAAGTCCTCACCTGTGGAACGAGAGCCACTTCACATTATCGCACAGAACCACCCCAGAAGTCATGAGCAGCTCAGCGAATGTCAGCGTGTCGATGCCTTCTTCTTCATGCTTCTGGAACTGAAGGCCAGAATTTGCCAGCAGATCGATGGAGTCTTGAGAATACATATCCTCCCTGCAAAGATGAAATAGAAGGATAAAATCTCATGGCACGAGGCCAAATATTACTGGATGGTATAAACTCAGCTTTCCATTCTGGCAGATTTTATGCCTTGATACAAACCTGCATAGAAAGAATGTGAGTACTGAAGCTTGTAATGACTTACGTGAGGTTAAATTTGAAGTTGAATTGCCATGTGTTGGTGCCAGGTGGGTACTCCCCCTTTTCGTTCATGAAGGTGAGACCCAGCTGTATAATTTTTAGTAAATCCACGTTGCAGCGCAGGAGTTGGTACTGATAATCTATGGTGCTTCGAAACTCCCCAATCGGCCTCACAACCACACCGGGAAACTCTGTGTCCTGCGGAGATGACAGCAATGAATCACATACCCAGAATAGATGACAGGGAGACGGACATTCACTCAATTGTAATCAGGGTGTCTGTGCTATGCAGGACAGAACAAGACCTCCAGTTTGAGACCACAAGGACCAAAAGGTCATGATCTTTCCCAGTTTTGATTAAAACAGAGGTCGCCAGACTCAGTACATGAACAGGATGGTGGTTGGCAAATGTGACCACCTCTGCATTCACTTTTATGTCAATAATTAATCTTGCTGCATATCAATGGGCCATATTTATCAGGGCCTGTACACGTGAGATCAAGTCTACAAGCTCTGAAATAGGCGCAAAGTGTGAAGGCGTATGAAGGGGGCAGGGTGTACATTATAAATGTAATTAGCGGCAGAGTGGGCTGGGGCAGGGTGTTCCTGCCAGGCACACTGCCTCTAGGGTCAGACCGGGCATAGAAGTGCCCCGCTGGCACACTGCATTGAAGCTGCTCGTCAAGATTTATCCAGAGGCAGGCACTAAGCACAAGCATAAGATGAATGCATCCCACAGAGATGAGTGGAGAGGAATTGGTATTTGTGCCCACTTAATACCGTCACTCAGGGAACTAGGAAACCTTAGTTGATCACTGAAGGTCCTACTGGTCAGACCCTGGGCATATGGAAATAGGTTTTCTAAACTGGATAAATCCTTGAAGCTGGGGAACAGATGATACGGCTCCAAAGACTGTGTGTAAAGAAATTATACAGGAAATCGCAGCATTCTGATCCTGTAACATGCAAACAATGGATGATGACGGTACTTACCATTGCAATGTATCCATAGGTGCGGACCAGCTCTCTGATTTTGCGCATCTCCTCCTCCAGGTTCACTGCCCATACCTCACAGATGACCTGGCTGTTGTCCACCACCGCAGCTGGCATCGTGATAGGGTGTGCGGTAACTGCAGGGTGAGGATTTGGGAAGAGGAAGGTAGGAAAAGGCTTGTCCTGGACAGAGGGATGGTTCTATACCTGTGCGGTGAATAGAATAGAGAGAAATATTAGCAGGGTCTCATCACGGAGAATAACCTACAGCGATACACAGTAAAACATGTAGTGGAAGCCATGGGAGAGACTGCTCGGGTACATTATGTACGTGTACTCCAAGAACTTTTTTTATTGTTATAATACTATTTTAAAACAATACCCCTAAGGAAGCCATAGTAATCAATGTTAAAACAGTGTTCAATTTGGGGCCTACATAAACATTTGCCCAGTTTCCCATAAACAACAACGAAGAATCTCTCTTCAAATCCGTATCATCAAGACTCAAGTCATGGACTGCTACTCTGCGAGACCCCTAAATCCAGTGCAATCATGTTGTTACCTTAATCTGTGCAAGTGTGTCCCCCAAAAATATCAGGATTAAAAAAAGCCTCTAATCTTTGAAAACAATCAATACTGACACTTGGGTCTACAATATCCACAACCTAATGGCTGCTTAACACAATCAGGATCTGCGGAAAATGTTCCACATTCATGGTATATAATACAGTATAATGACCACACTGCTGGGGGGGCTCTGTGTACAATAGTAATAGATGATGTAAGGAGTCCATTCTTCCCTGCAAAACTGTACTCGTGATTACAGCAGGGAACAAGGGACTCCTTGCATGACATATCAATATGATGCACAAAACCCAGTCCTCTTCACTGTGGTCGGTCTAAGATTCAAGGACCAAAGAGGGTGGACTGTTTGAGAACCAAGTCTGGAGAAAGGGGTGACCAGAAGTGATGATATCACGTACGTTGTGCACGTGACCACTGATCCAATCTCCGGCCTGGGAATAAATGGTATGTATCGGCGCAGAGTAAAGGGACTGGCTCAGTGATCACATCTTGCCCATCAGGAATGGAAACACCAAAAAGCCATCACTGGGGCTAAGAATATATTTGTGAACACAGAAAAAAAAATATTAAATTTCTGAAAAACCCCTTCATCTGACAATGTAAGCAACGTAGTCAGCAAAATAATAACAATAATTCCTTTATTTATATAGCGCACACAGATTACGCAGCGCTATACCGAGCTTGGCATATCAGTCCCTGTCCCCAGTGAGGCTCACAATCTAATCACCCTACCAGTATGTTTTGGAGTGTGGGAGGAAACCGGAGGAAACCCACGCAAATACGGACAGAACACAAACTCTTTGCAGATGTTGATATACTGATGTTGCCTGAAAACCTCTTGGCACCCACTGTACAAAGATATTAAAGGAACTCCTCCAGACTCAAAGAGAAGCCATCAGGACGACTTGGGACACTAAACTAACTACATGTGGTTTAGTGTCCCAAATCGACCCTGTACATCAGCAATAAGAAAAAAAAAAAATTACTGCTGATACAAAGATAAGTAAAACGAATCAGACTCATCACCATCGGTCCTGGCGCCTGCACTATGCTTAAACGAAGCCAACGTAGTACATCATTACTCATTTTCCCGGACCTAGAGTGTCTTATACCAGCATCATGAGCTCCAGAACAAGGTAAATATAAGGTAGGACAGAGATGATAATACAGTACAGTGATTTGGGACACTGAAATACTGGTCCACAAGGATCTATTGGTGGTCTTGTGTCCCAAATCCTCCGGATAGGTTTCCTGTAAGTACTGGGGCATATCTTATAGAGTGGTCCTACTAAAAATACACAGATATGAGTGTAAGGGGGGCAAACATAAAGCAGGGCAGCTGTAGTAGGTAAGAGGGAGCGATGTTTCCCTCAATCCACCTACCACTAGTGTAAATGTAGGATATAATGAATTTCTAATGCCTTGTTAATAAGGGGGGTCTTTTAAGATAAGATAAGGGGTCCCTCATGTCTGTGAGCAGCCCTGCACTATGTATGTATATAGACACGCATTATATAGAGATATAAATACACAGTATACATAGATATAATAATATACACACAGTATATAGATAAATAGAGATGTATACACACCACCCTCAGCTTATAGTGTGTGTATATAGACCATACGGCAGCAATATGGAGCCTCACACCTGCAGTACTCACCGGCCTAGCCGCCTCCCGCGCTCTGTCCTGAACCCGCCGGGCACCAGAGCGAACAGACAGACGCTCCTCTAGAAAGTGGCACCTACGTAACGACCTCTCTATGGTACCGCCCGCCGCCCTGCTGCCACTCCAAGGCTCTTCGTCTCTATGGTGCAGGAGGTAAAGCAAAAGAGCGCCGCTTACCGTAGAGCGAGACGCGGTGCCGTGATGTGCTGCCGTTGCGCACGCGTGCAGCCCAGAGCGCGTCACCCGATAGCTGCGCATGCGCGTTCCCAGCAGTTTGGGAAGGCCCTATGACTCTAGTGCGCATGCGTGCTGCTCTTGGCGTACTTCTATACATTACAATATGCTCAGATAAAATCGTTATGCAGTTCCTGAGTTGGTGTCCAAAATTATACCGCCATATAATCTGACCCGTATATGCCTTTATTATGCACATGTAATACCGCTTAGGCTCAGTTCACATCTGACAAATAGTCGACAAAATAGCGCAGAACCCATCTATTGTAATGGACGTGTAACGGGAGGCAAACCTCTATGCATTGAAGTCAATGGGGAAAGGACTTTCTATTTAAAATCCATTATTAGTTTTTGTTACGTTCTCCTACAAAGGAAAGTGTGGCAAAAACGCAGGTGTGAACTAAGTCTTAAGTGGTGACTATGTAATAAGTTGTAATACGTGCGTTAACTTCTCCTGAGATTTGTCTATGTCTTTCCAGTTCTACCAGTCCATTGATTTATCACCCCCTTGCCTCTGAAGCCCTTTTCCGTTTTCACATTTCTGTCTTTTTACACCCCTCTTTCCAATTGGACCAATTGTCCTGTATCCCATGTAATGTGCTGGAAGGTTGGAGGTCAAATTGACAAAATAAACTCGAAACGCCTCCTACGTGTAATATTTTCTGATGTTATGATTCCAAATATTGAATAAAGCATACGGATAAGTTCACAAGGCAGCGGGTGAGAAGAGGCTGAGTGCCAACCCTTTACCCTGTTATGAGAGCTAAAATTTACATTGGTACCGGTGTGGACAGGCATAGGGGTGTCTGTGAGCCATACTTGTAAACAGGGCCGGTTCCAGATTTCAGTAGGCCCCTGGGCGACAGTTCCTCAGTGGGCCCCTTTGCAGTGAACCCCCGTGGTGACATTAAAAATTCAGAAACTAAAACAGTCTCCTGTTCCCTAAAATATTCCCTAGTTTATCATCCCAAACAGCCCCCTCATGGTTAGTTTTTATAAAGCCCCCTTTAGCCCCCATGGATTCATTAGATAGAGCCCCCCTCATCCATAGATTCCTTATATACAGCCTTATGTGGGCCCCACCACCACCACCAGCTCTGGGGCCCTGGCTCTTGCCCAGGTATGCCCAGTGCTGGTGCCGGCCCTGCTTGTAAATACTCCAGGTATCCCCAGAAAGTGAAGCATAGTGAAGTCCTGAAAGATTTGGCCAATCTCCAGAGCTTAATGTAATCCTCCTGCATCTGCCGACTTCGGGGGCCATCTTTAGTTGCCAGTCAGTCGGGACGGATCCAGGAGATAAAAAATTATACAAAATATCATCTGACATATTAGGCATAAGTTAAGGGCTTAGAGTAAGGCAGGCTGTACACATGCATGTTCTGACTGTGGAATCGGATCCTTGTTTAGGTCAAATCCCATGGGCTGAACACATTGCAAAGGACTGGCATCCTTGTATCAAAAAGGTACATATATGATGCCATGTCTGCTGGCGGAAGTGTAGCATTGACACTATTATAGTTGTCACTGTAATTGTTATTGTTACTGTAATTGTAACTGTTACTGTATAGTAGTTAGTGTCTGCACTAGGCCACCTGACAGGGACTCCGCGCATCATATTTCTGCATGATGCATGGATTCCCTTTCTGAGTAATGTGTTCAGCCTGTGGGATCTGACATGAGCAGAACATGTCTGTGTGAAGGCAGCCTACGTGTATGAGGAGTTGACCACTACAGGTATATTTTGCTTCTAGAGCTTGTCCCAGACTTAACCCTTGAATGAAACCTTTGTATCCAGTCGTACCTTGACTCTCTTTATAATGGAGCGCTGGTCTGACAGTGACAAAGATGGCAGAAGTACAGTGCCCGGTGATGCTTGGCTGTACACACACAGGACATAACAATGTAGTGACTTACAGGTGACATCTCTGACTGTATTCATCCACATTTCCGTTCTCTTCCGTTCAACTTCAGTGGTGCTAGGGGGGCAAAAATTCTGGCTGTGACTCTAATAGGCCGGCTGTAGGTACGCGGATCATAATGCGGCCACTGGGCTTTCTATGGGGAGGGTTGAGAAGTGCTCACCACCCCTCTCCAGCAATGTGCTATGCCCGGGAACCCGTTTTGAACCCTTTTGGGCCATTTTTAAGCAGCCCGTTAAAAAACTGATCCGTTTTTGAACGGTTTTACCAATTATCTTAATTAAAACGGTAAAAAATGGATGCATTTTCAAAAAACCCATGCGTTTTCAAAAGACTTGAAAAGCAGCTTAAAAGCAGCCCAAAAATGGGTTCAAAATGGCATGTGTGCCGCTGGCCTAAGTTGTACTTATCTAGACAATAGTATAGATATTAGTATGGTGACAGGTTCCCTTTAACTTAAAATGTGACTGTATAAAGTGAATGGCCCTGGTACACTTTCCCCTATGGCAATGACTATTACTTAGAGCTACCACAAGAGGGCGCTTGCTGTATACTGTTTTTACAGTGAACCCTAAAAGAAAACAGAATTCCTTAAAGGGATTTTCCTTGGTTAATCAGAAAACTCACTGGTGGTATAAATTAAAGAAGGCATACTCACCAATCTCTGGCGCCCCCTTCCTGGGGTGCAGCCCCCATTCTCTCCACTTATTCTATTGTCTAGATTAGAAGTATTGAGGCTCATATATCCACTGTGGACTAATCACTATTAGTGGTCACATGTGCTTGGAAGTGACTTCTCCTATGATGATGATCTGTTTATGATGTGACTACTGAGGCCAGTGTTTGGCTCATAGGAAATCTATCATCAAAATCAAGAATAAACTAGGCATGGATATCCAGGCACCGTGACTGTGCTAATCTTCTAATATGCAACACCCCTGCCAATGCATGGGATGGGTAGGTGTTGTGTAAATGTCAGTAGCTACCTGGTGAGATTGATCAACTCACTAGGAGGTCTGTAACATGGGAAACTTGGCCAATGCCTGGTAAGACAAGATTTAACATGTGAAATGTTATTAACCAATGATTTCCTTTGTACTATTGTAAAGCAAGCTGGAAGCTGAGTGGAGAGTGCTGCAACCTCACTAAGGGAGTAGAAAAACTCCTTGTGGATGGGAGCACATGGTCTGAGAGTTCAGTCAGCTTTTCAGAAGCAAGGTCCAGTGTACAGCTCCTGCAGAGCTGCCAGCCAGACACACTACCAGGAAGCAGGGGTGTCTCAAGCCACTGTCTGACACCTTGAGCAAGTCAGAAGACTAAGCCCCAGAGCAGAGGTCCACTGTCTGCAAGTTGATTTGCACAACGTGCCTCCGTGTGATCCCTGGATCAGGCTCCTTCACTATTGTGGGCTTGTCATCCTCCATCACCCAGGAATTCCCATATACACCTCATGGGTTGCCCCAGAGAGAAACCTCTTTCATCAGCCTCTCCCACCATTATTCTAGCACACACCACCTGCTGGAGACCTGCCAGGCTGTAGGTCAGCCTTTCCTCCCTATACCAAGCACCATGACCACAGCATGCCCTAGGCGGCACTAGCCAGCCACTCCGGTATCCTGGGCCCCCGGCTGTCCACAGCCACTGAAGAAAGGGCGGGCCACGGTGGGCGATGTTGCATATATGTTGTGCGAGGCCTTTTTCATTCTAACATCAACTTGTTAGTGATATATTCCTCTACAGCGGCCATCTTGGACTGAGAGAACCAAACAGCGGCCATTTTGGATCAAGCGGCCATTTTAGTATTAGCCAGGGGTCATGCCGGGGGTCAAGCACTGTCCAGCTAATGTCATGATTCAAACGTCATTTTTATGTACGCCTGCCAGCTTCTCCTTGACATTTAACGAGAAGAAAGTCTGTCCTTCACTCTCGTCCTATATTCTTACTCTAGCATCTGCTTATCTTATGTTTTTGCTTGCCCGAGTCTTCTTCTCAGGGAAATTAGTATAAACAAGGCCTCTGAGAAGAAATGGTTAACCTTTTCGAAGAATGTCCTGGTAAATTTATTATGGCCAATAGCATTGCAGTATTCTATCTGCTTGTCACGCCCCCTAATGCTGATTTTTCTTTCTCTGAGCGCTAATAAAGACTGAAAGATTCTACACTCACTAAGAGACTGGTGTGTCTTGGGTTTGTGCTCTTGTCCCGGGACCGGGCAGCCATGAAAGAGTTAATTTGAAAGTCATCTTTACAATGGGCTGGGGGGGGTTAATAAAAATCTCTGACAAACTTGTAAGATTATGTTAATGGAGGGGCGTTACCAGAGCACCTCCATGCTGCTGCTACACTATCACCCCCCCTCCTCACAGAGCACTTCCCTCTCCTTCTGCCTTATGTAATCTCACTGCAGCAGAGGAATGGAGAGTAGGGAAGTGCTCCTACACAGTGTAAGCTACAGCATGGAAGGGCTGTTGTGTTTCCCATGTGCCATATGACTATACTGATGATTCTTAGGATATCAGCATTATGGGGGCTAATTCTCTTCCTTCTGTTCCGGCAGGTATGAACCACTATAGTCTTTCCAAGTCCCGTTATGAGGTTCTGCAGGAGCTGAGATGTGCAATATGAGATTCTGCAGCAGCTGATGTTTGTATTATGAGGTTCTGCAGCAGCTGAGGTGGGAAATATGAGTTTCTTGATAAGTTGTGATTTGATGGGTGCTATAGAAATATAGATTTATTATGTATTCAGTATCGATTTTTGGGCATTACTGTTACCCGGAAATTACCCCTAAAGGGGTTGACCGAGTGATAAAAAAAATCTAGGAGCTGGACTAGGGAGGGCCGCAGTCTTTCAGAGCTGTTTCCCGATATGTTTACAGATTCACGGAAGTTTCACTCCGACTACTTCCAGACGGGCGAGCCACTCCCATCCATCACCATGTCCCAGAGTCTGATACAGAGGACTGTGGTGTCAGACACCTGCAACACAGGACTCGGTGAGTACACATTTATTTAAAAAAAAACTCCCCAGCCGGGCTCCTAGGTTTTTTAACAGTATATAATATACTGTACATTAAAAAAAAGCCTTTTTTCCCACATTTTCAACTTTAACCCCCCCCCCCAAAAAAAAAAAAAACACTTGTTTTTTTGTGTCACAATCAAAAAGTGTTTGAGATAGAACACAAAGAAATAAAATTGTAGACCTCTACGGCCGTAAATTGGCTATAAATGCCCAGTCATTAACCCCTTTCTGACCATGCCTTAAAAGACTTCAATGACCCAGAATTTTTAGCGAATTTTTACACTTATTGGTCCAAGGGCTATTTTTTTGTGCTATATCTTAAAAATGTTTTGCTATTTTTTTTTGGTGACACATAGGGATAGTTAAAAATTATAAACAATGTTAAAGGAAGGTAGAAACGTTATTGAGGGCGCGTTCACACGTTGCGTTTTGACCTGCGTTTTTATTGCGTTTGAAACGCATATACAACAGCTGAGGAGGGTTGATTTGCTTAATTACTTCAATGTTAACATTTCCGTTTACAAAACGCATTAATGCATTTTGTTAACACATGTGTTAACATTGCGTTTACAAACGTAAACGGTAATGTAATTAGGCAAATCACCTCTCATCAGCTGTTGTATATGCGTTTCAAACGCAATGAAAACGCGACCAAAACGCAACGAGTGAACGCGCCCTGAACCACTCCTGCTTTCACCCTAGGGTCTCCTGCTGTGTCTAATAGCTGGAGACCTGGTCCTCCTACCATCAATAGTGTGGAAGCAGGAGAAACTATAGTGATGTTGAAAGACATCTTTCATCAGTGGGCAGACGGGATCAAGTTAAGGCCTTTTCCAGTCTCGTCATTAAGGGGTTTAATGTGTTGTTGTTTAAATCTTAAGTTTACTATTTCATGACACCTGGTGGGAAGCAGGCTGTGCTATTGGCTGGAAACCCTAGGTTATTCCAGGGACAGACTCCAATATTTAATATTTACGGGTTCTTCCCTGGTTCTCAGGTCTTTGCACATGAGTCTTTGGTCTGATACAGATGGATGTTATAGCTGTTATATATCAGAACCAAGAAGGCTACAAAAGATTGACCATCCTGTAGACTGTCACTGCAGGGCTTAGCACCATGGGCCTTCCCAATAACATTAGTTGTGGACTGCTACCAGCTGGGAATGCTCCAGGAGGAACCTAGAATACTGTGCGCCCCCCTTCTCCTTCTTGCTACGCCCCTGCCAGCATTTGTAGAGTGTCCTCTAATAGGATAGAGCTGCTGTGACAACAAGCTAGGCCTTAACCACCCAGCCAATCATCTGCTAGACTATAATGGTCGCCATGTGATGATGCCACAAATGGCGTTTTGAACCCGTTTTTGGACCGTTTTTAAGCAGTCCGTCCAAAAACGCATCCGTTTTTGACCAGTTTTAATTAAGATATTTGGTAAAACCTGTCAAAAATGGATGCATTTTCAAAAAACGCATGCAGGTTTTCTAACGGACTGCTTAAAAACGGACCAAAAACGGGTTCAAAACTCCATGTGTGGCATCACCCATACTCTGTTAGGCCCTGGTGGACATGTTCCAATTAGCCGCAGGAGCTCGATAGTCCCTAGATTCGAGCCCACAAGTGATCACAAGTTATACTCACATTAACCACACAGTATTGTGAGCTGCAGTTATCATGTCGCTCATACTGCAACTTATAATCAGTTCGGATGTCATGGCTTCCACGTTCATGGATGAGCTCGTCTTGACGCCATTGCCGTGGATAGGTGGAGCAAAGGGCATTTGCCGTCAACACGTTGCAACATGTGTATTTACTAGTATATTAATGTAACGTCCAAGGACACTCGGCAGCAGCCAAGAAGTTTCTAAGTGTCATCTAGGATACAGAGGGCAGTACACAATGATCACAGTTCTCCAGTATCACTCTGATAATAACATGTTTACTGCTTTGTGGTGACAGGTCAAGAATATTATCGGACGGAATAAAAACATTGAAAAAATTTAGCTCTTTATCCTCATATAACACTATAACCCCGATAAATATGCCCCTATGTGTAAATGTCATGTTTGCATTGATATTTAAGTCTTAGCTCTTACTCCTTTGTCATCTGGCCCAGCATACCATGACGACTTCTTCCAGGCCTGACCGGAGTATTAAATGTACAGATCTATAATAATAATAACAATAATAATAATTCTTTATTTATACAGCGCACACAGATTACGCAGCGCTGCACAGAGCTTGACAAATCAGTCCCTGTCCCCAATGGGGCTCACAATCTAATCAACCTACCAGTATGTTTTGGCGTGTGGGAGGAAACTGGAGGACCCGGAGGAAACTCACGCAAACACGGAGAGAACATACAAATTCTTTGCAGATGTTGACCCTGGGACTTGAACCAGGGCATAAGAAACTAAGAGGAAGAGCAGATCTTGCCCGAGGGGGCACACACCAGTATGTCGGTGTGCTTGGTTTACACTTCTTAATCCATATGGTCAATGTCCTTTGACCCTGAATTAAGATAATTTTTAGTAATTTGGGGGTAGGGAGGTTGTGATCATTTTTCTTATATACATTATTAAGAAATTCTGCTTTATTTGTAAAGAAACAGGCAGCAATGTTCCCTCTTGCACGGATCTGTATTTCTGTCTGTATAGTGTGTGTCTATGCAGGCTGACTATGAGTTAACATCTACTCTTCCCTGTGTTTGTTTTTACAGCTCTGGGCAGTGTGGATTAACCCCTTCACTTTCAGCTTGATGTTTGAAACTAGAGTTTGCCAAATCAGTCTGTGTACCCATGGGGCTCACAATCTAATCAACCTACCAGTATGTTTTGGAGTGTGGGAGGAAACCGGAGGAAGCCCATGCAAACACAGAGAGAACATACAAACTCTTTGCAGATGTTGACTCTAGGTCCCCAGCTAATCTGGAGTGAGCGCAGCATCACTAAGCAGAGACCTTGCTATGGGGAGGTAGCTGAGCTTGCGTGTCCACAGCTGTCAGCTCAGTAGGTGGACGTGCACATTACTATACAATATGAACACAAGGTGGCACCATACTATCTTCTTGAATGTCATAATTCTTCACATAAATGTTTCATGACGCTTTTGTTTAATGATCCCACTCATCCATCTCAGAGCTCCATGCCTCTTTCATATTGCTCTAAATTGCCATTTTAAGGTGGAAAGCGATCCGTAGAGAGCCTGCTCACTAAATTATAGAGTCATATACCTAATATAAGTGGAAATCTATACTCCCCATACCTACCCAGTAGTGCCATAGCAAGTAGCTGGAGTCTCATTTTGAAGCTCTGCTCATTTCCTGACACACAGGGCAGCGACCTTCTTATGAGGAGAGCAACTGAGCATGTGTGTCCACAGTAATCATCTCAATAGGTGGACGTGCATATCACTATACACTATGAACACAAGGTGGCACCACACAATGTTAGTGAATGTGATAAGTTTTAACATTTTTTATGATCTATACAAAGATCATAAGATTTAATAGTTAAAGAATACACTTTATGACTAACCCTCTTCCTCCATGAGCCGGTGTAGTGTCGCTCGGTCACCGTAGAGGCCGAGATGTGATGAAAGTTCATTAAAGGAGGAAACCCATGCAAACACGGAAAGAACACACAAACTCGCTTTCCTATGTTCCCCCATTTAAAAGTATTGCCCCATTTGGGTCTTGAAGAACACCCGACTTACAGACGATCCCTAGTTACAAACGGACCACTGGATTTTTGTAATTTATTGTACTTTAGCCTTAGGCTACAATAATTAGCTATAACAATCACCAAAGGTGTCTGTAATGAAGCTTTATTGTTAATTGTGGTTCTTATGACAATCCAACATTTTTAAAATCCAATTAGCACAGAGACCAAAAAATTTTTAGCTAGGGCTACAATTATAAAATATACAGTTTCGACTTACATACAAATTCAACTTAAGAACAAAGCTACAGAACCTACTCAACCCGGGGACTGCCTGTATATATGTTCAACAATCGCCAAAGTTCTGGAATCTCTTGGTACTAATGTTTTCTACTCCTGGTACCAGGAGCTGGGTGTCAGTGGCAGGTAGCATTAGTACAGTGCGGTGCAGTGAAGCATTGATGATATGAATTAGTAATGGGAGCTGAATGATGTTTTGTTCTTTATCTTATTGTGTAAGTGAATTGATTGCTAGCTGGACGTTATCTCTAGCAGATAGCTGATCCTGCACTTATTATCTGTCGCCGTGCTGTAAATGTGAAATTTCCCTGACCTTGTTTCACAATGAACGGGTATTACTTCAGAAAATATTTTCCATCTCTCTCTATTGGACTTTCCTCAAGGGCGTTTTCTGGTGTTTGATTATTTTATTTTTTTACCCCTGATCCTATTTCTGATCTTGTAAAGTTGGACTTTATTTATATAGCGCACACAGATACCACAGCTCTGCACAGAGTTTGCCAAATCAGTCCCAGTCCCCAATGGGGATCACAATCTAATCCACCTACCAGTATGTTTTGGAGTGTGGGAGGAAACCGGAGGACCCGGAGGAAACCCACTCAAAAACTGAGAGAACATAGAAACTCTTTGCAGAGGATTAAGAATAGTGGGGCAGATTCACTTATCCGGCGCATTTTCTGCGGTGGATTCGGGTCTTCCGGCGATTCACTAAGGCAGTTCCTCCGACGTCCACCAGGTGTCGCTGCTGTCCCGAGGCCCGCCGGAGTGCACGATCCTATACTTGGTGAAGGTAAGCGCGTGTCCCGGTTTTTCCGAATACGTCGGGTTTTCATTCGGCCACACTCCCCGAATTTCCGTCGCGTGCACAGCTAGCCCAATTTTAAGCTTTTTTTCTTATTTTTCTGTTAAAGTTGCAGATTGAAGGTTGCACTGTACTTTTTCCATGGTACCATTCTTGATAACATACAATTTATAGGCTAGCTTTTATTAAAAAAAATCATCAACACTCTACCTTTTTTTTTAATTAAAAAACATTTCCACACTGCGCCCCTGTAGGTTTTATATGTACTGTGGTCACATACATACGTCTTGGTTATATGTACTGTAGTACGTTTTATATTTGTATGTTGTGTGGTAATGATATGAAATAAAGTTTTGTAGATATTTTTGCCTATACGCACTTTTCTTTGACTTTTGTGAAATGGTCTCACACTGCGCCCCTGAATAAAAATAAATGGCCACATAGCTCCCTTGCTTAAACCAAGCCCACTTCAAAAAGGGGAGTCATTTTTTTTTTGGACTTGGTTTAAGCACAGGAACTCTGAGGCCATATATTTTTACTCAGGGGCGCAGTGTGGAAATTCTTCCTTATAGGAAACCTGATTAAGAAACTGTTCACATTACCCCCTGTTTAAATAAATCAATTCCCCATTGTACCCCCTCAACAAATGTATGCCCCACACTGTTCCTGGCACCCCAGTTATAATATGATATTGAATTTGCAAGGGACCCCAGGTTGTACCCCACTGTTGGCCAGCATCTTGTGGGATTATGTCCCAGGACAAACATTTATATTGGCGCCCCCACCCAACTATTCCTCCTTCAGTATTTTTCAGCAGCTCACATGACCCATTGATACAACATTAGCAGCACAAAATGTAAGTGCACAGGCCAAAAGATACAACTTCCCCCATCTAAATCCATATGTACTCTGGAAACATATCAATAATACTTAGATTTTGACAAGGCAGATTAGATACAGCAGCGCAGCTCTATGTAAAGTGGATGCTTATTACATGTCAGCTTGTCATACTGGATGTCAATATCATGGTAGCTTAGATACACCAGCTTGACTCTATGTATGGTGGATGCCTACATCGAAGCATCTTATATACAGCAGTTCAGCTCTATACAGGATGGATGTCTGTATAATGGGAGCTTAGTTACAGCAGCTCAGCTCTATGTAAGGTGGATGTCTATATAATGGCAGCTTAGATACAGCAGCTCAGCTCTAGCAGCTCAGCTCTATGTAAGGTGGATGTCTATATAATGGCAGCTTAGATACTGCCGCTCAGCTCTATGTAAGGTGGATGCCTAATGGCAGCTTAGATACAGCAGCTCAGCTCTACGTAAGGTGGATGCCTATATAATGGCAGCTTAGATACAGCAGCTCAGCTCTAGGTAAGGTGGATGCCTATATAATGGCAGCTTAGATACAGCAGCTCAGCTCTATTTAAGGGGGAAGCCTATATAATGGCAGCTTAGATACAGCAGCTCAGCTCTATGTAAGGTGGATGCCTATATAATGGCAGCTTTAGATACAGCAGCTCAGCTATATGTAAGGTGGATGCCTATATAATGGCAGCTTAGATACAGCAGCTCTGCTCTATGTAAGGTGGATGTCTGTATAATGGCAGCTTAGATACAGCAGCTCAGCTGTATGTAAGGGGGAAGCCTATATAATGGCAGCTTAGATACAGCAGCTCAGCTCTAGGTAAGGTGGATGTCTGTATAATGGCAGCTTAGATACAGCAGCTCAGCTCTATTTAAGGTGGATGCCTATATAATGGCAGCTTAGATACAGCAGCTCAGCTCTATGTAAGGTGGATGCCTATATAATGGCAGCTTAGATACAACAGCTCAGCTCTATGTAAGGTGGATGCCTATATAATGGCAGCTTAGATACAGCAGCTCAGCTCTACGTAAGGTGGATGCCTAATGGCAGCTTAGATACAGCAGCTCAGCTCTATGTAAGGGGGATGCCTATATAATGGCAGCTTAGATACAGCAGCTCAGCTCTATGTAAGGGGGATGCCTATATAATGGCAGCTTAGATACAGCAGCTCAGCTTAATGTAAGATGGATGTCTATATAATGGCAGCTTAGATACAGCAGCTCAGCTTAATGTAAGATGGATGTCTATATAATGGCAGCTTAGATACAGCAGCTCAGCTCTATGTAAGGTGGATGCCTATATAATGGCAGCTTAGATACAGCAGCTCAGCTCTATGTTAGGTGGATGCCTATATAATAGCAGCTTAGATACAGCAGCTCAGCTCTATGTAAGGTGGATGACTATATAAAGGCAGCTTAGATACAGCAGCTCAGCTCTATGTAAGGTGGATGCCTATATAATGGCAGCTTAGATACAGCAGCTCAGCTCTATGTAAGGGGGATGCCTATATAATGGCAGCTTAGATACAGCAGCTCAGCTCTACGTAAGGTGGATGCCTAATGGCAGCTTAGATACAGCAGCTCAGCTCTATGTAAGGGGGATGCCTATATAATGGCAGCTTAGATACAGCAGCTCAGCTCTGTGTAAGGTGGATGTCTATATAATGGCAGCTTAGATACAGCAGCTCAGCTCTATGTAAGGTTGATCTCTATATAATGGCAGCTTAGATACAGCAGCTCAGCTCTATGTAAGGGGGATGCCTATATAATGGCAGCTTAGATACAGCAGCTCAGCTCTACGTAAGGTGGATGCCTAATGGCAGCTTAGATACAGCAGCTCAGCCTCTGAAATTGCTCATATTCCAGCTGTACACAGTGAGAAGAAATGACACTAGCTATGGTTTCTATATGTTGTACATTGTAATACTTTACATAGGTTTGATGAAGCAAGAATATTTAGCATAATAGTGGACCTCAATTAGCTGATTGATGCTACTCGGGTCTCCAGGGATCAGCTGTAATCAGAGAACCGGCCAATAAGGCTTCTACTTCCCTACAGCGCCACCACAGGTGAACTTAGAAATTACAATGGTCCAATCCAAAGCAACTGGGTTGTTCATCAAATGCAGAACCAAACAGATCCATTGGTCCAAAATTGATCTTGGTATCTGTTTTTTTTTTTTTTTTTCATTTTGGCCAAGAGATGAAGATCCTGAGATGAAGGAGCCCCTGGGATCTCAGAATGGGTCTTCTAAAGTAGACGGTCCTTTCGATCACATGAATTAAGTTCTCTATGTTATTTTGCTTTCTTGGCAGTTTTTACATTTAATCTCTGGTTTTGCTTTGTCCTTCTATTCCGGCTCAATTCTTAAGTCTCGTTGAGTGACCTCTACCCTGCATTCATTGTGTTCTGGGGGCCACTTATGCTCGGATCATGGGAGCTTGGCATTTGGCACAGTCAGTGTGTCAGCAGCCGAGTTACAGTCCGGTAAGAAACGAGGGTAGGGTACAACCCTTCTTAAAAGAGCATCACAGACCCAATTTGGGATGCCTGTGAAGAACATGATCAAAAACAATCTGTAATTTAGGGTGACCCCACTATAAGGCTAGCTATAGGCACCAGATAGCTAGTGCGGCCCAAAGATTATATCTCCCCTGCTCCCCTAAATATACATGCTTGGCCCGGCCTCAGTAGGAAGAGGGATGTAAACTTCTACCAAGCACCTCTGACTGCGTCTTATCAGGAACAGACAGCCCTTCACCCCTTCGAGGGAGAGTTAAAGGGGTATTTTCACCTGGGAATTGACATTTAAACATATATATATACATTTCTTCAATTGCATGTTATGAAAAAAGACGTACTTGTCCCTTAGGAACTATATAGCTGTCCTTGGATATGACCACCCCCTGCAATCTACCTACATGCTCTTTTCTGGATTCACCTTTTGTTACCACAGGACGTTAGTAACTCCAAGACATTTCATATGCAAAAATAATTTGTTTCTTTGTGCAATCACTCCAACAGCAGTGGTCATATCTAAGGACAATAATCTCGTCCTTACTACTACATTTATGGGAAATTATCTTCACATAGGTACATTTATAAATGGACTGTCCTAATAAAGATCTTCCATTAAGACTCAAGTTTACAGGGTTATGTAAGGGAGACAACAAAGTTTAATGTCCATAGTCCAGTCCAAGTCTTAAAGACCCAATTTGACTGTATACAGACCTATCAAAGTTTTTACGCACCACTTATACTCTTCCAATTTTAAAGGGGTTGACTGCCATACCTCTGTCTTGAGCAGCAATAAATTTAGTAACGCAGTAGAAATAAATAAGGAAATGTGTTATCGCCCTGTCAGGCGATATTTCTGACCCCCCATAAAAATTATCAAAATCAGTATTTCGGTATATACTTCCAAAATCAACTGGTTTGGATGACCAGTATATGGAGACTCTTCTGACCGCAGGTGGTGGTGGAGACGGGGATCGGGATTGTTTCCTTGTGACTTTCCCTTTGTTCCTATTCATTGTTTGGCTGAGTGTGCATGTGAGTTGTAGTTGGTTGGTCCCTCTCCCATATATTAGTCTGCAGCTCTACAAGTACAAGATCAGCGTTAAGAGAGCTGATTTCCATTACAGCAAGGCAGGGCTGGCATTAGGGGAAGGCAAACTGGGCATTTTCCCAGGGACCCCATCCTAAATTCAACCAAGGGGTATTAAAGGATCAATACATCCCCTGCATGTGGACTTTTGTGGGAAGAGGATGTATTGCTCTTTTAATACCCATTGGTTGAATGTCCAGGTGAAGATGCAATCTATTATCTATCATATCTATCTATCTATCTATCTATCTATCTATCTATCATCTATCTATCTATCTATCTATCTATCTATCTATCTATCTATCTATCTAACTAACTATCCAGCTATCAAATTATCTACTGGTGTGTGATAGCGCAATTATTTGACCCCTTTTAGGTGCAAATCAATGTTAAAATAAGGTGCAAACATCTGGAAGCAGGAGAAAAACAAAGACAAATTAGGCACAAACCAGGAAACTGCTACACAGTGATCTCCAGAGAATTGCTGGAAAAAGGTGCTAAAAAATTTTGTGAATACCCATATGCGTCCAAAAAGTCAGTCAAATACAACCAAAAAAGGCACATCAGACTAAGATAAATGACCCCCTATATTTTGGCGTCTATAAATCTATATTATCTTTCATATTTACTTTCTATCATCCATCTCCCTATCATCTGTCTATTTCCTATTACATCCTCCTCCAGTCCCATATTACAGGTATTTACCTACTACTGTGTGTAACTACAAAGTGTTGTTATTGTGCAGGGATAAAGGAGCCTCTTACTGAAGGTGACTGCTCATAGAATAGTTTTATTTTGGGGCCCCACTTTAAGTTCTGCCCATGGCCCCCCCCCCCCCCCTTTGTCTAAAACCGTCCCTGCAGCAAGTATAGAATGATTATAAACTATAGACACTTATATGAGCAAAAACTAAGTTTTACGTAAATGCCTCGAATATAATAAACCAAAATGAGTCCTATAGTTGGTAGACAGAAATCTACTCAAGAATCAAGCCAGCATTAAAAAAAAGAACTGCAACATGCCGTATGTGCTAGTGTGAACTATGTCCTTACACACAACCGCAACTTTATACACTGTTCCTTTAAGAGGTGTTCCATCTCCTGTTCTGATTCAATGCACTTTGGCTCAGCATCGCCGGTAGGTGGGGACTCTGACAAGGCTTGGGAGGCAGTCAGAAGAAATAACAATAAAGATCTGCGGAGAAGCCAGGCTGCCTGTCCTAAGACACACGGAGAAGCCAGAGAAAGCCGGGGTAAGGATGCAGCAAAGGACGGAAGACGCAACTTTACACAAATCAAAATGTATTACTTGTTCTAGGAAATAGAGGAAATGCACCCGGCTTCACACAAAGGGTTACTTTCCTTGTAGCCGACGTGATCTGTATTTCCCTATGAGCACTGGATTGGTTGTAAGTGGAGGATTGGCTTTGGATACATGTGGATTTTTGCTTCTGCAGAACAGGGTCTTCGCTTACGTTACGATATTTTACTTTGTTATTTGATTCAATCTGAGAAAATTCTGGCTTGTCTGATATTTTGTCTACTGTTATGGCTCTAGAATCTAGAATATTGATTTTTTTTTAGCTAAGCAGGATAAAATTGTTTAAAGCAGCATCAATGTCGAACATAAAAAATTTTTGAAAATTGCTAAAATGGGACTGTATGGTTCCGAAAAGTCCATTATTAAATACCCATTAAGGACATTCATCTATTGTTCAGGACTGTTAGTGTCTCTCACTTTGGAGTACTCACAATGTCCATGTAATATCTAAAAAGTCCATTGAGTCAAAGAAATTATTTAATTCTATGTGTAATGCCTGCTGTCGCCTGCGGGGGTGCTGCTGGGAGATTGATCACTTACTGCTCAGTATAGATTATAGATCAATAGGAGGTGTGATCGGCTTATTGATCAGAGATTAACAAGAGATTGTCAAATGGCAGACATTTTATTATGTGAATTTTCTGGAATTTCAAAGCTGAAAGAATGGATCATCTGTGGACCTGTGCAGTAACAGGCTGTATTCACCACTGACCATCATCTGTTGTCCTCTCTATCTTAAATAGCTTAAAATATATATTAGAAAGTAGCATGGAGCAAATAAAAATGTATGACTACTGTTTCTGACAACACAGGACTTTGTAGTCTGTTACTGTGGAGATACAGAGATGTGAGAAAGAGCTGATGATGCAAAAAAGTAGATTTTTAATAAACACTGTTTACTTAAAAGGAATGAACTGCATACAATCCTATAAAGAGTGGCCCCTTCATGCTTGTTCGCTTCTGGGTACCTGCCTGTACCCGTTTCTGGTTTCATATTTGGCGTGTCGCTGTAACAACCTTGAGAGGAACACAGTAGACATCTATGATATCAGACTAGTGGGTTGATTGATAAGGCCATCCTTATACTGGTAGTCTGTGTCACACACAGGGGTGTGGGAGAGTCTCTTGGGGCTAGAGTTTGTGGACTCCCTGGACCACCGTGGGGGATGATGGTACTAGCCGCAACCCGGGACCAGAGTCTAAGTAGCCCCTGGTCTTCGCCAGAGCCCGCCGCAAAACGGTATGGTCTTTGCGGCAGCGGGGGTGCTACGAGGTCGTTCCACGGGTGCGACTAGCCCGCGGTGGAAAGGGGGAAGGTAGGACCTCGGGAAGGTAGGACCTCGGGAAGGCAGGGCCTCAGGCTGGATGGCAGGACCTCAGGCTGGATGGCAGGAGCTCAGGACGACCACTGGGATACTGGACCGCCACAGGAACACCGGACTGCCACAGGAATACAGGACCGCCACAGGAATACAGGACCGCCACAGGAATACAGGACCACAGGATACATGGAGGTGTCTGGAAACGCTGGAGGAACACAGGAAACACGGAGGCGTCTGGAAACACACAGGAGGAACACAGGAGGCTTTCACTTCAGTGGGAATGACTTATAAGGGCATGCCGGATTAGCCAGCGCCAATTAGGAGGACACTGGCACTTTAAATCCCAAAGAGCCGCTGCGCGTGCTAGCCCCCCTAGCAGGTGGGGACAAGCGTGGCCCAGTCAGACAGGATCACGGTCTACTCGGGACTGACGCAGAGCCAGGAGCCCGGAGAGGTGAGTACGGGCCCGGGGGGCATAGGCGCCGCATCGCGGAGCACGGGTGTACCGGCGATCCGTGACATGGATCGCGGGGGCACCTGTGAAAGTCTGGTGGGACACATGGACAATATTGGAACTAGTGTAACTCAAAGAAATGTGACCCAAGAATATGGACTTGCATGTTAACAGTTGCCCCTTGTTGTAACAAAGAAATTCCACAAAAGGGATTGTGGTTGGGATTCTTAAAAGATAGTGGCCATTGTGGGATTGTTGCACCAGAGTACCAGAGGATCCTCTTGTTGGCCCAGACTCTAACACTAGATCTCAGTTGTCCATTAGAAGAAACCCAAATTTGGAGGCTACTAATTTCATAATGTTTTGTAAAGCGTGGGCTGGGAGAACCACAGAGTGAGGCCCTTTGCACGCGGCCATACACCCGCCATGGTTGTACTTGGGTGTAGCATAGGAGGGAAGAGAGGTGAGTTCTCCTTCATAGGAAGACGGGCAGCCATGCAGCAAAAATGGCAAAATGTAGGACATGTCCTAATCTTGACGATGTGGCTGCCTCGTTCTCGTTCACTCAGACACTGTGTGCTCAGCCCACCATGATCGGGTGCCATAGACCACTATGAGGCCTGTGATCTGGTTGCATCCAGAATTTACGGGTGACTGGTAGTGGCGTATAGATGGGGCAGGCTGTGGCAGAGGTTATCTGCAGCACCTACTGCAGCACATAAGGGTAGGCTTTGTAGGCTAACATGAGTCTGGCACTGCCTGCCTCGTAGAAATTCCTACAGATATCTCCAACCTTTAGGGATGTACTATGTGTAATTATATATGTGGTCCTACATTAGAAACTGGCTGGAGGTCATCATAACACTTATGATCTCCCGATAGGTGAAGGTTGTCCTGATATCCTCTTGATATGTCATCAGTGCTGTAAATGTAAATATCTCGGTATATCTCTGTAGTCCGGTCTTGATGTTGTTAGGTGACATACAGTGAATGGCCTCCGTGTATTTACCCTTTCAGGGCTGTGCCGTACATTGAACTGTTTGCATTGAGGATTATTGATTAGATGGGAAATTCTTTGGATTCATAGGATTCACTATGTTCTACTCCATAAATACAGTTTCCGAGCCTTGGAGCCCATGTTAAGGTCATAATGATCTTAGATATAGATATTAGCCTTTTATTAGTTCCAGGTAAGAAAAGCGTAAATTATACGTTGACACTTTCTTCTCCAGTTCACGTGACTGATAATACCTGCACTGACGTCCTATCTGCCGCTCTTTATCTTCTGTCCTTGGTGTTTTGTTTTTTTTGCTTTAATGTGATAAGTTGCCCTCGTGGAAAGATAATAAAACTGGTATTATACCAGGATATTTACAAGTTTTTTAAATTATAGAATGATTACTGGGTTATTGGGAACAAGCATTTGTTGGACCACATTCAGGTTTTTTGTACCCAGTCTTAGAGGTGATCACTTAGACCACTTCTACACGGCCCGAACGTTCGTTGCAAACCGGAACTGAACTCAGCATGTCAGTTCAGTTCCGGTTTGCAGCGTCCGGGCCGTGCAATCCGTGCAGCACGCATTGCGAGTGTGATGCGAGTTCATCGCATCACACTCACGAGTGTAGAAGGGGCCTTAGAAAAGGTGATCAAAATCTGATTGAACTACGAAATACACGTATAATAACCCACAAAAAGTAGGTTGGCACGACTGTAGGCTCTTTCACTTGAACAAAGTGCACCAAAAAAGAAATGGGGCACACTTCCAGAGCAGCGCATCCCGAGATTTATGAAGAACGGGCGCCACAATTCATAAATCTGGTGCCCTCTGCACACTACACAGCCAAACTGCACATAGTACAGACTGCACTAGTTTTAATGAATCTGGGCCTTTATGTTAAAGGTGCACCAAAAAAAGTTGGTGCTTTCTGTTGGAGCAGTGCAGGGTGTGCCAGATAATGACCATGTGGCACATTTCATGAATCTGGCGCCCCCTGCACACTCCACAGGCAAACTACACATAGTGTATTTTGCGCTATTTTGGATAAACGTTTGCCAGGGCGTGCAACACAATTCTGTCGGACTGCTTGTTAAACGTATGTGTTGCACGGTCCAAATGTGTCGTGCCCCTTTATGTCGCGTTGGTTATAATGCAACTGCAACACAAATGTGGCACGGACACTTCTTAAATACCTGTGCAAACAGTTTGCACTGAAAAGAACGTGCAAAGTCAGACAGAAAACTGGTGCAGGGGCTTTAATAAACTTGGGACATTGTATAAGAGCCACGGGGGTACTCAGCTAATGTCAATGTAGACTGTTGCAGATACACGATAAAAAAAGACGGAAGTAAGCAGCATTCACCAAAATGTCTTCTTTATTCAGAACTAAAAGACAGGGAGGGTAAGCCGGACACACATCAGCGGCATCCACCCGTTTCACACATTTCTGCGCCTTATACAAAATGCACGGCATGACAAAGTGCAGGGGTGCGCAAAACGATCTGTTGCCACTGGTGTGTGTTTGGCTTACACTCCTCGTCTTTAAGGCCGCATTCACACGACCATAGATCTATACGTCCCCATAGACTTCTATGGTGACCCAGCGGCGGTACAGTGTACTGTGCCGTACACAGGGAAAAGCATGCTGTATCTTTCCCCGTGTTTGTGGACGTGCGGCGCTGTTTCCTATGGAGAGGGGAGGGGTGCAAATCAGGGCTACCCTAACCCTAGAGCTAACCCTTCAAGGATGATTGAACAAATTTTCATTTGATTCGGTACTGGAAAATCTGCAGATTTGTACCGAATAAACCAATCAATTTGCCTGTCTATAACAGCAGATAGGGTAAGGTTGGACGTGTGTCCTTACAACGGAGGGCACAGATGTATCCATCCCACTGTAGACTTACATGTCACCCAGTGCCAGCAGGGGGAGGAGTGAATATTGGGAGCAGTTGGTGATTTGCTGCTGAAGATGTTTAGGGTGTTTCCACAGTGATATCACTGTCCCGAGCGTAAGCTCAGCAGAGGCCAGAGGGGGGATGCAGTACTTCTGTATCCATCTCCCCTAGCATTCAATGGCCTCCGCTGAGCATATACGTTGCTTAGCAGGCGGGAGCAGGATGGAAAGATATTGGGGCACATTTACTTACCCATCCCGTTGACGGGATGTCCGACGAGGATTCGGAGCTGCCGCGATTCACTAAGGTCATGCATCCAATTTCCTGCATGTGTCGCTTCCCCGCTGAGGTCTGCCGGAGTTTACCTTCTTCATCCCGGTGTATGTAAGTGCTGATCTTGCGACACAATTTGGTATTTAAATTCTGCGGTTTGTCCGGATCAGTCAGGTTGTCCGACGGCCACGGCCCCCGATTTGTGACGCATGCAAGACGGCGCTGATGCGCCACAATCCGATCGCCTGCGCCAAAAACCCGGGGCATTTCAGGGCAAATCCGAAAAAAAAATAGCGAAACCCGACGGAAATGCGTCCGACGGACCCTTAGTAAATGTGCCCCCTTGTCTTTCCATTCTGCATTTTGCACATTATACAACGTATACTGTTCAGATTGAGGCAAAAACTAAACCTCCGCCTGTGGATACACTCAGCATATACAACCAGAGCTTTCCGGGCATATATGCTGAGCATATCAAAAAATGAGATGTGGATGGAGCATTGAAAACCTCTGAAACCACAGTAATTTAACTTTTTGAATTTTTGTTTCTTTACAGATGGGCAAAAGTCAAACCTCTGCCCTCCCTGAACGCAGGGCACAGGTAAGATGTATAACAGACTCTATTGTATCTGGATATACTGTTCATATAGCTAACACTGTATATTACGTCTCGCTTTGTAGGATGGTCAAGTTTGGGACTCGGTGAAGAAAACAGCCTTTGTGTTGGGCACTGGACTTCTTACCTTTGCTGCTTTCAGAAACACAGTCACGTGGTGAGGAATCAAGGAGATGTATAGAGAGCACATTTATATCTATGAACAGTAGAAAGTGTGTGTGCCTACTGGTGGTTTTTATAGAAGTGTGCATGACATATTTGTGAGATTCACCATGAAACATTAGATGTAGGACCATTTTCAGGGCCTTTTGTGTAAACATTTGGGGTATATGAGTTTACAAAATAACTGTAATGATTGTTCTTCATGGTCCTATTATAAGTGAGGGGCTTATTTGCCATCTATAATGGCCCTTTAACATGTGAAGGGCTTATCTAAACATCTACAATGGTCCTCTATCATGTGAGGGGCTTGTCTAACCATCTAAGATGATCCTTTTAACATGTGAGGAGCTTATCTAACCATCTAAGATGGTCCTGCAACATGTTAGGGCTTAACTCACCATTTAGGATGGTCCTTTATCATGTGAGGGGCTTATCTAACTAGGCTTATCTAACGTCCTTCACACGTTTGGAGCGTTTCTAACCATTTAGGATGGTCCTACAACATGAGGGGCTTTTCTGACCATCTAGGATTGTCCTACAAAATGTGAGGGGCTTATCTAACCATCTAAGATGGTCCTTTAACATGTGAGGAACTTATGTAACCTTCTAGGATAGTCCTTCAACATGTTAGGGGTTTATCTAACCATCTGAAATGGTCCTACAACATATGAGGGGCTTTTCTGACTGTGTAGGATGGTCCCACAACATGTGAGGGGCTTATCTAACCATCTAAGATGGTCCTTTAACATGTGAGGAACTTATCTAACCTTCTAGGATGGTCCTTCAACATGTTAGGGGTTTATCTAAGAATTTGGAATGGGCTTTTCTGACTGTGTAGGATGGTCCCACAACATGTGAGGGGCTTATCTTGCCATCTGAGACCATCTCAGTTGGTGGAATTCGATGGATTTCCTACAGTAATTGAGGCAGTGGATGGAAATACTCTTTGAATAAAACTAATTGTAAGTAGACTGGTGACATGTCGTGGCTTGAGAAATATTTCTACCCAAGGCTAAGAAGCTGCTCTTGATTTGGAACAAACAAATATTGGAAGTCAATGGTTTTAATTTGGATTCTTTTGTCCTGTATTATTACACAGAAGTCTGGTGACCGGGTCTTATGACTCAAGTTAACAGCAGTTCTTCTTCAACTACCACAGACTGATGACTTAATGACCATAATATTTTTAACAGGAATTGAAAGTGTTTTTTTTCTTTTGTATGACTATTTCATGTAACTTTTACATGAAATGTAAAGTTTTTTTTTTACCTCTCCATTTTTTACTTTCTGCTGTTTTATGGGGGGGGCTTATTTTTTGTGGGGAAAATTGTACTTTCTAATGGCTTTATAATGGAACCCAAACAGAATGTCTGAATCATGACAGCATTCTCAATATCTTAGGCATCTGCAGCATTTCTGGGGTGCATCTGGTGATTTCTGGCAAGCCATCTGGGGAAAGCTGCACAACTATTTTGGGGACAATGAACTGGCCTTATACTGTTTGGGTGAGTCACTAATGTAACTTGTCATTGTGTTATAGTTGATTGTATTAAAATAGGATTATTCAATCATAGATATGTACACGTGAATGTACTTCAGAAATGGAAAAACACACTTTTACGATTTATTCTAACACCCCCCCCCCCCCCCCCCCCCCGCTTGATGTTGTCTTATATACATTCCAGGCATAGTTAGCCACTGCTGGTATTTTAATCCAGATCACCCGCTATTTTATACACTCACACAACCTATAGCGATATATACTTCTCGTGATAAAATGGTCATGCTCCTCCTACAGACAAATGTCGAAATAAGCCTCATGCAAACAACTGTAATCGGGGGCTATGAGCTAGCCGCAACTTGTGCCCCTAATGAGGTCTACTGTGTGATTAGGCACGGAGCATGCACCACAAAGTATAGAGAAGGTCCTATTCCTATCGAGATTGTGGTGCTGCCGCTCCATTTCTTACGGACATCGAGGGTTTCGGGGCCTGATGCTTATTCGCCCTTGTCCATCAGACTAAAACAGGTCACAAACAGGCATCACTTTCCCCTGTTTGCAGCTAGTATTGCACACACAGTGGTGTGCACGAGTGCATGACATATATCTATGTTCATAGTATCGATTATTGATATTTCAATAGATTATTAGATTCGAAACTAATTTAATATAAATGACTGATAAATCAATAAAATGCAAAAGTACACAGTAGCAAGAGATCAAAACTACCACAGATGGCCCCAAAAGCTTGAGCATTCCTTCAAGAACAGTTCCCTAAAAAGTGGATTGGTTGTCATGCGCCAGTTGAATGGCCACCAAGGTCTCCCAATCTCACCCCCTTAGTCTTTTATCTTTGGGGTCATCTGAAGGCAATCGTTTATGCTATGAAGATATAATGGATACTGGAAACATGTGCTAGCATTTCTTCTGCAATGTATGCTATCAGTGTGTCAGGAGAAGAGGCTTGACAATCCAACACAATGGGCAGGACCTTGATCACATTTTATTTGGTCATAAACTTGAAAGTTACAATAGGAGAAAGTTACAATAAATCCAAGTACAACAATAGGTTTGATGTGACACAACCATCTCCCAATTGGAAAAAAAGTTGGATCCAAAACGGCCAACATCAAAATGGTCGCCATGGTCAACACCCAACTTGAAAAGTTTCCCCCTCCCATATACTAATGTACCACAGTTGATATCACCAACCATTCCCATTTTATTTACGTGTATCCATGTAAATGGCCCACTGATGTAGTAATTTTTTTTCTTCTTTTGTCCAGGTGCCATGGTAATTCCAAGTCTTTCCTTTTGGATGTACAATGCAGTCCTGATGGTGATCGACCTGACGGGAAAACCAAACTTTATAACTCGGTACAGAGTTCAACTCGGAAAGAATGACCCAGTACGTACAGAAATCCAAATGCTCTTCTGTTACCTACCTCTAGATCAGTGATGGTGAACCTTTTAGTGCCCGAGTGCCCAAACTTCAACCAAAAGCCACTTATTTATTGCAAAGTGCCAGCACAGCAATTCATGCAGTAATTTATTTCTCATTGTTCTTTGACGACTTTCAATTGTATCAGCCTCCTAAGAACACCAACACAGGTCAAAGGAGGAGGGCCAAATCATTGTAGGAAGATTCTGCAGGAACATTCTTTGAGTCCTATCTGGTAAACTTCATTACGGGGTGATGGCCTGGGTGCCCACTGAGAGTGCTCCGAGTGCCGCCTCTGGCACCCGTGCCATAGGTTCGCCACCACTGCTCTAGAGGATATCTTTAACTACATTTGGGAAATTTGTTGAGTTAAAGCTGGAGTACAGAGATCATGGGTTGTGGGCAAATGAAGGGTGGCCGTATGTAGGGACAATGAGGTGGAGTATGACGTCATTGGTGTATACGAAAGATGATGATTTTCACGTATCTGTAATGTGGTTGATGTTTGCAGGTGGACCCAGGAAAGCTGAAAGCTGCAGTCAAGGTCGTCTTATTTAACCAGCTCTTCCTCTCCTTCCCCATGGTTCTCCTCATGTATCCATTCATGAAGTGGCGAGGTAACCCTTGCGGAACAGAGTTGCCCACATTTCATTGGGTTCTACTGGAACTCTCAGTTTTTGTGTTGGTTGAAGAAATTCTTTTCTATTACTCGCACAGGTAAGGTGCTGGATATATAGAATAATGTGTATACAATAATCCAGAACAAAGTTTTGACACCATATTTATACTTGGAGCTTTGTTTTCTTGATACAAAGCACTATATATTCTAACTTTGCCACTAGGGAAAAACAAAGTGGATCTATAAATTATACGGCTGATGGGTGTGTATTTAAGAAATAACACTATGGGGCAGATTTACTTACCCGGTCCGTTCGCGATCCAGCGGCGCGTTCTCTGCGGTGGATTCGGGTCCGGCCGGGATTCATCAAGGCACTTCCTCCGCCGTCCACCAGGTGGCGCTGCTGCGCTTAAAAGCATCCGAATGCCCTGAAATTCACCGAGCCGGACCAAGTGAAGGTAAGCGCGTCCCAAGCGTCACTTTTATTGTTTTAAATGCGGCGGTTTTTCCGAATCCGTCGGGTTTTCGCTCGGCCACGCCCCCCGATTTCCGTCGCGTGCATGGCGGCGCCGATGCGCCACAATCCGATCACGTGCGCCAAAATCCCAGGGCTATTCTGGTACAATCGGCGCAAATCGGAAATATTCGGGTAACATGTCGGGAAAACGCGAATCGGGCCCTTAGTAAATGACCCTCTATATGTGGCCATAAGATGACTTTTCATCAGCTTTCTTTTTCTGTATACACAGCAGTATAATCCAAGAAAGAGCACTTACTAAAAGCCGCAGCAGACTATTATCTCTATACCTCTTTACAGTTGCTCAATCCTTCTCTACCCCTCTCCTCTTTATGGGCTACAATACAATGGGGAACTGGAACTTAAAGGGGTATTCCGGGAATATGAATGTCTAATACAAAAAGCCATAATGCTAGAAATAAATGAATACAACAAAACTCAATGTCATTAATCTCAAAACAGAGATTAAATAGTTTGCTTTTAAGATGCACAAAATTTAGAAGGGTATGATTGTTATTTTAGTTCATGGTCGTGTTTAAATCCGTTTCCTCTTTTCAATCCAGATTGTTCCATCACCCAAGCATTTACAAACATATCCACAAACAGCACCATGAATGGACCGCACCTGTGGGAGTGGTGTGCCTGTATGCCCATCCGGTAGAGCACATTGTAAGTAGAAGCCATCATAAGTTGACAAGAAAGTTGTCTCAATTACAGACATACCCTGTCACGTTGGAGCTACTGTGGCTACTAAATGACTGTTTGTAGGAGGGAAGCCATGGCCATCCGGTCATCTCTGCTGGTGGCCATTCACATTACGCTGCCTAAATTACAAGATAATTTATGTTGCTCCACTGGCTCATTGGCTAGGTCCTAAGGCCAAGTTCACTTGTGGTCATACAAACTTTTCAACATATTGGGGCAGATTTACTTACCCGGTCCATTCGCAATCCAGCGGCGCGTTCTCTGCGCTGGATTTGGGTCCGGCCGGGATTTATTAAGGTAGTTCCTCCGCCGTTCACCAGGTGGCGCTGCTGCGCTTAAAAGCATCGGAACGCACTGGAATACACCGGCTCGGGCTGAGTGAAGGTAAGTGCAAGCTCCGCGACAGATTTTTTTTAAAAAATGCGGCGGTTTTTCCGAATCCGTCGGGTTTTCGTTCGGCCACGCCCCCCGATTTCCGTTGCGTGCATGCCAGCGCCACAATCGGATCGCGTGCGCCAAAATCCCGGGGCAATTCAGGGGAAATTGGCGCAAATCGGAAATATTCGGGTAACACGTCCGGAAAATGCGAATCGGGCCCTTAGTAAATGACCCCCATTGGGGCAGATTTACTTACCCTGTCCAGTCGCGATCCCGCGGTGCGTTGTCCAATTTCCTGCAGGTGTCGCTTCTGCGCCGAGGTCCGCCGGAGTTCACCTTCTTCCTGGTGCATGTAAGTGCGTGCTCTTGCGACACATTTTTTTTTAAATTCCGCGGTTTGTCCACCCCCAGTTTGTCGCATGCAAGCCGGCGCCGATGTGCCACAATCCGACCGCGTGCACCAAAAACCCGGGGCAATTCGGCGCAAAACTGAAATATTCGGGAAAATCCGACGGAATCATGGTCTGTGGACCTTAGTAAATATGCCGATTGTTTTTGGACCCTCGGGTTCATTTTTTGCTCGCTTGATCTAGGTAGGTGATGCCTACAATAAGAAAACTAGTATCATTTAGCTACACAAATTCAATAAAAACGTAATTTTTGAGAGTTTCTCTGTAAAAGCCATATCTCCACAAGATAGGGAAGACGGATGGAGGTCTGTGTTCCATGTCAATGAAGTGGTGGTTCCTCGTGGTTGACCACTGCTCAATTTACTTCTAAGGGATGGCTACTATATTCTTTGGTCATTTACCAAAAATGTTATCTATCCTGCAGCTTTCCAATATGTTGCCACCTATGGTCGGGCCAATGCTGATGGGATCCCATGTAGCTACAATCATGCTGTGGTTTTGCATTGCTCTGGCGAGCACCACTATCTCACATTGTGGCTACCATCTGCCGTTCCTGCCTTCCCCAGAATTTCATGATTTTCATCACCTCAAGTAAGTTAAAAAAAAAATTCAAAATATATTTATATATATATAATTGGTCAGAATATTACAGATGACAATAACTAACATTCTTGAGAGATTGTCAAATTCAACCATTGGAAACAAGCAACCTACTCACCCTTACAAGTAGTCATATGGCTCAATCCCAAACTTGGGCCACCAAGAGATGGCACTTACTGTTAAACGGAATCTACCACCAGGATGAAGGACTGATTGCTCCTCAATGCACAGGTGTTAATGGAGCCTGGAGCCCCTCAGGCTCATTTGCATACAGTCTTTCATCCTGGTGGCAGTTGTCCTTTAAAATGGGGAACTAATACCAGATCTGTCCATCTTTTGCCACCCTCACCAATCAAGTGAAATAGTGACGTGGACACAATACTCTATGGAACGTCATAGATCGGTTGATTGGTGGAGGTGCCAATAGGTCAACAACATCAAACCCCTAGTAATCAGTAGCCCACACCGTTCTGCGCAATTTTCTCAGCATTCCGAAATCTTTCTCTTCCAGATTTAACCAATGTTATGGAGTGCTGGGTGTTTTTGACCGACTTCACGGCACAGATCTGATATTCAAGCAAAACAAGGCCTACGACAGAGACATTTTACTACTGAATTTTACCCCTCTAACTCAAAGCATTCCTGATCCACCCAAGAAAACGGAGTAACATCTTACTGGACTGCTCCAACTATGGAAACGTATTAATCTTTCTTAGCAAAAAACCAATAGTCCATACAATACCAAAGTGCTTTCATTCAAATGGTATTTTGGCCTGGTTCATACGTCTGAGCTGTGGTGCGTTTGATGCCATTTTCCAAGTATTAGGCAAGCGGGAACCAATATTACGATCTACATCTTTCATGTCTCTACGAAACTTTAGACTATGTGCCTCCAACCTCTACTTTACTAACTATTGTGAATATACCACTCCGAACAGGCCCACAGCTGTCGGAACACGCAACATGGTAAAATTTCAAAATAGTAGCAGATCACCGATTTGGACTATTTAGACTATTTCTGTATTTTCATACCAATTTGACCATTTTGCCAGTGTGTGAGCTCAAGAGTAATGCCTTCATGCTGATGGGAAAGCTTTTTACCCTTTGAGTGGCCACGCTCCTGAGAGTCCAGGTGTTAGAGTTGGTTGCTCGAGTCTACTTCGGACCCTTGGGGTATGCGCACTTTGTTTAGTGAAGCCAAGACGAGTACAACTTGCTTCACTGTGAGGTTCCGAAATGCATTTTCTCCTGGATCACCGACACCTTTACCACCTGGAATTTTAGGAAAGGGGCCCCTGACACTCGAAAGGTTAAAAAAAAAAAGTTTTGGACCCTAAATCCTGAGGCATGAAGACATACTGGAGTTTTAAGGACCTACCGACAGGTTCCGTTTCACCTAGTCCTTCTGCTGCTTCCCAGATCAATTACTTCTGGAATCTTGTTATTAATTGAATGTATTGTGTGAAATAATTGTATTCTTTTAATTCAGCGACTAACAAATCTAGAATTATCAGAGTATGTATAGAAGTATGACTGAATGCTGTGCATTACCTGAAAACAGAAATAAACTTTTTAATTTGTAAAAAATTTTGAGAGTCCATCTATATACGTGTCGCTTAATTTGATGAAGAACTTGTGTTATTTTTTCCTTGTTGGAACCATGGTTCTGATCCACAGCCACCTTTCCTTTTGAAAAGGGCACCAACCACCAGGATGAAGGACTGTATGCAAATGTGCCTGAGGGGCTTCCGGCTCCATTCACACCTATGGAGCCTGGAGCCCCTCAGGCTTATTTGTATACAGTCCTTCATCCTGGCGCTAGATGCCCTTAAGACACCACAGTCACAGCCGTTTTATTGAATTCTACCTTGTGTAGGGCGGGTTCTAGGAATATGATGAAAAGGTGTTCTGCTCTTCCGTTTAGACCACTTATTCAATGAACTAGATTTGATTGTGTTCCTTTAAGGGGATTGTACCAATTATAGAAATTCCTACACGTCCATTAGCAGAGCCTGACCGACATCAGTGTGAGAGCTTTCGCAGCTACGTCACCAAGATCCTTAACCAATTATACCGTGGGAAAAGTCTAAGAAGACTGGAGAACACTTGTGCAAGCCCAAGAGCCATGGACATCTTGACAAATTCCTCTGTGAAAGTTTTGCTTCCCCGTTAGCACCGGTGTTTGGCAGTCCTAGTGATCATACATTATAGGACACCTGTCATCAGGTCTGTGTCACTAGTCCTGTCACTACTACCTGTTGGAGCAGCTCACAAGTATCCCATCCCAGCCTTTATCTAGTTATTTCATACATTAATCATTATAAGATCATCTATTCTTTATTATGTAAAGGAGGCTGATCACATGGTCAGAGGCAGTGATGTCACCCCTGTTCCCCCTCTCCTCCCCCTGCTCATGTCTGTGTGTAATGTATAGTAAAGCATTGCTGGTGTCTGTGCTTTATCTGCTGACATGCTGCCTCCTCCTAATACACAGAGACACAGACATCAGCTACACAAGTACCTGACACGTTCTGCTCCAACATGTCTGCCTGGAGCTGCTAATGGCAGTTTATGAAAATATATTTAGTTTAGGGGGTTAATTTGCCTGACTGGTTCTCGTCTTGTGGGAAAATCCCCTTTAAAAAGTTTGGACCCAACTATTGGGCATCTCAGTGACAGAACTCCCAAACATCACTCCCAGAGATGAGCTAAGCGGCAGTTCCAATCAGCTACATGGGGCCCATCTGCTCCACTCATCTTGGGTAGCAACAAAGAGCCCGACTGGGTTACATTAGACCCTCCCGTTCTAAAACCCCCACCGAATAGCAAGCTAGGCTCTACCCTTTCCATAGGACCAATTTGTTTAATGAGAAAATTCGTCTAAGCAGTGGTAAAATTCCAGCAATAACCTTCTCCCATCAGGAAACTCTCAAAAACACTGCATTAAAGTGAACAGTCCGCTCCTGACATATCTGCCAGCTGTGCAATCCAAGTCTTGGCACAAGTTCTAGCTAGTACACCGGTGTTGGGCAGGCACACCCTGCGCTGGCCTACTCCGCGGTGAGGAACGGCCCCTTCCATACCCCTCAACACCCTGCGCCAGGAGTTGTGGTTATTTCAATTTAAGCACATATAAACGGTCCCAATATGTCCAAATGCTGGTTTCATAGCAAACGTTCTCTAATTCTCCCAAAAATCCTTAGTCAAGGAAGTGGGAAGGACATGTTGCAGTCAAGAGAGTCACCCATGTCTTCCTGCTTACTCCACCCCCTGCACAGTCAATGTATTCCATTGACGTCTACCTTCTGGCACCACAATCACAGGCGCATTGTGCACATCAAAAGTGTACAGTGACGTGAGCTGGTGGTGGGGGAAGGTAGAAGGGGCCTGGATGAGGCTGAAGGAGCTTTGACTTTGGTTGGTGGTGGGCATTCTTGACGTTGGCCATTGCACAATTCTGAGATAATTTGTGTGGCACATGTATCTGGAGTGCTGATCATCAAGTGGTGGCGCATAGCGTGACAAATAAACTTCACCCCATTCATCCTAGAGAACAAAGTAGTTTGCTGGGGGTCACCTGAGCAGATAGGGCCCCCCTTTAAGCATTTAATTGCTAGTACCCTTACATCCCCCCATAGGCTTCGTATAAGTCCCCTCTAGAGATAACTATCCAAGAACACATTTAAACTTTACATAGACCACTACACACACAATTTGGTCTTTTAAGGTTTTTATTTTTATACATTTTTTTTTGTATTAAAAAGGAAAAAAGTAGAATTACCACAAATTACCATGACTAAAGCACAGCTATAAGCAAATCATAAAACGCAATAAGAATGGATACTCTGAATAATATTAATGTTATAATACAAGCGCTCATTCAAGTATTTTACATTTTTTTTCTTTTTAAATTTTTTTTTTTCCTTGTTTTTAGTTTTTTTTTCCTTTTTTTTTTTTTTAAATTCGTCTGTTCTTTAAATGATTTCTTGGGAATATAACGGGCAAGATTATGTACTTGTAAGCATTCCATGTCGAGGGAAAGCAGCTTTGCATGGAGTTAAAGTCCACATCTTTTACGTGTCTATGGAAAAACGTTGACGTTGGCTTATGATTCCATGGGAGGCAAAAAACGGGAGAGGAGGACAAGGCCAGAACCTGATTAGAAGTTTCTGGAAGCCAAAGTGTTTCAATGCCTTGAGATTCTAGAACAGTTGTGAAGCCAAGAACACAGTAGTGTAAGCGTCCCTAAAAACGTTAAGGAGCGGGGCCATAAAAATGCCACTTGAATACCAACCCCGTAACGGGCGACTTTTTTCGAGAAAACCTTTCCGAAATGGGTTCTGGTTTTAAGAGATTCCCCTGTCCTGGCACTAGGTAGCTCAAAACCGGTAGAAGTACAACCAGTCGTAGAATAAATTTTTGCATAAAAGGCGCAACAAATTCAGAACCTTTTCCCTCAGATATTTCAAATAAAATCAAACCTCCACCCACCCCCCCGAAAAAAATAAAACAGAAAAAGACCGGGTGTGAAGGTGTAGCCACGTAGTCATGACCGATCTATATATAATATATCTATACAGGAAAGATATAGGTTTTCTTAGCACAAACAATACCCCTAAACCCTCCCGAAAAAACTAAAAACGAAAGCACATTTTTCGGGCTACGATTTACCCTATTTCTCCGCTGCATAAATATAAAAAAAAGTAGGAGGGGGGGTATCGAGAGGTCGTCTTAAAGCACCATCAAGATGTCTTCAAGAGGGATTGGGAGTGTTTTATAGTTTATAGACACTCACTCCTGCCCCTCACCCAGACTCCACCAAAAAAAAAAAAAACCCAAAAAACTTAAGACCACTCTACTAGCAAAGTAGGGAAATGCTGGGACCCAGACACCAGCGATGGTGAACTAAAAATTTGATGCAGGGAATAGTAAGGAAATCATTCGCTTCCTCTACGTCACCAGCAATAAAATATTTCCTTAAGGATCCAGCCCTAAATTTTTTTTTTTTAACACCCTATTGCATTAACAGCGAAAACAAAAACCCGTACTCGAGGGGGGGAAAAAGGTGGTGGGTACCAAATGAAAAATGTAGGAAATGACTACTGGAGAGGGCGCCAATTCTGTGGGCTAAATTTCTATCGGTTTCAAATGACTACAAACTCTCCTCCCCCCGTTATGATCGGTTAATGGTTCAGCCCACAAAAATGGCGGCTCCCGTGTGGAGACACTTGGATTAAACGTTGAAATCGGGAGACTCTAGAAAAACTGATGAATGGCACGTGGTGTGCGAAAACCACGGGGGATACAGTAATCTGGGGGAGGGCGGGTTTGTAGCCTCGCGCCATTGTATGAAATGTCAGTTCACATTGTATGGAATGGCAGTTTAGTCCTAGCCAATAAGACCTCAAAACATACAAACGTTTATGCACCTTGTTTGATCGGTTTTTCGACTTCCCGCGAGAGGACGGGCTACACCCCCCTACCCCTATACGCGGAAGACTGTTTTTACCAGACGTACCAGCTTTCAAAAAGCCAAGAGGATGACAATGTGGCAGTGATATGGTTAAATCGGGAAAAAATTTTTTTTTTTAAAGGGGATGTCTTTGTTACCTTCAGCTTGTAAAGAATCCGGGACAATCCTGGGACATCGAGAAGCAGGGATACTTTTTTTTTTTTTGACCCAAACTTTTGGTAGAATTATATATGCCTCAAAGACACAGCAGATGCACAACAACCAACCCTAGAGTGTATACATCTATAGATGCGTATAGAATATATATATACACCCATATACATGTGTGTACACGCCAACACCCAATGACCATAATTCAATACTTGCCATAGGGAAGAGGGGATAAGGAAACGGGGTAGGAGGGGGGGTGACAGTCATTCTCTGCATTGAGTTCTGTAAATGCCCAGAGGTGGCAGTAATGAGTCGGTGAAATTGTTGCCACCCATCGCCGACACTCTGCAGTCTCTGCTTCCGATTGGTTGCTGCTGATTCGCGTCAGAGGAAGGAGGAGGGGAGAAGGAAAAAAGATCAACCAAAAACGTCAGCTCTCCGCAAGTTTCCAGGTCACAATAAGGCAACTTTTTTTGTACTCTGTTTAATCATCGCTTACATTTTTTTTTTTTTTAAAGGGAAAGTGAAGGCAGTTTTTTTTTGCTTTTTAAGTTTTTCAGTTTTTTTTTTCTTCTTACGCAGCCATTTGCAATTAAAGTTTCTGTAGTTTTTTTTTTTTCTCTCTTTCACAGTCTGAAGTAACAATAAAACAAATAAAAATATATATATATCTTTAAAAAGAAAAAAATAAAATAAAAGCAGGGCTGCCGTGAAAGCAATGAGCTGAGTGAAGGTGTTTTTGCTTGTAATTTTTAAAGATTTGCTGTACGATGAAACCAAAACCAAGCCGTAGAGTACGGGGCCGCCGGGTGAACGACTGTTGGGTCCTCCACGCTGCAACCAGAAGAGTTATCTGAATGACTACAGGTTGACCCTCAAAGGGCATCAACGCAAAGTAATTTTTATGTTGTTTTTCTCCCGTCAGAGACTTGTCTGATGACATCCCGTTTTTTCAACGCCTGTAACAGCAAAGTTCTTCTAGTCCATTCAGCAAACTGAGCAGAGATGAGGCCTGCGCTCGTTCTGCCACCCAGGCAGCCCCCCTTTGCTCGGAGGGAGGGGGCAGCATTTCAATAATTTAAAAAAAAAAAAAAAAATTAAAAAAAAAACCTCTCCCTCCTAACATGAGCCCCTTTCTCCAGGTTCCTGCTAAAAAAGGGGGGAAAAAAAAACCCTAAAATTTTATATCCCTAAGCAAACTAAAAATTTTCTCTTTTGGGATAAGCATCCGCCACCCTTGCAGGAAAAGCCACGGGAACAGTCAGTCCTCTCCGAAACATGGAGTCTCTGATTATTGAATAACTATTTCCAATAGGAAGTGGAGGGAAGGCCAAAACATTCCTCCCCACAGACAGGAAATCTCCCATATGTTCTCCTCCAAAAAAAACCCATCATTTTCTTTCTTGTTTCCAAACTTCCTAATTTCCTCCTCCTGATGTTTCGAAAGCCAACGTGGCATATCAAGGTTGGTTTTGGCCTTTGGCATCCTCCTTTGCTGTGTTTGATGAATGGTGACCTGATCCTTTGTTGGAAGACTGAGAGGGATATCTTCTTCTACCTTCACCTGCCGATAGCGAGGAACGTCTCCGGGACCCTGCGTCCTCCATTGGTGGCTGGGAGAAAAAAAATAAATCCCAATTATTTAAAAAGCAGAGCTTCAATAACACAGTGAGGGCCTTGTTTTGGACAATAAGACACAGGGGATTGATGTAGCGGCGCTGTGAGTTTATATGACTGGAAGGATGCAGCTGCACTATAATATTGCGACGGGAAGGATGATGCGGCGCCGTGTGAAAAGGTGACGGGAAGGATGTGGCGGCGCCGTGTGAAAAGGTGACTGGATGGATGTGGCGGCGCCGTGTGAAAAGGTGACTGGATGGATGTGGCGGCGCCGTGTGAAAAGGTGACTGGATGGATGTGGCGGCGCCGTGTGAAAAGGTGACTGGATGGATGTGGCGGCGCCGTGTGAAAAGGTGACTGGATGGATGTGGCGGCGCCGTGTAATAATGTGACTGGATGGATGTGGCGGCGCCGTGTAATAATGTGACTGGATGGATGTGGCGGCGCCGTGTAATAATGTGACTGGATGGATGTGGCAGCGCCGTGTGAAAATGTGACTGGATGGATGTGGCAGCGCCGTGTGAAAATGTGACTGGATGGATGTGGCAGCGGCGTGTGAAAATGTGACTGGATGGATGTGGCATCGCTGTTTGAAAATGTGACATGGATTGATGTAGCGGCGTTGTGTGAAAATGTGACTGGATATGGCGGTACTGTGGAAAAAATTAAAGGATGTAGCTTTGCTGTGTGAAACCACTTGAGAAGTTTTAGTTTGTGTCAAATATATTTTTCCTTTTTGATTAAATTTGGGGTGCATGTTATAGCCTGAAAATTAAGCTAGCCAATTCCAGTGCCAGGGGAATGAGTTCTGGACCTTCATACGGAGGTCCTGATCATATGGATAAGTTGGAATCCAGTGTAATTACTCGCCATAGTTGCCCATTATTACTTACATCTACTCGAAAATCCTCTAGCCGCCGAAATTTGCTCAGGTATTCCTGCAGCTTTGGATCGATATCTAGGTTTTTGGCTTTGGAATACTTCAAAAAGGCCCAAAATTTCTCGAGTCCATACAGTTGACCTTTAAAAAGGAGAGACATGTATTACCTTGATGAACAAGTAAGAGTAGAAGTATATTATGAAGTGGTCACATCACTTACCTGTCTCATAGTCCCTTCTGGTCTCTTCCTGGAAGTCCCGGAATATGTCCACTCGGAACTTTTTCTCTAGGCCATAGCTGTAATATCGGAAAAGGCACTCCAAGCCGTACCTGAAGACAGACACCAAAAGGTTAAATGTGGGATGAAGCAACTACTTAGAAAAAAAAAATTCTACCAAACCCCAAAAAACACGGACCTGTAGCCTTCCTTCCCATCCTCGACAGCGAGCTGTCGGAATTCTTCATACATCTTCTTGTTGAAGTGATCCCGGAGGAAGAAAGACCAAAAACGGAAGAGGGTGTTCATCTCTTGGGACTGGCCAATACCTAGCCGTTTCCTCTCTGAGGGAGAGAGCAGAGAAAAATCTAGAAAAGTTTCCAAGAGGGGGGAGGTGGCGTCAGTCTTCATGGCCTCAGGAACCTCACTGCTTACCGTTAAGGCAACGTCGGCGGTACTTGTGGTAAACGTGTTGTGTGAATCCGTTCTCTTTCAGCAGCTCGTGAGAAGGATGCTGGAACTTTGGCAGAGACTGAGGTGTGCACCCGAAGTTGCTCAAAGATGGGGCACCCTCTGAGGGACTGGCGTTGGAGCTGTGGGAGATACATTTGTTAGATGAATGTATAAACACCTGGGTATATCTTCCTTACTAAAGATAGTACAGGCTGCTGACTTACCTCACAGAGGCAGTACGTGGTCGATGTTCCCTTGAATCCATCACCCACCCAACATGGCACTCCATGGGTGGGTTCGAACTGTGACGAGTTTTCCTTTTCCTTGGCGTCTAAAAGTAGAGAAGAATTCAGACACAGGGTCAATAAATATTAGGGTTTCGAGTTTAAGTGACGGCCCCTGAAATTCCATTCACTGTGGGACTGCTCGGGGCAGCCATGAATAAGCTTAAGCCATCGATGGTGAGCCAAAGAACGTGAATAAGTCTGGAAGGTTATCCGATTTATTAGAGGGGAAACAGGACTGGTGTAACCTTTAGAGGGTTAAAACCATCATCGATCAGTGTGGAGAGAGAACACAGGATCTTTAGACTTGTCAAACATTAAGTGTTTGTTACAAGTTTTGAAGTCTTCCCCTTAACCCTATAAGGAACAACAAGGTGACTTGTGAGGGTCTGACTGCTGGGACTCTCACCGATCACGAGTACAGACTACAGCAGTCCTGAGAATGAGGGTCCCAGTCTCAGGACGCCATTCGGTCCTGCCACTCCACCCAATAGTAAACCGGACCTTTAAGATCAGGGATTACAGTTCTCGACAACGGTGCGGGAACCAACAGTTGGACCCCCACGGATCAGCATGTTAACCCCAATCATGCAGTTAGGGTTTTACTTCAAAACTTTGTACAAGCCCTTTAAATTTTGAGTCATACAGCAAAAAAATGTAGCACTGCCTTCATTATAAGTGTTAACATTATGGGCCAGCTAGCGGCTTCTCTCAAGTCAAAATATGATGCATTTAATGTAATACAAATGCAACCACACGGGTAGCCTGCATTTTCTACTTTCTGCAGATATTGTGATCTTTGGTCTTGAGAAATTCACCGGGTAACCCAAACTTTACAGAATTGAAGATTAGAATCTGTGGCCCCTTAATATATGCAGTCAAAACCAGATAATTCCTCACCTTAGCGTCGATTGTCCGGCCTTCCTTCACAACGGGGTAAAACCGAGGCGTAAGGGTGGGATCCTTCAACCGCGGCGTGCGAGGGGTGCGTGGCGTCCGAGCATTACGGTAATTTGGAGATTCGGGGACTGTGGTCGGTAGGGAACGGGCAATCGAAGAGGGTTCTGGGGCACCAAAGAGTTTGTTAGCCAAGGCATCCGTGGGCACTGTACAACAACAGCGACATAAGCAGAGAGTAAGGGCCACATTCCAGGATGGTGTCAAATATTCACATAAATATGCGCTATATTTAAAATTATAATTCCCTTATCTTAATTTATAAAAATAAAATTCAATTAATAAAAACACCTCTGCCCTCTACTGGGAATTTCCTGTATTGCAGAAAAATTATAGTATAATTGAGATCTGACTCCCTCTGGTGGCAAATAAAGAACTATATCCCGTGTAGCAGATAGTCCAGAAGTGATTACCTTGCTGGAATTTTGGAGGTCCGGGTGGAACCTCCTGATTCGGATCCACAGGGGGTTCTGGGGTTAATGTATCAAACTGCTCCCGACTGATCATGTTCACCTTCTTGAAGTTCTCCACTTCTTGCTGCAAAGGAGAAAACAAATTTTGGTTGTATTGCATTGTATGGATGGAAGACGTAAAGGGGTCCTCAGCTTAGGTTCTACAGAAAACTCCCAAGATCAACTTTGCAACATGTTCTAGACACAGAAGATACAATTCCAGCTAAACATCTTTACCAAATATTTGCTGGCTCCAGAGTCAATATAACGGGTGGCCATAGCTTAAGAGCCCCTAAAGGCGGATCCATGATAAAGGGTTAATAGGCAACATACTTAAAATAAAGTAAAAAAAACATAGAATGGAACTTGGAATAAGGACATCTATGCAACAAAACAGTAAGAGGTTAACCTAAAGTTCAGAGATACATGTAGGATACCCCAAGTTAAATCCTACCAAAAAAGGCCAGCAATACCTGCAAGATGCCTAAAGCTCAACACAAAATCACTAAGAGGATGTGAACTGACTCAGAGCTAAAATTTTAACTTATCTGTAATGAGGTGGTGACCAGTTCCAGAGAATCTTCATAAAAGAGAACAATGTGGTGTGCAGCTGCCACCAGTCATGCCCAGACCTCACACCTTGCTATACAGGACTAGAATGTGCCCATTGACAGGTCACAGGGCTATACCACCCAAAATGTACAGCCGCACCTGGAAAGTGCTGTGAGGGCATGTGACCTTCCAGAGAACACACCCCCTGCTATACCATTCGTTGGAGGGAAGGTAATATACCAGAACACCAATAATCCTATGCTCCGGCAAAACTATGCTCCGGCACCAGCTCACCCTGAGCTGGTGCTCGGTAGTTCCCCCTTATACCTGCCACTTCAAGTGGTAGGTTTCCTTTAATTTCACACCATGAATGATTGGAAATCTCCATCTTATCCCAATTTTTACGATAGTCATCTGCATTGAGGAAAGAGCAGCATGGGTAATCCAAGATTATCTAGAAGCCCTAAATCAACTACAACCCCCAGCATGCACACATTCTTATATAGGGAAATGATGCATGCTGGTAGTTGTAGTCTCACTCCCACACTAGTGCATTATGAAGGTTGATTTAGCACTAGGAAAATTTGCTTACCAGAGGTTGCAGATTTGGGTCACTCACCTTGATCTGCGAATATTCCGGTTCGAACGTCTCCGTCCACAGGTCCTGCTCGTAGTAGAACAGACCATCGTTGATGACTTTGGCCCATTCAGAACTCATCTTCGCCCGAGACGTGTGATTGCCGGTGCGGTCTCCTCCGGGATGCTTGCGCAGTGACGGCGGGGTTTGGGTGACTATAAGGATTTTGTTTACGTCTCGGTCATCGATTTCGTAATCCGAATCCTCATCCGACCAGTCGGTGAAGGTGTTCTTCCTGCCGTCCATCTGCTCCATCTCCTCGTCGAACATGAAGTCCAGCTCTTCGGGCTCGTCTTGCTCTTTGGGTGGTTTCTGAGGGGTCACTGGGGCAGGGGTCGTCTGCGTTACGGGCGGCTTGACATCCTCCGGCTTCTAGGTTAATTCAAAGGGGGAAATTACTACAAGCACCAGCCAAGCTTCCCTGTAGCTGGAAATAGGGTAGGGGAATCACAGGTCATTAGCAGAAAAACTAAGAATTTATCTCAACATAACACCAGAAATGAAGTGAGAGAATGTAAAGTACAAAAATTAGCCTAAAGGTCTACAACATGTGGCCACAGCTTGCAGCGCATGCTGGGAGTTGTGGTCCTGCAGCAGGTTAAGGAACACTGGATTTATAGGCTATGACGTGACAATTCAATGACCAAAATAAGTGATGGGTTGATAAAAAAATTTCAATGTTGAATTTTGGAGCCTTATATTTAGACTAGAGATCCTTACCTTGGCCCTGGCCGGAGAAGGTCGGGGCCTCTTCTTCACCTCTATCCAGCTTTCAGAGTCCAGGTCGGGTAAACTAGCAGAAAGCCCCTTTGGCATAGTCTTTAGGTTGCTCACTTCCTCCGTTTTAGTCGCCATAGTAGGACTGGTGGTCCTCGGGGAGCCTGGTGCGGATTCTGGAAGGAGGAGTCATGCATTAGCTTTAAGACACAGTCGTTTGGGGAGGGGCAAGATGGAAGAGTTTGTGTAAATTTATAGAAGACTACAAAGTTCTCGTCATAAAAGCCACATAATACTACGTAACCAGCAGCATATGAGCGTAGTGCCCAAAAAACTTCAAATGCCAAAAATGTATCTGTGTAGGTGACCATACAGACTGTACCTGCAGCATTGATGTCAATTTTAGGAAAAATTGAAAAATATGCTGCTCTGAATAAAGGGTAAAATTGGCTAAAAAGTGGTTCTTTGTTATTTCAGGTTTGGGTGGGAAATTAAAGAAGCCCCAATTCTACCAGCCCAACTCTCCATTCAACTCTATGGGAGGGTCAATTGTATAGTCTCCGCTATATTTGGTGATCCCATAGAGTTGAATGGAGTGTTGCAATGTCAGCTTGGCACAATCTTCGTTCAGTGAACCTCTGTACTGGAGATAAGCGGTGGTCCCTGTTGTAGGACCTGCATCTATCATTTGTGTCATAAATGGTAAACATGCACAAAAAAAAAAAAAAATTCGTTTAGCGCTTTCAAAACTAAAATCTTACACAGATTGAGCTTGATATCAGCAAAGGTTGACTTTTTGGGTCTACATAAAACGTAGAACTCAAAAGGTCCCTAGTACAGGTCTTTTCCCACCCCCAAGATGGCCTACGCAATGCAACTCTTCGAGTTTACTCACGACACAATGTCAAATTTAGTCCCGAAATGAATTGTTGAGGGAAAATTTAAGTGAAAAACTATAGTAACTGAGCATACAGTGGTCAACAGACTATTATAGGCCCTCAAATGACAGTTTTCCCCATAGTAACCAATCACAGTGCAGATTTTATTTCAACAGAACCATTTAGAAACTAAAAGCCCAGCTGTGATTGGCCAGCTCACTTAAAATATGGCCTGACGTATAGAGGAGCACTTACCTGTCTCTTTCTGGTATCCTTGCCTTGGTACAAACTCCGGGCAGTTGATGAGCTGGGAAAAGTCTGTCTGAGAGGCGTCATTGGGAGAAGGACCGGGCAGAGGCCACGCATCGGGGTCCTCTTTTCGCCTGATCTTCTCATCGATTATCTCTACGACTTTACTGTCTTTTAGTGCCTGAAAATAAAATTATATATATGATCAATTTGGACCGCCGCGCCACCTCAGCCACCAGGTGCCATTTATACGATAGATTCGTAGAGGCATGTGTGCTTTCAAGAAGCAGATCCTACCACCCATCACTACCGCAGATACAGCAAAATCTCTATATCCACACTAAATATACATACATTAAATATGTACTTATACACAAAACATGCATATAAGCTAAAGATTTTGAAATGAGGATCGCCCGCCTCACCTTCACTATGAGCCCAACATCCGTGGTGAGAGCCTGCACCCTGTGAAAACTTGCTATTAACCCAATAGGCAAGAAACCTTCCGAATCCATTTTCCGGCGCAGGAAGAAGTCTCGCTGTAGATTGTCCACACTGAAGTAATATTCTCTATAAAACAGCAAAACAGACAAAAAGGATTAGGAAACATTTTTAATCACTGCAAAGAAAATTCAATTTTTGGGCTATAGTGACCAGTCAACAACATGGCCGACCAGGAGTTTATTATGGGATAACCCTGTCTTACATACAAGGAAGCAGGGTCCAGTATATAGGACATGGTAATACCCAACACTTATTCAGATGCAGCAAAATTTCAACAAATTTAGTCGCCACACAAGCAGCTAGCTTTGGGAGATCTTTGTGATTGAGATATTCTAAACCTGGGAATATATCAACTTACATCTGTCTCCGGATATAATCCTTCAGCAGCTCCTGGTCGACGCTGTACAGCTCCGAACTGCTCATATTGTCATAGTAATAGGTGATATTACTGGAATATTTTGGCCCTCGAGGCCCATCTGTACCGTCAAATTTCCTGTATCCATACTGATAGTCAAAATGAGCTGAAATTAAGAGGAAAGGATAAAGAGTTGAGCATTCCCCAACTTTGTGAGAATAGGCCCTACATTGGCAAAATTTTGCACCAACTTTCTATAGTGGTAATATGTCTGTCATTCCCAAAAAAAAAACAAAAAAAAAAAAAACACAAACAGGATGGACATGCACACTACCAATCCAATCACTGTCTATGTGCACCGCTATCCGCCATTCAGATAAATACAGCAGCTGACACGTGTCGACATCTGCTCTGTTCATCTTTGGGTACATGGGTTCACTTTCTAATGATCCGTGTGGGGGCCCCAGCATTCAGCAAGCCACTTGTTGCTGCTAGTCAACCCATTTAAAGCTTGTGAGGGGAGGGCTTCTACTTCCTATATACTTACAGCGAGTACCACCGCGTCCACGTCCTCTCCCTCTACCCCGTCCACGGCCTCTTCCTCTGAAGCCACCTCGGACCGCACCTTCACTTTTCACACTGGAAGTGTCGTCGTAGTCAGGCCAGTCTCTCTCCTGCTTGTTATCGGGATACCAAGCTATAGCGGTAAGGAAGAAACCACAGATCATTATAAAAATCTAATGCAAGACCAGTGATAGAAATGTTAAAAAAACAAAAACAAAGCTTTGGATAATGGAAATGAACCCCATTTCCCCAAATTTTGGAAATAACTCCAGGAAACCGGGTATCCTGATCCCTGGACTTCGTAGAAGATCAAAGGAAACCTAACATTTGATTTGATGCATTATGAAGCAAGCACACCTTGAGAATGCTATAGCTACACTGATACAGGATTATATCTTGGTTAATGTCTGAGTTGAGTAGTTTTGCTGAAAAAAAACTATAACATTCAGGACCTTGGGAAAGCTGGGTCAGGCTGGCTGCCTACATAAACACATTACAGATGGAGCTTAGTCAAGACATGACTAATCAACCTGAGCTGGATCACTCATACACAGCAGCTGGGGGATGGCAAAGCAATTGACTATTCTGCCTTCAAGCACAACCCGGGGAGTACATTACCCTAACCAGTAATTAACCAATGTGCTAGGAGAAGCGCTGAAGCGGCCACAGAAGTGACAGAGCTTAATTATCATAATGTCATATCTGTTTTATCAGCAAAACCACTCAGCACAGGGATTAACCAAGATATGATCCTGCACCAGTGTAGCTACAGCAGCCTCAAGGTATGTTTGCTTCATAATGCATCAAATAATAGATTTTGAGATTTGAGTTTTAGCATAAACCTCTGCTCACTAAAAACACATGCATGCTCAGCCAAAGCATGAATGCATGTGAATAAGGGCAAACAGTTTTTAGCACCATATGTTTGCCTGAACCAGCAAAGACCTTGATGACTGTTTGGTGGGCAGATTTTCGACTCCAGAATCGGCACCAGTTATGTCCACTGTCTGCTTCTTGTACTACACCTTCACCGAATGAAATTTAGCTACATATACACAGTCACAGCTCATGGAGCACCATAGTTTCCTGAAATATCTTATTTTCTATTCCTTCCGGTTCTGATTGTAAATACATTTGCCCTTTAGAACTTTTAGACAAAAGGAGACGCTTGTAAACTCCAATAAGAATAAGCACCAAGATTTTCCTAAGGGAACGAACGCTTGATAAGTTAGGAAGATATTTGACTCCTCAAACATGACCTAGTAGCTGAAGATTATTATCCGATTCACTTCAATAGAAGACAGAAAGCGCCAGATCCTAGAACGCACATGTCTTAAGGGGAGAAACTGCTGTGAATATTTGCTCAAGTCATTAAAGCTGCATAAATAGCGAATAGAACAGACTTGTCCCGTCTGAAGTCGCATCCCAGAAAACTAACCTGTTCTTGTGTCAATATTGGCAGGTGTATTGAGTGTATGGAAGGAGGAGGGTGAGGGAGGGGCGTACCTTTAGGGTCACTCCTGTTTAGGGCGTGACGCTGCTGCTCGTTCTGACGATTGTTCCTGGAGGCCGTCTTCTCTCTGGGTCCATCGGGCTTCATTTCGATTTGCAGCGGGACCCACTTGTGTTTGTTTCCTACTTAAAACCGGAAATAAAAAATTATATACACACGGATGACATATAAAGACTAGTTATAGCCATAGTGTAACCCCCATTTCATTTTTGAGGTGAAAAAATTGTATTTAGTGTCTATTTAATATTCCATACAATGTCTCAAGGAGTTGAAAAATAAAAAAAATCCCAAATACAAAATAAAAACGCAGTTGTGATATTTTCTATTACGGGTTTCATTTGTACTGCCCATTTTCGCCATGTATGGAGACGTGTAAAGGTGTTTTTTGTAGGACAAGCTGATGTTTTCATTGAATACCCTCTTGCCGAGAGCACGACCTTTTGATCACTCGTTTTGGTGAAAATGTGCAGATTCAGACACTATCATCTGGGATAAGATAACGGATCCGTGAAGAGTTTATTTGCCGCAGTCAGTTGAGGGCTATAGTCGCGGTAAATTCCAGCAGGGATCCCAGGTGCTAGCGGCGGGTGTCTGCTGCATAATACTGCAGACAGCCGCCATATATGGAGAAAGCTCAGCACGTGAACCCTCTCCATACATCATTCCCTGTGACAGGGTTTTAAAGCCACTCAATTGAAGGAACAATATTAGGTTAGGAACTCGCTATCGCATTCGGGTGGCAAGTGGGGGAGCGAAACCTTGGAAAGAGTCAATTACCCGAAGCTGCTCCGCCGGCGACATCAGCAGGATAAACACAACTTTATCGGAGTGTGTATTCTGTCAACAGCCAGCGATCATCACATTGCCCTTAAGGCTGCGCTGCTTCTCCGTCTATTAGCAGAATCAGCAACTCCTTACTGTATAACAGATGCCCAAGGGTTATCCCACAGTGAGTTTTTTTCTGAGAAGGTGATGGGTATAGAGATAAATTGCGAGCAATGCCTTCCCGTATTTCACCGGAGGATAACCTTGGTGCACGGGAAGCCCCAGTATATTACGGACTATAGATCAGCACCTTTCTTCTTGTGAGCCGATCTCTGCCCATCGTCATCCCCGTTCTTCTCCTCGCTGGACTCATCCGATTTTACTCTTTGGTTCTCCTTCCCGTCGGCGCACTCTTCTTTCATCTCCCTCTTCACAAAGGGTTTCCGGGTCGGCAGCAGTTTCTGCGGAGGTTGCTGGGGAAGAGACAAAATAAGTTATCATTGTGGACTGGTCACCCTGGTATAGTATAGAGCAATCAGGGAAATTCCCAAATGTATACACTAGGCAATGTTGAATCAATTCACGTCTAGTAGCCAAGAACACAATCGTATGTGACTTTGTAAGGACAAGGGATTTGTAAATCCCCCCAAAAAATCATGTAGTCGGAAAGACATCCATCCCCAATCCACAGGATAGGAGTCCACTTGTTGGGTGACTGATCTCAGGGAACCTTTGCAAATGGGAAAACAGGGCCCAAACATAACCATGGGCAGTGTGGGGCGTTGTGAGATTACCGGCACAGAAGCTAGTTGAAATTAGATGAAGAATGGGCCGCCCTCAATTCTCACTATCTTTGGGGGTCCTAGCAGTTGTACCACCAGTATCCTGACAATTCTCCCCCATGGATTTATCTAATGGAACAACTAACTTCCACAGGATAGCGGATAAACTGATCAGTGGGGATGCTGCTGCCAGTACCTTCGCCGATTACGAGAATAGACCAGATTCACACTGAATAAAGGGACAGTCGAGTGCGCCTTCTGAAACTCCATTCAATACTATAGGAACCGCCAAGAAAAGTGCTCTGGTATCTCATTCACTGTCTAAGGCTACAATCACACTGAAGTATGGAGGACGTATATACGGCCGATATACGTCCTCCATAGACGTCAATGGGCACACGGCGCCCTACACGTGCGGCACCGTACCCGGAAAAAGATAGGACAGGTCCGTGCGCCATTACTTCCTATGGAGAGGGGCGGGGGTGAGCTGTGCTCACCTCCTACTTTCCCGGTACATTGCCGTTGCCCGCTACGGTACGGACGGGCAACGGCAGTGTGAATGTAGCCTAAGAGTCATGGAGGATGGTGGAGATACCGGAGCCCTTCTCTGGAGTTATTCAGCACTTCCATAGTATTAAATAGTGTGGCAGTATGTACACTCAACCGTGTGCTCCATACATTAGTGAGAACAGGACCCAATGTACTTCACATCACTGGTGGTCCGTTCTTGTTAGCAGTGAGGTTCCCAGTAGCTGGACCCCCACAAACTAGTTGTCATCCTCTGTCCTTGAGTAAAACTTTAATAAAGTGAATAAAAAAGATCACATTAGTACTTTACACCTAAAGATTCTGGCAAGTTCAGAAATCTGTGTGAATATAGCCTTAGGGTCCTGATCTATGACCCACCCCACGTATTCTCCATACGGTCAATGACTAGGACATAGTATATTAAACATGGCGGCCCTAGTGATGGAGCCGCACCACTAGGCATGTATGCTGCTCTCTACATGGGACAACAATCAATGCCGAGGTAAATGAACCCTCTGATCTATAGATTCTCCCTTCCTGGAAGCCATCGTCACAGGTTTACGTGACACACAACACAGACGCCTGACCGGTCACCCATATTATAAAAAGAAACAAACAATCACAATAGGGTGATTGTCTCCAAAAGGGACAATGTATGAAAACGCAGAGGTAAAAATAAAAAAGTCAAATCAATAAACTGCCGTAAATCACTGTTTGAAAGGCAGTCACACAGCTTTCCCGAGTTCCTGAGCATCAGCCACTGACATGGTGGATAGTAGGATTCTCTAAAGAGCGGCTAGGACCCCCACATATGAATAGGATAACCTATACACACTTGGGTCAGCTGAGCATACATGTGGACTGAAAGGGGAGAAGATAATAGCATTACTCATCTTCCGATAACAAAAGATATTGAACCGGAAGCCCGATGACCCCACCGTAATTACGTAATTAAAGATCTAGGTTGTAGCAACTTCACCAACCCAGCTATGACACCGTGCACTCTCCAGATCCGAAAAAATGTAATTATTGCCCTATAAGCCATATATCCTATTTAGCCCCTTATCGGAAAAATCCATTCCGCAATTTCCAGAATGCCCACTACACAGCCGAGCGCGCCAAAAGAGATTTACCCGTTCCTAAAAGTCCAAGAACCTGCATTGCAGTCTAGGCCTGTAATCCACCTAGTCCTGCAGGTGAGAGGAGGAATAATCTGCAGATTAACGGGGGGATAAGAGGCAGAGTCATCAAAGCTTAGGATGTGACCGAGAAAGATGACAATAGAATAACTAATGCAATGTGGCGGATGGATGTACCCGACATGAAATTGTTGCTTAACCCATTTGGCTTAAGTCAAGGGAGTTACATTTTCTTGCCAAGTTCTTAGTACTGCTACATGTGACAAAGTCAGCTCTGCTGCACAGATCCATAAACTGCAGGAAAGTGGCTAAAGACAGATATTTCTCTCTGCAAACAAGTGACCGCACATCTCCCTTACCTGTGTCCTCAAAGAGCTAATGAAACCCGAAACCTCCACATGCTCCCAAGCCAAGTTACTCTACCCAGGATCCTAAAAATATATCCCGGGACGGAGCCTTCACCCAGAGAGCGCTGCATGCTGCATCCGAGGCTCCCAGAATAGAGACTGCCAGCGGCCGACGTGGTGGGAGGACTTGGAAGGAGGGCATCCCCCTAAATGGAAATCCTGCTCGGGGGGACCGGTCTGTGCTATTCCTGGTGTCACACAGCCACTTCCAAGCGCTTCGCCTGTAATGTGACTGCAGAACGAGCCAAGAGCTGCCAATCACGTCACATTCCTCCTCAACGTGTACAAGAGGGGGTTAAAAGGAAGACAAGTCGCTCCCCACCATAGTGTGCATCCCATCAAACCTACTGTGACTATAATGAGGGTCCCGATCCCCGAATGAATGGCCACATAGGACCCACTATTTTCAAGACGTGCAAGGACCTCCAAGAGGTTTCTGACCCATCCCCAAAGACACAATGTGTTTTAAGACGACATTCTGGAAGCACAAAAAAAAAAAAAGAAAAAAAAAAAAAAAAAAAAAAGGTTCTTACCGGCGTGCTCTTATGGGCGATTTCTCCAGGTGTCGGCCAATTGGTGGCATCACCAAAATCTCCAACCTAAAAGGGATAGAAAGTTGTTACGTGAATTGGCGCCATCATGTGTTTTAGTAACTAAACAATCCATTTACAACCAATCTCTGGCCTCAGCGCTGACTGCGCAACAAAATATGCACGCTAACCATCCGCAGAAAGCTGCCGGGATCGCACTGACCGCGTGCACTGACCGCGTGCCGTAGCTAATAACTTGACACAATATTTACTACTAACCATTGGTCTCATTGACCAGAGCCAAACAGCGGACTCATTGTTGACAATCACACATACCGCTAGCGTTGCGTTTAGAGACGCAGAATCAGCGTACAGGGGCGGGCTTTGGCCTGATCGCATATGCGTTTCTATGTTAAAACAAGAGTTAAGTAACCAGAATCTGGTGTCTGACAGTGTTTTAAGACAAGACACCGGATTTTGGTTACTGATCGCATGCATATCCACAGAAACGTATCTGCGGCCCGAGGCCCGTAAACACAGCATTAGGTGTGACTGAACCCTAAAACTGCAAGGATTTCTTCTATTTATGCTATTTTGTTTAGCATTTAATTATTGCATTTTTCACAAAGTCTTATAGGGCTGCCCTATGTAAAGAAAATAAATCCCATTATTAATTCAGAATGGTTTTATTTGAATGTATTCAACAGATCTGCCATGTGTGAACAAGCGCTAAGGTTAGCAGAGAAACTTTAGTTACACAACACCAAGCTCACAAGGTCACACTAAACACTCTGAACTCTGAATATGACCAAGTAACAAAAAAAACCCCATTGTTGAGCAAAACCCAAACCTGCTGAATTTCGGTCACACACTGCATTTGACTTTTCCAGCAGTGTCTGATTTTGCAAAAATTTTTAGTTCATTGTAAACAACTTGCAACCAACCCGGCCACTAAATTGTCAAAAAGACAAGGTTTTGGGAGCACGTAGCTTAAAGCGACAGCACCCAAAGGCAATAGGGGAGGCCGGAGGGCCCTGCATAGCACTACTGAAAAATAAACACGGGGAGGTCAAAGTGCACAAGTTAGGAGGGAGCAGGTGGGGAAAGCAGGGCTCAAGTAGCAGAGTTGCACCATTTTTAGATTTTTATGCATCAAGCTGGAACAGACCCTTGGACAATTCTTATGGACAATGAGGACGCTCCAATACCAAATCAATGGAAAGCAGTAGGGTAAAAGAAATTTTAATTGAGGGATGGTCTGGCCATGATGGAAAAAAACCCCTTTAAATTCCAGGGAACATGCAATACAAACCGTTTAGTGCAGCTGGGATTTATGGTCCCATAACTTTTTGACTTATCTGGGTCAGTGGTCACAAGATTTCAAGCGGCAAGGTTGGCAGAGATCCCGTGATCCCAAGTACAGTTGGGACAACTTACCTCACTGCACAGGCTCTGGGCAGCAGGCGCATGCGCAGTGAAGCAAGGTGTGATGACCAAGCTGTACAAAAGTAGTACAGTGTGCGCAGTCATCAGACCCCGTCACCTTTGCAACCTTGAATCTCGTGAACAGGTCCGTTGACCATAGCAAGTTATAAAAGGTTATGACCTCTAACCCCAACCAGCAGAAATGTATGCTGGTAATAAAAAGGCCCCAAACCTACTGACAGATTCTCCCTTAAAGGGGTTTTCCCACAAAAGCAAGTTAGGCCCTATCCACTGGATGGGGCCTAACTTTCTTATCAGCGGGGGCCTCAGTGCTGAGACCCCCGCAGACAGCAAAAACAAGGGGTCCTACCGACCCCTTGCCGCTCCTCAGACTAATGGTGCAGATGGCCGCGCATGACCGTTCTGCTACATTAGTCTGAGGAGCATTGAGGGGTTGGATCCCTCGTTTTCACTATCTGCGAAGCAAGATAGGGCCTAACTTGCCATTGTGGGAAAACCCCTTTAAGGGGGCTTTCCCACGAACCCACAAGTGCGGCGCTTGGGAATTTACGTCAGCTCCATTGAGATGTATGGAGCAGAACGGTCATGCGTGGCAGTCTGCTCCATTGCGTCAAGGGGGCGACAAGGCATCATCACTCAACCCCACACCGATCAGCAAGTTAGGGACCAACTTGGTTCGTTTAAGGGCGTGTGGTTGATTTGTGTATATGGAGGCAGTGGCAAATACTCTGCAGCAGAATAGGAGACAAATCTCCTTTACGTTCCTCACAGCCAGTGCCTATGTTCGAGGCCTCAACCTGGTCATTTGCCTAGGGCCCCGTGCATGTGGACTTGTGGTCAGAGGATGTATTGCTCCTTTAATAGGCCTTGGTTGAATGCCCGGGAGAAGATTCTTATCTCCAGTCTATAGCTCTATCATATCTGTCTAGTTATCCATCTCCTATAATTTGTCTATTTATCTGTATCTAACCATTTATGTTTTTGCCCATCTATACATCGTCTATGTACCCATTATATCCAACTGCTTTCTAGCCATCTTTTATCTTCCGCATCTAGCCAGCCTATGCACCTATGAATCTTATTTTTCATATCTTGTCCATCTCCTATAAAATTCTCCTAGTGTCCCACATTACAGATTGAAGTTTACACACACTAGTATGGCAAGGCAAAGTGTTATTGTGCAGGGCTAAAGGGAGCATCTTACTGAATGCGACGGTTCATACAAGTTTTATTTTGGGGCCCCACTTTGTCAAAAATCAGCCCTTCTCACAGCAGCAGGGGTTAAAGTAACACACATACTCGTGACAATAGCACAATGTACTGCAAATTGCTGCAGTGATTCAGTCACATCTGGAGTCCCCCCCTAAGGGCATGGTCACACGCAGCAGATTTGTCAAGGATGGACTCACTTTGGAACAGAATTTTAGAGATGCAAACCCTCTGCATGTATCCGTGCAGAATAAACCTACATGCATTCTAATAGGATGGAAGGAGGATGTTAAAATACAACCTGCTTTTATTTCACCGCCCCTTTAAGAGACCAGTTTTTGTATTGTAAGACAATTGCACTAGACTGTAGCGGAAAAGCACACGCTTTGCGCCTACTCACAATCTGTCAGGACAAACCATTAGCGCAAGGGGGAAAAAAAAGCCATTACCTTGCTGCCGCGTCTTGGCCGATTGGCACTAGCTTTCACCACCTTGGCAGGCGCCGGAGGATCTGCAAAACAAACAATACGTTATGACACAATTGTCTTAAATGTCCAAACTAACAATATAAGTGTCTAAATACTAAGTCAATGCTCTTTTTTTTGGAAACAGCCCCACACTCTCCTGCAGTCAAGGTGTGGTATTGCGGCTAAAAAGCAATGAATGACCAGAGCCGAGATGCAATACCAGACCAAACCATAGAAGTTTTGTTTGTTTGGTTTTTTTTTTTTTAAAAAAAAGAAATTTTCACCTTTTCAATTAAAAAAGACAGAAGACCCAGAAAAGTTTATTAGAAACACAGGTTTATGACACAGGGACAAGCGGCAAATTTCAAGAATGAGCCAAATCTGGGCTGCTCCTATCCCAAAGGCATCAGCTTGGATAAACTGGCCCGTTACACTGTAGATTGCCATTCAGGGCTTCAAGCAAGCTGGGTCGCAACAATATTTACTCAACCTTCCTAGATTCCTCAGTGGCACAATGTCTCATTTAAAAGGAATCCTATATATACGGCCAACAAAATTTTTATCCTAGATATGCTCACGCGCGATCTGTATATTTATCTAGCCTGACTGGAGGAGACGCAGCCAGGGTATCAGAGGCCTGCAGCATGGGTCGGGCATTTAATGAGTGATAAGGTGTCCTTCAGAAAACATATGGAACAAGTAGCTAGAATGACGTGGCCTGTAGACGCGGTGACAGTGCCCGGGGCGTGTCTGGTGCACACATGGCTGCGGCGCTGCTGTAATCTCGTGAAGAAGAAATACTGCAGGATTAACCCCGAGCACAAACACAGAACACAAGTGGTTAAGGATCAAGTGTTCCCTTTCTTAGATTGGGGGGGGGGGGGGGGGTGGGTAGAAAGCTTCCATTTACATAAGGAAGAAATCCAACTAGGGAGGGGGCTGAGCAAAGAGGGATCAGGGCCCATGTGATCACACATACGCTCACTTGTGACAGGAACGCTATTCCATAGCACAGAGGCTAAAACATGGAGGTGGACACTAAAGCCTATTGCCTAAAAGTGGGTTTGGTCCAACAAATTCATACCACGTGCTGGTGTGAGTCTCAAAACCGAAACCTATAATCATTAAACGGACATGTTAAGTTCAGTTAAGCCGCATTCACATGACCGTATAGGGGACATATGTATGGCCGCAAGCTTGCAGCCGTACATATGTCCCCTGTAGATGGCAATGGCCGCACGGAGCGATATGGTGCCACACACATGCTGCACCGTACACAGGGAAAAGATAGGACATGTCTTATCTTTCACTGTGTGCACGGCCTGTATGCCATGCATTTCTATAGAGAGGGGTCACATTCCTGTGAATCCAGCCTTATTCTGGGTTTGGTTTAGGAAATAGCACGCATGAAGCGCTATATGTCTGACCAAACTACTTTGTGGGCATCAGGCCCAAATGTTATTCCCCAAAAACTTAAGGGAACCTACAAGTGGGACATCACTACACCTCAAATGGCGAGGTGAAATTTTGTAGTCCACTTATTACAACTCCACACTTGGAGGTAGTCCGATTCCACCATTTCAATTCACATGTATAAAAACCAGACACCTTAATTTCATGAGGTAATAAATTCTGCTCAGTTGGTAAAAAGTCTATTCAGTCTTTCACGAGACTTGTTTACGTTGTGTGTGACAATCAATGTGGACTCAAATATATTCTGTCATGGAGATACAAGTTACAACACATCAGGCCACAAACAAACTAAAATTTAGGTGATAATGAAAGTTCTACAAGCCAGCATGTTTTGGACATTTCCGTGGGAACTTTTTACTCAGTTTCCCGCACTTTTAACGTGTGTGATGAGTGGTTAGCCCAACAGACATCCAACTTATTATACGTGGCCCACATGTACACCAATGTTTTATTCTATGTGGTAGGCCTGAATCAGAAAGACACAGCTTAGACGTTCCCATAAAATTCTATGGGAAAACAACAAAGGATGCCGTGAGGTGGTCATCCATGTGACGTCCATATTTGTTGATCTGTTCCTAGATTTCGCAATCAGGTGACCCTTCAAGAGATCGGGAAAAGTGAGTAACAACGCGCTGCAAATACGAGCCACAGTGTTTCAAAAGACATATACTCCATTTTTGCCGCAAAAACATGAGGACTCAAAGTCAAGGCTTGGAAAGTGAGGTAACATCGAGAAAGTGTTTAACATGTATGGATTATGTGACATGATTCCTGTTATGAGTAATCTGCCCCCATGGTTGACACTGCTTTTCGCCTAGGGATCTCTTTTACAATGGACCCAAACAACTGGCCAGAGGCTTAGCAGAAGGTAACCCAGGTTCAAAAAATATCCAAATCTTAAGCATTCACAAGGTATTCAGACTTTACATGATGATGGGTACAGAAAAGTTATGAAGGAGAACCTTATCAATCCATAGACATGAGATAAAATATTAACAAGCCATTTTACACCTGACCGGCCAGCGTCAGGCGTGAGTCACTGATATCAGGGGAGACGTGTCTCACACCCATTGGACCATGCACAAACCAAAACGCGTATAAAGGGGAAGCTATTTTAAGATGGAAAAGTGACGGCTTCTTACACAAGGTGAGCAGCCATGAGAACCAGCACCTGAGTCAATAAACGATATACCCCCATGTTCCTTAGTGGAGAAGAAGGCAGAGGGGAAAAAAAATGGATCAGTAGTACGATATTTTTCAGTCAGGGGACAGTATTTCGTTGTGACTTTGGTCAAGGTCTAAGCTATATTTAAGAAGAGATTAATGGAATTTCATGGTACAGATACCGCCCTGCCCCCAACACACACTTCTCCAGAAAAAACAGGTTACATATAAACAGCAACTAAAACCTTGGAGAGATGAGATCTACAGCTACAGGTGACATCCCAGGGCTACAAGGCAGCAGGTATCTCCAAGGACAGATACTAGAACAGGGCACATGCTAAGAATAACTACTGAGGCCCACGACCATCACATTGACTTCAATATAAAATCCACAGAGCTCAGCTAAGCGCACATATTATGGTCAGGGATATAGATGGCAACAGAAGATACTGGCAGCCACTTACTCAATAGGAGGTCAACCTAAACCATTGATTGCTTCCTATCGATAAGGCTACGAGAATCTACCAGATCTGCAAATTAATTGATAGCATCGCACCCAGAGGATCTCAATGGTGTATAATTGGTCAGGCTACGTCACAGTTCTTCCCACCATACCCAACAGACAAAAGGTCTTGTCAATTGTGAGGGCACCTTTAGGTAGTAGATGGTGATGCCAACTAGTAATGGCTGCCTGTGCCTGTAAAGGTTGTCAAACAACATTCCTAGACCGTGAATGGTGCAAAAAAATAAATAAAAACTTGTCTCAAGCAACCTATAAAAGGAACCCCCTGTTCAAGGTTTGGAGTCAGCGCGTAGAGTTACCCATCCTGGAAAAAGGCCATAATCAACGATCAATATGAATGGTCTGTCCACCATTTTTATAATCATTTGTCGCGGTTTTCTTTGTATGGTGGAGGCAGCCATTTTCAACTTAAAAGGGGCAATGTTTAATATTTAGACCTATCCATAAAATGCAATACATACAAGACTTCTGAACAGTGGCCCCCAAAGAGCCACTCTCCATTCAAGTCTACGGGAACCATCTCATCTTCCAATGATAATGGTCGTCACTATGATTGTGAAATACAATTAAAGATAATTCCAAGAAACAGTCCCCAGTGACCCCCATGCCAATCTATATGACCGTACAAATTATCAAGATAGGTATGAGACTTCTAGATCTAGATTGAGCATTTACATTCCCTAGAAAACAAGGGTTAAAACACTTTCAGCTTTCGTGGCTTGTGTTTGGGCTGCGACCTAGAATATTTGCATGACCTAAATGTAAAAGACAATGAAACATGCAGAAGGAAATATTTACTTGTGATGGAGGCTCTACAGGATGACCTCGCATGGCTGGGAGGAACATTAAATCCCCATAGGTGAGGAGGCAGAGCATGCCCGCAGTGTGCCAAGCCAATCGCTGGAAGACAGCTCACACTCTGCAACGACATCTGACAAGTTTGGTCCCCTCTCTCGCTGAGAATCCACGCAACATTTCTACTAAAGCCCTTACAAAAATCAATGTGGCTCCGTACTACCTTAACACTAAACAATGGACCCTTTTGCATTATAATGATGGTGTGTCTGCAGTGTAAAGAGGCATTCATCGTGCCCCCCTTACTGCCCTCCCACCTCCTAAACTTGTGCATATGAATCAAAGAGTTAGGAAGTGGTAGTCTTAGTGCATGCCCAATTTCCAAACTCATGGTCCATGTACTAATATAATAAATGACCTAGAAGCCCATGGTATACAGCAGTCGGATGACATACGTATAAATGGAGTCTCTCTGCAAACAACACGACTCCTGGGACTGAGTGCAATGGAAAAGTCATACTTTATTAAAAGAGACAAAATCACAACGCTGCACCCGATCGATGCCAGCCCAGAGTACCTTAAAGGGTTACCCGAAGTCATGTGGTATAGGAGCAAACATAACTTGAGTGTGCAAATACAGATCTCTATGAAAAAAAAGTGATATCCTCCCAGAGTACACCCATAACAAAGCCATGATACAAGAGTACAGCTGTGCCCAGCGCTAGATCAATCCTACAATATAAAGCTGCCATGATACAACAGTCCACAGCACTACAGCAATCCTACAACTAAAGGACATACTAACACTGTGCTACAAGGAGGAGGAGGAGGAGGAGAGTGGGCTCAGGACGTTGGTGTGATGACCACACTAATAATGTGACATCACATGATTCAAACACGTAGCCCCCAGCTATAAAACAAAAATTTTTACACACGAACGAGAAGAAACCATGACCGTACCTCTCAACCGCCCCACATCCTTAACAACAGGGGAGTTATTTTTGGACCAAAAAACAAACAAAAAACACACACCCCCCCACTAGAAGAGCCCACCTCTACCTACCCCTCCCTACCATGACCGACAGCTTAGGATCATCAATGGCTCATCACCGGGATCTCCAGCTCAGCTCCAGCCTGGATAGAAGAGACTGTAACCAGCAGCTGGGAAGGGTTCGCTCCACCCCTCTCATACCCCCACCCATTGGTTAAGCTAAAATCTACTCCAACTCCTTCAGGAGGGAAAAAATACACATATGCAGATGAAACAAGGCAGTACCAAAACTTTGCAAAAGACTTGGCAGGTTGTGAGGCTGCAGCAAGTCACCCAGACTTCTCCGTTCTGTCTATTGCATCAGCATTACCCGGCGTGAGATAATCCGGCTACGGGAGCGCGGTATAAAAGTGCCCTGCAGCTCTGGTTATCAAAGATTTCACAATACCACAGTTGTGCTTCAATTTTTAACCTGTCAACGTGCTTCTAGTGCGACCATAAGGCCTCCACAATCCCGAAAATGGGTTTGTTAGCACCAGATATAGCAATGCAGGTGGTAATGCCCACAGATAATTTGGCGACTTAAGGTCTTCTGGGTCATATTATTGGCGCAAAGGGTTCTGCAATCTTCGACACGGATTGAATGGAGTGGCAGTGCAAGTGCTCGACCTGTTGGGAAATTTAATAAGCGGGAACCGGATCCAGATTCACGCGATGGTGAAGGTCCCCGTAGTCAGACACCACAGATCAGTTTAGCTCCTATGGTTAACGGTGCGCATGTACGTGGTGGGTGGTATCTGGGGCACGCCCCCTTACGCCAGCGCTAGCTGTACGTTTGACCGAACTTTAAGACAACTAAAGTAGGTACAACCATTTTAAGGGAAAAATAACTATAAACAGCAGGACAATCAATTGATGGAAAGTGACCTTGAGACATGGCTTTATTTATTGCCCCCTATAGGAACGACAAACAGCTAAACAAACATGGGTATGAACACTTTTCCTGTGTAAACATACCAAGTGATCAGCTGGCACATATGACAGGTAACCAAAGTACAGCACGTCACCCATGCGGGACAACTGGCTATAGGGAAAGTGCACAACACTAGGACTCATTCAAGGAAGGTTATCTGGATAAACAGGTCTCCCCCCCTTCCCCCACGCCTTGCTGAGAATAAGCAATAGTCACCAACCCCCCACCCAAGCAAGTGGTCAACCCTCTACAAGAGGGTTGCAGGTATAGAGTAATCCACCCCACACAGCCCATTACGAAGACCAACATCTATTACAACGATGACCAGGTCATACAGCACCTACAGCCACCATAGAAGCCGCGGTGCATACACAAACAGGACTGTCGCTAACACAACCCTCAGGATTGCAAGCCTCGAGGTGTCCTAGGGATGGAAAAACAAAACACGGGAGTCAGAGGAGTTAGGCACAAGTTAGTTGCCAGGGTGCCTCCACAAACTGGAAGGTTCAGTCTCTCGCACGGCTGCAGCTTGGTGGACAGATTCTCAGTGGTGTATTGTACTCATTGTTACTAGATGTTCTGTGTACAGGGTTTCGCTCTATGATTTCTTCTAAACTATTGTCTTTGACCTGGGTAAGAACTAAACGAATATGGAATACCAAGAATCTTCCTTGAGGAGGTGTGAACAGGTGTGGTAGTAAGAAGCATCAAGATTGAAGAAATTCCTCCTTGAGGATATGTCAAATACATAATTGCACATGGGGACCCAACATCTCTCTCCATGAGGGTCTACGGGAGAGTCAAAAAATAGAGTTGCTTGAAGAGCACCCACAGGCTTGAGTGGATTAGGGACCTGCGCACCCCTGTTCTTAAGATACGGGGAAGACTTGCTCTCACCCAATATAAAATTTTCTCCCTTAATTTCCCAGGAATTTTCCTCATGATAGATGTTTTCGATCCATTCTTGCCCTGAGCAATAATTAGCAAATTGAACAGAGAATATATCTCTTAGGCTGCATTCACACGACCATCAGGGACACTTATATACGGCCGCAAATTTGTGGCCTAGTATGCATCCTCCACAGACTGCTATGGCGTCCAAGCTCGGTACGGTGAGCACACTTTCCAGTGTCCACACAAGAGAGCAATACGCCATCTTCGGCCGTAAGAACATATGGCAGATATTTCTCCCGGCCACGGCCTGCGGGCACACATGATGCTACGTTCTTCACAAATAAACCAAAAACATGGCCTTGTAGGTGAAGTGTTCTGCATCAGACATGTGTGATAAAATGTGGCCAAAATGTGAGGAATCTTCCACGTTTTCATGGAAATTATACATTCCGTGCTCCAAGGGTGTCGCTACAACATTATGTCCACCCTCAGTTTTTAAAGGCTACACAGGGTTTGGTAGACGGTGTCAGGTAGTAAAATTGGGCAAGAGAGTGACCAACATTGTGGACATTTGCATATTTTTTTTTCAACATTAGACTATAGATTTTCTTTCCAGCGTTGAGGCCTCCTAATTTTAGATAGGTTGCGCAGAGGCCCATAATGCATTGCTCTGGACTACTCCCTAATATAGAGAAGTCTTCTCACTGCACTAGAATTATGGCCGCCCTCACATCCAAGTAGGAATGGAGTAGTGACAGGGAATAACAGCCGTCACCTTGTTATTCCAGATATCCGTCAGGTTTATTCCATTCACATTTCACAACTACAGGAAAAAGTGCACCATTTCCCCGAATATGAGAGCAAAACGGGCATATGTCACCAGCATCTGATCTGTGCAGAGCCCGGGGTGTACAGCAGACGTATTTAGCCGGAATGGAGGAGATTAAGTGATTATCGGAATAAAACGCATAATCGTCGTTCTCTCCGTGTCAAGCACCTGTCTCCATGTAATACCAACACAACATATAGAAGCTATCCATGTGTGGGAGTCCCACAACCTGGTTTTTCCTCTTTAGTCAGCTACATACCTGTCAGGGAAAATACTAGAATTCATAGCTGCCCATAATTTACTATAATGCAATCACATTTCACTAAAACATAAAGACTCAAAGTTTAGGCTTCAGAATGAAACTCAGGTTCATGTGGACCTGTAGTTGGTTTAAGGTCCCAAAACTGCGTGGCAGTGCCTCTTTAAAGAGGTTGGCTGCTAATAAAGTTTCAGGGTCCAGGCTCCTAGGCTTCCGGCGAATCAGAAGTTCACGGCTCCATGATCCGCAAGAAGACCCGAAAACAGCTGCCTTCTTTTTCGGACAGAGTTTAGTAGGGTGTGGGAGACCCGTTTAGTTTTCCACTTAAAGGGGTTGTCCACTTTCAGCGAATAATTGATATGGTTTAAGGAAAAGTTATACAGTTTTCCAATATACTTTCTGAATCAATTCCTCAGTTTTCTAGATCTCTGCTTGTTATCCCTTAATAGAAAACTTCTAGGTTTACTTCCAGAAATCAGTCCATGGTCTTGTGATAGGAACACAGGTACATGACCCGCCATTGTTAAAGGGAATAGTCAGAACCGTGTGACAATAGTGGCTCCCACCTGTACGTCCACCACTAGCCCATGGATAGATTTTTATCCAATGGAAGTAAACATTAAAAAGATTCTTATGCGATGACAGCAAGCAGAGGGCTAGAAAACTGAGGAATTGTTACAGAAAGTATATTGGAAAATTGTCTAACATTTCATCACATAATATCAATTATTTGCTGAAAGCAGACAACCCCTTTAACCTGGTAAACCACTAAGGGAAGCTTCTGGGTAAAACATCCCCATGGTCGGCCTAATAAGGGGCCTAAGGTGGCGATCTGAACCTGTGCGTCAACCCTTGCACCAGGCATGACACATCAGGTTTGAATGGAGTTTTACGTAATAAAGTTTCCTGGGATCACAATATTAATGGGGTATCAATATCAAAATAGGGAGTCACAACCTCAAACAACTTTATGTTTCTGTTTCAAATCCACTCATTGCAAATAAGGCCTAATGCCCACATGATGAGATTTACGCAACTCATTAGCTTGCCCGAATGTCCGGCCCAAACGCTTAGGGTGATGGCAGACGTGCAAAAGCAAACAAAACCGCACCCACCAGGGCGAGCCGCAGCCCAATAGCATCAGCGTTTCTATGGTAACGACTGTGATCAGGAATGAGCCGCCGGTGTTTTGCGTTAATTTACGCCGATGCGATCGAGCCACGGCCCACCCGGGGGCTACGGCTTTGCCTGCGTTTGCAAACGCAGAGAAAACGGCACGTGTGCCACTACCCTGAGGGTGATGTCACACATGGCGTTTTTAGGCCGTTTTGAGTTCGTGCGTTTTCAGATTGTAAAAACGCATGCGTTTTTAAAAAAAAGCATTCGTTTTTTGAAACTGCATGTGTTTTTGTCTGTTTTTAATTGCACAAATTCAGAAAACCGGACAAAGCCGCATACAATTAATAATGTTAAAAAATGTATGCGGTTTTTACGAACTAAAAACGGCCCAAAAACGTCATGTGTGATATCACCCTTAGGGTGATGGCACACGTGGCGTTTTTAGCTGTGCGTTTTCAGATCGTAAAAAATGCATGTGGTTTTTAATGGACTGCTTAAATACGGCCTGAAAACGGGTACAAAGCGCCACGTGTGACCACAGCTTTAGTGACTGGAACCTCAGCAGGTCAGATCTTTGAGCGTTTAGGCCGGACATTGAGGGAAGCTTACAATGGATCACACTGACTCCTGGCCAATGGGCCTTATTCACATCCTTTTTCATGCCAAGCATCTTGACACACTAGTCAGTGAATCTATGGCTAGTTTTAGATTTTTAACCCTTTCACCCCCCCCCCCCCTTGCAAAACAAAAAGCGGGTTTTGCCACCAGGACTTCACAAGGCCAAATTCTAACAAGCCCTTTGTAATGCAATGCCGACATAATACTGTAACATATGGGAAAATGTTAATGTTATCAGCCACCTGAAATAAAACCGCATTGTGTGTGCAAACACCCGCTCCCCCCCCCACCTGCAGAGCAAACACAAAGGTGCCCCCAGGTGTGGCCGCATTGCACTGGCCCGCTATTTCCTCTGGCAGGTGAGGAGTACTGCCTGGGGCCACTTGGCACCCATTTCTAAACATGGCCATAGTGACAAGAGAAACACCTCAGCCCGATTACAATTGACAACACACCCTTTGATGTGCCCTATGTCACAAGACACTAGGACAGCTATTCCTTTGTCACATGGCTGAGCATGCATGTAGTACCTTGGGTAGCCATTGACCAAGTTATAAAAAAAAAAAAAAAAAACACTTGCTGCCATGGAAGGGTCAGGGCCTATCCATACACAAAATCTCAATAGAGAGCTACAAGTTAATACAGCGCCACACTTCCCAATAGTCAGCGAGTGGTATTGCAGCATACTATGGGGAGAGGTGTGCTCTAGAAAACAAGCGTGGCACCGTTATTACAAAAACTAACAGATCCTCATTTCCTAACCTCAGACAATCCCTCTTATCTGTATCAGAAAAAAAAAAAGTTATACAACTTTGCAACTACATCACATTCCTTATCTCGTGCTCATCCCATGTAGGCTGACCACACGCATCAGGGTAGGTTCACACAAAGTTTTTTGGATGAGATTTTAAGATAGGAAAACAAGAGCTGAGGGTTCGCACCCAAGTGCGGTATTCTCCATGGATTAACCTATTACAATGGTCATCGTTGCAATTTTAGAAGTTAGGCTGCACTCACTCGGACTTATGAAAACGGCCATATTAGTACTGTACTGTTTTTTGACATACGGCCACATTAATTTCAATAGACAATACGTCCAATCATTTATATTACCGTTTTTGACACTAGCATACCGTACACTAGCCGTATATAAATATATAGCATGTCCTATTTTCTCCCATATTTCAGTTCCGTACGCCATAGAAGTCATAGATGTATAAAATACAAACGTCACGTATATGCGGGCTTATACGATCCGTAAATACAGGACTGAAGAAATCGTACTGTCGTGTGAATGTAGCCCTCTGTACCAAGTTTCATTATTACCTCCTATCTTGATTGATGGGGATCCCAGCAGTCGCGACCCAAACAATCACGAGAATTGGGATTACGTTCACACTAATTAACGAAGTATCAGGCCGAGCATGCATATTGCCATCCCATTCAGTCATATGGGAGTGACTGAAATGGCCAAGAACATCTCTGGTGTGTCGAGTACTTCCAGTCACTGCCTATGGGAGCACCAGAGATACCTACCACAGCGCTAATTGGGAATAACAATGTAATAAAATGTATTTTACAAAGCTCCAAAAACGTATTGAATTAAATGGCAGTATGCTTGACCCCATGCTCCATCAATAGTGAGAATTGGTCCGAGTAACCAGATCAACATGAATCAGAACCAAAGGATAGAGGATAAATAACTATGTTAATCGAAAAAAAGCACTCCAGATTCAGATAAAAAAAAAAGGAAGGGTTTATTCCAAAACCAGCGACATTTCGGTGTTTATCACCTTTCTCAAGCAATGTGTGGATAAATAACTAGATACATCCTTTAGGGCACATGCACACGATCGTCAGGGCGTATGTAAACTTGCGGTCGTACATACGTCCCCCATAGACTGCTATGGAGCACGGGCTAGGTACAATGAGCACAATAAGTGCTATGGAGCAGCGCACCCACCCCTCTCCTGCGCACCGACTTGCGCCTGTCAGGCTACAGCAGCAGCTATACGTTAGTTAGCACGAGCCCTTAGAGGAAATTTATCAAAATCCATCATAATGGTAATCATCTTATATTTGTTATCCTTTAAAATCAACTTTTAAATTATGCTGATGAGCCTCAGGGGCTACACTAGCCCCTCTGATCTGCCTTTACAGGCCATTACACACTCATGGCACCCTCAGCATTTGCGCAGCAAGCACTTTGGGTTTATTAGCATAATTTTGTACATTGCTTTGAGAAAGGAGGCGGATATAGATTACAAATATACGATCTATGAGTAAGTGTCTCTGGTTTATCATGATGGATTTTGATGGCAGATTTCCTTCAAACTTTCAATGAACCGTGTAACTCAATCCTCAGGTGGAGGCCACCCACACAAATTTCAAAAAGATCTGACCAGTCACATAACATGTACATAACGTTATAAATTCCTTTCAAATATTACTGGGCTACATACCGACTGGTAGATAACCACACAACATTAATTAATAAACTGAACCCCTTTTCCTTTAAGGGACTTAATCCACACCAGAAAGCCCACACTTGCGCTGGGATTTCTGTCACAGGCCCCACAGCAAGAACACACCATCAATTTTTCAGGATTTTGCCATGTAAACATGCCCCAACATACATTAATATCTATTTTTGTAACCAATCCAGTCAGAAGAACGCAGCGTGACCCTGAAGCCCTCTCCTGCTGACCTCACCACATCAGAAGAGGCTTCACCCATACGGCAACAAGCCTGAACATGACCAAGCTATTTTTTCCCCTTCTTTGGAGGATGGTGTATGAGGGCAACTCTGACACTTTCCTCACATGATATTCCTTATCCATGTCCCAACAAGGAGCTTCACCACAGATATAGGCTCCTGTAAAGTTTCAGCCAATTGTCTTAATTGTTGTGGGCGGCCATCATTGCCAATTCTGACAACAGGAAGCACAGCCATGTCGGTCGTCGCAGTTAATTTCCAGTCATAAATAACCAAATACTTCCTCAGATATTGCTAGGATATCAGTTTTTGACAACCAAAAGAAACAACCAATATGGCCGCTTTCTTTGTCATGGCTACCACAACAAATGAGAAATACAAAAAAAGAAGTCAATTTCTGTCAAATGTACCCTTCAAATCAAGCATTGTCTATCAGGACCTGCTTCAACCAATGAGTGGCCTCCTTGGACACTTTTTCAGGGGGACTTAAAGGGGCTGTCCCAAGTATATACACAAGTTAACCCCTATCCACAGGAAATGGGAAAAAATAGCTATTTGACGGGGGGGGGGGGGGGGGGAGGGGGGTTTGGAGGTCCAAGTGTTGGAACCACCAGCGATCACAAGAACAAGACCCCCAGGTCTCCAGAGAACAGGGATCCTATTCTCACTGATGGGTAGAGGGGATGAGGTAGCCGTGCACTGTACTCCGCTATTTCAGTCATTGCCTACATTCGAGTGTGCCACTGCCCCAATCAATGAGGATGGGATCTGTTGCAAGAAAGAAAGCCTGCCACGGTGGAAACTTTAAATACCATTTTCCCTCAATAAGTATTCAACACACTGCAGCTCCCAGGTCACACCAGAACCAGAAGAGTTGGGGGTCCTCATCTGCTTTAGCAAATCAGTGGTCACCTCAGATCACAGGTCCGAGGAGGCCACAGATTGGCTAAAGCAGGACCTGTAAACTTCCAACACTTGTACAGCGCGAGTCTAGTAGCCCCTAGAAGTCCTGATGCAATGCAGCAGCACGGTAGATTTACGTAGTAGATTTATGGGGACTTGGACACAGTTTTGGAGACTTAAGCATGTACATTTTTTACGGCCTGATGAGCTAGTATACAAGACACAAACCATATGGAAGAGACGCAAACCGTCATGATATATTACAGAAAACCCAGATAATTGACCAAATAGATTGTAGGAATGCACATTCCTGCCCCATTCAAAAGACTGCGAACAGCCAACAAACGCAAACTCACTCCTCTGCTGAAAGCCAAAAAAAAAATCATGTTTGTCAGCAGGGGGATGCACTGTGTGTGACAATGTGTGAACTGTAGAGGGACAAAATTCAATGGCTTTTCCTACTAATTTAAGTTCACAAGTTTGAAGGGAACCTGTCAGAAGGTTTGGATCACCTAAATAACTGGTGTTTAGGGTTCTAAACCACACACACAGTAAAGGCAAAAAGGTTTGGGACCTTTAACCCCTGCAACATGAAGGCACACTGGCAATGTAGATGCACAAAATCCACCAACAGGATCCCTTTAACTTAACCTCACCAACATAAAGGTCAGCAAAACATATGACCCTTCCTTTCCCAAATTGATACAAATCTCCATTTAGCCTCAAACTACCCTGTCACAGGACACCATGGACACACTACTGAAGCCCGTTACGCACAACCCCCCCCCCCAATCAATTTTTGGCCATGCAAGCCCGTTCTGCGCAAGCCCCCCCCCCTTCGTTTTTGGCCGTGCAAGCCCGTTACGCGCAAGCCCCCCCCCTTTTCATTTTTGGCCGTGCAAGCCCGTTACGTGCAAGCCCCCCCCCCTTTCATTTTTGACCGTGCAAGCCCGTTACGCGCAAGCCCCCCCCTTTTCATTTTTGACCGTGCGAGCCCGTTACGCGCAAGCCCCCCCCCTTTTCATTTTTGACCGTGCGAGCCCGTTACGCACAAGCCCCCCCCTTTTCATTTTTGACCGTGCGAGCCCGTTACGCACAAGCCCCCCCCCATCAATTTTTGACCATGCAAGACCGTTACGCACAAGCCCCGCATCAATTTTTGGCTGAGCAAGCCCGCCCCCCCCCCATATCGATTTATTTGGCTGTGCAAGTCTATTACACACAAGCCCCCCCCTCAATTAGTGACCGTGCAAGTCCATTACATGGAAGAAACCTTAACATTTTTGTGCTTCACAACCTTTATTTGGAAAAGCCTTGTTAATTTCAACACAGCAGATGTTACTTTTTATACCCCTTTTAGTTTTGTCCCTGCAGATCTGTTATTATTTGCTTACATAGTTTATTTGTAAGACCCCTGATCACCCCTTCTAGTTTCGGCCCTGCAGCTGACACACAGAAGCCCCCTTTAATGGTAACCTGACTGGAGCAGCTCAGCACATGTGCCTCCTCCCAGCATGCAGCGCTCCTCACCCATAGCCAGGGAACAGTAGCCGGGGCTATTTATATCCGTGCAGTGCGGCCCCGCGCTCCCTACATAGCGCTGCCGGTGCTCCCACATGGCGGGGACACGGGGCGGATCGGGCCGCTCAGGCCTAGGGAGAGCCGCGACCCACGTTGCCTTCTCTGCAGCAGTGGAATGCTGGGTAGCCGGGGGTGGGCGGGGCCACTAGAACGTTGGACCGTGAACGTTCTGAAATGGACCGTTGGACTCTGGAACTAAAAACGGAACGCTCGTTTAACCCCTCCGGTGCCGTCACCCCGCCCACGTCAAAGCCGGTGCGCAGGGGGGGCACCCCAGCGAATATGTGGGTGCTGCGCTCTATCCCTCCTCCACCCAGACTGCAGTGTCATCACATCAGCAGACACCCCGCACATGTCACCCACCTGCAGGGATCTGGCCATTCACCGGGGCGCCGCTTGCTCTGATCCAGGGGTTCACCTTGGGCGGTGGGGCTTCCACAAACTCCTTGCGCCCCAGCCCGTCCTCGGCGTCCTGCGCGTGCTCCGGTTTGCCCCCCTCCGCCTCCGTGTCCGGTAGTGGCTGCTGCTGTTGCTGCAGGGGCATGAGCGGAGCCTCCACCTGAGTCGCCATGTCCCTCGCCCCCTCCTCCTCCACCCGGGCCGGGAGCAGCACCTGCACTAGTCCGCTCACGTAAAAGATGAGATGACCGGGCGGAGGATCCCCGAGGTTACCCGCTGCAATATGGAAGCCAAGGAAGACCACGCGATGGGCTGTGCGGGGGCGCGCTCTGAGACACGCCGACGTGCGCGGCCCCGAGGGGAGGATGGAAAGGGGGCGGGGTTCCTGGCTGAGGGTCAGCTGCAGCCCCATTCATGCGCCCTACCCCCGCCCAGTCTCATCCCAAACTACAACTCCCAACAGCACTGCCCTTAACAGACGGTGCTGGAGCACGCTGGGAGTTGTAGTTTCCCAGCAGCTTCACAGTCACAGGTTGTTAGACTCTGTCCTACTGTGCAATCCCTTACTAGAGCTATATAGTTCCTATTCCAGCGTCTGATCGATGCTCCAAAAACAAAGAAACCTGTGTGACCATAGACCAAACAAAGACAACTCTGCAACAGATTTAATAAAGTTAGGTCTTAAAGGGGGATTGAGGTGTGACAGCTGTATAAAGAGCTGAAAGTTATCTCAACGATTCCGCAAGATTCTGACAAATGTCTCAAAATGAGGGTAAAAATAATCCCCACTCTCCGATTCTATTACTGTATCCTCTTATTTCTCTTTTTTTGGAATATACACTCACCGGCCACTTTATTAGGTACACCATGCTAGTAACGGGTTGGACCCCCTTTTGCCTTCAGAACTGCCTCAATTCTTTGTGGCATAGATACAACAAGGTGCTGGAAGCTCCTCAGAGATTTTGGTCCATATTGACATGATGGCATCACACAGTTGCCGCAGATTTGTCGGCTGCACATCCATGATGCGAATCTCCCGTTCCACCACATCCCAAAGATGCTCTATTGGATTGAGATCTGGTGACTGCGGAGGCCATTTGAGTCCAGTGACCTCATTGTCATGTTCAAGAAACCAGTCTGAGATGATTCCAGCTTTATGACATGGCGCATTATCCTGCTGAAAGTAGCCATCAGATGTTACAGGGTACATTGTGCTCATAAAGGGATGGACATGGTCAGCAACAATACTCAGGTAGGCTGTGGCGTTGCAACGATGCTCAATTGGTACCAAGGGGCCCAAAGAGTGCCAAGAAAATATTCCCCACACCATGACACCACCACCACCAGCCTGACCCGCTGATACAAGGCAGGATGGATCCATGCTTTCATGTTGTTGACGCCAAATTCTGACCCTACCATCCGAATGTCGCAGCAGAAATCGAGACTCATCAGACCAGGCAACGTTTTTCCAATCTTCTACTGTCCAATTTCGATGAGCTTGTGCAAATTGTAGCCTCAGTTTCCTGTTCTTAGCTGAAAGGAGTGGCACCCGGTGTGGTCTTCTGCTGCTGTAGCCCATCTGCCTCAAAGTTCGACGTACTGTGCGTTCAGAGATGCTCTTCTGCCTACCTTGGTTGTAATGGGTGGCGATTTGAGTCACTGTTGCCTTTCTATCAGCTCGAACCAGTCTGCCCATTCTCCTCTGACCTCTGGCATCAACAAGGCATTTCCGCCCACAGAACTGCCGCTTACTGGAAGTTTTTTCTTTTTCGGACCATTCTCTGTAAACCCTAGAGATGGTTGTGCGTGAAAAAAATCCCAGTATATCAGCAGTTTCTGAAATACTCAGACCAGCCCTTATGCCACCAACAACCATGCCACGTTCAAAGGCCACAAATCACCTTTCTTCCCCATACTGATGCTCGGTTTGAACTGCAGGAGATTGTCTTGACCATGTCTACATGCCTAAATGCACTGAGCTGCCACCATGTGATTGGCTGATTAGAAATTAAGTGTTAACGAGCAGTTGAACAGGTGTACCTAATAAAGTGGCCGGTGAGTGTAGGTCAAGACAGGTGAAGGAAGTATAGACGTAGACTGTCTCCCGCCTTACAAAGCTTCAAACTCAAAAACCCATCTGTTTAGGCCGCGGTCACACATTCCGCTAGGTGTCTGTTCATAACGCGACGCTAGCGCTACCCTCCAATCTAGATTGTAAGCCCTCACCTTGTATCTCCATATATATTGTGAGCCCTCACCTTGTATCTCCATATATATTGTAAGCCATCACCTTGTATCTCCATATATATTGTAAGCCATCACCTTGTATCTCCATATATATTGTAAGCCCTCACCTTGTATCTCCATATATATTGTAAGCCCTCACCTTGTATCTCCATATATATTGTAAGCCCTCACCTTGTATCTCCATATATATTGTGAGCCCTCACCGTGTTTCTTTATCTATATTCCCATATAGATTTGTGGGCCCTCACCTTTTATCTCCATAGAAATTGTAAACCTTCAGCTATACTCCTCAACTCGTGCCTCCATCTGTCCTCTCATATAGATTGTGAACCCTCACCTCATGCCTTCATCTATACTCCCTTATAGATTTTGAGAATTCATCTTGTGTCACCATATAGATTGTGAGCCCTCACCTCGTGCCTCTATCTATCCTCTCATATAGATTGTGAGCCCTCACCTTAGGTCTCTATTAACCATCACATATAGATTGGGAACCCTTACCTTGTGCTCCCATCTATCTTCGCATATAGATTGGGAGCAATCACCTTGTGTCTCCATATAGATTGGGAGTCCTTACCTTGTGCTTCCATCTATCCTCAATGTGCAATTGTAATTTATATTATTGCTCTGCTTTTAAGGGTTTGTAAACACCCTTTACTTATCCACAGGAGGGGATTGGGGTTCCAGCTGATGAAAAGCACAGGTTTTGAGAGAATGAGGGACCAACAGCCCCTTGAGTAGCTCCACAGCTGTCATGAAGCCCAAAATCCTAGTAATTTGTATGATTGGCTGTCTTGGAAGTCCGTTTCACTATGGGTGATGCCACATGTGGCGTTTTGAACGTGTTTTTGGCCTGTTTTTAAGCAGTCCGTCAAAAAACACATGCGTTGACCTATTATCTTAATTCAAACTGGTCAAAAACACATGCGTTTTTTGATGGACTGCTTAAAAACGGGCCAGAAACGCGTTCAAAACGCCAAGTGTGGGATCACCCCATGGCACAGTTCAGGGCACCTTTGATTTCTAACTTTCCAGTTGCTGGGGGTCCTAACAGTTACATCCCCAGAGATCAAAACTCCATCTTTAATTGCTGTTAAGTGACAGAGCAGTTATTGTCATTGTCTGGATGACTTTGTTACAGTTTTCTGTCAGTTCTGTCAGTGAATTGCAACATGATTGCTTATGATGACCCTAGAGACTGACACATGCACAATCTTGTTACAATTTTTACAAGTTTGTAACAATTGTATCTGATATAGCCAATCCTCTCGTTGATGTATTGTACTTACCCTGAGTGCACGTTCACACGATGCATTGTGCTTCGCGTTTTTGACGCATTCCACTGGCTTCAGTCTTGATTACATGCTAATGTGACATTGCGTCTTAGCAGATGCAGTGGAGACGCAATGTAACCTTAGCATATAATCAAGGCCCTAAGGCCGCGGTCACACGTACCGCTAAGCATCCGTCATAACGCGACGCTAGCGCACAGGGGGAGGTCCTCGGCCCGAACGCAGCATGCTCTACTTTTGCGTTTCACACACGTTTTCCCCGCCCCATTCAAGTCTATGGAAACGCATCAAAAACGCATTGCACTCGCAATCATTGCAAGTGCAATGCGTTTTAAACGTATAGGTTGCTAGGTGACTAGGTGATGAATAATTCCCCTGCTCGAGATCGAGCATTTAATTAAAAAAACACAATGAAGAATAGAATAAAAACAGTGAACACAGCATCCGTCATAACGCGACGCTAGCGCACAGGGGAGGTCCTCGGCCCGAACGCACATGCGTTTCCAGGGAAACGCACGCGATTGTTAAGCCGATCGCATGCGTTTCTCTGGAAACGCATGTACTTTTGGGCCGAGGACCTATGCGTCATGAATGGACGCTTAGCGGTACGTGTGACCGCGGCCTAAGGCTGCCGCCACACGTAGCGCTTTGTCTGCGTTTTCAAACGCAGGGAAACGCCTGCGATCGGGAACGAGCCGACGGTGTTTTGCGTTAATTTGTCTTTGTCTGCGTTTGCGCTTGCAAGCGCAGACAAAGCGCTACGTGTGGCCCCAGCCTTAGGGTGATGCCACACATGGCGTTTGAACCCTTTTTTGGTCTATTTTTAAGCAGTCCGTCTTTTTTGAAAACGCATACGTTTTTGACCAGTTTTAATTAGGATAATTGGTAAAACCAATGGGTTTTTTAACGAACTGCTTAAAAACGGACCAAAGAGGTTCAAAACGCCATCTGTGGCATCACCCTATAATGCAAGTCACCAGGTGCTGGTTGGCGATGGCATTCGTTTGCATAGAAGTGCATAGGCGTTCGGAACTGGCACGTCCCCACGCATTTTGATTCACTTTCTAAACAGAATTGCAACACTTAGGGTGAAGACACACGTGGCGTTTTTAGGCAGTTTTTGGGCCGTTTTTAGTTAGTGCGTTTTCAGATCGTAACAGACGCATGCGTTAAAAAACCAGATAATTGGTCAAACCTGTCATGTGTTTTTTTTACGATCTGAAAACGCACTAACTAAAAACGGCCCAAAAACGCCACGTGTGTCTTCTCCCTAAGGCTGGTGCCACACGTACCGCTTTGTCTGCGTTTGAAAACGCAATTGCAGACAAAGCCGTACCCACCGGGGCGGGCCGCGGCCCGATCGCATTGGCGTTTCTATGGAATGCATTAAATGAATTGTTTCCATTTGCGTTTTTTTCAAGCGCGTGCGTGCGTTTGTTTTGACGCACGTCAAAATCGCAGCATGCTCTACTTTTGCGTTTCACACAAGTTTTCCCCGCCCCATTCAAGTCTATGGAGACGCATCAAAAACGCATTGCACTCGCAATCATTGCAAGTGCAATGCGAGTGCAATGCGTTTTAAACGTAAGGGTTGCTAGGTGACATGAATAATTCCCCTGCTCGAGATCGAGCATTTAATTAAAAAAACACAATGAAGAATAGAATAAAAACAGTGAACACAGTGAACACAGGATCACTTAAGTGAAGCACACAGTGCAGAATAGATTACAGATGTTCGGCACATCTGCTTACTTGTCGGGAGATACGCGCGGAAAGGTGCAAACAAAATAGCATGTGAAGAACAATATATATGTGTGAAGAACACATTGCAGATGTATGGAAACATCTGCGAAGTGTTCTTCACACACATATATATTGTTCTTCACATGCTATTTTGTTCGCACCGCTCCGCGCGTATCTCCCGACAAGTTAGCAGATGTGCCGAACATCTGTAATCTATTCTTTACTGTGTCTTTCACTTGAATGATCCTGTGTTCACTGTTTTTATTCTATTCTTCACTGCTCTTCACATCCCATTGTCGGGAGATAATATACGCGCGGAACAGTGAAGAATAGATTGCAGATGTTTGCATACATCTGCTAACTTATCAGAAGACATTTTTTTCAATTAAATAACACATTTTATTCCCGAACCATGGTCCCTTTGAAAAATGCTCCCATTGACTTGAAAAACGCAAAAACGCTAATGACTCCAAGGAAGAATGAAACAAAATCGCTGCCAAAAACGTCAGTTTTTCACGCATTGCACCCTGACGTGAAATGCAAGTTTGGGTGGAGTTAGATGTTACATTCCAGTCACACACACAATGTATTTCATACCATCCATCTTGCATTCACTGAGAAAGTGAATCTTCTCCCGCTTTCTGTCGTGAGGTGATTTATGTTATATACACTCTGTGCATTATGAGTCATATATCTATTTACTCAACTGGATTTGAAAAGTGAACATGAAGTAATCCTCCTTGTTAACTATGCCACCGGGTTGTTTCTCAAAGAGAGGAGTTATGTGTTCAGTCACTAATAGGCTGCATTCACCCGAACGTATGGGGGACATATATACGGACGCACATTTTCGTTTGGATTATACATTCATAATACATTAAGAGTATTAAGAGCAGGGACAGATGAATGAGGATTTCTCAGTATAAAATTTGGTGGGTGGTTTAGGCCTGGGGCTATTGCCCAAAGTGCCTATATCATAATCCACTACTGAGGACACACCTAAGGCCGGTGCCTTTGAAAACGCAAACGCAGACAAAGCCGTGCCCACCGGGGCGGGCCTCGGCCCGATTGCATCGGCGTTTCTATGGAAACGCCTGCGATCGGGAACGAGCCGCCGGTGTTTTGCATTAAATTAACGCAAAACACCGGCGGCTTATTCCCGATCGCAGGCGTTTCCATAGAAACGCCGATGCGATTGGGCCGAGGCCCGCCCCGTTGAGTACGGCTTTGTCTGCGTTTGCGCTTTCAAATGCAGACAAAGTGGTGCGTGTGGCACCGGCCTAAGGCCGCGGTCAAACGTACCGCTAGACGTCCGTTCATAACGCAACGCTAGCACACAGGGGGAGGTCCTCGGCCCGAACGCACATGCGTTTCCAGAGAAACGCATGCGATCGGCTTAACAATCGCATGCATTTCCCTGGAAACGCATGTGCGTTCGGGCCAAGAACCCCCCCCCCCTGTGCGCTAGCGTCGCGTTATGATGGACGCCTAGTGACCGCTGCCTAAGGGTGATGTCACACATGGCGTTTTTGGTCCGTTTTTAAACATCCGTTTTCAGTCTGTTTTGGCCAGTTTACCATGCATTTGGCTGCTTACAACCTGTTTATCTATTAAGATAATTGGGAAAAAACGGACCAAAAACCTTTGAACCCGTTTTTGGTCCGTTTTTAAGCAGTCCGACCAAAAACGCATGTGTTCTTTGAAAATGCATCCGTTTTTGTCCAGTTTTAATTAAGATAATTGGTAAAACTTGTCAAAAACGGATGCGTTTTTTTAATGCATGCGTTTTATAAAGGACTGCTTAAAAAACGGACCAAAAACGGGTTAAAAAAGCCATGTGTGGCATCACCCTTAGGACGGCGGCACACATGGCGTCGTGAACTCGGTTTTGGGCCGTTTTTAAGCAGTCCATTAAAAATAAGCATGCGTTAAAAAAGCATGCGTTTTTGAAAAATGCATGCCGTTTTTTAAAACGCATCCGTTTTTGACCGGTTTTACCAATTACCTTAATTAAAACAGGTCAAAAACGGATGTGTTTTTTAACACATCAAAATGCCACGTGTGCCGCCGGCCTTAGGGTGATGCCACACATGGCGTTTTTGGTCCGTTTTTAGTCCGTTTTTCCCAATTGTCTTATTAGATAAACAGGTTGTAAGCAGCCATACGCATGGTATACGGCCAAAAACGGACTGAAAACGGATGCCTCAATCTTACAACCTTTTTTTTGGATATATAAACTAGTAACACAACCTAAGTAACAAACTGACATGTCACTTGTGAAGGTTAGACTAGGTTAGCAGTCACACCCCGTATAGAATGTAAACTTTGGAGTGACCCACATCATCAGCTGGAAGGTAGCACCTAGGTCACCGCCTGCGCTGGTCGTTGCATTGCAATGTATCCAGAGCATCCTATTAGTACACAGTCAGCAACTGGTCAGCGGATCAGAGTTAGAAAAAAAAGACTCGACTATCAAGGAAAATGCAATGCCAGCAACAGACCCCAGGCGGCTATTGTGCAAGCAATGTACAGGGAACACAGGGACGGGATTAAAGGATCTGTGTGACCATAGCATGCCTGCACAGTATGGGTAGGACGAGGCCAATGCTTCCAGAGGGGAGGGGAGACAAAACTGTGCACCCTATTACATAGTATTGCTGTACACTGTAAACAGCTGCTTTCAGGACGCCATGGCACTGTTATTCCATAAGCACCGGATGCAGCAGAGTTGTAGTTATTCCTTAAAGGGGAAGTCCATTTTGGAAATATTCAACCAGATGTACAGTGTGGAAAAAAAGTATTTAGTCAGCCACCATTTGTACAAGTTCTTCCCCTTTAAAAGATAAGAGCGGCCTGTAATTGACATCATAGGTGGACCTCAACAAATTTCTGGTCTTCACAGACCTGTAACTTCTTCTTTAACCCCTTTAAGGACCACGCCATTTTAACCAATTATCTTAATTAAAACTGGTCAAAAACGCATTGGGGTTTGTAAAAGCATGCGTTTTTTAACTGACTGCTTAAAAATGGCCCAAAAACGGGTTCAAAACGCCACGTGTGCCGCCGGCCTTACAAAAAATGTTTGACCTCTGTCATTGCCAGCACAGGAAATATAACAAAGTTTTAAGATTACCTTTTGTTGACTTTGGGTGAAGACACACGTGGCATTTTTAGGCCGTTTTTGGGCCGTTTTTAGTTAGTGCGTTTTCAGATCATAAAATAACGCATGCGTTTTTGACCAGTTTGAATTAAGATAATTGGTCAAACCTGTCAAAAACGCATACGTTTTCAAAAAACTAAAAACGGCCCAAAAACGGCCTAAAAACGCCACGTGTGTCTTCACCCTTTGTCTCTCATAGTTGAGTTTCTACCTATATTACAGGCCGCTCTCATCTTTTTAAGTGGGAGAACTTGCACAATACGTGGCTGACCAGTTACTTTTTTTCCCCACTGTATATCCATGGGCTCCCTATTACACATAAGCCTGACATGGATCTATATTACAGATATGGTCTGTGATATAATCATATATGAGGCCAACAAGGCATAACTTACTGTACTACCTCTGAATATAAAATTGTAAGAAAAATGTCTCTAAATCCCTTCCCTAAAAATAAAACTACTGGCCCAGTGGAGAGAAGCGTGCCACAAGCAGACGCTTGCATGCCTTTTAATAGACGTGTCTGGTTTGGCACCCAGAGGAGCCAGTAAAGAAACTCCTGCCAAGTTTTTCTTGCATAGAGAAAATTATAAGTTCCAGAGAAATACTGTGGCACCAGTGATACCAATGGGTCAGTGTTTTATCTATGGGCTTGGGAAAACACTACTTAGAATAGTTATTTTCTCTCATGCCATGCTTAAATTTGCTTTTAGGACACAGCTACACTGGGAGGAAATTATTAAAGGCAGTGTCAGTATCGGTGGTATTGACCGTACAAAGTTGTGGACAGTGTTAGTTATTGTCCATGGGGATCTGTGTAACTATACCTTTGTCTTGTTGTTAGTAGCAACAAGACTGAAAAATGTGTTCATGTTTCAGGATTGTAGCTGGACTTGCAGCTCAGGGGCGGTGGATCTCTTCACACTGGTGTGTTCTATGATCTCCCCTTATATTGTTGCCCCTCATCTCCCCTTATATTGTGGACCCGCTCATCACGTCCGCACTTTTTGGCTCCATCATCTCCTCTTCTCCTTGTAGCGCCCCATATCTCCCCCTCATATTGTGGCTCCTCTTGTCTACCGTTTATGGTATGGGTCCTCTCATCCTCCCTCTCATAGTGTGGCCTCCTCTTATGTTCCCCTTCATAGTGTGGTCCCTCTTATCTCCCCCTCATATTGTGGCTCCTCTTGTCTACTGTTTATGGTATGGGTCCTCTCATCTTCCCCCTCACAGTGTGGCCCCCTCTTATGTTCCCCCTTATAGTGTGGCCCCTCTTATCTCCCCCCTGATAGTGTGGGCCCCCTTATCTTGTATCCCCTTCTTCTATTTGCAGTCTAATTAAAAAACAATAAATATATACTCACCTCTTCACTTTCCCCAGCAGCTCTCCTCTTCTTTGTCTGCAGCAGTGTGTGGCTGTGATGCTGGCAGGTGATTACATCATCATATTGGGCCTGCTGGGCCTGCTGGCCTTTACATTTAGCAGCAGAAGACACATAGATGCCATGGCTCTTTGCAATATCATTGATTCCAACTCTATCTCTGTCCGGAGGATGCAGATAGAGTTGAAGCTGACAACTGGAATCGGCAGGGGGCGGAGTGACCAATGGAGGACTTGGGCCCACTGGTGGTTTCACCCGATCCGCAGCTTTATCATACTGCTGATAATGGTTTGGTTTTGATGCCCTTCCCTCGGTAGTTGGAAGCCCTGGAAACACAAAGACACTGAACCAGAAGCAGGTGTATCTGTGTCCCTGTAGTGGGTAGAATCCACCACTTTTCTAGGTGACACGTTGCACTGAACATATATAAATGACACTTTTATGTAGGTCGCGTTTCTCTCTGCGTCTCATTAGTGGTGTTTTCTAATCCTCCTCCAGGCTGGAGACGGCAGGTGAGAAGACTTTGAAGGTAATGAGCAGAAATATTTGCATTCCTGTCAAACAAATGAATCAGCTGCAGTGCACGTTATATCACATGAATCCTGTGCATCTGGAGAAGCACATCTCAATATCACAACTGCACTTTACATATGTGCATAGGCTGAAAGCTATCGGCAACTTAAACTGTGCATGAGGGGGTGCACTGGACTTCATTGCCACATCCCGGTGCACTACAAAGATCATTTGACCCCTTAAAATCGACCTGGAGAACAGAGGGTCAACTATGGATCAATGGCCATAGAGATGATCAGTCATGAGACCTATAGCTTCAACAACTCCTCCATAAACATGCACACATAGATTAGCATACATGTCTTCAGTGTTGGACTGGACCATCAGAGCATCGGAGAATCCTCCGGTGGGCCCAGGCTCTAACCCAATACTAAAGCCATGAAGTCCATCAGATGACAACACAGTTTTCAGCCTACTATGGTCTAATTCATAAGGTTTGATAAAGACAAAAATGTGGGCCCAAGAGACCTGATACTGCCGACATTTGACAGGTGGCATATCATGGGCAGCGGAGAATTTTACCTTTCTCTGTAGACATAGTAGTATAGCCAAATATAAAAAAAAAGTTATATAAGTATTATTAATACACCAGAGCAGAGAGGTGAAAGAAGAATCAGATAAAGGAGATGTGTGTGCCAAGCGGGCAATAATTAACTGCTGGGCAGTGCCCTAGAGCCATAGCTATAGGGGGGTGGCTTAGAATTAGCAAATGCACCTTAGGAGTCCTTAAAGTTTGTAAGTGAGGGGCCCAGTTACAGATTTTGTATTGGGGCCCAGAACCTATAGTCAATGAATCCAGAGTGATGGCACCAATGCAAAATCTGTATCATTACAGCAGCTTCTTTATCATAACAGTCTCTTTATATAAGGAAGAAACAGCTTTTGCCCCCTTAGGCTCTTGGCCCCCTCAGCTTAACCCCTTAATGGCAGCTATAGCAGACCCTAACCTTGTTATGACAGTGAGTGGGCGGCCTTGTGTCCGCTGTAGTAAGAAGATTGCCCCAGCCGTGAGGACAAAGTTTGCCGTTCTGTGTCCTGTGACCTTTCTTGGATAAATAATTGGGTGAAGGACTCTGCTAAATATACAAGAATTTTCCTTGTTTGGGTAACATTGTACAAAGCGCCCTGTGCTTTAATAATACATATCTAGAGATTAAGAGATACCGTCAGCATAAAAGTCAGAATATCTACTCTAGATAAATTTTGCCCGCATTGGTTGTATGTTTGTATTCCTCTGCACCCACCTTCGTACATGCACCCTTGTCTTGGCAGAGTGTGCATGTAGGCGGTGTCTATCAGCTCTGGCTGCGGTCGATCTTGTAAAACACAATTTTTTTATTTTACTCCTTGTGTCATGTGACCATAAAGCAAACCTGCCCCATTATTATGAGTGTTGAATTTTTGACCTTTTTTACGTTATCATGTTTTAATGTCTATTCCGGAGCAGTGCTAACAAATGCATTTCCTCTATGAGGTCAATACATTGATTATTATTATAATCATGATTATAATGTGGTACTTTCCCTTTAACAAGAATGTATTCTTTGTATGTGCTTTTTTCATGAAAAGGGGGAATAAGAGTAATTAGCTCTCCTATAATTATCCACTTTCACCATTAGTAATCCATTAGCAATAATCGGTAGTGAGACCCCCCTTGGGAGCAGGTTTACACATTAGCTGAGGCAGCCAGGGGGGTAGAAATGCAGATTCGTAATTGGTCTAAACCTCATAGCCTTTTAACACTACATTGGAAAATAGTTCCATGGGGCTGGGCAGTAGGACCTGGCATGGCTGTACATTGTATTGTAACCCCCCCTTCCTTTTATATATTCTCCTGGAGAAGCTGTCCTGCCGCTGCAAAGCCTCAATGGTAGAGCAAGGGGATGGCGGCTCCCTGCTTTACCATTGTAATCATCTCTATTGGCGTCCAGAGGATGCAACAAACTTCCCCGCACACAAGACCCAAAAATCTGGACAATTAGGCCCCATGCACCCGACTGTATACTTGCCCCGGAACATACTTGGGTGTAGCATTTGGCAAGGTGCAGGAAGGAGGAGGGGTGAGCGCTACTCACCCCTTCCCACACCATATGAAGTGACACCATGACTGGGAGCCATAGACCTCTATTGGGGGGCTATCACCTGCCTCTATATGGTTGTGCACATGGGGTCATTAGAGGTATGTCCATGCTCTTGGGTCTCAGATTCCCCATTGATCACAGGTTCGAATGTTTCAGCCACACTACGGATCTTCATCAGACATGGCTTACAAAAGATAAAGATTAAGACAAAGTGAAGCAAATACTATGGAGTAGGATGATCTATATTACTGTAAGACTGGCATTCCCATCTTAAATGAGGCTTAAGATTGAGCTACAATACCACACACAACATATGGATGGGCGTTGTGCTGTTTAGAAGATTCTTTTCTAATCCAGTACACCCCTTTAAGTCCGACTCACCCACCCAAACAAACCCATCCTACCCACCACAACAACCAACTCTTTTTATTAGACTGGGGCAATTTGTATTTGCCAGGATTGTTTCAGTAAATTCAGAATATTATTCAACATTTTCTGTACTGTTGGTTGGTATTGATATGTGTGTCTATGGACATCCCCTTTAAGTCCTTGATATTTGTGTGTAACTTCATCCATAAGCTGTCAAAGTGGAAAAATGGTTTTGAAAACTTTCTGTTTCTTAAGTTTTACTTTCTGTTTAATCTATCTGTTAAACAAGGGGTTAATGGCGGAGCCAGTGTCCTCCTGTGTAAGCCCTTTGCACTGGAGTTTCCTCTAGATTTACATAAATGGATGTCAGCAGTTATGGAGGCAGAGATCACTGAGCGCTGAGCGGCTATTACACAATCGCCATAGTGTGAGAAAGTGAGAGGTGTTGTATGTGAGATCCGTTATCTGTCTAACAGACAGATGAATGAAATATGGTAAAAGCCCTGAATTTGTCTGCAGTAACCTATGGGTTAATGCCGACATGTGATAAGCAGGAGTAGTCTGTTTGGTCTATGTTGGTCTAACAAGCATAGGCACCTTTGTAAAGTCCATACTGGGCCTCCATACTTACTATGTAGTAGGGGTAGGCTGGGAGTAGGACGCCTACTCCATCCAGGCTTCGGTCCTGGGTTTTTGTATAGCCCACTCCAGGTCAGAATCAGTAGGGGACAATGGTGGATCTTCATATAGGAGGTATGGGCGGTGACCCAGGGTTTATGGCTTTCGAGGGGCCTACGCCTATACTTGGGCCCTATAGGAAGAGCAGAACACGGAGCTGCGGGTAGAAGAAGCCTAGGTGAGTATAGAGGGTTTTTTTTTTTCAAGAGGGCTCTGCTGTGGTCATTTAGGTAAAGGGGCATCAACGGTGGACGTTTCATTAAAGGGGGCATCTGCTTTGGACATTTAATTAACGGGGGGGCGGACATCAGCATTGGACATTTCATTAAAGGGTGCATCTGCAGTGGATATTTATTTGAAGGGGGGCTCTGCTGTGGACATTTTATTAAAAGGGGCCCTGCTGAGGTGGGCTTATTCTCAAGTCAATAACTTTTCCTAGTTTTTTGTGGTAAAATTAGGAGCCTCAGCCTATACGTGAATATTTCCAGTATGAGGGGGAGTTCAGCTGCAGAGCACAGAGGCCGGGCAGCATCTACATCTCCTGCACTGTCTGGGAGATCTGGTCTGGACGGCAGTCAATGTGGAGGGTTTCATGCAGTTAGGGAATGTGATTGGCTTTCCTAAATAGATGGGTTATAAGAGCATCATTGGATAGATAGATATGAGATGGATAGATAGATAGATAGATAGATAGATAGATAGATAGAAACCGGAAAGTCTATAAGCAGCACAGGACAATCAGGGTGCAACAGCCGTAGGTCCCTGGGCTGGGGTCCGTCTTGGTAACTAAAGGAAATAGGCAGCACTCCAAGGTAAGTAGAAAAGGGTTGATCTTTATTCCAAGTGCGACGTTTCGGCGTATACACACGCCTTTTTCAAGCATAAGGTGCTAAGTGCATGTCCAAGTATTTAAGGACCAAGCCAGTCAATGATTGGTCAAGTTACAAAGTGACCGTGAATGAATTACAAAAGTGTGAAACATTACCTATACATAGTGCTGTATACAAAATTGTGAGGTACATAAGTTAAAAGGACAATCATGTCATTATTTGTGTCAACAACAATATAAATATACATAGTAGATAGAACGTGCAATAAACTCCTCCCACCAGTATCGCGGCCACGCCCACGTCTCCTCGTGTTCATTCATGAAAATTCAGTAGCTCATCTCCATCCACCTGTGATTGGGCGCCGTTTCGGTCGCAACCCGGAAGTGACATGCACGACCTCAGGCGCAGACCGGAAGTGACGTCGCCATGGGAGCGCGCATGCGCTCTGACAGTGGAAGAAGACGGCGGCCATTTTTGGTCAGGGCAAACCTATTCCAAGAGGTATCGGGATATGGAAAAGATGTGAGCATATAGCCAAATGAACATTGTAGGAACAGTGGTGGTACCTGTGGTGAGTACTTATAGTGATCTCACTCTATGGTCTACCACCCGTCCGGGGCGGAGCTGGTCAGAATGGCCAACCCGTTCCCTTTAGGGATTACGGTAGTGGTACCCAAGTCCAGAAGAGTAAAGAGATAACGATCCCACCTCGGTTCAAGTGCAAATAATAGTGGTGGATGGAGAGAGCAAAGTAAAAAATTTTTTGGTGGAGACGTGGATGAACGGTCGTCACTCGGATGGGGGTGGTGATATATGGTAAAATCTAATATAAAGGGAAAAAAGGCATGTTAGAGAGGACATAAGGGTATCTCCCAAGGGTTGTTTACATTTTTGAGTATCGAAAGAGTAAGACATGCAGTATACAATTCAAGGGAGACCATATATGAACTGCTAATAACTCAGATGATACTTGTAAGGTTGTATTCTATGTTCAAACCCTGAGGTTGTATGGTATTAAGTCGATGGATCCACATAAGTTCACGTTTTCGCAATAGCAAACTTCTGTCCCCACCTCTTCTCAGAGGGGGGACATGATCAATGAGGGTGAAACGTAATTGAGAATCAAGATGTCCAGCCTCACAGAAGTGTCGGCTGACAGGTAAGTCACGTTTGCCTTTTCTAATGGTGTATTTGTGATGTGTGATTCTCACCTTGAATTCATTGGTAGTTTCCCCAATGTATTTCAAGCCACATGGGCAACTGAGCAAGTATATTACAAATTCGCTATTACATGTCAGGTAATGACGTATTTTATAGGTGCGTCCAGAGTGAGAGAAAGTTTCTCCTTTTAACATTAAAGAGCAATTAATGCAAGATCTACAAGGGAAGCTACCTGTACGAACGTTACCTAGTAGCCCCCTTTGGACTGAAGATCTCAATGGTCCAACGTCAGACTTGACAATGCGGTCACCAATATTTCTGGCACGGCGATAGGACAGTAATGGGGGATTTCTGTACTCAGGGACGCCGGATGGTTCTCTGGACAGAATGCCCCAATGTTTTTTTACAATTGATGCAACCTGATTACTTTTATCTGAGAACGTTGTGATGAATGGGATTCTGGTTGGACCCTGCGTCTTATTTTTAGGAGATAGAAGATCATCCCTGTCCCGACTGTCAGCTAAAATCATGTTTTTGTAAAGGATCTTTTTAGGGTAACCCCTCTGTATGAATTTTTTAGTCATTTTTTTGGCATTGTGAATGTATTTTTCACCCGTGCTAGAAATCCTCTTGACTCTGAGGAATTGACTCAGAGGCAGGGAGTTCAGCATCGGACGTGGATGTGCGCTATCATAACGGAGTAAGGTGTTTCTGTCCGTAGGTTTTGTATAGAGGTCAGTGGATAGTGTGTGGCCTTCACGTGTAACCGAGACATCTAGAAATTGGATATTTGTATCGGAATGTACAACGGTAAATTTTATATCTTCGTCAATGGAGTTTAAAAACAAATGAAAGGCAGAGAGATCTTCTGGCGTACCTGTCCATAGGAGGAAGACATCGTCTATGTATCTCCACCACCTCAGAACACGCTGGAAGTGGTGGGACACATAGACGAAGTCCTCCTCCAACGACATCATCATAATATTTGCGTACGATGGGGCCATGTTCGCACCCATCGCTACACCTCGTAGTTGAGTATAAAACTCATTACCAAAAAGGAAATAATTATGGTGTAAAATAAGATGGAGTAGTTCTAGAATGAGTGAAATAGTCTTGGGTGAATGGGTGGTTTTAGAAAGACACCTCTCTACTGCCCGCAGTCCTCTGGTATGATCAATAGATGTGTAGAGGGAAACAACGTCAAAAGAGGCTAACAACAAACTGTCATGACCTGAGATATCCACTGTTTGTAATTTGTGTAAAAAGTCAGCGGTGTCACGTATATATGATTTACTGTTTGTCACAAAACCCCTCAGTATCTCATCCAAAAAGATGGCAATATGTGAGAAAATTGAATCGCTACCGGATACAATCGGTCGTCCGGGGGGATTGGAAAGTGATTTATGTATCTTGGGAAGTACGTATATGACTGGAGTGATGGGATGTGATACCGTCAAGTATTTGCGCATATTCTCAGTAATGATACCATCCGTCAATGCTGTATCGAGACAGAGTTTAATCTTACGTGCAATTTCAAATTTTGGGTCACCAGAAATCCGTTTATAGACATTAGCATCATCAATTTGGCGGCGGATCTCCGCCAGGTAGGTTGAGGTGTCCATGATGACGACAGCCCCGCCCTTATCGGCTGGCTTGATGGTAATGTCGCCATCATGGACCAACCCCTCCAAGGCGGAGATCTCCGCCGTAGTCATATTCGCATGTCTCAGGGGTCTATTCTCTCTGAGAACCTGGATATCATTTTGGACAGCCTGAAAAAAAGTATTAAGAGCAGGTACATCAAGTTGGGGAGAAAAGTTGCTTTTGTTAGAGAGTCCAAATTGTTTGGGATCCAAAGCATGATATTCTGGTCTGACACATACAGGATTATTATGAAACCAATACTTTAGCTTAATGTTGCGAAAGAATCTACATAAATCAACATCAACCTGGAACCAATCTGTATCTGCACATGGGGAAAAAGACAAGCCTTTTTGTAAAACAGATAGTTCACATTCATTAATGATGCGAGAAGAAATATTTACCACTGTGGTCTCGGGGTTTTGGATACAGTCCTTGGTGGGAGAGTTCGGCTCTTCATTCCCTTCGGTTTTTCTGCGCCGGTGCCAGTGCTGTCCCCCCCTCCGGGTTCTCTTTCGTTGCCGGGATCTCGGTCTAAAAAAGACCCAGTGGAGGTTGTATTGATGGAGTCCATGTTGGTTGATGTGGTGTTTCTAATGGAATTATGTCTTCTATTTTTGACAGATTCCTTCTTAGGGGGTGTTCCTGTATGTGATTGCCAGCTGTATATTTTCCCAGTTTTATAATCTTCCTCGTCCCGTGCCCATTTTGACCTCTTTGTCTGTTCTTGCTCCAGCTTAAGTTTTGTCATCCTGTCGGTGTTGATATCAAGAAAACTCTTCAATTGAGTAGAATTTAATGTTGTAGATAGCGAAGCCTCCATGGTTGTAATGTTACTCTCGAGTTTTTTAATTTCTTGCTGTAAAAATTCGATGTTTAGGAGTATTAAGTCCATCGAGTATTTGTTGGAAATATGCATGAATTTACTGCAAAAAAATGGGTCCTGTGAAAAAAGATTGGGTCGGATGTTGGATCTCATCCCTCTGGGAATTCTCTTGTGTTTGAGATATTCCCCTAGTGTTACCATATGTAACTGAAGTGATATGATCCGTTTGGAAACAAACTCGTATTTACGTTTCAATTCATCAGTGGATGGAGTGTTCAGGAAGGTCGTATCTCCTTGTATATCCTGCATTATCCGCTCTCTCTCATCATCAGTGTAAACAAAGGTTTGGAAACGATCACCCGGTGTAGAATCCATGTTGGAAGATGAAAAATGAAGAAAAATTCCGTGCAAAGCTTCAGTGCCACAAATGTAGAAACCGGAAAGTCTATAAGCAGCACAGGACAATCAGGGTGCAACAGCCGTAGGTCCCTGGGCTGGGGTCCGTCTTGGTAACTAAAGGAAATAGGCAGCACTCCAAGGTAAGTAGAAAAGGGTTGATCTTTATTCCAAGTGCGACGTTTCGGCGTATACACACGCCTTTTTCAAGCATAAGGTGCTAAGTGCATGTCCAAGTATTTAAGGACCAAGCCAGTCAATGATTGGTCAAGTTACAAAGTGACCGTGAATGAATTACAAAAGTGTGAAACATTACCTATACATAGTGCTGTATACAAAATTGTGAGGTACATAAGTTAAAAGGACAATCATGTCATTATTTGTGTCAACAACAATATAAATATACATAGTAGATAGAACGTGCAATAAACTCCTCCCACCAGTATCGCGGCCACGCCCACGTCTCCTCGTGTTCATTCATGAAAATTCAGTAGCTCATCTCCATCCACCTGTGATTGGGCGCCGTTTCGGTCGCAACCCGGAAGTGACATGCACGACCTCAGGCGCAGACCGGAAGTGACGTCGCCATGGGAGCGCGCATGCGCTCTGACAGTGGAAGAAGACGGCGGCCATTTTTGGTCAGGGCAAACCTATTCCAAGAGGTATCGGGATATGGAAAAGATGTGAGCATATAGCCAAATGAACATTGTAGGAACAGTGGTGGTACCTGTGGTGAGTACTTATAGTGATCTCACTCTATGGTCTACCACCCGTCCGGGGCGGAGCTGGTCAGAATGGCCAACCCGTTCCCTTTAGAGATTACGGTAGTGGTACCCAAGTCCAGAAGAGTAAAGAGATAACGATCCCACCTCGGTTCAAGTGCAAATGATAGTGGTGGATGGAGAGAGCAAAGTAAAAAATTTTTTGGTGGAGACGTGGATGAACGGTCGTCACTCGGATGGGGGTGGTGATATATGGTAAAATCTAATATAAAGGGAAAAAAGGCATGTTAGAGAGGACATAAGGGTATCTCCCAAGGGTTGTTTACATTTTTGAGTATCGAAAGAGTAAGACATGCAGTATACAATTCAAGGGAGACCATATATGAACTGCTAATAACTCAGATGATACTTGTAAGGTTGTATTCTATGTTCAAACCCTGAGGTTGTATGGTATTAAGTCGATGGATCCACATAAGTTCACGTTTTCGCAATAGCAAACTTCTGTCCCCACCTCTTCTCAGAGGGGGGACATGATCAATGAGGGTGAAACGTAATTGAGAATCAAGATGTCCAGCCTCACAGAAGTGTCGGCTGACAGGTAAGTCACGTTTGCCTTTTCTAATGGTGTATTTGTGATGTGTGATTCTCACCTTGAATTCATTGGTAGTTTCCCCAATGTATTTCAAGCCACATGGGCAACTGAGCAAGTATATTACAAATTCGCTATTACATGTCAGGTAATGACGTATTTTATAGGTGCGTCCAGAGTGAGAGAAAGTTTCTCCTTTTAACATTAAAGAGCAATTAATGCAAGATCTACAAGGGAAGCTACCTGTACGAACGTTACCTAGTAGCCCCCTTTGGACTGAAGATCTCAATGGTCCAACGTCAGACTTGACAATGCGGTCACCAATATTTCTGGCACGGCGATAGGACAGTAATGGGGGATTTCTGTACTCAGGGACGCCGGATGGTTCTCTGGACAGAATGCCCCAATGTTTTTTTACAATTGATGCAACCTGATTACTTTTATCTGAGAACGTTGTGATGAATGGGATTCTGGTTGGACCCTGCGTCTTATTTTTAGGAGATAGAAGATCATCCCTGTCCTGGACTTAATACTCCTAAACATCGAATTTTTACAGCAAGAAATTAAAAAACTCGAGAGTAACATTACAACCATGGAGGCTTCGCTATCTACAACATTAAATTCTACTCAATTGAAGAGTTTTCTTGATATCAACACCGACAGGATGACAAAACTTAAGCTGGAGCAAGAACAGACAAAGAGGTCAAAATGGGCACGGGACGAGGAAGATTATAAAACTGGGAAAATATACAGCTGGCAATCACATACAGGAACACCCCCTAAGAAGGAATCTGTCAAAAATAGAAGACATAATTCCATTAGAAACACCACATCAACCAACATGGACTCCATCAATACAACCTCCACTGGGTCTTTTTTAGACCGAGATCCCGGCAACGAAAGAGAACCCGGAGGGGGGGACAGCACTGGCACCGGCGCAGAAAAACCGAAGGGAATGAAGAGCCGAACTCTCCCACCAAGGACTGTATCCAAAACCCCGAGACCACAGTGGTAAATATTTCTTCTCGCATCATTAATGAATGTGAACTATCTGTTTTACAAAAAGGCTTGTCTTTTTCCCCATGTGCAGATACAGATTGGTTCCAGGTTGATGTTGATTTATGTAGATTCTTTCGCAACATTAAGCTAAAGTATTGGTTTCATAATAATCCTGTATGTGTCAGACCAGAATATCATGCTTTGGATCCCAAACAATTTGGACTCTCTAACAAAAGCAACTTTTCTCCCCAACTTGATGTACCTGCTCTTAATACTTTTTTTCAGGCTGTCCAAAATGATATCCAGGTTCTCAGAGAGAATAGACCCCTGAGACATGCGAATATGACTACGGCGGAGATCTCCGCCTTGGAGGGGTTGGTCCATGATGGCGACATTACCATCAAGCCAGCCGATAAGGGCGGGGCTGTCGTCATCATGGACACCTCAACCTACCTGGCGGAGATCCGCCGCCAAATTGATGATGCTAATGTCTATAAACGGATTTCTGGTGACCCAAAATTTGAAATTGCACGTAAGATTAAACTCTGTCTCGATACAGCATTGACGGATGGTATCATTACTGAGAATATGCGCAAATACTTGACGGTATCACATCCCATCACTCCAGTCATATACGTACTTCCCAAGATACATAAATCACTTTCCAATCCCCCCGGACGACCGATTGTATCCGGTAGCGATTCAATTTTCTCACATATTGCCATCTTTTTGGATGAGATACTGAGGGGTTTTGTGACAAACAGTAAATCATATATACGTGACACCGCTGACTTTTTACACAAATTACAAACAGTGGATATCTCAGGTCATGACAGTTTGTTGTTAGCCTCTTTTGACGTTGTTTCCCTCTACACATCTATTGATCATACCAGAGGACTGCGGGCAGTAGAGAGGTGTCTTTCTAAAACCACCCATTCACCCAAGACTATTTCACTCATTCTAGAACTACTCCATCTTATTTTACACCATAATTATTTCCTTTTTGGTAATGAGTTTTATACTCAACTACGAGGTGTAGCGATGGGTGCGAACATGGCCCCATCGTACGCAAATATTATGATGATGTCGTTGGAGGAGGACTTCGTCTATGTGTCCCACCACTTCCAGCGTGTTCTGAGGTGGTGGAGATACATAGACGATGTCTTCCTCCTATGGACAGGTACGCCAGAAGATCTCTCTGCCTTTCATTTGTTTTTAAACTCCATTGACGAAGATATAAAATTTACCGTTGTACATTCCGATACAAATATCCAATTTCTAGATGTCTCGGTTACACGTGAAGGCCACACACTATCCACTGACCTCTATACAAAACCTACGGACAGAAACACCTTACTCCGTTATGATAGCGCACATCCACGTCCGATGCTGAACTCCCTGCCTCTGAGTCAATTCCTCAGAGTCAAGAGGATTTCTAGCACGGGTGAAAAATACATTCACAATGCCAAAAAAATGACTAAAAAATTCATACAGAGGGGTTACCCTAAAAAGATCCTTTACAAAAACATGATTTTAGCTGACAGTCGGGACAGGGATGATCTTCTATCTCCTAAAAATAAGACGCAGGGTCCAACCAGAATCCCATTCATCACAACGTTCTCAGATAAAAGTAATCAGGTTGCATCAATTGTAAAAAAACATTGGGGCATTCTGTCCAGAGAACCATCCGGCGTCCCTGAGTACAGAAATCCCCCATTACTGTCCTATCGCCGTGCCAGAAATATTGGTGACCGCATTGTCAAGTCTGACGTTGGACCATTGAGATCTTCAGTCCAAAGGGGGCTACTAGGTAACGTTCGTACAGGTAGCTTCCCTTGTAGATCTTGCATTAATTGCTCTTTAATGTTAAAAGGAGAAACTTTCTCTCACTCTGGACGCACCTATAAAATACGTCATTACCTGACATGTAATAGCGAATTTGTAATATACTTGCTCAGTTGCCCATGTGGCTTGAAATACATTGGGGAAACTACCAATGAATTCAAGGTGAGAATCACACATCACAAATACACCATTAGAAAAGGCAAACGTGACTTACCTGTCAGCCGACACTTCTGTGAGGCTGGACATCTTGATTCTCAATTACGTTTCACCCTCATTGATCATGTCCCCCCTCTGAGAAGAGGTGGGGACAGAAGTTTGCTATTGCGAAAACGTGAACTTATGTGGATCCATCGACTTAATACCATACAACCTCAGGGTTTGAACATAGAATACAACCTTACAAGTATCATCTGAGTTATTAGCAGTTCATATATGGTCTCCCTTGAATTGTATACTGCATGTCTTACTCTTTCGATACTCAAAAATGTAAACAACCCTTGGGAGATACCCTTATGTCCTCTCTAACATGCCTTTTTTCCCTTTATATTAGATTTTACCATATATCACCACCCCCATCCGAGTGACGACCGTTCATCCACGTCTCCACCAAAAAATTTTTTACTTTGCTCTCTCCATCCACCACTATTATTTGCACTTGAACCGAGGTGGGATCGTTATCTCTTTACTCTTCTGGACTTGGGTACCACTACCGTAATCCCTAAAGGGAACGGGTTGGCCATTCTGACCAGCTCCGCCCCGGACGGGTGGTAGACCATAGAGTGAGATCACTATAAGTACTCACCACAGGTACCACCACTGTTCCTACAATGTTCATTTGGCTATATGCTCACATCTTTTCCATATCCCGATACCTCTTGGAATAGGTTTGCCCTGACCAAAAATGGCCGCCGTCTTCTTCCACTGTCAGAGCGCATGCGCGCTCCCATGGCGACGTCACTTCCGGTCTGCGCCTGAGGTCGTGCATGTCACTTCCGGGTTGCGACCGAAACGGCGCCCAATCACAGGTGGATGGAGATGAGCTACTGAATTTTCATGAATGAACACGAGGAGACGTGGGCGTGGCCGCGATACTGGTGGGAGGAGTTTATTGCACGTTCTATCTACTATGTATATTTATATTGTTGTTGACACAAATAATGACATGATTGTCCTTTTAACTTATGTACCTCACAATTTTGTATACAGCACTATGTATAGGTAATGTTTCACACTTTTGTAATTCATTCACGGTCACTTTGTAACTTGACCAATCATTGACTGGCTTGGTCCTTAAATACTTGGACATGCACTTAGCACCTTATGCTTGAAAAAGGCGTGTGTATACGCCGAAACGTCGCACTTGGAATAAAGATCAACCCTTTTCTACTTACCTTGGAGTGCTGCCTATTTCCTTTAGTTACCAAGACGGACCCCAGCCCAGGGACCTACGGCTGTTGCACCCTGATTGTCCTGTGCTGCTTATAGACTTTCCGGTTTCTACATTTGTGGCACTGAAGCTTTGCACGGAATTTTTCTTCATTTTTCATCTTCCAACATGGATTCTACACCGGGTGATCGTTTCCAAACCTTTGTTTACACTGATGATGAGAGAGAGCGGATAATGCAGGATATACAAGGAGATACGACCTTCCTGAACACTCCATCCACTGATGAATTGAAACGTAAATACGAGTTTGTTTCCAAACGGATCATATCACTTCAGTTACATATGGTAACACTAGGGGAATATCTCAAACACAAGAGAATTCCCAGAGGGATGAGATCCAACATCCGACCCAATCTTTTTTCACAGGACCCATTTTTTTGCAGTAAATTCATGCATATTTCCAACAAATACTCGATGGACTTAATACTCCTAAACATCGAATTTTTACAGCAAGAAATTAAAAAACTCGAGAGTAACATTACAACCATGGAGGCTTCGCTATCTACAACATTAAATTCTACTCAATTGAAGAGTTTTCTTGATATCAACACCGACAGGATGACAAAACTTAAGCTGGAGCAAGAACAGACAAAGAGGTCAAAATGGGCACGGGACGAGGAAGATTATAAAACTGGGAAAATATACAGCTGGCAATCACATACAGGAACACCCCCTAAGAAGGAATCTGTCAAAAATAGAAGACATAATTCCATTAGAAACACCACATCAACCAACATGGACTCCATCAATACAACCTCCACTGGGTCTTTTTTAGACCGAGATCCCGGCAACGAAAGAGAACCCGGAGGGGGGGACAGCACTGGCACCGGCGCAGAAAAACCGAAGGGAATGAAGAGCCGAACTCTCCCACCAAGGACTGTATCCAAAACCCCGAGACCACAGTGGTAAATATTTCTTCTCGCATCATTAATGAATGTGAACTATCTGTTTTACAAAAAGGCTTGTCTTTTTCCCCATGTGCAGATACAGATTGGTTCCAGGTTGATGTTGATTTATGTAGATTCTTTCGCAACATTAAGCTAAAGTATTGGTTTCATAATAATCCTGTATGTGTCAGACCAGAATATCATGCTTTGGATCCCAAACAATTTGGACTCTCTAACAAAAGCAACTTTTCTCCCCAACTTGATGTACCTGCTCTTAATACTTTTTTTCAGGCTGTCCAAAATGATATCCAGGTTCTCAGAGAGAATAGACCCCTGAGACATGCGAATATGACTACGGCGGAGATCTCCGCCTTGGAGGGGTTGGTCCATGATGGCGACATTACCATCAAGCCAGCCGATAAGGGCGGGGCTGTCGTCATCATGGACACCTCAACCTACCTGGCGGAGATCCGCCGCCAAATTGATGATGCTAATGTCTATAAACGGATTTCTGGTGACCCAAAATTTGAAATTGCACGTAAGATTAAACTCTGTCTCGATACAGCATTGACGGATGGTATCATTACTGAGAATATGCGCAAATACTTGACGGTATCACATCCCATCACTCCAGTCATATACGTACTTCCCAAGATACATAAATCACTTTCCAATCCCCCCGGACGACCGATTGTATCCGGTAGCGATTCAATTTTCTCACATATTGCCATCTTTTTGGATGAGATACTGAGGGGTTTTGTGACAAACAGTAAATCATATATACGTGACACCGCTGACTTTTTACACAAATTACAAACAGTGGATATCTCAGGTCATGACAGTTTGTTGTTAGCCTCTTTTGACGTTGTTTCCCTCTACACATCTATTGATCATACCAGAGGACTGCGGGCAGTAGAGAGGTGTCTTTCTAAAACCACCCATTCACCCAAGACTATTTCACTCATTCTAGAACTACTCCATCTTATTTTACACCATAATTATTTCCTTTTTGGTAATGAGTTTTATACTCAACTACGAGGTGTAGCGATGGGTGCGAACATGGCCCCATCGTACGCAAATATTATGATGATGTCGTTGGAGGAGGACTTCGTCTATGTGTCCCACCACTTCCAGCGTGTTCTGAGGTGGTGGAGATACATAGACGATGTCTTCCTCCTATGGACAGGTACGCCAGAAGATCTCTCTGCCTTTCATTTGTTTTTAAACTCCATTGACGAAGATATAAAATTTACCGTTGTACATTCCGATACAAATATCCAATTTCTAGATGTCTCGGTTACACGTGAAGGCCACACACTATCCACTGACCTCTATACAAAACCTACGGACAGAAACACCTTACTCCGTTATGATAGCGCACATCCACGTCCGATGCTGAACTCCCTGCCTCTGAGTCAATTCCTCAGAGTCAAGAGGATTTCTAGCACGGGTGAAAAATACATTCACAATGCCAAAAAAATGACTAAAAAATTCATACAGAGGGGTTACCCTAAAAAGATCCTTTACAAAAACATGATTTTAGCTGACAGTCGGGACAGGGATGATCTTCTATCTCCTAAAAATAAGACGCAGGGTCCAACCAGAATCCCATTCATCACAACGTTCTCAGATAAAAGTAATCAGGTTGCATCAATTGTAAAAAAACATTGGGGCATTCTGTCCAGAGAACCATCCGGCGTCCCTGAGTACAGAAATCCCCCATTACTGTCCTATCGCCGTGCCAGAAATATTGGTGACCGCATTGTCAAGTCTGACGTTGGACCATTGAGATCTTCAGTCCAAAGGGGGCTACTAGGTAACGTTCGTACAGGTAGCTTCCCTTGTAGATCTTGCATTAATTGCTCTTTAATGTTAAAAGGAGAAACTTTCTCTCACTCTGGACGCACCTATAAAATACGTCATTACCTGACATGTAATAGCGAATTTGTAATATACTTGCTCAGTTGCCCATGTGGCTTGAAATACATTGGGGAAACTACCAATGAATTCAAGGTGAGAATCACACATCACAAATACACCATTAGAAAAGGCAAACGTGACTTACCTGTCAGCCGACACTTCTGTGAGGCTGGACATCTTGATTCTCAATTACGTTTCACCCTCATTGATCATGTCCCCCCTCTGAGAAGAGGTGGGGACAGAAGTTTGCTATTGCGAAAACGTGAACTTATGTGGATCCATCGACTTAATACCATACAACCTCAGGGTTTGAACATAGAATACAACCTTACAAGTATCATCTGAGTTATTAGCAGTTCATATATGGTCTCCCTTGAATTGTATACTGCATGTCTTACTCTTTCGATACTCAAAAATGTAAACAACCCTTGGGAGATACCCTTATGTCCTCTCTAACATGCCTTTTTTCCCTTTATATTAGATTTTACCATATATCACCACCCCCATCCGAGTGACGACCGTTCATCCACGTCTCCACCAAAAAATTTTTTACTTTGCTCTCTCCATCCACCACTATTATTTGCACTTGAACCGAGGTGGGATCGTTATCTCTTTACTCTTCTGGACTTGGGTACCACTACCGTAATCCCTAAAGGGAACGGGTTGGCCATTCTGACCAGCTCCGCCCCGGACGGGTGGTAGACCATAGAGTGAGATCACTATAAGTACTCACCACAGGTACCACCACTGTTCCTACAATGTTCATTTGGCTATATGCTCACATCTTTTCCATATCCCGATACCTCTTGGAATAGGTTTGCCCTGACCAAAAATGGCCGCCGTCTTCTTCCACTGTCAGAGCGCATGCGCGCTCCCATGGCGACGTCACTTCCGGTCTGCGCCTGAGGTCGTGCATGTCACTTCCGGGTTGCGACCGAAACGGCGCCCAATCACAGGTGGATGGAGATGAGCTACTGAATTTTCATGAATGAACACGAGGAGACGTGGGCGTGGCCGCGATACTGGTGGGAGGAGTTTATTGCACGTTCTATCTACTATGTATATTTATATTGTTGTTGACACAAATAATGACATGATTGTCCTTTTAACTTATGTACCTCACAATTTTGTATACAGCACTATGTATAGGTAATGTTTCACACTTTTGTAATTCATTCACGGTCACTTTGTAACTTGACCAATCATTGACTGGCTTGGTCCTTAAATACTTGGACATGCACTTAGCACCTTATGCTTGAAAAAGGCGTGTGTATACGCCGAAACGTCGCACTTGGAATAAAGATCAACCCTTTTCTACTTACCTTGGAGTGCTGCCTATTTCCTTTAGTTAGATAGATAGATAGATAGATAGATAGCTATGAGACAGATAGATAGATATGAGATAGATAGATAGATAGATAGATAGATAGATAGATAGATAGATAGATATGAGATAGATAGATAGATAGATAGATAGATATGAGATAGATAGATAGATAGATAGATAGATAGATATGAGATAGATAGATAGATAAACAAACAAAAATTGCAAAGCGGCACAGCTTTCAGGAAAAAAAGGTTCAGACGGGTGCTATCCCAATACTCTTACCCAAAGAGTGTAGATATAGAAGCAAAAAAGTGGCAGCACTCCAAGGAATCGTGGAAAAAAGTGTGAGGTTTATTCCATCTCTAGCAACGTTTCAGCTGTTAACCCCTAGGGGACACAGCCTATTTTGGCCTTAAGGACGCGGCCCCATTCTTCAAATCTGACCTGTGTCACTATAAGTGGTTATAGTTTTGGAATGCTATGAGATATCCATGGGATTTTTAGATTGTTTTCTCGTGACACATTGTACTTCAAACTAGTTTAAAAATTTGGATGATATCTTTTGTGTTTAGTTATGAAAAAAAACAAAATTTGGAAAAAATTTGGAAAAATTCTTTATTTTCAACGTTCTAAATTCTCTACTTTTGATGCAGATAGTCATAGCACCCAAATAAATTCATAACTTACATTTCCCAAATGTCTGCTTTATGTTCGCATGGTTTTTTAAGATTCCACATATTTTACTAGAATGTTATGAGGCTCAGAATTTAGGTATAATTTTTCAAATTTTTTGTAAAATCACCAAAACCTGTATTAGATGGACCTGCTCAACTTCTAATTGACACTGAGAGGCCTAAATAATAGCGAGACTCGTAAATTACCCCATTGTGGAAACTACACACCTCAACGTATGAAAAACCACTTTTAAGAAGTTTGTTAACGCTTTACGTGTTTTATAGGGGTTAAAACAAAATGGAGGTGCAGTCTGCAAATTGTAATATTTTTTCACAGTACACCCATTTTGGGTGGAAAATTAAACATTTACAATGGATTAAATAAAAAAAGGCTCCACAAAGTTTGATACCCAATTCCTCCCGAATGCACCGATACCCCAAATGTGGTGGTAACCTGTTGTATGGGCGCACGGCCGGGCATAGAAGGGAAGGAGGCGCCATCCAGATCAGATTTTCTATGTCACATTGTACAGGCTATAATTTTTTTCTTTTTTTTAATGTGGACCTATAGGGGCTTATTTCTTTTGCCACATGAGATGCACTTTTCTGGTACGTAATTTAGGGGAATCTATAGGCTAATTGGTGAGATTTTATTAACTCTTTGTTGGTGGAGGAAATGAAAATCATCACTTTTCAGGAAGATTTTTATGGGTTTTTTTTTTTGCCCGTTTACCATACCATAAAAATAGTATATTATTTTTATTCTATGGGTCGCCACGATTACAAAAAGACCTCATTTATATAGATTTTTTATTTTTTTCCCATTTTTACTGCATAAAAAGTAATTTGGCAAAAATGTTGTTAATTTTAGCATCACCGTCTTTCATATGCATAACTTTTTTATTTTTTGCCTCACAAATCTGTTTAAGGGCTTATTTTTTGCGAGAAGGATTGTTCTTTTTAGTGGTCTTATTTTAGAGTGCATAACATTTTTTAAATCCCTTTTTAGAGCATTTTTATAGGGTATTAATTGAAAATGATCTTTTTTATGGAGCTTTTTTTTGTTTTGTTTTTTACGGGGTTCACTTTGCGGAACTAATAACGATTCTGTTTTATTATGCAGATTGTTACGGACGCAGGGATACCAAATATGTGGGGGTTTTGTGTATTTTATTCAATTGTACTGAATAAAAACCAATTTGGAGAAAATCTTGTTCATTTTAGCATCACCATCTTTTCATATGCATAACTTTTTTATTTTTCGGCTGACAAATCTGGTTAGGGGCTTATTTTTTGCGAGAAGAGTTGTTCTTTTTAGTGGGCTTATTTTGGAGTGCATAACATTTTTTAAATTACTTTTTAGAGCATTTTTTGATAAGGTATTAATTAAAAATTATCTTTTTTCGGAACGTTTTTGCGTTTTTTTTCTACGGCGTGTACCGTGCGGGTCCAGTAATGATTCTGTTTTATTATACAGATTGTTACGGACGCGGCAATACCAAATATGCGGGATTTTTGTGTTTTTGTGTTTTTTATACTTTATTAAGTGTTTTTATGGGAAAGTGACATTTTAGGGGCTTATATTTTTATGTATTTATTTTTTATTTATTATAATGTGTAGTGTTAAGTGTTTTTGCATATTTTTACTTCTACATACTTGAACTTAAACTAGTGATGCTCTGATCACTGGTTTAAGTTCAATACACTGCTCTACAATACTATTTTATTGTAGAGCAGTGTAAACTGTCTGAGCAAGCTTGCGCATGCTCAGACAGTTTACAGCCAGACCCGGAAGGGGTCTGGCTGCCATGGAGACTGGGCAGCTCCGGGGCACATGCCAGTCCTCGGAGCTGCCCAGAAGTGGATCGGATCCCCCGGTAAGCGGCACGGGGGATCCGATCCACAGCGCAAACACCCTTACACGCCGCGGTCATGTTTGACCGCGGCGAGTAAGGGGTTAACACCCGCGATCGGAGCCGGCTCCGATCGCGGGTGTTAGCGCAGGCTGTCAGCTGTACTAGACAGCTGACAGCCGCTGCTTCTGGTACCGGCTCCGTTCGTGAGCCGGTGCCAGAAGCAGGACGTTATAGAACGTCCCCGTGCGCTAAGCATCTAGCGCCGGGGACGTACTATAACGTCCTGGTGCGCCTAGGGGTTAATCAGCCTTTGTCAAGCTTGACAAAGGCTGATTAACAGCTGAAACGTTGCTAGAGATGGAATAAACCTCACACTTTTTTCCACGATTCCTTGGAGTGCTGCCACTTTTTTGCTTCTAGATAGATAGATAGATAGATAGATAGGAGATAGATGGATAGATAGATAGATAGATAGATAGATAGATAGATAGATAGATAGATAGATAAACTGATGGATAGATAAGATAGACTGATTTATGGATAGATGATAGATGGGTAGATAGATAGACTAATGGATAGACGAAAAAAATTCACAGCAGCACAATGTAGAAAAACCCCTAAAAAAAAGGGGGGGGGGGTGCAAAGGCTCTATAGTCCTGGTAAAAGACTTACTTATATAGAAATCCAAAAAACAGAGGCAGCACTCCAGATATAAAGTGAAAAAATTGGAAGGGTTTATTCCAAAACCGGCCGGTTTTGGAATAAACCCTTCCAATTTTTTCACTTTATATCTGGAGTGCTGCCTCTGTTTTTTGGATTTCTAGACTAATGGATAGATAGATGGATGGATAAGAAGATATAATAGATACTATAAATAAGTTGGAAATCGATAGATTATATAAAAACAATAGATAGATAGATAGATAGATAGATAGATAGATAGAATGAGGATGGAGGGATAGATCAGAAAGCATAGTTAGATACTGTAGATAGGACATTTATAAATGTCATTTTTAACTTGTGACAGGTTCTGATAACCTATGCTATGCTGATTCTAAAAATGACTGTGTTAGCATTCTGAATCCTTTCAGTGCTTTAGATAAGTTTAATTCACTATACATGGCTGCAGCCTGTGTGTGCCTGTGTCATTTCCTTCACTCTGATCCAGCTCCCTCCCCACTTCCTGTCATGTGCATTGAGCAGGCAAGGGATGGAGGGGTATGGTGTGGAGTAGATGAAGAATGCATGAGGAGACACAGTATACACCCTCCTCCCTCCCTGGGACTCACCAACACATAGGGAGCCAGGTAATGTGAATTAAACTTTTATAAACTACTGAAATGATTCAAGGCACTTTTGAAAATAATTGCGGAGGCTATGGGAACCTGTCACCAGCTAAAAATTACATTCCTGTCAGGAAGAAGAGATGGATGGAGAGATAGATAGGAAATAGATAGATAGTTCTATGCTTGTTTATCAGAATTTGTGAATCCTAGGACGAAGCTTGTCAAGAATTGCACAGCCCTCACTTCCACCTTCAGACAACTTTTTTAAATTTTAATGACTGACTGCGGCTCTTAGTAGTTTACTTTTCAAGACAGCGCTGTTTTGGTTCCTATATGTGAGAGAACAATATCCATATGTATGGAGGACTTTGTGCATCCTATGGCAACACAAGTCAACAGCCTACAGTCATACGGCCACGGCTAACACAACAGAGGATTGTTTGTAAATGGTGGCGCAGTCCTAAAAATATGCGGTCATGTAGGTTGGGTTGTTAAATAACTTTTTTTCTATCTTTAAATGTGATATAATCCCACATAATCCTTTTATTACCTTCAATAACGCTTTATGGCGATCCCACTGTATGAGGGTGAATTCTCATCCGATTCTGTATCTAAAAATAGTTTCTTTCACCTACATTGGGTCATTTTTGGAAGACGCGCATGGATTTCTGCAAACCCCATTTAGATGGATGGTACTATCACACCTCCACTTATCCTAGATCGCATTTTGGGGTCTTCCCCTCTGTCCCGGATGGTAAGATTTAAATGCAATTGTGATGTAGGGAGTTGTGGGTTCCCCCCTTCAACAAAGAGCCTCAGACGCGTTGTGATACATCATCATATCCCTTGGGCCTGGAGGCACGTGACCGCTACAGCCAATCAGTGGCTAAGCGCTGGCATTCCACACTTGCTTGAGGACAAGTGTATTTGGAACTTCACTACTATGCCACTGATTGGCAATGCCAAGCCTCCTTACTCAACACTGAGCTTGGGAAACTTTATTTTGTTACTCAAGGATTGAGATGGGCGGACCCAATGGCAGACCCAGACATTTGGCGGAATAACAGCTAAAGGTCTCCCCCTGGCCATTCATAGCCATGGCTAGTGGCTAGGGATGGCCAAGTTGCCGAATTGGCTATTTGGCTGTTAATATGGCAATATGTCTGGGTCGAATGTCAAACCAAAACCCGACCATCAGGTCCGCTTATCTCTACTCATGGACTCCAACGAGCCCTTTAAATTAACATGCAAGAAACTAATTTATGCAACTAATTAAAGCATTTCTTCTTCCATTTTTTAGAGGGGAGTTGGGGTGACCAAAATACCTCTTTTCATATTATCAGATGTTTCAGACCCACAGAGGTCCGATACTTATCCCTTAAGTGTCAGTAGTAGGACCGCCCCTCCAAAAGGGTTAATGTTGTTCTAAAAATGAACCTATAATAGAGGGCACAGAATACACAGAAAGTAGTTGTCACCTAAGGACGTTGTTGCTTCTCCAAAGAACCAACATTGCTCCCTAATGGAGAACATCTTTCTTCTTGTTGTCTCCCTGAATACAGATACAAGTAAAAAAATCCCAGTAGGCTTTTATTTTTATGTTCATTAGTTTTTCCCTTAGCCCTGTGTAGATGTACGGTAAAGAAATATTTGTAGAAGTAGGAAATCTTACAGGAGACTTCCATGGGAGAGTGTTGTGGGAATTCTCTGTGATCTGTGCAGGGACAGGGAGGAGGATGTATCCTCCTTACCTATTATCAGTAGAGTGATCCTGTGTTATCTGATTTCAATTTTATTATAATTCTTCTTGTGATAAAAAAAAAGTTGATCACTGGAAAGTGATCTCCTTAGAAGTAGAACTGACTACGTAAAATAAGATGACCACTGAAAATTGATCTCTACAGAAGAATTGTCAGCCTAAAATGAGATGACCACTGTGATCCCCACAGAAAAAGTGTCAGCCTAAAATGAGATGACCACAGTGATTTCCACAGAATTGTCAGCCTAAAATGAGAAGACCATTGGGATCTCCACAGAAGAAGTGTCAGCCTAAAATGAGATGACCACAGTGATTTCCACAGAATTGCCAGCCTAAAATGAGATGACCATTGGGATCTCCACAGAAGAAGTGTCAGCCTAAAATGAGATGACCACAGTGATTTCCACAGAATTGCCAGCCTAAAATGAGAAGACCATTGGGATCTCCACAGAAGAAGTGTCAGCCTAAAATGAGATGACCACAGTGATTTCCACAGAATTGCCAGCCTAAAATGAGATGACCATTGGGATCTCCACAGAAGAAGTGTCAGCCTAAAATGAGATGACCACAGTGATTTCCACAGAATTGCCAGCCTAAAATGAGATGACCATTGGGATCTCCACAGAAGAAGTGTCAGCCTAAAATGAAATGACCAATTGGATCTCCACAAAAGTGTCATCTTAAAGTGAGATGATCCTTGTGATCTCTACAGAAGAAACGTCAGCCTAAAATTAGATGACCACTGTGATCTCCACAGAAGAAGTGTCAGCCTAAAATGAGATGACCATTGGGATCTCCACAGAAGTGTCAGCTTAAAATGAGATTACCACAGTGATTTGCACAGAATTGTCAGCCTAAAATGAGACGACAATTTGGATCCCCACAGAAGTGTCAAGTGAGATCATCCCTATGATCTCCACAGAAAAAGTGTCATCCTGAAATGAGAAGACCATTGGGATCTCCACAGAAGTGTCAGCTTAAAATGGTATGACCGCTGCGATCTCCACAGAATTGTCAGCCTAAGATGAGATGACCACTGTGATCTCCACAGAATTGTCAGTCTAAAATGAGATGACCACAGTGCACACCACTGAAAAAGTGTCAGCCTAAAATGACATGACCACTGTGATCTCCACAGAATTGTCAGCCTAAAATTAGATGACTATTGGGATCTCCACAGAAGTGTCAGCCTAAAATGAGATGACCCCTGTGATCTCCACATAAGCATCAGCTTCAAATGAGTTAACCAATGTGATCTCCACAGAAGAAATGTCAACCTAAATTGAGATGACCACTGCAAAGTGATCTCCACAGATGAAGAAGTGTCTATAGTGATTGTGCATGAGTGAAACCTTATAAGTTTACCGTTTTTAATCATTTTTCTTTCTCCATATAAACAGTGAAATTATATCCATAACCCATCTTTGGGATCCCGTGAGGGGTCTGGCACTTGGCACACACTGAATAGCTCTTATGAGCAGCCATGACACCAGTAGAAACTATACATATGGGATCTGGAAGCAGAGTTACTACACAGTATACATAGCTATGTACTCCTGTCTCTCTTCCCTATATTTGGCCATCAGTTTATGGATCCATAGCGTTTGAACATCTATCCCTGCTTTGTGGATAGGGAATAAGTACCATTAGGTGCACAATCCCTTTAAATATCTTCTCAATAGGAATAAACAGTAATAGTATATGTCGCCTTCACTTATTGCAAAAAATATTAAAATTTCCGCTTTGAGTCATTGTGAAGCGATTGACAGCAGTTTCCAGCACAACGATGAGAGAGGAATTTTCCTGATATAAGAATGTTTTCAGTAACCTGCTGACAGCAGAGAAGGCTGCAAAAAGTGCTAGCACCCATGTCCCATGCATTGTAATCAGCAGCATCCAGCCACCGCTAACTGCAGACGATGGGTGTGGGCCTCAGGCCGAGCGAGCGCTGATAATACCACACAGGGGCAGGGATATCAGGAGCCAGAGGAGGGGGCAGGGCACCGGTGCCATGAGAAAACCTGCTGATTGATTCTCCGTGGCACCCAACAAAACAAGTGCTTACAACACCCCGTGCTTACAATAGAGGGAGGTCTTGAATGTTCAGTCACTCGGGGGCAGAGTGCGTTGTATAGGGCGGCCTTCTGCAACTCTGTGTATGTTTTTATACAGATTATCCAGCGAGGAGTCAAGATTCTCCGCCACATGTCACCACGTTTTGTAGCCTATGGGTGCGTTCACATGTTCCGTTTTTCAGATGCAGTTTTTGAAGCCAGAAGCAGGTGGGTGAGAACATCATTGAGAGTTGCTACTCCTATAATCCTGATTTGGACATCGAAAACTGCATCTGAGAAAGCAAACGTGTGAACACACCCTACAAGTAGCTTCCTCTAACGATAAAAGTACCAAAAGGCGTATCTTTAATTAAAGGGGTACTTCTTCTATTTCGAGTTATCTCCTATAAATAGGGGCACATTTACTTACCCAATCCCTCGGAGATCCCGAAAGTGCATTGTCCGTCCGGAATGCGTCCCGATTTCCTGCATCTCTTGCTTCCCCGCTCAGGTCTGCCGGAGTTCACCATCTTCCTCTTGGTGCATGTAAGTGCTTGGCTTGCGACACAATTTTGAAAATTCACGCGGTTTGTCCGAATCCGTGAGATCATCTGACGGCCCCCCCGATTTGTGTTGCATGAAAGCCGGCACAATTGTGCCAAAATCCAATTGCGTGCCCCAAAAAGCCCTTTTGTATCCCTGTCCCAGCGGCGCAAAATGGAAATCGTCGGGATGTCCGATGAAAGTGCAGTCTGCGGACCCTTAGTAAGTGAGCCTCAATGTGTTGGTTTCAACCACTTATGAGAACCGCATTAGCTTCCTGCGGATGCTGATACAATTTAAATCCCACAGAAATGTTCCAATGTTCTACAGTAAATCTCCCAAGTTCTCCACTGTATGGGACCCTCCAATGCAACCGCTGTATGTATACATTAGTCACTTTTACATTATTGTCTTTTAGAGGTATTCGTAACCTATTTCTTCCTGCTCTACTTTAAACTGTATTGGCATCCTAAAGTTGCTGAAAGAGAACCTGTCAGGGCGATTTGGGACACTAAACCATCCACAGGTTTTTATAGACCGGAGGGTTAGTGTCCCAAATCGCCCGGCTGATAAATAAAAAACATTAATACTTCCCTTACTTACCTGTTCCCGGTGCTCCCTGCGCCTGCGTCGCCAAGCAGTGATTATGATGCTTGCGCAGTGAAGCCGAGGTGTACAGCTCCGGCTTCATTGAAGTACTGTGCAGGTGCAGAGAGCACAAGAGATGGGTCTGATGCACCTCATTGGATCCATCTCTAGGTATAAATGTTTTTTTTTTTTCATAGCACCAACGGAGGGCAGTTAGGGACACTAAACTACCAGTTCAATAGGACCTCTGGGTGGTTTAGTGTCCCAAATCGCCTTCAAGGCTTATAGGAAGGTGCTATGGGTCAACGTTCTACATCTCCCAAGTTCTCCATTGGTTTCTTACAGACCAGTCAATCTATTGCTGCCTACTCTGATATAGTATTAAACCGTATCGGCTTCTTGAGGATGCCAATACAGTTTAAAGGATGCAAGAATGGAAAGTAGGGAAATTATGCTTTGGGTTAATGTTCTATATCTCACAAGTTCCCAATGTTGTTTTTTTTACAAACTAGTCTATTGCAGATGAGCACGTCTATTGCTTCCTGCTCTGCCATTGCAATGAACTGTATTGGCTTCCTGAGGACGCTTATACAGTTTAAAGGATGCAAGAATGGAAAGTAGGGAAATGGTGATTTGGGTCAAGTTTCTACATCTCCAAAGTTCCCCAAACCAGCCCAGAAGAACCTGATCTTCTGGACTGGATCATGATGTTGGATCCCCATGATCTTTATGTTATGGACGAATGCACCCCTGTATACAGTTTTTGCATTACTCTAACGGGGTCTCCTGATACGACAGTACTTTATTGATCCCCTGTTGTTTGTACATGGCTATAATGTCTGTTTGATATCCAGTGGCGTAACTAGGAGAGCCACGGCCCCCTAGCAGGCTACTGCATGGGGCCCCCCTTCCCACTTAAATTAGTATACTCACACATATAAATACACTCATGTGCATATACACACACATACAGTGCCATATGCAACATACTCACTTACAGTGTATACAGACACCATATACACATCACAGATACTGCATATATACATCACAGTATATGTTACATACATATTATGCTGGACTCTGTGCAGTACAATATAGATGTAATGGTGCACATCCTCCATTCTTTATTGTGTCAGGTCGGATGACGGGGCCCCCTGACACTGCGGGCCCCATAGCGGCTGCCATGGCTGCTACTGCTGTAGTTACGCCCCTGTTGATATCCTTAGTCACACGATTTTGGGTGGAAAGGGTCCTGTCCAGCCCACCTCTGCGACATTTGGCTGATATAAGGGTGAGCTTATTGCTAGATCATAGAGATGGGATTTAGTCCACCATGATAATTATTTTTATTTCATCAATTTTTTATAATAGTTTAGTGAATGTATATATGATCACATTATAACATATGCTCGGCTCCTGGCACATCGTGAATATTTACTTTATGGGTGCAGTTGCCAAAATTGGGACTACGCTACTGCTACCTGCTGGTGTAGAAGAGTTGGTGCAAGTACACAGCGTTTTCTGAATATCAGTCATTATGAGGGTGTTTTGTGTAGTCAACTCCAATCCATAGTCCCTAATATGTGAAGGTCTTAGTGGGGGGTCCTACTCTTCTATCAACCAGAGCAAGAACTATCCCTATTGACAAGTGTGATTATAAAACTACTGTCAATGTATTTAGAAATTTCCAGGGTGAATAATAGAGGAATAGCACAATACGGCTTATAGTTGTTATTTGAGTAAAGCAAACTTTTCAATCAGGACTATTTGGGACACTGGATTATATTAGCTCTGCCTGGGACAAGAAGTCCCTAAAAATGTATTTTTATCTGGATCTGCTCCTTATGGCCCGTGCAATGTGTAACCAAGGTCTAATTCACATGTATATGGGATAAATCTCTTTAAGGGATTTATAGGATTAAAAAATACATGGGTGCTTTGTTACAGAAACAGCGCCACCCTTGTCCTTCAGGTTTTGCCTGGTATTGCACCTGGTATTCTTCCTACAATTTTCCGTTCTTCAGGGAGGTTTTTTGATGTGATCGCTGCCTCCACGTGCCTCTGGTTTCCATGTTGTGGTGCAGTGTAATGTAACCTGTGGGCATGTTACATCCTGGCAGCGGTGATTATCATGTTACACACAGATAATTAACTGTTACTATGTTACGGGACGTCAGCTATTGCTTGGATGTGTGGAGGAGCAGCTCATGTTTCTGCCTCCCCTGACCACAATTTTCTAAGCCAATGCACAACCTCATCCTCACTGACAGAAGACGTCCCCCAGGAAGAGCGGGGAACTCTATGGGGCATGTGTATCATAGTTTCAGCTAGCCAAATTGTCTAATTTTAGCGACTTTTGCTGTTTTTGCACCATTTTTGCGACTTTTAACCCTGTTCTTTTTCAAGTTTGCCTTGTCTACACCTTTGTGCAGTGTGCCTCATGTATCTTTGTTTTCCAAATGTTCTGTGCTACTTTTCACTTAGGTTTCACTTTTTAGCGCCTTTTTTGTGACTTTTTAAGCGCAAATCTGCACCTGTTCCAGGGCAGGTGCAAAGGAAGTTTTTTTTTTCACGGATCTGATTTTAACATGTAAATTGGAATTATTTCACATGCTTTAACTGTTTAACAGTTTGCACAGTAACCTCTTTTAACAAAATTCTTAAATTTTTGCTTTTTTTTTTTATTGGTTACTTGTAAGGGTGAGGTCACACGTAGCGGTTTAATTGCACTTTTAATGTATTTTGAAACCTATTCCAACAGCTGAGGAGGTGATTTGCCTTATTACATTACTGTTAACATTTGTGTTTACAAAACGCAATATATGTTGTAATTAGTTTCAAAATGCATCAAAAATGAAACATGTTAAATACCAAACAGTAGTGTCCACTCCTGTATATAACCCCCTCACACGGCTTGTATCCTCTCCTGTATATAACCCCCTCACATGGCTTGTATCCTCTCCTGTATATAACCCCCTCACATGGCTTGTATCCTCTCCTGTATATAACCCCCTCACATGGCTTGTGTCCTCTCCTGTATATGACCCCCTCACATGGCTTGTATCCTATCCTATATATACCCCCTCACATGGCTTGTATCCTCTCCTGTATATAACCCCTCACATGGCTTGTATCTTTTCCTGTATATAACCCCTCACATGACTTGTATCCTCTCCTGTATATAACCCCTCACATGGCTTGTATCCTCTCCTGTATATAACCCCTCACATGGCTTGTGTCCACTCCTGTATATAACCCCCTCATATGACTTGTGTCCTCTCCTGTATATAACCCCTCACATGGCTTGTGTCCGTTCCTGTATATAACCCCTCACATGGCTTGTGTCCTCTCCTGTACATATCCCCCTCACATGGCTTGTATCCTCTCCTGTATATAACCTCTCACATGGCTTGTATTCTCTCCTGTATATAACCCCTCACATAGCTTGTATCCTCTCCTGTATATAACCCACTCACATGGCTTGTATCCTCTCCTGTATATAACCCTCTTACATGGCTTGTATCCTCTCCTGTATATAACCCCCTCACATGGCTTGTGTCCTTTCCTGTTTATAACCCCCTCACATGGCTTGTGTCCTCTCCTGTATATAACCCCCTCACATGTCTTGTGTCCTCTCCTGTATATAACCCTCTCACATGGCTTGTGTCCTCTCCTGTATATAACCCCCTCACATGGCTTGTATCCTCTCCTGTATATAACCCCTCACAAGGCTTGTATCTTCTCCTGTATATAACCCCTCACATGGATTGTATCCTCTCCTGTATATAAGCCCTCACATGGCTTGTGTTGTCTCCTGTATATAACCCCCTCACATGGCTTGTATCCTCTCCTGTCTATAACACCTCACATGGATCGTATCCTCTCCTGTATATAAGCCCTCACGTGGCTTGTATCCTCTCCTGTCTATAACCCCCTCACATGGCTTATATCCTCTCCTGTATATAACCCCTCACATGGCTTGTGTCCTCTCCTGTATATATCCCCTCACATGGCTTGTGTCCTCTCCTGTATATAACCCCTCACATGGCTTGTGTCCTCTCCTGTATATAACCCCCTCACATGGCTTGTGTCCTCTCCTGTATATATCCCCTCACATGGCTTGTGTCCTCTCCTGTATATAACCCCTCACATGGCTTGTATCCTCTCCTGTATATAACCCCCTCACATGGCTTGTATCCTCTCCTGTATATAACCCCTCACATGGCTTGTATCCTCTCCTGTATATAACCCCTCACATGGCTTGTGTCCTCTCCTGTATATAACCCCCTCACATGGCTTGTGTCCTCTCCTGTATATAACCCCCTCACATGGCTTATATCCTCTCCTGTATATAACCCCCTCACAGGGCTTGTATCCTCTCCTGTATATAACCCCTCACATGGCTTGTATCCTCTCCTGTATATAACCCCTCACATGGCTTGTATCCTCTCCTGTATATAACCCCTCACATGGCTTGTATCCTCTCCTGTACATAACCCCTCACATGGCTTGTATCCTCTCCTGTATATAACCCCTCACATGGCTTGTATCCTTTCCTGTATATAACCCCTCACATGACTTGTGTCCTCTTCTGTATATAACCCCTCACATGGCTTGTATCCTCTCCTGTATATAACCCCTCACATGGCTTGTGTCCTCTCCTGTATACAACCCCCTCACATGGCTTGTGTCCTCTCCTGTATATAACCCCCTCACATGGCTTATATCCTCTCCTGTATATAACCCCCTCACATGGCTTGTATCCTCTCCTGTATATAACCCCCTCACATAACTTGTATCCTCTCCTGTATATAAGCCCTCACATGGCTTGTATCCTCTCCTGTATATAACCCCTCACATGGCTTGTATCCTCTCCTGTATATAAGCCCTCACATGGCTTGTATCCTCTCCTGTATATAAGCCCTCCCATGGCTTGTGTCCTCTCCTGTATTTAACCCCTCACAGGGCTTGTATCCTCTCCTGTATATAAGCCCTCACATGGATTGTATCCTCTCCTGTATATAACCCCTCACATGGCTTGTGTCCTCTCCTGTATATAACCCCCTCACATGGCTTGTATCCTCTCCTGTCTATAACCCCCTCACATGGCTTATACCCTCTCCTGTATATAACCCCTCACATAGCTTGTATCCGCTCCTGTATATAACCCCTCACATGGCTTGTATCCTCTCCTGTCTATAACCCCCTCACATGGCTTATATCCTTTCCTGTATATAACCCCTCACATAGCTTGTGTCCTCTCCTGTATATAACCCCTCACATGGCTTGTGTCCTCTCCTGTATATAACCCCTCACATGGCTTGTATCCTCTACTGTATATAACCCCTCACATGGCTTGTATCCTCTCCTGTATATAACCCCTCACATGGCTTGTGTCCTCTCCTGTATATAACCCCTCACATGGCTTGTATCCTCTCCTGTATATAACCCCTCACATGGCTTGTATCCTCTCCTGTATATAACTCCCTCACATGGCTTGTGTCCTCTCCTGTATATAACCCCCTCACATGGCTTGTATCCTCTCCTGTATATTACCCCCTCACATGGCTTGTATCCTCTGCTGTATATAACCCCTCACATGGTTTGTGTCCTCTCCTATATATAACCCCTCACATGGCTTGTGTCCTCTGCCCGAGCCATGCACCTGTGTGACATCACATGAGCAGGGATATAACGAGCTGTGCACCTGTGTGACATCACATGACCAGGGATATAACGAGCCATGCACCTGTGTGACATCACATGAGCAGGGATATAACGAGCCATGCACTTGTGTGACATCACATGAGCAGGGATATAACGAGCTGTGCACCTGTGTGACATCACATGACAGGAATATAACAAGCCATGCACCTGTGTGACATCACATGACCAGGGATATATAATGACCAGGGATATATAACAAGCCGTGCACCTGTGTGACATCACATGACAGGAATATAACAAGCCGTGCACCTGTGTGACATCACATGACCAGGGATATTATGAGCCAGATACCTGTGTGACATCACATCACCAAGGATATAATGCACTGTACACCTGTGTGACATAACCTGAGCAGGGATATAACGAGCCGTGCACCTGTGTGACATCACATGACCAGGGATTTAACGAGCCGTGCATCTGTGTGAAATCACTTGACCAGGGATATATAACGAGCCGTGCATCTGTGTGACATCACATGACCAAGGATATAACGAGCTGTGCATCTGTGTGACATCACATGAGCAGGCATATAACGAGCCATGCACCTGTGTGACATCACATGACCAGGGATATAACGAGCCGTGCGCCTGTGTGACATCACATGACCAGGGATATAACGAGTCATGCACCTGTGTGACATCACATGAGCAGGGATATAACGAGCTGTGCACCTGTGTGACATCACATGACCAGGGATATATAACGAGCCGTGCGCCTGTGTGACATCACATGACCAGGGATATAATGAGCCGTGCGCCTGTGTGACATTACATGACCAGTGATATAACGAGCCGTCCACCTGTGTGACATCTCATGACCAGGGATATAACGAGCCGTGCACCTGTGTGACATCACATGACCAGGGATATAACGAGCCGTGCACCTGTGTGACATCACATGACCAGGGATATCACGAGCCATGCATCTTATTGCTGTCCGGTGGGTTTGTCATACCGATGGTTGAGGACAGAGTCTGAGCCCAGTTCTTTCCTCTTCTTCCTGATTCCAGCAAGTAGACCACTGTGTCTTTGGCTTGTGGAGGGTGATCAGAAGACCCCGCTCTGTGCTGTGGTGGTGGTCAAGGCCTCTCTCCTTAACTTTTCGTCATGTCACGCCCGGGTGGGTAATCTGAATATACAGTTACTCTTACATGTGTACTTAGGGTACTAGTGGAGATGCGATTACATTTTGGTTGACTTTTTGGACCACCACCACGCTCTTTGGTGTTTTGTGGAATGTTTTACATGGTTTTAATGTTATGTGTCTTGATTACTGTAAATAATCTACAATAAAGACTGTTGTTATTTGATTCCCAACAAATGGCTTTGTGTCTGTGTTGGGGTAGATTGTGGTCCTATATGCCTTTTTTGGTATTGACATTTACTTACCTGGTCCTGTCGCGATCCCCGATCCGGATGGTCCGATGAAGATGAAGTCCGGCGTGATTCACCAACATCGTGCGCCCCAGATTCTGCATCTGTCACTTCCCCCGCTGCGGTCGGCTGGAGATCACCTTCTTCTTCCCGGTGCATGTAAGTGCATTGAGGCAGATTTACTTACCCGGTCCGTTCGCAATCCAGCGGCGCGTTCTCTGCGCTGGATTCAGGTCCGCCCGGGATTCATCAAGGTAGTTCCTCCGCCGTCCACCAGGTGGCGCTGCTGCGCTGAAAAGCATCTGAACGCACTGGAATTCACCGACCCGGACCGAGTGAAGGTAAGCGCGTCCCAAGCGACACATTTCTTTTTTTAAATGCGGCGGTTTTTCCGAATCCGTCGGGTCTTCGCTCAGCCACGCCCCCCGATTTCCGTCACGTGCATGCCGGTGCAGATGCGCCGATCACGTGCGCCAAAATCCTGGGGCAATACAGGGAAAATCGCCGCAAATCGGAAATATTCGGGTAACACGTCGGAAAAACGCGAATCGGGCCCTTAGTAAATGACCCCCTATGTCTTGCAAAACAATTTGCAATGTTAAATCCCGGGCGTTGTCCGAATCCGTCGGATCGTCCGGCGCCCCCCCCCCCCCCCCCCCCGATTTGTGTTGTGTGAAAGCCGGCACTGATGCTCCAAAATCTGATCACATGCGCCATAAACCCCTGTTAAATCGTCGGGAAACCCTGCGAAAATGCGGTCCGCTGACCCTTAGTAAATGAGCCCCAATCTATGGCCCCATGAAACGAGAGCGGTAAGAAGCAGGTGAGCACACGGCCATCTACAAGGGGACTATATGTGAGTAGGAACGCAATAGGGCCCAATCTCCTATGTTGAAGCAATGAACAGGAACTGTGATGTCTTCATTATTGGGCTGGAGCCAGAGATCTGCTCTGCTTGATCCAAAGTCTCATATGCAGCTCCATCTGTGTTATCTGTAGCAACCAGATCAGCTCAATAACCTGTGCAGTCACTTCTTATTTTCTAAATGTGTTCTCCTGCTTTCAGGAGAACATGATTTGGACTCTAACCCCTCCCCAATCATGACATCATGAATGGTCCTTTACCATATAAAAATCATGTTCTGTGCCTTGCGTTATTTTACAGTACACATATAATGCTCCCTCTAGTGCCCAACGCAGGTATTAATGGCCAACGATCTATTTCTGATTTTTTTAAAGATATTTCCCAAAATAAGAAAATAAGTAAAAAGACTCCCAAAATATAAAAAAAAATTATATATATTATATTATTATTTTGGCAGAAAATTAACTTTGACTAATCTTCATAGATTTTGCAATGTTCCATTTGGTTTTAAAAAAGTTAAAAATGATCAGGGATTTTACGAGGAAGACCCTCTCTAAACTTTCCTAGTTGTCTATGCCTCTTCTGGAGCACAAAAAGGATCCTCGCTTATTTAGGATCATCCGCTATTTGTCATTTTACAATAGAGATGATCAGACCTGAGCACTAATTCCCTTATACAGTGTATACATGCAGGTAAATAGTAGAATTCAGCCTGTCTTCAGCCATCACTAGAGGGAGCTCTGGACCTTTTTACATGTCATTGGGGGACATGTATCATTCTTATTGCTTTTTTTCTTGCAATTTGAGACTTTTTAGGTGCAGACTTAGGCTACATTCACACTGCCGCAAGGGGGACTTATATACGGCCGATATACGTCCCCCATAGACGGCAATAGGTGCACGGAGCCCTACATGAGCGACACGGTGCAGCACACGTGCGGCAACGTACCGCTCCGTACCCAGGAAAAAGATAGAACGTCCTACCCGGGGGTGAGCTCCTACTCTCCCTGCGCGTGCTACGGTGCGGCGGGCAACGGCAGTGTGAATGCAGCCATAAGCAGCGGACCAAAGTTAGCTCCCTCTAGGATTTAGTGCATTGTGCCATATTCATCTTTGTAGCCCAGATGTTTGTTCAACTTGTGAGACTTTTGGGCTCTGAAATTGTCCCATTCTTGCACCTAATAAGTCCCAAAACAGAGCATGCCAGACCCAGAGTTACTTTTGGGAGCTACTATTTGGGACTAAAATGTCGCAAACCACAAAAAGTCGCAAAAGTGAGACTAAAAAGGCAACTCATCACATGTATCACAAAGGGGAAAATCTTAAGATACATTGCAATGACAAGTCCAGGAAACTTGAAGTGGCAGCCGAAAAAACTATGATACTTGTGTCTCATTATATTGTTCACTGTACAGAGAGAAAGGGAGCCTAAAGGATATGAAAGTGTAAGACTTGGCTAATAATACAATTAGAGCACAGATGGAATAGTGCTCTAAAGTAAAGTTTAAATAAAACTTGATGCAGTAAACTTAATATGTATCAGGTGTGTTTTCAGGGGCGTAACTACAGCGGTAGCAGCCATAGCAACTGCTATGGGACCCACAGTGTTAGGGGGCCTTTGTATCAGACCTGAGACACCAAAGAATGGAAGATGTGCACCATCATATACATATTATACTGCACATTGTACAACATAATATACAGTATATTTATATAACAGTCCATATCATCCACAGAACACAGCAGGAATCAGCCGTTATGTGCAACATCCCCCACTGGGGCCTAGCCTCTTCTTGGGGCCTGGTGGCAGCCGGGGGCCCAGAATACCAGAGTGGCTGGCTAGTGCGTCCTTGGGCACGCTGTGGTCACGGTGCTTGGTATGGAAAACGGAGGGCTGACCTACATCCTAGCAGGTCTCCAGTGGGTGGTCTGTGCAAGAAAACATGGAGGGAGAGGCTGATGTACTGGTTCTCCCTGGGGCAACCCCTGAGTGTCTGTAGGATGAATCCCTGGGTGATGGATTGGGAGCAAATGGTGGTGACAGCTGTATCCAGGGATCAGACGGAGGCAACATTGTGGAAATCAACTTACAGTTCTTCATTCAACATCAGACAACGACCAAACGATTAACAGCAACTTTAGGCAGCAGATACGGCAAGCTGGAAGAGTCATGGAGAGCTGGTCCACAGGAACATTCCATACAGCCTGGTAGTAGATTCAGGTTGGTACGGTAGAAATGGAGTCCTGGTGATGCATCTCAGCTCCCGGCTTAAGTTTTCGGACTTGCCCTGGGTGCTAGGCAGGGGCCTGAGCCAACTATGATTCCTGGTACAGGGACACTGGCTGTAGCAGCACTGGCACATGCTGTCTCTCTCCTTTGCTTAGACCGACCATGAGGTCTGGTTCTCTCTGAAGACTCTAGAAAAGACCATGTACTCCTGTCCAGCAGGGGCTTATATACTCCCCTGGTCAGGTGGTAGCACTTCTTCAATCAGCTTCCAGCTTGCTTTACAAGAACATCATTGGACAGTCATATCTTGCCTTGCCAGGCAGTGGTTACAGCTGCAATTACTAAGTTCTCCAGTACTTAGAGACTTCCTAGAGAGCTGATCAGTCTTCCTAACAGCTCCTGACATGGAGAGGGCGCTATTTGCAACTACCACCTGGCCTATGCGTTGGCAGGGGTGTTGCATATGTATGTCTATGTACAAGTGTATAAATGTATTTATTGGTACATATATGTGTGAGTATGTAAAACTCAGATACATATGGGCTGAATGTATATCCCCCTAGTCACATTCCTTGTGTACACAAGGATTCCCAAACAGGGGCAAATTAAGGCTTCCATGGGCCCTGGGCTCTATGAATATTATAGCCCCTATGAGTCACTTCCTACATATGGGACAAGGAATTTGCTTCCTACGTCTGGTACTAAAATCAAGCTTCTTATGGAATGGAGGATGTGTCTCTTCTGCTGCTTTCATTCTGCAGTTTCAGGACCTTTTGAGGACCTACAAAACTCTTGAAATAGCTTTTTTGTACATTGAGAGCAGGAACAGATGTATGAGGATTTCATGCATGAAAGTCCTTCTCAGTATAAAATTTGGTGGGTGGTTTGGGTGGTCATGGGCCCCCTAGAAGGCTTGGGCCCCGTGCTACTACTCAAGCCGGCTATATTATAATCCACTTCTGTTCCACAGTGTAAACATCTACATAGCCACCCTTCATGTTCTCTATGTGTAGTTCTAACCTTCTCCTGAAGATGGCGGTCTAATCTTACCTTTCTCCTTTACAATTTTTATCTTCCGCATAACCACAAACGAAAGTATCTGAAACAGTCTAAGAAAATGAATGAAATGTATGAAAATGGCGAATCCGTAAATGGAGAACGTCCCTGTTTTAAAAAAAAAATCTTGTGTGTCCTAAAAACTTTATTCTTCACATTTGTTTAAATTTAGGAAGATTATGGATAGTCAAGAAGTTATGCAGGACCTAGTGTAGAGGAATACTGCCATATTGTGCTCATAATACTGCTACATACAGCTTACATGATGCTGCCATAATGTACCAGGTTACCAAAGCTACTGGGGCACATTTACTAAGGGTCCGAACACCCCATTTTCGACGGGTTTCACGACTTTTTCTGTTTTTCCCTGAATTGTCCCGGGTTTTTGGCACACGTGATCGGATTGTGGCGCATCGGCGCCGGCTTGCATGCGACACAAATCGGTGGGTGTTGGACAACCCGACTGATTTGGACAAACCGCGGAATTTAAAAACCAAGTTGTGTCGCTAGATTAAGCACTCACATACATCGGGAAGAAGAAGGTGAACTCCGGCGGACCTCAGCGGGGAAGTGACACATGCAGGAACTGGGATGCACGATCTTGGTGAATCCCGGCAGCTCCGAATCCTCTTCGGACATTCCGGATCAGCGGCGTCAATGGGACGGGTAAGTAAACGTGCCCCACTGTCTCATTGAGTATTGAGCATGAAAGAATAATTTCCACAAGTCAAATATATATATATATATATATATATATATATATATATATATATATATATATATTATAATTGGCTACATGGCTGGAAAAAAAATTAGCAAACCCCTTGCGTCACAGCTTTTTTTGTTTAATTTTCACTCCCCACCTCCAAATATCTATAACTTTTTACATTTTTCTGTATACAGAGCTATGTGGGGGCTTATTTTCTGCGTAACAAATTTGACTTCTCATTGACGTTATTTATTATTCCAGGCCGTGTATGGGAAGCTGAAAGAAAATTCCAAATGTGGTAAAATTGGGAAAAAAAAAACGGATTTGCGTCACTTTCTTGTGGGATCAGTTTTTACGACTTTCGCTGCACGCTCCAAGGGACATATCTACTTTATTCTTTGGTCGGCCCGATTACGGTGATACCATATTTATATAGATTTTATTGAATTTTTAATACATTTTCAAAAAATGATGCTAATAACTTGTCATACTTTGGTGTACAAGATGATTTTTTCATTGCTACTATTTTGAGGACTGCGCAAACTTTTATTACATTTTTTATGAACACACCTGAGGTTGCTATTGTGTGTGAGATGAGTTAGTGGAGGTGTATAAACAAAGGTTTGTAGCCCATAAGTTCTGTCAGCAGCTGTGATTTATGGCTATAGGTTCTGCAGTTATTAGTGTTTTCTTATTTCTCCAGCAGGGGGCAGCACTGAACATTACATTACTCCTGTTGGTGCCATCAGATGGATGAAGGAAAATTCTTACTGTGTCTTAGTGTCACATTTATGGAGCCGCAATATGAATTGGTCAAGTTATTGAACAATAAATTTATAGTGGAATATTTTGGTCTGGAAACCTGCTTGTAATATTCATTACTTAATGCCATGGTGGCTGCGTCTCGGTGAGGCCTTACACGCACAATGCCTTAGTGTACGGATTTACGGATCATCTACCAAGGAAGAAAATAACCAACACTTTTATAGGTTTTCTCCACCCTAAAACTGAACAATAGGCTTGGAAGTTTTTTTTGGGTTGGGTCTTGGAATGTCCCATATTGGATATTAAGGTAAAGGAATTATAGGTTTTGGATGTACCACCCTCTCAGTTTTCAATGGGGACCAAGTAACCTGCAATTGTACATTTTGGTAACCTTACCCCCATCCCCTAAACATAAAATTTGGTAATGTCATAACATGAAACCTGTGTATGGCAGATCCCGCTGTTATGAAGAGGATCTGATGACAGTAGGATGTAAAGTGGGGAGGTCCATTGCCCCCTAGTGTCAGGTCTTAAAGGGGTTGTACCCAGTTTGCAAGTTACTTCCACAGAATAACAGGCTGATGGGTCCGGCTTCGACTGCTGGGACCTCCACTGATCATGAGAACGGGACTGCAAGCGATCCAGAGACTTAGGGCCTCATCCTCACTAATGGATGGAGCACTAGGTCGAGCATCCTTACTGCCACTATGTTTAATAGTGGATATAGCGAAGTACTGTGCTCAGCGATTTCCAATGCTCCCATAGTACTTAAAGTCCCATCCCGCCCATACCTGCCTAAACTATAGCAACACCCCAAAAATGAATCACGCCCAGGCCGCTTAAGGGATGGGGCCAGTTTCTTCTGAGACCAATGAGAGAAAACTGATCAACTCCTTTTAGGGAAGCTTTAGCAGCATCATACAGGGGTATGACCCCCAACTCAGTTGTATCCAGACAGCGCCCCCTACTGAATGGTGGATCAGGGACCTGTAGACTGTGTAGATATCCTAGTTCTGGAATCCAATATTTTCCTGATATGGAGAGAATTTCTTGCTACAAGATTTTGCAGTGACCCTGAAAGTTTAAGGTCCTGTTCTCAGGGTCAAGTACAGTTGACCAGTTGACCAGTACAGTTACCAACAGACCTCTGGATGTTGGTAATTTAACCTTAGGATACAATAAGCAGCTGTAACAGTTATCAAATATGTCTGCAATTACCGTAAGCTTTATGATTAATCCTGGTTCTTATGACAATCCAATATTTTTAAAATCCAATTGTTACAGAGACCCAAAAAAATTTTGGCTAAGGTTACAATTTTAAACTATACATTTCTGACTTAAATACAAATTCAACTTAAGTACAAACCTACAGAACCTATGTTGTATGTAACCCGGGGACTGCCTGTATGTTAGGAAGTCAAATAGTTTCGTAGGGGAATGCCATGCACATACAGGGAGGACCCAGACATAGATAGATTTCCTAATTATACTCATATATATTACACCTAGGGTCTCTGTGAGGATAACCATATACTGGTCACACTAGTATTACACTGGGGACCCCCACCCCATCTTCCAGGGTCTCACCCCCGGCCTCTCAGTCGGTCTCCTCCATTGTAATCAGGAAATTCTTTAAAAGAGAAATTCGGCAAATCAGCAATTAACATGTAACGGTGGGATGAAAACCAGATGAGTGCAAAAAAATGTGAGTGTGTGACACACCAATGCAAACACACCGACAGACACAATTCCTTTTATAGCAAATACCCAGAAGGGGAAAATGGTTCCAACAAAAATATGAAGATTTATTGATAATTCTTTGCCTATGAGGATTATGGAAAGTTCCTATGTGCAAGGTGCTCTGCGCTATACACAGGAATGAGTCCTGTATATGGAATCTGGACGATGGATAGGTGCAAAGCTGCACATTTTTTTAAGTTGACCTAAGGAGGAACACATGCATCCTCAGCCAGGAGTGTATGGGGTGGTCAATGGAGGTCAGGAGCCATATGTATGCAATATGTTACTGTATACACAGGGGAGCGTAACTACAAGGGGTAGCAGCCATGGCCACTGCTATGGGGCCCTCTCAGTGTCATGGGGCCCTAGCATCTAGGGTATTGGGTATGAATATGCTGTATGGCTGTGTGAGGTGTGTATATACTGTATTTGTATGTGTATGTCTGTATGTGTTTGTTGTACTGAATGTGTGTATATGTGATGTGTGTATGCCGTATATATATATATATATATATATATATATATACATATATATGGTGTGTATATGCTATGAGCATACAAAAATGTATACTTTTTAAGGGGGAAGGGGGTTGCCCAATTCAAAAGTCTGCTATTACACCCTAGTTACACACCGCTGTGTATATATTTGGTTTGCCTCTGACTGGGAAGTAGGTTGGAGGCTCTTCCTAACTTTTGGAGATGGGGAAAAGGAACATAAGTGTATGGGAAAAGTGCACTCCTGGGAAAAGTTCATGGCACCTCTAGAACAGAACCAACTCTTATCACCGGCCCATTATGGAGCCATAGTATAATAGTAACAAAGAATTCTTCCAAGATTTCCCTGATACCAGATCTAGTATAGATCACAAGAACAGGATCCATTGTACCCCCAACAATATGGAGCGGCAGGTGACTGTCTAAGTCAAGTACTGCCCTCCACTATCTCCATCAAGTATACATCAAGTTCACCAGCTTCTCAGTTCATTTTGGATGCACCCCCAGAGCCACCTTTTTTTTTGCCTCCATCATAGATCCAGATACCACCATTTCACCATATCGATAAAACATAGCTCGCAGTAACTCAGCCAACTTTTATCCATACCCCCAAAGAAGAAGTCATCTTTTACCAGTTGACCATAACAAATCCAACTTTTATTAGTTTGCCATAACATATTGAGCTTTTAATGGTGCCCCCATAACAGTACACCTATATCATAACCAATATAAACCCATCCAATGGTGCCCCCATAATAGAACCAGATACTCTACCAGTCCCTATATCGGAACCAGCTTTTAACCCCACATAACAAACCCAATTCAGTGGTGTCCCCATAATAGAACCAGATACTTGCAGTTCACCGATTCCAGTCCCTATATCGGAACCAACTATTAACAACCCCCCATAACAATCCCAATTCAGTGGTGCCCCCATAATAGAACCAGATACTTACAGTTCACCAATACCAGTCCCTATATCGGAACCAGCTTTTAACCCCCCGTAACAAACCCAATTCAGTGGTGCCCCCATAATAGAACCAGATACTTGCAGTTCACTGATTCCAGTCTCTATATCGGAACCAACTATTAACGACCCCCCAATAACAATCCCAATTCAGTGGTGCCCCGATAATAGAACCAGATACTTACAGTTCACCTATACCAGTCCCTATATCGGAACCAGCTTTTAACACTCCCCATAACAATACCAATTAGCAGAGCAAGTTTTCCATGTAACCTCTATGATAAAGCAAGATTTCAAGGGACCGTCCATGACAGAATGGTGTTGCTTAAGGAGGTTGTAGCAATTTAGTATGTTATTCCCTAACTACTGGGTTGGGGAACTCAATTTGATTGGTTGGGGTGTGACTACTGAGACCCCCACTGATCATGAGAATCGACTCCCAGCAATCTATAGAATCTCACGAATGGGAGGAGTGGGAGCGTGCGTCCTGCTGCTCTGTTCAATACTATTGAATAATTTTTAAGAAAGCAGCCATGTTTTTTACCATCCAGACAGCCCCTTTAAAGGAGTTTCCCTAGATTGCAGTTATTTTTTAATATGACCAACAGAGGTTGTAAAAATAACAACCAACCCATACTTACCTCTCTCCGGTGCTCCCGTCTGATCTCTTTATGTTGCGGTGTAAAGTTCTGGGGTATCTGCAGTGCTCTCTTTCACTGTCTATGATTCAAAACCTTGGACTGTTCAACACTCTAGGAAAATTGATAATCTGGCATAATCTGAATGAAAACAAGTCTTACATAATACAGTATAGACAATGATGAAGAAGACATTGAACATAGCCAAATCCAAGGAAATCTACCCTCCCAGTCTACTCCTAGGCAAACCATGGCGCTGGGAAATCTCAGAACTGTTATGGTGGTCTCCAAAAAAAAAAAAAAGATGCCTCCAACTCTCACAAACAACTTGCAGCTTTCCCCGAAGAACCAGGCAATGCTGACGACTTTGAACTAAGTCCTATGAGACCAAGGTAGAGAGAAAGCAGAAGGGAATGAACTTGCCCTCACATTTGACCTTAGTAAAGATGGAAAATCATTCCTCCGCCTCAGTGAAGGGGGCTCTGTGTGCCATGAATACATTGTTTGCTTCCCTCCATGGCGGTGTCTTCATCTCGTCTGAGATTTCATGTCACATGACTTTAAATAACGCATTGCCTCATATTCCTTACCGCTATAATGGGCTGCGTCCACTGAATGGAAACATTGAATGTTGGATGGAAAAAATAGGCTACACTTCTATCATGGAATATCTCTTCTTACATACATTTAACGGACATCTACTTAAGTATCAGTGAATTCAGTGAATTAAAGGGGTTGTCCTGACCATAGGTAACTAAGCTGCATTCATTTCTCTACACTGGCACAAACCATGGTCAGATGCGGCTGAGATTTCTTTTTTTTTTAAGAAAGCAGACAGCCCCTTTAATGGAGTCGTCCTGGATTGGAGTTTTCTCTAATATGGGTAACAGGGGTTGTAACAGCCAATCAATACTTACCTCTCTCCGGTGATCCTGTCACCTCCGGCCTTTGTAGATAAAGAGCCCTGCAATGGGAACCTGAGAAACGTAAGTATAGGTTGGTGGTTGTTTTGACATCCCGGAGGCGCACATAAAAAAGGCTGATCCCTTTAAGAAAGTTTTATATATCCATCAGGGAACTATGATTTAACAACGTGTGGTCCTAGAAATAAGCGAATCTATTCAAAATGAATTGAATCTTGAATCATCTGCTCAAATCACCTCAGTGACCTCAGTGATCAGCTTTCTCAGTGAACCTACCTATACACATATGCAATGGCAGATCTCCATTAGGGCGTTATGGGTGGATGGGTGGGCGGCCGGGTCCTCACACTCCTGAGGGGCCCATGGCTGTCGAAACCACCAACCTAGTTGCGATCATCACAGCCCTAAACTATGTCCACTCTCCCCTCCTTATCTTAATATGTGCTGCAGCTGCTTATGTTCTCCCTCTGTATGATGTGTGTGTGTGTATGTATGTGTAATGTGTATGTGCATGATGTGGGGGGGGGGCAGTGGGACTTATAGAGAGTCAGTGTTCCTATGGGGGGAGACAGTGTGGTTTATGGGGGGGATAGTGTGGCTTATGGAGGGGGTCAGTGTGGCTACAAGGGGGGAGGACAGTGTGGCTTATGGAGGGGGTCAGTGTTGCTATGGGGGGGGAAATGTGGCTTATGGTGGGGGGGTAGTGTGGCTACGGGGGGGGGACAGTGTGGCTACGGGGGTGAGGGACAGTATGGCTATGGTGGGGGGACATTGTGGGACGAAGGGAGTTAGTGCGCTAAGCGAGAGGGGGAGTTAGTGTGTGGGGATGTAAGTTTTCTGAAAAGGGGCCCACTAAGGCTCTGTCACCCAGGGGCCTACTTAAACCTGGAACTGGCCCTAATGTCTGGGCTTTGTGGTGTTCTGATGGAAAGGATTGTGCCACACTTCTTGTATGTACAATAGTTATATACTCACACCGGTTTAAATATCCCTTGTCATAAATTAGGCACAAAGCCCGGCTGCAGTTGGCTCTGATAGGCCACCGAGTGGCCATAGTAGTCTCATAATTGCCCAAACTTACAACCAACCAGGGTTTGTCAAACCACAAGTAGGATCCTTCAAGGTGGGAAGAACAGCTCCGGAGCACAAACTTCAGCTCTAGAAAGTAAAGTGCTGACAACAGGAAGAGAAACATCTAATTGTACATTGTCTCGTTCAGTAGACGGTAACTTAAAATCATTAGAAATATTCGTGGACAGGTCAGAAAATCACTTACAGATTCACCGACGTGATGTCGCTTCAGTTACAAGGTTTTTCGTTTTCTTCGAATTTTGCAGCTTTTTACGCCGTTCTTTTTGATACATTGGGGCAAATTTACTTACCCGGCCCATTCGCGATCCAGTGGCGCGTTCTCTGCTCTGGATTCGGGTCCGGCCGGGATTTAAGAAGGTAGTTCCTCGGCCGTCCACCAGGTGGCGCTGCTGCGCTGAAAGTCATCTCATCGCGCCGGAATGCACCACCTCGGACCAGGTGAAGGTAAGCGCTCCCCAAGCGACACTTTTTCGGTTTTTAAATGCGGCGGTTTTTCCGAATTCGTCGGGTTTTCGTTCGGCCACGCCCCCCGATTTCCGTCGCGCGCATGCCGGCGCCGATGCGCCACAATCCCGGGGCAATTCAGGTACAATCGGCGCAAATCGGAAATATTCGGGTAACACGTCAGGAAAACGCGAATCGGGCCCTTAGTAAATGACCCCCATTATCTATAAAGATTACATTGTAGCATTGTAAAAGATGAGATAAACCTTCCAGCAGATGTGCGTCCGAACCCGTGCCAAGTCGTTACAGTGCAAGCTCTGCTATTTATAACCCGAGCACATGGCCATTAAATTGGTATTCGGTAATCTGGACGGGTAAACTAAGGATGAATGTAGCCCTTTTATGTAATTTCGACAAATCCATTGTGGGGCTGTTTTATTTCTTAAAAAAGGCAGCTGCATTGTGGGTAGTTGTGAAAATTGTACTTTTACTGTAGAAGGTTATCAACATCCAAGGAAGCAGATAGCTCTAGTCTGTGAGTAGTGGCCAAGTCGAGAAATTCTCTGCAGTAACCAAGTCTGACCACTACACAAAGAATGGCGCTGTCTGCTTCTTGTTTATTCTTTTCACTGTATTAACTGACACAAGCAACTTGTCATTTGGGTTCCACGTATTGGACAAGATTGATCTAATATTAATGACCTAAAGATCAATCATCAATATTTTTGGCCAGTGTAGACCACTACACTGTCATATTGAGGGACTTCAGATTGCATCTGTGTGGGTTGTCACTCACATCAGACCTTCAGCCTCCTTGAGCTCACAATCTAACTTCTCCATCAATTTTCGGAATGTCGGAGGTAGCCCCCGCATCTATGGGGAATAAGTACTGCACTTGGTCAAAATATGAACCCAGGACTTCAACACTGTAAGGCCTTCAACACTGATGTTCTAGGCAGAAGATGAATGTAGCTGAGCCCCTTTATATTTGGATCAAATTTAGTAGGGACACATACGGAAATCCCATTGCCTTCGCACTCCGGCAACAGCCTAATACAAATGAGGAGGTGTACCGGGTGTACTGCCATTGACCCATCACCATTGATGAACTTCTTCCTATCAACATTGGCTGGTGGTGATGAAAAGAGAAAAGCTGGACCACAATCAAGGACCAAGGTAAGTCTAAGCTTTTGTTTCTACACCCCCTTGGCCGTTACAAATAAAAAAATGTTCCATCCCGGACAACCCTTCAAGAATTTCTATGCAATTTTTCAATAAGGAAAACCAAATATGATCACTCTAGATGGAACAATTTTACTTCTTATTGTCTCATCGATATGTAGGCAAATCCAAAAACTTATTTGTCTTTCTTCGGATTAGTCTGAAATTAGGCCGTCTATAAACCCGGAGTGCTTTGTGTATACAGTCTGATAGGTGTTCTGATACAGTAAGTGTATAACGCATGACGTCTGTTGTGTTAAGAGGGGCCCAGCTGAGAACTGTACTCTGGGTCCCGAGGTTAATCTCTCTTGGCCCAGCAAAGCACTTTGATTGCGGCCCCCTGCCATTCCCATAGATAAGAGTCAGCTCCGGAGACAGACTAATCTGTCTTTTCTTTTGAATATTGGATAAGGTACACCAAACTGGATTAATGCACCTCTCTTGTATATATACATCAACGCTGCCCATATTGTATCCCCAGGGATACTCAACCGAAAATTATTGTTGGCACTCTTTCAGCTGCTTTTGGGGGTTCTACAAAGCAAAAGTTTAAGATAAAGCTAGAAAACGTACATTTGTATTGGGTGGAAGAGGGCGATGGGAGGGGGAGGGGAGCGCTTAACATCATTGCATTAATGAGGTTTACTGATAATGATAAAAATAAGATTAAGATTCTGGTCTAAAGAGGAGGGGGGGGGGAAGGAAAGGTTGACCCTTATATTGGAGGATGCTATCTCCGAATGGTAGATAAAGGCTCATTAGCCCATAGACCTTATAGTAACGCTAACCTGTGTTTATAAAGCCCACATATACACAAATGGGATGGAATGCAAAGTGGCTAGCGAATTAGCAAAGTAGAGCTCCATATTTTGTAGCATCATGGCTGAATAATGGCCACAGCATACCATGGGTGAAGGTAAGGTCTCCTTAGATACCTCCTTGAGCTGGCCTCTCATACAAGTTTTTATGTCTGCTTAGGTCACCTCCCAAAAAATGTTCTGTCTTACAACTTCTAAGTCTTTGAAAACAGCAGTATAGGGGGCCCTTGGGTAGGAGTATATGGGACTCATCCAGTCCAACAGTTCATCTGTGAAGAAAAAATTCATTTGGAGGACATCTCATGGTGGTGCATGAGATGTCCTTGACCTAATTATTACAAAAGAACATATACACAAATGGGAAGGGATTGCAAAGTGGTGAATTAGCAACATAGAGCTCCATATTTTATAGAATCATGGGGTCTTAATAATGGCCACAGCATACCATGGGTGACCAAGGTAAGGTCTCCTTAGATACCTCCTTGAGCTAGTGTGTCATACAACTTTGTGGAGCACATTTACTTACCCGGTTACTGGAGATCACATAAAGTGTATTGTCCAACTATAATGCACTGTGCGGCGATTCACTAAGATCGTGCGCCCGATATCCTGCATGTGCCGCTTCCCCGCTCAGGTCCTACAGAGTGTGGTGCATCTTAGGGCTAGGGCTTGCGACACAATTTGAAAGTTAAATCCTACGCTCAATCCGAATCCGTCGGACCAACCTACGGCACGGCCCATAAATTGTGCCGCATGGAAGCCAGCGCCGCTGCGCCAAAAAAGGGTCAGATGTGCCACAATCCCAGCACACACACTTCTTAAATACCTGTGCAAGCCGTTTTAGCCCCGAAAAGAAGTGAACAGTCCAACAAAAGCGCAGCGCGCGACTCTTAGTAAAGGAGCCCCTGTATGTCTGCTTTAGTCACCTCCCGGAAATGTTCTGTCATACAACTTCTAAAGTCTTTAAAAAAAAATCCATATATAGGGCCCACGAGTAGGAGTACATGGGACCCATGCAGTCCAACACTTGATCTGTCAAGAAAAATTTATTTTTGAGGACATCTCATGGTGGTGCATGAGATCTTCTTCACCTAATTATTACTAAAGAACATTTTGTCATTTTTGGGGATAAATTTCAGATCAATGTGGTCCAAATGGTGAATTAATTAGCAGATCTGGAACCAAAAACCCTTCTGTGAATGTACCACTGGTGTGCGCCTAGACAGCATAGAGCATCTTAGAGAGATTTCCATCTTCTATCCTATGTATAGGATATAATAAATCTCTTTAATAAATAAGTGTTATGTACTTCAGAAACACATAATTCATCCAGCAAAAAACAAGTCATGATATGGCAGCATTGCCTAAAACAAAACAATTTATGGCTCTTGTAATGCAGTTACACAAAAACAAAGAAACTACTAGAGACAAAATTAGGTTTAAAGGGTGGTCCACAATGGTCAGTCAGTGGGGGGCTATAGTATCTCATACCTGAATGCGCACAGGTTGCTAATACGCGTTCTACAGGACATAGCAATTGCTTACTGTATGTAGTAGAGAAAATGGATGTTTTTTTCAAGGCGTATATAAACTCTTCATCCACCGAAGTAGAAACCGTAGCCAAAACATCTGTGACAGTGTATACTGTTAATACGCTCCATGGTTTATATATTGGACCTGACCTGTTAGTGCTGAACTGGCAAAAGAAACAAACACTTCCCGGCGCACCTGTGTGCAGCTCCAGGTCAAAGCCATTTTCTCAGTTTTTGCTGATAAAGAGATATGTAAATCACGTATTCGCCGTACATTACAGGTCAGTCGCCGAGCCAGTTTATGACGTTGTCTCAACATTGTCAAGTAGCATTAACTCAACACAAGCCATAGAAACCAGAGCTCTCGTGGCTGGATGTAATAGAAACTTTCCTTGAAACATGTGAGCAGAAATCGCATGAGATGGAAGAGTTATGTCAAAGTCCGAGATCGGTTGTTGGACCTCCACCAACAACCCTACCGATTGTGGCAAACCGGTGAGCCCCACCTCCAAGTCACAGGTCAGTGACGTGAAGTCCATTTGTCCTTTAGCTTGTGTGCTGATTTTCTGGATATCAGAACTTTTGCTGTTGGATCTCAGGTCACCTTATCATGGGGTAAAAACATAATTTTAGGTTAATAATTGTTCACGTAACTAATACCCAGAGTAACAGGCTCTTCCGCCATCTTTAGGCTGTCTCAAGTCCAGCGTTGGGCAAAGCGAAAAGCAATTTGAGTCCATTAATGAGTTGTAATCTGGAAACGACCCCATCAGTAAGTGTTCAGTTTCCCTACAGCACCCCCACAGGAGAAATAAAGTATTACATTACAGAAATTTAAATTTTTCATATAGAAAGTCGTTCTTTTTGTTGTATCCTCACTTTGGATAACACTTAGGCACCATCTCCATTTCAGGGAGATTGAAGTTTTGCACCCCCCCAACTTTATAGTAATTCACTCAATTCAGTGACTCCGCGGCTGCTATAGATCGCACCTAGGATTTACATGATGCTTTAGCAGATCCCACCATCTTGTAAATGAAATGAATGGAAAACGTATGAGCTCATCTACTTTGCATCAAACTCCTGTCACTGTGTGTTATTATTCTTTTTTTCTTAATCTCGTGTTTGATGTTGTCCATGGTTTTCCATGTTTATTGAATGACATCAAAGTGCAACTAGAAAGAGGACTTCTAAGTACACACAATCTATTGTATTGGAAGATGAAGTTTTTTACCCGGGCTCTGCCAGAAATATGACTTTGATTTTTTTTCTGCCTTTAAAAGATCAAAAGTCGGTAGATCTCATCTACTCATGGCTATCGGTTTTAGGCACCGACAGTAGTTATTACACATTTTTTTAAAGGGGCACCTATACTAATGTACTTTCCTGTAGTGTGGGCTTATGGCCTATTCACTATGGACAGGGCTGTGTTCTTCCTGCTCCAAATAGTCTACAAATGCTGATTTCTGAGGGAGCTCATCTGCAATAAACATGTCTGACCACTACACAGAGAATGGCACTGTCTGCTTCTTTTTTTAGATTTCTCTGTTTTATTGGTGAAACCAGTTGGTCATTGGGGTGCATGGACTGGCCATCCATTTGTTGCACCCCCAATGACCAGCTGCTTTCACCAGTTAATACAGAAATATCTAAACAATTTTTTACTACTAATGACCTCCCCTTAGCCATTAGTAAAGCCCGTTGGGAGGGGTTGAACAAAGGATGTTAAAAGACATGGCAGCTATCTTCCAAAAACAGCGCCACCCCTGACTATGGTTTGTCCCGGTGTTGCAACTTACCTGCATAGAGATGAATAGAGCTGAGTTGCAATACCAGTGTGTTAGGGTTATTCTCATGTTGTACATTTATGTCATAACCACATGAAGAGATGCTCCCCTACTAGAAGATGGATCTTCTCTCAAAGCTCAAAAGTCCTTTGGGACATTTTTGTCAATCTTCTTTTGTACTTGAAGACAAAAGTTTCTTTAACATCCATTATGCCAAATTTACCAAGGTCTTTGGACCTTTTTTAGATACTTTTGCATCTTGTGTGACAAATGGGTGTGGTTTGTGGGAAAGGCATGTGTCTAACTAATAAGCACACTTAATCCCAGGTCTCCCAGAAGATTATAGCCAGAGAAATAGGGTCCATATTTATCGAGCAATTATGGTATTGCATGGGATGATCTAAAAATCTCTGCATATTAAAAAGAATAGGGTGCAAATTTTAGACTCAATAAAAACCAGATAATAAAACATTTCCCATTTTTGGAATTAGTTTTTATTTTCGGTTGGTAATTATTTTATTTTTTTACATCCTGACCGTAATTATGGGAGTTGTTGTCTACTACGTGTCCCCAACTGGGTCTCTCTGTGTCACAAATTTTAGACTCATGAAAGGGAATAGGATGCACATTTTAGACTCAGTAAAAACCAGATAACAAAATATTTCACATTTTTCTAATTAGTTTTTATTTTCTGTTGGTATTTTTTTTTTTTTAATTCCTGATGGTAATTATGGGAATTGCTGTCTACTAGGTGCCCCCTATTACATCTCTCTGCCTAATTGATGGGAGATTATTGATTATTTTCCTTAATTAGCAAATTATAAAAATAACTTGGCAAGCCCTTTAATTTTACACAATGCTGGAATAATAAGTAACTGATAGAGATGAGCGGCCAATCACAGCCTTGGCATGGCCGTTGATTTGCCAGATTAGCTGTTCAGCAGCCAATCCAGGAATATGTTCAGATTGCACACGGAGCACCCAAACCCTGAAGTGGAAGTCCTCTCATCTCTAGCAATTGATCTTCAAATATTCAAACCCAATTAAAAAGTTGGGTTTAAAAGCTCTAAAAAAATATTTCTGGAAATATATATGTTTTATATGACATTTATTATGTCCAATTACAATAAACTGAAAAGGGTGGCTAAAAGTTAAGATAGTATTTACTTAAATTGGAAAACAAGATTTAAGACATGTTAAAAATGTCTGCCGAAACGTCGCACAACTTTGGTGAATACAGGAAGTCTCTGATTCACTAAAAACTTAAGGAGTGCTGTTGATTTTTCTTCTATTCCTAAAATTTCTAATTTATTTAAAAAAAAAATTTCAACATGTACATTTTAGCAATTTTGGTTATTAATATGGGGAAGATGCTATTCTAACATAAATCAATAAATTGTAATCAATAAAAATAAATATTAAGAATTTCTTATAATAAATGAGTCATTACATTTTTAATTATTTCATGTCATCAATAATAAAAATAATTGTGATCAGTAAAAATAAAAATTAAGAATTTCTTATAATAAATTAATCAAATAAATTATATCATTAAATAAATTATTAATATAATGTAAAATGAAGATGAAAAAAATTATTCTAAAAAAATGGAATAGTAGAGAACGCTATTTTAAGTCAAAGTATTTTATACAATATATATAATACAATATGTTGTACAATATTTCCCAGATACTGTATAGGAATTTATTTTACTTTTTAATTTTTAAAAAGTTTTTTAATTTAACGTTTTTTTTTAAGTTAATTTTTTTAACCCTTACATTAAGCCACTAACATGTATATTTATTGGAATTTTTTTTTTCTAATAAAATTATAAAGACACATGTAGAATGGTTAAAGATCTTTTAGGTTTAGGACCAGTTTTCCCTAGTTATTCCCACACTACTGGAATTGCTTCATCTTCAATCCGATCCTATGAAGCTCTAGACTTCTTGTCACCAATCTGATTGGTAGACTAAACAGCTAAGTGCCTCCTTCTCTGTACTTAGTAGTCCCAGGCCTGCTGTAGTCACTCCGAGGCTTGTCACCAGGCCCCTCTATAGCTGGATGGCATGACAGACTCAAAAGTCTGAGAAGAGGATGGTTTGCGTCAAGCCTTAGAGTACAAGTCAGATGTGACAAGCGAAAAGTCCATTACCACAATTCGAGCCTGGACTGGAATATATAACTATCTGCACAATTCCCCAGCTGCGGTTTTGCGAAATTTTTTGCATTTTGAAAATTTTGGAAGAATTCTGAAAATGTCTCTACATCTGTTTTCCAGCTTCTCTATTAAATTTCATCATTTATATATATTTTTATTTGTACCATTCTTTCAGGGTTTTTTTCCTAGTTATTTTTCTGTGCAATTTATGTTTTTAACATTGTCAGATAATATAAAAAAAATCTAGTTGTATATTAAAAAAATTGATGCTAAAAATGATACATCTGTCTTTCTATTTGAGATATAATTATATTTTGCTATCTGATATTTTGTTGGATCCTTATTTGGTAACATAAATTGAAAAAAAAATGTATCAGCCAATTTTCAGCAATTTTTCAGATTTTCATTAGAACTTTTTTCCATGCAATATGATCTGGGTATATAAGAAGTTTATATAACGGTAAATGATAACGAAATCCATAAATGTTCTTAGTAAATCCGAAATACAATAAAAATATTTCAGTGCATACAATTTCTATGGGGAATCTTCAATGTACACTCACCGGCCACTTTATTAGGTACACCATGGTAGTAACGGGTTGGACCCCCTTTTGCCTTCAGAACTGCCTCAATTCTTCATGGCATAGATTCAACAAGGTGCTGGAAGCATTCCTCAGAGATTTTGGTCCATATTGACATGATGGCATCACACAGTTGCCGCAGATTTGTCGGCTGCACATCCATGATGCGAATCTCCCGTTCCACCACATCCCAAAGATGCTCTATTGGATTTAGATCTGGTGACTGTGGAGGCCATTTGAGTCCAGTGACCTCATTGTCATGTTCAAGAAACCAGTCTGAGATGATTCCAGCTTTATGACATGGCGCATTATCCTGCTGAAAGTAGCCATCAGATGTTGGGTACATTGTGGTCATAAAAGGATGGACATGGTCAGCAACAATACTCAGGTAGGCTGTGGCGTTGCAACGATGCTCAATTGGTACCAAGGGGCCCAAAGAGTGCCAAGAAAATATTCCCCACACCATGACACCACCACCACCAGCCTGAACCGTTGATACAAGGCAGGATGGATCCATGCTTTCATGTTGTCGACGCCAAATTCTGACCCTACCATCCGAATGTCGCAGCAGAAATCGAGACTCATCAGACCAGGCAACGTTTTTCCAATCTTCTACTGTCCAATTTCGATCAGCTTGTGCAAATTGTAGCCTCAGTTTCCTGTTCTTAGCTGAAAGGAGTGGCACCCGGTGTGGTCTTCTGCTGCTGTAGCCCATCTGCCTCAAAGTTCGACGTACTGTGCGTTCAGAGATGCTCTTCTGCCTACCTTGGTTGTAACGGGTGGCAATTTGAGTCACTGTTGCCTTTCTATCAGCTCGAACCAGTCTGCCCATTCTCCTCTGACCTCTGGCATCAACAAGGCATTTCCGCCCACAGAACTGCCGCTCACTGGATGTTTTTTCTTTTTCGGACCATTCTCTGTAAACCCTAGAGATGGTTGTGCGTGAAAATCCCAGTAGATCAGCAGTTTCTGAAATACTCAGACCAGCCCTTCTGGCACCAACAGCCATGCCACGTTCAAAGGCACTCAAATCACCTTTCTTCCCCATACTGATGCTCGGTTTGAACTGCAGGAGATGGTCTTGACCATGTCTACATGCCTAAATGCGCTGAGTTGCCGCCATGTGATTGGCTGATTAGAAATTAAGTGTTAACGAGCAGTTGGACAGGTGTACCTAATAAAGTGGACGGTGAGTGTATATTAAAATGTAACACAACTTTACAGTGAAGTGATCATTACTTAAGGACACCCGACTTACAGACGAAGCCTAGTTACAGATGGACCTCTCTGCCCACTGTGACTTCTGGTGAAGCTCTCTGGCTGTTTTACTTTAGTCACGGGCTGCAATGATCAGCTCTAAGGTGTCTGTAATGAAGCTTTATTGATAAACCTTCCCATGACAGCCCAAAATTTTGAAATCCAATTGTCACGGGGACAAGAAAAAGTTTCTCTGAAGCTAGAAAATATAATAGTTCCGACTTACATACAAATTCATCTTAAGATCAAACCTGTCTTGTACATAATCCGTACTGCCTGTCTTCATGAATTATTCAACCAATTGTTAATCAATAAAACAGTTGTAAGGCTCTGGATACAGTTTTTAAAACCAGGAGTGGAATAAAGAATACATTAAAGTCTCATCTTCATATGTTCTATACATTTTTGATTCATATTTGGTGTTACCTTCAACTTAATCAAAAACGTACCCAGACGACCAGGGAAAAAAAAAATAAAAGAACAATTACTTACCTCACTTCGGTTCCCAGTTCCTACACCACTCTGGAAATTTCGGTTTAGGCCTGCGCCAGACCAGAACTTCCAAGAGGTCAAGACACCCACTTCATTCAATTAGTGGCCTTCCAGGACCAGAGGATAGACCAGGAAGTAAAGTCCACAGGAAAACAGAAGCGACGTTCTGACTCTGAGAAGACCATGGCAGTCTCGTGGCTCTACCACAAACTCGAAAACGGAGGGAACCATATTCATGGCAAATCCTTTTCCACCTATGAGTTCTGGGGGTTACAGGAACCACTTCTTTAATTAGGGGCCTCAGAGTGACATCAATTCCTTAGGGAATAAGTGGCAATTTATGGCCAGAAATGCCAAACCCTGAGAAACCACTGAAACGCTTGCTCTGGGTTAGTATACTTCTTTGTCAGTTACCCCTACCCTAGCCATCTGGGCGCATGCCAAAATTTCTAGACTATCCCTGTAAAGGTTTTCCTCACTACAAACATTTTTTAATCCTCAGTATTCGGATGTAAATATCCATCATCCCAACAGTTGAGGAATCTAATCTATTCTTCATATTGGAATTTGGAAGGATTATTTTTCTTACTATTGGCCAATTGGCATTAGCCTTATAAGTTCTTTGGGGTATATTTATTTATATACTGCTTATATTTGTTCTCGTGCATTGGCGTATGATGAAGGCGCGGCCCCTCCGCTGTAGCTAGCTATGTCCTCTTCACGGCTCTCCACAACCACTAGGCATGGAGGTGGCGTAAAAGGGGGAAATAATCCCAATACCTGGTGGTTTGCTAGATATTGTGATTATTTTAGGGCCTGTACGCCAGTTTTCTGACCATAAAAAATGCCCCCCTTTGACTTTCTTTGAATCCACACCGGAAGAGCATGGACCTCCATCTTTATCAACCTATTCTACTATGACACCCTTATGTAGAGTGATTGTCCTGATTGTAATGCAAATTTTTGGATCAGGAGCACCTTCCGATCCTGGAGACAATGGTAGAACTTTGGCATTTTATGACCGTACCCCTCATGCCTGTGGGTCTGTGCGTCACCGTACTCCAACTAGCGAAGGCCCTTGATGTATTATCATGCAACGTCCTTTAATAATTAAGAACCGAAGACAGATTTTTGTTTGAGTCTTACCCCACACGTTCAGAACGTTGACATATTCCTTACATAGAGAATTTTATTAATAGTAATTCTGGGGTATTTACAAGGTCAATGTTTCACCAACCTGAGGAGGAACCATTATTCCACATAACTTCCATCCTGAGATAAGTATTTCTATCGCCCCGCTGTTTGCTTATACAATATCTGGAATGTTTTACTGTCTGCTGTAAAATTGTTTTGATACCTAGGACCATGAGATTCTTTGAGCGTAGATGTTTATGTCACATCCTCAGGTTATTAGTGTGTGCACGTCATAATATTTAGCTCAGCTACTAGAATTTTCTGCCGCGCCACCTGACACTTTTTTTAAGGCACTTGTGAACGTGCTTGAAATTTCATTACAGAGGAACCATTTTTCTTGCCACAGAAAAATCTGACTGGAGTTGCGAAAGGTTTTAAAAATATGGAAGATTTCTTTGTAAAACATAACCCCCACCCCATGCCTACATGTAGTTTGATTTCGAAATTCAGCATGGTGCACCAATACTCGATGTAAACCCTTCCCCTCCTGCTACACCGGATGTATCTAAGGTCAAATGGCACAAGTCGTCTTCTCTTCATTCTCTCTTCTCCTCCTCCTTACTCATCACCCATCACTTCAGCTTCTCCCTGTTACCCCCCCCCCCCCCCCCCCCGCTTATGCCAGCTCACAGCCACAAGCGATTCTCAGATGACCAGCTCCTCCTCTGAACTCACCACCCAATGCTGGCATAGAGCCAGGTAATTTTAAATCAAATAGTACTGGATTCATTCAGATGCAAAATGTCATGACCTTCTTTATGACAGGTTCCTTTAAAAGGGAATTTTCTGGAATCCTGGAAAACCACTGAGGTCCATAGAAGGGGTGACCAATTAAAAAAGAGTATGTGACTTGCTCCAACTGCTGGTTTCAATGTTGCAAAGGTCCTGTGCTCCGGGATTGCCAGCAAATCAGTGGCTCAACAGTGCCCGTGGAACGGCACTTAACGGGACATCCTGTGACCTATTGGCATCTCTGGCTGCACAAAAGAAAGACAGACCACGATAACACTGGAGTAGAGTAAGGTCCAGTTCCCGCTTGCTTGGGGGACTCCATTGCATTCTCCGGTTTAATAGATTTTGACGGAAACATAAAAAGGTGTTTCACCTTAGACTTCAATGCACGGCATGCACCTTCCACTATATTCCGTCTATAACATTGCTTCTGTCATTAATAATTGACCACATGCGTCATGAGAGTCTAAGGCTTGTTTTTCACCCAGATTTTTGGGGGAAATGCACCCCTGCAGATTTTTGATTTTTTTTTTTAACAGTATGCCCTTTTTTAACATTTTGTAATCCTTTTTAACCAATCCTAGTGTCAAAGAAACTCAGCCAGACCCCCTCTACTTCTCACTACTCTTTGTCTGGCTGTAAGAGAACCGGCTAGAGCAGCATCATTCCTGCTGTGCCTTGACTTATTCTAGTCAAGGGGGCGGTAACCTATTATTTTCTCTTGGGGGTGTGTCTTTATACAAATATGATATTACTGTCCCCTTGGCTAATATGCACTAAATCATTAACTTCCTGGCGCCATATCTTATGTACGGGTGGACGGATTGAAAAACAAACACCATATTAATCGTGGGCACAGCCGCGATAAAATCAGAGATTCTTTAACTCTTTATAGTATATTACTCCCAACATCCTGTTAATAGCAGTGACTTTTGTACAATCTAAAGAGCAACAAGTTGTAGACTACTGTATATAGTAGGCAAGACCATCACCTCGTTTCTTCTACGTTTTTCCATATAGTCTTCAATGATAGCAATAATAATGATATAATGTAGTAAGTAAAGCCATACTGACTCATGTCACAGCTCAGTAATTTAAAAAAAATGTGCTGGAAATTGGAGCAGAATTGGATTCTACACTAATAAATTGTCTGTATTAACGGCAGAACAATTAAATAGGTTTATGGGATTGGATAATGTACCCATAAAGTAACTCCATATAACAGTCATATCCACTGCAACACAGTAGTAATTTCATCCAGAAGTCCGTAGATCCTGCGCTGATGCCTTCTCCTCCAGGAGACTTTTGTGACCAGATGAGCTTTGGTATTTTAACAATTATGAGCGACTTTGTCTTTGTTTATTAAAGGGGTTGTCAAGGATAAGGAAATAACATCTGTTCTGTATCCACAGAAGTAATGCCACGTGTGTCCATGTTACACTGGTTGTGTCTGGTGTTACAGGTCAGCCACTTTCACTTGAGTGCTGGATTTGCAGCAATACCAGTCATAGCCTTTGTACAGAGGGGGGCGCTGTTTCAGAGAAAATAAAATTGATTACTATTTTTTTTTATCCTGGCATTAACTCCACTTTAATGAGCTTGAAAGACATGAAAGTAAACATTTTACACAGTCCGGTGTTGGAGAAATTCTCTTCAGATTTTACTGGTTTTCGTTATGATAATATTGGTGGTTTACTGTATTGTTTGAATCGATTTACACATTTTCACACCTTGGGTCAGATTCATCAAAAGAGTCTAAAAGGGGATTGTATCAAGGCTTGTACGCCTGAAAACGGTCATGCAAGTGTTGATTTAGTCACAATTTCCAACACAGACATGGAAATTGCAATTACTCCGCCCTCTACACCGGTTGGGTGGGGAGAAGGCGGTGCTGGGCCATGTCGGAGCACTGGCTATAGCCTGTGCCAGGTTCGGGTGCAGGCTAAAGCACATTTCTACACAAGTCGGGCGCACTATTTGTCCGACAATTGCACCTATGCTGCTTGATATCTATCAGGAGGCCAGAGCGTCATGGTGGATCCAGCAGGTACCAGGGGCAGGGTTTCAGTCAAACACTGGCGCATGCTGCACCAGTATATGATACACCCCTTTCCCATAAAAGTTAGGGCAGATGCACATGAAAATTGTCTAATTTGCATAACTGTTGTTAAAGCCATGCCCAGGGTCAGGGACAATGCTTGAGGGGCGCAGAGGGTGTAGGCACAACTGGGCCAAAGATCCTTATGGGGCCCATAGTGGGAAGTAAGAGTACTCCTTACGAAGATTGCCAATAAAGACCACCGTGTAGGCGTGTGGAGTCTTATAGCCATGGATACTCCACTAGGGGATTCTGGGAAAAAATTAGCTACCTTGCAAGGCAGCTACCTTGATATCAAGCATGACCTTCAGGAAGCCTTATGACATAATTCGGGATTAAAACCAAAACACTATATTTATTCCAGAAGGGACTGACTCCCAACTGTAGACAGCGCTGTTTCGACCTGATTGGGTCTCCTCAGTATAGCATAAGCAGCGGCGGATTAAGACTGTCATGGGCCCTGGACTGTATGAATATAATAGCCCCTACAAGCCTGGAATCACTTCCTACATATGTTACTAGAATCAGCTTCTTGAAGAATGGGGGATTTGTCCCTTCTGTCTGCTTCCAATCTGTGGTTTCAGGACCTTTAGAGGACCTGAAGGTCCTGAAATGGACCTTGAAGGTCCTGAAATGGCTCTCTCGTTCATGTGCATTGAGAGCAGGGACAGATGTACAAGGATTTCATGGGTGAAGGTCCTTTTCAGTATAAAACCTGGTGGTTGTTTGGGTGGCCATGAGCCCCCTAAAAGGCTTAGACCCTGGGCTACTGCCCAAACCGCCTATATTATTATCCACTACTGCCTATAAGGTGTCACTTTCCCATAAGTGAAGGCCAGTACTGTAAACCATATATTACAGTCTGGGGCCCATCAGTTTCAAGTTATGCCACTGGCCATGCCCTATCATAGGCCTCTCCCTTCTTTCGTACTTCTCAGAAAAGTGTCTAGCTACTGTCTAAAACCCTTCATAAATGTGGGGAAAGGCATTTTGGATACTTGTGGTACAAATTAAGACATAAATCCCCACTGTCTCTGGGTTTTTATACCCCATATTCACAGCCAGAACTGTTGTTGTTTTATCTTTACGCAACCAACTTGAGTTTTCCAGTAATTTTTTTTGTGCTGAAAAACTTGGCTTATACTCCGGGTATATAAAAAAACTTATTGGTGGCTGGCATGGGGCGGGTTAAAAAAAATAAACATGTACTTACCTCCCAGCCTCCAGCGCTGCGATCTCTCCAGTCTGTGCCCCATGTAAACAAACAGGGGCACAGAAGCCGCGGTGCGCTCAGCTTCCGGCCGGCAGGGCGGCTTTTGTCCCCATGTTTGTTTAGATGGGGCACGGACTGGAGAGATCGCAGCGCTGATGGCCGGGAGGGGGTGCCGGGAGGTAAGTACATGTTTATTTTTTTTAACCTGCCCCATCCCGGCCAACAATGAGTTTTTTTATACCCTTGGATAACTCCTTTAAGTTCTCTACCAATAATTTGTCTTTACTTATGTGATAGAGAAAAGTTTGGACTCTCCATTAACTCTTTATTTGCAACCCCTAAAGCTGAAAGATGGTGGCTGGAAATCTTGATAAATCCCAAATCTTTGTATCTGTGATTTTGAGGGCTGGTGAGCAGCAGGGCACTTTGTCTTCATGGGTGGACATGGACCTTTGAAAGGGTCAGTATACGATAATTTCCAATGGTTAATTGGAAGATGGGCAGATCTTTGGCTTTATGGTAAGATGAGAAGGTTCCTCCAGAGTCAGCTAGTGAAGGCATGACTGCTTGTGAGATAAATGACCCCAGCCGTGATTTATACCCCTGCAGTATTCGGGTTAAGCAATCACAGTAAACTGAACAAACAAAGAGAGGGACGGGTGTAATTTATGTGGTAGAAGGAAGGGATTTGTCTATTGGAGGTGAAGGAATGCGTCACAAGCCACTGATTCTGTCTATCCATGGCAGCATCGGGCCGCCTAATCCATCTCTGCATCAGGGGCTTCAAAATAAACAGTTAATGTCTGTCTCCTACCTCCACAATTAGCAAATACCCCAGGGGGGTTATTTCTAACAATGTGTGGCCACTTTTTGGACCAGTAATCATCATGGGGCAAATTTGGAAAATAGAATTTGGCTAAAGAGATGACATTTTTCCAGAACCTGGAGTCAAATGGACATATTTCTGGCAGAAGATAACTTACATAATAATAATAATAGGAGTACATGTGATATGATTACAACTAGGTTTTTCACTATACTCAAACACACAAAGATTAAATTCTAAAAAGCTAGAAATAGACGGGCAGCCATTTTGTAGGATCTACAAAAGTTGGTTGTTTAACACAACAGCCTTACAGAAGCCTGGTGTGAGACATGCACCTCTTGATCATTTTGGCGCATCTCATGTAGTCCTAGAAAATAGAATAACATTTTCTACCGCAAATAGGTGCCTTTCAATAAATTGTGTACACAATGGCTCTTTATTTCAAGTCACATGTAAGGCCTAATGCAGACAAAATGTGCCATTGTGGTCTTGAGTAACCAACTAGATGCCATCAAAAATTAAAGCTAATCCATATTTCTTAAAGTTGGGGATGCCCCTGAAAATTGGGAGACCTTCCACAGTCCTGGATGAGTTGACAAGTCTCCCGAATCCGTCAAAATTCTCCAAAATCCACTTCGGGAACTTGGTTGTGGCCTGAAAAAAAGGGATATGACCAGCATGTACATTGCCCACATGAGAAAAGGGGACATATCACATGCCAAAAGTATGTAGGTTACGCCTCATGAATGTTTTTTTTTAACATAAGTTAGTTGGGGTTTTTTGCAAATAATTTACAGCCTATTTGGGCTCTATTGGGTTTGGCCTTGGTCATTAAGCTGGCTGCCTGTGCCCCAATTACAGAGCAGGTCCTATTCTTGCCTGTCTTTATGGCCCATGTCCTATTGACATCGAGCAGTAAACACAGGATCTGGTTCTCCTGCTTGCAGCCTGAAATGTAGACATGTTCGCGTGCATGAGGCCTTAGCCCCCAAAAATTCTCTTACGCGCTAGACTTGCCAAATGTTGGCAAGAATGAGCTAGCCCACAAGTTGCCCATGGTGACCATTCCAAAAACATTATAAATTTTATATCCAATAGGAAAATAATAACGTAATCCATATTGGTTTCTAAAAGTTCTGTTTTGTGCCCTTTGGAATGCTAAAATCTTCTAAATTACCAGTAAAAATTCACTCTGTTAAACTATGTCAACAGTGAGAAGATGAAAGTGGATGTGTCTTGTATTTCATATTGCCTCCACATGTTTGGAGACTCCAGTAGACTTGGATAACATATATAGATGTCTTTATAATGTGACCGACTATAACATTTACAGAGTGCCGCTAATGGAGGCTGACACATGTCTATTCATCTTGGTGAGGTTTTCTACGTCTTTTTCCAGCAGACATGTCTCCAAAAAGTTTTTTGTTTGGATCCTGGTTACTACGATGTTTGTAACACTTCTGGGTCAAGGTGTCAGGAAAATCTGGAGGAGGAATTAGAATTAGTCCAAAATAGAAAGATTCCTTTCATGATATTTGAAAGTAATATCGGTACAGGAAAATAAATGTAGGACGATGGAAAAAGGTTATTGAACAATTAAAGGGTTCTTCTGGTGGGTCCAGGCTCCAACCCAATACTGGACCTCAGAGTTATAGCAGAAGACAACCCAATATGGAAACCACTAGGGTCTTATTCCTAGCAGCTGATATATATTGGGCCCTTAGGCCAAGTCCCCCCCCCATCCGACACTGTTTCTGACATCTGTTAATTGTGTCCATTATGGACTCCATCCATAGTGTGCAACAGTGGGTGTGTCAGGTGCCGCAACCCCACAATCACTTACCTTTTGTGAAATCCCTTGAATGCCTATGGGGCTCATTTACTAAGGGTCCGAACGCGACATTTTCGGCAGGTTTCCAGAATATTTCCGTTTTGTGCTGAATTGCCACGGGATTTTGGTGCACATGATCGAATTGAGGTGCATCGGGGGAAATCGGGGGATGTGGCCGTCGGACAACCCGGCGGATTTGGAAAAAACGTGGAATTTAAAAAACTTTGTGTCGCAAGATCACGCACTTACATGCACCTGGAAGAAGAAGGTGAACCCCGGGGGACCTCGGCGCAGTACTGACACCTGCTGGATATCGGGCGCACAACCTTAGTGAATCCCAGCAGACCCGAATCCTCGTCGGACAACGCGCTGCGGGATCGCAACTGCACCGGGTAAGTAAATGTGTTTTGTCCAGTCGGTCATAAATTTTAGAAGTAAGTTAACTGAACCGTCCCAACTTGGTGGCAGATGTTGACAGTCACATGTTTATTGGTGTCTTTCATTTCCAATCTGGACATGTATGGCAGATGTCAAGGAAAGGATAGGGTATGTTGGATTTTTATATGCCGATTGTCACAGAATTATTCTCCTTTCTACAGTTGATTGGGCCCTTGGGGTATGTTTATGGTATATTTGTGTGTTTGGCCTACAATAGTCAACCATACCTCATCAAAAATTGATCTATCAATATGGCTGCATCATATATCAGGATCACACAGCACTCCTACTAAATACCAGCATAAAATAATGTGGAAAAACTCCAATCCCGGGCATTAGAAGGAGTGTAAAGGTTTTCAAAGGTTGGGCCCCCTAAACATTGGTCTCCCTTAAACACCATTGTAGAGTGGTGAGGTTGTGACAAGGTAACTGCAGGCCTGATGAAGACCACCGTAGCATATATTTCATGCCAAATTTTCATTTATTACATGATGCACTACATTACTTAAAGGGATTGTCCAGTCATGACAAGTTTTTCCTATGAAGTGTCCTAGTGGTGGGAACCCCACAAGCCTAAGGGATGAATAGAGCTCTGGATCGCACATGTACTCAGCTCTTTCCATCAGTGCAATAGACAGAGAATACAAGCAGCAGCGTGCATGCTCAACCTGCAACACCATTTATTTGGGGATACAATGGACCCATGTGCCCAATATGGGTTCCCAGGATTGAGTCCCCACCGATTAGGGGGCATGTTGACAACCTCTTTGAGTAGCTGAGTACATAGTGCAAGAGACCACTCATCAAAGTCTCCCCACCACACACAAAAAAATGAAAAAAAAACATAATAAGTTATGAACAATTATCCCATATTTCTGATTTGTCCGCTGTATGAATGGGTCCTAATACCCATAAAAGGCTGGTCACTAAGAAGGACTAATAGAGGAGAGCAGTTCCTCAGTCATAGCAAGTTAGGCCCTATCTACATGATAGGCCCTTACTTGCTGTCCGTGGAGAGTCTCAGTGATGGGACCCCCCGGATCACGAGAACAGGAGTCCTTTGCACCCCCCTTGCACCCTAGATGACCGGAGCAGCCAATTGTGTATGCGTCAGCTACTCGTTCATCTATTTCGCACTAACAGAGATAGCTGCGCTCCATACTCATCTCCATAGAGATGAATGGAGCAGCCACGGCATGCCTGACTGGCTGCTCTTTTCATCTTGGGTGCAACGGTGGTACAACGGACCACGCTATCGTGATCCGTGGGAGTCCCATCACTGAGACCCCCACCAATCAGCAAGTAAGCCCTACTCTTTGGATAGCTAGCTAGGATTGGGGAACCCCTTTAATGATGCACTTGTCCCCACAAGATCGCCTTTAATAGAACCTTTTTATAATGGTTGTCAAAAAATACTTCCCAACATTTCAATTGACCCCTGGAACCACTTCAAAGTTCCTGAAAATGCCCATAAGTCTCCTGAATAGTCACCTCTCCACATTTCCTCCAGATTTTTCCCTTCGACTAAGCTCAACAGCAAAATTTTATTCACATATTTATCCAATTCCGCAGCAGCAAGTGGAGTCCTTTTGACGTTAACCTGCCTGGAATTCAGGAGGGATGCCAAAAGTGCTGAGCTAATGAACGTCTAAAAGCTGGCCCGCTCCCTGGGCCCTCCGCCTCATCTGCTGGGCTTGACTCCATACGCCTGGGTCATTTCCACAAGGAGCGGGTGCTAATGAGGCCTTATTTTGCCCTACTCTGCGCTTAGGTGCTCAGCTGTTTCTCATTGGGAGCGATGGAAACGTGGGCCTATTTTAGCATGCAGCTGCATGAGCAATCAGCATTATAAGCTATAATTCCATTTTATGGGAGACAGGCACACGTACATTCTTAGTAGTTCCACTTCTCCCGTTCTAATTATATGAAACTGAGCAGCATCTTCCATTTCTAGGTATCAGGAATGTGCAGGATTATTTCAGGTTCACAGCTGCACAACCTTCTGAAATCTGGTCATAGATATAGTCAGTTTTGGTAAAAGTGATAAAATTACCATCATTTTAATCATTTTAATCAGGGAAAGTCTCCATACCACGTCTAAAGTCCTGCCCATCCGTAGAGACTTTGACCATAGAGACTACCGCCCATCCATAGAGATTATGATCAGTCTACGACGTTAGGTCATACAGCCTCCCAATGCTCTTTTGGAAATCAGAGTTGGTCCCTGGTTCTCGAAAAGTTAAAGTATCCATGCATTATCTGGTCAAGGATCGGGAAGAAAGAGTTCTCCTTACGAAAACTTTGCCAATTGAAGGCATGTGGAGACTTATAGCCATTGACGCTAGTGATGGGTCGGCTCTTTCGTGTGAACGACGGGAGTCGGCTCCCTTCAGTTAGCTGATAGCTCACTTAACCCTGTCTCTAAATGACTCACCACACCCCTTTAACCCGATTAAATAGGGTTAAAAGTGGTGTGTAGTGGGGGACTGGCTGGACTGAGGCCCCCCATTATACATTTAATAGGGAGCTGTTCAGGAGTCAGATGAGCTGGCTCTTCTTAGTGAGTGGAGCCTAATGATCCAGCTCGCCAAGAAGAGCCGGACTTACCATCACTAAATGACCCTCCACTAGGGAAATCTAGGAAAATATGCAAATAGGTTTTCCAGGATGGAATAAGGAAAACCACGCTTCTTTAAGCTACCTTTTAAGGCAGCTCTCTTGACATCAAGGCTTTCAGAAAGCCTAATGATATGCAGGACTAAAATCAAACAAGTATGTCTATTTAAGAAAGGACAGATTTCCAGTTGAAGACAATGCTGTTTCAATGTGGTTGCATCTTTTCAGTACAGTGTAGGAAACTGGTTTAGCTGAGCCAATCATGGCAAGGTAGCTAAAAGAGGGGTGGTTTTCCTTATCCCATCCTGGAAAATGTATTTGCATATTTTCCCAGAATCCTCTAGTGGGACATCCATGGCTATCAGTCTCCACACGTCTACATGTCGGCCCTAATTGGCAAAGTCTCCGTAAGGAGAACTCTTACTTCACGACCCTAGTCAAAAGCCTCTCACTCCAAACCAGTTCCCTACACTGTACTGAAGAGAAGCAACCCCATTGAAACAGTGCTGTCCATAGTTGGGAATTTGTTCCTTCTGGAATAGATATACTGGTTTGGTTTAATCCCACATCATGTCATTAGACTTCCCAAAAGTCATGCTTGGTGTCAAGACATGGTTTTCGTTATCGCACCCTGGCAAACTTGTGGAAAGGTCCTGGAAAGGCTCTTTCTGGTGGACATGTAAGAACATTTGTGGTTGAAGGTCCTTCTTTTCATTTTGTATACAGGGCAGTATCAAAGATGTTCGGCACTTTATGTGGCCACGGGACCACTACAAGTCTTGGACCGTGGGATGCCGCTAAAACTGCTCATATTATAATGTGCTACTGCTATACATGGTGCCACAAGATGATGATAGTGTGATTGAGAAGATGGTGCCCAGGGAGAAAGGATACTAGTTGGTTAGACACTGAAGAAGATGTTTTCTCTGGTATAGATGTTATATGCTGAGTATCTTTATGATGTAAAGTGAGTTTGAGGTGTCTTGCACTACTCATGCCAGAGCTGGGGACCCAAGGGGACATTGGTGGGTTTAGCTGTGGACCTGTCAAAGCCTGACAATACATAAAAACACATATACAGTATATATATTCTATAAATATAAGTAATGTAGGGGTCCTTCACGTTGGAAATCTGTACAGGTGAAAGTTATAATAATGGAGCGTGTCTCTACAGTGCATCTGTAGGTCGCCCCATCTGGAATCAAGATGGCAGCCCCCTGAAAGCTCTACTTAGATGCCATGTTTAGCAAGCCTAGACGTCTGCTGGCTCAATCCTCCTCGCTACATTCTTTGGGTTCTTATAATAATGAGATCTGGTAGTATTTTTGTTTTCTTTATGGCTACCATTAAATTGTAACTAAGCTGAAATAACTCCAATCAATTTCCTTCGAGATGTTCGCTCCTTTAACCACTTCCATCCTCGGAGAGAAAGCTGCTCGTTGTACAAGGCGGTATAATCTCCTGCTCGGGAGGAAAGAGGTTAAACCCATCATCTGCTAATACGCCGCACTGAACATGATTAAGAAGGCAAATTAAAGGGTTCAGCAAAAAGTAGACACTTAACTTCCAAAACCCCATGTCAAGTCTGAGTAATTTAGACTACGAGGCGTATTTGTCAACGTCCTCCAACCCCTTATGTAAGAATAAACAGGTGAAAGGAATTGGAGGAACATTAATCACAAAGAAAATGGAGATTTTTTTCACTTGCATCATTATGAGTTTTTTTCTCTTTCCCCTTAATCCAGGTGTATATTTTTTCCTGAACTTCACAGTCAATACATAAAGTAACTCAGGTCCATGTCTCTAACTAGCCCAGGGGTTGCCTTTAATTAGTTGATGTATAGTGTTATAATTGCACCCTCCCCCGTAAATCTATAGCCCCCCCCCCCCCTCCTAACTGTGAATTTGGGATTGCGGGATCTTAGTTAAGAGAAACAGGTGTTTCAATCTGAGCCCTTAAACAATAATTTTTTTTTTTCACATATATTTGTTCAAACTACCCATACACATGTTGGGTGATCATATTGACATGATGGGGTAACCAAGACCCCATAGAAGGGAGACCCAATGGACAGATCTAAATTTTTTACTGCCTGAGGCAAGCTATAGAACGGCGACCCCTCTGCCCCTAGTAATGTATTAGGTTATTTGTTTAGTAAGTTGATTCTCCATGCAGTGTCTTACACTCATGTTGACTTCGGATGTCAAGGGACACTTTTATTAGGCGTATTAGTCCTGCTTTATAGCAGGTGATTGCGCCCTTAATGTTGCCCCCCCCATCTAGCTGCAGGTGGTGCTGAGGCTTAACTCACCTCATGGATGGTGCACCCCTGCCAATGGATTATTAACATCTTTTAGGCTTTTTGGAAGCTTTTTGGGGAAGCACACAATGGTCCCCCTGAGATTCCTGGGCCCATGTGCTACCGCATCCTCAGCACCCAATCAAGTTATGTCCCTAGTCTGAGATCTAAGGCTACATTCCTACCCTGTTTTTTTCCCTCCATTTTAAAGACATGTAGGGCAGAGTTCTAACGATAGAGGGCTAGTATTTGTCCCACTGCATGCACATACAGTGGCGTACTATGGGGCTTATTTACTAAGGCTCCGCGAAACGCACTTTCGTCGGATTTTGGAAATTTTTGGGATTTGCGCCACTGTGACAGCTACTTAGAAGGGGATTTTGGTGCAAACAGATTTTGGTCCAATCGCACTGGATTTCATGCGAAATTGGGGGGTGGGCCGTCGGGCGATCCAACGGATTCGGACTGAGCACTGGATTTAACTGTGTCGCAAGACATGCACTCACATACACCGGGAAGAAGAAGGTGAACTCTGGCAGACCTGAGCAGGGAAGCAACACAAGCAGGAAATCGGGGCGCACAATCATCATCACATACTGGATCGGGGTAAGTAAGTAAATGTGCCCCATTGTCTTATTCTTTCACTCCCCCCTAAAAGCAGGAGGAGGAGGGGGCATTGGAAGCACCCAGTGATTGGTTGTTGCCGGGGTTTAGCTTGTTTCCCCCCCAGTGATGCAATTGTTCTTATATGGACAGGGGACCTCCTTGAGCATACACTCACCTTGTGCAAAACCCCCGTAGCCTCCATTGAGTATATACGTCACGTAGCAGGATGGAAGGATGTAGTCTGCTACGTCTTTCTATTCTGTGTTTCATACAGTATAGTGTGCATAGAGTTGAGTGCATCCAAACTTCCTGTTCGGGTTCAGGATATTTGTTGAGCAGCCAATCCAGGAAATTAATGACCCTAGCAACTAGCTATGGCTATGATTGGCCTAGTAGCTAGAGGTGTAAATTTGCCAGATGGGCTGTTTGGCAGCCAATTTACCAATATGTCTGGGTTAAGCGTGCCATACCTGAACCCTGAACCCGAACGGAAAGTTTCGATCTGCTCATGGAAAGGATGCCTCTGTCTACTAGTATATATTTATGGATATGCTCAGCAAAAACTGGGGAAGCTTTCCTATATTTCATTGCTTAGGCAGTGGAAGACTTGGCAAATCCTTATTGACCATTGCCATCCATATGCATTGAAAAAGAAATTGTGGTAAAACATCAAAGGCATCTAGTCGATGATATTACTAACTGGATGCCCACAGTTAAGCAAATGCGAAATGCTAATGTAGAATGTCCTTCTTCTGAATCCCCTAGAAATCTTCTATGATCTGAGTGGTTACTCCTCCTTCAACAACCCCCACAGGTGAAAGAGAGCATTACACTGTCCTTACTGAGATTTTTTGCTCGAGAAGTGTCTCCTGAAATACTCGTAGCACTAAAAAACAGAAAACAGCTGGCTGTGTCCGCCATGTAGCAAGATAACAACAAAGGGAGAAGAAAAGATATGTAGCCACAGGATGCTATAAGGATCCCAGTACAAGGGTCTGAATCTGTTGGCCTCTAATCCAGAGGAATGCATGGAAAAAAAAATGTTTAATTATAGCTACTCTGAAATCTTGATGGTGCTCGAGACACCATGTCACATACCTTTCATGCCTGGGATGTTACAATCAAGATGGTCGTAGATGAGTCCTCTGATGTTTTTAAACCCTCTACCCAGCCTGGTTTATATTTTAATACCCAGTAGGGGGCAACATAGTGTAAAAACGAAAGCTCCTCCCATAAAAATTAAGGTTTTAAATTTTGGGGGGCATAACAGGAACAGAATTCAAAAACAGATATCATCATTCAATCCAGGAACTTTCACTTTATTTTGATGGCCAGGTCAATAGTGTCTGAAGAAGTTCTTGGGGTGGCAGCATGGAACTTTGCAAATTGACTACATGATGTCAATTCTTTTTGCCAGACTTTCTTCAATACATAACCCCAGGCTAAAAGAATAATGGCAAAAGGAAGGTCTAGGTAGAAGATAAGGTCCTGCTGAGGAACCACAGCTCTTAACACATCACCCAGCACTCTCTCTTCCTATCAGAGAGCCAGTAGGCTTAGTCATGTCATCACCCTGGTCCCTACACCTCCACCTGTCAAAGGTCTGCCTGGAATCTGAGATCTGAACACCTACCTCCTTCACAACTCACAGCTATGGTGGTTGAGTAGTCTTTTTGTTCCGACTCCTTGGTATCTAACTTCTCCTGACTGATAATGGGGGTAGCCTAACCACATCTGTATGTACCTATAGATCTGGATTGTGTCTTATTGGAGATGGATATCATCACTGGTTGCTAGTGAGGAGCCCTGTCCATGGTCCAAAGGACCCTGAATAGCAAGGGCCGGAGAGGACCATGAACCTCATCCAGATAAAAAGACGTTCAGAGGCAGAATTAGAGATTGCAGGTGGGTACCAGCACAGAGGGAACCCCCAAGTCATTAACAGCCTTAAGAGACTAATAACAGGCCGGTATGCCCACCATGACTTCTAGCTATGGGAGGTTTGGTTGGGAGTGTGACTAGAGGACTGGAGAAGAAGTCACTACTTTCCTCCACACTTCCATACTAGTATCATGGCCTTACCTACAGCGTTGTTTCGGGAAGCTAATGGGCCCTAGTGCAAAGTCTGTGCTAGGCCTCCACCATAATGCATGGCTTATAGTACTAGTCTCTCTTTTGAGCCTCCTAAACATTTTGGGTCTTTTGCACCCCCTTAAGTTACACCCCTGCTCGCTACATGTTAATAGGTAATTTGAATTAACCTTACAAAAAATTGAATAAACCCAGTGACGCCTGTCGAGCCTATTAGCTTTTAGTTACACCACTGATTACTAGGAATAATGAGGAGAGCAGTGGACTGCTGTGACTACTGGGGCAAAGAGTAGATGCCATGCTGTGACTAATTGGGAAAAGAACAATTGTGACTACTGTGGGACACTAATACCAATACCATGGAAAGAGGAAGCTATACTAATGTTATGACATACTATAGAAGCATAGGGGGACATTTATCAGACATGTCTGAGAGCAGGGCTATTCTAGTTCCCCGTGGTAACCAATCAGAGCTCAGCTTTAACTTTCCCACAGCTATTTATAAAATATGATCTAAGTTCTGATTGGTTTCCATTGGCAAATAGAACAGTTTCCCCTCAGAGACTTATGATAAACTTCCCCCATAGGGGCTATGCTGTGATTCCTTGTGGGGGCCTGTACATTGACTAAATTAAAATGTCCTTAAAAGTCAAAATTAAATTAAGGGGGTGACAAAAATTGGGGCATGATGATAGGAAATGTGGCATACAGAATTGGCCATTTTAAGTGGGGGCTACTGAAAAGGGGGTGTAATAAGTATGGGCTAAAGGAAGGGGGGTATTATAAGTTAGAGGGTGACATTAGGAGATCAACAGGGTGGGATCATACAGTGTGGTGGTAACAAGAAGAGGCCATGATACAGTTTGGAATATCACAGGAAGTATACCATATTTGGGCCACCGTGGGGGGCATTATGTAGCCTGAAGGCCAATCATGTGACTTCAGTGGCCAATCAGCAGGTACAAGAATGATGACATCACTGCTAAGGTCACATGATCACCAATGCTTCCTTCTCACCCAGGAGTTTACACGTGGGATTGTCGTGGCAATGGGGAGCCACAGCAAGATCAGTGCACTTTATTTTTGGTGCTTTTCCCAATACCCCAACCCCCCACTTTAAGATGTATTATTTATTATTTCATATTTTTACTTGTGAATGTATAGTAAAGTTGTTCTTTATAATCAAAATAGGACCTTCCTGTATTCGGTTACCTTAAAACTAAAGAACACAAGGCCTCGGGGTCAGTGAAAAATCCCTATAAACACTCTGTTCCCATACACATGTAGGCAATATTCTCATTCCCTTTGATCGCTTTTTATTTAGGGATTTGAAAGCATTTTAAGTGATTAATAACCCCTCATGGCTATCACATGGATTTTTATGTGAAATGAAAAAAAATGGCGTTTTCTTACACCCCTTCATCGGCTGTAAAACGCTCATATAAATTGCTTTTAGCTGAGAGATATTACACTTTAATGTTCCAATTAGGTTCAGGCTGTTTTTGTGAGAAGAGTTTAAGTATAAAAGTTATGAATGGATATTTTAATTGGGCCGGCTTTTGTTAAATATAGGTAGGAGCCTGTGACAAATCATCGCTATAATGCAAAAATTAGCATATTAATGGGGTCAACGGGAATCTGATTTTAATTATAGGAATGGTAAAAAAAATACTACAATAAACTACCATCAGTTTTACATACTTAGTGTAGAAACAGAATTAATGGGTCATTTCTTTACTAACTTATCAGTACATGAAGTTATTAGTTTGAATTACTTTTATGCCCATTGTCAACACTCCATTTCTTGTGTTTGTGGATCTGAAAAAATTTGGTTAACCCCAGAGGATCCAACATTTTTCAGACCTTTAATTTTTGTGTAATGCTAAATTTCCCCTCTGGGGGCACTGCAGTGGGAGCTGAACCCTTGATTCTGGGTTCCCTACAGATTACAGTTGATTACTAGGGATCTCTGGGGCTTCTTCTCGACACTTTATGACTTTCCCTGCTTAGTTTGGCCAAGCATGAATTTTATTTGTGATTAGATACTGGAGAATAATTTTCTACTACACACTACAGACAGTCGGGACTGGCGCCAGCACTGGGCATACCTGGGCAAGTGCCAGGGCCCAGAGCTTCTGGGGTGGCCCCATAAGGCTTTACATAAGGAATCCATGGGGGTGACAGGGTCTGTATCTAATGAATAACCATGAGGGGGCTGTATATAAAATAGCCATTAGGAGGTTGTTTGGAATGATAAACTAGGGAATATTTTAGGGACTGTTTTAGTTTCAGAATTTTTAATGCCGTCATGTGAGTTCACTGCAATGGGGCCCACTGAGGCTCTGCCACTCAATCCTGCAGCCGACCCTGAAGGCAGTGATTTATCATCTTGATCAGAAATTCAATGTGTCCAGTCATACTTTCCCCCAACATTGGGGCACATTTACTTACCCATCCCGCTAACGCCACCGATCTGGAATGACCGATGAGGATTCGGAGCTGCCGCGATTCACTAACATCGTGCGTCCAATTTACTGAGGTCCGCTGGAGTTCACCTTCTTCTTCCCGGTGTATGTGAGTGCTGATCTTCCGACACAATTTGGTTTTTAAATTCCGTGGTTTGTCTGAATCCGTCGGGTTGTCCGACGTCCATGCCCCCTGATTTGTGTTGCATGCAAGCTGGCGCCGATGTGCCACAATCTGATCGCGTGCGCCCGAAACCAGGGGCAATTCAGGGCAAAATGGTAAAAAGTCAGGAAACCCGTTGAAAATGCGGTGTCTGGTGTAAATGTGCCCCATTATCTTTAAAGGAAATTTAGCAACCCCTTATGCACATAAGATAGTTGTCTGGTCACACCAAAATGTATATTTTTCAAAAATATTACAAAACACTCCGCCATCCAACTTTGAATTCTTCTCACCACTCCATATACATGAATGCTCGACTTAGATAATGGAGCTCCGACAGGGAAAAAACGGTTCAAACCCATCATGTAAAGGAAATGCCACTGAAGGCTGTGTGTAGACTCTCCCTAGTTTTGTCTACGGCTACTTTCAGAGGTCGGACCATTTTTTTATGTTTTTCCCACCATGTTGTATCCACTGTATGAAGCTGCAGAAGACAGTCCAGTATGGTTGGACATTTTGGCTCATCCATAGAGTGAAATGGCTTGGGTACGTGTTGACATGGTCAGACCACCGGCTATCAGTTCCTAGGGATATATGATAACTTCTGAATGCTTTTTAACCCCTTAAAGGTTTAATTTTATGATGATGATTTTATGATTCATAAAGAAAATTCAATAGATACTACAGAACTAACTAGTGTTCCTTCTTCTGAGCTTTTTTGGAGACAGTCTCACTTTATTCCAAGAAGTCGATTAGGATATCTATGCCCTCTAGAAGACCAACATACTCCTTGAATGTATTCTATTTACAAGCCTGCAATGATATGGCCTACTTCTCCTTATCCTGTAGATACTTTAGGTTTTCTTCTCCCTCTCCCCTTCCACCAACTGATCTGACATTCCAATGGAACCCTGGACCATCATGACTCTACTAAGATCCCAGGAAGCTTCAGGACCATCAGTGGAGCCAGTCTCCCTTTAATCCGTCATCCTTATCAGCAGAGTCTGGCAGCTGGGGTGGTCCTGCTTGCCCTCTTTGGTAGGACACAAGCAGAGAAATCAACCCTAGCATCAACCCTTGCAGACGTGGATGAGGTAATAAGGTGATAAGAAAGAGTCACAAACAAAAACAAATGTCCATATTCTTCACATCAAAGCCTGGCAGCTAAATTTATGCCTGTAAAGTATGCCCACAGAAATCCCCTCTCCAGTCAAAGAGAAATGTATGGGCTAAGGGCACTGACCTATGTCAGCCAGGTTCAGAAGAGCTTAAAGGTGAAGTATCACTTACTAGTATACTTCAATATCTGTCAAAAAAAACATGGAGATCATTGGCTAGTTGAGGTTCTGTGTAGAAGTTATGTATGTATATATTAATTTGGCAGCTAAGGGTTTTAGGTAAGGTTTACGCGTACATCTCAAATTTGCACTGGAGCCTAACCTTGAAGACTAAGAAGTCCACATGTAGAGCTACCAGTACTAGAAATTATATATGATAGTCTGGAGCCCGACATATGTAATGAATTCAACTCTTGTTCATCTCTTCTAGGGCATATTGACATCTTTTCAGGATCCTACACATGGAACCACCTCCAGACACCAAAATCGATGGCAGATGGGCCATGAAGGGATAGGCTAATGAGTACTGCCAGTTTTTTCACTACTGCTTTTCTACGGTATTTTGACATAATTTAAAAGGATCCTATGCTTAGAACCACCTCTAGGTACTAAAATAGAAGCTATGTTTTGCAGTTGGGGCCTAGAAGTTTTGAAGGGTTTTAGGTAATAGGTATAACCTTTTTTTTAGCACTACTACTCTACTAGGGAAATAGACAACATAGGGTTTCCCTAAAGGAAGAGTAGCTCTTGAAAGACAGAACGAGGTGCATTTACCTTTTAAGGGGTGTCTAATAAAAAAAATTCCCGGCCCATCTGCTCTGTTAGGACATCTTAAGCCAGTGTCCACCACTCAGACCTCAATGGGCCAAAGTGGAAAACCACATTTCTTTGGGGTGTTTTGCCCACAAATATTACATTATTTATTAGTACTCTTCTATTACATAATTGGGATTATTGTATTACTCTACTAATGCAACTTTTTTTTCCACTTTTTCATTCCCTGGGTTTATCTTCATATGTAGATGTGTTGGTGTAACTAGAAGCTGATGGGCCCCAATGCAAAGTCTGGCCCCCGACTATAATGTATGGTTTATAGTAATAGTCTTCTCATATGGGAAATTGACACTATAAAGGCCCCCTAAACCTCTTGGGCCCTCGTGCGACCCTATGTTACGCCCCTGGGTGTGTGGCTTGTATAATGTGAAACCTCATTGACGTGACAACATATATTAACATTTTCGGAGTAATTTTTTGGGCCTTCTTTGGGTCACTTGGGTTTCGATGATTAGTTGATCTTTTTGTAAGTTTGCCATAAAGACAGTAATTCCTCTCAGATTGTACGGACTCCCGTAGAGCAGTCTCTGGTGACGTGTGGTTATATTGGTAGGATGGTCTCCTCTCTTGTGGACCTCATCGCCTCTTGCAATGTTAACAGTTCCAGCCCCTCCCCAACCCTCGTCCTTTTAACACAGTCTGGAGAATTTTCCTCGTTCCTTATTGCAGTGTGTCTGACATCTTAAGAAGCCTTTCAATACCTTCGGCAGCTGGTCTGTGTCACTCAGGGAAGGGCAGGAGGGGCTCGAAGTTGACTTCTATGGATAGTGAACTACAGTTAGTGACTAGGTTTTACAACTTTCAATCTGGGTCAGAGAAATGTCTGGACAGCAAAATATAATTACTCTTTAATCCCAGGATACTTCGTCATGGCTTCACTTCGCCTTAGTTCTGTGTTGTTTGTTGTGTAATTATCAGATATCCTTATTATTTCAAAAACTTACATTTGTTGTAAAAAAAAAAAAAACTTTCAAAAATATTTTTTAAATAAGTAGATTTTCTTTAAAAATAGAAGAATCAAGGATTATGTTTTGTTTTACCTGTGACTAAAACTGGGCTATGCCATCAGCTAATATGAATTTTTTAATATTGTTTTTTTTAAATAACAAAGAAAATCAAATATTTAGAAGAGAGAAAACAATCCATAATTTTTACTAAGTATAGAGACCAGCAATATAACTTCAGATGTGATAGAAATAATATTTGCATCCAGGTTGCCAAAGGTGGAATAGTATATAATACTGTTCCAAGGCCTATGTTAGAGATTTTTTTTATAAGGTAACTGTATACCGGTATTGTTTTGTATTTGTTCCCATTTGTACATTTTTGTGTAGTTTTTGTAAAGTTTTCAATTTAATGTTGCAGATATAAAGACAAGTCGATAAACTATTAAGCTACAACACTAACCAATTATATTGATGGAAATATGTGAATAATAATTGGCCAAAATTATCAGGTAATGGATAACATTTTAGAAATGGACACACACCAAAGATAAAGGTCAGTCAAGAGGAATGAATTGTTGGCCACAAGTTATAATCTATGGTAATACCAAATGCTTACATATTGTGTACTAATTTTTTTACTAATTTCTCTATAAAAGAAAAATAATAATTTTCTTATTTATGCGCTTTTTTAATACTATGATTCCACTTATTTATTTTTTGCTAGTCCCCCATAGAGAATCTGTAATGTACGGTATATTTGATATTTATTTGACAGTGACGGGAAAGACAGAGCTAAAAAGGTTTCAAGCGTTAAATTGAAGTTTTCTGTGTTGTTGGGCATCAGCTGTTGATGTTAGAGCTTTATTCATCTTGAGCAGCACATTTTGAGTCCTTTAATAACCTCCCTGAAAGCTTTGCCTAGATTTTTTTTAACATAAACTATTGGGCAGTTATTCAAGTTATTTTTTACATAAAATAATAGTAATAAAATTAGCTTAAACAAATAAAAAATTTCAATGACTTAACTTTTTTCTTTAGCGATCCAATGCTATATCTCCATTACTTCCTTCTTGTATTTTTGTACTTACTGCTGATACTTCACACGTCAGCACCCAAATAAAACTATCCACTGATCCAATTAAATGAATTATATCTTTTCGTAAATATGAACATACACAAAAAAAAAAAAAGACTTTATTTTTGTCTATTCCTACTTAAGTAACCACTAAAATACAGTCTAAAAGGGAAATTTGGAAACGCTATAAAAAAATACTGAAACAAAAACCCCCTGAAATTATAGGTTTTTATATACAGAACTATAAATGTCTTAAGAGTTATAGACTTAAAATAGACTTTACTGGTTTAGACCTAAGTCAAGAAAAAAAATCGGAAATTTTAACGTATTTTTAGATTCTATATTTATACAGAACTATAAAAGCATTTTTAAATGTATAAATTTGCCTTTTTTATTTGCCAGGGGACGTAAAACTATCATGACTTCTCGAAAAACTTCATGCAGGTCCGACTTTTTAGAGCATTTTTTTATTTTCTAAATTTCTTATTTTTGTTCCATTTACGAGGTACATCAAAGTTATCTTATTCATTTTGACCTTATAAAGGGTTGAGGGCACAAAAAGTAGCAATTCTGGAAAGTACAGTTGACCCCTAATATTACTAATATTATAACCTGTTCAAAATTAAAATTATAGATCCAAAATTTGCATATTAAGTTCCTTTATTTTTATGTGCAGAGTTGAGGAGAGGCCCTAATCCTTGAAGGCCCTTATGGCCTGTAGGATTAAGGGACTATGTGGCACATGTATTTATTTTTGGCCTGGCCTTTTTATTTTGTTAATTTTTTTTTTTTTTTGCTTACGACAATCTCCCCTTCAAAATTTGCTTCAACATTTGAGTCATTACCCAACTCCAGATGTGGTTCTCTTGTTTTAGAGATTCGACTTTTTAAAAAATTTTGCTCAAAAAAGCTCTGAGCAGGCGCAGGAATCGGAATAGTGTTGATTGCGCAAAAATGTGTGAATCGCAAATATATGACCTTTCGGGTCATTTATTATTTAGTCTGGAAACTTGTGCCAGTCTTTTATTTTTTGATGGGGGGTAGGTTTGGGCTGGTTAGAGGGTGATAAATCTAGGATCTGTTGGAATTTTGCAACTTTGGGGGGGAATTATCAGCCCTTATATGCCAGTTTTCTGGCATACTAGTCCTGAAATAGTGGCAATTCCTGCCCATAGCCAGGAAATGTGACTATTTCCTTCCTTCACAGCAAGTGAACATGGAGGACCATGAAAAGCGATCAAGTGGGCATTCCCGACCCATGTCTCCGCAGTAGCTATATCCTGCGCTAGGAACTGCCACAGGCTATAGCGCAATTCTACGGAGTGGGCATTCCTGACCCATGCCTCCGTAGTTGCTATATACTGTGCTAAGAAATGCCACAGGCTATAGCACAATTCTACAGAGTGGGCATTCCTGACCCATGCCTCCGCAGTAGTTATATCCTGCACTAGGAACTGCCACAGGCTATAGCGCAATTCTACAGAGTGGGCATTCCTGACCCATGTCTCCGTAGTAGCTATATCCTGCACTAGGAACTGCCACAGGCTATAGCACAATTCTACAGAGTGGGCATTCCTGACCCATGCCTCCGTAGTAGCTATATCCTGCACTAGGAACTGCCACAGGCTATAGCACAATTCTACAGAGTGGGCATTCCTGACCCATGCCTCCGTAGTAGCTATATCCTGCACTAGGAACTGCCACAGGCTATAGCACAATTCTACAGAGTGGGCATTCCTGACCCATGCCTCCGTAGTAGCTATATCCTGCGCTAGGAACTGCCACAGGCTATAGCACAATTCTACAGAGTGGGCATTCCTGACCCATGCCTCCGTAGTAGCTATATCCTGCACTAGGAACTGCCACAGGCTATAGCGCAATTCTACGGAGTGGGCATTACTGACCCATGCCTCCGTAGTAGCTATATCCTGCGCTAGGAACTGCCACAGGCTATAGCACAATTCTACAGAGTGGGCATTCCTGACCCATGCCTCCGTAGTAGCTATATCCTGCACTAGGAACTGCCACAGGCTATAGCGCAATTCTACACCAGACAGGACCTGTCTGGCAATACAGCAATCTGCTGGAGATATCAGGATGCTGGAACCTCTAGATAAATCTGACACAGAGGAAAGGGGTGGAGTTTTACGCACTGGTGCTCCATGTGCAAGCATGTGATGAATCCTCCCCTTTTTTTTAAAAAAGTTGCAAATTAATTGAAACTGCTTAGCAATTTTCAACATTTGAATTCTAAAGACAAATCAGGTGCAACACTGAAAAATTTGGTGAACTTGCTGGGTGTTTAAGAAAAAAGTCGCAAATAGAAGCGGAAAAGTGGGGAAAAAAACTAGCAAGTGAAAAAAAGCAGAACAAACATAACTAAATTTGACTAAATTAATCTTAATGAAAAAAGAAAGTAATTTTCCATCAAATTCATTTTATCTTTTATTTATAATATATTGTAATAAAACTTAATAATATGAAACACTCTTTTTTATACATATATAACATTATGCACTGTTGCCCTTTAACATATTTTTCTGGCAGCATTTTTTTGCACGTTTCCTTTGTTTAAAAATATATATTTTTTATCATTTCTTGGGTTCGGAAAAATATAGTGTGGTGTTTATAGTGTTTTTGCATATATCTAAAGCTCAAAAATTCCTAATCAAAATAAGGATAACGTCTGTTAACTTAAGCAGGGACTCGCTCACGAGACTGTGACCGCGCTGTATATACATTATCTCTATGTAAAGGGCAGTTCCTTATAAGGACATATGATGTGAGATCAATCCTCAAAAATATTTTCTTTCCTTGCTTCTCGACTGCAGTAGCAGTGTGCTAGATTTAGAAGCCAAAACAAAGAAGAGAAAATTACTGTAGAGGGAAAAAATGCTGATAAATCAAAGAATTTTAAGATTTTAGAAGCGGCCAACATTTGCCAAATTTAATAATAATTGTTTTTTATAATAAATGTATCACCCAATCACCGATTTGGTGGCGATCTTCTACCAGGTTATAATCCCTAAACAGATTATATAATCTTCCTTAATGCGTCAGGTATGGAAGGTCGTCATCACGTCTCATTGTGCCAGGTGTTAAGGGGATTTGGCCTCTATGTACACAGGCAGGTGATAAGACTGCGAGGGCTGGAGGTCCAACAAATGGATCCCAGTGATCAGAAGAAGAAACGATTGCAAGTGCCATTGGGTGCTATATATATATAGAGCATGACCAACAAGTCACACTTCTGTGGAACTATGGGAGATCCCATAGAAGTAAAGTTATGGCTCATGTGCACGATGACTCCTTTAGGTTCGATGTCCTCCATTTGGCAGCTCCCCAGAACCCTAAAGTATCATTTGATGGGCTGCAGAGCAGCCGGTCAGGCAGCTATATGTCCCTAACAACTAGGCATGACTGTGATTGGCCGGGTGTCCACCTGGTGTAAACCTGGCCAATCACAGCCATACCTAAAGTTCAGGTCTACTCTTCTCTACCTTTAGTTACCCACCCCCAGTTACTGCCAGTACCATCACAGATCTTGACTGAAGGCAAGAAAGTATATCTGCTGATCTTTGGGTGCTTTAGTGTCCCTAATAGCCCTCATAAGGTCACTTTTCCCTAAGATTTAACATACAAAATATGTTTTTGATGTTAGTATGGTTAATACTAAAGCTGAGGCTCAGGCCTTTGTGATTTGTATACATATCCAAGTACAATAGGGCTAATGCACCATCGTGGCCTGTCCAGCTTCTTCTCTAGGGCCCACAAATTACTTTATAAGGTTTCATGAGGGTTATACTTGGTATCTTCACAGATATATTATAAAGTACATTTGATAACTGGTGTTGACTAGTTTCTACTTATCTCATCTTGTTTGACTCTAAGGTTGGCTGATCCCATATGCCCTCTGCTTTTCTCTGGTTATGAATGTTTAGTGTGCCTTGCTTTATCCATGGCATATGCCTCTTAAAGGAAACGTGTCATCAGAAATTGGCCTGAAAAGCCACAACCAGTATGTTGTCACGAGGCTGAACAGCCTAGATCATAGATCATATTTCTTTCATGGCCTGGTGTGGTCTTTCATGGCCATGGCCTGGTGTTCTGATATATAAAATCAACTTTGAATTGAGATGTGAGGTTTTATGAAGTCAAGGAGGTGGAGAGTTTATCACTGAAGTCCAGCTTTCCCTGCCTTAGAATGCCCCCTTCATGGTAATTATGGTCCTGCCACCAGGAGAATCATGACCAGATCTCCTGATGTCCGGCTGATGATGTCATGGAAGTGTTCAGGTGTTCAGAAACAGGGAAAACTTGACTTCGGTGCTGAGCTCTCCGCCTCCCTGACTTGATACAACCAGTTAACATCTCACTTCAAAGTTGATGATCTGGATGATGCCACCACACTGGGCCATGACAGAAACATGATCTTAAAGGTGTTTAGCTGCTTGACAACATACTGGTATCGGTTTATTAGGCTCATTGCTGATGACAGGTTCCCTTTAAAGAGAACCTATCAGGGCGAGTTGGGACTCTAGACGACTTACATCGCCTTATGGACCAATATCATTATGCACGGCAGACAATCCAACAATATGTCCAGGTGGTGTGTGACACACCGAAACCCAGACTTGTTCTGAAACTTCAGTCCCACTCATCTCTAACTAGCTCTATTGATCTGACCTAAGAGAACGCAATTTGGAGTATATAAGAGTATATTTCACCATGGTGGATGGAGGACCCCTGAAAAATTTAAACTTGTTGACCCAAGACACCCTAATCCAACACTGGATAGATGTTCTAAAATCCATAAGAGTGTTTGGCCAAACACAACATCGGCAACGATCTGGCGGCTCCATAGTCATCGTGTCGTCTTCCGATCCTGGACAGCTTACGTTTATGATTGGTCGTTCATCTTTTCATGTACATCTCTACAGAATATATCTGAGATCTAAACAGTAATATTATTTTATTTAGGATCTGAGGTCACTTGGCTTTAAGCAGAAATTCCATTGAATTTGACCATTTAGTGGTGCAATAATCAGACTCGGGACAGTTCATTTGAAGTCTGTCTCTTCCTATGACTGAGGGAGCAACAAACGCTGAGGTGAAAGGAGGGGTGAACCCTGATGGGAGAGGGTCTGTTTTCTCTCAGCACTGGAGCTTGTTATAGAAAGAGACAAGTGAAAGGCCTTTGGAGAGGGGGGAGCAGTAAGCCACAGGCTCTCAGCCGGCACCAGACCCCTCAGAAGACAAGAGGCGGGGACGATGGGGGGGGTCATACGCTAACTGTATGATTAGGAGAATGCAAAGGGAGGAGCACAAGGCTCTGTGATATTATTATCACTCGGCTAATCCTACTTTCCTACGTCTTTTTAGACATTAGCGCTCAAATTGCCATGTCTGGAATCCCTGGCATGTAACTCTTTCAGGGCCGGAGCAGATAGGGAAAAATGTCACGTGAAATGGTTAAAATCGGGAGACAGACTCCTACATATTATACACAGAGAAGAAGTTGTTGCATTAACCATGATAATCAGTACAATTTTATGATAGAAAGAGAGAAGCCTCTATGATTCAGAACAAAAGATGGGACTCCTAAGGAAGAATAGGAGTCCTCCTGGGGGTGGAGTTAGGGGTGGGGTTTAACAGAATAGAGATAGTTCAGGTAGTCTGATGGCTACCCAGTCCCACCCAGGTTATCTATAACTGTGCCCTTAATTACATACATAATGGGGCACATTTACTTAACCGTCCCATCGCGATCCCAGCCGTGCGTTGTCCGACGAGGATTCGGAGCTGCCGCGATTCACTAAGATAGTGCGTCTAATTTCCTGCTTGTGTCGCTTCCTCCGCTGAGGTCCGCTGGAGTTCGCCTTCTTCTTCCCGGTGCATGTGAGTGCTGATCTTGCGACACAATTTGCTTTTTAAATTCCACGGTTTGTCCGAATCAGTTGGGTTGTCTGATGTCCAAGCCCCCCCCATTTGTGTCGCATGCAAACCGGCACCGATGCGGCACAATACCCAGGGCAATTCAGGGCAAAACGGAACCCGACGAAAATGCGGCATTCGGACCCTTAGTAAATGTGCATCACTGACTGTTCTGCTTTCTGATTGGCTGCAGCTGTTGATGACATCACATCCCTTTTCTCTTTGTCTTATAAAACTGGACATAAAAATAGCATTTCGGGAACATTCATAAACATGTGAGTAACCGTCTCCAATTTTTCTTAAAAACAAAATCTATTGTGTATACAAAACTATGGGCCAGGACATTCCTCTGGACTGCACCTTGTTTTCTGTCTCGCAACATCCTCCTTGATTACTAAGACGATTTTGTTAAAGGGGTTTTCCAGGCTGTTCTTAAAGGAAATCTGTCAGAAAGTACAAAATACAAAATGGCATACCTCGTGTGTTATCCGCTGCGCCCCTGATCAGGAGATCTGGCCTACGGAAGTTTATATGTGAATGAGCGATTACTAGCCAAGGGGGTGGGAACCTTTTCATACAGACACACCCCTAGGGAAAACAAAAGGATCGTATGAGCCTATTTTTTTTTTGGGGGGGGGTGCCAAATCTTATGATTGAGTAGACAGAATTAAAAAAAACACAAATAGCAGGCAGATCTTGGGGCACAACAACAATCACTGGTTTAAGACATTGTAAGAGGACACTTGATTTCCTATATTGTCCTATTTTCTATCTACCTACCTTTTTTTTAGTCAAATAGGTGCTGAGAAAATGCCATACCATTCAGAAGAGTTTTTACTATTTATGCAAATTAGCATTCTGGTGCACCATGGGCGTGGTATGGAGGTGAAGTCCAATTTCAACATCTAGCACCTCCCATTCAAACTTGATTGACAATGTCCTAATTACTTTCTATAACTAGGCAAGAAAAGGTACATCCAACTTAGTGGTCCCATCCATGGTGCACTCAAATTCTAATTTGCATAGTCTACGAGGATGAGGGGGTGACACAAGAGCTTACAGTCTATGAGGATGAGGGGGTGACACAAGAACTTACAGTCTATGAGGATGAGGGGGTGACACAAGAGCTTACAGTCTATGAGGATGAGGAGGTGACACAAGAGCTTACAGTCTATGAGGATGAGGGGGTGACACAAGAGCTTACAGTCTATGAGGATGAGGAGGTGACACAAGAGCTTACAGTCTATGAGGAGGAGGGGGTGACACAAGAGCTTACAGTCTATGAGGATGAGGAGGTGACACAAGAGCTTACAGTCTATGAGGAGGAGGGGGTGACACAAGAGCTTACAGTCTATGAGGATGAGGAGGTGACACAAGAGCTTATAGTCTAAGAGGATGAGGGGGTGACACAAGAGCTTACAGTCTATGAGGATGAGGGGGTGACACAAGAGCTTACAGTCTATGAGGAGGAGGGGGTGACACAAGAGCTTACAGTCTATGAGGATGAGGAGGTGACACAAGAGCTTACAGTCTATGAGGATGAGGGGTGACACAATTTAGACGGTATTTGGAAGGAGATGGGTAACCAGTGCAGTGACTGGCACAGACTGGAGGCATCCATGCAGTGTTTGCTCTGAAAGACGAGTCTGGCTGTTGCGTTAAGAATAAATTGTAGAGGAGAGAGTTTAGTGAGTGGAAGATGATAAGTAGAAAGTTACAGTAGTCTAGTCGAGAGTGAATAAGCACAACAATTAGCATTTTACAGGTTTCAATTGAGTGGATTCTAAAGATGTTTTTGAGGTGTACGCAGCAAGCGCAAGCAAGAGATTGGAGCGGTCGGAGTCCAGCACAACCCCAAGAAAGCGGGCCTGCTGCCTTAGGGTTATGACCGAGAAGGAGAGGTCAGGGTTGAGTCGGTAGATGGCGGAAAGACAATAAGCTCAGTTTTAGAAAGATTGGGGCTCATTTACTAAGGGTCCAAACACCGCACTTCCGTTGGGTTTCCCGAATATTTCCGTTTTGCACCGAATTGCCCTGGGATTTTGGCGCTCGCGATCGGATTTTGGCGCATCGGTGCCGGCTTGCACGCGACAGAAATGGGGTCGGTGGGCCGTCGGACAACCCGACGGATTCGGACAACCGCGGAATTTAAAAAAGGATTTGTGTCGCAACTCTGGCGGACCCCGGAGCAGTAGCGACACATGCAGGACCTCGGACGCATGATCTTGAAGAATCGCGCCAGACCCAAACCCTCGTCGGACAACGCAACGCGGGATCGCGACGGGACCTGGTAAGTAAATCTGCCCCATTAAGGACATGATGTTAGTTACAATCACTAGTGTTCTGAAGTAAGGGTTAAACATTATCAGGGGCATAACTACAGCAGTAGCAGACAGAAGGGCCTGTAATGGTCAGGGGGAACCCAGCATGGAGGATGTGCACCATTGTATACATGTTTGCAATATGTGTAAATGCTGCATGGTGTGTATATAAGGTATGTTTGTGTAAATATGCCTATATATGGTACTATAAGTTTGTCTATATATGGTACTGTATCTGGGTAAATGTAATGTGTATATTCCCTATATGTGTGTGTATATGCTGTATGTCTGTGTATGGTATTGTAAGTACCGTATGTGTGTATTTGCTGTATATTTTTATAATGTATGTGCATATGGTTTGTGTATATACTGTATGTGTGTATATGCTGTATGTGTGTATATGCTGTATGTCTGTATATGGTTCTGCATGGATGTTTATGTTGTATCTGTATATATGATGTCTATGTACTGTGGGTGTGTATAAAAAGTCTATATACTGTATGTTGTATGTGTGTAGTAAGTGCATTAATGCATGCGTATGAGTGTATAAATGTGTGATTGTAACTCACATGTGTGAGTATACAAATATGTATATTTTTTAAGGGGAAGGAGGCCCAATTCCGAAGTCGTCTATGGGGCCCAGCCTCTCCTAGTTATGCCCCTGAACATTATGTTGGATGATCATGGAGCTGTGCCGATTCAAATACTGCAGGTAACTCCATCATCAAATCTCTCAATAATGAAAGCAGAGTCTGAAGGGTAAGGAGAATGCTCCCCAGAAATTCATGATGAACACTATAAAATCAACACTTCCAAAAAATGTATAACTATAGGATTTTTTTTTGTTCCAAGTGAAATAATTATTCATTCCAATGCATCCAAACATAGAATAAATAAAAACTTCATATCATCCAACAAAAATGAAGCCACACTTGGGGTATGTTGGCGAAAAAAAATTAAGAAAAGTCCTTTGAAAGTAGAAACAAAAACATGAAGTCATATTATTTCTTAAAAAAAAAAGATTTTTAGAATAAATGTCAGAAAAAATTGAATAAGCTTTAAGTATCATAAACATGGCGCCATTCAAAAACACGTTGGGGCTTATTTAATAAGGGTCCCGCAGATCGCACTTTGGTCGGATTTTAGAAATTTTGGGGATTTGCGACACTGGGAAGATGGCGAACTCCAGCAGACCTGAGCGGGGAAGCAACAGATGCAGGAAATCAGGCGCACAATCTTTGTGAATCGCGCATGATCGTTGGACACTCCGTATTTTGGGAACTCCGTCGGCCGGGTAAGTAATGTGTGCCACTGATTCTTGAAAAAAAAAGTGAAAATAATGAAAAAGTTATCATCTTAGAATGTTGACAATTACGATGTAAAATATACTTCCAGGGCTTCAAGAGTTTGTAGATTTCTCATCCCCCCCATGACATCTATATCCCTTCATAGGGTACATGGATGGATGACTACACCTTTCCTTAAAAACAAGGCCAGAATGGCAGTTTTTGTTCATCCTTCAACAGAAAAGGTTAATAATAGTTATTTACCAAGCTTTATGTACCACAAATATGGTGACATTCAAAAACAGAACTGATCCTACAAAAAAGCAACCCCTGTGCGAGGGGTTGTTTTTTACAAGACCAGTTGTGTTTTTGAATGGTGAAAGCAACGGCAAAAAATCAAATAGTTATGGGCTTAAGATGACATCAATGAAAAATGATTAATTTAGTTACAAAGTAAGATTTGAGGGGTTGAAGATTTTTCTTAGAAGGGAACCCCCTCTATGCCATCTATATCCTCAAATAGGCTACATGGTAGATTGGTCTTTTGCACATTTTCATTAATAATCAGCTAAGTTAAAGTATACAGAAATGATGTGTAGCCCCCTCCGCCATTCTCAGTTGTAAGTAATGAGCTGACCTCTGCAGACCACCTTGACACTCCATATCTCAGAGATTGTAGGTGGTCAGAGATACCAGAGGAGCTGCCTAATGAGCTCCACAATGTTTTATTGGAGGCCATTTTTACAACCGCAGAGCCATAGAGATAATAAGCCTCATGCATCACCTTCTGACCACTGTTTCTGCTCAGAGGTCACTTTGATCTGTGACCTTTAGCATGTTAGCCCAAACTTTCCAGACAAAGGGGTCAGCAGAAATAGTAGCCAGGAAACATTATGAGCCGGCCAGGTCCAGACCTATAATAAGCCGAGGACCCGGGATGAGGAGAGATTTGACAGTCAGAATATGTATTCCAAACACTAGCGGTGAAGCGGCATTGCGCACATACTTCTCCCTCACCGCGACATTCATCATCGCATGGAGACAACACCACAAATCAGGAGATAGGAACAGCACACTGCCCCACTATACCTGTTACCCCTCCTCCCTGGGATCACAGGTCTGACCCAAAAAGATCGATGAATGTAACAGGACAAGAACACGTCATCCAAAGAAAAAACAAACCATAAAATGTTTAAATTGATAGAATTATGTAGGAAGGAAACTTAGTTGTTATTTCTGAAACAGATTTCTGGGGTTGAAATGGATAAAATCAAGACTGTAGGTATGTTATAGAGCAGGAGGAGCTGAGCAGATTGTACATAGTGTCCTATCTGCAGGCAGCATGTTATAGAGCAGAAGGAGCTGAGCAGATTGTACCTAGTGTCCTATCTGCAGGCAGCATGTTATAGAGCAGAAGGAGCTGAGCAGATTGAACCTAGTGTCCTATCTGCAGGCAGCATGTTATAGAGCAGAAGGAGCTGAGCAGATTGTACATAGTGTCCTATCTGCAGGCAGCATGTTATAGAGCAGGAGGAGCTGAGCAGATTGTATATAGTGTCCTAACTGCAGGCAGCATATTATAGAGCAGGAGGAGCTGAGTAGATTGTACATAGTGTCCTATCTGCAGGCAGCATGTTATAGAACAGGAGGAGTTGAGGAGATTGTACATAGTTTCCTAACTGCAGGCAACATGTTATAGAGCAGGGGGGGCTGTGTAGATTGTATATAGTGTCCTATCTATCTGCAGGCGATCGGAATTTGGTGCAATCGCACCGACTTTCATGCGGCACAAATCGTGGGCGTGGCCATCAGACAACCCGACGGATTCGGACTGAGCGCAGGATTTAAAATTCAAATTGTGTCGCAAGACATGCACTCACATAAACCCTGAAAAAGAAGGTGAACTCCGGTGGACCTGAGTGGGGAAGCGACACATGCAGGATCTCCGGCGCACCATCTTGTTGAATAGCGGCAGACTTCATCCTCGTCGGACAACGCACCTCGGGGATCGTGCAGGCACCAGGTAAGTAAATGTGCCACATGGTGTCCTATCAGTAGACAGCATGTAATTGAGCAGGAGGTGATGAGAAGATTTTGCATAGTGTCCTATCTACAAGCAACATGTTATAGAGCAGGAGGAACTAAGCAGAATGTGGATAGTGTCCTATCTGCAAGCAGCATGTTATAGAGCAGGAGGAGCTGAGTAGATTATACATAGTATCCTATCTGAAGCCACATGTTATAGAGCAAGATTAGCTGAGCAAATTGTGCATAGTGTCCTAACGCAGGCAGCATGTTATGGAGCAGGAGGAGCTAAGCAGTTTGCACACAGTGTGCTATCTGCAAGCAGCATGTTGTAGAGCAGGAGGAACTAAGCAGAATGTGAATAGTGTCCTATCTGCAGGCAGCATGTTATAGAACAGGAGGAGCTGAGCAGATTATGCACCGTGTCCTATCTGCAGGCAGCGTTTTATAGAGCAGGAGGGAATGAGCAGTTTGGGTAAAGATTCAGTACAGTGGCGTAACTAGGAGAAACAGGGCCCCCTATCAGGCTACTGCATGGGGCCCCCCTTCCAGCTTAAAAATATACATATTAGTATACTTACACATGCGAGTTACAATCACATATAAATACACTCATGTGCATATACACATACATACAGTGCCATATGCAACATAGTCACATACAGTGTATACAGACACCATATGCACATCACAGATACTGCATATATGCATCACAATGTGCAGTACAATATAGATATAATGGTGCACATCCTCCATTATTTATTGTGTCAGGTTGGATGACGGGGCCCCCTGACACTGCGGGCCCCATAGCGGCTGCTATGCCTGCTACTGCTGTAGTTACGCCCCTGATTCAGTATAACCTCTCATTTATTCATTTAAAGTCCTGCCAGTTTTCAACCTAGGAGTCCGATGGATCTAGTAGAAAGTATGCGAATTAAAGGTGCAGTCATGCTGAGGTTATGCTGACAACCCCCAAAATCCAAATGGGGAATTCTAGAATCCAGATTTTTAAAATTGTTTTAAAAATTATTTTTATGGTATTGGCACCACTGTAGTATTACACGCTGGTAAGTGGAGGTGCAGTAGCTATAGGGTGGTACAGACTGGGATAGAGTTGGCCATAATGCATCCGGGTAAACTATTTGGTGCTGGGAGATCAGGGAAGCTTTGCAGAAGGTGGGGCGCAGGTTTTCCTGGACTGGTAGTACAAAAACCAGTGAGTTCAGGGAATTCCTCCATGTTCTTTAAACTGTATCAGCGCCTTAAGGATGCCAACACAGTTTAAAGCTGTGACAGAGCAGGGAGCAATCTGCCAATTGTCGATAACATATTTTTAATAGGTGTTATGTAAACCCTAATATTATTTTAGTATAATACATACTTATACCCATAAGATAACACAGAGAGTAAAGGTAAACCTGGAAAGTGTGAGAAAAATCTTATCTGATTCCAGGAGCTCCAGACATACATAAAACCCTGAATCTCGCAATGAGCTGAATATGACCTTTCAGATTACATGTGACCTTCCTGTGTTATGTTTAGAGCGGAAACATGCGGAATATCATCGGAGAATGGCCGTATCTGGCAGGCGGATGGATGAGCACAGGATACAGATTAAAATGATGCATTAACCCTCTCGTACGAGACCCTAAAGGTGTCATAATATTGTGATGTCATGAAAAAAACTTTTGAAATAAACCATAAGTTTCCTCAATCACTATTGGATTCCGTGTGATGTTTCGTGTTCATTCAGAGCAGATGTGTGAGGACTGAATGGAAGATGCCTGGAAATGTTACCTTATTTATTGTATGTAACCCATAATTCATCAATCTTCCCCAATTATTTCCATCTATACAAATGTAAATATTAACAGGAATCACTATAAATGATGTGAAAAACTTTAGAGAGGCTAAAAATAGTTCCAGCCTATCCATAGAATTAGAATCCATAGAATGAACCATAGTTTGGTGAGGAACAACACCTAGAACCTCCATTGATTCTCTGTCCAAACCATCTTCTGTTGGACCTCACTAATCTGATATTGACAGCCTGCCCTAAGAAAAGCTCAGTATCAGAATAATGAGGAACAACATGTAGAACCTCCACTGATCTTCTGATGGACCCTACTGATCTCACATTTATCCTAAGAAAAGCTCAGTATCAGATTAGTGAGGAACAACATGTAGAACCTCCACTGATCTTCTGATAGACCCCAATAATCTGATTTTGATAGCCTACCCTAAGAAAAGCTCAGTATCAGATTAGTGAGGAACAACATGTAGAACTTCTACTGATCTTCTGATGGACCCTACTGATCTCATATTTATCTTACAAAAAGCTCAGTATAAGATTAGTGAGGAACAACACCTAGAATCTCCACTGATCTTCTGTTGGACCCCACTAATCTGATATTGATGGCCTACCCTAAGCAAAGCTCAGTTTCAGATTAGGGTGGAACAACACGTAGAACCTCCATTGATCTACTGTTGGACCCCACTAATCTGATATTTATCCTAAAAAACCCTCAGTATCAGATTAGGGTGGAACAACACATAGAACCTCCATTGATCTACTGTTGGTCCCCACTAATCTGATATTTATCCTAAAAAACCCTCAGTATCAGATTAGGGTGGAACAACACATAGAACCTCCATTGATCTACTGTTGGACCCCACTAATCTGATATTTATCCTAAGAAAACCTCTGTATCAGATTAGTGGGGAACAACACCTAGAACCTCCTTTGATCCTCTGTTGCACCCCCACTATTCTGATAGTGATGGCCTATCCTTGGAAAACCTTAATATTAGATCCAACTCCCTAGTTCCCCCCCATTTAATAACTGCTGGACCCCCACCAATGTGATATTGATAGTCTATACTTGGGACAGATTATTTTCTATATTTTTAGCTCAGAAAATCCCTTATAAAATGTCCACTAAAGCAAACACTTCTTTTTTTTCAGTGGATCACTTGTCTGCTTTACTGTATATAATAGGACAAAATGAGCAGAGTTATCTCAGCATCATTACAAAGCGGATGCACATCATTACAGCTCTTTTGCACAGAAAAGACAAGGTTGTACCAGTGAACAGACCAAGAAGACTCTGTATGTAGAAACACAGTCAGTTCCTGGTCACAAACACATATTTCAAATCCCTTGAAATCCTGGTATAAAGTCTTCCTAAATAAAGTCTTCCTATGTACCCAAATGGAGTCAGAATTCCTTCCATGACTTCATGGAGGTTCCATAAGTGGCGTCATTACCATCTTTTATCACCATTCTTTTAGCTTGACTAGATGCCACCACCAAGTATGATGAATGGATTTCTCTTTTAGCAATTAGCCCCCCAATCACTGAACATCTACAGAGAATCCTCCCCACCAAGAATAGGCAGTTTGCCAAAAAAAAATGAGGAATTTCCCAAAGGACACCACTTCTTCATGTGGCTGGTGGACACCGCAGTAATTGTACCTGTGCCCGACCTAGGTGACTTTATGGAGAACTTGAGGGCTTTGAATCATTGCTCTTCTTCTGCGTTCCTCTCCCGAGCTGTGAACATGCTGTTTAAGTTATGTATTCCATCTGCTCCACAGAGTAATTACCAATGCTCCAAGAATGTAATTCCTAATTGCATCATAACACTGGGGAAACCAAAGAGTTGCTGGGGGCCCTATCGAGATCCTTCGGGATTCAGGAAAAGCTCAGTTATTTGCTTTATCTATGAAATGGTTACATACCTTTCCTTTCATGTGTCTGCCGGCATCTATTTCACTGCTCTTCTGGGTATACTCCTTACTATCCGTTTGATTAATGACAACTAGAAAGTAAATGAATATTTAAAAAAAATCCCAAGCTTTCTTCTTTATAAAGATCAACGACACAAGGAAAATGCTCCTCACCGGTGGCTTATCCAGAAGTTCTCCCCATATCTGTAGGAAGGTCCCAACTATCACATGTCAAGAAGGTCCCTGGTCTCTAAATATTGGCAGTTAACGCTTTTAGGATCCCTTCGGTTCCTGGGCCTAGATGTAGATGTGACCTCTGAGTTCCTACATATCCAATACATCTTATGGGTAAAACCAATGGATAGAAATCTGAAAACCTGGTTAGTCTAATAGATTTTGATTTACCGACATATTATGAACTGGGTTAACATAAATTACATTTGTTAGAGGGTTTTTTCAATAAAGTAAAAAAAATTGTCCCAAGTACAAAAAAAAATTGTCACCTTCGTGGGTCTGCATTGGTGTTTCTTTACTTTACGATGAAGTGACCATATACCATTATGACCATTAAGGCCAATCACTACTGGTCATGACTGGCTCTCTAGGGTAGATTGCCATGTCATCACTGCACCAAAGACTGGAGAGGACCATTGGGAAACTTTAAAGGAGCAGTCCAGTCTTGAAGACAACTGACCCAGTTTGACATCTTCGTTTTATCCATCTTTTCTCACAATTGGGTTGGGGGTTTTCAGCTAAAATAAAGCCAACTTCCAACTGGCTGGATAGATTGATTGACACCTAAGTCATGGCAAAATGGTGTTCTTAAAGTCAAAAATTTCAGAATGTGTAATTTTTTTCAAGTAGATGTAAACTTAGCCTTAGACAGGTCATTAGATGAAATGGGGAGAAATGAGCATTTAAAGCATTCAAGATTCTCTTCATTGAAGTGTCACCAAATTTTTAGACAGATTTGGTTTGCATCCGAATCTATGTTGTTCCAATTTTCCGGGAAATTGATATATAAAACCCTCTAGCCCTCTTAAGATTTTTTAAATAAAAAGGTCCTTCATTTTCTACAATTTTTTAATTAGGGTTAGAGATGAGTGAATCATTCAAGATTCCCTTTATTTAAGCTTTACCAAATTTTTTGAAAGAATTTACTCCAACTGTCCTGGAAATTGATAAATTGGTGATGAGCAGAACCAAACACACAATGGGGGTCATTTACTAAGGGCCCGATTCGCGTTTTCCCGACGTGTTACACGAATATTTTTGATTTGCGCCGATTTTCCCTGAATTGCCCCGGGATTTTGGCGCACGCGACCGGATTGTGGCGCATCGGCGCTGGCATGCACACGACGGAAATCGGGGGGCGTGGCCGAACGAAAACCCGATGGATTCGGAAAAACCGCCGCATTTAAAACAAAAAATCTGTCGCAGAGCTTGCACTTACCTTCCCTCAGCCCGGCTCGGTGAACTCCAGCGCGTTCCGATGCTTTTCAGCGCAGCAGCGCCACCTGGTGGACGTTGGAGGAACTACCTTATTGAATCCCGGCCGAACCCGAATCCAGCGCAGAGAACGCGCCGCTGGATCGCGAATGGACCGGGTAAGTAAATCTGCCCCAATGTTCCCAGATCTGAACTTGTACTTCAGTAAGTAGTTCTGGACACGCCCGGCATTTGGGCTCAACCGCTTGTCGGTAACAGTGATCGTGGGTATTAACTGTTTAAATGCCATTGGTTAAGCCAGTACCCAAACTTTCAGGATCAGTTTGGCTGCTCATCCCTAGTCCTATCTGGTCTCCTCATGCCTAGTGCTAGTCTATTTTGTTCATTTAGTACAATTTTTTTCATTAGGGTCAGGGTTAGCGTTAGTGTTAACGCTACCGTCATTTTAAACGAAACGTCTAAACTAAATCCTCAAAAAATTCTGATTCGATTTGGTGCCGAAAAACTGTAAGATTCTTACCAATCCTATGAAGCTCATCTCTAATCACAGGGAGTCCTACAATTGAGACCCCAAGCCATCAAACTGTCAGCGAGAATTCAAAGACCCCAAAGAACAACCATAGGGATGTAAAGCCCAAAGTCATGGATCTGTCTTGGCGTCCTAAGCGTTTCCATATTTTGAGGTGTATGGAGTTGGGTAGTTGTTGATTTGCCAAAGATGTCCAAGATTCCTCCATGGCCTCTAGTGGTTGAATCCAAGCCCCCAGCCCTCTCCCCACAGACAGACAACTTGCATAATAGTTATTTGCACAGCATAACAAATCCCAGGGTCAGGCGATAAGCCAGCCATAAATTTCGCAGTTTGCTTTTACCTAAGAGAAAGTGAGTTAAGATTTTTTTTTCAAATAAATACATTAAGCGAGCGCTCCTGTAATGTTTGGGTTTTTAGTTTCATAGGAGACACATCCATCTCTATAAAGTATACAAGAGGAAGTTAAGCTGTGACAGGGCTTGGGACGTGTAAGTCCTACTCTAAACACAATGTCATCCTGCGCCGCTCCAGGAACATTAGCTCCTCTTGACGGGCCTGTCCCTCAACGAGAGATGGAAAGATGTCCCATTCTGGAATCATCACTGCCGAGATGATCCGCACCAGGACGTCTCCTCCACTCCAGACCTTCAGTTTTACTGGAGCTGAGAGAAAGCAGTTGCACAAGTGACCCTTAATTGTTTCGGACTTAAAGGGGCAAGAACAGACCTAAAACCATCCAAAAGACATCAAAAATTACAAAATTACAAAAAGAGAAATGTCAAAAACCCACTACTACCAATAACATGGCGTAAACTGGTCACTGTGTTGTGGTGTAAGGATTAAACCGCCGTATATTGGTATTATTCAGCCACCGTATGGTAGCATTATTTAGTATAATTCAATCAATTTATGATGAGAAAATAAGTCATTTTATCAAATAATTATTAGCTTTATTATTCAGTCACAGTATTGTAGTATTATTTATTAGCAGTATGTTGGTATTATACGTTACTGTGTTATGGTATGTTTTAGCCACTTTATAGTGGTATCATTCAGCACACAGTATGGTAGTATTATTTAGCTATAATATTAGTCACTTATTAACAGTATTTTAGCTACTCTATAGTATAGTATATAGCTACTATACCGTATGGTAGCATTATTTAGTTGTATTATAGTGGTATTATAAGTTACAGTATATTAAAGGGCTTGTTCACTTTCAGCAATTAATTAATATGGTATTTGTAAGGGAAAATTATACAAGTTCCTGCTATAAAAAAAAGCTTCTGTGTTTACTTCCAGTGGATAGAAATCAATCCATGGTCATGTGATGTCACACAGGTGCATGCGGTGTTAGTAGCACACGGCTCCGATTACTCAATGTATTACTGATGGCTTGTGTATCTGCTTTTCCATCACATGACCATGGACAGATTTCTATTCACTGGAGGTAAACATCGAAGCTTCCTATAGTAGGACAGCAAGCAGAGATCTAGAAAAGCATGAGGAATTGATACAGAAAGTATATTGGAAAATTGTATAACTTTTCTTTTCACTAACAATATCAATTACAGTATTTTCTGGGAATGGAAAACCTCTGAAATGTATTTGTGTATCTGCAACGTTAAGCCTTTCCCCCTAGGGCATCAATAAAATTGTATTGTATCGCATAGTGGTATGTTATAGTCACAATATGGTAGTATTATTATACAGGCGGTCCCCTACTTAAGGACACCCGACTTACAGACAACCCATAGTTACAGACGGACCCCTCTGCCCACTGTGACCTCTGGTGAAGCTCTCTGGATGCTTTACTATAGTCCCAGACTGCAATGATCAGCTGTAAGATGTCTGTAATGAAGCTTTATTGATAATTCTTGGTCCAATTACACCAAAAATTTTGAAACTCCAATTGTCACTGGGGCAAAAGAAAAAAAAATGTCTAGAACTTCCATTATAAAATATACAGTTTCGACTTACATACAAATTCAACTTAAGAACAAACCTCCAGACCCTATCTTGTATGTAACCCAGGGGACTGCCTGTATAATATATTCACAGTATTTTGATATTATAAGTCATTGTATTACGGAAACATTTGTATTATTATTCCTTGTATGTCAAATTTTTCAACTGAATATTATGGCGGTAATATTCAAGCCTTATTGTCCCTGTATGGTCGTATTTTTCTACCGCCATCTGTCCATACCAGATGAAAATTGGTATTGGTATGAGTCACTGTATACAGTGTTGGACTGGGTTTCCTTAGGCCCAGCAGAGAAAATCAATCTTCAACCACTCTTCATTATTCCCCAGGAAATATACTCTAGAAGCCTCGAAATTGTGGTGTTTTCTGATGGACCTCTGTGGTTCAGTATTGGGTTGAGCCAGGGCCCACCGGAGGATCCTCTTGTACTCTGGTAGGCCAGTCCGACACTGGCTGTGTAGTAGTATTAAGAAGGATAATTGGGTAGATCCAGCACTTGTGGCAAGTGAGTTAAAACTTCATATTCTTTATTTAATTCCACAAAAATAACAAAAAAGCAAAGAAAAACATGGGGTGCACCATACGTGCTAGATGGTTATAGTGCTCTCTGTTAAAAAGTACAGGCAGTCCCCGGGTTACATACTAGATAGGGTCTGTAGGTTTGTTCTTAAGTTGAATTTGTATGTAAGTCGGAACTGTATATTTTATCATTGTAACCCCAGCCAGAACTTTTTTGGTCTCTGTGACAATTGGATTTTAAAAATGTTGGGTTGTCATAAGAACCAGAATTAACCCTAAAGCTTCATTACAGACGCCTGTGATAACTGTTATAGCTAATTATTGTAGCCTAGGACTAAAGTACAGTAAATTGCCAATATCCAGAGGTCCATTTGTAACTAGGGGTCGTATGTAAGTCGAGTGTTCTTAAGTAGGGGACCGCTTGTACATGGTAGCAGACCATGGCTGTATAGTAGTATATTTTGCCTCTGTAAGATTGTATTATTTTATCAACTTTACTGCTTTTATTAGTCACTGTATGGCGGTATTGTTTGAGCAAGTTATGATTATTAAATGTAGGATGGTACTTTATATCCTCTTCATGGCAGTATTATTCAAGCATTGTTCAGCAATGTTACATGTGTATATGGCAGTATTATTCAAGCATTGTTCGTGGTATTATATGACACTATATGGCGGTATTATTCAAGCATTGTTCGCTGGTGTTATATGACACTATATGGCAGTATTATTCAAGCATTGTTCGCTGGTTTTATATGACACTATATGGCGGTATTATTCAAGCATTGTTCGCTGGTGTTATATGACACTATATGGCGGTATTATTCAAGCATTGTTCGCTGGTGTTATATGACACTATATGGCAGTATTGTTCAAGCATCGTTCGCTGGTGTTATTTGACACTATATGGCGGTATTATTCAAGCATTGTTCGCTGGTGTTATATGACACTATATGGCAGTATTAAGTCACTAAATGTTGAGGGGGGATATAAAACTTATAGAATATGACACTACCTATCAGCCTGCCAACAATAGCTCAGGGACGTGGTGATACCTCGGGGGACACAGATGTAGACGTTATCATATTTTGTAGATAAAAACAGTTAAAAACATAAAAGTATAAACTGATTCATGGATAAGAATAATTTTCATCAGTTTTTCATCTTTTCCATCCGCTGGATGATTGATGTGACCAGTCTGTTGATCGGTCGTATTACGACCACATCTATAGATACAATCACGGTACAGCGCTGGATTATTTACAACGCCGCATTAAGATGGATCTGTCATTCTCATCCTCGCCCTGGTTTCTATTACACCAGACAATACGCAGACGGACATCTTCCGTAAACACAATCACCAACAACTAAAGTGGGATTGGTTAGCGATCCAGGAACTTCTATGGTTGGGGGCTTCCAGGAGAGGGAGGGGACCGGGTAGATTCTTACTGTCCCTGGTGCTCTGTATTAACCATTTGGATATTGTATTAGATAGATTTGTGATGGTAACTACCACAGTGTATCCCCATATATACTGTGATCCTTTCTTCTTCCCACCAAATAGATATTCTTCCATCTATATTACCTGCACTCTCATTCCTATATTTTATGTCCCCACTATTACCCCCTGTGCCCCCACTTCTACAGACCATCGCTCCCAGTGCCCCCAATAGTAAATACTATGAACCCTTGTACAACTATGGACTACTGAAGACCTAAATCCTGTACACCTCAGAGTCTATTATATATACTGTATTCCATTGTACCCCCACTATTACCACCTGTGCCCCCACTTCTACAGACCATCGGTCCCTGTGCCCCCAATAGTAAATACTATGAACCCTTGTACAACTATGGACTACTGAAGACCTAAAACCTGTCCACCTCAGAGTCTATTACATATACTATATTCCATTGTACCCCCACTATTACCACCTTTGCACCACCACCCATGCTCCACTATGAAGCCCATGACCCCCCCCCCCCCTGCAAAAAAATCTTAAAATCTGCACTCTCATTCCTATATTCTATGTCCCCAAACAGTCCATTGCTGCATACTATAACCTATTGTCAGTGGTGTAACAAGACCCCAGTGGGCCCCGGTGCAAACTTAGAAACGGGGCCCCCCATATGCCTAAACCCACGCTGCCAGACCCATACTGCATGTTATTCTTCAGAATACACATATTTCATATATACTTTGCACAGATATAAGCACATACACTACATATGCACAAAACACAGGGGAGTAACCAGCAGAGGCTGGGCCCCATAGCAGACCTTTGTATGGAGCCCCCTTCCCCAGTGGCGTAACTAGAAGTTGATGGGCCCCAGTGCAAAGTCTGTACCTGACTATAATTTATGGTTTATAGTAATAGTCTTCTCATATGGGAAAGTGACACCATAAGGGCCCCCTAAACCTCTTGGGCCCGGGTGCGACCGCAACCTCTGCACCCCCTATTGTTATGCCCCTGCCTATTGTACCCCCGCTAATACCTCCCTGTGCCCCCAATAATATATACTATGATCCCCTGTACCCAGACTACTAAAGACCTAAAACCTGCACCCTCATTCCTATATTCTATGTCCCCAAAGAGTCCATTGCAATAAACTATTAATAAATGTGCCCCCACTAATACGCCCTGTGCCCCCACTACTTCAGACTATGACCACCTGTGCCCCCACTAATAAATACTATGGCACCATGTACCCACACCCACCGAAAAACATCAAACCAATGTCCACATTCCTATATTCTATTACCCCCCCCAGGGGTCCATTTCTACATACTATAACCCATTGTACCCCAACTGTTGCGTCCTGTGCCCCCATTCTTATATACTATGACCCACCATATGCCACCTCTGTTATACATGATGACACCCCTAAATATCCTACTATCTTCTAGACCATGTCTCCACTCCTATAAATTATAAACACTCATGTGCCCCCCACTCATATCATTTATAATCCGTGGCAGCAGTCTATAGGCTATAGAGGGAGTTCCAAAAAAAATGTTAAAAAATTAAAACTAAAAACAAAAATTCTGCTTCTGAGGGGGACATTTTTTTACAAGTGGTTGCTGTAGACACAGGCCCTCCGGTGCCTAAAGGAAGATATGTCCCTGGAAATGGAAGCCCAATCCGTCATAGTCGTGAACCCGAAATGCGTCAGTACATTTCACTAACAAATGGAGTCGGGTCCAACAAGGGATGATCATATCTTTAGTAGGGTAAACACATGGATAAATTATGCTGTACGATCCGGTATAGGTCCTCAACCAGGTGATAATCTCAGCACCCTCCATCCGCCTGCTGCGGCCAGGGCCATTTTTCAAGTGTTCCTTCAGCTGCGAGGGGAGATTTATTCTGTCTTTACAAGGAAAGTATGAATACAAGAGACAGGTCAGGGCTAGGCTCCGCAAAGTAATGTAAACAGTGGAGCAGAGATGCTTTTTATGGCTTCATGTAATTCCATGGCATTTGACAGGCAGGACGATTTACTGCTGTATTTAGATAAGCAGCTGCAGACGAAATGTCCCGAACTGCGTTAGTGTGAATGGGGATTCTAGTGTTTGTGAATAGGGTGCCACATTGTATTTCTTAGTCTATTGCTGTACGTTGCCAATTCAAGGGAGGGGGATGTGCCCTGGATACCAGGTAATGGCATATATCCCCTCTGAGAATAATAATACTCACCCACAGTAGTGGATTATAACATAGCAGTTTGGGCCCAAGCCTTCGAGGGGGCCCATGGCCACCCAACCCAAACCACCCACCAAATTCTATATCAATTCTATCTCATTAAATCCTCGTAGATCTGTTCCTATTCTCAATACACACATACACAAGAGCCATTTCAGGACCTTTGAAGGTCCTCTAAAGGTCCTGAAACCGCAGATTGAAAGCAGGCAGAAGGGACACATCCTCCATTCCCCAAAAAGATTTATTCTAGTACCATATGTAGAAGGTGATACCAAACTTGTAGGGGCTATAATATTCGTACAGCCCAGGGCCCAGGGCAGTCCTAATCCACCCCTGCTCACCTGAGAACACAAGCATTCATTGTAATTTGTTCCATGAAAACTAATAAAACACACTTATTTTCATGAAAACTCCCTTTCTCTTAATGAGACCAGACACATTCAAAAATAAGTCAACTGAGCACTCTTCTTCTTGGCCACCTTATACAAGTGTCGTGACCAAGACCTCCATAAGGATGTGTCCATTTATTCTTCCAGTTTATTTTAACCCTGAAATCAGCATTTTTGTATCAGTTTTGCTGATTGATGAGTAGTCTTTGTTCTAGTGCTATTTATATGCAGTAACCCTGGTTCTGCTGCTGTATTTATGTAGTAAGCTTGGTTCTGCAGCTGTATCTATGTAGTAAGCTTGGTTCTGCTGCTCTATCTATGTAGTAAGCTTAATTCTGCTGCTGTATCTATGTAGTAAGCTTGATTCTGGCAACATATCTATGTAGTAGTCTTGGTTCTGGTTATGTATCTATGTAGTAAACTTTGATTTGAGGGAATATAAACTAATATATGTTGTCCTGCTAAAATTGGTGAATTTGGCAAACACTAAAGGGGTTCACCAAGATAATTTTTTTCCTTTATGTTCCCCTATGATCCAAAAATAACATAATTAAATTAACTTACTTCATTTATGGACATGTGATCCTAATGTAATCCTAATGTATATGTGTAGTAAGCTTGGTTCTAGTGCTGTATCTACGTAATAGGATTTGATTTGCGGGAAATCAAACTGATATTTATTGTCCTGCCAGAATTGGTTGGTTTGGCTGAGTCTAACAGGCTCTAACTTTCCCTAAAACGGTCCAAAAATTTGAAAACTAATTCACTAAATTTCCCCACAGGCGATTCAGCACTGGGCCTCCCAATCAGTAGCTGAGTGATAAGATCCCGGACATATTCACTTGAGGAGGTAAAACTTTTATGTAAAAAGCCCAGATTTTTTTCCAGTTACAGGCGGTCCCCTACTTAAGAACACTCGACTTACATACGACCCATAGTTACAAACGGACATCTGGATATTGGTAAGTTACTGTACTTTAGTCCTAGGCTACATTAAACAGCTATAACAGTTATCACAGGTGTCTGTAATGAAGCTTTAGTGATAATATTGATTCTTATGAAAACTCAACATTTTTAAAATCCAAGACCAAAAAAGTTCTGTCTGGGATTACAATGATAAAATATACAGTTCCGACTTACATACAAACTCAACTTAAGTACAAACCTACAGACCCTATCTTGTATGTAACCCGGGGACTGCCTGTATACAGTCTCCGGAATTTTTCCAGCTTCCCACTACAGAATGTAAAGTATTAATTTAGAAAGTACTATTTGTCCTGCAAAATAACAAGCCATAAAAAAAATAATAGAAAAGTTATGGATTTGTGAAGGCAAAGTATAAAAACTGGAAATGCCACAACAAATATTCCTGAGTTTAGAAGTCCAATGGACTTTCTTCCAGGTATAAGTTTGCATACAAAGAAGGACCAAAAAGATATTTATCTCAGACAAGAATGATTATGTATCACTTAAAGGGATATTCTATTGTCTGTGGGGGCATTGGTGACACGTTTGCTTTAAAAAGTCCTCTGATCCTAAAGTGTTATTAGGGGGGTCTAAAGTGCCCCCAAGTACTTCATTTACCTCAATATTATAGTCTATGAAAAATCAACTACCCCAAGATTTATTGGATTTAAAGAATGTTGAACTTAGAGGCTTTACAAAAAATTCTTATTTATATGTTTGTTTATCTGGTTTCTAACAGTATCTTTATTGCACCATAAAGGCTTGGCTCCTCCTTCCCCTCTACATAGACTTCTATAGTAAGCTGTAATATGATACTTGAGCTAGCTGACAATCCATCTTGGCAGACCAAGGTGGATTCAGCATAGATGTGGATGTGTAATTAGTTAAAAATTGGAAAGCGAGATGGGAAAGAGCCTGATAAGTGGAGAAAGAAGTACTTGTATGAAGAATTGTAGCTTGCAATATTGATTTAGGCAACATTTGCTGAAAAGTTGAGAACTATTTAAGTTGGTCATATGGTTATTGGCTTCATGCTCGTTCAGTCAACAGCTATTCCAAACGACCTACCTATATACATGCACACTCTGGTCCTGGAATAGTCATCAGAGAAACTGGGTCATCTCCATATACATTAGATGGTCAACAGTGTTGGGCCGGGGTTCCTTGGTTCCACAAAATAAAACTATTCTTCATCAAGCCTTAGGAAATATGCCATGGTAGCCTTCAATAGGGTTGTCTTTGGATGTACCTTGAGATACAGTATTGAGATAGAGTCTGGTTCCACCGAGGGGGTTCTTCTGATTCTCTGGTGGGCCAGTCTAACTATGATGGTCAAGAATCAAATGGGAGAAGAAGTGACATTGTTGCCCCTAGGTCTCTAGGAATAAGATTATTTTCTATTCATACAACTAGGAGTACATTTTTAGATATGCTTGTACTGTTTCTTGCATCTGAATCATCCCCGACATACAGTCTGTGAAATACAACACACTCATGTCAACTGGTAGCTTCACTGAACGGAAATTTCACAGAGACCGTATCGACGGGGTTAGAATACAACTTCCCTATGGAAATCCAACAATATAAAGAATCCCAGCAGAGCAATGTGCTAGATAATTAATATAAAAAAGGCTTAGATCACCTCCAGGTTTTTCCTTCTGGCATGAGCGCATCTAGACAGTATGGCGTCTCCAGGAAGCTGAACTCAATTTAAACTGACCGACTTGTCCAATTTGTTGTATATAGATGTCTCACTCAATCCAGAAGATCACACGGAACAGAACCTGCATCTGATGGCAACTGAAAACAATTGTACTGTGCAAAAGTTTTAGGCAGGTGTGGAAAAAAATGTGTTAAAAAGAGATGCATCAAAAAACGTTCAATATTTGGTCTGACCACCAACAGCACCAACTCTTCTACTAGTTACTTGTGCACAATTTTTGAAGGAACACTGCATGGAGTGTCCCAAACTCCTTGGAAAGCTAAGCAAAGATCTGTAGATACAGACTTCTTCAAATCCTTCTGTCTCTTCATGTGATCCCAGACAGACTGGATGGTGTTGAGATTGGTGCTCTCTGAGGACCATATCATCACCTCCAGGACTCCTCGGTCTTCTTCGATGCACTAGAGTTCAAACTTTGACTGTGTTTGGGGTCGTACACACATGCCTATAACTTTTAGTAGTCAAAAAGGTATGATAAACAGATATAGACCTTTGAATGGTTACATCATCTAAAGTTATGATGTGGCCATGAAAACTTCCACAGGATATGGACGTCTTCAAAAGTTCAACCCTGTACCAAAGGCAACAGAGCCTAGGTGTGAATTCTACCACTGATCAGGTCCTCATACCTACTAGACAAAGGCACCTTATTCCAAAGAGACAAAATAATTTTGAAGGCCAGATCTTCATTCTGTAAGAGCCCAATAGACTGTCTACCTTCCACAGGACTTAATGCATCTTCTTAATTTGCAAAGATTTTCCTGAATTTTTATTAACACTTGACAATGCAAATTGGGTTCCAAAATTGGGGTTGAAAGAGTATCAGAAACATCACAAAAACATCACCTGAAAGTGGGCATTTGTAGTAGGTTGTAGGGTTTAGAGAGAGTGGCCCATTCGAAGACCCTCCAGCAGACCCTGGATGTAACACATAGATTGGCTCCAAAGATCTAGCAGAAAGGCAACCAATTAGAATCAGATATTTGGGACGGTCACTAGTTATTAGTTTCTAAACTCATAAATAATCTGATTGATGGAACCTACAACAAGGAGAATGGGTTCATTATAGATGAAGACTGGATCTTCTCAATAATCTTCTCTGGTGATTTTGAGGCACTCCAGTTTACACTGTGATACTTGTTGATATCTAAAATTGTAATTTTAGACGATTTGAGTCCTGCACACTGGACCGCCCCAAACCCCAATGACCCGCAAACCACAAGGTTGGGGTTTTCACATTTTCCTGGATTGTAACTGATATTTTAGAACTGTTGGCAAACTCGTCCACTTTACTGTAGGATTTTCAAAATATTTTCTTGGTTTGTTACTAAATTATCAGAACTGCAAGAAAGTTATGCATTATGGGGCCAATTTATCATCCTTTGTACAACCTTTAGATTGATATTATAGGCCTGCTGGATGTTTCCCCATCCTGTTACTTGCAAAAAGGAGGAGGTAGTAGTCCTGCTCCAGGATAGTTGCTCTTATCCACATCTCCTGGGTTATTGCCCTGTCATTGCCACTAGGGATGAGAGAAGTGCTGGATTATAATATAGGTTGTTTGCCCAGGCCCAAGCCTTCTAGGGGCCCATAGTCACCCAAACCACCCACCAAATGTTATATTCAGAAGAACCTTCCCACATGTAATCCTCATACATCCATTCCTGCTCTCAATAGAAATGTATACAAGAGACATTTCAGGACCATTGAAGGTTCTCAAAAGATCCTGAAAACAATGATTGAAAGCAGGCAGAAGGATCGCATTAATTCTCAAGAAGCTTAAGTCTAGTACCAAATGTAGGAAATGATTCCAGAATTGTAGGGGGATGTTATATTCATACAGCTCGGTCTTAATCCACCCCTGGGTTTGAGTAATGACAAAATTTAAAAGGGACCAAAACAACGGCCAAAAAAGATAAATTGCCTGTGCTCACCACCTACAGAACCACTTCTTTATTGGGGTTGTCTTTCTAATTGCTCATTTCGACTAGTTGTCTAATAATAACAATAATAATAATTACTTTATTTATATAGCGCACACTGAGCTTTTCAAATCGGTCCCTGTCCCCAATGGGGCGCACAATCTAATCAACCTACCAGTATGTTTTGGAGTGTGGGAGGAAATGGGAGGACATGGAGGAAACCCATGCAAACATGGAAAGACCATATAAACTCTTTGCAGATGTTGACCCTGGGACTTGAAACTAGCTCCCCAGCGCTGCAAGGCTGTAATGCTAACCACTAATGCCCCCCTGTTCCATTTGCACAACAAAAGGAGAAATTGATTCACAGTCTGTGTTGATTGATAACTGAACAGGTAGATTTCACAGAAGTGATTGACTCGAAGTTACAGTATGTTATTAAAGTGTTCCTGATCTATTAAGACTGGCTCGCTAGGAAATTTAACTTTTACATGTCAAAAACATGGTCCACAATTCCTGATACATTGGCCCTAATATACAAAATATAAAATAAAAAGACAAATATTAAAAAAAGACAAAAACTGATTATTCTGAGACTTTCTGACAAACAGCTGGTCCAAACATGAGTCGTTGTTAGAAGACTTTGCATGCCGGGCATCCTGGAAGACGCATATTATAAGCTCCTTGTAATAATTAGCAGCAGAAATGCAAAGTTTCTAACTTCATAAGTAATTCTGCTGCCATCTCAGCCTGTTTGATGTGCGTAGTTATTTTATTAGTGGATTTATGGTCGAATCTAAGAAATAATAATGCCTAAGGGAGCGGCCATTTTGTTGCTTTCGAGCAGTGGGAGAGGCCAACCATGAATGAACCTTAATTAGAGTTTTACAATTGCTTTGTTTACATGACACAGATCAATTAGGCGCTACGGAAAAACAGATTTTTATAATAAACATCTGGAGAATGCTCAAGACAGGAACTGGTTTCAGACTGTCCGCCGTTGTCTTGTTATATTCCTGTTTATTTTTGTATAAAATGTCTGCCCAAAACACAATGGAAACCCTTTTTCTAAGTGGCTTCTTCGGACACATGTATCATAAGTCTGGCTTTGTCTGTCTGATTTTTGGGACTTTTCTTGGCTTTCCTGCTGCTCAGATGTATCTGTCACGGGTGCTCCCACCACCCATATCTCGGGTCGGGGGGTCACCCGTGCCCCTCTGTATATGCCAGCGCGGCGCTCGCACTGCTTACCTCTCCCCGCTCCTGATCCCGGTCCTCGGGCTTCAGAAAATTGCGCTGGCCATTTCCCAGAATTCTATATAAACCTGCCTCTCCCTGCATACCCTGCCGGATCTTCGTGCCTTGTGCCTTAGAGAATGCTGTGTTCCTTGCTATGTACTGTTAAGTTGATTTCCTGTTGTGAACCCGGTTCTGTTTCTGACTACGCTCCTCTGCTGCCTGCCTTGACCTATTGCTACATCCCCGACTCTGATCCTGTGCTGCCTGACCAGACCTCCTGCCTGTCCCTGACTACAATTGTGCCTTGGCTGCCACCGTGGACAAACACCTGTGGAACGACCTGGTGGTACCACACCGTAACAAGTCCGACCTGCTTTGCGGCGGACTCTGCTGAAGACCTGGTGCTACTTAGATTCCAGTCCCAGGTGTCGGCTTAGGTTAGGTCATCCTCCGTGGTGGTCCAGTGGGTCCACCACACCAGAAGCCTGACAGTATCTTAGCGTTTTCCCTTATTGATGCATGAGGCGTTTGGTATTTTTCGGATTTGGAACTTTTTAAAACAAAAGTTGCAAAAATTAGCAACTTTTTAAAAAACGTTGCAACTTTCACATTTGGATTCAGGTGATAACTCAGGGAACACTGCAGAAAACTAGACAATGGCGAACTTCAAAGGGAGACTGTCTTAGGCACAAATAAAGTCGCCAATAAGCAAACGCACCATGAAAAGTCTCAAAGTTTGATACATTTGCCCCATTGAGTTAAATCGGTTCTCCAGAAACTCTAATGGGAAGAGGGATAGCATGCTTACCACACTTCTACCATTTTTCATTTAGCTCCTTTTTTTTGGCCTGTTCTTGGCCAGAAGTTACATAGGAGTCATGGGACCCATTAAGTGGCCTCCTCGGATCACAGGACATCACTTTCATTTACCAGGGACATCAATTTCCTTGGTGTTCACTGGAATGAAGAGGCCAATAATTGGCAGAAGAAGCTCCCATGAAATCCTGGAACATCCAACCGGGTAAAGGTCTTAAAGCCGTAAGCACTTGGACCAACACTGGAACTAGAAGGTGGAGCAGTGAGTATGCAACTTTTACCACCTATGTCAGGGAGTTTGACTCAGCACACTACTCCGATTCAGGTTCACTGGTCTATGACATTGTATTCATCGGTCACATGATGTATCAGGAGGCTGATCCAATACTGTCTCCTTCAAAAGATGACCAAAGGGAGTTTAATGCTTCAGGTCACCTCTGATTTATCCTAGGTCATCAATAGTCTTGGAATATTGGATATCGGAGTCCCCTTAAAAAGCCATGGTCTATTATTTAACACTATCCTCTATAGATACAGGCCCCATGTACCTTAAAGGCATAACAAAGGTCAATGGGGCTCATTTACTAAAAGTCCAAATCGCGCACTTTCATCAGGTTTCCCGACAATTTACGATTTACGATGAATTGCCCCGGGATTTTGGCACACGCGATCAGATTTTGGCGCAGGTTTGTGTCGCAAGATCAGCACCAAGAAGCAGGTGAACTCCGGCGGACCTCGGCGCAGCGTTGACACCTGGTGGATATCGGGTGCACGGACCTTAGTGAATCCCGGCAGACCCGAATCCTCATCGGAGAACGCGCCACTGAATCGCAACTGGACCGGGTAAGTAAATGTGTCCCACAGTGTCCGCAACAGTCTGGTGCAAACTCAAACTGAATAAGGGGGTAAATCCTCGATGTAAGAAGTCATGGGGTCACATTATAGCCAAGCCTACTGATGAATTATTATGTAAATGTGTTAATTTGAAGGACAACTAACAGGTCACCCCATGTCCTTCTATCCCTACATTAGCTCTACCATCCAAGTTAGTGACTGCCACTTGAGTATGCGGGAACATAAGCTTCTCTCATAAAGTGTCAACGATGGAGCGGGCAGGACCCGAGGACATATATTCGGGTTGAACCGAGGTTGCCGTCATAGCACGTCCCTGTTAATTATCTAGTCCCTAAAATTTTATGAACTGTAACCCTCTATGTAGATTCCCCACCATGGCACTGCCACTAATTACCCATCCATTGCGTTTCATACTGTTCTGCCCGCACAATGCACGTCCTGACTAAAACCACCAAATCTTAAGGAAAACTCTGATGAAAACCATCTCTGTCACTCTGAGAACAGAAGTTTTCATGAAGTTATTTTCAGATGGAACTGGGAAGTGGGAAAGAGAAAAAAAAAAGAAGTCCTGGGAAGGATTCAACTTTTTATAGTTAACACAACCAGTATAGAGCCCACAGTCCTTCCACAGCCTGTGTAATGAGGAACAAATGTCAGATCTGGATATCGAATCCGGAGTAACCCTTTACATGTCAGATCTACATCATGAATTACATTTTTGGGAAAAATCACACGTGTGCTAAGGGAAATTTCTCATATTTATCAATTATATCATATATTGAATTTATTGTCTCAAACTGCTTCCTGAATCCAGACTTGTTGAAGGGGTCTTCTAATTTTTATGCAAAATTCCTGGAGTACCTGGGTAGGAATTCTGGAAAACTCTGTGGAGGCCAGGGCAGGGCTGTCAAAGAGAAACGAAAGTGTATTTGTACTGCTCTGGGTCCCACATCACTCTGGTAAGTTCCGCTAGTTCAAAGAGGTCACTCCTTCGACCAATGAGCGCAGTCCTCAGACCATGTGACGTCACTTCCTTTATGTCTCCTGTAACGTCCTGTGGTAGGAAGAAGCCACTGGATGGCCAAAGCAGGTCCTGTGACCTTGTGGAACTAGAGAGGGACATCCTCGGGTCCCAGCAGTCCACTCGCCAGCACCATGATCTTACAACTTTTGGCAGGGGCGACAAGGGTACCATTGATAACCTTTGACAACCATGGCCAAAGGGGTCTCAGTGCTTCAGAGGACACATCAGTGGAATTTGATTCCTAGATGCTGGATACCTCCTTAAAATAAAGTGGTGACCTTCTACAGTCTTGTGAACCACAAAACCTTGTCATGTTAAGTGACCCAAAAACATCTGAAAAATGACTCTGGAGAACTCTGAAGATTGGACCTCGCTTACAACACTGTTGAAGTTCGTCTTTTTTTTTTTCAGGAGATGGATAGCATCAAATTTCATTAATGTGCCCTCCAAAGCACTGATACCCCTTTGGCACTAGTTATCAATGGTGGGCGGAAAAAGTCCATCTTGGGAACTAGCCATAAAACATCTGGAATATAACTTAGAGCTTTAGAGATTGGACAGCCCTTCCAAGACTGTAGGAGGTCTCCCTTTTTTTGAAGAAATGGACAGCATTGGGGGAAATCAAATTGAACTGATGTGCCCTCTGAAGCACTGAGACCCCTTTGGTACTGGTTATCAATAGTGGGCAGCAAAAATCCATCTTGTGAACTGACCACAAATCATCTGGAATCCGACTTAGAGCTTTGGAGATTGGACAGCTCTTTCAAGAAGGCTGTAGAAGGTTTTTTTTGTAGATGGGTGGCACCAGGGAAATCAGATTCTACTGGTGTTATCCAAAGAACTGAAACCCCTATGGCAATGGTTATCAATGGGTGCAGCGAAAATCCATCTTGTGAACTGACCCAAAAACATCTGGAAAATGATCTTTGGACAATGGACTGTTCCTGTAAAAGGTCTCCACTTTTTTTATAGGAGATCAAATCAGGTAGAATTCCCTTTTAACCTTTCCCACCATGGAGAAACTCCCGGTGTTGCAGAGAGTCACTGATCAAAAGTCAAACCACTTAGAAGTGAGAGGCACTAAAAATGTTCTCTGGCTCCTTGACTGCCTGTGGGGCTGGATTGTAACAAATCAGAATGGGAAATACTAAGGCGTTTAAGTGGCCACCGGACCCTCGAGGGACGTTCCTCTAACTCTGATTGAAATCAGTCAAATCAAATTTGTCATCTTTAAAAAGTTAGGAGACATTAATGGGCTGTTATAGTGAATGATTAATGTCGGGGTTACAAAGTAACCGAAGGGAAAAAAAAACATATGTAGCTGCGATCGGAAGATTAATCAGATGAAAGTCGCTTAATGCGAGCAGCATATGAAAACTGAGGGGCTCACATTCCATCGCACACGTAGGAAAATACGTGTAAAAATATAAACTCTTGTCTTCCCGTACCTGACAACTTTTGCTTATTGCATTGATTGCGGCATCCTGCAACTTTAACAAAATTCATTCTTTACTTAGTTAAAAAAGATAATTTACCCTTAGTCTATATATCACAGGATGTGTTCCTACCATGTTTCTATTAAAATATATTATTTTTTGCTCCAAACAAATGGGCTAGGGCTTATTCTCAGGGGATGTTTTAGGTTTCCATGAACAAAAATCAAAATTTATTCTTGAAATAAAAAATCAACATTTATTCAAATATAATCATAACTTTATCTTTTAGAACATCATCATAACTCACCAAACCCTGAAGTCCATTGTAAATTTCACATGACTCTATTGCCTTTAGAATTATTGGTACAAATTTGTAATCTTGTACTGGCACTTTGTGAGCCCCTCTTGTCTATGTGACTGATTGTAGAAGATCACAAAACTCCCTCCTCCTCCATGATCCCTTTGGTGTACAGGCAGCTGAGGGGCAGGATTTATACAGCAATATCTTCTAAACTGTGTTCTGGTATCATTTACAATATGAGAATCTCCTCTTTAATATTACATAAAGATTGTGTTTCTAGGTGCTACAGACACAGATATATCCTGTTAATCAGGAGTGTTAGCTGTGTGAGATGAAAATCAAACTTTCAACTGTATATTTAACAAGGATATCTCTGGCTTTTTGGTACCTAGAAACACAATTCTTTAATGGTAGGCTTCTCCTCTTTAAGTTTACACCAGAATTGTGTTTCTATGTGCCTGGGTTCAGAAGACATAGGTATATCTAGGGTGTATTTTCCGAGTTTGGAGAAACCCAGCATATGTCACCTTTGTGTCTTCGTATATCATCCAGGCCTCTGCAATTATGTCCTCTCCATTTAGCAAAGCTGCGGTATTATCAGAGTCAGGTATGATCTGGCATAGAATTGCACCATCGCCTACTCCTGAACAGGCCATGGCTATAGGGAGTGCGCAGATGCAGTGCAGGAATGCCCCGCACCATCCGACTGCACTGCCGGCCGCGCCCCCCTGCCCACACCTCCACGCCCAGCTGGTGTGTTGGTGGGGTAAGGGGGGGAATTTCTGGCTGTACGTCACGAACTATGGGGGACATAAATCATAGTGGGTCTCAGGTTCGCCTGGTTTGTTCTTTTTTTTGGCTTGTGATTTATGATGGATCTAGTTTTGCCTTAGTAAATGCGTTTTAGAATTGTCTCATGTCCGATTCATTACTGCCTAATTGTGCGCCAAATTTGTCTCTAATTTTTACCCTACCAAGTAGATCTCATTTGAGACCAGTAATGGAACAAGATTCAACAAATGTGACAGAACGTTCAGGGCTTCATTTTTGCACAAAAAAGTATCATTGTGATGTAACTGCAGGGACTAAAAGTTACAGATATGTAAAAAAAAAAAAATTCTTGCTGAAATGAGTCTTTTTCCTTTTTAATTATAATGTACAGGAAATGGAGACTGATAATATTATTAGATCTGTACAATAAGACAATAATCACTCACAGAGATGATCCCATAGACAATGGTGAAGTCGTTACTGGTGAAATTTTACATTTTAAAACTGAGCAGAAGTATTTTTTATGCTGCATAGAGGGAATTTTTCATTTGGCAAACGAAAAACTTTGTTTTTAGTAATGAAAAGTGAATTTTTTTGGAAGTGCACCTGCACAGAGTAGGTACATTTTTGTGCCATTTTTGCGACTTTTTAGGCGCAAGTTAGTGATAGATGCCGTGCAAACATCTGTATAGCAGCCGCTCACTGGGGGACATGTATCTGCCTAACAAATGCCGGGATCTTTTGTTTTTTTGGGCGCAGAATTGTTGCGGATCATTTATAATGAGTTTGCGCCAGAAAGAACAGATGTTTCCGACTATCCCGACTATCTTTTGGCGCAAGTGGGCGTGGCCTAAGTTTTCCACATTATCCGTCACATTTATGTGTATTTTGGCGGCATTTTTAGGCGCAAATTTTGGCGCACAATAGACCAGGATAAAATTGGTAAGAGAGCAAAATTAAGGCGCAGTCCATGTAAGATTTTGGCATCTCATTGATGTCGGCATTTTTATGTTGCACGACTGATTATTACCTTCTACCCATTATTTACTTAGGCTATATTCACACTGCCGTTGCCCGCCTGTACCGTACCGTAGCGGGCAACGGCAGTGCACGGGGAGAGGAGGAGGAGGTGAGCGCAGCTCACCCCCGCCCCTCTCCATAGGAAGTTATGGCGCACGGCGCCGTATTACGGGAAAAGATAGGACATGTCCTATCTTTTTCCCAGTTACGGAGCGGTACGGTGCCGCACGTGTGCTGCACCGTACCGCTCCTGTAGGGCGCCGTGCGCCCATTGCCGTCTATGGAGGACGTATATCGGCCGTATATACATCGGCCGTATATACGTCCTCCATATGTTAGTGTGAATATAGCCTTACAGACATGCGGCACTTTAAAACATCGGGCTGTGCTTTCCGGAGACTGATCTCCGATGACGACAGTCGTGCTTGCGCCAGAATTAGTAAATCCCCCCCACTATGTCAGATAACGCACAGGCACTTAAAACCACTAAGTGCCGGACTTTGCTGTGCGCCAGAAAATGTTGCATAAATAGATTTTTGCGCACAAAAACGTCAAAAGCTGTCTAACAAACTATTATTAATGTCCCCCCCCCCCCGTGACTATTCAAGGAGCTGTACACCTGATTTAAGGGGCACAAGCCCTGATAAATCCTACCCTCAGGGCGCAGTTGTGGTCACCTGGAAATACGCATATAAGATTTTAGGGGGATTTATCAAATGCCGGTGCATGGTGCATTGGCTTGCGGCCTTGTGGAAGGAAATTTCCATGTCAGGTCCAGCCTAGCATATAATTTCACTATAATCTGCAGGTGCCCATCGGGATTTATCAGGAGACCTGCTGATAGGTCTGGCAAGTGTTGGGGACGGGGGCACCATCATGCGCTGGCCTACCCAGACGACAACATATGATAAATGTGCCCCTATCCTTAAGACAAACTATTTTGATGTTTAAACCTTTTAGACTGGGGCAGTAGATCTGGCTTTAACCTTTACTAAATCCGTATTTTTCAGCAGAACGCTCCTGAATATCGTCTACATAACGTTTGCTATTCACATAAACATAAGAATCCCAGACCTATTTTTACTCTTCTCTTTATACCACAGGAGTGCGTCACAGGCAGCTCTGGTATCTCTGGCGCGCGCTGTATTATGTGATATAGAACACTCTCTGATATATAGATATATATATATATATCCTCTATCCTCTATATACGGGATAGTGGGTGAATGGTGCAGGGCTGAAAACCCCATTCACAGGGTTGCACGAGATTTGACTTCTTTCCAAAGCAGCGCCTCTCTAGTCTGTAGGCTGTGTGTGGTATTGCACTTCAGCAGGAACGGCCACACACTGGCTATGGACCAGAGTGGCGCTTTGAAGCCAAATTACCATACTATAGCCACTAAAGATTTTAGAGGGCACAGCTGCAATACCAGGAACAACCATGGACAAGAGTGGCACTGTCTCAGAGAAAGGACATGAGTGCAGGTGACAAGGAGCGTTGTACGCTGAGCAGTGTGTGGCAGGTCTCCAGCTGATGACTATGTCATGTATCAGTGGCAGGGCCTGGCTGTGTCTGTCACCGGCCATTGCTCTACAATGCTCTATAATGCTCCAGCTACCCTTAGACTAACTCCTGCACAATACACCAGGAGACATCACACACAATGACACTAACACAAGCCAGATGTGAGGGGAAGAAGCCGAGAACATGGAAGAATATGCAAATCTACAGCAAACCCCACATTCATCTACACTCAGAGTTTCCACTGCTGAAATATAGAAGCGTGGGGGGGGGGGCTTCTATATGGGGAGGATCTAACAGAGGAGAGAAAGTTCTACAATGAATCAATGTACTAAAATAGAATATCTAACCATCTATCATCTATCTATCTATCTTCTATCTATCTATCCATCTATAATCTATCTATCTATTATCTATCTATCTATCTCATATCTATCTATCTCATATCTATCTATCTATCTATCTATCTATCTATCTATCTATCTATCTATTATCTATCTATCTCATATCTATCTATCTATCTATCTATCTACCTCTTATCTATTTGTTTATTTATTTATTGTTTTATCAATCAATTCTTTAATTATAAATGTTTCTATCAATCTATCTCTCAACAATCTCTTATTTTATTCTCCTGGTGTAGAAATGCTCTAAAACCTACGCCAGTTCCTAGCTAGTGCACAGGGCAGGAACAGCGCCCCCTGGCCAACTCCATGGTACGACACTGCCTCTTCACGCTCCAACCCCCCCCCACCAATGCCCTCTTGGCTTGGAGGTGGCATACGTGGGGAAATAGTCACAATACCTGGCTGTGCGCCAGGAATTTCAGCTTAAACACGGCTTGTATGTTAGTAAAGCCTTAATAAATGACCCCCTATGTATTCTTACTTTCATATAGATTACTATCTATATTCTATCTATACTTGTATCTGTCTCTCCTGTCTCTCTAATATTATTGTATTCTCTTCTATATATTTATAAGATTCTCATATCCATGTAATATTTATCATATGTATCTCATATCTATCTCTTATTTATCTCATATTTATCACATATCTATCTATGGGGGTCACCATCATGTGTTTTTGCACTCTATTTGTCATTATATTGCACCTTTTTACAAATAATTGCACAATAACACGCCAGCCTTTTTATTTTTTTTTATTTTAACAATATACATTACAAAGTAATTGACACGTAAAAATACAATAACACATTCCAAACATGAACTTTATAATCAATAAATAATTACCCCTATAATAACACGCCAGTCTTGACCATGCTTTGGAAAGGTAAAGGTATAATTTGCGCAACAAGTTAGGCCTTATTTAATTTAATTCGTAATAAGGTTAAAAAAAAACCCTGCATTTGACAAAGAGACAAAACGACAAAGACAAATCAGGTACAAAAAAAATGAGTCAATGGGGCACATTTACTTACCCGTCCTGTCGCGATCCCTGTGGTGCGTTGTCCGACGAGGATTCAGAGCTGCCGCGATTCACCAAGATCGTGCGTCCAATTTCCTACATGTGTCGCTTCCCCGCTCAGGTCCGCCGGAGTTCACCTTCTTCTTCCCGATGCATGTGAGTGCATTGCCTTGCGACACAATTTTGAATGTTAAATCCCGCGCTCAGTCTATGAGGCGCAAAAAGAGCTCAGAGAAGGGGTAAATAAGATAAATGACCCCTTATATTTCTATCTGTCTGTCTATCTCATATTTATCTATCATCTATCTATCTAATAGTATCTAGCTATTCTATCTATCTCTATATTTATTCATATATCTGTTCTCTCTATTTCACAACTATTAATGTATCTATTTTTCTCTCATCTATGGACATTATCATCTTATTTATATCTAATTTTATATAAGCCATTTATATTTATTTATCATCTCGTATATTTCTTACATCTTTCTATCATCTATCGACATCTTCTCTAATTATCTATCAGATATACATCTATCTTTCTTTCTTTACTTTTGGGCAGTCATGGATTGGTATTTGCATTGACAAAAATGATGTAAAACCGTATAGCTCATAAATTCCAAGTTTTTCCATATACACTTAAGGGCACATTTATCAGGGGTTGTACAGCAGAAATCTGGCGTACAAGCCCTGAAATAGGCGCAATTCCTGGTGTTCAGACAGAGATTATACCTATTTCTCCCATTACTACACCACCGCAATGCAAGGGAAGCATGGCCGGGGCTCAGTTCCTATAGCCCGCACCTGTGATAGAACTGCCCTTACGGCATAACGCGGCGCTGCCATCCGGCGGATTTATCAGGGGGGGCGGAGCCAGATATCTATCTCTCTTTTTTTTTAAATTACCTTCTTGCTTTACCTCATGTAAAACCTTAAAGCTCATAAATTACGTGTTCTTCCATATACACTTAAAATCTGGTTTACTACTAGTTTTTTTTTATCACCTTTCCATGGGGCAGATCATTTATTGGGGGCAGACCAATCATTTATTCTATCACAGTACAACAGGGCCATATTGGGGGATTTATCAAAAGTGTCTGAGGTAAAAGTGGAAACCAATCAGAGCTCAGCTTTAATTTGATAAACAGCTGTGGGAAAATGAAAGCTGAGCTCTAATTGGTTGTTATGAACAATTTTACCTCAGACACTTCTGATAAATTCCCCCCTAATAGAACCAGGAACTATGACAAATTTGTGCCTACTGTAAATTATAGTAGAGGCGCAAAGCATGCTGGGCAAATTAGTGAACTCATCAAGTAACAGTGATAATTCAGGCGCAAAGTAGAGACTAAATAAGACACACTAAGAATATGGGGGCCATTAATCTTAGTCTGATGCGCCTTTTTTTGGCTGTATTTTAGTGACTTTGCGAGCGCCTTGGGGTATTCGCACAATTTTATGTGCTTTTTTCGAGCAGTTCGCCTTTTTTGCCAAATTTGTCTTTGTATTTCTTCTCCTTCCAGATGCTTATTTAATATTGATTCGCCCCTATATGGACGCAAATAATTGTGCGATAACACGCCAATCCAGACCATACTTAGGAAAGGCAATGGTATCATATGCGCAACAAAATTGCGCCTTTTTTTAAAATTTGGCCCTAATTAGGGGCCACAAATAACTTTATTTGACAAAGACAAATCAGGTGCAAAAAATGGACTCACAAAAGGCGCAAAAAGAGGTCATGGAAGGGGGAGATAAGATAAATAACCCCCTATAACTGCACCCAAAGTTTGATACATCTGCCCCAATAAGTTTATTATTGCTAGATCCTCACTTTCTATGTAGACTTTTCAAGGAACGCTAGTGACAACACTTTTAACTCTAACTTCTATCAACCTTTTGCTGCCACCCAGCTTTCTAAGACTCCAGAATGCTATGTGCAGCTAGTATCCGACAATGGGATAAATCACAGTCGCTCACTATGCATTACAATAGGGCAACTTGTTGACAAACTCAAAGGCAGCAGTAACTGGGGTATCACTCAGTTTTCACATAACCAGAATTAACTAAGTTGTATTACGGTATATTATTTCATTTAAGGGGAAACATCCAAACCTCTCAGCTCTGTGCCCACTATCCAGGGAGTGCATGTATGTCTATATGGGACATTGTTGATGAGTTAATGACCTGATGGTCCCTTGTTGCTTTGTACTTATCTATAGTCCCCCCCAATTAATGAAAGGACTTGGGAGGTAAAGCAGAGGCAGGACATAAACAGCTGATAAGATAAGCTACAGATCAGACACTGGTATCACAGCCCTGCTCTCCTCTCTGTGGATAACCCCCCTACCCCAGCAGGGCTAATACTAAAGTATCAAAGAGGAATCTGATAACAGGATAATACATAGGACTAATAATCAGTGTATTGCTAGGACTAGTAGTTATATTATTGCAGCTTTACCAAATGAGAACATTAAAGTACATATAGGATATGTTATATATGTAAGATATTAAAGATACAATACTTAACATTAAATATAGAAAACAAACTAATAAAATAGTACAACATATCCTCCATATCAACATATAACTATTCAATTTTTATATATAATATATATATGAGATATAGATAGATAGATAGATAGATAGATAGATAGATAGATAGATAGATGGATAGATGGATGGATGGATGGATGGATGGATGGATGGATGGATGGATAGATAGGTAGATAGATAGGTAGATAGATATGATAATAGATAGATAGATGGCTAGATAGATAGATAGATAGATAGATAGATATGAAAGAGATGGATAGATAGATAGATAGATAGATAGATAGATAGATAGATATGATAATAGATAATATAATATAGATTTTTTCAATGTATTTTTGTGTTACTGCAAAGCTTAGATAGCAGTGTAATACTAGTTTACTGACTTTTCTATTTTCAAAGTTTGCCGACATTATACTGACTCCTGCCTATTGAATGTGGAACCACCCAGGAGTAGAAAACTAAGGGAAATGACTAAATGAATAGGTGGATAGAGAGATAAACAATATATATATATATATATATATATATATATATATATATATACTGCAGAACATGATATGTACATGTCTTTATATTATATTAAAATAGTTTTCGTTTGGACACTGTAATTTAGCCCCAACATACCATTGCATAAAATATGTTACAGTGATTCTATCTATCTATCTTCTATCTGTCATCTATCTCCTATCTATCTATCCATCTATCTGTATATATATATATATATATATATATATATATATATATATATATATATATTACACAGACACCAGTGTAGGATTCGAGCCTATACTGCTTACATCTGCCGATATTGATGTTAGTGATAGTTACTCAAAAGTAATATTGTAGTTCATCATAAAATGCCATGGGGAAGAATACAAGAGTTTATGACAAGTAACTAAGGAGCTGACAACACATCCTAAATACACAGAGGTAATGGGGATATTTAATAATGATAGGTGATAAATACACATTTATATATTGATGTCTGGATAGAATAGAGAGAAGATAATGATAATGTTACATAGAATTAAAATCATAAAGCATTCATATAGAGTAATAATACAATCCATCAGATATCAGGACACTGCCATATAATATCTGCACATATTACAATAAGGTAACAGCTTCTATACATCCTCAGACACCAGTCCCATCCCGTGTATTGATGCTACGCAAACAACTGGACTCTGGGGAGATACAACCTGCACATAACAACCACATAGTAAATGTACAGTCCTCATGTCCTACATACATTTACACCCAGGAATCCTCTGTAACATATGATTTAATTTAATATTTGTAATAAATGTATATTATTATTTTTTTATGTAAAGGAGAGTTTTGCGATTGTGAGAAATTCAGTTTTTTTTTTGGAAAGGGATAAATCAAAAGAAGTGCAACATTGTCAATGTGTCTATTTATTTATCTATCTTTTTTTCTATCCATATACTGGATCTATCTATCTTTATATCTGTTTTCTATCTATATACTGTATCTAGCTTTCTATCTATCTATATATGTATGTATCTATCTATCTGTTTTCTATCTATATGCTGTATCTATCTGTCTATCTATAGATGTATGTATCTCTATCTGTTGTCTATATACTCTATCTACCTGTATATATATATATATATATATATATATATATATACATATTTCTAAACAGCACAACTATGTTCTTCACCCCATTCAGAATTCTTATTAGAATTATTAAAAATATAATCATAAGCATCTACCAGTCTACCTTGTCTCAATTGTAAATTCTGCAGTAATAAAAACTATTACGAAACACAATAGAAATGTAAACAATTCACACTTCCCAAATGAAAATAATTAAATATAAAAGTAAGTGAGCATGATACATATTAATATAATACAATTAAACATGTATAATAATATTTGCAAAATATTAATATATAAATAAATTGTATAAACATATATATATATATATATATACATGATTAAAGAACATTATACTATATTATACATTTAATACACAAATAACACACAATATAATAATGATACTATCTTTACTAACATACATATATATATATCATTTGTAAAGCACTACAGAATATGATGGCGCTGTATAAATAAAGATTGTTATTATTATTATATACAATATAATACAATATATAATACATAATACAATATAATATAATAATAAATCTATGTCTCCTCTGTGATGTCTGAAGTCTGAATAATAAGTCGAAATTATTATTAATAATAATAATAATAATAATAATAAATATAATAATAAAAGTAAAACTATACATTTTGTCATCACATGAACCCTATGATGCACAAATCTGTAACCCTCCTTATGCCCTGGGTGATGTCTCCCCACTGTCTTGTGTATTATTACTCCTCTTCTCATACACAATAAAAAATAAGAAATAACATTGGGTGAAAATGTTGTTTTAACCCTCTAAATACTTACTTGTTCTCACCCCCCCAACTCCAATCCAATTACATAAGAATAATTTTATAATAATGAAAATCCAAACAAAGATAAAACTATAAAACTAGAGGGAAAACATCTGTAAAAAAAGAAGAAAAGTTGTAAAAATGTGATAAAATGAAAAAAATCGATCTATAAATGAAGCATGAGTTGAATTGGGTTAATGGCAGCGGTGACCCCCCTGTTGTGGGACAGTGTTAGGTGGTGGGCTCCAGGTGAATGAGCAGTCTACTTGCACCCCCTGCCCCCTCTCCTCCTCCCTCTGCTTCTCATTGGTTCCCTGAAGATTTTGACATCAGGGCCTGAGCTCAATATAAAGACCCTGAGGAGAGGCAGAAGGGTTAATGTGCTGAGAGGTGCAGAGCTGGAGCCTGGATAAGATCTGTTATTGTATCTCTGAGCCTTTCTAATCTTCTAGATATATATGTTGGCTTATGAGCTGAGCCCCAGTCTACTGCTGGATGCTGGGACCTGCTCCTTCACCGGTGGAGATCGTCTTCTTCTTCTCCTTGGAATCTGAGAGACTTCTTATGGGGAGCTCCTAGAAGCCTGATAGCTACACCAGGACATAGACCTTCTGGAGAGTGGAGATCTGGGCCACCTTCTGCCATGAACATCATTGGGAGTTACCAGCATCATCACCACATGATGCCAGAACCTTATATCTTCACCCCTGGCTCCAGGTGCCATCAGGAGAGACCTTTCTTCCAAGGATGGGTCCTCAATCCAGGAGAAGTGTCCCCAACAGAATTTTCTACCCAACCTCCCTATAGTCCTGAGTATGGCACTGTAGGACCTGCCCAGGGCAGCAGCAACAACCACTTGGAGGCTCTAGGTGGTCGAATGGCAAGAAGGAAAGGAGTCCCCCCAAAAAAGGAGAGGAGAAGGACAGAAAGTATTAACAGTGCATTTGCTGAGCTCAGAGAATGTATCCCCAATGTGCCAGCAGACACCAAGCTCTCCAAAATAAAGACCCTAAGGCTAGCCACCAGCTACATAGGCTACTTAATGGATGTCCTGGCCAAGGACAATGAACCTGGGGGCACTGAGGGCTTTAAAGCTGAACTCAAGAAAATGGACACCAGAGACTGCAAGAGGAAAAGAGAAGCTGTGAGTATAGACACGTGTATCATAGATAGATAAATAGATAAGAATGAAATAGATAGATAGATAGATATGAGATAGATAGATAGATAGATAGATAGATATGAGATAGATAGATAGATAGATAGATAGATATGAGATAGATAGATAGATAGATAGATAGATGATAGATAGATAGATATGAGATAGATAGATAGATAGATAGATAGGAGATAGATAGATAGATATGAGATAGATAGATAGATAGATAGATAGATAGATAGATATGAGATAGATAGATAGATATGAGATAGATAGATATGACAGTGATATCTGTAAATCTCCTTTTTGTTCCAAGTAGATTATTCCGTCTAATGTGTATGCAGAATTTCTCCTATCTAAAGAAGAATATCCATCTCATAAATATGAATCTGTTAATTATCTATCTATCATCTCTCTTCTGTGTCCACGTATCTGACCCCTCCTGTATATTTCCTCTTCCTTATGTCACTATTTACACTTTCTGCCTAGAATCCCAATAGGCCACAAAAGGCCTAAACAAGAAACCTTTCTCTTTCTTTCTTTCTTTGTTTCTTTCTTTTGTTCTTTCATTTAATGTATCTATGTTTCACTTCCATCATATATATGTTATCATTTTCATACTTTCATCCTCCTTTATTACTAACATATTTATATTTATCGCTTCTATCTATTTATCTATTATCATATATCCGTCTGTGTTTCTTTCATTTGTTCTTTATTTTGATTTTGATATTTATTCATTTACCTATTATCTAATTTGTTTCTTTCATCCTCATATCCTCCTTTATTATTGTGCTTTTATCTATTATCTCCTATCAATCCATCTATCTACATATCTATCTATCTCATATCTATCTATCATTTTATCTATCTTTCTATCTATCCATCTATTCATCTTCCGTCCCTCCGTCCACATTTCCTCCTTTATTACTGTACTTTATTTTTATTTTCTATCAATCTAATCTATTTTTTTTATCTATCCACCCACCTTCTTTCCTTCCTTCTCTCCTTCCACATCTCTTCCTTTGTTACTGCCCTTTATTTTTATTTTCTATCAATCTTTAGTAGCTTTCTATCTATTTTCCTTTTCTCCTTCCACATCTCCTCCTTTATTAATGTCCTTTATATCTATCTATCTATCTATCCATTATTCTTTCTTCTCTCCTTTCAAATCTCCTCCTATATTACTGTTCTTTATTTTTATTTTCTATCAATCTTATCTATCTATCTATCTATCTATCTATCTATCTATCTATCTATCTATCTATCTCATATCTATCTATCTATCCAACCATCCATCTTCTTTCCTTCCTTCTCTCCTTCCGCATCTCTTCCTTTATTATTGTCCTTCATTTTTATCTATCTATCTATCCATCTCTCTTCTTTCTTTCCTTCTCTCCTTCCACATCTCTTCCTTTATTATGTCACTCACTTGAACCCATTTTATAATTCCGCTCTCCGCTCTGTAAACACATCCAGTGTTTTGCTGTGCAAAGTTCTTAAAGAGAAAGTGAGAAAGTTCTTGAGTCATAAAACACATTAATGATTCTCAAGAGGTCTCCAAACATAATCCTCCAATGTGGCTGAATCGTGGTATACACAGGGCGGCGAATAATTCAGATGATTTGGTTTTTATTTACCATCTACATGATACATGACGCTCCCCGTAGAGAAGCAGCTGGTCGCACAATGTTTATCCAAGTCCCAAGTGCCTCTTGGAAATAAAATATACATTTTTTTTTCTGCTTTAGTAAATTCAATGAAAATTCTAGAAATTCCTATTTTTATTTCCGTAGAAAAATCTAGATATTTCTGGTTTATTTTCAAGGATTCTTTGCTTCGAATGTCGGATTTGTTTTATTTTAATTTATAAATATGAATTTACGTTCTTTGAACTTTTTATTTTTTGTAATTATAATTATAATATTTCCTTTTATATACCGTAAAGAAAAAATATATGGATATATATATAGAGATACATAGATAAAAATATAGATTTTTAAAATTAATTTTAATTTTCTAATTTCTTACAGCAAAGTGAAGGCGTTTGGAGCGCCGTGCCCCAAGGAGAAAAGAAAATAAAGGGACGGACAGGATGGCCGCAACAGGTCTGGGCCTTAGAACTTAACCCTTAAGAGATCCCTTACAAAGACCCTGAATGCACTGTAACTGTATCCTCTGAATCCGAGGTTATCATGGAATATACGTCATGAATGCTCTTCTTCAGGCTGGGGAGGGAAGGAACAGTCATCTGTATTTATGTGCAATTTAAGAAAAAATATATATATTTTTGGACAATAAAAGGACTTTAAAGAATTTTTTTTTTTTTTTGAAGACAGGATTGTGCACAAATGATTGCCACGTGTTTCTCGTGAGAAGACTGCAGATTCTAAACCGCCCTTGACAGACTTAGACTCAGAAAGTGTATATAAAAGTGATATATAAAGCTGGACTATAAGTGATTTCTTACATTGACTCAGGGATTTTTATTTTTCCTTTTTAATTTAATAGTTTTTTAAAAAATATTTTTTATTATTTTTCATCACAGCCTCTTTGAAAATTCTTTTGGGGGGGAAAAAAGCATTTACACTGAAAAAAATGCGTTTTCAAAAAAATTGTCGGTAATTTTTGAATGAAGGAAATGACAGTTATTATGTTTGATTATTTTTTTTTTTTAAATTGTAATCCGGCGATAATTTTTTTTTTTATAGATCATATTTTGTCTCTCTGTCTCCCCCTTGTACATTAGGCTTCTGCTCCGGGCACATACAATGAACCATAAATTAAAACCAGAGTGTTGATGATTTTTAGGTGTGCAGATTTCCTGTGATGGGGTCCCCCCCCCCATCCTCTATAAATCCTTCCCTGTCTGGTTGTCTGTAATGAGCAAAGTCTAATTTAATTTTTTTTGCCTTTTGTACATAATAAAAAAAACATTCTATTTCAATGATGAAAAGTTGAATGCATGTAACTACCTATGTGTGTGACCGGACTGTAATGTCTGTCCCTACCTCATGTCCTCCTCCGTCATTACGTCTATATTGTTCATAAAATGGAAATAGAATAAGAGAAGATCTCTAAAAATCTGTCTAATTTATGACTGTTTATTTTTTTTATTTTTTTTTAAATTTTAATAAATATGGGATTAAAATATATTATTAATATATATTATATATATATATATAATATATACAGGCAGGCCCTGGGTTACATACAAGATTGGTTCCTTGGGTTTGTTCTTACTGAATTTGTATTTAAGTCGGAACTGTATATTTTATAATTGTAGCTCCAGACAATTTTTATTTTTTTTTGTCCCAATGACAATTGGAGTTTCAAACTTTTTTGCTGTAATGGGACCAATGATTATCAGTAAGACTTTATTACAGACACCTTACAGCTGATCAGTGCAGCCAGGGAGTAAAGTAAACCATCCAGAGAGCTTCACCAGAGGTCACAGGGGGCAAAGGGGTCACCTGTAAGTCGGGTGTTCTTAAGCAGGGGACCGCCTGTATAATATATATATTATTATATTAAATATTATATATATATATATATATATATATATATATATATATATATATATATACATATACATACAGGCGGTCCCCTACTTAAGAACACCCGACTTACAGACGATCCCGAGTTACAAACAGACCTCTGGATGTTGGTAATTTACTCTACTTTAGCCCCAGGGTGCAATAAAGAGTTATAATAGTTATAAAATGTGTCTGCAATTGAGCTTTATTGTTAATCTTGGTTCTTATGACAACTCAAAATATTTTAAATTCATTTATCACAGAGACCAAAAAAATTCTGTCTGGAGTTACAATAACAGTAAAATATACAGTTCCGACTTACATACATATTCAACTTAAGAACAAACCTACAGAACCTATCCTGTACGTAACCCGTGGACTGCCTGTACATATAGCAAAAGGATTTATTTGCCAGAGCAACATTTCGGTCCCTTGGAACTGGAACCTTGAGATTGGACCCAAACGTTGCTGAGGACACATCTAGGGGCAGATGTATCTTAAGTCTTGCAATTTGGACCTGTTTTTTTTTTTCTCTTTGATTCATCTATGGCCGATTTCCAGCAGATAAATCATGGGGTTTTTTTTGGGGGGGGGGGGGGGCACATTGCTTCACTGTTTTCTAAAATTTGCACAATTTTTGGCGCAACCTATACAAAATAGTTTCCTATGCCTGGTGAGGACTGAAGTGTAGTTTTGGATTTTGTGACTTTTTATCCGCAAATTGGTGATACATCATGCGCCACGCAGTTTGAAGATAAATTAGGCGCAAAGCACAGCTTGCGCCACAAGTTTCATAGAATGCATGAAAAAGACACAAAAATGTGCAAATACAAAAAAAAAACAAAAGAAGGTACATCTATCCCATGGTGAATAAAGCCTTTTGATATTTTCTTTTCAAAATCTAGTTGCGCTGCTGTTTTCTACATGTGTATGTAAATATATTGGGGGTCATTTATCTTAGTCTCATGCACCTTTTTTGGTGGTATTTAAGTGACTTTTTGAGCGCATTGGAGTATTTGTGCAATTTTTGCGCCTTTTCCCAGCAGTTCGCTGTTGTCTCAATTTGTCTTTGTATTTCTCCGGTTTCCAGGTGTTTGCGCCACTATATGGGTGCAAAAAATTGCACAATTACACACCAGTCCTGACCATGCTTAGAAAAGGAAATGGTATGGTTTTCACAACAAAATTGCGCCTTTTTTGAAATTTGCGACTAATAAGGCGCATAAAAAACCTTTATTTGACAAAAACAAAGCAGGCGCAAAAAATAGACTCAGAAAAGGAGCAAAAAGAGCTCAGGGAAGGGGGAAATAAGATAAATGACCCCCTTTATCTATTTTATAGATATATATCTAATATGTAGCATCTTTCTAACTAATAGATAGATATCTAGGGGTATTTCTATCAGGGCCTCTGTGCCACGCCTGAAATAATCGCAAATATTTATAGGGGGTCATTTATCTTATTTCCCCCTCCTCTGAGCTCTTTTTGAGCCTTTTGTGAGTCTATTTTTTGCACCTCATTTCTCTTTGTAGATTTGGCTCTTTGGTAAGTTTAAGGTTTTTTTTAGGGCGCAATTTTGTTGCACAATTCATACCGTTGCCTTTCCTAAACATGGTCAGGACTGGCCTATTACTGCGCAATTATTTGTACCCATATCGGCGCAAAACATTGTTAAATAAGGCGCAAACATCTGGAAGCAGGAGAAATACAAAGACAAATTAGGCGCAAGCCAGGAAACTGCTACACGGCGAACTCCAGCGACCTGATGGAAAGAGGCGTAAAAATTTGCTCAAATACCCGATGGGCTCAAAAAGTCATTAAAATACAACCAAAAAGGCACATCACACTAAGATAAATCTGCAAAATAATGTATCTATCTATCTATCTATTCATCAACTACCTATCTTAATCCCCAAAAAATTCACAAATAATCTATTGCAGCACTGCAACGTATGTATATTGGTGCAGATGTATCTTAGTCTTTTTTGTTTCTGCTTTATCTCTGGACTGATTTCCCTATTTTTGCACAATTTTGGGCACAGTTTCTGTAATTGCTGCAATTTGTGGCACAACATATACCAAACTGTTGTTTATGTCTGTTGGGGAGTGAAGCATATTTGCACTTTTATTTTTTTTGGCTCAAATAAATGATAACTTGTGCCTGACTGGTAAGACTTAGGCTACATTCACACTACAGTATGGGGGACGTATATATACGGCCGACGTATATACGGCCGATATACGTCCCCCATACACTTCTATGGGCTCACGGTGCCCTACGGGAGCGGTACGGTGCAGCACACGTGCGGCACCGTACCGCTCCGTAGCCCGGTAAAAGATAGGACATGTCCTATCTTTTCCCGTATTACGGCGCCACGGCCATATATCGCTATGGAGAGGGGCGGGGGTGAGCTGCGCTCACCTCCTCCTCCTCTCCCCGCGCTGCCGTGTGCCCGCCGTGCTACGGTGCAGCGGGCTCACGGCAGTGTGAATGTAGCCTTAGTGCGAATTCATACAAACGTTTGCCCACCCGCTTACATCCGGCGCGGGACCCTTGACCCTCTCCATAGAGATGCTCGGTGGATGGCATGTTTCCCCTCTATACGGAGCGGTACAGTGCCACTTGTGTGCAGCACCATATAGCTGCATGAACCTATTGCCATCTGTGGAGGGGCGTATTTATGGCTGCAAGTATATACAGTACATCCCCATACCTTCGTGTGAATTCGACCTTAGTGTACTGTGCACTGCACCTGCCCGTCATGGTTTATCAGTTCAAAGATGAATTAGGTGCAAAGCAGAAAAACCAGTGCGCACAGCAAGCTCCAGAGAACGCACGAAAAAGACACCTAAAAATTCACAAACATAAAAATCCCTTAAATGGAAAGATATACAATGGCGCAGATTGTTTTCCTCCTTTTCTTCTTTTTATCTCTCTCTTATCTATCTATATACAGTTTATCAATTCATATATCTGTGAATTTATATCTATCTATAAATAATAATAATATCTAGCTCCTATCTATCTATCTATCTATCTATCTATCTATCTCATATCTATCTATCTATCTATCTATCTATCTATCTATCTATCTATCTATCTATCTATCTATAAAGTATATATATGTAGGTTGATACATTTTGAAGCTGATGGAGAAGATTTGCTAGAATTTTTGTGATTTTGTCACGCTGTTTACTTGGGGCCTTCAGCTTTGTCTGATTTCCCGCAGTACTGCGGTAGCAATACATAATAGGGGTACATGAGCTCGTAGTATTGTGGGGTGTTCCCGTGTTGGAGACTGATGACATATCCATGGAATATTCCAAATAATATCCGATAGCTGCTGGTTCCACCTCTGGGGACTGCAGTGACTGGGAGGGAGACCACACATGTGCAGCTCTCTATTCACTTCTATAAGATTTGACTATTCCTGGGAGTCCTATAGAAGTTAATGGAAAGAACCGCAGGGGTCTACCTTTACACACTCCGTGGGCTCACATTTTATATAGTGACCTATGGCGGTTTATATCTGTCCAGGAAAAGGAAAAACAATTCTTTATCTTTATCTACATATTCTTTATCTACATGACAGATGATCATGGGGGTCCGGAGCTCCCCGTTATGTACAGACACTGTGTCCCAATAATCTTATATCCTGTTGGAATAAGGGCAATTATTGGTACAACCCCTTTAAATAGGCTTCCCTTTTACGTATACAGTACTGCTTTACATAGGCTTCACTTTACCCTCTTTTAAGTATAGTCAGACCCTAATACTGTATCTAATATTCCATGCCCAGAGATGTAGACAGATGCTGAGTAGACTCCTATGTCTGGGGGTGACATTTTCCATATCTGCGCTTGTTATTGACTGTGTTTATGTTCTATGATATTACAGTGTTTATCCCGGAGGATTCTGGGATTGATATAATCCCTAAGATAAATAACTAAGGACAGATAATTATTCTGCTTTATATAGAAGGACGGAAAGACCTAAGATGTCTCAAAATGTCTTTATTATCATCTTTCACGGGTTTTTTTTATCACAGAACACAGATATTGGGGGTAAGTGTTCACTCCAGTGCATTCACATTGGCGGTCAAAGATGCCCAGGAATTGCGACTTCTCCCCCCTCTACGCCAGTTGGGAGAGGGCGGTGCAGTGGGCCGGCACAAGGCATTTATGCCCCACCCCTGTGCACTGCTAGGCACAGGCTATGGCGCAGTTCTACACTAGGGCAGACTTGGTGTAGACAAGCCATATTGGCGCAACTCATTGCTGCGCTGCTGGCCCCCGGGATTTATCAGGACAGAGCTTTATGATAGATCAAGTGACTGCTGTGGTTGGGGGCACCATCATACCCTGGTGCCAGCCTGTGATCAATCTGCCCTGGATTTAACACCCCCTGGTGCAACTTGTGCCTTATTTATGACAGATCGATAAGAGATAGATAGACAAAAGGATGGGACAGTTTAAATCCATACATTTGACACACCCCAAGGTCCTTCAGGTATTAGGTCCTTCTAGTCTGAGGCGGAATCTGTCATGGGTCCTGGGCTGTATGAATATTATCACTTCCTACATACTAGAATCTGATTCTTGGAGAATGGAGGATGCGTCCCTTCTGCCTGCATTCAATCTGCAGTTTCAGGACCTTCAAAGGTCCTGAAATGGCTCTTGTGTACATGTCTATTGAAAGCAGGAACAGATGTATAAGGATTTCATGGGTGAAGAGCCTTCTAAGTATAAAATTTGGATGATGATTTGGTTGGCTTTAGTCCACTGAGAACGCCTTGGTCACGGGCTACTGCCCAAACTGCCTATTTTATTATCCACTACTGCTTTTAGTATCAGGATAGAGACAGGACCCACTGGAGGATCCTCTGGTTATCTAATGGACCAACTCTGGAGCTGATGCTATCATACAGGATGATCCTGAGACATTGATATGGTTATGAATGAGCAGGTGCCCACCATCAGGAAACTATGGCTTCTAGGGGATAGAAACTCACCCCCCTGGAACAACTGAATGAACAGATGTCAGTGTTTCAGGGATTCTTACCCAAATCAGTCCTTGCCCAATTCTAACTTAACTTCCTGCAGTTCACAGTTCAGTCTACACCATGTAAATTCTTCTCAGTATAGTATATAAAAGGGATTACAAAGCAATGAGCATTTGGGGGTGGAATAGTTAAACCTATAAAGGCTTAGCGCGGGTCTGGGAGGGGGCATGGTCAGGGCTATGGAGCTCCCTGTCTCTTTGGCCACCCCTAGATGTGTCATGATGGGGGATGATAGGAAGTGATCTAAACTCACAGACACCCTATTAATACATTCAGGACCTAATCCAGAATTGAAGCAAATAAACCCCAACTTGTAAATCCTTCAATTAAATTTTATGTTTTGCTGCCTGGCTTTATCTGACACAAAACACAAGCCGGGAGAGAACGTATGAAAGAGCCGGAGGTGGCTTTTGGGCCACATCCAATTATTTTGTCTCCTCTTGCAACAAGAGGATGAAATATTAGGATTCTTGCCCCTCATCAGTACAGAGAACTTACAGCATGGCTTGTGGAGAGAAGGCTAATTTGCATATATTTCCCATAAAGCAATGCAATAGAAGGCAATAGACTTCGATAAAGAAACAAAAACGCACTCGAAAATTTGCAAAGTAGCGGCAGGAGGGGACACAATCATTTATTTATTTTTCCCAATTAATGCGACAATTTCCATATTTTCATGCCAATCTTGATGCCATCCCACCACAGTTGCTTGTGCTTAATACATGACAGACCTCAACATACATTCGGCACACAACGTTGCTACAGTGTGAGACTGGAGTCAAGTTTAGCAAAACATTGACCCTTTTCCGGCATAAAAAAGGCGTTAAGAAACGCGTCACTTTTTCTAGATAACTTTTTCGCATTTCTGCTACTGTAATAGGTCGGGTGCTATGTGTGCCATAGGAGCCATGACTGCATAAGGCTACTCAACTATAGCTTGAAGGATGTGTTCACATTAAGCATTTACGTTGGGTTAACATTGAGTTAACACCGCGTTAACATTGTGTTTTACATGGCTTTAGCATTTGGTTTGCAACATGTTTACAGCATGTTTACATTGTGTTGAGATCATATTTGCATGATTTTACCATTGTGTTTACAATGTGTTTACATCATGTTCATATTGGGCCATAATTATCAGAACTTGTACGCTTGAAATCTGGCGTACCAGCCCTGAAATAGGCACAATTCCAGGTGCACTGTGGAAGGGGGGCGCAGTCGGTGGCTCAGTGGGCCGGTGCGGGGTAGGAGCAGGTCAGGATGAATTTCTATGCTAGAATTGCCTGACGGCGCTGCAAAGACCATCAGGATATATTAGAGAGCCTCAAGATAGATCAAGGTGCCAGTGGCAACATCATGGGGGGTCATTTATCTTAGTCTGATGCACCTTTTTTGGTTGTATTTTAGTGGCTTTGGTGTAATTGTGTTTGCATTCTGTTTACAATGCATTAGCATCATGTTAACATTGTGTTTACATCATGTTTGCATTTCGTTATCAATGTGTTTTTGAACACGTTTACATAACTTTAACACAGAAGTGCCTGAGAGCAGAACTGTTCTAGTTGACCATGGGAACCAATCAGAGTTCAGCAATAATTTCATAAGCAGCTGTGGGAAAATGAAAGCTGAGCTCTGATTGGTTGCTGTGAGAAACTACAACAGTTCTGCTCCCGGACACTTTTGATAAATTTCCCCCAATGTTTCCACTCTGTTTACATTTTCCCAGGATTGTGTTTACATAGTGTTAACATCATGTTTGTGCAATGTATAGATCATGTTTACACTGTGTTTACATCACATTTACAAAAGAGGGGAGGGGTTATCACAGCTTGTACGCCTGAAAACAGCTGGGAATTCCGATTTCTCCACCTAAGCAGCCCTCGCCCCCTGCCTATAGCCTGCGCCTGTTGAGGTACCAGCTGTAGTGGAAATGTATAAAGGCAGTCCCCGGTTTACGTACAAGATAGGGTCCGGAGGTTTGTTCTTAAGTTGAATTTGTATGTAAGTCGAAACTGTATATTTTATAATGGTAGATCCAGAAAAAAAAAATGTTTTGCCCCAGTGACAATTGGAGTTGAAACATTTTTTGCTGTAATGGGACCAAGGATTATCAATAAAGCTTCATTACAGACACTTTACAGCTGATCACTGCAGCCTGGGACTACAGTAACATCCAGAGAGCTTCACCAGAGGTCAGAGGGGTCTGTCTGTAACTATGGGTTGTCTGTAAGTCGGGTGTCCTTAAATAGGGGACCTCATGAACCAGGTCATATGTGGCATAGAAGGACTTTTTAGGAGGCTGCAAAAAGATTCACTGCATGCCGGGGGGGGGGGGGCAGCACCATCCCCTGCTGGGGCGGTTAGCGCCAGCTTATGATAAATGAGCCCCATAGTATTTACATTTTGTTAACATCATGTTTACATCATGTATACATCATGTTAACATTGTATTTATATTGTGTTTTCCTACTGTTTACATCGTTTTCACATCACGTTAGCATTGGCCGATATCGAGATGAAATCCTATTTTTTTTTTCCCCCACAAACCGCTGTCGAATCACTGCCGAGCCCCATTAAGGTAACAGTTCAGGTTTCCACATACATTACACAATGCGAGAAATTCTCTTGTCGTCCTATTATAGGCTCAGACACAAATAGGGGGGTGTCAAAGGGAGGACTATGTAACGTAACAGTCTATTCCGAAACGCGTTGTAGTGCCGGGGGTGGAAGGCCCATTAGTGTTAATGTGGCAAACTGAAAGGCACCTTTATCCTGAGCCTGTACATAACAATCCGCCCTTTATAAAGCCCCTCTCTCCAGGGCGGGAGGGGAGGAACTAACAGACTCAAAGAAAAAGCCAAGAAACATTACATCAAAAAACCCCAAACCATTTTAATGAGGAAAAACACCTCGGCAGTAATGACCGCTCTGGGACCGCAAAAGGCCGCGCCGCGAAACCCAGAGGGGCTGCAAAGCACTTTATGTCGTGCGGGGACTTCCAGGAGAAGTGAAATATGAGGCCTAGGTTCAAATGTGACAAAATGGAAGTAGCAGGCGCAGCGGCGGAGGCGACGCCGTGTGCGCTCCGTTATCTCCACTGAGGGAATATGTTCTATGGATATCGTTAGGAATATCGCTTCCCATAAAACACGTGAAATGGATGGAATCACAGGTTTAACAGGGACGCTCATAAAATGTAATAGGGAACATTGTCGGGATTGAAGACCTCATAAGCTTGGGGGGGGGGGGTTGGAAGGTAAGCGGCGTAATATAGCGCCCCCATATGTGTAATAGTGCACATAGCATCCCTTACATTTGTAATACACATGCACTACACATTAGTAATACACATGCACTACATACATTTTTTTATACAAAAAGACCTATAGTTTCACGTTGTACGTCCAGCAGTCAGTGATGGATACAGCGGTGTCTATGTGTGATGATAACGAACAGCAGATGTGGTCCATATATGACGTCATTCAGAATATATTACCCCTGTACTGTGACATCACTGTGTGTATTATCCCTGTACTGTGACATCACTGTGTGTATTATCCCTGTACTGTGACATCACTGTGTATATTATCCTGTACTGTGACATCACTGTGTGTATTATCCCTATACTGTGACATCACTGTGTATATTATCCTGTACTGTGACATCACTGTGTGTATTATCCCTGTACTGTGACATCACTGTGTGTATTATCCCTGTACTGTGACATCACTGTGTGTATTATCTCTGTCCAGTGTCATCACTATGTGTATTATCCCTGTACTGTGACATCACTGTGTGTATTATCTCTGTACTGTGACATCACTGTGTGTATTATCCCTGTACTGTGACATCACTGTGTGTATTATCTCTGTCCAGTGTCATCACTATGTGTATTATCCCTGTACTGTGACATAACTGTGTGTATTATCCCTGTACTGTGATATCACTATGTGTATTATCCCTGTACTGTGACATCACTGTGTGTATTATCCCTGTACTGTGATATCACTGTGTGTATTATCCCTGTACCGTGACATCACTGTGTGTATTATCCCTGTACTGTGACATCACTGTGTGTATTATCCCTGTACTGTGACATCACTGTGTGTGTTATCCCTGTACTGTGACATCACTGTGTGTATTATCCCTGTACTGTGATATCACTGTGTGTATTATCCCTGTACCGTGACATCACTGTGTGTATTATCCCTGTACCGTGACATCACTGTGTGTATTATCCCTGTACTGTGACATCACTGTGTGTATTATCCCTGTACTGTGACATCACTGTGTGTATTATCCCTGTATTGTGACACCACTGTGTGTATTATCCCTGTGCTGTGACACCACTGTGTGTATTATCCCTGTACTGTGACATCACTGTGTGTATTATCCCTGTACTGTGACATCACTGTGTGTATTATCCCTGTATTGTGACACCACTGTGTGTATTATCCCTGTACTGTGACATCAATGTGTGTATTATCCCTGTACTGTGACATCACTGTGTGTATTATCCCTGTACTGTGATATCACTGTGTGTATTATCCCTGTACCGTGACATCACTGTGTGTATTATCCCTGTACTGTGACATCACTGTGTGTATTATCCCTGTACTGTGACATCACTGTGTGCATTATCCCTGTACTGTGACATCACTGTGTGTATTATCCCTGTACTGTGACATCACTGTGTCTATTATCCCTGTACTGTGACATCACTGTGTGTATTATCCCTGTACTGTGACATCACTGTGTGTATTATCTCTGTACTGTGACATCACTGTGCGTATTATCCCTGTGCAGTACATTTGGCAGTGGATGTGCTTGGTACTGCAGCTGTAATTTCAAGTGGATTATACAAAAAAAACTTTTTGTACCACTTTATAAAACAGTTATCTATGGCCTCCCTTACAGTGAATCATCAAAAAAATAGCAAAATATACTTTATTAAAAATTGTGCTGTTTCTGCTTTTATAATGTTAATATCCCAGAAGTCTGTGGGGTATGAGCAGGAGTCATCCAGGTTTCTGCTGCTGTAATACATTACACTCTAATTTTAGAGGGTGAAAGTATGTAAAGTATCTGCGGGAATATCTCACATCCCGGCACCCAGCTTTCCCGTGTTTATCAGTCTCTCAGGCCCAGAACCTTATCTGCTTGTAAGGAAATACTTGCAGAATCCTGACATTCATACATTTACCCTATCTCTGCCCATACATCACAGAGACTGCACTTTTACTCTATTTTTTTTTTTTTTTTCTAAATCCAAAGGGAGTCAAAAGTGAAAAACTTTTAACCCTTTTAGGATCTCGATGCAGACACCTCCCTTTGTCACCTCACCAGAACATAAGGGAACCAGATAAAAAAAAAAAAATATATATATATATATAATAATTAATTAACAAAAAGTTTTCAAGTTGACCTAAAAGAAAACACAAAAGATTAAACATTTTAATTTCAATAAATTATCAGCTATGAATTATCAACTATGTATTAATTGTAAGCATAATTTTTTCCCCCGACAATTGAGTAAAAAAAACAAAAGTACAAAACAATTAAAATAGTAATTTTTCTGTTTGCCAACTTTCTAAAATGCTTTTTATACAAAAATAATGTAACACAAAAATACATATAAAATTTTATATACAGGCAGTCCCCGGGTTACATAGAAGATAGGGTCTGTAGGTTTGTTCTTAAGTTGAATTTGTATGTAAGTCAGAACTGTATATTTTATCTCTGTGACAATTGGATTTTAAAAATGTTGGGTTGTCATAAGAATCAGGATTACAATAAATCTTAATTACAGACGCCTGTGATAACTGTTATACCTGATTATTGTAGCCTAGGACTAAAGCACAATAAATTACCAATATCCAGGGGACCGTTTGTAACTAGGGGTCGTTTGTAAGTCAAGTGTTCTTAAGTAGGGGACCGCCTGTATAAAAAAAATCTTCATTAACATTTATTACTAAGTATCAAAAATAAAAGTAATCAAAAATGTTATCAGTTCCGCAAAAAGCAAGTCCCTAAGTGCTATATAGACCTAAGGAAAAAAATAAATGAGGCAGAACGGATCTCAAAACAAAAAAAGAAATCACAATTTTCAATTCAAGTAAAAAAAAAAATTTAGCAAATTTATCTCAGTCCTGAAGGGATAGATAACTAGACATTGGAGCTGTAAAAAATGCCCCCAAAGGTGTGAAACAAAAAAATAAACAAATAAAAATGTATTTTTAAAAAATTAAAAAAATAAATAAAAACTTACCTCAGCCCACAAAGGGAAAAAATAACACGTACCCCCCCCCCCCCCAAAAAAAAAAAAAGTGAAACAAGAGATAAATAAGAAATAAACATTTCCAAAACAAATGAAAAAACTGAGAACTTATCTCAGCCCTTAAAAGATAAATAACTATGATCTATTGTCGTAAAAAAAAAAATCCCCTAATAGTGTGAAACAAAAAACTCAAATTAAAAAAAAAAATTAATCTCAATTCCTAAGGGATAAATAAATGCCACCAAAGTCGTAAAAAACAAAAACAAAAAAAAGGATCCGCAAAATTGTAAAACAAAAAAAATAAAAAAACTACTAAACTTTTTTTATATAAAAACCAGCAAAAGGTGTTACTTTAACCAATTTTTTCTTTTTTTTTCTCGCTAAGTGACACAGTGATGCAGTTCTAGGCCCCTGTATCAGGACCCGGTCCACACCTCTGTATCTCAACAAGCTGTTATAGATCTGTTTATCTGATCTCCTGGGAGCTTCGGCCTTATCTTGCAAGTGGTTAAGGAACAGTTAACGTGGAGATTTCTCCAGACATCTCGGAGCCAAATAAAACAGCATGTTGACACCAGAACCAGAAGGTGGACAAGGAAGGGGGGGGGGGGGCTTCAAGGAGGGAGTAATTGTGGGGTCATCTGGTTAAGCTGGGGAAGGGAACCCTCCAGTCTGTAACATCGGGTGTAGTAATCTGCTGATAACTTATCTTATTCTCTCATTATAGGATAACGACATATCAAACAATCTTTTTGTACTTCCTGATGGTGAAGACGTTGGGAAGATGTTGGAGAATCTTCCCTAATCTTTACATCCAGATCTTGAGGAACTAGGAATATAGGGATAACTTGACAAAATCTGGATTGGTTCTGCCACCTACGGTGTGCCAATACTTGGATCCTATTTTGTTGAGCAGTTTTTAGACTCCTCAGGCTTACTGATGTTGCACAGGAAAAGATGACTAAGGATTTCATGGGTGAAGACCCTTCTCGTTATAAAATTTGGGTGGTGGTTTGGGTGGCCATGGGCCCCCTTGTAATGGCGAATGTTTCTCATTTGGAGTGAGGATCCGTGCTCTCCCTACATGGCGTTCCCACGTGTTAGGAGCTGAATGCCACGAAATTGACTTTGGGCCCCCTTGAAGGCCTGGAGCTACCACCCACCTATATTATGATCCACTAATGACTGGTGCCAAAGACTAGAATTAGCAGTACGATGTGGGAGCAGGGTAAGTAGTTCCTGGAAAGACCCTTTACGTAAATGTGGAAGAGTTGAAAACTTTATCTCCCTAATTTCCAGAAAAATTCAATGCCTCGTCACAAATATCTAAAAACTATTGTGTATTTACAGACATTGAGGTCAGTACGATCAGGGGCGTAATTTGAGGGGGTGCAGAGGTTGTGGTCGCACCCGGGCCCAAGAGGTTTAGGGGGCCCTTATGGTGTCACTTTCCCATATGAGAAGACTATTACTATAAACCATACATTATAGTCGGGGGCCCGGCACAGACTTTGCACTGGGGCCCATCAGCTTCTAGTTACGCCACTGAGTACGATACTTTAATTACAATACAACCCAATATACATGATGGAGACAAAGCTTCATGTCTTGGAAGAGAAACCGGTGATGAGATGAAACTTCAAGGATGATGACATACATAAAAATTAGGACATTTAATGGGACCACCCTGAATTACTAAGGACTTCCTGAATTCAACCTTAAACATGTGATCCAACCATGTATATATGGAGACCAAAAGGTACAGGAAAGGATAACTCAATATGGAGGCTACAAGGGTCTATCTCCTATCCAGTGATGGTGAAACTTTTAGAGACCCAATGCCCAAACTACAATCCAAGCCCCGTTATCTTGTCACTTTAAAACTGCAGTGACCATGGCATGTCTTGGGATATCTGGGACTGCAACAGGAGGCCATGACTGGTGAACTTTGTGCCAGGGTTGACAGCCTAAGTGCCCACAGAGAGGGCTTTGAGTGGCACGTTTGGCACCCATGCCATAGGTTAGTCACCACTGTCCTATGCATTTATGGAAGGTAAACTCACAATATCCCCAAGGAGCACCAGTCCAACACTAAAATTACCACTTTTGATCTCAAGCTGCCAAGAAACTTCTCCATGGGGCAGATTTACTTACCCGGTCTATTCCCGATCCCGCTCTGTGTTATCCGACGTTGATTCGGAGCCTGCTGGGATTCACTAAGGTCGTGCGTCCGATATCCACCAGGTGCCGCTGCTGTGCTGAAGTCTGCCGGAGCTCACCTTCTTCGTCCCGGTGTATGTGAGTGCTATTCTTGGGACAATTTTTTTTTTTTTAAATTCCGTGGTTTTTCCAAATCCGTTGGGTTTTCCGACGGCCACGCCCACCGGTTTCTGTCGCGTGAAAGCCGGCGCCGATGCGCCATAATCCGATCGTGTGTGCCAAAATCCCGTGGCAATTTGGTACAAATCAGAAATATTTGGGAAAACCCGACGAAAAAGCGCAATTCGGACCCTTAGTAAATGAGCCCCCATGTTTTTGTGAAACTTTTATCTCCTACTAATTTCTTAGCAACTGTTTTTTACAAGAATACTCCCAGAAAGATTGTTCAACCATCGCACCCGTTTTCATTGGATAAGTACGACCCGTGAGAATAACTATAATGGCCAAAATAAGACTATGTGGCATGTGGCTTTGTCTTCAAAATGACCCCTAATATGGGTCATAAATGTAATTTGTTGGGTTATCTCTTCAAAGAGGATTCCTAAGAAATCACTTTTATAACATGTCATCATGGAGGTCTGGCAACTCTTATCACGTAGATCTTATCCATTTTAGTGGTGGTGGGGGATGATGGTGGATTTGTAGCTAGTTTACGTTTATGTGTATTTTTTTTCACATATTCCACACGGAGGCCAGAGATTGAACCTTTGATTTTCGCTATGGGTCTGGCCAATGACCAGTGATGCATCGATGGATCTAATCGGTAAGTCCACCCAGTATAGTTTCAGAGCAACGATGAAGAGAAGTCTGTTGTTGACTTGAAATACAAAGGAGTCATATTGAAATTGTTTGCTGATTGCGATTTGTTTCCGTATCTGGTCCAGCCAGGAAATTCTCCATGAAATCATCTACTGTGGCCACCATATTCATATCAGACTACAAATACTTCATATATGCAGGGGCACAGTGTGCATACATTTCTAGTTGTTAGTCCTGGGTTAGTCCAAACATTGGGGGTCATTTACTAAGTTGCTTTTTTTCCCGAAAATTACCGATTTGCGCCGAATTGCCCCGTGTTTTTGGCGCACGCGATCAGTTTGTGGTGCATCGGCGTCGGGGGCGTCGCCGTCGGATTCGGAAAAACCACAGAATTTTTAAAAAAAAAATGTGTCACTTGACTTGCGCTTACCTGCACCCAGCAACGGATGGTGAACTCCAGTGAACTCCGACGGACTTCAGTGCAGCAGCGACACCTGGTGGACATCGGGCGCACTACCTTAGTGAATTGCCGGAAGACCCGAATCCTCGACGGAGAACCTGCCGCTGGATCGCGAATGGACCGGGTAAGTAAATCTGCCCCATTGGGTCAAACTGAAGAAACTGTCCATTTTTGACATGCTATCCTCAACCGCTGGAGGTCCAGCAACCTGCAGCCCCCTCCCTGCAGGGTGACTATTGTCTTGTCAGTAAGATTGGCCACTCTATTTTTTTTTTTTTACAGCCGGGCCTCACTTGTGGGATGATGCCAGGTTCATTAAAGGTATCAATCACTTACCGACAGGCCCATTTATCATGAGTGAGCTTCCCCATGGGACGCATCAAACTCCATCAGGACTAAAAATTTCCTAATCAGACTGACCAGCTTATGCCTTACACAAAACAAACAAGCAAAGGTTGAGGGAACTTTTTTTTTCGGAGAGAGACTATGTCAGTGCTGTGAACCCTGTAGACACAACATCCCATTCACACTGTGCAGAAAAAACTAATAGGGGGATGCAGAAACCTTGGAATTGTTTAAAATTTGGCATTTTTTTAATGTGTTTTTTCAAATCCTCATTTCACATTTGGGTATTGCAACAAAAATTACCACAAAACTTACCACAGAACTTGTGACAAATTCTCCTCGCACCAAATAAGATAAATATGAATGCCCCACGTTCGGTAAGTTTGGCTATGGAAATGCCCACCTACATGGCCCGAGGCCAGCATCAGGTAACCCTCTGACGGGGCTTAGTGGTCAGTAGGCTCTTTACAATTTGGTTAAAAATTCTCTAAAGAGTGGGTTAGACAGGTCGCCCATTATGATTGTGGTCCACAGAAACCCAGACGTGGCCCTCTACCCTAAAATGTCATCATTTTACCTCATACATTACATCCATAATTCTGATTTTCAACATTTTTGAGAACTTTTCATCACACTTTTAGTAAAAGGAGAAGATGACATAAAAGTTTCCATACCATTGAAACCTATATTTTAAGTTATAAATAAAACTTTGATCATTTTCCTTGGCTTCTTGCAGCTTCTCCTCCCGCTCATAAATATGACAGGACACATTATGGTTTTATGGTGTAATTCAATGATTGGACTGTGTAGGGGGTTGGCAGGTGAATGGCACTTAACACATCATAGGGGGAAGTGCTCAATTTTCCTGACATGTTGGGAATATCCTTTCGGAGACCACAGAATTCCGTTTTTATGAGTTTAAGAGGAGTTTGGTGGTCCGAGACCTTGAAGAGATGTATAAAGAGCACATAAAATTCTGGGTGCCTGCAGCATTGTATCATTTTAAAAGGGATTATCCAGGAGGTTTTTTTTGTTTTTTTTTACAAAAATTATCAGGATGGTATGACAGTATTTCAAAAAAAGTGCTAAATACCTCTGCTACAAAACCGAAGGATCATGTACTCATCAGATTTGGTAATATAACTATCCATGATCTATGGCCCATTTAGGCATCACCAAGTGGTTGGTTAAAAGGTGCTTTTTGTTGCACAACCCATTTACCGTATATACTTGAGTATAAGCCAACCCGAGACCCCTAATTTTACCACCATAAACTGGGAAAACCTATTGACTCGAGTATAAGCCGAGAGTGGGAAATGCATTAGTCACAGTCTCCCAGTATATAGCCAGCCAGTCCCCAGTATTATACAGCCAGCCACCAGTTTGCCGAGAACATAAAAAAACTTACATACTCACCTTTGGTTCCAATGCCTTGGCGCACCTCTCTGATGTTCCGGTCCTCGCCACTTCTCTTCTTGCTTCTCTCTGCTGTTTTAGCCGGCAGAGACACGTCCACGCGATTTGCCGGCCGGCGCATACTATGATGTCATCAGCGGCGACACCACCGCATCAGCACCGCCGGCGGGGGGTTCGCATGGACACTGTCTGACGACTAATACAGCAGAGAGAAGACCGAAGAGGAGCTGCCAAGAGCCGCACAGAGGATCCGGAGCTGCGGCGACCATCGGGACGCCGGAAAATGATTATATAAGTTTTTTTTTTTAATTGCCTCTTGTATAAGCCAAGGTGAGGTTTTTCAGCACATTTTTGTGCTGAAAAACTCGGCTTATACACGAATATATACGGTAAGCAAAACAGGAAACTAATATAAAAATGGAGCCTTGATCCGTATAAAAATATACTAGGAAAATATTGTCACAGACTTTTGGACCTAATTAGAGAAAACTGAACAAAACTCCTTCACCACTGGAGATGGTCATAGAGCTTCAAAAGTTGTAATCTGAACGCCTGAGAGACGGTTCTCCTGATTTACATACATGCGAAGCTCAACCATAAAAAATATGTTATTGGACAACCCCTTTAAGCAAAACAGGAACCTCTAATATATAGACAAAGCTCTGATCCACATAAAAATATATTCTAAAAAAAATTACCTCAGACTTTTGGAATTGAGAGAAAACTGTACAAAACACCATCACCACCTAAAGATGGTCCGACGTTGCTCCTGAAGTCCACATACATACGCACCGGGGCTACATGCACACTGACGTATGCCCGCACGGTTACGGCGATGGAGAGGAGGAGGGGTGACCATTGTGCACAGCGCGACATGTCCTATCTGTTCCCCGTGTATGGAGCGGTACGGTCCCACACGTGTGCGGTGCCATATCGCTCTGTGTCCATTGCTTTCTATGGAGGACATATGTGTAGCCTTAGGGTACATTCACACACATGTATATCCATGTATCTTTTCCCCATGCACATAGCGGAACAGTGACATGTGTGGCACCGTACCAATACCGGTCAGCCATTGCCGTCTATGGGGATGTATATGGGGCCACAAATTTGTGTCCGAATATACGACCCCCTAGATCAGTGATGGTGAACCTTTTAGTGCCTGAGTGTCCAAACTTTAACCAAAAGTCACTTATTTATTGTAAAGTGCCAGCACAGCAATTTAAGCAGTAATTTATTTCTTGTTCTTTGATAACTTTCAGTCATTCAGCCTCCTAAGGACACCAATGCAGTTGAAAGGAGGAGGGCAAATTCGCCTATCATTGCAGGAAGATTCTGTAGAAAGATTCTTTGAGTCCTGTCTGGTGAACTTCATGCTGGGGTGATGGCCTGAGTCCCCACAGAGAGGGCTCCGAGTGCCGCTTCTGGCACCAGTGCCATAGGTTCGCCACCACTGCCCTAGATGGTCCTGTGAATGTACCTTTGGCTCAACATAAGTCTTTGGGTTTTACTAAAGTTAATCTAATTTATATGGCCACCTTAACCCTCTTTTTTTATTTCACTCCCAACCTTCAAAAATCTATAACTTTTTAATTTTTTTTTTATGTGTACAGATTTTTGGCAGATCAAAACCTATACTTTCTTAAGATATTGGCAAGGAAGATTTTTTTTTTTCTGTTGTGTCCAATAGTTCTGTTGTGATCCGTCCTACAGTCCTCTACCTAGTTCTAACCCATCCTCCTAAAAAACATTAGAAGGAGTCAATAGACTCACACTAGGGGGTCGTAAACGGGTCATTAGTCCTAGGAGAAGCGTCTGTCACAAGGGTTGGGTGATGGATAACATCATTGGATTATTTTGGACAAAAAAAAAAAAAAAAGACACTTCTGATGAAGATGAAATGTCTATTTTAGTGTGTGCCTATATATTTTACCTAGAGTATATAGACGAAGGGGCAGAGCGCAGGAATCTTTATACACAACACAAGTTACATATTATCATGGATGGGGGCAACAATGATCACTTCACTTAAAGGGGTAGTCTCAATTTATCTCTTCTATAAATATTGAAACTTCCGACAGCCCCTTTAAGATTCCTTTATCCACAGTAAATGTAGAATATTCAACTTATCTTAAATGTACCCCAGAATAAAACAGAGTGCTCTGGGCCCCTACACAGTAGGAGTCATGGGCCCTTTCCCAATCACTAGCTTAGTCTCCTTTGGGCGACCTCTCTCCAGTTTTTCCTCTAAGTTTGGGACACTACATTTCTATGCAACTCCCTACTGTGGATCTGCAGTGATGCTCCTCCTTTGCTGTGGTTATACTGCCACCTGCTGGTGTGTTCTGGTCATGACAGCAGCAAAGAAAATGTGACCAGCGTTGTGACAATGTGACCTCAGCAAAATTGTTTTGTTTAGAAGCTGGCGGTAAATTCTTAATTTGATCAAATACATATTCACATTTTAGGGGGTCTGACTAATGGGACCACCAATAACTACAAGTATAGGGGGTCTGACAACTGGAGCCAGCAGCAACTACAAGTATAGGGGGTCTGACAACTGGGACCACCAATAACTACAAGTATAGGGGGTCTGACAACTGGAGCCAGCAGCAACTACAAGTATAGGGGGTCTGACAACTGGGGCCAGCAGCAACTACAAGTATAGGGGTCTGACAACTGGGGCCAGCAGCAACTACAAGTATAGGGGTCTGACAACAGGGGACAGCAGCAACTACAAGTATAGGGGTCTTGCAACTGGGGCCAGCAGCAACTACAAGTATAGGGGTCTGACAACTGGGGCCAGCAGCAACTACAAGTATAGGGGTCTGACAACTGGGACCCACAGCAACTACAAGTATAGGGGTCTTGCAACTGGGGCCAGCAGCAACTACAAGTATAGGGGTCTGACAACTGGGACCCACAGCAACTACAAGTATAGGGGTCTTACAACTGGGGCCCGCAGCAACTACAAGTATAGGGGTCTGACAACTGGGGCCAGCAGAAACTACAAGTATAGGGGTCTGACAACTGGAGCCAGGAGCAACTACAAGTATAGGGGTCTGACAACTGGGACCCACAGCAACTACAAGTATAGGGGTCTTACAACTGGGGCCCGCAGCAACTACAAGTATAGGGGTCTGACAACTGGGGCCAGCAGAAACTACAAGTATAGGGGTCTGACAACTGGGTCCAGCAGCAACCACAAGCATAGGGGTCTGACAACTGGGGCCAGCAGCAACTACAAGTATAGGGGTCTGACAACTGGGGCCAGCAGCAACTACAAGTATAGGGGTCTGACAACTGGGACCCACAGCAACTACAAGTATAGGGGTCTTGCAACTGGGGCCAGCAGCAACTACAAGTATAGGGGTCTGACAACTGGGACCCACAGCAACTACAAGTATAGGGGTCTTACAACTGGGGCCCGCAGCAACTACAAGTATAGGGGTCTGACAACTGGGGCCAGCAGAAACTACAAGTATAGGGGTCTGACAACTGGAGCCAGGAGCAACTACAAGTATAGGGGTCTGACAACTGGGACCCACAGCAACTACAAGTATAGGGGTCTTACAACTGGGGCCCGCAGCAACTACAAGTATAGGGGTCTGACAACTGGGGCCAGCAGAAACTACAAGTATAGGGGTCTGACAACTGGGTCCAGCAGCAACCACAAGCATAGGGGTCTGACAACTGGGTCCAGCAGCAACTACAAGTATAGGGGTCTGACAACTGGGGCCCGCAGCAACTACAAGTATAGGGGTCTGACAACTGGGGCCAGCAGCAACTACAAGTATAGGGGTCTGACAACTGGGGCCCGCAGCAACTACAAGTATAGGGGTCTGACAACTGGGGCCCGCAGCAACTACAAGTATAGGGGTCTGACAACTGGGGCCCGCAGCAACTACAAGTATAGGGGTCTGACAACTGGGGCCAGCAGAAACTACAAGTATAGGGGTCTGACAACTGGAGCCAGGAGCAACTACAAGTATAGGGGTCTGACAACTGGGCCAGCAGCAACTACAAGTATAGGGGTCTGACAACTGGGGCCAGCAGCAACTACAAGTATAGGGGGTCTGACAACTGGGGCCAGCAGCAACTACAAGTATAGGGGTCTTACAACTGGGGCCCGCAGCAACTACAAGTATAGGGGTCTTACAACTGGGGCCAGCAGCAACTACAAGTATAGGGGGTCTGACAACTGGGGCCAGCAGCAATCTGGAGCTTGGGGCGTTCCTAAAAAATCCATGGCAAACATATTTGAATTCTAATAATATTCGGTCAGTAGAACAAAGGAGATGAGGTAGAACACTATCCTGTAGCGGTAGTTATTAATTGTGATCCTATAGATTAATAACATGAATATCCCCTACTCCTATAGGATGCCCCTAGACCCCTAGTAAGATCCCCTGCCATCATACAATTACCCCCTCACCCCGTCTCTATAATGACACAATCCGTTTAAATGAGAAAACCAGCGGGTGTAGCACAGCTACAATATTGGCGAGCCAAATGCACAAAAACAAAGTCCAACCAAAACGAAAAGAGAAAGAATGCATTCAAAAGAGCTCATAAGGTAGTGCAAAAACAATCATCAAATTTTATTAATACACAACAGACAATGACCAGTGCTCTAAAAACATTTAAAATACAAAAATGTACATATCAAAAGCAATGTACAGTGACCTGGTATAGGTGCACCGTAACTGCCCACTGTCAATCACTAAGTTAGTGATAAAGTACCTCCCCAAAGTTCTCAGCCTGGAAATGTCATAGATATAAGGTGCCAAGAAAGTGCTATGTGCATAGAGATCAAACAATGCTCCGTATCTCCAGGGCTGGAGAGAAAAACAATGACCATAACCTGCGGTAAAGGTGCCTATCAATATGCTGGTAAGCGTAACAAGTCAAAGCCATGCAGGACAAAAAAGATGAAGGATTACCACAAGCAGACCAGCATAGAAAGATGGGAGGTAAGTAGGGACAGGGGCACTGGGCTCCCCACGCGTTTCGTCGCCAAGGAGGGCAACTTCCTCAGGGGTATAGAGCCCTAGATGAGCATGTCTCACCTTATAAGCAGTCCAAGAGTGAATTGAAGCTCCATTAGCGTCTTGTCCGGTCAGCGGCGCATGACCGGAAGTTGAACGGCGTGTACCGGAAGTAGCTACAGCAATTTAGCGCATGCGCATCCCCGGCCGGGGTGGCGATGTTGTGAGTGTTGCCTAGGCAACAAACAAGTATTCAATACAAAAAGAGCATCAAACGGTATACGGGATGCGGCGCTATTACAAGAAAATGACGAATAGACAGTATATGACGCTGTGCCAATGTACTTATATGTACATTTTTGTATTTTAAATGTTTTTAGAGCACTGGTCATTGTCTGTTGTGTATTAATAAAATTTGATGATTGTTTTTGCACTACCTTATGAGCTCTTTTGAATGCATTCTTTCTCTTTTCGTTTTGGTTGGACAATCCGTTTAAATGCCACCTTAAAGGAATTTTACTCCATTATCCCCCCAGCAACATCTTTCTGTAAGAAAATTATTAAAGAAAATCAGACATGACACTTCCAGCGAGAAGCACTAAGTAACTTTAATAGAACTTACTAGATTTCATTACAATAAATACTTAAAAAAGTGTAAAAATGGTTTTAAAATAGAAATGGTCAAAGAAAAGCATTAGGGGTTGGGGGTGTATGAAATGTGTTAGGAATCAGACTTCACCTCGCAGGAGATCCTATATCAGGGACCGCAGTACTGACGGCTCCCCAGCTGCTGCGGACAGCTCAGTCTTTGCTCAGCAGATGCCTAGGAGGGGATTTTTTAAAAAACTTTTTTTTAACCCGTTATAAAGGGGATTATTCCTTTACTATTAGATTACATAAAACATAACAATTTTTCACTTATCATCAGCTCACGTGTGTACATATTAAATCACATACGTTACACGGCGTCCCCTATAGTTATTTTCTGCGGTGGTCACACATGCTCAGTAGCGTCCCCTCTGATCTCTTACAGAGGGGCAGCAGAGTGTCTCCTGCTAAGAAGCACAACGACCACCAGCACTGGGCATATCTTAGGACCCAATATGATAATTGGGTTACTGGTAGTCAAGTGGGCGGTGCCAGACTCTTAGTTACACAAGTGGAAGCGCACAGGACGATTAGGTCGGTTCAAGTTCATGTGCAGCTTTTCTTTCCTTGAGTCTTGCACAAATATTAAAGTGTGATCTAAATGGATTCATATACCAGCTCCAGAGCGCCCCCCATTTTATTAACACAATACTGGAATACACACTGCGCTCCTATTGGAATACACACTGCGCTCCTACTGGAGCAATACTTCTATATATGACGTATAACATTAATGTATAAAATACATATACACAGAGAGTGGCGTTGGGGGAGGGGGCAACACATTACATCCATGTTATGCACAGTCAGGTGGAGTTACACACCCCAGACACCTGGTGGCGCTAGATGTAAACGATCCAGAATGTCAACAAGTGGGCAGGTCCAAGTCTACTTACAAATATATGGGTAATTAAAACAGGCAGTGAAATAAGAAGATGGGGCCCTGTCCTGGAAAAGTGGCCACAAGTTATTGCTGAGAATCAGACAGACATACAGGAGTGGGGAAAGCTGCCATGATGGAGGCTGGTATATTTATATAGAAGATTGGAGGATGCCCCTGGGCATTTAGGGCATTTGATGCATTGTTTGTCACTGGAGATGTGCCGCAAAGCTTATGCATCTCTTAAAGAAACCTCCGTACTTGTAAAATCATTGTCAGCCCCCTCGGGGGGTCTCTAGTATATGATGCAACTCCAGATGTAGAGCCCTCACTCACCTCACGGGCAGTGGAGAAAGCACCTGGCAGGTGAAGACCCCAAAATCTCAGTCTAAAGATTGGGAGCAGAGGCATAAAAAAAAAAAATCTCCTCCCTGAATTGAGAAAATCATGGCTGCTTCTTTCATTCAGAAACAACGCCGCACCTGTCCATGGGCGGTATTGCAGCTCAGTTCTATTGTAGTTGAAGGGGTTGTCGGAGACACGGAGTACTGTGCTCTATTCATAAGCGCCATAGAGATTAATACAGAAGCAGGCGTGTTTGTGCGACCCCTTGTGATCCCACCACAAGGTCCCCACCAATCAAGAAAGTCAAACCCAATCCACTGGATGTGGCTGGAGGACTGTGAGCTGCAATACCGCACATGACCTGTAGACAGCAGTAGCACTGTACCTGGAAACTGAGATACCATGTTTTTCTCCATACATACCTCCCATATTTCAATGTACTGGGTTTGACCCAACTAGAGGGCCTCATTCTTGAGCACAAATAATAAACTATCATTGAGGACTACTTCAACTCTGCAGGCGGATTATGGCCTGAGCGGCAGAGCGTAGTAATAAGGTGGCAGGAGTCCCTCATGCAATGGGCAGTGCCACTGCCGTCATCCGCGGTCCATATTATAGGTCACCAGGGGGGGTCTGATATGGCACAGGGTGCATTCCCAATTCCTATGTACAAGTCCGGGCTCCATAGTCTCTGCAGCTATGCCTCCAGCTGCTTGCTGCTTTCGGATTTCTGGTCCAGGCGGCTGCGGTTGCTTTTCACCATGTAGATGAAGTAGGCCAGGGTCTCCTTCTCGTTCACAGGAATGTTCCGGAAGTGCCGGCTCACTGTCTGACGGGAGAAAGTGAGAGACTAGAAATATTAGGGTGGAAACGTATAAAAGATTGTGTTACTTTCCCGATAGAAAAATTTAATTCAGGTTTCATTACCGCAGGAATAAGCGGTCATGTGACCTTTAGTCTTTGGATTCAGGAATTTGGAAGGAGAAGCTATTAAGTCCGGCTCTTGGCAGGTGATTGGGCCGGAGCTGTATTACCAGTTACAGTCACTACCACACGTATGGAGCCATGCTGGTAAACAATAAATCCCCTATGTACAGGATAGGGGATAACAAGCTGATGGGTGAGGGTCCAACCGCCGGGACCCCCAGCAATCTGGATTCACTAATGGGTGAAGCTCCATTCAATACAAGGGAGCATCAGAAATTTCTGAGCACAGCACAACAGCATCTTGGTTATCCCCGTACTGGAGATACTAAGGCTGAGCTCAGCAATTACCAGCACTGCCATAGTAGTTAATGTATGTGCTCGTCCGGCCGCTCAAACAGAACCCCAATTCTCTAATTCCTGCAATTGCTGGGGGTCCCAGCAGTTAGACACTTTCTCCTGTTCTGTGGTAGCTGGTAGAAGCCCTTTAAAGGGGTTATTCGAGTGTTAAAAATTACTGAGGGCCGGGCTGGGCTATTTAAACATAATAATAATCTACTTACCTCCTCCGCCTCCACTGATGTCCCTCGCCTCGGTCCACAAGGACCGCGCTGGTTTGATCACAAGGGCGCACAGGGAGTTTCCGGCCGACCGGAAGCTCCCACCCGACACCATCTCCCAACGCTTACAACGCTGATAGGGACGGATGGGAGGAGCCGGCCACACCGCGAACCGGAAGTTCCCTGTGCGCTCCCTCTGTGCCCCTCTAAACAAACAGGGGCACGGATGAAACGGACCGCATCACGGGACATGTTTATTAAGTAAGGAGGTAAGTACGTGTTTATTATTTTTAAATAGCCCACCCAGGCCCGGCCCTAAGTAAATTTTAATACCCGGATAACCCCTTTAATGATGAGGAACCAACCATGGAGAACTTGCCACCGTAAAACAATCTACTTTTAAAAGGATTTAGGACCGTACCTCTGCGAGTTGTTCCTTGTTCAGTCCGGGCCGAGTCTGCAGCTTGTAATGTCTCTTGTATCTGCGCAGAGTGTTCACCTGGAGCTGGAAGAGGTCCACCTGTGTAGAGAAAAAGATGAGAAGGGGTTACTAGAGGGTGCCACCCCACAGATACCTCTAGACATTCGAACGACTGTCCCGGGATATAAGGACATGAGTGATTGAAATTCTATCAATGTGGTGATAAATCAGCAAAAATATAAAAAATTGCAAAAAAATAAAATAAAAATCACGCTCAGCTCAATAGCTTTAGTGAAAATGGTGTGATTCCTCATTTCGGCTGTGGGGGAGGGAGATCTGCAGACACACCTGCTGATCTGCTCATCTACCTATAACCCCTATAGCAGTGATGGTGAACGTTTTAGAGCCTCAGTGCCCGAACTTCAACCAAAAGCCACTTATTTATTGCAAAGTGCCAGCACAGCAGTTTAAGTCGTAATTTATTTCTCCTTGCTCATTGACAACTTTCAATCCTTCAGCCTCCAAAGGACACCAACGCAATTGAAAGGAGGAGGGCAAATTCGCCTATCATTGTAGGAAGATTCTTTGAGTCCTGTCTAGTCAACTTCATTCTGGGGTGATGGCCTGGGTGCCCACAGAGAGGGCCATAGGTTCACCACCACTGCCCTATAGGGCGCGTTAGGTCTCTCACCTCGGGCACATCTGTGTCGTGTTCTGGAGAGTCGCCTCCGTCATCGCTGGTTTTTCTCTTCCTCTTGTTCCGGACACTTTGAATGAAATTCTTGTGGAAGTCGCAAATGTAAAGATGTCGGACCTGCAAAATGTAGGGGGGGTGGGGGGGGGGTTATAGCAAATACTACACGGGCTGCCACAAATATATCCTGTAGCAGTGCGGCTTTCACTGCCTACATGACTCTGGATAACAGTAGGACGCATAATTTCCTCATGTCTTTTTCACTATGAGGAAAAAAAAAATTCCTACAGTAAATACTTGAGTATAAGCCGAGGCTCCGAATTTTACCAAAAAAAACCTGAAAAGTTATTGACTTGAGCATAAGCCTAGTACAGTGTATAGCAGAGTATTGCAGTGATAGCGCAGTACAACACGTAGTATTTACTATACAGCAGTAGTGTATAGTACCATAGTATATAACAATATGGTAGTTGTATAGTATATTGTGTAGTAACACAGTATATACAATATTGTACCATGCCGCAGAAGTTGCAGTACAATAGTATATAGTAGTATAGTGTGTAGTAGTAATATAGTATACAGTGTGTAGTAACCCAGTACATGTACCTGTCCTGGTGTGCAGAGTAATATAGTATACTCTGTGTTGCAAAAGTGTATACAGTCTATGTATTAGGCCCCAGTATGTGCAGTATATAATAGAGCAAAACAGTAGTTATAATATATAGTTGCACAGTACATACAGTATACACTGTGGCACAGGGTGAGCAGTGATACAGTATATAGTGTGTAATTACATACTATAGACAGTATGACACTATATAGTAGTATATTGCTTGCCAGTAGTGTCAGTAGTCACACTCTTGTCCATGTCCAGTTTGTAGCAGTTCAGTATATAGCAGTGTAGTATATGGCAGTATAGTGTGCAGTGGCTGTACTTACAATATCGAGTATGTTGAGCTTGTAGTAGTACAGTATGGCTGTAAAGTATATGTAGTAAATGCAGTATAGTGTATTATATAGCAGTATATGTAGTACATGTACTCACTCTCTTGTCTATGTCCAGCTTGTAGTAGCACAGTACATGGCAGTATAGTATATGTTCTATATAGTGGTACAATATATAGAAGTGTAGTATATAGTTCAGTATATAGTAATATATGGCAGTATATAGTGTTCAATACATGTACTTACACTGTTGTCTATGTCTAACTTGTAGTAAGACAGTATACAGCAGTATCGCATATGGAGTATACAGTAGTACTTTATACAGTAGTATACAAGTAGTATATGGCAGTATATAGTGAGCAGTCCATGTACTCACGCTCTTGTCTAAGCACGGTACACGTGTAGCAGTATAGGGCAGTATGGGGCAGTGTAGTATAGGGCAGTATGGGGCAGTGTAGTATAGGGCAGTATGGGGCAGTGTAGTATAGGGCAGTATGGGGCAGTGTAGTATAGGGCAGTATGGGGCAGTGTAGTATAGGGCAGTATGGGGCAGTGTAGTATAGGGCAGTATGGGGCAGTGTAGTATAGGGCAGTATGGGGCAGTGTAGTATATAGCAGTATGGGGCAGTGTAGTATAGGGCAGTATGGGGCAGTGTAGTATAGGGCAGTATGGGGCAGTGTAGAATAGGGCAGTATAGTATACAGTAGTATATAGCAGTATATAGTGTGTGCAGTCCGGGGACTCACGCTCTTGTCTATGTCCAGCTTGAGCTTCTTCTGGGAGATGCTCTTCTGGACTCTCTTGCTGAATGACGCGTTCCCCGCCGGCCGTGCGCACCGCTCCCCCCCGTCTATGAGACAACACGTCTGTCCGAAAAAGGGTGCGGCGGGTGCGGGCGGCCCGTCCCTGCTGTCCTCCTCCGTGCTGAAGCCGTTCATCGTCAGTCAGTGGCGGAGACGCCGGGACATGCCGGGCCTTCCCCTCACACTGCAGCAACCGAGCCGCCTGCACCCTGACAACGGAAGTCCCGCCCCCTCAGCCTCACACTGCCAGGGCTGGAGAGGCGGGGCCTGCTCCTGGCATTGAGCTGTATGGTTGGTTAGAGAAGTTGTCAGGTAGACAGTCTGTGGCCGCGCCTTTCTCTAACGCAAGCGCTGACCAATAAGCGCCCGGGCCTGTGCGGGGACCGCCCCGCCTCCTGTGCGTTTACATACAGCTGCTGAGACTAGTAGGAGGAGACCTGTGGCGCTTTGAAAACTTCCCTAAAGGCATTCTGGGACTTGTAGTCATGTGACAGAGCGCCCGAGTCACGTGGCTGCTTACAAGTTTAAGGCTGACCCTAGTAGCCGCCTCGTGCTGTGTCTATAGGAATGTAAAAAATGCAGTGAAATTCCTGCTGTTATGACCGCCTAGATCTTTTAGGAGACACCAGAGCCTGTAATTGCTGCATTTTTATTTGATATATTTTGTTCTGTTCCCTAAAAAAGAATGGCTGGACCATTATACAGACTCTTATACCTCTTGTGTCCCCCCCTCATCCTCATAGACTGTAAGCTCTTGTGTCCCCCCTCATCCTCATAGACTGTAAGCTCTTGTGTCCCCCCTCATCCTCATAGACTGTAAGCTCTTGTGTCACCCCCTCATCCTCATAGACTGTAAGCTCTTGTGTCCCCCCTCATCCTCATAGACTGTAAGCTCTTGTGTCCCCCCTCATCCTCATAGACTGTAAGCTCTTGTGTCTCCCCTCATCCTCATAGACTGTAAGCTCTTGTGTCACCCCCTCATCCTCATAGACTGTAAGCTCTTGTGTCCCCCCTCATCCTCATAGACTGTAAGCTCTTGTGTCACCCCTCATCCTATTAGACTGTAAGCTCTTGTGTCACCCCCCTCATCCTCATAGACTGTAAGCTCTTGTGTCACCCCCTCATCCTCATAGACTGTAAGTTCTTGTGTCACCTCCTCATCCTCATAGACTGTAAGCTCTTGTGTCACCTCCTCATCCTCATAGACTGTAAGCTCTTGTGTCCCCCCTCATCCTCATAGACTGTAAGCTCTTGTGTCTCCCCTCATCCTCATAGACTGTAAGCTCTTGTGTCACCCCTCATCCTATTAGACTGTAAGCTCTTGTGTCACCCCCCTCATCCTCATAGACTGTAAGCTCTTGTGTCACCCCCTCATCCTCATAGACTGTAAGCTCTTGTGTCTCCTCTCATCCTCATAGACTGTAAGCTCTTGTGTCCCCCCCTCATCCTCATAGACTGTAAGTTCTTGTGTCACCTCCTCATCCTCATAGACTGTAAGCTCTTGTGTCACCTCCTCATCCTCATAGACTGTAAGCTCTTGTGTCACCTCCTCATCCTCATAGACTGTAAGCTCTTGTGTCCCCCCTCATCCTCATAGACTGTAAGCTCTTGTGTCACCGCTCATCCTCATAGACTGTAAGCTCTTGTGTCACCGCTCATCCTCATAGAGTGTAAGCTCTTGTGTCACCCCCTCATCCTCATAGACTGTAAGCTCTTGTGTCACCGCTCATCCTCATAGACTGTAAGCTCTTGTGTCATCTCCTCATCCTCATAGACTGTAAGCTCTTGTGTCACCCCCTCATCCTCATAGACTGTAAGCTCTTGTGTCCCCCCCTCATCCTCATAGACTGTAAGCTCTTGTGTCACCCCATCATCCTCATAGACTGTAAGCTCTTGTGTCATCCCCTCATCCTCATAGACTGTAAGCTCTTGTGTCACCCCCTCATCCTCATAGACTGTAAGCTCTTGTGTCACCCCCTCATCCTCATAGACTGTAAGCTCTTGTGTCACCCCCTCATCCTCATAGACTGTAAGCTCTTGTGTCACCCCCTCATCCTCATAGACTGTAAGCTCTTGTGTCACCCCCTCATCCCCATAGACTGTAAGCTCTTGTGATCAGGTCTCTCACTCCTATTGTTTCATATGATTTGTACTCTGTAATATTTGTATTTGTCTTCTACGATTTGTAAACCTACGGAATATATAATAGCACTATAAAAATAAAGGAAATTGTCATTATTATTATTGTTATCATTATTAAATACCATTACTAGGATAAACAATTTGTTAAACTGAAAACAAATCCTCATACAGCTCGATACACAGAAAAATAGAAAATAAGTGATGGATCAGAACTGCCACGAGGCGAGATGAGAATCTTGCCTCAGACGGCTGATGTCCGACCCCTGACGGGAGCGGCAGCCTTGGTGAATGTAAATGAATTGCGTCTGTTTCTTTAAGAACACAAACGCGATTAATATACGTATATGTTGTTCTGGAGGACCCTTCTGGTGTGTGATGACATAACGCCATCTACACTAGAGCATTCAGCAGGAGAAGAGATGGCGACACAGGTGGCTGCGTGGGAGCGTGACTGGAGGTAAGTAACTGATTTATTATTTTTATTTCTTCAAGCGGGAGGCTGTGCATACCGGGGGGAGGCTGTGCATACCGGGGGGAGGCTGTGCATACCGGGGGGAGGCTGTGCATATTGGGGGGAGGCTGTGCATACTGGGGAGGCTGTGCATACTGGGGGAGGCTGTGCATACTGGGGGAGGCTCTGTATACTGGGCGGGGCTGTGAATCCTGGGGAGGCTGTGCATAGTGTGGGGGGCTGTGCATACTGGGGAGGCTGTGTATAGTGGGGAGACTCTGTATACTTTGGGGGGCTGTGAATCCTGGGGTGGTTGTGTATGACTGGGGGGGGGGGGCTGTGCATTACTGGGCAGACTGTCCCTAGCTAACCTGCACATCTACCGAAATTTTGCAAAGATGGCGCACCCTTCTTACCACTTGGATAAATGCCCCATAATTAACTCTGCTGAATTCAAAACCCCCTATGGCCGGCAGCGCACGTGGCGTTTTGAACTTGTTTTGGCCCATTTTTAAGCAGTCCGTTAAAAAACGCATGCGTTTTTTGAAAATGCATCCGTTTTTGACCGGTTTTACCAATTATCTTAATTAAAACAGGTAAAAGACAGATGCATTTTCAAAAAACGGATGCGTCTTTTTTACGAACTGCTTAAAAACGGCCCAAAAACGGGTTGAAAATGCCACGTGTGCCGCAGGCCTATCACCTCTCTCCAACATTTCTCCACCAAGTAAATCCACCAAACATTTTCTTATCCCTCCCAGCCCAACCTGTCATGGCCGCATTCCACCCCACTTGCTGCAGGTTACATGCTCACAGCTCAACCACTGCTCTGTGAAAGGGCCTAGTCCCAGCAAAGAGAATCTCCCAGGGCCAGCGCGAGCCGGGTGACATAAGGCTGTAGATAAGGAATCCATGGCGTGAGGGGGGGCTTTATATAAAATAACTATAAGGGGGATGTTTGGGATGATAAACAAGGGAACAGGAGACTTTTCTGAGTTTGTGAGTTCACTGCAAAGGGGCCTACTGAGGCTGGCGCCACACGAAGCGCTTTGTTTGCGCTTGCAAACGGAAACACCTGCGATCGGGAATGAGCCGCCGGTGTTTTGCGTTAATTTAACGCGAAACACCAGCGGCTCGTTCCCGGACTGAGTGTGGGATTTAAAATTTAAATTGTGTCGCAAGACAATGCACTCACACACACCGGGAAGAAGAAGGTGAACTCCGGCGGACCTCAGCGGGGAAGCGACACATGCAGGAATATGGACACACAATCTTAGTGAATCGCGCCGGACTTCATCCTCATCGGACAACGCACCTTGGGGATTGCGACAGGAGCGGGTAAGTAAATGTGCCCCAGTATATGGTGTCTGTGGCTTTAAGGCACTGATACCATAGAGTGACAGAAAGTGCAGGGAGAGGTCACTCTACACAGGCGCCCGATCTATGAATCGGGTTGTCTGTGTCACTGCAGCTGAGCAGATGAGGAGAAGCCACGGATCATCCTATCAGCTCTGCGGGGAATCGTCTGGAAAGGTGAGGGATTTATTTTATTATGTTACTGGTAACTTCTATAAAGGGCCTAGTAAAGAAGACATGGGGCTGTATAGGGTATTGGGGGTATATACAGGCACAGTATAGAGGGGAGAGGTGTAATTTATATATAAAGCCAGATAGAGTGTAGGGTTTTTTTTTTGGGGGGGGGGGGGGGGAGGCAATTTATGTAAAAAAGCCCCTGTACCCTGGAACGGAGCATATATAAGGGGGCAAGAGGGGGTGTGGTCATTGTTTTGGGGGGAGTTGTATAGTGGGGGCAGCTTTTTATAAATGAATGGAAATGGCAGTGTATAGTGAGTGGCTATAGCAGGGGGTACTGTTCATTCATAAATGGGGGTGCCATATATAGCTTCTTTAGTAAGGAGGTGCTGTGTATATATATCCAGGTGCCATTACACTGTAAGTGATTGTGGTATCTTTAACCCCTTATCACCGGCACTAGTTTTCAGCTCAATGACCAGACTCGATTTTTCAAATCTGACATGTCTCACGATAATTGGTTATAACCTCGGAACGCTTTAACATATCCCGGTGATTTTGAGAATGTTTTCTCGTGACACATTGTACTTCATGTTAGTTATAAAATTTAAGTGATAAGTGAAAATTTGGCAAAAGTTTGTAAAAATTCTTCATTTTCCAAGTTTGAAATGTTCTGGTTTCAAGACAGGAAGTAAAACTACCCAAAAAGTTTGATAATTAACATTTACAGAATATCTGCTTTATGTTGGGATGATATTTTATGCTTCCGGTCATTTTTCTAGGATGTTATGAGGTGCAGAACTTTAGGTGCGATTTTTCTTATTTTCATGAAAATTTCCAAAACTCACATTTTGAGGGACAACTCAGCTTTCAAGTGACTTTGAGAGGCCTTAATAATAGTAAAACCCCATAAATTACCCCACTATAGAAAGTTCACCCCTCAACATATGTAAAACAACTTCTATTAAGTCTATTAACCCTTTAAGTGTTTCACATGGGTTAAAAAATATGGACCTGCGATTTAGAAACTATAGAATTTTTTGGGAAAATACATTCATTTGCCAAAACTGACATTTTCAGAATAAATTAAATATTAAAACGCACTGCAACGCTTGATGCCCAATTCCTCCCGAGTGTACTGATACCCCATATGTGGTGGTAAACTGCTGTACGGGCGCATGGCCGAGCATAGAATGAATGGAGGCGCCATTCACAGCAGATTTGTATTGTCACATTGTACGACCTATACATTTTTTTTTTTTTGGTAATGCGAACATATGAGGGCTTATTATGTACGGGATGAGATACAATGTATAAATAATTTATTTTGGGAGTCTAAAGCTTATTCATGAGATTTTATTAACTATTTCAAGCGGGACACAAAATCATCAATTTTTATTTTGGATTGTTAGCATTTTTTTTCCCCCGCTCACCGTAACGTAAAAATAATATTTTATCTTTATTCTCTGGTTCACTACGATTGCGGTGTTACCCCATTTATATAGTTTTTCTCATCTTTGCTCAATTTTACTGAGCAAAACCAATATTGAAGAAAATCGCATTGTTTTTACTATTGACAAATTTTCAGGGCCATAACTTCTGTATTTTTCTGTTGTCAGATCTGGTTGAGGGCTTATTTTTTGCGAAAACAGTTGTTCTTTTCAGTCGTATCATATTAGGGAATGTAGCTTTTTTTTATCACTTTTTAGAACATTTTTTGTGATGGTGTTTGATGGAAAATTGTATATTATGGGAAGTTTTTCGAGTTTTTTTTTCACGTAGTTAACCGAGCGGGTTCAATATTGATTTAGATTTATTGTACAGATTAATACGGACGCGGTGATACCAAATATGTACGTATTTTTGTGTTTTATTTACTTTATTTGCATTTTATGTGTTACTGGGGAGATTATGGGACTTTTATTTTATTTATTTAATTATATTATAAAAAGATTTAATTTTTTTTTTTTTTACTTTTTTACATTTTCTACTTCTTGGCTTGAATAAGCGATCATCCGATCGCTTATTCAAGCCTTTACACTGCAATACACTTGTATTGCAGTGTATAGTGAAAGTAACTGAGCATGCTGCGCATGCTCAGTTACTTACAGCCGGGTCCTGCCAGGAAGACAGGACCCGGTGAGAAGAGGAGCCAACAGCCCCGGGTCACTCGTCGGGACCCGGGGCAGCGGCAGGAGGGATCGGATCCCCCGGTAAGCACACCGGGGGGGTCCGATCCACGGGGGACACACTTGCATGCCGCGGTCGTGCTTGACCGCGGCGTGCAAGGGGTTAAACTCCCGGGATCGGAGTTTTTCCGATCCCGGGTGTTAGTGCCGGGTCTGGGCTGTGATACCACAGCCCGACACCGGCACCAGCGAGACCCGGTATCCCGAAAACTTCTTCTGATGCGCCGCCGTAGAAAGGCGTCGCATCAGAAGAAGTACCCTTAATGACCGCCGTAAAAACCCGATAGGGCGGTCATTAAGGGGTTAAAGGCGAGTGTTAGCAGCTGTATAATTAGGCAAATCTCTCTTCAGCTGTTGCTGGAAGGGTGCGTTCACACATTGCGCTTTGGCCTGTGTTTTCATTGCGTTTAAAACGCTTTACAACAGCTGAGGAGAGGTGACCTGCCCAATTACATTACTGTTAACATTTATGTTTACAAAACACATCGCAAACGAAGTGTTAACGTATGTGTTTTGTTAACGCACGCGTTAACATTGCGTGAACAAACTTAAACAGTAATGTAATTAGGCAAAGCAACTCTCATCAGCTGTTGTAATGAGTTTCAAACGCAACCAAAACGCAACGTGTGAACGCGCCCTCAGAGTCATACGGGGCTCATTACACAGCAGGGATCGCAGAGATGCTCCAGAGGGGTTTCACGGAAATACAATTCTATTCTACACATTAAAAACCAGGGGCCAGGCGCAGCTAGGAATTTCCCTCCAGCTGCCACTCTCTTCTTCAGGGTCAGTACCAGGCGCCAGGACTGTGAGCCCCTCACCGCCGGGAGCTATAGGAGGGGGGGGGGGCTGAGCCCTCTCTCCGTACAGCCCGGGGGCACCGCTGCCTACTGTCACCCCGTTGTATGGTGCCAGCGTGTGGATCATTCACCACCTCCCACCCTTGATGGCAACGGAGGGCGGCGTTGTGCCGCTATGACCGCCCAGACTTTAAGCCAGGAAAGCAAAAATCAAGAACCTTTACATTTCGGAGCAGCACAACCTCCACTTCACCACCTCCAAAGCAGCGGCGGCGACGACCAATAGTTTTTACTGTAGAAAAAGTTTCAATTTAAAAAAAAAAAAAAAAAATAGGACCCAACCTAATTTGACCTGTGTAAATTTGGTCCCCCCCCCGCCCTCCCCATGATGGCACTGCCCCTGAGAATTTGATTCGCGCAGCGAAAGCCGTAAAAGCAGAGCGCACAGGACAATGGCGCAAATGCAAATATTAAAGACCATCATCATCACTAGGATGAACAATTTGTACAGAAGAAAAAGAAAAGCTATCAATCGCATGCGTTTCCCGGGAAACGCATATGCGATCGCCCCAAACTCCGCCCCCTGTGCGCTTGCGTCGCGTTATGAACGCGACGAAAGCGCAACGTGTGAACGCGCCCTAAATCTACAAGCGCCCGCTACCTGCTATAGGTCGCCCCCTTCAGAGGTGCGCTTCCCATGAAGAACCCCTCGAGTTGATGGCTCCAGGTTACCAGTCCCTGTTTGGGGGCTGTCCTACAGTCTGGCATCGCCCCATCTATCCTGACAGCGTGCAGGAACACTCCCCTGTGACTAGCCATCAATGGTACCTCCCAGCTGCCAAATTTCTAAGGGTGCAGTCACACCTCGCGTTTAACGCATGTGTTTATAGCAACAGCTGAAGAGAGATTTGCCCAATTAAACAGCTGTTAACACTCGCCTTTACAAAACACAACAGTTAGCGCATGCGTTTGGTAAAGGCGAGTGTTAGCAGCTGTATAATTAGGCAAATCTCTCTTCAGCTGTTGCTGGAAGGGCGCGTTCACACATTGCGTTTTGGCCTGTGTTTTCATTGCGTTTAAAACGCATTACAACAGCTGAGGGGCCAGGGGCCGCCCAGACTTCAAGCCAGGAAAGCAAAAATCAAGAACCTTTACATTTCGGAGCAGCACAACCTCCACTTCACCACCTCCAAAGCAGCGGCGGCGACGACCAATAGTTTTTACTGTAGAAAAAGTTTCAATTTAAAAAAAAAAAATAAAAAAATAGGACCCAACCTAATTTGACCTGTGTAAATTTGGTCCCCCCCCCCGCCCTCCCCATGATGGCACTGCCCCTGAGAATTTGATTAGCGCAGCGAAAGCCGTAAAAGCAGAGCGCACAGGACAATGGCGCAAATGCAAATATTAAAGACCATCATCATCATCACTAGGATGAACAATTTGTACAGAAGAAAAAGAAAAGCTATGTGAAAAAGAAACAAAATGTGTGTGGGCCGGCACGTGGCTAGCTGGTTTGCACGGCCTGTAGTGGGCATCGCAGCCCACAGGCATGGCAGGTGACTGTAACAGTGAGCCCTGCTCCCTCTCGTCCACCCACCGTGCTCCTTTGCACTTCCTCAGATCCAGGCTGGCTCGGCCGTGGCCAACAGCTCCGCTCCCCCTGTCCATCCGAGTGTGGGTGCGGGGCGGCTCGCGCTCACCCTGCATCGATTCTGCTCCCTGAGCGTCGCCATTGCGCTGCCCTCCTGGTTAGCGGCATGGAGGCTCCCTGCTAGTGACACATGGGTGGAGCTATTCCTCAGCTCTCCCGTCCCACACACTTATATATAGATACAAGCGTTGTTTTTATACCGCTACAACCTCTGAGACCTATAGCTTGGGGAGACCCCTCCCATCTCAAAAATTTTGGAATGGCCGTCCCCTTCTTGCCAGGGAGCTCGGCAACCGGTGTGCGCGGTGCGGTGCTCATCTGAGCACAAACAGGAGCACAAATCCTTATAGAGCGAGAAGTTGCCTCCCCTTTTCCTAACAGCTCTTTTGCATACATTTGCATACAGTGTTCTGATTGGCTGCCATAGCTCTGATGCCTCAGCCAGTATATGGTTATCACAGGGGGTTTGGATATAGTTATTACAGGGCGTTTGGTTATTACAGGGAGGGGAGGAGAGGGCAGGGGAGGGGAGGAGAGGGCAGGGGAGGGGAGGAGAGGGCAGGGGAGGGGAGGAGAGGGCAGGGGAGGGGAGGAGAGGGCAAGGCAGGGGAGGGGAGGAGAGGGCAAGGCAGGGGAGGGGAGGAGAGGGCAAGGCAGGGGAGGGGAGGAGAGGGCAAGGCAGGGGAGGGGAGGAGAGGGCAAGGCAGGGGAGGAGAGGGCAAGGCATATATATATATTTCGAAAAACATTTGCTTCAATTAACAAAATTGTGGGTAGTGCCCCCACCAGTTTGCGCCCAGGGGCCTCCACCATCCTTGATCCAGCCCCTGAGTATAATAAGGGGCGGGGCTGGGATTTTGACTGTAGAGGCAAATGAACTATTTTCGGAACTATTAGGGCGCGTTCACACATTGCGTTTTGGTTGCGTTTTCATTGCTTTTGAAACATATACAACAGCTGATGTGAGGTAATTTGCCTAATTCCATTACCGTTTACGTTTGTAAACGCAATGTTAACGCACACGTTAACAAAACGCATGCGTTAACGCTGTGTTAACATCGCGTTTACGATGCGTTTTGTAAACGGAAACGTTTACAGTGATGTAATTAGGCAAATCACCTCTCCTCAGCTGTTGTATATGCGTTTCAAATGCAATGAAAACGCAGGTCAAAACGCAACGTGTGAACGCGCCCTTACAGAGCGCGGCTGTAATTCCCCAGCCTTGTGTTCTGTGGGGCGGATAAAAGAGGGGAAGCTGTGACTGCGTCTTGGTGTGACCTGTGCTCTGCGTTACCCTAAGGGCGCGTTCACACGTTGCGCTTTCGTCGCGTTCATAACGCGACGCAATCGCACAGGGGGCGGAGTTTGGGGCGATCGCATATGCGTTTCCAGAGAAACGCATGCGATCGGGTTATCAATCGCATGCGTTTCCCGGGAAACGCATATGCGATCGCCCCAAACTCCGCCCCCTGTGCGCTTGCGTCGCGTTATGAACGCGACGAAAGCGCAACGTGTGAACGCGCCCTAAATCTACAAGCGCCCGCTACCTGCTATAGGTCGCCCCCTTCAGAGGTGCGCTTCCCATGAAGAACCCCTCGAGTTGATGGCTCCAGGTTACCAGTCCCTGTTTGGGGGCTGTCCTACAGTCTGGCATCGCCCCATCTATCCTGACAGCGTGCCAGGAACACTCCCCTGTGACTAGCCATCAATGGTACCTCCCAGCTGCCAAATTTCTAAGGGTGCAGTCACACCTCGCGTTTAACGCATGTGTTTATAGCAACAGCTGAAGAGAGATTTGCCCAATTAAACAGCTGTTAACACTCGCCTTTACAAAACACAACAGTTAGCGCATGCGTTTGGTAAAGGCGAGTGTTAGCAGCTGTATAATTAGGCAAATCTCTCTTCAGCTGTTGCTGGAAGGGCGCGTTCACACATTGCGTTTTGGCCTGTGTTTTCATTGCGTTTAAAACGCATTACAACAGCTGAGGGGCCAGGGGCCGCCCAGACTTCAAGCCAGGAAAGCAAAAATCAAGAACCTTTACATTTCGGAGCAGCACAACCTCCACTTCACCACCTCCAAAGCAGCGGCGGCGACGACCAATAGTTTATACTGTAGAAAAAGTTTCAATTTAAAAAAAAAAATTAAAAAAAATAGGACCCAACCTAATTTGACCTGTGTAAATTTGGTCCCCCCCCCCGCCCTCCCCATGATGGCACTGCCCCTGAGAATTTGATTCGCGCAGCGAAAGCCGTAAAAGCAGAGCGCACAGGACAATGGCGCAAATGTAAATATTAAAGACCATCATCATCATCACTAGGATGAACAATTTGTACAGAAGAAAAAGAAAAGCTATGTGAAAAAGAAACAAAATGTGTGTGGGCCGGCACGTGGCTAGCTGGTTTGCACGGCAGCCGTCATGGCGGAGCGGCTGCATAGGCTTTGCACGGCCTGTAGTGGGCATCGCAGCCCACAGGCATGGCAGGTGACTGTAACAGTGAGCCCTGCTCCCTCTCGTCCACCCACCGTGCTCCTTTGCACTTCCTCAGATCCAGGCTGGCTCGGCCGTGGCCAACAGCTCCGCTCCCCCTGTCCATCCGCTCACCCTGCATCGATCCTGCTCCCTGAGCGTCGCCATTGCGCTGCCCTCCTGGTTAGCGGCATGGAGGCTCCCTGCTAGTGACACATGGGTGGAGCTATTCCTCAGCTCTCCCGTCCCACACACTTATATATAGATACAAGCGTTGTTTTTATACCGCTACAACCTCTGAGACCTATAGCTTGGGGAGACCCCTCCCATCTCAAAAATTTTGGAATGGCCGTCCCCTTCTTGCCAGGGAGCTCGGCAACCGGTGTGCGCGGTGCGGTGCTCATCTGAGCACAAACAGGAGCACAAATCCTTATAGAGCGAGAAGTTGCCTCCCCTTTTCCTAACAGCTCTTTTGCATACATTTGCATACAGTGTTCTGATTGGCTGCCATAGCTCTGATGCCTCAGCCAGTATATGGTTATCACAGGGGGTTTGGATATAGTTATTACAGGGCGTTTGGTTATTACAGGGAGGGGAGGAGAGGGCAGGGGAGGGGAGGAGAGGGCAAGGCAGGGGAGGGGAGGAGAGGGCAAGGCAGGGGAGGGGAGGAGAGGGCAAGGCAGGGGAGGGGAGGAGAGGGCAAGGCAGGGAAGGAGAGGGGAGGGGAGGAGAGGGCAGGGGAGGGGAGGGGAGGGGAGGAGAGGGCAGGGGAGGGGAGGAGAGGGCAAGGCAGGGGAGGGGAGGAGAGGGCAAGGCAGGGGAGGGGAGGAGAGGGCAAGGCAGGGGAGGGGAGGAGAGGGCAAGGCATATATATATATTTCGAAAAACATTTGCTTCAATTAACAAAATTGTGGGTAGTGCCCCCACCAGTTTGCGCCCAGGGGCCTCCACCATCCTTGATCCAGCCCCTGAGTATAATAAGGGGCGGGGCTGGGATTTTGACTGTAGAGGCAAATGAACTATTTTCGGAACTATTAGGGCGCGTTCACACATTGCGTTTTGGTTGCGTTTTCATTGCTTTTGAAACATATACAACAGCTGATGTGAGGTAATTTGCCTAATTCCATTACCGTTTACGTTTGTAAACGCAATGTTAACGCACGCGTTAACAAAACGCATGCGTTAACGCTGTGTTAACATCGCGTTTACGATGCGTTTTGTAAACGGAAACGTTTACAGTGATGTAATTAGGCAAATCACCTCTCCTCAGCTGTTGTATATGCGTTTCAAATGCAATGAAAACGCAGGTCAAAACGCAACGTGTGAACGCGCCCTTACAGAGCGCGGCTGTAATTCCCCAGCCTTGTGTTCTGTGGGGCGGATAAAAGAGGGGAAGCTGTGACTGCGTCTTGGTGTGACCTGTGCTCTGCGTTACCCTAAGGGCGCGTTCACACGTTGCGCTTTCGTCGCGTTCATAACGCGACGCAATCGCACAGGGGGCGGAGTTTGGGGCGATCGCATATGCGTTTCCAGAGAAACGCATGCGATCGGGTTATCAATCGCATGCGTTTCCCGGGAAACGCATATGCGATCGCCCCAAACTCCGCCCCCTGTGCGCTTGCGTCGCGTTATGAACGCGACGAAAGCGCAACGTGTGAACGCGCCCTAAATCTACAAGCGCCCGCTACCTGCTATAGGTCGCCCCCTTCAGAGGTGCGCTTCCCATGAAGAACCCCTCGAGTTGATGGCTCCAGGTTACCAGTCCCTGTTTGGGGGCTGTCCTACAGTCTGGCATCGCCCCATCTATCCTGACAGCGTGCAGGAACACTCCCCTGTGACTAGCCATCAATGGTACCTCCCAGCTGCCAAATTTCTAAGGGTGCAGTCACACCTCGCGTTTAACGCATGTGTTTATAGCAACAGCTGAAGAGAGATTTGCCCAATTAAACAGCTGTTAACACTCGCCTTTACAAAACACAACAGTTAGCGCATGCGTTTGGTAAAGGCGAGTGTTAGCAGCTGTATAATTAGGCAAATCTCTCTTCAGCTGTTGCTGGAAGGGCGCGTTCACACATTGCGTTTTGGCCTGTGTTTTCATTGCGTTTAAAACGCATTACAACAGCTGAGGGGCCAGGGGCCGCCCAGACTTCAAGCCAGGAAAGCAAAAATCAAGAACCTTTACATTTCGGAGCAGCACAACCTCCACTTCACCACCTCCAAAGCAGCGGCGGCGACGACCAATAGTTTTTACTGTAGAAAAAGTTTCAATTTAAAAAAAAAAAATAAAAAAATAGGACCCAACCTAATTTGACCTGTGTAAATTTGGTCCCCCCCCCCGCCCTCCCCATGATGGCACTGCCCCTGAGAATTTGATTCGCGCAGCGAAAGCCGTAAAAGCAGAGCGCACAGGACAATGGCGCAAATGCAAATATTAAAGACCATCATCATCATCACTAGGATGAACAATTTGTACAGAAGAAAAAGAAAAGCTATGTGAAAAAGAAACAAAATGTGTGTGGGCCGGCACGTGGCTAGCTGGTTTGCACGGCAGCCGTCATGGCGGAGCGGCTGCATAGGCTTTGCACGGCCTGTAGTGGGCATCGCAGCCCACAGGCATGGCAGGTGACTGTAACAGTGAGCCCTGCTCCCTCTCGTCCACCCACCGTGCTCCTTTGCACTTCCTCAGATCCAGGCTGGCTCGGCCGTGGCCAACAGCTCCGCTCCCCCTGTCCATCCGAGTGTGGGTGCGGGGCGGCTCGCGCTCACCCTGCATCGATCCTGCTCCCTGAGCGTCGCCATTGCGCTGCCCTCCTGGTTAGCGGCATGGAGGCTCCCTGCTAGTGACACATGGGTGGAGCTATTCCTCAGCTCTCCCGTCCCACACACTTATATATAGATACAAGCGTTGTTTTTATACCGCTACAACCTCTGAGACCTATAGCTTGGGGAGACCCCTCCCATCTCAAAAATTTTGGAATGGCCGTCCCCTTCTTGCCAGGGAGCTCGGCAACCGGTGTGCGCGGTGCGGTGCTCATCTGAGCACAAACAGGAGCACAAATCCTTATAGAGCGAGAAGTTGCCTCCCCTTTTCCTAACAGCTCTTTTGCATACATTTGCATACAGTGTTCTGATTGGCTGCCATAGCTCTGATGCCTCAGCCAGTATATGGTTATCACAGGGGGTTTGGATATAGTTATTACAGGGCGTTTGGTTATTACAGGGAGGGGAGGAGAGGGCAGGGGAGGGGAGGAGAGGGCAGGGGAGGGGAGGAGAGGGCAGGGGAGGGGAGGAGAGGGCAAGGCAGGGGAGGGGAGGAGAGGGCAAGGCAGGGGAGGGGAGGAGAGGGCAAGGCAGGGGAGGGGAGGAGAGGGCAAGGCAGGGGAGGAGAGGGGAGGGGAGGAGAGGGCAGGGGAGGGGAGGGGAGGGGAGGAGAGGGCAGGGGAGGGGAGGAGAGGGCAAGGCAGGGGAGGGGAGGAGAGGGCAAGGCAGGGGAGGGGAGGAGAGGGCAAGGCAGGGGAGGGGAGGAGAGGGCAAGGCATATATATATATTTCGAAAAACATTTGCTTCAATTAACAAAATTGTGGGTAGTGCCCCCACCAGTTTGCGCCCAGGGGCCTCCACCATCCTTGATCCAGCCCCTGAGTATAATAAGGGGCGGGGCTGGGATTTTGACTGTAGAGGCAAATGAACTATTTTCGGAACTATTAGGGCGCGTTCACACATTGCGTTTTGGTTGCGTTTTCATTGCTTTTGAAACATATACAACAGCTGATGTGAGGTAATTTGCCTAATTCCATTACCGTTTACGTTTGTAAACGCAATGTTAACGCACGCGTTAACAAAACGCATGCGTTAACGCTGTGTTAACATCGCGTTTACGATGCGTTTTGTAAACGGAAACGTTTACAGTGATGTAATTAGGCAAATCACCTCTCCTCAGCTGTTGTATATGCGTTTCAAATGCAATGAAAACGCAGGTCAAAACGCAACGTGTGAACGCGCCCTTACAGAGCGCGGCTGTAATTCCCCAGCCTTGTGTTCTGTGGGGCGGATAAAAGAGGGGAAGCTGTGACTGCGTCTTGGTGTGACCTGTGCTCTGCGTTACCCTAAGGGCGCGTTCACACGTTGCGCTTTCGTCGCGTTCATAACGCGACGCAATCGCACAGGGGGCGGAGTTTGGGGCGATCGCATATGCGTTTCCAGAGAAACGCATGCGATCGGGTTATCAATCGCATGCGTTTCCCGGGAAACGCATATGCGATCGCCCCAAACTCCGCCCCCTGTGCGCTTGCGTCGCGTTATGAACGCGACGAAAGCGCAACGTGTGAACGCGCCCTAAATCTACAAGCGCCCGCTACCTGCTATAGGTCGCCCCCTTCAGAGGTGCGCTTCCCATGAAGAACCCCTCGAGTTGATGGCTCCAGGTTACCAGTCCCTGTTTGGGGGCTGTCCTACAGTCTGGCATCGCCCCATCTATCCTGACAGCGTGCAGGAACACTCCCCTGTGACTAGCCATCAATGGTACCTCCCAGCTGCCAAATTTCTAAGGGTGCAGTCACACCTCGCGTTTAACGCATGTGTTTATAGCAACAGCTGAAGAGAGATTTGCCCAATTAAACAGCTGTTAACACTCGCCTTTACAAAACACAACAGTTAGCGCATGCGTTTGGTAAAGGCGAGTGTTAGCAGCTGTATAATTAGGCAAATCTCTCTTCAGCTGTTGCTGGAAGGGCGCGTTCACACATTGCGTTTTGGCCTGTGTTTTCATTGCGTTTAAAACGCATTACAACAGCTGAGGGGCCAGGGGCCGCCCAGACTTCAAGCCAGGAAAGCAAAAATCAAGAACCTTTACATTTCGGAGCAGCACAACCTCCACTTCACCACCTCCAAAGCAGCGGCGGCGACGACCAATAGTTTATACTGTAGAAAAAGTTTCAATTTAAAAAAAATAAATAAAAAAATAGGACCCAACCTAATTTGACCTGTGTAAATTTGGTCCGCCCCCCCGCCCTCCCCATGATGGCACTGCCCCTGAGAATTTGATTCGCGCAGCGAAAGCCGTAAAAGCAGAGCGCACAGGACAATGGCGCAAATGCAAATATTAAAGACCATCATCATCATCACTAGGATGAACAATTTGTACAGAAGAAAAAGAAACAAAATGTGTGTGGGCCGGCACGTGGCTAGCTGGTTTGCACGGCAGCCGTCATGGCGGAGCGGCTGCATAGGCTTTGCACGGCCTGTAGTGGGCATCGCAGCCCACAGGCATGGCAGGTGACTGTAACAGTGAGCCCTGCTCCCTCTCGTCCACCCACCGTGCTCCTTTGCACTTCCTCAGATCCAGGCTGGCTCGGCCGTGGCCAACAGCTCCGCTCCCCCTGTCCATCCGAGTGAGCTCGCGCTGATCCAGGCTGGCTCGGCCTGTGGCCAACAGCTCCGCTCCCCCTGTCCATCCGAGTGAGCTCGCGCTCACCCTGCATCGATCCTGCTCCCTGAGCGTCGCCATTGCGCTGCCCTCCTGGTTAGCGGCATGGAGGCTCCCTGCTAGTGACACATGGGTGGAGCTATTCCTCAGCCTCTCCCGTCCCACACACTTATATATAGATACAAGCGTTGTTTTTATACCGCTACAACCTCTGAGACCTATAGCTTGGGGAGACCCCTCCCATCTCAAAAATTTGGAATGGCCGTCCCCTTCTTGCCAGGGAGCTCGGCAACCGGTGTGCGCGGTGCGGTGCTCATCTGAGCACAAACAGGAGCACAAATCCTTATAGAGCGAGAAGTTGCCTCCTTTCCTAACAGCTCTTTTGCATACATTTGCATACAGTGTTCTGATTGGCTGCCATAGCTCTGATGCCTCAGCCAGTATATGGTTATCACAGGGGGTTTGGATATAGTTATTACAGGGCGTTTGGTTATTACAGGGAGGGGAGGAGAGGGGAGGAGAGGCAAGGCAGGGGAGGTGGAGGAGAGGGCAAGGCAGGGGAGGGGAGGAGAGGGCAAGGCAGGGAGGGGAGGAGAGGGCAAGGCAGGGAAGGAGAGGGAGGGGAGGGAGAGGGCAGGGGAGGGAGGGGAGGAGAGAGGGCTGGGAGGGAGGGAGGGCAAGGCAGGGGAGGGGAGGAGAGGGCAAGGCAGGGGAGGGGAGGAGAGGGCAAGGCAGGGGAGGGGAGGAGAGGGCAAGGCATATATATATATTTCGAAAAACATTTGCTTCAATTAACAAAATTGTGGGTAGTGCCCCCACCAGTTTGCGCCCAGGGGCCTCCACCATCCTTGATCCAGCCCCTGAGTATAATAAGGGGCGGGGCTGGGATTTTGACTGTAGAGGCAAATGAACTATTTTCGGAACTATTAGGGCGCGTTCACACATTGCGTTTTGGTTGCGTTTCATTGCTTTTGAAACATATACAACAGCTGATGTGAGGTAATTTGCCTAATTCCATTACCGTTTACGTTTGTAACAGTTAACGCACGCGTTAACAAAACGCATGCGTTAACGCTGTGTTAACATCGCGTTTACGATGCGTTTTGTAAACGGAAACGTTTACAGTGATGTAATTAGGCAAATCACCTCTCCTCAGCTGTTGTATATGCGTTTCAAATGCAATGAAAACGCAGGTCAAAACGCAACGTGTGAACGCGCCCTTACAGAGCGCGGCTGTAATTCCCCAGCCTTGTGTTCTGTGGGCGGATAAAAGAGGGGAAGCTGTGACTGCGTCTTGGTGTGACCTGTGCTCTGCGTTACCCTAAGGGCGCGTTCACACGTCGCGCTTTCGTCGCGTTCATAACGCGACGCAATCGCACAGGGGCGGAGTTTGGGGCGATCGCATATGCGTTTCCAGAGAAACGCATGCGATCGGGTTATCAATCGCATGCGTTTCCCGGGAACGCATATGCGATCGCCCCAAACTCCGCCCCCTGTGCGCTTGCGTCGCGTTATGAACGCGACGAAAGCGCAACGTGTGAACGCGCCTAAATCTACAAGCGCCCGCTACCTGCTATAGGTCGCCCCCTTCAGAGGTGCGCTTCCCATGAAGAACCCCTCGAGTTGATGGCTCCAGGTTACCAGTCCCTGTTTGGGGGCTGTCCTACAGTCAGTCTGGCATCGCCCCATCTATCCTGACAGCGTGCAGGAACACTCCCCTGTGACTAGCCATCAATGGTACCTCCAGCTGCCAAATTTCTAAGGGTGCAGTCACACCTCGCGTTTAACGCATGTGTTTATAGCAACAGCTGAAGAGAGATTTGCCCAATTAAAACAGCTGTTAACACTCGCCTTTACAAAACACAACAGTTAGCGCATGCGTTTGGTAAAGGCGAGTGTAGCAGCTGTATAATTAGGCAAATCTCTCTTCAGCTGTTGCTGGAAGGCGCGTTCACACATTGCGTTTTGGCCTGTGTTTTCATTGCGTTTAAAACGCATTACACAGCTGAGGGGCCAGGGGCCGCCCAGACTTCAAGCCAGGAAAGCAAAAATCAAGAACCTTTACATTTCGGAGCAGCACAACCTCCACTTCACCACCTCCAAAGCAGCGGCGGCGGCGACGACCAATAGTTTTTACTGTAGAAAAGTTTCAATTTAAAAAAAAAATAAAAAATAGGACCCAACCTAATTTGACCTGTGTAAATTTGGTCCCCCCCCCGCCCTCCCCATGATGGCACTGCCCTGAGAATTGATTCGCGCAGCGAAAGCCGTAAAAGCAGAGCGCACAGGACAATGGCGCAAATGCAAATATTAAAGACCATCATCATCATCACTAGGATGAACAATTTGTACAGAAGAAAAGAAAAGCTATGTGAAAAAGAAACAAAATGTGTGTGGGCCGGCACGTGGCTAGCTGGTTTGCACGGCAGCCGTCATGGCGGAGCGGCTGCATAGGCTTTGCACGGCCTGTAGTGGGCATCGCAGCCCACAGGCATGGCAGGTGACTGTAACAGTGAGCCCTGCTCCCTCTCGTCCACCCACCGTGCTCCTTTGCACTTCCTCAGATCCAGGCTGGCTCGGCCGTGGCCAACAGCTCCGCTCCCCCTGTCCATCCGAGTGTGGGTGCGGGGCGGCTCGCGCTCACCCTGCATCGATCCTGCTCCTGAGCGTCGCCATTGCGCTGCCCTCCTGGTTAGCGGCATGGAGGCTCCCTGCTAGTGACACATGGGTGGAGCTATTCCTCAGCTCTCCCGTCCCACACACTTATATATAGATACAAGCGTGTTTTATACCGCTACAACCTCTGAGACCTATAGCTTGGGGAGACCCCTCCCATCTCAAAAATTTGGAATGGCCGTCCCCTTCTTGCCAGGGAGCTCGGCAACCGGTGTGCGCGGTGCGGTGCTCATCTGAGCACAAACAGGAGCACAAATCCTTATACAGCGAGAAGTTGCCTCCCCTTTCCTAACAGCTCTTTTGCATACATTTGCATACAGTGTTCTGATTGGCTGCCATAGCTCTGATGCCTCAGCCAGTATATGGTTATCACAGGGGGTTTGGATATAGTTATTACAGGGCGTTTGGTTATTACAGGGAGGGGAGGAGAGGGGAGGAGAGGGGGCAGGGGAGGGAGGAGAGGGCAAGGCAGGGAGGGAGGAGAGGGCAAGGCAGGGGAGGGGAGGAGAGGGCAAGGCAGGGGAAGGAGGAGAAGAGGGGAGGAGAGGGCAGGGGAGGGGAGGGAGGGGAGGAGAGGGCAGGGGAGGGGAGGGAGGAGAGGGCAGGGGAGGGGGAGAGGGCAAGGCAGGGAGGGAGGAGAGGGCAGGCAGGGGAGGGAGGAGAGGGCAAGGCAGGGGAGGGGAGGAGAGGGCAAGGCATATATATATATTTCGAAAACATTTGCTTCAATTAACAAAATTGTGGGTAGTGCCCCCACCAGTTTGCGCCCAGGGGCCTCCACCATCCTTGATCCAGCCCCTGAGTATAATAAGGGGCGGGGCTGGGATTTTGACTGTAGAGGCAAATGAACTATTTTCGGAACTATTAGGGCGCGTTCACACATTGCGTTTTGGTTGCGTTTTCATTGCTTTTGAAACATATACAACAGCTGATGTGAGGTAATTTGCCTAATTCCATTACCGTTTACGTTTGTAAACGCAATGTTAACGCACGCGTTAACAAAACGCATGCGTTAACGCTGTGTTAACATCGCGTTTACGATGCGTTTTGTAAACGGAAACGTTTACAGTGATGTAATTAGGCAAATCACCTCTCCTCAGCTGTTGTATATGCGTTTCAAATGCAATGAAAACGCAGGTCAAAACGCAACGTGTGAACGCGCCCTTACAGAGCGCGGCTGTAATTCCCCAGCCTTGTGTTCTGTGGGGCGGATAAAAGAGGGGAAGCTGTGACTGCGTCTTGGTGTGACCTGTGCTCTGCGTTACCCTAAGGGCGCGTTCACACGTTGCGCTTTCGTCGCGTTCATAACGCGACGCAATCGCACAGGGGGCGGAGTTTGGGGCGATCGCATATGCGTTTCCAGAGAAACGCATGCGATCGGGTTATCAATCGCATGCGTTTCCCGGGAAACGCATATGCGATCGCCCCAAACTCCGCCCCCTGTGCGCTTGCGTCGCGTTATGAACGCGACGAAAGCGCAACGTGTGAACGCGCCCTAAATCTACAAGCGCCCGCTACCTGCTATAGGTCGCCCCCTTCAGAGGTGCGCTTCCCATGAAGAACCCCTCGAGTTGATGGCTCCAGGTTACCAGTCCCTGTTTGGGGGCTGTCCTACAGTCTGGCATCGCCCCATCTATCCTGACAGCGTGCAGGAACACTCCCCTGTGACTAGCCATCAATGGTACCTCCCAGCTGCCAAATTTCTAAGGGTGCAGTCACACCTCGCGTTTAACGCATGTGTTTATAGCAACAGCTGAAGAGAGATTTGCCCAATTAAACAGCTGTTAACACTCGCCTTTACAAAACACAACAGTTAGCGCATGCGTTTGGTAAAGGCGAGTGTTAGCAGCTGTATAATTAGGCAAATCTCTCTTCAGCTGTTGCTGGAAGGGCGCGTTCACACATTGCGTTTTGGCCTGTGTTTTCATTGCGTTTAAAACGCATTACAACAGCTGAGGGGCCAGGGGCCGCCCAGACTTCAAGCCAGGAAAGCAAAAATCAAGAACCTTTACATTTCGGAGCAGCACAACCTCCACTTCACCACCTCCAAAGCAGCGGCGGCGACGACCAATAGTTTTTACTGTAGAAAAAGTTTCAATTTAAAAAAATAAATAAAAAAATAGGACCCAACCTAATTTGACCTGTGTAAATTTGGCCCCCCCCCCGCCCTCCCCATGATGGCACTGCCCCTGAGAATTTGATTCGCGCAGCGAAAGCCGTAAAAGCAGAGCGCACAGGACAATGGCGCAAATGCAAATATTAAAGACCATCATCATCATCACTAGGATGAACAATTTGTACAGAAGAAAAAGAAAAGCTATGTGAAAAAGAAACAAAATGTGTGTGGGCCGGCACGTGGCTAGCTGGTTTGCACGGCAGCCGTCATGGCGGAGCGGCTGCATAGGCTTTGCACGGCCTGTAGTGGGCATCGCAGCCCACAGGCATGGCAGGTGACTGTAACAGTGAGCCCTGCTCCCTCTCGTCCACCCACCGTGCTCCTTTGCACTTCCTCAGATCCAGGCTGGCTCGGCCGTGGCCAACAGCTCCGCTCCCCCTGTCCATCCGAGTGTGGGTGCGGGGCGGCTCGCGCTCACCCTGCATCGATCCTGCTCCCTGAGCGTCGCCATTGCGCTGCCCTCCTGGTTAGCGGCATGGAGGCTCCCTGCTAGTGACACATGGGTGGAGCTATTCCTCAGCTCTCCCGTCCCACACACTTATATATAGATACAAGCGTTGTTTTTATACCGCTACAACCTCTGAGACCTATAGCTTGGGGAGACCCCTCCCATCTCAAAAATTTTGGAATGGCCGTCCCCTTCTTGCCAGGGAGCTCGGCAACCGGTGTGCGCGGTGCGGTGCTCATCTGAGCACAAACAGGAGCACAAATCCTTATAGAGCGAGAAGTTGCCTCCCCTTTTCCTAACAGCTCTTTTGCATACATTTGCATACAGTGTTCTGATTGGCTGCCATAGCTCTGATGCCTCAGCCAGTATATGGTTATCACAGGGGGTTTGGATATAGTTATTACAGGGCGTTTGGTTATTACAGGGAGGGGAGGAGAGGGCAGGGGAGGGGAGGAGAGGGCAGGGGAGGGGAGGAGAGGGCAGGGGAGGGGAGGAGAGGGCAAGGCAGGGGAGGGGAGGAGAGGGCAAGGCAGGGGAGGGGAGGAGAGGGCAAGGCAGGGGAGGGGAGGAGAGGGCAAGGCAGGGGAGGGGAGGAGAGGGCAAGGCAGGGGAGGGGAGGAGAGGGCAAGGCAGGGGAGGGGAGGAGAGGGCAAGGCAGGGGAGGGGAGGAGAGGGCAAGGCAGGGGAGGGGAGGAGAGGGCAAGGCAGGGGAGGGGAGGAGAGGGCAAGGCATATATATATATTTCGAAAAACATTTGCTTCAATTAACAAAATTGTGGGTAGTGCCCCCACCAGTTTGCGCCCAGGGGCCTCCACCATCCTTGATCCAGCCCCTGAGTATAATAAGGGGCGGGGCTGGGATTTTGACTGTAGAGGCAAATGAACTATTTTCGGAACTATTAGGGCGCGTTCACACATTGCGTTTTGGTTGCGTTTTCATTGCTTTTGAAACATATACAACAGCTGATGTGAGGTAATTTGCCTAATTCCATTACCGTTTACGTTTGTAAACGCAATGTTAACGCACGCGTTAACAAAACGCATGCGTTAACGCTGTGTTAACATCGCGTTTACGATGCGTTTTGTAAACGGAAACGTTTACAGTGATGTAATTAGGCAAATCACCTCTCCTCAGCTGTTGTATATGCGTTTCAAATGCAATGAAAACGCAGGTCAAAACGCAACGTGTGAACGCGCCCTTACAGAGCGCGGCTGTAATTCCCCAGCCTTGTGTTCTGTGGGGCGGATAAAAGAGGGGAAGCTGTGACTGCGTCTTGGTGTGACCTGTGCTCTGCGTTACCCTAAGGGCGCGTTCACACGTTGCGCTTTCGTCGCGTTCATAACGCGACGCAATCGCACAGGGGGCGGAGTTTGGGGCGATCGCATATGCGTTTCCAGAGAAACGCATGCGATCGGGTTATCAATCGCATGCGTTTCCCGGGAAACGCATATGCGATCGCCCCAAACTCCGCCCCCTGTGCGCTTGCGTCGCGTTATGAACGCGACGAAAGCGCAACGTGTGAACGCGCCCTAAATCTACAAGCGCCCGCTACCTGCTATAGGTCGCCCCCTTCAGAGGTGCGCTTCCCATGAAGAACCCCTCGAGTTGATGGCTCCAGGTTACCAGTCCCTGTTTGGGGGCTGTCCTACAGTCTGGCATCGCCCCATCTATCCTGACAGCGTGCAGGAACACTCCCCTGTGACTAGCCATCAATGGTACCTCCCAGCTGCCAAATTTCTAAGGGTGCAGTCACACCTCGCGTTTAACGCATGTGTTTATAGCAACAGCTGAAGAGAGATTTGCCCAATTAAACAGCTGTTAACACTCGCCTTTACAAAACACAACAGTTAGCGCATGCGTTTGGTAAAGGCGAGTGTTAGCAGCTGTATAATTAGGCAAATCTCTCTTCAGCTGTTGCTGGAAGGGCGCGTTCACACATTGCGTTTTGGCCTGTGTTTTCATTGCGTTTAAAACGCATTACAACAGCTGAGGGGCCAGGGGCCGCCCAGACTTCAAGCCAGGAAAGCAAAAATCAAGAACCTTTACATTTCGGAGCAGCACAACCTCCACTTCACCACCTCCAAAGCAGCGGCGGCGACGACCAATAGTTTTTACTGTAGAAAAAGTTTCAATTTAAAAAAAATAAATAAAAAAATAGGACCCAACCTAATTTGACCTGTGTAAATTTGGTCCCCCCCCCGCCCTCCCCATGATGGCACTGCCCCTGAGAATTTGATTCGCGCAGCGAAAGCCGTAAAAGCAGAGCGCACAGGACAATGGCGCAAATGCAAATATTAAAGACCATCATCATCATCACTAGGATGAACAATTTGTACAGAAGAAAAAGAAAAGCTATGTGAAAAAGAAACAAAATGTGTGTGGGCCGGCACGTGGCTAGCTGGTTTGCACGGCAGCCGTCATGGCGGAGCGGCTGCATAGGCTTTGCACGGCCTGTAGTGGGCATCGCAGCCCACAGGCATGGCAGGTGACTGTAACAGTGAGCCCTGCTCCCTCTCGTCCACCCACCGTGCTCCTTTGCACTTCCTCAGATCCAGGCTGGCTCGGCCGTGGCCAACAGCTCCGCTCCCCTGTCCATCCGAGTGAGCTCGCGCTCACCCTGCATCGATCCTGCTCCCTGAGCGTCGCCATTGCGCTGCCCTCCTGGTTAGCGGCATGGAGGCTCCCTGCTAGTGACACATGGGTGGAGCTATTCCTCAGCTCTCCCGTCCCACACACTTATATATAGATACAAGCGTTGTTTTTATACCGCTACAACCTCTGAGACCTATAGCTTGGGGAGACCCCTCCCATCTCAAAAATTTTGGAATGGCCGTCCCCTTCTTGCCAGGGAGCTCGGCAACCGGTGTGCGCGGTGCGGTGCTCATCTGAGCACAAACAGGAGCACAAATCCTTATAGAGCGAGAAGTTGCCTCCCCTTTTCCTAACAGCTCTTTTGCATACATTTGCATACAGTGTTCTGATTGGCTGCCATAGCTCTGATGCCTCAGCCAGTATATGGTTATCACAGGGGGTTTGGATATAGTTATTACAGGGCGTTTGGTTATTACAGGGAGGGGAGGAGAGGGCAGGGGAGGGGAGGAGAGGGCAGGGGAGGGGAGGAGAGGGCAGGGGAGGGGAGGAGAGGGCAGGGGAGGGGAGGAGAGGGCAAGGCAGGGGAGGGGAGGAGAGGGCAAGGCAGGGGAGGGGAGGAGAGGGCAAGGCAGGGGAGGGGAGGAGAGGGCAAGGCAGGGGAGGGGAGGAGAGGGCAAGGCAGGGGAGGGGAGGAGAGGGCAAGGCATATATATATATTTCGAAAAACATTTGCTTCAATTAACAAAATTGTGGGTAGTGCCCCCACCAGTTTGCGCCCAGGGGCCTCCACCATCCTTGATCCAGCCCCTGAGTATAATAAGGGGCGGGGCTGGGATTTTGACTGTAGAGGCAAATGAACTATTTTCGGAACTATTAGGGCGCGTTCACACATTGCGTTTTGGTTGCGTTTTCATTGCTTTTGAAACATATACAACAGCTGATGTGAGGTAATTTGCCTAATTCCATTACCGTTTACGTTTGTAAACGCAATGTTAACGCACGCGTTAACAAAACGCATGCGTTAACGCTGTCTTAACATCGCGTTTACGATGCGTTTTGTAAACGGAAACGTTTACAGTGATGTAATTAGGCAAATCACCTCTCCTCAGCTGTTGTATATGCGTTTCAAATGCAATGAAAACGCAGGTCAAAACGCAACGTGTGAACGCGCCCTTACAGAGCGCGGCTGTAATTCCCCAGCCTTGTGTTCTGTGGGGCGGATAAAAGAGGGGAAGCTGTGACTGCGTCTTGGTGTGACCTGTGCTCTGCGTTACCCTAAGGGCGCGTTCACACGTTGCGCTTTCGTCGCGTTCATAACGCGACGCAATCGCACAGGGGGCGGAGTTTGGGGCGATCGCATATGCGTTTCCAGAGAAACGCATGCGATCGGGTTATCAATCGCATGCGTTTCCCGGGAAACGCATATGCGATCGCCCCAAACTCCGCCCCCTGTGCGCTTGCGTCGCGTTATGAACGCGACGAAAGCGCAACGTGTGAACGCGCCCTAAATCTACAAGCGCCCGCTACCTGCTATAGGTCGCCCCCTTCAGAGGTGCGCTTCCCATGAAGAACCCCTCGAGTTGATGGCTCCAGGTTACCAGTCCCTGTTTGGGGGCTGTCCTACAGTCTGGCATCGCCCCATCTATCCTGACAGCGTGCAGGAACACTCCCCTGTGACTAGCCATCAATGGTACCTCCCAGCTGCCAAATTTCTAAGGGTGCAGTCACACCTCGCGTTTAACGCATGTGTTTATAGCAACAGCTGAAGAGAGATTTGCCCAATTAAACAGCTGTTAACACTCGCCTTTACAAAACACAACAGTTAGCGCATGCGTTTGGTAAAGGCGAGTGTTAGCAGCTGTATAATTAGGCAAATCTCTCTTCAGCTGTTGCTGGAAGGGCGCGTTCACACATTGCGTTTTGGCCTGTGTTTTCATTGCGTTTAAAACGCATTACAACAGCTGAGGGGCCAGGGGCCGCCCAGACTTCAAGCCAGGAAAGCAAAAATCAAGAACCTTTACATTTCGGAGCAGCACAACCTCCACTTCACCACCTCCAAAGCAGCGGCGGCGACGACCAATAGTTTTTACTGTGGAAAAAGTTTCAATTTAAAAAAAATAAATAAAAAAATAGGACCCAACCTAATTTGACCTGTGTAAATTTGGTCCCCCCCCCCCCCCCGCCCTCCCCATGATGGCACTGCCCCTGAGAATTTGATTCGCGCAGCGAAAGCCGTAAAAGCAGAGCGCACAGGACAATGGCGCAAATGCAAATATTAAAGACCATCATCATCATCACTAGGATGAACAATTTGTACAGAAGAAAAAGAAAAGCTATGTGAAAAAGAAACAAAATGTGTGTGGGCTGGCACGTGGCTAGCTGGTTTGCACGGCAGCCGTCATGGCGGAGCGGCTGCATAGGCTTTGCACGGCCTGTAGTGGGCATCGCAGCCCACAGGCATGGCAGGTGACTGTAACAGTGAGCCCTGCTCCCTCTCGTCCACCCACCGTGCTCCTTTGCACTTCCTCAGATCCAGGCTGGCTCGGCCGTGGCCAACAGCTCCGCTCCCCCTGTCCATCCGAGTGTGGGTGCGGGGCGGCTCGCGCTCACCCTGCATCGATCCTGCTCCCTGAGCGTCGCCATTGCGCTGCCCTCCTGGTTAGCGGCATGGAGGCTCCCTGCTAGTGACACATGGGTGGAGCTATTCCTCAGCTCTCCCGTCCCACACACTTATATATAGATACAAGCGTTGTTTTTATACCGCTACAACCTCTGAGACCTATAGCTTGGGGAGACCCCTCCCATCTCAAAAATTTTGGAATGGCCGTCCCCTTCTTGCCAGGGAGCTCGGCAACCGGTGTGCGCGGTGCGGTGCTCATCTGAGCACAAACAGGAGCACAAATCCTTATAGAGCGAGAAGTTGCCTCCCCTTTTCCTAACAGCTCTTTTGCATACATTTGCATACAGTGTTCTGATTGGCTGCCATAGCTCTGATGCCTCAGCCAGTATATGGTTATCACAGGGGGTTTGGATATAGTTATTACAGGGCGTTTGGTTATTACAGGGAGGGGAGGAGAGGGGAGGAGAGGGCAGGGGAGGGGAGGGGAGGAGAGGGCAAGGCAGGGGAGGGGAGGAGAGGGCAAGGCAGGGGAGGGGAGGAGAGGGCAAGGCAGGGGAGGGGAGGAGAGGGCAAGGCAGGGGAGGGGAGGAGAGGGCAAGGCAGGGGAGGGGAGGAGAGGGCAAGGCATATATATATATTTCGAAAAACATTTGCTTCAATTAACAAAATTGTGGGTAGTGCCCCCACCAGTTTGCGCCCAGGGGCCTCCACCATCCTTGATCCAGCCCCTGAGTATAATAAGGGGCGGGGCTGGGATTTTGACTGTAGAGGCAAATGAACTATTTTCGGAACTATTAGGGCGCGTTCACACATTGCGTTTTGGTTGCGTTTTCATTGCTTTTGAAACATATACAACAGCTGATGTGAGGTAATTTGCCTAATTCCATTACCGTTTACGTTTGTAAACGCAATGTTAACGCACGCGTTAACAAAACGCATGCGTTAACGCTGTGTTAACATCGCGTTTACGATGCGTTTTGTAAACGGAAACGTTTACAGTGATGTAATTAGGCAAATCACCTCTCCTCAGCTGTTGTATATGCGTTTCAAATGCAATGAAAACGCAGGTCAAAACGCAACGTGTGAACGCGCCCTTACAGAGCGCGGCTGTAATTCCCCAGCCTTGTGTTCTGTGGGGCGGATAAAAGAGGGGAAGCTGTGACTGCGTCTTGGTGTGACCTGTGCTCTGCGTTACCCTAAGGGCGCGTTCACACGTTGCGCTTTCGTCGCGTTCATAACGCGACGCAATCGCACAGGGGGCGGAGTTTGGGGCGATCGCATATGCGTTTCCAGAGAAACGCATGCGATCGGGTTATCAATCGCATGCGTTTCCCGGGAAACGCATATGCGATCGCCCCAAACTCCGCCCCCTGTGCGCTTGCGTCGCGTTATGAACGCGACGAAAGCGCAACGTGTGAACGCGCCCTAAATCTACAAGCGCCCGCTACCTGCTATAGGTCGCCCCCTTCAGAGGTGCGCTTCCCATGAAGAACCCCTCGAGTTGATGGCTCCAGGTTACCAGTCCCTGTTTGGGGGCTGTCCTACAGTCTGGCATCGCCCCATCTATCCTGACAGCGTGCAGGAACACTCCCCTGTGACTAGCCATCAATGGTACCTCCCAGCTGCCAAATTTCTAAGGGTGCAGTCACACCTCGCGTTTAACGCATGTGTTTATAGCAACAGCTGAAGAGAGATTTGCCCAATTAAACAGCTGTTAACACTCGCCTTTACAAAACACAACAGTTAGCGCATGCGTTTGGTAAAGGCGAGTGTTAGCAGCTGTATAATTAGGCAAATCTCTCTTCAGCTGTTGCTGGAAGGGCGCGTTCACACATTGCGTTTTGGCCTGTGTTTTCATTGCGTTTAAAACGCATTACAACAGCTGAGGGGCCAGGGGCCGCCCAGACTTCAAGCCAGGAAAGCAAAAATCAAGAACCTTTACATTTCGGAGCAGCACAACCTCCACTTCACCACCTCCAAAGCAGCGGCGGCGACGACCAATAGTTTTTACTGTAGAAAAAGTTTCAATTTAAAAAAAATAAATAAAAAAATAGGACCCAACCTAATTTGACCTGTGTAAATTTGGTCCCCCCCCCCGCCCTCCCCATGATGGCACTGCCCCTGAGAATTTGATTCGCGCAGCGAAAGCCGTAAAAGCAGAGCGCACAGGACAATGGCGCAAATGCAAATATTAAAGACCATCATCATCATCACTAGGATGAACAATTTGTACAGAAGAAAAAGAAAAGCTATGTGAAAAAGAAACAAAATGTGTGTGGGCCGGCACGTGGCTAGCTGGTTTGCACGGCAGCCGTCATGGCGGAGCGGCTGCATAGGCTTTGCACGGCCTGTAGTGGGCATCGCAGCCCACAGGCATGGCAGGTGACTGTAACAGTGAGCCCTGCTCCCTCTCGTCCACCCACCGTGCTCCTTTGCACTTCCTCAGATCCAGGCTGGCTCGGCCGTGGCCAACAGCTCCGCTCCCCCTGTCCATCCGAGTGTGGGTGCGGGGCGGCTCGCGCTCACCCTGCATCGATCCTGCTCCCTGAGCGTCGCCATTGCGCTGCCCTCCTGGTTAGCGGCATGGAGGCTCCCTGCTAGTGACACATGGGTGGAGCTATTCCTCAGCTCTCCCGTCCCACACACTTATATATAGATACAAGCGTTGTTTTTATACCGCTACAACCTCTGAGACCTATAGCTTGGGGAGACCCCTCCCATCTCAAAAATTTTGGAATGGCCGTCCCCTTCTTGCCAGGGAGCTCGGCAACCGGTGTGCGCGGTGCGGTGCTCATCTGAGCACAAACAGGAGCACAAATCCTTATAGAGCGAGAAGTTGCCTCCCCTTTTCCTAACAGCTCTTTTGCATACATTTGCATACAGTGTTCTGATTGGCTGGAATCTTGCGGTATTAGTCTCTGGATCCGGTCGATTAGATGTATTATGATGGACATAGTTCTTGGGTAAGTATTTCTGGTTTTCATAATTCTCCCGGGCCCTTCAGGGGATTCCAAAGAAGGAGGAAAAGTTAAAGTGGAGATCCAGCATCACGGGTAATGTCTGTAATAAGATGATATAATAACAAAAATATAAATACAAAAATATACGTCAGTATCAGATGTAAATGGGATGAAGTGAAAAATAAATAAGCTAAACCTGACTAATATGTCAACATGGTGTGCACCGTGATGGTGAATGTGTGTGAAGTGACAGTGTCATGTGAAATTGTGTCCTATGTCCAATGTGCTATAACTAAGGTGACATAGTGAATGATATGTGTCAGTGTTACTGCTAGTGAAGTATGAAGTGCAGATATGTGATAGTATGAGAAAAATGTGGATGTAGGGTGGCCATATGTGCCACATGATATATGATGCTGGTGTGCTGAAAAATAGGTAATGGCAAAAGTGGAGTGAGTGAAAGTGACTGCACGCTATGTGATGTGCGTATGCCATGTGTGAAGAAAGAGAAAGAAAAAAGGGAGATGTATTGCCGTAAAGTGTGCCCCTGTGAAAAAGTGCAGATACTTACCTATACTTACCTTTATCCTAAAAACGCAAAACACACGTGAAGTGTCAAATCCCCCCCCCACATCCCCCCTCCTCCCCACACTCCTAGACCGTGCCCCTGTGAAATAGTGCCAATACTTACCCATACTTACCTCTATCCTAAAAACAAAAAATGCATCAAGTGACATGTCACCCCCCCCCCCACACACACACTCACATGTTGCCCCCCTCCACCCCAACCCCCCCCCCCCTATTTTTACCTCCACCAAGTGAGTGCCCTGCCCCTAGAGCCAAATGAGAATCCCCTGTGATGGTGTATAAGATGTGTACATTACCTTTGCTTGTAAAATCCTGTGAATAGTAATTCCTCATTCAATCCTCGAGGGGCCATAGACTGCATAGTGTAGATCCACCTGGATTCGCATTGTAATAATTTAGAAGAGACACTGCCTCCTCTAATATTGGAAGAAATCTTGTCTAGGCCCACAATTTGTATGTCTTTGGTCTTACCTTGATGATGTTGGAGGAAGTGGTTTGCCACTGCTGTCAAGTTCTTGTCATTTTGAAAATTTCTTCGTGCTGTGTTGATGGTCGAGAAGTGTTGTTGTATTCTTCTTTTAAGCTCTTGTGATGTTTGCCCTACGTAAATTTTGGGGCAAGAGCAAACAATGGCATATACCACATCTCTGGTCTTGCAGTTAATGTAGTGTTTGAGCTGGTAAACCTTACCATTTTGTGGGTCCCTGAAGGTATCTTGTGATATCATGTATTGGCATATGTTGCAATTGCCACATGCGTACGTGCCTTTGAGTCGGTGGCCTCCTGTGGATCCCCCGCCGGGTCTTGTAAAATGGCTATGGCTCAGTTGGTCTTTGAGATTCCTAGCTCTTCTAGCCGTGAGAGCTGGTTTTTCTGTAATATGTTCCGTCAGTCTAGGCTCACTCATCAAGATGTGCCAATTTTTCTTCAGAATGGTCTGTATGTCGCTCCACTGGTTATTAAACGTGGCAATTAGTCTTACCTTGTTATCAGAGATCCTTTTTCTGGGTTGTAGAATTTCGTCTCTTTTGCTGTTTTTCGCCCTCATATATGCTCGGGAGATCACTTTTTTGGGGTAACCTCTGGCCCGTAGTCGTGTTGTAAGTTCCAGTGCATTTGCTTTGAAATCCCGATCGTCACTACAGTTTCGTCTCAGTCTGAGGAATTGACCGACAGGTATTCCATTTTTTAGATGTTGCGGGTGAAAGCTGGTGTAGTGCAGCAGGTTGTTGGTGGCGGTCTTTTTGCGGAATAGCGTTGTCTCAATTTTGTTGTTGCGTTTCAGTAACTTCAGGTCCAGGAACTCCACTTGTTCTCTAGACATCTGTGGAGTAAATTTGAGATTAAGATCGTTATTATTAAGTTCCTGTATAAATAGTAGACATTGTTCCTCAGTCCCCTTCCATAGGACAACCACATCATCTATATATCTGTACCATTTGATGATGTGGTCTTGGAAAGACTGCGATGGGTGCAGGTGCGTCTCCTCCCACCAACCCAAAAATAGGTTGGCATAGGAAGGAGCGCAACTAGCACCCATCGCAGTTCCGGACACCTGTCGATAAAATTTTTTATCGAAGACAAAATAGTTGTGACTAAGCACAAAATGGAGTAAGTCCAATATGAAGGAATCATGTCTTCTGTCACTGTCTGTTCTTTTATTAAGAAAATATGCCACCGCATTTGTTCCAGCATCATGTCCAATGCAGGTATAAAGGGATTCTACATCCATCGTGAGTAAGATCGTACCTTGTGTGATGTCTATTTCTTCCAACAATTCCATAAGATGCATGGAGTCCCTCACGTATGACTCTAATTAAAACACCAGCGGTTGGAGAAAGAAATCTAAGTAGGAGCATGCTTGTTCACATAGACTTCCGATTCCTGCAACGATAGGTCTCCCAGGCAGGGAGACCATCGACTTATGAATTTTAGGGACTAAGTAAAAAGTCGCTACCATCGGTTTGTCCGTTTTAAGGTACCGTACCTCTTGTTTGGTAATTATCCCATAGCTGAAGGCCGCGTCTATCAACCGGTCAAATTTATTCTTGAATATCAACGTGGGATCTGATGGGAGGTCAACATAGTTTTGTCTGTTGGAAAGTTGTCTATTGGCTTCTTCTACGTATGCTGGGGTAGACCACAGAACTATGTTGCCCCCCTTGTCTGCTTCTCGTATGACCACCGTGTCCAGCATCTTCAAGTTTTTCAGGGCTTGTCGCTCCTCTTTTGAGAGGTTGTTGTATCTACATCTGTCCATTGGTAAAAGTTGTATCTCCCTGCAGACTGAATTGAAAAAAACATTAATAGCCGGACAAAGGCTGAGAGATGGTGTGGCTTGTGATGGTAATCACAAGCCACACCCGTGAACCTCCTACCTCTATTTTCTTCCCTCTCATTTTCTTGTAACAAATGCAATAGATCTAATAGAACCTGTCGGTCCTCCTCTGAGACTTGATTGATGATAGTGGGTTGATGGTATAAAATTTTGAATGTAAGTTGTCTGCAGAAAAGGTACAGGTCTTTGATTAATTCAAATTTATCAATTACATTTGTGGGGGAAAAAGTGAGGCCTTTTTGTAGCACCGACCTTTCTGCTGATGTTAAAACATGTGTAGATAGGTTAACAATCTGTAATTCCTGGGTATCAGTTTGTTGTTGACCCGTTTTTTGTCCTATTTTTAACGGCGCCTGTACACTCGTTTCTGTTTGCTTTGTTGGGGGGAGCGGTCTAGGTTCCTGGGCCCTCTCTTTTTGGTGTTTGCGATGTCCCCTCCTGTGTCCTGATCGCTCGTGTCGGACGATAAAAAATCACTCGACATCGAGGAAATTGGGTTGGTGTTGATCGTCCCATGTTGTTGAGGCTGTCTATCTGCACTTTTAATGACTATCCGTCTATTGCCTGAGTGTGTCCACTTATACGCTTTTTTCCTTTCATAGTCCCTTTTGTCTCTAATGAATTTATTTTTCTTCCCTTCTATGATTTCTTTCTCAAATTTGTCTGTGATGTCCCGCAGTTTATCCTGGAACGGAGCTAAGACTGTCTGCTTATCAAATTTACTGCATGCATTTTCTAAGGTCTTAATTCTTGTTCTAATTTCTTCTAAAAGTTTACAGTCATGTTCCAACAGCATGTTGATGAGAATGGTGGAGCAATGTCCCAACCCATTCTCCCATGTATTCTTAAAGGATTCATCAACTTCCCAGGCCGGGAAGATTTGTACTCTGAGTCCTCTGGGGGTGATGCCTAATTTGAGGTATTCCTCCAAGCTTTTAATGTTCCACCAAGTTCTAGTGAAGGACTTGTGTGCATCAATAATTTCCTCAGAGATTTGTTTAAACTCCATATTCGATGTGTCCTCTGCAGCCGCAGAAAAAATGGATGTCACCTGGCTATTCCAAATAGCCTCCTTGGCTCCCATGTCTAGTGTCATGGTGATGCCTGGTCAGAGAATGCGTCAGATCTATGACAGAGTGGTCAAATGCCAGACCGCCAACTAGCCTCCCAAAAGCAAACGCCAATCGCCGTATATCACATGAAAAAGTTTTATATAACTGACATGAAGAATATCACCAAAGGTAAGAGTGGCTAGAAAAGGAACCTCATAGGTAAGACTACTGTAAAGTTCCTGAAACTACTTGTGTGTAAAGCTGATAGCCTCTCCACTAGTATATAATAAAAGTGGAAGAAACACTGAAATTGCACAACATGCTGAACAAACTACTAGGTCAGTGTCATGTACCAAAAACCAATCACTAATAAAGATAAAACATAGAAATATTTATTGGTATACTCTAAAAACACCTAAAAGGCACTCCCAAAATGTGCCATCCTATCTCTGTAAAAATAAGACAGAGTAATCCTCCTCACTAATGCCTAAATGTCTGGCAAACACATGGACAAAGTGCAGATAGTACAGGTCAATAATACAACAATGGAAGATAAACATCCTAGCTGAATGGAAATGTGAATATTATGAATAAATATCACCCAAGTCCATGTGTGTAAGGAGGAGAAAACGTCCCCACGCGTATCGCTGCGCTCCTGCGGCTTCCTCAGGGGTAGCTGGATACCAAATGATCCTTTCTTATATATATGATTCATGTGATCTCGGCGGCTGACGTCACTTCCGGTTTGCTGTCGGCGGCTGACGTCACTTCCGGTTTGCTGGCGGCGGCTGACGTCACTTCCGGCTTGCTGTCGACGGCTGACGTCACCTCCGGTCTGCTGCACACAACACAATCTCATAGCCCCCCCCTATAAATAACTGTATATATTGGGCCCCCGGCCCTCACAATCTTTTTACTGCGGTCAAAAAAAAAAAAATCCTGTACTCACATCTGTCTCCAGCGTCTTCTTTCTTTTTGCTGCTGCCGGACAGGAAGGGGTGCGCTGCCTCCGTGATGACGTCATCATGCGGCCACGCATCCAGGTCCGAAGAGCGATGTGAGCCGGGGTTGTCTTCCGATCCACCTGCAGTAATAGTGCTTGAGCGCCTGTTTCCGGCCGCATCGAGCACTATACAGTGAAGCGCAGGAGCTTCCTGTCCAGAGGGATGGAGGCCCCTGCCCGACTGCCAGCTATCCGCAGGGCCCGGTGCCGGTGCTCCAAGAGCGCCAATGATGATCCGGCTCTGCCCTGAATGCAGAGAGAGGAGACAACCTTAGCAGAGGATAGGGATTGGCCGTTTCCAATGCATTTGATGGTTTCTTAGTGAGGTCAGTGCCCTTAGATGAAGACTGGAGATCTGCACACCTTGCGGCATCTATGTGGATTTTACATGCAGATTTGGGTGCGGAAAATTCACTTTTATGCTGCTGTATTACGCAGTGGATGTGAGTTGTGCAGACAACTTTTTTTTGGGGGGCGGGGGTTGTTTGGTGCAGAAAATAAAATAATAATCATGTTACTTTACTGGTGGTTCTTCACAGATTTTTGCATGCACTTTTTTTGTCTATGGAATTGTGAAAATCTGCATGAAAAGCGCACATAAAAACGCAGATTTTGTACATGACAATCCACAACATGTGCAGATAACAAAAAGAAAAACAAGGCTATCTACTCCTGATCTGCAAAGGAACTTTTTTGAAACTTTTTAAAGATATTTTTTGAAAAGTCGCACATCATAAAATAGGAAAAACATCTGAATTTCTAAGTTAAATAAGGCTAAAATTCATGCGCCACTTACTTTTGAAAAGTCTCCAAAAAGACACAAATATGGCACAAACACATACTTGAGCCAAAAGAAGTAGCAAACCAGCTGATAAAGCTGCCCCTTAAGGCCGCGGTCACACGTACCGCTAAGCGTCCGTCATAACGCGACGCTAGCGCACAGGGGGAGGTCCTCGGCCCGATTGTTAAGCCGATCGCATGCGTTCAGGCCGAGGACCTACCCCTGTGCGCTAACGTCGCGTTATGAATGGACGTCTAGCGGTACGCGTGACCGCGGCTTAATTTACACTCCGTATTCTGCTGCAGACTTTGCTCTATCCAGTGTGAATAGGCCTCTCTCATTCAGTCCTCGATGTGAACCTTGGTTTTGTACAGAGACGTCCAATATATAAAAGAGGTACATAAAAAGTGACAAACACTACAACGCATGTTAAGAAAGAAATCTCTGTAAAATTTATTTAATTTAAATACATTTGCAACATCCCCCACCGGGGCCTAGCCCTTGAGGTGAGGCCTGGAGACAGCCGGGGCCCGCAGTACCGGAGTGGCTGGCGGTTGCGGCCTAAGCACGCTATTGTCACGGTGCTTGGTACGGGGGAACCGGAGGGCTGTCCTACAGCCTGGCAGGTCTCCAGCAGGGTGGTGTTGGCAAGAAATGATGAGGGAGCGGCTGCTATAGCGGATCTCCCTGGGGCAACCCCTTAATGTCCCGAGTGTGAGTCTCTGGGTGATGGACAGGGTGCCGGTGATGAAGGCAGGGGTAGTAGCAGGGACCAGACGGAGGCAGAAGTTGAAGAAAACAACTTACAGTTCTTTATTGGAACCGCAGGAACATCAGCAACATGCCTTTAACAAGATGGTGGAGTACTGGAGAGGTATTTGGAGGGAGCCACAGGATGTAGTTCACCAGCCTGGATGTATAGGGCAGGCTGGGAGGCAGCTGCGTCCTTAGAGGAGGCTTCAGCTCGGTCCTGGATCTCTTCAGGTATCACCCTTGAAGGTAGGATGATACCCCTTTCCTCACTACACTAACTCTAGTCTTATCTTCCACTTCAGGCAGGGGCTAGACTCTTCCTACACTGGTCTGGTGTGCTAGAGACTCTGAGCTGCTGCTCAGCTAAATACTCTCTGCTTGTGTCCTGCAGACCCAGAGGGCCTGACTAGGACCGGTCTCTTCTCCCTTCTGGGAGAGACTGCTCTCCTCTCTCTCCTGAGAGAGATTTCTCTCTAAGACCTCTAGAACATTCTTGGCTAGGGGGTTTTATTACCTCCCTTTGGTCAGGTGGTGGCTGCTCCTCCAATTACCTCTCAGTGCACAGAGACAGGATGTAACACAGACATTGGATGATAGAAATTACATCACATATTAACATCTGCCTTGCCAGGCAGGATTAACCACTGCAATTTCCCCTTGATCCTATAAGGACCATATAGTGTAATGTGATGTTACCTACAGGTGGGACGTATTCGCAAGCACTACCTCGCCATTGCATCGGCGAGGGTGTTGCATACCCCGGGGGCAATTGAAAGAGCCGCCCTCGGCTCGACTACCGATGTTTTGGGGCACAGAGGGGGCTAAGGGCACTTCTGGGAAGTGCAGGCTATGTGAGGTGTAGGGACAAACCGCCCATGGTCCTGGAGACAGGCACCTGGGTTGGTGTCGGACTAAGACAAAAATGTGTAGCTGTATGACAGTTGGTCGCTGACGCCATTAAACCGAACTGTACAGTAGGAAAGGTGTGGTGTCATGTCCTGTAATCCACTCCTTGCACCAAGGCCTGTATATTTGTTTGATCAACGCTTCTTCCCTGGCGGCAATTATATATGGTGTCTATCTGCATTGCATGAGCATATGCGACACGAGTACCTCCTGACTGACAACCTTACCCATGTATGGTGGGCATCCAGGTGCTAACTGTGTAACACCCCCGGTCCCCTAAAGACCCGCAGTTTACGGACTACCCCCATGTGCAAACCTCAGTTTGAGAGATCAGGTAGCGGTCAGTGTTTTACACAAAAAGACGGTCCGACACAGCCACACTACAACCTGAAAAGCCTATGAAAGGGTTAATGCAGACTACTGGCAGATATGACAGTGTGCAAATATTTTTGTAAACTCACATTGGCTTAGCAGCCCAATGGGTACACATCTTATAACATAACGTTACAGATAGATAGGCTACTCAGAGTAGCACGGTAGCAAATGTCTCTTTACCTAAAAAGGAAAGGCATAAAAAGTGCAAACATAACGTCCATACCTAAAAGGAAGGCATTAAGTGCAAAATAGTAGTCAATAGACATAGCAACTTTTCCCTGGAGTATCTGGCGAAAGTCTCTCAGAAGGTCTCTACTGACAAAGTCCATCTTCTGGGTACAGCCCTTGAGGTGGGGAAAAGTGCAATGAAGAAGCAAAGGGTCTCCTCTATTTGGAGAGGGACAGAGTCCTTTGAAGAAATCTCTGCTGTGGCAGAGGAAGGGGGCTATCATAGCACATGACAATGTATAATCTCTTGACTGAGATAAATAAGGGTAAGAGTCTCAGGAAAGTCTCTGGCTCTTTGGGGAAAGGACAGAAATATACAATATGTACATAGTGCAGTACCTGAAGTGGGCTACAGCCCTTCAGGGGTTAATCTTGCTGCTCAAGAACAATGGCTGCAGGCATGGAAACAGGAACTGCAGCAGGGACATCATCAGCCTGGGTGAAGAAAGCAGTGTTGAGATCTGTCACCTGAAGACATCTGGTGGTAGACACTGGAACTGCTGACCTGGAACACCCAGAAGCTGGAGCTGGAACAGCAGGGAGGTCATCTGCGGCGGCAGGCATCTCAGCAAAGGAAGGAGACAGGCACTTCTCTGGCTGACCTTCTGTAGCTGGGGGCGCTGTGGAGCGCATGATGATGACCGCAGGAGCTGTAACTTCTTCACTGCTGACAGCTGAAGGATTGTTGTTCCTGGACTGACCTGTAGCTCTTGGGGGCGCTGTTGCGCTGGCGGTGGTAACCTCTGTAGCTGGCAGGGTGTTCTCACCGGACAGCCTGGGCCTCTTAGCAGGTGGTCCTGGATACTCCGCAGGACGATCAGCAGCATTAGATAAGGGGTCAGGCCCCTTTAAGAGAGTCCCTTTTGTAGCCGGGCCTCCTATGGGGAGATGTTGACCCTCTGCAGGGAGGCCGGACTGTACCCCAGCCGGGGCTAAGGGAGATATAGTAACAGTCACTGTGATATAGGCCCTGGGGGCCATGGTACTCACATCCGCGGTGGTCCTCAGGAGGTCCGGAATCGGAGGAGGCAGCCGCTGTGGAGAATCCGCCATTGGAAACTGCGTATGGGAGACAGCAGTAAGCGGTGCAGCAGAGGAAGGGGCCCGAGGCTCGTGGGCAAGCCATGCGACACTTGGTTCCTCATTTCGGCGGCTGTACGGCATGTCGACAGGACAGGAGACAGCATGTGGAGAAATCCAAGATGGCCGATTAACCTCTCTGATGCTGGATGGCAGCTGCGCTGACTCTGAGGTACCTCGTGGGCTCTCACTGGCGTTGCAGCGCGGGAGAGTTTCGCGCCAGAGGGCGGAGCTTGAGTCTTTCCCGCCAGGAGGGCTGAATTTTCTGCTGCGCCACAGCGCGCTGAGGCAGGATTCGCGCCATACGCGCAGGGGGCGGAGCTTAGCGATGTCTCTGGGTTTCCCGCCAGTGAAAGTTTTGGCGGGCTGGAATTACTTGCTGCGCCACAGTTTCGTGAGGTAAAATCTTCAGGTGCGGCAGCGCCGGATGTAGCAGAGCTGACACAGTTCTTGCAGGAATTAACGTCTTGAGTGCTGGAGCGGCGCTCGACAGCACGTGGCAGCAGTATAAAGTTCAATGTAGAAACACACAAATACTTGGGCCTAAACCCGGATGGCAGCAGGGTTAGGCAGCACAGTCTTTTTCTTAATAAAGTACAGTCTTTAGTGCCAGGATAAGGCACAGAAGTATATATCCTGTGATTCGTGACGCCACTTGCAATCATCCCCCACCGGGGCCCAGCCCTTGAGGTGAGGCCTGGAGACAGCCGGGGCCCGCAGTACCGGAGTGGCTGGCGGTTGCGGCCTAAGCACGCTATTGTCACGGTGCTTGGTACGGGGGAACCGGAGGGCTGTCCTACAGCCTGGCAGGTCTCCAGCAGGGTGGTGTTGGCAAGAAATGATGAGGGAGCGGCTGCTATAGCGGATCTCCCTGGGGCAACCCCTTAATGTCCCGAGTGTGAGTCTCTGGGTGATGGACAGGGTGCCGGTGATGAAGGCAGGGGTAGTAGCAGGGACCAGACGGAGGCAGAAGTTGAAGAAAACAACTTACAGTTCTTTATTGGAACCGCAGGAACATCAGCAACATGCCTTTAACAAGATGGTGGAGTACTGGAGAGGTATTTGGAGGGAGCCACAGGATGTAGTTCACCAGCCTGGATGTATAGGGCAGGCTGGGAGGCAGCTGCGTCCTTAGAGGAGGCTTCAGCTCGGTCCTGGATCTCTTCAGGTATCACCCTTGAAGGTAGGATGATACCCCTTTCCTCACTACACTAGCTCTAGTCTAATCTTCCACTTCAGGCAGGGGCTAGGCTCTTCCTACACTGGTCTGGTGTGCTAGAGACTCTGAGCTGCTGCTCAGCTAAATACTCTCTGCTTGTGTCCTGCAGACCCAGAGGGCCTGACTGGGACCGGTCTCTTCTCCCTTCTGGGAGAGACTGCTCTCCTCTCTCTCCTGAGAGAGACTTCTCTCTAAGACCTCTAGAACATTCTTGGCTAGGGGGTTTTATTACCTCCCTTTGGTCAGGTGGTGGCTGCTCCTCCAATTACCTCTCAGTGCACAGAGACAGGATGTAACACAGACATTGGATGATAGAAATTACATCACATATTAACATCTGCCTTGCCAGGCAGGATTAACCACTGCAATTTCCCCTTGATCCTATAAGGACCATATAGTGTAATGTGATGTTACCTACAGGTGGGACGTATTCGCAAGCACTACCTCGCCATTGCATCGGCGAGGGTGTTGCACATTACAAAATAAGTCTTCTTTCAGCCTTTAAAAACCTAGCAATGCATTATGTCAGAAAAAAAAATCATCAAAGATTATCCAAGCCACTAGGGTTAAAGTGCTAGAATCACACCCCCCCCCCCCCTCTCACCGATCCAAGGGTCCTAGAATCAGAACAAATATGGGACGGACAGATCCCTTTAATGGGCCACCACCCCTATGTCACAGGAAACCCCAATCCAGAATGTTAAGTTACAATGGAGACAATTCACACAATTGTTAATTTCTGGACACGAAAAACCATTATAGCGACAACCGCAACACTGCAAGTGGGATTTTTTTTTGGCATTGTTAAACCGATTATAATACATTGTCCGTCATTAGACGCGATTGTGGGATTTTATATATGGATTTCACTGGGAAGTTATGACAAGGTCCTCATAGATCAGTAGCAGCAAGCGTCAATGTGATATCCGCTACACCCTCGGATGGTGCCATATGGCGGCTGCTAACACATATTGTAGCGTCATCCTGCAACACGGATGTGAATAGGATCCATGTTGCATCTACATAGAGACCACATTCATCTTCATTACTTCAGATGTTACGGACAAAATCGTAGTGTAGCCCCCCCCCCCCCCATAGAGAAACATGGCGCACAGCGCCGTATTATGGGGTAAGATGGGACATGTCCTATCTTTTCCCCGGGTAGGGAACGGTACGGTGCCATGTGCCCATTGTCGGCCTATGGGGGGCGTATATACGACAACGCTGCAGAAGTAGAAGTAAGAGTCTATATTGTTACTGTTTGCACACAGAGATTGCAGCTCAGGTTATGCCTGTGATGATGGATACCTTGCTGTGAGGTCCGCTGGACCTTCTGGATGACAACATGTTACTCAGGGAGATTTCTTGCACTGCTGTTCTGTAGGACCAATTCTGAGACTTTGCACTGATTTTGGACTTTTGCAGGGGATTGTGGGACTTACATAATTTATACAAACCAAACAGTGAAAGATCAGCAACTTCCCTTTTCTCTCCCTTTATTTTACCAATTTATTGCCCTTTCTAATATTTTGGGGCACCCCATAAATTTTAGATGCTGCCCTCCTAAATGAATTATGTAATATACTGCCCGCCCTGTAAGCTATTTTATATACTGGCCACCAATTAATTACTTACTATATGAAGCTCCTGTAAATTATTTTTGCAAATGAGTTTCATTTTTTGCGGGATTAGCTGACCTATGGCCTGTTCGACCTTCTGATCACTTTTTGTTAAAGTTTTTTATAAGTCGCAAAAATTGCGAAAATGTGGCGTTTTGGACATTTGGGCGCTGTGTTCCATTACAGGGTGTAACAATGGGAATAACGTGTGTGTAAAGCTGATAGCCTCTCCACTAGTATATAATATAAGTGGAAGAAACACTGAAATTGCACAACATGCTGAACAAACTACTAGGTCAGTGTCATGTACCAAAAACCAATCACTAATAAAGATAAAACATAGAAATATTTATTGGTATACTCTAAAAACACCTAAAAGGCACTCCCAAAATGTGCCATCCTATCTCTGTAAAAATAAGACAGAGTAATCCTCCTCACTAATGCCTAAATGTCTGGCAAACACATGGACAAAGTGCAGATAGTACAGGTCAATAATACAACAATGGAAGATAAACATCCTAGCTGAATGGAAATGTGAATATTATGAATAAATATCACCCAAGTCCATGTGTGTAAGGAGGAGAAAACGTCCCCACGCGTATCGCCGCGCTCCTGCGGCTTCCTCAGGGGTAGCTGGATACCAAATGATCCTTTCTCATATATATGATTCATGTGATCTCGGCGGCTGACGTCACTTCCGGTTTGCTGTCGGCGGCTGACGTCACTTCCGGTTTGCTGGCGGCGGCTGACGTCACTTCCGGTTTGCTGTCGACGGCTGACGTCACCTCCGGTCTGCTGCACACAACACAATCTCATAGCCCCCCCCTATAAATAACTGTATATATTGGGCCCCCGGCCCTCACAATCTTTTTACTGCGGTCAAAAAAAAGAAAAAAACCTGCACTCACCTCTGTCTCCAGCGTCTTCTTTCTTTTTGCTGCTGCCGGACAGGAAGGGGTGCGCTGCCTCCGTGATGACGTCATCATGCGGCCACGCATCCAGGTCCGAAGAGCGTTGTGAGCCGGGGTTGTCTTCTGATCCACCTGCAGTAATAGTGCTTGAGTGCCTGTTTCCGGCCGCATCGAGCACTATACAGTGAAGCGCAGGAGCTTCCTGTCCAGAGGGATGGAGGCCCCTGCCCGACTGCCAGCTATCCGCAGGGCCCGGCGCCGGTGCTCCAAGAGCGCCAATGATGATCCGGCTCTGCCCTGAATGCAGAGAGAGGAGTCAACCTCAGCAGAGGATAGGGATTGGCCGTTTCCAATGTATTTGATGGTTTCTTAGTGAGGTCAGTGCCCTTATATGAAGACTGGAGATCTGCACACCTTGCTGCATCTATGTGGATTTTACATGCAGATTTGGGTGCGGAAAATTCACTTTTATGCTGCTGTATTACGCAGTGGATGTGAGTTGTGCAGATAACCTTTTTTTGGGGGGCGGGGGTTGTTTGGTGCAGAAAATAAAATAATAATCATGTTACTTTACTGGTGGTTCTTCACAGATTTTTGCATGCACTTTTTTTGTCTATGGAATTGTGAAAATCTGCATGAAAAGCGCACATAAAAACGCAGATTTTGTACATGACAATCCACAACATGTGCAGATAACAAAAAGAAAAACAAGGCTATGTACACCTGATCTGCAAAGGAACTTTTTTGAAACTTTTTAAAGATATTTTTTGAAAAGTCGCACATCATAAAATAGGAAAAACATCTGAATTTCTAAGTTAAATAAGGCTAAAATTCATGCGCCACTTACTTTTGAAAAGTCTCCAAAAAGACACAAATATGACACAAACACATACTTGAGCCAAAAAAAGTAGCAAAACAGCTGATAGAGCTGCCCCTTAAGGCCACGGTCACACGTACCGCTAAGCGTCCGTCATAACGCGACGCTAGCGCACAGGGGGAGGTCCTCGGCCCGCGCATATGCGTTCGGGCCGAGGACCTACCCCTGTGCGCTAACGTCGCGTTATGAATGGACGTCTAGCGGTACGTGTGACCGCGGCCTAATTTACACTCCGTATTCTGCTGCAGACTTTGCTCTATCCAGTGTGAATAGGCCTCTCTCATTCAGTCCTCGATCCAAGATGTGAACCTTGGTATTGTACAGAGACGTCCAATATATAAAAGAGGTACATAAAAAGTGACAAACACTACAACGCATGTTAAGAAAGAAATCTCTGTAAAATTTATTTAATTTAAATACATTACAAAATAAGTCTTCTTTCAGCCTTTAAAAACCTAGCAATGCATTATGTCAGGAAAAAAAATCATCAAAGATTATCCAAGCCACTAGGGTTAAAGTGCTAGAATCACCCCCCCCCCCCCCCTCTCACCGATCCAAGGGTCCTAGAATCAGAACAAATATGGGACGGACAGATCCCTTTAATGGGCCACCACCCCTATGTCACAGGAAACCCCAATCCAGAATGTTAAGTTACAATGGAGACAATTCACACAATTGTTAATTTCTGGACACGAAAAACCATTATTGCGACAACCGCAACACTGCAAGTGGGATTTTTTTTGGCATTGTTAAACCGATTATAATACATTGTCCGTCATTAGACGCGATTGTGGGATTTTATATATGGATTTCACTGGGAAGTTATGACAAGCTCCTCATAGATCAGCAGCAGCAAGCGTCAATGTGATATCCGCTACACCCTCGGATGGTGCCATATGGCGGCTGCTAACACATATTGTAGCGTCATCCTGCAACACGGATGTGAATAGGATCCATGTTGCATCTACATAGAGACCACATTCATCTTCATTACTTTAGATGTTACGGACAAAATCGTAGTGTAGCCTCCCCCGCCCTCTCCCCATAGAGAAACATGGCGTACAGCACCATATTATGGGGTAAGATAGGACATGTCCTATCTTTTCCCCGGGTAGGGAACGGTACGGTGCCATGCGCCCATTGTCGGCCTATGGGGGACGTATATACGTCAGCCAAATATATGCCCCCCAACGGCCGTGTGAATGAGGCCTAAGAATTTTGGGTTGTTTATGACCCATAAATGCGGCACTAATACATCTTTGTGTTAGACCCCTATACTTGATGCCATCATTATTTTATAATATTCATAAGTGGAAGTTATAAAACAAACTACACTTCACAGCTTTGCCAGATATTGTAGTTAAAATTTGACAGGAACCATGTACATTTTATAAAGATTTGAGGGGAGATCATCAAATTTCTGAGGTAAAACTGTACTAGTTGCTCAGCTTTATAAACATCTGTGGGAAAATGAATGCGAGCTGGGATTGGTTGTCTAAGAGACTTATGATAAATCTCCCCCATAAACGGTAGATTATACTTTATACTTTAGAAAAGGCCTCATTTAGGCTAACAAACTCTGTTGTCCATAGTAACCAATCACAGCTCAGCTAGAATTCCTTTACCTGCTTTGGTCAGATGAAAGCTGTGCTGTGATTGGTTGCTATAGGCCATAAAGGCAGATTTACAGTAAATCTGCTCCAATATGTCCAGAAATAATACTTCATGTTACACCACCCTCCTACTGTATAATATGTATAATATATGTGCTTCCATGGAAAGGCATGCGATCTGTAACATCAGCACCCGGTGTCATAGTATCATAGTACGCAAGGCCAGGAAAAAACGCTAGTCCATCAAGACCAACCTTTAAGAAATAAATAAATGTTTTGCATTGCATTGTTTATACTGAAGACAATGTGTCCTGGTTACCAATCGCACGTAAACGCAAGGCAAATGCCACGTGTGAATGCAGCCTGAGAGAATGTATTTTTGAGATGAATGGGTGCTGTAATACTGACTGTACCATCACTAAGGGCCAAATCTCCAAATATATTTTTGTACATAATGGGGCACATTTACTAAGGGTCCGTCAGACGCATTTCCGTCGGGTTTTCAGAATTTTTCCGATTTGCCCTCAATTGCACAGGGGTTTTTGGCGTACGAAATCGGATTTTGGCGCATCGGCGCTGGCTTTCATGCGACACAAATCGGGGGGCGTGGCCGTCGGACAACCCAACTGATTCGGACAAACCGCGGAATTTAAAATTCAAATTGTGTCGCTAGATACGCACTCACATGCACCGGGAAGAAGATGGTGAACTCCGGCGGACCTGAGCAGAGAAGCGACACATTCAAGAAATCGGGCGCATGCTGCAAGTGAATCGCGGCAGCTCCGAATCCTCGTCCGACAATCCGGATCGGCAGACGCAACAGGACAGGTAAGTAAATGTGCCCCAATATTCCTAAATAAATCGATGACATATCAATACTTCACCCTTGAAATCCATTTATAAATTCTGCCACCTGCTAGAAATGACCATATCATAATACACAAAAAAAGCATGGAGTGGCATGATGGGACTTGTAGTCCCTTACTGTGGGAGTCTAGTTCTTATAGAGACAACTAAATACATCTAATACATTTCCATGCAATTCCACAGGGAGTGGTTGACCCTGCTTGTAGGCCTCATCTAGATTGTAGTCATCATACAGCGGAGTGTATAATCTATATATTTCCTGGAGAAAATGTAAGAATGGAAACTATTACTGTACATATATATATATACAGCCTGTAAAAAAAAAATCATATGCAACAGGGACCTGTGCTGCTGTGTTATGGAAGCAGAGGTAGGTTGTAGATTACACGGTAACACAGCAATCCACCCACACAAGATAAACAGAAGCATACATAAAACTACTGGGTAAAGACCGCTCATCTGAAGCTCCATTATTGTGATTCTACTATAAGCAGATGAATAATATAACAGAGTGTAAAATGGGCTGTATACAATTTAATCTTTTTTTTAAAAAGAAACAGCGCCACCCGGATATACAGGTTATGGGTGGTACTGCAGCTCAATCTAAATAAAATTGATAGGGCAGCAGCAACGAACAAATCCCATAAGAAAGTGTCAGTATATGATCTGAGGAGAAATAGGCTGGCTGCTAGCAACGTAAAGGGTGGCTGCTTGAGACTGCGCTGAAATCAGCGCCAACAGATGCACCGGAGGTTAGAGTAAAACAAGGTGAAGATCAAAATCTGGTGTACACCATACACAGAGATTAGAAAGGGTGAAGTGGTGTAACAGAAGACTTAGGGTGGTGACACACGTGGTGTTTTTAGGCCATTTTTAGTTAGTGCGTTTTCAGATTGTAAAAACCGCATGCATTTTTGACCAGTTTGAATTAAAAAACGTATGCATTTTCAAAAACCCATGCGGTTTTTACGATCTGAAAATGCACTAAAAACGGCCCAAAAACCCCGTGTGTCACCACCCTCAGACTAAATGCACACAAAGGCTGAATTTGGCAGGCGCTAGCTGCCGATTCGGCAAAATTCACATCCCATGCAGACTCATTAATGTCCATTAAAAATACAGATTACAAGTGTCAAAGAATTACTTGATTCAGATGAATCTAATGTAAATGATAAAAAAAAATTATAAAAAACAACCAAAAAGAAAAAAAAAACACTCATCAGACACATGTATATATACTATACATAACTCCATAATGGAATTTTTGTACGGGGGGAGACTGGGGGTGTAAAACTAATATTCCCTGCACCCCCCTTCTCTTAGGGACACAGATGTGTAATTCTTTTTTTGTGCAGCGGTGTCCGCCATTGCTATGGCGTGCAGATACAACACGGCGATTATTTGCCAGTCGGTAAGACGCACTCACACCAATGGCTTTTGTGAGTAACAGAGGTAAACGGCGAGAAAAAAAACAACACATTGCACGATGGCCACGCTCCACCTACATCCACTCTCCTCTTGTCCTGCAAGGCACTAGTAATAGTTCAAGTTTATCTATTTACTCTCCACATACGTTTCCAAGATAGTTACTCTAATGATGCTGCATTTATAAGGGGAGCTCTATCCTTCCTCTCAATGCGTAGAAAATCGATTCATAGCAGAATCACAACTTAAATGGAACATGTCACCAACTTTTACCCACTAAATTACTAGCTGCCTCAGTCAGGCCATGAAATACAGTTTCTAGAATTTCCTCTATCTCAATGGTTCTGGTATCAAATGAAAGATAAGAAGTTCATCTTTCAAGTGGCATCAAGCTTACAGATCTGTAAGCTACAGAACCAGAGATACAAGCAGTTAAAGAAAAAGGCGGGAATCTTTATCTGCAGCTCGCATTCCCAACTATGCTTTTACCTCACACCCTACACATGAGGGTGCTGCTAATTTTGTGAGGTAAAAGTAGGTGGTAAAGTGGTCTTCTGCTTACGATCTCCATCTATGAGGCATCAATTACCTACAAAACCGAGCAAAATGTAGCTTTATATTAGTTTCTAAGCAGATGCTATGGTAATGTGAGACGTTATTATAGTCTGTCTATATCTATGGAAGTGATGGATTCCGTCTCCTTCCCCTCATGGCTGGACATATCATAACCCATCTGTATGGGATGGACACATTTGCATGTGAACCAAAGAATTCAGGTTTAAAAGGGGAGTCTTCTAACAATTAAAAAAAACAATGAAAAAAGTGGAGTCTGCACAAAGCGCAGAGCCGCTTTCCTCCCATAGAAATCTATGGGAACGTGAAAAATACGGATGTAACAAGTTAGTCATCCGGGTGCCAGTTTTAACGTAAAACAATCATGTGACCGTTCAAGGGGTCGGAACAAATTAGTGGCGTTATTTGCCAGCCTTGCGGTTGACACACGGGCTGTTTTTACAGACATACACATCGGCAATGGATTGCATAGGAACCGCGAAAACGGATCAATGATCCGTTGTTTGTGGCCCGATACCAGCAGGCATAACCTGCAAAACTATCACTCTTCCAATGCCTTGACAACTGTCGTGAAACTACAAACCCCAGCATGCCTGCAGTGCGGCGTAATCTACCAGCTGCTGACAAACCGCAGGCTGCCAGAGCGCTCCGTAATATAAAGCATTAACGCAACGGAAGCGGCGTCTATTACATTACCACAGCATCTGCCATAAGGGGGTCTCGTGCATATAGATGTCATCTGTATCGACCAATCACATCATCTCGGTTGTGAATACTGAAAATCTTCAGAATTCTTATCAGAACTTTGGCGTAACTTTGTGGGGTCAGCTCTCTCCCTTTACGCTTTATTGCTGCATCATTTAGAGATAACGCATTTACACATTCACGGTCTCTCATCTTAATTTTTTTTTTAACCCTACACACAAATGGGAAGAAAAAAAAAAACATAAAAAAAAAAAAGAAAAATCTTCTTGCCAGAAGGAAAACGATCTCTCACCCAACAGTAAAAAATATAGATTTAAAATATATATATTCCTATTTATATATGTATAACCCTCCTCCGCCTTCTCCTTTGATGTTATAAGCTCCGTTCTCGGTTGAAGGTCTCTAAGACTGTGAAGTTGGTGTTCTCAAAAGTCCACTGCTGGGTCGGGGAGCTGGGATTGCAGATGTTCATGAAGATCCTGCGGTCGGACTCGCTGCAGTCCATACAGCTGTTGCTGGTGGGGTGATATATCGTCTTGTCCTGGAGGAAAAAGAAGAACGACGTAGCAGGGAGTTAGGCCTGTCGCATATTCAGCATGGGGTGGTGTGATATTCATAATTCCCTCCTTTGGTAAATATCGACAAAATTAAAGTTCACTTAGTTTGTAAGTTATTCCCTATGTACAGGATGGGAGTGTGGGGGTCTATGTATCACAAATTTATGAAGGAGCAGGTCGAGCATAAATATTACCACTCCAGTATATAGTATTGGAGTATTGCTGAGCACAGTGCTTGGGTATTTCTGCAGTACAGAAGATACCCAAGCGCTGTGCTCAGTAATTTCCGACACTTTCACAGTAGTATTAGCAGTAGTTGCACACTTGGTACAACCCCCTTGTAAGATCACGACGTTGCGACCCATACTGGATCAGTGCATACGTTATAATCACAAAGTGGTTATCACATCGATAGAAGCGCGATATGCTGCAGGCACTCACCTTTCTGTACTTCCACAGCTGGTTGCCTTTCATCATGTGACAATCGAAGAGAGTGACCGGACTTGTGTGTGATATGGCGTCAAAGCAGACCTTCTTTGTATGTAAGGGGTCTCCAGGACGGATGTCCTCCCTCCAGCCCAGGGTGAACACCTGCGAGACGTAACATGTCAGTGCACTGATCGAATTACTCCGAGTAACACCCGGCGTGCACCATCACCCTGTACCTGCTGGCTACTCCAGGCGTCAGCCTTACGCCCCTTGGTGCAGGTGTCCAGGCGCATCTCAGAACCCATAGCCCCGTGCTTAGCGTCTACACACAGACCAATCTTCTTATTCCGGATCTAGAGGGCGACAAGATAGAGTTACACGAAATACACTTGTAATATATGCAGCAACGACCCAAACCCATAACTCTCTAGTGCGCTGGTGCGGGAGATCTGCTCTGTGCTGTGTTCAGGGAAGAGATCTCCCACTCCAGCGCACTAATATATAACTATGGGAGCCTCAATAATTTCATACCATATGGATGACCATAAACTAGAGATTTCAACCAGAGGGGCTACAGGCTCCTTAGGTGTTAATGGAGTCGGAAACCCCTCGGGCTCATTTGCATACAGTCTTTCTCCTGGTGGTAGATGTCCTTTAAATTACCAGTCCCTTCATGTCGGGTATGAAATGTCCTTTCTAGAATTCCTTCTTTTATGTGAAATCTCATGCGTTAACCTGTAAAACAAAATCTCCTCCAAAATCATGTGACAATTGGCATAGAAGAGTCATATTTTGCCTGAAATGAGTCAAGTTTAGATGTTACAGGAGGGAGAGTGTCGTATCAGATGCCCATATCTTTCGTCCTATAGTAGAATCTCAAATCGTATCAAGCTTATGGTTCTGTGATCTACAATAACTGGAGACAGAAGCAGTCATAGACAGTCGAGAATGAGAGCTGCAGATAAAGATCCAATTCCCACACTTGTTATTTTTACATATGTCAGTACCTCCAGTCCTGTAACTCACGGAACCACAAGCTTGATGATATCTGAAAGGTGAGATTCTTATCTTTAATATGCAACATGTATTATAGAACGAAAGATACGGGCATCTAAAGTGACATTCTGCTCATGGTGGCCTCTAAAAGTGACTCATCTCAGGTAAAAAATGACTCGTCTCATTTTCACATGACCTTGAAAAAGAATTTTTTTTTAAAACGGGTAACCGATATTTCACTGGAAATTGTAGAAAGGACATTTCATCCATAACCTGAGGTAGTTTAATGTATATAATGTTTCTTGTAATCATTCATGTTACTGTAATAATAAATCACCTCTCCCCAGGCCGCTGCAGGAGGCTCCACAGGAGGGTAGTATTTGGGCAGGTCCCATGCCACCGTGTTCATGAACCACTTGAAGTTCTGACAGTTCAGTTTGGCGCGGAGTTCCTTCTGTGACGCCACCTCTCCGGGCGAGAGATGACGGTAATCCGGGCGACGCTGGTAGATGTACTCCGCGTATTCGTCCATCCACACTTCTGCCACTCTCTTCAAATTCTGCAATAAGACGGGGATATCTTTTATCTCACTACATCCATCTATTAGTGTACAATCCGAAATTGTAACCTAAACGTTTGGATCCCGTCCACTAGATGGCGCTGGAGTACAACTAGACCATAAAGCACATAGTGTGGGGATAGTGACAAGCCTGTAAATGTCACACCTTTATACGACTGGGCGTTTGTAGTGACATTTCCATCTGGTTTTATCTACAGCTACATCCTACAAAAGTGCAAAAGCTTCACATCGCACAGCCCTAAAAAATAAAAAGACTGACGTTTGGGGCACCAGGGCTGCTATTTCGGAATATGATGTCCCTGGGGGTCGCTCTTCCCGGTGCCAGGACTCTGTCAATGAAGAGAACAGAGGCGCCTGTCATGGAGGCTGTCAGCGGGTGTCTGCTCAGTCCACAGGCAGGATACATGTATAGGATGAATGTACTGCACAGGGACCGCGGCTATGGGGAATCTGCTCTCCAAATACTCCGGATAGTAAAGCGGAGTAATTTTTAGACAAAAAAAAATTTTTTAATTCTTAAAGGGATGTGCACTTTTCACAGTCCTGCTGCTACTAATGTCACACACAGAGCTATGATCACCCAGCTTTCCAATACATTACTTGTAGTGAAAACTGCTGACTCTCTTAAAGGGGTTTTCCAGGAATATGCATCAATGTCCGATCCTTAGTGTATAATTGTTGGAGAAGTGACTGAGGGTAAGAGTTACCCGTGCTAAGCTGACACCCGCAGGAACCTTATATGGCACATATTTCCGGTATATATGTCCGACTCGTGAGCAGGGAGCATCTTCCATTCGGCCTCCACACATCCAAACCTAAGGGGAACAGAATATGGTTACTATGTGCGGTACTATTAGTATTACTGATACAACCTCTATTACTACCACCACCGCACTGTTGATATGGTGTGTATAAAAACTTATACATACACTCTACATATAGTATTGTACCTCATATCTCAACAGCATACACAAGAATCTAAACATAGTAGTAACATAGATATTACAAGTAATACTATACACCATATCTCTAAAAGAAACGACAAGTGGTAGTACAGCCCATGTGCACACGAGAACCTACAAAGAGCAGTTTACCACATTTCCATAACATGGGGATAGCAACCTACAACTATACAAGATTTCCATCATTTCTGCTTAAAGAGAACCCGTCATGCAAAATAACCCCCCTAAACTAAATATATTTTCATAAACTGCCATTAGAGAGCATTGCCTCTATCCCTTCATTGTCCCTCTACATGCCTGTAAACCTAAGCAATGAGGTCCTAAAGCTGTATGCAAATGACCTGTGAAATGTCCAATGAGTCATTAGCATATTCAAGCTGCCCACCTTATTCATGAGTGGGCGGCACAGCCACACCCCCAGTGCATGACTGACAGTCTGTATAATGATGTGAGGCTGTATAATGATGTGCTTCCTGGTGCTGGTGGCCACGCCCCCTGCAGCCTGTGTGTGCATGTGTGTGTGTGTATAGGAGAGATACAGCAGCTCCAGGCAGCCATGTTACAGCAGAACATGTCAGGTACTTGTGTAGCTGATGTCTGTGTCTCTCACCTGTATATTAGGAGGATGCAGCATGTCAGCAGATGCAGCACACACACTAGCAATGCTTTACTATACATTACACACAGACATGCAGCAGAGGGAGGAGAGGGGAGGGGTAACAGTGGTGACATCACTGCCTCTGACCATGTGACCAGCCTCATTTACATGATAAAGAAAAGATGATTTTACAATGATTAATGTATGAAATAACTAGATAAAGGCTGGGATGGGATCCTTGTGAGCTGCTCCAACAGGTAGTAGTGACAGGACTAGTGGCAGACCTGATGACAGGTGTCCTTTAAACACTTAGTAGTGCACCTCATATCAAGTATGTGCATATGAGAACTATTAAGTAGCAGGATACCCCTTATCCCAAATGTGTAGTAGAGAACCTACAGGTAGTGAGAAACTCGGTATGCCTAATGGGTGCACACAAGCCTGAAAATAGCAGTATACCCCATAACCCTAAAGTATGGATGACTTCACATCCCCAATCTGTGCATAAGAGCCTACAAGTGGTACTGCATCCCAAATCCCTAATGAGTATTTAGGAGTATACAAGTGGTATTACATCCTATATCCCTAATGTGTGCACGTCAACCTACAAGTAGTATTGTACCCCCATATCTCTAATGTGTATATAAATAGTATTATACCCCAATGGCTCTAATGTGTAAATGAGATACAACAAGTAGTAGTCACCTCATGGATGCTCTCACTCAGCTTTCCATGGATTCTGAATGGAACATAAATCTACGATAGTTGTAAATGTTATTCAGAGTCTGTGGAAAGCTGTGTGACGGGCCCAGTAGTGGTGTTACTATCACAGGGGGGGACCACATAGGGTCCTACATTCCCGTGTATTATCTCTGTGTAGTAGCACAGGCACGTGCTGCCATTCATCTCCTATTTAGCTTCCCCGTCCGGATAAGTTGTGTGCGACGCAATGAGCTCAGCATGAAAATAAATCGGCTTAGTTAGCCCCCGTAGCCCGGCTATCCTTCATTTCCCAGATTCCTCCCGCCCCCTCCCAGCAGCCGGCCCTTTGTGCTTGTGATTTCGGCTCGGTTATTAATCTATCAGCTCCGGATGACTGCACCACTTTATCTTAATTTCGGCACAATAAACTGAGCCGTTTGGTCCCTCACCCTGTCACAGGGGCGGGCGACTAATTTACGAGGGGCTGCAACTTTATCCGGTGGACGGGAACGTGCCTGGTAGTCAGAGGTGCCTATCCCGACCCCCAGACTGACCTTAAAAGAAATTTCATATTGTTCTCCTCCCCAAATCTCCAAGCCGGGGTCGTATCCTCCGAGCTCCCAAAACCACTTCTTGTCCACGGCGAATAATCCACCGGCCATGACGGGAGACCTACGATGAGAGAGGAGAGGTGATGGAGTCGCTGCACACACACAATACATTTCCTCAGTCACATCACCGGCCACAGACAACGCTCCATCTGTATTAGGAGCGCGGTCGCCTGTGCTCCATGTTCTTAGCCATTAATCCCGCTGGCTCTGGGGCGGCTTACAGCAGATGTGCGCGGCTATGCTTTACTGAGCTCCAAGGCCGCAAAAACAGAGGGTATTTTCACATCTTAGGATGCCAAGATCACCGGGCCACGATGGGCAAGAAGCTGCGCACTACAGACTATGTATGACATTACAATAACTTGGCTCACAGATTGAACAAATTTGACCTCCGTAAACTAGGGGGTGAAATGTCCTGTCTAGAATTCCCTCTAATATGTGACATCTTGCCCTTCTACCTATACAAAATCTCCTCCACAATCATGTGTCACCTCAGACGCCTAATTGTCAAATTCCCACAAATTTCCAGATAAAAACCCAATTCCCGTCTGTATCTCAGTCTGGCTCCTTCACACAGAATCACAAGCCGGATGTCCCCTGCAAGACGAGATCCTGATCTTCCAATTGACACCAGCAGCAAGTTTCTAGATACTATAGAACCAAAGATGGGGGCATCTGAAGTGAGCCTCTATACTTGACTCCTCTCAGGTAAAATACGACTCTTCTATGCTCATTTTTACGTGACTTTGGAGGAGATTTTAAATTGGTAAACGGCTGAGATTTCACATAAAAGAGGGTATTCTGGAAAGGACATTTCATACTCTACCTGAGGGGGATGGTAGTTTAAAGAGGCAAGATCTAGAGTCCATTTAAGTTTCATGTATGTAGACTACACACAACGTCCTGCACATCAATTTTTATACAGCTGCTCTGTGCTTACATCGATAAGCAAGCCAATCTCGTCGATAGTGGATGGATCTTGCTGTCCCGACTACAGAAGGGGTGGGAGTCCTGCTTTGACTATTGGGGAGGTTGAGATACAAAAAAGATTGTAGTATTCGACTATTGTATTCCAATGACATGTAAGGTCCAAAATGTTAAGTGTGAATCAGGTGCTCCTACCCGCTTAACGGTGGCTATACCTTCACATACCCGTGCTGATATGTGTATAGAAGTCATGACAGTGGCACCCTTCAAACAGCAATAGGACAATAGTTCTGGTGTCATTTATAAGAGGAGAATCTTCCCTTTAACATTGCACCAGGATGGTGTTTCCAGGTGCCACAGAACCACAGAAATCCATAGTTACAATCAGCAATTTTTATATACCGCCCCCACTTCTGACTGGAAATGTAACAGTCACAAACACACATTACAAAAAAACTTGAGATAAAGTGTCCCCTTTAAAGGGACGATTCTACTCTAACAAATGACACCAGAACTAGTATCCTGGTGTTCTAAGTGCCATGGTTCAGAAGATCTAGCCTTTAGAAGTGCGCTCCCTCCCATTACCATAAGTCGTCACTTTAAGAGCCAAATCTCTGCGATACTTATCAAACCCAAAAATGGAGGATCACAAACTGAGGCCCCCTATATTTTTAGGATCCTTGATCTTAGCAGGATGGCATCACTTTCTAAGCTGGTAATACTCCTTTAAATGACTTTGCTGTATAAATCCAATGACATGGAGTGACTATTGTGTGCGCTCGTGAGTCAGACATATGCGTCATGCGATGTATGTACATGTATCTCCATCCTTACACCTTAAAGGCAAAGAACATTCCACGGAACGGCGCAGAACAGAATGTCAGCCAGTGTTGGCGTCGCTACAGTCCTTATATATTTCACTCCATCATGCGGTGTCAGGAAACAAAGGCCAGGCTAATCAGGTAATTAGTCAGAGCGCAGGCAACGAGACGTCGTCAGCCCCGGGTGAAGCGAGATAAAGATATCAACCCCGACTGCACGGGAACAGAGGGATAGACTAGTAGCAAGAGCGAAAATTATTATATTCCGTGACCAAGGATGAAGCTACTTCAGCTACTTCCTACATCACCAATGTTATCGCTGTACTACAACTCCCAGCATGGAAGGGACCAACAAATCTCCAGGTGACGGGGGATTCACTAGTAGTGATTGACATCTAAAAAAAAGGAGGATTCATCGAAACTATCATCGTGGCTGACAGGAAACGGTGAACTCCAGTAGACAGCTACTTCCTGTTCTAGGACCAATAGTGATTGGTTATTTAAATACACAGTTAAAGGGAACCTGACATCAGTAAGTGACCTTATAAATCAATACAAGTCTGTTGTAAAGCGGCTTTACATGGCCCAGTGCGTTGGAACCATCCAGCAAAATAATTTTTGAAGAGAGAGGTAAAATGGTTGTATAAAGTCAAGGAGGCGGAGTGTTTAGTACTGAAGTCAAGCTCACCCCACCTCAGAACGCTTCCTCTTGTGATTGACATGATGTACTGGACTTCAGGAGATCTGATTAGTGACGTCTCTGCATAGAGGACCATCAATTAGATAGAAGGGGCTTTCTGAGGAAGAGAGAGCTTGACTTCAGTGTTAAACTCTCCGCCTCCTTGACTTTATACAACCATGTAACATCTCACTTCAAAGTTGATTTTCTAGATGATGACGCCACATCAAGTCATGAATAAAACATGATCTGGGAGGTACTTAGCTGCATGACAACATACTGGGAATAATCTTTTAAGTATTTTGACAAAATGGCATTTTGGAACGTGGCGATGCCTAAAATATTTCAGATTGATTGATTTAATTTTTAATGTTTGTGTGTGTGTGGGTGATTTAACTTTTGACTTTTTTTTTTTTACTATTATTTTAGACCCTCTAGGGTACTTTAACCCTGCAGGGTCTGATTGCTCATACTATATACTGCAATACTAATGCATTGCAGTATGTAGAGATTTCACTGCTGATCTTTGCCGTTGGCAGGTAAGTGGATATCATTATACATAGGAGGGTCATGACTCTCTAGGAGACTGTAGGCCGCCATGGCACCCATTGGGTGCCCACAGATGATGTCACGGCACCAGGCCGTAATAGTACCACTCTTGGCGGACAGGAAATAGTTAGCCAAGTGTCATCCTGAGGTCCATTTCGATGTCCAACGGATTTACCATCCTGAACCAGACTATGTTGGGTTCTGGTCGGGTTTCATGCAATTTTTACAAAAAGCTGTAAAAACAAAAAAAAAATCCCTTTCAATATCGACCTTTTAAAGGGTTCAGCTAATAAACCCCTCCGCGCCCCTCCTCCCCCCCTTGCTCTTTAATATCTGCATTTCCGATTCTGTATCTTGGTAACAAGACACAACCAATACTTTTGCCTGTGACGGGAGCGCACAATTCTGCATTTATGACAATTCAACGATAACAAATGGGGGATAAAAAGAAAAATAAATGTAACCCTTCCATCTCCTTCCACACAAAGCCGCCCGGAGAGGTATGAACGTGGCGGAGGGTGCGCGAGGGGTTAAGCATCAGTCATCGCGCTCGTGGTTATTGAAATCTCTGAATCCCGTCATAAATGATCCATTACTGCGGCAACCTTGGAAGCGCATTTTTCTAGACAATCAAACATCAAATGCGATGAAAGGAAATATTTTATGTATAAAAAAAACACAAAAAAGAATAATAATAAAAAGTCAACAAAAGTTTGAAGAATCCATCAGAAACATCAGATCTATGAAGCTTAGAGACATAGATACTGGGCTATGCTGACACCCTACTTATATGGGTAGGCTGCCCCTCTGTGTAGGTGAATGTACAATACAGGTGCATAGAACATTCTTAAAGGGGTTGCCTAAAAGGGGATGCTTCCCTCGGGACTCACTTTTATAAGCAACATCTTAAAACCATTCTGACTGCGACAGGTCTTTATTTTAGAAACGGCTTTGCCTCCTGCCATTTAGAAAGGGGTTCTCCTCATAAGACCATCCCTTTAAGAATCATGTATTCAGCCAAATTGGAGGTGTCAAAATTGGGTGTCTATAAGGCCCCCGGCTGTACGGATAATTGTGATAATATAGCAACTTAAAAAAATATTTAAAAAAAAAAATTCTGATTATTTTATGTCTACAAATGACTGCAATGCAGACTATACGTCTCCATGGTAACAGACTACAACTAGAGTTTGTGTAGTCAGATCCACTATATTGCAGTCCATTCGTCTACTTCGTTTCTACCCTACATAAGGCAGAAGATAAATGGATGTATAGAGGAGCAAAAACTATATCGAGTTTGTCAGTTACCATGGAAACATGAGTTTGCGTACAACCTGCAGGCGCATAGCAATAGATTCTTCATTAAGATTTGCATTTGCAAAACTTATAGGAGGGGGGGACCACCGGGAATATTTACAGGAGGGGGGGGGGGACCTCTGGGAATATTTATAGGAGGGGGGGACCACCGGAATATTTACAGGAGGGGGGGAGCACCGGGAATATTTATAGGAGGGGGGGACCACCGGGAATATTTACAGGAGGGGGGGGGGCCTCTGGGAATATTTATAGGAGGGGGGGACCACCGGGAATATTTACAGAAGGGGGGGGGACCTCTGGGAATATTTATAGGAGGGGGGGACCACCGGGAATATTTACAGGAAGGGGGGACCACCGGGAATATTTACAGGAAGGGGGGACCACCGGGAATATTTACAGGAAGGGGGGGAGACCTCCGGGAATATTTACAGGAGGGGGGGGGGGGACCACCGGGAATATTTACAGGAAGGGGGGACCACCAGGAATATTTACAGGAAGGGGGGACCACCGGGAATATTTACAGGAAGGGGGGGAGACCTCCGGGAATATTTACAGGAGGGGGGGGGGACCTCCGGGAATATTTACAGGAGGGGGGGGGGACCTCCGGGAATATTTACAGGAGGGGGGGACCATATTTACAGGAGGGGGGGACCTCCGGGAACATTTACAGGAGGGGGGGGGGCCTCCGGGAATATTTACAGGAGGAGGGGGGGGACCTCCGGGAATATTTACAGGAGGGGGGGGGGGACCACCGGGAATATTTACAGGAGGAGGGGGGGGGGACCTCCGGGAATATTTACAGGAGGGGGGGGGGCCTCCGGGAATATTTACAGGAGGGGGGGGGGCCTCCGGGAATATTTACAGGAGGAGGGGGGGGGGACCTCCAGAACAACTTAAAGGATGAACTTCTAGTTTGCAAAAAAAGTCTAGATTAATAACACAGCAGATAAAAAACTAAAACAAGAAAACTTACTCGAAAGGCTCGCTGGGGTCAGAGTTCTGTATCTCGGGAGGAATGGGGATGCGTTTGTAAAACATCTCCCAGTCAAAAGCCCCCCGCATGGCGTCTCCCGCTTGCGTTTCGTATCCAAAGTTGTCGTGATCGATGACGTCAATCATGGGGCAGACGATGGTCTTGCGGTTCTGGGCGATGCGGTCTGCGAGAGGATACAGATATTACATATAGACAGATGCAACACATGCAGATAAGCCGCCACCGCGTGCAGCAATTACAGAAGACTGCGAGCTGTCTGCACATAATCTCCCCTGTAGTAAGAGATTTAGGTCAGACGCTCCACCAAAAACAAGAGAAGAAGTGACAATCGCCGGTCCTCCGGAGAATGGTTGCTATGAGGATGCACAGAAGAGAAGACACAAATAGGACTCGCTATAAGGCTATGATCGGTAAACGGAGAGACCGATCCACGCAGATGCAGTAAATGATATGGCGGATCGGTATCGGTGGCGTCTCTTACCCAGCAGCGGAGGGAGCCAGTTGACGTTGGCCTCACAGTGCGAGTCGAGGAAAGTGATGACTTCTCCGATGGCCACCGAGGCTCCCAACATCCGCGTGCGAATGAGGCCCTCTCGCTTCTTGGTGCGCACTATTCGTACTTTGGGGAAATTCACCATGTATTTCTCTAGCCGCTTTTTCAGATGATCTATAAAGGAGATGAGGAGACAAACACATGAGGGGTGAGACCTTATGGGTGCATACAGGGCAGCCATCAGGAAATTCGGGGCCCCATACAGCAAAAGTGTCTGGGCCCCAACACACCCCAAAACCGAACAAGCCTCCTGCCCCCCGCAGTGACCTTTCACAAACAGGGTTTGAGGCCTGTTGCTACGACAAGGCACACTCTTCTGGTAGATTGCCAATAGGAGTCATACTTTTGGTCAAGTATATTTATTATAGTGCAAATATGGCATCAAAAACTAAAGCATGGTGAACAGTAAACATATAAAAGTGTTTAACAGACAACATATAACAAATATAACATTATAAAGTGCAATTGCTAGGGCCGCCACTATCTTTTAATGTTTTAATAAAGAATTGTGTTAATTACCAGTGGGGGTGCTCCAGTGCACCTAAGGGCTCTTTACGTCACCCTGCCACCAGTCCTGAGGTAATCTGAAGTCCTGGTACCTGTGCCTGCTCAGCAACCTCTGTGAATCACTGCATAAGGGTCAGGACTTCATATTTCCTCAGAACCAATGGGAAGGAAAAGAAGGAGCGTTCATTGCATGCCCCAAGGAAACCTAAAGTCCCAGCACCTGCACACTGATTCACAGAGGCTGCTGAGCAGGCACAGGTATCGGGATTTCGGATCACCGCAGTCCGCAGGACTGGCCGCTGGGTGACATAAGGAGCCCTTAGGTGCACTGGAGCACTCCCACTGCTCCTAAGCTGGTAATTAACATAATTCTTTATAAAAGCATTAAAGGATAACCATAGAGGCCATTTTGATGGAACTTACAGTGCTGAAGTCAGGGTCATCAGGTGCATAGCATGATACCTTCAGGTACTATGCTGTGCACCTGGTGCTCGATTCCCTTTAAACAAGGGATATATATAAAGACAAAATACTCATGTACCACACTATAAAAATAACACAGTGATGTCACAGTACAGACATAATAAGCACAGTGATGTCACAGTACAGACATAATAAGCACAGAGATGTCACTGTACAGGGATAATAAACACAGTGATGTCACAGTACAGGGATCGGCGTCTCGTGGCCTAATCAGACCTCAGGTCGGCGTATCGTGCCCCCATCAGACCTCAAATAGCGTCTTGTGCCCCCATCAGACCTCAGGTCAGCTTAATGTGCCCCATCAGACCTCAGGTCAGCTTAATGTGCCCCATCAGACCTCAGGTCAGCTTAATGTGCCCCTATCCATCAGACCTCAGGTCAGCCATTTCTGCCCCTATCCATCAGACCTCAAGTCTGCCATTTCTGCCCCCATCAGACCTCAGGTCAGCCGTTTCTGCCCCTATCCATCAGACCTCAGGTCAGCCGTTTCTGCCCCCATCAGACCTATCCACAACCCCCCCCCTCCCCCCCGGGGCCCCAGCCACAAAATATATTTACAAAAAGGAAAAGGCTGCTCCGGTCTTCTTCTCGTTCTCTTGCGCGCGCCTTCTTCTCCTGCAGACAGTGTGTGATCCCGCGAGACCAGGCTGTGACCCAGCACTGGATCTCGCGGGATCACACAGCCAGCCCAGGAGGAAGCGCGCAGAGACCGACGCGACGCTGGCGGCAGGGTAAGCATGAAAGAACTGTACGCAGCGCACTGCGCACCCCCCCCCCCCCCCCCAGGGCCGATTCTAGCATATTTGCTGCCTGAGGAGAATATTAAAATGCTGCCCCCCCCCCCCCCCTCCGCTACCTGTTCAGAAAATGCTGAAAACTTTACTAACAATTAACATCCCTACAGACAGCTCCCTGACACTGTGTGACTGACTACAGGATCTGGGAGTCATTAGTGGCATCTAGTACCTTATAGATGACAATCTCTTCCATCAGGAGGACTTTATTCCGGGTTCTCCAATCCATGACGTATCACAGGTGAATTCACAGCCAGATATCTTCAGCTCCGTGCAGCATCTCCACCCGGCGTCCCTAAAAATACCACAGTCACTTACAGTATAAAGTCTCCTGGATAACAACACTGCGCTCTTAAATAACCCTCACAACACAAGTGACCGCACGCTACCCCACATAGAACACATCCCCTCATTATATATAAATATTCTACTGGAATTATAGCATGTACAGCACCAATCAATATACAACACCCCTAATTTATTAATACAGACCCCCCCCCAATATTTGGTTTACATGATGCAAAGTAATCTATTGTATCTTATGAATAATATATCCCACCCAGTTATTATGTTACATGTGAATTTATATAGAGTACTACCCTGATTGAAGTAAATATATAGCACCTCCTAATGAATATATATATATAATTTATTTTTATAGGCCCCCCAGTATAAACAGTATCCAGCCCCATATAAATATATACAGCCCCCCCAGAATAAACAGAATCTGGCCCCATATAAATATATACCCCCCCCCCCCAAGAATAAACAGAATCTGGTCCCATATAAATATATACAGCCCCCCAGAATAAACAGAGTATGGCCCCCCATATAAATATATACAGCCCCCCAGAATAAACAGAATCTGGCCCCCCATATAAATATATACAGCCCCCCAGAATAAACAGAATCTGGCCCCATATAAATATATACAGCCCCCCAGAATAAACAGAGTATGGCCCCCCATATAAATATATACAGCCCCCCAGAATAAACAGAATCTGGCCCCCCATATAAATATATACAGCCCCCCAGAATAAACAGAATCTGGCCCCATATAAATATATACAGCCCCCCAGAATAAACAGAGTATGGCCCCCCATATAAATATATACAGCCCCCCAGAATAAACAGAATCTGGCCCCATATAAATAAATACAGCCCCCCTAGAATAAACAGAATCTGGCCCCCCCATATAAATATATACAGCCCCCCCCCCAGTGTAATAAGAATTTGGCCCCCCATATAAATATATACAGCCCCCCCCCCCCAGTGTAATAAGAATTTGGCCCCCCATATAAATATATACACACCCCCCCCCCCAGTGTAATAAGAATTTGGCCCCTCATATAAATATATACAACCCCCCCCCCCCCCCCCCAGGAAAAATGGGATCTGGCCCCTTATAACTATACACAGCCTCCCTAGTAAAAAAGTATATATCGAAGACAAACCCCCCCCCCCCCCCGTTACAGTAGTAATCGCCCCCTAATATATATATTTAATTAATAATTGGACAATAAAAATAATAAAACTTGTACTTACCTCACGGCAGGGTGCTCCCACGGCGCGCGGCTCCCATATTCACGCGGCTCTTCTGGCAGCGGCTCTTCTGGCTGAGTGACACAGGCGCGTTACGTCATCATCAGCCGCCTGTGTCACTGCACTGTACGGAGCGACGCCAGCAGCCGTAAAGGCGCTGCGCCGCTCCGCATGTAAATCGCACCTGTTTCTTAAAGAGACAGGTGCGATTTATCTGAAGGGAGATTCGGGCGCCAGCGGGCGCCCGAATCGCCCAGATTGGAGCTGCAAAATGCCGCTTTTAAAGAGGGCCGCATTCTGCATTTCATCTCGCCTCATGGCAGATGCGGCCCTGCGGGTCCCCCCCTAGTGTCTTAGAGTCCGGGCCCCATAGGGCAGTACCAGTTGTACTGCCCTATCGGCGGCCCTGGGTGCATAGGCCTGACATTGAGGGTACCAGCACCTGGAGCCACCATGGATCAAGACTTCTGACATGTCAGAGATCACCAAATCATTTAGAGGAAGACATAAAATATAACATAGAATATAACATAACATATAACATAGAATAGAATAGAATAGAATATAACATAACATAACATATAACATAGAATATAACATTCATATAAAGCTGCAGATTTTCAGGAAGAGAAACATCTGAGGGGCATCTCTAAAAGAGGGGCTTCACTTTGGAAATCAGTGGTGGTCTCACACTTCAGACATCTCTAATCTGATCTTCTCACATTCATCAATAACAAAGTCACATTCACTGACAGTTGACAGATAAGGAGAAGTTGATAAAGTTTGCAATGGCTTAACTCCTTACAGACGACAGTAAAATATTCTCTTGGTACTTCAAGCTTTTGCTTCCTCTCCTCATCTTGTTGCTCTATACTTACTTAGGAAGGCAAAAATGGTCCCAAAAAAATGTTTTACTTAATAAAAAAGATATTGTAAAGTTTCCAATTATCAGCTGCACTATTCACTTCGGAAATAAAAAATTCAGACGGCACGTATCTTAGGTTCTATGGTACCTAGAAACATGCTTCTGGTGTCGTATGAAAGATAAGAATCTCATTTTTCAGATCGCACCAGGATTGTGGTTCTACAGAACAGGAGATACAGTACAGGCAGTTAGAGAAATAGGCAGGAACTAGATTTTCATCTGCAGCTCACAGTTCCAATTACAGGCAGTAAAAGATAGGTTCTGTCGGTTTGTTCTTAAGTTGAATTTGTATGCAAGTCGGAACTGTATATTTTATAATTGTAACTACAGACAATTTTTTTTGGTCTCTGTGACAATTGGATTTTAAAAATGTTGGGTTGTCATAAGAACCAGGATTAACAATAAAGCTTCATTACAGACACCTGTGATAACTGTTACAGCTGATTATTGTAGCCTAGGACTAAAGTACAGTAAATTACAACATTCGGTGGTCCGTTCGTAAGTAGGGGTCGTCTGTAAATCAGGTGTTCTTAAGTAGGGGACAGGCTGTATCTGTGATTCTGTAGATCATAATCTGAAAGAGGAGTTTATCTTTTTGTTTAAATGGGATCATATTAATTCATTTTCCATTTTCAACACTAAAGACATTACCACAACAATCAATCCCAACTCCCCTCCCCCCTCTCTCACCCCTCACCCCCCTCTCTCACCCCCACAACCGAATTTCTTATCTTTAATAGCACACCAGCTGTATGTTTCTAGATGCTATAGATCCAAAGATAGGGGCATCTGATTTGACTCTCCCTTAAATTTGACTCGCCTCATTTAAAATATGACTCTTCTCAGCTCATTTTCACATAAGTTTGGAGAAGATTTTTTTTTAAAAAATAGGTAAAAGAGGGAATTCTGCCAGTAGTTTCATTGATTAAAACCAGTTGGGTCCCTCTTAGAGGGATGCATAGAGAAAATGGATAAGGCAATGTGGAGGCAGGAGTACAGTATCTTGCCATCTGCTGGATGGAATCAGTACTGCAGCAGTGGAGGACCCCTGCCCGTTGTGACCTCTTTAGCGCTGCTGATGGGATTTAGGTCCCTCATACAGCAGGATTTCTATACGTCAGCTCCTCTGTACAGATTTTGTTCATTATTTATAAAGTAAACTTTTGCCTCTGGCGCTAAGTAACGTTTCTTTTCCTCCGATGCTACGAGAAAAAAAAAAAACAACAGTTTTAACTTTTTGGCTTGCGGTCCTCTGGGGCGCCGCGCCAGACATTAAAGCTTTACTGTTTTAATAATTTAGAAACTGTGTTTGGCTTTCAAGGAATAGACATGGCGGGAGTGGTCCCAGCGGGGAGCCGAGAGATCAGATAGAAGTATTTTGCCAAGGATTCTTACAACTACCGCAAATTGAGTAACGCTGTCAAAATGGAACAAAATAATGAGGTACCGGCGCGTCCACTTCTAGAAAGTTACCGTCGGAAAAATATTTCTTCGGCCAAGGTAAAATTAACCTGTTTATAAAAGGGTTACACCACATTAGAAAGTCTGATTACTTTGAATAACAGCGCCACTCCGGCTCACAGGTTGTGTGTGGTATTGCAGCTCAAACTGATTTACCGTATTTTTCGAACTATAAGGTGCACAAAAAAATCCCTTGATTTTCTCAGAAATCAAAGGTGCGCCTTATAGTCCAGTGCGCCTTATATATGAACCGTACTTACAGACAACAGCTGCCTTGAACTGTGCACAGGTCTGCCACCTGCTGGTCATTCATCCTTATAATCAGGTGCGCCTTATTTATGAAGCTAGACGTTTTAGCAGGCATTTATTGATGGTGCGCCTTATAGTCCAGTGCGCCTTATAGTCTGCAAAATATTTTGTAAATCTGGAATGAGGTTTGGATCTTTGCTCCTTATGAATGAAGCGTTGGTGCATATGCTCAACCAGAGCTCCATTTAATTTTGAAGAGACCTCAACTTTTTCTCTTCCACCATACAGATTATCTTCATTGAGAAGAACACCTGAAGAATACCTGCAGAAAAGACCAACTTTTGTAGGTCTCAACCAACACAAGCAAAGCCCACCTTCACGATAAAGACAACCATTTTTGGTAAGACCTCAACTATTTCTTACATTGTATACTTATATATATACACACACACACGCAGTCTATCTTCATAGACTCCTACTAAAACTACCTCCAGAAAACACCAACTTTTGTAGGTCTCAGTCTCCAACCGGTACCAAAAGGATAACCTCCACAAGCAAAGTCTGCCTTCTCGATAAACCCCACCATTTTTGATGAGACCTCCACTTTTTCTCTTCCAAAATATGCTACACATACAACCCATCTGCATTGAAAACACCACCTATGCAGACTACGTCCTTAAAAAGCCCAACGTCTCCTACATGTTACAACCTCCACAAGCAAAGCGTGCCTTCTCAATAAAAACCACCATTTTTTAGGGAGACCTCCCCTTTTAACTCTCCCAGCAAAGCAAATGCTATACATACAGACTATCTTCACTGCGAAGACCAATTAGGAAGATTCTCCCCTGGCAACTACCAATTTTTTAGGTCTCAGTTTCCCACCTCTTCCAAAAATGCCATCTCTTCATGTACACCCCACCTTCTTGATAAAAAACAAGCATAGTCCATCCTTGCACACTACCAGCCTTCTTTGGGAGGGGGGAACGCACCTCTTGAAAGACTATTTTGGGTGTACATCTCAAATACAATTTACACTTTGAGGTCATCTCCACAACTTAAAGGGAACCTGTCACCAGGAGAGCCATTTTTAGCACTCCCCCAGTCTCCACAGAGCATAGTACATACACTGCCAAAGTGTTTTTGTATTAAAAATAGGTTTTACAGAAAAAAAGATATGTTATATTGTACCTTTCATTAGCATCTGCTGTGTGACTAGGCAGTTGCCTAATGGGAGGGGCTGGAAAGGAGCAGTTCCCCCCCCCACCCTTGGGAAACATGTGACCTTTTCAAATATATGAATAACTCCCCTCACTCGGGATTGGCTGTAGAGGAGCAGGGGGCGTCGCTAAGCCCAGTGATGGGTGTTTTCATATAATTGAAAAGGTCACATGGAGGAGCTGTTCCCCAAGGGTGGGGGGGAACTGCTCCTTTCCAGCCCCTCCCAATAGGCAACTGCCTAGTCACACAGCAGATGCTAATGAAAGGTACAATATAACATATCTTTTTTTCTGTAAAACCTATTTTTTATACAAAAACACTTTGGCAGTGTATGTACTATGCTCTATGGGGACTGGGGGAGTGCTAAAAATGGGTCTCCTGGTGACAGGTTCCCTTTAAAGGTCCAAAAGCTACGATACCAATGATTCCCCCAACGCCATCAAATGTAGTTAGGGAGGGACTGATCCATCTTTTTTGTGGTGTAAATTACATATCTGGAGACAATCCTTCCAAGAGATTTAAGTTTTTAATTTTTTTTTCCCTTCCATTCGACCCTTAGGACCAGACTAATCTGTAGAAGAAAGTTTAATAGAATATTCATGCGGTATATGGTAATCCTGTAGAGCATGCTTAAGATCTCCACAACTCCCAAAATTAGATAACTACGGCTGGTTTTATTGCCTCTAAGTGTGATAGACGAGGTGTTTATGGGTCCAACAGGTTGCAATTAGAACCTGAGCATCGGATGTACCATTAAGATTCTAATCAGCGATGAAGGGCAACGCGCAACCAAAGGGCAACAGAGTGGAGACGATACTGTTCTACCGCCGCTCGATCTTTGGGGACGCAACAGACGGGAGGTCCGTGGAAAAATAAAGAGGCTCTCAGGGAGGCAATTAGGGTTCTGGCAGACAGAGCGCAGCTAAATAATTTACTCTGATTGCCGAGAAAAAAAGAACAGCTGTTCAAATTTAGCATGAAGATTCCTGTATTGATGGAGCTGCCAAGGCGGAGGAAATTATTTATCAGGAACCAGGAAATAAAGGCTTCTGGATATCATGATCGTAAAGATCCACCTACAGTGAAAAACGGACCCTACTAAGTGCTTGTAAAGAGAAAAAAATCTTTATGGATCAATATTTTTTTGAATTTTTTTTTTTGGATTGCATACAGGTCACACCCACTTTCACAAAGCCACGCCCTCCGTGTTATAATGATTGTTAGTGTCCAACACCTTTAATAAATAAGGCATAAGGCCATTGTAGGTCGGGGACATACGGGCTGTAATAGATGTGGTTGGCTGCTTGCTAACCCAATTTACAGTCACAGCAAAGCTGTAAATAAAAGATCCAATTTCCAATTTTTTTTTATTTGCCTGTATCTTTGGTTCTGTGGCTCACAAAACCACAAGCCCAATAAAAATCTCATCTTTACAATGTCACCAGAAGATGCTACAGAGGTCCAGATAGATAAACAGCCTCTAAAAGTGACCCTTCTCAGTTCATTTGCATATGACTTTGGACATTTTTTTTTTCATAGGTAAATGGGTTTTTAAAACATTAAAAAGGGAATGCTTGCAACAAAGTTTTACACCCGCAGTGGGAACAAAGCCAAAAGAACCATTTTAGTGACAGCTAGGTTTGGTCTCTTACCCTTAACCTGTTAAAGAACAAAATCCTAAATAACATACATAATTTCATAGCTGCAGTGCACCTGAACCATTCGGAATTTGTATTTCCAAAATCTGTCCACCCCTTCAATAAATATGTCCCTTTGAATTACAGGGGGGCGGATACCGTTTTATGTTCTTCAGGGGTGTGTCAGATGGATACCACCCCCTAAGGGTAGTATGGATACCACCCCCTAAGGGTAGTATGGATACCACCCCCTAAGTGTAGTATGGATACCACCCCCTAAGTGTAGTATGGATACCACCCCCTAAGTGTAGTATGGATACCACCCCCTAAGTGTAGTATGGATACCACCCCCTAAGTGTAGTATGGATACCACCCCCTAAGTGTAGTATGGATACCACCCCCTAAGTGTAGAATGAGCTAATTCACATATAAACTTCCAGGGATCTTTTGAATGGGTGGGCGGATTAAAAACAAAAAAAACACCAAATTAATCAGGGGCACAATGGCGATCACATGAGGTTTGTCCCTTAGCATGTATAACTTGGCGATAGGTACTCTATAAAGATGATAACTTCTTGGTTTATCATCCTGTTTATTGACTCTTTTGCTTGACTGGGTGAATCAGATGGATGAAAATGGTTCCGGGTTCCAGTTCCGTGAAAGGAATCGGGTCTCACCAATCTCCTATTGACAGTGTGTCCTAAATACAGACTTGTGACCTTGGAAAACCACATTACAAAATAGTCAGCTAAACTTAGACTTGGGGATATGACCCATAGGTGGACGTATATGATGGAGGTCAACGTTGGATCTCAACAACCTTGACCGATGTCTTCCATGGACGATTATAGATACAACCAGGTCCTCTAGAATGCAAGTTTTTATGCTAGTATCCATTTCTAAGGCAGAAGAGTTCCTACCCATCGTCATCATCATTCTGTACCGTATTTCATCTCCATAATAAGCGCAGTATTCAGAGACATGAAGGCTTCTTCAATCCTGTACTGCCAGTCTGTGCCACTAAGGCGCTCCTCACAATTAATACCCATCGCCTGCAGCTTGTTCCCAGAGCCGCCGTCTGGAAGAGGCAGCAGGGGAGGGAGAACCGTCGTAGCTCACAAAAAAAAAAAAAATTGGGAGGTAAACTTGATTCACGGCCAGTTATGTGCACAAGTCTCAGCCGTAAAAGCATCATAGGTCTCCAAAAAGAGGGGGAAATGAAAGAAAAAATGGAATCATATCTTCATTTCTCCTTCCCGTAAAAGAAAACGATAAATCAGAAAAATCTACTGGCTGAAAGAAAGAGTCTAAGCGATAGCCTCCAGCAAGACGTTACTGCCTCCATGTATCTGATTGAAGGCTGGAAGAAAGAAACGGCTGCTGCCGACTGCGGGGACTTCTGGGACGAGAGACCGTGGCCGCGACTTATTCACTTCGTAGAGAACCACATTAAATGCCTTAAGATTGCACCAGCCACAATGTGTTCACGTAGCCCATAAATAATAGCGCTACTAGGGGGGGAAATAATCACGTCCCTATCAGGAACATTTCACACTGGAGACTAAACACAAGTTTTCAGCAGGACCCGGTGACTATTTTTGGTGCAGCAAATGTCAATGGGGTAAAAAGTGTCTGAAAAGTTAAAAAAGTTGTAAAGTTAGATATTCCTCACTTCCTACTGTGAAGACTTATTCCCTCAGTTTCTGGTTGTGGTCAGTCCAGAAGCTCCGGTTACTGACGCGATCGATCACTACCTTCAGCGTTACTACGACGGCTTCACCGTTGATACAACCCGGTTGTTGCCCCTGTGATTGGCTGCGGCAGTCATGTCATCATCACCACTTTGGTTCCAGCGCAGGATTGGAAGCGCAATGAATGGGGGAACACACAGCCAGAGACGGGTCAGTTTGCTTAGTTTTTACACAATGGTGTTTTTTTTTTCCTGTAGGCCTAGAAAAACCCTATAAAGACCATGTCCCAAATTTGACTGTTCTCCCCTATCCACAGTATTAGGGGTAACTAGCTGATCTGTGGCGGTCGGACTGCTGTATCCCGCACGATCAGGACGATGAGGAGAGGGGTGGAGATCTGCAGTAGTGCCGGATATTGCAGAGGACAGTCCTCCTATACCTGCGGATCTCGCTCAGACAGTGAACGGGATTTCCAGAGATGTACTCAAAAAGAATAAAGTATACTCCCGTTCCTTCATTGCTCCCGATCTTGGGTGCCTGCGCTCAGCCAGAAGTTCTGTGCGGTCATAGAACATGATTTGGACTAGTGACGTAAAGAAGTCACTACTTGTGGACCATTAAGGCCACTTACTGACTGAAGCAGGTACCTCATTTGAGCAAAGGCGCCAACCAGGAGTCGGAGCAGTGCACTTATTATTTTTGCCACTTATGCTCCCGCCCCCAGAATTCCTGGAAAACTCCTTTAAGATGCATTCAACCTGAAATACTTTAAATTTGATGCTAAATTCGGGTGCTAACTAAGCCAACTTATCAGTGGTATAAACACCTTCACCTATAGATCTTGCGAATATCGTGTATATGGGCAGTCACTGATGTCAATGATTTCTTAGATCTGCCAGATAACGCCTACATAAAGGTGCGTGACAGCTCTGCTGCTATTGCCCCTTTCCAAACCTCCAGGTATTAGAAGTGTCCCACATGACTGACTTTCTCAGCCTATGGTCCCATCTGCATCACTGCCTTCAACCCCTTCCTTACCCATGTCTAGGATGACGGTTAGGGGATGGGTTAGGGGGATGGGTTAGGGGGATGGGTTAGGGGGATGGGTTAGGGATGGGTTAGGGGATGGGTTAGGGATGGGTTAGGGGATGGGTTAGGGGATGGGTTAGGGATGGCACAGAAAGCCAAGGACCAGCCCTGAAAATTCCTTCCAACAGGATTTGATATAAGAGGTTGCATGTAATTACAATGTAACCAGCTCCTTGCTGTCATTAGACATGGATGCGACACTTCCTCTCCGACTCGTAGTCACGGGATCTACGGGATCTAAAGACAAGATGCCAAAGCTGATGATTCAGTGATGTCGCTTCCTGCACCACATAACCATGGACTATACTGGAATAACCGGCAGTGAGGGAAAGTGAACATTTATTAGATAGTTGCTCGAAATGGCGACTTTATTTTAAGGTCATCTATGACCAGGGATCTGACGGTTTCCCTCTAAGGACTAAGTTGTTTGAAGCGCTTTTACATCCGACGATCGATAAATGCAAACTTTTATTATGGCCACACAAAGAAAAAAAAAAAGCATTAAAATTGAAAGCGGTACGAGTCCACGGCTCCTGGAGAACATACACAATACATTAAAGGCATCTGACGGCTTTAATGTTCTCCATCTTCTCATCAGGTTCTATAGAATCAGTGGAGAAAGGAGCTGGTGCCGTATTTGAAGTCCTTCCACAATGATATCTATCCCCCATACATCCCGCCATCAAACGCTGGACCTCTGCCACCGCTCTGCACCGAGGGAGGAAGCCCACGCACCTTTGTCACTGAAGTCGTCCACCAGCACAATCTCGGCGATGAGCTCCGGGGGAGACCGGTTGAGGACGCTGTGCACGGTCCGCAGGAGGGAGGACCAGCCCTCGTTGTGGAAGGGGATGATCACGCTGGTGTTTGGCAGCTTCGCCGTATACAGCTTCTTCTTGCAGCTAGAGAGAAACGAGAGAGGACATAAAAGGGACAGCTGTCAACTTCATATGCAGAACATGCCCTGAGCTCATGTCAGATGAGGACAGCATGGGAACGTCTGGGAAAACACCAGCTGAGAGGTGCAAAACTACAGATGGGACTCACAATTGGCTATGTGCACAGCTACTTGTAATGAGATAAGCGGGGGGTGAGGACGTGGCGCAGGTCTCCATGGAAAGATGCCGCTGAGATAAGACAATCTGTCTAGCTTCACTGCGATACAATAACTATGACCTTCTACTAGGTGGATGAACGGGAGAAAAACATGAACATTGTGTAGCACGCTAAGAAGGGTTTCTGCTCATTTTCTTTTTGCCAAAATCTGATATCAAGATAATGCATAATTAGTGAAGACATCCTCTCATCACATCACTGAGGACGAGGCAAGTTCTCCTTTCCCCTACAGAGAAGTTCTGGTTAATAGAGGAAGGTCCCCAGTGTTGGACTTCTCCAACACCACCCATAATTCTTAATAGGGCCTATGGATATGAGGTTTATAATGGTATTCATAAGGACAGCGGCCATGTCAAACCCTTTCTCTTTCAGCTTCTTGTCCTAAAGCTTGGAGATAGTTGGCTTTGTCAAAGTGGAAACCACCATGGTGGACCCAGGACATCCATGCATTGCATCGTTGACCATTCATCTGAAGGCTTGTTATGTTAAATAAAGGGTGACTGGTGGAGGTTGGAGAAACCCAGCTCCCACAACACTGTGGTACCAAAGCACCTCCATCAAACAAAGTATTGGGTGGTCACGGGTCCTGCTTTGGCCATTCTATGGGTTCCTTGGACATCAGGGTGTCACCTCTGCTGTAAGAGAAAGTGATGTTGCATGGTCTGAAGAGGCCAAAGTTGGTCCTGTAACACCCAGAACTTCCCGTTGGGTGGATATTGAACGTTTCAGGGCAACGCAAAACTGCAAAGACCTAGATCCTGGGAGGAATAACAGGGGCACAACACAACGTGGAACTGCATAAAGAGATGTTTCAGATCTGCCCTTTCCTGAAGAATACAGACAGTGCCAGTGCCTTGTATAGACATGTACATAAATCACAATTTGAGAGCATGGGCTTGTGGTCCTTCGACCACGTCATACAGAATGGGCATCACAATGGAGACTCCCTATTTGGGGATCCTGGCTTACCCATGGACGAGCGGTGGTGTCCAGAATGGTTGATGTACCCTGAACTCCCCACGCACACTGCTATTTCTTCTAGTTTCCTTATTTCAGAAGGTATTTATAGGTATCCAGACGTACAAAGTAAAAACTGCAGACGTTGGGGAGAAGGAGACTTTCAGAGACTTCCTGCAACTCTTTCGGACACTAATGCCTGGTCAGCAGAACGGATTCTATTGAAAATGAAATTACTTTTGGGCTACAGGTCAGACGGGTTCACTACGAATCCTTTGTGATGAAAATGTTTAGTCTGCTCCGTGCACTTCTATTATTGCAATCCTGAGCTGCCAAGTAATGGGACGGAAGAAGAGGAGACGGGACGGAAGAAGAGGAGACGGGTCGGGGCCGCGCTGGGCTCACGCTGGCATGGGTCAGTGCTATTTGTGTTATGAGTTTTATGGAGAAAGTCGCGATGTGGAGTCACCCGATACTGGGCACAGGAGGAAATAAATGATCAACATGACTGCCATATAGAAAAAAAAAAAAAAAAAAATATATATATATATATAAAGTCAAGTCAACGTGAAGATCTTCCAGCATAAAGACTTACATCTTAAAGGGGTTTTCCCACAAAAGAAAATTCTCACATCCCAATCCCCTAGTGATGTTATTACAATAAAGATTATTTTAACCCCTTACTTTACAATTTTACTCCCTAGGCTGCTCAGTGCAAAATCCCAGGGTGTGGGCGGGGACTCTCTCAGCAGACACATTATGATCGATCTAGTTCTGTAGGGTGACAATGTGGTTACATTATTAGGGTACAGGTGTATATACACTTCCATCTTGGCTTCGGACATTGTACTAAGAGACGGGCACGGCAGACCGGGGCCTTGAGCACTTTGGTGCCCTGCTGTGTGAGATGTCTTCATAGAACACAGCATAGCTCCTCAACCCGAGTAACTGCTGTAGTATTCAAACAGAAGCTACTACAGCAGAGGGGAGGGACTGTTCAGAAGAAAAGTGAAGAGATCATGCACACCAGCGCAACAGGGAACACCGAATCCAGTTACAATCCTGGAATATAAATGCACTTTTTACAGTCCCGATGCTAATAACAACACACACAGACGTATGATTACATATATCTGCAGCTTCGTATGGTCAAAATCGCCTAATACGCCACATAGCGCCATACTTTGTATAGTGGCTGTGCCTGGCATCAGCCCCATTCACTTGAGTGTAACTAAGCTGCAATCAGGATATGATATAACTGGCCGCTAACGTGGATGATCGACAAGGATGCCGAATCTGAAATCGATCGCCAATCCTAAGAATAGCCCTTTAACCGCTACACACGTCTGAAATCAATAAGCCAGTCAGCCTAATGCATGGTGTAGTGGGTTCTCCAAAGTAATAGATATGCTCTTTACTTCCTCCATCAATATTCGAGAGGAGCCCTGCACTAAATTAACCGTACATTTCCTATAAAGGGACAACTTCTTAGCCCTGCACCTTGTGAGTAATCCTAATATGCATCAATGACGTCCAGCCCCTAGTCCTTGCCCTGCAGACCCATCTACAAAATGCAGGATTGCACAGACCTTCATCTGAAGGGAAGCTGCTGTCCTGTAGGATATTCTGGATATATAACTTTTAGGTCTACTGACAGTTTTGTAAAATGTTTACTGCCTTCTAAATTCAATAAAGCTGCAAGAGGAGCCGTCATTTTTACTCTCCTTTAAAATCAAGAACATGAAATATTCTTAAAAAATATGGGATGCCTCAGTGAGAATCTACAGCGTTCTCAAAAGATATACGTACACAAACATACATACACATTATGTAGGTCTAACTATGTCTAAATACAAGTGACCTAAACTCTTTCTACATGAGTTATTTGTATCTACATCACAAGACCCTCCCCAGCAGTTCCTCCACACTGGTCCCTCCCCAGAGGTCACTGTCCATCTCTTTCCATCACTTCACATTTGATTCTAATCCATCTCTCTCTTTCGGATGCTTTTTTTTCTAATTCCCCTCTAAATACCTCTTGATTCCTCCATATTGGTCCCCTCCTCATCAGTTCCTCTTCACTGCCTCCCCCCTCATCAGTTCCTCTTCACCGCCCCCCTCCCCCTCATGAGTTTCTCTTCACCGCCCCCCCCCTCATCAGTTCCTCTTCACTGCCCCTCCGTCATCAGTTCCTCTTCACTGCCCCTCCGTCATCAGTTCCTCTTCACTGCCCCTCCGTCATCAGTTCCTCTTCACCGCCCCTCCCTCATCAGTTCCTCTTCACCGCCCCTCCCTCATCAGTTCCTCTTCACCGCCCCTCCCTCATCAGTTCCTCTTCACCGCCCCTCCCTCATCAGTTCCTCTTCACCGCCCCTCCCTCATCAGTTCCTCTTCACCGCCCCTCCCTCATCAGTTCCTCTTCACTGCCCCTCCCCCCCCTCATCAGTTCCTCTTCACCGCTCCCCCCCCCTCATCAGTTCCTCTTCACCGCCCCCCTCCCCCTCATGAGTTTCTCTTCACCGCCCCCCCCTCATCAGTTCCTCTTCACCGCTCCCCCCCCTCATCAGTTCCTCTTCACTGCCCCTCCGTCATCAGTTCCTCTTCGCCGCCCCTCCGTCATCAGTTCCTCTTCACCGCCCCTCCCTCATCAGTTCCTCTTCACCGCCCCTCCCTCATCAGTTCCTCTTTACCGCCCCTCCCTCATCAGTTCCTCTTTACCGCCCCTCCGTCATCAGTTCCTCTTCACCGCCCCTCCCTCATCAGTTCCTCTTCACCGCCCCTCCGTCATCAGTTCCTCTTTACCGCCCCTCCGTCATCAGTTCCTCTTCACCGCCCCTCCCTCATCAGTTCCTCTTCACCGCCCCTCCCTCATCAGTTCCTCTTCACTGCCCCTCCCCTCATCAGTTCCTCTTCACTGCCCCTCCCCTCATCAGTTCCTCTTCACTGCCCCTCCCCTCATCAGTTCCTCTTCACCGCCCCTCCCTCATCAGTTCCTCTTCACCGCCCCTCCCTCATCAGTTCCTCTTCACCGCCCCTCCCTCATCAGTTCCTCTTCACCGCTCCCCCCCCTCATCAGTTCCTCTTCACTGCCCCTCCCCTCATCAGTTCCTCTTCACCGCCCCTCCCTCATCAGTTCCTCTTCACCGCCCCTCCCTCATCAGTTCCTCTTCACCGCCCCTCCCTCATCAGTTCCTCTTCACCGCCCCTCCCTCATCAGTTCCTCTTCACTGCCCCTCCCTCATCAGTTCCTCTTCACCGCTCCCCCACCTCATCAGTTCCTCTTCACCGCTCCCCCCCCTGATCAGTTCCTCTTCACTGCCCCCCCTCATCAGTTCCTCTTCACTGCCCCTCCCCTCATCAGTTCCTCTTCACTGCCCCTCCCCTCATCAGTTCCTCTTCACTGCCCCTCCCCTCATCAGTTCCTCTTCACTGCCCCTCCCCTCATCAGTTCCTCTTCACTGCCCCTCCCCTCATCAGTTCCTCTTCACTGCCCCTCCCTCATCAGTTCCTCTTCACTGCCCCTCCCTCATCAGTTCCTTTACTGTCCCTCCCTCATCAGTTCCTCTTCACTGCCTCCCCCTCATGAGTTCCTCTTCACTGGTCCCCTCCCCTTCCTCCTCACTAGTCCGTCCCCTGCCCTACCTAGTGGTTACTGTTTATTTGCCCCTCCTGAGAGTACATTGCTCACCATCTGTCTGTTGCTCTATATTTCTTCCACTAACCAATTTTCTCAATTACTTTTTATATTTTACTATTCCCCTCAAATTCTATTTTTATTTCTTTATTTGCACCTCTCCTTTTCCATTTCATTCTATCACTAATTTATCACTCTTTCTATGCTGTACACCGCACACACAGCTACTACTATGCGCAGGATTGTGGATTCCCACACCTTCAGTGAATGTAGGCCACATGTACATATCATTTGTATCTTGGCAGTCCCTAGGAGCAGACTGCAGACCATCACAAGGAGCTTCTCCTGTAAGGATGCAGCTCTTAGTAGCTCAGCTGAATGCAGAAATCCAGTGTGCTAGCTGCACGTACCGAGAATTAAGAGCGAGTTCCTCTGTCACTGCACTCAAAATAATAGGTTATTAGAGAGGAAATTAGACACCAGCAAACTGAACCGTACAGCACCGCAGCGATCACACTCTGCCCCTTCACTGATCTATTACACCGTACTCCCTGCAGACTGAGCGTGCCTAGGAGTTTTACTATCAGGTCTTCCCGAGGTATTGGAGCGGCCTAGTCATGAATTAAAGGGATTTATCTAAACGCAATCTATTGTCCCTTTTAGGGTTAGGCAGGACTATTGCAATGTGCAGGGAGAGGGAAGATGTAATGCACTCACCTGGATTTAATACATGACCATAGAGAGTGCACATTCAGCATAAATTGGTATGATTTGCATTAATATAACTTTTTTAATTGCATAGAAGGCCTAACCCTGTGGTGCTTTCCTATGCAAACGGATACAAAAAAATGCAGCAGATTGCTCAGACTATTAAAGGGAACCTATAACCAGGAATGTTATTTTTAGCTGGTGACGGGTTCTAATAGCCTCTGTTATACCGATTTTAAAAATTGCCTTTGTCGGTATTCTGAATCATTTCAGTAGGTTATAAAAGTTACCTGGCTCCCTGCCAGCAGTGTGTAGCGAGTCCCAGGAAAGCAGCAGCAGCCTGTGTCAGTCTCCATCACACTCATGCAGCTCACTCCCCCCTCCCTGTCATGTGCATTGAGCAGGCAGAGGAGGGAGGTGGATGGTGTGGAGTATCGGAAGAATGTATGAGGAGACTGAGACACAGGCTACAACTTCCCCTCCCCTGGGACTCACTACAGGATGCTGGCAGGAAACCAGGTAATGTGAAAAACTTTTATAAAGTACTGAATAGATTCAGAATGCTGACAAAGGTTTCTTTTTTAAAAAATCAGCATAGTAAAGGCTATTGAAACCTATCACCAGCAATGTCATGTTTAGCTGTGCATGCGCATTTCTCCCTCTGGATATGCGCAGGGCCGGAGAGGAGATACTAAACGCACTGGGCATGTCTGAGACTTCGGATGAGATGGCAAAGAACGGGGAGGCGCTGGAGGCAGGGCAGGAATCGCCTGAAAAGAGAAATGAAGGTGGAGTTCTGATGACGCACCTGGCCGGAGGTCCACCCCCCTGACTAGTAGATGACTTGGAATATAAGGTGATATTTCAGCATGCGGACGGCACACCAGCGTTATAAGGACATGCCTGCACAGCATTTACTACACCCTAGAAAGTTATGTTTAGGGGTTTAACAGGCGTCCCGCTGATGACAGATTCCCTTTAAGGCTCTGTATGTGAGGCACCATAGAAGACAAATGACATAGATTAGTGAATGACCCTCTGCGCCTCTACTAATCAGTTCAATGAAGGAGTTGCCACATCTTAAATGGAGGGACCCCAAATCCGAGTCTATGGATGGGAAGAAGTGAGGGACTCTCCATTTTCTGTGCCCTGCATGATTCACTTACTTTGGGTGCCGGATATCTGGGAGGGATCTGTTGAGTGAGATTTTGTCACTGACGTATATATTGAAGCCGTTCTCGCGGTACGCCTGTTCCACACGATCTGCGTCGGTCATCGGGAAAGCTTTCCCCTGTTCACCGTTTCCTAAACAAATTTGACATCCGTCATAAGTAACGCCATGAACACACACAAGGCACAAGGGTGGATTTCTGCACAAACTAAACACATCTAGTAGGACAATCATGTAGATGGGGATTTTGTATATATATTTTTTTTTATCCTAGGTTTAAATCTTTCCTACCCTACTTACTAATCAGCATCTCGCTAATTTGATTAATTAGCCCATTCCGATTTGAGAAATCTATATATGTAACAGTAATGTAGCGATAATGTAACAGATGAGGCAGGATGGACTGTATTACCTAATCGGTCATGGTCTCGTCTCATGTAGTCGTAGTCGTGCCAGTCCTTCTTTCCCGGCCCTTTGTCATTGACAAATTCATCCTTACTTCTTATCAGTGCGACCTATAAAAGAAATGAAGATAAAGTTAGGGTTATTTGTATTCCTACAATTTACCAATTACATATATTGAAAAATGACATTCATCAGGAAAAAAAAACCCAACTGTTTCCATTTTTTTCTGTGCACTAATTTATAAAGGCATTAGTAGATGCAACTCTAGCGCAAAATTATCTGCCACTCAGGCACTGAACCTTAATGATATGCAAATGAGAATAGACGAGTCATATTCTGAATACAAAAGTATGGAGCCCGAAAGTGAGTTCAAGGTTTTTATTTTCTTGGGGTGTCATGGCTGTATACAGGGGGCTGGAGGCTGTATATATACTGGGGCTGGTGGCTGTGTATATATACTGGGGCGGGGCTGGAGACGGCTATATACTGGGGGCGGGGCTGGAGGCGGCTGTATACAGGGGGCGGGGGTAGGAGGCGGCTGTATACAGGGGGTGGGGATGGAGGCTCTATATGCAAGCTGGAGGTTGTAAAGATAATATACATTAGGAACACGGTAAGTGACTGTGGTAATTTTAGGGGCACAGTGTGGAGCTGTGCTGCAAAGAGCTGTAGAAGTTTGATTGTGAATTCAGCAGAGATAAACCATGGTCGGAAGAAATCGTAATGAAGTCCTGATGGAGCAGACCATCACCTGCAAGGTACTAGATGTCACTAATATCTGTGTCTCCGACTGACTACTAGTGTGTGAGGTAGCATCATCGTGCACGCAGGGGGCGGCATTTTCAAGTCTCGCCTCAGCGTCTCTTCAAATCGCAGCCTGTGCAGACAGGAAGTCCTCTCCCTGTCCTTACTAGAATATTGTCCCTCTCACTGCATGGTGTATGTAACAGTGAGCTCTGTGAGGGATACTGTAGATCTTCTCACCATTTCACGCACCAGACAATGGGCGGAGTGAAGCGGTGGTGGGTTGAGCCAAAATAGGCAAAGGAGGAAAAAGTTTGGGGAGCAATTTTACTAGTGGGAGGAGACAGATTTAAGCTGGGAGGCCTCCACTGCACTTTTCAACAAAGGTACAGTGTGGGGTGAGTAAGGTTTATTATGCCTGTTCTTGATGACAGGTTCCCTTTAAATATATTATGATACCTTCTTCATTTAAAATTTTCCCCAATTTCCAAACAAATCATGTTACATTTTTGGATTTCCTGTCATGTCTCCAAAATAGTCCCAAATCTGTCCATTCAGTTTATGCTAATACGCTGCAAAACCTGTCCAATATGCCCCTCCTATTAGCCCTTATATAAAAGGTGATGGGTGGGGAATAGCATGGACTATTCGCATATGACGGACTCCTAAATCCAAGGAAAGGATATAGAAGACTCCTATGCTGTGCATTATTAGAGCACAAAAATTACCTTTTCCGAAAAGGCATCCTTGCATCTTTCTAGATGTCACAATGCTCTAGAATACAACTCGTGAACAGGGCAGCTCAGGATGAACAATGCTCCAGTGTTTGATGGATTCTCTTCACATTGTACTCCCTCACGCAAAACTTTTGTATAGGGTCGAGCCCATATGCAAAACTTACATGATGAGCCCGGACAATAATGTATAATTTAAGAAACTAGAGGAAGAGACATCTGATTGGCCCTGGTGACAACTTGTCTGTACAATCTGAAATGTTGTGTACCGAACGACTTTGTATGGGGTGGACCAGCATATTGCTCTAGACCGTACAGTTAATAAAAGGGATGCGTCTTATGGCCTTTATCACTATCATGGGGCCTGTCGGACCTATTTAACATTTCCGGGACACACGTTATCAGTGTGGGCTTGTGCTATTGGTTCTGGTCCGGGGAGAACATATAAAACACACACAGTGTCATAATCTACAGTACAAGACTAGCTGCTGCTGCTGCGTCGGTCTCTTCCCTCCCACCCGGACTAATAACCGAGGATAACGGAGCCAAATAAATATCCGCGCAGACTGCGTGCGTGCGTTTCACCCGGACGGCGAAAGCCCCGGAGATGTTTACGCCAATTAAGCCGTGACTACAGAGTATGGCGCCGATGAAATTCTCCTGCAAAACTAATTAAAGGGAAAAAAGTGTTAATCCACGTGACGTATGTAATGGAGGAGAAAACACGTACAAAGCAATTACATCATTAAAGGACATTTCTAGTTATTAAAGTCTCACTGTAATAATCGCAACTTCCCTTCGAGGAGCGCAGCCTCTTATTACAGGGCTATGTCTTAATAGCGATAATTAGGAGAGTAGATGAAGTAACATCATACATTCCTGTTATCTTCCAGGTCTACAAGGTATTGCTCTCCGACCGGTCGCTCTCAAGCTGCCAGACGGATCGCCACAAACATGGACCGGCCAATATCCCTCCTCGTGTGCCGGAGCGTTCATCCTCAGTCTTATGGAATATGGGACCTCCAAATCCATGTAGAAACAACCACCTGACGTCTTAAGGTCACCACCAGAGGCCTTCATATTCATTACATTAATATCTATCTCATGTATGTATTTGATCACATGAAAACACAATATCCCCTCATGGAGGCTGCTGTGATTTCATGTGATCAGATACATACATGGGGTAAATGTTAATGTACCTGGGTAAAGGGACCCTAGATAACATCACTCTGGCCACATAACATGATGTAACAGGGCTCTCTCAATGTTCCACACTGCAGCATGTCCTAGCAGCGAGTCCTGTCAATTAGGAACAAGGAGGCGGGGCAATGCAAGTAAAATTTAATATGCAGGACCCACCTAGCGTGATTGAACTCACATCAGTTGAGGTGCATATAAGTTTACAAACTGATTTTTTTTTTTTAACATTACAGCCATGGAAATGAACCATTTAGGGAGAAGGGAGATGTTTTTCAATCATAGTTTTTAATCAAGTATTTATTTTCGGTTGGTTAACTTAAATGGCAGGTTCCCTTTAAAATGAGGATGGGGCGGGTGTTGTGAAAGACCTTTTTCTAAATAAATTCCCTCTATGTCACATATTTACCAAGCTTTAGCTGCATCACACTGACGCGAGCGCCAACTTAAGCCAGGGTCTTACGTTCCTCAAACAGCTCTGGAACGAGTGACGTAAATGCGGAGCAGTCTATAGAAATTGGGAGGATTTACAAGGAAAATCTAAAGAGACTCATTACCAATTGATTGCTCTTTGTGTAACGAGGCAATGGATAAAGAGGCGGAACAGGGAATGGAACGAGAAAATCCCTGACTGATTCATGTGCGCTGGTTATAAATGCGGGAAAGAGATTATAGAGAGGCAACTGCTGCAGCGCATCATAAGGGGGCGTCAGGGGTCTCCGCCATCATCTGTCTACAACATAAGACTTTTGACTGACCCTATTTGTCAGTCAGTAGAGGTGTCCGTACACCCCTTTGGGACAGTTTACGTCCTTAAACTACATGATGTCCCCTGGGGCTCTATACATTATCTGTATACAATGGGGGCTGCATATGGGAAATACACAATACATAGGGAAAAACTTCTATATAAAACAAGCAATTTTGAAGTATGGTAATGACCCTATGCACCTATATAGTCACCATATTATGTATCCTACAGCTGACAGTTTAAAGGGGTTGGCCACTTTACCTCATAGTTCTGCTTTCTTGATATGTAAAGTGAAGTCTTTTACCTCATCAGTCAGACATTCCTGACCATAAAATGGCGGCAGATGGAGGGTCATGTGATCTTTATCTGTCCATGAACAAATCGCCCTGACAGGATCTTATGATAGTATTCATGAATATAAGATTAAGTTCCTGTCATGGACAGTTAGAAATAACATGACCCTCCGTCTGCCGCCATTTTATGAACAGGAATGTGTGTCGCTGATGAGGTAAAAGACAGGAGGCTTCACTTTACATATCAAGAAAGCGGAGCAGAACTATTACTAGATGTATATTGGTAAATTACCTAATATCCAGCACCTCAGACTTACACACACATATTACAAAAGTCATGAGGTAAAATGTCCGACCCCTTTAAGGTTATGTCCATGTAAAATGTAAATTACATCCGGATTAAGTTTACAGTAGCAGCGAAGTGGTTGAGATTTAATCAAATCTCTTTTACACCGCACATACTATCTAATGGGGTGGGAGGACACATATCTGACCTACAGTGAGAATGGGACCCGTATTGTTGTGATGGGTGGGGGTCCCTGCAGCTGAACCCCCACCAATAACATTGTCATCCAACTGGTACAACCCCATTAAAAATGTTTTCATATACTTGTGGTAAAGGTAACATAACATAATCTGATTGTTTTGAGGTCTATACACTAGAGTTGGCGCCGGAAACTTTAAGTGCCGTCCCTTCTGTAGTGGTCATCCCTGATCACTGAACAGGGGGCGCAAAACTGTGTAAATCATGTGATTTTCGGGTGTTGGCGCGGTGGCATCCTCACCAATCACCTATTAGGAACCTAACCTGTCACTCCTAGTTGAAGTATTGGAAAAGCTCTTGAATACCACTCCCTTATCTAGTGGTAGTAGTAGTTTCCTACAGAAAAGGGAGTCCTGTATAACTTCCCCCCCAAGTCGGGACAAGCAGAAGTGTGACAGGACTCCCTTTCTTCCCGGTTCTCCCATAGCAAGTGCATATCACATACGTATCACAGCCAGAAAGGGTTACTGAATTTCAAGAAGAAAACACCAGCACCAGGTGCTTATATTTTTTTTTATTCCTATTTTTTTTTCACAAATTTTTATTTTCTACCTGCTCGGTTTCCAATAATCTCCACAGCTATTTTACGACCACGACCGGCAGAGGGTCAGGGTAATACATATAGATGAGGGCCGCCGTGGAGTCAATGTCTCTGCCTCCCGCAGGAGCACTACAGTTCGCAGCAGGAGGTTCAAAATCCACATAAAGTGTACATAAAAGATGAGGATTTGAGTGGGCCGAATAGGGGGGGAGATAAATCCCCTCACCTGTTCCTTGCAGCTGCATGTAACAAGCTCCTCATTCTAAGTACAATTTGAAATGCATGACGCTCTCCGTCTCTGCTCCCAGTGGTAACCATGGAGTTTGCTGTGGTATTGTGTCTTACACAAGCGGCACAGTGTTCCCGTCTGACTGCGGAAAGCTCCAGACCATGACAAAAGTCACCGTCTCCCACCACTACAGCCCAAGCCGCTATATATAGCTGTCCAGTTACTAATCCTCAATTATACGCGCAATGCACAAACCACGGAGACAAGGAGATCCAAATTATTTCAATGTCATTTGGGTTGCGGTTTTTGCCTAATTACCGGAAACAATGTATTTTGACGACAAAGAGAACTGTCCCCTGGGGAAGAATAGAAGAGCATTAATAGATGGTGCTACTAAAAGTGGTACCCTACAAGCCCCATAGTACTTGCTACCATTATTGATATGCTCTGGCTATATTCACATAAGGTTAGTGGTACATGCTCTTTGTATGCCAAGTGAATCCTTAGTTCCCCAGTCCCCTGGGGAAGAATAGAATTGGAGGCGCTACTATAAGCGGAACACTACAAGCCCCATAGTACTTGCTACTATTACGAGGTCAGCTTAGGTTTCATACACATAAGGATAGGTGTACCCCTTTGGTGTATGCAAAGTACAGCCATACAAAAGCGTGAACCATCCCCCCCCTGGGGGAGAATAGAAGAGGAGCGCAAATCAGTGGTGCTACTGTAAGCTGTACACTACAAGCCCCATAGTACTTGCTACTATTATGAGGTTAGCTTAGGTTTCATACACATACGGTTTTTGGAGTATGCAAAGTGCAGCCATACAAAAGTGTGAACTATCCCCCTCTGGGGAAGAATAGAAAAGGAGCACAAATAGGTGGTGCTACTGTAAGCTGTACACTACAAGCCCCATAGTACTTGCTACTATTAAGAGGTCAGCTTAGGTTTCATACACATGATGTTAGATGTACACGTTTTAGACGTATGCAGTCAAGTGAAGTCGTATAAGTGCTGCCATACAAAAAAAAAAAAAAGAGAACTGTCCCCTGGGGAAGAATTAATTGATGGTGCTAACGTAAGCGGTACACTACAAGCCCCATAGCACTTGCAACTATTAAGAGGTCAGCTTAGGTTTCATACACATAAGGTTATGTGTACACGTTTGGTAAATTGCAGCCATACAGAAAAAGAGAACTGTCCCCTGGGGAAGAATAGAAGAGCATTAATTGATGGTGTTAATATCGGGGGTACACTACAAGCCCCATAGGGCTTGCTAACATTATGGGTCAGTTTCACTTGTATTCACATATAGCTAGGGGTATATGTTTGGTATATGCCAAGTAAAACCATACAAAAGAGTGAACCCTGTGGAAAAATAGAAGAAGATGGTATGATATTTAAGATGGAATAATTATAGATGCTACTGTAAGCAGTACCCTACAAGCCCCATAGTGCTTGCCCATATTACAGATCAGCTTAGGCTGTATTCAAATAAGGTTAGGGATACATGTTCGGCATATGAGAAGAGCAGCCGTAATAAGCCCATTACCCAACACAGCCATCTGTGTTATCTGATCGGTAGGGGCCCGATTATCACAATGGAGGTCTCATCCTCAGAGGGTCGAGCATGCTCTGTTCAATACTATGGGGTCAAAATTTGATGAGCACAAGACTTCGGTACTCTGTAACTCCCATTCGCTCTCATTGTGCCGGGGATGCTGGAGCACCCACATGGACGCGTCACCCTTTTTTTGTGATAAGTGGGGCTCCAGTGGATCAGATTATTATCCCCAACCCTACAGGTTCTTTCCCTTCATAGCGGATTCCTGGTGTTATAAGCTCATCTTACATTCACAGTCCAAACCTTCCGAGAACTTAATAAGTTATCGTCTCACGTTACATGGCAGTGAATAGTTAATGAGGATAATACACGATTTCTAATATTTCCGGGGGAATATATAGATATTTGATTGACAAGTGCGATGGTTCTCATATCACAGTTTATCTCGGCTCGTGCTCTCAGTAGAGGGTTGGGAGGTATTTTTAGCGCCGGATTATACATTTAGTTCATGTTCCAATACAAGCATCTACTGTACACGGAACCAAAATTCCTGCAGAACCAGAATTCCTGCGGTTCCCCCCTCCCCCCCACTGGTGGAAGCTGGAGAACACAAAGTCATTTCTCATACTATATCCAAGAAAACCAAATTATTCATTTCTTTTCATCGAGGGAATTTTACGATGCAATGTTCCCCGCTGTGTTAGGGAAAATTGTTATTGTGCATAATGTACTATCTGCAGGCAGCATGTTATAGAGCAAGAGGAGCTGAGCAGATTGTACATAGTATCATATCCACAGGCAGCATGTTATAGAGCAGATGGGGCTGAACAGATTGTACATAGTGTCCTATCTGCAGGTAGCATGTTATAGAGCAGGAAGAGCTGAGCAGATTATACATAGTGTGCTATTTGAAGGCAGCATGTTATAGAGCAGGAGGAGCTGAGCAGATTGTACATAGTGTCCAGTCTGCAGGCAGCATGTTATAGAGCAGGAGGAGCTGAGCAGATTGTACATAATGTCCAGTCTGCAGGCAGCATGTTATAGAGCAGGAGGAGCTGAGCAGATTGTACATAATGTCCAGTCTGCAGGCAGCAGGTTATAGAGCAGGAGGAGCTAACTGCCCACTAGACTCTTAAATGAAATCTACCACAGAATCCATCATGATAAACCAGGCGCACTTACTCATAGATCCGGGCACCGTGACTGTGGTAATCTCTTTATATGTGTTATTCATTGCCTTCTTCCTTCTAAAAACAGCTTTTAAAATTATGCTAATAAACCTGGAGTTCTACTAGAGGTGTGTTACCAGAGCCCTTTCATGCTGTAAGAATCACAGGATGTTATACTGTCTGTGTAACAGACTGTCAGTGTAACAGCCTGTGAAACTATGAAGCTGGGTTTATCATGGTTGATTTTGGTAGTAGATTTCCTTTAAGAACTAAAAGAGCAAATATATACAAACAAACATAAATGCCACACATGTGAAATCAGTGAGTAAACCTCCCTAGTAATTCCTGTAGCTGACCGCTGAACGGCCGCGGGGCACAGCAGCAAAGTCGTGAGGAAACGGTGAGGAGTGTCAGATTCTCTCTCTATATTTGTTCTGCCAGGACGTCACAATAGAGCAGCGGGGGCAATGTGAGAGGCTGGCAGAGTGTTACCTTTCTACCAGCCCCCCTTATACAATGCGTCCTACATTCTGGGCCTGGTCCGGCGCCAGCTTCCCTATTCACGGGTAAATAATGTGCATTCACCTGTGTAATAGCGCATGTATTGTTCGTAAAACTTGCTGCGGTCAGGCATCCCCCCAAGGAGGGATTGGGAAAGCGCGGCTCTAAAAGCTTTGTGCGCGGTTACCTGTGACCACATTTGCAATTATATTGTGTGGAACAGAAAACTACATGTTTGATTTCCGAAAAAAAAAATCGAGAGTAAGGCAGGAGGGCACGGCGGCGGGATGAGAAGTCAATGCGGCCCGTATCAAGTACTTATAGTATATACTTATCTATGTTACCAGGTTATACCCCACTAAACTACTACAACCCCCTCAGGTCAGGCATGAAATATTTATTTCTAGAATTCTAGAAATCTCACCCATTTACCCAAGTCAGCAAATATGACTCTTCTCACATCATTTTTACATGAGAAGAGTCAAGTTTAGCGGTTGCGGGCAGAATGTCACTTTCAAAGTCTTATCTTTGGTTCTATAGCACCTACAGACATGCTACTGGTGTCATATTAAAGATAAGAATCTCATCTTTCAGATCACATCAGAACTAGATATACAGGCCGTTAAAATATACATATATACTTAAGGAAACCCCTAGATAAAGACGACCTCTGGTGAAGCTCTCTGGATGCTTTACTATAGTCCCAGACTGCAATGATCAGCTGTAAGGTGTCTGTAATGAAGTGTCATTGATAATCCTTGGTCCAATTACAGCAAAACATTTGGAAACTCCAAAAATGTTTTGTCTGAATCTGCAATTATAAAGTTTCGACTTACATACAAATTCAACTTAAGAAGAAACCTATCTTGTACATAACCCGGGGACTGCCTGTACACAGGAACTGGATCTCTAACTGCAGCTCGCATTTCTAACTATGTATTTAGCGGTTTCTATCTCTGGCTCTGTAGCTCACAGTACCACAAGCCTGATGTGATTCTCATCTTTAAAATGACACCAGCAACAGGTTTCTAAGGTACTAAACAACCAAAGATAGCGGCTTCTGAAGTAACACTAGCCCTACAGCCAGTAAACTTGACTCATCTCACGTGAAAATGAAGTGAGAAGAGTCATATTTGCCCGACTTTTGGGGGAAGATTTTTTTTCTCTTTAGGTAAATGGTCAAGATATTTCACATAAAAGAGAGTATTCTAGAATTCTAGAAAGGACATTTCATGCCCTACCTGAAGGAACTAGTAGTTGGGGGATAAAACTTGTTGACAGGTTCTCTTTAACACACAAAAAAAAAAAAAATTATTTCGGTGGTTGAAGAAAACGTTCTTTAAAGTTGCCCAATTCTAGCTCTGCCTTATAAGGAGTCTTACGACTCCCAAGTCTCCTGTATAGGGCTCTTCATAAGTTTTTCAAAAAGATCTTTCCCGTTTCCAAGCGATCTGTCATTTTAGAGAAAATACCATTTTTATCTCAATGCAAATGAGCTTCTAGGTGCACTGGGGGCGGGGCGTCAGCTACTTGTGTACCCCCATTTTTAACTTTCATCTTAGGGTCAGTTCACATTTGTGTTTGCACTTTTGTTTAGTACTCTCCACTTTTGGAAACAAAGGACTAATTCAAGCAGATGTCTGGAAGGATCCATCAATTGCAAAGTATCCGTTTTTTAACAAATGCCTTTAACCATCAGTTAAAAAAAAAAAAAACAACATACTCTACTTCCTGTTTGTGTCAGTTATTTACCATTTTTTGATTATTTTATAGTCATGTTTTTTTTTTTTTTTAGTTTTTATTCCTCTGCTTTGGCCACTAGAGGTCGCATTGAAACTCACTAATTTAAAATCAGGGCATGCTCAGTCTTTAAAAAAAAAAAAAAATTATGGTGCAAATGGAAAGGAGTCTTTACTGCGCAGCAGTTAGTGGTCAACTATCCATTGAAATAAACTGAAAACCTTACAGAAGATTTTAAAAACAGATGCACAGTGACTCAGTGGTTAGCACTACAGCCTTTCAGCGCTGTGGACCTGGTTTCAAGTCCTACGGTCACCATCTGCAAAGAGTTTGTATGTTCTCTTAGTGTTTGCGTGGGTTTCCTCTGGGTCCTCCGGTTTCCTCCCACACTCCAAAACATACTGGTAGGATGATTAGATGGTGAGCGGCATTGGGGACAGGGACTGATTTGGCAAACTCTGCAGAGTTGCGGTATCTGTGTGCGCTATATAAATAATCAATACATCAATGGGGAATAATCAGATCCGTTAGTCAACTGTTATTCATGTTCCAAAAATGGAAACTACTAAACCGAAACTTGAACACAGATGTGAACTGGCCCGTATTTCTATCCAAGACATTAAAGGGGTTGGCGTCTTTGCCTCATACTTCAGTGTACGGAGCTGTGGGTGGTGTCATTTTTGCGACTCTTGATGATGTTTTCAATGCTACCATTTTGAGCACTGTGCGGCCTTTTCATCGTGTTCTATAGAATTTTATAGAAGGGCGCTATATTCTGTTATGGGGTTAAAACGCTGGGAATAGTCGCTATAATATTTCGATGAATCGGACATTTTCAGAGCATGTTTATGATTTTTTTTACTGTTTTTTAATATTTATATCAGTTCTAGGGAAAGGGGGGTTAATGTAACTTTTTTTTTTTTTTTTTACTATTTTTCAGACCCCCTAGGGTACTTTAACCCTATGTTGTCTGGTTGATCCTATTATATAATGCCATACTATATCTATTACAAAATGCAAATCGCACATTGTAATACATGGGCTAAAACGAGGCAGCCTCGTGTTTTTGTATGACCTGAGGATGTCGTGGTGACATCACGTGGAGCGCCCATGCCCCGGCAGCTTTTTAATGCCAGTTACCAGCCGCAAGTAGTGCCCACAGGTGTTAACGGTGGGTGTTTGCTGCAATATGCAGCAAACCTCCACCTGGTATGGAGAGGGCTCAGCCCGTGAGGGGGGGGCAAATAAGAGGGGGAGCTGCTGGGGGGGGGGACAAATAAGAGGGGGAGCTGCTGGGGGGGCACAAATAAGAGGGGGAGCTGCTGGGGGGGGACACAAATAAGAGGGGGAGCTGCTGGGGGGGACACAAATAAGAGGGGGAGCTGCTGGGGGGGGCAAATAAGAGGGGGAGCTGCTTAGGGGACAAAGAGGAGGGGGAGCTGCTTAGGGGACAAATAAGGAGGGGGGGCAAAACAAGGAGGGGGGGGCAAAACAAGGAGGGGGGGGCAAAACAAGGAGGGGGGGGCAAAACAAGGAGGGGGGGCAAAACAAGGAGGGGGGGCAAAACAAGGAGGGGGGGGCAAAACAAGGAGGGGGGGCAAAACAAGGAGGGGGGGCAAAACAAGGAGGGGGGGCAAAACAAGGAGGGGGGCAAAACAAGGAGGGGGGCAAAACAAGGAGGGGGCTGCAAGGTGTGGGTAAAGAGGGGCACAATATGAGGAAGACGCTGCTGGGGGGCACAATATCAGAGGGGCTACAATGTGACAGGGAGCTGGGGGGACACAATGTTAGGGGCAGAAGGAGGGCACTAAGGGGTAAATTATGCTGTCTGGGGCAATAAAAAATGTTTTTTCCCCTCTTTCTCTGTTGCGAAAGTTGGGTGGTATGGATAACTTATGGAGTAAATAATGCAATAAAATACTGTAATTACTAATTTATTGCCCCCCCCCCCCCAACCCCCTCCAATCCTGAGCATTCTCATTAGTACCTACTCCTAATTGTATTTCACACTTGTCTCCTCTCCAGGGCTCCAATTAGTCGAGTTTTCTTTTTCTACATCCATGAAATGTGGCCCGGTCACTGATGCCCTAGGCAGCTGCCTACTCTGCCTACCTTAGATAATTCCTACAAACTTGTAAGGTCTCTCTGCGAACCTTACATAAGAAAACATTAGCGCCTTGGCTGCCCACGGGGAGAATAATTATAAGCTCATCCGCGCCAATGTGTCAAAGGTCTCCCAGTTAACCCTCTAGCCGCCGCTTGCATCACGCAGCCATGTGCGCTCTCTTTGAAAGCAGACATCAAGGTCTTTTCATCGGCGTGCCGCTCTTTGCATGTGCTGTTAAGATGAATAATAAACCATTACTGTAAATGTCAGCCCAGCACGAGCCGGGTCACGTAACTAGACCGCAGAGACGGTAATGCGGCGGTGACACGAATAAGCAAACGCTAATCGCTGCACTAATAAGAACGTCTCTTTTCCGGGAATGCAGAACGCATTTTCCATCGGGGCGTATGAGGTAAGTTGGGTCATCGTACATACAGTCCTACCTTACACATTGCGCTTTTATATAAAGAGGTAGTCGCATATAGAAAATTCATGGATCCAATGGGTCAAAAGAGGGTAATGTGCAATTTAATACTCCTACTCCTTTAATTCAGGTTAACTACATCGAATAATGGGAGCAATTGGGAGGTCTATGCATTACACGGACATGTCCTTTCTAGAATTCGCTCTTACGTGAAGGCTCACCCATTTAACTACAAAAAAAGAAAATATCTGAAGTCATGCGAGAATGAGCAGAGAAGAGTCATATTTGCCCAAGATGACTCATCTTGGGCAAATATGACTCTTCTCTGCTCATTCTCGCATGACTTTAGAGAAGAGGAGTCCCTTCAAACTAATCTTTAAAAAATAATAATAACGCACACAAAAAAAACTGAAACGTGACTTTATCATTCATTTATTTTCTGCATCACAGACAACAATTCCCGCATGGGAAAGGTGTTGTCTACACCTACAAATTCAACAGATTTTCGGGGTTTGGTTAAGCGGTTGTAGGATCAGTACAATAAATCCGGGACACTTATGTTAGGAAGATTTATCAGAAATATCTGAGGTAAAACTTCTAGTTCCTCACAGCAACCAATAAGAGCTCTGTTTACATTTTCCTACAACGGTTTATAAAATGAAAGCCGAGCTCTAATTGGTTCCCATGGGCAACTAGAACAATTTTACCTCAGACATTTCTGATAAATTTACCTCACATAGCGGAGCACACTTTCTCGTGGGCAACCGGCCCAAGATGTCCAAATTTTTACCGACACTACACAAGGCAGTAAACTATCATTGACTAACATTTTTAGTGACAGAAACCCTTTACAACACGCATGGATTTAAAAAAAAAAAAAAAATCCTGCCCTATACCCCTAGTCTTTACGTCTCCCCCTCACAACCTGATGATATTAGATTTCAATCTGTCGGCAGAGACGTTGGCGTGACACTATGCGCGTCGCGTTCATTTACTAACAGATGCCGAAGCTGGTAAACACAACCCCCACTTAGCGTTAATAAGAAGCTTACCCACTGCCGCTGCGGTAATGGATCCTAACGCCCTATGAACCTTGATGTATTGCCATAGAAAATCATAGACGTGGAATGGGAACTCGACTCTGCTTAGCGCTATCTCTGCTCTTCCCCCCGTCTACACAATGCGCCAGCGATGAAAGAGGCTTCTCTAATGTGTCACTACTTCGCCTGAGAAAGTGGACAAATTACAATGAGACTCATCCGGGAGTAAACCGATCTCTACTCGTCTTCTCTTTTTACATAACACATTGTCTCCTCAACATCAGTCAGCTCCTGAAAAGCATCAATAGAATCAGTATCATCCACTCTTGTACAGGAGTCGCAATATCGCTCAGCCTTCTGACAAGAATAAAGTATGCCAATAAAGGTTATAGCATGTTAGAGAGCATGGGGGTCCGACAACTGGGACCCTCATCGATTAACCGAATGGGAGTACTGTTTTATAGATTGCATAGAGAGCAGAGTACAGCCCTGGAGCCAATTAAAGGGGATGATATGCTAAAAAGTGACAGTCCGATCATCGAGACTCTAATTGATCACAAAAAAAAAAAAAATGAATGGAGCAGCAGGTCGAGTACACACCCTGCCACTTAATTGACTTTGAGATAAGGTATATAAAGTACAAAACTCAGCCCCGATTAAAGGGAATACAGTATAAAATATTAACTTTGAAGGAGTTCGACCCCTGGGATACCTCCTGATCATAAGAAAAGGAGAGACCTATTCTGAAAAATGAAAGGAGCAGTCGAGTCGAGTATTCACCCTGTCATTACATTCACCGTCTACGGACTATATAGGCAGCAAGGAAAAGAGCACAACCAGGAATCGGGTTTAACATTCTAACTGGTGGAAGCTTGATCTTCAGGATGCCTAATCATAATAAAGGGGGCCCCCATTTCCTCAAACAAATGGAAAATAAGGTGGTCCGCTAGAGATAGCATTCAAGAATGTATGGAGAAGCAGGTCCCATGCCCGACTTGTCGTTTGGATCACATAAGGAAGAGGACCCCTTATCGTGTGACTTATGGGGGTCACCGGGGGTCGAAGCAGCGGTATGTGATCTCCTCTTAAAAATCGGAAATTCTGTTAATGGTGTTAGAAACCATCGACTCTTGTGCTATAGATCTTGTTACAGGCAGCAGTCGAATACCCACCGATCAGCAGTTTCTGTGAATCTTGGGACCACCACTAAGCATGTCCACTTGCAGTAGATGTTAATAAACATAGGCCAAAACAAAAAAGATTTTGGCTGAAAGATTGCCATCTCATTTTCATGTAAGACTCAAGGCTTTTGGGAGGACAGAAGTATTGGACAGTCCGATTTTGTTATAGAACATATCATTCTATCCATTCAGGTGGTGGAGGAGCGATGGCAAGAGGTCTGACTGATACACCGCCTTAGCTGAGGGTCCTAGCATCAAATTGACTCTGCAGCGTTGCATTCTGGGAACTGTGGTGTGTATTATAACAGGGTTTGTCATGATAAATTGTTGCGTCTGCTCTCAAGATTTCCAATTACCAATAAATTATTCATCCGGGTCTTCTCTGCATACCGAATACAGGTAGGGAGTAATTGTCGGAAAGCTTTCTACGCGCACTACGGAAAATAAAGCATTTTGTGTAATTGATAATTAACCAGTTACGCTCATCATACATTTGCATCGCCGTCAATAATTCCGCTCTCAATTATTCAGTCTCCCGCGCTCCTGCTTTAAGTGACGACGGTTACGGGAATTAGTCGACAGTTTGTTGGGAGAAATACAGCTCCGGGTTATGTAATTATTGCCTTCGACTGCTAATTAAAGGGGATGTCTCGCCATAGAGTACTCATTGCCGCTGCTACAACCTCTGGTGGTTGTTGAGAATTTGATTCTACAATATGGCAATAGATGGTGGGATACATGATAGATGGACAGGGCCTAGTCCGAAAGAGCACGAGTCACTCGACTAACCCCCATGACCTCTATTGGGTAACGCCAATATAAAGTTTATAGGGTCAACTGGAAAGCCTCCCTACCAAAATATCATAGATGGTGATGTCCGATTTCAGCGCGTAGTGTTGCGTCGCTCGTGGCCGTCCTGCTGGTTTTCGTCCACCCCCACTGAATATCTACGCATAACCATTAGTACTGTATTTTTTGGAAATCAAAGGTGCGCCTTACAGTCCAGTGCGCCTTATATATGAACCGTACTTACAGACAACAGCTGCCTTGAACTGTGCACAGGTCTGCCACCTGCTGGTCATTCATCCTTATAATCAGGTGCGCCTTATAATCCGGTGCGCTTTATATATATGCCTAGACGTTTCAGCAGGCATTGATTCATGGTGCGCCTTATACTCCGGTGTGCATTATAGTGCGAAAACCCATTAGATGAGCAGACAGGTCATTTGACTTGTAACCATATTATTTGTGCGCCATCCGTATCAGAGGGCGAGACCGGTGTTCTGTGCAGATTAGGGTGGTCCGCCGTTTGGTTGCTATCTGCTCTGAATCTGAATCACCCGGGTTGCAATGTGTTACGCACAAGTCTTTGACCTGAAATTCACTGCAGAGAAGTGCTTAGGAAAGGCCCGAGGCAGCGAATGTGATTAAACCTTCTCCCCGAGACATTCCTTCACCGAGTCAGACGGTGGAGATATTATCGATATGTTGCTAACAAGCTCTCAATGTAGGGGCACGGGCACAGGTGGGGGGAGGCTGCACAGTATTACTTCCTAATTTATTTTTAACACACCCTAGGGTCTTCTATTAAATTCAGAACAAAACAGCCCCTACCCCCCCCCCTTTAGAGTATTGATACAGCTTCAGGGTATGATAGATACAAAAATATGAGCAACAAAATTAAATCGGGGAATATATGAAACCTGGTGCCCATGAGACGTGGAGCACTGGGTAAAGAAATTAAAAAACTTGTATGAGATGCAGGGCCGGCACTAGAACTAGGTATACCTGGGCAACTGCTGGGGGCCCAGAGCTGCTGTAGGGCTCACATAAGGCTGTACATAAGGGGGGGGGGGTACTGTATCTAATAATAAATCTTATAAAGGCTTATATAAAAAAATACCCATGAGGAGGCTGTTTGGGATGATAATCTAGGGAATATTTTAGGACAGGAGTCTCTTAGTTTCTGAATTTTGAATGCTGCCACGTGAGTTCACTGCAAAGGGGCCTACTTAGACTCTGTTGCCTAGGGGCCACACATGTGACTACTGCTTCATTCAGACTTCTGGGGTTCAGACTATTCTAACCTTTCCCTGGTATCTACTTCCCGCTTCCTCCCGACATACAGGAAATTAGCGATTTGCAAATCACTGATTGGCCCCGGGAGTCCTTAAGGGTCGACGGTAGTCATTTTCTGTAACGCAAGATGGCTTTGGAAGTTGAGTCATACGAGAAACTGAAGAAGAGTCCCACTGCGTGTGATTTTAGGATCTGGAGGTGGAGACCTAGCTGCTGCGACTCCAATAGACTTCTATGTAATTGGACAATTCAGTGACCCACTGTATCAGTACAGATCTTAGAATTAAACTTACTGTATTTGTCGGACTATAAGGCGCACAAAAAATCCTTTGATTGTCTCAGAAATCAAAGGTGCGCCTTATAGTCCAGTGCGCCTTATATATGAACCGTACTTACAGACAACAGCTGCCTTGAACTGTGCACAGGTCTGCCACCTGCTGGTCATCCATCCTTTTAATCAGGTGCGCCTTATATATGAACCTAGACGTTTTAGCAGGCATTTATTTATGGTGCGCCTTATGATCCGGTGCACCTTATAGTCCAAAAATATGGTATTTAAAGTAAGTTGAGAAAGATTTCTCTTACCAGATATACCAAGCAAGGAAGCAGAAAAATGTCATTTCCACTTTAGTACTTTTCAGAAAAACTCAAGCAGATCCTTTAGTATTTCATAATGGAATATTTTATTTCTATAGAAAATCCCCTATTATTATAGTGAAAGCAGCTGGACAGAGCGGCGATACCTGTCCTTGTAGCGAGGTTAATAACCACATGTCTCTGAGCTAGAAGTACATTAGGCTCCTTTCTAGCGGCACCACTCGTGTCCTCATATAGAAGTGAAATTCAGATGAGACAGTCGCTGAGCTCAGATCTCTAAAGCCCACATGTCAAAATACTAAATAGACGGATACTTGTGGGACCCAGAGACCACGGCCGGGATGAAGCGTTGTCGAGAATCATTCTGGGTTGTAACGTCGTAAGGTGGAATGACAACGGACAGCTCCTTCTCCCGACGGGCTCCGCAGTCACCGAGGAGGAGAGTTGGAGGAGAGTTGGCGGAGATGTGTAATTCTTCCTGATATAATATCATTACAACGTGTTCCGACTTGGAAAATTTTGCTCCGTGAGAGCAAAGGGCATTGTGTGTCATAGCAGTATATTAGATTTTTTTTTATCTAGTCCAGGACCGTGCATTATTATGGATCCTCTACAAGCTGCAATATATTAAAAGGTAATTCACACCTGGCAGATGTGCTAAAAATTTTTTTGTCATTGTCTCAATTAGTTTTCAGCTATTGATGTCAGGGTCAGGCTGCTAAACCCGAACATCAAGTCTGCTCCTCTCTATTCAGGTTCTTAAGTGGCAGGTAAAGGCATTTATCCATCTCAGGTGTTCACTGCTAAAGGGCAGTAGACCCCCACAGGGGATTTAATTTATCTGCCATGTATGCAATTCTTTAATAAAATTTACAGATGTGGAACAGATGTCATAATCATCTTGTCAATTTAAAAAAAAAAAAAAAAAAGTTGTCCTTGGATACGATCACCCCCTGCACCGTGGCAACAGTAACCAGACATGCCTGCCTTACCAACTAGATTCAGCGTTCATTACTACAAGACGGCTGTGGGACAGTAATTCTCAGTGATTTCATATGAAAATTTTTTTTTTGTGCAATCAATTCAGCAGAGACGGTCATATCCAAGGGAAAACATGGCGTCCTTCATGGGAAATTATCTTCACAAAGGAACATCCAATTGAGTAACTGTATGTATATGGTAGATGAATTAAATTAAAAGTCAATACCCTGACAAGAATAAAGGACACCGGTCATAAGATTATCTCACCATAATCCGCCCAAAACATCCGTTATAGGTTATCCAGTAGCTGCAAAAATCCTGCAAATGCATATGCATATTCTATATTCCTTATGTGCTCCCCTATTCTCATTTTAAGTTTTCTCCTTACGTCTAGCAATTTGCATGGACAAACGATCGCATAGATTACCGAGTGTGAATTACAACTAACATTGTATTTGGCACAAAGACACGAGGTGAAGGAAGAGAAACGCTGGAATGGGAATATAGAGCTATTGGATCCTCACCATTCCCTAGAAGTTTTGGGAAACAAAGAACTTTGGAATATGTACCGACTTTATCCTTGATAAAAAGGATTTTTACTGGAGGAGGTGGAGCTCGGGCTGAACTCCTATAGCATAACGCTTGTTCAGAGAACAGTGGGACATTCTCTATTTTTTAGGTCGGAGGCTCCTTCATTCCAGGCGCGTTCTCTCTTTGATTTTTTTTGACCGGTATCCTTAGGATACACCATGAATCTCCCAAATCCTGTATACTATTGATGGCCTATCCTATGCCTGATCAGTTGAGGGTGTACACCAAACCCCCAAACTGATCCGTAGTTTGATGTTGGGTATACACAGGGCAAGGAGCTGGAAGTAGTTGGGTCCTTGTTCTTGTAGCAACACCTTCCATTGAGCCAAGGCCGGCGGCACACGTGGCGTTTTGAACCCGTTTTTAAGCAGTCCTTTAAAAAAACGCATGCATTTTTCAAAACGCATCAATTTTTTGGACCGTTTTTGTCTGTTTTTCCAATTTGCCTCATTAAGATAATTGGAAAAACCTGTCAAAAATTGATGCGTTTTAAAAATGGATGTGTTTTTTAACAGACTGCTTAAAAACGGACCAAAAACGGGTTCAAAAACGCCACGTGTGCCGCCGGCCTAAGGCTTTGAACTTTGTGATATTATTAGATGACTGGAGGATAGGCCACTAATAGTTCTTCTTGGCCAACCCCTTTAAGGATAAGCTTTTTGAAAATCATGATTACCCTATCCCAAAAACAGCTCTGCCCCCCCTTCCCACGCCATGTGGTAAAACATCGCCACTCAATCCCTTAAAAGACAAAACAGACCGGCGAAGAACTTTTTCCGAAAGAGATTTCGGAACTCCAAGGGCTCCAAGATTTCGGAACTCGGATATTTAGAACTCCAAGAGCTTCCCATCGAGCGTCAATACCGGCGAGGCGAAGAAACCCGTAAATAATCCGTCAGTCAGCCTCCTGCACGTCCCGGATACTTTGTGTACCTGTAAATACACATCTTGAGCATATGTTCTTAGATGACAGCTCAAGCTGTTGCATATTAAGGATTTCTTTCAGAAGACGCATAAAGGATCTCTGCGCCAAAGGCTGGTGCGCTCTCTCTCGCCTCCCCCACCGTCGCCTGGTGTATCGCTTGCTAATTGTACTGCCTCATGATACAGGTGACCTTACTAATCACCGCCCGGGCCGCGCTTTTTCCTCGTGAAGTAGCTATCTGGTAAGCAATTATTTGCCGCTGTACAGAAATGTTAATTTCATGCTCGGTAAACACATTTCTTTGTGAAACATCGGCGCGGCGAGGATGGCAGCTTGCAACTTCACTAATGGCAATCATTTCAGACACGAAAGGCCAAGCTGCTCTTTAACCCGTCAGGGGAGGGACGAGCGGCTCCGGGTACAGGCCCCTTGCCGAATATAAATGGGGCAGAAAAACTAAAAAGACCCAGAGAAAGGCAGAAAATTACTTCTTCTTTAACGAGGAAACTTTGCCTCTGAATGGTCAGAAGGGCAGAGGACAAGTCTCTAATTCAGCAGTCAGTGGGAATAGCATAGGGATCAGGGGGGAATAACAGCGCTGAAAGGGCCCGATTCCCACTGTCCCATTCACTTCTACGAGATCGACGGAGATATCCAAATGCATTGAATTCACCCGAGTTTCCCGACAGAGGAGGTCCAACTCCTGAGATCACAAGAACCTATGGATAGTGGATAAGGGTTTGTGAGGAAAGCCCCTCGAAATTTTTTTGCTTCCTTAATTACTTTGGCTACATTCACACAATGTATGCCCGCCATACATCAGCGCAGGGGAGAGGAGGTGGGGATAAGCGCCGTACACCTCCGCCCCTCTCCATAGCGATATATGGCCGCAGCGCTGTATTACGTGGAAAGATAGGACATGTCCCATATTTCTTCCCGGCTACGGCACCCTATCGCTTCCGCAGGGCGCCTTAAGCCCATTGCTGTGTATTGGGGACATATATAAGTCGGACGTATATATACGTTCCCCATACGTCCGTGTGAATGTAGACTTAATTGTATATAAAATATGGGATATAGCCCATTGTAACTTTTATCTCATCACTACTTGTCCCCTCAACTAGGTAAGTCCTTTCTATTATACCCGCTTTTATGTAAAATCACACCTGTTCAGCTATAATTAAAAAAAAAAAAAAAAAAAAAAATCACTTCCAAAGTCATGTGAAAATAAACAGAGAAGAGTCATATTTTTCACTGTTACTTCAATTGCCCCTATCCTCTGTTCAATAGCACAGAGAAACATACTGCTGGTGTCAAATTATACATAAAAATCTATGGCGGAGATTTATCAGAAGTGTCTGAGAGCAGAACTGTTTTAGTTGCCCAAGGCAACCAATTAGGGGTCAGCTTTCATTTTCCCACAGCTGTTCTTAAACTTAAATCTGAGCTTCGATTGGTTTCCATGGGCAACTAGAACAGTTTTACCTCAGAAACTTCTGATAAATCTTCCCCCTCATCTTTCAAATCTACAGAATTAGGTCTCATTCACACGACGGTCGGGGGAACGTATGTACGGCCACAGGCTTGTGGCTGTACATATGTCCCCCATAGATGTCTATGACGCACGGGCTCAGTACGGTGACCGCAACAACCGAATCCGTTCTGAGCCATAGCTGCAATAAGATAGAGTCTGCTCCATCTATGGCCGTATCTACGACCGTGTGGCTACTATTTTATATGGCGAGGGGTGGGGGCGAGCAGCGCTCACCCCCTCCTCCTCCTCTCCCGTGCACCGATGTACGGCGGGCACACGTTAGTGTGAATGCAGCCTTAGAGGTACAAACAGTTAAAAAAAAAAAAAACTGGATTTTTATCTGGAGCACATATTCCCAATGATGCCTTTATCCGCCTGTATGCCACAATCCGAAAGATGAAATTCTTATCTGTTATTTGATACCAGAACCACAGTTCAAGCTGCTATAAGGCCCAAGATAGAAAAGACTGAAGTTACCTTCCCCCTGCAGATCAGATTATATAAGGACTCACCACAGCCAAAAAGTGACTCTTCTCAGCTCATTTGCACATGACTTTCGGCGAGAGGAAATTCTAAAAAGGACATTTCATCCCTTACCTTGGGGTGGGGTGGGGGGCTGCTAGTTTCATGAGGTAAAATTTGGTGACAGGTTCTTTTTAAGTCTTCCGATGGGTCAGAATTTTCAAGTACCCATCAGTGTGAGGGAGAACCGCAGCAGACACTGCTGCTGAACATCCTCTGTGCTCCTCTGAGATCATGAGCGTTAATTGCTGCATTTGTAACAGTCGCCGCCATTAAATCATCAAACAATTCTTCCAAACGTATTTTTTCGGCCAAGTAAAGTTACAAGGTTAATTAAGTGTGCGAAGCACCAATAAAGTGAGATTTAATGGATCCATAAATTGTTTGCGATTAGTGCATCGGAGGATTATGGCGGCGTTACGCGCTGGGGACGGATGGCGGCTGTGTAATCCTTTTAGTGGAGGACGATGCCTTGGTCTCCGAATCATGGCCAGGACTTTATACATCTCGTCTTTGCAAATAACCTTAATATTCGGCTTATTTTTCTGCTTTCTCTGTATGTTTATAGTCTATTACAAGGCGCTCCGTTATCCTGTAAAAACAAGTCTGCCCAGTTCTGCAGAGAGATGCGTCCTTAGACAGACCAGTCATGCAGGACTCAGGGAAAGCTGAGTGACAACGGAGGCAGGAGGAGACCTCATATAACTTGCAGCCTGGCAGCGGAGGACACGCAGTCATGCGGTAATGGTTGGGGGCTGCGGGGGATACGATACAATGAGTCTGGAGCAGTTCTGTGTGGGATTATTTAGTCATATATAATAGCGCCGGCTCCATCCATATAATTACAGCGTATACAATCCATGTACACGGAGGCCCGGGATCCATTACTCACTGGGGATTGCTGGCAACTAACCCACAAGCACTACGTCTCTGCTCTACAGCAATTACATCTAGACCAGGAGTCGCCCGCATCACCCACTACAACTAACCGGTAGTCCCCCCCGCTACATCTCACCAGTAGTCCCAGCAGTCCCCCATGCTGAATCTCACCAGTAGTCCCAGCAGTCCCCCCCTGCTGAATCTCTCCAGTAGTCCCAGCAGTCCCCGCCCACTACATCTCACCAGTAGTCCCAGCAGTCCCCCCCGCTACATCTCACCAGTAGTCCCAGCAGTCCCCCCCGCTACATCTCACCAGTAGTCCCAGCAGTCCCCCCCTGCTGAATCTCTCCAGTAGTCCCAGCAGTCCCCGCCCACTACATCTCACCAGTAGTCCCAGCAGACCCCCCTGCTGAATCTCTCCAGTAGTCCCAGCAGTCCCCGCCCACTACATCTCACCAGTAGTCCCAGCAGTCCCCCCTGCTGAATCTCTCCAGTAGTCCCAGCAGTCCCCGCCCACTACATCTCACCAGTAGTCCCAGCAGTCCCCCCCGCTACATCTCACCAGTAGTCCCAGCAGTCCCCCCCTGCTACATCTCACCAGTAGTCCCAGCAGTCCCCCCTGCTGAATCTCTCCAGTAGTCCCAGCAGTCCCCGCCCACTACATCTCACCAGTAGTCCCAGCAGTCCTCCCCCGCTACATTTCACCAGTAGTCCCAGCAGTCTCGCCCCCGCTACATCTCACCAGTAGTCCCAGCAGTCCCACCCCCGCTACATCTCATCAGTAGCCCTAGAGAACCGCCCATTACTACCACTATATCCTCAATACTCAGAGTATTCATTCCCCCAGTAGCTACGGCAGCTCTTCATGTTCCTAAAGGATTACATTATCCATTAGGGGAACATTTAATAAATTGTATCCATTCAGCTAAATCATTAATTTTTATAGAAATCATCCAAATCCCTGCAGAACCGATCCACATGTGGTGAACCCGCAGACACCGTGGGAGGTAATTCACATTTCACATTCTGCTCTTAGAAAGCAGAAAGATTTATGGCCGCCTGAGTGTTTACAAGCAGTAATGGCTCGGACATCTGCATCCAGAGAACAGGAAGCGGCTGGAAAGCTCCCAGGATTCCCAGGCCACCATCCTGACAAAGGCGGCTTCTTACTGCTCTGCTCTTAAAGGGGAACTCCACTTTTATACATGCATGTTACTGCATGAGAACATTAGCCCTGGTGGAGCAGTGGCCATGGGTAATGTCACATGGTTCACCTGGGGGGGGGGGGTCTGGTACATAGTCGCAAAACCGGTATTGTGACTGCGGTCAAGACAAAATTGATGCCAGGAGCCTTCCCAATACGCACGTCAGTGACACACTGTGAAGAATTCAGCCTAATTTACACAGCGGGGATTTCCCAGTAAAGGAATGTGATGGAACAGGACCAAAGGGGAGCAATCCCACCCGAAACGTGCTACTCAGCAGTATAAGGGGGTGGCCACAAGCTGTAGATATTGGGGCACATTTACTTACCCAGTCCAGTCGTGATCCAGCGGCAGGTTCTCCGACGCTGATTCGGGTTCTGCCGGGATTCACTAAGGTCCGTGCGCCGATATTCACCAGGTGTCGCTGCTGCGCCGAGGTCCACCGGAGTTCACCTGCTTTTTTCTGGTGTATGTGAGTGCTTGATCTTGCGACACAAATGGCTTTTTAAATTATGCGGTTTTTCCGAATCCTTCAGGTTGTCCGGTGGCCACGCCCCCCGATTTCTGTCGCACGAAAGTCGATTGAGCCAAAAATCAATCGCGTGCGCCACAATCCCGTGAAATACAGCGCAAAGCAGAAATATTCGGGAAAAACCCGACGGATTCGCGGCTGCGGACCCTTAGTAAATGTGCCCCATTATGTGCAATTATAGGAGTTACAAAATGTAGCATCAACCCCAATTCTGGCTCACCCCCCCCCCCCCCACCACCACCATTCCTGAGCAATCGGTGCAGGTAGTTTTGCCACCTGATAAGTCGATGAGGGTATACTGTCAGGTGGGTGGTCCAGGGATAGAGCAGACAACATGGCTCCACCTACCTGACAGTAGAGAGAGCTGAATTAGCATATTGGATGAGAAAAATAATTAGCATGCAGTAAAATGTAAGGAATGGCATTTGGTTGTTATCCACCTATCCATTACACTGATCACGGGGGGGGGGGGGGGGGCTCTCACTCTCTTTAATTGGTGGAGTGTCAGGTCCAGCATCCTCACTACCACTCCATTCAATACTATGGGACCACTAGAAATCAGTGATCGCAGCATTAGACCATCTACAGCGCTCCCATAGACACTGAAAGAGGGTTTGGGACATATCTGATTGCTATGCTTGGAAATTTCCAACACTCTTATAGCACTGCATGGAGCAGCAGGTTGAGCATTCTTACTGTCGCTCTATTCAATACTATGGCACCCCTGGAAATTAAATGTTCAGCTATCTCCAGGACTCTCATAGACACTGAATGGGAGTTTTGGGATATCGGATCAGTGTTCTGGAAAATTTCTGACACTTCCATAGTACTGAATGGAGCATCAGGTTGAGCATTCTTACTGCCACTCCATTTAAAACGAAGGGTGCAATGCAAATAAGCGATCGGAGCATTCTGCTATATCTGGTTCACTCAGACACTAAATGAGTGTTCCAGAGATATTTAATCGATGTGCTTGGAAATTTCCGACACTCCCATAATACTGAAAGGAGCAGCAGGTCGGGCATCCTTACTGTCGCTCGATTCAATACTATGGAACTCCTGAAAATGGAATATAACAGCATTCAGCTATATCTGGTTCACTCACCGACACTAAATAGGAATTACGTAGATATTTGCTCGCTGTGCTCAGAAATGTACGACACTCATAGTATTGAATGTATTCTATAGTAGTGGCAGTAAGTATGCTCAACCTGATGCTCCACCGATAGACCTCCTATCCTATGGAAATAGAGCGGCGGGTCACATGACCAATTATTGAGGGTATATGGGACCCCCGTTCCCGTGACTGATGAACAACATCTTTAACAGCACAAAATGTCAATTTATTCTGCAGGTTTATGCTGGTTCACAGATACAGCGCCACATTGTGTTGTGGCTGTACCTGGTACTGCAGTTCAGCCCCAATTTTTAACTCCTTGTCTCCTGCCCTAGACATAACGTGTCCATTTAAGAATTTATCCCCGCAAGACCGATAAAACAACAAGGGCCGGTGGTTGCAGCACATTCCTCTTTGTAGTACGGATGATTTCCGTCTGCGGGTTTTAAGAACATTATTTTCCATTCGCTCGGCAGAGACCTCATAACTCTGGCGCTTTGTACATCTGCTGACATTTCAGCTATTTGCCGTGTGCGCTGCTGCGGCTGGAGCGTGTGACGGATAGGACGACGTGTAGGATTAACTGCCCCCAGTGCTAAAGACATAGGATAAAAGCTTAAAAAAGAAAAAAAAAAAAAGCTAAAAAGAGGGAGAAAAAAAAAACTCCCAGTGTTTGTGAACATAATAAAAGCTTTAACTCTGATTGTTAAGTGATTCATTTTCTGTCGGATCAAATCCGAAGGGAACAATCTCCTCCGCTCCCAAATGATTCAGCGCGGTGATTGTACAAAGCGAAGCTAAAATTACGCCTCTATGTCTCATACCCTGCAATCTGCTATGTAGAAGTGCGAACAGGGACGGGACCTCAACATGTTGAGGGGGAGATCTGATTAATTTCGGGGGGACATATGCTCAAGATGCCTCCTGGCATTAACCTAGGAGTCACAGAGGAGACCTTAGCTTGGCTTTAACGGGTTGCCACAGAAAGGGTTAAAACTAAAATAACGAGGGAACCGGTCACAAGATATTACCCCATTAAGCTACCAGGTAGGGGAAGAAATGTCTTTTCTAGATTTCACCCTTCTAATCTCAAAAAGTTTCATCCATGTGAAAATGAGCAGAGAAGAGTCATATTTAACCTGAGAGGAGTCAAGAGTAGAGACTTTGGGGAGCGCCACTTCAGACACCCCTATCTTCAGTTCTATACTACCTACATTCTGCTGGTGTCATATTAAAGATAAGGATCTCATCTTTCAGAACGCTTGATGTTATGTGAGCTACAGAATCCGATGAACAGGAAGTTAAAGAAATAAGTGGGAACCAAATTTTTACAAATTTACATTTACAAATGTGTCTTTGACTGCATCTACAGTTCTGTAGATCACAGAAGCGCAAGCCTTATGCAATCTGAAAGATAAGACTCTTATTTTTAATAAAACACCAGCAGCGTCTTTCCAGGTGCTATAGAACAGAAGACAGGGGTTTGTGAAGTGATACCCGCAGCCTCTAAATTTGACTCATCTCAGGCAAAATATGACTCTTCTCTGCTCATTTTCTCTTGACTTTGGCTGATATATATATATTTTCATTTATATAAAAAACAAAATTGTAGGACATTTCATCCCCTTCCTGACAGGGCTAGTAGTTTACTGGGTGTTAGGTTCCTGATATCCCCAACTGCTCCCACTTCAGCCTCTACTTTCAGTGAGAAGATGAGTGGCCATTTCCTGTTTGTCAAGACCGTAACAGGAAGTAGTATCCAGTGATGACCCACTAAGTTTTGGAAATAGAGCGACAGATCAGGGAGATTATGCCATACATATAGGAATGGCACTTTACCTCATGTTTTTTGTAATGCGTGTTTAATGTGGGAGTCAGAATATTAGGTAATTTACCAATATACATTAATAGTTCTATTAATACAATTAATAGTTCTACTTTGGTTTCTTGATATGTAAAGTGAAGCCTCCTGTCTTTTACCTCATGAGCCAGACATTCCTGACCATAAAATGGCGGCAGATGGAGGGTCATGTGATCTCTATCTGTCCGTGAGAAATCACCCTGCCAAGGACCTTGATTTTATATTCATGAATGCCATCATAAGGTCCTGGTAGCGAGATTTCTCATAAACAGACATCACATGACCCTCCATCTGCGGCCATTTTATGGACAGGAATGTCCGACTGATGAGGTAAAAGACAGGAGGCTTCACTTTACATATCAAGAAAGCAGAAGAGAACTATTAATAGATGTATATTGGTAAATTACCTTTTATCCTGCCTCTCACACGTACACACACATTACAAAACACATGAGGTAAAGTGGCCAACCCCTTTAAGAACGCCCATATGAGTCCCATCTTTAAAAGTCTCAGACGACCCCTTTAAAAGAACAGTAATCCAAGAAATTAAAGTGTAAATAAGCCAAATACAAAGCACCGTAGCCAAATAGGCCAAATACCATCACAGAACTGGAAAACCAGATTCGCAAATACCAACTTGCTGACGGTTTCCGTGTCACAACAGATTATGTAATTAGTTCAAAACTAAAAAAGGTAATAAAAGATGTATGACATGATGCTAAATTTGATCAATTTTACCTCAGTTTTTCATTTTGATGTATAATAAAGCATATAATAAAGCACAGGCATCCATTACAACTCATTACTACCTGTATCATCCCTCAAAGAACAATCTGGAAAATATCAAAACCGCAATATCCCACCAGTAAATGAGGAAAGCATATGGCGGTATTAGGGCCAGGCCGGCTTGAGTGACGACGGTGTGAAGTGTATCGCAGTAGACATCCGCTTGGACCGGCCATGCGATTTTACTGGCACATTAGAAGCATTCGCAAACGCCGATTAGTCTCGTCAATGTGAAGTTGTGACAGACGGGGACAGATCCGAGGAAGAAAACGCCAGATATTCTGTGGATTAAACAAAACTGATTTATGTCAAACAACATTCGTGTGGGAGCTGGCACCCGAGTGGCTGCGGTTATCCCCGGCTTGGAGGGGGCTGTCAGGAGACACAACATAAATCAATGCTCCCTTTATAGGCAGAAAAAAAGGATAATGGAGATAAATATTACACAACAGGATTCTGGGCCACGGCCTTCAAGCTGTCATCTCTGTACTAAGTGAGAATTGTATCTGTATACAGGGTCACAAGTCCCAAAGCTGCACGGCCTGGTATGGTAAATGTATACAGCGTCACATGGGAGGCGCTACTGGATATGTATACAGCGTCACATGGGTGGCGCTACTGGATATGTATACAGCGTCACATGGGTGGCGCTACTGGATATGTATACAGCGTCACATGGGAGGCGCTACTGGATATGTATACAGCGTCACATGGGAGGCGCTACTGGATATGTATACAGCGTCACATGGGAGGCGCTACTGGATATGTATACAGCGTCACATGGGAGGCGCTACTGGATATGTATACAGCGTCACATGGGAGGCGCTACTGGATATGTATACAGCGTCACATGGGAGGCGCTACTGGATATGTATACAGCGTCACATGGGAGGCGCTACTGGATATGTATACAGCGTCACATGGGAGCCGCTACTGGATATGTATACAGCGTCACATGGGAGCCGCTACTGGATATGTATACAGCGTCACATGGGAGGCGCTACTGGATATGTATACAGCGTCACATGGGAGGCGCTACTGGATATGTATACGGCGTCACATAGGAGCCGCTACTGGATATGTATACTGCGTCACATAGGAGCCGCTACTGGATATGTATACAGCATCACATAGGAGCCGCTACTGGATATGTATACAGCGTCACATAGGAGCCGCTACTGGATATGTATACAGCGTCACATAGGAGCCGCTATTGGATATGTATACAGCGTCACATAGGGGCCGCTACTGGATATGTATACAGCGTCACATAGGAGCCGCTACTGGTTATGTATACAGCGTCACAGGTTCCCACAATGCACACCGGTGCTGTATGTCTATGTATTTACAACCAATAAATGAACTAGAGCAATGCTCATCCTGATCCTCCTGGTTCTTGAACAAAATGCTACTGTAGAACACGAAGACACCCCTATATGATAGAGCAAATAGACCTACAATCACGAGTCTCATCTTCTCTTTGTGGATATCATATCCTGGGGACCAAATGGTCTGCAGGGCCACAAGACTTTGACTCAATTTAAACCAAGAACCTGGTTTGTGATATCTCCTCTGTATCTGAAGATCCCTCCCAGGACAGACAGACAGCTCGATAAAGGACATTTACGGAGCGCGCTGTAAGCTTCCTGCCCGGGGGCACCGCAGATACTAAAGCTTCTCTACCCGGAGCCGCTGCCTGGATTAATGCCGAGCCATAAGGACACATAATGATCCTCTAAATTATTAAAAGGTAGTAAAATTCAGTGCAGATTTACAAGTCTCCAAAGCGAGAGTTTGCTTCCTTCGGTTAACCCAAAATCGAGATCTTCTCTACATGAGAACGGACCGGCAAAAGAGAATTCGCCTACCCTTCTGATATGTCTTTTTAGTATTTGTCATACAATTTCCATTATTTCTTCTAAGTTGTGTTTTTTTTGTTATATGAACAAATAGACAAGTGGGTGTTGCCATTTTCCATCTAAATCAACACAATTTGGTGCATTCAGAACCCTATCCAACATACTAGTAGTAAAGGTTAAACTTAAGATGTTTGGTCTGTCGAGTCCAACATATAATCCTAGAGCGTCGGTCTGGAAAAAATGCAAAAACTGGTGCATAGTATGGAAAAAAAAATCCCTTTCAGACTTCTAAAATATGCGTGTGGTGAATGGTAACGCCCACTTGTCAAATTGTTATTTTTTTTTCCATGAAAAATAATGAGGAACATGTGAATACCCATATAAAGGGTCGTTGCTAGGTGTTTTGGGCAGTATAGAAATATAAAAATCTGGTACACCAGAAGGGATGGCCCCGCCTCTGGGGCACCAAAGACTTAATTTGAATAAAAATCTAAACTAGATTACCTCTAAAATTATGAATCACTCAAACAGAAAATATATTTCTGGAAAGTGTACAAAGTGCCCTGCACAAAGCTGGTTTTACTTGCAATTTTGTAACTAGAAGATGACCTTGAATTTATTTATATTTAATTTTTTATTAATACAAGAAAAAAAAAAATCTGCAAAGCTATCCCATAAAGAGGACCTGTCACCAGAATTTTACCCCTCAAACCAGTAATACCGGCTGGTAAAAGGGTTAAAAGTCCCCCACATATCACCTAAAATGATCAACCAACTAGGCAGTGTACCATAATTTTCTGATATGCAAATGAGTAGAGTTGAGTCAACTTCTGAAGAGAAGAGTCACATTTTCTCCTTATTCAAATCTCATCCTGAGCAGACAGGAAGTCCTCTCCCTGTCCACTTCCTGTCCCTCTCACGGTGTGTTTAGCAGGAAAATGTAGCTCTTTACACCTTTATCACGCACCCCGCGATGGGCGGGACAAAGTTTTGGCTGACCAAAGAATGGTAGGCAGGACACATAGGGGGAGATGGAATTTAGCTGGGACACTTGCGCTTCACTTTTCAACATAGGCACAGTGTGTATGTAAGGGGGGGGCCCCTAAGATTTACTGTGCCCATTTTTGATTACAGATTCCCTTTAAATGAAAAAAAAAAACCCTGCAATTTCTTTACATTGTCTTAGAAAAAAATTCTACATATTTTTTTTTTTATTTTTTAAAAATATTTTACCATATTACGGTAATACAAATTGTAATAGTCACATCTCGCTCTCTATCCAGATACCAAAAAATCTTCCCTTCAAAAGGTGAAAACACAGATGATTTTTTTTTTTTTTTTTTTTATTCAGAAAAAAATTTAAAGCAAACTTTTTTATCACATTTTTTTATTTTATCAGTTTGGATTTTATTATTATATTCTAGCAACACGAACTGTGGTGGACAGGCTGGTCACCGGACTAGTCCCTGTGCGTTGGTCATAGGGTAGATCACCGTAGCCCATCCACCCACCCTCCACCCGAAAGTCTTGTGTGAAGTAGCTGGAGGAGAATCTGCATGTTCCAGGTTTTAATGAGGCCATTTTTTCAGTCAGTGCACACGGCTCCGGCGCAGATTTGTCCTAACAATGCAGTGGGCTGGTTACTTAATGAACAGGGCATCAGGAGAAGCGGAGGCTCTTGTTAATCAGTATCAGAACAGGAGCCATGGAGGCAAAGACCCCGGCAACCTCTTGTCAAATCAAAAGGCATCACAAGGCCCTCTCCTTCACTTCACGTGTGAAGCTTCTCATCAGAACGCGGGGAGAAAGCGGCACCCGAAAAGAAAAAAAAAAATGGTTAACTAATGATTTCATCTTCTTTGCAAAATGCGAGCTACGCGATATAAGACGCAAGAAATACTTCCCGAAGACGAGAGGGCACATCCAGGATGGCCTCACGATCCATCTACACTCCACAGACAAACTCCAAGTCATCGGTGAGGGACCCATCTTCTAGACCAGTGGTGGAGAACCTTTTAGAGACTTTTAGAGAGTGCCCAAAATGCAAACTAGATCCACTTATTTATTGCAAAGTGCCAACACGGCAATTCTAGCATTAAATTATTAAAATCTTCTTGCTCCGTGCTATACCACAGCTTTCAAAGGTCCTGAGGACACCAATATCATTGACAGAAGGTGGGAAAATTGTGGGGCCAAGAGCAGGAGCTTCAATGGCTCCAATGATAATATGACCATGTCCTCACCTTCTCTTCCTGCAGTCTCAGGTAGACCAAGATGCTTCACGTTTTGGGCTACTTGGGCCTGTAGGAGGATCCTTCAAGTCCTGTCTGGTGAATTCTGCACTGGGGCAACAGCCTGAGTGCCCGCTGAGAGGGCTCAGAGTGCCACCTCTGGCACCCGTGCCATAGGTTGGCCACCACTGTTCTAGACTATGCCAAGAACATGTCCGCCACCTTGTTGGATCAAGTATTTCCAATTGCTCTGTAGATCAACCAGAACAGTCTCAGGAACAGATTATCTTAACCAGATTTACAATATATCTTCTGGTAAAATCGTGACTATCATTTATGTCACGTGTAGTCCATGGTGCAGGACACAGAACTGAAGAAGGGGCTTGATCCAATCGTTATGGAGAATCTCTCTGGTTATAAGTTTGGAGCCACAAGAAATATTACAGATCTGATTGTGGCAATCGATTTTCTTTGATCTGCTACACGACCACCTTTGAAGCATGAAAAACTTGCCCCCGATCCAATATGGCGGCTTTCAAGATAGCGGAAAAGATCCGGAAATGGGCCCCTCACTCAATACTTGCTGGAGTATCAGATATCTGATCTTCCTTTTCCCAGAAACACCACAGGTCTGGAGTGTAGACCTCACTTCACTGCACATGGTTGATATATACAGGTTGCCTCAAAGTTCACGTCATGTGCCTAGAGCTGCCATGTACGAATCCTAAACTCTTCTCTGGCAGATCTTTGGGATATTCTGGTGGTTACGACGCTAGAAAACGTAGTCAAATTTCCTTATAAGATCCATACAGAGAAGACAAAGGCTTTGACCATCATTCATATGTATGGTCAGATAGTAATACCATAGGTCGCCAGTAGCGGCTGCCATCGAGAGAACTACCTAGTAGGTGGTGTCTTCTAACCAAAAAAAATCAGAATAAAACGTTAAAACAAAACCAAAATATTTATGAGGTATTCAGTCAGAAGGGTTGATGGGCTATAGCAGTCTACTGCTTTGGGACTCCTCTTTAAAAATTTTGAAGAACAACCCCCCCCCCACCCCCCCATCTTGCGGGATTATGCAATTTCATTTTCCTATTTTCATCCACCTCCGTTTCCCACGTCCTTATATTAAGTGCTCAGCGCATTAATTGTCTCTTTGTATTGTAACTCATCGCGTTGTGACTAACGCTACGAGAGGGGATCCCAGACGCGGTGGCGCCGCCATTCTTTCCATATCGCCACATAAGTGTAATTCTCCGAACAGTTACACATTGGAATTCTCATTAGCGCTGGCATTTATTTTACGATCTGACGCTTTTCACAGTAGCTGCGCGCAGTCGATGGGGCTTCATATCTTTTCACGCGGCGGTGGAAGCTGATGACTTAACGCCCACGAGGGGGAAGTAAAGAACCCATCTCGTGCTGCTTTTGTTACTTACCTGGGGAGACTGACAAGCAGAAGAGCCTAATGATTGTTTTACTGAAGCACCTCAAATAACCTGCCGGGGTATTCTTAAAGGAATTTTTCTTAAAGGGGGTCGACCAAAGTTTAAAAAAATTATCAACAGTCTGCTGGATTCTTCTTGGATTTGTTTGGGATCCTTAGAACTGGGGGTTGGCCACAATTAGAAAGTTTATCAGGGTAACTACAATCCACTAATAGGGTAACCTTGCTTCTCTCTTATATCTGAAGGAAACTAGGGTTACGTTACCAACTGGCGGTCGTTTTTGCGACTTCCTTTGATGTCCAATGCCCTGCGGCACCACCGGTGGGCCAGGGAACTGTGCACTCGAGGACATCCGCAGGACCCTCCAACCAGAAATATGGGAGTGATGATCACAGAGAGGGTGTGTATATAGTCAAGACTGCAGGTTAGCATGCGCCCCCGTGACACGGACATCACAGCAAGTGCTGAAAGACGCTGCTGGTGGGTCCTTTGATATGCAGGTCATATGGACAGAAGGGGAACGTTTACCAGGGCAAGTAAAATTTGGATGACCACATTAGCGGATTGTACTTTGTATATCTTTTGTATTATAGATTACTCCTGCATTGGGCTGTAGTGGGTCAGATATCAAAATTGGACCTCTGTGGTCCCAGCGGTCAGACCACTATGGTCAGATACCCCATTCTCTCGAAGAGGTTGACAAGTCATAACAAGTTATTCTTTATCCTCAAACAGGGGATACCATGATGATAGGTGGTGGTCAAAATGGTGTTACCCCCACGGATCAAAAGGTATTTTGTACCCAAAATGAATTTCGGGAGGTGGGATCATTCATGGTCTATGGAAATTAGATGAACAGAGCTGAAGGACCAGCTGCTCCGTTCAGGTGGGGGTGAAAGAACGTGTCCCCTGTCCTTCTGATTTGTGGGACCCCCCAAAATAAAAAAAAGTTACAGATTTTTGAATGTGGAGAGTGAAAAATGAAAACACAAAATCGAAAAAGGGCCGGGCGGGAAGGGGTTAACTTCAACATGAAAAATTTTCAGTCCCTTCAAAAAAATTTGGCAAAACGATCTCCAAAAAACCTTGCTGGCGACACATCTTTTCTCAATCTCTATTGATTCGAAGCATAGAAATCCAGCCACAAAATTATGACAAAAAAAAGAATAGCTCTGGTTGCTGGCAGGAGCGAGCGTCTTGGAGGCGGCAGAAGACGTCGCTATCTCGTTATAAGTACAAAGGAAATTAAATGAGACTGGAACAATGTTGTCTTTTAATGTTTCAACATTTATTTTGCAGCTCAGGAGTTCTCGGCTGCCAAAGAGACATCCAATCTAACTTGTCACCGTCTTGGCAGGACGTGGCTGAGCATGGGAAATATACGATGTACATAGTGATTACTATGCAGCGCTCTCATCTCTGCCATTTTATGCAGCATAAGGGAGAAGAATGTACACGAGCCGGAGAAGCCATCCTGAACCGGCAGCTCCCCGATACCTTCCTGCTCTAGGATTATTATTGTAGCCACTTTTACAGCATCAGGTACCGGTTCGATTATGTGTGGTTTGAGTTTCGCCTGTACTTTCCACAGCAAGGTAACAGGTTGCCATTAAGATTGGGGCAGACACACAAATTCCCCGGAAGTCCCCATGTGCCTGTAACTACCCCTTGAACGGAGATGAAACTTTCTTTGGTAGACAAAGGGAGTCCACAGCTTCCCTAGTGGTCCCACAACTTCCCCGCTGTGCGGCCGGCGGGCCCCCCAGCTTCTGCACCACTGTGCCGCCGGCGGGCCCCCCAGCTTCTGCACCACTGTGCCGCCGGCGGGCCCCCCAGCTTCTGCACCACTGTGCCGCCGGCGGGCCCCCCCCCCCAGCTTCTGCACCACTGTGCTGCCGGCGGGCCCCCCCCCCCCAGCTTCTGCACCACTGTGCTGCCGGCGGGCCCCCCCCCCCAGCTTCTGCACCACTGTGCTGCCGGCGGGCCCCCCCCCCAGCTTCTGCACCACTGTGCTGCCGGCGGGCCCCCCCCCAGCTTCTGCACCACTGTGCCGCCGGCGGGCCCCCCAGCTTCTGCACCACTGTGCCGCCGGCGGGCAGCCCCAGCTTCTGCACCACTGTGCCGCCGGCGGGCCCCCCAGCTTCTGCACCACTGTGCCGCCGGCGGGCCCCCCAGCTTCTGCACCACTGTGCCGCCGGCGGGCCCCCCAGCTTCTGCACCACTGTGCCGCCGGCGGGCCCCCCAGCTTCTGCACCACTGTGCCGCCGGCGGGCCCCCCAGCTTCTGCACCACTGTGCCGCCGGCGGGCCCCCCAGCTTCTGCACCACTGTGCCGCCGGCGGGCCCCCCCCCCAGCTTCTGTGCTGCCGGCGGGCCCCCCCCCAGCTTCTGTGCTGCCGGCGGGCCCCCCCCCAGCTTCTGTGCTGCCGGCGGCTCCCCCCCCCCAGCTTCTGTGCTGCCGGCGGCTCCCCCCCCCCAGCTTCTGTGCTGCCGGCGGCCCTCCCCCCCCCCAGCTTCTGCACCGCTGTGCTTCCTGGCGGGCCCCCCCAGCTTCTGCACCGCTGTTCTACCAGGGGGCCCCCCAGCTTAGCACTAAATAAGGAATATGTGTCCTAAAATAAGGAATCTGATGTAAGAGCTGGGAAGTTTTACCATCACATGTGGCATACAAACAATTTAAAAAACCATAGGATAACATAACATATCCCCCCCCCCCCACACACACACACTATTTTGATGAACACCAAAATAGCAGAACACACTGGGCACCAATGGCCCCCAGCAGACCGCTCTGTATACATTGGGGGTCGGTCAGGTTCCCCTCACAGCTGACATGATTCAGGACACAATGCTTTGGGGGTAGTAAGGAAGCAGGATCCACCGCTGATAAGAACAGAGCCTTATTTGTCTTCCACATCTCCTTCAGTAAGTCCAATGTAAATGTTAACACAAGCCTACACGTATATATTTACACACACGTGTAGACACAGCCATTGTGGGCGGACTATACAGGTGCCTGCCTCACGTTGCGGATGGATTCATCTGAATGGGACTCTTGGCAGCCGGCACTTGGATTTCTTCACGTTTTATAAAGATGAATATAACAGTATCAGAAATTTTACAGTCCAAAAGCAGTCGGGCTCTTCAGGGTATTGGGACATTGTAATCTTACTTTAACTTTCAATAGACGTCATTGCTGCAATTGTGGCTTCTAGGTGCAAGCAACAGACTCTCCATGATCAACTGTTGATTGCCTATCCTTAAGATAGGTCATCGATCGCAATCCTGGAAAAACCCCCAACCTTTCTCTGACTCCTTGTTCCAACATTGGTGCTTTCGTTGTTTACTGGCACTGTGCTACAGCTCAGATTCATTTCACTAGATCCTCCTCTTAACCATAGATGGTCAGCAAGTCCTCACCATAGTCCTCACCATAGTCCTCACCATAGAACCTCAGTAGGGTTCATCTTACACGAAGCTATGGGGTGGAGAGAATAACGTTTGTTTGCCATAAGAATACACTGTAATACAGGCGATAAGATCAGGGCAGTGTATTCACACCTCCCCCACATAATACAAAAGAAATAATGGGGACAGTCAGATGCCACGTATCGGAAAGCCAACGTGTTAGGACATCCTGGTAGAGGAATCAATTAATGGAAGAACAAAGGAAGAATGAGCTTACTCCACCCTGAACACACTGGCGGTGTACGGGGGTATTTACAGAGCCGTGCACCGGGGGTATTTACAGAGCCGTGCACCGGGGGTATTTACAGAGCCGTGCACCGGGGGTATTTACAGAGCCGTGCACCGGGGGTATTTACAGAGCCGTGCACCGGGGGTATTTACAGAGCCGTGCACCGGGGGTATTTACAGAGCCGTGTACCGGGGTATTTACAGAGCTGCGTACATCTGGCAACAGAGTGGAGTGAAAGGAGTTTATCCTTTAGGAGTTTTCCTACCTTGGCAACTAATGACATAGATCTCGGACTAGCTCCTGGCCAAGTAGAGTAAACCACTTGGACATCCGGAGTTGATAGTCCTCATCAGCCCCAGTAATATATTTTGCTTTTCTGGAGATTTTTTACACTTTAAGCTTATTGGCGCCAAACCTGTGAACAGGTTGCCAATAATGGGTCGGACACCACTTATCCTTCTTTTTTTCTTTTCTTTATTTATATAGCGCACACAGATTACGCAGCACTGCACAGAGCTTTGCCAAATCGATCACTGTCCCCACAATCTACTCAACCTACCAGTATGTTTTAGGGTGTGGGAGGAAACCGGAGGACCCGGAGGAAACCCAGACAAACACAGAGAAAACCCTTTGCAGATGTTGACCTGGATGGGATTTGGGACCCCAGCGCTCCAAGGCCGTAATGCTAACCGCCTCTGAATGCAAACATGACCTACTACAATGCCATAGAGTAGCTGTAGGACCCTCCATGTGGGCACAGAAGGGTTTGATAACCTCCCGCATTGCACAGCATGAGGCACATCTCACCTATGCCAGCGTACACCGGTACATGAGTGCCCACAGGGTCCACGTGCAATAAGCCGAGCACATTAGCCCTAACATCTCCAGACAGGATCCGCGGATCCTGCACTCCCCCCTGTCAGTTTACATTACTACGAGGGCCGGTTTTGACAATGTGAGAAGGAGAAGGAATGGAGTTAATGAATAAGATGTAAGACAATGTCTTCAGTACGGCGGTGACGGTAGGCAGGTCTGGTCAGGCAACGAGACGGAAACCTTAATTACTTCCATCGCAACGTAAACCGTACACCGCAAGCTCGTCTGGAATGTGACAGACTGCGAGACGTAACCCCTTCCACAACGGGAAACTTACTCCGTCCTCCAGCAGGATGTCTCGCGTCCGGTATCTACGCCAAGTACATACACTGGACGGAAAATTTTTGGGTGGAGGTGGTCTGGACTAAAAATAGCTGGGTCCTCCACCGAAAAACAGAACGGGGTCCTGTTATTACTAATTGACGGAGCGTGCAGACATGATTAATGCCATTCCAATAAATACTACGGAAGTGTGGGAAATTGTCCAACAAAGCAGTCTCATAGGCAGTACAGGAGATACCAGAGCGCTGTGCTCAGCTTCTGACACTCCCATAGTATTGACTGGAGCGGAAGTATGGATGCTGAACCTGACGCTTGATGATTAGGGAGAACATCGCCTTCTTGTCGCTATCCGGAGGATACTGGATCACAATCCAATATGACTAACCTCTTTAAGTTCAGCAACATTTACCAGATTATGTCCAGACACTAAACCGTCTCCTATCCAATAATTAAGTCATCAGTTTCAGGCTAATAATGGCTCATTACACCGTACTCTAACCCTGGATACACCCCGATCTTACACATAGTTGTGTCACATCTATGTCAAGCAGTTGAAACCGTGACCTCAAGCAACTTGTACATCTACATCTTAACATAACTTCACAATTCTTCCTAGTTAACATTGCGATCCGATCTAGTCACATGCTCATGTTTCTTCTGGGGAGTCGCTGTCAGGAAGCCATGAACCCAGTTCATCTCCTTTACTGAGAAATCAGGGCAGTGAGCAGACAAATCAATGGAGGAACCAGTTACCTTACAGGCAGACACAGCTCTGACCTATGGGTGCAGCCAGTTACCTTACAGCCAGACACAGCTCTGACCTATGGCTGCAGCCAGTTACCTTACAGCCAGACACAGCTCTGACCTATGGCTGCAGCCAGTTACCTTACAGCCAGACACAGCTCTGACCTATGGCTGCAGCCAGTTACCTTACAGCCAGACACAGCTCTGACCTATGGCTGCAGCCAGTTACCTTACAGCCAGACACAGCTCTGACCTATGGCTGCAGCCAGTTACCTTACAGCCAGACACAGCTCTGACCTATGGCTGCAGCCAGTTACCTTACAGCCAGACACAGCTCTGACCTATGGCTGCAGCCAGTTACCTTACAGCCAGACACAGCTCTGACCTATGGGTGCAGCCAGTTACCTTACAGCCAGACACAGCTCTGACCTATGGGTGCAGCCAGTTACCTTACAGCCAGACACAGCTCTGACCTATGGGTGCAGCCAGTTACCTTACAGCCAGACACAGCTCTGACCTATGGGTGCAGCCAGTTACCTTACAGCCAGACACAGCTCTGACTTATGGCTGCAGCCAGTTACCTTACAGCCAGACACAGCTCTGACCTATGGGTGCAGCCAGTTACCTTACAGGCAGACACAGCTCTGACCTATGGCTGAAGCCAGTTACCTTACAGGCAGACACAGCTCTGACCTATGGGTGCAGCCAGTTACCTTACAGGCAGACACAGCTCTGACCTATGGCTGCAGCCAGTTACCTTACAGCCAGACACAGCTCTGACCTATGGGTGCAGCCAGTTACCTTACAGGCAGACACAGCTCTGACCTATGGGTGCAGCCAGTTACCTTACAGGCAGACACAGCTCTGACCTATGGGTGCAGCCAGTTACCTTACAGGCAGACACAGCTCTGACCTATGGGTGCAGCCAGTTACCTTACAGGCAGACACAGCTCTGACGCATGGGTGCAGCCAGTTACCTTACAGCCAGACACAGCTCTGACCTATGGGTGCAGCCAGTTACCTTACAGGCAGACACAGCTCTGACCTATGGGTGCAGCCAGTTACCTTACAGGCAGACACAGCTCTGACCTATGGGTGCAGCCAGTTACCTTACAGGCAGACACAGCTCTGACCTATGGGTGCAGCCAGTTACCTTACAGCCAGACACAGCTCTGACCTATGGGTGCAGCCAGTTACCTTACAGGCAGACACAGCTCTGACCTATGGGTGCAGCCAGTTACCTTACAGGCAGACACAGCTCTGACCTATGGGTGCAGCCAGTTACCTTACAGGCAGACACAGCTCTGACCCATGGGTGCAGCCAGTTACCTTACAGGCAGACACAGCTCTGACCTATGGGTGCAGCCAGTTACCTTACAGGCAGACACAGCTCTGACCCATGGGTGCAGCCAGTTACCTTACAGGCAGACACAGCTCTGACCTATGGCTGCAGCCAGTTACCTTACAGCCAGACACAAGACTGACCTATGGGTGCAGCCAGTTACCTTACAGCCAGACACAGCTCTGACCCATGGCTGCGGTCAGTTACCTTACAGCCAGACACAGGTCCTGCTCTAAAAGTTTGTTAAAAAACAAGCACAGTTTTACAATTGTTTTAAGGTCAAAATGGCTTCTAATCTCTTGTGTATCTACTATAAAGGGTCATAGATTTTGGATGAAAATAACCATAAACCTCCATTAGAGATGAAGGTAACGGGGTACTCTGTGTGCACCACTTATACCGTACTCTACTTTCTCGGCGTGTGGTTTACACAGCGGAGTTCTGACAGATACCTTTCAGCTATTCTCCACTTTCATTTCAGTCTGAAGAAAATAATACATAGCGCGGCTTCATACGTCCTGCATACAGGAGGCGCGCGGCGAGTCGTCTGTCACTCACCGTCCTGCATAGGACTTCACAGGAAAGTTCAAAGGATGCGGATAAAGAATCAGAATCCGGGTATTTTCAGTCGTTCCCTTTGTCGCTGCATCATCTAAGTCGAGAAATATGAGACGTGTTTGTGCGTATGTAGCAGAGCTCAGCGGGTTCTTCAGTGCAACCTACCAAGTCATCATGACACGTACAAGAGAGTAGCCCGACTACATACAACATACATTAATACCGTATATTGTGCCGTCACATACATATCACTCTATGGTCCAAAATAGACAGCGCGCTATTGACCCACAAAATAAACAACCCCTTTAAAGACTTTAGTTGTGCAGAATCCTAAGTTCCTAAAGGGGCTAATTTCTTCCCTCAACGGCACCACACCGGACCATGGTATTGCAGCTCACTGGTATAGAGATGCCTCTGAGTCTAGAGGCAATGCCATGCCAGATGTGGCGCTGTTTTTGGAAGAAAAAACAGCCATGTTTTGAGAACTTCTATCTGCTACCATCTTGGGTTCTATAGCACCCAGAACCATCTTTCTGGTGCCATACTAAAGATGAGAAACATAAGCATTGGATTGTTATATGAAGCTCCAACTAGGTCTTCCTGAGAGATTGTGTTCTGAGAAACTTGCTCCATGTGCTTCCTAAATTTACCAGAATGAACCAAGAATCCTTGAACTGATCGGACATGCTTGGGAGATTTACTATGGCTTAAAGGGGTTGTTCCACGAAGTAAGTTAGACTAAACTTGTTGGTCGGTGGGGGTTTCAGTGATTCGATCCCTGTTCTTGTGATCTGTGGGGGTCCCATGTACCCGAAACACCCAGAGATGAACGAAGAAGCTGGCTGCGCATGCGTGGGCAGCCCCATTTTTTGGGGTGACGGAGGGGGATTTTAATACTGGCAGTTATTACCCCCCGACGAGTTCATATAAGCGATTTGTTATCTAGTCCAAATCGGTGAAGAACCCAACCACACGAAGATAACCAAACTCGCTTCTGGGCACATCTCTCACTCCATGGGGCAATTAACTAAGGGTCCGCGGACCGCATTTCCGTCGGGTTGCCCGACTATTTCCGATTTGCTCCACATTTAACAGGGGGTATTGCCGCACGCAATCGGATTTTGGCGCAATCGCGTCACAAATCAGGGGGCGTAGCCGTCGGACAACCCAACTGATTCGGCCCAAGCGTGGGATTTAAAATTCAAATTGTGTAGCATGACAATGCACATACATGCACCGGGAAGAAGAAGGTGAACTCTGGCGGACCTCAGTGGGGAAGCGACACATGCAGGATATCAGGCGCATGATCTTAGTGAATCGCGCCGGACTACATCCTCGTCGGGCATTGCACCTCAGGGATCACGACAGAACAGGGTAAGTAAATGTGCCCCCAAGTGTCTATTGTCTTTTGAAAGATAAGATTCTAATGTTAAAAATGACACCAGAATCAATGGTTCAAGGTGCTATAGCTCGGAAGTCTCCAGCCTCTAAGAGTGACTCATCTCTGCTCATTTTCACACGGGACTTTGAAGGAGAGGTATATAAGATTTCACATGAAAGAGGGAATTCTACAAAGGATCTTCCATATCCTACCTGAGGGGGGTAGTTGTTAAGTGGTGGGCTGATTAATAAATAATACAGTCACGCAGTGTTCAGGACGTCCGCGCCAAGTCTAAAACAACGTAAACGCCACCTCTTTACCTTCTATGCATCAGCACTAAATTAGCAGGCGAAAATGCTTGTAAAATTTAACACGTATACATCCTAAATGGCTCTAATGAGGCAGTAAAGATTTGCAGGGCTATAAATCACCCCGAGCCGAGCAACAGTGCGAAGACGGCGACGACTACGAGAGCTTGAACCCGTCTGAGATCACAGCATATCCTCTTATTTTATTTTATTATTTTTTTTTTTTACGCCTAGCTGTAAATTTTGGTCTTTAGAGAAGCGGCGGTGCCAGGGAAGTGGATAAGAAAAGCCTTTTCTTGATGCAGTCGCCGCGACACATGACAGATTTGCAGCTGCTCTCGCACTAACGGAGCAAAGTCTTCTTCTGCCAATCCGGCTGCAGGTGGCGGCGCCGACAGATCGTCAAAGAACGATAAATGAAAAAAAAAAAAAAAACACGAGTGATACGCGCCGGAGCCCCAGATCTGGCCACAGTCCCCCGGAAAACACATAAGACTGGATGAAATGACTCGGTTCTGGGAGCAGCGTAATGATTGTAGATCTTACAGGTTCTGCCGGGTAGTAGTGCGTTCAATCTATCGTCGGATGGATGTCTGACCTGCGAATAATATACTAATATACATTGGGCCCCCACAACTATCCCTCATCACAGAGCAGCATATGGATATATAGTATAAGGTATCATTTAAGGACCTGAATTCAAAACCTATTTTGGGTTTTTGAGTCCAGTGAGCGGTCCCACTTTATTCTATAATATACATCATACACTGGGACTCTGGAGACACAGATAAAGCAGGGATTTAAATAAAATATGCGACAAGTTATACCGCAGTTGTCTCCACAAAACTATATAACATGCTGCCTGCAGATAGGACACTATGTACAATCTGCTCAGCTCCTCCTGCTCTATAACATGCTGCCTGCATATAGGACACTATGTACAATCTGCTCAGCTCCTCCTGCTCTATAACATGCTGCCTGCATATAGGACACTATGTACAATCTGATCATCTCCTCCTGCTCTATAACATGCTGCCTGCATATAGGACACTATGTACAATCTGCTCAGCTCCTTCTGCTCTATAACATGCTGCCTGCAAATAGGACACTATGTACAATTTGCTCAGCTCCTTCTGCTCTATAACATGCTGCCTGCAAATAGGACACTATGTACAATTTGCTCAGCTCCTTCTGCTCTATAACATGCTGCCTGCAGATAGGACACTATGTACAATCTGCTCAGCTCCTCCTGCTCTACAACATGCTGCCTGCAGATAGGACACTATGTACAATCTGTTCAGCTCCTCCTGCTCTGTAACATGCTGCCTGCAGATAGGACACTATGTACAATCTGCTCAGCTCCTCCTGCTCTACAACATGCTGCCTGCAGATAGGACACTATGTACAATCTGTTCAGCTCCTCCTGCTCTATGACATGCTGCCTGCATATAGGACACTATGTACAATCTGCTCAGCTCCTCCTGCTCTATAACATGCTGCCTGCACAGTTATATGTAGTGATGCTGTACTTGGAGCATTACATCCCTTCTGCAGTTTGTATTCCTTTGTCCTCGCAGTCATGGCGGCTCATCTTGTACACTATCAAGGCTACAATTCAAGTTTTCTTCCTTTATCCTTTACCTACTTTGACCTTCACAGATGCCTGGGAGCAGCAGTCAGGGGGCACGGGCAGAGCGGTGGCTCATTTGCAGGCATTGTCATTGTGTACGGCAGGAGCCGGCAAAGCATGAAGACGCTCGGGGAGCCCAGGGGCAAACAATTAACTTCATTATCTCAAATGAGGAGACCCCCAATGAGAAAACCATCTTGCTTTACCAAATAGATGCGGGAAGAAATTACAGAAGAGCAGGAGGCGGGCACAGAGGGCAATGCCACAAATGCCGGGCACCCATCAACAGGCACGAGAGGAACTTCTTTATTCCATCCTTTTTTTTTTCTCCTGACCTAGTTTATAGACAAGCGACGTCTGAACGGATCCAATTAAAGGAAAAGTCTCTCACACATCTGTTGACGTCGCAGAAAATCATCTTTTTGGAAGATTTATGGCGCTCGTCTGAGCGGGTCACAAACCTGAGGGAAAATAATTGGGTGCCATTGGAGGGGGCGTCTCAAAAAAGTGGCCGTGGAGCTTGGAGGTGCTAAAAATCCCATACAATGACTTCTTCCACCTATCCTGACCTCAGTTTGTACCTTGGACTTGGTCAGTGACTTCCACCTGCCCTGACCTCAGCCAGTCTATGACTCTTCCAAGCCTGATTCTCAGGTGCTTTGCGCCACATTCACCTTGTCCTCCTGTAACCAGTCTCAGGACTATTATGAGATACTTCATGATGGTGGCTTAGTGAAGTCCAGATTTCCATACATGGGTTAATGGGTAAAAACACCCGACTTCCACCTGCCCTGACCTCGGCTTCGGACTTAGTACTGACTTCCACCTGCCCTGACCTCAGCCCTGTACTTTTGATCTTGTATCCAGTTACTCCTGCCCCTATTTCCAGCTTGTACCTTAGACTTAGTACTGACTTCCACCTGCTCTGACCTCACCCTGCCTCTGATTATTCCTGTCCTGATCCTCAAGTGCCTTGCTCCAGAGTAACCTTGGCCAGCTGTAACCGGTACCAGGACTATTTTGATATGTACCTCGTGCTGGTGGTGCAGAAACCTGACTTTCACCTGCCCTGACCTCAGCCTGTACTTTGGACTTAGTACTGACTTCCACCTGCCCTGACCTCAGCCTGTACTTTGGACTTAGTACTGACTTCCACCTGCCCTGACCTCAGCCTGTACTTTGGACTTAGTACTGACTTCCACCTGCTCTGACCTCAGCCTGTACTTTGGACTTAGTACTGACTTCCACCTGCCCTGACCTCAGCCTGTACTTTGGACTTAGTACTGACTTCCACCTGCCCTGACCTCGGCCTGCCTGTGACTCTCCCAGGCCTAATCCTTTAGTCCCTTGCACCAGAGTTGCTTGAGTCAGCTGTAACCAGTACCAGAACTATTTTGGGATGTACCTTGTGATGGTGGCGCGGAAGCATGACTTTCACCTGCCCTGATCTCCGCCTGCCCTGACCTCAGCTTGTCTAAGACTCTTCCAGGCCTAATCCTCTAGTGCCTTGCAATCAGACTCGCTTGTGTCAGCTGTAGTCGGTCTATTTTGCAATGTGATATCATTGGGGTGCGGTCCTGTATAGGCGTTAATCGGTAAAAACAGGCATGGTCACTTTGAGTCCTTTTGTCTTAAGACAGACCATTCCAGATCCACTTCAGATCCTCATCCCCTTACCCGATTTTCCTATGTTTTGCTTTCTAAGAGTCAGGAAGCGTTCACCTTATCATCCGATCAGCCTTGTCTGGATTATCCTATTATTATGTTTTGCTACTAAGGTGACATGGGAGGGGGCATGGGTGTGGTGGACAAGACAAAACCTATTAATATACCTGATAATGATGCGTCAGCTGACATAATGAGCCCATCATTTACATACAGCGCCATATAATGTCTCACAGGGGAGAATAGATAAGCAACAGGATCAAAGTTTACTGAACAGGGGTTATCTGTATGTGATCAGTAACCTTTAGCGGATATGAAAAGGAGACACCATGCGACATACAAAACACAGAAAATCATTTCCAGTCTCCTTACACCTCTGGTAGTTGAATATACAGACCCTAAAATTAATTAGAAAAAACAGCGCCACATCGGACCTAAGGTTGTATGTGGAACTGCAGCTCTCGGAACATCATCTCAATAAAGTTCCGCTGCAGTTCCACCTTCTACCTGTGGACAAGTGAGGCGCTGTTTATAGAAGAATACAGCCATGTTTTTGTAATCGTGAGCTATCCCTTTAATCCTCTGCTGCCAGTTTAAAGGGATTGTCCCACCATTGTAACTTACCCCTATCCACAGAATAGAGACCCCCAGTGACTGAGAGTAAAAGGTCATCTAATGTGAACTATGGGGCACATGCCGGTCTTTGCGTGTGGTCCAAATAGTTAGGCACTTATCTCCTATCTTGTGGACAAGTATAACCCCTTTAAAGGGGCACGGTCACCAGATTTTATCCCAATAAACTTTAAAATGTACTTTTAAAGAATTTTCTCAATATGTAAAATAGCACCAGATTATAACATTATGTAAAAATGAGCAGAGAAGAGTCAGATTTTACCTGAGATGAGTCAAGTTTAGATTGCGGAGGGAGAAAATCTCTTCCGACACCCCTATCTTCAGTTCAGTAGTACCTAGTAGCATGCTGCTGGTGTCCTATTAAAGATATGAATCTCTTCTTTCAGATTACATCAGACCTCGGATCCGTGCAGAACCAGAGATAAGTGGAGTAATAGACATCGTTGGAAATAAAAACTGCAGATAAAGATCCAGACAATGCTCATTTCTTTTACTTGCCTGTATCTCCACTTCTTAAGCACATGATGAGATTCTTATCTTTAATATGACACCAGAGGTAGGTTTCTAGGTGCTACAGAATAGGGGTGCCCGAAATGACTCACCCCCTGCAGTCTCTAAAAGTGACTCATCTCAGGTAAAATGTGACTCTTCTCAGCTCATTTGCACATGACTTTGGAGGAGATTTTTTTCAAAGGTGAGATCTCACATAAAAGAGGGAATTGTAGAAAGGACATTTCAGTAGTTTATTGGGGCAAAAATCTAGTGACTGGTTCTATTTAAAAACCAAAAATATTAAGCAGGAAATAAGGAGTTAAAAAAAAAGGAACAAGAACAGCCTCATTAGCCGACTCGCAGCATACAAATTACTTCCCATATTATATGTGCACATCAAATACCAAAGTGTGCCAAGCAGTGTTACCAAAAGAGGCGCCTGTATACAACATATAGGAGACATGGGATAATTGGGGGGGGGGGGGGGGGGGGGAGGATATTCGGGACGTCAGATAAGCTGAGCAAAGTACAAAAACACACAAAAACTTTGACAAAGTTTTGCAGAAAATGATGGGATACAAATTCCAGGATCAGTTTGTTCCGGAATTGAATAGACAAGGTCCCAAAAGGTAGACCACCAAAATATTTGGATAGTGGGGCACGAGCTGCACAGGTAGAAGGGTCACTCTGAGCCCCAGGCGTGCAGGGAAGGTTCTCATTGTCAGCGGCCGCCAGACACAATCACACCCGGAACTGGGGAGGAAACTTTGAAGTTAAGGACAAGTTAAACACGTAATAAAGCCCACGTCAGCGGCCGGGGTGCACACCTGCACGGAGGAGTCCTCCCCCACACACACACAACACAATCCTGGGGAGAAAATTACAATTAAGATTTTTTTTTTCAACTCAAGATCGAGAATTTTTTGATTCAATGAAAATGCAGCAGTATCCGGAGCGGGGGAGGCTTCCTCTGTAGAGGTGCCCAAGAGACATAGGTGCCCTGCACAAGTGATGTGCCATGACATCTGCCCAAACCTCATATCTGCCACGGTTTAAAAGCACATCTACCACCAGGATGAAGGATTGTAAACCAAGCACACTGACATACTGGTGTGAACCCCCTCTGGTAGGATCTACTCTATTTTTAGTTTCTTATGCCCTGTTTTTTAAGAAAAAAGGATTTAAAAATCATGAAAATGAGCCTGAGGGGCTCCATGCTCCATTAACACCTTTGGAGAACGGAGCCCCTCAGGCTCATTTGCATAATTTTAAAAGCTTTTTTTTGTACAAACCAGGGAATAGGAAGCTAAAAGAAGAGCAGATCCAGTCAGAGGACACATACACCAGTATGTCAGTGTGCTTGGTTTACAATCCTTCATCCTGGTGGTAGATTTCCTTTAAAGACGCCTCTGCCGGCCGGCGACATGACAGCTCACAGGCGCCTCTGACGACCAGCAACAACTTCTTACATTCGCCAATACCGGACACTAGATCTTCTCTGCTGGACAGCGACACAACCGTCTACAGACGCCTCTGCCGACCAGTGACCTGACCACTTGATGTCGTCTCCGCCAGAAATTTACCTAATTATTTACAGTCACCGACATAACAAACTTAGACAAACCTCTGTAGGACACGGTCATAACCGAGCGCAGTTGATGAAAACGGTTATGGGCGCCTCTGGCGGACGCCACATCCCGGGCGCCTCTGGCGGACGCCACATCCCGGGCGCCACATCCCGGGCGCCTCTGGCGGACGCCACATCCCGGGCGCCTCTGGCGGACGCCACATCCCGGGCGCCTCTGGCGGACGCCACATCCCGGGCGCCTCTGGCGGACGCCACATCCCGGGCGCCTCTGGCGGACGCCACATCCCGGGCGCCTCTGGCGGACGCCACATCCCGGGCGCCTCTGGCGGACGCCACATCCCGGGCGCCTCTGGCGGACGCCACATCCCGGGCGCCTCTGGCGGACGCCACATCCCGGGCGCCTCTGGCGGACGCCACATCCCGGGCGCCTCTGGCGGACGCCACATCCCGGGCGCCTCTGGCGGACGCCACATCCCGGGCGCCTCTGGCGGACGCCACATCCCGGGCGCCTCTGGCGGACGCCACATCCCGGGCGCCTCTGGCGGACGCCACATCCCGGGCGCCTCTGGCGGACGCCACATCCCGGGCGCCTCTGGCGGACGCCACATCCCGGGCGCCTCTGGCGGACGCCACATCCCGGGCGCCTCTGGCGGACGCCACATCCCGGGCGCCTCTGGCGGACGCCACATCCCGGGCGCCTCTGGCGGACGCCACATCCCCGCCGGACACAGGTTTGCGGACCCTTTAGGGTCATACCATGGCGCTCTCCTGAGTGTCAGCTCTTGGGGCCAGTCACACACAGACTCATGAATGGGACAGAGTGAAGTTACAATGGAGACCCCCAGGGGGCCACTTACCTGTCCCTCCCCGGTGCTGCCCTCCAGCTGCTTCTCCCGGTACAGAGACCACAGACCCACGTTGGGCAGGAAGAGCAGGGCGGCCAGCCCCAGCCCCACCGCCTGCAGGAGCCGCTTCTGTTTCCGCCGCATGGGAAGAAGCCCACGCCCAACCAGCAAACTCCGCACCGACAGCCCCGGACACCGAGCAGCCACAGCCCGGGCAGCGCTACCTGCACTCAGCCTCCGCCGCCGCCACTGCCGGGAGAGGGGGCGGGCACACGCTGCGCGCTCCCGACACCTCCCAGCCGGCGCGCCTCGGGCTGGACACGGCGTACGACGGCGCAATCCCCACGGCGGCCGCTAGAGGGCGCTGTGCACGGCACTACCTGTGACTGCTGCGGGACTACAGCGCCCAGCAATGGCGGACTGCCCGCTACTGCTCTCTGTTATCAGCTGTTATAACTCTCCACAGCCCTATGTACTGAGGAACTACAGCGCCCAGCAATGGCGGACTGCCCGCTACTGCTCTCTGTTATCAGCTGTTATCAATCTCCACAGCCCTATGTACTGTAAACTATGTGCTGAGGAACTACAGCGCCCAGCAATGGCGGAGTGGCCGCTACTGCTCTCTGTTATCAGCTATTATCAATTTCCACAGCCCTATGTACTATAAACCATTTGCTGGGGAACTACAGCCCGCTACTGCTCGCTGTTATCAGCTGTTATCAATTTCTGCAGTTCTATATGCTATAAATCATATGCTGAGGAACTACAGCGCCCAGCAATGGCGCACTGTCCGCTACTGCTCTCTGTTATCAACCTCTGCAGCCCTATATACTATCAACCGGGTGCTGAGGATCTACTGCCCGCTACTGCTCTCTGTTATCAATCTACACAGGCCTATATACTATAAACCATGTGCCGAGGAACTACAGCACCCAGCAATGGCGGACTGCCCGCTACTGCTAGCTGTTATCAGCTGTTATTAATATCTGCAGTCCTATATCCTATAAACCATGTGTTGAGGAACTACTGCCCGCTACTGTTCTCTGTTATCAATCTCTACATCCCTATGTACTGTAGATTACAATAAAATATTACCCTTATTCCCGTTCTGTCATTTTTAAGAGTCCTGCTTTCTGTCAGTGAATAGAAATATTTGTTTTTAGGTGCAGACTCATCCATGAAGCCCCACAATGACCTCCTCCTGAGGCCAATACAACTTAGCTGGACTCTACACAAGTCTTGGATAGGGGATAACTTGCTAATCGGTTGAGGGACCCCCAGAGATCACGGGATGGGTGTCCAATGTACCCCAAAGGCCTTACTTTCTACGGCCGGGCGTGCATTCATGTGTGTGACATCACCCTTAGAGTGGACATGCAGTATCATGGAATAAACATGGTGGTCAGAATGGAGGACACCCCCATAAATCAGTATACAGGCGGTCCCCTACTTAAGAACACCTGAGTTACAGACGACCCCTAGTTACAAACGGACCTCTGCATTTTGGTAATTTACTGTACTTTAGCCCTAAGTTACAATGATCAGCTATAACAGTTATCAAAGGCGTCTGTGATTAAGATTTATTGTTAATCCTGGTTCTTATGACAATCCAACATTTTTAAAATCCAATAGTCATACAGGCCCAAACTATTTTCCCTGAAGCTACAATTATAAAGCATACAGTTCCGACTTACATACAAATTCAACTTAAGAACAAACCTGCAGAACCTATCTTGTACATAACATTGCTGAAGTACTGCGGATCCTTCACTTTAGTGAGATCCACATGAATGTACAAGTCACCACACTCAGTTCTAGGGAAGGGACCATGGCATGACCCATTTAATGCTGAAAGGTGGTGGTACTGATCATATATTGATGACGGGTCAGGAGAAAGGACACCTGGAAAGTACCCGGTTTAGCCCAAAAGATTGCAAAGTTTTCCTGTTTTAGTTGTGTTGCAAAAGATACAAGGCTTTGGTTCTACAGCCCCCAATTGTCGGATTAAAGAGATTTTCTTACAATAACTCGTCCACAGGGAGGAGGATCCGCATTTTAGATGTAGGAGCAACAAATTTGCGTAATACCTTACTGTAGCGCATTCAACGAAATTCTCCAAAAACAGCTTAAAAAGATGAATACCCAAAAGCAAAGAGTACAAGAAAATCAGACATTCCTGACAACTAACATTTAGGCAATGAAAAAACACCCCCCAAAAAAACACATAAAAACATCATACACCAATCTACCATCAGAATCCATCCTGATAAACCAGGGACATTACTCATTGATCCAGGCACCGTGACTGTGGTAATCTTCTTATATTTGTTATCCATGGCCGCCTTCCTTCTAAAATCAACATCTAAAATTATGCTCCTTGGGGTGTTTCCAGAGCCGCTCCATGATGTAGCTTTACGGGCTGTTACAATGAGCAGATGAAGTCTCCCCTACAACTGCACTTCCTGCTATTAGATTACCCAGGCAGAGTGAAAAATAAAGAGCAGGGGAGGGTAGCAGAGCTGAGTGTGCAATTCTGTCTTATATCCATCTCTGATCTATCTCATCACTCTTTTTTTAATACGTCAGATACTAGTAGACTGTACAGAAGCTAAATGAAAGTGAAATAAACCCTGTACCCTGATAATCTAAGCACATTGTCAGCACACAGAATATCATTGCACAGAGGAATCACAAAGTGTCTGCTTAGAGAGTCCCCACCTACACTGCTCAGGATGCATTCACATGTGGAGATTTACCTAGTTAAATTGATGTTAACAGTTGCATTTACAAAGTGCACCCGTCAACACCCGTGTTAACATTGCATTAACAAACCTCAACACAATGTTAACTCATGCGTTAACATTTCATTTATGGATGCATTTTGGAAACACATCAAATTTAACTAGGCAAATCTCTCTTCAGCTGTTGCAGCGCATATTATAACACATGCATTATACGGCGTGTCTGAACGCACGCTCCATCTTACACTGACCACCACTGAGTGATAGGAGCAAAACTGACAAAAATTGCTAAGTAAGGGGTTAAAAATTATCTTTATTGTGGGGATTGAAATTTTGAGAGCTTCCTTCCATGGGCAAACCCCTGTAACCACTCTATGGTCGCACCATGGGGGAGATTTACCATAAGTCTGCTAGAGCAGTTCTAGTTGGGTTCAACCAACCAGACCTCAGCTTTCATTTTCCCACAGCTGTTTATAAAATGAAAGCTGAGCTCTGATTGGTTTCCATGCAACTAGAACAGTTTTACCTCAGAAACGTAATGATACATCTCCCCCCGTGTGTCTATTTGTGGGTATTTGGGAGGAGGTACCATGGTATAATAGTATAACCATAGACTATAATATACAAGTAAAACCTGAACACGACCTAAGTCCTGCCAGACAATAACTCCAACATTTTCAGCCATATCTTTATTAAGCGGCTGTAATTGTGCGCGGACTCCTCGGCGGCCATTAAACTGTCTCTACTAAACTGTTCCTTTGTTCTGGGCCGATGTCTCCGGTGCCTGATCTGTAAAACCTCTATCTTGTAATCTCCGCTACTCTGCATATTGATATATTGATGTCTTTCCTTCCTGGACATAATCGCTTGACTCTAGTAAATTGGTCCATGGAAATGGTCCCTGTCAATCCCACAATTATCTGAGCTAAGAATAGACGGAAGGGAAGCAGCTCTTCATTCCCCTCCTCCATGTGATCCCGGTGATGGGGGACATCACTCATAGTAACGTGGCTGCTGCCGGCGGGAGAATCGGGCAAATTACTAAAGTCTAACGGAATCATTGGGTATTAAAGTTGGTAAAAACTTTAATAGTCCCGCTCTGGACCCAGGTCCAATCTCAGATTCTGTCGCTGAGGGATTTGTTGGCTCAGTTTTCCCTGTAATTCTCATCAGCGGTGTAACTACAGAGGTAGCAGCCATAGCAGCTGCTATGGGGCTCGCAGTGTCAGTGGGGCCCCATCATCTGACCTGATAAACTAAAGAATGGAGGATGTGCACCATTATATACATATTATGCTGCAAATTGTACAGTATAATATGTAGGTAACATATATGATGTATATATGCTGTATATGTGTGTATATCTATGTGTATTGTACGCTCGTATATGGTACTGTATGTGTGTGTACATCTATGATGTGTATATGGTGTATGCGTACACGGTGTATATACTGTATATGTGTATATATTGTACGTTTGTATATGGCACTGTATGTGTGTATATATTGTACGTTTGTATATGGCACTGTATGTGTGTATATATAGTATGTTTGTATATGGCACTGTATGTGTGTATATAAGTATATAAATTTGTGTAAGGGGGTGGTGTGGCATCCCTCTCTATAGTGAAATATGGTTCACGGCGCCGTAATACAGGAAAAGATAGGACATGTCCTATTTTTTCCCGGATACCGAACGGTACGGTGCCACACGTGTGCTGCACCGTGCCGCTCTGTACCACGCCGTGTGCCCATTGCCGGCCTATGGGGGACGTATATATACGGCGCTCGTGTGAATTCACCCTAATAGTGCTCTCTGTATAGAGGTAAATAACCCACGCAGGTCAAGCGACAATAGCACATTGCTGCAGAAGGTAAGTATGTTCATAATTGTAAGTGTCACAGAATCAATACTCAGGTGTGAGGCGGAGGAAGAGGGCAACACATGGGTAAACAAAACAAACTATACAGACACCTTAGCAGGACAACAGTAACCTAGGAGACTTATTGCTGTGGCACCTTTCACCATAAATGAAATCTACCATCAAAATTAAAGGACTTCTACCACCAGGATGAAGGATTGTAAACCAAGCACACTGACATACATTTACTTACCTGTCCGACGAAGTTCACTGAAAGTACTGACGTTAATGCACTGTGCCGCGATTCACTATGATCATGTGCCTGATATCCTGCATGTGGCGCTTCCCCGCTCAGGTCCGCTGGAGTTCACCTTCTTCTTCCTGGCGCATGTAAGTGCTTGATCTTAATAATACATAATTTGAAAGTTAAATCCCGCACTCAGTCCGAATCAGTCGGATGATCCAACGCCCCCCCCCCCATTTCTGTCCCATGGAAGCCAGCGCAGACACGCCAAAAACCCATCACGTGCAACACAATCCCAGTGCAGACCCCTGTTAAATATCTGTCACAGCCGTGCAAAACGTTGGAAAGCCAGACGAAAGTGCGCATGCGGACCCTTAGTAAAAGGGGTGTGCACCCTCTGCAGGATCTGTTCCTCTTTTGTTTCAGGAAAAGGTTTTACAAGGTTTTACAAATTATTCAAATGAGCCTGAGGGGCTCTGGGCTCCATAGATGTCAATGTAGTCTAGAGTGCATTTGCATAATTTGTAAAACCTTTTTTTTAAAAAAAAAATAGGACTTAAAAACCTAAAATAAGAGCAGATCCTGACAGAGGGGACAGACACCACCACGTAAGTGTGCTTGGTTTACAATCCTTCATCCTGGTGGTAGATATTTTAAGCATGGATAAACACTAAGGCCCCTTTCACACTTGCGTTTTTCATGCGCGTTTTCTGCGCGTGATTTTGACGCGCAGAACTTGCATTGCACTCTGACCCATTGTAACCAATGGGTCTTTTCAGACTTGCATTTTTTTTCACGCACACACGCGCATTTTTTTTAACGCGCGTTTAAATCTCGACATGCTGAGAAAAACGCACCATACAAGTCTATGAAGATGCATCAAACCGCATTGCACTCTGAGACACTTGCAAGTGCAATGCGTTTTTCACGCATCAATTGCCATAGAAAAGATAGAGCTCAGTCCTGAGTCCTTTCACGCGCATTACCTGCGCGTGAAAAACTGAGACACTGAACAAACTCTGACTGAAAACTGATTGCACTCTGATCAAACTCTGACGTGATCTGCAACGCTAGAAGAACACAGTGAAGAATAGATTACAGATGTTCGGTACATCTGCTTACTTGTCGGGAGATACGCGCGGTGCGAACAAAATAGTATGTGAGGAACACTATATATGTGTGAAGATGTTTCCATATATCTGCAATGTGTTCTTCACACACATATATATTGTTCTTCACATACTATTTTGTTTGCACCGTTCCGCGCGTATCTCCCGACAAGTAAGCAGATGTGCCGAACATCTGTAATCTATTCTTCACTGTGTTTTTCACTTAAATGATCCTGTGTTCACTGTGTTCACTGTTTTTATTCTATTCTTCACTGCTCTTCACATCTGCTAACTTGTCGGGAGATAATATACGCGCGGAACAGTGAAGAATAGATTGCAGATGTTTGCATACATCTGCTAACTTATCAGAAGACATTCTTTTTCAATTAAATAAAACATTTTATTCCCGAACCATGGTCCCTTTGAAAAATGTTCGAGTCTCCCATTGACTTAAAAAACGTGCGTGAAAAACGCACCGAAAACGCAAAAAACCCGCGAACAACACGCGCGTGAAAAACGCAAAAACGCTAATGACTCCTGACGTGAAATGCAACGCCAGTGTGGAAGGGGCCTTAGTCATAGATCCAGGCACTGTGACTCTGGTAATACTTTTATATTTGTTATTCAAGGTCTCATTCCTTCTAAAATCATGCTAATGAGATCATGCTCTGACTGAATAATGAGAGATGAGATTTCTGATACTTATTCATCCATTCAATCTCTATGATATGTAGCTTTTTTGGGATAAAGTGCTCCAAATTATATCAAACTATAAGTTCTTGAGCTCTCTCTAGTGGTTGCATGTGTCGCTCCCCGCTCAGGTCTGCCGGAGTTTACCTTTTTCTTCCTGCTGCATGTAAGTGTATTGGTTTGGACACAATTTTAATATTAGATTCCGTGCTCAGTCCGAATCAGTCCGATTTCTGTTGCATGAAAGCCAGCGCAATTGAACCACAATCCAATCACATGTGACACAATCCCCAGTTAAATACCTGTCCCAGTGGCGCAAATCCCCAAAATTTCTAAAAATCTGACGAAAGTGTGATCCACGGGACCTTTAGTAAATAAGTCCCGTAGTGTATAAATATCTAACTATAAGTTTTTGAGCTCCCTCTAGTGGCGACTGCAGATCCAGATTAATATTGTATACACAGTGTACAAATATCATACTATATACAGTATTCATAAGCTCCCTGTAGTGGTGGCTGCAGACAGTCCAAATTAACATTGTATACACAGTGTATAAATATCATACTATACGTTTTTGAGCTCCCTCTAGTGGTGGCAGCAGGTAGTCAAAATTAGTATATTATTCTGGAGTTTTGTGTCAGAAAAATAGAACAAAGAACTGATAAAAAGTACATTGAGAAACGATTTGTCACATGATTTTAAAGCTATTCTGGTTATACACTATAACACTGAGCCCACCCTACTGTTATAGAATTATGAATGCAATGTAGACCATACACATAAGATCAGCGGCTAGCCAAGGGCGCCTGTTCCCTTCAATGCGGCGAGATTAAATGGAAGGGGTTTTAGTTAATATTCCATAGAGAGAGCGGCTAGACTAGGACCATTTACAGATGCAAATATGGAATTAAGAGCTGTTGTTGAATAATAAATTCTTAAACCACTAAACACGTCTCAGAACCTTCACTCCAGGTGCCTCATTACCACTGATTAACTGTAATTTTATGACAGCGCTAAAAATAAACAATCAGGAAGGTGGAGAAAGCGGCAATAACAAAAAACACAAGTTCTGGGACCTTATATACAAGGAGGTCACTGGAGACTCCTAGACCCCAAAGCCAAATATGTATCAAGACGCCTTAAAGTCATTGTTGGAGTGTAGCTTTTTATGTACTTACCGTATATACTCGAGTATAAGCCGAGGCCCCCAATTTTACCACAAAAGCCTCATAAAACCTATATTTTATTTACTCGAGTATAAGCCGAGTTTGGGTTTTCAGAACATTTTTTTGTGCTGAAAAACTAGGCTTATACTCGAGTATATCTGGTACTTATATATTAGTAGTATTATCTCATGTAGTATATAACAATATTTTATATCACTATTAAAGTGGTGGTCCCATAGCTGTGATAGTTTAAAAATAGAAAAAAAATCCACAGCGGCACAGCAAGCACAAAAAGAGATATACTGGCAGTCCCCTACTTAAGAACACCCGACTTACAGACAACCCCTAGATACAAATGGACCTCTGGATGTTGGAAATTTCTGTACTTTAGTCTTAGACTACATTGATCAGCTATAACAGTTATCAATGGTGTCTGTAATTAGGCTTTATTGTGAATCCTGGTTTTTATGACAACCCAAATTTTTTAAAATCCAATAGTCATACAGACACATAAAATGTTCCTGGGAGCTACAATTATAAAGTATACAGTTCCGACTTACATACAAATTCAACTTCAGAAAAAACCTACAGAACCTATCATGTTTGTAACCCGGGGACTGCCTGTATAGGTGCCCACCAACAAATCCTGGCTTGGTTCTATGTAATAAATACACAAAAGAAATGGTGGCACTAGTTCATGGCTAAATCTGGGTTCATATCTTTCAAAACTTTTTGTATGTATCCTTTTCAATGCTATATACCTGGACTAATGTGGGAATAGCACCCTCTGCTGTTTAAAAAAATTGTTTTTCCATTGTCCACCTTAGTAAATGCACAGAGGTGGACGCACATGCTGAGTCTTACTTCTCATGTTGCTCTATAGAGTATATAGCGGGATCCTTGGTATTTTGAGGTTAACTACTTCTGAAACTGCAACATTAGTCCTGAAATAGCTTTGTTTAATCAGTGTAAATTCCCAAAAAGTTTTGAATGTATTTGCTTTAAAGGGATATTGTTCATGAGGCTGAGACTTAACCCGCTTATTGACAGAATTTCATCCCATTGCTTGAGGTCCTGGAGATCAGATCCAGGCATCTTAAAACTGTCTAAAATGGCACAGTCCCTTTAATTAGTGGGCTCCATACAATGCAACGTAAGAAAATGAAGGAGAGTTGAGGAGCTAAACATTTCATGTAAGATTTGTAGAGAACTTGTTAAAGAGTTTTAGGGGGATGAATGACCAGCAGGTTGCAGACCTGTGCACAGTTCAAGGCAGCTGTTGTCTGTAAGTAGGGTTCATATATAAGGCGCACTGGACTACAAGGCGCACCTTTGATTTCTGAGAAAATCAAAGGATTTTTAGTGCGCCTTATAGTCCGAAAAATACAATAGGTAACTTTAAGGTACAGTAGATAATTTAGGACACTAAACCACCGGTTCACAAGCATCCGGGGGTGGTTTTGAGTCCTAAATAACCCTGAGTGGTCCCCTTTTAAGGTGGCGTGTCTGTTTTTCTTGGGATCACAAATAGCAGATTCTTCACAAGCACCATCCAAGTTGAGGCCAACTCAGAGTCGGTGTATCACCAGTCCACCCAATTTGCATATGAGATGACCTGACTGGTTAGTAGGTTTAGTCAATGTTGAAACTGGCCCACCATGAGAATGTGTTGGTCCTCTGGTGGGCCAGAATCTCACTTCTAGACCCAAGAGGTACAGTAGAAGACAACCCAATATGGAGGGGGTCTATTTCCAAGGGGGTTGATGGAGGTCAAGCCCCCAAGATCATTTTTATCTGGTGCAACCAAGGAACCGTAGTCTGATACTGGGTACAGTCATCTTCCGAAAAATATAACTTGGTTGAAGTAGACACAATCACAAAGTCACGTCCAAATACAAGACGTCTCCCAAAGCAGAGCCATCCTACCTAGCACAATTAGCGTGTACTCGTAGACATCATTATAAAGGGCTCATTAAGTGATTATGATGTCATAACATGTCAGCCATTGTAAATTAAGAACATTGTTCCCTCGATAAAAATAAAGCAAAATGCACTCATCACAGAATACAAATAAGCTCCTCATTTTAAGACTAATTGGCTGGATCCGAGGTGCCAAAGGAATTGGGATTTTTTTTTTCTTTTTTACTTCCAGCGTCCTCCAAGTGTAGCAAAAAGCAATCATTGTCACGTAATGACAAAGAACGGCTTTTCGAGAAAAAAAAATGCAATTTAAAAAAAATCTTCATTTATGAGATGTTTTGTCTGCAGCAGTTTTATATCTCGGTGATTATCTGGTCGCCTCTTTCCTTTTGTATTCATTGATGTGACATGTGACAAAAAAAGATATAATATTTCCCCTGGAATAATTTGACAACTGGGTGGAGTATCAAGATGCCTGGCGTGAATTATCTCCTTCCCTCCTCCTTACCTGCTGCTAGTATTATACCTATGCCGGGTAAGTGAGCAAAGTCGGTGAGTAACTCTTGAGATGCTGTGGCCTCATAACCAAATGAGTTGTCTTAGAGAGGTAAGTGAATGACTTAGCTCTGCTGATGCTCCACAGTGAGATTGTGGGGTCGCACAAAAAGTCCTTCCTGATTTGTCCTCACTATTTGTCTATTATACCCTGCCAAAGGCAGGATCTAATAGGTCAGAGGGATAACTGCCAGTGTATAAAACAGTAGTGCAGTGTATCATAGAAGCAGGGCCGGATTTAGACAAAGTGGGGTCGGAAAATATAAAGTAGATCATATATAGATATGTAGACAGATGATAGAAGATAAATATATAGATAGATAGGAGAGAGCGATAGATACAATAGAAGAGAGATAGAAGATCGATTGATAGATAAATAAATAGGTATATAGATAGAGGATATACTGATAAGTAGATAGACAAAAAGCTAAATCAATAAATGGTTAGATATAATAATAATATATATATATATATATAATAGATAACTAGACAGATAGATGATAGATATATAGCCAGGAGATAGATGATAAGCATCTTCTTCCAGGCATTCAACCAAGGGGTATAAAAAGAGCAATACATCCTCTGCCCACAAAAGTCCACATGCAGGGGGGCCCTGGGCAAATGCCCAGTCGGCCACACCCTAACGCCGGCCCTATATAGAAGCGAGATCTGGGGGTAGGGCCTAACTTTTGAGAGAAAACCCCTTTAAAGGGTAATTTTACCAATACAGTATTCTATGTAGCAGTACAATAGTGCTACCAGGCCTCCGACAATCTGCGGATCCAAAACACAACAAGTTCTTGGCAATGCAGGTTTCTTATTCACAACACCCCTGCAAATGAAGGTGGATGATGTTTTTCTATTTCGCTGCATTTTCTTCTTTGTCAATGAGGGCAAATCTATCTCTATCCTATATATAGCTATATAGTGTGTGTATACATATATACATTCTATATCTATCTATATCTATATATATATAAGTTATTCAGTTGGTTGACTAATAAATGAGCCAGACACATCACATATTTTGTGCCCACGTTCCGCAAGCTGAAAAAAAAAACACATTTCGATGCCAGATTATGATTTAATATATTTTGGCATCACATTGCAGGGATGACTTTGACGGATGCACTTTGTCAAGAGAATTAATATATCTTTCTTCCCGTCGTTGAATGCAGCCAATCAATGCAGCGGCCGCACTTGTAGCTTCGTAAACATCCAACCTGCTCCTCCCGTCCCAGGTCTCCGGTGTCAACATCGATGTCTGATGCTCATTTGTCATCCGCAATAAATGGGGGTAAGTGTGTACAAACTGTGCAGCCGCAGTACGGCCCAGTGTTTTCAGTATTACTACTGTGTGATGGCTTCCAGCTATACATGGGGGGCCTACACAGGCACTGGGGCCTGGATCCAATCTATATTGGAATAATATTTGACAAGGAACAATGCAATTATTCAAGGGCTTCTACACCAGTTTGATTATTATTATATACCATGGGTAACCACAGTTCTGTGTTGTGGAGTAATTTAAATAAAATTTTAAGGCCTATGTCTGTTTCTTGATTTATTGCTTTAGTCATGGTAGTCAACAGTATATGTCCCATAATCAAAGCCAAAGGCCCCCTCCCCCCCCCCCATAACAGTATGTGTCCCATAATAGTATGTATCCTAAAATCACAAGCAGCGTTCCCCTTTAATAGTATGTGTCCCATAATCACAAACAGTGCCCCCCATAACAGTAGGTATCCCATAATAGTATGTGTCCCATAATCACAAGCAACGTTCATCTATAATATTATGTGTCCCATAATCACAAACAGTGTCCCCCATAACAGCAGGTATCCCATAATAGTAGTATGTGTCCCATAACAGTAGGTATCCCATAATAGTATGTGTCCCATAACAGTAGGTATCCCATAATAGTACGTGCCTCATAATCACAAACAGTGTTCCCCTATAATAGTAGGTATCCCATAACAGTATGTGTCCCATAATCACACAACAGAGTTAACAGTCCTCCAAGTTGTATTGCAGTACAGTATATAAGTGATCAGACCCCCCAGGGTGAAAGTACCCTAGAGGACCAAAGAGTTTCTATGTTCTCTCCGTTTTTGAGTGGGTTTCCTCCGGTTGTTCGGGTTTCCTCCCACACTCCAAAGCATACTGGTTGGATGATTAGATTGTGAGCCCCATTGGGGACAGAGACAGATTTGGCAAACTCTGTGCAGCGCTGCGTAATCTGTGTGCGCTATATAAATATAAAAAAATTAGAGGGCCTGAAATAATAGTTAAAAACTAAAAATGTAAAAAATATAAAAATTCAAATCATCCCCATTTCCCTTGAACACATATAAAAATAAATTGCATAGAGATGAATGGGGCAGACCGGCCATGTGCGACCAGCTGCGAGAGGTCCGACTGGGGTACATTGTTCTCGTGATCTGTGGATAGGGCCTAACTTGTTTCGTGGGAAAACCCCTCATTTTACCGATACAGTGGGTCATTTACTAAAGGCTCAAATCGCGTTTTTACGTCGGGTTGGCCAGAAATTACCGTTTTGCGCCGAATTGCCTGGGTTTTTGGCGCACGTGATTGGATTGTGGCGCATCAGCGCCAGCATGCATGCGACAGAAATCATGGGCGTGACCGCCGGAAAACCCGTCGGATTCGTAAGAACCGCCGTATTAAAAAAACTTACCTGCACTTACCTGCACCCAGCCTGGCTTGGTGAACTCCGGTGGACCTCGGCGGACTTCAGCGCAGCAGCGACACCTGGTGGACATCGGGCGCACTACCTTAGTGAATCGTCGGAAGACATGAATCAGGGTTGGAGAACTCGCCACTGGATCGCGAATGGACCGGGTAAGTAAATCTGCCCCAATGGAGCAGATTTACTTACCCGGTCCGTTCGTGATCCAGCGGCGCGTTCTCTGTGGTGGATTCGGGTCCGGCCGGGATTCATCAAGGTAGTTCCTCCGCCGTCCACCAGGTGGTGCTGCTGCGCTGAAAAGCATCCGGATGCCCTGAAATTCACCGACCCGGACCAAGTGAAGGTAAGCGCGTCCCAAGTGACACATTTTCCGTTTTTAAATGTGGCGGTTTTTCCGAATACGTCGGGTTTTCGTTCGGCCAGGCCACCCGATTTCCGTCGCGTGCATGCCAGCACCGATGCGCCACAATCCGATCGCGTGCGCCAAAATCCCGGGGCAATACAGGGAAAATCGGCGCAAATCGGAAATATTCGGGTAACGCGTCGGGAAAACGTGAATCGGGCCCTTAGTAAATGACCCCCAATGTGTTGTATATCTAGAGCTGAAAGATTTGCCATTCTTTAGAGTAAGTTTGTGCCTTGATGTATCCTTGGGTGTACATTAGCCTGGAGTGTTATAGTTATGTTTATCATCTACTTAGGGCTTTTGATTAATGATGTCACTATAATTAAATGTCACGCAGAACGTACGGAAAACAAAGGACCACCGATCAATATTCACTCCCATAAACGCTATCGTAAAACAAGTGAAAGTGAATTTGTCAGCTCGGAATAATTTAGCTCATTTACTAGAGCTAATAATTCTGTCTATCCGTGATTAAGATTAATCTTGGTGAAGGGACTGCCGATTAACTCCTCCGTATCAAGATGGAAATTCCTTCTAGAACGCCGGACAGACCAATGATGAAGAAACTGATGTATCGCCGTGACCCCTACCCGGAGAAAGCAGATTATTTGCAGTGGGACTGAGGCTGGAAGAACTTTACATAGAGAAGACATTGGGGCACATTTACTTACCTGTCCTGTCGCGATCCCCGGAAGTGCATTATCCAACCGGAATGCACTGTGCCGCGATTCACTAAGATCGTGCGGCCGATATCCTGCATGTGTCGCTTCCCCGCTCAGGTCCGACAGAGTTCACCTTCTTCTTCCCGGTGCATGTAAGTGCTTGATCTTGCGAAATTTTAAAAATAAATCCTGTGCTCAGTCCAAATCAGTCGGATTGTCCGATGGGCCACCCCCCCCCCCATTTCTGTCGCATAAAAGCCAGCGCGATCTCGTGCGACACAATCCCTCTCTCGCTAAATACCTCTCACAGTGGCGCAAATCCCAGAAACGTCGGAAAATCTGACGTAAATGCGATCCGCGGACCCTTTGTAAATAAGCCCCATTGAGTGGATATGTATCTTGAATTAAAGGGGTTCTCTGGGGTTTTACAAGTGTCAAAAATTGGATTCCTGATGTATCCCTACGATGGTAAGATAGGACGTATGACCATATGGTGGGATACAACCTCCAGTTTGGCTCCTCCTCCCTAGGTGTACAGTCCAGAGATTGGCTGCAGTTGCTGTTCGAGGTGTTACCCCAGTTATATATGGACATTGAAATCACTTGCGACCTCCCTGGGCACACATGCAGAGGCTGGAGATGGGTGCAATACTGTAGCATCCATCCCCCACAAACTCTAATGGCCTGGATGAAAGTATGAAAAGAGGTACTTTCTCACATGATGAGAGGTACCTGCCCCCCTCAGTATATAGATAGTCCCAGCACATGCCCCCTCAGTATATATAGATAGTCCCAGCACATGCCCCCCTCAGTATATGGATAGCCCCAGCGCATGCCCCCCTCAGTATATGGATAGCCTCAGCACATGCCCCCCTCAGCATATGGATAGTCCCGGCACATGCCTCTTCACTATATAGATAGCTCCGGTACATGCCCCCTAAGTATATAGGTAGCCCCGGCACATGCCCCCTGAGTATATAGCTGGCCCTAGCACATGCCCCCTAAGTATATAGGTAGCACAGCACATTCCCCCCACAGTATATGGATAGCTGCGGCACATGCCCCCTCAGTATATAGATAGCCCCAGCACATGCCCCCTAAGTATATAGGTAGCCCTGGCACATGCCCCCTGAGTATATAGCTGGCCCTAGCACCTGCCCCCTCAGTATATAGATAGCCCTAGCACATGCCCCCTCAGTATATAGATAGCCCTAGCACATGCTCCCTCAGTATATAGCCACAGCAAATACCCCCTCAGTATATAAATCACTCCAGCACATGCCCACTCAGTGTATAGATAGCCCTAGCACATGTCCCCTCAGTATATAGATAGCCCCAGCACATGCCCCCCTCAGTATATGGATAGCCCCAGCGCATGCCCCCCTCAGTATATGGATAGCCCCAGCACATGCCCCCCTCAGTATATGGATAGCCCCGGCACATGCCTCTTCACTATATAGATAGCTCCGGCACATGCCCCCTAAGTATATAGGTAGCCCCGGCACATGCCCCCTGAGTATATAGCTGGCCCTAGCACATGCCCCCTAAGTATATAGATAGCCCCAGCACATTCCCCCCACAGTATATGGACAGCCCCGGCACATGCCCCTTCAATATATAGATAGCTCCGGCACATGCCCCGTCAGTATATAGATAGCCCCAGCACATGCCCCCTAAGTATATAGCTGGCCCTAGCACATGCCCCCTCAGTATATAGATAGCCCTAGCACATGCTCCCTCAGTATAAAGATAGCCACTGCAAATACCCCCTCAGTATATAAATCACTCCAGCACATGCCCACTCAGTGTATAGATAGCCCTAGCACATGCTCCCTCAGTATATAGATAGCCCTAGCACATGCCCCTTCAGTATATAGATAGCCACAGCAAATGCCCCCTTAGTATATACATTGCTCCCGCACGTGCCCCCTCAGTATATAGAGAACCACCACACCAGCCCCCTCAGTATATAGATAGTCCTAGCACATGTCCCCTCAGGATATAGATAACCCTAGCACATGCCCCTCAGTATATAGATAGCCCTAGCACATGCCCACTCAGTATATAGAGAGCCCCGGCACACGCCCCCTCTTTATATAGATTGCCCCAGCACATGCCCACTCAGTATAGATAGCCTGGGCACACGACCCTCAGTATATAGATAGCTCTGGCACACGCCCCCACAGTATATAGATAGCCCTGGCACATGCCTCTCATTAAATAGATAGCCCTAACACATGCCCCCTCAGTATATAGATAGCCCTAGCACAAGTCACCTCTGTATATAGATAGCCCCGACACACGCCCTCTCAGTAAATAGATAGCCCTAGCACATGCCACCTCAGTATATAAATAGCCCCAGCACCTTCTCCCTCAAAATATAGATAACTCCCAGCATATGCCCACTCAGTATATAGATAGCCCTAGCACATGCCCACTCAGTATATAGATAGCCCTAGCACATGCCCCCTCAGTATATAGGTAGCCTCTAGCACAGTAAAAAAAAAAATACCGGAAACATCGCTGCCTGCATCCAGTGATCAGGGTCCCTGCGATCACTGCTGTGGAGTGCCATTGGGTGGCAAAGGCAGCTCACTCCCCCTGTACCCACTTATACATTGCCTTCCATGTTTGACAACGATATTTAAGGGGTTTGTCATTCGTTTCCAGGAGGGATAATAGAGGAGTAACACAGCATTAAGTACTGAAAACCGTTCGTTTTTGCCTTGGAACATGCAAGTATTTGTTAAAATGTATCTGTTAAGAATACCGACCTCTCATGACGGGACTCTCACCAATCTTTATCCAATAGCAATAAAAGTTAGTACAACCCCTTTAAGACATACTTTTTACAACACCCCAGGCCTGGACATAATAATAGTACTAAAGGCGCACCAAATCTGACAGGACAATGGAAGTATATGATTATGTTATTTTCTCCTTCCATCGTTGAAGTTTAACCTATTGATGACAATGGAAATTACCATGTTAAATACAAAAAAAACCCTTAGCGATGCGGAGAGTTTAATAGCCTCCAAATAAGAGACGGCACGCTGGGAATTACAATTAATGATACTTTATCACCATGCGCTGAAAACTACAAAGTAAAAATGGATGAAAGACATTAAAATGAAAAAAAGCGTAAACCTCGCAATACAAGATCCCTTTGTCAAGTGCCGTCATTATACCAATTACCATATATGTTGTCCCAATTGCTATGGAATTATACACAGTCATTACACCGCCCCGGACAATGCGACATATCAAACCCAACGTGTAATGTAACCCCCGGCCGCCCACCCACACACATAGGATTGGGGGGGGGGGTATTTAATAGATATCCATTATTTGTAGTTTGTTCTGCGGCGGAAAAGGACAAAATGTGACTTTTTGAGTTTTTTTCACGTTTGAGAAAGATAAATGGAGGTGATTAACGGCAGACAAAAAGGAAATAACAAAAGAAACGTGAAAAAAACCCACAATGGGATGTGAGAGATCCTGTAATTTTGTGGAATATAATAAGAAAAACAACTATAAACAAGTACTTGTTCTACACTACTCCCCCCCCCCCCCGACATCAACAAGTGGGGTGGGGGTGGGTGTTAAATGAATATCCGATTGGTTTGGTTATGTATATTCATATTATGAGATTGAGGATCATACAGCCTATGCTCACTCTCCCAAATACATACAAGATCAGCTCTGCCAAGGCTGGAGGCAGGGTCGGCTCCAGGTTTCAGTAGGCCCCTGGGCGGCAGAGCCTCAGTGAACTCACGTGGAGGCATAAATTCAGAAACTAAAACAGTCTCCCTAAAATATTCCCTAGATAAATACCAAAATATACCACTCCCTATGGATTCATTACATACAGCCCCATGTATTTCTGTATCAATTACTCTTGGTTTTCAATACCTCTGCTTGTTGTGATTCAACAGGAAGCTTCATTGAGTGATGTCATCGCAGGTGCAGGACTCATTATATCCCAGGTTATCTGATGCCACACAGGTAAACAGCTCGTTATATCTCTGGTCATGTGATGTCACACAGGTTCATGGCTTATTATATCCCTGGTCATGTGATGTCACACAGGTTCATGGCTTATTATATCCCTGGTCATGTGATGTCACACAGGTGCATGGCTTGTTATATCCCTGGTCAGGAGACTAGCACCTGTGTGACATCACATGACATGGGATATAACGAGCCGTGCACCTGTGTGACATCACATGACAAGGGATATAACGAGCCGTGCACCTGTGTGGCATCACATGACCAGAGATATACTGAGCCGTGCACCTGTGTGACATCACATGACCAGGGATATAACGAGCCGTGCACCTGTGTGACATCACATTCTGTATTAATATTTATATATCTGTGTCTGTATCATTGTCAGATCTCAGGTCTGTATTATTATTTATTGTACAATCTGGGGTTTGTATCATTATTTATTATCTGGTCTAGGGTACGCCTTGCAGCACTGGGGGTCCTGGGCTCTAATCCCACCTAGGTCAACATCTGCAAAGAGTTTCTATGTTCTCTCCGTGTTTGCGTGGGTTTCCTCCGGGTCCTCCGGTTTCCTCCCACACTCCAAAACATACTGGTAGGTTGATTAGATTGTGAGCCCCATTGGGGACAGGGACTGATTTGCCATGCTTTGTGCAGCGCTGCGTAATCTGTAGGCGCTATATAAATAAAGAATTATTATTATTATTTATTGTTTAGCCCGGGGTCTCGATCACTAATAATTGTCTGCTCTGGGATCTGTATTATTATTTATTGTCCTAACTGGAATCTGTATTAATATTCATTATAAGGTCTGCAGTCTGTATTATTATTATTTATTGTCTGGTCTGGGTTATGTATAATCATCATGCATAATCTGATCTGGGCTCTGTATTAATATTCATTATAAGGTTCGGGGTCTGTATTACTATTTGTTGTCTGGGGTCTCTATTATTATTTATTGTCAGGTTGGGGGTGAGTATTATTATTTAATGTCAGGTCTGGGGGCTGTATTATTATTATTCATTTTCTGTTTATGGGTCTCTGTTATTATTTATTGTCAGGTTGGGGTCTGTATTATTATTAAATGTCAGGTCTGGGGTCTGTATTATTATTATTATTCATTTTCTGTTTATGGGTCTCTGTTATTATTTATTGTCTAGTTTGGGGTCTGTATGATTTATTGTCAGGTCTGAGGTCTCTATAATTATTTATTGTCAGGTCTGGGGTCTGTATTATTATATATTGTCAGGGCTGTGGTCTGCATTATTTAGTTTTACTGGTAGTAGGCGTGTCCTAATAAGAAGTCACTGTAGCTCCTCAGAGCGCCTCATCCGATAATTTGTTCACTCCCCTGTCCCACCAACAGTTCTGCTCTATGCACTGCGATGGGGCAAAAATACGAGGCTCCCTGAAGCTCCTGGAATGCCCCAGGGCTATTAGCACAACTTTTATAACTCTAAGGGGCACATTTACTTATTCCGTCCAGTCGCGTCGGGTCTGCTGGGATTCATTAAGGTTGTGCGCCCGATATCCAGCAGGTGTCGCTGCTGCTCCGAGGTCCGCTGGAGTTCACCTTCTTCGTCCCGTTGCATGTAAGTGATCTTTCGACACAAATGGTTTTTTAAAATCTGCTGTTTTTCCGAATCCGTCGGGTTGTCCGACGGCCACGCCCCCCGATTTCTGTCGCGTGAAAGCCGGCGCCGATGCGCCACAATACGATCGCGTGCGCCAAAATCCCGGGGCAATTCGGTGCAAAACGGAAATATTCGGGAAACCCGACGAAAGTGCGGCGTTCGGACCCTTAGTAAATGAGCCCCTGTATTGTCACAATTGTGGTGTATAGAATTATAATGAAAGAAGTCCTGAGGAACATCATTGCTGAGGAACTTTTTATTAGGACACGTCTACCATCAGTAAAACTCATGGTTAATGTCCTTTGACCAATTCTAGGTTCGGTTCGGTTTGAAGGAACCAACTTACTGGTGGGCGACTGTCGAAGACCAAAAGTGGTTGTGCATTATAGCATTAGACAAAAAATGTCCAAAAAAGCTTAAAGATTATTATTATCATCTTGTTTATCGAAATAAAATGGAACAAAGATTGGAACGGAGGTAAATTGGCTCTGTAATACCCATGGCGCACTCCACTGGCCCGGCAGATTTCGGAGTCAAGGTAATGAGTAATAAACGACCTCTAATCAGCAGCGGTTGTTATAAAAGGCAGCGCAGGCGGCTGAGCCCTCGTAGTTTCTATCCGGTGGGTGCGTGCGGTGTAGAGCACCAGCTAATAGTAGCACCCGGCCGTGCACCCGGCAGAATATACAAGATGATTTTGATTGCATCGAGCAATCAGCATGTATAAAAAATAAAATAAAACAGCAAGTAGCAATTACAGGCTAATCCCGGATGTTTAGGGTCAAGAACGGATGGGGAAGGAGGTAGAATTGAAAAATCGTTGTCTGAAAGTCATTAAGATTTACGAGTCTTTTGTGTTTTGATGCAGTTTTATTCAGTTACCATGCGGTGGCTACATTTGGAGATGCAGATTTTACTCTTGACTTGACCTGCTACCCAATAGGAATGGGCCCCCGTTTTTGTGAACTGTTCCCGGACCGCCCACTGATCACCCTAGAGCAGTGATGGCGAACCTTTTAGCGCCCGAGTGCCCAAACTGCAACCCAAACAACCCTCATTTATCGCGAGGTGCCAGCCAAAAATTAAAGCAGTAAGTTATTGCTCCCTGTTCTTCAACAACTTTCAATTAGATTGGTCTCCTGAGATCCGCAACACAGTAGAAAGATGGAAAATTTGCATTGTTTTAGCTTCTTTCCAGTGTCCCTCTGTGCACAGAGAATCATGGGGCCAGCAGAGGGTCCTCCAAAGATAATTCTGCCCTGTCTACTCATTCTCCCTTCCTACAGTTCTAAGTAGTGAAGCAAAATATGACTGAAAGCAGCATCTTTTAAGTGGCTTGCAACTGCAGGAAGATTCTTTGAGTCCTGTCTGGTGTGCTGGGGCGATGGCCCAAGTGCCCACAGAAAGGGCTCTGAGTGCCGCCTCTGGCACCCGTGCCATAGGTTCGCCACTACTGCCCTAGTGGAAGAACATCTCTGAAGTGTCCCTTCAAAGGGGTTGTCCAGAATTAGGAACTTTTGGGATTGAGGGACATAAAATAGCAACCAAGTCTATCCTCACATCTTGGACCTGAACCAGTAATTTCAGCAAAACTGAACCGGCTGTAAAGTCAGAGGTGCACAGTCGGTGGCACACGACCATGGTTAGTCCATGATTACTATGACTTGGTGAACTTTGGCCAGAGCTTGCTCCGTGATTCACACATATATAGCAGAGCAGCACACTGGTACAGGTAAAGCAGAACATAACCCAAACAACAGGAGAGATGGAAGGTCCACTATAATAAAATCTACCCCCCCTCTCATCCCATTTAGATGAATTACCGTAGATGTTTTTCATAAGGCTTCCCTAACCACTGCATACTTCACAACTGCCAGATGGCAACACATTACGCCCCAATGCGGAAAATAATCCGGTAACCACAATATCCTAAGAATGTCCCTGGCATAGTCGGAATGAAAGGGGGAAAGCTTACCATGTGTGTCCTATCTGTTCCCTAATACTTCATCCGGCTCACACTGCGCTCCTAAGGGTCTAGTACACTTCTGTGTGTTATTATATTACTACATCCATCCCTCCATCCTGTCTACTCCAATTATTAACGGAATGACATTTATTTTTCACATTGCACATTAATATGGAAATGAATAATATATAAAAATGCATTAAAAAAAATTCCTAAAATACATAAAACTCTTCAGTGAACTGCAATGGGATGCCCAAAGCCTTATAATGAACATAGTATAAATCAGTAGTACAATATGTGTATATGAGAAATAACACTGTTTCTGATCAATGTGTGGCTTCCATCTATATTTTCTAAGAGATTTCCCCTATGAGCTGGCGGGTGGAGACCTAGCAGCTGTAACTCATCCCCCTCCCCTCTCCATAGAACCTCTATATAACCTGATGATGTGGTGAGGTTCTGACAACCTGCCTTTAAAAACACAATAAATTCATTTTACAAACCTTCTAACTTTTGTGAGGGCTAAAAACTTTCAGTTTACAAACCCAGTCCTTTCCCACAGACATATAGTATAATATTACACACTATATAATGGCTCCCACATTGTATAATAACCTGTGCCCCCCCCCCCCCCCATACAGTATAAGGCCCCTTTTTCTGCAGACCCCATTTAAAATATCTCCTTTTCTGAAGAATCTTTTTTTTAGAACAACCCCTTTTCTTTAGCTCCCCCCACATAAAATGACCCCCACTTTCTGTAACCTTCAGATTTATGTCCCCTTTTCTATAGCATCCACATCTGTAATGGCTCCATTTCTGTAGCCCTCGTGTTCACAATGCCACTTTTTCTGTTATGTCCAAAGTTTAAAAGGGTTAGTTCACTCCCCTATTAGGGTCACCATATTTCAATTACCCTTGGAAACGTTGGCCTTCTGGATCAATGAGCTGTGGGTAAGGTGTCACGTAGGTCAGGAGTCACCTCCCTAAACATCACGTCATTGGTTGGAGGGGTGTGGGGATATCATCGGCAAGCCCCCAAACAACTGACATGGGGGTGTTATTTAGGGAGGGGGCATGCTTTTAGTAATGAGCACAAGTTAACACTGGCCCCCCTGACCCGCAAGAGGTACCACAGGACATGGGGCGTCATTTGAAGTCTCAAAAGTAACTGCCATTGGGTTTACCGGGATAGGTAAAATTTGGATTCCCCATTAGGGGATTTGACTTTCCCTGGTAAACTATGGAAATTGTGGCCAACCCCTTTAATTTGGTTAAGAACCTACCAACAAATTTGGCTACCGGTTCTCCATTGATGGCTCACGTTATGTCACAGAATAAGGAGAGATCATGGATGGTAGGAGAAATCGGATGGGGAGCACCAAGTTAAACTTTTGGACCAGTGCCGGTGAGTTTTTGGCTACAGTCTTGCTCTTACCATTTGGGAAACCATATATTAAGATAGAAGGGATATCCACAAATGAATCTCCATCCCTACTAGAGCAGTCCAAGCAGATCCTCAAGACCTTTGGTCCAGAAGATGCCAACGAGGAGGTCTCTACTGGGTAACAGTGTGAGGAGATTGATGGCTACTGGGAGGTGTATTGCTGACGAGACTACAGATTATTCTGAAATTCCGTGTTATGAATAGACCGGAGTGTTTTCATGTCACTGTCAGTAGATATCTCTTCATTTCATCCTCCAGGCAACTCTACTTTTCTCGCTACCAGCTAAAAGAGAATGGATCTGACATCCAATTATTACCCTGGATGTTTCGTACAAAGAGAATGTGCTGGATTCCCCAGGGGCGGCAGGATCATACTGTGATCCTAGATTATTGTTCCAAACTGCAAAACATTTGCCTTCTCCGGACCCGCTGCGAGTGATTGAAGGGAACAGAGAAGTTTTACATTTGTTTTTCGATCTAAATTATTTGTTATTTTATGTTATTTTTTTTTTCTTTTTAGTTTATAGAAAAGAACAAAAGTACCAGCTCTGGTCCCCCGCTACATGTTCATTGTTGATCATGGAAATATTTGGTTCTCCAAGACGTTCACATTCATTGATGGCTTCACCATGACCATCTGTGGTGGTCCAAACCTCTAGGACTTCAAACTTATAGGTTGGACTTGATGGACCTATTACTTTTTCCAACCTTATATACTATTCTGGGTCGGCTCCAGGATTCAGTAGCCTCAGTGAACTCATATGGCGGTATTAAAAGTTCAGAAACGAAAGCAGTCTTCTGTTTCATCATATCAAACAGCCGCTCATGGTTATTTTATATACAGCCCCCTAATGGTTATTTTATATAAAGCCCCACTCACACTCTATGGATTCATTAGAAACAGCCCCCCTCACCCCATGGACTCCTTATACAGCCTTATGTGGGCCCCGCAGCAGCTCTGGGCCCCAGCACTCGCCCACTGCTGCCGCTGGCCCTGTTACTATTATACTATGAAACTTTTAGTAAAATAAAGGGGCAGTAACATTTGACAAGAGCAGCGCCCTCTTTCTGACTTACATGGGCATTTTGGAGAAGTTGAGACTTAATAGGCAAAGTTGTAGCACCCAGCACCCAACTGTATGAATTGGTCATGGAGCTCCAGTGAGCACCGCTTCCACTTCACCTCCATTTTACACATGGCCTGTTTGCCTTTTAGTCCTATTTAAGTGAAAGGGGCTCAGCCGAAATACCAAGCACAGCCACTATAGTGTGTGGCTGTGAATTTGGAAGACTATAAGATGTGCCAGCACTTGTCAGCCCAGAAACTCGTCACAGCGCCAGCCCATGATCCCTCTCCAAACACTCGCAGCTGGCGCGTGACATAGTAATACATCACAGGTCGTTAAGGGGTTAAAGAGGACCTGTCAAGGCTATTATGGACTGTTGGTTTAGTGTCCTAAATCGCCCTTTAGCTAGTCCATCTATGGGTCTGATGAGGAATCTGTGCAGTAATTCAATTAAGTGAGAGAAGTACACCCACAACGTATGTGCAGTAAAACTAATGTGTACTACGTCGGCTTCAAGGTGCGCAGGAGCGGTGAGCTCCAATCCTAGGTAAGTCTAAACGTTGTTTTTTTTTTTTTATAGCGGGCACAGAGGGAATAGATAAAAGGTAATTGCCCTGACAGGTGTCTTTAAATTTGTATGAAGAGGGGTTATGGCTAAGTCTGGATATCTGCTTTATTATACAGCAGACACCTGCCTTTCATACTTGCAATTGGTGTTGGCACCATTCACGGGTGTTAACCATTTAAGTGCTGTGGTCAATCTGTCATCTTGGTCATGATTGTCTCCCCTGTGGTGCCTTGAAGGAAGGTCGATTGGTTGCTTTGACAGTCAGGAGTCTCTGAGAGGCTCCCATGCCTGTCAATCAAAGCACGGCTGTAACAGACTGCCAAAGGCAGACTATCATAGCAAAGAAGTATAATAGAGGTATACAGCAATACAAAGTAATGCAGTATATTGTATAAGAGACTTCCTTGTGTTCAAGCAACATTAGCTCTGAAAAATAGAAAAAAGTTTAAAAAATAAAAGTCAAAAATACCAAAAAATTTAAATTGCCTCCTTTCCCTGCCAAGCCAAGTCACAAACAGGTCAGGTATCCTCGCCAGTAAGGGGATGCAAAGACTTTTGCAAAGGTATTAAAGGTGTTTTTTCCCACTAAGGAGGGTCTAACTTACTGATTAGTGGGGGGTGTCTGTGCTGAGACCCCTGCAGATCGCGAAAACAAGGGGTCTGTCGCTCCTCAGACTAATGGAGCAGACGGCCGCCTGCTCCATTAGTCTGAATAAGTGAGGAGGGGTCCATTAGGGGCCTAACTTTCCTTCGTGAGAAAACCCCTATAAAATATAACAAAAGATATAACAAAACAATATAAATTTGGTATCTCAGTAATTGTACTGACAAAGAGAATATACCACCATGAAATCTACCACCAGGATTAAGAATTGTAAACCGAGCACACTGACATACTGGTGTGTGTCGCCTCTGGTCTTGTTTTTTTTTTAGCTTCTCAGGGCCTTGTTTTACAATAAAAAGGTTTCACAAATTATGCAAATGAGCCTCAGGGGCTCCAGACTCTATAGATGTCAATGGAGCTTGGAACCCTGAAGGCTCATCTGCATAATTTTTAAAACCTCTTTTTCTTCAAAACAAAGGCATACAAAGCTACAAGAAGAGCAGCTTCTGCCAGAGGGGGCACACACCAGTATGTCAGTGTGCTTGGTTTATAATCCTTCATCCTGGTGTTAGATTTCCTTTAAGGCATCATGTGGACTACACAAAAACAAAGCTCAGAAGAGATGGAACACATTTAGTGTAGGGAGGATGTGGCGCTCCCTCTCTGACTATAACAGTCCCTGACATGTCTAGTATTAGGACTATTTGTTATTTCTCGGTCATTACTTTCTTCTTTGTTCCAGATTTTACCAATTCCCCCTTTTCTCCATCTTTTAGTTAGATTTCTTGAGTCATTGTTATTTTGCAGGGAATGACATTTTGTTCTAGGTTGGCGCTGATATACATTCAATATGATAAAACTCCTGCTTCAAATAACAGCGTGATATTTATGAAAGGTTGGAGTCAGACGTTGGACCTATACGTTTGCCAAGATATAAATTTTTAGATACAGCATTTAGCGAAGAGAAGAAATTCACTAAAGCCAAAGGCAAAATTCAGAGCTGATTTCTGACAAGAAAAACCTAAACCTACATTTTTAATGTTTTTTGAGGATTTTTTTGGCTTGTCTAAAAAAACGGGTGGGTGAGGATATTCAGGAAAGTTGTGCATAGGGGCGTGGCTAAAGTTCTCTGTGGGAGTACATGAACTGTGTAAAGCCAAAACTCTGGTGAAGACACTGGGGCAGATTTACTTACCCGGTCCTGTCGCAATCCAGCGGCGCGTTCTGTGTGGAGGATTCGGGTCTTCCAGCGATTCACTAAGGTAGAGCGCCCGATGTCCACTAGGTGTCGCTGCTGCGCTGAATTCCCTCGGAGTGCACTGAGGTTCACCGTCCTACGCTGGGTGCAGGTAAGTGCGTGTCAAGCGACACTTTTTTTTTAAATACGGCGGTTTTTCCGAATCCGTCAGGTTTTCTCACGGCCAGGGACCCTGATTTCCTTCGTGTGCATGCCGGCGCCGATGCGCCACAATCCGATTGCGTGCGCCAAAATCCCAGGGCAATTCAGGGAAAATCGGCGCAAATATTTGGGTAACGAGACGGAAAAACGCGATTCGGGCCCTTAGTAAATGACCCCCACTAAGACAACCCGAAGGTGAGTTAAAAAATTGTGACTTAAATCAAAAATGTCGCAAATGTACAGAGCTCCTAAGTCACTCTAAAAAACTGGTGTTAAAATCTTGCTTGGGTTAAATAATAAATTTACATTAAGGCCGTATACTAAATTCACCAGGGCATGTTGTAGACTAATGCCCTGATATTCCCAGCGTTACTGTTATAAAATCTGTTGATTATGCCGTTTACAAGATATTCCCATTTTAATCCATATGCTAAAGAGAAAGTTGGTGCACTCGGAGAACCTGGAGCAATTCTTTATCTTCCTTCTTCTCCCAGTGTCACCCTTCTGTTTATCAGATGCAGAGGGAAGTAATATAGGCAGGAATACCCATGCTCCAGGTTCTGAGGACACACTCCAGTGCACCTACTGCCTCATGAAGTTACAGTTTTAAACATGGAATTTCTTAGGAACTGTGTAATGTTGGATATCACAGTGCACTTCTCTACAACATGTTGCTTGCAGATATTTCAATCATAGTATTGTCATTTTATTTTGGATCCATGGTGTCACATCTGTGCAGTCTGTGCTGTAAAACTGAGAAATTGCTGACTTTTTCTATATCTCACTTTCTTTGGCAGTGTGAACAGTGATTTAGTTGCTGGGCTGCTAATTGTATTCTCCATACCCATCTCTCATAAATATCCTGTGGATGCATTTGACAGTGCTGGTTACTCTTTGCTAGCTGCACTGCCTGTGCTAACATTGTGATTCTTCTATACTTCTGGTCAGCGTCGGACTGGCCCAGCGGAGTACCGGAGAAACCTCCGGTGGGCCCCGAGTCCCGACACTGAAACAAAGTCTTTGATCAGGCGCTGGCGGAAACAGTGTCCGCCAGCGCCTGATCAAGGTCACAGCGTACTGCCGATGCGCACTGCCGGCATCTGTGAGCGCGCAAGGCAGTCTGCAGGTCGCGGTGTACTGCCGCACGCGGTCATCCTTAGCGACGGCATCAGTGTGTACGCGCTGTCGGCATAAGCGTCCACGTCATCAGTATGCGCGCCGCTGTTGTCAATGTGTGCGACAGCGCATCAGTGTGCTCCCAGCCGGCATCGTTCTGCGCGATGCACAACTGCTGAAAGCGCGTAGGTGGCAGACTGGACTAACAGAGAGGGACAGTCAGCAGCCTTTGATGAGGAGGTAGGTGTAAGGAGCCCTGTAATATAAGCTGCAGGGGGCGGGGGCCCTGTATTTGATGCTGCGGGGGGGGGGGGGGGGCCGGGTTCCTGTATTGGATGCTGTGGAGGGAGGGGAGCCCTGTATTGGATGCTGTGGGGGGAGGAGGGCCCTGTATTGGATGCTGTGGGGGTAGGGAGGCCCCTTATTGGATGCTGTGGGGGTAGGGGGGACCTGTATTGGATGCTGTGGGGATAGGGGGGCACTGTATTGGATGCTGTGGGGGGAGGAGGGCCCTGTATTGGATGCTGTGGGGGGAGGAGGGCCCTGTATTGGATGCTGTGGGGGGAGGGGCCTGTATTGGATGCTGTGGGGGGAGGAGGGCCCTGTATTGGATGCTGAGGGAGTAGGGAGACCCTGTATTGGATGCTGTGGGGGAGGGGGCCCTGTATTGGATGCTGTAGGAGGAGGGGGGCCCTGTATTGGATGCTGTGGGGGGAGGGGGGCCCTGTATTGGATGCTGTGGGGGGAGGGGGGCCCTGTATTGGATGCTGTGGGGGGAGGGGGCCCTGTATTGGATGCTGTGGGGGGAGGGGCCCTGTATTGGATGCTGTGGGGGTAGGGAGGCCCTTTATTGGATGCTGTGGGGGTAGGGGGGCCCTGTATTGGATGCTGTGGGGATAGGGGGGCCCTGTATTGGATGCTGTGGGGGTAGGGGGGCCCTGTATTGTATGCTGTGGGGGTAGGGAGGCCCTGTATTGGATGCTGTGGGCTACAGCCACAGTACACAGCCATACATGGAGCTACAGCCGCAGTACACAGCCATACAGCCGCAGTACACAGCCATACATGGAGCTACAGCCGCAGTACACAGCCATACATGGAGCTACAGCCGCAGTACACAGCCATACATGGAGCTACAGCCCCAGTACACAGCCATACATGGAGCTACAGCCACAGTACACAGCCATACATGGAGCTACAGCCACAGTGTACAGCCATACATGGAGCTACAGCCCCAGTACACGGCCACACATGGAGCTACAGCTGCAGTACACAGCTATACATGGAGCTACAGCCGCAGTACACAGCCATACATGGAGCTACAGCCACAGTACACGGCCATACATGGAGCTACAGCCCCAGTACACGGCCACACATGGAGCTACAGCTGCAGTACACAGCTATACATGGAGCTACAGCCGCAGTACACAGCCATACATGGAGCTACAGCCGCAGTACACAGCCATACATGGAGCTACAGTCGCAGTACACAGCCATACATGGAGCTACATCCGCAGTACACAGCCATACATGGAGCTACAGCCGCAGTACACAGCCATACATGTAGCAACAGTCACAGTACACAGCTATACATGGAGCTACAGCCACAGTACACAGCCATACATGGAGCTACATCCGCAGTACACAGCCATACATGGAGCTACAGCCGCAGTACACAGCCATACATGTAGCAACAGTCACAGTACACAGCTATACATGGAGCTACAGCCACATTACACAGCCATACATGGAGCTACAGCAGCAGAACACAGCCATACATGGAGCTACAGCCGCATTACACAGCCATACATGGAGCTACAGCCGCATTACACAGCCATACATGGAGCTACAGCCGCATTACACAGCCATACATGGAGCTACAGCCGCAGTACACAGCCATACATGGAGCTACAGCCGCAGTACACAGCCATACATGGAGCTACAGCCGCAGTACACAGCCATACATGGAGCTACAGCCGCAGTACACAGCCATACATGGAGCTACAGCTGCATTACACAGCCATACATGGAGCTACAGCCGCAGTACACAGCCATACATGGAGCTACATCCGCAGTACACAGCCATACATGGAGCTACAGCCGCAGTACACAGCCATACATGGAGCTACAGCCGCAGTACACAGCCATACATGGAGCTACAGGAGCAGTACACAGCCATACATGGAGCGACAGCCGCAGTACACAGCCGTACATGGAGCTACAGGAGCAGTACACAGCCATACATGGAGCTACAGCAGCAGTACACAGCCATACATGGAGCTACAGCCGCAGTACACAGCATGGAGCACCATTCAAGCTTGAGAGTTGCAGCTGTCACTCTAAAGTTATGTAGCACTACATAAAGTCTCATTAAAGGAAATCTACCACCAAGATAAAGGATTGTGAACCAAGCACACTGACATACTGATGTGTGCCCCCTCTGGCAGAAGCTTCTATTTTTGTATCTTCGTATGCCTTTGTTTTTAAGAAAAAGAGGTTTTAAAAATTATGCAGATGAGCCTTCAGGGCTCCAAGCTCCATTGACATTTATATAGTCTGGAGCCCCTGAGGCTCATTTGCATAATTTGGGAAACCTTTTTATTGTTAAAACAAGGTCCTACGAAGCTAAAAGAATTGGCGATCCTGCCTTTTGCTTTGTGCAGCGCTGTGTAATCTGTAGGCGCTATATAAATAAAGAATTATTTATTATTACTACAACATATTTGTAATCCAGATTCCTACATCGCAAGGCCGGATGATACCTGTTGCAGTATAAATCTGTCCGTGTCCGTTTACGCTGTCTAATGTTAAATGCTGCTGATAAATCTGCCCCAACGTGTTTTCGGTTCTGTAGTATTCTTTCTATTTACATGAAAGGTGGGCCCCAAAAAAGATTTTCTCTGGTGGGCCCAAGGTACTCCAGTCCGACACTGCTTCTGGTTACTGACTTTTGGCTCTTGTCTTTGACTATCCTTTGTATCTTTGATTTTGTGCTTGATTTGCTATCTCTGTTGTGACCCGGATTGCTGACTTTTCTTTTGTGTTGTTTGTCTGACTTGTTTTGGTCCACACTTTGGCGTTGGGAGGGACCGTCTTCATGCTTGTTCCATATTGCTTAGGCTAGGTAGAGGCAAGCAGACAGGGCTTGACTGTATCTCAGGGCTCACTGTCCTATCTTGTCCATCTTCCCTGAACCCAATTCCCCATTACACTGTTACTCATGGTCTCTCTTGTGTAGCTTTCCAGTTTTATAGCTGATACAACTACCAACATCCGCAGTGACTTAGCTGCAGTAGAGCAAAATGTAATGAGGCATCCTATAAATCTTATATTTTTTCCTCCCATTTATTTCAATTACTGTAAACTATCTACAGTAGTAGAACTGACAATGCTGTCAAAGACTCGCAAATTCTATTCTCAGTATGTGAATATGGATGAGTTAGTGCTGCAAAAGGCCAAAGGCTTAACCCTGGATTTATTTGTTCCCATGCGACTGAGCCAGGATTTTCAATCCTATTTTGAGCGACGCACAATCTGGATGTGCAACATATTTCATAGTGGAACTTTTTTTTTTTTTTTTATGATAAGAAAAGCTGCACAACAATTAGATGCTTTTGGCAGGAAGGCTCTGGCAGGCGCTGGAGGAGGATTGAACTGATCTTACCTAAGTCGCTGGCACCTGGCCCTGCACCAGCTTGTAAAGATCAATGTATGCACGGCTCCTTATCCGTGATTTAACTGAAGACGAGACCCCTCTAAATATCCGTGTCATCGGCGCTTCCCTTGAGGAATTAAAAGCACCTGCCGCATTTCGGCAAAGAAAATAGACGTAGCCGCAGCGGCTCCTCTAACAAGCTGCACGTCCTCTCATTGTCTCTGGTGTCACAACAGGCGCCTGGCGATGATGTTATTCAAATGATACGACTGTATGCTACACAGCGTCTCTATGCATTATTGATACTGAAGATATTTTATGATCTGTTAGGGAAGAGCCTACATACAATATCTATTATCTCATATCAGCTCCATGTCAGCATTAATAAGCAGTCAATGGGTGCAGACAAATTTCCACCTTCTTCATATACAGTAATATGTTTGGAAAATGACCCACCTTTGCCTCTTTATAACCTCGGACCAAACCTGTTGCTGTCCAGGAGGGGGCTACTAAGAATATAGGGCTACTGGTAGCACCCCAACCAAAAGCCAAGCAGTTATAAAGTACCATAGATATGGCTCAGGAGAAGTAGCCATAGTTGTGGGTCAGGAAGGGTGTGTAGATCACCTTTCCATAGTTCTTTCCTCTTCTTGACCAAGCATGTTCTTCATGTGGGACTAGGTTGAATATAAGGCTAATGGTAGCACCCCAACCAAAAGCCAAGCAGTTATAAAGTACCATAGATATGGCTCAGGAGGAGTAGCCATAGCTGTGGGTCAGGAAGGGTGTGTAGATCGCCTTTCCATAGTTCTTTCCTCTTCTTGACCAAGCATGTTCTTCATGTGGGACTAGGTTGAATATAAGGCTAATGGTAGAACCCTAACCAAAAGCCAAGCAGTTATAAAGTACCATAGATATGGCTCAGGAGGAGTAGCCATAGTTGTGGGTCAGGAAGGGTGTGAAGATCACCTTTCTATTGTTCTTTCCTCTTCTTGACCAAGCATGTCCTTCATGTGGGGCTATGTTGAATGTAGGATTAATGTTGGCACTAAAAAGAAAACCCAACCAACAACCAAGTAGTTTGAAAGCACCCATAAATGTAGATCAGAAGTGGTAGTCATTGACGTGGGTCAGGTGTTATGTTTCTTTTTACATATCTCTTCTCTCTTGCCAAGCATGTAGCACTCCAGGCAGAGGTTTTCTCAAATATAGGGCTATAGGAAACACCAACCCAAACCAACCAGTTTGAAAATACCCATAATTATGAGTCAGGATTGGTAGCCATTGTCGTGGGTCAGGAGGGGAACTATGCATCTTTGTGTAAACCAATTTTCCATATTAATTGCTCTCCAGTATGGGGATACTTTGATTATAGGGCTAATGGTAACTGGATCACTCATACACAACAGCTGGGGGATGGTGCAGCAATTGATTATTCTGTCTGGCAGGGAAAACAGTGATTGCATCATCCTCTCCTGCAGAGAAAAACTCACATGCTAGGAGAAACACTGAACCAAGTGTTGAAGGAGCCATAGAAGCGACAGAGCTTCATTATCATAATGTTATATCAGCAAAACCACTCAGCTCAGGGATTAACCAAGATGTGATCCTGCATCAGTGTAGCTACAGCATTCTCAAGGTATGTTTGCTTCATAATGCATCAAATCAAATGGTAGGTTTCCTTTAATGGATACATAGACAATCTATAAGACTGTGAGTAAGCAGGGGGTGCTCCCTTATGAAGAGCAGACTGCCTGTCATAAATCCCACCAGAAAACATTACACACGTCTAGATTTATTGTAAAAGCAACTCCTTGGTCTTTAAATAACAGTAGATGTGGATTTTTTTGAGTCATATTGGATCTTGATACAGGGAGGAGGGGGGGGCAGTTAGTGGCTTGTCCCATTTTATGCATCATTAACTAACTCTAATAGGTTATTTGCATTGTAGATGGTGCAAATAAATAGCTGGAGAAGAGAAATTGGGACAGACATAATTAAGCGAGAGGCACCGATGACAGATGGCGAAATGTCACCACGCACTAGCACACTAAGCCTTTAAGAAAAGTTTTAACTACCATGACAGCCTCTGGGCGAGAGCCAACATCTACTTTCAAAACATATACTCAAATTGCGTTCCCCAGAAAGTAGTTACTTAAATCCACCCCTGCACATTTCTTATTTTATAACGTGCGTCTGGCATCTTAAAACTACAAGATATTTCACAGATATTCAACATTTTTTAAGGGTAAAATGAGAAAAATATGGCCAGAAAGAGCGCAAATCTGTCTACAGGTAGTGTGTGGTATTGCAGATCTGTTGTATTCGCTTCAATGGGACTGAGCTGCAGTACCAGATATAACCTATGGACAGGTGTGGCGCTGTTTCCAGAAGAAAGTGGTTGTGTGTGTGAGATCGTGGATAAACCCTTTAAGGACGCAGCTATTTTAACCTGCTGGTGTTGATTTTTAACACTGCATTTTTTTTTCTTGTGATGGAGGCAAATGTGATTGTGATTGAGTGATTGTTTTCTGAAAACTGCAGTAGGATGGTAGTTAGAGGGGTTATAACCCAAGGTGAGCGGACCAGACGTCAGGGTTCGGACACCCAACACGGACGTAATGCCGGACAAATAGCCAATCCGGCAAATGGACACCCCTAGCCAGGGTAGGATTGGCCGAGGGAAAGGCACCTTTCCATCCAACAATACGTCCAGGTTGGGTGATCGAACCTGAACCTGGATGTCGGGTTCGCTCATCTCTTGTAATAACAATGTAAATTGTTATCCCATGTTCTGTTGAGAGGGGATACAAATCTGATTGGTGGGGACCACCACGATCACGAGAATGGATCCCCCCAGTTCACAAAATTGGGAATAACAATCAAAGTTGGTACAATCCCTTTAATGCTTGTCATAGGATGTGTCTGTACTATTGGTCACAGGTACCTGGTGACACTCAACTTTAAGGATCAATGGTAAAAGTAATCATAATGCAGATCCTAACCCTAACCCCACTATAAAAGAAATATTTCCAACCCTGACCATGGCATCTGAGTGGTTAGAGAAACATAATAGAATTGATTGGCCCCATTGCAAACTTTTGGTTAGGCTTAGTATCCAGCATGCACAACGACGCCAGATACAACAGAGGTGGCAGCTGGCGGCTCCCTGCTTCACTGTTGTAATAAACCTTATATGTATCCTCTGGTTAGCAGCTACTGAGTGACTTTTCTGGGGGTCCTTGCTTGGTGGCTAACTCTCCCCCCAGTCGCTCCCTTGCAATGTGGTAATGCTCCTTCTCATTGTAATAGCTGTCAATTTGCAGCTTGGATGGACTCTGATATGCTCATTAGCATAATTTTTAAACTTAGTTTTTAGAAGGAAGGAGGACATGGATAAAGAAAAGCAATAAAGTCAGTATCAAACAGTATTCTGGACCTGTAGTTCGTATGCCTCAGAACACCGTTGGTATTCGGGAGTGACGGGTTAGAGTATACCCTTCCTCGAATCCCCCAACTGACCAGTACTGACCACAAGGTTCAAATTATAAGGAAAAGCAAAAGTGGTGATATTAAAACATAACTTTTAATGATACGAGTAAGAAAACATCGAGTCCTAAAATCTGAATGACGCCGCACAGCATATACCAATTAATCTGGACAAGTGTATGTATCACTGTTAGACTCCTGTCTAGTCATCTATACGTGATTGGTACATGTATGTGCCTATACAGATCATTAGCCAATAGCATAATCATGTCACATCTGATAATCAGTTATACAACTGGCAGTAGCACATAAAAGGTAAAGAGTATGAAACAATCTCACCCAGTCCAGAAGTGCACTCGGTTCAGGTACAGATATTATGGTGGGATGACAGTGAGCTTATAGTCCGGATGTAGCAGCTTATCCCTGAACTCTCTCACCTATCACCCAAAAATTGACTCCCGCCCTAACAAGGGCGGTCCCACACTTGCCCTATTGGTAACACTGTCCCTAGATGTTCAGAGGGTCCAGAAGAATAAGTCCCATCCCAACGCGTTTCCCCCCACTTCTTAAGGGGTTCATCAGGGGATGCAGGGAGAGTAGGCAGGCAAGGAATGAAGGTTTCCAATGCCTGTGTTGCAAAAGGTGCTCCCTCTTGGTCCTAAGGGGAGCTGTAGAGGAATGGCAGTGGCCGTTCCTACTGGTGACCCGGCCAGATTAGGCGTGCGGGTCTCGATGCTGGCGTGCGCAATTAACCACTGCGCATGCGCCATTCAAATAGCGGACTTCCTGGGTAGGACCCCGCCCCTCTATGACGCGCTGTGACGCTGCGGCCGTGTCTCTCACCAGAGGAGTGGGGAGGTGTGTTCAGCTACGGGGCGGGCATGTGAGGGTTTCCCTATGCTGCCGGCGACAAATCATTGTTAACCCGCTGCTGCCCGCATACGCAGGTATCGTTCCCGTAGAATGAGAAAAGTACAAAACGGAGTTTATTAGGGGGGGGAACAGTGTACAAGGGGATTAAAAGACAAAAAACAAATGCAGAAAAAGTACCAACAGAGCAGAACCTGGGTATATATAGTTATTTAGAGAAGGGTGCAAAATTATAAGAAACATGCATAACTAATGGTCTCATTCAGACCTTTGGGAGCCACAGTGTCCAGGCGGAATATCCACCTGGTTTCACATTGTAGGGGTATCTTGTCCCAATTGCCCCCACGTGTAGGCCTGTGAACCCTAGTGATGCCATGAAATTTCAGCACCTTAGTCTCCCCTCCATGTTGGCCATTGATATGCCTGGCAATGGGCGTATCATGATGATTCCGAATGTCCGAGAGGTGAGCACCTATCCTCCGTCGGAATTCCATGATTGTTTTGCCCACATATTCCATACCACAGTCACAGACGGCTCTATAAATGACCCCCTCTGTTTTACAGTTGATGAATGTCAGGATATCTATACTTTCACTCGTGACGTTGGAGGTAAACATTTTACAAGTTTTAATAAAGGGACAGGCAATGCATCCACTGCATCGATATGTCCCCTTGATAGTCTGTTGTTCAAGCCAAGTACTTTGCCGATTTGGGACAAAGTGGCTGTGGACGAGACGGCCCCTAAGAGCTTGACCTTTTCTGTAGGTAATAGAGGGGGCCGGTCCAATGGCATCCCTAATGTCGGGGTCCATATAGAGGATGCCCCAATGTTTAGTAATAATTTCTCGCGCCGCTTGTGCCCCATTGTCAAAGGTAGTAATAAGTCTAATGTGTGCATCATTCTCCGGTCTTTTTTTCGTGTCGAGTAGCTCACTACGGTTTTGTGTCAATGCGAACTTATATGCTTTTTTGAGAACCCAGTCCGGATATCCCTGATGTTTAAATCTAAGTCGCAAATCATCGGCCTGTTGCTTAAATACTCGATCATTTGAGCAATTACGTCTTAGATGCAAATATTGGCCACGTGGGATCCCGCATTTGAGGGGGAATGGGTGGCTACTTTCCCACCTCAGTAGCGAATTCGTTGCCGTTTTCTTACGGTAAACCTCTGTTTCTAATGATCCAGCTGGGTGTCTGGAGATTCTGACGTCCAGGAAAGGAAGACTTTCGGACTGGGTCTCAAAGGTAAATGTGAGTCCTACAGGGTTCTGATTAAGGCCCTGCACAAAATGAAGAAAGTCCTCCTCAGTCCCACTCCAGATGATGAATATATCGTCGATATAACGCAGCCAGATGTCTATGGCTGCGCTTGAGGGGTTTGAGGAGTCGGAGAAGACGATGGTCTCCTCCCACCAGCCCAGGAGCAAGTTGGCATAGGTTGGCGCGCACGGCCAACCCATTGCCGTGCCCCTGAGCTGGTGGTAATAGCGACCGTTAAAGAGGAAGACGTTTCTCTTAAGACAGAATTCCAGTGTTTTTAAAACAAATTCGTTATGCCGTTGGCACTCTATTCCTCTTGACCGTAGATAGTGGGCAATTGCGGTGAGACCTGCCGTGTGTGGTATGGATGAGTACAATGCCTCCACATCTATACTCGCTAAGGTGGCATCCTCTGGTAAGTAGATGCCCTCCAACCTTCGAAGAAGGTCGGGTGTGTCCCTGGTATAGGAGGGAAGAGCTGTAACGAAGGGACGAAGGACCCTATCTAGGTAAATCCCTAGATTCTGTGTTAGGCTGTCAACTCCCGAAACAATTGGGCGTCCCTTAAGGGGGCTATACCCCTTATGAACCTTTGGGAGTGCGTAAAAGGTTGCCATCACTGGGTTAGATGGCAACAAATACTTATATTCATTGTCATCTATTACACCATCATTTTTAGCTTGTGATAGGATCTGATCTAGTTCTTTATAGTATGTAATGTTAGGATCAGTGGATCCTCTGGACCACCGCGGGAGATGTAACTAGCCAACACCCGGAACCGGAGCCTAGCGGCACCTGGTATTCACCAGAGCCCGCCGCAAAGCGGGTTGGACTTGCTGCGGCAGGGTACCACTAGGTCGTTCCCAGGTGTGACTAGCCCACGGTGGCAGCCGAGGTCGAGGTACCTTAGCGGATGACAATCTCGTAGACAGGTCCAGGCACAGGGTCAGGGCAGGCGGCAGAGGTGCAACGTCAGGTCCAAGTCCGGGGTCAGCAACAGGAGGTCCAGGCAGGTGGGAACGGGAACACAGCAACACGGAGGAACTCGGGTAACACGGGACACAGGAGCGGGAACACACAGGAATACACGGGAACACAGGAATACACAGGAACGCAGGAATACACAGGAACGCAGGAATACACAGGAACGCAGGAATACACAGGAACGCAGGAATCGCTAGGAAGCTTTCTCTAAGGCTATGAGGCACAAAGATCCGGCAGGGGACACAGGAAGAGGCAGGATTCTTAAAGGTGAGGTTCAGCCAGTGCACCAATTAGCGGTGCGCTGGCCCTTTAAATTTTCGGCAAGAGCCGCGCGCGCGCCCTAGGAGGCGGGGACGCATGCGCACGGCAGTCCGGGGAAGAGCAGGAGCCGGGAGAGGTGAGTCCAGCGACGGGCCTGCAGCGGGGGCAAACGGGGGTGCACGGATGCGCCCGCGATCCGAGACAGGGATCGCGGGAGCACCCGTGACAGTACCCCCCCCTTCGGCCTCCCTCTCTTCTTGGGCCTGAGAAAACGTTGGAGCAGGCTCTTGTCCAAGATGTTATCCTCTGGCTCCCAAGATCTCTCCTCAGGACCAAATCCCTTCCAGTCTACCAGAAACAACCGCCTACCTCTCACTGTCTTAGTATCCAGGATCTCCTTCACCTCGAAGAGATCAGTAGAGTCCGCTTGTGGGGCCGGAGGGAGAGGAACTTGTTGGGTGAAGCGGTTTAAGATGACTGGCTTGAGGAGGGAAACGTGGAAGGAGTTGGGTATGCGCATGCTAGGAGGCAGCCGCAATTTGTAGGCTACCGGGTTGATGCGACTGAGGATTTCAAATGGACCCAAGAACCGGGGTCCCAATTTGTAGCCAGGGATCTTCAGTCGGACGTACCTTGAGGATAACCAGACCCTGTCACCAGGAGCTAAGACAGGAAAAGGCCGACGTTTCTTGTCCGCTTGATGCTTGGTCTTGGCAGAGGTTTGGAGCAATGAGGTACGGACTTGTTCCCAGATGGCTTTTAGATCCTGTACCAAGTCCTCCACAGCAGGAACATCTGCAGACACAGGTAACGGAAGAGGAGGCCGTGGGTGCAGTCCGTAATTAATAAAGAAGGGAGCAGAACCAGCAGAAGTGGAGTCCAGGGAATTGTAGGAAAACTCCGCCCATGGTAAGAGAGAAGCCCAGTCATCCTGACGAGCGGACACAAAGTGGCGGAGATAGCATCCCAAAGTCTGATTCACCCTCTCTACTTGGCCGTTGGACTGAGGATGATAGGCAGAGGAAAAGTCCAATTTCACTTGCAGCTGATTGCACAGAGATCTCCAGAACTTGGACACGAACTGAACACCTCGATCAGAAACGATGTGCCGGGGAAGGCCATGAAGCCGGAAGATGTGCTGGAAGAAGAGACTGGCAAGACGTGGGGCTGAAGGCAAACCTGGTAGAGGGACAAAATGGGACATCTTAGAGAAGCGGTCTGTTACCACCCAGATAACGGTATTGCCAGATGATGGCGGCAGATCAGTAATGAAGTCCATAGCCACGTGAGACCACAGGCAGGTAGGCACGGGTAACGGCAACAGAAGACCAGCTGGTTTTTGTCGTGAGGGCTTATTGCGAGCACAAGAGGCACAAGACCGCACAAAATCCCGAACATCCTTGACCAAATCAGGCCACCAATAGAAACGGGAAATCAGGGCCACAGAGCGCTGCACCCCAGGGTGCCCAGCCACTCGAGAAGAATGTCCCCAGGTCAGGATCCTCTTTCGAAGTCCAGGTCGTACATAAGTCTTGCCGGGAGGTAACTGCCGAAGGTCCACCGGCGCTGCCAGCACAAGCCGCTCTGGAGGAATGATGTGTCTCGGAGCATAGTCCTCCCCCATAACATCGGAAGCACGTGATAGGGCGTCAGCCTTGATGTTTTTCTCGGCTGGGCGAAAATGGATCTGGAAGTCAAAACGGGAAAAAAATAGGGACCACCGGGCTTGACGTGGGTTCAACCGTTGAGCTGTCTGCAGGTACTGGAGGTTCTTGTGGTCCGTGAAAATACTGACTGGAAATCGAGCTCCCTCCAGTAGATGACGCCATTCCTCCAAGGCAAGCTTGATAGCCAGAAGCTCACGATCCCCTATAGAATAATTTCTCTCTGCGGAGGAAAATGTTTTGGAGAAGAAGCCACAGGAGAGAGTTCGGCCCCTAGGCCCCTTCTGGGTAAGAACCGCTCCAGCTCCTACGGAAGAGGCATCGACTTCCAGAAAGAATGGCTTCTCGGTATCAGGTCTGGTAAGAACAGATGCAGAGGAAAACGCCGTCTTTAATCTCGTGAAGGCCTCCTCAGCCGCAGGGGGCCAGAGACGAGAATTGACACCTTTCTTTGTTAGCGCCACCAGTGGAGCTACCAGGGAAGAAAAATGTGGAATGAATTGCCTATAATAATTGGCAAAACCCAGGAATCTTTGGATAGCACGCAGTCCCACTGGGCGTGGCCACTGAAGAACTGCAGATAGTTTAGCAGGATCCATCTGCAGGCCTCTGTCGGAAATAATGTAGCCAAGGAATGGAAGGCTCCTTTGATGAAAGTGGCATTTTTCCAGTTTGGCATAGAGATGGTTAGTCCTTAGGCGACCGAGCACTTGCCGTACATGGGACTGATGGGACACGAGATCAGCAGAAAACACGAGGATGTCATCCAGGTAAACCACAACACAGCTGTACAATAAGTCCCTGAAGATATCATTAACGAATTCCTGGAAAACGGCTGGTGCATTGCAAAGTCCAAAGGGCATAACTAAATATTCAAAATGCCCGTCACGGGTGTTAAAGGCAGTCTTCCACTCGTCACCCTTCCTGATGCGAATAAGATTGTAGGCACCACGAAGATCCAACTTGGTAAAGACTCTCGCGCCCCGTAGACGATCAAACAACTCCGTGATCAGCGGCAAGGGGTAGCGATTCTTAACGGTGACTTTGTTAAGACCGCGATAGTCTATACAGGGGCGAAGAGAGCCATCTTTCTTGGTGACAAAAAAGAAACCTGCGCCAGCTGGACAGGAGGATTTACGTATGAAACCTATTTGCAGATTTTCCTTAATATATTCAGACATGGCGGCTGTTTCGGGTACCGAGAGCGGGTACACCCGACCCCGTGGAGGAGAAGAGCCGGGCAGCAAGTCGATGGGGCAATCATAGGGACGATGTGGAGGAAGAGTCTCTGCCTGTTTTTTGGAGAACACATCTGCGAAATCCAAGTATGGAGCGGGAAGCCCCTCCAGGGGCTTGGGAGACAAGGTGGAAGTCCAGACGGGGAGCGGACGAGGGACATCCATACAATGAGAAGAACAAGCCGGGCCCCAACGGAGAATCTCCCCAGAGGACCAGTCCAGCACAGGGGCATGTTGCTGCAACCAGGGGAGACCCAACAGGAGGGTGGAAGTGCTTTGGGGCAGTACAAAAAAAAAAAGTCTTTCTTTATGCAAGGCTCCAACTTGCAGAAGCAGGGGTTCCGTGCGAAACCGGATGGGCACGGAAAGAATCTGGCCACTGACTGAGGCAATGGACAATGGTTTCTCAAGACGAACCACTGGGAAGTGATGCCGGGAGACCAGGGCTGCGTCCATAAAGTTCGCTGTAGAGCCTGAATCCAGGAAAGCAGAAACTTGAATCTGGGTGCCGGTGTCTACGCTGAGGAGCACAGGAATAATCAGACGTGGAGAAGCTTGGCACACACCTAGGGACGCTTCTCCCAAGAGCCCTAGGTGCTGGCGTTTCCCGGACGCGGGGGACGAACAGGACAAGTCCCGATGAAGTGCCCTGGACTGGCACAATACAGACAAAGGTTCTCCTGTCGTCTTCTGGAACGCTCTTGCAGAGAGAGCCGGATTCTGTCCACCTGCATGGGTTCCTCAGCAGACGATACAGGCGGAGGCTGGAGTGGTCTTTGGAAGGCAGGTGCGAGGCGAGGAAAACGTCTTACCTGAGCTTGAGGATGCTCAGAGCGAAGTTCCTCGGCGCGTTCCTTAAACCGGACATCTATCCGAGTGGCCAGTGTGATGAGACCACCCAGAGTTGACGGTAGATCCCGAGCCGCCAGCGCATCTTTGACCTGCGGCGAGAGTCCTTTCTTAAAGGTGGCGATGAGAGCTGCATCGTTCCAGGCAAGTTCAGAGGCCAGGGTGCGGAACTGAACAGCATACTCTCCCACAGATGAGTTGCCTTGGCGCAGATTCAACAACGCAGTCTCGGCAGAAGAAGCCCGTGCTGGTTCCTCAAAAACGGCCCGGAACTCCGCCAGAAAAGCCGCAAGAGTAGTCGTGACCGGGTCGCCTCTGTCCCAAAGAGGAGTGGCCCAGGCCAGGGCCTTCCCAGAGAGAAGACTGACGAAAAATGCCACCTTGGAACGCTCCGTGACAAATTGCGAAGGCATAAGTTCTATTTGTAGGGAGCATTGAGTAATAAAACCCCTGCACTGTTTGGGGTCTCCGTCAAATTTGCTGGGCATAGACAGCCGTAGTCGTGGTTCAGCAACAGGAAGGCAGACCGGGGTTGCAGGAGCCACGGGAGCAGACACGGGAACCTGTTGCTGTTGCTGGGCGGCTAGTAGTTGTTGCAGCATGGTGGTAACTTGATCCAGCTGTTCGCGTTGAGCGGCAATCTCCCGGGATTGCTGGACCACTATGGCGGCAAAGTTTGGTCGAGTGGGAAGCGGAACCTCGGCGGGATCCATGGCCGGATCTTACTGTTAGGATCAGTGGATCCTCTGGACCACCGCGGGAGATGTAACTAGCCAACACCCGGAACCGGAGCCTAGCGGCACCTGGTATTCACCAGAGCCCGCCGCAAAGCGGGTTGGACTTGCTGCGGCAGGATACCACTAGGTCGTTCCCAGGTGTGACTAGCCCACGGTGGCAGCCGAGGTCGAGGTACCTTAGCGGATGACAATCTCGTAGACAGGTCCAGGCACAGGGTCAGGGCAGGCGGCAGAGGTGCAACGTCAGGTCCAAGTCCGGGGTCAGCAACAGGAGGTCCAGGCAGGTGGGAACGGGAACACAGCAACACGGAGGAACTCGGGTAACACGGGACACAGGAGCGGGAACACACAGGAATACACGGGAACACAGGAATACACAGGAACGCAGGAATACACAGGAACGCAGGAATACACAGGAACACAGGAATCGCTAGGAAGCTTTCTCTAAGGCTATGAGGCACAAAGATCCGGCAGGGGACACAGGAAGAGGCAGGATTCTTAAAGGTGAGGTTCAGCCAGTGCACCAATTAGCGGTGCGCTGGCCCTTTAAATTTTCGGCAAGAGCCGCGCGCGCGCCCTAGGAGGCGGGGACGCGCGCGCACGGCAGTCCGGGGAAGAGCAGGAGCCGGGAGAGGTGAGTCCAGCGACGGGCCTGCAGCGGGGGCAAACGGGGGTGCACGGATGCGCCCGCGATCCGAGACAGGGATCGCGGGAGCCCCCGTGACATGTAATGGTGGGGTCAGTGGGTAAAATCTCGTAAGCTGATTTATCCTTCAACAAGTCCAAACATAACTCACAATAGTCCAAGCTGTCCATTATTACTATGTTCCCCCCCTTATCCGACGGTTTAATTGTCAGATTTTTGTCCTTCTCTAAATTGCTTAAAGCAGTCATTTCTTCCTTAGTGCAATTAAATGGTACACGGGGGGTACACATAGTTTTAATGTCATCAGTCACAAGACGAAGAAAAACATCAATTGGTGACATGTCCATAAGTGGAGGGGGTTTTTTACTTTTAAGTTTAAGGTCAGTAAAGGGGCCCAAGCCTCTGGCCCCCAATTGCTCTTCTGCGAGACCATACAGTAATCTTACGTCCGGAAGGAATTCCACTGGTATACCAAGATCCCTACTTTCCTTCTGAGCCTGTTTACTAAAGTATTTTTTCCACTTAATTTTTCTAACGAACAGATGTAGGTCTTTAATGAAAGTGAACTTATCAAAATTGGAGCTCGGTACAAAGGAGAGACCCCTCAAGCGCAGCCATAGACATCTGGCTGCGTTATATCGACGATATATTCATCATCTGGAGTGGGACTGAGGAGGACTTTCTTCATTTTGTGCAGGGCCTTAATCAGAACCCTGTAGGACTCACATTTACCTTTGAGACCCAGTCCGAAAGTCTTCCTTTCCTGGACGTCAGAATCTCCAGACACCCAGCTGGATCATTAGAAACAGAGGTTTACCGTAAGAAAACGGCAACGAATTCGCTACTGAGGTGGGAAAGTAGCCACCCATTCCCCCTCAAACGCGGGATGCCACGTGGCCAATATTTGCGTCTAAGACGTAATTGCTCAAATGATCGAGTATTTAAGCAACAGGCCGATGATTTGCGACTTAGATTTAAACATCAGGGATATCCGGACTGGGTTCTCAAAAAAGCATATAAGTTTGCATTGACACAAAACCGTAGTGAGCTACTCGACACGAAAAAAAGACTGGAGAATGATGCACACATTAGACATACCTCCCAACATTTGTGAAAAGGAAAGAGGGACAAAATGGCGGCACGCGTAGCGTGCCGCGGCGAACCCCCTAAGCCACACCCCCAATCACTCCCTGGCCACGCCCCAAATTTTAGCCATATTAAAAATAATAAAAATCATAATTTAAAAAAAAAAAAATATATTATCCTCATTGGGATTTGAACCCAGAACCTGCAGTGTCCATGTACAATAATAACACAGCGCCTCAACCCACTGAGCTATAACCTCTGTGATTAACAAGTGGAGAATTTTGGTAACTAAGAACTATATACTGCCTTGGTATATAGGGAGGGATCTTCTCAGATTATTGTAATTATTGAGACTATTATTATTATTATTATTATTATTATTATTATTATTGAGATGATTATTATTATTTTTACCATTATTAATAATCATCTCCATAATAATAAAATTTATAATAATAATAATAATAATAGTCTCAATAATTACAATAATAATCTCTGAGAAGATCCCTCTCTATATATCAGTGCATTAGTCTGTGTCACAGTGTAAATGGCAGATAACACTTCTTAGTTACCAGAAATCCTAAGCTCTGTATCACTGGGCTTATAGCTCAGTTAGTTAGGCTCCTGTCTATGGTGCAGAGGGTCCCAGGTTCGAATCTCAGCCTGGCCAAAACTTTATTTAATTTAATTATATAAAGAGCTTGTGTCTGGGGAAGACCTGGAGACCATATATGGACAGATAGAGATCTGAGCTGATGACGTGGTCCTTGCTCTCTCCACTAAGCCGACACTTCTCTGAAAAGGATTCCCTGCCCGATGTCTGCTCTGGGGAACCCTAGGAGATGCAGTGACCATATATGGACAGATCTGAAGCTGATGACGTGGTCCCTGCTCTGCGCTAAGCCCGACACTTCTCTGAAAAGGATTCCCTCCCGATGTCTGTAGAAGCCATTCTGTACTGTGAGTTCAGACTTTCAAAGTATTTACTATGCGGACACAGCGCCGGGACACAGCGGGACCTGGGGGGAGAATCCGTGACAATATCATAGCTGCCCGTGACGCGGGGCAGAGGTACGAAAAACGGGAAAGTCCCGTCAAAATCGGGACGGTTGGGAGCTATGACATTAGACTTATTACTACCTTTGACAATGGGGCACAAGCGGCGCGAGAAATTATTACTAAACATTGGGGCATCCTCTATATGGACCCCGACATTAGGGATGCCATTGGACCGGCCCCCTCTATTACCTACAGAAAAGGTCAAGCTCTTAGGGACCGTCTCGTCCACAGCCACTTTGTCCCAAATCGGCAAAGTACTTGGCTTGAACAACAGACTATCAAGGGGACATATCGATGCAGTGGATGCATTGCCTGTCCCTTTATTAAAACTTGTAAAATGTTTACCTCCAACGTCACGAGTGAAAGTATAGATATCCTGACATTCATCAACTGTAAAACAGAGGGGGTCATTTATAGAGCCGTCTGTGACTGTGGTATGGAATATGTGGGCAAAACAATCATGGAATTCCGACGGAGGATAGGTGCTCACCTCTCGGACATTCGGAATCATCATGATACGCCCATTGCCAGGCATATCAATGGCCAACATGGAGGGGAGACTAAGGTGCTGAAATTTCATGGCATCACTAGGGTTCACAGGCCTACACGTGGGGGCAATTGGGACAAGATACCCCTACAATGTGAAACCAGGTGGATATTCCGCCTGGACACTGTGGCTCCCAAAGGTCTGAATGAGACCATTAGTTATGCATGTTTCTTATAATTTTGCACCCTTCTCTAAATAACTATATATACCCAGGTTCTGCTCTGTTGGTACTTTTTCTGCATTTGTTTTTTGTCTTTTAATCCCCTTGTACACTGTTCCCCCCCCTAATAAACTCCGTTTTGTACTTTTCTCATTCTACGGGAACGATACCTGCGTATGCGGGCAGCAGAGGGTTAACAATGATTTGTCGCCGGCAGCATAGGGAAACCCTCACATGCCCGCCCTGTAGCTGAACACACCTCCCCACTCCTCTGGTGAGAGACACGGCCGCAGCGTCACAGCGCGTCATAGAGGGGCGGGGTCCTACCCAGGAAGTCCGCTATTTGAATGGCGCATGCGCAGTGGTTAATTGCGCACGCCAGCATCGAGACCCGCACGCCTAATCTGGCCGGGTCACCAGTAGGAACGGCCACTGCCATTCCTCTACAGCTCCCCTTAGGACCAAGAGGGAGCACCTTTTGCAACACAGGCATTGGAAACCTTCATTCCTTGCCTGCCTACTCTCCCTGCATCCCCTGATGAACCCCTTAAGAAGTGGGGGGAAATGCGTTGGGATGGGACTTATTCTTCTGGACCCTCTGAACATCTAGGGACAGTGTTACCAATAGGGCAAGTGTGGGACCGCCCTTGTTAGGGCGGGAGTTAATTTTTGGGTGATAGGTGAGAGAGTTCAGGGATAAGCTGCTACATCCGGACTATAAGCTCACTGTCATCCCACCATAATATCTGTACCTGAACCGAGTGCACTTCTGGACTGGGTGAGATTGTTTCATACTCTTTACCTTTTATGTGCTACTGCCAGTTGTATAACTGATTATCAGATGTGACATGATTATGCTATTGGCTAATGATCTGTATAGGCACATACATGTACCAATCACGTATAGATGACTAGACAGGAGTCTAACAGTGATACATACACTTGTCCAGATTAATTGGTATATGCTGTGCGGCGTCATTCAGATTTTAGGACTCGATGTTTTCTTACTCGTATCATTAAGAGGACATGGATAACACATATAAGAAGATTGGATTGTGATGGTAGATTTCCTTAGAGAATGTATGACGGGGGTTCAAGACTCCCAAAATATGTAATCAACATGGCAGGAAAAACCTCATATACTCCAATACAATGGTAACGTATTATATGACATGAGCAATCAGGCTCCCTAGGGTGAAAGTACCCTAGGGGGCTAAAAGTAAATTAAGAGCTGTAATCATTATATACAGTATGTATCTTTTTTAAATCTACTTTTACTCTAAATCCTTGAATGTGTTGCCGATGTTACCCCCAGAATCCTTTCCACTGCCTCTGTATAACTCTACTGATGGCTTCACATTGACACCAGTGATCTTCTTCTGGATGTAATTTTGTAGCCCGAGAATCACAGATATTTAAAATTCCAACATGACCAACCTGAACCTCACCATAAGTGCTCCCCTGCTGGGAAACATAGTTGTTTAACTTGGATGTGATGCAGAAGGAGTCGGCGCACTTATTTTCACGGCACTCAAAGATCATTTGTTACAAAAGACTTTAAGACGTTCATGACATATAAGCGCTTGAGAAAATTGATGTTCTCAACGGTAAATCAAAGAGTGCAAAATGGCATCAATTCCTGAAAAATGTCAGAAAAATGTGCATAATGGGGCTCAAAATATGTCATTTGTCAACTATAGTATATTCAAATTTTATTCATGGGGGGGGGGAGGGTAACATAGTATTGTATATTGAAGACCTTGCACAAAATGCTCAGTGACCTACATATTTATGAGTTCAAGTTTTCTTATTGTTGAGGAAATAGGCCTGACGTGATGAATATTCCGACAAACTTGATCCTTGCATCTTAGGAAAACTGCACAAACATTTTTGGCATAAAAGAACTTAACTCCAAGGATCACAAAAAACAAGTAGAGCAAAATATGTGAAGAACGACTGAAGCTCTGCACTAACTTACAGTTTGAGGACCTCACATGGTCCCTCATGTTGCAAGTACTCGTCCTATCAAGCCAGTTGAAGGTAGATGGTTTTACCCTGCTGACCACATGACTACGTTAAACTGTAGTTCATGGGTCACTCCTTCGAGTAGTGATGTCATCTAGATCTCCCCAACTTCTGGTGCTTGAGCAATAGGTTCCTTAAGGTCCCATAGAATGCTTTGTTTTATAGATTTGACTTATTCCAGACCTCATACCTCTGACTCCTTCCTGGCCTGACCTACCGCTTGTTCCACAAGTCCCAATTATTCTGCCCGAGAGGACCTCCTCTGTTTTCAACCATGTCTCTGTATTTTGCATTTATATTGCAAGTTATGTCCTTTTCAAGCTGTTTCTAGAGACAACCCCAGTAGAGCAACCAGGAGATTCACCGTGAGAACGAATATCAATGCATAAGGTTGTTGGGTCAAAAAACATGCAATGTCTTAGACTCTGAAACCGTAACTGAATCCGTATCAACCTAGGGGATCCACAAGTTAGTCAGGTCCATAACTGTTATCCTTGCCAGAACTTCTGTGAGGCTCCCTAAAAAGGAGTCTCCAGAGAATTGGCAAATCTCTAGATCTTAGTGGTTCTAATTGGATTCACAAGTTAGTCAGACCCATACCTGATATCTCTTCCAGAACTTCTGTGTGGCTGCATTAAAAAGGAGTCTCCGGAGAACTGGAAAATCTCTAGAGCTAAGGGGATCCACAAGTCTGGCAAGTCCATACTGGTCATCTCTTCCAGAATTTCTGTGAGGCTCCTTAAAAAAGGAGTCAGTGGAGAATTAGAAAATCTCTAGAGCTTAAGGGATCCAAAAGTCAGTCAGGTATGTACTAGCCGTTTATTTCAGATCTTCTGTAGGGCTACCAATTCTCTCCGGAGAATTGGCAAATCACTAGAGATTAGGGGATCGAAAAGTCAGTCAAACCCATTCTAGCCATCTCTTCCAGAAATTCTGGGAGGCTCCCTAAAAATAAGGACTCTCCAGAGAATTGGAAAATTTCTACAGTTTGGGGGATCCACAATTCACTATGGCCCATACTTACCATCTCTTCCTAAACTTCTGTGAGGCTCCCTAAAATGGGAGTATCTGGAGAATTTGAAAATCTCTTGAGCTTAGGGCATCCCCAAGTTGGTCAGACCCATACGAGCCATCTCTTCCAGAACTTCTGTGTGGCTCCATTAATAAGGAGTCTCCGGAGAACTGGAAAATCTCTAGAGCTAAGGAAATCTAGAAGTCAGTGAGGTATGTACTAGCTGTTTCTTGCAGATCTTCTGTGAAGCTACCAATTATCTCCAGAGAATTGGACAATATCTAGAGCTTAGAGGAACCAAACATCAGTCAAGCCCATACTAGCCATCTCTTCCAGAACTTCTGTGAGTTTCTGGAGAATTGGAAAATTTCTACAGTTTAGGGGATCCACAAGTCACTATGGCCCACACTTACCATCTCTTCCTAAACTTCTGTGAGGCACCCTAAAAGAGGAGTATCTGGAGAATTGGAAAGTCTCTTGAGCTTAGGGCATCCCCAAGTTGGTCAGACCCATACCAGCCATCTCTTCCAGAACTTCTGTGTGGCTCCATTAATAAGGAGTCTCTGGAGAACTGGAAAATCTCTAGAGCTAAGGGGATCCACAAGTCTGTCAAGTCCATACTAGTGATCTCTTCCAGAACTTCTGTGAGTTGCGGGAGAGTTGGAAAATCTCTACAGTTTAGGGGATCCACAAGTCACTATGGCCCATACTTACCATCTCTTCCTAAACTTCTGTGAGGCTCCCTAAAAGGGGAGTATCTGGAGAATTGGAAAATCTCTACAGTTTAGGGGATCCACAAGTCGGTCAGACCCATACTAGCCATCTCTTCAAGAACTTCTGTGAGGCTACCAATTCTCTCCGGAGAACTGGAAATCTCTAGAGTTTTGATGAGTTCTTCCACATCTGATAAATAACTGGTAACAATGGGGAACCATAGCAAAATTTGGAATGGGCCCCCACTGGAGAATTATAGACAAACAGGAAGTGATGACATTATAGTAAAGGTATAATCAAGGCACTGATGTCACGTTAGATAATTTAATAGCCGTGTCCAGTGGTGGGACCACATCTATCAGGCAATTATGACACATTCCTAACTAATCCAGAGATAGGAACACCCCTTTAACAATAATATCGACTGTCCAGTGACCGTCCCTTAAGGTGAGATGCCGATTTGATCAATCAATAATCCTGATAGCTTCCTGGAAGGAGAAGGGCCCATTAACTCCCCCACTATGAGGACACGTATCGGGTCCACTCTATCACCTCTGATTGAGCGTGGAGCCACGTGTATTGAATGGTGCATTAGTTTCAGCAGATTTTCTGACGAGATGCTCCTCTAGGGCTTTTCTTCCTCTTGATAAACACTGAAGTCAAGAACAGACATTTTTTCGCTGGGGCTAGAAGTGTCTGTCAGTTCCTATAAACTAGTTTATAAATCAACATGAATAACTGGGAATTGCAGTATGTCCCACTTACAGGCCTCTGGACGTGATACTTGTAATTCTGTCTCCGCTCAGATTTGAGGTATTAAATATTTCTGAAGCAATCACTGCAAGAAGTAAGAAAACAGCTTTAAGTGGTACTGATGGGGAGTGGGTATCATGTAGTCATGGCCGACATCCTATTCTTTACATCAAATTTATGTCAGAAGACTGCAATTCGGCCTTAACCCTTATACAGCCATATATCCAGTATATGTTTTATCCTTTCACTATATCCCCATTAGATAAAAAAAAATTGTCAAATTGTCAGGTGATGTGCTGCTGACTTTGATTTTGTACTTAGTTTGAATTTTGTTCTGCACTAGTCTGAACACTGACTTACTTCAGTTTTAATTGATTTTCACACCTATCTGCCTCCTGTTGACTTTGTTCTGGGCTGCAGACGGTTAAGCTACCTGTGAAGGGCAGATGCCCCCTCCTCTCACATTCCTCCCCTGCTGGTTTGTCTGGATGGATATCAGGGAACAGGATCAATCACCTCTTGGACCAGGACTCTGATATGCCAAAGGAGTATTGTCTACCCTAGTGAGCTTGCTAGTGTTTTCTGGAGTTCCGTATTTTGGTTTTCTGACCCTTGCAAGTCTTCTGGCCATCTATTTGTTTATTGATTCTGTATTGCATTCTTCTATTGGTTTTGATACATATTTGTATGACAATATTTTAGTTTTTCTATTTGTGTTTTCACTTTGGTGCTGGAAGGGAGTGTTGACCAGTTGTCACTTACCACTTACAATAGGATAGGCAATTAGGTAGGCAGCTGGGGGTGGTCTAGCTTTAGGACTCATTGTTGATGTCAGTCCTACCTTACCAAAAAGTTGTGTGAATCTAACCTAATACTGGAGGTACTGGACCTTGTGGTCCTGGCCATAATGCACATCTGAGATGCCAATCTGAATACAAAGAAAAGATTTATTTACATTCAGGCCATGCTAATTTTTTGTAAAAGTCGGAGCAGAAAGTGTCCTTACACATTCCGAATTGCCCCCAAATTTTTAAAACTATTGTTTTTAGACAGTTTTTGCCTTCAGGATGCAGCCTTTTTTTCCCCGTTGATTTCCAAAAGCGGTACACCGCTGGTTGAGGGCTTGTTTTTTGTGAAACGATCTGTACTTTTTGGTGGTGTCCACATTGGAGCTTATAATTTATTGAATTAATGTTATTAACTCTTTCTGGAGCGAATTTAAAGTTTGAAGTTTAGTTTTTAACTTTTTCATTTTGTCCCAGAAGCGGACTAGAATGTACAATACTTTGAAGGCACCTTCAATAGCGTACTTTGGCTGGCATGACATCTCTTCGGCACCCTCCGATTGTGGCGTGGGCATTGTAAATGCTGGGGTGAAAGCTCTCTGAAGGTCTTAGACACTGTTGTCAGTATTGTCGGCACCATCTAAAGCAGTGATGGCGAACCTTTTAGCAGCCGAGTGCCCAAACTACAACCCAAAACCCCCCTTATTTATCGCAAGGTGCCAACCAAAATTAAAGCAGTAACTTACTGCTCCCTGTTCAACAACTTTCAATCATATTGGCCTCCTGAGGACAGAAACACAGTAGAAAAAAATTTACATCATTTAAGCTTCTTTCCAGTGTCCCTCTGTACACAGAGAATTGTGAGGCCAGCAGGAGGTCCTCCAAAGATAATTCGGACCTGTCTACTCATTCTCCCTCTTCCTACAGTCCCAAGTAGCGAAGTAAGTATCAAAATATGACTGAAAGCAGCATCTTTTAAGTTGATTGGAACTCCAGGAAGATTCTTAGAGTCCTGTTTGGTGTGCTGGGGCGATGGCACCACAGATCTAAAGGGTGAATTGACCGTGATTTGTGTAAACAACTATAACAGGAGGCTGGCTGTCAGTATATGGAGGATTCCTGCTTTGATCCCAAGGACTCTTCTTCTAAGCCTATGTGATCACCATGACGGTATATTATGTCGTGATGCACTAAAGAATCTGTTACCACGATGAACTATACTGTTCTGGTTCGGCTAGGGGAATAAAGAAAAGTTCATCAGTAGGATATCTATATAAACCAATGTTGTGCCATTAAAAACTACAATTTAACATGCAAAAAACAAGATCCCATAAAGCTATAAATTATACTTAATAGACGGTAGAGGTCTAAACTGAGTTTGTTTTCCATAGAACATGATTTGATACCCTCCATTAGGAAATAAGATGTCTTCTGCCCGCATCTCTATGTTCATCCATCAAACGGCAGAGAGTCTGAGACAGGAGGCAGCACGTCTACAGATGGAAAATGCCACCTATTACTACTCCTCATTCCCTCGCTACCCAGACGCTCGCAGCACAGGGAGCCCGTGCCGCATTTCATCGCCGTACATATATTAAGTCGACACGTTAAGGTCTGATGTTATGTTTTGTTCCAACAAAGTGACAGGTTTGTAGTTCCCAGATGCCAAGGCCCAGCAGGTGACAGATGGGGATACCCGGAGATGGCAGAGAAAACATCTTACTTTGGCATCTTGGTGTCTTGATTAATGAAATATGTTCACCTTGTATTTTCTGTAACCCCCGAGCCTGCTGAGACTTGTACACAAACACTTCAGGCAGTAAGACTCCATAATTCACTGGTGTTGTCTGTGATCTCACAAAGCGGGTCATTAAAACGCACTTAGAGGCCATTGAAGAGAACAGAACAGGGGCTGCAGCAGTAGGGACAGGGAGGACGTCAACTACTCGATAAACTCGCTCGATGGGATCGGAATATTACCAAATTTATGTGACATAGTGTAGGCCAAGATAAACATTGGGACATGAAATGTCTCTTCCCCTATACAGAATATTTTACTGTCTGTAAACACCGCACTCTCTGGAAAACAGTAAAACTAAAAGACAAAAATTTTGTCTTAAAGGGAACTTATCAGCTTTTACAACACTTAACTACCAGTGGAGGGGGGATGAAATGTCATTTGTAGAAATCTCAATCATTTACCTTTTAAAAAGCAGAGTCATGTAAAAATTACCCGAGAAGAGTCACTTTTTCAGTTCAGGAGAGGAGAGTCACTTCAGATATTTAGTACATTGAACCACGCTTTTCGGTATCATATTACAGAGTATAGAATCTCATATTTCAATCCACATTAGATGGAATGAAGGGACTGGGTTCAGGGAAGGCAAACAATACATGCCATGATTAAGAATAGTGTGTCTATTCGAAACGCGTAGGCGATTATCCAACTCATGCCTTGACTCTGTGTGGACTTACGTGTATGTCTTGATATCTGCACATAAAGATTGAAGTTTTTATATCGAGATGGACGTCTGATCTTGGAGCTGGTCTTTCGTGTTCATACAAACAATACAATGAGCCCCCCCCTAAAATCCCTACCTGGTTACTCAATCCACCCTTAATGGTGGCTAATAACTGGACATCGGTTCCTCCCTGCACCAAAGTGCAGATAAGTAACAAGACAAACAACTCAAACAGGGAAGAATAGTCAACGAGCCAGGTCACAACAGACATAGATAAGTAGTACCAAATGACGGAGGCAGGAGAGTAGTCTAAAAAGAGACAAAATCTAAATAACAGAAATGGTGAAAACAAAGTCTAAATCTGAAGGTAGGAGGCTAGCCAAGAAATAATCTCTATAGCCAGCACTGAGCTAAATGTGAGTAGGATATACCCCTGCCCAATAGGTCAGTCACAGCAGGTTAACCATTACTGAATTAGAGCAGAGCCACAAAGGAGACGGATGTCGTGCAATTAATCAATTCCATTAGCAAGATAGCTAAACCCGTGTTCACACACAGTAGTACAAGAGATTCAATCAGCGCCTCCTCAGCCACAAACCACATTATCGTTAATATGATAACAAATTATACTATAGTTCTATGTGCTATAGAATTTAAGATTGGAGCATCTAAAGTGACTCTTTTCAGTTTATTTGCATATGGCTTTAGAGGTGACTTTTTATAGGTAAAATGGCAAAGTTTAACTTAAAAAGGGAATTCTAGAAAGGATATTTTATGCCCTACCTGAGGGTTCTAGTACTTTATTGGGGTAAAAGCTGGTGACAGGTTCTCTCTAAATAAGGAATCTCTCTATAAATCAATGTCTGATGTTCAAGAAGCCTAGTGACATGACAAAATAGCCGAACTGTAAGTTTATTCCAAAAGTAATTGACACCCAACTGTAGACATCGCTGTTATTACATCGCATCAGTATAAGGAACTGGTTTGGCTTGGTGAGAGGCCATGGATGTGGGTCAGGAAGGAATAATAATAATTCTTTATTTATATAGCGCCCACAGATACCGCAGTGCTGCACAGAGCTTGTTAAATCAGTCCCTGTCCCCAATGGGGCTCACAATCTAATCAACCTACCAGTATGTTTTGGAGTGTGGGAGGAAACCGGAGGATCCGGAGAAGACTCATGAAAACATGGAGAGAACATACAAACCCTTGGCAGATATTGACCTGGATGGGACTTGAACCCAGGACCCCAGCGCTGCACGACTGTAATGCTTACCACTGAGCCACCATACTGCCCATATTTGTTCTACTTGTGGAGATTGCCTTTGCATATGCTCAGAGTCTTAAAGGCCTTAGATAAGATTGCTCTGGAGGCATAGTGATCCTTTTGCCACCATGGAAAATGTATTTACATATTCCTCACTCTCTCATAATCACACTCAACTGAAAGGGAACCTGTCAGCAGAAATTGGCCTCACAAGTTGATTTTTGGGACGAAGACATCAAACTGGGCCCTGAAAGGAACTTGATTTGGAAAGTGTTCAGCTGCATGACAACAAACTGATTTGTTAGGTCAAGTTCTGCTGACAGGTTCCCTCACATGAAGTCTTTCATAGGTTCGTGAGGACGAAGGACACCCGCTATGGTGACGCTGCTGCAGTTCCCATAGGTAAGTGGCACAGTAAGAGCTCATATGCAGATGCTGGGGAGGACAATAGGCGGCCATTGTATGCGCTGTAATAATAGGAGCCGGTTCACATTGTGACCAGATAATGTAATGTATGTTATCTGACCACTTTGCTTGCTGTTTGCCGTCCTCCCTAAGTGATGCTTAACTCAATGACTACACGTTCAGTAAATACAGGTGCAACGCGGAGAACACGTTGTCGCTATTCAACATGGAGGACGGTAAACACACTTACCTGGCCGCGGCTAATGACATGTTACATACAGAGTCATTCACTTTCCTGACTACCCGGAGCTGAATGCCTCAGTGTTTGGATATGTATTATGTACGGAACAATCCCGGCCTGGACACAATGGCAGCGCCGTAACAGTTGCTACATTCCATTAGCCGCGGCTTCAAGGCCGACAATGCGATGTAATAGATGCTGCTACGTGTAGTCCCCGACTCCCCGGTAGTTTCCATGTAGATTTACGTTTCCAAGCAACAAGACTGTCCTGATTGCAGGACCATGAAGAGATGGACCTTGGCCACATAGTAGAAGACCCCCATTAGTGATGGACCTTGGCCACATAGTAGAAGACCCCCATTGGAGATGGACCTTGGCCACATAGTAGAAGACCCCCATTGGAGATGGACCTTGGCCACATAGTAGAAGACCCCCATTGGAGATGGACCTTGGCCACATAGTAGAAGACCCCAATTGGAGATGGTCCTTGGCCACATAGTAGAAGACCCACATTGGAGATGGACCTTGGCCACATAGTAGAAGACCCCCATTGGAGATGGACCTTGGCCACATAGTAGAAGACCCCCATTGGAGTTGGACCTTGGCCACATAGTAGAAGACCCCCCTTGGAGATGGACCTTGGCCACATAGTAGAAGACCCCCATTGGAGATGGACCATGGCCACATAGTAGAAGACCCCCATAGGAAATGGACCTTGGCCACATAGTAGAAGACCCCCATTGGAGTTGGACCTTGGCCACATAGTAGAAGACCCCCATTAGAGATGGACCTTGGCCACATAGTAGAAGACCCCCCTTGGAGATGGACCTTGACCACATAGTAGAAGACCCCCATTGGAGATGGACCTTGGTCACATAGTAGAAGACCCCCATTGGAGTTGGACCTTGGCCACATAGTAGAAGACCCCCCTTGGAGATGGTCCTTGGCCACATAGTAGAAGACCCACATTGGAGATGGACCATGGCCACATAGTAGAAGACCCCCATAGGAAATGGACCATGGCCACATAGTAGAAGACCCCCATTGGAGATGGACCTTGGCCACATAGTAGAAGACCCACATTGGAGATGGACCTTGGCCACATAGTAGAAGACCCCCATTGGAGTTGGGCCTTGGCCACATAGTAGAAGACCCCCCTTGGAGATGGTCCTTGGCCACATAGTAGAAGACCCCCATTGGAGATGGACCTTGGTCACATAGTAGAAGACCCCCACTGGAGATGGTCCTTGGCCACATAGTAGAAGACCCACATTGTTGATGTACCTTGGTCACATAGTAGAAGACCCCCATTAGAGTTGGACCTTGGCCACATAGTGGAAGACCCCCATTGGAGATGGACCATGGCCACATAGTAGAAGATCCCCCATTGGAGATGGTCCTTGGCCACATAGTAGAAGACCCCAATTGGAGATGGACCTTGGTCACATAGTAGAAGACCCCCATTGGAGTTGGACCTTGGGCACATAGTAGAAGATTGTAGTGAACATTTGGGGGCAGCTATGACTCATCAATGAGGGATGTTAGGATGAAGCGACTCTTCTGACCTTGGCTTCCCCTCTATTGTGGCCAAAGTTTTTGATTCCTGACCCTTCTTATAGCCAAAGGTGGCAACCGTATCCCCTCACAAGTTGTCCAGGAAAGGTCTCCAGACAATAATATCATCATAGAGTATCTTACTTCATGGATCTTGAGTGTAGTCTGTACTAACCTGCATGTGTTAGATTTCCCTATGCTGCCTCCACAGGAGAAATGATGTATTACACAAATCTCATGTTATTCTTCAATGTATTGGGTCCTCCGTAGTGTGTTTTCAGCACAGAATGTAGGAATTGTCCACTCTACTCCCTCTTGATTTGTTCAATTCCACCAATGTTCCCCTACAAATAATATGGTCATAAGGTGTTTCACGTCAAGGACCATCAGTGATCAGCTACAGTCTGTGGGGGAAGAGGCCTACATGTGGTTCAGTTTATCTACACTGCCTCCACAGGAGGAATAAAGTATTACACGGAGGTGTTGAAGATGCTGTTTGACTACAGAATAGGGAAACCCTCCACTCTACTCCCTCCTGAATTGTTCAAATTCACCAATGGTCTCCTGAGATAATCTGGTAATAGGGTGTTTCACTGCAAAGACTACAACTGAAGAGTTTGTGGTGGAATAGGCCTATAAGTATGTCTATTGGGTCCTCCAGAGTGGACACCCTATACCCTACCGATTAGTCCAGGAAATCCATAACTGGTTCAAACATATGAAGCAGATCATAGAGTCTTTCACTATAAGGACCCTCAGTATAAGATGTAGTGTTTATGCCTGCATGTGTTCTCCTTCAGTGCCCCTACAGGAGAACTTAAGTATTACACAGTGTTAATTGGTGTGTCCATGTTATTCTCTAGTGTGTTAGTTTCTTCAGAGTAGAGACTGATGTTTCTGTACAGAATGAGGAAATCACCTACCCCCTACCATGTTGCCCAGAAAATTCACAAATTGTCCCTGTCATTGGGGAGTCTCACTGCAGAGACCTTTAGTAATCTGCCATATTCTGTAGTGGAAGCAGCGTGTATATGTTCAATTCTCCTACACTGCCTCCACAGGAGAAATGAAGTATTGCACAGTGTCCATGTTATTCTCCAATGTGTTAGGTTCTCCAAAGTGGATGATACTGGTTAAGTAGAAAATGTGGGAACCCCCTAACCCCATATTCTTCTAAGGGACAATGAGTATAGTAGGTAGTGGGAACAACTTGCAAGTGTTATATTTCCATACAGTGCCTCCACAGGAGAAATGAAGCATTGCATGTTGTTCATTGGTGAGTCCATGCTATTCTCCAATGTGTTAGGTCCTCCGAAGTGGAGGATACAGGTTAAGTACAAAATGTGGGAACCCCCTAACCCTATATCCTTCTAAGTGACACTCAGGTACACTGAGTATAGTCGGTAGTGGAAGAACGTGCAAGTGTTCTATTTGCCTACAGTGCCTCCACAGGAGAAACAAAACATTACATGTTGCCTAGTAGTATATCCATGTTATTCTCCAAATGTGTTAGGTCCTCCAGAATGGAGAATGTTGTTTCAACACATAATCCGGTAAAGCATCAAACCGTACCCCCTCCAAAATTGTCCAGATAATCCAGAAATGGTCACTTGACAAGAAGATGAACATCTGGGGTCTCACAGCAGGGACCTTCATTAATCTGCTAGGATACAGCCTTCATATGTTCAATTTCCCTACAGTGCCTCCACAGGAAAAAATAAGAATTACATGTTGATCGTTAGAGTGTTTACATTGTTCCTCAATGTTCTGGGTCCTCCAGATTGGAAGATATTGTTTAAATGCAGCAATGGTTTCCTGACAATAAGAAGATCATAGAACGTTCCTCTGCAGGAACCATCAGTAATCAACTGTAAGCTGTGCGTGAACGAGACAGTCAAGTGTTCAATTTCCCTGCAGTGCCCCCACAGGAGAAATAAAGTAGTACATGAAGTTCACAGCTGACAGATTTCAGTGACCCTGAATTTTTTTATCTTTCATTGGAGCTGTCCTTTAAATCATTTTTAGCCACCGTGTCCTTCTTTCAGGGCACGGAATAAGTATGTGCGCCCTTGGAATATATTAATACGTTGGCAACATTCCTCTTTTAGAACCTTGGTTATTAGTGTAAAAATCCCGGACACATGAAGTGATGAATATGTGGGTTATGAAAGTGCCAAAAAAATAAAATAAAAATCGCTGTCCTATTTTATCTCGGAGGCTGCCAGCTTGCAAAGGTCTTTCCGGAAGATTAATAGATTAGGAATAACAGGTGACATCATAAAAAAGCTTGTTAAAATCACAGGTCACTGAGAGAAATCCCTTTTTAAAATACCACAGGGCAGGGTAAGCTTCTAAAATATGGACAGCGAGATGTCTCGGTGCAGTCGGCTGCTCTGATTGAAATATACTGCCCCAGATAAATTCATCACATTAGCGATCCGATGCGGTCTGCGTGTATAGAGCGCCATCTATGGGCAACGCAAAGTATGGCATGATATAAAAACTATAACAGGGGAAAAAAACACTGTAGTCACAGGTCATACAGTCTCAAGTTTCTCAAAGATGATGGAGGCTTTAGACCAGAGGTGCACAACCTTACTTGGTCCGAGAGCTGAATTGGTCATACCTCCCAACTTCAAGGGCGGCATTAGTAACCCACCAACTAGCACAAAATGCCACCCATAATACAGCACTGAATACCACCGCAGGAACCAAATATCTAAATATTACAGTTAAACGATTCCTTAGGGAACCTACCACCACGATTCTACCTATAAAGGTAGAACAGTCGGTAGGTGGATGTATGGGACGTGAGGATAGCCCTTTTAAGAGCTAATCCTCACATCCCCGCCATAATTTTAAAACTTTAATACCCTAATATGTAAATCTGCTTAAGCGGCTACTGGGGCGTGGAGAAGCCAGACATGAGGCTACACGTCGTGGCTACTCCACGCCCCAGTAGCCTCTTTTCTCCTCCTACCCTGACATCTTCGGCGCGCAGTTCTGCGCATGCGCAGTAAATCCGGCTTCGGAGCAGTTTTATATTGTGAGTAAAGCCTTTAAGGCTGGAGATAGTCGCCTTCATGTGATCATGGGAGGTCCCGGCAGCCTGACCCCAATCACTCGGACCTTTATCCGCCACCCTTTATCAGCCAGGACATGGATCATAGAAGCCCGGGCCAGTGGTAGAAATATCTGTAATGACAATGCCGGTCACAGTCCATTATACGGCAATCCCCCGTCCTATAAGAATTCATTTCCCTATTGAGAGGCGCTCGGTATATTCTCTGAGCTGACGGACCGTAATAAATTATTACCTTTTTTACAACTATCATCCAGAAGCAATCAAGAGATCAAGTCCCCGGAGTCCGCGCTCACTTGAGCTGGTGGAAATGTTAGCGATGATGAGTTCCTTAAAATGAGATTGAGGAAGACGTCTAATAAATTATTCCCTCCGTCTGAGGCGCAGGAGGAGGAGAGGTAGCGGCTCGCTGTATCCACATCCAATACACCTGGTTAGGCAATTTCACTCTACATTGAGCGGCGTGTAATATAATACATAGTGAGGGGAAGACAGCGAGGCGGGAAAGGCCCACAGGGAACAAATCCAAACATTTCCTAAGCAATTCCCGCCACAAAGGAGGTGATAACCAGGCCCACATACACATTTAAAGGGACAGTCCAATCACAAAATGCCCAATCTAACAAAAATATAAAAACGGTGAAACAGAAAATAACGTTCACATATCCTAATCACCACTATTACCATCACATCACTACTATCACACTAACAAATAAAAATTTGAAAAAAAGAGTCGCCAAAATGGTATCAATAAAAACATCAGCCCATCCCGCAAAAATGACTTCGAAGGGTAAAAAAGTTATTGGCGTCAGAATATGGCAAAATGAAAACTTTTTTTTTTTTTTGTACGAAAGATTTACATTGTGTTAAAACCTAATAAAACCTATAAAAACGTGGGACCTCTGTGATCACACTGCCCAAAGAATAAAGGGGAGGTGTCATTTGGAGACTACAGTGAAAGCCCAGCAGAAAATGGCGCAAATGCAATTTTTTTTGTCAATTTCACCTCATTTAGAATTTTCTTCCAGCTTCCCAGTACATGGCACGGAATATTAAAGATCATTACTAGAAAGTAGAATTTGTTCCACAGATAACAAGCCCCCATATTTATGGCTCTAGGGGGAGGGGAAACGCAAAACGGAGGAAAGAATAGGAGAGGGGTGATCGGAGACTGAGCGGTCCAGAGGAGGCGGGGTATAGCTTGACTGGACAACTGAGCTACCCCACCTCTGTGACTGGATATCTCCTTGACCATAGAAGGAATATTCATGAATATAAGGCTTATGGAGGTGACAGGTTCCAAACAGGAAGTGTCATGTTACATACTAGTCTATGGAAAGAGGAGGGGTATAGTGAATCACAGCAGCTATGTCTCCACCAACCCAATACAACTGACCGATACTCACCGTTATGCGTCTACAGCTCCTATAATCTATAGTTTGTAATACTAGTCTCCTCATATAGGAAATTGACACCTTATGGGCCCCCTAAGCCTCTTGGGCCCGGTTGCGACTGCACCCTCTCAAGTTACGCCCCTGGTGACTCCCTCTGAGTAAGGGAACCCCCACTGTGATGTCTATATACCCCAATACAAAAGTACTAATTCAAGACGATTCCTTTAACAAGAATAAAATGACTTAAAGTGAATGAATCCAGACAACAAAGAACTATTTTGTAGTCGGTTATTGGTCTGCACAGGAGCTGTATAAGCAAAAGTTTTCAGTTTTTTTAGGTTGATAAAATTGAAAAATATTAACCAATAATCAAGATACATTTATTGTCCCATAACATGGGCTAATGTTTGCATGGGTTTCCTCCGGGTCCTCAGGTTTCCTCCCACACTCCAAAACATACTGGTAGGTTGATTAGATTGTGAGCCCCATTGGGGACAGGGACCAGTTTGGCAAGTGCTGTGCAGTGCTGCGGTATCTGTGTGCGCGCTATATAAATAAAGGAATTATTATAATGAGAGAACACAGGGCACAAGTTTTTTTTTCTTTTATTCACCTCAAATATTTTCCATAAGAAGGAACAAAAAGTTATAATCTGAGAAAAAACATGATTTATCAGGAATGATGCAATACCGGAGCGTCAGACAATGGGAAAGTGCACAGAAAAACATAGAAAACACATAACAGAGTAATACTGGAAAGAAAGATCCTTCATATCACCGGAGAGGAACGTTCTACAAAGATCTAGAATACAATAAAACAGAAGCAAAAAAAAGTGCTGAGAGCAACTATAGATGTAAGAGGTAAAGACCACCACAGGAGGCGCTACAGCAACCAGATACAGCAAGCCTAAAAATATACTTAATAAACCGTCCAGTACTACAAAAAGATGGCCGCCTTTCTTCCCCAAGAACAGCGCCTCATCTGTCTATAGGTTGTGTCTGGTATTGCAGCAGATTTCCCTAACCCTGGACGACCATCACCTAAAGGCTAAAAATGGGCTCACACATGTTTGCTTTTCAGTAACTTTTTCTTCCGGTGGTTTTCAACCACTTTTTATTGCTTTAATACATCTTAGAAAGCAACTTAGCAAATTTTTTTATAAATCTGCATTAAATCTGTAGAGCGTTCTGAATCTCCATGGTTACAAACTACAAACAAAGCATCTGTAGTCTGACCCAGTAGTCATACGATATTCTAATCCCTCTCGCTTTTTCTCGTCACCAACCTGATGTCTCTTAGGTTAGTCCTATGTTTGTGTAGTGTGCAGGAGAGTATTACAAATGAGTCATTGGCAATGTAATATTTTTTTTTTTATGGATTTTTTTAATGGAATTAAAATGGTGTTTGGTCCGCACATTTTGGACTTCAATCATTTACTTGTAGAACCAGCGGCCCTTGTATTTTTCTTCTATTAGTGCAATAGTCCGCAGAGGAGCTGTATACCCAAAAAGAATTTACTGTAACTCAAATCTGTTTTTTAAAATGTACAATTCCAAAAGAAAAAAAAAAACCTGCTTCCTGCCTTCTCGTCTTTTACTTCCTGTTTTCAGCACATTACGGTGTCACCCGTTTCCTGCTCTCACCGATGCAGGTCTATGCTTTGTATCAATGTGTTGTGGACTCCTGGCATCTGTGCAAGAAAGTTTGTCACCCAAGGGTAAGACCACATGTGTTTGAAATCCAGGATTAATGGGAGTGTCTCGAGAGGGCATTTCCTGTAAATCTCGTTGGGACAGGAAGTAGAGACGAGTGTGGACCCAATAGACGCCAGCTGATTTACTTAAAGGAGGTTTTCCACTTTCAGCAAAGTGTGATGTCACACAGGTGCTCTGCTTGGTTTACAACTGCCCGTGCTCCTGTGTGACATCACGTGATTAAGGACCGGTCTCTATTCACTGGAAGTAAACAATGAAGCTTCCTGTTGAATGACAGCAAGCAGAGTTCTAGAAAGCCGTGATGCATAAAGTATATTGGAAAATTGTAGAACTTTTCCTAACGCAAACAACATCAACGATTTGCTGAAAGTGGACCCCCCCTTTTAATTTTTGATTTAACCCATTCTAAGCCAGGTTTTAAATGTTCTACGTGCCACACAAAACCGCAATAAGACGTAGGTCTTTGGATCGCTCCCGCCCAGCGTTCCTGCTTTCTTAGATACAACTACACGCCTTGCAGGTGTCCAACACGCAACGTGATTACACAGCTCAGAAGATTACTTCCCAACCATCAAATGAACAGCGGGCAACGTGGCTTCTCATCTGCATCTCCAGCTGTGCTGCAAACACCACAGTCTCACTTCTGCATTTCTAGTTAATATCACTTTTCCCAGCCGCATTCTACAAGTGAGAAGACATCACAGACACAGAGTAACGACACAACAACGAGTGCCCTGAAATAATATCAGTGTCGTCTTCAGCCTCCCTCCCACCTCCTACACTAATTTATTCATATTCAAGTCACCAGTGTAGCTTAAAGATTATCATCTTCCAGAAAGCAATCACAAGAAGGAGGTCAGATGAAAGATCAGGTTACAGCAGAAGTCGATTGAGAGGGGAGGTGGGGTCAGATGAAAGATCAGGTTACAGCAGAAGTCGAGTGAGAGGGGAGGTGGGGTCAGATGAAAGATCAGGTTACAGCAGAAGTCGAGTGAGAGGGGAGGTGGGGTCAGATGAAAGATCAGGTTACAGCAGAAGTCGAGTGAGAGAGGGTGGGGTCAGATGAAAGATCAGGTTACAGCAGAAGTCGAGTGAGAGGGGAGGTGGGGTCAGATGAAAGATCAGGTTACATCAGAAGTCGAGTGAGAGGGGAGGTGGGGTCAGATGAAAGATCAGGTTACATCAGAAGTCGAGTGAGAAGGGAGGGGGGGGGGTCAGATGAAAGATCAGGTTACATCAGAAGTCGAGTGAGAAGGGAGGGGGGGGTCAGATGAAAGATCAGGTTACATCAGAAGTCGAGTGAGAAGGGAAGGGGGGTCAGATGAAAGATCAGGTTACAGCAGAAGTCGAGTGAGAAGGGAGGGGGGGGTCAGATGAAAGATCAGGTTACAGCAGAAGTCGAGTGAGAAGGGAGGGGGGGGGTCAGATGAAAGATCAGGTTACAGCAGAAGTCGAGTGAGAAGGGAGGGGGGGGGTCAGATGAAAGATCAGGTTACAGCACAAGTCGAGTGAGAAGGGAGGGGGGGGTCAGATGAAAGATCAGGTTACAGCAGAAGTCGAGTGAGAAGGGAGGGGGGGGGGTCAGATGAAAGATCAGGTTACAGCAGAAGTCGAGTGAGAAGGGAGGGGGGGTCAGATGAAAGATCAGGTTACAGCAGAAGTCGAGTGAGAAGGGAGGGGGGGGGGTCAGATGAAAGATCAGGTTACAGCAGAAGTCGAGTGAGAAGGGAGGTGGGGTCAGATGAAAGATCAGGTTACAGCAGAAGTCGAGTGAGAAGGGAGGGGGGGTCAGATGAAAGATCAAGTTAAAGCAGTGGCTTAATGAGAAAGGAGAGGGGTCAGATGAAATATCACATTACAGCAGAAGCCTAGTGAGAGGGGAGGGGGTCAGATGAAAGGTCACTTTAAAGCAGAAGTCTAGTGAGAGGGGAGTAGGGTCCGATGCAAAGAAAAGCTGCTGCAACTTCTAGTAAGTATTTTATTGATTCAAAGTATATTGATACTTTGTGTTCCCCTAGTTGCTGTTACTTCTGAGTGTTCTACTGTGTGCAGTGTATCGGTGACAATACAATATCTAGTCTCCACAAACCAGCACAGGGATAACTGTGAATAAGGGATACAGGGGCACATTTATTTACCTGTCCGAAGGAGTTCACCGAAAGTGCATTCTCCGTCAATTATGCAGCCGCTATCCTGCATGCGTCGCTTCCCCGCTCAGGTTCGACAGAGTTCAACTTCTTCCTGGAGCATGTAAATGCTTTGGATTGCAACACAATTTGAAAGTTAAATCCCGCGCTCGCCCCCCAATAGGGGTCGCTCTAAAGCCAGCGCAAAATCCTATCGCGTGCAACACAATCCCAGTGCAGACACCTGTTAAATACCTGGCACAGCCGTGCAATCACCTCCACTACAAAATGTGCAATTCTCATTGCCCTTCTGGATGGAGACAAGCCAAAAACTAGCTAGAATTCTATGCATATATGCAAAGTGTGACTCCATTAAAGGGAATTTCACATGACTACCTGCAAATTACACTAACTGTCTGGTCTATAATGTGGTTTCCAAGCCGATAATTAATGGACGTAACTTTGTGTGGGGTAAAACATCCTGCAATTTTAAACGAAAACTTCACTTTTGACAAATGTTTTTTTTACATGAAGTTTATAAATGACTCACTTTGACAATTTCAATCAATTTTTTAATATGTTTTCCAGTCTTCAAGTAGGTTGGGAAGGTGGTTGTTCGGTATAGCAGCTCAGCTTTAATTCCTTTAATGAAGAGGACTGCAATACCAGATGCAGCCATAGACAAGGGTGGTGCTATTCCTCCTTGTGATGTACAATCTCTTGGATCGCTGTTTTATAGTAACTATTGCACTAAGAAACACCATAAGAGAATAACCCAGAAATTTGGATGACACATACGATGACTATTTACTTACAGTGGCTGTATGAGCTAAGAAAAAAACATGGCTGCCTCTTACGTAAACAGCGCTACTCTTCCCCGCAGGTGGTTTCTGGTATTGCAGTCCAGTCCTTTCTACTTGAATAAAGAGGAGCTGCAATACCAGACGCGGCCTGTGATCAGAGGTGGTGCCGTTTTGAAAGCACTTCTTCCTCAGCTTTACTTCTACTGTACACAAAACTTTTATCATTATATATAAAACACATCCTGGCTTAATTTTGATAACATCTACATAGAATAGTTCCTCAATGTCAGATCTGGGGGGGGTCCGACACTCAGCACCCAATCAAATCAGCTAATAGTGGCTGATAAACAGATGATTGAACAGGAAGAAAACAGCGCCGCTCTCTGTGAAGTGGTCAGACCAAGTTACTGCAGATCAGCTCCTATTTGTTTAGCTTCAGCCACTACACAGAGAATGGCGCTGTCTGACAACCACTGATGGGAAGCTGGGGAACAGATCACCACAAATATGAGATTAAGGACGTATCTTTAGGTCAACAATATTTAATATTTTTACCCCCCTGAAAACCCCTTTAAGACAGTGGGAAATGGATGCTACCAGTAGGGATACCCTACCATAATATAATCTGTAACAACGTGGCTTGGCACCGCTCCATAATCACTGGAAGGACTGAGGTGGACTGTAAAATTCACACTATTTGTAACAAGTCTTATGGTCCATGCCAGAGATGGGGTGGTCACTCGGTGGCTTCGGGTGGAGCGTCCTGACCTACCATGGTAATGACCTCCTCCAGACAGACGGACTGCCCGCACTCCTGGGAGTGGTTGGTCTTAATGCTCTGAGTCTCACACTGAGGATGCACGGACACGTTGACGGCGATCTCCTGGCCTTGGACAGAGCTTTCCTCAGAGTCTCCGGCGGGGGATCCGCTCCGGTTGATGGCTGGGCTGATGGTGTAGATACCCCCGACGTGATCTTTCTCCATCTGGTCGGGGTCGTCCAGCCGTACGGCCTCGAACATCTCCTCCATGAACGCTCTGCAGTTGAAGATGAGTGGGGGTAAGGGAATACTTCTGGCCAGTTCTTCTATGTAACGGGCAAACTCCATGGTCTTGAATTGGGTGACCTTGGCCAGCTCCAGGGTTTTGGCGGAGGTGATAATGGGGATGCGTTTGGCGATCTCGAAGGCCTTCTGAAGCTTCTCCGCACCTTCTGTGCGGAAGAACTCGTTGATGGCTTTCTCGGTCTTGCGCAGGTGGCTGCTCATCATGCAGAGGCGGGTGATGTTCAGGATGAGGGTGATGGTGAAGGTCACCAGGCAGATGATCACATAATAGATGCTCATGTCTCCTGACGTAAAGGTCACCCGCAGGGTCACGGTGTAATACGAGGTGGTGTTCCCAACCGGACACATACAAGTGTACCTACCCCGATCAGCGAAGGTCACGCTGGTGATATTCAGGGCTCCACTGGAGGAGATCAACCATCTTCCATCTGCAACAACAGAGCACAAAGAAAAAGACTCAAACAGGGACTATGTTCAGGATCCTAAATTCTAGGTCAAACAACTCTCCTCTGGAGAACCCGTCCTGCACTGTATGAGGCAGAGAACCAAAATGATTTTCATATATTCGGGCTGGACATCCCCTTAAAAGGAAATCTACCATCAATATTCCCTCATGACAAAGCAGGGACACTTACTCATAGATCCAGGCACCTTGACTTTGTTAGTCCTCTTATATTTGTTATCCATTGCCTCCTTCCTTCTAAAATGATGCTAATAAAGCAGAAGGGCTCTAGGAAGTGCTGTAGCTTCACAGGCTCTAACACTGTCTGTCATCTGCTTTATAGTAGATATTGCACCATAACAGGAAAAACACCAAAATTTTGATAGGACACAAGATGACTATTTACTTACACTGTCTGTCCCTCTCACTGCATGCTACAGCAGGGTGACAAGTGAGCTACAGCACAGAGAGGCTCTGGTAACCTCCCGAGAGCTCTTCAGAATCCTTAGTAGAGATGAGTGGACCCAAAGTGCCCTTCAGGTTCGGGCAAGTTTCACGTGAACCCTACATATTGCTGGATTGGCGTCTGAACAGCCAATACGGCAGATTGAGGTCCCTAGCCATGGCTGTGATTGGTAAGGGGGAACACATCCATGGCTAGTTGCTAGGAGGGTCAATTGGCCATACGGCCGCCAATCTCACAATATTTCCAGGTCACGCGGGACACATCTAAACGGAAACTTCGTGTCAGCTCATCCGTACTCATTAGCGTAATTTTAAAAGTTGATTTTAGAAGGTTTTCTGGTTATATTTGGCCTGGTTTTCCCCACCACTTAGAATTAAAACCACAAAGTTCAATCTTCATCTCATGAGACCAGAGAATCTTATTTCTCATAGTCTGGGAGTCATTCATGTGTTTTGCACACTGTATCTGTCAAGATGGCTGCAGAGTGCACATTAATGAGCAAAAAGAAGAACTTTTTTGATTTGACCAAATGGCTGTATTTAGAGAATGGGGCTCCCCTGCCACCATCTTGTGGAGTACATGTTTTGCTCTTCTTTTACGGGAAAGAGAAACATAGCTGAGCAAAAATGGCCACCATGACAATCAGGGGACTTCGGATAACAAAACCAGTTTAGGCTGGATTCACATCACGTTTTCTGTGTACGCTCAGTGTTTACATCGGGAGAGGTTCTGCTACTCTTTTCCATTTCATTGCCTCATGCTGAGCGACGTATTCTCTCAGGGGAGGAAATAATAGCCTATGGGGAGCGGATGTAACATACTGCAGGCTCATTGAGTGGATACGTCAGAAAACCCTCCCCCAACGTGTCCTTACAACGTATGGCAAGAAACGTGATGTGAACCGAGCCTTAAAGTGTCCGGCGTTTGAAAACATGGCCGCTTTTTACCAAAAGCAGCGCCACATCTGACCATGGTTTTGCTGGTATTACATCTCAGCTCCATTTATCACCGACTTGCTATACTGACGCAAACCGTGGTCAGGTGTGGCGCTGTTTTCGGAAGAAAGCAGCCATGTTTTTCAACCACTTTAAAGGGAAAATCAGGTTATAATAATTGAGGACAGGAGATGCCATTTAGAGTATCACAGACCCTGAATGGTTCACGGGAGCTTCTATAGGGCAAGTCATACCGCCCATAGAGGAGAGGATGAGGAAATCACAATTTCACCTAAAAGTTTCACATGTCGGACGCATCGGTCTTACCTCCTTCCACCTCTCCCAGCAGATGCCCCTTGGAGTTGAACCACACCACGTCCCCATTCTGACTGGCGTTAAGGTTGCACTCTATGAGAGTGCTGCTCCCTTCCTTGGCGATCTGGTCCCGGTGGGCAGGGGAGCTGGCAGAAATCTTCAGCTGGGCATGAAAGGATGCATTGTGGAGGCCGATCAGGTGGGTGCTATTGGGTGGGATTTGCTCAGTGGAAAATCCCCCTGCCAGGCTGCAGCAGGCGAGGAGGAGGAAGAAGAGGGACTGGGAAGAGAGACAAGACGACGGACTTTCCATCTGATCATAAAAACACAGCGACAAACTCCAGGACTGAAGCTCTAGGCGCGGGGGTCTTATACCGATCCCTCATTGACGAGCAGGACCTATAACTCGGCCTTCTCCAACATCTTCTCTGATCCTGTCCAGAAGAGAAGCAAACAAGAAGTATTAATGTCTACACGTAACCGCGGGGAGCAACGTACAGTACACAAAGTCGCGACAGCAAAAACCAGATCCTCCCAGATTCCACCCGTAGTCAGCACTTTCACTGTTGTCACACGGTTATAGGCTGCAGATCGCTCAGCGCCTCGTAAAGTATAGAAATGACAACTTTTACAGTATGGATTGGCTTAAATGGGGGGATTTAAAGGGGCTTTCCCAATAAGGAAATTGCCACGCACTCACCGTCAGGCGCGGCCATCTGCTCCATTAGTCTGAAGAGGAGCGACGGGACAGTCAGACCCCTCATTCTCGCAATCTGCGGGGGTCTCAGCACAGAGACCCCCACTGATCAGCAAGTTATGCCCTATCTGAGGACCTTTAACAGTTCTATAGACTTTGGAAGGTGCAGTCATGGGTGTAGTGACCACTACAGAGTGTGTGGTGCCATCTGCTTGCATCTCTGTACCATGGGTAGCTCTTGCAGCTGATCACTGGGAGTAGTCGGACCCTCACAGATCTGATCTGGGCCATAAAAAGTGAGCAGCCCTTATAATTATCATGCATCCCATGGTGATGTCTAAGACACAATGCCCTCCTTTGGTCACCACTATGTTACATTAATGTGTGACCACAGCTGTGGCTATGACAGGATGAGAGGTCACTATGTGGTAATAACACATCGCCCTCTAGCTCCAGCCCTAAACCCAGAATCAGAACAGATGGAAAGGAGCAGTAACTTATACAGTAAATTTAACCTTCCTGGCTCGACTACCATATACACCGAGTGCAAATAACAGGTGCGTAGAGGTCATGACAATTACCTACTTTTTCAGGAACGTGGCATCTAAAAGTACAGTTCTAGTGTCACTTTAAAATGAATCTCCCCCTTAATATTGCACAAGGACTGTGTTTCTAAGATGCCACAGCACCAGATGTTAACGTTTAACAGCACATGACTGTTAAAGTTGCAGTCATAAAAAAAAAAAAAAAACTAAGTTAAAATTGTTATGATATGTAAAGCTGTTCCACAGATGATATGATAAAGAGTAGAACAGAACTGCAAAGTATCACCAGGACATTTAGGGACTAATGACCCCTCGTCATGAAAGCGTTAAGGCGAAATAAATGGCTTCTACATTATTAGTGGCTACTAAGCAGATATTGTGGTGTTTGCAGGTTCATGAAGACGTGTAATGGACTTAATTACTAAGAAGATGATCGGACAGAGGACTTTCACCTCAGACTGAGGACAAATAGTCCTGACTTATTAGTAATGAGACAAGGGAGCAGAACCTCTTGGAGCTCCCAGGTCACCCCACGTGTAACACCAGCTTTGTGTAGGGCACTTTATCTTTCCTTTCCTGCTTACCTGTCATTTTAGAAAAAAAATCCATTAGAATCTTGAGCAAAATAGGTTCTCAGTGCGTCATACACCATATTTCTTTTATAGAAGTCAATCATTGTGTACAGAGGATAAGCTGGCCAACAATGAGAGCATACCCTCATGTTAGGGTGGATGAGACCCCCCTCCAAATGCATAAAGTGGATAAGACCCCCAACCCCCCCCACACCAATGCGTAAAGTGGATAAGACCACCACATGCAAATGCATCCAGTGGATAAGACCTCCCACACCAATCTGTATAAGAGTGAATAAGAGATCCTATAGTAACTCCCCACAAGGCTAAGAGCACTCATACCAATCTACTGAGTGGGTAAAGGTACTGGTAAAGACAACTGGTGGGTTAAATACCGTATAACAACAATAAGCTGCCGTTAGATAAAAGCTAAACTAATCTGCTAAGAGCTAAGTGGCTAAGAGCACCAGTGACAATACAGTATAACAATACTGTAATAGCACAACTATTAAAATAAAACCAGGCAGGTGCATATCTACCAAGATCCTAATACTACTCAGTGGGTAAAAAGCTATGGCTATTAGCGCCTAAGTGGGAAGGATACATTACAATAACCCCCAGCAACAAGATAAAAGCACAAGTGTCATGTAACCAAGGGGAGAAGAGGACAGAGAGCCCCCATAGCGCCCGCTCCCTGCAGCTAGGCAAGAGCCCCCATAGCGTCCGCTCCCTGCAGCTAGGCAAGAGCCCCCATAGCGTCCGCTCCCTGCAGCTAGGCAAGAGCCCCCATAGCGTCCGCTCCCTGCAGCTAGGCAAGAGCCCCCATAGCGTCCGCTCCCTGCAGCTAGACAAGAGCCCCCATAGCGCCCGCTCCCTGCAGCTAGGCAAGAGCCCCCATAGTGCCCGCTCCCTGCAGCTAGGCAAGAGCCCCCATAGTGCCCGCTCCCTGCAGCTAGGCAAGAGCCCCCATAGTGCCCGCTCCCTGCAGCTAGGTAAGAGCCCCCCATAGCGCCCGCTCCCTGCAGCTAGGTAAGAGCCCCCCATAGCGCCCGCTCCCTGCAGCTAGGCAAGAGCCCCCATAGTGCCCGCTCCCTGCAGCTAGGCAAGAGCCCCCATAGCGCCCGCTCCCTGCAGCTAGGCAAGAGCCCCCATAGCGCCCGCTCCCTGCAGCTAGGCAAGAGCCCCCATAGTGCCCGCTCCCTGCAGCTAGGCAAGAGCCCCCATAGTGCCCGCTCCCTGCAGCTAGGCAAGAGCCCCCATAGTGCCCGCTCCCTGCAGCTAGGCAAGAGCCCCCATAGTGCACGCTCCCTGCAGCTAGGCAAGAGCCCCCATAGCGCCCGCTCCCTGCAGCTAGGCAAGATCCCCCATAGCGCACGCTCCCTGCAGCTAAGTAAGAGCCCCCATAGCGCCCGCTCCCTGCAGCTAGGCAAGATCCCCCATAGCTAGGAGGGGATAATAAGAGACAGTTGCAGATGCTGGTAAGTGGATAGGAGCATTTGCATAAAAAGACCTTTATACGACACCCTGCAGCAGGTAAGTGCACCTCATATAACTACTCCATGCAGACACTTGCACATGCTCAGTGAGTAAGAGCACCTACAATGACAACAACCAGCCTAGTGGGTGAGAGGTCACGGCCTGTGCTGCGGAGTGGGTAAGAGCCGGCACAGTCACGCACATCTCGCTCCTGCCTCAGTAGGTAAGTACCCGGAGCACTTACCGCTCCTTCTTGCGGTGCACTACTCCAGTCCTTCCTGCAGTGACATACACACCGCTCCTCCGCCCAGCTCCCCGCACCCGGAAGTCCTGGGCGCCCGCTGACACATCACTTCCGGGTCACCCTCCGTGGTGTCAGATTACTGGAGCTGCCAGTGACGTGGCGGGAGAGCTGCGGACCCTCGTGACGTCACGCCGGACCCTCCGCTACAGCAGCAGCACACAGGTAACGTCACTCCTCGGGGGACTACAACGCTCAGCATATTCCTATATTCTATATAGAGAGAAGTTGTAATCCTGCAGCTGGCTGAGACACCAGATCCTAAACTACAACTCCCAGCATGTCACAGGGACCCCACTTCCAAGACAATCCTGGTGTGGGACTAGTCATTTTACCTTTCCGTTACTTTGTGGTGCAGTTTTTACCAATTTGTGACCCACCCCTCCACCCACCTGTTGCATAACTACAACCCCCAGCATTCACACTGCTACGATATGTTGGGAACTGTAGTTTTATTCCCCAGTTGAGGAATGTCAGACTTTTATTATCTTTTTTGGTGGTTTTCTTTTCTCTTGAACATGTCACACAACCTAAGTAACATCTGTGATGTTAATCATTCCAAAGCCCCGCCCATGAGGAGCTCCCTAGCAACTTGGTTAAAAGCCCCGACCATGAGGTGCTCCCTAGCAGCTTAATGTTAAAAGCCCTGTCCACGAGGAGCTCCCTAGCAGCATATTATATGGAGCCTCGCACATGAGCAGCTGCTCAGTGGTGTAATATTGTTAGTACTGAAAAAATAAATCAGTAATTTAGAGATGATGTTTCTGTGGGTTTTAAGTGTTTAAAAAACGCTGCAATAAGGTGCTGCTCAGTGTAATCCATGAAGCCTTGTCCACGAAGAGCTCCTCAGCAGTGTATTCTATGAAGCCCCCTCCTGCCCATGAGGAGCTTCTGAGCAGTGTAATCTATGAAGTTCTGCCCACAAGGAGCTGCTCAGCAACATAATCTATGAAGTCCTGGCCATGAGGAGCTTCTCAGGACCGTAGTCGATGAAGCCCTGCCCACGAGGAGCTGCTCAGCAGCGTAGTGTCTGCAGTCCTGCCCACGAGGAGCTGCTCAGCAGCGTAATCTCTGCAGCCCTGCCCACCTGGGGCTGCTAAGCAGTGTAATCTCTGAAGCCCTGCCAACCAGGAGCTGCTCAGCAGTGTAATCTCTGAAGTCGTGCCCACGAGAAGCTGCTCAGCAGCGTAATCTCTGAAGCCGTGCCCACGAGGAGCTGCTGAACAGCGTGATCTATGAAGGCCAGCCCACCAGAAACTGCTCAGCAATGTGGTCTATGAAGTCCTGCCCACCAGGAGCTACTCAACAGTGTAATCTCCGAAGCACCGCCCATGAGGAGCTGTTCAGCAGTGCAAATTAAATCATTATTTTACAGATGATGTTACTGTCGCCTACTACTATTGAAAGTCAGTTGGGGGACCTTATACACACTTCCTTAAAGGGTTTGTCCATGAATAGATGAATGCATTCTTCTAGAAACAGTGCCACCACTGTCCATAAGCTGTGTCTGGTATTGCGGTTTCAATAAAGTGATTAGAACTGAGCTGTAGTACCACACGTAACCTGTGGAGAGGGGTGGTGCTGTTTTCGGATAGATATCTGTGTGCTGTGCTCAGCAATTTCCTGCAGCTCCATAGTATTAAGTGGAGCAGACCCCCATCAATCAGATTGTTATCCCTCATCCTGTGAATATCGTCAAACTTGGCACAACCCCATTAACATGGATCCTCGACACTTGATCAATACTGAGTGATGTGTTTTTTCCCTTATTGATGACCTATCCTGATAACAAAAACCCTGGACAATCCCTTTAAGAGTGTCTAGGGTTGTATTATCTATTAGCTATTATCTTAGCTATGAGTCCGTAAAGAATTGTACATTTGATGGTCTAGATTTTTTTGTATGTACCTTGGTTTCACTATGTGACAAGTATAGGGGGTCCAAAGTGGATTTAAGTAACTGCACCCCCCTCCCCACCGACGACCTTAATGGCCACAGACCTAGGTAAGGTTAAGAGATTTGGGACCCTAAATTCCAGCTGCTTTGGTTTAGGGGCCAGGCTGTCCCTTTAAACTTTCAATCCCTATCATCCTACACATCGGATGGTGCTGGCTATGAAGGACACCCAGTGCTGCGCCCCCTTTATTCTCCGCAGCAGTGGGGTACTATGAAGACGCACCCGTTACACCCGTTACTGTCAGGATAATCTCTTTCCCTCTGTATCATCGCCCTTTGCCCCCTTTGTGTCCCGTGGATCTGAATTATGACCGCCTGTAGGATCTTTATAGAACTTCTGACCCAGTAATGTGATAAATGAGAACATTACAGACTTTATCTTCTCAGACTCCTCATAATTCACTCATCGAGGATTTAACCCTGTGCGGTGTCCATCACTGGTAGACTGATAGGCGCATAGCAGACAGGACGAGGGGGTTGGAGGGATTTAGAGGTTTGTAATACTAGCGGATGGTCTGTTATTGATCATTCATTGCTATGGATTCCTGTGGTGCATCTATGCGTCCATATACTGTGTCCCTTAGAAGCCTCTTTATAGGACATCTACCACCAGGATTGTAAACCAAGCACACGGACATACTGGTGTGTGTCCCCTCTGGCAGGATCCGTACTAATAGAGCCCGGAGCCCCTCAGGGTAGTTTGCATAATTTTAAAAGCCTTTACTTATAAAAACAAGGACATGAGAAGCTGAAAGAAGAGCAGATCCTGCCAGAGGGGACACACACCAGTATGTCAGTGCTTGGTTTACAATCCTTTATCCTGGTGGTAGATGTCCTTTAACAGCCCGGATCGCAGGATATCGCATCCAACGCTCAGTAGCTGCGATCCTGAAATGAAAGAAAATCAGGGATCCAGAAGAAGACAACTAGAGGTAAGTATGTGTAGTTAAATTTTACTAAAATATAATGGAGGATTTCCTTTAACTTTTTTACATATTTTGTTACTGCAAAACCCCATATCGCTTACTTTAACCCTAAGGGGTCTGATTGTTCCTACCATTTGCTGCAAGGCTACTGTATAACGGTATATGGTGGCTTTGCAATAAATCTGTAATGGTCAGCTCCCAGCACACTGTTACAGATCTTCAGCAATGACAGGTCCTGTGGAGTCATTGTGGAGCAACAATCACTGCCAAAATGGCGGCACCCAAATGGCGCTTTGTCAGTGGCCTTTCATGAGTTAGCACCAGTCATGGCTGTTACCACTAGGTGTTTGCTGCATAATGCAGCAAACACCCGCTATGTTTGAAGAGGGCTTAGCCCGTGGGGCACTGAGGGTCGGTTTGCTCCTACCATATGCTGCCCTGCTGCTGTATTGCAGTGTTTTGCTATAGATTTGTAACAATGTACCACTGACACGGCACCAATCACGGGTGTTCGTGCCGAGTATTTGATCTAATATGCAAACATTCGGGATCTATGGAGAGGGCTCAGCCATGATCCATACCCCCCTTATGCCGACGTACTATTACGGGCAAATAACAGAGTCATAAATAACGAGGGCACAGAGGTGATATATGGGCCCCCTGGATACAATGTACATACTACGTGTAGTATCTGTAATGTATTCATTGAATGGATATGTCACCGCTGTGCCTGTACCGTGATTGAAATGTGGCCGCCGCCCCTGATTCCACATGTTTTTCTATTCCAGATGTTTTAAAAATGTCTGAAAAAGACAGCAGTGAGAAAGTCCGGGATACCGCCCAGGAACAGGAAGCAGTCACCGCTCCTACGCCGACTGGTAGCCCCGAGGAGGGACGTGCCGCCTCTGAACCGGTGGCCATAACACGTAAACGCCCCGAAGCCAAATCTAACAGCGCCTCAACGGAGGAGGAAGAGGGTCAGACACCGGAGAAACCGGAGCAGGTGAGGAGTGGGCAGAGGATGCCACCTCTGTTATACGTTTTATATGCGCTCTTTATTAACCTTTTAATGGCCACTAATACTCCTTTTTACCAGGGTCTTTAAAAAAAAATGTATCATCAAAATCCATCATGATAAACCAGAGACATTACTCATAGATCCAGGCACTGGGGTAGTGGTAATCTCCTAATATTTGTTATCTACTTTTAAAATTATTCTAATGAGCCAGATTATTTTTTTACCAGAGCCCCTCCATGCCGCAGATTCACGGGCTGTTACACTGTGCAGGAGCTTTTTCCCCACCCGCTGTGTGCTGAAACTTACGCTGCTGCAGTGAGATTACAACATCAGGATAAAGAAGTGCTGGGGGAGGAGGGGGGACTGTGTAACATCCTGTGAAGCTGCAACATGGAGAGCATAATTTTAAAAATTGATTTAATATGGAAGGAGGCCATGGATAACAAATATAAGAAGATTACCACAGTCACGGGGCTTGGATCTATGAATAAGTGTCCCTGGTTTATCATGATGGATGTAGATTTTCTTTAATGAGCCTTATGCTATAGCAGGTATATAAGGACTGTGATTATCTTATATCAGCCTGTTCATTTTTCTTTTTACCTTGCCCCAGATTTGTCTGCCCCTTAGGGGTTAATACTGTTTCATTACACCAGGCGCAACAAACTCATTTACACAGGTAACCACATCAGCCTCGTGGTTGCCTTAAAGGGGCCGTTATTTTATTAGTGTATAAATGTATCCACACGAACTATTTAGTAGTTACATTTATACAGCATTGCCATTACAGTCAGTCATTTGAGTGCAACCACAAAGCTGTGCTCCTCACAGCGGTCCCAGTGCTCCCCCCAGCGGTCCCAGTGCTCCCCCCAGCAGTCCCGGTGCTCCCCCCAGCAGTCCCGGTGCTCCCCCCAGCAGTCCCGGTGCTCCCCCCAGCAGTCCCGGTGCTCCCCCCAGCAGTCCCGGTGCTCCCCCCAGCTGTCCCGGTGCTCCCCCCAGCAGTCTCAGTGCTCCCCCCAGCAGTCTCGGTGCTCCCCCCCAGCAGTCTCGGTGCTCCCCCCCAGCAGTCTCGGTGCTCCCCCCAGCAGTCTCGGTGCTCCCCCCAGCAGTCTCGGTGCTCCCCCCCGCAGTCTCAGTGCTCCCCCTAGCCTGCCTCCCTGTAGCCACAGTGCCCCCAGGAGGAAAGGTGAGTATCAGACCCTTCCTCCCTACAAGTGCAGCATAGAGGAAGGGACACAAGATGGGCCAGATTTGGCCTGCGGCCCTTGTGTTTGACACCCTGAAACACTGCTATCTACAAACAGGTCCATGATTTACCTCCTGAGAGCTCATTTGCATAGTGTTTCCCATGGAGCATTTCTTGTAAACAAGTCCGCACCCCCCTTTGTGACTCCCTAATTCTCAGGCTCGGTATCTTATGCTAATGATAACATCAGTATCATATGAATTTTACCAGCCCCGGGGGGAGCTGAGATGTAAGCAAGTCATTAATTCACACAAAAAATGTACTCATAAATAACCTTCTTGTAGCAAAATCCTTTGATTTCCATTTTCATATTCTAAAATATAGGGTTAGGACGCTTGTCTGGTAGAGGTCATATCCGAGGGTTGGAGAAAACATGCATATTCCTTGTTATATACCAATTCTCAGCCGCATTGTGTGGTTCCTCTGTTATTCCTCCTGGACACACAGGAGATTGATAACCTTTAATGCATGTAGAGATATTGCAGACTAATTCTGATCCTTAATGCTACTTGATCTCCTGCCCTTGATCCAATATGGCGACTTTGAAGATGACGGCCGAGTTCTCATATACTTTGCTAGGAGGAATAACAGAGGAATAGCACGACAGAAAAGCAGGTTTAATAAAGGCAGAGTTTTCTCTGTTATGTAATATAATAATATCTTCATTTATGTCCATGCAGGAGTCTGTGGCCAAATCTCCTTCATCATGGGGCTACTGGGGTAACTGGGGCAAGTCCCTAATCTCCACAGCTACGGCCACCGTGGCTACTGTTGGTGAGTATATAGATGTATAGCGACCAAACTTCTGTTCTCTTACACTTGTATACAGGCTATTAAACTGTCAGCGGAGTGATATAGGGGCATATTCCAGATTAGGGGGTCACTCTCCCCCATAACAGGGAGACTAGTCGCTTCCTGTTAGAGACGTCATAAAAATCAACGACTCATAGTGTAATAATGTAAAGCAGATTTATGGCGACTAGCAATTTCTGTACATCACACATGATCCCCTATAGCAGGTGTCTATCCCCGCAGGTCACGGGATCTCGTCTGCCATTGAGAAGGCTGAGAGCTCGCTGGGAGTCCCCAGTCCTGTGGAGCTGTCATTTAGGAGTCACGCAGAGACCACAGAAGGCAAGTCACCTGGAATTTTTCAAAAGTTTTTGCAAATGTTTTTTCCCTTGTAAGAGAAGCAGAATAACCCGGAGCAGGTGTCAAGGGGGCGGCCCTTATATCCGTCATATATGCAGCATCGAAACCCCTCCCCTTTGTTTAGAGATACCTAAAAGCCTAATAGTCTATTGGTTGTACGCTAGAGGTGGGTGGAGACACAGGACCGCCCCCCGGACCTGCAATAACAGCGTCAGGGAAAAACTAATGAAGTAATTTATGGCATTTGTCCTTGTAGATGCCACCGGAGGTGGGGAAAGCGGTGAATCCGCAGAGGCGGAGGGCTCATCCCCCATTACTGGTGCGCTAGGATTCCTCTCCAGCATCTCCACAGCAGTGCAGAGTACAGTAAGTACAACCAGATATTCCTACTTCGTAATCACTGTCAATTATTGGGTGTTGGTAGAGTAATAAGGGAGAATTTATAATATGAGCACCGGTGTATAATAGGGGTCACACACACACACCCCTTCCCATTTCCCGACAGATACCTCAAGATGAACCTGCAGCGACCACGCCCCTCTTCATAACCCCTCCCCCACACACTCACATGACATGGAGGTGGCGTATTTGTGATTAATATGGCAAACTTTTGTAGTGCGCCAGAATTCGCAATCCTATCAGTGCCTCTATGTCAGAAACCTGTACCGTGGGATAGCGCCATAACCGTATATGGGGACATTTGTACAGCTGCAACATCTGTGTGAAAAGGGCCTAACTGTCAATCATTATGTGTGGGTGGAGTTATCAGGACTTTCACTGTCAATCATTGTGTGCGGGCGGAGTAATCAGGACTCTCACTGTCAATCACTGTGTGTAGGCGGAGTAATTAGAACTTTCTATGCCAATCACTGTGTATGGGTGGAGTAACCAGGGCTCTCACTGTCAATCACTGTGTGGGTGGGATAATGGTGACTCCATGCCAATCACTGTTTGTCGAGGAAGGGGGGGGGGTAATCAGGACTCTCACAGTTTATCACTGTGTGTGGCAAGGTGATAAGCACTCTGTCTGTATCCTGTCAAAAAAGGTCAAAAGGTTCTTATCCTGGTTCTGGTTTTCTAGCTTGTCTTCTGAATCTTAAAGGACTTCTGCCATCAGGATGAAGAATTGTAAGCACACTGACGTTCTGGTGTGTTCCCCCTCTGGCTGAATCTGCTCTTCTTTTGGCTTCTTATGCCCTGGTTTTTAACAAAACTTTGCTTTTCAAATGATGCAAATCAACCTGAAGGGCTCCAGGTTCCATAGGTGTTAATGGAGCCCGGAGCCCCTCAGGCTCATTTGCATATTTTTAAAGCCCTTTTTCTTGAAAATAAGGGAAAACTAGCTGAAGTAAGAGTGGATCCTGCCAGAGTGGGTACACAGCAGTATGTCAGTGTGCTTGGTTTGTAATCCTTCATCCTGGTGGTAGATTTCCTTTAAGTCAAAGTAAGGAAACTGTAACTGAATGAAGCAAATGTAGAACTTCTGTAACATGTGGTCTCTGCCTTAGGGAAAGACTGTTCTCTCCGGGGGGCTCGATGCTCTGGAGTTTATTGGCAAGAAGACTATGGATGTGATCGCAGAAGGAGACCCCGGCTTCAAAAAGACCAAAGGACTAATGAACAGGAATGCGACATTATCACATGTAGGTCAAGTCTGTTTACCATCTTCATAATGTCACAGTACAGAGCAAACAAGTCTGACAGCATTTAGGAAGGTAAAGGTCAGGATCTATTACCAGCTGTAGTGACGCGTGACATCTTTACACACTTCACTATCTGCTTCCTGGGTTGTGGTCATACACAATAGGCAGAATGCTGACCGCTGTCTCTCTGGACACGGTAGAGGGGAGTACACCGGACAGGACAGTTGGTCTTCCCGAGCACCAAAGGATCGTGCATATTAACTCATCTGCCTACTCCTTATCTACATTGAGGGTAGTCAGAGACACACAGTAGTAGTATTAGTAGCAGTAATAGAAGAAAAATAAGAAAAACAAAATACACTGATGACTATATATTTTTTTAAGTCACAAGGGGAACAGCATAAAATTTTGTGTTTAAAAAAACATGAAAAAATACCAATTTCCTCCCAGAAACAGCTAAAGTTATAACGATAACCATGCACATTGACATGCTGGTGTGTGGCCCCTCTGGTACCTTATTCCCTTGTTTTTAAGGAAAAAAAGCTTTAACAATTGTGCAAATGAGCCTAAGGGGCTCCAGACTCAACATCTATGGAGCCCCCCAGGCTCATTTGCATAATTTTAAATGCCTTTTTATGTAGAAAGCAGGGGATAAGACGCTAAAAGCAGAGCAGATCCTGCCAGAGAGGGCACATACCAGTATGTCAGTGTGCTTGGTTTACAATCCATCCTGGTGGTAGATGTCCTTTAACATTGCATTTCTTGAATGGAGAAGTTTCCCAGTGTCAATCAGCAATCTTTATTACAGCCTGACAGAGGCGGGCTGTAATAGATGAGCAGTATATTCAAAATAACATTATCACATCGGTGGATTTTCAAGAGGGGTGATCAGCGCCAATCAGCAGTAGAAAACAGCAGATGCCAAGTGTAATACCCCATCAGTGATCTGATATTGATGAGCTATATATATTGCCATTATTGATCTTCTCTAGAGTGAACCAGAACCACCTAAAACAAATTCTGCTGTAATTTTTGTCTCTCCTCACAGGTATTACGAGAAGCGAAGGAAAGAGAGGAGCAGCGCGTCAGCAGTGAGGTCGTCCCAGACACAGAGCGGAGGGCGCACTACGGGCTCTTATTTGATGAATATCAGGGTTTGGCTCACCTGGAGGCACTGGAGATGCTGTCCAAGGAGAGCGAAGGAAAGGTAGGTCTTATCAGTGTACACATCATTTGTCATCTACTAACTGTGCATATATGTAACACCCCCAGGCTCTTCCATACACATTGCCATATGGTAAATGAGGTGAATGGGATGAGGCCTATTGATCTCACTATCATCCAGAAGGATTGGAGCAATCCTCCATCCGTAGATGATCGGTGTGCTTCATTCTCCAAGATGTTTGGAATAACCTTCCTGCTGAGTTCCTTTAAAACCCCTGTGCACGTGTACCTAGAACCTGCAAAGTTTGGCCACGCCAAATCTTGAACAGATTTCGATTTCACATTGCGTTTCATTCATTATTAAAATAAACGCGGAACTCGTCAATTTTGCATCATTCCACACCTGCCTAAAACTTTTGCACAGTCCTGTATATACTCAGTTGTATGATCTGTGTGCTGAGCCTACGTCCCTAAGATTTGTCTTTCGCACCCCCAGGTGAAGTCCATTATGGGTGCGCTATCGGGAGAAGAGTTAGCAGAACTTAAAAAGGAGATGGAGTCTTTAAAGGAAGTGTTCTCCATGGAAGAGTTTGATGAAGATGAAGAGGTGGAGAAAGGTAGAGGGTCATCTATGTAGTGTATTGATTTAGACATTTTTCATATATATTCCAGCACTGCCATAGGCTCATCATACTCAATAGTCAGAATCCCAGACCCTCCAGTTTTTTTTTTGTGCACCAAGATGTACAAATAACCTTATGTACTGCATCACCTACCTGCCCACTACATCTAGTTTCTGCTGTTTAACCCCCTAGATGCGGTAATAATAATGACCACAGCATTGAAAGGGTTTACTCAGATCATGTGACCCCCACATTATCTCTTGTGCAGCACAGTCATAGCAAGTGGCAATGGGTCATAATAACACCTGGGGGCTCCTTGTGTCAGCCATCTTTGTACATTTATTGGGGGGAGTTTATTAACACTAGTGCTTAGAACGCCAGTCTTAAAATTCCCCCGAGGCTGCGGCCTCTTTGTTAATATGGGCACAAACTTTCCCAGTATCGACCTGTAGATCCGTTTCTTTGCTCTGCCATAGTAAATGCGGTGGGCCAGGCGTTCACGCCACACTCTCCTGCAGGGTCTACAACCTGACACATCCATAGTGTCGGGCAGGTCGTAGAAATCCGAAAAGTAGCGGAGATGGGGAGGATTATATGGTTTCTCAGCCAGAAAACGGAGAAGCCATAATAAATCTGGGTTGTGTTCTTCTCAAGGTGGGGTCATAATAGCTCAGCAGGATCAGCAATACCCTACATTGCAGTATATTATACCGGGGACCTCACTCCACAGTAGTTGTGGCTCTTGACAATGAACTGCGCAAAATTATGTCAAAACTGGGGGTCGTTCTAAAAAAAAAATATATATATATATATATATGCATACGACAAAAAGCAAGTCCTTTTTCAACTACATTGCCTGAAAAATAAGTGTAATGGCTTTCAGATTATTAAAGGAAATTTACCATCAAAATCCATCCTGATAAACCAGGGACATGACTCATAGATCCAGGCACCGTGACACTGGTAATCTACTTATATTTTTTTTATCCATGACCTCCTTCCTGCCTTTAAAATCAACTTTTACAATTATGCTAATGAGTCTGAAAGGCTATGGGTATGTTACCAGAGCCCCTCCGTGCTGCAGCTTCACAGGCTGTTACACTGTGCAGTAGATCCTACCCTCTGCCCCCCCATTGTGTGAGTTTACAGGAAGAGCAAGGGGAGGGTGAGACTGAGAAGTGCTGCTGCACAGTGTAACAACAACCTTAAATGCCAGAGACTTTCTGGCTAATTAGCATAATTTTCAAAGTTTCATATTAAGAAGTAAGGAGGCCATGGATGACAAATATAAGAGGAGTTCCAGTTTCATGGTGCCTGGATGTATGAAAAAGTGTCTCTGGTTTATCATGTTTCTAGATACTATAGAACCAAACATAGGGGCATCTGACCTAACACTACCCCTGCAGCCTCTAACTCTCTTGACTCATTTTGGCAAAATATGACTCTTCTCTGCTCCATTTGTAGATGACTCTGGAGGAGATTTCTTTTATAGATACTGGTGAGATTTCTCATAAAAGAGGGAATTCTAGAAAGGACATTTCCTCCCCTACCTGAGGCTGCTGGGAGTTTAATGGGATAAAATCCAGTGACAGGTTTTCCCTTTAAAAAAAAACAAAACAACTAATAATGTTTCACACTTAAGGGGATAAACTTGTCAGGGGCAGAAGGCTAAAGGTTTGTGCAGACGCAGAAGTTGTGGAACAAGCGTGTGGTGAGTTGTATTGACGTCTTGTTGTAGCGAGTTCTCTTCATACATCTGAGTCCTCCAGGCTGGAGGAATAACCTTGCGGTTGCGTATCAGAGGCGCAGGCCGCGGTGTGCTGGGAATTATCTGGCGGTATTACACGGCGTGAGGCTTCTGTAGTCGGGAGATATTATTAGATCAAAGCCGTCCGGCGCACAGCGGGACGCGGTCAGTCCGTGCTTTTATTTTCCTCAGCGTCCACCTCTTACACGACCCCCAGTATGTAAGGAGATGCATTAGCATCAGATGGTATCCGGGGAGAGAAGATTCCTTACATCTTAACTTTCTCCTGCCGTAAACTTCCACACTACTGCACGACTACATCAAGACGATTTATAGAAGATTTTATCTTGGGGAAATGTAGTAAAATCGCTTTCAAGGCTATGTTTTTGTGTTATTTTTATGCTTCTAAAGTTTAAGAATGAAGTAACTTTCGCAGTAGACTTGGTTTAAAATCGTCTTTTTCTTTGTGTTCACAGCTCCTGCGCAAAGCAATGTTTCTCCTTGGTGACAGACTACAAATAAACCATGTGTAGTCTGATGGTGAAATCTTGCCACCACTTATACCAAACCTTATTAGGATAAGTATAAGACCCTAATGGGGGTCACCCATGTTATATTTGCCTGGATAAAGTTTCTCGTTCTCAAGTCACGTGACCTCTTGTGTTGTCCTGCTGTATTCCCGCAACAGGGGACTATGCAGTCATTACTATTTGTCTTTGAAAGCCCCTCCTACCACTGATATGACGGAGTGGGCGTGCATACCTCGATAAATCAAGCAGGACAGGGGCATGTCACAGGAAGTCCTGAGTCCTGCTGCCCAGGGGTCACGTGACCCTTGGCTCCCTGCAAGCTATTACAGGGTAAGTACAATATGTGTGACCCCCATTAGGGTCTTATACTTACCCTGTTAAAGTTTGGTATAAGGGGTCATCCCCAGGATGCACAGTGAGAAGAAGCACAGGGATGAAATATCTGGAGGATCTGACTACACAGAGATCGTTTGTAGTCTGTTACCGTGTAGACCATGATTTTTCTGCTGTCTGACTATGGTGTACAGTAATGATTCATACAGATTATAGGCAGCAGTAAAGGGAGCGACACTGACGTCTGGTGGTCCGCAGCAAAATCACTCTCGCTCTTACTCACTCTTGACTTTCTTGTTCTATTCTTTTTTTCCAGCTGATGAAGATTTTGTTGCGGAAATATCCGCCCTGTTTAAGGATCTGCAGATTTCCGTAAGGCCGGAGAAGCTGACGAACGTGAGTAAGACTTATGTCACATAGGGCGATGGCCTATCCCCGCGATCACTGTATAAAAAAGCAACCTAATCATCAGGTCAGGTGGGTGGTGCCAGGCTCTTACAGCCAGCCTAGGACCGCCCACCTGACAGGGAAGAACCCACAGTGACAAACAGGGAGCCAAAACTAACGCCCCAGGCTGACTGCCAGCACATCTCCAAACCTGTCACATAGTGCTTCTATACATGAGCACTAGAGCGCTATCTCTATATATAGATGGACATTAGTGTGTAGGAGCTTTTATATAGGAGCACTAAGTGGCGATACATTATTTCTCTCTATATATAGATGGAGCTTAGCGGAAAAGAATAGCAGCAAAGCAGCACTCCTTAAAAAAGTATTCCATTATTCCGGCACTCTGTGGCAGTACATTGCTCCACTGTATTTAGATGTTAATTGGTGTGTAGGAGCTTCTATACATGAGCACTAGGGGGGGTACTTTGTTTCTTGATATATAGATGGAGATTAGTGTATAAGACCTTCTATACATGAGCACTATGCAGCGGTACATTATTTCTCTCTAAAAATAGATGGAGATCAGTGTGCAGGAGCTTCTATACATGAACACTATGTGGCGGTACATTATTTCTCTATATAAAGATGGAGATTAGTGTGTAGGAGCTTCCATAACTGAGAACTACGTGGCGGTACATTGCTTCTCTGTAGGAGCTTCTATACGTGTGCACTATGTGGCGGTACATTGTTTCTCTCTAAATATAGATGGAGATTAGTGTGTAGGAGCTTCTATACAAGAGCACTATATCGCTATATTGCTCTGTATCTTTCCCTTTTATCTGGACTTAGCGCCACACGGGCCTATTTTGCTGTCTCAGCAATGTTCTTCTCCTTCTGAGGAGACTTTCGGGCTGTTTTCCCAGTTTTGTGGGGTGTCCCGGACACGGATTCCTATTTCCGGTAATGACTCGCTGACATCTTTGGGTTTTTCAGGCACGTAAAGCGGCTTACAGCTGGATGATTAAAGCGGAGGAGGAGGGGAGAGTGACAGGAGAGGAGGACCAGGGCGACCCACAGAGGACGTCCACCATTGAGGTAAGTGATAAGGTGATTGGCTGATGGATGAGGCAGGGTGCAGGGTGTTACTCCTGGGATCGTTCGGCTACTAGACACGTCTGGTGCCGCTTTGTTTGGGGAGACGATAGGGATGAGGATGTCTCCATCCTGTGAGATCTGACAGAATCTCAACTCTATGGCCAACTTCAGCCTGAGCAGGATCAGCTCGTTTCTTCTGGACCACCCATAGAGTTCTGGGCGGTCTGGATCTAAGTCCATGAGGTTGGATCTGTAAGTCCTGCTGAGTTGGATAAGTGTCTACGCCTTCACATGGACCACACAAGGACAATCCCTTTGATCTCTGGGCATGAGAGTGATGTGACATTGAGCAAAACTTTTTTTAGTTGCTACCATTCACCTTAAAGTGCCAGCCTCCCAACCAGAGCGACCAGAATCATAGAAATCCTGATTATATAACCCCTTGGATACCAGACCGATAAGTGTACAGTTATTAATGTAGGGGTGCTCCTTCTGTAAGCCACCCCACAAGCTTGATCATGGGGACGGAAATATCATTGGACTTCTCACCAGTCTTCAGGGTAATGGTAATTAAAGGGATGGGGTGGACTTTCATAGCTCAGTCTCCTGGTTGGATAGGACTAAGCTGTAGTACCAGGTAAGGCCACTAAAAGGTTTCAGGCGCTTCATCTAGTAACCAATGAAGATGGGGGAATGGGACCCCCATTGTTCTGATATCGATGACCTATCAGTGTGATGTGATAGCCACGTACAGATATAACACAGCAGCGGGTGGGTGTCCTAGTATTATTCTACATCAAGGTATGTTCTAGGCTCGAAATATGATGGGGAGATTTATGAGAAGTGTCTGAGAGCAGAACTGTTCTAGGTGGCCATCATAACTAATCAGAGCTCAGCTTTCATCTTCCCACAGATGTTTAGAAAATGAAAGCTGATCTCTGATTGGTTATCAAAATCAACTAGAACAGGTTTACATCAGACCTTGTGATAAATGTCCCCCATTATATCCTGAGACACAGATCACACCTGAGTGTCATCTTTTTCCAGGATATCCATGAATCGGCCATCCGGAGCCTGGCTGAGCTGACTGCCTGCGCCATCGAAGTCTTCCATAAATCCGCAGCTTTAATTCTGCATGGTGACACACAAGTGTCCGCGGAGTCACGGGGCAAAGCTCTGTCACAGTAAGTACTACATGTGCCCACATCTGCCCCCATTGTCCCTCATCTCTGCCACACATAATGGATTAGATTAGGGAATTCGACCTGCAGCAATAGACATCGGTCAGCGACTTTCTCCAAGCTTTCTATTGGCCGACAGAGCATGCGTGTGATTGGTAGAGACAGAAGGAATAGCTGTAGTGCATGCGTATGAATGGTAGAAACAGAAGGATTAGCTGTAGAGCATGCATGTGAATGGTACAGACACAAGGAATAGCTGTAGAGCATGCGTGTGAATGGTAGAGACAGAAGGAATATTTATAGAGCATGCATGTTAATGGCACAGTATGAAAGAATAGCTGTAGAGCATGTGTGTGAATGGTAGAGACAGAAGGAATAGCTGTCGAGCATGCGTGTGAATGGTAGAGACAGAAGGAATAGCTGTAGAGCTTGCGTGTGAATGGTAGAGACAGAAGGAATAGCTGTAGAGCGTGCATGTGAATGGTAGAGACAGAAAGAATAGCTGTAGAGCATGCGTGTGAATGGTAGAGACAGAAGGAATATTTATAGAGCATGCATGTTAATGGCACAGTATGAAAGAATAGCTGTGGAGCATGCATGTGAATAGTAGAGACAGAAGGAATAGCTGTGGATCATGCGTGTGCATGGTAGAGACAGAAGGAATAGCTGTAGAGCTTGCGTGTGAATGGTAGAGACAGAAGGAATAGCTGTAGAGCGTGCATGTGAATGGTAGAGACAGAAAGAATAGCTGTAGAGCATGCGTGTGAATGGTAGAGACAGAAGGATTAGCTGTAGAGCATGCATGTGAATGGTACAGACACAAGGAATAGCTGTAGAGCATGCGTGTGAATGGTAGATACAGAAGGAATATTTATAGAGCATGCATGTTAATGGCACAGTATGAAAGAATAGCTGTGGAGCATGCATGTGAATAGTAGAGACAGAAGGAATAGCTGTGGATCATGCGTGTGCATGGTAGAGACAGAAGGAATAGCTGTAGAGCTTGCGTGTGAATGGTAGAGACAGAAGGAATAGCTGTAGAGCGTGCATGTGAATGGTAGAGACAGAAAGAATAGCTGTAGAGCATGCGTGTGAATGGTAGAGACAGAAGGAATAGCTGTAGAGCATGCGTGTGAATGGTAGAGACAGAAAGAATAGCTGTAGAGCATGCGTGTGAATGGTAGAGACAGAAGGAATAGCTGTAGAGCATGCGTGTGAACGGTACAGACAGAAGGAATAGCTGTAGAGCGTGCGTGTGAATGGTAGAGACAGAAGGAATAGCTGTAGAGCATGCGTGTGAACGGTACAGACAGAAGGAATAGCTGTAGAGCACCCACGTGAATTGCACATTTAGAAGGAATAGCCTTAGGCAGAACAGTCCTCCCCTCTTACTGATATAACTCTGTTAAGAGACCACCACTGACCACCTCACCACACAATTTGGTAACTTTTTCTTTGACAGAATGACTGTAGCATTGTGCAAGGAACTGTCTCAACTTTCTAAGAGGATGACCACCCTCCTGACTACTGCCGGGGTAAGTACCCACACCCAGGTCACATCATAAATAAATCCACACTGTATATACACCACGGATTCGTATCCTTATAATCCATCTCATGTAATACTGGCAGTGACCACTAGGTGGTAGGATGTAGAATGGAAGGATAATATATATCAGTGACTTGTACTGCAGAATTGGAGTCAGTGTTTGGTAGTGGCTTGGGGGGACAGGGGGTCCCAGACAAGACCTCTTCACCATGATCATACTACCTATTATGGCCATATAGCTTATGGCACCATCACTTTGCTAAGGAAGAATAGAAAGGACAACGCAGAATTGTAGAATATTGGCGATTCCGTGTACCGCGCTGCAGAATAAGTTGGCGCTATGGGAAATATTTGGGGAAGGTTACTATTTGTTACCGTATGTGTGGACACTATATCGATGATGTGAAGAGATGACCGATTCCGCCTTCTGTTCTTTGCAGGCATCCGAAAAATCTGACATCCTTAACCCTTTAATCACAGGAGTATTCCTAGAGGTGAGTCAGTTCCTATCAATAATGCAAATGCAGTTAGCGCCTCCTAGTGGTGGCTACAATCGGCCAGAATTATGTAATTGATTGAACTTCTTATTACCGTAGATATATTATGAAATGAACATAAAATCATGGCCATTAAATGAAATACATTTGTAATAAATGCACCAGAACTTTCAATGGGGAGTGGGCCCCATCTTATTGTGGGTCCCTATAGCTTTATAAAAATAGGGCTGTGAAATTACTTTACATTAGCGTCAGAATCAACACAGAGGTACAGCTCCATTTTCTGTGTAGTGGTGGAGCTGTGTCACTGCAGCTCAGGTCTGTTCACTTGAATAGGATCTAAGCTGCAGTTCCCGGGGCTGGCCACTATACAGAGAACAGAGCTGTTCTTGCATCTCTTCTCTATGTTGCTTGCAGTGCTGGGGGCAGCTTGAATCAGCTGATTCACATGGGGTTCCTGAGTTTTGGACCTCAATTAACCCTTAGACTACTGCGTCAATTGCAGTTGAGACAGTATGACAGCGTTTCGTTGCCTATTGTACCCAGACAATTGCGGTGTAATACACATCCCCGCTCCTGCCAAGATCAGAGGTTAACCCCAGAGATGCCACCTTCAGCATCTAAAGGGTTTATCCAGGCTAAGAATATCACAGCTGCTTTCTTCTACAAACAGCTCCACCCGTGGCTGGTTGTGGTATTGCACTCCAGTTTTAGCTGAGGTGCAATACCTGACACAACCTCTGGATAGTGCTGGCGCTGTTCTTGATGCAAGCGGTTGTGTTATTCTATGTGAGCAGAATTTAGGCAATGGGGCAGATTTACTTACCCGGTCCATTCGCGATCCAGCGGCGCGTTCTCTGCAGTGGATTCGGGTCCGTCCGGGATTCATTAAGGCAGTTCCTCCGACATCCACCAGGTGGCGCTGCTGCGCTGAAGAGCATCGGAACGCACTGAAGTTCACCGGCCTATTCCAAGTAAAGGTAAGTGCAAGCTCCGCGACACTTTTTTTTTTTTTCTAATGTGGCGTTTTTTCTGAATCCGTTGGGTTTTCGCTTGGCCACGCCCCCCAATTTCCGCCGCGTGCATGCCAGCGCCGAAGCGCCACAATCCGATCCCGTGCGCCAAAATCCCGGGGCGATTCAGGGGAAATCGGCAGAAATATTCGGGTAACACGTCGGGAAACCGCGAATTTTTTTTTAAGTATTTATTTTATTTTTGGGTTATTAAAGTGATTTTTTTTTTTCGCACAAGTGTTTCATGTGGCAAATCAAGTTTTAGTCTCGGTTTCGTACCCAGCACCAACCCCCTAAGGTTCCTGTTCTAAAATTGTGAAATAACATGAAAGGGACGACGCTCTCCTCTGCACCGCTGACCCCTCTCCTTCTATCTTCCTGGCAGGCATCAAACAGCGCCTCCTACATCCAAGACGCATTCCAGCTCCTCCTTCCAGTACTTGAAATCTCGCACATCCAGAGCCGGACATAATCTTCATCTCAGTTTCATGTTTAGGGCTTGACCCAGCGATTCCTAGAATCTCCACTTCAATTCTGTCAGATGTGGTAAAAAAAAACCAACTAATTTTCAGGGAAAAAAAACATTAACATTTGCTCATAGCACTACAATCCGTATAAGACATTATGCTTGGCGATTACCTTATACTGACTTGGGGGCATAAGGTCTCCTAACTGTTCCCCCAATTTTTTTCCCATTATACCCCATAGTGAATAGAGTCCTGTTCTAACATGCTCTATATGTAGCACTTATGGACTCCTCTTCTAATGGTCATCGGGGGGGACAGATATGTATTCAATTTAATGTATGTTGAGAAAACCCCTTTTAAACTTGTAGCATAAGTCATAGTCCCATAAGAATACCTTTAATCAACTCGCCTCTCTGTATTGACTGTGAAGCACTTTGATTTGTCCTTTTAGCTCCTACGGTTGTGGAGATATCAGTCCCGGTATCTGAGCATTATAATCCTCTGCACTGTCAGGGAGGAGGCGCTGGAGCAGAGAAGGGGGCGTGTATTATGATAATCTTCTCAGTGTTGATCATAACACGCCCTCTGCACTAGCTCCTCCTCCTTTGACAGAGGATTACAATGGTCACATAATGAGAGCTTTGCAACTGGGGTGGGGGGGGGGGGGGGTTAGAAAGAAAGTTCAAAGAGCCCCTGCCTCAGTGTAGCAGCCCCCTACATAATAGTATGTTCATCTCCATGTGTGTGAGGTGGTGAAAGGTCCTCTTTAAATGTGGTTATTGCGGTAAACCTAGTGACCAGGAAACCACCCCTTTAACAGATGCCCTTCTTAAAGGAGCCTGCCACCAAGACATCTTTATAGCAGGCGTTGCACTACAAATTTTAGCTTTAATTTGATATGTTTTTGCCAATCATCGGTGCCATGAAAGTCAAAAATGTCAAAAGTGAATTTGCGGTGTTAGTTCCCATCGAGCAATGTCCAAACTATGACACAGATCGGTGGTTTAAAGGGAATCCACCCCCTCCAGACTACAGGGACATCGTTATAGTACATGGATCGTTTACATGAAGAGTCTGTGTCCCGTTTCGATGAAAAAAAAAAACTTTTATTTAATATGTAAGACTGCCCCAGTCCAATCATCCAACGCATATCTGCAGTGATGTCGCACTACAATGAGACGACCTACGTCTAAACCCCCCAAAATTGCAACCTCATCACCATAGTGAAAAAAGATTACATTTTGGGATGGGTCATATGGACTAATGTTTGATCATGTTATAATTGATCTGTAAACCTAAAAAGCCAGGTGACGTCATATGTTATTAATGGTATTTTAGTGCAGGGGAAGGGTTAATTCCTATGGTGGTCTTATCACCATTCTAGTGTATTAGAGGGTTTGAGTCTTCATTCCCTGGAAGTCTGGAATAATGGAGGGCGTATCATTTGGTTCTTAGGCTGTTGAAGCTTATAGAAGATCTTGGTAACTCCACCATTCCTCAAGACCACCAAGGGACCATTTTGGTTCCTTGGTAGTTGAGTATAGTAGAAGATCTTGGTTCCCTGGTGGTCCAAAGTAATGGAGGCCTTATTGTTTGGTTATGGTAATCTTGTGTTATGAAGGGGTAATTGTTTACTTCCCTGGTGGTCTTAGAGTATTTGAGGTTCTTTGTCCCCTGGTGGTCTAGAGTAATGGTGGAGTTATTTTCTGGTTCTCTGGTGGTCTAAAGTAACAGAGGGTGTAGGCTAATTGAAGAGTTATTTTGTTGCCTAGAGGTCTAGCGGAGTAGAGAATCTTGATCTCCTGGTGGTCTAGAGTAGTGGAGCAGTTATTATTTTGCCCCCTGCTGGTCTAGGGTAGTAGAAGATCTTGGTTTTCCGGTGGCCTTACAGTATTAGAGGGATTCTTGTTTTATTCCCTGGTGGTGAAGGGTAATGGAGGGTTTATTTTACGTTCCCTGGTGGTGTAGGATTATTAATGGCGGTTATTGTTTGTTTTTCTATAGAGTCTGGATGACCTGGTGGTCTAGAGTAATAGAGGGGTTATTGTTTGTTTTCCTCATGTTCTAGGGGAATTTCGATGGTGTAGAGCAGTGCTGGCAAACCTATGGCATGGATGTAGGAGAACCAGGTCCACCATCACTGGTCTAGAGTAATAGAGGGGTTATTGTTTGTTACTCTGATGTTCTAGGGGAATTTCGGTCCACCGATGGTGTAGAGCAGTGCTGGCAAACCTATGGCATGGATGTAGGAAATCCAGGTCCACCATCACTGGTCTAGAGTAATAGAGGGGTTATTGTTCGATTCCCTACTGAGTTCCTGGTGGCCTAGTGGTTCCTCCCCTTCCCTCCATGCTTCTTCTTCTAGCCCTGCACAGACCATTGCACATAGAGGGATTGCGAGATTGATCGAGGAGGGATCTGAAGGCTATTATCTTTCCTGACCCCTTAATGGGAGGATTACATAGTGACCCATCCATTATCACCCCATGTAACCCCTTGTCCAGGGAGACCCCAATTCAAGAAAGTGTCAATGAGTACAAAGACATTTATGACCTGACCAAGACTGTTAGTTTATTAATAATTTATTTTAATATATGATGTCATTCTAATGTGTAACTTTTTGTGGATGTGAAGAAAGTCGAAAATAATTTCTAGGCCAAAAACCTTTTCACACAGCGTAAAATATGTAATAAATCTCTGGATTTAGGTAACACATAGGGAGAATTTATAGATGGACTTTAAGTTTGTACACAGTTTCACCATAAATATTGGGTAATACGGGTGAGAACCTACAGGACAACTCCCAACATCCACCAGGGGAAGCCAGATGAGTGTGAACAGGAGCTGATAGGTGGATGAGATTTATGATCAGTCACAAAAATCACGATTATGGGGGAGATTCTTGGAGAGTTTCTGAGGTAAAATTATTCTAGTTGCCCATGGAAACCAATCAGAGCTCAGCTTTAATTTTATAAACTTCTGTGGGAAAATGAAAGCTGAAGTCTGATTGGTTGTCATGGGCAACTAGAACAATTCTGCTCTTAGAGGCCTACAATAAATCCCCCCTATGTGTAGTTACTAAGGGAAGGGATCCGCAGACTTGGGGGTTCAGTCCTAGATTTTCAGGGACTCCTAACCACAATGCAAAACATCACCCCTGCTGCCCCCGTATATCATCCTACTAATAGCTCAGGAGGAAAATCTGTATTTTTCTGTATGTATATTTATACTTGTACGGATCTAAAATCTGAAATAAACCTGTATAACAAGGCAACGCTGTGAGTGGTTAATACTTGGGGGAGGAGGAATTTTGTGGGGAGGAATTGGTCAATTTCGGGTCCCCATTATACAGTATTTATCGTATGTGTGTCATGCAGGTTATATACTAAAGCATTCATTATATTATATGGAACTTTGTCGGCACCATACGGTGTGACTGAGGGTCTGAAATTCTTGAGGTAACATTGGACCTGGTTTCCACTTGATAAGGAGCTGATCAATTGCCGGGGTAGGCTCATCATAGACGTCAAGATCTCAGAAGCAGATCCTTTAAAGGGGTTGTACCAAGGTAGCAAGTTATCCGCTACCCTCCCGACTGCTGGGATCACCATCAATGGGAAGAAGACGACGAAAGGACAGATATATGGTTCTGTTCTGAGAATCCTTGGGTCCAGGCATCATGAAGATCTTACTACGTACCATATGATTGTAAAGACTAGATGTGCCCATTTATGGATTGGATTTCCTATGAGGGGGACAGGAAGACAGTGTAACAGCCTGTGAAGCTACAACACAGAGTGGCTTTGGTAACACCCCAGTAGCTCTTTAGGCTACTTTTAGAAGGAAAGAGGCCATGGATAACACCTATAAGAAGATCACTGTGCCAGAATCCCTGTGTTAGTATCCCTGGTTTATCATGATGGATTATGATAATAGATTTCCTTTAAAACCATTACATTTATCCATCTTTGTATAATGCTTTTCATTTCCTCATTTTATGTTTTTTTTTATTTTAACCAACTTTATTTTTCCAAACTTCTTATTCACTAAACTTTGTATTTTGAGTGTGAATTTCTCTGTTTTCTGTCTGTTTTCTTACCAGACCCTATAACTCCTATTAATGTGACAGATTATAGAGCTGTATGTCAGATATATCCATTCCAGTCCATCCCCCCTCCCCCTATCATCTAGTATTAGAACAGACAAGACACGAATACCAGGCATGACAGAAGGATTTATTAGTCCCCTGAGGCAGAAGAGTCTCACAGGCCCAGACACTCGCTGAGAAGTTCACTTGTCATTATCTGGAAAATCCTTGACCTACAGGTACAACAACATGTTTGTCTCACCTCAAAGTAAAAAAAAAAAAGAAAATTAGAGGGTTTGTCCTGGATAACAACATGGCCGCCGCCTTCTACACACGGTCTATCAATAACAACACAGGGACATCACTGCAGACGGTCATCATACATACATAGTATACAAAGCAGGGGTTCTCAACGTTCCAAATACCCTTTAATGACAGTTCCTCATGTTGTGGTGACCCCAACCATAAAATTATTTTTGTTGCTACTATAATTTTTTTATCGTTAGTTACAGCACCTGCCCCAAAATAGCCAGTAGTCACAGCGCCTGCCCCCAATAGCCAGTAGTCACAGTGATGCCCCCAGTAGTCACAGCACCTGCGCACGATAGCCAGTATTCACAGCACCTGTGCCCGATAACCAGTAGTTACAGTGATGCCCCCAGTAGTCACAGCACCTGCACCTGATAACCAGTAGTCACAGTGATGCCGCCAGAAGTCGCAGCGCCTGTACACGATAGCTAGTAGTCACAGCACCTGCGCCTGATAACCAGTAGTTACAGTGCCTGCCTCAAAATAGTTAGTAGTCACAGTGCCTTCCCCCAATAGCCAGTAGTCCCAGTGGTGATGCCCACAGTAGTTACAGCACGTGCCTCAAAGTAGCCAGTAGTCGCAGTACCTGCCCCCAATAGCCAGTAGTCACAGTGATGCCCCCAGTAGTCACAGCACTTGCCCCCAATAGCCAGTAGTCATAGTGATGCCCCTAGTAGTCACAGTTCTGCCCCCAGTGCCAGATGGAGAGCAGTGGAGCATGGGAGCTTTTAGCCACCCATGGCAGGTAGGGGCTGACACACTTCCCTACGGTGTCTCCATTCCTATAAACATATTTCCGACGGTCCTAAGCGACCCCTGGGAAAGAGCCTTTCGACCCACAGATGAGAACTGCTGCTTCCGAGGTAACCAGTCACCAGATTTTAACCCATACAGCCCCCCATCCCATTTGGGGATGAAATGTCCTTTCTAGAATTACCCCTTATCTCAAATCTCACCCGTTTACCTAGTTAGAAAAGTTGGGGCCTGCCTAGATGAATAGACCTAATATATGTGTATATATATATATATAATCCCAGGAAATTTGACATATCTGCAAGTGAGGGATCTTATGTATGAAGGTGGGAGAACCTATGTCTGGGACATGCTAAGTTTTTCCAGTGGGAGGTGGATCATGTAGAATATCAAGGAAGACCAGAATTATCTCCAAAATCCTTTCTAGGATATGTTCTCATGTGGGTCCATAATGAGAGTGTCCGGAACTTTTCAGCACCATGGACAGCATGTCATATCACAGCTTGTACACTGGAACACAGGCGCACAAGCCTGACTCTGAGCCTGGACTTGCGATTTCTCCGACCCTCAGCACCAGTGGGGGGGGGGGGGCGGTGCCAGGGCATCAGGGGTGCTGCCAATGGCGGGCTATAAGACATCAGTATCCATGGCAGGCCTATAAGACTCTATGAGACATGAGAGGTATATAGGGGGTTAGGCAGGGGCGTAACTTGAGGGGGTGCAGAGGTTGCAGTCGCACCAGGGCCCAAGAGGTTTAGGGGGCCCTTTCCCATATGAGAAGACTATTACTACACACCCTACATTATAGTTGGGGGCCTGGCACAGACTTTGCACTGGGGCCCATCAGCTTCTAGTTACGCCACTAGGGTTAGGGTTATATAGGAGGAGTTACAGTCCACAGTGGAGATAAAAAAAAACAGTTTCTAACATCAAAAAATTAGACCCATCCAGTATTTGTTCCCTTTATTATGACTCTGTTTTCCTAAGAGGTAGTGTTAAATACATGATGTATACGTTGGGTATATACAGTATATGTGCTAGTATATATATAATATTACATGGAAGGAGTGTGATTTCCCTGTAAGACGCGTGGTGGCAGGTGCCACACTCAGCAGCCAATAGGATGGCAGGATGCCACTACAATGCAGGGAAGAAAGCTTCGGTTGGTGCCAGTCTGTGATCGCTCTTACAGAGAAAGGACCGGCTCCATTTCTTGCTCCAAGCAATTTAGGATTTGCTCTTTTCTTCCAAAACCCGGATCCACATCATTAAGCCAGAAGATCTACTGACAACTACGAGTCAAGAGAGAAGAGAAGACATGACGAAGCCTTTCCGGAAGAGACAGGAGGGGACGTCACCATCTGCCCGCAAGAGAAGGAAGGAGGACCTGACCCAGCCGGGCAAGGAGATGGCGGCTTTCCTCAATATAGAGCCTGGGTAGACCTGTCCTGTCACCTGATAATGGCCCAGGACCCTACGCATTGGGCCTGGACGAGAGAAAGACCAATCCCTGTTCCTGAAGTCAGAAGAGAGCAGAGACAGTCCACCAGCCGTTTCTTCCGCTGCATGTTCCTCTGAATTCATCCACGGAAGGGAAAAGCCACCTCTATATCCATCATCACCAGGATGAAGAAGACCGAGGAGCGACCATGGATGAAGCCATCTGTCCATGGGTAAGGTGCAGCCTCACAGCACATAGCACTCACAGACTCCATTACTGTAGGTAGTCACATGCAGTCACTGTAGGTAGGTACATGCACCACCACTACATACGTGTTATAGCGTTACTTCCCATAGTAAGCCCAGAGCAGGGGCGTAACTACAGTGGTAGCAGCCATAGCAGCCGCTATGGGGCCCACAGTCTCAGGGGGCCCTGTCATCCTACCTGACATACTAAAGAGTGTAGGATGTGCACCATTATATACATATTATGCAGCACATTGTACAGCATAACATGTATATCACATATATGTTATGTATATATGCTCTATATGTGTGTATAAATGTGTCATTATAACTTGCATGTGTGAGTATTCAAATATGTATATTTCTTTAGTGGGAAGGGGGCCCCATGAAGAAGCCTGCTTTGGGGCCCTGCTTCTCCTAGTTACGCCACTGGCCCAGAGTGAAGGGCAGTACAGCGGCCATGGTTTCCCTACAGGTTTCCTCCACAGGGGGTTTTCCTGTCCTGAGCGCCGCTGTACCCTCTATGTGAGTGACAGGAGGTAACAACCACTTACATAAATCATAAAAAGTACATTTATAATAAAGTGTCACATTATTTAACTTACTATACTGTGTTGTTTCTTTTATTTCTTAGTTGGTAGTAAAATGTCACCTAATAGGATTTTTCTATGAAATAGTTTAATAATGTCATTATTTCCATAGGAATAATTAATAATAATTATACTATTGCTATGCGAGTGTTTGTAAAATTCCCACGTGGAAGCTCAGCTCTCGCTTCTTTATCAAGAGACAAGTCTGTTAGTAACACTAATAGGAGTGTGTTCACAAATATCAGTTTTTTTTCCCATTGGTTTTTCACTCTCACATCAACAAAACTGACGGTAACTGACAGGGGTCTAACTACAGGGGTAGCAGCTGCTATGGGGTGCGCAGTGTCAGGGGGCCCGTTATCTGTGGTAATGCGTGTGTATACGATTGATGTCTGTGTACGATATTGTATGTATTTGCTGTATGTGTGTGTATATGATGCATGGATGTATATGGTACTGTATATATGGTGTGTATATACTGTGTGTGATTGTAACTCGCATGCGTGAGTTTACAAATATGTTTTGTTTTTTTTAAGGGGAAGGAGGTCCCATTCAGAAGTCTGTTATGGGGCCCTTCCTCTTCTAGTGACACCCCTGATAACTGATATGTGTGATGGCTCCTTTACAGGGTTACGTGCAGGTGGGGGAGGTATGGGAGTTCATGCTAAAATGAGGTAGCTGGGTGACACATAGACTGTGGGGTAGAGGGACGAGTTGCAGAGCAGTTGCATACCGCAACAAATTTCTCAAGTTGGGGTATTCCCTCAGGGGAAACAAATTTGCAGCCATGGGTACAATTTAGTACCAAGACAAAGTTAGAGGTAGGTGTACGATCCTTCATATTAAATTTTACGTGCATTGCCCTTCCTCCTTGTTCCTGATTGACAGGTCTCATTGCTAGGACATGCTGCTGTATGGAACTAGCACTTAGGGACCATCTGCCAATATTTAACTTCAGACATATAAAGCTAATTTTACTTATTATTTGGGGTGTGTCAAATGTTTTACACATTGCCTTGCTGAAATGTTGAGAGAGAGCTCTGTTACATCATTGAGCACCATGATCATCATGACCATCATGATGTTACCCAATAACATCCACATCTACCGTATGTATCGGATCACATGAAATCACAGCATGTCTCAATGGAGGATGGGGAGTAGGCCGCCGGCCTCGCCTCCTTCCATGCCCCTCCACAACCCATTGGTGAGAAGCTGGCCTAAAGGGGGAAGTAATCACAAGGTTAATTTTATGGCTTCTATGGCAGTTTTTTGGTGTAGAAGCCCTGATAAATAACCCCCAATGTGTTTTTTTATGCAGCAAAATTACAAAAATGTACTACTAGGGTCATGTACTGTACAGACCAAGACTTCAAATCTGGAAAAGGATGAGCATGTGAATAGGGGCAAGGTGAGTGAACATGGAGGAACAAAGTTGCAAATATGATTTAAATCAGCAAAGGTCAGTGGTGAGGCCAGGGTGTCCTGGTGTCCAGTCAGCTCTTCCCACTCTCACCTCCATCAGCATCCTCATGACGAGTGCAGGAGTGATGCAAGGAGCCCCGTTCACCACTACAGAGCCTCTTGCTTCACGCCTCATCCTATGGTATACAGTGAGAAGATGGATGGAAAAGAGGTGTTTGGTTTTTTTAAAATTTGCAGTGGAGATCTTGGGGATTTGGGCCCCTCTCTAGAATCCCTCCTGTCCCTGATAGAACGCTACGGGGGGTTCTCAGGTCTCCGGGTTAACTGGGACAAATCGGTCCTTTTCCCCTTATCTGATGTAGGGGTACACTCCCTCCCCGTCCCAGTCCAGGTGGTGTCCACCTTTAAATATCTGGGAGTTCAGGTGTCACGCAGGGTCCAGGCATATACGGAGTTAAACATTACACCCTTGATAACTGCAACGGAATCACGCCTAAAAGCCTGGTCCACTCTCCCCCTGTCTTTGTACGGGCGTATTAACATATTTAAAATGATTTTTCTCCCAAAATTTCTATACCTTTTCCATGCCTGTCCTATACTCCTTCCTAAGAGTTTGTTTAAACGCTTAGACGGCATTCTCAGGTCCTTTTACTGGCAGAGTAGTGCCCCGCGGTTCAGTTTAGCGCTGCTTCAGGCTCCCAAGTCTAGGGGTGGACTGGCTGCCCCGGATCTGTATCTTTATTACCTGGCTTCCCAGCTTGTATATGCCCAGTGGTGGATAGATATAGACATGGGTAATGCAGCTACTGCACTGGCTGGTGCCCTGGTAGGTTCCTACGAGGCCCTTACAAACCTGCTGTACAGGTATAAGTCCCCATCTGATACCCCACTTCCCCTACGTACGGTAGCGGTGTGCTGGCGTAGGGCACAATCCCTGGTAGAACCGAGCAGCTCTCCCCCTCTCTCGCCTAGGACTCCATTGTGGCTCAATCCATGGCTCTCTCACTTCCTCTCCCTCCCGGGCTGGACAATGTGGGGGGCAGCGGGGGTGAAATTTGTAGGCCAGCTCTTATCCCCGGTAGCAGAGTTACTCAGCTTTAACGAGATAAGGGAGAGACATACTGTACCCAATACGGCCAGCTTCCATTACACGCAACTGTGGCACGCATTCAAAGCCCAATTCGGCTCCTTCAGTCTGACAGTGAAATTCTCCAAACTAGAGACTCTGATGAGTACCCCGGACCTCCCTAAGCCACTCACTCAGTGCTATGCTCTCCTACAAGAGCAAAAGTCCAGACCGTTTGATAGAGCCTGTGAACGCTGGAGACAGGATATCCCTGACCTGTCGGATGATGACTGGAGGGAGGTCGAACTGTCCTACTTCACTTCTGTAGTGAGTGCGAGGGACTTCCTGATCCAATCTAAATTCCTCCATCGAGTATACTTCACCCCTGCTAGACTATTCCGCATGGGAGCAATGCCCAATGATCTTTGCTTTCGCTGTCAGGCTGAAGTCGGATCCTTCCTGCATTGTGTCTGGTCCTGCCCTAGGGTCCATGTCTTCTGGTCTGAAGTGCTGGAATTCCTAAATATACACTTTGATTTCCCACGCTTGATGTCTCCCTCTGTGTGTCTCCTCGGCATCATAAATGAAGTTGTCAATGGCCACTATGACAAAATTTTCTTTAGGTTTGTCTTATACTACGCCCGAAAAGTGGTGGTGATGACCTGGAAGGACCAGGAGCCCCCTCCATTAAAAAGATGGATACTACTTATTAACAGCGTCATTCCCCACTACCGGTCCCTGTATACCAACAGGAAGTGTCCCCAGAAGTTTGATCGCATCTGGTCCAGATGGTGCGCGACTCCCCATACAGCCTTATAATCACATGTGATATATACTCCTCTCCATGATGAAGGAGACTGAGCGTGCTGGTGTGTGTGTGTGTGTGTGACTGATTGTCTATGTGTCAATAGTTGTTTGTGTTGTATCAAGATGTCTGGCTGCAGTATCTGCTGTTATCTACTGTGTAATATCCCTCAGGTAGTTTTGTAACACAGCAAGAACCTGATTGTTACCATGGCTGTTGTATAATAATCCTGTAATGGGGGGAAGGAAATATGTGGCAGACAATCTTGTTTTCTGGTTTTGTTTATTGTAATTGTATAAAATTTCAAAAATTGCAAAAATAAATACTTTTAAAAAAAAAAAAAATTTGCAGTGGAGGGGATCAGGTGAGGAGGGACTTTGCTGTTGAGGATACCGGGGTCTGTGGGGGACATTTCTGTGGACTTTGGGGAACATCACTGGGGTCTGTGGGGACCTTGTTAGTTAGAGCTGTGGGAGACATTACTGGGGGCTGTGAGGGACATTGTATATTGGAGGCTGTGAGGCACATTATTGGGGGCTGTGGGGGGCATTGTATACTGGAGGCTGTGGGGGGCATTGTATACTGGAGGCTGTGGGGAACATTACTGGGGGCTGTGGGGGGCATTGTATACTGGAGGCTGTGGGGAACATTACTGGGGGCTGTGGGGGGCATTGTATACTGGAGGCTGTGAGGGACATTGTATACTGGGGGGTGTGGGGGACATTACTAGAGCTGTGGTAAACATTGCTAGGGGCTGTGGGGACATTACTGAGGGCTGTGGGAAACATTACAGCGGGCTGTGAGGGACATTGTGTACTGAGGGCTGTGGGGGACATTACTGGGGGCTGTGAGGGACATTGTGTACTGAGGGCTGTGGGGGACATTACTGGGGGCTGTGAGGGACATTGTGTACTGAGGGCTGTGGGGGACATTACTGGGGGCTGTGAGGGACATTGTGTACTGAGGGCTGTGTGGGACATTACTGGGGGCTGTGAGGGACATTGTGTACTGAGGGCTGTGGGGGACATTACTGGGGGCTGTGAGGGACATTGTGTACTGAGGGCTGCGGGAGACATTACGGGGGGCTATGAGGGACATTGTGTACTGGGGGCTGTGAGGGACATTGGGGCACATTTACTAAGTGTCTGCGGACCACATTTTCGTCGGGTTTCCCGACTCTTTCTGGTTTCACCGCATTTAAGGGGATTTTTGGCTCACACAACCGGATTTTGGCGCATTCGCGCCTACTTTCATGCAACACAAATCGGGGGCATGGCCGTCGGACAACCCGACTGATTCGGCGGGACAACTCGACTGAGCGCGGGATTTAACATTCAAAATTGTGTCGCAAGCCATGCACTTACATACACCAGAAAGAAGAAAGTGAACTCCGCCGGACCTGAGCGGGGAAGCGACACATGCAGGATATCGGGCGCACGATCTTAGTGAATCGCGGCAGCTCTGAATCCTTGTTGGACAACGCACCTCGGGGATCGCGACGGGATGGGTAAGTAAATGCGCCCCATTGTATACTGGGAGCTGTGGGGGGCATTACTTAGTGAGGGCTGTACTAAATCTAAACCAGCATGATTTCTAGGAACACTGTTATATTGGCTACTGTGGGGACATAATAGGGCACATTTACTTACCTGTCCACTGAGTTCACTGAAAGTACATTGTCCGACAATAATGCACTGGGCCGTGATTCACTAAGATCGTGCGCCCGATATCCTGCATGTGTCACTTCCCCACTCCGGTCCCTCCAATTTGTGTTGCATGGAAGCCAGCGGAGTTGCGCCAAAAACACAATCCCAGCGCAGACACTTGTTAAATACCTGTCCAAGCCGTGCAATCCTCGAAAAATGTGCAAAGTCCAATTAAAGTGCAGCGCGCAACTCTAAGTAAAAAAGCCCCAATAACTTTTTTGACTACTGTGAAAGCAGTGATATTTTATTGGCTATGGCCCTGTATTTATGTAGTTATATTGGTTCTGGTAACCTTACTATTTGGCCACTGGAAGAGAATAACAGAGAACCATCTATTTGGCGAGTTGAGTCTCTTGGCAGAACCGTCTCAGCAAGATGGGTGGGCTGCATCAGGGGCAAAGTCAGCTGCTACTTCTCTTCATACCTGATGTTAGCACTTACTAAAAATTAACTTGATATATTACTTCTGGATGGGCTGGGAGGGGGGTGGGGGGCACCGTTTTGTAGCTCACCCCGGGCAGCAGAAACTTTAGATCTGTCTCTAATGGAGACCAGCAATAAATGGAAGCTCTGTGGTTGTCACCATTTCCCATATGTTTCCATAGTATGCTACCGTTACTTATAACAGAAGACAATTATTCAGCTGCCGCCATTATTTTTCAGATGTTAATAAAGAAGGCATCATGGATGGGAACCTTTTGTATGGGAAATGGCAGTAAGCAAAGGAGCTTCATTTACTACTGATCTCTGTTATTCTCCTCCATAAGGGAAACTCCCATGTTCCCCTAGTTCTGCTCTCAGTACTAGATCCAGCAGGTATTAAAGATGTTGCCTATGATTAGATAAAAGGGTATGCTTTTTGTCCATTGATTATGAGTGATATTAAAGTTAATCCCCAAAAAACAGGAATAGTCCCAAAAGAGATAGTGATTTTTGTGAAAAGACCCTTTTTATGATCTTACGGAATCCTGTAGGAATCCTGAAGGGCCTGCCACCACTTCCAACATGTTCAGCTTAACATATAATTGTAGTTTATAAAATGACCTGGGGCATCCTCTATCATGACTCAAAGCTGTGTTGGTCCTCTGTTATACATTTGGCAGTGATGACATCACGTAGTCATTATAAACTGTGCTCAGCGTGGGAACATCTCAAACTCCCTACTTAACGCCATAATCCTGCCACTCATCAACAAGGTGCGGTCATAAGATGGTGATAATTCATCAGAGAAATCCTTCATATTCTCTATTTTTCATTTTATTCCCTGCGAATGGGCAGATACTTTCTACAGCAGAATCTGGCCAAAGACCTTGCTATTATTGCATTTACCCCTTAATTCCATGCCGTCTTTTTGCTTCCCACCTTCAAGAATCCATAATTTCTTTGCTGTGTGAGGGCTTGTTTTCTGTGAACATGACTTTCTAGTCATGGTACTTAATATTCCACGCTGTGTACTGGGAAGCGGGTAAAAAATTCCAAATGTGGTGAAATTGGCAAAAAAATGCATTTGCGCCATTTTCTTGTGGCCTCTGTATTTACACCTTTCACTTTTAGTACCAAATGACCCCTCACCTTTATTCCTTGGGTTGGTACAATCATAGGGATACCAAATGTATATATGTTTTATTGTGTTTTAATAGATTTTTTAAAAAATGTAAGCCTTCTGTATGTAAAAATTGCTTCATTTCGCCAAGTTTTGACTTGAATAACTTTATTTTACATAATTTTTTTTGCATAACATGATGATGTTTACATTGATTCCATGAGTGGGACTGTACGACCTCATTGTGACAGATCTTCTTAAATAAAAAGTCCTTAAATAAGGCTGTCACGGCGATAGAACGTTGTCTTTTCAGTTGTGGTTTCGACTTTCACTATATTTCATATGATCTTCTACGTGACCACTTTCACATTGGCAAAACTTACCCATGATCCCATATGGTGGCTTTGGAGATGACGTCCATGTTCAGGATATAACCTAATGGATAGGCCCCCTGACCCACAAGGAGTGTTTTCTATATCTACTCCATTTACACGAAAAGTTCTACAAAAAGTTTCTGCAAAAATCATTTAAGTGAAGTGATGTGGGGAAACTCCTGGATCTACCAGTACTACAGGTTTGGAAGGGCGTTGGCTGTTTATCCGGAACCACCCTCTGCAATTTATATTCAGCCCCACCGACATTCAGTCTTTAGTGACTGCAGAGAAGCAAGACTTGACAGACAACACCTCCTGGGACAGGTAACTGCAAAATCTCTTAAATTCCTGGATTCGGGAAATTACCTGTACAATGGATGTAGATTTCAGACTGAAAATGTAGTTCAAGCCGCAGACTCTATGATATAGAGCAGTGCATCTAGTTTTGTGTTAGAAGATTCAATAGAACTAGTGATTTTTTTTATCTACACCTATGCACATTAGGGGCTTAGGAGTCCAGAGGGCGGTCCTATTCAGTTATCAGTCACTTAGAAGGATAGCCATAAGTCTAAGAGGAGCAAAAGTTTAGATGCCATGTTGCCAGTTCACCGGATGTCCCACCTTGGATCACTTTTGGTAGGTACCAACTCTTACATATTGGCAACTCACCATAACACCTGTTGTTTTGGGGCTGTTAAGACACAGTCATCTATGTCACTTAGACACAGGATCTATGAAAGAAGTGTGACTGGGCGTTAGGGCGAGGGCAGAACAGGCACATGACTAGGACATGTAATAACAGGGAGGAACCATCTAAACATGTTGTACAATTTTCCTTGTCATCTTGTGTCTACAATATATATATACATACATACATATATATACATATATATATACACATATATATATATATATATATATATATATATATATATATATATATATACACACTGTACCAGAAAAGTTGGTGTCTGTTATGTCTGCATAGCCACAACTCTTTAGTAGAACAAAAAAAGTTCTGAAAATTCATAATTTTTTGTGCACCATATATTGAATTCTTTTGTATAGCTTTATTATAATAAATTCTGTCCCATTGGGCTTGTAGTTACATAATTTCATACTGTGCGTCTAACTAGAGACCGCTTTCGGAATTTAACAGACAAATGTAGAATCACTGATCCCAATGGACATGCTGAGTTCAGTTCAGTGAATTGAGGTTCGTTCCTGTAAGTCCTGTAAGCGCACAGAGCTTATCGGACCAAACTCGCTTATGTGCAGCAGGCTTAAAGGGAACCTGTCACTAGCCCCATTGCTTGAAAACCAGCAAACGGGCCCTAACCCTGATCTTTGGCGACTCCCCAATTTTCTGCGGTTATGTTTCATTTTTAAAAATTTATCGTCCAGGGGAGATAACAGACGCACTGCGCATGCACAATATTTTTGAAAAATGACCGCGGGTGTACAAGGAGGCGCTGAAGATCAGGGACAGGGCCCATGTCAGCTCCACAGAGGGAAGGAGGTAGGGTTACCTAAAGAGGCAGCCATGAGGGTGGCCACCTGCTTGATGGCTGTTTCCCACACCCCACCCCCCTGACTGGCAGCTGTCCAAGGATATAACTTTATTTTTCTGAATAAAAGAAATGCTGGCAATATATAGAGACATGGCTAGAAAACAGTTAACAGACAATATACAGTACATTTGGTGGTTTAGAAGCAATGCGGCTGGTGACAGGTTCCCTTTAAGGCTATGTACACACGTGCGGAATGTTGTTCTAGTCCATGTTCTGTCTGTTTATTAACTGATTGCACTCTGACACATTCATTTCAATACAAATGAATTTATTTTTGTTGATACATGTTCAGGCTGTAGAAATCTCAGATTACCTTGGGCCTTTCCAAAGTGAAAAATACTGATGCCACATGGGTGTCATCAGGGGCGTAACTACAGCGGTAGCAGCCGCTATGGGGCCCACAGTGTCAGGGGGCCCCGTCATCCGACCTGCCACAATAAAGAATGGAGGATGTGCACCATTATATCTATATTGCACTGCACATGTTCAGCATACAGGCGGTCCCCTACTTAAGAACACTCGACTTACATACGACCCCTAGTTACAAACGGACCTCTGGATATTGGTAATTTATTGTGCTTTAGTCCTAGGCTACAATGATCAGCTGTAACAGTTATCACAGGTGTCTGTAATGAAGCTTTAGTGTTAATCCTGGTTCTTATGACAACTCAACATTTTTAAAATCCAATTGTCACAGAGACCAAAAACATTTTTTGTCTGGGATTACAATGATAAAATATACAGTTCCGACTTGCATACAAATTCAACTTAAGAACAAACCTACAGGCCCTATCTTGTATGTAACCTGGGGACTGCCTGTAATATGTATATAGCATATACTGTGATATATATGGTGTCTGTGTACACTGTATGTGAGTATGTTGCATATGGCACTGTATGTGTGTGTATATGCACATGAGTGTATTTATATGTGTGAGTAGGTATATTTTTAGTGGGAAGGAGGCCCCATGCAGTAGCCTGCTCGGGGGCCCTGTCTCTTCTAGTTACGCCACTGGGTGTCATCCACATACCATTCATGTTTAGGGATTAGTGTTATAGGTAAAACAATCGTGTCACCCCCTTAAGGGGTTGGGAGAAGCTGGTGACATCATTTGACAGGTTTCCATTTTATTTTTTGGGGAGCCACAAATGGATGGCCTCTCATAGAGATATGCACATATGCCATAAAAACCTATTTAAAGAGGATTTGTGTCGCATATGAACGATGTATAACAAAAATGAGTGACCCCGAGGGGAAACAATGGCTGACTGAAATATGTTTTCTTTCTAGGATTAAAGTGAGGCTTTATCAAAGATGTCAGGAATCCTGAAAGGTAAGTACATTGACCATTTATGATCAGAGAGTTAATATTGTTTGAGGTTTCCTTATATAAATCAATGTAAATGTTCACACTTATTTTCCAGGTTCAGAGATCAATGAAAACTGAAAACTGACCATAGCAACCAATCACATAGCAGCTTTTATGTCATATTCTCCTCTGCAGAAATGAAAGCTGCGCTGTGATTGGTTGAAATGGATAAGAACCTTTAATGGCTACCCTGGAATTTTTTTGATTAGTTAATCTGAAGGAAAGGAAATCAATATAGCGTCTAATACCTGGTACACCCGCCAATACGCGCCAATATGTTTAACCCTTACAAGGCTCAGTTCTTTTCCCTTTTTTTAAAAAATCTCTGCTTTAAAAAAGCTACTGTAAAACCATAACCAGCACAATTTAATATTCCACATTTTTTACTGGGAAGCTGGAAAAAATGTAGAATTAACAAAAAAAACATTTGTGTCATTTTATTCTGGGGTTTGTTTTTATAGCTTTCACTCTTCTGTCGAAATATCAGGGATAGAATCCCACATGTAGATCCAGGATGCTGGTAAAAGGTGATAATTTGTTAAAAAAATATAAAATAATAAAAGACAATGGGGCTCATTTAATAAGGGTCCGAATCGTGCACCCGAGTCGGGTTTCACGGCGATTTCCCATTTGCGCCTGGTGCTTGTAAGTGCGTGTCAAGCACAATTTTTTTTTAAAATACCGATCCGTACGCCAAAATCCCGAGGCAATTCGGCGCACGGATCGGTATTTTAAAAAAAATTGTGCTTGACACGCACTTACAAGCACCAGGAAGAAGCAAGTGAACTCCGGCGGACCTTGGCGCAGCAGCGACCCCTGGTGGATATCAGGCGCACAACCTTAGTGAATCCCAGCAGCACGCGAATCCACGTCGGACAACGCGCCTCGGGATGGCGAATGGACCGGGTAAATAAATGTGCCCCAATGTGTTTTGCACTGAATAAATGGCGCTTCCTCAGGTCATATCACATACCAGTCACAGGTAGTTATGGTATTTATACATCTCTTGGTTGTAAATGTCCCTCCTCTGTTTGGGGAGTGGCTCCATTCACTTGTATGTTTCATGTGTATATATTAAAAAAACAAAGACTATACATTAATAAGTATCACAGATATAATAAAAAGTAAACATGGAACAAACTTTTTGTTAAAAATGGGTATATGTAGGTATATACCTATACTGGCGGTCCCCTACTTAAGGACACCTGACTTACAGACAACCCATAGTTACAGACAGACCCCTCTGACCTCTGATGAAGCTCTCTGGATGTTACTATAGTCCCAGACTGCAATGATCAGCTGTAAGGTGTCTGTAATGAAGCTTTATTTTAAACTCCAATTGTCATTTGGGGCAAATTTTTTTTGACTGGATCTACAATTATAAAATATACAGTTTCGACTTACATATAAATTCAACTTAAGAACAAACCCCCCCCGGACCCTATCTTGTATGTAATCCGGGGACTGCCTGACTATCTTAAACTGGAGATCAGTGTGAATATGGTGACCTGGAGGGTTCAAAAGGGATAATAGAGCATAGTAGGAAATCGCTGTAGCGGGATATATTTAAATAAAAAGCAACAAATTATTTATTTATAGCAGAGTATGGCTGAAATGGAATTATAGTCCATTCAGTGAACTGCAAACATAATTAATAGAACAGGAAGGCAGAATATATTATTTATCATTGATACTACATCATGAAATATTAACAGGTTGATGCGGGTACAGGGCGTAACTACAGTGTAAGCAGCCATAGCAGCTGCTATAGGGCACGCAGTGTCAAGGGGCCCCAACATCTGACCTGGCACTAAATAATGGAGGATGTGCACCATTATGTATATATTATGCTGCACATTGTACAGTATAATATGTATATTACATATCTGTGCTGTATATATGCTGTATATTTGTGTTTAGCTGTGATGTGTTTATGCTGTATGTGTATATGGTGTATATATACTGGATGTGTATATATATGCTGTATATTTGTGTTTAGCTGTGATGTGTTTATGCTGTATGTGTATATGGTGTATATATACTGGATGTGTGTATATATGCTGTATATTTGTGGTTATCTGTGATGTGTTTATGCTGTATGTGTATATGGTGTATTTATACTGGATGTGTGTATATATGCTGTACGTCTGTATATGGCACTGTATGTGTGTATATATATGTGATGTATATATGCTCTATATGTGTTTGTATAAGAGTGTACAAATGTGTGTGCATGAGTGAAGACCTGTATGTTTATGTATATAGGTATAGAAATGCATGTGTATAACTGAGTGTAATATGTACATTTCTGAGGGGGGCTCCATTCAGAACTCTGCTATGGGGTCCTTCCTCCCGCAGTTAGGCCCCTGTGCGGGTATACTCCCCATAGGTATAGATATGTTAATATTTCATGATGCAGTATTAATGGTAATAATATAATCTTATGACCTGTTCCTGTTCAAAAGGTTTGTTCCATGTTTACTTTGTATTATATTGTGTGATATACAGTGATATGTACAGTGTACAGTGTTTTTTTTAAATGTATATATTTCTATATGAAACATACAAGTGAATGGAGCCACTACCCAAACAGCCAAGAGATGTATAAATACCTACCTGTGACTGATATGTGACATGATCTGGGGAGCAATCACCCCACTAATTATTTACCGTAGGTCATGGGAGGACAAATTTTTGTGTCTTAATTTTTAAAAATTCTTAGTTTCACCATTCTGGTGCCAAAAACCCAACCTGTTTATACAATTTATATATGCTTTCTAGGAAATGGGAATGGTTTGAATTTTAACCCCTTATCTGTGCACCTATTTTCCACATTAATATTTCCAGGATATTTTTTGTCCTTCTACAAGCTATAACTTTATTATTTTCCTGTCACCGTAGCTGTATGGAGTCTTGTTTTTTTGGGGAAAAATTTAGTTTTTAATACTTCAATTTTGGGTTTCATATGTCCTACTGTTAAGACTACTGTTAACCCTTTTTTGTGCAGTATGTTTAAAAAAAAAAAAGCAAATCTGATCTTTTTCCGAAAAATATTTTAAATATTAAAAAATCTTTCTCTGGGTCAATACGCACACAGCGATACCAAACTTATATACAGCGGTCCCCTACTTAAGGACACCTAACTTACAGACAACCCATAGTTACAGACAGACCCCTCTGCCATCGGGTGAAGCTCTCTGGATGCTTGACTATAGTCCCAGACTGCAATGATCAGCTGTAAGGTGTCTGTAATGAAGCTTTATTGATAATACTTGGTCCCATTACAGCAAAAAATGTTTAAACTCCAATTGTCACTGGGGCCTAAATTTTTTTGGTCTGGATCTACAATTATAAAATATGCAGTTTCGACTTCCATACAAATTCAACTTAAGAACAAACCTCCAGACCCTATCTTGTACGTAACCCGGGGAATGCCTGTATTCATATATATTTTTTAAATAACCTTCCTTTGTATAATAATATCCTTTGAGGGGGAAAAAAACTTTCCCATCACCGCTTTCCAAGCTCCGTAACATTTATCATTTTTAATCAATGTAGCCATGTGAGGGCTTATTTTTTGCGTGACGGCCTGTAGTTTTTATTTGTTCACATTTGGAGTTCATAAAGCTGTTTGATTGCATTTAATATCATTTTTTGGGTGATGGAGGATTCAAAAATGTCAATTGGGGGATCATTTTTCCTTTTAAAAGTTTTTTGCCGTACAGGATAAATACTATTATGGATTTTTATCTTGGGTCTGTACGGGTGCAGAAGTACCAAATGTGTGTGAATTTACATTTTTATTTTTAAAGGGGCGAATGATTTTTGTATATTAGTGTTTTTAGAAAAAAATTAACTTTTTTTTTTACATAAACTTTTTTTTTTTTTAGCACTTTGCCCCACAATGGGGCACTGGCAGGAGATTACTTGATCCCCTTTTTATAATGCATGTATCTTCTTTCTTTTCTGATTTTGACCTTATTTGTCATCAGCGTTCGGAAAAGACGACCATAAGGATAAGGATAAGGATAAGGACAAGGATAAGGACAAGGATAAGGATAAGGACAAACACAAGGAAGAACATAAAGACAAAAAGGAGAAAAAGGAAAAGAAAAAGAAGAAGGAGAAAAAGGTGATTATTTCCAATACAAAAACTTATAGCACTGGTACAAGACAATGGAAACTTACCTGCTGGATGATGACCTAGACTCTAGGGGGAGGTAGAGGGTAGAAGGGCAAGGTCTATGGTTTCCACATGGGCGACACTTTTACTTCTAGGCTCATATTCTGTTTAGAGACCTTAATTTATTAAACTCTCTAGTGGTGAAGAGGTTGACACCAGCTCTTGTGGTGGTCAGGGCCGGTGTTAGGTAGCAGAAAACTGGGCATTTAATCAGGGCTCCCTGTTCTAATGGGGCCCCCTACATGTGGACTTTTGTGGGCAGAGGATGTATTGCTCTATTAATACCCCTTGATTGAATGCCTGGGTGAAGATGCTAGGATAGGCCACTTTCACACGGTCAGTATTCAATCAGTATTTTTTATGAGTAAGCCAAACCTAAAAGGGGAGACTAGACCGAAAGAGTAGTGAAGTGCAATGGAAAGATTTGAATCTATTCCCAGTTTTGTGTCCGTTCCTGATTTTTGGCTTACAAAATACTGTTGCAAAACACTGACCAAACATTGACCGTGTGAAAGTAGCCTTATTAGTGGCATCAATCCTATTTTGGTCTAAGGTAATGAAGGGGTGTATCCCAGCATTCCTAGCAGATTAGGGTATTGATATGGTAAAAGCTTTGTATTACACATTAAACATCCTCTATCCATATAATAAAGGGTGATAGGTGTCTTATTGTGTGGTTCAACCTTTGAGAATAGATACATTTAATTGTTATTAGTATGCAAATTAGCTTATCGGTGCACTGGAGGCGGGCCAGTGTCTGCTGCTGCACTGGAGGCGGGCCAGTGTCTGCTGCTGCACTGGAGGCGGGCCAGTGTCTGCTGCTGCACTGGAGGCGGGCCAGTGTCTGCTGCTGCACTGGAGGCTGGCTAGTGTCTGCTGGTGCACTGGAGGTGGGGCAGTATCTGCTGGTGCACTGGAGGCAGGGCAGTATCTGCTGGTGCACTGGAAGCTGGGCAGTATCTGCGGGTGCACTGTAGGCGGGCCAGTGTCTGCTGCGGCACTGTAGGCGGGCCAGTGTCTGCTGCGGCACTGGAGGCGGGCCAGTGTCTGCTGGTGCACCGGAGGCGGGGCAGTATCTGCTGGTGCACTGGAGATGGGGCAGTATCTGCTGGTGCACTGGAGATGGGGCAGTATCTGCTGGTGCACGGGAGACGGGGCAGTATCTGCTGGTGCACGGCAGACGGGGCAGTATCTGCTGGTGCACGGGAGACGGGGCAGTATCTGCTGGTGCACTGGAGACAGGGTAGTATCTGCTGGTGCACGGGAGACGGGGTAGTATCTGCTGGTGCACTGGAGACAGGGCGGTATCTGTTGGTGCACGGGAGACAGGGCAGTATCTGCTGGTGCACTGGAGACAGGGCCGTATCTGCTGGTGCACCGGAGGCGGGGCAGTATCTGCTGGTGCACTGGAGACGGGTCAGTATCTGCTGGAGCACTGGAGACGGGGCAGTATCTGCTGGAGCACTGGAGACGGGGCAGTATCTGCTGGAGCACTGGAGATGGGGCAGTATCTGCTGGTGCACTGGAGGTGGGGCAGTGTCTGCTGGTGCACTTGCTTGTATGATGCCCATCCCTTAATAATTATTAGCATTACCAGATTGATCAAGGCATAGAAAATAACAAGTGCACCAGCAGGCACAGCCACACCCTCAGTGCACGAGAAACCTAATTTGCATGCATATACAATCTTTAAGGAAAAGTGGGAAAGGTAAGTTAGGAAAAAAGAGGAAAAGAGAAAAAAGGAAGATATTGCGAAGGAATATGAGGAGGGGAAAATACGGAAGGATGTGAAGGATTAACAGTGAATGTCATTCTAAGTCTCTGTTCACATTACATTCACACTACTGTGACCCCTGTATGTAACTGTGACTCACTGTATACTTTTTTTCTTTCGGCAGGATGGAGATAAGGGAGGCAGCAGTTCCAGCTCCGACAGCGATTCTGATGTAAGACTATAACACAAATTATTCAAAATATTCTAACTGGTTTTATGTTATGACAAGGTCCAATATTCGGTATAACCTGAACCCGGATCTAAACCTTAGAAGCTTATTATTTAAAAATCATATAAAATAGTATACAAGGAGCTCTATAGCTCCCTCTAGTGGTGGCGTCTACAGTCTAAGGAATCAAAGTCCGTGCAGCTTTCAGCAACAGAAAGTCACTACCACTATAAGATATGTAAATTAATCAGCTCAGTTTTTAACCCTTTCATTAAAAAAACCCAAAAAACTAAAGCGTAAATATTCAATTTTAGCCTCATGCACACAATAAAACTTTGGCTTTGTACCTCTGAGTTGTCTAAGGCCATAACACAAATCTCATACAGTACATCTACTGCTACAGTACAGTCTGTGTTTATGACATACAGAAGCAGACATGCGTTTTCCCTCCCAAAATCATAAGGAATCTTATGAAAATAAAAACTTGTGGGTGCTTATTTGGCTTTCTGTATTTGGGTTCTGTGCACACTGCATTCAAAGGAGGTTTTGTAGGGTCGGAATCTTTATAACTTTGCTATTAGAAACTATACAAATTGACATCACATTCTGTTCTCCATCTGCTTACAGTAATCATGTCCTCTGCTGATGTAGTATCATATTATGGCCAGTAGGTGGCAGTATTAGACTTTACCCTATTGGATTAACGTTACACTGGAGAGAAAAACAGACGAAACAGTCCTTACACCTTAGGACCTGGTTCACATAGTTTCAGGCCAGCCACCAGGAAGTGATCATACAAAGTGGGGCACATTTACTAAGGGTCCTGTGGCCGCGATTCCGCCAAGTTTTTCCGAATATTTCCGATTTGCAGCGTTTTGCGCTGAATTGCCCCGGGTTTTGGTGCACATGCTCGGATTGTGGCGCACCGGTGCAGCAACAAAAATGGGGGGGGGGGGGGGAGTGGCCATTGGACAACCCTACGGATTCGGAGAAACCACGGAATTTAAGAAAAAAGAATTGTTCGGCACAGCAGCGGCACCTGGTGGATATCGGGCGCACGACCTTAGTGAATCCCGGCAGAACCCGAATCCTCGTCGGACAACTGCTGCGGGATCGCGACAGGACCGGGTAAGTAAATGTGCCCCAGTGAGTTCCCTGCATCTGGAAAGGGAGGAGGGTTTTCTGTGACTTGGGCCCCTTCTCCTCCTTGGGGCCCCCTGAACACAATCACACTAACCCCCCCCCCCCCCCTGATGGGGGGATGATGGCTGCCCTGCATAGTTTACACATCTAGTCATGGATTCCACCACCGCTATACTGCACAGACCTTAACTCTGAAAATGGTGTTAGAGCTTCCACAATCTTCTGGTTACAGGAAAGTAACTGGATTCTAAATTTATCTTTAGGGCTTATTCACACATGTGTTTTCCCAATGTCTTGCTCCCATTTTAACAACTATGTTAGTTTTTCTTTATATCTATTTATATCCTTTTATTACATCTAAACGCACGACAGATATTCCCCCTTTGACTCTCATAATACAGAATGTAATATATTTGGGGGTGGGATCTCTCTCTAATATGGGGTCGGGTTCTTCAAGATTTTAGAAGATTTCATAAAAGATGACAGCTTAAAGGGAACCTGTCACCAGGTTTTACCCCACTAAACTACTAGTCCTCTCAGGTATGAAATAGCATTTTTTGCATTCCCCTCTTTAATGGGAAATCTTACAAGTTTACCTATAAATAATCTCCTCCAGAGTCTGGCAAATATGACTCTACTCACTTCGTTTTCATATGAGATGAGTCAAGTTTAGTGGTTGCAGGGGTAGTGTCACTTCAGACGCCCCTATCTTCTGTTCTGTAGCACCTAGAAACATGCTCTGTGTCATATTAAAGATAAGAGCCTCTAAGGAATCCCTTATGTTTCTGTGAGCTACAGAACTGGACTTACAAGTAGTGAAAAAACAGGCCGGAACTGGATCTTTATCTGCAGTTTGCATTTCATACTTTGAATAAAGAAATATGTATTTCTTGTTCTGTAGCTCACAATGCCATAAGCCTGATGTGCTCTGAAAGATGAGATGAGAGTGGTTGGCCACTCTTTAACATAAATTACCCATGTGTCTTTGCTGCCTTAAAGGAAACCTACCACTACGGATCTGCCTATTAAGGTAGATCCGGTGGTAGGTGCATCTAATGTATGTAAGGATAACCTTTTTTAGGGCTAATCCTTTACTCCCCTCTATCTTTGCTAATCTTTAATCAGGGTAATATGCAAATTTTCTAAAGTGGCTACTGGGGTGTGGAGTAGCCAGAGCTGAGGTTACACGGCGCGGCTACTCCACGCCCCAGTAGCCTCTTTGACCCTCCTATCCAGACATTTTCAGTGCGCAGCTACAAGGAGCTGCGAGCACTCTTCTGCGAAGCTGAAGTTCTGCACATGCACAAAACACAGGCCAGCGGCTGCGCAATCTCTGCTCCAAAGTCAGAGCTACTGTGCATGCGCAGAACTCCGCCCTCGTGGAGGAGTGGTCGCAGCTCCTTGTAGCTGTGCGCTGAAGATGTCTGGGTAGGAGGATCATATAGGCTAACGGGGTGTGGAGTAGCCGCACGATGTAACCTCAGCTCCGGCTACTCCACGCCCCAGTAGCCTCTTTAGAAAATTTGCATATTACCCTGATTAAAGATTAGCAAAAATAGAAGAGAGTAAAGGATTAGCCCTAAAAAGGGGCTATCCTTACATTCGTTAGATGCACCTACCACCGGATCTACCTTAACAGGTACATCCGTAGTGGTAGGTTTCCTTTAACAATATGCCCTGTATTCTCACCAATTGATTCATCATCCCTATATTGCTGTGTGCAGACTCCCCGTGCACTCTGCATAGACATGTAAACAAAGCTGTCACCCTGTTAATAGGAGGAGCTGCAGCAGTAGATTATGACTCATCTTGCTCTCCCACTTCCCTGTATCTGTCAGTGAGAAGGATGGAGAGAAAATAGACACACTGGAGGCTGCCATTAGGACAGATTGAAGGAGAGGGAAACAGGATTTTTTTTTTTTGGCCAACCCCTTTAATATTATACAAAAAGCATGTTTCAAGGTGCTATAGAACCCCAGATAGGGGCTTCTGAATTGACTCTAAACTTGCAACCTCTAAATTTGACTCATCTCATGAAAAAAAAAAGTTGAGATGAGTCATATTTGCCTGCCTTTAGAGGCGATTTTTTTTTTATAGGCAAACGAGTGAGATTTCACACAAAAGAGGGAATCCAACAGGGGACATTTCATATTCTATCTGAGGAGGCTGAGTGGAGTAAAACCTGGCGACAGGTTCTCTTTTTTTGAATATTCAAATATTCCTCAATTATCATCCATTTTTCTAGTCTCTTCTAATCCCTACAGCTCTTTGTGGGTTCTAGGAGTATGGACTCCTGGTAGGTCAGTAGATTTGGGTGGCCTAATCCACCACAGCCTTGGTATGTCTATGAAAACAGCATTTTGGAAACACAAACTTTAACAATTCTGTATTATTCCTAGGGAGGGAAGAAGAAGAAAAAGGATAAACACTGACGTCTCAAGAAGCCGATGGCCGACCCTGACCCCCTACCAAGATGGCTTTGTTACATTGTAGCAGCAGGGCTGTGGGTTTTTGTATGTAATGGATTTGTGATGTGATGCTCTGTAAATTGTCACCATGAATTTTCTAATAAAGTTACATTGAATTAGTTTTTTTTATTTAGCATTTTACTTTATTGCATCAGAATTTAACAGTAAAACCTGTTTCGTATATTTCATTATAGTTTCCATTTCTTCTATACAAAAATTTTCTTCAGCTTTAAGAATCAGGCAATAGAAGTCTATGGAGAGGGAGGGGGGATTAGAGACTTCAATATACTACACATTGTCCGTTTTATGTTAAAACAGAGTTGGATTTCTGTGTGAACTATTATCCACTCTGTATTGAGATAAATCACTTACTAAATGCTATAAATGTCTGTCTCTGCCCTTGTTCTACTTTGTCCTTCAACTCCCCCTTCCCTCTCCATAGACTATTGTAAACTGATCTGATTGAGACAAAAAGAAGGAAATGAATGAAGAAATAGACTGTAGTCTTTGGCTGTGGGGAGCTCTCTAGCAATGGCCTTATGTTATCTGCTGTCTGTCTGTATCATACATGCACAGACATGCTCTGCTCCCCCTCCCTTCTCCATTCACACTGCATAGTGCCAGGAGATTCTGCTATCTCCCATGTGTTAAAGAGAACCCGTCACCAGGGACCTCATTTTCAATAAATGTAGGTTCCAGAAGCTCATCACACCTGCAGTGCACATCTGCCTTTCTGCTTTCTCTAAGCATTTGCCTTACAATATAATTGTGTGTTATAACTTACCTTGCACCCTGACAGAATCCTCTGTGTAGTCCCAGGGGTTAGGCTTTGGTTTGGATGCATTTGGTTTGCTGCAGACTCCCCAGCTCTTAGCCCCCACCTTTGTGCTCCTGTACAGCTCCTCCCTCCCCCACTGATGTCAGCTCACCAGGCTGTGTCCTCTGTGAAGGAGCAGGAGAGAGGAGCTGTACAGGGGTACAATGGTGGGGGCTGAGAGCTGAGGAGTCTGCAGGGACATGGTGTGACTGAGGGGATGGATTGAGCTGTATCACACTGAACTGTCTGCTGTGAGATGGAAGGGACATGGTGTAGCTGGGGGGGATGAATTGAGCTGTATCACACTGAGCAGTCTGCTGTGAGATGGAAGGGACATGGTGTAGCTGGGGGGGGGATGAATTAAACTGTATCACACTGAGCAGTCTGCTGTGAGATGGAAGGGACATGGTGTAGATGGGGCTTGTACATAAGAAGATGATATTGACTGTCTGATTCTTTCTCAGATGGATTTTAGTGTGAAAGCTGAGCTGTATTTAGTCATGCAAAGAACCTGGCACAAAAAGGAAGTGCATTTTTATAAATACAATAAACAGTAAAGAAAAACTTGGTGTACACAACTTTTGAAACAGAATAATGTAATACTATAATAACCCTATACACCTGAGATCCTCCATGCCCTCGCTAGGTTCTTCTACTTTGTAACTTTCTAGCTCCGGGGCATCTTTTCTATGAGCTGTTGCCCGGAATTAATCTGCTCATTCTAGATGAGGCCACAATCGTTCATTGTGTGTTGTGACATCCTGCAAGTTTTTCCATCTTTGGAAGCAGCGGATTGCATTCTGTTACTTAGTTTACCATCTACATGTACACACAGATCCTTCTCCCCCCTTCTACAGCCCTCCACAGGACACGGCAGGAATCCAAGAATCCACGTGCATAATTAACACTTATTCACAATGAACCTTATTTGTCAGTAACAAAAATGTTGCCTCAGTTGTACAATTCGGGTGTACAGCCCCTTTCTCTGAAAAGTTGTGACATTAGAGGAAATCTACCATGAAAATCCATCATGATAAACCAGGGACATTACTCATAGATCCAGGAACCGACACTGTGCTAATCTTCTTATATTTGTTATCCATGGCCTCCTTCCTACTAAAATCAACTTTTATAATTATGCGAATGAACCACAAGGGCTCTGGGGTGTTACCAGAGGCCCTCCGAGTCCATGCTGTAGCTGCACAGGCTGTTACACTGTGCAGGAGCTCTTCCCCCTCCTGCTGTGTGCTGAAACTTACTGTGCTACAGTGAGATTACAGCAGGCAGAGGGAGAGAGGGAAGTGCTGAGAGAGCAGGTGGGGGGGGGGGGGCAGTGTAACAGCCTGTGAAGCTACAGCACAGAGACGCTCTGGTAACACTCCCAGAGCCCTTCAGACTCACTTGCATAATTTTAAAAGTTGATGTTAGAAGGAAAGAGGTCATGAATAACAAATATAAGAAAATGTCCACAGTCACAGTGCCTGGATCTATAATAAGGATCTATAGTAGATATTCCTGGTCTATCATGATTTTGATGGTTAAGCCCATCTTACAGTGCTTTGCGAAAGTATTCGCCCCCCCCCCCTTTAACTTTTCTACCTTTTGCCATATTTCAGGCTTCAAACATAAAGATATAAAATTGTCATTTTTTTGGTGAAGAATCAACAACAAGTGGGACACAATAGTGAAGTGCAACAAAATTGATTGGGTATTTTAAACTATTGTAAAAAAAATAATAATTAAACTGAGGGTGATGCCACACATGGCGTTTTAGTCCGTTTTTAAGCATGCGTTTTTGACCGTTTTTGGCAAACGGACAAAAACGGTCAAAAATGGATGCGTTTTTTAACAAACTGAAAACGCATGCTTAAAAACGGACTAAAACTCCCAAAATCTTACTAATCTGCTGGCAGTACGTTCTACAGAAATTAACTATGATTTTAAAAGAAGCCTCATTACATTGTAATCAGTATGCTAATGAGGCAGTGGGTGTAGTCACTCCATGTGCTCAGCACTACCTCTACCACTACCAATTCAACTGCTTCATTAGCATATGGATGAAACTGGGAACTTCTCAGAAAGGTTGTAATGGACAGAAATAAGGTACACTGGAAATAATCATGTAGTAAGCAATGGTATTAAACTTTTATATACTCCTTATAAAGGAATTCTACCATTTGATTTGATTTATTATGAACCAAACATACCTTGCTGTAGTGACACTGATGCAGAAACATATCTTGTTTAATCCCTTACCGAGTCGTTTTGCTGAAAAAAACAATGATAAATTATGCTAATGAGGCGCTGTCTCTCCTGTGGTTGCCCCAGCACTTCTCCTCTTACCCTAATTATGCACTGCTCCAGCCTTGTCCCGCCCACCATAAGCCGAGAATACGTCATCACTGTGTTGTCCCTGCCAGGCAGAAGTAATCGATCACTACACCGTCCCCCAGGTGCTGTGTATCAGTCATCCAGCTCAGGTTGATTAGTTCTATCTCGACAGTTAAGAAAGCTCTTTGTGTTATGTGCTTATGTACAGCAGCCTGCATGCAACCCAACTTTCTCAAAGTCCTGAATTTTATAATTGTTTTTTGAGCAGAACCACTCGGTTCAGGGATTAAACAAGATATGTTTCTGCATCAGTGTAGCTACAGCATTCTCAAGGTAAGTTTGGTTCACAATGCATAAAAACAAATGGTAGATTCCCTAAAAGTATATCAGTGGACCCAGGACCCAACCTTGGAGTACATTATATATACCAGGAAAGTATTTGAAGTAGGGATCATGGACCACACTGCTTGCGGGGTGATCACTATATTTCTATGAGAGATGTCAAACATTGTGTAAAAGATATTTCTGAGCAATCATAGGCAACAAAAAAAAAATGAAGGATGCACAAGCAGAAATGACCCCGCCCCCAGTGCACTAGAAGTTCATTTACATTTAATGACATTTGTTTAATTCTGCTTGTGTTAGTTACCTTAGTGATCTTGTAGCTTACTCAAGATTTATATGACAGTATAATTACTTCTAATTCCAGTACAAACATTGGCATCCTGTATACCAGGATACTATACTGCCCGCCAACACACTCACACCAAGAACGTGGACGGAAAAATACAGACTGCCAGGTTTTTTAACACCTTAATGACTTGACCCTGATCACAGGGATCCCAAATTTATATAGTTTTTATTGTGTTTTAATACATTTTGAAAAAATTCAGTGTGAAAAAAAGTGTCTTCTTTTCGCTAAGAACCTTTTCAATTCTAGGGGTGTGATTTGCGGTTTTATTATTATTTTATTCTTACTACTTTTTAGACCCCCAAGGGAACTATAACCCTAGGGGGTCTGATCTTTCCTACCATATACTGCAATACCACAGTATCCTGTTGAATGACAGGTCCTTGAGTCCCATACAGACTCCAGGCTGCCATGGGAACAGATCGTCGCTTCTCGATGATGTCACTGGGAGCAACAATCCACTACAAGATGACAGTGGCCATGCGCTCTGCCGGTTGGTGTTGGCTGCATATTGCACCATCATGAATGAGGCCTAGATATTACTGGAACCTAAGTTAGGCAACCCCAAAATCTCCCTGAGTTGATCAGGCTCAGAGATTCCTATTAAATGTATGGGAAGTTTAGTTTTGCAACACATTGCGTTGGCAGGGGTGTTGCACTACCGCTGTTTGCGGCCGACTGACTTGGGTCAATGTCCATTCGAAGTGCTAGGTAGCCTGGAGACATTTCTATTAGGAAGGTATCACAAGGACACTGAATTCTGTAATGGAAATCTTGTATTATTTCACAGAGGTTTTCCAGGCTAAAATGTTGACTATATATCCTTAGATTATTAGTCAGGGGTCATATATCCAGAATCCTCATAGATCAGCTATTTTCAACAACTAATAGAGAGAATATGTAGAACAATGGAGACAGCTCCATTTTCAGTGTAGTGGTCAGACAAGGTTACTGAAGATCAACTCTGTTTTTGCTAAGCTGCAGTGATTTAATTTAGCCACTACACATTGACCAGCGCTATCTGCTTCCTGTTTCATTTTCTATTTATCAGCTGCTGAGAACAGCTCATGTATATATGTGCTGGGTGTTGGACTCCCACAAACGTTATGGAGCTGTGAGGCAGATTTTTACATGTCCTAGACTACAATGCAAAAATCCATTGGTTATAAATCAAATTTATTAACCAATAGAGGCCTAGGTTTGATGTTATCCACAAAATTAAGTGGAAAAACACACTACATGCTGATCTAACTTTGATGTAATGTCCGTGAAACAAGACAAAGTGAGGCCTCCATGTACCTGTACAACCTCCCTACAACGCCTCTCCCACCAATGCTCTTCTCCCACAATTGCTTAGTGTGGGCCAGGGCAAGGATGAGTAGTGGCCGTCCCAAACTTCTTCCATGTAAATATTATGTACGTCACTGTGCTCTTGGAAACCTTGAGTGGTGCATAAATCCTTTTTATAACTTTACCCAAATCTGTGCCTTGCCACAAGTCTGTCTCTGAGCTCCTTGGACAGTTCCTTATACCTTATGATTCTCATGTGCTCTGACATGCACTGTGAGGTCTTATATAGAGAGGTGTGTGCCTTTCCTAATCAAGTCCAATAAGTTTAATTAAACACAGGACTCCAATGAAGGAGTCTAACGATCTTAAGGAGGACCAGATGGAAATGGACACCATGTGAGTTAAATATGAAGTGTCACAGCAAAGGGTCTGAATAATTATGACCATGTGATATTTCAGTTTTTCTTGTTTAATAAATTACCAAAAATATATACATTTCAGTTTTTTTCGGTCAAGAGCTGATGCAGAGTGTCAAAAGATCTTACCAATTGGCTGCAATGAAACAAAGAGTGAAAACTTTAATGGGGTCTGAACACTTTCTGTACCCACTTTATTTGCTTTTAATAACCCTGTAACCTTCTACACGCACTCCTGGAATTTGGTTGTTTTGGCTGTACCAGTCTCACGGAGGACTTAAATCAGGCCTGAGAAAAGAGTCACAGAGATAAGAAGCAAAACATAGAGCAAAACAAAATACTTTTTCTCAGCCACAGAGTTGGCTATATGTAAATGGAGGTATTGCAAAAAGCAGGTCAAGAAAGAAGTTTAAAGGGAACTTGTCATTGAGATTTCATATTTTCCCATAGTCTGTCTTTAGTAGTGGATTAGAATCTAAGTGGATTTGGGCAGGGCCCAAGCCCAGGAATGGCGCCAGCACTGGGTGTACCTGGGCAAGTGCCGAGACCCAGAGCTGCTGGGGGGCCCATATAAGGCTGTACATAAGGAATCCATCGGGGGGAGGGGGGCTGTTTCTAATAAATCCATAGGGTGTCACGCTGTAGTGGGCTGTATATAATATAACCATGAGGGGACTGTTTGGGATGATAAATTAGGGAAAAGGAGACTGTTTTGGTTTCTGAATTTTTAATGCTGCCTTATGAGTTCACTGCAAAGGGGCCCACTGAGGCTTAGACGCCTAGGGGCCTACTGAAACCTGGGGCCTACCTTCCCCAAGCCTTCTAGGGGGCCCATTGCTACCCAAAGTAGCCACCAAATTTTATTCTCAGAAGGATCTTCTTCCATGAAATACATTTGTTCCTGCTCTCAATACACATGTACACAAGGGCCATTTCAGGACCTTTGAAGGTCCACAAAAGGTCCTGAAACTACAAATTGAAAGCAGGCGGAAGGGTATCATCCTCCATTCCCCAAGAAGATTATCCTAGTACCATATGTAGGAAGTGATTCCAGACTTGTAGGGGCTGTAATATTCATACCGCCCAGGGCCCAAGCTTAATCCACCCCTTTCTGTTTTATACTAATTTCCAATCTGCTTTTATAATTTACATTATTGGTTCTAATTTAATAGTTGATCAAAGTATACCTGGCTGCTCCCTGACAATAAATAGCATCGAGTGACGGATTCATCATCATTATCTGCACACTGCTCTTACAACTCTACTTCCTGCTCCCTCCTCCCCCTCCCCTCATGCAAACATGAACTGATCCTGTGCTGCAAACTCAGCTCTCAATCAGATTATAAAATTATTATAAAACAGGCTATGGGAAACTGTCATTAGGTGAGAATGTGAAAATACAGATGACAGATTCGCTATAAATGTTTCATTTAACATGCAGGAGGAAATTAATTAAAATTTAATTTTAATTAAAAAATTCTCATAGCCCACCACCGATATGATATATTTACTGTATTTTCACCAAAGGCTTTCAAAATGTTTAACTATTTCTTCCACCATATTAGATGCTTAATGATTTCGCTTTCATTATCCCCTTGCCGCACCATGACGTTCCTCAACGTCATAGTGCTCCAGCAGGTGTATGAAGAGTAACAACACCTAAGAAAAGCACATGAGTGAAATCTGGTTCATAGAAATCTCATTATACCATTTAGTTAAAATTTAATTCATTTTATTTAATCATTACACTTATTTAAAAAACAACAGTATGACAATATGATCTATAAAATGCAAACAGAAGTTAAGTTCTCCTCTGGAGTTCCACTAAAGCGTCCACACTCCACAGAAACACAGGAATATATCCAGATTACTGTCCATATATAAATTATTCAAAGATGTATTATAAAGTGCCAGTGCCCTAATATCCATACAAGAAATTTTATCGCAAGAGATATTGTAAAGTGCCGGTGCAACAGTAGATAGCAGTACAGCCTAACATAAGTATGTGGCTACAGTTTAAGTATTATGTGCCCTTTACATATTATGTACGGAGATGGCAAAAACTGGCTTACCCATGTTTCGTTTAGTGTGGGCGCTGGTACCCCGACGCGCGTTTCGCGTTGCCGCTTCTTCAGGGGGCCTGTGGGTGCATGTGTGTGTCTTCATATTTAAGCATCTCGGCGTGTCACGTGGGCAGGATGAGGTAACGCCCCACTTCGGCCGGAACCAGACAGGACAGAGAGGCCACTCCCCCGACCGCGTCATCGCGGGAGTGGCGACCGCCGTGTCACATGATCCGCCCTAATGCTGACGTCATTCCCCACTCTGCCGCTGCCTCCATGATCCCAGCCCCCGGTGTCAAAACGGAGGATACAGCACTGAACCCGAGGACATGTCACTCGGGAGCAGTGGTGCACCCCCGCCGCACGGGGGAGCCGGTTACAAGGTGCGCAGGTTCTTTTTGGACACATATGCCGAAAGATGGTACCGGATGTCGAGAAAGGGGAATCAGAATTCTGAGAGGTGGATGGGGAGAGGTTCGTGGTTCGTGTAAGATGGGGCACAGTAGTGTGGATTAATTGGAAATATTAGGTATTAAATATGCCTATATTAACCGGGATCTTGACATAAGTTTAATGTTGGTGTATGAAGTATTGTGAATGTGCTGGGTTAAATGTTATTAGTGGTATGAGTGAAAAAGTGTCAATATATGAAAATGTGAATACAGGCAGTCCCCGGGTTACATACAAGATAGGGTCTGGAGGTTTGTTCTTAAGTTGAATTTGTATGTAAGTCGAAACTGTATATTTTATAATTGAAGTTCTAGACAAATTTTTTTCTTTTGTCCCAGTGACAATTGGAGTTTAAAAATTTTTGCTGTAATTGGCCCAAGGATTATCAATAAAGCTTCATTACAGACACTTTAAAGCTTATCATTGCAGTCTGGGACTATAGTAAAGCATCCAGAGAGCTTCATCAGTGGTCACAGTGGGCAGAGGGGTCCGTCTGTAACTATGGGTTGTCTGTAAGTCGGGTGTCCTTAAGTAGGGGACCGCCTGTATTATAATTATTACTGTATATAATAGGCTGCAGTGACAAGTGTGATAGTGTAAATATTTTAAGGCTGTGATTGCTGTGTTATATATTACATTTAAGCTCCAATTAAGATAAATATTAGGTGCTGTTGTAGTGACTTAAAAACCATATGTGTGAATGCTTATAAATACAGTGACCCAACCCCCCTATCTAAACCAATAATATCAAATCAAACCAAACATGCTAGAAAAAAACCCCTTACACCCCCGCCTCCCCCAACCCCCCAACCTCCTCCAAGGCAAACCCCCTTTACCCCCATCCCATCCCTTTTTCCCACCCCCCCCACCCCCCCCCCACTCCCATACACTCCACTCATCCCCCCCTCAATCTCCACCCCCCATCCCCACCCCACACCTAACCCTTGTGTGCACAGACCCCATTGATTGATCGTGAGTAGAGATGAGCGAACACTAAAATGCTCGGGTACTCGTTATTCGAGACGAACTTTTCCCGATGCTCGAGTGCTCGTCTCGAATAACGAACCCCATTGAAGTCAATGGGAGACTCGAGCATTTTTCAAGGGGACCAAGGCTCTGCACAGGGAAGCTTGGCCAAACACCTGGGAACCTCAGAAAAGGATGGAAACACCACGGAAATGGACAGGAAACAGCAGGGGCAGCATGCATGGATGCCTCTGAGGCTGCTTAATCGCACCATTATGCCGAAATTATGGGCAACAGCATGGCCATGACAGAGTGACAGAATGAAGCTAGATAGCATGTAAAACCAATCCAATCCAATAATTGACCCTGACACTATAGGGGACGGCATGCAGAGGCAGAGGCAGCGGCAGCAGGCTAGAGAGTGGCATGGCGACATACCCTAATTGGACTCAGGCTTCAAACCAATGGGTGTCAGAGAGGAACCAAAGGAGGTGAGCAAGAAGCGCTCAAATAATATCGGTACATGATAAAAGTTTGCCAGTATATTTTGTGGATTACACAGCAGGGTGGCGACAAAGTTAACATGGAAGCCATGAAAACAACCCAAAATTCTGCCTGACACAGCTCGTTTGATAAGGGGACCATGTATGCTTACAGTTCATGCCAGTCGCTGCACTGGCTGCCAGTCTCCTTTCGAATACAGTTTAAAATAATAATAACCCTCATCCATAAAGCTCTGTATAATGCTGCACCCCCCTACCTCTCCTCTCTTATCTCAGTCTATCGCCCAACCCGTGCTCTTAGATCCGCCAGTGATCTTAGATTAACCTCTACCCTAGTGCGGACCTCCCACTCGCGTCTCCAAGACTTCTCTAGAGCTGCACCAATTCTATGGAATGCTCTGCCCTGGACTATCAGACTAATACCTAACCTCCAAAATTTCAAACGTGCTCTTAAAACCCATTTCTTTAGGCAAGCCTATAACACTCATTAACTGCATGAAGTTTTAACTCTTCTACTAACCCGTCCTGTGTCGTCCTCCCATCTGTTATCCAGCAACCAACAGGCACCAGACTTCTCTGCAGTCCCATTCACCCTGGACCTGGTATATAAGATGACGGCTGAGTGGTTCAAGCGACAGCAATTCCATTTATTATATTTTTTTCTATTCCCTAAGAAGAATGGCTTGACCATTAAATATTCTTTTACCTCGTGTTACCCCATCATCTTCATAAACCGTAAGCTCTGGCGAGCAGGGACCTCACTCCTGTTGTTCCATACAAATGTTGTGCTCTGTTACATTACATTTGTATTTGTTTCCTATGATTTGTAAAGCGCTACAGAATATGATGACGCTATATAAATAAAGATTATTATTATTATTATTATGGAGGCAGTGAACTAGTAGTAGATTAAAGGTGCTGCAACTATGTTAGTTGGATCTTGGGATGGAGCTGGCGCTCTGCAGCCAGGCGAGCTTTTGCCAATCCAAGCCCCTGTCTCTAGGCTACTCCCCAAACAGCACTTCTAAGAACCTTTTGTATAAGATCAAGTGTAGTAGCGTTCTTATAAGTTTAGGATATGGCGGGTGAGGGGAATGTAAACAGATGCGCAAGAAGCGCTGAAATAATATCCCTAAATGGTAAAAGTTTGCAAGTATATTTTGTGGATTACACAGCAGGGTGGCGACAAAGTTAACAACTTTGATGTGGAATGCCCTGTAATAGCTCTTGGGCGGTGTGCCTTTTATCGCCTAGGCTCAGCAGTTTCAGCACCGCCTGCTGTCGCTTAGCGACGGCACTGCTGCTGTGCCTAGAGCTACCGACTGATGGCGCCATGCCCACGGATGGTAATTCGGAGGAGGAGGAGGTGGAGGAGGGGTGGGAGGAGGTATAGTAGGCCTTTGAGACCTGGACCGAGGTAGGCCCCGCAATTCTCTGCGTCGGCAGTATATGACCAGCCCCAGGGTCAGACTCGGTCCCAGCCTGCACCAAGTTAAGTGTAGTAGCGTTCTTATAAGTTTGGGATATGGCGGGTGAGGGGAATGTAAACAGATGCGCAAGAAGCGCATGATGCGCATGGAGCTGGCGTTCCGCTGCCAGGCGAGCTTTCGCCAATTCAAGCCCCTGTCTCTAGGCTACTCCCCAAACAGCACTTCTAAGAACCTTTTGTATAAGATCAAGTGTAGTAGCGTTCTTATAAGTTTAGGATATGCCGGGTGAGGGGAATGTAAACAGATGCGCAAGAAGCGCATGATGCGCATGGAGCTGGCGCTCCGCTGCCAGGCGAGCTTTCGCCAATTCAAGCCCCTGTCTCTAGGCTACTCCCCAAACAGCACTTCTAAGAACCTTTTGTATAAGATCAAGTGTAGTAGCGTTCTTATAAGTTTAGGATATGCCGGGTGAGGGGAATGTAAACAGATGCGCAAGAAGCGCTGAAATAATATCCCTAAATGGTAAAAGTTTGCCAGTATATTTTGTGGATAACACAGCAGGGTGGCGACAAAGTTAACAACTTTGATGTGGAATCCATGAAAACAACCCAAATTTCTGCCTGACACACCTCGTTTGATAAAGGGACGATGTATGGAGGCAGCTATATGGACGACTTTTGGAGGTAGCAATGGAGACAACGTATGGAGGCTGCTATGGAGACAATTTAATTTGGATAGTGCCTGTATGTGGCAGTCCCAAACATTTTTCAAACCAGAGGAGCAGGTAGGTGGCCCTCCAGTAAAATGGAATAGATTGAGTGCCTGTATGTGGCAGTCCCAAAAATGTTTCAAACCAGAGGAGCAGGTAGGTGGCCCTGCAGTAAAATGGAATAGATTGAGTGCCTGTATGTGGCAGTCCCAAAAATTTTTCAAACCAGAGGAGCAGGTAGGTGGCCCTCCAGTAAAATGGAATAGATTGAGTGCCTGTATGTGGCAGTCCCAAAAATGTTTCAAACCAGAGGAGCAGGTAGGTGGCCCTGCAGTAAAATGGAATAGATTGAGTGCCTGTATGTGGCACTCACAAAAATTGTTTCAAACAGAGGACCGGGTAGGTGGCCCTCCAGAAAAATTAAATGCATGAAGTACTATAGCAAGAGCCAGTGGGCCCTGTCAAAAAATAGCCATTTTCCTCTGCTTTACTGTACAAAGAGGAGGAGAAGGAGGAAAATGAGGAGGAGGAGGAGTGGATAAATTATTCAGGTTGAGCTTCCTTCACCTGGTGGAGATTGGAAATTCTGAGAAATCCAGCCTTTATTCATTTTAATAAGCGTCAGCCTGTCAGCGCTGTCAGTCGACAGGCGTGTACGCTTATCGGTGATGATGCCACCAGCTGCACTGAAAACCCGCTCGGACAAGACGCTAGCGGCAGGGCAGGCAAGAACCTCCAAGGCGTACAGCGCCAGTTCGTGCCACATGTCCAGCTTTGAAACCCAGTAGTTGTAGGGAGCTGTGTGATCATTTAGGACGATGGTATGGTCAGCTACGTACTCCCTCACCATCTTTCTGTAAAGATCAGCCCTACTCTGCCGAGACTGGGGACAGGTGACAGTGTCTTGCTGGGGTGACATAAAGCTGGCAAAAGCCTTGTAAAGCGTACCCTTGCCAGTGCTGGACAAGCTGCCTGCTCGCCTACTCTCCCTCGCTACTTGTCCCGCAGAACTACGCACTCTGCCGCTAGCGCTGTCAGAAGGGAAATACTGTTTCAGCTTGTGCACCAGGGCCTGCTGGTATTCATGCATTCTCACACTCCTTTCCTCTGCAGGGATGAGAGTGGAAAGATTTTGCTTGTACCGTGGGTCCAGGAGAGTGAACACCCAGTAATCGGTGCTGGAATAAATTCTTTGAACGCGAGGGTCACGGGATAGGCAGCCTAGCATGAAATCTGCCATATGCGCCAGAGTACCAACGCGTAAGAATTCACTCCCCTCACTGGCCTGACTGTCCATTTCCTCCTCCTCCAACTCCTCCAACTCCTCTTCTTCTGCCCATACACGCTGAACAGTAAAGGACTCAACAATGGTCCCCTCTTGTGTCTCACCAACATTCTCCTCCTCTTCCTCCTCATCCTCCTCCACCTCCACCTCCTCCGATATGCGCTGAGAAACAGACCTGAGGGTGCTTTGGCTATCAACAAGGGAATATTCTTCCCCTGTCTCTTGTGACGAGCGCAAAGCTTCCGACTTCATGCTGACCAGAGAGTTTTTCAACAGGCCAAGCAGCGGGATGGTGAGGCTGATGATGGCGGCATCGCCACTGACCATCTGTGTTGACTCCTCAAAGTTACTCAGCACCTGACAGATATCAGACATCCACGTCCACTCCTCATTGTAGACTTGAGGAAGCTGACTGACCTGACTACCAGTTCTGGTGGAAGTTGACATCTGGCAGTCTACAATCGCTCTGCGCTGCTGGTAAACTCTGGATAACATGGTCAGTGTTGAATTCCACCTCGTGGGCACGTCGCACAACAGTCGGTGAGCGGGCAGTTGGAGGCGGCGCTGCGCTGCCCTGAGAGTGGCAGCATCTGGGCTGGACTTCCTGAAATGCGCACAGATGCGGCGCACCTTCGTGAGCAAATCAGACAGATTGGGGTATGTCTTGAGGAAACGCTGAACTATCAGATTTAACACATGGGCCAGGCATGGCACATGTGTCAGTCTGCCGAGTTGCAGAGCCGCCACCAGGTTACGGCCGTTGTCACACACAACCATTCCCGGCTTGAGGTTCAGCGGTGCCAGCCACAGATCAGTCTGCGCCGTGATGCCCTGTAATAGCTCTTGGGCGGTGTGCCTTTTGTCGCCTAGGCTCAGCAGTTTGGGCACCGCCTGCTGTCGCTTAGCGACGGCACTGCTGCTGTGCCTAGAGCTACCGACTGATGGCGCCGTGCCCACGGATGGTAGTTCGGAGGAGGAGGTGGAGGAGGGGTGGGAGGAGGAGGAGGCATAGTAGGCCTGAAACACCTGGACCGAGGTAGGCCCCGCAATCCTCGGCGTCGGCAGTATATGAGCAGCCCCAGTGTCAGACTCGGTCCCAGCCTCCACCAAGTTAACCCAATGTGCCGTCAGCGATATATAGTGGCCCTGCCCGGCAGCACTCGTCCACGTGTCCGTGGTCAGGTGGACCTTGTCAGAAACGGCGTTGGTCAGGGCACGGATGATGTTGTCTGACACGTGCTGGTGCAGGGCTGGGACGGCACATCGGGAAAAGTAGTGGCGGCTGGGGACCGAATACCGAGGGGCGGCCGCCGCCATGAGGTTGCGAAAGGCCTCGGTCTCTACTAGCCTATAGGGCAGCATCTCCAGGCTAAGCAATCTGGAGATGTGCACATTAAGGGCTTGGGCGTGCGGGTGGGTTGCACTATATTTGCGTTTCCGCTCCAGCGTCTGGGGTATGGAGAGCTGAACGCTGGTGGATGCTGTGGAGGATCGTGGAGGCGACGATGGGGTTTTTGTGGCAGGGTCCTGGGCAGGGGGCTGACTAGCAGCTGACACAGGGGAAGGAGCAGTGGTGTGCACGGCCGGAGGTGAACGGGCTTGTTGCCACTGAGTGGGGTGTTTAGCATTCATATGCCTGCGCATACTGGTGGTAGTTAAGCTAGTAGTGGTGGAACCCCTGCTGAGCCTGGTTTGGCAAATGTTGCACACCACAGTCCGTCGGTCATCCGGTGTTTCCTTAAAGAACCTCCAGACTTCTGAAGATCTAGCCCTCGCCGCAGGAGCCCTCGCCACGGGAGCTTCACTAGTTGACACATTTGGCGCTGATGCACCAGCTCTGGCCCTGCCTCTCCGTCTGGCCCCACCACTGCCTCTTCCAACCTGTTCTGGTCGAGGACTCTCCTCCGTCTCAGAAGCACTGTGTTCACCCGGCCTCTCAACCCAGCTTGGGTCTGTCACCTCATCATCCTCCGATCCCTCAGTCTGCTCCCCCCTCGGACTTCCTGCCCTGACAACAACTTCCCCACTGTCTGACAACCGTGTCTCCTCATCGTCGGACACCTCTTTACACACTTCCACTACGTCAAGAAGGTCATCATCACCCACAGACTGTGACTGTTGGAAAACCTGGGCATCGGAAAATTGCTCAGCAGCAACCGGACAAGTGGTTTGTGACTGTGGGAAGGGTCCAGAAAACAGTTCCTCAGAGTATGCCGGTTCAAATGCCAAATTTTCCTGGGAGGGGGCAGACTGGGGGGGAGGAGGCTGAGGTGCAGGAGCTGGAGGAGTGGCGATTTCGGTGACATGGGTGGACTGCGTGGAAGACTGACTGGTGGTGGACAAATTGCTCGAAGCATTGTCAGCAATCCACGACATCACCTGTTCGCACTGTTCTGGCCTCAACAGTGCTCTACCACGAGTCCCAGTAACTTCAGACATGAACCTAGGGCAGTGATGGCGAACCTTTTAGAGGCCGAGTGCCCAAACAATAACAAAGACCCGCTTAATTATCGCAAAGTGCCAACACAGAAATTTAATTTGTGATTTATACTCCCTTCTCTGTCACAGTTCTCATTGATACCAGCACCTGAGGACAACAATAAAGCAGAAAATAGTCCCAGGTACAGCTGTCACTTTAAAATAGCTCTGTGCACAGCAAGTCCTGGGCTATCTGGGACTGCAGGAAGATACCTGGAGTCCTCTCTGGTGAGGGCCTGGGTGCCCACAGAAAGGGCTCTGAGTGCCACCTCTGGCACCAGTGCCATAGGTTAGCCATCACTGACCTAGGGAGTGTAGCTCTGCGGCGTTCCCCTGCTCCCTCATCAGCAGGTGGTGTCTCACCCCGCCCAGGACCACGGCCTCTGACCCCTGCAGTAGTTGGACGCCCACGTCCCCGCCCTCGTCCTCTACCCCTAGCCCTCGGGTTAAACATTTTTAAAATGAGAGTTATAACTTTATTTTTTTTTTTACTTTTTTTTTTTTGTGTTTTTTTTTTTTTTTGTGTTTTTTGTTTTTTTTTGAGTTTTTAAAACCAAACAATGCTATCCTATTGCTATGGCTATTTTCTAGCCAAGTATCAAAGCACACTACTATGCCAGATGAGATGACACTGAGTTAGTGCCTAATTGAAATCCAACCCCTACTAAATTTTCCCACTTCGGTCTTTGCTATGGATATGTGCGTCACTAAGCGCAGAACACAGCGGTCGCAAGTCTCACTACAAATTGCTCAGAATTGGCTAGTACATGCACTGCAGAAAGTACAGCCACCAGCAGATCAACCAGAAATCAAATATATAGAACGCTACTGTATGCGTAAGTAAGCTCTTTGTATTCTCCTATGGCTATTTTCTAGCCAAGTATCAAAGCACACTACTATGCCAGATGAGATGACACTGAGTTAGTGCCTAATTGAAATCCAACCCCTACTAAATTTTCCCACTTCGGTCTTTGCTATGGATATGTGCGTCACTAAGCGCAGAACACAGCGGTCGCAAGTCTCACTACAAATTGCTCAGAATTGGCTAGTACATGCACTGCAGAAAGTACAGCCACCAGCAGATCAACCAGAAATCAAATATATAGAACGCTACTGTATGCGTAAGTAAGCTCTTTGTATTCTCCTATGGCTATTTTCTAGCCAAGTATCAAAGCACACTACTATGCCAGATGAGATGACACTGAGTTAGTGCCTAATTGAAATCCAACCCCTACTAAATTTTCCCACTTCGGTCTTTGCTATGGATATGTGCGTCACTAAGCGCAGAACACAGCGGTCGCAAGTCTCACTACAAATTGCTCAGAATTGGCTAGTACATGCACTGCAGAAACTACAGCCACCAGCAGATCAACCAGAAATCAAATATATAGAACGCTACTGTATGCGTAAGTAAGCTCTTTGTATTCTCCTATGGCTATTTTCTAGCCAAGTATCAAAGCACACTACTATGCCAGATGAGATGACACTGAGTTAGTGCCTAATTGAAATCCAACCCCTACTAAATTTTCCCACTTCGGTCTTTGCTATGGATATGTGCGTCACTAAGCGCAGAACACAGCGGTCGCAAGTCTCACTACAAATTGCTCAGAATTGGCTAGTACATGCACTGCAGAAAGTACAGCCACCAGCAGATCAACCAGAAATTAAATATATAGAACGCTACTGTATGCGTAAGTAAGCTCTTTGTATTCTCCTATGGCTATTTTCTAGCCAAGTATCAAAGCACACTACTATGCCAGATGAGATGACACTGAGTTAGTGCCTAATTGAAATCCAACCCCTACTAAATTTTCCCACTTCGGTCTTTGCTATGGATATGTGCGTCACTAAGCGCAGAACACAGCGGTCGCAAGTCTCACTACAAATTGCTCAGAATTGGCTAGTACATGCACTGCAGAAAGTACAGCCACCAGCAGATCAACCAGAAATCAAATATATAGAACGCTACTGTATGCGTAAGTAAGCTCTTTGTATTCTCCTATGGCTATTTTCTAGCCAAGTATCAAAGCACACTACTATGCCAGATGAGATGACACTGAGTTAGTGCCTAATTGAAATCCAACCCCTACTAAATTTTCCCACTTCGGTCTTTGCTATGGATATGTGCGTCACTAAGCGCAGAACACAGCGGTCGCAAGTCTCACTACAAATTGCTCAGAATTGGCTAGTACATGCACTGCAGAAAGTACAGCCACCAGCAGATCAACCAGAAATCAAATATATAGAACGCTACTGTATGCGTAAGTAAGCTCTTTGTATTCTCCTATGGCTATTTTCTAGCCAAGTATCAAAGCACACTACTATGCCAGATGAGATGACACTGAGTTAGTGCCTAATTGAAATCCAACCCCTACTAAATTTTCCCACTTCGGTCTTTGCTATGGATATGTGTGCCACTAAGAGCTAAACACAACGGTAGCAAGTCCCCCTGCTAATTCCTCACAAAATGGTACTAGATGCAAATTAAAATAAAAAAAGTAGAACGTTATTGTAGCCCTAAGAAGGGCTGTTGGGTTCTTTGAGAATCACTCCTGCCTAACAGTAAGCTAATAGAACACCCTAACGCTTTCCCTGAGCAGCAGCAGCTCTCTCCCTAGCGGCATCCAGACACAGAATGATCCGAGCAGCGCGGGCAGCGGCTAGTCTATCCCAGGGTCACCTGATCTGGCCAGCCAACCATTGCTATCGACGTGTAAGGGTACCACGTCATGCTGGGTGGAGTGCAGAGTCTCCTGGCTTGTGATTGACTCTGTTTCTGGCCGCCAAAAAGCAAAACGGCGGGAGCTGCCATTTTCTCGAGCGGGCGAAGTATTCGTCCGAGCAACGAGCAGTTTCGAGTACCCTAATGCTCGACCGAGCATCAAGCTCGGACGAGCATGTTCGCTCATCTCTAATCGTGAGTAGTGTCCATTTATGTTATATTCCAAGTCCTACTTGTTGCCCCTGTATGTCCATCGAACACAAAGAGGATCAGAAGAGGATCAGAAGAGTTCCATATGAGTCCATCCCCAAGATTCCACATGGTAAATTGTGTGTAGATCTTCTGTTGTGGTTCTTCTTTTTAGGTCTCGATCGAGATTTCCTCTCGTAACATCCGCCCTCGTCACATCATACTCCATCCCCAAGACCATCACACAGCGCGACACAGGGAAGTACATCGAAATATCGTGTCTGTATGTTCTATATTAGATCTTAATACGGAAAGAATATACATATTTTAGTCATTCTGCTTTAAGACCACAAACAAGATAAAATTAAAAAACCAAGTAGGGGAGAGGGAAAAACAAGAATATAATTACACTTCGTGCTTTATGTATGGTTATATTTGGAGATTGGAGATAGATTGGTTGGAACAGGACTAGTTCGAGGGAAGCATCTTATAAAAAGGGAGAAAAGGTTAGTGCTTCATTAAGGCCTTTTGGAACCTTAGTATCCAGGAGTACGATCCACTTGCACTCTTTTTGTGCTAGCAATTTCTTTACATTACCGCCTCTAATACCTGGATGTATTTGTTCAATTCCACGAACCCTAAAAGTTTTAGGATCGCAGTTGTGGTGAGTTCTAAAATGTCTGGGTAATGTCTTTAATTGACTCAGTTCCAATGGGGTACTAGCTTGTCGGGCTTTCATTATGTCTCTTACGTGTTCCCTTGTGCGGACTCGCAGTTCCCTGATTGTCAACCCTATGTAAACTAAAGGGCAACCACAGGTGGCGTAGTAGATGACATTTGTGCTACTGCACGAAATATACTCACGTATTTTAAAAGTCCTGCTCCCATCTGTGGTATCAAATTCCTGTGTCCTCAGGATATTTTGGCAGGCTATACAGTCTCCGCACGGGAAGCATCCCTGCTTCTTATCTCTCATACCAAAAGGTCTCTCAATTTTGGGTATGTAGTGACTGCTAACCAATAAATCTTTTAGATTTTTACTCCGTCTGGCGGTTAATGCTGGTCTGTCTTGTAGGGTGTTTTTCAATACGGTATCAGTCTGTAATATTGGCCAATATTTGGTTAAAATGGCCCTCATTTCAGGCCATTTATCATTATAAGTTGCAATGAATCTCACGCAGTTGTCCTCAACTGCCCTCTTTTTACATGTGGGGCCAGTGGTCAATAGGTCATTTCTTGATTGTTTTCTGGCTCTATCCAGGCCTCTTTTTATACTCCTGTTACTGTACCCTCGGTCTTGAAATCTCTCCCTAAGGTCTTTACATTGGTGTTTAAAACTTCTTTCTGATGAACAGAGCCGTCGGGCACGTAAAAATTGGCCTACCGGTATGGCCCTGATTGTGGAGGGGGGATGTGCTGAGGAAGCGTGTAGTAATGAATTCACTGAGGTGGATTTTCTGTACATGTCAGTTTGCAATAGGCCTTGTGGTCCCACTTCAATCTGTATGTCCAAAAAATCGATTTTATTCTGACTGTATTTGTACGTAAGTTTTATGTTGTATTTATTACGGTTCAGTTGTTGCATGAATCGTATTAGTTCCTCCTCCGTCCCTTGCCAGATGAACAAAATGTCATCTAGATAGCGCAGCCAGCACTGCACATGGTGGGCGAGCTGCACCCCATCGTCACCAAAAATGCTCCTCTCCCAGAGTCCAAGGAAGAGGTTGGCGTACGATGGGGCGCAGGCCGCCCCCATGGCAGTGCCGCGCTGCTGCAAATAAAAGACGTCTTTGAAGACAAAAAAATTATGAGTCAAAGCAAATGACAGCAATTCCAGAATCAAACTGGCAAGGGATCGGTCCATACTACTGGAATCTAAAAAATACTGTACGGCGTTTAAGCCATCTTGGTGCTCAATACATGTATATAAAGATTCTACGTCTGCGGTAACCAACCACATATCAGGATCTAATGAGATCCCATTGACCCTTGCCAGGACGTCCATCGTGTCCCGTACATAGGATGGAAGACATTCCACTAAAGGTTTAAGATGAAAATCAATAAATTTACAGCAAGGGTCACAAATGCCGTCAAGGCCAGAGACGATAGGACGCCCTGGCGGGTCAATCTTTATGTATTTTGGGAAGTAAATATAGGGGGGGTACCCTTGGTTCATCGACTTTTAGGCCGTTAAAGACCTTCCTGGGGATAACTCCATTTTCCAGTGCCGTGTCTAGAATGGAGATCAATTGTCGGTTGAAGGTATGTATCGGGTTAAATGACAGCTTCGAGTACGTGTGTTTGTCTCTTAGCTGTCTGTTTACCTCTTTCTCATATGCCCAGTGTAATGTATTGAGCAAAGGGCTCACATTCTCTCCCACTAATGCTTTTAATTATTTTTCAGCACTAAAAGACCTACATTTGTTTTCACACAAATTACTTTTAAAGAAAATTTATAATAAGAATGAGGCTGAGTCCCAATTTAGTGAGCAAAATGAACAAGAGGCACTTCGGGCACTTGAGGACCTATTACAAGAGCAAGCAGGAGAAACGCAAGGTACGTTCCCCAAGACGATATTACCGAGATCTACCTACTTCCCCCCCTTGTCCGCCTGCTCCTCAGTCGAGATTTTTACCCGACTGGTGACGGAAGAATTTAAACAACTCCCCAAAAAGATCGCCCAAGATAATTTATCTAAAATTGAACGAAAGGCGTTAGAAGAATTAAAAACTTGGGATGACGTGGTATTTAAAGCGGCGGACAAGGGAGGGAATGTGGTGATCTGGCCTAAAGCCAAATATGAGAAAGAGGTAAACAGACAGCTAAGAGACAAACACACGTACTCGAAGCTGTCATTTAACCCGATACATACCTTCAACCGACAATTGATCTCCATTCTAGACACGGCACTGGAAAATGGAGTTATCCCCAGGAAGGTCTTTAACGGCCTAAAAGTCGATGAACCAAGGGTACCCACCCTATATTTACTTCCCAAAATACATAAAGATCCCATTGACCCGCCAGGGCGTCCTATCGTCTCTGGCCTTGACGGCATTTGTGACCCTTGCTGTAAATTTATTGATTTTCATCTTAAACCTTTAGTGGAATGTCTTCCATCCTATGTACGGGACACGATGGACGTCCTGGCAAGGGTCAATGGGATCTCATTAGATCCTGATATGTGGTTGGTTACCGCAGACGTAGAATCTTTATATACATGTATTGAGCACCAAGATGGCTTAAACGCCGTACAGTATTTTTTAGATTCCAGTAGTATGGACCGATCCCTTGCCAGTTTGATTCTGGAATTGCTGTCATTTGCTTTGACTCATAATTTTTTTGTCTTCAAAGACGTCTTTTATTTGCAGCAGCGCGGCACTGCCATGGGGGCGGCCTGCGCCCCATCGTACGCCAACCTCTTCCTTGGACTCTGGGAGAGGAGCATTTTTGGTGACGATGGGGTGCAGCTCGCCCACCATGTGCAGTGCTGGCTGCGCTATCTAGATGACATTTTGTTCATCTGGCAAGGGACGGAGGAGGAACTAATACGATTCATGCAACAACTGAACCGTAATAAATACAACATAAAACTTACGTACAAATACAGTCAGAATAAAATCGATTTTTTGGACATACAGATTGAAGTGGGACCACAAGGCCTATTGCAAACTGACATGTACAGAAAATCCACCTCAGTGAATTCATTACTACACGCTTCCTCAGCACATCCCCCCTCTACAATCAGGGCCATACCGGTAGGCCAATTTTTACGTGCCCGACGGCTCTGTTCATCAGAAAGAAGTTTTAAACACCAATGTAAAGACCTTAGGGAGAGATTTCAAGACCGAGGGTACAGTAACAGGAGTATAAAAAGAGGCCTGGATAGAGCCAGAAAACAATCAAGAAATGACCTATTGACCACTGGCCCCACATGTAAAAAGAGGGCAGTTGAGGACAACTGCGTGAGATTCATTGCAACTTATAATGATAAATGGCCTGAAATGAGGGCCATTTTAACCAAATATTGGCCAATATTACAGACTGATACCGTATTGAAAAACACCCTACAAGGCAGACCAGCATTAACCGCCAGACGGAGTAAAAATCTAAAAGATTTATTGGTTAGCAGTCACTACATACCCAAAATTGAGAGACCTTTTGGTATGAGAGATAAGAAGCAGGGATGCTTCCCGTGCGGAGACTGTATAGCCTGCCAAAATATCCTGAGGACACAGGAATTTGATACCACAGATGGGAGCAGGACTTTTAAAATACGTGAGTATATTTCGTGCAGTAGCACAAATGTCATCTACTACGCCACCTGTGGTTGCCCTTTAGTTTACATAGGGTTGACAATCAGGGAACTGCGAGTCCGCACAAGGGAACACGTAAGAGACATAATGAAAGCCCGACAAGCTAGTACCCCATTGGAACTGAGTCAATTAAAGACATTACCCAGACATTTTAGAACTCACCACAACTGCGATCCTAAAACTTTTAGGGTTCGTGGAATTGAACAAATACATCCAGGTATTAGAGGCGGTAATGTAAAGAAATTGCTAGCACAAAAAGAGTGCAAGTGGATCGTACTCCTGGATACTAAGGTTCCAAAAGGCCTTAATGAAGCACTAACCTTTTCTCCCTTTTTATAAGATGCTTCCCTCGAACTAGTCCTGTTCCAACCAATCTATCTCCAATCTCCAAATATAACCATACATAAAGCACGAAGTGTAATTATATTCTTGTTTTTCCCTCTCCCCTACTTGGTTTTTTAATTTTATCTTGTTTGTGGTCTTAAAGCAGAATGACTAAAATATGTATATTCTTTCCGTATTAAGATCTAATATAGAACATACAGACACGATATTTCGATGTACTTCCCTGTGTCGCGCTGTGTGATGGTCTTGGGGATGGAGTATGATGTGACGAGGGCGGATGTTACGAGAGGAAATCTCGATCGAGACCTAAAAAGAAGAACCACAACAGAAGATCTACACACAATTTACCATGTGGAATCTTGGGGATGGACTCATATGGAACTCTTCTGATCCTCTTCTGATCCTCTTTGTGTTCGATGGACATACAGGGGCAACAAGTAGGACTTGGAATATAACATAAATGGACACTACTCACGATCAATCAATGGGGTCTGTGCACACAAGGGTTAGGTGTGGGGTGGGGTGGGGATGGGGGTGGGTGGGGGGGGGAGGGTGAGGGGGGGATGAGTGGAGTGTATGGGAGTGGGGGGGGTGGGGTGGGGTGGGAAAAAGGGATGGGATGGGGGTAAAGGGGGTTTGCCTTGGAGGAGGTTGGGGGGTTGGGGGAGGCGGGGGTGTAAGGGGTTTTTTTCTAGCATGTTTGGTTTGATTTGATATTATTGGTTTAGATAGGGGGGTTGGGTCACTGTATTTATAAGCATTCACACATATGGTTTTTAAGTCACTACAACAGCACCTAATATTTATCTTAATTGGAGCTTAAATGTAATATATAACACAGCAATCACAGCCTTAAAATATTTACACTATCACACTTGTCACTGCAGCCTATTATATACAGTAATAATTATAATATTCACATTTTCATATATTGACACTTTTTCACTCATACCACTAATAACATTTAACCCAGCACATTCACAATACTTCATACACCAACATTAAACTTATGTCAAGATCCCGGTTAATATAGGCATATTTAATACCTAATATTTCCAATTAATCCACACTACTGTGCCCCATCTTACACGAACCACGAACCTCTCCCCATCCACCTCTCAGAATTCTGATTCCCCTTTCTCGACATCCGGTACCATCTTTCGGCATATGTGTCCAAAAAGAACCTGCGCACCTTGTAACCGGCTCCCCCGTGCGGCGGGGGTGCACCACTGCTCCCGAGTGACATGTCCTCGGGTTCAGTGCTGTATCCTCCGTTTTGACACCGGGGGCTGGGATCATGGAGGCAGCGGCAGAGTGGGGAATGACGTCAGCATTAGGGCGGATCATGTGACACGGCGGTCGCCACTCCCGCGATGACGCGGTCGGGGGAGTGGCCTCTCTGTCCTGTCTGGTTCCGGCCGAAGTGGGGCGTTACCTCATCCTGCCCACGTGACACGCCGAGATGCTTAAATATGAAGACACACACATGCACCCACAGGCCCCCTGAAGAAGCGGCAACGCGAAACGCGCGTCGGGGTACCAGCGCCCACACTAAACGAAACATGGGTAAGCCAGTTTTTGCCATCTCCGTACATAATATGTAAAGGGCACATAATACTTAAACTGTAGCCACATACTTATGTTAGGCTGTACTGCTATCTACTGTTGCACCGGCACTTTACAATATCTCTTGCGATAAAATTTCTTGTATGGATATTAGGGCACTGGCACTTTATAATACATCTTTGAATAATTTATATATGGACAGTAATCTGGATATATTCCTGTGTTTCTGTGGAGTGTGGACGCTTTAGTGGAACTCCAGAGGAGAACTTAACTTCTGTTTGCATTTTATAGATCATATTGTCATACTGTTGTTTTTTAAATAAGTGTAATGATTAAATAAAATGAATTAAATTTTAACTAAACGGTATAATGAGATTTCTATGAACCAGATTTCACTCATGTGCTTTTCTTAGGTGTTGTTAAGGTTTAATAGAGTGGGTTCGCATAAATTTACGAACAAATGATACGACTTAATTTTGTGCTAACTTTTTGGTTAGGTGTATGAAGAGGACTGATCCCTCTTCAAACACCCAACGCTAACACCCGCTAGCACCGATCGTGGGTGTTAACCACTTAAATGACCCGGCAAAGCCACTGTGACCATTTAAATGCCGGTGACGAATCTCTGTCCAGTTCGCCCCCCCCTCCTTCATGACATCATCGGCGATGTCGATCTGTTGCTGTGAGGAACCAGGAGTCTACTTAAGACTTCCAGGCTTGTCTCTCAGTAGTATCTATGATAGTGTGGCACAAGGAAAATCCCCATATACAGGCAGTCCCCGGGTTACATACAAGATAGGGTCTGTAGGTTTGTTCTTAAGTTGAATTTGTATGTAAGTCGGAACTGTATATTTTATCATTGTAATCCCAGCCAGAACTTTTTTGGTCTCTGTGACAATTGGATTTTAAAAATGTTGGGTTGTCATAAGAATCAATATTAACAATAAATCTTCATTACAGACACATTTGATAACTCTTAGAGCTGATCATTGTAGCCTAGGACTAAAGTACAATAAATTACCAATATCCAGAGGTCCGTTTGTAACTAGCGGTCGTATGTAAGTCGAGTGTTCTTAAGTAGGGTACCGCCTGTACTGCAATACAGTAGTAGAAAAAAAGTAGCAGTAGTTTAAAAAAGTTGAAAAAAATATTTCTTTTAAATAGAAACCTAAAAGTTCCAGTCACACCCCCCCTCCCCCGTTCCCTTAGAATTGATGTAAAAATAAATAAATTAAATCATAAACATGTGAGGTATCGTCATGTCCCAAAATGCCCGATCTATCAAAGTATGAAAACAGTTATTCGCGGTGGTGAATCCTAGCGAAAAATAGCGCCTGAATGTCCAAAATGTGACTTTTTGCCATTCTCCAACACATAATTACTGTATTTTAATAAAAAATTATCAAAAGGTTAACCAGTTCCCAAAATGGTAGCAATGAAAACGTCATCTTCACACAGCTCCATATACCGAAGTATGAAAAAGTTATTGGATATATTTAGTATCTCTGTGATCATACTGACCGAAAGAATAAAGTGGAGATGTCATGACTTTTGGATATGGGATGGACCCTCACTTCGTCATACCAGCTCAAAAGAAAAGGGGGAACACTGTGTGGGGCATAAATAAACACAAAACACTTTATTTTATGGTGTCAAATAGGCCACAGCTTTATTTAAATCACAAGACTAAAACAGTTAAAGGAGGAGTTGGGTGAATTGCTAGGAATGGGATTCACCTATACTGTGAGATCCCCAGCTGCCTGACATACAGCCCACCGGCCAGACAGCAATAAAGGGGCGGCACGCTCTGCACCGCCATTCTAGCAGAGCCAGTCCACTTTAAGGGCACCAATGACCCTAGTGAAGATCCTCACTCCTGTGCTTCACCACCGTGCCCGCCCCTGGATGACATTACCATTAAGACATCCTTCAGGCTGGCCACTTCCAAAGCTCAGCCTGTTCACCACCATGAGGTTTAACATCTTCTATTAGTTAAAAATTAGTCCACCTGCAACTTCCACCCAACTCCTCCACCGCCAACTCCAAAGCTGTGACAGATAGCAAAACCTGCCATTCTTTATTACTTAAAACTGACTCCCATTTTTTTTTTTTTTTAATAAATATGTTTCCATTTGCATGTTTCTTTTTTAAACTAAAGCCATGAACATATACATTATGAATTAATGTCCAGGCAACCATAAAATCTGGCTAACCCCCGACTCACAAAGAGTCATCCCACAGCACTCAGGAGAGGAAAAACCCCCTGTGGAGGAAACCTCTAGGGAACCCATGGCTGAAGGATCGCCCTTCCTCTGGGCTTAGAAGGATAAAACCAACTTTATCTCCTCATTATGCAGTAAATAGCAATATTACATGGTACAAAATACAGAATGTCAGGATCCAGCAAATAATGTACAATAAAGTTTTCTTAATTACACATAAAGTAGGTAAACAGTTGTAGAGTAGCAATGGTACAGGGCGGGTGGGAGGGACGTGTTTCTCCATGGTCTTCTGGTGAGAGAAAGAGGAAGAGAGACCCAGGACAGGAAGTGATATATACTGATGGGCCCCACCCCTCTCACAGTACACCCTATACACTACATACTATGCCCTCTCATAGTACCACCCTATACACTACATACTTTGCCCTCTCACAGTACCACCCTATACACTACATACTCTGCCCTCTCACAGCACCACCCTATACACTACATACTCTGCCCTCTCACAGCACCACCCTATACACTACATACTCTGCCCTCTCACAGCACCACCATATACACTACATACTCTGCCCTCTCACAGTACCACCCTATACACTACATACTCTGCCCTCTCACAGTACCACCCTATACACTACATACTATGCCCTCTCACAGTACACCCTGCCCTACATACTCTGCCCTCTCATAGTACCACCCTACCCTACACTCTGCCCTCTCATAGTACCACCCTACCCTACACTCTGCCCTCTCATAGTACCACCCTACCCTACACTCTGCCCTCTCATAGTACCACCCTACCCTACACTCTGCCCTCTCAAAGCAGAACCCACCTATATTAAATGAATACAACTACATAAAAACTTCCAGCGTTCTAGGTCCCCCCATGCCAAAGTCATGTCTCCCTTTGCTTATGGCTCCGGGGGTTTCTTTTGGAGCGCACAGTGAAAGTCATAAAAACAAGGCCCAACAGAAAAATGTGCAAATGTGTTTTTTTTGTCAGTTTCCCTGGATTTAGAATTTTCTTGCAGTTTCCCAGTACAGGGTATGGAATATTAAATGCCAGCCCTAGGAAGTACAATTTGTTACGCAGAAAACAAGCCCTCATATAGCTGTCTACATAGAAAATGTAAAAACTTTTTGAATTTTGAAAACGGTGAATGAAAAATGGGAACGTAAAAATTAAAAAGGGCTGTCTCCTTAAGGGGTTAATGATTTCTTTTGACTTAGTGGGGCAGATTTACTTACCCGGTCCGTTCGCGATCCAGCGGCGTGTTCTCTGCGCTGGATTCAGGTCCGGCCGGGATTCACTAAGGCAGTTCCTCCGCCGTCCACCAGGTGGCGCTGCTGCGCTGAAGTTCCCCGGAGGCGCGCTGCAATGCCCTGAAATTCACCGGCCTATACCTGGTGAAGGTAAGTGTAATTTTCGTGACACATTTTTTGTCTTAAATGCGGCGGTTTTTCTGAATCCGTCGGGTTTTCGTTCGGCCACGCCCCCCAATTTCCGTTGCGTGCATACCAGCGGAAATATTCGGGTAACACGTCGGGAAAACGTGAATCGGGCCCTTAGTAAATGACCCCCAGTGTTTCCAATAGAAGGTGGTTAGTTAAGACTGTAAGCATATTGGGGCACATTTACTAAGGGCAATCCGTTTTAGCCTAGATGAACATGTTAAGTCTGACAAAACTGCGGCGTATAGCCCTTGTGTTGCAGATCACGTCAGAGTCTGATCAGGGTGCGATCAGGGTTTGGTCAGTGAAAAACTGACATTTTATCATCAGAGTTCAATCAGTTTTCAGTCAGAGTTTGTAAAAAACACAAGTGTGAAAGAGGCCTAAAGAATTTTCGCTACAGTCTTCTTCGTACTTCGCAATCGAGAAGAAGCAAAACAATCAAGTTCTAGTTATCCTATACCTTTTCATTTGTGTATGTATTAAATTTTATAGTTTCCTAATAAACTATTTATTAGTATATAGGTTAGAAAAAACTAGATAAACTGGATTTAATAAATACGTAAAGAGCGACACAGAAGTATTATGGGAAAGTAAATACAGGGAAGGGCCCAATAAAACCGTAGGGACAACAGTCATAAGGTATATATGTATACATTCTATTGGTGGCTCCCTACCTATGGGATAAGTTGTCATACGCCCCCCTTTTATTATAGTAAATTATCTATTCCTTGTTTTCATCCTAAAATTTTTTATTCATCGTTAGGGCCACCAATAGAATATTTAAGTTTCGTAGAGCAGAGCTATTCTAATTGTCCATGGCAACCAATCAGAGCTCAGCTTTCAGCTGTTTATAAAATGAAAGCTGAGCTTTGATTGGTTTCCATAGGCAACTAGAACAGTTTTACCTCAGAAACTTGATGATAAATCTACCCATATACCTTATGATCTTTGTCCCTACGGGGGCCCTACCCAGTATTTACTTTCCCATAGAACTTCTGTGTCCCTGTCTCGGTATTTACATAAATCTATTTTTTTCTAACCTATCCACTGATTTAAAATTTAAGAGATACACATATCAATTATAAACTTATATTAAATATAATATTTCTTCCTTGTTTTTTAGTGAATTCTCTATTACTTACAAACTTGATGTCCCAAACTTGATTCTGCATTTCCTTATATATCTCCATTTATTTTATACCCTTCCTCCACTTACATCACTCAATTGAGCAATTGTAAGGGGAGAATCACTTCTTTCAAATGAATCTTGAATTGTGTTTCTAGGTGCCAGGGATCCAGAGATATTGAGGTTTAAAGTGAGAATATCAGGTGCCATTTTTATATCTAAAAATCACTCCCAACGGCAGTTTAACAGTTAATATCAAATTTAGATTCATATAAAAGAGGAGACTCTCTTCTTCCATAGGAAAAAAGAAGTGGGGTTCTATGTGTCACAGAGCCAGAGATACAGCCCCCTGAATTGTACCCCCCTCCAGATTCTTAGCCATCAGGCTACGGGGAGAATTTGCTGCACACAGGAGCTGCTGCACCTCACAGATAATGGAAATATTCACTTTATATGTTACTACATTTTGAGAAGGGATAGGAAATAGAACAATGCGCAGTCACCACCATTATAGGCTCACTACCTATCCTACTCCAGGTAATTCCTCACCATTTGGGTACTAGGACACCTGTAGGTCAATTCATCTACTTTTTTCTTAACCTAGTACTCTACTTGACCTTTCTTTTCTTGTACCTCACTACATCCCTAATCATGAGAATTCAGCATTTGTGTGGGTCCTGTCAGATATGACAAGCTCGTGGGTGCTTCATAAGGGACCATTATAAATGGTCAAGTATAATAAATCTGATTTATAATCAGGTGACTAACGTCTAACCGAATTGTCAAATGAACAAATAGGGGCTCATTTACTAAGGGTCCGAAAGCCGCACTTTCGGCGGGTTTCCCGAATATTTCCGTTAAGTGCTGAATTGCCCCGGGTTTTTGGCGCACGCGACCGGATTGTGGCGCATCGGCGTTGGCATGCACGCGACAGGAATCGGGGGGCATGGCCGTCGAACAACCCGACGGATTCGGAAAATCCGCAGAATTTAATCAACGAATTGTGTCGCAAGATCAAGCACTCACATGCACCAAGAAGAAGAAGGTGAACTCCGGCGGACCTCGGCGCAGCAGCAATACATGCAGGAACTCAGGCGCACGATCTTGGCAGACCCGGATCCTTGTCGGACAATGCACCGCGGGATCGCGACAGGACCGGGTAGGTAAATCTGCCACATAGTGTACAGACGGCTTGTGGACTTGGCCATGAGTGTCCCTCAGAATTGGTCATGTGCATTCTGTGTGTATAGTTCTGGTTCTTCCATCTGATGGCATTTTTGTTATAAGAGGCATCAATGACCCTTCAAAAGTGACCATCACATGGAAAAGACTTTATCCAACTAATTAATTTATAAGCTTGATGGTTAGTGAATACCCTGCTTTTGGAGATAATTGTTATTAACAGGCCTATTTGCAAATATTCAACAGCCGGTGAGTGGGTCCGGTCATGAGTGACCAGCACGTGTGTGGGTCCGGACAGCTATGAGAAGACATCTTGTTGTACAGCAGACAATAATGACCATTTTGTGGGTCCGGCCATATGGGACCAGTCTGAATGTGGATTTGGTAATTAAAATTATGACCAACTTTTTTGTTGGTTGTGAATATGTGATCTTTGGCTCCTTTCAAATCACGAATGTTTCATAAGTAGAGATGAGCGAGTATACTCATCCGAGCTTGATGCTCGTTCGAATATTAGCGTACTCGAAACGGCTTGTTGCTCGGACAAGTATTTTGCCCGCTCGAGAACTGCTTGAGTCAATGCAAATTGTCTTCTGATAGTTTAGCAGATGTATGGAAACATCTGCAATGTGTTCTTCAGTGAACATAGGATTATTTAAGTGAAGAACACAGTGAAGAACACATAGCAGATGTTCCGTACATCTACTAACTTATCGGAAGACACGCGTGCCGAACGCTGTTCTTCACAATAGTATGTGAAGAACAATATGTGTGAAGAACACATTGTAGATGTTTCCATACATCTGCTAACTTATCAGAAGACATTATTTCTCAATAAAATGACACATTGAAAAATGCTTGAGTCTCCCATTGACTTCAATGGGGCTCGTTATTCGAAACGAGCACTCGAGCATCGGGAAAAGTTTGTCTCGAATAACGAGCACTCGAGCATTTTAGTGCTCGCTCATCTTTATTCATAAGAGATAATCATGAATGTGGATAAGACTTTATTCAACCAGAATGTTTTTTCTGTCTAGCCGGGAATGACTAGCTTGTTTTCGTGTCAAGTGATCCTTCACCAGTAGTGAGTATCCAGGATGTGTGTGGGTCCGGCCATCTCTCTGTGAAGCCATAAATGACTAAGCTTTGGAGATTCCACCATGTGGGACATGAGTGAAAGGCAACTTGGTCATGAGAGGTCACCTTGTGTGTGGGTCCAGGAGCTATAGCAAGATTTTTTGGTTGAATAATCAATTAATGGCCCCACTACATTCATGATTGCTTCCATCATGTGGGTGAGACTTCATTCAACCAGCAACTATTTTCTGTTTGTTGGTCAAGTGTGTAATGACCAACCAGTTTGCCGATCAAGCATTTAATGTATAGTTGGTTTGTGGATGCGGTCATGAGTGTCCAGCATGTGTGAACATTCGCCAGCCTTAAAGGATCACTCAACAATAACTATGGTTCTGTGTGTCTGGCCAAGAAATTTTTGGCTATAGTTAATAATGACAAACTTGACTATTGACCAACCTATTTGGAGATTGAACAAATCGTGACAAGCCGATGTTTGGATCTGGTCATGTGTGTCCAACACCTGGGTGGATCCAGAGAACTTAAAGATTTTTTTTCTTGAATAAATAACAAATGCCCCCCCCCCTTTCATGTCAGCTTGATAAGTGACCATCATGAATGTGGGTCAGACTTTTTTCAACCAGCAATTTTTTTCTCTTGCCCTTTTTTCAGTAAAGTGAGTAATCACCAATTTATTTTCCAACTCATCAAATAACAAAGGTGGGTGGATCCACTCATAAGTTCCGTATGGATGTGTGTCAAGTCATCTATGAGAAACCTTATTATTGCATCAGCCAACAAATAATACATTTTGGAAATCAGACATATGGGACCAGCCTGAGTGTGGAAATGGCTGGGATGTTTTCGCATGACCTATTGCGTCAGCCAACATTCACTACTTTTTGGGGCTCCGGCCATATGGGATCACGTTCTGTTTTTGATTTTCGTCATGAGAATTCATCATCTGTGCAGTTACTGACAGCAATGACAGGCTGTTTTGTTGAAAAAGCCATAAATTATCCTGCCTATAGGTCATAGGTGCCTAAAAAATCACATCATTAACTAAAAGCAATATTTTTAGCCTGTCTAGCAGGGGTCGGTCTGTTTCTTGGTCAAGTGAGTAACCACAAGACTGATGTGATGTGAAAGACGAGATTCTTACATTTAATATGACACCAGTAGCGTGTTTCTAGGTGCTATAGAACTGAAGATAGGGGCCTGTGAAGTGACACTCCCCCTGCAGCTTCTAAACCTGACTCATTTTAATCAAATATGACTCTTCTCTGCTCATTTTCATTTGATTTTTAAGGAGATTATCATAGATAAACTGGTGAAATTTCACATAAATGAGGGAATTCTGGAAAGGACATTTCTTCCCCTATCAGAGGGGGGTAGTAATTTAAAATGGTAAAATTTAATAACCGGTTCCCTCTAGGCTCATGTTTATTGCACTTGTTTTTTCGTCTTGTTAAATGACAGTAAGTTCGTATTGGTATTGGATCAGCGCCCGGGAACAATCTGCATTGGTAAATAAATACTTTCATTAATATTTCTATGTGGTTTTAATATCATAACAAGGTGAAGATAAAACCTTCTTCAAAGATGAGAAAATCTCCTTTATGACATGAGAAGTGGCGCTGATATTTTCCAAAGAGATTAACCTCTTCCTGACTTTGGCTTTCTATGACTGGCACCAAGTGCTAAGAGATCGTCTGCTCATATCTCCACACCATACCCAGGGGCTACGCTACACAATTTGAGGCTCCGATTTATTAACATTAAGCAACTCAACACCTAAATCTGGAGCACGGGAGGTAACATCACGCAGGAAGCGTGCATAATTAGCAGCCCAGTACATTTAGGCATGACCCTAACAGAGAGCATTTTTTTTTTACGTTGATAAAGGAAGTTTTATTTCCTTTTGCAATATGAGTGTCTCTTGTCTTCACACTGCAGTGCTCTCTGCTTCTTGTACCTGCCCCTCAATTACAAGACCAGCTCAGACACAGGCACTTCCTGCCAGCAAGCAGCTGTGTGCAGAGACTTACTATACAAGCTACAGACAGATACGGTCTTTATCTGGGAGAGGGAGCCCTATAGCAGAGCTGACTCTGTGTATGTTATAGGTGAGTTAGCAAAGTGTATCGTTGTGTTTTATATCCATCTCATGAATCTCATCATCTCTGATCTGTCTCATCTCTCTTTTTCTATGTGTTAGATATGTTCAGACGCTAAATAAAAGTGTAGATAAACCCTGGACCCTGATAATCTAAGCACATTGTCAGCACACAACATCTCATAGCAATAGAGGGATCAGGAAGTGCATCAGGTTCTGTCTATACAAGTATCCATCCTTCTCAGGTGATGGCCGGGTACTGGGGCATTTAGGGTATTTCTAGGTGAGGAAGGACCAATAACTCTGCACATGGTTTTGATTGACTTATGCAAAGGGCTTTGGAGGGTGGAGCTTAATGGAATAGATTTCAGGCTTCTGCTGATCCCCAGGCTGCGGCAGATTAAGACTGTCCTGGGCCCTGGGCTGTGTGAATATTATAGCACCTACAAGTCTGGAATCACTTCCTATATAAGTTACTAGAATCAGCTTCTAGAAGAATGGAGGATCCTTCCCTTCTGCCTGCTTTCAATCTGTGGTTGCAGGACCCTTGGAGGACCTTCAAAGGTCCTGTAATGGCTTTATATACTGTGTATTGAGAGCAGGAAGAGGTGTATTAGGATTTCATGGGTGGAGGCCCTGAACCAATGAAAGGTCAGGTACTGCTGACCCACATTCTTACTGACCGCTCTTGAAAAGACCCAAGAATGGGGTATGGTCATTGTTGGCCGACCCAACAAAAATTTTTATTACAACGACAAAGATCCACGCACCCCTGACTCCATTCCCATTCCCTTATCAGCAAGGAGATTCTCATCTTTGGAAGGAAACCACAAGGTTTTATCTCCGCCTCCTTATGTTCTTACAACCACCTAAAAATATTAATAATATTATTTATTAACCCATAATTCCAGGGCACGGAGCCTGTATCATTATGTATCTTATTACATGAGACTAAAAACAAGTACAATAAACAGAAGACTAACAAATCATTCATTGATACAGAAAAGATGGCGCTCTCTCTGTAAATTAATTTACAAGCCCTACACACATCACTGTGTGTATTATCTCTGTACTGTGACATCACTGTGTGTATTATCTCTGTACTGTGACATCACTGTGTGTATTATCCCTGTACTGTGATATCACTGTGTGTATTATCTCTGTACTGTGACATCACTGTGTGTATTATCTCTGTACTGTGACATCACTGTGTGTATTATCTCTGTACTGTGACATCACTGTGTGTATTATCTCTGTACTGTGACATCACTGTGTGTATTATCTCTGTACTGTGACATCACTGTGTATATTATACCTGTACTGTGACATCACTGTGTGTATTATCTCTGTACTGTGACATCACTGTGTGTATTAATCCCTGTACTGTGACATCACTGTGTGTATTATCCCTGTACTGTGACATCACTGTGTGTATTATCCCTGTACTGTGACATCACTGTGTGTATTATCCCTGTACTGTGACATCACTGTGTGTATTATCTCTGTACTGTGACATCACTGTGTGTATTATCTCTGTACTGTGACATCACTGTGTATATTATACCTGTACTGTGACATCACTGTGTGTATTATCTCTGTACTGTGACATCACTGTGTGTATTAATCCCTGTACTGTGACATCACTGTGTGTATTATCCCTGTACTGTGACATCACTGTGTGTATTATCCCTGTACTGTGACATCACTGTGTGTATTATCCCTGTACTGTGACATCACTGTGTGTATTATCTCTGTACTGTGACATCACTGTGTGTATTATCTCTGTACTGTGACATCACTGTGTATATTATACCTGTACTGTGACATCACTGTGTGTATTATCTCTGTACTGTGACATCACTGTGTGTATTAATCCCTGTACTGTGACATCACTGTGTGTATTATCCCTGTACTGTGACATCACTGTGTGTATTATCCCTGTACTGTGACATCACTGTGTGTATTATCCCTGTACTGTGACATCGCTGTGTGTATTATCTCTGTACTGTGACATCACTGTGTATATTATCCCTGTACTGTGACATCACTGTGTGTATTATCCCTGTACTGTGACATCACTGTGTGTATTATCCCTGTACTGTGATATCACTGTGTGTATTATCTCTGTACTGTAACATCACTGTGTGTATTATCCCTGTACTGTGACATCACTGTGTGTATTATCCCTGTACTGTGACATCACTGTGTGTATTATCCCTGTACTGTGACATCACTGTGTGCATTATCTCTGTACTGTGACATCACTCTGTGTATTATCCCTGTACTGTGATATCACTGTGTGTATTATCTCTGTACTGTAACATCACTGTGTGCGTTACCCTGTACTGTGGCATCACTCTGTGTATTATCCCTGTACTGTGACATCACTGTGTATATTATCCCTGTACTGTGACATCACTGTTTCTATATGTCCCTGTACTGTGATATCACTGTGTGTATTATCTCTGTACTGTGACATCACTGTGTGTATTATCCCTATACTGTGACATCACTGTGTGTATTATACCCGTACTGTGACATCACTGTGTGTATTATCCCTGTACTGTGACATCACTGTGTGTATTATCCCTGTACTGCGACATCACTGTGTGTATTATCCCTGTACTGCGACATCACTGTGTGTATTATCCCTGTACTGCGACATCACTGTGTGTATTATCCCTGTACTGTGACATCACTGTGTGTATTATCCCTGTACTGTGACATCACTGTGTGCATTATCTCTGTACTGTGACATCACTGTGTGTGTATTATCCCTTTAATCACTGTGTGTATTTTGACAGAAATTACTTGTATTTATATCTTTAATAGAAAAATCCATTCCTAAACCCTCATTTCCCTGAATATTCCTGGTCCTGCTACTTCTCTGCTCTCCGCTCATCAGTCATACGAGACATCAGGTCTGGACAAGGTGTCAAAAACTTCCTTCTTCGGAAGTCCTTCCCAGTTGATGGCACTTGCCAAATATTATTCCTGTGGTAACTTCTGCTATGGAATGTGAACGCAAACAGCATCCCCTGCGTCATCCCATTACATCAGGAAGAGGATCCCGGCCAAGCACAGTGAGCGCACCTTCCCCTCCGGGGCTCAGACACATGGGGGGGATGGATCATTGATATTTTTGGTTTATGTTTTGGCACAGTTGTGGTGCAAATGCTGTTTTTCTACGTTCCGTGGCAAACTCCATTGCATAAGACACTGGCAGCAGATTTATCAAGGGCCAAAAGCAGGCCCGGAGCCAGCACTCGGCTTACCCAGGCAAGTGCCGGGAACCCAGGGTGCTGGAGGGGCCTGCTCGGGCCCCTGGATCAATTGTACCAGTGTCGCTTTAAGGTAAGGTGAGTTTTTTTTCCTGGAGGGGGGGCAGTGTAGTTTGAGGGAAGTGGGGGCAATGTAGTTCCAGGGAGGGGGGCAGTGTAACTCGAGGGGAGGGGGATACAGTGTACCTGGAGGGGGAGGGGGGTAGTGTAGCTGGAGGGGGGGATACAGTGTGGCTACAAGGGTGGGTGGGGGGGGCGGTTTGGCTACGCGGAGTAGCGGCGGCAGTGTGGCTACTGGAGGGCGGCCCATGAAGGGGCCCACTGAGGCTCTATCACCCAGGGGACCACTAAAACCTGGAGCCGGCCCTGGCCAAAAGCCATTTTACAGAATCTGAAAGCAGTGGAGCCCCAAAGACAGACATAGAACTGCCCCCAACCAAAACCTCCGAGCCTCCAATGCCATAGCAAGGCATAAACCAGATTCCAAGGGGAAAACTACCTGCCATGTTCTCCTCGCTCCCCTGTAGCTCCATCTTCTCCCCCACGCTGCCCCAGCATGCATGTGTTGACCCTGCTGTAGCATGCTTGCCCCCCACCATTGCTATAGCCTTCTCATTTCATTTCCCTCATGTAGGTCAAATACCCACATGTTAATGCCCACCACATTAAGGTGTACACCATCTGCCAATCATTATTCCCCCCTGCCCTTGTCCAATTCATTGATGACGAACCGCCAGTCCACCATTCCTCGCCATGAAACCACCCACCGCCCTATTGAGCTTAACTCTCGCTCTGTGACCTCTCACAGCTCACTGACCTCGCATGTCACCACTCCCACCGGACATCAAACCAGACTCCAACCAATGACGTGAAAGCCCCCCATAACTTTAGTAAATCTTGTTGGATGTCTCATCACACATCCCCCCCCCACCCGACTGGGCGAATACCCAAATCATTCTCCCCCCACTTGACACACCACCATGTCCAGGCACCTATCCAGTGCTACAAACCTATGAAATTCCGGCAACTCTTTCCCCTAAAACCAATGGTACCTCATTCTGTCAGACCCCAACTGCCTGCCCTCCTGACACATGGTTGTACTCTGAGACCCCCAAAAGGACAAAAAAAAATCCATGCAAATCTGCATTACATATGTTACTACCGATTCTGAAAACGTCACCCTGATCCTAAGCGAGTTCTTCATCAAGCCCCAAGTGGTGTAAACACCGCCCTAAACTGGAAACGCAAAACAAAAGATCCATCCCTGTGACACAGTAACGGTCCCCTGTGATGACCCTGCACCTCCAAAATCTCCCTCAAACACTTGGGACCTAGGACCCTCTCTGCAGCACCACCCTATTTCCCCGGCCAAACACATCTGTCTGCCGTATGCCAAAGTCCACGTAAAGTCCATGCAAAGTCCACCCAGAAACACATCCTTATGCAAATACCTCCTATTGCCCGCCTACTCGACAGAACTCACCGCATGCTGGAGGGTCCCTGGACGGGCTTTAAACCCAACAAGGGGTCTTTAGGATGGGCTGCAGCCTCAGGCGGCAGCCACAACTTCTCTTCATGTCCGGCAGTTCCAGAGGGCTGCAGCTCATTTCCATATCCCACTGCAGCACCTTTGCCCTTTATGCAGCGTAGATATCCTGGTGCAGCCATGTTCCTTGCCGGACACCGCTATTACCCGCAACTGGGAAAAAAGAACAGCCAACTCCGACATCTCGCCACATGTGTTACTTCTTCAAATGGCAGGCTAAAAATGGCTACAGCTTTTTTATCTCCCTGCATCTTGACCACCCCTGTTAGTTACTCGCACCAATGTTCAAACCTCCTCCAGGATATTGCTCCTTCCCACCATGCTGTGTCACGTTGACTTCCCCCTACTGAGCTGGCCCGTCCATCTTCTATATATGAAAAAGTTAACTTAAAAGGGATCTGTCAGTTATTATGAAGAAGTACAACTATCCCTATATTATTCCTCCCCATGCTTGTAAATTTTCACAGTCTGTTAAGCTTCCAGGTTCCTGATTGAGAAGGTCGTGCCATCTCTTCATCCAAACCTACTATGCTCTGCTACAATACTATGCTCTGCTACCTCATTCCTCCCTCAGACGCTGGCTATTCTCTGAAGATAATTCCCGAGGGAAAGGGAGTAAGGGATTTAATTTCTGTTCAGCCAGTGAGCGTCTCTACTGCTCACTCATTCCCCCCTCCCTCAGGATTTCTCTTCAGCAAATCAGCCAGCATCTTTATCTGGAGGTGTAGCTGAGCTTACATGAATGTGATGGAATCAGTTCAAAGGAAAGATGATGATCAGACTAACATGGTGTCATTTGCATAGATGGTGAGTCAGCTTTACAAACAGACAGTGGAACTTTACAGGCATGGAAAGGAACAATATAGGGATAGTTTTACTGCTGTATAATCAGTTTTTAAAGATATATTTAGTAAGTGTTTAGTAAGGTGTTAAATATTGCCAGTTATCTTAGGAGATAAACGAAACAGAGAGGGGGAATATCCCTTAAGTTAATTTTTTCTTGGATTGTATTGCACCTCAAAGCATGTTTCTGATGTAATTTTAAAATGAAATATTGGCTTTACAATTGTACCTGGATCACAGTTCTGTGTGATGTAGGACTGAAGATAAGGACAATTAAAGTCATAACTTGGAATGTAAGATGCAGGTGCAACATCCCTGTCAATGTGCAAGGCAGAGGAGTAGTTGCAAATAAGTCCCTTGTACCATTTAGTACATCTAGAGGTAATTATGCAGGGGTAGATACTGCCTGGATAGGCAAGGGTTAATCTTGTTTAATAATGTTATCATCCAATGATGTTACACCATTGTAAATGGAGTGTGATTGGAGAGTGAGACCACCTGACCACCTGGACAGGAAATGACAAGCTCTCTTTCCATCAAGCTCTCTTACCAGAGAGACCTGAGAGCACAAGCTCGTGCTACAGGCCTCAGCTCACCTTATACAACACTGAGTGATTAGAGACAGCGTGTGCCTCACACCTCTAAGTGAGCTCACATAGAAGACCCAGGACAAAGCTGCAGCTTCCAGCATTGGACACAGCTACATCCCAGCCTGCATCTGTAACCAGGCTGGTGACCAAACTCCTGAGGTTTATATGAGATAAAGATCAAATGTAAAGACCCCCCCGCAATGAAGGCCCAGAGTTGGACTGGTCCACCAGAGAACCACCGGAGAACCAAAAGATCCCCAGGGGGTCCCAAGCTCTAATACTGTAGTCAGCTTCAAAAACCAAATTGGAGAGAAGACAATTTGGTGGCTATCGGGGTGTCTTGTCTATTATTCTTTGGAATCTGGTGCTTGCCTAAGGGTCGCAAGCCCAAAACTGCGTATTTTTTATGTCCATGTCAATTTCTTCCTAGTTTTTCTTGAGATTCCTCACCAGGTTTTTCACGTCTTTCTAACATGTAGAATCTGAAGCAGAATCTGGATGAAAATTCACAGTGAACCCAGACGTCTTTCATGGCAAATCTTTTGGCAAGATTTAGATGTGGACTAAAAATCCATCCTAAAACTTTACCCAGTTGTTGCTTTAGCATCTGCAACGTCACCCAGTGAGATGGTGACTAGAAATAGGGGCAGATTTACTTACCCGGCCCATTCGCGATCCAGCGGCCCGTTCTCTGAACAGGATTCGGGTCCGGACGGGATTTATGAAGGTAGTTCCTCCGCCGTCCACCAGGTGGCGAATACACCGAGCTGGACCAGGTGAAGGTAAGCGCTTCCCAAGCGACACATTTTCGGTTATTAAATGCGGCGGTTTTTCTGAATCCGTCGAGTTTTCGTTCGGCCACGCCCCCCGATTTCCGTCGCGGGTATGCCAGCGCCGATGCGTTACAATCCGATCGCGTGCGCCAAAATCCCGGGGCAATTCAGGTACAATCGGCGCAAATCGGAAATCTTCGGGTAACACGTCAGGAAAACGCGAATCGGGCCCTTAGTAAATGACCCCCATAGTGTTCACCTCAAACCTTAACTAGGGCTTGTCCCTACCACAATAGACTCCTGACCGGGCCGAGAAGCTGCTCTGTAGTGGATTATAATATAGGCAGTTTGGGTGGTAGCCCAGGACCCAAGCCTTGTAGAGGGCCGATGACCACTCAAACTACCTACCAAATTTTAAACTGAGAAGGACCTTCACCCATGGAATTCTAATAAATCTGTTCCTGCTCTCAATACACATGTACTCAAGAGCCATTTAAGGACCTTTGAAGGTCCTCTGAGGGTCATTAAAGAAAGCAGAAGGGACACATCATCCTCATTCCCCAAGAAGCTGATTCTGTACCATATGTAGGAGGTGATTCCAGACTTGTAGGGCCTATAGTAGTCATACAACCCAGGGCATATGGCAGTCTTTATCCAACCCTACGGAAAACTATTGGGGAAAGCTCCATTGATCTGTATATTTATTTGTGGGCGTTTGGTTTTATCTTTCCTTTGTATCATGTGCTGTATCCCTAGTGCCTGTATTACTTGTGTTCTTTGTTAGTCACCCGTATTTGTTCTTATAATAACTATAGCCTGTGTGCCTTCTTTTCTCCATACTAGGCCTCCTCTCCAATTTTAATGGTTTTTCATCAAGTCTTATTTCAATAAAGTTTCTTATTAATTTGTATATATACGTTGGGTCACTCATGTCTTTGGTGTTATATAGCTGTAACAAGTAGGTAAAAAAAAGGAAGGAAAAGGTCAGGCAAAGATTTAGACTTCTTACAAAGGACGATTTCTTGAGAACTGTTGGATTATGAGACTGAATCACAAATACGAGAATGAAAGGGCAACAGAGCGAATCTCTTACACAAACAGAGGATAGTACAAAGCTGGGAAAACGAGACGTTTCCACCCACATTCCAATAAAGGACTTTGTAAAATAAGACCATTATTTCTGTTCACATCTTGCAGCCTGTCAAAAACTACTGAGGGGTAGATCTTCTCTTATACTTTTACAGACCATTTGAGAATAGGTAACCTGTTATAAAAAAAATCAGTTCATAATCTTATATACAAATAACCTGAGGTGAGTCCAATGATATTAATGGGGTCCTGCATAGTAAATTTTACTTGCATTGCCCCGCCTCCTTGTTCCTGATTGACAGGCCTCACTGCTAGGACATGCTGCTGTATGGAACTAGTACTTTGGGACAATATTCAACTACAGACATATACAGCAGTTTATTATTAGAGGTAGAAAATGCTGTCACATGTTTTACAGCAAGGTTTCTTTATGTGCTATGAAAGGTGAGAACATTAGCCAGCTGGTTCCTTTTTTCTCTCAATGAAATGCTTTACACAGAGCCTTGCTGGAACATTTAGGGATTGCTTTGTTACATCATTGAGTACTTCATATCATGTGACCAGTGTGATGTCATCTAAGGTCCTGTTACATTTGCACAGTCTACCCCATGTATGTATCTGATCACATGAAATCACAGCTGCCTCCATGGAATATGGGAGGAGTAGAAGTCCATGGAGGCTGATGTGATTTCATGTGATCAGATACATACATGAGGTATACATGCCCTTACCCTGGTCATATGACATGAAGGGCTGAATGGTGAAGAGGCGTTTGGTTTGGAGAGGAGGATATGGGAGGGGCTGGTCAAGCAGAAAACTCCCCTTCTGAGTCAAGGTTGGATAACATAAAGTCGATTTTATAGGGATGTGAGGGAAGCAATTTTTAGCTAAAAAAGGGTGTCAGTTACTTACTAAGGTTCTATGGAAACTGTCACTATTTGTATGTGTGAAAAATGTAGTGACAGGTTTTTATTTAAAACATACTCTTCCTTTGTGGGTGGAAACCTAGTTTTCTAAAAATGTTGCATAAATCTATAGTTCAGGTAACAGTTAACGGAAAATGTGAAGTATGTAAAGCATTTTGAAAGGTTTGTTACCATTTAAGCCTGCATGCTAGGCTATTCTTCCCATAGAAGTAAATGGAAAGAGCAGTGCATGTACTACTACATCCCTATCACTGAGCTGGGTTCTGGTGCTCTATTTATGTACTGAGGTTGGTTCTAATGTTGCATTTGTGTACGGAGCTTGATTCTAAGGCTGCTTTAACACCAATGTATGCTACATCTGGGCCTGAGAGTAGCATACATTCGTCTCTCCACTCCCCTCTCCTTGGGGACGCGTGGTGCCCGGCCATGCATATTGGAAAAAATAGAGCATGAGATATATTTTTTCCCATCAACAGCAATAGCAAGGTGACACATGTGTGCTCACCGTACTGTGGACGGGTGCCATAGGCACCTATGGGGACTGATATTTGGCCTCAAATTGTGCGGCCCCAAATTGGTCAGTTGAACGTCCACATGAAATGGGCCTAAGACTGTATTTATTTTTTAAACTTAGTTCTGTAATTATTTAATCAGCATGGTTCTAGTACTGTATTTATACACTAAGGTTGGTTTTAATGCTTTATAAAAGTACTGAACTTGTGCTGTCTTTATATAATGAGCATGGTTTTGGTACCTTGTTTATGTTCTCATTTTGTTTTTTTTTGTAGTTTATGCAATGAGCTTGATTGTGGTGCTGTAATTATGTACTGAAGTTGGCTGTAATATTGTATTTATGTGCTGAGCTTGCTTCTGATGGTATATTTATACACTGAGCTTTATCCTGATGCTATATATATGCACTGAGCTTTGTCCTGATGCAATATTCATACACTGAGCTTTGTTCTGATCCCATATTTAAGCACTGAGATTTGTCCTGGCACTATACATATATGCACTGAGCTTTGTTCTGATAATATATTTATGCAATGACTTTGTCCTGGTGCTCTATGTCTGCACTGATCTTTGTCCTGATGCTATATTTATGCAGTGAGCTTTGTCCTGATGCTATATTTATGCAGTGAGCTTTGTCCTGCGCTATATTTATGCAGTGAGCTTTGTCCTGCTGCTATATTTATGCAGTGAGCTTTGTCCTGCTGCTATATTTATGCAGTGAGCTTTGTCCTGCTGCTATATTTATGCAGTGAGCTTTGTCCTGCTGCTATATTTATGCAGTGAGCTTTGTCCTGATGGTTTATTTATGCAGTGAGCTATGTCCTGTTACTGTATTTATGCAGTGAGCTATGTCCTGTTACTATATTTATGCAGTGAGCTTTGTCCTGCTGCTATATTTATGCAGTGAGCTTTGTCCTGCTGCTATATTTATGCAGTGAGCTTTGTCCTGCTGCTATATTTATGCAGTGAGCTCTGTCCTGCTGCTATATTTATGCAGTGAGCTCTGTCCTGCTGCTATATTTATGCAGTGAGCTCTGTCCTGATGTTATATTTATATAGTGAGCTCTGTCCTGGTGCTATATTTAGATTCTGAGCCTGCTTTTGATGTTGTATTAATGTAGAAAGCTTAGTTCTGGTGCTGTATCTCTGCAAAGAGCATGTTTCTGGTGTCACCACATGGATTTGTTTTATTAGGATAATGCTTCACATTCTTAGGATATTGTAACGTGAACCACCCCAAATATTAGATGGTCAGGTGTTCCCAGGGACAATGTGTGTGGTAGTAACGTAAGTAAGAAATGAGGGCTGCAGGCTTAGTGAGGACATGGGCTTACAAAGAATTGCACAATGTCAGATTTATTTCACTTGGTCATGTGTGAATATTTAGTTAGACACAAAGTAAAGGGGAAGGATTTTGGTTCATTGACAAGTATTTTACAATCAGTATTTATAAACTGTGTGATTTTCCTGGAGGAAGGGAGCGGTGCTTCATTATATGTAAATTATTAACCTGAGCACAGCTTAGGGACAACCCATTTCCTCCTCAGTCCTTTTATATGAAGTGTAATCCATCGGAGGCAGACAGACTGCGGGAGCCGCCAGCACAGGACAGACACAGGTAACTTTACTCCATGGATCAGCTACAGTTCACACTACAGTCTAGTTATAGCTATAGTAATTATCTATGTTTTGTATAATCGTTTTGCAGAAGGTTTTACTTGTTTTACTTATTGTTGTTTCTTATTGTGTTGTTGTACATCAGGCAGCATTTGCAAAAAATTCTCTGCAAAATTTCCTGGTTTTTATGTAAAGATTTTTAAGCTTTTTGACCAATAAGTAACTAAGAGGTTTCCTGCACATGATGTATAGCATATACATATGTATAGTATGTATGGAAAATCCACAAAATACCGTACTATCCTGGGGAATGTCATTTTAAATACTTATACAGTCAGTCCCCTACTTAAGGACATCCGACTTACAGACAGACCCCTCTGCCCACTGTAACCTCTGGTGAAGCTCTCTGGATGTTACTATAGTCCCAGACTGTAATGATCAGCTATAAGGTGTCTGTAATGAAGCTTTATTGATAATCCTTGGTCCCATTACAGCAAAAAATTTTGAAAACTCCAATGTTTTTTTGTCTGGAGCTACAATTATAAAGTATACAGTTTCGACTTACATACATATTCAACTTAAGAACAAACCTATGAAACCTATCTTGTATATAACCCGGGGACTGCCTGTATACAAGGAGTAGATTTTTCTTGGACACAGAAATTGACACGTTACAGATTTTTTTTTCATGACGGATTTCAGTCCGGATTTTTATCGATCAATTACTGAGTGAATAATCCGGATATAAATCCACTACAATTCTGCACTGAAAATTGGTTCTATTTCCCATGGATTTTTTTTTTTTAAAGATTGACATAAGTTGGTATCTAAAAACATCAAGACGGATAATGTCAGCAGTGTGGAGTAGGCAGCCCGGGGATGTGCCATGTGAGCTGCACATTTCTGTGGGTACAATCCTGTAGCTGGAATCACACATACAGGGGCTCATTTACTTACCCGTCCGGAGGAGTTCACAGAAAGTGTATTATCCGACGATCATGCACTCTGCCGCGATTCACTAAGATCGTGCGTCCGATATCCTGCACGTGTCGCTTCCCCGCTCAGGTCCGCCGGAGTTCACCTTCTTCTTCCCGGTGCATGTAAGTGCATTGTCTTGTGACACAGATTAAAAAATAAATCCTGCGCTCAGTCCGAATCCGTCAGATCGTCCGACAGCACGCCCCCGATTTCTGCCACAATCGTGTGCGACACAATCCCAGCGCAGACACCTGTTAAATAGCTGTCATGGCCGTGCAAATCCCGAAAACTATGGAAAGTCCGACGAAAGTGCGTCCGCAGACCTTTAGTAAATGTGCCCCACAGTATTTTGATGGAAAATCTAAAAAAAATATATATTACTCACCATTCTTAAGTAACTATTGGACTCTCTTTTGCCTCTGACTTGAAAAAAAAATTGGGGGAGATGTATTAACCCCTTCATGACCCGATGGTCATTGGGGCCTGAATGTCCAGGGGAATTTTTGCCATTCTGCTATGCGCTTCTTTACAGGACGATATCTCTGGGAAAGCTTTACATCTCAACCATTTTTATTTTGTTTATTTTTTTCATGACATGTGAGGCTTTAACTTGATAGGATAGTTTTATCAAGTACACATTTTCTTTATAAAATTTGCCTGTAATTAACTACAAATGTGAAAAAATAAATGAAATATTTTTTTTTTTAAATAAGAAGTAACTTTTACCAAAATACGTTATAAAAATGTTCAGCATTATTCCATCACCCTTTCCCAGGTTCAGCTACAGAGGGTGCATGTACTTCTGCAAAGTCACAGTGAAAGTCCTGCAGCTCCTTCTATATTCTGCCTTCAGCTGACAGGCTAGAGGGGGAAACATTTCAAAGGCCTGTATCTCTTGAACCCTGGCACCTAGAAACACAATTCTGGTCTCATATTAAACAGGAAAGTCGTGTATGGATTATGCATTGATACTTAAGAGAACCGGAGATATCCACTCTTAAAGTTACAATTAGGAATCAAAAGCTGTACATAAAAATCTTTTTTTTTACTCCAGTTTAAGGGTGGTTCTGTTAAAGGGGTTTTCCCACGAAGACAAGTGCTGAGACCCCCGTAGATGGCGAAAATGAGGGGTCCGACCAACCCCTCATCGCTCCATGAGAGTAATGGAGCAGACGGCGCCGTATGACCGTTCTGCTCCATTAATCTCTATGGAACTGACGGAGATCGGTGAGTGCTGCGCTCTGCAATTTCCGTTAGCTCCATAAAAATTAATGAAGCAGAACGCTCATGCACGGCTGTCTGCTTCTTTAGTCTGAGGAGCGGCGAGGGGTCCGTCGGACCCCTCATTTTCGCGATCTGCAGGGGTCTCAGCAATGTCTCTATCCCTAGGGCCTAACTTGTCTTTGTGGGAAAACCCTCTTTAGTATCCATACACAATCCTTGTACAATCCACACATCATATTAACGGGGAAATTCTTCAGCTTAAAATTACATAAAAATTGTGTTTCTAGGTGCCAGGGTTCAAGAGATATAGCCGTTTGATTTAATTTTCACCAGAAAATGCTTTTTATCAAGGCTTTCATACTTGTTTTCAATACTTTTCTGACTTGTATGACCTGTGAAAAAGGGGGTGTGGTCTCACAAAAGGGACGTGCTTAGAATTTGTGCACAGTTAAGACGGAAAGGCGGAAAGTAAAGCACGACAGTTTTAGACGGCACCAGAATTTAACATCACAGTAACAAATGTGGTGCAGTAAAACACCAGTGTTGTGTGTCTTTGCACCGGTGGAGCCTGCGCCACATTGTTACATCTCCCTCAATGGATCAAAAATCTTCACTTCAATCTGCACACGACTCTAGGCTAAGGATATATGTATTGGAGGCGTTGTTAAAGGGGTTGTCCACTTTCAGTAAATAATTGTTTGTGTAGTGAAAAGTTATACAATTTTCCAATATACTTTCTGTAACAATGCCTCACGGTTTTCTAGATCTCTGCTTGCTTTCATTCTACAGGAGGTCTCATTGTTCATTTCCAGTGGATAGAAATCTGTCCATTGTCATGTGATGTCACACAGATGCACGGCTCCTTACATATCCCTGGTCATGTGATGTCACACAGGTGCTCGGCTCCTTACATATCCCTGGTCATGTGATGTCACACGGGTGCACGGATCGTTATATCCCTGGTCATGTGATGTCACACAGGTGCACAACTCGTTATATCCCTGGTCATGTGATGTCACATAGGTGCACGGCTTGTTATATCCCTGGTGATGTGATGTCACACAGGTGCACGGCTTGTTATATCTTTGGTCATGTGATGTCACACAGGTGCACGGCTCGTTATATCCCTGGTGATGTGTTGTCACACAGGTGCATGGCTTGTGTTATCCCTGGTCATGTGATGTCACACAAGTGCCTGGCTCGTTATATCCCTGGTCATGTAATGGCACACAGGTGCACGGCTCGATATATCCCTGATCATGTGATGTCACACAGGTGCACAACTCGTTATATCCCTGGTCATGTGATGTCACATAGGTGCACGGCTTGTTATATCCCTGGTGATGTGTTGTCACACAGGCGCACAGCTTGTTATATCCCTGGTCATATGATGTTACACGGGTGCACAACTCGTTATATCCCTCGTCATGTGATGTCACACAGGTGCACAACTCGTTATATCCCTCGTCATGTGATGTCACATAGGTGCACGGCTTGTTATATCCCTGGTCATGTGTTGTCACACAGGCGCACGGCTTGTTATATCCCTGGTCATGTGATGTCACACAGGAGCACGGTTTGTTATATCCCTCGTCACATGATGGCACACAGGTGCACGGCTTGTTATATCCCTGGTCATGTGTTGTCACACAGGTGCACGGCTCGTTATATCCCTGGTGATGTGTTGTCACACAGGCGCACGGCTTGTTATATCCCTGGTCATGTGATGTCACACAGGTGCACGGCTCATTATATCCCTGGTGATGTGTAGTCACACAGGCGCACGGCTTGTTATATCCCTGGTCAAAAGATGTCACACAGGTGCACGGCTTGTTATATCCCTGATCATGTGATGTTACACAGGTGCACGGCTTGTTATATCCCTGGTCATGTGATGTCACACAGCTGCACGGCTCGTTATATCTCTGGTCATGTAATGGCACACAGGTGCACAGCTTGTTATATCCCTGTTAATGTGTTGTCACACAGGTGCTCAGCTTGTTATATTCCTGGTCATGTGACATCACACAGCTCTGATTACTCTGTGTGATATAACAAGCCGTGCACCTGTGTGATGTCACATGACCAGGATGTTTCTATCCACAAGAAGTAAACAATGAAGCTTCCTGTTTAATGACTGTAAAAACCATGAAGAATTGATACAGAAAGTATATTGGAAAATTCTTTAACTTTTCATGACATAAATAATATCAATTATCAAGCTCAACACCCGATGCTGGATTTTTCTCAGTCTTTCCAGTCATAAATACTGTGGACGTTGAACGTGACACATTTTTCAGAACGGCGAAGAAACCTGAAAGTTTGGATTTTCGCCAAATTGTTTGCATGACAAGAAAATAACTTTTTCTGTAGAAAAATACCTTCCAGTTGCAGCTGAAGCATTTCATATAAATTTGACATTTTAATGCGCATGCGCCTAGAGGACTCATCTTCTCCAACATCACAAATTGGCGTGACCCACCCCTTTAATAATTTAAAGGGATAGCGTGGAATTTTTTTTTTTTTGTATTAATCACCCAACCCCGGTCCGGCTTCCACTCACAGTAGCGCAGTCGCATGATGCTATCTTGCAATACCACACACAGCCACTATAAAATCTAGGGCGCTGTTGTTGATAGCGTAAAGGAGGCTACGATTATTTTCCAAAAAATATGGACTCTACTTTTTAGGTTTTCTCCTAATGGATGTGTAGAACTTGCTGTGAAAGTGTTTGTTTAAGACGCCTGCAGCGGATCGAGTGTTTACTTCCCCCTGTAAATAAAGTTTAGCAGAGTCCAAGGCTTTTGGCACCTTTTATGGCATCACTTACCTGGTGTGCAGCCAACATCATGGAAAAACACTGACTGCTAGCAAATAGTAGGAACCCATCCAGTTACTCCGGTCTATTCTCCCATACACATGCAGGGGGCAGTAATGAGCAGTAAGGGATCGGGCACCCAACACCCACCTTCTGTTACAGATTGTCAGCTCCTCTGTCACACATAGATGAAGTGTCCTGCATAATCTGCATCCATATAAGAATATTTAGGGAGGATTGCGTCTGTATCCTTACAAAGGATCTCACTGCTAGCGGAAGATGGTTTGGCTCCTCCCCATGAAAGTTGGAGGTGGAGTTAACATCAGAAGCACCCTGTGATTGGCTGCTGACAATGTTCCGGATGTTTCCGAAGTGATGTAACTCTCTATATTTGGATAATTACATCACAATGTACATTCAGCAGAGGCCGGGGATGAATGCCATACAGTAGCATCCGTCCCCATAGGTTTTTAATGGCCTACGCTGAGCGTACACTGTGCTCTCCAGCAGAAAGCAGGATAATATAGAGCAGACTGCTGCAGTTTTTCATCCAGTGTTACTGCTGTACTGAGTAGACAGAGGCAAAAAGAAGGCCTATGTCTGCCAATATAAGTCTGAGGAGAGTCTAGGCTTTCCTGGTGTGTTTCAAACGTGTGTGAACGTAGCCTAAGCACGTCTATCTTAATAAGCAGAGAAGTTTAATAGTTAGGTAGGAGTTACCTAGGCCCACACTTCATCAAGCCATAGGAAATAGACCCTCATAGCTTCCATATTATATAGGCTGCTGCAGAATTTTTGGGGCTCGTTATTTGGATCCACTGCAGGTTCCTCTGTTCTTCTAGTGCAGTGGTTCTCAACCTTTCTAATGCTGTGACCCCGCAATACAGTTCCTCATGCTGTGGTGACCCCAAACCATGCAACTCGCAGTAAAAACACAGTAAAATTGCGGCTCCGATGGCTTTAGGCGACCCCCGGTTTTGGTCGTTCGACCCCCGCTGGGGTCCCGACCCACAGGTTGAGAACCACTGTTCTAGTGGGACAGAATGACCTAGCCTAGGCACAAGGTCCAGCACAGCCACCAATGTTAGTAGCGGCAGGACTGTGAAAAATGCATTTATTTTCCAGGATTGTAGCTGGACTTTGAACACTATGGGGGTCATTTACTAAGGGCCCGATTCACGTTTTCCCGGCGTGTTACCCGAATATTTCCGATTTGTGCCGATTTTCCCCGATATTGCCCCGGGATTTTGGCGCACGCGATCGGATTGTGGCGCATCGGCGCCGGCATGCGCGCGACAGAAATCGTGGGGCGTGGCCGAACGAAAACCCGACGTATTCGGAAAAACCGCCGCATTTAAAAACGGAAAATGTGTCGCAGAGCTTGCACTTACCTTCACTCAGCCGGCCTCGGTGTATTCCAGTGCGTTCCGATGCTCTTCAGCGCAGCAGCGCCACCTGGTGGATGGCGGAGGAACTGCCTTAGTGAATCCCGGCCGGACCCGAATCCACCGCAGAGAAGGCGCCGCTGGATCGCGAATGGGCCGGGTAAGTAAATCTGCCCCTATAAGATCTCACAGCAAAGCCCCTTCCCTCTGCTGTGTAAGAACATTAGCAGACTTCTGGTTAGATATTACAGCAGAGGGGAGGGGATAAGGAGACGTTTAAAGGAAATCTACCAAAATCCATCATGGATAAACCAGGGATATTACTCATCGATCCAGGCACCATGACTGTGGTAATCTTATTATATTTGTTATCCATGGCCTCCTTCCTTCTAAAATCAACTTTTAACTATGCAAATTAGCCCTTAAGGCTACTGGGGGTGCTTCAAGAGTTGCTCCGTGCTGCAGATTCATCGGCTGTTACAGTGTGCAAGAAACCCTTCCTCCCTCCCACCATATGCTGACACTTCCTTTGCTGCAGTGAGATAACATCAGGCAGAGGGAGGGGGAAGCGCCAAGGGGGCATAGGGGGAGAGTGAGACAGTGTAACAGCCTGTGAATCTCCAGCATGTAGAGGCTCTGTGAACTCCCCAGTAGCCTTTATGGCTCATTATCATATTTATAAAAGTTGATTTTAGAAGGAAGGAGGCCATGGATAACAAATATAAGGAGATTACCACAGTCCTGGTGCCTGGATCTATGAGTAATGTCCCTGGTTTATCCTGATGGGTTTGATATGAGATTTTGCTTTTAATGCATAGATTAAAGAACACAGTAGTATAAGGACACTAATATCTAGTATAAGTCCAGCTACAATCTTGAAGTATACATGCATTTTTCACAGTCTTGCAGCTACTAATAACACAGAAACAGGTTACACAGATCTCCAGGGCTAATACCTAGCACTGACTGCACCTTTGTATGGTCCAAATTCCATACTGTCACTTTATAGTCTTATCTATTTACAGAGATGAATTATGAGTGAAATATCCTTCAGGCATGTACAGAGTTAAAGGGACGGTGTCACAAGTTTTTACACAACTAAACTGGCAGCCTGCTTCAGGTCAAATATGAAATAAACTTTCTAGAAATCCATCTTTTATGTAATACGGTAATTTGTCCATGTCTTTAACTGCCTGTATCTGCGGTTCTTTAGCTTACAGCACAACAAGCCTGATGCATGTTTCCAGGTTTTATAGAACTGACTGAAGTGACATTAACTTGACTCATCTCAGGTAAAATATGACTCTTCTCTGCTCATTTGCTTATTACTTTGGAGGAGATTTTTGTTCACAGGTAAGTTGTAACCTATAAGGGTGGTGACACACATGGCGTTTTTAGGCCGTTTTTGGGCCGTTTTTAGTAGTGCGTTTTCAGATCGGAAAAAAACGCATGTGTTTTTTGAAAACGTATGCTTTTTTTGACCAGTTTGAATTAAGATAATTGGTCAAACCTGTCAAAGACGGCCAAAAACGGCCTAAAAACGCCATGTGTGTCACCACCCTAAGAGGGAATTCTATAAAGGACATTTCATACTCTACCTGAGGAGGCTGCTAGTTTAGTGAGGTGAAATCTGGTAAAAGATAAATTCCTTCTGCCTGTAGTTCCATTAAAGGGGTTGGCCACTTTACCTCATGTTTTATATACTGTGGGCCACATTTATCACTTTTGTGCGCCTAAGTGTAGTAGTTGCGCCTAAATTCGAGCGCACTGTTTTGCCAGAATTATCACAAGCTACAACCATCTGTGATAAGTGTATTTCCTGCCTCTTATTAATCACTTTACTTTAAAACAGTTTAGGCGCAATTTTGGCGCAGTTTAGGCGCAATGTTAGATTCAGGCACTTACATGTCATCCTCCTACAAGCTCCTCTCTGCTTCTCCCACATCCCAGAATGAAGATAACACTCACAGCAGCACCCAGGTGTGTGACACCCAGCACCCAGTGACCTCCTCAGCAGGGGCTTCTCCTAGAGGGGATCCCCCAGTGCTGGTCTCCTGCTGCACCCCTGTAATTCTGCACAATATCCCCCTCAGACACTGTACAGAATTACATGGGGGACACTTGTATGTCGTATCTGCAACATTCTGCAAACTTGTGCAAAGCTCTTAGCTCTCTTGCTGTGAGCTCAGCGTTTTGCAGAATATTTTGTAAATAGAAGGTGATGAACTGTAAATAGAGTCTGCAGCTCCTGTCTGTAATGTATCTAATGTATCTATTATATGTTCCAGTGTCTGGCTGAGCTCTGCTGCTAGAAATGAGCTCTTCTGCAAAGGGGCTCAGTGCTTTCTTCTCAGATAACGCCACCTTCGGGCTGGAGTGTTTTTGCGCCCATTTTTGTGCCTAAATGAAAACGTAGCAAGTGATGAATATCATTAGGCACAGCAAAACATCTGGATTGGTAAGATAGATGAGGGAAAGCTGGTTATTTTTGCGCACGTTTTCTGTGCGTGCTTTTGACGCGCAGAACTTGCATTGCACTCTGACCCATTGTAACCAATGGGTTTTTTCAGACTTGCATTTTTTTTCACGCACACACACACGTTTTTTTAACGCGCGTTTAAATCTCGACATGCTCTACTTTTGCAAGTCACGCGCGTGAAAAACGCACCATACAAGTCTATGGAGACGCATCAAAAACGCATTGCACTCTGAGACACTTGCAAGTGCAATGCGTTTTTCACGCATCAATTGCCATAGAAAAGATAGAGCTCAGTCCTGAGTCCTTTCACGTGCATTTTCTGCGCGTGAAAAACGCATTGAAATTGCATTGAAATTGCATCAAAAACGCGCGTGAAAAACTGAGACACTGAACAAACTCTGACTGAAAACTGATTGCACTCTGATGCAAAATGTGCGTTTTTCACTGACCAAACCCTGATCGCACCCTGATCAGACTCTGACGTGATCTGCAATGCTAGTGTGGAAGGGGCCTTAGTGGTTTTTCATCCGGACTCCCGAACCACCACTTCGACTTCCGAAAAAATCCACATAAATTCTCTTTTCCGCCTGCTGTGACTTGAGATGATCACCGAAAACCATTATTACTTTAATACTCAAAATTAACCACAATCTCCGTCTGTCTCTTTATAAACCATCGCTGCCCGAAGCGGTTTGCTCAACCGGACTCCCGAATCAGCACTTCGACTTCCGGACAAAATCCACATCAATTCTCATTTTCCGTCAGCTGTGACTTGAGATGATCACTGAAAACCGAAAACATCAAAACACAAAAACCAAGTAACAGTAGGGAGGGAGGGAGGGACAGCTTGAAGATGGCGCAGGCAAAAGGAAGTGCAGGCCCAGAGCCTGCCCTATAAAGGCTCAGCTATGGGAGGGACTGAGCAGCAGCAGCAGGGAGGAGAAAGGAAGCAAATACCACCCCTATTTAAAGTGCAAACGTCCCATGTAATAAATTGCAACTCCAGGACACCCCCAGTCTGTGGGCACCCTCCTTATACAGTCGGGGGCACCCTTCAGGAGTCACTGGCTGGTGAGGGCGCATTCACACGATGCGTTGCGTTGTGCATTCCACTGGCTTCAGCCTTGATTACATGCTAAGGTTACATTGCGTTTCCACTGCATCTGCTAAGACGCAATGTAACCTTAGCATGTGATCACGGCTGAAGCCAGTGGAATGCGTCAAAAACAAAACGCACAACGCGACGCATTGTGTGAATGCGCCCAGAGATAAAAGACAGGAGGCTTTACGTTACATATCAAGAAAGCGGAGCAGAACTATTACTAGATGTATATTGGTAAATTACCTCATACCCTGCCCATCACACTTACACACACATTACAAAACACATGAGGTAAAGTGGCCAAACCCTTTAAGATTCAAATATAGAACATATGACATATATGGCAACATATGACCTAACAAGTTCTCTCACTTTTTGTAGCTGAAGATAATACTCGTTGGCTTGGAATTTTATAAAAATGTCTGGGAAGAAAAAAACAATATTACAGAAGTGTAAGTACATTCAATAGTTGGAAAACAATTACTATACACTCATGAAATGTAAAATGTTGTGACTTTCTCCATCCTGAAGTGGATCCACATTTTGAGACATCCATACTTCAGAATGAGAAGATCACAGCAATCAGCTGGGAAGACTGACAGGAAGTGTTCAGTTTTTCTGCAGTGCCCCCACAGGAGGAATGAAGTATTACAGGTTGTCTATAATGTTGAAAAATTGGTATTAAAGAATAATTGGTATAAAATTTTAGTCCATTCTGGATAAGCAGTGAGAATCCTCGGTGTAGTCTCAGATCACGGACACTATCGGTGGATGTAGGCAGAAGCTCACTTCTTCTTGTACACAATATGATATATCATAGCGATGCATCGTGTTGTGGCAGTAAGATGCCGTGCAGTATGATGTTGTGCACTGTATGATTCTGTGGCAGTATGATGCCCTGCGCTGTATGAAGCTGTGGTCAGTATGATGCCCTACGCTGTGTGAAGCTGCGCTTAGTATGGTGCCCTGCGCTGTATGGTGCCCTGCGCTGTATGATGCCCTGCGCTGTATGGTGCCCTGCGCTGTATGGTGCCCTGCGCTGTATGATGCCCTGCGCTGTATGAAGCTGTGCACAGTATGGTGCCCTGCGCTGTATGATGCCCTGCGCTGTATGGTGCCCTGCACTGTATGGTGCCCTGTGCTGTATGAAGCTGTGCACAGTATGATGCCCTGCGCTGTATGAAGCTGTGCACAGTATGATGCCGTGCGCTGTATGATGCCGTGCGCTGTATGAAGCTGTGCACAGTATGATGCCCTGCGCTGTATGATGCCCTGTGCTGTATGATGCCCTGCACTGTATGATGCCCTGCGCTGTATGGTGCCCTGTGCTGTATGATGCCCAGCGCTGTATGAAGCTGTGCACAGTATGGTGCCATGCGCACAGTATGGTGTCCTGCGCTGTATGATGCCCTGCGCTGTATGAAGCTGTGCACAGTATGATGCCCTGCGCACAGTATGGTGTCCTGCGCTGTATGATGCCGTGCGCTGTATGATGCCATGCGTTGTATGGTGCTCTGCACTGTATGACGTTGTGCGCTGTATGGTGCCTGCGCTGTATGGTGCCGTGCGCTGTATGATGTCGTGCTCTGTATGGTGCCCTGCGCTGTATGGTGCTGTGCGCTGTATGATGTCGTGCTCTGTATGGTGCCCTGCGCTGTATGGTGCCCTGCGCTGTATGGTGCCTGCGCTGTATGGTGCTCTGCACTGTATGACGTTGTGCGCTGTATGGTGCCTGCGCTGTATGGTGCCCTGCGCTGTATGATGTCGTGCTCTGTATGGTGCCCTGCGCTGTATGGTGCCCTGCGCTGTATGATGTCGTGCGCTGTATGGTGCCCTGCGCTGTATGGTGCCGTGCGCTGTATGGTGCCGTGCGCTGTATGATGTCGTGCGCTGTATGGTGCCGTGCGCTGTATGGTGCCGTGCGCTGTATGGTGCCGTGCGCTGTATGGTGCCCTGCGCTGTATGGTGCCGTGCGCTGTATGGTGCCGTGCGCTGTATGGTGCCTGCGCTGTATGGTGCCGTGCGCTGTATGGTGCCGTGCGCTGTATGATGCCCTGCGCTGTATGATGTCGTGCTCTGTATGGTGCCTGCGCTGTATGATCCCCTGCGCTGTATGGTGCCCTGCGCTGTATGGTGCCCTGCGCTGTATGGTGCCCTGCGCTGTATGATGCCCTGCGCTGTATGGTGCCTGCGCTGTATGGTGCCCTGCACTGTATGATGCCCTGCACTGTATGGTGCTGTATGGTGCTGTATGGTGCCGTGCGCTGTATGGTGTCCTGCACTGTATGGTGCTGTATGCTGTATGATGTCGTGCGCTGTATGGTGCCCTGCACTGTATGATGCCCTGCACTGTATGGTGCTGTATGGTGCTGTATGGTGCCGTGCACTGTATGGTGCTGTGCGCTGTATGATGTCGTGCGCTGTATGGTGCAGTGCACTGTATGATACAGTCTTCAGTACACATCCCTCGAGTTGTCTAGGGATATGGGGTGATGATTCTTGATCGCTGAAACCTTTCCCATTTTCTTACAATTCCAGGGAATGATAATATAAGAACCTTTCTACATTTAAAAAAGAAAACTGCAAAACCCGCGGAGGAGACGGATGGAAAAGCTCCGGCAGAAAATCCCGACGGAGAAGAAGAATCCTGAAATTGAAGAAAAGGTAACGGCCTCCCTGGCTTAGAGAGAAAAGTCCAACATATCAGCGGGATACCCCCGGGTCACTACCCAAAATACACACAAAAATATACAAAACAACAACCTATATTCAATGTCATAAAATACCTACAAGGAGACCACCAACGCCCTACCCAAGACTGGCACATCGCCCAACGCCTCCAAAATCCCCCATAACCATAACCATACAGCTGGTAAGATAATAGGGGGGACATGTAAACGAGGTGGATCGAGTACTTACCTGCTGGATATTTATGTTATGGGGGATTTTGGATTCATTGGGAGATGTGCCAGACTTAGGTAGGGGGTTGGTTGTATTTAAGTCTCCACAATTTGTACGTATTATATTACCCTGAGTAAATATTATTATTCTGCAGCTTTGTTTCTGTATGTATTGACTTTTTGGGGTATTTTGGGTAGTGACACCTACCTGCTTGATTTTCATTGGGTGGGAACCCATATATTATGCCCACCCTGAATATTTTGGTTGAAATATCTGTGGAATAGGTAGAAAGAGCAAAGTTCTTTAATGTTATTGTCTGGATGGAGACCTGAGTGAAGCAGAATGAGCCTCCCGCCTCTTAAAGGGGTGTTCCCAGGAAAAAAGTTGGGCCCTATACATGAGATAGGGCCTAAGTTGCTGATCATTGGTGAGACCCCCACATATCACAAGAACGGGGGGTTCAGTGGGGTCCAAGGTACTCTCCATCATCTACATAGAGATGAATGGAGCAGAACAGACAAGTATGGGAGCAACGCAGGTTCCAACTGAAGTTCCTGGGACCCCATCAGACCCCCTGTTTTTTATTCTGTGACCCCCACCATTTAGAAATGTAGCAATTTAACTTGTTTCCTGGGAAAACCCCTTTAAAGGGGATCTCCAGCTTCCATACGTGTACAGCCGTAGCAAGGGACAACATTTAGAAAGGGGATAAACAGCTCCATTCTCTGTATAGTGGTGGGATCTGGTAACTGCACACCCACTGGATGAATACTCACCTCTATGTCTTCTCTCTGCTTCCAGGTAATGAATCTGAAGATCCGGATGATGTGAATTGTGTTCCTAGTTTAGGAGCCCTACATCCTACATCCTATCCTAAGCCCCTTCCTTCTTACTATTAGACATAACTATATTGTACATTGTGGTGAGGGGGAAACTTACCGAAATCAGGTCACATATAATAACTGTATAGACCATTTCATAAAAGGGCCCCCTCTACCTATCTGTGACAACTCAGGGGGAAGGGGTCAAAATACATGGAGTAAACTTGTGCTAGCTGTTCACGTACTGAGACACGTATGTGTAGGTTCTTAGGATCTGCCCCCATTCAAGTGCCCCCTTACAATTACTATTCCCTTTCTTATCTGCTGCAGAACATCACAAAGCACACCTTAGCACGAGCACGCACAGACACATGCATGCACAAGCACGCACAGACACATGCATGCACAAGCACGCACAGACATATGCATGCACAAGCACGCACAGACATATGCATGCGAAAGCACGCAAAGACATATGCATGCAAAAGCACGCACATTCTTATGCACGCACATGCACGCACAGGCACATGCACACACAGACACATGCACGCACAGCACACAGACACATGTATGCACAGCACACAGACACACGCACACACAAACACATGCACGCACAAGCAAGCACAAGCACGCACAGACACATGCACGCACAAGCACATAGACACATGTACGCGCACCACACAGACACATGCACGCACAAGGACGCACAGACACATGCACACACAGACACTTGCAGACACATAGATACAAATATGCATGTACAGACATACAAGAAGCCAGTTTGCAGTGCAAAGTCTCTCTTAGGGGGTGCGACCACAATCATTTGGTCTGGTTGCTATTGTAGCTTTTGTTTCCAGTGGTGATCATAGAGACAGATATGCTCAAATGTATAGACATAAGTATTTAAATGGTCACAAACTTTGCACAAATCAATAGAACAAGTGAATATACAGTATATAAAGAGATCTTTGTAATATATCTTTTACACCCTAGTTCTGTGTTCTCTACTTGCTTGGTAAAATGATAATGTAAATGTAATTTTTACATATGAAGTTTTTGTTTGTATATTGTCTGTACTGTGAATGATTGAGTGACTGTTTTATTAAACATTTTTATAAAAATGGATTTATTGTACATTTCCTTTTTGTTTTTCATGTCATTTGGACATGTTTTAAAATGTATTTTAGTATTAATTTATCCTATGAGCCATACATGAAGTAATGTGTACTGGAAATACCTTTTGCTTGGTCCCTTTTAAACTGACGTGGTGGGAAATTGTATCCGGGCGCAAATTTGGGGCCGGATTTACGTATCCTATTGTATCCTGTGTTTATGGGCAGGCGCCATTTGTCCCTATGTTCTCCTTTCCACATGATATAATGCAGGACGTATCACGTAGGATGCAATCATGACGTGTGGATATGGGATGGACCCTCACTTTATTTTAATTAAGACAAGAGATAAAACGGTGTCTGGAAAATACACATCCACATAACTTAATGGGGGACATGTATTATCGCATCTGCGCCTAAAAAATGCTGGGATCTTTTGGGTTTTTTTGGCCGCAGAATTGTTGCGGATGATTTATAATGAGTTTGCGCCAGAAAGAACAGATGTTTCCGACTATCCCGACTACTCCGCCTTTTTTGCCGCAAGTGGGCGTGGCCTAACGTTTCCACATTATCCGTCACATTTCTGTGTATTTTGTCAGAATTTTTAGGCGCAAATTTTGGCACACAATAGACCTGGAAAAAAATGGTCAGAGGCGAAATTAAGGCGCAGTCACTTTAAGGGCCCCAATGACCCTAGTAAAGATCATCCCTTGTGTGCCCGCCCCTGGCTGCTTTTACCATTACCAGACCCTTGAGGCTGCCTCATCCCAAGCTCAGCCTGTTCACCACCAGGAGGTTTTAGACTGCCCAAATAAAGTTAAGCCTAAAACCACCGGGAGCAAAGGCCCCTTTAACCCTGAATCAATATTCGCCGTTAAAAAATACACGGAGACTTGTATTCAAGTTGAACCAGTGGGTTGACGTGAGGGTCGGCTACAGCTTTATATAAATTAACCATTCTATAAACATTTCTTATTTTTTTATATTTTTTGTATTATTTTTTAAAACATAGATTGAACAGATAAACAAATTTAAATAACCACAAACATAAAGTGCAACAAACCCCTCCCACCTGTATGCCGGCCAGCCAATGGGCATGTAGGCCAAATAACCCAACTAAACGCCAGCTGTGACAATTGTAACACCGAAAAAATACCTTAAACAAGGGAGGGCGGGTGGGAAACACGATCCAGAAAGAGGGTGAGTGACGTCTGCAGCTCCTATTTAAGCTATGCTCACTTCCTGTACCACCCACGACACAAGCCCGCCCCTAGTCACGTAGCCCCCACCTCCCTGGGATACGCAGGGAGACAAAAAGGAAAATCACCTCAGTCAAAGAGGGCCTATTCCTGTACTTAGAACCCCGCTAACTAAGACCCCTTTGTGCAGTCATTAGCCCAACGGCTATAGGCCTCCGGGCTTGCAACATCCTCTATAAGTTACATTAGTCCACCAATAACTTGCCTGCACCTTCCACCTGACTCCTCCACCGCAAAATAAAAGCTGCGACAGATAAGACAATGCCATCATTTATGGCCTAAAATTGACTCCGATTCTATTTCCTTCATATATATATAGTATTTTTTTTAAATATTTTTCTATTTATATATTTCTTGTTTAACTATATATTTCCTTTTTTAACCAAAGCCACGAACATATCATTGAGAAATTTTAATCTCCAGGCAGAAAATTTTAAAATGGGCAACCTCCGACTCACAAAGAGTCATCCCACAGCGCTCAGGAGAGGAAAAACCCCCTGTGGAGGAAACCTCTAGGGAACCCATGGCTGAAGGATTGCCCTTTCCTTGGGCTTAGGAGGATAACACCAACTTCATCTCATCAACAGTCAATAAAGAATTTTACATGGTAGAAGATAAACAGTATCCAACAAGTCCAACAAATAACAGTCACATCAGTTTCATAGCATTATACATGTAATAGTTAAAGGGAACCTACCACCCCGATTCTACCTATAAAGGTAGCAGGGGTGGTAGGTGGATGAATGGGACGTGAGGATAGCCCTTTTTGGGCTAATCCTCACGTCCCGGGTGTCTTTTAGAAAACTTTATTGCAGGTATATGCAAATATTTTTATGCGGCTACTGGGGCGTGGAGTAGCCGGACATGAGGCTACTAGTCGCGGCTACTCCACGCCCCAGTAGCCACGTTACTCCGCCTACCAGGTAATCTTCGGCGCGCAGCTCTTGGTAGCTGCGCGCTCTCGTCCGGGTCCCCTGCGTTCTGCGCATGCGCAGAACGCAGGCCTTCGGCTGCGCGGCCGCGGCTCCGGGGCCAGAACTACGGCGCATGCACAGTAGCTGGGGGACTCGGACGAAGATTACCTGGTAGGCGGAGTAACATGGCTACTGGGGCGTGGAGAAGCCGCGACTAGTAGCCTCATGTCCGACTACTCCATGCCCCAGTAGCCGCATAAAAAAATTTGCATATACCTGCTATAAAGTTTTCTAAAAGACACCCGGGACGTGAGGATTAGCCCAAAAAAGGGCTATCCTCAAGTCCCATCCATCCACCTACCACCCCTTCTACCTTTATAGGTAGAATCAGGGTGGTAGGTGCCCTTTAAGTAACCAGTTGTAGAATAGTGATAGAACAGGGCAGGTGGGAGGGACATGTTTCTTTCTGTTCTTCTAGGGAGAGAAAGACAAAGAGAGATACAGGACAGGGAGTGACATCTACTCCTGAGCCCCTCCCCTCTTACATCACTACACTATCCCACCCACTCTGTTCTTACATCACTACACTATCCCACCCACTCTGTTCTTACATCACTGCACTATCCCACCCACTCTGTTCTTACATCACTACACTATCCCACCCACTCTGTTCTTACATTACTACACTATACATCACCTACTCTGTTCTCTTACATCACTACACTATCCCACCCACTCTGTTCTTACATCACTGCACTATCCCACCCACTCTGTTCTTACATCACTACACTATCCCACCCACTCTGTTCTTACATCACTACACTATCCCACCCACTCTGTTCTCTTACATCACTACACTATCCCACCCACTCTGTTCTCTTACATCACTACACTATCCCACCCACTCTGTTCTTTTACCAAGGACCAGCATCTTACCTCAATACTAATACATGAAATTCAGGTGTTATATGTCCCCCCCTTACCACTGTAATGCCCCCCCCCCCCCTTCATCTATGGCTCCGCTGTTGTCAGTGGTGTAACAAGAGACCTCTGGGTCTTAGGGCAAATTTCCAAAAAGGGAACTATACTATGATACGTGATAACTGGGGGCTCAAAATACCAGGAGTAAGATTGTGCTAGCTGTACACTTAAAAAAAAGTGTGTGCTGGGGGTTCTTAGGATGTGCATCCGACTTAAGTCCCCCCCTTAGATTTACTGTCCCCTTGCATATCTGCAGCAGAACATCACAAACCACAAATTAGCTGCAGCAGAACATCATACAACATACTTTAGCTGATACATAAAACAACCTGTGGTGTACCCCCGATGTATTTACGGAGGGTGCACCTGGACTGGTGGAGGCGGCTGGGCGCAAAGGGGTTAACGGATGGTGTTCCACTTTAAGGGGAGGAGGTTACTGCAGTGCACTTGCCTCCTCCCTCCCCCCTTGTTCCATTTGTATTTAAGGAGGAGCAAGCTCCTCCTTCTTCCTCTCTGGACTGAGGCACACACAAGAAGCAGTCCCTCCCTCCCTCCCTAAGTTAAGGATTGTTTACTGTTTTGAAATTCTGTGTTTTGTAGTTTTGAAGTCACAGCTGGCAGAAAATGGAGATCGGAGTTTGGTGCCTTGCTCGTCTGGCCGACTTGCCATGTGGGAGTCCAGATGGGCATAGGGCAGTCCCGAGCCGTTCCATCGTCGGATGAAGATTTTTCTATAAAAGTACCTACCGTTTTATGTTTACGTTTTTGAGAATTGTTAATTGATATATATAATAAAGCTGTGATCGGTTTGTCACCACCCAACACGAGCCTCGTTTTTATGTGTTATGCATGTCCAATTATATGTGGTTTATGTGTTATAGCGTTGATGAAAAGTGCTGTTTGCATAACATTTGAAGTGGGGTAAGTTGGCATTCCACCAGTCTGCAGCTGCTGCAAAACCTCATAATACTCACCTCAGCTGCTTCAGAACATCCCAATGCGCTACCTACAAACACACAGCCTAATACACAATGGAGGTCATTTTCGCGTTTTCCCGACATGTTACCCAAATATTTCCGATTTGCGCTGATTTTCCCTGTATTGCCCCGGGATTTTGGCGCACGCGATCGGATTGTGGCGCATCGGCGCCAGCATGAACGCGGGGGGGGCCCAACCGAAAACCCAACGGATTCGGAAAAAACGCCGCATTTTTAAAAAAAAAGTGTTGCAGGACTCGCGCTTACCTTCACCAGGAATAGGCCGGTGAATTTCAGGGCATTCCGGCGGGCCTCGGGGAACCTCAGCGCAGCAGCACCACCTGGTGGACGTCGGAGGAACTACCTTAGTGAATCGCCGGAAGACCCGAATCCACCGCAGAGAACGCGCCGCTGGATCGCCAATGGGCCGGGTAAGTATACCTAATGCACAAGCACACACAGAGACATGCGTGCAGGAGCACTCACCAACACAAACAAGCACCGAAACATGCATGAACAACCACTTAACGACACGTGCATGCACGAACATGCACCGATACGTGCACGCACGAGCACGCACTGACACGCAAGCACGTGGAAACTCACAAGCACACACCGACACATGCACGCACAAGTACTCACTGACACATGCATTAGCGTAAGAGGAGAAGCACTGGGTCAGCCACAGGAGCGCCAGAAGATCATTATTTCATAATTATTTCCAGCAACCACTCATTGATGGGATTAAACAAGATATGTTTCTGCATCAGTGTAGTTACAGCATTCTCAAGGTATCTTTGGTTCATAACGCATAAAACCAAATTGTAGATTTCTTTTAACCCATCTTAGATAAATACAAGTATATCCAATTGTCAGTTCTAGGTCTCTCCTTCCTAAAATTATGCCCCCCTGTTGCTTAAGACATGCCAATCCATTACATCCTGCTGACTTGGGTGTTGAAATGTGGGTGACGGAGCAGCTATAGGAGGTGGCAGTAAGTTGTATATTTGGGTTGTGCTGGGGAATGATTTTTGTGTAATTTGCACCCTGCAGGGAAAGAGCAAAAGTGCATTCTGTCCTTTGTACAACCTGAACATAATAACATAGGGAAAAGCGTGAAGGGTGTGGCCTGGTGCCAACCAAAATACCCATCGAGTTATCTTGTTTATCTAGCTCGAGGGGAAGTAGGATTGGCAGATGAAACATCCAGAGATGTTGGGAAATTTCTTGGGAATAATACACCCTAGATGTACATAACCCCGGTACAGAACAGAAACAAAATCCCCTAAAGTCATGGCAATATTTAGCATAATAGATATTTAGCATTTGCCACAAATCCATGTCCCATATGTGTAGCATGGCGGACCCACCTTTTGGGGCATGGTCACCGTTTATGTTGGACTCACCACTTTTCTACAACGTAGGCCCATATTTATTAAAAACAGTGCAATCTTTGTGTAGTTTGCCTGTGTAGTGTGCAGGGGGCGCCAGATTCTGGATTTGTGACGTGCGACACTTCTTAAATACCCGTGCAAGCAGTTTGCACATAACAGAATGTGCAAAGTCTGACAAAAAACTGGCGCAAGCACCTTAGTAAATGTGGCCCAAAATGACAATAACATGTCCTGGAGTCCAGTGGATATGAAAACATTGGGGCACATTTACGGAGGGTCCGTGGACCGCATTTCCGTGGTGTGGGGGCACCTATGGCGGTGGGGGGCTGCAGGTATAATGTATATATATATATATATATATATATATGTTTATATATAATTAGGGGAGTTTGGTATATATAATAATAAACTGTGTTCTATGTACTATAATTTATTTGGGGGAGTAAATACAGAATGTTTTATTTGTTTTGTCAATTGTGTTATTTTGGAACACTTGTCATCCAGGTGTCATTATACTATAAGTGACTATGGTATTTTTAGGTGCGGTGTGGGGATTTTCCTCAAGGAGCTGAAGACATCTGAACCCCCACTTAAGAAGAACAGACTAATAGTGCGATAGTGTAGGATAACTTTCTACAATGACCGTTCCAGAAATATTTTAAGAAATTGTCCGAAGAAGCTTGAATAGACTTTTTTGACAAACTTTCCAACCTGTGGTTTGGCTTTTACTATACAACCGTGTTATATACTGTTGAAATCTATCCATGGTCATGTGATGTCACACCGGCGCACTACTCATTAGTATCACAGCTCTCTGTTATAACGAGTCATGCACCTGTGCGACCATGGTCAGAGTTCTGTTTACTATAGCATAGAAGCTTTCTACAGCAGGACAGCAAGCAGAGATGTAGAGAGCCATGCGGAATTGATACAGAAAGTATATTGGAACCTTCTATAACTTTTCATCATAAAAAATTACATTAATTTGCTGAAATGTGAATATCTCTTTAGGACTAGGCAGTCTTGAAATCATCATTAAGTGCATTTGCTGCAGTTTATCTTTGTAAAAGAAAGGAAATCTACCATCGCAATCCATCATGATAAACCAGGAGCGCCTACTCACTTACTTATTCAGACACCATGACTGTGGTAATCTTCCTTATATTTGTTATCCAGGACCTCTTTCCTTCTAAAATCAACTCTTAAAATTATGCTAATGAGCCCTTTTGTGCTGCAGTTTCACAGACTGTCACACTGTCTCCCCCATTGCGTGTTATATAAGCAGACAGAGGGTGGGAGTGCAAACAGAGCAGTGGGAGATGGGAGGAGAACATGCAACATGAAGGGACTCTGGTAACATCCCCAGAAGCCCTTCTGGCTCATTAGCATCATTTTAATAGTTGATATAAGAAGGAAGGAGACCATCTATAATAAATATAAGGAGATTACCACAGTCATTGTGCCTGGATCTATGAGTAATGTCCCTGGTTTATCATGATGGATTTTGATGGGAGATTTACTATAGGGCATTTTCAGTAAATCTGCCCCTTTGTAACTATTCTAATCACCAGGAATATTCCAAGAATCTTTATATCCACATCATACAAAGAGGAACATCTAATTCCCGAGAAATATTTGTAGATAATCTGAAAGCATTTTGTAGTTTTCCTTATGTTTGCCTCTTGGGACATGTTGCTCACGCTCTGTATACACAAGCCCTTGTTTCCTCTGTGTAGTCCTTCATTACTTGATACTATGATATAGATGGCAACTGGTTGAGCTGCATTATTTATTTCTGCATTTCATATCTTATAGAGAATGGCCGGATCGCTGTGTGAGTATTGCTACCTCTTCTGCACCCAACCGCCCCTTTCTTCCCCATGGATTGTTAGCTCTTGCAAGCAGGACCCTCATTTCAATTGATTGTCATGACTATTTACATTACATTTACAATATTACTTTACATTGTCTATGTACCCCACAATGTGTACAACGCTGCGGACAGGGTTGGCTCCAGGTTTCAGTAGGCCCCTGGGTGACAGAGCCTATGTAGGCCCCTTTGCAGTGAACTCACATGGCGACATTAAAAATTCAGTAACTAAAACAGTCTCCTGTTCCCTAAAATATTCCCTAGTTTATCATCCCAAACAGCCCGCTCATGGTTATATTATATACAGCCCCCTTATGGTTATATTATATACAGCCCCTCATGGTTATATTATATACAGCCCCCCTCATGGTTATTTTATATACAGCTCCCTCATGGTTATATTATATACAGCCCCCTCATGGTTATATTATATACAGCCCCTCATGGTTATATTATATACAGCCCCCTCATGGTTATTTTATATACAGCCCCCTCATGGTTATATTATATACAGCCCCCTCATGGTTATTTTATATACAGCCCCCTCATGGTTATATTATATACAGCCCCCTCATGGTTATTTTATATACAGCCCCCTCATGGTTATATTATATACAGCCCCCTTTATGGTTATATTATATACAGCCCCCCTCATGGTTATTTTATATACAGCCCCCCTCATGGTTATTTTATATAAAGCCCCCTCATGGTTATTTTATATACAGACCCTCATGGTTATATTATATACAGCCCCCTCATGGTTATTTTATATTCAGCCCCTTCATGGTTATTTTATATACAGCCCCCTCATGGTTAATTTATATACAGCCCCCCTCATGGTTATATTATATACAGCCCCCCTCATGGTTATATTATATACAGCCCCCTCATGGTTATATTATATACAGCCCCTTTATGGTTATTCTATATACAGCCCATCCTGGTTATATTATATACAGCCCCCTCATGGTTATTTTATATACAGCCCCCTAATGGTTATATTATATACAGCCCCCTCATGGTTATATTATATACAGCCCCCTCATGGTTATATTATATACAGCCCCCTCATGGTTATATTATATAAAGTCCCCTCATGGTTATATTATATACAGCCCCATCATGGTTATATTATATACAGCCCCCTCATGGTTATATTATATACAGCCCCCTCATGGTTATTTTATATACAGCCCCCTCATGGTTATTTTATATACAGCCCCTCATGGTTATTTTATATACAGCCCCCCTCATGGTTATATTATATACAGCCCTCTCATGGTTATTTTATATACAGCCCCCCTCATGGTTATATTATATACAGCCCCATCATGGTTATATTATATACAGCCCCCTCATGGTTATATTATATACAGCCCCCTCATGGTTATTTTATATACAGCCCCCTCATGGTTATTTTATATACAGCCCCTCATGGTTATTTTATATACAGCCCCCCTCATGGTTATATTATATACAGCCCCCTCATAGTTATTTTATATACAGCCCCCTCATGGTTATTTTATATACAGCCCCCCTCACCTCCATGGATTCCTTATGTACAGCGTTATGTGGGCCCCACAGGTATGCCCAGTGCTGGCGCCGGCCCTCTCTGCGGAGGATAATGGAGACGTAGAATGGGGAAAATACTACACTAATTGCTTTTGTTATAATATAAAAAAAATGTAATACATTGTACATTCTAGTTTTACATCTGTTTATGTAGTCATTTGCAAAGTATTGTTTGTGAAAATGACAACATTTATTACAACATTATCGTCCCAATTGTAGCATTGTGTATTGGCGTACCTCACTTATCAACAAAACTTGTGAATAAATCAGTAGTCGTAGTAGTAGAGGAGAAGTCATCTTTTGAGTGTTACATGATTTGCAGGCTTTGTTATGTTTGCAGTGGAGACCTAGCTGCTGTGACTCACTGCTCTCCCTCTCCTCTGCATAGACTTCTGTGTAATCTGACATCTCAGTCACCTCATTGTGTGTTAATTTAGCAGAGATACTAGAAAGAGACATTTTATCAAAGGGAATCCAAGGAAGGAAGAATATCTCTTTCAAGGAATATTCCAATATTTTTAATATTCACTTGTATTATAGATTTTTAAATGTGACCATTGATACATCTATGTATAGACACATGAGTATATCTGTATCTGTGAACACCAAAGCCAACAAAAGCCGCTGATAGCAACCGGACTAAAGTTTTAATATTTCATTCTTCCATATGAAACATGCAAGAAAAAAATACAGGTCTAAATGATTAATATATTGTGTATGTATTTGGAGACCTTATAGCGGTAAGGATTCCCCACCACCACAGTGTAAATTATAATTGTGTCTGCAGATTAGTAATAAGGAAGGTGCTGGGTTATTACAATGTGAAGTTCCAGGATCTTCATCACCATCAGCTTCATTACCTGAGAGAAAAAATAGTAGACTGTAGAACCAGGTAAAAGAGATAGCATTTATACTCGAGTATAAGCCTAGTTTTTCAGCACAAAAAATGTGCTGAAACCCCAAACACGGCTTATACTCGAGTAAAAAAAATATATCAAAACTCACCTTTCCGGCTTCCCCCGCTGATGGCTATATACTGGGGCAGGGGGCTGGCTATATAATGGGGCAGGGGCTGGCTATATACTGGGGGATATGGGCTGGCAGGCTATATACTGTGGGACAGGTGCTGGCTATATACTATGGGGCAGGGTCCGGCAGGCTATATACTGGGGAGGCTATGACCATTGCATTTCCCACCTTCGGCTTATACTCGAGTATATACGGTATATATTTTAACCATGTATAGTAAGTCACATACCTTTTGTTACTTTTTATCCTTCATTGCAGTTTTTTTAGCATCAGTTCCCTCTGTATGGTTAGGATTCTTGTTATGATCACGCATGTGCTCTGCTCCAGCTTTGAACACTGAAATTGTATGAAATTATATTGAATTTTAAGGCTTTCAGTGATCATGGTGAAGTGTCGGCACCCCATCCCCGGAGAACTTGCACATGTGTGAAGCAGAGAAGAAGAAGGGTTGGTAGAAGGGTTGGTACAATAGCTAGTAAGTGCCTTTTTACATGTACCAACAGTGTCAGAATCAATATTGAGGATTCTTATTGGAGAGAGGCTTCAGGGGGTTGGCCACTCTTTTACATAAGATGCCCATGTGGCTGTTTGCAGAGTTTACATGGAATATTGTTTACATGTCTGAGCACTGGTGAATAGGAGGGGCTGCAGCAGCAGATTTGTCCTGCTCCCTCCCCTGCCCCTCTCCCTGTCTGCAGAGTTTCCATGGAATTTTGTTTACATGTCTGAGCACTTTAATCTGTGACCCCCACCATTTAGAAATGTAGCAATTTAACTTGTTTCCTGGGAAAACCCCTTTAAAGGGGATTTCCAGCTTCCATACGTGTACAAAAAAAAGTGCCTTTTTACATGTACCAACAGTGTCAGAATCAATATTGAGGATTATTATTGTAGAGAGGCTTCACGGAGTTGGCCACTCTTTTACATAAGATGCCCATGTGGTGTTACTGCCTCATAATAATCCCTGAAGTGATTCATCAATGATTCATTGTCCTGTCGCTTACTTTTGTGCTGTCTGCAGAGTTTCTGTGGATCTTTGTTTACATGTCTGAGCACTGATAAATAGGAGGGGCTGGGGCAGCACAGTTGTCCTGCTCCCTCCCCCACCCCTCTCCCTGTGTCTGTCTGCAGAGTTTCTGTGGATCTTTGTTTACATGTCTGAGCACTGATAAATAGGAGGGGCTGGGGCAGCACAGTTGTCCTGCTCTCTCTCCCACTCCTCTCCCTGTGTCTGTCAGCAGAGTTTCCGTGGATCTTTGTTTACATGTCTGGGCACTTATGAATAGCAGGGGCTGCAGCAGCAGAGTTATCTTGCTCTCTCCCCCCTCCCTTTGTCTCTCAGAGGGGATAGACAGTGAAAAGAAAGAAAGAAAGAGTGACACCTTGAGGACTGTCAAGAGCAGAGAGATCGATGACAGCGTTGTTGGAGGTAAGATCATGGAAAGGCTAAAACTCTTGAAGGAGGCAAAGCTTGGCGATGCAGAGACCTGTTTAATATGCAGAGACCTGGTTAATGGAAAAGACTTATTGAAAAGTGGGCAATCCCTGTAACACACTATAGCACAGCTCGCTCTGGAGGACATGTGATAGACATCATATAATGCTTAGACAAGACAAAAACTCGAACCACCAAATGTGAAAAAACTGTATCTTGCTTTATTTTTAAGTTTAAAATTTTAAAGTTAAAATTTTTTTTAAGTTTCCTAATATTCATTTTACTTACATAAATATAATGGACTGTTTAATATTTTATCCATTGTTTTTTCTAGATTTTCTTCCACCATTGTTTACACCACGTGTGTCCTACGGCAGCAGACAAAAAAGCAGACAAAAAACTCAAAGTCGCAAGTTGGGATCTGATAAACATCAGCATTTATTGGATCTATAGTTTACATGCGATGGGGAACAGAGCCATAGCGCAAAGACTATGCAAATTCTTGCTGGGGAGTGTGATTTAAAGGGAACCTACCACCACAATTCTACCTATAAAGGTAGAACAGGTGGTAGGTGGATGAATGGGACGTGAGGAGAGCCCTTTTTTGGGCTAATCCTCAAGTCCTGGGTGTCTTTTAGAAAACTTTAATCTGCCGATATGTAATTTTTTTATGCGGCTACTGGGGCGTGGAGTAGCCAGACATGAGGCTACACGTCGTGGCTACTCCACGGCCCAGTAGCCTCTTTTCTCCTCCTACCATTGCATCTTCGGCACGCAGCTCCTCGTAGCCGCGCGCCCTCGTCCGAGTACCCGGCATCTGCGGCGTTCTGCGCATGCGCAGTAGCTCCGGCCTTGGAGCTGTGGCCGCGCATGCGTAGAACGCCGGGAATTCGGACGAGGGTGAGAAGATGCAATGGTAGGAGGAGAAAAGAGGCTACTGGGGCGTGGAGTAGCCGCAAGGTGTAGCCTAATGTCCGGCTACTCCACGCCCCAGTAGTCGCTTAAAAAAATTTACATATCGGCGGATTAAAGTTTTCTAAAAGATAGCTGGGACGTGAGGATTAGCCCAAAAAAGGGCTATCCTCATGTCCCATTCATCCACCTACCACCCGATCTACCTTTATAGGTAGAATCGTGGTGGTAGGTTCCTTTAAGGAAACCAAAAGCTGAAGCTTTATAATATAACTTATAAGGGAGCTGTATATGATAGAACCACGTGGGGATGATAAACTATGGAATATTTTAGGGAACAGAAGGCTGCAAAGGGGCCCACTAAGGCTCTGTCGCCCAGGGGCCTACTGAAACATGGAGCCAACCCTGATCCACAGCACTGCACATAGTAGACAACAAATGTGACCGACACGTTTCGACAAGAAGTCTTAAACTTGGTCATTGAATACTTTAGCTCTAACACATGAATTTTAATATAAAGATATTTCATGTCTTGTCATGTAGAACATTTTTCACTTGTTTCTTCTTTCACTTGTATCTTATATCCACGTTGTTTATGATCCTTAAAATGACGGCAACTGATACCGATCACTTGTGCTCATCCTCATGGGATTTTGGGTCAAGGTGCGCGTCTGTCTCTATGTCATCGCTTCTGACATATTATTTCACGGAAGGGACGCGTAGCAGCGTATCATAACAACAACAAGGGCAAACCTGTAATTCTCCAACTACAAGACAGCAGGGAAGACAATATCGGTGGTAATTCTGCTGCACCAAGAGAAATGGGTCTATTCTACTATTACAGATATCCCTTTAATGCATCCCATGCAACTGAGTGGGGCCCTAGAGATCAGTGGGGGCCCCAAACAGCAGTAGCATAAAAGCTCCCGGGATTGGGGAACCAAGGACCTTGATGAATCCCGCTCAGTGCTGCTCTCCTCCTGCTGCCCTTGTCTCGACGAGGAACAAGAGGAGTTTATCATTAGAAGACATAGGGGCACATTTACTTACCTGGTCCTGTCGCGATCCCGTGGTGCGTTGTCCAATGAGGATTCGGATCTGCCGTGATTCACTAAGATAGTGCGTCCAATTTCCAGCAGGTGTCGCTGCTGCGCCGAGGTCCGCCGGAGGTCACCTGCTTCTTCCTGGTGCATGTGAGTGCTTGATCTTGCGACACAATTAGTTTTTTAAATTCCGCGGGTTTTCCTAATCCGTCGGGTTGTCCGACGGCCACGCCCCCCCATTTCTGTCGCGTGCAAGCCGATGCAACACAATCCGATCGCGTGTGCCAAAAACCCAGGCCAATTTGGCGCAAAAATGGAAATATTCAGGAAACCCGACGAAAGTGCGGCGTTCGGACCCTTAGTAAATGAGCCCCATAGTTTTTCATGGGGCCCACAAGATGTTTCTTTACATAGAATTTTGAAAACATTTTAATAACATTTCTGGACAATCTTTGACCCAGTCCAAATTGCTCTTGGTTCAGATGGACTGGATAGACGTAGATAATCCAGAGTGTGGTAATAAAATGGAGGGTCAATGGGGGTAGGTCAATTATAGTCCGAAAATAATGAATAAAATGAAAGATAATATAATAATTAATATAATAATTCTAATAATGAATTTGGTGTAAGCCAGATCTATGTCAAAGTGACTTTGCACTGTCCAATGTTCATTTGAACAAAGACAAATAATAAATTACCCCAATGAGATTGCAACAACTAATCTCTTCATGTGAACATATCCTGAGTCTGGAGTCATATATGGATTTTGTGCAGTTTTCAATCCTTTTTTTAAGCCAGAGTCTTGTTTTTTCCTCAATACCTGGACATATTACGTAGTATATCACGTGGGCAATCGCCATGAAAATATGCATTAATATCAGCCCAAGTAGAGTTTTAGTGTGAAATTGTAATGCAGATTGTAAGGTCAGTCACTAAAGATGAGCGAATCATCCAAGATTCGTATTAGAGATGCTTTTCCAAGTTTTTTAAAAGCTTTGTTTCGACGAGCCGATGTTACTCCACTTGTCCTGGAAATTAGTATATAACCCTTTACAGACATGATCTTACAGGCATTGCTGCAGGCAGCCCTGGGGTCCTGAGAAGACCTCAGGGCTGCAATGGAAACGATTGGCTCCTCCCGAAGGTGACAGGGGCGATGGCGATCATGGGGGAGATACCCCCAGCAGGCAGTTTGTATGCTGCTGCCACACTAACGGGTTCTACGCCCTTGAGCAGAGCTCACTCGACTGTAGGTATTACACTGGGGTGTCAGCAATAAATCTGACGCTGAGCTTTAAAGCCAAGCGCTCTGTGACTGATATATGGGTTGCGCTAGGAGGTAAACTGGTACCTAAGAGTGCTGTTACCATTTCTACTAGTATATAAAGTTTTAATGGAACTTGCTGAAGTGTGATGCTATTGCTATTGTTTTGTACTGTGTGATGGTCTGTCATCCGGATTTCTTCCTCTACATGTGAATTAACTTATCCCCTAGTGGTCACTGAAATGGCATCTACTTTGAACTAATTTAAAGGACATCTACCACCAAGATCAAGGACTGTAAACTAAGCACATTGACATACTGGTGTGTGTCCCCTCTGGCAGGATCTGCTCTTCTTTTAGCTTTTTATGCCCTGGTTTTTGAGAAAAAAGGCTGTAAAAATCCTACAAATGAGCCTTAAAAAGGCTCTAGGCTCCATTAACACCTAAGGAGCCCGGAGCCCCTCAGGATTATTTGCATAATTTTAAAAGCCTTTGTTTGTAAAAACCAGGGCATAAGAAGCTAAAAGAAGAGAAGGTCCTGCCAGAGTGGGCACACACCATTATGTCAGTGTGCTGGGTTTACAATCATTCATCCTGGTGGTAGATTTCCTTTAAATGAAAATCCAAATGAAATCCCATGGAGCAAGTTCTGCTCTATGCACAGGATAGGGCCTAACTTGCTGATCGATGGGGGTCTCAGCAATGGGACCACCATAGATCACTAGAATGGGAGTCCGATGGGGTCAGATGTACCCCCGTTGCACCCTTCGTAGCACCACAGGCTACCGTGTTCGTCTCTATGGGGTTAACAATGAGTACAGCGCTGGGCAATTTCTGTAAATGCGTAGGAAGCGCGTGTCAATGTCTACTTGAAAAAAAAAAATCAGCACCTTGCATGGAAGTTTTTTGAAATCTTGTTCACAAGAATAGTAATTGTGTTACTTTCCATAAATTCTGCATCTAATACTCTTTGTGTACAGGTATAAAAAAGATAAAAATAAAATAATTTAAATGCATAGTAAATTTTGCATTATGTCTTCCTAATTTGTGTCGCATGGAAGCCAGTGCAGCTGCCCCACAAAAAGGGTCGCGTTCGCCAAAATCCCACACTTCTTAAATACCTGTGCAAGCCGTGAAATCCCCAGAAATGGTGCACAGTCCGACAAAAGTGAGCAGTGTACAGGTCTTAGTAAATGAGCCCCAATGGGGCAGATTTACTTACCCGGTCCGTTCGCGATCCAGCGGCGCGTTCTCTGCGGTGGATTCGGGTCCGGCCGAGATTCATCAAGGTAGTTCCTCCGCCGTCCACCAGGTGGTGCTGCTGCGCTGAAAAGCATCTGAATGCCCTGAAATTCACAGAGCCGGACCAAGTGAAGGTAAGCGCGTCCCAAGCGACACTTTTATTGTTTTAAAAGCGGCGGTTTTTCCGATTCCGTCGGGTTTTCGCTCGGCCAAGCCCCCCCGATTTCTGTCGCGTGCATGCCATCGCGTGCATGCCAATTACAGCTCCTCTTAAAAATATTCATGAGCTCTCAAATGATACAGTAGCTGGCTATGTATCCGATGAGACTGTGTTATACTTCCCCCTGCGAGGGGCATATATTTCGCCGGTTCTATTGTAAGGCGTCTTTTTGCTTTTTGATCAATAAAGTTTTGTTGAAACTAAAATATTCATGAGCACCGGTAAAATGAAAGCTGAGCTGTAATTGGTTGCCATCGGGCACTAAAAACATTCTTACTCTTAGGCAGCTTGATAAATTTGCCCACTGTGCTTATGTCTGTACCCAAATACTAAGGTTATCAGTCTTTTCTGTCTACATTTTTGAAGATAACCGTCCACATTTAATTTCTGCTGGTTGCCTGCTTTTTGGTGGGGCCATTTGGTGAAACAAGATGCTAAGTAGAAAAGAAAAAAAGGAACGAAATTTTATGTGTTGGCACAAAAAAAAAATCATAGCATAGATACAGTAACAGAACCCAGCTCAGAAGCATACAGTAACTTTTTATATAAAACATCACCAGAAGCTAGTTCCCCATGTACATAGAGCACCACAATGTAGAGCTGTATGTGTCGTTATATGTATAGTAGAGCTGTGTGTGTCTTCATGTGTATAGTAGAGCTGTGTGTGTCTTCATGTGTATAGTAGAGCTGTGTGTGTCTTCATGTGTATAGTAGAGCTGTGTGTGTTGTGGGAGATTTGGCCCAGTAGAGACCGTGGTAGCGGGGTGCTGTGATGCAGTTCAAGACAGTGACACCAAGGTTTAGTCCAAACAGGTCTCGCCTGCGTTTATTGTAGCAGCAAAATAAAACAGCCTTTACATTCAGGCATTAAATAAACAAAAATCCTACCCGTCAGGGTGCTAACTATACAGGTGTTCACTAACTCACCACTATACAAAATCACTTGGCTGCTCCAGGCACAGAGGTCAGGGCTGTGTGCTCTCCAGCCTCCTTCCAGAGAGAGACAACACTTCCAGCTCTGCTGAGCGGTTTAAAAAAAGACTGATTGGGCTGCTCCCATCACCTGTGTCCAAGGTGCTGGACACCCAACCTCAGCACTAAGGCCTTGCATAATAGCAAAACCTAGGGGAAACATACCGCCCATCCACAGTTAACCCCTTCAGTGTCTCACATACCCTCCCCCTCTGTTTGACCCTGTGGGGGCGAACACTTTTGGCCATCAGACAGTGGGTACGGGATAGGGCATCGGCATTCCCATGCAGCTTTCTTGCTCGATGTTCTACCGTGAACTTGAAATTTTGTAACATTAGGAACCACCTTGTGACCCTGGCGTTCCTCTCTTTGGCCTGACTCATCCAGGTGAGGGGAGAGTGATCGGTCACCAGTGTAAACTGTCGCCCTATCAAGTAGTATCTCAGGGATTCCAGAGCCCATTTTATCGCCAAGCACTCCCTCTCAACTATACTATAGTTCTTCTCAGGGGGTGTGAGCTTGCGGCTCAGGAATGTTACAGGATGTTCCTCACCCTCCACTACTTGGGACAGGACAGCCCCTAAGCCCACGTCAGAAGCGTCAGTCTGCACAATAAAGGTCTTGGTGAAGTCAGGGGTGATCAGTATCGGTCCCTCGCACAAAACCGTCTTAAGTCGCTGAAACGCCCCCTCAGCCTCTTCACTCCACTTTACCATCACCGCCCTGCTACCCTTGGTCAGGTCAGTCAGGGGTGCCGCTATGGTAGCAAAATTGGGGATAAATCGGCGATAATAGCCCACTATGCCTAGGAAAGCCCTCACTTGCTTCTTGCTCATAGGTCGTGGCCACTGCTGGATCGCCTCTACTTTATTTACTTGGGGTTTGATGACACCTCGCCCAATACGGTACCCCAGGTAATGGGCCTCTTCCAGACCCAGTGCACATTTTTGGGGGTTCGCTGTCAACCCTGCTGCCCTCAGGGAGTCTACCACTGCTTGCACCTTGGCCAGGTGACTCTCCCAATCGTTACTATAAACTATGATGTCATCCAGGTAGGCCGAGGCATATCTCCGGTGAGGTTTTAGGACAAGATCCATTAACCTCTAGAATGTGGCGGGAGCCCCATGTAGCCCAAAGGGGAGTACCACGTACTGAAATAGCCCATCAGGAGTAACAAAAGCGGTCTTCTCTTTAGCCCTGTCAGTAAGGGGTACCTGCCAATACCCTTTTGTCAGGTCAAGGGTGGAGAAAAATCTAGCCTGTCCAAGTCGTTCTATCAACTCGTCAACCCTGGGCATGGGATAAGAATCAAATTTGGACACCTCGTTCAACTTCCTAAAGTCATTGCAGAACCGTAGGGAACCATCAGGTTTGGGAATCAACACAATAGGACTCGACCAGTCACTTTTAGACTCCTCGATAACCCCCAGGTCTAACATCTGCCTGACTTCTTCGGATATGGCAAGCCGGCGCGCTTCAGGGACCTGGTAGGGGTTTTGGTGTACCCGGATGTGGGGTTCGGTTATGATATCATGCTTGATGACTGAAGTACGTCCCGGTAACTTAGAGAACACATCCACATTTCGGAGCACAAACTCCTTCGCTTCCTGAATCTGGGCCCTGGAGAGGGACTCCGAGATCCGTACTTCAGGCACCTTGGCATCGGGTACACCTACCTCCGGTGTCCCCTTCTTGGGGACAGACGCCTTCTCTACTCCCATGGCCATCAGGGACTCTCTTTCCCTCCATGGCTTTAGGAGGTTCACGTGGTATATCTGTTCGGGTTTCCTCCTCCCCGGCTGAGATACCTTGTAGGTTACCTCCCCCACTTTCTCCATGACCTCATATGGTCCTTGCCATTTTGCCAAGAACTTGCTCTCAACGGTGGGCACCAGAACTAGCACTCTGTCGGTCCTGAGTCGGGCTGACCTATTGTAGACCCTAGACTGGGCCTCTTGTGCCCTTGTCATGTGCTCCTTTACAAGGGGCATTACCGCCGCTATGCGGTCCTGCATAAGGGAGACGTGTTCTATCACACTACGGTGGGGGGTCCTCTCCTGTTCCCAGGTCTCCTTGGCTATATCCAAAAGCCCACGTGGGGAACGGCCATATAACAGCTCAAAGGGTGAGAAACCCGTGGAGGACTGGGGAACTTCACGTACGGCAAACATCAAATAGGGCAACAAACAATCCCAGTCCTTCCCATCCTTGCTGACCACCCTCTTTAGCATCCCCTTCAAGGTATTGTTAACCGGTTCGCGCCCGCCCGCCGTGTATTCACGGCGACGGTCGCTTCGCGCTGCATGGAGAGGGCTCACGGGCTGAGCCCTCTCCATAGCCGGTAAGTCTTTTCTGCATATTGCAGCAAAGGCTTACCGGTAACATCCGCAATCGGTGCTAGCACCGATCGCGGGTGCTTTTACAGCGTGGGCTGCCGGCAAAGCTGCCGGCAGCCTCAAACAGATAGCGGCGCATGGGCGCCGCCATCTTACCTGGGATCGCCGCTCGCCGTGACGTCATCGGGGGGCGGCGATCCGTCTCCATGGTAGCCTCGGGTCTTCCGAAGACCCGAGGCTATTTCGTTTTAACCCCTTCATTACAATGTGCTCATAGCACATTGTAATGAATGAGGAAGAAAATCCCCATATACTGCCATACTGTAGTATGGCAGTATATGATAGGATCGATCAGACAACCTAGGGTTAGAGTAAAAAAAAAAATTATAATAAAAAAACCTAAAATTTCAAATCACCCCCCTTTCCCTAGAACTGACATAAATATAAATAAACAGTAAAAATCATAAACACATCAGGTATCGACGCGTCCGAAAATGCCCGATCTATCAAAATATGATAACGGTTTTTCAATGCGTTTAACCCCGTAACGGAAAATAGCGCCCAAAGTCGAAAATGGCACTTTTTTGCCATTTTGAAAAATCTAAAAAAATCTATAAAAAGTGATCAAAAGGTCGTACAGTCCTAAAAATGATATCATTGAAAATATTATCAAATTTCGCAAAAAATGACACCACCCACTGCTCCGTACACCAAAGTATAAAAAAGTTATTAGCGCCAGAATTTGGCAAAAATAAAAAAAAATATTTTTGTACAGGAGGTTTTAATTTTTGTAAATGTATGAAAACATTATAAAACCTATACAAATTTGGTATCCCCTTAATCGTACCGACCCAAAGAATAAAGTAGACATGTCATTTGGGGCGCTCAGTGAAATACGTAATATCCAAGCCCACAAGAAAATGGTGCAAATGTGTTTTTTCACCATTTTCATTGCATTTGGAATTTTTTTCCCACTTTCGAGTACATGGCATGGAATATTTAATACCATCATTATGAAGTGCAATTTGTTACGCAGAAAACAAGCCGTCACACAGCTCTTTACGTGTAAAAATAAAAAAGTTATAGATTTTTGAAGGTGGGGAGTGAAAAATGGACATGAAAAAACAGGAAAGGGCCCGGTCCTTAACCGGTTAAACCTCTCGACCAGGCCATCTGTCTGAGGATGATACACAGAGGTGCGGAGCTGTTTAACCTGCAGTAACTTACACATCTCCTTCATTACCCTGGACATGAATGGGGTACCCTGGTCAGTCAAGATTTCCTTGGGGAGGCCTGTGCGTGAGAATACCTGGAACAGCTCCTTAGCAATATTTTTGGAGGAGGTGTTCCTTAATGGAATCGCCTCGGGATACCGCGTAGCGTAGTCCAGGATAACCAGGATGTATTGGTGCCCCCTTGAGGATTTGACTATGGGGCCAACCAGATCCATTGCAATCTGTTCAAATGGCACCTCTATGATTGGTAGCGGGACCAAAGGACTCCTGAAGTGGGACACCGGGGCAGTAAGTTGACACTCAGGGCAGGAGCTACAATACCGGTTTACCTCCTCCCACACCCCGGGCCAGAAAAATCTCTGCAGGATCCTCTCTCGGGTCTTCTCAGCACCTAAGTGCCCTCCCAGCACATGTTTGTGTGCCAACTCTAGCACCAGCCTCTGGTGAGATTGGGGTACTACAAGTTGCTCAACCTCCTCACCCCGTATCTGGTCGACCCCGTACAACAGCTCCCCAACAATCACCATTCGGGGGTATATTTTGTCAGCCCCTGGTATTTGGAGTACCCCATTTATCACCTTAACATTCTCCCGTGCTTTAAACAAGGTAGGGTCCTGTAGCTGTGCAGCCCCAAAATTCTCACGGGAAACCTCAAGGTCCGGCATGTCGGCCACCTCCTCGTGGCCCTCGACCTCACCAGCTAGGACCTCTAGGGGAGAGAATTCATCACATGGGGTCACCCCTACTGCTGGTGTGGGTACATCGGCCTCAAATGGTTCAGGGGCCAAGGCCGGACATACCTGACGTCCATTATCTGCAACAGCACCTGAGGTGGGTCTTCGTCTCCAGAGGTCCCAAAACACTGGTAAGTCTCTGCCGATAATAGCCTCATGAAACAGGGTCCCCACCACCCCCACTTCATGGGTAATAGTACCACAAGGGGTATGTAGGTTGATGACAGCAGTGGGATATTCGCGAGTGTCCCCATGTATACACAACACTCCCACTTTCCGCCCGCTGTACAGTCCAGGATCAAATAAAGTTCCCCGCACCAGGGTGACCAGACTCCCTGAGTCTAGCAAGGCTTCCACCGTGTGACCACCGATTGTGACCATACACACTTGGGGTTCTGCATCCGTGACTGACTCGGCCGCCAGAACCGGCCGGGCAAACAGTGACACTCGCCGGGTCTGGTTGCAGTCCATTGGCTCCACTGACAGTGGACAGTTGGCAGCAATATGGCCCATTTCATGGCATCGCCAGCACTGGATACGGCCATGACCTCTGTCACGAGCCTCACTGGGTTTCTGGGTATCCACTTTTCCCTTTTCCGCAGTAGCAGTCTTACCAGCTGGTTTGGTGACCCTGTCACTGGCACTGCTTCGTGTGGGAGAGGGAGGTAGAAGGTCCTCCGTAGCCCGATACCTCTCTACTAGGGACACGAGTTCCTCAGCTTTTGTGGGACCGGCCTGTCCAACCCACCGCTGGAGCCGAGAGGGCAGAGAACGGGTGAATTTGTCGAGAACCACTCGCTCTACCATCTGTGCTGGGGTGCAGTCCTCTGGTTGTAGCCACTTCCGGACAAGATGGATCAGGTCATGCATTTGGGAGCGTGGGGGTAGTTTTTCTGAGTAAGCCCACTGGTGGACACGGCTGGAACGAACTTGAACGGTAACCCCAAGACGAGCCAGAATCTCGGCCTTTAGCTGGGGGTACTCACGGGCCTCCGTTTCACTCAGGTCGTAGTAAGCCTTCTGCGACTCGCCTGTCAGGAACGGTGCCAGGACATCTGCCCACTGCTCAGCTGGTAACTCCTCTCGCTCAGCTACTCGCTCGAACACAGTGAGATAAGCCACCACGTCGTCGGTCGTCGTCATTTTTTGTAAAGCCTTTTGTACTGCAGCCCGTGCGGAATGCTGGACAACCGGGTACCCTTGCAAACCAGTATGGGACCCTTCAGTAGTCGTCGCTTGTGGTGCTGCCATACCGCCAGAAAACTTTTCCATCATCAGCTGGAACATGGCTCGGGACTCTTCCCGCTGTTGCTGTAGCATGGCTCGAGACTCTTCCCGCTGTTGCTGGAGCATGGCTTGCTGCTGGCGGGACCTCTCCTCCTGCTGCTGGAGCATGGCTTGCTGCAGCTGCCGATCAGCCCGGGACTCTTCCTGCTGCTGGCGGGACCTCTCCTCCTGTTGCTGAAACATGGCTTGCTGCAGCTGTCGATTAGCTCTGGCCTCCTCCTGCTGCTGGCGGGATCTCTCCTCCTGTTGCTGGAGCATGGCTTTAATAAAGTCCTCCATCTTGGCTTTATCCTGCACTTTGCCTGCTGCTTTCACCCAGGCCATGCAATGTTGCAGGATGTAGCGAGCCTTTCAGGTGTGTGTCTTTTGAACTGCCCGCAATCCGAAGCACCATATGTGGGAGATTTGGCCCAGTAGAGACCGTGGTAGCGGGGTGCTGTGATGCAGTTCAAGACAGTGACACCAAGGTTTAGTCCAAACAGGTCTCGCCTGCGTTTATTGCAGCAGCAAAATAAAACCAGCCTTTACATTCAGGCATTAATTAAACAAAAATCCTACCCGTCAGGGTGCTAACTATACAAGTATTCCACTAACTCACCACTATACAAAATCACTTGGCTGCTCCAGGCACAGAGGTCAGGGCTGTGTGCTCTCCAGCCTTCTTCCAGAGAGAGACAACACTTCCAGCTCTGCTGAGCGGTTTAAAAAAAGACTGATTGGGCTGCTCCCATCACCTGTGTCCAAGGTGCTGGACACCCAACCTCAGCACTAAGGCCTTGCATAATAGCAAAACCTAGGGGAAACATACCACTCATCCACAGTTAACCCCTTCAGTGTCTCACAGTGTCTTCATGTGTATAGTAGAGCTGTGTGTGTCTTCATGTGTATAGTAGAGCTGTGTGTGTCTTCATGTGTATAGTAGAGCTGTGTGTGTCTTTATATGTATAGTAGAGCTGCGTGTGTCTTCATGTGTATAGTAGAGCTGTGTGTGTCTTCATGTGTATAGTAGAGCTGTGTGTGTCTTTATATGTATAGTAGAGCTGTGTGTGTCTTCATGTGTATAGTAGAGCTGTGTGTGTCTTCATGTGTATAGTAGAGCTGTGTGTGTCTTCATGTGTATAGTATGGCTGTGTGTGTCTTCATGTGTATAGTAGAGCTGTGTGTGTCTTCATGTGTATAGTAGAGCTGTGTGTGTCTTTATATGTATAGTAGAGCTGTGTGTGTCTTCATGTGTATAGTAGAGCTGTCTGTGTCTTCAGGTGTATAGTAGAGCTGTGTAGATGAAGCAGGTCTGTGTGTGCAACTGTATAGATGAAGCAGGTCTGTGTGTGTAACTGTATGGATGAAGCAGCGCTGTGTGTGTAACTGTATGGATGAAGCTGAGCTGTGTGTGTAACTGTATGGATGAAGCTGAGCTGTGTGTGTAACTGTATGGATGTAGCAGTGCTGTGTGTGTAAATGTATGGATGTAGCAGAGCTGTGTGTGTAAATGTATGGATGTAGCAGAGCTGTGTGTGCTGTGCTTTAGTGCGACCAACAGAGATATTTTATTTGGTGTAAAATATATTTTTCCTTTTTGAGAAGCCTAAATCTGCGGTGCGTCCTATAGTAAGAAGCGTCTTATAGTCCAAAAAATATTGGTTACTTGCAAGTGAGGGTGGAGCAGTTATTGTTGATAACAATTCTGCAGAAAGTTTTATGCTCAGGGCCAAATATTAATGACACATCAGTTTTTATCTCCCTATTTATTACATGAATCTATGGGAATACAAGTTGAAACAACTTACTCCAAACAATACAAAGCTCCCAAAACAAGAGATCCATCTGTGTCACTCAAGTTATATGCTTAAAGAGAACCCGTCATGCAAAATAACCCCCTAAACTAAATATATTTTCATAAACTGCCATTAGAGAGCATTGCCTCTATCCCTTCATTGTCCCTTTACATGCCTGTAAACCTAAGCAATGAGGTCCTAAAGCTGTATGCAAATGACCTGTGAAATGTCCAATGAAGCATTAGCATATTCAAGCTGTCCACTCTATTCATGAGTGGGATGCACAGCCACACCCCCAGTGCTTGACTGACAGCCTGTATAATGATGTGAGGCTGTATAATGATGTGCTTCCTGGTGCTGGTGCCCCCTGCAGCCTGTGTGTGCATGTGTGTGTGTATATAGGAGAGATACAGCAGCTCCAGGCAGCCATGTTACAGCAGAACATGTCAGGTACTTGTGTAGCTGATGTCTGTGTCTCTCACCTGTATATTAGGAGGATGCAGCATGTCAGCAGATGCAGCACACACACTAGCGATGCTTTACTATACATTACACACAGACATGAGCAGGGGGAGGAGAGGGGAGGGGTAACAGGGGTGACATCACTGCCTCTGACCATGTGACCAGCCTCATTTACATGATAAAGAATAGATGATTTTACAATGATTAATGTATGAAATAACTAGATAAAGGCTGGGATGGGATCCTTGTGAGCTGCTCCAACAGGTAGAGGTGACAGGACTAGTGACAGAGACCTGATGACAGGTGTCCTTTAAGGGATTTGTCCCAAAATTGCAACACCGCAGGTTAGACCCCAAGGCTTGGGACCACAAGAGATCTGACCAAAAGACCTTCTGTGAATGGAGCAGCAGTGTCTTTCTCATTCTCTAGTGCAGGGGTCCCCAAACTTTTTACATAGGGGGCCGTTCACTGTCCCCCTCAGACCGTTGGAGGGCCGGACTAAAGTTTAAAAATAAATAGCGGTACATGTGACCGCATCCATAATACACTGGCACCCCCCTCAATTAATTATTTAATATACCGGTACTGCACTCCTTTGTGAATTATTTTATATATTAGCCCAATTAATTAATTAATATACTGGGACCTCTCTCCATTAATTATTGAATATGCCCCCCCCCCATTGATTACTAGACTGCCCCTCATAATTAATTATTTCCTATGCTGCCCCTCATAATTAATTATTTCCTATTCTGCCCCTCATAATTACCGAATATTCCGGCGTATAAGACGACCTGGTGTATAAGACGACCCCCCTACTTTCCTGTTAAAATATAGAGTTTAAGATATATTCGCCGTATAAGACTAGCCCTTTTCCAACGCATACAAAACACCGGTAAAAATTAAAAAAAAAAAACAGATTTGAATTTAACATGGTCCTTTTTTTAATTTAAATTCTTATGACATGCAGGTATATAGCAGGAAAACTGTCGCTCATAAACATAAGGCATACAACAACAACATTGCCATTGTCCATTTTACTGTAAATGTTACCATACTGTACCTTACATTTTTATTTTATTAAATATTCCATGCCATGTACTCAGAAGCGGGAAAAAAATTCCAAATGCAATGAAAATGGTGAAAAAACGCATTTGCACCATTTTCTTGTGGGCTTGGATATTACGTCTTTCACTGAGCGCCCCAAATGACATGTCTAATTTATTCTTTGGGTCGGTACGATTAAGGGGATGCCAAATTTCTATAGGTTTTATAATGTTTTCATACATTTACAAAAATGAAAACCTCCTGTACAAAAATAATTTTTTTGATTTTTCCAACTTCTGGCGCTAATAACTTTTTTATACTTTGGTGTACGGAGCTGTGGGTGGTGTCATTTTTTGCGAAATTTGATAATATTTTCAATTATATCATTTTTAAGACTGTACGACCTTTTGATCACTTTTTATAGATTTTTTCATATTTTTCAAAATGGCAAAAAAGTGCCATTTTCGACTTTGGGCGCTATTTTCCGTTACGGGGTTAAACGCATTGAAAAAACGTTATCATATTTTGATAGATCGGGCATTTTCGGACGCGTCGATACCTGATGTGTTTATGATTTTTACTGTTTATTTATATTTATGTCAGTTCTAGGGAAAGGGGGGTGATTTGAAATTTTAGTTTTTTTTATTATAATTTTTTTTTTTACTCTAACCCTAGGTTGTCTGATCGATCCTATCATATACTGCCATACTACAGTATGGCAGTATATGGGGATTTTCCTCCTCATTCATTACAATGTGCTATCAGCACATTGTAATGAAGGGGTTAAAACAAAATAGCCTCGGGTCTTCGGAAGACCTGAGGCTACCATGGAGACGGATCGCCGCCCCCGATGACGTCACGGGGAGCGGCACTCCCAGGTAATATATTTTCTATATTGCTCCTCACCATTAATTATTTCCTATGCTGCCCCTCACAATTAATTATTTCCTATGCTGCCCCTCATAATTAATTATTTCCTATGCTGCCCCTCATAATTAATTATTTCCTATGCTGCCCCTCACAATTAATTATTTCCTATACTGACGCTCATAATTAATTATTTCCTAAACTGCCCCTCATAACTAACTATTGGCCCCCAGTCGCCACAATCTTTTTACTGGCCTCTTAAATAAAAAATAAAAACCCTGCACTCACCTAAGTCTCCCGTCGCATGTCTTCTATCTTCTTGCCGCGTCCGGGCATGAAGGGGTGACGTCATCACGCGGCCGCGCAGCCTAGTTCATGGAGCGATGTGCGTCGGGGTTGTATTCCGGCCACATCGCTCCAGTAATAGTGCTCGGGCAGGCGATTCCGGCTGCATTGAGCACTATACAGTGACGGGCAGGAGCTTCCGGTCCGGACAGATGGAGGCTCCTGTCCGACTGTTGAAGGCCGCGAGGGACCGGCGCTGGCGCGCTAAGTGTCGGGGGCCGGATCGAAACGGTCCGCGGGCCGCATGTGGCCCGCGGGCCTTAGTTTGGGGAACCCTGCTCTAGTGGTTCCAGTGGTCAGGCACAGTGATCACAGCAGCCAATCACTGACTCCACTTAGTATCCCCATCTACCAACCCCTGGTCCTTTTATCTGCCTTCTTCACTTTCTTTCCTCTGACATCCCCTCCATCATCATGGGTAACTTTAACATACCCATCCCTCCTTCGGCCTCTCACAGTGGTCCTCCACAGCCACTCAAAAAGTGGGCCATACACTTGAATTAATTTGCATGCACTTCTGTTCCCTATCCAACCTTTCTAATACAACTATCCTATCCAACCACAACTTACTCACCTTTTCCACCTTTCTGCGAAGGAATGTCAAACATCTAGACATCTGCAACTCTAAGAGACTCTCCTACCTCTCCCTCCCATAACCCCATGCAAGGAGGTAGAAACTTCTGCCACCTTCTAGAACACCACCATCAACTCAGCCCTGAAATCTGAACTAGACAACCCATCTGGCAACCCTGGCACACCGACCTCACAACATCATTCTAAGGCAAAGTGCCAGGGGTGGTGAACAGCATTGGAAGAAATCTTTTTCTAAGGAAAACCTATTATCATACAAGCAGGCGGTCTTCATTTACTTCACTTATGTCTGCTGAACATGATTACTACTAAAAATGGGCAAATCTTTCAAAAATTAAAAATTCAAAAATTTGATTTGACCCGAAGGGAATCATGACAAATCACGTTAAAAACAGATATTTCCTGGTTGCAGAGAGCCTGTAGGGTGTTGTAGAACGTTGTGCCATGCTTAAATATGCATAGGGAGTGTGGTTTGGTCTTCAAACAATGCTGTGTTTTAGTATGATACGCACATGACAGCCGTGGCTCTTAGAATCGCTACACTCTTCACTTCCATGTGCACTTACGGAGGCCAACTTCACCAAATAAGTGAAGCGGGAACGCAGCCTGACAAGGTACCGTCTGTGCCAGCTCGAAAGGACCGAGCTGAGGGCCAAGATATAACATCAAAGAGTGCACTCTTTTTACACTGACATCAGATGATTCCATAGATTATGACGGAACCTGTTCTTAGACGCGGAAACATGTAGAAACCCCCCAAAAGAGTGCAGAGGGTGACGGCAGTAATTCAAAGCAGAGATGACCAGTAAATGGGATACTTGCATGTCCTGTGTGTTCTGTATCCACTCCTGCTTTTGGCTATCAATCCTGAGGTTTTTCATTCCTTCTGACAGATGAAATGAAGGGGAAAAGCAAACATAGTGGCAACGTCATAGAGTGAAAACAGTATTATGGAAATCACAGGGTGTTCCAGGGAGACAGCAGTCAGTTGCCAGCAGCATGAGTAGGCTGCTGAGTGCCACAATGACAAAGGGCCACATTTATCACTTTTGTGCGCCTAAGTGTAGGCGCACAAGCTACAACCATCTGTGATAAGTTAATTTCCTGCCTCTTATTAATCACTTTACTTTAAAACAGTTTAGGCGCAATTTTGGCGCAGTTCAGGCGCAATGTTAGATTCAGGCACTTACATGTGATCCTGCTACAAGCTCCTCTCTGCTTCTCCCACAGCCCAGAATGAAGATAACACTCACAGCAGCACCCAGGTGTGTGACACCCAGCACCCAGTGACCTCCTCAGCAGGGGCTTCTCCTGGAGGGGATCCCCCAGTGCTGGTCTCCTGCTGCACCCCTGTAATTCTGCACAGTATCCCCCTCAGACACTGTGCAGAATTACATGGGGGACACTTGTATGTCGTATCTGCAAGCTTCTGCAAACTTGTGCAAACTTCTCTTGCTCTTGCTGTGAGCTCAGCGTTTTGCAGAATATTTTGTAAATAGAAGGTGATGAACTGTAAATAGAGTCTGCAGCTCCTGTCTGTAATGTATCTAATGTATCTATTATATGTTCTAGTGTCTGGCTGAGCTCTGCTGCTAGAAATGAGCTGTTCTGCAAAGGGGCTCAGTGCTTTCTTCTCAGATAACGCCACCTTCGGGCTGGAGTGTTTTTGCGCCCGTTTTTACGCCTAAATGAAAACGTAGCAAGTGATGAATATCATTAGGCGCAGCAAAACATCTGGATTGGTAAGACAGATGAGGGAAAGCTGGTTATTTTTGCTGCGCGGCTAGTTTGGCGTTTAATCGCAAAAATGGCGCAAAAACTGTGCGCCTGAATGAAAAGGCGCAAAAGCAACAGAAAAAACGAGTGATACATGTGGCCCAAAATATGGAGGCGGCAGCAACATCGTAGGCCACAGAGTGGCAGAATGACAGAGTCTGGAGTTGGTGGCGGCAGCAACATCAGGAGGTCAGAGAGTGGCACAATGACAAATTCTGGAGCTGGCAGCAACATGGTAGGCCTTAGAGTCGCACAATGACAGAGAGCTGAGGTGGGTGACAATTCAGGTCCATGGTAAAGATGATGGGAGGCAGATGGAGCAGCTGGCAGCAGATGTGTGGCCCCTCATCCTCATAGACTGTAAGCTCTTGTGTCACCCCCTCATCCTCATAGACTGTAAGCTCTTGTGTCCCTCCTCATTCTCATAGTCTGTAAGCTCTTGTGTCACCCCCTCATCCTCATAGACTGTAAGCTCTTGTGTCCCTCCTCATCCTCATAGACTGTAAGCTCTTGTGTCACCCCCTCATCCTCATAGACTGTAAGCTCTTGTGTCCCCCCTCATCCTCATAGACTGTAAGCTCTTGTGTCACCCCCTCATCCTCATAGACTGTAAGCTCTTGTGTCCCTCCTCATCCTCATAGACTGTAAGCTCTTGTGTCACCCCCTCCTCCTCATAGACTGTAAGCTCTTGTGTCACCCCCTCATCCTCATAGACTGTAAGCTCTTGTGTCACCCCCTCATCCTCATAGACTGTAAGCTCTTGTGTCCCTCCTCATTCTCATAGTCTGTAAGCTCTTGTGTCCCTCCTCATTCTCATAGACTGTAAGCCCTTGTGTCCCCCCTCATCCCCCTAGATTGTAAGCCTTTGTGTCACCCCTCATCCTCATAGACTGTAAGCTCTTGTGTCACCCCTTCATCCTCATAGACTGTAAACTCTTGTGTCACCCCCTCATCCTCATAGACTGTAAACTCTTGAGAGCCAGGCCCTCACTCCTATTGTCCCGTATGACTACGGAATATGATGGCGCTTTATATATAAAGATTATTATTATGATTTATTTAAATAATCAATACAGCTTGTATGCTTCATGGGAAAAATATGCTGAATTCTTTTGTTGAAAAACAGAATTAAATACATTCTACATTTTAGTTTTAAACATGTTTTATTATATATCAGTTATTTACAGACAGTATACAGAGGATCCTTTGTGAAAATGACAAATTTCACATTATCATCCCAATACCTCACCTTCCAACATAGTGTGAATATATCAGTAGTCATAGTAGTAGAGGAGAAGTCATCTTTTTAGTGTTTTGTGATTTGCAGTATTTGTTATGTTTGCAGTTCTCATTGTTTTGCTGGAAAGAGTCATTTTATCAAATGGTAGGAGCCAAGTAAGAGGAGAAAGAAGAATTTTTATTTTCAGAAATATTACGAATGTTTTTTCTTTATTCACCTGTATTATGGATTTTTAAATGTGACCATTCATATATTTATGTATATACACATGAGAATTTATGTATTTATAGACACCGCTGCCAATAAAAAGCCACCCATAGCCACCAGACCTAAATTGCATCCTACATGGTATGTTCTGGTATTCAATATTTGAGGCTTACATATGAACAAGGAGCAACAGATATGAGAAAACACTGGTCTAAAAGATTAATATATTGTGTATATTAATATATTCGGAGACCTGCTAGCGGTAAGTCATCCCCCCACCACCACAATGTAAAATATAATTATGTCTGCAGATTAGTAAGAAGGAAGGTGCTGGGTTATTACAATGTGGAGCTCTGGTTCTTGGTACAACAATCACATCATCAGGATTTTCAGCTTCATGACCTGAGAACAGAGACATAGAGGTAAGTATTCATTCAGAGGGTATTAGGAGCAGGGGGCAGGTAGAGCGAGTGAGTGACAGAGAGACAGGCAGGGAGAGTAACTGAACTGAGAGACAGACAGGAAGAGTAAGTGAGTGACAGAGAGACAGGCAGGGAGAGTAACTGAACTGAGAGACAGACAGGAAGAGTAAGTGAGTGACAGAGAGACAGGCAGGGAGAGTGAGTAAGAGACAGACAGGAATAGTGAGTGACAAAGAGATAGGCAGAGAGAGTAACTGAGAGACAGACAGGAAGAGTGTTTGAGTGAGTGAGTAACAGAGAGACAGGAAGGGAGAGTGAGTAAGAGACAAACAGGAAGAGTAAATGAGTGAGTGACAGAGAGAAAGGCAGGGAGAGTAACTGAGAGACAGACAGGAAGAGTAAGTGAGTGAGAGAGACAGGCAGGGAGAGTGAGGATATGTAGTAGACTGTAAAACCAGGCATAAAGGAACCTTAAGAGGTGGGAAATAACTATGTGACAGCTGTCAATGTCAATATTCCTCTAAATTGGGTTTTCCAACTTAAAGCAGGATGTCCATGTCAGATCTGTTGAAGTCTAACACTCAGACATCACCAATCAGATAATTTTGGCTGCCTTTGGATCTGGACCACAGAGTATGGAACCAGAAGTAATTCTCTGTTCTATGTGTAGTGGCTGAGCTGCAGTTACCAGATCCCACCACCACGCAGAGAACGGAGCTGTTCTTTCATCTCAGTTGTCTGTGCTGATAGTTGTACTAGACCTATACTAACCTTTTGTTACTCTTTTCCCTGTGTCTCATTCTCTGCAGGCTTTTCATTTTGAGCTTCTCCATCAGTTGCATCTCTTTTCTTGTTTTTATCACACATGAATATCCCTCCTTTTTTAAAATCTGAAATTAGAACAAAAAATTTGACCAATTCAACCCCAGAAGACAAATGTGCAGCACAGAAGGAGGTCTGCACCTAGAGATCACCGTCTGTCAGCATCTGTGCTCAGGCCCTACCATACTGCGCATGCGCAGGCTTCCATCCACCACACTTAAAGAAGTCGGTGGGGTTGAGGGTGGCGTGTTATGGAGTCATTGTTGTCGGAGCTAGAAAATCACCCCTGGCTGCACTAAGGTGCCCATTCACATGATTAATAGTGATTTTTTTTCTGTGTGGCATGAACATGCATCTAATAGACAACATCTTGAAGAGCCTTTGATCCAGGTTTGATCAAACTGGCCATCTGATCAGTATGGAGCATCCCAATTTCTTGTAACAGTAGAACTTGGGGGAAAGACGGGTTGAGGTGTTGGAAATGGCTTAGGAATAGAGGTTGGAGGACAACCCCTGTTCACGAATGGTGGATGTTTGGTCTTTTACATATGGTCCTGGCTCCTTAGAAGGGCTGGTACATTAGGGGCTACCTTTTTACATGTACCAATGGTGTCAATGATCTTAGAATTTTTATAAGTGATTCTCTTTTGCATATGTGTTTACTTCCTTAATAATAATGAATGTTCATCAAGTCATTCAGCACTCCTGCTACTCCTGTGCTGAGTATAGAATCTTAGTGATTCTTTCTTTGCATATCTGAGCTCTGATGAATAGGAGGAGCTGTAGCAGCAGAGTTATGATTCATCCAGCTCCCCACCCTCTCCTCCTGTTTCTGTCAGTTAGGACTGAAAGTGAAAAGAGAGACACAGTGGGAGACACCATGAGGATGGGCTGGAGCAGTGAGAGATGGTAGCTGTTTCTTTAAGCAGAGGGCAGCATGGTGTGAACGGGGAAAGCCTGAAGCTCTCAAAGGAGGCCATACAGTGCAGAGATTTGTTTAATGGAATAGATTTATTGAAAAGTGGCCAACCCCTTTACCACAATATAGAATAGCTCACTCTAGAGGACTTGTGATGGACAGCTTTATAGACAGCATGTAATGCTACATTTCTCCTGTGGGGGCACTGCAGAGGAACTGAGCACTTCCTGTCAGACTTCCCAACTGATCGCTGAGATTTGTGATCTGCTCATTTAGAATGGACTGACGGAACGTATAGTGTTTCCAGAATGTAGAATCATTTTAGGATGTTAAAAGAAGCAAAAGTTTATAATTTTATGTATAGAAATTATTTTTAAATTAAAGTTTACCAATATTGATTTTACTTACACACATAAAATGGATTTTCCAACATTGTTATAATGTTCCAGAGGCAACAGGTATGTCCTAAAGGAGCAAAAAGCAGACGAAAAATGAAAACTTGTTAAAAAGTGTTGCCATAGGTAACTATAAATTACAAATCATAGGCTGGGATATATATTGTGGCTCAAGCAAGTTGGGATCTTGGTAGAACTCTATAAAAAAAATCACCATTTTTTGGATCTGCACTTTCCATGCATATGATGTGAAGAGAGCCATAGCTCAAACTCTCATCAAAGGGGAGCAAAAACAGAGAGTAAAGGAAACCTGCCAACAGGACACACATTTTCACCTAAAGACATGCTCTCATAGACTTTCATATTAATTCCCAATTTGCTTTTATAACTAACATTACTGACAATTATTTTTAAAAGTTGGTAAAAGTATACCTGGCTCCTTTCCTAAAAACTCATGTTGTCTCTTACAAGGCGGCAATCATCACCATCATTATCTGCTCTGTGCTCTCCTAGATCTCTGCTACATCCTGTCTCCCTCCTCCCCCTTCCCTCAAACACCCATTAGCTGACCCTGTGCTCCAAACAAATCACTAGAGGATAGAAAGGCAAACAAGGGGAGACTGAATAGCGCTCCTAGAGTAGTATTCTTATTCGAACATGGGTGGTGGTGATAGATGAAGACAATTGGACTGAGGCTCACCAGATGGGGTTGTGCTACGTTAGGCACAACACTAATTAGCGTTTGGTTGTACGTAGGTGAGTGAGGGGGTGCTGCCTTCAGACAGTGGATATTGGGACACGGTTGCCAGGACGGTCAAGATCAGGATATGCAGAGGTAGATCAGGAGTTGTCTGTTGCGGCGCACACACAGGTTCAGATACGATACGTCATATTAAGGATAACATTTATTGATAATCTCGGATCACAACGCGTTTCAGATTAGTGTGACTCCTTTCTCAAGTGGTGTCAAACTGAAGCGTCAGAAGTAAAGATTCTTTCCCAGTTGCTCCAGAAATCTTGAAATCTTGGTTGGAGTAGGTTCCCTATAAGGATTACAGCCTGAATTGGTCAATCCTTTTTAAAAGGGTAATAATTCCAGAATTATTTTGTTATTGAGCAGCTATCCTTTGAAATCTTGCATTCCATCTGATCAAGTGTTTGAAGATTCCAAATGTTTCAGATGACCGTTGTCTTTATTTTAATCCAATAACAGCCCAGGATTAAAGGGGCAGCAACGTGGGAAACTGGCAGGTCTCCCTCCCCTATACCCCTGACAGAACCATATTGTCACGGGTGACTCCGCGATCCACGTCTCGGATCGCGTGTGCTACTGTTCTCCAATATGTGCTGCCCCGTCCCCGGCCTGTACTCACCTCTCCAGGGTGGCTCCGTCCAGGCCGCATGCCCCCTCTGACTAGGCCGCCCACGCCCCCGCTGCTAGGGCGCGCGCGCCGGCTCTTCGAGGATTTAAAGGGCCAGTATCCTCCTAATTGGCGCTGGCATTCCCGGCTCTGCTATATAATCCGGTGGCTCCCAGCATCCCCTGCCAGATCTTCAAATCCTTCCACTAAAGAGAAAGCCCTCCGTGTTTCCTGAGCGTTTCCTGTGTTCCAGTAGCGGTCCTGCGTTCCCTGTGTTCCTACCTTGGCTGCCACCGCGGGTCTAGTTGCACCTGTGGAGCGACCTGGTGGCTGTCCGCTGCAGCAAGACCATCCCATTCACTCTGGCGAAGACCAGGGGTCCACTTAGACCCCGCTCCCGGGTTGTGGCTAGCATCATCATCCCCCGCAGTGGTCCAGGGAGTCCACTGACTTTAGCCCCAAGAGACTCTTCCCACATCTCCGTGCATGACACATATACAGTATACATAGCACCGTGCAAACAATCACCGTGCAAAACAATCACTGTGTTTTTTTTTTTTTTTTGCTTATTCCACCATATTTGCAACTTTTTACCAGCACATTGCACAGAATATTAATTGGTACCTCGAGGAAGGGCACACTTACCTGTTACACCCCCCCCCTGCCCAGGTGAATGTCGTGTGCCACCACCTGCTTTACCCAACCAGCAGAGGAGATGTTATAGGCCACACTCACTATTACACCCCCTACTACCTATGTGTCTCATATGCCACAACTTGCTGCACCCACCCACCACAGGAGATATTTTTTAGGATCTACCCAGGGGCGTAACTTGAGGGGGTGCAGTGGGTGTGGTCGCACCCGGGCTCAAGAGGTTTACAGGGCCCTTATGTTGTCACTTTCCCATATGAGAAGACTATTACTATAAACCATACATTGTAGTCGGGGGCCTGGCACAGACTTTGCACTGGGGCCCATAAGCTTCTAGTTACACCACTGGATCTACCTACCTGTTACACCCATACCTGCCCAGGTGTAAATCATGTGACCAGCGCCTGCTGCCCCCACCTACCAGAGCCAATCTTATAGGGAATATATATACCTGTTACCCCCTACCCAGATGTATGCCCATCACTTGCTGCCCCCACCTAACAGATATAGATATACGTATATATATAGATCTGCAGGTAATATACACATATTTGCACTGAACTCATGTAGAGGAAGTTGTTCCATCAATAACTAGAGGAGAATGAAGGATGGAAACTCAAAAACACAGAAAAACCTTAAACCAATTATTGTTGCCGGATAGGGAGAAGGGGTTGGGGGGTTCACATGTAGACAACATCCAACTCCGACATCCGGGGTCTGCAGATGCCTGTCTAAAATTTTGAAAAAGCTTTATTGACCGACACGTTTCGACAAGGAGTCTTAAACTTGGCCATTGAATCATTTCTGTCATCCTTGCGATTTTGGGTGAAGGTGCAAGTCTGTCTGCCAACTATGTCATCCCTTCAGGCATATATTTTATTTTGTGGAAGCAACAGAACATAACAACATGTGCAAACCTGTGATTACAAGGTTGCAGGCAAGACAATAGCGCTGGTAATTCTTCTGCACCAATAGATATGGGTCTATTCCGCTATTACAAGGGGCAGATATCCCCTTAATGTATCCCACTGGGGCAGGGGCAGATTAAGACCTCCATGGGCTCTGGGCTGTGTGAATATTATAGCCCCTACAAGTCTGGAATCACTTCCTACATCTGGTGATAGAATCAGCTTCTTGGGGAATGGAGGATCCTTCCCTTCTGCTACTTTCAATCCGTGGTATCAGAACCTTTGGAGAACCTTCAAGGGTCCTAAATTGGTTCTTGTGTACATGTATATTGAGAGAAGGAACAGATGAGGTTTCATGCTTGGAGGTTCTTCTCATTCTAAAATTTGGTGGGTATTTTGGGTGGCCATGGGTACAATTATACACATACTATGCTACATATTGTACAGAATAATATGTATATAACCTATATGTGATGTATATATGCTGTATCTGTGATTAGTATATACTGTATGTGTGTATATATGCTGTACATTTGTATATAGCATGTACGTATGTGTGCATATGCTCTATATGTGTGGGCATGAGTGTATAAATGTGTGATTGTAACTTGCATGTGTATGTACACAAATGTGTATATTTTGTAAGTAGGAAGGGTGCCCCCATTCAGAAGCCTACTATGGGGCCCTGCCTCTCCTAGTTACCCCCCTGCCTAGTGTCATGCGGGCAACCAGCATTGCAATCTGCTCAAGTTATTGTGGATTTTTAGTGCAAAATTACAGTGGTTTTTCATTCAGATTTTGAAGGTCAGTAACTATAGATCAGCAAATTATACAAGATTCGATTCGGAGAAGTTTCGCCAAGTTTTCCAAAAGGTTTGGTACAATGTTACTACAAGTATCCTGGAATTTAGAGTATATAACCATGGCATAAGGAAATCAGTGGTAAGTCCCGTTACAATTGCCTGACCTGTTTCGGTCCACTTGGGTCCTTAATTATAGCTATAATAATAATACTTTATATAGCGCACACAGATTACGCAGCGCTGCACAGAGCTTGCCAATTCAGTCCCTGTCCCCATGGGGCTCACAATCTAATCAAACTACCTGTATATTTAAGAGGAAATCGGAGGACCCAGAGGAAACCCACGCAAACACATAGAGAACATACAAACTCTTTGCAGATGTTGACCTGGATGGGACTTGAATCCAGGACCCCAACGCTGCAAGGCTGTAGTGCTAACCACTGAGCCACCTATGAATAATTGTAACGGACTGATTTCCTTATGCCGTATTGTAATGAACAATAAATCTTAGAACTCTAAATGCTGGAAATAAAAACAATCTGCACCTCATGTCAATGTCTGCATGGAAAAAAGTTTTTTAAACTCTCATTCACACAAATAGTATTGTATTAGCAGATTTTCCTTGCCATAAATCTGCATCTTATATGCATTGAGTGCAGGTATAAAAAGTTAAAAAAAATAATAAAACTGATAAAAACCAATACATTTTGCATCATGTCTTTATATACAACACAATAAACATCAGAAAAACAAGTTAAAACTTATTGTAATGTAATTCGGAAAAAAAAAATCCAAAAGTCTCAAAATTATTTTCCCACCTCTGCACTGAGAAATGTAAGTGAATTCTAAACTTTAGTTATACACAATCTAATGCAAAACCTAAAACACCAGCAAAACATTGGACTACGTTAGACAAGTGTGAACTGTAGCTGATACATGGAGTGAAGTCAGTGTTACCTGTGTATTAGGCTGGGGTTGTCCTGTGCTCGCAGATCTCGCAGTCCTTCTATCTCCGATGGATTAATGTTGTGTTATATATAAGGAATTATACGGAAATGGGTTGTCCGTAAGGAATTTTAGTGTAAATACTTTACATGTAATTAGCACCACACCCCAAGCACTCACACACACTCCCTCTAGCGAGTGCACACAATTTATCTTTGCTGAGTGGTTATTTAGTATTTGTAGATAAAACCAAAATCCTTAAGGCTGCGTTCACACGTTGCGTTTTGGTCGCGTTTTCATTGCGTTTGAAACGCATATACAACAGCTGATGAGAGGCGATTTGCCTAATTACATTACTGTTTACGTTTGTAAACGCAATGCTAACGCATGTGTTAACAAAACGCATGCGTTAATGCGTTGTCAACGCATGCGTTAACATAGCGTTTGCGATGCGTTTTGTAAACGGAAATGTTAACAGTGATGTAATTAGGCAAATCACCCCTCCTCAGCTGTTGTATATGCGTTTCAAACGCAATCAGGGCCGACGCTATGGGTAGGCAAAGTGGGCAATTGCCCAGGGCACAGCGCCCTACGGGAGCGGTATGGTGCAGCACACGTGAGGCACCGTACCGCTCCGTACCCCGGAAAAAGATAGGACCTGTCCTATCTTTACCCGTAGTACGGCGCTGTGCCCCATTACTTCCTATGGAGAGGAGCGGGGGTGAGCTGCGCTCACCTCCTCCTCTTCTCCCCGTGCACTGCCGTTGCCCGCTACGGTACGGTACGGGCGGGGAACGGCAGTGTGAACGTAGCCTTACTGTTTTAGGAAATTATATTTTCTTTATATAACTATTCTGGATTTTACATATTTGAATGTTAATTGCCAAATGCATCGTCTGGTTGTCTGCTTTATAGGTTTATATAATTATATAGTTTTATGGCACCTTTACTTTTTTATTCTGTTTTATTGCTATATTTTGCAGGTTGTGACTGTCTTAAAATGTGTAGCTGAAAAGCAGATATCTAGTTATTACATATTAGTGATATTATGTGGATTTATTTATGTGAACATATCAATATGGGACATTTGTGAACTCTACACTTGTCCATCTATTATATTTAGGAGATGTGAAGGTAAATATTTTCTGTTTGGAACAAATTTCTTGCCATCAAAGTCAATTTTTAAATATTTTTTATAAAATGTTTCAGTTTGATTCAAAATTGCATGAAGGCGCCTATGTCTATAAACTCTTTGATGCAATTTTGCAAATGGGGCAAGTGTCTGCTTTCAGAAAATATCGGTCCCTGTCCCCATTGGGCCTCACAGTCTAATCAACCTACCAGTAATTTTTTGGAGTGTGGGAGAAAACCTGGAGGACCCAGAGGAAACCCACGCAGACACAGAGAGAACATACAAACTCTTTGCAGATGTTGACCAGCGCTGCAAGGCTGTAGTGCTAACCACTGAGCCACTGTGCTGCCCATCAATCGCAATATGATCTATCTCCTATAAAATTCTTCAAAATTACAGTTTGTTTTACCAAACTAAAGGGAGCCTCTTACTGACTGTGACTGGTCATAAAATAGTTATATTTTGGGGCCCCACTTTTAGTTTTGCCCAGGGCCCCACTTTGTCTAGAACCGGCCCTGAACGCAATGAAAACGTAGGTGTGAACGCGCCCTAAAAATTAATTGGGGGGAATTTATCATTTGTCTTGATTGTCTTTGGTCAATTCCATTTTTGTTTTATCTGAATTCATCACGTGAGTCTATGTACGTTTTTTAATATTTGTTTTTTTTTTTGGTTTGTCTCAAAATGCTCTTTTTTGGTGCACATGTCCCTTGATGTCTTGATAAATTTAGTAGTGGTTTTTATCCTATTTCTACGTCACGGGGTGAGTGGAGTCATTTTGCACCAAAACTTGCGCCAAAGCGAAAATTTGCACCAAATCCCAAATCATGAATTCAGTTCAGTTTTGTGAAATCCAGGCCAATCAAATAATGAATTTGGAGCAAGCAGGGTCTGAGTCGTAGTGACTTTGCACTGTCCTATATTCAATGCAAAGTAGCAAAACAGCATTTTTACAATAACTACGCCAAAACAATGCCTAACATAGACAAATAACCCAATGATAAATACCCCTATTGTACTTGTGTCTGTAACCAAATACTTATTTTTCTTTCCTACTAAGTATCTAAATTTCTTAGGCCCCTTTCACACTTGTGTTTTTCACGTGCGCGTTCTGCGCATGCTTTTGACGCTCCAAACTCGCATTGCGCTCTGTCCCATTGTTTTCAATGGGCTTGTTCTTATTTGCATGTTTCTTCACGGGCGTCAAAATTGCAGCATGATCTAGTTTTGCATTGCACACCCGTTCAAGTCAATGGAGACGCATTGCACTTGTGAGCATTGCAGGTATAATGCGAGTGCTATGTGTTTTAAATGGATGGGTTGCTAGGTGATGTGAAAAAAAGGCAGAAAGTGGTATGTGGGTGCTAGGTGATGTGAAAAAAGGCAGGAAGTGGTATGTGGGTGCTAGGTGATGTGAAAAAAGGCAGGAAGTGGTATGAGGGTGCTGGGTGATGTGAAAAAAGGCAGGAAGTGGTATGTGGGTGCTAGGTGATGTGAAAAAAAGGCAGGAAGTGGTATGTGGGTGCTGGGTGATGTGAAAAAAGGCAGGAATGGTATGTGGGTGCTAGGTGATGTGAAAAAAGGCAGGAAGTGGTATGTGGGTGCTAGGTGATGTGAAAAAAGGCAGGAAGTGGTATGTGGGTGCTAGGTGATGTGAAAAAAGGCATAAAGTGGTATGTGGGTGCTAGGTGATGTGAAATAAAGGCAGGAAGTGGTATGTGGGTGCTAGGTGATGTGAAAAGAGGCAGGAAGTGGTTGTGGGTGCTAGGTGATGTGAAAAAAGGCAGGAACTGGTATGTGGGTGCTAGGTGATGTGAAAAAAAGCAGGAAGTGGTATGTGGGTGCTAGGTGATGTGAAAAAAGGCAGGAAGTGGTATGTGGGTGCTAGGTGATGTGAAAAAAGGCAGGAAGTGGTATGTGGGTGAGAGGTGATGTAAAAAAAGGCAGTAAGTGGTATGTGGGTGCTAGGTGATGTGAAAAAAAGGCAGGAAGTGGTATGTGGGTGCTAGGTGATGTGAAAAAAGGCAGGAAGTGGTATGTGGGTGCTAGGTGATGTGAAAAAAGGCAGGAAGTGGTATGTGGGTGCTAGGTGATGTGAAAAAAGGCAGAAAGTGGTATGTGGGTGCTAGTTGATGTAAAAACAGGCATGAAGTGGTATGTGGGTGCTAGTTGATGTGAAAAAAGGCAGGAAGTGGTATGTGGGTGTTAGGTGATGTGAAAAAAGGCAAGAAGTGGTATGTGGGTGCTACGTGATGTGAAAAAAGGCAGGAAGTGGTATGTGGGTGCTAAGTGATGTGAAAAAAGGCAGAAAGTGGTATGTGGGTGCTAGAAGATGTGAAAAATGGCAGAAAGTGGTATGTGGAAGCTAGGTGATGTGAAAAAAGGCAGAAAGTGGAATGTGGGTGTTAGGTGATGTGAAAAAAGGCAGGAAGTGGTATGAGGGTGCTGGGTGATGTGAAAAAAGGCAGGAAGTGGTATGTGGGTGCTAGGTGATGTGAAAAAAAGGCAGGAAGTGGTATGTGGGTGCTGGGTGATGTGAAAAAAGGCAGGAATGGTATGTGGGTGCTAGGTGATGTGAAAAAAGGCAGGAAGTGGTATGTGGGTGCTAGGTGATGTGAAAAAAGGCAGGAAGTGGTAAGTGGGTGCTAGGTGATGTGAAAAAAGGCATAAAGTGGTATGTGGGTGCTAGGTGATGTGAAATAAAGGCAGGAAGTGGTATGTGGGTGCTAGGTGATGTGAAAAGAGGCAGGAAGTGGTTGTGGGTGCTAGGTGATGTGAAAAAAGGCAGGAACTGGTATGTGGGTGCTAGGTGATGTGAAAAAAAGCAGGAAGTGGTATGTGGGTGCTAGGTGATGTGAAAAAAGGCAGGAAGTGGTATGTGGGTGCTAGGTGATGTGAAAAAAGGCAGGAAGTGGTATGTGGGTGAGAGGTGATGTAAAAAAAGGCAGGAAGTGCTATGTGGGTACTAGGTGATGTGAAATAAAGGCAGGAAGTGGTATGTGGGTGCTAGGTGATGTGAAAAAAGGTAGGAAGTGGTATGTGGGTGCTAGGTGATGTGAAAAAAGGCAGGAAGTGGTATGTGGGTGCTAGGTGATGTGAAAAAAAGGCAGGAAGTGGTATGTGGGTGCTAGGTGATGTGAAAAAAGGCAGGAAGTGGTATGTGGGTGCTAGGTGATGTGAAAAAAGGCAGGAAGTGGTATGTGGGTGCTAGGTGATGTGAAAAAAGGCAGAAAGTGGTATGTGGGTGCTAGTTGATGTAAAAACAGGCAGGAAGTGGTATGTGGGTGCTAGTTGATGTGAAAAAAGGCAGGAAGTGGTATGTGGGTGTTAGGTGATGTGAAAAAAGGCAAGAAGTGGTATGTGGGTGCTACGTGATGTGAAAAAAGGCAGGAAGTAGTATGTGGGTGCTAAGTGATGTGAAAAAAGGCAGAAAGTGGTATGTGGGTGCTAGAAGATGTGAAAAATGGCAGAAAGTGGTATGTGGAAGCTAGGTGATGTGAAAAAAGGCAGAAAGTGGAATGTGGGTGTTAGGTGATGTGAAAAAGGGCAGAAAGTGGTATGTGGGTGCTAGGTGATGTGAAAAAAGAAAGGAAGTGGTATGTGGGTGCTAGGTGATGTGAAAAAAAGGCAGGGAGTGGTTTGTGGGTGCTAGGTGATGTGAAAAAAGGCAGAAAGTGGTATGTGGGTGCTAGGTGATGTGAAAAAAGGCAGGAAGTGGTATGTGGGTGCTAGGTGATGTGAAAAAAGGCAGGAAGTGGTATGTGGGTGCTAGGTGATGTGAAAAAAGGTAGGAAGTGGTATGTGGGTGCTAGGTGATGTGAAAAAAGGCAGGAAGTGGTATGTGGGTGCTAGGTGATGTGAAAAAAGGCAGGAAGTGGTATGTGGGTGAAAGGTGATGTGAAAAAAGGCAGGAAGTGGTATGTGGGTGCTAGGTGATGTGAAAAAAGGCAGGAAGTGGTATGTGGGTGCTAGGTGATGTGAAAAAAGGCATAAAGTGGTATGTGGGTGCTAGGTGATGTGAAATAAAGGCAGGAAGTGGTATGTGGGTGCTAGGTGATGTGAAAAAAGGCAGGAAGTGGTTGTGGGTGCTAGGTGATGTGAAAAAAGGCAGGAAGTGGTATGTGGGTGCTAGGTGATGTGAAAAAAAGCAGGAAGTGGTATGTGGGTGCTAGGTGATGTGAAAAAAGGCAGGAAGTGGTATGTGGGTGCTAGGTGATGTGAAAAAAGGCAGGAAGTGGTATGTGGGTGAGAGGTGTTGTAAAAAAAAAGGCAGGAAGTGGTATGTGGGTGCTAAATGATGTGAAAAAAGGCAGAAAGTGGTATGTGGGTGCTAGGTGATGTGAAAAAAGGCAGGAAGTGGTATGTGGGTGCTAGGTGATGTGAAAAAGGCAGGAAGTGGTATGTGGGTGCTAGGTGATTTGAAAAAATGCAGGAAGTGGCACGTGGGTGCTAGGTGATGTGAAAAAATGCAGGAAGTGGCACGTGGGTACTAGGTGATGTAAAAAAAGTCAGCAAGTGGTATGTGGGTGCTAGGTGATGTGAAAAAAGGCAGGAAGTGGTATGTGGGTGCTAGGTGATGTGAAAAAAGGCAGGAAGTGGTATGAGGGTGCTGGGTGACGTGAAAAAAGGCAGGAAGTGGTATGTGGGTGCTAGGTGATGTGAAAAAAAGGCAGGAAGTGGTATGTGGGTGCTGGGTGATGTGAAAAAAGGCAGGAATGGTATGTGGGTGCTAGGTGATGTGAAAAAAGGCAGGAAGTGGTATGTGGGTGCTAGGTGATGTGAAAAAAGGCAGGAAGTGGTATGTGGGTGCTAGGTGATGTGAAAAAAGGCATAAAGTGGTATGTGGGTGCTAGGTGATGTGAAATAAAGGCAGGAAGTGGTATGTGGGTGCTAGGTGATGTGAAAAGAGGCAGGAAGTGGTTGTGGGTGCTAGGTGATGTGAAAAAAGGCAGGAACTGGTATGTGGGTGCTAGGTGATGTGAAAAAAAGCAGGAAGTGGTATGTGGGTGCTAGGTGATGTGAAAAAAGGCAGGAAGTGGTATGTGGGTGCTAGGTGATGTGAAAAAAGGCAGGAAGTGGTATGTGGGTGAGAGGTGATGTAAAAAAAAGGCAGGAAGTGCTATGTGGGTACTAGGTGATGTGAAATAAAGGCAGGAAGTGGTATGTGGGTGCTAGGTGATGTGAAAAAAGGCAGGAAGTGGTATGTGGGTGCTAGTTGATGTGAAAAAAGGCAGGAAGTGGTATGTGGGTGCTAGGTGATGTGAAAAAAAGGCAGGAAGTGGTATGTGGGTGCTAGGTGATGTGAAAAAAGGCAGGAAGTGGTATGTGGGTGCTAGGTGATGTGAAAAAAGGCAGGAAGTGGTATGTGGGTGCTAGGTGATGTGAAAAAAGGCAGAAAGTGGTATGTGGGTGCTAGTTGATGTAAAAACAGGCAGGAAGTGGTATGTGGGTGCTAGTTGATGTGAAAAAAGGCAGGAAGTGGTATGTGGGTGTTAGGTGATGTAAAAAAAGGCAAGAAGTGGTATGTGGGTGCTACGTGATGTGAAAAAAGGCAGGAAGTAGTATGTGGGTGCTAAGTGATGTGAAAAAAGGCAGAAAGTGGTATGTGGGTGCTAGAAGATGTGAAAAATGGCAGAAAGTGGTATGTGGAAGCTAGGTGATGTGAAAAAAGGCAGAAAGTGGAATGTGGGTGTTAGGTGATGTGAAAAAAGGCAGGAAGTGGTATGAGGGTGCTGGGTGATGTGAAAAAAGGCAGGAAGTGGTATGTGGGTGCTAGGTGATGTGAAAAAAAGGCAGGAAGTGGTATGTGGGTGCTGGGTGATGTGAAAAAAGGCAGGAATGGTATGTGGGTGCTAGGTGATGTGAAAAAAGGCAGGAAGTGGTATGTGGGTGCTAGGTGATGTGAAAAAAGGCAGGAAGTGGTATGTGGGTGCTAGGTGATGTGAAAAAAGGCATAAAGTGGTATGTGGGTGCTAGGTGATGTGAAATAAAGGCAGGAAGTGGTATGTGGGTGCTAGGTGATGTGAAAAGAGGCAGGAAGTGGTTGTGGGTGCTAGGTGATGTGAAAAAAGGCAGGAACTGGTATGTGGGTGCTAGGTGATGTGAAAAAAAGCAGGAAGTGGTATGTGGGTGCTAGGTGATGTGAAAAAAGGCAGGAAGTGGTATGTGGGTGCTAGGTGATGTGAAAAAAGGCAGGAAGTGGTATGTGGGTGAGAGGTGATGTAAAAAAAGGCAGGAAGTGCTATGTGGGTACTAGGTGATGTGAAATAAAGGCAGGAAGTGGTATGTGGGTGCTAGGTGATGTGAAAAAAGGTAGGAAGTGGTATGTGGGTGCTAGGTGATGTGAAAAAAGGCAGGAAGTGGTATGTGGGTGCTAGGTGATGTGAAAAAAAGGCAGGAAGTGGTATGTGGGTGCTAGGTGATGTGAAAAAAGGCAGGAAGTGGTATGTGGGTGCTAGGTGATGTGAAAAAAGGCAGGAAGTGGTATGTGGGTGCTAGGTGATGTGAAAAAAGGCAGAAAGTGGTATGTGGGTGCTAGTTGATGTAAAAACAGGCAGGAAGTGGTATGTGGGTGCTAGTTGATGTGAAAAAAGGCAGGAAGTGGTATGTGGGTGTTAGGTGATGTGAAAAAAGGCAAGAAGTGGTATGTGGGTGCTACGTGATGTGAAAAAAGGCAGGAAGTGGTATGTGGGTGCTAAGTGTTGTGAAAAAAGGCAGAAAGTGGTATGTGGGTGCTAGAAGATGTGAAAAATGGCAGAAAGTGGTATGTGGAAGCTAGGTGATGTGAAAAAAGGCAGAAAGTGGAATGTGGGTGTTAGGAGATGTGAAAAAGGGCAGAAAGTGGTATGTGGGTGCTAGGTGATGTGAAAAAAGAAAGGAAGTGGTATGTGGGTGCTAGGTGATGTGAAAAAAAGGCAGGGAGTGGTTTGTGGGTGCTAGGTGATGTGAAAAAAAGGCAGAAAGTGGTATGTGGGTGCTAGGTGATGTGAAAAAAGGCAGGAAGTGGTATGTGGGTGCTAGGTGATGTGAAAAAAGGCAGGAAGTGGTATGTGGGTGCTAGGTGATGTGAAAAAAGGTAGGAAGTGGTATGTGGGTGCTAGGTGATGTGAAAAAAGGCAGGAAGTGGTATGTGGGTGCTAGGTGATGTGAAAAAAGGCAGGAAGTGGTATGTGGGTGAAAGGTGATGTGAAAAAAGGCAGGAAGTGGTATGTGGGTGCTAGGTGATGTGAAAAAAGGCAGGAAGTGGTATGTGGGTGCTAGGTGATGTGAAAAAAGGCATAAAGTGGTATGTGGGTGCTAGGTGATGTGAAATAAAGGCAGGAAGTGGTATGTGGGTGCTAGGTGATGTGAAAAAAGGCAGGAAGTGGTTGTGGGTGCTAGGTGATGTGAAAAAAGGCAGGAAGTGGTATGTGGGTGCTAGGTGATGTGAAAAAAAGCAGGAAGTGGTATGTGGGTGCTAGGTGATGTGAAAAAAGGCAGGAAGTGGTATGTGGGTGCTAGGTGATGTGAAAAAAGGCAGGAAGTGGTATGTGGGTGAGAGGTGATGTAAAAAAAAAGGCAGGAAGTGGTATGTGGGTGCTAAATGATGTGAAAAAAGGCAGGAAGTGGTATGTGGGTGCTAGGTGATGTGAAAAAAGGCAGGAAGTGGTATGTGGGTGCTAGGTGATGTGAAAAAGGCAGGAAGTGGTATGTGGGTGATAGGTGATGTGAAAAAAAGGCAGGAAGTGGTATGTGGGTGCTAGGTAATGTGAAAAAAGGCAGAAAGTGGTATGTGGGTGCTAGGTGATGTGAAAAAAGGCAGAAAGTGGTATGTGGGTGCTAGGTGATTTGAAAAAATGCAGGAAGTGGCACGTGGGTGCTAGGTGATGTGAAAAAATGCAGGAAGTGGCACGTGGGTACTAGGTGATGTAAAAAAAGTCAGCAAGTGGTATGTGGGTGCTAGGTGATGTGAAAAAAGGCAGGAAGTGGTATGTGGGTGCTAGGTGATGTAAAAAGGCAGGAAGTGGTATGTGGGTGCTAGGTGATGTGAAAAAAGGCATGAAGTGGCATGTGGGTGCTAGGTGATGTAAAAAAAGGCAGGAAGTGGCATGTGGGTGCTAGGTGATGTAAAAAAAAAAGGCAGGAAGTGGTATGTGGGTGCTAAATGATGTGAAAAAATGCAGGAAGTGGCACGTGGGTGCTAGGTGATATGAAAAAATGCAGGAAGTGGCACGTGGGTACTAGGTGATGTGAAAAAAGGCAGGAAGTGGTATGTGGGTGCTAGGTGATGTGAAAAAAAGCAGGAAGTGGTATGTGGGTGCTAGGTGATGTGAAAAAAGGCAGGAAGTGGTATGTGGGTGCTAGGTGATGTGAAAAAAGGCAGGAAGTGGTATGTGGGTGAGAGGTGATGTAAAAAAAAAGGCAGGAAGTGGTATGTGGGTGCTAAATGATGTGAAAAAAGGCAGGAAGTGGTATGTGGGTGCTAGGTGATGTGAAAAAAGGCAGGAAGTGGTATGTGGGTGCTAGGTGATGTGAAAAAGGCAGGAAGTGGTATGTGGGTGATAGGTGATGTGAAAAAAAGGCAGGAAGTGGTATGTGGGTGCTAGGTAATGTGAAAAAAGGCAGAAAGTGGTATGTGGGTGCTAGGTGATGTGAAAAAAGGCAGAAAGTGGTATGTGGGTGCTAGGTGATTTGAAAAAATGCAGGAAGTGGCACGTGGGTGCTAGGTGATGTGAAAAAATGCAGGAAGTGGCACGTGGGTCCTAGGTGATGTAAAAAAAGTCAGCAAGTGGTATGTGGGTGCTAGGTGATGTGAAAAAAGGCAGGAAGTGGTATGTGGGTGCTAGGTGATGTAAAAAGGCAGGAAGTGGTATGTGGGTGCTAGGTGATGTGAAAAAAGGCATGAAGTGGCATGTGGGTGCTAGGTGATGTAAAAAAAGGCAGGAAGTGGCATGTGGGTGCTAGGTGATGTAAAAAAAAAGGCAGGAAGTGGTATGTGGGTGCTAAAAGATGTGAAAAAATGCAGGAAGTGGCACGTGGGTGCTAGGTGATATGAAAAAATGCAGGAAGTGGCACGTGGGTACTAGGTGATGTAAAAAAAGTCAGCAAGTGGTATGTGGGTGCTAGGTGATGTGAAAAAAGGCAGGAAGTGGTATGTGGGTGCTAGGTGATGTAAAAAAGGCAGGAAGTGGTATGTGGGTGCTAGGTGATGTAAAAAAAGGCAGGAAGTGGCATGTGGGTGCTAGGTGATTTAAAAAAAAAGGCAGGAAGTGGTATGTGGGTGCTAAATGATGTGAAAAAATGCAGGAAATGGCATGTGGGTGTCAATTATTCGCATGATAAACGCACTGAAAACGCAGGAAAAACTCAACACACGTGTGAAAAACACAAAAACGCTAATGACTTCTGGCAACAACTGACCAAAAACATCAGTTTTTCACACATTGCTCTCTGACGTGATCTGCAACGCAAGTGTGAAATCAGCCTTAAAGATAACCATGCATATTCAATTTATGCTGGTTGCCTCATTTTTGGTGTGACCAACTGGTGAAGATGTAGCTCATGAAGTGTACAGCGCTATAGAAATATAAAAACAAAATGAAATGAAATGTACATTTTAGTTTTGAATGTGTTTTATTATATATCATAGAAATTTACAGACAGTATACACGTAGAGGATGGTTTGGGGAAAATGACGACATTTACATTATCATCCCAATTGTAGCATCGTGTATTGGTGTACCTCATCTTCCAACATGGTGTGAATAAATCACTACTATACTATAGTAGTAGTAGAGGAGAAGTCATCTTGATTGCTCAATGTGATTTTTAAGTTTTTTGTTTGCAGTTGACTCGTGAGTGAAGACCTAGCTGCTGGGACTCACTGCTCCCCCTCCCCTCTGCATAGACTTCTGTGTAATCTCAGTCACCTCAGTGAGAGGCAATTCAGCAGAGATTTTGTAGAAGCCAAGTAAGAAGTGAAAGGAGAATATCTCTTATAAGAAATATTACAAAGATTTTGTTTTATATTTGGAACATCCCCCACCGGGGCCTAGCCTTTTCTTGGGGCCTGGAGACAGCCGGAGCCCGCAGTACCTGAGTGGCTGGCGGTTGCGGCCTAGGCACGCTCGTGTCACGGTGCTTGGTATGGGGACCGGAGGGCTGTCCTACAGCCTGGCAGGTCTCCAGCAGGGTGGTGTTGGCAAGAAATGATGAGGGAGAGGCTGCTATAGCGGATCTCCCTGGGGCAACCCTTTGGTGTCTAGAGTATGAGTCTCTGTGTGGTGGACAGGGTGCCCGTGATGGTGACAGCCGTAGTAGCAGGGACCAGACGGAGGCAGACGTTGAACAAAAACAACTTACAGTTCTTTATTGGAACCGACAGGAACAGCAGCAATGTGCCTTAACAGGATGGTGGAATGCTGGAGATGTAGATGGAGGGAGCCACAGGATGTAGATCATCAGCCTGGATGCAAAGGGCAGGCTGGGAGGTCGCTGTGTCCTGGAAGGATGCTTCAGCTTTATTCTGGATCGCTTCAGGTATCACCCTTAAAGGTAGGATGATACCCCTTTCCTCACTAACTAGCTATTAGCTCCACACTTCAGGCAGGGAGCTGGCTCACCTGCTCTTGGTCTGGTGTGCTAGCTGCACAGACTCCTCTGAGTCTCTAATCTGAGAGAGTGAACTCTCTCCTCACACTGCACTCGCTTCTGAGAGAGAACTCACTTCTTCTGCTTCTAGAAGTTTCCTGACCAGGGGTTTTGTTATTCCCACTGGTCAGGTGGTGGCTACTCCTCCAATTACATCTCAGCTCCCAGAAACAGAGTGTAACACATGTGATTGGCTGACACATATGACATCACACAAAATACTTAACTCCTGCCTTACCAGGCAGGTTCTACCACTGCAGTGTTCCCCTGTGTTATCTAGTGCTATGTAGTGACATGCTGTGGGGCTAGTCAGACCCTACACAGGCTGCAAGTTACATGGTGGGACGTATTCGCAAACACAGCTCTGCCTTGCATCGGCGGGGGTGTTGCATATTCACATGAGAAAATATAGTCTAGGGTGAGAATGATCAAAAGTATGTGAGGTAAAACTGTTCTAGTTCAATTAGAGCTCAACTTTCATTTTATAAGCAGCTGTGGGACAATAAAAGCTGAGCTCTGATTGGTTGTTATGGGCAGCTAGAACAGTTTTACCTCAGACACTCCTGATAAATCTCCCCCTATGTATCTATGAGCACCACGGCCAACAAAAGCCCCTGATAGCAACTGGACCTAAGTTTCAATATTTGATGCTCACATATGGACAAGGAGCAACATACATGAAAAAATAGTGGGCAAAATGATTCATACACTCACCGGCCACTTTATTAGGTACACCTGTCCAACTGCTCGTTAACACTTAATTTCTAATCAGCCAATCACATGGCGGCAACTCAGTGCATTTAGGCATGTAGACATGGTCAAGACAATCTCCTGCAGTTCAAACCGAGCATCAGTATGGGGAAGAAAGGTGATTTGAGGCCTTTGAACGTGGCATGGTTGTTGGTGCCAGAAGGGCTGGTCTGAGTATTTCAGAAACTGCTGATCTACTGGGATATTCACGCACAACCATCTCTAGGGTTTACAGAGAATGGTCCGAAAAAGAAAAAACATCCAGTGAGCGGCAGTTCTGTGGGCGGAAATGCCTTGTTGATGCCAGAGGTCAGAGGAGAATGGGCAGACTGGTTCGAGCTGATAGAAAGGCAACAGTGACTCAAATCGCCACCCGTTACAACCAAGGTAGGCAGAAGAGCATCTCTGAACGCACAGTACGTCCAACTTTGAGGCAGATGGGCTACAGCAGCAGAAGACCACACCGGGTGCCACTCATTTCAGCTAAGAACAGGAAACTGAGGCTACAATTTGCACAAGCTCATCGAAATTGGACAGTAGAAGATTGGAAAAACGTTGCCTGGTCTGATGAGTCTCGATTTCTGCTGCGACATTCGGATAGTAGGGTCAGAATTTGGCGTCAACAACATGAAAGCATGGATCCATCCTGCATTGTATCAACGGTTCAGGCTGGTGGTGGTGGTGTCATGGGGTGGGGAATATTTTCTTGCCACTCTTTGGGCCCCTTGGTACCAATTGAGCATCGTTGCAACGCCACAGCCTACCTGAGTATTGTTGCTGACCATGTCCATCCCTTTATGAGCACAATGTACCCTGTAACATCTGATGGCTACTTTCAGCAGGATAATGCGCCATGTCATAAAGCTGGAATCATCTCAGACTGGTTTCTTGAACATGACAATGAGGTCACTGGACTCAAATGGCCTCCACAGTCACCAGATCTCAATCCAATAGAGCATCTTTGGGATGTGGTGGAACGGGAGATTCGCATCATGGATGTGCAGCCGACAAATCTGCGGCAACTGTGTGATGCCATCATGTCAATATGGACCAAAATCTCTGAGGAGCTTCCAGCACCTTGTTGTATCTATGCCACGAAGAATTGAGGCAGTTCTGAAGGCAAAAGGGGGTCCAACCCGTTACTAGCATGGTGTACCTAATAAAGTGGCCGGTGAGTGTATATTGTGTATATTCGGAGACCTTATAGCGGTAAGTCTCCCCACCACCACAGTGTAAATTATAATTGTGTCTGCAGATTAGTAAGAAGGAAGGTGCTGGGTTATTACAATGTGAAGCTCCTGTTCTTCGTACAACAATCACATCATCAGGATCTTCAACTTCATGACCTGAGAGCAGAGACATAGAGGTAAGTATTCATTCCGTGGGTAGGTCAATGTCTATAAGAGGGATCTATGTAGTAGACTGTATAACCAGGCAGAAGAGAACCTTCTGGGGTGAGAAATAACTACCTGACAGCTGTCGTAGTCAATATTCCTCTAAATTGGGTTTTCCAACTTAAAGCAGGACGTCCATGTCATATCAGCTGAAGTCTAACACTCAGACCTCCACCCCCAGATCTGGACCACAGAGTATGGAGCTAGGAGTAAATTTATGTTCTCTGTGTAGTAGCTGAGCTGCTGTTACCAGATCCCACCACTAACCAGAGAACGGAGCTGTTCTTTGATTTTTGTTGTTCATGCTGATACTGGTACTAGACCAACCCCATGGGTCCATATATGGAAGCTTGAAATCTCCTATAATAGGTTACTTTCCTGGCCAATCATAGGCTCATTCTATTTCACTCACATCTCCATCCAAAGAATTTTTCCATTTTATATCTTACCTTTTGTTATTTTTTATCCTGCGTGACCGGTTCTGCAGATTTTTTAGTTTGTGCTTTTGCATCAGTTTCATTTGTATTCTCAGGATTCTGGCTTTTAAAACGCAGGTAATTCCCACAATTTAAACTCCCTGAAATTGGAAAAAAAAAATCTTAAGGGTTTTGGTGATCACGATAAAGTCTCAGCACAGACGACTTGGAAGCACAGAAGGTGGTCTGCACATATGGATAACAGTCTCCATGTGTACTCAGCCTCTACCATACTGCGCATGCGCAGACCTTCATCCGTCACACTGAAAGAAGTCATGGTGTGTTATGGAGTCATCGGTGTGGGAGCTAGAACATCACCCCTGGGTGCACTAAGGTGCCCATTCACATGATTAATAGTGATTCTGTCTGTGTGGCATAAACCTGCATTCAATAGATAACATCTTGAAGAGCCTTAGATCCAGGTTTGATCACGCTGGACATGCACATTCCATACTCATTGTTAGATTTTAGTATGACTGGGAAACCATCTGATCAGTATGGGGCATTCCATTTTTACATGTACCAATGGCGTCAAAGATCTGAGACTCTATCTATTAAAGGGGTTGTGTCACCATACCAAATGGCTGTAATTGGGTCCAATGCATTGTGACAAGTACTATCACCATTTACACTTATTACAAAATCTGCAGGCTTACTGAGATAACTCCTTTTGTCCTGGTTGCTGGCGCCCCCTAGTGGTAGCTGTGTCCTGTCCTGAGCTACAGATGATCTGGCCGAGTCTGCGCACAAACATTTCCCCAGCTGCTCCGCACTTCAGATCACTCCAGGGGCTCACAGCTCCTCTCCACACTGAGAGATCACCTGACACACTGCAGCCAATAGGAAGTGAGACAGGGGGCAGAGAGCTCAGCCGTCTACACCAGTGAATGAGATGATTTCCACTGCTCCACAGTTGTTTCCAGCAGCAGATACAAGGTAACTGCAGCCAGACATGACCACCTGCTGCACAGAGGAGTCCTCCCCTAACATGGAATATAGTAATGTAGCAGCCCTCTCCTCCCTCCACCATTAGTCAGGTCACACAGGAGCCTACAGCATCAGATACAAGGTAACTGCAGCCAGACATGGCTATCTGCTGCACAGAGGAGTCCTCCCTAACATGGATCATAGCAATGTATCAGCCCTCTCCTCCCCCCACCATTAGTCAGGTCACACAGGAGGCTGCAGCAGCAGATACAAGGTAACTACAGCCAGACATGGCTATCTGCTGCACAGAGGAGTCCTCCCCTAACATGGATCATAGCAATGTATCAGCCCTCTCCTCCCTCCACCATTAGTCAGGTCACACAGGAGGCTGCAGAGATAACACAAGTAACAGGCTGAGCTCTGACCTCTCCTGATGCAGTCCTCCTCCTACTCTCCTCCATGTTACCCTGCTCTCCTGCAAAGGGGCCCCTGTCCCTGACTAGCAGGGAAGTAGCTAAAGATCAGTAACATGTGAGAAACTGTCACCTATTTATCTATGCATCCATGCATGTCAGCCTGACCGACCATGATGCTGTGAGAATACATAGTACTATGTGCAGTGTCCTGTGTAGTGTGCAGGGGGCGCCAGATTCAGGATTTCTGGCGCACGTTCTTCATGAATTTGGTGCCCCCTGCACTGCTTTGACACACTGCACCAACTTTTTTTGGTGCACTTTTAACATGGGGCGTATGACACATTTCTATTGGACTTCTATTGGATCAGTAATGCAGGGACTATTTGAGCACAGCAGGTGGAAGGAGACTCTGAAGGCTGAGCGCTCTGTAGTACTGAGGTGTGGAATAACTGCCGCTGTCAGTGCTGTGCATGTGCCTGGCTAGGCCCCTCCCACATCTGCTTCTGTGTGGAGCAGAATAGAGGCTGAGCAAGCATCATAATAACAAATAGAAAGGAATCTTTACTTCCAGGTAACCTTTACAAATAGATTTTTGAAATATTTTAACCTCTTTGACAGCTTTTTGCAGTCAATTGTTTCGTGGCATAACCCCTTTAAGGATTCTCATTGCAGAGAGTTTTAAAGGGGTTTGCCACTCATTTACATAAGTTGCCCATGTGCTTTTACTGCCTTAATAATAATCCAAGAATGTAGAGTAACTGCGATTCTTTTGGTACATATCTGAGCTCTGATGAACAGGAGGAGCTGTAGCAGCAGAGTTATGATTCATCCGGCTCCCTACCCCCTCTTCCGGTCTTTGTCAGTTAGCACAGATAATCAAAAGAGAGACACAGTTAGTGAAGCTAAGAGGATGGGAGGAAGGAGCAGTGAGAGAGATGGCAGCCATGTGTATGCAGAGGGCAGCAGGGTGAGAACAGGGAAAGGATGAAGCTCTTAAAGGAGGCAAAGACACAGGTGCACATACATGAAGAGACTTGTCTACTGAAAAGTGGCCATTCCCTCTAACACACTATGGCATAACTGCTCTGGAGGACTTGTGATTGGACAGCTTTAAAGACAGCATGTAATGCTACATTTCTCCTGTGGGAGCACTGCAGAGGAACTGAGCACAATTTGTGATCTATTAATTCAGAATGGACTGATCTAAGGTATAGATCACTAATTAAAATTTCCTAATATTGATTTTACTTACACTCATACATTGGATATTTTTGAGGCATTGCTTCCTGTATGTATGTCCTACAGCAGCAAAAAGCAGACAAAAAATAAAAACTTGTTAAGTGTTGCCATAGATAATTGTACATTACAAATCGTAGGCTGGGATATATGTTCCTACTCAAAATCTTAAGATAAGCAAGTTAGGATCTTGGTAGAAATCTATAAAACACATCAGGATTTATTGGATCTATATTTTCCATGCGGATTGCGTGCACAGAGCCATAGCTACAATTCTCATCAAATGTGAGGCAAAATCACAATGCAGCCAACATTAAAGCAAACCTATCATCGGGACACACAATTTCATCTAATTTCATCAATTTCAACCTGTCATTAGGTGAAATGTATGTCCTGATGACAGGTTCCCTTTAAGAACAATGGGGCTCATTACTAAGGGCTCTGCGGCCGCACTTTCGTCGGGTTTCCCAACTTTTTCGTTTTGCGGCAAATTCCACCGCATCGGATTTCGGTGCAAACACGCCGGCTTTCACACGGCGGAAATGGGGGGCCTGGCAGTCAGAAAACCCGACGGATTCGGAAAAACTGCGGAATTTACAAAACAAATTGGGGCACATTTACTTACCCGGTCCAGTCGCGATCCAGCGGCGGGTTCTCCGACGCTGATTCGGGTTCTGCTGGGATTCACTAAGGTCCGTGCGCCGATTCACCAGGTGTCGCTGCTGCGCCGAGGTCCGCTGGAGTTCACCTGCTTTTTTCTGGTGTATGTGAGTGCTTGATCTTGCGACACAAATGGCTTTATAAATTCAGCGGTTTTTCCGAATCCTTCGGGTTGTCCGGTGGCCACGCCCCCCGATTTCTGTCGCGCGAAAGTCGGCGCGATTGCGCCAAAAATCGATCGCGTGCGCCACAATTCCGTGAAATACAGCGCAAAGAGGAAATATTCGGGAAAAACCCGACGGATTCGCGGCTGCGGACCCTTAGTAAATGTGCCCCATTGTGTCGCAAAATCAATCACTCACATGCACCAGGAATAGGTTGGTGAACTACGGCAGACCTCGGCGGACCTTGGCGCGGCAGCGACACCTGGTGGACATCGGGTGCACGACCTTAGTGAATCGCCGGAAGACCCAAATCAGAGAACGCGCCGCAGGATCTCGACAGGACCGGGTAAGGAAATGTGCCCCAATATGTTACACAGTAGGATCTACAATTGATACTGATTTTGAAGTCAATGGGAAAGATTTACTTACCCGGTCCTGTCGCGATCCCAGCTGTGCGTTGTTCGACAAGGATTCGGGTCTTCTGCGATTCACTAAGATCGTGCGTCCAATTTACTGCATGTGTTGCTTCCCCGCTGAGGTCTGCTGGAGTTCACCTTCTTCTTCCTGGTGCATGTAAATGCTTGATCATGCGACACAATTTTGTTTTTAAATCCCGCGGTTAGTCCGAATCCGTCGGGGGTGTCCAACGGCCACGCCCTCCGATTTCTGTCGCATGCAAGCCGGTGCCGATGCGCCACAATCCGATCGCGTGGGGCAATTCGGTGGAAAAAGGAAATGTTCGGGAAACCCGACAGAATCACGGTCCGCGTACCCTGGTAAATGAGCCCCAACATTTTAAAAGCATAAACAATTAACACGGAAAACTAAACACTTGAAACCATTTTTTATCAGAAGTGCAATAAATAAAGTGTAATAAATTCTTCTTTGTCCTGATAATAATACATTTTGTAATATAGTTTGTCAAAGAGACATTTCCTTCCCCCGAGAAGTGTTCCCGAGAGCTGGGCACAGCAGATATATTAGGAGGAGAGGTTAAAGCTTAAATCCTTACATACCTGAAGGTTATTTCACTTCATAATTTATCTCTGTAAGGCCTCATGCACATGACCGTTATGGGGGTCGTGACCTGGCTGCAAAATTTGTGGCCAGATCACGGAGTCTAGCTCATTTACTAAGGGCTCCGTGGCCACACTTTTGACGGGTTTTCCGACTTTTTCCGTCGAATTCCATGCGTTGGCTTTCATGCGACAGAAATCGGGAGGCGTGGCCGACGGATTCGGAAAAACCGCGGAATTTAAAAAACAAAGTGTGTTGCAAAATCAAGCACTTCCATGCACCGAGAAGAACCAGGAGAACTCCGGCGGACCGCGGCGAACCTAGGCGCAGCACCGACACCTAGTGGACATTGGACGCACGACCTAAGTGAATCGCCGGAAGACCCGAATCCTCGTTGGAGAACACGCCGCTGGATCGCGACAGTGCACCGAAAACGAGACCGCTTGAAAAATATGGGTCATGTCCGATATTTTTACAGTGGTGGCCACTCGGCTTTCCATAGAGAGGGGAGGGGCGAGGATTGTTCACTCCTCCTTCACCTGGACCTCGTGCTTTTGCGGGTTACAGGTTTGTGTGCAAGGGGCCTTAGGAAATTCGGTTATTGTCTGAAAGAAGTGATTTTTCAGACGCATGATTCTAGACTATTCCATGTTTGAATAGCGCAACATAAACCATAGGGTTAAATCAATTTTTTGTGTTTAAGGACAGATTCTATTTACAAAAGCAGGGTACTGCCATGGGGGTGGCCTTTGCCAAATCTTACTCCAATTTATTCTTAGGTTTCTAGGAAACGGAGATCTTTGGCGGTGATGTCGCGCGGGCTCACCTCCATGTGCAGTGCTGGCTGTGATATATTGATGACATGCTAATGTTATGGCACAGGACTGAGGTTGGGTTGAAGGGATTTAAGTTGTATTTAATCAGCAACAATTATAATATTAGATTGACTTATGAGATGGATAAGACAAGTGTCAATTTTTTGGACACTCAGATAATAGTAGATGAGGATGGAATGCTACAAACGGATGTGTATAGAAAAACTATGTCCGGTAATGCTTTGTTGCATGCCACCCCTGCCCACCCCCTGTCCGAAATTAAGGCCATTCCAGTTGGTCAGTTTTTAAGAATGAGGTGGATCTACTCCTCAGAGCAATTTTACAAGCAAGAGGAATATGATCTTGGGAAAAGGTTCTCTGAGGATACAAAATTATGGTATCAAGAGAGCTCAGTGTACATCACGAGAGTCTCTATTAAAAGGTTCCCCGAAAAAAACAAACGGACACACAAGTAAGATTTATTTCCACATTGAAAGCCAGTGTGACGAGAAGAGGGAAATATTGATCAAACGCTGGCAAATTTGGAAAAGTGAACCTGTTTTAATGGGTTTAGTCTCAGAGAGACCATTAAAGGCAGCTCGGAGGAGTAAAAAACCTCGAAGACATCTTAGTACAAAGCCATTATGTGGCTCCCTTGGTTCACTAATATGATGAGGGCAGTTTCTTTTGCATTGGTTGAGGGAATAAGACAATTTGAAAACGAGACATTACTTCATGCCAAACCACATGTAATTTATTATGCAACTTGCACGACTTTGCTTGGGGTAGTGGCCAAGGCGAGGTACAGAATCTGCAGGCAGAATCAGAGTCGTGGACAGGCAGGGGGTCACAACAGGTGGCTAGGAATCAAGGTCAAGGTATTGCAACAGGAACGCTTTCTATGAGGCTATGAGGCACAAAGATCCAGCAAGGATCACAGAAAGAGGCTGGCTACTTATCAGGTCTGGCGGCTGGCAGCTCCAATTAGCAGTGCACTGGCCCTCCAAATCTCACATAGCCAGTACACATGCGCCCTAGGAGACAGGGACGCTCCCGCCGGAAAAGAGGAGCCGTTGCTGGAGCGCGGACAGGAAAATTAAAGGGAACCTACCACCTCGATTTTACCTATAAAGGTAGAACGGGTGGTAGGTGGATGAATGGGACGTGAGGATAGCCCTTTTTTGGGCTAATCCTCACATCCCGGGTGTCTTTTAGAAAAGTTTATTGCAGGCATATGTAAATTTTATTAAGCGGCTACTGGGGCGTGGAGTAGCCGGACATGAGGCTACTAGTCGTGGCTACTCCACGCCCCAGTAGCAATGTTACTCCGCCTACCATTTAATCTTCGGCGCGCAGCTCCTCATAGCTGCGCGCCCTCGTCATAGCTGCGGCCTTCTGCGCATGCGCAGTAGCTCCGGCCCCGAAACCGCGGCCGCGCAGCCGAAGGCCTGCGTTCTGCGCATGCGCAGAATGCAGGGGACTAGGACGAGGGCACGCAGCTACGAGGAGCTGCGCGACGAAGATTAAATGGTAGGCGGAGTAACGTGGCTACTGGGGCGTGGAGTAGCCGCGACTACTAGCCTCATGTCCAGCTACTCCACGCCCCAGTAGCCGCTTAATAAAATTTACATATGCCTGCAATAAAGTTTTCTAAAAGACACCCGGGACGTGAGGATTAGCCCAAAAAAGGGCTATCCTCACGTCCCATTCATCCACCTACCACCCCTTCTACCTTTATAGGTAGAATCGGGGTGGTAGGTGCCCTCTAAGGCTGCAGCAGACAAGATGGGGCGCACGAAGACACATGGGTGCACATGTGACCCGAGACATGGGCCCCAGGTGCACCCATGACAACGATATTATAAAAACCAAAGATGAAGAAGATTTGACTGAATTAAAAACTCTACCCAAACAACTTAAGCGGTTTCATAGATGTAATCTTATTACTTTTAAGGCGAGAGGCATAGATAGGATACATTGTGGTATCAGATGGGGAGATGTAATGAAAATGTCGGTTCAGTGAGAAACTAAGGGGGTTGTGACCCTTTGGATGATGGCCCCTGATGGGTTCAATGAAAAATTGAGTTTTGCCACTTTCTTATGAGACCCTGTCGAGAGCGTTATTCTTCATTCCAATCAAACAATATGGCATAAATCATAAGTTCTTTACAATCCCTCTGACTACTTGGGTCCTTAGCTATGTCATAGCTACTCCTAAGGACCCAAGTGTTCAGAAATGCGTTGAGTGATTGTAACGGACTTGAAACAATACGACATAACTTAGTGGCATTGGAATGAGCACCTAAGAGTGCTGATACCTTTTCTACTTTTCTACTTGTGTATAAAGTCAAGTTTTAAACCTTCTTGCTGAAGTGTCGGATCACTATAGTTTTCTACAGTCCGATGTTTTGTGGTGGCCTTGCTTCCTCTCCACTACACGAATAAACTTATCCCCTAGTGATCTGCCATCTAAACTGATCTTTGAACCAAAGAATAGATTCTCACATCTCATATATAACGAATACATTTTATCATCGTATCTTCTGCAAAATCAGCTTAATTCACAACACAATAAACATCACAAAAAACGAGTAAAAAAAAGTGAGAAATGAGTTTTTGAGTGAATTCTAAACTTCTATTCAACTTAATCAAATGCAAAACCTAAAACACTAAAAATATAGGACTACACTAGACAAATACAAACTGTATCATCATCTAAGGAGTGAAGTCAGTGTTACCTGTGTATAAGGCTGGGGTTGTCCTGTGCTCGCAGATCTCGCAGTCTGTCTCCGATGGATTAATGCTGTGTTATATATTACACGGAAATGGGTTGTCCATAAGAAATGTTAGAATTAATACTGTACATATAATTAGCACCACACCCCAAACACTCACACACACTCTTTCTCTAGGGAGCAGACACAATTTATCACTACTAAGTGGTTATTTAGTATTTGTTATTGAACCAAAATGTTTTGAAATTCCTTGTACTTTTGTCTTTACCCAAATACTTATCTTTCTTTCCTACTAAGCGTCTACATCTTTAAAGGGGTTATCCGGGTGTTAAAAATTACTGAGGGCCGGGCTGGGGTGAGCTAGTTAAACATAATAAATATCTACTTACCTCGTCCGGTGCTGCTGATGTCCCGTGCCGCGGTCCGTCTCCTCTGTGCGCCGGTTTGATTACAAGGGTGCACAGGGACCCGCCGGAAGCTCCCATCTGACACCATCTCCCAGCGCTAAAAATGCTGAGAGATAGGGACGGATGGGAGGAGCCGGCCACATTGCGGATCGGAAGCTCCCTGTGCGCGGCTTCTGTGCCCCTGTAAACAAACAGGGGCACGGATCAAATGGACGAGGCGCGGGACATCAGCGGCGCCGAAGGAGGTACGTACCTGTTTATTATATTTAACTAGCCCACCCCAGCCCGGCCATTAGTAATTTTTAACCAATTGGTGAAACGTAGATAAGAAAAAAAAACGTAAGTAGAAAAGAATTAAGTAACTAAATTTTATGTGGTGGCATTAAAAAAAAGAATCATAGCATAGATACAGTACCAGAACTGAGCTTACTACATAAATACGGCACCGCACACAAACTGAAAACATTAATACAGCACAAGAACTAAGCAAAATATATACCTACCAGAAGCCAGCTCACTCCACAAATACAGTACTAAGTATAAAAGAACTTGGGGCCACATTTATCACTTGTTTTTTCTGTTGTTTTTGCGCCTTTTCGTTTAGGCGCACCGTTTTTGCGCCCGTTTTGCGATTAAACGTCAAATTAGCCGCGCAGCTAAAATAACCACCTTTCCCTCATCTATCATTCAATTCCAGATGTTTTGCTGCGCCTAATGATATTCATCACGTGCGACTTTTGCATTTAGGCGCAAAAACGGGCGCAAAAACACTCCAGCCCGAAGGTGGCGTTATCTGAGAAGAAAGCACTGAGACCCTTTGCAGAAAAGCTCATTTCTAGCAGCAAAGCTCAGCCAGACACTGGAACATATAATAGATACATTAGATACATTACAGACAGGAGCTGCAGACTCTATTTACAGTTCATCACCTTCTATTTACAAAATATTCTGCAAAACGCTGAGCTCAGAGCAAGAGTAAGAGAAGTTTGGACAAGTTTGCAGAAGCTTGCAGATACTACAAACAAGTGTCCCCCGTGTAATTCTGCACAGTATCCCCCTCAGACACTGTGCAGAATTACAGGGGTGCAGCAGGAGACCAGCATTGGGGGATCCCCTCCAGGAGAAGCCCCTGCTGAGGAGGTCACTGGGTGCTGGGTGTCACACCCCTGGGTGCTGCTGTGAGTGTTATCTTCATTCTGGGCTGTGGGAGAAGCAGAGAGGAGCTTGTAGCAGGATGACATGTAAGTGCCCGAATCTAACATTGCGCCTAAACTGCGCCTAAACTGTGTTAAAGTAAAGTGATTAATAAGAGGCAGAAAATATACTTATCACAGATGGCTGTAACTTGTGATAATTCTGGCAAAACAGTGCGCCTGAATTTAGGCGCAACTACTACACTTAGGCGCACAAAAGTGATAAATGTGGCCCTTGGTATATAAAATATCACCAGAACCCAGTTAATCATGTAGATGTAGATCTTATATAAATATAGCACCAGAACCAACCTCAACACAGAATACAGCACCAGAGCTCACTTTATAAACAGAGAATAAGACCAGAGATTAGTATAAAAGAAACATGCAGTTATTCTCACGGCTGCTCATTTATGTGCCCCTGGACCCCCGCATGTGCTCTCATCTCTCCGCGATCCCACGTGCGTCCCCGTCCGCTAGGGTGCACGCACCGGTTTCCGGAGATTTAAATTCTGATAAATTCTCAGCCCCTTCCTGTGTTCCCTGACGGATATCCAGGCCTTGTGCCTTAGAGAGAGCTCATGCGCCCTGCGCGGTTATCGTGATTTCCTGTTGGGACCCCGGTTCCTCCTCCGCTGCCTGCCTTGACCTATTGCTACGTCCCCGACTCCGATTGCGTGCTGCCCGTCCTGACCCCCTGTCTGTCCCCGACTACGATTCTGCTCAACGTCTTTGTACATCACCTTGGCTGCCACCTCGGACAAAGTCCCACCGGTGGAACTACCTGGTGGTATCACGCCGCAACAAGTCCAACCCGCTTTGAGGCGGGCTCTGGTGAAAACCGAGTGCCACTTAGATTCCGGTCCCAGGTGTCGGCTCACGTCATCGTCTGTGGTGGTCCAGTGGGTCCACTACCCCTGGAGCCTGACAGTTATTTCATATAAATACAGCACCAGAGAACAGAGCTCCATTTTCTGTAAAGTGACCAGGCTGGGTTACTGCACCTCAACTATTAATCATGGGTTACAATAAACTTGAAATAATTTCATGTATCAGCAGTAACTTGCAAGTGAGGGTGGAGTAGTGTAATATGGTAATTGTTGAGAAATAACAATTCTGCAGAAGGTTTGTGCTCGGGGCCAAATATTAATGACACCTCAGTTTTTGTCTCCCTATTTATTACATGAATTTATGTCGGGAATACAAGTTGAAACAACTTACTCCAAACAATACAAAGCTCCCTAAACAAGAGATCTGTCTGTGTCACTCAAGTTATATGCTTAAGGGATTTGTCCCAACATTGCAACACCGCAGGTTAGACCCCAAGGCTTGGGACCACAAGAGATCTGACCAAAAGACCTTCTGTGAATGGAGCAGCAGTGTACAGGAATGTTCTTCTTGAACTCTACTTGTCCCAGCGGTCAGAAGTTGTCTATAATTTCTTATCTCCTACCCACTGATGGGACAATCCCTTTAATAAATTATATTAATCCTTTATATCACACTGTTTAAAGGGCTTGTCCATACTACATACATAGAATAACCCAATTGGCTGTTTAAAAATTAAAAAGTCATACCTAACTCAATGATCCCTCCATGTTCTTCCCTGCCCAGTGCCCCGCCATTTTACTTTTTGTTTTCTGGTCAGGTGATGACTTCTGACACATGTAACCACAGCAGCCAATCACTGACTCCACTTTGTATCCCCAAATTCATGAACAGTTCAGACGAACGCCCACATCTATTGACCAGCCCTGTTTGAATTTGACCAGCCCTAGTGCGCAAGGAGTAGGCCGCACATGCACGTCTCTCTCCAAAACTGGCGTAGAAGCCCTGAAATAATTGTAATTCCTTGCAAACCACATGGCATTAATGGGGGAGATTTATCATTAGTGTCTGAGGTAAAATTGTTCTAGTTGCCCATGGAAACCAATCAGAGATCAGCTTTTATTTTCCCACAGCGTGACAAACAACATTACTGCCTCGTGGCAGCGCACTACCAAGACCATATGAACGTTCACCTTGAATGTTCGCATGGTGTTTGAGCAACTGGCATACTTTCGGCCCACCAGATACATCAGGGGGCCTATGCCTCTTTATGTATCTTGCGTCGCCAGAGGGATGGGGCTTCCATCATAGCACCAGAACCATCCTCAGCACAGAATACAGCACCAGAACCCAGCTCACACTATAAACAGAGAATAAGACCTGAGATTAGTATAAAAGAAACATGCAGTAAATTTATATCAATACAGCAACGGGGAACAGAGCTCCATTTTTGTTTAGTGGTCAAACTGGGTTACTGCACTTCAACTATTAATCATGAGGTACAATAAACATGAAATAATTTTATGTAATAATAGTAACTGGCCTACGTCTGGTGCACGGAAGAGGATAAGGGGTGACCCCTCTCCATAGAGATGCACGGTGCATGGCCATGCATGATATACGTCCCCCATACGTCCATGTAAATGTAGCCTAAAGGCAACTATTTATCAAGGAGGAATAAGAGACAAGCATATCAGCAAACATCCCTATAGAAATAAGGGAGAGAGCTTCCTACACTGAAGAGTTAAAGCCAAATCTGCTGACAGGATTCCTATAACCATGTCATAGAAAGATACAGATATGTTTTCCTATCTATTAATTACAGGTTAATAACAGGATAATTATTTCTCCATTGACTTAAGGTGTTGGAATCATTGACAGTCACCATGTCAGCCAAATAAAAATAAATGATTATAACACCTGGAAACTATTAAGTACAAACATTTGATGGAAAAATTATGTTTGTGTGACATCATATGCGGCAGTGGACCAGCAGTTTGATTGCCTAAAAAAGATGACTTGATAATAAATTATTCTCTCCTCCTACTCTCTTTAGCTGTCTGCTCTGACTACGGACAAGGCAGGTGTCACACAAAAGGGTGTGGGAGAGTCTCTTGGGGCTAGAGTCTGTCGACTCCCTGGACCATCACGGGAGATGATGGTACTGGCCGCAACCCGGGACCGGAGTCTAAGTGGCCGCTGGTCTTCACCAGAGCCCGCCGCAAAGCGGGATGGTCTTGCTGCAGCGGGGAGCCACCAGGTCGTTCCACGGGTGCGATCAAGCCTGTGATGGCAGCCAAGGTAGGAAAGCGGGAAGGCAGGACCTTGGGAAGGCTGGTCCTCGGGAAGGCAGGACCTCTGGAAGGAACACAGGACCGCCACAGGAACACAGGACCACCACAGGAACACAGGACCGCCACAGGAAGACGGGACCGCCACAAGAGCATGGAAACGCACAGGAAACACAGGACCACAGGAGGCTTTCACTTCAATGGAATGACTTGAAAATCCAGCAGAGAGTGGAGGGAGGTACCGGATCATAAGGGCACGCCGGATTAGCCAGGGCCAATTAGGAGGACATTGGCCCTTTAAATCCTAAAGAGTCGACGCGCACGCACCCTAGCGTGCGTGGCCCAGTCAGACGAGAGGATCGAGCCTGGAGCCAGAAGTGGTAAGTCCGGACAGGGGGGTGACGGCGATGACCAAGGATCTCGGGTACGGCCGTGACAGTACTCCCCCCCCCCCTTTAGGGTCCCTCTTCTCTTCTTCTTCAGCTTCTTCCTCCTTTTCTTCCGTCTCCTCCAATTCATCTTGGTGACGGGACACCTGAGGAGAAAAGCAGAAATAGGACAAACCCCCGAGGAGATGCTTGGACCTGGCATGAAACAAGCTGAGGACATCAAGCTATCACCCGCAGATAACCCGCACATTGAGTGCCCCTGGCTCTCTCTTTTCTCTTATTTTCCTATGCAGATGACACAGAAATCTATATTTCTGGTCCAGATATTTCTAGCCTGAATTCTGTATGTCCATCAACCATATCCTCCGTCTTCACTTCCTGTTTTCTAAAACTCAACATGGGCAAAACAGAACAAATAATCTTTCCTCCACCTTATTCATCCCTCCCACCATGCCTAACATTCATAATTAATGGCCCTACACTCTTACCAGTCCACAAAGTCTGCTGCCTTGGTGTCATCTTATCCTTTAAATCTCACACACCCTCACTACAACCTGCCGCGACCATCTCAAGAACATCTCTCGCTTCCGATCCTTCTTCAACCGGAAGTCTACAAAATCTATCTGTGGTCCATCCTTAACTCTGCTGCCTGGTTCTCCTCTTCCTCTCCTTTCTGCCATCTCCCATTCTGTGGAACTCTCTAGCAAAATGTGTCAGACGGTCCCCCACTTTCCAAACCTTCAACCATAACCTGATAATAACTGCACTGCTCTGCTTCCTAACCTCGTGTCTCCATCTACCCTCCCATATGGATTGTCAGCCCTCAGGAGCAGTGTCCTCCTTTCACTTGTTCCAGGTCTCGGTAGTTTTTGTATTTGTACTTGTCTTTATGTAATTTGTGTGAATCCCTTATTGATTATACAATTCTTCTCTATAAATAATAATAATGTCCCATCGGATCTTATGCCCATTGTGGATAATGAACCCAATTTGCACCTTAGTGTCTCCCATCACCTACAGTTGTGTTCCCTGTGAGAATTATTAAGAGGTGGTGAATCGGACATTGTGCCCACACCAAAATGCAAATTTGCATAATCATGAAAATGCAGATTATTACTGTTTATGTACCTGTTTTCTACTTTCTATGGTATATATCACCATCCAGCATTGTTCTTTTGCCTAATAGCTAATGTGTCCCATGGGAAGTAGATGTAGAAGGAAGAAAATGGGGCAGATTTATTTACCCGGTCCATTTGCGATCCAGCGGCGCGTTCTCTGAGGAGGATTCGGGTCCGGCCTTGATTCACTAAGGTAGTTCCTCCGATGTCCACCAGGTGGCGCTGCTGCGCTGAAGTTCCCCGAAATGCACTCAAGTAGACCGGCCTATACCTAGTGAAGGTAAGTGCAAGTCTCGCGACTTTTTTAAAATGCGTAGTTTTTTCCGAATTAGTCGGGTTTTCGTTCGGCCACACCCCCCAATTTCTGTCGCGTGCATGCCAGCGCCGATGCGCCACAATCCGATCACGTGCGCCAAAAAACCGGGGCAATTCAGGGGAAATCGGCGCAAAATCGGAAATATTCGGGTAACACGTCGGGAAAACGCGAATCGGGCCCTTAGTAAATGACCCCCAATGTGTGCACCAGTATGCTTGACACTTCCCTGTTGTTCAAATATCCAATTTTCAAAAAATATTGCAACTTTCTGGAATGAGAATTAGTTCAACTATCATCTAGTTCTTACTTGGGTCCAGCCAGTGCAGATGAACCTGTATTTTAACACCCGTGATCGGAAATTGGGGAGTGACAAGATCAAATGGAGGCCTTGCCTGCAGCATGTGCGAGATAACAAAAGCGATAGATATCCGCACTGATTACGGGTGTTACCGATTGTGCAGTTTTTGTCTTGTTTTATGCAAAGTATTTAATTGTCTTTTAACCCCTTCCCGAAGTGGGATGTAATAGTACTGCACTTGTGGAAGAGACTTCACGACCCCTGCAGTAATATTACATCATGCTCCTGGCACTGGCTCACAAGCCGAGCCAATGCCAGAAACTCTAGGTGTTAGCTGTACATGACAGCTGACACCCTCCTTATCAGAGATAACACCGATTGTGGGTGTTTACCCCTTGCACACTGTGGTCATAGCACTGCAAATAGAAAAGTCTACAAGATATGGCTTGTCGAATGAGGGGAGCAAAAAAAAAAAGCAAAAACCTCAGAACCTACCATCAAAAATCTACCTAATAAAATGGTAGGTGGCTAGTAACTGATCCTAAATCCTAACTAATCCTATAATGCTTTCTAAACTAAGTTATACTTTATCTAGCCAATATGCTAATTTTCGGCAGTGGCTACCAGGCCGTGGAGTAACCTCTCAGGGAAGTGGGAGCAAAGGCTACTACACACCCCTATAGCCTTTCCCAAAAATTTGCATATTAGCTAGATAAAGGGTGCGGTCACACATATCGGTATGGCGGCGGGGATGTTGCAAATCCAGCGCTTGACCCAGGTGAGTAGTTAAAACTTCTTCTTTTATTGGAATAATGCGTGTAGCAATACAGCTTAAAATGCACGGAACCGCCTGTATCTTAAGTCATCAGCGAGCTATGACAGATGGTGGTAACCTGGCTTCGCCTACTCGTTTCTAGTGTCCGCAGACACTCTTATTCATGGCCATAGCCATGAATAACCAGGTTACCACCATCTGTCATAGCTCGCTGATGACTTAAGATACAGGCGGTTCCGTGCATTTTAAGCTGTATTGCTACACGCATTATTCCAATAAAAGAAGAAGTTATCAGAGATAACACCGATTGTGGGTGTTTACCCCTTGCACACTGTGGTCATAGCACTGTAAATAGAAAAAGTCTACAAGATATGGCTTGTCGAATGAGGGGAGCAAAAAAAAAAGCAAAAACCTCAGAACCTACCATCAAAAATCTACCTATAATGTGGAAAAGCACGTGATCGGTAAGCAGAACCCGGTGTCTTGTATTGTTTTAATGGAAGACAAGTGATGAATAGCAGATCATAAAAAACATCTTGTAATTTCCCAATCAGGAAAGACATTATTGCTGCAAATTTTTCTGCACAAAATTATATGAGTTTATTTTACTATTACAAGGGCCAGATATCCCTTTAATACATCCTGAGCAACAGCATGTTTCCCCTAAAAAGGTGTAGAGGGGTCATACAAAGTAGCGGGATACAAGTTCATCAGGTTTGGGGAACCAGAGAGGAGCAGAATGACTGGTCCCTGGTCATGTGATGTCACACAGGTGCACAGCTCGTTATATCCCTCGTCATGTGATGTCACACAGGTGCACAGCTCGTTATATCCCTCGTCATGTGATGTCACTCAGGTGCACGTCTCATTATATTCTTGGTCATGTTATGTTATACAGGTACATAGCTCGTAATATACTTGGTCATGTGATGTCACACAGATGCACGGCTCGTTATATCCCTCGTCATGTGATGTCACTCAGGTGCACGTCTCATTATATTCTTGGTCATGTTATGTTATACAGGTACATAGCTCGTAATATACTTGGTCATGTGATGTCACACAGGTGCACGGCTCGATATATCTCTGGTCATGTGATGTCACATAGGTCCAGGGCTTGTTATATCCATGGTCATTTGATGTCACACAGGTGCACGACTCATCATATTCCTGGTCATGTGATGTCACATAGTTGCACAGCTCGTTATATCCCTGGCCATGTGATGTCACACAGGTGCACGGCTCATTATATTCCTGGTCATGTGATGTCACACAGGTGCATGGCTCGTTATATCACTGGTCATGTGATGTCACGCTGGTGCACAGCTTATAATAGCACACAACAGTGATTACTCACTGATATATTATAATATAATGAACTGTACACCTGTGACATCACTTGACAAGGAAGCTTCCTGCTGTATAACAAGAAGCAGAGATCTAGAAAACAATAAAGAATTGATACAAAAAGTATATTGAAAAATCATATAGCTTTTCGTTATTCAAACAATATGAATTATGAGCTGAAAGTGGACAATTAATGTATTCTTCAGAATTCTATCATTTTTTTTCTGCATCACGTCTCATGCAAAATATTCTTGATGTACAACATACAATAAACATCAGACAAACAAGTGAAACCTACTGGAAAAAATAATAATTCAAAAAAATTCAAAACTTTTACTACATTAGCAAAACACATTCAAATGCAAACCCTAAACCACTAGCAAAACATAATGGGGCTTATTTACTAAGGGTCCGTGGACGCACTTTCATTGGAATCGAGAGAAGGGCCGTCGGACGATCCGACTGATTCGGACAGAGCACGGGATTTATCTTTCAAATTGTGTCGCAAGACAATGCACTTACATGCACCAGGAAGAAGAAGGTGAACTCTGTCAGACCTGTGAAAGGGAAAGGAAGCGACACGTGCAGGATATCGGGCGCACAATCTCAGTGAATCACGGCACAGTGCATTATACACGGACAATGCCCTTTCGCGGAACTCCTCCGGACGGATAAGTAAATGTTCCCCAATATTGGAGCAAGTATAGACTCAAGCTGATACAGAGGGGCAGATTTACTTACCCGGTTCCGTCGGTGCGTTGTCTGACGAGGATTCGGGTCCGGCGTGATTCACTAACATCGTGCGTCCGAGTTCCTGCATGTGTCGCTGCTGCACCGAGATCTGCTGGAGTTCACCTTCTTCTTCCTGGTGCATGTGAGTGCTTGATCTTGCGACACAAATGCTTTGTAAAATTCTGCGGTTTGTCCGAATCCGCCGGGTTGTATGACGGCCTGCCCCCCCGATTTCTGTCGCGTGCAAGCCGGCGCCGGTGCGCCAAAACCCCGGGGCAATTCAGCGCAAAATGGAAATATTCGGGAAACCCGACGAAAGTGCGGCGTTCGGACCCCTAGTAAATGAGCCCCAAAGAGTAAAGATTGAGTAAAGACGATGGGGCTCAATTACTAAGAGTCTGAACGCCGCACTTTTGTTGGGTTTCCCAAATATTTCGGTTTTGTGCAGAATTCCCCTGGGATTTTGGCACATGTGATCGGATTTTGGTGCATCAGCGCTGGCTTGCACATAACAGAAATCGGGGAGCGTGGCCGTCAGACAACAACGGATTCGGGACAAACCGCGGAATTTAAAAGAGGATTTGTGTCGCAAGATCGAGCACTCACATGCACCGGGAAGAAGAAGGTGAACTCCGGCGGACACATGCAGGAACTCTGACGCACGATGTTAGTGAATCGAGCCAGACCCAAATCCTCACCAGACAGCGAACCACTGGATCGCAACGGGACCGTGTAAGTAAATCTGTGTATAAGGCTGGAGGTTGTCTTGTGCTGGCGGCTCTCACCGTCTGGATTAATGCTGTGTTATATGTAAGGAATTATGAGGAAATCCAGAATCTTAGGATAAGTACTTTACATGTAATAACCAGCCAACCCAAACACTCAGACACACACTTATCCTCCGATTTATCACTACTGAGCGGTGATTTCCTTTTTGGTTTATCTTAAGTAAATATTCACCAGAGGAAAGATGAAATAAAGTCATTGTACAAAGGTTTTAGTTTTAACCTTAATTTCCTAAGAAGTTTCTAAATTACTAAAGGAAACAACAAACATCATATTTTTGTTAGTTGTTTTAGTCGGCTCAATTGACCGTCTAATGTGAAATAGCATGCCTGGTACACAAAACTAAATACATTTATGTGGTGGCACCAAACCAAGCTGTTAGTATAGCATACCAGAACTAAGCTTCCTACAGAGAAGCAGCACCAGAACCAAGCTTGGTATATAAATACAGCAACAGACTGGCACTATGTAGCGGAAGGTAACGGCAGGTGGCAAAGCATCAGGAACATAGCAGGAGGTCACAACGGGAATCACAAAGGCAGAGTAGGAAGCTTTCCCAGAGGCATAAAGCACAAAGATCCGTCAGGGGACACAGGAAGGGGCCGGAAATTTAACAGGGAAGGCGTCAGGCCTGCGCCAATCATCGGCTCAGAAAGAGCATCCAGTGCTTCTCACCACAGCACCCAGGAGGAATGCAATTTACTAACACACAACCCAACTTTTCGTGGTTGGGCTTAATGGGTAGTGTCTGTTGTGGGGGCAGAAGATGCAATATCTGTAGTTATCTACATAAAACCTCCATCTTCACATCATGTGTCACTGAACGCACCATCCCTATCCACAAACATCTTAATTGGGAATCCATTTATATAGTTTACTTGGTTATGTGCACCCAGTGCAAACTCCAATACGTGTTTGGGTGGGTTTCCTCCAGGTCCTCCGGTTTTCTCCCACACTCCAAAACATACTGGTAGGCTGATTAGATTTTGAGCCCCATTGGGGACTGGGACTAATTTGGCAAACTCTGTGCAGCGCTGCATCTGTGCATCTGTGTGCGCTATATAAATAAAGAATTATTATTTAAGTAGGTTGCACAATAAGAAAGATGAAAACCTGCATAGCTGAACATGTGAGTGGAGCTCATCCAAACAACATAGTACGCACAAAACAGTACAAATCAAGTACTCACAATGTATCTGAGTCTCAAAACACTCAATGGCTCCACACAACACATGCCAGTTATTACAATTGAACATATTTCAGCAACCAAACAAGGAGGAAATCGCAGAAAAAGCTTCACATGCCTGAAGAATTTTGGATCATGTTACCTGACACCTGTTCCCCTAAGGGTATGAATTTCAGAAATGATGTTATGTTTGCATAGTAATCTATTGTAATTCTCTATAAATAACTATTTACATGCGTACGAACGTAACATTCTTTATACCAGAGTCTCTCAACCACCGGACCGTGGCCCAAGATTGGTCCTGGGCCACGGCCGAACTCTACGAAAAAAAAACCCAATACTTACCTACCCTCTTCCTCTGCAGCTGCCTTCTCTTCTTACACTTCTCTTCTGCGTCAATACACGGCTCTATTGCCGGCACGGAAGGTGATGTCAGCGATTTGCGACAATAGAGCCGGGCATTAACGTGGAAGAGAGGTGAAAGTAGAGAAGGCAGCTGCAGGGGAAGGTGAGTATTTCATTTTTTTTTTAGTCCGGCCGCCAAAGGGGGCATTGAGAGAGGGTGGCATGCTGTAGGAAAGCAGACATTGAAGGAGGGGGCATACAGCAGGAAAGGGGGCATTAAGGGAGGGGGCATACTGCAGGAAAGGGGACATTGAGGGAAGGGGCATACTGCAGGAAAGGGGACATTGAGTGAGGGGGGCATGCTGCAGGAAAGGGGACATTGAGGGAAGTGGGCATGCTGCAAGAAAGGGGACATTGGAGGAGAGGGGCAGCTACAGGAAGGGGGACATTGGAGGAAGGGGGCAGCTACAGGAAGGGGGCATTGGAGGAGAGGGGCAGCTACAGGAAGGGGGACATTGGAGGAAGGTGGCAGCTACAGGAAGGGGGCATTGGAGGAGAGGGGCAGCTACAGGAAAGGGGCATTGGAGCAGGGGGGCAGCTACAGGAAAGGGGACATTGAAGAAAGTGGTACCAGAGCCCTTCCCACCCCCTGAGCACTTTTAAATCATTAGCATAATTGTAAAAGTTGATTTTAGAAGGAAGGAGGCCACAGATAAAACATATAAGAAGATTACCACAGTCCCAGTGCCTGGATCTATGAGATAGTGGCCCTGGTTTATCATGATGGATTTTGATGGTAGATTTACTATAGGGCATTTTCAGTAAATCTGTCCCATTGTTTGTGATGACTATGCAACACCCCCCAACGGGGGCTAGCCTTTTCTTGGGGCCTGGAGGCAGCCGGGGCTCAGAATACCAGAATGGCTGGCTAGTGCGGCCCTCGGCACGCTGTGGTCACAGTGCTTGGTATGGGGGGACCGGAGGGTTGTCCTACAGCCTGGCAGGTCTCCAGCAGGTGGTGTGTGCAAGAAATATTGAGGGAAAGGCTGATGCAATGGTTCTCCCTGGGGCAACCCCTGAATGTCTGTAGGATGAGTTCCTGGGTGATTGATGGGGAAGCCCGTGGTGGTGACAGCCGTATCCAGGGATCAGACGGAGGTAACGTTGTGCAAATCAACTTACAGTTCTTTATTGTACAGCAAGCAACGACCAGAAATGGGTAACAGCAAATTCTTTATGCCGGAAAGGTCATGGAGAGCCAGGCCACAGGAAGCCTGATAGTAGATGCAGGCTGGTCTGGTTTAGGTGGAGTCCAAGTGGTGGAAGCTGCAGTTCTGGGATTAAGTCTCCGGACTTGTCCTGTGTGCCAGGCAGTAGGCCTGAGGCACTAGAAGCTCGTGGGATTTGTGGATGTGACGGCACTGAAAGTGTGCTGCTCACTCTCTCTAGACTCTGCTGAGACAGACAGACAAAGACCATGTGCTCTCACCCAGCAGGGGTTTTTTATACTCTACCAGTATATTGTTAAACATTGTTATACCTTCTACTTTTTGTTTCTTTCATGACCCAGTGTGGTGGCATCATGCAGAAAATCAACTTTGAATTGAGATGTAAATTGGTTGTATAAAGTCAAGGAAGCGGAGATTTTCAACACTGAAGTCATGGTGGGGGGCTCTGAACCCTCCTCCTCTGTGATTGACATCATGCATCAGGCTTCAGGAGATCTGGTTGGTGATATCTCTGGATGCAGGACCATCAATTACAGTGAAGGAGGCTTTCTGAGGAAGAGAGAGCTGGACTTCCGTGTTAAAATCTCCGCCTCCTTGACTTATGGGTATGTTCAGTACAAATTCCTCTACATATGGCTCTTGTCTACTAAAAGAATCCAGTTTTGACAAAGAATACAGTACATCCTAGTTTTATATGTGTTTTTATTATAAATATAAAACAGGGTCATTAACAGAACAAAAAGTATACAAACAAAATAAATCATCAGTGAAAATGATAACATGTTCATAACATAACATTATCATACCAATTATAATGGTAAGGTGCTGGGTTATTACAATGTGGAGCTCCTGTTCTTGGTACAGCAACAAGTCATCAGGGTTTTAACCTGAGAACAGAGAAAAGACTTCAGTATGTAAGTCACAGCCTAAGGGATACAGCAAGGGACCTGCACAGTAGACTGGATAGCCAGTATAAAGATAGCCCAAGAACATGCCAGCTCATTCCATAGACAGCCCCCAAAGTCCACAGTCAGCCCCCTAGTCCACAGTCAGCTCCCCTCCAGTCCATAGTTGCCCTCCCCTCAGTCTAAAGTGGCCCTCCACCCAGTCCACAGTCATCCACCCCAGTTCGTAGCCAATTCCCTCCTTTAATGAAATGTCCACAGTAGATGCCCCCTTTAATTAAATTTTAGCCCCAGGTTCATTTTTAATGAAATGTCCACCCAAGATTCCCTTTTAGTGAAATGTCAACCCCAGATGCCCCCTTTTAATGAAATGTCAAGCCCAGATGCCCCCTTTAATGAAATGTCCACAGCAGATGCCCCCTGTAATTAAATGTCCACCCCAGACTCCCCCTTTTAATGAAATGTCCACAGCAGATGCCCCCCTGTAATTAAAAGTCCACCTTAGATGCCCACTGTGATGAAATGTCCACCCCAGATGCCCCCCTTTAATGAAATGTCCACAGCAGATGCCCCATGTAATGAAATATCCACCCCAGATGCCCCCCTTTAATGAAATGTCCACAGCAGATGCCCCCTTTTAGTGAAATGTCTCCCCCATCATTAATGTAATGTCCACAGCAGAGGCCCCCCTGTACTGAAATGTCCAACCCAGATGTCCCCTTTTAGTGAAAAGTCCACCCCATCGTTAAAGTAATGTCCACAGCAGGGCCCTCTTGAATAAAAAATTTATACTCACCTTTCGGTTTTTTCTTGCTTGCCCCGCGGTTCCATTTTCTCCTCTTCCGGCCATGACATCACCACATCATAGTGTATGAGCCCAGGCCGGAGGAGGAGAAGAGGAAAGGTGAGTATAGATTTTTTCTTCAAGAGGGCCCTGCGGTGGACATCACATTAATGATGGGGGAGATTTATGTAGCGGGGGGAATCTTGGGTGGACATTTCATTAATGGGGACATCTGGGTTGGACATATCAGTAAACACATATGTTTGCTCCTTTTTTTTATCCCTCTGAGGCAGGGCACTTACCTCTTGCGACTGTTAGCTTTCCGCATCTTCTTTTCTGCCGGTTTTCCAGCCTCTGCTTTTCCATCAGTTGCATTTTTAATGTCAGGATTATTGTTTACATTCTTTACGTGTTGTCCTCCTTTTACAAACCCTGAAATCGTAACAAAATTTGAAGAGTTTCAGTGATCAGTGAGAGGCCTCTCCACCACCCCATCCCCAGAGGAGTTGTGCATATGTGCAGCACAGAAGGAAGCCTCTACGTGTGCATCTGTGGTCAGACTCTACGGTACCGGCCGTCCATCGGGCTGTGGGAGCTAAAGTTACACCCCTGGGTGCACTAAGGTGTTCATTAGCTTACATAGTAAAGTTCCCTACACACAACTGTATGGGGCCCATCTATGGCACCCAGTCATGATGTGGAGAGCACACAGAAGCACACGCCAGAATACAGCGACGACTGTTTCCCTTTCATTGGAGAGGGGAGGAGTGAGGGGTGCTCACTCCTCCTCCCTCCTCCGCCCCCCAGCCCAGGCAAATACATGGTCATGTGCATGAAGCTTAAGGCCAAACAATGTGCAATGTACTAGTAGGAATATGACCTGTTCGACAATTTGCGACGCAGTCAGTCAGAGGATGTACAGCTCCATGAACGAGCCCACGGAGAGTGACAGGGCCACGAGTTAGCTGCATGCCTCCATGGATTCTACTCCTCCCTATCCTCCATGGAGGTTTGCTGTGATTTCATGTGATCAGATACATACACGGGGTAGATGATGCGCATGTAACTGGGTAAAGGACCTTACATGACATTAAGTGTTGAATGTTGAGAAGAGGCATGGGACATAGGGAGGAGTAGATGGGAGAGGCCGTCTAGTTGTATTTGCGCCATTTTTTTGTGGGCTCATTTTTTCACGTCTTTAACTGTGTGCTCCAAATGATACGTCTCCTTTATTCTTTGGCTCTGTATGATCACGGGGATACCAAATATATACAGGTTTTAAGGTGTTTTAATACATTTATAAAAAAAAAAGAAAGAAAAAAAATTAGTTTTGCCATTTTCTTGCACCAATAACTTTCTCAGAAAATCTGGGCGCTGTTTTTATTTATGATTTTTTAATTAATTCATTAATTAATTTTTATATCAGTTCTAGGGAAAAGGGGTGATTTGAACTTTTAGGTTGTTTTTTTTTTACCCTTTTTTACTGTATTTATAGATCTCATAGGATACTTTAATCCTATGAAATCAGATCGCTGCTGACATCGACTGTCTAATTGCAGTATTGGAGGCGATCTGTCACAGGCAGTTTCAAATCTCTCTTTATGACACGTCTTCGAATCTCGTACAGACTCCAGGCTGTCATAGAAACGCATCTTCGCTCCGTGATTATGTTATGGGGAACGACAATCATATGCGTGAGTGGCATTTTAAAGGTTAACACCTGCGAAAGGCTAACACCAATCGTGGGTGTTACCATTGGGTGTTTGCTGCACAATGCAGCAAACACCAGGTATGTATAAAGAGGAATCACCGTGTGAGTCCTCTTCAGACATCCTTAACAGGTCCATGATGTACAGATACATCATGGAGGGTTAAGAGGTTAAAAATGGCACTGGGGTGGCACAATAGTATGGATTTTCCAAAATGTGAAATATTTTTAAAAATTTTATGTATAGCAATTGTTTTAAGTTATAGTTCCTCAACAATGATTTTACTTACACTTCTGAGTTACAGTCTGCAACATTGTTCTAATATTCCAGAACCAACACTTGTGTCCTACAGCAGAAAGAAGAAATGTGAAAACTTGTCAACAAGCGTTACCATGGGTGACTGAACAACAAATATCACAGGCTGAGATACATGTTCTAAATCAATGTAACCGTAATCCAAATTGGGATCCGGTGGAAATCTCGGAAATCTATCACCATATGTCGGAATCCACTGGTTCTATAATGTCCGTGGTCATGCAGAACAGAGTCATAGCTAAAGTTCGGGTACTAAAATCCGGTCATTTACAGCCAATATTAAGACCCCATTATTCATCATTATTTACAGATCTGGATTTTTAACCCTTCCAAATTTCAATGAAGGAAATACTGTAAAACGAATGATTTGAAACCAGTTTTTCCAAGACCAATAGTGCAGGTGATAATAGTAAACTTTGTAATATACTTAAAGTATAAATCTTCTGTGTCCTATTTTTTTGTTCCCCTCTTTTCCTGAGAGCGAGGAGAGTTTCTGAAAGCCATACACAGCGACAGATAAGGGGAGGAGGCTAAAGCTTGAATCCTTACATACCTGGAGGTTATTTTATTTGATAGTTTATCTCCATAAGCAATTTATCTCTGTAATTTATCTCTGTAAGCTATTGATTAAGGAAGGAGCTAAAGGGGTTAAAAGGGGGAAGGAGCTAAAGGAGCTTTCCATGGGGAACCCCCTAAGGGGACATAGTGGGGGTTGATCCTGCATGGCTTTCAGACACGCACTCATCCAGAATTTATGGGGGTGGCATGGGACTGGCTTCTGCCAATATGAAACCTCCTCTGATCAGGGGACAACAAAATAAGTTAAATTCCCTGGTAAAGAGAAGTGATGTCCTGTGGTTTGAGGATGCTGCGCCATGGCTAGAGACCCACCCCCACCCCGGTAAACTTTAAGTATCGGACACAAGAAGCGGAAGCCGTAGCATCTTGAGTGTTCTTTTTTTTTTTATAATTCCCACTGCGGCCCACTAGGGGTTTTTCAGTTCCACACAAAAATCAACCATCAAAATCAAGCATAAAAAAACAGCGGCAGTAACTCTGATCCAGGTACCATGACGTTTCACCCTCCCCCCTGCTCCAACAGTACTTCCCCCTCACTCTGCCTCACTACGCTAGAGGAAGGAGAAAGTGCTTCTACATCCTGTGAAGTTACAGCATGGAGGGGCTCTGCTAACACCCCTCAACATCACTTCTGGCTCATTTGCATAATTTTAAAGGTTGATTTTTGGAAGGAAGGAGGCCATTGATAACAAATAAGAGGAGATTGCCACAGTCACGGTGTCCGGATCTATGAGTGAGTGTCCCTGGTTCATCGTGATGGATTTCCTTTAAGTCGCCTTTAACAACTTCCCCTTATCGGTCAGCTGCCTATGAGGGCGAACTTTTTCAGACACAGTGATAAGAGTGATAACAATGTCTATGTGTTCCATTCATTTTTAACTTTATCCCCTCAGGTCCTGCACTGGACATAACACAGAGAAACAGATTTTCCTGGAGTGCCCCTTTAAGACCAGGTTTGTTTCTCCAAGGAGTGTTCCGATTCTCCTCCTCTGTAAGGTCGGAGGACATTCCTCTCCATGCTTGTTTTCAAAGCAATCTAGAATTATCAGATTTTGGCTATTTATTTGTACTTTTTTTGCATCTATAAAATAATTATATTTCTTGGCAGTTGCAAAGGGAATCTTGAGCTTTATGATGGTAATAACTTCTTTAACCCTGAGTCATCCCACATCAGAAGGTGAATGTGCCAATGGACCTTGTGCTCCTTGTGGATAAAGAAATGAACCTTCAGACTCACTCAGCCACAATTATCAGTGCTCCGCGTCCTCTGTGTAAATGGTCGAAAGAGAATGGAGTGGAACGGTGGCTTAGTGGTTAGCATTACAGACTTGCAGCGCTGAGGTCCCAGGTCAACATCTGCAAAGAGTTTGTATGTTCTCTGTGTGTTTGTGTGGGCTTCCTCCGACTCCTCCAGTTTCCACCCACAATCCAAAACATACTGGTAGCAAGCTCTGTGCAGTGCTGCGTAATCTGTGTGCGCTATATGCATAAAGGAGTTATTATGATGATGATTATTATTATTATTAATATAATGCACTGAAGCTTGTGGTCAATCCCATGATGCATCAAAATGCTCATTTTATTTAAAGGTAATATTCCATCAAAATCAAGGGACTCCTACTCTTCTAATAATCTTCTAATTGTAATCCATGGCCTCCTACCTACTAAAATCAGCTTTTAAAATTATGCTAATGAGTTCCAAGGGTTCCTGGGTTGTTGCCAGAGCCACTTCATGCTGTAGAATCACAGGCTGTTACACTGTTGAGGAGCACTTCCCCCTTTGCACCTAGATTACAGCAGGCAAAGGGACAGGGTAAGCACTGAAGGAACAGGGATAAAGGGGAGAGAAATTGTAACAGCTTGTGAAGATGCAACACGGAGGGGCTCTGGTAACAACTTGACTCATTAACATAATTTTAAAGGTTGATTTTAGAAGGAAGGAGGCCATGGATAACGAATATAAGAAGAGTATCACAGTCACAGTGCCTGGATCTATGAGTAAGTGTTCCTGGTTTATCATGATGGATTTTGATGCTAGATTTCCTTTAATATGGAAATGAATAGATTTTACCTACATGGTGTTGGCTTTATACCAGGTAGATGATGCCAGGAACGGTGCATAAGAGCATTGAGCTGTGCCAAAGTTTATTTACAAAGGAGTCTGCTGCAGGCAACTTGAACAAATATTTTTTGGCTTTTTTTTTAGCTTAAAGGAATTGTACCAAGTTAGATTGTTACCCCCTATCAACAAAATAGGGGCTAACGATCTGACGTCTGGGGGTGCATCTGCTATGATCACCATTGATAACCAAAATGGTGATACATATTTAAATGAAGTACGTCAAGCATGTGTTCTGGTGCTCCATTCAATACTACCGGTATAAGGGCATCCAAAACAAAGCAGTGGACTATCTTTGGCATTCTCATTGACAGTGAAAGAGAATGCTGGAAATACCTTAGTGCTATGGGATTCCTACACCTCCCACCAATCACAAGAATCTTAACAAAGTGGTAGGTCGTTCATGCTTACTGCTGCCCCTTTCAAAACTACAAAAACACCTGAAATTGGCAAGGACACACCTATCTTAGAAACTCTCTTGGCTATTTCCGCTAATCCCATTCAGTGTTCATATGCTCCCAAATTATCCGGATGCTTGACCTTCCTGTTCAGTACAGAGAATGGGATGCCCAATCTCATGATTGGTGGTAGTCCCAGCAGTTGGACCCTCACTGATCAGATTGTTGTCCCTTATCCTCATAGTTATTCCCACAGTGGAAAACAAATCAACTTGGTATGTAATGGCTCGCAGGACGGGACATTACAAACTTATACACTCCAGTTGGAGTGGTGAGATAATAAAGTCTGGCCAACTCTATTAAGTTAAGGTAGGTAATTTTATCTATTGTGAGTGCACCAATCTCTTTTCCTATGCTACCATGTAGTGACTACGTGTGATATTGCAGCTAAATGTGATCTGCTTGTGAAACAAGGGTTAATGTTTCTAATGTTTACACTAAAATGTAACACCAAGTTTATCTTTTTATGCAGCAAGGTGAACTATTGGTTGGTGAACCCAGCATACCTTGCAATGAGCTACTGCTAAAGTTTATATAAGGAAGCTTCTTGCAAGACTCTGGTTCTTCAGCTTTCTGGTAGTCTTGCAAATGAGTCCAGATATGCAACCTGCAGCTGTCGTCTCCCTTAGGGTACATTCACAGCATGCTCTATCTTTTTGCGGTGTGGCACCGTATCTGCGCCGTGCCGCTATTGCCATCTATGGGGACGTATATGCGGCCGCATGTACGTCCCTGCAGACGGCCATGTGAATGTGCCCTTAGAGGGATACCCTCCTCCAGACCAGCTGCTTTGTGTGCCTATACTCCATGAGCCTGCACCAATTTGCTGCCTAAGCAGCCTAAGTTAATCTCCCATCCCAAGCAATAAGACCAGGGCTGTGATCAATACTCATACTGCAAACCCAACCAAAAGCTACCTCGTGAAACCGTGCAGGAAGGACCTTCTACCCCAGCCTGTTACCCGTTGCGGCATTGGAAGTCCATTGAATAAAGAGACTGTGAGTTATATGTTCATCAACCCTGTGATCCACATGTGATCCCTGGCTTCCACTAACATCACTGGCCTCCTCTTCACCATCTACCAATGGAATGCCTCCAATACACTTACATTGGGAGTGCCCCGGGGGCACATTGCGGCCTCCCCCTCTTCTTACATCCCCTTGCTGGTTCTGGCCGGGATGAAGGAGACCTGTAGACCTGGACGAAGCCATCCATGACACAACTCTGGAGCATCAAGTCAGCCCTTCACGTACCAAGGAAATCCAGCTGCCCCAACACCAAAGGTCAGGCCCCGGTGGGTGGACGTTACAGATACAACCCCTTTGAAGAAAGGGAAACTTGGACATTGTCCTTCCCCATGTGGACCTCCAGCCCCTGCTGTATATAGTGACCGAGAAAAGCAGGAGATGGAGATGGGTGGAAGAAGCTCACATGTAGACAACAACCTCTGACATCTGAACCCTCCAGTGCTCATAAAAAATGTGAAATGGCTTAAATTCTTTAGTTTGAAAACATGGATTGAGGGGATTTTTATATAAAGATATTTCTTGTCGTGTCATGAAGAACAACATTCCACCTTTTTTTTTTTTTACTTTTTCCTAGAAATGTATTGCCTTCTACATGCACATTAGTTATGATACTTAAAATGACAGCAACTGATACCTCACGTGTCTAAGCACCTGTCAATCATTGTGCGATCCGTAAAATAAAAAAGTTACACGGTGGAGATTAAAACAAATTGCACTGCGTCTTAATATCCGCACGGGAAAAATGTATATAGAAGTTTTTCAAAACCTCATGTATTAAGCATCGGATTTTCCTTGCCAGAAATCAGCATTTAATATGCATTGGGTGCAGGTGCAAAAAGCTAAATACATAAAAAACTAACTAAAACAAATTTTTTGTCTTTCCATATGTCTATAATTATTTACTGATTGACGTCTTTATATAATTAACATCAGACAAAGTAAAACTACTACTAAAGAGTAAATGCAAATCCCAAAACACTAGTAATAAGAATATACTAGACAAGTTTGGACTGTACATGGAGGGAAGTCAGTGTTACCTGAGTATAAGCCTGGGGTTGTCCTGTGCTGGCAGATCTGGCAGTCCGTCTGTCTCTGATGGATTACGGTTCATATAAAACGACTGAGGAGGAAATGGGTTGTCCACAAGGTGTGGTCAGGTTAATACTTTACATGAAATAACATCCCCCACATTCTACCGAGTACATATCACATAATTTATCTCTACTGAGTGGTTTGCTTAGTACTTGTCAAGGAACCAAAATCATTCTGCCAAATTCCCTTTAACTTTATCTCAAGTAAATATTCCCATCGGCGAAATGAAACAAATTGTTATTGTGTAACTCATTGTACGTACGTACGTTTATCTTCATTTCCTAAGAAGTTGCTACATTACTAATAGGTGACCATACACATGAAATTTATGCTTGTTGTCACCTTTTTGGTTGGCTCAATTAACTTAGATACAGTCCCAGAAAAAAAGCATATTACAAAAATGCAGCATTAGAATGAAACCTGGTACATAAATACAGCATCAGAACTAAGCTTGATACATAAATACAGCATCAGAATCAAGCTTGGTACATAAATACAGCATCAGAACCAAGCTTGATACATAAATACAGCATCAGAATCAAGCTTGGTACATAAATACAGCATCAGAACCAAGCTTGATACATAAATACAGCATCAGAACTAAGCTTGATACATAAATACAGCATCAGAACCAAGCTTGGTACATAAATACAGCATCAGAATCAAGCTTGGTACATAAATACAGCATGAGGACCAAGCTTGGTACATAAATACAGCACAAGAACCAAGTTCTTAAATTTCATACAGCACCACACAAATGCAGCATCAGAACCATGCTCAGTATACAAACACAGTACCAATACTTGGCTTATAATATACATCCACTAAGAAAACCTTGCTCAGCCTGTGTACACAACACCAGAGCTGAACGCAGTCTATAAAAACAGCACCAGAACATATTTGCTAATACATAAAGCTTCGAAGCTTAGCTTTTTTTTTATAAATACTGCACCATATCTGACCTCAGTTCAGTATATTTTATATAAATTTAGCACCAAAACTAAGTCCAGTACATAAGTACAGAACTAGAACCAAGCTTATTACATAAATACAACACCAAAACCCACATAATAATAATCTTTATTTATATAGCGCCATCATATTTCGCAAAATACTTTACATATCATGGGGACATATACAAACAAAATTAGACATAACAGACTAAAATAAAGGTCAAACGAAACAAAAGGAGTCCTGCAAACAAGAGTTAACAATCTATGAAGATTGCGGACACACATGAGCACACTAATGCTGTAACAGAATCAACTGCAGTACATATGTACATCAAAACCATACCAGTACATAACTGCAGCTCCAGAACCAAGACCAGTACATCAATACGGCACAAGTTCAGTACATAAATGCAGCACTAGATCCCAGCTCATTGCATAAATACAGCACCAGAACCAAGCTTGTTATAGAAATACAGCACCAGAACCAAGCTCGTTATAGAAATACAGCACCAGTAACAAGCTTTGGGCATAACTACAGCATTTGAACCAGGCTCTGGGCATAAATACATCAGTAAATTTGGAGTAAATGCCCAATGGCTTCTGGTAGCTAAAGAACAGTAATGTTTTATTGCAGACTGAGGGAATTTCTTCACTGAATTTTGCATGAAAAACTCTTTTTAAACAAGTCATTTTGTCAAGAACAATGACATCTCTTATAATAGGGAATTAAATGATTTTGTCTGTCAAGGGTGCTCCTGCGACCCATGTCCCGGGTCACAGGCACACCAATGTGCCTACCTGTGTCCCCTACTGCCAACAACAGGTTCACTGTCCTCGCCGCTCTCCAGCGACGGTCTCCTTGCTCCAGTGCGCGCCCCCCTTCCTAGGGTGCAAACGCACATTGGCCATCTGAGATTTAAAGGGCCAGCGCACTGCTTATTAGCGCTGGCCGCCTGGCAATCTATAAATAGCCAACCTCTTCCCTCATGCCCCTCCGGATCTTCGTGCTTCCATGCCATTGAGAAAGCTTTGTACCTTCCCCTGTGTGTTTAGATTGATTTCCCGTTGTGACCCCAGTTCTGTTACTGATTAGTCTTCTCCGCTGCCAGCCCTGACCTTCTGCTCCGCTACTGACTATGGTCCTGTGCTGCCTGCCCTGACCTCCTGCCTGTCCCCGACTACGATTCTGGTCTACGACTCTGTACTTCGCCTTGGCCGCCGATGCAGACAAAGTCAGGCCTGTGGAGTGACCTGTTGGTACCACGCCGCAGCAAGTCCTACCAGCTTTTCCGCGGGCTCTGGTGAAAACCAGGTAGCACTTAGACTCCGATCCAAGGTGTCGGCTTACGTCATCATTAAATTACAGAGTACAGACAATGGGAACAATAGGAGTGAGGGCCCTGCTCACAAGAGCTTACTTGTGAGCAGGGCCCAGATTGGACAGACCGCGGCACAGGACATCTGCAGCGCTGGAGAAGGTAAGTACACATTTATTTTTTTTTTTAATTGCCCAGCCCGCCCCTAAATTTTTCTTAAACTTGGATAACCCCTTTAAGTTCCAAGAAGAGAGAGGACATGATGTTAGAGACAGTAGAGAGACAGTCATTAGTGTTCTGGAGTAAGGCAGGGGTGAGGATACGTGCAGAAGTATATAGCTGGGTGTCATCAGTATAGAGATGATACTGGAAACGAAATCTGCTAATGCTTTGTCTGATGGGGGCAGTATAGAGGGGGAAGAGAAGAGGACCTAGGACTGAGCCCTGAGGGACCCCGACACTGAGAGGAAAATGAGAAGAGAAAGATCCAGAGAAGGAGACACTGAAAGTGCGATCAGAGAGATAGGAAGAAAACCAAGAGAGTGCAGAGTCCTTTAGACCGATAGATCGAAACCTCCTGAGGAGGAGCTGGTGGTCCACAGAATCGAATGCTGCCGAGAGATCCAGAAGAATCCTGAGAGAATAGTCACCTTGGATTTAGCAGTGAGGAGATAACTGTAGACTTTAGTAAGAGCAGTTTCAGTGGAGGACATAGAGCGGAAACCAGATTGTCAAGGAGAGAGTAAGCAGAGACATAACGGGTAAGACGTGAGTAGTCATGTTACCGCAGCTCAGCTCCCCAGTTAATTATTAATTAATTACTGTTTTGTCTTCCTTTTTATTATATTGAATTGTGCCAGAAATACAAGTTGAAACAACTCACTCCAAGCAACACACTGAGCTTCACAAACCTGAGGTCTATCTGAGGTGTCACTGAAGTTACATCCTTACATGGACTGCCCCACCATTGTAACTTTATCTCTTTAACTTTTATTATCTCCTATGTGCAGGTTAGACAGCAAACCTTGGGATGAAAAGAGATCCACACACATGTTCTCCTTTGTAGAGATCTCAGAAGTATAGATGAGCGGATCCGAAGTTCAGGTTCGGTGTTATGTGCAGGTCAGGGAGCTGTACCGACCATCGGGTCCACTAATTTCTCCTCAGAAGTTGTTTGTAACTTACCTCCTATCCACTGCTGGGATAACCTGAGAGGGTAGAGAATAGGTGCAAGTCCTAAACTCACCCGCAACCCCTGTCACCTACCTATCAAGAACCATAGTGGTTAGGGACTTCCCTGCACTAATTGTGTGCACAAGAAACAGAGACATGAAACAATACTGAAGACAGAACAAGTGATGTTGGGTAAAACCGGTTCAAAACCAAAATGGCAGTGCAGGACTGATAGGAAAGCCAAGAGCAAGAAAGTCGAGCAAACAAGTAGAGGTCTGACACACAGAAAAGCAAGGAAAGAAACACGAGAGGCAGAAGGGGGAGGATTAACCAACATCCTCTGCTGAAAATGGGCAGGATATAAAAGGATTAATGGCTGCCGCGCCCAGCAGCTGACTGGTTCAGCCGCCCAGCACTCTGCACTCACTGAAACCTGATCCCATCCAGAATACTACAAAGCAATTCAGCGAGTTCTGACACAAATCCTTTCATAATTAAATTGATAATTTATACTACACACATACACTCACCGGCCACTTTATTAGGTACACCATGCTAGTAACGGGCTGGACCCCCTTTTGCCTTCAGAACTGCCTCAATTCTTCATGGCATAGATTCAACAAGGTGCTGGAAGCTCCTCAGAGATTTTGGTCCATATTGACATGATGGCATCACACAGTTGCCGCAGATTTGTCGGCTGCACATCCATGATGCGAATCTCCCGTTCCACCACATCCCAAAGATGTTCTATTGGATTGAGATCTGGTGACTGTGGAGGCCATTTGAGTACAGTGACCTCATTGTCATGTTCAAGAAACCAGTCTGAAATGATTCCAGCTTTATGACATGGCGCATTATCCTGCTGAAAGTAGCCATCAGATGTTGGGTACATTGTGGTCATAAAGGGATGGACATGGTCAGCAACAATACTCAGGTAGGCTGTGGCGTTGCAACGATGTTTAATTGGTACCAAGGAGCCCAAAGAGTGCCAAAAAAAAATATTCCCCACACCATGACACCACCACCACCAGCCTGAACCATTGATACAAGGCAGGATGGATCCATGCTTTCATGTTGTTGACGCCAAATTCTGACCCTACCATCCGAATGTCGCAGCAGAAATCGAGACTCATCAGACCAGGCAACGTTTTTCCAATCTTCTACTGTCCAATTTCGATGAGCTTGTGCAAATTGTAGTCTCAGTTTCCTGTTCTTAGCTGAAAGGAGTGGCACCCGGTGTGGTCTTCTGCTGCTGTAGCCCATCTGCCTCAAAGTTCGACGTACTGTGCGTTCAGAGATGCTCTTGTGCTTACCTTGTTTGTAACGGGTGGCGATTTGAGTCACTGTTGCCTTTCTATCAGCTCAAACCAGTCTGCCCATTCTCCTCTGACCTCTGGCATCAACAAGGCATTTCCGCCCACAGAACTGCCGCTCACTGGAAGTTTTTTCTTTTTCGGACCATTCTCTGTAAACCCTAGAGATGGTTGTGCGTGAAAATCCCAGTAGATCAGCAGTTTCTGAAATACTCAGACCAGCCCTTCTGGCACCAACAACCTTGCCACGTTCAAAGGCACTCAAATCACCTTTCTTCCCCATACTGATGCTCGGTTTGAACTGCAGGAGATTGTCTTGACCATGTCTACATGCCTAAATGCACTGAGTTGCTGCCATGTGATTGGCTGATTAGAAATTAAGTGTTAACGAGCAGTTGGACAGCTGTACCTAATAAAATGGCCGGTGAGTGTATATCACACTGTTTAAAGGAAACCTACCACCACAAATCTACCTATAAAGGTAGATCGGGTGGTAGGTGAATCAATGGGACGTGAGGATAGCCCTTTTAAGGGCTAATCCTCACGTCCCCGCACTGTTTTATAAACTTTTATTACTTATATATGTTAATTTACTTATGCGGCTACCGGGGCGTGGAGTAGCCGCATCTGAGGTTACACGAGGCGGCTACTCCACGCCCCGGTAGCCACATTACCCCTCCTACTCACCATGTTCGGCGCGCAGCTGCTCGTAGCTGCGCGCCCTCGTCCGCCGATCCTGCCGTCTGCGCATGCGCAGAACAGCAGGCCCGCGCCTGCGCGGTCACTGCTCTGAAGCCGGGGTTGCGCAGGCGCGGGCCTGCTGTTCTGCGCATGCGCAGACGGCAGGATCGGCGGACGAGGGCGCGCAGCTACGAGCAGCTGCGCGCCGAACATGGTGAGTAGGAGGGGTAATGTGGCTACCGGGGCGTGGAGTAGCCGCCTCGTGTAACCTCAGATGCGGCTACTCCACGCCCCGGTAGCCGCATAAGTAAATTAACATATATAAGTAATAAAAGTTTATAAAACAGTGCGGGGACGTGAGGATTAGCCCTTAAAAGGGCTATCCTCACGTCCCATTGATTCACCTACCACCCGATCTACCTTTATAGGTAGATTTGTGGTGGTAGGTGCCCTTTAAAGGGGTTGTCCATATTCTATACCATTGTATGATGCAATTGGATGATTACAAAATAAAGAAGGTCATACCTATCTCAAGGATCCTCTGCTACTCCATCAGGGCCTGTTGCCCCGCCATTCTGTTTCTCCTGGTTCCAGAGAAAACTTCTGACCACTGACATGTGACCACTGCAGCCAATCACTGACTTAACTGACTCTATGACTATGCAGAGAATTTGGGGCAACCTGGTAATCAAGGAGGTGGCAGCGCATGCACAGCTATCACCATTTACTTGGAGGTTTAAATGGTAACCAACTTTGCATATTTATAGTAGTTCTTACCAGAGGAAAATGCTTCCTCCTCCTCTTACTTGAGCTCTTATCATCCTCCCTACTTTCGCTCTTAAATCTCTGCTGACAATTGTATACTGTTGTTATTGAATCTCTGCTGAATTCCATCCTACAAGCTCACTAAGGTATCACAATGCTTTACAGTGAAGTCTATGGAGGGGGCAGTGAGTCACAGCAGCTAAGTCTCCACTAAGCAGTACAGAGAGGACTGAAAACTAGAGAAACCGAATGCAGCAATGAGAATTACCAGAAAGTAAGGACTACAAGTCACATAATGACCAGAAACTATGTTACTCCTTATGAACACACACTGGACTGCTAATTTCTGCAAAGAGGCCCTCAAAGGTCCTGAAACGGCAGATTGAAAGGAGCAGAAGAAATACATCCTACATTCCCCAAGATGCTGATACTAGTACCACATGTAGGAAGGAAATTCCATAATCATATAGCCCAGAGCCCATGGTAGTCTTAAAGGGAACCTGTCACCAGGGACCTCATTATCACTAAAGACAGATTGCAAAAGCCCATGACACCAGCAGTGCACATATGCCTCTCTGCCTTTTCTAAGCATTTGCATTACAATATAATTGTGTGTTATAACTTACACCTCTTGCACCCTGACAAAATCCTGGGGTAGTCACAGGGGCTGGACTTTGGTTTGGATGCATTTCAAAAAACAACATGTGACTTGTCTGAGTTGCAGGCTGCCTCCATCTTTGTGCTCCTGTACAGCTCCTCCCTCCCCCACTGATGTCAGGCTGACCAGGCAGTGACCTCTGAGAAGGAGCAGGAGGAGGATCTGTACAGGAGCACAAAGGGGGGGCCAAGCTCTGAGGAGTGAGTAACACAGACAAGACAAATGTTGTTTTTTGAAATGCATCCAAACCAAAGTCCAGCCCCTGTGACTACCCCAGGATTTTGTCATGCAGCAAGAGTAAGTTATAACTCACAATTATATTGTAATGCGAATTATTAGAAAAGGCAGAAAGACATATTTGCACTGCAGGTGTCATGGGCTGTAACCTGTCTTTAGTGAAAATGAGGTCCCTGGTGACAGGTTCCCTTTAATTCACCCCTGCAATTGTGCTTACAGGATCAGAGGTTGTCCTGCAATTTGTTGCCATAAAATCTTCACATGAAGATTACAATCTTGATAAGAGCAGTAGTGCCAAGCAAATACGTGGCGTGAGCTGGCGTGAAACATACCTACCATGTGCATGTGCTTGGAAATGCTGTTCTTGTCAAGATTTCAATAAAGTCATGTGAAAATGTTATTGCAATTCTAGAGTGCCGGACAAGCTCTGTTCCCCTTATCCTGAGATTGTAATGTGATTGGAGGGGGTCCAACCACTGGGACCCTCACGAGAACGAGAAAAATGTCCTATTTTCAGTTATCAGATGAATCAGCAGGTCGAGCAATGGGGCACATTTACTTACCTGTCCACGTTTGGATTGTGCAGCAATTCACTAAGATTGTGCGCCTGATATCCTGCATGTGTCGCTTCCCTGCTCAGGTCCCCTGGAGTTCACCTTCTTCTTCCCAGTGTATGTAAGTGCTGGGGCTTGCGACACAATTTAAATGTTAAATTCCGCGCTTAGTCAAATCAGTCGGATTGTCTGACACCCCCCCTCCCCCAATTTTTGTCGCATGAAAGCCAGGGCCGGTGCGCCAAAAACCCCTGCTAAATGCAGTGCGAAACGGAAATCGTCGGAATATCCGACAATAGTGCGGTCCACAAACCCTTAGTAAATACGCCCCAATGTGTCCTGCCGCTCTATTTAATACTATGGTAACGTTGGAAATTGCTGAGCACAGCGCTCTGGTATCTCCAGTATTGCTATAATGAATGAAAGTGGTGAAGATAGCTGAGCACTGTGTTTGCCAATTTCTGATGCTCACAAATTATTGGATGCAGCAGCAGGATGTGTGCTTGACCTGCTACTCCATCATTTAGACAGAATTTGACCCCAATTCTTGTGATCATTAGGGGTCCATTCGCACAATCCCAGCCGTTGGCCCTTCAACGATCAGATTGTTATCACTTATCCTGTGGATACGTTTTAACAAACAAACTTGGAACAGCCCCAATCTCTATAGCAAATTACCGTAACTATAAACTCATGGTTTGAGGTATGTAATGTGAACTGTGTTTTAGGAAGAGAAATAATGGTGTCATTCCGCAAAACCTGTATTGGAATGTGGATGGAATCCGATCCGGGATCTCAGCGATGTCATAATCTCCATTGTCCCCTTTGATTATTTGTTCTTCTAAATGCGTCATCAGTTTTCAAGAAGTTCTCAATAAATCTTCCTTTGTGAGAGAAGCGGACAAACCCCTTCAAGACCATGTTTTTCTCATGTTTTTGCATTTCCGTTTTTTCCCTCTGCTCCTTCCACAACTTTTTGATTTTTTTGTTTACGAAGCTATACGAGGGCTTGTTATAGGCAAGACGATTTCTAATGGCGACAGTTAATATTATGCACCATGTACTGAGAAGCTGGAAAAACATTCCAAATGTAAAATGCAAAAAAACTCAGTTAACAAGTTAACTGCTGCAAACAGTGCCAGCATCGGTCGCGGCAGTGTATTGAGAACACTTGGTCTGTGAGCCCTCTCCATACGCCCCTTTATGACCGACTGACGTATATTTACGTTGCACAGTTGTGAAGGAATTAACTAGCAGAAATTAGCCTTATAAACCAAAGCAGGTATGTTGGCAAGCAGATCATGTTTCTTTCATGGCCTAGTGTGGTGCCATCATCCAGAAAATCAACTTTGAATTGAAAGGTAAATTAGCTTTATAAAGTCACTAAGGCGGAGATTTCAGCACTGAAGTCAAGCTCTCCCTGCCTCAGAACGCCCTCTCTGCCGTGATTCTGCATCCAGAAAAATCACCATATGACTCTCCTGAAATCTGGTTCATGATGCTGGTCCCAGCAGATGGAAAGTTCAGTGATGGGAAGAGCTTGACTTCAGTGCTAAATTCTCCGCCTCTGTGACTTCATACAGCTAATTTACATCTCACTCCAAAGTTGGATTTCTCTAAGTGATGCCACAACATTGGGTCATGAAAGAAACTGTAACTGGAAATTGTTGGGCTACTACACAACAAACTGCTAGCGTTTCCTAGATGACAGGATCCCTTTAAGAGATCGTTTGACCTTTTTTAAAATTTTTTTTACTTATGACTACCAGACATAAAGACTAACATATTGGGGCTTATTTTCTGAGGGTCGTGGATCGCACTTTTGTCGCACTGTTCGCGGTTTTTGGAATTTGAGCAGCAGTGACAGGTATTTAACAGGGGTTTGCCTTGGTATTGTGTCACACGCGAATGGATTTTGCTGCTGCTGCGCTTCTTTCTTGGGACAGAAATCGGGGGGCGTGCCGTTGTACGATCCGACTGATTCGGACTGAGCACGGGATTTAAGATTCAAATTGTGTCGCAAGCCCAAGCACTTACATGCACCAGGAAGAAGAAGGTGAACTCCGGAGGACCTGAGCAACACATGCAGGATATCGGGCACACAATCTTAGTGAATTGCGGCACAGTGCATTCCAGTCGGACTGTGAACTCCGCAGAACCGGGTAAGTAAATGTGCCCCATTAAGCCTTAAGAAAGGCTGACTTGCACTGAAACCTTGCAAGGCAGAAGTCATGAAAGTGCAGTAAATTCTCTTTGAAACCACCAACAGGCAGAAATGTAGGCAATCAGAATCATGAAGTCCCAAAAGGGCACAAATAATCATAAAAGAGCCCAAACTTTTGGTTTCAGACAAGTGTATCTGACAGAAACCGTCCTAGATTAGGTAAAGAAAAACATGATCCCATAGACAAGTCACCCCATACCAGACACATAACCATACATGATGCCATCTCTATCCATACATGCCCCATACACACTAGATCAGTGATGGCGAACCTTTTAGAGACCGATTGCCCAAACTAGAACCAGACCTACTTATTTAAATGCAAAGTACCCACATTGCAATTTAAGTGGTAACATAATTGTATCAGCGTCCTGAGGACAACAATACAGTTGCAAGAAAGAAGAGAAATTCAGATGATCATTGGAGATTCCTTCCAGGGCCCCCTCTACAGGAAGAATTGTGGGGCCCAGAGCAGGAGCTCCAATAATAACACAGCTGTGTCTGCACCTCCTTGCTCCTCCTGTAGTCCCAGGCTGCTAAGGATGTGTAGCCTTAAAAGAGCACTGATCACAGCATGTCCTGGGTGGCCAGGGACGGCAGGAGGAGTCCTGTCTGGAAACTCTGTGCTGGTTTTACATTTACTGCCAACATGAGGTATGAGAACCAAACTTCTCGGGAAAGGAGAGGGTTCCCTTCTGTCATGGAAGGGCTGTTGTATACATGTGTGTGGCACTGGGGCTGGAGGTCCTTCTTCAGTGCTCTAGAGAACTTGGCGGGTGGTTTTGGTGGCCTGGGCTACCACCTTACCCACCTATATTATGAGGGAACAATATTATACTAAGTGTGCTGCATGATGGTATAGTCTCACAAGCTGGGAAGTTTTCTGCATGTATCTGTATATATCCTATACATTTCACTACACTCAGACCTGTTCTGCAGCGTCTTCTACAGGAAGATTTCTGTCCCCAGGGTGTTCTCTAGAACAGATGACGACTTAGCTTGAGGTCATTTGATTTCTCAGAAATTAGCTCCTCATCAGGTCAGCTTGGAACATTCACACCCTTCTTAAAGGGGTTGTCAAGGATATAAAAAGTAGTGAAGTAGTGCATGTAATCCACAGTATTAAACACTGGATTCTATTTGCATCTCCCAACCAGGCAGGGATGCATCAGCCATGAGGCGAGTTGAGCATGTTGCCTTAGGCAGCACAATCAGCAGAAAGGTGGGGTGGGCACCATTGAGTAAGGGAACGTTTTAGAGTTTTCTAATATACGTTCTGTATCAATTCCTCACAGTTTTCTAGATCTCTGCTTGCTGTCCTGCTAAAGGAAGCTTCTATGTTGACTTCCAATGGAGAGAAATCTGTCAATGGTCATTTGATAGACACCCAGGTGCAATGGCCGTTAGTATCACACGGCTCTGACTACTCCATTACAAGAATATGGACACATTTCTATCCACTGGAAGTAAACACAAAAGCTTTCTATAACAGGACAGCAAGCAGAGATCTAGAAAACCTCGAGGAATTGATGCAGAAAGTATATTGTAAAATTGTATAACTTTTCCTTACACAAACCATATCAATAATTTGTTGAAAGTGGACAACCCCTTTAAGTCTTCTTTTTTCCTATAATTTCTTGTGCATTTAGATTGTCAGTTCTTCTCCCTATGTCTCTTAGTTTTGATCTTTTCTAAGTAGAATCCTGTATTTTCTGCGGGTACAGAAACTTTCCTTATACACAGTGTGGTATCTGCTGGCATCTAGTGTTCATCTATGGTAACAGCAGGAATTACTGAACTGTGTAATAACTCTCAACATGTCCTGCAGGTCAGTAGTCACTAGTCTAGGGTCGGCTGCACACAGCGGGCAGTTACCTTGCAGAAAATCCTCAGTATGGGATTTTTTAAATGTGCAGCGTGATAATATTCTGAAGCCAGGAGAATCCGAATTTTCATTATAGAGACTTAGGCCCGTTCCACACTTGCGAGTGTGATGCGATGAACTTGCATCACACTCGCAACGCATGCGGCCGGGAACGCACGGCCTGAACGCTGCACACCGGGAGTGAACTGACATGCTGAGTTCACTCCCGCGGTGCAGCGTTCGGGCCGTGCGTTCCCGGCAGCTTGCGTTGCAAGTGTGATGCAAGTTCATCGCATCACACTCGCAAGTGTGGAACGGGCCTAAGGCTTCTGGCCCACATGCAAGTGTAGTCAGTTAAAATAGCTAAGTGTGCTGAAGGGATCTCCCGACCCAAACCTCTGCTCACTGGACTGTACTCATTGGGGCACATTTACAAACAGGGTCACCGGAGTTCACCGAAAGTGCATTGTCCGACTATAATGCACTCTGCCGCGATTCAATAAGATTGTGCGCATGTGTCGCTTACCCGCTCAGGTCCGACAGAGTTCACCATCTTTTTACTGTTGCATCTAAGTGCTTGGGCTTGTGACACAATTTGAAAGTTAAATCCTGCGCTCAGTCCGAATCAGTCAGACACTCCAAAGTCATGGCCCCCTAATTTGTGTTGCATGTGCAACATCCCCCACCGGGGCCTAGCCCTTGAGGTGAGGCCTGGAGACAGCCGGGGCCCGCGGTACCGGAGTGGCTGGCGGTTGCGGCCTAAGCACGCTATTGTCACGGTGCTTGGTACGGGGGAACCGGAGGGCTGTCCTACAGCCTGGCAGGTCTCCAGCAGGGTGGTGTTGGCAAGAAATGATGAGGGAGAGGCTGCTATAGCGGATCTCCCTGGGGCAACCCCTTAGTGTCCCGAGTGTGAGTCTCTGGGTGATGGACAGGGTGCCGGTGATGAAGGCGGCCGTATTAGCAGGGACCAGACGGAGACAGAAGTTGAAGAAAACAACTTACAGTTCTTTATTTGAACCGCAGGAACCGCAGCAAACGTGCCTTTAACAGGTAGATGGAGTGCTGAGATGTGAATTGGAGGGAGCCTCAGGAGATAGTTCACCAGCCTGGAAGTAGAGGGCAGGCTGGGAGGCAGCTGTGTCCTGGTAGGAAGCTTCAGCTTGTCCTGTAGGGCTTCAGGTATCACCTTTAAAGGTAAGATGATACCCCTTTTCCTCACTACACTAACTCTAGTCTAATGCTCCACTCTTCAGAGGCAGGGGCTAGGCTCTTCCTGCTCTGGTATGGGCTAGACAGAGATTACTCACTCACTCACTGATTCTCCTACAACAGAATCTCTCTGAATAGATCTCTGGAAAGACCTACTGGAATCCTCCTAGAATCTCTTCTCTCTCCTGAGAGAGACTTCTCTCAGAATCCTGCAGAACATTCCTGGCCAGAGGTTTTATGACCTCCCTTTGGTCAGGTGGTGGCTGCTCCTCCAATCACATCTCAGCTTACAGAGCACAGGATGTAACACATATCATTGGATAACAGCATCTGGCATCATACAAAATACTTAACCTCTGCCTTGCCAGGCAGGATTCACCACTGCAATACCGCTATGTCCTATCAGGACCATGTTGTGTAGTGTGATTGCATGCAGGTGGGACGTATTCGCAAACACTACCTCGCCATTGCATCGGCGAGGGTGTTGCATACCCCGGGGGCAATTGAAAGAGCCGCCCTCGGCTCGACTATAGATGTTTTGGGGCACAGAGGGGCTAAAGGCACTTCTGGGAAGTGCAGACTATGTGAGGTGTAGGGACAAACCGCCCATGGTCCTGGAGACAGGCACCTGGGTTGGTGTCGGACTAAGACAAAAACATGTAGCTGTATGACAGTTGGTTGCTGACGCCATTAAACCGAACTGTACAGTAGGAAAGGTGTGGTGTCATGTCCTGTAATCCACTCCTTGCACCAAGGCCTGTATATTTGCTTGATCAACGCTTCTTCCCTGGCGGCAATTATATGGTGTCTATCTGCATTGCATTAGCATATGCGACACGAGTACCTCCTGACTGACAACCTTACCCATGTATGAGTGGCATCCAGGTGCTATCTTTGTAACACCCCCGGTCCCCTTAGGACCCGCAGTTTACGGACTACCCCCACGTGCAAACCTCAGTTTGAGGGATCAGGTAGCGGTCAGTGTTTTACAAGAAAGACGGTCCGACACAGCCACACTACAACCTGAAAAGCCTATGAAAGGGTTAATGCAGACTACTGGCAGATATGACAGTGTGCAAACATTTGGCAAAATCACATTGGCTTAGCAGCCCAATGGGTACACATCTTATAACATTGCAAACGTTACAGAGGTGGATAGGCTACTCAGGGTAGCACGGTAGCAAATGTCTCTTTTCCTGCAAAGAAAAGGCATAAAAAGGTGCAAGCAGAATGTCCATACCTAAAAAGGAAGGCATTAAGTGCAAAATAATAATCAATAGACATAGCAACTTTTCCCTGGAGTATCTGGCAAAAGTCTCTCAGAAGGTCTCTAGTGACAAAGTCCATCTTCTGGGTACAGCCCTTGATGTGGGGAAAAGTGCACTGAGAAGCAAAGGGTCTCCTCTATGGGTAGAGGGACAGAGTCCTTTGAAGAAATCTCTGCTGTGGCAGAGGAAGGGTGCTATCATAGCACAGGACAATAATCAGTTCAAGGTATGTCTCTTGACTGAGATAAATAGGGGTAAGAGTCTCAGGAAAGTCTCTGGCTCTTTAGGGAAAATGGAGATAAATACAATATGTACATAGTACAGTACCTGAAGTGGGCTACAGCCCTTCAGGGGTTACTCTGCATCTTCTTCGGTGGTAAGTACTTCGGTGTCAGAAAAACGTACCTGCCTCCTGCTCCTGCGGGTCACCAGCTGGTACTCCTGCAGGTACGCAGGAGCTTTACCTTTTGTCTCCCTTTGAGACCTTCGAAGTTCCGGCCTGGAGAAGATAACAATCTCCTCATCGTCGTCCTCTGATTCAGGCGCTGGAGTCGGAGTCTCAGCTGGCTCTGATGTTTCAGGGGTTGCAGACAGTGGAGCCGGATCATCCTCCACAGGCAGCAGTATTGGAGACTGCGGTGGGGATGATGGTCTCTGCGAGGTACCTCTTACTGGAGTGGAAACAAAACAGAATTGAGGCACAGTCACAAGTTCCAAGAAACTGGGGGTAGGTGAACACAAGGAGGTCTGTAAGTTGGGGGTCGAGGTGAGAGGTGTGGACATAGGGGCAAAAGGACGAAGACATCTCTTCAGCCGGTTCCTATGTACCCGGAGTGGTGGACGGTCTCCTCTTGAAATCTCGTAGACTTCAGGGGAGAGACTGTCCCTAACTAGGTATGGCTCACGCTCCCAACGCCCATCTAGCTTACTGGTAGGATGGTTGTTGCGCAGCCACACTCGATCTCCTGGGGCAAAAGGCTCAGCACAGGCATTACGATCGAAGTCCCTTTTTTGTTTCTCTCGGGCCTCTTCCAACCGCAGATCCACAACTTCTCTGGCATCCGCCAGGCGCCTCTGGTGTTCGTGAACCCAGTCAGTCTGAGGGAGTAAAGACTGGGAATCAGGGGACTCCAGGTCCCAGGTCATATCAGCAGGGAGATGGCCGTGTCTCCCGAACATCAGATAATACGGGGTGTATCCTGTGGAGCAATGAGTGGTATTGTTGTACAGGTACACTAATTCGGGCAACAGTTTTGGCCAGTCAGCCCTTTTTGCAGGGGTCAGAGTCCTCAGCATATTGATTAGAGTCTGATTCATCTTTTCACAAAGCCCGTTGCCTTGGGGATGATAGGCTGTGGTCCTCAGCTTCTTGCAGCCATAAAGAGTGCACAGCTCCTGGAAGACTTGGGACTCAAATGCTGTTCCTTGGTCTGTAAGGATCTGGTCCGGACAGCCATAGGGGAGGATGAAGCTCTTCCACAGGGCCGCTGCGGTGGTCCTTGCAGACAGGTCTCTGACAGGTACTGCAACCACAAATTTGGTATAGTGGTCGATGATAGTAAGGGCATAACTGTGACCGGATCTGCTGGGTTCCAACTTCACGTGGTCCAATGCCAGGATCTCCAAGGGCCGTTGGCTCACAATGGGACGTAGAGGGGCCCTTTGATTGTGTCGCTCTCCTCGAGCGATGGCGCAGGCTGGGCATTCTCGACACCAGGCTTCAATGTCGGACTTCATGTTGACCCAGAAGAATCGCCTTCGGAGGGTGGCTTCAGTCTTCTGAGTGCCAAAGTGTCCGGACTGGTCATGGTACATTTCCAGTACTATCTTGGCGTCCCTCCTGGGAATCACAATCTGGTATAGCCGGTCATAAGTGATAGGGTCCAGAGTTCTTCTCTTTAGCAGACCCTGGTGCATGCTCAGAGTCTTTCTCTGGCGCCACAATTGAGACAGTTCTCCATCAGCTCTTCTGCGCCGGATTCTTTCAGGCACTCACCCACTAGAGAGATAGTCCATTACTTCTCCTATGGCACGGCTATCAGCCTGAAGACTCATCCAGAGGTCCTTTTCCGCAGGGGGCTCTGACTCTTCTTGGGGAGTAGCTGGCGCTGCCTCTGTCGGTAGGGAGTAAACTCTCTGGGCATCTTGACGCACAAACCGGGCATAGAATGCTGGCATCTCGACATCTTCCCACTGAGCATCCGTGGAGGGTCCCTCCCACTGGTCAGGGAGACGGGACAGAGCGTCGGCGTTGTCATTGGTCTTACCAGCCCGGTACTTGATGGTAAAGCTGAAATTGGCAAGTCTGGAGGCCCACCGTTGTTCCAGTGCTCCAAGACGTGCGGTGTTCAGGTGCGCCAAAGGATTATTGTCTGTGAAGACAGTGAAAGATGATGCAGCCAGATAGTCCTTGAACTTTTCGGTCACAGCCCAGACTAACGCCAGAAACTCCAACTTGAAGGAACTATAGTTCTGGTCGTTTTGCTCCGGTTCTCGGAGGGAACGGCTGGCGTAGGCTATGACCCTTTCAGTTCCGTTTTGGAGCTGGGATAATACCGCCCCTAGACCTTGCTTGCTGGCATCAGTGTATAGGGTGAAAGGCAGGCTATAGTCTGGATATCCCAACACCGGAGGTTCAGTCAGCCGTTGCTTGAGCATCTGGAAGGCAGCTTCTCGTTCGGCCGTCCACTCAATGGATACTCGGGAACGTTGGCTCTCTTTTGGCAGGCCCCTTAGGAGCTCTTGCAGGGGAGCCGCCAGCTGGGCAAACTTCGGGATGAAACGCCTGTAATAACTGGCAAATCCCAGGAAGCTTTTGATGTCCCGTACGGTTGATGGGGTAGGCCAGTCGTGGACAGCTGCAATCTTCTCTGGATCTGGCTCAATTCCATGAGCGCTCACCACATGTCCCAGGTACTTGACACTAGGTTGTAGCAGGTGGCACTTGGATGGCTTGACCTTCAACCCATGTTGGGTCAGGATTTGGAAGACTTCAGCCAGATGGTGGAGGTGGTCTTCATAAGTCTTGGAGTAGATGATAATGTCGTCCAAATATAGCAGGACGGTCTCGAAGTTGCGATGACCCAAACATCTCTCCATCAGCCGTTGAAATGTGCCTGGGGCGTTGCATAGCCCAAACGGCATGTTGTTGAACTCGAACAAGCCCATTGGGGTGGTGAAAGCCGTCTTCTCTCTGTCTTCCGGTGCCATGGCCACTTGCCAGTAGCCACTGGTCAGGTCCAGGGTAGAGAAGTAGGCAGCTGACCCTAGGGCTGCGAGGGATTCCTCGATTCGAGGCAGAGGATAGGCGTCCTTGTGGGTGATATTGTTGATCTTCCTATAGTCAACACAGAATCGAAGGGTTCCATCCTTCTTCTTCACAAGGACCAGCGGGGCAGCCCATGGGCTGCGACTCTCCCGGATAACGTTGGCTGTCTTCATCTCTTGTACCAGCTTCTTCACCTCTTGGTAGCGGGCTGGAGGTATGGGCCGGTATCGTTCCTTGATAGGAGGATGAGAGCCAGTAGGGATGGTGTGTTGGATCAGAGTAGTCTGCCCAAAATCCAGTGGGTGTTTGCTGAAGGCCAGGTGGTGCTTCATAACGACATCCAGGACACCTTGTACTTGGTCTGCAGGAGTAAAATCGTCGTCTCCAATATTGAGCTCAAGCCACCAGGATTGCTCGGCAGGCTCATCTTCAGCACTTTGCTTTACTTCCAACTGTTGGGAGGCAGACAGAGAGGTTTCCACCAAGTCTTCAGGATGGACACTGAAGAGAGTGGCTACGGCTTGGTACTTTCTCAGATCCACTGGGGAGTCTCCCACATTTAGTAATCGAATGGGTACTTGTCCTCGGGATACCGTGACTAGGCTCCTGGCGGCTAGAATGGGCAGGTCTTCATCAGCTGGTAGAGGTTCTACTATCGCCTGGTAGTCTTGACCTTGGACGCCCATGCAGGCTCGACACCATACTAACGTCTCAGTCCCAGGTTGAAGGCGGACAGGTTGGGGATCCTTGATCCGGGCTCTGCAGATTTCACCATTAGGGCCAGCAAACTTCTGTTGCGCCGCTAGAACCTGCATAGTCTCCTGAATTACCTTCCGGGAACCGTTGGGCACTGTTGGCAGGGAGTCGTGGAGAGCCTTCAGCACTTCAGGGTAGCAGTTGCGGAGGACATTGGTACCCAGTACCAGGGAGAAGTTACCGTTTTCGGGCACACGTGTCACCACTACGCCCTGTCTGGTTAACTCAGTGTCTCCAATGGTTAGCGTGGGCTCCCAGTAGCCGCGGATGGGTACGGGTTTTCCGTTCGTAGCAATAATGTTCAAGTAAGCCTTTGGAGGCTGGACTAGGGATGCTTTTCCTCGGCATTTCTCGAAGGCAGCACTCCGGAGGGTGGTCACTTGAGAGCCGGTATCAATTAAGGCCGGTAGGGTAACTCCATTGATGGTTACATGAACCATGGGGCGAGTCCCCACGAACCTGGGCATCCAGTTAGCATCTTGGGGACTTACAAGTTCTTCCCTTGGAGGTCGTCCCTTAGCTCCAAGGGTTTGTCGTTTAACTGACGACAATCATTCTCTTCATGCCCATATTTATGGCAGTAGCTGCACCGCTGACGGGGTTTCTTCTGACTCCAGGTGCTTAACGACTTCGCTTCTTTTGGGCGCTGTTTAGTCGGAGAGTCACGAGGAGTAGCTGACCGTACCGGGTTCTCTGGAGGTTTCCTCCTCATAGCAGAGACAGTTACTTCCAACTGGGTCAACCGATCAAGGATTTGATGCAGGGTGTCCGCGAGATTAGGGACCGGTCCTGTTACGCCAGTAACTTCCATAGCCGCAGGATTAGATGATGCTGCCTGCATAGGATGGCAAGCGAGAGCAGATTCTTCCATTTCCACGGATTCAGGCTCTTTCTGCGGCCCAGCAGGTGGTCGGTCCCCTAATATGTCAATGGCAACTTCCTTAAACTCAAGGAAAGAGGCCTGGGCATGTTGAGAAGAGATGATCTTTAGTTGACACCTTTGATTTCTATCAACAAGTCCATTGATAAATTGTTCCCTTAAGGTTTGGTCAGAGGTTTCAGCATCTTTGGGCTCAAGGCAGGTGATGGCCTTCCATGTCTCCTGTAGGGAGAGGGCAAAGTCTCGGAGGGACTCTTGGGGCTTCTGTCTTTTCCCGAAGAATTTCTGCTTCAACTCAGAGACAGTACACTTGTCAAAGGTGTTACGTAGCCTATCAAGAATCTGGACCACATTCTGACACTGTTCTCGGGGCCAGGACTTGACTTCCCGGAGAGCGGGTCCTTTCAACTGCCCGGTTAGGATGCCCACTTTCTGTTCCTCTGTGAACGGGAGCAAGGCGAAGGTGGCTAACAACTTGTCCCTGAATTCAGGGAGAGTATGTGATTCTCCCTCGTAGTAGGGTAACCAGGGGGCCCCCAGATAGTAGGGCATTGTCAGAGGCATCATGGTGGGAGTCCCAGGGGCACTAGCTGTAGCAGGGCTGAAGGGACTCTCTGGAGGACTTAACATGCTCCGGTACCCTGAGGAGGGACCAGGGGACGGGACTTGCGCCAGTCCCGTATCTTCGTCCTGGGCGGACATGACTGGCCTAGCTGAGGGAAGCCTGTAGGGTTACACAATGTCCGTTGCTAGGGCGATGGCTAGAATGGGACGTGGGCACTTTAAGACACAGTCACTATTCCCTGGGAGGTGAGCCAATAACCTAGCGTCGGAAACAATCTCTACCCCCCTTTAACTTCCCCAGCGGTACTCACTCAGGATCAGCCGCGGTGACAGGACAGCTCCGGTGCACGAAGGTCTCCGTTCCCGATGTCCGGCAGGCAGCAGGGCTCGGTGATGCTCAGCGGTGTTCTCCAGTCGCAGGACACGTGCGCCGGAACTCCGGATGAGGCGCACACTGCTGGCAGGCTTCAGGCGCGGCCTGCGCCGAAATCCAAGATGGCCGATTAACCCTCTTCGTTGCCAGCCGCACTCGCTCCAGCTCCTCCTCCACGGTAGTTCACGCCACTCGCGCAGGGGGCGGAGCCTAGTGACGCCTCTGGAGTTCCCGCCAGTGAGGATTTGGCGGGCTGGAAATACTTGCTGCGCCACACGCCTCTGAGGTAAATACTTCAGGCGCAGCAGCGCCGGATGTAGCAGAGCTAAAACAGTTCTTGCAGGAATTAACCTCTTGAGTGCTGGAGCGGCACTCGACAGCACGTGGCAGCAGTATAAAGTAGTTCAATCCAGAAACACACAATCACTTGGGCCTAAACCCGAATGGCAGCAGGGTTAGGCAGCACAGTCTTTTAAATAAAGGAAAGTCTTTAATGCCGTAATAAGGCACAGAAGTATCAATCCTGTTCGTGACGCCACTTGCAACATCCCCCACCGGGGCCTAGCCCTTGAGGTGAGGCCTGGAGACAGCCGGGGCCCGCGGTACCGGAGTGGCTGGCGGTTGCGGCCTAAGCACGCTATTGTCACGGTGCTTGGTACGGGGGAACCGGAGGGCTGTCCTACAGCCTGGCAGGTCTCCAGCAGGGTGGTGTTGGCAAGAAATGATGAGGGAGAGGCTGCTATAGCGGATCTCCCTGGGGCAACCCCTTAGTGTCCCGAGTGTGAGTCTCTGGGTGATGGACAGGGTGCCGGTGATGAAGGCGGCCGTATTAGCAGGGACCAGACAGAGACAGAAGTTGAAGAAAACAACTTACAGTTCTTTATTTGAACCGCAGGAACCGCAGCAAACATGCCTTTAACAGGTAGGTAGGGTGCCGAGATGTGAGTTGGAGGGAGCCTCAGGAGATAGTTCACCAGCCTGGAAGTAGAGGGCAGGCTGGGAGGCAGCTGTGTCCTGGTAGGAAGCTTCAGCTTGTCCTGTAGGGCTTCAGGTATCACCTTCAAAGGTAAGATGATACCCCTTTTCCTCACTACACTAACTCTAGTCTAATGCTCCACTCTTCAGAGGCAGGGGCTAGGCTCTTCCTGCTCTGGTATGGGCTAGACAGAGATTACTCACTCACTCACTGATTCTCCTACAACAGAATCTCTCTGAATAGATCTCTGGAAAGACCTACTGGAATCCTCCTAGAATCTCTTCTCTCTCCTGAGAGAGACTTCTCTCAGAATCCTGCAGAACATTCCTGGCCAGAGGTTTTATGACCTCCCTTTGGTCAGGTGGTGGCTGCTCCTCCAATCACATCTCAGCTTACAGAGCACAGGATGTAACACATATCATTGGATAACAGCATCTGGCATCATACAAAATACTTAACCTCTGCCTTGCCAGGCAGGATTCACCACTGCAATACCGCTATGTCCTATCAGGACCATGTTGTGTAGTGTGATTGCATGCAGGTGGGACGTATTCGCAAACACTACCTCGCCATTGCATCGGCGAGGGTGTTGCACATGGAAGCCTGCACAGCTGCGCCACAGAAAGGGTCACATGCACCACAATCCCAGTGCAGACATTTCTTAAATACTTGTGCAAACTGTTTTAGCCCTGAAAACAGTGCACAGCCCGACAAAAGTGAGCAACGACCCTTAGTAAATGAGCCCCATCATGTCAGTTCATTGTAGTGATCAGAGGATCAGGTTGGGAGATCCCTTCAATTGCACAGAGTGATTTTCATTGACTGCACTCGAATCCCACATTGTGCTGCTACTTTTGGTCTTCTGAACCTGCACCCGGCCACTTTGGCCAATCTGTGGCCTCCACAGAGCACAAGACGCCACTTCCTAAAATGTCACAGATGACGTCCCGTGTTCCAAGGCCACAGATTAGCAGAAGCAGGTCCCATGACTCCCCCTCCGATATTTATGACTCAAGATCGTAAGTACCTGCACAATAGGAGTACAAGCTGAGACTCATTTACTAAGGGTTGCACTGCTCACTTTCGTCGGACTGTGCGCCTTTTTCGGGGATTGCATGGCTTGGACAAGTATTTAGCAAGTGTCTGCGCTGGGATTGTATTGCACGTGATCGATATTTGTCGCAGCTGCACTGCTTCCGTGCGAAACAAATTAGGGGACGGGCTGTCGGACGATCTGACTGCTTCGGACTGAGCGCCGGATTTAACTTTCAAATTGTGTCGCAATACAATGCACTTACATGCACCACGAGAAAGAAGGAGAACTCTGTCAGACCTGAGCGGGGAAGCGACACATGCAGGATATTGGGCGCACAATCTTAGTGAATCACAGCACAGTGCATATCGTTGGTGAACTCCAGCAGCCGGGTATGTAAATGTGCCCCACTGTATTTTTGTTGCTACCCTTGCTCTGTTCCTTTAAGTCAATGATGACTCTGGATCAAAGTCAACTTGGATATTAAGTGGACCCCATAATAAAGGGGGGGAATTATCCAACCAGAACTCAGCTTTGATTTTCCCATGGCTGTTTATAAAATTAAAGTTGAGCTATGATTGGTTTCCATGAGCAACAAGAAACATTCTGTTCTTAAAAACTTCTGATAAATCTCTCCCATAGAGTACAAGAACAAAGGGCGTCAGGTATCACCACATCACAGGAAACATTAGGAGAACCCCAAACAGCCAATCCCTGCTGTGACACACCCTTCCAACCAGTGATTGGCTGAGCCACCCTCTTCTAGTATGTACACACCCAGGAAGTGAAGTGCAGTGGGGATGCAGAGCAGAGGTGATGGAGCTGGGAGTAGTAAGCGACATTTTATTATATTGGTGGTCCCTGTAAATTGTTTAATTTGGATTTCTGAAAAATGCCCTGGGGACATGGTGACAAAAAAAGCGTACCTAACCTTCTCTGGCTTCCGATTCCAGCAATGTGGAGGCCAATGCATAGCAACAGCGGACTGGGGGACCACCCTACACTGAGTAATATGGGACATTCAGAGTAATTATGGCAATATGCAGATCCCCGTTTTCCCAATTCCTGGGGTCAGGGTTTACAAACAGATCATTGAAATTGGGTAATGGTCACATAATGTTTTCTTCTCTAGACATCGGAATTATTCAGACTTCAGACTTCTTTTCTCTTATGTCATCCACACAACATAAATCGAAGTTTTCTCTGGCACGGAGCAGCTGTCAGGCACAGGATGAATTGCACATTACTAACCAGAAAACATTGTCACCACTGCTGTTCCATTACTTTCCCTGTTGGAATCTTCTTTTCATATATCTCCTTTTATACATGACACCTGCTCCAGGTAAAAGACGAGGATCAATAAATCTTATTTTTAGATGTTTTTGTTGATTCTTTTTCCAAATAAATTGTTTAATGAGTGGCATTGAGACTAATCTTATCAAAGAGGTTGTCCACAAGTTTTATTGAAGGCCTATTGCCAACTCCGATCAGGTGTTCTGGCCGGCAAAACACATTGGGGGTCATTTACTAAGGGCCCGAATCGCGTTTTTCCATCGCGTTACCCGAATATTTCCGATTTGTGCCGATTTTCCCTGAATTGCCCCGGGATTTTGGCCGTAAGAAAACCTGACGGCTTTGGAAAAACCATCGCATTTAAAAAGAAAAAAAGTGTCGCTTGACAAGCGCTTCCCTGCACCCAGCATAGGACGGTGAACTTCAGTGCACTCCGACGGTATTCAGCGCAGCAGCGACACCTAGTGGACATCGGGCGCACTACCTAAGTGAATCGCCGGAAAACCCGAATCCTCTACATTGGGGCACATTTACTTACCCGGTCCTGCGGAGTTCACGCATATGCATTGTCCAATGATAATGCACTGGGCCGCGATTCACTAAGATCTTGTGCCCGATATCCTGCATGTGTCGCTTCCCCGCTCAGGTCGACAGAGTTCCCCTTCTTTTTCCCAGTGCATGTAAGTGCTTGATCCTGTGACAATTTGAAAGTTAAATCCCGCGCTCAGTCCGAATCAGTTGGATTGTCCGAGGGCCCGCCCCCCCCCGATTTCTGTAGCATGAAAGTCAGCGCACCTGCAACACAATCCCATCACGTGCACCCCAATCCCCAGTTAAATACCTGCCCCAGCGGCACAAATCCTGAAAATGTCAGAAAAAACAACGAAATTGCGTCTGCGGACCCTTAGTAAATAAGACCCTTAGAAAATAAGTATCCGGAAGCAGATGGATACCTCCATAGAGTCCTGGATTTTTGAGGTCTGCCCCACTGTCCTGGGTTGAAGGAGGAATGTAAGGGGGTAAACAAAGGGGGACATTGTAAGGTCCCTTGCACAAGAATATGAGGGGGACCGAGATCTCGGACGGATCTTGGTCCCCATAGATGCCTATGGCAGCCGGTCATGTTGTCTCACCGCGCACTGTAAAATATAGGACACTGTAGGTTTAAAATCTATTTAAACCTACAGTATTTTTCAGAATATAAGGCGCACCATCAATAAATGCCTGCTAAAACGTCTAGGTTCATATATAAGGCGCACCGGATTATAGGGATGGATGACCAGCAGGTGGCAGACCTGTGCACAGTTCAAGGCAGCTGTTGTCTGTCAGTACGGTTCATATATAAGGCGCACTGGACTATAAGGCGCACCTTTGATTTGAAGGTATTTCCATGAATGTACTGACCCAAAGAAAAAAGAGCGCAGAGTGAAAGCTGTAAAAGTAGAGCCCACAAGGAAATGGCACAAATGTGTTTTTTGTCAATTTCGCTGCATTTGGAATTTTTTTCCAGCTTCCCTGTATACAGCTTGGATTAGCTACCATCACTAGGAAATAGTCTTTCATAACCAGAAAACAGGTCCTTATAAAAAAAGTAGTGGGTTTTTAAAAGAAGGGAACAAAAAATGGAAAACACAATGGGGTTCATTTACTAAGGGGCCGATCCGCTTTTATATTTCCGATTTGCGCCGATTTCCCTTGAATTGCCCCGGGATTTTGGCGCACGCGATCGGATTGCGGCGCATCGGCGCTGGCTTGCACGCGACAGAAATTGGGGGGCGTGGCTGAACGAAAACCCGACAGATTCGGAAAAACCGCTGCATTTAAATAAAGAAAAGTGTTGCGGAGCTTGCACTTACCTTTACTAGGAATAGGCCGGTGCGTTCCGATGCTCTTCAGCGCAGCAGCGCCACCTGGTGGACGTCGGAGGAACTGCCTTAATGAATCCCGTCCGGAACCGAATCCATCGCAGAGAACGCGCCACTGGATCGCGAATTGACCGGGTAAGTAAATCTGCCCCAATAACTTGAAGGGGTTAAAACATATAAAACAATATAAATTTGGTATCTCTGTGATCATATTGACCAAAAGTTTATTTGTCATTTACCGTCTTTGTATTTTTGGTCCAGTACAGAATGTTGTATGGTGACCTTAACATCTGCAAAGAGTTTGTATGTTCTCTCCGTGTTTGCGTGGGTTTCCTCCGGTTTCCTCCCACACTCCAAAACATACTGGTAGGTTGATTAGATTGTGAGCCCCATTGGGGACAGGGACTGATTTGGCAATCTCTGTGCAGCGCTGCGGTATCTGTAGGCGCTATATAAATAAGGGAATTATCATTATAATTTAAAAAAACAATTCATTGTCCTGCAAAAACAAGCCCACATATAATAAAAATTAGAAAATGATGTCAGTAGTCAAAAATAGAAATCCAGAAAAAGAGTCCTGAAAGGGAATCCACCATCGACATAAAGCATGATAAACCAGGGACACTTAGGCCCCTTCCACACTAGCGTTTTTCACGCGCGAGTTCTGCGCGTGCTTTTGACGCTCAGAACTTGCATTGCACTCTGTCCCATTGTTTCCAATGGGTCTTTCCTCATTTGCATTGTTTTTCACACGCGTGCTTGCGTTTGCTTTGACGCGCCTCAAAATCGCAGCATGCTCTACTTTTGCGTTTCACGCACGTTTTTCCCGCCCCATTCAAGTCTATGGAGATGCATCAAAAATGCATTGCACTCGCAAGCATTGCAAGTGCAATGCGAGTGCAATGCGTTTTAAACGGATGGGTTGCTAGGTGACATGAATAATTCCCCTGCTCGAGATCGAGCATTTAATTAAAAAAACACAGTGAAGAACAGTGAAGAATAGAATAAAAACAGTGAACACAGTGAACAAAGGATCATTTAAGTGAAAAACACAGTGCAGAACACAGTGAAGAATAGATTACAGATGTTCGGCACATCTGCTTACTTGTCGGGAGATACGCGCGGAGCGGTGCGAACAAAATAGCATGTGAAGAACAACATATATGTGTGTAAAGAACACATTGCAGATGTTTCCATACATCTGCAATGTCTTCTTCACACATATATATTGTTCTTCACATGCTATTTTGTACGCAAAAACGCTAATGACTCCAAGGAAAGATGGAACAAAAACGCAGCCAAAAACGTCAGTTTTTCACGCATTGCACCCTGACGTGAAATGCAACGCTAGTGTGGAAGGGGCCTTACTCATAGATCCAGGCACTATGACTGTGGTAATCTTCTTATATTTGTTATCCATGGCCGCCTTCCTTCTAAAATCAACTTTTACAATTATAATAATGATGGCTCTGGAGGGCGGTATCAGAGCCCTTCCATATTGTAGTTCACAGGCTGTTTCTCAGCACTTCCCCCCTCCCTCTGCCTGCTGTAATCCCACAACATGATGGTATTTTCCAACAAAGTACAGGCGGTCCCCTACTTAAGAACACTCGACTTACATACGACCCCTAGTTACAAACGGACCTCTGGATATTGGTAATTTATTGTACTTTAGTCCTAGGCTACATTGATCAGCTGTAACAGGTATCACTGGTGTCTGTAATGAAGCTTTAGTGTTAATCCTGATTCTTATGACAACCCAACATTTTTAAAATGCAATTGTCACAGAGACCAAAAAAGTTCTGGCTGGGATTACAATGATAAAATATACAGTTCCGACTTACATACAAACTCAACTTAAGAACAAACCTACAGACCCTATCTTGTATGTAACCCGGGGACTGCCTGTATAAGGGAGGAAATGCACCTGTAACAGTCTCTGAAGATACAGCACGGAGGAGCTCAGGTAACCACCCCCTGTGCACTTCTGGTTCATTAGCATAATTATAAAAGTAGATTTTTAGAAGGAAGGAGGCCAAGGATAACAAATGGAAGAAGATTACTACAGTCACAGTGTCTGGACCTATCATGATGGATTCTGATGTAAGATTTCAAGGTCAAAATACACTTTATTTTGTTGACGTCAAATTGAAATCCTTTGATTCCTTCTAGAACACTGTAATACTCAGTAGATCAATGCATTATACAGAATCACTTGGCCTCATTCTACTCATTATACGTCACATTGTGCTCATAAAACGGTCTTGATCCAAAGATAGCTTCTATACACCCGCTCCACGTCTGGTCCAGTCACGGCCATGTACAATGGTGTCGTCTGTTATATTCATTGTGTTACATAGTTTGAGGTTTAAGCCGAATATTTTAGATTGTAAATTTGTCGTGATAGCCGATAATATGATCGAATAATCCGTCCATTATGGGTAATGTACTGGCCTTACTGCGATTATAGGGAGGATCAAAGCCATGATGCTATTAGCCAGGGGCAAGTTATACAGGGTTGGGTAACTTATGTAATGCCGATAATCTAAGGCAATAATAAGATCATATGATTGTATATATAAAAATGGAGTTTTGGCCCAAATTCTTTTCAGGAATCTGTTTTTTTTGAATATCTACAGATTCTACATCATGGAGTCTATGAAAATAAACTATAACCATCATTGCCACATAACCAGTGGCAAATTGCAGACACCTTAGCAAATTTGTCTGAAATGGTTGTCCTTTCACGTTGGCAGTCCTGGGGGAGGGACTTAAAGGAGGTTTCCATAATTTAGATAATGATAATCTATATATAATCACCTCTTATGGTACATTTGGCAGCTCTCCGGTTCTGTAGCTCATACTGATGCCTTTTTAAAGATGGGATTTTTATCTTTAATATGACACAAAAACAGAAAAATTGCACTCGCCAATACTTTGTGAGACTGTATATTATTCAGGCAACATAAAAGATATAAAGAGATACAGGGAGGACAGTGAGACACCTCACATGTGGAGGAGCGATGTCCGTTTTGCAAAAAAAAAATCTGAAATATGGGTTTTCCCATGGTCTTAGGGGCCGAGACTCTGAAGGGCAGAGTCTCCCACCACCTACATCAAAGGCTGAAAAGGCCGATTGCCAAAGGTGATGGAAGTTGATGCATGATGTCATCACGCATCACCTGTGTCACAGATCCAGCGTCAAGGTGAAGAAGGCAGCAAGAGTAGGAGGAAGCCACAAGGTACTGTTTGGATGTTTTATTTTTTTCTCAATATGCAATTGAGGTAATCACAGTCACTGCTGGCTACTGGAGGCATCACTGTTACTACGGGGTCATCAATGTGATTATTGGCTATTGGGGTCATCACTGTGACTGCTGGCTACTGGGGGCATCATTGTGACTGCTGGCTACTTGGGGCATCACTGTGACTGCTGGCTACTGGGGGAATCACTCTGACTGCTGGCTACTGGAGCATCACTGTGACTGCTGGCTACTGGAGGCATCACTGTGACTGCTGGCTACTGGAGGCATCACTGTGACTGCTGGCTACTGGAGGCATCACTGTGACTGCTGGGTCATCAATGTGATTATTGGCTATTGGGGTCATCACTATCACTGCTGGCTACTGGGGGCATCATTGTGACTGCTGGCTACTGGGGGCATCACTGTGACTGCTAGCTACTGGGGGAATCACTCTGACTGCTGCCTACTGGGGGCATCACTGTGACTGCTGGCTACTGGAGCATCACTCTGACTGCTGGCTACTGGAGGCATCACTGTGACTACTAGGTCATCAATGTGATTATTGGCTATTGGGGTCATCACTGTGACTGCTGGCTACTGGGGGCATCATTGTGACTGCTGGTTACTGGGGGCATCACTGTGACTGCTGGCTACTGTGGGGATCACTGTTACCATCATCAGCTTTACGTAAGGGTCTTATATAGAAACATGTATATTATATATCATCTGTCATTTGTTTTTAGACTGAGGGACAGTCCCAGGTTTTCACTACAAATAAAGTAATTTCAATGCTCTCTGAAAGGATGAGAAGGAGCACGAAGGCAACACGTGTGACATGCATTTCTGTCTCTACCCCCTGTATTTCTAATTCTCACAACCACAGGTAACTGGTCATATCCATTGCAACAAAGAAAGGTAAGTGACATAGTTTTTTGTCTTGTTTAACACCCAGGAACAGGGGAGCCACAATAAGTGAGGTGACAGGGGGCCACAATATGTGAGGGGACAGGGGGCCACAATATGTGAGGGGACAGGGGGCCACAATATGTGAGGGGACAGGGGGCCACAATATGTGAGGGAACAGGGGGCCACAATATGTGAGGGGACAGGGGGCCACAATATGTGAGGGGACAGGGGGCCACAATAAGTGAGGGGACAGGGGGCCACAATATGTGAGGGGACCGAGGAGCCACAATTATGTGAGGGGACCGAGGAGCCACAATTATGTGAGGGAACAGGGGGCCACAATATTTGAGGGGACAGAGGAGCCATAGCATGTGAGGGAACAGGGGAGCCACAATATGTGAGGGGACAGGGGAGCCACAATATGTGAGGGGACAGGGGAGCCACAATATGTGAGGGGACAGGGGAGCCACAATATGTGAGTGGACAGTAGGCCACAATATGTGAGGGGACAGGGGAGCCACAATATCAGAGAGATGGAGGACAGAGGTCACAATATGAGAGGGATGGAGGACAGGAGGCATTAGAGGGGAATTAGAAGCCAAAATATAAGGAAGGATGAAGGACAGGAGACCACAATATGAAGGGAATGGAGGTCCATGGCCATAAAATGAGATGGGGGAGAGGGGGGGGGGAGGAGTACAGAAATCTAGGGCATTATGAGTTTGGGGAGATATATAAAAGTGGGGAAAAAAGTAAAAAGAGGATCAAATTAAAGAGGGGGTTATATGTTGCTGAGTTGCATTAGGGGTATTATATATGTCCTTAGGGAGGCTGGCCACAGGAAGGAGGCATTGTACTATGTGTGGGAAATTATATTATGTTTGGGGGTGGTGCAAAGGGAGACAATTGGTGTGGTTCAGGAAAATAGAAGGGACATTTTGTCCCTCTAGCCCAAAAGTTGAAAGGTATATACAATGGGGCTCATTTACTAAGGGTCCGTGGACCGCACAAACGTCGGATATTCCGACGATTACCAATTTGCGCCGATCAGATTTTGGCGCAATTGCATAGGCTTTCATACGATACATGCGATCGGGGGGCGGGCCGTCGGACGATCTGACGCATTCGGACTGAGCGCGGGATTTAATATTTAAATTGTGTCACAAGATTGTGTTGCAAGACAATGCACTTACATGCACCAGGAAGAAGGTGAACTCCGGCGGACCTGAGCAGGGAAGCAACGCATGCAGGAAATCGGGCGAGTAATCTTAGGGAATCGTACCGGAGTCCATGATCATCAGACAACGCTCAGCGGGGATTGCGTCAGGACCGGGTAAGTAAATGTACCCCAATGTCTGCGCCATAGTATACTAGACACTGCACAGTATGTCCTCACTGTAAAATTCATAGCGGCCCACATTGATAAAAAAAACACTGCAAAGTGCACCCATTCTTCATGAATCTGGCGCCCCCTGCACTGCTCTGACAGAGGGCACTAACCTTTTTTGGTGCACCTTTAACATAGGGAGTGTGACACACTTCTGTCATACACTGCTTGATAAATGTGTTGCATGATCCGACTGCGCACCTGAACGCCCCTTTCAGGGGCATTGGGTATAATGCAGCCATTACATAAAACTCGAACACTTCATTAATACATGTACAAGCACTTTGCACGTGTAATATGTGCAAAATATGGCAGAAAACTGTCGCTGTGGCCCAGTATGTCCTCACAGTATTACAGCAAGGAACACAAACTGCCCCACATTTAATTAAGCTCTTGCACCATTTTTTTTGTCTAACTTTGTGCGTTCATTTTAGTGCAAACTGCTTGCATATGTATTTATAAAGTGTCCATGCCACATATGTGTCGCGGCTGTACTATACCCAACGTAACACAAAATTCTGCACTGAAAGGGGCATTCTGGAGCACCGTCAGATTGTTTATCATGCAATGTCCGACAGAATTATGTTGCATGCTACATGAAAAACATGCACCAAAAAAAGAAGTACACCCCGGCACTTGCCTTTACTTACCGTTAAGATTTTGATGGATTGGCAAACTCTACAGCGTCAGACAGCATCTTTCAGGTTTCGATGCAACTGCTATCTATAATTCTACAGCTTTTCAGATTCTGATGGAACGGCAAAGTATACTGATATTGTGCCTTTAAGACAGTATTATCAGAATTTACAGCATCATCCATCCTCAGTAGCTCAGTGCAATTCTTCACAGAGCCCTAAGAAGGGCACTTATTTCCGATTTCCACCTGTCATTTATCATAGCAGCCCCCTGCCTCTAAGTGCCCTGAAAAGGGAAATTGTATCATAGTATCATAGTATATAAGGCTGGAAAAAGACGCAAGTCCATCAAGTCCAACCTTTAAGAATTAAATAAATGTTTTATCCCCATAAGCGGTGATATTTTCTCTCTCCAGAAAGGCATCCAGGCCTCTCTTGAACATGTACATAGAGTCCGCCATAACAACCTCCTGCGGCAGAGAGTTCCATAGTCTCACTGCTCTTACAGTAAAGAACCTTTGTCTATGTTGACGGTAGAATCACCTCTCCTCTAGGCGCAGAGGATGCCCCCTTGTCCTGGTCACAGGCCGAGGTATAAAAAGATCTTCCGCGAGATCCTTGTACACAGGTATTTGTACATTGTAAAGAAGTCTCCCCTGTCAGTCTAATCCCCCATTCCCCTAATAATCCTGGTTGCTCTCCTCTGCACCCGTTCCAGCTCTACTATATCCTTTTTATACACTGGTGCCCAAAACTGTACACAATATTCCATGTGTGGTCTGACCAGGGATTTGTATAAGGGCAAAACTATGTCTTTATCATGAGAATCTATTCCTCTCTTGATACATCCCATAATTTTATTTGCTTTAGCAGCAGCCGCCTGGCTCTGGTCACTAAAATTAAGTTTACCATCCACCAATACCCCCAAGTCCTTTTCAGCTTCAGTTTTACTAAGTAATTGACCGTTTAGAACATAATTATACTTTGTGTTTCCATGGCCCAAGTGCATAACTTTACATTTATCTACATTAAACCTCATCAACCATTTCTCTGCCCACTCCTCAAGCTTCCACAAATCTCTCTGTAATGCTAAACTATCGACCTAAGTATTTATTACTTTACACAGCTTAGTATCATCTGCAAATATTGAAACTTGACTGTGTAAACCCACTACAAGGTCATTAATAAAAATATTAAAAAGAAGTGGCCCCAATACTGACCCCTGTGGCACTCCACTGGTAACGTCAACCCAATCTGATAATGTGCCATTAATGACCACCCTCTGTTTTCTATCACTAAGCCAATTACTTACCCAGATACACAGATTTTCTCCTATTCCCAGCAGTCTCATTTTATATACCAACCTTTTATGTGGCACGGTGTCAAATGCTTTTGAAAAGTCCAGATATACAACATCCACAGTGTCCCCCAGATCCAGTCTTGAACTTACCTCCTCGTAGAAACCAATCAGATTTGTCTGACAGGACCGATCTCTCATAAACCCATGCTGACGCTGGGTTATAAGGTTATGCACAGTGAGATACTCCAGGATAGCATCTCTAACAAACCCCTCAAATATTTTCCCCACCAAAGAAGTTAGACTCACAGGTCTGTAGTTTCCAGGATCGCTTTTTGATCCCTTTTTGTATATTGGTACCACATTTGCTATGCGCCAGTCCTTTGGAACATAACCAGTCCTCAGTGAATCTTCAAATATTAGAAATAACGGTCTGTCTACCGCGGTACATAGTTCATGCAGAACCCGGGGGTGTATGCCATCTGGCCCAGGTGATTTATCTATCTTAGTGGTTGCGAGGTGGCGCCGTACCTCTTCCTATTGTTGGTATTTAAAAAGGTCATGCCTATCTGACTGACACTATGAACAGCAGCAACCCTTTCGCTTGCACTGTATCGTTTGCATTATGACATGCTAAGTCATAAGAGTCACATGCTAGCCAGTCACAGAGAGGTGCACCAGCCGTGAGGCTATCTGAGAAAAGTGTGCAACTTGTTCCTTCACGAGCAGCCATCTTATAGACCACACTCTACACTGTGGTCATAACTGGAGCTGAACTGGCATCAGTTGTAATGTAACACCCGTGGCCGTAGTGCGACACGACCGCAACATTTAAATTCCAGCATGGAGATTCTTGGTCCCCCAAAGTATTGACATGGGGCGCCAATCATAGCTATGGCAACCCTGAGGTCTGATCTAAGACCCAAGGGCTGTCCATAGCAAATGCCTCAAGGGTCCTATCACAGACAGGTGACTGCATAGGAGTTTGCTAATAACATGCAATACTTCAGTATTGCAGTGTATTGTACTGAGCAGACAATCAAATGATCGCGTGTTTGTGTCGAAAAGTAAAAAGAAAAAAAGTTTTTTTTTTTTAAATTTAAACTAATAAATTATTAAAAATTACCTCCAAAGCATTTAAATCTGCATAACACAAAATAAGTGAAAATCACCATACAAACCCCACATACCAGCCTGATAAAAGCAAATAAAAACTACAGGTCCCCATACAACCACACTAACAAAAAAAATGTCAAAAGTTTTTTTCCCCCAAAAGAATTTCATGATACAAACGAAGGTCACTTAAAAAAAAAAAAAGATATGAATTTGGTATAGCTTAGGTATAGATTAGGTTCCCTAATAAATGCAGACTTTTTTATTAGAAAAAAAAAACATATTGGATTTGCCTTTTTTCGGATAAATTGCAAAGAAATTGCTAATAAAACAATAATGAAACCAAAAATTGTGCAATGAAAAACTACAGTGAAAAAAAAAAACTAAACAAAAAAAACACCCTATACAGATCTAGTAACCGGAAAATAAACAAAAAGTTACAGCTTGTTGAAGGCATTGACGAAAAAAACCACTCTGAAATATAGGGGCTCATTTACTAAGGGTCTGCGGACCGCATTTTCGTTGGGTTTCCCGATTTCTGCGTTACGCCACATTTAACAGAGGTTTTTGGGGCACGCGATTGGATTTTGGCGCAATCTTTCATGCGCCGCAAATCGGGGGGCGTGGCCGTCGGACAACCTGATGGATTCGGACAACGCGCGGGATTTAAAATTCTAATTGTGTCGCACTTACAAGCCCTGGGAATAAGAAGGTGAACTCCGGCGGACCTCAGCAACCCTCCGGATCGGGGATCGTGACAGGACCGGGTAAGCAAATGTGCCCCATAGTCTGGACAATAATGTGAAAAAGAGGTGCGGGATAAGGGGTTAAAAAAACTACTTTTTTATGAACTCATCTTAGGATATAGTCACCTATGATTACACAATGACCTTGACAATTAGGAAATATTGTGTTTCCCCATTTTGATCTTGTGTGTGTGTATATAAATATATATATATATACTGTATATATAATATATGCACTGTCCTTCTCCATAGTGGGGACAGAGGCTCAATCAGATTTTGGGTCTTTAACCCCTGTGGGAAGAGGCCACAGCATTGAAATACTTTGGTATCTACCAAACACAGCGCTGTGCATTGTATAGTGGCCACACCTAGTATTGCAGCCTTATGTAATAGATGAATGGATGCTGTTGGACCACCGTAGATTTCATATTGCTGATCACTGATTATAAAAAATTAAAATTTTTTGATCACCCAGCTTTCCCATGAAGGGATATGAATGAATCACATGACCTCCTACACCTGTATAGACGTGTATGTAATGGGGTTATTTTATTTTACGGGCGGGTGTGGTGACAGAGAGAGGAGGTAACTCGAGTGACAGGTCCCGATATGTCACGATAGACCCGGTTATGTGACCATTATGAAACACAGGCTGTTTCACAACAAGGGCAGGGAGTCCCCGCCGCAGCCAATGGGAGGGCGTCGGGCGCGTCATGTGACCGCTGGCTTTATGTAATGCAGCTCCACATGTTATATCACATCCATTGCTTTGTGTGGTGCAGGAGCTGCTATTATACTGGTACCCTATGGGGCACAGCAGGTATAACCCTGCTGCCCAGTCCTGCCCACACCTCTCCTCTGTACTACATGCCAGCTGCTGCACCCAGACTAAGGATATCATCCATTAAAGGGATTGGTGCCTTAAAGGAATCCTCATTATGGAGCTGCTGAGCTGCCCCTCCTGCCAGCAGACCCTCTGGGAGCCCATCACTCTCGCCTGTGGGCACACATTCTGTAAGATCTGCCTGAAAGCCGCTCGCAGGTGCCAAATCTGCAAACAAAGACTAAAGATCAGCGGCGCCCAGGAGCTCAGGTGTAACACGCTGCTCTCCAACCTGCTGGACAAGTGCCTGGACCTGGACACCAAAGTGAAGAGGATCACAAGGGACCTGGAGGACTTGGTCACCGCCCGGCAGTACGAGGAAGCGGCCAAGGTAGCCTGCAAGGGAATAGTCATGGGTAAGGAACAGTCACAAGTTGTGGAATTATGAAAGGGTTAAAGGGAGACGGTCAAAAAAAGTGATGTCGGGTAACTAAAAATCCATGTTTATGCTCACAAGTGCCCCGGAGGCGGTCCTTTTGTGTGCACTGATCACTGGCCCCTCCTTTTTTTGAGCTGAATGACAGTGGCAGTTCACACAACTCCGCCTCCTGGACACTTGAACAATTTGAAACACTAATTTTTTCGGCGAAGCAAGGTGGTCCACTATCACTCCAGGTACGTTCACCCAAGACCCGATACCAGAGGTGCAGAGATCCCCCTCTATATCTGGGATTCTGTCCCCATTGTGCCCGGAATGTTGGTAAACAATGAAAAATCTATGAATTCTTTGGTATTTCTTATGTAAATTGTAGCCCGATTGTGCGGCATAGATGCCTGTAGATGTGGGGGCACTATGTAGGCATCATGGAAGTAATATGACTTATGTTTTAGCTTTTTCATTCGGAATCTGTATATTGATAGGTAGAAACATGTAAAAGCGTCGCAGTAGTAGAATCACAAAGAAATAGTAACTCCACCAGCAGCGTCATGCTGACAGTTTCCATGTCCAATGTCATTGTCATTTTGCCATTGTCCATGTCATTGAAGTGAAAATATACAGATTTACTGACTGTTCGTCCAAAAGTTGGAGCTTAAATGTAAAGGGGTTTACAAAGTTTGGATGAGTATAAAAAACAGATTAGTGGGGGTTCGACTGCTGGTATCCCCACCGATCACGATGGAGGGGGTAGGTTAAGTGTCCTTACTGCCGCTCCATTCAGTTATATAGAAATTGTTGAGCTCAGCGCTCCAGTATCTTCAGCACTTTCATTTATTGTCTACGAGAACCCCGAGCGCTATGCTCAGCAATTTCCCATACTCCTAATCAGTAACATACTGGGGTGCCTTGGGCCCAAGTGTAAAATCTTTTATCCTAGCCTGCTTTTTAGCCATTGCCTTGGACTGTTATGGTCTTAGGAGCCCTGTCATTAACCTGCTGACTGGTTTTTGCCTTCAACTTCTTACCTCTGTAAACCAGAATTATATGCCCATAGCTCAGGGGTCCATCTGCTCATTGTATTGAATGGGGCAACAGTAGGGATGCTCGACCTACTGCTCCACCACTTAATGAGAATGTGACTCCCATTGGTGGTTGGTGTCGCTCCAGCAGGACCCCCCCCCCCCCATTCTTGTGATTGGTTGGAGTCCTGTTCTTGTGATCGGTTAAAGGAAATCTACCACCAGGATGAAGGTTTGTAAACCAAGCACACTTACTAGTTACCACTACTCACTACTTTTACCAAACAAGGCTTAACAATTTTGCAAATGAGCCTGAAGGGCCTCTGGGCTCCATAGCTGTCATTTAGGCTCCGAGCCCCTGAGGCTCGATTGCATAATTTTTTTCAACATGGGCATAAGAAGTTAAAATACGAGTGGCTCCTGCCAGAGAGGGCACACACCAGTATGTCAGTGTGCTTGGTTTACAATCCTTCATCCTTGTGGTAGATTTCCTTCAAGGTCTCAGCAGTTGTTTCCCCACCAATCAGATTGTTTTCAACAAGTAGATAATCAAACTTGGTTCATCCCCCCTCCCCTTAAAGGGAACCTCTCAGACAGTTTGGGTTCCTGAACCCTCTGTATGGAAAAGTACTATGGGTCTGGTGATATGATCCATACATGTGAAGTTGAGGGTAACACACATTGCTTCACTCACGTAGAACATATGACACAAGGGGGGTAAAATAAATAACCTTTAATTATTTTCGAGCCATGGTCGGGCATGTACATGCAGCTGACACTCACCTTGTGAAACCTTCCTATGTAGTAGATCACATCTCATTGATTGCTTCCCAGACATTGTTATGACTGACCGTATCTATTTTATAATAGCCTAGGAGCAGTGGCTGCCAAATCCTAATTTCACCGCTTATCTTGATGGGAGGACATTCAACGAAATCAGCCCTTGCTGAACCTGTCAGTACATGTTATGATATGCCTTTAAGTCTCCACCAACCCTTTAAGATCAGTGCGATCTTTAACCTGAGCACATAGTTACTGCAGTTCTGTCTATGTGTTATGAAACAACTTGACTCCATGAGGAAGCCGTCACCAGAAGTTTGAGACAGGGCCTTGCACCCCCTACTGGTGGTGGTGAATGTGTATGGAGGTAGAAAAAGTAATGGCTGTATGTAATAATAATAATTCCTTTATTTATATAGCGGACACAGATTACGCAGCGCTGCACAGAACTTGCCAAATCGCTCCCTGTCCCCAATGGGGCTCACAATCCAATCAACTACCAGTGTGTTTTGGATTGTGGGAGGAAACCGGAGGACCGGGAGGAAACCCCCACAAACACAGAGAGAACATACAAACTCTTTGCAGATGTTGATGTAGCTTGTGAAAGTCTGTAGGCACCTGGAGAACCTGCCATTAAGATTAATCCACCCAAAATAAATACGCTGTAAAAATTTATGATTAAAAATCACCGCTCTTATCCCTAAATGTTTCCTTTCTACGGCTGCAATGTTAAAAAATCACTTTGTAAACCTATATGCAACTTACCTTATGTGAGTCCATTGACGTGGCCTGAAAAGGCTCTAATAACCGGGGAATTTTAGCGAATTTTTTTATTTTTGGAGCGTTTATTTGGGGGGTGGGGGGGAGGGGCACATAGAACTTGTTAAAAAGAAATAAAAGTTTGAAGATTTTTTTTTTTTTTTTTTCCTTCATTTATAGTATTCATTGGGGTTAAAAGTGGAAAAGGAGCTTTTTTTTGGTAATTTAACAAAAAATGCACATTTTTAATGAATTCCCTATGTATGTTTTGGATAAAGAGCACATTCTTTTTCTATTCTAGGACAGGAGATATTTGGTGGCCCTCAGGGGTCTCGCATATTGATAGCCTTCTATAGAAAAGTCCTGCATGTGTTATGTGTGATAGGAGTCTCTAATTGCTCAGAGCTGTGGGACTCCTCCGCTTTCATCTTTCGACTCGTCTCTGAGACTTGTCACAACATCACCATTAATGGCTGACGGATGTTCTTTCCTGTCAGACAGTTGTAGTCGGCCATTTCTTTCTCCTCAGGTCATGGCTGTCCTCAGAAGTGGTTGTCGACATTTTCTTCTCTACTGAATGAAATATAGGCCTAGTTTGGCCGCATTCACACGACCGTAGGGGGACGTATGTATGGCCACAAACTTGAGGCCGTACATATGTCCCCCATAGACGGCAATGGCCGCACGGAGCGATATGGTGCCACACAGGCGCTTCACCATACTGCTCCGTACATGGGGAAAAGATAGGACATGTCCTATCTGTGCTCGTGTTACGGCCTGTACACTGTGCATTGCGATGGAGAGGTGACGGGTCACCCATCCTCCTCTCCATGGAGGCGGACGTATGCCCTCCCAACCATAACCAGGCGGGAATACGTCACAGTGAATTCGGCCTTGCATAGCAACACTAATAAAAAAAAAATTTTGGCAAATAATTTTTCTCATCTTTTGTGGAATGTCAGGTTCTGGAATGTTTTAATCTACCTTCCGCCTTCCTCCATAATTTGTCTTGAAGTGGGTTACCACTGTACACAGGGGTCAGCTGAGTTTTACCTCATATTGGGACCCTATTACCTATAATATATCTAATTAGGGGTATTGAGGACTAGCTGGGATATCAAGATGAAGACCCTTATTGGGTCCACCATCTCTTTGGTGAAGTGAAGAGAATTGTGAGGCTTTTTACACTGGTTATTTCGTTTTTATTTTAGGTGAATAGTATAGGAAGGAAAAAAAATCTTAAAGGGAACCTGTCAGCAGAAATTTACCTAGTAAACCACTGCCTGTATGTCATCAAGCAGCTGTACACCTTCTAGATCATGTCTAATTCCATGGTCCGGTGCGATGGCATTGTCCAGAAAATCTTCTTTGAAGTGATTTCGTTGTATAAAGTCAAGGAGGTGGAGAGTTTAACACTGAAGTCAAGCTCTCCTCACTTCAGAATGCCCTCTTCACTGTAATTGATGGTCCTGTATCCAGACGCAACAGAAACATGATAAGGAAAGTGTTAAGCTGCTTTACAACATACCGGTAACGGTTAATTAGGTCAATTTCTGAAATGATGCAGCCTCCAAAAGTGACTCCTCCCAGGGAAAAAAATGTCTCCTCTCAGCAAATTTGCATATGAATTTAGTGGAGGTTTTTTTTTTGTATTGTAAACAAGGGAAAGTTTCAACAGAAGAGAGAGGGTATTTTTATTACCATACCTGAGGACACTCTTGTAAAATCTGCTGACAGTGTCCCTTTGAGGGAACCTGTCAGTAAAGCCACCATGTTGCTGATGACCATGCACTAGACTCAGTCCTGTTACCATAGAGTTTTATCGATCTTTAGGTTTGAATCCCCTCCTGTATACTTGCTAATCCAACCCCAAATTCTTGGATTGTGTTTTTTTGTCACCTCAGAGGGTTACTGTTTAGATACTGTAGATTTTTTTTTTTTTTTTTATGCTTTATTTTAGTTGTCCCAGTTTTAGCTAGTTATGCTACAGTAATAGGGGTGATTGGGCAAGTAATTCATACACAGTAGTGAACTCTGGCGAGGCCTATCCATAGGTAGAATGTGGAACAGAAACAAAGACTTTGCTAAGAAGGCTTGTCACAAACGTCATCAGAAAACGTTAAGAAAAGGAAGGGTATTATTTAATTTTTTTTCCTTGGGCCTCTGGAAGTCAGAGTTAACCGCGGTGCAGACTTTGTACCTGAAATCAACAGTAAATTGATTGATTTACTATGGATACCCCTTGAAAGAGAACCTGTGACCACATTGTACCCCACTAAACTACTATCCCCCTCAAAGTCGGGCAAATATGACTCTTCTCATCCCATTTTCACAAGAGATGAGTCAAGTTTAGTGGTTTCAGCGGTAGTGTCAATTCAGAAGCACCTCTTTTCTTTTCTGTAGCACCTAGAAACCTGCTACTGGTGTCATATTAAAGATAAGTATCTAATCTTTCAGACCCCCAGTGGGATTTGGGTTCTGTAATCTACATATCTGGACCTACAGGCAGTTAAATATTAGGCAGGAACTGGGTGTTACCTTTCCATCCATGTCTTTAGCTGCCCGTATCTCTGCTGCTGTAGCCCACAAAGTGATAAGTTCTTTATATTTTAATATGACCCCAGTAGCATGTTTTTAGGTCCTACTGTACAAACCAAAACATGTGATGAGCTGTGGGTTTGTTGTGTGTGTGCATTGCTCGAGGGATCATGTACAAAACGTCGTCGTCAGCTGTTGTAGGACACGTTGTTTTCTTCCACACGTCGAACTGGTTTTATGCAAATATAGTTTTGGCGTATAACGAAGTTCTGCGAAAGTACTCGTAATACTTGGTGTTAGTTTCTTGTTTTCGGTGTCAACACATTTGTTACATCCATATTATATGAAAACTTGTACAGTCCTTGTTTTTGCGCACAGTCCTTAAAATTTGGCAGGATTGTTGAGGGACAAGCTTGGTCAGTTTTTTCCCCCGTTGGCTGGGGCATAATATCGGAATTTAACCACTAGCTATCACTGCACCACACCCATTTACATCCTAATTATTGGACCCTTTAAGATGTGAATAGGCAGCATGATTTGGGGGGTGAATCTACTCATACCCACTCCCTACGCTGGCATTGCAACCATGACTCCTAAATGAGTCACATTGTGGAGGTAAGTGCTTTAGATATCTATGCCCGCCCCCTTGGCCTGATTGTTTTGCTGTGCAAAGGAAGATATTAAAGATGAACAATGATAAAAAGATGCACCACAAAATGGTATCATCAAAAACTGCAAGTTATCCCCATCGGCAGAAAAATAACATTTGTATGAGTCTGGAGATGTGGTGACATGAGTATTTAAAGACATAGGGTTCAGAATTGTTACTAAACTCTTGTGACTTTTATAAGAGTCTTGGGGGTGGAGCTGCTCCACTGACGGGACTTCTCCCACGGGTCAGTTGTACCCGCAAGCTTACTTTTGTGGCAACCAAAGCCTTTGCATTAGCATGTGGGATATCAATGCAAAATACCAAGAGTGCAGTTGCCCATTGTGACTCCATGACTCCACCCCCATGACTCTTTACAATTCATATAAATAGTATGCAGTGTTTTCAAGTTCTTTTTGTTTCCCAAGGGTTGTGGGGTTTTTTTCTTTTCTTTTTTTTTTTTTTTTTTTTTAAAAAAGGTAAAATTTAGCAATTTTTCTGGGAAAAAACAAATCGGGGGTCATTTACTAAGGGCCCGATTCACGTTTTCCCGACGTGTTACCCGAATATTTCCGATTTGCGCCGATTTCCCCTGAATTGACCTGGGATTTTGGCGCACGCGATCGGATTGTGGCGCATCGGCGCTGGCATGCACGCAAACGGAAATCGGGGGCGTGGCTGAACGAAAACCCGACGGATTCGGAAAAACCGCCGCATTTAAAACAAAAAATCTGTCGCGGAGCTTGCACTTACCTTCACTCAGCCCGAGCCGGTGAACTCCAGCGCGTTCCGATGCTTTTCAGCGCAGCAGCGCCACCTGGTGGACGGCGGAGGGACTACCTTAATGAATCCCGGCCGGACCCGAATCCAGCGCAGAGAACGCGCCACTGGATCGCGAATGGACCTGGTAAGTAAATCTGCCCCATGGTGTCCACTTAAATAGAAGGTAAAGGTGGCTTTTGGGATAAACACCCCCCCCCCCCCCCAAAAAAAAATTATGGATTCTGTTTTCTTTTAAGTATTCAGCCGTTCTCACAGTATTATATAAAAAATGTATTTTTCAGCTCCGGAGGCCGTTCCCTTGAGGATCCTGCGCTCCCAGGTGTATCTGTGTTTAAAGCAATTTCCCGAATCCTTGCGGGAAGCGGAGATAATCTGTGATCTGCAGCCACAAGACCCGGAGGTGAGATACATCCGTCTGTACATTGTCCTAGTTTAACATGGGGACGTGTTGCTGGGTCTGGAGAAGAATGGGGAAGACAATGAGCAACTAAGTGGGACAGAATTGCTAATAATATCTTAAAGGGAACCTGTCACCAGACTTTACCCCATTAAAGTTCTAACTCTCTATGGTAGGGAATGAAATGTCTTCTCTAGAATTCCCTCTTTTGTCTGAAATGTCACCTGTTTTACCTATAAAGAAAAATCTCCTCTGAACTCATATGCAAATGAGCAGAGAAGAGTCACTTTTTGCCGGAAATGAGTCGCTTTTAGTGACACATTAAAGATAAGGATCTCATCTTTCAGATCACATCTCGTGGTTCCATGAGCTGTTAAAAATCCAATTGTTTCGCCTTTTTCTTGATCTTCATCTCACATCTGGCTGTATCTCTGTATCTTCTGTAGGACATATACGCTGCCTTTCCTTGTGCTGTAACTGATGAAACTTGATGATAAATCTCCCCCATTGTCTTTCACGCTTCCAAGTCTTATTTTAGGATTCTTTTGTCAGCTCTTGGCTGCTCCTTCTGTCCCGAAGTCCAAACTTGCTGATGTCTCCCTTCTTTTATGGGTCTGGGACACTGTGAGAGTTCAGTAATGAGCGGCAATAAACTAATGAATGGGGGAAGTGTTAGTGTTATCCTGGTGGATTAACCGGACTCATCGTGACAGGACGGAATGAAGTCCTATAGTAATCCTTTAAGAAGACCCTCCAGTTATTCCGATATATCTACTTTATACTTGTTTACTGAGAACTTTTTTCTTTGTGCTGACCCTCAGTTATGCTTCCAGTAAATTTATGAGTTAATGTCGCACATTTTTAAAGAAAAAACTCCCATCCAAATCCACCACGATAAACCAGGGACATTACTCATAGATCCAGTCACCAGGACTGTGGTATTCTTCTTATATTTGTTATCCTTCCTTCTTAAATCAACTTGAACCAAAAGGGCTCTGGGGGGCTGTTACCAGAGCCCCTCTGTGCTGTAGCTTCACAGGATGTTACACTGTGCAGGATCGCTTCTCCCTCCCACTGTGTGAGATTACATGAGGCAGAGGGAGGGCGGAAGTGCTGATGGATCTACAGGCTGTTACTGTAACCGCCTGTAAAACTACAGCATGGATGGGCTCTGATAACACCCTCCAGAGCCCTACAGGCTCATTATCATAATTGTAATAATTGATTATAGGACATTTCAGACAGTACCCCAGTCACAGTGATCTATGAGTAAGTGTCCCTGGTTTATCATGATGTATTTTGATGGGAGATTTCCTTTAAGATTGAGACCCCCTGTGGACCCTCTTATGTTCTTTTTCCAATGTTCTGATTTCCCATGGTGCTCTATTCTTCAGGGATACTACAGAAAGGGAACAGCTCTCCTCCATATGGAAAAGAAGGAAGAAGCTCTTAAGGAATATGGCCGATGCTTGGCCTTGAATCCACGTTTTGCCGCAGCCCGTTATGAGATGGAACAGGTAGGTGGGTTACAGGCCATTAGGCCTGAACTCTATAGATGCACAGTATGAACACCGGCTCTTAAAGGGAAGGTTTTCTGCTAGATATTTATGACATAAACTTATGTCTGATCCATGAAAATCTAGCACCAAGTGCCTTCCACTGATCATATTGGGAGCCACGGCCTCTGGCAAAAGCACAAAGTATGGAGGCGGAAGTAGACTCCCTACACTGTATAGTGGTTGTACTGGGGTACTGCATCTTGGCTCTCATTGACCAATAATTATGTCTTCAGATCCCAATGATCTGTTGCGATGGGACAAGTCTGATCCCCACCTGTCTTAATAAAGGATCCCTACTCTACTGATGTGGGATTCGGACCCACATTTTTTTTCCCCACAGTCCTGCTGCTACCAACACCACACACAGATCCGGTTCCACAGATCTCCAAGAACGATTCCTAACTATCTGCAGCTTTGTTTGATTAGAACCGCTGACCGTTTCCTTATCTGACTGTGTTGGACCATTATTTCTCTTAGATACTGCAGGACCTGCGCTGTTCTGTGCCTTCATCACTGAAGGAGTTAATGGATGAGGCGACTCGCATCTCGGATCGGACCACAATAGACACCACCGCCCTGATAGCGCCATTTGAAGCTGCAACCATCGGGTCACAAGATTGCGGCGCCAGCAATAAGGTAAGATGCCTTCGCTGTCTGTTATACGTGAGGAGATCCGAGTAAAAAGTGATCCTGGAAGAAAATAGTGCAATTAGCACAAGACCCTGAGCTGCCATTGCCATAATACATCTATATACAGCCCCCCCCCTAGTTATACATCCATATACAGCCCCCCCCTAGTAATACATCCATATACAGCCCCCCCCTAGTAATACATCCATATACAGCCCCCCCTAGTAATACATCCATATACAGCCCCCCCTAGTAATACATCCATATACAGCCCCCCCCCTAGTAATGCATCCATATACAGCCCCCCCCTAGTAATACATCCATATACAGCCCCCCCCCCTAGTAATACATCCATATACAGCCCCCCCCCTAGTAATACATCCATATACAGCCCCCCCCCTAGTAATACATCCATATACAGCCCCCCCCCTAGTAATACATCCATATACAGCCCCCCCTAGTAATACATCCATATACAGCCCCCCCCTAGTAATACATCCATATACAGCCCTCCCCCTAGTAATACATCCATATACAGCCCCCCCTAGTAATACATCCATATACAGCCCCCCCCTAGTAATACATCCATATACAGCCCCCCCCCCCTAGTAATACATCCATATACAGCCCCCCCCCCCTAGTAATACATCCATATACAGCCCCCCCCCTAGTAATACATCCATATACAGCCCCCCCTAGTTACACATCCATATACACCACAATAGACACCACCGCCCTGATAGCGCCATTTGAAACTGCAACCATTGGGTCACAAGATTGCGGCGCCAGCAATAAGGTAAGATGCCTTCGCTGTCTATGTTATATGTGAGGAGATCCGAGTAAAAAGTGATCCTAAAAGAAAATAGTGCAATTAGCATAAGGTCCTGAGCTGCCATTGCCATAATACATCCATATACAGCCCCCCCTAGTAATACATCCATATACAGCCCCCCCTGGTAATACATCTATATACAGCCCCCTATAGTAAAAACATCTATATACAGCCCCCAACCACTAATACATCTATATACTGCCCCCCCTAATAATACATCTATCTACAGAACTCCCAACCAGTAACACATGTGTATATACACACCTACATACAGCCACTCCCCCCAGATATACATCTACATACAGCCCCCAGTAATACATATATATTCAGCCCCCCCCCCCAGTAAAACATAGCCTCCTACCCCCCTCCCAGTAATACATCTATAAATACTGCCCCATTTAAAATAATTACATTGTACCTTCCAGTTGGCACCAGGCCGAAAGCCAAAGAAGAACATATGGTGGGCGATTCGGTGGCCACTACGACTGCCCTAACCGCCCACACTTAGAAACCTTGCATCAGAAATGTATCTAATAAACCACAACCGGTATGTTGTGAAGTAGATGAGCACTTCATGTTTTCTTAATGGCCCAGTGTGGTGGCATCATCTAGAAAATGTACTTTGAAGTGAGCACTGAAGTGAGCACAACTTTGAAGTCAAGGAGGCGGAGAGTTTAACACTGAAGTCAAGCTCTTCCCACCTCTGAATGCCTCCTCCTCTGTGATTGACATCATAAACCAGTCTTCAGGAGATCTGGTTAGTGATGTTTCTGGATGCAGGACTATCGATTACAGCATAGGAGGCTTTCTGAGGTGAAAAGAGCTTGACTTCAGTGTTAAACTCTCCGCCTCCTTGACTTCAAAGTTGATTTTCTGGATGATGCCACCGTACTGGGCCATGAAATAGTGGTAGTGGTTTATCCATGGCATTCTGGTAGTGGTTTATTAGGTCACTTTTTGCTGAAAGGGTCCCTCTAAGGGCCAAGTGATGGGGGACCTGGAGTGCACATCACAGAAGAGTAACGGGCTGTCACACTGACAGTCCAATCCTGCAGGTGTTTGGGATCAGAAGCACACGGGAAAAGCTCTGCACTGAGGCAGCTCACAGCTGATTATGTGACCGGAGCATTGGTGGCCTGCAGTGACAGTGCTCTTGTCACATGACCTTCCACCGGGACCACGGATGCAGCAGTTAGGGACATTAAGAGGCTGCAACACTATCCACATGTTACCTTTTTTCAAGAAGTAATATTGCTGATTGTCTATGACGCTTGTACAGGCGTTAATGCGACCATATACGGAGAGGGGAGTAATATATAGGAGACCCTACTGTAGATTTTGTATTGATGGTGGTCCTGTTTGCAAATCAGCCAACATATGACATCACGTGACTGTGATGATGTCACTATGTATGACAAGAGATCGTATTTATATGTGATACAGATTAGTACTATTACTAGTGATTAAATTCCCCTATTTTATCTATGCTAACTCGTTAAACAAACGCATCTCCCTGCTTTATGTGTCTCAAATTTTTTTAATTTTTTTTTTTTTTTTTAATTCACTAATTGCAGATGTTTAAATCCCACAGTAGAACGAGGATTCTTATAAATCGTTTATATGATTTGGCAATCTCAGGGCGCCCCCTAGTGTATAAACTGCGCTACTCCTGTGCTCGCTTCATGCTAATCCGGTGTTAATACAGAGGTTCTCTCTGCACAGTACAGAGTAAATACAGAATGAGGTTAGGGAAAGATTTACGGATCAGATTCCGGATTCTCCGGAGCTTTATGTATACAACGTTGTGTATAATAATGGGAGTCCTGGAGGAGGTTTATCAAAACTGTAATGAGGAAGAAGTGACATGTGCTAGTAATATACACTCACCGGCCACTTTATTAGGTACACCTGTCCAACTGCTCGTTAACACTTAATTTCTAATCAGCCAATCACATGGCGGCAACTCAGTGCATTTAGGCATGTAGACATGGTCAAGACAATCTCCTGCAGTTCAAACCGAGCATCAGTATGGGGAAGAAAGGTGATTTGTGGCCTTTGAACGTGGCATGGTTGTTGGTGCCAGAAGGGCTGGTCTGAGTATTTCAGAAACTGCTGATCTACTGGGATTTTCACGCACAACCATCTCTAGGGTTTACAGAGAATGGTCCGAAAAAGAAAAAACAACCAGTGAGCGGCAGTTCTGTGGGTGGAAATGCCTTGTTGATGCCAGAGGTCAGAGGAGAATGGGCAGACTGGTTCGAACTGATAGAAAGGCAACAGTGACTCAAATCGCCACCCGTTACAACCAAGGTAGGCAGAAGAGCATCTCTGAACGCACAGTACGTCCAACTTTGAGGCAGATGGGCTACAGCAGCAGAAGATCACACCGGGTGCCACTCCTTTCAGCTAAGAACTGGAAACTGAGGCTACAATTTGCACAAGTTCATCGAAATTGGACAGTAGAAGATTGGAAAAACGTTGCCTGGTCTGATGAGTCTCGATTTCTGCTGCGACATTCGGATGGTAGGGTCAGAATTTGGCGTCAACAACATGAAAGCATGGATCCATCCTGCCTTGTATCAACGGTTCAGGCTGGTGGTGGTGGTGTCATGGTGTGGGGAATATTTTCTTGGCACTCTTTGGGCCCCTTGGTACAACGCCACAGCCTACCTGAGTATTGTTGCTGACCATGTCCATCCCTTTATGACCACAATGTACCCTGTAACATCTGATGGCTACTTTCAGCAGGATAATGCACCATGTCATAAAGCTGGAATCATCTCATACTGGTTTCTTGAACATGACAATGAGGTCACTGGACTCAAATGGCCTCCACAGTCACCAGATCTCAATCCAATAGAGCAGTGATGGCGAACCTATGGCACTGGTGCCAGCGGTGGCACTCAGAGCCCTTTCTGTGGGCACTCAGGCCATCAGCCCAGGACAGAGTTCACCAAACAGGACCAAATCCATTAAATTTTCCCACAGTCACAGGCAACTTATAAGATGTTGCTCTCAGCACTATTTTACAGCGACACTTCATTGACTGTTTGGAACTGCTTGAAAAGTGAGAAGGTGTTGACAGAACTCCTTATCTTTGGAGCTCATCCTGCTGGACCTAACATTCTTCCTGTACAGAGATACCCAGGAGGGAAGCTACAATGATAGTCTGAATTTGCCCTCCTTCTTTCAACTGTATTGGCGGCCGATACAATTAAAGAAGTGGAAGAACAGGTAGCAATAAGTTACTGCTTAAAATGGCACGTTGGCACTTCACGGTAAATAACTGGACTTTGGTTGTAGTTTGGGCAATCTGTCTCTAAAAGGTTCGCCATCACTGCAATAGAGCATCTTTGGGATGTGGTGGAACGGGAGATTCGCATCATGGATGTGCAGCCGACAAATCTGTGGCAACTGTGTGATGCCATCATGTCAATATGGACCAAAATCTCTGAGGAGCTTCCAGCACCTAGTTGTATCTATGCCACGAAGAATTGAAACAGTTCTGAAGGCAAAAGGGGGTCCAACCCGTTACCAGCATGGTGTACCTAATAAAGTGGTCGGTGAGTGTAGACCAGCTCACCCTATACCTCTAATGCATCAACATGAGCCCCAGCCCCTGGATTGAAGAGTGGCATGTAAAATTGGGAATATTCTGCACTCATAGGGCCAAATCCAAAGCTTTTATCATGGATGCAACCTCCAAGTTAAAGGAAATCTATCATCAAAATCCCTCATGATAAACCAGGGGCACTTAGTTATCCATGGCCTACTTCCTTGTGACATCAACTTTTAAAATGATTCTAATAAGCCTGAGGGGCTACCCTAGCCCCTGTGTCATCAGACTTTACACTGTCTTACCTTGCAACCGTGATGAGGGAGATGTGCTCCTTGCACAGTGTAACAGCCTGTGATGCTGCAATATGGAGGGGCTCTTGTAACACCATCCAGAGCACTCATGGCTCATTAGCATAATTTTTAAAGTTGATTTTAGATGGAATGAAGGTCATGGATAACACATATAAGAAGATTACCACAGTCACGGTGCCTGGGTCTATGAGTAAGTGTCCCTGGTTTATCATTGTGATGGGAGATTTCCTTTTAGGATTAGTTAATGCAGCATTTGTTTGGGGTGTCGATTTTTTTTTTTTTTTTCGGCGGGGGCTCAGAATCCACCTCCATGTGAAATGAACGGCACATTGCTTCTAGTCGCAAGGTTTTATTTTCCATGTGTAATTTTTGTTTTTGGCATAAACTATACTTGCAAAAACATCCATTTATGAATAGCAACTCAAGGTCCACTGGATACCTGAATCACAAAATATTTTCTTTATAGGGGTTTACCACGTTTGATTGTTATCCCCTAGCCTGTGCATAGTAGATAATGAGCTAATCAGTGGGGGTCCGACTACTGGGATATTGAGAACAGGTTAAGTTTGTCGCTCCATTCACTACTAAGGGAGTGCTGTAATTGCTGAGCACAGCGCTCTGGTATCACCGTCACTCACATAGACCTTGAAGGGGAGTGCCGGCGCTGTGTCTGGCAATTTCTGATATTTTTTTTGTATTGAGTGGAGCAGCAGGCACATGCCCTCACCTTAATGAGTGAGAGTGGGACCCCCACCAATCATATTGTTATCCCTTATCCTTAATGGTGTGTAATCTATTCAGGGGTTATATGATGACCTAATCATTTTGTTGATATATTTTTGATTGCTTCTTCATCAGATTGATGGAGACCAGAAGATTCCTTCATTGGTCCAGCCTTCTGATGGGTCACACACTGCCTTAAACCCAGAGCCACGGAAGAGGAAGGATATGGATGAGGCGGACCCCCCAGACAAAGAAAGACTAAGTAAGCATTTAAGATTGACAGGTCAGTAATAGATATAGGGGTATGTATTGATAAGAGTGTGGTGTAGAACTGATGAGGGGTACTACTATTACTAGTACAGGGGCATCACTATGAGGGTAGCTGAAGTCTCCAGGCCCCGGTGTCTTTGGGGGTCCACAGGCCTCACTTCTATACAATGAGACACCACTATTATACTTGTCACATGTTAGATTTGGGACTTCAGTGCTTTGACTACAACTTCCATAATTGCCAACCAACCCAATTTGCGTATGGTTTTTAGAGATCAAACCACATTTTCACCAAAGTGGTCATTTTTGGAAGAGAAGACCTCCATCGGTCCCACAAAAGTAAGCAAGTCCCGCAGGAGTGCCTCACGTAGAGGGGTGAGGCCTGGACATCAGGTTTTCCCCTTAACCCTGCACCAAAAAGCTGACATATATCTGAACTTGAGTGCCAAAATGAGAGCCATACGTAAGCACAGGGCAAATTTTATCAAAAGCCTCTCAAAGTGTGCGATTTTTGCTCTGAGACTCCGCCCCTAATAGGACACCACACCCCTTTGTCGTACTAGATGTATAAGTGTCTGAAACCTTTAATTAATGTGGTTCAAGGCCTTTTAGACGCCATCATAAGCATTTTTGCATCATACCAATGCCTGTACATCACTGTCGTTTTTTTTTTTGTAGTTTTATATAAATAACTTATTATATGACAAAAAGCATTTGTTTAATTACGTTCTTAGTGAATTGTATTACTCATTATCCTGTCCTGATGTTGTCCAGCTTCCAGAGATGTGCCTGAGGACATAAGGAAATACTGTATTTGGGCATTAAAATGTGCCTTACCATAAAACGCACACCGTCCAATGCTACATCCACTTCCTCACACACAGCCCTGCTGCATCCATGTCCTCACACACACAGCCCTGCTGCATCCATGTCCTCGCACACACAGCCCTGCTGCATCCATGTCCTCGCACACACAGCCCTGCTGCATCCATGTCCTCGCACACACAGCCCTGCTGCATCCATGTCCTCGCACACACAGCCCTGCTGCATCCATGTCCTCACACACACAGCCCTGCTGCATCCATGTCCTCACACACACAGCCCTGCTGCATCCATGTCCTCACACACACAGCCCTGCTGCATCCATGTCCTCACACACACGGCCCTGCTGCATCCATGTCCTCACACACACGGCCCTGCTGCATCCATGTCCTCACACACACGGCCCTGCTGCATCCATGTCCTCACACACACGGCCCTGCTGCATCCATGTCCTCACACACACGGCCCTGCTGCATCCATGTCCTCACACACACGGCCCTGCTGCATCCATGTCCTCACACACACGGCCCTGCTGCATCCATGTCCTCACACACACGGCCCTGCTGCATCCATGTCCTCACACACACGGCCCTGCTGCATCCATGTCCTCACACACACGGCCCTGCTGCATCCATTCACTCACACACACGGCCCTGCTGCATCCATTCACTCACACACATTGCTCTTCTTCTCTGGCACTTCCCCCTATCTCCAGGACAGTGAACAGTGTGGTCTGGCAGTGCTGGATCCTCCTGACCTTCGGACTATAAGACACAGGGACTTAATAGCAAGACTTTTTCTTAAAGTCTGAAAAATATGGTAATCAGGACAAGATTTTAGTCTATGGGGGAAAAAAAACAACTGAATCAGTTCACTGATAGCAAGCCCAGATCTTGAAAACGGTCTTAAAACAAGATGGTCTATGCTGCCCATAGCAACCAATTACTTTGCAGCTTCCAAATTTTGAAAAGAATTCAAAATGAAAACTGCACTCTGATTGGTGGCTACAAAACTTTTTTGATTTCTTTCAGGCAGTTAATACATATTATTTTTCCTATGTTTTATTAGAAATTTTTTTAGACTATTCACTAGAAAACCCATTAAGGAGCGATGTTTAGCATGTGGAGGTTCTATAGGTAAAAGTTAAAGCACCTAAAAATAAACCCCTCGACTACAACGGAAATGAGCAAGATGGGACTTCAGACTAATGGAGGAGTCTATGTAGTCCAACTCTTGAGGGACATTATTATGGCCGCACCAAATCCTCTCTTGCCCTCTTGAAAACCTATTAGCTCCATATCTCTTACTGTAATCCCCCCCCCTTACCACACTCATCCCTGTCTGTAGATGCATAGAGATGGGAATCATGGAGGGTCTTCACCTGCTCCTTGGCCATTAATAGATCCTGTGTACAAGATGTTCTCCTAAATATAACATATCCTCAATGAATGTGAACAGGCAGCCATTTTACCAAAACCAGGCACAAATACAATTTTTGGGGCCATTTATTGCCATTTATGGTCATTCTGGTTGCCCAAATCATTGTGTTAGTTCCTAGTGCTATTACCACATCTTTTTTGTAACTGGGTGGGAGTTACAGTGGTCTAATATCTACTGATAGGACACAGGATTGTCACTATTGTCCCTCTCTTATCCGCCAAGTATATCAAAATAACCTTCAATGTTCATTTACTACAGGCTGTAAAGCGAGATTTTACACACTGTGTGTGTGTGTGTGTTAGCTGTTGTGCTGACATCTAGTGGGCAAACTTAGAAACTGCAGTATCTCAAATTTTACTTTGACATTGAACTAAAAATCAACAAGCTGTTTGGTTTATTCAGTTTCCTCATTAAAGGGGTTGTCCACTTTAAGAAAATAAGTGATATTGTTTGTGTGATGACAAGTTATACAATTTTCCAATTAACTTTCTGTATCAATTCCTCACAGTTTTCCAGATCTCTGCTTGCTGTCATGCTATGGAAAGCTTCTGTGTTTACTACTAGTGGATAGAAATGTGTCCATGGTCATGGGATGTCACACAGGCGCAAGAGTCGTTATAACACACGGCTCTGACTACTCTCCCTGCGATACTAACGCCTCGTGCACCTGTGTGACATCACATGACCATGAACAGGTTTCTATCCACTGGAAGTAAACACAGAAGCTTTCTGTAGCAGGACAGCAAGCGGAGATCTAGAAAACCAAGAGGAATTGATACAGAAAGTATATTGGAAAATTGTTTAACTTTTCATTGCGCAAACAATATCAATTACTTGCTGAAAGTGGACAACCCCTTTAACCCCCAGACCACAGAAATCACACATAATTGAGTATTTTGGGTTACATTTTGATTATATATAAATTTTCAATGCAGCTAGAACTTTATTCAGAGGCTTCTGGTAGATATAGAGGACGTCATGTCTTGTAATATGTCTTACAGACTCTGAGGAGGATAAGGAGAATCACAAGGATCACCTCACACCTCATCCTCCGCTGAAAGACTCCTTGAGCCTCTCCGATGTGGAATGTTCCTTGTGTATTCGGTGAGTTAGAAACAGATTAAAATCATGTATTTTATTCAGAAACTAAAGGGCTAATGACTTATTTGTTACCCCAGCAGGTAATGGATGTGGGGCCTATCTTTAGGCTATATCCTGAACATGGCTGCCATCTTGAAAGTCGCCATATTGGATCAAGGGCAAGGAAGGTGGTCGTGTAACTTTGCATAGAAGAGAAGAATTGTCTCAGAAACCAATCTCCACAAACAGATCTGTGATATCTCTTTCGCTTCAAAATTTTTTACCTCAGAGATTCTCCATGGATTCTCTTGTGGCTTCATTACTCCATGTTTATCGCCATCATCGACATCATATAGCTGTGTGAACCGTCCCTGTGCTTGATAACTTTTGAACTATAAGAGATATCGCAAATGTGATTGTGACAATTTCTGAGACCATTCTGATCTTCTGTAATGTTCCACATGACCACCTTACCATTGTAAAAACCAGTCCTAGATGCAATATGGCGGCTTTCAAGATGGCGGCCAGGTTCTAGACATAACTGAAAAGATCAACCCTGTCACCCATTACTTGCTTCAGCATCAGATATGTCATTTTCCCAATATTTAACTAAATAAAATGGAGTCCTGGAACTTTTGACTCCCCCTGAACACATGACCCTTGTGACCAGTTACAAATTATTAACCCCAAATATGGAGGAACACGTGATACCCGTGTTACGATGTTTGGACCCTTGTCATACTTGGTGACAGGTACCTATTAATAAAACCAAATTCTATAAATTTTGGCTAATCTGCGAATGTGATTCATGTAATCCCAGTTATGTGCAGAGCCACAGAATATGTCGCTGCTATATAAACCCTGGCAAATAATTGAGTTAATTCAGACGGTTGCAGCATTTCGGGGGTTAATAAAGTCCCAAGTTTCCATCGTCTTTATTTTTTTTTACACAATGTTCTCTGCCGTCTCTACTGAGCAGCATGACAGTCCTTCAGTCTATTTAGAGACCCATTTAGTGGGATTTGGAGAGGCTGACATGTTTCCCTGGAAACTGGATGCAGAAAGGAGTCTCATCGTTTCACAAAAAAAACAACCAGAACCCATGCAAAAAGCATAAAACGCAGAGACCGTGTCCTTGTAGAATGAAAGAGATCACTGATATGTCTTGTACATAACGTCACAGCCCAAACGACGCCTCTGCTATGTACTGTGGAGTCTCCCCCCGCAGGCGTCCTGAGTGCAGAGAAGTACAAGGTGCACAACGAAAGGGACAATAACATCTAATAACAACAGTGTCGTGCTGCTAAACTTAAAGTTGCCATAACCCTAGATGTTCCAACAAACACAAAAAGCCACCCCAGAAATTATAGTTTCCTCAGTACAGCAATAAATACAAACCCAAGCGACCAAATACTGCATTCGGATGAATACTAATATAGACCCCAAACCAGGCAATAAATAATAGTATAAACCCCAGAACAGGCAATAAGTAATAATATAAACCGATGACCAGGCCATAAATGATAATATAGACCCCAGACCAGGCCATAAATGATAATATAGACCCCAGACCAGGCCATAAAAGATAATATAGACTCCAGACCAAGCAATACATAATAATAATATAGACCTCTGACCAGGCAATAAATAATAATATAGTCCCAAAACTAGACAATAATATATATACACATATGGCTTGCGCCAGGAGCTGGTGCAGCAGGAGACGACCTGGGAGTGGTGAGTACTTATATGTACTCCCTGCTTCCTAGCTACCTGCAGCAAGGAGCGCTTTCATCTGTGACGGGATGTGCACCCTTTCTATATTGATTTATTCTCTACTGGCAACCATTAAAGTATATACCATAAAGCAAGTAATATATCTTATCAGAGCAAAGTGCTTCCTTCTCTACTTTGGCACTCTCTGCTTAATCCCATCTTGCTAGTTATAATTGTCAGATTACATAAAGGTTCTATGGAGAGGGGATGGAGGAGCTGAGTCACAGCAGCTAGGTCTCCTTCCACCAGCTCAGTGTCTATTGCATATTTACACACACAAAGTACATATGGGAAACACTTTTAATTTCCCAAGATCCCTCTGGTTGGTTACCCATTTACCATGTACAACATGCCCAACAGAAGTTTCTAATCGAGATTACATGTGAATAGATCATCAATTTTTACTCACTGGAAAGCCTTTTTTAAGTTTGGGTTGTATTTAACTGTGTTTTTTTTTTTCAATTTTGTGTACTGGCAGGATGTTTTTGGAGCCGGTGACCACCCCTTGTGGACACACCTTCTGCAAGGAATGCTTGGAGCGTTGCATGGACCATCAGCCATATTGCCCACTATGCAAGCAGTGCTTACGGGAGGTAATCTGAACACTTCACTTCATAGTCCTTCTTGTCCTACCGGCTATAAACCATTAGTTAATGATTTTATGGCGGGTTGTCTTCTTTTCAGTACCTGAGGGTGGGATCTTATCCAATCACGGCTGTGCTGCAGGATCTCATGATGGCCATATTTCCTACGGAAATGGATGAAAGGAAGCGGATTCATCTGACAGAAATTGCAGCGATGTCCAAGTAAGTCGTCAATCCATGAAATGGTCCAAAATTAGCGCTTTGAGTGAGCAGTTTGTTCAGTCCTTAGTATAAATCATCGTGGGGTGCAGCCCAACCATTCAGCTATTAGGGACCTATCCTACCCTCAGGTAATGAGCACCAACCAGAACACACTGGGGGCCCGATTCGCGGTTTCCCGACGTGTTACCCGAATATTTCCGATTTGCACAGATTTTCCCTGTATTGCCCCGGGATTTTGGCGCACGCAATCGGATTGTGGCGCATCCGTGCCGGCATGCACGTGACGGAAATCGGGGGGCGTGGCCGAACGAAAACCCAACTGATTCGGAAAAGCCGCCGCATTATGAAAAAAAAAAAAAAAGTGTTGCGGAACTCGCGCTTACCTTCACCAGGAATAGGCCGGTGAACTTGAGTGCATTCCAGCGGGCCTCGGCGGACTTCAGCGCAGCAGCGCCACCTGGTGGACGTCGGAGGAACTACCTTAGTGAATCCCGGCCGGACCCGAATCCACCACAGAGAACGTGCCGCCGGATCGCGAATGGACCAGGTAAGTAAATCTGCCCCACTGTATAAGTGAAAAAACCAATCTCTGCCAGAGATAACTAGCCCCAAGGAGGTTTTATAATAGGCTAATTGTGTACCTAAAACAACTGAGCAAAACTACTCAAGATTTTAAGAAAAAAACAGATGTAGATAAAACTGGAAGACTCTACACCATCTGGTTTTTGGGTGAGTTGCCTAAGATCACTTTCAGAAGTACAGGAGAGACAATGGCCTCAAGATTCAAACAGCGAAGAAGAAAAATCCTCCAGCACTTGAACAAATATAAAAAAACATATTCCTTTAAATTTTTGTTTTATGCAAATAAGTTTCTTAGTGCACTGGAGGCGGGGCACCTGTTAATATTAAATCTTCTAGGGGCCATATCTCTGAAATCGTTGGACAGATTTTTAAAAAATGAACACCAAATTGATCAGGAGCTCCGCGGTGACGCAGTGAGGTGCGTCTCTCAGCGTTTCGGTGAAATTTTTACCTCAGATATTGCATCATAAATTTTACAGCCCGACAAACATAAAACTGTCTGCCATGTTGATCTGCGACTGCTTTGACGATCTTCATAGTGAAGAAAGGATAATTACTATAGCAGGAGCAGGTTAACGGGATCACAAAGATCACTAATTGTGGCCCCCTCAGTAATTACTCTGCCGCAGGTGGAATTAGAAATCTGCCCTTAGAAATTCTGCTGTAATGAATGCACCTGTCATGACCGTCTGCTGACTTCAAGGCCCGAAAATGATGTTTCCTCTACCTGGGTGTAATTTACTTCCCCCTCACATCTGCGGTGAGGTGTAATCCTGCGCTCGCATGACAGACTTGCAGCTATATCGTCTTACGCCAATGTACATTTTGTACTACTACTTTTGTAATATAAATAAACATTTACAAAGCTAATTAGAAATTATCATCCTACATCGTTAAAATTTGTTTGACTTATTGTCAGTTATAATTGTCTGGTCATCCTTTCTGACTTCACCAAAGCTTTGATTGATTAAAAAAAAATGGTATCCTCAAAAAAAAAACCCTTAAGGCTGCGGTCACACGTGGCTTTTTGAACCAGTTTTTGCCCCGTTTTTAAAGGCGTTATCCGGGTTTAAAAATTTTTTTTATGGCCGGGCTGGGGAGGGCTAGTTAAACATAATAAACATGTACTTACCACCTCTGGCGCCGCTGATGTCCCGCGCCGCGGTCCCTTCGATCCGTGCCCCTGTTTGTTTATAGGGGCACGGAAGCCGCGCACAGGGAGCTTCCGGTCCGCGATGTGGACGGCTCCTCCCATCCGTCCCTATCTCTCAGCGTTGTAAGCTCTGGGAGATGGTGCGCATGGGAGCATCCGGCCGGCCGGAAGCTCCCTGTGTGCCGGTGTAATGAAACCGGCGCACCGAGAAGACCGGCCGCGGCGCGGGACATCGGCAGCACCGGAGGAGGTAAGTACATGTTTACTGTGTTTAAATAGCCCTCCCCAGCCCGGCCAGAAGAAATTTTTTAAACCCGGATAACCCCTTTAAGCAGTCCGTTAAAAACCTTTAAAAAAAAAAACAGATCTGTTTTTTGACAGGTTTTACCAATTATCTTAATTAAAACTGGTCAAAAATGGATGCGTTTTCAAAAAACGCATGCGGTTTTTAACGCATTCGTTTTTTGGTGGACTGCTTAAAAATGGGCCAAAAACGGGTTCAAAACGCCACGTGTGACCGCAGCCTTAGGAGTATGAGCACAGGCTTTGATTCTGGAGCATACGGAATCACAAACCTGATGCGATCTAAAAGGTGAGATTCTTAATTTTCAATATGACATTGGAAAAATGCTTCAATGTATTAAAGAACCAATAGGGGTTTTTTGAATGTCACTCCACCTGCAGCCTCCGAACTTCACTCATCTCAGACCAAATATGACTCCTCTCTGCTCATTTTCACTCATTTCACATATCATCTACCCCATTCACTCCTCCCTCAGGAATTCTCTTCAGCAGGTCACACAACTAGCGTCTCATTCCTGAGGGAGGAGGGAAAGAGGTGGAGGCGGCGGCTGAGCTAGGAAAACATGAATATGCTGGACTTCACTCAATGAAAAGACAATGAGTCATATGAGGTCTTTGCAAAAGTTGGTGATTCAGCTTTACATGCAGACTGTAACTTGGGGCATGGGGAATAACAATATAGGGATAGTTGTACTGCTGTATAATAGCAGTTTTCATAGATATGTTTAGTTACTGTGTGTTAGTTTAACTCACAGGTTCTCTTTAAATCTAGCACATAACACCCTGTATTATAAAGTCTATATAAAGGTTCCTGAATTATTGTTCATTTTGCTTTATTTCAGCCTGGTTAGCAATGTGCCAATCTTTGTCTGCACTGTGGCCTTCCCCGGAGTCCCCTGTCCTCTCCATGTGTTCGAACCACGTTATCGACTCATGATGCGTCGCTGTCTTGAAACCGGGACTAAGAGCTTTGGGATGTGTCTGTATGAGAGCGGCAAGAGGTACTGATCACACACCATGTCAAGTCATAGTCATATTTCTCTGAGACTTATTCCTACACACCCTTCTATATACACACTCGGCTCTGCCAAGCATCTGTGTCTTCTCAATGAAGGATTGCACAGACCACCACTTGTAGGAATGAAGGGGTGCAATGCTTACTTCCCACCTGTGGTGGCGATACAGGAAAACTGAATGCTCATTTTTGCCCTCAGATTTCACAGCATCTTGTGATTGGCTTGCTGTAAAGCAGGGGTGCACAATTATTTCTGGTACGAGGTCCTCGCTGTCATACCTCTCAATTTCAAGGGACCACACCAGAACCCTAGATGCAACAACAACCACAATACAACATAAAAAGCTGCCTCAAAATTACAAATATCACCTTGAAGCCATATATACCACCCCAGAAACCAAATACTGCATTCAGATAATAACTAACCAGACAAGGCAATAAATAATAATACAGACCCAAGAATAGCCAATAAATATAGCAATCAACTGAGAAAATTAATAATAGAGACCCCAGACAGATAAAGAATAATACTGGAGACCCCAGAGCAGACAATACTAGAGACAACATAGCAGATAATAATACTGGAGACCCCCTGAGTTGACAATAAAAATGGAGCCCCCCACCCAAGAGCAAACATTGATAATAAAGCGCATCCAAATACTGGAGAATCCAGAGCAGACAATAATAAAAATGGAGGTCCCAAGAGCTGCGTTATAACCTGTCCTGGCTCCACATACACCCTCCCTCCCCCCGTGCGTACTCTGCAGCTCCTATTCGGGGTACTGACGCTGGTTCTATGTATCGGCATCAGGACCCAGAGCAGAGCAGCGCCCCGAGCAGTAGAGGACCCGGAAAATATACTCCCTGCCCTAGGTCTTCTCCTGCTGCTCTGGATTCTAATGCTGGTTGTATATATCAACATCAGGACCCGGAGCGGTGCTGAATGCAGCCCGACCTCCTGCACCAGTTATCGCTTCCATCACTATTGAAGGCGCTCATCGGTCTCGGCCAGGCAGGGGGTGCTGGTCACCCCTGCTGTAAAGGTACTTGCCCCTCTCTGACTCCCAGTTCCCAGGGTTTTTGCAGGACCCGATTCATCCAATGACCTGGTCCCGTTGTACATCACTTCCGGTTTCTAGTGGACTTCACTTGTGTTGTCCCTTGGTCTGGGGAGGCCACTCAATGGATCCTGTGACCACCCTGGAACTCCAGATCTGGTGCAAGGTCTTAAAGTGGAAGTTCCGGAACATCACAGAATAGTGATGGTTAGGGAACTGCACCATAAAAGTGCATGGAGCATCTGGAGCTAAAGAAGGGACTTTTCACCCGCCCCCCCCTCCATGCCAATCACTTGACAGCCGATGAGTAATTAGTAGATAAGTTACTTCCTCCTGGCAACCCATTGGATCATTCATGATTTGTGATTGTTGATTTGTTCAGCTTTGCAGACTACGGGTGCATGCTGGAGATCCTGCACTTGGACTATCTACCCGATGGTCGGTCACTGGTGGAGACGATGGGTAAAAGACGTTTCCGGGTACTTAAGAGGGGCCTTCTAGATGGATACCACATAGCAGAGATTGAATACCTGGTGGACAAGAAGCTGGAGGGAGAGGAATTACAAGAAGTGCAGAGATTACATGACATGGTGTATCAGCAGCTGGAGGAGTGCTTCTCGCAACACAGAGGAAGCCTCCCCCGACGCGTCTTCATGCATCACGTCAGCCCACCTCCGAAAGACGACGACATACAGGTCAGTATTACCAGGAAGGCCTGCAGGTTTTATCATTGAAGATTACTGACTCCGAATTTCCCCTTTTAAAAGAATCTAAAGGAACTTTTCTGCCATATCCCTCTGTTATTCCCCTTGGAAGCCTATGAATACATTGATATCATGTTTTTTCTATTACCCTTGTCGATAGATTATGTCTTAAAATAGCCAAACTATGCTGACCGCGTCATTTTGGCTGAGCGGATACCTCATATTTCAACAAAACTTGCAAAAATCATGGTTTTTATGTGACTTGTCACTTTCTATGTCTGTGAATTTACAGCTAGTGAGTAGAGATAAGCAGACTCAAGGTTCAGGGTTCGGCCACGCGACCCGGACATCTTGCTGGTCAATCACAGTCATGGCTAGTTGCTAGGGGTGTCAATTTACCGGATTGGCTGGTCAGCCTTTAACACAGCAATATGTTCGGATCAAGTGGCCGGACATGAATGTAGAGTCCGCTCTTCTCTACTAGTGAGTGGAGAACTAGCTGCTGTGACTCACTTCTCCCCCTCCCCTCTCCATAGACTATATGTAATCTGACATTACAGTAAGAATCTGTCTTGCTAGCAGGAGTGGAAATAAGATTATGAAGAAAGATAATTGGAGCTAAGGAAAGTGGAGAAGGAAGCACTTTGCTCTTCTAAGTTCCTTGTAAGCACTATTGAGCGTGCAAACTTTGTTGAGTATTTGGTGACCATTAAAGGGGTAAATTAATCACCTATACATACAGATACGTCACACAAGGGGCACAAACAGCTTAAAGCTACACTACATTACAGTAACCTGCCCCCGGATCTACATTAGTAAGTAGATCCGTGATGGTAGGTTTCCTTTAAAAGTCGACTACAGAATTTTCTTGTCACTCTCCAAAAACTACAAGCCTCATTTATTCCAAAAATGAGCTCCTCACAAGCAGAAAACACACAGTTGTTCGGAATAATGTCAATGTTGCTCCAGACTGTTTTTATTAAATTACACTGGTAACGAGCCGACGCTGTAATGAGATTTGGGGGGGGGGGGGTGACGGAGCGGCCGGTTTTGCATCGCTGTTATCAGTGTGATTTTAAAGATTTCTAGTTATCTTTCACCCTCCTCTTCATAGCGGCCCGGTGACATCAATTTTGGTTGCTTCAGGGTTAACATAATGAATCTGGGATGAGAGATCAGGAAGCAGCACTTTTACATAGCGCTTTACATAGACCCTGACCCACACAGTATGTGATCAGTTGTAAACAGCGGGCAGCCACTTAGGGGGCTGGGTGTCTCCGGTACTGCAACATGAATCCCGCCCCCTCAGTCACATGATGCTATAATGTATTGTGACCTGGGGTCAGAGTGTCATGGTAAAGGCACTGCTTCCTGGTCCCTCAGACCCAGGGGCTTAACAAGGAGAGCCTGGGCCCCATAGCAGATTTCTGAATTGGGTCCCCCCTTCCCTCTTAAAAAAAGTAAAAAATTTTACACCCCTATAAGCTAACATTAATATACTTATATATACAGTATATAGATATATAGATATACAGCATAAACATATATACAGTATACACACCATATATACATACAATACCATATATACACATACATACAGTAATATAGTACCATATACACCCATGCAACATACACACAATACCATATACACACATACACACAATACCATATACACACATACACACAATACCATATACACACATACACACAATACCATATACACACATACACACAATACCATATACACACATACACACAATACCATATACACACATACACACAATACCATATACACACATACACACAATACCATATACACACATACACACAATACCATATACACACATACACACAATACCATATACACACAATACACACAATACCATATACACACAATACCATATACACACAATACCAGATACACACAATACACACAATACCATATACACACAATACACACAATACCATATACACACAATACCATATACACACAATACACACAATACCATATACACACAATACCATATACACACAATACACACAATACCATATACACACAATACCATATACACACAATACACACAATACCATATACACACAATAGCATATACACACAATACCATATACACACAATACACACAATACCATATACACACAATACCATATACACACAATACACACAATGCCATATACACACAATACACACAATGCCATATACACACAATGCCATATACACACAATACACACAATGCCATATACACACAATGCCATATACACACAATACACACAATGCCATATACACACAATACACACAATGCCATATACACACAATACACACAATGCCATATACACACAATACACACAATGCCATATACACACAATACACACAATGCCATATACACACAATGCCATATACACACAATGCCATATACACACAATGCCATATACACACAATACACACAATGCCATATACACACAATGCCATATACACACAATGCCATATACACACAATGCCATATACACACAATGCCATATACACACAATACACACAATGCCATATACACACATAAATAATATACAGCATAGACCCAATACATACTGAATACCCCAGATGCAGGGGCCCCCCTATTTCATCATTGTACCACAAGGTTTTAAGACTTGCATGACAAAAGAGGAGGAGCCTAACTGATGAGGGTGTGTCTTACCCTGAAAGGGGCTGTGGCATTTGTAGAAAATAAATGCTCCAAAATTTTATAAACTTTGTCTTAGGCCTCATGCACACGACTGCATTATGCGGAGGTCGTGAACTGGCTATAAAATTTGCTGCCAGATCACGGCCCCCATAGAGGTCTATGGCATCCGGAGTTAACCCTTCCTGCTCTCTCCCTGGCTGTAGTATGCTATGAGCACTATAACTATATTCCAACACACTTTTTTTTTTTTTGTGGGTCGCCTTTTCCCCAGCACGAGGCAGCGTCATCCATCCGATAATAAATTTCCACAGCGAGAGATGCCATAATACGAGGGGATGGTGGCTGTATGTAGCGTCAGGCAGGTGGATACAGGAACTTAAATCAGTATAATTACCGACACGTGTTATGGGACGAGGTATCGGATGGCGTTATTCTATTATTCATATCCATCACATTATCCGAGCTCCCAGCGGGGGGGAAGTAATTGCTGTGCTGTAAATCCCTACCTTTGTTTGGCAGGACTACACCGCAGCTGAAATCCCCGGGTAAGAGGGTCCGGGATTCTCGGAGTTAATATCCTGGTGTTTGTGAGCTCCGAGATATTATTCTACTGTACATCCTTCACTAAAAGACGTCCGTTTTATCATCTCTGTGTTTGTTGTTCCCTGTTATCAGCTGAACAGAAATGCCCCTTAAATTAGGGCGGTGCCCCAACTTATTGCCCCTGGCAACACAACACATAGAGACTCCCTTGATTTGCTCGTAACAGTGACATCCAATAGTCCTCATAAAGGTGGCACTGACAGTAACAGACCCACCTAAAGGTGATCCCTGCTGTGGGCCCATAATGGTGACCCCCCCCTTCCACGCTCATAATGGTTCTCCTTGCCCCAACTGCCACCATAACGGTGACCTCTGCAGTGCCCGCCCCAACTGCCACCATAACGCTGACCTCTGCAGTGCCCGCCCCAACCATCACCATAACGGTGACCTCTGCAGTGCCCCCTCCAACCACCGCCATAACGGTGACCTCTACAGCGCCCCCTCCAACCACCACCATAACGGTGACCTCTGCAGCGCCCCCTCCAACCACCACCATAACGGTGACCTCTGCAGCGCCCCCTCCAACCACTACCATAACGGTGACCTCTGCAGCGCCCCCTCCAACCGCCACCATAACGGTGACCTCTGCAGTGCCCCCTCCAACCGCCACCATAACGGTGACCTCTGCAGTGCCCCCTCCAACCGCCACCATAACGGTGACCTCTGCAGCGCCCCCTCCAACCACTACCATAACGGTGACCTCTGCAGCGCCGCCTCCAATCGCCACCATAACGGTGACCTCTGCAGCGCCCCCTCCAACCACCACCATAACGGTGACCTCTGCAGCGCCCCCTCCAACCACCACCATAATGGTGACCTCTGCAGTGCCCCCTGCAAACAAAACCATAACAGTGACCTCTGCTGAGCCCCCTCCAACCACCACCATAATGGTGACCTCTGCAGCGCCCCCTCCAACCACTACCATAACGGTGACCTCTGCAGCGCCCCCTCCAACCACCACCATAACGGTGACCTCTGCAGTGCCCCCTCCAACCGCCACCATAACGGTGACCTCTGCAGTGCCCCCTCCAACCGCCACCATAACGGTGACCTCTGCAGCGCCCCCTCCAACCGCCACCATAACGGTGACCTCTGCAGCGCCGCCTCCAACCACTACCATAACGGTGACCTCTGCAGCGCCGCCTCCAACCGCCACCATAACGGTGACCTCTGCAGCGCCCCCTGCAAACAAAACCATAACAGTGACCTCTGCTGAGCCCCCTCCAACCACCACCATAATGGTGACCTCTGCAGTTCTCTCCCCCCCCCAAACGTCACCATAACGGTGTCCTCCGCAATAGGGCCCCCGCATAACCGTGACCTCTACCACCACCGTGCATATGTGGACTGCACTATATCATAAAACCATCAACAAATATGCAAATCGAGGTGTCTATGAAGAGTTGGAAAAGTCCACCCCATGGGGCATTGCAGGGGGCCGGCGTGTATAATTTATTAGGTGTAAACATCCAAAGGTGATCTCTACATCTTGGTTGGGTCTAGATAATATGACTGTATATACTTGCTGTATAGCATCGTGACAGTCTATGAGGTGGCATAGAAGAGGTTAAAGGCAGTCGTTAGTGGACTGCACCGAGTCGTTCCCCCTGCCCGCGCCCCGCAGCTCCTCTCCTTGCCCACACCGCCGGCGTCTGAAGCGAGATTGATGCTGCTGTCCATTAAAAAGCCGCCAGGTGCTCGCAAGCAAATGACTGGAAAATGTTCTTCAAACCAAAATAGCTGATATAAAGACTCCGAGGGGACTCCTCCACCTAAACGGGGGGTTATAAATGACTGGTTTAGGAACAGGTTGTTTTTTTTTTTGTTTCCTTAATATTCCTGATTTAGAGAACTTACTTCACAGGTGGACGTCTGATCCCATATCTTAGGTTCTAGAATTAGAACACCAGACAGAGATGTGATTAGTGGAGGTCAGGCACCCGTACCCCGCACCCTGCACCAATCCGGTTGTTCTAGGTAAACAATACATTGGATGCAGATGGGAGCCATATTCGAGAGCTGTAGCTCTGTCCTACTTACAGTCCTACCAGAAGTTGACTCCCACCAATCTGATGCCGATTACCTATCCTGAGAGCCAACCAGAATCGAAAATGGCTCACCATTCAGAAAACCCCTTTTAAAGGGAACCTGTCATCAGGTTTTCACCGTGAAAGCGGTTCTCCGAGACCAAGTGATAAAAAAGAGGTGGCCAAGGGTGGGCTGCATAAAAAAACTAACTACTACTTACCTCGTCTGTCGCTCCCGGTGTCCCTCACCACGCTGATACATGATGATGGGCGGGTGTGCCGGCCGACTGGAAGCTGCAAGAGCGGAGCTTCCAAGCTCCTGTAAACAAACAGATGTTGACTGTGTGACTAATGAAGAGAGTTATTGAGGGGGGGGGTGATGAGGGAGGCGTTGACTGTGTATGACTCTGCCGATGAAAGTTAATGAGGGAGGGGGGATTAGGGAGAAGATGTAGATGTTGACTGTGTGACTTGGCTGAAGAGAATTATTGAAGGGTATCGATGAGGGAGACATTGACTGTATGTGACTTGGATGAAGAGAAATTTTGAGGGAGATGTTGGCCGAGTCATACCATGAAATGGCCACATAGGACACGCCCCTTGTGACTCGGATACTCTGCCAGCAAGGTGCTAGCTAATTTTTATTTAATTGATTTTAGCTGAATATGAACTATGCATGTTTATACAAAAATAAAATAAGGCACCACATAGAGGTTAGTGTAGGATCCTGTCATTAGGTTTAATGGTGAAAATCTGATGACGGGTTCCCTTCAACTCTTTGCAACCTCAACATAGAGGCCCATTATGGTGACGGCACACTTTGAGTTTTCTAAAACTTTTTTTTTCTCTTCCAGGCATCTCCAGATGGTCCTAACTGGTGCTGGTGGCTCTTGTCCGTCTTACCGTTGGATCCGACGTACCAGATGCAGATCCTTTCCATGACCTCATTAAAAGAAAGGCTCTCTCACTTGAAGCACATTCTGTCCGTGTTCCTCCAGAACAGAACTTAGGAATCTTCAACAATTGTCCCTTTAAGAAACAAAAAAAAACCTCCGTCCAGTATAAAAATTAGGGATTATGTTGTTACTGGACTGAATGGGTAACCTACCAGTAGGGAGTAGTGACATCTATTCATTATGGATCTTTAAATTCTTTAAAAAAATATTGTGAAAATTTAACTTTTTTTTTTGGATTTATGAATTTTTTTTGAAATGGTCCAAGGTCCCGGACATTGTTTGGGGTTAAGGTTATTCTCAATCTCGTTGGACTTCAAATCAGTGGCCAAACTTCTGCAGAATGATTGTACTATACTTTTATGCTGACTTTTTCTCAGATATTTATTCTTGACTCATTTTCCAAGATTTCATTTCCAGTAGAAGGGAATGGATATTAATGAAGCTTGGGATAAAAAAAAAAAAAAACTGAGCTACTCTCATGTCCCCACAGTAGTGTCCAGCAGGAACTCTTGCACTTTATGTAAAGTTTTCAACTATGGATATATATATATTTTTTTTTTTTTCTTGGTTTGAAATGTATTTGAAAAAACAAATCCGACAATGTTCAGCCGAGTCAACTAATGACTCAATAAGCTCCTTCATTCACCCCTCCCTCAGGAATTCTCTTCAGCCAAGTCAACCAACGTCTCCCTCAACCCTCTCAATCCCCCCTTAAGGAATTCTCTTCAGCCGAGTCAACCAACGTCCCCCTCAATCCCCCCTTATTAAGGAATTCTGTTCAGCCGAGTCAACCAACGTCTCCCTCAACCCCCTCAATCCCCCCTTCTTAAGGAATTCTCTTCAGCTGAGTCAACCAACGCCCCCCTCAATCCCCCCTTCTTAAGGAATTCTCTTCAGCCGAGTCAACCAACGTCCCCCTCAATCCCCCCTTATTAAGGAATTCTGTTCAGCCGAGTCAACCAACGTCTCCCTCAACCCCCTCAATCCCCCCTTCTTAAGGAATTCTCTTCAGCTGAGTCAACCAACGCCCCCCTCAATCCCCCCTTCTTAAGGAATTCTCTTCAGCCGAGTCAACCAACGTCCCCCTCAATCCCCCCTTATTAAGGAATTCTGTTCAGCCGAGTCAACCAACGTCTCCCTCAACCCCCTCAATCCCCCCTTCTTAAGGAATTCTCTTCAGCCGAGTCAACCAACATCTCACTTGGCTCCCTTATTCACCTTCAGAAATGAGGGATGGAGAATGAGGGAGTCCGGGAGACATTGGCTAGCTTAAACTATTCCTGGTAGTTGTATTTGGCCTTCAGTATTCAAGTTTAAGTATAGACTGACTTAGGTTGATAACTTTTTTTGATTTTTAATTCTTATTTCAATAGTACAAAGTTGGGAAAAAGTTATCAAAAAGAAAAGATTGTCTCTTCTTGTACTCCGTCTCTTCACTCCAAATTTACTGATACAATCTGTACGTTTACAGTTGCTGTCCATAAAATCCCAATGCTGTATTGAGTTATACTGCTCACTACTGCTGTATAATGTGCTCCATGCTGCTTCGGAGGGCGAGGTAGAGGAAGCGGATAAAATTCTCTTCCTGCACTCCGCCTCTTCACTCCGAATTTACTGATACAATCTTTACGTTTACAGTTGCAGCCCATAGAATCCCAGTGCTGTATTGAGTTATACCGCTCACTACTGCTGTATAATGTGCTCCATGCTGCTTCTGAGGGTGAGGCAGAGGAAGTGGAATTTTCCTTCCGTGCTTAGTGTATGGAAGACATTATTAGCAGCTCTGGAACCGAGCTCAGGAAAAATGGAGAATTGGAGATGGAGATGCTGGAAAAGAGTCATGTATGATCATGTATAAAGATTATTATGAAAAATCACTTAAGACTTGGACAAAAATTTTGCCTAAGTTGAATTATGGTTGCCCTGTAAATGGCTATGGAATGTGCTTATTATTTTTGATGTTTTTGTGTTGGCTTATTGGCACAGTACCAATAAAGCTTTCAACAATCAAATTTCGGCTGGGATAAACGTCCTCAGATCCAAAGCAACCAGTCTGTCTTGGATACTTACGTATAAATCATATTTGTCACCAATAATGGCTGAAATTTTCCGGTGCTTACTTTTCCCTCTATTTTCTTATCCTCCATCCATTTGGAAGTATTACACTCCCCTTTTTCTAACATGGGCACATCACACCCCTTTAATGGAATGGTACCAGCCCATAAAGTGCCCATGTCAGATAAGAAAGAAATAAAACCCGGTAGGTACGGCGATAACTAAAATTAAAGGGGTTTTCCACTTTCAGCAAATAATTGTTTGTGTAATTAAAAATTGTACAATTCCAATTCCAATATACTTTCTGTCTCATTTCTTCATGTTTTTTTAGATCTCTGCTTGCTGTCCATCTGTAGGAAGCTGCAATGGTTACTTCCTGGGGATAAACACCGGTCACTAGTCATGTGATGTCACACAGGTGCAGGGCTCGTTATATCCCTGGTCATGTGATGTCACACAGGTGCAGGGCTCGTTATATCCCTGGTCATGTGATGTCACACAGGTGAACGGCTCATTATTTCACACAACTCTGATTACTGTCTGTGATATAACAAGCCTCGCACCTATGTGACATCACATGACCAGGGATATAATAAACTGTGCACTTGTGTGACATCACATGACCTAAGATATAACAAGCTGTGCACCTGTGTGACCTCACATGACCAGGGATATAACCAGCCCTGCACCTGTGTGGCATCACATGACCAGTGACGTATTGAGCCGTGCAACTGTGTGACATCACATGACGCAGGACATAACCTGTGCACCTGCGTGACATCACATGACCCGAGATATAACAAGCTGTGCAGCTGTGTGATGACATCACATGACCAGGGATATGAGCCGTGCACCTGTGTGCTATCACATGACCAGGGATATAAGAAGCCGTGCACATGTGTGACATCACAGGACCAGGGATAAATCGTGCACCTGTGTGACATCACAGGACCAGGGATAAAACGTGCACCTGTGTGACATCACAGTACCAGGGATAAAACGTGCACATGTGTGACATCACAGGACCAGGGATATAACGTGCACCTGTGTGACATCACATAACCAGGGATTGATTTATTTCCACAGGAAGTAAACACTGAAGCTCCCTATAGAATAAAAGCAAGCAGAGATCTAGAGAACAGTGAGGAATTGATACAGAAAGTATATTTGCTTTCAGCAGGACTGTATCCTGTTACCCAGGCTGACAAATCCTGATAGGGCTCATCCTACATGACTTGGGTAGATACTTAGTAGATCTATGGATCTTAATGTACGGGCGTAGATTTTACTTGACTACCGCTTCTGTTTTACTTCTATTTATTGTACACCAGTCTCACCTTTCCACTGACTCAGTATCAGAACACACAGGGTGCAATAAAAAAGAATTAAAGGTTTGATACGAGGCCCAAGTGACGTCCCTCTTTAAGCTCTAGCTATGGGGATTGGGGTCAGGTTGGCTGCTGTTGACAGATCCTTTTTTGTAGCTTTTGACTACAGAAGTGTTTACTGTGCAGTTTGGTTAGTGGGTTTGATCTACCTCGGGCCCCCACGTTCCGTCAGCTGGGGCTGTTGGGCCAGTAGTCCTGAGGATCACAGGATCCATTTTGGCTAATCACTTCTGACCTTCACCTACTCACAAGTGATCTCCCGTGGTATGTTGCGGCCATTGATTGGCAAAGTGGATCCCCAACACTCCCTGTCAAAATATCCGTGCCAAAAACCGTCACAACATGGGAGCCAAGTAAGTTTTTTTGCCACCCTGTCCACAAGGGAGGCTTCCAAGATTCCTGGAAAGCTCCTTTAATATGTCCAAACTCATATTCCCTAATTTACCATAAACTTGTTGCCTTATCAAGAAGACATCAGGACATACACCATCTTCTACCTGGCTCATGTAACCAATGCTAGACATCATGCCTTAGCAGGGCAAAGGAAAAAGGGTTGTCCCAGTGAGACAACCCCTTTAATAAGCCATACCTTAGGTATTTGTGTGTTTTTTCTACTCCTGTAGCTTATACAGCCCTCACGTTAAGCCCTGTCCCCAATAGAGTCTGGACACATAAATTGGATCCCTGAATCCAGATGTAATCCTTGGTCGTTATGCGTTAGTATACTATTATTAATTTGCTTTTCCCACCACTTATGTGTATCTCATCCATAGATTAGAGGGGTTGTCCTTTAATCATAGAGTAGGGGATAATTTGATGATTGTTAGGGGTCCATCGTAACCCAAATGAACAGAGTAGATGATGGCACATGCACCCTGCTGCTCAATTCATCTCTGACACTGATGGAGATGGCCTAGGTCCATCCTCAGATATATTCATCATTCTTTAGATAGTGAATGAGGAAGCCGTGCACATGTCCGAACTTGTGATCTGTTGGGGCAACATCCTTAGGATCCCTAAGTAATTACAAGATAGGGGATAACTTGTTTTGACTGGACAATCCCTTTTACGGGGTATGTGTTTGCGCTGGGGTCCAACCGGTGGTGTCCCCAATGAGCATAAGAACGTGGGGCTGCAAGTGACCTCAAAGTGTTCTATTAGTTTCTATAGGAATTCTATGAGGTTCCATAGACCAAGTCATATGAAGCAATAGGGGACCTAGTACTCCCCCATTATAATAAGCATTAAAGGGTTTGGCCACGTTACCTCATGATTTTTGTATTGTGTATATAATTTACCAATATACATCTATTAATAGTTCTGCTCCGCTTTCTTGATATGTAAAGTGAAGCCTCCTGTCTTTTACCTCATCAGCCAGACATTCCTGACCATAAAATGGCCGCAGATGGAGGGTCATGTGATCTCTATCTGTCCATGACAGAAACTTGATCTTATATTCATAAATACTATCATAAAGTCCTGTCAGGACGATTGCTCATGGTGAGTTAGAGATTACATGACCCTCTATCTGCCGCCATTTTACGGTCAGGAATGTCTGGCCGATGAGGTAAAATCCAGCTTCACTTTACATATCAATAGATCTATTCCCTGTTCTATTTGCGTTCACTGACAACATTTGATTAGTGAAAAATAACTGATAATTTACACACAGATTACAAAAAACGTGAGGTAAAAAGGCCAACACCTTTAAGTTTCTCAACACTCAACAATCAGACACAGATCTCTGGTTAGGGGTAAAATATATATGGCAGGCAGCCTCTTTATATACGTCACTATTTAGGAATCTGTAATGTGTATTAAAGGGGTTTTCCCACAAAGCAATGTTAGGCCCTATCTATTGGATAGGGCCTAACTTGCTGATTAGTGGAGGTCTCAGTGCTGAAACTCCTGCAGTTCCTGAAAAAGAAGGGTCCGTTGAACCCCATGCCGCTCCTCAGACTAATGGAGCAGATGGCTGCTCGTGAACGTTCTGCCCCATTAATCTCTATGGAGCTGATGGAAATCGGTGAGCGCCGTGCTCGGCAATTTCCTTCAGCTCCATAGAGATTAATGGAGCAGAACAGTCATGCGCAGCCGTCTGCTCCATTTCTCTTATGGAGCGATGAGGGGTGGGATGGAGCCCTTGTTCTCGCGATCAGCATTGAGACCCCCACTGATCAATAAAAGTGGAATATTCATTTATAAAAGTCATCCTAGTAGCACTTGGGTTTTTTTTTTAGTTTTTTTTAAGATAGTGTATAGTAAATTACTATACACTATATTAGTTTTTAGTGTGGACATCCCGATTTTCTCAAACCCTTTGCAAGTTTTACAATCCTGAGTCATAAGAATGACCGCAATTCTGATTCTCCTTGAAAAATCAGCATGGCAGTAGCATTTTTCTCTCAAGTGAATGCAGCCTAAAAGAGATAAAAACGTGTCGGACAGTGGTATTGTCCCCCCAAAAATGTTCTCTCTAATGTTCATCTCTATTATTCACATCCTGTGCTATAACCCCACAGTATGTGCTGATTTCAACACCTGACTGCTTCCCCCTCCCCTCTGCATAATATACAAAGCAGTAAATAGAGGTGAGGTGGGTCACAGCAGCTAGGTCTCCACCTACCAAAATAGGGAATAGCAAATTCACAAACTGAGACTCCAGGGAGAAGAGATTCTAGAAACTAAAGATGTTTCTGGTCATCAGGTGACTAGCTATTTCCCATATGCCTACTGAACTACTGATCTCTGCAAAGTTTGTTTAAAGGAGCAGTACGCTCAAAGGGGTTGGCCACTCTTTCACATCCATGTGCCTTTACTACCTTGTAGATGATCCCTGATTGTTCAAGTGATTCAGCAGTCGTAATACTTACTTTAGTACTGTGTGCAGACTCTTTGGGGGAGATTTATCAGAAGTCTCTTAGAGCAGGACTGTGCTATTGCCCAACTTCTGACTTCGGGTTGGGCCGTCATTTTGGATGAGATCGTGCAGATGAGAGTTACTCTCTCTGATTACTTCCTGCCAAAAGATTGTGAGCTGAGAGAGAGAGAGAGGCTGCAAACTACAAGGAGATAAGTGATCTGGGGGAGGGGGAGGCAGGCCCATATGTGTGAGATGTAGCAGAGCTCACAGTGTAACATTGTAATGGTCTATCAACCTCTGTGTAATCATCTCATTCATCTCTGATCTGTCTCATCTCTCTTTCTATGTGTCAGAGTGTTATTAAAATGTCTGAAGCCAGATGAAAGTGTATTTACACATGTACTCTGATAATGTAACCACATTGTCACCCCACAGAACTAGATGGATCATAATAGGTTTGCTTAGAGAGGCCCTGCCCACACCCTGGGATCATGCACTGAGCTGCCTAGGGAGTGATAGGAGCTAAAACAGCAATAAAACTGAGTAAAATTGTAAAGTAAAGGGTTACAATGATCTTTATTGTATTAAAATCACTAGGGGATTGAGATGTGAGAATTTTCTTTCGTGGGAAAACCCCTTTAACATGCTCCTCTTGTGGTGCATGATGTAGAGGATGGTCTCACTTGAATTGACTGACAGCGATCCCTTTAAGTGGGAGATCTCTCCGGGTAACTGAATGACACAAAAAGTCACCACATAAAAGCAATGGTATAACCTAAAGAACTCTGAGATTTTGTCTACTAATATGTTAGCAATTAGAATTATACAAAGATTTACACAATTACCATATATACTCAAGTATAAGCCTAGTTTTTCAGCACAAAAAATGTGCTGAAAACCAAAGCTCGGCTTATACTCGAGTAGGGTAGGGTGGGGCAGGGTCCGGCAGGCTTATATACTGGGGAGACTGTGACCAATGCATTTCCCACCCTCGGCTTATACTTGACTCAATAGGTTTTCCCAGGTTTTTGTGGTAAAATTAGGGGACTCGGCTTATACTTGGGTCGGCTTATACTCGAGTATATACAGTATTGTACGGAATTGTGACATTTCCTGAGCATAGTCATTCCCTGATTCCAGTTGCACTATTTCTGTTTTCTAAAAAAATATCACCTTGTAAATTTCTAACTGCTGTTCAAATTCTGTCAACTTTTAGATCTTTAATAAACACTATTCAGATTTTCTTACTTCTGGGTCTTGTTTTATGATCTGTAATTGACAGCTCATAATTTTGGACTTGAAAACTGTCTTTACTTTACTATTGCAATAAAATATGTCTATATGTTACATCATGTTCATTACTTAGACATTAGGCCCGTGTTCACACTGGCGGCCATGGGAACATTAGCGCTGATGTTGGTTTAGTAGGTCAATATTAACCTCTATTCTTGCACATCTAAACCAGCCAAAATTCGGTGGGTCATGCTGTGTCTCGTCTGCGTGTTTCTTTACATGTCTCCTGTGGCAATAATAGGAATACTACAGGTTTACCCATTGGGGGTCATTTACTAAGGGCCCGAATCACGTTTTTACATCGGGTTGCCCGTATTTTACCACTTTGCGCCGATTTTTCCTGAATTGCCCCGGGATTTTGGCGCACACGATCGGATTGCGGCGCATCGGGGAGGGGGGGCGTGGTCGTCGGAAAACCCATCAGATTCGGAGGACACCCCCTTCCATGCATCCGGCCTGGCTTGGTGTACTTCAGTGCACTTCGACGAACTTCAGCGCAGCAGCGACACCTGCTGGACGTCGGAGGAACTGCCTTAGTGAATACAGGCAGAACCCGAATCCTCCGCAGAGAACGCGCTGCTGGATTGCGAATGGACCGGGTAAGTAAATCTACCCCATTGTATTTATTACCCGAAGCCTAAAGAGGGAGTTCCAAAATTTTACATCTACTACCTTATAGGTAATCATCTGCTCCATCAGGAAGTGGACTGTTTTACAATTTCGGCCACGGATTTTCTCTGCTAAGTTCACAATCAAACGTCTTCAGCTCCATGCAACACAACTCCACACAGCGCCTCTAAAAATACCACAGTCACTTACAGTATAATGGAGCATGTTCCTGATATATATTATCCACACAACATGACTGAACACACTATTCCCCACATAAAACATCCTTTATATAGTCACCAAAATTATAGTATATACCGCACCCACAATTTATGAAACGCCGTAATTTAGCCTCCCCCAGCATCACACAGCCTCCCTAAGTAATGAACACTCTTTCCACCGCCTGTATACACAGCTTCCTTCTGTATACACACCCTTTCCTCCCCCTGTATACACAACATCTCCCCCTGTATACACAGCCTCTTCCGCCTGTATACACAGCTTTAACCCCCATATGCAAACCCACCTCCCTGTATACACTGGCCCCCTTCAGCCCCGGCGGTCCCCTTCAGCTCCCTCATCTTCTCCCGCCGGCAGCCGATATGTCTGTGAGGGGACACAGTCTGGCACGTGTGACGCACAGGCGCAGTGTTCTGCACTGCTCTGCCTTAAAGGTGCCGATGTCATTTATTTTTCAGGTAGCACGGCAAGTTCGTGCTACTAGTGGTGAAATGCCGCTCCTCAAAGGGGTCCGCAATCTTCACCCCGCCTCATGGCAGATGCAGCCCTGCACATGGGCACTACCATATTTGCTCAGAGCCTTAGGAGGCCCCTTTGCAATGAACTCACGTGGCAGCATTCAGCAGTTTCCTGTTCCCTAAAATATCCCCTAGTTTATCATCCCAAACAGCCCCCTCACGGATATTTTATATAAGCCCCCCTCACACCTTATGGAATCATTAGATACAGCCCCCTTCATCCCCATGGATTCCTCATGTACAGCCTTATGTGCCCCCCCCCCCCCACCACCGGGCCCGGGCACTTGTGATGTCATCAAGGAGAGACTATCTCTAACCATGATGGCTTGGATTATGAGCAGTGAGTCACAGCAGCTACATCTATACCTGAAATAGATACTTGTCACACAATGACCAGAGGCGGTGTTATTCCTTATGAGCAGTGAGTTACAGCAGCTAGATCTCCACCCAAAATGATGAATACTTGACACACACAATGGTCAGTAGCAGTGTTATTCCTTATGAGCAGTGAGTTACAGCAGCTAGATCTCCACCCAAAATGATGAATACTTGAAACACACAATGGTCAGTAGCAGTGTTATTCCTTATGAGCAGTGAGTTACAGCAGCTAGATCTCCACCCAAAATGATGAATACTTGACACACACAATGGTCAGTAGCAGTGTTATTGCTTATGAGCAGTGAGTTACAGCAGCTAGATCTCCACGCAAAATGACCAGATGCAGTGTTATTCCTTATGTACACACACCAGACTACTGATTTCTGCAAAGATTGTTGAAAGGAGAGGTTTGGTTTATGAATATCTTCACCTTTATGGGGACAGTGAAGTTTTACCTTTAAGTTGGCTGGGTGACATAAAGATCACAGGATTTCTGCAAAAGATTTTGCCGTTGTGTTTGTGCAACACCCTCGCCGATGCAATGGCGAGTGGGTGCTTGCGAATAAGCCCCATAACAATGTCACCACATCACAAAGGGAAATTGCAATGGTTAATCCTGCCTGGCAAGGCAGAAGTTAAATCTGTATATGATGTAAAAGTCCAGTATCCAATGATTTGTGTTACATCCTGTCTCTGTGAACTGAGAGGTAATTGGAGGAGCAGCCACCACCTGACCAAAGGGAGGTGATAAAACCCCCTGGCCAGGAATGTTCTAGAGGAGAAAGAGAGAAGTCTCTCTCAGGAGAGAGAGGAGAGCAGTCTCTCCCAGAAGGGAGAAGAGACCGGTCCTAGTCAGGCCCTCTGGGTCTGCAGGACGCATGCAGAGAGTAGTTAGCTGAGCAGCAGCTCAGAGTCTCTAGCACACCAGACCAGTGCAGGAAGAGCCTAGCCCCTGCCTGAAGTGGAAGATAAGACTAGAGCTAGTGTAGTGAGGAAAGGGGTATCATCCTACCTTCAAGGGTGATACCTGAAGAGATCCAGGACCGAGCTGAAGCCTCCTCTAAGGACCCAGCTGCCTCCCAGCCTGCCCTATACATCCAGGCTGGTGAACTACATCCTGTGGCTCCCTCCAAATACCTCTCCAGTACTCCACCATCTTGTTAAAGGCACGTTGCTGATGTTCCTGTCGGTTCCAATAAAGAACTGTAAGTGTTTCTGTTCAACCTCTGCCTCCGTCTGGTCCCTGCTACTACCCCTGCCTCCATCACCGGCACCCTGTCCATCACCCAGAGACTCACACTCGGGACATTAAGGGGTTGCCCCAGGGAGATCCGCTATAGCAGCCGCTCCCTCATCATTTCTTGCCAACACCACCCTGCTGGAGACCTGCCAGGCTGTAGGACAGCCCTCCGGTTCCCCCGTACCAAGCACCGTGACAATAGCGTGCTCAGGCCGCAACCGCCAGCCACTCCGGTACCGCGGGCCCCGGCTGTCTCCAGGCCTCACCTCAAGGGCTAGGCCCCGGTGGGGGATGTTGCATTTGGACAACCCTTCCATAGAATCAGAGGATCCTCCGTTGGGCCCAGGCTCTTCTAACCTAATACTTGGCTCCATAGACACAGCAGGATATTTCCTAATTTGAATGCTGGTCGGGTAGAAGTGCTCCCCCAGGATAATTTAATCTGGATGACCACATGACATCCCCGATGCTTTAGTTACACATAACCCAGGATATCCTGTTAATAAGCCTTAGCTTAGTCTTCAATGATAACTCCAATACAAAGTCTTTTTCCCTTCCGTAGAGAATCTTTGGATGTTTGAGGGGCTTCTTGTCCATGTCCATCCCATTTTATACCCCTCACAGCATCTGACAGGAATGTAGACACAAGCTTTATCCTGACGCTGCCCAACCATTTTATCTTGTTCCATCAGTTAGAAAACCCGGAATCCCCAGATCATTCCCCGTCCACTAGATGTCAATACAGAACCTTCCGAGCCGGCGATACACAAGGACTTCAGTCACCAGACTCCCGGGAGACGCAGTGATTCATAACAGTTATGTCACAAGTTAAAAGAGCAGAACGAACCCTTTAAGGAGCTCATGTCTTTACTTATTGTCCTTTAAGCACAATCCCCTAACAATTCCATGAAGCACAGAAATGGGATAAGTGGTTTTCTGACTTGTGTTCCGAAATGTATTGGAAATATCTACAACTAGTCATCGGGTCATAACCACCAGAGTCGTCATCTTCGCAGGGGCCACAACTGCGGGGCCAGTCACAGGAGTGTGGGACCTGTATTGTTATATCTGTTAAACCTGCTAAAATGCTGTGACCCCCATGAACTGGATAGTTCGGTTTGGGTACTGCACTGTATTTTGGTGCAACATCCCCCACCGGGGCCTGGCCTTTTCTTGGGGCCTGGAGGCAGCCGGGGCCCAGAATACCGGAGTGGCTGGCGATTGTGGCCTAGGGCACGCTGATGTCACTTTGCTTGGTATGGGTATCGGAGGGCTGTCCTACAGCAGCTCTGGGTTAGAGTCTCCTGACTCAGTTCCTGGGATTGGTATCTGTGACAGCACTAAAGGTGTGTTACACACTAACTCTCTCTTCACTCTGACAGCTGATCTGACTCTCTGCTGTGTGGAAAGACCATGAGGTCTGGACCATGTGCTCCCACTGTACAGGGGTTTTATACTCCCCCTGGTCAGGTGGTAGCACCTCTCCAATCACACTTCAGTTTACAATACAGCCACATAATGGCCTTTCCAGGCAGAGTCTACAGCTGCAATTTCATAATCTCCAAGTGTTAGAAACTTAGTAGAGGGTTCATGACTTGAGATTGTGCTATTCGCAACTACCAACCTGCCTATACGTTGGCAGGGGTGTTGCATTGGCATTATTTGAGCACCGTATGCCGATATGGGCATTGTTTGGCTCTATGGGTGCTTCAGGCAATGGCTCTGGCCTCCTGATGTATATGTCGGGCTGCGCAGTTCTACATGATTAACCAGTGACTGTCCAGCTTGAAGGTCACTGCCTGTAGCGAGTGCGCTCCCCCCGTCCCGCCCCTCCACACCAACTTGCTGGGAGCTGCCGTAAAGGGGGTAATAATCGCAATAAATGAACCACAATGCACATACATTGCAAATTCTTGTATTCTTTCAACGACACACAGTATAAAAACACTGTATCAACAATATATAAATCTTCTGCAAATGTACATAAAAGGCCATAATTCATAAATAGAGAAAGGGATTCCTCACTGAGACAGGTTTACAGGATGGTATTGAATCAAGTGCCAGGTCAACTAAACTTACTGAAGAATCGAGAGCCTTATACCATGATCAGGAGATTGTTTGACTTTTTTGGAACTCCAGAACATAAAAAAACCTCTTTGAACCTCTCCACACACATCTCCAGGACTTCTCCCGAGCTGCACTAATTCTCTGGAATGCCCTTCCCCAGACTATCAGACTGATACGCACCCTCCAAACCTTCTCTTAAAACCCATGTCTTTAGGAAGCCTTAGTTACCACCTTATTCTCATAGACGGTAAGTTCTTGTGTCACCCCCTCATCCTCATAGACTGTAAGCTCTGGTGTCACCACCTCATCCTCATAGACTGTAAGCTCTTGTGTCACCCCCTCATCCTCATAGACTGTAAGCTCTTGTGTCACCCCCTCATCCTCATAGACTGTAAGCTCTTGTGTCACCCCCTCATCCTCATAGACTGTAAGTTCTTGTGCCCCCCCTCATCCTCATAGACTGTAAGCTCTTGTGTCACCCCCTCATCCTCATAGACTGTAAGCTCTTGTGTCACCCTCTCATCCTCATAGACTGTAAGCTCTTGTGCCACCTCCTCATCCTCATAGACTGCAAGCTCTTGTGTCACCCCATCATCCTCATAGACTGTAAGCTCTTGTGTCACCCCCTCATCCTCATAGACTATAAGCTCTTGTGTCACCCCCCATCCTCCTAGACTGTAAGCTCTTGTGTCACCCCCTCATCCTCATAGACTGTAAGCTCTTGTGTCACCCCCTCATCCTCATAGACTGTAAGCTTTTGTGTCACCCCATCATCCTCATAGACTGTAAGCTCTGGTGTCACCACCTCATCCTCATAGACTGTAAGCTCTTGTGTCACCCCCTCATCCTCATAGACTGTAAGCTCTTGTGTCACCCCCTCATCCTCATAGACTGTAAGCTCTTGTGTCACCCCCTCATCCTCATAGACTGTAAGTTCTTGTGCCCCCCCTCATCCTCATAGACTGTAAGCTCTTGTGTCACCCCCTCATCCTCATAGACTGTAAGCTCTTGTGTCACCCTCTCATCCTCATAGACTGTAAGCTCTTGTGCCACCTCCTCATCCTCATAGACTGCAAGCTCTTGTGTCACCCCATCATCCTCATAGACTGTAAGCTCTTGTGTCACCCCTCATCCTCATAGATTGTAAGCTCTTGTGTCACCCCCCATCCTCATAGACTGTAAGCTCTTGTGTCACCCCCTCATCCTCATAAACTGTAAGCTCTTGTGTCACCCCCTCATCCTCATAGACTATAAGCTCTTGTGTCACCCCCCATCCTCATAGACTGTAAGCTCTTGTGTCACCCCCTCATCCTCATAGACTGTAAGCTCTTGTGTCACCCCCTCATCCTCATAGACTGTAAGCTTTTGTGTCACCCCATCATCCTCATAGACTGTAAGCTCTTGTGTCACCCTCTCATCCTCATAGACTATAAGCTCTTGTGTCACCCCCCATCCCCATAGACTGTAAGCTCTTGTGTCACCCCCTCATCCTCATAGACTGAAAGCTCCTCGAGCAGGGTCCTCACTCCTTTTTTTCCATATGACTGTATTTTTATATGTCCCTTATGATCTGTAAAACGCTACAGAATATGATGGTGCTATATAAAGATCATTACAGGCGGCCCCCTACTTAAGGACACCCGACTTACAGACAACCCATAGTTACAGACAGACCCCTCTGACCTCTGGTGAAGCTCCCTGGATGTTACTATAGTCCCAGACTGCAATGATCAGCTGTAAGGTGTCTGTAATGAAGATTTATTGATAATCCTTGGTCCCATTACAGCAAAAAATTTTGAAACTCCAATTGTCACTGGGGCAAAAAATAAAAATGTCTAGAACTACAATTATAAAATCTACATTTTCGACTTACATACGAAATAAAACTTAAGAACAAACCTATGGACCCGGGGACTGCCTGTATTATAGTATTATTATTATTATATCTGTTAACACAAATAGTATTTCCTTTTTTTTGTGATTTAAGTAGTAATACCTTAAAATTTAGATAAATATGATTTTGCTGTCTTTGTTGTCAACCTTTCCACTCTAACCATGCCATAAAATAAAAAGATTTCATTGAAGGATTATTTCACTTTTTTTTTTTAACTACAGCTCTGGAGCTCCCTCTAGTGGTGTCTGTTTTCCTTTTTTTTTCTTTAGCTTTATTACTATATATATATATATATCAGAAAAATGTAGCTCCAACCATACAGTAAGATTTTAATCTACACAAAATAGGAGTTTTTTACACAAAAAAAAAAAATCGCCAATCCTTCTTGAAACCCTCCAGGTATACAGCACATTATTGTAGATCACGATTATCTCACCTGGAAATAAGTTTTAGTCCTACGGCTGGTGACCTTTCCAGAATTTCTTTCCTCCCACACTCGGTTCTGACCTCTCCTTTCTAGAATTTCACCTTTCACTAGAATGAGTGAGAAAACATCTGAACCTGTGAGAATACAATGGAGAATCGTCTCCCACACAATCCTGCAACAATATTCACACTGCTGAGCTGCCTCTAATAACACTGCAGGCTTGATTGGTTATCTATAATTACTCCGCTCCCGCTGGGTGCACATCCGGGTGCCCCCCACACATGGCACTGTGTTATGTATTCTCCGAGCGGATTACATAAGAGGTGGAATACGTGTAGTCAGATGTGTGCTCGGAATATGCACCTGTCTCATGCAGACTTCCTCACTCGTAACAACACAAATCAAGACATTTTTTCATTAAAAATCTATTTCCACCCAAACAATACCTGGATTCACCCGATATTAAAGTCAATAAGGTGAAAATTTGGAAAATTTTGGAAAACCTGGTAGTAGGTTGATCTCAGGATCCTCCGCGGTTGTGATCTGCTCCTATCAAAGTTTTAAGTTTTACATTTCCAAACAGCACACCCGCAGGCGGCATGAGGCATTACAGACCAGTCATTTAAAGGGAACCTGTCATCAGCAATACACCTACACAAAAACACTACAAGAATTTTGTCAAGCAGCGTAACGGGTTCTAGTTCTTGTTTATTTCATGGCCCAGTATGGTGGCATCATACAACTGTGAAGTGAGCTGTAAATTAGTTGTATAAAGTCAAGAAGGTGGAGAGATAAACACTGAAGTCAAGGTGGGGAGCTCTGAAAACCACCTTCTCTGTGCATTGGGCTTCAGGAGATCTGGTTAGTGATGCCTCTGGGTGTAGGACCATCAATTACATGGAAAGGGGCTTTCTGAGGAAGAAAGAGCTTGACTTCAGTCTTAAAGTCTCCGCCTCCTTGACTTTATACAACTAAATTACATCTCACTTTAACACCTTCGTACTTCCATACACAGCGGGTGACGGCTGTATAACACAGCTGACGCCTGCCTGTTACTGGCGCGTTAACTTACCGTTACATGGGCGCCGCCATCTTGAATGACAAAAAAAAATGACACCTCCCACAGCTCTGTGCACTGAAGTATGAAAAAGTTATTAGTGCCAGAACATGGCAAAATGAAGAATTTTTTTTTTTTGTACAGAAGGTTTTAATTATTTTAAATGTATGAAAACATTTTAAAACCTATACGAATTTGGTATCCTTGTGATCGTATTGAACCAAAGAAAAAAATAAAAATGTGATTTGGGGCGCTCGGTGAAAGCTGTAAAATCTAAGCCCAAAAGAATATGGCGCAAATGCGTTTTTTCATTTTCACTGCATTTGGAATTTTTTTCCCGCTTTCTAGTACACAACATGGGATATTAAATACCATCACTATGAAGTGCAATTTGTTATGCAGAAAACAAGCCATCACACAGCTCTTTACATGGAAAAATTTAAAAGTTACAAATTTTTGAAGGTGGGGAGTGAAAAATGAAAATGCAAAAACGAAAAAAGGGCCACGTCCCTAAGGGGTTAAAGTTGATTTTCCGGATGATGCCACCACTCTGAGTCATGAAAGAAACACCATCTGGAAGGTGTTCAGCTGCTTCACAAGATGTTGATAGTAGTTTATTATGTCAATTTCTGCTGACAGGTTCCCTTTAAATCAAGAGGCTGTTTATGTGGTGTATGAGTGCTCAAAATATGGCATTGTCATTTTTTAGGGTTTTGAATTGGAACCCCTTCTATAAATTAGAATGTAGGAATTGGAATTAAGAACCTGAGACATATGAATCTTGAAGCCCTGAGATGGTGGCGGAAATAACTTCGGAAGTGCCCCGCATTGTGTGCCAAGGTTGTTACTACCAAGTTGGTTGCCTGCCTAGGAGGTGTGTCTACTTAAAGGGGGTTTACAGTTTTTCTGTATTGATGACCCATTTAATATATCCTTCTACCCCTCCAGGCAGTAGGTTGCCAAAACCAGTGGAGACACTAAATAATCACGCAGTAGATAGAGCTTCCTGGTTGTGGTCATGAGCTGACACATTGGGGCAGATTTACCTACCCGGTCCATTCGCGATCCAGCGGCGCGTTCTCTGCGATGGATTCGGGTCCGGACGGGATTTATTAAGCTAGTTCTTCCGCCGTCCACCAGGTGGCGCTGCTGCGCTGAAAAGCATCGGAACGCGCTGGAGTTCACCGAACCGGCCTGAGTGCAGGTAAGTGCAAGCTCCGCGACAGATTTTTTTTAAAAAATGCGGCGGTTTTTCCGAATCTGTCGTGTTTTCGTTCGGCCATGCCCCCCGATTTCCGTCGCGTGCATGCCAGCGCGATTCGCCACAATCCGATCGCGTGCGCCAAAATACCGGGGCAATTCAGGGGAAATTGGCGCAAATCGGAAATATTCGGGTAACACGTCGGGAAAACGCAAATCGGGCCCTTAGTAAATGACCCCCAATGTACAAATCCCATAGTAGTGGACATATGTGTATGTATTACCAAATAAAGATGAAGATCAGACAGACCATAGTCAGGAACAGGATCGGTGACCAACTACAAAGCCATAAACCAAAGCAGATGTCCACTAGATTATCCACTCAGGACAAAGTCTCTGTGCAGAGTAAAAATTTTCATTGTGGCCACAAAGGACTCAACTTGAATTGGACTTGATCAAAGTTTTCACTTCTGGGAAGGCTTTCTACAAAAATATGGAGCGTAAATTTTTTATATTTTTGAGGTCAGATATTTTAGAGGAGAACTCCTCTCCATCCTAGTTCATCCCAAAGTCATTCAATGGTTGAGGTGAGGACTTTGTGTGGTCAGTCCAAACTCAACTATCCATGCCTTTATGGACCTGGCCTTGTGTACTGGAGAACACTTATGCTGGAACAGGAAAGGGTCTTCCCTCAACTGTTCCGAAAATGATGGAAGTTTATAGTTATCTAAAATGTCTACAAAATGCTGAAGCATGGAGATACCCTCTGCCTGGATGTAGAGAGCCCCGAAAAACCCTGAAAAACACTACCTCCTGCACCGCTGGCATCATCTTTAGTAAATAATCCAGGTTCTGCTTGGGTCAGGTCAATGGTCCACTACGTTTCAGCCTATGTACTATGACACACAGCTCCCGGTGGGGTTATCTGGGGGCCAACATATATGACTTGTCGGCAGTGTTGGGCTGGGTTGATCAGTAAAATCCGTTCTTTTGGCTCACCACTGTACAGCTACATGAAATTATTCCCTGATTACCTAAAACATGGCCTACATGAAGCCCTTGCCTCAAACTGTTATGGTCTTCAAAGTGGCCGGCAGGTATGACGTGATGATGTCACAGTGCCTGCTGGCTTTAAAATAAAAAATAAGAGGAGAGGGCTGCTGCTGGGAAAGGTGAGTATTTTTTATTTTCTTTTTTTGGGGAGGGGTATAACAAAAAAAAGGGAATGATGAACCTGCAGGCTTCAAAAAATTGGTTTTATAGATGGGGTGGAACAAGAAAGGGGGCATAAATTGGGGACTACACAAAATGGGACATTTTAGATTGGTGTGCTAGAGAAAAGGAGGCATTCTAAGGAGGGGCCTAGAGGAAAGGCAGTATTCTCAGGAGTGACCTTCAGAAAATAGGGGCACTCTAAGGAGAAGCATAGAGAAAAGGGGGCATTCTAAGGAGGGGCCTAGAGGAAACACAGCATTCTAAGGAGTACCCCAGAGAAAAGGGGGCACTGTAATGAGAAGCATAGAGAAAAGGGGGCATTCTAAGGAGGAACCTAGAGGAAACGCATCATTCTAATGAGTGACATAGAGAGAAGGGGGCATTCTAAGGAGGGGCCCAGAGAAATGGGGTATTCTAAGGAGTGACATAGAGAAAAGGGGGCATTCTAAGTAGGGGCCTAGAGGAAAGCCAGCATTCTAAGGAGTGACCTACAGAAAAAAGGTGCACTCTAAGGAGAAGCATAGAGAAAAGGGGGCATTCTTAGGAGGGGCCTAGAGGAAAGGGGGCATTCTAAGGAGGGACCTAGAGGAAACGCATCATTCTAACAAGTGACATAGAGAGAAAGGGGCATTCTAAGGAGGGACCTTGAGGAAAAGCAGCATTCTAAGGAGTGACACAGAGAGAAAGGGGCATTCTAAGGAGGGGCCTAGAGGAAAGGCAGCATTCCAAGGAGAGACCTACAGAAAACAGGGGCACTCTAAGGAGGAGCATAGAGAAAAAGGGGCATTCTAAGGAGGGGCCTAGAGGAAACGAATCATTCTAAGAAGAGACCCAGAGAAAAGGGGACACTCTAAGGAGAAGCATAGAGAATAGGGGGCATTCTAAGGAGGGGCCTAGAGAAAAGGGGGTATTCTAATGAGGGGCCTAGAGCAGGGGTAGGGAACCTACGGCTCGGGAGCCAGATGTGGCTCTTTTGTTGGCTGCATCTGGCTCTCAGGCAGATCTTTAATAAATAGTGATGGCTCATGTGTGTCTCTTAGAATTATTACTGGACACAGGCAGCGATGTTACCGCTGCCTACGTCCTTTGTACGGCCCAGGTGCCATCGCCGCTATCATCTAAGCCTGGGTCAAAGATAAGAGCGTGGGAGCAATGGGGAGCTGGCTGCAGGGAGCGCTGGGAAGTGAATATTCATTTTTTATTACCTATCTACTGGGGGTATATGCTGGGGCTACCTATCTACTGGGAGGCATGTGCTGTGGCTACCTATTTACTTGGGGGCATGTGCTGTGGGACTACCTATTTACTGGGGGTATGTGCTGGGACTACCTATCTATCTACTGCGAGGCATGTGGTGGGTGTCAGGATTTGGAGTAGTGAACCCCCTGGACCGCCATGGACGATGATGTAAGCAGACACCTTGGACCGGAATCTAAGTGGCACCTGGTCTTCACCAGAGCCCGCCGCAAAGTAGGATGGTCTTGCTGCAGTAAGGTACCACCTGGTCGTTCCACAGGTACAGGATGAGGTCGTTCCAAGGTTGAGGTACAGGATCACTAGAAAGTCTTGTGTTCAGGAACAGGCAGGCGGTCAAGGCAGGTGGCAAAGATGCGAGGTAGGGGACGGAGCAAGAGGTCAAGGCTGGCAGATCAGGAACAGGTCTGAGGTCAACGGAAGCTTCCTCATATCCATGAAGAACTAAGATCCAGCGGGGAACCAAGAAAGTGGGTAGCCCCAATCAGCAGAGCGCTGGCCCTTTAAATCTGCGAGTGCTGGCGGTAGCAGTCACATGGAGACGTGAGTGAGCTCGGAAAGGGGCGTTGCCACAGAGAGAGGCACGGGTGTGCCTGCGATCTGAGACGTAGATCGCAGGGGCACCCATGACACTGAGACTACCTATCTCCTCGGGGGCATGTGCATATTGTACGGCTCTTCCGGAATAACATTTTAAAATATGTGGCGTTCATGGCTCTCTCAGCCAAAAAGGTTCCTGACCCCTGGCCTAGAGTGACATAGAAAAAAGGGGGCATTCTAAGAGTTTTGTCTTATACGGTATATATTATTAATAAAGTATCTTTTTTAGACATGGTTGTATTTTTTGGAGTGCTCTCATCTATTGTCGGTAGTTATTCTTTCGCCCTTGGCCTGAATGGGTAGCACGGTGCGTAGAGATGTGTATATATTTGCTGAAGTTTGTATAGGTTAGTATGATGAATGTATGTATGTAGCGTAGTGAGGATACTGTACCACTAATAAGCAGTCTCGGCCCCACATGGCGGGTGGATTTACCCGTTTACCAATGGGCTAGTCCTGGCCTGACAGTCGACCACCCCTAGTGGTGATATGAGGAACAATCACTCTGCATATTACAAATAATACAACTAAACTATATGCATAGCGTGCCATAGTCATAGTAAGGATATTATCACGGCAAATCATATACATATATAAAATTCATGAATATAATCTCTTATCATTGGCTTCTCTACGACACAATACTGCCTTTCCTATTGATGTATTGTTACCAGCACTTACAGAGAACACATCTGACTACCAGACCTTGATAATTCGCCCCTCTCTGCCGAACAAAAATCAGTCGTGCTCCTTCACATAAAATGGAGAACAATCTGTGCTCAGCCTGGGAACAAGCTCATAAATTTTACATTCTGTAAAATACTGTTAAACGTGCAATGATTTCCGCGGTTTCTCCCTGACATTGTTGGATTCCAGTGGAGCTTTCATCTTTATTCATGTGGAAATGGAATTGTTAAAGGTAATCAGTAATATTTTCCCATCCTCCTGCACTGTGTATTTTTTTAGCATCCCCCCCCCCCTGCAGCCCCATCCTTGAAACTCAGCAAGATCTGTGGGTTGTATTAATAATGGATGTACATTGTTGCACCCAGCAGTCAGGGGAAGGGCCATCAGGATTCTTGTAAACGGATCAATGCCGCCACGTTGCCATATATGTATATATACCAGGAGGTAATATTGATAGATGCTACATGGCCTATGTGCTGTGATTTAAAGGGAAAGTCCACTACACCTGAAAAGGATTTCATAAAAACTAAATCTGTGGTGTCCTGCATCATAAGCATGAATTTCTGGAAACAAAGGGGCACATTTACTTACCCGTCCCGTCGCAATCCCCAAGGTGTGTTGTCCGACGAGGATTCGGAGCTGCCGCGATTCACTAAGATTGTGCGCCTGATATCCTGCATGTGTAGCTTCCCCGCTCAGGTCCGTCGGAGTTCACCTTCTTCTTCCCGGTGCATGTTAGTGCTTGGCTTGCGACACAATTTTGAATGTTAAATTCCGCGCTTAGTCCTAATCAGTTGGGTTGTCCGACGGCCAATCTCCCCGATTTGTGTTGCATGAAAGTCAGCGCGATTGCGTGCCAAAAATCCGACCGCGTGGGCCAAAAAACCCAGTTAAATGTGGCGCAAACCGGAAAAAGTCGGGAAACCCGACGAAAATGCGGTGTGCGGACCCTTAGTAAATGTGCCCCATTATGCAAAGAAAAGTTCATTTTTATCAACATGTGAATTTGCACCATGGGTGGGGCTATGTGTGGTGCACCCTCTCCTGTCCAGTTCCACCACCCAGCTCCTTTCCCATTGTCCTGCTTTTCCTGTGAAATTGGTTTTGCATCATCCTGAGATGCAGGCTGGTGAAGAATCTAGCTGGCTATACGGTATAAATATCCCTTAAGCACTGCTCCTGAGCCCATGCCATCACCGCACCAGAAATGAATAGTGGTTCACTGGAATTAAACTTTAAGTGTAGGGGTTGCAGTAGTTGCTGCTGCACCCGAACCATAAACCAAGGGGACCCCACAAACTTTTGTACATTTTGATTTACTTTGACATCTAACAATTTAATCATTGTAAATCCATTAACCTTACTCTGTGCAGAGTGTCCCCTCTCCCATTAGGGGATCATTTACTTTTCAATGTCAGAACTAGCAGTTAGGCAGCATATAGTAGGTTATACAGAGGCTATAGAGAGATATATGTTCTTCTTTTACTCTATTTATACTAATTATATGTCACTGTATATAACTGGAATGTAATGATTGCTTTCACCCCTGACATTATATAGGCTTGTACCTTACAAAGACTTTAGCTGCTGTGATGGTCAGTGGCGTAACTAGAAGCTGATGTGCCCCAGTGCAAAGTCTGTGCCAGGGCCCCGACTATAATGTATGGTTTATAGTAATAGTCTTCTCATACGGGAAAGTGACACCCTATGGGCCCCCTAAGCCTCTTGGGTACAACAGCACCCTCTGCACACCCTCAAGTTACGCCCCTGGTGATGGTGCTTAATGTGATGGGGGAAACTGTTGTGTGTTGTTCTTAATCTAAGGTCATTATTTCATTGGTTGTTAGTTTTTCACCAGAGTTTTCCTTGAACTGTTTTAGAATTTTTTTTTAATATTTTATTTCACCCAAAAAAATGAGTTGAATTGGGTAAATGTGAGAAACGATTGGGTGTTAATAATTAAATGGACGCATTTCCACAATAAAAATAAGACAATGATTATGAGATGAGACAGAATGCAGCTGTTACCGAAGGAGATAAAACAAGAAAACTCTCCGGAGGTCTTCTCCATCCTGAGACGGTAACGACATCTAACATCTACACACGGTCATTAACCACATGTAACAAATTAGTAAGGAATGTAAAGTAATTAATAATACAACTACACAATATTTGATGGAGAGAAATCTAAAATATCTTGTCTATTTCCATGAATTCTGAAATGTTCCGAATATTACTTTGAAGACTTATACAGCGACGAACAAGGGGAAGAAAGCGATTGCTAAGAGTCAAGGACGCCAGGAACTGGGGCAACAATATTAAAAGTGGTGGTTACCTCTTAACCTTTCCTCCGACATGGAGGGAATTTATTAACTGACTTGCGCCACAATTCTGGCGGTTCTGCGCCAAAAAAAACAGTGTCAAAAGCCTTACACCACATTTATCAAGGTTTTTAGACCTGTTTTTAGCCTTTTTCTGACTTGTCCGACTGAGGGGGCGTGGCCTTCGAGAAAGGGCGTGGCTTGGTCTAAAAGGGGGCGTGGTTTGTTCGAATGTTCCGTGCGCCAAAAATTGTGATGCAGAGTTTAGACCACTTTAAAGTCGGTCTAAACTGGAAACCGACAGTCTGATCCTGCACCAGATTCATTAACACAGTGATAAATCTGGCGCAGAAAATGACTAGGGTTTTCTTCCACTAAACTGCCGGAACCTGGGACACATTGATAAATCCCCCCCTATGTCTGTCTTAGAAAACTGCTGGGATCCCCACTCAAGACCCTGGAACCCTCTTTCTTCATATTGCTGGGGGTCCTGTTCCCACTAATGGATACATGCATAACTAGGAGAGGGTGGGCCTCATAGCAGATTTCTGAATGGGGCCCCCTTCCACCTTAAAAAATATACATATTTGTATACTCACATATGTGAGTGGCAGTCACAAACATTTATATACTCCTATACACACACACACATTTATATACTTATATATAGACATACTGTATATACACACCATATACACACATAGAGCATAACATACATACAGCATAAACACACCACATATACATACATGCAGCATATACACATATATATACAGTACCATATACACCCATGCAGCATATACACATCACATAGCAAATACAAACATACATAAAATACCATATACAGACATAAAGTATATACACCCACAAACAGTATATACACACCATACACATACAGCATATACACACCCAGTACCCCAGATGCAACAACATTAAAAGTGGGCCCCATAGTGTTGCTATGGCTCATACCCCTGTAGTTGGGCCCCTGGAGGCATGTTTTTCCTGGGGCTCCATGAATTGTATGGGGGTGTAGGAAATTGCAGAGCCCTCCAGTATATCCTGTATTCCCATACAAGAGCACATGAGATACCCTAGGGCTGAGCTCAGCTATATCTGACACTCCCATACTAGTGAATGGTGAGGCGGGACAAATGCTCAGAATGTGTCCACCGTTGTCCATATTGGTTGGGGTCCCGTTCTTGTGATTGGTGGTGATCTCAGTAGTTGAACCCTCACCGATCAACTTGCTATCACCCATCCACATAACTTAAATAGTTGGTATAACCCCTTAAAAACATAAATATATTTGTAATCTTGGACAGCCTCTTTAACTCTTTAATGCTTCAGCCCTACCCTTCCGTTTTTTCCATGTCCCGAAAACCCATCTGATGCCATAATCAGTGGTGATGTCAACCAACGATGAAGCTCTAATGAAGACCTTGGGGCATGAGGTTTTTTCCAGACCTTCATAACTTTTGTGATGTCACTTTTAACCCTTTCTTCTTTATGATGGATTAATTAAAGCAGCAGGCCACGTAAAATTTTTCATGGTCCCTTTTGGACAGATGGTCATAGGGACATTGCGGCTTTGACGTAAACACTATTGTTGGGTGGCTTCATCCATACATACTGCTGTCAATTCCCAAATGTGTGACTGTCATATACTGTAACTTTCTCCTCTAACTTCCGATATATAGAGGCAAGTTGTCTGTTTCCACATTCCATGTAGAGGCTGTTCACATAGCGCATCACTGCATTGACTGGCAGAATGTTGGCACAGTAAATAATTACTAGCTTTAGTAGGCCAGCTTGTGTGGGTGGGTGGAAGATATGCACTGCTGAACTTATCGGGAAGTATAATTCTGCTTGGCAGGCAGTGGGATTTTCAAGGGTTCTCTTTAAAATGGCAACGCTCGCTTCTCAAGATTTGAGAGACAGCACATAAACTAAAATATTGATACGGGTTATAATAAGAAGACAGAAGGAACCGTAAGGAACTGAGGCTGGAAACATACAATGAGCCTCAAGTAACAAGGCACAATGCAGGTGTATGAAGCTACAGATCAGTGAGTGTGACTATATAAACGCTCTGGGGTCTACATTACCCTTGGGTATTAGGGACTCTCTCACTGAAGAGGTGTTTCTTGAAGGTGGACCTTTTACCACTTCCAATTTTTTGCATCCATTAATAGGTGTCAGCTCAGATTGTGGTCCAGTTGGAATTTGTTCTCCAGCCTCAACCATTCATGAGGATCAGGCAGTAGACAGTCCTGGTCCACCTTACTGTCTGTAAAGAGCATAATTATCAAATTTTCGGTGCAGATTCTAACTGCACATTTTCTTGAGGAACGGTGGGGGCTGGGGAAAATTTTTTGACCAGTATGGAAACTCTGGTATAAAAAGTTGGTGTAGATGGTGGAAGTTCCCATTCAAGCTCTAGTGACAAAGTTCCTTCTACTGAGTCAGAAGGACAATTCGGCACCAAATAAAAGTTGGCACATGTGTTTAACCACAACCCATTCAAAGTTGAAGCTGGTGGAGATGCTGAATTTGAAAGGTCCCCTTTAAACTCCTAGGCCAAGGTTCCTCCAACTAATTTTATGGTACAAGTAACACCAAATAAATGTAGGCACATGTGTTTAACCATAACCCATCCAAAGTTGAAGCTGGTGGAGATACTGAAAGGTCCCCTTTAAGCTCCTGGACCAAGGTTCCGCCAACTAATTTTATGGTACAAGTAACACCAAATAAATGTTGGCACATGTGTTTAACCATCACCCATCCAAAGTTGAAGCTGGTGGAGATGCTGAAAGGTCCCTTTTAAGCTCCTGGGCCAAGGTTCCTCCAACTAATTTTATGGTACAAGTAACACCAAATAAATGTTGGCACATGTGTTTAACCATAACCCATCCAAAGTTGAAGCTGGTGGAGATGCTGAAAGGTCCCTTTTAAGCTTCTGGGCCAAGGTTCCTCCAACTAATTTTATGGTACAAGTAACACCAAATAAATGTTGGCACATGTGTTTAACCATAACCCATCCAAAGTTGAAGCTGGTGGAGATGCTGAAAGGTCCCTTTTAAGCTTCTGGGCCAAGGTTCCTCCAACTAATTTTATGGTACAAGTAACACCAAATAAATGTTGGCACATGTGTTTAACCATAACCCATCCAAAGTTGAAGCTGGTGGAGATGCTGAAAGGTCCCCTTTAAGCTCCTGTGCCAAAGTTCCTCCAACTAATTTTATGGTACAAGTAACATCTTTGGAGTCTTCAGATATATGTCCTCTATCGTTGTTGAACTTCTAAGTAGGACGTTTTAGTAGACTTGTACGACTAATGGTCTAATGTTTTTATAAATAACTTTTCCCAGAGAAACACTAGCCCATTGATAAGGAGAACCTTCAGACTATGTCCCGATGTTGTGTTGGTTGGATTCAACCAATTGGAAATCTTTGCAAAATCTTAGTCATTTATATTGCCTTTGTGATGGTCAACAGGCTAAATTTCTTTCATTTCTTTTTGTGGAGTAAATTTTTCAAGAACCGTTCCAAGTCTTTGGGAGGATGAACATATCTTTCCAATTTGACACAGTTTAGTCTTTTAACCAGGGGCAGAATGGGAATTTTAAAGTGGTCCTGAAAAAATTTGGACAGCTTTAAAATGTTCTGCTACATTTTGCCGAATCCATGGCCAAAGCAATTGGGAATGGTCAAGATGTATATGATGTTGAATTTTGCTGGCCTATACTGGGGGAGTAGAAAATTATTTTCATGACATATGGAAGTCCCATGTACTCCCCCGCTGCTATTGTCTTCTCCTCCTCTTCTGCCATCACGTCTTCTTTGTGAGGACATATGTGATGACATATGTGTCATGCAGAGGGATGCAGCCTGACGGGTCTGTGCTGCACCACTCTGCCTGTCAAGTGCATTGGCGTCTTAAAGACGCAGATGTAATAGATTCTTTTTGCTGGACTTGCCAGCCTTTGACAAGTCTATATTATCGATGATCGATGACAATCTGCATCTGCCACCTGAGGAAGGATGTTCATCCCGCCCAGTATGGAAGCCTCACACTCTTGTTAACTATTGTTGTGAGACAATGGTAAGAGTGGCTCTAGCTATGGTGGACTATCGGTGGTCCGGTAGGAGTCAGACATGTCTCCACAGATCAGGTGTGTTTGGTAATATGATATGATTTGGGCTGTGTGTAGAGCCTGGTCTTGATACCTGCTGGTGTCTTTTCTCTTCTGGATAGAGTGGTTGAATATGTACCCTTCCACTCCATTGAAAATCTAAGTAGCTTGATGCTCTCCTCCAGTCCCATAGAGATTGAATGAGGTGGCAGTGGATTGGTATTAATATCAGCGATTGGATCACTAACACTTATTATTTATCTTATGGGGGTTGTTATTCTTGGAAACCCCTTAATGGGATTCTACCGCAGGTTTTGATCATACAAAGCTGCAGACAGTGTTTGATATTGTCCCTGGAGGTCTGTGTAATCATACACTTGCGTGTGTTATTAGTTATTATTAGTTATTAGTAGAACTTTGAAAAATGCCATTATATTCCATGATTGTAGCTGGACTGAGCGCTGAGATCTAACAGCACAGCCCGTCTGCCCTGATTAAGAGCAGCAGAAAGCTTCTGGTTAGACATTACAGCAGAGGGGCAGGGCTGGAGAAGTTTGAATTTGATGATCAAAGAATGCCGCAGTGTGAGGAACGCCTCTAAGTGCTCCAAGTCCAGCTACAATCCTGGAATATAAATGTATTTACTATATCCCTGCTGCGACAAATACATCATGGATGTACAGATCTACAGGGACAATACCTAACACTGTAGACTCCCTTTAAATCGATGCAGATTTCTCATGAATCTATGGATTCTGGATTTCCTTCAGTTTTAGCGTCCACCTTACCTGGTTGATTATTCTGATGATACATTTTACCCTTGACTGATGTTGTTGTTTTTTTTTTTAGCCTTTTCACAATACAACGAGGGTTTTCAGCGAAATGTTTAACTTTTATCCAGGATTAAATCCTTTATATTTGTGCAAAAAAAAAAAATGATGCGGCATCAGAATAACCGCTGTTCTCAGCCCCGCATTAAGCTGCTATCCACACAGCGCTTCGTGCTTGCTCTTTACAGATAGCAAAAATGTTTAATCCAAAGACCAAATTTAGCCCATACATTGCCTTTCCCAGGCATCTTGATTGAAGTAAGAATATTGGGCTGTTTGAGCTGTGGATTTGCAAGTTTAAACCATCTCTCGGTGGCAGGTGCTTGCAGCGAGATAAGGGAATGTGTGTGCGCAGCCGCATGTTGGTGAGTGGGATAATGGCTGCATTAACATATATAATGTCACTGAATTAAAGTGACAGCGCGCCGCTCCAGCCACTTACCTATTATTAGCATTTAAAGTCTAGGAGGGAGACTTACAGAAACAAAGGGGGTCATTTACTAAGGGCCCGATTCGCGTTTTCCCGACGTGTTACCCGAATATTTCCAATTTGCGCCGATTTCCCCTGAATTGCCCCGGGATTTTGGCGCACACGATCAGATTTTGGCGCATCGGTGCCGGCGTGCACGCAACAGAAATCGGGGGGCGTGGCCGAACGAAAACCCGACGTATTCGGAAAAACCGCCGCATTTAAAAAAAGAAAAGTGTTGCGGAGCTTGCACTTACCTTCACTAGGAATAGGCCGGTGTACTTGAGTGCGTTCAGATGTTCTTCAGCGCAGCAGCGCCACCTGGTGGACGTCGGAGGAACTACCTTAGTAAATCCCGGCCAAACCCGAATCCACCGCAGAGAAGGCGCCGCTGGATCGCGAATGGACCGGGTAAGTAAATCTGCCCCCGATTTCTGCTGCGTGCACGCCGGCACCGATGCGCCAAAATCTGATCGCGTGCGCCAAAATCCCGGGGCAATTCAGGGGAAATCGCCGCAAATTGGAAATATTCGGGTAACACGTCGGGAAAACGCGAATCGGGCCCCCAATATGTCCAAAATGGAATTTCAAAGTCTTGTCCACATTTGGTTATCTAAATCTTGTTGCTCCGGACCATAGGAACTTAGATTAAACTACAACAACATGTAAATACTTACTTAAAAACTGATGGATTCTTTGAGATATTTCGGATCCAATTGATCTGTGGATCTACATTGCATTTTCTGTACCAATTCCATGGACGTATAGGGAACCCTCAACTTAATCTGGAATCAGTAAACCATCAAAATGCTTTTATGGAGGATCCCAATCCCATTTGGTTCACTGTTTACTTTGTGTGTGTTGTTAGTAGCCGTAATACTGTGAAAAAAGGCATTTATATTCCAGGATTGTAGCTGGACACTGAACAGTACAGCCCCTCTGCTTTGACTAAGAACAGCAGAAAGCTTCTGGTTAGATATTACAGCGTGGGCGATTGCAGAGGTTGGAAAACATAAATCAAAAACAGAACAGTGTGAGGACACTCCCCCTGAGCCTCAAGTCCAGCTACAATCCTGAAATATAAATGCATTTTCTCTTCCTTTAAAAAGGCAAACATTGCAGAGAAGTGCAATTGTGAATAATTGGGATCAGTACAGCTTGCTTGACTGAGAAAGTGCCATCTCAGAGCAAGGTGTCTTCACCTTGACTTTTCCAGGTTCATAGTGCATGCACAAGAGGAGTGAGGATCGCTCAGATGAGAAGACCCCTGGCATGTTTCCCCTCTATTATCTCTAATGGCCACCCTGGCCATGACGAGCGGCCGGAAATGATAGAGCAGGTCCTGTAAATCAGAAGTCTAGGGTCTGGCAGGACAGATTATTCTCCTGTCTTGCTGCATCGGCCCCTTGCATCTCAAGACAAACTCACAGACACTTCCTGCCATCAAGCAACAGTATTAGGAGACTTACTCTACAATCTACAGATAAGGTCTTTATCCAGAGGAGCGAGGCCCAGCAGAGCGGACAGTGTACATTATAGGAGAGATATAGCAAAGCTGAAAATGTCATGTGTTATACGCATCTCATATATCTCACCATCTCTTATCCCTGATTTGTCAGATACTTGTGAATGTTCAGAAGCTAAACCCTGATAATATAAGCACATTGTCAGCTTACAGAACTAGAGGAATCATGAAGTGTCTGCTTAGAGAGTCCCCACCCACACTCTGGAATCTTACACTTCTTCCATTGGCAAACCTCTTTAAAGCCTCCAGGATACTGAAACAAGTTAGTACCTAACGTAGATTTCATTACAGAACCAGAGCCTCTCAGTAATACTAACGTGTTGTGCGCTGGTACAGGGAGTATTAAGAATAGCACGGGGCCCCAGATATATAAACTAAAAGACATTGGCCACTTAGTATATCTAGGCAGAGCCGGCGTCAGCACTGAGGATACCTGGGCAAGTGCTGGGGCCCAGAGCTGCAGGGGGGCCCACATGAGGCCAAACATAAGGAATTCATGTAAGTGAGGGGGTCTGTATTTATTGAATCTGTGGGTGATGAGAGGGCTGTATATAAAATAACCATGAGGGGGCTGTATATAATATAACCATGAGGGGCTGTATATAATATAACCATGAGGGGGCTGTATATAATATAACCATGAGGGGCTGTATATAATATAACCATGAGGGGGCTGTATATAATATAACCATGAGGGGGCTGTATATAAAATAACCATGAGGGGGCTGAATATAAAATAACCATGAGGGGGCTATATATAATATAACCATTAGGGGGCTATATATAAAATAACAATGAGGGGGCTATAAATAATATAACCATGAGGGGGGGCTATATATAAAATAACCATGAGGGGGGCTATATATAAAATAATCATGAGGGGGCTGTATATAAAATAACCATGAGGGGCTGTATATAAAATAACCATGAGGGGCTGTATATAAAATAACCATGAGGGGGCTGAATATAAAATAACCATGAGGGTGCTGTATATAATATAACCATGAGGGTGCTGTATATAAAATAACCATGAGGGGGCTGTATATAATATAACCATGAGGGGGCTGTATATAAAATAACCATGAGGGGCTGTATATAAAATAACCATGAGGGGGCTGTATATAAAATACCCATGAGGGGGCTGTATATAATATAACCATAAGGGGCTGTATATAAAATAACCATGAGGGGGCTGTATATAAAATAACCATGAGGGGGCTGTATATAATATAACCATGAGGGGGCTGTGTATAAAATACCCATGAGGGGGGCTGTATATAAAATAACCATTAGGGGGCAGTATATAATATAACCATGAGGGGGCTGTATATAAAATAACCATGAGGGGCTGTATATAAAATAACCATGAGGGGCTGTATATAAAATAACCATGAGGGGCTGTATATAAAATAACCATGAGGGGCTGTATATAAAATAACCATCAGGGGGCTGAATATAAAATAACCATGAGGGTGCTGTATATAATATAACCATGAGGGTGCTGTATATAATATAACCATGAGGGGGCTGTATATAATATAACCATGAGGGGGCTGTATATAAAATAACCATGAGGGGCTGTATATAAAATAACCATGAGGGGGCTGTATATAAAATACCCATGAGGGGGCTGTATATAATATAACCATAAGGGGCTGTATATAAAATAACCATGAGGGGGCTGTATATACTATAACCATGAGGGGGCTGTATATAAAATAACCATGAGGGGGCTGTATATAATATAACCATGAGGGGGCTGTGTATAAAATACCCATGAGGGGGGCTGTATATAAAATAACCATTAGGGGGCAGTGTATAATATAACCATGAGGGGGCTGTATATAAAATAACCATGAGGGGGGCTGTATATTATATAACCATGAGGGGGCTATATATGTTTGGTATGATAAACTAGGGCAGTGGTGGCGAACCTATGGCACTGGTGCCAGAGGCGGCACTCTGAGCCCTCTCTGTGGGCACCCAGGCCATCGCCCCAGCATCACCAGACAGCACTCAAAGAATCTTCCTGCAGAATCGTCCTACAATGATAGGTGAATTTGCCCTCCTCCTTTCAACTGCATTGGGGTCTTTAGGAGGCTGAATGATTGAAAGTTGTCAAAGAACAAGGAGATATGAATTACTGCTTAAATTGCTGCGCTGGCACTTTGCAATAAATAAGTGGCTTTTGGTTGAAGTTTGGGCACTCGGGCTCCAAAAGGTTGGCCATCACTGATCTAGGGAATATTTTAGGGAACAGGAGACTGTTTTAGTTTCTGAATTTTTAATGCCACCACATGAGTTCACTGCAAAGAATCCTACTAAGGCTCTGTCGCCCAGGGGTCTACTGATACCTGGAGCCGACCTTGTATCTAGGGCAAGATTGTGCACTTATTCAGGCCCAGGCTCTAGTGCAATTCTCCGCCAGGCCCTGTCTGATGTAGAATTGCCCCAGGGGTGTAACAGCCCACTCAACCCTCTGAAAACTTTAACTATTTCCCTCTTCCGATGAACATTCCCATGCATCTATGTGAGTCACGTCGGATTAGCTCGCTCTAGAAGTGAAAATAGAAATGATGTTTTCTGTGATTTTCCTACGGAAAAAAAACCTGAATTTGGAACAATTCTTCCATAGAAGCGAATGGAGTAAATAGGATATGACAATACGAGAAGGCAGCGCCTGTAAATCTTCAGGCACAATATGTTCATGATTGCAGGGAATAAGGAGGGGAGGCTGTAGGCCGCAGATGGTTGCCATGGAGACAGGATTTGTGATGGTGCTTTTTACCATCCCGGCAATAAAACGCCCTTCAAACTTGAGATTCCCAGCGGAAATCAGAATGGGAACCAATTCACCCGGCGATTAAGATTAAAGAACTTTTTATCTGCAGCTTTTTAATGATTGTAATGAAATATAACAGCGTCTGGTAAACAGGCGGATCATTTGGTTAACGGCAAAGTGTAAACAATCTTTATGGTAATTCTCGAGCATGGAAACGCGCTTATCTCCCGGATTCCACCCGCGCTCCCATCCTACTGAAGATCGGACCCTGCGTCCTATAGAAGATGATAATACGCAGGGGCGTAACCTGAGGGGGGCAGGGGGTGCAGACGTGACCGGGCCCAAAAGGCTTAGGGGGCCCTTATTGTGTCACTTTCCCATATGAGAAGACTATTACTATAAACCATACATTATAGTCGGGGCCCTGGCATAGACTTTGCACTGGGGCCCATCAGCTTCTAGTTACGCCACTCATAATACGGGACCATAGGACAATGGGGGGATTGTGTAAAGGCCGTTATGCGCGGCGTCAACCCTGTAAAATTACGGTAAGTTTTGATGTTTTTCGTGATTTGTTTGTGATTCATGTCATAGAGTATGATGTCAGAGCGAATAGAAGATCTGCCAGTACAGATGTGATAAAATAAGGTTATAACATACTTATTATTATTAAAGAGGTTTTCCGAAAAAAAAAAAAAATGGTCGACTTAAAAACAAAACAAAAAACCTATGTTTCTCTTATCTCTCTCTTGTCTCTCTGCTTTCTTCCAAAAACAGCTCCACCCCTGACCATGGTTTGTGCCGGTATTGCAAGTTCCATTTATCTCTGTGCAACTGGGTTGTTTATATTGGAACGGATCAGAAGGAAGCAGGTTATGTTTTTCAACCTCCAGACAACCCCTTTAAGAGAAGCTAGGAGGACGAGGAGTTAAATGAGTGTGACACTTCTCCCCCTCGTGACTCCTTATGTTATTTGTATGCAATGTTCAGAGTTCTTTTTCGGCGTAAAAGCAGAATCTCCCGAAATATAGAAGGAGATCATTGTGATCCTGTCGCCGCCCTGGATAAAGTGGCCTAAATCCTCATGACAAATTCCGTTTCACACATTGGTGGACTAAGGGCAAAGTATTTACAGGATCAGAGTAGTGGTGGTAGTAGTACTGTGCTATGTCCATATATACATGATAGGAGTAGTAGTACTGTGCTATGTCCATATATACAGGATAGGAGTAGTAGTACTGTGCTATGTCCATATATACAGGATAGGAGTAGTAGTACTGTGCTATGTCCATATATACAGGATAGGAGTAGTAGTACTGTGCTATGTCCATATATACAGGATAGGAGTAGTAGTACTGTGCTATGTCCATATATACAGGATAGGAGTAGTAGTACTGTGCTATGTCCATATATACAGGATAGGAGTAGTAGTACTGTGCTATGTCCATATATACAGGATAGGAGTAGTAGTGCTGTGCTATGTCCACAGGGCCGATTCTAGCCTTTTTGCTGCCTGAGGCGAAAATTCAAATAGCGCCCCCCCCCCAACGCTGTATACGCAGGCCTATTTAAATGTTTATTTCCACACTCTTTGTATATAGACAATCACTCACACAAATACCCATATGTATCAATTGTTTACCTCCTGAGATCAGTATTTTAAATAAAATTTTTGAACAAATAGTTATAACACAAAAATGACTTAATAAATAACATTTGCCATATGTCTGCTTTGCGTTGGCAACATTTTTAAAAATTCTTTTGTATCTTTAGGATGGTAGAAGTTTAGTAGATATTTTTTTTTAAATTTCCAAATTCATTTTATTAAGGGCAATTTTTAAATGATTTCAATGGACCTAAACAACAGATGCAAACACATAAATTACACCATTTAAGAAACTACACCTTCAATTATTCAAAATGTCTTTAAGGAGCTTTATTAACCCTTTAGGTTTTCTTCAAAGTTAAATAAAAATGTAGAGGAGGGCACAGATGGGAGAGGTATGCAGCTGGGCAGTGAAGGGGTTAATTGTGTGTGGTGTGCAGGTGATTTATGGTGTGGAGGGTCTGTGAAGGAAAATGAGGAGATAGGATACTGATAAGGTGAGCTCCGCCAGCTTCTTTCTTCTGGGATTTGTCTGTCTGTACTAAATGTCCAGTCATAGCAATCGCTGCATATTGTCAGAGTGACAGAAGTCATGACGTTCCACAATGTCATGGTGTCTTTATGCACTGCTGCCCATAATGTTGGGGTACGTCATGGTGGCTTGAGGGGTTAATTGTCTGCTAGCTAAAAGGATTCTAACTAAATAGTGTATGACCTGTGCAGGGGGGAGCAGAGAGCAGCCAGCAGGAACTTCTGCTGGGTGATAGATCAGGTCACGAGCTGCCTCCTAAATCATCCAGGCTCCCATTCTGCCGCCTCTGATGTCCGCCGCCTGAAACAAGATTTTCATCCTGCCTCATGGCAGATGCGGCCCTGTATGTCCATATATACAGGATAGGAGTAGTAGTACTGTGCTCATATATACAGGATAGGAGTAGTAGTACTGTGCTGTGCCTCTATATATAGGATAGGAGTAGTAGTACTGTGCTGTTCCCATACATACACGATAGTGTTACTGAGTTGTATCAATATATACAGAATAATAGTAGTAGTACTGAGGTGTACTCTTATATGCAGGATAAGAGTAGTAGCACTGTGCTGTGCCAAAATATAGAGGATAAGATAAGTAGTAGTAGTAGTGTGTTGTTCCCATATTTACATGATAGTAGTGCTGTTCTATATATAGGATAGGAATAGTAATGCAGTGTAGTAACATTATACAGGATAAGGCCTCGTGCATACGACTATAGCCCAGGAAAGCATCCAACTGGGGGTAGGAGAGAGAATGGGAGAGCACTCCCCACCCCTCCCCTCTCCATAGAAATACTGCCATAATACAGCATAATATAGGACAGTGGTGGCGAACCTATGGCACGGGTGCCAGAGGTGGCACTCAGAGCCCTCTCTATGGGCACCTGCGCCATCACCCCAGGCCAGACAGGACTCAAGGTCTCTTGCACTCCCAGGCAGCCCAGGACCCTAGGAGGAAGCTACAATTATAATCCAAACTTCTTCTCCTTCTTTCTACTGTATTGGTGTCCTCAGGTGCCTATACAATTTAAACCTGTGACAGAGCAGGGAGTAATAAATTACTGCTTAAATGTTGCATCGGCACTTTGCGAAAAATATGTGGGTTTTAGTTGTAGTTTGGGCACTCAGCGTCGAAAAGGTTTGCCATCACTGATATAGGACATGTCCTGTATTTTTCTGTGCTGCGTTTGCTCACCACACCGTGACCGGGTGTCATAGTCGTCTATAAGGGACCGTGATATGTCCGCAAATTGTGCGTCCGGATCACAGTCCCCATTACATTTGTGAGGCCTAAGAGTAATAGTACTGCACTCTCATACCTCCCAACCGTCCCGTTTTGGGCGGGACAGTCCCGTTTTTTAACCCTTGTCCCGCCTGCACGGACCGTTAAGTGAAAGTCCCGGTTTTTTTGCGGTTTCACGGATTTTTCCGTTTTGTCCCGCCCCCGAGTCCCGCCCCCCCCCCCCGAGTCCCGCCCCCGAGTCCCGCCCCCGTCCTGCTCAGGATACAGAGAAGCCAGGGGGCGGGGTACAGCGTCCTCCTCCTCTCCAGCTCCCGGGCTGTCTGCTGCAGAGCCGGCACCTCCCCCATCCCCTCCCCTGGGAGGCAGAGCCCTCCCTGTCCTCAGGCTGCCACTTGCAGGCACATGGATGGATGGATGGATGGAGCAGTGCAGAGTGTCATGTTCTCTGCACTGCCCCTGCACAGCAGCCCCAGGGGATCATCCTCCGTGCAGGCAGGAACTCTCCAGCACTGCTACATCAATGGCTCCCTGCCCCCACCTCCTCCTGCTCCTCACTGAAGTTCGTCTGATGAAGCAGAGCCGAGTGTGTGCAGCTGCTGCAGTGTGATAACAGGTACTCTACAGTGACTGCAGGCAGCAGCTAAAGGGTTAAACACTTTCCCCCATAGACCCCCTGCCCCCATCCCTAATCCCCCCAGTGCCCTTCTATTCTGCTTTTATTGTACCATATACTTAATCCCTTAACCCCTTAAGGACGCAGGGTTTTTCTCTCATTTCTCGCTCTCCAACTTCAAAAATCCATAACTTTTTCATTTTTCCGTGTACAGAGCTGTGTGAGGGCTTATTTTGTGCGTAACAAATTTTACTTTCCCGTAATGTTATTTATTTTAACATGCCGTGTACTGCGAAGCTGCAAAAAATTCCAAATGTGGAAAAAATTTTTTAAAAAACCGCACATGTCACGTTCTTGTGGGCTCAGTTTTTTCGACTTTGACTGTGCACTCAAAATAACACCTCAGCTTTATTCTTTGGTTTGGTGCGATCGCGGTGATACCGGATTTATAGGTTTTATTGTGTTTTAATACATTTTCAAAAATTAAACGCATGTGTGCAAAAAAAAAAAAAAAAAATTTTTGCCATCTTCTGACGCTAATAACTTTTTCATATTTCGGTGCACGGAGCTGGGGGTGGGGTCATTTTTGGCGAAATGAGCCGACGTTTTCATTGCTACCATTTTGAGGTCTGTGCGACATTTTGATCATTTTTAATTTCATTTTTTATGTGATGTAAAAAGGTGTAAAAGTCGCATTTCGGACATTTGGGCGCCATTTCCCGCCTCGGAGGTCACCGCCGCCCGTAACCGTTTTTACATTTTGATAGATCGGGCATTTTGGGACGCGGCGATACCTAATATGTCTGTGATCTTTACTGTTTATTATGTTTTATATCCGTTCTAGGGAAAGGGAGGTGATTAGAATTTTTAATATTTTATAAATTTTTTTTTATTTTTAAAACCTGTTTTTTCTTTTTTTTCCACTATTTCTTAGACCATCTACGGTACATTAACCCTAGATGGTCAGATCGCTCCTACCATATACTGCAATACTTCTGGCTCATTGTAACGAACCTGCAGAAGCCATGTAGCCTCGTGTCAAAAGAAGACCCGAGGCTACCACGGCAAACGATCGCCGCCCCCGATGACGTTCGGGGGCACAGCGATCGTAAAAAAGACTTTGCCGGCGACAATGACCGACTGCGGTTATTAGCGGTGGGGGTTTTCTGCAACATGCAAAACCCCCCACCTTGTATGAAGAAGACTCAGCCCGTGAGCCCTCTTCATACACTCCTTATACTCTCTGCGTCGTAGAGCTACGGCGCAGAGCGTTAAGGGGTTAAAGGGGTTTTCCCACAAATACAAGTTAGGCCCTATCCATAGGACAGGGCTTAACCTGCTGATGTGTGGGGGTTTCAGTGATGTGACCCCCATAGATCATGAAAACAAGGGGTCTGTTGGGGTCCACATAAGGTCCATGTCATCGCTCTATGACGGTAATGGAGCAGAATGGTCATACACGGCCGTCTGCTCCATTACTCTGACGGAACAATTTTTGCGTTTCCATATTTCACTCCCCACTTTCAAAAATCAATAACTTTTTTATTTTTCCACGTACAGAGCTGTGTGCGGCCTGTTTCTGCGTAACAAATTATACTTCCTAGTGACAGTATTAAATATTCCAGGCCCTGTACTGGGAAGCGGGAAGGAAAATATCAAATGTGTTTTTTATGGCTTTCACTGCGCGCTCAATAGGACTCCTCCCCTTTACTGCGCTCCATAGGACCCCTCCCCTTTACTGCGCTCCATAGGACCCCTCCCCTTTACTGCGCTCCATAGGACCCCTCCCCTTTACTGCGCTCCATAGGACCCCTCCCCTTTACTGCGCTCCATAGGACCCCTCCCCTTTACTGCGCTCCATAGGACCCCTCCCCTTTACTGCGCTCCATAGGACCCCTCCCCTTTACTGCGACAACGAGCATGTCCCCCCCCTAGACAACGAGGATTTCCCCCCCTAGACAACGAGCATTTCCCCCTGCTAGACAACGAGCATGTCTCCCCCTGACCCCTAGACAACGAGCATGTCCCCCCCCAAGACAACGAGCATGCCCCCCCCCTAGACAACGAGCATGTCCCCCCCCCCAGACAACGAGCATTCCCCCCCCTAGACAACGAGCATGTCTCCCCCCGACTCCTAGACAACGAGCATGTCCCCCCCCTAGACAACTAGCATTCCCCCCCCCCCTAGACAACGAGCATGTCTACCCCTGACCCCTAGACAACGAGCATGTCCTCCCCTGTGGCTGCGTGCCCTTTTTTGTGTGTTTGTGTTATTTTTGTCTTCCAGGACCGTGCCTGCTGTGGACTGCTTCGGATTCGAAGGATTACGTCTATGACCGACATTTCTAACAAATAAAATGGTCAACGAGGGTGTGTCTGCGTCTTTTGTTCAATAAAATTTTCTGAAAACGGTGTGATTATTTATTTTTTTGCGACACTCTTCATAGTTTGCCGTAGTAGTGGTGCCGGCTAGGTGACGGTGCTCATTACTAAGGGCTGGCCTTAGTGTTTGCCTTAATTTTTTTGGCAAATTTACACTAACGCCCATACCATTACCCCGGTACCCACCGCCACCAGGGGTGCCGGGAAGAGCCGGGTACAAACCAGTACCTGACCGTCTATAGATGGTCAGGTAGTGGGGCGGCTGCAGGCTGTTATTGTTGCGCTGGGATAGCCCCCTAACAGTGGCCTATCCCAGCTCAGTAATAGCAGGCTGCTGCTGCTTTTTTGTATCTGGCTGATTTGAACAATAGGGGGCACCCCATGCCGTTTTTCCCCCCCATTTTTTTGTAAAAATGGGGGCAACAGCCTGGGAGCCCCCTTTAAAGGGGGGACCCCACGCATATTTTTGTCAAAAATTTGAAGAAAAAACGGCATGGGGTGCCCCTATTTTTCAAATCAGCCTGATACAAAAAAGCAGCAGCAGCCGCCATTACTGAGCTGGGATAGGCCACTGTTAGGGGGCTATTCCAGCGCAACAATAACAGCCTGCGGCCGCCCCACTACCTGACCATCTATAGACGGTCAGGTACTGGTTTGTACCCGGCTCTTCCCGGCACCCCTGGTGGCGGTGGGTACCGGGGTAATGGTATGGGCGTTAGTGTGAATTTGCCAAAAAAATTAAGGCAAACACTAAGGCCAGCCCTTAGTAATGAGCACCGTCACCTAGCCGGCACCACTACTATGGCAAACTATGAAGAGTGTCGCAAAAAAATAAATAATCACACCGTTTTCAGAAAATTTTATTGAACAAAAAACGCAGACACACCCTCGTTGACCATTTTATTTGTTAGAACTGTCGGTCATCGATGTAATCCTTCGAATCGGAAGCAGTCCACAGCAGGCACGGTCCTGGAAGACAAAAATAACACAAACACACAAAAAAGGGCACGCAGCCACAGGGGGGGACAGGCTCGTTGTCTAGGTGGGGGACATGCTCGTTGTCTAGGGGGGGGACATGCTCGTTGTCTAGGGGGGGGGGGACATGCTCGTTGTCTAGGGGGGGACATGGTCGTTGTCTAGGTGGGGGTACATTCTCGTTGTCTAGGTGGGGGTACATGCTCGTTGTCTAGGGGGGGGTACATGCTCGTTGTCTAGGGGGGGGCATGCTCGTTGTCTAGGGGACATGCTCGTTGTCTAGGGGGGGCATGCTTGTTGTCTAGGGGGGGCATGCTCGTTGTCTGGGGGGGACATGCTCGTTGTCTAGGGGGGGGCATGCTCGTTGTCTGGGGGCGGACATGCCCGTTGTCTGGGGGGGACATGCTCGTTGTCTGGGGGGGACATGCTCGTTGTCTAGGGGGGGGCATGCTCGTTGTCTGGGGGCGGACATGCCCGTTGTCTGGGGGGGACATGCTCGTTGTCTAGGGGGGGACATGCTCGTTGTCTAGGGGAGGACATGCTCGTTGTCTGGGGGGGGCATGCTCGTTGTCTAGGGGAGGACATGCTCGTTGTCTAGGAGGGCATGCTCGTTGTCTAGGGGGAGTGGAATATGCCCCCCAATTATATACATAAATATACATTGGTGCCAGTGGATGCGTTGAAGGTATGAGCAGTGGCGTGGCCAGGGGGTGTGGTTAGGGGGCGTGGCTAGGGTGTGGCTTCTGTGGGTAAAAAAATCGCCGCGGCGCGCTTCGCGCGCCGCCATTTTGTCCCTCTTTCTCCTCCACAAAAGTTGGGAGGTATGCACTCTGTGTAGTGAGGATGTCCAGGGTCTGACATGGTGCTCTCTGGTACCAGCTTGGGCCTTGTGGTTAGTGTGTGGTAAATGTAGGTAACTATAAAGTAATCTGTGTGTGGACGCTGTGACCATTGACATCCCCTATAATGTAGGCCGCACTCTTTATGCCAATGAGTAGTTTATTGTTGGTATCTGTAGCGCGCGTCCTCCTCCGGCCGCTGATTCAGCACATCACATGCTGGGCAGTGACAGTGGCCCTAGGCAGATGCCTGGCGCCGGGGGAATCGGATCGGGCTGGCAGCTTGTTGTATGAGAGAACCTCATGTAATGATATGTTGTCGTTGGTCACATATTCTGCCCCAGGGTCCTGTCACAAACACCAGTAATGAAACATTTTCCCCTGGTGGCTTGTACTTTCTTTCAAGTGTTGAGAACCTCGGTTTATTGAAAAAGCAGCGCGCACTTTTCATACAATTCTGATCTCGCCATTTAAATTGAAGCGCCCAGAGCCACGATATTGTGTGACCATTAGTGACCTCCGCGGTAAAACCCTGATGGCCGACCTTCATGTATTTGCACAGGTAGACAGAATAGAGAAGATAAGAAAGCCATTTGTGATTTAGATCTTATTTTCAGCCCCTGACCTATATAATGGCCGTTGTCCTATCACAGCGAGCAGTGCGCCCGCAGGGCCTATGCCCCCGGCAAAAGTTTACTGGATAAGTATCAATTTGCATTAAAGGAGACCTGTCATGGTGAAATAAAGATCAATCTATGCGCAGCATGTTATAAAACAGGAGGAGCGGATAGGAGTGTATGATCTACTAAGTTCCTCCTGCTCTATAACATGCTGCCTGCTGTTAGATCACTATTCAGCTTATTCTTCTAAAGGTGTTACCTGCAGATAGCTCACTACTATGTACAATGTGCTCAGCCCTTCCTGCTCTATAACATGCTGCCTGCAGATAGTACATTATGTACAATCTGCTCAGCTTGTCCAGCTCTATAACATCCTCCCTGGAGATAGGGCATAGTGTACAATCTGTTCAGTTACTCCTGCTCTAAAACATTCTGCCTGCAGATAGGACACTAGGTACAATCTGCTCAACTCCTCCTGCTCTATAACATGCTATCTGCACATAGTACATTTTGTACAATCTGCTCAGCTTCTCCTGCTCTATAATATCCTCCCTGCTTATAGGGCATAGTGTACAATCTGTTCAGTTCCTCCTGCTCTATAACATGTTGCCTGCAGATAGGACACTATGTACAATCCACTAAGCTCATCCTGCTCTATAACATGCTGCCTGCAGAAAGGAGACTATGTACAATATACCCAGCTCCTGCTGTTCTATAATATGCTGCCTGCAGATAGGACACTATGTACAATCTGCTCATCTCCCCCTGCTCTATAACATGCTGCCTGCAGATTGGACACACCAAACAATCTGCGCAGCTCCTCCTGCTCTATAACACTCTACCTGGGATATATTTCCCACATGATTTGTTGCCTTGAAACCATTCTATTATTCTGTGGTTACATCTCATTCATTTATTATAGATTGGCCCAAAGACCCCACGGTTAGCTATGTAGATCCCTCTTGGGTGGGCAGCAGACCCCCATGGTGTATTACCGGAGATTTTGGGGACAGTCATGACTCTGTATTACAGGGCGTACGATTGGTTATTGGTTGCGGCTCTGGTCTCTAGAACAATGAGGCGCACTGCGGTGTATGATTGTCTATACCGTATAATCATCCGACGTGTAACATATTAGCGGATAAGCGCTCCGGATGATTTGCATTCCCAGCCATTGGAAAGGTTACACAATTACAGCCCACATCTTCATATCTTTGGATTCATTCTATTTTGCATATTATAATTTTTTTTTTTTTTCAATGATGAATTTTCCATCTTCCCATCTGTCAGATAAAAGACACAGATTGCACGTAATTATACATATTATCTGTCTGACTTGCATGGACCGGCACAGCCGGGGATGGATCCTGCTTTAATAATGGATGGGACTTGTAGATATTCCGAAAAGCTTCCGTGTAAAGAAGTGTCTGTGTGTCGCAGGGATTGAAGGCAGTCATGGTCTTATTGGCTGAGATGGAGCGAGAGAAGTGCCTGAGGGGGCGAAACGAGTCAGATTTCACCTCTTAAACTTAAATAAAGAGATGACTCCTACAGTGGATGGAAATAAGAGGGAATAAAACATACAGCAAAATGGCTGGGAATGAGGGAAGACAATGAGACTAGACAATACTGAGATGTAATGACAGAAGGGGTAAAGAAATATCTGAAATGTCAATCTTATGGTTGAAACAAGTAATAATGGCAATAAATAGCGAGCTACTAAATCACAGTCCAGTGACTGCTATGCCTCCCTACTCCCCTAGATACATATATACACTACTCAGCCCAGCTAACATGTCTTCCTCTTGTATATATGGCACATATCACACATACCACTCCTATCCTATGTATATGGGCACAGCACAGTACTACTACTTCTATCCTGTATATATGGCACAGTACAGTACTACTACTCCTATCCTGTATATATGGGCACAGCACAGTACTACTAATCCTATCCTGTATATATGAGCACAGCATAGTACTACTACTCCTATCCTGTGTATATGGACACAGCACAGTACTACTACTCCTATCCTGTATATATGGGCACAGCACAGTACTACTACTCCTATCCTGTATATATGGGCACAGTACAACACTACTACTCCTATCCTGTGTATATGGACACAGCACAGTACTACTACTCCTATCCTGAATACATGAGTACAGCACAGTACTGCTACTCCTATCCTTTATATATGGGCACAGCACAGTGCTACTACTCCTATCCTGAATATATGGCACATATCACAGTACTACTCCTATTATGTATACATGAGCATAGTACAGTACTACTAATCCTATCCTGTATATATGGACACAACACAGTACTACTACTCCTAACCTGTATATATGGGCACTGAACGTACTACTACTCATATTGTGTATTTATGGGCACAGCACAGTACTACTACTCCTATCCTATATATATGGGCACAGCACAGTACTACTACTCCTATCCTGTATATATGGACACAGCACAGTACTACTACTCCTATCCCGTATATATGGACACAGAACAGTACTACTACTCCTATCCTGTATATATGGACACAGCACAGTACTACTAATCCTACCCTGTATATATGAGCACAGCACAGTACTACTACTCCTATCCTGTATATATGGGCACAGCACAGTACTACTAATCCTACCCTGTATATATGAGCACAGCACAGTACTACTACTCCTATCCTGTATATATGGGCACAGCACAGTACTACTACTCCTATCCCGTATATATGGGCACAGCACAGTACTACTAATCCTATCCTGTATATATGGGCACAACACAGTACTACTACTCCTAATCTGTATATATGGGCACCGAACATACTACTACTCCTATTGCGTATTTATGGGCACAGCACAGTACTACTATCCTGTATATATGGGCACAGCACAGTACTACTACACCTATCCTGTATATATGGGCACAGCACATTACTACTACTCCTATCCTGTATATATGGGCATCGCACAGTACGACTACTCCTATCCCGTATATATGGGCACAGCACAGTACTACTACTCCCATCCTGTATATATGGGCACAGCACAGTACTACTACTCCTATCCTGTATATATGGGCACAGCACAGTACTACTACTCCCATCCTGTATATATGGGCACAGCACAGTACTACTACTCCTATCCTGTATATATGGGCACAGCACAGTACTACTACTCCTATCCTGTATATATGGGCACAGCACAGTAATACTACTCCTATCCTGTATATATGGGCACAGCACAGTACTACTACTCCTATCCTGTATATATGGGCACCGCACAGTACTACTACTCCTATCCCGTATATATGGGTACAGCACAGTACTACTACTCCCATCCTGTATAAATGGGCACAGCACAGTACTACTACTCCTATCCTGTATATATGGGCACAGCACAGTACTACTACTCCCATCCTGTATATATGGGCACAGCACAGTACTATTACTCTCATCCTGTATATATGGGCACAGCACAGTACTACTACTCCTATCCTGTATATATGGGCACAGCACAGTACTACTAATCCTATCCTGTATATATGGGCACAGCACAGTACTACTACTCCCATCCTGTATATTTGGGCACAGCACAGTACTACTACTCCTATCCTGTATATATGGACATAGCACAGTACTACTAATCCTATCCTGTATATATGGGCACAACACAGTACTACTACTCCTAATCTGTATATATGGGCACCGAACATACTACTACTCCTATTGCGTATTTATGGGCACAGCACAGTACTACTATCATGTATAAATGGGCACAGCACAGTACTGCTACACCTATCCTGTATATATGGGCACAGCACAGTACTACTACTCCTATCCTGTATATATGGGCACAGCACATTACTACTACTCCTATCCTGTATATATGGGCACCGCACAGTACTACTACTCCTATCCCGTATATATGGGCACAGCACAGTACTACTACTCCCATCCTGTATATATGGGCACAGCACAGTACTACTACTCCCATCCTGTATATATGGGCACAGCACAGTACTACTACTCCTATCCTGTATATATGGGCATAGTACAGTACTACTAATCCTATCCTGTATATATGGACACAACACAGTACTACTACTCCTAACCTGTATATATGGGCACTGAACGTACTACTACTCATATTGTGTATTTATGGGCACAGCACAGTACTACTACTCCTATCCTATATATATGGGCACAGCACAGTACTACTACTCCTATCCTGTATATATGGACACAGCACAGTACTACTACTCCTATCCCGTATATATGGACACAGAACAGTACTACTACTCCTATCCTGTATATATGGACACAGCACAGTACTACTAATCCTACCCTGTATATATGAGCACAGCACAGTACTACTACTCCTATCCTGTATATATGGGCACAGCACAGTACTACTAATCCTACCCTGTATATATGAGCACAGCACAGTACTACTACTCCTATCCTGTATATATGGGCACAGCACAGTACTACTACTCCTATCCCGTATATATGGGCACAGCACAGTACTACTAATCCTATCCTGTATATATGGGCACAACACAGTACTACTACTCCTAATCTGTATATATGGGCACCGAACATACTACTACTCCTATTGCGTATTTATGGGCACAGCACAGTACTACTATCCTGTATATATGGGCACAGCACAGTACTACTACACCTATCCTGTATATATGGGCACAGCACATTACTACTACTCCTATCCTGTATATATGGGCATCGCACAGTACGACTACTCCTATCCCGTATATATGGGCACAGCACAGTACTACTACTCCCATCCTGTATATATGGGCACAGCACAGTACTACTACTCCTATCCTGTATATATGGGCACAGCACAGTACTACTACTCCCATCCTGTATATATGGGCACAGCACAGTACTACTACTCCTATCCTGTATATATGGGCACAGCACAGTACTACTACTCCTATCCTGTATATATGGGCACAGCACAGTAATACTACTCCTATCCTGTATATATGGGCACAGCACAGTACTACTACTCCTATCCTGTATATATGGGCACCGCACAGTACTACTACTCCTATCCCGTATATATGGGTACAGCACAGTACTACTACTCCCATCCTGTATAAATGGGCACAGCACAGTACTACTACTCCTATCCTGTATATATGGGCACAGCACAGTACTACTACTCCCATCCTGTATATATGGGCACAGCACAGTACTATTACTCTCATCCTGTATATATGGGCACAGCACAGTACTACTACTCCTATCCTGTATATATGGGCACAGCACAGTACTACTAATCCTATCCTGTATATATGGGCACAGCACAGTACTACTACTCCCATCCTGTATATTTGGGCACAGCACAGTACTACTACTCCTATCCTGTATATATGGACATAGCACAGTACTACTAATCCTATCCTGTATATATGGGCACAACACAGTACTACTACTCCTAATCTGTATATATGGGCACCGAACATACTACTACTCCTATTGCGTATTTATGGGCACAGCACAGTACTACTATCATGTATAAATGGGCACAGCACAGTACTGCTACACCTATCCTGTATATATGGGCACAGCACAGTACTACTACTCCTATCCTGTATATATGGGCACAGCACATTACTACTACTCCTATCCTGTATATATGGGCACCGCACAGTACTACTACTCCTATCCCGTATATATGGGCACAGCACAGTACTACTACTCCCATCCTGTATATATGGGCACAGCACAGTACTACTACTCCCATCCTGTATATATGGGCACAGCACAGTACTACTACTCCTATCCTGTATATATGGGCACAGCACAGTACTACTAATCCTATCCTGTATATATGGGCACAGCACAGTACTACTACTCCTATCCTGTATATATGGGCACAGCACAGTACTACTACTCCTATCCTCTATCCTGTACCTTTGTAATGTTTGCTCTGTGTCCAGCAATGTGTTAAGGTGGAAGGGACTACAGTGGTTGAGCATTATACATCTGTTCTTTATCCCGAAGAATTTCAGCCGCAGATCCCCTTTCATATAAAATGGCATAAATATATTAATATAACACAGAGTGGTAAGTTCTAGAGAGAGATGTCACAAAGCCCCTGATTTGCTGACACTCAGGCAGAGCTAAGCTGGAAACTCGGAGACTTAGTTTGGTTCCTTGTGTAACCTGGGTGAGTCATCTCATGAAATTTCATGAGGCCGCGGCATTAATAATTACTTGTACCTGCAGATTTTCTTCCCTCCATCCCTACTGCACGAGGGAGGTGAATATTTTCCCTTCAATATATAGATTTTTAAGGAATGAGCTCAAATTTGATTCTTCCAAATCGATTCTATGAAATAATGGGTTAAAAAATACAAATGCGTCATCAACTAAAATCCTACTACATTGCGGCTACAGTGCATTATGACACGGTCAACACCAGTCATAGAGTTGAAGCGCTCCCCAAATATTCGGGCTATGTGCCCCCAGTCTGACCACCACTTCAGCACTTAACTTCCTGTTATCTAAAGGATGTCCTCATCTATCTAAAATCTCTTGCCCTCCCTACCAAGCTCCATATTCTTGTTCCTTTCTAAGTGTATACTATGCCGAGTCAGACTTGGGAGTTTTGGCCCCATTTAGGCAAGTTGAGCCTCTTGCCTCAGGCAGCACCCCCCTGCAGCAAGATGGGCGGCAGGACCTGACTCTTAAAAATAGAATCTCTTCACAACCAATGTCAGCACGGGTGTGAGACACTGCATGGCGAACCCACATAGTAAAAAAATAACCTGATATATTACTACTATATGGTTGGAAAGGACACAGTTCTATAGTTTGCCTCAGGCGGCAAACCAGCAGCCACCAAATTATTCCTGGGGTCCACCCTCCATTAAGCCCCAGGAAATTTATCCTTCTAGCCTCCAAATGAGGTCATCTTCTAGTGTATCTCTAGGGTCCAGTATTAGGCTAGAGCCTTGGCCTTATGGCGTATCCTCTGGTACTCTGGTGGACCAGTCCGGCAGTGATCCTATGCAGTTACTCTCTTGCCTCCTGCTTGTAGGAGCTGCCAGGGAGAAACCTATGTAAAGCAGGAGGCAGGGGAAACAGGCTGAAACTCTATAAATGGAAAATACAAAGAGACAATTGTCAACGATCACTTGTTACTCCAAAGTAAGATGGATGAAGATGGAATAAGATGGAATGAGGTGGATTTGTTTATTTATTTTTTAAAATATTATTTAACAGCTTAATTTTGGGACGAAAAAAGAGTAAAGTTAAAAAAGGAGTATTTGACACTACCCTCTAAGGAGGGAGGAAAATGATTTCCGAATATTAAATTGTGCTTTGTGGCATCCCCCTTGTTTCCAGGGCCCCACACAGTTACGTCTGGTTGTATGGAAATCTGACTACATGAGCGGAACCATATCAGAAAGGGAGGATAGTATATAGAAGATATTCCTAAGAGACTATAAATGATCCCCCGTGCTGAATGACTGTATATACCACTCTCTCTATAGTAGTATATATGAGCACAGCTCAGTCCTACTAACAGTATGAAGCCATATGAAGACATATGGTGGCACTGCACGGTGCCATAAATGGAAAATATTCTCCCCTAAAGGCAATAATTAATGTCATAATGAGCAGAAGTAAAAAAAATGGTAATTTTGGCCAGATACATACGGAATCTGACAGAAATTGCTAAACCATGGAGTCATGTACAAGTATAGGAGGGTCCCCTTAAACTACAACTTTGCACCTAACACCTCAATTAGGTTATGAAATATCCTTTCTACAATTCCTTCTTTTATGTAAAAACTCATCCAAATAAAATTGCCTCCAAAGTCATATGTAAATGAGCTTAGAGTCACTTTTTCCCATAGGTGAGTCAATTTAGGAGGCTGGAGACAGGGTCGGCTCCGGGTTTAATTAGGCCCCTGGGTGACAGAGCCTTTGCAGTGAACTCATGTGGCGGCATTAAAAATGCAGAAACTAAAACAGTCTCCTGTTCCCTAAAATATTCCCTAGTTTATCATCCCAAACACCCCCCTCGTAGTTATTTTATATACAGCCCCCACATGATTATTTCATATATAGCCCCTTCACCACCCTATGGATTCATTAGAAACAAACCCCCTCACCCACCCACGGATTTCTTATATACAGCCTTATATGGGCCCCCCAGTAGCCTTCAGCCCCAGCATTTGCCTGGATATCCACAGTGCTGGCGCCGACCCTGTCTAAAAGGAAAGCAAAATTTAAGAGACACCTTATCTTGGACTCTTTAGGAACCAATTGCAGCTAAATACCCCAAATACTGACTTTGTAGTTAGCTACCTCTTTTGCATAATCATGGTGTGTTGGAAGGATGCAATTCTTATCTTTACAATGATACCAGAACCCTGTTTTTTGGTGCTATAGAGCCAAAAATAGTCGATTAAAGTGACTCTTCTCATCTGACTTACTTATGACTTTGGAGGTGATTTTTTTTTATTGGTACATGGACGAGTTTAACACAAAAGATAAATATTTCATACCTTAGCTTAAGGGGCTGCTAGTTTAGTGTTATAAAAGCGGTGACAGTGTTGTATGCACGTTTGCAAGAGCCCAAAGTAAATGTCCATAGTGAAGAAGAGGTTGTTTATCTGTAGTATTTCCATGTTCCGCTCATCAGCGGTGACCGTCTGCCATCCATCCTGCATATGGCTGCTGCCTGGTGTCCGCTCTGGGGATAAGGATTCGCCGCTCACCGGCTTATCTGCTCCGGTTTTCTGCGATCCTCCGCCAAGCCCCAGCAAGACATGAGCCAAGCAGTTGTGTGAGGAAGCATCTGGCTCCGCGTCATGTTTTCACATACCTGATGAATACATCGTAAATTGACCGTACAATCCGTGCCGCCTCAGCCCTGACATTCCTTAAGCTGCCGCTAATAGAAGCGGAAATTCAACTTTTAGTGTTATAAAGCTTTAATCCCGACTGTACGTTCCAAACCCAAATTTAACCCTCAGCAACCTTATCTGTTCAGCTCACTAAACATGTTGCAGAAAATGCAATCTTCATATGTTTGTTATTCCAAACTTTTAAAATTTTGCTTATGTGCTGAAGGGCTCTGGGGTTGTTACCAGAGCCCCTCCATTACAATGAGAAGTGCAGATCTCCCCTCCCACAGCACTTCCTGCTGCTGCTGTGAGATTACAAAGCTAGAGGGAGGAAGGAGAGAGCAGTGGGAGGGGGAGACATGTTCTTCTCATTGTAACAGCCCGTGAAGCTACAAGACAGCAATAATGATTCAAATATATTAACTCCCTCATTGTTTTTTATTCTATTTTTTAGACTAGTCATGTTTAGGTAAAATTATTTAAAAGTTTTTTAGCCTGGGTTGTAAAAAAAGCATTTATAATCATTTCTTCTTATTTTTTTACACAATAAATTAAAGGCTGAGCTTTTTGGTGTTTTTTTTATGAAATAATTTAAATATATATATATATTTTAATTCTTTTATGGTTTTGTATATATAAATCATTACACCCTTCTTCAGTTATATATATAGGTATCCGTAGATGGTAGACCTAGACCAGTGGTGGAGAACCTTTTAGAGACCGAGTGCCCAAAATGCAAACCAGATCCACTTATTTATTGCAAAGTGCCAACACGGCAATTCTAGCATTAAATTATTAGAATCTTCTTGCTCCGTGCTATACCACAGCTTTCAAGGGTCCTGAGGACACCAATATTGTTGACAGAAGGTGGGAAAATTCAGATTGCCATTGGAGCCACTGAACATGAAAAATTGTGGGGCCAAGAGCAAGAGCTTCAATGGCTCCAATGATAATCTGACCATGTCCTCACCTTCTCTTCCTGCAGTCTCAGGTAGACCAAGATGCTTCATTTTTTCGGCTACTTGGGCCTGCAGGAGGATCCTTCAAGCCCTGTCTGGTGAATTCTGTGCTGGGGCAACAGCCTGAGTGCCCACTGAGAGGGCTTAGAGTGCCACCTTTGGCACCCGTGACATAGGTTCGCCACCACTGACCTAGAGTATGTCATCAGGCATCCGGCTGCCTTGGTCAGCATTGTGCAATGGGGGACACAGGCAAGTCAAAGGGAACCAGTAACCCCTCTGTCAATCTCATTAAAACTTGCAGTCAGTGTTGACCACAGCATCTAAGGGGTAAAAAGGAGTTTTCGCTGGTCAACTGCAACATGAGCTTGGCTGGGAGTGACACATGGAATCCTGCTGCTGATTATTGGGGTACATTAGCGGTACTTAGATATGTATATACATCCTGAGTCATGAACTGCTCCTTAATTATGACAACCATGTACGTCCGGTGACAATAACAGATAAAATTCCAAAAATACTGGGAAACAGAAAACTAGCGCCACGTAGTAAAAAAAAGTCCATAGGGTAATATCAGCTATCGAGTTTGTAATGTCCCAAAACACAAATAGGGGGGAATTTATCATACGCTGGTGCTCCTGCTCCAGAGTATAATAAAGGCCACTCCTCCCTATGTCCCGCTGGATACGTGTCCTAAGCACCGCCCACCAAAACTATGCCAGGTCTGACTTGGCGTAGTTTTGCGCAAAAACTTGCAGCAACTCCCTGTGCCTGCCCACCCCACCAGTGGCTGCGCCCCTCCACGCCCACATAGCCTCATATGACCTCAGGCAGGAGGAAGAAAGGATAGCCCAGACACAAGGACACAGAGGTGGACGGGCCAGGTGCAGCTGATCGGCATAAATAATTTATGACTCAACCGACCCCATCAGCATTGCAGCTGCGGCGGTCAGTAGGGACTGGCCTGCTTGGGGGCACATCGTGCATAATTTCATAATTTATGATTCAGCTGTGCGTCCCGGGTGGGCCCATTAACATTGCAGGCCCCAGCGGTAGTTACTTCACTATATGAACTGTGTAACTCAGGCTGTCATTGGTGGGTACCTATAATATGTATCTAAGGACCAAGGTATTAAATTAGCTTCTTTGTCCTCTTTTTGCTTGCAGTTTCCAGGAGGGAGACACATCTGTACAGTGCTTGGATTACTGAGCTGCTAATGCAGCAGAACCAAACAGGCTCCAAAGGAGACAATCCTACATTGGTAGTCTTCCAGGTTGACTATCTACCATACTACAGTCTATATTTCTTGCTTCTACCTTGGTGCCCTAGACAAGGTTGGACGAGGCCTAGTTTAGGACCAAGCCACCGTGACACCCATCCACAAGCCAACTAGTAAGCCAGATCCTTTGTTCCTAACCACCTAATTGCCCACATCCACTGTCAGTGGGGTAACATTTCAAGTTTTGAGACCCCTAAGAGCAGCTAAGCAAAATGTCAGCAATGTTGGAAACACTGAATAACTAGTGTAATACTAAATCCTTCCTGTGGTGGCCAATGCAGGGAAATGGAGCTGCCAAGAGTAACCTCCACTGTACTCTCTGTGTTCAACTGATTGCCACAATAACTGCAACTAAAAAATCTTTTTTCAAGGGTCTTGAGAACCATTCTTAAGGGGATAAAAGTCTTGGAGGTTAGATGATCGCTGCTGTGACCTCCTAAATATAAAACTTTTTGAACTTTTCATGGTCTTCTAGATGGTTGGACCACTGAATGAGGAGGCAGAATATCCATATGTAGGGGATGGGTGGTCCTCTCAAAGACATGGTCTTCTTTTGGTAAACCTATATTCTCCCAGATGATGATGGAACTTATGTTCCCTCAGCTCAAATACTTCAAACTATAGAGATTCTGTAGATTTTTTTGATTATGCTTTGGATGGATGTTATTTTCAGTCTGTGTAAAATTGGGTTTTTATCCACACTTCAAAGACAGAAAGCTGCAAGTCATTTAGGAGGAGGCTGAATGATAAAGGAATGGAAAATAACAGATTATCTTCAGCGCTGTCTGCATTGCAGTGTTTGCTAGAATTGGTCAGGTAAATACAAAGGACTTTCTTTAGAAAATGTGCACTTTTTTTTGCTTATTCAGCATTTTTTTATTGGTTTCTCTGCTTAAAATTCTCAGTTTTGGAACTATTAATCCATTGGGTCAAAAAATAAAAAGTGAAGCAAGTTTCAGACAGTCTAGGTTAGAAATAAAAGTTTTTTTGTCCACCTGGATCACCATCATGGAGGGCCATGACATCACATATATAAGTTGCATGGCCTAATCCCAGATCATTCCCACTCAAATGAATGGAGATGATCTGCAATAACAAGTTCAGCCACTATACAATGCACAGCACAATGATTGCTAGGTTGTAAAGAGCAGAGTTCAGGCAACATCTGATATTTCTGATCTAAACCCAAGAAACTCCTTCATCAGGAATATGGAAATCCCCTAGGGGGCAGGACTGAGAGAAAATAAAAAAAAAATTATAATTTCTCTTCTCTGGACAGTCTTCTTGTCGCTTTGGTACATCTTTGGCACAGAATCAATGACTGGCTTCCCTGGACCAGGAAATAAGAATGGAAGTGAAGCCCCCTGGAATATGGAGTTGACATCTTATGGTCCGGGAATGCCACTAAAGTGGGTCCCAGGACCCCTTTAGAATTTTCGACTAGATCCAGGGCCAAAAACCAGATGTACCGTAGTGGTGCAAGAAACGGGAACATGGTAAGCATACATTTGTATTTTTACCCGCTGTATTTTTGCCCAGGCCCCTTTAACTGCTAGAGAATATTAACCAGAATTCTGCGCCTATGTAATACATTGGGGCTCATTTACTAAGGGTCCGTGGAGCGCATTTTCGTCGGGTCTCTTGACGATTTCCGTTTTGCGCTGAATTGCCCAGGGATTTTGGCGCACACGATCGGATTTTGGTGCATCGCGGCTTGCTCGCGACAGAAATGGGGGGGGGGGGGATCTGGTTGGCGTCGGATAACCTAACGGATTGTAATGTGTCGCAAGACACGCAAGAAGCAGGTGAACTCCGGCAGACCTCGGCGCAGAAGTGATGGATGCAGGAACTCGGGCGCACAATCTTAGTGAATCGCGGCAGACCCGAATCCTTGTTGGACAACGCACCACAGGATTGCGATGGGACCGGGTAAGTAAATCTTCCCATTGTGTCCTATACCTCCATCTTTTGAAAAAATGTAAACTAGTTTGGCTACAATCTCATGGCTGTAAAATCAGACTACACAGATGGTTAGTTTGTAGTCTGTAACCGTAGAAACACGCTCAACAAGCCTTTTTAAAAATGGCTTCTTTAAAGGAAACCAATCAACTCCAGAACATTAAAAAAAAGATATAAATACTTACCCCCGCTCCTCTTGACTTTGGTCCCGGTGCTGTCCGTTGATAGTCTTGGCATGCCGGGATCACCTAGAAAAGAAAGTTCTAACTAGCAGCATGGAGCACGGAGACAAGATGTCCAGCGCTCCAGGCTGCTAATTTATGCCCGCCCTGGTCACCTCCTTCTCCTAGCATGGGAGAGGGACGTGCGGGGTTGTGCATAATTAGCAGCCCGGAGACCCAGATATGTTGTCCCCGTGCTCTGTGCTGCTGATTATAACTTTCTTTTCTAGGTGATCCCAGCGTGTCAAGATGAAGAGGAGTGGGGGGTTATAAAGTTGCTTGGTTCCCTTTAACTGTCATGGTGAAGTCTCTGTAGCTGTCATATACTTATGGCTGCAGGGGTGAGCCTAAACATTATGCTGCCTGATGGGAGCTATAGATGACACCCCCCTCTGCCCCATTCCACTGATAATATAACAGAAGATGGGTTCTACATGCAGTGTTTCAAATCCATGCTGACATAAGGTGTGAAGAAACACTATTTTAAAAGGTCAGGTCCTCCTTTGTAGCTGGTGATCGCACCCGTCACGCTGCAGGTGCTGCCGAGGTGAGAGTCTCGACTTGCCTCATGGACGGTGCACCCCTGGTGGTTTGGCAGTAAGAGCACTATGTGGGTTTTTTGTGGAAGATAATAGACTGTTTTTTGTGTTTTTTTTTTAAACGGGCTCTCGATTGGCAAATGTGAGGGAAATTATTTCTGACACTATAATGGACTCTGCATATTAGAACTTTTTTTGGGCTTTGTTATTGGGTCTTCAAATGTGATGTTGGTCCCTACTTGTGAAATCCGAGGACCAATGGCTATGACTATTATCGATGCAAATAATATCGGAGCGATTGTTGCCAGTAGACTTATAGACTGGCTATGTTATGTTGGCATTGATCATTGGGCACCATGGTTGGCAGCAGGAACTTTTTTGTAGAATTATTTCCAGGTATGGAAATGCTCAGGTCAAAGTGGGATTAGTATAATCCCAAAGTCTCCATCCCTGCTGTCTGGTAAGCTGCATTACTGCCACAGCAGAGGCCATGTCCTAGTGGGATACAATCAGTCTCATCGGAAGAAGTTTCCTCCTGGCCTTCAAAACGCGTTGGGAATGGTCGGGGTATTTTACATAGATAAGCTTCCCGCGACAAATCTGAGGTTAATTAACTGTCTTTTACTGGAAAACTTGGATTCTCTCTGTATTATTAGACCTTGACATTTTCCTGCCAGCAGCAGAGCCTTCTTCTATCCCGCGGTCTGGACCAGTTGCCTAGCAACAGATGCTTCAAATATCACTGCAGCGTATACCTTAATCCTGGAGCCTTCTCCATTTTACACCAAAATGATTATTAGGTGCAAGTAGCGTAGCGATGTAAGACGTTCCATATAATGTGAGGATCCACGATGGGAACAACAATATGTCTGATGATACTTCAGCTCGTCTTAGGTCAAATATTAGGAACATCTGTACAGAGATCTATTATGTGTGTTCTGATGACTTTGATGTGTGAATGACAATGAGACAATCCCATTCTCTTTATCCAAAATTTATAGGGCTGAATTATAGAGAAGGTCATGTGGTGAATGACCCTGAGGTCTACACCACCAGGAGACCTTATCGAGTCTCTTCCACCTACTCATCCCACGGTTGAATCATTTTTGTGAAATTTAAGCTGGAAAGCTATGCCAACACTTACTAACACATCATATTTTGTGTATTTTTTATGATTTTTACAAAATTAAACCCACTGACCTCATGAAAGAAGCATCTTGAAAAGAACATTCTCGGTTGTGGCCTTCCTTTATGGCCAAGTCTGATCTCCTGGTTTATTGGGCCTTAAGTCAGGCTCATAATAAGAACTTAAGATAAATAGTGAATTATGGGTCCCTCATTGATCATAAATAGGGAGGTTCCATGTCCCCTATTTGGGACTGATAAAGCTACAGTGATTGGCCCGTAGACTCTGGATGAAATGTGGGAACTGTTGCTCCACTTGAATAGGCAATGAAGCTCCCAGTGTTATGATAGTTGGGGATCTTACTGGTGAGACCCCCAGAAAACATATTTTTATCACCTATCCAATGAAAAACAGATTGTCATCGTAGGGCAACAATTATTTTTTTGACATAAGTCTCTACAGGTAGGTGCACTCTTGGAAAGTTTAATGTAGGACCTCGCTGATACTTTCCTGTCCCGTTTTCAATACTGGCTGAGTAGTCGCTGCTCTCTGCATCCTAGTCCTTCTTGGCATAAAGCAATTGCCTGTGCAGTCAAAAACATTGATGACTCCAGTCATTCATTGAATGGGCATCCCCGGGAATTTTCTGTCTTGACCAGACAACTGACGGTAAAGACCAGTAGGTAGATCGGTGAAGACCAGTAGAGGATCGGTAAAGGTGACCCTACCCAATCATATTCAAGAAAACTGTTTTTTTAGGAAGACCATCCCCAAGTAAACAGTTTTTTAGGGGGACTTTGGCTTTCTCATTAACAGGAGACCAAGGCCCCTTGCAGACGGCTATGTGCTCACCCAGGCCGTAACTGGGTGTTGCACACCACCGGATGCAGGAGGGGTGAGCACTCCTCACCCCTCTCCGTAAATCTCTCTTAAGATAGGACATGCCCTATCTTCTACAGTATGGCTGCTCGGCTTGCAGTGGGCGGTACAACCATGCAAATGAATGATCGTATTGCCCATTGAAGTGATGTGGCCATGTGCTACCTGTACTAAAGCGGGTAGAACCCGACTGTGTAAAAACCTTTTGTTAAAAGGGTCTTACTGTGTGTTTTGACTATAGACTACATAGCTGAAAAAAATTTTTAAAAATTATAAAAATGCTCTGAAACAAGTTATTGATAAACATTAAATAAAGTTTCCTAAATTTATGAGATTATGATTGTGCTGGATTTTGGAAGATCAGAATCCTTCAACCTACTCAGTCTCAGGGGGCACTATCTCTTTTTTTAGTCAACTTTTAATACTGGCATTCAGTGAATTTCCCAAAAAAGGTAAAAAGCCTTAAATTCTAACCATATAACAAAAGCTAATTTGTCCCTCAAGATATTGTAATTTTAGTCTACGCAAATATACTGTATATATTACCTATGTAAAAAGAGACATCCCCTTTAATACGAGCTTTAGCAAGGTAATTCTAAGCCTTACCTGTTGGCTTTATGACAACATCACCTTCTTCAGTCCCACCGATGTTATTCGTTAGAAATGGTGGAACATTTTGAGATCCTGAAAAAAGGAACCCGCGACACTAAGGAAATATTGACTTGATCATGGTAAATACAGTGATCCGTGGTTAGGACGAGGGTCCTGTGTTCGAATCCAATCGCTTGATGTTTGTATGTGACTTTGAGAGTGATATGTCAAAAACCCTTGGAACTACACTTGGATTTACAACCTTCCATGTAGGAGAACTTACGATGCAAAATGAGAAAAACGATAGCACTTCACGGTCCGTAAAATCGGAGCTCCAGCTTTATTTAACCCATAGTTGGTAAAAGCACAGTAAGATACAGTAAGCAAAGATCATCTTACGCGTTTCAGACCATTTCTTTGACTAAGGACCGAAATGGTCTGAAACGCGTAAAATGATCTTTTGCTTACTGTATGTTACTATGATTTTAACGATTTTGGGTTAAATTAAGCTGGATCTCCGTTTTTACAGATGGTGGAGTGCTAGCTATTGTTTTTCTAATTTTGCATCATTTACAAGGCCTCCCTTGCTGTTGTGCACCCAGTATGTGAGCTGATCATACTTACCTGTACAGCTGTTAGGAGAACTCATCCGTAAATGGCCAAGGTGGTAAGATCTTCTTTGGCTACAGATCTCAATAAATGGTTTGGACATTGGAGTATGTATTAGAGAGGTTGGGATTCATAGTAAATGGATCAAGGGATATTCATATGAGGAACATTTATGATATACTCACAGGATATGACTCAAATGCCCAAAAAACTTGGGTGCTACTTATAGGAACCTCAACAATCTTGAGGCTTCAAGTCTCTTATCCATTGTCTTGGTGGCTCTCTGAGTTCTGAGCAGGGTCAGACAACCTGTTCTATACATTTTGACCCATTTTTATGAAATTTCTGAAAGCCTCTTTCATTGGAGACATCATAAAGCTGCAATGTAATGTAAAACTTACAAGTAGGAGGGTAGGAGGCCATATTCGGTTCTTCTTCATTCTTCATCAAACAAACTTCTTTGTGTCACATTAATAGATTATTACCATAAGTCATTACTATCTCACGCTTGATGTTTACCAGAAAAAACCTCTTTCCCATTTATCTCCCCAATATAAGTCATTATTTCGATTGATGATAAAGAGGCCATTTTGAAAAGTGATCCGTCACACGCTATTCCCTTATTTGATAAATCTTCCATATGAGTTGGCATATATGATAATCTCTTAGTTACAAAAATTAAAAGGGTGAATTTTACTTACTGGGTATGTCCCAGTAAGTGAAGGGTTAAAGGGATTGGCCACATATGTTAGTTTTTAATTATGTATTTTGGAAATGATATTAAGCAACTTACTAATATATATTCAAATAAAGGTCAGCACCATTTTCAAGAAAAATATAAGCCAAAGCTCTAGTTCAGAAGTGCCTTCCTTCCTGTCCTTAAGATCGCAGGAGATGGATCGTCATGTGACCATACTCACTCCTCTACAGCGTCCTGTAAGCGATCTGTGTAGTGGTCTTTCCCAGTGACCTAGCCTATCACTGCCATGTTACAGGGGCTGTTATGGGACACCATGTGCAGCTCTGCCTGGATGGGGCAGATGCAGTGCTGCTTCAGCTTCTGGTTTGACCTGTCCTCAAGCCATGGGATGTTCTCCTCCTTCTTCTCCTTATCAAAGCTGAATCAGAGTAGTGTCCTCCATTCAGAAATAGCTGGACACCGCTTTTCATAAGATCTTCCTTTGACATGGCAGTGACAAGCTGTGTAACAGGGAAAGGAGATTAGTGCTCACAGGACGCTGTAGAGGAGTGAGCACTCATGGGAGTGTACGGTCACATGACCTTCCATCTCCTGCCATCTTATGGATGGGAGCAGCAGGCTGCTGAGCATGAAGGCATTTCTAAACTAAGACTATAGATTCTGATTTCATTCAAATTGTGCAGAACTTTTGAAGGAACCTGTCATCAGGAGGCCTTTTTCTGGCTCCCCCAACTTCCCATGGAGAATAGTGTGCACATTGCCAAAGTGTTTTTATAATAAAATTAGCTCTTTCCGATAAAAAGAAAAATTAGATGAAAGTTTAGCTTTCTCTCCGCAGAGCAGTATCCCATGGGAGTGGCCAAAAAGAGTGGTTCCCCCCCATCCACGGGAAATCCCGCCATCATGTTTCTATTTTGAATTTGAAAGAAAACCCATATCCCTCCTATTTGAATTAGAGGTATGACAGAGCCGTTTTCCCGAGGTCGGGGGGAATCACTCCTTACTGGCGACTCCCATGGGACAATGCTCTGCAGAGAGAAAGGTAAAGTTTTATCTAACTTTATTTTTATCGGAAAAAGCCACTTTTATTATAAAAGCACTTTGGCAATGTTCTCTCTATTCTCTATGGAGTTATTGGGGAGCCAGAAAAAGGGCTCCTGATGACAGGTTCCCTTTAACAGAATATCTATTGCTAAGTTGCTAAACATCCCCCATATACAATAAAAATAAGTGGCCAATCCTTGCAATATAATATTTTGGTGGAATAACTTAATCTTTACAGTATATTTTGACTAACTGGAGGTGGATTTAGAGGATAGTATCAGGAGTTGTCCTTACCTCTGATCCATTTCTGATCCAATTCCCTTTACCCCCAGACTTATTCTGTTCATTTAGCAGGAATCTCTATCGTTTACTATCACCTAATGCCCTGGTCATGTGACGCACAGGTTCACAGCTCATTACAATATATGATTATGCAAATTAGCTGTTTACAAAAAAAACTGTTCTTCTGGTGTCAACTCTTGAAAGCTAGCACTGCTATGAGTCAATGTTCGAACCCCTTTAAACAGGCCTTGGAACCTGAATGTTGGGCAGCCATATTGCATCTCACAAAATAGGCTACAGTGACATGGTCCAGTGTATTCATGAGCTAAACGTTTTTCAATGATTCAGGGCTGCAATAAGGAGTCAATTGGGCACTAAATTTTAGTTGGATGGGAACTGGACCTCAGTTTTACTGAACATATCATATTCTAAAAGTTGATTTGTAACTCACTGGATTGAGGTAGGTGGTAGATTAGTGGGGTCTGACTGTTACCACCCTTACTAATCATGAGACCAAAGATCTAAAGGTCCTATGTTTGGTGTGATCAATAGTGCCACAAAGACACTGCCATATATTCATCTCTATGGGGCTACCATAGAGAAGTCAAGTACAGGAGAGGCCTAAGTTGAGGCGAGCACAACAATGCAAACTGAGAACTCCGTCCCCATGATCATGATGACAGCGATCACACTCTAATCTAACAGTTATCCACTATCCAGAGAATAAGGGACTCACCCCTCTCTTTGTAGTGGTTAAACCCAGAAGACTGATCTGCAGTAAGCTGGGCTGACCACTACACGGGAAATGGAGCTTCCTGTTTCAATCGCTATATAGCAGCTACTATGAATGGCTGATATGCTGGAGTGCTGGGTGTTGTGTTTCCCACCAGTCTGATGCTATTAATAGAGATGAGCGAATCACGAAATTTTTTAAAAAAGAATCAGTTTAGGTCCGAATCGAATTGGTCCAGACCAATGTTTCTCCTATTGTTTTGTACAGGGGTATTTTATATGTTTTTGTTTGTTTGTTTTCTTCTTTGTCATTTTGTGAATTTTTTTTACAAATTTTTCATGACGCTGCCTTCACAATACCATATTAAGGGGCCGTGATCTGGCTGCACAACTGGATCATGGCCCCATAGATGTCTATTACACCGGTCATGGTGTGAAGAGCACACTGGCCCACGTTTTTTAAAGCCTTTGCACCAGTTTTCTGTCTAACTTTGCACTAGAAAGAATGTTCAAATTGCTTGTACATGTATTTAAAGGGAACCTGTCATTAGAAATTAACCTAATAAAAACACTACCAGTATGCTTTGAAGCAGCTTAATACCTTTTAGATCATGTTTTTTGCATGACCCAGTGTGGTGACATCATCCAGAAAATGAACTGTACATTGGTTGTATAAAGTCATTGAGGAGGAGAGCTCTGCACTGATGTCCAGCCCTCCCTATCACTGAATGTCTCCACCCCTGTGATTGACATCATAAACCAGACTTCAGGAAATCTGAATGCAGGATCATCAATTACAGAGTAGGGGGCATTTTGAGGTAAGGAGAGCTTGACTTCAGTGTCAAACTCTCCAACTCCTTGACTTCTTATAACCAAATTACATCCCACTTCAAAGTATGATGTCACCACACTGGGCCATGAAATAGACATGATCTAGGAGGTGTTTAGCTGCTTGAAAAAATACTGGTAGTGGATTATTTCTGCTGACAGGTTCCCTTTAAGGATTGTCAGCGACAGAAATACCGCGTAAGCTCGAGTATAAGCCGTTTTTTTCAGCACAAAAAATGTGCTGAAAAACTCAAACTTGGCTTACACTCGAGTCAAGAAAAAAAATAAAGTCAAAACTCACCTTTCCGACGCCCCCTTGTAGGTCTTCTCTTGTGTGGTAGACAGGTCCGTGTGCGCCGGGACATGCAGAAGATCACAGCTTGTGGGCTGGAGCATTACACAGACCTGCTGCTGCTGAACCAAAGAAGAGAAGACCTGCGGGGGGCGTCGGAAAGGTGAGTTTTGACTTTATGTTTTTTAGGAATTGGGCAAACTGGTGCTTTTTACAGGGGCAGGGGGCTGGTTATATTGGGGGAATGCTGACTGACTATAGGGACAGGGGGTTGGCTGACTATAGGGACATGGGGCTGGCTGACTATAGGGGCAGGAGCTGGCTATTTCCAGGAGCAGAAGGCTGGCTGTATACAGGGGAAGTTGGTTATATACAGGGGCATGGGGCTGGCTATATACAGGGGCCTGGCTATATATAGCTGTAGGAGACTGGCTATATACTGGTGGAATTCTGGCTGGTTATATACTGAGGACAGGGGGCTGGCTATATACTTGGGTGGCTATATACTATGAGGCTTATATTTCGATCAGCTTATACTCGTGTATATATACGGTATCTGTGGCAGCGGGTATAGTCCTGCTGCAGAAATTTTTTTGTGGCCCACTGTGTCTTACTGTGAATTAATTGGGATTCTGTGCCACAAACTATAGAGATGCTTCTATTTTTGGCTTGATTTGTGACATTCAGCTTCCTATGGAGAGTGTAGGGATTACATTCCCATCCATTCTCCACTCGGCCGTGGGCTTTGCCCGGCTAACAGTTGTGTGAATGGGTGTTTGAACAAAGGTTACGGTTAGCATTAGAGTTAACCCTAATGCTAACCCTAGTCCTAATGCTAACTCAAATTAAAAGAAAATAAACAAAACAAGATAAAAAAAAATCTATTTTTTAGGTTATATACCAATTTCCAGGACAACTGGAGCAACAATGGTCCATCTAAAATGAATCAGAAAAAATTTGGATTCAAATCTGTGCCGGAAAATTTGCAGATTTGTACAGGCGGTCCCTAGGTTACGTACAAGATTTTTTAGACTTGTTCTAAAGTTGAATTTGTATGTAAGTAGGAACAGGTATATTTTATCATTGTAACTATAGGCAAAATTTATTTTGTCCCTGTAACTATTGGATTTTCAAAATTTTGTGCTGCCATGGCACCAACGATTGTCAATAAAGCTTCATTACAGACACTTTACAGCTGATCATTGCAGCCTGGGACTATAGTAACATCCAGAGAGGTCACCAGAGGTCACAGGGGTCGGAGATCCGTCTGTAACTAGGGGTTGGGTTTTACTTAAGTCGGGGACCACCTGTACTGAATCTACAAATTAACGAATAGATTTGCTCATCTCTTGTTTTCAATATTTGTTAACGTGAAATGTCCTTTGAATATCATGTGCCCCACATATAGTGACCCTTAGACACAAGTTAGACACACCGATTCCACACAAGTGTATACAGAAGCCTCAAAGAAAGGAATCACGTCCATTTTATATTAATTCAAAGAAAGAAAAAAAAAAGAAAACAAAGAGGAGATACGCAAGAAGCAAGGAGATGCTGATGAGAGATACCACCTCCCCATCACATCTTAAAAACAAAGCAAACGATGCTTCTGTTGTTTGACCGAACGTATTCTCGCTTAGCACTTTTGACATCAGAGTTAAAACAAATACAGCTTCTGTGGAGAAAAATATCCAGGTATCAAAGAGGAAAAACAGAATGAAACGCCTGAAGGGAATAAATGTGGAGGCCATGCTCGGGTAAAAACCGAGCCTGGGTCCACACCTCTGTTTTTAAGAAAGTGTAATAAAAATACAAATTACAAGTGAAACACTCAACATCTCCAATGCTGATTTGTTGTGTCCCGCACTCCACCAAGTCTCGTCCACCAAGTCCTCTGAGCACGAAAGACCTCCTCTGTGCAAGACGGATCTCGCTTCAATGCCCTTATCACGCGATCAAGTTCAGTTCCGATAGTAGCAAGGCCCTTGAGTCAGATGGCTGGATAGCTCCTCGGAATTTCGAGGAAATTAAGTAAAAAGGATATGTTTCCACCGGAAAATGGTAACATACGCTTTATAAGAGGTTCAGAGGATAGCATCTGTTTGCTTCACACACTAAAACGAGAACTCAAGATTTTTCGAAAGAAACTTTTTGAAAGAGGCCGTTCAAAGGGATATTGCTACCCCTTCCCGTCCATCCAGGTATGGGAAAGACAAAAAAAACAAACTAGATTTGTAGATGAATAATGTAGGGTATCAAATGCATAATTCAATCTCCACGACATTGGTCGCCATGATGGTGGTTGAGCCCAAGCATAGTCCATCTGATGTTGGTGACATTCCTATGATTGCTGGCGATTTTGTGTATTTTTTCTTTTATTTTTTTATATTATGACTGTATTAATGTGAACATTCAAATAATACCACTAAACAGTGCATGGTGGTTTAGGTAGGTCTCCATACCCTCCAGAAAATCCACATGGTAACCAGGTTTTGTAGAAGTTTTTCATTAGATTCATTGGGTTGGCAAGCTGAAAGATATGTAGCTGGATCCTCATCTGCTTGGGTCTTGAATAGATATGCCTTTATATGCAGTCATACATGCTCCTGACTTCAATGGTCTCAAGTGCTTCTGGCGCACTGTTGATTAGCGGACCGGTGCCGTCAAGTATTGATAGTCATGGCTTAAAGTTGTGATCACAATAGCAAGTACAGACAACTGATGTCTACTGAGATGTATCTCTCCACTGGATGGTTGTCCACCACCTCATGTATTTTCTTTTAAGTGGTCCTGTAATCTTGGCCACTGTAACATGACACATAGGTCTACTTCCATCTCTGATGCTGTGGATGGTTGAGTCTTTCCTGTTTCTTGACTATTCCTCTGACTTTATATGTACAACTGTTGCATCTCATCGTGAATCTTTACTCTCTGTTCTTCATGGTTCTTGCTGAAGAAGACACCCAATTCAATACATATGAAGGACATTCCAGTGTTGTATCTCCTAACCTTGAAGGAAAAGGCAGGAGAATGCGCGCCCAAATTTATTCAGAAAGCTAACACAGGAAAAGATACGGAAAAAAAAGGAACAAAAACAAGAAAAAATATTCCTCTAAAACAATTGAATATACTAAGAGTTGATGAGCTGAACCGTTGTGGGACGAGTCTCTATTGATAACATTCAAGTGTCCAGCCCACAGGGTCGGTTCTCTTCTCTTCCCCGATCAGCTCTTTATTGCAGTTACTGTCTCGTAGATTTGCCACAGGTGGCAAAAAAAGAACAACGAAAAGAAAATAACAAAAAATAGATCTTTGAGTGACTGCGAAAAGTCCATAAAATGTGTCCTTTGTGTTTTTGGCACTGGAAGGGGGCGAAGGTCATCATTGCTTCACTAGTCAGTGTGAAGTCTGCTGGTATTATAATCCAGTTGCTCCTAGGGCCATACCTGCACTGTGGCTCATACATGGAATTGTCTGCATGGGTTTGGGGAAGTCGTGACTGACCACTCTTCCGTTTTCTCCGCTTCCTCCTGCGGTGGAGGGTCTTGGTAAGGTTGCCATTCGGACCGTCTCTGTGACCGTTTGCTGCGGAATTAAACAGAAACCCTTTTGAGGAGGAGAGGGGGGTTATACCCCTGTCCTTTCTGATATATAACATTTCACAACATTGATATTTTTTTTTCTAGACATCTTTTAACAAAAAACCTTTTTGCCTCCACAAGTCTAGAATGACAAGTAAGTAATAATTCAAAAATTCTCCTTAGTTTTTTTTTTAACTTTGGGGGAAAAATGGCTTCCCTACATCAATTTTCTACAGACTTGGCTAGACCTTAGAATATACCATTCTGCCAAATTTAGGAGGCCCAAAATTTGTGTTTACAGTAGTCTGCAACCTGGCTGAGAAATTAAAACACGCCTATGTGCCTTTGTTTTTAAAGGGACTGATTTTTTGAGACATTTTTTATGTTAGGTCCTTAACTACAACAGCATACTACAGCATCTAGTTGTAGTATGTTGGAAAAAACAAGAAATGTTACATTTCCTGCAGCACTCCCAGAGGGAAACTGAAGCATTACAACAAATTCATGGGTCCTCCAGAATCAGGAACTCTCTTTCCAGGTAAAGATGTCCTTTCCCTATTTTCACCAACTTAATCTCCTCATATGATGTATTAGGTGCTGCTCCAATCTAAGAATATTTTTCCTATTTAAGCAAAAATTGGAGACAGGGAATGCACAAGGACATATGTGTACGTATAAGCCAGTATCAAGCGGCTGGTAGTAAGTCCTGTGCAGATTATCACATCCAATATTTTTCCTACCCTCTACTTTCCCCCAAGTAATCATTATTGTTTGTATCAACTCTCGACTTTCTGATAAGTAGAGGCAGACCCCTGACATTTTTGATAATTCTGACCTATAGTAAGAAGAGGCCATCAATATCATATTGATGGGGCTTCCACACCAAGAGCCTACATGGAACACCCATTGAAAGAAGTTCAACACCAGGACTACATAAGGATGGAGCTGTATGTAGATGACACCATCCATTGTGTAGAGGTTGTTCTGAGGTACTGCAGCTCATCTGCTCAATTTAGTGGACAACATAATACCCTATCCAGTCATTGAAGGTCTGGTCAAAGGGCAGCTGGTGACCAGGAGTATGAGCATCGAGCAGGGGTATTGGTTTCTAAAATATGTCTATGCAATTTCCAGGTTAAGTTCTAAAGGCCTTTCATTACTGTAAATGCAATCTGACTAGTCATAGAATGTCAAACAAAGAAACAACACACAGTATATTACACTCTGTATCATAAAAGAAAGTTAATTTGGAACAGAGGGGTTTCAAAAGACATGAGATACGATGCCACCTTCATCTTTTTGGATTCACTCCTCGACTTGTAACAGAACTCGATAAGTGCAACCAGCATGGCCAGTCCAAGACCTCCGATCAGGATATAGAAGACTCCCGCCACATTGCTGAGGCTTAGTGCACTCGTTTTATCCTAGAACCAGAGACAGAAGATAGGAATAGGGGAAGAGGTAGGGGAAGAATGTGTTATAGAAGCAACAAATACGTTGAAGACATCTCCGATTTTCTCACCATTCTCAAATGCCATTCCCCATGTCAACAAGTCAGAAACATACATCAGACAGCACCACCATCGAGCACCTTGATGCCTACTGGGATCCACAGTTGGCAGTAGAAGTTTTAAGCTTTTTGGACATGGCTTGTATACTCTTAAAGAACATTCTTGGATAATCTTGAGGGGATAGTTATTCTGAATCTCAGAATAAACAGAAATGACTTTGGTTTGGGAATTACATCATTTTTATTTTTAAAGACCATGCGACAATAGTAAACTTGTGTCAGCACGAGAGGGGGCAGCCATTAAATCTTCAGCCTGTTAAAATTTGTTGAGCAAAGCAGTAAATCCTAAAGCCGATTTATAACTAGAATAAAAGCTGTCTCCAAAGACTTTACCTACTTTATTAAGATCTCAAAAGGTTTCTCAGGTATTTAAAGCAGTAGTTCACAGCTGGGACAATGAAATATTTACTGTCTCGAAGGGATTATCCATTTTGGATTCAGGAATTTTAAAATTCAAAAAGTTCAAAAGTGTTCTGGCCCAATTTTGACACCAGTTCCTGCCTGGTGTAGAACTGTGCTATAGCCTGCATCTGGATCTGGTGCTGGCTATAGCTAAATCATAGGTCAGTCTGGCTCCACTCCACTTGTGTTTAGAGGGTATTCAGGTGTACGAAACACGATAAATCCCCCCTCCCCACTGTCCTATCTCCATTTCCTACATCACTATTTACCAATCATCTGTTTGACTTATTTTTTTCACTTCTTTATATCTGAAACCTATACCTGCATTTGATCTTTTTATAAATCTACCACCACTCAAACAATACATATAATGTTTTTGACTTTTTTCATAATTTTTTGAAAAATATCAATAAAGCCTTTTCAATATATATTTATAGTAATCTTTTGCTAGAGATTTTATAGTAACTACTCATTTCACATCTCTTATCTTTCACATTTCCTCTCGTGAAATAAACTCTCAACATGTGACGATGGTAGGCAAGCACCAGATGGGACTATTTGGTGCCCCCTCCACACCAAGTAAGCATGAAGGGATGTGAAGGGCCAGAGTATTCCCCCATGCCTGCGGATTACCTATAGCCATGAACTGGGACAGGCTATAGTGCAATTCTACACCAGGCACAACACTGGTGTATAATTCTCCGATGGCATAACCGGCCACCGGCTTGGGCCTCCTGATAGTTCTGGCATGTTGGGAGGGGCAAACAATGCACCAGCCTAAGATATATTCCTCCCATTGAATGCCATTGGTTTGTTGTCTTAGTTAGTTGTCTTGGCATCAATATGACATGGGTCTAAGACACTGAAAATATAGAAATCGTGTTGAGTTTTAATAAATTAGTATTTTTTTAAAACAGTTCTGGGTTATTATCTGTGTAAAATTTGTCCGTCTTTCAGTTGTGAACCATTGATTCATCTACCGTTTTATTAAAGAACATGGTCATCAAACTTAATTTTTTAGAGCGATACTTCCCTCCGGCCCTGAATCATACCACCATGTCAAAAAGGCTTAGCATCTGCCATACACAACCAAACCGTACCAAATCATTACCGTATTTGCACATTCTCCCACCTTCATCATTGCATCGCAAAACCCACCTCCCTCCAGAAGACAATAGCTTTGACTTTACGCATGCACCCAATGCTGCCCAATGAACACAGTAGTCCCACCATCTTTATTTTTGGGGCCTTCTTAATATACTCGAAAATGTAGAAGAACCTGGTGAATTGATATGTGTTTGTGAATGTCTTAGGCTTTGTTATTATTAGTAGTCCTATATTTTTAGTAATCAATGTTCTCAATTTTATATACAGATAGTTTTAATTCAATAGTATTAGTACTATGCGATTTAGTGTTAAACCCGATATGTTTCTGTAGAGCGATTGCTGGTGACTCCCGATTGAACATGCAATGTGAAAATAATCTTCTTGGAAATGCTTACGACCTGAAGAAATGAAAAAAATATATTGATCTTTTTGAACTGAAGCAAGAACATGAAAATAGGATTATAGCACATAAAATAAAAGGGATGATGAGAATAGAACACAAAGTAAAAATAACATTTATTATTTGTGTTACATGTGTTTTTCTGGGAATAAGTTGTATATTATGGCTACGGTTAAAGAAGAGAACAACAGTGGGAGTCATTTGCAGTAGGTGTAACTGACAATAGCTCAGAATACTTCTGGATGCTACTTTGAGTATCAGCTGAGGCACCTAATTTTACCACAAAAAAACCAGAAAACATATTGGGCTCATTTACTTACCTGGTCCAGTCGCGATCCAGCGGCGCGTTCTCCAACGAGGATCCGGGTCTGCCGGGATTCACTAAGGTCCGTGCGCCCGAAGTCCACCAGATGTCGCTGCTGTGCCGAGGTCCACCGGAGTTCACCTTCTTCTCCTCGGTGCTGATCTTGTGACACAATTTTTTAAAAAAAATACCGTGTTTTTTCTGAATCCGTCAAGTTTTCCAGCGGCCAGGCGTCGATGCAACGGATTTCCGTCGTGTGCAAGCCGGCGTCGATGCGACACAATCCGATCGCATGCGCCAAAAACCCGGGGCAATTCAGGGACAAACGGCGCAAAATGGTAATATTCGGGAAACCCGGCGATTCGGCCCCTTAGTAAATGAGCCCCATTGACTTGAGTTAATAAGCCAAGGGTGTGAAATGCATTAGTCACAGCCTCACCTCACTAATAAAATGCCCAGCAGCAGCCACTATAATAATGAAATGCCCAGCAGCCTCCCCCAGTAATTAAATGCCCAGCAACCTACCCCAGTAATGTAATGCCTGACAGCCACCCCAGTAATGAAATGACCAGAAACCTCCCCCAGTAATGAAATGCCCAACAGCCTCCCTCAGTAATAAAAATACCAAGCAGCCTCCCCCACTAATTAAATGGCCAGCAGCCTCCTCAGTATTGAAATGCCCAGCAGCCTCCCCCAGTAATGAAATGCCCAGCAGCCTCCCCCAGTAATGAAAGGCCCAGCAGCCTCCCCCAGTAATGTAATGCCCAGTAGCCTCCCCCAGTAATAAAATGGCCAGAAGCCTCCTCCAATAATGAAATGCCCAGCAGCCTCCCCTAGTAATGAAATGCCGAGCAGCCTCCCCAGTAATGTAATGCCCAGTAGCCTCCCCCAGTAGTGAAATGCCCAGCAGCCTCTCCTCACTAATGAAATGTCCAGCAACCTCCCCTGACTAAGAAAATGCCGGCAGCTTCCACCACTAATGAAATGCCCATCAGCCTCTCCCAGTAATGAAATGCCCAGTTACCTCCCCCACTAATGATATGCCCAACAGCCTTTACCAGTAATGAAATTCCTAGCAGCCTTCACCTGTATAAATGCCCAGAAGCCACCCCCAGTAATGAAATGCTCAGCAGCCTCCCCACTAATGAAATGCCCAGAATCCCCTTGTTATATAAAAATGTGTTATATATTCGCACTTACCTCCGACACTCCCTGCAGATCCTCTTCCCTCTCAGCTTACTGTGTAACAGCAAGGGTAGAGACAGGTCCATGCGCTTTTCCTGTGCATACTTTGATGTCATCATGCGGTGACAAGGCTCATCATCGTATGGCGAGCAGAATGCATGGACCCATCTCTACCTGAGCTGTTACGCAGGAAGCTGAGAGAGAGGAGGTGCTGAACTTCTGAGGTAAGTATAAGGCAAATGGGGCTTTTTCGGGAACAAATATTGTGCTGGAAAACTCGGCATATACTTGAGTATATACAGTATATTGGAAACACTTATGGGCTCTTTTTTGAGAATACAGTCAAAACTGTATTTATACTGTCCTCCAACCAGACAGAGATGGATAGATACTTGCTCTAGCTGCCCATGTGATGCTGTGCTAAAGCATCAGAGAATTGCTAATTGACAGCATAGAAAAATAAGAAGAGGAAGAAGTTATATGCATGGCCTAACATGCTGGATGGAGTTCAATTCCAAAAAGAAGGTTGGAAATTACATCCATAGAGATTTCTTGGCCCATTATTATGGCAGTCTAAAGAATGGACATCACCTTTGGCAGAATTCTTTATTATTAGTGCAGTGAAACTGAAAACGAAGTGTGGGTTTAACATTTCTAGAAATGGGACATTTATCTGGAGGTTTACGATTAATATTTAGATATGATTGATGGCATCATAAGGGGAGAGATGGCGAATGTCTACAAGGGGTTGTTGTTCTAAGGCTACATTCACACGACCGTATGATTTCTCCAGTCCCGTATTTACGGGCCGTATAAACGTGACGTTTTTCATCCGTATGCAGCACGTATGTAACCCGTATTTTATACGTCCCCATAGACTTCTAGGGCATACGGAACTGAAATACGGGAGAAAATAGGACATGCTCTATATTTTTATATGGCCAGTATATGGTACGGTATGGAACGGTGTTACCAACGGCAATACAAATGGTCAGACGTATTGTCCATTGAAATGAATGTGGCCGTATATAATCCGTAAAAAAACGGTACAGTACGGATACGGCCTTTTTCATACGTCCGTGTGAATGTAGCCTAATACTGTAGTATTACAGTTTCGACTTGCATTGACCTTAACCATCACTTTGGTCTTCCAGCCCATTCTTCCTCTTTTTGCTAGATATTGTTGATGGATTAAAATCTGCAACTTCTAGTTGGACTGACATCATTCCGATCTTTTATGTACAATCCAAAAATGTCTTCAAGGAGACTCCAGTCAAAGCTGATTCATTGGGCCTGAAGGGAGGAGCATGACTCTAGGTTCTAGCAAGGTTCGTGTTATACAATGAAAATGAATTATGCCCCTCCCTTCAGGCCCTGAACCATGTATTATCCAATGACTTATCTTCAACTGGAGTGTTCCTTTAACTAGAAGGAAGTTCTCTATGACCAGCTATCCAGAAGTACTGATGCTGAAATTCTACAGACTCTTCCTATTGCAAATGAGCCCTAAATTGGATTGTGTTTCATGTGATATGAACATATAGAAATGGAATAAGAAATGGATTGTTTAGGCAATGGCTCCATTTTTGGTCTGGACTATAACCTTATCTCACCAAAAGTTAAAAAAAAAAAAATAATAATTTTAAAGCCAAAATCAACTGTAAAAAAGGATCAGTGGTTACATGAATATGATGTTGTAGTACATATAGATGCAACTGCTGCAAGGCTTTTTCAATCTAATGCCTTAAACCGTTCACCTATAGTATTCTATGAAGAACAATAAAGATTAATAATCTATATAGCTCGAGTGCAGTTGCCTCAGTTTAATTACTTTTGATACATTTAGCTAAATTAATCCTGATGCTAAATTCAAAAATGTTGGAGAACTCATCTAGAAGGTGGTAGACCTCTACCATATGGCAGTCCTCATTAGAGAAGCACACAGCAGGTCTTGTCCCGAAAGCCTTGGAAATTGTTGTTGCCGTAGAGGTGATTTCCTATGAGAAACCATTGAAGGCGTTGTCCACTTTAAGCAGATTAAAGCAAATAATTAATATTGTTTGTGCAATGAAAATTTCCCGTATATACTCGAGTATAAGCTGAGTTTTTCAACACAAAAAACATGCCGTAAAACCCTAACTATAACACTAAAACTGTAATCACCTTCCCAACGACCCCGCAGGTCCTCTTTTTCTTCGGCAATCCGTTTCACTGTGTGGTGCTGTTGTATGCATCATGACGTCGGCCATTTGCTGACATCATAGTGTGTGCTAATGGCAGCGCAAACACTGGCTAGCTATATATACTGGGTGGAGGCTGTGACCAATGAATTTCCCACCCTAGGCTTATACTCGAGTCAATAGGTTTTCCCAGTTTTTTGTGTTAAAATTGGGTAGATTGGCTTATACTCGGGTCGGCTTATACCCGAGTATATACAGTATTACATTTCTAATATACTTTCTGTATACATTTATCATGGTTTTCTATTTTGTTTATTAACAGGAAGCTTCATCATTTACTTCCTGTTGATAAACGCCGATCCATGCTCACACAGCTTTGATGACACTGGGGCACATTTACCAACAACATTGCAAACTGAACTATATGCAATTTGCCTGTGAAGTGTGCAGGGTGCGCCAGGTTAAGGATTTCTGATGTCCGTTCTTCATGAATCTGGTACCCTCGGCACAGCTCCGAAAGAGTGCACCACTTTTTTTGGTGCACCTTTAACATGGAGCGCGCAACACACTTCTGGACTTTAAGACTGAGCACTGGAACGCCCCCTAATTTGTGTCACATGATGACTACTGCAGCTGCGCCACAAAAGGGTCATGTGGAACACAAATGTGTCTCGGACACTTCTTAAATACCTGTGCAAGCAGTTTACTCTGGAAAGTAATCCAACAGAAAACTGGCGCATGACCCTTAGTAAATGTGCCCCACTGTGTGTTATAATGAGCCATACACCTGTGTGACATCACGTGACAATGGACCGGTGTTTATCTACAGGAAGTAAATGTTGAAGCTTCCTGTTGCATGACCTCAAGCAGACAACAAGGAGATATCTTGGAATCCATGAACAATTGATACAGAAAGTGCATTGGAAAAACTTATAGCTTTTACTTATACAAATAATATCAATTATTTGCTGGAATGTGCTTAAAGTGGACAATCCCTTTAAGGGTGAATGGCATTGAATGGTAAGTATTTGGAACATAGGTTATACTCTGGCTGTTACTAAAATGTAGCTCCACTTAGAGGAAAATCAGGTTAGCCGGCCATCTAATGTGTATGGGGTCTCCCAACTCTCTACCAACTCTTCCCCGATTGCATAATGTTGGGGAATCAACTGCCCAATCCTTTCATGTCAGGAGAGTAGCCCCTGCCAGAGGGATCTGAAAGCAACTTTTTCCCTTTTGTCAAAGCTGATCATCATATATATGATGGTTGGGAGTCATAGCTGATGGTCGAAGGCTTGTTTGCTCAACAGCAATGTTACCCATATTGGGGCAATAACACTATGGTTGGCCCTGATATAATGAGATTGTTACAGTTGACACTACATCATAGATATATTCCATAGATATACGGGACTAAAACTGTGAGCTTAGCTGAAATCTTATTGGTGATGGTGAAAAAGCCTAAAAGGGATTTGTAGATTTTTTTTAAAGAAAAACTTTAACCAAATTTTTTTCAATTTTGACAATCCAAAGTGTTCACTGAAGAGTCTTTACATGTTAAAGTGTTAAAAAGCAATTGAAACTGGTCATATTGTATCAAAGTGGTTCACCTCAAGGTGTATAGGCATAATTTGAATGCTTAGTTCCATTAAAAATTTTTTTGTCCCTTTCCATATTTCCATATTTCTGCTAAAGAATCTTGTGAATATTTCAAATTTACAATATGACATGAAACACAATTCATCCCAACATACAGAAATTAAAATAAAGTTAAGAATAAAAAATTGACTAATCAAAAGCAAAGGAAAAAAAAACTGTATTTGTGTTCAGGGAATTTTTTCTGTAGAAAATGAATATTTTATAAAAACTACATTATAAATTAAAAATACTATTTTTAACATTATCCTATATATAACTTTTATCCATAGAGTCCGTTATTATTACAGGTTTATTTTAATTATTTTTAAGGTTCTTGTGTTCAAAATGGCTTCCCTGTATACAACATAACGGTGAGTGTTTTGAAGACATAAGACAATCAGTGCCACAAAATAAAAAAGTTTGGACTGTTGTATTGTTGTATAGGTTCTGGTAGGCTGAGCTGTATTTCCTAGTACTGGGTACTGGGGGGGGGGGGGGGGATAACATTGGGTGGGCATCAGTTTGCAATTAACATCATCGGTCTGTTGTAGCAGATTGTCAGACAGATGTTTTATAATATTGGCTGTAGGATGAAGACTAGAGAGCTCTAGAGACGTGATAAGTGGATGTTTGGACTTGAGCAGTCAAAAGTGCACTTAAAGATCGTATAAAATTATTGGGTAGTAAATTTTACTATGCTGTTAGGATGAATATAGTACAAAGCAGCACATTCAGAATTTAGGTGTAACTGATACGTCGATATCATAGAGATCATTAGTAGAGATGAACCAACATTCGTGTTCGGACATGCAAATTGGAAATATTGCCAGATTGGAGGCCAAACAGCCAATCCGGCAAATTAACGCCCCTAGCAACTAGCTATGGCTATGGCCAGGAGACATATTGCCACCAATCCGGCAACATGACTGAGTTGCCCGACCGAACGTGAACATTGGGTTTGCTCATCTGTAGCCATTGGGCACTCGAGTTTTGGAGATGACTGTTACAAAGATTTAAAGGATTTTTCAAGATTCTTTGAAGGCGTCAGTATTGTCTAAGCATCAAAACACCTACACTTACCACTCTAGAGTAAACATCCACCCATTCACGTTGTCCCTAAAGAGTATCTCCAATCTATGTTTCTGATACCATCACATATATTGTGCACGTGATGGCTAGGGCTAAAGCGTGGTCATATCTTGAAACTAATGTGACCAGCTACTTTCTCAGCCATCACATGTACAATGTGCATGACATGAGAATTGGTGGTCCTAAGGGATACAGAGCCAGTAGACCAAATTGCTGCCACTGGCAATTGGGGGGGGGGGGGGTCGTAGTGTAGTGTTCTTCTATTTTTCGAAATCTAGAATACTCCAAAATTTCAAATTAATAACTTTAACTGCCCCTCCTTTCCACAAGTTTGTATTGCAGATCATCCCAATGTAGGGGATCGTGTCTTAGACATAACAAACAGCCCATAAACTAAATAAAAAACACTTTTTGTAAAATTTGCACACCCCAATTCAAAATTTTTCCTAAAAATGTTTATTTTTTACAAACTAAGAAAAAAATTGTAGACAAAATTAAAAATTGTAATTTCACTTGGAATTGCATAAGAAAACTTGAGTCTAGAAACAAATTTTTTCAAATATAATTCTAAATTTCAACAAAAATAAAACGGCAGAAATTTTTTTTTCAGTTAATTGTAAGAAATGTATTTTTTATGTATAGAATATTTATTTTTTATGTATCGTATTCTATTCCCCTAGTGGTCATATAGATATGTTAAATGTGTTAGTATATGAGAACATTTCTTGAGGGTTAGAACCTCAATATTCCAGTCTTTCTGAGATATTTTAACCAAATAAAATTGTTATTAAATTACAAATTTCGAGAACATCACTGTAGTCTTGCTTGTTCTTTTTTGTTATAGTTGGTTTAAAACTTACTTTGTATGTTATATGATGATTTACTTTTATGTATGTTAAAATTCGGAACTAAACTCCTATTGTATGAACAGTATAATTTTTCTATGCTTTGTAAGCAGGTGGCTTAAATAAAATTTTGTTTAAAAAAATTAAAAATTTCAAAAGGTTTATTTTGATGTCATTCTTTTATTTATTTAATTGCTATTTTTTTTAATAGAACATTATTTTTACATTTTTTTGGGTTATATTTTTTGTTATCGGTTAAATCTGGTATCGGCTTTTTAGTAGGTTAAATGTAAATCGAGTTGTTGAAAGGAACCTGAAACAAATAGACATGGCTTGCTACAGTAAAGAAGTGTCTAAGAAATCAAAACTCTGGTAACGAATCAGAAGGCCCCCCGTAGAATCACGTGATCATTGGTGGGAACTCTGTAATGGGCGTGACTAACCTTACTTCCGGAGTCTTTGCTTCCACATTCCCCTTTATCGTACCACCATTTGCTTTTCAGCTTGTCTAAGACGCCTTGCTCACTGAGTTTCAATACCGCTAGGTTTACAGCACCTCTTCAAACCATGGGAAATAACATAAATAACATCACCAATGTTATTTTATGTTATTCAGTAGCATAGCAACATTTCATTGAGGCATTCATTGACGTATGCGTGAACCATGACAAAGTGATACGCTTCAATACTCTATCAAGCGCCCCCACCCGTACCCTCCATCCCCTAGCACCCCTCTCTTCCAGCCAAGCCAGATGAGTATTAACTATATCACTTTGAGTAACCAGCAACACCCACCCTATGCCGGTGGAAGAACCACTTTTATTTTTTGCACCCGGTGACTTGGTTGCCTAATTTCTTCTCACTTGGCCAACATAGTCAAATTTTGGTGCATTTTATTAAACGGCAGTTATCGATATTTGTCTTCATGACTTAATATAACATTTCGAATAGATAAACTTTTCATATTTTCCCGATTTTGTACTCCATAGACATCATTTACAAAAACATCTGGTGCATGATGGGGCCTTCAAGTATCATTCACATTACTTATGCTCCATAAGTATTTTTTGGATCAAATTTTTTGGATCTGTATACACTATTTTTGTTTGTCTTTGATGTGGCTTCAAGGTATATTTCCATGGAGGCCTACCTGTTAGTAGACGGCACCGGGGCCCTGGCATAAAAGGAGTACCGGGCAGTTGCTGGTTACTATCATGCTGTTTTGTTACCCGCTAGTTTGTTCTTACTGGGGCTGACCTTGGAATCACCTCCCCCGCTGCCGCATTCTCCCTTGTCGTACCACCATTTGTTTTTCAATTTGTCCAATAGCCCCTGCTCGTTCAGTTTTAATACTGCCAGGTTTACTGGATTTCTTTAAAAATGAATAGATAACACTTGATAAGTTACAGCTTGAGAAATCACTCATGAGGTCATGAGACAAAGGATAGGTGAACCAGCTGCAAGTTTCATCCTAGACCACCTCATGCCCCCATCCCTGCTCCAGCTCCGTCACCGCAGTGCATGCAGGTCTTCAGGAAAATGGCATCTTCGAGGGATATTTTGTATGGCTTTAGTTAAATGCTATGTCTGTAATATACATCTCAGGTGTCTGAACCAGTTGTAAGGCAGGCAAGCGTATTGACATGCTAAGTACCGGTAGGTTCACAGCCATGCATGTGAATCCATTCGATGCAGCCATATTCAGCCAGAGGGCTAGCAAGAGTTCCATGATAGCAATATAAAACTACTAACACTGTCTTTAATAGACATATTGGGGCTATTTTTCAGGACTTCTGTACCAGGACACTCTCCTGTGTAAAGTCCCCGGTAAGACCTGTTGTAGAAGTAAAAGCTGTGCAACTATCCACTGGATACATGAATAGGCTGGAGGCTCTTGGCCTAACCGACTGCACCCGGAGGGTCGGCGTGGCTACCTCCGGCGTATGATAAATAACCCCCATTGGACCTCATTTATCAAAAGGGCCTGGGAGAAAAACTGTTTTAGTTGTTCATCACAACCAATTAGAAGTCAACTTTCATTTTATAAATTGCTGTGGGAAAAGAAAAGTTAAGCTCTGATTGGTTCCCCTAAACACCTAGAACAGTTTTTCTCTTATACCCTTTTGATAAATCCCCCCCCCCATTATATGCAGTACTGTTGTACTGTCTAAAACTTGCACCACAAATCTAAATATGGGAAGCTACAATTCTGAATAAAAAGGGACTTAAAAGTAATTAGCAAGTATATGGTCCTGTAGAGTAGGTCCTCTGTTAAACCAATCCTGCAGCCCAATAGGTATTAACCTCTGTATTTTTCGGTGGGAGAAGTTCTGCAAGTTGTACCTGCTCCCCCCACCCCAGCATTAAGACATATTAACATCCACAGGAGACAAATATAATTTTTTTACCCAGTGGAGCCCAAAATACCCTGGTGGTCGTGACATATTGTTAGGTAAAGTTAAGTTAGAAAAAGTTAGGCAAGCGGCTAAGAGGTTCATAGGCGGGGCTGGTGTTAGGGAATGGCAAACTGGGCATTTTTCCAGGGCCCCCTGTCTTAAAGGGGCCCCCTGCTTTTGGACTTTTGTGGGCAGAGGATGTAGTGCTCTTTTAATACCCCTTGGTTAAATGCTCAGATGAAGATGCTTATCATTTATCACCTGTCTATATATCTATCATCTATCTGTCTATAGACAGATCTATATCCTATAATGTGCCTATCTCCTATCTAAATATCTGTATATCTATTATCTATATATCACTTTGTCTAAAACCAGCCCTGTCATAGGCCCCACTCTACCTCATGCTATGAAGGACTCTATGGTCATCTATCTGAAGCCACCAAAGTTTTGAGAAGATCATTATTATTTTTCTAGAAAATTAACTCTTCTTACAATGAATGAGTAACAAAATATTCCTCAAATTCATCCATGATGGTCCAGATAAATATGAATTGGTAGAAAATATACAGGGGGATCATCAAGGGGTGGGACATCTCTGTTTTTCAATATTACTTCTAAGAAAACCTTAAATGGCCGCCAATACAGTTCCACATTTGTTGTCATACATTTTGTGGCTAAATTTGGCAAATTTGGTGAATACAGGCACTGAGGGAAATGAAAAACTATTTTTTCGGCCTTTGGCCACTGTCTGATGTTCTTCAGCTCAAGAGAGTCCACCTTCACATTAAGGGTTATTTCCCCACATTTGTGGATGGTGTATCCTACAGATCGGTGGTCAAATGGTATCAGCTGTTTGGTAGCTGCTCTGGGCCATGGCAACCAATCACAGCTCCCCTTTAAAATATTTATGAGCACTGGTTAAATGAAAGCTCAGCTGTGATTGGTTGTATTGGGCAACTAGAAATATTCTGACTTTCAGACCGCTTAATAAATCTGCCCCAATGTCTACACACCCTACATACTACTTCTTTTGGCTCTCTCCAGTGTGTAGTAAAAAATCTAGGATTGTACTGAAAAAAACAATTCGGTATTGGGGCAGGGTGATCATGTATTGATTGATCTGGATTCGAGGCCATCAAAAAAGGGGTTCAAATGGGGCTATAATCATCCAAGTTGCCCCATGTGAAAAATCATCGCTCGTAATATTATTTGTATCTCATAGCCGTGCCTCGAAGTCTCATTCAACCAATTATGTATTTTTCCCCATTGTCGCTAATAAGTACATTATACACCTGATTAACCCCGACACATAATAATTTCTATGTGACCTTCTAAGGAGCACATTAATTCACGGCGCTAATTTACAAGTTAATGATGAATTTCACTAAAACAATTTCTCTAAACATAACTTTTATTACAACATCGCCGTTGTTAACCTTGGTGACGGAGCTGCAGCCTTGAAAAGCAGCAATGAAAGGGAAATCGATTGCGGCTTTTTTTTTTTACCTAAGGTTTAATAATCTACAGGAGGAAGAAGGATGGATCTTGCAGTGGGGAAAAAAAAAAGAAATACGTGAAACGCTAATTACTGGACAGCCGTAACGGTCAACCGGAATGTTGACCGTCAAGTTCCTTTAAGACCTCCATGTTATCCCTGTTCCTTGGCAGCGGGGGGCTAGGGTGAGGTATTTCATGTTTTGGTAAGCATATAGAGGAGAAATAGAGATTAAACTGGATCACCAATCCTTCTGAGTGATTCTCGAATGACACAGAACACACATACACAAGACCAAACCTTTAGCGATGAGCCTAAGGCTGTAACAGGTGGAACATATGAGATATGAAGGTGAGTCGCAGGGCTTCTGGCTCAGGGTGGGAGACAAGGTCCATCAGCCTTGCAAGGCATGGAGAAAGGATGGGTGAGATGGAGATGGAGAAAAGTAATATGTTACATTTTTTTTAGAATTTCATTTATTTTGGTTAAGTGGTTTGACAACTCTACCAAGTAAAACTCAACAAAGGGAGGTTTCCGGTTCCCCATCGAGCTTGCATCAAACTAGATACTTATTTCCCTTCTGGTCATTGAGGTTTTATTTTTTCCCCACGCTTTTCAGGGGCCACCACTTCTAAATTTCACATCTTGTGTCCCCCCCCCCCCCCAATTCAGCTTTCGTGGTGTCCTCAGAATGTAAATGTAGTCAAAGGTAATGTTAATGGTTGACATAGTCTTCAAGTGAATGGCTTCAAGTCAAAAACAAGCTTCAAAGTAAAATTGATTTTAAGAAGATCTTTCACCACCTCCATCAATCCTAACTCTTTGCATCCTTAAAGGAGTTTTCCCACAAATCAAAGTTAGGCCCAATCCACAGGTTGTGGATCCACAAATTGTCTTAGTGATGAGACCCACACAGATCAAGAAAACGAGGGGTCTGATGGGGTCCCAGTTACCTCAGTTGGACCCCTTATGGGCGGCATGGTGGCTGAGTGAGTAGCACTTCTGCCTTGCAGCACTGGGGTCCTGGGTTCGAATCCCACCTAGATCAACATCTGCAAAGAGTTTGTATGTTCTCTCCGTGTTTGCGTGGGTTTCCTCCGGGTACGCTGGTTTCCTCCCACACTCCAAAACATACTGTTATGTTGTTTAGATTGTGAGCCCCATGGGGACAGGGACCAATTTGACATGCTTTGTGCAGCACTGCGTAATCTGTGTGCGCTGTATAAATAAAGAATTATTATTATTATTATTGTTGCTCCTGGGGAGTAATGGAGCAGATGGCCGCGCATGGCTTGCTCCATTCATCTCTATCGGAGATCTAGAGATGAATGTGGAAGAACAGTCATGCATGACTGTCTGCTCCATTACTCTACCGCAGCAACGAGGGGTCCAACTGAGGTAACTCGGACCCCATCGGACCCTTCATTTTCGTGATCTTCGTTTTCGGGAACCCCACAATCAGCATGTTAGGCCCTATCCTGCAGATTGATTTGTGGGAAAACCCCTTTAAATAATTGTTTTTCGACTAATTCTGGCATAGTTAAAATTTTCCCTCCATCCCCACCATTTCTGAGCAACCATTGTCATTATTTTCATCTCTCCACTGCCAAATCGGTGGTGCATGGTTCCAGCTCAGGACAGTATCCCATGAGCATATTGGAGGTCGCAATTACCCTAATACTATGCTAATGAGCCTATCTCCTGTCAGATTGGTGGTCCTAGACTAAAGCAAATATCCTATCTCCACCAAGATGACAGAAAAGAGCCAAAAAATACTGATGTTGATAGCTCGGGAATGGTAAGGATGGGAGAAATAATTCCAACTATACCAGAATCAGGAAATAAATGTTATAAAAGGGATATAAAGATAAGGTTAGTGAAGGTGGCGGAAATGAATACTCATACAGCCCAGGGCCAATGGCAAGTATTAACCCGCCCCTGGTGGTCAGAACTGGTTACTGCAAGTAAATGAAATGGGACCCAGCTCCATTGTGAGTGTTGGACCTTCACAAATCTGGTATTGAGGAACCAGTCTTAGGATAGGTCATCAATATTTTAACCCCTTTAAGTCTGGATGATGTAGGTGTCGATGGGCAAACCAGAGTTTGTTGCAGCTACAAAATCTGCTTCTATGTTGTAAGGGAACATTATAAAAATACATAAAAAACCTGTTTCTAACCACTGTATATGTCTGGCCATTCTAATAGGGCTGCATTTATCCCTGGAATAATCCTCCATGATTAGAATTAAACTTTAAACTTGCACTTTAAGTAATCCCCTAGCAGTGGATTTAGTATTAGTGCAGAGAGAAATAACCGTATGACATCCATATTTTATTTAATACCGGCAGCTGTAGAGACAGTACATAGATGATTAGTTTTTACATAGAATACTGACATATGCTGCTAATTACAGCTCCTTTACTAGCACATGATATAAGAACACACTGACAAAGAGCTCCACATATATGCAGAGAATATAGAACATTACAGGGAATTTTCTATTTAAATAATCTATAAATAAGCCCTCCCTGTACAATGACCTCTATATAGATAACACTGACCCATCATTACATCACTACTAACAATAGATGATGTCACAGCTTATCTCCTCCCCCTCCCTGTACAATGACCTCTATATAGATAACACTGACCCATCATTACATCACTACTGACAATAGATGATGTCACAGCTTATCTCCTCCCCCTCCCTGTACAATGACCTCTATATAGATAACACTGACCCATCATTACATCACTACTGACAATAGATGATGTCACAGCTTATCTCCTCCCCCTCCCTGTACAATGACCTCTATATAGATAACACTGACCCATCATTACATCACTACTGACAATAGATGATGTCACAGCTTATCTCCTCCCCTCCCTGTACAATAACCTCTATATAGATAACACTGACCCATCATTACATCACTACTAACAATAGATGATGTCACAGCTTATCTCCTCCCCCTCCCTGTACAATGACCTCTATATAGATAACACTGACCCATCATTACATCACTACTGACAATAGATGATGTCACAGCTTATCTCCTCCCCCTCCCTGTACAATGACCTCTATATAGATAACACTGACCCGTCATTACATCACTACTGACAATAGATGATGTCACAGCTTATCTCCTGCCCCTCCCTGTACAATGACCTCTATATAGATAACACTGAACCATCATTACATCACTACAGACAATAGATGATGTCACAGCTTATCTCCTCCCCCTCCCTGTACAATGACCTCTATATAGATAACACTGACCCATCATTACATCACTACTGACAATAGATGATGTCACAGCTTATCCCCTCCCCTCCCTGTACAATGTCCTCTATATAGATAACACTGACCCATCATTACATCACTACTAACAATAGATGATGTCACAGTTTATCTCCTCCTCCCTGTACAATGACCTCTATATAGATAACACTGACCCATCATTACATCACTACTGACAATAGATGATGTCACAGCTTATCTCCTCCCCCTCCCTGTACAATGACCTCTATATAGATAACACTGACCCATCATTACATCACTACAAACAATAGATGATGTCACTGCTTATCTCCTCCCCCTCCCTGTACAATGACCTCTATATAGATAACACTGACCCATCATTACATCACTACTGACAATAGATGATGTCACAGCTTATCTCCTCCTCCCTGTACAATGACCTATATATAGATAACACTGACCCATCATTACATCACTACTGACAATAGATGATGTCACAGCTTATCTCCTCCCCCTCCCTGTACAATGACCTCTATATAGATAACACCGACCCATCATTACATCACTACTGACAATAGATGATGTCACAGCTTATCTCCTCCTCCCTGTACAATGACCTCTATATAGATAACACTGACCCATCATTACATCACTACTGACAATAGATGATGTCACAGCTTATCTCCTCCCCTCCCTGTACAATGACCTCTATATAGATAACACTGACCCATCATTACATCACTACTAACAATAGATTATGTCACAGCTTATCTCCTCCCCCTCCCTGTACAATGACCTCTATATGGATAACACTGACCCATCATTACATCACTACTGACAATAGATGATGTCACAGCTTATCTCCTCCCCCTCCCTGTACAATGACCTCTATATAGATAACACTGACCCATCATTACATCACTACTGACAATAGATGATGTCACAGCTTATCTCCTCCCCCTCCCTGTACAATGACCTCTATATAGATAACACTGACCCATCATTACATCACGACTGACAATAGATGATGTCACAGCTTATCTCCTCCCCCTCCCTGTACAATGACCTCTATATAGATAACACTGACCCATCATTACATCACGACTGACAATAGATGATGTCACAGCTTATCTCCTCCCCCTCCCTGTACAATGACCTCTATATAGATAACACTGACCCATCATTACATCACTACTGACAATAGATGATGTCACAGCTTATCTCCTCCCCCTCCCTGTACAATGACCTCTATATAGATAACACTGACCCATCATTACATCACTACTGACAATAGATGATGTCACAGCTTATCTCCTCCCCCTCCCTGTACAATGACCTCTATATAGATAACACTGACCCATCATTACATCACTACTGACAATAGATGATGTCACAGCTTATCTCCTCCTCCTCCCTGTACAATGACCTCTATATAGATAACACTGACCCATCATTACATCACGACTGACAATAGATGATGTCACAGCTTATCTCCTCCCCCTCCCTGTACAATGACCTCTATATAGATAACACTGACCCATCATTACATCACTACTGACAATAGATGATGTCACAGCTTATCTATAGAACTCCCTAGTAAAATGGAAGATTCTATTGTGTTTTCCTGGTTAAGAATGTGAGAACAGTAAGACTGATTCAGATTTGAGAGACTCAGCGGATAAGAGAATTTTTTTATGGGTTATACTTTGCAGGAAAACAAGTTATATTCTAAGAAGCGTCTGTTCTACACTCATCATATACAGCCGTCCTCCGTCATTCCTCTTGAACTGTCTTCACACGTTTCATGTTTTTCCTGCCGCAGCAAGACAGTCTATTTCTTACAGCCCGAGGCGTCAAAAATATTGTGTGAGCGGAACAGAACAAGGACATGTGTCTGTAAATGTAGGGGCTGCGGCCTACATGTTGAGGAATATGTCCCGTGTCAGGTGGAGGAAAAGAATTTGCATCAGCTTTTTTGTTTTTTCTCAAATTACTTAAAGGGATTGTACCAATCCACAGTACATGAGCTAATAATCTGATCAGTGAGGATACGACTGTAGACCCCCACTGATCACAAGAACGCGGGATTCTGCAAATTTTTGATGGAGCAACAGCTGGGACAGGGGTGTATCTACAGCTGTAGTAGCCACAGCGGCTGCTTTGGGGCCCGCAGTGTCGGAGGGCCCAGAATCTGACCTGATTCACTAAAGAATGGTAAATGTACACCATTATATTCATATTATGCTGCACATTGTTGTCCTCATGTTGCCCTCAGATTTTATACTATCACCAATACCTAATGATTGATTGGAATGGCAGGTCGAGCATGCTCCCTGCTTCTCCATTATTCTCTACAGCACTGAATGGATTTGGAGGAAAGGGATCCTTGTTCTCCTGATCAATGTCCTAGTACAGTGATGGGGAACATTTTAGAGACAGAGTGCCCAAACTACAACAAAAAACCCACTTTCATATTGCGAAGTGCCAACATGACAATTTAAGCAGTAACTTAATGATCCCTGTATCACAGGTTTCAATCGTATGCCGTCCTAAGATCATCAATACAATAAAATTAAGATAGAGAAATTTGGATTGTATATTCTCTCCAGGGTACCCTAAAGAGGAAGAATCAGGGGACCCGGAGCAGGAGATCCAACGATAATCCATCTGTGATTAAACCTTCTTGCTCCTCCTATAGTCCTGGCAGCCAAGAATGTGTTGCTTTATAATAGCACTGAGTGTGGCCCGTCCTCGCTGTCTTGGACCACAGGAGGTAGCCTTGAGTCCTCCCTGGCAAACTCTGTGCAGGGGTGAAGGTCTGGGTGCCCACAGAAAGGGCTCTGAGTGCCACATCCGGAACCCATGCCATAGGTTCGCCACCACTGTCCTAGTGGATGGAATACAGATTAAATTATTATCCTCTATCACAGTGGTGGTCAACCTATGGCACTACTGGCCATCACTGTGGGCACCCAGGCCATGACTCCAGAGTTTGCTACACAGGTCTCAAAGCTTCCTCCTGCAGTCCCAGGTAGCGCATGTTGTGCCACGAACCCATCCTGAGCTGCCTGGAATTACAGGAGGAGTGAGGATGGAAGGACACACCAAGTTTATCCTTGAATCTTCTGCTCTGGGCCTTGAAATTCTTCCTTTTCAGAGGATCCTGGAGCAGAAACTACAATGATAATCCTCATTTCTTTGCCTTTTTGTTTACTGTATTGGTGTCCTCAGGACACAGATACGATTGAAAGCTGTGACAGAGTAGGGAGTAATACATTAATGCTTAAATTGCCAGGTTTTCACGTAATGCCATAAATAAGTGGGGTTTCGTTGTAGTTTGGGCACTCGGACTTCAAAAGGTTCACCATCACTGATCTATCCTGAGACTATAGTTTGCCTGTTGCCAGCCCAGGAATCACCCAATCTTGTCATGAATTTGATAATATATCTTTTTGGACTAAGTCATCCTATCTCCTTCCTTTCATCTGTCCTTTAGCTTGTTCTGAGATTATTAATGACTTGGCACCAAGTAAGTCTAGATCATTTCACTAATATGTCAGTCAAACCCAGCTCTTACTCTCTCCTAAATATCCTTCTTGTCAAACCACTTAACTACAGAAGCCTTTGGAACATGGTAGGAATTTTAATTAAGGGTCAAAAATCACATCAAAGACAGAACGAGGATGTAAATGATAACTCGCCATAGAAGCAAAGTGAAATAAAAGAGAACGTAACATTGACAAACTCCAAAGGATGTACACAGAGAAGTTTGGAGAGGGACACCAAACCTACCTTACATCGACTGGTGCAAAGTTATTATTATAAGCTTTAACATGTCATTACATGGCTTGATGGATATTGGAATGCCACTAAAAATGGTCTGTTTTTCCCAAAAATAGAGGCATTCTGGTCCATGGACTGTGTCTGGATTTTCAGCTCATCCCCAAGCAATTGAATGAGGCTGACCTGCACTACCAGACCCGGCCTATGGACATTAGTGGTGCTGTCACAATAGACGTTACGAGAGGTCTATTCAAGGGTCTTCTTCTTCCCCCAAATTTGAACACCGTTGTGGTTCAAACCATTTCTGAACTATAAAATCAGACACAGTCTATGGGGTGTGATGTTTTTGGGAAAAAGTAGACTCTCTTTTTATAAAAGAAGGAATAACCCTTGTAACAGAAACATCAGGGATGGTTCATTTGATTTAGGAGACCAAAATTGGAATAGTAGACGCAATGGCATCTACTAAATAGTTCCTCAATGACCTATTCACACTACGCTTGGTATATATGCTCAGTTGCATATACTACATATAGCTCTATAGACTCAATAGAGTGTTCTGACATCATCTGAGAAGGTACCTATATAAAAAGTACCTTACCTATTCTGAAGGCCACCATATAAAAATATGCACCTTGTAGTATACATTTGGTTTTACATACAAGTTAGACAAATTTCATTAAAAAACCTAAAAGAAACGCAGTGGTTCTCCGGGTGTTTTCTCAACTTCCTGGTTTCATCTTGCCACACAGGAAGTGACCAGTCAGCCAATCGCAAGAATTGGTGGTGACCTGCCTTTCCTGTTAATTGGATGAGTGGGCATTTCATGTAATTTCCATTATATAAAGAGTAGAGATCTGTGAGATAATTATGTTTTTAGTCATTTGAAAGTAATTTTTAATTATAGGACAACCCCTTTGACATAGTGGCCCAAGGACAATAGAAACCACAGTCATGTATATGTCGTGTATATGAGTTGCATGTCATATCATTGCAGACTCTTCATCAGGTGGCATCTCCCTAGGAATCCCATTGTGACATACTACTGTCAAGGACCAGATAATTCTAGAGGTTTTTAGGTAGATCCAAAATGCCCACACTGCTTCCGTGCCATACAGATACTCTAATCTGATGTGACCTTCAAGACTTTTCTGATCTGTTTTAAGATACTTTATCCAAGTTTTAAAATTCATGGTTTCATCAAATGTTCTTACAAAGAAATGTATAACAGAATGACATGACACCAAGCAGATGGACAATATGCGATGAATGATACCAAGGAATGGGTTCTTGAAGCAGAATTTGTTTTTGTTCCATGTACCCCTGGGTATACAGCCAAAGAGCAAATCAATGGACATTTAGGCAGAGCTCAGCTACTTACCTTAGAGGTGACCCCTTGGGGGTGGCAATGCCATAGCCCTTGGAATCCAAGTTACCTCCCACCTTCATGGTGTCACATGGCTTTCGTTGTTCTATATACTCATTCATGGTGGACTCCAAGAGATAGGCATATTTGCCCTTGGACTTTCTAACTCTGTTCATTCCCTCCTCGGTTGTCTTAACAAAAACGGAGGGTTCGGCCGAGCGCATATACGTCCACATCTTCTCAAAGACAGCAATTTTAGATCTCTAGGAAAACAGAAGGACAAAGAAGAGGACTTGGCAACAATTTGAGAAGAAACCTCATCAAAACAGAGCTCTTTTCAAAGATGACAATTTTTTTAGATCTCTAAAGAAGAGGACTATGCCACAATTTGAGGAAGTTTGTAAAGTTTTACACCTCATCAAAATCAGAAGGCACCAAAATCTTTTTGAACATAGCAATTATAGATCTCTAGGTAAACAGAAGGACCAAGAAGAGGACTTTTTCCATGATATGAGGAAAAATCAACATTTTATAAGGCGAGTGGGAGATATTGTTATGCCAAAGCAGAAGATTTCGAAGTGGCCATTGTGGCCAAGTTTAACTTCTCATCAAAACCGAGCACATTTACGTTCACATCTTTTCAAATATGGCAATTCTTTTTGGATCTCTAATTTATCGAAACAAAAAAGAAGAGGACTATGCCACAATTTGAGGAAGTTGCTGGAGATTTTGCCAGGCAGAAGAAGAAGTTCGTGAGGCGCCCACTTGTAAAGTTTAACATCTCATCAAAATCAGAAGACACCAAAATCTTTTTGAACACTTAGATCTCTAAGTAAACAAAAGGGCCAAAATGAGGACTAATTCAACAATATGAGGAAAATCAACATTTTATGAGGAGAGTGGGAGATATTGTTAAGCCGAAGAAGAAGATTTTGAGGTGGCCACTTGTAAAATTTAACACCTCAGAGAAACCGAGCTTCTGCCAGGCAGAAGAAGAGGTTTGTGAGGCGGCCAGTTGTAAAGTTTAATACCTCATCAAAATCAGAAGGCACCAAAATCTTTTTGAACACAGTAATTATAGATCTGTAGGTAAACAGAAAGGGCAAAAAGAGGACCTATTCAACTGTATGAGGAAAATCAACATTTTATGACGCGAGTGGGAGACGTTGTTAAGCCGAAGAAGAAGATTTTGAGGTGGCCACTTGTAAAATTTAACACCTCATAAAAACCAGGCTCTCTGCCGAGAACCCTTACGTCCACAACTTTTCAAAGACGGCAATTTTTTTAGATCTCTAATTAATCGGAACAATAAAGAAGAAGACTATGCCACAATTTGAGGAAGTTTGCAGAGATTTTGCCAGGCAGAAGAAGAAGTTTGTGAGGTGGCCAGTTGTAAAGTTTAACACCTCATAAAAACCGAGCTATCTGCCGAGCACACTTACATCAACAACTTTTCAAAGATGGCAATTTTTATAGATCTCTAATTAATCAGAACAATAAAGAAGAGGACTATGCCACAATTTGTGGAAGTTTGGGGAGATTCTGCCAGGCAGAAGAAGAGGTTTGTGAGGCGGCCAGTTGTAAAGTTTAACACCTCATCAAAATCAGAAGGCACCAAAATCTTTTTGAACACAGTAATTATGGATCTCTAGGTAAACAGAAAGAGCAAAAAGAGGACTTATTCAACTGTATGAGGAAAATCAACATTTTATGAGGAGAGTGGGAGACGTCGTTAAGCCGAAGAAGAAGATTTTGAGGTGGCCACTTGTAAAATTTAACACCTCATAAAAACCAGGCTCTCTGCTGAGCACACTTACGTCCACAACTTTTCAAAGACGGCAATTTTTTTAGATCTCTAATTAATCGGAACAATAAAGAAGAAGACTATGCCACAATTTGAGGAAGTTTGCAGAGATTTTGCCAGGCAGAAGAAGAAGTTTGTGAGGTGGCCAGTTGTAAAGTGTAACACCTCAAAAAAACCGAGCTATCTGCCGAGCAATCTTACTTCCACAACTTTTCAAAGACGGCAATTTTTTTAGATCTCTAATTAATCGGAACAATAAAGAAGAGGACTATGCCACAATTTGTGGAAGTTTGGGGAGATTCTGCCAGGCAGAAGAAGAAGTTTGTGAGGTGGGCACTGGTAAAGTTTAACACCTCATCAAAATTAGAAGGCTCCAAAATCTTTTTAAACACAGCAATTATAGATCTCTAAGTAAACAGAAGAGGCACAAAGAGGATCTATTCAACCATAAGAGGAAAATCAACATTTTATGACACGAGTGGGAGATATTGCCGAAGAAGAAGATTTTGAGGTGGCCACTCGTAAATTTTAACATCTCATTAAAACCCGAGACAGCATGAGAATATCTTGCGTTTACACAAATGCTGCTTCCAGCAGAAAACACAAGGCTTGAAATACAAATTAGGTACAAAATACTTTGATGGCTCGCTAGCATGAGACAAGTTGTGAAAATGGCTCTTTTGTGTCGGCTTTTATGGCAGGGAGACCAGATGCAGCTTTTGATAAGTAAGGCTTAATGATGACGAGGAAGATCACAGTTTTATGATGGGTTATGGAAATGCAAGAAAAGTAAACACTAGCAAATTTACAATGCTAATTCTCAGCACAACCCAGCTACTTCTCGGGAATGAATGGGTTTAATTTGTTCACTTCAGCCTCAAAGCAAACATCTGTATGAGGAACGGGGTCAGGACGCAGAATGCCTTGGTAGCACCGACGCTGCTTTATGAAGAGACAAAGACGTAAGAAGCACTAAATCCAAAAATAGTGCACACACAGCAGGGAAGGAAATTGTGCTGTGTGTTACGCTATGATGACCTTTAGTGAGTATCCATAGTCCACCGCTATATTATTCCCAAATTCAACGCTAGGAACGCTAGGAAATCTATGAATAGTCATAGTGTTAGGTAATGGAAGTGTAATCATATTTTTGTATATTCTGTTAATAGCAACAGGAATGTGAAATATTGATTTATATTCCAGGATTGCAGCTGGACTTGGTGTACTAAAGGCATATCCTCACAGAACTGTGTATTGAAATATCTGCTTTAGAGTGCTCGACACCCCCCCCCCCCCCTCCCCTCTGCTCTGAGCCACTGCTGTAGTATCCAATGAGAAGCCTGCCACAGCTTTTACCCAAAGTCTTTTGGAGGGTGAATGGAGCAGTTCAATGCAGAGTTTTCACAGAACGGCAGTGTGAGGACAATACCATATCTGCTACTGGCTGCCTCTGGAAATAGCTCACTCCAAATAGACATACAGGGGGATATATTTTATATGCCAGTCATTATGTAATGGAATATGATATAAGCCTCGCTTCTCCGACATGCCGAATACATCAGAAGGCCTCTTGATGTTTCGAGGGCCGGCTGTGCTGGCCTACGATTCTTCATCAAGCCCTTGACTGGTTGTAAATCATAACAGGTGGCACTTCGTCATGGCCCATGGCCCTCTTCAAGCCCCTCCATCCCCACTTGACATGGAGGTGGTGTAAAGGCAAAAATAATCACAATTCCTTGTGCTTTTCAAGGAACTGTGATACTTTCAGGGGTTGTAAGCCAGAAAACGGGTGTACAAGCCCTGATAAATGTCTGTCACAATTTCTATGATCAATTTCTATTATCAGACTCACTTGAATATATATCTGTATGCAATAAGGTACTATGCGCCCTCTAGTGGTGACTACAGGCAGTCAGAGTATCAGCAAAATAGATTCCAATAGAAATATGTTGCATCACATGACAATTAAAAAAGTGGGGCAGTAAAAGAAACCTTCTAACCTTAAAAAATTCTTTAGTGGACCCGGAATCCAGTGTCCCATATGCTATCTCTGTTTGCTTGGCCAAATCGTCGGCACTCTCGATAGGTGACACCATTCTCTCAACCGTCAAAAAGGCCGCTAGGTTTGCTGTGTAAGATGAGATGATGATGAGCGTGAAGAACCACCAGACGCCACCAACGATGCGACCTGAGAGAGACCTGCAGGGAGAAGCCACAAGGTAAGTATATGTTTAGGGAGTTATTGGAAGACATGCTTGTATTCTGAACAAATTCTATCTATCTATCTATCTATCCTTCATCTTTCAGACACAAAGGGGCAGATTTACTTACCTGGTCCAGTCGTGATCCATCGGCGCGTTCTCCGACGCTGATTCCGGTTCTGCTGGGATTTACTAAGGTCGTGCGCCCGATGTCCACTAGGTATCGCTGCTGTGCTGAAGTCCGCCGGAATTCACTTCCTCCGTCTCGGTGCTTGTGAGTGCTATTTTTGCGACACCATTTTTTTTTAAATTCAGCGTTTTTTCTGAATCCGTCGGGTTTTCCGACGGCCACCCCTCCCCATTTCTGTTACGTGAAAGCTGGCGCCGATGCGCCACAATACGATCGCGTGTGCCAAAATCCCGGAGCAATTCGGCGCAAATCAGAAAAATTCATGAAACCCTGTGGAAAAACGCAAGTTGAACCCTTAGTAAATGAGCCCCAAAGTCTGATATTTAAAATGGGAAGAAACCACAGTTCCTGGTGGAAATCCATGGAAAATGAGAAACCTTAGCTGGATTTGAACCATGTACATACCCAAGCTGGGCATACACATGAGGTATTGTTTTTCAAAAATCTTTGCTGGGTACCCAATTTTTCAAAGTTTATGCCTAAAACTCCCCTCAGCAGTATGTCACCAACTCCCCTCAGCAGATTAGACACTGGAGGTGTAGCTACACACAAGGTGGAGACACAAGTTGTGGACACTGGACAGCACTATTGTGGCCCAAGTGTGGTGCCAGAAGATGTGCAGTGCTCCTTCTTTTGTTGGGTCAAATAAGACTTTTTGGTTCCTCCCCTTTGCTGAAACATAAATATGCCTCTAAATGACCACCAATGTTCTGATGAGAGAACCTTCCAAAACAACATTTAATATTTCAGCTTCTTGGGTTTGAGCCAGGAGGAGCTTCAGTAGGCAAACTTAATCTTTTCATAGATTGTTGGTAGGCATATAAAAACTTTAGGAAAAGTGTATTTTTGGATGTGACAACCCCTTCATGCTTATTCCTCTACTTGTATGAGACCTCTCTTTGTGCCCAACCAGAGATCATCCTTCTGCTCTGACTTACCCACCTACACCTGCCCTCAACTGTTACAGATCAGTTGTAATCATACAAAATACTTTGTAATTTAATTAGAAATCTTCATACATGGTAAAAATGCCATATGATAAGGTGAACACTATTCATTATGCAGAATGGATGACCTGAAATGTCCCACCTACTTTGGACCACCACGTCGGACCGTGATAATGTCACAGGATCATAAATAATTAGGAGAGATAAATGGAGATTAAAATAAGTGAAAAAGAGTCATTTTTCGATCACCTTTAATTAACTTGGTTTGATCCAACGATATATCATTTAACTACAGTACTTGACATTTTAACTATCACCTCCCGATCCTTCTAAAGATAATTGTGTTTCCCCAACAACAGTGACATTTAAATGGAAGAAGAAGACAGATGAAGTAGATTCAGACGGAAAGTTCTTTAAGAAAGGAACTGAAGGTTCTCTAATTGTCTTTCGTCATGATGATATTCTGGATTTGGCAAAAAATGATAAAAATCGGATTATCTGTTGTAGGATATTAGGTACAAAGGTCGCGCCAAAGGGAATCAATATGAAGATTTTTATAGAAGACGTGTAGGAAAAGATCGAAGCAACGGGAATGTAAAGGATGAATTTTTGGTTCAGAACTTCTAAATAAGGGATGTAAGCAATTGGTAACGTAAATTTTTTTCAAAAAAGATCTTCAACCAAGTTCAACGATCAAAGATGATCCGGGTCCAATGACTTAGGGTATTAGTATCAACAGTTATGTTGGTCAGCATACCGTCAGGACAATTGTCTTGTGCATTGACTATGTGGCAAGATTATGATTATAGCACAATTCTGATTCTATGTCAGGTCCTTGAAGCTCTAGATCTTGGTAAATTCTCTCTTGTGTATTTAAAAAGGGTTTTCCCGTATGTCAGGCTAGGTCATCAGTTGAATGTCAGAATAGGTCATCAGTTGGATGTAGGGATAGGTCATCATTTGAATGTCAGGACTGGCCATCAGTTGAATGTCAGCAAAGGTCATCAGTTGGATGTTGGACAGGTCATCAGTTTCAGGTTGGTGGAGGTCCTGCAATCAGAACTTCCACGGACCATCTGTTTTCATAGCTTCTAACCTTGAAACTAACTAAATGCAACGTGGATGTGATTGAGTACATTGAATGTGAGTTAAACTGCAGTACTGTAACATGGCTACTACACTGTAGACAAAGCTGTTTGTTTATAACTCAATCCACCATAAAGCTCCACCACAGCACAGTCCTCGGATATCACACATAAACAATAAATGGGGGTACCTCATCATGCCGCTTCACCCTTTAGCGAGACTGGGATCTCCGTCGAATTGTTGGGTGTCCCGTTCTTGTGATTTTGTGGGGGTCCAACAATTTGGCCCTAGACAATGGCCTTGTCATTCCCTATCTTGCACATAGGGGATAACCCTTTAATCCCCCATTGAGGTCTAAGGCACAATCACGGTGCGTTGAGCACTTGGTGCCTTACTGCGCCACGACAGAGCTGGCCCACTTGTCTTTCAATGGAGAGGGGAGTTGTGAGGAGCACACACTCCCCCTCCCTTCTCCACTCGGCCCATTGCTTGCCTAGAATCCAGTCCGGGGAAGTTCATGGCCGTGTAAAAGTAGCCTAAAGACAACTGAATGAGGCAATACTGACTGAATTATAAATATCAGGATGCATTTGATCTGTAACATCAGTATCGCCAGCTACTATAGCCCCTATAACTATGCCATGTTACATGCAGTAACAAAAATTGATCCAATTCCATATGGAGTCTAAAAACATCTAAATGACTACGCAAGGTGCCAGCATGAATTTATTTACTTTGAGGTATGACTGATTTCTTCCCTATTTTCCACAACTGTCTAACTCAATTCCAACACCAAATCCCTCATCAGGAGGTGACCTTTAGAAATACATAAAATCCAGAAGGCCTGCGGCTCCGGCGATGTCTGAGAGTTAGATTCTCTTCAGCCGGCTGAAATTTAATTAACACCGTGCCCCTTAGTGCAGGGATAAGGCGCGCTGACAGGGTTCGCCATGCATGTTTATGCATGTAGGTTTACGGGATATGCTATATCCACGCTGTGGAGAGTCTTTGTCTACAGCGGAGCCCTGTGAATTTGTGCGCGGAGAGGGACTCCAATGCTTTTTAAAACAATTTAGACAGAGTCTATGGAAGTACTTAATGTACCCCGCAGGGTATGTATTGAGTATCGGGCTGTCGGGGGAGACACTGTGTGCATTTTACCAGGGTACTCACACAAACATTATTAGTGGCCTCTGTGGGAGCTCGAGAAGCCGCCGTTTTTGCCAGCGCTCTCCAAATAATTATAATGAATTATAAGGCGGCGTTAATGCCGCAACATTTTGTTCTGATGAGAATGTGGCCACCGAAGAATTCTTCCAAGTTCCAGTATATGAGATGCAATTACTGTGTACGATATTAAGAAGAACTTCTCCTTCTGATGACCTAGATTATCTCACGGTAGCAAAAACGCATCGAAATGAACAATAGTCTCACGCCACAACACATTAAATACTCAAAGACTCCAGTAATAAAATTGTATTCTACATAGTTTAATCAGTGTTACCCTAGTGTAGTTCTCTTAGGAATTTTGTAAAGATTCATTTCTTTAGGTCATGTGATGTCATGGTGACCCCCGCTCCCAACACGTCAGGGAAGTGAAAGCAGGCTACTACATTTCATGGGACTGCCCTTTATACAGTAGGGAAAAAAAATCAGTCAGCCATGAGTTCTCCCCAATTTCAATGCGCCAAAAAAAGTTGCAAAAAGAAAGAAAAAAAAGAAGAAAAATAAAGATCAATTTTTTTAAAGAATTTTTTTGCAAATTATGGTGGAAAATCAGTTTTTGGTCACCTACAAACAATCAAGATTCCTGGCTCTCACAGACCTGTAACTTCTTTTTGAAGAGGCTCCTCTATCCTCCACTCAGTACCTTTAGTAATGGCTCCAGTTTGAACTTGTTATCAGTCTAAAAGACACCTGTTCACCAACTGTGGGAGCAATCATTAGACAATGGAAGACATGCACGACCACTGATAATCTCCCTCCATCAGGGGCTCCACGCAAGATCTCACTCGGTGGGGTCAAAATTATGACAAGAACGGTGAGCAAAAATCCAAGAAACACATGGTGAGAGCTACTGAATGACTTGAAGAAAGCTGGGACCAATGTAACAAAGGCTACTGTCAGTAACGCACTACGCCGCCAGGCATGTCCCCCTGCATAAGCCAGTACGTATCCAGGCCTATCTGAAGTTTGCTAGAAAGCATTTGGATGTTCCAGAAGAGTATTGTGAGAATGTCATATGGTCAGATGAAACCAAAGTAGACCTGTTTGGTAGAAACACAATTCGTCGCGTTTAGAGAAGAGCAGGGTCGTAACTTGAGCGGGTGCAGAGGGTGCGATCACACCCGGGCCCAGGAGGTTTAGGGGTCCCATAAGGTGTCACTTTCCAATATGAGAAGACTAGTACTTTAAACCATACATTATAGTCAGGGGGCCTGGCACAGACTTTGCACTGGGGCCCATCAGCTTCAAGTTACGCCACTGGAGAAGAGTGAATGTTGAGTTGCATCCAAAGGACAGCAGACCTACCGTGAAGCATGGGGGTAACAACATCATGACGAGGGGCTGTTTCTCTGCAAGGGTACCAGAACGACTGATCCTTGTACATGAAAGAATAAACATGGGGCCATGTATCAGGAGATTTTGAGAGCAAACTTCCTTCCATCAGCAAGAGCATGGAAGATGAAACGTGCCTGGTTCTTTCAAAATGACAATGATCCCGAGCACACCACCAGGGCAATGAAGGAGAGGCTTCTTAAGAAGCATTTCAAGGTTCTGGAGTGGCCCAGCCAGTCTCCAGATCTCAACTCCATAAAAAACCTTCGGAGAGAGTTGACAGTTTGTGTTGTGTTGCCCCCAAAACATCACTGCTCTAGAGGAGATCTGCATCAGCCAACATACCAGCAACAGTGTGTGCCAAACTTGTGAAGATTTACAAAAAATGTCTGACCTCTATCATTGCCAACACAGGAAATATAACAAAGTATGGAAATAAAATGTTGTTATTGACCAAGTACTTATTTTCCACCATAATTTGTTTAAAAAACAATTTTTTCCCCTACTGTATACATATATTTTGCTTCGCAGATAACGGGCTGAATCTGGTAGCCACTTATTCTCCATTTGGCCTCCCAGCAGGCAGAAATGATACATAGGATATTACAAACCAGTTACAGGAAGTCCCCTTGTTACGTACAAGATAGGGTCTGTAGGTTTGTTCTTAAGTTGAATTTGTATGCAAGTGGAAAAAAAAAATTAAAATACTTGGCTACAAATTATACTTTGGGCCAACGCCCTTTTGATGCAAACAAGGTATGGAGCTCCTTACTGTAATGTTTGAAATGGAACCTAATCAGAACCCAAGTCATGGTTGTTGGACAGTATTGTGATCGCCCACTGTTGTACTACATCACCTTTATGATGACTATATTTGCCTTCCTGCAAGAGTAATAATGAAACTTCCACCAACCAGATAACTCCTATATGTGTCCGCCTTATCGCCCTTATAAAGTGCCAGCCAAGGTGCCTACATAAGTCACTACACGAGTCACACAATGTCCTTCAAATAGTGCCCACCCCACTGTATACATCAGAGTGACATCCCAACTGCATGATCCTAGTGCCAAATCTATACGTGGCCCCATTCTATGATGTGTGGTTTATAGCGGCCTCCTTATAAGCTCCCTAAATCTCTTGGGCTCCACGGTCCCCTTAAAGCTACGCTCCTGGTGCAGACAGGACTGGAAAACACACTGTAAGTCCATGCAGCTATGGACCCACCTACTTGGTGATTTCCCTTCACTCTTCTCTGATTCCAAGTCTTCTCCTATTTTTTACAAGAATCACCTGGGCAGAGGATACAAATATGGCTTCAAAGGGCACTCCAGATATTTGTGACCCATCTTCAGGGTGACTTTAAAGAGGACAAACAATATTCCAATGGTCCAGCAAATCTCCGAAACAACTTCAAGTTCATTGGATCAAATTCCTATAAATCCACAGTGCAATCCCAGTAATCACCAACGCGTTTCAAACGGCTAAACCGTTCTTAATCATTGTTAGACCATGATTAAGAATGGCTTAGCTGTTTGAAACGCGTTGGTGGTTACTGGGATTGCACTGTGGATTTATAAGAATTTGATCCAATGAACTTGAAGTTGTTTTGGAGATTGGCTGGACCATTGGAATATTTTTTGTACTGTGTCTGCCTTCACAGCAGGGCTGGTGCTGTGCCTTTTCCACTTTACAACGGGGCTGGAGGTGAGCTGGATCCAACTTTTCCTTATGTGATTTTAAAGAGGACCTGTGAGGCCGGCTTGGGACACTAAACCACCCACATGTCCTTATGGACCGGTGGTTTAATATCCAAAATTGGCTTTTACCAAGTCCTTATGTGCCCACTATAAAAAAAAGTTGATACTTACCTGAGTCCGGTGCTCCCCGCACCTCTGCTGTTATAGTGAAGCTGACTATTACAGCCTGGATTCAGTGCGCATGTACCGTAGTTATGGCGCTTGCACAATGAAGCTGGGGAGCACAGCTCCGGCTTCACTATGCGACTACGAATCACAGGGAGCACAAGAGATGGGTCTGATGCATCTCATCAGACCAGATGAAGGTTTTATTCTTTTTAGAAAGCGGGCACATAGAGACTTGGTAAAGTGTGATTTAGGAACACTTAACCAACGGTCCATATGGACCAGTGCCTGACAATTCTGATGATAAAATGGCCACAGATGGAGGGTCATGTGGTCTATGGAGGGTCTATCTATCCATGAACAGTCGCCCTGCCAGGACCCTGATCTTATATTCATAGATACTATCAAAAGGTCCTGTCAGGACGATTGCTCATGGACATATAGAGATCACATGATCCTCCATCGGCGGCCATTTTATTAACAGGAATCTCTGGCTGATGAGGTAAAAGACAGGAGGCTTCACTTTACATGTCAAGAAAGCGAAGCAGAACTATTACTAGATGTATATTGGTAACTTACCTTACATCCTGACCCCCACACACTTACACACACAGTATATAAAACATGAGGGAAAGTGGTCAACCCCTTTAAACCTTGGATAGAGAACAGGTGTTTTGTTGGAATAACTCCTTTAACTCTGTACCACAAAATCCTAGGTTTTTAAACAATTGTTGGATACATCCAAAGACCTGCAGACTTGACAGGCAGCAGAACACTGCCCCAATGTAACCACAGTTTTTTTCGTGAGAAGAGTCACCTCATTAAAATAACAAATAGAAAAGCTTTTAAAGCCTCCAGTTCCGGAAAAATGGAATTATTAACAATGACAGGAACAATGGAAGTAAAAACAGCATTATGGTGTCATTCGTCTGCACGGCTGCGCCAAAGTAAAGTCTAATGGAAGATTTCCTGCACCGCAGACACTTATATTTCATGATTGTCTCGCCTTAAAAGACGACCTAAATGGTACAAAATCTTCAACAGAAAAACACAGTAAAGCTGCTTTATGAGTCGAGAAGAATCAATGTTCACTCCATGGGTCTAATTATGTTACAGGCTGCAGACTTTTTTCGTTTTGGGATAGATAAAGAAAGGAATGCTATGAATCTGCCAAATACCAAATATTCAGGGCCCCCCACCTATATTGCACCGTTTATAATACTGGTGTTTCCTTATGTTCTACAGGAGCCTTAGGCACCAAGGCCTACAATAGGTGGGACCTCTACTTCTACACTACCTTTGGGTTTGACATCATATTTCAGAAGGGTTCCTGATGGTTGAATTGCTCAAATCTTTATCTTACCCCCTGACTTTGTCTATCTGCAATTGCTGCCATTCTGTTTCATGTTCTTAATCATTTGACTGCATCCAAACTCTATAAAATATCATTGACATAGTTTGACAGGAAGCCATCTCATAAGGCTTCCAGAAGGTCATGCATGATGTCAAGGGAGCTGCTTTACAAGGTAGCTAAAAGAGGCGTGATTTTCCTCATTCTATCACCAAAAACTTTGCATATTTTCCCAGAATCCCCATAGTGGAGCGTCAATGGCTATAAGACTCCACATGCCGACATGGTGGTTTTAAATGGCAGTCTCTATAAGGAGAACTTTTACTTTCCGACCCTAGTCAAAAGCCTCTCACTCAGCCAAACCAGTGCCCTACGCTGTACTGAGGAGACCCAAACAGGTCGAAACAATGCTGTCGGCAGTTGGGAGTCTGTTCCTTCTGAAATAGATATACTGGTTTGGTTTTAATCCCGATCATGTAATAAGGCTTCCTGAAGGTCATGCTTAATGTCAATGGAGCTGCCTTTCAAGGTAAGCTAAAAGAGGCGTGATTTCCTTATCCCATCATGGAAAACTTTGCATATTTTCCCATGTCTACAGACCAGATCTACATGGTGATGTCTCCTCCTATAGCTACGTCTGTAGCACATTGTCCTGTGCCCCAGCCGTAGATTTTAAATTTTGTCTATCCAGCCCCTATGGAGTTGTATATGTTTACATGGTAACAGACTACAAGATTCAATCACGTTCAGTTGTTACAACAGATATTTCAGACTCACCTGGGGGAAATATCACACCCTTGTTGCATAAACGCTCCCAAAGAGAACCAGAGGCTATTAAATATTCCAAATTCATTCGAATGATCCGTGTTGGGTGGGTCTCTTCCCTCTTCAAACTCTTCATTGTGCCATTCGTATGGGCTGAATCGACTGACCAAAAAGAGGACCACACTAACTCCAATGTAGGCGAAGACTATGCACATCCATATTTCATATGCCAGAGGATCCAGAAAGGAGAACACACCAGGTTTGGATTTTTGAGGCTTTTTGATCATAATAGATATCCCCAAACTCATGAAGGGCTTGGAAAAGTCAATAACTTCTTCACGGACCAGGGTAATAGTCAAAGGTGCCACTGCAAGGTCAGCTCTCTGTGGAAGGAGGATGAAAATAATGAACGTGTGATAAAATAAGATTAGGAAATTTCCATGAATTATTCAGAGGTTTTTTCTTAGTTTTTTTCTATTTAAACCCCGAGGGGGTGGTACTAATGCTTGTATTATGTACCACCCCCGCAGATACTGCATTATGCATATGTTATCTCTCACAGGCAATAAACCCAGTAGAAAAGTGTATACAGTGGAGTACAAAGAATAGAGATGGCATTATAGCACAGATATCACTGGATTACCCATCAGGGTATCAAAAATGTGATCGTTTGTCAGATCTCATACATTTTACTTTACAAAAAATGTTGGTAAAATATTACACTGGTTGGCTTGGATGTCCCTGGGCATCTAGGTCACCGATTCTCACTTTATAGCCAGCAAATATTCAGAAGTAGTGGCTACTTTTATTTTGAGAATTATAGAAATGTTGTCATGAACTATATACATTTTAAAGGGAAAATCAGTGGGACCTTATCTATATAAGTCAAATCAGGGAATTGGTAACAAACTGAGGTCTTCATTATAGTTGACTTTGGACATTATGACATGGATGACCTTGGCTCCACCAATTAAGCTGTTTACATGGAGTCATGGGAGATGGTCCCATGTTTTCATGAACAATGTAAATTTTAAAGGGGATGTCAGTGGGATAATCTCAATCCTCTGCTGGGCCCTTATCTATATAAGTCAAATCAGGGAATTGGTAACAAACTGAGGTCTTCATTATGGTTGGACATTATGACATGGATGACCTTGGCTCCACCAATTAAGCTGTTTACATGGAGTCATGGGAGATGGTCCGATATTTTAATGAACAATGTAAATTTTAAAGGGGATGTCAGTGGGATAATCTCAATCTCAGGGAATTGGTAACAAACTGAGGTCTTCATTATGGTTGTGTTTGGACCTTATGATATGGATGACCTTGACTCCACCAATTAAGCTGTTTACATGGAGTCATGGGAACTGATTTCATAAAGGTGGTGGAGTTTAGGGTAGAGGCTTATTCTAGGTTACGTTGAGTAACATATACTTAAGTAAAAGCTTATTGCTCTTCAAGAAATCCAAATTTTTTTGAAGTTTTACCTCAAAACCATGGCAAGAACTTTCTTCACAATTATAATTTGTAGCTAAAATCTCTTGCCGCTCCTCGTGCCGGAATACATGAATTTACTGTAATAGGATCCATGTAGACAGCATTAAAGGGCATGTACAATTAATTGTATATAATAATGTGATTCATTAAAGGGTTTTGTATCTGTACACCACAGGGCATCGTGGGGAAGGGGGGGGGGGGGGTACAGGGCAAAAAGCCGAAGTCTCCTTTAGGCTCACTGTCAGATGAGTGCTGAAATCCTGCACCCACTGAGACAGAGCATGTGAGAATACGAAAGGTTACCAAAATGGCTGCAGGCCGCAACACAGGCACCATAGTGAGGTTGCCATGGTTACCAGCTCCCATCGAGGGAAGTAAAGAAACAACATGTCCATAGCCGTAGGAGGGGTAGAAGAGAAAAAAAATGTAGGACAGGAGGGGGGGATGAGCAGACTTTGGATGGAGAGATAGAAATCAGTCAGACAGCGCTGTATAAACTCCAATTGGTTATGTAAACGCAATTAATAAATAAAGCATCAAGTTTCCCTTTCCCCTTATGGTCTCCTTTTGGGAATCGACACACTAGAAAAAGCTGTAGGGGATTTGGAGAAATTTCCTTTAATTTAACCCGTTCCCTGCTGTAGGGATGCCCCAACGAGCTATATACATACGTGCCCCGGGTACCGCCGCTTTTTTGAATTTTTGTCATTCCAGAAATTTGCCTCCAGTGACAGCAATGGGAAGACAGAATGTGGCGCTCTGGTATCTAATTAAATCTAATGAAAGTCGACTTTACATTTCTATACCGGCAGTCACGGTACGGCTTAAACGGCGTACATAAGGGAGGGAAATGAGACGTCTACTGAGCCGAAGATTATCAAGTAATGAAATTTTTACATTATCTGTGAGGAAAAAAGATGGGAAATCTCATTAGGTGATTTTAAGTACATGTATAAAGGAAGTTCTTCCTTTACAACTACAACTAAAGGAACTAGAATCAAAAAAATAGGCAACTTTTTGAAAAATATTAAAATGTGTCCATAGCTTCTGTGTTCTCACGGCAACAGACTACAAACAATGTCGTCGTCACAACGACATCCAAACTTTTACAAAATCTAATTAAAAAGTCAAGGGCGAAATGGTAGTGCATTTACTTACCCGATTCTGTCGCTATCCCCGAACCGGACGTTCCGATGAAGATGAAGTCCGGCGCGATTCACCAACATTGTGCGCCCGAGATCCTGCATGTGTCGCTTCCCCACTCAGGTCCACTGGAGTTCACCTACTTCTTTCCGGTGTATGTGAGTGCTTGTCCTGCGGCACAATTTGCGATGTCAAATCCCGCGCGTTGCCCGAAATCCGGCGGATCGTCCGACGGCCCACCCCCTGATTTGTCGAGTGAAAGCCAGTGCTGATGCGCCAAAATCTAATTGCGTGCGCCGAAAACCCCTGTTAAATGCAGCACAACATGGAAATCGTCAGGAAACCAGACGAAAATGCGGTCCGAGGACCCTTAGTAAATGATCCCCAAGGTGTTTGTGGTCTGATATATTAACAAAATAGTTGTGAACGATATAAACTTTCATTTTGACAAGTTATTTATTTCCTACTGGGACAAAAATGTAAATTTGAGACAAAAATTGGGACAACCTTTTTTTTAGACAACTATACCACCTCAAACCATGGCTGGACACAGATCATAAGGGCATTAAGAAACAGCGCCACTTCCGTCCATGGCTGTGTTTGGTATTGCAGATCAGATCTATTGGTGTGTAGAGAGCTTTGCTAACCAGTAGTTTACTTGGAACCATAATAAGACCCAAAACCAAAGCTTGTATGACCAGACCCCTATGTAACAGAAATGTATAAATGTAATAGGGTAACATTAAAGACATACCCCATACACCAGCTCCCCCACCATCCCGTTCCATGCTTTCATGTCTGAATCACGTGCGCCATACTTTCCATCCTTTACAATCTCTAGTTTGTACTTGAATCCCACATGCTTGGCAACTTCTTGGGCCAGTTCCACGCAGTAACCCTCAAACTTATCGTTGCCCTCAAATTCGTCTGCGTTCTTTTTGTACATCACGTATGGTGCTTCCTAATGGCAAGAAAAAAAATGTCAAAAATTTTTCATTAGTTCCAAAACTTTGTCAATTCACTTAAAGGGGTATTCTCGTCTGGGCATTCACATTCAGTTTGATTAATCTGCCATTAATAAACATTTCTTCAATTAGATGTTATTAAAAAAAATGTTCCTGTGTGAAGATAATTTTCCATAAATGTAGTGATATGGTCTCTTAGAAACAAGATGGCTTCCTCGGATACGGCCACCTCTGCTGAAGGGATTGCACAAATAAACAAAAAGTTTTTGTATATGAAATATCTGAGAATTACTGCACGTCCCACAGCCATCCTGTGGTAATGATTGCTGAAGCCAGGAGGTCAGGCAAGGCTCAACAGTACATATCTGGCCACTGCTGCCAAAATGTGACGTGGTCGTAACCGAGGAAGCTATCTCGTTTCTAAGGGACAATATGGCTATGTTTATGGGAAATTATCTTCACACAGAAACATTTTTTTTAATAACATCCAATTGAAGAAATGTTTATATATGGAAGATTAATGAAACTGAATGTGAATGCCGAGACGAGAATACCCCTTTAAGTTTGATACAATTAAGAGGCAATAAAAACATAGCCATATAATGTTTTTCATGTAAGACACCTTCCTTCATCCCTGAATACTTAGAAGTGAGGCAATGCCCGTTTTCAAGGATTATCTTATGCAACTTTTTATGTACCGTTTTTATCGGACTATAAGGCGCACCTGATTATAAGGCGCACCATCAATAAATGCCTGCTAAAACATCTAGGTTCATATATAAGGCACACCTGATTATAAGGATGAATGACCTGCAGGGGGCAGACCTGTGCACAGTTCAAGGCAGCTGTTGTCTGAAAGTATGGTTCATATATAAGGTGCACTGGACTATAAGGCGCATCTTTGATTTCTGAGAAAATCGAAGGATTTTTTGTGCGCCTTATAGCCCGAAAAATACGATACTAGGAAATGAGATATTTATAGGGAGTTCTTGTGGTATCTGGCCTTTAGTGTCTGAGGGCATAGCCAGCCCTGGCGTTGTGCAGCCAATGTGGTTGAACAGGGCGCTGGCTTGGCCTTGTCCTCCTTTTGAGGTCCTCGAAACCACCAATATAGAAAATACAGGTTATATTCTGGGAATCAGTATGAAATAGAGTTGGGGACAAGATATCCCTAAAGATAGTAGTTGTGGCGGCACTACTAGATGTATATGAGTCTTACTAGCGCCTATTTGTCTGCACTGTTTTGCAGGGAGTGTGTGAACTTTGTAGTGAGATTGTTGTGGGCATTTGGAAAGGTGGGGCAAAGCGGGGGCCTTTGGAAAGTCCTGTTTTTTTAATCACTGGTAGAGAGGGGGACATGGGCGAGTTAAGCCACTGAGGCGCGTTGAGACGCTTGTCTCAGGCAGCACTACCTGCAGCAAGATGGGGGGCAGCATCAGGTGCTCGCCTCAGGCAGCATAGAGTTTAGATTCATCCCTGTGGGGGAACCTAAACCGGATTAGGCAAAGGACACATTCAAGTTGAAGGTCAGCCCTTAGTAAAGGGCCTTAGGCCGCATTCACATGACCGTTGTGGTGACGTATATCTTGCGGCAAGTTTGTGGCCGGATTGACGTCCCCGTAGACCCCTATGGTGACCTGGCACTGGTACAGTGCCACACAAGTATAGCACCGTACCATACACGGGGATAGAGCATGCTCTATCTTTCCCCATGTTTCGGACTGGCCAGTGCTGTTTCCTATGGAGAGGGTAGGGGTGAGGTCCAGTGCACCAACGTGTGCTTGTCTGGGCTATGGCCGAGCAAGCACACAGTCATGTAAATGTAGGCTTATAAGAAGACACCAGTGTATGGAACATGTGGGCTTAGAAGTGATTGCACATTTTATATTGGGGACCTTTGTAATGAGATTGTTGTAGATATTTGTAAAGTAGGGGTACAGTGGGGGTATTTTTTTTTTCTTATCGCTGAACCAAAAGCAGATTAGACGCAGGACACCATCCAGCCTAAGGTCAGCCCTTGGTAAAGCCTTATATGAAGACACCAGTATGGCACATGTTGGGTTGTAAGTGATTGCACGTTTTGCAATGGGGGCCTTTGTAATGAGACTGTTTTTTAAAGGAGGGGAAAAGTGGGAAGACCTGTTAGTCTTATGGCTGGTGGCAGGAACCAAAAATGGGTTTGGCGCAGGACACCATCCAGTCGGGATCATTAGAAGACATCAGTGTCATTAATGGTGTAAGTGGGTTTATTTTGGATAAGGGACCTTCTGTTTGTCATTGGCCACTGAACTCAAAGATCCTATATGAGAAGGGGCAAAAAAAAAAAATCGTAATATAAAATGATACCGACACTTCATGTAGACAGTTGTGATGTGAGTGCTCCATGACAAGTTGGTGCATTGTTATTTTTCATCGTTCTGTATTGTGTGTTGTATCATGTATTACGGACAATTGTCTCCATTTCTTCAGATACACTGACCCTAGTTATTAGTTGCAGTCATATCATCTCTGCCTCTGAGGTTTTCAGGTGACAGCCAAGCATTTTATCCTAATACATCAGAACTGTAAGCTATTCCCGGCCATCAAATTTTGTTACTTTTTGCAAAAGTTGTACTTTTTGTAAAAGTTGCTGACTTTATTTTTGTGCTCATCTTTTTTACTTTGGGAAAAAACCCAATCCCTTGAGCTTTCTGTTGTCATTACCTCGTTGTCAGAGGACATAAATCATCTGCAGATATCAGTAAGTGTCAGTATCTCTGGGCATGTGGTCACAGTAATCTATACTGGCTGAGTGATGCTATCTTCTCGCGCCTTTATCTGTATGCACTGTACGATGTCTCTAGTAGTGGTTCATGTTCGGAAAGCTTTTACTATTAAAATATATGGTCTATAAGACACATCATTTAAATAGGACCTGTCACCAACTACAAAATTCTGAATGATATACTTTGTGATGGCTGCCGCTCCCCTGAATAATTTTATGTTTGTTTTTTTAAAATCCATCCACCCGTTCAGAAGATATGGACAAAAGTGTATATGTGAATTATATGTGGTAACTTGCCAAGTAGGCGGTTACTTTATTCCCACTGGGGGTGTGTCTCTATGTATATACCTTCCTATTTGTCTATTATGGACCAATTCCCATCTGACCTTCATTGGTCCATATCTTTTGAATGGGTGGACGGATTTTTAAAAAACAAACACCGAACTGAACCAGGGCACAGAGAGAATCAAATAAGATATATTATTCACTATTTATACTTTCTATATATTCCTCTTTAACAGCAGGGAGCAGAGGGTTAAACATTGGGTAAACAATGCCCTACTGTCCCCAATTCTACACCAAGCAGAGATTGATTAAAAGTGCCTACATATTTCCCCCCAAAACAAAGGTCTGTGTCTGGAATCCCAGGACAGCACAATTCACTTGAATGTAATTGAGCTGCAATACCAGTCACAGCCACTATACAAGGGTTGTAAAATGCAAGATTTTTTTTTTCTTTTCCATACCAAATCCTGATTTGGCTCTGGGGACCTATTAGGAATTAAAAGGGTTTCTCTGGCCTCCTTAATGATTTTGGAGGCTATAAAGATCATTCCTCGCAGTGGAGGACCCAATAAGTCCATGCATTGTATAGATGACCCATTGATTTTTAACAGGAACTGTGTAATACTTAACTTCTCCAGTAGAGGTGCTATAGGGGAATGAAATACTTATTACCAGGTCCCTCAAGAGGGACAGTAGATGCTTTTACCAGTTTATTCGATGGTATTAACAATAAAAACCCTTAAATATTGGTCATATAAGATGAAATGCTACCTACCAAGATGGTGGTGACAATATACGTCCTGTTCTGCACTCCTATAGATTCATTTCCAGCCTGGGCATCCGTAGCGAGAGGGATTAGTTTATCATCTTCATTCCACGTTGCAATCTGGTAATTAGGAAAGGAAACATAATTTCTGTGAATGTCTCCTTTCTATAGTTCTGGGCCATTAAGCTTGCAATTACATCTACTAACAACAACACATAGAAGTTCCGCAGCAGGTTAGACTAAGGGGAGACAAAGCAAAAACTTTGACATTTATGGCACTGGGTAATAAATCAGTGTTTCCCACTTGGTTCGCCGCAGAGTTTTGAGTGTGGGCGTCTTTTGCAAGAGGATTTAAAAGCGTCGGTATGCGGCAGCCGCTCCGACTGTCAGGGGCCATTAACAAGAGTGAGAACTCATATTTCGGGGATAATCTTGTAGAGACCCCACGCTGTTTATAATGGAACTCGGATTTACAAGGACTTTGGTCTATCAAGTTTCATTGATGCGGATCTCATTTTGGTTGATTTAATTATATTCCTTAGGTTTTTTTTTTTTTTTTTTTTTTTACAAGAGTCACACTGTGATCAACCCCTTTAAGATAGAGTCATGATTTAAAGTGTGTACTTTGTGCACTATGTGGATCATTTTCTAGCAGAAAGAGACTCTGAGACTCAGTGTGGAGACCTAGCTGCTGAGACTCACTTCTCCCTCTCCCATCTCCATAGACTTTTATGTAATTTGACATATCGGTTAGCAAGATGGAATTCAGAGCGTGCATTACAGATTAAAGGGGCTGGCCATATTGCCTCAAGTTTTTTGTAATGTGTGTGCAAGTGTGGGGGGCAAAATATTAGGTAATTCAACAATATACTCAGTACAATATAATAATTCCTTTATTTATATAGCGCACACAGATTACACAGCGCTGCATAGAACTTGCCAAATTGGTCCCTGTCCCCAATGGTGCTCACAATCTAATCAGTATGTTTTGGAGTGTGGGAGGAAACTGGAGGACCCAGAGGAAACCCCCGCAAACACGGAAATAACATACAAACTCTTTGCAACTACACTCCACAAGATGAAGGTATTTTAAACTAAACACACTCACATCTTGTTGAGTTCCTCCTTGGTCAAGATCTAGTCTTGTTTTAGATCCTTGTGTCCTTGTTTTTTTAAAAAAGCCCTGGGGGGCTCTCTAGGGCATGCCCAAAATTCCTGGGGATGCTCCTTCATCGGCTAATTATGAACAGCTCCGTGTATGCTTATTTCTCGCTTCCGCCCTCGTCTCCCCAGCCAGAGACTCGATGGTGTTACCAGACTCTTTTGCAATTCTGGACGACCAAGTGGGCACCGAAATTGCCGAGGGCCAGATGACTTCACCGGCTCTCTAGCTGGGGAGGGGAGGGAGCACCCAAAGTTTGTTTTTAGTTTAAAATACCTGAATCTCGTTGTACAGTTCCTTAAAAATCCTGCAATGAGACCAAAGAGCCTTGCAATATCAGCCAACAATGTCCCTGAGCAAAGGAATTAACAATTTGGAACACTGAAGTGCCAGGAAGGGGTTGAAGTTTCAGAGACACTTGCCACTTGATAGGACAATGGGATTATATCTTCTACAGGCCAAAAGAACATCTATTTTCAATGACTGAATGCAGACGACAGCTGTTGTAGGGTACTTGTCACTCATCAGTGCAGTGTAGGGTTGGCCCCCATGTTATGGAGATTGCGGTCACACCTATATGGCGTGTCGGACCGTCCTAAGCTGATATTCTATGACTTATTTAGAGCATACAACTGTCTCTCATAGATATTCTGCTAGAACCATTATTTTGGTGGACAATGTCAGAAAATATAGCAGGCAAGGAGACAGCTATATACCTTCTGCTTCTAGTCATTTAGAGCAATGAATGCATCTGTGGTGGCAAGATTGAGGATAAAGATTGAGGTCCTGATCAGAGCTACCTTGGGATTTTGCTTCCCTAAGGGTATCACAGCCCTTGAGGAAACTGAGAAACAAGCTTTTCCATGGTTCATTACTACAGCACATAAAATCCAGAATAAACTTTCCACTTTGCAGCATAAGAACATGATGTACAACCGGATGTACAACCCGACTATTACATTGTTTTAGAGAACGGAATACACAGTTCATTGTAGGCCCCTTTAGTCTATTGAAGTCCCGTGTCTAGTCCAGGGGACCTGAACACGCAACGTTTGGTATGGACTCGAACTTTACAGTTCAGGTCTGCTCAACACTAATCTTGATCTAATAAACCGTTCCAATCAATTACATCGATAAGTCCATTATAAACATAAGGTGGCCTCCTCAGGCCTATAGTATGCCAGTCCAACATGGATCACAGTAGCCGTAGGTCAGCTTACTTCCATATGAGGAGAGAGTCTCTGCTCTCATTCATAAAAGGGTCTCAAAGTGGAAGATCCTCTTGATGACATTGATATTGTTAGAGACAACCCCCTTTAACTATAACGAATACATACTACGTTGTGTAATAGTAATAAAGTTCGGAGTCGAGTCCGGGGGACCTGACAACCCCCTTTAACTATGACAAATCCATATTACTTCTTGTACATTCCACCATTCAATCACCTTAATGATATTACATAGATACAATATGTGACTATGCTAAATTCTCTCTACTTTAAAAATCTATAATTCTTTGGCCAAAAATGTGACATCAAAACTATCAATGGATGTCTTTCACATCTTACAGCTAGAAAATGACCATAAAATGCAGTCCTAAAATATTGAAATAAAATATGTGGTGTAAGAAGGTTGTGGCACTAGAGGACACAGGGGGCTCTGGATATTGGCACCCTGGTGCCGCAGCTGTAAGTGAAGGCACCCGGACGGATGACTCTAACAGAATGTGAAAGCCTTATTGTGAGCGCAGCTTCCAATCACTTTCTGTTAGCCTTCGCTATACGGAGATGTTGACTCTCGACCCTCGGAGCCGTCCAGTTTCGGAGCAACTGAGCAATGTCACAGAGAACAAAGTACAGGTGACACACAGCCAGAGCCCGTAGTGTTCAGAGATGGAAACCTTAGGGGACAGAACCTCGACTTATGAGGCAATGGAAAAACAGGCCCTTTGAACTATTCCTCGGTGTAGAATAACCGGCCGCCCCTCGTGTGAACGTTACTGGCTAATTCTGTTTGATGTTGCATGAGCCATAGAAGGAGCAGAGGTGACTTTGTCATTGAACTGTTTCATTTGTGTATTCAGAGATCAGGATTTCACATGGTGGACGCCAGCAGCAAAGGGTCCGTGTAAAACCGTATACACGTGGACTGGGTCAATGATCTAGTAATGGCAGCAATTAGCAAGGTTTTAAAATATGAAATCCGTACACACAAGACTCATGAGCCCTGTAATGAGTTAAGCTAGAAGGGTCCCAATATATTTTCCTCATCCCCATCACAGTACTATGTCAGCCGCTCACAGGGTTCAACCTTAAAGTGATATTCCCATTTCAGCAAATTAATGTTATTGTTTGCATTATAAAAAGTTATAAAATTTTCCAATACACTTCCTTAAGTGTAATTCAAATTTTTTCTAGATCTCTGCTTGCTGTCATTCTATAGAAAGCTTCTATGTTTACTTTCAGTGGACATAAATCTGACCATGGTTAGGCAAGATACAACATCTCCTCTATAAGGGTACAGTCAGACAACCACGTGCTTGCCCGGCCTACAGCCAGGTGAGCACACGTCAACATGCAGGAGAGGAGGGCGCAGGGCCGGCGCCATAACATGGCGAAATATACGACATGACCTATTTTTTTCCGTGTGCTCACTGCGCAGTGACCGGGCACCATAGGCATCAATGAGGATCAATATATTTGCGGCTGGATACTGGCCCCATTACGTTCCTGTGAATGAGCCCAAACATCGTATGTATACCAGCTGAACTCAGTGAAAAGTAATTTTCTCCAGTAATTTTCTCCATTGGCATCTTCTCTGAATGTAGTAAAACTGTTGCAGAAGGAGAACACTGTAACCCTGGCAGCTGCATATTGCTCTATAGCCTTAGTTACTTGACCTACTGCTACTTCTGAAAGTAAACTGTTTTCTAATGTTTATTGCAACAGTAGGGGTTTCTAAGTCCCATTCTCCTATTCCCAGTCCAATTCTTCCAAGGAAGAATTTAGGACCCCAGTTAGGTGATGACCACCTTAGCAACATAGCTATGGTTCAGCGGTGTACAGAACCAGAAATACAGAGAGTTGAATAACGGGCAGAATTGGATTTTTATCTGGTTCTGTATCTCACAGAATCACAAGCCTGATGTAATCTGAAAGGTGAGATTCTTATCTTTGATGATACAAGCATGTTTATAGGTGACAATGGTGACCATCTACATGCAGCCTCTAAACCGGACTCTTCTCATGCGAAATATGACTGTACTCGGCTTTTTTGCATATGACTTTGGAGGAGTTTTTTTTTGGTTCCTTTAAACACAAAGAGCAGAGACGGCTCCGAGTATCTTCGTTCCCCGTCTTTGGACTTCCCCACTCATTAAATCACGCTTCTGCTTTCCTCTAATGAACAACTTGCATGACTCTCATTAAAATGTTAATTAACTCAGAGTGGATAATTTGTGGAATCTTTAATCCGAGGTGAAGATTCTACAGTTTTTTTTTTTTTAGCTGGAAGCATACCCATTTCTGTGGTTTTTGTGAGGGGCCATATTATAGTATACCTGTTGACTGTTGACTTCCTCCTGCCTTGGTGGTTTTGAGAAGACCTTATACTTGGCGCTTTACCTAATGTTGACTAGTTGGAATTTTTTTTTATCTCTAGGCCCCACCATGACTTTGAATAAAAGGGGTTATGATCCAGGCTAGAAAAAAGTGATATTACCAATCTTTTTTCCTCCTTTTCATATGCTCCGAGGGTTACATAATTCAATTGCTATGAGGGACTTAGATGCAGTGTCTTTACACTACCATGCCATAAATTTTCCACCCCAGATCACATAGTCCACCACTCCCAACTCAGTACACAGGGTTGGCTCCAGGTGTCAGTAGGCACATGTGGTGGCATTAAAAATTCAGAAACTCCTGTTCCCTAAAATATTCCCTAGTTTTTCACCTCAAACAGCCCCTTTATGGTTATTTTATATACGGCCCCCTCGTGGTTATTTTATATAAATCACCCTCGCCCCCATGGATTCCTTATGTACAGCCTTATATGACCCCCCCCCCCCAATCAGCCCTGGGCCCAAGCACTTGCCCAGGAATGCCCAGTGCTGGCGCCAGCCCTGTCAGTACATCTTGCTGTGATTGAGGGGGTCAATGTTTTCATACAACTCCTTAAATACAGCCCCTGTTGACATGAGACAAGGACTCAATCGAATGGGAGAACTTGTGACTTGGGGTGACAGCATCATTGTAGGGAAAAGTAAAAACACTGCTTCCCAGTCCCTTATACAAAAGATACAAATGTTTGACTGGCATACTCATGAGAAGGACACCTATGTACAGGGTTCCCACCAGCACCCCTTTTCCAATGAGTGCTTAGCCAAGTATGCATGTGTTCTCCATAGAAAGAGAGGAATAAGTCACTGCCAAACTCAACTGGTGGAGGCGTATCTCAGGTGGACACATACATATTAGTTGGCTGGTTGGATCTGAGGTTCATCCGTCATCCAATAAGTATAGTCAGATGATTAGTAGGGAATCCCCAGTATTCAGCACCATGGAGAGCTCATGCCTGAAGATGTGTAGTATAGGCAATGGCTATGGCTATATTTATATCATGTTTACTAGAGTTAACTGGGTTCCGATTTGTGTTATTTACTGCCACCCATTAATGAGAATTAAAATCGAATTATTTGTTCAATGGACTCTGCTTCAATTCCAAAGCCCAGACTCGCTTTATAGCGCATGCACAGGTCATGCGGAGTGAGGAGAGGATGTACGAAGAGGTGTTAAAAACTTTATTTTAGTATTAGGTAAATGAACTTCAGAGGCTACTGGGGCGTGGAGTAGCCTTGGCTCCCAGTGCCTGGCCAGGCTAGTACACGCCCAAGAAGCCTCTGCAGGTAATTTACATATTAATAAAATAAAATTTTTAACAAGTTAGGTTCTAGGATTAATAAGTTACAGATTAGGGCAGGGACAGGAGGAATCTAACATCACATCTACGTCTGATAGTAGATTCCTCATGGTAGGTTTACTTTAAAGGAAATCTAGCATCAAAATCCATCATGATAAACCAGGGACAGTTACTATTAGATCCAGGCACCATGACTGTGGTCATCTTCTTATATTTATTCTTTTAAAATGATGCTAATAATCCTGGGCTCTTGGTGTTGTTACCAGAGCCCCTTTGTGCTGCAGATTCAAAGGCTATTACAATGTGCAAGGATCACGTCTCCCCTTGTCCTTTGTACCGAGACTCCATCTGCAGCTGTAAGACTACATCAGGCAGAGGGAGGGGGAAGTACTGAGGGAGCAGATGGGGGAGGATGAAACAGTGTAGCTGGCTCTGGCACATTAGCATAATTTGAAAAGTTGATGTTAGAAGGAAGGAAGCCATGGATAACAAACATAAGATGATTACCACAGTCACAGTGCCTGGATCAATGTGTGATGGTAGATTTCTTTTAATGGTTTTTAGGTGTGGGGTCAGAGGGGTGCCAAAATGGATAGGAGTGAGGTACAAGGGGTCATGGTGTATAGGAGGGGCACAAGTGGTTTTTAGAGGAGGTTATAGTATATTAGAGTGAGGCAGAAGGGGGTCAAAGTCTACAGTAATGGTGGTACACAAAGTAATGGTCTTTAAGAACAAGGATCACAATTGATGAATATCACTAGATACTGAGATACTTGTGAAAGATGAATAAGTATTTAAATACTTCTACATCTAACATCAGATTTAATAATGGTAGACTGCCCAAACTTACATGCTTGTTCTTTCTCAAAGTGGGTATCACTTTTTTTTATGTAATGGAAAGGCCGGATGCTTTTAAGAAAATATGGAAATGAGTTAGTCGGTCCGGTGACCCCACCCCCCACTCTTAATTTTAGGCTGGTCCTGTCCAACGATTGGCAATCGGCTGGTGGCATCAGCCTAAAAATTAAGAGATTGGGGCATGCATAGATCAGTGGATGGTAGAGCCAAGAGGCGCTCCAATGCCGTAGACCGTAGCCCCTCCGACTCATTTCCATATTTTTATAAAATATAATTTGGCTGTTCCATAACATAAGAAAAACGGTGCCATTCGCTGTGAAATAGAACAAGCATGTAAGTTTGGACAGTCTATCATCAGTAAATCCTTTGATGGGGGCATATACAAGCTAAGTGACTGTAGATTCAGCCCTGGTGCCACTCTTATCCCACCCTTTATATACTTACCTGTCGGATGTCTTTATGCTTTAACTCTAATACGTGGAGGGTGTAGTTTGTCCGTCGTCCCTTTTCATTAAACTGAACATTTCCGGACAGTCCTTCTAGTCGAACCTAATGGAAAGATAAAAAATGATACCATGAACTGATAAGCAAAGATATTCAATGAAATATATTAATATAACTATTGGGTAGATGTCCACCAACAGACGGATTCATAATGACAGCACAATCTTGAGTGCACCTGATATTTTATGTACTTACCTGTTGTAGCGCTCTCTGGATGTCTATTCCTTGCCCCCAGGGAACAGCAGGGTTGGCCAAGCAATCTCCAGCATTACCACGTCTTGAAATGTCTATCCTTTGTTTCCTGAGATTCTGAAAGGCTTCATACATCACTCGTACTCCATCATAGGTCAGCGCGGAGGTGTACTATAGTGACAAAAGAGTAATAAAGACCATTTATAACACAGCAAATACATTCCGAGTACATCAACATTTCTAAAGATGTGTCCACCTATAACTTAGCTCGAATTTGGTGTACAACCCTAAAAATTTAACGACCTACAATGTTGTCCTTAAAAGCACAAAGCAGAAACTTAACAAACTTATTAAAAGCACAAACGTATCAACTTTTTGTAACGTCTTGATTAGAGATGAGCGAGTATACTAGTCCGAGCTTGATGCTCGTTCGAGCATTAGTGTACTCGAAACGGCTCGTTGCTCGGACGAGTATTTTGTCTGCTCGATAACGAGCTTTCACTTAAGGAAACACAGTGAAGAACAGTGAAGAACACAGTGAACACAGGATCATTTAAGTGAAGAACACAGTGAAGAACACATTGCAGATGTTTCCGTACATCTACTAACTTATCAGAAGACATTAGTGCCGAACGGTGTTCTTCACAAAAGTATGTAAAGAACAATATGTGTGAAGAATCTTCACACATATTGTTCTTCACATACTATTGTGAAGAACACCTTTCTGTACTCATGTCTTCTGATAAGTTAGAAGATGTACGGAAACATCTGCAATGTGTTCTTCAGTTTCCATACATCTGCTATCAGAAGACATGAGTACAGAAAGGTTTTCTTCACAATAGTATGTGAAGAACAATATCTGTGAAGAACACATTTCAGATGTTTAACACGGGTCATTCCCCTTTTTGAAGTTCCACGAATATTCCATTGAATAAAAAAAACGAAGAAACGGGACTGACTTCCTTATTTCTCAATAAAATGACACATTTTATTGCAGAGCCTTGGTCCCCTTGAAAAATGCTTGAGTCCCCCATTGACTTCAATGGGGTTCGTTATTCGAAACGAGCACTCGAGCATCGGGAAAAGTTCGACTTGAGTAACGAGTACCCGAGCATTTTAGTGCTCGATCATCTCTAGTCTTGATGAATCTGTCTAAAAATTAAGGTAAAGTTGCCTCCAAAAATACTTCCTGATAAATCCACCCTTTGTGCTCGATAAAGGATCTTGTAGGAAAAAAATGACTGCTACTATGTGACATTCTATATCTTCCAGAGCTGGGACAAGTCTTTGATATTGAAATCAGTCAAGATATAGTAACCATTAACCTCTATACTTAAGCCCAATGCCAAATTATAAGGTTCTACGTGATTCTGATGCTAAGCAAGACAGGTCTGTGCCAGTTACGTGATATCCATAAACAACACATATTAGATAATATGGAGCAGAGAGGAGCAAAACTTAATGTCAGCAGGGCATTTTTTTTATTTTTTTGGGCCACAACCTAAATTTCTTATTTGAAAGGTCCCTGTACGGGCTATCGGTTGTAAATGTATACTCCATGTCTGTGATAAATGAAACCAAGACTGAAATGGTTGCCTTAAGAACAGGTCATTATTTTGGTTGAAATGTAAATCAGAACTTATTTTACCATAAAGAAAGTAATCGCTTCAACAAGTGTAATACATAGAGTAAATCCTGATAGGACTCATAGAAGAGATAACAAGAGTCCTGTTTACTCTGTGTTGGGCAGAGTAATCAGGACTCTCACTGTTTGTGGGCGGAGTAATCAGGACTTTCACTGTCAATCACTGTGTGTGTGTTGAGTAATCAGAACTCTCTCTGTCAATCACTGAGTGTAGGTGGAGTAATAAGGACTCTCGTTGTCAATCACCGTGTGTGGGTGGGGTAATCAGGACTCTCACTGTCAATCACTGTTTGTGGGCGGGGTAGTCAGGACTCTCACTGTCAATCAATGTGTGTAAGCAGGATAATTGTGACTGCACCTGTCAATCACTGTGTGTGGATGGGATAATCAGGACTTTCCCTGTCAATCACTGTGTGTGGGTAGAATAATCATGACACTCCTGTTAAGCATTTCTCTTGTCCATAGGTTATATATTTTTGGTTATATCCACATTACAATTGAATGAGTTGTGCTGCAGCAGTATGTACAACCCAAGGATGGTGTTGTTCCTGGAAGTACTGACCATTTTTTAATATAAGACACATGGGCTTTAGTTATTGCATTAGATATTAATATTATTATTGTAAATGTCCTCTACCGGTTGCAAACCTTGTTGCCTTGGAATCACACAACGATATTTTGACAGATCAACATCTGTTTCTCCATCAGATGATATTTTTAAAATGGTAGATGCCAATTACAGCACCGGGTATGAACAGTTGGATACTGCTACTGAAGACTAGTGGACGAGGGCAGATGTTACTGAATGCACAATTAATCTCCTACACTCCACATGGGGTTAATGGAGAATCCTGGCTGAAATTTATAGCTTTGATTCCCAAGATCAAGTGGAGTTCAATCAAATCTTGTTAGCTCATTATTTTCCTTGCAAATTAAAGACACAAAACATCTTTTGGTCTTCTGGAACTTGACTTGGCCTCCACTGGCTATATATAGTATCATGGTATATAAGGTTGGAAAGTGAAGCAGGTCCATCAGGTCCAATCTTTAAGATTAAACAAATCACACCTGTGATATTTTTGTTCTCAAGGAAGACAACCAGGCCTCTCTTGAACTTGTACAACCTCCTTCAGCAGAGAGTTCCATAGTCTCACTGCTCTTACACTAAAGAATTACTGTCTATGGTGATGGTATATCTGCCTCTCCTCTAGGTTTAGAGGATGCCCCCTGTCTATGGTGCTAGTAGAACCACCTCTCCTCTAGATGTAGAGGATGCCCCTGGTCTATGGTGATAGTAGAACCTCCTCTCCTCTAGGTGTAGAGGATGCCCCTGGTCTATGGTGATAGTAGGACCCCCTCTCCTCTAGGTGTAGAGGATGCCTCCCTCTATGGTGATGGTAGAACCACCTCTCCTCTAGGTGTAGAGGATGCCCCCTGTCTATGGTGATGGTAGAACCTCCTCTCCTCTAGGTGTAGAGGATGCCCTCCTCTATGGTGATGGTAGAACCGCCTCTCCTCTAGGTGTAGAGGATGCCTCCTGTCTATGGTGATGGTAGGACCTCCTCTCCTCTAGATATAGAGAATGCCTCCTGTCTATGATGATGGTAGGACCTCCTCTCCTCTAGGTGTAGAGGATGCCCCCTGTCTATGGTGATGGTAGAACCTCCTCTCCTCTAGGTGTAGAGGATGTTCCCCGTCTATGGAGATGGTAGAACCTCCTGTCCTCTAGGTATAGAGGATGTCCCCTGTCTATGGTGATGGTAGAACCGCCTCTCCTCTAGGTGTAGAGGATGCCCTCTGTCTATGGTGATGGTAGAACCGCCTCTCCTCTAGGCGTAGAGGATACCCCCTGTCTATGGTGATGGTAGAACCACCTTTCCTCTAGTTGTAGAAAATACCCCCTATCTATGGTGATGGTAGAACCGCCTCTCCTCTAGATGTAGAGGATGCCCCTTGTCTATAGTGATGCTACAACAGCCTCTCCTCTAGGTGTAGAGGATGCCCCCTTTCTATGGTGATGATAGAACCGCCTCTCCTTCAGGTGTAGAGATGCCCCTGTCTATGGTGTTGGTAGAACCTCCTCTACTCTAGGTGTAGAGGATGCCCCCTGTCTATTGTAATGGTAGAACCACTTCTCCTCTAGGTGTAGAGGATGCTCCCTGTCTATGGTGATTGTAGAACCGCCTCTCCTCTAGGTGTAGAGGATGTCCCCTGTCTATGGTGATAGTAGAACCTCCTCTCATCTAGGTGTAGAGGATGTCCCCTGTCTATGGCAATGGTAGAACCGCCTCTCCTCTAGGTGTAGAGGATGCCTCCTGTCTATGGTGATAGTAGATCCTCCTCTCCTCTAGGTGTAGAGGATGTCCCCTGTCTATGGTGATGGTAGACCTGCCTCTCTTCTAGGTGTAGAAGATTCCCCCTGTCTATGTTTATGGTGGAACCTCCTCTCCTTTAGGTGTAGAGGATGCCCCTATGTCAGTGGCAATGATAGATTGGCCTCTACCCTAGGTGTACAGGATGCCTCTTGTCTATGGCGATGGTAGAATTGCCAGCAACTGGCAGAAGGAAAAATAAAACTTCCCCAGTACGTTGCTAAAACTGATGTTATTGAAAATGACTTTTAGGGGGCTACAAGAAAATGTGTTTTTTCCTAATGCTCCACTCCATCCATAAAGCAAAACAGGGAGTGTTCTGCTTGCTGCTTTGCCATTGCATTAAATTGTATTGGTAACCTAAAGATGCTTATACAGTTTAATGAGAGTAATAAAGACCTTTAACCTTCTTCTCAAGACCGTGTTAAGTGGTCCCAGTTAAATCTTTATATCCCACACTGTGTGATGTCCTATTCCTGCGAAAACATTACTACACTGTCCACCACCTTAGTATCATGGCCAGCTACCCTGGTACTTACTGTATACCCGTGCACACTGCGGATCCTGGGGATCATCATGAAAAACACTTGCTTTTATAATGAGGTTATAATGAGGTTTACTACTAGTTCAATCCTCCTTGGTAAACATGACCTAATGTAAAAGTGGGTCCATCAGAAATGAATGGTTAATGGATATCATATATAGACCCTTGTATGGTGCCCTTCAAAATATTCACCACTGCCTTCATTAAACTGTATGGGAATGACTTTCTGTTTCATCTCACAATGGGATATGCTTAGATAAGCCATAATAATCCTGACAGGTATATCCAATGAGTCACCGGGCCCAGCATGGGGGTGGCAGGAATCATAAGCAGGAGCATCGCTAAATACAGGATATTGGGTAAAAAAAAGTCTATCCCACATGTTGTCAGCGATTGTAATAATAATAATAATAATCTTTACTGTGTCTGTTGTCATGACAGCTGAAAGGAGGACGAACCAAGCTGCAGATGTGATACTCAAACACAGGTGACATCTAAATACATGGCCAAAAATGTTCACAAAAATCTGTTAAATCTGGCAGAAAAGATGAAAGGTGGAGATGATGATAGCCAAGTACTACTTCTTCCATCTTATGTTCCTCTCTTATCCGATAAGTTAGTAATCTGGAACAGTTACGTTGCTAGGGGCTCGCTTCCTTACAACCCGTAGTCAGGCAGTTCACGTCAAACAAACTGTCTCAAAAGACATTGATGACTTAGGAAAGGTTGTGAATATAAGGCTGCATTCACACGACCGTTGGGGGGCATATATATATATACGGCCGCAAGCTTGTAGCCGTATATATATCCCCATAGGCCCGCAATGGGCATACAGAGTTGTACGGTGCAGCACAGGTGTGGCACCGTACCGCTCCGTACATGGGGAAAAGATAGGACATGTCCTATCTTTCCCTGTGTTACAGTGCCCTGTATCTAGGGATGGGAATGGTCAATCCTCCTCTTCTCCATGGCGCCAGACATATGTCCACCCCAACTACGGCATGGCGGGCATACGTTTGTGTAAATGTGCCCTAAGAATGGGGAAGAGTCTCACAAACAGCACCCCCAATGGATCAGAATTTCATAACACTTAACAGAAAACAAGTTCAACTCCACTCTTCAAAGCTACATGGACATGACAGTGATGTGCCCTCGGGCTACAAACAACAGACCATGGGCCCATCACTTGTCATCGGTGTGTGTTGGTCCATGACAGGAGTAAAGAATAAGGAGTAAAAATAAGGCCTACTCTGAGCTTTGCAGCTTATAGCACATATACTGTGATATTGACTGATGGTAGACTAGTCTTACTAACATGCTCCTTAGGATTTCTTCTACTAGGAAGTTCTTTTGTTATAATCTGGAACTGCACAATTTTGCTAAAAAACAGTTTTTAAAATTAAGCAAATAAGTCTGAGGCTCTCAGGCATACCGCTGTGTGCTGGAGAGGAGGAGGAGGTGACCAGCGGCACACAGCCGCACACAAGGGGACAGATAGAGCATGCTCTATCTTTTCCCCATGGACGGCGCGGAACGGTGCAACACATGTGTGGCACCTTACTGCTGCCGGGCCGCCATTGCCGTCTATGGGGACATATATGTGGCCGCAAATTTGCAGCTGCAAATACATCCCCCCAGACGGTCGTGTCAATGTACCCTTAGTCTACTATCAATCGATCTGCTGGTAGATTTCCTTTAATCATTTGCCTCAGTCAATGATGGTGTACATGTAGCTTTACTAAATGCAGTGACTAAGCATGGCCACTACACAGCAAGAAATTGTGATTACTTTTGCAGCAATGGGTAAAAGGGGCCGGCACAGGGGGTGTTCCTACCCTGTGCCTGTGTAAATTTAAAAAACCTGCAAATTTTTCTATGAAAAACTATGCCAGGTTGGCCTTGACATTGCGCTGCCGGTGGCACAGCCGCACAAGAGATATATCAATGTCTCTTGATGAATCTGCTTCGACATGGCAGGGCATGGACTTTCTCATACGCCTGTGCACGAGAACCGGCATATGATAAATTCAACCCTATTATTTTTTTCTCTCCCAAAGATCTGAATGTAGAGTTGCGCCTACCCGCGTAAAGACCATTAGTAAAACCTGTTCTTGAGTTAGGTGCAGGTCCCTGAGATGGGATCCGCAATTATTATGCACTTAAAAAATGTGGATAGGTCATACATATATAAAGGCAATTTAGCAAAGAGGATAACCAAAACTAAACTGAACATACTCACCTAACATCCTCTTCATCTTGATCCCGGTGGTGGTCTTCTCTAGTTTTGACACGCTGGGATCGCCTGAAATACAGACTTATAAAAAGCCGGCCAAAACATGGAGCACAGGGCCTGGGCTGCTAATTATTAATGTCTCTCACGTGATGTCGCCCCCCTCTCCCATTATGGAGAGGGTGGTGGCGTGAGGAGTGAATAATTGGCAGTCCAAAACTCCGGACATCGAGTCCCCATGCTCCAGGCTGCTTTTTATAAGTGTTTTTTTTTCAGTTGATCCCGCCGTGCCAAGACTATAGAAGACCAGCACCGGGATCAAGATGAAGAGCATGTTAGACTATGTTTGGTTTAACTTTGGTTATACTCTGTTGTAGATTTCATTAAACATGAGAATACCCCTTTAACAACTGTTGTGCTATGTTATGTCCCTCCACCGATCCGATTGATGACTTTGCTCCAAATCAGTATGAAGTGGTCAGTACTGATTGAACAGTATGAGAGAAGAGATACTCCCAAGTGGTTGTCCGATTTTACATTAGTTTCTAGGAGACATCGCAGAGGAACATCTCAAAACAGAATTCAAATGAAAGATTATCCAAAATGACTATTGTTTCAACTCATAAATATCCCATTTTATGACTCCCTGTGGTGGTGAGCGTAGACATAGGGCATAGGAGGGTCTATATGCTCATCTACAACCACTTCAAGACCACTTGATATTCATCTCTTCATTCAGCCGTACTTTCAAGCTGTGTTTTTGGTTTCGCGACCCTTTAAATGAGAACACTTGCCAGACCAACCATTTGTTTCCATCAGCGTTCAATATTCTTTGCTTCCATGTAACAGCTGTTGTTCTCCTGCGCTTGTATACAAGCTGGGGAGAGTAACACACGATTTACCAGAGATTTGGCTGAGGTGTTCTGGAAAATTAGCCTTGCAGATACACAAGGGGCATTACGCCTGCTACAATCTTCAAGATAAACTAGTCTATTTTGCTATCTTTCGAGCCAGAGTTCCTTCACTGTGAGATAAAGACTCACATGACTTTGAGCCAAGATTGGAAAAACAATGCACTGATCTGCGAGTACAATTGTGGTGGGAAGGGTCTAAGAATGTCACCTAGAGCTAGTTATGGGTGCAAAGATTAATTGTTAATTAACAAATCCTCTGGAGGACTCTACAAGATTGATTTTTATGGGAATGTTGCAATACTAAAATTCTCCTTTGGTGGTGCTACAGGAGAACCAATTTCATGCTCAGGCTCCTTAGAATTTATGTCTTTGCTGTGTCATGAGGGACACAGTGGGGCACGTTTATTAAGGGTCCGTTGGACACATTTCCGTCGGGTTTCGCAATTTTCTCTGAGGTTTTTGGCGCATGCGATCGGATTGTGGCGCATCGGAGCCGGCTTGCATGCGACACAATTCGGAGGCGTGGACATCTTTCAACCCGACTAATTCGGTCAAACCGCGGGATTTAAAAACCAAATTGAGTCGCAAGATCAGCACTCACATGCACCGGGAAGAAGAAGGTGAACACCGGCGGACGTGGACGCACGATCTTAGTGAATCGTGGCAGCTCCGAATCCTTGTCGGACATTCCGGATCGGCGGTGTCAATGGGATGGGTAAGTAAATGAGCCCCAGTGTATACTGTAGTGTGGATTATAATAAAAGCGGTTTGTGCGGTAGTCCGGGGCTTAAGACTTCTTGGGTGCCCATAACCACATAAACCACCCACCAAATTTCATACTGAGAAGGACCAATGAAATACTAGTACATCTATTCCTGATATCAATGTACACAAGAGCCATTTCAAGAACTTTGAAGGTCCTCCAATGTTCTGAAACCTCAGATTGAAAGCAGGCATCCCCAAGAAGTTTGATTCTAGTACCATATGTAGGTAGTGAATTCCAGACTTGTAAAGGGTATAATATTCATACAGCCCAGGGCCCATTGGCTGTATTAATCTACCCTTGACAGTGATTGTAATCCCTGTTGGGAATAGGCTGTTGGTTAAGTGCATCCCACCCCCTATCATATGTTGTTCCTTTACAGGTACCACTACAAGTACAAAGACCAAAAGTCCACCATTCACAAATATGTAAGAAAAGCCAAAACGACCCCACCCTTAAATGGGTGATATGGAGAAATAAGTGAATATACATTTTGTCTTTGTCAGACTTGTAGACTCAAGGCACATTCTTAGTCATATCTCTTAAAAAAAATTGACAATTATATTCTTGCCTTTGGCTTCTTCCAGTCCACACGAGGTTGCTCTCGGCCATCATAGTTTTTCCATTGCTGTAAGATCTGAGACACCCTGGCATCTGTGTAGTTAACTAGTTGGAAACCTGTGACATTGGCTCCTGCTTCTTTAAATTTCTGCAATTCGATGTCCATGAAGCCCTGGAAAATAATAATTGTAGTGTGAGAACATCAGCTTCTACCATGTGGTTGTGTGTTGTCAGAGCAGCCCAAATGTGCTGGAGGCTTTTGGCTTGATTTGGAATCACTTCTATTCCCCAAATTTCTAGATTTTACACATAATGTTCTCCCTGTCAGTAGGGATTAGCTTACTTTTGACATTGCTCAAAAACCTAGAAACCCCTTTTAACTCTAACCATGTCTTTTAGCTTCCAGTTGGCTTGCCACATAAACCTAATGCACTAATTTTTTCCCAAGGAACTGGGTCATAACGTGGGCATTGGTCAATTTCTCTTTGTGTTGTGACCTTGGGTGGTAATTACAAAAGAAATTAGGTCAGTGGGCTTGGCTTGGTTTTCTATCAAGGTCAGTATTTGGGCCCATCCAAAATACTAACACCAATAATATGTAGTAGGTAAATAACAATACATTTAAAGATGAGTTATAAGTGTTCCTTGGCCTGGTCAACATCTCCTCATAGATTAGATTAGATGGAAGAGTTTATTGGGCGGAAGTTCCTGCCTTATGACCACCTAGGATCAGATATAGGCAGTCCCAGGGATACGTGCAAGATAGTTTTTTTAGGTTTGTTCTGAATGTATGTTTTATAATTGTAACTCCAAACAAAATTTATTTTTTTCCCCATTGACCATTGGATTTTCAAAATTTTGTGGTGTTATGGGACCAAGGATTATCAATAAAGCTTTATTACACACACCATACAGGTGAAAATTGCAGCCTAGGACTAAAGAAAAGCATCCAGAGAGCGTCACCAGAGGTCACAGTGGGCAAAGAGGTCCATTTTGTACCTAGGGGTCACCTGTAAGAGTCCTTAAGTCGGGGAACACCTGTACTTGTACAATGACTGCAAAGGAAATCCAATCCACCCATTGAAATAGGCCGATGAACTTTAAATTGGTCTTCACTATACCTCAAACGCTCTTTTTTGGCTTAGGACTAGTTAGATCCTTGATAGATCCAATATGTGAATGACCAAAATCACTAGTGGGGGAATTACTTTACTTTTTAGGTTACAAATGTTTTATAATTATTCTTTAAAGAGGTTGTTGCTCCTGTCAACCCCTTCTCATAGAGGTCCCACAAGTAGGAGTTGTAAGGGACTTCTATTTTTGCGATCCAGTGAGTTCATCAAGTTTATGGCTTGAACGATGGTTAAAGAGGAGATGCAACCAAGAGGGTCAATAGACTCACTGTATAATAGATGGACTAATCACAATACAAAAGGAACATGGAATAGGGAACAAACACTTTGCTGGTTAGTGATATGAGATTCGTCGTCATCATCCATTAATTATCTGGTGATGTTTTGCATTTATTGTTAGTTTTAGCTCATGTTGGATTATAGCTTATTCTAGATCATTTGTCATTTTGAGCAATTCCGATTCTGCATTTCCACCTCGGTGAATCGCAAATGTCTATTGTAGACTGTAAATTCTGTACAAATTGGAAATATTTGTTATTTTGTTTTCTTTAACAAAGGCAACAATTACATAGCAGCTGCTAACATGCATAGAGCGCTGCGGCGCGGCATTGTTCCTTGGTTCCTTTGGCAACACATGCGAAGTAATACGCTCACCACACGCTTATCTACAATGCTTCCATTTGCACAATGACCCAGCACAGAACAATCTCCAGCAGTGGAACCCGCCTCTGCAAATTTCTCTAAAATCCTATACTTCACTTACCAGGTTTGCAAGAATATAATGATATCCGACAATGTTTTTTTCGAGCTTGATGATCTGCAAGGAAGAGAAATCTGGTTAATTACTATCACAGCTTCACTGAACACATTGTGGAAAATAGTGTAGGCGTTCTAGAGCCTTGCGTAACTGAACGTGTGGTCAAGGGAGAAGAAATGACATGAGAACATGCTGCACCGAGTGGTGGAATTATTTAAACCAAAGAGTGATTTTGTTTTTGAAGGGCTCGGCAGATGCCTTCTCCATCCAAATGCTATAGAATGGCACAAGGATGTAGTCTATCACAAAACCTTTAGAAAAGGAGATGGACCCTCACAAATCTCTATTAGAGCCCTTGAGGAGGGCATTGATCACTTTCCTCCCTTCGTGAAATCTCCATTTACTCTTTTAGCCCGTCATTATCGATCACCCTTCTCCCTTAATCAAAGCCCATTTCCTTACAGCTTCCACTTGTGCTGTCCCCAACATCTACAGGATTCATAGTTGAGGGTTCATCCATCCTCACCCATAATCGAGGAAGGAACCTGATGCTCAAACACATCCACCAGGAAGAATCCGCATCCTGTGAGGGAATCACATCCTGTATGATCCCGTGACATATCGGAGTTCAAATTGCAGTGTAGCAGGTCCGGTCCACAGGGCTTGGTCCTCTTGGCTATTTTGCTGATCACTGGCCTAAACATGCAACCTCTGAGGTCATTCACTAGCTCAATGGTCATGTCAAACATGGACATAGCATCATTGCTTGAGGTCAGAGGGATACCTAAAGTCCTGAGGACAAGAACTATACCTCTTGGATGGAGGGTCCTTGGTCATCCAAGGCACATGGACGAATGGGATCCCACACTGGACCAAGCAGTATCAAAGCGTAATATATAATGTGCCCATCCATTAACAATGGTCCCATTGGTCCACTGTTAAAAAACAAATACACTGGATCTTAGCCAAAGATCTATTACTATTCTCAGTACTCCAAAGGCACCAGAATTATTTGGTGCCTCGCCTGAAAAGGAGTGTGCCTTAAAAAAGCCAATGTCCTTCAATTGGTCCTCTCAAGTGGTCTCTTGGTAGAAGAACAGTTGATACTGAAGAACAGATTTGCAGTGATCGGCATCCTGCAGCTTTCTATGTCATGTGATGACAGAGCAAAATTTTTGAACAAAACGAATTACAAAACTTACACAAAAACACTCAATTTAATTACATATACAGCCCCAAATAAGTATTCAACATAAAAGTAAATTTAGGATTACAGTTAGGGTTGTAATAAGAATATACAGATGCCTTTGTGGATAATGTTAACACTACCTGGGTGAGTATTGCATTCAGCCGTTCCGACTCGCAATCTATTACAACCTGACGGTCTTTGCTTTTGTCCAGATCCTGAAAGAGCAAGCGGTAGCCTTCTTCTGTGGTGGTCAGGATGTTCACTGCTGTCACTTGCCAGTTTTTCTCTGCTGCTGTATCCAGTACTTTTTGGAGGACAGATAAACCTTAATAGAGAATAGTCATGAGCCATAAAGTACATGTATCATAGCTAATCTACAATATATGGGCCTAGTTCCGACCATAGGATAGACATCTGTAGAAGCAATCAGTTGTGGTAAGTTGCTAATATTTTTATGTGTCAGGCTCTGCCTTATAGCAGGAGACTGCCCGATGCTGCTCCCCATCTTTCTCCAGGTGGTGCTGCCTGAGCCAAAAAGCTCAGCTTGCCTCATGGATTGTAGACCCTGCTTGTACTAATCCTTATACCCCTGTTTACCACTAGGCCTTAAACTTACCTTCTTACTTCCCTTGATCACTAGATATACTGACACTAACCCCTTCACTGCTCCAGACCATCAGATATTTTGACATCACCGCTTCACCTCTCTGCATCAGCCATTGGCAACGACCAACAAAAATTCTGACGCAAACCCCCTTTACTGCCCCGGACCACCAGAAATTCTAACACTAACCCCATTAACCATCAAGACCACCAAATATGTTGAGATTAATAGATTTACTGTCCAGACCCCCAGGAATAATGACTACAGCCCTTTTATAAAGGAAAAATAAAAATTACTCGGAACAATCAAGATACATAAACATTCATCTTACCTCGGTCTGCATCATAGATGTACACAAACTTTTTCCACTTGTAATATTCTATAACACTAATAAGGGCGTCCTGAAGTTCGGGTCTGAGCTGTAGAACGAACTGATTGGATGTGGCTACGGGGAAACTAGGGGTGATGAAGCAAACGTGGAGAGCACCGCAGAATGATGTCAGCATGTTGACCGTCTTCCGATCATAGAATCCAAATATGGCGTACACTCCCTTAGCGAACTGTGAACAAACTGAGAGAAGAGATTACAGGTCAGAAAGTTGTTTACGAATTTAATATTAGCGGAATAAAATTTCCTTTTTTCATCAGATATAAAAATACAGGACTAAAGGTCAACCTCCCCGATCATGAGTGGTGCTAGGTAGGAGCCTGGTGGCACACAGTGACAAGTTCCTTAGTAAGGAAGTAGTACTATAGTTAGATTGATGTGTTGATGCAGCTCAGCAACATTCCCTTAAAGGGGATGTCTGGAACCGATACAGAGGATGAAGGTCAAAGCAGAAACCTCCATCTACTATTTGCAGAAGAGTCACTTCTAGTTACTGGACAGAGTGATTGAGGACCATCTGATTGGTATGGGTTCTGGATGTCAAAACCCCACCAATTAGATACTTATAACCTTATATCCTGCATTTAGGTCACTATTATGAAGTCACAAACATAACCCAATATCCAGGATGCTAAAGTGATTGGAAAAAACTCCACTCCGATAAGTGTCCATAACAGTCTATAAAAAAAATTGTTCTCCCGTATAGTCTGATCCATTTGTCTCGAATTTCTAACTAAGGAAAAGGTGAGAGTAAATATGCAGCAGATCAGACTACAATTATTCTGTTTGTAGTCTGTTACCATGGAAACCTAGACCCGTCTATGAGCTGCAGAGGCAAAACAATCAATAATTTTATTGGCAACGTTTAGTTTGTCATTGTATAGATGTGTTATATATGTATTCATATTTCTTCTGAGTAGGCTATTGCCAGATTTCTGTGCCATAAGATGATTCGCTTTTCAAGACAATATTGCTTTGTATATGAGGACCCACCACAGTATTAACTAACTTATATGACTTTGGGCTGATTCCAAGGGTGTTATCTATGAGTCTCTGTTGGTTTTCACCCTTTTACCCTTATACAAGAACCTGGGCATCACAGGTTCAAAATGACACAAGGGCAGTGATGGATTATCCCACCAGAGAACCAGAGGATCCTCTGGTGGGCCCAGGCTCTAACCTAATATGATACAGTAGGTACAGTGGAAAACAACCTAATTAGGAGGCTAGTGGGGTCCATTTTCTTTGAGAAGACGAATGATGCCCCCCAGAATGATTTTATCTAACAGGTCCAAGGAACCTTAGTCCGACACTGCACAAGAGTACTACCTTTTTAGAATATAGTGGACTCAATGAGGTTGTGAGGTTGACAGCTGCCCCCTTGCAAGGGAGAGGATGCCCAGGAAAAGAAACAAGTGTTGCAGATATTGCAGACAGAATCCAACATCCACACTGAAGGTCATAGCAGGTAGATACTGAGCACGGTTAGGTTAAACCATGGTCATGGACACCCATTGTGTTATGACTTGTATCCTGCCAATGGTTTTACTAGCATGTCCAAAGTTGGAATGGGCTTCCTTGGCTTCACAGATAAAATTATTCTAGTGGTGGCGAACCTATGGCACTGGTGCCAGAGATGGCACTCGGAGGCCTCTCTGTGGGCACACGGGCTTTCTACCAGGCACAGAGTTTGCCTGACATGGGATCTTCCTGCAGTCTCATGCAGTCCAAATAGTGCCCTGCTATTTTAAAGTGACCCGTCCTGTGCTGATTGGTCCTGTCCGAAGAGTGAGGAGGTGTGGACAGGGTCGGATTGGAGCTCCAAAATTCTGGTAGCAACAAGTTTGTAACTGCCTAAATTGCCGTGTTGACACTCTGGGAAAAGCTAGTGTTTTTTGGGTCTCATTTTGGGCACTCGATCTCTAAAAGGTTCTCCATCACTGCTCTAGAGGCTTCATTAACCCCAACAAATTGACCGTTCCAGCCTCCAAATTAGATTGTCTTCTGCTGTGCCTATGGGGTACAGTATGAGATTAGAGCTTTGACCCATGAGAGGATCCTCTGGTTCACTGGTGGCCAGTCCAACACTGAACATGTCCCAATACTGTATTAAATTGGTTTCACAAAAAATTAGAGGCCATAACCAAATTTAAGGTAAGTTAAGTTAAGGATACCTTTTAAAATCTGGGACAAATGAAGACATCAAACCAAATTTCGATATCTTTGTCCTCAAGAGAGAGTCAGTCACATGCAGTCACGTTTTTATCCCACGATATTTTTTTTATGTTTTATTAAGTCTTTTTTTATTGTATTCTGATGATTCACTTACAGGTTAGATATTTTTCTTCTTGAAATTACCGAAATAGAAAGTGATCTGTGGTGTAGATACAATAAACAAAAAAATCTTTCCAGATCTCGAATGCAATTAATCCCTATTTTAGCTTTTATTGTGCTCCCATCTATCTCTGTGACTACCGAGATGGGTTTAAAATATATATAAATGACTCATAGACCATCACTTCAAAAATAATGTTTATGTCCCTATTGACCAGAGCTTAATGGCTTTCATTTGTCTTCGACATTACCATGACAGTTCTGACTGCACACAACAGATGAATACATACTATACTGCCCATGAATGTAACGTTTTGGGGATTTTTTTTTTTAATTCATGTGCATAATTTTACCATTAGTGTATTTTCCTTTTAGCTAACATTTAGTTGATTGATTATTTTTTAAATTGATTGTCTATTATATAAATGGTCGGGTGAATTGTTCCCGTTCACAATGATCAGAGAGGATTTTTCTGTTAATTTATTATTTCTATGAATTTGATATACATTATACAGGTGGTCCCCTACTTAAGGACACCCGACTTACAGACGACCCATAGTTAGAGCCATAGTCTGATCACCTTGACCTCTGGTGAAGCTCTCTGGATGTTACTATCGTCCCAGACTGTAATGATCAGCTGTAAGGTGTCTGTAATGAAGATTTATTGATAATCCTTGGTCCCAATACAGCTAAAAATTTTTAAACTCCAATTGTCACTGGGGCAAATTTTTTTTTTGTCTGCAACTACAATTATAAAATATACAGTTTCGACTTACATACAAATTCATCTTAAGAACAAACCTTTGGAACCTATCTTGTATGTAACCTGGGGACGGCCTGTATAGGATTTTGCTTGGCTATGCTCATTACCATTTTAGCAAGATTTTGCCTCCTTCTGTCACATATACAAATTAAGGCCTCATGCACACAATCCTATGCATATATTGCAGTCCTGTTCTTGGGGCCACTTTTTGGCCAAAAAAAATGGGCCATGTGTCTCCCGTTTGCAACCCATAGGCTAGCCGTATCCGCAAAAAAGTACGGTCGGCTGACATCCATGTGACCTAATTTCCTAGGCACCCCATGCAAAATGGGCCGCATGTGATAGACAACAAACGTATGCATCCAGTTTCTTTTGTGTTCCCATAGATTTCTATGAAGACAATGATGCAAAACTTCAAAAAATTAAAAAATGTTCTATTTTTCGCAGTCTCACGGCCAGTTCACGGTGCAATGAGAAACACAACTATCATATAGAAAGTAGTATTTCCCATGGAAGTCAATGTGCCCATGTTAGATGAAAAAAAAATTGTTGCGGTGACCGTTTTTTTGGTAAACGCAATAACAGTTGTGTGCATTAGGCATCATACTTAAAAAAACTGTTCACAGTTAATTTTTTTTTTTTTTAAAGTATTAATAATTTTAAATAAAATGTAATTTTTTTTCACCATGCATTTCCAATGGTTCAGAAGCACCTTGGCTACCAATATGACAGATGGAAAATTGACAGCCCTTTGTCATACACATGTACAGTTCACGCACCTCCAAAAGAGTTATGCGTAATTAATATAGAGAGTTGGGACCGGGCCCCTCTGATAGCAGCTCAAAAGGTATTCCTTACTGTAGCTCAGCCCGAAAGTCCTAGGTATATTGCTAGGCTTGGAGCACTCTTTATGGGTGTCCTACCACCACGAGTCATCACTTCTGCAGGATGGTGTGAGGGTGTCATAGAAAATGGACCATTATAGACAGTAAAAGGAACTTTTAAAAAGAGAGCCTATATTGGTGGCTACAGAATAAGGGGGTCAGTTTAAGAAGGGTATATTATACTATGTGGGGCCATATAGGGGGCATTATATAGTCTGGGGGCGAGTATTATGGGTAGAGTTACGGGTGGTGCTTGTGAACAGTATTGGATTATAATGTAGGCCGTTTGGGTGGTAGTCCGGGTCCTAAACCTTCTTGAGGAACCTTCATCCATGAAATCCTCATACATCTGTATATGCTGTCAATAAACATGCACACCAGAGCTATTTCAGGACCTTTGAAGGCCCTCCAGAGGTCCTGAAACCACAGATTGAAAGGAAGCCTAGGGTCCACTGCAGTCCTAACCCACTCCTGCTTGTAACCTAGACATTTATGGCAATGTCTCCCTCCCACCGCTCCTCAATATTCTTACGTGAAGCCAGTCCCTGGTTCTAAAGGTTGGGGATCACTGCTGTATGCCGTAAAATAATAATATGAGTTGTCCACATCCACTTTCTAATGCATATTAATGTCAAACCCTACTTTATTGCTCATCTCTATGAAGCTATCGGTGTACCTCTAAGCACATTGTCATCGCGTTGTCTAAGTAAAGTGCAATCTAATGATATGGTTGCGTTCCTCCACCCGTCACATACGAAGGGGAATGTGAACTACTTACAACTTGGAAGGGTATCAAAGCCTCGCTGAAAGATTGAAAGGATGGTAATTTTACAAAGACAGTTTGAGGCCTCGTTTCTTTTCTCTTCTTCTGTTTGATGCCTTTTGATGTAGTGTTCAAGCTCCTCTCTGCAGGTCACAAAGAATCATTCCAGCCTTCTTTCAACCCTCCTAAAAAACAACCGTTCTGCAGCACAAGTAATCCCTCTCCACCGTGACATTGAGGGAGAGTATCATTAAGACAATGTCACGTTACCCATAGTGGTGTACACTTCACAGCTACTTTGATCATCTTTGTTCTAAGCTACTTTGCCCCTGTGCCCCGCTCACCTACTTACAGAGTAATCTAATGCAAATCACATCTGGAGGATGCGTGTGCCCGCCACATATCAAATATTGTTCTGCCGCATTAAGAGCTCAGCTCACATCCCTTCACCTTTGTAGATCAATGGCAGGTAGAAATCAAGAGGAACGCCTCTCCTGCAGTGCCGAAAAAACTAGCGGGTGGGATAAAAAAAAAACACGGATAACTAAATATTTGGATAAGTAATTAAATACGAGTTTATTGGCAGCCCTGAAACAGTGGGTTAGAGTCAATAAAAATATTCTCTTCTTACAAGGAACCTGACAGATTCCCTGGAATTGATATTTCTAGATTTTTAGAGCTCTGCATTGCGCTGTTCTTCAGACTGCAGGAGAACATCAACATCTGGGCGTTACCATTGCACTTGTCAATGGGGTGTGTCCTACACATTGGGGGTTATTTACTAAGGGCCCGATTCGCGTTTTCCCGTCGTGTTACCCGAATATTTCCGATTTGTGGCGATTTTCCCTGTATTGCCCCGGATTTTGGCGCACACGATCGGATTGTGGCGCATCAGCGCTGGCATGCACGCAACGGAAATCGGGGGGCGTGGCCGAACGAAAACCGCTGCATTTTAAAAAAAAAAGTGTCGCGGGACTCGCGCTTACCTTCACCAGGTATAGGCCGGTGAATTTCAGGGCATTGCGGCGGGCCTCGGGGAACTTCAGTGCAGCATTGTCACCTGGTGGACGTTGGAGGAACTACCTTAGTGAATCCTGGCCGGACCCGAATCCACCGCAGAGAATGCGCCGCTGGATCGCGAATGGACCGTGTAAGTAAATCTGCCCCATTCTGTTAACATCGGGTATATCATGTATGGGAGACCATTATTATTAGAATTCCTGTTTTATGTGTTCAAAAGGAGAAAAATGGGGCTTAAACGGTGCGCTAGTAACCTAATGGCACAAGTCTCCTCATCAGAAAAGAACTGATTCGACTTCGCTCCAACTGATTTTATTGGTATGGATAAAATAGATCCATAGGTAACGCGTTTCGGGTAAACATCCTACGTCAGACCAAAAACGTAGAGATCTATGGAACTCGTCCGATCAGCAGAAAGCTTTCCTGCAGCTTTCTGCTGATCGGACGAGTTCCAAAGGTCTCCACATTTTTGGTTTGACCAAGGGTGTTTACCCGAAACACGTTACCTATGGATCTATTTTATCTACAACAATAAAATCAGTTGGAATGAAGTCAAATCAGTTCCTTTTTTGATAGAGACCTCGTGCCACCAGGGTAATAGCACATTATTTAAGCCTGTTTTTCTCGTTTTGTACACTTCTCTTCACGGTCTCTCTATGGTCAATGGATTTGGAGCTGTTGGGAGTGGCTGAGGTAACCATTAACTAGTAGAGGTACCCACATTAGCCACCAAGGAATTTGACCCCCCACTGGGTCTCTTTTCTGCAAGATGGCAAGTGGTAACCAGGTGAGCATCTCTATTTATCTACCTGGATATCCCTTCCTCCCTTGACGTTTTCATACGAGACGTCGGCCTCTCTTGCTGTCTTTTTTTTTATACTGCTATATGTGTTATGAAGACACTGAACAAGGAGGGTTTGCTGGAAAATGTGAAGTTATAACTGGGAAGAAAAGATAATGGTACCAAATAACAGTAAATCATCTAAAGACCACCTCTTTGTGAATACCACTGAGGTTTTCAGTTTAACCATATTCCAAATTACCGTATTTTCCTGATGATAAGGCGCACCGGACTATAAGGCGCATTCTCATTAAAGGCCAGGTACCATTAATAATTTCATATATAAGGCGCACCAGACTATAAGGCGCAGGGTTAGGAGGAGGTCTGGGGGCGTGGTCTGAAAGCCAGTCAGCAAGAGGTGAGCAGAGGTGAGCGGTCACACAGGGAGATGGGGAAGGTGGAGGAGGGCAGCGGACCCTACTTACATAGGTCCCCGCTACCGGAGACAGCAGATCTCCAGCGGGAACTGCAGAAGTTGGTTCGCGCTATGGCACCTTTTGTTCGTGCCGCATGGTCTTCAGTTCCCGCTGGAGATCTGCTGTCTCCGGTCTCCGGTAGCGGGGACCAATGTAAGTAGGGTCCGCTGCCCTCCACCAGTCACTGCCAGTCTCTGCCCTCCTCCATACATAAGGCGCCCCGGAAATCTTAGGTTTTTATGTACGCCTTATAGTCCGGTAAATACGGTTTAAAAGCTAGTGATATTATTTGAGGAAACCCTCCTCTGAGAGGGGAAGAGGAATAACACAAAGGAAATGTACCATTCAGATCAAGGATTGTGAACCAAGCACACTTACATGCTGTGTGTGCCTCCTCTGGCAGAATCTGTTCTTTTAGCTTCTTGTTCCCTTGTTTTTAGAGAAAAAGGCTTAGAGCCCAACATAAAAAGACACAAATGAAACATGGTTTAGGGGAACCAAGATGATTCTGGATGCCTCAACCCCAAAAATATCTTTCATTACCTCCTCAACCCTTTCATATTCAAGTGGGTGAGGTTCAGTATTTTTACTGCAAAAAATTCTGAACCAGTTCTGTCCACAAAAAACTCACACTCAAAGGAAATTTAGAAGAGAAGGTTTTTTGTATTCTATGGAGGCTTCACAAATAGCTTTTCCCAATAAATAACCCGAGTTTTGTGTTTATCAGATTCTATTTCTGTTTGCATCTTCGTAAGTCCAGTTCTTAATCTCCATGGGATGTCCATCTGGAGTTTTATGAATCGATGCAGATAAAGGTGGTAAAATAAATATACAAAAATATACTCTTAGCTATCAGCTGAAGCGGCACAACACATTGCCTAGTTCAAAGCCGCCTCTCTCTTTTTACATTGCTCCGAACTCCACAGGACGGAGCCACATCCTCTATCTCACTCCAAAGAAGAGAACAAAGATCCTTTTCTCTTCCTCCCCAACAGCCGCACCGGGAAATTAGTCATTTTCCCTCTGTAATCCTCCCAGTTTTTTCTATCCCTTTTCTTCCCGCTCCCTTTGCCCGGCTAATTTTGACTTCCTCAGGCAAATATCATTGTTTTAATTTATATTATCAATTAACAATTAGAAAATGACTCCATTCTTATCTCGGGGGCCTGCAGTTAGTTTCTGCTGGATATTTGCCTGGACAAATTAAGCAAATTAACCTATTTTGCCTGTAGTTTTTACAACTTCATTTCGCTGCAGTCGACGTGTTATTGCAAGATGGAAGTTAACTGCTTCCTGGTTATTACGGTGAAAGCGTGATTCCATCTGCCGAGGTTTCATTCCTGAATGCAAGGCAGGTAGAGACAAAACCTCATGGAAGAATTAAGGTGGAAAAAAATTAGAATTTAAAAAATTATTGGGTTACTTTTAACACGGTTTGTAGGCCTGAAAACAGATGTACAGGCCATGATTTAGTCGCAATCCTTGGCTCATTCAGCCGGGAAATGCGACTTCTCCACCCAATTCGACGTTTGAGCAGGAGGGGGAGATGGTGGACCACACCCAGCATCTGGACATCGCATGTACCCTGCGCTCGTTCAGTTGCGGGCTAAGGCGCAATTCTACTCCATGTTAGACCTGTTGTAGAAGAGCCCCGGTGGTGCATCCCACTTTTGCACTACCCGGCTGCCTGCTTGGATTTCTCAGGTGGTCGGAGCTTCCTGATAAATCCAGCGCATGCGCATCATACGCTGGTGCAATTAGTGTCAATGTATGATAACTGTGCCCCATGGTCTCTAAATTTTTGATACATGATGCAAAGCTGAAATTATCACCAAGATAGGAAAGGTCTTCAGGGGTTGTAGTCATAATAAAAATAACGCCCCATAAATGTATGATCATCCGTAATTTCCTTTTCTCAGCCCTCCAGCTGGCCCAGAAGTTCCACAGTTTTTTTGGTCCTGCTTCTGCTGGTGAATGGCCTCTACTGTCTACAGGACGTCACTTCCTTTGTTGTCCTTGAAGCCCATCCAATGTCCCATAGACACCCCCGTTCTAGCCTGATGCTGAAAACTGGAAGTTCCGGAGCAACATAAGAACCTGGAGCTGGATACCTATGTTTTACTTTTTTTTTGCTATACTGGGCCGCCATGGGATTTTCTAGAATGTCAAATAATATATTAAAAGTATATATGTTTTCTAAGACTCAAAAATAGGTAGAAAAATATTTCCAAATTTTCATGGTCCTGAAAATTGGGAACATAATACATACATACAATTTCTTTTCTACTAACTTGGATGGCCTTTAAATTAAAAAACTTATATTTGTGGTATATGATAAGATTAGTATGGGTTTTATATGTTCAAAATTGGCTGCTTGAGAATTGCTACAATGAGTTAGCTGAAACGTTGCTTTGTATCCACATGTGAATAAACCTTTGAACGAAGACGGAGTGCTGCTTTCCTCTTTTGCATTTAGTGGATCTCCGGGTCTTGGGTCAGACCTTTATAAGCTTGCACCCATACTGGATTTAATCCAATTTTTCACAGCGGTGCCTTTTCCCTATGTTTTGTTCAAAATTGGGTTCATAATGCCTGGTGTCAAAGGTTGAGTCTGGCTGACTAAAAAAGGGGGAGAGGATAAGCTATGACATCATCTATTGTCCGTAATGATGTAGTGATGGGTCAGTGTTATCTATATAGAGGTCATTGTACAGGGAGTAGGAGGAGATAAGCTGTGACATCATCTATTGTCCGTAATGATGTAGTGATGGGTCAGTGTTATCTATATAGAGGTCATTGTACAGGGAGTAGGAGGAGATAAGCTGTGACATTATCTATTGTCCGTAATGATGTAATGATGGGTCAGTGTTATCTATATAGAGGACATTGTACAGGGAGGGGAGGGGATAAGCTGTGACATCATCTATTGTCAGTAGTGATGTAATGATGGGTCAGTGTTATCTATATAGAGGACATTGTACAGGGAGGGGAGGGGATAAGCTGTGACATCATCTATTGTCAGTAGTGATGTAATGATGGCTCAGTGTTATCTATATAGAGGTCATTGTACAGGGAGGGGGAGGAGATAAGCTGTGACATCATCTATTGTCAGTCATGATGTAATGATGGGTCAGTGTTATCTATATAGAGGACATTGTACAGGGAGGAGGAGATAAGCTGTGACATCATCTATTGTCAGTAGTGATGTAATGATGGGTCAGTGTTATCTATATAGAGGTCATTGTACAGGGAGGGGAAGGAGATAAGCTGTGACATCATCTATTGTCAGTAGTGATGTAATGATGGGTCAGTGTTATCTATATAGAGGCCATTGTACAGAGAGGGGGAGGAGATAAGCTGTGACCTCATCTATTGTCAGTAGTGATGTAATGATGGGGTGTTGTTCGTGATCATCAAAATTTCTCAGATAATATAATAAACATAAAATTTCCTTAAAACATAAGTGATTTTCTGTTGAAACATTCCCTTTAATATCAAAATGTATTGTTTTCCATCTACAGTTATAATCCAGTCTTCTTTCACGCTGTACAATCCAATATTCCCCCCTAATCTCTGGGCCTGTGACAGCCACGTTGGTGACAATAATATCTGTCCGTATCTCCATAACCCTCGACATCTCTGTTGACTTCTCCCTCCAGATGGGCAGATGCCGGAGATCCTGACATCTATGATGAACGGCAGCACTTTACAATCTCCCTGATCCGTGACATGACATGAAGTCTATGCTCAGTGACATGTAATATAAACACGGGACGTCTTCCCGCTGTCTCTTTAAAAAGCATTTGCTAACAAGGTCATAAATATTTATAGCGGCGTCTCCCCCGAGTCCTATCATTCCTCTGCTAAGTGATTAATAATAGATTAAACGCTTTAGACTGGTTTCCACTGAGCACCTTCACTTTGTGAGGATCCGCCACGCAGGACGGAACCGCAAGTGACAGCCGCTCCACCGGTGACATGAAGGCTCGCCCGACCGGAACGCTGGCCTTGAAATCAAAGACTATTATAAACAACTAGTCCAGATTCAGAAAAGGCCCCGGGGGTAGTTATTAGAAGGATGACGGGGCAATTTTATTTTAGTTATTTTTGTTTTTGCGTTATATTTTCATTCTTTTTTACACATTGTTTCACAAAAAAAAGGGTTATGTGTTCTTACGATAATGAGCATAATGTCTAAGCTGAGGCTTGTGCTAGGCTACAGGTCTACTAGGCTACCAGACAGATAATAGATAAATAATAAATCGATAGATAGTATAGAGATAGGTAGAGTGTAATAGATAGGTGTATACTTGAGAGATATACAGGTAGAAAGATAATGTAGAGAGAGACTGATAAATACTGTAGAGATAGATAGATTATAATAGATAGATACTGTAGAGATAGATAGAGGATGATATATATATATATATATATATATATATATATATATATTTAAGTATATGTGTATATACTTAAGTTTAAGCCGACCCGAGTATAAGTGGAGGTACCTAATTTTAACACAAAAAACTGGGAAAACCTATTGACTCCAGTATAAGCCTAGGCTGGGAAATGTATTGGTCACAGCCTACTCCCACTATATAGCCAGCATATGTCCCCCAGTATATAGCCAGTCCCTGCCCCCTACTATATAGCCACCAGCCCATGTCCCCTAGTATATAGCCAGCAGCCTCATGCCCCCTAGTATATAGACAGCCCTCTGCCCTCTAGTATGTAGCCAGCAGCCCCCTTCCTCCCAGTATATAGCCAGCAGTCCCCAGTATATAGCCTTCCCTCCTCCCTAGTATATAGCCAGCAGCCCCCTGCCCCCTATTATGTAGCCAGCATTATGCCCCCTAGTATGTAGCCAGCAGCCCCTGCCCCCTAGAATATTGCCAGCATCCTGCCCCCTAGTATATTAGCCAGCAGCCCCCTGCCCCCTATTATATAGCCAGCAGCCCTCTGCCCCCTAGTATATAGCCAGCATCCTGCCCCCTATTATATAGCCAGCAGCCCTCTGCCCCCTAGTATATAGCCAGCAGCCCTCTGGCCCCTAGTATATAGCCATCATCCTGCCCCCTAGTATATAGTCAGCAGCCCCCTGCCCACTAGTATATAGCCAGTGCCTGCTGTCCCCTATGTCCAGCCTATTAAAAAAAAACCTCTTTACTCACCTTTCCGACGCCTCCCGCAGGTCCTTCTTCTGTCTCCTGTTGCTACGGCTCCGTCTCCAGGTTCCTCCAAGCTACGGTCACTTATACTATGATGTCAGCCGCTTGCTGATGTAATGTTGTGTATGACGCAACAGGGACCCAAGGATGGAGCTGGACCTTCAGAAGACAGAAGAAGGACCTGCAAAGTCCGACAGAAAACTGGCGCGAAGCCCTTAGTAAATTTTCCCCCAATAGGTATTATAGAGATAGATTGATTTATAGATACTGTAAAATAGATAGCTACATAATAAACAGATAGATATGATCAATAGATACTATAGATTGAGTGATAGATACTGTAAAGAGATATGTGTATAGATGTATAGATATATAGATAGATATTGTACATAGATAAGTGCAGTGATAGGTAGATAGACACTTTCTATATAGAGATAGATGCTCTAGAGGGTTCAGCTACATATATAAATACATACAGTAAAGTTAGATGAATAATTAGATACAGCGGCATAACGACCGCAACATACAGTAGATAAGCGCATTGATAGGTAGATACTGTAGATATATAGATACTTTGCACGCTTGGGATAAGGGGAACTGCGCATGCGCCAGAGGCCTCATCCAGACTCATGAGTAGACCTGTGTTACCATTTCACATGGATTTCCCCAAATTGCAGCGAAAAATAAGCCAAGCCAAATATACCATATATACTTGAGTATAAGCCGACCCAAGTATAAGCCGAGGCCCCTAATTTTAACACAAAAACCTGGTAAAACCTATATATATGGTATGTTTGGGAGCCTAAAGCTGAGATGTATAAAGCCACGATGGTACCTTGTAATGGTCCTATCAAATGGTTTCCTATCAAACACAAAACAGCCCTCTGTCCTCCATTATCTCTAAAGTATGCGTAAAGACACGGTTTCAAGAACTTTTTGATCACAGCAAAAGAAACACAAATTTTACAGTCCAATACTACAGAGACCATTGATCCTCACAGAAGAGTCAATGCTAAGTGCTTCCTCCAGGACTCCCTATCGATCAGCGGCCTCGGCTACATTCCTGTCTTCCTCGGCTCAGCCTTTGTAAATTGCCATCTAAGTGCATGTCCTCATCAGTTGTCCCTCAAAATGTAATCCCAGAAACCCATCTTCACAGGGAATCTTCGCTTTCTATGATCAATACGTTAATATTTCATGACATTTGTTACTGGAGTGAATGATGTCTTCAAGGTTCCAAAATATTATCTAACAGAATATGTGGTTGAACCTCATAGAAATCCCAGAAAGGAAGAAAGTGAAGAAAGAACGAGAGGTGGTCAGGGAAGAATAGAAGGTCTCAAAAGGGGGGGGTCCCATAATTTATACTTCCCAGCTATCAGGATAGGTTGTAAGGTTTTTTTTTCAGAATTCTGAAAAAGTTTCTATAAATAACAATATCTGTTTTTTCATTCCTACTGATTGCTGCACCTAAAGGAGTTGTCTGAGGGTTGAAAAAGATGGCTGCTTTCTTTCAAAAACAGCTCCTCTCCTGGTTATGCATGGTATTGCCGCAGTTCACGGTCCTATTCCTGGTGAAGGTAAGCGCGTGTCCAGCGACACTTTTCTTTTTAAAAATTCGGCGGTTTCTCTGAATCCGTCGGGTTTTCGTTTGGCCACGCCCCCTGATTTCCGTTGCGTGCACGCCGGCGCCGATTTGCCACAATCCGGTCGCATGCTCCAAAAACCCAGGGCAATTCAGGGAAAATCGGCGCAAATCGGAAATATTCGGGTAATACGTCGGGAAACCACGAATCGGGCCCTTAGTAAATGACCCCCATTGTGTCCGTGTGACTGTCCATAATGGTCGACCATCAACGTGAACAGATATGTAAAAAAAAATTTTGGGGTGGTATATGCATCTGTTCCATTAATTTCCATCAGTTTCTTCCCTCCAAGGAAAAAAAGTGAATTAAAACAAAAAAATAATAAAATTCAGAGGTTTACAGTGAACTCCTGGATAATATAATGGGAAGGATGGAAGATTTTTAAGAAAAGTAAAACACTACAAATGATCCATCAAAATAGATGGAAACTGGGTGTCCATTGCCTAAAACCACATATGATCCCAACCAGGTCCACCCCATACTGAGGTGCATACATCATAGCTATATCAAATTAAGGCCTAATGCATAGGACCATAAATGTGTATTACATGGCACACATTGGATCCGCGGACCGCATTTCCGTCGGGTTTCCCCGACTATTTCCGATTTGCGCCGCATTTAAAAGGTTTTTTTGGCGCACACGATTGGATTTTGGCGCACCTTCATGCAACACAAATCGGTGGTGTGTCCATCGGACAACCCAACTGATTCGGATTAAGCCCGGGATTTAAAATTCAAATTGTGTCGCAAGCCATGCACTCTCATGAACTGGGAAGAAGAAGGTGAACTCCGGCAGACCTGAGCGGGGAAGCGGCACATGCAGGATATCAGGCGCACGATCTTGGTGAATCATGCCGGACTTCATTCTCATCAGACAGTCCGGATCGGGGATTGCGACAGGACCGGGTAAGTAAATCTGCCCCATTGACCTTTATTGCCCAAGTGCACCGTGTTTCACCACACTGGGATGTGCCAAGGTAAAGAGCAGGTCCTATTCCTTCCGAGATTTGTGGTGCAGCTGGTCATTTTCAATGGATTTAGGTGGGATTAGAAGTGCTGACCCACTAATGTCCTACAGACTGCAAACAGCAGCATATTACCCTTGGCTTGTGGCCCATAAATTACACACAGTCATGTGACCTGAGGAGTGTACGATAAAGTCTTAACCTCTTATTTGGGTGCAGACTCCAATTCTTATTAAACCATCTAAATACAATATTTTGACACGTTAGAAAAAAATAGTGAACACAGATGAGCGACTCGATTTATAGAAGCTTCATCAAATTTTCCAAAAAAACAAAATGTTCTGAAACTACGTTGCTCCAATTTCCCTGGAAATGGGTATATAACCCCTTTTAGTTTTGTTCACTTTTTTCGAAGCTTTTAATATTTACTTGTCCATCCCTCCTCTGTAAGCGGAAAGTTTTACATGGCCGTATTTTGGAAGATTTGTCAGAAGCAAATCGGAAAAAGATTTGGGGCCACGGTTTGTACGCTTGAGCTTCCTGATAGTTTTGGAGAGTGCCGGGGTGGGGACACTTAGCGCCAGCTAATGCAGAATGTGCCCCTTGGTACCTGAAAAATGGCAGGTCCTATGAAACAACCAGATTTGCTCAGCTCTAATTGTAAACTTAAAAACAAGAAGAAAAAAAGTGATCATTTTATGGCATTCATTTCCATATCCAGAGACAGGGCTGGCACCAGCACTGGGCATACCTGGGCAAGTGTCGGGGCCCAGAGCTGCTGGGGGAGGGGCACACATAAGCTTGCACATAAGGAATTCATGGGAGTGTGGGGGGCTGTATCTAATTAATCCATAGGGTGAGGGGCCTTTTATAAAATAACCATGAGGGGGCTATTTGGTATGATAAACTAGGGTATTTTAGGAAACAGGAGACAGTTTTAGTTTCTGAATAACCAAGTGAGTTCACTGGAAAGGATCCCACTGAGGCTCTGTCACCCAGGGGCCTACTGATACCTGGAGCCAACCCTGTCCAGGGTATATGAAGACTCTGTAGTGTATTCACCACTGAGTGATTTCATTCCCAAAGTTCTTTCTCCTTTCCTGGTTGCTGCTCTGTTTAAATAATTTGTCTGGTCCAAAGGACCTGGAAGCAGCACCTTTACACTACATTACAATTATGCTTTCAACTCTAGGTCACACAGTTCCCTCCTCACGAGTGTTGTTGTATCATGTTAGCAGGGTTTGGATTTTTGCTGTGGTACAGAAGATATCCAGCTCCTGGAGTCACAGCAGGGTGTACCGAGTTGCCTTATAGCACAAAGATATCTCTGGGAGCTAATCTGACTGAGGTGGCCAGATACAGCAGAATGAACCAAACCCAAATGACAAAATTATATCAGGTATGAAAGAGAGAGGTCAAGTAACCCCATTATAAATCAGTTAATAGGCACTGCACGCTTACAGGGGGGCACCATCCATGAGGCAATTTGAGCCTCTTGCCTCAGGCAGCACCATCTCCAGCAAGATGAAGTCACCTCCTACAAGGTAGAACGTGAGACTTTAAAATAAGGTTTCTTCAAACCCTATTTCTTCATGGGTGTTAGACAATGCATGGAGAACCCACATACTAAAAAAATAACCTGATATATTATCATTCTGTAGCTCATCTCAGGCAGCAGAAAGTTTAGAAAGTCACCTGTCGGACCAGGCAAGATATCGTATTTTAAAACAAATGTCCCAGGAACAAATAAAATCACTCAGTATTGACTACACTTCTAAGTTTTTATATTTCTCAGATAATCCCTTTAAATGAAGGTCTACTTAAAGGGCAGAATCTAAGATAACAGACAATCTGACATGTAAGTGGTAGTGTCCAGGTACCGGATGCTCCGGACAACCAATTAGATTCTATCTAATTTCCAAAATGTAAAATAAAAAATAAATAAAAATGTAATAAGATCCCAATTTCCCCTTTATAAAATGTTGCAAAAAATGTTGCACAATTTGTATATTTAAATAAAGTGGGGAGGAGAAAAAAAGACGGCATCAATATTTTATGCAAAAATCGTGAAATATTAATAGTTGTGCATGGAGTATCATCACGCATGCCGAGTAGAGCGCCACACATGAGCATAATCTCATCAATTACGGCTAACTGCTTTTTCTACCGTTTTTTATTGCTTGGGTTCACTGCGGGGATATAATTATTAGCTGGCACCGCATGGAATATTCCAGCGCTCATCATCGGAGACAATCGCTCTGCCGGACGGTCGAGGCAGAAGCATCATTTTTATGACGCTTGCATCATCTGTGTAATGGCCAAGGTTAATCATAGAGCGGACACCGATAGGGTGAGTAGCATGGCTCCACAAATGACAGCGTATTAGTGTCTGTGATAAACAGGTCCTCCGAGAGGGACTTGCAAGGCGAGATTGGAGACTGAGGTTAAACCAGACGTGTACTAACTGCGGACGGCGCAACATTAAATTATGGCTTTGTCCATTGGTGTCAGAGACAGATCTCGGAGACATCTAGTTGCCATGGTTCATTCCTAATGACGGACTGCTGGCTTGGATTTATCCTTGTCATGAATTCATAAAGAGAAATGATCTATGCTAGAAGAAGACAGAGATCTTCAAGTCAGTACTAATCATGTGATCACTGGGTGGCCTACCCAGCCCGATAGGACGGATAAGCTCTTGGCCAGTGACTAATGTAATGACAGGCTGTTTTGAAAACTATATAAAAAATTGTAATAAAAATCAAGTAATACAATAAAAGGTAAGTCAGGTAACTTTTAGGATATGTTTAAAACATGGTTGCCATATTGGATCAAGGGCAAGTTTATGTAGCAGATCAAAGAATTGTCGCACAAATGAATTGTCAGATTTGTTATATCCCTTGTGGTTCCAAAATGATCAATTCATACTGAAAAGTTGCAACAAAAACAACAACAACCGGGAATGTTCCCTGTGATGTACAGCTATATGACACGTTGCCCATGGAGCTGAGCACAGAGCTGAAGACACTGGATCTAATCATGATGAACTGGCGTGAGAATTTATAGAGATTAGAGCGGACCCGACAAATGCGTTCCCCCCTAGCTACTAGACATGGCTATTGGAACATCCCTGGCCAATCATATTACGAAAGTCTGGCCAAGCATAGCCATGGCTAGTTTATTATATAGAACCACAAATGCAATCATTGAGTCTATCTCCGAGATAATTGACATCTGAGACAATTCTGGTGTTCTCTAATCTGTTACATGACCTCTTTACCATTGGATAAAGTTTCTCTTGATCCAATATAACGGCTTTCAATTTTGGGACACAACCTAAAAGATACTTGCTGAAGTAAAAGGGAATCCCCCTATAAGCAGGAACCTATAAGCAACACATTTCAAGGGGACATCTATCATAGGCTGGTGCTTAGTGAGGCAGCGTATGATTCTGCCCCCATCCCTTGGCATGTGCCAGATCTGCCAGGAGGCTACCGCTTCCTGATAAATCCGGGTAGCTTCTATGCCAGGTCTGACCTGATGTATAATAGCGTGATGACCTGTGCCTGAACAGTCAACGCCCCATGCCGGCCCACTGCACTGTCATAGAGTCACAATTTCCGACACACAGAAATCATAGCTTGTACGTTTTCAGGGGTATAAGCCATGGTAAATACCCCCTTCATATATGCCTTTTACTCTAGCCTGATAAATCTGAGCGAGTCTAGCCTAGCTAGAATTGCACCATAGCCTACGTCTGACATGAGGCAGGTTATAGGTAGTGGGTTGGCCCACTGTGCCACCAGCCACACCCCCTCTACGCCCATTTGGTGAGAAGGTGGCTTAAGACCTATTTCAGGGTTTGTATGCTATAAAACATGCACAAAATTCCTGATAAATACGCCCCACTCTAAGATACACAATGTCCTGGGGCACCGGGTTGTTAATTATTCACTTCTCGTGTGACGTCACCTCCCTCTCCAGCATGGGAGAGTGAGGTGACATTACTCAGGAGGTGTGAATAATTAACGACCAGGAGCACCGCAATGTTGTGTCCCAGCACTCTGGGCTGCTTTTTATATCTTTTTTTGCGTTTCAGCAGGTCAAAATTAAAGAAGACCAGTTCCGTGATTGGGGAAAAGAGGGAGACAGGTGAGTATATTTAGTTAAAAACAATTTTTTTTATATTAGTGGTTGATTTCCTTTAAGAGAAGGCCACAGGCTCAGGGTTGGACTGGCCCACCAGAGAACCAGAGGATCCTGTGGTTGGATCAGGCTCTAACACAATGATGGGCACCAAAGGTCAAGCTGAAGATTACCTAATTTGGAGGTAACTAGGCTGCCATTAATATTTTATCTGGTAGGCCCAAGGAGCCCCAGTCTGACAATGTCCAGAGCTTTATTAAAAAACATACTTATTTACAGTGAAGGCTGAGTTGGTTTGCACATACAATACCTCACAGAGGGACGCACATCCAGTCATGGAAAGAAAATAATGTGTATTGGGTTTATTGGTGTTTTATACCCCTCATCGAATGTTATCTGATCCCATCCCTCCTCTCCTCGTCTCTCGGTGCCTGTCTATCTTCACGGCAGTAATATCATTTCCATGTTCTAATTAACCTCCATCTCAGTATGGCTGTGATAATAAAAGCTACAGGGATTTCACACACTGTTATCCGCACAGTTACAGTCGCTGGCTCTAGAAGCCTCTATTCTCACCTTCACAGACTCTGCCAAGAATTCCTCCACCGTTCCCCCGCCACCATCCGTCCCGTTAATCCCTCCCAACTATACACTCTGATATTCTGCTTACCCCCAATGATGGATACTTCTCACATGAATCCAGGACTATATATCTTGATCTCCTGCTTTCCCCCAATGATGGATACCTCACACATGACTCCAGGACTATATATCTTGATCTCCTGCTTTCCCCCAAAGATGGATACTTCACACATGAATCCAGGTCTACACAGCTGAACTATGTCTCCTGCTTAACCCCAAACGATGGATACCTTACACATGGCTCCGCCACTATACAGCCTGATCTCCTCCTTACCCCCAATGATGGATACCTCACACATGGCTCCACCACTATACAGCCTGATCTCCTCCTTACCCCCAATGATGGATACTTCACACATGAATCCAGGTCTACACAGCTGAACTATGTCTCCTGCTTAACCTCAAACAATGGATACCTTACACATGGCTCCACCACTTTACAGCCTGATCTCCTCCTTACCCCCAATGATGGATACCTCACACATGGCTCCACCACGATACAGCCTGATCTCCTGCTTACCTCCAATGATGGATACCTCACACATGACTCCAGGACTATATAGCTTGATCTCCTGCTTACCCCCAATGATGGATACCTCACATGTGAATCCAGGTCTTCACAGCTGATCTATGTCTCCTGCTTACCCCCAATGATGGATATCTCACTCAAGGCTACACCTCTATACAGCCTGATCTCCTCCTTACCCCCAATGATGGATACCTCACACATGGCTCCACCACTATACAGCCTGATCTCCTCCTTACCCCCAATGATGGCTATCTCACACATGGCTCCACCACTATACAGCTTGATCTCCTCCTTACCCCCAATGATGGATATCTCACACATGGCTCCACCACTATACAGCTTGATCTCCTGCTTAACCCAAAACGATGGATACTTTACACATGGCTCCAGAAATATACAGCTTGATCTACGTCTCTCGCTTACCCCTCGCACATATATCCAGGACTATAGAGTTGATCTATGTCTCCTGCTTACCCCCAACAATGGATCCCTCACACATGACTTCAGGACTATACAACTACATCTATGCCTTCCACTTATCCCCAGTGATGGATACCTCACACATGACTCCAGGACTATATAGCTACATCTTTCGGTCACTCCCAATGATGGATACCTCTAATCTATCCAGACAGAAACCTAACAAATGAGACAAAATCTGATTTTCTATTCTCTGATGTGGTGTTTTATCTGCCAAATCAAGATGGATGATGTTAGTCCTACAATATATTGTGTGGACTACTAATTTTGTCACCCTTATATTGTGGGAAACCAGTTTGTAGACCAGGGGTTCTAAACTTGTTTGTATATGATGAATAGTTTTTTTGGAATATTAAGTGTTGTTAGCAAACCACAGCAGTGTTAGCATCTAAACTTTTATTTTGCAACATATAACTACAAGGTTGGATACAGACGGGAGTGGGCCAGTTTACAGGAACCAATTATGGGCCCCTTGCTCTCTAATATTTGCTCATAGACATCCTCTTATGTCTCCCTAATGATCCACTAGTTGCTATGAGCCATGAAATTTATTAGTTCAGCTCCTTACAAGCAATCTAATAACTAGTAATAAACTGTTTATGGTGGAAGTGGGCCGCCTTAGTCTTCTGGGCCAATACCGCACCTATTGTGTTTTTGCGCCTTCATGGCAGAGGTCCATAAACTTAAAGGAAATCTACTATCAAAATTTATCATGATAAACCAGGGACACTTGCTCAGAGATCCAGGCACCGTGACTCCTTCCTTCTAATATCAACTTTTAAAATGTTGCTAATAAGAAGAAGGACAGAGGCTTCACATACTTATACACTGTGTGATACACCCACCCCCTGCTCCATCAGCACTTTCCTCTCCCTATGCCTGGGAAAGTTTCAGTACAGTGGGAGGGGGAAGTGTAACAGACTGTGTATCTGTAGCCTTCTGGCTCATTAGCATAATGTTAAAAGTTGATTTCAGAAGAAATATAACAAATATAAGACAATTACCACGGTCATTGTGCCTGGCTTATGAGTAAATGTCCCTGGTTTATCTTGCTTAAAGGGAATCTGTCAACAGTAATTGACCTAATACACCACTACCAGTATGTTGCCAGATCATGTTTCTTTCATGGCCCAGTGTGGTAGCATCATCCAGAAAATCAACTTTAAAGTGAAATGTAAACTGGTTGTATAAAATCAAGGAGGTGAAGATTTTAACACAGTCAAGCTCTCCCTTCCTCAGAGCCCCTTCACTGTAATTTATGGCCCTGCATCCAGAGACATCACTAAACAGATCTGCTGAAGTCCAATATATGATGTCAATCACAGAGGAGGAGGCGTTCAGACCCACCATGACTTCATTGTTCAATTCTCCTCCTCCTTGACTTTATACAACTAATTTACATTTTACTTCAAAGTTGATTTTCTGGATGATGCCACCACCAAAGTTCATGAAAGAAACAAATGCTAGAAGGTGTTATGCTGCTTGACAATATACATCTAGTGGTTTAATAGGCCAATTGCTGATGACAGGTTCCCTTTATTATTTTTAAGATTAACCTCCAACATGCTTTGGTTAGAATTGAGCACTGCATCTCGACATATAATCAGAGGGAAGATGCTGCTTAAAAAAATATTTTTTTTATTAAAAAGGCAGTTTGGTATTCAGTCTGTGGATTGGACCTTGGGACTGCTTAGGTGCTGAGCTCAGCTTACTTCCGTTGGGGCCTTGTTGGTTGAACAGCCTGATCGCAGTGGGGAGGAATGACTCTCCTTTTCACACTTGCGGTGAAGAAGTCTGTCACTGAAGGTGCTCCCCAATGCCACCACAGACTGGCTGTACTAATACCTTAGCCCCAACTTAAGCGCGGAGCAGTCCAAAGAGGAAGGGCTAGCTCCGCGCTTAAGCTTAAATATCCACCAGGCCACTGCCACCCAGTGGCCAACTGGGCAACCAATAAGTGACCCGGGTTAAAGGGCAACAGGAGGGGCTGTACTCCTTCTGTATGGAGCACAGCCAGTCCTGCAACCCCCCGGCTTAAACAGCCTGCGGGCTGGGCAGTCTCATGCATGAGATGAGGGCTATTCTCCAGAATAGATCTCAACTTACACAGTGTCCACCTCTCATCTACCACCTGCACAGTGTCAAGAGGACCCCCCTGGACAGACCTGGCTTTCATAATCAGTTTGTCGAATGTGCTCCTCTCCCTAGCTGAGATGCTGCTTCCCTAACTACACCAAAGAAAATGGCTGGGTGAAGAAGGTCTTAAGAAGTGCCCCCTGCACAACGGATGCCCTCAGCCTCCTCAGCAGGTATGGCCTGCTCTGACCCTTCTTGTGAAGTCCGTTAATGTTCTCTGCCCACTCCAGTGGAGGACACCCAAGTACTTATAGGACTTCACTGCCTCAATGTCCGTCCCCTGGATGAGCACCACAATAATAATATTAGCATATACAAATAAATAGACAAAGATGCAAGGGGAGATTCATCAGAAGTGTCCGAGAGCAGAACTGTTCTAGTTGCCCATAGCAACCAATCAGAGCTCAGCTTTCATTATCCCCCAGCTGCTTATAAAATAAAAGCTGAGCTCTGATTGGTTCCCATTGGCAACTAGAACAGTTTTACCTCAAAAAATTCTGATGAATCTCCCCCACAGTTTTTAGTGGGTAAAAACTGGCTACAACACAATTTATTAGAGTTAAAAAGTGAATGTAAACTTTATTACTAAAAGGCTAATAAGACAAAAAGCACTTAAACAGCCTGAGGTAAAATGAACATTTCGATATCCCATCCACTCACAAAGTAAGCGACTTACCACAGCTACTAACAAAGCGGACATGGCTAAAGAAAAAAATACAATATGCAAGAAAACATAAAGAAGAAGTGGGCAGGAGAAATGCCCTGGATCCTCTTCTCTATTCAGGTTAGAAACAGCTCCCTTATATACACAAAACAACCTGACCATTGGCTACAACCATAACCAATGGCCCCTGTAACCAGGCAGGAAGAGGAACAATCAGCCCAGCGACAGTGATTGATAGGTCAGGAGATTGAACCAATCACTATCTGTCGCCAAGATCAAGACACTTTTACACTACAAAAAAGAGCGGGAAAGAGAGGTAGAAAGAACACAGGTTAAAAGTTCATTACCTCAGACTTATGGAGGAATCCAAATAGCACAATAATACCATGCGGCTCCCTCTCTATATCCCTGAGGAATCCTTACATGATGACAGGAAAGAATTACCAAAAGAGACTTTATCTTTTTCTTCCGATTCCCCTTTAAGATTTGAGATAATAGTAATGGCTGCGCATCATTTCAAATTGTGCCACGTATGAAAAGCTTTCCAGCCTGGAAATATTCCTTAAAATCCTTTCCGGCAAGATGCATCAGCTATAGAGTTTGTATTTAGGGCAATTTTCCTCTCTATGGAGCAGACGGAGAGTAGTTCACATAGTCTTTATCTGATAATATTGCTGAGTAATATGCCTTACCATCACGGTGCGCCAGCGCTCAGCTTATTCCGCCGCACGGCTGGAGATCATCAAAACGAGCTCTGTCACTAACGTGCCATATACAGCTATTTCCTCCATTGTCTAAAGTCATTATTGTCAGGGGAACGTGTGGATTTCTGCTCATCTGGGTAAAAAGCAGTGGGGAAATTGGAAATTATCGATGGCAGTGTTCGTAAAGGTCATATTATTAGTGTCCCAGCTGCATTGGAATACATGAAGGGGGGGGGGTGATTTATTGCTTAAAGGGGGGTTTTTTGTAATTTTTTTGAAGAGACACTCAGAGTCAGGTTTTGCAAGGCGTATAGTCGTTGGGCTAATGACTGCACAAAGGGTGTCTTAGTTAGCGGGGTTCTAAGTACAGGAATAGGCCCTCTTTGACTGAGGTGGTTTCTTTACCCTTCTGATATCCTGCGTATCCCAGGGAGGTGGGGGCTACGTGACTAGGGGTGGTACAGGAAGTGAGCATAGCTTAAATAGGAGCTGCAGACGTCACTCACCCTCTTTCTGGATCGTATTTCCCACCCGCCCTCCTTTGTTTAAGGTATTTTCGGTGTTACAATTGTCACAGCTGGCGATTAGTTGGGTTATTTGGCCTACATGCCCATTGGCTGGCCGGCATACAGGTGGGAGGGGTTTGTTGCACTTTATGTTTGTTGTTATTTAAATTTGTTTATCTGTTCAATCTATATTTTAAAATAATACAAAAATAATATTATATAAAAAAATAAGAATTGTTTATACAATGGTTTAACCTATATAAAGCTGTGGCCGACCCTCACGTCAACCCACCAGTTCAACTTGAATACAAGTCTCCGTATGTTTTGTTTTAGCGGCGAATATTGGTTCAGGGTTAAAGGGGCCTGTGCTCCCGGTGGTTTTGGCGTAACTTTATTTGGGCAGTCTCGAGAGAAGCCTCAAGAGCTTCTGTGCCACCATCATTATGAACAGGACTATTTAGCCCCCAATAGCTCCATAGGCAGTCAGGGGTGGGTTAATGGACATCTATCACATACATAGACTGCTTTTAAACCAAGCAGGTTGGTTCTGTTGCTGTATGCTGTATGTAGGCAGTACGTCACACGTTGGGGCAGATTTACTTACCCGGTCCTGTCGCGATCTCGCGGTGCGTTGTCCGACGAGGATTCGAGTCTGCCTGGATTCACTAAGATCGTGCACCCGAGTTCCTGCAGGTGTCGCTGCTGCGCCGAGGTCCGCCGAAGTTCACCTTCTTCTTCCCGGTGTATGTGAGTGCTTGATCTTGCGACACAATTCGTTTTTTAAATTCCACGGTTTTTCCGAATCCGTCGGGTTGTCCAACAGCCACGCCCCCCGGTTTCTGTCGCGTGCAAGCCGGCGCCGATGCGACACAATCCGATCACGTGCGCCAAAAACCTGGGGCAATTCGACGCAAGACGGAAATATTCGTGAATTGGACCCTTAGTAAATGAGCCCCATTGACTCCCCCTGTATAAAGAGGGCTCGTGGGCTGAGGACTCTCCATACAATGTTGGCATTTGCTGCATATTGCAGCAATCACCCACCAGTAACACCCACGTTCTATAATAAAAAAAAGTTCTAGATTTTTGAAAGTGGGGAGTGAAAAATTAAAACTCAAAAACAAAAAAGGGCCAGGTCAATACAGCCCAAGGTAGCCATAAAATCCATGCAATTTTTTTTTCCTTTTTGGTCTAGTAGCTACCAAGAAGCAATTACTAAAACTACTATGTAATGGTATTTCTCACCTGCTAGACTGGCCTCAATCTACCCTTCTACTTAAAAAATTGTGTTGCCGCGACACATGCAGGATATCGGGCGCACGATCTTAGTGAATCATGGCACAGTTCATTATCGTCGGACAATGCACTTTCGGTGAACTCCATCGGCTGTGTAACTAAATGAGCCCCATTGTGTTATATGGTGATTACAATTAAAAAAAATTGGGAAGTAGGCAGAAACACAGAATGGAGGCGTAAATAATTAGCAGATGACTACTGTGGCTTAGCCACGAGCCCCTGAGGCTCATTTGCATGATTCTAAAAGATGTTTTTTTTTTCCAAAACTAAGCTATTTGAAGGCAAAAGAAGTACATATCCTGTTTCAGGAGGCAAAAGTGAACACTGTGAGCTCCCTGCAAGTCAAATACTTCATAATGATTTGATATTTTCTGCATACATACAGAACCAGAACCAAGCTTCTTTGGTTAGGAGGGGGAGTCCCATCTGTTGGATTTCAGTTCTACAGTTTTTGGAACTTTTTCAAAGGTCCTGAAGAACTCTTGTATGCATGTGTGATGAGACTTTCAGGGAGGTAAGCCCCTCTCTTCACTATCTCTACAGGGTATTATTGGTGAGTGATTTGGGTTGCTTGACCCCCAAATGGCTTGGGCACTGAGCAGCCGCCCAAACCACACTCATTCAATGCTCTCAGTGCTAATGGACTGGAAGCATTTACATTGCATTCATTGTACACATGACCCCTGAGCCAATTTTTGACCTTAGCGTTGTCATATAAGTGTTCAGTGGGCAGTCCCAAGCCGGGTGAGTCCTGAGGGTGCATTCAAACGTTCAGGTTTTCAGATGCAGTTTTTGAAGGTGTGGATCATAATGGGTCAGAACATATCATTAAGTGAAGCTGCTCCTCCTCTTTTTTTTCACACCACTCTTTGTTTGAACATCAAAAGCTACATCTGAAAACCCGAACATTTGAACGCACCCTCAGGACCTCCTCTATAAATTCATTGTTTTTCCATTTGTTTTCCTGAGGGTGCGGTCACACATTGCGTTTAACGCATGCGTTTAAAAACGCGTTGGAATAGCCGAAGAGTGATTTGCCTAATTAAACAGCTCTTAACACTTGTGTTTACAAAACGCATGCGTTAACCGCGATGTTAACGCATGCGTTAACGATGCTTTAACAAACGCATGCGTTAATCGCGATGTTAACCGCACCCTCACTTTCATTACCATAATTGTCAATCAAGACCAAGAGAAGGTACAGGGCATAGTTCATGGAGGAGAATCTGAGCTCTTGCCGGTTTGTATCCGTCCATTGTGATATGATATCCAATATGATTATCCAATATGATACAAGATGGTTAATTTCTGTAGTTATTGTTCTTTCCATGGCCAATAAGTTTTAATTTCAAGCAGCATACATAGCATTTCAGCAAACAAATGTTATAGTTTATTGGTTTATTGAAAAGTTATACAATTTTCAAATATACTTTCTGTATCAATTCCTCTTGGTTTTCTAGATCTCTGCTTGCTGTCATATGTAGAAAGTGTCATTGTTTATTTCCAGTGGACAGAAATCTGACCATGGTCACACAGGTGCATGGCTCGCTATAACCCACACCTCTGATTACTCTGTGACATAACCATCTGTGCACCTGTGTGACATCACATGACCATGGTCACACAGGTGCATGGCTCGCTATAACCCACAGCTCTGATTACTCTCTGATACTAACGAGCTGTGCACCTGTGTGACCATGGTCAGATTTCTGTCCACTGGAAGTAAACATAGAAGCTTTCTATAGAAAGACAGCAAGCAGAAAACCAGCATCTAGAAAACCGTGAGGAATTAATACAGAAAGTACATTGGAAAAATATATAGTTTTTCATCAATCAGACAATAATAATAATTTTCCAAAATGAGAATATCCCTTTAATTGTGCATGTTGCCAGCAGTATGGCCCAGTGTCATTCATAGCTGCACATTCTGAGTGTAGTTAGTGTAAGAGAGGGGTCACTAATTAAAGTAGGGGAGGGACTATCAATCATGGCAGGAGTCTATTAAGCCCCTGTCTAAATAAGCAGGGTGGAGCAACAACGCCACCTACTGACCTTAGTTGTTCTATGTTATGTGTTAATTGTATTATTTTATTATTCCTTTTCTATTCAATATCTAAAAACATGTTAGCAGGCAGGATTTTTTATTGGCTGTCCGCCCAGCACCTTCCATACGATAAGCTCTAAGTTCCAGGGTTCTTCCCTAGTTCTGGGTTTTGGGAGTCAGAGGTTGGAGAAAGTCAGAAGGAGTGATGAGTTTAGAGGAATTGCGAGCGATGTATCAGAATCAAGTGTGCTGAGCAATGGAGATAGAGAGAGCTATCCTGGAGGGCTGCAGAAGCAGCCGAATAGTTAAGGGGCTATTTGATGTGCCACAAGCTTGAGGAAGACATCTAGTCTATGCCCAAGCATGTATACGGCTAGTTCTTCATCAGCCAGTCTACGACCAAAGATAAAGCCTGTCTGTTTGGCTACTGTTTGGTACCGGATTGGTGAATAGAGAACGTATATGTAGTTCTGAGCGGACCTGAACCTCAAAGTTTGAGTTCAGACTAAAATTTGCGACCTCAGGTCCCCATACCTGAACCCGCACGGATTTGGGTCTGGGCTCCAGTCCCAACCCATTGCTAACACCCACAATCATGTGTTAACACCCACTATCAGTGCCAACAGTGATTGCGGACATTATCTAGTGGGGGTTCAGGCTCGGGAACCAGACCAAGACAGAATTTTAAAGTCAAACCCAAACTTTATAGGGTCCTCTAATTTCTTGTAAGTTGGATTCTACTGTGCCCCTGGGCTAGCCGATTTACCATCATGGACCTCCCCTTTAAGATTAGCCCCAGGGGGATTCTTACAGCTTGGCAGCCCTTTTCTTACACAGTCTATGCCAGCATATCCTGACATCTCCATATGGTTCAACATGTGGTAAAAACTTGCCGTAGTCCTTTGCATTCTCATATCTTAACTATTGCATTATGGGGGCCCTGCTGCTTAGGGTCAACTGACAAGTAGCGTACATATGCAATGGGGCTTATTTACTAAGGGTCCCTTGGCTGCATTTTCGTTAAGTTTTGCGACGTTTCGGGGATCGCCGGGGATTGTAGCGCACGCAACAGAAAGTGGTCGGGGGGTGGGGCGTTGGACGATCCGGCGGATTCGGACAAACCGCGGGATTTAACTTTGAAATTGTGTCGCAAGACAATGCACTTACATGTTCCGGGAAGAAGAAGGTGAACTCCGGCGGACCTGATCGGGGAAGCGACACATGCAGGAAATCGGGGACACGATCTTAGGGAATCGCGGCAGCTGTGCATTGGAGTGGGGGAACGCACCTCAGGGATCGCGCAGGGACGGGTAAGTAAATCTGCCCCAATGGTCCGCCCGATTTCTTCTACCCGGTCCATGTAAGAGCTTGGTCTTGCGTCACAAATTCAAAGTTAAATCCTGTTGTTTTTCCTAATCCGTAGGATCGTCCGACGGCCGTCCCCGATTTCTGTTGCATGAAAGCTTGCGCCGATGCGCCCAAATCCGATCGTGTGCGCCACAATCCCCGAATAGCCAGAAAACCCGACAAAAATGCGGCCACGGGACCCTTAGTAAATAAGCCCCAGTGTCTTCCTTTTGCATTAGATTTCAACAGATGGTGGCAAAGTACCTGTTTCCATAGATTACTTTATGTCAGGTCCCTTAATGTTACTGCAGCTAAATAATTACGTTGGATAGAATCCTACTAGACTGTAACTATGGCAACTGCAGCCCTGACATGACGGAATCCATACAATGAGGGGTGTTACATTATAACACTCATAGATGATGGATCTCATTGTACATAAAGCAAACATCGCTGGAATCTGTGGCATCCGATTATTTACCCATGCAATTTATTTCACCACAACAGCAGTCAGGGGGCGCTGCTGGACTCCAGATCCTGCACTCACCCAATGAATTGTCCAATATTTTGATGGTTGTTTTTGTTGGTTTATAGCAAAGATTAAATGGGTTTCCTGAGCTAAAAGGATACAGAAAAATATCTGTATATAGACTTAATTCTCGCCAGGTGCTTAGTTACCAACTTCACACCTGTAATAGTGACATTTACATCCTGCGCTTAAAAAAAACATGTGATTTTTTTTGCCTTAACCCTTTCACGACCCGTGACGTAATAGCACATCACGGGTCGGCTATGGGTGCATGGAGAAGGCTTACGGGGTGAGCCCTCTCCATAGCCGGTAAGTCTTTGCTTCCCGTGATGTCATCAGGGAGCAGCGATCCGTCACCATGACAGCCTCAGGTCTTCTGAAGACCCGAGGCTGTCTCGTTTTAACCCTTTCATTACAATGTGCTATCAATGAAAGCCGTAAAATCCAAGCCCACAAGAAAACGGCGTAAATGCGTTTCACTGCATTTCAAAAACTTTTTCCCGCTTCGCAGTACATGGCATGGAAAAATAAATACCACCACTATGAAGTGCAAACAAGCCATCACACAGCTCTGTACGTATAAAAATTAAAAAAAAGTTATAGATTTTTGATTGTGGGGAGTGAAAAATGGAAATGAGAAATCAAAAAATGGCAGAGGTCCTTAAAGGGTTAAGCCACTTCCTCCACCCCCTAGTGTAAATGTCCCCCACATTGTTTAAAACAAGCCTTATAGGGCCCACATACTAGGGGTCCTACTAAGTGTCCCGTTTCTGTGACCCCCCATTGTAAAATACCTTCGGCACAGTGGCCATCCCCCTAAATTATATAATGACCCCCGCTGGACCGCAGGTAAAAACCCCTATAATGTGTCCCACCAGGATATAATGGCCCTTCCTTAATTATAGCTGCCACTAATATCTCCCTTTTTCTAGCCCCCCAATCATAATACCCCCCTTTTCTATTCGACCCTCACATTTCATGCCCCCTTTACCTACTGAAGTTATCCTTTTTATTTAACCCCCTCAACTACTTAGATTTCCCCTTAAGTACCTCCTCTTACATTCAGTAGTGGATTATGATATAGGCGGTTTAGATGGTGGTCCGGGGTCCAAGCCTTCCAGGGGGGCCCATGACTACCCAAACCATCCACCAAATGTAATACTGAGAATGACCTTCACCCATGAAATCCTCATACATCTGTCTCTGCTCTCAATACACATGTACACAAGAACTACTTAAGGACCTTTGAAGGTCCCATGAGGGTCCTGAAACTGCAGATTGAAAGCAGCAGAAGGGACGTATCCTTCATTCCCAAAGAAATGAATTCTAGTACCATATTTAGGAAGTAAATTCCAGACTTGTAGGGGCCATAATATTCATACAGCCCAGGGCCCATGGCAGTCTTAATCCACCCCTGCTTACGTTGTTGCCCCCCTCATATTGCACACTTAACAATTATTTACTTTTGGGCAATTTAACTCCACCCCTTTGGCTGAACTAGGCCAAAAACCCATAACCACCAACTTTAAGGCGGGGTTTGCATAAATACAGACCTTTTTTTTAGCAGATAGAAGCCAAATTGGTATATACAATGATTTTCTTATTTGGTAAAGATTTCTATGTGCCCCATGGCACCAGGTTCTGAGTAGGACTATTACCTTTTTCCCTTCCATCCAAAGAAATATTACTTAAAGGGATTTTTCAGAAGAGTGATATTATTGCTATCTATGGGCAGGAAGCGTAGAGATTTTTACTTTGCCGTCAGGTGCCTGAGGGTGTCCTAAAGCCCCCTAAACCATATAAGAAGAAACCAATACCGGGGTCCAGAATCATCAAGCTATGTAGATGGGGGTCTTACACTGGAATAGAAACAGTTGGGGAGATTTATCCGAAATCTCTTAGATTGAACTGTTCTAGTTGCCCATGACAACCAATCAGAGCTCAGCTTTCATTTTCCCACAGCTGTTTATAAAATTAAAACTAAGCTCTGATTGGTTTCCATGGGCAACTTGAACAGTTTTACCTCAGAAACTTATGATAAATCTTCCCTTATAATCCTGCTGCGTTCCTTTAATAGTGGCCGGAAAGTGTTACTGCAGCTGAGCTCCTATACATTAGACATGGTATTGAAATCTTCTACCATATTGGGTCTCATTTACTAAGGGTCCGCAGACCGCACTATCGTCGGAATATCCGAAGATTTCCGATGTACGCCGCATTTAGAAGGGCTTTTTGTCGCACGCAATCAGATTTTGGCGTATTTTGGCTTTCATGCGACACAAATCGGGGGGGGGGGCGGGACAACGCGCAGGATTTAACATCTCTAATTGTGTCGCAAGACATACATCGGGAAGAAGAAGGTGAACTCCGACGGTAAAGCGACACATGCAGGATCACATGGTTATGGCATATATACAGGCGATCCCCTACTTAAGAACACCTGACTTACATACGACCCCTAGTTACAAACGGACCTCTGGATATTGGTAATTTACTGTACTTTAGTCCTAGGCTACAATAATCAGCTATAACAGATATCACAGGTGTCTGTAATGAAGCTTTATTGTTAATTCTGGTTCTTATGACAATCCAACATTTTTTAAATCCAGTCGTCACAGAGACCAAAAATTTTTTGTCTGGGATTACAATGATAAAGTATACAGTTCCGACTTACATACAAACTCAACTTAAGAGCAAACCTATAGAACCTATCTTGTATGTAACACGGGAGGGAGGGGGTCAGTGTGTCTGCAGGGAGAGGGGAGAGGGAGGAGGGGGGGTCAGTGTGTCAGCAGGGAGAGGGGGGAGGGAGGGGGTCAGTGTGTCATCAGGGAGAGGAGGGAGGGAGGGGGTCATTGTGTCAGCAGGGGGGGGGGGGTTCAGTGTGTCCGGAGGTGGAAGGGGGGGGTGGTCGGTGTGTCCGCAGGTGGAAGGGGGGTAGTCAGTGTGTCCGCAGGGGAGGGGGGGCAGTGTGTCCGCAGGGGGGTGAAGGGGTCAGTGTGTCCGCAGGGGGGTGAGGGGTTCAGTGTGTCCGCAGGTGGAAGGGGGGGTAGTCATTGTGTCCGCAGGTGGAAGGGGGGGTGGTCGGTGTGTCCGCAGGTGGAAGGGGGGGTAGTCAGTGTGTCCGCAGGGGAGGGGGGGCAGTGTGGCCACTGGAGGGTGGCCCACGGAGGGGCCCACTAAGGCTCTGTCGCCCGGGGCCCACTAAAACCTGGAGCCGGCCCTGTATATATATATATATATATATATATATATATATATATATATATATCCTGTTCAGCCTCTTCCTAAATCCAGACCCCTATCAATCTTACAGATAGAGAGGAGTCTGGCTACAAGATGAGACAACCCACGGGCAGCGCACAGAGATCCAGCCCTACAGAGACCTGTAAAACATTGTAATAAAATTCATGGAAAAATAAAAACACGACCGAGAACATTAAATACGGAACAATTCAAAAGGAGGCCTGGGCGAAGGAGCAAACACTGTGAAAAATGAAGCAGATGCAAAATATTCTGAAGGAGTTGTAATATCCTCAAAAGAGCAGACATTTCAAAGCCATTATATAAGGTGGAGCGGAGCCGGGGAAAGAGGCGATGACACAATGACACAGAAGAATGAGAATCACGGGCAGATCAGTGTTTTCACATGCCGCTCCCCACAGGCCATAGAGCCGAGCAGAATTTAAAGTGATCTCTCAGAGCAGGTTAGTATGTAAAACATGGCGGCGGGGGGCTCTGCTCGCTGTTTCCAGGGAACGCCATTATTTATTTGTTGGGTAAGACTCAGGCATTTTAGGTGAGCAATCGTTTTATCCGTGAGCAGCCATTAAGGGAATTTCTACCGTCTACATGTTAAAGATGCATACCTCCCAACTTTTGTGGAGGAGAAAGAGGGACAAAATGGCGGCGCGCGAAGCGCGCCGCGGCGATTTTTTTACCCACAGAAGCCACACCCTAGCCACGCCCCCTAACCACACCCCCTGGCCACGCCACTGCTCATACCTTCAACGCATCCACTGGCACCAATGTATATTTATGTATATAATTGGGGGGCATATTCCACTCCCCCTAGACAACGAGCATGCCCTCCTAGACAACGAGCATGTCCTCCCCTAGACAACGAGCATGCCCCCCCCAGACAACGAGCATGTCCTCCCCTAGACAACGAGCATGTCCCCCCCTAGACAACGAGCATGTCCCCCCCAGACAACGGGCATGTCCGCCCCCAGACAACGAGCATGCCCCCCCCTAGACAACGAGCATGTCCCCCCCAGACAACGAGCATGTCCCCCCCAGACAACGGGCATGTCCGCCCCCAGACAACGAGCATGCCCCCCCCTAGACAACGAGCATGTCCCCCCCAGACAACGAGCATGCCCCCCCTAGACAACAAGCATGCCCCCCCTAGACAACGAGCATGTCCCCTAGACAACGAGCATGCCCCCCCCTAGACAACGAGCATGTACCCCCCCCTAGACAACGAGCATGTACCCCCACCTAGACAACGAGAATGTACCCCCACCTAGACAACGACCATGTCCCCCCCTAGACAACGAGCATGTCCCCCCCCCCTAGACAACGAGCATGTCCCCCCCCTAGACAACGAGCATGTCCCCCACCTAGACAACGAGCCTGTCCCCCCCTGTGGCTGCGTGCCCTTTTTTGTGTGTTTGTGTTATTTTTGTCTTCCAGGACCGTGCCTGCTGTGGACTGCTTCCGATTCGAAGGATTACATCGATGACCGACAGTTCTAACAAATAAAATGGTCAACGAGGGTGTGTCTGCGTTTTTTGTTCAATAAAATTTTCTGAAAACGGTGTGATTATTTATTTTTTTGCGACACTCTTCATAGTTTGCCATAGTAGTGGTGCCGGCTAGGTGACGGTGCTCATTACTAAGGGCTGGCCTTAGTGTTTGCCTTAATTTTTTTGGCAAATTCACACTAACGCCCATACCATTACCCCGGTACCCACCGCCACCAGGGGTGCCGGGAAGAGCCGGGTACAAACCAGTACCTGACCGTCTATAGATGGTCAGGTAGTGGGGCGGCTGCAGGCTGTTATTGTTGCGCTGGAATAGCCCCCTAACAGTGACCTATCCCAGCTCAGTAATGGCAGGCTGCTGCTGCTTTTTTGTATCAGGCTGATTTGAAAAATAGGGGCACCCCATGCCGTTTTTTCTTCAAATTTTTGACAAAAATATGCGTGGGGTCCCCCCTTTAAAGGGGGCTCCCAGGCTGTTGCCCCCATTTTTACAAAAAAATGGGGGGGAAAAACGGCATGGGGTGCCCCCTATTGTTCAAATCAGCCAGATACAAAAAAGCAGCAGCAGCCTGCTATTACTGAGCTGGGATAGGCCACTGTTAGGGGGCTATCCCAGCGCAACAATAACAGCCTGCAGCCGCCCCACTACCTGACCATCTATACTGTACCATTTGTACTGGTCAGGTACAAAAAAATTAAGGCAAACACTAAGGCCAGCCCTTAGTAATGAGCACCGTCACCTAGCCGGCACCACTACTACGGCAAACTATGAAGAGTGTCGCAAAAAAATAAATAATCACACCGTTTTCAGAAAATTTTATTGAACAAAAGACGCAGACACACCCTCGTTGACCATTTTATTTGTTAGAAATGTCGGTCATAGACGTAATCCTTCGAATCCGAAGCAGTCCACAGCAGGCACGGTCCTGGAAGACAAAAATAACACAAACACACAAAAAAGGGCACGCAGCCACAGGGGAGGACATGCTCGTTGTCTAGGGGTCAGGGGTAGACATGCTCGTTGTCTAGGGGGGGGGGGAATGCTAGTTGTCTAGGGGGGGGACATGCTCGTTGTCTAGGAGTCGGGGGGAGACATGCTCGTTGTCTAGGGGGGGAATGCTCGTTGTCTGGGGGGGGGGGACATGCTCGTTGTCTAGGGGGGGGGCATGCTCGTTGTCTTGGGGGGGGACATGCTCGTTGTCTAGGGGTCAGGGGGAGACATGCTCGTTGTCTAGCAGGGGGAAATGCTCGTTGTCTAGGGGGGGAAATCCTCGTTGTCTAGGGGGGGGACATGCTCGTTGTCGCAGTAAAGGGGAGGGGTCCTATGGAGCGCAGTAAAGGGGAGGGGTCCTATGGAGCGCAGTAAAGGGGAGGGGTCCTATGGAGCGCAGTAAAGGGGAGGGGTCCTATGGAGCGCAGTAAAGGGGAGGGGTCCTATGGAGCGCAGTAAAGGGGAGGGGTCCTATGGAGCGCAGTAAAGGGGAGGGGTCCTATGGAGCGCAGTAAAGGGGAGGAGTCCTATTGAGCGCGCAGTGAAAGCCATAAAAAACACATTTGATATTTTCCTTCCCGCTTCCCAGTACAGGGCCTGGAATATTTAATACTGTCACTAGGAAGTATAATTTGTTACGCAGAAACAGGCCGCACACAGCTCTGTACGTGGAAAAATAAAAAAGTTATTGATTTTTGAAAGTGGGGAGTGAAATATGGAAACGCAAAAATTGTTCCGTCAGAGTAATGGAGCAGGCGGCCGTGTATGACCATTCTGCTCCATTACCGTCATAGAGCGATGACATGGACCTTATGTGGACCCCAACAGACCCCTTGTTTTCATGATCTATGGGGGTCACATCACTGAAACCCCCACACATCAGCAGGTTAAGCCCTGTCCTATGGATAGGGCCTAACTTGTATTTGTGGGAAAACCCCTTTAACCCCTTAACGCTCTGCGCCGTAGCTCTACGACGCAGAGAGTATAAGGAGTGTATGAAGAGGGCTCACGGGCTGAGTCTTCTTCATACAAGGTGGGGGGTTTTGCATGTTGCAGAAAACCCCCACCGCTAATAACCGCAGTCGGTCATTGTCGCCGGCAAAGTCTTTTTTACGATCGCTGTGCCCCCGAACGTCATCGGGGGCGGCGATCGTTTGCCGTGGTAGCCTCGGGTCTTCTTTTGACACGAGGCTACATGGCTTCTGCAGGTTCGTTACAATGAGCCAGAAGTATTGCAGTATATGGTAGGAGCGATCTGACCATCTAGGGTTAATGTACCGTAGATGGTCTAAGAAATAGTGGAAAAAAAAGAAAAAACAGGTTTTAAAAATAAAAAAAAATTTATAAAATATTAAAAATTCTAATCACCTCCCTTTCCCTAGAACGGATATAAAACATAATAAACAGTAAAGATCACAGACATATTAGGTATCGCCGCGTCCCAAAATGCCCGATCTATCAAAATGTAAAAACGGTTACGGGCGGCGGTGACCTCCGAGGCGGGAAATGGCGCCCAAATGTCCGAAATGCGACTTTTACACCTTTTTACATCACATAAAAAATGAAATTAAAAATGATCAAAATGTCGCACAGACCTCAAAATGGTAGCAATGAAAACGTCGGCTCATTTCGCCAAAAATGACCCCACCCCCAGCTCCGTGCACCGAAATATGAAAAAGTTATTAGCGTCAGAAGATGGCAAAAATTTTTTTTTTTTTTTTTTTTGCACACATGCGTTTAATTTTTGAAAATGTATTAAAACACAATAAAACCTATAAATCCGGTATCACCGCGATCGCACCAAACCAAAGAATAAAGCTGAGGTGTTATTTTGAGTGCACAGTCAAAGTCGAAAAAACTGAGCCCACAAGAACGTGACATGTGCGGTTTTTTAAAAAATTTTTTCCACATTTGGAATTTTTTGCAGCTTCGCAGTACACGGCATGTTAAAATAAATAACATTACGGGAAAGTAAAATTTGTTACGCACAAAATAAGCCCTCACACAGCTCTGTACACGGAAAAATGAAAAAGTTATGGATTTTTGAAGTTGGAGAGCGAGAAATGAGAGAAAAACCCTGCGTCCTTAAGGGGTTAAGGGATTAAGTATATGGTACAATAAAAGCAGAATAGAAGGGCACTGGGGGGGTTAGGGATGGGGGCAGGGGGTCTATGGAGGAAAGTGTTTAACCCTTTAGCTGCTGCCTGCAGTCACTGTAGAGTACCTGTTATCACACTGCAGCAGCTGCACACACTCGGCTCTGCTTCATCAGACGAACTTCAGTGAGGAGCAGGAGGAGGTGGGGGCAGGGAGCCATTGATGTAGCAGTGCTGGAGAGTTCCTGCCTGCACGGAGGCTGATCCCCTGGGGCTGCTGTGCAGGGGCAGTGCAGAGAACATGACACTCTGCACTGCTCCATCCATCCATCCATCCATGTGCCTGCAAGTGGCAGCCTGAGGACAGGGAGGGCTCTGCCTCCCAGGGGAGGGGATGGGGGAGGTGCCGGCTCTGCAGCAGACAGCCCGGGAGCTGGAGAGGAGGAGGACGCTGTACCCCGCCCCCTGGCTTCTCTGTATCCTGAGCAGGACGGGGGCGGGACTCGGGGGCGGGACTCGGGGGGGGGGCGGGACTTGGGGGCGGGACAAAACGGAAAAATCCGTGAAACCGCAAAAAAACCGGGACTTTCACTTAACGGTCCGTGCAGGCGGGACAAGGGTTAAAAAACGGGACTGTCCCGCCCAAAACGGGACGGTTGGGAGGTATGAGCAGGTTATAGAGCAGGAGGAGCTGACCAGATTGTACATATTGTCCTATCTGCAGGCAGCATGTTATAGAGCAGAAGGAGCTGAGCCAATTGTACATAGTGTCCTATCTGCAGGCACCATGTTATAGAGCAGGAGGAGCTGAGCCGATTGTACATAGTGTCCTATCTGCAGGCACCATGTTATAGAGTAGGAGGAGCTGAGCAGATTGTACATAGTGTCCTATCTGCAGGCACCATGTTATAGAGTAGGAGGAGCTAAGCAGATTGTACATAAAGGGAAATTTATCACACACTGGTGCTAAGTGTGCCAACAGATAATGTAACCCCACTCACCGGCTTCCACCGCAAATAGCAGGAGGCTCTGGTAGGCAGCGATAGGACACTATGTACAATCTACTAAGTTCATCCTGCTCTGTAACATGCTGCCTGCAGATAGGACACTATGTACAATCTACTAAGTTCATCCTGCTCTGTAACATGCTGCCTGCAGAAAGGACACTGGGGGTCATTTACTAAGGGCCCGAATAGCGTTTTTACAACTCGTTTCCCAAATTTTTCCGATTTGCGCCGATTTTCCCTGAATTGCCCCGGGATTTTGGCGCACGCAATTGGATTGTGGTGCATCAGCGCCGGCATGCACGCGATGGAAAACGGGGGGCGTGGCTGTAAGAAAACCCGACAGATTTGGAAAACCTGTCGTATTTAAAAAAAAGTGACGCTTGACACGCGCTTACCTGCACCCAGGGTAGGACGGTGAACTTCAGTGCACTCCGATGGAATTCAGTGCAGCAGCAACACCTAGTGGACATCGAGCGCACTACCTTAGTGAATCGCCGGAGGACCCGAATCCTCCACTGAGAACACACCGCTGGATCGCGACTGGACCGGGTAAGTTAATCTGCCCCTATGTACAATGTGCTTATATCCTCCAGCTTTATAACATGGTGCCTGCAGATAGGACATTATGTACAATCTGCTCAGCTCCTCCTGCTCTATAACATGCTGCCTGCAGATAGGACACTATGTACAATCTGCTCAGCTCCTCCTGCTCTATAACATGCTTCCTGCAGATAGGACACTATATACAACCTGCTCAGCTCCTCCTGCTCTATAACATGCTGCCTGCAGATAGGACACTATGTACAATCTCCTCAGATCCTCCTACTCTATAACATGCTATGTACAATCTGCTCAGCTCCTCCTGGACTATACAGATAGAAGACTATGTACAATTTGCTCAGCTCCTCCTGCTCTATAACATGCTGTCTGCAGATAGGACATTATGTACAATCTGCTCAGCTCCACCAGCTCTGTAACATGCTGCCTGCAGATAGGACACTATGTACAAACTGCTCAGCTCCTCCTGCTCTATAACATGCTGCCTGCAGATAGGACACTATGTATAATCTGCTCAGCTTCTCCTGCTCTATAACATGCTGCCTGCAGATAGGACACTATGTACAATCTGCTCAGCTTCTCCTTCTCCATAACATACTGCCTGCAGATAGGACACTTTGTACACTCTGCTCAGCTTCTCCTGTTCTATAACATCTACCTGCAGATAGGACACCATGTGAAATCTGCTTAGCTCCTCCTGCTCTATGTGCTACTCTACATGCACTTTGCAGATAGCACACAATGTAAATAACTGCATCTTTTTGTCCATCAGTAACAACACATTTAGCATTTACCCTACCTCCATTTTAAGTGAATAAGGATGCAGTACCAGGCCCAGCCAGAAAACAAGACCAGCGCTGTTTCTGGATATCTCAATCTGAATTGTCGTAGTCAGCTCCTCCCCCTTCTAATTTTCCGGTGGATTTATTGTCAGTATACAGTAAACATAATTATTAGATACATGGCGTGCGGTTATTATGTTTGAGCCCCTTCATGTAATTGTTTCCCCTTACTGTGGCTGCAGCCATGTGCGCACATATATATTTCATCACCCTCTGTCCATTTCATCTCATTCAATTATCCAATGTTAAGGCATGTTGCCGCTTTAGTAGAGCTGCAGCGATGCATATTTAATCAACCCCTTTTAATACGAGCCGTTCTCATTACTGCTGCTTCTTCGGTACTATTATAAGGAGGCTTCCCTGGAGCTCAGTAGGAGGTGCTGCGGGGTAGGGATGAGGTGCTCAGAAAGATTAAAGTCCTAGAAGATTAAAATTGGGAAGCCTGTAATTGGAGGAAGATATCGGTTCCCAACTAACATACACACTGCGAGCCATAGTATCTAAGTACTGGATGGTCATTCCCCATACATATACATTCATTTAAAGGGGATGTACATAAGAATTCCAATGTACCATCCATACTAGGAATATTTCTAAACATGTAAAATGTATGATTTTTAGAGAAATTTTGTTTATTCCTTATCAAAGAGGAGAAACACCAATCAGAATTTTTCCAGAAACAGATCAATCTCACACCTAGTGGTTGTTTTTGGTATTACAGTTCAAGTAAAAGGGTTTGAACTCTGGAACTTTACAACCTAATACTATAGCAACCAACCAAGACTTCTCCTTTAAAGGACATAGATGGACTGATGCAGACTACTCCTACTCACATGCTCCCTATGATTTCTTCTAGTAGGAATATCTGATATTATTTTTTTTTCTATTTTTTCCCCCATTTTTAAGGAAAATTTTATATTATAATCCAGAATGGTGCAGTTGAGTTAAAAAAAAATTTACAAATTAGTCTGAGGTGCTCAGGCTTACATCACCCGAGCCCCTCGGCTTATAATTTATTCACTCCCCCTCAGTCATCCAATCCCGCCTGGTCCCTGGTGTCACCAGCTCAATACAATCTCAATGGGGGGACTAGGGGGACTGGACAAGTGATAGGAAGTGAATAAATCATAAGCTGAGGCACTCAGGTGATGTAAGCCTGAGCACCTCAGACTCATTTGCATAATTTTTCAAACTCTTTTTTGTGAAATAGCGCCATTCCGAATTATAGTAAAAGGAGTTCCTAATAGAAGAAATCATAAAGAGCATGTAAGTAGGACAACTCTACCATCGGTCACTATGATGGTAAATGTCCTTTAGAAGAACCTATTTTGGGTTTTATGGTTCCAGAGCTCAACCCCTTTTACTTAAACAGTAATACCAGAAACAACCACTAGGGTAAGATTGGTGTTGTTTCTGGAAGAAATCAGATTTGTGTTTCAAGTTCCAACCTCTTTATCTGTTCTAGTTGCCCATGGGAACCAATCAGAGCTCAGCTTTCATTTTCCCACTGCTGTTCATACAATGAAAGCTGAGCTCTGATTGGTTCCCATGGGCAACTAGAAAAGTTTTACCCCAGACTCTTCTGATAAATCTCCCCCAATGTATCTAAAAATCTTAAAGATTCCTAAAATGAACAATTATGGCGCTGATGATCCAAAAATGTAAAATTCTTTGACCATCATTTATAGAGTAAAAGCTAATTTTTCTTATACCCTATGGGGAAAATCCCCATTCTTTCGATCTGGATTTGGAAGTCCAAGTGGAAAGACTACACAGGTCCATAAAAATAAACCTATATATGTAGAATAAGAAGAAAAATCATAGGAAGATGCTGATTGGTCCACCGTATATTAAAAAAATCATTCATGACTACATAGTACAGTATTAAAACTTTGATATGGGTGTCAATACTTTGTGGTGATTGGTCGGTTCAAAGGATTCGAAAAAAAAAATGTCAGCTTTTATCGAGTAACAAATCTACACCGGCTCATCTGTTGTGTCTAATGTTGTACCTCATTTCCATCGAAAAGAACAAGGACCTGCCACTGTATTTTTTTTATCCTGGACATCCCCTTTAACCGATGTAAAACTTGGCTATATGAGTATTGATTTCAGTCAGTTTCCAAAGAGATTTTAATTGATTGATGGTTCTAAGGAGGCTTCTAAAGGACTGTAGTTGAGGAGTAGACTCCATGCTCATCGATAAGTGGTGGAGATTTGCTGCCAGTCCATCCTCTTCCAATGTTAGGATTTCCAAAGCTATTCAATGATTATTGTATTTTGTATTGACCATTGCGCTTCAGAGGAGAAAGCTTCTAGAGAACCAGGATTAGGTTTCACTTCAATAACCAATATATGACCATTGTGATTGTGTCTCTAGTAGACAGATGGGGATATATTGGAGAAGGCTGGTTATTTTATTCCTGATCTTAATAAAACCATTGCTAGCCAACCATTACCAAGAGCTGAGTAATCGTAGAGATCTAAGCATGAAGCATATTGAGATCTAACTTTTCACCCTGAGATAGTAGGAACCTTTCTCTTGTCTTTGAATCTCCTTCTATAGAGTTGGACGTATCCTGGTTCTGGAAACAACTCTTCTTCCGAGCCCTCTATAGACATGAACTTTCATGATCGGAGAGGGAAATGGCCAAGGCTTAAAAATTGGGATCCATTGTTAAAATTCAACATTAGAGAATCTTTTTTCCCCATCTGGGTTGTTGGGCCTTCAAAATGTTTAGTCATCTTTGCTCAGTTGTGTATGGACACCTTTAGAAGTCTTCTTTTATGAGCAACAATGACCAGGGAGGTTAAAGAGGAAGGCTTTAGGGAACTCCTATATAACTGATTGCTGTTGGCGGATTTCCTCATTTACATCCACCATCGTCTTGACCTAAAGTACATGTAACGGGTCACACAGACAACAGAACTAAAAGTCTATTTGGGAAGAGTCCGGAGGGAGGAGTCTGTGGACCAGTGAACCCTCTGAAGCACCGCGTGAGATGGTATGAGGCCCGCGGTGGCAGCCAATGTATAGGGATGTGCAGGAAACAGTCCAAGCCTGGGATGACAGCAGCAACACAGAGGAACATTGGTGACACTGGCACGGACTGGAGACACCGCTGGACTGAAGACAGGAACACCAGGAGCGTCTGGGAACGCTGGAGACACGGAGGCGTCTGGGAACGCTGGAGACACGGAGGCGTCTGGAAACGCTGGAAGAACACTGAGGCGTCTGGAAACGCTGGAAGAACACTGAGGCGTCTGGAAACGCTGGAAGAACACTGAGGCGTCTGGAAACGCTGAAGGGCAATCAATTCAACAGGAACCGCTTTGGGAAGCGAGGTGTGGAAACCTTGGCAGTTCCATTAGAATGCTGATCCGGCAGGGAGTGAAGGGAGGTGCTGGATTATAAGGGTGAGCCGGATTAGCAGGAGCCAATCAGGAGGACGCTGGCCCTTTAAGGCTTGAGAAGTCTGCGCGCGTGCCCTCTAGTGGTGAGAGCGTGCGACTGCAGGCAAGGAGACGTGCGGCCTACACGCCAGGAGCCGGAGCACAGACAGGAGCCAGGAGAGGTAAGTGAGGGCAGGGAGAGGGGGACCGGCAGGCAGCGGAGCACGGGTGTACCCGCGATCCGCGGCATGGATCGCGGGAGCACCCGTGACAGTACATATGTATTGGATGGAGAAAACCACAGCTAGATATCTACTGAGAACACAACACATGGATTGGGAAGCTGAATTATAACTCACCTGATCCTCATCTCCACCTTCGAGGAAGAGTTATGAATCCCCGTACAAAGTAGATTGTCCTACCAAAATCTAAATGGGTAGAAAGGTTTTAGTCTTCACATTTCTATACGTCGTGTAGATAGATATTACTATGTGTAAGCTTAGCCATGAATGTCCATGGTATTCGTTAGTATGAAGCCTATGATTAGGAATTACTGACAACATGAAGCAAATGGAAGCTGCTTAAAATGCACGGAGAAGATTATAACTCCGAAATATTCCTGCATCTTACAGATGGAACTGGCAGCCACTGACAACATGATGACAGATTGGTTTGAGGAGTTTTGTTCTTACACTACTCCTTTTATGTAACTCAGCAACAGCAAATATCATTAGCATGTTCACTATCCCGAAGAATATTGACTCTTTATAGTGTCTTCTCGGTGCGGGTCGTGGATCTATTCTCTGCGTGAAGGACGTCAATATGTTAGAGGGACATCTGTAAAAGCATGGTGTAGTGCACTCATCCCCCTCTAAATGAAGAATCATTAAAATAACCCCCACCTCTTGTTAATCATTTAAAAGAGGTTCTGCAGTGGTGCGAATATGCACCCGGCTCTTCCCCTTTTGGGAGAACCTCTTCGAAATATGGAGCTACTTATTCGCTTCTCCATGAGTTTCTGTATCAGCTTGGGTGTGCTACACTGTGTGTATGTTCTTCAAGGTTAAAACCCAACTGCTGTAGAACCTCTTTAAAAAGGATGAATATAACACCAATAAGTAAGCAGGAGAGCACTCTCCTGCTCTCAGGTTAGTTCCCCTTCTCCGCTAGAAAAATTGGACCCCCTTTCCATTTTTAAGGTCCTGGAATGGTCACCATATACATGTATGTCAAGAAGCCCTTCTCCTTTTTATATCTAAAGTCACTAGTGGATTGTATTATGATGGTTTGGTTGTCCACCCCAGGTCCAATGCTCCTTGTAGGCTCATAACCATCCAAATCACTACTCTGTATAGTTAATAAAGAGAAAGGCCTCCACCCCAGCTCTATTTATGCATGTATGCAAGATCACCTCCAGGACCTTTCAAGGTTCTCTCTGCGCAAATGAAAGCCGAAAGAAGAATTATTATAATTATAAGAAGAATCACCCCAACCAATTTCCCGTGAAGCTTTTGTTACCCTATAGAGCCAGTAAATGTCAAACCATTATTAAAAAAAAATTTGACTGATGGGGGCCAACAATCGTCGTACAGCCTGGAATGGTCACTAGATATATGTATGTCAAGAGGTCCTTCTCCTTTTCATATGTACAGGCACTAATGGATTGTATTATGGGCGTCCATCCCAGGTCCAAGGCTCCTTGGAGGCTCAAAGCCATCCAATCCACCACTCTGTATAATTAATAAAGAGAGAGGCCTCCACCCTTGCACTTCCAAGACCTTTTGAAGGTTCTAAGGTCTAATGTTTATGGTTCCAAGTCACTTCCAGGACCATTTGAAGGTTCTAAGATTTAATGTTTAAGGTTCCAGGTCACTTCCAGGACTATTTGAAGGTTCTAAGATCTAATGTTTAAGGTTCCAGATCACTTCCAGGACCATTTGAAGGTTATAACTGCAGAAATAAAAGCTGAAAGAAGGATCACCCCCACCAATGTCCTAAGAAGATTTTGGTACTCTATGCAGCCATTAAATCTGAAACTATTAGAAAAAATTAGACTGATGGGGGGACCAACGACAATCACACAGCCGAAGGTCCATGGCAGTCTTAATCATTGGTTTAGGTGTCCACCCAAATCACCCATTTCATAATCTACTACTTTTCTTAGCAGTAGGAAACCAACTACTAAGGATCTTCATTCTTGTGACCGACGAGGCCTCAAACCTTGGAATTTCAAGTTCTTATTCTCTACTAAATGCCAGGAGAAGATACATATTGTATATTGATTGTTCTAGCATAGTCTGTAATCAACAGGTTCAGCGGAGAAGAGATTGCACGGTTCTTATATCACTTCCGAGCTCGCGATAGATGTGAAACTGGGGCATCACGGAGACCGTGTGACACAAAGCCGTATTAATTTATCTCAAGAGCGAAATAAAGGTTGAATGAAAACGCCTCGGTGTGTGGGTGGAGGGTTAACATTACGCCAGGCTACAAAGCTCTGCAAGGCACTGCCGTACAGGAGCACAGCAAAGAAAAAAATCCTACGTGTTTATCGGATATCAGCAGGAAAGAACAGGATGTCTCCCGATCAAGCAGAAAACTAGAGTTGGGAATTGTAGACACAGATCACTGAACATTCCTCATTTCCTTCAGCGTCTGATTAACTCTTCAACACTGCAGTGCCCTCAGACGGCTGGCATCACTGCCACGCAGCAAACCAAAGTCGGCCAAATCAGACCCCAAGCTTCGGCCACGTTGATGGTTATTTTTGCTTAATTGCTGAAAGCGTCTTGTCTTTCCAGTGCCCAATGCTTCTGGATTGTGTAAGGTCAATGGTTGCGGAATGGAAGAGTAACCATGGAAACATGGTCATGTTCGTAGAATTCTGTAGTTTCCTGTTTGCCTTGTATCCCTAAATGACTTAATTCCTCTTATCTCACTCTATCTCTAAACTACAGTACAAAAAGATATTTGGGGATTTTTGGAAATACAATCCATAATTCTAGAAATCTACTAGTGAAATTATAAGAATTATAACACATACGGTCTAGAATATGATGGTCTTGATATATAAATCAATTAGAAAATTATTGGTTTTCTAATTTCCCGTGTTGTTATCTTTATTGTAGGATAATCCTGGGATGTTGTAGTTTTCACTTTGGCCACTGAGCATCTCAATAGTTATCTCATTACCAGAATGGGATTACAATAGAAGGTAAAGTACATATGAGAAAGATACAGCCAAAATTTCATAGAAAGAAGTAGTAGATATGAGATGGATATATGAAAGATATGTGACATATATATAAAGTGATAAATACCAATAAAGCACCCTTAGTTCTGTGGGATAGATGTGATATAGATTGATAGATATAGGAGATATGAGATAGAAAGCTCCCACAGAACCTCTTATACACACTTCAACTGCTGCAGAACCTCTCATGCATACATACAAACTGCCACAGAAGCATTACCTACACACCTCAGCTGCCGCAGAACCTCAACATACACACCTCAGCTGCCACTGAACCTCTCATATACTCCACAGCTGCTGCAGAACCTCTCGTATACAGCCCAGCTGCCGCAGAACCTCTCCATACACACATCAACACCTGCAGAACCTCTACGTACACAATTCAGTTGCCATAGAACCTCTACATACACACCTCAGCTGACACAGAACCTCTTCATGCACACCTCAGCTGCTACAGAACCTTGTCACACACCTCTGCTGCCACAAAACTCTCATATACACCTCAGCTGCAGCAGAACCTCTACATACACACCTCTGCTGCCGCAGAACCTCTCATATACAGCCCAGCTGCCGCTGAACCTCTACATACACACATCACCTACCACAGAACCTCTACATTCACACTTCATCTACTGCAGAACCTCAATCAAACCCCTAATACAACACCTGCAGAACCTCTACATACACACCTCTGCTGCCACAGAACCTCTTCATGCACACTTCAGCTGCCACAGAGCCTCTCCATGCACACCTCTGCTGCCGCAGAACCTCTACATACTCCACCCCTGCTGCCGCAGAACCTCTACATACTCCACCTCTGCTGCCGCAGAACCTCTACATACTCAACCTCTGCTGCCGCAGAACCTCTACATACTCAACCTCTGCTGCCGCAGAACCTCTACATACACAACCTCTGCTGCCGCAGAACCTCTACATACTCAACCTCTGCTGCCGCAGAACCTCTACATACACACCTCTGCTGCCACAGAACCTCTTCATGCACACTTCAGCTGCCACAGAGCCTCTCCATGCACACCTCTGCTGCCGCAGAACCTCTACATACTCCACCCCTGCTGCCGCAGAACCTCTACATACTCAACCTCTGCTGCCGCAGAACCTCTACATACACAACCTCTGCTGCCGCAGAACCTCTACATACTCAACCTCTGCTGCCGCAGAACCTCTACATACACACCTCTGCTGCCACAGAACCTCTTCATGCACACTTCAGCTGCCACAGAGCCTCTCCATGCACACCTCTGCTGCCGCAGAACCTCTACATACTCCACCCCTGCTGCCGCAGAACCTCTACATACTCCACCTCTGCTGCAGCAGAACCTCTACATACTCAACCTCTGCTGCCGCAGAACCTCTACATACTCAACCTCTGCTGCCGCAGAACCTCTACATACACAACCTCTGCTGCCGCAGAACCTCTACATACACAACCTCTGCTGCCGCAGAACCTCTACATACTCAACCTCTGCTGCCGCAGAACCTCTACATACTCAACCTCTGCTGCCGCAGAACCTCTACATACTCAACCTCTGCTTCCGCAGAACCTCTACATACACAACCTCTGCTGCCGCAGCACCTCTACATACTCACGACTGCTCATGTAGAACCTCTCATAGAAACCTCAACTGCTGCAGAACTTCTTCATGCACACCTCAGCTGCCGCAGAGTCTCTTCATACACACCTCAGCTGCCACAGAACCTCTACATACACACCTCAGCTGCCACAGTACCTCTACATACACACCTCAGCTGCAACAGAACCTCTTCATGCACACTTCAGCTGCCACAGAGCCTCTCCGTGCACACCTCGGCTGCCGCAGAACCTCTACATACTCAACCTCTGCTGCCGCAGAACCTCTACATAAACACCACAGCTGCCACAGTACCTGTACATACACACCTCAGCTGCCACAGTACCTGTACATACACAATTTTTTGACTTAGTTTTGTATAGTTAGATATTTACAGTAGATAATTATAATAACAGATTAGAACAATACAATATAAATCAGTATGTGGATCTATACAGTTACATATATCCGGGTTATACAGACCCTATACTAAAATGACAGTAGTATTAAATGCCTCTGCTGTGGTTGGGCCCCTATAATATTGATACATCTGTGGGAAACTAATGGAAGGACTTGATCCATATTATATTATGCACAGAATGATAATTGTCCAATATATTGATGAATCTGTTTTTTACTTGCCTCGTGCCCCTTGGGATTGACTATTTTATTGCTTATTTTCATTTCCAATGATCGGTATAGACGTCAGTGTAAAGACTGTAAGTTATGGCAGGGATCATTATGATAATGTCAGGCGGAGATGGATAGACTTGGAAGGTCTAAATATAACATCCATCATTACTAGGTATCACTGGTTACAAGAGCCTTCAGATTTTTGCATAAAAGCCAGAAAATAATCATAATGGAAAGGAAAGCGGGACACAGCTGTTCCACATACCCGTCCGTAATTACAGCCGCATACCATTTGTGTCTCCCAGCACTCGCCAGCAATTTTATATCAGCGCTCATTACATCCATTGATGAGGATTTTTTTTTGGATTGCTGCTATTATTAATCTATATGTACACTCAACTTCTTTTCAACTTTGCAAATGTACAGCCTCATCCAATCAGTGACTTTATTTATAGAGCAAACTTTACATTAGAGATCACTACTGACAATAGATGATGTCACAGCTTATCTCCTCCCCCTCCCTGTACAATGACCTCTATATAGATAACACTGACCCATCATTACATCACTACTGACAATAGATGATGTCACAGCTTATCTCCTCCCCTCCCTGTACAATGGCCTCTATATAGATAACACTGACCCATCATTACATCACTACTGACAATAGATGATGTCACAGATTATCTCCTCCCCCTCCCTGTACAATGACCTCTATATAGATAACACTGACCCATCATTACATCACTACTGACAATAGATGATGTCACAGCTTATCTCCTCCCCCTCCCTGTACAATGACCTCTATATAGATAACACTGACCCATCATTACATCACTACTGACAACAGATGATGTCACAGCTTATCTCCTCCCCCTCCCTGTACAATGACATCTATATAGATAACACTGACCCATCATTACATAACTACTGACAATAGATGATGTCACAGCTTATCTCCTCCCCCTCCCTGTACAATGATCTCTATATAGATAAAACTGACCCATCATTACATCACTACTGACAATAGATGATGTCACAGCTTATCTCCTCCCCCTCCCTGTACAATGACCTCTATATAGATAACATTGACCCATCATTACATCACTACTGACAATAGATGATGTAACAGCTTATTCCCCCCCTCCCTGTACAATGACCTCTATATAGATAACACTGACCCATCATTACATCACTACTGACAATAGATGATGTCACAGCTTATCTCCTCCCCCTCTCTGTACAATGACTTCTATATGGATAACACTGACCCATCATTACATCACTACTGACAATAGATGATGTCACAGCTTATCTCCTTCCCCTCCCTGTACAATGACCTCTATATAGATAACACTGACCCATCATTACATTACTACTGACAATAGATGATGTCACAGCTTATCTCCTCCCCCTCCCTGTACAATGACATCTATATAGGTAACACTGACCCATCATTACATCACTACTGACAATAGATGATGTCACAGCTTATCTCCTCCCCCTCCCTGTACAATGACCTCTATATAGATAACACTGACCCATCATTACATCCCTACTGACAATAGATGATGTCACAGCTTATCTCCTCCCCCTCCCTGTACAATGACCTCTATATAGATAACACTTACCCATCATTACATCCCTACTGACAATAGATGATGTCACAGCTTATCTCCTCCCCCTCCCTGTACAATGACCTCTATATAGATAACACTGACCCATCATTACATCCCTACTGACAATAGATGATGTCACAGCTTATCTCCTCCCCCTCCCTGTACAATGACCTCTATATAGATAACACTGACCCATCATTACATTACTACTGACAATAGATGATGTCACAGCTTATCTCCTCCCCCTCCCTGTACAATGACCTCTATATAGATAACACTGACCCATCATTACATCCCTACTGACAATAGATGATGTCACAGCTTATCTCCTCCCCCTCCCTGTACAATGACCTCTATATAGATAACACTGACCCATCATTACATTACTACTGACAATAGATGATGTCACAGCTTATCACCTCCTCCTCAATAATATTAAAAAAAAATATTAAACCACTGGGACCCCAATTGATTATACAAATGGGATGCTTATTCCTTCTTATTGAGAGAGTAGCAGCCAGGTCATTCATGCATCCTAATACTCCATTAAAAGTCAATGGGGGGATTTATCACGACTTGTATGCCTGAAAACAGATTAAGAAACTATGATTTAATGGTAATTCCCGCCCCCGAGTTTTAGCCCAACGCAGTGCTCAGCTTTCTTATAGAGATTTAATGGTGGGGCAGTACACTTGCTCAACCTGCGGCAACATTTGCCATAATGAATGGGACCCCTTACCTCATGATTGGTGTGGGGACCCCAGAAGTTGGTCTTCACTGATTAGATTGGTTTCTACTATACTATGGAGAGAAGATAACTACTCGACTTGGGACAACCCCTTTAAGTACAATTTGTTCCATTTAAGTGTCTTGTTATTTTGAGCTTCCCAACAAACAGCACAGCTTCTAACTACTAGAAAACAACATTTGTTCTTTCCACAAAGGAATTACAATGTCCTGGGATTAGTTTAGAAGCTCGGATTTGAGGCCGATATTATGTTTAGCTGAAGTAAGTACTGAGTTTTATCTGTTCCCTCAGGATAAAAATCTTCATGGCTACAAACTCAATATAAAAAGTGAAAAAATCTACTCTACATGTTGCCGGATTCAGGCCGAAGTCATGCACATTTTATCTCCTGTAATACAGCAATATACTTACACCTCCATATGATATTATGGTAGTCTGTAGTTCATTACAGCTGGGGTAGTAGAGACCTAAATGTGGTAACAGCATTGTAGTCTTGTGCCCTGGAAGTTTGTGACTAGTTTAGGTTTCTCACAGGTGTAATGGTCACCAAAATCTAAATGTAGTCTCAGACTGGCCCACCGGAGAATCGGAGAATCCCCTGGTGGGCTCAGGCTCTAACCCAATTATAGTCTCTAGAGGTTTAGTAGCAGAAACCCAACTTTGAAGGCTACTAGTGGGGTTAATGGAAGGGACCTTAGAATCATTTTATCTGGTGGGCCCAAGGCACTCTAGTCTTAGAGTTAAGGAGACTTTCCCTCCAGGTCCAACGTACAACAGTTGGTTCTATGTGGAAATAATTTCTCGTCTTTGCCTTCTAGATGACTTTTAGGATGCTATTCCCAGTTCTATTCCATACAGGACAAACTGAGGAACTCATAGACCTTTGTTCTGTTGATCATCGGGTGTCTCAGTGGTCGGTATTCCATGGAAAAGAACTAAATGGGGCAGATTTACTTACCTGGACCATTCACGATCCAGCGGCGCGTTCTCTGCGGAGGATTCGGATCCAGCCGGGATTCACTAAGGTAGTGCGCCCGATGTCCACCAGGTGTCGCTGCTGCACTGAAGTTCATCGGAATGCACAGGAGTACAACAAGCCAGGCCGGGTGCAGGTAAGCGCGTGTCAAGCGACACTTTTTTTTTTTAAATGCGGCGGTTTTTCAGAATCCGTCGGGTTTTCGTACTGCCACGCCCCCCGATTTCTGTCCCGTGCATGCTGGTGCCAATGCGGCACAATCTGATCGCGTGCCCCAAAATCCCGCGCCAATTCAGGGAAAATCGGCGCAAATTGGAAATTTTCGGATAACCCGTCGGCAAAACGTAAATCGGGCCCTTAGTAAATGACCCCCATTGTCTTTTATGATAAGGCCCTTTTAATACAAGATAAGGATAAAATATTATGTTTAGTCTTCCCAAGACATCCCTTCCCATTGATTTACTTCATTTACATGGTAAGAAGCTGATGGCAGTCACAATATAAGAGAAGCAAGGAAACAAATTGAGCAAACCTCATAGTATACGATGGAAAGTGATTTTTATGATTCATCGGGGACATAACTACAGTAACTCGGTAAGAGGCAAAGTACCTGCAGGTTATAAATATAAATGTCTCTAATCAATGTCCTTGGGCATATTTATGGATTTTTTTGACTACATAATTTGTGCAGAAATAATCGAGACTGCCATGGGCCCTGGGCTTTATGAATATTATAGCCCCTACAAGTCTGGAAGTCACCTCCTACATATGGTATTAGAATCAGCTTCTTGAGGAATGGAGGAGGTGTCCCTTTTGCTAGATTTCAATCTCCGGTTTCAGGACCTTTGTAGGACCTTCAAAGGTCTAGATATAACTCTTGTGTACATGTGTTTCGAAAGCAGGAACAGATATATGAGGATTTAAAGGGTTAGAAAGACCTTCTCAATATAATATTCAGTGGATGGTTTGGGTGGCCATGGGCCTCCTGAACAATAATTAATTATAGGAGCACTATATCACTCTCACAGGCCGAAACACAGGTATGTCCAATCACAACACATCCTAAATCCCTTGGATAGAGGATAAGAGTCTAGTAGCTGGTCCTTTTGGAGGGGCCTGATGGGACACCCTCTAAGGGAGTGGTGGCGAATCTATGACATGGGTGCCAGAGGTGGCATTCAGAGCCCTCTTTGCATGCGGACATCATGCAGCACTGAGGTCACCATACATGACTCAAGGCCTCCACCTGCAGTCACAGGCAGCCCGAAACCTGCTACATTTAGTTATATTCTGCAGGAGCAGTTAGGAGGTTTGGATAGATCTGAATTAACATCGGAGCTCCTACACAGGGTCCTGTGATTCTTCCTGTTTAGGGGACTCTGGAGGGAAGCTACAATGATAATTTCCCCTTCTTTCTACTGTATTGGTGTCCTTAGGACACCCATACAATTGAAAACTGTGACAGAGCAAAGAGCAACAACCATTTGGCCCTTGGCGGAACATATGAGTTTTGGTTGTAGATTTGCCACTTAGTCTCTAAAAGTGGCCATTACCGCTTTAGGGCTTCTGTGTTGTCCATGTGAATGAAGTGCTGGTGTGTATGGAGTTCTATGGTGTCCTATGGAGTTCTATGGGGTAAATATATGAACCATATAAAATCTGTGTGGCCCAATGACACCTTTTGTAGGTCGTCAATTTCATAAAAGAGCATACAAAGAATTTTTCTTCCAAATTCCGTAACAGTTTGGCTTGTTCCATAGGACAAAGAGTCTCGAAGTCTGATAGCTAAAGGCTTTACGTGTTAGACTGTCCCACCAGCGAATCAGAGGATCCTCATGTGGGCCTAGGCTCAAACCTTATTCTAGTCTCCATAGATATAGAAGACAATAGTCATGAAAGTACCCTAGTCTGTTATTGTATCGCTGAAGATGAACTGAACGGGAGCTGAACTGCAACCCTCCAGCATGGCCACTACACACTGGACGGTGCAGTCTGCTACCAGTGCTCACCACCGGTCTAGGTGTCGGAACAGCCCAATCTACATACTAGAACTCCTAAAACTTTTTCTATATAATCTCCAAATCTTATACCCTTTGTAAACCAAAGGAATGAACTCCTAGGTTTATGTTTAGGAGAATGGGGCAGGTAGTCCAAATGTGTTGATGTCAACTCAATGATGATGCCCCATGACCTATATGCATGGCATTATTTGGGTACACTGTTCCAATGAATAAGCATCAGGCAGATATTTTCTGTTATGGAGACGTCAATCCATTCATCGAGAGCTGTTACCAATAGGACGTTTGTTCTTCACAAGATCTGGTTAGTGATAAGAACAGACCTCCATCTATTCCTCTTACTCTCAGACTCGTGATGCCGGCCCGGAGAACTGTCCAGCTGCGGGATTCAAATGGAGATTTCTATGCAAATTCATCATTAAGTTTTCTCTACGTCTTCAAATGGAGATTCTTAGAGACGCCATCTGAGTTCTACCCCTGAGGAAGTCTCCTAGCAGGAGACGGAACGCGTGGGGAGCCCTCCACCCCCTCCACCTTCATTCCGTTACCTCACTCAGTGATCTTTTCTCCACCGATTGGAACATCATGGTTCCATGTGCAGCGTAATGTATCTAGGCCTCATGCAGGACCCATGTACCTTTGTATATCATGCACTTTAATTATGTTTATCCTTTTGTCCATTATTGGGACTAGCTAGCACACAGTCAGGTGTTTACAAGTTATCTTTGGGAATACTATATTCAGTGTGTGAGGGGGTGTTGTTGGTGTATACTTACCTGTGTAACCAACGTGGCATTTTTTGTATGTACTTTGTACTTTTTAATTGATTTTAATCGTGAGTTTGTCTTGTATATCATCTGTGGTAACCCAATAAAGATTGTTTTATACTTTTTTGTACTTTGCCCTATGACACACTGATTTTTGCTTGTGGTCTGCCATCTGAGTTATAGAAATAGTTGCAATATTTCTTGTCAATATTTGTCTAAGAAACTTATACAAAATGTTTTTATGTCCATCTGTACAGGCTTTGGTTCATTTGAGAGATTAACCCCCCACTGACTGAGCCTCTTTTTGAATGTTGTCTTCCTCAAGTTATAATCCCTGCATGATACATGTGTTCATATATATTCATATATACAGCGGTCAATATATGTGTGTGCCGGTGTTACTGTATGAAACTCTTACTTATGGGGACATCATAGTACCAACACTCTATTCCTGTGTATATGGGCACAGAACAGTACTACTACTCCTATCCTGTATATATGGGCACAGAACAGTACTACTACTCCTATCCTGTATATATGGACACAGCACAGTACTACTACTCCTATCCTGTATATATGGGCACAGCAAAGTACTACTACTCTTATCCTGTATATATATGCACAGCACAGAACTACTACTCCTATCCTGCATATATGGGCACAGCACAGTACTACTACTCCTATCCTGTATATATGGACACAGCACAGTACTACTACTCCTATCCTGTATATGGGCACAGCACAGTACTACTACTCCTATCCTGTATATATGGACACAGCACAGTACTACTACTCCTATCCTGTATATATGGGCACAGCACAGTACTACTACTCCTATCCTGCATATATGGGCACAGCACAGTACTACTACTCCTATCCTGTATATATGGACACAGCACAGTACTACTACTCCTATCCTGTATATGGGCACAGCACAGTACTACTACTCCTATCCTGTATATATGGATACAGCACAGTACTACTACTCCTATCCTGTATATATGGGCACAGCAAAGTACTACTACTCTTATCCTGTATATATGGGCACAGAACAGTACTAATACTCCTATCCTGTATATATGGACACAGCACAGTACTACTACTCCTATCCTGTATATATGGGCACAGCAAAGTACTACTACTCTTATCCTGTATATATGTGCACAGCACAGTACTACTACTCCTATCCTGCATATATGGGCACAGCACAGTACTACTACTCCTATCCTGTATATATGGACACAGCACAGTACTACTACTCCTATCCTGTATATGGGCACAGCACAGTACTACTACTCCTATCCTGTATATATGGGCACAGCAAAGTACTACTACTCTTATCCTGTATATATGGGCACAGAACAGTACTAATACTCCTATCCTGTATATATGGACACAGCACAGTACTACTACTCCTATCCTGTATATATGGGCACAGCAAAGTACTACTACTCCTATCCTGTATATATGTGCACAGCACAGTACTACTACTCCTATCCTGCATATATGGGCACAGCACAGTACTACTACTCCTATCCTGTATATATGGACACAGCACAGTACTACTACTCCTATCCTGTATATGGGCACAGCACAGTACTACTACTCCTATCCTGTATATATGGACACAGCACAGTACTACTACTCCTATCCTGTATATATGGGCACAGCACAGTACTACTACTCCTATCCTGTATATATGGACGCAGCACAGTACTACTACTCCTATCCTGTATATGGGCACAGCACAGTACTACTACTCCTATCCTGTATATATGGACACAGCACAGTACTACTACTCCTATCCTGTATATATGGACACAGCACAGTACTACTACTCCTATCCTGTATATATGGACACAGCACAGTACTACTACTCCTATCCTGTATATATGGGCACAGCACAGTACTACTACTCCTATCCTGCACATATGGGCACAGCACAGTACTACTACTCCTATCCTGTATATATGGACGCAGCACAGTACTACTACTCCTATCCTGTATATGGGCACAGCACAGTACTACTACTCCTATCCTGTATATATGGACACAGCACAGTACTACTACTCCTATCCTGTATATATGGGCACAGCAAAGTACTACTACTCTTATCCTGTATACATGTTCACAGCACAGTACTACTACTCCTATCCTGTATATATGGGCACAGCACAGTACTACTACTCCTATCCTGTATATATGGGAACAGCACAGTACTACTACTCCTATCCTGTATATATGGGCACAGCACAGTACTACTACTCCTATCCTGTATATATGGACACAGCACAGTACTACTACTCCTATCCTGTATATATAGACACAGTACAGCACTACTACTCCTATCCTGTACATATGGGCACAACACAGTACTACTATTCCTAACCTGTATATATGGGCACAGCACAGTACTACTACTCCTATCCTGTACATATGGGCACAACACAATACTACTATTCCTATCCTGTTAATATGTGCACAGCACAGTACTACTACTCCTATCCTGTATATATGGGCACAGCACAGTACTACTACTCCTATCCTGTATATATGGGCACAGCACAGTACTACTACTCCTATCCTGTATATATGGACACAGCACAGTACTACTACTCCTATCCTGTATATATAGACACAGTACAGTGCTACTACTCCTATCCTGTATATATGGGCACAACACAGTACTACTATTCCTATCCTGTATATATGGGCACAGCACAGTACTACTACTCCTATCCTGTACATATGGGCACAACACAATACTACTATTCCTATCCTGTTAATATGTGCACAGCACAGTACTACTACTCCTATCCTGTATATATGGACACAGCACAGTACTACTACTCCTATCCTGTATATATGGACACAGTACAGTACTACTACTCCTATCCTGTATATATGGACACAGCACAGTACTACTACTCCTATCCTGTATATATGGGCACAGCACAGTACTACTACTCCTATCCTGTATATATGGGCACAGCACAGTACTACTACTCCTATCCTGTATATATGTGCACAGCACAGTACTACTACTCCTATCCTGTATACATGGGCACTTTTCTAATGATATTATCATGCCTGCTGCTCCAAGCCAGAGATGACGCATATCAATGGAGATGCCCATTAAAAATTTGGGGAATACTAAGGGAACATGCAGAAATGTTTGTGATGTAACATGTTTCACATATTTGTATCTTGGGCCTTTTTGTACGGACGTGGTGATCCATCCCATGGATGACATTTCGTACATAATTTATGTTCATGTGATTGGAACCACGTCGCGAATGACGAGTGATCCTATGGGATCCATTGATTATGTTGTGGTAACTCGGGACTACATGTGATGGTGATATAATGTTCGGAGGTTTCATTATGTGTAGCAAGCTGAGAGTCCTGTCAGACTGATGAAGAATCATTGGATTGTGCCTCCGTATAAAGCTACGCTCATACATCTCTCCAGGTTTCATTATATCAGATGTGGTCCCTAAGGTGAACCATTTGGGATCTAAAAGGCAAAGCTATTAGGACATTATTGGACTCTTCTTCCATACATGTACAAGAGAAGGATCCCATCTTGACACATGAAGACATTTTCATAGGTTCTTTGTTCTCAATCAGTGGGATGTGGAATGGATGTACCCCAGGGAGTACATGCCACAACTCTCTTGGTACAAGTAGTGACTCAATAAACAATGCAATGTATGACTATGTCCTAGGGGGTTGTCTGAAATAATTTATTTGAGTAAGGGGTACTTGGCAGGCAAACCTTGCCTTAGGAAATGCTTACTCTCCCCATTAGGATGACATTCCAAGGCCCTTAAGACAAAAACAAGATATAGGGCAGATCCAAATATATTGAGGTTCCAAAGATCAAAGAAATTCTATAGTCCTTCACCAAAAAGTTGCAGTAGGGTCCTCGCCTTCATTTCAAATATTCTGAAGTTCAATCTCACACATGAGGGTTACAGAAAAGATATTGGGGCTCATTTACTAAGGGTCCGCGGACCACACTATTGTCGGAATATCCGTTTTTTGTGGCGCACGCGACCGGATTTTGGCGGATCCGCACCGGCTTTCATGCGACAGAAATCGGGGGGCAGGCTTAGGACGATCCGATGGATTCGGACTACACGCAGAATTCAGCATTTCGATTTGTGTCGCAAGACACGCACTCACATGCACCAGGAAGAAGAAGGTGAACTCCGGTGGCAGATGTGCATTCCGACGGACATTCTGAAATGGGGATCGCGCGGGACCGGGTAAGTAAATGTGCCCCATTATGTAACTGAATCAGAACTTCTAGATAATTATGTTAGATTGGTGGGGTCCAAAACCGAATGTCCCCTTGATCAACCATCAACCATAGGTATCAATATGATCACTTCCTACCAAGCATGGCTCCGTATATTGTATAGTGGCTGTTCTTGGTATCACAACTCAGTCCCATTCACTTCAATAGGACTGAGATAAAACCAGGTCATGTAACTGGTGGAGGTGACATCAAAGGTCTGTTAAGTGGAAGCACTGTGGAGAATCTGGGAGTGGGAGCAGGTCATCAATCTCATTATTCTACAAATATAGTTCTTCTAGGGAGGGTCATCCTGTCATCTAGTAACAAATGGGTGTATACCTACTAAGAACTAGGCTCACCCTCACTCCAAACGTTTAATTCTAATTGTACGTCAATGAGACTAAGATAATAGTAGATCAAGGAAGTCCATAAAAGGTTTGTAGAGTGGAAGCACCATGGAGATTCTGTGTCCAAGAATAGGTCATCATTATACTAATACAGTTCCTGTAAGGAGGGTAAGCTTGCCATCTAGTAGCAAATGGAATTGTATGTACTAAAACTGGGCACATCCTCTCTCCAAAGGTTCAATTCTATGGGGCACCTTTACTAAGGGTCCGCGGACTGCATTTCCGGCGGGTTTCCCGTCTATTTTAGTTTTGTGCCACATTTAACAGGGGTTTTTGGAGCACGCGATCAGATTTTGGCGGAGACTTTCATGCGACACATATCCGGGGGCCATCGGACAACCCGACTGATTCGGACTAAGTGCGGGATTGAAAATCCTAATTGTGTCGCAAGTCATGTACTTACATACACCGAGAAGAAGAAGGTGAACACTGGCTAACCTGAGCACGGAAGCGACACATGCAGGATCTCAGGCGCACAATCTTGTTGAATCGCGACAGACTTCATCCTCGTCGGACAATGCACCTCGGGGATCGCGCAGGGACCGGGTAAGTAAATATGCCCCTATGAGTAGGCCATAGCGATGTCACAGTCCTGTAAAATGTTGGCTCCGTGGAATGAATGAGTCATGGATATCATAATTCTACAATACAGTTCCTCTAGGGAGGGACATCCTGTCATCTAGTAGAAAATGGGATTATACCTACCAGTACTGGCCACAACCTCTCATTAAAGGTTTCATTCTAACTGAACATCTGTAAGACTAAGTTAAAAGTAGACCAAGAAAGCCCATGATGGCCATCATTCTACTAATACAGTTCCTCTAGGGAGGGTCATCCTGCCATCTAGTAATAAATGGGATTATACCTACCAGGATTTGGCACACCCACTCCCCAAAGTCTCCATGTTAACTGTACGAACTACAACTATGGCATAAAGCCCTTGAGTTTATGAGAATAAAAGCTGTTAATCTATTTAGTGTGAGTCAGTATTTCCCATAGTAAAAGTCCCCTTAATGGAACATAAATCACTACTGTCCTATTTCCTGGCAGCTTCCTTGTCTCTATTTAGAACGCCCCTTGAAAAATTCAGCTGTATTTAAAGGTACAGAGGAGGTTTTACCAACATCATAATAAATATGATGTATCGCCCCCCCCCCCAAAAAAAAACAAAACCTCAGCTCTTCTCCGTTTGTCGCAGCTCCCTCCGTCGTAGCCCCTCGTAGAAACCTGATTATGCGGATTCATTCATTCATAAAAAAAAAAAAACAGATTGCCCCAGGATTAAAGATACGTTGAGACAATGAAACGATTATTTTTGAGATCTCCAATGAAGGGGAGCTCCGACCTCCTTGGCGCTCTAATTAAGAAGGAGCCAATGCGTTTTGAGAAGGTTAATTGTGCATGGTTTATACAGCTGCAGGAAGTAATCTCTCTCCGCGTCTCGGAAAAAAAGAATCAGAGATGGAACGGCCAGATGTCAATCAAGGGAATCTTCTGCAAATGTAATTGGATCCTTCCTACACCAGCTGTTTTTAATAATGACTACAAATGGCGCAATGAGGGTGGTCATTCCTTAAGCGGGTTTGTTTTTATGCCTATTTAATGTGTACATGATCCATTGTTACAATATGATGTGGCCGTACGGATAAGATGCTAGGAAAAAGACCTTTTTTTGTAATAGTTCTTGTCTTAATAGGTTACCTACTTAATTCTACGGGGGGATTTATTTTGATGTTAGCCCCGTCCTGCCGGTCACATTGGATGTACCAAGTGGCACCAGCTTCAATGTATATCACCACCCAGGGGTGGCCTAAGACTACCGTAGGGCCTGGGCTGTAGGAATATTATGGCTCCTACAAGTTTGGAATTCACTCTCTACATGTGGTACAAGGATCAGCTTCTTGGAGAATGTTGGATGTGTCTCTTCTGCCGGCCTCAATCTGCGGTTTCAGGACCTTTGAAGTTCCTGAACTGGTTTTTGTGTACATGTGTATTGAGAGCAGGAACAGATATACAAGAATTTCATGGGTGAAGGTCCTTCTCAGTATAAAATTTAGTGGGTGGATTTGGTGGCCATGAGCCCTCTAAAAGGCCTGCGCCCCGGGCTACCACCCAAATCACCTACATTATAATCTAGATCGTGCAGCTCTGTATGGCGTAGAGTTGTGGTATAACCTGTGGTAGAAACCCTGTTCCATGGCCTGGTACGCCTACTCCATGCTCCATCCACACACATTTGGAGTGGAGGTGGGGTTAGAGGGAAAATAGTTGCAATTCCAGACCGTGCTTCAGGAGATGCAATTTTATCAAGGCTTGTATGTCAAGTATTTGATGTCATAGATATGAAGATTCTACATCTTTATGTATTTCTGCTTGGCCTCCAGCAGAGGTAAGTTGGGAACTGCTATGTTTTTGCATTTCCACACCTTTAAATAACAATCATTTTTTTGTTGTTCCATCCACAAAGTCATATGGGGACTAGTTTTCTGCAGGACACATTGAACTTCCTAGTGGACACATTTAATATTCCTTTCAATGTACTAGGAAGCTGGAAAAAAATTCCAAATGTGATGGAATTGACAAAAAACGGCAGTAATCCCCCAAGGGGGTCTGATTGCTTTTACAATATTCTGCTTCACAACTGTATTGCAGTATATTGTAAATATATTGCTCATCTATTAAAGGCTGTAATCAATATCGCTGAATGATAGGACTGGGAACTACTAAGAGGCTTTCATGTCATAAAGTCGTTACCATCCGATGATGTTACAAGAGGACAGGATGCTGATTGGTGTCAATGAGGGCTGTATAATACATAAAACACCTGCCCTCAAAGTGGTTTTCCCACGAAACAAGTTAGGCCCTATACACAGGATAAGGCATAACATGCTCATTGGTGGGCGTCTCAGTGATCATGAGAACAGGGGGGGGTCCAAGGTACCTCCATCGGACCTTTTGTCGCTCCCCAAGATGAGTGGAAAAGATGGCCGCGCATGTCCTTCTGCTCCACTCATCTCTAGGGAGCTAACTTGTTTTGTAGAAAATCCCTTTAATTAAGGGGACCCAGCCTGTGAGCCCTTTCCATACTCTGCATTCTTAATTACACCACAGCATAAAGTTAAATGGGCTTTGCCCATGAAAGAAAGTTCTAAAATTGTAATCCCCTAGTGATATTTACACAATAAAGATCTTTTTTAACCCCCATACCTTTCAATTTTACTCAGCATTATTGATGTTTTAGCTCCTATCACTCAGTGATGATCAGTGTGAGATTCCAGAGTGTGGGCGGGGACTCTCTAAGCAGACAATTCATGATCCCTCTAGTGCTATGAGATGCTGTGCTGACCATGTGCTTAGATTATCAGGGTCCATGTTTATCTACACTTTTATTTGGCTTCTGAACTTTTACTAGTATCTGACACATAGAAAAAAAGAGGAGACAAATCAGAGATGAGATATGATGAGATCAATTAGATGAATATAACACACAATGACACTCTCAGCTCCGCAAATTCACCTAATTAATAAAACACACAGTCGGCTCTGCTATATGCCTCCCTCCCTCCTGACCTTATCTATCTGTAGCTTGTATAGTAAGTCTCTGCACACTGCTGCTTGCTGGCAGGAAGTGTGCAGATAAGAGAAGCTATTCATGAGAAGACTTACAGTCAGACCCAAGGATAAACAAAATTGTAAACACCGGGACTAATAGAGACAGGTAGTAATTATATCTGTGAAATGCTGTATTTTTCACAATAACAGTGGATTTGAGAATGTGTTATTTTTTTATCCGTAGTATATTTTAGAATCTTGTAATCATGGGAAGAGTCACCTTTTGAAAAATTTTATTAGCACCCTTAAATCATATCGGGATGATATTAACGGGGGTTGATGATCGGCATCAATATTGCTGTATAATAGAGAAGGCACCTGCCTTTAATGAAGCCTTATGTCATATCCAATGATGTCACAGGAGGGGCTAGATGACTGGCATTAATATAGTTGTATAATACAGAAGACACCTGCCTTTTATGAAGATGGCTCAGCTCAAACCTCAACGAATCATCTCTTAAACAGGTCAAGCAAAATGGCAGCCTACATCAAAGTCCACAATCAGAAAATAAAAGCAGAAAAAAAAATCATATTCTTCCTTATCTGGTTTGAATAAGTAAAACGTGTGTCTGTGTCTTATCATGCATTCTTTCAAAACTAACCGTCCTTCCTCTGTTTAATGCACATTACAGGAACTGGGGAGTGGGAAGTAAGCTGGATAAGTGTGGAGGAGAGGAGACTGACATAGGCACAAACAGGATGCAGCTTCCCCTCCCTTGGGACTCAGCATACGCTGCTAGCAGGGAGTCAGGTAATGTGAAATTAAGTTTTATAAAGTCCTGAAGTGATTCAGAATGCGGACAAAGGCATTTTTAATATCAGCATAGCATAGGTTATTGGAACCTGTCACCAGCTAAAATTATATTCCTGGGGAAAGGTTCACTCTAAACTGTATTGGTATCCTGAGGATGTCCAAAGCAATTGCTTAGGTTTCTTTATTGGTGAATGATCATCTCCTAATGTAGATTCTTTCTTCTTCCGTCCCTGTGGATGATGGAGAAGGCCATTTTCCATATGAATATCTAATATATATTGTGTGTAAGTCTTGTAAATGTTTTTCATAAGGCAGGACATATCCATTACGTGATATTCCTCAGGATCCTCCCTCCAGGCAATTGAGTGTGATGGGAAATAAAATAGACTATAAAGTATTAGAGGAATCAAATAAAATCCCAGAAATGTAATAATGTTATCATCGAAAGGAAGGGAGATGAGTTCACCCCGGCTAAAAGGAATCGTCTCTGTGTATCTGAAGACAAATCACATCACATCCCCCGTCCAGATACAGGCGCTGAGATGAGGATTCCCGATCCCCCCCATCCCCTTCCTGCGCTGTTATAACACGGTAACGGTAATGCTATTAATTTACTAGTGGTCCTATGACAGCCCATCATGTATTGTACTGATACTAGAAGGGAGGCGCAGAACAGGTGAACAGATAGAGAGCTGCAAGTATGGATCAATAGATGAAAAGATATGAGATAGATACATAAGAGGGGAGATTTATCAAGCTGCCTAAGAGTAAGAATGTGCTTAGTTGTCCATGATAAATAGATAGATAGATAGATAGATAGATAGATAGATATGAGATAGATACATGATGAATAGATATACAGTAGACAGAAATATAGATTAGGAATAGATAATCGACAGATAAAAGATTGATATAAGATAGCTAGATAATAGATAGATAGATGGATGGATGGATGGATAGATAGATGAAAGATGATGAATAGATAATAGCCAGATAATAGATAAATAGATAGATAGATAGATAAAATATAGATAGATGATTGATTGATAGATAGATAGATAGATAGATAGATAGATAGATAGATAGATAGATAGACATGAGATAGATAGATAGATAGAAAGATAGAGAGATAGATAGATAGATAGATAGATAGATAGATAAAAGATAGATAGATGATAGATAGATAGATAGATAGATAGATAGATAGATAGATAGATAGAAAGATAGATAGATAGATAGATAGATAGATAGATATGAGATAGATAGATAGATAGATAGATAGGAGATAGATAGATAGAAAGATAGAGAGATAGATAGATAGATAGATAGATAGATAGATATGAGATAGATAGATAGATATGAGATAGATAGATAGAAAGATAGAGAGATAGATAGATAGATAGATAGATAGATAGATAGATAGATAGATAGATAGATAGATATGAGATAGATAGATAGATAGATAGATAGATAGATAGATATTAGATAGATAGACAGATAGATGATGAATAGATAATAGACAGATAATAGATAGACATATAGATGATAGATAGATGTTGGATAATGAAGCCAAGCAATCTGAGATACAATATTTATGAGCGCTCAGCCTCTGGGTTATAAAGTCCATTATGTCTAGACATGAGGCTCACATTGATATTCCGGTCACTGACGCCGGATAACAGGGGGGTCACTGCCCGTAACAGGGACAACACCTGGGTACTAGCATATATCTGCCAGTGATAGAGGCTCTGAGATGGGGTGCACTTATATATCAGTACAGACACTGCTAGGATGTGATCTATGAGTGCTAGTAATACATTATATGACACGTATACTGCATACAAGAAGTACAATGATATAGCTAGGGATGGGCACTTTAACAGCAACAAAGGGTTAACTCTCCTCCATCGTCTATTTCATCCAATATAATAATAAGACTCCTTACATCCTGGATTCAACTAGACCTTGTAGTACGCCCAATACCCAACTATGGGGCCTTGATTAAACATTACGGACTACACAGATGAATCCACTGGACTCATTGTCAATGCTATGACTTTTCGATCTACTGAAGACCTCCCCCACCGGTGACAATCTATACAGAGCCCCCGGGCACCAGGGTGCGGTTCCATTTATAGTGTTAGAAGCTGGCACAGCGATTTATTATTTCTAGGAACCCAGTGATATATTGTGTGAAATGCAAAGTGTTACCTCTAGGAATAGGCTGCGAAAAATGTGACAGTGTTTAACTCTAAAAATGCCAGCAATGCCGGAATTATGTCACCGGGTATGTGGGAAAAAATGCATCTGTTTAGATCATTGGAATCAAAAGTTTAAATAGCGCCCACATATTGAGTGGCGCTGTACAAGGCACCCCGTGAAGAGAAGGTCATGGATTGAACTTTCTGAGATTGTTGGGATCCATCAATGGTTCAGTAAGCCTCAGTGTTGGACTGGGGTTACTTGGGGCACCCTACACCAATCTCCAGTAGTAGACCATAGCAGCTTCCAAACTGGACTAGTGCTAAAACTCTGTAGTCCAGTGTTCAGTCAGAACCTGGGTCGGCCAGAAGATCTCATGGTACTCTGATGGGCCTCTCGTACTCTGCTCAACCCTCTTCCATTAAATGTTATAGAATTCATGGTGGAGCTCCCACCAGAGTGGACCTTTAAGATTTACCCGTAAGCCAGCAGTTTAGGCAAACTAATCTACCCTGAAGCTGGAATTGTGTTACTAGGGTCTCTACATAGCAAAACATCGAACAGATGGTGTGTTTGATGTCTTGGTGGGCCCAAGTAACCCCAAACCAGTGCCAGACTGGAGTTACTTGGCCCACCATATACATGTATTCTAGAGTTCACCCTCCACTAATCTCCAGGAAGTTGACCATAGTAGCTTCCAAATTGGGCTTCTTCTACAAATCTGTAGTCCAGTGTTTAGTCAAACCCTGGGTCGGCCAGGACATCCTCTGGTACTCTACTCTGCTAAACCCTCTTCCATTAAATGTAATAGAATTCATGATGTAGTTTCCACCAGAGTGGTCCTTTAAGATTTACCAGAGGAAGTTCATGGAAGTTCAGAGGAAGGTCATAGATTGAACTTTCTGAGATTGTTGGGATCCATCAGTGGTTCAGTAAGCCCCAGTGTTGGACTGGGGTTACTTGGGGGCCACCCTACACCAATCTCCAGGGAGCAGACCAAAGTAGCTTCCAAATTGGGCCTCTTCTAGAAATTGTCCAATGTTTAGTCCCAGCCCGGGTCAGTCAGGGAATCCCCTGATACTCTGGTGGACCTATCATACTCTACTCAACCCTATTCTATTAAATGTCATAGAATTCATGGTGTAGCTCCTACCAGAGTGGACCCTTAAGATTTACCCGTAAGCCAGCAGCTTGGGCAAACTAATCTACCCTGAAGCTGGCATTGTGTTACTAGGGTCTCTACATAGCAAAACATCAAACATAAGGTGTGTTTGATGTCTTGGTGGGCCCAAGTAACTCCAAACCAGTGCCAGACTGGGGTAACTTCGCCCACCATATACATGTATTCTAGAGTTCACCCTCCACTAATCTCCAGGAAGTTGACCATAGTAGCTTCCAAATTGGGCTTCTTCTACAAATCTGTAGTCCAGTGTTTAGTCAAAGCCTGGGTCGGCCAGGACATCCTCTGGTACTCTACTCTGCTAAACCCTCTTCCATTAAATGTAATAGAATTCATGATGTAGTTTCCACCAGAGTGGTCCTTTAAGATTTACCAGAGGAAGTTCATGGAAGTTCAGAGGAAGGTCATAGATTGAACTTTCTGAGATTGTTGGGATCCATCAATGGTTCAGTAAGCCCCAGTGTTGGACTGGGGTTACTTGGGCCACCCTTCACCAATCTCCAGGGAGCAGACCAAAGTAGCTTCCACATTGGGCTTCCTCTAGAAATCTGTAGTCCGGTGTTTAGTCCGAGCCCGGGTCAGTCAGGAAATCCCCTGGTACTCTGGTGGGCCTCTCCTACTCTCCTCAACCCTCTTCTATTAAATGTCATAGAATTCATGGTGTAGCTCCCACCAGAGTGGACCTTTAAGATTTACCCATAAGCCAGCAGCTTGGGCAAACTAATATACCCTGAAGCTGGCATTGTGTTACTAGGGACACTACACAACAAGACTTTGAACAGAAGGTATGTTTGATGTCTTGGTGGGCCCAAGTGATGGACCTCCTGGGAAAGGTGGTTGAATTTGGGTTTTATATAATAAAATCAATGGAACATAGACGGTACTTAATATTTGGTATCTGTCCCTGAATCAAGGACATGGGTAGTTTGGGGAAATTTAGATGGAAATGGGTTGAGTTTTAAGTCAGTAGACAAGGCATTAAGACAGTAGGAGGGAAATGTAGGACTTGGTACAAGAAATATTTGGATTACTAGTTGCACAGATACACAGGCGGCTCTTTGGGACCCCAGCAGTTTTAGGTGGACGTGTCCAGGACATATTTGGTGCCTCTGGGTCAGATTAAAGCAGGAGTTTAGTGGTAAAGGTGGCAAGTGCACTGAACGAAGAAATGAATTGATGGATGGTGTGAAGCTAAGAAGGTGTTCATTATCTGTAGGGTCTCCTTCTGCAAGACTATGAGATGTTATATAAATATATATTTGTTATATATAGCTTTATATGTGAATCAGAGAAGTAATTTGAGAAATTCAATAAATGTTATAAACTCTTGACTATGATGTCACAAAAGAGTCATAAAATCTCTAAAAATAATTTGGACAGGATTGGGGAGACTAGATTTCAGTCCCTGAACCCCAACTGGGGGTGGTCCTTCAGATAGAGGCCCCAGGTTCCCTTTAAATATGTAGCATAGTATATGGCTATAAGAGAGTTTTATGTCAACTAGTAATTTATTGCATCCCGCCAATAGCTTAATATCTGATCTGCGATAGCACAAGCGGCGGTAAAGCGGTTATTACCATCTTGGGTGTTCTTACTTCACTGCACATCATTCATCTAAAACATGTCTCGCTCCGTCCTCGCCCGCTCTTTAAGTATCTTATGATATGCATTTGATTGGAGTCATTGCTTTAATTTCCCATGTCTCCCTAAACCTTATCTCTGTAATCCCTATGCATAATCTGAAATACGGAAATAAGATTACCCAGTGCGGCAGCAGAGGGGGGAGGAGGGGAAAGACCAAGCACAAATAACATTTCCACAGGCGGGGGCATTCAGAAAATCAATATCTGTCAATTTATTGCTGGTGGATATGGGAAATTTAAACCCAGGTGGAATTCATTCTTTCCGTGTGAAATGGAGATTCTGGCTATAAATCTATTGGTATTGTGATATTATTGTAATCCGGGAAGGTTAAAGAATGAATGCATCATCATATACAATATCATGGCGTGTGTGTAGTAGAGCCCTACGGATCCTATGGATAAATCTGGTGTTTTTCATGCCATTATTTCTGCCCCGGTCTTAAATTGGCATGCGATTGCACTTCCCTATTTCAGAGCAGTATTAAATAGGCTAAAAATGTGGCAGGACTCCAAGGAGAGACAGTAAGGGGTTCTGATTACTCCGCCCACACACAGTGATTGACTGGGAGAGTCCTGATTACCCCACCCACACAGTGATTGACAGTGAGAGTCCTGATTACCCCACCCACACAGTGATTGACAGTGAGAGTCCTGATTACCCCACCCACACAGTGATTGACACTGAGAGTCCTGATTACTCCGCAAACACACAGTGATTGACTGGGAGATTCCTGATTACCCCACCCACACAGTGGTTGACAGTGAGAGTCCTGATTACCCTGCCCACTCATAGTCATTGACAATGACAGTCCTGATTACCCCGTCCACACAGAGTGATTGACAGAGAGAGTCCTGATTACTCTGCCCCCACACACAGTGATTGATGGGTAGAGCCCTGATTACCCCGCCCATACACACTGATTGACTGTGAGAGTCCTAATTACTCTGCCCTCACACTCAGTGATTGACAGTGAGAGTCCTGATTACTCCGCCCCCACGCACAGTGATTGACAGTGATTGTCCTGATTACCCCACCCAAAACCAATGGTTGACAGGCTTCTACATTTACATTCTGACAGCAAAAGTTGTCAATCACTGTGTGTGGGTGGGGTAATTAGGACTCCCACTACCAACACTATGGGGCACATTTACTAAGGGCCATGTACCAGTTTTCTGTTGGACTTTGTATGTTCTTTCTAGTACAAAATGCTTGGATTTATTTAAGAAGGGTCCATGCCACATTTGTGTCGCACGTGACCATTTTGTGCCGCAGACACAAATTTCTGCATTGAAGGGGGCCTTCTGGTGCTCAGTCGGACCATGCAACAGATTTAACATGCAAAGTCTGACTGAAGTGTATTGCACACCCTATGTTAAAGGTGTACCAAAAAAAAAGTGGTGCACTCTGTCGGAGGAGGGCAGGGGGTGCAATATTCATGCAAAACTTGTGCCAGAAATCCTGACCTGCTGCACACTAAACTGTTGCTGTCAATCTCTGTGGGTGGGCGGGGTTGTCAGGGCTCTCACTGTCAATCACTGTGTGTGGGCGGGGTTATCAGGACTCTCACTGTCAATCACTGTGTGTTGGCGGGATAATCAGGACTATTGCTGTCAGTCACTTTGTGTGGGCGGGGTAATCAGGACTCTCACTGTCAACTGCTGTGTGTGGGCGAAGTAATCAGGACTCTCCTTGTATCTCCTTGGAGTCCTGTGACGATTTACTTGGCTTTTTACTAAGAATTTTCAGAATAAATGGTCAAGCTTTGGAACAGGGAGCTTCATAGTAAAGATAAAGCATTGGTAAAGATATAGTCACTGACAAATCTGAAAAGACCTCCAATATGGGTCATTGTGTCTGGCCGCTGCTTACTTATCATACTGCAGTTATTAGGAGTGACTGGCTTCATCTTCCAGCAGATACAAATCACCCTGAAGCAGAGAACCTGATCTTTCCGGCCTAATAAAATAAGATAGTAGATGAAGTGTCTGCAGACTGACTCCAATGAACGCTGGCAGACCGCGATAGTTATGCCGAGACGTTTTTTAGTGCTAAGGAGAAGTAAACTGATTGTTCTCTGCGTTTCATGATTCACGGTAGACGGCAATGACCCGGCACCATGGCTACCCGAAGGCGTCATCAATGAGGAAGCCTTTCTGATATAGCTTACACCTTCAGCTTTCTCTATGTGAGTGATGGTGCGTTAATATAGTTTCTTATAAACTGCACCTTTCATCCTTGCTCCATATTCTGGCATTACTTACTATTCGTCAAAATGACGGCAATGCTCGTCCTAAAATGTTTTACCGTTCTTCACAGAAAATGAAGATAACTTGATCGTGAAAGTCGAGCATTTTCTTGGCAATCCTGAATTTGCATAAGTAAACTCTTTGTGCTATGAAATAGACTTCCAGATCACCAACATTTAAAGGGGTATTACTCTACCTAGGGGATATCCTCAAGACAAGTGTAAATAATGGGGGTCAGTATCTTGGAAGTGGAGAGGTGTGATTTCCTCTTTCCATTGAAGTCTACGAACATATTCACAATACGTGATCAAATTGATGTTTATTGGCAAATTGAGCACAAAATTAATGCAAAACGCAATCATTTTTGTAATCTCGCAGCAATCAGAAGGTAATTTGACTGCACTGTGTTAATATATCCTATGGGAAGACTTACAGATCCGAAGACACCTGCTCTGGATACACGCGTGCCAGACTACCGATACTCCTCTAATTTTAGGCTTCTAGATACTGTATACCTTGGAACCATTTAATGAAAAATTAAAGCAATTTTGCAAAAAGTCTTTCTTAAAAATATTTTATGACGGGGTAGATTAAATAAGGCCCAGGCTTTATGAATTGTGGACCTCACGCATCTAATTTTCTAAAATGTCATGACACCTACTTTCTACATATGATACCAGAACCAAGCTTTTTTCATACATAAAAGCAAAGGTACAAGGGTCTTATTCCACGCTTTAGTTTTCGGAGGACCTTTTTAAGGTCCTGTAAAGGCTGTTCTCTATACATATGTTTCAGCAGGTCCTTATGTTTATTGTATTTACAGAGAAGCATCAAAAGTGGTTAGTTTAAGGGACAATTGGCCCCTAAGAAGTTTTAGGCCCAAGGCGACCAGCTACACCACACATATTATAATCCATTACTGTTTTATGCAGATTATGTATCTCCCTAGCAAAAGACTACAAACAAACATTATGTAGTCTGACCCTACTTTCACACCTCTTTTTTTATCTTTCTCCTTCTTTCGATCACCTACAAACTTTATGTTATATAGTGGAAATGAACTGATGTAAGGGTTGTGACCACATGGTTAAACCATACACTGGGGGTCATTTACTAAGGGCCCGATTCGCGTTTTCCTGACGTGTCACCCGAATATTTCCGTTTTGCGCTGATTTTCCCTGAATCGCCTGGGGATTTTGGCGCACGCGATCGGATTGTGGCGCATCGGCGCTGGCATGCACGCGACGGAAATTGGGGGGCATGGCCGAACGAAAACCCGGCGCATTCGGAAAAACCGCCGCATTTAAAAAAAAAAAAGGTCGCGGTGCTCGCGCTTACCTTCACTAGGAATAGGCAGATGAACTTCTGTGCATTCCGGGGAACTTCAGCGCAGCAGCGCCACCTGGTGGAAGTCGGAGGAACTGCCTTAATGAGTCCCGGCCGGACCCGAATCCACCGCAGAGAACGCGCCGCTGGATCGCGAATGGACCGGGTAAGTAAATCTGCCCCATTGTTTGTAGTCTGTTACCAAGGAAATGCATTGCTATGCATAAAAAGTAAATGTAAGATGGTTAGGAATTTTAATTAAACATTACTTGATATTACAGCAAATAAGACACAGGGAAATGGAAAAAACATTTGCAATCTATCCGTGTTAATGATATATAAAATATTTAAACCCCCTTAAAAAGAGCCTGAGTTTAATCTACACCGTAGAGTAGACAGTATGAGCCACTCCCTGTAACACAGAACTCCCCTACCCAGAGGTTCCTTCCCCGCAAATCAAACAAGGAGTCCTCTTAGTCTAAGATATAACATAAGCCAAGTTAGTAGATGTTAAAATTTTTCAAAAAAGCTGGTCCAAGATTTTTGACTCAATCTTGCTGGCAATAAAAAAGTGAATCAAATTGTATGTTTTAATTTTCAAACATTACATCTGTACATTGATGAAAAATATCCAACTTTGGATTAGGGATCCTTGGGCCCACCACATAATATTATACTGGGCTCCCACCCACTATCATCCCTTAGAAAATATACCCTGCAAGTTTCCGATTTGGTTTGCTTTCTGCTCTGAGGTCCAGTAATGGGATACAGCCTGGGCCCACCGGAGGATCCTCTGATCCTCTGGTGGGCCCGTCCGACACTCGATATTTCCATTATACAGTGTATATTCCTTTAAGAGGATTTGTTTGAGGTCTGATGACAGTAGACATAAAAAAAAAAAAATTTCATTCATCCATTTTGTAAATTCTGTGAATTTTTGTTGCACTTGGAAAATAAATCTTGTATTCTATGCATGTGGCTCTTTGTGTACTAGTGACTCATCTACCCAAGATATTTTTCATTGCTGCAACCTTTCCGGCACATCTCCATTTTGCATCTCAGACATCTCAGAGTTGTATCATGCCGGCTCGATTCGTTTTCTCTGGCTTACGACACTCTGCAATGATTGTATTGCTAACGGAAACAATATATCCCAATATGTGTTCCTACATCAATTGTGAATGAAACATGAACGCTGAGAATCCTGGATTTATAGGATCCTGGCTGTAAAGATGCACTTGAGTGAATGCATGATTCACAGTACGGCAAAGCAAAGCGCAGTTATAGAGTGTCAGGACCAATAAAACACCATATCACTTATGATAACCACAATGTTGTATGTGCTCAAATTTCTTGTGCCTTGTTGGTCACATACTTTAGCATAACAATATTTGCTCAAGTTATAAAACACCCTGTTTTTCTGATGGTAGATGTGTCCTACTAACCAGTTCCTGAGTAACTATTTTCCTCAAACATCTTTTATTATAACTCTATGCCCAAAGATTTCAACAATATAGTGCAGTGGTGGCGAACCTATGGCACGGGTGCCAGAGGTGGCACTCAGAGCCCTCTTTATGGGCACCTGCACCATCACCCCAGCGCATAGTTCGCCAGACCAGACTCAAGGCCTCTTGCAGTCCCAGGCAGCCCAGGACCCTCAAAGGAAGTTACAATGATCTACACCTTCTTTCTACTGTATTGGTGTCCTCAGCTGCCTATACAATTTAAACATGTGACAGAGCAGGGAGTTATAAGTTACTGCTTATTGGCACTTTGCGAAAAATACGTGGGTTTTGGTTGTAGTTTGGGCACTTGGTGTCTAAAAGGTTTGCCATCACTGATATAGAGTTATAAAAATTATGCTTATGAAACTGGGGTGCTCTGGCTACATCACCAGAGTGCCCCATCCTATCATTTATTCACTCCCCCATTACAATACAAGTCCCACCCATCCACAGTGCAAAGAGCAGGTGATTTCAAGGACCAGGTGGGACTTGTATCGTAACAAGGGAGGGAATAAATTGTAAGACGAGGCACTCTGAAGTGCTCCGGTGACGTAGCCAGAGTGTACCAGACTGATTAGCATACGTTTTATTGCAGAAATCTGCCCACATTGAGTTTTAATAGCAGAAGTCCTGAGGAACTGGTTAGTAGGACACATCTACCATCAGTAAAATTGATGGTAGAGATTTTTTAAGTCCTCAGCCCCAAACTGTCCTTCTGTAATCCTTGTATATTAGCAAACCTGTTATAAAGTTTATCTTACTAATACACAAATTATTAAAAGAGACTACTGGGGCATGGAGTAGCTTGTCCGGGCTGTGAGAGCATTGGCTACTCCATGCCCCAGTAGACTCTGCTGTCTCACCTACTCGTCCTAGTTGGGGCAGCGACGATACACTCAGAGCGCACACACTCTTATCATTGCTGTCACCGACACCAGAGCAGGGTCGACTGCGCATATGCAAAGCTTGGGAGAGCTCGATTCTACTTTAATAGGTAGATTCCTGGTGGTAGGTTTCCATTAAAGAGAACCTGTCAGGTCAAGTTTGGACCCTAATCCAACTACTGGTCCATATAGACCTGTGGTTTAAGGTCCCAAATTGGACTGTATGATTACTGACTGTGGCCTCAATTTAAAGAGGACCTGTCACCCAATTTATCGGCACTAGGAGCTGCTTACTAAAGTAAGCAGCTCCTAGTGCTTGATCAAACGCCGCAGTGTTATAGTGATAGCGTTACCGGAAACCTCCGGTAACGCTATCAAACACTGCGGCGGGGTACAATGTAATTGTCGGACAGCTCGCAAAGCTGTCCGACATATTCATGAGGGTGCGGGGTTGGGGCGTGGCTAGGAGTCACTGCCGGCCTATGGAGCGAGTGGGGCGGTCCGAGGCGCTGCCTCTTCCCCGGACCGCAAGCTGTCCGATGATTACACTGTTCCCCACCGCAGTGTTTGATAGCGTTACCGGAGGTTTCCGGAGGCGCTATCACTCTAACACTGCGGCGTTTGATCAAGTACTAGGAGCTGCTTACTTTAGTAAGCAGCTCCTAGTGCCGAAAATTTAGGTGACAGGTCCTCTTTAACAAAATTTATGGTCACCTATCTGTGTGTCCAATGAGGCGCATCGGACTCACACCTGAAGGTTTCAGTGCCTTCTGTGTTGCGGCAAGTGAAGCTGGGTTAATACCCCAGCTCCATTGTGCATGTGAAGTTCCTACGGCGCTTGTTCAGTGAAGCCAGGGTCTACTACTCTGCTTTCAATTTCCGCAACACGCAGGCGTCTTGATCTCCGGAACAAGGCAAGTAAAAATGTTTGTGTTATTTTTTTATCCGACCACATAGAATACTCAGACAGAGCGATTTGGGAAACTAAACCAATGGTCAATATGGGCTTTAGTGTTCCAAATTGTCCGGACAGGTTTCTTTGAAATCGGGTATTTTGACACTTATCTTTTTGCTTTTGTTCAACTTAGGCCTCATGATATGGAATCTGTCTAATAACTCTATACCTCAACATAGTATGGATGTATGACATCCGATAGAACATAACAACATTTGTTTATATCAAATAGATACAAATAACTAGTTATATCTCTGTTCTGTACACACATTTGCAAAATACGGTAGTTGTTTTTATATTTTGACGGGGTGAAATATTCCTAAATTTTCCAAATGCCTGTTCCGAGTTACACTTTTCTTATAGCTTCTCCCAGAGATGTATCATGTATTGAGGACATTTCTCATGAACTCTAAAATAGATGTCTACAGATGGGCACGCTTTACTTTTAGAGCTCCATGTAGAAGTTTTAGACAGGTGTGAAAATAATGTTGCAAATAAATATATAAAGAATAGAAATCTTAAAGGACATCTACCAAGAGCTTAGTCATGGTAGTTGTGTCCTAGTAAGAAGTTCATTGTTCGCCAGGATTTCTTGTATTACAACTCTATATTCCACAATTGAGAAAATATAGAGTTATAAAAGTTATACAAATTAGCCTGGGGCACTCAGACTACGTCACCCAAGCGCCTCAGGGAGCCCAGTATTTTAATTCATGTAGCGATAGTGGCCCCACCTGGTTCTGCCGGCGGTAGGCTGGGGTGGGCAAAGATTAAAATACTAGGCTCCCTGAGGTGCCCGGATGACGTAGTCTGAGCACCCCAGGCTAATTTGCATAACTTTAATACTCTATATTTCTACAATATAGAGTAATAATAAAAGAAGTCCTAAACCAATGGTAGATTTCATTTTACAATAATATTCTGTTGCAGAACATTGATCCTAAACATCCAGTTTATGTCATATGAATTCATATCAGATTTAAGAAGAAGAAGATGGTCCTGGATGTAATAATGTGGCCTCCGAGAGCTGTGATCTCAACATCAGGCTGTCTGGTATTAACTGAAGAGAAAACTCTACATCCACAGGAGATCTTCAGCAAGTTCTCCAAGTTGTTTGGAACAACCTCCCTGCCGAATTCCCTTTGAAAACTGCATGTAAGTGTACCTAGAAGAATTACTGCTGTTTTGAAAGTAACGAGATGGTCACAGCAAATATTGATCCATGTTACACTTATATTTTTTAAAGGATTCTCACTTTATAGTATTTTTTCACACCGGCCTAAAACATTTCCGTAGGTCTATATATCAGCTGTATGGAGCCAACCTCTGGGCATGTGCATGACTGGAAATTCTGGAAATGTACTCAAAACTGTATTGCTGGATCTATTATATCATTTCAGCCAATCATTTATAAGGTATCCATAGTTCCATATAATTGCGATGTCTAGAAGTGTCGGAGACCTTGGAAGCCTCAAGCTATTGAGCTTATTCATGTTGACAAGGATTCATAAGTCCATCGAAAAGGAAAGAGTAAAGGTCAATTGTACTGCAAGAAATACCCCATATTTGTAGGATGCGTCAATCCCATTGAGAGTAGGCATTACTCAAGTGTCCGCTTCTCCCGTCAATTGGACCCGGCTACTAATATGTCATAGCTACGCTGTGATTCGCCAATTAAAAGCTGATATGTTGGCTTTTGCAATCAAGTCATTTGAAAAGTGACCAACTATAACCAGGTCAAAGCCATTTTATAGATCCGTGTCCCCTGGGGAGCGTTGTTTAGGGAGAATATAGCCAAAGGCCATAGATGTTAGCACTTTCGCTCCGTACAGCCGAAATTTTAATGCTATTTGATGATGGAGCACAGGTGGCTCATTTACTGTCATTTATCTTCAGTGACGTTTGTGCACAATTAGGAATTTTATTAAGATCCATGGTCAATGGTGTAAGGGAACACACTTGTCTGCCTATAAATCAGCTAATTTAAGGAAAAAATGGTAAAACACAACCTTGGTATCAATATATTCCACAATTCTTGACCTGATATCTTAACTTTAGCGTTTTTTTGGCAAAAGTTCTATGTTTTGGTGTTAACTTTCTCTGATACATTCCTAGAAGGCCATGAGTGTCAGTCAATCTATGTTTTCATATCATATGAAGGCCCCCAATACCACCAAGTCTGAGGAATCTTTGCCTTATATAATATGAAGTTAATGTTAAAGGTGCTGTGAGGAGACTGTCAAAAAAGTTTCAAAACTTTCAACTTTTCTTCCTTTGTTTAAGTTGAGACCTGAATTCTAAGGCAGTCATTGATTTCCCTGGATGGCAGTGTGACAATCTGATACATTTTCACATGTAGATAAAGGAACTCTTCATAAAAAAAATCTTCCCCCGAGTTTCAGTATGTGGATGTAGTCAGAAAAATTGTTCCGTGTTTGTGGGTTTCTGGAAGCTTGACATGTATTCCGAGAGTGAGAATTGGCGTCGTGATGATGAGTTATATGGCCTCCCACACAACTGGAATATACGTATCCTCAATGTGAATTTTCACCAAGACTCAAGTATGTAAGATACATAAAAAGGATGAAGTTGAAGTTGTACTTATCCTGAAGACGAAAATATTAATAGTACTAATAGCATTAATTTATATAATCATTCATAAGGTCCACAATGAAGGATTGTACATATCATAAAACAAGGCTTGTATCAAGATTATGGGAGGTCTGAGAGAGTCTTTAAAATCTGCAGAGTAGGTGACCACAAGTCCCTTGACCTTCTCCACTTCTAGGTTTTAGTCATCCCATGCAACCAACAGGAAGTCAACGGAACGCAGGATAGAGCTGCGGCCTGAACTCCACTAGCTTCAATGGGATGACCAGCTACGTAAGAAGGTATGTAGAAAGTCGGGGAACTTAAGGTTCTGAATTTTGAGGAGGGTGGGGAGGGGTCTTGGTTGTCAGACCTCCTTCTACAATCATACATTTATCACCTTTAGAAATGTTTAAAGAAAATCTAACATTCAGTTCTACCTTATGAACAAGAATCATTATTGCACTCGTCTGGGCACCCTGATGCATTTACTGTATCTATGATTAGAGATGAGTGGACCCTCAACACGCAATTTAGCAAGTAGACCAGATTTGGGTCTAGTGTTCAATGAGAGCATTAAATTCCAGAAACACATGCGCGCCACCATTTGTCCTAGAAACATCGCTCCCCAATGAAATCACAGGATCGATAATACTATTGGGGCTTTGCTGGCAGCATATAAAGGGAAACACCCGTGATCAATGCCAGGAAGATGAGCATTTGTATGTACCTTAACCTGTAAACTCATCCCTACTTATGATCCTTCTTTATGTCCTCCTTATTCATAAAATTAGATCTTAAAAATATGAAAATGAACTAGAAGTGCTTCGGTAGGTGTCACCTTCTTGCACCCCTTACACGCAGACACTTCTTACACGCCTACCACTTGATCCGCCAAGCCTTCTCCTGCGCGGTTGTGATAAACGGAAGTAACAACATCGGCAGGAGGAGGCAGTGTTGATGAAGTGATAAGTGTGTTAGAAGTTTTATGGGGTACATGTTATATAGCCTGTGTTGGCATAGTCTGGAGGGGCTCTGCCCCGCTGGAGCACTTTGGCTCATTTGCATATTTTTAAGACGTTGTTTTATGAAAAATTAGACCATAAAGAAGGATTATGAGCATAGTGTCTGCATCAACTTTCCAACATTCCACCGATTGTAATTCTTAGCTATGGCATTCATTAGCGCAATCCGAGGCATGGTAGTAGACCACTCATTGCTATTTCTAATCCCTCCTGGTACCACATCATACATTTCTAACTGCTAGTTTATTCACTGAAAACATTTTTACTGTGAACAAAAAAAAAATTATGGTAAAATTTCATTTTTTTTCTCATGTCCCCTCACTGAAATAAAATAAATAATATCATCGTAGAAAAAGGAGGAAAAAAACAAAAATTTTTGAAATTTTTTTAATTAAGTTGAGTATTATTAATACTGAAAATTTTGTTTTAACTAATCACATCTAACATTTTAGCCCACATGCCCAACACCATTAAAAAAAAAAAATTGCATCTTAATATGGCATCTCCAAAGAATTCCAAAAAATGGGGATCTTGTATTTTTCCTCATTCCCTGCCATAACCAATTTTTTCCTTCATTTTTTTCCAGGCCGAGTCAGTAGATTGAATGTTCCTTTTCTCTATAACATTCCACATTCTCTGTAAATAAAATGCTTGTGAATTTTTAATGTGCCCCTAAGGCGGAGTTATCTAATTGCATGCAACCCCCCCCCCTTTCCCCCATAGAACGTGGTTATGTTCAGGAATTGCTCTTCCTTAAAGAACCATCACAAGAGAATAATAGGTTTAATTTATCAAACCCGTCTTAAATTTGCCTATGGCAACCAATCACAGCTCAGTAGTATGGATCTTTAATATGGCATCCATTGAATCATTGTACCTCATTGAGCCTAATTGTGACACGTTCATCAGGGTCCACCATTGATGATTTAGCAAAAGGGATGTCCCTCATACAGTCGGTTCTAAGAAGAGGACCTCCATTATTCTAATATTGACGGCCTTTCCTAATCATCTATAGAACTGTTAGACTACATCTATTAGACTACTTAATTTGGTCACTGTATGTTGGTAGGGGGAGCGGTTAGCTTTAAGGCTATGTCTAGACCATGGGTGTCGTGCCATGTATAATGCTGCAATAGGGCAATTGTTTTCCAATGGGAAGGTGGTCATCTAACTTGAAATAAAACAGAATTGTCTTAGAAGTTGATGTCTATGAGTTACCAATGTTTTAGATTATGTTTGAAATATGACCGCCATCTTGAAAGCCCTCACATTGGATCAAAGGCCAGTTTTTCAAATAGGAGATGGTTATCAAGCCCATCTCAGAAGACCCGAATTTTCTCAGAAATCAATTGTTAACGATAAGATCTGCAATATCTCTGCAACATTTTCTCAATTCTCCATGGATTCTCTTGCAGCATGATAATGATTGGCTCCAGCTTGAAAGCCACCATATTGGATCAAAGGCCAGTTTTTCCAATAGGAGATTATAGTATCATAGTATATAAATTAAATAAATGTTTTATCCCCATAACCCGTGATATTTTTTCTCTCCAGAAAGTCATCCAGGCCTCTCTTGAACATGTACATAGAGTCCGCCATAACAACCTCCTGCGGCAGAGAGTTCCATAGTCTCACTGCTCTTACAGTAAAGAACCTTGGTCTATGGCGATGGTAGAATCGCCTCTCCTCTAGGCGTAGAGGATGCCCCCTTATCCTGGTCACAGGCCTTGGTATGAAAAGATCTTTGGTGGGATCCTGTCTGTTCAGGTATTTGTACATTGTAATGATGGTCATCTAAGAGATCTCAGAAGACCTGAACTGTCTCTGAAATCAATTGTGGCAATAAGATCTGCCATAAGTTTTACCAACAAAGAAATTCTCCATTGATTCTCTGTAATGATTGTCTCGAGCTCTGTGTTCCACGCCTTGGATCTGCACATCACAAGGAACGTTCCTTGTCTTTTTAAACATTTCCATGTTGTTAACTTTTGAGCCGCAAAATATTCCGGTCTTCTATGATCTGTTACATGACTATTTTCCCATTGGATAAACTTGGCCTTGAACCAATATGGCGGCTTTAAAGATGGTGGCTATGTTCAATATACAACCTAAAAAATCAGGCCAATTACACATTAGTTGCTGGTTTACCAAATATGTCATGTTCTCTTTAGTTGGTGACATAAAAGGGACCTGGCACGTTGGACTTGCCCTATTGGTAGCTCTCTAAGACCATATACCATGCTATTGTGGTGGATGGGACCAAGGACAGAGGCAATCACTACTGGAGGAATTGTAGGAAGCTTTATAAAAAGTCATCTAAACTCATCAGCTGTTTTTTTAAGGTTATTTAAATCTCGACCAGTGTACAATAACTACCCCTCCCCCCCCCCCCCTTGGTGTAAGCCTCTCTCTCTCCCCTTATTACACTGACATGATTGGATTGTCTCTATGCAAATCTTATTTCCCAGACTTCTCCGATTCCCCCTTCTTCTTCTTCTTAGATCATTTGTTTCATTTGAACACGGCAAAGTAATAAGTAATCTAACCTCATTATTTTCGTCTTTTAATACCCTTTAAATGTAATGAGCTTTTTCTATGGAAGGCATCAGAGCAACATCTCTGTGGGAATTTAAGGATGGAGACGAATAATTGAAAAATGATGATTTTTTCGTTTTTTTTTCGTCTAACATTGCACTGCTGTTGTACTAATGGGGATTATTAAAGGTCTGGTGAATCTTGGAAATAAAAATCCTTCTAAAGAACATTTCTCTGGTCGGGGGATGAGATGATGAAACTATAGGACACTGAATGTGAGGTTCTATAGTAATACTGAGTATGTAGAGATTTTGAGGTGTAATGTGGGATGTACAGTTTATAGGTCCAGTAGGGGGTCTGACGCCTAGAAGTGTTGCCATCTGTTTTGGGGAATAGTAAAGACTGTAGATAGATCTACAAATGATACAAGAGTAATGTAAAAGGGGTTGCCTACTTTCCCTCATGTTTTTTGTAATGTGTACTTATATTTATGAATACTATCATAAGGTCCTGGCAGGGCGATTGTACATGGTTAGAGATCACATGACCCTCCATCTGCAGCCGTTTTATGGACAGGAATCTCTGGCTGATGAGGTAATAGACAGGAGGCTTCACTTCACAAATCAAGAAAGCAAAACGATTACTAGATGTATATTGGTCAATTACCTAATATCCTGCCCCCCACACTTACACACACATCACAAAAAACATGAGGTAAAGAGGCCAACGCCTTTAAGAAATGGCATACTGCTAGGGCAAACTGTTGGGCAGTGTTTCCAAAACATTCTGGGGTCTTCAGAATTCTGGGGTTTCCTGGAATTAGATCAGAATCTTCCCTGGTTTAGGTCTTCCCCGTTGGTTTTCGGGTGCAGAGAATATGCTCAAGGGGAGCCAGACAGATCAATGTGAGACCCTAAACTAAATAGAGGGTTTAGGGCAGTGATGGCAAACCTTTTAGACGCTGAGTGCCCAAACTACATCCAAAGCCCACATATTTTTCGCAAAGTGCCGATGCGACAATATAAACAGTAACTTATTACTCCCTGCTCTGTCACATGTTTAAATTGTATAGGCACCTGGGGACACCAATACACTAGAAAGATGGAGAAAAAGCTTAGGTTATCATTGTAGCTTCTTTCTAGGATCCTGGGCTGCCTGGGACTGCAAGAGGCCTTGAGTCCTGTCTGGCGGAGTCTGCGGTGGGGTGATGGCAGGGATGCCCATAGAGAGGGCTCTGAGTGCCACCTCTGGCACTAGTGCCATAGGTTCGCCACCACTGGTTTAGGGGATCATTTATCTTAGGCTTTCTCTTTTTTCTCTTTTTTTTTGCATTTTTTTTTTGCGTATTTGCATGTTTGTGCCAAAATTGACTAATTTTTCACTCACCTAGCAAAGTTAGGCACACAACATATCTTTGAATCCAGATGTGGACATATAAAAATGGCGCAAATCGCTGTTAAAAGGTCGCAAATAATGTTTCGGAAAAACTTAAGAAAGTGTTGCAGAAGAGTTTGAGACTCCACAGCTGTCTGATATATCAACCTCTAAGATAAAGTCAAAAACCCAGAATAACCAAATGCACAAATGTCCTGACTAAAGATAAAAGACCCCGTTAGTGTCCCATATCACCCTGACAGGTTCCCTTCAAAGGGTGATGGCCCAAGGAACAGGTTTGGGGCCACTCAAATAAAGCAAAGTGTTCTGATGTCTCCTCTACTTCTTCAAAGTGGAAGAGAGGTTTGCCAAAGATTGACCTATTAAAGTTCTTGGTCCCAGTATGGTCCCAAAAGGAGTTGTCAAGCTTGTTAGTAGGATTGGCCATCAAAACTAAATCCATCACAGTTGGGATTCTGGATTCTGTATTCGAATGAAGAAACTGTAGCTTGATCAATTTTTGATACCAAACACCCAAATCCCCACCCAACACATGAACATACCCTTAAAATCAAACTAAAAAAATGTATCCTCGAATTTTAGGTTTAATATAATTGTGCATACTCCTGCATCCATATCCCTGTACATCAGAAGCCTAGGCTTCCTAAACAAGTGTTAATCTGTTTTTCAGCCAACTTTAGACAATGAGCCATGAATTCAAGAAAAAAAACATAAAGTGTGTAGGATGCTATATTATTATGGGAGAGAATAGGCCACAAATAGCACACATTTTTAGCAGCTCCTACTGGCCTTTCGAGCCAATCAAAAGACTCCTGTCGTGAGCCCAGAGCACCCTGTAATTATCCAGTGAAAGAGGCTGTGAGATTACACAGGCATTTGGCATAAGCACACAAGTAATGTTCTAGTTTATAAATAAATCCAAAAAAGAGAAAAAAGAACTAGAAATAAAACTAAAACTGGGGTACGGAGAGAAGGGAGGTTATCATATGGAGCCAGATATGGATAACTGTATTACTGCTTGCTTATTACACAGTCCAAAGAATTTTCAAAGAATTATGAAAACACAATTTCCTCCAACAAATTTTGAACATTCCAACAATAAGTAACTATATCAACATCAAAAGAACTAAGACCTAGCAGAAATCCTACACAAGTTCATGAGAAGATCATCATGGGATAGGTAGACATTGTGACCCTGTATATGTAGATATATCAATGATCATTACCAGTGGTGGAGAACCTTTTAGAGACCGAGTGCCCAAAATGCGAACCAGATCCACTTATTTATTGCAAAGTGCCAACACGGCAATTCTAGTATTAAATTATTCTTCTTGCTCCGTGCTATACCACAGCTTTCAAGGGTCCTGAGGACACCAATATCGTTGACACAAGGTGGGAAAATTCAGATTGCCATTGGAGCTTCCCTGAACATGAAAAATTGTGGGGCCAAGAGCAGGAGCTTCAATGGCTCCAATGATAATCTGACCATGTCCTCAACTTCTCTTCCTGCAGTCTCAGGTAGACCAAGATGCTTCATTTTTTGGGCTACTTTGGCCTGTAGGAGGATCCTTCAAGTCCTGTCTGGTGAATTCTGTGCTGGGGCAACAGCCTGAGTGCCCACTGAGAGAGCTTAGAGTGCCACCTCTGGCACCCGTGCCATAGGTTCGCCACCACTGACATAGACCTTCCACAAGTGATGATGGTGAGAGCTACCATCCATCTATAATCAGCCTGCATGTAGGATGTATCATCAATGAAATCTAATATTCCATCATTGTTTTGAACCGTTTAGTAAAAATAACAGCCACTAGTGTCAATTGATTGAACTCTAAATGGATTTGTCTTCTGGAGGACATTTGGAAGATTATTGTGTGTCCAGGCCTGTGTGAACTTCAGGTGCTCTAGTGGGAAAGTTCAACTTTGGGCTTTACTCAAAGATGAAAGGAGGTTCTCCACCAGATTGTTAGCCGCCATGACTTGACTGTAACCAAGTTAGGATGGAAGGGTTCTCTTGGGTTCTCAACGGTCAGTCTCTGTACTTCATAATCTCTGACAATATGAAAAAAATGACCACTCAGGAGATCAGTGGCCGGAGTAATAATGTGAGCTAAGCCATCGCACTTCTGTCTTGGTGGAAGTCTTGGAACAAGGGCAACAGGTAGTCAATTCACTGAGTTTATATTGGTCTCTATATTTCTTCTACCCAGTCAACCTGAAACGCGACTGTTCAGACAATCACTGGCCACAGTGGTGACCAACTACAGCAAGTAAATGGTTGCATGATCATAATAGTGGACCAATGCATCTATTTCTCCTCACTCCTCTAAAAACATGCAAACCTAGCCCACACACCTATTTCTAAAGGAGCACCAGAATAAGCTGTGGCCAAACAACTCAAAATCTAACTAACTCGTTCCTATGTTTCCCCCTACCATTAATCTGGTCTTCACACCAAAACCAAATACAAGAAGAACAAAAAAGCTTGATAGTCCTCAATCCAGAATTTTTACTTTCTTTGAGTACGACAGTACTCAAATATATCCACACCGAAGACCTTTCGTAAGACTCAAATGATCCACTCCAATCATTCTTGTAGACTAAACGATAGTCCAAACTCTGAAATCTTTATAGTCCCAGGCCATGGAAGTACAACGACAACCGTAAGTAGTCAAATGTATGGTATTCACATGATTCACATGATTTACTATTGCCAGTCCCTGGGGACTGTCCCTGGAGACTGTTCACTGGTCCTTGCTATTTGCGTAATGCCGTAGTCATAGTTGGCCATGTATTTGTAAAGCTCCCAGCTAATGTTTGTTGCTGGCCATTACCTTACAGTTTGGAGGATGTAGTTAGTATTCCATTTAGATAATTCCAATATATCTTAGACAACAATAAAAATAAGCTTTAAAATTATCAATAATCTGTGTTTGCTTCTCTTATCCAGATCTATTTGTATCCATGGTAACAGACTGCAAACAATCTGATTCTGTCGTTTTACCAAAGTTCCCCTTCTTCTTGCCACCCTCTCAAACACAAGTATGCCAGAAGCAGGGTCAGATAAAGGAAAGTATTCCTGTTGGATCAGACTACACAGATGTTGTCGTACTCTGTTACCATGGAGACTCACAGAACTATATAGGAACTTAAAGGAAAACTATCATCAAAATCAAACATTATAAACCAAGGATACATACTCATAAATCCTAGGACCTTGACTGTGGTGATCTTCTTATATGTGTTATCCATGGCTTCCTTCTAAAATCAACTTATACAATTATTCTAATGATCCTGCAGAAGCAGGGGGGGGGGCAAGGTGAGACAGTCTAACAGCCTGTGAACCTACATCACGGAGGGGCTCTGATAACACCCCGGGAGCCCTTTAGACTACTTAGCATAGTTGTAAAAGTTGATTTTAGAAGGCAGGAGACCATGGATAACACATATAAGAAGATTACCACAGTCAGGGTTCCTGGATCTATGAGTAATGTCCCTGGTTTATCATGATGGATTTTGATGGTAGATTTTCTTTAAGGATCAATAATATGAGGATTTTATTTATTGGCAAAGTGTCTTTACTTTTCATTCCAGATACTTGGGAGCGATAACAATAATTGCTTGTAAAATTCCCTTTAAATATATGTGATTTTGATACCTAACTGGATAGAATAATTGGCAATAAGAATAATATCAGATTGGAAATGAATCTGGAAATCACAACAACTCTAAATTAAAAAACATGAACCTCCTCGATGGCGTTTCCTCTACCTTTAACATTAATTAGCCTTTTCCTGTGGATAAACACAGAACATTTTTTTTCCGTTGCTTTTCCATTATCTTTTCAGCCAAGAGACTTTTAGTAAATACTTTTTAATTAAGATAAGCGTCGTGCGTTCTGCTACAGAAAACAGCTAGAAGGATTTGCACCTCTTCTACTCCCCTCCAAAGAACCTGCTAATACACGGCCGCCGAATAAATTGCACTGAACATTAGAAGATGCAAATCAGTTTAGGATGGATTTCTCGCTGTACTTACAGGTGTAGGTCATCTCGAAACTGTCGCTGATGTTCACAATATCAATTTGGGGCAACAGCTTTGGGGGTTCCACCAGCTGAGATAACGCAAAGCGAAAGGCGGCATGTTCCTGGGATTGTTGGTTTGGGAAGAGGCCCCCTGTATAGAAAGAAGAAGAGTTAAGATTGATACAGTAGTATAATTTATATTTACTGTATATACTCGAGTATAAGCCGACCCAGGTATAAACCGAGGCCCCTAATTTTACCACAAAAACCTGGTAAAACCTATTTTTTTTTTACTCGAGTATAAGCCGAGTTTGGGTTTTCAGCACATTTTTTTGTGCTGAAAAACTAGGCTTATACTCGAGTATATATGTGTTTCTGCAGTTCCTTCCAATCTGCCTTTCATTCTCAAATTTAACAGAATGCAAGGAAGGGTCAGATAAAAGAGGGTATTCCTGTTGGATCAGACTACACTGATGTTGTTGTAGTCTGTTACCATGGAGACTCATAGAACTGTACTGCAACTTAAAGCGAACCTTTCATGAGGAGCCCTTTTTCTGGCTCTCCCATGCCCCCATAGAGAATAATGTACACAGTGTTTTTAAAGTAAATCGGTCTTTTTCTGAAAAAAAGATAAGTTCATGTAGAGCTGTGTCTCTAGTCCCATGGGAGTGGCCAAGTTAATTTAGAGCTGTGTCTCTAGTCCCATGGGAGTGGCCAAGTTAATGTAGAGCTGTGTCTCTAGTCCCATGGGAGTGGCCAGTGAGGAGCGTTCCTCCCTCCTTACCCTTGGGGAAACCTCTTCGTCGTGCATCAATTTTAAATTAAAAAAAACTCTCATGTCCCTCATATCTCCCACCTTCGCTTCCGCCCTCAGGACGTCATACATGTCTGCCCTGCTCCTCACTGGCGACTCCCATGGGACTAGGGACACAGCTCTGCATACAGAAATGTAAACTTTCTTCTAACTTATCTTTTTTTTTTGGAAAGAGACCGTTTTACTAAACTTTTACTTTCACAATTTGCACACTATTCTTTATGGGGACATGAGGGAGCCAGAAAAGGGGCTCCTGATGACAGGTTCTCTTTAAAAGAAATCTACCATCAAAATCCATCATGGTAAACCAGGGACTCTTATTCATTAATCCAGGCACAGTGACTGGGGAAATTGTCCTATACTTGTCCTTTCCAGGACCTCCTTCCTTCCAAAATCAATGTTTAAAATTATGCTAAAGAGTCTCAATAACTACCCTAGCTCCTCTGTGACCTGGCTTTACAGGCTGTTATACTGTCGCACCTCCCACCCTGCTTCCCCAGCACACTTGTGCAATGAGCACTTCCTGCTCTATTCTCAGTGCTGAGGGTGCAGAAGAGACAGTGTGAATGCCTGTAAAGCTGATCACAGAGGGGCTAGGGTAGTCCCTCGGGCTTATTAGCGTAATTTTAAACATTGATTTTAGAAGGAAGGAGGCCATGGATGACAAATATAAGAAGATTACCACAGTCACGCTGCCTGGATCTATGAGTAAGTGTCCCTGGTTTATCGTGATGGATTTTGATGGTAGATTTCTTTTACTTTTGTTTTGTTAGGACAGAATTTCACTGAGCTGTCAGATTACATAAAATGCTATGGAGAAGGATGGAGGAGCAATAAAGCACCATAGCTAGGCCTCTTCCCACCAGACTTTGAGAGGATTGCAAATTCACAGGGTGGCTTTATTTAGAATAATAATCCCATATGTAGGTGCTCTAGAAGGGTTCCTACCCCATTTATAATAAGAGCAAATATAGGTGAGAAAAAGTTGTTTTATTTTGTTTGAGTGGCCAAGAAATATTTTGCGACGTTTCGGCAAATATACTGCAGCCTTTCTCAAACAAAAAGCTACCAAGAGAAGTAGAACGTTGGGTTTCAGTGCAGGAAAGAGTGCTGTATGAACGGCACGTCTGTGCTCAGGGGATTGCTCTAACTGGCAATTGTTTATAGACCGATAGAGATCACATGACCCTTCGTCGGCGGCCATTTTATGGTTAGGAATCTCTGGCTGATAAGGTAAAAGACAGGAGACTTCACTTTACATATCAAGAAAGCCGAACTATTAATAGATGTATATTGGTAAATTGCCAATTATCCTGCCCCCCCCCCCCTTCACACTTACCCATACACATTACAAAAACATTAGGGAAACTGGTCAACAAAAGTCAACAAAAGTACAAAAAAGTTGCAAACAGTTTTCCTGTGCCTGATAACAGCAGATATGGATTTGCTTTTTTGCAACGTTTTGCTTTAGCATCTGGAATCAGGCGATAATTTAGAGAGGAGTGCTGAATACTAGACAATGGGGGATCCTGAAGAAAAGTTTTCTTAGGTGCAAAAAAAAGTTGCAAAAGTACACAGGCGCCACAATAAGTCGCAAAAAAGGAAAAAAAAATCCAAGCCAAAACAAAGGCACGTGCACTCCAATTAGTCAATCAAGTGGGAATTATACAGCGAGGAATGCCTGTGTACACTGGGTACGAAAAGTATTCAGATCCCTTTACATTTTTCACTCTTTGTTTGCAGCAAATTGGTAAGATCAAAAAAGTTCTTTAGTAATGTACACTCTGCACCCCAAAATGACAGAAAAAAGATATTTTTATTAAACAAGAAAAACTGAAATATCCCATGGTCATAAGTATTCAAATATTTGCTGTGACACTTATATTTAACTCACATGCTGTCCATTTCCTTCTGTTCCTTCTTGAGATGATTGGACTAGCGAAGGAACACATCTGTCTATATAAGACCTCATAGCTCAAAGTGCATGTCAGAGCACATGAGAATCATGAGGTCTAAGGAACTGCCCAAGCAGATCAGAGACAGAATTGGGGCAAGGCACAGATCTGACCAAGGTTAGAAAATAATTTTTGCAGCACTCCAGGTTTCTAAGAGCACAATGACCTCCATAATCCTTAAATAAAAGAAGTTTGAGATGACCACAACTCTTCTTTGACCTGGCTGTCCACCAAAACTAACCAATCGTGGAAGAGGAGTCTTGGTGGGAGAGGTAAAGAAGAATATCAAGATCACCACAGCTGAGCTCTAGAGATGCAGTAGGGAGATGGGAGAAATTTCACAAAATCAACTGCAGCCTCCACTAGTCAGGGCTAAATACAATCCCAACAGTGACACATGGTGGGGGCAGCATCAGGCTATGGGGGCAGGGACAGGACCACTGGTTGTCGTTGTCGATGATCACCTCTTCCAGAGTTGTCTGGACCTCAGACTGGACCAAAGCTTCACCTTCCAACAAGACAATGACCCTAAGCTCACAGCTAATAACACAGAACAACTTCAGAACATCTCTGTGACCATTCCTGACTGGTCCAGCCAGAGCCCTGACCTAAATCCAATTGAGCATCACTGGAGGACCTGAAAATGGCTTCCACCAACGTTCACCATCCAACCTGAGGGAACTGGAGAAGGTCTACAAGGAAGAGGAATAGGATCCCCAAATCCAGGTGTGAGAAGCTTGTTTCATCATTTCCAAGAAGACCCATGGCTGTATTAGCTCCAAAGCGGCTTCTACTCAACACTGAGCAAAGGGGCTGAATAGGTGCCATTTTTCTTGTTTAATAAATTAGCAAAATTGTCTAGATTTCTGGTTCTTTTTCTGTCAACAGAGTGCAATTGGCTACAATGAAACAAAAAGTGAAATTTAAGGGCGTCTTAAAACTCTCTGTACCAACTGTATGCTGTATGGCCATATAGAAACCTTGCTTCCTCCAGAGGAACTAGATGTCCCCTTGTCATGGTATAGGCCTAGCTATAAAAAAGTCATTAGACATACCTGTCACTTATCACAGTGGGAAAGCCCAATTAAAGGGCCTCTAACATCCTACAGTACTCAGATATCCCTTTATGACACTGCCGGTAATTGGATTGATGGGGGGGGGGGCACTGGAGCTATGATCTTTCATTTATGATCTCCCTCATTATATTAACCAGGTCACTGGTGAATCAGGGTCAATAGCATCTGGTCATCAGAGGTGTCATTTGAAATTGCTTTGTGAAATCTATAGATATCTATACGAGGGTATAACTATAATGTTTTTTTGTAGTACTGTATTGTGTTTGCATGAGAAACAGTCAATTTGTAGACCCTCTACAGCCTTTGGATTTAGATATATTCCGCATACAAGTCTTATGAGTGACACCAAGCTATAGACAACTCAACTGACCACTTGCTATCGCAGCCCCATGTCTTTTTATGGTTCTTCTTCTTGAGCATTCACAGTTGTCCTCATTGGTCAATACTGAGGATGTCACTCAAGGTCAGATCATTGGAGGAACGAGGCTCTAAAAAAATCAGGTTTCATTTAATGTATTTGGGCCTGGCAGTCAAAGCCATACTATATTTCATGAAGATTTGTGCACATCTAAGAAGCGTGTTCTCAATAGGGTTCAATTCCCTTTCATTTCTAGGTCTTAGACAAGACAATAAGGAAGAACAATGAGAAAGACAACACGTCGTCATTGTTTTAAATGTAGACCCCTGTGCCGACCTGCAGCTATTGTTGTTTTTCTTTACAAGAGTTCGTCCTTTGGGAAAATAGATCACAAATTGAAGGCTAAAATCAATGGATGATACAAAGGCGTCCTGCCGAGCCCTGCCCGGACCCATTTCATCTGAGAGTATTCCAGACAATGAAAGGTTGGGGGGGGTATCACAATTTTGGAAAGCGTCTCAAAGGCTTTTAAACTCTCCAATTCATCATTATCACAGTTTGACAGAAAACTGAGAGGATTGCTAAGATTCTTCTGCAAGCTTCCTGCACGCCCACATGGTCACAGCAGATGGCAGACATATTGGGATACGGTCAAAGTCATTATGGCAACAAACTATGCATTAGCCAGTTATAATTTACTGACTGGACTTCCGGACTGGAAAATTCTGCATCACTATTCTTGTGGTCAAGTTTACTGGAACCCTGACAAAAACCTCTTGGACCCATTGGGATAAGTCAATAAAATTGCACAGAATTCTTTGGGATTCTGGATAGGAGTCATCATTAAGTGTGAACGGCGCCTACTGGAAGTTTCACTAGTTGATTGTGGAATGGGTTGTAAAGTATTTGGATGTTTTTTAAACTAAAAAAAACTATGAAATTACTGTACTTTGATAAAAAATGTTGATCAGATTTTTAGATTTCAGACTTCCTGTCATGGTTCAAAAACTGCCACATTTGCTATAGACAGGGAACTTCCTCCTCCGTTTTGTGTCAACACATTAAAAGAGCAAACCATCTTAAATCTTGCCAACCCAAGTACCAGAAGAGCCCTCTGGAGGGCTCAAACACATAATGCCAACCCAAGTAACAGAAGACCCTTTGGAGGGCTCAGACACATAATGCCAACCCAAGTAACAGAAGACCCTTTGGAGGGCTCAGACACATAATGCCAACCCAAGTACCAGAAGAGCCCTCTGGAGGGCTCAGACACATAATGCCAACCCAAGTACCAGAACAGCCCTCTGGAGGGCTCAGACACATAATGCCAACCCAAGTAACAGAAGACCCTTTGGAGGGCTCAGACACATAATGCCAACCCAAGTAACAGAAGACCCTTTGGAGGGCTCAGACACATAATGCCAACCCAAGTACCAGAAGACTCTCTGGAGAACTCAGAAACATAATGTCAACCCAAGTAACAGAAGACCCTTTGGAGGGCTCAGACACATAATGCCAACCCAAGTACCAGAAGACTCTCTGGAGAACTCAGACACATAATGCCAACCCAAGTACCAGAAGACTCTCTAGAGAACTCAGACACATAATGCCAACCCAAGTACCAGAAGACTCTCTGGAGGACTCAGACACATAATGATGGGCCCCCAAGCTCCATAAAGCACAAACCTATGTGAGATTTATTAAATCAATCCCTTCAATCTGGGGGCTATTTTTTGCATATACCCTTATGCAGGAAGTAGTGCCTCCAACTAGATGCCTAAACATAGGATAATAAAAAATAGAATAGAATAAGGTGTACAACATTTTCTGGAGCAAATATCTGCCTAGCAAGATATACCGGTAATATCCAACATATCCCCTTTAAACGTAAAAAAGGGGTAACATTATAGAATCCCTTTAATTACAGAAAAATGGCAGGGACATTGTGTGGCTATAATGTTAAGAAAAGTAATTTTTGGGCAGCATTGCACACGGCGGACGTTTTAAAACCTCCCATTCACTTGAGTGGAAAGTTACTGCTACAGTCATTCTTGACTACCTCTCTTATCTTTCTTGGTATTCCTGGTATTCTGGGATCATGCAGCTAGGAAAACTCATGAGACAATGTGGCTTATTCACTAAGGGTCCGTGGAGCGCATTTTCGTTGGGTTTCCCAACGATTTCCATTTTGCGCCGAATTGCCCCAGTATTTTGGCGCATGCGATCAGATTTTGGTGCACCGGTGCTGGCTTGCACGCGACAGAAATCGGGGAGGGGGGGGGGGTAATGGCCGTCGGACAACCCGATGGATTTGGACAACGCGCAAGATTTAACAATTAGAATTGTGTCGCAAGATACACTTGCACTTACAAGCACCAGGAAGAAGAAGGTGAACTCCAGCGGCCCTCGGCGCGGAAGCGACAGATGCCGGAACTCGGACGCACAATCTTAGTGAATCATGGCAGACCTGAATCCTCGTTGGACAATGCACACGCGGGATCGCGACCGGACCGCATAAGTAAATCGGCCCCAATATGTCCACGTCCCCTAGAGATCAGGCAGTCCATTCATGTCATGATCCACCTGATCATAGAGAGAAATATGTAGCTGCACAGCTGCACAGTTCTCCCTATCACTTCCCTGTTCTAATCATTATCAGTACATTTAAGAGATATACACACCATATAACCCTGAAGACGTTGATGTCAAAATCCCTGTTCATCTGGAATAAAAAAATGTTATGTTTTTATGCTTCATACCAAAAAAATACTTGCCATAACATTGTTTTTATCCCAGATTTTGACATTAACCTCTTTAGATCACCAAGGTTATGATGTCAAACCTTTCCCTGGCTCAGACCAGATACCACATTGAAACCCTTTTCTACCCTGGGCCTCCTGTGATGCATGCAGTACCAATTTGCTATTATAATGCACATACATTAACCCCTTCACTGACCTAGATCATCAAGGTTCCAGACACTACACATTACTGAGGCTACTATGAGCCCAATAACTATTCTTGCTTGTTACTGCTGGTATTAATTATACACTAATATGTATTCACTTCTTTTTTACATTGTCCAGGTCCGTAATAACTACAAAAAGGAGGTAATATTGACAACATAAAATCGAAGTACATTGCAAACAAAGAAGCAATAAGTAATCCTTTGTTATCAAACTCAAGTGTATCGTGGCTTCAGCACTTGACCAGGGGTCATCTCCCTAATGACCTTGGGGGCCCATAAAACTCTTAGTCAACTCCTGGCTGCAACCCCCAAAGATCTGAATGTGAAGATCCTTGTTTGGTGCCTTCAAAAGTGAGGTCAATGTACATGTACTGCTGATCTGATACATATGTTAAAAACTATTAATCCATCGAGAGCTTTTCTCAGGATGGGATTGTTTTTGGTTTAGGATGAGTTCAGTTTCTGGGTCTAACAGATTTTTAACTTCAATACAGAACACAGACAGTTCTTTGTACTCACTTCTACTGTCAATGGAGCATTGGACATCTACTGTGTTAAGTGAAGGACATCCATCAAAGTAACTTATGATGGAAGCAAAAGAGATTAGAAGAAGCATCCGATAACATCCTCAGGCTCGTAACTCTTAGATCATTATAGATTTCATACATTTAAAATCTAAGAATCCTATACAGAGCAGCCAATTCGAGGACACCAAACTTAAGGGATGAAGGAAAAAGACGTAGAATGAACCAATGATGAACCAATGACTCTCAGACTACCTCAATCTCCCCGTAGATACTGTACCTAAGATATAGTCACAGATGATAGCTATTCTTCGATCAAGTAATGCTAAAAACAGCTACGGAGTAAGATCTAAGGACATTTATTAGGACGGACTTTATGGACGGACTCTCATCATTCTGAGCTGTAAACCCGAACAATCATTGCAAAGGAATGGGCTCCATTTAGTAGGCAATAATGTGCAAGCATAAGCCCATTAATTTTACAGGCCAGGGCTGTGGCTGCTCCCCTCCCCGTGGACCCATCAAATGTATTGGACGGGACTTTTAGAGTGGATAAAGGTCACATCATCCCCCTAGAGAGGTCCACAGATGTTCTAGCCCATATATTTCAATTTGTACAATAATATATAAAATCAAGGCACCAGATGAAGGATAGAAAGTAAAGCAGAGGGTGTTAAGCATTTGAATGAAAGGTCTGCTACACTTAGGGTAATACACAGCCTATTTTATTGGTTCCTTTTAACCCTAAACACTGTAACCTCTTTGCTACCTACCTGGGAGATAAAGTACATCAGAGATACATTATACAAGAGTGTCCTGCAGGTTAAGGGGTTGTATGTTATTTGGAAATTGATAATCTATCCCTAAGATAGGTGATCATCAAAGATTGGTGGGGGTCTGACAACTGACATCCCAGCTGATTAGCCGGCTGAAACAAGCTCATACAATGGGTCTCATTTACTAAGGGTCCGCGGTCCACACTATCATCGGAATACCCGCCGATTTCCGAATTTGGAAAGGGTTTTTGCAGCACGCAATTGGATTTTGGCGCATCGTATAGTAAATGCAATGTAATCACATGCGTTAACGTCGAGTTTATATAGGCTTTAGTAAACACAAATGTTAACATAAATGTAATAAGGCTGTTGTAATTGGTTTCCAAATGCAATTAAAGCGCAATTAAAACACTACGTGTGACCTCACCCTTGGAAGTAACCAATACATTTTAAAAAAATTTAAATTTCAGAATTTTTAAAAAACAGGCTATTGTGTAAAATTTTAAACATTTTAAAGCATGTGAAATAATTCCAATTTACATGTTAAAATAGGATCCATTAAAAAAAATCCTTCTTTTGCACATGCCCCGACCAGGTGCAGATTTGCTCCTAAAAAGTCGCAAAAATAAGCCAAAAAAATGATACATAAGTGAAAAGTCACACGGAACATCTGGGAAACAATGATACATAAGGCACTGCACAAAGTTTACAAGGCGTACTTGAAAAACGACAGAGTAAAAAGTCACAAAAAAGTCGCAAAAACAACAAAAGTGAAAAAAATTAGACAATTTGAGTAGCAGAAATAATGATATATTTACCCCTATGTATATATATAGTCATAAGGCCTGTGTTACAGTCAGTAGTGGATTATAATATAGGGGGCTGGATGGTAGCCCACGACCAAGGCCTTCGAGGGGCTCCATGGCCACCCAATCCACACTCCAAATTTTATAATGAGAAGGACCTTTACCTATGAAATCCTAGTACATCTGTTCCTGCTCTCAACACACATATACACAAGAAACTGTTCAGGAACTTTGAAGGTCCTCCAGAGTTCCAAAAACCTCAGATTGAAGGCTGATAGAAGGGACGCATCCGCCATTTCCTAAGAAGCTTAATTCAAGTACCAGATGTAGGAAGTCATTCCAGACTTGTAGGGGCTGTAATATTCATACTGCCCAGGACCCATGGCAGTCTTAATCCACCCCTAGCTACAGTAAATCAGACTAAGCTGAAATCCCAAGCACATTTCTTATGTATGGCATTGGGTCTGGTAGTAATGGAAGACTATGGAGAACCAGTTGAAGAAGCCAATGGGACCCTTTACCACATTGAAAGATCTATAAGCTGTACGTTATACTATAGATAGGGGACAAGGTGAAAGTTTCTGCTTCAGGGCCCAAAAAGTTGTGTCTTATTGACTCTTCTTCTGATTCTTGAGGTATACTAGGCTTTTCCTAAAGACTGGCCTACTGGTGCTGTAAACCACTGCAATTGTGGACATCACTGAAGTCAACACAATGATCTGACTGGGCCCAGGCCTCAACCTTCAGAACAGAAGAGCTGGGGTTCATTTCTAAATTTATGCCCTTTCCATGAACCTTGGGTTTATTTTTGACTCCCAAGTGGCTCCTATGGAGAGAGAAATCCTCCTCGGGGTCTTATCTCCTAAACCAAATGGGACCAAGAAGGATAGGATACTTCTTTCTAAAACTCCCAAGGACCCAACGGTGGATAGTTATGCATAAGTACAGCCTTGACATGTAGAGAAGTGGGAGAAGGAAGACCAGTGCTCATCCCTCTGTTCTGTCAAAACTCCAGTCATTGGTAAACATAGCCATACACATTAGTATAAAGTTTATCAAAATGTACAATTTCATTTGAATATTATAATGAGTGCTCATTATAGCCAATCAATATTAGATTCTTTAACCTCTAGAATAAAGTCAGCCATGTTGAAAATTTGTGTCCAAGTTAGTCTGCCCTTCGTCGTGTATGACCATCAATATTAAATACGATGCATATGGTGAAATAATAATTCAATCCCCCAACAGACATCGTTAGTTTACCAGATGCCTTCCTTCAAGGGGTGGTCCAGAAATGATCACTGATGGCCTCACAGTAGATTTCACTGTCAAAGTCTTATCTAATGCAAAGAACCGTAAGAGGTTGTTTTGAGGTCGGAAGCCAAAACTGAAGCTGCGGCTCCCATATACAAGCTTCTGTTAACTTCTAAGAGCACAGAGCCAACGTCTTCCAGATCCAAGTTCTCTGTTTAAGACAGGTCCAAATGCCGATCAGTAGAAGGGTCGATTGTCCACCTTCTCCTGATTAGACATTTAAAAACCTGCATTGAAAATTTCTAAACAATCCCTTTAAAAAAACTGCTGGTAGCATCGATATAACCCAGATAGAAAATACCAATTACATTTCTGTAGAGGAAAAAAAAATAAGATTGACAGCTAGGAATCACTTGGCATGTTATTTGTCTTCCGACTTGCCATCTGGATCACTCTTCAGATTTGGTTTCATCAACACTAATAATTTATATAGAAAGAAACCGCCCACATTAAGTGCTCAGATTATTTCTTAATGTCCTCACTGCTTCATCCTTATGGAAGCGGCTGTCTGTGAGTCTGTTAAGTAACACTTCATTGTGTTGCTCTCAAAATGTACCTTGGAAACATAATAAATTTAAGACGAAGAGATTTCTTTAGGGGTGACACTTTTAGAGCAATACTTGACATATTGGGGGGAATTTACTATGACTTGTCCACCAACTGTATGGTACGTCAAGGCAAGTTTAAAAACCCCATTCCCAATAGTCTTCTCATAATTCCGGCCCACATGCCACTTTGGGTGGGATGAGGTGGGGAGCAGGACGGCAGGTAGTATTTACAGTAGTCTACACCACCACGAAGACTATAGCTGGTCTAAACTAGTCTTACTGCATACAGATCTACAAAGAGGCCAGAGCACCGGTGGCAGGGCTGGTGTTCAAAATGGTGGTCTTAATAGACTCCCCAACTTTTAGTGGAGAGCTATACCTTCAAAACAACATTGTTAGGTAGAGGTCCACCTCTGAGCCATATCATTTCATTGGAGTGCACGGTGGTCTACAAGTCCTTGGACACTTCCATAATTCCCAACCACTAGGCTGGGCATATTGTGGCTTTATGGCTTGATGTTCCAAAATATGTGCTACTGCTCATATGTGGGTCTATAAGAGAGAAGGAGTGCTCCTGGTTTGCTCCCAAACCAGTAGCAAGAACCTGACCCTACAACAATTTTGTAGGAAATTGACCCAAGTAATGGTTCAATAGGAGTAAGGTAGAGTAGAGGTCACTAGCACCAGAAGCAGGTCTACCTCAAGTCATTTTAAATGGTTCCCTATGATGGTAGTGGTATGTCTTCAACCCTAGAAATGTGAAAAGGTGATCAATAAAAGATGACGACACCTACAATTCATTCAACCTACTACAATTCATAAAGAAACTTAAATCCAGACCGATTTAGATTTACCATCAAAGCTATATAACATGACTTGGCTAAATCGGCCATATCTTGGTGCAATAGATGGTTAGGCCAAAGCTTACCTAGTGTTTAACTTGGTGGATACAATAGAAGGGCATGAGTTAAAATTCAACTGGGACTGTCCACCATTAACAACCGACTACTATGGTCTATGGCTTGGTTGTACTGTAAATCCTAGTTCATGCCCTATTCACATTGCCGTAGGTCACGCAGCTATAAACATGCATTTGTTGGAGGAGATTATTTGTACAAAATATTAAAGATCTCCTTATCTTGACAGCTGGTTTATATAACAGGATCCCTTTAAGAAAGCTGTGGAAGAAATATGCAATGGGAATAGTCCTTCAGAACTATAAAAGTGCTAAAAGGTTGCAGTGATGCACACACATCCAGAACATGACTCCATAAAGTACATCTCCGGAGGCCAAGGCATGCATTTTTACAAAACATTGGCTAGATGCATGTCCTGAAGTCACCATACATGTTAGATTTCAATGCCCAAACTCCTTGAGTTTTGCAGAGTTGACTGTCCTCTGTATCATAGTGTCTGGGGGTTCAGATATGCTAAATTTCACATGCCAATCCTCTTGTCCCTCGAGGGATGGCTCACATGCCATTGGCCTATATCCCAATCTCCGTTCTGAATGCATGTGTGTGCGCTTGTGATCACCAGTAGAGATAAACACATAATCACATGAACCAAATTGGTTTCTGAGTCTGGTAAATTTGCCACTTTTTGGACCCCCACCTCCCAAAGATATAATGGGAAAGGTTAAATCTCTAAGTTGAAAAGGAGACCAAGGTCCTAGATTAGACCTTGTAATGTTGAGTGTGGTCAGCTGCTTCGGACAATTATAAGGCTGAATTCATGGAGTTGTTGCCCAAAACCATCTATTGGACCTCTGGCCAGGTCGTAGTTTCAGATATTTGGGTAGAAGAACCGTGGATTGTTATAATTGCTTGTAGTTTGGTACCTTGGAATGGTAGGAGGTTGGCTTCAAATTTTCATCCAGCTGAAACTTCAATAATGGGAGATTTTGGTCAGATCATGGACCCTAGCTTTGCCAGGTCTATGAGAGCTCCGGGAGACAACTTCAGGAAGCCATCATTCTACTCCTTCCATCAGTTCCAGGATCTATAACTTGAGGCCCAGCCAAGGTTCTCAGCTTTTCCCCTTTATGGACAATTGAGCCAGACTACTCTGGGAAACCATATACCACCCCTACAAGGTCTACAATCACGGGCGATGGCACTGCTCCTGGTCTTTACAATAATACTGAATTTCTGTACAACACGGAGGCTCACCCTTAAGATTTTCTCAAACTTAGAGGAACTTTATCAACAGATTTTGCCTCATTAAACTCCCAATGCCCTCATGTACGATAAGAATCCGATCGTATTGTATTAGACGTGTGGTTCTCTGAGCTAAACAACCAGAGATACCGGCAGTTAAAGAAATAGGCTGGAACCGGATCTATTTCTGCAGCTCACATTTCCAACTATGTCTATAACTGCCGGTACCTCCAGTTGAGTACTATCAAAAATACATAGGTGTTTGAAGTGACACTCCCCCTGCAGCCTCTAAACTTGACTTATCTCAGGCTAACATGACTCTTCTCAGGTCATTTTCACACGACTTTGGAACAGATCTTTACAGGTAAATGAGTGAGATTTCACATAAAAGACTGAATTCTAGAAATGTCTTATAAGAGGGTCTTAGTAGTTTAATGGGGTAAAATCTAGTGACAGTATCCCTGAAAAAGGTTGGATACCATCCTACAAGACATATCTTTTCATGGAAAAAACGCGAACTTTCAACCAAATATTTAGAATTGGACTGAAAAATACAAATTTAGGGAGATTAGATAGTTAGATATTAAAGGTACCTGGTCATAAAGCTCCGATTTAGGTTTCTATCTCATTTGAGACACTTCTAGATGTAAGCAAGTCTAAAGGAAGGGGAACTACCAAAAGTTAGTCATCTGGTGGAAACTGGTATATCTGGTGAAGAGAAACTCAATGGGGCACATTTACTAAGGGTCCGTCCAACGCATTTCCGTCGGGTTTCGCGTTTTTTTCCGATTTGCCTTAAATTGCTCTGGGTTTTTGGTACCCCCTATCGGATTGAGAGTTTTTATAGGTTTTTGAAACAAAGAAGCTTTACTGCGTCACATTCCTTTGCCTTGGACAGGTTGGGGCACATTTACTAATGGTTCATGGGCCGTGATTCCATCGGGTTTTCCCGAATATTTCCGTTTTGCGCCGAATTGCCCCGGGTTTTTGGCGCACGGGTTCGGAAATCGGGGGCATGGCCGTCAGACAACCCGACGGATTCTGAAAAACCACGGGATTTAAAAAACAAATTGGGGCAGATTTACTTACCCAGTCCATTCACGATCCAGCGGCGCGTTCTCTGCGCTGGATTCGGGTCTGGCCGGGATTCATTAAGGTAGTTCCTCCGCCAACCACCAGGTGGCGCTGCTGCGGAACGCACTGGAGTTCACCGAGCCGGGCTGAGTGAAGGTAAGTGCAAGCTCCGCGACAGATTTTTTTTTAAAATGCGGCGGTTTTTACGAATCCGTCGGGTTTTCGTTCGGCCATGCCCCCCGAATTCTGTTGCGTGCATGCCGGCGCCGATGCGCCACAATACGATCGTGTGTGCCAAATCCCGGGGCAATCAGCGCAAATCGGAAATATTCGGGTAACACTTCGGGAAAACGCAAATCGGGCCCTTAGTAAATGACCCCCATTGTGTCGCAAGATCATCCCCTCAGCGAGGGAAGCGACACATGCAGGAAATTGGACGCACGATCTTAGTGAATCATGGCAACTTCAAATCCCCGTCGGACATTCCGGATCGGCGGCGTCAACGGGCCAGGTAAGTAGATATGCCCCAATGTTCTTCCTAGTAAACATCTTTAAGCAATAAGATACATCTCTAAAGATTGACCAGTCTGATTCATCTTCAGCTTAATATCTCATTAAACCTTCCACATCTTCCATTTATACAGCTACAGAGATCATCATCTATTTACCGTAGCATCAAAGGGTTAGTAACAATGATCACTCCAGTCACCCTATTAATCCACAAGCCAAGCATACATTTGAGAACACTTCCCAAAAGGCCTGAAGGCAACAAAGCAGAAAAAAAGGAAGAAAAAAAAAAATCCAACACGGCTGACAACTCCGGGAAGAAAAACAAGAATTGAAATTGTAATTCAGACGTTGCATGCTTGATAATAAAACCAAAATGAATCTAGGATGTTAGGATTCTCATGGATTCGTGTTGCCCTTAGGGACTAGGGTGATGTCACACCATGTCGCCATCAAGTGAATGAAGAAGACAACGTGACCTGAGTCCCTACCCCATCAAGAAGACTCAATACAAGCACCAAAGGTATGAGAACTTCTATATACACTAGCTAGATCAGCAATGTGTAAGTAGAAGAAGACATTTTATAGACTCAAGCACTTGGTATATTCATGTAATACCCAAAACTGAGCATAGTACAATCTTGGTTAAGTTTCTTCATTAATAATCTCTTAGAAATATGGCCGCCACATCTGAGTTTATTGGTTTGTACACATTAAAGAACCGGAACCGGCTTCATTGTTTTATAAAACCTAGTACTGTATATAAGGTACACTCAATTCTTCAATAGGATAAGAAGAACTATACCAGGTTTTAAAGCAGTAGACAAAAAAAATTCTGAGTAAGGATCAAATATTGAAGTTCCTCTTAAAGGATGAAAGACCGAAAATTGGAAAAGATTTGATTCGATCCAAAAGTCCATCCAACTAAAAATTTTTGGAAACCTCTAAAGTAAGAAATAATCCTCAACCGGCCCTTTCATCTCATGTTCTGACTCTTCTTGGTGTGTCCTCTCTGGTCTCTCTGTGATATACTGGCCTCTCCAACAATAATCTCCAAACTTGAACATCTGACAACTTCAGTCAATATCCATATCCATTACAGACGGTCCCCTACTTAAGGACACCCGACTTACAGACAACCCATAGTTACAGACAGACCCCTCTGACCTCCGGTGAAGCTTTCTGAATGCTTTACTATAGTCCCAGACTGCAATGATCAGCTGTAAGGTGTCTGTAATGAAGCTTTATTGATAATCCTTGGTCCCATTACAGCAAAAAATGTTTAAACTCCAGTTGTTACCATTATAAAATATACAGTTTCGACTTACATACAAATTCAACTTAAGAACAAAACTCCGGACCCTATCTTGTACGTAACCCGGGGACTGCCTGTATATCCATAATAGTAACCTCAGTGGTATTAAAAAGTCCATCAAAAGTCGGAGATTTGTATATGTTGGGACTTTCTCATTGTTGACTATGCTCCAAGACAGATGGGGAACAAGGACCACCAAAGTGAGAGTTGTATAAGATTCGTAAAGTAAGATAGACATCTTTTTTTTTTTTTAATTAAAAAATGTTCTATGAGGTTTTCCAAAACCTGTTTAATTATGGTAGTCTCCCTGATCATAGAAAAATATCACCATGATGTTAAGAAACCAAAATACTTCTTCATTTTTGGCCATAACACGTTCCGACCCCATTACATATTTGCTCATCCAAAGTTCTCATTCAAGTCACCCAAGGATGAACCAACGTCCTCTGAAGCAGTACCAAATGTATAATCGGATCTACACAATGCAATCTTCTTCTACAAAGATGAACTAAAACACCAGACACAGCCAGTAGACAATTTTTTGGTAAGAAAGAATCCAAGTTTGGACAACTCAAGTTGTAGTGTCCCATGAACCATAAGATCTTTCCCAAGCTTGAGATTGCGGATATATGAAATTGAGGACAAGACACCAGCCTCCTTCTTAACCTCTAACTACATCCTCCCTCCTCAGTCTCCATGTTAAATAAGAAAAGCCCACCCAACATCTCATTTTTGGATAAATTCACATTACATTGACATAGAGGGTTAATTTCAATTTATTTTCAAAGCAAAGCGTTCCTACTGGGTTGTACCATGCAGAGCTCCGTTCTACAAGGAACGTTGAGATCAATCTGATTCACAAAAAACATTTGCATTGCTCAATAATCCATCAATTTCCTCTGTTCGCCTTCCGAGGAGCCTTATTCTGTTCAGTCCTACACGAAGAAGAATCCTTAGGATTAACTCAATAATGGTAGAGTTGAAGGAGCTTCTGTAGCGTTGAAACCTCACCAGAACAGAAGATCCCTTTAACATTAACCCTTTTTTCTACATTGGAGGGGGTGTTGGATGACTGACACTGGCAGACGCTTCTGTTACCACCTGTGTTAGCAGGAGATGAAAACTAAGACCAATATTTTTCTCCTGTAAGGACCTCAGGGACAGCTGGCATCTCCATGTCATCATATGATGATCCATGGTTGCCACCAGGAAACATCTGGAGCTGCGTTGGGAATTTTAGACTCTGACATATCCTCAGCTGATAAAACACATTATATATTCAGTATTTTCTCTTGGTGAAGGAGATGGTGAAAGCCATGATTATGTAAGAGGAAAACCATATTTATCTATCTAGAGTAATGTTGATTTGAGGACCAACACAATGTCCATGAACTCCTCCATGGACATTAAAAATACCCAACAATGGTCAGATCTGCTCTTCTGTGGCCAACTTTGGTGACATTTGTCTATCTTGGGTGAACAATGGTGACATCTGCCTATCTATGGTCAACTATGGTCACAAGTTGTGGCAACAGTTGACCATACATCAGTAGATGGGACCTTAGATGACTATAGAGGGGTAAGTGTGACCACAACTGGTCACCCATGCTCATACATTATGAAAATAGTTGACCATACATAGGTAGATGTGACCATAATTGGGGTATGTGTGACAACAACTGCCTATCTATGGACAAATATGGTCACAACTCCCTATTTATAATCAACTATGGTCACATTGACCTATATATGGTCACAACTGCATATCTATGGTCAACCCATCATTCACAAGTTACCTCCCTCTGTAAGCAGCCAACACTCCTTACAGTGTATTATCAGATATAAGTTCTGTAGTAGGCCATCACAGATATTTTATTGAAACAAGCTGTCTTAATCTTTTATCAAATTTGGTAAAGTTGACCCTGTTCTATTGAAAGTTGATCTATTATTCTATCTATCAATCTATCTATCTATCTATTATCTATCTATCTATCTATCTATCTATCTATCTATCTATCTATTATCTATCTATCTATCTCCTTTCTATCTATCTCATATTTATCTATCTATCTATCTATCTATCTATCTATCTATCTATCTATCTATCTATCTCATATCTATCTATCTATTATCTATCTATCTATCTATCTATCTATCTATATATCTATCTCCTATCTATCTATCTCATATCTATCTATCTATCTATCTATCTATCTATCTATCTATCTATCCATCTATCTCATATCTATCTATCTATCTATCTATCTATCTATCTATCTCCTATCTATCTCATATCTATCTATCTATCTATCTATCTATCTATCTATCTATCTATCTCATATCTATTTATCATCATCTATCATCTATTTATCTATCTATTTATGTATTTATCTATCTATCTATTTATCTATCTCATATCTATCTATCTATCTATCTATCTATCATCATATCTATCTAATTATCTCTCTCTCTATCTATCTCATATCTATTTATCATCATCTATCATCTATCCATCTATCTATCTATCTATCTATCTATCTCCTATCTATTTATCATCATCTATCATCTATTTATCTATCTATTTATGTATTTATCTATCTATCTATTTATCTATCTCATATCTATCTATCTATCTATCTATCTATCTATCATCATATCTATCTAATTATCTCTCTCTCTATCTATCTCATATCTATTTATCATCATCTATCATCTATCTATCTATCTATCTATCTCATATCTATCCATCTATCTATCTATCTATCTATCTATCTATCATCATATCTATCTATCTATCTATCTCCTATCGATCTATCTATCTATCTATCTATCTCCTATCTATCTATCTCCTATCTATCTATCTCCTATCTATCTATCAATCCGGCTTTATTTACCATTCTCCCTTCCTATGGCTTCATCTGTTTCTTTCTCCTTCTTTATCTTTCCTTCCACCACTCTTTTTCAGTTTTCCCTTCCTTTCTGTGTTATCAATGTCATCCACGACAATCCAGAAAACAATAACCCTCCCCCCCCACACACACAATATTTTCAGCTGTCAGAAAAAAAGCAGCAGCAAGTCATTTTCTTTTAGATGAAGTAATGTATGAGGCGGTGCCGGGGGCATCTGCATGTCTCCTCCGCTCTGGACATGCTTCCACACTGCAAACACTAATAACTCCCTCCGCCGACCCCCAGCGTTACAATGTGCTGCATCAACATGTTGCTTGTACACTTCAAGTCCAAGCATAAAGAAGCTGGGAGCAGCATAGATCCGGGGGATAGCACCCAACTATCCGGAATTATGGAATCAGGGATCACTCTCAGGCCTTCTAGGCCCCAAGGACATTGGAACGGGATGTGTTTCTTTTTATGTTAAATTCGGACTAAAATACGCCTGATTTTATGTTAAATAATAGAACAGAGCTGAGAATTCAGGACAAATCATGGATTTCATGGGAAGCAGATAGGGATAGAGACATTCACATAACAGGTGGGAGGAGGAAGAGATTGTGTAATGGATAGATAAGTAATGGATAGATAAGAGATGATAGATAGATATGAGATAGATAGATATGAGATAGATAGCTAGATAGATATGAGATAGATAGATAGATAGATATGAGATAGATAGATAGATAGATAGATAGATATAGATAGATATGAGATAGATATATAGATGGATATGAGATAGATAGATATGAGATAGATAGAAGATAGATAGATAGATAGATAGATATGAGATAGATAGATAGATAGATAGATAGATAGATAGATATTAGATAGATAGATGTGAGATAGATAGATAGATAGATAGATAGATAGATAGATAGATATGAGATAGATAGATAGATAGATAGATATGAGATAGATAGATGGATATGAGATAGATGATAGATAGATGATAGATAGATAGATATGAGATAGATAGATAGATAGATATGAGATAGATAGATAGATAGATAGATAGATAGATAATAGATAGATAGATAGATAGATAGATAGATAGATAGATAGATAGATAGAGGGAGATTGTCTAATGGCACCGTTGACGGAAGAAAAAGCCCCTACTTATGATAGGCCGAGGTAGATCTCAATGGATGAAGGTGACATAATCTGGCATGATGAACAGGTGGTTTTACAACCGGGGAATGGGCGGATGAATGTATAGATAGATAAATCGATAGATCAAAGATGGATATAATCTGTAGATAAATAGATAATGGATAGATAGAAAGATAATAGATGCATAAATACTGCAAACAGATAGATAATTAATAGATAGATAATATATGCATGTATACTGTAGACAGACAGCTAGATCATAGATAATATATGGATAGATATTGTAGATAGATAGTGATAGATAGATAGATGGATAGATAGATGGATAGATAGATAGATATGAGATAGATAGATAGATAGATAGATAGATAATAAATAGATAGATAGATAGATAGATAGATAATAAATAGATAGATAGATAGATAGATATGAGATGGATGGATGAGTAGATGATCTGGTAATAACCTGCTCTTATTATAATAATGATGTCTATACTATAAAACTATTATAGACTTATGGAAATCTCTAGGTATATAGGGTGCGGGCAGGTAACGTACGTCCATGAACGGGGTAATCCTTGTCACGGTGACATATTCAGTTCTTCTACATCATCTAGATATTTTAGATATTTTTTTTTAGGTTTTTAGATCGGATCGCCGGCCAAAGGTTATCGCCGCAGCATTTGTTTCCTAAGAGATTTTATAGAAGGGAAAGTCTGGTCTTTGCTCTGCGACTGCTCACAGGTGGTTGGGAAGCAAATCCCCTGAAGGTGGTGAGCAGAGCGATCATGATGAGCCTGATACGTGGTGACTGGCGGAGGGACAGGGAGGATGGAGAAGGATTGCACAGCCGCAAATATCATGGAAAAACTGAAAAAAAACATACAATGTCGCGGTTTATACTGCACATAACTGGTCGACCCATCACACAGCAAAATGTTCTATAGGAAACAGGTGAAAGCCCCCGAATCGTGGCCAAAACAATCAGCCAATGGCCTAGGGTTAACCCTTCCTGCACACAAATTAGGTCTCCGACTTGTTGATTTCATCAAGTTCGAAGCTCAATGGTTAATTATAGAATAATAAGAATTATAACAATAATAGCACCAATTCGCTTATGACGAGGGAATACAGTAAATCTCAATGACCGGAAGATGACCAACTATTGTTTTTCTATGTGACAAGGATCTGATTCATCTCTACTACAGGTGGATCCCCTAAACTCTTCCATCTTTATAGATGTAATGATGGCAGGAGGCGTAGATAGTGATACAGACATTCAGATAACAGGTGGGAAGAGGGAGAGATAGTCTAAGAGGTGCCGGAGGATGGATGGATGGATGGATAGATAGATAGAAAGAAGATGATCCTCTAATCTATACTATCTTTATAGATGTAATGATGGCAGGAGACGTAGATAGTGATAGAGACATTGAGATAACAGGTGGGAAGAGGGAGATTGTCTAATGGCACCGGTGACGGAAGAAAAGCCTCTACTTAGGATAGGCCGAGGTAGATCTCAATGGATGAAGGTGACATAATCTGAGAAATGTTGGTACATTGATAGATAAGTGATAGATAGATAGATAATAGATAGAAAATAGATATATAGATATGAGATAGATAGATAGATAGATAGATAGATAGATAGATAGATAGGAGATAGATAGAGATAGATAGATATGAGATAGATAGATAGATAGATAGATAGATAGGAGATAGATAGATAGATAGATAGATAGATAGATAGATAGATAGATAGATAGAGAATAGATAGAAAATAGATAGATAGACATTGATATAGGTTCATATAAGAGGTCTAAGTGGTGCTGGTGGATGACAGGATACGTAGATAGTGATAGAGACATTCAGATAACAGGTGGGAAGAAGGAGAGATTTTCTAAGAGGTGCCGGTGACGGAAGAAAAAGCCCGTACTTATGATAGGCCAAGGTACATCTCAATGGATGGAGGTGACATAATCTGGCATGATGAACAGGGTTCTTTTTGCAACTAGGGGATTTGATGGATAGATATGAGATAGATAGATAGATAGATAGATAGATAGATAGATAGATAGATAGATAGAAAGATAGATAGGAGATAGATAGGAGATAGATAGATATGCGATAGATAGATAGATAGATATAAGATAGATAGATAGATAGATAGATAGATAGATAGAAAGATAGATAGATAGATAGATAGATAGATAGATAGATAGAAAGATAGATAGAAAGATAGATAGATAGATATGATTTTTTTCACTTTATTGGAGGTGCTGCCTTCTCATTTGGATTATATCACATGAATAAAGGACAGATAGATAGATAATGGATAGATAGATAGATAATGGATAGATAGATAGATAGATAGATATGAGATAGATAGATAGATAGATAGATAGAAAGATAGATAGGAGATAGATAGATAGGAGATAGATAGATATGCGATAGATAGATAGATAGATATAAGATAGATAGATAGATAGATAGATAGATAGATAGATAGATAGATAGATAGATAGAAAGATAGATAGAAAGATAGATAGAAAGATAGATAGATAGATAGATATGATTTTTTTCACTTTATTGGAGGTGCTGCCTTCTCATTTGGATTATATCACATGAATAAAGGACAGATAGATAGATAATGGATAGATAGATAGATAATGGATAGATAGATAGATAGATAGATAGATAGATATGAGATAGATAGATAGATAGATAGATAGATAGATAGATAGATGGATAAATGGATAGATAGATAGATATGAGATAGATAGATAGATAAATAGATGGATAAATGGATAGATAGATAGATATGAGATAGATAGATAGATAGATAGATAGATATGGGATAGATAGATAGATAGATAGATAGATAGATAGATAGATGGATGGATAGATGGATGGATAGATGGATGGATAGATGGATGGATGGATATGCACTTGCTGTAATATCTGTATAAATCCTCTATTAACTGGAATAGACACAATAACCTGTTACAGGTCCCCCCCCCCCCCCCCTCCACCTCCTCCATTTATGTTTACTGCGAAATCCTTAGTCCTGAGCGCCAAGACTGTAGACGATCCAGATGATTCCTTGTAAATCCTCAATTATGTCCCTTATTTACCAGATTCTGCATAATTTCCTCCAGGAACATTGGAGGCAGCTGATTAGGATGAACAAAGGCTCCGAGCGCCTGCTGTACGATGGGTGTAATGACCCCATATACATCACCTATGGCTCATCATACCAGAGCCACATGAGGAATTGTCACCATGTTATCAAGTAACCCCCCCTCCCCATAACCTCCCCTCAGCGGGTAATGGGTTAATTGTGCATGCCAGGAGTGGGGGGTGGTGGGGGAGTCGTGATGGAGAGGCTTTAGATGCCACAATAATGGGTTATATAGAGATAAAGTACTGGGGGGGTGAAGGTGTTTGGAGGGGGGTCAGGTGGAGTGAGCAGGAAGTGCTGGGTACATCATACAAAAACTTTGGGTATTATGATCAGGATACAATGTATCTATAATATCAACAACAGTAACAATAACAACAACAATCATAGAACGCAGCCCTTTAACCCTTTCCAATCCCCCGTTCTACCCCATTAACCCTCCAAATCCCAGTCCCACTACTTACCGATCTGGATAATGTTTGGAAAATTGGGGAAATTGACCCCCAGCACTGCCCCTAGAAAGCCGGTGCAGATAAAGGCAAAGATGTGCTGCATATTTCCTTTTGCATTGGCGGAGAAATAAAGGATCAGCCCTAGTTCCCAAGCAAAGATTTCTTTTTGTGTGTGTGTGTAATTTTTTTGTTGTCTTCTCCTTCTTCTTCTTGTTGAAGTATCCCTGGCCTTGCCTTCCTTAGTCTTGAGATTCCGAGGTTTGATGATGATGATGATGATGGGGGTGGTAGTGGCTGTTGATGGTGTTGTGGGGGGTTTTGGTGGCTCTCTCCTTGGTGCTGAAGACAAGGCTTCCCGGCTACACTCTGCCTCTTCCTTCCTCCATCCAGCTCTTAAAATGCTGCCTTAACATCAAGTGACAGAAGGATTAACTGAACACAGAAGGAAAGGGAGAGAGCCCTCCTCATTCACACACACAGACACACAGCACACACATTACTCTCTCTCTCCACACTCCATCATGCTAATGTGCTTTTATTACTGTAGCCAAGCAACTGCCTCACATTCCCCCAACCTCTCTCCATCCTCCTGATAGAAGCCAATGTACTGGAGCTGAGGGTAATCTCTCCATCCTCCTGTCCCCAATACACCCCCACACCCCTCCAATAGTGATACCAATATGTGGCACCCTCTCCTCCCTCCTATATACAAAGACACTGGCATAGGGGAGGTAAAAAAAAAACCCTGATTTTTGTACATGGGCGATGTAGCAGAGCTGGATATGTCAGGGGCTCGGGCTCTGTTCACATTTGGCGTTTATGGACAGGCAGTTGCATATTTGTATGTAAGTCGGAAATGTAAATTTTATAATTGTAGATCCAGACAAAAAAATGTTTTGTCCCAGTGACAATCAGAGTTTTCAATTTTTTTGCTGTAATAGGACCAAAGATTATCGATAAAGCTTCATTACAGACACATTACAGCTGATCAATGTAGTCTGGGACTATAGTAACAACCAGAGAGCTTCACCAGAGGTCACAGTGGGCAGAGGGGTCCATCTTTAACTATGGGTCGTCTGTAAGTCGGGTGTCCTTAAGTAGGAGACCGCCTGTAAATATAATAAAGCATGGCATACTGACCTGGACGTGTGAGGCACTCAGGCTCTGTTCACATTTGGCGTTTATGGACAGGCAGTTGCATATAAATAAGCAAAAAGCATATAAATATACTAAAGCAATGCATTGTGACCTGGACCTGTAAGACACTCAGGCTCTGTTCACATTTGCCGTTTATACATCTAAAGAAATAGAAAGCATATACATAAATCACCAACATATGGAGTGAACTTTTTCAATTACACGATCCATGAAGTTGGTGAAAATGCTTATACATTTACATATAAAAAATATAAAGCATGTAAATTTAGTAAAGCATAATATACAGAGCTGGACTTGTAAGTGGCTCAGGCTCTGTTCACATTTGGCGTTTATGGATAGGCAGTTGCTTATAAATAAACAAAAAGCATATAAATACAGGCGGTCCCTACTTACATATGACCCCTAGTTACAAACGGACCTCTGGATGTTGGTGATTTACTGTAAATTATCCCAAGACTACAATAATCAGATGTAAGAGCTATCAAATGTGTCTGCAATTACGACTTTATTGTTAGTCCTGGTTATGACAATCCAAAAGTTTTAAAATCCAATTGTCACAGAGACCAAAACATTTTGGGCTGGAGTTACAATTATAATACATACAGTTCCTAGTTACATACAAATTAGACTTAAGGACAAACCTGCAGAAATTATCTTGTACGTAACCCGGGGACTGCCTGTATACTAAAGCTTGGCACAGTGACCTGGACGTGTAAGGCTCTCAGGCTCTGTTCACATTTGGCGTTTATGGATATAAATAAATAGAAGGCAAATAAATAAATTAGCACAACACAAAGTAAACTTTTTTTTTAATAACAGGACCCTTATGTTGGGTAAAAATGCATATGCAGTTGCATATAAATACATATGAAGCATATAAAAAAAATATTTAAAAAATGAATATAAATCTATAAAAATTTTATAAATATAGAAAACTAGCTGTAGCTCCCGGCATTGCCTGGGATAGTAAATAACAGCTCATAACTATAACAAAATAGAATGGGTTAACAAAAATATTTTATATGTATCTATAGACTATCTTAGACTATCTCTGACTGTCTCTGACCTTCTCTTTTACTGACACTCCACTCTCTGGCAGACTCATTCCCTGTGATTGTCTGTCTCAGGAACTCTCATTCCAATGACTGTCTGTCTCGGGCACTTTCATTCCAGTGACTGTATGTCTCGGGCACTTTCATTCCAGTGACTGTATGTCTCGGGCACTCTCATTCCAGTGACTGTCTGTCTCTGGCACTCTCAATCCAGTGACTGTCTGTCTCAGGCACTTTCATTCCAGTGATTGTCTGTCTTCATAGTTTATACGGTTGAAAAAAGACACTTGTCCATCAAGTTCAACCAAGGGCACTCTCATTCCAGTTACTGTCTGTCTCGGACAATCTCATTGCAGTGATTGTCTGTCTCAAGCGCTCTCATTCCAGTGACTGTCTGTCTTGGGCACTCTCATTCCAGTGGCTGTCTGTCTCTGACAATCTCATTGCAGTGACTGTCTGTCTCGGGCACTCTCATTCCAGTGACTGTCTCTATCTCCGACTGTCACTTTGTCTATGGAGGGATTTATCAGAAATGTCTGAGAGCAAAACTGCTGTAGTTGGCCATGTCAACCAATCAGAGCTCAAGTTTCATTTTCCCACAGCTGTTTATAAAATGAAAGCTGATCTCTTATTGGTTTCCATGGGCAACTGGAATAGTTTTACCTCAGACACTTCTGTTAAATATCCCCATATCTCTATCTCTAGTCATCTTACCTAACACATAAGCGTCTTATACTCATTGCTTATAGTAACCAATCACAGCTCAGAGCTCATATAAATGACCTGTGGCAGAGGAGCAGCCAATCACCGCTCAGAGCTCATATAAATGAATTGTGGCAGAGAAGCAGCCAATCACAGCTCAGAGCTCATATAAATGACCCTACAATGGCTAATGTATATGGTGGGTAATAAGTGGATTTTGCAAAGCACAGGGTGAGAATTTCAGGTCAAAACTTGGTCTATGACAATCCCTGAGGCACAGAGAGCGACTGTTCAAAATTTGGTGCATATAAATAAATATAAAGCATATAAATACACTGTGGCATACTGACCTGGACGCGTAAGGCTCTGTTCACATTTGGCGTTTATACATCTAAATAAGTAAAAAGCATTAACATAAATCAGCAACATATGGAGTTTATTTTTTTCCATTAAAGGATCCGTGAATTTGGTGAAAATGCTTATACAGTTGCATATAAATAACTATAAGGCATGTAAATATAGTAAAGCATAATATACAGCGTTGGACATGACCGGGGCTAAGGATCTGTTCACATTTGATGTTTATGGCTATTCAATTGCATATAAATATATGATAGTATAGAAATATAAGTACAGGGTTTCGGCAATCTCCGCCATAGAGATGAATGGGGCAGCTCAACCGGCTGCTATGCTCAGGGGTCATCTCAAGGGGTCTGACGGGTACATCAGACTCCCCGTTCTCCCAATCTCATCACTTAGATCCCCACTGATCTGCAATCTAGGCCCCCAGCCTTCTTAACCACTTCCTTACTGCTGGATGACTATATATGTTGTACAGCAGTAATGTAGGTATTAGGGGGGGCTCACGGACTGAGCTCTCTCCATATAAGGTGGGTGTTAGCTGTATTAAACAGCTGACACCCACCAGTAACTTCCATGGTTGGTGTTGGCACCAATCGCAGTATTGAACCTGTTAAGTGCATTGGTCAAACCCAACTGTGGGACCTAACTGTGTAACCATCTTGGATGGCCGATCAGTGCCCCCAGTGACGTCATAGGAAGGCGCTGATCGGTTGCCATGTGAGCTGGGAGCCTGTTAAGGGCTCCTGTAGCTGCCATTATATAACCTGAATTACAGTCTAACAGAGACACTGTAACACATTCACAATATACTGCAACACAATAGTATTGTATAGTATTGTATTGCATAAGTAATCAGACCCCCTTGGGTTAAAACACCCTAAGGGGCCTGAAACAATATTAAAAAAATATATAAATTAAAATTACCCCCTTTCCCTAAAACACATATAAAAATGAATCAGGTAAAATCATAAACACGTCAGGTATCATCTATCAAAATAGAAAATCAAATATTTCCAGCGGTAAACCCTGTAATGGAATATAGCTCCTAAATGACCAAATCAACACTATTTTACCATTTCGCAACACATAAAAATAATTATATAATAATAAAAATGTATAAAAAATAAAGTGTTCAATAGGTCATAGCAATGTAAAAAGTCAGCTCGCCCCGCAAAAAAATTATAACATAAACCGTACACCGTAGTATGAAAAAGTTATCGGTGTCAAAATACGGGAAAAACAAGATTTTTTTTTTTCCTGTACAAAAGATTTTATTTTTTTTTAGTATCAACACATAATAAAACCTAAAATGATGCATTTTTTTTCAGCTTCCCTTTACAATGAACAAAATAAAAAAATTGGGTGACGTACAATCTGTCCAGCAGGTACCAAGCTCTCCTATGAACAAAATAATAAAGATTTGGCTTGTAAAAAAAAAAAAACGGAAATGCAAAAATGGAGAATTGCCTGGTAAAAAAAAGTGGTTAAACACAGATTTTTTTTAAAAAAATAAAAATCTCATCTTGGTAATTTTTTTTTTCCATAAGGGTCAGGATTAGGGTTAGGGTTAAGCGTAACACCTCACAACACGCCCGGCTCTGCTACATGCGGAGGGTGATGTGTGTATAATGCAGTATTTCTGGCTGGACAGTTATGAGGACTAATGCCTGACGTGGGACACACAGTGTATCAGTATTGAGCGCGGCCATGTGGTATGTACGGAGCGCGGCTATTGATTCGCGGCTGGGTACAGAACGCATTACATTGGCGCTGTGGATGTGTGTGTGATAGATGGCCGCATTCATCCCATTTACTGTACAGCGGCGGTGTGCGGATGACTGTGCTGAGCGTGCCGGGCGCTGCGTCTGCTTTATTAAGTGCACACTGATATGTTGACAAGTGCTGCTGCTCATCATATTGAAGGTCCCATTGACTATACAGTTAGAGGTCCGCCTGGTGCTGTGCCAGACAGTCACAATATACACAAGGAGTCTGGATATTTAAAGGGATATTCCAATTTCAGCAAATTATTGTTATTGTTTTACGATTTTCCAATATACTTTCTGTATCAATTCCTCACGGTTTTCTAGATCTCTGCTTGCTGTCCTGCTATAGGAAGCTTCTATGTTTACTTCCAATGGACAGAAATCTGACCCTGGTCACACAAGTGCACGGCTTGTTATATCCCTGGTCATGTGATGTCCCACAGGTGCACGGCTTGTTATATCCCTGGTCATGTGATGTCCCACAGGTGCACGGCTTGTTATATCCCTGGTCATGTGATAACACACAGGTGCACGTGCTGACTTTATATAGACTGGGGGAGTGGCTGTATTTGGATTATGAGAGGTCTGTATATAGACTGGGGGAGTCTATATATTGACTGTGGGTTGGCTGTATGTAACATACAAGGGAGCCATATTTAGACTTTGAGGGGTGTCTATAGACTGGGGGTGGCTGTAAATGGACTATGAGAGGTCCGTATATAGATTGTGGGGAGTCTGTATATGGACTGTGATGGGGGGCTATATATGTACTGTGGGAGTGGCTGTATATAGACTTTGGGGGACTGCATAAAGGATTTGTGGAGTCTGCATATAGACTGTGGGGGGTGGCTGTATATAGACTATGAGGGGTCTGTATATGAACTCATGAGACTGTGTGTTTGCACTTGGTTTTTATATATATATATATATATGTATCCATATATTTTATTATTAACAATAATAATAATTAGGGACTCCTGGATGTAAGCACTGTTATACAGAAGATATAATACTATGAGTGACTGTCTTATTTTTAGGGGCACAGTGTGGAGATGTGCTGCACCAAGCGAAAGACATCTGGCGGTGAATTCAGCAGTGTAGTTGTATACACTTTTTAAGATTTCTGTAAATTTTGTGAGGCAAATATAGCACAAATAACATATTTATTTAATTACCTTGGTTCTTTTACTGTATGTATACAGTTTGCTTGGTTTAGGTGCTGTATCTGTATAGTAAACTTGGTTCTGGACAGGTATATATGTTTTAATTTTGGTTCCAGTGATGTTTCTATGAAGTAATCTTACTTCTGGTAAAGTATCTATGTAGTAATCTTGGCTCTGGTGCCGTTTCTATGTAGAAATCTTACTTCTGGTAATGTATGTATGTTGTAATCTTGGTTCTGGGTACATATCTTTATAGTAATTTTGGTTCTGGTGCTGAATCTATGTAGTAATCTAATTTCTGCTAATGTATGTATGTAGTAATCTTGGTTCTTGTGCTGTTTCTATGTAGTAATATCGGTTCTGGTGTTGTATCTATGTAGTAATCTTACTTCTGGTTATGTATGTAGTAATATTGGTGCTGTATTTATGTAGTATTCTTGTTTCTGGTGCTGTATCTATGTAGTAATCTTACTTTTGGTAATGTATGTATGTAGTGATATTGGTGCTGGAGCTGTATCTATGTAGTAATCTTGGGTCTGGTGCTGCATCTATGTGGTAATGTTCTTGTAATGTATGTATGTAATAATCTTACTTCTGCTAATGTATGTATGTAGTAATCTTACTTCTGTTAATGTATATATTTAGTAATATTGGTGCGGTATTTTTGTAGTAATCTTAGTTATGATGCTGCATCTATGTGGCAATCTTCTTGTAATGTATGTATGTAGTATTATTGGTGCTATATTTATGTAGTTATCTTGGTTCTGGTGCTGTATCTATGTAGTAATCTTACTTCTGCTAATGTATGTATGTAGTAATATTGGTGCTGGTGCTGTATCTATGTAGTAATCTTGGGTCTGGTGCTGCATCTATGTGGTAATCTCCTTGTAATGTATGTATGTAATAATCTTACTTCTGCCAATGTATGTATGTAGTAATCTTACTTCTGCCAATGTATGTATGTAGTAATCTTACTTCTGCTAATGTATATATTTAGTAATATTGGTGCGGTATTTTTGTAGTAATCTTAGTTCTGGTGCTGCATCTATGTAGTAATCTTACTTCTGGTAATGTATGTATGTGGCTCACAGGGAAGGCAGGGGGCACAAAATTTGCCAGTCAGGGGCCCCGAAATTCCTAGTGGCATATACCCCTTGACTTGCTTTGGGGGCTTACAAATTACAGGAACCATCTTTTCCCCTAATTTTCTTTTGGGTGTAAGGATAATAATTTTTTTCCTAATATGTAATTTCAGAAATCCCCAAAATTCTGATTTTTGCCTATTTGGTTATTTTCTTCCTCTTTCTCTCTCCATTTTCTGCAGCTTTAATATTATGCGTAATTCCCTTTCCTAAATTTAACCCTTGTGAACCCACGCCCACACCTCCCTGTGCGCCTGATGTGCATCTAATTAGTGTCATATAATAGATTTTAGACAGGGTTTGGTTAACCTTTATTGTTCTGCTCTCAATCATTTGTAGAAGCCATTAAATATTTATTAATCCTCTTCCTGTGATGTTGACTTTTTAAAATTTATGTACATTATTTTGAAAAAAAAAATTATAATTTCTATATATAAGAATATTACCAGCGCACAGAGGAATTATGGGACTTTAAATGGGATCTGTCATCTCTCCTGACATCTCAGCTATGGTTGTTATTTGATGAGTTATTTTAGTTATTTTACTGTGACATCACTGTGTGTATTATCCCTGTACTGTAACATCACTGTGTGTATTATCCCTGTACTGTGACATCACTGTGTGTATTATCTCTGTACTGTGACATCACTGTGTGTATTATCCCTGTATTGTGAAATTACTGTGTGTATTATCCCTGTACTGTGACATCACTGTGTGTATTATCCCTGTACTGTGACATCACTGTGTGTATTATCCCCTGTACTGTGACATCACTGTGTGTATTATCCCCTGTACTGTGACATCACTGTGTGTATTATCCCTGTACTGTGACATCACTGTGTGTATTATCCCTGTACTGTGACATCACTGTGTGTATTATCCCTGTACTGTAACATCACTGTGTGTATTATCCCTGTACTGTGACATCACTGTGTGTATTATCCCTGTACTGTAACATCACTGTGTGTATTATCCCTGTACTGTGACATCACTGTGTGTATTATCCCTGTGCTGTGACATCACTGTGTGTATTATACCCGTACTGTGACATCACTGTGTGTATTATCCCTGTACTGTAACATCACTGTGTGTATTATCCCTGTACTGTGACATCGCTGTGTGTATTATCCCTGTACTGTGACATCACTGTGTGTATTATCCCTGTACTGTGACATCACTCTGTGTATTATCATTGTACTGTGACATCACTGTGTGTATTATCCCTGTACTGTAACATCACTGTGTGTATTATCCCTGTACTGTGACATCACTGTGTGTATTATCCCTGTACTGTAACATCACTGTGTGTATTATCCCTGTACTGTGACATCACTGTGTGTATTATCCCTGTGCTGTGACATCACTGTGTGTATTATACCCGTACTGTGACATCACTGTGTGTATTATCCCTGTACTGTAACATCACTGTGTGTATTATCCCTGTACTGTGACATCGCTGTGTGTATTATCCCTGTACTGTGACATCACTGTGTGTATTATCCCTGTACTGTGACATCACTCTGTGTATTATCCCTGTACTGTGACATCACTGTGTGTATTATCCCTGTGCTGTGACATCACTGTGTGTATTATCTCTGTACTGTGACATCACTGTGTGTATTATCCCTGTACTGTGACATCACTGTGTGTATTATCTCTGTACTGTGACATCACTGTGTGTATTATCCCTGTACTGTGACATCACTGTGTGTATTATCCCTGTACTGTGACATCACTGTGTGTATGATTCCTGTACTGTGACATCACTGTGTGCATTATCCCTGTACTGTGACATCACTGTGTGTACTATCCCTGTACTGTGACATCACTGTGTGTATTATCCCTGTACTGTGACATCACTGTGTGTATTATCCCTGTACTGTGACATCACTGTGTGTATTATCTCTGTACTGTGACATCACTGTGTGTATTATCCCTGTACTGTGACATCACTGTGTGTATTATCCCTGTACTGTGACATCACTGTGTGTATTATCCCCATACTGTCACTGTGTGTATTATCCCTGTACTGTGACATCACTGTGTGTATTATCTCTGTACTGTAACATCACTGTGTGTATTATCCCTGTACTGTGACACCACTGTGTGTATTATCTCTATACTGTGACATCACTGTGTGTATTATCCCTGTACTGTAACATCACTGTGTGTATTATCCCTGTACTGTGACATCACTGTGTGTATTATCCCTGTACTGTGACATCACTGTGTGTATTATCCCTGTACTGTGACATCACTGTGTGTATTATCCCTGTACTGTAACATCACTGTGTGTATTATCCCTGTACTGTGACATCACTGTGTGTATTATCCCTGTACTGTGACATCACTGTGTGTATTATCCCTGTACTGTAACATCACTGTGTGTATTATCCCTGTACTGTGACACCACTGTGTGTATTATCTCTATACTGTGACATCACTGTGTGTATTATCTCTATACTGTGACATCAATGTTTGTATTATCCCTGTACTGTGACATCACTGTGTGTATTATCCCTGTACTGTGACATCACTGTGTGTATTATCCCCATACTGTCACTGTGTGTATTATCCCCATACTGTCACTGTGTGTATTATCCCTGTACTGTGACATCACTGTGTGTATTATCCCTGTACTGTGACATCACTGTGTGTATTATCCCCATACTGTCACTGTGTGTATTATCCCCATACTGTCACTGTGTGTATTATCCCTGTACTGTGACATCACTGTATGTATTATCCCTGTACTGTAACATCACTGTGTGTATTATCCCTGTACTGTGACATCACTGTGTGTATTATCCCTGTACTGTGACATCACTGTGTGTATTATCCCTGTACTGTAACATCACTGTTGGTGCAGTGTATTAATATTATTGTAATGCTCTCCTTAGGTATTATATGAATCTAATGCACCCAAAAAAAAATTAGAAATACAGTTGTGGCGCAGTATAGGAACATTAGTTGGCGGTATTATGGTAACTTGCATGCAGGGGCAGATTAAGACCTCCATGAGCCCTGGGCTGTAAGAATATTACAGACCCTACAAGTCTGGAATCACTTCCTATATTTGGTACTAGAATCAGCTTCTTGGGGAATGAAGGATACGTCCCTTCTGCTGCTTCTCTTCTGCGGTTCCAGGACCTATGGAGGACCTTCAAAGGTCCTGTAATGGCTCTTGTGTACATGTGTAATGAGAGCAGGCACAGATGTACGAGGATTTCATTGGTGAAGGTCCTTCTCAGTATAAAACTTGGTGGGTGGTTTGGGTGTCCATGCCCATGGGGACCGCAGGCTACCACCTATAGTATAATCCACAGCTGCCTGTATGAGGTCCTGCATGTGAAGCTTTTGGCATTAGAGCTGTGTACATTTTCCGTAAAAACCAATGAAGTTAACCCTTTCCTTGCGTGGCTTACTTTCCCACCCACGTCTGGGGTTTTTTCCATAACTAAATGATGGCTAGAAATTGTCCGGTTGCCGGTGCGTGTCCTCTGTAGCACTCAGCTTTTATCTCTTCGGATGACAGTAAGCCCGGATACAGACGGATTACATTGGATTGTGTTCCTTGGGCGCTCTCTGCCCCTTTGGCGTAACTTAGAAAAGTTGGGCGTCATCGCAGGCAGAAGCGGGAGACGCATCCGTGAGGAAGGTCAGGGATTTACCTTCTGGCTCTTATCAGATACTGGAGGGACACAATCCCAGAGACCTTATTATCTAGAATTGTCCATCCCGTCCCTTTTTACTTAGAAAACAGCTTGAAGGCAATTTCTAATTAGGTTCATGTTTATATTCATTCGCGTCATTTAGTAGTTGGAGACCAGGACAATGATATCTATAGAAACCTCGACAGATACTTCAGCCATGAAAAACAAATTTTACTACAAGATTCTTCCTACTAGACCACCACCGATGCCCCCCACCACATTACTGTGGTAATCTTATATTCATTCCTTCCAACATCAACTTTTACAATTATGCTAATGAGTCAGAAGGGTTTTCTGACTCATTAGCATAATTCTAAAAGTTGATGTTAGAAGGAATGAATATAAGATTACCACAGTCACAGTGCCTGGATCTATCAACAAGTGTCCCTGGTTTATCGATGATGGATTTAAGGCCCTGTTTACACACCAAAAACCTCCCTCCCTCCTCATGATCTGCAAAAAAACAAATGAACAAGGATGGCACCAATCCGGGTTGATGAGACTTATCAAACACAATCACAGCACTGAAATGACACACCGCAATTTGGAATTGCATATTCCGCCCCTCAATGGCCTCATTGGTGGGCAGCAATCTGTTTTCTATGACAGCAGGGAGTCTCTGAGAGACAACCATGACTGTGGTAGAACAATCTACATTAGGACGTGCGGAGCCTAAGTCAGAGGTGTAACTATAAAGGTAGAAGCCAAAGCAGCTGCTATGAGGCCCACAAAGCGAGGGGGCCCTGGCATCTGGGGTATTGGGTGTATGCTGTATGTGTGTGTGTGTGTGGTGTGTATATAATGTATGTGGGTGTATGCTGTATGTGTGTGTGGTGTGTATATAATGTATGTGTGTGTATGTGCTGTATGTCTGTAAGGTATGCATGTGTGTGTGTGTGTATATAATGTATGTGTGCATATATGCTGAATGTCTGTAAGGTATGCATGTGTGTGTGTGTGTATATATAATGTATGTGTGCATATATGCTGAATGTCTGTAAGGTATGTATGTGTGTATATAATCCATGTATGTGTGTACTTGCTGTATGTGTGTGTATATGTAATGTGTATATGCTTCATGGGTGTATATGGTACTGTATGTATGTGTGTATATGTTGTATATATATGTGGTATGTGTATAGTGTATGTATGTTTATGCTGTATATCTATATTCTGTGTATATAAGTATATTAATGTGTGTTTATATGGGTAGCCATAACACCAAGTCCATGGTAAACAGGTCACAACAGACCAGAGAGCATCTCTCTCTCTCTCTCTCTCTATATATATATATATATATATATATATATATATATATATATATTATACTTACCCTGCTTCGTTTAGTGCAATCCCAGGTCTGTACAATCCTAATTGGAGTGAAATTGGTAGCTGCAGCCATTCAGTGGACACAGGAATGGGAGATGGAGATGGATGGGTATATATTTAATCTTTCTCCTGTCTGAGCCCCCAGAGGTTATCTGATAAACCCATAAAAAAAACCCTCTAATACTATTGTTGGCATTATGTGTGATGTAACTGGGGCCCCACTTGAGGATGACACCAAAACCTGCAGAAAGTCAGAGCTGCATTTTAGTGTAGTCATTTGTGAAAGGTATATATTTAGGAGCACAGTGTGAGATATGGCTGAATTTTTAGGGGCGCAGTGTGGAGAAGTCATGCATTATGCTGAAGACATCTTGGGTTGAATTTAGCAGCACCAGGTAACAAAAAAGGGAGAGAAGACACCATAAAGTTAAGTTAACTTGGAAAGTACAGAGGGGGGTCATAAAATTTCCCAGGATTTCCCACCACACTCCCTTCCGATTTAAGTAAATTTACATTCATTCATCTTCCCCTTGTATCTTTCCACATTGAAATGCTGTGTACACACTGGGGCTCATTTACTAAGGGTCCGAATGCCGCACTTTCATCAGGTTTCCCGAACCCAACGGATTCGGAAAAACAGCGGAATTTAAAAAACGATACTTGTCACAAGATCACGCACTTACATGCACCAGGAAGAAGGTGAACTCTGACAGACCTTGGCGCATCAGCGACACCTGCTGGATATATGGCGCACGACCTTAGTGAATCCCGGCAGACCCGAATCCTCGTCGGACAACGTGCCACGTGATCGCGACTGGACCGGGTAAGTAAATGTGCCCCACTGTGAGAGCTTCTTGTACAAGCGGTGCAGACATTTAGCGAGGATGTTTGGCTGAATTCCTATTAGAATCATTCAATTTCCAAAAAGGTTATTTGTCAATAAATCTGTAACACTTTGAAAACCAATGTACATTGATTCCATTTATAGATCGTGTAATGTCAGCGGCTCGGAACATGTGAAATGGTAAAATAATGCCGGGAAATCTGAGCGCTCCATCAGTGGGGAGAAAGATTCTCTACTTATTATATTTTATGTGTATGAGACAAGAATTATCATTACAGGACGCAGAATCTACAGCGCCGTAATCATGGTGTAAGTACTAGGTAAAGGATGCATGTTATAGAGCAGGAGGAGCTGAGCAGATTGTACATGGGGCCACATTTATCACTTTTGTGCGCCTAAGTGTAGTAGTTGCGCCTAAATTCGGGCGCACTGTTTTGCCAGAATTATCACAAGCTACAACCATCTGTGATAAGTATATTTTCTGCCTCTTATTAATCACTTTACTTTAACACAGTTTAGGCGCAGTTTAGGCGCAATGTTAGATTCGGGCACTTACATGTCATCCTGCTACAAGCTCCTCTCTGCTTCTCCCACAGCCCAGAATGAAGATAACACTCACAGCAGCACCCAGGTGTGTGACACCCAGCACCCAGTGACCTCCTCAGCAGGGGCTTCTCCAGGAGGGGATCCCCCAGTGCTGGTCTCCTGCTGCACCCCTGTAATTCTGCACAATATCCCCCTCAGACACTGTGCAGAATTACACGGGGGACACTTGTTTGTAGTATCTGCAAGCTTCTGCAAACTTGTGCAAACTTCTCTTGCTCTTGCTGTGAGCTCAGGTGTTTGCAGAATATTTAGTAAATAGAAGATGATGAACTGTAAATAGAGTCTGCAGCTCCTGTCTGTAATGTATCTAATGTATCTATTATATGTTCCAGTGTCTGGCTGAGCTTTGCTGCTAGAAATGAGCTCTTCTGCAAAGGGGCTCAGTGCTTTCTTCTCAGATAACGCCACCTTCGGGCTGGAGTGTTTTTGCGCCCGTTTTTGCGCCTAAATGCTAAAGTCGCACGTGATGAATATCATTAGGCGCAGCAAAACATCTGGAATTGAATGATAGATGAGGGAAAGGTGGTTATTTTAGCTGCGCGGCTAATTTGACGTTTAATCGCAAAACGGGCGCAAAAACGGTGCACCTAAACGAAAAGGCGCAAAAACAACAGAAAAAACAAGTGATAAATGTGGCCCATAGTGTCCTATCTGCAGACAGCATGTTATAGAGCAGGAGGAGCTGAGCAGATTGTACATAGTGTCCTATCTGCAGGCAACATGTTATAGAGCAGGAGGAGCAGAGCAGATTGTACATAGTGTCCTATCTGCAGGCAACATGTTATAGAGCAGGAGGAGCTGAGCAGTTTGTACATAGTGTCCTATCTGCAGGCAGCAAGCTATAGAGCAGGTGGAGCTAAGCAGATTGTACATAGTGTCCTTTCTGCAGGCAGCATGTTATAGAGCAGGAGGAGCAGAGCAGATTGTACATAGTGTCCTATCTGCAGGCAGCATGTTATAGAGAAGGAGGAGCTGAGCAGATTGTATATAGTGTCCTATCTGCAGGCAGCATGTTATAGAGCAGGAGGAGCTGAGCAGATTGTACATAGTGGCCTATCTGCAGGCAGCATGTTATAGAGCAGGAGGAGCAGAGCAGATTGAACATTGTGTCCTATCTGCAGGCAGCAGGTTATAGAGCAGGAGGAGCTGAGCAGGTTGTACATCGTGTCCTATGTGCAGGCAGCATGTTATAGAGCAGGAGGAGCTGAGCAGATTGTACATAAAGGGAAATTTATCACACACTGGTGCTAAGTGTGCCAACATATGATGTTACCCCCTCAACGGCTTCCACCGAAATTAGCAGGAGGCTCGGTTAGGCAGCGATAGCGACACTGTGTACAATATGCTCAGTTCCTCCTCTTCTATAACATGCTGCCTGCAGATAGGACACTATGTACAATCTGCTCAGCTCCTCCTGCTCTTTAACATGCTGCCTGCAGATAGGCCACTATGTACAATCTGCTCAGCTCCTCCTGCTCAATAACATGCTGCCTGCAGATAGGACACTATGTACAGTCTGCTTTGCTCCTCCTGCTCAATAACATGCTGCCTGCAGATAGGACACTATGTAGATTGTTACTCAGTTCCTATAATATAATATGCATAATGTATGCAGCACATATCACACTTCCCTCTGATTATTATACTTTGTACTCTATGTTATGTCTACAGATATTAGAGATAACCCTTGGGGCGCGGAGCTGTGCACCCATATCCTTAGCCCCCCCCCTGCTGCTAACCACTTAACGACTGCTTTGTCTCATCTGTGCTCCTCTTATATCCTTTACTTCAATCAGACTCACACTTTGTAATGTGGAGCGCTTGGTCTCATCACTATTATAGTCCAGCTAAGACCCCGGATCACGGGCTCCTGGGGGGAAAATCAATTTTTCAAAAGATAAAGAAAACGACGCATGAAAAGCTTCGCCAACTTTAATCCATGCAATTGTTAATGGCCGACCAGTCCTATCCCACTATACATTACCTATACACACGTATAGAGGAGCCAATCTCACTCTTCATGGGGAGACCCTGGTTTGTAATATTTACATTAAATACCAATTTTTACTATAACACTAAGGCTATATTCACACTGCCGTTGCCCGCCCGTACCATACCGGGCAACGGCAGTGCACGGGGAGAAGAGGAGGAGGTGAGCGCAGCTCACACCCGCCCCTCTCCATAGGAAGTTATGGCGCACAGCGCCGTACTACGGACAAAGATAGGACACTATATACAATCTGCTCTGCTCCTCCTGCTCTATAACATTCTGCCTTCAGATCGAACACTATGTACAACCTGCTCAGCTCCTCCTGCTGTATGACATGCTGGCTGCAAACAGGACACTATGTACAATCTGCTCAGCTCCTCCTGCTCTATAACACTCTGCCTTCAGATCGAACACTATGTACAATCTGCTCAGCTCCTCCTGCTCTAAATTCCACAGTTTGTCCGAATCAGTCGTGTTGTCCGACGGCCACACCCTCCCCTTTTTTGTGTTGCATGCAAGCCGGCGCCGATGCGCCACAATCCGATCGCATGCACCAAAAACCCGGGGCAATTCAGGGCAAAACGGAAAAAAATCACGAAGCCCCACGAAAATGCGGCGTTCAGACCCTTAGTAAATGTGCCCCAATGTACAATCTGCATTCTCATTGCGACAAGTTCCCTTGAAAGGGGGAGTTTCCAGCTGACACACAAATTACATCTTTATCCTAAAACAAAGAGGATTGTTCTGGAACATCACCGTGTATCTGGCGCAGAGGAGCTCGGGAAGTTTCTATGCTGCAGCCGGAGGTATTTGTTCTCCGATATTTATGTAGATGGTAAACGCTAAAAATGGATAAAACATGACATAAAGTATATGTGTTCCTGACTAAAGGGCAAAACCATAAGAAGTAAGGGATGGAAAACGAACAAAACTTTATTTATTCCGGCAGCTGCAGGCAAACATTGTCTACGTAGTGAGATGAGATCTTCCTATGGATTCTTTACATACGTTTTCTCATAACTATTATTAGATTTGACAGCCCCTACTCATGATATATAATACTGCAAACAATTAGCGCAAGTCAAAAGACTCCTTGAAAGGGGATTTCGAATATAACAAAAAAAAATGGGGGGCTCTGCTGTGATCATATCATTTATAAGGGGGCTCTGCTGTGGTCATATAATTAATGAGGGGCAAAGGTGTTATATCACATGCGCAAATCTATTGCCATGCACTGGTTGGATGCTGCCCCAACGAGAATGAGGGAAGTGAAGAAATTACTGAATAACACCATATGGTTGGAGCTGAAGGTGTATGTGAAAAGAGGTGCGGTGGATAAATTTGAGAAACAGTGGAATAAGTGGCTTACCTGTCCGGGGGTGGCCTCAGAGGAATTGTTATGGAGCTGGATGCGGGCCCGACCAGGGGGGAAGGAGTTCTGGGGGGAGGGGGTTTGATTACGTTACCATTATTTCTTTCTGATGCAGTTTGTAACACAATTGAAATGTAAAGCTGTAATTTACTCTGAGATATTTGCATTAATAAAGTGTTCTTTGATTAAAAAAAAAAATAATGAGGGGAAGCTGCTGCTGTACATTTTACTAGTGAGGGGAGGCTGCTGCTGGACATTTTACCAGTGAGGGGAGGCTGCTGATGGACATTTTACCAGTGAGGGGAGGCTGCTGATGGACATTTTACCAGTGAGGGGAGGCTGCTGATGGACATTTTACCAGTGAGGGGAGGCTGCTGCTGGACATTTTACCAGTGAGGGGAGGCTATTAAAAGAAGCGGCTGATTTCCCACCCTGGGCTTATACTTAAGTCAGTAAATTCTCTTTTTTTGTGATAAAATAAGGTGCCTTGGCTTAAACTTGGGTATATATGTTATGTATATTTTATTTAACCATAGTGAAAAGGCCTAATCAAGGGGAAATTATAGGTGTGTGTGTGTGTGGGGGGGGGGGGGGGCTATGAAAAAAGGGATATTATAATTTCCCCTTTTGTGTATCCCCCTTCTTATATACAGACAACAGAAAAGGCAGTACTATCAGGAGGGGCTACAGAAAAGGGGAGCAGCATTAAATAGGTTGGGGTTAGAAATGAGGAATTTGCAGGATGACAATTTTTTTTCCCTAGGGACCATGGTAAGGGGGGGAATAATTTTTTTACTAGGTCGGGGAGTAAGAGTTCTCCATACGGAGACTGCCAATTAAAGCCGCCTTGTAAGCGTGTGCAGATTTATAGCCATTGATGCTCCATTAGGCAGATTCTGGGAAAATATGCAAATAAGTTTTCCAGGATGGGATAATGAAGACCACACCTCTTTTAGCTACCGTGTAAGAATGACTTTCAGCGGGATTGGCGGTCTCCCTCTTACCCCGTCAAAAGCCTCTCACTCAGCCAAACCAGTTCCTTCAGACCAGTTCCATCTGTTCCTTCTGGAATAGATATACTGGTTTGGTTTTATGCCCGTATTATGTCATAAGGCTTCTTGAAGGTCATGCCTTTTGTCAATGGAACTGCCTTACAATGTAGTTAAAAGAGGTGGGGTTTTCCTTATTCCATCCTGGAAAACTTTGCATATTTTCCCAGAATCCCCTAGTGGAGTGTTAATGGCTTTAAGTCTCCACCTGCCTACCAGGGGGCCCTAATTGGCAGTCTCCGTAAGGAAAGCTCTTACTCCCCGACCCTAGTCAAAATTTTAAGTGCTGCTCATTCCCCTGGGGCTATGTTCATCATGAATGATCAGAGGATAAAAAGTTATTTCAGGTGCACAGACGGAAAAAAAAAAGCGCTTTAAGTGACCTATTCCCCAGCGATACGTTGACAATAACTGAGCTGTCAGCACAACGTTTTGCTTGCATGTAACAAAAAGGCTGCGAGTTCTCTGCGGCCTCTTATTAAATGTCACCTCCATGCACGGAGAGAGCGCAGCTATTCATCCCTCGCTCAAGAGAGGCTCAAACACAACAGCCTTATCCAAGCAATTCTGCAAATGACGTATCCTTAATGTGAACAGATGCTGATTATCAGTGGGAGATCTTACTGGGATAGGTGGGGGAGAGATGAGAAAATGCTAAAAATGATAAAGAGTCTGATAAGCTACTGTAGGGCCACGGCGATCTGGCTCACACTGTAAAAAATGGATGGAAAAATAATTTTTCAGTGCTCAGGAATTTTTGGGTGATTTTGCTTATGGGATAGTTGGCAACTTTTTGAAATTTATAGTATGTCTACAGAGAATTGGGAAGGGTTGACTTTTTTGGGCGCACAATGCCTAATACTGGACAACTGTAGAGTCTACCATTATAGTATCAGGAGGTGTGGGTGGGCCGTTTCTGCTGGACCAAGAGGAGTTACTTCTAGGGGCCCTACTAAGGTGCACTATATGCGGTTTGTCTGTGGAGGCAAAGTTGTCTATAGGAGAAAGCCAAGAGGCATCCCACTTATTTGTATCAACTTGTTGAGGAACGTTCCATGCGCCCCACCCATGGGGCCCAAAGCAATTTCTTAAAATGCCTTAAGGAAACATTCACTAATCGTAGTATATTAGTTTGAATAATGAAACAAAGCCAACTTTAATTGTACAATGTTGATCCTGAGGAAGTCAAAAGACCCTTTTAGGCATTTGCCAAATAAGCCAATAGTGGGGGCAAAATCCTTTTCACCTCCAATATGGGGCTCAACATAAAGCCATGGATCAACGTCTCATCTCAAGAATCTATCTTCCATATCAGGTGACTTGAAATTGGTGGTTACTAATGCTCAAAAAGGGAGTTTTGCCCCAGAAACCTGCATTACCACTGAACCCAGTTCTGTTGATGTAATAGTAGGACATTAAGGTGCCTCAAACATACAAAGATCTTAATCTGGTTCTAAAACCATAGTGTGTTGTGTTGTGGGCCTTGTCCAATGAAGAACGGTGAATTACAGAAAATACATAATACTTTGCTTCATGAACTCCTCCTAATCTTGTGCCGATGCTTTCCAGTCTTCCACCGATTTTGACTCTTCCTCCAAGATTGTACTTACTGCATTTGACCACAATCGCATTCCAACCTTAAACGTGTAACCAAAAGCTTATCTAAGGATAACCTCTAATACAAAAAATCTTCTTGGGTTACCCTCGCAACTTCTTCTATTAAGGCAAGAGTTAGCCCACTCGTACCAGCAGATTCACACAACTCATCAGTTTGGTACTAGCAACCAGTCTGCTGCTAATTCCTTACAAAATTAGGGGCATCAACCCTTGGATAGATGTTTTGGCATGTTGGGTAGTCTGTATATCATAAATTAGGACATCAAGGGAAGTCACCACTCTTCTTTACTTCATTTTTCTTCTTTTTACATCCCAATTAAAATGTTGTGGAGGGACCTTGTGAGATCGGTACATAAACGGATGGCTTTGGAGCAAAAGATATCCGTTTATGTTCCAATCTCACAACTTCCCTCCACAACATTTTAATTGGTCTGTGACCTGCATTGTCCAGTTACATGACCTAGTTTTGGTCAAGTTATAGATGGACTTTTCTTCTAGAACACTTTCTTATAAAGAGAAGTTCATGGTCAACTCAATGATTATAAGTTCCTTCCCAGGTTCTGCTGAACTCATTGCTCCTCCAACATGAAGACCTGTTTAGGACCAAATAATGTTCTTTCCTTCTTTCATGATTGTATCTATCCTATTATTTTTCCTTTCACATATAAAGTTTTACTGTCTGTGAAACTAATGAGCCATCCTACCCATTAATAGATGCTGGTCCAAAAAGTAACACCAATAGGTCCTTAAATTAAATACATTGGGGCTCATTTAGTAAGGGTCCGCGGACCGCATTTTTGTCGGGTTTCCCGACAATTTCCGATGTGCGCTGCAATTAACAGGGGTTTTTGGCACACGCGATCGGATTTTGGCGCAGTGGCGCTGGCTTTCACGTGACATAAATTGGGGGGCGGGTCGTCAGACGATCTGATGGATTCGGACAGCGCACAGGATTTAACATTATAAATTGTGTCGCAAGACATGCACTTACCTCAGGTGGACCTCAGCGGGAAAGCGACACATGCAGGATCTCGGGCGCACGGTGTTGGTGAATCGCGTCGAACTTCATCTTCATCAGACCATCCGAATCGGGGATCGCGACAGGACAGGGTAAGTAAATGTGCCCCCTTGTTTCCATTCAAGGGTCATATAGATGGTACCCCCCCCTCCCCATCGTTGGTAAGGTTGGTTAGTCTATGCAAGTCCTTTTCCTAGGATTCTTGTTTTAAAATAAGCCCTGTTTAATGATACAGTAAGTTGTAATTTTTTCTCCAGCCCACACCGTTCCTGAAAAATTGGTGGTTTTAGTTTCAGCACCCTATTTGCTAATCAGATTCTCTACTGTCGTTGTCTTGGGCTGGAGCGGAAAACCGATTACTTGGGAATGGTGGTGGCTAGAGAAACAATTCCAGCTACTCCTGAAATCAGTTGACTTGAACCTAAGTGGGCCTTAAGTCCTCTATAAGTGTTTGTTACAAAAGTCAGTGTAGTTTAAGCTTAAAGGGAACCTGTCACCAGGAGACCCATTTTTAGCACTTCCACAGTCCCCACAGAGCATAGTACATACTGTACACTGCCAAAGAGTTTTTGTATACAAAATAGGTTTTACAGAAAAAAAGATATGTTATATAATACCTTTCAATGCCAAGTGCTCTGTGACTAGGCACTAGGCATCTGGGAGTGGCTATAATGGAGCAGTTCTCCCCAACCCTTGGGAAACCGCTCCTCCATGTGTCCATATCAAATATAGGAAACCGCCCATCACTTGGCTTGCCAACGCCCCCTGCTTCTCTACAGCCACTCCTGAGTGATGGGAGTAATTCATATATTTGAAAAGGGCACATGGAGGAGCAGTTTCCCAAGGGTGGGCGGGGGCTGCTCCTCTATAGCCACTTCCAGGGTACAGGTGCCTAGTCACAGAGGACATGGCATTGAAAGGTACTATATAGTATATAACATAAAACCTAAACAGCCATGGACTAGGTATTTCTGTGGTAACTTGACTAATATACAGGCGGTCCCCTACTTAAGAACACCCGACTTACAGATGACCCCTAGTTACAAACGGACCTCTGGTAATTTGTAGTTTACTGCATTTTAGCCCTAGGCTACAATCCAACATTTTCAAAATCCAATTGTCACGGAGACCAAAAAAAAATTTGGCTGGGGTTACAATTATAAAATATACAGTTCCGACTACAGAACCTACAGAACCCATCTTTTACGTAACCCGGAGATTGCCTGTTTATATATCACCCAAAATTTTGTTTGAACCCTTTCTATATAATCCTCCCTAGAACCCTAATTTGTAAAAATCTCATTTAAATAAAGGAAAGTCTCACTTGTTAGAACAGAAAGGAAATATCAGCTTCTCTTCTCGGATGACTCTCCGGTGTGTCATAAAAACTCTTCTCCAGTGAAGACATCCTCGAATGATTAGCCTCCGAAGGGCAAGCTGGAGGAAGGAGAACGCGGCTTATCGTTAAACAAGAGTCCCATTACCGGCTGACAGAAGCGTTTACCTAGACTAACCAACCTCACCGATGACGGGGGGGGGGGAGGTCACCACCTAAATGACCCTTGAATGGAAGCAATTTATTTATTATTAAGGAGCCCATTGGTGTTGATCAGTCGGATATTTCTGCTTTAGAATTTTCCAGAGAAACGAGGCGCGGCATTGATTTTTTGTTTACGGGATTGTCTAGCCTATTTGTATGTAATCATTCCTGGATATAGGCAATCCAAAAAGAGAGAAGGGGTCAAGAATAATGGCCAAGAGGTGCCTCGGGGGAGTAAATGAATGCTAATGAGTGTTAATATTAATATAGTGTATGAGGTGGAGGTCAGAAAAATCTACAACTAATTTTTAGGACACTCAAAAAATTGGGTAAACATTTTTAAACGTTAAAAAGGGATCACAATATTAGGGAATTTTTTTTTTTTATTGAGTACCTAGCCCAGGTCTTTTGCGTATACGTTTGATATCTTTTTAATGTGTTTTTTAATATTAAATATTTTACACTTTTATAAGAGCTATTGTTGCTATATTTTTGTTGCTCTCTTAACAGCTTTCATTTTCTTGGTCGGGGGATTATTTTATGTATATTTTGGATGTCTGTTTCTTGTACCCTTGTTCCAGGTGTTTTGTTTGACTATGGGGAAGATTTATCAGAAGTATCTGAGAGCAGAAATGTTCCAGTTGCTCGAGGCAACCAATCAGAGCTCAGCTTTCACTTTATAAATGTCACGGGTGGTCCCGCGACCCACATCGCGGGTCGCGGGCTCACCCGTGCCGCCCTGCCCCCGCCAGCGCGCCGCCAGCGCATCTCACCCGTCCCGGCTCCTGGCTCGCTCCCCTCCGCTGTGCGCGCGCGTCCCCGACTGCTAGGGCGCGCGCGCGGCACCTTCTCCAAATTTAAAGGGCCAGCGCGCCATTAATTGGCGCTGGCCATATTGCCAAATTCTTCATAAGCCTGCCTCTTCCTGTTACCCTTGCCGGATCTTTGTGCCTCATAGCCTTAGAGAAAGCTTACTAGCGATTATTCCTGTGTTCCTGTGTATTCCTGCGTTCCCGTGTATTCCTGTGTTCCTGTGTGTTCCCGCTCCTGTGTTACCCGAGTTCCTCCGTGTTGCTGTGTTCCGTGTGCCTGTGTTCCCGTTCCCACCTGCCTGGACCTCCTGTTGCTGACCCCGGACTTGGACCTGACGTTGCATCTCTGCCGCCTGCCCTGACCCTGTGCCTGGACCTGTCTACGAGATTGTCATCTGCTAAGGTACCTCGACCTCGGCTGCCACCGTGGGCTAGTCACACCTGGGAACGACCTAGTGGTATCCTGCCGCAGCAAGTCCAACCCGCTTTGCGGCGGGCTCTGGTGAATACCAGGTGCCGCTAGGCTCCGGTTCCGGGTGTTGGCTAGTTACATCTCCCGCGGTGGTCCAGAGGATCCACTGATCCTGACAGTAAGATCCGGCCATGGATCCCGCCGAGGCTCCTTCTCCCAGTCAGCCTGATCTCGCCACCATCGTGATCCACCAGTCCCGGCAGATTGCTGCACAACGGAATCAACTGGAGCAAGTCACCGCCATGCTGCAACAGCTGCTAGCTACCCAGCATCAGCAACAGTCTCCTGAGGTGGCCGCTGCAACTCCTGCTACCCCGGCTTATCTCCCTGCTGCTGAACCCAGGCTACGTCTCTCTTTGCCCGGCAAGTATGACGGGGATCCCAAGATGTGCAGAGGCTTCATCACCCAGTGCTCCCTGCACATAGAACTTATGCCATCGCAATTTTCCACAGAGCGGTCCAAGGTGGCATTTGTCCTCAGCCTCCTTTCCGGGAAGGCCCTGGCCTGGGCTACTCCTCTTTGGGACAGGGATGACCCGGTTGTCACTACCCTCTCGGAATTTCTGGCAGAGTTCCGGTCAGTCTTCGAGGAACCGGCCCGAGCTTCCTCTGCGGAGTCTGCATTATTGAACCTGCGCCAGGGCAACTCATCTGTGGGAGAGTACGCGGTTCAGTTCCGCACCCTGGCTTCTGAACTTGCCTGGAACGATGCGGCCCTCATTGCTACCTTCAAGAAAGGACTTTCTGCGCAGGTCAAGGACGCGCTGGCAGCACGGGACCTGCCGTCAACTCTGAGTGGTCTGATCACCTTGGCCACTCGAATTGATGTGCGGTTTAAGGAGCGCGCTGAGGAACTACGCTCCGAGTACCCCCAAGGCCGTGTTAGACGTCTTCCTCGCCTGGCACCTGTATTCCAAAAGCCGCTTCAGCCCCCGGCTGAATCTTCTGCTGATGAACCTATGCAGGTGGACCGAGTCCGGCTTTCTCTACAAGAGCGTTCCAGGCGACGTCAGGAGAACCTGTGCATGTATTGTGCCAGCCCAGGGCACTTCGTCGGGGCTTGTCCTGTCCGCCCCCAACGTCCGGGAAACGCCAGCACCTAGGCTTCTCAGGAGAAGCGTCCCTAGGTGAGAATAAAGCTTCTCCACGCTTGACTCTCCCCGTACTCCTCAGCGTTGGCACTGGCACCCAGATCCAAGTTTCCGCCTTCCTGGATTCGGGCTCTACAGCGAACTTTATGGATGCTGCCCTGGTCTCCCAGCATCACTTCCCGGTGGTTCGTCTCAGGAAGCCATTGTCCATTGCCTCGGTCAGTGGCCAAATTCTCTCCGTGCCCATCCGGTTTCGCACAGAACCCCTGCTCCTGCAAGTTGGAGCATTACATAGAGAAAGACTGTCCTTTTTTGTGCTGCCCCAGTGCACTTCCACTCTCCTGCTGGGCCTTCCCTGGTTGCAACATCATGCCCCTGTTCTGGACTGGTCTTCTGGGGAGATTCTCCGCTGGGGTCCGGATTGTTCATCACACTGTATGAAGGTTCTACATCCGCTCCCTGTCGGGACTTCTACCTTGTCTCCTAAGCCTTTGGGGGGGCTTCCCGCTCCATACCAGGACTTCGCGGATGTGTTCTCCAAGAAACAAGCTGAGACCCTTCCTCCACATCGTCCCTACGATTGCCCCATCGACCTGCTGCCTGGATCTTCTCCTCCTCGGGGCCGGGTGTACCCGCTCTCGGTACCTGAAACAGCCGCCATGTCCGAGTATGTCCAGGAGAATCTACAAAGAGGCTTCATTCGTAAATCCTCCTCTCCGGCAGGCGCCGGCTTCTTTTTTGTCACCAAGAAAGATGGCTCTCTCCGCCCCTGTATTGACTATCGCGGTCTTAACAAGGTCACCGTTAAGAATCGCTATCCTCTGCCACTGATCACGGAGCTGTTTGATCGCCTACGGGGTGCGAGAGTCTTTACCAAGCTGGATCTTCGTGGGGCCTACAATCTTATCCGCATCAGGAGGGGCGATGAGTGGAAGACCGCCTTTAACACCCGTGATGGGCATTTTGAATATTTAGTTATGCCTTTCGGACTCTGTAATGCGCCAGCCGTTTTCCAAGAGTTTGTCAACGATATCTTCAGGGACTTATTGTACCGCTGTGTTGTGGTTTACCTGGATGACATCCTTGTGTATTCTGCTGACCTCGAGTCCCACCTTTCCCATGTACGGCAAGTGCTCAGCCGCCTCAGGGCCAACCATCTCTACGCCAAACTGGAGAAGTGCCTGTTTCATCAAAAAAGCCTTCCATTCCTCGGCTACATTATTTCCGATAAAGGCTTGCAAATGGATCCTGATAAGTTATCTGCGGTTCTTCAGTGGCCACGCCCAGTGGGACTACGGGCTATTCAAAGATTCCTGGGCTTCGCAAATTATTATAGACAATTCATTCCCCACTTCTCGACTCTGGTAGCTCCTATGGTGGCGCTAACGAAGAAAGGTGTCAATTCTCGTGCCTGGCCCCCAGCGGCTGACCAGGCCTTCACGAGACTAAAGTCTGCTTTTTCTTCTGCATCTGTCCTTACCAGACCAGATACCGAGAAGCCATTTTTTGTGGAGGTTGATGCCTCCTCCGTAGGAGCTGGAGCGGTCCTTACTCAGAAGGGGCCTAGGGGCCGTACTCTATCTTGCGGCTTCTTCTCCAAAATTTTCTCTCCTGCAGAGAGGAATTATTCTATTGGAGATCGTGAGCTTCTGGCCATCAAGCTTGCCTTGGAGGAGTGGCGTCATCTGTTGGAGGGAGCCAGATTTCCAGTCAGCATCTACACTGACCACAAGAACCTCCAATACCTACAGTCGGCTCAGCGGTTGAACCCGCGTCAAGCCCGGTGGTCTCTCTTCTTTTCCCGTTTTGACTTCCAAATCCATTTTCGCCCTGCCGAGAAAAACATCAAGGCTGACGCCTTGTCCCGTGCTTCGGATGTTATGGGGGAGGACTGTGCCCCGAGATACATAGTTCCTCCTGAGAGACTTGTGCTGGCAGCGCCGGTGGACCTCCGGCAATTACCTCCCGGCAAGACTTACGTGCGACCTGGTCTTCGAAAGAGGATTCTGACCTGGGGACATTCCTCTCGTGTGGCTGGGCACCCTGGGGTGCAGCGCTCTGTGGCCCTAATTTCCCGATTCTATTGGTGGCCTGATTTGGTCAAGGACGTTCGGGATTTTGTGCGGTCCTGTACCTCTTGTGCTCGTAATAAGCCCTCACGACAAAAACCAGCTGGTCTTCTGTTGCCGTTACCCGTGCCTACTTGCCCGTGGTCTCACGTGGCTATGGATTTTATTACAGATCTGCCACCATCATCTGGCAATACCGTTATCTGGGTGGTAACCGACCGCTTTTCCAAAATGTCTCATTTTGTTCCTCTGCCAGGCCTGCCGTCTGCTCCACACCTTGCCAGCCAGTTCTTCACCCACATCTTTCGCCTACATGGACTTCCGTTGCACATCGTCTCGGACCGAGGGGTCCAGTTTGTCTCCCGCTTCTGGCGAGCCCTGTGTAATCAACTGCAGATAAAACTGGACTTCTCTTCTGCGTACCATCCTCAATCTAATGGACAGGTTGAAAGAGTTAACCAGACTTTGGGCTGTTACCTGCGTCACTTTGTCTCTGCCCGTCAGGATAACTGGTCCACTTTGCTACCTTGGGCAGAGTTCTCTTATAACTCCCTGGATTCGGAGTCTGCTGGTGCATCACCCTTCTTTGTTCTATATGGAAGACATCCACGTCCACCCCTACCTCTCTCCGTGTCTGCTGATGTTCCTGCTGTGGAAGAGTTGGTAACGGACCTTAAAGCTATTTGGGAACAGACTCGTCAGTCCCTGCTTCAGGCCTCTGCCCGCACCAAGACTCAGGCCGATAAAAAACGCAGGTCTCCTCCCATCTTCTCTCCAGGGGATAAAGTGTGGCTGTCTTCAAAATATGTCCGGTTGAAGATTCCCAGCTACAAGCTTGGCCCTCGCTATCTGGGTCCATTTGAGGTGCTGAAGCGTATTAACCCTGTGGCCTATAAGCTGCGCCTTCCTCCCACCATGCGCATCCCGAACTCCTTTCATGTCTCCCTGCTCAAGCCTGTCATCTTGAATCGCTTCTCCCAGCAAGATCCTCCTCCTACTCCAGTGGCGGACTCTACCAACACCTATGAGGTAAAAGAGATCTTGGACATGAAGACGGTGAGGGGGAAGCGGTTCTTCTTGGTTGACTGGAGGGGGTTCGGTCCTGAAGAAAGGTCGTGGGAGCCAGAGGACAACATATTGGATCGTAGTCTTCTGCAGAGGTTCCTCCAGCCTAGGAGGAGGGGGAGGCCGAAGGGGGGGGGTACTGTCACGGGTGGTCCCGCGACCCACATCGCGGGTCGCGGGCTCACCCGTGCCGCCCTGCCCCCGCCAGCGCGCCGCCAGCGCATCTCACCCGTCCCGGCTCCTGGCTCGCTCCCCTCCGCTGTGCGCGCGCGTCCCCGACTGCTAGGGCGCGCGCGCGGCACCTTCTCCAAATTTAAAGGGCCAGCGCGCCATTAATTGGCGCTGGCCATATTGCCAAATTCTTCATAAGCCTGCCTCTTCCTGTTACCCTTGCCGGATCTTTGTGCCTCATAGCCTTAGAGAAAGCTTACTAGCGATTATTCCTGTGTTCCTGTGTATTCCTGCGTTCCCGTGTATTCCTGTGTTCCTGTGTGTTCCCGCTCCTGTGTTACCCGAGTTCCTCCGTGTTGCTGTGTTCCGTGTGCCTGTGTTCCCGTTCCCACCTGCCTGGACCTCCTGTTGCTGACCCCGGACTTGGACCTGACGTTGCATCTCTGCCGCCTGCCCTGACCCTGTGCCTGGACCTGTCTACGAGATTGTCATCTGCTAAGGTACCTCGACCTCGGCTGCCACCGTGGGCTAGTCACACCTGGGAACGACCTAGTGGTATCCTGCCGCAGCAAGTCCAACCCGCTTTGCGGCGGGCTCTGGTGAATACCAGGTGCCGCTAGGCTCCGGTTCCGGGTGTTGGCTAGTTACATCTCCCGCGGTGGTCCAGAGGATCCACTGATCCTGACAATAAACAGCTGTGGGAAGATTAAAGCTAAGCTCTGATTGGTTGCTACGGTCAACTAGAACAGTTCGACTCTCAGACACTTCTGACAAAACTCCCCCCCCTATGTTTTCTTCTAGGGCAGGGTAATTAAACGGATTGTGGCTGCTTTCTTCCTTTCTTTTGTTCTCCTTCACCTCCCTTCACTTTTGGTTGTTCTACCACTTGATATTTCAGTGCTAGCTTGAGAGGGAAGAAACACGAGCATTGATGTGTCCACTGTTGGACTAGGGATCCTTGGACAAACCAGTTGAAATTATTCTGGAGCTCATCCTCCAACAATCCCTAGAACAGAGACCCAAAATTGTTCTGTTCTGCGCAGTTCGGTACCTGTGTGTAACTGGAGGGAGAAACACACACTGCGCATGCACCGTGTACCTGATAGGTGTCTGCGCTGCCTCGTACATGTCCTGGCAGCGGATTGGCCCAGCTAGCGTAAGGTCCACCAAGCTCCTGATCGTTTCTCCCTCAAGGTATTCACAGGGCAGAAGGTGAGATGACAGCCACACTGCGCATGCGCGATATTTGAAAGATGACCGCAAGAGGACAGGGAGGCACCAAAGAGCCAGAATCAGCTCCACAGAGGGAAGGAGGCGGGGTTACCTAACGAGGCGTCCAAGGACATAACTTAGTTTTTCTGGATAAAGGCAAATCTTGCAGTTTATAAAGACACGATGGGATGGGTAAGAAGCCTATGGTGAGTATTTTTACAAAACTTTAGGGGATGGACCCACCAGTTACTATTTTGTGTAAATACTGAATGCCCTGAAGGTAATGGCAACGTTTCATATGTAAGAGACACTGGAAGACAATGGAACAGATTGGGGCACATTTACTAAGGGTCCGCACGGCGCATTTTCGTTGGGTTTCCCGATTATTTCCGATTTGCGTCGCATTTAATTGGGGTTTTTGGCGCACGCGATCGGATGCATGCGACACAAATCGGGGGCCTGGCCGTCGGACAACCCAACTGATTCGGACTAAGCGCGGGATTTACAATTCATATTGTGTCGCAAGATCAGCACTCACATGCACCGGGAAAAAGAAAGTAAACTTCGGCGGACCTCGGCCGGGAAGCGACAGATGCAGGAAAATGGACGCACGATCTTGAAGAATCGCGCCGGACTTCATCCTCGTCGGAGAATGCACCTCGGGGATCGGGACAGGATCGTGTAAGCAAATCTGCCCCATTGAGCAACATTATGATGAACAGTGCATGAATCCGATGAAAATATCCAGCATCCAGGCAAAAATTATATAACTATAAAATCCGGTACTATATTAGAAAAATGAAGAATTAAAATTATAATCAAAAAGTCACATGATCTGACGTGTTTCGGACCTTATGAGGTCCTTAGTCGTAGCCTGAACACTTGGAATATGACTGAAGATCGGGGGGAGATGTTGAAGAAATGTGTATTTTAGACAATCCCTAGTTATAGGTAATGTTACCCCCATTCTCTTTCAATTGAATTTGTTCTTGTCTCTGGAAGACCACAGGAGTCCATCCACTACATGTGACATTCAGCTGAAGCAACTCTGTAGATGTATAATTCAAGCGAATGAAAGTACCGAGAAAATAAGAAAAGAGAATAAAATAATAATCATGGATGAGATTAGAAAGATAGATAGATAGATATGAGAGAGGTAATAGAAGATGATAGATAAAATGTCAATTATAAAATAGATATATATATAAAACAGATGTATCACTTGTTTTTTCTGTTGTTTTTTTAGCTTTTTAATATTGTCGACAGTCTTGCGACTAAACACCAAACTATCCACTCAGCAAAAGTAATCATTTTTCCCTCATTTATCCTACCAACCCAGGTGTTTTGCTGCACCTATTAATCATTCATCATAAGCAACTTATTCATTTAGGGCGCAATTTAGGCGCAAAAACACTCCAGCCCAAAGGTGGCATAAACTAAGAAGTAACACTGAGCTCTTGTGCAGAGCAGCTTATCCCCAGCAGCAGAGCTCAGCAGACACTACAGACACTACATGCAGCCTCTGTTTACAGTTCATGACCTTCTATTTACAAATAATCTGCAAAAGCAGCTCAGAGCAGGGGAGAAGAGAAGTTTGTAGGATTTTTTAGACAGGACAGAGAAGTGTCCCCGTGTAGCAGGATAGAAAAGAAGTGTGTAGGAGCTGCAGACAGTACAGAGAAGTGTCCCTGTGCAGCAGGATAGGAGAGAAGTGAGTGGGAGCTGCAGATAGTACAGAGAAGTGTCCCCGTGTAGCAGGATAGAATAGAAGTGTGTAGGAGCTGCAGATAGTACAGAGAAGTGTCCCCCGTGTAGCAGGATAGAATAGAAGTGTGTAGGAGCTGTAGACAGGACAGAGAAGTGCCCCTGTGTAGCAGGATAACCACACAGGTGTCTGAGGAGGATACTGGCCAGAATTACAGGGGGGCAGCAGGAGACCAGCACTGGGGGATCCCCTCCAGGCGAGGCCACTGCTGAGGAGGTCACTGGGTGCTGGGTGTCACACACCTGGGTGCTGCTGTGAGGGTCATTCTCATACTGGGGTGTGGGAGAGAAGCAGAGAGGAGCTTGTAGGAGGATCACATGTAAGAGCCCGAATCTAACATTGCGTCTATATTGCGCCTAAACTGAGCCTAAATTGCACTTAAAGTAAAGTGATAAATAAGAGGCAGAAACTCATCACAGGTGGTTGTAGCTTGTGATAATTCTGGCGCAACAACGAGACTTGAGCGCAGAACAGTGATACATCTGGCCCATAGATCTTTATCTCAGCCTGTATGATTGAATGCCGGAGTACAAGCCCTGATTTAGTCGCAATTCCCATCACAGAGCCAAGAGGGGCGGTGCTGGGCCATGCAGAGGGACAACCCAGGGCAGGTTATAGCGCAGTAATATGCCAGGGTACAACTTATCGAGTCACACAACACACCAACCAATTGTGCCCATGCTGATCGACTTTCTTCGGGAGATTAGTGCATATTGATCGATCCGTCAGGTGCCTGGGGGGCGGGGTTTGAATCATACGCTTAGGGATCATGTGCCAGGGTATGATATATGCCCCCTTTATGTATAGATTGATACTATAGAATGATTGATAGATAAGGAGTAGATATATAAATAGATAAATATATTTGATTGACTAACAAGTTGATAATAGATATAAGAAAGATAAATAGATAGAAGATAGGTAGGTAGATATTAGATATATAGCTAGATAGATAGAGATGGATATATATAATATACAGTACATATGAGATAGATAGAGAGATCGTTGGATGGATAGATAGATGGATAGATAGATAGATAGATAGATAGATAGATAGATAGATAGATAGATAGATGGATAGATGGATATGAGATAGATAGATGGATAGATAGATAGATAGATAGATAGATAGATAGATAGATAGATAGATAGATGATAGATAGATAGATAGATATGAGATAGATAGATAGATAGATAGAAATGAGATAGATAGATAGATAGATATGAGATAGATAGATAGATAGATAGATAGATAGATAGATAGATAGATAGATAGATAGATAGATATGAGATAGATGGATAGATATAAGATAGATATGGGATAGATCATTAAAAGCAGAGATAATTCTCCCCCCTCCCCCTATGACATGATTATTGCGCTGGAGGTTTTGTGGAGCTTCACGTGGGAAGAGATAATGAAAGACGCCTCGTTATTCTCCTTATTGTAATCCGGGATGTGTCGCCTCCCCCCCTCCTTACTTATATAACTTCATTACTCCATGACACCTCGTCTCCAGTTTTTGCATGGGATCAGGTGTTATTGGTGCAAACTAAAAATTGGATTTTCCAATTCGGCTTGAGCTGTCATCCCCCGCCCTCAGGGGAGTCTACATTTGAGGGGGGTTTCAGTAACATTGTCGCCGTGGAAACAGCCCTGTGCTTCCTGCTGTCAGTGATTCCCGCATTCATTTAGGAAATCCCTTTACCTTATAATGAGCGTTCAGCTGATAAGATTGCATCATGTCCTGGCTTTTCTACGCTTTTTTTCTGTATCTATTTCTGGTTGATCAACAGAACCGGCTCCTCTCCTATGTCCTCCACATGTCTCCGTGTAATTATTTCTCTTTTTTAGTTTTTCTCTATTTTTCATTGGATCAGAAAGAACTTTTTTTTTCATTTCCATTGCTTTATCTTATTCTCTTCTTAAAGGGGTAAAAAATATACAAAAAAAAGAAAAGTTTAGAAATGAAGAGCCAGAGGTATCGCTGTCCTGCGCTTACGTGTATTTGTTGCGCTTTATTTCTGGTGCATTGTGGCGGCAGAATTATCACAAGCTACAACCATCTGTGATCAGTTGAGTTCCGGACTCTTATTAATCACTTTATTCTAGGCTCAGTTTAGGCGCAATATTAGATTCTGGCTCTTACATGTGATCCTGCTACAAGCTCCTCTTTGCTTCTTTCCCACACCCCAGCATGAGAATGACCCTCACAGCAGCACCCAGATGTGTGACACCCTGCACCCAGTGACCTCCTCAGCAGTGGCTTCTCCTGGAGGGGATCTTCCTGTGCTGGTCTCCTGCTGCACCCCTGTAATTCTGGCCAGTATCCTCCTCAGACACCAGTGTGATCATCCTGCTACACAGGGGACACTTCTCTGTAGTATCTGCAAAATCCTGCAAACTTCTCTCCTCTCTTGCTCTGAGCTGAGGCTTTTGCAGATTGTTTGTAAATAGAAGGTCATGAACTGTAAACAGAGGCTGCACTTAGTGTCTGTGGTGTCTGCTGAGCTCTGCTGCTGGGGATAAGCTGCTCTGCACAAGAGCTCAGTGATGCTTCTCAGTTTACGCCACCTTCGGGCTGGAGTGTTTTTACGTCCGTCTTTGCACCTGAATGAAAAGTTGCTAATGATGAATATTATTACATCTGGATTGGTGGGATAAATAAGGGAAACGTGGTTATTTTTGCTGCAAGGCTAGTTTGGTGTTTAGTCGCAAAGCTGTCGCAAAAACACTGCGACACTATGAAAAAGTGCAAAAACAACAGAAAAAAAAAACGAGTGAAAATCATCTCCAAATTATCACTTTTATCATATGCTGCAATGAAAAATTTTGACATATGACACATGAGATTTTCAACCTTTTTCTTAGTGAATAGAAAACTTCTCTCTGACACAGCAGAACATCTCCCACAACCTTCAGAATCCCTCCTCTAGGCGCTCACACACTGCTCCTGAGACTTGTCCAGCTATAAGTCACCATTAGTAAACCTACCCCAATGTGTTTGGGCTGTCTGAGACACTCCCTCACCTCCCAAACACTCTATTAATAGTAAGAGGCTGAAGAGGATTATTTTCATCGACCCCCAAACTAAGTTTCCCCTTTCTGTGGACCATTCCATCTTTTGCTCCCCAACTCATGCCCCCTGTCAGTAGCCCCCACCTTATGCACCCCTTTTCGAAACTCCCCCATCTCACACTATTGTTATCCTCTTACTCATCCTTTTACTTCCTTTTTTACATACAGCTTTTCTCTATCTATCTATCTATCTATCTATCTCATATCTATCTATCTATCTATCTATCTCATATCTATCTATCTATCTATCTATCTATCTATCCTTTCTCCTGTCCATCCTTCCTACCTTTCATCATTCTCTTAAATTTGTTTTTCTGTCATCTTGCCCCTGTTCCTTTTGTCTTCATTATTCCAGGTTCCGATATTTGCCCCTCAATAACCTCTTTTCCACTCCTTTCTAGCCTTTTCACTTTACTAACTTTGTCTGTGTTCTCTTTGATGCACCTGTTTCCTCTCTTTTTGATTTTTTGTCTCCTTTTTCATCTATTCATTTATTAGTCGACCCATCCAATCTTAGTTCTTTAGTTCCATCTATCATTTTCCCCATTCCTACTAATCTCATCTCAATCACATCATTCATTTATTCTTCCTTCCTCCCCCTCCCTTCTTACTTCCTTTCTCCCCTTTACCTTTCTTCTTTCTTACTTCCTCCACCCACCCTTTCTCACCTCCTTCTTTCCTCCCCTCACCTTCCTTACGTTCTTCCTTCCTCCCACTTCCTTACTCCATCTTCCTCCTCTTCTTTTGTTCATTCAGTCCTTCTTTCCTTCCTTTCTTCCTACCTTTCCCCTTCCTTCCTTTACCAACACTTTTCCCCTTGCTTCTTTCCTCCCTTTACCTTCTTTCCTCCCCCTTCCTTACTCCATGCACACTTTCTCCCTTCCTCCCCTTCCTTCATTCCTTCAGTCCTTCCTCCATTCATTTTTTCCTTCCACCATTCCTTCCTTTCTTCCCCCTCCCCCTTACTTCCTTCTACCCTCCCCCCTACCTCCCTTACTTCCATTCTTCTTTCTCCTTCGTTCCTCCACCCACCCGTTCTCCCTTCCTTCTTCCCCTTTCTTCCACCTTCCTTTCCATTACCCTTTCTTCTATCAACCTTCTTTCCTTCTATCCTCCCTTCCTCTTCTTCCTTCCTTCTGTCACCCTTCCTTCCTTCATTCTTTCCTTCAACCCTTATTTTTCCTTTCTTCATTACTATCTTCATTCTTTCCTTCACCCAATATTTCTTCCTTCCTTCTTTCACCCCTCCTTCCTTCCATCCTTTAATCCCTCCCTCCCTTCCTTTCTAGCCCCTTCCATCCTTATCAATGTACATTTCATACCATACCAGGGAACATGCTACTGTATCCCAGTCTGTTCTATTCACTGCCAACTGTCCACTAAGGAGTTAAAGCGTTCTATCGCCCGGATCCACCACTGACATCATTGAATAAGCTCTTCTGACCATTGATGAATCATCATTCTCTAATACAAGGATCGCCCCTCACATACTCTACACGTGTGGCATGTGAATTCATGGCTCTTTATAATGGAGATTGGAGACTTTGTTAGTCTGATCCAAACATGTTCTCATTAAGAAGAATATTAGGGATTACGAGAGGCCACAAGGTCTCCATTCTGTATCTACTTAACCATCAGTATTAGAAATTCATTTGTGGGGTTCTCTCGGAACCTGTGGGGGAGATTTATTTATGCAATTATATCAATATCTATGATAGAAATGTGATAGTGACCTCCATATTCATTCATTCTGCTGTCAACGTCTTGAGTCTTAAGCTCATGGGCCACAATGCAACATGGGTAAAGGCGGATCTATATCTATTATAATATTTGTATCTCTAGAAGCCCAACACCCCCACCCCACACACAGACTTATGCCTCATGACTAGGGATGAGAGGACCCACTTAAGTTTGGATCTAGCCAGACCTGAACTTAAAAATCCTGTTTGGGTCCAGGTTCCGGTATTGAACCCGGACAAGGGCCATGCTCCGATGTTGGCATCGATTATGGTTGTTAATGGCTTTAATGTTGCCTTCAAAGTCACCACCGATCAGGGACATTATTGACGGTGGTTGAGCCGTACCGGATCCTGGACCCAGACTCTACTGATCCCCAATCATGACCCTAGTATGGTGCCTAACCCTTTAAAAACATATAAGTTTGGACATAACTAAAGGTTAATGTAAAAGTTCAGCTAGGGCGCCCCACTTATAATTTTTTAAAGTTTCTCAATTTTTCACATGACTTGTGAATAAAGTTTATTGCTAAAAAGATTAGGGGAAGATTAGTACCTAGAACCACTACCAATTACTTCTTCCCGACAGCTGATAAAGAATGGTACAGGAAGCACAGGACAGCGCCATCATCAGTGTGGTGGTCAGACTAGGTTACTGCAGACATGTCTGTTTTGGATCAGTCATCAATAGTATTGATCATATGCGAACTGCAAAATTCGGACTTTGCAGATTCTGGTCCCCCTGCTCATCCGCCGCCATTAACGCCCATTACAGATCGGTTCTGGCTGTGAGCTATATCGGCAGGGGTATTTAAACGGTACCGCCAGCGATGACTTCAGAAACGATGATGATTGTCAGTACCGATCGTGGCTGTTACCCGAACCCCGACAGGTCTTTAAATTTGGGTGTTGTTGAACTTACTGGTCCGGTCATCAATAGTCATCAATCATCAATTAAATTACAATAATGTAATGTTATCAACAAAAAGTTTATCTTTACTATAAATAAAAGATCCACTTTCGGTCGATTCATCATTGTAAATTATTATTATTTTTTTTAGCAACGCGCCAATTCAATTCTCCGCTGAGAAATCGTGCGCTGTGTTATGCAGTGATAAGAGATGCTAGTTGTGTTTTTTCGTGCTTGTAGCGGGAGCTCTAGACTCCGCGGCTTTGCTATTAAAATGCTCCGAATGTCACCATGACCTGATTAAATGTGATTGCCTTGAGCCATCCCTGTCCTAGCGCACTAGAGGGACCCAACATGTCTAAGTTAAATGGGCAGAAAGAGTTTGCAAATTTATGCAAGCCGCTTATTTATCAAGTGTTCAAATTCAGGGCTACGTAAATGTCAGGCTTTTAGTGCCAGGAGTAGGGATTCATTTTAAAGTTGAACTTAAAGGGGTTGTTCAGAATGTTAAAACATGATCTCTTCTATGTGCTAAGAAAATGGAGCTCAGTTGCAGTTCCACATACAACCTTAGGACAGGTGAGGCGCTGTTTAGAAAAAAATACAGCTAAGCTTTTCTCATTTTGTTTAATCTTTTTCAACTACAGGAAATTTATTTTTAAAGGGAACCTGTCACCCGATTCTTCACAGATGCAGCACGCAAAAGGTTCCTGTAGAGCCCTATTAACTAAATGACACCCTTATTTTTAGCTAAAAATTGTTTCCCTCACATCCCCATATAAATCAACTTTGTTATCTTACCTGGCATACAGCAATTTTGCAAATAGTAGTGGTTAAAGGACCTTAGATAACATCACCATGGTGAGATGACATGCAGTGTTGCATGGTGAGAAGAGACATCGGGAGGAGCGGCTGGACTCGATTAGGACACGCCCTCTCCGACTGCTAGAGCTGACTGTAAAGGAACAAAGTTGATTCTATGGGGATGTGAGGGAAACAATTTTTAGCTAAAAGAAGGGTGGAATTAAGTTAATAGGGCTTTATGGGAACCTGTCACTTGCTGTATTTGTGAAAAATTTGGAGACATTTATGGGGGTCACTTACATTTAAGTAAACTTCACATAAAACACTAGTTAAAAGTGAATTTAAGAAACTTTGTAATAAATATTATCAGAACAAAGAACTTCTTTCTCCACTTTTCTTCTCAATTCCCTGATGAAAGATTTACATTTACACCATAATTTCTGCTGAATTCCATCTTGCTAGCAAGGAAGACAGTAGTTCACTTATGGTGCGTTCATATGTTCAGTTTTTCAGATGCCGTTTTTGATGTCCAAACCAGGAGCAGCTTCTCTCAATGATATGTTTTCAAACATTGTAATCCACACTGGCTATTGGCTTCAAAAACTGCATCTGATAAAATGGAAGTGAGGTGTCAGATTTGAGGGGGCGTCCATACGTTCAGTTTTTCAGATGCAGTATTTGGAGCCAAAAGTAAGTGTAGATGATAATGGGTTGAGACAAATAATTGGAAGATGCTACTCCTCCTCCTACTTTCATTCCATTCCTGGTTTGGGCATCAAAAACTGCATCTGAAAAACTGAACATGTGGTCGCACCCTCAAGGAAGTATAAGGAGAGGGAACGGGGGAGGAGTGAAGATAAGTTGAGTCACAGCAGCCAGGTCTCCCCTCCTGAAAGTTAAACATAGAGCCTGCAGAGGGGAAAACTGCTAGAAAATGCAGAAAACTGTTCACCTCGTTCCTCAAGTACAAACTCTACTACTAAGGTTTTTGAAAGGTGTGAACAGAGACCACATAAGACATTGGGGTAGATTTACTTATCCAGTCTATTCGCGATCCAGTAGTGGGTTCTCCAACGCTGATGCGGTCTTCCGGCGATTCACTAAGGTGGTACGCCCAATGTCCACCAGGTGTCGCTGCTGCGCTGAAGTCCGTCCGAGTTCACTGAAGTTCACCAAGCTATCCTGGGTGCAGGTAAGTGCGTGTCAAGCAACACATTTTTTTTTTAAATACGGAGGTTTTTCTGAAACCATCGGGTTTTCCGATGGTCACGCCCCCCGATTTCCGTCGCGTGCATGCCGGCGCCGATGCGCCACAATCCGATCGCGTGCGGCAAAAACCTGGGGCAATTGACGCAAAACGGAAATATTCGGGTAACCCGACGGAAAAACTCAATTCGGGTCCTTAGTAAATTACCCCCACTGTGATTTTTAGGTCTAATGTTTTTTGCTCAATCATTTCTTGTAGAAATCATCTCATACAAACAGCAGCCGTCTATTGATGTCGTTGGGTGTAGACTCCTATTTTGCAGGGGCGGAACTAGGAAAGGCTGGGCCCCATAGCAAGATTGTTTTTTGGGACTCAAAGGACCAGATTATTATATAATAATAAGTGTCTGATCGAGCCCCTGCCTCAAGAAGCCACCGGATCTACCGGGACACTCCAGTCACTTGATAAATACGACGGGCAGATGCACAACGCTGGAGGGGGCACACCTACGCATGAACGGGCGCATGTGTGGGTAGAAGCACATTTTAAGAGTTGCCGGCACCTATCGGGCATTGGTTGAGCCGAACCCAACCCCAAACCTCTAATGAATTTCGGGATCAGTTCCGGGGCACTCGGGATCAGTTTGGGTCGACTCAACACTAGTCATGAAATGTAATCAACACGAAAGATAAGATCAATGTATAATGGGAACAGACAGAACGTTTAATACGATAATTTAATAGTCCCAATATCTTGTAATTCCCTCCGTTTCTCCTGTATTTTACCGGTCTCTCCCCTGTTGGGAAGAAGAGGAGACATCATGTGGATATTGAATCTCGTGTCACTATAGTCCTTCTCATCTTCCTCATTCATGTTCTAGCTGTAAATGCTCCATCATTTCCTTCTGAATGTATTTGTCATCTCGGTGGATTGGAGGAGCCCCACCAGCCGCGGCGCATTGTCCTCCTCGCTGCCTACAGCCCGCAGCTTCCTCTCGTTAGCGCTGATTGTTCAGGAATGGGAGCAATCAGCAGCTCCAAATGACTCTAATTATTCCAAACAGCCGCACCAATTCCAGCAGGTGTTTGGGTGCAGGGGATTCGGAGAACAATTAACCCTTTAACCTTAGGATTTATGATCTTCTCATCGTTAGGGCATATTAGGCACATCACCTTCCTATGTCCCAATAACACAGTCTCCTACTGCACCCTCCTTCTGGTGTTCGGGGAAGACACTTATAAAAGCTCTTTATAAAGGTCTTTTGAAAGAAGTTTCATTTGCTTCTTCATGGGTGGCATAAACCCTACAACCTCCGCCGCACCAGGCAATCCCGCTATACAGTAGGCTGAGGAAAAAACTATTATGATCAAACAAGGGACAATGCCTTTAAAAACTTTGAGTGGGAATTTTGAGTTAAAGGCCGATAGGGATTATATTTTTTTTTAGCATTGTATCACATTGTATCAAAGGGGCTTATCCCCAATCCCTTATGTGAAACTTACGATCGGAGAAAATCTCACCACATCAATCCAAATGATTCACTCCTTTTAATTGATGGAGAAAAAAATAAGATGACTTACCTTCCAGCGCTCCTTCCGATTCTTCTCTTCCCCCAAACTCTTGTTGAAACATGCTGGGACAGATTTATCAGGGCTAGAATGCCAATTTTCTGTATGACCAGGAATCGCGACTATCTTCCCCTTATGCCATCTCCCCTCCGAATAGGCGTAGAGGGGTGTGTTGGGTGGCATTCGGGGCAGTGGAAGAATGCCCCCTCTTGCAGACTATGGGGGTCATTTACTAAGGGCCCGATTCGCGTTTTCCCGACGTGTTACCCGAATATTTCCGATTTGTGCCGATTTTCCCTGCATTGCCCCGGAATTTTGGCGCACGCGATCGGATTGTGGCACATCGGTGCCGGCATGCATGCGACGGAAATCTGGGGGCGTGGCCGAGCGAAAACCCGACGGATTCGGAAAAAACGCTGCATTTAAAACAATAAAAGTGTTGCTTGGGACGCGCTTACCTTCACTTGGTCCGGCCCGGTGAACTCCAGTGCGTTCAGATGCTTTTCAGCGCAGCAGCGCCACCTGGTGGACGGCGGAGGAACTACCTTGATGAATCCCAGACAGACCCGAATCCACCGCAGAGAACGCACCGCTGGATCGCGAATGGACCGGGTAAGTAAATCTGCCCCTATATATTGCCAGGTTGTAGCGCCAGGGTCGACTCCAGGTATAAGTAGACCCCTGGGTGACAGATCCTCAGTGGGCCCCTTTGCAGTGAACTCACATGGCGGCATAAAAAATTCAGAAACTAAAACAGTCTCCTGTTCCCTAAAATATTCCCTAGTTTATCATCCCAAACAGCTTCCTCATGGTTATTTTACATAAAGCCCCCTCACATTCTATGGACTCATTAGATACAGCACACATTGTCCCACATATTGTTTTCGCCAGTTTTCTGTCTGACTTTGCACTGCAAAGATTGTTCAAACTGCTTGTACATGTATTTTTGTGTTGTGTCCGACAAAACAGTAAAAATGTGCCCCTAAAGGGGCAGGTTACTGCTAAGTTGATCCATGCACCACAATTTTGTACCTAAAGGGGCGTGCCAGAATTGGGTTGCACGCTCTTATCTATAGGTGCACCACAAATGTTGGTGCACACTTCCTGAACAGTGCAGGGGGCGCCAGGATAATGAAGACCGTGCGCCAGTTTTCAATGATCTGGTACAATCTGCACATTGTGCAGTTTTCACTACTTTTAATACATCTTGGCAATTCTCTTTCATTTCACATTTTCCAGATTTTACCTGCATTTGCGATTCTCTGCCTTCAGCGTTAAGGTGGCGGCAGCATCAATTCCTATGAAAATATTCTTCAGGGAAATCTAATATGCCAGATCATTAGTATTTTATCTCATATTCAAATTTCATCTTAAAATAATTTCAAAGGACCCTTTTCTGCCGGCATGTAAGACATACCGAATCAAATTGAATTTTGTTGGATGACTGCACTGATTCTTCTACTTTCACTCTAATGTCTGCTTGTGGACCTACAAGTTAAGAGCTCCGTTTGGATTCCATTGTACTCCAAATACACATTGGGGCACATTTACTTACCCGGTCCAGTCGCGATCCAGCGGCGCGTTCTCTGCACTGGATTCGGGTCCGGCCGGGATTTAATAAGGTAGTTCCTCCGCCGTCCACCAGGTGGCGCTGCTGCGCTGAAAAGCATTTTAACGCGCCGGAATTCACCGAGGCCGTCTGAGTGAAGGTAAGCGGGTCCCGAGCGACACATTTTCGGTTTTTAAATGCGGCGGTTTTTCCGAATACGTCGGGTTTTCGTTCGGCCACGCCCCCCCGATTTCTGTCGCGTGCATGCCGGCCCCGATGCGCCACAATCCGATCGCGTGCGCCAAAAACCCGGGGCAATTCATGTACAAGCGGCGCAAATCGGAAATATTCGGGTAACACGTCGGGAAAACGCGAATCGGGCCCTTAGTAAATGACCCCCATTGTCTTTCCCTTTCACATTTTGCTGGGTTTTACATGTAATTGTGTGTCGATACCCTCACTCATACTAATGTGACTGAAAGCTGTGATTGCTGTGAAAAAAATGTAGTTGAAGGGTTTCTTCTGGGAAATATAATATTCCAGATCATTAGTATTTTCTCTTATATTCAAATTTCATCTTAAAATAATTTCAAAGGACCCTGTTCTGCTGGCATGTAAGACATACCGAATCAAATAAAATTTTGTTGGATGACTGCACTGATTCTTCTACTTTCACTCTAATGTCTGCTTGTGGACCTACAAGTTAAGAGCTCCGTTTGGATTCCATTGTACTCCAAATACACATTGTCTTTCCCTTTCACATTTTGCTGGGTTTTACATGTAATTGTGTGTCGATACCCTCACTCATACTAATGTGACTGAAAGCTGTGATTGCTGTGAAAAAAATGTAGTTGAAGGGTCTCTTCTGGGAAATATAATATTCCAGATCATTAGTATTTTCTCTTATACAGGCAGTCCCCGGGTTACATACAAGATAGGGACTGTAGGTTTGTTCTTAAGTTGAATTTGTATGTAAGTCGAAACTGTATATTTTATCATTGTAGTTCCCGACAATTTTTTTTTTGCCCCAGTGACAATTGGAGTTTCAAATTTTTTTGCTGTAATAGGACCAAGAATTATCAATAAAGCTTCATTGCAGACAATTTTAAGCTGATTATTGCAATCTGGGACTATTTTAAAGCATCCAGAGAGCTTCACCAGAGGTCACAGTGGGCAGAGGGGTCCGTCTGTAACTATGGGTTGTCTGTAAGTCGGGTGTCCTTAAGTAGGGGACCGCCTGTATTCAAATTTCATCTTAAAATAATTTCAAAGGACCCTGTTCTGCTGGCATGTAAGACATACCGAATCAAATAAAATTTTGTTGGATGACTGCACTGATTCTTCTACTTTCACTCTAATGTCTGCTTGTGGACCTACAAGTTAAGAGCTCAGTTTGGATTCCATTGTATTCCAAATACACATTGTCTTTCCCTTTCACATTTTGCTGGGTTTTACATGTATTTGTGTGTCGATACCCTCACTCATACTAATGTGACTGAAAGCTGTGATTGCTGTGAAAAAATGTAGTTGAGGGGTCTCTTCTGGGAAATATAATATGCCAGATCAGTCGTATTTTCTCTCATATTGGAATCTCATCTTAAAATAATTTCAAAGGACCCTGTTCTGCTGAACGAAGACTCTATAATAGAACCAAATTAACCTCACAAGTCCCTATTATGTATGTATTAGATATATGGCTTAGCTACACTTCAGTTGGATCACATGTGTGCGTCTCATTACACCCATAAGTAGAAATCCACCGCAGCCATGAAACTGCATAATGCATATCTATCTAGGCCTATCATTGACACCACGATGACCTGAATCCATTCACATTCATGTTATGGACAATTATGATAATATTTCCGATAATGGGCTCCTCTTTTTTGTGAATTATGCATGCATGGACAATCTTGAGAATCTGTAGAATAATCTGTAAGAAATCTATTTTCAAGGCTTTTACCATTCATGGAAATTACAAGAATTTCCATAAGTTGTAGTTTAAACATATTTTTGAATCCTTCCTTCAAAATATCTTACTTCGTGACATCTACGTATCTATGAGGACTGATGAAGGACTGCTCATCCAGAATTTTATTAATAATAATTAGAAAAGAACAGCAGCACAAGCCAATGTATGGAATGGCCACATTTACATAAAATACGATAACCAACATGGTTATCGCAATCTGTCTCACCCTCGGAAAGATCCTTCTTGAAATCCCAAGATGAAGAAGATCCTCAGAGCAACCTCATCTGTTCAAACCATTTTGTTAAAACATTGTTTTCACCTACAGCTGTTTTAACTCTTTTGAAGGACCCAACCTTAAAAACCCAAAATACTGTGAAGTATTGTTATATGTTTAATCAAATTATTTTTTATATGCTTGCTTAATGCTGAAACTAAAAGGACGTTTGACTATGGATGAAGCTTTTCAAAGTCCACTCCTCTCCACCAAAGGAATGCTAAACCCCCTCGGCCAATGTTTACATCAGTCAAGAGGGACTTACGATACTATCCACTTCAGGGAAAACAAAGCCTTTGTGTCTGTGATGCCCATGTAATAATTTACCAATCAATGGTCTCTGGACATTACTTCTTTATCCCGAAGTAACCAAGCCCAGGTCCTTTCCCACTGAAGGTTTTTGTATAATACTTTGTGACACAGATAAAGCATCTCACATCTGCCAAGCCTTGTATGGCATCACTTCTCCACAGAGATTGAGATATTATACCATACGTTGTCTTGGTGTGATTTCTTTGAGCTCACTTTGTGGATTTTATTAACAATTAGAGAACCTGAGGTTGTGTGAACAGGGGCAGAATTCAACAATACCATAAAGTTTGTGACCCATATATAAATTAACAAATGTCTCCAATGCAATGGGGCAGATTTACTTACCCGGTCCATTCGCGATCCAGCGGCGCGTTCTCTGCGCTGGATTCGGGTCCGGCCGGGATTTATTAAGGCAGTTCCTTATTTATTAAGGCGCTGAAGTTCCCTCGAATGCACTGGAATACACCGAGCCGGGCTGAGTGAAGGTAAGTGCAAGCTCCGCGACACATTTTTTTTTAAAAATGCGGCGCTTTTTCCGAATCCGTCAGGTTTTCGTTCGGCCACGCCCCCCGATTTCCGTTGCATGCATGCCAGCGTCGATGCGCCACAATCCGATCGCGTGCGCCAAAATCCCGGGGCAATTCAGGGGAAATCGGAAATATTCGGGTAACACGTCGGGAAAACGCGAATCGGGCCCTTAGTAAGTGACCCCAATGTCTCAGTCCAAGTTAATAATATTTAAAACAGGTAGCACAGTAACTCTATATTTGTAGTCTTCAGTCCAGAGTAAAGATTCGAGCTATGAGGGGTATTTATTTAAAAATTTCCCCTGACCCACTTCTATTCATCACAGAACACCGAAACTGTAACTGCACATGTGTAATGATATAAGTCTCTATAGGTTACTTGCCAATTTGCAACTCAGAACTGATAACGGTCTTGATTTTAGAGGTGATGAAGTGTTGTGAGGTCTGAAGTGGTGTGAAACATGTTGTAACTTTAGAGTCTCGTGATCAGGAAAATAAAAAAAAAATTATTTTTGGAAAGAGGTGGAAGTCCGAAGTCGGGAGAATAAGGGGGATAGGAAAAGTGGGGTAGAATTTAAAACTCACAGGAGCATGCTTCCACTTGGGCAACATGAGTTGTGAACTGGTGCAGAAGGCGGACACCTTTGGTGAGCATGCTACGTCTCTTCGTTTTGATGGCCTCTCTGCAGTGCAATGTCCCATTGATCATGGTACCCTTTGCTAGGAAATCCATCAATACTACTCCGTGCTGGTCCCAAAGTAATGTGAGCATGACGTTGCCTGCAAAGGGTTGGGCACGGGTCTTCTTTAGAAGGGCCTGAGTCATAATTCTTCCATTGCATCAACTGGACTGGATCATGGTGATGGACCCAACGTTCATCCTCTGTGATGAGTCTGTTGAAAAAATTCTCCTGAGAGAATTAGACTCATTCCTGCTTCTGGAAAGGTAGAGAGTAGGCAGAGAACCCATGGAGTGGATACCTAATGCATGGAAAGATGGTCTTGGATGATTTTTGTACCCCACATTAATTTTGGGCTGGGTTACCCAGCAAAATGGCGACCTCCATTTGCTGGATGGTGTGTTTATCAATAACAGAGTGGGGTCACCTGGAAATGCTGTTTGCAATGAAGTTCGGACACATTTGACGTGATGATGTCAGTTCTTGACTACATCATATTATGGGTAGTCATCACCATAAATCTCTTTCATCTTATCAAACATCTCCTTCGGTGTGCGGCCTTTCAAGTTTTCCACTGGGTCCATTATTAGATCTCACCCCACTTTAACATCTGTAAAATCTAGACAGTTATGAGTTGCAAATAGGCACATAACCTGTAGTGACTTATAACGCCCTTTGTAAGAGCAAGAAAACGATCCCCACCGGAATGGACAACCATGCATACCACGTGCAGTATGTGTAGCATTCAAACTGGGTTTACACTGCTCTAGAAGGTCCACCTAGTCTTTCATAGAGCAATGTGATTTTCACAAACTTGAGATTCACCTGCTAGTGGTGTCCCCTAGATCTACCTATTTCTGCCTACTAGCCGACCACCTTCAAAGGCATCCCCAATTAGCATAATTCCCTACACTGATTAATGAGAAGAGAAATAGGGTGGAGGGAAACCATTTTTCATCAAAACAAGTGAAGCCAAGCTATTACAGCAGTAATCTAGAAAATGGGTATTAAACCAAACTCACAACCAGGTAGTAACACAGTACAAAATTTAGTGGCAAGGGGTAGTCAGAAAACAAAGCAGAAGTACTGCACCTTAGCAGCACGGAAGACAGAAATGAGACTTTGTATAACTTGTCACCAGTACCATTATGATAATCTCCCCTGTTGATGAAAATTGTTATTTATGTGCTTCAATAAAAAACAGTTTTCAAACAGAAAACAAAGCAGAAGAAGCTGAAGCAAAAGACAACTGAAATCTATAACAGGCAGAATAGACAGACTGGTAGGTAAACCAATAACTGGCAGGAAAACCCAGCCCCAATGAAGCTTCATAGATGACTAATGAGCTGATTGAGAGGCAGCTGAGCAAAAAAGTTAAAGTTTTAACCCTACCAGTTCATTACTGTAAAAAAGAGGCATGCCATGAGGCATCGGAAGTAGACACTACACATAGATACAGGATGTACTCAGAGGTGATTTGAATGTCGTTCACAATATCTTATTTTCTGTTATGCTGTAATCTTTGAAAAACTCTTTTTCTGTGTCAAAATAATTGAAAGTCACTATTAAATCATTTGCACTTTCAGCGATTCTGCCTTTTGTTCCCTTCTCTATTAAAGGTGAGGACATTTTATTCATTAAATAGGCTAATAATTAAATATCCCGTTGTAACACATAATGGATTGCTAAATGGCATGGACCTCCATAGCAACGTACCGTGAGAGATGATGACAATAACTAATACCCTTTAATAGTACTTTGCAGAAGAATTTATGGGTTGATTAGTTATTTTTCTTCTGGCTGATTTGTCAGAACATATTAAAATATCTTGGGCCACATGTATCAATCGTTTTTTCTGTTGTTTTTGCGCCTTTTCATTCAGGCGCACCGTTTTTTGCACCATTTTTGCGATTAAACGCCAAACTAGCCGCGCAGCAAAAATAAGCAGCTTTCCCTCATCTATCTTACCAATCCAGATGTTTTGCTGCGCCTAATGATATTCATCACTTGCAACGTTTTCATTTAGGCACAAAATGGGCACAAAAACACTCCAGCCCGAAGGTGGCGTTATCTGAGAAGAAAGCACTGAGCCCCTTTACAGAACAGCTCATTTCTAGCAGCAGAGCTCAGCCAGACACTGGAACAGATAATAGATACATTAGATACATTACAGACAGGAGCTGCAGACTCTATTTACAGTTCATCACCTTCTATTTACAAAATATTCTGCAAACACCTGAGCTCACAGCAAGAGAGAAGAGAACTTTGCACAAGTTTGCAGAATGTTGCAGATACTACAAACAAGTGTCCCCCATGTAATTCTGCACAGTATCACCAGTGTATCTGAGGGGGATACTGTGCAGAATTACAGGGGTGCAGCAGGAGACCAGCACTGGGGGATCCCCTCCAGGAGATGCCCCTGCTGAGGAGGTCACTGGGTGCTGGGTGTCACACACCTGGGTGCTGCTGTGAGGGTCATTCTCATGCTGGGGTGCGGGAGAGAAGCAGAGAGGAGCTTGTAGGAGGATTACATGTAAGTGCCTGAATCTAACATTGCGCCTAAACTGCGCCAAAATTGCGCCTAAACTGTTTAAAAGTAAAGTGATTAATAAGAGGCAGAAAATATACTTATCACAGATGCTTGTAGCTTGTGATAATTCTGGCAAAACAGTGCGCCAGAATTTAGGCGCAACTACTACACTTAGGCGCACAAAAGTGATAAATGTGGCCCCTTGTCGTTACAAATTTTCAAAATATCATGAGGCACCATCATGAAGTGATGGCTGCCATGTTCCCAGGAGTTGGGTACAGTTTATTCTTTGGGGCCATCAAGTTAAGCTTCTGAAGGTCCCATACATCCAATATATCATAGTATATATAATTATGTTCTAAATATGGCCCAGTGTCCTCTTAGTAGCCTTCCTATTTTGCAACTGAAACCAACAAGGTTGAGTCTTGTACCTAATGATAGTTGTAAAATACTTTAGCTGCTTTATGTCATCACATCTCAAATGATGGAATCTCACTTCTCAAAATTCGCTAGGAGCCTTTGATAATTCCTGGGCACTTCTGTATGTTCCCATAACCTAGGTATCCCATTGCACAAGCCATCTTGTTTTCCTTAGCATGACCCAAACGATCTGCAATGTTATCCTTTAGACTGTCAACCTGGTAGATCCTGGAAAACTTCCGAATAGTTTCTATTACCGTACTTCTTTCCCCTGGGTTATAGATCGGGGGTAGCTGTGGGAATGGCTGGGAGAATTGCTCCTCCCCTCACAGGAACGGGCGCGCCTCCCTCACTCTGGGATAGGCATTTTGGTGTGTGGGCGTGATTTCTGGCCGCCCTTTGATGTGGATGGGTATGTGTCCCGTTTGTGGTTTTTGAATCGTGTGCACATGATGCTGGTGACAACGGTCGTTGTCCTTGTAGGTATGACCCGTCCATGCAATATGAGTAAATTAAACTCCGTTTGTCACGATCTATTTTCACGCGAACCCAGATACGCCCTGGTATTGGGGCAGTGTATCACTAGGCCATGGTTACGCCCCTTTTGCGAGGCACACACCCTTGAAGTGGAGCAACCGCATTCAGCAGCGGAACTTGATGTTGATAGGTGGAGTCCGTAGTTTCATGGCCCCTGAAAAAGCGGAGGTAACGCGTAACACGCGTTGGGGAAACTTGACCACAATCTAGGACTCAGGATTATTTTGAATGGGTATGTGCAATTAGATAAAAAAGACCTTGCTGGATATTAAGGAAAATATGGACATGCTATTTTATGTATGAGCTGCATGATACATTTACACTTTTACTCCAACTAATACCCATTTACGTAAGTTTACATGCACGATGCCCCTATATACTGAGAAATATACCCCTGAATGTATCCTAGGTTTAAAGGAAACCTACCACCACAAATCTACCTATAAAGGTAGATTGGGTGGTAGGTGGATCAATGGGACGTGAGGATAGCCCTTTTAAGGGCTAATCCTCATGTCCCCACACTTTTTTGATATTTTTATTACACATATATTCAAATTTACTTATGCGGCTACTGGGGCGTGGAGTAGCCGCATCTGAGGTTACACGAGGCGGCTACTCCACGCCCCGGTAGCCACTTTACCCCTCTTCGGCGCGCAGCTCCGCGTAGCTGCGCGCCCTCGTCCGGCGATCCTGCCGTCTGCGCATGCGCAGAAGAGCAGGCCCGCGCCTGTTTCGGAGCAGTGACCGCGCAAGCGCGGGCCTGCTCTTCTGCGCATGCGCAGACGGCAGGATCGCCGGACGAGGGCGCACAGCTACGCGGAGCTGCGTGCCGAAGATGGGTGAGTAGGAGGGGTAAAGTGGCTACCGGGGCGTGGAGTAGCCGCCTCGTGTAACTTCAGATGCGGCTACTCCACGCCCCAGTAGCCGCATAAGTAAATTTGAATATATGTGTAATAAAAGTTATCAAAAAAGTGTGGGGACGTGAGGATTAGCCCTTAAAAGGGCTATCCTCACGTCCCATTGATCCACCTACCACACAATCTACCTTTATAGGTAGATTTGTGGTGGTAGGTGCCCTTTAATGGCAATTTAGTCTTGTGGAGTCCTATTCTTGACATTTTATACAATGTTTGTTATGTGTTTTTTAATGTTATTTTTCAAAATAAAGAGTTGATTCATTGGACCAGAATACTCGATGGGGCTCATTTACTAAGGGTGCGAATCACAAACTTTTGTCGGGTTTCCTGACGATTTCTGTTTTATGCTGAATTGCCCCGGGATTTTGGCGCACACGATCGTATTTTGGCGCATCAGCGCCGGCTTTCACGTGACAGAAATCGGGGCCGTGACCGTCGGACAACCTGACAGATTTGGAAAAAATGCGGAATTTCAAAAAGAATTTGTGTCGCAAGATCAGCACTCACATGCACCAGGAAGAAGAAGGTGAACTCCGGGAGACCTCGGTGCAGTAGTGACACCTGCTTGATATCGGGCGCATGGACCTTAGTGAATCCCGGCAGACCCGAATCCTCGTCGGAGAGCTCGCCGTTGGATCGCGACTGGACCGGGTAAGTAAATGTGCACCATTGTGCTTTTTTGCTTTAGGATGTTTTGCCTAACATGGCAGGGAATCCACATTGTGATATGTAACAGCTTCCTTTAAGAAAATAAACTTGTCTGTCGGGGCAGAGGGAACGAGGAACAGCTTTTGTTGAGAAAGCAAAGTGTTCTTTTTTTAAATAAAGCTAAATTTCCGCTCATTGTTCCCCTATGAGTTAAATAACCCTGAAGGTTACCGGAGAGAGAAGAATACGAAATAGCAGATCTGAAGCTTTGGGATGGTGGATTTCTCCGGATCAGCAGTGCAGGGAAGCCGCGATGGGACGGAGAAGCGCGATCAGCCTTGGAAAGATAAGCAACAAAATCTTTTTAATTGATAACTCCTGCGCTGCTTAGGCAGCTCTTTCTCGTGTAATTGCCTATTTACCAAGCTTTGTGCTAAGTCTAACAATGTTTGATGGGAAAAAGATGACATCCCAAACACCGGCATTAAATATGCAGGAAGACGGCTCGGCACTTTTAAAGTTACTCTCCGACTGAAGAATGTGCAGTTCTGTAACAAAGAATATCACATGGTGGAGTTATGGCGCAGGGATAGCTTCGAAGGGATTCTGCTCAAAAAGTTCTTAAAAATTGGAGCTACATAATATAAAACTAAATCCCTGGATGTCCATACCATACTCGGGTCTCCTTGTGTATACTCCTGCCTGGGACCAAAGTGTCGGCAATCACGTTGTCATCTTGACCAATCGGTGGCCTTATAGGGACACTGTCACCAGATTTGACTTCATGAAACTACTGGTCCCCTCAGGTAGGGGATGAAATGTTCTTTTTATAACTCCCTCTCGTATGTCTAATCTCAACAGTTTACCTATTAACAAATCTCAAGCCATGTGAAAATGAGTAGAAAAGAGTCATATTTTACCTGAGATGAGTCACGTTTAGAGGCTGCAGGGGGAGTGTCACTACAAATGCCCCTATGTCAGTTCCAGGGCCGGATTATAGGCGGGGCTCCCGGGGCTCGAGCCCCGGGGCCCCCACCATCTTGCCCCCCCTAGGGGCCCCCACCAGATCGCACTTCCCGTGCCCCTCCTCATGAGCCGAACGCCGCCCGCCGCCTCCGGGCATAGGCGAGCACCTCCCCGGCGATCCAGCCCCTGCATAAACTGCCCGCCCACTCATCCTGCTGCATGGAGAGCCGCCCGCCGCCACTCCGCCCCCCCTTCGGCACAGGTGACCTCTTCCAGGCCCACCTAAACAAGCAACACCCCTCCCCCCCCCGGCCCCGCCCCCCTCACTCCCGGCTCATCACTGTTTAGTGGCTCCCCGCTCCGCTCACAAGCCCCCGTTCACTCCCGGCTTAACACCGCCTCCCCGCTCAACACCGCCTCCGGCTCCCCCGCCCCCCGCTCCGCTCGCTCCCCGCTCAACTCCGACTCCCCCGGCCCCCCGCTCCGCTCCGCTCGCTCCCCGCTCCGCTCGCTCCCCGCTCAACACCGCCTCCGGCTCCCCCGCTCCCTGCTCAACACCGCCCCCGGCTCCCCCGCCCCCTGCTCAATACCGCCTCCGGCTCCCCCGCCCCCCGCTCCCTGCTCAACCGCTCACAACACCCCCCCCCCCGGGAGAACATGCAACCGCCAACCCCCCTCCTTCCTGGCCGAATAAGCAACCGACCGATTTCCCCCCCCCACCTGCGAACAAGGAGCGGCAAGACCCCCCACCCGCCCGAACAGGCACCCGGTCACCCAGTCACCCTAACAGGTAAGTATATACTTTATATATATTTTCTGTGTGTATATGTGTATATACAGTGTATATACAGTGTATATGTGTATATATGTATATACAGTGTATATGTGTATATATGCATCTACTGTGTATATATGTATATACTGTGTATATATGTATATACTGTGTATTTATGTATCTACTGTGTATATATGTATATACTGTTAATTTATGTATCTACTGTGTATATATGTATACACTGTATATACATTCATCTACTGTGTATATGTGTATATATGTATACGCTGTGCATATATGCATCTACTGTGTATATGTGTATATACTGTGTATTTATGCATCTACTGTATATATGTATATACTGTGTATTTATGCATCTACTGTATATATGTATATACTGTGTATATATGCATCTACTGTATATATGTATATACTGTGTATATATGCATCTACTGTGTATATGTGTATATATGTATATACTGCGTATTTATGCATCTACTGTGTATATGTGTATATACTATGTATATATGCATCTACCGTGTATATATGTATATACTGTATATTTATGCATCTACGGTATATATGTATATACTGTGCATATATGCATCTACTGTATATATGTATATACTGTGTATATATGCATCTACTGTGTATATGTGTATATATGTATATACTGCGTATTTATGCATCTACTGTGTATATGTGTATATACTGTGTATATATGCATCTACCGTGTATATATGTATATACTGTATATTTATGCATCTACTGTATATATGTATATACTGTGCATATATGCATCTACTGTGTTTATACACGCATATATGTGTGTACATTTATATATATGTGAATGATGTGGTTTTTGTATATACTGTGTATATGGAATGTATGTATATGCTCTATATACAGAATGTGTGTGTGTATTTCCCGTATGTGTGTGTAAATGCTGTATATACTGAATGTGTGTGTGTGTATTTCCCATATGTGTGTGTAATTGCTGTACATACTGAATGTGTGTGTATTTTCTATATGTGTATATACTCTGGGTATTAGTTTATAAATGTATATGAGTGCATAAATGTGTGTGTATAAGTGTATACTTGTGTGTATATATGGGTGCAAGTATACGAGTGTAGAACTTTATGTGTGTGTGTATATGTATATAAATGTGGGTAATTGTATAAACATGTCTGTATAAGGATACATTCACAAGAACGTATGGGGACGTATATCTGGCCGCAAATTTGCTACCGGATATACTTCCCTCAAAGGCGTCCATAGCGCCTAGGCTCGGTACTGTGAGCACCACGAGTACTCACTGTTTCGTGCTGTGGCCACTGTATGTAGCTGTGTTACTGGGGATGAGGCGGCTGTATGTAGCTGTGTTACTGGGGATGAGGCAGCTGTATGTAGCTGTGCTACTGGGGTGAGGCGAATGTATGTAGCTGTGTTACTGGGGTGAGGCGAATGTATGTAGCTGTGTTACTGGGGGCGAGGCGCCTGTATGTAGCTGTGTTACTGGAGGGTTGGCGGCTGTATGTAGCTGCGTTACTGGGGATGAGGCGGCTGTATGTAGCTGTGTTACTGGGGGTGAGGCAGCTGTATGTAGCTGTGTTACTGGGGGCGAGGCGGCTGTATGTAGCTGTGTTACTGGGGATGAGGCGGCTGTATGTAGCTGTGTTACTGGGGGCCAGGCGGCTGTATGTAGCTGTGTTACTGGAGGTGAGGCAGCTGTATGTAGCTGTGTTACTGGGGGCGAGGCGGCTGTATGTAGCTGTGTTACTGGGGGTGAGGCGGCTGTATGTAGCTGTGTTACTGGGGGTGAGGCGGCTGTATGTAGCTGTGTTACTGGGGGTGAGGCAGCTGTATGTAGCTGTGTTACTGGGGACGAGGCTGCTGTATGTAGCTGTGTTACTGGGGAGGAGGTGGCTGTATGTAGCTGTGTTACTGGGGATGAGGCGGCTGTATGTAGCTGTGTTACTGGGGATGAGGTGGCTGTATGTAGCTGTGTTACTGTTGACGAGGTGGCTGTAGGTAGCTGTGTTACTGGGGGTGAGGCGGCTGTATGTAGCTGTGTTACTGGGGAGGAGGCGGCTGTATGTAGCTGTGTTACTGGGGGCCAGGCGGCTGTATGTAGCTGTGTTACTGGAGGGTTGGCAGCTGTATGTAGCTGTGTTACTGGGGGCGAAGCAGCTGTATGTAGCTGTGTTACTGAGGGCGAAGCGGCTGTATGTAGCTGTGTTACTGGGGACCAGGCGGCTGTATGTAGCTGTGTTACTGGGGGTGAGACGGCTGTATGTAGCTGTGTTACTGGGGACGAGGCGGCTGTATGTAGCTGTGTTACTGGGGACGAGGCGGCTGTATGTAGCTGTGTTACTGGGGATGAGGCGGCTGTATGTAGCTGTGTTACTGGGGGTGAGACGGCTGTATGTAGCTGTGTTACTGGGGGTGAGACGGCTGTATGTAGCTGTGTTACTGGGGACGAGGCGGCTGTATGTAGCAGTGTTACTGGGGACGAGGCGGCTGTATGTAGCTGTGTTACTGGGGTGAGGCGGCTGTATGTAGCTGTGTTACTGGGGTGAGGCGGCTGTATGTAGCTGTGTTACTGGGGTGAGGCGGCTGTATGTAGCTGTGTTACTGGGGGCGAGGCGGCTGTATGTAGCTGTGTTACTGGGGATGAGGCGGCTGTATGTAGCTGTGTTACAGGGGATGAGGCGGCTGTATGTAGCTGTGTTACTGGGGATGAGGCGGCTGTATGTAGCTGTGTTACTGGGGTGAGGCGGCTGTATGTAGCTGTGTTACTGGGGATGAGGCAGCTGTATGTAGCTGTGTTACTGGGGTGAGGCGGCTGTATGTAGCTGTGTTACTGGAGGGTTGGCGGCTGTATGTAGCTGTGTTACTGGGGGTGAGGCAGCTGTATGTAGCTGTGTTACTGGGGATGAGGCAGCTGTATATAGCTGTGTTACTGGGGTGAGGCGGCTGTATGTAGCTGTGTTACTGGGGATGAGGCAGCTGTATGTAGCTGTGTTACTGGGGTGAGGCGGCTGTATGTAGCTGTGTTACTGGAGGGTTGGCGGCTGTATGTAGCTGTGTTACTGCTGGGATAGTGGAAAGGAAGCAGGAGGACGTGTGTGTACGCTACACTTAGTGGGGGCCTCCACCAGATTTTGCGCCCAGGGGCCCCCACCAACCTTAATCCGGCCCTGGTCAGTTCTATAGCACATAGAAACATGTTTTTGGTGTCATTTTAAAGATGAGATGACTACATTTTTATCTACAACTCCCATTACCAACTATGGGGGAGAGTTATCAACCGTGCGTCAGCCTATGATGAAATCCCCGCCCCTCCGGCACATCTCCGCCCTCTTGATGCATCTACCGGCCATGCTGTGCAGTGTATATGTATAAACATCAGGTCCTAGAAGTATTCACAGCCTGCGAGCCTTTTTGTGCTCCCCCTTCAAGCTCCTCCAAGCCCTGCGATTATTTCAGGGTTACTATACATGCCAAAATGTGTAAATGCTGTGATAAATGTTTTTAAGTGCCTGCATTTCTGGTTCTGTAGCTCACAGAATGACAAGTTTGATGTGCTCTTAAATATACTTGATGTAATATAATAAATGTTTATTGCCCCCCAACTAACCAAACAGGTGATCCAGCTTTCACGTGAGTCCCAGTTTTGGATATAGTTAAGGCATCATGTGACCGGAGGAATCAGTGGCGTAACTACAGTGGTATCAGCCATAGAAGCTTCTATGGGGCCCGCAGTGTCAAGGGGCCACATCATTGAGGATATTTGCTCATTGAGTGTATATGCTGTATATGGAATTGTATGTACATGTGTATTGCATATTGCTATATGCATGTATATATAGTGTATATATAAAGTGTGATAGTGACTTACATGTGTGATTATATGAATACGTATATTTTTTAAGGGAGAAGGGGGCCACATTTAGAAATTTGCTATGAGGCCCTGATTCTCTTAGTTACGCCCCTTTGCTGAATACAACCCAGTCAATATGACACGACATTGCAAGCGACTGCTCATCCTCTAAATAGTTGCATGACTTCAGTGTCATGGACCAGCAGTGCTGGAACCGGTGGAATGAATCACAGAGAATACCATTTATTTTTGTTGTTTATACAAAAAAATGAAAAATTTCTATCCTGGAAAAAAAAACTTTTAATTTGTTGGCCATTAAAACAAATAAATAAAGCTTTGCATATCTCAAACCAACAGTAAATGTAGAGAAGGACACAGCGATCCTATTGTAAGTTATACAATGCTTTCCATTAAACAGCCTTCATATAGAAATCAGGTGAATTGGGTTAAATCTGAAGTGATTTAATAGACAATACAGGGAAATTGTGGAAAGGCACATATCCTGCAGTGCATGTGATATAAAAGCTTGATAGATGTTGAGGATAGTCTTATCAAAGTCAAGGCAAACTTTAAAAACCCATGTGATCGTTTGGTAATCCTTGAACTGAAATCAGATTCTCTTTGATTATTATGCCTTTCAAGTTGTGTTTTAGAAGTTCACATATGGTAGTTGACAGTATGGAACAAGTCGATGATCTTCAGTTGTTTTTGGATAATGGTTAATTTCATTGAGAGGTTGTCTGTTTGACATTCCTTATATATACTGTATGTTATATTAGTCCATATGGATGTAAAAGGCAAGTTCTTCAGGATTCTTCCTCTCAAGCTTCTTGGTCACAAACATGTGCATTTTACTTTCTGAAAAAGACTAAAAGAGAATTAAAATTAAAGAGGTGCAAGTAATTATCCACAGCTTTGGTGGAAATTGTTTTGGAGGAGAAAAACTGGTGCTGTCTGGAAAGTTGTTTACCATTTTAGAAACTTGCTGCCATACAATATAATGGGGACTCAATGTAAGTCTATGGGAGAACGTTTTGTCATTGTTTGTGCTAAAATGTATCCAGTCCTTCGCCAGTGAAGGCGAACAGTCCCAGTCCCTAGAGTCCCTAGACTAGACTGCCAGTCAACCTGAACCATCAGAAGAAGAAGCTGAGATGGGAATACTCTGCTGTGACCCGGAGCTTAGGGTACCAGACTTCTGAGAAAGAGAGCAATAATGAGGCTTTTCCTCAGCGTATAGAGGTTACAGGATGGAGGTTGGAGAAGTCAGTCCATGTAATGTTTTGAACCTGAATTTCTTCAGTAAAGAAAGAAACTGTTCACTACAGACCCTGCTTCTCTGGACATATTTCTCAATGGGGTGCACCACGCCTTACCATCCCTTCTGGAGAGCAGCAACAACATGTGGTGACACCTCGACAGTGCCTGGTGGATCCAGAATAGCATTGGGGTCACCCCTAACCCGGGCATCGCAACCACACCAGGAAACCACAGCTGTATGTAGAAGCCCATTAAACAGGTTGAAATCAGCTATATACAGCAATACTTGCAGTACGTGGTTCCCAAACTGCCTGATAGGTTCCCTTCATCTGGGTTATTCTCTTAAAAATAAGCAATAAATGATTGATGGGGGTCAGACCATTGTGATCTTCAACAATATGGAGAATTGGGACATGGTGGACATGCACTCCATTCACTTCTACAGGGATGTGCAAAAATACTATCATGGAGGTCCCGCCTAAAATGTGCGCCCATCACATATACATGTTAGTGCTTCACTCACAGGGCAAACTCACGGGGGCACCACTGATACCATCTGACAGTCATCCTTTATACCATGGATGAGTATCTTTTATAAGATAATCCCTTTAAGGTAGGAGGTTGAAATAATCTTTATCCAAAGCTATTGGTACCTCCGTCTGTCCTAAGAAAAAAAACATTGGTCATACTTTGTGTTTGATTCATATTTGCTCTAGGGCAGAAAACTAGGTTCAGTTTGTCAAACATGGACCCTGGATCGGCCATATTTCCTATCCACAGGATGAGTGAATTTTGCGGTACAACCCCTCTAAGTTCAACCAATCCAAATTCTGTTCAAGCCTGGAAAAGTTGCAAAGTCTAAACCTTGACGCTCCAATCAAGTGCAGAAAATGCATAAAGAATACAAAAAAATGCATAAAAAAAATAATCTCTATATATCAGTCTGCAATAATAATGCAATTAATGATCTAAAAATAATTTACATTTTCCCACAAAGAATTTCCAAATGATTTGTCTCAGTTATAAAATATCTCATAGACTTCATCTAAGGGAAGCACAAATAACTAATAAAAAAACGATAAAATGTAGAAATTGCTAAAGTAATAAAAATGTATCTTGGTCACAAAAACAAAAATAAAAATACAAATTATGAGCAATAGTTTATGCAGAATCCATTGATAGGCTCTGATCCACTGATTGTGGAGAAGTTGGGATTCTATCTGTAGCCGACACCGTTCTCTAGCAAGCAGTAAATTTGGCATCCAAATTGCAATATCCACTAAGGTGGGAGGAGCAGAAAGCCAGGCACCTCCCACTTGACAGAAGCACCTAATTAGCATACTGGGTTTTGAAACCTATGACACATATTGTTAGAAAAAAGCAAGTACAAATTGTGTTTGAGTCCGTGGATTTTGGTTGTTGATGTAGGTAAGGTCCTTACAAGTAAACAGCATTGGTCCCACCCCTGCTTAATATTCTTCTTGAGGAAGTCATATAGAATGTGGATAACCATAGAAAATGGCTAAAATTAAAATTTGAGTTCAAGGGCTTTTCTGGGCTAAGATTTTAAATGTTTACCCTAGACATTGGCGGGTGTATGAGAATTGTTATATGTGAGTAATGGGAGAATCTTCGTTGTTGTAACTGGTCTGACACTTACTTCCTACTCCCTTACTAAAAACCGAGAAACGGAGTCCAGATCGATCCTGATACTTAATCGGTCAGGGTTATTTGGGGCACTAAACCACCATAAACTGAACGGTGATTTAGTGTCCCAAATTGCCCTTTGCTAAGTCCGTCCGTGCCCAGTATATAAATGAAAAACGTTCTACTTACCTAGAGATGGGTCCGATGGGGTCATCGGACCTATCTCTGATGCTCCCCGGGAAGACGGAGAAGTACACCAAGTGCAGTGAGGGGGCCGACTTCGCTGTCCAACTGCGCAGGCGAGGGGGACATCGAGCGAAATAAGTATTAACGTTTTTTTTATTTTAATACCAGCCACAGAGGAACTAGCTTAAGGGCAATTTGGGACACTAAACCACCCATCCTAAAGGACCTATGGGTGGTTTGGTGTCCCAAATAACTCTGAGAGGTCCTCTTCAAGGACCTTAGTGGTGTTTGAAAGGCTGATGAATGCATACATGTCTACACACATCAAATGATAAAATATTGATCTCTAGAGGCTAAAGGATTTCCTTAGAGGACCAATTGGGCAAAAAAATCACAATCTCTCATATGTGCTCAAAACACATTAAAAGTTAGAACAATGCTTAACTTTTTTTTTCCAAATAATAAAAACTGATTTTCAGATTTTCAGATTAAAAGTCACTCATATCACTCCACCATGTTCAGGAATAGAAGACCCTTAGTGATCAATTCACCGGCGGTAGTTCCCAAACAAGGTCCACACTGTTGGGGTCAATCCACCTCGTTATCTTGTCCATGGGTGTTAAAGGAAACCTACCACTTGAAGTGGCAGGTTTCCGATGGCAATACCGAGCACCAGCTCAGGGTGAGCTGGTGCCGGAGCTTATTTTAGTTAGTGTTTTAAACCGCGGTATCGCGGTTTAAAACACTTTTTAAACTTTATAGCCGGCGCAGGCAGGTACGCGCTCGGCGCTTACCGTGCGCACGGCTACATAGGAAGTGAATGAGAGCCGCGCGCATGGTAAGCGCCGAGCGTGTACCTCCCTGCGCCGGCTATAAAGTTTAAAAAGTGTTTTAAACCGCGATACCGCGGTTTAAAACACTAACTAAAATAAGCTCCGGCACCAGCTCACCCTGAGCTGGTGCCCGGTATTGCCATCGGAAACCTGCCACTACAAGTGGTAGGTTTCCTTTAAGATCAGTTGTGGATCCTGCATGGGGGACAAAATAATTGTGCAGATCACCCAAGTTCATGGAGAAAACTAAGACAGCTCTTAACACGCGAGGCCAAGATACAGAATTGGATTGACACCAACATTGTGGACCTTGTTTGGGAAACACTCCGGTGAATGGATCGATTAGGGTCTTCTATTCCTGAACATGGTGGAGTGGTATGAGTGACTCTTAATCCAAAACGACTGTTTTTTGAAAAAGAGAGTTGAGCATTGTTCTAAATTTTAACGTGGCCACACACATGTATGAGTAGTAAAGGACTGGAGGCCCTTCCCTTTATTATATCTACAGAACAGTATCAAACCTGGTGCTAGGTTAGGTGGCAATGGGTCACCAAGAGGTTTTGGGTCTCCAAATTGTCCATATTATAAACCGCTACTATATATGCCATCAATAACATCTCAGTGGGGGTTCAACACCCATTAACTCTATATAACTAGTGTTAATGACCAATTTTTTAAGATAGTCATCAATATTTTTACGCCTTACAGTATATTCTTGATATGAATTAGCATTTCCTCCTTTTTTTTAATAAAAAGTGTGATTATGTAAACTAACTTCCAGAACTGAAATCTTTTTCCAGCCTTAGAAACTGAGTTACTATGAGAGCTCGATACACTGGAGGTGGATATATCCCTCAGAATCACTAACGGCTCAATAATACTTCGGAGATAAGGAGGCAGCCATTAGAAATACAAAACACAAACAGATTGTTTGTTCTCTACTTGGAACCTCTTAGGCAGGAAACGCGGGAATCTCCGCTGATAAATCACGCCGGAGCCCAAAATCCATCCAAGTCTGTAAGAAAATACACAAAAAGAACCAGCATTTCCTAAAGTAACCAGATTCTTACTCTCCATTAGGGCTTTGGTGGATTCCCAGCTGCTATATTCCTCCTCCTATTATGGATTAGCCAAAATATCTACCCACATAAATGATCAAATCCCAAAGCAGAGACAGGTTACACTGGTTACTTTGTTGGATAACCACTTCCAGGTCCTTTGACAATAACTAATGTCACACTGGTAATATCCTACCCCCATTGTGTAACTAATAACACACCAATCAAAGTCTAAGGGGCCCCTCATTTCCCCGCTCTGTTCCGAATAGCGTCGCAAAGATTCTGTCCAAGCTGTAATCTGTATTGGCATCCAATGGGGGACAGTTGAAGGGAGGCCCATTAGAAAGGGGTCCAAGCATTGGTTATTTTATGGATAAACTCACCCCTGACCCCATGTAATATATGACTGTCCATGAGTTAAAAATCCATTTCGGGTCGGTATAATGGACCCAAAATTAAAACAGTGGTACCCATGGTCTGTGTTGCCACTGATCTCAGGGATTATCTGTGTAAATGCCAACAACTGCATGAAAATCAATGTGGGGTGCGGTGTGGATCATCTTGATGTCATAGGGAGCACCAAATAAAATAGTTGGTAATAGCCTGCACACACGCCCCACATTAATTCAAGAGCTTTTCTAGTGCACTTTAAATAGATGGTGGTAGTGTTGAGCCGTCTCCGTGCTGAAGTTTCTCTTAGGTCTCTTAGGCCCCATGCAACACAAACGTGTAGAGAACTTATTAAAACGCCCATTTATATGGCCCCATGCATTCCAATGGGCAATACCACTATCCATGTGTACAACGGTATTGTCCACCGTACAGTACCGTACTGTAAGTGAACTGTATAAAAATATAGAGCATGTGCTATTTTCCACCGTATTTCCGTTCCGTACGGCCCATAGAAGTCAAAGGGAACTTATAAAATACAGGCTAAATACGCTGAGCACCATATGCTGCCATATATATGTGCTGTATCCAGAACCAGTGGGAGGGGCATTCTGTCATCCGGCCAATAGTCATCCATCCATCATGTGCCAGCACAATATATTTTATACGGATACGGTGCAATATGTCTCGTATTTACCGCCATAATACAGAACACAAATGACCATACGGTCGTGTGCATGAGGCCTTACACTGTGCAGGAGCACTTACCCCACCCACTGTGTGCTGAATCTTCCTCTGCTGCATTGAAATTACATCAGGCAGCGGGAGGAAGCAGGGGAAAGGTGAGACAGTGTAACAGTCTGTAAAGCTACAGCACTGAGGGGCTGGGTAACGCCCCCTAGAGCCCTTCAGGCTCTTTAAAAAAAATTCTAAGTTGATTTTTAGAAGGAAGGAGGCCATGGATAACAAATATCTGAAGATTATCACAGTCACGGTGCCTGGATTTTATATTGTATATATTATATATATTTCCTAAGTCAAGGAACGTAAATTTTTGACAAAATCTTGTCACAGCAACTCAAGTTTTTTCCATTACTTGTAGATACAGTTTTCGAATGACCTTGACTAAGGACCTCATCCGTTCTCTTCTGTGCAGGAAGCATTTTCCCATTTTTTTTTGCTGTGTACAGATGTTCTCGATGTTCTTTTTAGCTTCCATCCCATGTGTCTTGTTGTCTTCCCTTTCCAAAGCAATAAACAGTTTAATAAATGGTGTTTTGATCGTAGTAATAAGCTCGTAGCCGCGCATCCAACAAAAACCACCACTGCCTGGTTGACTAGAATGAAAAGAAAAAAAAAAAACTTTAAGTATTTTTACAAAAACTTGCACATCGAAGCTCGAAATGTCCAACTTACAAAGCCCCGGGGCTGCATTTACTTCACAAAGGAAGAAGTAGATGTGGGGGGGGGGGGGGTTAGATGTAGCAATAGGAAGGCAGTAAAGGAAAGTGTATAACATTGGCTATTTATATGCAGGCACGTCGGAAGTGGTGACAAGTATAATTGCAGAAATGAAATTACAGGGCTCGTAACTAAGGCATTTCTCCTGCTGTTCTTTGGGAGAATAGATTGAAAGCACTCATCGCACACACACACACTCCCCACATGGTTTTTATGCTGGCATTTATAGAGCTTGCTAGGTATTGGAATTTTGTTGGAAAAAAAAAAAAAGCAATGCAATAATAAAAAAAAAATCTCACAATGAGACTTTCTTTTCACAGATTGGGTTGGTTAACAGTTTCATTTCTAAAGGTAGAGAACAAAAATTGGAACTTTCGGAATGAAATATAGGATGAAATTCCCAACTACGTACCCGGACACTGCAACACAAGTTTGGATTCAGCATTTGGGCTTGCTAATTGGAGAGCGAAGATATTAGGCATAATGGTGGCGTGACAAGCTTTACCAGTGGGATTTGAAGAGTTAACAGTTCTGGCACCGATTGAGGGTGTTAAATAGTGTGTCCCGGTGAGGGCCGGTGCTAGCAATGGGCATAACTGGGCAAGTGATGGAACCAAGGGCTGCTGGGGGGCCCACATCAGGCTGTACATAAGGAATCAATGGGGGCCAGGGGGTTGGTATCTAATGAATACATAGGGTGAGGGGGAGGGGGACTTTATATAATATAATGATAAGGGTGCTGTATGTTTGGGATAATAGCCTAGGGTTTATTTTAGGGAACAGGAGACTGTTTTAGTTTCTAAATTTTTAATGCCACCACGTGAGTTCACTGCAAAGGGGTTACTGAGGCTCTGCCGCCCAGGGGTCTACTGAAACCTGGAGCTGACCCTGGTCACGGTTTATAAGGAAGCAGAAAACCGGATTAAAAGAGCAATAAGAACTAGGGAAACTGGAAAGGGAAAACTGTCCTTAACTCTATGGCTAAGCTAGTCCTTGCTGCGGGTGATGTTCAGCTCTAAGTAACTTTTCTCTCTCTGAGCATGAAGACTTATCCAGAAAGTAGGGTGAAGGACTAAAGGATACTTAGTTCTGGTGTATTAAAATTTGGCCCCCCTAACGAAAAAATATTGACGAACTAACAATCCCAGCATGCATACAACCGAGACTGAGGTAATAAGAAGGACAGGAATAACAGGCAACAATCACAGCAAGTCCACAAAACTCACTATTAAATAATCACAGACAAAGGGGAAGAGACAGGAAAGTGGTGAGGGCATACCAGAGAACAGACAAACTTCACAGAATCTCTCACCACAGTCAAAGAAACGAGCTACTTAGTAAGTATAGATGTTCCTACAGAATAGAGCCAGGGATAAGCTGCAGATACAACAATACCTAGTAATGCCTTAAATGGAGCCTGGCCACTCCCGATTGGATAAAACGGTTTAACACAGCTGAGACCTAGAAACACCGACTAGTAAGGCCAAAGGATGCTGGTTCAAATCCTGACATAGTGATGGGTGGACTAGTACTTTTAAATAACACCGTCAAAGCATTTGTAGGGTTTGTAATGTTAGGACCCTGATCACGAATGTTCGGGTACCTGACCTTAACTTATGTTTGAGGTTTGGCTGAACTCAGTAACAACAGGTCAGCCTTATCATGACTACCAAAAGTTCAGGCTTTATTTGGAGTTTTTACCCCATGGGCCAACAAACTCCAAGGGCCAACAAAGGAGACAGTGATCAGGAATGGATGTTCATAACAATTTAATTTCTGATTCTTGCTGGATTAGAAGGCATTTCATAATGACATAGTAGAAGAGATTGAATAAAAACCATGGTCCATAAAAGTCCAACCTATAATCCAGACGATTGAAAAAAAAAACTTAGGGTTGATGCCTTCTACCCCATGTTGGGTAAAAAAAAAAATTAAAACCTGACTTCAATCTGGATTAAAGAAAGTCATTTGTAGGTATTTTATTGCCCAATTTTAGGGTATCCTTAAGGGGCATCTTTGATGTTTGTTGATCAGTCACAATTCACATGGGCCATTTATCAGGAATGACCAGAAATAGAATCCATTTTCATTGGCCCATGGCAAAGGATCTTTGTTCAAGGGATCTTTGTTGTATCATGGACAACCTAAAACATAATGTACAAACGAATTGAGCATACCATCTGTAGTATCATCTTTTTTCTGACCAAGGCCAACTTCTCCAGGGACTTTGTATGTTTTCCCTGTGTTTTTATGTCTTTTAGGTTCTATGGTTTCCTCCAATTCCATGTCATAAGGTTAATTGGCCTCCAATTGACTTGGGCCCAATGTTTGTATAGCTGAGATCAGAAACAAAATTTCTAGTGCCGCATAAGTGATGTAATCACCAAGCGTTGAAATCTACAAAATGCCAATCGTGTGGAGGCTCCTTAGAAGCTTCATTTTCCATGGGTAAGATTTTCTTTATTCTGGTATTTAGAGAAAAAAACAAATAAAAATTATTACTGTTTATTAAAAATGACCAAAAATTTCTGCCTTTAGTTGACATCACATTGATACAGGAGTCACTATGGACCATGGATGATGCATGATAACATAAAGGCTGAGGAGATGAATGGTCAATTAATATATGGATAGCTCTCGTCTTCCACATCTCTTAGCTCAGGCTCATACGGATAAGTTGGCCCAAGGGGATAGCAAAATATTACCTCAATCCCGAATCTGACTTTCTTCAAGGGTCAAAATCACTACAAGGATATTGGAACGAAATGTTCTCAGAGGACAAAAATCATGAAGGAATAAAGCAGCTCCAGCATTGTTTTTTTCAGGTTTATTGCATTGGGGGCTTTGGTGTTTTTTGAGTATTTGGTCTACATTCTCTATGACACTGTTGTGTCCAAAAACAAGTAATCTGTCCAAAGGGTTTATCTGATATTGCTGCTTGCCCCATTCATAAATATATATATAATGGATAACGAAGCAACCCGTAATGCAGGAGGCTCGCCAATGATGACACCCCTTTTCTCTGCCAGCCATGGTGGGGTGTCACTACCCCTCCAATGCTTGTTCCCAACATACACAGCCATTGATAAGTCTTATCCACACCCGATCCTTACATTGAAATGGTCAGTGTGCCCATTGTTTTCTTGGTAAAAACCAGTTGTCCTTGGCTATAACCGGAGTGTATTTGGTCTCTACCCTTGCAGTTTCTCAGAAATTTTTTTTTCCTCCTGCCTCAGTTCTTATATGACTCCATTTCTGCTTGATTCTTGATGCTAGAAGTGAAAACGTCACATAGACCCGATCATAAGCTGTAGCTGCCTGCCCTGACCTTCACTTGTAAATGGACTCTACTGATCTCTACATGCCCCGACTTTAGCCTGTCTATGACCATTCTATAACCAATCCCCTTATTCCTTGCATCAGCATCCGTTTTTGCACATACGCACAAAAAAAAAAACAAAACGGGTGGCTGGCAAATTATGTCACTATATCCCAGCCCCTTGGAGCGTCACTAAAGCCGCAAATCTGGCCAGAAATAGGACATGAGTTTTTTCTCAGTGGTACTAGGCTTGGGCACAGGGCTGAGGACACTCGAGGACACAATGGGGCAGATTTACTTACCCGGTCCATTTGTGATACAGCGGCGCGTTCTCTTCGCTGGATTCGGGTCCGGCCGGGATTCATTAAGGTAGTTCCTCCGCCGTCCACCAGGTGGCGCTGCTGCACTGAAAAGCATCGGAACGCGCTGGAGTTCACCGAGTCGGGCTGAGTGAAAGTAAATGCAAGCTCCGCAACAGATTTTTTTTTTTTTAAATGCGGAGGTTTTTCCAAATCCGTTGGGTTTTCGTTCGGCCACGCCCCACGATTTCCGTCGTGTGCATGCCAGCGCCGATGCGCCACAATCCAATCGCATGCGCCAAAATCCCGGGGCAATTCAGGGGAAATCGGCGCAAATCGGAAATATTCGGGTAACACGTCGGGAAAACGCGAATCGGGCCCTTAGTAAATGACCCCCAATGTTCGTGTGCATGAGGCCTTAGACTGTCTCCCCCTCTGCTACCTCTGCACTTCCCCCCTGTCTCTACAGCACAGGAAGTTTCAGCACAAAGTGGGAGGGGGGAAGGAGCTCTAGTAACACCTATTCATACTCATTAACATAATTTTAACATTTAAATTTAAGAAGGAAGTTGGCCATGGATAACTGTTCTCACTGTGCCCGGATCTATGAGGCCCTGGTTTATCCTGCTTGACTTTGATGGTAGATTTCCCTTGTACTAAAAAAAATAACAACTTGATTACTATTACTCCGATTCTAACGACAATTGAATTTCATTAAATTATTTTTATGCAATTCATTCTTCCTGGCACTTCAATTGTAAGCATAAATTTAGAGTAACAAATCTGAAGATCTATCAATCAAGGTACAAGAGCCATTTATGTGTAATGACTGTGCTTCCATTTCCACATCTGTTCTCGGTTCCCGGTCATCAGTTCCCGTCTCCAGAATCTTCTTCTTTTTATTAAAAATGTGATTGGAGATAAATATTCACCTAAAAATCCTATATCCTTCAATATTATCGGGTTTAATGTCTCTATTCCTTTTCAGCCGCTGTCACATATTTTTCTGCTTTCTGCAATCTAATTCACGAAATGACCCTCATTGTGAGCGCCGGCCGAGGAGCGCGCTCTTTATTACAACTATTACAAAGTAAAATACTTTTTCTCATAACAAAATAATTTCATGTTTTCTTGGAAAATCATGAACTGCTTCTCTTCCCAGATTTAGCCTGTCGACCTCAATCTGTTTGGAGAATATTATCGAGAAACTTTGTTACGGACTCCAGATGGTCTCCACCATCTATCTTGTCTGACTCTTATATGTTATTGTTTGCATTGCAACCATCAAATCCTCAAATGGTAAGGATTTACAACCCAGCCTTCCGGGAATGGATAGGCGAACGAGAACATCGTAGGATCAAACACAAGAACATGCTGCAGCGGACGGTCCAGCAGAAGACCACTTTTGAGACAATTTTAGAGCTAGGCCAACTTGTTTTTATTGTTAATGTTGATAGATACCAACCGGTTGGGTCATTTCATGTAGGAATATTATCGTCTGATGGAAGATGTTGAAGGAAACAAGTATCAAATAAGTTAGTAATCCTGAGGAATACACCGGGGCTGAAGGTCTTTACTTTACTAGTTTTAGAAGAAATAGATGTCGGTCAATTATATTATTGGCCGAAATCTTAAAGGAAACCTACCACTTGAAGTGCCAGGTTTCTGATGGAAATACCGGGCACCAGCTCAGGGTGAGCTGGTGCCGTAGCTTATTTTCGTTAGTGTATCGTGGTTTAAAACACTTTTTAAACTTTATAGCCGGCGCAGGCAGGTACGCGTTCGGCGCTTACCATGCGCGCGGCTCTCATTCACTTCCTATGTAGCCGCGCGCACGGTAAGCTCCGAGCGCGTACCTGCCTGCGCTGGCTATAAAGTTTAAAAAGTGTTTTAAACCGCGATACCGCGGTTTAAAACACTAACGAAAATAAGCTCCGGCACCAGCTCACCCTAAGCTGGTGCCCGGTATTTCCATCAGAAACCTGCCACTACAAGTGGTAGGTTTCCTTTAAAGATCTCATTTGTATGTTCAGCCGAAAGCTGCTGAAATACCTTAGATCAATGTCAACTGAAAGCCCTTGTGATTAACAGTCACCTACCTACAAGCCTCACAAACCTTATTGGATAGGGACTTCTGATCGACAATCCCGACACTGAGGACCTAACACAAAGGGACAAACACCAGATAACAGACAGACAAACAAAGTCAGAAAGAATGTTCAAATAATGAAGCAGAGCTCATTACACATGAGACTAGTAAAAGCAGCAAGGTGTAAAGGAAATGGGCAGATATATAAAAGAGCTCCTGGACGCCACCCCTAAACAGTTGACTAGATTGGCCACCCATCTCTCAAGTTAACCATTTCCTGAACAAAGCTTAGTGACAGTGGAACCAGGCGTGGTTCAATCAGTCCTAATAAAGCAGAAACCTCAGCCACAGTTCACGCACACAAAACACAGAGAAAAATCAACACCTTCTAAGTCACATTCTGCGGTCAGAAGACGATGACTGCAAGGATGGTACAATGACTTTATAAGCTCCTTCTGACTATTTCCTAACAGTGAATGTTTTTGGGGTTTGGCATGGAGGGGCATCAGCAGTCATGGAGCGGTGCGGTGTAGGTGGTTCTCGTCCATGGAATGCACTGTTCCAGCACTCTAGTTATGCCTGTACCCATTCCAGGTGCAGGTTATACCGATTATACACCAGGCAGGGCTTGTCGTAGATTTGTCTAGCTATATGACCATCCAGCAATCGAGCATTCAATAACTGTGGTATACTTACATTTTTCATGCATTAACATAAGCCCAAAATCTATGCCCCCCACCTATTCCGCCGGAGCTTCATGGTATGGCCTTACATGACCAAGCAGTTATATGGAAGACTTACAGATCTGAACATGATGTCAGGCTTCGACCCAGAGCCACCAGCCACTAGAGAGCAGAGGAAATGTTGTCTATGGAGTAGAGTAGTAGAGTAAATCTCACCACTGATGAATGGCAGTCTTATGGATGAGTCTGTGATTGGCAAATGTCCACAAATCTTACCTGCATGACTGCATTGTGCCAGCTGTAATGTTTGGTAGAGAATGAATAAAGCCATGATTGTGTTTCCCATGGGTAGCCGAAACCTCGTACAACCAGTTAAGGAAAATGTTAATGCTTCAGCATTTAGAGACAGTTTTGTGCCTCCAATTTTATGCTATTTTAACATGACTGTACTCAGTGGCGAGAGTAAGGTCCACAAAGGCATGGTTGAGCGTGATGGTTGAAGACCAGTAGTCCTCACCTCAGTTACATCCAAAACCATTGGATATTGGAAGCCAAGTCTTCACAGTGTCTCACCTCGTGGACGCGAGAGAAATGAGGCCCACAGATATCCTCCAAAATCTAGTAGGAAGCCTTACAGTCAGATAGTTTGTTATCCACAAAGTGGGACCAACTACACATTGATGCCAATGGACTTACATATAATGTATGTATGCTCGACCCAACCAACCTTGTACATGTAAGGGGAGATCAGGAGAGATGGCTGTTTAATGTTGATGGACAGACATTGATACTATGGGGGGATTTAGCATTGGGTTTTTTGTCTATATTTGGTGTTGTTTTGGCGCAGTTGTGGTACAAATGCTTTTTTCAGCTTTCCATTGTGCCAAACAAACATAGGAAAGTGTAAAGTCACTAAAATAGACCCTGCTTACACCAAATTCATTATTTGTTTAGACTAGTTTTCACAATACTGAACTGAATTCATGATTTGATGCAAATTTTTGTTTAGGTGCATGTTTTGGCGCAAAATAACTCCAGTCACTCGCTGGCATAGAAACAGGACAAAAACCACTACCAAATATATCAAGACCAATTGCTCCTTAGAGGAACATGTGCGCCAAAAAAGAACATTTTGCAACAAACGCAAAAATAAACCAATATTATTAGCTATATAAACAAAAAAAAACAAATACTCACAACATACCATATATACTCGAGTATAAGTCAACCCGAGTATAAGCCAAGACCCCTAATTTTAACACAAAAAACTAGAAAAATCTATTGACTGAAGACGGGTGCAAAATGCATTGATCACAGCCTCCCCAGTATATAGCCAGCAAGCCGCCTGTATTATATAGCCTGCCAGCCCCCTGTAGAATATAGCCTGCCACCCCCTGTAGTATATAGCCTGCCAGCCCCTTTAGTATACAGACTGCCACGCCCCTGTAGTATATAGCCTGCCACCCTCCTGTAGTATATAGCCTGCCAGTCGCTGTAGTATATAGCCTGCAGCCCCTCTAGTATATAGCCTGCAGCCCCTGCCTTTAATATAATGCCTGTAATAAAAAAACAAACAGTGTACTCACCTTCCGATGCCCCCCCCCCCGGCAGGTCCTGCTCTATACAGCGATGCTCTGGCATCGTCTCTGCGTCCCCGCGTGGTCCGTGGCAGGCACCATGACGTCAGCCGCTCGCTGACATCATAGTGTGTGCCGATGCCTGTAGCATTGCTATATAGAAGAGGACCTGCCATTGGGGAATTGGAAGGTTAGTACACTGTTTATATTTTTCTTGACTCGACTATAAGCTAAAGTGAGGTTTTTCAGCACATTTTTTTTTTGCTGAAAAACTCAGCTTATCCTCCAGTATATATGGTACATAGACTCACTTGATGAAATCAGATTAAACAAAAGTTCCCCCCCACGAGCCCATACAATTCAATTTACTTGGAGAAAGTAGGAAAAAAACTTGTAGCTTTTTGAAATTCGAGAAATGGCTCCATGTTCCTTATTACAATAGACTTCAGGATAAAACACATACAATATGAAGTCTGCATGAATTTTAAGAATGCAAACCTTTCAAAGAAGATGAAGGAGAACAATGTAGATGCAGGATCTGATGGAAATATAATGGAAAGGGTAAACAAGGAGACGGTGTCTTAAAAATGCACGTTTGTGACTGCATTAGATCTAGTAGACAGTATCTATAGATACCAAGGGATTTATTGTGAGCAATCTTATAAAAAGAACTTTTTACCCTGAAGTGGATGATGTGAAACAGGAGTTTTTACCTCTGCTCCAGCATTCTTGGTGAGCTATGACTTCTAGCATTCACTCACTTACAAACAAACGAAAGTCATGTTCAGGTCAACAATATAGACAAATAATACAAGAGATAAGAAAATAAACTAGAACACAGCCTGATCTTGTTTTGGCCTTTCCATTAAAACCCCCAAAATAGATGGTCCTAAAACCATGAAACCAATTTTTAATACTTGCTTCAGAATTTTTTTTAGAGGGTTTGTCTACTTTCAGCAAAAATGTATATTATTTTAATTATGTAAAGTTGTGGAATTCTTCTGTTTCGATTCTTTACTGAATTCTAGATTGTGCTACTCAAGCTCAAGAAGGGTACAATCTCTGAAAAAGGGTTCAGAGTACAGGTTTAGGGTTTTGCATAAGGCAGGGTACAAGGTTCAGGGTTCTGGATCAGGTTTGGATCCAGGTTTTCAGAATCAAGCTGGATACAAAGTTCAAGGTTTCAGCATCAGTCAGGATACAAAGTGCAGGGTTTCTGTATCAAGCAGCATGCACGGTCCTAGTTACCATATCAGGTAGAATACAAGATTTAGGGTTCTGGATCAGGTTGGTGCTCAGGCAGGAAACAAGGTTCGTGTACAGGTTTAGGGTTCTAGATTAGGCAGGATATTGGATTAAAGGTCAGACAAGATACATAATTCCAGGCCAGGGTTCTGGATCAATTTGGGCTTCCAGGGTTCCAGATCAAGCATGAAACAGGGTTCCGGATCAGGCAGGAGTTTAGGGTACTGGTTCAGGCTAGATAATGGCTTTGATACATGTTTCAGTTCAGATTGGGGTTAGCGGACTGGCTCTGGCTGGATACAGGCTTAGGTAAGAGTTCATAGTTTCAGGTCCAACAATAAAGAAACAGAACTACAGGTCACCAGAGAAAGTATAACCAGCCCTGAGTGAACTAAGCCCTAGGAATTTATCCAGCCCCTGGATGATGCCCCCAGCATCTGACTGGCTTGGTCCTTCTTTACTCAACTCACACTTACTTTACTAACACAGAGCTGCAGAATGAAACACTCAACTTTCTAGGGATCAGATATTGCAAGGCAGCTTGCCAATTAAGTCTGCCGTGGAGGCATGTGGAAACTTACAGCCATTGAAACTCAACTGGGGGATTCTGTAAAATATGCAAATACCTTTTGTAGCTTTTCAAGCTCTGAACTCAGAAGTCCATTTAGAGATAGTATACCTGATGGCTAAGAAGGGAGCCACATATTATAAAGTTAACAGCATAACATAAGGTACTTTATACTGTATGACCAATGACCATTGGGTTTCTTACTCTGGACCCAAACAATGTTTCCGGTGCAAAAAAGCTAAAAAATTAGTTAGTCACAAGCATATACTTACTCATATTTAGTAGCTCCATATGCCTCAACCATCTCCATACATACTGCTCACAAGGCCCCATGGGTGCTGAGCTCAACACCCTGCCGTTAACGCCTGTGATCGATGGTGATTGACTCATCAAATGCACTGGCAAAATCACCAGCAGCATTTAAGTTATCAGCAGCCAGTCATGGCATTGGTAAGCACCACCGGCAGGTTAGTCTGCACGTGCAGCCGTGGGAAATGTAAATGCTGCTGGTGACTTTGCCAGTGGCATTTAAACAGTCAATACCTGCAATAAGTTCCATCACCGATTTCAGGTGTTGCTGTTTGGGATACGGTTTGGGTACCTGGACAGAGAGCTCTTTTTAATTCAGAATTCACAAAGGGTCCACTAATCATTAGTGCTCTGCCCAGGCCCGGCGCCAGCACCCGGCCAACCCGGGCAAGTGCCGGGGCCCCGGGGTACTGGAGGGGCCCACTCGGGCCCCCGGATCAATTGTACCAGTGTCGCTATAAGACACTGGTACAATTGATCACCATCGGGATCGATCACTTTTCTGCCTCTATGCTGCGCTGGTCGGGAGCGCAGCATAGAGGCAGAATCTACAACTCACCTATCCCGGTTCCCACGATGCGGCGCTCCGCAGGGTATGCGACGGCTCTGAAGCCGGCGCACATGATGATGTCATCGGATCACGTGTGCCGGCTTCAGAGCCGGCGCGTACGGGAGGCCCAGGCCGAAGACAGCTGCAGGCGCTGCTCCGGGGGAACCAGGAAAGGTAAATTTTTTCTTTTCCGGAGGGGAGTCAGGGTGTCCGCGGGGGGCGGGGGGCTTTAGTGTGTCAGCGGGGGGGGGGTCATTGTGTCCACAGGGGGAGGGGCGGGGGTTCAATGTGTCTGGAGGGGGTCATTGTGTCAGCAGGGGGGGTTCAGTGTGTCCGGGTTCAGTGTGTCCGCAGGGGAGGGGGGGGTTCAGTGTGTCCGCAGGGGGGGGATCAGTGTGTCCCCGGGGGGGGGTGAGGGGGGGATCAGTGTGTCCCCAGGGTCAGTGTGTCCGCAGGGGGAGGGGGCGCAGTGTGGCCACTGGAGGGCGGTCCAAGGAGGGGCCCACTAAGGCTCTGTCGCCCAGGGGCCCACTAGAACATGGAGCCGGCCCTGGCCCTGCCCATCACCACACAAACTGCTCCCTATATTTCACAAACGTTTATATTACATCCTTTAAAGGATGCCATATGAAGAGATCAGCACTATCATTTATATTAGAGGTAGGGAGACCGGTATGGATTTTGGGGATTAGTAGTTTCAAGTTCCACCATTGCTTTGCACTTCACTAGTCAGTATTGAGCAGCAGACCCATTTAGAATCAGGTTCACCGAGCTCGGCAAACAGTGGTCAAAAGTTTTTTTAGGAACCTGAACCCAGGGATCTGTTTGCTCCCACCATTTATTAAAATTTTACGGCATTGCAGTATATAGTGAACAGACAATTGATCTGTAACAGTGAGCCACCAGCACATTGTTACAGATCCTGCAGAATGACAAACCTGTTTTCATGGTAATGGGTCGTCGCTTCCCAATGACGTCATGGGGAGTGATGATCCTAGGTATTTAAAGGGTTATTACTGGTGATAGTGACAAATCACGAGAACGAGTGGTCCGAGGTACCTCCCCCTGACCCGTCGTTGTTCCACCAAGATGTGCGTAGCAAATGGCTGTGCATGTCCTTTCTGCTCCATTTATCTCTATGGAGCTGACGGAGATTGCTGAATGCCGTGACCCCCACCAATCAGCAAGTTAGGTCCTATGCTGTGGATAGGATCTAACTTGTTTCCTGGGAAAACCCCTTTAAGTGGCAAAGCTACTTTACTGACTGCTCAGCAGCCCATCAGCCAGATTTTCTGGTAGGTCCAAATGCCGAACCAGAACTTCCAATTGAAGTGCAGGTTCAGGTTCCTAACCTGCAATGTTTGGCATGAACCCTAGTGGTCAGTAAGGTGGTACGAGGGGTAATAGGAGTTTAGGCCCAGTTAGAAATCCAGGTTCAGGACCTGAACCTACAATGTTCAGCATGAACCCTAGTAGTCAGTAAGGTGGCATGGAGGATAATTAGAAGTCCAGGTTTGGGACCCATACCCCCAATGTTCGGCATGAACCCTACTAGTCAGTAAGAGGTGGTTTGGGGGTAATCAGAGATTACACTGGGTAAGAAGATAATGGCAATGATTTTAAATACCTGTAGAGCATTTTGAGGACAATAACCTATCAGTAAGTCCATAGAAAACCACAAAAAACTGAAAAAAAAAAATTCCCATCACGACGTATTCCGAATCTCAAAATGTTCTTTAAATTACAGCAAATTAAAAAGCTTTTAGCAGCTCTGGAGCATCTGACAGAGCGGTGACACCATAATAGTTTGCTTGTTTTTTTTCCTCTCTCTCTCTCTCGCTCGGGCTCACTATATAATCCCAGACTTGTTACTAGGCAACCTCACAGTTTATTGCTTTGCTATTTATGACCCAATTCTCATTTGTCATAATTTGTTATAATCAGAGGAGATCATAAATAAAATCAGCAGACAATAAAGTGACTGGGCCGGCAATGAGGATTTATAAGCCCAGAGGCGAGCGGCAGCCGGTATCACACCCTTCGCTATACGTCCCCGACTTCTCGGTAATGCTTTCTGTCACTGCCTTTGGTGCTGGAGTGCTGGGTTTTTGATGGAGGAGGGTAGTTAGCTGTCGCGTTCCAGCGTCGCTATGTTTAAATAACGTATTTTTCCATCCATCCGTCCTCTCTGCTGAGGATAATATCATCTGGTAGAAGGAAATAAAGGATTATGTCAGCTCAGGAAAGTGAACTCCCACCAGCGCCGGTTGCCGGTGCCCGCGAGCATTGTCTTTCGTCACACTGTGCAATAATGGTGCCATACAGTTTGTCTATCTTTATAAAGTTAATATTCTTCAGTGCCTTCATAATATATAATATACTGCCGCGGTTTTCACAATATTTCAGTATTTCTCAGATTCATAGACTAAAGTGCTAAACTCGGGACGAAAAGGCCAATATCTACGACAAATATGTGTATATACAAAAAGAGCTAAAAAAAGCTCAATAACAAATGATAAAATAATAATAATAAATCAAAGTTATAAATACATAAATATTTTTATATATTTTTTTAAACTTTTTTTATTTTCATTTTAATATCAAAACATCGTGAGAGTTTTGACATCAACTTTAGGACAAATTTAGATGCAGATCCGATCTGATATGCTTTAAATGATCTTTGAAGTCCAGTAGGAGGTCCTTGTAAGCTTTTCACAGGGGTGTTTTTTTTTCCTGCCAAATAAATTTAAATTCCTATTGGCGGTAGATATCGGGGCTCATTTACTGAGGGTCGCGCTGCACACTTTGTCAGACTGTTCACCTTTTTTGGGGCTAAAACGGCTTGCACAGGTATTTAATTGTACAAGTGTACACTTGAATTTTGGCGCACACAACCCTTTTCGGACTGAGCGCGGTATTTAACGTTTAAAATGTGTTGGGAGCCCTAGCCCTGAGATGCACTACTAAGAAGATGGTGAACTCTATCGGACCTGAGCGGGGAAGCGACACATGCAGGATATCGGGCGCACGATCTTAGTGAATCACTGCATAGTGCATTATCGTCGGACAATGCACTCCAGTGACCGGGTATGTAAATGTGCCCCATTATTTGATGGCGTGTACTGGGAATCAGGAAAAAAATTCCAAATGTGGTAAAATTGTTGAAAAAACGTCCGTCGCAAAACATGGACTGGGCCATCACAATCTGTTTTTAAGTTGAGAGTGGTAGTCACTCCAGATCCACATGTTCGGTGGATGAAGACTAAGAAAGAGATCCCTTAGCAGTGGCTTCTGTATCATGATGGGTTACCAGAAGGAGCAGCTGTCATCTGATTGTGTCCATGGGAAAACATTGTAAATGGAGCTGCTGTCATATCATGCAACGTGATGGGTTGTCATGAGAAGCAGCTGTCAACCGATACATTGATTGGAAGGGTTTTTTTTGCATTGGTAGAAAAGCAAAATTTAACTACTATTTTTTTATAAAACAAGATACCCAATGTTTTGGTATATAAAAAAAATACTGTAACAAAAAAAATAGAGCTACAAATAGATCAATAATGAAATTGAGAAAAGGTAAAGCTGTTAAATCTCTGGTAGGGTTGAAAGTTTATTGGTTGCACTATTTTTCACACAACACAAATTTTGGCACTAAAGGAGGCGTTCTGGTGCTCAGTCGGACCGTGCACCACATTTACCATGCAAAGTTTGACAGAAGTGTGTCGCATTCCGCATGTTCACCATAAAAACGGAGCAGTGCAGGGGGCACCAGATTCAAGAAGAATGGGCGCCACAAATCATGAATTTGGAGCCCCCTGCATACTACACAGGCAAACCACACATAGCAGGAAATTTACTTACCCATCTCTGGCACGTTCACCGATGTGCGTTGTCCGACTCCAATGCACTGTGCCACAAATCGTGCGCCCGATATCCTGCACCTGTCGCTTCCCCGCTTAGGTCCGCCAGAGTTCACCATCTTCTTCCTGGTGCATGTCAGTGCATTGGTTGCGCGGCAATCTGAATATTAAATCCTGTGCTCAGTCCGAATCAGTTGGATCGTCCGACGGCCCGCCACCCAATTTCTGTCGCATGAAAGCCTGCCTGCGACACAATCCCACGTTAAATACCTGTCACATTCCTAAAATCCGTCGAAAGTGCGATCCGCGGACCCTTAGTAAATAATGGCTTACAGTGCCAGATTTATTAAGGCTTCTACAGCAATTTTCTGGTGTTCAAGTCCTGAAATAGTTGCAGTTCCTTGTGCACAGGCAGGAATTGTGACTATTTCCCCCTTACTCCAACTTTACAGCAAGTGGGTGTGGTTGGGGTAGTGCCAGGCAGCAGAGTAGGCCATTACTTGCTGTTACGCCAACTCCACTCCAAATGGGGATGGAGTATTCACCCACCTACTCCAACTTCACACCAAGTGGGCATGAAGGGGGCCATCCGGAGCAGCAGAGTGGACTACCCATAGCCTGCACCAAGAGGGGCATGGTTTAATTATAAGCGGGCACGCAAATGATAAATCCCACCATGGAGTCTTCCCCACTGTACCAATCCTTTGGCATGGCAAATTTTCTTGACTTTCCGGGATAAAACTCTTCTGTCCTCTCCTAATTACTAGCCACTTTTCTAATTTACATGTCTAAAAAGTTGGGGGTTTCTAATCTAATAGGACCCACCGTGTTTTACTTCCCCTAGAAATTAGATCATAAATTCTACAGATTGTAAATTATTGCAATTGGAAACTTTAGTGCATGAAGCGGGGAACCGAGAAATACATTAGTAGTATCAGCATGAGAGGATCTCCGGGAAGAGTGACTGTATGTATTTACAACCCCGGATAATCACAATGTGTCATTACACAGAGATTAATGCCCTTGCCTCTCCGTGATTATCTCTGGTCTCATCCATTTGGATTTGGAGCCAAAGTTTCAATTTTTATTTATATTGAAATTCTCTCGGCTGTTTGCTGAGATTCACAACAGGATAAAAGGGCAAATGTCTACAAGGATGTATTACGCTTTAATGTATGTGTCTTCTTCTTCATTCCTCTGCATAATACATCAGACAGGGGATGAGTTGCAGGTCATATTTACATGCAGGGAAAAAACAACAGACCGTTTATATTTAGCGTCTGTGCGACAGGCACTGGCGATGATGTCACTGCATCACCGATGACCTCGTGGTAGCGGATTTTTAATGAGTAGCTGACTTCAGAGAAATGTTGTCAAGCACAATGTCAAAGTGTTAAATGGCAAAACTTTGAGAGATGGAGATTCAACTTCAGATGGGATTTTGATGATGTATATGGAAATCTGTAAAGTACTGTAGATAAAGATCCTTAACTTACCTCAAATATGTTTTAACAATTTCTGTTACACCAAATGGATGCTGGGGCAGGGGCAACCAAAACATGTCGTCGTAATTTGCTCCCGATCCTGGTTTTGAAATCACAGTGTTCTTCCTGTCTTCCGCACTTTAACCTTGGTTGTGTTGGGATCAGATTTGGCCAATCAGTGGCCTTAATGGCACTCTACCACCAGAAGCTTTCCTGCACTTCATTCTGATTGGTCCCTCCTATGCATGGGGGCTGGTGGCGTGCCGCTTTCCCTTGAAAAGAGAGATGCCCATGGGTGACTCTGTCAGTCCCTTTTTCATGGTGGCCTGACAATACCTCTCCCCACTGACTCCACAGTCTATAATGATTTGGAGGGCAGTTGTCCTACCTATTGCACGCCAAAAAAGCAACAACCCATCCTTCATCTAATAGCAGAACTACCTGACTCATGTCCTTCATGAACCTATAATACCCTTCTTTTACTCATATTATATATTCTGGGTTGACAGGTGTCATCAGTAGTGGATTATAATATAGGCATTTTGGTTGGTATCCTGCAGCCCAAGCCTTCTAGGGGGCCCATGACCACCCAAACCACCCACCAAATTTTACACTGAGAAGGACCTTCACCCATGAAACATTCATAGATCTGTTCCTGCTCCCAATACACATGTACACATGAGCGATTTCAGGACCTTTGAAGGCTCTCTAAAGGTTCTGATACCACAGATTGAAAGCAGCAGAAGGGAAAGATCCTCCATTCCCCAAGAAGCTGATTCTAGCACCTTATTGTTGTTTCCGCATGAATTACTATGCAATCAATAGCACTCTTGTCTGAAACCCATTAACTATGATATATTTGGTACAATGCTTTAACATGTCCGCTCTATATGGATGTCATTACAATCCCATAGACATTTTTTCCCAATCCATCACTCACCTGTCAGTCAAATTACCGGCCGGGTGTGACCGAGTGCGGTGGGGCCCGCCCCCCAATCCGACAACCTCTTCTCCGGTCACGTGTCCCTCGGTGACATCACTGTCACATGATCGGTCACATGATCGGGGTTGGGCTCGGGCGGGGGGCGGATCCCTCCCGCAGCACGTGTCGCTCGATAGTTCCGTCCGGTCTTTTTAGATACACAACGCAGGTGAGTGACCCCCCTTGCCATTGGCTGATAGTTAGATAAAACTCTGGTGCAGCTAGAGCAAACCACACCCCCAGGCGAAGGCTAGCGCCGAAACGCGCGTCGGGGAACCTGGTTGTGGCAGACAGGAGGTGCATGATGGCCAAGGTTACGTTTACACTTCATGATTTGCACATGCATTGAGCACTTTACATGCCTATAGGGAACCAAGGTATATCAGGCTGTACGGCAAGCACTTTATTGCTTCATTTGCACAATAACCCATTACTGGACATGTACTGTATTATGTATTGTAGTTGTATACACATGTGACCCATACGATAATGTGCCCCACCTTCCAATCCCGCCCCACATGTTTTTAACGTTTCTATGTGATAGCCCCATTGACTTATATGTTTTTCCCTGTTGATTTGTTTATGAATTGTGATATCCTGTCCTAACTGAATATACAATAAAATAAGTGTATTTTGATTTGAATTGCCTAAGTGTTCTGTTTGTAGGTGTTTAGTATTTGATAGCCAATGTTATGATTTGACCTATAAATGGAAAAGGGAGTCACTCTCACGAGCGCATTATGGCGACAGCATAATGGAAAGTAAAATTGCCATTCCGACACCCCTTTTAGTATATGTAGCCCGTACTTTGGTGTTTCCAGCACCTTATGTATAAAGTGATTCCAGACTTGTAGGGGCTGTAATATTCATACAACCCAGGGCCCATGGCAGTATTAATTCACCCCTGGGTGTCATGGCTGTCTTGTGGTGGATCCTTACCCCACCCCCTCTTTTGGAGACTGAGGAATGGATGACGTGTCAGCAGAATAACAAAGATTTGACTCCTTGGCTAGTATGAGCTTGTGCCATACTCGGGGGCCATGTATTTTGAAACGGGGGATGGATTAAAGAGACAGAAACAAATTCATCAGGGGTACAGTAACACTCAGATTATTTTTACTCTTCAAATTTATGTTATTGGTGATAGATCTATCTATGGTGTCATATTACAGTCTCTACTTCCAGAAGAGGAAGTTCCCCTCTCATCCAATCAGAGTTTGAAGTGGGGGGGGTCACTGATGAAGTCTGTGATTGGCTGAGCAGCATTTCCTGTGTGTTGAGACAGGACTAAAACAGTAGAGACTAGTGAGAACCTGGTTCGTACTTTAAATTTGTATATTATTTTCTGTCCTGGAAAAGAAAATTGTCCTAATTCTTACGAATAACAAACTAAAATAGTATGAAATTACCTTACATATCGCAGTTTATGTATTTTCATTTACAATTAAACCCCTCCGAAAGACAGCCGCTTTGAGACGACCTCCTCTCTAAAAGGGCAATTTTTTTTTTAATTTTTTTTTTTTGCAAAATTGGGCGATCTGCTCCAAGAGGTGTCACTGTATCTTTTTTAACCCTTCTGGCTCATTAGCATAATTTTAAAAGTTTCTTTTAGAAGGAGGGAGCCTATAGATTACCACAGTCCCGGTGCCTGGATCTATGAGTAATGTCGCTGGTTTACCATGATGGATTTTTTTGGTAGATTTCATTTACAGGGGTATTCTTATACAAAATCCTATAATGATATAAATGAGTGAATACAACAAAACTCCACAGGGAAGATTTATTAATGTGTCTCTGACTGCTATTATCTAGTCTAGACTGTAAGCCACATTTTGGCGCAACCTCCTTGATTTTTTGCCGCACAGGCTTATTTTCCAATTTCCAATTGCAAGGCCACGCCTCCTTTCCCAGTCAAGTTGGAAAATGGCAAAAAAGACCTCATAAATTTGTCAGAAGGCATTTTAAGCATTTCTTTGCCCTTTTTGGGCACAGAAGCAATCATGAATTCCGCCTAAATGTCATTAATCACAAAATGGAGCTTTAATAGGGTGCTTTTATTGTTCACAAAATGTTATGGGCTTTCTAAAATAGGCAGAGTTCTCTCCAAGATGGCCGCCATTCACAACTACATTCACAACTACATCTCCCATGATACCTCAGCTCTCAGTAACAGCTCCTTCCTCTTATGCTCTGCTCCCAGTGATGACATAACAGACTGTCCTGCTCTGTTACCATAGTAATAATGTGTGTAACTGCCATCACTGTACATTACCTCATGGAGATGTCTCACCACAACACCGGCCATACTGGATGGACTGCAACCAACCGACTACAGCCAAACATAGTGCTGATCACATGACCTGTCCAGACCAGAACAGAACATGTGATGTGGACATGTGACCAGTGGCCATCTTCTGTCCGATGTCTCCTCCAATCACAGGCCAGTAGCATTTTAATTCTTTATCATAGCATTTGGCTGCTAAAGGGAGAAAAATTTTAAATAACAACCAATTACATGTTAGCTTATATTTTAATGACCCATTTGAATATCTATTATACTTGTTATTGCTTAGATACCCCTTTACGGTTGGGTATAGAAAATGTGTAAGACAAAGGTAAAATTTAGTTCACAACAGCAACAAAAAAAACAATAAAATAACGCAATGCTGGAAATCCTGTTTAGAATTATGAAGCCAAATTTTCCTCTCTGTAGTATATTACGTTTTTAATTAGTTTTGGTTTCATGTCTTTCAATTCCTTAATAAATCAGAATGTTTTATTTCTTTTTAGTTGTATTCATTTTCTTTATTAGGATTAGGCTCCGGAAAGGGTTGGTGTAAGGATAGGAAATGTTCTACATATTAACTTATGGCTAGAAAAGGGAAGAGTTCCAGTATTTGGTTTTTACATTTTGTTCTTATATACCCCCAAATATACAATTCAGTAAGTTTTACTTTATTCAGTTATTCATTTTTACCTGTAAATTTACCTTATGTTTCTGTCGGAACTCTCTGAATGGATTTAGGCTGCAGTGGTTTTTGAGCTTGTGACTACACTTGAGGCTATGGTCTGACGCTGTGATTGACATCTTGTCTATGAGCTTGGGGGTGTGACACTTAGGCCCTCCATTTTAACTTCCCTGCCAGTTCATTTAGTTCTTCATATTCAGTCTTCTGGCTCCTGTTGTACTCTGCTTGATACTTCTTGTTACATTGACTTCTGCCTGTTTAGGGACCAGTTTTTTGCATGTTGTACCTTGCCACCATCTTGAATCTCACCTGGTATGTGTTTGCTTGCATTCATTTCTCTTGCTGTGCACACTTACGGTGTAGGGACCGTCATCCAGTTGCCACCTGTTGTTTAGCGCCAAGGTGGCACATAGGCAGGGATAGAGGTTGTAGGAAGAGCAGAAATCACACTCTATCTTCCCTGTTATAACAATGACTTCCATTAGGATTCTTGCAGATGAATATGTGCTAGGCCCGGCAAGGAACCAGGTGTAACAAATGTTTGGCTGGAGGGATGTAGGGTTGAGCGCTGCTCCTAAGGTGGCTTGCTTCCGGCCATTCTTAAGGCAAACAAGTATACTCTATCTACTTTACTGACGATGGTATGGTACAGTGACACATGTCAGGGTCCTCATCATACCATGCCATGCACAATGCACTTATATAGCGGCTGTATTCTAGCAGCCATATGTAGAGCCGGCATGCAGCCGCCATATACAGTTATATGCAAGGGGCCTAAGGTTTACATGGGGGTTTTTTGGGAGAGGTCTCCACCACAGGCTTCCGGTAGAGGAGCGTAACCCGCCTTACTACTGATGATTAAACAGACTACCATCACACCGGTACGATGCAGACGAGGACAACATAACCTCCACGATTGTCTATTTATTGTTTCTTTAATAAAGGGCTTATCCCAACTTATGAAGTTATCCCATGGATAGGAGATAACAAAGGGATCGGTGAGGGTTTGACTGCTGGGACCCCAAACTCTGAAGAGAACAAGGCTTATGTTCTCACTAATGGGACGAGCACCAAGACGAGCGATTGTCATATCACTCCATTCTATTCTATGGGATTGAGGGCCAAGGAATTTTCGCCCGCCCTCATAGACAGTGAATGGAGCGGTAAGATACTGTACATGCTCGTCCTGCCGCTCCACCCATCATGTCGGAATCGATCCCCATTCTCTAGAGAGCTGGCGGTCCCATTCTAGTGATCATAGGAGGTCACAGCAGTTGGATACTCACCAATCACCTTGTTAGATTGGGAGGTCTTTTAGAAGGGCCATTGTTCTTGTTAGAAAATTCCTCAATTTTAGAAATTTTAAATGGCTAAATAATTTTAAACTAATTATTCCCATATGTTTAAAGGTCACCATTTTGTAACTTCCCTTCATTGATAGCGTAGCATTTGTCTCAATACAGGGATGAAATGATTAGACAAGCCGTATCGATCTGCGTGCACCTATTTAAAATAAATTTACTGAACGTGAATGGAAAAAACATAAAATACCAGATCAATTTAGAATAACAATGTAACTTGTCCCTTAATAGCTGTTCTTGTCCGATAATTGCTTATTGTATATCCCGGGAATCGCACCTTAACAGTTTTTCTGATAGACCTCCTAATTATTATTACTGTGATAATAGCTTGCTATATATCTTTCTCTATTTCAAGGCTCGCCTTCATTTCTTGGGTAATAGTCCCGTCTCTTTATTTGTGTCCTATTGATCGTTCCGTCACTTGTTCCCGGTGTTTTCGTAGTCTATTTGTGTCGCTAATTATTTGCTTGACTATTCAAACATACTACAAATTGTTGATACATCTGTCAGTCATTCTCTTCCCTGCATATTAAGGAGATATTGTCAGGTTTTAGACGTAGTCGGCAGGACATGACCCTGACCGGGAGGACCCAGATGGGTTTCGAGTCCAACGTCGTAACGTCTCGAGCATGAATGTAAACTTGGTCTGTAGCCCATAGCTGTGATTGTGATTTTAACTCTCCGAAGCCGAATTTATATTTCATTATTTGACACCAACATATTCCAGGGAGTTGTACAAAGATTACTGTCTTGGGGGACATAACTGTTGAGAAGCAAAGACTTCGCTGCTATCTCGTGTGTCTCCCCTAACGAGTGTGCCATTGGTTAAAGTTTCCCAAGCTGTTTCTGGCTCTATAGGGAGGTCTTCCTACACTGGAAGGTGCCTGAGCATTTGGTTTTTACAAAGTTGCTTACAAAGATGTTTGGTTCTTCTGGTATCCAATCCATGTGTTCCTGGAGCACTCATATATCTTTTATATACTTTTGTTTCTCTGTCCAGTGATTCTGTTATTCTGATTCCTGATGATGATTTTGGCTCTATATGAACCATGGCTGCCTATCATGCTTTCCAGTTGCACCTGAGATCTTCTTGACCTCCACCTACGTGGACTACTGGGTGTTCCCACCAGCGTTTCTTGGCCGAGCTAAGCCAGTTGTGCCGTGACTTCTCAGGGAAAATACAGCCTTGGGATCCTGACATAGTTTAGTCCCCCTTCCTGTTAATAACCAACAGGGTCCCTCTTATCTTCTCTTGGATATTTGAGGAACATTATTGTAATAGATCCTGGGCCTAAAGAAATACTCTCAACATCTCTTGAGTTTAGATTCACACATGATGGTGACTGCTATTAGTATTTATGTTGAATGATTCCTGCAATAGGGAGGAGTCTTTGCATTTTTTGTAAATTTTGAAGAACGCTTCTCCTATTAGGCAATTCATTTTTTTTAGGTCATTTATATTTGATTGTATGGTGGTGATCACACTGTGTCACTTGTTCTTAGACACATAAATATGGTGGTGTAAGTGCTGGGGTGGATTAAAGGGGTTATCCAGGTTTTAAAAATTACTGAGGGCCGGGCTGGGGAGGGCTATTTAAAAATGTACTTACCTCGTCTGGCGCTGGCGATGTCCCGCGCAGCAGCCGGTCTTCTCTGTGCACCGGTTTCATTACAAGGGCGCACAGGGAGCTTCCGGTTGGCCGGAAGCTCCCATCCGACACCATCTCCCAGCGCTTACAACGCTAAGAGATAGGGACGGATGGGAGGAGTCGGCCACATGCCGGACCGGAAGCTCCTTGTGCACGGCTTCCGTGCCCCTGTAAATAAACAGGGGCAAGGATCGAAGGGACCGCGGCGCGGGACATCGGCAGCACCGGAGGAGGTAAGTACATGTTTATTATGTGTAAACAGCCCTCCCCAGCCCAGCCATAAGAAATTTTTAAAACCCGGATAACCCCTTTAAGATTGCCCTGGGCTGTGTGAATATTGTAGTCCCTACAAGTCTGGAATCACCTCCTACATCTGGTACTCGAATCAGCTTCTTGGGGATTGGAGGATGTGTCCTTTCTGCCTGATTTCATTTTGTGGTTTCAGGAGCTTTGGAGGACCTTCATCTGTATTGAGATTAGGAACAGATGTACGAGGATTCATGGGTGAAGGTCCTTTTCAGTATAAAATTTATTAGGTGGTTTGGGTGGCCATTGGCCCCATAGAAATTTTAGGCTGTGGGCTAACACCTTTATTATAATCCACTACTGAGTAAGTGTGGTATCTCTAATTTTTGTAATGTTTTAAGGAAATCTACCATCAAAATCCATCATGATAAACCAGGGACACTTTTTCATAGATCCAGACATCGTACCTGTGGTAATCTTCCTATATTTGTTATCCATGACCTCCTTTCTTCTAAAATCAACTTTTAAAATTGTGATAATAAGCCAGACCGGCTCTGGGGGGGGGGGGGGGTGATTACCAGAGCCTCTTTATACTGCAGCGTCACATGATGTTTCACCTTCTTCCCCTCCCCTTCCTCTTCCTGTACTTCCCCCTCCCTCTGTCTGATGTGATCTCACAGCAATAGAGAAAGTTCCAGCACACAATGGGAGGGGGAAGTGCTCCCACACAGTGTAACAGCATGGAGAGGCTCTGGTAACACCCCACCACCCACCCCAGTGCACTTTTGTCTCATTAGTATCCTATTAAACATTGATTTTAGTAGGAAGGGTAACAAATATAAGGAGATAACCACGGTTCCGGTACCTGGATATATGAGTAATATCCCTGGTTTATCCTGATGGATTTTGATGGTAGATTTCCTTTAATGCACGTTCCTTTCTTCTCCAGTCATTTTCTGTAGACCATTGTGTTACATTGTCTGTAAGAATGTGAAGGTATTTGGGTAATTATAGACTGGATGCATTTTTAGCGTTCCATTTTGTTTTTTTTTTGCTTTTTTTGTTTTTTTTTTTCTCCTCTGCAAACCTCAAGACATTTGGATTCTAAAGCAAACCATTTATTTTGATCTCCAAAATTGTGCGAGAGAAAAGAACGACAGACACCTTTGGCACAGCGTTTCTCTGTGATCTGCGAACATAAAAGATTAGCCCAGCGCAGGACTTAGGTACGGAGCACGGTTGCTTTGTTGCAGAAAATTGCTGTAATTTTCTCCGGAGCGAGTCAGGTTGACAGCTAACCCACTCAGATTTCCTTCAACTCTTTCACTGCTGGGGACTGGAGGGATATTGACTTGACCCCTTGCATATTCAATGACTGCACATTTGATGAGATTTAACGCTACTTGAATCTGGTCCAATACTGGCAGAGGAGATTATTGTAATGTGATTATTGACCGCATTTGGGAAAATTCAAATATATTGTATAGTTTTAATAATTCGAAAGATTGGCATATTTTATTCATGTTTCTCATGAATTCATAGACATTTATAATTAAAAGGGTTGTCAGCTAAGTAACCTACTTTTATGTGCCCTATTAGGAAAGTCCCCCATTAAAATATTAATCTTATAGCCAAAAGGGGAAGGGCTTTATAAAAGAATTCTATGTATTGCACAAAGAGCTGAAAAATTGGGATCACCATGGTGTAATTCTACATTTGACCTCAGGGAGTGCTGTAGGGAAACTGCACATTTCTTTACATCTTACACCCGAGCATCGGTGATCCCAGTAGCGGGATAATCTAAAACTAGTTTACCATTGCTTTCCCTGATGCAAACCAAACAAAAACTGAAGAATAAATATAGATAATCCAACAATTCTCAACGGAATAGATGAACCCATAAGCTTTAGCAGCATCACAGTAAAAAATGGATTATGACAAATAAATGTACAAGTAATAGCAAATGTAAAAGTGTTAGTATCGGCTCAAGGTTTCTGTAAGCCCCTTGGTGACGGAGCTTTTCCAGTGAACTCTCCACATTATATACAGCCTCCTCATGTTATATTATATACAGCCCCCTCATGGTTATTTTATATACAGCCTCCTCATGTTATATTATATACAGCCCCTCATGTTATATTATATACACCCCCCTCATGGTTATATTATATACAGCCCCTCATGGTTATATTATATACAGCCCCCTCATGGTTATTTTATATAAAGCCCCCTCATGGTTATATTATATACAGCCCCCTCATGGTTATTTTATGTACAGCCCCCTCATGGTTATTTTATATACAGCCCCCTCATGGTTATATTATATGCAGCCTCCTCATGGTTATAGTATATACAGCCCCCTCATGGTTATATTATATACAGCCCTCTCATGGTTATATTATATACACCCCCCTCATGGTTATATTATATACAGCCCCGCATGGTTATTTTATATACAGCCCCCTCATGGTTATATTATATACAGCCCCCTCATGGTTATTTTATATACAGCCCCCTCATGGTTATATTATATACAGCCCCCTCATGGTTATATTATATACTGCCCCCTCATGGTTATATTATATACAGCCACCTTATGGTTATTTTATATACAGCCCCCCTCATGTTATATTATATACAGCCCCTCATGGTTATATTATATACAGCCCCCTCATGGTTATTTTATATACAGCCCCCTAATGGTTATATTATTTACAGCCCCCTTCATGGTTATATTATATACAGCCCCTCATGGTTATATTATATACTGCCCCCTCATGGTTATTTTATATACAGCCCCCCCCCTCGTGGTTATATTATATAGAGCCCCCTCATAGTTATATTATATACAGCCTCCTCATGGTTATATTATATACAGCCTCCTCATGGTTATTTTATATACAGCCCCCTCATGGTTATTTTATATACAGCCCCTCATGGTTATTTTATGTATGGCCAGCTCATGGTTATTTTATGTACAGCCCCCACATGGTTATTTTATATACAGCCCCCTCATGGTTATTTTATATACAGCCCCCTCATGGTTATTTTATATACAGCCCCCTCATGGTTATATTATATACAGCCCTCTCATGGTTATATTATATACAACCACCTCATGGTTATATTATATACAACCCCCTCATGGTTATATTATATACAGCCCCTCATGGTTATATTATATACAGCCCCCTCATGGTTATTTTATATAAAGCCCCCTCATGGTTATTTTATATACAGCCCCCTCATGGTTATATTATATACAGCCCCCTCACGGTTACATTATATACAGCCCCCTCATGGTTATATTATATACAACCACCTCATGGTTATATTATATACAGCCCCTCATGGTTATATTATATACAGCCCCTCATGGTTATATTATATACTGCCCCCTCATGGTTATATTATATACAGTGTCCTCATGCTTATATTATATACAACCACCCTCATGGAGGTCTTGCAGTGCGCATGGAGCAGAGCACCACTCTGCCTGTCAATTGCATCTGTGTCTTAAAGACGCAGATGAAGTTGATTTCTATAATTATATACACTTGCCAGGGGAATCTATGTGGGGCACCAAAGATAAAGTTTTGCATTGAGGCACATGAGACTCTCACTGAGGTAAGTTACAGGTACTATCCTTTCTTCTGTGCTCAAGATTTACCCTGTGGCCTCTTTATTTTCACATACCAATTAAAAAGTAATTTAATCATTCCTTAATTTGTATAGTCATGTCATCATCCAATACATAGCTGTAAAGACATGGGGGCACATTTACTAAGGGTCCGAACACCGCATTTTCGTTGGGTCTTCCGATTTTTACCGTTTTGCCCTGAATTGCCCTGGGTTTTTGGCGCACACGATCAGATTGTGGCGCATCGGCACCAGCTTCCATGCAACACAAATTGGGGGGAGTGGACAACCCGACTGATTCGGACAAACCGCGGAATTTAAAAACCAAATTGTGTCGCAAGATCAGCACTCACATTCACCGGGAAGAAGATGGTGAACTCCGGCGGACCTCAGCGAGGGAAGCAATGGATGCAGGAAATTGGACGCACAATCCTAGTGAATTGTGGCAGCTCCGAACCCTTGTTGGACACTTCGGATTGGCTGTGTCAACGGGACGGGTAAGTAAATGTGTCCCATGATGTCAGCAGGCTACGAGCAAGTCCCTACACATCCATAATATCCCCGCTCCAAGTTTCTTACTTTCCTCCCCTAAAACAAAAGTCTACATGAAGCGGAGGAGGCGTAGAGCAACGAGACACAGAAATCACACAGTGTACATGAGGAAAGAGGCTGAGACCCGGCAGGGAGGAGGTTGTGTTCCCTTTCCAAATCGTACAGGTTTCAGACTTATTCTTGCAGCTGCTATAAGAATTTCTGTTTCCATGGCAATGCTGTAATAAGGAGGGGAAGTCACCGGCGGGGAATTGGCCTTTAATGGGAAATTTCCTTCATTTTATGGTCGAAAACATTGGAAAAACTCATGTCATTAGTATAAGGTTACATCTTTCGGTGTATGGTTGATGGTGCGATTCTATTATCATGGTTCGCTTCTGTATAAACTACAAGGTGGCATTACCTACTGTAAATATAATGTGAAATATAACATTGCTTATGGAAAGTGAAAATAGATGTACAGCAAGTGGCCGTAGAGGCCCAAATGCAATTTTCTCTGATTTGTTGCAAATCTTGAATTTCACAAATTGATTTACTGTCTCGCAATGGACGGTTTTCAGCACCTCCTTTACAAATGAACTCTGAAATGTGTGATTTCTGAACACAATAAAACTTTAAGAATATTACTCTATGCTCTTGTGAATGGTTTTTGTGTCTTTCTAATGTAAGGAACCAGCATGGATGGTAGACTGGGCTGCGCCAACAATGAGGCGAGTTGAGCCTCTTGGCTCAGGCATCACCACCTGCAGAAAGATAGGGGGGCAGCATCAAGGTCGCAGTCACCCAGAGCATGACACAGAAAAATAGTTGCCCAGGATTCTCTACCAGTTTTCCAGTGGATAAACCATATAAATCTACCTCTCCCTATCACTTTTCGGATTTCTATGATCTGCATGTCACATTGGTTGTGTCAGGGGCCTAGAATGACCGGGAAGCTGGGTGCACCAGGGTGTGAATGCCTGGACCGCCACATTTACTATAATCTTTGGCAGGGTACCGATGGAGACAAGAGCAAAGAACTCCACCAGTTATGACCTGGTCTAAAGGTCGGAAGTGGTTCAGTTTACGCTCTTAGTGAACAAGACATTTTGCAAATATGATTATGGTAATCAATTTCTTAGACAATTCTGGTCTTTGATCTGCTACGTGACCAACATCCCATTGAAAAAAACTTTCCCTGCATCCGATATGGTGGCTCTCAAGATTGTTGCATTTCACGCAAATAGCCAAAAAGATTGGTTCCCTCACTGATTACTTGCTGGTGTATCAGATTCCAAGTAATTTTCCCCTTTGTTTCGGAAATTAAAAAATGTCCTAGTTCAGAAAATACACTTGTTCCAGAGCTCTAAAGCCTTAGGTATTGTTCACACAGAGGGGCACATGTACTTACCCGGTCCCTGCGTGATCCCTGCTGTGCGTTGTCCAACGATCATGGACTCCAGCCCGATTCACTAAGATCGTGCGCCCGATATCCTGCATGTGTCGCTTTCCTGCTCAGGTCCGACAGAGTTCACCTTCTTCTGCCTGGTGCATGTAAGTGCTTGGACTTGCGACCTCATTTCAAATGTTAAATTACGCGCTCAGTCTGAATCCGTTGGATCATCCCCCCCCCCCCCCGATTTGTGTTGCATGAAAGCCAGCGTTTTTGCGCCAAAATCCCCTTTTAAATGCAGCACAAAACAGTAATCGTTGGAATATCCGACGTTTGTGCGGTCCGCGGACCCTTAGTAAATGAGCCCCAGAGAGTTTTGGAATAGATTTCTTCCAAAAACCAATGTGCTAAAATTCCTCAACCAGTGAAAACAATGGTAGGCTACATTCACACACATGTATGGGGGACGTATATACGGCCGATATACGTCCCCCATACACTTCTATGGGCTCACGGCCATGTGCATGTAGCCGTAGGCCAGCAGGGCAAAATGTAATATATTCCGTACAGATTCTATCAATGATATATTATAGGTAGGGGGACTATTAGTGAATTTTCATTGTGACCCAGAAGATTCCAGTTACCCCTATTGTGCTTAAATATAAAAGGTTCTTGGAGAGAGACTCAATTTTAGATATATGTTACTACCAAGATGTGGGTGAGGTAGAAAACCCATTTATAAGGCCTTTTCAGCATATTCCAGTCATAAGACAAGCACCAAACTGTGAATATCCTTTTAAGAACTGTATGGTAATTTTGGTGATATTATGATGCAGGTTAGGTTTGTTGTTTAAAGTGTAACTCTGGATTTATAATGATTTTTTTTTTTTACCAAATCGTGATATGGCCACCTGCCATCTAAAATAAACTTTTATAATGATGCTAATGAGCCAGAAGTGCTATGGGGGACATTAGCAAAGCCCCTCTATGCTGCAGATTTATAGACTGTTACACTGTGCGGTAGCACTTCCCCCTTCTACCATGTGCTGAACCTTCCTCTTTTGTTGTGAGATTACATCGGTCTGAGGGAGGGGGGAAGTGAGGGAACAGAGGAGGAGCGTGAGATGGGGGAAGTAAGGGAACAGAGGAGGAGCGTGAGACAATGTAACAGCTTGTAAAGTTATGCAAATGGAACTAAAGTGCTCTGGGAGGGGGGGCATCACCAGACCCACCCTATGCTTCAGCTTTACATGTTGTTACACTGTATGGTAATATACTGGACATACTGGGGCTCATTTACTAAGGGGCTGAACGCCGCACTTTCGTCGGGTTTCCCTGATATTTCCGTTTTGCAGCAAATTCTTCCGGGGATTTTGGCACACGCGATCGGATTTTGGCACATCGGCGCCGACTTGCAGGCGACAGAAATTGGGGGCGTGGCCATCAGACAACCCGACGGATTCAGGCAAACTACGGAATTTAAAAAACTATTTGTGTCGCAAGATCAAGCACTCACATGCACCGTGAAGAAGAAGGTGAACGCCGGCGGACCTCGGCGCAGCAGCAACACATGCAGGAACTCGGACGCACGATCTTGAAGAATCTCGCCGGACCAGAATCCTCGTTGAACAACGCACCGCTGGATCGTGACAGGACCAGGTAAGTAAATCTGCCCCATTGTGTTCTGCTATGAAATTACATCAGGAAGAGGGAAGGGGGAGTGCTGAGGGAGCAGGAGTGAGAAGAAGGCAGTATAAAATTATGCTAATGAGCCTGAAGGGCTCTTGGGGGGGTGACACCACCAGATCTATGTGCTGCAGCTTCACAAGCTGTTACACTGTATTGTAAAACTTTGGAAAATCCCTTTAAACGTTGGGATAGCAGATACGACAGAACCCAAAAACAGCTTCAACTATCGAATAATAGTCAGAGTCCAGAAGGATGACTGCGCCGAAAGATGTGCAGTTAAGGAAAGCTTCACCATCGCAGAAAAGAGAACAAGTTTAATATGTGGAATGTTATAGAGCATAAAAACTAATAAAATCTCCTCCTTTGCACTGGCTCTCCCTGCAGTGCCCCCAATGCCCCTGGTATCTCCAGATCCTTGTCCTGGGCACCAGTGCCATAGCAGAAGAAGATCCAGAAATTCTGGAGTCACAATGATTTTTCTATACATTGTGTAGATCTGTCAGGGCAGTTCTTGGCAGTGATGGGGGGATAGACTCCAGACAATTGACCCCCAGGAAACTTCTATTAGGAAAGAAGAGAATTACTCGCTGTCACCAGTATTTCCCCGGTCTCTGTTTTCCAGTGGGGCGGCAGGGGTTAATGGCATGACTTTACACAGCTGTGCCACTCGGCTAAAAACCAGGATGAAAAGCTATACAAAATGTTCCCTTTAATATTCATGTCAGAATGAAGAAGCTGATTATTATTCTGTAGAACAAAGGGAATTTAGACAGCTCCGCGAGAGCTACAAAGAACACTAGCGGAAGCAAATCTGCCCGTGTCAGCAATCGCAGGAGGCCAACAAACGTCTGCATCGGATGTGGGGATGACTGACGCCTCCAATATGGGGGGGTCCACATGGCCTTGGGGGGCTGGTAAAACAAGTGCATGAGAATATAGGATGTCATAGATAGAAAATTCTGTTATATTATAAGCTAAATAGTAGAAGCAAAGATAGATAGCAAAAAGATAGATAGATAGATAGATATGAGATAGATAGATAGATAGATAGATAGATATGAGATAGATAGATAGATAGATAGATATGAGATAGATAGATAGATAGATAGATAGATAGATAGATAGATATGAGATAGATAGATAGATAGATAGATAGATAGATATGAGATAGATAGATAGATAGATAGATAGATATGAGATAGATAGATGATAGATAGATAGATAGATAGATAGATATGAGATAGATAGATAGATAGATAGATAGATAGATAGATAGATAGATAGAGATGGATGGATAGTAGATAGAAGAAATATATGAATGGATAGAGATAGATAGGGATAGATAGATAGATAGATAGATAGATGAGAAATAGATAGAATGATATGAGATAGATAGATATGAGATAGATATATATGAGATAGATAGATAGAAGATAGATAGAGAGATAGATAGATATGAGATAGATAGATATGAGATAGATAGATAGATATGAGATAGATAGATAGATAGATAGATAGATAGATAGATAGATAGATAGATATGAGAGAGATAGATAGATAGAGATGGATGGATAGTAGATAGAAGAAATATATGAATGGATAGAGATAGATAGGGATAGATAGATAGATAGATAGATAGATAGATAGATGAGAAATAGATAGAATGATATGAGATAGATAGATATGAGATAGATAGATAGATAGATAGATAGATAGAAGATTGATAGAGAGATAGATAGATATGAGATAGATAGATAGATATGAGATAGATAGATAGATAGATAGATAGATAGATAGAAAGAGAGATAGATAGATAGATAGATAGATAGATAGATATGAGATAGATAGATAGATAGATATGAGAGAGATAGATAGATAGATAGATATGAGATAGATAGATAGATAGATATGAGATAGATAGAGATGGATGGATGGATGGATGGATAGTAGATAGAAGAAATATATGAATGGATAGAGATAGATAGGGATAGATAGATATATAGATAGATAGATAGATAGATAGATAGATGAGAGGTAGATAGAATGATATGAGATAGATAGATATGAGATTTACTAAGAACAGTACATGTGATCCTCCTACAAGCTCCTCTCTGCTTCTCTCCCGCACCCCAGCATGAGTATGACCCTCACAGCAGCACCCAGGTGTGTGACACCCAGCACCCAGTCATCTCCTCAGCAGTGGCTTCTCCTGTAGGGGATCCCCCAGTGCTGGTCTCCTGCTGCAACCCTGTAATTCTGGTCAGTATCCTCCTCAGACATCATTGGGGTCATCCTGCTACACGGGGGCACTTCTCTGTACTGTCAGCAGCTTCTACACACTTCTCTTCTATCCTGCTACATGGGACACTTCTCTGTCCTGTCTGCAGCTACTACACACTTCTCTTCTATCCTGCTACACGGGGACACTTCTCTGTCCTGTCTGCAGCTACTACACACTTCTCTTCTATCCTGCTACACGGGGACACTTCTCTGTCCTGTCTGCAGCTTCTACACACTTCTCTTCTATCCTACTACACGGGGACACTTCTCTGTCCTGTCTGCAGCTTCTACACACTTCTCTTCTATCCTACTACACGGGGACACTTCTCTGTCCTGTCTGCAGGTCCTACACACTTCTCTTCTATCCTGCTACACGGGGGCACTTCTCTGTACTATCTGCAGCTCCTACACACTTCTCTTCTATCCTGCTACACAAGGACGCTTGTCTGTCCTGTCTGCAGCTCCTAAACACTTCTCTTTTATCCCGCTCCACAGGGACTTTTCTCTGTACTATCTGCAGCTCCTACACACTTCTCTTCTATCCTGCTACATGTGGACGCTTCTCTTGCCTGTCTTCAGCTTCTAAACACTTCTCTTCTATCCTGCTACACAAGGACGCTTCTCTGGCCTGTCTGCAGCTCCTACACACTTCTCTTCTATCCGGCTACACGAGGACGCTTGTCTACAGCTCCTACACACTGCTCTTCTATCCTGCTACACGGGGAGACTTCTCTGTCCTGTCTGCACCTCCTACACACTTCTCTTCTATCCTGCTACACAAGGACGCTTGTCTGTCCTGTCTGCAGCTCCTAAACACTTCTCTTTTATCCCGCTCCACAGGGACTTTTCTCTGTACTATCTGCAGCTCCTACACACTTCTCTTCTATCCTGCTACATGTGGACGCTTCTCTTGCCTGTCTTCAGCTTCTAAACACTTCTCTTCTATCCTGCTACACAAGGACGCTTCTCTGGCCTGTCTGCAGCTCCTACACACTTCTCTTCTATCCGGCTACACAAGGACGCTTGTCTACAGCTCCTACACACTGCTCTTCTATCCTGCTACACGGGGAGACTTCTCTGTCCTGTCTGCACCTCCTACACACTTCTCTTCTATCCTGCTACACAAGGACGCTTGTCTGTCCTGTCTGCAGCTCCTAAACACTTCTCTTTTATCCCGCTCCACAGGGACTTTTCTCTGTACTATCTGCAGCTCCTACACACTTCTCTTCTATCCTGCTACATGTGGACGCTTCTCTTGCCTGTCTTCAGCTTCTAAACACTTCTCTTCTATCCTGCTACACAAGGACGCTTCTCTGGCCTGTCTGCAGCTCCTACACACTTTTCTTCTATCCTGCTACACAAGGACGCTTGTTTGCAGCTCCTACACACTGCTCTTCTATCCTGCTACACGGGGAGACTTCTCTGTCCTGTCTGCACCTCCTAAACACTTCTCTTGTATCCCGCTCTACAGGGACTTTTCCCTAGCCTGTCTGCAGCTCCTACACACTTCTCTTCTATCCTGCTACACAGGGGCACTTCTCTGTTCAGTCTGCAGCTCCTACACACTTCTCTTCTATCCTGCTACACAAGTATGCTTCTCTTGCCTGTCTGCAGCTTCTAAACACTTCTCTTCTATCCCGCTACATGGGGACACTTCTCTGTCCTGTCTGCAGCTCCTGCATACTTCTCTTCTATCCCGCTACACAGGGACACTTCTCTGTCCTGTCTGCAGCTCCTACATACTTCTCTTCTATCCTGCTACATGGGACACTTCTTTGTCCTGTTTCAGATCACCACTCACTTCTCTTCTGAGCTGCTGCTTTTGCAGATTGTTTTGTTAATAGAAGGCCATGAACTGTAAACAGAGGCTGCACCTAGTGTCTGTAGTGTCTTCTCAGCTCTGCTGCTGGGGATAAGCTGCTCTGCACAAGAGCTCAGTCATCTATCTATCTATCTATCTATCTATCTATCTATCAGTATCTATCTTTCTATATCCTTCTATCTATGAGTATAATAGGGTTGTCTGTTCATTCTTACCCTGTTTCCATTAGGATGATGCAGTTGTTCCACAGAAATGGTGAAATCCTCTCGTCAGCATCAGGCAGAATACTGATGACAATGACCTTGCATATAAGAAGTAATAAGCGGTGCTGTGATTATTAGTGAGGGCAGGTGTAATTAAGGTAATCTGTCTCAATGTATGGAGCGTTCCACCTCCGCTGTGCACTTTTATCATTACACTGATAATGAAGTGTCCAGCCGAGACAAATTAGGTTTGATTAAGAAAATCTGCACTCAGCAAGTTATGGAGATTGAAGAGAGATGTTTACCTATGTAATGTAAATTCTGCAAAAAAAATTCTAAAGGAAAGGAAGAAAAATTTGCAAAGTAAGAGATTATTATAATTAAGGATTGCTGAAGAGTGTAACCCTAATTGTCCTCAGACTCCATGTACATGAATATCCGACACTCCTGTCAATTAGTAGTTTAAGGCCTATAGTACTGTGACCACTTCACAATTTACCAGGCACAGTGCCAGGGATAGTATAGTGGTCATACTTGGTATTGCAGCTCAAAAGGAGTCTTTCCCCTACATGTGTTACTCTAGCCAAATCCCAGACACAAATGGAACATAGACTTCATGCCACCTGCGTTATGATGTCATCAGGCTGCTGCGTAGTGACATAATTGCGTGACAAGTCTGGGGACTGTGTGTTTAAATTCTACAATTTATTCAAGGAACATAATGGGGGTCATTTACTAAGGGCCCGAATCGCGTTTTTCCGGCGGTTTACCCGAATCTTTCCGTTTTGCGACGATTTTCCCTGAATTGCCCCGGGATTTTGCCGCACACGATAGGATTGTGGCACATTGGCGTGGGCATGCACACGCACCCCGCGTGGCAGTACGAAAACCCTACGGATTCGGAAAAACTGCAGCATTTAAAAAAAAAAAGTGTCACTTGACATGCGCTTACCTGCACCCAATGTAGGACGGTGAACTTCACTGCATTCCGATGAACTTCAGCACAGCAGCGACACCTGGTGGACGTCGAAGGAACTACCTTAGAAAATCCTGGCAGGACCCGAATCCTCCGCAGAGAACGCACCGCTGGATCGCGAATGGACCGGGTAAGTAAATCTGCCCCAATATTTTTCATATTTTACATATGCTGGTGGACAATATGATCAAGTTTTTGTGAGTTTTTTGTATTATTTGGAGCACATATTTTTAGGGGTACAGTGTGGATATTTTCCTTTATGGAACTGAATATATTTTGGGGAAAATTCAGCAGCTATTAGGCATGGCTCTGAGATGATGTCATACAGCTCTGGTAATGCAGTTTATTCAGGGGGGTGTAATATGGTTTATAAGTTACATATGCTTGGGGCGCAGTGTGGTCAGGTAAGTTCAGTGTGGTCAGAGTGATATATATTATTTAGAAACACAATGGGGCAGATTTACTTACCCGGTCCATTCACGATCCAGCGGTGCGTTCTCTGCGGTGGATTCGGGTCCGGCCGGGATTCACTAAGGTAGTTCCTCCGACGTCCACCAGGTGGCGCTGCTGCGTTGAAGTCCGCTGAAATGCACTCAAGTACACCGGCTTATTCCTGGTGAAGGTAAGTGCAAGCTCCGCGACACTTTTTGTTTTTTAAATGCGGCGGTTTATCTGAATCCGTTGGGTTTTCGTTCGGCCACGCCCCCGGTTTCCGTTGCGTGCATGCCAGCGCCGATGCGCCAGAATCCGTTTGCGTGTGCCAAAATCCTGGGGCAATGTTGTTATTCAGCGGATATTATGCTTTAAGTGACTGATGTTTTTAGGGGTGCAGTATGGATATTTGCTACATAGAGCAGTAGTACTGTAAAAAGGTCCTGAAAAATTGTCATGCAGTTCTGTTAATGCAATTTATTCAGGGGGATTTAATATTGTTTATAATTTACCTATTCTTGGGGCGCAGTGTTGTCGGGTAACTTGTGAAGGGTATACATTATTTAGAAGCACAGTGTTGTTATCCAGGGAATATTAGACTGTAAGTGTATATTTTTAGGGATGCAGTGTGGAGATGTGTTACATCTGAATACATCTGGGGCAAAATCAGTAGCAATGAAACATAGCTCTGAGAGGTTGCTATGCAGATCTGTAAATGCCTTGTATAAAAGGGGGAATAATATTGTTTATAGTTTACACGTGTTTGGAGCACACTGTTGCTAGGTATTTTGTGAGGGTTATATATAATTTAGGAGTGATGAATACCAATCAGACAACCCAGTTCCTGTATAGATCCTAACACCAAGACAACAACAACAATACCAATACCGTATTTTTTGCCCTATAGGGCGCACCGGACTATAAGGCGCATTAGTCCGATGCGCCTTATATATGTAATAATTACATATATAAGGCGCATCGGACTATAAGGCGCGGGGTCCGGGGGCCGGGGGCGTGGCGGAGGTCCGGGGGCGTGGCGGAGACCCGACGGGACGCGGCGACGGGACGCGGCGACGGGACGCGGCGACGGGACGCGACGCCGAGACGCGACGTGGAACGCAGGGAAGGTGAGCGGGGAAGGTGAGGGGGAGGTGGAGGAGGGCAGCGGACCATACTTACATAGGTCCCCGCTACCGGAGACAGCAAATCTCCAGCGGGAACTGCAGACCATGCGGCAGAAGTTGTTCGTGCCGCGTGGTCTGCAGTTCCCGCTGGAGATCTGCTGTCTCCGGTCTCCGGTAGCGGGGACCTATGTAAGTATGGTCCGCTGCCCTGTGCCCAGCGCCATACATAGGGCGCACCGGACTATAAGGCGCACTTTGGATTTCCACGGAAATCCAATGCTTTTAAGTGCGCCTTATAGTCCGGAAAATACGGTAATATAATTTAGGAGCACAGTGTTGTTATCCAGATTGGTGCTATATAAACATTTTTTATTCTTATCATTCTTATTATATTATATGGTAAGTGTATATTTTTAGGGACGCAGTGTGGAGATTTGTTACAAGCAGCAGGATACATCTTGGGGCAAATTTGGCAGCAATAAGACATGTACCCAAGAAGTTATCATGTAATTAAATTATTGAAATACAAGTATTTCAATTAAAGGGATATAAGAGAAAAGTTTTAGGAAAGTAAAAAGTATTTTAGTATATAGAACTTCATGTCCACTTATGTATTTCAACAAAGCAAAAATTCCTCTAAAATTGAAAAGAAGTTTAAGATTTCCCAAAACAAGTAAAGACAAGTTTGTGACAAGTTCTTGTCCTTTCTGGAGATCTGATCTGTGAATTGTTGTTGAAGGTGAATTCCACTTTAAAGGCTGAATCCACTGAAGCTGCCTCTGTGCTGTCACCGTGATTAGACAAATTTTACTTTTCCCTGTCATTATTATATTGTGTAATGTACATTGTGTAAGGTAGATGTCGTGTGATTGATGTTCCGTGAATGTGGCTATATTAAGATCTTTAATGATAATCACTTTTTACAGTAAAATTGAATGTAATACTCAGAGAAAGTCAGAAAAACTTGAAATGAAGAGGGACCATCTTTTAACATATGGACAAGATGGCGCATTGGCCACTCACTGGTTGGTACCATAAGAAGTTTTTTTTTTTTTAAATCATCTCAAATAAAAAATACTTACAGCAGCCAATCACAGGGCAGCTTTGTGAAAGCAAAAGCTTCATTTTGATGGGTTTCTAGGGTTCAACTGCTGTAGGCTGTATCACAGATCTTCTCTGGGAAAAAAAACCTTGAGGTTAATTTTTTTTTTGTAATTTAAAATTAGAAAAAAAAATGTACACATCTGTCCTTAAAGGGGGTTGTCCATAAAAGAATCCCCTAGTGATGTTTACATAATAACAGTTTTAACCCCTTACTTTACAATTTTACTCAGTATTATTGATGTTTTAGTTCCTGTCACTCAGTGATGGTCAGTGTAAGATTCCAGAGAGTGGGTAGCGAATTTCTAAACAGACACTTCATGATCCCTCTAGTGCTATCAGATGCTGAGTGCTGACAATGTGCTTAGATTATCAGGGTCCAGGATTTATCTACACTTTTATTTCGCTCCTGAACATTCACTGGTATCTGACCCATAGAAAAAGAGATGAGACAGATCAGAGATGAGGGATGATGAGATGTATGAGATGGATATAAAACACAATGACACACTATAGCTATCTCACCTGTAACACACACACAGTCAGCTCTGCTGTACCTCCCTCACTCAAAGACATTGGGGCACATTAATTTACCTGTCCGGAGGAGTTTACTGAAAGTGCATTGTCCGACGATAATGCACTCAACCCCGATTCACTAAGATAGTGCGCCCGATATCTGCATCTGCCGCTCAAGTCCGACGGAGTTCACCTTCTTCTTCCTGGTGCATGTAAGTGCTTGATCTTGCGACACAATTTGAAAGTTAAATTCCGCACTCAGTCCCAATCAGTTGGATTGTCCGATGACCCGCCCCCCGATTTCTGTCGCATGAAAGCCAGCGCAGCTGCGGCAAAATCTGATCACCTGGAACACAATCCCCTGTTAAATACTTGTCACAGCTGTGCAGAACCCGAAAACGCTGGAAAAACGCTGAAAGTTTGTCCGAGGACCCTTAGTAAATAAGCCACATTATCTGTAGCTAGTGGAGTAAGTCTTGCACACTTTTGCTTGTCAGCAGGAAGTGCATATGTCTGAACTGGTCTTGAAATGCAGAGGAGAGGGGCAGGAGAAAGATAGCACTGCAGTGTGCAGACAATAGATGCTACTCATGAGAAGAACCCAACTACCGTCAGAAGATTTACAGCTGATCCTGATCCAGGGGCAAATAAACTGTAAAGACCCGGACAGACAGGTTGGAATTATATCTGTGAAATGCTGCATTTTTATTAATAACAGTGAATTAGAGAATGTGTTATTTTGTTATCCTGAGTATATTTAAGAATCTTCAATTGGATGTTATTGAAAAAATTGTCCCTGTTTGAAAATAATTTCCCTTAAATGTTTCCATGTTGTCTCTAAGAAGTGAAATTGTTGTCCTTGGATGTGAAATGTCTGGTAATTACTGCAAACCTATACAAATAAAGATTTATTTACTATTATTATAATATTTTATATGGTTTATATTTTTGGATGCAACCACCTAATTGATGCACAACCACCCTGTGGTAATGAACACTGAATCCAGGTGGTTGGTTGCCTCAATAGTACATATATGGCCAACACTGCCAGTGTGAGGGTGGTCACATCCAAGGAAAGCTATCTCATTACTAAGGGACACCATGGTTACCTTTAAGGTGAAATTATCTTCACACAGGCACATTTTTTTTAATAACATCAGATTGAAGAAATGTTATACGGTGCACGCTCATTTACCCTGTATGGAGAGGAGTCACTGAAGATTAAAACCCTCCCACCATGCTGGATTTTTAGGGTCCGTCCACCTAATACGCCTGGCGTAGAGTTATAACCTGTGACTGAGGAGGATTCTCTTCATGTCCATCCACACTCACTTGTAAGGGGAGAAATACTTGCAATTCCTGGCCGTTGTTGGTTTAGGTCCCCAGAAATCCCCTTGAATATTGTAATACTGGATTAAACATGGTTGTAACGATTTCCACAAATAGCGATATACCGTTGTTACTTTTAGAATAGCAGCTCTATGCAAATTAGTGGGCTTGAGCTTCAGCCATGTTTTTTTTTATGTAGAACCCCTTTAATTGTATCTTTGATGGTTAATTTTTGCAGAAAAAGTCGTTACTGCCACCAACCCTAGAGAAAAAAAATTACGGCAAGCAGAAAAATGTATTAAAGGGAACCTATCACCACATTTTTTACAAATACAGCTAGTGGCAGGTTCCCATAGAGCCCTATTAACTGACACCCTTCTATTTAAATTCTTTCCCTCAGAACCCATAAAATCAGAGTTCTGAACGTGCCTGGTATCCAAGGATATCAGTCACGGGTGCTCCCGCGATCCCTGTCTCGGTTCCCGGCTGCACTCACCTCCCCTGGCTCCAGCGGCGTCCTCCGCAGCTCCCGTGGCTCGGCGTGCGCATCCCCATCTCCTAGTGATTCCAGTGATTCCTGCATTCCTGTCCGTTCTTGTGGTCCTGTGTTCCTGTGTGCCAGTCCATTCCTGTGGTCCTGCGTTACTGTGTGCCAGTCCGTTCCTGTGGTCCTACGTTCCTATGTGCCAGTCCATTCCTGTGGTCCTGCGTTTCTGTGTGCCAGTCCATTCCTGTGGTCCTGCGTTCCTGTGTGCCAGTCCGTTCCTGTGGTCCTGTGTTCCTGTGTGCCAGTCTGTTCCTGTGGTCCTGCGTGCCAGTCCATTCCTGTGGTCCTGCGTTCCTGTGTGCCAGTCCGTTCCTGTGGTCCTACGTTCCTGTGTGCCAGTCCGTTCCTGTGGTCCTGCGTTCCTGTGTGCCAGTCCGTTCCTGTGGTCCTGCGTTCCTGTGTGCCAGTCCGTTCCTGTGGTCCTGTGTTCCTGTGTGCCAGTCCGTTCCTGTGGTCCTACGTTCCTGTGTGCCAGTCCAGTCCTGTGGTCCTGCGTTCCTGTGTGCCAGTCCATTCCTGTGGTCCTGCGTTCCTGTGTGCCAGTCCGTTCCTGTGGTCCTGCGTTCCTGTGTGCCAGTCCGTTCCTGTGGTCCTGCGTGCCAGTCCATTCCTGTGGTCTTGCGTTCCTGTGTGCCAGTCCGTTCCTGTGGTCCTGCATTCCTGTGTGCCAGTCCGTTCCTGTGGTCCTACGTTCCTGTGTGCCAGTCCGTTCCTGTGGTCCTGTGTGCCAGTCCGTTCCTGTGGTCCTGTGTTCCTGTGTGCCAGTCCTTTCCTGTGGTCCTGTGTTCCTGTGTGCCAGTCCGTTCCTGTGGTCCTACGTTCGTGTGTGCCAGTCCGTTCCTGTGGTCCTGTGTGCCAGTCCGTTCCTGTGGTCCTGTGTGCCAGTCCGTTCCTGTGGTCCTGCGTTCCTGTGTGCCAGTCCGTTCCTGTGGTCCTGTGTGCCAGTCCGTTCCTGTGGTCCTGTGTTCTTGTGTGCCAGTCCTTTCCTGTGGTCCTGTGTTCCCGTGTGCCAGTCCGTTCCTGTGGTCCTACGTTCGTGTGTGCCAGTCCGTTCCTGTGGTCCTGCGTTCCTGTGTGCCAGTCCGTTCCTGTGGTCCTGCATTCCTGTGTGCCAGTCCATTCCTGTGGTCCTGCATTCCTGTGTGCCAGTCCATTCCTGTGGTCCTGTGTTCCTGTGTGCCAGTCCGTTCCTGTGGTCCTACGTTTGTGTGTGCCAGTCCGTTCCTGTGGTCCTGTGTGCCAGTCCATTACTGTGGTCCTGTGTGCCAGACCGTTCCTGTGGTCCTGCGTTCCTGTGTGCCAGTCCGTTCCTGTGGTCCTGTGTGCCAGTCCGTTCCTGTGGTCCTGTGTTCTTGTGTGCCAATCCTTTCCTGTGGTCCTGTGTTCCCGTGTGCCAGTCCGTTCCTGTGGTCCTACGTTTGTGTGTGCCAGTCCGTTCCTGTGGTCCTGTGTGCCAGTCCGTTACTGTGGTCCTGTGTGCCAGACCGTTCCTGTGGTCCTGCGTTCCTGTGTGCCAGTCCGTTCCTGTGGTCCTGTGTGCCAGTCCGTTCCTGTGGTCCTGTGTTCTTGTGTGCCAGTCCTGTCCTGTGGTCCTGTGTTCCCGTGTGCCAGTCCGTTCCTGTGGTCCTACGTTCGTGTGTGCCAGTCCGTTCCTGTGGTCCTGCGTTCCTGTGTGCCAGTCCTTTCCTGTGGTCCTGTGTTCCTGTGTGCCAGTCCGTTCCTGTGGTCCTACGTTCGTGTGTGCCAGTCCGTTCCTGTGGTCCTGCGTTCCTGTGTGCCAGTCCATTCCTGTGGTCCTGCATTCCTGTGTGCCAGTCCATTCCTGTGGTCCTGCATTCCTGTGTGCCAGTCCGTTCCTGTGGTCCTGCGTTCCTGTGTTCCAGTCCATTCCTGTGGTCCTGCGTTCCTGTGTGCCAGTCCGTTCCTGTGGTCCTGCGTTCCTGTGTGCCAGTCCGTTCCTGTGGTCCTACGTTCCTGTGTGCCAGTCCGTTCCTGTGGTCCTGTGTGCCAGCCCTTTCCTGTGGTCCTGCAATCCTGTGTGCCAGTCCGTTCCTGTGGTCCTGCATTCCTGTGTGCCAGTCCATTCCTGTGGTCCTGCATTCCTGTGTGCCAGTCCGTTCCTGTGGTCCTGCGTTCCTGTGTGCCAGTCCGTTCCTGTGGTCCTGTGTTCCTGTGTGCCAGTCCGTTCCTGTGGTCCTACATTCCTGTGTGCCAGTCCGTTCCTGTGGTCCTGCGTTCCTGTGTGCCAGTCCATTCCTGTGGTCCTGCATTCCTGTGTGCCAGTCCATTCCTGTGGTCCTGCATTCCTGTGTGCCAGTCCGTTCCTGTGGTCCTGCGTTCCTGTGTGCCAGTCCGTTCCTGTGGTCCTCCATACCTCTGTGCCAGCTCCTGCAATTCCTGACGTGAGTCCTGGTGTGCCTTCCTGTGCTATTCTCCTGCCGTCTCTCCGGGTACAGACTGTCTCTTGTGTTACTACCTTGGCAGCCACCGCGGGATAGTCGCACCTGTGGAAAGACCTGGTGGTTTCCCGCCGCCGCAAGTCCATCCTGCTTTGCAGCAGGCTCTGGTGAACACCGGGTTCCACTTAGACTTCGGTCCCAGGTCGGCTAGTACCTCCTCCCGCAGTGGTCCAGAGGGTCCACAGACTCTCAGTCCTGACAATATCTAGAGCAAGTCGAGGTGGGTGTGGCCTCCTGGGGCTGAATCCAGCAGTACATTGATGAAAAGGTATCCAACAATATACTGTAATGCATAAAACCTATTTCATGCAAACAGGTTTCTTCTTTATCAAAGTTTAAGGCATAAATAGACATACCATCACATGGATAATGTGTTCATCTGTCCATAAAAACTACTTCAGTAATTAGAATAACACTCCAAACATTTTCATGTTTGAGACAGGGCCATATGGATTTGAACATGCCCGCTACGTTTTGGGGATCCTCCTCTTTCTCAAGCACATCCCCATGCTTCCTCAGCATGCAGCAGTAATGTCATGTGACCAGAGTGACATCATCGCAGGTCCTCTAGCCTCCTAACATTAGCAAACTACCAACAAGCAGTGCGCCAAAGTTCACCATGCACATATCTGAGCACATGAAATCACAGCAGCCTGTATGGACGGGATTAGAAGTCCATACAGGTAAGCTGTGATTACAGGTGCTCTGGTATGTGAATGGTGTACAGTTTGCTAATGTTAGGAGACTAAAGGACCTGAGATGATGTCACCCTGATCACATGACATTAGGCCATGCCCCATGACTCGCTCTAGATATCCATGGATACCAGGCAAGTTTATAATTCTGATTTTATGGGGATGTGAGGGAAACAATTTTTAGCTAGAAGAAGAGTTTCAGTTAGTTAATAGCACTCTATAGGAACCTGTCACTAGCTGTATTTGTGAAAAATGTGATGCTTTCATGTAAAACCACTGTAATGATCAGATGATTGTGGTGGATCCAGCTAAAACCCACAAAATGTACAATTATCACATGGCAGCCATTAGAAGGAGATGGAACCTAATAGGGTAAATGGGCTTCCATAGAAAATCCTTTTAACTACCTGCTGCAACGTTACCCATCCCTGGTCACCGAGGAGTTAATGAAGTGCGCCGTCTAATCGTCTATAATTATTACCGTCTCCAAGGAGCAGCCATTTTTCTGACTGACGTCTGGTAAATGGATGTTTCCACCAATAAACTCCCGTACAAGTAAATACATCAACATTCGCCGTCCGTATCACATTATAGGAAGTTTATCTCATTTGCCCGAATGTTTTCTAAACAGGAACATAAAACCCGTCAACCGTTCTACTGAATAAACATCCGACAAATTAATCTGACAATCCTGCACTCAATCCCGACACCTCGGCTAGCTCTCTCATTTTATTAATAAATATTTTGAAAAAACCTGCAACTGTGAAGATCAAAAAGATCGGTGACAAGAAACTCAACAGATTTTTTATTTTTTTTTAGGGTGATTAATTTTTTTACTTTTAGCAGGGTAATTCTCCCCTTCGATATACGAGTGCATATAGAAGATGAACGATCGCTTAATCTACCGTATATTTCGGGCTATAAGGTGCACTAAAAATCTTTGATTTTCTCAGAAATCAAAGGTGCGCCTTATAGTCCAGTGCGCCTTATATATGAACCGTACTTACAGACAACAGCTGCCTTGAACTGTGCACAGGTCTGCCACCTGCTGGTCATTCATCCTTATAATCCCGTGCACCTTATATATGAACCTAGACGTTTTATCAGGTCTTTATTGATGGCGCGCCATATAATCCGGTGTGCCTTATAGTCCGAAAAATACTTTAATCAAGATCCCTTCCTCCATATCTGAAAAAGTCGAAAATTTACATTAATACACAACGGAAAATTGCACATGAATGTTATCACGTTAGTCAAAAGAGACCAAGAATATTTCCATAAGGGCAACACTTGTAGAAGTAGATCGGCGTGGAACGGCCCGTCATCGCAGACTGTACCTTCCTGTGTGTTTTACCTTTGAATGGATTAGTGAGCGCCACCTACCTCTCTCTATATATATAACTCTCTGATATTCAATGTCAATTTATGATGGACAATGTGGGTGGCCACCGGGGGTCTTCTTCAGGGTGAACAACTTAATTTATAATTTTTACATAAATTTTCTCCACATTTCAGACTCTTGCAAATAATGCAGAATGGAGTAATCAATGACCCAAAATGGGTAAGACTGAGCGGGTACAAGGGTGGAGAGACTGATCGGACAGCCAAACCCAGGTCTCCACACCCATGACTAGTTAAAGTTATTTTCACTTTCAGTAAACAATTGATATGGTTTGTGTAAGGAAAAGTTAGACAATTTTCCAATAAACTTTCTGTATCAGTTCCTCATCAGTTCTAGATCTCTGCTTGCAATTATTGTGTAGAAAGCTTCTATGTTTACTTCCATTGGATAGAAACTTGTCCCTGGTCATGTGATGTCACACAGGTGCACGGCTCCTTATATCCCTTGTCATGTGATGTCACACAGCTGCACGGCTCCTTATATCCCTTGTCATGTGATGTCACACAGGTGCACGGCTTGTTATAACCCTTGTCATGTGATGTCACACAGCTGCACGGCTCCTTATATCCCTTGTCATGTGATGTCACACAGGTGCATGGCTCATTATATCCCTGGTCATGTGATTTCACACAGGTGCATAGCTCCTTATTTCCCTGGTAATGTGATGTCACACAGGTGCACGGCTCGTTATATCCCTTGTCATGTGATGTCACACAGGTGCACAACTCGTTATATCCCTTGTCATGTGATTTCACACAGGTGCATGGCTCGTTATATCCCTTGCCATGTGAGGTCACACAGGTGCACAGCTCGTTATATCCCTTGTCGTGTGATTTCATACAGGTGTACGGATCCTTATTTCCCTGGTAATGTGATGTCACACAGGTGCACGGCTCGTTATATCCCTTGTCATGTGATGTCACACAGGTGCACAACTCGTTATATCCCTTGTCATGTGATTTCACACAGGTGCATGGCTCGTTATATCCCTTGTCATGTGATGTCACACAGGTGCACAGCTCATTATATCCCTTGTCGTGTGATTTCATACAGGTGTACGGATCCTTATATCCCTTGTCATGTGATGTCACAAAGGTGCACAGCTGCAGCCTGTGTGTATGAGATAATCCTATAAACATGATTGACAGCCTGTATAATGGTGCGAGGTATAATGGTGTAATGGCTTCTCCATGTACTTCCTGGTGCTGGCACCCCCTGCTGCCTGTGTCTGTATAGGAGAGATACAACAGCACCAGGATGCAGCTATATGTATAGCAGAACATGTCAGGTACTTGTGTAGCTGATGTCTGTGTCTCTGTGTATTAGGAGGGAGAACATGTCAGCAGGTAAAGCACAGACACTAGCAATGCTTTACTATAAGATAAGATAATCCTTTATTAGTCCCACAGTGGGGAAATTCACAGCATTACAGCAGCAGAGAGGGTACAGAGAGTGAAGTACAAACTATGAGAACAATAATATTAGGGATAAATGAACAAAAAGAAAAGGGGGATAAAAAGACAAAAAAGAGACAAGCAATGATCGGCAGTTTGATGTTTAGTCTGTGGATGGGACTTGCAGGGACTGGTTAGGTGGGGGGCGCAGGTTACTTCTGTTTGTTGAACAGCCTGATGGCAGCGGGGAGGAATGACTTATGATAATACTCCCTTTCACATTTGGGGTGAACTGAAAGTGCTCCCCAATGCCACCACAGTCTCATGCAAGGGATGAGAGCTATTCTCCAGAATAGACTTCAACTTACCCAGTGTCCTCCTCTCACCTACCACCTGCACTGTGTCAAGAGGACCCCCCAGGACAGAACTGGCTTTCCTAATCAGTTTGTCCAGTCTGCTCCTCTCCCTAGCTGAGATGCTGCTTCCCCAACAGACTACCCCAAAGAAGATGGCTGGAGCCACTACAGAGTTGAAGAAGGTCTTAAGAAGAGCCCCCCGCACTCCGAATGCCCTCAGCCTCCTCAGCAGGAGAACACATACATTACACACAGACCTGAGCAGGGGGAGGAGAAGGGAGGGGTAACAGGGGGACATCACTGCCTCTGACCATGTGACCAACCTCATTTACATAATAAAGAAAAGATGATTTTACAATGAATAATGTATGAAATAACTAGATAAAGGCTGGGATGGGATCCTTGTGAGCTGCTCCAACAGGTAGAGGTGACAGGACAAGTGACACAGACCTGATGACAGGTGTCCTTTAAAGGAGCTATGAGCTTGACAGTGGCGCATGGGAGGAATGGCCAAACCCTCCCTGGTTTGTAAAATTCCTTTAAAAAAATTTAAAACTCCAAATCACCCAACTCTTCCTAAAATGGAAATAAAAATAGACAAAAATTCTAAACATGTTAGGCATTGCCATTAAATGTCCAATCTATTAAATTCTAATATCCCCACATAAGTGGGGATAAATTAAAGTACAGTTCGAAGTGATCACAAGATTACAAAGTATGAAAAAGTTCTTGGCCCCAGAATATGGCTAAATCGCACAAAAAAAAGGTCTTGAAAGGTTTTAATTTTTTTTTAAGGTATTAAAACAGAACAAAAACTATATACATTAATAATCTACACGATGATACTGACCCAAAGAATAATTAAGTTGTAACTGCAATTGGAATTTTTTTCCCGCTTCCCAGTACATTGTATGAAATAATAAATACTGACACCAGGAAGTAAAATTTGTCCCCCAGGTAAAGGCTAAAATCAAAAAAACAAAAAAGCATTAGGTCATTAAAGGGAACTGGTCACCAGGGACCTCATTATCATATAACTTACTACACAGAATCCTCTGTGTAGTCCCAGGGGTTGAGCTTCGGTTTAGATGCATTTAAAAAAACAACATGTGACTTGTCTGTGCTGCAGACTAATCAGCTCTCAGCCACCACCTTTGTGCTCCTGTACAGCTCCTCCCTCCTGCTCCTTCACAGAGGTCACAGCATAGTGAGCTATCATCAGTGTGAGAGGGAGGAGCCTGGTAACCTGACATCAGTGAGAGAGGGAGGAGCTGTACTGAGAGCTCAGGAGTGAGCAGCACAGACAAGTCACATGTTGTTTTATGAAATGCATCCAAACCAAACCCAATCCCTGGGACTGCACAGAGGATTTTGTCAGGGAGCTAGGTAAGTTATAACACACAATTATATTGTAACGAAAATGGTGACAGGTTCCCTTTAACTAATGAAATCCCATTGTGCCCTCCATTTATTTAGTGCTGTTTAAAAAAAGAAAAATCTGGTAACCCCTTCTAAAGATATTTGTGAATTAGCTGATACTAGCCAAGGGGGCGGTAACGCAGAGAAAAAAATTAACAGAGTACCGCCCCTGATTAGTATGAACTAATTTACATATAAACTTGCTGGGGCCATATCTTTTGACCGGTTGACCAATTCTTTGAGAACAAACACCAAATTTATCAGGGGCATAGCAGCAATCACATGAGTCGGTTCATTAAAAATGTAGTCCTTGGTGACAGGTCCCCTTTAAATTCTGTCTTTTCTACAGAAACGATCCATTTTTCATGATGAGAGATGTCATTAAGAGCCTCTAAAAACACTCCAGTACTTCATTGACAGCGTAATTGTTCTAAGATTTTACAGTCAGATGCAAAAAACTAGCGGTGCATTTGCGTGAATCGTGTTTATATTATAATTTATTAATGGAATGGTAATTATTCCCTTCTCATTTGCATATTTAAATTTATCTTTTCTTGACTTTTTTTTTTTCTGACAGAAATTAAAACGGGTACAATTAATGAGCAAGACGCATAGTGAAGGATCAGGTTGGATTTAGGTTTTTTTTTTCTTTCTGCATTACCACGTAGCGGTGATGACAGCCTGAAGTACAGTAGATGTCACTCAGCCCGTAGTGTTTGATAACCTGTGAATATGGAATGGAAATACTGAGCTAAGATTTATCAGTGCTGACACATGGGACAAAAGGTGAGCCAGTAACTTTCCCCCCATGCAACATGTTCCACGAGATGCACACATTAGCATAGGCTATAAATAATGTCTGCAGGATATGTTCAGAAATGAGTCACATTTAGCGTAACTGAAAACCTCACTCTTTTACCTTATATTTTAATTTGCACCATAAATCTTTGGAAATACATTGACTTAACTACATGTTGCATCCTATTCTTCACTTAAATTAAACTGCATTATAAAATGTTAAAGCCCTTTAAAGGAAACCTACCACTACAGATCTAAGTATTAAGGTAGATCCGGTGGTAGGTGCATCTAATGTATGTAAGGATAGTCCTTTTAGGGCTAATCCTTTACTCCCCTTTATCTTTTCTAATCTTTAATAAGGGTAATATGCAAATTTTCTAAAGAGGCTACTGGGGCGTGGAGTAACCGGAGCTGAGGCTACTCCACGCCCTTAGTAGGTAGATCCGTAGTGGTAGGTTTCCTTTAAAGGACAAGAACCAATAGAAGAAAAGGGAGCCTCATAGAATATCACTATAACTCTCAACAGAAATACAATCAATAACCCAAAAAGAGAGCCAAAAAATATCGTCAAGAATAAAATTAATAATGTATTTTATTATGAGAATAATGCACAATATACAAGAAAAAGTTCTATCACATAATAGGGAAAGAAAATGAGGGGAAACAAGTGGCCCCTGATGGAAAATGGGGCAACCACGAAAACCATAAGCCCCTGCAGACACCCCTCCTGACGAAGCATCAGCAAAACGCGCGTCGGGGTGTAGCTCATTGGCCTCCTGGGGAGCCCCATTATACCTTTCACCATGCTTACGGGTAAGGACTCTATTTGATTCTGTGCATAGTGGGTGCCGGAAGGTACCTCCGGCCCCTATCTTACATAGGACCCAACTAAGGAGACATTTCTCTATCCATATTCCCGTTTGCATCATTTACTACCACTTATTAGACATTTTGTCTCTATATTACTATTTACTTATAGGTTTTGGGGTGTCTGCAGGGGCTTATGGTTTTCGTGGTTGCCCCATTTTCCATCAGGGGCCACTTGTTTCCCCTCATTTTCTTTCCCTATTATGTGATAGAATTTTTTCTTGTATATTGTGCATTATTCTCATAATAAAATACATTATTAATTTTATTCTTGACGATATTTTTTGGCTCTCATTTCCTTTAAAGGACATCTACCACCAGGATAAAGGATTGTAAACCCATCACACTGACATACTGGTGTGTGCCCCCTCTGGCAGGATCTGCTCTTCTTTAAGCTTCTTATGCCCTGGATTATTTTAAAAAGCACTTTTAAAATTATGAAAATGAGCCTGAGGGACTCTGGGCTCCATAGGTGTTAATAGAACCTGTAGCCCCTCAGGCTCATTTGCATAACTTGTAAAGCCCTTTTTTTAAAATCAACAGCAAAAGGGAGCTAAAAGAGGAACAGATCCTGCTATAGAGGCCACACACCAGAATGTCTCTGTGTTTGGCTTACAATCCTTCATCCTGGTGGTACATGTCCTTTAACCAGTTACTGACTGCGGTACGACTATGTAAATCGTACAGCAGTAAGGGAAGTATGGAGAGGTCTGCCGGGCTGAGCCCTCTCCATATGCTGGTAACTGCATTGTCCGTCAGTGTGACCACCCTACGGTTTTATCCAGAGGCCTCTGATATATTCATTGCCGTGGAAGGGGTGGGGTTTAATGACACGCTAGTTCACCGTGTCCCCCCCTCCTAAGGACATATTTCACAATCGTATTTCTATTCGACATGAGCCATTCATATCTCAAATTGGGAAACCTTCTGTACACATTGGTTATATTTGTGTCAAAACTTAAAAAAAAAACATAATTTTTTATTTTTTTGAAAGGGAACACTCAATTCTCATTCAAAGCGGATCCTTCGGAGCACTCGGAAATTGCTTGTCAAATATGACTCAGAAGTGACAAGGCTTGAAAAATATTGAGGCGGTGTTTTTAGGTGTAGACTCGAAAAAAGCAACAACAAAGTGCTTTGATATAACAATCAATGGATGAACCTCACGTTGCCGGATTGTGAAATATTAGTCATCATTCCTCCGTCGAGGACACAAATAGTTATTTGTAAGCTACCGAGAAGCGGGTTGACATGACAATATGGGGACAGCGGCGAGCTCTGCAATTGTTATGGACGATCAAATTAAGTATTCAGTCTTATACGCAGGCAAGGTAGCAGTGAAAGCACTGAGCGCTTCTAGAGAGACAGCGAAACAATGCGTTCCGGATGACGTGAGAGGCTCTGCCGAGGAAGTATAGAGATAATGATAGCGCTCTGACAGCCGAACACTGGATCCGAGACGCTCCATAGCCATTGTTTAAGTTAATTGAATACAGAATTCTATAATGTCTGAAATGTATTCAGGGTGTCCTCATGGCGAGTAACGGCCTTGGAGGCAATGTTTTTGGTGAGCAAGAAATAAGTAGAGGTTTTGGCTCTCCTTCCAATGAAAGGTTTAAAGTGCACTTTTGTACTTCCTTCGAGTGAACTTCTCGGCTCATGTTCCCTGTCTCAGTGGTAGAGAAGGTGAAGTCTGTGATATAGAAGTTTATTTAATTCGGAGTATAGTAAATCTGTGACGACAGTGCCAGTGCCCTCCTCTATCCGTGGAATATGGCTCAACATGTGTTGATTTGTTTTTGTGTTTCACTTATGTAAATAACCACTCAGGGTGCATTCACACGGCTGTATGCCCACCGGGCGGGCATATCGGCGTGCGCTGGAGAGGAGGTGACACCTTCCCCCTGCATAGGAAAAGCAGGCTCTATCCTTTCCCGCTGTACGGCGAAGAACGGTGCCACACATGTGGGCAGCCATTGCCGTCTATGGGGACATATATGCAGCCAAAAACTTGCGGCCGCATATATGTTCCCATAGACAGGAGTCTGAATGTTCCCTTAACTTGCTGGCTGATTTGGAATTGTTTGTACCACACTTTTATAATAGTTAATATTGGGATATACAGATTTTTCTCCAATCATCCTGGAGCTAAGGTTCTAGTTTCCTTTAAGTGTTTTGCTCTCATTCAGTCCAGTGCCTGTTTGAGTTTAGCTTGACCTGCTTTATAGTTTCTTAGTTTGCTGCTCTTTCTAAACTTCTTTTTTTTCCAACTTTAGCTATTGGCATATAAGGCACAAAATCACAGATGCAAAGGGATAGTCACAGAACAATAAAAAGATAGATAGATAAAATTTTTGCCCCAGAAGACAAATCATTTCCCCTTATCTATCTATCTATCTATCTATCTATCTATCTATCTATCTATCAATCAATCAATATATCTATCTATTGTTCCAAGACTATCCCTTTGTATTTGCGATTTTATGCCTTATATATAGTATCTGTTGTAATTCGGACTGCTCATGTGTATTTGTTTGTGAGTTTTATTTAGTGTCCTCACACTGGCACAGGGGAGGGAACGTTGAGTAGTTACTGGCCATTATATCTTACTCTGGATACTAAGATTTATTACATAAAATGCCAGACATGTATCCCCTTCCATTATTATGATTATTAAGTTTTGATTATCAGAAGTAGCAGTAGGTTAGTAATCACTTCAAGCCGGTATACATATATTATTATTATTGAGGTGTCTACCATACAAAGATCTGATCTGCTGTATCTAAGCTGCCATTATACTGCTTACTCCTTACATAGCGCGGAACTGCTATATCTTAACTGCCATTATATAGACATCCATCTTACATAGAGTTGAGCTGCTGTATCTAAGCTGCCATTATATAGTCATCCACATCACATATCCGCTGTATCTAAGTTGCTTTGTTACAAAATAAGAATTATGCTTTTTTCCAAAATATTTTCCAAAATACATAAAGGTTGGAAAACATATCTTTGGGCGTGCAATAATTCTATCTGCTGGTTCTACATCTATGGTGAATTGTACCGGTACTAGTAGGCAATCATTGGTCCTGGGGCCCAAATTATTTAGTTACACCCTTGGAAAAGTAGTAACAGTAGTGATGAGAGCACAGTACAATGGAGACTATATTACACCATACAGGAGATGTAGCTACGAAATTCCCTTTGGCAATGGAGGTATTACTCTCTCTCCCATCCAATCCTGTGACAACCATTTATCTTAGCTCGGCTGGTCTAATGATAATTATATCTCTTATAATGAATGATCACGGTGATTCACGTTGTAGTTCTCTATTTAAACATGGGTCTTTTTCCAATCATCCATTCATTTCTCTATTCATTTATTCACATAATTATGATCCTCTCGGTGGTATTTGTCATACAATGTCTTTCTTGTTCTGTTTGACTTTTTGGATTATTACTACGGTGGAAGAACCTGCCCTATCTATGTCCTATTAATTATTCTGTATCTCTTTTGTGTGAGTTTGTAAAAGATAAGAGAAATAATAGATAAAATCAAGTGATTATAAGAAGTGTAAACCCATCTGTCCTCTACCCCATTCGATTAGGTGGAGAAGGCTGAGAATGGACATGGAGGAGTTGCCTGGGGTGGACTGGCCATAGCTTCTACGGAGAGAAATCTCGATAGGACGGCTAGTTGAAGAATTTATGGGTCTTTGGTGACTAAAACGATTCGCCAATGTACTGTTGTAACAAACAAATGGATCTGGACTCCCCAGAATTGAGGACTCTATTACCTATAAAGTAGCCCTGGAGTAGTTGACAAATTGCCAAAGCTAGTACAAAACACTAAGGATAAGACGGGCAGAAGATCATGGCAGTCAAATCAAGTGTAAACTCATTTCTTCTCTACCCCATTTAATTCAGTGGAGAAGACTGACATTGGACACAGAGGTGTTGCCAGGGGTGAACTTCCCAGAGCCTCCACGGGGAGAAATCTCGATAGGAAGACTAGTTAAAGAATTTATGGGTCATTGGTGACCTAACACAATTCACAAATGTACTGTCGTAACAAACAGAGGAGTCTGGACTCCCCAGCATTGAGGACATCAGACTACTACCTATAGAGTGGCCCTGGAGTAGTTGACAAATGGCCAAAGCTAGTACAAAACACTAAGGTTCAGACAGGCTAAAGGTCAAGGCAGTCAAATCAAGTGACTATAAGAAGTATAAACCCCAATACAAATCAGTGTAGAAGGCCAACTTTACACGGGACACAAAAGTGTTTCCAAGGGTGGACGGGCCATAGCCTCCAGAGGGAGGAAGGGAAATAGGCCAGTTAGTCATCGGTGAACTAACATAATTACTGACGTAACAGATGCAATCTGGACTCACCAGCATTGAGGAAACAAGACTCTCTCTGGGAGTAGTCCTAGAGCAGGTGACAGATGTCCAAGGCCAGGGGTCATGTAGGCTGAAGGTCAGGGCAGTCAAGCAAGTTGAAGGTCAGGTCAGTTAGCAACAGATATTAATCAAGAAATAGGCCAGAGCTTGACACTCTTTTCATGGTCTCTGCAGTGGTTACCAAATATAGTTTTTTTTAGATCGAAGGCTTCTATTTATTCAATATATACCTATATACCGGCAGTCTTAATCTCCAGATATTTTTAACTGCACCAATTTATGACTTACTGACCCTGTTTACTAGTCTTAACCCTGTTTTCTTCAAAATGCGTTACCAAAAAACAAAGGTCCATATGTGTGTGATGGAAGTGGCATCCAGAGTAAATTGACTAGTCAAGGTTCAGATGTTTGTTATATGGCACTAGAGGACCAGGTGCTCTGTCTACCTGAAGACTAGAGGTGACTTCTTTGGCCAACAGAAAACCAGATAAGAGAGGTCCTGGAACCAGGAGTGAAGATCAGAATAATCTGGTAGTAGACCAGAGATAACATATCTATCCTCCAGAAGAGAAGGACAGTACTAATTTGACAGGTCACAGTCCAAAGGGTTTTTACCTGGCCAACAGAAGTCCTGATGTGACTATTTGTTTATCAGAAAACCAGGAGACAGGCCCAGTAATCAGAAGACTAGAGTGCAACCGGCTTCTAGAAGACCAGAAGTGAGTTGCCTCTAGAAGGCAGAATGTGACTGGATCCCAGAAACTAGAAATCAGTGATATGACCTCTAGAAATCCAGTGTTGAGTAAATTAATTACTGGAAGACCAGAGATGACTGATGTGACTAGTCATAGACCAGAGATTTTTCACCTGGCAAGCAGTATACCTGTGACTTTCCTGTAAGTGACCCAATGACCAAATGAGAGTTTTCAAAAAGGTGAGTTGACAACAAGTAAGTGGATGCCAGGAAAATAGAAATGTTGAGTTTATGTTGGGTACATAAGTCGCTGAGGTTAGTGATCTGGCCATCAAATGACCAAACCGGAGTTGCCTAGCCGCCAGAAGACCAGTTGCCTCATTACTCATTTCTGGTCTTCTGGTTGATAGTGTACCTTACTACTAGAAGCCTGGAAATGAGTAATGAGACTATCCAGAGTCCATAGGTTTGCCCCATGGCCACTAAAAGACCAGATGTTAGTAAGTACACTAGGTACCAGAAGACCAGAGGTAAGTATACTAGCTACTAGAAGACCAAAAGTAAGTACACTAGCTACTAGAAGACCATAAGTAAGTACACTAGCTACTAGAAGACCATAAGTAAGTACATTAGCTACCAAGAGACCATAAGTAAGTGCACTAGCCACCAGAAGTAAGTAAGCTAGCTATCAGAAGACCAGAAGTAAGTACACTAGCTACCAGAAGACCATAAGTAAGTACACTAGCTACCAGAAGACCATAAGTAAGTACACTAGCTACCAGAAGACCATAAGTAAGTACACTAGCTATCAGAAGACCATAAGTAAGTACACTAGCTACTAGAAGACCATAAGTAAGTACATTAGCTACCAAGAGACCATAAGTAAGTGCACTAGCCACCAGAAGTAAGTAAGCTAGCTATCAGATGGCCAGAAGTAAGTGCACTAGCTACTAGAAGAGCATAAGTAAGTGCACTAGCCACCAGAAGACCAGAAGTAAGTACATTAGCTACCAAAAGACCATAAGTAAGTGCGCTAGCCACCAGAAGTAAGTAAGCTAGCTATCAGATGACCAGAAGTAAGTGCACTAGCTTTCAGAAGACCATAAGTAAGTGCACTAGCTACCAAAAGACCAGAAGTAAGTGCACTAGCCACCAGAAGTAAGTAAGCTAGCTATCAGATGGCCAGAAGTAAGTGCACTAGCTACTAGAAGAGCATAAGTAAGTGCACTAGCTACCAGAAGACCAGAAGTAAGTACATTAGCTACCAAGAGACCATAAGTAAGTGCACTAGCCACCAGAAGTAAGTAAGCTAGCTATCAGATGACCAGAAGTAAGTGCACTAGCTACTAGAAGACCATAAGTAAGTACATTAGCTACCAAGAGACCATAAGTAAGTGCACTAGCCACCAGAAGTAAGTAAGCTAGCTATCAGATGACCAGAAGTAAGTGCACTAGCTACTAGAAGAGCATAAGTAAGTGCACTAGCTACCAGAAGACCATAAGTAAGTGCGCTAGCCACCAGAAGTAAGTAAACTAGCTATCAGATGACCAGAAGTAAGTGCACTAGCTTTCAGAAGACCATAAGTAAGTGCACTAGCTACCAAAAGACCAGAAGTAAGTGCACTAGCCACCAGAAGTAAGTAAGCTAGCTATCAGATGGCCAGAAGTAAGTGCACTAGCTACTAGAAGAGCATAAGTAAGTGCACTAGCTACCAGAAGACCAGAAGTAAGTACATTAGCTACCAAGAGACCATAAGTAAGTGCACTAGCCACCAGAAGTAAGTAAGCTAGCTATCAGATGACCAGAAGTAAGTGCACTAGCTACTAGAAGACCATAAGTAAGTACATTAGCTACCAAGAGACCATAAGTAAGTGCACTAGCCACCAGAAGTAAGTAAGCTAGCTATCAGATGACCAGAAGTAAGTGCACTAGCTACTAGAAGAGCATAAGTAAGTGCACTAGCTACCAGAAGACCATAAGTAAGTGCGCTAGCCACCAGAAGTAAGTAAACTAGCTATCAGATGACCAGAAGTAAGTGCACTAGCTTTCAGAAGACCATAAGTAAGTGCACTAGCTACCAAAAGACCAGAAGTAAGTACCATAGGTACCAGAAGACGAGAAGTAAGTACACTAGCTATCAGAAGACCAAAACTAAGTACATTATTTGCATATTACTCAAGTAAAGTCTTTTAACAAGTAGGTTTCCTTTAAAGATAAAAACGGATCCTAATGATTCAGCGTCAACTTCTACGTCTCCTTAGAGCAGAATACAAGTTTACCAGATAAAGAGTAGAAGTTTGTGAGTCTCTCCCGTTACCCCTCCCCCACACTATAATTGTGACAACTCATTTACAGTCTGATTACTTTCAGCAGCCACAAAGGAAGGAATTACAGAGTTCTGCGAAATAGCAAAATAGCTGGAAATGTGATGAAGATGGCAAGTTTTTTTTATTATACCGAAAGACTATATAAAAAGACTTGTATAAGATAACATCTCCTGATTCCGGAACAATCGTGCAGGAAGACAAAAAACTAAACAAATGTTTCCATCTTTTTGTGCAGAAGTTAAGGAGAAGCTGAAAAAAGAGATGTTTTTTACTGAATTACTTCTTTTGCTTCTCAAGTTCAATGGAGGATCTTGGGGGAAATGATTTTTTCCTGACCTTAAAGAGGTTACATTTTAGATAAATCTTTATGACTCCAGTCATAGGGCGAGTTTTTAAAGGACTTTAAAAAACTTTGGTAAACTTTGGCCCTTATTTTTATTACCGCATATACTCGAGTGTAAGCCGACCCAAGTATAAGCCGAGGCCCCTAATTTTACCACAAAAACCTGGGAAAACCTATTGAGTCAAGTATAAGCCGAGGGTGGGAAATGCATTGGTCACAGCCTCCCAATTATATAGCCTGCCGCACCCTGCCCCATAGTATATAGCCAGCATCTGACCCCCAGTATATAGCTTGCCAGCCCATATCCCCTAGTATATAGCCAGCCCCCTGCCCCAGTATATAGCCAGCAGCGGGGGAACCTGGAAAGGTGAGTTTTGACATATTATATCATTATATATTTTTTTTACTCGAGTATAAGCCGAGTTTGGGGTTTCAGCACATTTTTTGTGCTGAAAAACTAGGCTTATACTTGAGTATATATGGTAATTTGAGATTTTATTTTATTATTATGAGATTTAATATTATTATTATTTTTAAAGAATAATCACCAAATTCGCAAAAACTAAGATCCCAGTCTCTCCCAGTACACGAGGTGGCAGGTCCTTCATCCGCGCTACGACCCAATATATGAAAACTGCTGCAATAACGTGCAGCAGATAATCCAATAGTGTCGCATGCTCTTAGTAAATCTGGTCTGTTTTCAGGATGTGACACAGAGTTGCACCTTTTTTTGTTCTTGGCTTCATGCTGTTGTGACATAATTGTGTCGAGGCACAGTCATAAATGTGGCGCACACTAGGAACCAGGGTGCACAGTTTACTAAAGTCTCGGACAAAGTGCACAATAGTGGCACAAGTGCAAACCTCTTGTAGACACAATAATATTCCTGGGCCTATGGCTACATTCTGTGTATATAACAACAGAAGATAAAATGCTTGGGTGTCCATATTCTTCCCATAAAAGAAAATGGGGCTCATTTACTAAGGGTCCCAAACGCGCATTTTCGGCGGGCTTCCTGAATTTTTACGATTTGCACTGATTTTGGCACAAGCGATCGGATTGTGGTGAATCAGCACCGGCTTTCACGCGACATAAATCGGGGGGGCGTGCCCGTCGGAAAACCTAACGGATTCGGAAAAAACGCAGAATTTAAAAAAAAATTGTGTCGCAAGAATAGGACTCACATACACCGAGACGGAGAAGGTGGACTCTGGCGGACTTCAGCGCAGCAGCGACACCTAGTGGACATCGGGCGCGCAACCTTAGAGAATCCCGGAAGAACCCGAATCAGCGTCAGAGAATGCGCCACTGGATCGCGACTGGAACGGGTAAGTAAATGTGCCCCAAATCTGGACCTTCATTTCCTTAAAGGACATCTACCACCAGGATGAAGGAAGGACTGCAAACCCAGCACACTGACATGCTGGTGTGTGTCCCCTCTGGCAGGATCTGCTCTTTAGCTTCTTATCCCCTAGTTTTTATTTTTTAAAAAGGCTTTTTAAAATTATGCATATGAGCCTGAGGGGCTCCAAGCTCTTTAAGTTCATTTGCATATTTTTAAAAGTCTTTTTTGCTTAAAAACCAAGGCATAGGAAGCTAAAAGAAGAGCAGATCAGAGCAGAGGGGGAACACACCAGTATGTCAGTGTGCTTGGTGTACAATCCTTTAAAACAATGTCACTGTGTGTATTATCTCTGTACTGTGACATCAATGTGAGTATAATCCTTGTACTGTGACATCCCTGTGTGTATTATCCCTGTACTGTGACATCACTGTGTGTATTATCCCTGTACTGTGACATCACTGTGTGTATTATCTCTGTACTGTGACATCACTGTGTGTATTATCCCTGTACTGTGACATCACTGTGTGTATTATCTCTGTACTGTCGACATCACTGTGTGTATTATCTCTCTACTGTGACATCACTGTGTGTATTATCCCTGTACTGTGACATCACTGTGTGTATTATCTCTGTACTGTGACATCACTGTGTGTATTATCCCTGTACTGTGACATCACTGTGTGTATTATCCCTGTACTGTGACATCACTGTGTGTATTATCTCTGTACTGTGACATCACTGTGTGTATTATCCCTGTACTGTGACATCACTGTGTGTATTATCCCTGTACTGTGACATCACTGTGTGTATTATCCCTGTACTGTGACATCACTGTGTGTATTATACCTGTACTGTGACATCACTGTGTATATTATCCCTGTACTGTGACATCACTGTGTGTATTAACCCTGTACTGTGACATCACTGTGTGTATTATCTCTGTACTGTGACATCACTGTGTGTATTATCTCTGTACTGTAACATCACTGTGTGCATTACCCTGTACTGGGACATCACTGTGTGTATTATCCCTGGACTGTGACATCAATGTGAGTATAATCCTTGTACTGTGACATCACTGTGTGTATTATCCCTGTACTGTGACATCACTGTGTGTATTATCTATGTACTGTGACATCACTGTGTGTATTATCCCTGTACTGTGACATCACAGTGTGTATTATCCCTGTACTGTGACATCACTGTGTGTATTATCCCTGTACTGTGACATCACTGTGTGTATTATCCCTGGACTGTGACATCAATGTGAGTATAATCCTTGTACTGTGACATCACTGTGTGTATTATTCCTGTACTGTGACATTACTGTGTGTATTATCCATGTACTGTGACATCACTGTGTGTATTATCTCTGTACTGTGACATCACTGTGTGTATTATCCCTGTACTGTGACATCACTGTGTGTATTATCCCTGTACTGTGACATCACTGTGTGTATTACACTGTACTGTGACATCACTGTGTGTATTATCCCTGTACTGTGACATCACTGTGTGTATTATCCCAGTGCTGTGACATCACTGTGTGTATTACACTGTACTGTGACATCACTGTGTGTATTATCCCTGTACTGCGACATCACTGTGTGTATTATCCCTGTACTGCAACATCACTGTGCATGTTATCTGCTTAACCATTAATAAACCTAATTATTGTACTAATATTTCCTAACTTATCAGATGAGACCCTGGCTGTATGTAGTCACTTATCAGGTTATTGTCCTGTAACATTACATAGTGGACGGCAGACTAGACCATTTATTGATTGATTCATCTGTAACATAATATTATTATTTTTCTGTGAATTTTTAATTTATCTTGAGGATTAATTTTCAGTTTTACACTCTGTACTGTCTCTTACACTTGAGATATTAACCCCAGACAATCTGACTTATTTCTTTCCCCCTACATAACTATCACCTATACTGGGAGCTGGAGAGTCTCCCCTTGTAGTCAGTCACAGCTCAGTGTACATGATGTATGAGCGCGGAGCAGATGATCATGGAGAGAAACGCGCTGGAAATCCTTATGTTCCCTATTAACACCTGAAAACGCTTGAGTCTTGTGGAATCTTTCAGACATGACCATCGCCGGGACGGTGACCCGTGTGATTTTCACCTCCTAGATGAGCAGATGGTCACAGTTGTTATTGTCATATTATATAATACGGTGGAAAAGAAAAACTAAAAATGATTAATTATTTTAAAAAACACAGGTCTATTGTCCATTTTTTTAATGTTCTTACTTATTTTCTAGATATTGGATTACAGCCAAACTTACTTTACAGATAAATACAGACAATGCTGCAGATTTAAAGGGAACCTGTCACCAGGGACCTCATTTTCACTAAAGACATGTTACAGGAGCCCATTACAGCTGAGGGGCGCATATGCATTTCTGCTTTCTCTAAGCATTTGTATTACAATATTAATGTGTGTTATAACTTACCTTGCACCCAGACAGAATCCTCTGTGTGGTCCCAGGGGTTGGGCTTTGGTTTAGATGCATTTAAAAAAACAACATGTAACTTGTCTGTGCTGCAGACTCCTCAGCTCTCAGCCCCCACCTCTACAGCTCTGTACAGGAGCACAAAAGTGGGGGCCTAGATCTGAGAAGTCTGCAGTACAGACAAGTTACATGTTGTTTTTTTAAATGCATCTAAACCAAAGCCCAACCCCTGGGACTACACAGAGGATTCTGTCTGGGTGCAAGTTAAGTTATATGTTATAGTGATGTTTGCTTTCTTTTATAGCTAAGCAGGAAGTGTGGATGGTGATATGTATGGTGGTGGGCTACAGATGGGACTATTGTATCTGGGGGTCTGGAGGAGAGGTGATAAAATAATACCCCCTTTTGTGCAGCCCTCCCCTCCTTCTGGCCTCCTAAACAACATATTGAAGTGCATAAAACTGAGAGTCCTGTCTGCCATTGGTGGCCGATGAATCAAATTTCCCCATATATGGTCGATGACTTTTTAAAGGACTTGTGCAAAGTATATTGTGGCCAAAAAACCCTAAATACTCCGGCAACAGTCCCATGAGGGATGTTCAAAATATAAACTGGATCAAAAGGGAAAGGGGTTCATACACCCCAGAATCCAGAAAGCTGCAGACTTATTGACGTGGTAACTCCGGCAGCCATTCTGCTACTTTGTGCCAAATTTTTGACAATTCAAATTTCCGTTATAGGTCCGTCCCTGTATAGGACACTGATGTCCCTATGTAACACACTTAGTTCTGCTATAGTTTGTGTGTAACAGGTCTTATTATATTACTGTTTTCGTGCTGTAAATGTCACACCATTAAAAAAACTCTAGAAGGTCGGGGAACGCACACGTTATTTAAAAACCATGATAGTCGTAAACACATGTTTCCAATATGTGATAGTAGATTAAGATGGGAAGCTAACGTGCATGAGGGAAGGGGCCACTTAATTTGCCAACTAGTGGTGGCCTTGGGTCCCTAATGTGGTATTTGAGCCCTGGGGGAGTCTGATTTCCTATATAAAATACCGCAATACAACTGCTTTCCACAGGGTCCATTACAGATCATTCGGTAACAGCCACTGGAGCCTCTGGGCAGATTGACGTACCCCACATGATGTCATAGGGGGCAACAATCTTATTTACAGGGCATTGTATTTGACCAAAGCACGGATGTCAGGACAGATCCTGGGTGTTGATGGCGGGTTATATAGTAGTTACTGCTAGTATGGAGAGGGCTCAGTTGAGGAGACATGCAGGGCCGGTTTTAGACAAAGTGGGGCCGTGGGCAAAACTAAAAGTGAGACCCCCAAAAAAACTACTTTATGAACAGTCACAGTCAGTAAGAGGCTCCTTTAGCCCAGCACAATAATAAAACTTTGTAGTTTCACACAGTAGTAGGTAGGTATCTGTAATATGGGACTAGAGGAGATTTTATCGGAGATAGACAAATGAGAGGTAGATTGAGGATAGAAGATGAGAGTTATGAGATTGATTGATAGATTCACCCAGGCATTCAACCGAGGGGTATTAAAAGAGCAATACATCCACTGCCGACAAAAGTCCACATACAGGGGGCCCCTTTAGGACAGTGGGCCCTGAGTAAATGCCCAGATTGCCGCCCCCTAACACCGGAAGACATGTAAGGTTTAGAAGGTAAATGTCACTCCAACCCTTTAGATCAGACAAATGTTCTTCCTAATATCCTTCCTCTGATTGATGAAGAACACTAAGGCTACATTCACACACATGTATGGAGGACATATATACGGCCGACGTATGTACGGCCGATATACGTCCCCCATACACTTCTATGGGCTCACGGCCCTGTACAGGAGTGGTACGGTGCGGCACCGTACCGCTCTGTACCCCGGGAAAAGATAGTCCTATAGATGTCCTATAAATGTCCTATCTTTTCCCGTGATATGGCGCCGTGCGCTGTATCTCCCTATTGAGAGGGGCGGGGCTGAGCAGCGCTCATCCCCTTCTCCTCTCCGCAGCGCCGATGTATGCCCGCCGTAAATCGTGTGAATGTAGCCTAAATTGTACTGGCTCATCACCTGAAGGTTATCTGACCTGAAAAGTCATATAAGGAAACTGATCCAGAGCTGGCACTTTAGAACCTATGCCAAAAAGTTGGCGTCGGCTATAGTTAACCCAATTGGTGTGAGGGTGACGGGGAGTCGCAATTCCAGGCTGAATGTTAGCAATTGCTACTTTTTCGATCCTTCTATGACAGAAAACTGGTGTACATGCCATGCAAAATGTGTGAATGTATAACCAATGCTTAATCGCTCAAAGGGACATTCTCATGATTGGTGTTGGTCAGTGTCGGAATGGGGTTCCATAGGTCCAGCAGAGAAAATGATCTGTGGGCCCACCCTTCATCATCCCCCCAGGAAATAGACTTTAGCAGCCTCCAAAATTGGTTGTTTTCCGCTGGACCTCTGAGGTTCAGTATTGGTTTGAACCAAGGCCCACCGGAGGATCCTCTGGTTTTCTGGTGGGCCAGTCCAACACTGGTGGTGGTCTTAGTAGTTGGACAACTCTCCTCATGAAAACAACAGACTCATAAATTGTAAACCTGGTGTAAGTTATTATTGCAACAATACAACAAATTGCACAAACTTTGTTTTACGGGAGAAGAGACAGTCCCACACATTTTACTGCCTGAACAATGATTCCAATGACAGATCTTCTCCGAATAAGATTTGTTCAGGAAGCTCATAGGTCCAGCTCCTTCCATGATCCTCCTGTTATGTTACATATGTCGCACATATCCTCAGCATACACCTGTACTTGTGCTTCTGTTCAATAATTGAGCCGTCTCAGCGCAGTCTCTTATCTTCTTGGGAACTGTCAAGGAGAGATGTACCCATCTCGAGGAGGATGGTTATCGAATAATAGATCAAGGTGCGGATTTGTTATTTATTTGGGTAAAATATTTATGGCATGTATATCTCAGAACGTTCCCTCCGGGTCTCTTTACATGCTACGAATGTTCTTCTGCCTGTTGCATAATTATGTGCACCCGCGCCGCCTGGAAACTTAGTGCTGTGGATTTGTGTACGGAAGAAATCCCCCAACTGTGCGCGCTCGATAATCATTGTTTTTCATCTTCTTTTTTATTTATACACTGACTGTAGGATGATTTTTTTGTATTTTTTAGGTTATAAAAATGGAATTACTGCTTTCCAGTATAACTTTTATTTTAACTTTTTTTGGCATTAGCCCATGTCAGTAAATACTAGAATACATAAGATTTATCTGGTATTCCAGTATTGTATTACCACCCACGATCCTACAATCTGTTGTCTCTATTTCATATTTCCTATAGATTTCAGGTTTATATTCCTTATAAACCATATGCCTTAAAGGGATATTCCAGGACTTATTTGTATTTAGTACAGGACTGTGCTGTACATCCTAAGCTTTGACCTATTCCTTAACTCTGATAGATATCTGAGAGATCAGATGAAGTGCCACATGTTCTGCTTCCGATTTCTGCTGTTCCGAACCTTGATTTGTTTAACAACTCCGTTCCTGATTCTTCTTTCTGCCCTGTTCAACCTCCTGGCTTGACCTGACCTCCTATCAGTGCTGCTCACCTTAAACATTGACCTGTTCCTTAACTCTACTCCAACCTTTCCAGACCTTGACTTGTTTCTGGCCATTCCCTGATCACTAAGAACTTCAATTTTCCTGACCCTAGCTTGTTCCTTGCCATTCTCTGATCACATGAGGGGCCAGATATCGCCCTTTCCGATTTGTTATTGTTCACCTATTCTGTCTGTTCTTGGCTTGTTTAATCAACTCCGTTCTGCACTGCTTAAATTCCTTTAGTTGCCAGATATTATGCTTTCGATTTCTGCTGTTCCAAACCTTGACTTGACTCGTTTAAAAACTCAGTTTCAATTCATTCTTTCTGCCCTGTTTAGACTTGACCTCTAATTTATGCTGCCCGTGGTAAACTTGACCAGTTCCTTAACTCTACTTTCCCTGACCCTGGCTTGTTCCTGGCCATAACCTGTTTGGTATGTCTTCACTTGCCTGAGCCAACTAACCCCCTACAGTAGTTTTACTCCAAGATGTAGAAATCTGGTAACCCTGTCACAGTGAAGTCCATATCACTGTTCAGGAGTTAAAGGGTAGATACTCAAAGGGTCACTTGACCTTAGAAGTAACACAATGGGACTCATTTAGTAAGGGCCCCACGGACAGCACTTTCGTGGGACATCCCGACGATTTCCATTTTGCACCGCTGGGACAGGGATTTAAAAGGGTTTTTTGGCACACGTGATTGGATTTTGGCACAGTCGCGCCGGCTTTCATGCAACACAAATCGAGGGGCGGGCTGTCGGATAATCCTGCGGAATGAACCGACGGAAAAACCGCAGGATTTAACTTCAAAATTGTGTCACAAGCCAAGCACCTACATGCAGGAAGATGGTGAACTCTGCAGACCTGAGCGGGGAAGCAACAGATGCAGGAAATCGGGTGCACAATCTAAGTGAATCGCGGCACAGTGCATTCCGGAGAGACAATGCACTTTCGGGAACTCCAAGGGACCAGGGAAGTAAATGTGCCCCAATGTCAACCATTTAGGTGCACAGTGGGTCCAAACTGGTAAAGTTCAGATGTACACCTCTAAGGATCTGTATAGAAGCTGTAAACACCAAAGATTTTTATTTTAAAGCTAATTGACAGCAGCTAAAAAATTGTTGCAAAATTAAACAAACCCCTTCTGCGTCCTGACATTGTCTACTAGACACCAATATTCTCATTATTCCTCATCCAATAACCTATAATTATAACACAGGGGCAAAATACGCATCTAATAGCCCATCATTTCGCTCTGTAACAACATCTTCAGTTTACCCGCTTCGCTTTCCATTGAAAGTTGGTTGCGGAGAAGTTACAGCCCTACAATTAGAAAGCCATTTATCACTCAGAGAAGGCTAACCCCACAGATTACAGTCTAAATCATCCCACTAACCGAGATGAAGAAGATAAAGAATCAGTAGAAAGTCACTTATTACTTGCACCACTCAAAAGGCAATAATTTCATGATAAATTAAAGATGTTTCCGAGGCTGGTATTTCCCTTCTATCCATTGTGACCATAGCGGCTGATGGACAATAGAAATGTCTGCCGTCTCGAGTAAAGAATACGACCCCCGAGGCTCCTCAATCTTTCCGTACTGATAGAAATGAACTACTTGCCATAAGAGATAAATTACTGTTCTGGCGATTTCTTTACATGTATTTCTTCAGGAAAACCCAAGTAACAGAGAGAAGAAACGTGTAAAAATTGTGCGTACATTTGTTCTTAAAGAAAATGTGATGTCAGTTTTGGTTGAGTTAAACAAGATATAAAAATGTTTCATTTTTCCTACACTCTTTTTATATACTGGATTTTCAGTGGGGTCATTGAATAGTGATATCTATATAGAAGTCATTATACAGGGAGGGGGAGGAGATAAGCTGTGACATCATCAATTGTCAGTAAAGATGCAATGATGTGTCAGTGTTATCTATATAGAGGTCATTGTACAGGGAGGGGGAGGAGATAAGCTGTGACATCATCTATTGTCAGTAGTGATGTAATGATGGGTCAGTGTTATCTATATAGAGGTCATTGTACAGGGAGGAGGAGATAAGCTGTGACATCATCTATTGTCAGTAGTGATGCAATGATGGGTCAGTGTTATCTATATAGAGGTCATTATACAGGGAGGAGGAGATAAGCTGTGACATCATCTATTGTCAGTAGTGATGTAATGATGGGTCAGTGTTATCTATATAGAGGTCATTGTACAGGGAGGGGCAGGAGATAAGCTGTGACATCATCTATTGTCAGTAGTGATGTAATGATGGGTCAGTGTTATCTATATAGAGACCATTGTACAGGGAGGGGGAGGAGATAAGCTGTGACATCATCTATTGTCAGTAGTGATGTAATGATGGGTCAGTGTTATCTATATAGAGGTCATTGTACAGGGAGGAGGAGATAAGCTGTGACATCATATATTGTCAGTAGTGATGTGATGATGGGTCAGTGTTATCTATATAGAGGTCATTGTACAGGGAGGGGGAGGAGGTAAGCTGTGACATCATCTATTGTCAGTAGTGATGTAATGATGGGTCAGTGATATCTATATAGAGGTCATTGTACAGGGAGGGGGAGGAGATAAGCTGTGACGTCATATATTGTCAGTAGTGATGTAGTGATGGGTCAGTGTTATCTATATAGAGGTCATTGTAAAGGGAGGGGGAGGAGATAAGCTGGGACATCATCTATTGTCAGTAGTGATGTAATGATGGGTCAGTGTTATCTATATAGAGGTCATTGTACAGGGAGGGGGAGGAGATAAGCTGTGACATCATCTATTGTCAGTAGTGATGTAGTGATGGGTCAGTGTTATCTATATAGAGGTCATTATACAGGGAGGAGGAGATAAGCTGTGACATCATCTATTGTCAGTATTAATGTAATGATGGGTCAGTGTTATCTATATAGAGGTCATTGGACAGGGAGGGGGAGGAGATAAGCTGTGACATCATCTATTGTCAGTAGTGATGTAGTGATGGGTCAGTGTTATCTATATAGAGGTCATTGTACAGGGAGGAGGAGATAAGCTGTGACATCATCTATTGTCAGTATTAATGTAATGATGGGTCAGTGTTATCTATATAGAGGTCATTGTACAGGGAGGGGGAGGAGATAAGCTGTGACATCATCTATTGTCAGTAGTGATGTAATGATGGGTCAGTGATATCTATATAGAGGTCATTGTACAGTGAGGGGTAGTGGGGGGATTCTGGTAAGTGACATAACCATGAACTATATTAAAGAAATCTACAATCTGGGACAAAAAAGATTACAGTAAGTTTCTTTCTAGTCCTGTAAAACTAAGATTAAAGACCCAAAATGTTGCAAATGATGCATTCTATACACTACGGCTCTCCTGCACTTTTTTTTTTTTTTTTTGTATTCAAACTAGCTTTATTGAAATTGCAAAGAGGGTACAGACATATAAAATAGTAGCATTATATTGCGAGAGCAAAATGTAAGCATTTACAGTTACAAAGAATGCATTCGTTAAACGCAGTTGCTCCTTACAATTACAATGTGTAGAGAACATCATAGACTTATGCAACTGATAACATTATCTATTTTTCCAAATTGTACAGAGAAGAGAAAAACAAATTTAAACCATGGGGATAGGGAATGCAGGGATGTAGTAGGAGTGAGGGGTATTTGGAGTGTAGGGAGGGGGAGAGTCAGTCCTGCAGCGTGGTATAGGTGGAAGAGTGCATAAAGTCCAACCATGGGCCCCAAGTCAGGATGTGGCTGTCGCCTGTGCGGTGGGAGTCCACAGAAAGCTCCTCCATCCTTTTCAAAAACAATATTTCTGAGAACCAGTCCGACATGGTTGGCACCCGGGTGGTCTTCCATAGTCTGGGGATCAGCGCTCGGGCTGCAATCAGTAAAAAACCAGTCAGTGACCTTTTGGCTTTTGAGGTTGATAGTGATAGTGATAACAGGAGGTGTGCTGGGTCATTTCTCAGTGAGCTGCCAGTTAGGTCGTTTACAAGGTCCACAACTCGGGTCCAGAAGGGCTGTAAAACTGGGCATTCCCACCAAATATGTAACATATTGCCTACATCTTGTCTGCATCTCCAGCATTCGGCTGGACAGGAAGTGTAGATGGAGTGTAATTTAGCTGGGGTCCAGTACCATCTGGACAAGATTTTGAAATTAGTTTCTCCTGCACCTTTTTGAGCATGTTATTATATATATTTTTCTTTTTAAATGACTCTGACATTATTTCACCATTAAGATATTCAGATTTTGTTCCTGACCTTTTCGCAATTTAAAAACTACTGTGAAACCAAAGAAATGGCTCTGCAAAGTAAATCACTGTAGATGTAATTGTGTACAAATGTATAGAGGCGACACATAAGTGTTATGAATGATAAAGATTTATTATGTGACTCCATACCGTTCTTAAAGGGGAACTCTGATTAAAAAGAATTAGTGTTCCCCTTTTTATCCTTTTATGATCAGGCTAAGGAAAGACTGAATACATATGAACAGTGACCTGCAATAGACATTACTGAATTTAGCACACCATTTCCTGTTCATCTCTCAGCTGCTCTGTATAGACTTGTACTGTATGAGCAGAGCCACTTTAATATCTTTAGGCTGTGAATAGTTCAATCACAGTTCTGCCAAGCCTGTTTATACCTAGATAGAAAAAAGTTTATCGCCAAAAAGTTACATTTTAATTTCAGCAGTTCAGAGATGTCTCCAAAAATTACGTGTTTTTTCCTGTGCATTTCACGTTCAGGTCTGGGATTCCCAAATCCGTCTCCTTTTTTATTAATATTATGGCTGGACTTTTCCTTCTTGTTTGTACTTGTGTATAATTGTTTGTACAGATTAACCTTCAGGTATCTAGAAATAGCACCCAAGGATGAACCAGATTTGGGCAAGTCCACAATTCCTTTTCTGATTTTCCCATGATGTTACACAAAAAAGCCGAGTTCTTCTGGTGTTACTTAGATACATCCACAGGTACAGTAAGTAAAAGTGTACAGTTAAGTGCAGTAAGTAGATCGTTAAATAGTTTATAGGGTTGAAAAAAGACAGATGTCCATCAACCTAGGAAGGGAAGGAATTGGATGTGGAAGGGATTTAGGGGAAACAATTCTGTATAACATAACTGTCAATATTCTTTAGATGTAAAAGGCATCTAGTACTAGAAAAGGTAAGTAGAGGCTTATTTATTTTAAAAAAACCAATGCAACCCACTAGCAGAGTTTTTTTTATACTCTTGGACAACCCCTTTAATGGCACACAGTCGAATTTAGTAGCAGATAACAGGCTGTTAAATTGTCCCTCCTGCAGGAACACACACAAGTTGAATGATTGGTTGGCTGTAGATTTGAAACTTGAAAAGTACCACAGCCTTTGTCCAGTGGGCAGTGGTCTGGCTTGTACGAACCAAATTGCTGCATGGGCAGCAAGGTGCCAGTCGCTATGGTATTAGCACACAAAGACACAGATTAAGGAAGCGCTGACTGACTCTGTCCAAAAGCACTGACAAAAAAGATTAATACCTACTCATGAGAGAGGATAACTGACAAGAACCCATAGCCTTGGAATGAGCTCCTATTTATAAACTTTTGCAAAGCCAATTCCAAAGCATGCTGAGCCACCAACCAATAAGCAGCCTGGATTCTGCCGGGAAGATAACAAATGTTGCAACATAACATTAACAACACATCTTAACACTTCAGCAGTAGGTAAATTGTACTGCAGATGTCAATACTATATACTATAAAAAACCTTGAAATACTCACCTCCGCTCCTATTCCTTGACCCCGTGGCTGTACTCTGCTAGCCTTGACACGCTGGGATCACCTACAAAAGAAACTTGTAATTAGCAGCCTGGAGTACCGGACATCTCATCCCCAAGCACCAGGCTGCTAATTATATATTTTTTTTCTAGGTGATCCCAGTGTGTCAAGACTAGTGGAGGACAGCGCCGGGATCAAGATGAAGAGGAGCAGAGGTGAATATTTCTAGTTTTTTAAGTGGTTGATTACCTTTCGAGAGGATGGTTATCTAATGATGACATTGGAGAGCTGGCCAAACAATCTCCAGCTGTCCGGGAGACTTACTAATGAGAAATTTAGTGATGACCCATCCAGTGGGACATTACAACTGCCACTTAGCAGGCAAAGATAATATTGTATCTAGCTGCCTATGTGATGCTGTGATGAGACATCATGTGATTGATAACAGATAGCACAGAGACAGAGGAATCTAAAAGACAGGAGGCTACACTGCACATAAATGTGTTTCTCATAATCTGCAGTTCTACTATATGCATTGTAATCAGGTGTGGGGTCCAATAATGAAATTTTGCTGGAACGCTTCTTTAAAAACAATGATAATAAATCCCACTGATGTTTGTTTTTTTACCAATTTTTAGCATAGTAATAGGACTTTAAATACATAAGACATTGTATTAAAGGTGTAATTACCCTTTAACGCTAATACCTCAGTAATTAAGATGTCCTCTCTGTCTAATACATTGCGACGTCGGCCTTTTCGCTAGCTTTTATTCCTTATAGTGTTGCTCTGCGTTTGTATTACTTGTTTTCGTGCTTATCTGCTTTGCACATGATTTATTTTGTTACAGCCCATTGGAATCCCAGATCCATCCTACGCTGAACTCGACACGACTTGACCTATTTCCATGATCAACCCCACAAATTCCATTAGTAAAACAATTCTCGGCACAAATCCAATTTAGGATGAAGAAGGTTTCTGTAGAGCTTGTACTTGTCTGTCTCATTGTGTCATCACTTATATATCTATTGCGCACAGAGCGCACTCATCAATGATTTGCCCACCATTTATTATGTAATATTTACCGCCAAGTACATACAGCGCTGCACAAAAGAGACGCTTCAAAAAAAATTCATATCATGGCAGAGACGTGACCCGAATCCATAGATGCTGACAAAGATACTTCCTTAACTCAACTCATAACTAGATAATCATAAAATTCCACCTATACACTATACATCAAGATGGGACTTCAACTTTCAGGACAGTAGTGATCGGTCATTCGCGAACGAGCCGGTACAAAGTGCTGGCTCTTTTGAATGAACGAAGGGAGTCAGCTCCCTTCAGTGAGCTGACAGCTCACTTAACCCCACCCCTAATCGGCTCACCACGCCCCCTTAAACCCAATAAAATATGGTTAAAAGTAGAGTGGAGTGGGGCGGCTGGATAGACTGAGTATCCCTGTTATATATTTAATAGGGAGCCGTTCAAGAGCCAGAGGAGCCGACTCTTCTTAGTGAGCTGAGCATAATGACCCAGCTCACTAAGAAAAGCCGAAATTCCCATCACTACAGGACTGCCATCAGGAATTTCAGGCCCAAATAGTCAAATATTATGCCCTTTCCCATATCTGACACACATTGGTACTCAATTACTGATCAGTACTATCCAGACAGAAGTGGCATCTAACCTCTCATCAAGTCCAGATCATCGTTACAACTTCTGGCCATAACATCAATTCATAATTTGTTCCCCATAGGTCCACACTGCACTCCTAAAAATATCACTCTATAGAAAACAACACTGTGATCCTAAATAATATATATACTTTTCCTATCACAATACAACCCACTGTGCCATGCCCTATAAATATACTTGGTTGCGGTTGCTTTTTCTAATCCGGCCATAAGCCAGAGATGTTGCGTGAAATGCTGCCGAGCAACCAATCTGGCAATTTTCCACCCCTATAAGCTAGGCATGGCTGTGATTGGCCCGGGGTGACTATCTGGCCAATCACAGCCTTGCCTAGTTCTAGGGGTGTAAATCTCATGCTCATTGCATAATTTTAAAAGCCTTTTCTTGTAAAAACCTGGGCAAAAGAAGCAAAAAGAAGAGCAGATCCTGCCATAGAGGACACACACCATTATGTCAGTGTGCCGGGTTTACAGTGCTTTATCCTGGTGGTAGATGTCCTTTAAAGGAAATCTCCCATCAAAATCCTACTAATATGATAATTAGGGGGTGTTAACAGACATCTGCAGTGTAGTAGCTGCAAAGGCTGATACTCTCTGGATGAGCACATCCCCCCGCTCCCACTATGTGCTCCCTGCTGCGGAGATCACAGCAGGAATCGGGAGGAGAGAAATCCTGAGGAAGTAGGGTGAGAATACCAGCCTGCACCCTGAAACACGCACCAGGTTCCCTATAGCTTATTAGCATAATTGTAAACGTTGATTTTAAAAAGAAGAAGGCCATAGATAACAGATATAAGAAAATCCCCACAGTCCCGTGACTGCCTGTATCTATGAGTAACTGCCCCTGGTTTATCATGATGGATCTTGATGGTAGATTTCCTTTAAACGACATCTACCACCAGGATGAAGGATTGTAAATTAAACACACTGACATACTGGTGTGTAGCCCTACTGTCCTACTGTCCGGATATGCCCTTCTTTTAGCTTATTATTCCCTGGATTTTACAAAAAAAGCTTTTGCAAATTATGCAAACAAGCTTAAGGGACTTCAGGGCATAAGAAGCTAAAAGAAGAATGGATCTTACCAGAGCTGTTGCACACCAGTATGTCAGTGTGTTTGGTGTACAATCCTTCATCCTGGTGGAAGATGTCCTTTCACTTCAAGGAGGGAGGGATAGATAGTAAAATCTATGGAGGAATCTGCCTTGTGAACCTACCCTAAGACTCCTGTGCTCTGATGAGACCATAGTCTTTTCATGTCCGCACGTTATTCTCCTGTTTGTTACGACCCCAGTGTCTGCAAAATGACAGCAAGCATAGATATTGAAAAATGTGATAAAAAACTTGTATCACTTCTTATTGTAAAGTGGTAGGACTTTTTATTCCACAAAAGAGAACATTGATTTTTTCTGAGAATAGAAATCGCCTTTAAGCCGTTTTCTGGTTGTGCGGCACTTGTCCTTTATACGTCAATCATATATTTCAATCAGTCACGTCTCATGCGCAGCAGATGTGGGGAAGGGGTTTCTATTCTGCAGACATCATGGGGAAGTAATCATGTAGTGGCTTCTCCGAATCCCTATCCATGGGGTGCTGTATGCATGTCACTCGGCATACATCTGTGTGCCTGTATTTGAGTTCCGCATGTCACTGTGCATTAAGAAGGTGACAGGCGCCTAGTAACATAGAGCACCATGCAAGCGCATCAGCAATCGCTTCCATAATAAGAAAGAGCAGCCATCAAAACCATCACAGGGGGGATGGACTCCCACATGTCAGGATATGTATTCTGGAAGTTTTCAACTTCATTCCGGTGATCTGGACTCTGTGGGGGACATTTGTGCCTGGTCTTGTTTGATACATTTACCATAAAAATCCATCCTGATAAACCAGGGACAGTTACTCATAGATCCAGGCACCGTGACTGTAGTAATCTTCTTATATTTGTTATCCATGGCAACTTTAAAAATTATGCTAATGAGTCAAAAGGACTCCTGGAGGCGCTACCAGAGCCCCTACGTACTTCAGCTTCAAAGTCTGATACGCTGGCTCGGGAGTGGATTTATTTGACCAAAAATGTGCAACTTTTAACCCATACACATATCGATCCTAAAGATATATCAGGCACACCACTTAAAAACTCTTTATACACTTTACTGGGCAAAATTTTTGAGCCAATTTTTAAAAGAGTCACAAATATAAGAGAAACAAAAAGAAAAAAAACTAAGATTAATGACCCTCTGTATGGGTTAGGATAGAATACCATATTGTCATATATAGTGGTTATGGAAAGTATTCAGACCCCTTTAAATTCTTAACCAGTTGTTTCACTGCAGTCAATTAGTAAGATCAAAAAAGTTATTCGTTTTGCTCATTAGCGCACACTCTGCCCCCATCTTCACAGAAAAAAACTGAAACGTAGATATTTTTTCGAATGTATCAAACAAGAAAAACTGAAAACTGAACTATCACCTGGTGATAAGTATTCAGCCCCTGGTGATAAGTATTCGGCCCCTGGTGATAGGTATTCGGCCCCTTTGCTCAGTGTTGAGTAGAAGCTTTGGAGCTGGTGCAGTCAGGAGACTTCTTGGGAAGATCCTACAAATTTCTCACTCCTGGATTTGGGGATTCTCTGCCTCTTCCTTGCAGATCCTCTCCAGTTCCCTCAGGTTGAATGGTGAACGTTAGTGGAAGCCATTTTCAAGCCTCTCCAGAGATGCTCAATTGGGTTTAGGTCCGGGCTCTGGATTGGTCACTCAGGAATAGTCACAGAGACGTTCTGAAGCCTCTGCTGTGTTATTAGCTCTTTGCTTAGGGTCATTGTCTTGTTGGAAGGTGAAGCTTTGGTCCAGTCTGCAGTCCAGAGCATCTGGAAAAAGTGATCATCCAGCATATCTCTGTATTTGGCCGCATTCATCTTTCCCTTCAATTACAACCAGTGGTCCTGTCCCTGCGCCCATAGCCTGATGCTGCCCCCACCATGTGTCACTGCTGGGATTGTATTTAGCAGGTGATGAGCAGCGCCTGGTTTTCTCCACACATACCGCTTAGATTAAACACCAAAAAGTTCAATCTTGGTCCCCCAGAGAATCTTATTTCTTATATTCTGGGAGTTCCTCATGTGGTTTTCCTATATCATGCACTTAGGAGAGGCAAACTCTGCCATAAAGCCCCAACTGGTGGATTCTGCAGTGATAGGGGAATTTGTGGAACTTTCTCCCATCTCACTACTGCATCTCTGGAGCTCAGCCACAATAATCTTGGGGTTCTTTAACATAATTATTATTTACCTCTTTCACCAAGGCACTTGTCTGGTGATTGTTTAGTTTGGCTGGCCGGCCAGGTCAAGGAAGGGTTGTGGTTTTCCCAAACATCTTTCATTTAAGGATTATGGAGACCAATGTGCCCTTAGGAATCTTGAGTGCCGCAGAAATTCTTTTTTAAACTTGACCAGATCTGTGCCTTGCCACAATTCTGTCTCCGATCTCCTATGGCAGTTCCTTAGGCCTTATGATTCTCATGTGCTCTTACATGCACTGTGCACTGTGAGATCATATATAGAATAGACAGGTGTGTTCCTTTCCTAATCAAGTCCAATCAGTTTAATTAAACACATCTGGACCCCAATGAAGGAGTCCATCTCAAGAAGGATCAGAAGGAAATGTACAACATTTGAGTTAAATATGAGTGTTGAAGCATGTGATATTTAAGTTTTTCTTGGTTAATAAATCAGCAAAAATATGATGTCTTAAAAAATATTTTAACAGGAATAGTATCAACATTTATGGATAAAGCAAAAAAAAAAACAATTAACTTTCTTATTGTTAATTTAAAAAGTTTTAAAACCACCTATGGAACTAAACAAACCTTTACAATTCTTTTTAGCAGATTAGGTCCTTCCCCTGGCAACGCCAATAACGTGTCTGTACATGGCAGCCTATTAACCCATTGTCAGACTTCTAGCTGCTTTGGCATCCTCATGACACTCCACAGTAGTAAGAGTGTGAAAGCGGTAACAGAAGGAGCCCTTTTTTTCCAATAGCTGAAGGAGCTGTAGACCGGCTGTGTCACCGAAACGGTTTGACTTAGGCCTAATATACAAACTTTCAGCACATGCTCAGGCACTTTCTATTGGGGTAGCTGTCTTAGATAAGAGTATGGCACTTTAAGTCAAAGAGTGAGATATGTGCACCTTAAATCCCATGAGCCAGTGCCTTGCCCACCAGTTATAGATACACCATACATCCCCTCTTTTTTTGACTATTGGAGCAAAAACATAATTACATAGGGGCACATTTACTTACCCATCCTGCGCGATCCCCAAAAGTGCACTGTCCGACCAGAATACACTTCTGCCGTGATTCACTAAGATTGTGCGCCCAATATCCTGCATCTGTTGCTTCCCCCCTTAGGTTCGCCGAAGTTCACCATCTTCTTCTCGATGCATGTAAGTGCATTGTCTTGCGACACAATTTGAATGTTAAATCCTACACTCAGTCTGAATCATTTGAATCGTCCGATGGCACGCCCCCCCCCCCCCCCCCGATATCTGTCACATGAAAGCCAGCGCAGGTGTGTCACAATTCTGATCGCGTGCAACACAATCCCCAGTTAAATGCCTGTCCGAGTGACGAAAGTGCGATCCGTGGAGCCTTAGTAAATAAGCCCCATAGTCTACAGGGGTATATTGTCTACTAGGAAAGAAGATTTTCATTTCCATTACTTTCTCGTTGATGCAAACCATTCTGAATATGTTCTGTATCTTGCCACGGCAAATCAATTCTACTATGAATACTGAGTACTAGATATGGCTGAAATCATTGAGGTCAGGTATTTCCATTCAGATATTGTGGAAAATAGCATTAAGATTTTTTTAGCGTTCAGTGCACATAGAGTAAGCAGCCGCAATGCAAGGAAAATGACAATGCAGAATTGGAAAGGTTGATCGTATATATTTGACTCCAGGTCACATTTAGTAGCTAGGTTGGCATTTCTTTTCATTAAAGGTCAAATGGTTGGGTAAAGTCTTTACACTTTGAATAAGCAAAATCTTTAGTTCCAGCTTATACATGTGTAAAGTGGAAATAGACAACTGCTGGTCTCCATGTAACTGGCTCCTTGAACCTTCATGAAACTGGTTCCTTAAAATTCCATAATACTGGATCCTCAGATCTACATGGTACCTACTCCTTGAACCTCCATGATATGGGCACCTTAACAGTGCATTAAGTTATTAACTAACTTGCTTCACCTTCCTGGTTACTCCAGCATTAAAATAATTCTGAGGGACCATGAAGCCGCGTCTTTACAAAATAATATCTCAATTGCAGATGTCTGGGTCTGGATTCATTTTTCTGCACTGAAGAAATCTAGATCCCTCAGTCACAGTAGGGTACTGAATTACCAAATGCTAGGCAGCTACTGTGACTGAGGGGGCTGGATGTCCTTCACTGATTTTACTGATAAGTATATATATTTATGCTTGGGCAAGCACTTTAGCCCCTCCTCCACAATAAGAGGCGTCTCTGATGACGTTATTTACCCTCTTCCCTCTAACCAGAATTACAAGTTTTCTTTCTCATTTATCCAACAGCAGAACAACATCATTAGCTAATTAACAGAGAGACTGGCTAATTGTCCCATTTGTCCTTATAGTAAGAAACTATCCCCCCGGCCTTCGAAAAAACTCCTGTTTCGAAGAAAAAAAATGAGAAAAACATATAAATTAGAGTATGTAGAATCTGATAAACTCCGTAGTTTTTGGGTTGTAAGTAGAGCGTGTCTTTTAAGTAGCAAGTTGTTGACTTAACCTCTCATTCTTTGGGGAAATCAGAGAACGGATGTGCTTTGTGTTGCCAGACAATTTTGCATGCTGAATGCCACATAAATGGTAAATGAAAAATCATCAAAATCTTTATGTAGGAAAAAGAATCCAACAGAACATTTTTTACCCCTATTATGTTTTAATAAGAAATTGAAAGAAAGTGCCCATAAGATATAATGTAAAGGTTACTACTAAAATTATCACAATTTCATGTAAAATTTTGTGGAGATGCTGCCACCAGTCATGTAAATTTACAGGTTGCATTAGTCACAGTTGGGATCTTACCCTTGACCAGGGGGCCCATAAACTGCTGTTCTACACTATGGTGTCCTTATACTTCTCAAAGCAGCCAGATTTGTCCCCCTCCCATTAGGAGATTATTAACCTTTTAATTTGAAAGTAGCAATAAGTATTCATATATTAAAGAACTATGGCTATGGAGAAATATGCAGCTGTGAGGGTTACAGTGTTCTCCTTTTACATCATTCTCTCTACATTCAGAAAAGGTGTCACTGGATAATACTGAACTGTCATTACTTGTTTGTGTACATACAATATTATAGAAGCTGAGCTGCTATATCTAAGTTGCCATTATATAGGAATGCTCCTTTCACAGAGATAAGCTGCTGTGTGTAAGCTGTCATTATAGAGGCATCCGCCTTACATAGAGATGAGCTGCTATATCAAAGGTTTTCATTAGTATTTGGTACCAATGCCCTATGGCAGTGGTGGCGAACCTATGGCACGGGTGCCAGAGGTGGCACTCAGAGACCTTTCCGTGGGCACCCAGGCCATCACCAGAGCACTCAAGGTATCTTCCTGCAGTCCCAGACAGCCCAGGACTTGCTGTGCACAGAGCTATTTTAAAGTGACAGTGCTATCTGGGACTACTGCAGGAGTGGGAAGGTGTGGACAGATCTGGATCGTCATTGTAGCCTGACAATTCTTCCTGTTTATGGGACCCTGGGGGGAAGCTACAATGTACATCGAAATTTCTTCTACTTTCTGCTTTATTGGTGTCCTCAGGAGGCTGATATGAATGAAACCTATAACAGAGCAGGGAGTATAAATCAGAAATTAAATTTCTGTGTTGGCATTTTGCAATAAATAAGTGGGTCTTGGTTGTAGTTTGGGCACTCGGTTTCTAAAAGGTTCGCCATCACTGCCCTATGGGCTCATTCACACAAACATAATGGTCATTGACCTTTATGATACCCAGTCACTGTGTGGTGAGCACAAGTTGTATCACCGCATTGTGACTGTGCATGGTGAAATATAGGACATGTCCTATATTTTGCCTTTTTGTGGTGTTGGCTGTGTGTGGGGTGTTTAAATTTTAAGACCCTGACAATAAACCTGAGCTCGTGCTGGACGAACGGGTCATGTGAGCTGCTTTAAAGGTAACCTTTCAGCTCATTTTGCACAAATACAACTAGTGACAAGCACTAAATTAACTTAATGCTACCCTTCTTTTAGCTAAAAATGGTTTCCCTCACATCCTCAGAAAATCAACTTTGTTCTCTTACCTGGCATACAGTTAGATTCTCGGAGGGGGTATTTCCTCCTGACTTCTCTCATTTATACTCCTCCCCAAGCTCCATTGTCACCATTTAGCACTTCATGCCATGTGATCAGAGTGATTTCATCTAAGGTCTTTTATCTACCACATGTATGTATCTGATCACATGAAATAACATCATGCCTCCATGAAATTCTACTCCTTGCCATGTCTCCATGGAGGTATACATGGAGTAGATTTTGCAAATGTTAGTGGGTAAAGGACCTTAGATGACATCACCCTGGTCACATGACATGCATTGCTGAATGGTGAGAAGGAGTAGAAATGAGTGAGGATGAGAAGACACTAGGGGTCACGCTACTCTCCTTTTTCGGGTATTACACGGCTTACAGGTATTAAAGAAGTGTATGCACCATGATTTTGGCGCACACGATCCATTTTTGGCCCAGCTGCGCTGGCTTCCGTGTGACACAATTTAGGGGGTCTGACTGATTCGGACTGAGCGTGGGATTTAACTGTCAAACTGTATCGCAATCGCAAGCATTTTTGTAAAACAGCCGGAGGGGCTCAGGCTGACAGCGCCCGAACGCCTCTTCCCCGGCTTCCCCTGCTTTAAATTTATGCACAAGCCCCCGCTGCAAGCCTCCTCCTTCTGCCTGCCAGGGAACTAGGAATGAGCACAAGCCACGTTCTTTCCATGCCCCGGCTCTGACGTCAATGTCCGGAACCTAAGTCCCCAGATAGGAACAGAATGAGGCTTACAGTGGGTGCGTGCACAAACTAAAAGCCGGGGAAGCCGAAAGGCACTCGGGCACGACCAGCCTGAGCACCTCTGGCTGCTTAACAAAGTTAATATTTTGTTAGTAAATATGCCACAAAACTTGTAAAAACAGTCCCTCCACGCCCTTGGCGTAACGAGCTCTGGTGCTCGCTGTCCTTTAACAACTGCCTGTATGCCAGGTAAGAGAAGAAAGTTGATTTTATGGGGATGAGAGGGAAACAATGTTTAACTAAAAGAATGGGGACATTAGTGACAGGTTCCCTTTAAATTCATGAAAATTTATGTTGGAGCCGCAAGCTAAATCTTTGCCCTGAGGTTGATAATGCTGTTAGGTGAAAATTTTGTAAAAATTTACAAAATTGTTTAAATAATTTTATGTTTTATATTTCCCAAATGGAATAAAGTGAAAATGTTGTTACGGTGCACATTATTGACTCATTTTCCCCCTATTTTTCTGACTATTATTAGCTTTACCCTCATACATTAATGTATATACATGACTCACTGTGAGAAGTGATTACATCTTTTTAATAGCCCTGGATGCTTGAGCTAGATTGGAACTCTAATTCTCTATTTTCTGTCCTTAATAGGTTAATAGGGAAAAAAAAGAATCAATGAAAACCCGGGAATACAGAGAGAAGGAGATAAAGTCAAAGACTTGAAGGTTTCCCCACAATGAGCGGCCATTAGTCATGTGGCTAGGTTGCCGTCATGTACCTACGACAGAAGAGAATTACTAGATAAGACTGGTCACACCAATTCAGAATCCTAACAAGGGCACTGCATGGTCCTTCTACATTCAATGTAATCAAGGATTACAAGAGGGTGAGGAGAGAAGTAAGGAAGGTGACATCACCTCAGGTGGTCACCATCCACTTCTAAGGGGAACCATGGGATCTGCTTTGCTGTAGGTCTGGAGACTAGTACTATAATACCACATTACGATTAAGGGGCCCTGGGCAAAACTAAAAATGGGGCCACAAAATAAAACTACTTTATGAATTGTCACAGTCAGTAAGAGGCTCCTTTATCCCTGCACAATAATAACACTTTGTAGTTACACCCAGTAGTAGGTAAGTATCTGTAATCTAGGACTGGAGGAGGATTTATAGGAGAGACAGATGATAGGGAGATAAATATGAAAGATGATATAGATTTATATATGCTAAAATATAAAGTAGATGATATAGAGATAGAAGATAGATACGTAGATGATAGAAGAGAAATATAAAAGACAGATGCAGTAGAAGATAGATAGATAGATAGATAGATAGATAGATAGATAATAGATAGGAGAGATATATGAGATAGATAATAGATTTATATGAGATAGATAGATAATAGATAGATAGATATGAGATAGATAGTTAATAGATAGGAGATAGATAGATAATAGATAGATAGTTAATAGATAGATAGATAGATAGATAGATAGATAATAGATAGGAGATAGATGTGGGGCCCCCCAGCAGCTCTGGGCCCCGGCACTTCTAGTGCTAGTACCGATTCTGGATGATACCTAGATACACATTTCCTCTGCATCTCTTTGATATGTTCTTCAAATCTATTCCACCCCGTCCCCTTCATTCACCAACCTTTTCGCTTCTGGATCGCATGAAAAGATTTTCACTTTCATTAGAAATCTTTTTACAGCGACGCAGTAAAGGAAAGCACTTTAAGGTTAATGCATTTAAATATTATAAATCTGTGATTTGCCCTTTCTCCAGCCCCTTCGCAGATCCTTTTAGAAGTGAAGTGCTTTCACGGCGTGATATCTGAAAGGCTGGAACAAGCTGTACAGATCTGTAAGAGACGTGTGGGCACGATGCGGAGCTCTACCTATAATAATCAACGCTCCACGCTTCATTAATTTTTCCCCACTCTCCTAATTCCTCCACTCGTTCCTCACTGACTGCGCATATATATACAGGACTGTATACATCTGCATATATACTCTCCTCCTCCTCCCTTTCCATCACAGGCAAAGCCTGAAGAAGCTTCTTCTACACAACCGCCTTGTTGACCGTCTGCAGAATCTAAATTTGTAGAAAAGTGATAAAGATCCATATATCGATTGTGTCTGTAAGCTCGGAGAGGAGGCTGATGTATAGAATTTTAAGGCAACTCGGTCGGTGAGAAAACACACTCAATATTGCAATGAGCGTACGCTGCATGGAAGACAGTGGAAAATCGGATGCTAAATTTTGCAGCTCATAGGGAACCTGTCAGGGGGATTTGGGACATAGGACCACCCACATGGATCCTGTCCAAAATCCCGGGGAACTGCAAAATTCAGTTTTGTGGCCATCTTTATGGAAACTACATTTTTCATGGTGCACAGGGGGGCAGACACATCTTCCGACGCACCTCTTTTCTTTATATGAATAGGAAAACAAGTGCAGTAGGGGTCATGGGTTTGTCCACAAAGAATAAAAAGGAATTATCTCAAAAATGACAACAGACGTGGAATAAGGAAAAACACATCTATAATGATTTTAAAATGTCTTACAACATACTGGTTTGTAGAGCTTTTAGGCTCTATTAACGATCATATATTGAGTGATACAATTGTACAGATAAAAATGTCAACTACAATAAAACAAGCCCCCTCACAGCTCTATTAAAGGAAAAATAAAAGATACATTTCTTCATATCTTGCTTTGTGTCACAATCCATAACAGGTCAAAAATATATAATCTCCCCTCCAAAAAACCCTGTATGGCTAAAACTTTTGAGATTCATGGAGCCTACTGTAGCTAACACCAATAATACTTTGTGGCAGGGCCGGCGCCAGCACTGGGCATACCTGGGCAAGTGCCGGGGCCCAGAGCTGCAGGGGGTGCCCGCATGAGGCTGTACATAAGGAATCCATGGGTTTGGGACTATATCTTATGATTCCAAAGAGTTTTGGTTAGGTTTATACAAAATGATCATAGTTGGGCTGTTTGGGATGGTAAACTGGGGAATATTTTAGGGAACAGGAGACTGTTTAGTTTCTGAATTTTTAATGCTGCCAAGAGAGTTGAATGCAAAGGAGCCCAATGGGGCTCTGCTGCCCGGGGGCCTACTGATACCTGGAGCCGACCCTGCTTTGTGGTGCACACTATGAAATAGATAGATAGACCAATAGATGATAGATAGATAGATAGATAGATAGACATGAGATAGATAGATAGATAGATATGAGATAGATAGATAGATAGATAGATAGGAGATAGATAGATAGATAGATGATAGATAGATAGATATGAGATAGATAGATAGATAGATATGAGATAGATAGATAGGAGATAGATAGATATGAGATAGATAGATAGGAGATAGATAGATAGATAGATATGAGATAGATAGATAGATAGATAGATAGATAGATAGATAGATAGATAGATAGATATGAGATAGATAGATATGAGATAGATAGATAGGAGATAGATAGATAGATATGAGATAGATAGATAGATAGATATGAGATAGATAGATAGGAGATAGATAGATATGAGATAGATAGATAGGAGATAGATAGATAGATAGATATGAGATAGATAGATAGATAGATAGATAGATATGAGATAGATAGATATGAGATAGATAGATAGATAGGAGATAGATAGATAGATAGATAGATAGATAGATAGATATGAGATAGATAGATAGATAGAAAACGAAAAATAGCAGTGGGTGTAGGCTCAATAGGACCAGGACCCAGGTCCTCCAATATATATACACGAAAATAGGCATCACTCCAAGACATCCAATAGCATGTGTAAAAGGTGGTCCTCTTTATTCCAAAATATGGTATTTTTTTCGTGTATATAGATAGATATGACATAGAGAGTTATAGAAATAGATAGATAGATAGGAGATAGATAGATAGATATGAGATAGATAGATATGAGATAGATAGGAGATAGATAGATAGATAGATACAGGGCCGCATCTGCCATGAGGCGGGATGAAAATTCCGCCTCAGGCGGCAGATGCGGAGCCCTGAAAGAAGCGGCGAAAACAGCCGTGGGTGATTCGGGCGCTCGTCCGAATCACCCACTAGCAGTACGGACTGCCGCTGGCAGTCTGTATTACAAACATATCTCGACCGCGAGAGCGGTCTCAAGCGCGACCGCGCGGTACGGGGCAGCTGCGCAGACCAGATTGTCTGCGCTGCTCTATGTTATTGGAGGATGCAGGCGACGTGACGTCATCAGACGCCGCCTGCGTCCTCCGGTGCCATAGAGCTGCAGAGCTGCCGGGAACAGTCCAGAGAAGAGGAGGGACCTCGGCGTGGGACGAGGTAAGTAGAAGCTTCATTATTTTTTAACTGGCCCCATTTTATATAGAAAAAAAAACATTTGTGGGGGACTGCATATAATAAATATAATAAAAAAGGAGAGGGAAATAAAACCTGGGGGAGGGAGGATTCCCTATGGTAAAATAAGTACTATGTATAACTAAACTGGGGTGGAGGGGACTTTTTATGGGGGGGGGGGGGTGAATATTAATGTAAATAGGGGTGGGTTGATAGGTTGCTGTATTTAGCTTTACTGGGATATTGGTATATTGTATATGGGAGTCAGATCTTAAACAAAAGGAGCATTTATGGGGAGGGCTGTTATAGGATACTATATAATTAAAGGGGTTTTCCCACAAAGACCAGTTAGTCCCCAACTTGCTGATCAGTGCTGTCGCTCCGTCAGATTAATGAAGCGTATGACGCGTATGACGGTTCTGTTCCATTAATCTCTGGTGCTGACGGAAATTGCCGAGCACAGCGCTCACTGATCTCCTTCAGCTCCATAGAGATTAATAGAGCAGAATGGTCATGCGCGGCCGTCTGCTCCATTAATCCGTCGGACCCCTCGTTTTCGCGATCTGCAGGGTCTCAGCACTGAGACCCCACATTGATCAGCAAGTTAGGCCCTATCCAGTGGATAGCGCCTAAATTTCCATCTAAGGGGGGCAGATTTTAAGTACGGGGGGGGGGGGGGGAGAATTGCTGTTGTGGGGTTCTGTATATGATTTAATTGGGGGCTGTATATAAGTTCATTAGGGTGGTGTTTTATATATTGTGTAGTTTGGGATATATAGTACTTAGGAGAAAAAAGTGTTGTTATCCTGGTGACATATTGTAAGTGATTGTTATATTTTTATGGGTGCAGTGCGGAGATGCTGCATGGAGCTGAAGACATCTGGCCATGAATTCAACAGTGATTGTCATGGAGGGGAGAAATTGTAATGAAGTTCTCTTTCTCATGGAGCAGATCATCACCTGTAAGGTACCAGATGTCACTAATGTCTGTGTAACTGACTGATACCAGTGTGCGAGGCAGCGCCAGTCATAGGGTGTCCGTGATCTGTGGCGCTTTGTTAGGATCTTATTAATAATGTTGTCAGCAAACTTTAAGCAGGTTCTAGATGCTTTTTTTAAGTTGCGTATTTAAATTCAGTGGGTTGAATAAGGAGGAGATCAGGGCTAGGCTTTTTTTTTTTTTTGCGGGGGTAGGGGGGGGGGCAGCATTTCAGTTTTCGCCTCAGGCAGCAAAAAAGCTAGAATCGGCCCTGGATAGATAGATAGATAGGAGATAGATAGATAGATTGATAGATAGATAGGAGATAGATAGATAGATGAAGGTATTGATGTGGGTTGGATGAATGGGCGCGGCATTGGACTTCAGATAGACCATATTTTTGTACTTATGAAATCTTCTTAAATTATAAGGTAAAAATGAATAAAAATTATAAAAAAGTTGCATAAGGTAGAGTTATAAATAGAGATGAGCGAGCACTAAAATGCTCGAGTGCTCGTTACTCGAGTCAAACTTTTCCCGATGCTCGAGTGCTCGTATAGAATAAGAAACCCCATTGAAGTCAATGGGAGAATCGAGCATTTTTCACTGAAAGAACACATTGAAAGAAGAACACTGAAGAAGAACACATTGCAGATGTTTCCATACATTTTCAATGTGTTCTTCACACATAATGGGGCAGATATATCAAGCTGTCTGAAAGTCAGAATATTTCTAGTTGCCCATGACAACCAATCAGAGCTCAGCTTTCATTTTACCAGTGCTCATGAATATTTGTTATTGGTTGCCATGGGCAACTAGAAATATTCTGACTTTCAGACACTTGATAAATCTGCCCCATTGTTCTTCATATACTATTGTGAAGAACACCATTCTGCACGCGTGTCTTCGGATAAGTTAGCAGATGTACGGAAACATCTGAAACATCTGCAATGCATTCTTCACTGTGTTCTTCACTGTGTTCTTCACTGTGTTTTTCATTTAAATGATCCTGTGTTCACTGTTTTCATTGTATTCTTCACTGTTCTTCACTGTCTTTTCTTAAGTAATTGCTCAATGTCGAGCAGGGGAAATACTCGTCCGAGCAACGAGCCGTCTCGAGTACGCTAATACTCGAACGAGTATACTCGCTCATCTCTAGTTATAAACATGAAGCCTTTCAGTGGGCAGGAGATTTTCTTACAATATTACATTTCAGATAAGATGTAAACTGTCTCTGTTCTCCAGATGACAACAATGAAAGCCGCTGAGTCAGACCTCGCTCTGTAATGATGGATGATCTCATCAATAATGGACTGGATTATCATATCAGAAACAACATGCGGAACGCCGCTCCGCCATATAACACCGGCAATGCTGTTACAGCAGGCTGACACCACTACGGATTTACAGCTCCTTTGATGCATCTACCAAATTTTTGTATCCGGAAAAAACAAGACTCGCTTGCAATATTGTAACAAAACCATCCCTGTAACTGCACTATTCTACATGAATGCATTGCTAAGACAGTGGGGGTCATTTACTAAGGGCCCGATTTGCGTTTTCCCGGCGTGTTACCTGAATATTTCCGATTTGCGACGATTTTCCCTGTATTGCCCCGGGATTTTGGCGCACGCGATCGGATTTTGGCGCATCGGCGCTGGCATGCACGCGACGGAAATCGGGGGGCGTGGCTGAACGAAAACCCCACGGATTCTGAAAAACCGCCGCATTTAAAAAACAAAAAGTGTCGCGGAGCTTGCACTTACCTTCACTCAGCCCGGCTCGGTGTATTCCAGTGCGTTCCGATGCTCTTCAGCGCAGCAGCGCCACCTGGTGGACGTCGAAGGAACTGCCTTAGTGAATCCCGGCCGGACCCGAATCCAGCGCACTGGATCGCGAATAGACCGGGTAAGTAAATCTGCCCCAATGTTCTCTTGCTTAAATCTCTGTTTGAACCAGGACACCAACCAGTGACACCCACAATCAATGCTGGCTGGTTTTTAACTCTTTAAATGAGCCAAACGGAACTAACTGATGGCCTCCTCCCACCAAGATACTTCAAATATTCCCCATTCTAGAATATTAAGGGGGTTAATGATAACATCCCTGGAGATTTAGGCTAGTGCAGGGGTTGATAATCACATCCCTGGTGGTCTAGGGCAGTATAAATATTAATAATTAAACCCCTGAGGGTCTACAGCAATAAAGAGTTTGATAACAACAGCCCTGGTAATCTAGGGCACTCAATGAAAGGGTGGATAATGATATCCTCGATATGTGGCACTGAAATGGTTAATCATATCTCTGGTGGTCTCAGGTAGTGAAAGGGTTGATTTAATCACATCCCTGGTGGTTTCCGGCAATGACAAGGTGGATAATTATATCCCTGGTGGTCAAGAGCAATGAAAATTTTAATAATCACATATCTGGTTATTTGGGGCAATGGAAAGGTTGATACAAACACCCCTGGTGGTCTAGGGTAGTGAAAGGGTTTGTATTCACAGGGATATTTAGCAGTAAAATGGTTGTTATTACATCCATGGTGGCAGAGGACAATACTATCCCTCTGTTTTATGCATTGATCATTGTGCTAACCACATTCAGTATGAGCATATGAGGAAGAGCTGTAGGTCACAATGTTAGGGGGAGATGGGGTTCACAATGTGAGGGGAAATAAGAATCACAATGTGAGGGGGAGCTAGGGTTCACAATGTAAGGGGGAGCTAAGAATCACAATGTGAGGGGGAGCTAGGGATCACAATGTGAGTGGGAGGTGGGGATCACAATGTGAGGGGGAGCGTGGGATCACAATGTGAGGGGAAGCTGGGGATCACAATGTAATGGGAAGCTGGGGTTCACAATGTGAGGGGGAGCTAGGGATCACAATGTGAGGGGAAGCTGGGGATCACAATGTGAGGGGGAGCTAGGGATCACAATGTGAGGGGAAGCTGGGGATCACAATGTAAGGGGAAGCTGGGGTTCACAATGTGAGGGGGAGCTAGGGATCACAATGTGAGGGGAAGCTGGGGATCACAATGTGAGGGGGAGCTAGGGATCACAATGTGAGGGGGAGCTAGGGATCACAAGGTGGGGGGAGTGGGGGATGACAATGTAAGGGGGAGCATGGGATTACAATGTAAGGGGGAGCTGGGGATCACAATGTGAGGGGAAGCTGGGGATCACAATGTGAGGGGGAACTAAGAATCGCAATGTGAGGGGGAGCTGGTGTTCACAATGTAAGGGGAAGCTGGGGTTCACAATGTGAGGGGGAGCGGGGATCACAATGTGAGGGGGAGCGGGGATCACAATGTGAGGGGGAGCTGGAGATCACAATGTGAGGGGAAGCTGGGGATCACAATGTGAGGGGGAGCTAGGGATCACAATGTGAGGGGGATCTGGGGATCACAATGTGAGGGTGAGCGGGAAATCACAATGTGAGGGGAAGCTGGGGATCACAATGTGAGGGGGAGAGGGGGATCACAATGTGAGGGTGAGCGGGAAATCACAATGTGAGGGGGAGCTAGGGATCACAACTTGAGGGTGATCTGGGGGATAACAACATGAGGGGGGAGATGGGGACCGAAATGTGAGACGGACCAAGGGGACACAATATGAGGGGGAAAAGGAAGCCACTGAGGGGGTAATTATAGTGTGGGGGGTGGAGTAAGGGGTGTGTCAATTGTTAAACTGGAACTTGGGTCCTTTAGAGAATCCTAGGGATGAAGTGTGATATGACTGCCCCCTGTGGTGACTGCAGAAGTTGCACTTTATCTACTATACACTACGACTAGAATCACATTTGATGTAAATGCTGGATAAAACTCCAGCTCCACTTTTCTAATTTTTTTATTCCCCTCTTATATGAAAGGGATATTTTTACCATCACAATTTACTAGTCGAGGACACTTGGCATTTTGTCTTTTGTGACAGAGGAAAAGGTGCCGGAGAAATTGTCCTCAGATCCACAGGGGCCAAACTTTTGGGAGCATCGGTGAGAGACGAGTCAGCTTTATCTCTTTCACAGCAGGAAACGATAAAAACACAATTGCCAGAACGAAGGAAAAATTGAGCCTCGTTACCATGACAACAAAAGAGTTCTATTGATGGAACGCCGGCACATGAAATCCTCGTGCGCCACATTATCAGCCTGGCGACCAGAGGCGCGCACAACAAGTGGCCTCTGTCACAAGATGGGGGGCTCAGCGGTCACATGCTCTTTAACCCTTCCCTTCCTGGAGATTTTCTGTGCTTCAGAGCAAAATTGTATTTTGTCCATTTATTTATTTAATTAAATCTAGAAATATCTAGTTTGTGTAATGAAAAGTTCTTCAATTTTCCAATATACTTTCTGTATTAATTCCTCACTGTTTCCTAGATCTCTGCTTGCTGTCATTTTATAGGAACTTCTGTGTTTACTGCCTGTGGATAAAACCCTTTCCATGGTCATGTGATGTCACACAGGTGCACGGATTACACACAGCTCTGAATACAGTCTGCGACACAACAAGCTGTGCAGCTGTGGGACATCACATAACCAAGGATATAATAAGCCGTGTACCTGTGTGACATCACATGACCAGGGATAAAACGAGCCGTGCACCTGTGTGACATCACATGACCAGGGATATAATGAGCCATGCACCTGTGTGACACCACATGACCAAGGATAAAACGAGCCGTGCACCTGTGTGACATCACATGACCATGGATATAATGAGCCGTGCACCTGTCTGACATCACATGAGCAGGTATATAAAGGGCCATGCATCTGTTTGACATCACATGACCAGGGATATAATGAGCTGTGCAGCTGTGTGACATCACATGACCAGGGATATAATGAGCTGTGCAGCTGTGTGACATTACATGACCAGGGACATATAACAAGCTACACACCGATGTGCCATCAAATGACCATTGATATAACGGACTGTGCATCTGTTTGACATCACATGACCATGGTTATAATGAGTCATTCACCTGTGTGACATCACATGACCAGGAACATAAGGGGCCGTGCATCTGTGTGACATCACATGACCAGGGATCTAATAAGCCATGCACCTGTGTGACATCACGTGACCAGTGATATAATGCGCAGTGCATCTGTTTGACATCACGTGACCAGGGATATAATAAGCTGTGCACCTGTGAGAAATCACAAGACCAGTGATATAACCAGACGTGCACTTGTGCTACATCACATGACCAGTGTTATACTTAGGCCGTGCATCTGTGTGCCATCACATAAACAAGGATATATAATGGGCCGTGCATCTGTGTGACATCATATGACCAGGGATATAACTAGCCATGAATCTGTGTGAAATCACATGACCAGGGTCAGGGTTTCATCCACAGAAAGTACATATCAAAGCTCCCTGTGGATTGTTGGCAACCAAAGATCAAGAAAACCGTGAGGAATTGATACAGAAAGTATTTTGGAAAATTGTATAACTTTTCATCATACAAACAACATCAATTATTTCCTGTGTAAAACTCCTTTTCATCTTCTCTTCCCTCCATGTTTCCACACACCACATGTTACATGTTTTATTTTATAAATGTTACTTGGCACCCACATGAATTGTGTTTTTGATGCCTCCTTATGGGGCAGATTTACTTACCCGGTCCATTCGCGATCCAGCGGCGCGTTCTCTGCGCTGGATTCGGGTCCGGCCGGGATTCATTAAGGTAGTTCCTCCGCCGTCCACCAGGTGGCGCTGCTGCGCTGAAAAGAATCGAAACGCACTGGAGTTTACCGAGCCGGGCTGAGTGAAGGTAAGTGCAAGCTCCGCAACAGATTTTTCTAAATGCGACGGTTTTTCCGAATCCGTCAGGTTTTCGTTCGGCCACGCCCCCCGATTTCCGTCGTATGCATGCCAGCGCCGATGCGCCACAATCCGATCGCCTGCGCCAAAATCCGGGGGCAATTCAGGGGAAATCGGCGCAAATCGGAAATATTCGGGTAACAGGTCGGGAAAACGCGAATCGGGCCCTTAGTAAATGACCCCCTATGTGTTGTTTAGACTCCCGCGGACACCGGGGCTTTGTGTGACTGCTACCTCTGCCCCCTGCTTAGTTACTGTATGTCCCATAGACTGCAATGTCATAGTAATGGCCATTAGTAGTGGGAAAACCCAGAGGGGGCTTGAGCAGGGGTAAGCAAATAAGAAACAAAGCGAGCTTACCCTGACCCCAGTATTTTTTCTGTTTTCGTACTCCCAGTTGAGCCTGAAGTATTGGGTTCATAGGACTTTTGTTAATAACCAATTTCCCGGTGACATAGAGTGACATCCTCAAGGCCCACTGAGGCCACAGCATGCCCTATGACCCCCTCAATACCTGGGCATAGAGCAGGAACATGGTATGTACACTACTTTCGTTGGCTTACCTCTGCCGAAGACCCCAAAGGGATTCCAAGAATCTTTGGAAACCCCTTTCAAATCCGCAGACTATAGACCATTTTTAAAGTAGGGGTCTATTAAATAAGGCCTTACCTTAGGCTTTATCCCTTAAGTCACGACCATGGTAATTTTGGTTAATAACTTTTACGCCAATGACTGAGATGGCCATATACTACCCCAATGACTGAGATGGCCATATACTACCCCAATGACTGAGGTGGCCATATACTACCCCAATTACTAAGGTGGCCATATACTACCCCAATGACTGAGGTGGCCATATACTACCCCAATGACTAAGGTGGCCATATACTACCCCAATGACTGAGGTGGCCATATACTACCCCAATGACTGAGATGGCCATATACTACCCCAATGACTGAGGTGGCCATATACTACCCCAATGACTGAGGTGTTCATATACTACCCCAATGACCGAGATGGCCATATACTACCCCAATGACTAAGGTGGTCATTTACTACCCTAATGACTGAGGTGGCCATGTACTACCCCAATGACTGAGATGGCCATATACTACCCCAATGACTGAGGTGGCCATATACTACCCCAATGACTGAGATGGCCATATACTACCCCAATGACTGAGGTGGCCATATACTACCCCAATGACTGAGGTGGCCATATACTACCCCAATGACTGAGGTGGCCATATACTACCCCAATGACTAAGGTGTCCATATACTACCCCAATGACTGAGGTGGCCATATACTACCCCAATTAATAAGGTGGCCATATACTACCCCAATGACTGAGGTGGCCGTATACTACCCCAATGACTGAGGTGGCCGTATACTACCCCAATGACTGAGGTGTCCATATACTACCCCAATAACTGAGGTGGCCACATACTACCCCAATGACTGAGGTGGACATATACTACCCCAATGACTAAGGTGGCCATATACTACCCCAATGACTGAGGTGGACATATACTACCCCAATGACTGAGGTGACCATATACTACCCCAATTACTAAGGTGGCCATACACTACCCCAATGACTGAGGTGGCCGTATACTACCCCAATGACTGAGGTGGCCATATACTACCCCAATGACTAAGGTGTCCATATACTACCCCAATAACTTAGGTGGCCACATACTACCCCAATGACTGAGGTGGACATATACTACCCCAATGACTAAGGTGGCCATATACTACCCCAATGACTGAGGTGGCCATATACTACCCCAATGACTGAGGTGGCCATGTACTACCCCAATGACTGAGGTGGCCATATACTACCCCGATGACTGAGGTGGCCATATACTACCCCAATGACAAAGGTGGCCATATACTACCCCAATGACTGCGGTGGCCATATACTACCCCAATGACTAAGGTGTCCATATACTACCCCAATGACTGAGGTGGCAATATACTCCCAATTCCTGAGGTGGCCATATACTACCCCAATGACTGAGGTGGCCATGTACTACCCCAATGACTGAGGTGGCCATGTACTACCCCAATGACTGAGGTGGTCATATACTACCCCGATGACTGAGGTGGCCATATACTACCCCAATGACTAAGGTGGCCATATACTACCCCAATGACTGAGGTGGCCATATACTACCCCAATGACTGAGGTGGCCATATACTACCCCGATGACTGAGGTGGCCATATACTACCCCAATGACTAAGGTGGCCATATACTACCCCAATGACTGAGGTGGCCATGTACTACCCCAATGACTGAGGTGGCCATATACTACCCCAATGACTGAGGTGGCAATATACTCCCAATTCCTGAGGTGGTCATATACTACCCCAATTACTGAGGTGGCCATGTACTACCCCAATGACTGAGGTGGCCATGTACTACCCCAATGACTGAGGTGGCCATATACTACCCCAATGACTAAGGTGGCCATATACTACCCCAATGACTGAGGTGGCCATATACTACCCCAATGACTAAGGTGGCCATATACTACCCCAATGACTGAGGTGGCCATATACTACCCCAATGACTGAGGTGTTCATATACTACCCCAATGACTGAGATGGCCATATACTACCCCAATGACTAAGGTGGTCATTTACTACCCTAATGACTGAGGTGGCCATGTACTACCCCAATGACTGAGATGGCCATATACTACCCCAATGACTGAGGTGGCCATATACTACCCCAATGACTGAGGTGGCCATATACTACCCCAATGACTAAGGTGTCCATATACTACCCCAATGACTGAGGTGGCAATATACTCCCAGTTCCTGAGGTGGCCATATACTACCCCAATGACTGAGGTGGCAATATACTACCCCAATGACTGAGATGGCCATATACTACCCCAATGACTGAGGTGGCCATGTACTACCCCAATGACTGAGGTGGCAATATACTCCCAATTCCTGAGGTGGTCATATACTACCCCAATTACTGAGGTGGCCATGTACTACCCCAATGACTGAGATGGTCATATACATTTGGCTTCAATCTCTACCATGGTTTAGCCAATTGTGAATATGTTCTTAATGTTAAGTGGGAAGAAAGCCCCTCTGGTGATGGCTTAAATTTTGTGTTCACATCAAATTCTACAATTCTAATTGTACAAACGAGACATCAGAAAGTCCTTCTGGATAATGGTCCAATGGTGGAGCTTCTGGTACACCGGTGGGCCATTCAATATTCTGTTCAGAAGTCTTTATTGTCGACCAAAAAAAATAACTAATAAATTGGAAAGGGAATAAATCAATGACCGATTACGAATATGTTATTCCTTAATTTTTCTCAATCTAATTTTTTTCCCCAGAATTTTAAAAAATTAAGTCTATATTAAAAAGACGGAATTAGAATCTTAAAAGTCACATCCATAAAACACGCTAAGACTCAACAACAGGAATGAAAATCCTTTCCCGCACTCATAGACAATTTACCCTTTGCAAATTCCCATCTGAAATGCCCACGTCTTAGTGGGTGAAATCCAAAAAATATTGATTTAAGAGCTTTAATGGCAGAGTAACTATGGTAACCCAAGATTATGGAGTCATAATGTTTCTTGAATTTTAGGATTACTGTATGTTTAATGCAGTATCAACTTGGTAAGAGGCCTCATACCGGGATGTACAGTGCGGATGGAGAGAAAGGGAAATGCTTGTTTGGGATTCAGCCCAAAATTTGCAACTAGCAGCAGTCGGTCATTTTACTTTAATGGCTTTACAGTAAAGATGTCCATCCATTTTTTTTAACACCTTACCCACATGTGACGTACCGACCTTACCCACATGTGACGTACCGACCTTACCCACATGTGACGTATCGAGTTTACTGACAGCCGACGTACTGAGCTTATTGACATGTGACCTACCGACCTTTCCAACATGTGACGTAACAACCTTACCTACATGTGACGTACCGACCTTACCGACATGTAGCTATTCTTCCAGTTCCAGTCTCTTTTTGGGTGGTTCTTGATTGGTGGTCCCTTACCAATCTCATCCTTTAGATAAGACATCAATATTTTTAAGATAAAACCCCCTTTATAGGGGTTTGTCCCTCCATGATCACCACACCCATATCAGTAGTTGGAGGGGCATGCCAAGGACATCCACACATCCCTTCAACCATGGGTGTGGTAATGGTAGAGTGGTATGCATACCAATGATGAGTCCTCCTTTCAAGAGAAGGCAGCAGGACAAAGGACATCACAGGAAGTCCTGAGTCCCGCTGCCTGGGATCACGTGACCTACGGCTCCTGGCGGCTACTGACAAACTTTAGCGGGGTAAGTATGATATGGGTAACCCTTTTAGGGTCTTGTACATTAAGTGTTTGAATTTTGGTAACAGAGGAATAGGGAATAACCTCTGTTCTCTTATTTCGGGATAAGGAACCAGACCTCTCTAATTGCCAACCTTGGACAATGGACCCTTAGTAAATGTGCCCCATTGTGTATACAATATATATATCTATCCCATTCCACATGATTCCATCCGGGAGGAATCCGTTGACTGGTATATCTTGTGTAATATCCCATGTGTGTATTGTTGACTATGCTCGGCACATGCAGGTAGTTAGGGAGGTCTGATGCGTCTACTTTACAGGACAGAAAAGGAAAATCGATAATTCACATTTGTATCTCGAAGCTTTCTGTATATTGTTTGTGAGCGCGTTTTCTTTTCCGGAGAAATTCAAGTCATAGGATAAGAACACGGTGACCCAGACTTGTGTTGCGGTAATGTACACCATCTGCCCTATTCATTTCTCATAAAAGGCTCTGCCAGAGTGATCACCCTCCTAAGTGCCGCTGCAGGTTTCCAGTGCCATTGAGAAGGAGAAGTGGAATTCTCTATTGTTATGAATGTGCGGGAATCAAAGCGTTACAAGAAGACCTACCTACCACTAACCTTCTCCAAAGTCCTTTCTCAAAATAACAATCCACGTGGCACAACTTCTCCTCTTCTAAAGTTTTACTTCCCATTCTTGAGGGTGTATGGGTGCAGAGCAGCAATAATATCTGAGCCTGTAGGGGGAAGGCTTATGAGGGCAACTACCATAAAAGACATCATTATTATACATGGCTTGTCATAGGGCTGAAAACTTCTGGTACAAATTTTGCATCCTGGTACCAAGTTAAAATATGCAATGTATCAAATAATGGGGCAGATTTACTTACCCGGTCCATTCGCGATCCAGCGGCGCATTCTCTGCACTGGATTCGGGTCCGGCCGGGATTCATTGAGGTAGTTCCTCCGGCCGGGATTCATTAAGGTAGTTCCTCCGCCGTCCACCAGGTGCTGCGCAGAAAAGCATCGGAACGCGCTGGAGTTCACCGAGCCGGGCTGAGTGAAGGTAAGTGCAAGCTCCGCAACAGATTTTTTTTTTTAAATGCGCAATTTTTCCGAATCCGTCGGGTTTTCGTTCGCCCACGCCCCCCCATTTCCATCGCATGCATGCCAGCGCCGATGCGCCACAATCCGATCGCGTGCGCCAAAATCCAGGGGCAATTCAGGGGATATCGGTGCAAATCGGAAATATCCGGGTAACACGTCGGGAAAACGTGAATCAGGCCCTTAGTAAATGACCCCCAATGTGTTTTATATTCTAGGCCAGTGGTATTCAACCCGCAACCCTTTTAAACAGGCAGTCACAGGGATGCCAACAGTATTTAAATGGATGCCCCTAGTAGCCAGTAGTCAGAGAAATGCCCCTGATATCCAGCAGTCACAGTGATGTCCAACAATAGTCACATGAATGCTCCCAGCAGCCACTCAAATACCCATGTAGTAGCCAGTGGTCACATTTATTCCCTACAGTAGCCAGGAGTCACAGTGATGCCCCACAGTAGTCAGAATTCACAGTGATACCTCTAATAACCAGTAGTCACATGGATTCCCCTAGCCAGTAGTTATAGAAATGCCTCCAGTAACAAGTAGTCACAGGAATGCCTTCAGTAACCAGCAGTCACAGTGATGTCCAACAGTAGTCAAAGGAATGCCCCCAGAAGCCACAGGAATACCCATGTAGCTAGCAGTCAAAATGATGCTCCACAGTTACCAGAAGTCACAGTGATGCCCCACTGTAGCCAGAAGTCACAGTGATACATCTAATAGCCAGCAATCACAGGGATGCCCCTAGTAGTCAAAGGGATGTCTCTAGTAGCCTGTAGTCACAGAAATGGCCCCATATCCAGTAGTCGCAGGAATGCCCTCAGTAACCAGCAGTTACAGTGATGTCTCACAGTAGTCACAGGAATGCCCCCAGAAGCCACAGGAATACCCATGTAGCTAGGAGTCACAATGATGCCATAAATCACAAAAAAGGTGTATTCTGCCAGAGCAGAATTTTTAAGGAGAAGGGGAGGCCATGCAGATGTCTGCTGTGGGGCTCAGCCTCTCCCAGTTACGCCTCTGATGACGACTACTGCTGGTGTTACATGTTTACAGTCACTAGGCACTGAGAAAATCTGGGGCAGCTTCATACTTCCCTCCTAATTTCTATAAGTAAATGTGGACTTTTATTCCTAACAAAGAAAATAATCCTGATTATGAATTCATCTTTACCGTGAGCACTGATAATGATATTGCTGTCATACGCTCTAATAACAGGTATTGAATGCATTATTCTGCCTACGCTCTGTCCTGAAAGGAACAAAAAATACTGAAAAGAAAAAAAAAACATACAGAACGCCGTCCCCATAAGATGAAGCAGAGAATTCCAGCTTTATTTTTTTCCCCCTGCAAAGTGGTGACACCGAGCAGTGAAGCCGCGCAACACAATGGGAATAATTAGAGCAGCTGGGTCTGCTGGCGGCTTCCTTTACAAGACAAATTGCTACGTTTAATGCGTAATATTAATATAAAAAGAAAAATGCAACGTGCTGCTAAGATTAAGACTAAACCAGAACTAGGAGGAACATGGAATATAAAAACCAAGATCCAAGTTATTGCATATTAGTACCAAGATCAGTAATACATTTCTTCAGTTGATGCCATCTTGGTGGTTTGGTGGTTGGTGGCCATCCAGTGGCTTGGAGGCTTGGAAGTTGGACCAGTATCAATAAGAATTCTATAGAAGTCTTATTGATGCTAGTCCCACCTCAGAGAAGTTCCCCCTGTCTCCTGAACAATAATGGGGCTCATTTACGGTTCAGTCGCGATCCCGCGGTGCGTTGTCCAACGTGGATTCGGGTTCTGCCGAGATTCACTAAGGTCGCATGCCTGATATCCAGTAGGTGTCGCTGCTGCGCCAAGGTCCGCGGGAGTTCACCTGCTTCTTCCCGGTGCATGTAAGTGCTTGATCTTACGACAAATATTCCACGGTTTTTCCGAATCCATCGGTTTGTCCAACGGCCACGCCCCCGATATCTGTCGCGTGAAATCCGGCCACAGTGGCCTGACCGTGGTCTGAGGGCCGCGGTATTCCCAGAGACTTGAGTGGCTGGCTGTAGTTGCAGCCTGGCGCCAGGATACGTCACTGTGGCTTGGTCCACAGGAAAAGGCATCGTCCATGCTAAAAAAGAGGGGGAGGCTGCAATGTAAATATGGAATCCCACTGGGGCACTCCTGATGTGTATGTGGTAATGGATTCCCAGGCAGATGGTAAAGGGGAGGTCCATGGTGTTAGCGACAGCAGGCCAGGGATCACACTGGAAATAGAAATATGGAAGCAAATAACTCATTTTTAATGCCACACAGTCCAAACCAGGTAATAAGAGGGGATATAGTCCTTCCTGCAGGCACACATGCCTTGTGGGGATTGGTTGGCTGTGATTCAGGAATTTGAGAGTACCTCAGACCTAGTCCAATGGTAGGAGAGCCAGATTGGCTCTGCTGCTGGGGCAGCAGTTTGTGTGCATATGTCTCTAAAGAAATCTATTGAAAGGCTAACCAGGCAGGAGCATAGAGAACACTAGACACAGAACACTGCATACAGTACAGACTGCACCTTTCTTAGTAAATGAAAGCCTTTATGTATGGGGGCAATAAGCATCAAACTCAACTGTTGGTTGAGGAAAAGGATTGAATGTTGAATTTCAGATAATGTTGCGTTGGTCATTCACGCTGATACTTTCCATACAAATCACCTAAAATTCTCATCTTTAAGCTGACAGCAGAAACATAGGGGCACATTTAAATGCACGTTCCCCCATCCGGAGTGTCTGACGAGAATACACTCTGCCGCTAGACGGGCGATACGCGTGGGGTCTCTCCTCCTCCCCTGGCTTATACCAACGGTAATGTAGTCTCACCTTCTACATGAGATTGTGGCTTTTTTCTATTGACAAACTACCTTTTGTATGAGATTGTGGCTTTTTTTATTATTGACAAATTTGTACTATACTGATTAGAGATGAGCGAACACTAAAATGCTCGGGTACTCGTTATTCGAGACGAACTTTTCCCGATGCTCGAGTGCTCGTCTCGAATAACGAACCCCATTGAAGTCAATGGGAGACTCGAGCATTTTTCAAGGGGACCAAGGCTCTGCACAGGGAAGCTTGGCCAAACACCTGGGAACCTCAGAAAAGGATGGAAACACCACGGAAATGGACAGGAAACAGCAGGGGCAGCATGCATGGATGCCTCTGAGGCTGCTTAATCGCACCATTATGCCGAAATTATGGGCAACAGCATGGCCATGACAGAGTGACAGAATGAAGCTAGATAGCATGTAAAACATCCAATAATTGACCCTGACACTATAGGGGACGGCATGCAGAGGCAGAGGCAGCGGCAGCAGGCTAGAGAGTGGCATGGCGACATACCCTAATTGGACTCAGGCTTCAAACCAATGGGTGTCAGAGAGGAACCAAAGGAGGTGAGCAAGAAGCGCTCAAATAATATCGGTACATGATAAAAGTTTGCCAGTATATTTTGTGGATTACACAGCAGGGTGGCGACAAAGTTAACATGGAAGCCATGAAAACAACCCAAAATTCTGCCTGACACAGCTCGTTTGATAAGGGGACCATGTATGCTTACAGTTCATGCCAGTCGCTGCACTGGCTGCCAGTCTCCTTTCGAATACAGTTTAAAATAATAATAACCCTCATCCATAAAGCTCTGTATAATGCTGCACCCCCCTACCTCTCCTCTCTTATCTCAGTCTATCGCCCAACCCGTGCTCTTAGATCCGCCAGTGATCTTAGATTAACCTCTACCCTAGTGCGGACCTCCCACTCGCGTCTCCAAGACTTCTCTAGAGCTGCACCAATTCTATGGAATGCTCTGCCCTGGACTATCAGACTAATACCTAACCTCCAAAGTTTCAAACGTGCTCTTAAAACCCATTTCTTTAGGCAAGCCTATAACACTCATTAACTGCATGAAGTTTTAACTCTTCTACTAACCCGTCCTGTGTCGTCCTCCCATCTGTTATCCAGCAACCAACAGGCACCAGACTTCTCTGCAGTCCCATTCACCCTGGACCTGGTATATAAGATGACGGCTGAGTGGTTCAAGCGACAGCAATTCCATTTATTATATTTTTTTCTATTCCCTAAGAAGAATGGCTTGACCATTAAATATTCTTTTACCTCGTGTTACCCCATCATCTTCATAAACCGTAAGCTCTGGCGAGCAGGGACCTCACTCCTGTTGTTCCATACAAATGTTGTGCTCTGTTACATTACATTTGTATTTGTTTCCTATGATTTGTAAAGCGCTACAGAATATGATGACGCTATATAAATAAAGATTATTATTATTATTATTATGGAGGCAGTGAACTAGTAGTAGATTAAAGGTGCTGCAACTATGTTAGTTGGATCTTGGGATGGAGCTGGCGCTCTGCAGCCAGGCGAGCTTTTGCCAATCCAAGCCCCTGTCTCTAGGCTACTCCCCAAACAACACTTCTAAGAACCTTTTGTATAAGATCAAGTGTAGTAGCGTTCTTATAAGTTTAGGATATGGCGGGTGAGGGGAATGTAAACAGATGCGCAAGAAGCGCTGAAATAATATCCCTAAATGGTAAAAGTTTGCAAGTATATTTTGTGGATTACACAGCAGGGTGGCGACAAAGTTAACAACTTTGATGTGGAATGCCCTGTAATAGCTCTTGGGCGGTGTGCCTTTTATCGCCTAGGCTCAGCAGTTTCAGCACCGCCTGCTGTCGCTTAGCGACGGCACTGCTGCTGTGCCTAGAGCTACCGACTGATGGCGCCATGCCCACGGATGGTAATTCGGAGGAGGAGGAGGTGGAGGAGGGGTGGGAGGAGGTATAGTAGGCCTTTGAGACCTGGACCGAGGTAGGCCCCGCAATTCTCTGCGTCGGCAGTATATGACCAGCCCCAGGGTCAGACTCGGTCCCAGCCTGCACCAAGTTAAGTGTAGTAGCGTTCTTATAAGTCTGGGATATGGCGGGTGAGGGGAATGTAAACAGATGCGCAAGAAGCGCATGATGCGCATGGAGCTGGCGCTCCGCTGCCAGGCGAGCTTTCGCCAATTCAAGCCCCTGTCTCTAGGCTACTCCCCAAACAGCACTTCTAAGAACCTTTTGTATAAGATCAAGTGTAGTAGCGTTCTTATAAGTTTAGGATATGCCGGGTGAGGGGAATGTAAACAGATGCGCAAGAAGCGCATGATGCGCATGGAGCTGGCGCTCCGCTGCCAGGCGAGCTTTCGCCAATTCAAGCCCCTGTCTCTAGGCTACTCCCCAAACAGCACTTCTAAGAACCTTTTGTATAAGATCAAGTGTAGTAGCGTTCTTATAAGTTTAGGATATGCCGGGTGAGGGGAATGTAAACAGATGCGCAAGAAGCGCATGATGCGCATGGAGCTGGCGCTCCGCTGCCAGGCGAGCTTTCGCCAATTCAAGCCCCTGTCTCTAGGCTACTCCCCAAACAGCACTTCTAAGAACCTTTTGTATAAGATCAAGTGTAGTAGCGTTCTTATAAGTTTAGGATATGCCGGGTGAGGGGAATGTAAACAGATGCGCAAGAAGCGCTGAAATAATATCCCTAAATGGTAAAAGTTTGCCAGTATATTTTGTGGATAACACAGCAGGGTGGCGACAAAGTTAACAACTTTGATGTGGAATCCATGAAAACAACCCAAATTTCTGCCTGACACACCTCGTTTGATAAAGGGACGATGTATGGAGGCAGCTATATGGACGACTTTTGGAGGTAGCAATGGAGACAACGTGTGGAGGCTGCTATGGAGACAATTTAATTTGGATAGTGCCTGTATGTGGCAGTCCCAAACATTTTTCAAACCAGAGGAGCAGGTAGGTGGCCCTCCAGTAAAATGGAATAGATTGAGTGCCTGTATGTGGCAGTCCCAAAAATGTTTCAAACCAGAGGAGCAGGTAGGTGGCCCTGCAGTAAAATGGAATAGATTGAGTGCCTGTATGTGGCAGTCCCAAAAATTTTTCAAACCAGAGGAGCAGGTAGGTGGCCCTCCAGTAAAATGGAATAGATTGAGTGCCTGTATGTGGCAGTCCCAAAAATGTTTCAAACCAGAGGAGCAGGTAGGTGGCCCTGCAGTAAAATGGAATAGATTGAGTGCCTGTATGTGGCAGTCCCAAAAATGTTTCAAACCAGAGGAGCAGGTAGGTGGCCCTGCAGTAAAATGGAATAGATTGAGTGCCTGTATGTGGCAGTCCCAAAAATTTTTCAAACCAGAGGAGCAGGTAGGTGGCCCTCCAGTAAAATGGAATAGATTGAGTGCCTGTATGTGGCAGTCCCAAAAATGTTTCAAACCAGAGGAGCAGGTAGGTGGCCCTGCAGTAAAATGGAATAGATTGAGTGCCTGTATGTGGCACTCACAAAAATTGTTTCAAACAGAGGACCGGGTAGGTGGCCCTCCAGAAAAATTAAATGCATGAAGTACTATAGCAAGAGCCAGTGGGCCCTGTCAAAAAATAGCCATTTTCCTCTGCTTTACTGTACAAAGAGGAGGAGAAGGAGGAAAATGAGGAGGAGGAGGAGTGGATCAATTATTCAGGTTGAGCTTCCTTCACCTGGTGGAGATTGGAAATTCTGAGAAATCCAGCCTTTATTCATTTTAATAAGCGTCAGCCTGTCAGCGCTGTCAGTCGACAGGCGTGTACGCTTATCGGTGATGATGCCACCAGCTGCACTGAAAACCCGCTCGGACAAGACGCTAGCGGCAGGGCAGGCAAGAACCTCCAAGGCGTACAGCGCCAGTTCGTGCCACATGTCCAGCTTTGAAACCCAGTAGTTGTAGGGAGCTGTGTGATCATTTAGGACGATGGTATGGTCAGCTACGTACTCCCTCACCATCTTTCTGTAAAGATCAGCCCTACTCTGCCGAGACTGGGGACAGGTGACAGTGTCTTGCTGGGGTGACATAAAGCTGGCAAAAGCCTTGTAAAGCGTACCCTTGCCAGTGCTGGACAAGCTGCCTGCTCGCCTACTCTCCCTCGCTACTTGTCCCGCAGAACTACGCACTCTGCCGCTAGCGCTGTCAGAAGGGAAATACTGTTTCAGCTTGTGCACCAGGGCCTGCTGGTATTCATGCATTCTCACACTCCTTTCCTCTCCAGGGATGAGAGTGGAAAGATTTTGCTTGTACCGTGGGTCCAGGAGAGTGAACACCCAGTAATCGGTGCTGGAATAAATTCTTTGAACGCGAGGGTCACGGGATAGGCAGCCTAGCATGAAATCTGCCATATGCGCCAGAGTACCAACGCGTAAGAATTCACTCCCCTCACTGGCCTGACTGTCCATTTCCTCCTCCTCCAACTCCTCCAACTCCTCTTCTTCTGCCCATACACGCTGAACAGTAAAGGACTCAACAATGGTCCCCTCTTGTGTCTCACCAACATTCTCCTCCTCTTCCTCCTCATCCTCCTCCACCTCCACCTCCTCCGATATGCGCTGAGAAACAGACCTGAGGGTGCTTTGGCTATCAACAAGGGAATATTCTTCCCCTGTCTCTTGTGACGAGCGCAAAGCTTCCGACTTCATGCTGACCAGAGAGTTTTTCAACAGGCCAAGCAGCGGGATGGTGAGGCTGATGATGGCGGCATCGCCACTGACCATCTGTGTTGACTCCTCAAAGTTACTCAGCACCTGACAGATATCAGACATCCACGTCCACTCCTCATTGTAGACTTGAGGAAGCTGACTGACCTGACTACCAGTTCTGGTGGAAGTTGACATCTGGCAGTCTACAATCGCTCTGCGCTGCTGGTAAACTCTGGATAACATGGTCAGTGTTGAATTCCACCTCGTGGGCACGTCGCACAACAGTCGGTGAGCGGGCAGTTGGAGGCGGCGCTGCGCTGCCCTGAGAGTGGCAGCATCTGGGCTGGACTTCCTGAAATGCGCACAGATGCGGCGCACCTTCGTGAGCAAATCAGACAGATTGGGGTATGTCTTGAGGAAACGCTGAACTATCAGATTTAACACATGGGCCAGGCATGGCACATGTGTCAGTCTGCCGAGTTGCAGAGCCGCCACCAGGTTACGGCCGTTGTCACACACAACCATTCCCGGCTTGAGGTTCAGCGGTGCCAGCCACAGATCAGTCTGCGCCGTGATGCCCTGTAATAGCTCTTGGGCGGTGTGCCTTTTGTCGCCTAGGCTCAGCAGTTTGAGCACCGCCTGCTGTCGCTTAGCGACGGCACTGCTGCTGTGCCTAGAGCTACCGACTGATGGCGCCGTGCCCACGGATGGTAGTTCGGAGGAGGAGGTGGAGGAGGGGTGGGAGGAGGAGGAGGCATAGTAGGCCTGAAACACCTGGACCGAGGTAGGCCCCGCAATCCTCGGCGTCGGCAGTATATGAGCAGCCCCAGTGTCAGACTCGGTCCCAGCCTCCACCAAGTTAACCCAATGTGCCGTCAGCGATATATAGTGGCCCTGCCCGGCAGCACTCGTCCACGTGTCCGTGGTCAGGTGGACCTTGTCAGAAACGGCGTTGGTCAGGGCACGGATGATGTTGTCTGACACGTGCTGGTGCAGGGCTGGGACGGCACATCGGGAACAGACAATACCCAAAACGTGTGATCTCACAAGCCTATCAAAGAGCCCGTGATGCAACCAGATCTAGTCTTTTGACCCCTAGAAAACCGAGAGAACCACCACAGTTGGGGATTTACACCAAATACAATAACCAATGGGGAGACATCTGGAAGATCTTAAATAGAAACTGGCACATTTTACAAACGGAACCCCGCTTAAAACCCCACATTGATAAGAGACCGAAACTGGTAGCAAAACGGGCATGCAATCTGAAGGACCAACTGACAAAAAGTCACTTCGTTCGCCCAACAAAATCATTGGGGAGGGGCCTGCGACTTAAAGGCTCATTTCCCTGCGGAGACTGCTCGGTGTGTGCTTTATTACGTCCTACAAAAGAGTTCATCAATCCATCTGATCAGAAGAGATTCTATCTTTCGAATTACATCAACTGTAAATCCAGAAACATTGTTTATGCCCTGATCTGTCCCTGCCAAAAAGTATATGTGGGACAAACCACACAAGAACTAAGAAAGAGGGTCCAGCAGCATATATCCAGCATTAATAATGCCCATTCTCACTTTTCCCAAGGTAAGTCTCTCTCCTCGGTTGCGGCTCACTTTCGGAGCCAACATGGGGGCAAGAGTAGGGACCTGCAAGTGTTCGGCTTGGACAAGATCCGCCCAAACATGAGAGGGGGTAACATCACCTTGGATCTACTACGGTGTGAAGCCCAATGGATCTTCAGACTAAACTGTCTTTCTCCCCAAGGCCTTAACGAAGAGCTTTTATTCACAGGATTCTATAAACAAAGATAGAAACCGACGATCCCTGCGAAGTCCATGGAGGAATGGAAATCTGGGATATCCGGGACACGTTCTGACTTATTCCCCACCCGGCCATGGGTAAAAGGACACTGTGCATGTTCACCTTGAGACTGGATGATTATCCTTCAGATACCGATCTTATATCAGGATCCAGATGATGTTTTCCTCACCTGGGATCCTGTAACAGTCCACGTTGATCTGGCCATCAAAGAACTACCTCTACAAACAAATTACACAAAAGAAAGGAGGAGAAAAAAACGGGAGAAAAAAAGAAGAAAAAAAGAAGGAAACAACGAACAAAATAAAAACAAAGAAAAGGAAAAATATGGACCGACACTTGGATCCCCGAATAGCCGTCTACATTATCTCCTATCCAATAGTGCCCACCGACCTTCCATGACTTTCTTTCTGTGGGACTGTAATCCCTTTAACTTATATGGGTTGTAACCTGTTCACCCCTTTATCTACATCCTTTGGACTTCTTGCTACCGGAGTTCCCAGGCAATGTGACCCCCTTTTTCGACCCCTAAAAATCTGTTCTTTACTGTTTGAGCCTGTGGGAATATTGAAACTTATGTACCCTTTTTTTTTTTTTTTTTTTTTCTGAACTAGAGAGTATGAGATCTCTAACTTGGGTCCTTACTACTTATGTCTAATATTACATACGATTATACCCTGTACTCATTTAGCACCGTCTCTGACGTATTTTTACACTTGTCATATGTATATATGCTTAAGACGTGTGCTCTATGACAGACAACAACAGTCTTTTTTAAACCACTAACTATTTTGTATATATCGGAGCACTACTAGTGTCAAAGAATTTTCCCTATTGGCAGTCCTACAATACTTGTCACCCTTTCTATACTCATAAGCGCCATGGTATATTTTATTTTCAGTATAGCGTCGCACAAATGTTACTCTATCGTTTATTCTTCGTACAGCGTCATATACCGCCTACTCGTCATCTCCTTGTAATAGCGCCGCATACCGCATACCGCTTTTTGTGTATTTAATACGTGTTTGTTGCCTAGGCAACAACCACAACATCGCCGCCCCGGCCGGGGATGCGCATGCGCTAAATCGCTGCACCTACTTCCGGTATACGGCGTTCAACTTCCGGTCATGCGCCGCTGACCGGACAAGACGCTATTGGAGCTTCAATCCACTCTTGGACTGTTTATAAGGTGAGACACGCTCATCTAGGGCTTTATACCCCTGAGGAAGTTGCCCTTCTTGGCGACGAAACGCGTGGGGAGCCCAGTGCCCCTGTCCCCACTTACCTCCCGTCTTCCTATGCTGGTCTGCCTGTGGTAACTCTTTATCTTTTTGTCCTATATGTCCTTGACTTGTTATGCTTACCAGCATTTTGATAGGCACCTTTTTCGCAGGTTACGGTCATTGTTTTTCTCTCTAGCCTTGGAGACATGGAGCATTGTTAGATCTTCATGCACATAGCGCTTTTTTGCACTTTATACTCTTGACATTTCCAGGCTGAGAATTTTGGGGGAGGTACTACATCACTAACCTAGTGATTGACAGAGGGCAGTTACGGTGCACCTATACCAGGTCACTGTACATTGTTTTTGATATGTACAGTTCTGTATTTTAAATGTTTTTAGAGCACTGGTTTTTGTCTGTTGTGAATTAATAAAATTTGACGACTATTTTTGCACTACCTTATGAGCTTTTTGAATGCATTCTTTCTCTTTTCGCTTTTGTTGGACATCGGGAAAAGTAGTGGCGGCTGGGGACCGAATACCGAGGGGCGGCCGCCGCCATGAGGTTGCGAAAGGCCTCGGTCTCTACTAGCCTATAGGGCAGCATCTCCAGGCTAAGCAATCTGGAGATGTGCACATTAAGGGCTTGGGCGTGCGGGTGGGTTGCACTATATTTGCGTTTCCGCTCCAGCGTCTGGGGTATGGAGAGCTGAACGCTGGTGGATGCTGTGGAGGATCGTGGAGGCGACGATGGGGTTTTTGTGGCAGGGTCCTGGGCAGGGGGCTGACTAGCAGCTGACACAGGGGAAGGAGCAGTGGTGTGCACGGCCGGAGGTGAACGGGCTTGTTGCCACTGAGTGGGGTGTTTAGCATTCATATGCCTGCGCATACTGGTGGTAGTTAAGCTAGTAGTGGTGGAACCCCTGCTGAGCCTGGTTTGGCAAATGTTGCACACCACAGTCCGTCGGTCATCCGGTGTTTCCTTAAAGAACCTCCAGACTTCTGAAGATCTAGCCCTCGCCGCAGGAGCCCTCGCCACGGGAGCTTCACTAGTTGACACATTTGGCGCTGATGCACCAGCTCTGGCCCTGCCTCTCCGTCTGGCCCCACCACTGCCTCTTCCAACCTGTTCTGGTCGAGGACTCTCCTCCGTCTCAGAAGCACTGTGTTCACCCGGCCTCTCAACCCAGCTTGGGTCTGTCACCTCATCATCCTCCGATCCCTCAGTCTGCTCCCCCCTCGGACTTCCTGCCCTGACAACAACTTCCCCACTGTCTGACAACCGTGTCTCCTCATCGTCGGACACCTCTTTACACACTTCCACTACGTCAAGAAGGTCATCATCACCCACAGACTGTGACTGTTGGAAAACCTGGGCATCGGAAAATTGCTCAGCAGCAACCGGACAAGTGGTTTGTGACTGTGGGAAGGGTCCAGAAAACAGTTCCTCAGAGTATGCCGGTTCAAATGCCAAATTTTCCTGGGAGGGGGCAGACTGGGGGGGAGGAGGCTGAGGTGCAGGAGCTGGAGGAGTGGCGATTTCGGTGACATGGGTGGACTGCGTGGAAGACTGACTGGTGGTGGACAAATTGCTCGAAGCATTGTCAGCAATCCACGACATCACCTGTTCGCACTGTTCTGGCCTCAACAGTGCTCTACCACGAGTCCCAGTAACTTCAGACATGAACCTAGGGAGTGTAGCTCTGCGGCGTTCCCCTGCTCCCTCATCAGCAGGTGGTGTCTCACCCCGCCCAGGACCACGGCCTCTGACCCCTGCAGTAGTTGGACGCCCACGTCCCCGCCCTCGTCCTCTACCCCTAGCCCTCGGGTTAAACATTTTTAAAATGAGAGTTATAACTTTATTTTTTTTTTTACTTTTTTTTGTTTTTTTTTGTGTTTTTTTTTTTTTTTTGTGTTTTTTGTTTTTTTTTGAGTTTTTAAAACCAAACAATGCTATCCTATTGCTATGGCTATTTTCTAGCCAAGTATCAAAGCACACTACTATGCCAGATGAGATGACACTGAGTTAGTGCCTAATTGAAATCCAACCCCTACTAAATTTTCCCACTTCGGTCTTTGCTATGGATATGTGCGCCACTAAGCGCAGAACACAGCGGTCGCAAGTCTCACTACAAATTGCTCAGAATTGGCTAGTACATGCACTGCAGAAAGTACAGCCACCAGCAGATCAACCAGAAATCAAATATATAGAACGCTACTGTATGCGTAAGTAAGCTCTTTGTATTCTCCTATGGCTATTTTCTAGCCAAGTATCAAAGCACACTACTATGCCAGATGAGATGACACTGAGTTAGTGCCTAATTGAAATCCAACCCCTACTAAATTTTCCCACTTCGGTCTTTGCTATGGATATGTGCGTCACTAAGCGCAGAACACAGCGGTCGCAAGTCTCACTACAAATTGCTCAGAATTGGCTAGTACATGCACTGCAGAAAGTACAGCCACCAGCAGATCAACCAGAAATCAAATATATAGAACGCTACTGTATGCGTAAGTAAGCTCTTTGTATTCTCCTATGGCTATTTTCTAGCCAAGTATCAAAGCACACTACTATGCCAGATGAGATGACACTGAGTTAGTGCCTAATTGAAATCCAACCCCTACTAAATTTTCCCACTTCGGTCTTTGCTATGGATATGTGCGTCACTAAGCGCAGAACACAGCGGTCGCAAGTCTCACTACAAATTGCTCAGAATTGGCTAGTACATGCACTGCAGAAAGTACAGCCACCAGCAGATCAACCAGAAATCAAATATATAGAACGCTACTGTATGCGTAAGTAAGCTGTTTGTATTCTCCTATGGCTATTTTCTAGCCAAGTATCAAAGCACACTACTATGCCAGATGAGATGACACTGAGTTAGTGCCTAATTGAAATCCAACCCCTACTAAATTTTCCCACTTCGGTCTTTGCTATGGATATGTGCGTCACTAAGCGCAGAACACAGCGGTCGCAAGTCTCACTACAAATTGCTCAGAATTGGCTAGTACATGCACTGCAGAAAGTACAGCCACCAGCAGATCAACCAGAAATCAAATATATAGAACGCTACTGTATGCGTAAGTAAGCTCTTTGTATTCTCCTATGGCTATTTTCTAGCCAAGTATCAAAGCACACTACTATGCCAGATGAGATGACACTGAGTTAGTGCCTAATTGAAATCCAACCCCTACTAAATTTTCCCACTTCGGTCTTTGCTATGGATATGTGCGTCACTAAGCGCAGAACACAGCGGTCGCAAGTCTCACTACAAATTGCTCAGAATTGGCTAGTACATGCACTGCAGAAAGTACAGCCACCAGCAGATCAACCAGAAATCAAATATATAGAACGCTACTGTATGCGTAAGTAAGCTCTTTGTATTCTCCTATGGCTATTTTCTAGCCAAGTATCAAAGCACACTACTATGCCAGATGAGATGACACTGAGTTAGTGCCTAATTGAAATCCAACCCCTACTAAATTTTCCCACTTCGGTCTTTGCTATGGATATGTGTGCCACTAAGAGCTAAACACAACGGTAGCAAGTCCCCCTGCTAATTCCTCACAAAATGGTACTAGATGCAAATTAAAATAAAAAAAGTAGAACGTTATTGTAGCCCTAAGAAGGGCTGTTGGGTTCTTTGAGAATCACTCCTGCCTAACAGTAAGCTAATAGAACACCCTAACGCTTTCCCTGACCAGCAGCAGCTCTCTCCCTAGCGGCATCCAGACACAGAATGATCCGAGCAGCGCGGGCAGCGGCTAGTCTATCCCAGGGTCACCTGATCTGGCCAGCCAACCACTGCTATCGACGTGTAAGGGTACCACGTCATGCTGGGTGGAGTGCAGAGTCTCCTGGCTTGTGATTGGCTCTGTTTCTGGCCGCCAAAAAGCAAAACGGCGGGAGCTGCCATTTTCTCGAGCGGGCGAAGTATTCGTCCGAGCAACGAGCAGTTTCGAGTACCCTAATGCTCGACCGAGCATCAAGCTCGGACGAGCATGTTCGCTCATCTCTAATACTGATATTATATACTCCTCTAGTGACAAGTCTACCTCATCTGTCTATCACCTGTTTGATAAGTCCACCTCATTTGCCTATTATTTGTGTCATCTTTGCACTCATATTTTTTCGGGGAGTGTTGTGATTGTATACCCTCTTCTCTAGGGTTTTTAAATGCTTTTATATTGTTCTGTCTTCTTTGTGATTAATAAAATATTTGTCATATATACACATCTGCTTTTCTCCTTCTTAGCAAGTAGACAGGAACTACTACAAAAGAAACAACAGAAAACCACGGAAAACCTAAGGATAATTACGAAATTTAATATTCAATTGGCAAATATCCAAAAAATTGTGACAAAGAATTGGAATATTCTCAAATCTGAACCATGTCTCTCGATGTTTCTATCCCAGCAACCACAGTTAGTGGCAAAACGGGCATCCAACCTAAGGGACCAGCTGTCGAACAGCCATTTTTCCAGGCCTACGCAAAGATTGGCGAGGACTCTTACCCTTGCTGGGATTGCTCCGTATGCCCACTCATGCAACAAACAAAAAAGTTTGCAAATATGAAAACTTCACAACCTGTTACGCCTCGACACTACATTAATTGTAAAACCAAGTTCTCCTCTGCCCATGTGGTAAGATGCATGTTGGACAAACGACCCTAGAGTTGAGAAAGAGAGTTCAACAACATGTGTCCAGCATCTTGAATGCACACCCACATTTCCATCAAGGCAAGATCCTTTCCTCAGTGGCCACGCACTTTAGGTCACATCGTGGAGGTAACACAAAAGGACTGAGAGTAATTGGACTTGACAGAGTATTTACAAATATTAGGGGTGGTAATGTTACACTTGAATTATTGAGACGGGAGGCCAAATGGATCTACGAATTGGGAAGCCTCTCTCTGCGGGGTTTGAATGAAGACCTTCTGTTTACTGGGTTTTACAAACAGAGATAATGGGGCTCATTTACTTTATTTAATGGGTCCGCTGGTTTCCCGACAATTTCTGAGTTGCGCTGCATTTAACAGGGGATTTTGGCGCACGCGATCGGATTTTAGCACATCGGCGCCGGCTATCACGCGAGACAAATTGGGGGGCGGGTCGCCGGCCAATCCAACAGATTCGGGCAAATTGTGTCGCACTTACAAGCACCTGGAAGAAGAAGGTGAAGTCCGGCGGACCTCGGCGGGGAAGCGACGGATGCAGGAAATCGGGCGCACAAGCTACGTGAATTGTGCCGGACTTCATCTTCATCCCCGGATCGGGGATCGCGACAGGACAGGGTAAGTAATTTTGCCACAATGACCTTAAGACAACTGAGCATTCTGGCCTAGGTAAGTAGAGCACCGCTTGGGTTGAAATAGGGACATTTTCCTACAAGAAACATCCAGCCATCCACTTTGTCTATGTATAGCAAAATAGAAAAACAGGATAAGAAGAGAGAAAGAGAGAAAAAACTGACCTTTGGACTTTGGTTTATATAATTTTTTCCCACGCTTCATGCTTGATGATTTAGTATCTGACCTGACTATGACCATAATTGCGGTTATTCCGAGCTTTCCGATGAAAAGGAATAGGACTCTTGTATTATACTCTTTTATATATGATAAATCTTGTTGTATGTAAAATAATTGTTGGAAGTGTGGACCTAATACATATATTGGGGCAGATTTACTTACCCGGTCCATTCGCGATCCAGTGGTGCGTTTTCTGCGGTGGATTCGGGTCCGGCCGGGATTCATTAAGGTAGATCCTCCGCTGCCCACCAGGTGGCGCTGCTGCGTTGAAGAGCATCGGAACGCACTGGAATACACCGAGCCGGGCTGAGTGAAGGTAAGTGCAATTTTCGCAACAAATTTTTTTTTTTAAATGCGGTGGTTTTTCCGAATCCGTCTGGTTTTTTGTTCGGCCACGCTCCCCGATTTCCGTCGCGTGCATGCCAGCGCCGATGCCCCACAATCTGATCGCGTGCGCCAAAATCCCGGGGCAATTCAGGGGAAATCGGCGCAAATATTCGGGTAACACGTCGGGAAAACGTGAATCGGGCCCTTAGTAAATGACCCTCTTTGTTGTGCTCACCCCATCTGGTTTGTGTCTGCAACTTATAAGGAGATGCTAAAGAGGATATTTCATATACTACCTTGTCCCTTTAAAGTGTCCCTTTAAAGGTACACACAATATTTTGGAGGCCATCAGATATCAGTTGCATTTGGTTCAGGACAGGGACGCACATTTATAAAATGCTCCTCACACCCAGTGACATAGAAAAGAGATTAACCAGACGGAATATGCAGTGGATCGCCTTGTCCACTTCTGACCCAGTGACACCGTGAAAGATGAAGCAGCTTGACGTATCACTTTTGTTCATCTTCGAAGAAGACCTCATCACAAGAAGACCTTCACACGAAATCTGTCTTCCTCAACACAAAGGGATGTTGTCACGGAACATATTAGCTTCCAAGTCTCTGCACTTGATGTGAAGAATGAGTCTACGCAAACAGGTCCTCCGTCTCTCAAGACTAATGGTTTATCTGGTCAACTTGTCTAACAATGGAGATAGGAGCGGAAAAAACAAAAACTTCAACATTCCTATTAAACAATGTGAACTAAAGCAAAACAGAGGCAATCAATCCTGACGTTACAGTATGACACAGTGACATTCTCAGAAGGAGAGGGAGAGAAGTAATATACAGCCCGTCATGTCTGTCACTCGGTGGGACTTTGTTAGTGATACAGAAAGAATGAGAATAAATGAATGTGCGCGGCTTATATCTGGGAAGAAGAACATTGGCTAGAAGTGACATTCCACTTGTCACTTTCCTGACGAGCAATAAGGGAGATATTTTTTTGTTACTTTTCATATGAAAGCAAAACTATATATATATAGACATTGATTACACACCCATATAGAAATAACAAATTATTGCAAAAGTTGCAGTTATTTATATGATTAAAATTGTAGTCTGATAATCTGATTAGACACTGGGTCTTGCCACAATGGAGTTTAGTTCTTCCCAGTGGGCGGGGTAATCAGAACTTTCGCTGTCAATCACTGTGTGTGGGAGGAGTAATCAGGACTCTCACTATCAATCACTGTGTGTGTGGGAGGGGTTATCAGGCTTCTCACTGTCAATCACTGTGTGTGGGCGGGGTAATTAGGACTCTCACTGTCAATCACTGGGTGTGTGGGAGGGTTAATCCGGTCTCTCACTGTTAATCGCTGTGTGTTGGTGGAGTAATCAGGACTCTCACTGTCAATCACTGTGTGTGGGTGGAGTAGTCAGGACTCTCACTGTCAATCACTGTAAGTGGGAGGGGTAATCAGGACTCTCACTGTCAATCATTGTAAGTGGGCGGCGGTAATCAGGACTCTCACTGTCAATCACTGTGTGTGGGTGGAGTAGCCAGAACTCCCACTGTCAATCACTGTGTGTGGGAGGGATAATCAGGACTCCCCATGTCAATCACTGTGTGTGGGTGGAGTAGCCAGAACTCCCACTGCCAATCACTGTGTGTGGGAGGGATAATCAGGACTCCCCATGTCAATCACTGTGTGTGGGAGGGATAATCAGGACTCCCCATGTCAATCACTGTGTGTGGGAGGGGTAATCAGGACTCTCCCTGTCAATCATTGTGTGTAAGGCGGAGTATTAAGGACTCCATTATTCACTGTGTTTGGGCAAGGTAAACCATTCTCTTTCTATCATTGTATTAAACAGGGGCATGCCAAATAGAAATGGGTCAATTTGGAAAACATGGTGGGATGAGATGTTTCTGTGTACCCAGATTACCCAAATGCCATGAGTAGGGGGCTGATGCATGGCTGATTGTTTTCTCTATGCTAGGCCGCAAGTTCCCAGCCCCCACGTCGATGCAGACATTGACATAAATGCATAGTAAGCCATCCATTCATGCAATAAATATATTATCCGCATGCTGGCTCTCACACAGGTGGCAGACAGGATTTCATTCGGAGCCTGGGAACGATAATCTAATTTTACAGAGTCTCTGGGCAGCGCCTCTGGAATACAATTTTCCCAATCATTCCGATTCTCATGATTACACATTCTGCCCGGTTCTCTTTCCTTGACTCCTTACAGTTTGATTCATCAGTGATTGATATTTTTTAACCAACATTAAAGTTTAAAAGGGTAATCCGCTGGAAATTCTCCGCAGGCTAATGATTTCTTAATAGAATTTATATTGGTTTCTCTCGGGCCCGGGCAAGTCAAAAATGATAATACATTTTAAATACATTTGTAAAAGAAGCAAATGGAACATAGCAACAAATACACATAAATTACAGGACGTGGGGTTCAAGCACGTGTCATCTGAGATCATAAGGGGAATCATAGGGGACATATACAAATATAATATTACATTACTGAGTACACACAGCCATATGGAACTATAGGAGTGAGGGCCCTGATCACAAGAGCTTACAGTCTATAAGTATGAGGGGGGTGACACAAGAGCTTACAGTCTATAAGTATGAGGGGGGTGACACAAGAGCTTACAGTCTATGAGGATGAGGAGGTGACACAAGAGCTTACAGTCTATGAGGATGAGGGGGGACACAAGAGCTTACAGTCTATGAGGATGAGGGGGGTGACACAAGAGCTTACAGTCTATGAGGATGAGGGGGGTGACACAAGAGCTTACAGTCTATGAGGATGAGGGGGTGACACAAGAGCTTACAGTCTATGAGGATGAGGGGGTGACACAACAGCTTACAGTCTATGAGGATGAGGGGGTGACACAAGAGCTTACAGTCTATAAGGATGAGGGGGTGACACAAGAGCTTAGAGTCTATGAGGGTGAGGGGGTGACACAAGAGCTTACAGTCTACGAGGATGAGGAGGTGACACAAGAGCGTACAGTCTATGAGGATGAGGGGGTGACACAAGAGCTTACAGTCTATGAGGATGAGGGGGGACACAAGAGCTTACAGTCTATGAGGATGAGGGGGGACACAAGGGCTTATAGTCTATGAGGATGAGGGGGTGACACAAGAGCTTACAGTCTATGAGGAGGAGGGGGTGACACAAGAGCTTACCGTCTATGAGGATGAGGGGGTGACACAAGAGCTTACAGTCTATGAGGATGAGGGGGTGACACAAGAGCTTACAGTCTATGAGGATGAGGGAGTGACACAAGAGCTTACAGTCTATGAGGATGAGGGGTGACACAAGAGCTTACAGTCTATGAGGACAAGGGGATGACACAAGAGCTTACAGTCTATGAGGATGAGGGGGTGACACAAGAGCTTACAGTCTATGAGGATGAGGGGGTTACACAAGAGCTTACAGTCTATGAGGATGAGGGGGTGACACAAGAGCTTACAGTCTATGAGGATGAGGGGGTGACACAGGAGCTTACAGTCTATGAGGATAAGGGGGTGACACAAGAGCTTACAGTCTATGAGGATGAGGTGTTGACACAAGAGCTTACAGTCTATGAGGATGAGGGGGTGACACAGGGGTGTTGCTAGGGTGGAAAAAGATCCGGGGCACAGGCCCCAATGCATGTGTATCGCACTTTCAGTAATGCCCCCACCTGTACATAACCCCCTCACATTTGGTTGTGCCAATAACAACATTACTGAGGGTGTATACAGCTACAGAAACACCAGAGAAATCCCTATCTGTTACATCCAGTGACTGCTGGTGACATGTCCACTTCACTATTAGGGTGGTGGCACACGTGCCGTTTTGAACCCGCTGTTAGTCCGGTTTTAGTCATTACTTAAAAACGGGCCAAAAACGTGTTTAAAACGCCACGTGTAACATCACCCTAAGGTTGCGCTCACAAGATTGCATTTAAACAAATACAAGACACCAGGCGCTCGTTATCCATCCCACGCATTTCACTGGAAACTCATGTGAGATCAAACCTAGGCTCTTCCTACTGCCACGTGTGAACACACCCCAAGGAATGTCCCAACACATCCATCCGGTAATATCACACACAGCCCCCATGTAATCTCCCTCAGTAATGTGCCCCACACATCCCCCCCTGTAATGTCCCCCAGTAATGTGCCCCACACATCCCCCCCTGTAATGTCCCCCAGTAATGTGCCCCACACATCCCCCCCTGTAATGTCCCCCAGTAATGTGCCCCACACATGTCCCCCAGTAATGTGCCCCACACATCCCCCCCTGTAATGTCCCCCGGTAATGTGCCCCACACATCCCCCCCTGTAATGTCCCCCAGTAATGTGCCCCACACATCCCCCCCCTGTAATGTCCCCCAATAATGTGCCCCACACACAGTCCCCCTGTAATGTGCCCCACACAGATCCCACTGTTATGTGCCCATATAGATCCCCCTGTAATGTGCCCCACACAGATCTACCTGGAATGTGCCCCACACACAGTCCCCCTGTAAGGAGCCCCATACAGATCCCCCTGTAAGGAGCCCCATATATATCCCCCTGCTATGTGCCCCATACAGATCCCCCTGTAATGTGCCCCATATATATCCCCCTGCTATGTGCCCCATATAGATCTCCCTGTAATGTGCCCCACACAGATCCCCCTGTAATGTGCCCTATATATATCCCCCTGCTATGTGCCCCATACAGATCCCCCTGTAATGTGCCCCATATATATCCCCCTGCTATGTGCCCCACACAGATCCCCCTGTAATGTGCCCCACACAGATTCCCCTGCTATGTGCCCCACACAGATCCCCCTGCTATATGCCCCACACAGATCCCACTGTAATGTGCCCCACACAGATCCCCCTGTAATGTGCCCCACACAGATCCTCCTGTAATGTGCCCCACACAGATCCCCCTGTAATGTGCCCCACACAGATCCCCCTGTAATGTGCCCCACACAGATCCATCCTGTAATGTGCCCCATACAGATCCCCTGTAATGTGCCCCACACAGATCCCCCTGTAATGTGCCCCACACAGTCCCCCTGTAATGTGCCCCACACAGATCCCCCTGTAATGTGCCCCACACAGATCCCCCTGTAATGTGCCCATACAGATCCCCCTGTAATGTGCCCATACAGATCCCCCTGTAATGTGCCCCATACAGATCCCCCTGTAATGTGCCTCACTCAGATCCTCCTGTAATGTGCCCATACAGATCCCCCTGTAATGTGCCCCACTCAGATCCTCCTGTAATGTGCCCCATACACAGATCCCCCTGTAATGTGCCCCATACAGATCCCCCTGTAATGTGCCCCACACAGATCCCCCTGTAATGTCCCCACACAGATCCCCCTGTAATGTCCCCACACAGATCTCCCTGTAATGTCCCCACACAGATATCCCTGTAATGTGCCCCATACAGATCCCCCTGTAATGTGCCCCACACAGATCCCCCTGTAATGTGCCCCACACAGATCCCCCTGTAATGTGCCCCATACAGATCCCCCTGTAATGTGCCCCTCACAGATCCCCCTGTAATGTCCCCACACAGATCCCCCTGTAATGTTCCCACACAGATCTCCCTGTAATGTGCCCCACACAGATCCCCCTGTAATGTCCCCACACAGATCCCCCTGTAATGTCCCCACACAGATCTCCCTGTAATGTGCTCCACACAGATCCCCCTGTAATGTTCCCACATACAGATCGCCCTGTAATGTGCCCCACACAGATCCCCCTGTAATGTGCCCCACACAGATCCTCCTGTAATGTGCCCCACCAGGGCCGGATCATAGGCGGGGCTCCCGGGGCTCGAGCCCCGGGGCCCCCACCATCTTGCCCCCCCAGGGGGCCCCCACCAGATAGCACCCCCGTGCCTCACTTCCTGAGCAAAATCTCCCTGAAGCCCGGCCGCGGAACAAGAGACTACCACCTGCCCGCCCCCCCAGCACAGGTCACCGCCTCCCCAGCACAAGTCACCGCCTCCCCACCCACACATCCGCTTGCATGGTCGACCGCCCCCGGCTATTCCCCTGCAAGGCCGAGCCACACACCCCCGGCACAGTTGACCGCCTCCACGCCCGCATAGCCGGACCACCATGCAGCCCCGCTAGTACTCATGCCGCCCCTGCGCGAAAAAGCACCCGCCCTCCGCAACTCCTAGCCTCCGCCGCCGGAAAACGCACACGTCCGAACACGGACCCCCCATTCTTCCCCCCGGCCGCACAAGCAATAGCACTCCCGGCGCCACCCGCAACTCCTCCCCACGCTGGAAAAAGCACCTGCCCGAACACCGCCCCGGCCGAACAAGCAACCCCGCTAGTACTCCCATTGAGCCGTCCTCCGCTCCACGCGCCCCCCCGCCGGAACATCCAGCCATCCTCCGCTCAGAAGGCCCCCCCCCGCTGGAGCATCGAGCCGTCCTCCGCTCCACGCGCCCCCCCCCCCAATCGCTGGAACATCGAGCCGTCCTCCGCTCAGAAGGCTCACACCCCCCCCCCCGCTGGAACATCGAGCCGACCTCCGCTCCACGCGAAACCCCCCCCCCCGATCCGCCCCCCCCCCCCGCTGCCAGAGCAAGAAGTCGTCTCCGTTACAATACCCCCCCCCCCCCGAGCAAGCTGTCATCCTCCGCACGGCCCCCGATGCCAGCCCTACCCCCTACTGTCTATATATTTATATACTGTGTATATATGATTCTACTGTGTATATAAAGTGTATATTTGTATATACTGTGTATATGTGTATATATGCATCTACTGTGTATATAAAGTGTATATTTGTATATACTGTGTATATGTGTATATATGCATCTACTGTGTATATATGTAAATACTGTGTATAGATGAATATACTGTATTTATACACGCATATATTTGTACAAGCATATATATGTGCACATTTAAATATATGCACATATATATAGATATGTATATATGATGTATGTTTATGTTTATATGCTGTGTATATGGTATGTATGTATATGCTCTGTATACTGAATGTGTGTGTGTGTAAATGCTGTATATACTGAATGTGCGTGTATTTGCTGTATGTGTGTATATTCTGTATGTATATGCAGCATGTGTGTATATGGTGTTTTTATACTGCATGTATATGTATATATGGTCAGTGTATACTGTATGTGTGTATATACCGTATATACTCGTGTATAAGCCGAGTTTTTCAGCACAAAAAATGTGCTGAAAAACGTCCCCTCAGCTTATACACGAGTCAATAAATTGACTAAAAAAATAATAAACTTATATACTCACCCTCCGGTGGCCCCGATGCGCATCGCTGCTCCCCCGATGTCATCGCGGCTCCTCTTCTGGCTTCCCGGCTGTTCTTCCTTCAGCGTGCTGGGCGCCGCCATGCTCTTCTCGCGGGCGGCGCCTAGTATGACATCAGCAGCGGCGCGTCATACTAGGCGCCGCCCGCGAGAAGAACAAGACGGCGCACAGCAAGCTGAAGCAAGAATAGGAGCCGCGATGACATCGGGGGAGCAGCGCTGCGCATCGGGGCGCACGATGAGTATATAACTTTATTTTTTTATTCTGCTGGGGGCACGGCTCTATACTACTGGGGGCACGGCTGTGCTGTATACTACTGGGGGCACGGCTGTGCTGTATACTACTGGGGGCACGGCTGTGCTGTATACTACTGGGGGCACGGCTGTGCTGTATACTACTGGGGGCACGGCTGTGCTGTATACTACTGGGGGCACGGCTGTGCTGTATACTACTGGGGGCACGGCTGTGCTGTATACTACTGGGGGCACGGCTGTGCTGTATACTACTGGGGGCACGGCTGTGCTGTATACTACTGGGGGCTGGCTGGCTATATACTGGGGGGTCTGTGACCAATGCATTTCCCACCCTCGGCTTATACTCGAGTCAATAGGTTTTCCCAGTTTTTTGTGGTAAAATTAGGGGTCTCGGCTTATACTCGGGTCGGCTTATACTCGAGTAAATACAGTATATATATTGTATATAATGTGTATGCCGTATGTGTGATATATATATACTGTATGTGTGTATATACTTTATGAGTTTGTGTATACTCTGTATATTAGTGTATAAATGTATATGGGTACATAAATGTGTGTGTATACTTGTATATATATGGGTGCAAGCATACCAGTGTAGAACTTTATGTGTGTATATATAAAGGTGTGGATATATCAGTGTATAAATGTGTGTAATTGTATAAACTGCGGGACTGGATGTCTGGTAGGGGTGAAGGTAGATACGATGTGTTACTGGGGGTGAGACGGCTGTATGTAGCTGTGTTACTGGGGGTGAGGCGGCTGTATGTAGCTGTGTTACTGGGGGTGAGGCGGCTGTATGTAGCTGTGTTACTGGGGATGAGGCGGCTGTGTATAGCTGTGTTACTGGGGGTGAGGCGGCTGTGTGTAGCTGTGTTACTGGGGGTGAGGCGGCTGTGTGTAGCTGTGTTACTGGGGGTGAGGCGGCTGTATGTAGCTGTATTACTGGGGGTGAGGCGGCTGTATGTAGCTATGTTACTGGGGGCCAGGCGGCTGTGTGTAGCTGTGTTACTGGGGGCCAGGTTGCTGTATGTAGTTGTTTTACTGGGGATGAGGCGGCTGTATGTAGCTGTGTTACTGGGGGTGAGGCGGCTGTGTGTAGCTGTGTTACTGGGGGCGAAGCGGCTGTATGTAGCTGTGTTACTGGAGATGAGGCGGCTGTATGTAGCTGTGTTACTGGGGATGAGGCGGCTGTATGTAGCTGTGTTACTGGGGACGAGGCGGCTGTATGTAGCTGTGTTACTGGGGGCCAGGCGGCTGTATGTAGCTGTGTTACTGGGGGTGAGGCGGCTGTATGTAGCTGTGTTACTGGGGATGAGGCGGCTGTGTATAGCTGTGTTACGGGGGGTGAGGTGGCTGTGTGTAGCTGTGTTACTGGGGGTGAGGCGGCTGTGTGTAGCTGTGTTACTGGGGGTGAGGCGGCTGTATGTAGCTGTGTTACTGGGGGGTGAGGCGGCTGTATGTAGCTATGTTACTGGGGTACAGGCGGCTGTATATAGCTGTGTTACTGGGGGCCAGGCGGCTGTGTGTAGCTGTGTTACTGGGTGCGAGGCGGCTGTATGTAGCTGTGTTACTGGGGGCAAGGCGGCTGTATGTAGCTGTGTTACTGGGGGTGAGGTGGCTGTATGTAGCTGTGTTACTGGGGGTGAGGCGGCTGTATGTAGCTTGTTTACTGGGGGTGAGGCGGCTGTATGTAGCTGTGTTACTGGGGACGAGGCGGCTGTATGTAGCTGTGTTACTGGGGGCCAGGCGGCTGTATGTAGCTGTGTTACTGGGTGCGAGGCGGCTGTGTGTAGCTGTGTTACTGGGTGCGAGGCGGCTGTATGTAGCTGTGTTACTGGGTGCGAGGCGGCTGTATGTAGATGTGTTACTGGGGGAGAGGCGGCTGTATGTAGATGTGTTACTGGGGGAGAGGCGGCTGTATGTAGCTGTGTTACTGGGGGTGAGGCGGCTGTATGTAGCTGTGTTACTGGGGTTGAGGCGGCTGTATGTAGCTGTGTTACTGGGGGCGAGGCGGCTGTATGTAGCTGTGTTACTGGGGACGAGGCGGCTGTATGTAGCTGTGTTACTGGGGGTGAGGCGGCTGTATGTAGCTGTGTTACTGGGGGCGAGGCGGCTGTATGTAGCTGTGTTACTGGGGGCGAGGCGGCTGTATGTCGCTGTGTTACTGGGGGCGAGGCGGCTGTATGTAGCTGTGTTACTGGGGACGAGGCGGCTGTATGTAGCTGTGTTACTGGGGGTGAGGCAGTTGTATGTAGCTGTGTTACTGTGGGCGAGGTGCTGTATGTAGCTGTGTTACTGGGGGCGAGGCGGCTGTATGTAGCTGTGTTACTGGGGACGAGGCGGCTGTATGTAGCAGTGTTACTGCGGGGATAGTGGATAGTGAGCAGGAGGACGTGTATGCACGCTGCACTGAGTGGGGGCCTCCACCAGATTTTGCGCCCAGGGGCCCCCACCAACCTTAATCCGGCCCTGTGCCCCACACAGATCCTCCTTTAATGTTCCCCACACACAGATTCCCCTGTAATGTCCCCACACAGATCCCACTGTAATGTGCCCCATACAGATCCCCCTGTAATGTGCCCCATACAGATCCCCCTGTAATGTGCCCCATATAGATCCCCCTGTAATGTGCCCCACACAGATCCCCCTGTAATGTCCCCACACAGATCTCCCTGTAATGTGCCCCACACAGATCCCCCTGTAATGTCCTCACACAGATCCCCCTGTAATGTCCCCACACAGATCTCCCTGTAATGTGCTCCACACAGATCCCCCTGTAATGTGCCCCATACAGATCCCCCTGTAATGTGCCCCACACAGATCCCCCTGTAATGTGCCCCACACAGATCCTCCTGTAATGTGCCCCACACAGATCCTCCTTTAATGTTCCCCACACACAGATTCCCCTGTAATGTCCCCACACAGATCCCCCTGTAATGTGCCCCATACAGATCCCCCTGTAATGTGCCCCATACAGATCCCCCTGTAATGTGCCCCATATAGATCCCCCTGTAATGTGCCCAACACAGATCCCCCTGTAATGTGCCCCACACAGATCCCACTGTAATGTGCCCCATACAGATCCCCCTGTAATGTGCCCCACACAGATCCCTCCTGTAATGTGCCCCACACAGATCCCTCCTGTAATGTGCCCCACACAGATCCCCCTGTAATGTGCCCATACAGATCCCCCTGTAATGTGCCCATACAGATCCCCCTGTAATGTGCCCCATACAGATCCCCCTGTAATGTGCCCCACTCAGATCCTCCTGTAATGTGCCCATACAGATCCCCCTGTAATGTGCCCCACTCAGATCCTCCTGTAATGTGCCCCATACACAGATCCCCCTGTAATGTGCCCCATACACAGATCCTCCTGCAATGTGCCCCATACACAGATCCCCCTGTAAGGTGCCCCACACAGATCCCCCTGTAATGTGCCCCACACAGATCCCCCTGTAATGTGCCCCATACAGATCCCCCTGTAATGTGCCCCACACAGATCCCCCTGTAATGTCCCCACACAGATCCCCCTGTAATGTCCCCACACAGATCTCCCTGTAATGTCCCCACACAGATCCCCCTGTAATGTGCCCCACATAGATACCCCTGTAATGTGCCCCATACAGATCCCCCTGTAATGTGCCCCACACAGATCCCCCTGTAATGTCCCCACACAGATCCCCCTGTAATGTCCCCACACAGATTCCCCTGTAATGTCCCCACACAGATCCCCCTGTAATGTCCCCACACAGATCTCCCTGTAATGTGCCGCACACAGATCCCCCTGTAATGTCCCCACACAGATCCCCCTGTAATGTCCCCACACAGATCCCCCTGTAATGTGCCTCATACAGATCCCCCTGTAATGTCCCCACACAGATCTCCCTGTAATGTGCTCCACACAGATCCCCCTGTAATGTGCCCCATACAGATCCCCCTGTAATGTGCCCCATACAGATCCCCCTGTAATGTGCCCCATATAGATCCCCCTGTAATGTGCCCCATATAGATCCCCCTGTAATGTGCCCCATATAGATCCCCCTGTAATGTGCCCCACACAGATCCCCCTGTAATGTGCCCCACACAGATCCCCCTGTAATGTTCCCCATACAGATCCTCCTGCAATGTGCCTCATACAGATCCCCCTGTAATGTCCCCACACAGATCCCCCTGTAATGTGCCCATACAGATCCCCCTGTAATGTGCCCCACACAGATCCCCCTGTAATGTGCCCCACTCAGATCCTCCTGTAATGTGCCCATACAGATCCCCCTGTAATGTGCCCCACTCAGATCCTCCTGTAATGTGCCCCATACACAGATCCCCCTGTAATGTGCCCCATACAGATCCCCCTGTAATGTGCCCCACACAGATCCCCCTGTAATGTCCCCACACAGATCCCCCTGTAATGCCCCCAACACAGATCTCCCTGTAATGTCCCCACACAGATCTCCCTGTAATGTGCCCCATACAGATCCCCCTGTAATGTGCCCCACACAGATCCCCCTGTAATGTGCCCCACACAGATCCCCCTGTAATGTGCCCCATACAGATCCCCCTGTAATGTGCCCCTCACAGATCCCCCTGTAATGTCCCCACACAGATCCCCCTGTAATGTCCCCACACAGATCTCCCTGTAATGTGCCCCACACAGATCCCCCTGTAATGTCCCCACACAGATCCCCCTGTAATGTCCCCACACAGATCTCCCTGTAATGTGCTCCACACAGATCTCCCTGTAATGTGCCCCACACAGATCCCCCTGTAATGTCCCCACACAGATCCCCCTGTAATGTGCCCCATACAGATCCCCCTGTAATGTGCCCCACACAGATCCCCCTGTAATGTGCCCCACACAGATCCTCCTGTAATGTGCCCCACACAGATCCTCCTTTAATGTTCCCCACACACAGATTCCCCTGTAATGTCCCCACACAGATCCCCCTGTAATGTGCCCCATACAGATCCCCCTGTAATGTGCCCCATACAGATCCCCCTGTAATGTGCCCCATATAGATCCCCCTGTAATGTGCCCCACACAGATCCCCCTGTAATGTGCCCCACACAGATCCCACTGTAATGTGCCCCATACAGATCCCCCTGTAATGTGCCCCACACAGATCCCTCCTGTAACGTGCCCCACACAGATCCCTCCTGTAATGTCCCCCACACAGATCCCCCTGTAATGTGCCCCACACAGATCCCCCTGTAATGTGCTCCACACAGATCCCCCTGTAATGTGCCCATACAGATCCCCCTGTAATGTGCCCCATACAGATCCCCCTGTAATGTGCCCCACTCAGTTCCTCCTGTAATGTGCCCATACAGATCCCCCTGTAATGTGCCCCACTCAGATCCTCCTGTAATGTGCCCCATACACAGATCCCCCTGTAATGTGCCCCATACACAGATCCTCCTGCAATGTGCCCCATACACAGATCCCCCTGTAAGGTGCCCCACACAGATCCCCCTGTAATGTGCCCCACACAGATCCCCCTGTAATGTGCCCCATACAGATCCCCCTGTAATGTGCCCCACACAGATCCCCCTGTAATGTCCCCACACAGATCCCCCTGTAATGTCCCCACACAGATCTCCCTGTAATGTCCCCACACAGATCCCCCTGTAATGTGCCCCACACAGATACCCCTGTAATGTGCCCCATACAGATCCCCCTGTAATGTGCCCCACACAGATCCCCCTGTAATGTGCCCCATATAGATCCCCCTGTAATGTGCCCCATACAGATCCCCCTGTAATGTGCCCCACACAGACCCCCCTGTAATGTGCCCCATACAGATCCCCCTGTAATGTGCCCCATACAGATCCCCCTGTAATGTCCCCACACAGATCCCCCTGTAATGTCCCCACACAGATCCCCCTGTAATGTCCCCACACAGATCTCCCTGTAATGTCCCCACACAGATCCCCCTGTAATGTGCCCCACACAGATACCCCTGTAATGTGCCCCACACAGACCCCCCTGTAATGTGCCCCATACAGATCCCCCTGTAATGTGCCCCATACAGATCCCCCTGTAATGTCCCCACACAGATCCCCCTGTAATGTCCCCACACAGATTCCCCTGTAATGTCCCCACACAGATCCCCCTGTAATGTCCCCACACAGATCTCCCTGTAATGTGCCGCACACAGATCCCCCTGTAATGTCCCCACACAGATCCCCCTGTAATGTCCCCACACAGATCTCCCTGTAATGTGCTCCACACAGATCCCCCTGTAATGTGCCCCATACAGATCCCCCTGTAATGTGCCCCATATAGATCCCCCTGTAATGTGCCCCACACAGATCCCCCTGTAATGTGCCCCACACAGATCCCCCTGTAATGTTCCCCATACAGATCCTCCTGCAATGTGCCTCATACAGATCCCCCTGTAATGTCCCCACACAGATCCCCCTGTAATGTGCCCATACAGATCCCCCTGTAATGTGCCCCACACAGATCCCCCTGTAATGTGCCCCACTCAGATCCTCCTGTAATGTGCCCATACAGATCCCCCTGTAATGTGCCCCACTCAGATCCTCCTGTAATGTGCCCCATACACAGATCCCCCTGTAATGTGCCCCATACAGATCCCCCTGTAATGTGCCCCACACAGATCCCCCTGTAATGTCCCCACACAGATCCCCCTGTAATGCCCCCAACACAGATCTCCCTGTAATGTCCCCACACAGATCTCCCTGTAATGTGCCCCATACAGATCCCCCTGTAATGTGCCCCACACAGATCCCCCTGTAATGTGCCCCACACAGATCCCCCTGTAATGTGCCCCATACAGATCCCCCTGTAATGTGCCCCTCACAGATCCCCCTGTAATGTCCCCACACAGATCCCCCTGTAATGTCCCCACACAGATCCCCCTGTAATGTCCCCACACAGATCCCCCTGTAATGTCCCCACACAGATCTCCCTGTAATGTGCTCCACACAGATCTCCCTGTAATGTGCCCCACACAGATCCCCCTGTAATGTCCCCACACAGATCCCCCTGTAATGTGCCCCATACAGATCCCCCTGTAATGTGCCCCACACAGATCCCCCTGTAATGTGCCCCACACAGATCCTCCTGTAATGTGCCCCACACAGATCCTCCTTTAATGTTCCCCACACACAGATTCCCCTGTAATGTCCCCACACAGATCCCCCTGTAATGTGCCCCATACAGATCCCCCTGTAATGTGCCCCATACAGATCCCCCTGTAATGTGCCCCATATAGATCCCCCTGTAATGTGCCCCACACAGATCCCCCTGTAATGTGCCCCACACAGATCCCACTGTAATGTGCCCCATACAGATCCCCCTGTAATGTGCCCCACACAGATCCCTCCTGTAACGTGCCCCACACAGATCCCTCCTGTAATGTCCCCCACACAGATCCCCCTGTAATGTGCCCCACACAGATCCCCCTGTAATGTGCTCCACACAGATCCCCCTGTAATGTGCCCATACAGATCCCCCTGTAATGTGCCCCATACAGATCCCCCTGTAATGTGCCCCACTCAGATCCTCCTGTAATGTGCCCATACAGATCCCCCTGTAATGTGCCCCACTCAGATCCTCCTGTAATGTGCCCCATACACAGATCCCCCTGTAATGTGCCCCATACACAGATCCTCCTGCAATGTGCCCCATACACAGATCCCCCTGTAAGGTGCCCCACACAGATCCCCCTGTAATGTGCCCCACACAGATCCCCCTGTAATGTGCCCCATACAGATCCCCCTGTAATGTGCCCCACACAGATCCCCCTGTAATGTCCCCACACAGATCCCCCTGTAATGTCCCCACACAGATCTCCCTGTAATGTCCCCACACAGATCCCCCTGTAATGTGCCCCACACAGATACCCCTGTAATGTGCCCCATACAGATCCCCCTGTAATGTGCCCCACACAGATCCCCCTGTAATGTGCCCCATATAGATCCCCCTGTAATGTGCCCCATACAGATCCCCCTGTAATGTGCCCCACACAGACCCCCCTGTAATGTGCCCCATACAGATCCCCCTGTAATGTGCCCCATACAGATCCCCCTGTAATGTCCCCACACAGATCCCCCTGTAATGTCCCCACACAGATCCCCCTGTAATGTCCCCACACAGATCTCCCTGTAATGTCCCCACACAGATCCCCCTGTAATGTGCCCCACACAGATACCCCTGTAATGTGCCCCACACAGACCCCCCTGTAATGTGCCCCATACAGATCCCCCTGTAATGTGCCCCATACAGATCCCCCTGTAATGTCCCCACACAGATCCCCCTGTAATGTCCCCACACAGATTCCCCTGTAATGTCCCCACACAGATCCCCCTGTAATGTCCCCACACAGATCTCCCTGTAATGTGCCGCACACAGATCCCCCTGTAATGTCCCCACACAGATCCCCCTGTAATGTCCCCACACAGATCTCCCTGTAATGTGCTCCACACAGATCCCCCTGTAATGTGCCCCATACAGATCCCCCTGTAATGTGCCCCATATAGATCCCCCTGTAATGTGCCCCACACAGATCCCCCTGTAATGTGCCCCATACAGATCCCCCTGAAATGTGCCCCACACAGATCCCCCTGTAATGTTCCCCATACAGATCCTCCTGCAATGTGCCTCATACAGATCCCCCTGTAATGTCCCCACACAGATCCCCCTGTAATGTGCCGCATACAGATCCCCCTGTAATGTCCCCACACAGATCCCCCTGTAATGTGCCCCACACAGATCCCCCTGTAATGTCCCCACACAGATCTCCCTGTAATGTGCCCCACACAGATCCCCCTGTAATGTCCCCACACAGATCCCCCTGTAATGTCCCCACACAGATCCCCCTGTAATGTGCCCCACACAGATCCCCCTGTAATGTGCCCCATACAGATCCCCCTGTAATGTGCCCCACACAGATCCCCCTGTAATGTGCCCCATACAGATCCCCCTGTAATGTGCCCCACACAGATCCCCCTGTAATGTGCCCCATACAGATCCCCCTGTAATGTGCCCCACACAGATTCCCCTGTAATGTCCCCACACAGATCCCCCTGTAATGTCCCCACACAGATTCCCCTGTAATGTGCCCCACACAGATCCCCCTGTAATGTCCCCACACAGATCCCCCTGTAATGTCCCCACACAGATCTCCCTGTAATGTGCTCCACACAGATCCCCCTGTAATGTGCCCCATACAGATCCCCCTGTAATGTGCCCCACACAGATCCCCCTGTAATGTGCCCCATACAGATCCCCCTGTAATGTGCCCCATACAGATCCCCCTGTAATGTGCCCCATATAGATCCCCCTGTAATGTGCCCCATATAGATCCCCCTGTAATGTGCCCCATATAGATCCCCCTGTAATGTGCCCCACACAGATCCCCCTGTAATGTGCCCCACACAGATCCCCCTGTAATGTCCCCACACAGATCTCCCTGTAATGTGCCCCACACAGATCCCCCTGTAATGTGCCCCATACAGATCCCCCTGTAATGTGCCCCACACAGATCCCCCTGTAATGTTCCCCTTACAGATCCCCCTGTAATGTGCCCCACACAGATCCCCCTGTAATGTGCCCACACAGATCTCCCTGTAATGTGCTCCACACAGATCCCCCTGTTATGTGCCCCATACAGATCCCCCTGTAATGTGCCCCACACAGATCCCCCTGTAATGTTCCCCTTACAGATCCCCCTGTAATGTGCCCCACACAGATCTCCCTGTAATGTGCCCCACACAGATCCCCCTGTAATGTGCCCCATATATATCCCCCTGTAATGTCCCCACACAGATCTCCCTGTAATGTGCCCCATATATATCCCCCTGTAATGTCCCCACACAGATCCCCCTGTAATGTGCCTCATACAGATCCCCCTGTAATGTCCCCACACAGATCCCCCTGTAATGTCCCCACACAGATTCCCCTGTAATGTCCCCACACAGATCCCCCTGTAATGTGCCCCACACAGATCCCCCTCTAATGTTCCCCATACAGATCTCCCTGTAATGTGCCCCATACAGATCCCCCTGTAATGTCCCCCACACAGATCCCCCTGTAATGTGCCCCACACAGATCCCCCTGTAATGTCCCCACACAGATCCCCCTGTAATGTCCCCACACAGATCCCCCTGTAATGTCCCCCACACAGATCCCCCTGTAATGTCCCCACACAGATCCCCCTGTAATGTCCCCCACACAGATCCCCCTGTAATGTCCCCACACAGATCCCCCTGTAATGTGCCCTACACAGATCCCCCTGTAATGTGCCCATATAGATCCCCCTGTAATGTGCCCCACACAGATCCCCCTGTAATGTGCCCCACACAGATCCCCCTGTAATGTGCCCCACACAGATCCTCCTGTAATGTGCCCCATATATATCTCCCTGCTATGTGCCCCATATACATCTTCCTATGTTCTCCCTCTCACCTCACTCACTCCTGCAGATCCGTGCACTGCCGCCCCCTGCAGGTCTTGTGATCGTGACACAAGAAAACAGTGAACACTGTGCCTGTCTCATCACGATCTATGTCCAGAGGACTTGGATCGTGAAGAGAGAGAGAGAGAGAGACAGGAGATCCGGGGCACCGGCCAAAAGATCCGCAGCACGGGCCCCGGATCTTTTGACCTAGCAACGCCCCTGGGGTGACACAAGAGCTTACAGTCTATGAGGATGAGGGGGTGACACAAGAGCTTACAGTCTATGAGGATGAGGGATGACACAAGAGCTTACAGTCTATGAGGATGAGGGGGTGACACAAGAGCTTACAGTCTATGAGGATGAGGGAGTGACACAAGAGCTTACAGTCTATGAGAATGAGGGGTGACACAAGAGCTTACAGTATATGAGGATGAGGGGGTGACACAAGAGCTTACACATAGCTCCCAACCGTCCCGATTTTGACGGGACTTTCCCGTTTTTCGTACCTCTGCCCCGCGTCACGGGCAGCTATGAGATTGTCACGGATTCTCCCCCCAGGTCCCGCTGTGTCCCGGCGCTGTGTCCGCATAGTAAATACTTTGAAAGCCTGAACTCACAGTACAGAATGGCTTCTACAGACATCGGGAGGGAATCCTTTTCAGAGAAGTGTCGGGCTCAGCCAGAGAGCAGGGACCACGTCATCAGCTTCAGATCAGCATCTGTCCATATATGGTCACTGCATCTCCTAGGCTTCCCCAGAGCAGACATCGGGCAGGGAATCCTTTTCAGAGAAGTGTCGGCTGGAGAGCAGGGACCACGTCATCAGCTTCAGATCAGCATCTGTCCATATATGGTCACTGCATCTCCTAGGGCAGTGGTGGCGAACCTATGGCACGGGTGCCAGAGGTGGCACTCAGAGCCCTTTCTGTGGGCACCCAGGCCTTCACCCCAACACAGAGTTTGCCAGATAGTACTCAAGGCTTCCTCCTGTGGTCCAAGACAGCCCAGGACGTGCTATGCTCAGCAACATTTTAAAGCAAGAGCCTTGGCTCCCAGGACTACAGGAGTAGCCAGAAGGTGTGGATATAGATGGATTGTCATTGGAGCTCCTGCTCTGGATCCCCTGATTCTTCCTCTTCAGGGGATCCCTGGAGGAAAGCTTCAATCCAAATTTCTCCATCTTTATATTGTATTGGTGAACTCAGGACCCCAATACGATTAAAACCTGCGATTGAGCAGGGATCAATAAGTTACTGCTAAAATTGTCATGTTAGCACTTTGTGACATACAAGTGGGTTTTTGTTGTAGCTTGGGCACTCTGTCTCCAAAAGGTTCGCCATCACTGTCCTAGGGTTCCCCAGAGCAGACATCGGGCAGGGAATCCTTTTCAGAGAAGTGTCGGCTGGAGAGCAGGGACCACGTCATCAGGTCAGATCAGTATCTGTCCATATATGGTCACTGCATCTCCTAGGGTTCCCCAGAGCAGAGAATCCTTTTTAGAGAAGTGTCGGCTGGAGAGCAGGGCCCACGTCATCAGGTCAGATCAGCATCTGTCCATATAAGGTCTCCAGGGCTTCCCCAGACACAAGCTCTTTATATAATTAAATTAAATAAAGTTTTGGCCAGGCTGAGATTCGAACCTGGGACCCTCTGCACCAGAGACAGGAGCTTAACTAACTGAGCTATAAGCCCAGTGATACAGAGCTGAGGATTTCTGGTAACTAAGACATGTTATCAGCCAGTGTTACACTGTGACACAGACTAATGCACTGATATATAGAGAGGGATCTTCTCAGAGGTTATTATTGTCATTATTGAGACTATTATTATTATTATTATTATTATTATTATTATACATTTTATTATTTTTATTATTATGGAGATGATTATTAATAATGGTAAATAATAATAATCATCTCAATAATAATCTCCATAATAATAATAATAATAGTCTCAATAATTACAATAATCTGAGAAGATCCCTCCCTATATACCAAGGCAGTATATAGTCATAGTTCTTAGTTACCAAAATTCTCCACCTTGTTAATCACAGAGGTTATAGCTCAGTGGGTTGAGGTGCTGTGTTATTATTGTACATGGACACTGCAGGATCTGGGTTCAAATCCCAATGAGGATAATTTTTTTTTTTTTTATTGAGATGATTTTTATTATTTTAATATGGCTAAAATTTGGGGCGTGGCCAGGGAGTGATTGGGGGTGTGGCTTAGGGGGATCGCCGCGGCACGCTAAGCGTGCCGCCATTTTGTTCCTCTTTCCTTTTCACAAATGTTGGGAGGTATGCTTACAGTCTATGAGGATGAGGAGGTGACACAAGAGCTTACAGTCTATGAAGATGAGGGGGTGACACAAGAGCTTACAGTCTATGAGGATGAGGGGGTGACACAAGAGCTTACAGTCTATGAAGATGAGGGGGTGACACAAGAGCTTACAGTCTATGAGGATGAGGGGGTGACACAAGAGCTTACAGTCTATGAGGATGAGGGGGTGACACAAGAGCTTACAGTCTATGAGGATGAGGGGGTGACACAAGAGCTTACAGTCTATGAGGATGAGGGGGTGACACAACAGCTTACAGTCTATGAGGATGAGGGGGTGACACAAGAGCTTACAGTCTATGAGGATGAGGGGGTGACACAACAGCTTACAGTCTATGAGGATGAGAGGGTGACACAAGAGCTTACAGTCTATGAGGATGAGGGGGTGACACAAGAGCTTACAGTCTATGAGGATTAGGGGGTTACACAAGAGCTTACAGTCTATGAGGATGAGGGGGGACACAAGAGCTTACAGTCTATGAGGATGAGAGGGTGACACAAGAGCTTACAGTCTATGAGGATGAGGGGGTGACACAAGAGGTATAAGACTTTGTATAATGGTCTGGCCATTCTTTATAATAGAACAGAATAAAATAATTTAATAAATAAAAATTCTGCTACTTGAACCAACCATCAGCCGCATCTTATATACAATGTATACAATGTCTAATATCACTGGCAGGGGATCTTATATTGATAAATCTTTTTCATGGTCATAGTCAGGGCCCTAATATCTACAACTATGGGTGGATTTGTTGAGGTTCAGGGGCATGCCTCATTGGGTCTTGTTTCTGGTATCCCAATAAATTACAGCTAGTCCTGCAGATAGTCTAAAAGTAATAATTAGGTATTAGATGAGGGCCATTCAGAAAAAGGCTCCCAACAGCTTTGCTGGTATCCTCCAAGGATGTCCTCCTCCTCTCACCACCCAAGCAATACCTATGAATATCAAACACAAATGAATAGACACTCATCTATCCATTTATATGTAAATTTTGACTTTAGTCATGCCCTTGCCCTTGGGAGGCCATAGACACATAACTGTTTTACCTGCAGATTGTTTTGGCCCAAATTACCTACACTCAGTTTCATGGCAGATGAGTAAAATGTTATTGAAGGTCACTACTGACCCTGAGAGACTTCATTTAGAGCAGTATTGGACCAGTCAAAAATCCTTGAGTGGTCGGTGCTTCTTTTGCCCCAATTGAATTACCCCCTGAACCATGTATAACCTGATGAAAAGTCTACATTACAGCCCATCGTCTAATGTGACATAGATGTCTTCTCAAGTGAATGAGGAACCTTTGGAACCCTTTAGGAACTATGTCAGATGCCACACATCGAGACCAATTTCCATGTAGGACTGTGTTATGTTTATATGGAGATTTGCTAGATTAGTAGCGCTACTGTAAATACGACATGTACTGTGTACGGAGGTAAATCAGCTTCCGCACTTAAGTGTATGTTTGTTTTTTCCTAATTGTAGCAATCACTTGTAAGTACCTGACCTGCCTTTGTATTACGGGACTGATTAATTATACACGGCATACGGATATCAGCGCTATTATGACTCACACCTGCTTTAACAATACAGAAGGAAACGTTCCTTTAATAACAGGCTCTTTAAAAGGTAGAGGGATTTTAATGTCTACACTGGAGCTGAGAAGATGGTACCTCCACACCAAGTATCTTCAATATGTCACCAAAGGATAGGAGCGTACTGGTTTTTACCATTGATACTAAAGTGTTCCAAGAAACTGGCCACCAGCTCAGTAGACAGCAGCCACTGGTCAACTAGGATAGGAAAACTAAGATCAAGATCCATGGACCTATGGAGAAATAGACCAGACATTGGGCCAACAAACCAAAGAGAGCTGGGGTGTCAGACTTCAGGAAAAAAGGAACTTACAACTGCTTTCCACTGCATAGTACTTGTTGGCTTGTTGGGTTTGGATGAAGATTAGGCTCAATGTGGTGTTCAACCACAGAACATACCTGACTCATGAGGACATAGCAAGTGTTGACCCATCAGATATAAGAAGATGAGACAAAATAAAACACTATAATACCGCTTTGGTTAACCTTAGTTGATTTGATTCAAATGTATTTTGTTTGTAGTACGACTGGGTTCAATGTAGTTGGTTTTCTACTTAAGAAAGTACCCAATTTTCCCTCCAAAAACATTTCTAGAATCAGTTGTATGTGTTTCAGATAACTTGGAAGCAAGAAATAACTTCTTAGAAATCCGTTCATGACTACTTTCTTTTTAGGTCCTTTGACCTGCTGGCCATCACTGAAACATGGATCCAACAGGGTGACTCTGCCTCTCTCGCTGCTTTGTCTTATGGCGGCTTACACCTTTCTCACTGCTCCAGACTTGAGAATATGGCAGGGAGGAGTGCTAGGCATACACCTCTCTCTCAATGCATTTTCCAGATCATTCCTTTGTACCCTCTCTCACTTTCCCATCGTTTGAGTTCCACACCCTCAGAATTTTCTACTCTTACTCTCTTTGTGTGGCTATGGTATACTGTCCTCCTGGCTCCCCCTTCCAGTTTCTTGACCCCTTTGCCTCATGGGCCTCTCACTTTCTATCCATTGAAATTCCAACCATCATCATGGGAGACTTTAATATTAATAGCTGTGCACCGAAGATATGCAGATAGGAGGATCAAAGAGGCTACTGGGGCGTGGAGTTGCCGTGCTGTGTAGCCTCAGCTCTGGCTACTCCACGCCCCAGTACCCTCTTTAGAAAATTAGCATATTAGGGCAATAAAAGTTAGAAAAAGATACAGGGGACATGAGGATTAGCCCTTAAAAGAGCGTTCCTCATGTACAATAGAGCCACCTACCACCCGATCTACCTTAATAGGTAGATCCGTGGTGGTAGCTTTCTTTAATGATTGTCTCTCCTTCATCTCTAACATCATGTCCTATATCGCCTTGAAAGTTTATCTTTCTGACTGAACTTCTTGTCTTTCCACCATTTACTAACTGACCCAACCCTGACCTCTTCATGTCGGTCTGTGGGATCCAGGGCCGGATCATAGGCGGGGCTCCCGGGGCTCGAGCCCCGGGGCCCCCACCATCTTGCCCCCCCAGGGGGCCCCCACCAGATAGCACCCCCGTGCCTCACTTCCTGAGCAAAATCTCCCTGAAGCCCGGCCGCGGAACAAGAGACTACCACCTGCCCGCCCCCCCAGCACAGGTCACCGCCTCCCCAGCACAAGTCACCGCCTCCCCACCCACACATCCGCTTGCATGGTCGACCGCCCCCGGCTATTCCCCTGCAAGGCCGAGCCACACACCCCCGGCACAGTTGACCGCCTCCACGCCCGCATAGCCGGACCACCATGCAGCCCCGCTAGTACTCATGCCGCCCCTGCGCGAAAAAGCACCCGCCCTCCGCAACTCCTAGCCTCCGCCGCCGGAAAACGCACACGTCCGAACACGGACCCCCCATTCTTCCCCCCGGCCGCACAAGCAATAGCACTCCCGGCGCCACCCGCAACTCCTCCCCACGCTGGAAAAAGCACCTGCCCGAACACCGCCCCGGCCGAACAAGCAACCCCGCTAGTACTCCCATTGAGCCGTCCTCCGCTCCACGCGCCCCCCCGCCGGAACATCCAGCCATCCTCCGCTCAGAAGGCCCCCCCCCGCTGGAGCATCGAGCCGTCCTCCGCTCCACGCGCCCCCCCCCCCAATCGCTGGAACATCGAGCCGTCCTCCGCTCAGAAGGCTCACCCCCCCCCCCCGCTGGAACATCGAGCCGACCTCCGCTCCACGCGAAACCCCCCCCCCCCGATCCGCCCCCCCCCCCCCCCCGCTGCCAGAGCAAGAAGTCGTCTCCGTTACAATACCCCCCCCCCCCCCGAGCAAGCTGTCATCCTCCGCACGGCCCCCGATGCCAGCCCTACCCCCTACTGTCTATATATTTATATACTGTGTATATATGATTCTACTGTGTATATAAAGTGTATATTTGTATATACTGTGTATATGTGTATATATGCATCTACTGTGTATATAAAGTGTATATTTGTATATACTGTGTATATGTGTATATATGCATCTACTGTGTATATATGTAAATACTGTGTATAGATGAATATACTGTATTTATACACGCATATATTTGTACAAGCATATATATGTGCACATTTAAATATATGCACATATATATAGATATGTATATATGATGTATGTTTATGTTTATATGCTGTGTATATGGTATGTATGTATATGCTCTGTATACTGAATGTGTGTGTGTGTAAATGCTGTATATACTGAATGTGCGTGTATTTGCTGTATGTGTGTATATTCTGTATGTATATGCAGCATGTGTGTATATGGTGTTTTTATACTGCATGTATATGTATATATGGTCAGTGTATACTGTATGTGTGTATATACCGTATATACTCGTGTATAAGCCGAGTTTTTCAGCACAAAAAATGTGCTGAAAAACGTCCCCTCAGCTTATACACGAGTCAATAAATTGACTAAAAAAATAATAAACTTATATACTCACCCTCCGGTGGCCCCGATGCGCATCGCTGCTCCCCCGATGTCATCGCGGCTCCTCTTCTGGCTTCCCGGCTGTTCTTCCTTCAGCGTGCTGGGCGCCGCCATGCTCTTCTCGCGGGCGGCGCCTAGTATGACATCAGCAGCGGCGCGTCATACTAGGCGCCGCCCGCGAGAAGAACAAGACGGCGCACAGCAAGCTGAAGCAAGAATAGGAGCCGCGATGACATCGGGGGAGCAGCGCTGCGCATCGGGGCGCACGATGAGTATATAACTTTATTTTTTTATTCTGCTGGGGGCACGGCTCTATACTACTGGGGGCACGGCTGTGCTGTATACTACTGGGGGCACGGCTGTGCTGTATACTACTGGGGGCACGGCTGTGCTGTATACTACTGGGGGCACGGCTGTGCTGTATACTACTGGGGGCACGGCTGTGCTGTATACTACTGGGGGCACGGCTGTGCTGTATACTACTGGGGGCACGGCTGTGCTGTATACTACTGGGGGCACGGCTGTGCTGTATACTACTGGGGGCACGGCTGTGCTGTATACTACTGGGGGCTGGCTGGCTATATACTGGGGGGTCTGTGACCAATGCATTTCCCACCCTCGGCTTATACTCGAGTCAATAGGTTTTCCCAGTTTTTTGTGGTAAAATTAGGGGTCTCGGCTTATACTCGGGTCGGCTTATACTCGAGTAAATACAGTATATATATTGTATATAATGTGTATGCCGTATGTGTGATATATATATACTGTATGTGTGTATATACTTTATGAGTTTGTGTATACTCTGTATATTAGTGTATAAATGTATATGGGTACATAAATGTGTGTGTATACTTGTATATATATGGGTGCAAGCATACCAGTGTAGAACTTTATGTGTGTATATATAAAGGTGTGGATATATCAGTGTATAAATGTGTGTAATTGTATAAACTGCGGGACTGGATGTCTGGTAGGGGTGAAGGTAGATACGATGTGTTACTGGGGGTGAGACGGCTGTATGTAGCTGTGTTACTGGGGGTGAGGCGGCTGTATGTAGCTGTGTTACTGGGGGTGAGGCGGCTGTATGTAGCTGTGTTACTGGGGATGAGGCGGCTGTGTATAGCTGTGTTACTGGGGGTGAGGCGGCTGTGTGTAGCTGTGTTACTGGGGGTGAGGCGGCTGTGTGTAGCTGTGTTACTGGGGGTGAGGCGGCTGTATGTAGCTGTATTACTGGGGGTGAGGCGGCTGTATGTAGCTATGTTACTGGGGGCCAGGCGGCTGTGTGTAGCTGTGTTACTGGGGGCCAGGTTGCTGTATGTAGTTGTTTTACTGGGGATGAGGCGGCTGTATGTAGCTGTGTTACTGGGGGTGAGGCGGCTGTGTGTAGCTGTGTTACTGGGGGCGAAGCGGCTGTATGTAGCTGTGTTACTGGAGATGAGGCGGCTGTATGTAGCTGTGTTACTGGGGATGAGGCGGCTGTATGTAGCTGTGTTACTGGGGACGAGGCGGCTGTATGTAGCTGTGTTACTGGGGGCCAGGCGGCTGTATGTAGCTGTGTTACTGGGGGTGAGGCGGCTGTATGTAGCTGTGTTACTGGGGATGAGGCGGCTGTGTATAGCTGTGTTACGGGGGGTGAGGTGGCTGTGTGTAGCTGTGTTACTGGGGGTGAGGCGGCTGTGTGTAGCTGTGTTACTGGGGGTGAGGCGGCTGTATGTAGCTGTGTTACTGGGGGGTGAGGCGGCTGTATGTAGCTATGTTACTGGGGTACAGGCGGCTGTATATAGCTGTGTTACTGGGGGCCAGGCGGCTGTGTGTAGCTGTGTTACTGGGTGCGAGGCGGCTGTATGTAGCTGTGTTACTGGGGGCAAGGCGGCTGTATGTAGCTGTGTTACTGGGGGTGAGGTGGCTGTATGTAGCTGTGTTACTGGGGGTGAGGCGGCTGTATGTAGCTTGTTTACTGGGGGTGAGGCGGCTGTATGTAGCTGTGTTACTGGGGACGAGGCGGCTGTATGTAGCTGTGTTACTGGGGGCCAGGCGGCTGTATGTAGCTGTGTTACTGGGTGCGAGGCGGCTGTGTGTAGCTGTGTTACTGGGTGCGAGGCGGCTGTATGTAGCTGTGTTACTGGGTGCGAGGCGGCTGTATGTAGATGTGTTACTGGGGGAGAGGCGGCTGTATGTAGATGTGTTACTGGGGGAGAGGCGGCTGTATGTAGCTGTGTTACTGGGGGTGAGGCGGCTGTATGTAGCTGTGTTACTGGGGTTGAGGCGGCTGTATGTAGCTGTGTTACTGGGGGCGAGGCGGCTGTATGTAGCTGTGTTACTGGGGACGAGGCGGCTGTATGTAGCTGTGTTACTGGGGGTGAGGTGGCTGTATGTAGCTGTGTTACTGGGGGTGAGGCGGCTGTATGTAGCTTGTTTACTGGGGGTGAGGCGGCTGTATGTAGCTGTGTTACTGGGGACGAGGCGGCTGTATGTAGCTGTGTTACTGGGGGCCAGGCGGCTGTATGTAGCTGTGTTACTGGGTGCGAGGCGGCTGTGTGTAGCTGTGTTACTGGGTGCGAGGCGGCTGTATGTAGCTGTGTTACTGGGTGCGAGGCGGCTGTATGTAGATGTGTTACTGGGGGAGAGGCGGCTGTATGTAGATGTGTTACTGGGGGAGAGGCGGCTGTATGTAGCTGTGTTACTGGGGGTGAGGCGGCTGTATGTAGCTGTGTTACTGGGGTTGAGGCGGCTGTATGTAGCTGTGTTACTGGGGGCGAGGCGGCTGTATGTAGCTGTGTTACTGGGGACGAGGCGGCTGTATGTAGCTGTGTTACTGGGGGTGAGGCGGCTGTATGTAGCTGTGTTACTGGCGGCGAGGCGGCTGTATGTCGCTGTGTTACTGGGGGCGAGGCGGCTGTATGTAGCTGTGTTACTGGGGACGAGGCGGCTGTATGTAGCTGTGTTACTGGGGGTGAGGCAGTTGTATGTAGCTGTGTTACTGTGGGCGAGGTGCTGTATGTAGCTGTGTTACTGGGGGCGAGGCGGCTGTATGTAGCTGTGTTACTGGGGACGAGGCGGCTGTATGTAGCAGTGTTACTGCGGGGATAGTGGATAGTGAGCAGGAGGACGTGTATGCACGCTGCACTGAGTGGGGGCCTCCACCAGATTTTGCGCCCAGGGGCCCCCACCAACCTTAATCCGGCCCTGGTGGGATCCCTCCGCTGCCTTGAAGTTGTGCTGGACTCCGATTTCTCCTTCGCATCGCTTATTTGATCTCTTGCTGCATGCATCTCAGAAACATCTCCAGAATTGGCCAATTTCTTACAATTGAAACCTCTCAAATGCTATTTGTTGCTTTTATTCACTCTCGACTAGACCACTGTAACTCACTACTAATCGGTCTTCCACTCACTAAACTCTCTCCTCTACAATCTATTCTTAATGCAGCAGCCAGGCTCGTCTTTCAGATCAAACGCTACACGGATGCCTCCAATCTGTGCCAGTCACTGCACTGGCTGCCTGTCTACTTCTGTATTTACTTTAAAATAATAACCGTGTAAGCTAGAAAAAAGTGGGGTATAAGTATATGTACTACATCTGAAGTTGAGTAATTTGAATTTCAAGAGAGAAAGCAGATGTAATTTCAAAATTATAGATAAATTTTATTAGAGTTCAACAATACATAAATAAAAACATTTAAAAACCCACAAAACGGGTCAAAACTCAGGTCCCCCAGTATTCGAGTATTACAAAAATTCATAATTTTATAATAAATATTTAGTCATGCTATGGCGTATTTAGAACAAATAAAGTGCATTAAGTCATATAGGGTATCACATAATAGTTAAAGTGCAAAGTAGAATGGTTAAAGCAGTTTAAGTGCAAAAAATATAGGTACTAAAGTGCAATAGCAAAAACAAGTATTACAAAGAGGTATTACCAGTCATCTAGATCCTGGGGGAGGAGGTAGGAATGCCCCACGCGTATCGCCCGCTAAACGGGCTTCCTCAGGGGATACAGTACCCAAATACATCCTCCACCTTTTATACCTGTGTTTGCTCTGATGGGACGCGGCTAGTGGGACGCGATGCGCTGACTTCCGGTCTAAACCGGAAGTACGTCATACCCAGAATGCATTGCGTGCGTTTCAATTACAAGGAAGTATGTGTAAAGGGGTTGTCCCGATGCATTCCAGCATCGTATTGTGGAGCTGTCAATCAGTTCCAGTGACAGCTAGTGAGAGATTATCAAATTTTATGCAAGCATGCTTAGATCTAAAACGAACTTGTCTATTAAAAAGAAAAGGTAAGTAAATAGACGAAAGTGTGCAATTAATAAAGAAACCTGTCAGGGTAAGACATATTAATAATTCATAGTCTCTTAATAGAAAAGATTAACACAATTTATCCATGATTTTGTGATTCCAGGTGATGTCAGTGATGCATCCAATCTCTGCTAAATATTTTTACCTATAAAAAAGTGGATTAAAATCATCATTAGTTAATATCAGACAAAATTTGTATCGATTATTATCCGATAAATAGTTGTAACAAACGCATATGCATATATAAGAAAGTGGTAGACTAAGATCATCTTAAGGTATTGTCAAACAAAATTTATATCAATTATTATCAGATAAATCCTAATAGCAAGCGCAAATGAATCAGAGAGAAGGGGGGGGGGAGGGAAAAGGGGGGGGGAGGGGAAGAGGGGGGGGAAGGGGAGGGGCTAGCCTAAGTCCCATCAGAGTAAGCTTTAAAAACATAGAACGAATATAATAGTATATATAACAACAGTAATCATAATTTAGTCATAAGTATTCAAAACTAATGTATTTGAGAGTAGGTTGGTCACGGATATCAATGAGGCATGTATAGAGAAGGTTTGCCCATATATTTAAGGTGCATGGCCTTAATAGAGTTCATGTACATGAATTGATTCCTCCAAGCGAATGGAATTACTGGTGCATGGTATTAAGGGACATCAAATAGATCATATGATTCATTCAGATATTGTTTTCTTGAGGCGCAGGAAAAGTTCGTAAGGAATGGGAAATACAGGTCGTCATCGGCAATCCTTATGGAAGTGCATCTCGGTCCCCGTCTTTTGTTTCTTCAAATAGTGTACTGTAAATAAGTGATTAAGTGAAGAAGGATCGCACAAATAATAAACTACGTGTAGTGATTCAGATCTGTAAGAAGAAAAAAACGTGTTAGTGATCAAAAAACTTTTATATACATAGTGATATGGGGCCCAATATACACAACAATATTCTTTAAGGGGTCCTAGTGGGAAAAATGTGGGAGAAAGACCCAAGAGAGGGTTGAGAAGTGTATAAGTGTCAGGCTAGTGAATTCTAGCAGAAATTGAGCAGTGTGAAAAGAAAGGATGAGGTGAAGTGTTGTTTCGGTGTATGAATAGTTACTAAGTATATATAGTGAAAATCCTATTATTTGTACGAAATTGTTATTGCTTATAATGACCTGTAAAAAGTAGCTCCTCATTCAATCCCCTTGGTGCAGTCGTGTCCAGTCTGTATATCCATCTGGACTCTTTCCGTAGTAGATGGGGGACTAGATTTCCTCCTCTGATGTTCTGCGTGACTTTCTCTAAACCTACAACCTTAAGACCCCGCGTACGGCCGTTATGATGTTGAAGAAAGTGTGAGGCCACCGAGGTGAGTGTCTTTCCTTTCTGCATGTCTGATCTTGCTGTGTTAATTGTTGAGAGATGTTGTTGACATCTTTTTCTCAATTCCTGGGTGGTTTGACCTATATACACTTTTGAACATGGACATATTAGGGCGTATATGACGCCCTTCGTTTTGCAGTGAATGAATTCCCGAATTTGGTATCTGTCATGACGGACTGGATCCACAAATTCTTTTGTTCTGTTCATGTAAGGACAAATCGAACACTCCCCGCACGGGAAAGAGCCCTGCAGTCGAGTACCTCTTCCCAAGGAAGGATTGGTCCGTTGGAAATGACTTGATGTAAGTAGGTCTTTTAGATTTTTTGAGCGTCGCGCTGTTAGAGGTGGCCTTTCACTGAGGAAGGGTGTGAGTCTAAGATCACTTTGTAAAATGCGCCAATTCTTTCCCAGTATGGTGCGAACATCATTCCACTGATTGTTAAATGTGGTTATTATGCGTGGCTTCGAATCTGAGGGGCGGGTTTTAGTTTGTAGCAATGTTTTCCGATCATTGTTCTTTGCCCGTGTGAACGATTTAGAGATCACCTTATGGGGATATCCCCTATCTTTGAAACGGGTGGTTAAATCCTTTGCATGGTCCTTAAAGTCCGAATCAGTACTGCAGTTCCTTTTCACTCTGTAAAATTGTCCGGTTGGAATTCCATTCCTGAGGTGGTGAGGATGGAAACTAGAGTAATGGAGAAGGTTGTTGGTGGAGGTTTCCTTTCTGTGGAGTGTGGTGGTCAAAGTAGGGCGTGTGTTCAGGATCTTAATGTCTAAAAATTCCACCGACCTGTCTGATAGATGCGAAGTAAGTTTGATGTGCCATGGGTTGATGTTCAAGTCCCGGATAAAATCTTGGCAGTCCTCCATCGTCCCTGTCCATAGAAACAGGATATCATCTATGAAACGAGACCAGCACATCACCCTACTTTGAAAGATGTTTGAGCGATATACCACGTTTTCTTCCCACCACCCCAGGAATAAGTTTGCGTATGAGGGCGCGCACTTGGCCCCCATGGCAGTGCCAGAGATTTGTTTATAAAAGACACGATCGAACACAAAATAATTTTGGTGTAAAATCAGTGACAGAAGGTCCAGAAGAAATGAATCGTGCCTTCTGTCCATAGACCATTGTTTGTCTAAAAAATAAGAAACTGCCTCAATACCTGTTTTATGTTCGATTATCGTGTACAAGGCTTCTACGTCCAAGGTTACCAGGATGGCGGGGGTCGTAATTTGCAAGTTGTCAATCTTTTGTATGAGATGCGTGGTATCTCTTATATATGAAGCCAATCTGTGGACCAAAGGTTGCAGGTAAAAGTCAAGATATGTGCAAAGTTTTTCATTTAGCCCACCAATCCCCGAGACTATTGGGCGTCCAGGCGGTTTTTCCAGGGATTTATGGACTAATATTATTAAAATAATAACCCTCATCCACAAAGCTCTGCATAATGCTGCACCTCCCTATCTCTCTTCTCTCATCTCAGTCTATCGCCTTTCTCATGCTCTTCGATCTGCCAGTGATATTAGATTATTCATAGCCTTTAAGCTCTTGTGTCACCCCCTCCTCCTCATAGACTGTAAGCTCTTGTGTCACCCCCTCATCCTCATAGACTGTAAGCTCTTGTGTCACCCCCTCATCCTCATAGACTGTAAGCTCTTGTGTCACCCCCTCATTCTCATAGACTGTAAGCTCTTGTGTCACCCCCTCATCCTCATAGACCGTAAGCTCTTGTGTCACCCCCTCATCCTCATAGACTGCAAGCTGTTGTGTCACCTCCTCATCCTCATAGACTGTAAGTTCTTGTGTCACCCCCTCATTCTCATAGACTGTAAGCTCTTGTGTCACCCCCTTATCCTCATAGACTGTAAGCTCTTGTGTCTCCCCCTCATCCTCATAGACCGTAAGCTCTTGTGTCACCCCCTTATCCTCATACACTGTAAGCTCTTGTGTCACCCCCTCATCCTCATAGACTGTAAGCTCTTGTGTCACCCCCTCATCCTCATAGACTGTAAGCTCTTGTCAGCAGGACCCTCACTATTATTGTCCCAGATGACTGCTTGTACTCAGTATTTACTACGAAATATGATGGCGCTATATAAATAATAATAATATTATTGGTAGTCTGAACAAGGTACCAAAAAATGACATGGCACCAGATACTTTTTAATACTTTTTTGGCTGTGGAAATGCAATATGAGCGGTTAGAGACTAGCTAAAGTTGACCTAGATGTGTGCATTGAAGAAGTAACTTTTTTACCTTGTCTAAAGTATGTATAAAAAGTACCCGCTTCTAATACTTTTGGCAGTAGAAAAGTGATAAATGAAGTCAAGTCTACCAAAGGAGATGAGGTACCATGTGGTAGAAAAGGAACTAGGTAATGAACAGGACTTGGGTTAAAACCCAATGGATACAACATATGAGGACAAAAGAGTGTTTTTGTTCTTTTTTTATCGCTTTTGAAGTTGCCTTACTTTCCTCCCATAGTAATATCCAAAAAATGACCTATTTTTTAATATAATTTACTATTACCAAATAATATTTTTCACAAATACTATGATACTATGTGAATACCAAACCAACACAAAATATCTGATTTGTTGAGCTTGTGTTGGACCGGTATGTATGTAAACATGCTATAAAATTATTTTGTAATCAACTACAAAAATGGTATTTTAGAAACTTTTCCATTTCTGAACGAACTTTCAACAGATGGCGGAGACTTGACAGACGGTAAACCGGAGTAGGTTGCCGATAACAGGAAATCTTATATGTTTTGGAAACTTCTCAAGTAGAAGATTTTCAGTTTCGTCAAGGTACATAGCATAAATGTAAGGATACACAATACTGGAAAGACATATGTCTCCAAACAAGGAGGAGGGTAAACAATGGTTGCACATCTAAGAACAAAATCTATTTCATATAAGGAAATCGGTGGCTTGATATGCAGAATTAAATAGGTTTACTCAGAAACAGCAGCATATATACACTCACCGGCCACTTTATTAGGTACACCATGCTAGTAACAGGTTGGACCCCCTTTTGCCTTCAGAACTGCCTCAATTCTTCGTAGGATAGATTCCACAAGGTGCTGGAAGCTCCTCAGAGATTCTGGTCCATATTGACATGATGGCATCACACAGTTGCCGCAGATTTGTTGGCTGCACATCCATGATGCGAATCTCCCGTTCCACCACATCCCAAAGATGCTCTATTGGATTGAGATCTGGTGACTGTGGAGGCCATTTGTGTCCAGTGACCTCATTGTCATGTTCAAGAAACAAGTCTGAGATGATTCCAGCTTTATGACATGGCGCATTATCCTGCTGAAAGTAGCCATCAGATGTTACAGGGTACATTGTGGTCATAAAGGGATGGACATGGTCAGCAACAATACTCAGGTAGGCTGTGGCGTTGCAACGATGCTCAATTGGTACCAAGGGGCCCAAAGAGTGCCAAGAAAATATTCCCCACACCATGACACCACCACCATCAGCCTGAACCATTGATACAAGGCAGGATGGATCCATGCTTTCATGTTGTTGACGCCAAATTCTGACCCTACCATCCGAATGTCGCAGCAGAAATCGAGACTCATCAGACCAGGCAACGTTTTTCCAATCTTCTACTGTCCAATTTCGATGAGCTTGTGCAAATTGTAGCCTCAGTTTCCTGTTCTTAGCTGAAACGAGTGGCACCCGGTGTGGTCTTCTGCTGCTGTAGCCCATCTGCCTCAAAGTTCGATGTACTGTGCGTTCAGAGATGCTCTTTTGCCTACCTTGGTTGTAACGGGTGGCGATTTGAGTCACTGTTGCCTTTCTATCAGCTCGAACCAGTCTGCCCATTCTCCTCTGACATCTGGCATCAACAAGGCATTTCCGCCCACAGAACTGCCGCTCACTGGATGTTTTTTCTTTTTCGGACCATTCTCTGTAAACCCTAGAGATGGTTGTGCGTGAAAATCCCAGTAGATCAGCAGTTTCTGAAATACTCAGACCAGCCCTTCTGGCACCAACAACCATGCCACGTTCAAAGGCCTCAAATCACCTTTCTTCCCCATACTGATGCTCGGTTTGAACTGCAGGAGATTGTCTTGACCATGTCTACATGCCTAAATGCACTGAGTTGCCGCCATGTGATTGGCTGATTAGAAATTAAGTGTTAACGAGAAGTTGGACAGGTGTACCTAATAAAGTGGCCGGTGAGTGTATATATAGATAGATAGATAGATGAATATCGCATCTCAAGGTGACCAGCTGCCAGGATTCCCCAGGATCGGTTGAATAGGGGACTTCTGACATTGGCTCATCCTTGGAGCCTTTCTAGGAAGAAGTGGGTATCAAGCTCCGAGTCGGTGAAGGATGACTTGTGGTCCGCCATATTGCCAATCTCAGAGGCTCCAGGCGAGTCTGGTAACGGCTGACAAGCAGCCCCCCTTTCAGCTGTTAGCAGGGGGTACAGATAGTGTTATATCTTTCTGCAATTTTCAGATTTTTGTGGTCGTCCACTAAAGGGATTTACTTTGGCCTTCACTTTGGCCTCTATTGCTCTACTGAGTCAACAACTTTTCACACTTTTTATAATCTTAGGAAACAAAAGGAAAACTTACATATCTTAATAGTAATAGTAAAAGTAATGGGTGAGAATAATCATGGACATGGACATACCCAGGACATGGCCAACATCCTAAAAGCCACCATTTTAGATCAAAGAATAGATTTTTCCACTGGAGATTTGGTCATGTATTGTCTCATGTATTGCCGCTCCTGGGGCTCATTTACTAAGGGTCTGCGACTATTTCTGTGTTGCGCCACATTTAATAGGGGTTTTTGGCGCACGTGATCAGATTTTGGCACATCGCCACCGGCTTTCACGTAACACAAATCAGGGGAGGGGGGGTTTGGCCGTTGGACAATCCGATGGATTCGGACAACACGCAGGATTTAACATCGCAAATTGTGTTTCAAGACATGCACTCACATGCACCGGGAAGAAGACCGTGAACTCCGGCAGGCTTGAGCGGGAGTAAATGTGCCCCATTGTCTTCCCTACTCTTGTGGTTCACACAGATTGTTGTAACATGACCAACTTGACCTTGATCCAACATGACAGAAAGTGTGGAGGGGGAGGGAGATGCATGAAAGGGGAGGACAGTAAACTGACACAGGCACAAAGGCTGCAGCTACCACCTCCCCTGGGACTCACCACATGCTGCTGGTAGGGAGTCAGGTAATGTGAAATAAACTTTTCCAAAGTACTAAAATGATTCAGAATGCTGAGAAAAATCCCAGTTTTTAACCCAGTGATACAATAAACCTTTGACCACAGATTCCTGTATATATACGGTGAACACTTCTAGGTTGGTTATGATGCTCACATTATCAGATGTGTTTGTTGGCTCTGACATTCTGAAGTTCGTTATAAAATTAAAGCTGACTCAATTAACTTTCCGTCATCTCGATACTCACTTAATGCATTCTGTTAAATCCTGTGACATTTTGTTAGTTTATGAAAAAGAAAAAAATAAACCAGAAGGCAGCAATGAAATCTCGGGGCTATAGTTACTCCAGCCTCGCTGATATCAAGTGCTAGGTAACATTTCATTACTACTTTGCCTCTGAACAGCTCTATCAAACATCAAGATATAATATAAATGTGTTATCAACAATTGGGCCCCCAGGAATCAAGTAAAGTGGAGCCACCATCTTACTGTCATAGACAAATTTTGCAACATATAAAAAATATAATAGGAAGTGATCAAAAGGTTGCACGGTCCTTAAAAAGGTAGCAATGAAAACATCATCTCATCCTGCAAAAAATAACACTAGAAATTTAGTATGCCTGTGATTGTACCGCCCCAAAAAAATAAAGGGGACAGGTCTTTTGGGGTGCACAGGGATAACCATGAAAACCAAACCCATAAGAAAATGGTGCAAATGTGTTTTTTACCAACTTCACTGCATTGGGGATTTTTTTCTTGCTTTCCAGTACACGGCATGGAATATTAAATACTGTCACTATGAAGTGCAGTTTGTTAAGCAAAAATCAAGCCCTCACACAGCTCTCTACATGGAAAAATAAAAAGTTATGGTTTTTTGAATGGGGGGAGGAAAAAATAAAAACGCTAAATCGAAAAAGTGCCTGGTCGTTAAGGCGTTAAGAAGTAAAATGTGTTTCAATGAGGTTTTGATCCGGTGATGGACTTCACCATTGAAGAATATTTCACTTCTTTAATTTTATAAACTTCTGGAACAGATATTTGACTAGGGATTGTGTTGCCCACGATCGGATTTTGGCACAGTAGCACAGGCTTTCATGCAACAGAAATCGGGGGGGCGGACGTCTGATGATCCGACTGATCGGACTCAGCGCGGGATTTAACTTTCAATTTGTGTCGCAAGACAATTCACTTACATGCACCAGGAAGAAGAAGGCGAGCTCCGGCAGACTTGAGCGGGGAAGCGACACATGCAGGATATCGGGCGCACGATCTTTATGAATCGCGGCAGATGTGCATTCCGGTCGGACAGTGCACTTTCGGGGGTCGCACAGGACGGATAAGTAAATGTGCCCCATTATGTCTCTGGTACCTCCGAATTTACCCGGATGCTTCTGTCCTGTGTCACATCATCAATAAACACGAGTGACCCAGTGCCACCGGCAGCCATGCCCCATCCATCACGCCACACCCGCCTTGTTTTACAGATGATAGGCTATGCTAAGGATCGTGAGCTGAACCGCGCCTTCACCATACTTTCCATCATTCTGGTAGAGGTTGATCGTGGCTTTATCTGTCCAGAGAATGTTCTTCTAGAACTGTACCGGATTGGTTGTTTTTCTGTTTTTGAGGCTTATGAGTGGCTTTCTCTGTGTATTTACTTATATGAAGTCTTGTCTTTATTGTAGATTTGGATATAGAGATGCCTTTATCCTGGAGAGTGTTGTTGCTTGACTGCTGTGAAGGGGTCAAGGAAGTCAGGGCAGGCAGAGTCAAATGCAGAACCGGGGTCACAACGGGAATTTGTAAACACAGCAAAACGCATAGGACAGTTTTCTCAAAGGCTGTAGGCACTAAGATCCGGCAGGGAATGCTGGGAGAGGCTGGTTTTTAACAATTTCCTGAAAAGGGCCACTACCAATCAGTGGTGCACTGGCTCTTTAAGTCTTCTGAAGCCATTGTGCGTGCACTAGGAGTCAAGGACACACGCGCACGGTCGCCGGACAGGAGTCAGGAACGAGGATAGGTAAGTGACTGCAGCAGGGCGCTGGGGCACATGGAGGATCACAGGTGAGCCCACAACCCAAGACGAGGGTCGCAGGAGCGCCCGTGACACACATAATTAAGGAATTGCCCACAACTGCCCATGAAACAGCCTTTTAGTCAATTGTACAATTAATTTTGGTCCCTGTAAAAAACAGGATGACGCATGTTAAGGAGCTGAAACTCCTAAACCATTCATCCAATTTGAATGTGGATTCCCTATAATACAAGCTGATAGTCTAGTGGACTTTTGGGCTATTTATCATTGGTTTTCCTGGGCTTTTTTGACGTAAAAAAGTCTCAAAGTAGTCACATTGAGGATTTTTGAGACTTTTCAATGCTAAAAAGTCTCACAGGGCTATATACATTAATCTGGCCTAAACATAGAACTACTGCTAGTGCAACACCATGCAAAGCCAGATTCATGAGTTGGGACTTTTGCAAAAAGTCTCATAAAAAAGGTCTCAAACTCACTCCAGTCCCCTGCTGGTCCATGTGCTGAGACTTTTTATGCATTTTGAGACTTTTTGGGGATTTTTTGAAAAGCAAATCCCAGACAGAATAGACCATAAGAACGTTTATTAATGGGCCAAAGCCACCTTTTATGAATCTGACGCTCCAAAAATAGACATAGAACTGTTCCAAGGAGCGGCCCTAATGATAAACCCCCACTATGTCTATGTCTATTATATAACTATAACTTGAATATGTTTTAGTAAACATTTTTGCAAAAATTGAACAAGTGTCCAAATATTTATGGACCTAACTGTAAGTGGCAACGGTGAAAGTAAAGGTGGTGCAAGGGACAACGGTGTAATGGGTCTTTGGGGGAGCTGTAGGATAATTTATTGAGAATCAAGAACGGGAGTAGGGGTAGGGGGGAGTTGGGACAGAAAATGTAAATGTTCCAGCATCTGTGAATAAGCCTTACTTTTATCATATGGTTGGTCCTGATATGACTCCACCCATTTGACAATAAAGACTAAAGAAATTAGATGTTTTTCGGGAATGGTGGGGCGGAGAGAGAAAATTCCAACTGTTCCAAAAGCTGTGAATTAGGCTCTTTTGTCATAGTGGTGTGGTCTTGAACTGGCTCCACCCATTTGACAATAAAGTGACTAAAGAAATTTCATTTCTCAGGAATGGTGGGGGCTAGAGCAAAAATTCCAACTGTTCCAGCATCCGTGAATGAGTGCCTATTAAACGATTCAGAGATTGGAGTTGATTGAGGTGGTAAAAGGTCTCCTTTAAGGAATTTTCCTATAGATGATAACTAGAGATGAGCGAGCACTAAAATGCTCGGGTACTCGTTATTCGAGACGAACTTTTCCCGATGCTCGAGTGCTCGTTTCGAGTAACGAGCCCCATTGAAGTCAATGGGAGACTCGAGCATTTTTCAAGGGGACCAAGGCTCTGCACAGGGAAGCTTGGCCAAACACCTGGGAACCTCAGAAAAGGATGGAAACACCACGGAAATGGACAGGAAACAGCAGGGGCAGCATGCATGGATGCCTCTGAGGCTGCTTAATCGCACCATTATGCCAAAATTATGGGCAACAGCATGGCCATGACAGAGTGACCGAATGAGGCTAAATAGCGTCTAAAACAGCGGCAGCAGCGGCAGGCTAGAGAGTGGCATGGCAACATACCCTAAATGGACTCAGGACCAAACCAATGGGTGGCAGAGAGGAACCAAAGGAGGTGAGCAAGAAGCGCTCAAATAATATCGGTACATGATAAAAGTTTGCCAGTATATTTTGTGGATTACACAGCAGGGTGGCGACAAAGTTAACATGGAAGCCATGAAAACAATCCAAAATTCTGCCTGACACAGCTCGTTTGATAAGGGGACCATGTATGGAGGCAGTGAACTAGTAGTAGATTAAAGGTGCTGCAGTTAAAACTATGTTAGTTGGATCTTGGCATGGAGCTGGCGCTCCACTGCCAGGCGAGCTTTCGCCAATCCAAGCCCCTGTCTCTAGGCTACTCCCCAAACAGCACTTCTAAGAACCTTTTGTATAAGATCAAGTGTAGTAGCGTTCTTATAAGTTTGGGATATGGCGGGTGAGGGGAATGTAAACATCTGCGCAAGAAGCGCTGAAATAATATCCGTAAATGAAAAAAGTTTGCCAGTATATTTTGTGGCTTACACAGCACGGTGGCGACAAAGTTAACAAGTTTGATGTGGAATCCATGAAAACAACCCAAATTTCGGCCTGACACACCTCGTTTGATAAAGGGACGATGTATGGAGGCAGCTATATGGACGACTTTTGGAGGTAGCAATGGAGACAACGTGTGGAGGCTGCTATGGAGACAATTCAATTTGGATAGTGCCTGTATGTGGCAGTCCAAAAAAGTTTTCAAACCAGAGGAGCAGGTAGGTGGCCCTCCATAAAAATGGAATAGATTGAGTGCCTGTATGTGGCAGTCCAAAAAAGTTTTCAAACCAGAGGAGCAGGTAGGTGGCCCTCCAGAAAAATGGAATACATTGAGTGCCTGTATGTGGCAGTCCAAAAAAGTTTTCAAACCAGAGGAGCAGGTAGGTGGCCCTCCATAAAAATGGAATAGATTGAGTGCCTGTATGTGGCAGTCCAAAAAAGTTTTCAAACCAGAGGAGCAGGTAGGTGGCCCTCCAGAAAAATGGAATACATTGAGTGCCTGTATGTGGCAGTCCAAAAAAGTTTTCAAACCAGAGGAGCAGGTAGGTGGCCCTCCATAAAAATGGAATAGATTGAGTGCCTGTATGTGGCAGTCCAAAAAAGTTTTCAAACCAGAGGAGCAGGTAGGTGGCCCTCCAGAAAAATGGAATACATTGAGTGCCTGTATGTGGCAGTCCAAAAAAGTTTTCAAACCAGAGGAGCAGGTAGGTGGCCCTCCAGAAAAATGGAATACATTGAGTGCCTGTATGTGGCAGTCCAAAAAAGTTTTCAAACCAGAGGAGCAGGTAGGTGGCCCTCCAGAAAAATGGAATAGATTGAGTGCCTGTATGTGGCAATCCAAAAAAGTTTTCAAACCAGAGGAGCAGGTAGGTGGCCCTCCAGAAAAATGGAATAGATTGAGTGCCTGTATGTGGCAGTCCAAAAAAGTTTTCAAACCAGAGGAGCAGGTAGGTGGCCCTCCAGAAAAATGGAATAGATTGAGTGCCTGTATGTTGCAGTCCAAAAAAGTTTTCAAACCAGAGGAGCAGGTAGGTGGCCCTCCATAAAAATGGAATAGATTGAGTGCCTGTATGTGGCACTCCCAAAAATTGTTTAAAACAGAGGACCGGGTCGGTGGCCCGCCATAAAAATTAAATGCATAAAGTACTATAGCTAGAGCCAGTGGGCCCTGTCAAAAAATAGCCAGTTTCCTCTGCTTTACTGTACAAAGAGGAGGAGAAGGAGGAAAATGAGGAGGAGGAGGAGTGGATAAATTATTCAGGTTGAGCTTCCTTCACCTGGTGGAGATTGGAAATTAGGAGAAATCCAGGCTTTATTCATCTTGATAAGCGTCAGCCTGTCAGCGCTGTCAGTCGACAGGCGTGTACGCTTATCAGTGATGATGCCACCAGCTGCACTGAAAACCCGCTCGGACAAGACGCTAGCGGCAGGGCAGGCAAGAACCTCCAAGGCGTACAGCGCCAGTTCGTGCCACATGTCCAGCTTTGAAACCCAGTAGTTGTAGGGAGCTGTGTGATCATTTAGGACGATGGTATGTTCAGCTACGTACTCCCTCACCATCTTTCTGTAAAGATCAGCCCTACTCTGCCGAGACTGGGGACAGGTGACAGTGTCTTGCTGGGGTGACATAAAGCTGGCAAAAGCCTTGTAAAGCGTACCCTTGCCAGTGCTGGACAAGCTGCCTGCTCGCCTACTCTCCCTCGCTACTTGTCCCGCAGAACTACGCACTCTGCCGCTAGCGCTGTCAGAAGGGAAATACTGTTTCAGCTTGTGCACCAGGGCCTGCTGGTATTCATGCATTCTCACACTCCTTTCCTCTCCAGGGATGAGAGTGGAAAGATTTTGCTTGTACCGTGGGTCCAGGAGAGTGAACACCCAGTAATCGGTGCTGGAATAAATTCTTTGAACGCGAGGGTCACGGGATAGGCAGCCTAGCATGAAATCTGCCATATGCGCCAGAGTACCAACGCGTAAGAATTCACTCCCCTCACTGGCCTGACTGTCCATTTCCTCCTCCTCCAACTCCTCCAACTCCTCTTCTTCTGCCCATACATGCTCAACAGTGAAGGACTCAACAATGGTCCCCTCTTGTGTCTCGCCAACATTCTCCTCCTCTTCCTCCTCATCCTCCTCCACCTCCTCCGATATGCGCTGAGAAACAGACCTAAAGGTGCTTTGGCTATCAACAAGGGAATCTTCTTCCCCCGTCTCTTGTGAGGAGCGCAAAGCTTCCGACTTCATGCTGACCAGAGAGTTTTTCAACAGGCCAAGCAGCGGGATGGTGAGGCTGATGATGGCGGCATCGCCACTGACCATCTCTGTTGACTCCTCAAAGTTACTCAGCACCTGAAAGATATCAGACATCCACGTCCACTCCTCATTGTAGACTTGAGGAAGCTGACTGACCTGACTACCAGTTCTGGTGGAAGTTGACATCTGGCAGTCTACAATCGCTCGGCGCTGCTGGTAAACTCTGGATAACATGGTCAGTGTTGAATTCCACCTCGTGGGCACGTCGCACAAAAGTCGGTGAGCGGGCAGTTGGAGGCGGCGCTGCGCTGCCCTGAGAGTGGCAGCATCTGTGCTGGACTTCCTGAAATGCGCACAGATGCGGCGCACCTTCGTGAGCAAATCAGACAGATTGGGGTATGTCTTGAGGAAACGCTGAACTATCAGATTTAACACATGGGCCAGGCATGGCACATGTGTCAGTCTGCCGAGTTGCAGAGCCGCCACCAGGTTACGGCCGTTGTCACACACAACCATGCCTGGCTTCAGGTTCAGCGGTGCCAGCCACAGATCAGTCTGCGCCGTGATGCCCTGTAATAGTTCTTGGGCGGTGTGCCTTTTATCGCCTAGGCTCAGCAGTTTCAGCACCGCCTGCTGTCGCTTAGCGACGGCACTGCTGCTGTGCCTAGAGCTACCGACTGATGGCGCCATGCCCACGGATGGTCGTTCGGAGGAGGAGGTGGAGGAGGGGTGGGAGGAGGAGGAGGCATAGTAGGCCTGAAACACCTGGACCGAGGTAGGCCCCGCAATCCTCGGCGTCGGCAGTATATGACCAGCCGCAGGGTCAGACTCGGTCCCAGCCTCCACCAAGTTAACCCAATGTGCCGTCAGCGATATATAGTGGCCCTGCCCGGCAGCACTCGTCCACGTGTCCGTGGTCAGGTGGACCTTGTCAGAAACGGCGTTGGTCATGGCACGGATTATGTTGTCTGACACGTGCTGGTGCAGGGCTGGGACGGCACATCGGGAAAAGTAGTGGCGGCTGGGGACCGAATACCGAGGGGCGGCCGCCGCCATGAGGCTGCGAAAGGCCTCGGTCTCTACTAGCCTATAGGGCAGCATCTCCAGGCTTAGCAATCTGGAGATGTGCACATTAAGGGCTTGGGCGTGCGGGTGGGTTGCACTTTATTTGCGTTTCCGCTCCAGCGTCTGGGGTATGGAGAGCTGAACGCTGGTGGATGCTGTGGAGGATCGTGGAGGCGACGATGGGGTTTTTGTGGCAGGGTCCTGGGCAGGGGGCTGACTATCAGCTGACACAGGGGAAGGAGCAGTGGTGTGCACGGCCGGAGGTGAACGCGCTTGTTGCCACTGAGTGGGGTGTTTAGCATTCATATGCCTGCGCATACTGGTGGTAGTTAAGCTAGTAGTGGTGGAACCCCTGCTGATCCTGGTTTGGCAAATGTGGCACACCACAGTCCGTCGGTCATCCGGTGTTTCCTTAAAGAACCTCCAGACTTCTGAAAATCTAGCCCTCGCCGCAGGAGCCCTCGCCACGGGAGCTTCACTAGTTGACACATTTGGCGCTGATGCACCAGCTCTGGCCCTGCCTCTCCGTCTGGCCCCACCACTGCCTCTTCCAACCTGTTCTGGTCGAGGACTCTCCTCCGTCTCAGAAGCACTGTGTTCACCCGGCCTCTCAACCCAGCTTGGGTCTGTCACCTCATCATCCTCCGATCCCTCAGTCTGCTCCCCCCTCGGACTTCCTGCCCTGACAACAACTTCCCCACTGTCTGGCAACCGTGTCTCCTCATCGTCGGACACCTCTTTACACACTTCTTCCAGTACGTCAACAAGGTCATCATCACCCACAGACTGCGACTGGTGGAAAACCTGGGCATCGGAAAATTGCTCATCAGCAACCGGACAAGTGGTTTGTGACTGTGGGAAGGGTCCAGAAAACAGTTCCTCAGAGTATGCCGGCTCAAATGGCAAATTTTGCTGGGAGGGGGCAGACTGGGGGGGAGGAGGCTGAGGTGCAGGAGCTGGAGGAGTGCCGATTTCGGTGACATGGGTGGACTGCGTGGAAGACTGACTGGTGGACAAATTGCTCGAAGCATTGTCGGCAATCCACGACATCACCTGTTCGCACTGTTTTGGCCTCAACAGTGCTCTACCACGAGTCCCAGTAACTTCAGACATGAACCTAGGGAGCGTAGCTCTGCGGCGTTCCCCTGCTCCCTCATAAGCAGGTGGTGTCTCACCCCGCCCAGGACCACGGCCTCTGACCCCTGCAGTAGTTGGACGCCCACGTCCCCGCCCTCGTCCTCTACCCCTAGCCCTCGGGTTAAACATTTTGAAAATGAGAGTTAAAACTTTATTTTTTTTTTTAAACTTTTTTTTGTGTTTTTTTTTTTTTTGTGCTTTTTTAGTTTTTAAAACCAAACGATGCTATCCTATTGCTATGGCTATTTTCTAGCCAAGTATGAAAGCACACTGCTATGCCAGATGAGATGACGCTGAGTTATGAAAAAAATAAACGTAAAATAAAAAAGGAAATGGCAGACTGTGCCTAATTGAAATACAACCCCGGGCCCTAATAAATTTTCCCACTTCGGTCTTTGCGATGGATATGTGCGTCACTAAGCGCAAAACACAGTGGTCGCAAGTCTCACTACAAATTGCTCACAATTTCCTAGTAGATGCACTGCAGCAACTACAGCCACCAGCAGATCAACCAGAAATCAAATATATATAACGCTACTGTAGGCGTAAGTAAGACGTTTGGATTCTCCTATGGCTATTTTCTAGCCAAGTATGAAAGCACACTGCTATGCCAGATGAGATGACGCTGAGTTATTAAAAAAATAAACGTAAAATAAAAAGAAACTGGCAGACTGTGCCTAATTGAAATCAAACCCCTAATAAATTTTCCCACTTTGGTGTTTGAGGTGGATATGTGTGTCACTAAGAGCTAAACACAACGGTAGCAAGTCCCCCTGCTAATTCCTCACAATATGGTACTAGCTGCACTACTAGTGCCAGCAAGCCCAGCCACAAGCAAATAAAAAAAAAAAGTATAACGTTATTGTAGCCCTAAGAAGGGCTGTTGGGTTCTTTTAGAATCACTCCTGCCTAACAGTAAGCTAATAGAACACCCTAACGCTTTCCCTGACCAGCAGCAGCTCTCTCCCTAGCGGCATCCAGACAGAGAATGATCCGAGCAGCGCGGGCAGCGGCTAGTCTATCCCAGGGTCACCTGATCTGGCCAGCCAACCACTGCTATCTACGTGTAAGGGTACCACGTCATGCTGGGTGGAGTGCAGAGTCTCCTGGCTTGTGATTGGCTCTGTTTCTGGCCGCCAAAAAGCAAAACGGCGGGAGCTGCCATTTTCTCGAGCGGGCGAAATACTCGTCCGAGCAACGAGCAGTTACGAGTACGCTAATGCTCGATCGAGCATCAAGCTCGGACGAGTATGTTCGCTCATCTCTAATGATAACTAGAGATGAGCGAACATGCTCGTCCGAGCTTGATGCTCGTTCGAGCATTAAGGTACTCGAGACGGCTCGTTGCTCGGACGAGTATTTCCCCTGCTCGAGATCGAGCATTTAATTAAAAAAACACAGTGAAGAACAATGAAGAATAGAATAAAAACAGTGACCACAGTGAACACAGGATCATTTAAGTGAAAAACACAGTAAAGAACACAGTGAAGAATAGATTACAGATGTTCGGCACATCTGCTTACTTGTCGGAAGATACGCGCGGAACCGTGCGAACAAAATAGTATGTGAAGAACAATATATATGTGTGAAGAACACATTGCACAACAGCACAGAGACACCGGGGAGCAGCACAGAGACACCGGGGAGCAGCACGAAGACATGGGGCAGCGGCAGCACGGAGACATCAGGCAGCGGCACGGAGCAGCACGGAGACATCGGGGCACGGAGACATCGGGGCACGGAGACAGCGGGGCACAGAGACAGCGGGGCACAGAGACAGCGGGGCACGGAGACAGCGGGGCACAGAGACAGCGGGGCACGGAGACATCGGGGCACGGAGACAGCGGGGCACAGAGACAGCGGGGCACGGAGACAGCGGGGCACGGAGACAGCGGGGCACGGAGACAGCGGGGCACGGAGACATCGGGGCACGGAGACAGCGGGGCACGGAGAGAGCGGGGCACGGAGAGAGCGGGGCACGGAGAGAGCGGGGCACGGAGACAGCTGGGCACGGAGAGAGCGGGGCACGGAGAGAGCGGGGCACGGAGAGAGCTGGGCACGGAAACAGCTGGGCACGGAGACAGCGGGGCACGGAAACAGCTGGGCACGGAGACAGCGGGGCACAGAGACAGCGGGGCACGGAGAGAGCGGGGCACGGAGAGAGCGGGGCACGGAGAGAGCGGGGCACGGAGAGAGCTGGGCACGGAAACAGCTGGGCACGGAGACAGCGGGGCACGGAAACAGCTGGGCACGGAGACAGCGGGGCACAGAGACAGCGGGGCACGGAGAGAGCGGGGCACGGAGAGAGCGGGGCACGGAGAGAGCGGGGCACGGAGAGAGCTGGGCACGGAAACAGCTGGGCACGGAGACAGCGGGGCACGGAAACAGCTGGGCACGGAGACAGCGGGGCACGGAGACAGCGGGGCACGGAGAGAGCGGGGCACGGAGAGAGCGGGGCACGGAAACAGCTGGGCACGGAAACAGCTGGGCACGGAGACAGCGGGGCACGGAGACAGCGGGGCACGGAGACAGTGGGGCACGGAGACAGCGGGGCACGGAGACAGCGGGGCATGGAGACAGCGGGGCACGGAGACAGCGTATCTCCCGACAAGTAAGCAGATGTGCCGAACATCTGCAATCTATTCTTCACTGTGTTTTTCACTTAAATGATCCTGTGTTCACTGTTTTTATTCTATTCTTCACTGTTCTTCACATCTGCTAACTTGTCGGGAGATAATATACGCGCGGAACAGTGAAGAATAGATTGCAGATGTTTGCATACATCTGCTAACTTATCAGAAGACATTCTTTTTAAATTAATTAACACATTTTATTCCCGAACCATGGTCCCTTTGAAAAATGCTCGAGTCTCCCATTGACTTCAATGGGGCTCGTTACTCGAAACGAGCACTCGAACATCTGGAAATGTTCGGCTCGAGTAACGAGCACCCGAGCATTTTAGTGCTCGCTCATCTCTAATGATAACCCTTGCTAATTTTATTTGCATAGGATTGATTAAACCTAACCTGACTAATACCTAAACAGACTGATACATCGATAAGGAATTTTATTTTTTACCATAAATCCCCTAATCGTGGTAATATTGGTTAAAATTGATAGTGAAATTTAGAGATTTTATCAGAGCTGCACAGTAAAGTGCCATAATCTAACCATGGAAATGTTACATCACATCTCTAATGCTCTCCTCCAGCTTCAGCATCTGTCAGCCTAAGTCTTATCCCTTCAGACTGAATAAGTGAGAGTGGAATGGAGAGTAAGTTAGCAATATTGTTATCAAAAATAATTCGCAGCCACATCAGCTTAGGTCTGTGGTTAATGCTCTCGGGCAGAGCGTTACGAGGCGGCACGCATCAAGAAAATGAGCTATTAAGATTAGCATGCTTGGCTGTCAGATTATACGCTGCTTCCCAGTAGGGGAAAAGTCTCAGTTGTCTTGGTATACCGCAATTAACGGAAAAGTAAATGACACTATGCAAATGACGTTTGTACTGACCAAAATGGTTTCCTTTTCAATAATTATCCTTAAAAATTGGGTTTTAAAGGGATGTGGTGAATGTCAACTTAGATCCTAGATCCTAGATTGGACCTCCCACAGGACCTAAGGTGTCTCAAATTGAACTTTACATAGTCCCTCTGTGCCCGCTCTTGAAAAAAAATTGGATACTTACCTTGGTTTGGTGCTCCCCGAACCTGTGCAGTCACCAGTGGGTTTGCTGTGCATGTGCTTACGTGATGAGGCCGGAGTGTAATATTCCATCTTCATTGACTTATTGGACACACTCGGGGAAGATCAGAGATGGGTTTGATATGCCTCATTGGGCCAATCTCTAAGGCTTAAAGGTTTATTTTTTTTTTAAAAGAGGACAAATAGGGACTAGTTAAAGGGCAATATGGGACACTAAACCACCAGTCCATAAGGACCTTTGAATGTTTTAAAGAGGTCCTCTTTAACTAATCACCAACATTGATACTGTCCTGTAGATATATATGAAGGGCATTATCAGACTCCAGGCATAGTGGACCCACTGGACCACTGCAGACGATTACACAAGCCGTCACCTGGCTCCAGAGTCTAATTGCCGCCTGGTCTTCACCAGAGCCCACCGCAAAGTGGGTTGGACTTGCTGCGGCATGGTACCACCAGGTTCCACAGGTGTGACTTTGTCCACGGTGGCAGCCAAGGCGAGGTACAGGAACGGAAGGCAGGTTCGTGGTCAGGTACAGGCAGGAGGTCAAGACAGGTGGCAAAGGTTCTGCGTCAGAGGTGGAGCAGAAAGTCAGGGCTGGCATTGGATGAGCGTAAACGAGAACAGGTCCGGGGTCACAACAGGAGATCAATACACAGGAGCCTGGCAAAGGAATAAGCTTTCTCGACAGCATAAAGCACGAAGATCTAGTGGGAAATGCTGGGAGACGCCGGCTCTTATCTAAATCCGGGAAATGGCCAGCACCGATCAGAGGTGCGCTGTCCCTTTAAATCTACTAGTGTCTACGCGTGCCGCCCTAGGAGACAGAGACACACACGCTGGGAAGCCGGGATGGGAGCGAGAGCGTTGAGAGGTGAGTAATGCCGGGGGAAGCGGGAGCTGCGGAGAGGGGCACAGGTGATTCATATGAATGCTCTGGCTTCACTTCCCTGAGCTGATGTCACAACCAGGAAGTCCTGTCCACTCCTGGCTGAGAGGATTTTACAGATAGCCTCATATATCTATTTGCCATATATCTCAGGCTAGAAAGAAGCCAGACAGTTATCGTTGGAATTGTTGTCAAAGGTCTTCTCCAGCTGTACTAAAACTATTTTTGTCAGTACCTTTAAAGTTACGCTTTAAATGCACAGCTAGTTGTAGATCATTAGTATGCCCTAAATTCCTCCACTCAGAGCCAAAGCCCTAAAAAGCTACCAACCCATCTAGAATCTATCCCTGCTTGCACATGTCCTATTGCGACAGATTGGTAGGTGTCAAAGTGTAAATCCTGGCATGACATGCTTATGCGGGCTCATCAGGGGGAGACTACAAAAAATCCTAAACAGGGTTTTGTGGAGACCTGGGCAATGGTCAGGAAGAAGTTTGCAAGAAGATTAGCAATAATGAGGGGAACTTTTCATTAACTTTTGAGGTCGAATCATTGCTAATTAACCGTTGTATGAGGTTGAGCACCATGGAGAATCATGAAATAAAAATCACTGTTTTTGAATTGGATTTTGAGTGGACTGACTGATCCAAAAACCAGCATGTGAATATAATACAAAAGATTGAACCATGGGTACTCTGGGTTCTGCTGAAAAAAATGAGGGATTGTCTGTAGATATTCTGCAACCTGGTTTGTTGTTTAGAGTCCTGAAGTAAGGAACCTCCTCCTGTAGATCAGATTTCTAAAACAAATAGATCCAAAAATTCCCTGGAGAATGATTAATGCCTTTTAATGGTTCATCTCTACTGGTCCGGCATTAAAGGTGGAGGGTTGAATGGTTTTCTAGTCATGGCTATTAGTGTACTGCTTTTGCGTTACTAGGCCCTCTGGCTATAGCATAGAGTACAACATAAATCCATCCATCGTATGTTTTCCAAATGATAGGACCGGGTGATATACATGGCTAATGTGACACTAGTATATGGCTATATTGCGCCCATTTTATTGATAACTGGTGGTTGACCTAACAAGATGGGGGTTAAGTACTTCTCTATATGTTAAGTCAGTCATGAAATGCAGAGGAACCGAGTGTGACATGCATCCAGCAGACTTCAGCTGTGCCCAATACCCGTCATTAGTCTTCCTTCCCCTGACCTGTCACTTACGCCATTAGTGTGGGAGGGAGGTCATCAGTGATGGAGTTAAGAACTTCAGTAGGAGAGAGGAATAAGATTGTGTGAAAAATGAGAACATGACTGATCTGTAGTCTCCATTTATGCATTCAGTGTGACTAAAATAAGGATTTTGATGGTTGAACAGAACCAGCAGCTTGTTAGATAATAAGCATTAACACAATGGGGCACATTTACTTCCCCGGTCCAGTCACGATCCAGTGGCGCGTTCTCCGACGAGGATTCGGGCCTGCCGCGATTCACTAAGGTCCGTGCGCCCGATATCCACCAGGTGTGGCTGCCGCGCCGAGGTTCGTCAGAGTTTACCTGCTTCTTCCCGGTGCATATAAGTGCTGATCTTGCGATACAAATTCTTTTTTAAATTCTGCAGTTTTTCCGAATCTGTCGGGTTGTCCGACGGCCACGCCCTGGGATTTCTGTCGCGTGAAAGCCGACGCCGATGTGCCAAAATCCGATCACGTTTGCCAAAAACCCGGGGCAATTCGGCGCAAATCGGAAATCGTTTGGAAACCCGACGAAAGTGCGCGATTCGGACCCTTAGTAAATGAGCCCTAATAGATCTAAATATTTTAATAAACGTATTACCAGGATCACAGGCAAATGACATCAACAGGTCCTTCAGAGAGAGAAGGTGCAGCTCTGGTTGGTCCCAAATTACTTGCTTCCTGGTGTTCATCACCTTCTAAGTTGGTGGTATACAGGACAATTTGTTTTATCATATAAAATAATGGGATAGAAAAAAACCTAACATTTTGGGACTTATGTTACCACCGTAAATGGTAACATTGCAATATATCCTGTTGAAGTAGGTTTCCAGAAGGTCCAGAAAATTCCAACCCTCATCGTTGTACACTGTGTTTGGAGGCTCCGAAGGGTTTGCCGGTGGTCCTCTAGACACCAAGATATAAGGCTCAACAACGTTGTGGACTTCACATATGGTTTGTTACATCTAAAGAAGTAATCATGACCATAAATTCTCCTCTAATGGATGGTCAAAAAGAGGTGGTAAAGTTATCCATTATTTAGGTGGCCCAAATTCCATCAATACATAGGAAATAAAATCTAGTAGCCTCAAATTTAGGATGTCTTTTGCTTAATCTCAGAGGTCCACTAATGAACAAAAATCTGGGGCCACCGGAGGATCCTCTAGTAGTCTAATGAGCCAACCTGACACTGGTGGCAGTAGTAGATTATAATATGGGCGGTAGACCAGGGTCCAGGTATTCTATGGGGCCCATGGTCACTCAAACCACTCACCAAATTCATACTGAGAAGGACCTTCACCCATGAAATTGTTGTACATTTGTTCAGGCTCTCAAAAAACATATGTACACAAGAGCCATTTCAGGAGCTTTTGAAGGTCCTCCAAAGGCCCTGAAACCGCAGATTGAAAGCAGGAAGAAGGGATGCATCCTCCATTCCCGAAAAAGCTTGATCCTAGTACCATATGTAGGAATTGAGTTCCAGGCTTGTAGGGGCTATAATTTTCATACAACCCAGGGCCCATGGAAAGCTTATTCCACCCCTGACTGGTGGTGTATGAAATTTTTACTAAATGCTTCTATATGTAAACCTACAGGAAATTTCTAGCAAAATATAAAGGGCAAAGAGTCTCTCATTTGGCTTCAGTCAGGTGATTTAGGGTCAACAAACATGCAGAATACGGACACTCGATAAGGTGATGTGAAAGTGGCCTCGAAGACTGGATGAGTCTAGAAGGAAGCTGACAAGACATCTCACTGCCTGCGGAAAGCAAACAAGAAAAGAATAGCATCAGACCTCTCGCGTCCTGTAATTGCTGAATAGATTGTCTGCCATGCTGTTATTTTGTCTCAAAAGATGACAAATCCCGCTGTGATGTCTCCATCTTTTTTTACTGCGTCTCATTGAGAGTTCCAGACATAACACAAAAATGTATTGTTTATCTGACGTGGGTGTCATTTTAGTTTTTTTGGTGCTTTTATATGTCCATACATCTTCAGTTTTTCATTTAATAATAGATATAAAGGACGCCCATTTCACAAAAACCTGGTGAGTCTGAATTATTAGATGGCTCGGATGCATTTTAGAACTAGTATTTGGCTAAACTGGTCCCGGCAGTAACATGAGGACACAGAAGGTCACGGCTGGAGCCTGGTGCCAGGAAGTTAGGAGCACGGGAATGGCAGGATGAATCTAATTCCTGGTATCACTATTTATAATAACTAAGTTACGAGAAAAAACATTTTAATTATGGTCAGAAAATCCTATGTGATACAAAATTTTCCTTCTTTTCCCCCCAACTGATCACCAAGGTTTTATGATGTTGAAAGTAAAGTAACCCAACTTATGACGGAACGAAAGCCCATCAATAAATCCTCTGGTGCTCTGGAGGGGCAGTCTGGCTTTTAGATACCCACAACCATTCAGGTAATCATTAAAGTGGTTTTAAACAGGGGATAACAATCTGATAGGTGCGGGGAAGGGCAGAACACCCACTGGTCACGAGAGCGAAGGTCCTGTTTTCTCTAATTGATGGAGTGGTGGCTCTAGCATGTTTCCTCCAGCACCATTCAATACAAGTATTTACGGTCAATGAGAGTCCCAGAGATACCCAGATGTTGTGCCCAGCAATTTCCATTACTCCCATAATATTGAAGGATGGTAGTATTGGCAGGGTGAATTCCTAACCTGCTGCTACATCAATTAGTGACAACAGGACCCTGTTTTTGTGATCAGTGATAGTCCCAGCAGTGCCGATCAAACAGTCACCTGCCATCATGTTATTCCCTAATTTGGTAAAACCCTCTGTTTTTTGTAATGTATGTGTAAGTGTGGGGGCAGGATATTAGGTAATTTACCAATATACATCTGATTTCTTGATATGTAAAGTGAAGCCTCCTGTCTTTTACCTCATCAGCTGGAAATTCCTGTCCATAAAATGGCGGCAGATGGAGGGTCATGTGATCTCTATCCAAGAACAATCTCCCTCCAAGGAGCTTGATCTTATATTCATGAACAGTATCATAAGGTCCTTATGATTCACTTTACATATCAGAAAAGCGAAGCAGAACATTTAATAGATGTATATTGGCAAATTACCTCATATCCTCTCCCCACCACAAACACACACACTTACACACACATTACAGAAAACATGAGGTAAAGTGGACAACCCCTTTCAAGGAACCGGCAATGCCACCTGGCTGAGCTCACTAGCATTTTCCTATTCTACTGCTTCATCGGCCATGGATTTCTTGTTCATCTTGTCTTTATATTGGACAAACTCGTCCTGCTAATAACCTAGGATTGCCCTTAGATCTGGTCACTGTCTGAACCTTGGTGCCCGTTCTCCTGTGCCATCTGTCCCACCCAGACCATCTTTCACCAAGACCTGGACAACTCTCATATATTGTGCCTCAATGGCCTTGGCATAAAAGTCCATGGGGGAAATTATGGAATCCCTGCCCTTCTGGTGCCACCGTATACATCAAGAGGTTGGGCCTCCTGATGGTCAAGGTCAATGTTTGTATGGTCTAGGTGGTGGACAGGTGAGGGGCAAGAACAGGTCTTGGCATTGAGCTGGTGTAAAGAGGATAATAATCACAATGTCTGGCGGTTTTCAGAGCTTTTACCCGTTTTCTGGCAAAGAAGCCATGATAAATGTCCCCCCTACCACAATATGGAGGTAAAAGTATGAAAACTACATCACCCGAGACACAGTGAATCCACATTTGGATAACAAATCTCTTAAAATATTTACATACCTTGAGATTTCCAATCTTTGACCAAAGAGGAAAGTAATTTTTATAATAACTTATCTGAGACAAGGATGGAAAAATACATTAAAAAGTTGGAAATACAGTCTATTTCACGTCTTAAACCACCATGTATCATAAAATATGATTCCATGTTGTACTTTTATCATGCTCAATGATCTAGCAGCAAATTGGAAGGGAAACCATATCGTTTTGTGAAATGATTCTCCGGTGGGGTGCCATTTTGCTCATCAGTGGTGGTGTTCTGCTTCCTTGAGATGGAAAGGAGCCTTCACGTGGAATTAGAAAGACCCCAGCTGATTCTCTTTTCACTGAGACAGATGATTTAATTCACTGTGAATCAAGGTTAGATTGCTCCCCGACTGCTGAACGTTTTCTACTGCAATCGGAAAAACAAAACGGTAAAGTAAATTATTTTTCCTTTAATTCAGATAAACAAAAACAACGCTGAAAAAATAATAGTATAAAAAAGTATAAACTCACAGAGTCATTTGGAGGGTCGACCCACTAAAACTTGGGAAGTGTCTGTACTAAAGAGGGACCGAAAGTCTCCCGACTGATGGACGCTTTCTTCTGCAACTGGAAAAACACATGTTAACGTCAATTATTTTTTCTCTAATTCAGATAAACAAATAAAAATGCTGCAAGAAAAGCACAAAAAAGTATAAACTTGAGGGGTCCACACATTCTCTGGAAGTGTTTATACTAAATAGGGACCAAAAGTCTCCCTTTGAACGATGGAGCATTGAAGTATTGTACTATTACCCGTTTCTAGTCACCTGCTATTGGACCACTACATCAGGATGGAGGAGTCCTCAGTGAGCTTAAGAGTCCGACATATGCAAATATTCCAAATCATTAAGGCAGATCTTCTTTGATTGTTGGCATCCATCCTACTGAAGGGGTTGGCCTATTGTGTGGAAGGTATTTGCTAAAATATGGATAAAACATGGATATTGAAAAAATAAGATTGAGAACAGCATCTGGTTGGCAAAGATTGCCATAAATAAGCATAAACCACATGTCCAAAAGTCACAACTACAGCTGTGGCTCACATTGAAAGAAAACTGGAGCTGAGACTCTACAGGAGGAAGCAACTTCTTTCAACTCCGAGTCCCTGTAATCAGCTAATTGGCTCAGCGCCCAAACCTTTCAATTGGGTTTTTGATGGGTTTGACAAAAAGATGATCAAATACATACAGACAAAATCAGTAACGGGAGGTCAGTAAAGTGAAGTTTTGGGGAACTCAACTAGACATCGGTCCAAGTGTAGGCCAAGAACCCAACAGGTCGTAGAGTGTGACACTTACATGGTGGAGCCAGAATTAGATGGGTAAGTAGACTCTATAGATGAGAATAGGTCACTACAGCTCTGCACATTTTTGGAAGTACCACAGACTGGAAAAATATCCCCTACTCAGGTTGTCCTATACGTTTCTTACATCATCCATGACCCAGGCAATATCGAGCTTGTTACGCCTCTTAAGCTGATCATTCTACATACCCAAAACCTCACCCATTCCGGTTCCCTTCTATATATTTCTAAATGAGATGAAGTGACAGAATGAGGGATGATTACTTCGAAATATGAAAAGTTAGATGTTCTCCAAGAAATCAAAGATAGAATTACAAACATAGGGCCCACAATTGTTTAGAGCCAGGGCCCGCTGTAGGAACCTTTGGCACTCTGTCGGGCCAGTCTGACTCTGGTAAAGTCTGGTAATTTTCCTTTAGCTTTATTTGAGCTAAGACCATCAATTAAAAGGAATATACATATTATAAAGGATCCTCAGGTGGGCCCTAGCTAGAACAAGAGGTCCAGGTGAATGCAACCACATTTGGGGGGAACCGGGGTCTATTTAGAAGAATTCATGAAGGGTTGGCCAACAGAATGATAGTCCAACTCTAAATTGTAACGACCATAACGCATAAAACAACCTATCCTCTTTGGGATAAGCCTTAGTCACACTAAGACCATGTCATAACCAAATTTGACCGAATCTACTGGATTTTTCAAACCCTTTAAGTGATTGCCTATCCTTAAAAGGGTAAAAATCTGCAAAGAAACCAGGAGCAATGTACCAAAGGTTATTTGCCAATGTGTACTTTAGCAGGATGAAACTGGCCTAGCAGTGTGCCAATAGATTATTCAGTAGTCCCTAGCTATAACACAAGGTCCTACTCAATGCAACTAAATTTGGGTTCTACTATGGACTATTTAGAAGGAACTGACAGAGGGTTGGCCCCCAGAATTATATTATCTGAGATACCCAAAGAAATTCTATCCAACTCTAAAACTTACTAATCCTAACAACCCACTAAGACCGTGCAGGGGTCCACCAGCCTTGAGGGACGTTGAGCCTCTTGCCTCGGGAAGCACCAGCTGCAGCAAAATGGGGGACAGCTTCAAGGGAACTCTTAAAAATAGCGTCTCTTCACATTTGATGTCTGCACTGCATGGAGAACCCACTTTCAAATAAAATAACCTTATATATTACCACTGGAGGGGGCGCCATTCTATAGCTCTCCTCAAGCAGCAGATACGTTAGGTTCACCAAAGAGACCATGTCATACCAAAATTTGACTAAATTTGCTTGGTTAGCCAAGCCATTTCCGTACAGTTGGTAAGTATACAACAGTCAGCCTCTTTCCCGGCCTCCATGATGGATGACCGCAGTTGAAGCCAAGTGCTTGTGAAATCTGAAAAGCTTCTGTGTATGTTCTGATAACTAGGCACAAAGTGCAAATACATCGCGGCCAGGAAATCTATTTTAACGCACTTATTTTAAGTAATGACACAATATCGCTCATAACTTTCTTATTTCTTTTAGTGTGGATATTTTTATGTGCTCCTGTTGTGTGCGTTAGATCTTCCCGCTGAAACGGCGTACGGTGTGATGGCACATTATGACAGAGGTATTGCCGCGGCTTATGAATGACGCTATTACACACCACTATTGTTTTAGCACGGCAATAATTGGCCGAGAGATGAGAGAGATGTATAAAACCGCACATTTTTTCAAACAACACTGCTCCGAATATGAATGGAAACAAAAATTATGCGGGTGGGAAAAAAAAAAAAAAAAAAATCTTAGCCAATTTAAAGTATGGATTAACTCAGGGTGAAATTTCATGAATATGTAATGAAGTGGCTTGAACAGAAATTCTTGGGTATAGAATTGTTATCTCCATGACCAGCTTAGATTTGGTGGGACTACTGGGAATTTTCCTATTCCCCCATTGCTGGACAGTGGGGTATTCAATCATAGGTCAGGTATCCAATCCAGTTTTGGTGAGTGGGTTTAAATATTTCAGTATGGAACCCCCAGTCATCTTTCAGCACCCTGTAATTCTCTGGGGCTAGTCTTATAGAAGGCTGAAGTAATTCAAGTCACTTCCTATCCTGTTCTATATTGTATTTATGTATCCTGAAAGCCACAAAATATTAAATTAAATACTGTATATACTCAAGTAAAAGCCGACCCAAGAGTAAGCATAGAAGAACATGTCTGGGGTGAGCACCAGAGGGTGAGCTTTTTCAGCACAAAAATTGTGCTGAAAAACTCAGCTTATACTCAAATATATACGGTATTTCATTATACTGTAAATTAGGTACATATCCTAAGAAGTTTTTATGTGAGTAATCAAAGGGCAATGTATCATCTGTGCCCAATCAGGATTCAGAAACATCCTCTGACCTGTGGATGTGCTGATGAATTTGATTTTGTCCATTCTTCTGTCCTTACTAGTCTGAACACTGCTTTATTCATTCCCTGGCTGTCTTAATTGATTTCCAATACAGGCGGAAACCCCTAGTTAAGAACACCTGACTTACAGACGAGCCCTAGTTACAAACGAACCTCTGGTATTTGGTAATTTTCTGTACTTTAGCCGTAGGCAGAGGTGTCTGCAATTAAGCTTTATCATTGATCCTTGTTCTGAACACAATCCAACATTTTTAAAATTCAATTGTCACAGAGGCCAAAAAAAAATTGGCTGGGGTACAATTATAAAATATACAGTTCCGACTTACATATAAATTCAACTTAAGAACAAACCTACAGAACCTATCTTGTACATAACTCGGGGACTGCCAGTACACCTGTTTGTCTCCTGTGGATTGCAGACAGTTAAACTAGCTGCGATGGACAGAATCTTCCTCCACTCACATGTCTCCCCTGCTAGTATGCTTTGTCTGAATTTCAGGGAAATGGCCCAGTAATCTTATGGATCGGGACTTTGATCTCTTATAAAGGGTTTGTCTACCATTTCACCAGTGCTTGCTAAAAGTGTTTTTTGGAGCTAGCTATACTGATGTCTGTATTTTCAATGAATTGACCATATGCGTTGCCTATTGATTCTGTATTGTACTGTTCTCTTGGTGCTGACCTGTATTTGTTGACTACTCTTTTATATTTATATTGTCCAGCCATTGTCTCTCTGTACTTTGGAAGGGAAGATCGACCAGTTGTCACCTACCTCTTAGGATAGGCTGGGCAATTAGGTAGGGACAGCTGGGACTCACTGTCCTTGTCTGCCCTTCTAGTTTACTGAGGTTGTTACCTCACACCAGTATAACAGGTTCAATTTACTTATCATAACACATATATACAATCGTATTTTCCACTCTATATCTTCATTTCAGCTTGAACCTACATGATTCTTTGAGGTGAACCGTGCCGATGCTTTGGGGCCCTTAGCCTACACACACACAAATGTTGTTTTTGTCTGTGTCCCGTTTGTTTTTTTTAAGACTTGACACATATATTTCAATGGACCCATGCACACAGATCTGTGTAGAAAACTTAGAGAAGGTCCTCTCCCGTCTGTGTTTGCGGCTCCAGCCTTCATTACGAAGTCTATGGGAACATGGAAAATATGGATGACTGGTGTCAGTTAGCATAGGGTCAGACAGTAGGTGTTCTCCTTAAGGAGAGATTGCCAATTAAGGCCACCTTAAAGGTGTGTGGAGACTTAAACCCACAGCTGCACCACTAGGGAATTCTGGGAAGAATGCAAATAAGTTTTCCAAGGTGTTAAATGGAAAACAATACCTCCTTTTCTACCTTGAAAGGCAGCCCCCTTAACACCAAGTATGACCTACAAGAAGTCTCAAAACATGGTGTGGGATTAGGGATCAGTTAGCAGTTAACACCATCATATAACCCCTTAAGAGGTTGGGACACGCTAAAGACATCAATTTCCAGCCATTTTTTTTTTTTGCCACTTGGTGCGGATGACACAAGGACAATTTTTGAGACCTACACAAGTAGCTGTGGAAAGTGGGCTTTAAACTTTACTAGATTCATCACCCGGTTGATGTTCAGGATGTTTGAGGAAATAAGTACCTGGTAAACTGGGAATTCAAAGAACAATAGACTCCAGATCTCTCCTACCACGCGGAGCATGTTCAATCCAGCCAACAGGCTCCACTTGCATGGGACAAGTCCAGCACGGGTGGACCTCTTCTTAAAAATTTTTAAGGTCTCATACACATGAGATATCTGGCCGTGCCTGCGGTACGGTCAACACAGACGTGTGTCACTCCACGGTACCATAGACCGGAGAAAGATCTTTCCCCTTATGTATGGCAGGGCACCATGGATCTCTATGTAGAGGGGGGAACAGCGTTCACCCCACCACCTCTCCAGCCGCATGTCACCTATGTCCAGATGCCGGTCAGGGCGTACCATGGTATATGGCATAAAAGCCATATAGAAAAAAATATATATCTTGTTGATGTGTTTCAGACAACGGTCCTTAGTCGTAACAAGACTGAGGACTTCTGTCCAAAACGTGTCTACAATATATATATTTTTCTATATGGCTTTTAATATGAGGAAATAAAGAAAAATCATTTTAAGAAGATCTCCACTGGTGCTCGACTTCTACTTCTTTCAGTAAATTGGGAATTGATATAGCAATAAATGATCATATTTCGAATTAGGAAATATTCACATCTCACGGGTGACTTGTCTCTTCCATATTTTTCAAAATGCAGGAAATCTGAGAAGGAGCGGCTTCTTATTTCTGCAATTAGCGACATGAACTAATAAAAGCCGCCATGCGGGTAATGGGTTACATACATCCTCCGGCCTATTGTCTCCGGGTAGTTAATGTGTCTGTTCTCTGCGCACACCTGGCAATACGAGGATAAGAAATGTCACTGAGACGCTGACAAATAGAGGCCATCAACCGTGAAAGGCAATCCCCTAATTATCATATGACCCTTAAAAGTCAAGGGTTAACAGATTACCGGCCCGGTGATCACTTCCCGGTTTGGTTTCTTCTGATAAAATTGAGGCACCAAGCGCTTTGAACTGCGGAGGGATTAGGCGTAGCTGGTGCTGGCATCACTAATACGCCATCGTTCATCATCTCCGCTATAACAAAGCCTGGAGAATAATTTAAGGCATCCATTCCCGCGCTGCATCCGCTCCTTCCAGCCATGTGTCTCTCTCCCCTCACCCCGGGGACACATTCCATGTGACATTTTTATGCGCCTGTAAGATCAATGGGATTTCTTTTATATGATGTTTCATAGACTCGCTCCATTTATAGGCTAAAGTATGAGGCACTACGGGCATCTGCCCCTAATGTAGGGGGGAGCTTTCACTTGTTAAAGTGACAGCTTGCCATTAATACGCTGCCATAAGCATCTGTTACTGTAGGGCTGGTGTGATGATGTGCATTCTTGTCATGGATGTCAACACCCAGGGGGAATATTATGGGAATTCTTCAGAATAATTTACATTAAAGGGGTTGTCCGAGGGTATAAATAAACCCTTGAGTGACCGGGATGGGGCAGATAGGGCCGGATCTACATTGGAGCTACAGAAGCACTTGTGCCGGGCCCAGGGATCAGCCCTCTCTCTATGGGGCCCCGGTTTCTGCCATTGTAGATCCGGCCCTCGCCCTCCACACAAGGATCCGGGGGCCCCACAGTATCAGCTAATCCAAGTATGGGGCTGCTTAACGATATTAGCAGCCCCATACTGACACGCAGACAGGATGTAATACCTGTGCCTTTACGGCACTGATACCATAGAGTGACAGAAGTGCAGGTAGAGGTTAAAAAAAATAAACATGTATTTACCGCCCAGCATCCTCCCAGCATCCAGTGCTGCCATCTCTCTGGTCGTGCCTATGTAAACGAACAGGAGGTAAGTATATGGTTATTATTTTTTAACCTGCCCCATCCCGGCCACCGAGGAATTTTTTATACCCTTGGACAACCTCTTTAAAAAAATCTGATTAATAGTTCATGAAATCACTATTGGGCTTGTCCTCTTCTCTGAGTTGGCTTTATCTTCTTTTTTTATAATTGCGTGGCCGGAAAGGTTACCAGTGCAGCTGGACAAGGAATCCAGCGAAGATACATTAACGGAAGAGGATGATGTGCATTATATAAAATAATAAAAGGAAAGGATGTCACCGGATGTCTGAGGATAGCGGGCGGGCAGAGGGGTGAATAATTATGAGCCGGGGAGGGGGGGTTGTTGCGGTCATGATTATATAGTGGCAGAGCCATGAAGCTCTCAGGTGACGTGAGCCTGAGTGCCTCAGGCTTATTTGCATATTTTATAACGTTACATTACTGGAGCCCTGGATTTGGCTGGAACAGGTTCTATCAGAGGAAGAGGTAACAGACATCCATTATAGGACAGTCTACCACCGATAATCTGGTGGTAGATGTCCTTTATGCCCCACTGATTATAAAGTATTCAAAGGGAACCTGTCAACATGAAGCTCATTTTCACTAAAGACAGGTTGCAAAAGCAAATTAGACCTGCATTTCAAATATGTCTGTGGGCCTTCTCTTAACATTTTCATTGCAATATAATTGTGTGTTTTAACTTTCCCGACTTCCTGACAGAATCCTATGGTGAGTCCCAGGGATTGCTTTAATTTGGATGCATTTTTTTTTTCTTTTTTAAAACAGCTCTCTCAGCTCCCAGCGTCCACCTTTGCTCCTGTACAACTCTTCCCTCTTGCTGCTTCACTGACACAGAGGCAGAGGTCATAGCCTGGGGGAGGGACATCAGTGGGGGAGGGAGGAGCTGTACAGGAGTACAAAGGTGGGGGCTGAGAGCTGAGGAGTGAGTGAGCAGCACAGACAAGTCACTTGTTTTTTTTTTTGCATCCAAACCAAAGCAAACCTTGGGACTCAGCACACGATTCTGGCAGGAAGCCAGGGAAGTTAAAACTCACAATTATTGTAATTTTATCAAGAATGACATGACAGCGATACCGTTTTAATTGTTCAGTGTTTATTTTAATAAACTAGATAAAAAACACACAATTACATAGTAATGAAAATGTCATGTAAATTTGCACTGCAGGTGTGATGGGTTTTTGCAACCTGTTTTTAGCGGAAATAAGTGTCCCTGGTGATAGGTTCCCTTGATTACGAAAATACCCTTTGACATTATTCATATCAATACAATTAAAAGGAAAAAATAATTGGAATTGTTGCACCCATAAAAGTCTAAATCATTCGAATCAAAATTATTTTACTTTAAGATTGATTATAGACATGACAAGTTTAGCAACACATTTAAAAAATGGCTAAAATAATACACACATAAAGATAGAGATAAGATAATACACACATGCCCACATTTACTACTGTGTAGTGTAAAGAGAGCACCAGATTCAGTGGCAAAGCCTGCCAGAAAACTGGCGCACAGCCTCAAGTGAATATAGGCCACAGTGATGTCACAGTACAGAGATAATACACACAGTAATGTCACAGTACAGGGATAATACACACAGTGATGTCACAGTACAGGGGATAATACACAGTGATGTCACAGTACAGGGGATAATACACAGTGATGTCACAGTACAGGGATAATACACACAGTGATGTCACAGTACAGGGATAACACACACAGTGATCTCATAGTACAGGGATAATACACACAGTGATGTCACAGTACAGGGATAATACACACAGTGATGTCACAGTACAGGGATAGTACACACAGTGATGTCACAGTACAGGAATAATACACACAGTGATATCACAGTACAGGGATAATACACACAGTGATGTCACAGTACAGGGATAATACACACAGTGATGTCACAGTACAGGGATAATACACACAGTGATGTCCCAGTACAGAGATAATACACACAGTGATATCACAGTACAGGATAATACACACAGTAATGTCACACTACAGGGATAATACACACAGTGATGTTACAGTACAAAGATAATATACACAGTGATGTCACAGTACAGGTATAACATACAAAGTGATGTCATAGTACAGGGATAATACACACAGTGATGTCACAGTACAGGGATAATACACAGTGATGTCCCAGTACAGAGATAATACACACAGTGATGTCACAGTACAGAGATAATACACACAGTGATGTCACAATACAAGGATAATACACACAGTGATGTCACAGTACAGGGATAATACACACAGTGATGTCACAGTACAGGGATAATACACACAGTGATGTCACAGTACAGAGATAATACACACAGTGATGTCACAGTACAGGGATAATACACACAGTGATGTCACAGTACAGGGATAATACACACAGTGATGTCCCAGTACAGAGATAATACACACAGTGATATCACAGTACAGGATAATACACACAGTGATGTCACACTACAGGGATAATACACACAGTGATGTCACAGTACAAAGATAATATACACAGTGATGTCACAGTACAGGTATAACATACAAAGTGATGTCATAGTACAGGGATAATACACACAGTGATGTCACAGTACAGGGATAATACACAGTGATGTCCCAGTACAGAGATAATACACACAGTGATGTCACAGTACAGAGATAATACACACAGTGATGTCACAATACAAGGATAATACACACAGTGATGTCACAGTACAGGGATAATACACACAGTGATGTCACAGTACAGAGATAATACACACAGTGATGTCACAGTACAGGGATAATACACACAGTGATGTCAAAGTATAAAGATACTACACACAGTGATGTCACAGTACAGGGATAATACACACAGTGGTGTCGCAGTACAGGGATAATACACACAGTGGTGTCACAGTACAGGGATAATAAACACAGTGGTGTCACAGTACAGGGATAATACACACAGTGATGTCACAGTACAGGGATAATACACACAGTGATGTCACAGTACAGAGATCTGTAATGTTGAAACTTGACTGTGTAAACCCACTACAAGGTCATTAATAAAAATATTAAAAAGAAGTGGCCCCAATACTGACCCCTGTGGCACTCCACTGGTAACATCAACCCAATCTGAGAATGTGCCATTAATGACCACCCTCTGTTTTCTATCACTAAGCCAATTACTTACCCAGATACACAGATTTTCTCCTATTCCCAGCAGTCTCATTTTATATACCAACCTTTTATGTGGCACGGTGTCAAATGCCTTTGAGAAGTCCAGATATACAACATCCACAGCGTCCCCCAGATCCAGTCTTGAACTTACCTCCTCGTAGAAACCAATCAGATTAGTCTGACAGGACCGATCTCTCATAAACCCATGCTGACCCTGGGTTATAAGGTTGTGCACAGTGAGATACTCCAGGATAGAATCTCTAATAAACCCCTCAAATATTTTCCCCACCACAGCAGTTAGACTCACAGGTCTGTAGTTTCCAGGATTGCTATTTGATCCTTTTTTGTATATTGGTACCACATTTGCTATGCGCCAGTCCTGTGGAACATAACCAGTCCTCAGTGAATCTTCAAATATTAAAAATAACGGTCTGTCTATCACCGTACATAATTCATGCAGAACCCGGGGGTGTATGCCATCTGGCCCCGGTGATTTATCTATCTTAGTGGTTGCGAGGCGGCGCCGTACCTCTTCCTGGGTTAAACTGTTGACATTATAAAAAGAATTTACATTATTCCTCATTGTGTCTTCCACCAGGGGATTTTCCTGGGTAAAGACAGTTGAGAAGGCGACATTCAGTAGATTGGCCCTTTCCTCATCTCCTTCCACCATGACCCCCATGTTATTTCTAAGGGGAACCACACTCTCTGTTTTTAGTTTCTTATCATTTATATACTTGAAAAATAATTTGGGATTATTTTTGCTCTCCCTGGCAATATTTCTCTCAGTCTCTATTTTTGCGGCCTTTATCTGCTTTTTACAGGATTTATTTTTCTCTCTATAATCCTGTAATGCCTCATCGCTACCTTCACGTTTATGCACCTTAAACGCTTTATCTTTCTCGCTTATTGCTTTCCTTACAAGACTAGTTAGCCACATAGCCAGTACAGAGATAATACACACAGTGATGTCACAGTACAGGGATAATACACACAGTGATGTCACAGTACAGGGATAATACACACAGTGATGTCACAGTACAGGGATAATACACACAATGATGTCACAGTATAGAGATAATACACACAGTGATGTCACAGTACAGGGATAATACACACAGTGATGTCACAGTATAGAGATAATAAACACAGTGATGTCACTGTACAGGGATAATACACACACTGATGTCACAGAACAGGGATAATGACACAGTGATGTCACAGAACAGGGATAATGACACAGTGATGTCACAGTACAGGGATAATCCACACTGTGATGTCACAGTACAGGGATAGTCCACACTATGATGTCACAGTACAGGGATAATACACACAGTGATGTCACAGTACAGGGATAATACACACGGTGATGTCACAGTACAGGGATAATACACACAGTGATGTCACAGTACAGTGATAATCCACACTGTGATGTCACAGTGCAGATCTAATACACACGGTGATGTCACAGTACAGGGATTATACTCACAGTGATGTCACAGTACAAGAATAATACATACAGTGATGTCAAAGTATAAAGATACTACACACAGTGATGTCACAGTACAGGGATAATAAACACAGTGGTATCACAGTACAGAAATAATACACACAGGGATGTCACAGTACAGGGATAATACACACAGTGATGTCACAGTACAGAGATAATACACACAGTGATGTCACAGTACAGGGATAATACACACGGTGATGTCACAGTACAGGGATAATACACACAGTGATGTCACAGTACAGAGATAATACACACAGTGATGTCACAGTACAAGGATAATACACACAGTGATGTCACAGTACAGGGATATTACACACAGTGATGTCACAGTACAGGGATAATACACACAGTGATGTCACAGTACAGGGATAATACACACAGCGATGTTACAGTACAGGGATAATACACACAGTGATGTCATAGTACAGGGATAATACACACAGTGATGTCACAGTACAGTGATAATACACACAGCGATGTTACAGTACAGAGATAATACACACAGTGATGTCACAGTACAGGGATAATACATACAGTGATGTCACAGTACAGGGATAATACACACAGTGATGTCACAGTACAGGGATAATACACACGGTGATGTCACAGTACAGAGATAATACACACAGTGATGTCACAGTACAGGGATAATACACACAGTGATGTCACAGTACAGGATAATAGACATAGTGATGTCACAGTACAGGGATAATACACACAGTGATGTCACAGTACAGGGATAATATACACGGTGATGTCACAGTACAGGGATAATACACACAGTGATGTCACAGTACAGAGATAATACACACAGTGATGTCACAGTACAAGGATAATACACATAGTGATGTCACAGTACAGGGATAATACACACAGTGATGTCACAGTACAGGGATAATACACACGGTGATGTCACAGTACAGGGATAATACACACAGTGATGTCACAGTACAGGGATAATACACAAAGTGATGTCACAGTACAGGGATAATACACAGTGATGTCACAGTACAGGGATAATACACAGTGATGTCACAGTACAGGGATAATACACACAGTGATGTCACAGTACAGAGATAATCCACACAGTGATGTCACAGTACAGGGATAATACACACAGTGATGTCACAGTACAGGGTAATACACACAGTGATGTCACAGTGCAGAGATAATACACACAGTGATTTCTCAGTACAGAGATAATACACACAGTGATGTCACAGTACAGGGATAATACACACAGTGATGTCACAGTACAGGGATATTACACACAGTGATGTCACAGTACAGGGATAATACACACAGCGATGTCACAGTACAGGGATAATACACACAGCGATGTTACAGTACAGGGATAATACACACAGTGATGTCATAGTACAGGGATAATACACACAGTGATGTCACAGTACAGTGATAATACACACAGCGATGTTACAGTACAGGGATAATACACACAGTGATGTCACAGTACAGGGATAATACATACAGTGATGTCACAGTACAGGGATAATACACACAGTGATGTCACAGTACAGGGATAATACACACGGTGATGTCACAGTACAGAGATAATACACACAGTGATGTCACAGTACAGGGATAATACACACAGTGATGTCACAGTACAGGATAATAGACATAGTGATGTCACAGTACAGGGATAATACACACAGCGATGTCACAGTACAGGGATAATACACACAGTGATGTCACAGTACAGGGATAATACACACAGTGATGTCACAGTACAGGGATAATACACACGGTGATGTCACAGTACAGAGATAATACACACAGTGATGTCACAGTACAGGATAATAGACATAGTGATGTCACAGTACAGGGATAATACACACAGTGATGTCACAGTACAGAGATAATACACACAGTGATGTCACAGTATAGAGATAATGAACACAGTGATAATCGATTTATTTAAGTAAAATTTTCTAAAGATAAGTTACATTTTTCATGCTACCTTCCACCTTCATCACTATCTGCCTCCCATGTCCGAATTGGAATGGGCCCCTTTTCTTGATGGGCAGCAATGGCTTCTCTTCTGGTAGTTATGCCCATAATCCCATCAAAGAAGAAGAAGAAAACGTCTTTAAATGGTAACAAAGCCGTAATTTATAAGGGTATAGTGAAATTTTCAAAAACAAACCAGCCACTGTATGCCGCCATATGGTCCACCGCAGAGCGGTGATACATTTGTGTGCGTATGTTCCCATATGAGCAAAGGAAAGCATAAAAGGGGTCAATGACCTACCCATAGGAAGTGATCATATGAATCAATTGATTTGCCTGTGGGAGGGGGGGGGACGGAATCCATTCACATCGATATATTAATAAAAGATATGAATTATACAATATAATATAACAAGACACATCTTAAAAATCCAATTATTTAGCGACAGATTGAGTAATTGTTTTACTATCCGAATGAAAGCAGCCGACAAAAAAGATGACATATCCTTTAAAAATACAATTAAAAACTGTTAAAAACTGTATTCTGTCATAAACCAACACCTAACGATGATAATTTGCTAATTACCGTACATGAACACGGGGTACAAAGAGAACTGTCGGCTTTGTCTCCCTCTCGCTGGTCTCGCTGATATCTTATCACTAGATTCTGCCAATTTTAAGCAAAAGTATAATAGATGTTAATGTTTTTCTTTAGACAAATCAGTAAGTTCTTCATTCCCTCCGAGCAGTGGGTCACAGCAGCGCAGTAAAGTGACTGCAATGTGCGTCCGACAAAATACGGATGGTGCACCTGGACTGGTGGCTGCCGTTTCCGGTCATCAAGGGGTTAACTGGTAGTAAGGGGTGTCTGGCGCTTTAAAATAGGGACAGTGGGCAGGGTATTGCTAAAGGCAGCACTCACCACTCCCATTGAGTGACCTCATGACATTTCCCCTCCTCCTTCTGGCTCCTCCCACACTCCACCGCGACACTCAGACCCGCTCTCCCTTCCCTTTTTTTTTATTGCATTTGTGTTTTTACTGTTTGATACTATTTATTTGTTCTTGGTTCTTTTTATTAAGCCACAGTTGGTAACATTGAAGATGGTGATGCTCAGCTGGCCGACTTTCCAGCTGGGAGTCCAACTGCAATACAGTTGTTTCTGGTACACTCTTCTCAAGTGTCTTTATTGGATTTTATGGGTATTGTTTAAAGTATAATACATGTGGACAAAGTTATAGGTGCCTAAGGTAGGTGACAAACATGAGACTTGGGCAGTCAACACTTTGTCACTAGTCACCAGGTGTCCTTCCAGGGATGGCCAAACAGTCCTGACCCAAGCTGCTACCCATTACTGTACAATTGGGTCCTTCTTATAGTCTCTCACATTCATGAACTGACTTGTCACCTATTATGTGGCCCTCAAAAATAGCAGAGCCAACCTACCTTGATCATATTTTGTCTGATGATGAAAATGTGCTCAGAAATATCTGCGGAATTCCACCTTGGAAATTAGATGGACGGAAGATCATGCATTTGTCAGATTACATGGAAGTCTATTGAGAGGTGAGGAGTAAGGCTACATGACTGTAGTTGTGGCCCTAGGGTGGGTGTTGAGTAATGGTTGAACCACCTTTACCAACCCCAAGGCTTTGCATTTTTTAATTTATTTTTTAACCTACCCCTGGTGGTAGGGGAATTTAATTTTGCTCTTAAAGGAAATCTACAATCAAAATACATAGTCATTATTCATAGATTCAGGCACCGTGACTCTGGTAATCTTCTATTTGCTATCCATGGCTGCCTTACTTCTAAAATCTGATTATTTTACAAACCTAAAGGGCTCCTGGGGGTGTTACCGGAGCCCCTTCATACTCTAGCTTCACAGGCTATTACACTGTCTGCCTGCCTCTGGCTCCTCAGCACTTGCCCCCTTCCCCTGTGATCTTACTGCAGCAGAGGATGTTTCAGCACACAATAGGAGTGGGTATGTGCTCCTGCACAGTATAACAGCCTGTGAAGCTATAGCAATGAGAGGCTCTTGTAACACCCACAGAAGCCCTTCATAAGCTCATAAGCATAATTTTAAAAGTTGTTTTTTCAAGGAAGGAGGAGGATAACAAATATAAGAAGATTACCACAGTCTCGGTGCCTGGATTTATGAGTAATTGTCTCTGGTTTATCATGATGGATTTTAATTTCCTTTAATGTCAATATTTTAAGCCTTTTACTATGAGATAAGCGAAGAGAGGTTGCCAGGACCACCCATCTGGCGAGACTACCCATCTAGAGAGTTTAATTAGCATAGTTTCACCCCCTAATATGCTAATTACCCCCCCCCCCCCAAAAAAAAAAAAAAAAAAAAGGGTAAAGTCCAATATTTTTGAGCAAAGATTTTTTTTGGTCTATTATTCTTACACTATATAAAATAATTGCATATAATAGACCCGTAACATAAAGTTCTAGATTTACAACAAACTATTCTTGTTCTAGAATCTGTAGTGAAAGCCCTCGAGACATCGCAAGATTAACTCTATGGGAGCACAATCTGGTGGGCGGCTTAGTATCTCTTACTCAGGGAATGGTCGGCTGATTAATCTCCTTGGTTGTTAGCCACAAGCGTCCTCATATCCTTCTAGCGGGATAAACACAAAAACACACAAGACTATCTAGAAGAAAGGAGAGATAATCGAGGAAATGTACAGCAACACTGAATTGACAGGGAAGCCACTCGACGGTTCCCTGCGGATCCTGAAGTGACAGCTCTATCTTGTAAATTTTGAAGCCTCAATCCCAACCACACAGAGGATTATTTCATGCGAACCAGGCTCAGGAGAAGACAACCACATTTGGAGCCGATTCTGGAAGCCCCAGGGTCAGCGTTGTATTAGCCCTCCGGGCTACGACCTAATACTGGAACCAAAACATACAAGAAGACGGCCTAATTTGGCAAACTTTTATTTGTTATGAGTGGATTCATAAATAACCAATAAGGAACTTGACTTAAGGGTAAGTTGAGTTGTACTTCATATTCCCCCCCCCCCCGTCATTTTCCCATGAAAAGACGCTAAGATGGAATATATTTTACGGCCACAGCAACCACTGAGATGGACAAACTGTAGAACATATCCCAACTGGGAAGGTCCTTGAAGATAAATCTTGGGCAATTCTGCCCACCTAGACCTTATACCTTTCTGTAAACCTGCCTCGAAGGCTTGAAAATCACCTAAAAAATGCCATATGGTATAAATGACTTCAATGCCAAGGAGGTAACACTATCCGGAACCCCAAAAACAGCCAGAACACAGAACTTCCAGGGCGTTTATGATTCTTCCCTCTTTATTCCCTTCCCGACAACTTCAAGTACTTTCCCCATCTAAACTAAAGGGGTGGGAGGCAGGGGCCCTGGGCTGTATGAATATTATAGTCCTTACAAGTCTGGAATCACTTTCTACATATGGTGCTAGAATCAGCTTCTTGGAGAATGGAGGATCTGTCACCTTTACCTGCTTTCAATCTGAGGGTTCGAAACCTTTGGAGGAACTTCAAAGGTTCTGAAATGCTCTTATGTACATGTGTATTTAGAGAAGGAACAGATTTATTAAGATTTCATTGGTGAAGGTCTTCTTAAGTATAAAACGTGTTGGTGGTTTGTGTGGCATGGGCCCCCTAGGAGGCTTGGGCCCTGGGCTACTGTCAAATCTATATAATAAACCACTACTGGAAGGATGGTCAGGAATGCTGTTTCCTGAAAAAACAGATTAGGAGAAGTTCTACCTGGAAGCCACTTCATCTCTTCTTGTGCACACCTGAAGACGCATCCCCATTCTCCACTCAGGACCAAGACATGCCCCCACTATCCCTGTCATGTGGTGACGTTACACCGACAACGTACACCCGTTACTGGAGTTCGGTGTGTGATTCCACTGCCGATACCAATAAAGGTGGCCGGAAGCGACACGCTGGCCCGAAATTTCCATCATGCTCCCCTACAATGGAAAATATAACAGCAACCCCCGATGCAGGTATACACTGAGCCTTACGCATTTTCATAACATTGTTTTTTTAAACAGTTTTTATACAAAAATATCGGTCTTATACTGCAAGAAAAGAAAAGATATAGCTTTATTCAAAGCAAAAAATTCCAACTTTTTTCAATCACGTTACAAAAAAAGATCACTACAAATAGGAAAAAAATTGTTGCGGCATTTACAAATATAACTTTTGTCTAAATAGGGTCACCCCTGTACCTGGGGCAATGTCTTGTATGCGATTGTCAAATAGGGTAATTCATTTTTTATTGGCATGGATTATTAATTCTACAATGTTTTTCTAATGTCTCTCTCAGGAGTTGAGAAAATGTATTATTTAATAGATCACTTTTCACTGTAAACATCCCCTTAAAGGGACACTAAAGGCAGAAATTACGGAAAAAGTAATCAAAATAAAACATTTATAAAGAAATCTTCTCGCTGGGTCTCAGGAGGTCACTCATGTACCCTTCCTACCCGTCACTGTTGATGGGGTCGATGGGTATTGGAGGCCTTGTGCCTAAGGTGTTAAGTTGTGGAGGAGGAATCCTTAGGAGAAGATTTTTATTTTTTAACCTTTCCCCTTTCTAGACCCTTGTCACAGGCCAACAATGTTTCATGGCTTTAAGTTTTAGTATTTAGAGGTAGGTAGGGGTATTAAGACTGCTATGGGCCTTGGCTGAATGGAAAATGTGGGACACATCCACTCTACATATGGTACCAGAACAAGCAACAGTTCTGCAATTTGAAGTCATGTGGAGGACCTTCAAAGGTCCTGGAAGGGCAAATTTATTAAGATTGGGGATCTGGTGCTCCCTCTCTTTACTATCTCTACAGGGCAGTATCATACTCAGTGGGTGGTTTGTGTGACAATGGGCCCCCTTGAAAACTTCGCCTATATTCAAATCCAATGCTGGAAGTAGGACAAAATGGTGTAATATATACAAGTTGAGGGATGGGGGGGAGCTCTTCACAGTATATATATGAGTGGGGGCAACGGTTTTTAGAATTTAGTAGTGGGACAAAAAGGTTTACAGCAGTGAGAAGGTTGGGGGTGTCATAATGTATAGTAATGGGAGCAGAGTGGGTGTATCGGTTGTAATGGTCTATGGAAGTGGAATATGAAGAAATACATTGGGGCTCATGTACTAAGGGCCCGATTCGCGTTTTCCCTACGTCTTACCCGAATATTTTTCCTGAATTGCCCCGGGGTTTTGGCGCACGCGATCGGATTGTGGCGCATTGGTGCCGGCGTGCATGCGACGGAAATCAGGGGCATGGCCGAACGAAAACCCGACGGATTCGGAGAAACCGCAGCATTTTTTTAAAAAAAGTGTCGCTGGACACGCGCTTACCTTCACCAGGAATAGGATCGTGAACTCAGCGGACTTCAGCGCAGCAGTGACACCTGGTGGACGTCAGTGAATCGCCGGAAGACCCGAATCCACCGCAGAGAACGCGCCGCTGGATCGCGAATGGACCAGGTAAGTAAATCTGCCCCACTGGCAGTAATAGTTTTAGGAGCGGATAGATAGATACTAGTGGAGGAACTAATGGTAGTATCCATTAGGCGGAGACACAAGGACATGTTCTTTCTTGAAGTTAAGGACTACATTATATAAATACATCTGGATATTAAAACCAGAGACATAACTACAAAAGTAGTAAGCATGGGGTCTGCAGTATCAGGGGGCCTGACCACCTCACCTACCACACTAAAAGATGGAAGATGTGCTCTGTTATATACACATTGTGCTGCACATTGTACATCATAATAGGGCGCATTTACTTACCCGGTCCCTCGGAGTTCCAGAAAGTGTATTGTCCAATGACAATGCACTGTGCGGCGATTCACTAAGATTGTGCGCCAGATATCCTGTATCTGTTGCTTCCCCGCTCAGGTCCGCCGGAGTTCATTACATCCCATCGCTCCAGTTAATGCTACGGAACATTCGGAAATTGCATAGCACAGCGCTCAGATATCGTCAGCGCTCCCATTCTTTTTCTCAGACAATCTGGGAGACACCTGAGTGTTGTGATTGGCAATTTTAAAAGTAATCAGTCATTAGTAATGAATGGAGCAGCAGGATGCATTGTTGATCTACTGTTCCATTAGTTAGCGAGTTGTCCTTGTGATCAGTGGGAGTCCCAACAGTTGGAACCCCGTCATTTAGATTTTTATGCTCTCTTCCGTAGATATGAAATACAACCCCTTTAAGAAGCCATCTTCTCTTGAGGTTATGAGGCCACTGGAGACCTTGGGTGGCAGTGCTCAGGTACAACATCTTCTCTTGAGGATATGAGGTCAGTGTAGACCTTTGGTGGCAGTGCACAGGTACAACATCTTCTCTTTAGGTTATGAGGTCACTGTAGACCTTCGGTGGCAGTGCTCAGGTACAACATCTTCTCTTGAGGATATGAGGCTACTGTAGACCTTGGGTGGCAGTGCTTGGGTACAATACAACCTATAATGGGGTTATGATACATATGTCGTGCATAGAGGATGTATGCCACATGAAGAGTATGTATTTAGAAGCAGATTAAACAGCTGATAGTCCATGTCTCCCTCCTCCTTCTCCGCACCAGTAATACCTCTGTCATCCTGGTACAGATCCGACATTTCATCATGATTTACTATCATCAGGGAGCGGGCACCCTTGTGTTCTCCGCTCTATGGATGACTGCCTTAGCAGGTCCTGAGGTTCTGATTCTCTGAAGAAATATTAAATCGGACTGTAGGGTATCCCTGGCCTACTTACCATCCCAGAGAGCCTAGCTGGGAGCTGTCATGCCAACTACTGACACACATCATCTGGCACTTCACAATGTTGTTATTACAGATGATAAATGAGCAACCTGCTCCTCAGCCTAAAAATGAGACTCTTACACAAAAAGTACAAACCAAGAATATCCATGGATAACTAATCCCAGATCGGAGAACGTCTTCCATATGAATGGACTGGGAAGTGGAATTATGAGTATTAAGATCTCCCCAAAGACTCTGAGCTCGGGGATTACCCATGTTACTGTCATTCTCTATGCACACGATTGATGTATCTTCTCCTGAGAATATATAAAAGAAATTGGCAACTGGGATCCCTTGGTCCCCAATATAGCCTTATCATATCCAAAAGTCGAAACATATATTTAAGAAAAACACTATGGGGGAGATTTAGATTAGCTGGCTAATTCTGCAAAAATGATGGTGCTCAAGTGTTGATTCTCAAAGGGTTTTTCCAGTAATCCTCATAAAACCTTATGGGGTAGGGATAACCATGAACAAATTTTGCCATTACCCTGCTCCTTGTTCGAGCCTGGCTATTGTCTTCAGCCTTCACGTTTTGGCCAATTGGTGGCTTCAGTGGACCAAAGGTGGCTTCAGTGGACCACAAAAGTCTGCTGAAGCCACTGATTGACTGAAGAAGGTCTTGACAAAACTTGGCCCCCAGATGTAGCAATACTTTACCAACAACACATTCATATTAAGCTGTACGGCTGATTCTTGAGCATTTTGCTCAGCCTGTGACCCTGTCTCTGGTGGCTTTCCACCAGTGCCAAAGACCAGAAGAGTGACGTGACACTACTTTCTCTTTTATGATCACCATTGTCCTGTCCCCAGGAGGTCTTGTAGACTTCCCATTACACCGTTTTAAAGAGAACCTGTCACCAGTGACCCTCCTACTCCTACATACAACACACAGTACCACATGTTCCACTGATGCCTCTATCCACGGGATTAGACACTGACACTACTCCTCCGGCTGAAGAGAATTCCTGAGGAAGGGGTGAGGAGCAAGGTTGATTTCTCTTCACACAGCCAATATCCTTCTCACCCCACCTTCCAATCTCCTCAGTGTTATACGCTGAGGAAAGGCCGGGGCTAGCTGTCCTTCTCTCAGAAGGGGGGTACCATGGCCAAAGGCTAGGAGCTCAGGGTCAATGGCAGAGTAGCCCTGTCCCAGCTTCTGGTTGTTCAGGTAGACTGGCAGTCTTCTTCTCCAAGCTCGGTTCCCTGCAAGACACTAGGGATTGGGGCTGTTCCCTTTACAAACCCTCTATTTCAGCACAAACAATTACAAAATCATTCTCTCATATACTTACATATATTCACCATAATATTCTATGGCAGAATGGTTCAAAAAGAAGTAACCACCTACGTGCCCCCTGTCAAGCTGTCTGCTTTTCTGGTAAACATGTCTGCTTTTCTCCTGCAAAACAATTTCTACTATAGCTGTGGAAATTTACTAGCTTCCCTTTAGAGATACACAGTCATTGGGGAAGTATTCAAATTTCCACAAAAGCTCCTCTGATCCAGGCCACTACACACTTACCTGCCACAAAGGCAATGGGAGCACCAGATATGAGGTTCATCGGACACATCTATAAGGATTTATATTACAGTCATGTTATCAAGTTTTTACATGTACGGTGTACACTATATAACCCTAGAGCAGTGATGGCAAACCTTTTAGACACCGAGTGCCCAAACTACAACCAAAAGCCACGTATTTTTGACAATGTGCCAATGCGACAATTTAAGCAGCAACTTAATACTCCCTGAACTTTCAGAGGTTTGAATTGTATAGGCACCTGAGGACAACAATACAGTAGAAAGAATGAGAAGAAGTTTGGATCATCATTGTAGCTTCCTTCTAGGGTCCTGGGCTGCCTGGGACTGCAAGAGGCATTGAGTCCTGTCTGGCAAACCCTGCCTGGGGGGTGATGGCAAGGGTGCCCATAGAGAGGGCTTTGAGTGCCACAGCTGGCACCCGTGCCATAGGTTCGCCACCACTGCCCTAGAGCATGTGTATCGCTGTACCGGTTGGGTATTTAGAGACCAAGGCTATTATGATCCATGTCTCAGTGCAGCTTGACCTTCCTCAATGGCTTTCTAAGGACTCGGAGTTCTACCTTCTCAGTTCTCCAAATAAAGGGAACACATTCTAAAGTCTCCGTCTCATGATTCCAATGATATTAAAGACGCCTATAGAGCGATATTTTCCTTGAAGAGAGATTTAGTGTGAAAGACACAGCAGTGCACCACGGATAGAATAACCTTTTTATTACTATAAAGAAGGGTATAAAAAGAATTTGATGTAGAGGAGTCATAACCAGAGGACACAAACGCCCCTGATTTGCGGCAATCAGCAGACAATGGCATGTGATTGCTTAATGAGGAGCGGGATGGAGGAACGCGCGTCACAAGTTCTCCGAAATAATTCCTCATTCTGTAAGCCGCGTATTAAATCCTAAACATGGCAGCTTTATCCGCTGAATAGATTCCAGCGTTTTACTCTTCTTTGAAGTCAATGTGCATTTCTAAAGCGGCGGACTGCCTTCTACCTTGTGCAAACAAGCCAGTGATTTGTGCTGATTATGTACATGACTTACAGGGAGGGGGAACGGCTCATGCACTTTTCATATATTCCCTCTATAGCGTTGCATCTCGATATACTGATATCCCGGTGCGTTGGTGCCAGGTGGTATAAATATTTGATTTATACATCTCCGTATGGAACGCGGATGATTGGATGTGTCTTATATTTATTGTACATGATAGATACAGGTGTAGGAACGTACGTGACCCAAGCTCACTCCACGGTAGAGGTTATCTTTCAGATCCTATAATAGGCGATTATTATTGCATCTTTTCCGGCAAATATTATTGAAAGCAATATGGTCCATGACCCTATAGAAGGCATATGCGTTAACTTCAAGAAGAAGGAGTTCGAGAAGTAAATGTATGACCTGTGTAGAGACCCAACTATCATCATCATTGAGTCTGTCTGGGATTACATGATGAGACATGAAGGATTTAAGTAAATCTAGCTCCAAAGATCTTTGGAACAGCCTCCCTGCTAAGTTCCTTAAAAAATAAGGTGCAAGTGTACCCAAAGAACTGATACTGTTTTGAAGGTAAAGGGCAGTCACACTATAGATTTTGCTTTGTATTTTGTGAATGATACAAATAAACTGGTAATCTTCATGGAGGAAGCCACAGCACCGCAAGATGCTTGATAAAGATTCATTGTGAATCGAAACATCGCGCTTATCATGCTTGGATAACTTGTGAATAAAACTTTTTGGGATTTAATCTTGCGGTGCTGTGGCTTCCTCCATGAAGATTGTCTGTTCTTGGGTTTTGGCATCAGAACCTCTGGCTGCGAGCACCACCATTTAGAAACCATTACTCAAGATTGGAGATTGCTGCCCTACTACTCTGTTTTTCTTCACAAATAAACTAGTACGCTGCCACATCTTCCATTCGGTAGAATGAAAATACTGCCTCAGGCGGCAGATGACTGAGCCCGGAGGGGGCATAATAATTTGCCTTTATAAGGTGGATGATTCAGGCAGCCATACGAATCATCTACCTCAAGTACGAACTTGCTGCTTGTAAGTCCATATTATCGGGCACATATCAATTGCATTGGTATCTTAAAGACACAGAGGCCACTGATATGCAGAGTGGTGCAGAACAGACCACTTTGTTTTTGCCATTCTGTACACAATTGGCCACTCTGACCCGACAGGACACCAAGGGATTGAGTAGAATTATGGGAGGGGCACTGTATATAGTTAAACAATAAGGGAGATGTAGACTTGGTTGTATATACACTGTGGGGAGGGGGATGTATTAATAATGGAGAGAAGATTTATAAACAATGGGGCAGATTTACTTACCCGGTCCATTCGTGATCCAGCGGCGCGTTCTCTGCGCTAGATCCGGGTCCAGCCGGGATTTATTAAGGCAGTTCCCACGCCGTCCACCAGTTGGCGCTGCTGCGCTGAGGAATACACCAAGCCGGGCTGAGTGAAGGTAAGTGCAAGCTCCGCGACACATTTTTGACCAATAAACCTAGCAAGTCCAACAACCACTACCCTAGTCATAACTTAAAAAAACATAGGTAATACATGTATGAATAATAATTTTGATACTAACTTTATCTGGGGGAAGCAATCGTAATATTAAATCCTCACGAAAAAATTGTGCGCCAGTTGCGATACTCCTACATTGACGCAATATGCACAAAATATACTAAGAGGTTCTGTTGTGCACAGATCTATTCTAAGCCAGGTCCGGAGTAGCATAGAAATCTACAGTTGCCCACACTACGATTTAATTATAACAAATTCTCGGGGGCAAAGTGTCCCCTGCCTTTAAGCCCCCTCCTCATAGGGCATAGGGGAATAAAGAGTCACAATTTTGGTGCTCGGAAAACTGGAATGATAAAACCTTGATAAATTCTTCCATCACACAAAAAACAAGTCCTTTTTATCGATATTTTGACACAGTAATTAAAAATATCATATTAATAAAATGAAAATGATGAAGAAATAATTAAATGTGAAATAAAAATGTTACACTATTAAGTCAAAAATATACCCCATCCTTTACGGATTACAGGAAATTAATATAAGAATAAATGTAGATAAAAAGTGGATGAATTGCCAGTATTGGTATTTTGCTATAAGAACTGCCTGCTAAGGATTTCTTCTAGCTCTAATTTTTCAGTATTTCTTCCCCGAAAATTATTTGAATTTCAGCAAAAATAAAACGATTTGTTACAGTCAAAGGGTGAAAAAAGGAGACATCCGGAGGTCTCTAGAGGGGTTAATAGCTGTAAATTGCTTTTGTTAGTAAAAAAAAAAAATAGGATTGGGCGGGTGGACACATATAATCATATTCTCTTAGTCAGGACTTTAACTTATTTGTGGGTCCCTAATGCAAAACATGTAGCCTCTCCCACCGGTATCTATCATTTATAGCATCGGTCTCCCCAGATAGGTAGACAATCTTCACCGAGGCCTGAACTCAACTGCAACCTTTACCCCCCACCCCACCAACACTCCATAATAACATACTATAATTTAAAAAGTTTAAAAATAATTTTAAAAGATGATTTTAGAGGAAAGGAGGCCATGGATAAGAAGAATATCACAGTCACGGTGCCTAGATCTATGAATAGGTGCTTCTGGTAGAGATGAGTTGACTTAATGGTTGGGTTTGGCAGCCTAACCCGGAAACATTGCCAGACTGCTGGCCAAGCCCGAACACTGAACCCGACCATCAGGTCTGCTGATCACTAGCTAGTCCTTGGTTTGTCAAGCTTGATTTTGTTGGTAGATTTCCTTTAAAGCCTCTTGCTCGTAAAGTATCCTTAACTTTAAGCTCCATTACTCTTCTATTCCTTCCTTCAACATTGAATGGGTAGACAAAATGTAGGTCACAATCCCTAGTAAGAACTGGAGTTAATTGTATTTAGGCAGTACTACATAGGTTTACTACACTCAACCTCAAGTGTGACCAGGCCCTGCTGTCTTAACTAGTCACCATTGGCGTTACCATTAGACCGTTATGAAAACATCCATGTTTTATATGTTGTTTTTGCTGTTTACTATATTGTACTTAGTCCCTATCCACACCCTTCCCAGCCTCCTATCCCCACCACCTCTCTACACCCCCCTGGCTATCCATTTTAATTCACTATTATTATTAAAATGTGAATTAAGAACTAGATATCCCTAACCTCATACCCCCCGCCAAACCACCTACCTTTCTCCATACCTACTTTCTCCCCTTCCCCAGCCTTGAGACCTCTTAAAACTGGAATGACCGGTGTAGCTCTCCGAGTATTATTACTGTACATTATATTGTGCTGTACGGATGGTAGATTTCCTTTAAATAAGTTATATGACTTAAAAATGTTTTGGTCAAAAAATTAAAAAGTGTATACAATGGAGGTCATTTATCTTATCTCTGTTTGTTTTGGCAAGTTTGTTTCCCTCTGCTTCTTTGGCAATTTATCAATCTCACTATTCCTTGTGTTAAATGTTTTTTTTTCCCCAGATTTCTTTATGAGATATTAGTTACAAAAGTCTCAAAAATGTCACACAAATGTCTCAAGTCCCTCCTTTCCATTTTCTCAGTTTTCCTTAAGTATGGTTTCGGCTGGAGTTTTTTGCGCCAAAAAAAGGACCACATTTTAGACAATTTAAAATGAGAAATGTAATTTGAGACATTTAACACATCTGCAATAAAAGATAAATGTGTCTTAGTGACGAAAAACAAATGTCTAGTTGACATTCAAAATGTCCCCAAAAAGGCACAAAAATTGAAATGTCCCAAAAATTTCTCCAAAAGGGCACAAAAAAAAGGAAGAAAAATAAAGATAAATGATCCTCAATGTTATGTATCAATGTGGGAACGGACGCCATGGGGGGGCGCCCACACAAATCTTCCAGTCAGGGCCCCAAAATTAGTGGCGGCCCTGGTGCTGTACTCCTGGATCTAATGTGATCTAATGTTAATCTCCTGTTTTTCCTTCGGTATCCCTGAAAAACGATAAAACTTTTATACAAAAAAATAAACCCCGAGTAAGATCTGACCTCCTAAAACTTTTGGATAACTAAAAAGTAGATGTTAGGCTCAATTTCAATAATATCTACATCATAAATACAGTGCCACTCGCCCTGGATGTGCCCCAGATGCCCAGCACTCGCAGTAATTTACCCATGCATTATGTGTCTTACAGAGCGGGATAATTTGTATTGTACTGAGCTGGAAAATCTGAAAAAAATATGTATTTTCATAATTGATCTTCTGGGATCTTTCTCTGCAGACATTTCACTAATGGAAGTGAATATCTGACAAACTCACTTACTGTACAATTAATAGGAAAATGTGTAATTTTAACCTATTTCTTACGGATCATTGGAGTAATTTCATTTATGCAATCCTGTTGTGTAAGTTACATTTTGGAGCTATACTATCCGTGTTGTGTTTCTGTTACTAGGTGTTGTCGGGCTGCACTGTTATTTGGGTTTCATGGTTGGCCCTATTTCCAGGATAGGAATGATGGGAGGAACCTCGACAAGGGACTATTGAAAACCCCCAAAGAAGAGTGTCGTAAAGATTATCCATCAATATCCTAATTCCTGAAAAACCCCTTTAACATTGTAACAGTTGAAGTCCCGTGCTTGTGGGAATGCCACCGTCTTCATCTTCATGCTTGGTGTCCAGAATTTTTGTCCCACCTTTTTTCCAACACACTACTACGGGTCCCATGGTGCTCTGTGGGTGATCTAGTGTGCTCATTCCCTAATCACTACCAGACAACGCCTGGTTATATAAGGAACCTACCTCCTAAGTAGAGAGAAGTGAGAGAATCTATTTGTCGGTTCATTGATTTTTCTGGCACCAAACCAAATCAATTTTTTGATTATCTTTGGAAAAAAATAATTCAAAATGGCCGTCATCCTCTTTCAAACAACTAATCCTGGGATAACTAGTCTGATTACCTGATTGTGACATGCACAGAGAGGCCTCAGTGAGAAGGTAGGGGGTTGAGTGCCTCCATAGGGAGCTGACCGGCACCACTGTAAATCTCCACTGTAAATCTGAGCAGGAATAGGACCTGCCCTATCTTCTGCGGTGCTGCTGCATGACAAAAAACATGATGTGGGGAGTCACGGCATGGTCACCACACCGTGCCCATGCATAATACACCTCTATAACACCTGTGAGCTAGCTGCCATTTTTGCGGAAGTGTGAATGAAGCCTGGTTGGAGCAGGTCCTCAGGAAGGTGTGCACGCAGCCTTGTAAAGGCTGGGCTAGTTGTGTCGGAATAGAGTCCTTGTGGTTGAACTCTGTTCTGGTTGTGTGTCAGGCAGTTGCCTCAGACACTGCTTCCTCGGCTGACACCCTGGACTCACTGAATTCTCTATGAAGACTGAGCCTGAGACTGGACCATGTGCTTCCACACACAAAGGGTTTTATAACCTCCCCCTGTGAGGTAACAAGCACTTGTCCAACCAGCTTACTACTTTACAAGTACAGAGCATATCATTGGACAGTACATTTAACTCTTTGCGTACCAGGCAGAATCTTACAGCTGCAATTACCAAGTTTCCATACTAGAGACCTCCTAGTGAGGTGTGCAGGCTCACCAGACATGGAGAGGGACACTTTCACAACACCTACCTATCCCATGCCTTGGCAGGGGTGTTGCACTTATACAGCAAAGTCCTCAATTCCCAAAATGATAAAAAAAAAAAACAGCAGAAAATAAAAAAAAAACATACATGACTGTGCTGAGAGAAATTTAATTGTTGAAACAGAAAGGCTGGACTTCAGCTTTAGCCGCTTCTGTTCCTGTTCTAATATAAAGTTGTTACATTGAGTTCCTGCTGTGAAGAGTTTAGTCTTCAATAAACAATCTCCAGGAAGTATTGAAGACCTCGGCTGATGAAACATCACGGTGATCGGACACGTCTCCTACCACCAGGACTCGGGATTATCCTGCAGGTAAAGAGCAGTGGGTTCACACTTCAACCAGTTGTCTACATATGAGTCCCAAAAGTGAACCAAACATGACACTATGAGGGTCTCAGGTCATATGACACTGCATTTATTAGTGATAACAGGACCCCTGTTTTTGTGAAAATTGTAATGCCTGCAAAATGTTTATCTTTGAGGGTCCTAGTTATCAAAAATATAATTATCAAAACTAAACAAGACTATAGATCCAAATAAATTTTATATTAATTTGGGGGAATAAAAATAATGGGGGGGAGTGCATCATATGCACACGTGGGTTCTACGAAGAGGCTCCAGCCTCCTAATAGGCAGAGACTTGGGGTAGTCCTTCTTTACATTTACTTTCCATGGAAATGGTGAAAAGGGGGAAATAGGCACAATTCCTGGCCATGCCAGAAAACTGGCTTTCAGGTTCTAATAAATCTACCCAATATACACGGCATGTTCAGATCACATGATGGGGCACATTTATCTTGCACCGCTGGGGCTCTTCTTCACCTGGTCTAACGCACTGCATAGCCTGGCACCGCCTCTCAACTGGCACAAAGGGTGTAGAAGTTGCAATTCCCAGCTCTGTAGCAGGAATGTGCCAGTAGATCATCAGTAAATCTACCATGTAATGCAATACAGCGGTATTGTAATTATATGGTCGGCACAATCAGTCCCCCTTGGGTTAAAGTAGACCCAAGAGACCCTGTGAATGAAAAAGTTAATTTTATAATATCATCAGGAAATTGGACTGCATTTGAATGTTTTTTTCCAGCTTTCCAGTACAAGGCTGCGACACCCGCAGCTTCTGGCGCCGGCTTTGACATAATAGTACTGCAAATTGAGGGGAACACACCTTCCACCATGCAGTACTATTACGTCAAATGTCGGGAAGGGGTTAAGCTTAGCACCCCCATAATGTATTCTGTTCTTTATATATATTTATATACTCGTATATTCATACATACATAATAGGGAATCTCTGCATCTTTTATAAAGTCATGAGGTGGTGCTGGCTCTGTATAAAATTTAATTTGTGGGTGCCATGTATACTTTGGGAGACTTGCATATAAAATATTTAGGGCCACATTTATCACTTTTGTGCGCCTAAATGTAGCAGTTGCGCCTAAATTCTGGCGCACTGTTGCTGCAGAATTATCACCATCTGTGATGCGTTAATTTCCTGACTCTTATTAATCTCTTTACTTTAACACAGTTTAGGCGCAATTTTAGATTCAGGCATGTGATCCTGCTACAAGCTCCTCTCTGCTTCCCAGAATGAAGATAACCCTCACAGAAGCACCCAGGTGTGTGACACCCAGCACCCAGTGATCTCCTCAGCAGGGGCTTCTCCTCAGCACTGCAAAATTCTGCAAAATTCTCTCTGAGCTGAGGATTCTGCAGAATGTTTTGTAAATAGAAGGTGATGAACTGTAAATAGAGTCTGTAGCTCCTGTCTGCAGAATATCTAATGTATCTATTATCTGTACTAGTGTCTGCAGTATATGTAATGTATGTACTAGTGTCTGTAATGTGTGTACTAGTGTCTGTAGTGTATCTATTATCTGTACTAGTGTCTGCAGTATATGTAATGTCTGTACTAGTGTCTGCAGTGTGTAATGTCTGTACTAGTGTCTGTAGTGTATGTATTGTCTGTACTAGTATCTGCAGTGTATGTAATGTGTGTATTAGTGTCTGCAGTGTATGTAATGTGTGTACCAGTGTCTGCATTGTATGTAATGTCTGTACTAGTGTCTGTAATGTGTGTAATAGTGTCTGTAGTGTATGTATTATCTGTACTAGTGTCTGCAGTATATGTAATGTCTCTACTAGAGTCTCCTGAGCTCTGCTGCTGGGGATGAGCTGCTCTGCACAGGGGCCCAGTGTTTAGTTCTCAGTTTACGCCACCTTCGGGCTGGATTGTTTTTGCACCTAATGAAAAGTCGCAAGTGATGAATATTATCAGGCACAACAAAACATCTGGATTGGTAGGATAAATGAGGGAAAGCTGGTTAGTTTTGCTGCGCGACTAGTTTGATGCTTAATCGCAAAAATTGCACAAAAACAGTGCGCAAGTATGAAAAGGCGCAAAAACAACAGAAAAATCTAGTGATACGTGTGGCCCTTAGTGCTCTAGTAAATATGATACATGGGGTATTGTACATAAATTAGGAGTGGCACCATCCAAACAAAAATTATTGGGGACAGGGTGCTATATATCATTGTGGGGGAATGGTGTATATCAGTGGTGGCGAACCTATGGCACGGGTGCCAGAGGTGGTACTCGGAGCCCTTTCTGTGGGCACCCAGGACTTCACCCCAACACAGAGTTTGCTAGATAGGACTCAAGGCTTTCTTCTGTGGTCCAATAGAGATCAGGATGAGCCATGCTCATTTTGGGGGGACGCTGCATGTAATACACAGGTTCTATAAGTAATTTGAGCAAGCCATATATAATAAAATATTTTTGATTTCATTGGTAAAATATATACATTGATTCGTGGATATAGAATAATTTATTCAGGGCAGAAATTAAATACTATAATCTATTGTGGGATAACAATGTATTAATTGTATATGCAGGGATAACTTTGTGGTCACTTTTGAGGAGAAATACTACTTAGTATACTCAGTAATACTAACTGTGATATTTTTAGGGACCCAGTGTGGAGATGTGCTCCAAAGTCATCAAGTTGGCAAATTCTTTAGTCATAAGTTATGGCTGGGAGAAGTCATCATGGTGTTCTATACCCGAAAGAAAAGGATTGCCGACTATGAGGTGTTCACCGGAAGAAGACCAGAATTCACCAGGCCAGCACTAAGTAGAAGGTAGGAGCTGTGACTGGTGTTATGCCAGTGTCTTAAAGATAGAAGATAGATAGACAGATAATGATAGATAGATTTTGTAGATACATAGATGATAGATAGAGATATGGATACTGATTGATAGATAGATACTGATTGATTGATAATGATTGATTGATAGGTAGAGAGAGAGAGAGAGAGAGCAAGATAGTAGACTGATAACGAGACAGAACAATACTCTAGATATTTAGATAGTTAAAGCCATTTTGCATGATAAATATACTTGAAAAAGTTGATAACCCAAATTTGTATTACAAATGAGGCAGCTATGGTACAGGATAACAGGATAAAATATGGAAATGACTATGGCTGTGTACAATGACAGAAGCTTCTTTGGGTGATAAGATATGTACAAATTAGAATTTAACAATAAAGCCATTTCTCCGTTGCCCGATGCAGTCTTGTAGCTTTGATGGTGTACGGATAAAACCCGCTCTACACTGATTAATACAAGGATCATCCTGTTTAATTGGAGAAGACAAGCACAAATTTATGCTGAATACATTTTATTCTGTCACTTGTAACAACTGTTTTAACAGAAGTAAATGTATCAAAAATGTCAACGATTTATCTCCCGGAAGAAAGAGAGGGAATTAAAAATTCTGGAGAAAAGAGATGAAATATCAGATACTGAAAGAGACTAATCTATCTATCTATCTATCTATCTCATATCTATCTATCTATCTATCTATCTATCTCATATCTATCTATCTATCTATCTATCTATCTATCTATCTATCTATCTATCTATCTCATATCTATCTATCTATCTATCTCATATCTATCTATCTATCTATCTATCTATCTATCTATCCATCTATCTCATATCTATCTATCTATCTATCTATCTATCTCATATCTATCTATCTATCTATCTATCTATCTATCTCATATCTATCTCATATCTATCTATCTATCTATCTATCTATCTCATATCTATCTCATATCTATCTATCTATCTATCTATCTATCTCATATCTATCTATCTATCTATCTATCTATCTATCTATCTATCTCATATCTATCTCATATCTATCTATCTCATATCTATCTGTCTATCCATCTATATATCTAAAAGAAGGAGAGTCTGAAGCAGCACAGGCAGGCAAGGGTGCAGCAGCCGTAGGACCCTTGGCTGGGGTCCGTCAAGATATTTGTAGGAAAGAGGCAGCACTCCAAAGTACGTGGAAAAGGGTGAAGCGTTTATTCCATGTGCAACGTTTCGGTGTTGTGGCACACCTTTTTCAAGCATGAAAAAGGCGTGCCACAACGCCGAAACGTTGCACATGGAATAAACGCTTCACCCTTTTCCACGTACTTTGGAGTGCTGCCTCTTTACTACAAACATCTATCTATCTATCTATCTCATATCTAACTATCTATCTGTCTATCCATCTATATATCTATCTATCTCATATCCATCCATCCATCCATCCATCTATAAGCAGGAGATTCAAGGCAGCACAACCTATATAGCTGGGTGCAGGATCCGCAATCCGTGGCAAGGATTCTTGATATATTAAAAGAGAAGCAGCAGCACTCCGATGGTGAATCAAAGCTGGGTGATCTTTATTTCAAGGGTGCTTGAAAAAGGTGGATACACCGAAACGTTGCACCCTTGAAATAAAGATCACCCAGCTTTGATTCACCATCGGAGTGCTGCTGCTTCTCTTTTAATATATCTATCTATCTATCTATCTATCTATCTTCTATCTATCCATCTCCTATCTATCTATCCATCTATCCATCTATCTATCTATCTCATATCTATCTATCTATCTATCTATCTATCTACTTCAGGAAATGCAAAAAACAGCACACTTCAAGTAAAGTCCACTAGGGGCAGTGGGTGCACGCTCACAGGGACCAGGCCCCAGGTCCTTCAATAGCAAACTCCAGAAAAGTAAGCAGCACTCCAAAACAGCAATGGTTAAGTGATGAAAAAAGTGTTTCTTTTATTCCATGCTTCAAAGTACAGTGAAGTACAGCGACGTTTCGGCTCCAAGGGCTTGAAAAAGGCTCCTTGGAGCCGAAACGTCGCTGTACTTCACTGTACTTTGAAGCATGGAATAAAAGAAACACTTTTTTCATCACTTAACCATTGCTGTATTGGAGTGCTGCTTACTTTTCTGGAGTTTATCTATCTATCTATCTATCCATCTATATATATCTATCTATCTATCTATCTATCTCATATCTATCCATCTATCTATCTATCTATCTATCTATCTATCTATCTATCTATCCATCTATCTCATATCTATCTATCTATCTATCTCATATCTATCCATCTATATATCTATCTATCTATCATCTATCTATGGTTAGGAGGAATTCAGTAGATGGAACATTTCTGTTGTGCCCATAACTATCCAATTCCTTTTTCCTTCTTTCTAAATAGAATTATTATGAACATCTATGTATCTATCTTTCTAACTTTCCATTCCACTTAGACATCGAATTCTATATTTTGAAGAAAAACACATTTTATTGACGAGAAGTATACCCAGATATTTATATGAAAGAAATCGTATTCGTACGGCAAAGTCTCATCTCCATTTACCTTCCTAATAAACCTCAGCAGTGCGGCTCGGCGTCTTTATACATATTTATACCGTCTGTTCAAGAACTTGAATATAAAAAAATCCCACGTGTGTATTGTTTCGCTGGTCAGCCCAATGCTTAATCTACTGAATAAATATAAGCAAAAGCTGGAATATGATGGGAAGATTCTCACCGCCCGGAATGTATTTGGGACTTTCTAACTCCCCAATGAAGATACCGTCACAATCACCTTGAAGATCCTTGACCATAGCCATCTCAGCAACCCTTACCATCAACATCCAGTTTCACCCAGATCTCATGCATTGTACTCTCTAAACAAGGAGCCATATTGAACATAAAGAACCCAAAGGTGGAGGACCCACTAGGCCATTACCAAATTTGTCTCAAAGGACGGATATTGAAAAACATGGCTGCTTTCTTCTAAAAACAGCTCCTTTCCTGACTAATCTTCATTCATCATGGCCAGGTGTGGTGCTGTTTTTAGAAGAAAGCAGCCATGTTTTCCAACCTCTGTACAACCCCTTAAAGGCTAGCTAGAATTGTACTTACCAAGTAAATATTGGCCCTATTCACTTTTAGCTTGTTAACCATAAGGCCATCTGAATTCTCCAATAAACACTTTGTAGGCCCTCAAGAGACAATGGTTCAAAACGTCCTCTGCATCTGTTTCTTGATGCCTTGAAGATACCAAACCTCCAGCATCTGCCACTTTTCCAGGGAAACCTCTTTTGCTAAATTCTACTGGATAAACATTAGGCTCTGTCCTTTCTATTCTCACAGAAGCAGCTTGACCTCATGTTTTCTTATCTCACGATACGGCCTTCAAAATCAGTTCTTTTCCTTCCTCAATATTTCTTATCTTCATTTTCCACCCTTTGATGAGGGCTCATATTCTTGCCTATGTTACATTATGTCATGTTTTGCAATTCACATGAATAACTTCAAATTTGGCAAGAAACTTCACCCAGATCTCCATATAGATGTTAGCATTCTGTGGTAGAGGGTGGCCTGTGGACTTCTATGTGCTCCGTATCACAAATCCGTAAAATATTGAGGCTGAATAGTGGACCAAAACGACCATGAAGAATAAAGGTTAATGGAGAATTCTACGTAAGGTTTAGATTTTTCCATGGGTCACAAATTTTCAAGCTGAACTGGAGGAACCAGAGATGAGCGAACATACTTGTCCGAGCTTGATGCTCGTTCGAGCATTAGCATACTCGAAACTGCTCGTTGCTTGGACGAGTATTTCGCCAGCTCGAGAAAATGGCATCTCCCGCCGTTTTGCTTTTTGGCGGCCAGAAACAGAGCCAATCACAAGCCAGGAGACTCTGCACTCCACCCAGCATGACGTGGTACCCTTACACGTCGATAGCAGTGGTTGGCTGGCCAGATCAGGTGACCCTGGAATAGACTAGCCCCTGCCCGCGCTGCTCGGATCATTCTGTGTCTGGATGCCGCTAGGGAGAGAGCTGCTGCTGGTCAGGGAAAGCGTTAGGGTGTTCTATTAGAATAGTGTTAGGCAGGAGTGATTCTATAAGAACCCAACAGCCCTTCTTAGGGCTACAATAACGTTTTATTTTCCTTGCTTTTTGGTTTGCTTGTGGCTGGGCTTGCTGGCATTAGTAGTGCAGCAAGTACCATATTGTGAGGAATTTGCAGGGAGACTTGTGTTTAGCTCTTAGTGACACACATATCCACCTCAAACACCGAAGTGGGACAATTCATTAGGGGTTTGATTTGAATTAGGCCGAGTCTGCTGATTTATTTTTTTTTACGTTTATTTCTTTTTAGAACGCACAGTAATCTGCCAAAGCAGTGTGCTTTGAGTGTGGGCTAGAAAATAGCCATAGGAGAACCCCAACGGCTTACTTAGGCCTACAATAGCGTTATATTTTCCTTTTTTTTTGTTTGCTTGTGGCTGGGCTTGCTGGCATTAGTAGTGCAGCTAGTACCATATTGTGAGGAATTTGCTGGGAGACTTGCGACCGTTGTGTTTAGCTCTTAGTGACACACATATCCACCTCAAACACCGAAGTGGGACAATTTATTAGGGGTTTGATTTGAATTAGGCACAGTCTGCTGATTTATTTATTTTTTACGTTTATTTCTCTTATAACTCAAACTCATCTGGCACAGCACAAAATCCAGTTGTGTGCTGTCAGTGTAGGCTAGAAACTAGCCATAGCAATAGGATAGCATCGTTTTGTTTAAAAAAAAAACACAAAAACACAAAAAAAAAAAAATTGAAGTTTACACTTTAATTTTGAAAATGTTTAACCCGAGGGCTAGGGCTAGAGGACGAGGGCGTGGACGTGGGCGTCCAACTACTGCAGGGGTTAGAGGCCGTGGTCCTGGGCGGAGTGAGACACCACCTGCTGATGAGGGAGCAGGGGAACGCTGCAGAGCTACACTCCCTAGGTTCATCATGTCTCAAGTTACTGGGACTCGTGGTAGAGCACTGTTGAGGCCAGAACAGTGCAAAGAGGTGATGTCGTGGATTGCGGACAATGCTTCTAGCCATGTGTCCACCAGTCAGTCTTCCACGCAGTCCACCCATGTCACCGAAATCAGCACTCCTCCAGCTCCTCCACCTCAGCCTCCTTCCCCCCAGTCTGCCCCCTCCCAGGAAAATTTGGCATTTGAACCGGCATACTCTGAGGAACTGTTTTCTGGACCCTTCCCACAGTCACAAACCACTTGTCCGGCTGCTGCTGAGCAATTTTCCGATGCCCAGGTTTTCCACCGGTCGCAGTCTGTGGGTGATGATGACATTATTGACGTAGTGGAAGAAGTGTGTAAAGAGGTGTCGGACGATGAGGAGACACGGTTGTCAGACAGTGGTGAAGTTGTTGTCAGGGCAGGAAGTCCGAGGGGGGAGCAGACTGAGGGATCGGAGGATGATGAGGTGACAGACCCAAGCTGGGTTGATAGGCCGGGTGAACACAGTGCTTCTGAGACGGAGGCGAGTCCTATAGCAGAACAGGTTGGAAGAGGCAGTGGTGGGGCCAGACGGAGAGGCAGGGCCAGAGCTGGTGCATCAGCGCCAAATGTTGCCCGTAGTCAAGCTCCCGTGGCGAGGGCTAGATTTTCAGAAGTCTGGAGGTTCTTTAAAGAAACACCGGATGACCGACGGACTGTGGTGTGCAACCTTTGCCAAACCAGGATCAGCAGGGGTTCCACCACTACTAGCTTAACTACCACCAGTATGCGCAGGCATATGAATGCTAAACACCCCACTCAATGGCACCAAGCCCGTTCACCTCCGGCCGGGCACACCACTGCTCCTTCCCCTGTGTCATCTGCTAGTCAGCCCCCTGCCCAGGACCACGGCCCAAACACCTCCCGTGCGAAAACCCCATCTTCGCCTCCACGATCCTCCACAGCATCCACCAGCGTTCAGCTCTCCATACCCCAGACGCTGGAGCGTAAAAGGAAGTATAGCGCAACCCACCCACATGCCCAAGCCCTCAACGTCCACATCTCCAAGTTGCTTAGCCTGAAGATGCTGCCCTATAGGCTGGTAGAGACCAAGGCCTTTCGAAACCTCATGGCGGCGGCTGCCCCTCGGTATTCGGTCCCCAGCCGCCACTACTTTTCCCGATGTGCCGTCCCAGCCCTGCACAAGCACGTGTCAGAGAACATCACCCGTGCCCTGACCAACGCCGTTTCTGACAAGGTCCACCTGACCACGGACACGTGGACGAGTGCTGCCGGGCAGGGCCACTATATATCGCTGATGGCACATTGGGTTAACTTGGTGGAGGCTGGGACCGAGTCTGACCGTCTGACCCTGGGGCTGCTCATATACTGCCGACGCCGAGGATTGCGGGGCCTACCTCGGTCCAGGTCTCAAAGGCCTACTATACTCCTCCTCCCACCCCTCCTCCGAATTACCATCCGTGGGCATGGCGCCATCAGTTGGTAGCTCTAGGCACAGCAGCAGTGCCGTCGCTGGTGGTGCTCAAACTGCTGAGCCTAGGCGATAAAAGGCACACCGCCCAAAAGCTATTACAGGGCATCACGGCGCAGACCGACCTGTGGCTGGCACCACTGAACCTGAAGCCAGGCCAGGCATGGTTGTGTGTGACAACGGCCGTAACCTGGTGGCGGCTCTGCAACTCGGCAGACTGACACATGTGCCATGCCTGGTCCATGTGTTAAATCTCATAGTTCAGCGTTTCCTCAAGACATACCCCAATCTGTCTGATTTGTTCACGAAGGTGCGCCGCATCTGTGCGCATTTCAGGAAGTCCAGCACAGATGCTGCCACTCTCAGGGCAGCGCAGCGCCGACTCTAACTGCCCGCTCACCGACTGTTATGCGACGTGCCCACGAGGTGGAATTCAACATTAACCATGTTATCCAGAGTTTACCAGCAGCGCAGAGCGATTGTAGACTGCCAGATGTCAACTTCCACCAGAACTGGTAGCCAGGTCAGTCAGCTTCCTCAAGTCTACATTGAGGAGTGGACGTGGATGTCTGATATCTGTCAGGTGCTGAGTAACTTTGAGGAGTCAACACAGATGGTCAGTGGCGATGCCGCCATCATCAGCCTCACCATCCCGCTGCTTAGCCTGTTGAAAAACTCTCTGGTCAGCGTGAAGTCGGAAGCTTTGCGCTCGTCACAAGAGACGGGGGAAGAAGATTCCCTTGTTGATAGCCAAAGCACCCTTAGGTCTGTTTCTCAGCGCATATCGGAGGAGGTGGAGGAGGATGAGGAGGAAGAGGAGGAGAATGTTGGCGAGACAGAAGAGGGGACCATTGTTCAGTCCTTCACTGTTCAGCGTGTATGGGCAGAAGAAGAGGAGTTGGAGGAGTTGGAGGAGGAGGAAATGGGCAGTCAAGCCAGTGAGGGGAGTGAATTCTTGCGCGTTCAAAGAATTTATTCCAGCACCGATTACTGGGTATTCACTCTCCTGGACCCACGGTACAAGCAAAATCTTTCCACTCTCATCCCTAGAGAGGAAAGGAGTGTGAGAATGCATGAATACCAGCAGGCCCTGGTGCACAAGCTGAAACAGTATTTCCCTTCTGACAGCGCTAGCGGCAGAGGGCATACTTCTGCGGGACAAGTAGCGAGGGAGAGTAGGCGAGCAGGCAGCTTGTCCAGCACTGGCAGGGGTACGCTTTACAAGGCCTTTGCCAGTTTTATGTCACCCCAGCAAGGCACTGTCACCTGTCCCCAGTCTCGGCAGAGTAGGGCTGATCTTTACAGAAAGATGGTGAGGGAGTACGTAGCTGACCATACCATCGTCCTAAATGATCACACAGCTCCCTACAACTACTGGGTTTCAAAGCTGGACATGTGGCACGAACTGGCGCTGTACGCCTTGGAGGTTCTTGCCTGCCCTGCCGCTAGCGTGTTGTCCGAGCGGGTTTTCAGTGCAGCTGGTGGCATCATCACCGATAAGCGTACACGCCTGTCGACTGACAGCGCTGACAGGCTGACGCTTATCAAGATAAATAAAGCCTGGATTTCTCCTAATTTCCAATCTCCACCAGGTGAAAGAAGCTGAACCTGAATAATGTATGCACTCCTCCTCCTCATTGCCCTCCTTCTCCTCCTCTTTGTACACTAAAGCATAGGAAACTGGCTATTTTTGCCAGGGCCAACTGGCTCTAGCTATAGTACTGTATGTATTTAATTTTTCTGGAGGGCCACCTACCCGGTCCTCTGTTTTAAGCAATTTTTGGGAGTGCCACATACAGGCACTCAATCTATTTAATTTTTCTGGAGGACCACCTACCTGCTCCTCTGGTTTGAAAACTTTTTTGGACTGTCACATACAGGCACTATCCAAATTAAATTGTCTCCATAGCAGCCTCCACATGTCGTCTTTTTAGCTGGCTCCACACGTTGTCTCCATTTCAGCGCTTCTTGCTCACCTCCTTTGGTTCCTCTCTGCCACCCATTGGTTTGAAGCCTGAGTCCATTTAGGGTATGTCGCCATGACACTCTCTAGCCTGCCGCTGCTGCCGCTGCCTCTGCATGCCGGCCCCTATAGTGTCAGGGTCAATTATTGCATGTTTTAGATGCTATCTAGCCTCATTCGGTCACTCTGTCATGGCCATGCTGTTGCCCATAATTTTGGCATAATGGTGCGATTAAGCAGCCTCAGAGGCATCCATGCATGCTGCCCCTGCTGTTTCCTGTCCATTTCCGTGGTGTTTCCATCCTTTTCTGAGGTTCCCAGGTGTTTGGCCAAGCTTTGGCCAGAGCCTTGGTCCGCTTGAAAAATGCTCGAGTCTCCCATTGACTTCAATGGAGCACTCGAGCATCGGGAAAAGTTCGTCTCGAATAACGAGTACCCGAGCATTTACTGCTCGCTCATCTCTAGTCACTTCACTGCGATTGGAGCTATGCCTTTTTTCTTCATTGTCTATGTAAGTTCTAGCGTTTGTGGTGGCTACTCGTTGTCAGAACCCCACCAATATAACTTTGATGACCTACCCTAAGGTTATCAACACAACACAGACCTTCAGGAGCACTCGATTCCATACCATGAAAGTTAGTCTATGGCATTTCTTAGGATTCTGTCCTAGTGGAATATCCCTTTAACTTCTTCCAGCATCTCGATCGCTATTCAGAACCATTCTCCACCGCTTACAATACACAATTTGGTATTTTTGACTCAATAAACGCGATGAATAATAACAAAAAAAGTAAACCTTCAATTGAGCTTCTAAATATGTGCTCCCTATTGTTAATGATGGTTACCTGACCCCTGCCGTTTCCAGAGCTCTTAAAAGCTGGCGGTAAATAGGTTACATAACAGGAAAGCAGGGTTCTGGCTCCAAACCAATGAGTCCAAGGGTCTCCTTTATTCCATAGAGAGGGAGACACAATAAGGCCCGGACCGCAGGAAGCTGTTGCCATGGTAAATTGCTGCGCTCTGAGACATGGGCTGCATTTAGTAAGCTGAAATCGGAGCGATAAGTGAAAAAGAAGGGGGGAAATCCTCAATGCTTTTCAGTCTACACTAAAGTACAGCAGAAAAGAGAATTCAATATGATTAACTATTTCACTGGGTTCTTTCATAAACTGGATAAACTATATATTTGGAGTAGAAACTGTCAAAGTCCCACTTTTTGTATGTTGAAGGTTCTTACCACACATGGGAAGACTTGGTGCTTCTGTATGGGTCCCATGGCAGCCAAAGTTTAGAAATATCCAACAACCCACACTTCTAAAGGGGGCGGGGATTTATAGAAAGTCCTCGACTCAAGAACACCCGACTTACAGGTGACTCCTACTTACAAAAGGACAAACTCTTATACATGTCCCCAAGGTTTGAGGTTTGGCCACTATACATCATGTATTTGTGTGTGTGGGGGGGGGTACAACATTAGGTAACAAAGTAATAAACTATTAAAAGTTCTGCACCACTTTCTTGAATGTAAAGTAAAGCCTCTGGTTCACATATGTTTTTTTACTTTATCTTTAACCTCAGCTGCCATTTCTTTCCATAACATGGCTGGCGATGGAGGGTCATGTGATCCTAACTGTCCACGACCAATCTATCTTCCAGGACCTTAATATTGTATTCATGAGGACTATCATAAAGTCCTCATAGGTAGATTGACCATGGACAGCTAGAGATCACATGACCCACCATCTCTGGTCATGTTATGGACAGGAATGTCTGGCTGATGAGGTAAAAGACATTTCTGAAGCAGAGGCTTTACTTTATATAACAAGAACTATTACTAGATGTATATCGGTAGATAACATAAAATCTTGTTCCACCTCTACCACACATTAGAAAAAAACTTTAAAGGAAACCTACCACCACGGATCTACCTATTAAGGTAGGTCCGGTGGTAGGTGCATCTAATGTTTGTAAGTATAGTCCTTTTTAGGGCTAATCCTTTAGTCCACTCTATCTTTTATAATCTTTAATCGGGGAAATATGCGGCTGCGCAATATCGCCTCCAAAGTTGGAGCTACTGCCATGCGCAGAACTCCGTCTTTGCGGATGAGTGCATGCAACTCCTCTTAGCTGCGTGCTGAAGATATCTAGTAGGAGGATCAAAGAGGCTGTGCCAAATAAAGATTAAAAGAGATAGAGGGGAGTAAAGGATTAGCCCAAAAAAGGGCTTTCATTACATATGTTAGATGCACCTACCACCCCATCTACCTTAATTGGTAGATCCGTAGTGGTAGGTTTCCTTTACGTAAAGTGGCCAACATCTTTAAGAAGGACCCAATGGTGCAGATTTACTTACCAGTCCCTGCATGATATCCGAGGTGCGTTCCCTGACAAGTATGCACAGATCCCGCGATTCACTACGAGCGTGCACCCCGGAGTTCACCTTGTTCTTCCCGGTGTATGTAAGTGCTTGGCTTGAGACAAAATTTAAATGTTAAATCCCGCGGTTTGTCTGAATCCGTCTGACACCCCGCCCCCCGATTTGTGTCGCCTGAAAGCCGGTGCGATTGTGACGCAATCCAATTGCGTGCGACACAATCCCCTTTTAAATCCCACGATCCACAAAAAGTCGGAAAACCCAACGGAAATGCGGCCGTGGGATCCTTAGTAAATAAGCCCCATTCGGTCTATTTAGGACCCTAAACCAACTACTGGTCTGAGTAGTGTATAAGCTTTATGTGGCCTCAATTAAAAAAACAAACAAACATTTATACTTACTTTGATGTGAGTCTTATGAGGCTTAACAGACTCACATCAGTAGATCCCGCGCCAGCATCTCCTCTCACAATGCGGGAAGTGAAGCCAGTTCTGCAATATTGAAGTTTATAGGTATTGTACATTAGATCTGTACCAGTATGTCCCCGCCAGACCGTTTTTACTGCGATCTTACTGAATGTCAGGCCATGGATTCTCATAGAGTAAGTCTATGAGCCCTCTACATACATCCCAAATGATATCGTGATGTAAAGTTACGTCATGGTGGGTTAAGAGGTTAACACAAATTTTTTCTAGGTTGAGGTGGAAAGATCCCTAGGTTTCCCCATAATAGCAATGTCCAGAGATAACTAGTCACAAAGAACAAAACAATGTAATGTGATCACGTGATCACTGTGCCCCTGATCAATATGGTTTAGTTTCTTTAAAATACGTCCACCTGTTCAAAAGATAAGGCACCCATAAGTATATATGTGAGTAAGATCATAACAGCCAATGGGGAGGTGACCTTTTGCTTTTATGGCGGTGTTTCTCTGTGTGCTGAAAGGTTACCGCCCCCTTGGCTAGTATGATTTAATTCACATGTAAACTTACGGCAGCCATATCTTTTGATCAGGTGGACGGATTTAAAAAAAGATCAAACACCAAATTGATCAGGGGCATGACGGCAATCATATAAGGTATATATGTTTTCAGCCTTTTCCGTAACATTCCCTTTTATTGTATGATTGACACACAGGGCCGCCATCAGGGAGGGTTTAATGTGACTGTGTTCAGGGGGCCCCAAGGAGAACAAGGGGCCCTAAGTCACAGAAAACCCTCCTCCCTTTCAACGTGCAGGGAACTCAATGTGTACACAGGGGTGGACAATCATTCTGTGGGGGGGGGGGGGCGGGCACGAAATTGGCCAAACTTCCTAGTGGCGGTTCCTGTTGACACATTGTAATAAGTGTGACTCTATACTTATTTTACCCTTTCATCCAACAAATCTGTAAAAGGCGGAACACATTCAAGGTGATCGTCAAGATGCCGAGAAGAGGTTGAAAGTTGAGTCACACTTTGTATAGAGACACCCACACAACACATTATATGAATTTTATACATACGCATTTGCTAAAGTAACGCTAAAGCCACGAGTCACTTTACCGAAGCAAAGTGGTTTTCGGCAAAAAAAAGAAGTAATTGCTGTCTGTAGAAAAAAATAATTAATGTATTTATTTCCCTCTGACAAACAAGTAGCTATTGTTGTAAAAGCCTTGTCAATGTGAACCCAGCTTTATGGTGTGTAATAGTCATTTTTATGATATTTATGGATTTGGGGTTTATTGTGTTGATAACATATCCATAGTATAGGTGCTGGATATCAGATCATTGGGGAGGGGGGGGGTGCAACACCTGGTACCCCCACATATCGTCTGTTCTCAGAAGCTGATACACAGGACAGCGCTATTCTCTGTAGTGGTCAGAACAGGTTACTACAGCACAGTTCCTATACACCTGGGAGGTGCCAGAGCAGCTGAATGGGTCTGAGTGTTGAACATCCACCAATCAGATAATTATATAAAATAATCATTATCACTAATGGCGATGGGGACAAACAACCACTATGTCTGTCTAAATTGGGAAATTCCTATTTATGTTAACTTCATGGAGGATAGGGAGAAATAGCAGCTCATGGAGGCATACTGTCATTTCATGTGATCAGATACATACATGAGGTAGATGTTAATGTTACTGGGTAAAGGACCTTAGCTGGCATTACCTGGTCATGTGACATGAAATACTGAATAGTAAGGAGGCATATAGCATGGGGTAGAGTATATGGGAGGGACTGGCTGAGCAGGACACACCCTTTCTTATGCCAGGTAAGATAACAAAGTTGATTTTATGTGGATGGGAGGGAAATTTTCAACTAAAAGAAGGGCTCTATGGGAACCTTTCACTAGCTGTATTTGTGAAAAATGTGGCGACAGGTACCCTTTAAAATGCATAAGGCTGAGCTGCAATAAGGTCTACAGCCTGTGGACAGCAGTGGTGCTATTTCTGGGAGAAATCAGTCATGTGTTTTGGCTCAAAGACTGCCACTTTAATGTTATCCCATTCTAAGCTGAAGATGGCGGTTTTTGCTTCCAAACTTGCATGCTCCAGCTTCACGTAGAGACATAAACCCATGGTATCATCTCATGTCAGAAGCCGGACCAATGACACTTCAAGGAAATCTACAGTTTCCAAAGAACCTTTGACCCGGCCCCAGTTTTAATATTATACATGAGTCCTGTAATCAGGTTTTAATTAATTCTACAAGACAATTTCTATAATATTTAGTACTTTTATAATAGATCTGAAAGAGAAATGTCTACAGAAATTACGTCCTCTTCATTCTTCCATGCGATGATCTAATCTTTTATAAAATGACCCATAATTACGTCGAAGGCGGACATCAAAGCACGCTCCATTAACAGTAATAAGGGGAGATAAAGAAGATGTTTCCTATTAGTCATTTTTTTAATCTACAGGATTTTATTATGAGTCCCTATGCGAATATTGTCAGTCCCGATAGTGTCAGGTTAAGGGTCATCTTAGAAGAGAGCAGGAGGAATATTAGTCATCTCTTAATGGCTAGAGGGAATGGATGTACACAAAAACTTCTCAGTATCCTAGGACAATAATCCATGAAAATATAAGTCACACCTAGAGCAACACTTCAAGCAGGAAATAAATGTGGATGTGTCCTTCCTTATTTTGCCTTGTTGCAAGACATTTACCAAAATTTGGGGCACAGGATGACCAGCTTTTAAATACAACAACTTGTATGGCACAGATTTGGCCCAGATTTCTCAAAGTTGCCTGAAAGTACAGTTACACAAAGTTTGGAGCTCCTACATGGCTCTTGCTTTGTGAATCCATTAAGGATAGAAGTGAAGGATGAGGAAAAGAGCCTCCGACGTGTGCTTGGGATAGAGATATAAAGAAGAGGTCCCCTACCATCACCCTTTGCTGTAAAGGAGGTTCATAGGGTCACACGGCCACAGCCAGACCACCCTAAGATTAAAGGATGAGGGGACCTGAACCACCATGTTCCATGTCCATGCCGAACATTGCAGGTTTGAGTCCCCAAGCCCGAACCCAGGCTTCAGCCAGAAGTTTGGGTTCAGGCTCGGCACTTCGACTCAACATCCACCGATGCAACGCCAGATCGTACCAGTGATGGTTTTTAATCCTTTAAATGCTGTTGACATATGCATGCATTCCACCATTCTCCTTAGCATCGTCGCTCCATTTGAATGTCGTTGCCGATATCTAGTCTATGCCGGTGGCATTGAAAGGATTAACATCTGCAACCGGTGCCAGCCATCAGTACCTTCTGTTCAAGGTCCAGCTGAACTCGGTGAACCCGACTGGGTCTGCTCATCCTTACCTAAGTTTTCTAAGGCTGAATTGAATTACAAAGACCAGAACATTCAACAATAGACCAGAAATGTCAAGATGTTTGCATCAATGAGAAGCACCAGTGGCAGATAAATGGAGATGCAGGAGAATGAAAGTTGCTAAAAAAAAAATCAATGGTCCCAGTTGTAAAAAGTTGAGGACCATGGCTTTTAGTATTTATATGTATTAAGATTCAAAACTGTATATTTTATAATTGTAGATCCAGACAAAAAAAAATTTGGCCCCAGTGACAATTGGAGTTTGAACATTTTTTGCTGTAATGGGACCAATGATTATGAATAAAGCTTCATTACAGACACCTTACAGCTGATCACTGCAGTCTGAGACTATAGTAACATCCAGAGAGCTTCACCAGAGGACAGAGGGGTCTGTCTGTAACTATGGGTTGTCTGTAAGTCGGGTGTCCTTAAGTAGGGGACCGCCTGTAATATTAAAACACAAACTCAAGGTTTGATATCTATTAATTCTGTTACATATAGAATATTGGTCTGGGGTCCAAAGTTCTGTGTTTAATGGTTAAAGGACATCCATCAGCATGATTTAGCTACGATTTGGCTAAAGTTATCATGGTACTTTGGGTTACATGGAAAAGAAAAAGAAATATAAAGGAGCACATTTACTAAGGGTCCGCATACCTCATTTCCGTCGGGTTTCCCGACTATTTCCGATTTGCACCGCATTTAATGGGTTTTTGCCGCAATCGCGACGACTTTCATGCAACACAAATTGGGGGCGTGGCCGTCGGACAACCCGACTGATTCGGACAACCCGCGGGATTTAAAATTCAAAAAGTGTCACAAGACAATGCACTCACAAACACTGGGAAGAAGGTGAACTATGGCGGACCTGAGCGGGGAAGCAACACATGCAGGATCTCGGGCGCACGATCTTGTTGAATCGTGGCAGACTTCATCCTCGTCAGACAACGCACCTCGGGGATCGCGACAGGACCGGGTAAGTAAAATTTGCCCGAATGTCTTCAGATACAACATCAACCGTGAGTCAATGGATTTATAAAAAACCTGTCACATGTCACTTCTGCCGAGGTTACTATTTTAGTAAATACTTGTATTCGCCAAGCGTTTTCTATGTAGTTCCGGCTTAATTGACAACTAGGCGTTCACATCTAGTGGATGTTTAACCACAAATTTTAATATTGGTAGCTTTGACTAGACATTTTGTAGAGGTTCTGTTTTTCAACCTAGAGTATGGCATTATAATATGATACACAGAATAAAAGGGGGACAGGCAAATACTAAAACCATATCATATCATCATATTTTTATACTGGAATTTTTTTCAGTTGGGAAAAAAGACAAAAAAAAGAAATAAAATCAGAAAATAATATTGAAAAGAAGCTTTTCCAGAGTAAGAGTCATCTCTAGAAGTGCATATAATTATGCTCCAGCTTGTCTTAGTATTCAAACCTAAACTTGTATTCTCTTCCCGGGGTCATTGTACAATGGAATCCATGCTGAGCTTCCCACACACTTATAGTCATGTTACCCAGTCAAGTCATCGCAATGCATTCGCCATACAATACTATTTCCTGAGCTTTAGACAATGCGTACAATCTATTTCTAGCACTATGTATGCACCATGTGAAGCTGCGAGGCTTGCACAAAAACAAGAGCAACAGCAAAAGAAAAAAAAATCTGGCAGTTTTTTTTGTAGTAAGTATAAAACAAATTAAATTGAAAAGTTATTGGCTTAGGAAATTGGGAGAGGAGATGAAATATTTTCAGTTCCCTTTCACATCTCATAACCTCAGGCCCTCCCACAACACTTTGGTTTCCTTTTACGTTGGTAAATCTAAGTGTAATAAATTCTTCCACCGTCTCTGTGCACTGTGATTCATGATCGTACAGTATTTATGATGCTCGATGATGCATGCCATACAAATATGCCGAAGACCTAACTAACTTAATGGGGCTCATTTACTAAGGGACCGAATCACCGGGTTTCCCAAATATTTCCGACTTGCGCCGTTTTTCCCTGAAGTGCTCCGGTTTTTTGGCGCATGCGATCGAATTGTGTCGTATCCGTGCCGGCTTGCACACGACGGAAATCTGGGGCGGGGCTATCGGAAAAACCCGACGGATTCAGAAAAAACGTGGTATTTAACAAAGAATTTGTGTCGCAAGATCAGCACTTACATGCACCTAAGAGAAGAAGGTGAACTGCGGCGGACCTCAGCGCAGCAGCGGCACCTGATGGACATCGGACGCATGGACCTTAGTGAATCCCGGCAGAACCCGAATCCTTGTCGGAGAAAGCACCGCTGGATCGCGACTGGACTGGATAAGTAAATGAGCCCCACTGTTTCAGTGTCTCTGAGGGGCTTAACTTCTAGTGCCAAATCTGTACACAATGGGGCAGATTTACTTACCCGGCCCATTCGCGATCCAGCGGCGCGTTCTCTGAACAGGATTCGGGTCCGGACGGGATTTATGAAGGTAGTTCCTCCGCTGCTGCGCTGAAAAGCATTGGAACGCGCCGGAATACACCGAGCTGGACCAGGTGAAGGTAAGCGCTTCCCAAGCGACACATTTTTGGTTATTAAATGCGGCGGTTTTTCCGAATACGTCGTGTTTTTGTTAGGCCACGCCCCCCGATTTCGGTTGCGTGCATGCCAGCGCCGATGCGCCACAATCCAATGGCGTGCGCCAAAATCCCGGGGCAATTCAGGTACAATCGGCGCAAATCGAAAATATTCGGGTAACACGTCGGGAAAACGCGAATCGGGCCCTTAGTAAATGACCCCCAATGTGAAATGTATTCATGTATTTTTGTTCAAGATTTCAATTTCTTCTAAATATAATATGGTAGGAGAAACCGAGAATTGTCCAACTGAATAAAATGTTCACAGCTTCTACTTGGTTGAGATCCATTGATTCAGTGCTTCTAAGGAACTAAATATATGCAAAATTAAAAGAACCTTCATCCTACTACTGTGTGGGGCCCTCCTGATCTCTGGGGCCCAAAGCATTTGCATGGGTTGGGCTACTGCAACACTTGTAGGCTGGGGCTGGGGGGGCTGGCTTGGCTGCGGCCTGATGCTTTTCTCACAATGCAGTAAGAAACAAAAAACCCGCTCACCACTTCATCTCCCAATCACCTTGGTGCAAGGAGAGAAAGTAGCTTTTATAACAATGTGGGGCACATTTACTTACCCGTCCCGTTGACGCCGCCGATCTGGAATGTCCGACGAGGATTCGGAGCTGCCGCGATTCACTAAGATCATGTGTCCAATTTCTTGCATGTGTCGCTCCCCCGGTGAGGTCCGCTTGAGTTTACCTTCTTCTTCCCGATGTATGTGAGTGCTTATCTTGCGACTCAATTTCATTTATAAATTCCGCTGTTTATCCGAATCAATCGGGTTGTCTGATCGTCCACGCCCCCCGATTTGTGTAGCATGAAAGCCGGCGCCAATGCACCACAATCCGATCACGTGCGCCAAAAACCCGGGACAATTCAGGGCAAAAAGGAAAAGTTCGGGAAACCCGACGAAAATGCATCCGACGGACCCTTAGTAAATGTGTCCCAATGTTTCCACATTCAGAGGACAAGTAGTACAACCCACATACTGTACTCTAAATGTCGAACAGCCTATAAGGTGCACCCCGTATGAAGTGTTCCAATTAATGTATGTCTTTATATTGTAAATAATGTTGGTTGTAAATTATGTAAATGAGTCCCCATTTTCAAAAAAGAACAACCCTTACATATAGCATGACCACATTTATGATTTCCAGGAATATAAAGCCAGGTATACAGTAGTTCGTTGTCTGTATATTTTCTACACTACAAAATAAGGGTCCGGTCTAGCATTGAATCTAACTCCAGTTTTAATACATTTCGCTGTGTTCTTGTCCTGTTCCAGGATAGATAAATATCATTTGATAATGTTGTTTACTTTTTGAAATTGTTTAATATATGTAATGACAAAGACCAATGGTGCTACTTCCTTAGAATTGCTATTCCTCTCACCTCTGCATATTATTTACTCTTTTGATTGCCCCATTCAAATTAGTTTGCCTTAGTAGTACGTCTTTCTCTGTCTGCCACACATAATCCTAGATTCCTTCTCAAACTTTGTATCCTCTGCACAATTTTGCCTTATTCTCATTAGATCCCCGAAGGGACGAGCCAATGTACCACCAATGACCCAAGATTATGGGGGTCATTTACTAAGGTCCCGAATCGCTATTTTCGTTGGGTTTCCCGAATCTTACCAATTTGTGGCGTTTTTCCTTGAATTGCCCTGGGTTTTTGGCGCACACGATCGGATTGTGGTGCATCGGCGCCGGCATGCATGTGACAGAGATCGGGGGGGCATGGCCGCCGGAAAACCCGAAGGATTTGGAAAAACCGCAGAATTAAAAAAAAAAAATGTGTCACTTGCAAGCGCTTACCTGTACCCAGGATAAGATAGCGAACTCCGGTGAACTCCAGCGGACTTCAGCACAGCAGCGACACCTGGTGGACATCGGGTGTACTACCTTAGCGAATCCTGGCCGGACCCGAATCAGCGTCGGAGAACCCGCCGCTGGATCGTGACTGGACCGGGTAAGTAAATGTGCCCCTATGTGTTGTGGGTGACAAGATGTTGCTTGTGTCATGGTAGCACAATGCCCTAGGGTTAAATAAAATAACTCACAGTTTGGTTTATAGTGAAGTACTCTAAACAGCAGCAACAGGGTGACAGGCTGGCAACAAAATGCTTGAGAATAGCATGTCTGTCAGTTGGCTTGCTGTGGTAGCGATGTATCTTCAGCTGAAGACCAGTGATCAGTGTGTGAGCGCGGAGCCTGCTGCAGGTGGGCGGAGAGCGGGCATGACTAGCTGGACTGGGAAGGGGCTATAAACTTGGAGAAGGCAGTGTAAGGTGATAGGGGGATTTAAAATGAGGGGAAGAGTTTAGTGGGCTTATAAGGGCTGGCAGGAAGGGCAAGCCTCATTCTGGCCAGAAAACTTTGGAGCTGGGGGTGTGGTTCTCGTGCGCTGAGCGTGCAATTTTGGTTTCAGGGGGCTATAATTTATACAGAAGTTTTCTTTTAGCCTGGAAGGCATGCGATTTTAGTGGTGTTGCCAGGAGCTCAGCCATCATTATTTTGATGTTATATAATAATGTCATTTCTTAACTGTATTTTTCTATTTTCAGATTGTATTCAAGAATTGTTTAATAAAGCTGTGACCATTCATCTTTCCAACACAAAACTGTCTCTGTGTTTTATTAGGTAGATGGGTGGTTAGGCTAGAAGTGTATGGTTTTTCCCAGCCCATGATCTCAGTCATCGCCGGCTCATGTCTGGAATCAATTTTTTTTGTAGCAGAGTCAGACTTGCTCTGATGCATGGGCAACATGATCTGTGGATGTCATTGATGATCCTTTGAACCCGGCAAAGTCCTACAGAAGGACCTCCATCCTTTCTGCTGGTAGGTGGTGAGATAAACAGTAGAGATGAGAGAACATACTCGTCCGAGCTTGATGCTCGATCGAGCATTAGCGTACTCGTAACTGCTCGTTGCTCGGACGAGTATTTCGCCCGCTCGAGAAAATGGCAGCTCCCGCCGTTTTGCTTTTTGGCGGCCAGAAACAGAGCCAATCACAAGCCAGGAGACTCTGCACTCCACCCAGCATGACGTGGTACCCTTACACGTCGATAGCAGTGGTTGGCTGGCCAGATCAGGTGACCCTGGGATAGACTAGCCGCTGCCCGCGCTGCTCGGATCATTCTCTGTCTGGATGCCGCTAGGGAGAGAGCTGCTGCTGGTCAGGGAAAGCGTTAGGGTGTTCTATTAGCTTACTGTTAGGCAGGAGTGATTCTACAACAACCCAACAGCCCTTCTTAGGGCTACAATAACGTTATCCTTTTTTTTTTGTTTGCTTGTGGCTGGGCTTGCTGGCACTAGTAGTGCAGCTAGTACCATATTGTGAGGAATTAGCAGGGGGACTTGCTACCGTTGTGTTTAGCTCTTAGTGACACACATATCCACCTCAAACACCAAAGTGGGAAAATTTATTAGGGGTTTGATTTCAATTAGGCACAGTCTGCCAGTTTCTTTTTATTTTACGTTTATTTTTTTCATAACTCAGTGTCATCTCATCTTGCATAGTAGTGTGCTTTAATACTTGGCTAGAAAATAGCCATAGGAGAATCCAAACGACTTACTTACGCCTACAGTAGCGTTATATATATTTGATTTCTGGTTGATCTGCTGGTGGCTGTAGTTGTTGCAGTGCATCTACTAGCAAATTGTGAGCAATTTGGAGTGAGACTTGCGACCACTGTGTTTTGCGCTTAGTGACGCACATATCCATCGCAAAGACCGAAGTGGGAAAATTTATTAGGGCCCGGGGTTGGATTTCAATTAGGCACAGTCTGCCATTTCCTTTTTTATTTTACGTTTATTTTTTTCATAACTCAGCGTCATCTCATCTGGCATAGTAGTGTGCTTTAATACTTGGCTAGAAAATAGCCATAGGAGAATCCAAACGACTTACTTACGCCTACAGTAGCGTTATATATATTTGATTTCTGGTTGATCTGCTGGTGGCTGTAGTTGTTGCAGTGCATCTACTAGCAAATTGTGAGCAATTTGGAGTGAGACTTGCGACCACTGTGTTTTGCGCTTAGTGACGCACATATCCATCGCAAAGACCGAAGTGGGAAAATTTATTAGGGCCCGGGGTTGGATTTCAATTAGGCACAGTCTGCCATTTCCTTTTTTATTTTACGTTTATTTTTTTCATAACTCAGCGTCATCTCATCTGGCATAGCAGTGTGCTTTCATACTTGGCTAGAAAATAGCCATAGCAATAGGATAGCATCGTTTGGTTTTAAAAACTAAAAAACACACAAAAAAAAAAAACCACAAAAAAAAGGTAAAAAAAAAATTAAAGTTATAACTCTCATTTTCAAAATGTTTAACCCGAGGGCTAGGGGTAGAGGACGAGGGCGGGGACGTGGGCGTCCAACTACTGCAGGGGTCAGAGGCCGTGGTCCTGGGCGGGGTGAGACACCACCTGCTGATGAGGGAGCAGGGGAACGCCGCAGAGCTACACTCCCTAGGTTCATGTCCCTAGGTTCAAGTTACTGGGACTCGTGATAGAGCACTGTTGAGGCCAGAACAGTGCGAACAGGTGATGTCGTGGATTGCCGACAATGCTTCGAGCAATTTGTCCACCAGTCAGTCTTCCACGCAGTCCACCCATGTCACCGAAATCGGCACTCCTCCAGCTCCTGCACCTCAGCCTCCTCCCCCCCAGTCTGCCCCCTCCCAGCAAAATTTGCCATTTGAACCGGCATACTCTGAGGAACTGTTTTCTGGACCCTTCCCACAGTCACAAACCACTTGTCCGGTTGCTGATGAGCAATTTTCCGATGCCCAGGTTTTCCACCAGTCGCAGTCTGTGGGTGATGATGACCTTGTTGACGTAGTGGAAGAAGTGTGTAAAGAGGTGTCCGACGATGAGGAGACACGGTTGTCAGACAGTGGGGAAGTTGTTGTCAGGGCAGGAAGTCCGAGGGGGGAGCAGACTGAGGGATCGGAGGATGATGAGGTGACAGACCCAAGCTGGGTTGAGAGGCCGGGTGAACACAGTGCTTCTGAGACGGAGGAGAGTCCTCGACCAGAACAGGTTGGAAGAGGCAGTGGTGGAGCCAGACGGAGAGGCAGGGCCAGAGCTGGTGCATCAGCGCCAAATGTGTCAACTAGTGAAGCTCCCGTGGCGAGGGCTCCTGCGGCGAGGGCTAGATTTTCAGAAGTCTGGAGGTTCTTTAAGGAAACACCGGATGACCGACGGACTGTGGTGTGCCACATTTGCCAAACCAGGATCAGCAGGGGTTCCACCACTACTAGCTTAACTACCACCAGTATGCGCAGGCATATGAATGCTAAACACCCCACTCAGTGGCAACAAGCGCGTTCACCTCCGGCCGTGCACACCACTGCTCCTTCCCCTGTGTCAGCTGATAGTCAGCCCCCTGCCCAGGACCCTGCCACAAAAACCCCATCGTCGCCTCCACGATCCTCCACAGCATCCACCAGCGTTCAGCTCTCCATACCCCAGACGCTGGAGCGGAAACGCAAATATAGTGCAACCCACCCGCACGCCCAAGCCCTTAATGTGCACATCTCCAGATTGCTAAGCCTGGAGATGCTGCCCTATAGGCTAGTAGAGACCGAGGCCTTTCGCAGCCTCATGGCGGCGGCCGCCCCTCGATATTCGGTCCCCAGCCGCCACTACTTTTCCCGATGTGCCGTCCCAGCCCTGCACCAGCACGTGTCAGACAACATAATCCGTGCCCTGACCAACGCCGTTTCTGACAAGGTCCACCTGACCACGGACACGTGGACGAGTGCTGCCGGGCAGGGCCACTATATATCGCTGACGGCACATTGGGTTAACTTGGTGGAGGCTGGGACCGAGTCTGACCCTGCGGCTGGTCATATACTGCCGATGCCGAGGATTGCGGGGCCTACCTCGGTCCAGGTGTTTCAGGCCTACTATGCCTCCTCCTCCTCCCACCCCTCCTCCACCTCCTCCTCCGAACGACCATCCGTGGGCATGGCGCCATCAGTCGGTAGCTCTAGGCACAGCAGCAGTGCCGTCGCTAAGCGACAGCAGGCGGTGCTCAAACTGCTGAGCCTAGGCGATAAAAGGCACACCACCCAAGAACTATTACAGGGCATCACGGCGCAGACTGATCTGTGGCTGGCACCGCTGAACCTGAAGCCAGGCATGGTTGTGTGTGACAACGGCCGTAACCTGGTGGCGGCTCTGCAACTCGGCAGACTGACACATGTGCCATGCCTGGCCCATGTGTTAAATCTCATAGTTCAGCGTTTCCTCAAGACATACCCCAATCTGTCTGATTTGCTCACGAAGGTGCGCCGCATCTGTGCGCATTTCAGGAAGTCCAGCACAGATGCTGCCACTCTCAGGGCAGCGCAGCGCCGCCTCCAACTGCCCGCTCACCGACTGTTGTGCGACGTGCCCACGAGGTGGAATTCAACACTGACCATGTTATCCAGAGTTTACCAGCAGCGCCGAGCGATTGTAGACTGCCAGATGTCAACTTCCACCAGAACTGGTAGTCAGGTCAGTCAGCTTCCTCAAGTCTACAATGAGGAGTGGACGTGGATGTCTGATATCTGTCAGGTGCTGAGTAACTTTGAGGAGTCAACACAGATGGTCAGTGGCGATGCCGCCATCATCAGCCTCACCATCCCGCTGCTTGGCCTGTTGAAAAACTCTCTGGTCAGCATGAAGTCGGAAGCTTTGCGCTCCTCACAAGAGACGGGGGAAGAAGATTCCCTTGTTGATAGCCAAAGCACCCTTAGGTCTGTTTCTCAGCGCATATCGGAGGAGGTGGAGGAGGATGAGGAGGAAGAGGAGGAGAATGTTGGCGAGACACAAGAGGGGACCATTGTTGAGTCCTTCACTGTTCAGCGTGTATGGGCAGAAGAAGAGGAGTTGGAGGAGTTGGAGGAGGAGGAAATGGACAGTCAGGCCAGTGAGGGGAGTGAATTCTTACGCGTTGGTACTCTGGCGCATATGGCAGATTTCATGCTAGGCTGCCTATCCCGTGACCCTCGCGTTCAAAGAATTTATTCCAGCACCGATTACTGGGTGTTCACTCTCCTGGACCCACGGTACAAGCAAAATCTTTCCACTCTCATCCCTGGAGAGGAAAGGAGTGTGAGAATGCATGAATACCAGCAGGCCCTGGTGCACAAGCTGAAACAGTATTTCCCTTCTGACAGCGCTAGCGGCAGAGTGCGTAGTTCTGCGGGACAAGTAGCGAGGGAGAGTAGGCGAGCAGGCAGCTTGTCCAGCACTGGCAAGGGTACGCTTTACAAGGCTTTTGCCAGCTTTATGTCACCCCAGCAAGACACTGTCACCTGTCCCCAGTCTCGGCAGAGTAGGGCTGATCTTTACAGAAAGATGGTGAGGGAGTACGTAGCTGACCATACCATCGTCCTAAATGATCACACAGCTCCCTACAACTACTGGGTTTCAAAGCTGGACATGTGGCACGAACTGGCGCTGTACGCCTTGGAGGTTCTTGCCTGCCCTGCCGCTAGCGTGTTGTCCGAGCGGGTTTTCAGTGCAGCTGGTGGCATCATCACCGATAAGCGTACACGCCTGTCGACTGACAGCGCTGACAGGCTGACGCTTATCAAGATGAATAAAGCCCGGATTTCTCCTAATTTCCAATCTCCACCAGGTGAAGGAAGCTCAACCTGAATAATTTATCCACTCCTCCTCCTCCTCATTTTCCTCCATCTCCTCCATTTTGTACAGTAAAGCAGAGGAAACTGGCTATTTTTTTACAGGGCCCACTGGCTCTAGCTATAGTACTTTATGCATTTAATTTTTATGGAGGGCTACCGACCAGGTCCTCTGTTTTAAACAATTTTTGGGAGTGCCACATACAGGCACTCAATCTATTCAATTTTTCTGGAGGGCCACCTACCTGCTCCTCTGGTTTGAAAACTTTTTTGGACTGCCACATACAGGCACTCAATCTATTCCATTTTTATGGAGGGCCACCTACCTGCTCCTCTGGTTTGAAAACTTTTTTGTACTGCCACATACAGGCACTCAATCTATTCCATTTTTATGGAGGGCCACCTACCTGCTCCTCTGGTTTGAAAACTTTTTTGGACTGCCACATACAGGCACTCAATCTATTCCATTTTTATGGAGGGCCACCTACCTGCTCCTCTGGTTTGAAAACTTTTTTGGACTGCCACATACAGGCACTATCCAAATTGAATTGTCTCCATAGCAGCCTCCACACGTTGTCTCCATTGCTACCTCCAAAAGTCGTCCATATAGCTGCCTCCATACATCGTCCCTTTATCAAACGAGGTGTGTCAGGCCGAAATTTGGGTTGTTTTCATGGATTCCACATCAAAGTTGTTAACTTTGTCGCCACCCTGCTGTGTTATCCACAAAATACACTGGCAAACTTTTACCATTTACGGATATTATTTCAGCGCTTCTTGCGCATCTGTTTACATTCCCCTCACCCGCCATATCCTAAACTTATAAGAACGCTACTACACTTGATCTTATACAAAAGGTTCTTAGAAGTGCTGTTTGGGGAGTAGCCTAGAGACAGGGGCTTGGATTGGCGAAAGCTCGCCTGGCAGCGGAGCGCCAGCTCCATGCCAAGAACCAACTAACATAGTTTTAACTGCAGCACCTTTAATCTACTACTAGTTCACTGCCTCCATACATGGCCGCCTTATCAAACGTGCTGTGTCAGGCAGAATTTTGGGTTGTTTTCATGGCTTCCACAACAAACTTGTTAACTTTGTCGCCACCCTGCTGTGTAATCCTCAAAATATACTGGCAAACTTTTACCATTTACGGATATTATTTCAGCGCTTCTTGCGCATCTGTTTACATTCCCCTCACGCGCCATATTCCAAACTTATAAGAACGCTACTACACTTAACTTGGTGCAGGCTGGGACCGAGTCTGACCCAGGGGCTGGTCATATACTGCCGACGCAGAGGATTGCGGGGCCTACCTCGGTCCAGGTGTTTCAGGCCTACTATGCCTCCTCCTCCTCCCACCCCTCCTCCACCTCCTCCTCCTCCTCCGAATTACCATCCGTGGGCATGGCGCCATCAGTCGGTAGCTCTAGGCACAGCAGCAGTGCCGTCGCTAAGCGACAGCAGGCGGTGCTCAAACTGCTGAGCCTAGGTGATAAAAGGCACACCGCCCAAGAGCTATTACAGGGCATTCCGCATCAAACTTGTTAACTTTGTCGCCACCGTGCTGTGTAAGCCACAAAATATACTGGAAAACTTTTTTCATTTACGGATATTATTTCAGCGCTTCTTGCGCAGATGTTTACATTCCCCTCACCCGCCATATCCTAAACTTATAAGAACGCTACTACACTTGATCTTATACAAAAGGTTCTTAGAAGTGCTGTTTGGGGAGTAGCCTAGAGACAGGGGCTTGGATTGGCAAAAGCTCGCCTGGCAGCAGAGCGCCAGCTCCATGCCAAGATCCAACTAACATAGTTTTAACTGCAGCACCTTTAATCTACTACTAGTTCACTGCCTCCATACATGGTCCCCTTATCAAACGAGCTGTGTCAGGCAGAATTTTGGATTGTTTTCGTGGCTTCCATGTTAACTTTGTCGCCACCCTGCTGTGTAATCCACAAAATATACTGGCAAACTTTTATCATGTACCGATATTATTTGAGCGCTTCTTGCTCACCTCCTTTGGTTCCTCTCTGCCACCCATTGGTTTGAAGCCTGAGTCCATTTAGGGTATGTTGCCATGCCACTCTCTAGCCTGCCGCTGCTGCCGCTGCCGCTGCCTCTGCATGCCGTCCCCTATAGTGTCAGGGTCAATTATTGGATGTTTTAGATGCTATCTAGCCTCATTCGGTCACTCTGTCATGGCCATGCTGTTGCCCATAATTTTGGCATAATGGTGCGATTAAGCAGCCTCAGAGGCATCCATGCATGCTGCCCCTGCTGTTTCCTGTCCATTTCCGTGGTGTTTCCATCCTTTTCTGAGGTTCCCAGGTGTTTGGCCAAGCTTCCCTGTGCAGAGCCTTGGTCCCCTTGAAAAATGCTCGAGTCTCCCATTGACTTCAATGGGGCTCGTTACTCGAAACGAGCACTCGAGCATCGGGAAAAGTTCGTCTCGAATAACGAGTACCCGAGCATTTTAGTGCTCGCTCATCTCTAATAAACAGACATGAGAAAAAGACCCAGAACTTCATACCGGTCTTAAATTTATAACCTTGGACTATGTATATGTATGCAGTTCTGGGAAAACCAACAGCCTTTGAAATCTTAGAATGTAAAATTTGTTTGCAGACATATTGAAAATATAGAACTAGTTAACCCTTACAGGGTGCACATCAATACATATGCATATGTATAGAATCAGTTGCTGGTTTCCACCTCTTGACGGTAATGTCACATCACAAGTTTGTGACAGCAGTTAATAACATAGAATGGAATAGGAATAAACTGGCAATGCAGCTTGGCTAAGGGGATGGAGCTTTACTTCAGTACCTGGTGGGTGTGGGCCAGTAGAATTAATACCTGCATTGTTGGGACCAGTGGGATAGCCAGTTCTAACTGGGTCCAATGAGCATCAACACCAAGTAGATTTATTAATGGCCCAACTCCAGGACATTACACTACCATTAAGTCCAACCCTGGGTAGAGTCATAGGAAACTTTCCGGCAGTTGGAGACTACTAAACCACCAGAAAGCCTTGTTATGAAAATTGGAAAGATGTTACGAGTTCAGCGAGATGTCTATGGATAACCCTCTGACTCTTACACAGTGAGACCGGTAAAGTGCAGGTACATTGCTCTATGCCTACCACGATCTGTGACTCTGCAACAGGCACTCAATTTTTGGGGGACTTTAAAACATGTGTATTAAATTTGGAAAGCAGTTTAGTGTCCACAAAACTGTCCTCACAGCCACACCCAGATATATACCTTCTGACCTAAAGCAGACCCAAGACCAAACCCATAAAACAAAGACTCCAGACCTCCTAAACTATCATAGATTATTACAAAACCCAAATAAAATTTTCAGAATTTTACCTGAACCTGGTAAATGCAGATGCCAAATTGGGGCCCTTCTTTATAGGTCCTGAACTCAATAAACTCCCAATCTCTTCTTCCATGGCACCATTGTGCTCTGCCTTATCTGTGCAGGTCCTGCTCTATGTCTTCCATACTGGGTCATCGCTCTTCATTGAAAATTAATGTGACAACTCTGAACATTTTGATGAACATATTATAACCCCCCCCCCCTTCGAGTATGGATCTCTACAATATAAATATGTGTTAAGTTGGCTAAGCTCCAGTGTGATCTACAGCCACCAATATGGAAGTCATTTGCCTTAGTTAATCAATGAAGGGTCCCTTCGTTTTGTTCATTAATGGGGGTCAGGAGGGTTGGATCCCAATCAGACATTGATGGTGCTTCTTGAGGATTGTCCATCCATCAGTAGTGAACAATCCCTTTAAGTCGTAATATTCATGTGGTATCCCTTTTGCTTCGGTGAATAATCCTTAGTCTTCCATGTGACATGAGATATTGTGGTAGTCAGAATACTGATAAGCTTGATGATTTCTTTATGAGATTTCGTATGCACTGCTGCTCCTCACAACAAATGCACAAGACTGCTCATCCCGATCGCCAGCCGCCGTTCACCTCATGCTTCCCTGTTTCACGCTCATCTCTCGCCCTCAGGCTCTGCAGCTGGCTCAAGGTTATTGCACTTGGGAATAACTAGCGATAGTATCTCTGTAATGAAAACAGCAAGAGCGTCCGCTATAAACACCGCAACGCAGTGTCTTCTTCTCATCCCTTATGGCGGGAACTAATTAAAGCGCCAGTATGTGAAATTCCCATGAAGGCTGCACTTTGTCTGTTGTGTTTGTGACATACAGAGAACTCCTTGTAACGGGAGGATGTTGAACATCTAGCTGTGTTCTCCCTCGGGTTCCTGAGTGTTTCTTACCACTCCTGGTTTATCGGGATATTCTTCTAATAAAGTCAAGTAACAATACAGTAGCACCTGGAGCAACCGGTGCTTCCGGTATCATTGCCAAATGTATAATTACCTATAAATTAAGACACTTTTATTATTGGATTTCATCTGGACCTCTGGATGTTGACCCCAGGTACTTGTGGTCTAACTCTCAGATTTTGACCTCAAGTCTGTTTCTGTTTTGTCGAATCCTCGCCCTGATTTTTTTTCAACAATTTCAAGAAATTCACCCAATGTCAATTTCTAAATACTCTATGGGTTGTTACTTTAAAATCCGATTGGAACTCCCCATCTCCTTTCAAGGATTAAGGGTGATGGACAAGGGGCTTCATGCGCCAGCATAACCAATACTAGATCCATTAAGATTAACAGCAAAGATTGGTGAAAAATTGATGAAACTGAAGTATGTTGCTCGGGGGTGGTACACTAATGCATTACGGTCAGTGGTGGGACTTTGGCTCGTTGTCCTTGTTGTTCATATGTATAAAGTGTTGTTCTTACTACAGATTTCAAAGAATTGTATAAGTGCTAGAGGGATGTTGATGGTACCTAAACTGGAGCCTGCATCATTAACATGGGACCTCCCTTCAATGGCTAAATGGCCTGTTCTTTATTTTCAACCTTCCTTGATCATGTGACTCTTCCACCACTTGGGTCATCATCTGCCCCCTTCAGTATTCACTCCAAAACCTGATTAATTTGCCTTGAGGAACCTTTATTAAATGGTAACTCACCCACTTATAGGGTTAGTATTCAATAACACACTGTACCAGCAGAGGATTCTGGAAAATTGTGTGGCCAACCATAATATTCCCCGGGGATTACAGCTGATCCTAGATATTCTATTATAGTAGGGATTCTACAACAGGGGGATAATCCCTTTTATTACACAGTACAGGTGGTCCCCTACTTAAGGACACCTGATTTACAGATGACCCCTAGTTACAGACGGCCCTCTCTGCCCAATGTGACCTTTGATGAAGTTCTCTGGATGCTTCAACTTAGTCTTAGGCTGCAATGATCAGCTGTAAACTGTCTGCAATGATGTTTTAATCATCATAATCATTGTTCCCATGACAGCAAAAATTTTAGAAAATCCAATTGTCACTGGGACAATTTGTTTTTTGTCTGGAGCTACAATTATAAAATATACAGTTCCGACTTACATACAAATTCAACTTAAGAGCAAACCTAAAGAACCGATTGCGTACGTAACCCGGGGACTGCCTGTATTTTTTACATTATTGTAACTAAACTTTTTACAAACTCATCTACAGTTATTAAACAAATTTTACATGTATAATGGTCATCTACCTACAGGAGAGGAGCATATGGAGCAATGAAAACCGTCAATCTGTGGTCACTAAAGATGAATCTATGAAAATAAAAATTCATCCATCGAGCTGCTGACAAATGCCGGAATATTGCCGGAATAAGAGTGGCCTTGTGAGTGTAATAAAGTTGTTTTTTTCCAACTTATTATCTCTTTGGCCGATTCCTTTGTAGATATTCCATCTTGTGCTGTGGGAAGCCTAAGACATTTGATGTCCATTCCAGGAACCAGAACAACGGTAGGAGTTTTTGTAATTGTAAGTGTGGATTAACACTGCATTAACACTTTACAGTCCTGACACAATGGGGCACATTTACTTACCCGGCCCATTCGCGATCCAGCGGCGCGTTCTCTGCACAGGATTCGGGTCCGGCTGGGATTTAAGATGGTAGTTCCTCCGCCGTCCACCAGGTGGCGCTGCAGCGCCGAAAATAATCTTAACGCCCCGGAATGCACCATCCCATAGAAGGTGAAGGTGAGCGCTCCCCAAGCGACACATTTTCGGTTTTTAAATGCGGCGGTTTTTCCGAATACGTCGGGTTTTCGTTCGGCCACGCCCCCCCGATTTCTGTCGCGCGCATGCCGGCCCCGATGCGCCACAATCCGATCGCGTGCGCCAAAAACCCGGGGCAATTCATGTACAAGCGGCGCAAATCGGAAATATTCGGGTAACACGTCGGGAAAACGCGAATCGGGCCCTTAGTAAATGACCCCCAATGTTAACCTCCTAGTGAAAAGATGTCAATGGATTTTGAAACTGGAAACTTACCATATAAACTCGAGTATAAGCCTAGTTTTTCAGCACAAAAAATGTGCTGAAGCCCCAAACTCGGCTTATACTTGAGTAAAAAAAAATATAGTTTTTACCAGGTTTTTGTGGTAAAATTAGGGGCCTCGGTTTATACTTGGGTCGGCTTATACTCTAGTACAGTGATGGCTAACCTATGGCACTGGTGCCAGAGGTGGCACTCAGAGCCCTTTCTGTGGGCACTCAGGCCATCACCAGAGATGAGTCCAGGTATCTTCCTGCAGTCCCAGACAGCCCAGGACTTGCTGTGCACAGAGGTATATTAAAGTGACAGCTCTACCTGGGACTATTTTCTGCTTTATTGGTGTCCTCAGAGTGCTGGTATCAATGAAAGCTGTGACAGAGAAGGGAGTATAAAACACAAATTAAATTTCTGTGTTGGCAATTTGCAATAAATAAGCAGGTCTTTGTTGTAGTTTGTGCACTCGGCCTCTAAAAGGTTTGCCATCACTGCTCTAGTATATATGGTACCTACTTTTTATTAGATAATGGACATCAGTGGTTTTTATTATGTCTTTTTGGACATTCCAGCGAGTTGCTACGTGTTATTTTCAATGGACAAATTTCATATTTCATTTGTAATGTACAAACGGGGTGAGAAATGAGCAGCTAACAGCAAATCAATTAATGGAGACCAAGAACTACTGTTCTTTAATTTGTCACCGAAAGGGGTTACTGAGTTTAGAAAACTCTTGTCCATCTAACCTACCTACCTTATACTAGCTTTATCTACTGTGCAGTCACACAGTTATTGGTACACTATGGGGGACATGTATCATTATTTCTGCTAGTCAAATTGTCTAATTTGTGACTTTTTTGCGACTTTTCACTTGTCGTTTTTCAAGTACGCCTTGGCTGCACCTTCTGCAGTATGCCTTATGTATCTTAGTTTCCCAGATGTACCCTGTAATTTTTCTCTTATGTATCACTTTTTTGCTTATTTTTGCGACTTTTTAGGCGCAAATCTTTCAGTTATGGGTTATACGATTTTGGTTGCCCTTAGATACAAATGTAAATCTTCTGATAATAATTGGATTCTTCTCATGAAAAGCTTCTCTTGTCTGCACACTGCAGTGCTCTCTGCCTTCTGTCCCTCCCCCCTGTATTAAAAGACCTGCTCAGACACAGGCACTTCCTGCCAGAAAGCAGCAGTGTGCAGAGATTTCCTCTTCAAGTACAGATAAGGTCTTTATCCAGGAAGGATACATATAGCAGAGCTGACTTTGTGTGTGATATAGGTGAGAAAGCAGAGCTGAGAGTGTCATTGTGTTTTATATCCATCTCGTGGATCTCATCACCTCTCATCTCTGATGTGTCTCATCTCTCGTTTTCTGTGTCAGATACTTGTAGAATGTTCAGAAGCTAAATAAAAGTGTAGATGAACTTGGACCCTGATAATATAAGCACATTTTCAGCACTCAGCATCTCATAGCACTAGAGGGATCATTAAATGTCTACTTGTAGAGTCCCCGCCCACACTCTGGAATCTTACACTGACCATCATTGAGTGATAGGAGCTAAAACAGCAATAAAACTGTAAAATTGTAAAGTAAATGGGGTTGAAAATGATCTTTTTTGTGTAAGAATCACTAGGGGATTATCATTTGAGAACTTTCTTTCATGGGCAAACCCCTTCAACATGGGATTGTCCAGTATTGAGGGTCTTTCACTACTGAGAAGGTGTGATAAGGTCTTTTCTTGGGGAAACTTTTCTCTTTTCTCTTTTATTTTCTTGGGGAAACTTTTACTTCTTCACCCGTCATATGGGCGATATTTCAAAGTTGCTTTTAATTTTTCAATGGAGGATAGTTTGATTTTTATCAAGACCCTACTTAATTTTGACTCTGGTTTTTTGTTCCCTCCAGCCTCGTGGGGAGGTCATCAGCCAAGTCCAAGTAGAAGGTCATGGAAAGTCATGAAGATTCCTTCACTGATAGAAAGAATGGAGTTTGAAGCTTAATTTCTGTAACGGCAAGTTCACTATATGTAGACCAGAGTAAGATGAGTAAGTGATTTACACTCAATGGGGCTCATTTACTAATGGTTGTGGATCGCACTTTTGTCGGACAGTTTGTCTTTTCGGGGAATGCACGGCTTGGGCAGGTATTTAACAGGTGTCTACACTGGGATTTTGGCACACGCAATCATATTTTGGCACATCTGCACAGGCTTCCATGCGACGCAAATTGGGGGGCGTGCCGTCGGACAATCCGACTTATTCGGACTGAGCGGGATTTAACTTTCAAATTGTGCCGTAATACAATGCGCTTAAATGCAACTCATAAAAGAAGATGAACTCTGTCGGACGTGAGCAACACATGCAGGATATCAGGCGCATGATCTTGAATGTTAATCGCGGCACACGGCATTATCGCCTGACATCATTTGATGAACTCAGTCGGACGGGTAAGTAAAAGTGCCCCAATGTATCACCTAATTTTAAAAGACTATAATATTTTTGTAAGAGTTTCATACAAGGTTAATGCCAAGAAATGAATTCTCCGGTGACGCCGAGTTGCCCTTTCAGCAGAGTTGAGAACGCCTTTAATCATTAATAATGTTAGATCACCAGTATGAGAGGAATACAACAAAAGAAGCCTGGACAAAGAGAGGAGCTTTGAATAATGGAGATGTAGACCTGAGGGATATGTTAATGTTTAGATTGAAAGGGCTGAGACATATTCTTCCTATGTCTACATGATAATAATCAGTAATGGGATGAGGTAGTGTAGGTTGTCGGGATCCATGAATAAGAGATGTTGCCTCCTAGTATTTAAGCACACAAGGTACAAGTGTTCCAAAATCAATTTACTCACTCAACTTCCATTGTAATAAGTACATAATATAATCAAGGAGAACAAAATTTACATGAATATCCCGTTGGGATTTCTTATTTTCTCTTAATCCAAGTGGATTGATGGAGAAATGAAAAATAGGGCCGGCTTGGTCTGGTGAATATCCAAAACCAGATGTGAGTGCATGGCTTAGCTGGAAAAGAGAAGACAACTAGTTGCTAAAGTTGGGAAGACGTGACCTAGGAGATACAATATAATGCTTGTTTTCCCAGCAGCACGTTGTCTTGGGTCCTAAAATACATGCGGATGGTAATTGTAAGGAGGAAGGTGGCTTGGAGCAGAGGAAGGACAGACAGGATAGTGAGCCCTAACTTAGCCTCCAAATCTGTCCCCTACCTATTTGCCTCCAGTATCTTAGATGACACAAGACAACCACGAGGACAGTCCCTCCCTAAGCCACAGTGCAGACACGAAACAAGACTTACAAATGAATAACACAGAAAATGTGGTCAGAGGTCTGGGTCACAACAGAGATAGTGTGTACGGTAAAGAAACAAGTCCAAGAGTCCAAGAGAGATAGTTTAATAATAGATTAATAACAAGAGCAAGCAATAGAATAGCAAAAGCACAAGTATCAAACAAGCTGAGATATGATAATATATCCGGCAAGGTCTGATGGGACTGAGCAGGTATAATAAGCAGATCCTGGACATGCCTCCAGCCGCGGACAGAGGATCATCTTAGCACAGACATTACAGTAATCTTCTTCTCTGTTGCATATTAGTAGGTTTCTTTTGGCTACGTCTGCAAAAATTTGACTTGGTTTAGGTACCTTGTGGTTCATGTGGTTTGAGGAACATGACTAAATCAACCAACTCTGAATCCATCTGCAGGAGGTGCTAGAAATATGGCTGCACTTCACAGCTAGCAGGACCTAAGAGATCTGATGCAACCATCTTGGTGTCAATGCTACACATTGAAAGGTCTTACAGAGTTTATTTAATTGGAGTAAGAGCTGTTTATGGTGGCATAAAAGAGAACTATGTAACATTAGACAAGAGTGGCTGAAAAGTGTGAATATGTTTTGAAGAGGTTGTCCTACAAAAGTGACCTCTCCTTTTTCCAGTAGATTGAGGATGAGTTATATATCCTTGTTGGCCCAAAAATTGAACCACCAGCAATCAGGAGAACAAGGGACAGAAAAGGAAAAAAGTTAAATATCATTTGGGTCTGACAATGGTCCCATGAGAGTGGAGAATCTGTGTCCAGATAGAGACTACCAGATGGAAATCTTGTGCTCAATACAAAAGAATAGACCAGTGGTGGCGAACCTATTGCACTGGTGCCAGAGGTGGCACTCTGAGCCCTCTCAGTGTGCACTCAGGCTTTTTCACCATGGGAGAGTTCGCCAGACAGGGATCCTCCTGCAATCTCAGGACTTGCCATGTTTAGCATTATTTTAATGTGGAGCATTCTGTTATACCTGCAGGAAGAGAAAGGTGATCTGGACAAGGCCAGGTTATCATTGGAGCCCCTTCTGTGCGATCCCTGGATCCTACTGTTTCGGGGGCTGTCAAGGCAAGCTCCAGCGACAACCCAAATTTCCTCTCCTTCTGACAAAGATATTGGAGCCCTCAGGCCCATTGAAAGGTGTGGTACAGCACGGAGCAAGAAAATTGCAATAAGTTACTGCTTGAATTGCTGTTTTGGCACTTTGCAAAAAAACGCCAAACGCCATCACTGGAATAGACGGAAGGTCACAATTGTGCATCATAACTCTACACAAAGGAGGAGCTTCAGTCCCTGCTTTCCCCAGATCAGTGAAGATTTAGATACTATTTTTATGTGAAACACTCATTAAACTAACGAGTTAGAGAATTTCCTCTAAGTGTCATAGATAAACCGCTCATAAACTAGAATTTTCTTCACATGTTATTTTTCATCCCATAGTTAGTCGATGTCATTTCGGTGAAAGAAAACGAGAACAACTGCACTATTGACGATCTGTATTCCTCATACACTGAGCCAAACAACTCATCGCAACACTTTTGGCATAGAAATGGGCTTCATCTAATTTTATCTCTCTCAGTTAAGCTAAATATGTTCCCCGTTTCCCATTAGCTGTTAACTTGTGCTTTCCTGGACGATTTACTATTGGTTACAAGCAGATTAAAGGATAACGCCCAACTTTCTGCAATGGAAAGAAGGACACAAACACTACCCCATGTAAAATTTTTAGAGATCTATGCCATAACCCTAATCCCATTCCCCAGTGTGGTTCCATTTTATTATCATTCTCCCCATAATTAATTTGCGTTTTATTGCGTGAAATAAGTATTTGATACAATAGAACATTAATGCTAGGGATTTTGGCCCAGTTCTCCAGATCTTTCATGTTTCGGGGACATTGTTTTTCGTCAAGTTTCCTGAAAATTACTGGTTTGCGCTGAATTGCCCGGGGTTTTTGGCGCACGCGATCGGATTGTGGCGCATCGACATGCACGTAACAGAAATCGGGGGGGGCGTGGCAGTCGGAAAACCCGTCGGATTCGGAAAAACCACCGTATTTTTTTTTTAAAAAGTTTCGCTCGACACTCACTTACCTGCACCCAGGATAGCTTGGTGAACTCCAGTGAACTCCGATGGACTTCAGTGCAGCAGCGACACCTGGTGGACATCTGGCGTACTACCTTAGTGAATCGCCGGAAGACCCGAATGAGCGTCGGAGAACCCGCCGATGGATCGCGAATGGACCAGGTAAGTAAATCTTCCCCATTGACTTTCAGCTCCCTCCAAAAGATTTTTGATTGGGTTCAGTTGTGGATACTGTCTAGGACCTTGAAATGATTCTTACAGAGCCACTCTTTAGTTGCTCTGGCTGTGTGTGAGGACCCAGCCATGACCCATCTCCGCTGCTCTTATTGAGGAAAGAAGGTTGTTGGCCACAATTGTGCTATACATTGCTAGAGTAATACATCTCAACTTCACAGCTTATGTTCAGTGAGTCTTTGATGTGCTGCTTCAGCTTCAGTGAAGAACTACTTATGGGCCAGTGGGTAAAGGCTATCCTTTTACATACGTTATTTTACTGCATTAATAATAATGAATAATTGATCATTTTCATCAAATGATTCAGGAGTCCTGCAACTTACTTATGTGATGTGTGCAGACTCTCTAAGGATCTTTGTTTACATGTCTAAGCTCTGATGAATAGGAGGGGCTGTAGCAGGAGAGTTATGACTCATCCTGCCCCTTCCCCCTCCCCTCTCCCAGTGAGACAGACTGTGATGGAAAGAGGCACAGTGGATGACATCATTAGGATGGACTAAAGGAATGAGAAACAGGAAGTTGTGTATATATCCAGAGGACAGCATGGTGAGAACAGGGTAAGAATAAAGGCAAATGTGCATGTACAGATACAAGCAGAGAAGTGTAATGGAAGAGAATTATTGAAAAGTGGCCAACACCTTTAAGTACTGGTCTATATAAACGTATTGTGGCTTAGTGTCCCAAATGCACCTAACAGCTTCCCCATGAACATGACCTATAAAATAATCAAAAACTTACAGTTTCTAAGAAAAAAAATTGGATGGTCCTCAGGGGCTTGTCTACCTAAGGCAAGGACATAGAAGGGAAACTGAGGAGAACATTGGCAGTGTATACAGAAATAAGAATATTTTATACACAATTAAAAGGCCAAAAAGTGATGTATCTGAAGGAAATTGTCAATGTTCCTTGTTATCATCGGGCTGGTGTCCTCCATGTTGTAATTATGTGTCCATATCTGCAACTTGCGGAATAAGTAAATCCCCCTCTCGTACTGATCACTTGCTACTTTCACATTTTTATTGCATATTTTCTAATCTGCTTTTCTACATTTTGAATTTTAATTGAACTAATCTCCTGGTATGGAACGATTTTAAAAATTCCCATAATCCATTTGTTGAAAAAAGTGCTTTTTAATTGCCTTCACATATTTAAAAAAAAAGCTTCCAAAACTTTTCTAATGATTCAAGTCTTGATTGACATTTGTAGACCCTTTGGATTATATTGACCCACTCCAGCAATCTGCATACTGAAGAACTTAGATTCTGCACTGTGTAGGCCCTATGAGGGTGGAAGCGAAGCCCTACAGCAGTTTGGAATGGCATTGATACAGCTTTTGTTTTTAAGAGAAACCTTCCCCATCTCCACCGACTCCAAATCTTTGCACCTTTTAATACTTGATTCCAAAGTACCGGTAGTTGGAATTTTTCTCCATCTCACACCAATCTTGGCTCCCTGTTATCAAGTGGGTGAATACTCCTACCCAAGTGACGGTGGACAGCCTACTACCGACTACCATATTGGCAAAACGTGTGCCACTGGACAATGATGATGGAACTAAAATTTCCAACTTAGCCAAATGAGGAACAAGATCTTCAAAATTATGCAAAAAGTTGGATTTGGTTGTGAAAGCTTTTCTTTAACATTAATTTAATGTGACTGAAGGTTATGGGCACCATCACCGAAGAACGAGTAGGAGCTTCAGTAGTTGACATCAAGGTTACTTGCATGGGGATATGAAGACTGAAGAAGCACTACTGGCACCTAGAGACCAACGTTGACTCACCAAATCTACAACTATACTCTCCATGTATAGTGACATACACTTTCTAAAGTCAAATTAGGTTTTCTGGGGAAATTGGGTGGCAACATTCACAAAGTGCCTACAGCTCTGTAGCATAAAAGCTTATTCACACCATATCATGGACCGTATTTATCCATACGGTGAAATATTTCCACGGAGGAGCAAAGCTCTATTGAAGGTAAGTTTCCAAATGCACTAATATCCAAAGTCAAAATCCCCAAATTTGAGCTTCTCAACTCCTCACAAAATGTATAATCAAAAGCTTGACTTCATCTCACCACATCCAGGGTCGACACAGGTGCAGAACATCCAATTCAAGGAGGAAAGGATTTCCACAGCTTCATGGTTTGGATGTTTTCGGTGTTGTTCACACCGTCTCCACAAAGAACTGGAGAAAAAGGCTCTCCCAGCGTGCTTCCTCACTACAGACAGTCCCCGGGTTACGTACAGGATGGGTTCTGTAGGTTTGTTCATAAGTTGAATTTGTATGTAGGTCGGAACTGTATATTTTATAATTGTAACCCCAGGCAAAACTTTTTTGGTCCCTGTGACAATTGTATTTTAAAAATGTTGGGTTGTCATAAGAACCAGGATTAATAATAAAGCTTGATTGTAGACACAATTGATCACTGTAACAGTTGATCATTTTAGTCTGGGGCTAAAGTACAGTAAATTACCAACATCCAGAGGGCCGTTTGTAACTAGGTGGTCGAGTGTTCTTAAGTAGAGGACCATCAGTATATATAAATATAAATCCTTGAACTGCTCCATGCCAAACACACATAGCCCGACCCAGGTTTGGCCTAGGACAGCTTCTTCCGGGGCATGTCCCATGGGTCGGCCTATGTGTGTTTGGCGTGGAGCAGCTCAAGGATTGAGCTTTTTATATGCACATAAATTGTATGGCAATGTGAGTAGATCCAATAAAACTAATTTTAAATGAGTTATGAAGTGGTTTTCACTATGGTTTACGGCTTGCCGTATTTTAGCTCCCCGGTTATAATTATATATACTGAGGAAGCACACTGGGAGAGCCTATTGCTCCAGCTCTGTGTGGAGATGGAATAGTGTGAACAACACCGAAAACATCCAGAACGTGAAGCTGTGGAAATCCTTTCCTCCTTGAATTGTGAATAAGGTTTGAAGTGTTGTACAACATGTTGTAGTGTTGGTCCCACATGTATTACGTTAAGTAAGAGACTTCCATCGGCACAGCAAGGTTAGTGTATAAGCACACTGTGTGGCACATAGCGAGTGGGTGTAGATAGCACTTGTGCGACACGTGTCTGTATTTTACATATTAGGCCTTTAAGTAGGGCTCAAACTTCCTGCACTAGGAAACTCATTGTTCATGTTGACCCATGGTTATGTTAGACTGTTATAGGCTCTGGACTGTGGTAAAATTGTAAGCTCCAACCACGAGTCCGATTTTAGGCTACCAAACTTACTTCATAAATAAAAACCTGTGTCTCCTGTCCCATTCAGTGTTACATTTTATGGATCTTTAGAGGACCCTTCAAAGGTCTTTAGTTACAGACATGTCAGAAACTGGTTCCTCATACAAATTGGGGCACATTTACTTACCTGGTCCTGTCACGATCTCCGCTGTGCGTTGTCCGACGATAATGCACCCTGCCGCGATTCACAAAGATTGTGCTCCCGATTTCAATGTGTCGCTTCCCTGCTCAGGTCCGACGGAGTTCACCTTCTTCTTCCTGGTGCAAGTAAGTGCATTGTCTTGCGACACAATTGTAAAGTTAAATCCTGCGCTCAGTCCGAATCCGACGCCCCTTCCCCCCCAACCCTCGATTTCTGTTGCATGAAAGTCGGCCAAAATCCAATCGCGTGTGACACAATCCCCTTCTAAATACCTGTCCAAGCGGCAAAAATCCTGAAAATTTCTAAAAGCCAACGAAAGTGCAATCTGCGGGACCCTTAGAAAATAAGTCCCATTATTCCTACAGTGCTATATCAAACCCAGTGACCAAATACGGTGCCAATTACCAGTTCTTGGACTTGGACTGCACCATAGATATGCCTATATGCCATAGATATGCCGGTTTTGAGCGGTAGCCCAGGACCCAAACCATCTAGGCGGCCCATGGTCAACCAAGCCACCTACCAACTGAGAAGGATCTTCACCCATGAAGTTTTCATACATCTGTTCCTGCTCTCCGTACACATGGACACAAGAGTCACCAAAGGTCCTGAACTCGCAAATTGAAAGCAGACGGTTCACATCCTCCATTTTCCAAGAAACTTATTCTAGTACCATATATAGGAAGGGATTCCAGACTATAATACTCATACAGCCTTAATCCGCCCCCTGCAAGTGAATCCCAAAAGATTTGGACTCGATACGGTGCCGGAAAAATTGCCGTTTCATGCCGAATCTATGAACCGACAAAGTGACTCCTCGCTCCCCACTTACATCCACGATCCAAACACAAGGAACAAACTACTTCTGTGTTCTCACCAATCAAGTACTAAGGACATATCGGGAGAATAGGTCATCGATACTAAATCCTGGCCAACCTCTTTCCGAACATTTTTTTTTTTTTACAGATTTTCTAGTTAAATACAAAAACCCTTTAAACCCTGTTCTGTTCTTTCTTCCTTTTCTGAAGTAAATAATTGTGTCAGTCCCATAATAGTGAGGAGGGGGGAGCTCGGAAGCTAATTGTACCTTACTTAGGAATACATTTTATTTAATTACCTTTTCTCGCAGAACGCTTTGCTTTCAAGCTGCGCGTTGCCTTCTTTTTCTCCCCCCTCCCTCCCTCCGATCATTACATAAGGTTCTGTATGTCATTATTAAAGTTAAATTATTCATTGTGTTGGGTAAAGAGAGTGTGTGCGGATCTCATTCCAACCTTCTGGCAGCCGGGTGAAATGTTTCGGGAGAAGTAACACATATTTGTTCTGAGATATAAGAGAATCTGGCACAGCTGATCGGCCCGGGAAAGAAGAGGCCGCTGAGCTGTCAGATTTTTTGGCAAGCGTTATGAGGCTTCATGATGTACAAGTCTCATTTCGCAAAACTCCATATTTCCGTACACTACTCCGGCCAAACTGTTACCCAGAGCAGGAGTAGACATTGCTGTCCGGATGACATGTCCTCTATGTAGCATCCTTAAATGTCACTTGTTCTGCCGCGACATGAAGTTCGCAGGTGAAGTGTTATACTGTAGTTATCAGAGGAGTAGCTGTAATATAACACCCAGAGGCTGAGGTGTTAAGTCTTCTGTGTCGCCCTCTGTAAGATTGCTTCTAAACAGCAAACTCAGCTCTGCTACATTTATATTTCACTAGACAGAAAAGATACTGGAAAACCCAGTGGGGTGCCAAAGGAATACCCAAAAAAAGGCTATGAACCAGTCAACCCTGCTCTGCCACCGGATTGGCTCTGGTACTTCCGGTCTTAAGGACCTGGTAGTACTGAGGAGGTCACAGGACCCACTAAGACCCGGTGGTCTCCTCAGATCTCACTTCCTTTTGGATCACAAATGTCCCTCGGTCATTAATTGAATGAAACAGATTCTGTGACCATCTTGGTCCTGTGACCCCCTCCGTCCTATGTCCTCAATCTAGGAGAGGTGATTAAGAGTGAATTACTAAGGTGAAGTTGGAACTGGAGCAGGTGGGTGGAGAACCATCTACTTTTGGCATCTCTGTCCTGGGCTCACAGAGGGTTTTCCAGAAAAAAAATATATTTGCATATTTCCCAGAATCCTGCAATGAAGCATTAATGTCTCATTGATCTTGTTCTCAGCATGTTCATAGTAGTATCATAGTAAAAAAAGGTTAGAAGAAGACATCAGTCCAACAAGTTCTACCTATACATTATATTGCGTTGATCCAGAAGAAGGCAAAAATCCTGCTAGACTGGGAAAAGTTCCTTCCTGACCCCTAATATGGTGGTCAGAATAACTCCCTGGATCAACAAAAACTAATAACAAAAAGTTTGATTCCCATAGAATGTTCTTGTTCTTATTTCCTATCCTGGAAATGTATCCGTTTAAAGGACTTTTACAATCAGGATGCAGGACTGTAAACCAAGCACACTGACATACTGGTGTGTGCCCCCTCTGCCAGGATCTGATCTTCTTTTAGCTTCTTATGTCCTCTTATTTACAAAGAAGGCTTTTACAATTGTGCAAATGAGCCTGAGGGGCTCAAGGCTCCATTAACCCCTATGGAACCTGGAGCCCCTCAGGCTTATTGCATAATTTTTAAAGCCTTTTTTTCTTAAAACAAGGGCAGAGGAAGCTTAAAGAAGAGCAGATCCTGTCAGAGGGGGCACACACCGGTATGTCAGTGTGCTTGGTTTACAATCCTTCATCCTGGTGGTAGATTTCCTTTAAAAACTGATCCCCATGAGGCTTTCTTTATTTAATTCTTACATATAATCGTCTTTACTGACATTTCATTGTTCAATATCATAACATTTACGGAGGACCTTGCCACCTCCATAAACTCCATACATTCATCAGTGTCAGTAATGATTCCAGCATTGTAGGAATTTTCTCTCTAGCATTTATTTTCTGAGATCTTTCTCCAGTTTCTTCTCCACCTACTCACCGGAATTGTTTAAAACTTTACACTATTTAATGAGTTTCAATTGATAAACTTTAGAACCTTGTAACTTTTTAAGCCAGAGATTGAGGGGATTAATGGGGCACATTTACTTACCCGGTTCATTCGCGATCCCGCTGCGCGTTGCCCGACGTTGATTCGGTTTTCAGTAAGGTCGTGCACCCGATATCCACTAGGTGTCGCTGCTGCGCTGAAGTCTGCCGGAGTTCACCTTCTTCGTCCCGGTATATGTGAGTGCTATTCTTGCGACACAAATTTTTTTTTTAATTCTGCAATTTTTCCGAATCCGGCGGGTTTTCTGACGGCCACGCACCCCCATTTTCTGTCGCGTGAAAGCCGGCGCCAATGCTTCACAATCCGATCGAGTGAGCCAAAATCCCGGGGCAATTTGCCGCAAATCAGAAATATTCGGGAAACCCGACGAAAATGCACGATTCGGACCCTTAGTAAAAGAGCCCCATTATCTTCCTCATTTCAATGTGTGGTCTTCTCAAGGAGTTCTACCTCGAAAAACCGATCCCTGCTTGCATAAGGGGGGATCTTCTCATAGAGTGGTGCCTTTTATAGCCTTTTATGGAAAGGGTCTTCTTAAAGGGGGTGGTCTTCTAGACAGGGTTTTCAGTATATCCTAATATTTAACTTGCATAACAAAATAATCGGTGTGCTCTTCAATTTCCAAAACTTTTTAGTAGGAATGAAGTACATGAAAAACAAGAATTGCTATAGGTGTGACTGCCCCCTACTGATGCCATGCGAGATAATAATATTTTTACACAGTATATCACTGGTATACTATTTGCTATCTGCTATCTTTATTGCTGTGTACATTTCAGTGGGGGCAAGAATTAAGAAAATGACAAAGATTCAAACCTCAAGTCACACATGAAGGATGAAGGCCCTGCACACAAGAGCTTACAATCTAGAAGAAGTCATTTTTTTGTACAAAGTTCTAGCCATATTTATATAGGATTGGATAATATACATAATGCTGTAGGAGCAGTGGTGGATTATGTGTCCCGTGGGCCCCGGCTGTTCATACAACTAGGGCCTCCCCAGCATCCAAACCAACATGTGCCCAGATGTTAGGACTTAAAATTTGGGCATTCACTTTCAGTTTCATTAATCGGCCATATATAAACATTTCTTCAATTAGATGTTATTAAAAAAATGTTCCTTTGTGAAGATAATTTATCATAAATGTAGTCATATGATCCATTAGAAACAAGACTGCGTCCTTGGATACGGCCACCTCTGCTGGAGGGATTGCACAAAGAAACAAAAAGTTTCTGAATATTAAATGTCTGGGAGTTACTGCATGTCCTACAGCCGCCCTGTGGTAATGATCGCTGAATCCAGGTGGTCAGGCAGAGCTCATTAGCGCATGTCTGGCCACCACTGCCAGAGTGTGACGTGGTCGTATCCGGGGAAGCTATCTCGTTTCTAAGGGACTACATGGATACATTTATGAGAAATTATCTTCACACAGGAACATTTTTTTTAATAACATCCAATTGTAGAAATGTTTGCATATGGCAAATGAATTTAATTAAATGTGAATGCCCAGATGAGAATACCCCTTTAAGTACTACTCTGTATCCTCTATATCCTCTATATCCTCTATATCCTCAATATCCTCTATATACTCTATATCCTCTCTTTATCCTCCTCACCCCGACTGCCGTCCAGACCAGATCTCCCAGACAGTGCAGGAGATGTGGATGCTGCCCGGCCTCTGTGCTCTGCAGCTGAACTCCCCCTCATACTGGAAACATTCAAGTATAAGCCGAGGCTCCTAAATGTCCAAACGTTTTGGACTGGAGAATAAGGGGAGGAAATGCAGCCACTACTCTTATAAAATGTCCAGCAGCAGCCGCACCTTATTAATGAAATGTCCACCCCAGATGCCACCTATTGAAATGCCTACACCAGATGCTAACTTATAATGAAATGTTCACCCCAAATGCCCCCTTTTAATGAAATGTCTACCAGAGATGGCCCCCTTTATTGAAATTTCCACTGCAGATGCCCACCTTTAATGAAATGTCCACAGCAGATGCCCCCTTTAATGAAATGTCCACCCCAGATGCCACCTATTGAAATACCTACACCAGATGCTACCTTATAATGAAATGTTCACCCCAAAGGCCCCCTTTTAATGAAATGTCCACAGCTGATACCCCCTTTAATGAGATGTCCACAGCAGATGCCCCCTTTACTGAAATATCCACCATAAATGCCCCCATTTTAATAAAATGTCCACCCCAGATGCCCCCCTTTAATGAAATGTCGACCCTAGATGCCCCCATGAACTAAATATCCACCCCAGATGCCACCTTTAACTAAATGTCCACCACTGGTGGCCCCCTTTAATGAAATGTCCACCACAGATGGCTCCTTTAACTAAATATCCACTTTAGATGCACCCTTTAACTAAATATCCCCTCCAGATGCCCCCTTTAACAAAATGTCCACCCAGGTAGCCCCCTTTTAATGTAATGTCCACATACTATACTCACCTTCCGGCTTCTTCTCCCTGGCCCCACGGCTCCGTCTTCTGCTCTTCTGGCCCATGCACATCACTATGATACGGCGGTGTCACATCTGTAGGACGTCACAGTGTAAGGGCCTGTGCGCCGCATAAACTATAACATCACTTGGCCATAACACCAACGCGTTATAGTGATGCGTCTGGGCCGGAAGAGCAAAAGACGGAGCTGATGTCGGTTCTACATATAGGGCCCAGGCCCACAATGGAGGATCTTCATATAGGCAGTATGAGCGGGAGTCATGGGGCCTTTGGCTTTGGCTACTGCCTATATGAAGATCCTTCATTTTATAGGAGCCAGTCACCAGTCAGCTTTTGCATAGATAGCATGAGTATTAGGAGGCAAAGAGTACGGGGGATAGGGTTAAATTAAGTAAACAGGTTCTGATTAGGAAATGTGATAGACCTATCCAGGTTCGGCTCCAGGATTCAGTAGGCCCCTGGGCGGCAGAGCCTCAGTGGGCCCCTTTGTAGTGAACTCACAAGGCGGCATGAAAAATCCAAAAACTAAAACAGTCTCCTGTTCCCTAAAATATTCCCTAGCTTATCATATCAAATAGCCCCCTCGTGGTTATATAAGCTGCCCTCACCCCCATAGATTTATTAGATACAACCCCCCTCACTAACATGTATTCCTTATGTGGATTCCTTATGTTTTATGTGCCCCTCCCCCCCCCCCCAGTAGCTCTGGGTCTCAGCACTTGCCCGGGTATGCCCAGTGCTGGTGCCGGCACAGGACTGTAATAATGTGTAATTAGTCTTTGTAAAACTGTGACTGTTATGAGTAAACCCTGATGGTCTGGGGTAGTTCATTCCACAGAACTGATGCAGCATGAGTAAAGAATCAGAATTGGGAATAGGAGACTCTGATTACGGAAAGGCTCAATCTTGGAATGCTAGTATGAGCATGGCAGTGGATGGAGATGAGAGAGGTGGCGTAAAGTGCTAAGGTTTATTCCCTTTCCAAAATTGGTGAACTTGGGAGACGTTTTAGAGGTGCAGATGGTTTTAACTAAATATAGAGAATATATCTCACTTTAACAACTAGAGTGATAATGTTCTGGAACATGGAGCAATCAATGAAGTGATGTATAATCTTCAGAAAAGACCTACAGGATCCCAGTTCAGTGTAATATATGTGTTTACTGCGGCCAAACATAAGCTCCGGTACTTGACTTCCAAGCGACGGGCCTACAATAAAAGTCAGTGATTTGGGAGGCAGGTTACTACTTAATTGAGTTTTTCTCTATTACTTCTTCTCCTTTGTTTGATCTCCATCTGCTACTCGTCGCTGTCTGGCCCGGCTGCGTCTCAGAGGTGATGTAACCGCAAATGTAGAGCAGTCAGAGATCATATCAGCTTCCAATCCCAGAGGCGGCAGCTTATACCCATCTAATTATTTCTTTTACGGACCCCGCCAAGAGAGTACTACTCTAAGCCACACAGTTAATATGAAAAGGGACGGATGACAGCGATAGCATCAGATCTATCACACAACCATTGCTTTCTGCAGATAAGACCTTACTACAATGGTTGGCCCTCTGGGATGAGAGACTTGCTTGGGTTGATTAAACGCAACTGAGGACGGGCAAAAGAGAGCGACACCTTTTACACCTAAGAACCAAGGTATATAGGAATCTTACTAATCTGTCGTACAATACATGTCCAAAATTGGCTAAAACATCCACTCGAAGAGATCAAGGAACTGTATTAAGGTTGACTGAGGTGACATCTTGGTAGCACACATTTAGGTCCATTGAGGCCAAGAGGAGTTAATGCCGGCAAACACACAGGTAATATTACAGGCAGTCCCACGGGTTCGGTTCTGTAGGTTAATTCTTAAAGCTGTAATTCCAGGATTCAGCATAATTCATATTTTAATGGGTCATTAAAAATAAGCTAATACTTAATTAGTTTTTTTTTTTTTTATTTTGCTCCCCTTAGCACAAAAATGTTGTGGACATAAACTACGATGGAGAATTAAAATGCTACTGGCCCCTACCGGTCTGTTGATTTTTTCCAGGTGCAGCAGACACAGATCAGAAGATGACCGCTGGTCACATGTCCACATCACATGTCATGGACCTGCCTTTGTCCTCATGTGATCATCACTATGTTTGGCTGTAGTGGGTTGGTTGCAGTGCATCCAGTGTGGCCAGTGTTGTGGTGAGATGTCATCTCAGTGAGGTAATGTTACACACATCATTAACAGAGCAGTCGGTTAGATCATTACTGGGTACAGAGCATAGGAGGGAGGAGCTCTTACTGAGAACTGGGGGATCATGAGACATGTAGTATCCTTTGGCAGTCATTTTGGAGATTACTCCGCCTTCTTTAGAATGACATATCATTTTGTGAATCATAAAAGCAAACTTTCTAAGCTCTATTTATGTGATGTATTTATAGCATTATGGATGTTTTTAGCAGATGTTTATATTCCTTGCATACCCGTTCAAATTTGTAAATTTGCATGTAACAAGTATATTCTGTAGGTGTTATTCCAGACAAAGTACTTTTTCATCCCTGCGAATATGTGATTTTCATTACTTTGGGCTTACAAGGAAACAAGAATTAACAATATGTTGACCTTTGCAGCGTGGCGCTAAAGTTCAGCAAACTTCCAGCATACAGAGAATCACAAGAGGTCACAATGGGCACAATAGTCTGTTTGTAACAAAAGGTCATCTGTATATATATGTAAATATTTTGTTGATACATAATGTATGATGTGGTTGTTTACAAAAAATCTAATTAATAAAGTTGGTGGTAAGCACTTTTCTAAAAATAAAAAAACATGGTAAGCAAATTGATGTTGGGGGTTCAGAAAGGGCGGCCATATTGAATTAATTCACAATCATTTCTCGGACTAATACTTATTCAACTCCTCCCATTCAGAACATATGCAAAAACCACTTAAAACTTTTAATATCAGAAAATGGCTTTTAGATTTTTTATGAAAATCCAATAACTCAGGATTATTTTCAAACTGGGATTTCTTAGGGTTATCAGATAACAAAAATAATTTTAAGGGTACACCCTCCTGAAAATGAGTGGCCTACTGGTTCTCTCGTAGATTAGTCTTATCCTTCACAGAATCTAGTCTGGTGTCCCCGCTGTCTCATATTGGGGGTGATGTTAATTGTTAACTGTTTCAAAATCATTTAAAAAATTCAAAAATTCTATAATATTCAACTTAATTCCAAAATTATAATATAGTCTAGAATGCAATTTTCTCCAATAATTTTAATAAAACATGGAAATTGTTTCTTCATTCCTAATTATTTCCATACTATGGGGCAGAAGGAGACAATGTGTAAACTAGGCGGTAAGCTAATGTTTCCTCGAAGAATATTGAGTAAGACGGCTTGAAAACATGATTATGCCATTAATCCCCTTCGGGACAAAGGCACGAATGAGTGAGATGGATGGCATGAATTATGCAGGGGATATTGATTGTTATGGTAGCGCTGAGAGATGAAAGGGTAGAACTTGGTGGGCAAAGAGACATGACTTAAATACCCAAATCTTTTGTCAAACAAAAAGTAGCATTTTGTAATATACTGTATGTGTAACATCTCTCCGTCTTCAGGCCTCATCTTCTGTCTGTAAAGTATGGTAGAAGATGCGCTGCTGACTTTGCATTCTGTCTTACACAACTCCCAACGCAGCCTTATTTCATTCCTGGCTGTCTTATTTTGATTCCACCACACCTTTTGGTCTCCTGTTGACTTTGTTCTGGGCTGTAGCTGGTTAATCTAGTTGTAGTGGACAGATGTATTCTCCATTCTAATTTCAAGTTACGCCTCCCACCCAGTAAAGTGTCGACTGCTGTCCCCTGCCTGATGCCTTATTCATAATAAACTATCAATGGAGGAAGCCACAGCACCCAGAGGTTTAAATTCCAAAAGACTTTATTTACGTATCACGTAAGCTGGTCACTGAGTAGTTAAAAAGAGGTTGTCATGCAAATTTACCCACCCAAAAAAATACTTACCGTAATTAAAAACTATGGTTAAAAAGCATTGCCATTATTTCAAAATAGTCCCTTTCTATGGCCGCAATGTTAAAAAAAAGTCCTATGAACCTCTGAATATTTAAGAGTTACTTGCATTGCCCCACCTCATTGTCCCTGATTGACAGGTCTCACTGTTACAGAACTGCTGCTATGTGGATCATTGAGAGAGAGTTCTGTTACATCATTGGCCACTTCATGTCATGTGATCAGGGTGACATCTTCTAAGGTCCTGTTACATATACAATGTCTACCACATGTATGTATCTAATTACATAAAATCCCAGCAGCCTCGATGGCGGATGGGGAGAAGTAAAAATCCATGGAGGCTGCTGTGATTTCATGTGATCAGATATATAAATGGGGTAGATATCGCAAACGTAATTGGGTAAAGTACCTTAGATGACATCGCCCTGGTCACATGACATGCTGAGAAGAGCCATGGGACATGGGGAGATTTAGATGGGAGGGGTCATTTATTACTTATAATTATCGGCGGGTGTAAATATCACATGGTGTATGTACCATCGGAAGGAGAAACATTCACTGATACATAGGGAAGCTTTGACTGGAGTTAATGAGCCATCAATTAGTCAGGAAATCAAATCTAATCATCCACATTGCTTGTAACATTCTCCTACTTAACCCAATGGATTGGCAGCATTGTAATAAGTTTCTGTAAAAATGACCCGACACGTTCTGTTCTTTATTTCCACTTGTGGTCATTGATAACTTTTATTAACAATTAAGAATTTATTAAACCCACTTTTTCATAGAATATTAGGAGTAAAGTCTCCTGCTTTGAGAAAATATTATTAAAGTGGTTAAACTAGCAGTTTTTACCATATAAAGCTGCAGACAGTGTGACCTAGAGACCTGTCTAACCCTTGGATGTGATTTTTAGTAGCAGCAGTGCTGTGAAAAATGCATTTTCCTGGATTTGGAGCACTGTACTGGACTGGTATTTTCTCACAGTGTACTGCTAGCTTTATACTCATACAACAATTGACCATGAGCAATCGCCCTGCCTAGCCCTTGATGTTATATTCATGAATACTATCATAAGGTCCTTGTAGGGCGATTGTTTATAGACAGATAGAGATCACATGACCCTCCGCGGCCATTTTATGGTCAGGAATCTCTGGCCGATGAGGTAAAAGACAGGAGGATTCACTTTACATATCAAGAAAGCGGAGCAGAACTATTAATAGATGTATATTGGTAAATTACCTAATATCTTGCATGCCACACCTAAACACACATTACAAAAAACATGAGAAAGTGGCCAACCCCTTTTAGGATATGCGGTAAACCAGCACTAAGTAGAAAATCTGTAGAGGGCTTCTGGTTGGACATTACAGCTATCACACAGAGCAATTTGAGAGGGGATCTGAAGCAGTAAAATGAAGAGATCTCAAAGCACAGCAGCACTAGGACATGCCACCAATGCAGCAAGTACAGCTACAATCTTAGAATATGTATGCATATTTCACAGTCCTGCTGCTACTAACAACACACGGCTCTCTAGGACAACACCTAATACTGTAGCTTTGTATGCTGATTAACTGCTGATTATTTCCTTCTGAGGAACCCAATTTCTCATTTATTTTCTTACCATTTTTTTTTAATTGGTCATCTTGTAGACACGTTGTATATTTTTTTTAGAAAATAGTTTTTTTTTTCTATCAATTAGACAAGTTGCACAGATTCATTTCGTAGTATCCAGTAGTTTTCCGTTGCCCGTTACACCAGACGGGGAAGAAATGGTTAATCTTGAGCACTCTCTGTTTTTTTTTTCCCCGGCATCTTGAAGTGAGTCAAAAGACATCCAAGTTTTCCCGAGTGCGGTGTGACACACACAGTACCTGTCGGTTATCCTCTCGCGTCTACTAATGAGCTCTAGGCTGCCTTTTTTAGCCTCCTAGTTAATAGATCAGCAAAGGACAGCATGCCACATGGAAAAAAAAATAAAATAATAAAACATAGAAAACTGAAAAAAAATCACTTTTCCTTCCAAAATCTCAAAGCGACTGAATTTGATTCTCGGGTCCAGCTGTCACCCACCCACCAATCAGATGTCCCGGATCATAGATGAGAATATTCTCCTTGTTCCTTCTCAATCTGCTGTAGTGTTATCTCCAGAGCTCTCGTTCTCTCTCTCTCTCTCTCTCTCTCTCTTTTTCTCTCTTTCTATCGCTTGGAACCGAGTAATGAAAGGAGGTTTCAAAATAGCAGGTGGTCTCTCTTTGTATAATGAATGCAACCAAAGACATCATTGTGCTAAATGTGTAGGTGGCACAGTGGCATTGCCTTATCAAACCCTGACACATATGGCAAGAAGGTACCAGAAAGAGAGACTGATCTATGGCAGATGCTTTGTTTCCAGCGCGTCGAAAGGGTTAAAAACGGATGGGAATTATCATTCCGTAGTACAACAAGCCATTGTTTAGGCTCTTGAGCGTCTATGATTGTGGGTTGGAAAATCTTCTTGAATGTGCATTGCAACAAATACAAAGAAGAGAGAAGTAGGTTGTCATGTTTCTGGGAGTTGAGTCGCAGTCCTTTTTTTATCTATTTTTGGGGGTTTCGCTCGGGAGGACCACTATAAAGAACCAGCCCATATGGTAAATTGGGACTAATGGGATAAAATATGTGAATAAGTCAATGTCAAATCTAATACTCATCCAAAAAGAAAGAGCCACCAATCTACACAGCAAACAAAAGTAAAGAAGAAAAGTAACGCGGCTCACCCCGATCTTTAGCCTCACACATGGGAGACAATCCATAAGGAAATCCTCAATCCTGCAGAGTGCTGTGCGCGTGGCCTGCCAGGACTGCAGGTGAAAGTAATCCAAAGTAACAAAGGGTCGCGGCACTTTTTAAAAAGCAATATATTCTTTATTTCTTCATTTTGCAGGAGACATGGCAGAGGTTTTGCCTACGCGTTTCGAGCTCTTAGTCATGTCATGACCCTTTGTTACTTTGGACAACCCATCTAAAGACTGTTCCAGGGGTTTTGCCTCTCATCAGAACAGAAAGGTTGACTGGGTGAGGGTTGTTCAGATTGTTATCCAATATCCTTTGGTCATTGGGATCATGATATTAGATATCCATTGCTCACGAGAATATAGGTCCCATTGTTGAATGTAGCCTAAAGTCGTGCAGGTATCCCGTTCCATTCAATGCTACTGGAATATCAGAAATTGCCAAGCAGCTATCTCCCACACTTTAACACACTGGTTCCTAAAAGTGCCAAATATACCCGAAAGCTGTGTTTAGCAATTTCCAACACTCCCATACTCCTATAGAACGTGCAGTGCCCAGATTAGGGGTGGCCCCAACGCTATGCTGCATCCACTAGTCACCATTGAGGTCACCACTTGTTTTTGCCCTCTGGAAGGGATGGTAAGGCGTGGTGTACCCCAATGGGAAATACGTACAGAAAGTCAGGGTCTGCAGTAAACAGTTTCCTTTTTTACTGAAAAAATTTGAGTGCAATGCAATACAAGCTACGCATAGGGCTCTAATCTGGTCATTGACAAAAGAGGAAAGGCCTGGGCTAGCCATCCCTCTCTTTCTAAGAAGGCTTGCCAAAAGCTAGGAGCCCAGAGTCAGGGGCAGATCATCTATCTCTCAGCTTCTTGTTCTGGTTGTTCGAGCACTTTGGCAATCTTCTCCTTCAAGCTCTGTCCCCTAACTGCAAGACACTAGGGACTGGAGACTGTTCTATTTGTATACCTTCTACTGGGAGAAGAGTAGATGAATTTCAACACAAACAAAGAGAAAGCATCTCCCATACACTTACACTGCATAATATTTTATGGCAGAAAGTTTCTAAAGTAGTAAACAACTTCCCATGCAGCACCTGTCATTCTAAAGGTCAGATTGTCTGATTTTTGTGGTAATCATGTCTTTTGCCTCCAAAACTATTTCTAGTTTCTCTGTAGTTATAGATATACAGTCAGAAATATCTCTCAATATCCATTAACCCTTTCTGCAAGTCTATAAAGATACAGTACTAATACACAGAACGCACATAACAGGACACTATAGATCAATGCAAGTTAACCTTGATGTGCATTAAAACCACAGGTCAAGCATGTGTTCTGCTGTTTCAATGTATTATTGAGAACGGTACCCCTGTTTTTGGGATCAGTGGGTGGACCAGCAGTTAAACCCCAAGTAATCTAATTGTTATCCCCTAACCAGCGGATCAAACTTTAAACTTGAGGAATACCCTTTACATTCCCTTGTCCCATCCTGGAAAACGTATTTGCATATGTTCCAGAATCCCCTAGTGGAGCATCTATGGCCATAAGTCTCTTCACGCCTGCAAGGTGGCTTTGATTGGCAAAGTCTCCGTAAGGACCACTCTTAAATTCTGGACTTAGTCAATAGCCTTTCAAGGTAGCAATAAGAGGCATGGTTTTCCTTGTCCCATCCTGGAAAATATAGTTTGCATATTTACCTAAATATTACAACTAGTAGTGGGGGGACGTTGGTTTGTTGTGAGGAGTTGGTGAAGAGAAGAATTTAGGAAAAGTTGAAAAAGAGAAAGCTACATTTGTACAATCGGTTCTTTCAAGTGGTCCTCAGTGTAATTGAGTTGACAATCCTACCTTTGATGCAGTTTTAGAGGGTTTTGGTTGGTACTACTTGTGTATGATGAAACATTTACCAAAATGTTAGTCAAATGTAGCTTCAGAGTTAAGAAAAACTATAGAATGATAGACTCTTTGCCATCAGGAGGCTTAACATTGGGTCCTTATAAATCACAACTATTTCATAACCAAATTTAAAGCCCTACAAAGAGAGTCTCCCTCTCATTTGGGTAATACATGGACACACGGTCCATGCTTAATGGGGTTGTATTGGATAATAATTTTTTTTATCAAAAATAATGAAACATCCCATACTTAACTTTGATTAAGTCATAATTAAGACACATTGGGGCACATTTACTTACCTGGTCCGGTCGCGATCCAGCAACGCTGATTCGGGCCTGCCGGGATTCACTAAGGACCGTGCGCTCAATAGCCACCAGGTGTCGCTGTTGCGCCGAGGTCCGCCGGAGTTCACCTTCTTCGTCCCGATGCATGTAAATGCTGATCTTGTGACACAAATTCTTTTTAAATTCAGCTTTCTTTCCTAATCCATCGGGTTGCCCGACGGCCAAGCCCTCCTGATTTCTGTCGCACGAAAGCCGGCGCAGATGTGCCACAATCCGATCGCTTGCGCCCGGGGCAATTCAGGGCAAATCGTAAATCATCAGGAAACCCGACGAAAGTGCTCAATTCAGACCCTTAGTAAGTGAGCCCCATTGCGTCAAAGCATGTAGAACGTTTTCGCTTCTGCCAATCTACAATCCCGACTGAGTGTTAGATCGTGCTGGACAATGGCCAAAATTTGCTACATACTTAACTCTGTCCTAACCTCCGGTCCATCGCAATGGGGCTATATGGTAATTGAAGATCCTTCAGCTTCCCATTGGGGTTTCCATTACTGAGATTCCATAGGGGAGATTTATCGTGGCCTTGACATAATTGTAGTTACTTGTGCATGGCCATGGCAATTATTTTCACTCTTGCTCCACTTCCACGCCAAGTGGACATCGCGGGGCATGAAGGGGGCCATGACTGATCACTAGGATGGAATTGTCTACCCACTAGATATATTAGGAGGCCGGAGCCTGGACAGGACAACCGGAAGGGCATGGGTACATCACATACTAGGTACCAGTGTCTGATAATTCTCCCCCCATATGTGTTTTTTTAGAAGTCCTTTGTAACGAAACAAGGTTGTCTAAAGCAAACAATCCCGATCTTGCTGCACAAATGTTATCAGCTCTGATCAATGGGACAAAGCATTTGCCTTCTGTTCTGTATAATCACCCTTCATCACTTTGATGTGCCGGCTATGATACTTGTGGTAGGACACAGGGAGGAGAAAAAGGAAAAACACTCACTTGAAAAGGGGGATTTTATCATGAAAACATCATTAGAATTTACCGCCGCAACTAGGAAAACACGGAAAAGTACCATGTTGCTTTTGAGATAATTGTACTTGAGTAATCAACATTCATGAGACCCGGAATGTAAATTCCATTCGTATTTCTCCATGGCAACCTGCTGATGGGTTATGAGTGATTTTGACTTTCTCTATGTATCACACTGATTCACCTCTTCCCAGCAATACTGATCTGAGATGGTGGGGGCTGGGGAAGAAGAGGGCTGATTAGGATTTTCACTGGGTGGTTCATCTAGAGAAGAAAAAAATTAGAAATATCAGATATTTCAGAATGGAAATATAAGTTTACTCAAGTAATACATTTTGGAATATCTTACCTTGAATTTATGCAGTTGATGCTAAATACTATATATGTTTTATACACGATACTTGTCTAATACTGCTAAGAGGTATGGTTCAACCAAGTAAAAAAGCATGGGAAGACACTGACAGTGAGCCCTAGCGTTATACTCACAAAGCTATCCCTACCTACTTCTTGATCCTACAATAGACGGTAGGTGACAACTGAGCAACGTTCCCATCCTGCACCAAAGTGAAAAGTAAAAGCATCAGTTGGTAGATGGGCTGTTCACCCACTGATATGTCCGTGCAAGGTGGCTGAACACCGAACTTGAACATCAGGTCCACTCATCTCAAGTTCTTAGTGTCTTAAAAGTGTGGCCTTACATCCAGCACCCACACACTCCGGCTTTTTTCAGCAATTGATGAACACGGATTATAACCAGAAGCAGACAGCTCCATTTTGGTGAGGTAGAATAAGTGACGTCTATGGGTGCCACTTAGCTCCCTCAAAGTAGAAATATAAGTTTACCTAATTAACTCATATTGGAATATCTTACCCTGAGTGTTTGCAGTTCATACTGTACATACTGTACAGATGCAACACTGGTTAACATGACTACCCCAACCGTTAGCTAGACGTGGTAACACAGTCTGTAGTGCAAGCGAATACAGGGATTTGTCCAATTTTTGTGATAACTAATTGTGTTAACAAACTTTCTTTCACATTAACGATTAACTGCTGTTTTGGTATTTACTGATTTGGGGGCGGGGGTTCTGTTGCTTTAAGAAAATAGCCCAAAGAACAGTAGGGATGGGAGTCTGCCCTATCTCCTAAGCTGAAGCAGTGAACAAGACTTGTGCCGTCATTAAGATATGGCCTGTTCTGACCAATGTAGTAGCTCCTACACAACTGTATCTCCTCTGTTTTCAAAAATTGCCCTCCTGCTTTCAGGAGAACAAGAGCAGGACACCGAACCCTCTCAAATCATGACATCATGAAAGGTCCTTCATCAGGAATTCAATGGATAAGAAGAAACAATCAGCTCACCAATCTTGGATATGCCAACATCTCCGACCAGATCATTCACAGAAATAGTGATGGATCCAGCACCGCATTCCAGTAGCAAAACTTGTAGTTGTCATCATAAAATGTAATACAGAGTCGGTCAAATCTTCAACATTCACGTTGAATAGCAATCATCTGTGTTTGGTAACAGATACTGGGGCTCATTTACTAAGGGCCCGAATTGCTTTTTTTGTCGGGTTTCCCGAATTTTTCCGATTTGTGCCGAATTGCCCCTGGTTTTTGGTGCACTCAATCGGATTGTGGCGCTTCGGCGCCAGCATGCATGCAACGGAAATGGGGGCGTGGCCGTAGGAAAACCCGACGGATTCGTAAAAGTCGAGGTATTTTTTAAAAAAAAGTGTCGCATGACACGCACTTACCTGCACCAAGAAATAGAAGGTGAACTCCGGTGAACTCCAGCGGACCTCGGCGCAGCAGCGACACCTAGTGGATATCGGCGCACGGACCTTAGTGAATCCTGGCCGGACCCAAACCCGCTGCTGGATCGCGACAGGACCGGGTAAGTAAATCTGCCCAATTTTATCTGAATGCTGCCTCTAGTGGCCAACTTTGGTACAAATGTATTTTTTTATTTGTATTTGATAATATTTTGTAAATTGGAAAATGAAAAGATGATATATCTCCTACAATCCTAAAATTAATATACAGGTATTTATGTTTAATATATATATATATATATATATATGTATATTTTATGTGACATTATTTTTATGTGTTTATTTTTTATTTTAAGTACATAACATTGCTAATGCTGTTACATTCTATCCAAATACGCTTACTAATAGGATGGCATAAAATGTAATTTAATAAAAGAGCGCATTACCTGCTTGTGAGATCTGGAAGTTACTATGTTCTAATAGTTTCCGCAAAAGTGATGAGTGAGTTAATCTACAAAAAGTTAAAATTGAGCAAAGTATCAGCTAAGCTATTTTCTATAAGAAAACTTCCAAGTTGGTTAAACTCTAAAAAAAAAATGAAAGTATTGAGCCAAATCTTATTGTATTCTTTATCCTTTGGAAACTGCACAGATGTTAGAAGTGGCCAAATCTTATGAAACACAATTCCAAAAAAAAAAAAAAAAATCATCTGCCGGTTTGTAGAGATTTACATTACAAACGTCAGACTTCTAACATGAATTATCTGGGAAGATAAAAGCTTTTCGCAATATAAAGGATGAAAAAAAAAAAATATTTCAGCAGCGAGGACTGAAAATGATGGCGACGTTTGATAGAAGTAGATATATTACAAGTGTAAATAAACAGAGACAGATAGTGGGGAGGAGAGTAAAAGAGAGGAGGGATCAAAATTATGTATTAACTAGAGATGAGCGAACACTAAAATGCTCGGGTACTCGTTATTCGAGACGAACTTTTCCCGATGCTCGAGTGCTCGTCTCGAATAACGAACCCCATTGAAGTCAATGGGAGACTCGAGCATTTTTCAAGGGGACCAAGGCTCTGCACAGGGAAGCTTGGCCAAACACCTGGGAACCTCAGAAAAGGATGGAAACACCACGGAAATGGACAGGAAACAGCAGGGGCAGCATGCATGGATGCCTCTGAGGCTGCATAATCGCACCATTATGCCAAAATTATGGGCAACAGCATGGCCATGACAGAGTGACAGAATGAAGCTAGATAGCATCTAAAACATCCAATAATTGACCCTGACACTATAGGGGACGGCATGCAGAGGCAGCGGCAGCAGCGGCAGGCATGGCAACATACCCTAAATGGACTCAGGCTTCAAACCAATGGGTAGCAGAGAGGAACCAAAGGAGGTGAGCAAGAAGCGCTCAAATAATATCGGTACATGATAAAAGTTTGCCAGTATATTTTGTGGATTACACAGCAGGGTGGCGACAAAGTTAACATGGAAGCCATGAAAACAACCCAAAATTCTGCCTGACACAGCTCGTTTGATAAGGGGACCATGTATGGAGGCAGTGAACTAGTAGTAGATTAAAGGTGCTGCAGTTAAAACTATGTTAGTTGGATCTTGGCATGGAGCTGGCGCTCCGCTGCCAGGCGAGCTTTCGCCAATCCAAGCCCGTGTCTCTAGGCTACTCCCCAAACAGCACTTCTAAGAACCTTTTGTATAAGATCAAGTGTAGTAGCGTTCTTATAAGTTTAGGATATGCCGGGTGAGGGGAATGTAAACAGATGCGCAAGAAGCGCTGAAATAATATCCCTAAATGGTAAAAGTTTGCAAGTATATTTTGGGGATTACACAGCAGGGTGGCGACAAAGTTAACAACTTTGATGTGGAATGCCCTGTAATAGCTCTTGGGCGGTGTGCCTTTTATCGCCTAGGCTCAGCAGTTTCAGCACCGCCTGCTGTCGCTTAGCGACGGCACTGCTGCTGTGCCTAGAGCTACCGACTGATGGCGCCATGCCCACGGATGGTAATTCGGAGGAGGAGGAGGTGGAGGAGGGGTGGGAGGAGGTATAGTAGGCCTTTGAGACCTGGACCGAGGTAGGCCCCGCAATTCTCTGCGTCGGCAGTATATGACCAGCCCCAGGGTCAGACTCGGTCCCAGCCTGCACCAAGTTAAGTGTAGTAGCGTTCTCATAAGTTTGGGATATGGCGGGTGAGGGGAATGTAAACAGATGCGCAAGAAGCGCATGATGCGCATGGAGCTGGCGTTCCGCTGCCAGGCGAGCTTTCGCCAATCCAAGCCCCTGTCTCTAGGCTACTCCCCAAACAGCACTTCTAAGAACCTTTTGTATAAGATCAAGTGTAGTAGCGTTCTTATAAGTTTAGGATATGCCGGGTGAGGGGAATGTAAACATCTGCGCAAGAAGCGCTGAAATAATATCCGTAAATGGTAAAAGTTTGCCAGTATATTTTGTGGATAACACAGCAGGGTGGCGACAAAGTTAACAACTTTGATGTGGAATCCATGAAAACAACCCAAATTTCTGCCTGACACACCTCGTTTGATAAAGGGACGATGTATGGAGGCAGCTATATGGACGACTTTTGGAGGTAGCAATGGAGACAACGTGTGGAGGCTGCTATGGAGACAATTTAATTTGGATAGTGCCTGTATGTGGCAGTCCCAAACATTTTTCAAACCAGAGGAGCAGGTAGGTGGCCCTCCAGTAAAATGGGATAGATTGAGTGCCTGTATGTGGCAGTCCCAAAAATGTTTCAAACCAGAGGAGCAGGTAGGTGGCCCTGCAGTAAAATGGAATAGATTGAGTGCCTGTATGTGGCAGTCCCAAAAATGTTTCAAACCAGAGGAGCAGGTAGGTGGCCCTGCAGTAAAATGGAATAGATTGAGTGCCTGTATGTGGCAGTCCCAAAAATTGTTCAAACCAGAGGAGCAGGTAGGTGGCCCTGCAGTAAAATGGAATAGATTGAGTGCCTGTATGTGGCAGTCCCAAAAATTGTTCAAACCAGAGGAGCAGGTAGGTGGCCCTGCAGTAAAATGGAATAGATTGAGTGCCTGTATGTGGCAGTCCCAAAAATGTTTCAAACCAGAGGAGCAGGTAGGTGGCCCTCCAGTAAAATGGAATAGATTGAGTGCCTGTATGTGGCAGTCCCAAAAATTGTTCAAACCAGAGGAGCAGGTAGGTGGCCCTCCAGTAAAATGGAATAGATTGAGTGCCTGTATGTGGCAGTCCCAAAAATTGTTCAAACCAGAGGAGCAGGTAGGTGGCCCTGCAGTAAAATGGAATAGATTGAGTGCCTGTATGTGGCAGTCCCAAAAATGTTTCAAACCAGAGGAGCAGGTAGGTGGCCCTCCAGTAAAATGGAATAGATTGAGTGCCTGTATGTGGCAGTCCCAAAAATTGTTCAAACCAGAGGAGCAGGTAGGTGGCCCTGCAGTAAAATGGAATAGATTGAGTGCCTGTATGTGGCACTCACAAAAATTGTTTCAAACAGAGGACCGGGTAGGTGGCCCTCCAGAAAAATTAAATGCATGAAGTACTATAGCAAGAGCCAGTGGGCCCTGTCAAAAAATAGCCATTTTCCTCTGCTTTACTGTACAAAGAGGAGGAGAAGGAGGAAAATGAGGAGGAGGAGGAGGAGTGGATCAATTATTCAGGTTGAGCTTCCTTCACCTGGTGGAGATTGGAAATTCTGAGAAATCCAGCCTTTATTCATTTTAATAAGCGTCAGCCTGTCAGCGCTGTCAGTCGACAGGCGTGTACGCTTATCGGTGATGATGCCACCAGCTGCACTGAAAACCCGCTCGGACAAGACGCTAGCGGCAGGGCAGGCAAGAACCTCCAAGGCGTACAGCGCCAGTTCGTGCCACATGTCCAGCTTTGAAACCCAGTAGTTGTAGGGAGCTGTGTGATCATTTAGGACGATGGTATGGTCAGCTACGTACTCCCTCACCATCTTTCTGTAAAGATCAGCCCTACTCTGCCGAGACTGGGGACAGGTGACAGTGTCTTGCTGGGGTGACATAAAGCTGGCAAAAGCCTTGTAAAGCGTACCCTTGCCAGTGCTGGACAAGCTGCCTGCTCGCCTACTCTCCCTCGCTACTTGTCCCGCAGAACTACGCACTCTGCCGCTAGCGCTGTCAGAAGGGAAATACTGTTTCAGCTTGTGCACCAGGGCCTGCTGGTATTCATGCATTCTCACACTCCTTTCCTCTCCAGGGATGAGAGTGGGAAGATTTTGCTTGTACCGTGGGTCCAGGAGAGTGAACACCCAGTAATCGGTGCTGGAATAAATTCTTTGAACGCGAGGGTCACGGGATAGGCAGCCTAGCATGAAATCTGCCATATGCGCCAGAGTACCAACGCGTAAGAATTCACTCCCCTCACTGGCCTGACTGTCCATTTCCTCCTCCTCCAACTCCTCCAACTCCTCTTCTTCTGCCCATACACGCTGAACAGTGAAGGACTCAACAATGGTCCCCTCTTGTGTCTCGCCAACATTCTCCTCCTCTTCCTCCTCATCCTCCTCCACCTCCACCTCCTCCGATATGCGCTGAGAAACAGACCTCAGGGTGCTTTGGCTATCAACAAGGGAATATTCTTCCCCCGTCTCTTGTGACGAGCGCAAAGCTTCCGACTTCATGCTGACCAGAGAGTTTTTCAACAGGCCAAGCAGCGGGATGGTGAGGCTGATGATGGCGGCATCGCCACTGACCATCTGTGTTGACTCCTCAAAGTTACTCAGCACCTGACAGATATCAGACATCCACGTCCACTCCTCATTGTAGACTTGAGGAAGCTGACTGACCTGACTACCAGTTCTGGTGGAAGTTGACATCTGGCAGTCTACAATCGCTCTGCGCTGCTGGTAAACTCTGGATAACATGGTCAGTGTTGAATTCCACCTCGTGGGCACGTCGCACAACAGTCGGTGAGCGGGCAGTTGGAGGCGGCGCTGCGCTGCCCTGAGAGTGGCAGCATCTGGGCTGGACTTCCTGAAATGCGCACAGATGCGGCGCACCTTCGTGAGCAAATCAGACAGATTGGGGTATGTCTTGAGGAAACGCTGCACTATCAGATTTAACACATGGGCCAGGCATGGCACATGTGTCAGTCTGCCGAGTTGCAGAGCCGCCACCAGGTTACGGCCGTTGTCACACACAACCATTCCCGGCTTGAGGTTCAGCGGTGCCAGCCACAGATCAGTCTGCGCCGTGATGCCCTGTAATAGCTCTTGGGCGGTGTGCCTTTTGTCGCCTAGGCTCAGCAGTTTGAGCACCGCCTGCTGTCGCTTAGCGACGGCACTGCTGCTGTGCCTAGAGCTACCGACTGATGGCGCCGTGCCCACGGATGGTAGTTCGGAGGAGGAGGTGGAGGAGGGGTGGGAGGAGGAGGAGGCATAGTAGGCCTGAAACACCTGGACCGAGGTAGGCCCCGCAATCCTCGGCGTCGGCAGTATATGAGCAGCCCCAGGGTCAGACTCGGTCCCAGCCTCCACCAAGTTAACCCAATGTGCCGTCAGCGATATATAGTGGCCCTGCCCGGCAGCACTCGTCCACGTGTCCGTGGTCAGGTGGACCTTGTCAGAAACGGCGTTGGTCAGGGCACGGATGATGTTGTCTGACACGTGCTGGTGCAGGGCTGGGACGGCACATCGGGAAAAGTAGTGGCGGCTGGGGACCGAATACCGAGGGGCGGCCGCCGCCATGAGGTTGCGAAAGGCCTCGGTCTCTACTAGCCTATAGGGCAGCATCTCCAGGCTAAGCAATCTGGAGATGTGCACATTAAGGGCTTGGGCGTGCGGGTGGGTTGCACTATATTTGCGTTTCCGCTCCAGCGTCTGGGGTATGGAGAGCTGAACGCTGGTGGATGCTGTGGAGGATCGTGGAGGCGACGATGGGGTTTTTGTGGCAGGGTCCTGGGCAGGGGGCTGACTAGCAGCTGACACAGGGGAAGGAGCAGTGGTGTGCACGGCCGGAGGTGAACGGGCTTGTTGCCACTGAGTGGGGTGCTTAGCATTCATATGCCTGCGCATACTGGTGGTAGTTAAGCTAGTAGTGGTGGAACCCCTGCTGAGCCTGGTTTGGCAAATGTTGCACACCACAGTCCGTCGGTCATCCGGTGTTTCCTTAAAGAACCTCCACACTTCTGAAGATCTAGCCCTCGCCGCAAGAGCCCTCACCACGGGAGCTTCACTAGTTGACAGTGGCGCTGATGCACCAGCTCTGGCCCTGCCTCTCCGTCTGGCCCCACCACTGCCTCTTCCAACCTGTTCAGGTTGAGGACTCTCCTCCGTCTCAGAAGCACTGTGTTCACCCGGCCTCTCAACCCAGCTTGGGTCTGTCACCTCATCATCCTCCGATCCCTCAGTCTGCTCCCCCCTCGGACTTCCTGCCCTGACAACAACTTCCCCACTGTCTGACAACCGTGTCTCCTCATCGTCGGACACCTCTTTACACACTTCCACTACGTCAAGAAGGTCATCATCACCCACAGACTGTGACTGGTGGAAAACCTGGGCATCGGAAAATTGCTCAGCAGCAACCGGACAAGTGGTTTGTGACTGTGGGAAGGGTCCAGAAAACAGTTCCTCAGAGTATGCCGGTTCAAATGCCAAATTTTCCTGGGAGGGGGCAGACTGGGGGGGAGGAGGCTGAGGTGCAGGAGCTGGAGGAGTGGCGATTTCGGTGACATGGGTGGACTGCGTGGAAGACTGACTGGTGGTGGACAAATTGCTCGAAGCATTGTCAGCAATCCACGACATCACCTGTTCGCACTGTTCTGGCCTCAACAGTGCTCTACCACGAGTCCCAGTAACTTCAGACATGAACCTAGGGAGTGTAGCTCTGCGGCGTTCCCCTGCTCCCTCATCAGCAGGTGGTGTCTCACCCCGCCCAGGACCACGGCCTCTGACCCCTGCAGTAGTTGGACGCCCACGTCCCCGCCCTCGTCCTCTACCCCTAGCCCTCGGGTTAAACATTTTTAAAATGAGAGTTATAACTTTATTTTTTTTTTTACTTTTTTTTGTTTTTTTTTGTGTTTTTTTTTTTTTTTTTTGTGTTTTTTGTTTTTTTTTGAGTTTTTAAAACCAAACAATGCTATCCTATTGCTATGGCTATTTTCTAGCCAAGTATCAAAGGAAGCACAGTACTATGCCAGATGAGATGACACTGAGTTCTTGCCTAATAGAAATCCAACCCCTACTGAATTTTGCCACTTCAGCCTTTGCTATGGATATGTGCGCCACTAAGCGCAGAACACAGCGGTCGCAAGTCCCACTACAAATTGCTCAGAATTGGCAAGTACATGCACTGCAGAAACTACAGTCACCAGCAGATCAACCAGAAATCAAATATATAGAACGCTACTGTAGGCTTCAAGAAGCTGTTTGTATTCTCCTATGGCTATTTTCTAGCCAAGTATCAAAGGAAGCACAGTACTATGCCAGATGAGATGACACTGAGTTATTGCCTAATAGAAATCCAACCCCTACTGAATTTTGCCACTTCAGCCTTTGCTATGGATATGTGCGCCACTAAGCGCAGAACACAGCGGTCGCAAGTCCCACTACAAATTGCTCAGAATTGGCAAGTACATGCACTGCAGAAACTACAGTCACCAGCAGATCAACCAGAAATCAAATATATAGAACGCTACTGTAGGCTTCAAGAAGCTGTTTGTATTCTCCTATGGCTATTTTCTAGCCAAGTATCAAAGGAAGCACAGTACTATGCCAGATGAGATGACACTGAGTTATTGCCTAATAGAAATCCAACCCCTACTGAATTTTGCCACTTCAGCCTTTGCTATGGATATGTGCGCCACTAAGCGCAGAACACAGCGGTCGCAAGTCTCACTACAAATTGCTCAGAATTGGCAAGTACATGCACTGCAGAAACTACAGTCACCAGCAGATCAACCAGAAATCAAATATATAGAACGCTACTGTAGGCTTCAAGAAGCTGTTTGTATTCTCCTATGGCTATTTTCTAGCCAAGTATCAAAGGAAGCACAGTACTATGCCAGATGAGATGACACTGAGTTATTGCCTAATAGAAATCCAACCCCTACTGAATTTTGCCACTTCAGCCTTTGCTATGGATATGTGCGCCACTAAGCGCAGAACACAGCGGTCGCAAGTCCCACTACAAATTGCTCAGAATTGGCAAGTACATGCACTGCAGAAACTACAGTCACCAGCAGATCAACCAGAAATCAAATATATAGAACGCTACTGTAGGCTTCAAGAAGCTGTTTGTATTCTCCTATGGCTATTTTCTAGCCAAGTATCAAAGGAAGCACAGTACTATGCCAGATGAGATGACACTGAGTTATTGCCTAATAGAAATCCAACCCCTACTGAATTTTGCCACTTCAGCCTTTGCTATGGATATGTGCGCCACTAAGCGCAGAACACAGCGGTCGCAAGTCTCACTACAAATTGCTCAGAATTGGCAAGTACATGCACTGCAGAAACTACAGTCACCAGCAGATCAACCAGAAATCAAATATATAGAACGCTACTGTAGGCTTCAAGAAGCTGTTTGTATTCTCCTATGGCTATTTTCTAGCCAAGTATCAAAGGAAGCACAGTACTATGCCAGATGAGATGACACTGAGTTCTTGCCTAATAGAAATCCAACCCCTACTGAATTTTGCCACTTCAGCCTTTGCTATGGATATGTGCGCCACTAAGCGCAGAACACAGCGGTCGCAAGTCTCACTACAAATTGCTCAGAATTGGCAAGTACATGCACTGCAGAAACTACAGTCACCAGCAGATCAACCAGAAATCAAATATATAGAACGCTACTGTAGGCTTCAAGAAGCTGTTTGTATTCTCCTATGGCTATTTTCTAGCCAAGTATCAAAGGAAGCACAGTACTATGCCAGATGAGATGACACTGAGTTATTGCCTAATAGAAATCCAACCCCTACTGAATTTTGCCACTTCAGCCTTTGCTATGGATATGTGCGCCACTAAGCGCAGAACACAGCGGTCGCAAGTCCCACTACAAATTGCTCAGAATTGGCAAGTACATGCACTGCAGAAACTACAGTCACCAGCAGATCAACCAGAAATCAAATATATAGAACGCTACTGTAGGCTTCAAGAAGCTGTTTGTATTCTCCTATGGCTATTTTCTAGCCAAGTATCAAAGGAAGCACAGTACTATGCCAGATGAGATGACACTGAGTTATTGCCTAATAGAAATCCAACCCCTACTGAATTTTGCCACTTCAGCCTTTGCTATGGATATGTGCGCCACTAAGCGCAGAACACAGCGGTCGCAAGTCTCACTACAAATTGCTCAGAATTGGCAAGTACATGCACTGCAGAAACTACAGTCACCAGCAGATCAACCAGAAATCAAATATATAGAACGCTACTGTAGGCTTCAAGAAGCTGTTTGTATTCTCCTATGGCTATTTTCTAGCCAAGTATCAAAGGAAGCACAGTACTATGCCAGATGAGATGACACTGAGTTATTGCCTAATAGAAATCCAACCCCTACTGAATTTTGCCACTTCAGCCTTTGCTATGGATATGTGCGCCACTAAGCGCAGAACACAGCGGTCGCAAGTCCCACTACAAATTGCTCAGAATTGGCAAGTACATGCACTGCAGAAACTACAGTCACCAGCAGATCAACCAGAAATCAAATATATAGAACGCTACTGTAGGCTTCAAGAAGCTGTTTGTATTCTCCTATGGCTATTTTCTAGCCAAGTATCAAAGGAAGCACAGTACTATGCCAGATGAGATGACACTGAGTTATTGCCTAATAGAAATCCAACCCCTACTGAATTTTCCCACTTCGGTCTTTGCTATGGATATGTGTGCCACTAAGAGCTAAACACAACGGTAGCAAGTCCCCCTGCTAATTCCTCACAAAATGGTAAAAGATGCAAATTAAAATAAAAAAAGTAGAACGTTATTGTAGCCCTAAGAAGGGCTGTTGGGTTCTTTGAGAATCACTCCTGCCTAACAGTAAGCTAATAGAACACCCTAACGCTTTCCCTGAGCAGCAGCAGCTCTCTCCCTAGCGGCATCCAGAGACAGAATGATCCGAGCAGCGCGGCCAGCGGCTAGTCTATCCCAGGGTCACCTGATCTGGCCAGCCAACCACTGCTATCGACGTGTAAGGGTACCACGTCATGCTGGGTGGAGTGCAGAGTCTCCTGGCTTGTGATTGGCTCTGTTTCTGGCCGCCAAAAAGCAAAACGGCGGGAGCTGCCATTTTCTCGAGCGGGCGAAGTATTCGTCCGAGTAACGAGCAGTTTCGAGTACCCTAATGCTCGACCGAGCATCAAGCTCGGACGAGCATGTTCGCTCATCTCTAGTATTAACATATTTTAATGTATATTTTATCACTTGATAAATTTTTGCCCCTTAAATCCTTAAAGGGGTTTCCTGGCTAATAATATTAAAAATAGGTCCTTAGTAGAGATAAGAGGACCAGACGGTCAGGTTCAGGTCCGGTCGCCTAACCGGGACATATTGCCAGATTGACGACTGCACAGCCAATCTAGCAAACTGATGGTCCGATCAACTAGTCATGGCTAGGGACACCTGACCAATCACATCCCTCTGGCCAATCATAGCCATTGGTTGTTGTATTGCCTGTTCTGCCACCAATCTGGTGATATGTCCGCGTCAGGCGGCCTAACCCCGAATCTTGGACATGACCATCGGGTCCAGTCTTCTCCAGTCCTTTGTGTCATATCTGTGGGGGTCCAAGATTCAGCACCCCCACAATTAAACTTTTTTTCAACCATTGATAAACAGAGATCAGAACAGGAAGATTTACAATGGGGAAGATTTACTTACCCGGTCCTGTCGGGACTGGCGCGATTCATGAAGATCGTGCGCCCAAGTTCCTGCATCCGTCGCTTCTGTCCCGAGGTCCGCTTCTTCCCGTTGCATGTGAGTGCTTCATCTTGCGACACAATCGCGTTTTTAAATTCTGCGGTTTGTCCGAATCCGTCGGGTTGTCTGACGGCCATGCCCCCCGATTTCTGTTGCGTGCAAGACGGTGCCGATGCGGCAAAATCCGATCACGTGTGCCAAAATCCCGGGGCAATTCGGCGCAAAACAGAAATCGGCAGGAAACCCAACGACAGTGCGTCCGACTGACCCTTAGTAAATGAGCCCGAATATGGCAAAATGTCCCGGTAAGGTGGCCAAACCCGAATCCAGAACAGGACCATTAGGCCCACTCATCTCCAGTCCTTAGTGTCATATCGGTATCCAACATTCAGCCCTCCCACACTTGAGATTTTTTTCAGCAATTGATAAACATGGATTAGAAGAGGAAGCATTTATGGACACCATGATTATTTCCGGGCTTGAAAATTGCCGAAAAAGCCCTTATAAATCTCCCCCTATGTGTTTTCCCCTAATCTGTCAATGATTTGACTCATTACATTAATATCACTGCGAATATGAAGAAAGAACTTAAAAAATCTTTCTTAAAGGAAGGTCATCTACGTTGTAGTGAGTTACCAGTAAGTCTCCTCTTGGCTGCTCTCGGAAGGAGAGAAGGCCATATTTTATCCATCCCAGAAGTCTCCTTCACTTTTAATGTGTTCGGGATATCGCCAGTTACAGATGGTAATTTAATGGCGCATTAAGAACACGTCTTAAGTGCATAATATTGAAAAATCAATTCTTCCCAGTATGTGTCTCGCAGCGAGCTGAAAGACAGAGAATTTAATGGATTCGGGATTAAACACCCAAACTCCCTCACCTTGTCATTCATGACGCACTACGCCCCTACCTTCCCCTACCTTCTACGGACGACTCCTGGGATGTTGAAGCCTCTTACTATTATCTTATACTTATTCCAAGGGCAACAGACAGCTCCAAATATATTGTCCCAAGTGTTTTTATTGAGAATATTCCCCACTAGGGCCATTTTTTTGCTTTTATGGGGTTTTTTAAAAAATTTTTGTTATTGTAAATTAAAAATTTCTCTGGGGAATTTTTTCATCATGCACCATGGGGCGTGGTCAGCTGGGGGTGGGCGTGGCTGGCAGGGAGTGGACCGGTGTGTGGCGTCCCCACACTCGCTGCAGCCACCGAATTTTAATATATGAAAATTCACCGGCAGTGTTTATTTGTACGCCAGGCCCTGCGCAGGACCCCTGTTGGATGCATCAAGAGGGAGAAGCCTCTTTTTATCAGATTTAGAATTAGTATGTAGTGTAGTTTACCTCACTAATGTGCAGAGTGTGCCAGATTATTGAAGACCTCCGCACAGCCTTCTGTTATCTGGAGCACCCTGCCTGTGCCAATCACGCTTAAACGCCGTTATTTTTGGTGCACTCACTTCAAAGGGGTTTTCCCACAAACTAAAGTTAGGACCTATACACGGGATAGGGTCTAACTTGCTGATCAGTGGGGGTCTCAGTGCGGAGACCCTCACAAATCACAAAAACGAGAGGTCCGTTGGGCCCCTCGTCGCTCCGTCGGACTAATGGAGCAGATGGCCGTTCATGACCGTCCTGCTCCATTAATCACTATGGAGCTGACGGAGATTGGTGAGCGTGGCTCTCCAAGATCTCCGTCAGCTCCATAGAGATTAATGGAGCAGGACGGTCATGAACGGCCATCTGCTCCATTAGTCCGACGGAGCGACGAGGGGTCCAACGGACCTCTCGTTTTTTTCTGACGGAGCGACGAGGGGTTATATACCGTGGATAGGGCCTAACTTTAGTTCATGGGAAAACCCCTTTAAAGGAAATCTACCATCAGGATCATGGATTATAAGCCAAATATACTTACATGATGGTGTGTGCCCCTTTATCAGGATATGCTCTTCTTTTAACTTCTTATGCCCTCAATTTTTAAGAAAACATGCTTTAAAAGCTATGCAAATGAGCCTGAGGGGCTCCAGGCTCCATTAACTTCTATGATTCATGAAGCCCAACAGGCTCATTTTGAAGCCTTTTTTCATAAAAACAAAGGCATAAAAAGCTAAAAGAAGAGCGGATCCTGACAAAGGGGCACACAAGGATGTAAATGTACTTGGTTTATAATCCATAATCCTGATGGTGGATTTCCTTTAATGCGCGTGCACCACAATTATGTCAGACTTTCAACATAAATGTGGCGCCCAATGTGTATCGGCACAGAAATACCCCATCAGGCGCAGGCACAGTGCAGCGGCAACATTGATGCAAACACATCATACATACATGTGCAACCAGTTTGTACATGTATGTATGTGCAAGCTGGGCCTGAAAAATGGCCCAAACAGTTTTATAAATCTGGGCCAGTAAATATAGTTCTGCCACAATCCACATGATTAATAGAAACCACTGCATATAAGAACCAATTGAATCTTGTACTACACATGGATATTCAGGTTCACTTTGAGAATTTTATTGGCTTTGGCACCATCAATCTTTCACTGCTCGATGAAGTTACATTTTAAGTAAGTAGAACAATCCCTATCTATCGGATTCTGGTATTTTTCATTCAGTCGGAGCATCAGAGTGAAAGGAATATTGAACTTCCCTGCTGTTCGAGTCTCTCAGTAATTCTGGTGGGATCAAGAATATGATGAATGATCAGCCCGCTCCGGTAAGATGCATGGAACATCATGGATTTTGCAAACCGATTCAGAACAAACACATCTTGTATTACAAATATTACAGGAATCTTCCCAATTTGAGAAATCTACTATTGTCACAGCGGCTGAAATGTTTGCTTTGTCGCACTGGGGTCCTGGTGGTGAAGATGACCAAAAATAACACTTGCATGGAGTTTCTATAAAGGACCGGCAACCTATTCAGGACAAGATGTTGTGACTGTTTCAGCAGCTAAGAAATAAGGAAGGGGTCACCATGGGACTCTTATCTCCTGGCAGCAACTTGTCTTTGTATGAAAGTAGCTGGATAGGTAGCAAGACTTAAGCTCCTCTCTCGGAGCCATTTCTGTTTTGAGTTTTGAGTAGTGTGGCACGGACCTCAAGAGCAAAGTTAAGCTTTGTAGAAGTCCGAGTTTGGCTCTACCCCAACGCCTTTACACCGGTGATCGGTGCTGCAAAAGGGCATTTATATGGCTGTGGCCATGTACATTATACAGGGGCATAACTAGAGTGGTAGTAGCCATAGTAGCTGCTATGGGGCACACAATGTCAGGGGGCCCCAGCATCTGCCTGACTCACACTTAAGACTTGAGGATGTGCATTATTATATACATATTGGGGCACATTTACTAAGGGTCCACGAACCGTGATTCCATTTTTCCCAAATATTTCAGTTTTGCTGCATTTTGTTTCCCGAATTGCCCCGGTTTTTGGGGCACGTGATCGGATTGTGGCGCATCGGTGCCGACTTACACCTGACAGAAATCGGGGGCGTGGCCGACGGACAACCCGACGGATTAAAAAAAAACGCGTAATTTAAAAAACTAAATGTGTCGCAAGGTCAAGTACTCACATACACCGAGGCGGAGAAGGTGAACTCTGGCGGACCTCAGCGGCGAAGCAACACATGCAGGAAATCGGGCGCACAATCTTAGTGAATCGCACCGGACCTGAATCCTCGTTGGACAGCACACCGCGGGATCGCAACGGGACCGGGTAAGTAAATCTGCCCCAATATGTATAGACCAGTGCACATCTTCCACAGCACACAGTTGAGCCGAAAGCTCAGACAAGAAATGTCGGGGGAAGAGGAAGGGGAGAGCAGAATGATAGGATTAGGGATGTCTCATCTCTTATTCCTGTCATGTACTCCCCCCATGTGGTCAGCAGCCACTGGGACAGATCTGTGTAAGTGTATAAATGTATATATTAGTGTATAAATGTGTGTATGTGTGTAAGAGTGTATAAATATGTGTGCATGAGTGTATAAATGTGTGTAAGAGTGTATGCTCCCTGGTGAACTCTTATTAGGAAAGGTCAACATCAGCTTCTTAGTTTCATAGTAGTTAAGACTGAAAAAAGTCATTGGTTCATCAAGTCCAACCTATTAATTATACATAAATGTGGAGACCCAGCAATGGGCACAAACAGTATTTAGTGCCACAGTATACAATGCCAGAACTAAGACTTAATGCACATGACCGTGCATGGACCGGTAACTGGGGGATGTTTCTTGCTGATATGGGAGGGGGGAAAGCTCTTCACATCTTCTACCTCTATAGGAGCCTGGAGGCCACAATGCAATTTAAGGCAGAACTAGGACCTGCTCCATCTTTTGCGCAATAGGTGCCCGGCTCCGTCATGGTGTAGTGAGACATAGTGGGCTCACCGTACCCTGCCCGTGCATTATGCAAGTCAATGGTCCACTCGTAAGCTGGCCGCAGTTTGTATGGCCACCAAATATGGTCGTATGCATGAGGCCTAACATAGACAACTGTGGAAAGCTAGGGAACCAGGAATGCAGTATACTGGCTCTGCCACTATATAGAAGAGTTATGCTTCTGCCTCCAATTTCTCTGCTGGTTCTGTAGGCTACAAGTATCAGTATGTAGTTTAGTTGCTAAATGTTTTCCTAAAAACCAGTGTCTTTAGGACAACTGACCTCACAGATTTTCTGACCTCCCATACTACCAGCTGTTATCTTCTTATACATCTATGACAAGATGCCTGATCCATGATTAGATGGCTTCTTCCTTTAACAATATCAACCAAGTCACCAATTTTTTTAAAGAATATTAAGATAAAGGGTGAGAGTTACAAGGGGAAGATCTCAGGAGTTAATAATGTAATTTATCAACCGCGTCACCTTCATGAGCCCTTGTTAAATTTGGTTTTAATACGTTAATACAGGGCAGCTGGAATATGTGGCGTGTAGCTTAGCGTCTTGCTGAAGGCTTCACGGGCACAAGGCGAGCCGAGAAACCTGTCCCGGTAATGACCAAAAACCTCACTGGACGTACATGACTGGGCATAGGAAGGTCTATATGTAGGGTTAATTCTGTTGTATCCCCAGACCTTATAGATTACCAGCTCTGAGGACAACTGCCCAGAAACGACTGAATCTAGGAACAAGTGTTTTGGGGGGAACAAAAATTGCCTTGTAGGACAATTCGAGAAAAACGATGACCCTATAAAACTCGACAGAAAAGCGGAGAACCGTATTGATGTATCGGCCTCTGTTACAGAAATAATGATGTTTTGATGATACAATAATGGTGTTTTTTGCTTCATTAGGCAGGGCACTTCTCTACATGTTTAGTAGATGATTTTGCACAGCATTGTGCTTCCCGTCTTAAATTGTTAAGGGTTGCTTAATGGGCATGACTGCTCGTGGTTACAAGTTCTTGTAGAGAAAGCGCTGGGATTATTCTTTAAGGTATAGAATATGTTACGTCATATTTGGATGGAAAAAGAAAATGGGGCACATTTACTTACCCGTTCCCTGTGCAATCCCCGATCCGGACTGTCCGATGAGGATGAACTCTGCCGCGATTCATGAAGATCGTGCACCCGATTTCCTGCAGGTGTCGGAGTTCACTGGAGTTCACGATCCGTTGCTGGGTGCAGGTAAGTGCGTGTCAAGTGACACTTTTAAAAAAAAAAATACAGTGGTCTTTTCCAAATCCGTCGGGTTTTCTGACGGCCACGCCTCCCGTTTTCCGTCGCGTGCATGCCGGCGCCGATGCACCACAATCTGATCGCATGCGCCAAAAACCTGTGGCAATTCAGGGAAAATTGGCAAAAAACTGTAATATTCGGGTAACCCGATGGAAAAACGTGATTCGTGCCCTTAGTAAATGACCCCCAATGTGTTTTGCATTACAGGAAAACCCAACAGAACTTGTAAGTCAATGGGACTTTCAGTCACCATCATTCAGTGGACATTTATATACATATTATCAGCAGCATAGCAACAGCGGTAAGAGCCATAGCAGCTGATACTGGGCCCGTAGTTTCAGGGGGCCACAACATCCAAACTGACACACTAAGTAATGGAGGATGTGCACCATTATATACACATTATCAGGGGAGGAACTACAGCGGTAACAGCCATAGCAGCTGCTATTGGGCCCGCAGTGTCAGGGGGCCCGGACATCCGACCTGACACACTAAGTAATGGAGGATGTGCACCATTATATACATATTATGCTGCACATTGTACAGCATAATGTATAAAACAGTGCACGTCTACCGCATACCCCTATATGTCTAACCACAAATTTATATATATATATTTATTTTTATTGGCCTTCATTTGCATAATGAAATCTTTGGGGGGAAAATCCTTCACCTTCCAAGCGCCTTTTGAAATTTTTGTCAATGTGGCTGCATGGGGGCTTTTTTTTTTCCGCAAAGACCTGCAGTTTTTATTTGTACACTTAGGATTCATAAAGTTTTCTGATCGAGTTTAATATAATTTTATGTGTGATGTATGATTACAAATTCTCAATTTGGGCATTGTTATTTATTTATTTTATTTTGTAAGATTTTTGTTGTACTGGAAAAAAACTAAGTTAGCCTGGGTTGGTAGGGGGTGGAGGTACAAAATGGGGGTCATTTACTAAGGGCCCGATTTGCGTTTTCCCGATGTGTTACCCGAATATTTCCGATTTGCGATGATTTTCCCTGTATTGCCCCGGGATTTTGGCACACGCGATCGTATTGTGGCACATCGGTGCCGGCATGCACGCAATGGAAATCGGGGGCGTGGCCGAACGAAAACCCGACGGATTCGGAAAAACCGCCGCACTTCAGGGCATTCCGGCGGGCCCCGGGGAACTTCAGCGCAGCAGCGCCACCTTGTGGAAGTCGGAGGAACTACCTTAGTGAATTGCCAGAAGACCCAAATCCACGGCAGAGAACGCGCCGCTGGATCGCGAATGGGCCGGGTAAGTAAATCTGCCCCAATGAGTCTGCTTTTCCTTTTTTTGTGTGGTTTATTTTTTTTAGTGTTTTCTGTGCAAAAAATATAAAATTAGTTTTTGACATGAGATCACTTGACTGAAGTGCCGATAGATGCTGTGAGACGCTATTGGCACCCTGCAATTGTAGCTGTGGGGTGCTGATGGGTGATAGAAGGAGCTCACTCCCTATGCACCCGTATAGGCAGTGTGGTCCATGTTTGGTCGTGGCATCTAAGGGGTTAAACACCTGGAGCTTTTCCAATCCCCGGGTGTAAGTGCCGGGGCTGGGCTCTGTTAACATTTAATGAGACAAAATACGCAGCCCTACAGCAGATCTATGAATTTATACCATTGTGTGTGTTGTGAGTAGCAGCAGAACTGTGAAATATGGATTTGTAACTTCTCCAAGTGCATTGGGGGCATGTCCTTACAATGCTGTAGCTGGCTGCTGGTTGTATACTACAGCAGTCAATAAGATCAAAGTTTAGTAACTGAGGAACAACACACACAGAGGCTTCTGTCTTGCATAGTTAGAACTACTGACAGATTCCCTTTAATGAAAATGAATATTGAGAAACTGGTTGAGCGCATCTTTCCTGGATATAGATTGTCCCGCGCCTCAGTGAATCCTCTGTTACATTAATGTAATGAGGTGTGAAGGTGTCTCATCATATTTCTTTGGTGACATTTGTATCAGATGTCAACTGTGGTGTAAAGAAAATCGCCTACATGCCTCCTTTTTTCTTTACAGTCGGCGTAGCCTTTTGAGATCTTGTTTTTTGCAGAGCAGGAAGTATTTTTAAACAGCACTCTATTATATCTTAGTTAATATATTGAACATTTTTTTAAAAAAGAGATTTTACCGACTGCAATTTTTTACTTCCTTGAATAGTTACCGCTCTATTGATTCCGGTGTAGGAATTTTATCTCAACACCCCATAGTTTTCAAGTAATTAGTAGCAATATTTTTAACTCTTTGTCAGATGGGAGGTGTTTGTCTGCTCTAGCACAGAACCACCCATCAGACACGACAGAAGATAATTAACATATTGGTGCACATTAACTTACCCATCCCATTGCGATCCATGCTGTGCGTTGTCCGATGAGAATTTGGATTTTCCGCGATTCACATAGCTTGTGCGCCCGATTTCCTGCATCTGTCGCTTCCCCCGCTGAGGTCCGCCGGAGTTCACCTTCTTCTTCCCGGTGTATGTGAGTGCTGATCTTGCGACACAATTTTGTTTTTAAATGTCGTTGTTTGTCCGAATCAGTCCGGTTGTCTGATGTCCACGCCCCCCGATTTGTGTCGCATGCAAACCAGTGCCGATGCGCCACAATCCGATCGCGTGCGCCAAAAACCCAGGGCAATTCAGGGCAAACTATGCTCATTAGACCTCTCTGTATTAGCCTTATGATGTCTAGTTTCTTGTAGGACAGGTAGTATTTTTATAATGTTTTTATAATGTAATTTTTACTCCACTCCTTCCTTCCTTTAATAGGGGTTTTTTTGACGTAGAAATTTTCTCACTAGTTTTTTTCTTTTTAATAATCAATACCAATATTTTCAGCTTTGTGTCAGATGGGGTAGAGTTAGGCTACATTTACATGGACCCATAGCTAGGCGGGCATATGGCGTAGCACTGGAGAGGAGGAGTGACCCCTCCCCTCTACATAGAAAATAATGCCACACGGCTGGTCTATCTTTTTTTTGGGGCCATGGCTTATAACGATGAGCCCTCATTGTGGTCACCGTACCGAGCCCGGGCGTCATAGCCGTCTATGGGGAACATATTTTCGGCTGCAAAATTGCGTTTGGATATTGGTCCCCCAGACGGGCGTGTAAGAATGGGGTCTTAGTCTTTCAGTTTTATCCCAGGACCACTTATCTCACACTAGAGAACCTAAGTGATATACCAGGTCACCAAATTCTGACCAAATACTTTGCCCCGAAGCTTCATCTGGTAACTGAAATCCGTAATCTTTGAAGTGTAACATTTATGGTCACTTTGGGACTTTTATGTTCGGTTTCCAGGAGCTCTAAAGTCTGCAATCCCTGTCTATGAGTTTGAGGTTTGCTCAAAGCTGATGGGTGGACACCTAGCTCCTCTGACTCACTGCTCCCCCTCCCCTCTCCATAGAGCTTCTATGTAATCTGACACCTCAGTGGGCTTCTGTCTGGTTGCTAGCAGGATGGAATTCAGCAGAGATATTTCAGAGTGAAATTCATACTAGGAGGGAAAGATTTGTCAAATTTAGGTGACAAAGTAGCACTTTCTTCTCATGAGATATATTCCAAAGTATATATGCAAAGTTTGTATATAGTGTACATGGAGTTTATACTGTATCACTCTATGTATACTAAAAAATAACACATATAAAGCTTGTTGAGACTGCCAGGCCTCAGAGTGTTGTCCTTGCAGATGTCAGTCCTACAGATTATACAGTTGTCTTGCCCTTTCAGAAAATATCAAGCTAATGGAGCCGGCTGCGTGCGCTTGTCACCTCCTGAGGTTACCTACGCATCAGTTTACAATCTGAAAGGTCTATTCTCAGCAGAGACGGCTGGACATGGCTACTTCCATGCTTCAAAGGATCCTTGACTGCTACATCGGTCCCAAATCAGCCAATATTTGCACATATCACGCAGTCCCGCTCACCTGCCCGGGCCCCGTTTTGGCTGACTCTGGAAATAGTTGCCTAGCAACAAGACGAAGCATCCACCCCCGTGCACCCAAGCTTCCCTCGGCTCATGATTTGGTCTGACAGCTGCAGCATTAACCCTCTAATCACCAGACACTTGATTACTTTATACACGCACCATTTCGGAAATCTCGGAATTCTGGTACTGGACGTGTTAAGTAATGGCTGGCACAAATGACTGCGCCCAATAACATTAAAGGGGTATTTCCATGTTTAGTATTTATGATATATATCGAGAGGATATGCTATAATACATGATACACGTCCCAACTCTCGAAAATGGGGATTTGTTGCCCTCCTTCTCGGGAAGGGCCAAACTTTGAATTTGCTGCGCAAGCGAGCTCATTCTTATAGGACTACGGACTTGGTTTTTATTGGCCCTCCCATAGACTTGACAAGTGCAGCGGACTCTCAGTTCAGCCCAGAGTGCAGGAAGGGGGTGAGATATCATGTAGTTATAACATATTTTGGGGAAGAAAATGCCAATTTTAAGAACATTTCTCTATCACATTCAATTAGGGACATTCCAGGTTTCTAGAATATCAGCCATGAAAAAGTTGTAATTGTGGCACACGGCCAGGAATTGAGACTTTTTATCCCTCTATGCCGCTGTGGTGACCCGGGATTGTATTTGGGGTGCTGGGCCTTTAAGGTGTCACGCGGTGGTAGTCTATATCCGAGGGAATACATGGGCCCCAATCCCAGGTGGCACTCACACTCCTTGTGTGTCCCGATTACCCGCCCCCACGTAGGTACCTGTAGCAATGAAGACTTCAGACGCCCAGTATCGGGGGTAACCGTTGCTCTTTATTGGCAGGACACGAGAAATCCAGATCACAGTCGTTTTGGGATGGTGTAGCTGATGGTGAGTGGTCTTCTGAAGCAGATGAGCGGAGTCTTTTCACAGAGGCTTGGACTAGCAATAACTATGCTTGCTTGAGCTGAGTAGAATACCTGCTCCCAGGGTACGTACTTAAATACGAACAAACTTTGGCGCTGCTGGCGGGATGACCCTCAAACTTCCAAGACAGCTTGCTATGGGCTCTGTATATATATTATGTATTGTCCCACAGACGGTTAAAGAGGATGCACGTAGTAATCCCTGCTAACTTGGGTAAACAGGTGATGAACAGGCTTGCAAAGGATATGGCCTATGGCTCTTTCTCCTCACAGACTTACTTGACCACACACGAGTGTGTCTGCACACACCCTGCACACACCGAAGTGTGTCTCCCTAAAACTACAGGGTTACAGACCCTCTATCCAGAGGGCTGCTCCTGGGACTCCTCCTTCCAGAGCAATCAAAGCCTTGACTGGCCCTGGAGGTCAGGTGATTCAGAAGATCCACTCCCACAGCTTGGCCAGGTGCAGATGATGTAATATTACAGTAATATTGCGTAATATAGAAGGGAGGGCACTAACATTAGTGTCAATGGCAGATGCAATTAGCAATATTTACCACAAGATGGGCTAAGTGATATAATACAATTATACAAACCACATGGAAATCTAAAATGGAGAATGAACTACTCCCACACTAGGCTTGGGCCTATACCTTCACATGTGCTTACAGAAGATGCATGAAAGACTAGGTAAGGGAATACATATATGAGAAAACAGGGGTTTAAGCTATGCAGGTGACCAAACATATAGTGACAGACTGCCAGATGTATACTGGGCATGTCCAGGTCACTGCAAACACCCTCACTGAAAATAAGCCGTCCTCGGCGTCTATATGAGGAGGAAATGCACATGTTTAGGTGGGGTAGCACCTGAAATACAATGACAATGTAAAGTTAGAATGATCTGGAAAATATATCATAGAGCAATGCAATAACACATGAAAATAACAATGAAAATGCGCAAAACAATATGAACAGTAGATATAGTGCACTTTAGGTAGAGTCTCTTTTAGCAATTAGGCATTGTCCATGGGAAGGCTCTGGTAAAAGGCACTTTTGAGAACAGACACAGTCCTTAGTAGTCCATAGACTGTATTAATATGCAAGTTAACCAGAAACAATATGCATGGTAGTTAACCAGGTACTCGAGGCTTAAACCGTTGCAAACTAGCTAACTATCTAGTTAAATAAACAGTAATATATGTATACAAGCAAAACATTATATATACATGTCAAGGATATAGTTCTTTATTCTCTGTAACGGACAGGAGGAGTTCCTTTAGTACTTCGCTCTGAACGCCTCAGCACTTGACTTTCCTCAGAATCTGGAATTTGGTGATGAGGTAGTTCTTCTGATGCTGGTACAGGAACAGGAGAAGCAATTGAAGCAGGAACTTGAACTGGAACTTGTACAGGAGCTTGAAAAGGAACTGGTACCCATTGATAACAGCCTGGAATTATGAATGGAGAGTTATTGATTGATTCTTCCACAGTGGGCTGTCTTGGTGGTGTCTCAGTTACAGGAGTTGGTGTGTAGACCGGCATGACTGGTTGTGGAGGAGAAGACATAACCATAAGGTCTTCTTTAGTGCAGAGTTTCATGCGATTCCTGTGAACTGTTTGAGGAGCCATTCCCGGCTTCTTGACCTCGTAGACATCTGAATCAGGGTATGGGATACTTGTGACAGTGTAGGGTTCTCGTTCCCAGAGTGAGTCAAGTTTGTCTGAGCGATGGTATTTTCGTAACCATACTTTATCTCCCACTTGTAGTGGTGTGGCATTGGCTCTTAGGTTATAACACTCTTCTTGCCTACGATGAGCTTCATTCATCCTGTGATCAACTATTTCTTTTGCTTCATGGATGCGACGTTGATGTTCAGAGACCCAGTTGGTCCTAGGTAAGGGATTAATCACATCAGGTACTTGAATTCCTAAAGCTCGATCCCTAGGGAGTTGACCTTGGCGACCAAACATAAGGTAATATGGCGAGTAGCCTGTTGAACAATGAATGGTGTTATTGTAAATCTCCACTAGTTCATCTAGGAGTTGTGGCCATTCTGCTTGTTTGGTTACTGATGCAGTTCTCAGCATGTTGATGAACACTTGGTTTATTTTTTCACAAAGTCCATTCCCTTGTGGATGATAAGCTGTTGTACGTAGCTTCTTACACTCATGGAATTGGCAAAGCTCTTGGAAGAGTTGTGATTCGAAGGCAGGTCCACGATCTGTTAGGACTGCTTCAGGGCAACCATAATGTCTCACGTACTCACGATAAAAGACGGCAGCTGTAGTGCGAGCAGTAATATCTTTCACTGGAACAACTGCGACCCACTTAGAGTAGTGGTCCACCATAGTGAGAGCATAAGTATATCCTGAACGTGTAGGTGCCAGTTTCACATGATCCAGAGCAACTAGCTCATTTGGTCGGTGAGAGTTGATTGGATGCAATGGCGCTCTAGCCTCCTTCTTTCCGGCTTTAGTCAGGTTGCAAGCTGGGCATTCGCTGCACCAGTTTTCAATATCTGCTCGCATTCCAATCCAGTAGAAGCGCTGGCGTATGGTAGCTTCCGTTTTGTGTACGCCAAAATGTCCTGATTGGTCATGATAAGCGTCAAGCACAATTTTTGCATCTCTTCTGGGAATGAGAATTTGGTGTATTCTCTCTCCTGAGACAGGATCCAAGGTATTACGTATGATGAGGCCCTTTTGAATGAAGAGCCTTTTTCGCTGTCTCCATAGACGCTTGAGTTCAGTATCTGGATACTGTCTTCTGAGTCTGACAGGTGTTCTTCCGGTAGTTAAGAAATCATAGATCTCACCTAAAACTCGAGATTCATTCTGGAGAGTTTGCCATCTAGATGGATCTTGAAGTGAATCATGTTTCGGTTGAGGACCTTTATCAGTCTGGGTAGCAGCAATAACATTCTGCATAGCAAACCTTTGATAGAAGGGAGGCATCTCAACGTCTTCCCACATGTCTTCTTCATCAGGAGGTTCTTCTCCTATGGGCAAACGGGATAATACATCTGCATTGATGTTGGTTTTACCACTGCGGTATTTGATATCAAAGCAATAATTTGCTAATCTGGAAGCCCATCTTTGTTCAAGTGCACCTAGCCGTGCAGTATTAAGGTGAGCGAGAGGGTTGTTGTCCGTGTAAACGGTGAATGGTGTGGCTGCGAGGTAATCTTTGAACTTCTCGGTAACGGCCCACACAAGAGCTAGTAGCTCTAACTTGAACGAACTGTAATTGTTATCGTTCTTCTCGGCACCTCTCAAGCTTCGGCTGGCATAAGCGATGACTCTCTCTTTGTCGTCTTGGACTTGTGACAATACAGCTCCTAAGCCTTGATAGCTGGCATCCGTGTAGAGACGGAAAGGATGGCTGTAGTCAGGGTACGCTAGAATTGGAGGAGAGGTCAGCAGGGCTTTCAAAGTCTGGAATGCAGTTTCTTGTCTCTCAGACCAATCAATAGGAAATTTTCGGCTATAATTTTCTCTAGGACAACCACGTAGAAGTTCGGTGAGTGGTTCTGCTACTTTGGCAAAGTTAGGTATAAAGCGGCGGTAGTAGCCCGCAAATCCTAGGAAACTTCTGACTTCCTTCACAGTTCTTGGGGTGTCCCAATTTTTCACAGCAGAAATCTTTTCTGGATCAGGCTGTATTCCTTCAGCACTGACGACATGACCCAAGTAACTGACCTTTGGTTTTAGAAGGTGACATTTAGACGGCTTGATCTTCAGACCATGTTCAATGAGCACTTGGAACACTTCGGTTAGATGATTTAAGTGATCTTCATATGTGCGAGAATAAACAATGACATCGTCAAGATACAGCAGGACGCTCTGGAAATTAATGTGGCCTAGACATCTTTCCATAAGTCTCTGGAATGTTGCTGGGGCGTTGCACAATCCGAATGGCATGCCATTGAATTCATAGAGTCCCATTGGAGTAGTGAAAGCTGTCTTCTCTCTATCCTCAGGAGCCATGGGTACTTGCCAGTAACCGCTGGTTAGGTCCAGAGTGGAGAAGTATGCAGCTGAGCCAAGAGCAGTGATGGATTCTTCAATCCTGGGAAGAGGATAGGCATCTTTGTGGGTGACATTATTTAGTTTTCTGTAGTCAACGCAGAATCTGATGTTGCCATCCTTCTTCTTCACTAAGACGATGGGTGCAGCCCAAGGACTTTGACTTTCTTGAATGACTTTGGTGTTTTTCATCTCCTTAATCAGTTTCTTTACTTGCTGGTAGTTGGCAGGAGGTATGGGACGGTGCCTTTCCTTGATAGGAGGATGATCACCTGTATTGATCTTGTGTTGAATCAAATTAGTCTTCCCAAAGTCCAGTGGATGCTTGCTGAAGGCTTCACTATGTCGCTTAGCGACTTTGATGACACCATTAATATCTTCAATAGGAGTGTTCGCATCTCCAACATTGAGTTCGTTCCACCAAAAGGTAGTTGGTTTGTGGTTACCTTTGGGGGTGGTTTTAATTGACTTTTGGTGCACAAGATTTTCTTCATCCAGGATGTCTTCTGGATCCAGGTGATATAGTTGAGCAACTGAATTGAATTTGTACAAGTCTACAGGTGCATCGCTGAGGTTCACTAGCCGTACCGGTACTCTACCGTTTGAGACCGTGACGATACTTCTGGCAGCTTTTACCAGTGGCTGTCCTTCAATTTGGATGGGATCAAGAAGAGCTTCATAATCTGCATTATCTATCCCTGGACGAGCTCGACACCAGACTAGTGTTTCGCTGTTTGGAGTTAGGGTTACTGGTCTCACATCCTGGATACGGACACGGCAAATTTCACCTTTGCGATTGGCGAACTTCTGCTGGGCACAGAGCACTTTAATGGTCCGCTGAACTGCTTGTCTGTAATGGGAAGATGCAGAAGGGAGGGAAGCGTGCAAAGCAGCTAGTAATTCAGTAAAAACATGGCGCATCACATTCATGCCTAACACTACTGCTGTTGTATCTCCCTGAGCCTCAGTAACAATTACACCTTGACCTGGTAACTGACGATCACCAATACGAATGGTGGGTTCCCAGTAGCCTAGCTGGGAAATAGGTTGACCATTACTTGCTATTAAACGTAACTTGGCTTTACCCACAGGATTTAGAATGTCAGAGTCCCAATACTTTTCAAATGTCTGTCGCTCAATGGTAGTGACTTGTGAACCAGTGTCCACTAAGGCTTCTAAGGGTACACCATCTATACAAACAGTTATGTACGGGCATTTCGAGATGAACTTTGAAATCCATTGCGATTGTCCCTCTGGGCCCTTGGATTCACTACCCGAGGGGCGGCCCTTGGCCTCGGGAGTGGCCCGTTTAACTGGTAACATTGGTATTTGTAATGCCCAGGACGTTCACAGTAAGTACAATAAGGAGGTTCATGTCGTGGAGACCATTCAGGAGGGGGCCTATCAGGTCTCGGGTGATTAGGACGTGGTTCTGGAGACAATGTCCTGGCTAAAGATGACTCACGAGATGAGGGCTGAACCTTTATCTCCTTTAAGGCTTGACACAGAGAGTCAACAATTTGGGCAAGTACATCAGTGGTATTAGGTGTAGTAACAGGGGTTGACTGGACAGTCTGAGTGGCCTGCATAGGTAAAACAGAAGGTAGTAGGGATGCAGTAGAAATTCCACCAGCCAGGTCTGGAGAATTAGTGGCAGAAGTATAACTAGCACAGGGTGAGTCAGTTCCTACTACTCGTAAGGCTAAAGTCTTAAAGTCTAGAAAGGACATGGTTGGGTTCTGGGCTGCCAGCATGCGGAGTTGGCTCTGTATTAGCCTGGAATCAACGCCTTCTATAAATCTATCAGTGATCATGCTTTGAGCAGCAACAGGGTCAATGGTATCTACTTGGCACAAAGATCTGTATGCAGCCTGGAGGGCGAGGGCATATTCTCTGAGCGTTTCTCCAGGTTTCTGACGTCGGTCATAAAATTTAAGACGAACCTCAGTTGGTGATTGGACCTCAAATTCCTTCTTGAGAAGATTGAGAATCTGGTCAACACTGGTCTTTTCTGTAGATGGCCAGGAACGGACTTCCTCAGCAGCAGGACCATCAAGTTGTCCTATTAGAAGCTGTACCTGCTGTTTGGGAGAAAGTGACACAAGTTCAATGGTACGCAATATCTTTTCTTTAAATGCATCAATGGTATGAGGATCCCCTCTGTAACTTGGGAGATTAGAGGTTCCTATGAAGAAAGGCATTCCTGTTGCTATAACAGGGGCTGGAACAGGTGCAGCAGCTGTAACCTGTGGTGTAGGAGCAGTAGCAGATGAAGATGCAGGGCTGCTAGGGCAAGCCTGATCATTTTGAGAAGATGTAGACATTTTTGCAAAAATTAATGTACTGTCTCTTTAAGGAAAATATGGCTGCTGTCGCTTTAAGAAAAATTATCTTATGCAAAACACAGTCTCTAAATATATAACTTCCTTTCCTTTATATAACACTGCTGAAAAACGAAGAGTTGCACTTATCTGTATAGCTGTAATGACAGGTGCTGCGCTCACAGCAGCAATCACTAGAAAATGCAGGCACAAACAGGCTGAAGAAAACAACTGGAGCTGCAGACTGAATGATAGGAGAACAGTAGAATGGAGCAATGCAGCAGTGGTGACAGAGCTGAGGGTCTGGTACTCTGTGCAAGATGGCAGTGCCTAGCAACTGTATGTGGTGCAGCTAAGAAATCCTTCCCCTTTAGTACAGGAACAACACAGAATAGTTCCACTTTGCAGGAATGAAGAGAGGAGGACCTGAACACGATGCAGGTGGGCGGAGCTACAGTGCAGAGCTGCTGGGGGAGACAATTAACCTCTTGTATGCTCTTCTGGCAGCAGCACAATGAACAATGGCAGTAGATAGTCACACAGTAACACAGCAGCACAATCCTTTGCTTCACACAATTATAGGTAACTTTTGCAGTCCACAATAGAAGATGCACAGCGGCAGCAACAACTGTAATCCACAACAATGGCAACTGGAATCCACAATAGGGGATGCTTGCAATTCACACCACACAGATTTAAAGTGATGCAGTCTCAATCTCAAAGGGACGGCACCCTCACTTTTTCACAAGCACAGTAATGATTTTAGATGACTTGTAATGTCTCTTTAACAATTTTTCGTGACGCCACCGATTAATCGGAAGTCTTCATTGTGGCTCTTAGGCGCACTGGGCTGATCCTGTTCGGGGACGCCAAAAAGAACATGTGGTGACAAGGGATTGTATTTGGGGTGCTGGGCCTTTAAGGTGTCACGCGGTGGTAGTCTATATCCGAGGGAATACATGGGCCCCAATCCCAGGTGGCACTCACACTCCTTGTGTGTCCCGATTACCCGCCCCCACGTAGGTACCTGTAGCAATGAAGACTTCAGACGCCCAGTATCGGGGGTAACCGTTGCTCTTTATTGGCAGGACACGAGAAATCCAGATCACAGTCGTTTTGGGATGGTGTAGCTGATGGTGAGTGGTCTTCTGAAGCAGATGAGCGGAGTCTTTTCACAGAGGCTTGGACTAGCAATAACTATGCTTGCTTGAGCTGAGTAGAATACCTGCTCCCAGGGTACGTACTTAAATACGAACAAACTTTGGCGCTGCTGGCGGGATGACCCTCAAACTTCCAAGACAGCTTGCTATGGGCTCTGTATATATATTATGTATTGTCCCACAGACGGTTAAAGAGGATGCACGTAGTAATCCCTGCTAACTTGGGTAAACAGGTGATGAACAGGCTTGCAAAGGATATGGCCTATGGCTCTTTCTCCTCACAGACTTACTTGACCACACACGAGTGTGTCTGCACACACCCTGCACACACCGAAGTGTGTCTCCCTAAAACTACAGGGTTACAGACCCTCTATCCAGAGGGCTGCTCCTGGGACTCCTCCTTCCAGAGCAATCAAAGCCTTGACTGGCCCTGGAGGTCAGGTGATTCAGAAGATCCACTCCCACAGCTTGGCCAGGTGCAGATGATGTAATATTACAGTAATATTGCGTAATATAGAAGGGAGGGCACTAACATTAGTGTCAATGGCAGATGCAATTAGCAATATTTACCACAAGATGGGCTAAGTGATATAATACAATTATACAAACCACATGGAAATCTAAAATGGAGAATGAACTACTCCCACACTAGGCTTGGGCCTATACCTTCACATGTGCTTACAGAAGATGCATGAAAGACTAGGTAAGGGAATACATATATGAGAAAACAGGGGTTTAAGCTATGCAGGTGACCAAACATATAGTGACAGACTGCCAGATGTATACTGGGCATGTCCAGGTCACTGCACCGCCTCAATGTCGAGTCGACATGGAGGGGTGTAGAGCTAGGTGTAGGCCGAGGTGCTCCTACTTGGCGCATGCGCCACGATACTGGTACAGGATGTATCAGAATTCTGTGCTGGGCAAGAATCACCAGGCTCATGATAGTGTGCCCGATATACCAAAAGGCAGAATCCTCTTAGTATGTCCGGCGCCCGGGGGTGAGGGAAAATCACGACACGTAATAAGCCCAGTATATATTAGTCATTGTAGTTGTAGTAGCTACTTCTGGGGATATATAGTATTACAGATAGTGTAGCTTGATGATCCAGGAAACTGTAAGTAGTACCTATCATGTAGTATCACCTCTGGAGTCTTCTGTTAGGGCTGTACAGGGGGTTTAACTAGAGGGTGGAAGAGACTAGTAATATAAATTATATATTATAGTTGGGGGCGTGGTACATAGTTTGCATTAGGACAAAGCACCTTTAAGTTACACCTCTGGGACTTAAAGGGGTTCTCCAGTCATAGCAAGTTAGGCCTAACTTGCTAACTTGCTGATCGGTGGGTGTCTCAGTCAATGTTGGACTGGGTTTCCTTACGCCCACCAGAGAAAATCAATCTGGTTATCAATCTAATTATCCCCCAGGAAATTACTCTGTCAGCCTTCAAATTGTGTTGTTTTCTGATGGACCTCTGGGGTTCAGTATTGGGTTGAGCTGGGGCCCACTGGAGGATCCTCTGGTTCTCTGGTGGGCCAGTCTGACACTGGTCTCAGTGATGGGGCCCTCACAGATCTCAAGAACCGGGGTCTGTTGTACCCCTGTAGCGCTGAAGATGAAGAGAGTAGGCAGTCACGCATGCGCCTGCTACTCTATTCATCTCTATGGTGCTGACAAAGATTGTCGAATACGGCGCTCATCTATTTCAGTCAGCGCCATAGAGATGAACTGGTCATTTGGAATGCAACTTGCATACAACGGACTCCCGTTCTTGAGATCCATGGGGGTCCCATCACTGAGACCCCCACCGAGCAGCAAGTGAGGCCCTATCTTGTAGATAGGGCCTAACTTGCTATAACTGGAGAACCCCTTTAACAGCCCATAGGAACCTGGACCCGTAGAGGATGACTGTTGACTTTGCCCCCATGTTCATAAGACAGGGGTCCATTCTAACAGGCAAAAGAACAGTAACTCTTTGCATTGTTATTTTTTATCAGGTTTATCACAGTCACAGCAAAATTTTTCAATTGAACTTTTAATTTATTTTTTTTTTATGATATTTTTGTTGCCTTTGATTATAGACAGCTGTGACCCAGGATTAAAAAATGAAAAATTCAAAGAAGTTGGTTTGGGGCAGTGAGGTTGTGGCCAATGAGATATGATTTTACTTGTATTACATGCCCCTACATAGCTATATTATTAATTCGGGTGACATTTTGGATCTGACTGGTCCCTTTCATTTTCCATAAAGTTACTAAACTGGAAACTCTACCATTCCTGCATAATCCATCAAGGAAGTGTATGAAGAAACGATCGATCGATGTTACCGATTCCTGATGTCAAAAGGGACGGAGTGTCTAAAGGGTGTTTCCAGGGATCGTGAAAGACTCCCTGGTGTCCAGGGCTAACAAAAACAAAAGTTTACTTACCTTTCTTTGGCTCCAGTATTTATACTTTTGTCCACCTGGACGGACGTGTCAGGAGTTACAGGACTCGTTTCAGCCACCAGGATGTCAGTCATGTAGGGGAAGTGACATCTTGGAGGCCACTGATTGGCTGAGGCAGGTGTAACAACAGGGGTAGCAGCCATAGCATCCACTATTGGGCCTGGAGTATCAGGGGTCCTAACTAGAGATGAGCGAGCACTAAAATGCTCGAGTGCTCGTTATTCGAGACAAACTTTTCCAGAAGCTCGAGTGCTCGTCTCGAATAACGAGCTCCATTGAAGTCAATGGGAGACTCGAGCATTTTTCAAAGGGACCATGGTTCGGGAATAAAATGTGTTATTTAATTGAAAAAGATTGTCTTCTGATAAGTTAGCAGATGTATGCAAACATCTGCAATCTATTCTTCACTGTTCCGCGCGTATATATTCTCTCCCGACAAGTTAACAGATGTGAAGAACAGTGAAGAATAGAATAAAACCAGTGACCACAGTGACCACAGGATCATTTAAGTGAAAAACACAGTGAAGAATAGATTGCAGATGTTCGGCACATCTGCTTACTTGTCGGGAGATACGCTGTCCCGGGATCCGCTGCTCTTCTTCCACTGAAGTCTCCCCGATGTCTCCGTGCTGCTCCCCGATGTCTCCGTGCCGCTGCCCGATGTCTCCGTGCCACTGCCCGATGTCTCCGTGCCGCTCCCCGATGTCTCCGTGCCGCTCCCCAATGTCTCTCGTTGGGGCCACAAAATCTGATCCGGATAAGTACAATTTTGTTCTGTTATTACTATTGTTACCCCTGCTCCTGCCCCTAGAATACATGATAAACCCCTTTAAGATAACACAAAATTGTCTGCCAAATTTTAACCAATAAGCATGAATTTATTCACACATTTCCTAAAGAAATAACTGAGAAAAGGTTTCTTTTAAATTAAATTTTATAAAAACACTCATCGCAAGGAAGGAGAATTAAATTAAAGTCCATGTTTTATTAAAAGATGAAGCTTTTTTTCTCTTTTTATGGCTCTGCCTGTGTGTATGAACCTCATTGCCTAATGAATGTATGATTTCTGGTTTCCCAGCCCTTTATATAGCGGCATCTGCGTCGCTTACAATCTAATAGGTCATTAATTAAAAAAAAAAAAAAAAAGTAGTGAAAGGCCGATAAAATGGAGAACCTTAACATTTCATTCTGTTACCAGTTGACACCTCGGGGGCTCCGGCTCACCAAAGGTCGACCTTAAACCACATGCTTGAGGCTTCCTGCGCCCTGAGCCAATGCTTAGACAGGGCAGGCTCAGCCAAGCGTGAAAAGTGCAGTGATTCAACATGAAGTCAATTAGACCTCGGACAATAATGGTTTGTGTGAGGGAGAGCGCGGCCGGCAGCTGACTTGAATACTAAGATGCAGCTCTTCCGAAGTCTGTGGGAAAATCCGACAAAAAGCTGCGAACCTATGGGAAAAGCCTCAAAATGTAGCTGATTATGCATGTGCGCGGTTCATAGGCCTCTAGCGGCGAGCCGTAGGTGAAGAAACGGACGTCCGGGGGGGGGGAGGCGCGGAGTTAGCAGTGCGACTTGCAATTTCAAGTGATGAATACAATAGATAATGGGGCAGATTTACTTACCCGGTCCAGTCACGATCCCGCGGCGCGTTCTCCGACGCTGATTCGGGTTCTGTCGGGATTCACTAAGGTTGTGCGCCCGATGTCTCCCATAATTCACCTCCTCCGTCTCGGTGTATGTGAGTGCTATTTTTGCAACACTATTTTTTTTTTAAATACCGCAGTTTTTCCCAATCCGTCGGGTTTTCCGACGGTCACGCCCACCGATTTCTGTCGCATGAAAGCCGGCGGCGATACACCACAATCCGATCATGTGTGCCAAAATCCCAGTGCAGTTCGGCGCAAATCGGAAAAATTTGGGAAACCCGGTGGGAAAACGCGATTCGGTCCCTTAGTAAATGTGCCCCAATGCGTCAGTCGCTGTTATAGTGGCATGCACTTCCTTGGTGCGCCACCTGGGTGCTGCGATGTGCAGGTCATATTTGCTCCTGTTATTGATAATCCGAATTTACAGACTGGATTTGAAGGCTTTGTTGGAACAGGGATATTTGTTGCCGTATTTTTTGGCATTTTCTGAAGGATGGGGAAAAAATATAGGTCTTTGGTCTTGGGGAAAAAGACGACCCAGGGCTATTTACTCCATGAAACATCTTAGCAAGAAATTTTTCTGGGGCTAGGATCAACAGTGGATCTACTATACAGTGCATTGCAAGAGTATTCCGCCCCCTTGAACTTCGGTAGAAGTTGCCACATTTAAGGTTTCAAACATAAAGATATATAGTTGTAATTTTTGGGAGAAGAATCAACAACAAGTGGGACACAATTGTGAAGTGGAACAAAATTTATTGGGTATTTTAAACTTTTGTAAAAAATAATTAACTGAAAAGTGGGGGTGCAATATTATTAGGCCCCTTAAGTTGATACTCTGTAGCGCCACCTTCCGCTGCAATTACAGCTGCAGTCGCTTGGGGTATCAGGTCTCTATCAGTTTTGTACATGGAAAGGCTAAAGTTCTTGCCTGTTCTTCCTTGGAGAATAGCCGGAGCTCAGGGAGGTTGGATGAAGTGTTTGTGAGCAGCAGTTTTCAGCTCTTTCCACAGATTCTCCATTGGATTCAGGTCTGGACTGTGACTCGGACGCTCTAACACCTAGATACGGTTATTTGTGGATCTTCCATTGTAGATTTTGCTTCATGTTTGGGATCATTATCTTGTTGGAAGATAAATCTCCATCCCAGTCTCAGGTCTTTTGCAGACTCCAATAGGTTTCTTCCAGAATGGTTCTGTATTTGGCTCCATCTTCCCATCAATTTTAACCATCTTCCCTGTCCCTGCTGAAGAAAAGCCCAAACCATGATGCTGCCCCCACCATATGTGACAATGGGGATGCTGCCACCACTGTGTGTGACAGAGGGGATGGTGCCACCAACATGTGTGACAGAGGGGATGGTGCCCTCACCATGTGTGACAGTGGGGATGGTGCCACCACCATGTGTGACAGTGGGGATGGTGCCCCCACCATGTGTGACAGAGGGGATGGTGCTACTAACATGTGTGACAGAGGGGACGGTGCCCACACCATGTGTGACAGAGGGGATGGTGCCACCACCATGTGTGACAGAGGGGATGGTGCCCCCACCATGTGTGACAGTGGGGATGGTGCCCCCACCATGTGTGACAGAGAAGATGGTGCCCACACCATGTGTGACAGTGGGGATGGTGCCCCCACCATGTGTGACAGAGGGAATGGTGCCACCACCATGTGTGACAGTGGGGATGGTGCCCCCACCATGTGTGGCAGAGGGGATGGTGCTACCACCATGTGTGACAGTGGGGATGGTGCCACCACTATGTGTGACAGTGGGGATGGTGCCACCACCATGTGTGACAGTGGGGATGGTGCCCTCACCATGTGTGACAGTGGGGATGGTGCCACCACCATGTGTGAAAGTGGGGATGGTGCCCCCACCATGTGTGACAGAGGGGATGGTGCTACTAACATGTGTGACAGAGGGGACGGTGCCCACACCATGTGTGACAGAGGGGATGGTGCCACCACCATGTGTGACAGAGGGGATGGTGCCCCCACCATGTGTGACAGTGGGGATGGTGCCCCCACCATGTGTGACAGAGAAGATGGTGCCCACACCATGTGTGACAGTGGGGATGGTGCCCCCACCATGTGTGACAGAGGGAATGGTGCCACCACCATGTGTGACAGTGGGGATGGTGCCCCCACCATGTGTGGCAGAGGGGATGGTGCTACCACCATGTGTGACAGTGGGGATGGTGCCACCACTATGTGTGACAGTGGGGATGGTGCCACCACCATGTGTGACAGTGGGGATGGTGCCCCCACCATGTGTGACTGTGGGGATGGTGCCCCCACCATGTGTGACTGTGGGGATGGTGCCCTCACCATGTGTGACAGTGGGGATGTTCCCCCCACCATGTGTGACAGTGGGGATGGTCCTTCCACTATGTGTGACAGTGGGGATGCTGCCCCCACCATGTGTGACAGAGGGGATGGTGCCCCAACCATGTGTGACAGAGGGGATGGTGCCCCCACCATGTGTGACAGAGGGGATGGTGCCCCCACCATGTATGACAGTGGGGATGGTCCTACCACTATGTGTGACAGTGGGGATGTTGCCCCCACCATGTGTGACAGTGGGGATGGTGCCACCACTATGTGTGACAGTGGGGATGTTGCCCCCACCATATGTGAGAGTGGGGATGGTGCCCCCAACATGTGTGACTGTGGGGATGGTGCCCTCACCATGTGTGACAGTGGGGATGCTGCCCCCACCATGTGTGACAGAGGGGATGGTGCCCCAACCATGTGTGACAGAGGGGATGGTGCCCCAACCATGTGTGACAGAGGGGATGGTTCCCCCACCATGTGTGACAGTGATGATGGTGCCCCCACCATTTGTGACAGGAGGGTTGGTGCCCCCGCCATGTGTGACAGAGGGGATGGTGCCCCCATCATATGTGACAGAAGGGTTGGTGCCCCCGCCATGTGTGATAGTGGGGATGGTGCCACCACCATGTGTGACAGTGGGGATGGTGCAACCACCATGTTTGACAGTGGGAATGGTGCCCCCAACATGTGTGACAGTGGGGATGGTGCCCCCACCATGTGTGACAGAGGGGATGGTCCTTCCACTATGTGTGACAGTGGGGATGTTGCCCCCACCATGGGTGACAGTGGGGATGCTGCCCCCACCATGTGTGACAGTGGGGATGGTGCCCCCACCATGGGTGACAGTGGGGATGCTGCCCACACCATGTGTGACAGTGGGGATGGTGCCCCCACCATGGGTGACAGTGGGGATGCTGCCCCCACCATGTCTGACAGTGGGGATGGTGCCCCCACCATGTGTGACAGTGGGGATGGTGCCCCCACCATGTGTGACAATGGGGATGGTGCCCCCACCATGTGTGACAGTGGGGATGGTGCCCCCACCATGTGTGACAGTGGGGATGATGCCCCCACTATGTGTGACAGTGGGGATGGTGCCACCACCATGGGTGACAGTGGGGATGGTGCCCCCACCATGTGTGACAGAGAAGATGGTGCCCCCACCATGTGTGACAGTGGGGATGGTGCCACCACCATGTGTGACAGAGGGGATGGTGCCCCCACCATGTGTGACAGAGGGAATGGTGCCACCACCATGTGCGACAGAGAGGATGGTGCCCCTCTGTCACTGCGGTGCCCCTCTGCGATCTCATAGATGAGGGCAAGTACATACAACCATGAGCTACATACAGACCCCAAACCGAGGGAAGGTTTCATCCCATTGGAAATGGGAGGAGAGAGTACTTCTTACCCTGCCCTTCTCCACTGGACCCTGGCCATGGTGTGGTGAGACCCAATGTCCCTTTCCACAGTAACTGTGCATAATGCAAGTCAATGGCGGCCATGTTTGTGTTGCCAGTTGAGGTCCACCATATCTGCTCGTTCGCACGAGGTCTATGTCTTCATTTTAATAGGATTGCGTTTGTGAAACATTCCTACTATGAAGTAAAGGAGCTCTCGTACACTCGAAGATCCCTAAGGTTTACTTAAGGAGACTTTCAAGCATCACATATTAGATATCCAAGAATGTGAAATGATAAGAGCTCTAATAATATCTTGTCACTCTCATCACGAAATGTAATTAGGGAAAAGCAAAAGCAAGAAGAAAAAAGCCGGAGAAGTTATACTGACGAAAAGTTTCATTTTTAAAGTTGTAGAATTTTCCACTGGTTTCCCCTGGAAGATTCCATATAAGTAATGGGCTGGAATGATGTATATGTGTATCCTATGGAGAGAAGGTCTCAGTGGGTTCCACATATCGCTGACATTTGCCAAAATTTGTATAAGTAAAAATGTAGTTCCCCTGTATATGTTAGCATCTAGACCCAGAGGGGAGATATAACACTCGTTGTTGATTTTGGACATAGAGTCACAGATTACACGTGCCATGCGTTACATGTGCTACATATTGAGGAGAAGGGATCCTTACACAGAATTGTATTCATGGCCATTGTAACCGTAGTGTAAAGGGTACGGCAGCCGTGGAGCCTATGGAAGCGGCGCCCCCATCAGTCCCAGCTTCTATCTGCAATCTCTGGATACAGTCAGGGGTTAGTGCAGGGGTGTGAGCGCGGAGCCTGATGCAGGTGGGCGGAGAGCGGGCATGACTGGCTGGACTGGGAAGGGGCTATAAACTTGGGTTGAGTTTATTGGGGGGAGAAAATGCAGTGTGAGGTGATAGGGGGATTTAAATGGGGGGAGGAGTTTATTGGGCTTATAAGGGCTGGCAGGAAGGGCAAGCCTCATTCTGGCCAGTAAAAATTTGGTCCCGCCCACCCTCCCTTAGTTTTTGTTGTATAGGGACGCGTATGCGTGTTTTTGGGAGTAGGGATACAAGTAGTTCAAAAAGCCATTTGTCAGGAGGGGTAGGAAAGGATTAGTTAGGATGCCAGTTGTGAGGTGGCAGGTTCTTGGCATTACCCAGTTAGTGCATTTAAAATTCTGTGGTTATGCAATTTAACCACTATAATAAGGTTGGTGGTTTGAGAACAATGGGGCAGATTTATCAAGCTGTCTGAAAGTCAGAATATTTCTAGTCGCCCATGGCAACCAATCACAGCTCAGCTTTCATTTTACCAGTGCTCATGAATATTTTAAAGGGGAGCTGTGATTGGTTGCCATGGGCAACTAGAAAAATTCTGACTTTCAGACAGCTTGATAAGTCTGCCCCAATAACTGATGTTTTCCCCCAGGGGGCTTTACCGGGAGGAAGGTGGTGTTATAGTCTCCAATAGTTGGTCTAGGGCCACACCTTCGTCCGCCACTTAGCTAGGAGGTTGGCGGCGAGTGGAGCTGGGGGTCTGGTTCTCGTGCACTGAGCGTGCAATTTCGGTTTCAGGAGACTATGATTTATACAGAAGTTTTTTCTTTTAGCCTGGAAGGCATGCGAGTTAGGCTAGAAGTGTATGGTTTTTCCCAGCCCATGATCTCAGTCATTGCCGGGTCATGATAACAGTCTCTGTGTATATGTATATCCTGTATATCCAGTATAGGTTGTGCCCATATATACAGGACAGGAGTAGTAGTGATGTGCTTTATACAGGATAGGAGTAGTAGTACTGTGCTCATGTATACAGGATAGGAGTAGTAGTGATGTGCTGTGCCCACACATACAGGGCATATATACGTATACTGTATATGGTAGAGCACAGCACTACGACTTCTATCCTGTGTGTATATATATATATATACAGCAAATTACTACTACTCCTATCCTGTATATATGGGAACAGCACAGTACTACTACTCCTATCCTGTATATATCGGAACAGCACAGTACTACTACTTCTATCCTGTATATATGGGCACAGCACAGTACTACTACTCCTATCCTGTATATATGAGCACAGCACAGTACTACTACTCCTATCCTGTATATATGGGAACAGCACAGTACTACTACTCCTATCCTGTATATATGGGAACAGCACAGTACTACTACTCCTATCCTGTATATATGGGCACAGCACAGTACTACTACTCCTATCCTGTATATATGAGCACAGCACAGTACTACTACTCCTATCCTGTATATATGGGAACAGCACAGTACTACTGATCCTATCCTGTATATATGGGCACAGCACAGTACTACTACTCCTATCCTGTATATATGGGGACAGCACAGTACTACTACTCCTATCCTGTATATATGAGCACAGCACAGTACTACTACTCCTATCCTGTATATATGGGCACAGCACAGTACTACTACTCCTATCCTGTATATATGGGCACAGCACAGTACTACTACTCCTATCATCTATATATGGGTGCAGCACAGTACTACTATTCCTATCCTGTATATATGGGCACAGCACAGTACTACTACTCCTATCCTGTGTATATGGGCACAGCACAGTACTACAACTCCTATCCTGTATATATGGGCACAGCACAGTACTACTACTCCTATCCTGTATATATGAGCACAGCACAGTACTACTACTCCTATCCTGTATATATGGGCACAGCACAGTACTACTACTCCTATCCTGTATATATGGGCACAGCACAGTACTACTACTCCTATCATCTATATATGGGTGCAGCACAGTACTACTATTCCTATCCTGTATATATGGGCACAGCACAGTACTACTACTCCTATCCTGTGTATATGGGCACAGCACAGTACTACAACTCCTATCCCGTATATATGGGCACAGCACAGTACTACTAATCATATCCTGTATATATGGACACAGCACAGTACTATTACTCCCATCCTGCATAAATGGGCACACTACTACTACTCCTATCATGTATATATGGACACAGCACAGTACTACTGATCCTATCCTGTGTATATGTGTACAGCACAGTACTACTACTCCTATCCTGTCTATATATATATATATATATATATATATATATATATATATATATATAAAACAAATTAATACTATTCCTATCCTGTATATATGGGCACAGCACAGTACTACTACTCTTATCTAGTATATATGGGCACGGCACAGTACTACTACTCCTATCCTGTATATATGAATAGTGCACAGTACTGCTCCTACACTGCATATTTGGGCACAATACTATAAGGCTACTCCATATTGTATATATGGGCACAGCACAGTACTATTACTCCCATCCTGCATAAATGGGCACACTACTACTACTCCTATCATGTATATATGGGCACACTACTACTACTCCTATCATGTATATATGGGCACACTACTACTACTCCTATCATGTATATATGGGCACACTACTACTACTCCTATCATGTATATATGGGCACACTACTACTACTCCTATCATGTATATATGGGTACAGTACTGCTACTTCCAAAAACAGAGATCCCCTAAACAATGACAAACTATATGATGATCTGACTGTTCCTCTTGATCCGGTTACAGTATGTACGGATAGGAGACGGATGTGTTAGAAGAACCTTAACGAAGCAAAGATTACGCCGCGTCTGGTTATGTTGATAAACGGTTAATATGGCAGAGGCGCGGAGGAGCAGGCGGGAGCCACATGATAAGAGGAATCATCATTTCTGTACAAAACACTTATTTGCCTGCGATACGGAGGGAGCGCAATCCCTAATGCGTATGTATTACTGAGCTATACAGGACGATACTTCCTCTACAATCACTTCCTGCAGATGTTTCATCTACGTCTTTACCACCGGCATCTCGGGACACCCTCCTCCCCGAAACACAATGGGGGACATTTACTTAGAGTGTCGGTGTCTGCACTGGCTTTGTTACCGACCTGCTCTCGGAAAGAAGATACACATTTAATATTGTAGAGCTGTGCAGAGACATTTCTGTCCCCGAGCCCATTTTCTGTCCCCGAGCCCATTTTCTGTCCCTGGGACCAAAATCTGTCCCAAGCACCAGAAATGTGTCCAACAGTCCCTGCTAGACCAGTTTTCTTTTGGTCTACTTTCCGCCAGTTTACAGCGCCCAAAAATGGCTGTGACACATATTAATTCTGTCTGAGTTTCCACTCCGCCAAAGCCACGCCCCTTTTCGGAGAAGAGTCGGAGCAGACGGAAAAGGTCATTTTTTCTGTCCCCGACAGCTAATAAATAGGTCTGAGAGCAGAACATGTGGTGAGAGCGCCACAAAACTGGCGGAAACACCATAGTAAATGTCCCCCAATGTTCCTCTAAAAGTAAAAAAAATATGACGTCACATGGTGCTCATCTGTGCCCCAAGCAAATGGAAGAACGGGTAATGCAAATAATCCGGAGAATACAGGGAAGAGACACCTCAAAGGGGATCAGTGTCTGCTGGGGGGGTACAGCTCAAGCTCTACACAACAGTTTCTCCAAATTCTGGCAAATGTAAAATGAGCTCCCCCTACAGGAATCATTAAGAATAGCAGCTCCCAGCTCACATTGTTGTATACTAAGTCTAGTACAGGCAGTCCCCGGGTTACATGCAAGAGAGGTTCTTTAGGTTTGTTCTTAAGTTGAATTTGTATGTAAGTCAAAACTGTATATTTTATCATTGTAACTGTCGACAAATTTTTTTTTGGTCTCTGTGACAATTGGATTTTAAAACTTTTGGGTTGTCATAAGAACCAGGATGAATAATAAAGCTTCATTACAGACACCTCTGTTAACTGTCACAGCTGATCATTGTAGCCTAAAGGTAAAGTACAACAAATTACCAAAATACTGAGGTCTGTTTGTAACTAGGGGTCGTCTGTAAGTCGGGTGTTCTTAAGTCGGGGGCTGTCTGTATAGTGTACATATCTACTTGTCTTTCTATCTATCCATCCATCCATCCATCTATCTATCTATCTATCTATCTCCTATCTATCTATCTATCTATCTATCTATCTATCTATCTATCTATCTATCTATCTATCTATCTATCTATCACATATCTATCTATCTCATATCTATCTATCTCATATCTATCTATCTCATATCTATCTATCTCATATCTATCTATCTATCTATCTATCTATCATCTATCTATCATCTATCTATCTATCTATCTATCTATCTATCTGTATATCTATTTATCTATATATCTATCTGTCTTTCTTTCTATCTGTCTGTCTATGTTTGTCTATCTCTGTCTGTCTATCTGTCTCTGTCTGTCCATCTGTCTGTCTAGGTAAGTATATGACTTTTATCGGGTCAACCGTATAGTGATCACCCTGTTTTCCAGCTGCTGGAGGGGACCGTGAACTCACTACTTGATGCACACCCCTATGTGAGTATCACTCTCAGCTCTGCTAACTCACCTAAAACTCACAGACTGTGAGCTATATGCTTCCCTTTTGGTCTTGTAGCTTGTAGAGTAAGTCTCTGCACACTGCTGATTGCCGGCAGGAAGTGCCTGTGTTTGAGCTGGTCTTGTAATGCAGCGGAGAGGGGTAGGAGGCAGAGAGCACTGCAGTGTGCAGACATTAGATGCTATTCATGAGAAGATTTATGGTCGTATCCAGGGTCAACTTAAATTGTAAACACCAGGACTGATAACAGTGTGTTGAGTGTGCAGCACCGAGCAGGGGCAAAAAAATAGGACATGACCTATCTTTCCACATGTGCACGGTCGTATGCCGTGCATCTCTATTGAGAGGGGTCACCCCTCTACCTCTGCAGCGCCGGACGGGCATACGTTCGTGTAAATGCAGCCTTACATCTGTGAAACGCTGCATTTTTGTTAATAACAGTATAACAGTGTATTAGAGAATGTGTTATTTTGTATTTATAAGAATGTTGTCTTTGTGGGAATACCGCTTTAAAGATATAAATCACCTCTGGTTCTATGAGCTACAGATAGAGGCAGTTTAAAACATAGTTGGACATGTGAGCTGCAGATCAAATCCAACAGAATCTCCTGTTCTGTAGCTCCCACAACCACAAGTCTGATATGCTCTGAAAGATGAGATTTTTAACTTTAATATGTTTTCATCTTTACAGGTTTTTAAGAACTATAAAACCAAAGATAGAGGTGTCTGAATTGACCCTCCACCTGCTCTCTAAACTTGACTCATCTCAGGCAAGTTACTGTATGACACTTCTGTGCTCATAGAGATTCTGTAAATGGGTGAGATTTCATATACAAGAGGGAATTCTAGAAAGGAAATTTCATCCCCTACCTAAGGTTGCTGGTGCGTTATAAGCTTGTGACATGTTCCCTTTAAATTAATCTTTGCATTAAATATGTGGATTTTTGCAAATTTTCCCAAATTTTGACTTTATAGGTAAACAATGCTATAACGGGGTGGAAGGAAATTTCAAGCCCCTTTAACTGTACTGTAGATCCCTTCAGCAGAAGGTGATGGCAGCCTGCACTGTGTGATACATTGTGATGACAACCATAGCATCACTTGTCACCACTACATGAAATCTGCTGCTGACACAAGCAATGCAAGCGCAGGAAATCTGCAAGCTCCTTATCATAATTGCTTGTGAAAGGAAATATATCTAATAAGGAACATGTTATTACTGAAGTTGCTGATGTAGTTTAATTCTTTAGAATGAGTGTTATAGCTATAGGTACAGGCAGTCCCCGGGTTACGTACAATATAGGTTCTGTAGGTACGTTCTTAAGTTAAATTCGTATGTAACAGGTCCTGTGACGCTTCTGGTTTGGAGCAGCCCGCTATAGACTTGAAGTACTGGCCTGACATGGGAATTGAATGCCAGAAAAGGGTAAATTCACTTTGTGTCCAATAGCCCAGGGGGTTGACCATGTATTCACCAAAGCAGGTCCTGCGGGCCTCTGAAACTTCTGCCCAGTTGGAGCTACTGAAGACCGGAAGTACCAGCTGGATGCACAAAGCCAGAGTTACAGCAATAGATCTAAGTACATATCTAAGTACAATCATTTTGATATTTAAATTTTTTTACCATCCCTACCCCAGAGGGCTTCCGAGTTGACCAAGGATTGACTGAAGAAGCAATTCCTGTGACCCTCTGACTATACTTGCTGGGCACAGCTATTGAACACTAGAAGTACTGGCCCAACATGGGAAGCGGGAGCAAAAACATGGTAAGAATTTTGTTTTGCCACCCCTGTGCAAAATTCCAAGGGGATTTCAAGAATTCTATATTCTATTCTTGCTATAAGGAAAATGAGCTGCTTAAAACAACTGGGAGTCAATGGGGCTCATTTACAAAGGGTACGAATCACGCACTTTCATCGGGTATCCCGACGATTTCCGATTTGCTCCGGATTGCAGTGGGATTTTGGCGCACATGACCGTATTTTGGCGCATCGGCGCAGGATTTCACGCAACAGAAATCGGGGGTGGGCCGTCGGACAACCAGACGGATTCGGAAAAAACGCAGAATTTAAAAAAGAATTTGTGTTGCAAGATCAGCACTTACATGCACTGGGGAGAAGAAGGTGAACTCCGGAGGACCTCGGCACAGCAGCGACACCTGCTGGATATCGGGTGCACGACCTTAGTGAATCCCGGTAGACCCGAATTGGAGAACGCACCGCTGGATCGCGACTGGACCAGGTAAGTAAATGAGCCCCAATATCTAAAATGTGCACTGGTTCTTTAAATTTAGATGCCCTGATGGATCATCTTGGGAAGGGGGAGACAAGTAAGTCAGCACCTCGTTAAATGATCAGTCATTGATGGGATTTAGAACTTACTTCAATCCCAAAAAAACCATTGACAGAAATATGAATTTATATCTTACCAGACCCATCACATATACTTTTGATAAAAACCCAATTCTTACGAGATGTTACATGAGCCCTTTCTGTAACAATAATCATCTAGTGAGTGCGGTATAAGCCCTCGCAGCACTGAACAGATAGATTGGTGATGTGACCGAGTGCTCCATCAGGCTATCATATCCTTAAACTTCTTATTTACTTCTATCTTGAGATTAAGTCTATTGATCGGCTGCTAAATATAATTGCTGAGACCCAAGGCACAAAACAATAGTTTACAGATAATATATTTGTAGTCTTTTGCTGGGTGTATCATTAGACTGGGGCTATGCCACACTCCGCAGCTGTGATATTGAAGCGGAAAATTGAAGAAAAGTTTTTAAAAAACAAACAATAAAACAAAAAAATTGAGTTGAATGTAAAAGCAGTAGGGGAGATTTATTACTCCTTATCAGCCAGTTTTCTGTTAGAGAAGGCATAGAAATCTCCCCAGTTTGCAGTGTTTTCCGCCCCACGTGACACATGGGCGTGTCCGAGTGGGGAGCGGGCAGTGAACGTGAACCACATTTACTATAGTCTCCTTCAGAGAACCGGCTGAGACTATAGTTGAAAAGTGAGACCAGGCCTAAATAGGTCTAACCTGGAGGAGATTGTGCCTGGATCTACCTAGAGGTCCAAGCCTTTTAGAAGATGTGGGATGCCGAGGGGGATATTAAGAAAACGTGAATCTAAATAAATTTTCCCATTGTCTTCACATTCAGTAAGTAGGCTTGGAATATTAATCTGCTTCCTAAAGAAGATATCAAATTTTATGTAACCGGTTTCTGCCCTGGCACCTTCCCAGTGCCGACTCCAGGTTTCAGTAGGCCCCTGGGTGACAGAGCCTCAGTGGGCCCCTTTGTAGTGAACTCACATGGCGGCATTAAAAACTCAGAAAGTAACAGTCTCTTGTTCCCTAAAATATTCCCTAGTTTATTTTACAAAACAGCCCCTCATAGTTATATTACATACAGCCCCTCATAGTTATATTACATACAGCCCCCCATAGTTATATTACATACAGCCCCTCATAGTTATATTACATACAGCCCCTCATAGTTATATTACATACAGCCCCTCATAGTTATATTACATACAGCCCCTCATAGTTATATTACATACAGCCCCTCATAGTTATATTACATACAGCCCCTCATAGTTATATTACATACAGCCCCCCATAGTTATATTACATACAGCCCCTCATAGTTATATTACATACAGCCCCTCATAGTTATATTACATACAGCCCCTCATAGTTATATTACATACAGCCCCTCATAGTTATATTACATACAGCCCCTCATAGTTATATTACATACAGCCCCTCATAGTTATATTACATACAGCCCCTCATAGTTATATTACATACAGCCCCTCATAGTTATATTACATACAGCCCCTCATAGTTATATTACATACAGCCCCTCATAGTTATATTACATACAGCCCCTCATAGTTATATTACAAGCATTCCCCTCATAGTTATTTTACATTCAGCCCCCTTATGGTTATTTTGTGTACAGCCCCCACATGGTTATTTTATATAAAGACCCCCTCACCCCTATGGATTTCTTATGTACAGCCTTATGTGGCCCCCACCCCCAGCAGCCTTGGGACCCGGCACTTGCCCGGGTATGCCCAGTGCTGGCCCAGGCCTTCACCTGCCACACCTCCATATTTCTATTTCCCATTATCATGGATGTAGACCCAGCTGGACTCCCAGCTGTCAAGTCGGCCAACCGAGCAACCATCATCTCAAATCTTCAACCATTCCACCTGCTGTGACTTGAAATTAACTATAAAATACAAAGGGAAAACATAAAAAAAATATAACATCTAACATATAAAATATAACATCTCAATATCACAGGGAGGGAGGAAGGGGCACCTTGAATGTTGCCATAAAGAGGGAGAGAGTCATCAGCCATATAAACCCCCATGTCCTGTGGGAGGAGAGGTCATCATGAGGTAAGCAACTGGGGAGGGGTGAGAACACATCATAAAGGCACAGATCAAAAACCCTATTAAAGTGCAATAGTACACAAATATTTAACCCTTTCACATCTAATAACATCAGCCCCCAGTAGGGGTTCCTTCCTTAATTAGTCAGGGGTATCTCACACTTTACTTTATGCAGTCTTAGTACTGATATACATGTCATTACTTTATATTTGATGCAAAATCCAACCCTGTGACCTATCTGTGCCAGAGATGTGTGACCCTTGTATACTGTACTTTTGTCTAGGGATGAGTGGACCCAAACATTTACCACCTGCGATCGGTCCTGGGTGTTAACTCTACAAATGCCCCCGGCAGAGTTGCTGTGGCATATAAACAGCTGCCAGTGCACCGCCATTCTTGCAGGGATTGTCGCTCCCCGTGACGTCCCCAAATGGCGGAACCCGAAACGCTTTGTGTACAGACTGCAAATTGTAGGTTTCATTAAAAAAAAAAAATTTATGAAATTGGCCTATGATTTGGTGATTTTACTGGTGAACTGTATACATGATGCAAACTCCAACCCTGTGACCTACCTGTGCCAGGGATGTATATTTTTGTGGATTCTGACATATTTTTTTGTGGATTCTGCCATTGTGACCGACATTTGGACACCCTCTGATACGTGATTGGGTGGTGATCATGGTGATATGCCAACTCACCTTAAATCCGTAAGGTGAGAAGTAGATATCAGGGAATGTCCCTCAATTTCATACTTAAATGTGTTATACACAAGGTGCCGTCCCAGGCCTTTTTTCCGGCTTTTTTTCCCTATACATAATTTATTTAAGGTTCCTCCTGTGAATGTAAAGCTTATGTGTACAGTGATACAGGATTGGAAACAGGAACCTTCACATATGGGTCTGCGGTTTCATCAATGTGAAGATACTGCCATCTAATGGAATTTTTTTGATACAATCAAGATGTCCAAACACAAGACTACTCTGATTGGTCAATGCCTTACATTGAAGCCCTGCTACCCAAGAGTTAAGAGCATTCCGGTAAAACAGGAATAGTAGCAGCACCCTCAAAGTAGTTTACTGCACCCAGCCTAGATACCAGCATGTAAAAATGCTAAGGCAGGATCCAGGGCAGGTGCCAACACTGGGCATACCCGGGCAATTTCCAGGGATCTTGGAAAGGCTGTACAAGGAATCCATGAGATGAGGGGGGCTGTATCCAATAAATACATAGGGGGTGAGGGGGGCTTTTTATAAAATAACCATAAGGAAGCTGTATGCAAAATAACCATGAGGGGGCTATTTGGTGATAAAGTAGGGAATATTTTAGGGAAGCGGAGACTGTTCTAGTTTCTGAATTATTAATACCTCCATATGTGAGAGTATATATATATATATATATATATATATATATATATATATATATATATATATATACACTCACCGGCCACTTTATTAGGTACACCTGTCCAACTGCTCGTTAACATTTAATTTCTAATCAGCCAATCACATGGCGGCAACTCAGTGCATTTAGGCATGTAGACATGGTCAAATCTCCTGCAGTTCAAACCGAGCATCAGTATGGGGAAGAAAGGTGATTTGAGGCCTTTGAACGTGGCATGGTTGTTGGTGCCAGAAGGGCTGGTCTGAGTATTTCAGAAACTGCTGATCTACTGGGATTTTCACGCACAACCATCTCTAGGGTTTACAGAGAATGTTCCGAAAAAGAAAAAACATCCAGTGAGCGGCAGTTCTGTGGGCGGAAATGCCTTGTTGATGCCAGAGGTCAGAGGAGAATGGGCAGACTGGTTCAAGCTGATAGAAAGGCAACAGTGACTCAAATCACCACCCGTTACAACCAAGGTAGGCAGAAGAGCATCTCTAAACGCACAGTACGTCGAACTTTGAGGCAGATGGGCTACAGCAGCAGAAGACCACACCGGGTGCCACTCCTTTCAGCTAAGAACAGGAAACTGAGGCTACAATTTGCACAAGCTCATCGAAATTGGACAGTAGAAGATTGGAAAAACGTTGCCTGGTCTGATGAGTCTCGATTTCTGCTGCGACATTCGGATGGTAGGGTCAGAATTTGGCGTCAACAACATGAAAGCATGGATCCATCCTGCCTTGTATCAACGGTTCAGGCTGGTGGTGGTGGTGTCGTGGTGTGGGGAATATTTTTTTTGAGCCCCTTGGTACCAATTGAGCATCGTTGCAACGCCACAGCCTACCTGAGTATTGTTGCTGACCATGTCCATCCCTTTATGACCACAATGTACCCAACATCTGAAGGCTACTTTCAGCAGGATAATGCGCCATGTCATAAAGCTGGAATCATCTCAGACTGGTTTCTTGAACATGACAATGAGGTCACTGTACTCAAATGGCCTCCACAGTCACCAGATCTCAATCCAATAGAGCATCTTTGGGATGTGGTGGAACGGGAGATTGGCATCATGGATGTGCAGCCGATAAATCTGCGGCAACTGTGTGATGCCATCATGTCAATATGGACCAAAATCTCTGAGGAATGCTTCCAGCACCTTGTTGAATCTATGCCACGAAGAAGGCAAAAGGGGGTCCAACCCGTTACTAGCATGGTGTACCTAATAAAGTGGCCGGTGAGTGTATATATATATACACATATATACATATACATATACAGTTCTAGAAGTAGGATTATTACACAGATACACATGACTACAGAAATAAATTTCTAACCCCACCACCAGGACCACAAGGCCTCGTTAACCCTGAACCATCACTCAAACTTCAATAAGTACAAGAAGACATTTGTTAAACACAAACCTGCCACTGCTTTATCTATTATTTATATTTTTATAATATACATTTTCTGTCATATTTTAATGTTATCCAATAAACAATTTAACACAAGAGCAGTCAGTGCAAAAGATCCCCCCACATGTATGCCAGCCAGCCAGTGGACATGTAGTCCAATAACCTCTACACATCCGCCAAGAAGGAGGTCATTTACCTATCTCAACGACCCTCTGACTCTCAGCCAACAAAAATAAGAGCCTTTCTATGCAACCCCTATAAAACTATATCCAGGCCAATGTCCTTGAGATGGACCCTGTCGGCCAACAACAAACAATGGTTGTTGGCTTCCAACTGCCTATGACAAACCCCCACACAAGCTTTGGCCCGCACAAACCTGGACACCAGGTATTCAAGAGCATTGCCCTCCCTCTATGGCCGCTTCATCCTGAGCACCTTGCCACACAGCCTTTGGGATAACCTCTGACCACACCAAGACCAACTGCCCAAAGTAGAAAGCAAAACACTCTGGGTCAGAATGAGCTAACTGTGGCGAACGTGACAGATTTCATTACACCCAAGATGCAACAGCAGAACTAGGGGAACTGGGGGGCGAAGGCTGATCTTCACAGTCTCAGGAAGAGCCTGCAGCCAGAACAGACCCCGGCCAGATCAGAAGATGTCCACATTGAAACATCCCAGTGATCTTTCACCATGACAAATTTAGGCACGTAGTTCTGCCCAATATAACTGTTATCCACACTGCCAGGTGAGGACCTGAAAAAGAAACAGCATTAATACAAAATCAAATAAGAGTGAATATAGCCTGCAAAACAGTAAGAATGCCAGTGCCCTATTCTCTGAATGTCACCAGCAGACAACCCCAACTTGCTGCCCTAGTCGCTGCGCCCATTCGAAAGGAATAGGTACAGAACTTGGCCGGGGGAAGAACAGCAGCCTCCAATTCCTTCCTGAACTTCAAAGCAAATTGGAATCGGGTCAGACGAGAACTGCAAGAAACTGAACCCCAATGACCCAACCCGCAGAGACAGATACACCCTCAAAATGTAACCCGCTGTAGGCAGCAAAACACAAGCCTACATAGCAACACCAAACTGGAGGAGACGAGAGGTTGTTAATCACTACACTCCAGTTATCAGTCCTAAAGACAATAGGCCTATCAGACATGGCGGCGCACCAGAGGTCCACTGCCAGCACTATAGGGAAGAGTCCAAGAAAGGTGATATTACTACACCATCCCTGGTCCCGCCAGGAGGGAGGCCACGCATCAGCACACCAGGAAGAACAAAAAATCGTATCAAAACCATTTCCACCCTGAAAACTGAAGTTTTTCCTGATTAGACTCAGCTATTAAACAAGTGTTAAAAAGTGTTTATTTTGTTTTTTTGCTTGATTTCCTAAATTTCCCCCATCAACGCCCGTATGTGTTAAAGGAAACCTGTCATCAGGAGCCCTTTTCCTGACTCCCTCACGTCACCATAGAGAATAGTGTAACATTGCCAAAGAGTTTTTATAGTAAAACTGGCTGTTTCCAATATAAAGCCAGGTCAAAGTTGGGTCAAAATTTATCTTTGTGTATGCAGAGGTGTTTCTCGTGTCCCATGGGAGTGGCCAGTGAAGGGTAGGGCAGACATGTATGACGTCCTGGGAGGAAAAGTGATGGGGGGGGGGGAGATATGGGGGACATTTGAAATTGATGCATGGCAATGCTGTTTCCCAAGGGTGAGTGTGGGGCCACTCCTAACTGGTCACTCCCATGGGACACAGGACACTGCTCTGCATACAGAACGCTTAACTAATCATCTAACCTTTGCTTTTGTTGGAAAAAGTCAGTTTTATTATAAAAACTCTTTGGCAATGTACACACTATTCTCTATGGGGACATGGGCAAGCCAGAAAAAGGTCTCCTGGTGACAGGTTCCCTTTAAAAGACCCTGGCCTCTTTGAGATGCACACATGACCTCTGCCAGGTTGGACTGTTTTTATCAATAGAGACTATAGTGTATAAGGAGGGCCGGGGCATTCACTGCTCTATAAAACTCAAAGTGGTATGCGAGGCAGAAAACACTCCAAATTGGCAGAGATGGGGACTTTTATGCGCCACCTCTGCCAGAAAACTGGTGGAGAAGGTATAATAAATGTCCCCCGGTGTATTGGGTTCCTGTATCCGGGCGTGTTGTCTGTAACTTCTGTGCCCATTTGGACTGCAGTGTCATCAAGATGTTACACTGACTGTTTTGTACTTTACCTGTGCTCTGCCCTAAACGAGTGTGAAGCCAAAAACATGTGCAGCTTGTGGAAAGGGGCCCCTATTCCCATGGACTGTTCTTGTATTATACAGAATGAGGTTGGTCGTTATTGTTTTATACAGAAATATAATGCAAGGACTTCCCAACTAGTGGCTGAAATTTAGAACCGTTACTTAAAGTGTAAAAAAACTTTTGATATGTTGTAGGGCAGGTAATTTTAAGCCCCTTTGCAATTGGATTAGTTGCCAGAATCTTGCTCCTTCCTCTTGTATTCTGCAGACTTCCCCTAGATGGCACAAAAGCAGGTGTGGATCATAATGGGTGAGACATATAATTGAAAGGTGCTCCTCCTCCTCCTACTTTTACTCCATTCCTGAAAAACTGAACGTGTGACATGACACTTAGGAAGTAGAGACCCCCCCCCCACTCTCCTCTCTATACTCTAAGCTGTTTACCTCATTATTTAGTGCTTCAGCACTCAGTCATGTGCAGAGAGAAGCAATAACAAAAAGAGAGTAACAAAACAACTACACTTATCTCTCCCTCAGCTTTCCCTACACTTGTATATATACAAATAATCCACACAGACTAAGGCTGACATAGGCTACGACTAAGGACTAGAGAAGTCCGAAACGCGTCAGACTTGCCATGCCATAGGATGTCTTATATGTTTTTAAAAATTTTAACGTTTCTAATTGTTATATACAACCATCTGTGATGAGTTGAATTCCATCCTCTTAGTAATCACTTTACTTTAACACAGTTTAGGTGCAATGTTCGATTCGGGCACTTACATGTGATCCTGCTACAAGCTCCTCTCTGCTTCTCCCACATCCCAGAATGAAGATAACACTCAGAGCAGCACCCAGGTGTGTGACACCCAGCACCCAGTGACCTCCTCAGCAGGGGCTTCTCCTGGAGGGGATCCCCCAGTGCTGATCTCCTTCTGTACCCTTGTAATTCTGCCCAGTATCCTCCTCAGACATCAGTGGGGTCATGCTGCTACATAGGGGAAACTTCTCTGTAGTATCTGCAAAATCCTGCAAACTTCTCTCCTGTCTTGCTCTGAGCTGAGGCTTCTGCAGATTGTTTAGTAAATAGAAGGTCAAAAAAGAGTCTGCAGTGTCTGTATTATCTGTACTAGTGTCTGTAGTGTCTGTATTAGGCTACATTCACACACATGTATGGAGGACGTATATAAGGGTGATGTACATACGGCGAATATACATCTGCAACATCCCCCACCAGGGCCTAGCCTTTTCTTGGGGCCTGGAGACAGCCGGGGCCCGCAGTACCTGAGTGGCTGGCGGTTGCAGCCTAGGCACGCTAGTGTCACGGTGCTTGGTATGGGGAACTGGAGGGCTGTCCTACAGCCTGGCAGGTCTCCAACAGGGTAGTGTTGGCAAGAAATGATGAGGGAGAGGCTGCTATAGCGGGTCTCCCTGGGGCAACCCTTTGGGGTCAGGAGTATGAGTCCCAGTGTAGTGGATAGGGTGCCCGTGATGGTGACAGCCGTAGTAGCAGGGACCAGATGGAGGCAGACGTTGAACAAAAACAACTTACAGTTCTTTATTGGAATCGACAGGAACCATAGCAACGTGCCTTAACAGAATGGTGGAATGCTGGAGATGTAGTTGGAGGGAGCCACAGGATGGATCATCAGCCTGGATGCAAAGGGCAGGCTGGGAGATAGCTGTGTCCTAGTAGGATGCTTCAGCTTGTCCTGGGTTGCTTCAGGTATCACCCTTGAAGGTAGGATGATACCCCTTTCCTCACTCACTAACTAACTCACTATACTCAGGCAGGGAGCTGGGCTCACCTGCTCTGGTCTGCTGTGCTGGCTGCACAGACTCCTCAGAGTCTCTAATCTGCTCTGTTCAGACTCCTTGGTCTGACTGACTTCTTCTTCTGAACTCTAGAAGTTTCCTGACCAGGGGTTTTGTTATTCCCACTGGTCAGGTGGTGGCTACTCCTCCAATTACATCTCAGCTCACAGACATAAGGTATAACACATACCTGGTGGCTGGAATTGCATCACATAAAACAATTAACTCCTGCCTTACCAGGCAGGCTCTACCTGTGCAGTGCTCATCTGTGTTATGTAGTTGTTATGTAGTGACATGCTGTGGGGCTGATCAGACCCTACACAGGCTGCAAGCTACATGGTGGGACGTATTCGCAACAACGCCTCTGCCTTGCATCGGCGAGGATGTTGCACATCCCTCATACACTTCTATGGGCTCACGGCATCTCACTGAAGCGGTACGGTGCAACACATCTTTCTACGTGATATGGCGCTGTGCGCTGTATATGCCTATGGAGAGGGGCGGGGGTGAGTAGCGCATACATCGCATACATCGTCTGAGTGTAGCCTTATCTGTACTAATGTCTATAGTGTCTGTATTATCTGTACTAGTGTCTGCAGTGTCTGTATTATCTGCACTAGTGTCTGTATTACCTGTACTAGTGTCTGCAGTGTCTGTATTATCTATACTAGAGTCTGCAGTGTCTGTAGTATCTGTACTAATGTCTATAGTGTCTGTTTTATCTGTACTAGTGTCTGTAGTGTCTGTATTATCTGTACTAGAGTCTGCAGTGTCTGTATTATCTGCACTAGTGTCTGTAGTGTCTGTTTTATCTGTACTAGAGTCTGCATTGTCTGCATTATCTGTACTAGAGTCTGCAGTGTCTGTATTATCTGTACTAGTGTCTGCAGTGTCTGTATTATCTGTACTAGAGTCTGCAGTGTCTGGATTATCTGCACTAGTGTCTGTATTATCTGTACTAGTGCCTGTAGTGTCTGTATTATCTATACTAGAGTCTGCAGTGTCTGTATTATCAGTACTAGTGTCTGTAGTGCCTGTAGTTTCTGCACTAGTGTCTGTAGTGTCTGTATTATCTGTACTAGTGTCGGCAGTGTCTGTATTATCTGCACAAGTGTCTGTAGTGTCTGTATTATCTGTACTAGTGTCTGTATTATCTGTACTGGTGTCTGCAGTGTCTGTATTATCTATACTAGAGTCTGCAGTGTCTGTAGTATCTGTACTAATGTCTATAGTGTCTGTTTTATCTGTACTAGTGTCTGTAGTGTCTGTATTATCTGCAATAGAGTCTGCAGTGTCTGTATTATCTGCACTAGTGCCTGTAGTGTCTGTTTTATCTGTACTAGAGTCTGCATTGTCTGTATTATCTGTACTAGAGTCTGCAGTGTCTGTATTATCTGTACTAGTGTCTGCAGTGTCTGTATTATCTGTACTAGAGTCTGCAGTGTCTGTATTATCTGCACTAGTGTCTGTAGTGTCTGTATTATCTGTACTAGAGTCTGCAGTGTCTGTATTATCTGTACTAGAGTCTGCAGTGTCAGTATTATCTGTACTAGAGTCTGCAGTGTCTGTATTATCTGTACTAGAGTCTGCAGTGTCTGTATTATCTGTACTAGTGTCTGCAGTGCCTGTAGTTTCTACACTAGTGTCTGTAGTTTCTGTATTATCTGTACTAGTGTCTGCAGTGTCTGTATTATCTGCACTAGTGTCTGTAGTGTCTGTATTATCTGTACTGGTGTCTGTATTATCTGTACTAGTGTCTGCAGTGTCTGTGTCTGTGCATTATCTGCACTAGTGTCTGCAGTGCCTGTAGTTTCTGCACTAGTGTCTGTAGTGTCTGTATTATCTGTACTAGTGTCTGCAGTGTCTGTATTATCTGCACTAGTGTCTGTATTATCTGTACTGGTGTCTGTAGTGTCTGTATTATCTGTACTAGTGTTTGCAGTGTCTGTGTTATCTGTACTAGTGTCTGCAGTTTCTGTATTATCTATACTAGAGTATGCAGTGTCTGGATTATCTTTACTAGAGACTGTAGTGTCTGTATTATCTGTACTAGTGTCTGCAGTGTCTGTATTATCTGTACTAGTGTCTGCAGTGTCTGTATTATCTGTACTAGTGTCTGCAGTGTCTGTATTATCTGCACTCGTGTCTGTATTATCTGTACTAGTGTCTGCAGTGTCTATTATCTGTACTAGAGTCTGCAGTGTCTGGATTATCTGCACTAGTGTCTGTAGTGTCTGTATTATCTGTACTAGAGTCTGCAGTGTCTGTATTAGCTATACTAGAGTCTGCAGTGTCTGTATTATCTGTACTAGTGTCTGCAGTGCCTGTAGTTTCTGCACTAGTGTCTGTATTATCTGTACTAGTGTCGGCAGTGTCTGTATTATCTGCACAAGTGTCTGTAGTGTCTGTATTATCTGTACTGTGTCTGTATTATCTGTACTGGTGTCTGCAGTGTCTGTATTATCTATACTAGAGTCTGCAGTGTCTGTAGTATCTGTACTAATGTCTATAGTGTCTGTTTTATCTGTACTAGTGTCTGTAGTGTCTGTATTATCTGCACTAGAGTCTGCAGTGTCTGTATTATCTGCACTAGTGCCTGTAGTGTCTGTTTTATCTGTACTAGAGTCTGCATTGTCTGTATTATCTGTACTAGTGTCTGCAGTGTCTGTATTATCTGTACTAGTGTCTGCAGTGTCTGTATTATCTGAACTAGAGTCTGCAGTGTCTGTATTATCTGCACTAGTGACTGTAGTGTCTGTATTATCTGTACTAGAGTCTGCAGTGTCTGTATTATCTGTACTAGAGTCTGCAGTGTCAGTATTATCTGTACTAGAGTCTGCAGTGTCTGTATTATCTGTACTAGTGTCTGCAGTGCCTGTAGTTTCTGCACTAGTGTCTGTAGTTTCTGTATTATCTGTACTATTGTCTGCAGTGTCTGTATTATCTGCACTAGTGTCTGTAGTGTCTGTATTATCTGTACTGGTGTCTGTATTATCTGTACTAGTGTCTGCAGTGTCTGTGTTATCTTTACTAGTGTCTGCAGTTTCTGTATTATCTATGCTAGAGTATGCAGTGTCTGGATTATCTGCACTAGAGTCTGTAGTGTCTGTATTATCTGTACTAGTGTCTGCAGTGTCTGGATTATCTGTACTAGTGTCTGCAGTGTCTGTATTATCTAAACTAGAGTATGCAGTGTCTGTATTATCTGTACTAGAGTCCGCAGTGTCTGTATTATCTGTACTAGTGTCTGTAGTGTCTTTATTATCTGTACTAGAGTCCGCAGTGTCTGTATTATCTGTACTAGTGTCTGTAGTGTCTTTATTATCTGTACTAGAGTCTGCAGTGTCTGTATTATCTGTACTAGTGTCTGTAGTGTCTGTATTATCTGTACTAGAGTTTGCAGTGTCTGTTTTATCTGTACTAGTGTCTGTAGTGTATGTATTATCTGTACTAGTGTCTGCAGTGTCTGTAGTTTCTGCACTAGTGACTGTAGTGTCTGTATTATCTGTACTAGTGTCTGTAGTGTCTGTATTATCTGTACTGGTGTCTGTATTATCTGTACTAGTGTCTGCAGTGTCTGTGTCTGTGTATTATCTGCACTAGTGTCTGCAGTGCCTGTAGTTTCTGCACTAGTGTCTGTAGTGTCTGTATTATCTGTACTAGTGTCTGCAGTGTGTCTATTATCTGCACTAGTGTCTGTATTATCTGTACTGGTGTTTGTAGTGCCTGTATTATCTGTACTAGTGTTTGCAGTGTCTGTGCTATCTGTACTAGTGTCTGCAGTGTCTGTATTATCTATACTAGAGTATGCAGTGTCTGGATTATCTGTACTAGAGTCTGTAGTGTCTGTATTATCTGTACTAGTGTCTGCAGTGTCTGTATTATCTGCACTAGTGTCTGTAGTGTCTGTATTATCTGTACTGGTGTCTGTAGTGTCTGTATTATCTGTACTAGTGTCTGCAGTGTCTGTGTCTGTGTATTATCTGTACTAGAGTCTGCAGTGTCAGTATTATCTGTACTAGAGTCTGCAGTGTCTGTATTATCTGTACTAGCGTCTGCAGTGTCTGTAGTTTCTGCACTAGTGTCTGTAGTGTCTGTATTATCTGTACTAGTGTCTGCATTATCTGCACTAGTGTCTGTAGTGTCTGTATTATCTGTACTGGTGTCTGTAGTGTCTGTATTATCTGTACTAGTGTCTGCAGTGTCTGTGTTATCTGTACTAGTGTCTGCAGTTTCTGTATTATCTATGCTAGAGTATGCAGTGTCTGTATTATCTGTACTAGAGTCTGTAGTGTCTGTATTATCTGTACTAGTGTCTGCAGTGTCTGTATTATCTAAAGTAGAGTATGCAGTGTCTGTATTATCTGTACTAGTGTCTGTAGTGTCTGTATTATCTGTACTAGAGTCCGCAGTGTCTGTATTATCTGTACTAGTGTCTGTATTATCTGTACTAGAGTTTGCAGTGTCTGTATTATCTGTACTAGTGTCTGTAGTGTATGTATTATCTGTACTAGTGTCTGCAGTGTCTGTAGTTTCTGCACTAGTGACTGTAGTGTCTGTATTATCTGTACTAGAGTCAGTAGTGTCTGTATTATCTATGCTAGAGTCCGCAGTGTCTGTATTATAGTAGCAAAAATGGTGCAAAAACAACAGAAAAAACGAGTGATACATCTGGCCCATAGATAGATAGGATATACATAGATAGATGGATACATACATAGATACATACATAGGTATATAGATGTGGTGTCATTGGTCAGCAGGGCGCGCTTGTGATGAGGTGACAGGAGGCAGGTACCGCCCTCCATCTTGCTGATTGTAGTTTTTTTGAAAGCTGGAAACCATGGTTGCTATGGGACAAAAAAGGTACAAAATGAGGACCGAGGGAAAATACTTTGAGGATTGATTCCAAGGGACACCTGGAGCAGAATTATGTTTTTGAGTTATTTTTGCACAGAATGTAGGTTACACTTTAAGGCCATATTCACACGACTGTTGGGGGACGTATATACAGTGTGCAAGCTTACGTTCCTCCATAGGCCAGCAATGGGCGCACAGAGAAATATGGTGCAGCACACATGCAGCACTGTACCGCTCCGTACACTGTGTTACGGCACCGTGCGCCATGCATCGCTATGGAGCCGGGAGGGGTCACCCCTCCTCCTCTCCATTGGGCCAATGTATTCGGGCATACATTTGTGTGAATTTGACCTAACAGTTAATACAGTCCTGTGCAAGGTACAGGATTATTTCATTCTATTCACTTATAAAAAAAAAAGGCTGGACCATTATACAAGCTCTTATACCTCCTGTGTCACCCCCTTCATCCTCATAGACTGTAAGCTCTTGTGTCACCCCCTTCATCCTCATAGACTGTAAGCTCTTGTGTCCCCCTTCATCCTCATAGACTGTAAGCTCTTGTGTCACCCCCTTCATCCTCATAGACTGTAAGCTCTTGTGTCCCCCCTCATCCTCATAAACTGTAAGCTCTGGTGTCACCCCCTCAATCTCATAGACTGTAAGCTCTTGCGTCACCCCCTCATCCTCATAGACTGTAAGCTCTTGCGTCACCCCCTCATCCTCATAGACTGTAAGCTCTTGCGTCACCCCCTCATCCTCATAGACTGTAAGCTCTTGTGTCAACCCCTCATCCTCATAGACTGTAAGCTCTTGTGTCACCCCCTCATCCTCATAGACTGTAAGCTCTTGTGTCACCCCCTCATCCTCATACACTGTAAGGTCTTGTGTCACCTCCTCATCCTCATAGACTGTAAGCTCTTGTGTCACCACCTCATCCTCATAGACTGTAAGCTCTTGTGATTAGGGCCCTCGCTCCTATTGTTCCATATGACTGTGTGTATTCTGTAATGTAATATTATATTTGTATATGTCCCCTGTGATTTGTAAAGCTATGGTATATGATGGCGCTATAGAAATAAAGATTATTATTATTCCCCATTTGTTGGGCAGGAACTGGTGGAATTTCATCCTGCCTTTGAAATGTGCAATGTGCAAATGTGATATTTTATAAAGTGTTTTATACCTCAAAAAACCTAATTTTATATAGCCGGACAAATGACGAGTTGCCTTGAGTTGGGCATTGTGAATTGGTGTATCATCGGCTGTGTCATCACTGTGCGGTAAATTGGCATTTTGTCGAATGATATGTGATGTGTGTGTGTATATACATATATAAGCTTCTGTTAGTAGTAAGATGTATATCATTGTATATAGTGAGGCTTATATAGTGGGGTATATACAGTATATACAGGACCGCATCTGCCATGAGGCGAGATGAAAAACTTGCCTTAGGCGGCAGATGCCTGGTCCCTTAAAGGGGCGGCATTCAGGTGAATCATCACCTTGCCGCTCCCGCCACTATTGTCAATTCTGCTGCGCCGCCAGGTCCCAGGCAGTGCTAATGGCGGCTGCAGCCCTGTGTTCCTCATGGGCCGTGCCAGCCAGCAGTGCCTTCCAAGGATGGCGGTGCAGCGCGCCGATACACACCTCCTTTTTTTTCCAATTATGCAGAAGGTGCAGGTACTGAAGGTGCCTTTATGTCACATGCACCTTCAGTGGGGCAGAGGTAACCACTTATGCCTTTGTTAACCCTTAGTGCACCACTGGTGCTCTAAGGGTTAACCATGCACAACTGGCATGCTGTAAGGCTGCATTAACACAAACGTATGGGGGGTATATGTATGGCCACAAGCTTGCGGCTGTACATACGTCCCCTATAGACAGCAATGGCCGCACGTAGTGGTACAGGTCACCCCCCTGTGGCACCATACGGGGAATGCGGGGGGCATATGTTTGAGTGAATTCCGCCTAAGTTCGGGGTTACCTGATATTGTCTGGTGATAGCAAGTAACGCCCTATCCACACGTGATCAGTAGCATCACCCAGTGTTTTCCATGTAAACAATGCAGAACACCCAGTGCTTCTTACCGATCGCCTGCGTTTCAGCGGCACGTCACATTATTTTATTAAAAACATTAATATTTTCTATTTTTTTTTTACTGGTTTCGGGACCTTTGGATTATTATAACATCTAATAAAATGGTCAACCAGGGATCTCGGTTAGTTTTTATTTCAATAAAATATTTTTTGTGTGTGAGTTTTATTTATTTTTACCACAAAGATGGCTTAGTAATATTTGCTATCTTATAGACGGCGACCAGTACTAAGGCTTAGCACCATCCCCCAAATAATTACCCCTGCACCCACCGCCACCAGGGGAGTCGGGAAGAGCTGGGTACCTGCAGGAACAGAACACCTACACTGATGGTCTGGCCCTGGGGCGGCTGCAGACTGGTATTACTTGGCAAGGGGGGGTATTACCAAACCCCAAATAATTACCCCACCACCCACAGCCACCAGGGGTGTCAGGAAGAGCCGGGTACCTGCAGGAACAGAACATCTACACTGATGGTCTGGCCCTGAGGCGGCTCATTTAAATTTTTTGCCTCAGGCGGCAAAAAGGTTAGAATCGGTGTGTTAGTGAGGTGTGTATATACTAGGAGTTTGTATGTGTATATAGTTATGTGAATGTGGATATATTTTTATATTGTTTGCATGTGCCTGTGGGATGACTCTACGTACATAACAACAGTATTTTCTGGTTTCAATATTAATTCCTTTACATATTCTGTTAGGTCTGACTTTCAAACTAAAAAACTGACTGTGGTCAGTTTGTGAATGATGAACCCTGCACTGGCAGAGATTTAACAGTGCAGACCACAGTGCAAAGGAAAGGACTCCAAGCATCATAGTTATGTGTGATGCAAGGAGTCCCTGTTTCCCCACAGAACAGCAGCAAATGAAGAATACTCATAACATTTTGGCATTGTTTTTTGTGGGGGAAAAAGGGATTCCTTGCATCATGTATCGCTATAATGTCTTATGCTATATGTACATACATGCTATATTTTGGTGGTACATGATCCACCACATCAGGAATAACTCCTAGATATGAAACAACAATGGGAGTCTTTTGATCAGCTGATCACTGGTAAAATTACTATGCAAAGCCAAGCTCTGCAGGAATTGCAGGAATCCGTGAATACGGTCACAACACGTTTTGCTCTGCTGGATACGCAAGGCATGTTTCCCGCCTCTGTTCCATCTCCAAGATTGCCTCCATTTAGATTCAATGGTGACCGGGACAAATTCAGAGGATTCCTGAACCAGTGCAACCTTTACTTTGACGCACATACAAGCCAGTATCAGACTGAAAGATCAAGAGTGCTGTGCGTTATTATGCTACTGACAAACAAAGCTATTGCCTGGGCAAATCCGCTAATCGAAACCGATGACATCTGCATAAACAGTTACAAAGACTTTATGGAAGCCATGAAAAGGATGTTCGATGACCCCAACAGAACGGTTACAGCAGAGACTACCATATTAGCGTTACGGCAAGGCAGACGTTCTGTTGCGGATTATGCCATGGAATTTCGAAGATGGATTGTGGACACTAGCTGGAATGATTCTGCAAGATTAGCACTTTTCTAGAGTGGACTTTCTAGCATTATTAAAGATGAATTAGCACGAACGAAAGCACCCTGAGTTTTCTCTGAATTTATTGACCACTGCATTCAGATTGATACTCGTCTGACCGAACGTCGACAAGAGAAATGGGGCTTTGCAAACCGCACAACTGGTCAGCACATTACCACAACACCACTGGGTTTTAAAAGGTCATCTGATCAGCAGTCTCGTGAATCCCAACACGAACAATTCAGAAACGGGAGAATGCCGAGCGAAGGGAACATAGGTTTAAAGAAAATCTGTGCCTATATTGCGGGAAATCGGGACATTTCCTTATAAACTGCCCAAACCGCTCTGCAAACCGTCCTCGGAGAACAGTGGCAGCTGTAGTGGATCCTGATGCATCCAATGAGGAGTCTTCTGCTTCAGAAGGGGAGCAATCAGCGGGAGAGAGTGTCCATTATATATCATCAGTGACCTCTCAGGTTGAAAAAAAGAATAAGGACTCACATTACTTTATTCCCCTTAAATTACTTATTAACTCCATGTGGATCTCAACATCAGCTATGGTGGATTCTGGGGCAAGCGGAAATTTCATGGACTTTGGTTTCGCTCAGAAACATGGAATACGTTCGTCTAAAAGACATTCACCTATTTTGATGGAGACAGTAGACGGGTCTCCCCTGAGTTCGAGACCTGTAGATCAGGAAACTGTACCTCTGGAGATTCTTATAGAACCTCAGCATCATGAAACTCTTTCATTCTTATTAATTGCCTCTCCTCATTTTCCAGTCATCTTAGGCCTACCTTGGTTACAGGCACAGAATCCTTCCATCGATTGGGGAACCAAGGTGCTGAGATTTCCCACAAAAGACAAAGAGGTCAAAGATCAACCTGAAATACCAGTTTCTACTGAAGACCAAGAACAGCCTCAGTTACCAGCAGTATATGAGGATTTGAAGGATGTTTCTGATAAACAAGAAGCAGACAAACTACCACCTCACCGATCTTACGATTGCCCGATAGACTTGCTTCCTGGAGCACCCATACCATTTGGGACTATATACCCATTATCAGGACCGGAATTAAAAGCTCTTAAGGACTTCATTGATGAGAACTTGAAAAAAGGGTTTATTCGTCCATCTTCCTCTCCTGCAGGGGCTCCTATTTTCTTTGTTAAGAAGTCGGACGGTTCACTACGGCCAGTGGTAGATTACAGAGAACTTAATAAAATTACAGTAAAAAAACGTTATCCATTGCCTCTAATTCCCGAACTGTTGGAAAAAGCTCAACGAGCAAAGATCTTTACCAAATTAGACTTGCGGGGTGCTTATAATCTAGTCCGGATAAGGACGGGGGACGAATGGAAAACCGCCTTTCGTACTCGATATGGACACTTTGAAAGCCTAGTAATGCCATTTGGGCTATGCAACGCTCCTGCTTCCTTCCACTACAAATGCAAGTTCAGGATCGGGATGACGTAGAACCGGAGCTGTGGTAAATTTAATCTTTAAACGAGAGAAAGCTTCATTCGCTTGTGGTGTCCAGGAAAAGTGGCTCTTTTTCTTTGTCACGATACTAGTGGGACGGGAGCAGGAGTCCAGTAGTCAGGTAAGGCAGAGGAGGCTGGAGGCAATACACAGATAGCCCGCAGGGGGCTGCAGTGGCAGTATTGAACAGGAGTGTAGAGACCAGAGAAATAATCCGGTATATCTCAGGAGCTGAAGGTGCAGTATAGATAACTTGCAGTCAGCAAAGGTAATGTTCCGAGGAACTAGAAGAAGATTTCCAGCAAGGAGGTCCCCTGGGTGTACAGGCTGTACTCAGTAGACTGAACACAATACTAACACAAGCAGGAAGTGTCAGAGGCGCGTATATATAGGCAGACCAATCAAGGTAAACTCAGGGCGGTACTAATCAGGAGAAGCAGGTGTCGGGTTTTGCAAGTAGGTTCAGCACCATAGTCCAGCAGACAAGGATTCAACTAGCTGAGTGGCTCAGCATACAAGGAGACAGAGAACCAGGCACCAGAGCACAGGTTCGACAGCCACGCCCCATTATTGTGACTGACAGCTCTGTGTCTCTTCAAATCCCTGCTCTGCCTCCTTGTACTTATGAACCATCTGCTAATATTCAGCTACAGACATATAAAACTCAGATGTACAGATGTGAAATATTGGGGCACATTTACTAAGGGTCTGTCGGACGCATTTCCGTCAGGTTTCCCGAATATTTCCAATTTGCCCTCAATTGCACAGGGGTTTTTGGTGCACGCAATTGGATTTTGGCACATCGGCGCCGGCTTTCATGCAACACAAATCGGGGGTCGTGGCTGTCGGACAACCCCACTGATTCGGACAAACCGCAGAATTTAAAATTCAAATTGTGTCGCAAGATCAGCACTCACATGCACCGGGAAGAAGAAGGTAAACTCCGGCGGACCTCAGCGGGGGAAGCGACACATTCAAGAAATCGGGCGCTGTAAGTGAATCACGGCAGCTCCAAATCCTCATCGGACAATCCGGATCGGTGGATGCAACGGGGCCGGTAAGTAAATGTGCCCCATTGTGTCAATTTTTTTACACTGTGCTTTGCGTTACATTCATGACATGTGACCAGTGACATCATCGCAGGTCCTTTAGCCTTCTAAGAATAGCAAACTGTACACCATGTATGCAATTACATGAAATCACAGCAGCTTCCATGGAGGCTGTTGTGAATTCATGTGGCCAGATACATGCATGGGGTACAGTTTATTAATAGACTAAAGTACCTGAGGTGATGTCACTCTGGTCACATGACATGAAATGTGACCAGTAAGAAGGCGTAAGGCTTGGGGAAGATTAGATGGGAAGGGCCAGGCCCCTCTGATGCCAGGTAATATAAGATAAAAGGTGATTTATGTGGATGTAAGCGAAACAATTTTTAGCGTGTCAGTTAGTGAATAGAGGTCTATAGGAACTTGTCACTGGCTGTATATGTGTTAATGTGATGACAGGTTCCCTTTAAGATCCAAAACAATCACTCCGGGTTTTGCACAGTTTACAGGTAAAACACGTGATGCACGCACTGTATCGCAAGGGTTTCAAAGTAGATGAATATGTTAATGGGCCAAGCTCCTTCCTGCCGCCTTTGTAATGCATTTCAATAGGTAATTAAAAAACACAGCATGTGAACGGTGCCCAAGGGACAAATTCCTTGTACAGTCCAGGGCCGTGGAGCCCTCTTCATTCTTGATCCCCTTCCCTCTGGTAACTCATCCTGTTCACTCTCTTCCTTTGAGCCAGTCACAGAGGAAGGAGTGTCCAGGCTCCTTTCCTCTGCTCGCCACACTACCTGCATCATTAACCCCATCCCCTCACATCTGGTACAGTCTCTCCCCAGCTGTCACTTCTCACCTCACTAAAATCTTCAACCCCAGTAGCCTCTGCCAAAAATGAGCATGGTTATATACAGTGTGCTTCAGGTTAGAAAATCTTATAGCATTAGTGAAATGCAGTTGTGTTGAAGCTAGCAGTTTCATAAGTGACCACAAGGTGGCAGCAGGAATCTGCCGGAATCTTTGCAGCATTTATTCTTATTAGAATGTTAACCCTGTATAGTCAGGACTCAGGGTGGGTGACTGCTGTAATATGCCCGCATCATGGTCGGCATCAACCATTTAAGTACTGAGGTGAAAATATTGTGCTATATGACCTATCATCTGAAATCAGATTGTCACCCTCCCCCGTATTCAGCGGAATTGTTAATAAATTGCTTCAATGGCCAGAAGCCCCTGGAAGATCACTCAAGCATGTGGCCTGCCATAGGCTACATTTTTGGCATGTCAACACCCATAAAAATTTTTAGAGAAGTGAATGAATGTTAGTACAGTCAATGAATACATCATCTGGTCCCCAATAAAATGACACCTTGTAAAACTCTGCATGCAAAAGCATAACTACCAACTTTCGGGCTATTGCCCTTGATGGCTCCCACATAAAAAAATTCCCCTTGCTGTGGCCATCCCACTAAGGACCGAAATGATACCCTCTAATGCAACTCAGCAACATATAATAACACCTCTTTATCATCCTTTTACATTTGTTCCCCCACTTTAATTTATCTCCCCCTTATATATGTAATGCTTTCTGCACTCCTACCCTTCTCCCCTTCCGATTATGGCCCCCTGCCTACCATTCCTGTTATATTGTGGACTCCTGATCTCCATCCTCCCTCATATTGTGGCCTTTCTCCTCCCACATAGTGTGGCCTCCCTCCTTCCTCATATTCTCCTTTCTCCATAGTGTGGCCTCCTGTTCTCCTTTCTCCATCATATTGTCCTCCATCCTTCAACCTACTCATAAAGTAGCCTCCTGTCCTCCTCCATCATTCCTAATACTGTGGCCTCCTGTCCACCCTCCTCCCTCATATTGTAGCCTCCTATCCCTCATCCTATTGTGGCCTCCTGTCCTTCTCCCTTACAACGTGGCCTCCCTCCTCCTCATATTGTAGCCTCCTGTCCTCTATTCCCCTCATATAGTAGCCTCCTATCCTCCCTAATATCCTGGCCTCCCTCGTCCCTAGGTGGCGGGGAGTGCGCTCTAGTGCGTCACCAGGACCAGATTTCTGTCCATTTCAGGTGATGTGGCTGTGGGAGTTTCCTCTCTCTTCGGACACATGTAAGCCTATGGGTGTGTTCACAAGTGGCATTTTGCGGATGTGTTTTTAAAATGTATGTATCAGAATCAGGGGCGGACTGGGAATTTAAAATGGCCCTGGAAAAAAATATAAAAGTGGCCCCATCTTAGGGGCGGAGTCAAAACAAGTGGGTGTGGTCAGATAATGTGGGTGGAGTTATAACAGACAAATTGTTGGTAGATGGCCTTAATGCAAAACAAGAACATCTTTTGCTAGTAAGTGAATAGAATGTGCAAGGATTGTGACCTGTCGATCAGTAAATTATGCCTTAATTACCTTTCCCTTGTGCCATACATGTAGAATTCAGAGAAAGAATATATTGATACTGCCTCCTATGTACAGGAATAATGCTACAATAACACATTTAGAATAACACATTCAATCCTGCCTTCTATATACAAAATAAAACTACTACAATACCTTCTCCCATGTACAAGCCAACTACTATAATACTGCCTCCTATGTACAGGAATATAACTACTATAATACTGCCTCCTATGTACAGGAATATAACTACTATAATACTGCCCCCTATGTACAGGAATATAACTACTATAATACTGCCCCCTATGTACAAGAATATAACTACTATAATACTGCCCCCTATGTACAGGAATATAACTACTATAATACTGCCCCCTATGTACAGGAATATAACTACTATAATACTGCCCCCTATGTACAGGAATATAACTACTATAATACTACCCCCTATGTACAAGAATAGAACTACTATAATACTGCCCCCTATGTACAAGAATATAACTACTATAATACTGCCCACTATGTACAGGAATATAACTACTATAATACCGCCCCCTATGTACAAGAATATAACTACTATAATACTGCCCACTATGTACAGGAATATAACTACTATAATACCGCCCCCTATGTACAAGAATAGAACTACTATAATACTGCCCCCTATGTACAAGAATATAACTACTATAATACTGCCCCCTATGTACAAGAATATAACTACTATAATACTGCCCCCTATGTACAAGAATATAACTACTATAATACTGCCCACTATGTACAAGAATATAACTACTATAATACTGCCCCCTATGTACAGGAATATAACTACTATAATACTGCCCCCTATGTACAGGAATATAACTACTATATTACTACATATATACACAGAAGCGAACATGAAAAAAATCTGAATTTATCATATACAGCTACAGAAAACACATGAGATCCTCACCTTTTGCATCCAGTGACATCAGGTGACGTCTCCCCGGATTGTACTCGTTCCTCATCTTCTCCATTAGTTCCACCATCACCTTGTCTCTTCCTCCAGGTACACAGCATTCCTGCAGAGTTTACCACACAGACCTCTTATGTTCTGCACGTTCCTATTGTCCCTTAACTGTCCCTTCTTCTGCTACCACCAATACTGTGCCCCAAATACTGTAATAGAGCCCCCTACAATATTAGTACCACACAAATAGTGCCCCATAATGTAACTGTAATGGGAGGGATAATTTATTTCTTCTTTCTCTCCTTTAACCCCCCCCCCCCCCCACCACCACCACCACCGACCCAACCCAGTATTGATAGAGCTCCTACTATGACCCAGGCATAAAAATAATGGCCCCAGCCAGCCCCAGACATATAACTAATGCCCCCTGCCCGCCCCAGACATATAATTAATGCCCCCTGCCAGCCCTAGATATATAATTAATGCCCCCTGCCAGCCCCAGATATATAATTAATGCCCCCTGCCCGCCTCAGACATATAATTAATGCCCCCTGCCCGCCCCAGACATATAATTAATGCCCCCTGCCCGCCCCAGACATATAATTAATGCCCCCTGCCAGCCCTAGATATATAATTAATGCCCCCTGCCAGCCCCAGATATATAATTAATGCCCCCTGCCCGCCCCAGACATATAATTAATGCCCCCTACCCGCCCCAGACATATAATTAATGCCCCCTGCCAGCCCCAGACATATAATTAATTCCCCCCCCGCCCCAGACATATAATTAATGCCCCCCTGCCAGCCCTAGATATAGAATAATGCCCCCCCCCCGCCCCAGACATATAATTAATACACACTGCCAGCCCCATATATACAATAATCCCCCCCAGACATATAATTTATGCCCACTGCCAGCCCCATATATACAATAATCCCCCCCACCCCAGACATATAATTTATGCCCACTGCCAGCCCCATATATACAATAATCCCCCCCACCCCAGACATATAATTTATGCCCACTGCCAGCCCCATATATACAATAATCCCCCCCACCCCAGACATATTATTTATGCCCACTGCCAGCCCCATATATACAATAATCCCCCCCACCCCAGACATATAATTTATGCCCACTGCCAGCCCCATATATACAATAATACCCCCCCAGACATATAATTTATGCCCACTGCCAGCCCCATATATACAATAATACCCCCCCAGACATATAATTTATGCCCACAGCCCGCCCCATATATACAATAATCCCCCCCAGACATATAATTTATGCCCACTGCCAGCCCCATATATACAATAATACCCCCCCAGACATATAATTTATGCCCACTGCCAGCCCCATATATACAATAATCCCCCCCAGACATATAATTTATGCCCACTGCCAGCCCCATATATACAATAATACCCCCCAGACATATTATTTATGCCCACTGCCAGCCCCATATATACAATAATACCCCCCAGACATATTATTTATGCCCACTGCCAGCCCCATATATACTATAATCCCCCCCACCCCAGACATATAAGTTATGCCCCCTGCCAGCCCCATATATATAATAATCCCCCCCCCCCGACATATAATTTATGCCCACTGCCATTCCCAAATATAGAATAATGCAGCCCCCCCCTCCCAGACATATAATTAATGCCCCCGGTTCTGTAATTTAAAAAAAAAAAACATCATACTCACCCCTTTGGTGCAGTTTCTTCCCGTCTTCCTCGGTCTTCGGTGGCTTGGTGAAGAGGCGCGGGATAGTGACGTCACTGCTCGGCGCCTCCACACCAAGCCGCGGAGCTACACGGAGGCAGGCGACAGCTGACATGGTAAGTGCCAGCCTCCTCCACGCTACACAGGTCGCGCAATGACGTCGATTGCGCGACCTGTGTAGCTGGGTTTATACACAGACGCAGAAGCAGCGGTGCTGCGCTGCGTCTGTGTACTAATCAATAGTAACTGCATCGTACGATCGTACGATGCAGGTACTATGGATTATGTGAAAAGTTTTAGCGAGTGCGGACCGGCCCCGCACCAGCTCCGGACCGGCCCAGGACCGACCGGCCCACCGGGAAAATTCCCGGTGGGTACAATGGCCAGTCCGCCCCTGATCAGAATGCATACATTCTGATTGTTACTACTGTATGTGTTTGCCAGCTTTGAAGGGGTTTTTTTTTTAATTGCTGGAAGTGTAAGGAGCTATCTTAACATTTTCACAGCTGCTTACACTTCCAGCCATAAAGAAAAGAAGCTTTCAAAGAATGCAGGTTTATGGTAACATGTAAACCGTTTGCGTTCTGACACATGCATTAAAAAACGAATCCCCCAAAATGCCACTTGTGAACGCACCCTAAGGCTACCGGCAAGGAAACGAGGAAATGAGGAAGTGTGTTCACCGTATTTTCTAAAGCTAGCACACGTCCTCACTCGTTTCTATGGGCTCATGCACACGGCTGTGAATTTCACATCGCAGTGTATGAGACGACTGCCCGAGACGCCAGATAGAGCAGGTCCTATTCCTGCCTGTTTTTGCATACATTTTCAATGGTCATCAACATGTGAGTAGAGCTCAGCCACAGATGACACACGGGATGCAAACAGAGGTCTAGAGTACCCTTGTTTTCGACCCGTACACCTACCCTGTGACTTTGTTCACACGTTGCGATTTGTCTGCATTTGCATTGCGTTTTGAAATGCATTACAAAAGCTGAGGTGAGGTGATTTGCCTTATTACATCACCGTTAATGTTTACAAAATGCAATGTAAACGCAATGTTAACGCATATGTAATTTGGTAATTAGGCAAATCACCTCTTTTCAGCTGTTGTAATGCATTTTCAAAACGCAACGTTTGAACGCAGCCTCAGGCCTCTTCCACACTTGCATTGCAGATCGCTCGCTGACTACTCTGTGGACACTGCTGTTTGGCCACCAAACTGGGAGTCCTTGCATTATATTTCCCTATGATGATACAACTATGGGGCAGAGGTAAAGCCGCATTCACATCCTGCTTTTGAGTTATGTCATGAAACACATGACCTCCGAAACACAGATGCAATCAGCACAAGCCCCTCCCCTTTCAAAATGCAATGAAGAAGAAACCAGAGCTGCGTGGAGAAGAGAAGCTGCAGCCAAGAACGAAGTTTAGTATTTTTAAGTGGGCTCTGCTTTACATTTCATTATTGGGGCGGGGGCTCTTCTGTACATTTCATTATTGGGGGGCTCTGCTGAACATTCCATTATTGGGAGGTCTCTGCTTTACATTTCCTTATTGGGGTGGGGGCTCTGCTGTACATTTCATTATTGGGGGGGCTCTGCTGTACATTCCATTATTGAAAGGCCTCTGCTGTACATTTCATTATTGGGGGGGGGGGGGGGTGCTCTGCTAAAAAAACCTGCATCTATGAACGTCATGATCATGACTAAGACTAGAGATGAGCGAGCACTAAAATGCTCGGGTACTCGTTATTCGAGACGAACTTTTCCCGAGCATTTTTCAAGGGGACCAAGGATCTGCACAGGGAAGCTTGGCCAAGCACCTGGGAACCTCAGAAAATGATGGAAACACCACGGAAATGGACAGGAAACAGCAGGGGCAGCATGCATGGATGCCTCTGAGGCTGCTTAATCGCACCATTATGCCAAAATTATGGGCAACAGCATGGCCATGACAGAGTGACCGAATGAGGCTAGATAGCATCTAAAACATCCAATAATTGACCCTGACACTATAGGGGACGGCATGCAGAGGCAGCGGCAGCAGCGGCAGGCTAGAGAGTGTCTTGGCAACATACCCTAAATGGACTCAGGCTTCAAACCAATGGGTGGCAGAGAGGAACCAAAGGAGGTGAGCAAGAAGCGCTCAAATAATATCGGTAAATGATAAAAGTTTGCCAGTATATTTTGTGGATTACACAGCAGGGTGGCGAAAAAGTTAACAAGTTTGATGAGGAAGCCATGAAAACAACACAAAATTCTGCCTGACACAGCTCGTTTGATAAGGGGACCATGTATGGAGGCAGTGAACTAGTAGTAGATTAAAGGTGCTGCAGTTAAAACTATGTTAGTTGGATCTTGGGATGGAGCTGGCGCTCTGCTGCCAGGCGAGCTTTCGCCAATCCAAGCCCCTGTCTCTAGGCTACTCCCCAAACAGCACTTCTAAGAACCTTTTGTATAAGATCAAGTGTAGTAGCGTTCTTAAAAGTTTGGGTTCTGGCGGGTGAGGGGAATGTAAACAGATGCGCAAGAAGAGCTGAAATAATATTGGTAAATGATAAAAGTTTGCCAGTATATTTTGTGGATTAAACAGCAGGGTGGCGACAAAGTTAACATGGAAGCCATGAAAACAACCCAAAATTCTGCCTGACACAGCTCGTTTGATAAGGGGACCATGTATGGAGGCAGCTATATGGACTACTTTGGAGGCAGCTATGGCGATGACGTGTGGAGGTAGCAATGGAGACAACGTGTGAAGGTAGCTAAAAAGACGACGTGTGGAGGCTGCTATGGAGACAATTTAATTTGGATAGTGCCTGTATGTGGCAGTCCAAAAAAGTTTTCAAACCAGAGGAGCAGGTAGGTGGTCCTCCAGAAAAATTGAATAGATTGAGTGCCTGTATGTGGCACTCCCAAAAATTGTTTAAAACAGAGGACAGGGTAGTTGGCCCTCCAGAAAAATTAAATACATAGAGTACTATAGCCAGAGCCAGTTGGCCTTGGCAAAAAAAATAGCCAGTTTCCTCTGCTTTAGTGTACAAAGAGGAGGAGAAGGAGGAAAATGAGGAGGAGGAGTGCATACATTATTCAGGTTCAGCTTCTTTCACCTGGTGGAGAATGGAAATGCGGAGAAATACAGGCTTTATTCATCTTGATAAGCGTCAGCCTGTCAGCGCTGTCAGTCGACAGGCGTGTACGCTTATCGGTGATGATACCACCAGCTGCACTGAAAACCCGCTCGGACAACATGCTAGCGGCAGGGCAGGCAAGAACCTCCAAGGTGTACAGCGCCAGTTCATGCCACATGTCCAGCTTTGAAACCCAATAGTTGTAGGGAGCTGTGTGATCATTTAGGACGATGGAATGGTCAGCTACGTACTCCCTCACCATCTTTCTGTAAAGATCAGCCCTACTCTGCCGAGACTGGGGACAGGTGACAGTGTCTTGCTGGGGTGACATAAAACTGGCAAAGGCCTTGTAAAGCGTACCCCTGCCAGTGCTGGACAAGCTGCCTGGTCGCCTACTCTCCCTCGCTACTTGTCCCGCAGAACTACGCCCTCTGCCGCTAGCGCTGTCAGAAGGGAAATACTGTTTCAGCTTGTGCACCAGGGCCTGCTGGTATTCATGCATTCTCACACTCCTTTCCTCTCCAGGGATGAGAGTGGAAAGATTTTGCTTGTACCGTGGGTCCAGGAGAGTGAATACCCAGTAATCGGTGCTGGAATAAATTCTTTGAACGCGAGGGTCACGGGATAGGCAGCTTAGCATGAAATCTGCCATATGCGCCAGAGTCCCAACGCGCAAGAATTCACTCCCCTCACTGGCCTGACTGTCCATTTCCTCCTCCTCCAACTCCTCCAACTCCTCTTCTTCTGCCCATACACGCTGAACAGTGAAGGACTGAACAATGGTCCCCTCTTCTGTCTCGCCAACATTCTCCTCCTCTTCCTCCTCATCCTCCTCCACCTCCTCCGATATGCGCTGACAAACAGACCTAAGGGTGCTTTGACTATCAACAAGGGAATCTTCTTCCCCCGTCTCTTGTGACGAGCGCAAAGCTTCCGACTTCATGCTGACCAGAGAGTTTTTCAACAGGCCAAGCAGCGGGATGGTGAGGCTGATGATGGCGGCATCACCACTGACCATCTGTGTTGACTCCTCAAAGTTACTCAGCACCTGACAGATATCAGACATCCACGTCCACTCCTCATTGTAGACTTGAGGAAGCTGACTGACCTGACTACCAGTTCTGGTGGAAGTTGACATCTGGCAGTCTACAATCGCTCTGCGCTGCTGGTAAACTCTGGATAACATGGTTAGTGTTGAATTCGTCGCACAACAGTTGGTGAGCGGGCAGTTGGAGGCGGCGCTGCGCTGCCCTGAGAGTGGCAGCATCTGTGCTGGACTTCCTGAAATGCGCACAGACGCGGCGCACCTTCGTGAGCAAATCAGACAGATTGGGGTATGTCTTGAGGAAACGCTGAACTATGAGATTTAACACATGGGCCAGGCATGGCACATGTGTCAGTCTGCCGAGTTGCAGAGCCGCCACCAGGTTACGGCCGTTGTCACACACAACCATGCCTGGCTTCAGGTTTAGCGGTGCCAGCCACAGATCAGTCTGCGCCGTGATGCCCTGTAATAACTCTTGGGCGGTGTGCCTTTTATCGCCTAGGCTCAGCAGTTTGAGCACCGCCTGCTGTCGCTTAGCGATGGCACTGCTGCTGTGCCTAGAGCTACCGACTGATGGCGCCATGCCCACGGATGGTAATTCAGAGGAGGAGGTGGAGGAGGGGTGGGAGGAGGAGGAGGCATAGTAGGCCTTTGAGACCTGGACCGAGGTAGGCCCCGCAATCCTCGGCGTCGGCAGTATATGACCAGCCCCAGGGTCAGACTCGGTCCCAGCCTCCACCAAGTTAACCCAATGTGCCGTCAGCGATATATAGTGGCCCTGCCCGGCAGCACTCGTCCACGTGTCCGTGGTCAGGTGGACCTTGTCAGAAACGGCGTTGGTCAGGGCACAGAGGATGTTCTCTGACATGTGCTTGTGCAGGGCTGGGACGGCACATCGGGAAAAGTAGTGGCGGCTGGGGACCGAATACCGAGGGGCGGCCGCCGCCATGAGGTTTCGAAAGGCCTCGGTCTCTACCAGCCTATAGGGCAGCATCTCCAGGCTAAGCAACTTGGAGATGTGGACGTTGAGGGCTTGGGCGTGTGGGTGGGTTGCGCTATACTTCCTTTTGCGCTCCAGCGTCTGGGGTATGGAGAGCTGAACGCTGGTGGATGCTGTGGAGGATCGTGGAGGCGAAGATGGGGTTTTCGCACGGGAGGTGTTTGGGCCGGGGTCCTGGGCAGGGGTCTGACTAGCAGATGACACAGGGGAAGGAGCAGTGGTGTGCCCGGCCGGAGGTGAACGGGCTTGGTGCCATTGAGTGGGGTGTTTAGCATTCAGATGCCTGCGCATACTGGTGGTAGTTAAGCTAGTAGTGGTGGAACCCCTGCTGATCCTGGTTTGGCAAAGGTTGCACACCACAGTCCGTCGGTCATCCGGTGTTTCTTTAAAGAACCTCCAGACTTCTGAAAATCTAGCCCTCGCCACGGGAGCTTGACTACGGGCAACATTTGGCGCTGATGCACCAGCTCTGGCCCTGCATCTCCGTCTGGCCCCACCACTGCCTCTTCCAACCTGTTCTGCTATAGGACTCGCCTCCATCTCAGAAGCACTGTGTTCACCCGGCCTATCAACCCAGCTTGGGTCTGTCACCACATCATCCTCCGATCCCTCAGTCTGCTCCCCCCTCGGACTTCCTGACCTGACAACAACTTCACCACTGTCTGACAACTGTGTCGCCTCATCGTCCGACACCTCTTTACACACTTCTTCCACTACGTGAATAATGTCATCATCACCCACAGACTGCGACCGGTGGAAAACCTGGGCATCGGAAAATAGCTCAGCAGCAGCAGGACAAGTGGTTTGTGACTGTGGGAAGGGTCCAGAAAACAGTTCCTCAGAGTATGCCGGTTCAAATGCCAAATTTTGGTGGGAGGGGGCAGACTGGGGGGAAGGAGGCTGAGGTGGAGGAGCTGGAGGAGTGCTGATTTCGGTGACATGGGTGGACTGCGTGGAAGACTGACTGGTGGACAAATGGCTAGAAGCATTGTCCACAATCCACGACATCACCTCTTCGCACTGTTCTGGCCTCAACAGTGCTCTACCACGAGTCCCAGTAACTTGAGACATGATGAACCTAGGGAGTGTACCTCTGCGGCGTTCCCCTGCTCCCCCATCAGCAGGTGGTGTCTCACCCCGCCCAGGACCACGGCCTCTGACCCCTGCAGTAGTTGGACGCCCACGTCCACGCCCTCGTCCTCTACCCCTAGCCCTCGGGTTAAACATTTTCCAATTTAAAGTGTAAACTTGAAAAAAAAAAAATTTGTGTTTATTTTTTTTTTAGTTTTTTATTTTTTTTAACAAAACGATGCTATCCTATTGCTATGGCTAGTTTCTAACCTACACTGACAGCACACAACTGGATTTTGTGCTTTGCAAGAAGAGTTTGAGCTATAAAATGAAATAAAGGTAAAAAAAATAATAAATCAGCAGACTCTGCCTAATTCTACTCAAACCCCTAATAAATTGTCCCACTTCGGTGTTTGAGGTGGATATGCGTGTCACTAAAGCCCCTTCTACACTGGCGTTTTTCACGAGCGAGTTCTGCGCGTGCATTTGACGCGCAGAACTTGCATTGCACTCTGTCCCATTGTATTCAATGGCTCTTTCTTCATTAGCGTTGTTTTTCACGCGTGTGCTTGCGTTCGTTTGCACGCGCGTCAAAATCGCAGCATGCTCTATTTTTGCGTTTCACGCGCGTTTTTCACGCCCCATTCAAGTCTATGGGGACGTATCAAAAACGCATTGCACTCGCGAACATTGCAAGTGCAATGCGAGTGCAATGCGTTTTAAACGTAAGGGTTGCTAGGTGACCAGAATAACAGTATTTCCCCTGCTCGCGAACGATCATTTAATTAAAAAAACACACTGAAGAACAGTGAAGAATAGAATAAAAACAGTGAACACAGTGACCACAGGATCATTTAAGATACACATTATGTATTTAAACATCTGCAATTTGTTCTTCACACACATATATATTGTTCTTCACATGCTATTTTGGGCGCACCGTTCCGCGCGTATCTCCCGACAAGTAAGCAGATGTGCCGAACATCTGTAATCTATTCTTCACTGTGTTTTTATCTTAAATGATCCTGTGTTCACTGTGTTCACTGTTTTTATTCTATTCTTCACTGTTCTTCACATCTGCTAACTTGTCGGGAGATAATATACACGGGGAACAGTGAAGAATAGATCGCAGATGTTTGCAACTTATCAGAAGACATTATTTTTCAATTAAATAACCCATTTTAATCCCAAACCATGGTCCCTTTGAAAAATGCTCGATTCTCCCATTGACTCGCGCTTGAAAAATGCGCTGAAAACGCGAAAAAAACGCTAACAACACGCGCGTGAAAAACGCAAAAACGCTAATTACTCCAAGGAAAAATGGAACAAAAACGCTGCCAAAAACGTCAGTTTTTCACGCATTGCACCCTGACGTGAAACGCAACGCTAGTGTGGAAGAGGCCTAAGAGCTAAACACAACGGTCGCAGGTCTCCCAGCAAATTACTCACAGTATGGTACTAGCTGCACTACTAGTGCCAGCAAGCCCAGCCACAAGCAAACAAAAAAAAGGAAAATATAACGCTATTGTAGGTTTAAGTAAGCCGTTGGGGTTCTCCTATGGCTATTTTGTAGCCTACACTGAAAGCACACTGCTTTGCAAGAAGAGTTTGAGCTATAAAATGAACTAAAGGAAAACAAAAAATCAGCAGACTCTGCCTAATTCTAATCAAACCCCTAATAAATTGTCCCACTTTGGTGTTTGAGGTGGATATGTGTGTCACTAAGAGCTAAACACAACGGTAGCAAGTCTCCCTGCAAATTCCTCACAAAATGGTACTAGCTGCAAATAAAAAAAAAAAAAATTATAACGTTATTGTAGCCCTAAGAAGGGCTGTTGGGTTCTTTGAGAATCACTCCTGCCTAACAGTAAGCTAATAGAACACCCTAACGCTTTCCCTGACCAGCAGCAGCTCTCTCCCTAGCGGCATCCAGAGACAGAATGATCCGAGCAGCGCGGGCAGCGGCTAGTCTATCCCAGGGTCACCTGATCTGGCCAGCCAACCACTGCTATCGACGTGTAAGGGTACCACGTCATGCTGGGTGGAGTGCAGAGTCTCCTGGCTTGTGATTGGCTCTGTTTCTGGCCGCCAAAAAGCAAAACGGCGGGAGATGCCATTTTCTCGAGCGGGCGAAGTATTCGTCCGAGCAACGGGCAGTTTCGAGTACGCTAATGCTCGATCGAGCATCAAGCTCGGACGAGTATGTTCGCTCATCTTTAACTAAGACGCTTCACATCGAAGCGCGTTCATCTTTTGCCCATTTGCTGTTATGCTCCTGAGACGTTAATAAAGAAGAATACATTTATGATCATTCAGTAGTCGAAAAAAGAGGAAAAGGTGCTCCAGCGAGTGCAATAAAAGCATTACATTTTATTCAATATAGAAGTTAAAAACATGATCGCGTGCACAAAGTTGATTTCGGAATGGGTACCAATTTATGAACCCTGGAGGTTCCTGTGAGTGCCGAGTGTTCTCCATATTTTCTACCATCTACTATGTTATCTGTGTTAGCCTAATTTAGACTATTACTATGTTTGATATTATTATAGCAAATCATTTTTATTGAAACAAAATCCCCCCAGGGGCGGAACTACTTAGTATATTCCTGCCCACGAGGAGTAAATCTGTGAACATATTTATCTACACAAGCTTTCCGTACAACGTAATGTGAAAAATGTGAAAAATATACAGTACAAAATTGCATTGGCATAATGACCATTGTCACAACTGCTGCATATGGCTGCTGCATATTGTGCCTTTCGCTTTTATTTAGTAACATAAAGAAATGTGTCTGTGTACATTTCTAAATGATAAAGTTTACTCATGAATTTCCATTAAGATTTTAACCCTCGCCTCGGTAAATATCAGTAATCCTCCTACAAAGGTACAAAATGAGTGTCTGATCCAGGCTGCTGGCGGTGTGTAACTTCAGCTTAATGCATTGAGCCCAGGGGGACCTCGTACCCGGCCTGTGTATGAAATGAGATGCATGGAGCCGCTGTACGTGACGGCTATGACATGAATATCTATGAGCCTAGGTGCGAGGTTATCTGCTATGGCTTTGGGCCTCTATGCTCAATACTGACATTCATTTGACCTCAGGAAAAAAATTAAAAGGAGCATATTTGACAGCATAGCAGAATTACCACAAGTCCTGAAGGGAATTTATAGTAATTTTCACTAATAGGCCATTATTGTACGAGCCTTGGGAAGCAGTAACATGGGAGAGGTGTTCACAGATCAGCCAGAAGTTCACAGGACACAGATGTCACAGGAAGTCCCGTAAGTATCTACCAGTGAGTAACTCAAAACCCACGGATCTGATGGGCAAGGGGGGAAGTTTACCAGGGTCAGCACAATATGGCTGACCCTTTTAAGGTATTGCGGCATGACACATCCTCTGTCCTCTCACAGTACTACACCACATCCTCTGTCCACTCACAGTACTACACCACACCCTCTCTCCTCTCACAGTACTACACCACACCCTCTCTCCTCTCACAGTACTACACCACATCCTCTGTCCTCTCACAGTACTACACCACACCCTCTCTCCTCTCACAGTACTACACCACACCCTCTCTCCTCTCACAGTACTACACCACATCCTCTGTCCTCTCACAGTACTACACCACATCCTCTCTCCTCTCACAGTACTACACCACACCCTCTCTCCTCTCACAGTACTACACCACATCCTCTGTCCTCTCACAGTACTACACCACATCCTCTGTCCTCTCACAGTACTACACCACACCACATCCTCTGTCCTCTCACAGTACTACACCACACACTACATCCTCTGTCCTCTCACAGTACTGCACCACATCCGCTGTCCTCTCACAGTACTACACCACATCCTCTGTCCCCTCACAGTACTACACCACATGCTCTGTCCTCTCACAGTACTACACCACATGCTCTGTCCTCTCACAGTACTACACCACATCCTCTGTCCACTCACAGTACTACACCAGACCCTCTCTCCTCTCACAGTACTACACCACACCCTCTCTCCTCTCACAGTACTACACCACATCCTCTGTCCTCTCACAGTACTACACCACATCCGCTGTCCTCTCACAGTACTACACCACATCCGCTGTCCTCTCACAGTACTACACCACATCCTCTGTCCTCTCACAGTACTACACCACATCCTCTGTCCTCTCACAGTACTACACCACACCCTCTCTCCTCTCACACTACTACACCACATCCTCTGTCCTCTCACAGTACTACACCACACCCTCTCTCCTCTCACAGTACTACACCACATCCTCTGTCCTCTCACAGTACTACACCACATCCGCTGTCCTCTCACAGTACTACACCACATCCGCTGTCCTCTCACAGTACTACACCACATCCTCTGTCCTCTCACAGTACTACACCACACCCTCTCTCCTCTCACAGTACTACACCACATCCTCTGTCCTCTCACAGTACTACACCACATGCTCTGTCCTCTCACAGTACTACACCACACCCTCTCTCCTCTCACAGTACTACACCACATCCTCTGTCCTCTCACAGTACTACACCACATGCTCTGTCCTCTCACAGTACTACACCACATCCTCTGTCCTCTCACAGTACTACACCACACAACACATCCTCTGTCCTCTCACAGTACTACACCACATCCTCTGTCCTCTCACAGTACTACACCACACACCACATCCGCTGTCCTCTCACAGTACTACACCACATCCGCTGTCCTCTCACAGTACTACACCACATCCTCTGTCCTCTCACAGTACTACACCACATCCGCTGTCCTCTCACAGTACTACACCACATCCGCTGTCCTCTCACAGTTCTACACCAGACCCTCTCTCCTCTCACAGTACTACACCACATCCGCTGTCCTCTCACAGTACTACACCATATACTCTGTCCTCTCACAGTACTTCACCACATCCTCTGTCCTCTCACAGTACTACACCACATCCTCTGTCCTCTCACAGTACTACACCACATCCTCTGTCCTCTCACAGTACTACACCATATACTCTGTCCTCTCACAGTACTACACCATACACCACATCCTTTGTCCTCTTCGGTGGTCCACCATACTACCGTACTTTTTGGACTATTAGACGCACAAAAAATCCTTGATTTTCTCAGAAATCAAAGGTGCGCCTTATAGTCCAGTGCACCTTATATATGAACCGTACTTACAGACAACAGCTGCCTTGAACTGTGCACAGGTTTGCCACCTGCTGGTCATTCATCCTTATAATCAGGTACGCCTTATAATCCGGTGCGCCTTAGACGTTTTAGCAGGCATTTATTGAAGGTGCGCCTTATAGTTCGAAAAATACGGTAATCCTGAAAGATGTCAAAATCAGGAAATCATAACAATCCATTGTTCGGGGCTCTAGGATACTCGGTTCCAGAGATATCAATATCTCTGGATAGGACCATAGCAAATGGGTCAGGTTTGGTATCAATGCGATCCAGGGATTCACTCGGATCCAACAATACCAGAACCAAGACCCTACGACTTCCCCTGGAGTAGCTGTGGCTTCTCCAGGGCTCTGGATGTAATACCAGGTAGGAGTGACCATTGACTCCTCCTTAGGGTGGACAGAGGTGTGTCCGCACCTGATATAATCAGGCACCACTGAAGGGGTCTTTAACATCAACAAAGCCCAGGGAGGATCTAAAAGTGTGGACTACCCATCCCCATTAGAGCCACACACACAAAGGTAACTAACTCACCGAACTGCTTAGACATGTAGTGCTTCCAGTGTAATTTGTGCTCTGATTACTGTATATATCTATTGTGTGTACTGTATTGTCTAGTGTGCCCATAAGGCAATTAAATATAAAATCTAATATGTGTTGCTCTTTTATCTGGATCACAAATCGTACGTCCGGGTTTCTCGCTTATATACATGCTACCGGGTTGGTTCCTCACTAGAGATGAGCGAGTATACTCGTCCGAGCTTTAATTAAAAAAACACAGTGAAGAACAATGAAGAATAGAATAAAAACAGTGAACACAGTGAACACAGGATCATTTAAGTGAAAAACACAGTGAAAAACACAGTGCAGAATAGATTACAGATGTTCGGCACATCTGCTTACTTGTCGGGAGATACCCGCGGAACGGTGCGAACAAAATAGTATGTGAAGAACAATATATATGTGTGAAGAACACATTGAAGAACACGGTGAGCAGGACGGAGACACCGGGGAGCAGCACAGAGACATCAGGGAGCAGCTGCACGGAGACATCGGGGAGCAGCTGCACGGAGACACCAGGGAGCAGCAGGGGGGCAGCCGCACCGGGGAGCAGCAGCACGGAGACATCGGGGGAAGAGCAGCACGGAGGCACCGGGGCAGCACGGAGACATCGGGGCAGCACGGAGACAACGGGGCAGGGGCAGCACGGAGACGAAGGGGCAGCACGGAGACATCGGGGCAGGGGCAGAACTGAGACACCGGAGCAGCACGGAGACACTGGGGCAGGGGCAGCACGGAGACATCGGGGCAGGGGCAGAACGGAGACACCGGGGCAGCACGGAGACATGGGGGCAGCACGGAGACATGGGGGCAGGGGCAGCACGGAGACATGGGGGCAGCGGCAGCACGGAGACATCGGGGCAGCGGCAGCACAGAGACACCGGGGAGCAGCAGCACGGAGACACAGGGGAGCAGCAACACGGACACACCGGGGAAGCACGCACGGATCCCGGGACAGCGTATCTCCCGACAAGTAAGCAGATGTGCCGAACATCTGTAATCTATTCTTCACTGTGTTTTTCACTGTGTTTTTCACTTAAATGATCCTGTGTTCACTGTTTTTATTCTATTCTTCACTGTTCTTCACATCTGCTAACTTGTCGGGAGAGAATATATACGCGCGGAACAGTGAAGAATAGATTGCAGATGTTTGCATACATCTGCTAACTTATCAGAAGACATTCTTTTTCAATTAAATAAAACATTTTATTCCAGAAAAATGGTCCCTTTGAAAAATGCTCGAGTCTCCCATTGACTTCAATGGGGCTCGTTATTCGAGACGAGCAGTCGAGCATCAGGAAAAGTTTGTCTCGAATAACGAGCACTCGAGCATTTTAGTGCTCGCTCATCTCTATTCCTCACCCTATATAATCCCGTTACGGACCGGGGTAATATATTAAAGGAGAACTGGTGGCAGCATAAGGCTGATAATATTCCGTCTCACTGAGGGATTTGATTTCTTGTTGTGCCATATCCGGAAGTTGTGTGGACAACTTTAAATCACTTCCTGCTCCTCTCAGAACCCGTGGGTTCTGGGAGTGTCTGTAAAAGGATAACTGAGTGACCTTGCATACCCTTCAGGGGTCCGGAACGTTGCGGTTTCCTTCACAAGTACCTAGAAATTTGCTGGCGTTGAATTAAAGATAAGAATCTCATCTTTCAGATCCACTCTGGCTTGAGGTCCTATGAGCTACAGAACCGGACCAGAACCATGCAGTAAAAAAAGGTGGGTATCGGATTTTTATCTTCAGCTCACATTTCCAACTATGGGGCACATTTATCATGATGGTGCCCCCGCTCTGGTCTCCTGGTCTCCATGTTTCAAATAACTATATAACCGAAGATAGGGGCGTTTGAAGTGACAATACAACTAAAACCTCTAAACTTGACTCATCTCAGGCATAATATGACTCTTCTCAGCTCATTTTTCACATGACTTCAGAGGAGATTTTTATTTTATTTTTTTAATTCTCATAAAAGAGGGAATTCTAGAAAGGACATTTCATACTTGACCTAAAGAGGGGGCTAGTTTAGTGGAATAAAATCAGTTAATGGGCTGCCTTCAATGATAAAAACGGGATGTGACACCTACCTCTGCACCCCGGTAACTATTACGGTGTAATAGCATCAACCTGAAATAACCCCAGTCTATTAATTACTATAAAACAAGCCCTATGAACATAGTATCCCCACCCTAATTAGGTAATGAAGTCATGAATTATTGGGTATAAAACAAGTGTTCTCCATTAGACAATGCACCAAATCCTGGTATTAGGTGCAGGAGACAAATTCTTTAGTAAAACGGGTCAGGTCTTTGCCTCCGGCGTAGGAAATAGAAGGTGTTCCAGTAATTACCAGACAGTATAAGAAGCGCGTTCTGTACCAGTGTAACAGGATTCTATCATGGAAGTTCTATTGGATATATCCAGTGTTACACACATAGTGGGGGTCATTTATCTTTACTCTGGAAATTGTGCCAGTCTTTTTCCCGGATATAGGGCTTGTTTGATTTATCTTAGAGGTGCTATATCTGCCATCTGAGTCAGTTGAGCTTTTGCTCAGAAATCGCAAATTCTGTACGACTTCTTTAAACGTACACATCTGAATTTTAAAGATAAGGACAACACTAAAAACCTCTATCATAAATATAAGATAGAAAAAAGAAAATACCACGATAAAAGACCCACAGTGTATCTATAACAGATTCCTAGACATCGATAAATTCCACTTTATAAAGTTCTAAATGATAAAACTAGCTTTCTGTCGTCACCACTAGGGGGAGCTCAGTGCATAGTAATTAATACAGCTTCCACTGAAGTTGGAAGCTGTTAAAAATGTTTTCAACAAGCTCCCCCTAGTGTTAACTATCTTGAAATGCAAGCAATAAAAGGTCTGAAAAGACAGAGATGAAGATCAGCACCCCCCCTCCTGTACATACAGTACATACCCATACATGAAGTATACACCGCAGACACTGTATATTTGTTATTGACTTATAAAGTGCTGGGTTTTAAAACTATTTTTGGATTTTAGTGAAATGAGTTGAATAGTATATCTGATGACCCCCCCGTAATTCTGGTCATTATCCTCCTCACACACCAGTGTGGTCATCCTGCTACATGGGACACTTCTCTGTCCTGTCTCTCCCCCACACACTTCTCTTCTATCCTGCTACACGTGGACACTTCTCTGTACTATCTGCAGCTCCTACACACATCTCTTCTATCCTGCTACACAGGGACACTTCTCTGTCCTGTCTCTCCCCCACACACTTCTCTTCTATCCTGCTACACGGGACACTTCTGTGTACTGTCTGCAGCTCCCACTCACTTCTCTTCTATCCTGCTACACGGGTACACTTCTCTGTCCTGTCTGCAGCTCCCACTCACTTCTCTTCTATCCTGCTACACGGGGACACTTCTCTGTCCTGTCTCTCCCCCACACACTTCTCTTCTATCCTGCTACACGGGGACACTTCTCTGTCCTGTCTGCAGCTCCCACTCACTTCTCTTCTATCCTGCTACACGGGGACACTTCTCTGTAGTATCTACAAAATCCTACAAACTTCTCTTCTCCCCTGCTCTGAGCTGTTGCTTTTGCAGATTGTTTGTAAATAAAAGGTCATGAAGTGTAAACAGAGTCTGCAGGTAATGTCTGTAGTGTCTGCTGAGCTCTGCTGCTGGGGATAAGCTGCTCTGCACAAGAGCTCAGTGTTGCTTCTCAGTCTATGCCACCTTCAGGTACCTGAGTGAAGTTCCTCCCCACCTAGTTCAAATGTAACATACTTGGTCTCAAACATTTGTGCTGGTCTCAAACTTCACTTAGGTCCTTCATGCTGGAGTGTTGTTGCGCCTAAATTGTGCCTAAATTGTGCCTAAATGAACAAGTTGCTATTGATGAATGATTAGAAGACGCAGCAAAACATCTGGATTGGTAGGATAAATGAGGCAAACATAGTTATTTTTGCTGAGCGCCTAGTTTTGTGTTGAGTCGCAAAACGGGCACAAAAACATTGCGACAATATAAAAAAGCGCAAAAACAACAGAAAAAACAAGTGATACATCTGGCCCAAAATCCAAAGCAGCGCTGCAAAAATACTTAATCCTGGGTGCAAGCCAATGGAGTATGGCGATCCTCCATGTGAAAAGATACAAAGAATTCGGCAGCACTCCCTCCATGTAGAGAATGAAAAAACAAGTGGATTTATTCCAATAAGTCGCAATGGGGGTCATTTACTAAGGGCCCGATTCGCGTTTTCCCGACGTGTTACCCGAATATTTCCGATTTGTGCCGATTTCCCCTGAATTGCCCCGGGATTTTGTCGCATGCGATCGGATTGTGGCGCATCGGCACCGGCATGCAAGCGACGGAAATCAGGGGGCATGGCCGAACTAAAACCCGACGGATTTGGAGCTTGCACTTACCTTCACTCAGCCCGGCTCGGTGTATTCCAGTGCGTTCCAGGGAACTTCAGCGCAGCAGCGCCACCTGGTGGACGTCGGAGAAACTGCCTTAATAAATCCCCGCCGGACCTGAATCCAGCGCAGAGAACGCGCCACTGGATCGCGAATGGACCGGGTAAGTAAATCTGCCCCATTGTGTTTGGAATAAATCCACTTGTTTTTTCATTCACTACATGGAGGGAGTGCTGCTGAATTCTTTGGGGTCATTTATCTTATTTCCCCCTTCCATGAGCTCTTTTTGCGCCTTTTGTGTGTCTATTTTTGCACCTGATTTTTCTTTGTCTAAGGCTAATTCACATGGAAGTATGGGTAGCGTATACAAGGCCGACTTATATACGCCATATATATGTCCCCCATAGATGGCAATAGGCGAACGGCACCGTACCGTTCCATAGCCGGGGAAAGATGGGGCATGTCCTATCTTTCACCAGAATACGACACCATGTTTCTCTATGGAGAGGGGCCTCTCCCCAGCGCCGAAGTGTGCCCGCCGTGCTATGGTATGGCGAGAACACGTGTGTGTGAATATAGCCTAATACAGGTTTTTTGTGACTTATTAGGCGCAAATTTGAAAAAAGGCACAATTTTGTTGCGCAACTCATACCATTCATAGTATCATAGTATATAAGGCTGGAAAAAGTCCAACCTTTAAGAATTAAATAAATGTTTTATCCCCATAACCCGTGATATTTTTCTCTCCAGAAACTCATCCAGGCCTCTCTTGAACATGTACATAGAGTCTGCCATAACAACCTCCTGCGGCAGAGACTTCCATAGTCTCACTGCTCTAACAGTAAAGAACCTTTGTCTATGTTGACGGTAGAATCGCCTCTCCTGTAGGCGCAGAGGATATCCCCTTGTCCTGGTCACAGGCCGAGGTATAAGAAGATCTTTGGAGAGATCCTTGTACTGTCCGTTCAGGTATTTGTACATTGTAATGAGGTCTCCCCTCAGTCGTCTTTTTTCTAAACTGAATAATCCCAAATTTTGTAATCTGTCATTGTATTCTAGTCCCCCCATTCCCCTAATAATCCTGGTTGCTCTCCTCTGCACCCGTTCCAGCTCTACTATATCCTTTTTATACACTGGTGCCCAAAATTGTGCACAATATTCCATGTGGGGTCTGACCAGGGATTTGTATAAGGGCAAAACTATGTCTTTATCATGAGAATCTATTCCTCTCTTGATACATCCCATAATTTTATTTGCTTTAGCAGCAGCCGCCTGGCTCTGGTCACTAAAATTAAGTTTACCATCCACCAATACGCCCAAGTCCTTTTCAGCTCCAGTTTTACGAAGTAATTGACTGTTTAGAACATAATTATGCTTTGTTTTTCCACGGCCCAAGTGCATAACTTTACATTTATCTACATTAAACCTCATCAACCATTTCTCTGCCCACTCCTCAAGCTTCCACAAATCCCTCTGTAATGCTAAACTATCGGCCTCAGTATTTATTACTTTACACAGCTTAGTATCATCTGCAAATATTGAAACTTGACTGTGTAAACCCACTACAAGGTCATTAATAAAAATGTTAAAAAGAAGTGGCCCCAATACTGACCCCTGTGGCACTCCACTGGTAACATCAACCCAATCTGATAATGTGCCATTAATGTGTTTTCTATCACTAAGCCAATTTCTTACCCAGATACACAGATTTTCTCCTATGCCCAGCAGTCTCATTTTATATACCAACCTTTTATGTGCCACGGTGTCAAATGCTTTTGAAAAGTCCAGATATACAACATCCACAGCGTCCCCCAGGTCCAGTCTGGAACTTACCTCCTCGTGGAAACCAATCAGATTAGTCTGACAGGACCGATCTCTCATAAACCCATGCTGACGCTGGGTTATAAGGTTGTGCACAGTGAGATACTCCAGGACAGCATCTCTAACAAACCCCTCAAATATTTTCCCCACCACAGAAGTTAGACTCACAGGTCTGTAGTTTCCAGGATCGCTTTTTGATCCTTTTTTGTATATTGGTACCACATTTGCTATGCGCCAGTCCTGTGGAACATAACCAGAAAGCCATTGCCTTTCCTAAGCATGGTCAGGACTGGCGTGTTATCGTATTATTTGTGCAAATCAATGTTAAATAAGGTGCAAACATCTGGATGCAGGAGAAATACAAAGACAAATTAGACACAAACCAGGATCACTGCTATACGGCAAACTCCAGCGAACTGCTGGAAAAAGCCGCACAATATTTTGCAAATATCCCAATGCGCTCAAAAAGTCACTAAAATACAACCAAAAAAGGTGCATCAGACTAAGATAAATGACCCCATTGTATCTGAATAGATAGATACATAGATAGAGGAGATTAATAGATGTGAGATAGATATATAAAAGAAATTGATTAATAGAGAGGTAGATATTGGGTGGATAGATAAAAAGATAGATAGACGGACAATGGTGGTATCAGAATTGTTTTCAGGGATTTTATTGCTTTTCTTTGTGCTGCATCGGCAGCTGAGTCATGTCTGCAGCAATAATGTAATTACACTCTGTGAGCACTAGGTGTCGGCCTTGCGTCGCTCTAGTCATGTAGTGATGCGGAGTAGACTAGCGCTGCCATAACTCACACTCACATCTGCACTGACAGCGGAGAGTAAATGCTACAGTGTGGGAAGTGATGTCCTTGGATTAGGACGTCTAAACTTGCAGAACTAAATGGAATAAAATAATAATAAAGGACCGGATGTTTTACTTGTTTTTGTTGTTGTTCTAGCGTCTTTTTATTTTGTTGCAGTACTTTTGTGCCAGTTTTGCAACTAAACAACAAACTATAGGCGCATCTAAAATGACCACGTTGTCCTCATTTATCCTATCTATCCAGACATTTTGCTTCGCCTACTAATGATTCATCATTAACCAATTTTCAATTAGGTTCAATTTTGGCACAAAAGCACTCCAACCTGAAGGTGGCATAGACTGAGGTCTTCTGCAGTAGGTATGACCTGTATATTACAGCAGCAGAGCTCAGCCAATGTTCATACTTCATGCAACCTCTGTTTATAGTTCATGAGCTTCTGTTTACAAATATTCTGCAAAAGCAGAAGCTCAAAGAAGGATAGAAAAGCAAGAAGAGGGGGAGAGACAGTACAGAGAAGTGTCCATGTTTACCAGGATAGAAAAGCAGGGAGATGGAAAAGACAGTACAGAGAAGTGTCCACGTTTAGCAGGATACAAAAGCAGGACGAGGGAGAGAGACAGTACAGAGACGTGTCCCCATGTAGCAGGAAAGAAAAGGAGAGCGGGGGGGGGGGGGGAGACAGTACAGAGACGTGTAGCAGGAAAGAAATCCAGAAATCCAGCTATACTTGAGCATGACTACACAGGGATAGCCAAAACCACGGTCTGTGTTCAGGAAGTCCATGAAGCCGGAAGATGTGGAGGAAGAACAGGCTGGAGCTGACTGCAGACCTGGCAGAGAAACAAAGTGGGACATCTTGGAGAACCATTTTTTTACCACCCAGATGACAGTATTGTCAGGGGATTCGTGATAAAGTCTATAGCCACAGGCAGCTGGGTATTGGTAACGGCAGAAGAAGACCAGCTGGTGTCGAGAAGGCTTTTTTCAGGCACAAGAAATGCAGGAGCCCAGAAAATCCTGTACATCCTTAATCAGATCTGGCCCGCAGTAGAAACGGGAAATGAGGGTGACAGAGCGTTGCACTCCAGGGTGCCCAGCCACACAATAGCAATATCCCCAAGTTAAAATCCTCTTCCAAAGGGCAGGTCGGATGTAGGTCTTGCTAGGAGGAAGTTGTCAAAGGTCCAGTCGTTCAGGAGGACGACGGTTCTTCCCTAATAACATCAGAGGCAGAAGAGATTGAAATCAGCCGTGAGGACGAAAGTAAATCAAGAAATCGAAGCGAGAAAAGAATAGTGACCAGTGAGCTTGTCGTGGTTTGAGGCGCTGAGTGGTCTGGAGATATATGGATCACAAGAACCTAGTATTGACGCAAACCGGATGGCGAGCTCCTTCCAGAAGATAGTGCCACTTTTCCAGAGCAAGGTTAATGGCTAATAGTTTTCTATGGGGTGGTTTCTATAGTCTTCTATGGGGTAATTTCTCTCCACAGCAGAGAGGGTCTTAGAGAAGAACCCACAGGTGACACATTCGGCCTTTGGGCCCCTTCTGGGTGAGAACGGCTTCAGCACCAACGGATGAGGTGTCAACCTCTAGTAGGAACGGTTTCTTAGTATCAGGCCGGGTGAGAGTGGAAGCAGATGCAAAGGCAGACTTCAGCTTAGTGAAAGTTTCTTCAGCCGCCGAAGGCCAGAGTTTAGGATCAGCGTTTTTCTTGTTCAGCACCTTATTGGGAGACACAAGGAGAAGTGTGGTATAAACTGCCGGTAGTATTTGGCGAAGCCCAGCAATCTCTGGATAGCACGAAGTCCTACTGGGCGAGGCCACTGAAGTACTGTAGACAACTTGTCAGGATCCATCTGTAGTCCCTTGTCAGAGATAATGTACCCTGGGAATAGACGACTGTTTTGAGGAAATTGGCACTTCTTGAGCTTGGCATATATGCAAATAGCCCTTGGGCGCCTGAAGACTTGCAGTACATGAGCCCAATGGGACTCACCAGGGAGAACACCAGGGTATCATCAAGATAGACCACAACAAAGGTATACAGTAGATTCCTGGAACACTGCTGGCACGTTACAGAGTCTAAAGGGCATAACAAGGTACTCAAAATGTCCATCTCAAGTGTTGAAGGCTGTCTTCCATTCATCCCCTTCACGGATTTGGATGAGGTTATATGCCCCCCACAGATCCAGCTTGGCACCACGTAAACGATCAAAAAGTTCTTTGATCAGTGGCAGCGGGTAGCAGTTTTTCACTGTAACTTTATGGAGACCGTGGTAATCGATACATGGATGGAGGGAACCATCCTTCTTGGCCATGAAAAAAAATCCAGCACCGCCAGGAGAAGAAGACTTGCGTATAAATCCCTTCTGCTGGTTCTCCTTCACATAGGCCGACATGACCGCTGTTTAAGGTACAGATAGTATATACACATGACCCCCGCGGAAGAGACGTGCCTGGCATCAAGTTTTTTGGGCAGTCATAGGGCCGTAGTAGGGACAGAGTCTCCACCTGGTCTCCACCTGCTTTTCCAAAAGACATCAACAAAGTCCTTGTACAACGTGGGGAGACCAACAAGTGGCTTTGTGGACACCGAAGAGACCATGATGGACACGGGATGAGGAACCACCAAACAGTGAGACTGGCACTCCGGTCCCAAGTGAAGAAACTCACTGGTACGCCAGTTGAGCTCAGGAGCATGCCGTTGCAACCGCGGGTGACCTAGTAGCACTAAGGACATGGATCAGGGTAGAACATAGAACAACAGTCTCTCTTTATGTAAGGCCCCAACTTGCAAACATAGTGGCTTGGTGCGATACTGAACCGAGTCACAGAGGATCTGCCTGCTGACAGAGGAAATGACTTATGGCTTCTCTAGACGGACCACAGGAAAACGATGCTGGGAAACCAGGGCAGCATCCACGAAATTCCTTGCAGAGCCAGAGTCCAGTAAGCCTGAAGCTTGAACTGGGCCATTTGTTCCAAAATTGAGAGGAAATGGAATATTCACGTGTGGAGAAGTTTCATTCTCACCTAGAGGCGCTTCTCTCAGGAACCCTAGGTGCGTGCGTTTCCCGGATGCTGAGGACAGACAGGACATATCTTAAAAAAAGTGCTCTGGGCTGGCACAATAGAGGCAGAGATTCCCCTGCCTTTGTCGGAAATGCTCAAGAGTAGACAGGAGAGCTCTATCTACCTGCATTGGCTAATCTGCAGCTGACACGGGAGATGGCTGTGGTGGTCTTTGGAAGATAGGAGCCAAGTGGAGCAGACGTCAGGTTCTGACTTGCACTTGTTCAAAACACTGCTCCTCAGAACGCTCAGTGAAACGGATGTCAATCCGAGTGACCAGAGAGATGAGACCACTCAGAGAAGACTGCAGACAATGCATCTTTAATCTGTCCCTTTTTACAGGTTGTGACCAAGGCTGCTTTATTCCAGGCCAGCTCAGAAGCCAGGGTACAGAACTGGACCGCATAGTCACCAACAGATGAGTCCTCTTGACGCAAGTTCAGCACCCGATCTCAGCAGAAGACACTCGGGCTGGTTCCTCAAAGACGGACCGGAATTCATCGAAGAAGGTGGTGATATCAGGGTCTTTTCTGTCACAGAGGGGAGTAGCCCATACAAGGGCCTTCCCGGAAAGGAGGCTGATGATGAAAGCAACTATTGACCGTTCAGTGATGAATTATGTTGACATAAGTTCCATGTGCAAGAAGCAGGGGGTGCCATAGGAACCATCAATTGCTGCAACATAGTGGTGACTTGTCCGAGTTGCTGACCTTGCACTGCAATCTGCTGGGTTTGCTGGGCCACGACGGTGGTAAGATCAGCCAGGCCAGGTAGCGGGAAATTGGTGGGATCCATGGCCGGATCTTACTGTCGGGATCAGGGGTAGTGGACCCACTGTACCACCGCAAGCGCTGGCGTAAGCCGACACCTGGGAGCACTCGGTTATCACCAGAGCCTGCCGCAAAGCGGGTTGGACTTGCTGCGGCATGGTACCAACAGGTTGCTCCACAGGCATGACTTTGTTTGCAGGCGGCCAAGGTGAATTACAGAATCGTGAGACAGAGTCGTGGTCAGGGACAGGCAGGAGGTCAGGACAGGCAGCACAGTATCCGAGTCTGGAGCAGGGCAAAAGGTAAAAGAAGGCAAAAGAGTAGCGAAGTCGGGAACGGAACCGGGGTCGCAACAAGAAATCTCAATACAGGCAGGGAGCATACTGGAACAAGCTTTTTCTAGGACAAAAGAAAAGGCACGAAGATGTGGGACGGAACACAGGAAGGGGCTGGGAATTTAACTGGGAAGGCGGTCAGCCAGCACCAATTATTGGTGTGCTGACCCTTTAAATCCTAGATGGCCGACGTGTGCGCAACCTAGGAGGCGGGAACGAGCGCACAGGGATGTACACGGGTACGACTGCGATCCAGAACATGGCTCGCAGGGGCACCCGTGACAAGATGGTTTTAGCTTGTGATTATTCAGGCACAACAATGTGCCTCATATAGGCACAAAACCAAAATTAGTGTGACACAATAGTGATACATCTGGCCCAAAGTGTTTTAACTTATCCTTTTAAGACATATTTGGGGTAGATTTATCTTAGTCTGATGCATGTTTTTGTTTTACTTAAGTGACTTTTTGGGCTATTTGCATCTTTTTCCAGCAGTGCTTGAGTTCGCTGTGTAGCAGTTTTCTGGCTTGCATTCAGTTTGTCTTTGTATTTCTCCTGCTACCAGATGTTTCCGTCTGATTAAACATTGATTGCACCTAAAAGGGCTCAAATAATTGCACAAAAACATTCCATTCCCAACTATGCAAAGAAAAGACATAAGTAGAAGTTGTATAAAAATTTGTGCCTAAAAAGTCTAAAAAAAACCCTGCATTTGACAAAAGGCTGAGACTACAAAGACAAAAGAATACTCACAATAGGCGTAAAAAGAGCACAGGGAAGGGGGGAGATAAATGACCCCCAAAGAATATTACACTACAATGTATTAAGTATAGCAAATAATCAGACAAGCCTGGGGGACAGCAGGGGCCGCTCCACTTGGAGGACCTATAGTTATCTTGGTGACTAAGCAGAGGATATTGTAAATATTAGCTCTTGCATTGACCCTACCTCCGACGGTGCCCATATATTGAATAATAGCTATATAAGGTGCAGAGGATGCAAGTGTTCATGGGTCATGATCATCTGAGGGGACACAATTGTCCATCTGACAAAGAAGATAGTTGTGTACGGCGGTACGGCGGGCATACATCGTGTGAATGTAGCCTAAAGGATGTCTACTAGCTGTTACAGGGGATGGTTGGGCATAGTGCAGTGCCCTGAGACAGACAGTTGTGGACATTTGAATATTTCCCCTTATGTAAATGAAGCACATCCTTCTTTATTTTACATCAAGAATTAACTTGCACTCATCTATACATACTGACTAATATTACTGTATCTTTATGGACTAGTAGAAAGGGTTAATGAACACTGATTTCTGTATCTCTATCTGTCAGAGAAGACGGTTTGACCTTTAGAGCGACAGGCGCTGTGTGGAAAATTGCTTACACTTTAGAACCCTACAACATAAGGGCGGCACAGTGGCTGAGTGAGTAGCACTTCTGCCTTGCAGCACTGGAGTCCTGGGTTTGAATCCCACCCAGGTCAACACCTGCAAAGTGGTTGTGTGGGTTTCCTCTGGGTACTCTGGTTTCCTCCCACACTCCAAAACATACTGGTAGGTTGATTAGATTGTGAGCCCCATGGGGACAGGGACCAATTTGACATGCTTTGTGCAGCGCTGAGTAATCTGTGTGTGCTATATAAATAAGGAATTATTATTATTAATATTGTGGAGACTCAATGTAAGTCTATGGGGACTGGCGAAATGCATAACCACCTTCCCCTTATACTCCCGGGGCACTTTCTTGAATAACCCACATAAAACACCATTATCCTGATATCTGTAATGAAATAATTGACACTGAGGCTCATGTTGGGTGGTGGAAACCGGTCACAGCTTTACTATCACATATCTTGATATAAATATAAATCGTTATAAAACTGACGAAAATGTCAGCATTATACACATTTTAATGTAAATCTCCACAGCGAAGAAAAACGGCTCGACTGCACTATGGCCATCCGGCCTCCCAGATGACAAGTCGACCAGACGAGCAAAGCAGCATTACATTATTTCTCCATTTCTCACCGCCAGCTGTGACTTCGTTATGAAACCCGGAAATCTCATCATATACCTTCCAAAGTAAATCTCCACAGTGAAAAACATGACTCAAATGCACATCTGGACTCCCAAATGACACCATTATTTCTCAATTTCTCACTTTCTTGTAAAAATTGGTAATCTCAACATGATATACATTTTTAGGTAAATCTCCATAAGAAAAACGGCTCGTACTGCACTATGCCCATCCGGACTCCCAGATGACAAGTCGGTCAGACGAGCAAAGCAGTATTCCATTATCTCTCCATTTCTCACTTCTTTATAAAACCTGGAAATCTCATCATACACATTTTTATGTAAATCTCCGTAAGAAAAATGTCTCAGACTGCACTATGCCCATCTGGACTCCCAGATGACAAGTCGGCCAGACGAGCAGCACATCCATCCTCTCTCCATTTCTTTCCGCCATCTGTGACTTCAGGGCTATAAAACATGGAAATATTAACAGTACAACATAAAACTGCAACTTGTAGGGAGGGAGGGTGGGACTGCTTTGGTGCCACAGATCAAAGCAGCTGACAGCCCCTTATAAAACCAGGAAACAGGAAGAAGAAGGAGAGGGAAGGAGAAACACTGTAGCAACACCCAGCTCAATAAAGTGCCAAGTTAACCCTGTAGTGCAGAAACTAAACTAGAAACAGCATTCACCAGTCCAGGTGCACCTTCCCTAATTGGTGAGGAGTACACCACAAAAACACTTTGTCATTGTGTTTGTGCAAAATGTAACCACTCCTCCACTCCTGCTAGAAAGTATATAAGAAGAATAGTCCCGGTCCTTAGTATCTGCTGTTAGGGAACAGAGCTTGCAGAATAAGATTGCCAGTCTACCTGAGCAACCAGGAGAAGACACAGAGACAGGAATACTCTTCTATAGACCGTGGGCTCCTACCCTGTGACCAGCCCTTTCCCAAGCGTAGAAGCCTTCTTCTGCCAGGGAGGAGATTGATTTTCTTGTATTGCTTTGCACTTGAATTTCTTCGGTGAAGAAGGAAACTGTTCACTGCAGTCCCGGACTCTCAGGACTTATTACCCGTACGAATGCACCCCGTCTTACCATCCCTTCCGGAGACCAGCGACATGTGGTTACACCTCAATGGTGCCTGGCGGACCTAGCAGGGGTAAGACAAAGAGGGACAGCAGCACGGGACACCGGGAGCACCGGTGCTCTGCCCAGCCTACCTGCAGAGTTTTTTATACTCTCGGACAACCACTTTAAAGTGCTGTAGTTTTCATGAATAGAATCTCCGGAAAGACTTATGACATTTATTGAGATGTTGGGTTAGAGCTTAAAAAAGACCTGTGGGTGAGAAGGTAAACAAAACCCTCCGCAACCAATCACAGCACTAAAGAAAAAGTGTTTTTGTGATGCACACTATCCCCTATAGGAGCTGCCAAACAGTCACAGATGGATCCCACATCTAGCAATTAGTAAAAATAAAACAGTCTGACCGGAGCTCCTTGTGTGTCCTTTTATATATCCTTTGATAAATCGATGATTTCACTCCTTTCCCAACTATGTTCCAAATTCTTCAGTACACTTCCACACAAACGGTATTTGGATGGGAATAGATCGCTATTCAGACGGTTTTAAGCGGCGTTTTCTTGCATCCTGTAGCCAAATAGTGTACAGCTACTATAGAAGAGATTAAGCAGCAGATAGGGTAGTATGTTCAAATATATGGAATTTATTTTATTAAAACATACTCACAAAATAGAATAAAATCATGCGCATATAAAATCCACCATGTGGACGCCAGACTCGCTAGTTCGCCCGACCCAGGGTTTCGCTACCACGAAAGAAGCCGAAAGAAGCCGGAAGAAGCCGTGGTAGCGAAACCCTGGGTCGGGCGAACTAGCGAGTCTGGCGTCCACATGGTGGATTTTATATGCGCATGATTTTATTCTATTTTGTGAGTATGTTTTAATAAAATAAATTCCATATATTTGAACATACTACCCTATCTGCTGCTTAATCTCTTCTATAGTAGCTGTACACTATTTGGCTACAGGATGCAAGAAAACGCCGCTTAAAACCGTCTGAATAGCGATCTATTCCCATCCAAATACCGTTTGTGTGGAAGTGTACTGAAGAATTTGGAACATAGTTGGGAAAGGAGTGAAATCATCGATTTATCAAAGGATATATAAAAGGACACACAAGGAGCTCGGGTCAGACTGTTTTATTTTTACCAATCACAGCACTGCTTAATTTTTACATAGCAGAATACATCATTGAGCTGTGCTGTGATTGGTGAATTATTATTATTATTATTTCCATAGTACCTGACAATATCCAGACATACACAACACACCAGACATTTGTACTACTATAACCCTTCTAGAATTATCCTACAACTCTACAATGGCCGCCTGCTCCGTACTCTGTACTCATTATACACTTAAAATAAGACATAAATACTTACATACGTTTTCCAATGCAGCCAAAAAGCATCAAAAAACTCAACATGTGAACACAGCCTTACCCCAGCCCCACTGGGGGGTTTGCATATTTGGGCAAAACCCCTTTGTTAGTATCTACCCTGAGGATGCTGGATGCGCTCATGATTGGCCCTCAGAGTTTGAACTAGAATCTACCAATCAAAGCAGTTGGCTTAGATTTGGCGCAAGCACCCGCCAGATACATCAGGAGTAGGGGTGAGCGGCCCCAAACTTGTAGTTGGGGTCCGGGGTTCTGGTGCATCTCGAATTACCCAGATTGATGGCCGTGCAGCCAATTTATCAAACTGATGCCCTTACCTACTATCCATGACTGTGATTGGCCAAGGCACCTGGACCCAAATTTGAAGTTCGGGTTTGCTCATCTCTAATCAGGGGGATAAAGGGGCGGGGCGTCTATCATACGATTTATCATATATCTTCCCCAATGTATCTTTCCCATACATTTCTACTGTGGGAATATCAGTTTAAAAAGCTACATTTTTTACCATTTACCATTTTTTTGGCGCATATATTAAGCTCCCTTCTGTCAAGTGGACACTCCTTGGCTGGATCTGAAATCCTGCTGCCACCCACCTAAAGACATGGATTGCTCTGGGACAGTGAGGGATAGAGTTGGATTTATTGTTATGCCAGTGAATTTTGATTTTTTTTTTGGGGGGGGGGGCAGAAATGGATATTTTCCCAATATTAGCCATGTCACTTAATGCAATTAATTTTTGGACTTGTTAGATAAAAGCCCCCACACGCCCCAGTTACCCTCTACAGTCAAATAATTGGATTTGATGGCCCCACTGCATTATTTAGTGGGGACATTATGATTTTATTGCATTGTGGCTTTCGCTGTGCTCCGCTCTTTTTTTTTTCCCCGTACTTTGCTCGCAGCTACAAAGAATATTATTTAGTAAAGCGAACGGATTGACTAGAGCTTTAAACATATATTAGCTCATGGACTCTGATAAAAGCTCCCTCCAAGTGAAACAAGCTGCAAAATGTGAAGCTTCCGAAGTGATCAAAAGATTGTATACAGAAGAGTATATAGCAAAATCCACAAGATGGGGAGCACAGGATACGCATATATAAAAGGGAATTATAAAAAACACATGGATCTGCCTGTGTGCATAACAGGACAGTGTGATGTAATTACAGCTTAAAGGGAATGTCTATAGTGTAGTATCATATTGTTTTCAGGTCCAAAACATTCCTGATGAATTTAATAATATCTTTAATTGGTTAATGGTTTGTTATTCTAAAATAAATTGTATACAAAGACAGACATGGCAATAATAAAATTCCGGCTGTCTGCAGTCACCACTAGAGGGAGCTTTATAGCTTTACTCTATATAATTGGGTTGAATGCATAAGCATTTTACAGTACTGTACCAGGCTGCCCCTAGCAGTAGCTTAGAGCACATAAATTTATCATATAAACAGGTTTTTTGGGGTTCTGTAAAAGCCGTGAATCAGCAGTGAAGGGCATTGAGAACCGCTCAAGTAATCTTTCAGGCTCATTAGCATAATTTTAAAAGTTGATTGTAGAAGGAAGAAATCCATGGACAACAAATATAAGAGGATTACCGCAGTCATGGTGTCTATGAGTAGGTGTCCCTGGTTTATCATGATGGATTTTGATGGTAGATTTCCTTCCCTTTCAGAAATCCACAAGCTGAAGGGATTGTTCACTTTCAGCAAATAACTGATATTGTTTGTCTAATAGAAAGTTATAACATGTTGTACTATACTTTATGTATTGTTTCCTGACAGTTTTCTAGATCTCTGCTTCCTGTCGTTCAACTGGAAGCTTCATTGTTTACCTCCTGTGGATAAAAACCTGTTTCTGGTCATGTGATGTCACACAGGTGCACGGCCCGCTGAACAAACTACTAGGTCAGTGTCATGTACCAAAAACCAATCACTAATAAAGATAAAACATAGAAATATTTATTGGTATACTCTAAAAACACCTAAAAGGCACTCCCAAAATGTGCCATCCTATCTCTGTAAAAATAAGACAGAGTAATCCTCCTCACTAATGCCTAAATGTCTGGCAAACACATGGACAAAGTGCAGATAGTACAGGTCAATAATACAACAATGGAAGATAAACATCCTAGCTGAATGGAAATGTGAATATTATGAATAAATATCACCCAAGTCCATGTGTGTAAGGAGGAGAAAACGTCCCCACGCGTATCGCCGCGCTCCTGCGGCTTCCTCAGGGGTAGCTGGATACCAAATGATCCTTTCTCATATATATGATTCATGTGATCTCGGCGGCTGACGTCACTTCCGGTTTGCTGTCGGCGGCTGACGTCACTTCCGGTTTGCTGTCGGCGGCTGATGTCATTTCTGGTCTGCTATGAGACTGGGCCTGTGCGCAGGTGCACGGCCCGTTACATCCCTGATCATGTGATCATATCACTGATCAACGAGCCATGCACCTGTGCGACATCACATTTCCAGGGATATAATGAGCTGTGCACCTGTACAACATCACATGACCAAGGATATAAGGAGCCATGCACCTGTGCAACATCACATGACCCGGGACATAACGTGCTGTGCACCTGTGTGACATGACATGACCAGAGATATAATGAGCCGTGCACCTGTGTGACATCACATGACCAAGGATATAACAAGCCATGCACCTGTGTGACATCACATGACCCGGGACGTAACATGCCGTGCACCTGTGTGACATGACATGTCCAGAGAAATAATGAGCCGTGCACTTGTGTGATATCACATGACCAGGGATTAGTTTTTATCCAAAGGAAGTAAACAATGAAGTTTCCTGTTGAATGACAACAAGCAGAGATCTAGAAAACTATTGATGCATAATCTATGAAAGAGCAAGGGAACAATAAGTTCCCAGATCTGCCATAGATGATCGGGTTTAAACAAAGATGGCGGTGGCCTGCCGCTGGCGGTGCATAGTGTGATGATATATATTGGAAAATAACTTTCATTATATTCATTATATTATGAAAGTGGAGTTGCCCTTAAAGTGTCAAATAATCTCCCTCTCCCCCCCCCCCCCCCAATAAGGGTCACATTTGGCAGGTAGAAGCAGCAGTAACATACATGACACGTGTAGTGATACGTCACATATATGCACATAGCATTCTCTTCCTATACATAAGATAAATGTAGAGACTACGCCGTCCTGAGTTTTTCACCTGCAGTGACACCCGGCAGGAGAGATTTACTACATGGCCTTGTTCTCAGTCGTTCCTCAGTTGTGTTTATAGAGAAACAATGGAAAGGACAGGAGAGAATCCATTCATGTGTCTGCACAGATGATGTGTGAACACGGCCAATAAAAGCCAAGAAAATAGCAAAGACGACATGAGGACACGAGGTCAGAACAAGGACGAAGAAAAGGAGAAAAACTATAGACATAGGAGGGGAAAATAATGGAGCTGCAGCTAGGAATGAAAGGCAACAACCGCACAAGTCATGCATGTACATAGTGTATACAACCCCACACATCATACATGTCCATAGTGTATACAACCCCACACATCATACATGTGCATAGTGTATACAACCCCACACATCATACATGTCCATAGTGTATACAACCCCACACATCATACATGTCCATAGTGTATACAACCTCACACATCATACATGTGTATAGTGTATACAACCCCACACATCATACATGTGTATAGTGTATACAACCCCACACATCATACATGTGTATAATATATACAACCCCACACATCATACATGTGTATAATATATACAACCACACACATCATACATGTGTATAGTGTATACAACCCCAAACATCATACATGTGTATAATATATACAACCCCACACATCATACATGTGTATAGTGTATACAACCCCACACATCATACATGTGCATAGTGTATGAAACCCAAACATCATACATGTGTATAATATATACAACCCCACACATCATACATGTGTATAGTGTATACAACCCCACACATCATACATGTGCATTGTGTATACAACCCCACACATCATACATGTGTATAATATATACAATCCCACACATCATACATGTGCATAGTGTATACAACCCCACACATCATACATGTGCATAGTGTATACAACCCCACACATCATACATGTGTATAATATATACAATCCCACACATCATACATGTGTATAATATATACAACCCCACACATCATATTTGTGTATAGTGTATACAACCCCACACATCATACATGTGTATAGTGTATACAACCCCACACATCATACATGTGCATATTGTATACAACACCACACATCATACATGTGTATAATTTATACAACCCCACACATCATACATGTGCATAGTGTATACAACCCCACACATCATACATGTGTATAGTGTATACAACCCCACACATCATACATGTGCATAATATATACAACCCCACACATCATACATGTGTATAATTTATACAACCCCACACATCATACATGTGTATAATATATACAACCCCACACATCATACATGTGTATAAAGTATATTGCCGCGCAAATCATACATGTGCATAGTGTATACAACCCCACACATCATACATGTGTATAGTGTATACAACCCCACACATCATACATGTGTATAGTGTATACAACCCCACACATCATACATGTGTATAGTGTATACAACCCCACACATCATACATGTGCATAGTGTATACAACCCCACACATCATACATGTGTATAATATATACAATCCCACACATCATACATGTGTATAGTGTATACAACCCCACACATCAGACATGTGTATAGTGTATACAACCCCACACATCATACATGTGTATAGTGTATACAACCTCACAAATCATACATGTGCATAGTGTATACAACCCCACACATCATACGTGTGTATAGTGTATACAACCTCACACATCATACATGTGCATAGTGTATACAACCTCACACATCATGCATGTGTATAATATATACAATCCCACACATCATACATGTGTATAGTGTATACAACCCCACACATCATACATGTGTATATATACAACCCCACACATCATACATGTGTATAGTGTATACAACCCCACACATCATACATGTGCATAGTGTATACAACCCCACACATCATACATGTGTATAGTGTATACAACCCCACACATCATACATGTGCATAGTGTATAAAACCCAAACATCATACATGTGTATAGTGTATACAACCCCACACATCATACATGTGTATAGTGTATACAACCCCACACATCATACATGTGCATAGTGTATACAACCCCACACATCATACATGTGTATAATATATACAATCCCACACATCATACATGTGTATAATATATACAATCCCACACATCATACATGTGTATATTGTATACAACCCCACACATCATACATGTGTATAGTGTATACAACCCCACACATCATACATGTGTATAGTGTATACAACCCCACACATCATACATGCCTATACTCTATACAACCCCACACATCATACATGTGTATAGTGTATAAAACCCCACACATCATACATGTGTATAATATATACAACCTCACACATCAGACATGTGTATATTGTATACAACCCCACACATCATACATGTGTATAGTGTATACAACCCCACACATCATACATGTGCATAGTGTATACAACCCCACACATCATACATGTGTATAATATATACAATCCCACACATCATACATGTGTATAGTGTATACAACCCCACACATCATACATGTGTATATATACAACCCCACACATCATACATGTGTATAGTGTATACAACCCCACACATCATACATGTGCATAGTGTATACAACCCCACACATCATACATGTGTATAGTGTATACAACCCCACACATCATACATGTGCATAGTGTATAAAACCCAAACATCATACATGTGTATAGTGTATACAACCCCACACATCATACATGTGTATAGTGTATACAACCCCACACATCATACATGTGCATAGTGTATACAACCCCACACATCATACATGTGTATAATATATACAATCCCACACATCATACATGTGCATAGTGTATACAACCCCACACATCATACATGTGTATAATATATACAATCCCACACATCATACATGTGTATAATATATACAATCCCACACATCATACATGTGTATATTGTATACAACCCCACACATCATACATGTGTATAGTGTATACAACCCCACACATCATACATGTGTATAGTGTATACAACCCCACACATCATACATGCCTATACTCTATACAACCCCACACATCATACATGTGTATAGTGTATAAAACCCCACACATCATACATGTGTATAATATATACAACCTCACACATCAGACATGTGTATATTGTATACAACCCCACACATCATACATGTGTATAGTGTATACAACCCCACACATCATACATGTGCATAGTGTATACAACCCCACACATCATACATGTGTATAATATATACAATCCCACACATCATACATGTGTATAATATATACAATCCCACACATCATACATGTGTATAATATATACAACCCCACACATCATACATGTGTATATTGTATACAACCCCACACATCATACATGTGTATAGTGTATACAACCCCACACATCATACATGTGTATAGTGTATAAAACCCCACATATCATACATGTGTATAATATATACAACCCCACACATCATACATGTGTATACAATAGTATATGTGTATAACATATGCCGCCCCATAAGGCATGAATGCCTCTCATCCATAGAGAACCTAAGTTTAAAGAGGACCCCCCACAATTTTCTTTATTCATTAAAGGGAACCTGTCATCGCTGTTTGAAAAAATTCAGTTGCGGGCAGATTCCCATAGAGCCCTTATGGCATAAGGGTAAGCTTCCTTCAGCTAATAAAATCGCTGCGCAGAAAAGGAACAACTTAACATTTATTCTCTGACTGGTAACCAGTTGGCTGAATTATAACACATATGCCTACGGCTGCCATGCGCGGAAACAGGAAGCTAAGCTAAGCAGTAAAGCCGTGCATGCGCCGTAGGCATTTGTGTTATAATTCAGCCGACAGCCGGATGGGCAGTACCAGCGCTCAGCCAAGCATCACCCACCTGACAATAGAGAGTCTACTTAGCATATCAAGTGCATACTGAATAATTGTCCTGGTACAGCAAAGGACCTGGGGAAAGTCGTTATTTTAGGAGAACCCATAGGGTTTGTGGGGATGTAAGCAGGGGTGCACCAGTCATGAGGCGAGTTGAGCCTCTTGCCTCAGGCAGCAACATCTGCAGCAAAGTGTGGGAAGCAAAGGGCAAAGTCACCTGCTACAAAGAAGAACTTGACACTTAAATATAGTCTTAATTCACACCAGATGTCAGCATGGGTGCATGCAGCACCCACGTGCTAAAAAAATAACCTCATATGTTACAACCAGATGTGGTGGAGGGTTGCGCCATTCTATAGCTCGTCACAGGCAGCAGGGAGTCTAGGTTCACCTCTTCTACTGTAGACATCAAAAACTTTTCTTAGGTTTAGTTCCGGAGCGATAATCTTAAAAAAGCTCAAGATCTATCGTCTAATTTTCTTAAGAATAACATTTTTGGCTTTTTTTTTTTGCTTCTTTTTGAATTTACGGGACAAATTTTCATTACTCGCAAATGAATGAATCTTGGCTCACAGATGAATAAAATCCTTATGTCGGAATTAAATTGATGAATTGGGTTCATTATGTTTCCTGAATTTCCTTCACACTGTGATACTAAGATCTTTCTCTTCTCCGCGGACTTTGTAGATTTCTCTAAATAATAAATGACTAAAATGACAGCTCAGAAAACAGGTATTAATCCTGGTGACAGTGACTGCTCTCTCTTAATAAATCCCGCATTGTACGGGACGGAGCTTCTTAATAAACAAATGTTCTCTCCGCTAATTTAGAGTTCTGTGAGCAATTAAAGGCATGCGAGGACGGGTTTGGAATCCTGCCAAAAGGGAAAGAATAGACCGGAATTTTTGCTGAATTGAATTTTTTTTTTTTTCACTAGCATTTTTATTTTTGCCAACTTTGCAACTCCCAGGTAGCCCGACACAAACAGCACGCGTAAACATAAGAAAAAGCAGAAAAGGCATGAACAAAAAAAATGCTACGTTTTCATGGATTTTGTCCGTTCGAACCTAATAATGTATGGGATTTAAAGAGGACATTTCGGATTCGGAATCGGATGGAATATTTTCTCTGTAGTTTAATTAAAGGCGGGTAACTAGATGGACACCAGGACAAAAGTCTATCTTGGGGTCCCATTAACACATCTCTTCTATTCAAGGTCGCTCCAGGTTTCAGTAGGCCCCTGGGCGACAGAGCCTCAGTGGGCCCCTTTGCAGTGAACTAACCTGGAGACATAAAAAATTCAGAAACTTATAGTCTCCTGTTCCCTAAAATATTCCCCAGGTTATCATTCCAAACAGCCCCCTCTTGGTTATTTTATATAAAGCCCCCTAACCCATTATGGATTCATTAGAAACTGCCCCTCTCACCCCCATGGATTTCTTGTGTACAGTCTTATGTGGGCCCCAGTGTAGCCCTGGGCCCCAGAACTTGCCCAGGTATGCTCAGTGCTGGCACCACCTCTGCTTCTACTCATGCAGAAAAAGCAGTCACAATTATAGTCATGGTCTGAAGACAAGTCTTAGATGCATTTTGGAAACAGATCTAGAATACAAATTTTCTAACAAGACAGCTCAGCTCTATGTAAGCCGGATGCTCAGGGGCGGATTAAGAAAACCATGGGCCCTGGGCTGTATGAATATACAGCTCAGGTCTACGTAAGGCGGACGCCTATATAATGGCAGCTTAGAAACAGCAGTTTGGCTCTATGTGCAACACCCCTGCCAAAGCACCGTGTGGCAAAACTGAACTCCCTATACATCATAATAAGGAATCGCAGAGCCTGATCAACTCAGGGAGATCTCAAGTGTCTAAAAATGGTAATGCAGGTGTATTAAATCTTCCTGCGGGAGAATGTATCATCATGGACCCATTATTATTATATTGTACAAAGGTGCTGGATGGATAACCAACCTGAGCTGGACACTCCCAAAGGTTATATAAACCCTTGGGGTGGAAACTTCTGGGTCTTTGGTCTTGCTCTTACTGCCCAGGATTGAATAAGAAGCACCTGTGCCGGAGGCTTGCTGCCCAGACACACAGCCTACAACTAAGGGTGATGCCACACATGGCGTTTTTGGTCCGTTTTTAAACATCCGTTTTCAGTGCGTTTTTGGCTGTTTACCATGCATTTGGCTGCTTATACCCTGTTTATCTATTAAGATAATTTGGAAAAACGGACTAAAAACAGACCAAAAACGGACCAAAAACACCATGTGTGGCATCACCCTAAGGCCTGCAGGCAGGTCTTGGATGTGTGGATGTCTATATAATGGTACAGCAGCTCAGCTCTATGTTAGTTAGATGACTATATAAGGAGAGCTTAGATACAGCAGTTCAGCTTTATGTAAGGTGGATGCCTATATAATGGCAGCTTAGATACAGCAGTTCAGCTCTATGTAATGTGGATGTCTATATAATGGCAGCTTAGATACAGCAGCTCAGCTCTATGTAAAGTTAATGCCTATATAACGACCGGTTAGATACAGCAGCTAAGCTCAATGTAAGGTGGACATCTATATAATGGCAGCTTAGATACAGTGGTTCAGTGATATGTAAGGTGGATACCTACATAATGTCAGCTTAGATACAGCAGCTCAGTAGAATAAGAGAAGTTATTGCCTCCGTTTATATCCAGCTACATTTTCTCTGAATGTAGTGAGAATGGAGTTAAAAGAGAACACTGTAGCCCTGGCAGCTGCATATTTCTCTATAGTCTCAGTTTCTTGAAACTACTGCAGCTACTGACATTAAAAGGTTAATGAGATCCTAAAGGCAGGAGGGGACTTCCACAAGTTTCTAGCAAGTTGAATGATTTACAATGCACAATTTGTCAGACATCGTAGTGTTTTGTATGGTGCCTTATGGGTCTTGGCTGCAGCTGTGACCACTCAACGGTCTGAATCTATATAAAGGTTTTTACTTTTGTAAGAGGATTTGGTTCAGGGATGATAGAGGGTCAGGGGATTGGGGATTACTTATTTAAGAGATCTCTTATGAAGTGTATGAGATTTGATAAAGAGGCTGTGGATAGTTGCCTGGAGAAGGTGTCATGGTCGACGGGATGAATAAAAATTTTTTTAAAAGACAGATGCAGGGAGTTAATTCATTGTGCCACTACTGACAGAACAATTCAATTCAACATTTGTTTCCCAAATATACTTTATAATTTCATAAAACCAAATAATCCAGAAATACATGGCAACTGTGAGACGCAGGATGCTGAGCACAGTCTGCAGGTGTCCCTCACAAGCGTCTACATCTTCTCATCTTAGCACAAAGTAATTGGCATTATTTTCCTCCCTTACTGTTACAGTACAAAACTTTCTGTTCCTTCCATCTGTCACATTGTCACATCTTATGTCATCTCTCTAGACTTTTGGTGGAGACCATTAGTTGGCAGCGGGGGGAGCGTTGATGGGGAGTATAATTGTAATAGGAGTTGAGTGTCATCGGGCTGATGCTTCAGAAGTGTTACAGGAATATCTGCCGAAGGAGCACTTACTTACACCCAAACTTTCTGTCATCTCCGGAGAATATGAAGTGACAGGAAAGCTGCACTGAGAGTTGTTACAGACTGGGTTTGTCCTGTTACTATGTATCATGGAGGTTCTGCTGCGTAGGAAGCATATAGTATAATCTATACATATAGACCCACGTTTATCAAAAACAGTGCAGTGTGTACTAGGTGCAGTTTGCCTGTGTAGTGTGCAGGGGGCGCCAGATTCAGAACTTCTTGCGCACGTTCTTCATGAATCTGGCGCCCCCTGCACTGCTCCGACACAGTGCACCATTTATTTTTTTTGGTGCACTTTGTTCATGCTGCAGAATTGTGGCGCACAGTCTGACTAAGCAGTAACAGCCCCGTTTGGTGCACATGTCATCTGTCTTGTCAGACACCGTGCAGCCACGACACAAAACTGGCGCAGACAGGAGGAGCAGAGCAGATTGCAAATAGTGTCCTATCTGCAGGCAGCATGTTATAGAGCAGGAGGAGCAGAGCAGATTGCAAATAGTGTCCTATCTGCAGGCAGCATGTTATAGAGCAGGAGGAGCTGAGCAGATTGTACATAGTGTCCTATATGCAGGCAGCATGTTATAGAGCAGGAGGAGCTGAGCAATTGCACATAGGGGCACAATTACTAAAAACAGGGCAGTATGTACTATGGGCAGTTTGTCTGTATAGTGTGCAGAGGGCACCTGATTCATGAATTGTGATGCCCGTTCTTCATGAATGTGGGGGGAAGGGAATTTATCAATGTACTTGCACCACAATTGTGGTGGTTTTGCAACCAATAAATTGTCTAATATAAATTGCAATACATTTATCAAGGCATTTTACAGCTCATTCTGCTCAGCTTTTCCTGCTCTATAAGATCATGTGTACAGCCAGTGCACTAGCTCATTATGCTCTATAACATGCTGCCAGTATGTACCCAATGGGGGTCATTTACTTACCCGGTCCTGTCGCGATCCAGCGGCGTGTTCTCCAACGAGGATTCGGGTATTCCGGCGATTCACTAGGGTCGTGCGCCCGATGTCCACCAGGTGTCACTGCTGTGCCGAGGTCCGCCGGAATTCACCTGGTTCTTCTCGGTGCATGTAAGTGCTTGATTTTGCGACACAAATCGTTTTTTAAAATTCTGCTTTTTCCAAATGCGTCGGGTTTTGCATCAGCCACGCCCCCGTGAAAGTCGACACCAAAATCCGATCGCGTGCGCCAAAATCCCAGCGGAATTCGGCGCAAAAAGGAAATGGTCGGGAAACCCAACGAAAGTGGGTTTACTAAGGCCTTGGAGCCCTTAGTAAATGAGCCCCTATGTGTGCTCAGCTCTTCCTGCTCTGTAAGATCATGTGTACAGGCAGGACACTAACTCATCCTGCTCTATAACATGCTGCCAGTATGTACCCTATGTGTGCTCAGCTCTTCCTGTTCTATAAGATCATGTGTACAAGCAGGACACTAGCTCATCCTGCTCTATAACATGCTGCCTGCAGATAGGACCCTATGTACCCTATGTGTGCTCAGCTCTTCCTGCTCTGTAAGATCATGTGTACAGGCAGGACACTAACTCATCCTGCTCTATAACATGCTGCCAGTATGTACCCTATGTGTGCTCAGCTCTTCCTGCTCTATAAGATCATGTGTACAGGCAGGGCACTCATCCTGCTCTATAACATGCTACCTGCAGATAGGACCCTATGTACCCTATGTGTGCTCAGCTCTTCCTGCTCTATACGATCATGTGTACAGGCAGGAAACTAGCTCATCCTGCTCTATAAAATGCTGCCTGCAGATAGGACCCTATGTACCCTATGTGTGCTCAGCTCTTCCTGCTCTATAAGATCATGTGTACAGGCAGGAGACTAGCTCATCCTGCTCTATAACATGCTGCCTGCAGATAGGACCCTATGTACCCTATGTGTGCTCAGCTCTTCCTGCTCTACAATGAATATTGCCTGCATTGCAGTCCCATATTTCCCCTTTGCACAGCACAGGAATGAGTGTAGCGTTCTCTAGTGATGGGACATGATTGCCTCCAGCAGACAATTACCTCCATACAGAATCGGAGACATTAAGCCTCTAATCTCGTTCCTATCCTATAGTACCGGCTAAATTGTATGACAAATAGGCAGCAGCAGCAGAAGCGTCTGCCTAAACCATTGTGCCCTCGGCTGCTAGTTCCAAATATAGCGTGCGCTCATACATTGTATTATTCAGGGATGGAAATTTGTTTCATTTTGGTTTACCGCACATAAATGCCGCCATCATGCCGGTTATTTATTGCGTCTGTGTTTGGTGTCACAGTAAAGACAAGAAATTTATGTGAACACTTATTCCACGACAAGTCTGGAAACTTAAAGTGGAGCTTCAAGAGCTAAAATGTGCGACTACAAATGGAACCTGTCACCAGGTTTTCCCTCTCTAAACTACTAGTCCCCCTCAGGTAGGGGATGAAATGTCCTTTCTAGAATTGCCTCTTTTTTTGCGTGAAATCTCACCTGTTTACCTGTAAAAAAAATCTCCCCAAACATGACTTGTCTCAACTAGTTTTCACAAGATATTAGTCAATTTTAGTGGTTGAACGGGTAGTATCACTTCAGAAGCCAATTCTGTAGCACCCAGAAACATGTTTTGGGTCTGATTAAAGGTAAGAATCATTTTTTTCCAATCAAGAGGCTAATGGCTTGTGAGCAACAGAACCTGCGATACAGGCAGCCGAAAACATAGGGGCACATTTACTTACCCGTCTCGTTGACGCCGCCGATCCAGAATGTCCAACGAGGATTTGGAGCTGCCGCGATTCACTTGCAGCGTGCACCCGATTTCTTGAATGTGTCGCTTCCCCGCTCAGGTCCGCTGGAGTTCCCCATCTTCTTCCCGGTGCATGTGAGTGCTGATCTTGCGACACAATTTGAATTTTAAATTCCGTGGTTTGTCCGAATCAGTAGGGTTGTCCGACGGCCACGCCCCCCAATTTGTCACATGAAAGCCGGCGCCGATGCACCAAAATTCAATCGCGTGCACCAAAATCCAATCGTGTGCCAAAAACCAAAAATCGGAAACATTCGGGAAACCCGACGGAAATGCGTCCAACGGACCCTTAGTAAATGTGCCCCATAGTTGGAAATGTGAGTTGCAGATAAGATGCTGTTACCACCTATTTTTTGTGGGGTACATCTCACTGTTTAAGGCTAGTGTTATTAGATGCAAAAGCGTTAGAAATTTGGGTACTATTGCACTTTAATAGGGTTGGTGATCTGTGCCTTTAAGATGTGTTCTCCCCCCTCCCCGGTTGCTTGCCTCATGACGTCTTCCCCTCCTACAGGATGTTGGGGTTTATATGACTGATGACTCAATGTTATCTCTCTCTATTAGGCAACACCCAAGCTGCCCCTCCCTCCCTATTTTATTGAGATGTTATGTTTTTTTGTAATGTTTTACTCCTGTATTTTTAGTTAATTTCAAGTCACAGCTGGCAAAATGGTTGTAGATTTGAGATGGTGGTTGCTCGGCTGACCAACTTGCCAGCTGAGAGTCCAGCTAGGCATACAGCTTCTGGAGCACAAAAATGTGTAATTCTATCACAAGTGCCTGTTTTTTGGATATTACAAGTTAATATATAAAAAAATTAAAGCTGTGACCAAATTTTCCATGCAGCAAGAAGTGTCTGTCATATTTTGGAAGTTACTTATACGGTTAAAGTTTACTGATATTTGTGTTACCAGTGATTTATTAAAGTGCCCTTAGAGGTGGTTTACATGAGGGGAGACATTAATTATAGTTTGTTAGACTGTTTTGCCATTTTTTTTTTGCACAAAAATGTGGCGCAGTTAGTTAATTTGTCCCATTTTTGCGACATTTTCAGGCGCGCGTCAAAGTCCGGCACTTAGTGGTTTTGAGTCCCTGCGCCATATCTGACATAGTGAGCGGCTACTATACAGATGTTTGCACGGCATCTATCACTATTTTGCGCCTAAAAAGTAGCTAAAAAGTTGCAAAAATGCACCTACTTTACTTTTCTTCTCTTCCCAAATTAAAAAATAATAGTAACGACTTCATAATTTTCTATAGGATCATCTCTGTGAGTGATTATTGTCTTCTTGTAAAGATCTGAAAATATTCTTAGACTCCATTTCCTGTACATTATAATAAAAAAGAGGAAGATTTTTTTACATTTTTTTTTTAACATAACTGTAGCTTTTAGTCTCCGCATTTACAACACAATGTAGTCCGGACATGCTACATGCTGATACTTTTTTTGTGAAAAAATGAAGCCCCGAACTTTCTGTCACCTTTTCTCAGTCTCCTTTCATTATTGGTCACAACTGAGATCTAATAATTTGAGACAAATTTGGCGCAAATTTTAGGCGCAGATGAATCAGACATGCGACAATTCCAAAACGCATTTACTAAGGCAAAATTAGATCCATCATAAATCACAAGCCAAAAAAAAGAACAAACCAGGCACAAAATAGGCGAACCTGAGACCCCACTATGATTAATGACCCCCAAGGTGTGATGTTACATGCCCTCCTCTCTAACTGCCTTCATTTACTGAGTTTTCTGATGATGAAAAGATGAGATCCTTATCTTCAATATGACACATTGGGGCACATTTATTTACCCTGTCCTGTCGGGATCCCTGATCCGGACTGTCCGACGAGGCTGAAGTCCGACGCTATTCACTAAGATCGTGCGCCTGATATCCTGCATGTGTCGCTTCCCCGCTGAAGTTCGCCGGAGTTCACCTTCTTCTTCCTGGTGCATGTATGTGCATTGTCTTGCGACACAATTTGAATTTTAAGATCAGACAGATGGAAAGACAGATGTTATGTTGAAACAATAAACTTTATTTTAATGCAGTCAAACAGAATCATAAAACCAATTAAAATTCCCACGATTAGGGAAAGAACAATTGAGCCCCCAGTGTTCAGCCCCAGTACAGAGTACATAAAAGGTGTGACAAAAAGTAGTGCATAAATATTGGCATAAATATAAAGTGCTTAGTAAGAATAATATAAGTCACATTACCAAATAACGGATGCCGGGCTGGAGAGACCGGGGGGTCACAGGTGCCCCACGCGTATCGCATGTCAAGCGGGCTTCCTCAGGGGATAGTGGGTGAGAGTAGCTCACCTCTTTAAATACGTTTCAGCTCTGTCAGAGCACGGACGCCGAAGTAGGGAACGCCCACTTCCGGTTGTGGAACCGGAAGTGAGGTCAGTGGAAAGCACCGAGCGCTACATGGAACGGACGATGCGTTCCAATTGATCATATGTGCGTGTCACATATGACAAAATGGGGCAGATTTACTTACCCGGTCCGTTCGCGATCCAGCGGCGCGTTCTCTGCACTGGATTCGGGTCCGGCCGGGATTCATCAAAGCAGTTCCTCCGCCGTCCACCAGGTGGCGATGCTGCGCTGAAGTCCGCTGGAATGCCTCGAAATACACCGGCCTATCCAGGATGAAGGTGAGTGAAATTTTTGCGACACAATTGTTTTTTTAAATGCGGCGGTTATTCCGATTACGTCGGGTTTTCGTTCGGCCACGCCCCCCCCCATTTCCGTCGCGCTCCGTCGGGTAACGCGTCGGGAAAACGCGAATCGGGCCCTTAGTAAATGACCCCCAATGTGTTTCGCCTGGTTGAAGTGAAAAAGAGGTGAAAATGAAATAGCCTGCCACCAACCTGATAAAAGCGCCAGCATGAATGCATATGGTAAGGGTATATTGGTAAGTCTTTATAAAATCGTCAGTTCATAATGGTTGAGAAAGAGTAGTGATATAAAGTAGGTGAATTTATAGAGAGGAAAGTGTAAACGCTGTTTCAAATATTTCATTAAGTAATTCATCAATATGTGCAAAATAAGCCATGTAAAGAATTAAGGTGCAGTCTTGAATATAAAACAAACAAAAATCATAAAAGTAAAAAAAATTTACATTTTTTTTTTCATTTTTGTGCAAAAAAGCAAATATCGGACACTAGCGGTGTCACTTATAAAATAGTGAAAACAATAAAAGCAAAATACAGAGAATCCCAGTGTGCTGGTATATACAATGGACCAGCAAAGGTTGCCTGGAAATTTATCATATCAATATCAAGCAGAAATACGGCGTGAAAAGTATAGCACGGACTATAATTCAATAGTCAACGATATGCTACACGTATGACTCGTATCAAATATCAAACCAACATACGGCATAAAAAATATAGTGAAGACTGTATTTCAATGGTCGACAATATGTTAGAAGTATTACGAGCGACTATATTTCGATGGTCGACAATATGTTACGAGTATTACGAGCGATTGATGGTCACAGAGAGATCTGAAGTCGTATTAGATATTAGAAAAAACGGATCAAGTCACCAGACAAGTAAAGCAAATACTGCTGAAACCATGGTGCAATACACACAGCAAAAAAGTGATGCATTATAGCAAATGCCCGTTGAGGACATAACCAACAGCGAAAGTTATAGATCAAAGATGTATCAACACTACAAAAACGGGCCGGAACAGCCCATAAAACGGATATTATTAAAAAGCAACACACAAATGCTACCTCAAAATGCACATGCTGGTACGTAAAGGTAAGTAAATATCATGGTGGCCGACCAAATTTGGCGCAAATTTTTGGCGCAGATAAATCGGACATGCGACAATTCCAAAACGCATTTACTAAGGCAAAACTAGATCCATCATAAATCACAAGCCAAAAAAAAGAACAAACCAGGCACAAAAATAGACGAACCTGAGACCCACTATGATTAACCGGTTAAGGACCGGGCCCTTTCCTGTTTTTTCATGTCCATTTTTCACTCCCCACCTTCAAAAATCTATAACTTTTTTATTTTTACACGTAAAGAGCTGTGTGACGGCTTGTTTTCTGCGTAACAAATTGCAAAAACACATTTGCGCCATTTTCTTGTGGGCTTGGATTTTACGTCTTTCACTGAGCACCCCAAATGACATGTCTACTTTATTCTTTGGGTCGGTACGATTAAAGGACACCTGTCATCAGGTCTGTGTCACTAGTCCTGTCACTACTACCTGTTGGAGCAGCTCACAAGGATCCCATCCCAGCCTTTATCTAGTTTTTTCATACATTATTCATTGTAAAATCATCTATTTTTTATCATGTAAATGAGGCTGGTCACATGGTCAGAGGCAGTGATGTCACCCCTGTTCCCCCTCCCCTCTCCTCCCCCTGCTCATGTCTGTGTGTAATGTATAGTAAAGCATGGCTAGTGTGTGTGCTGCATCTGCTGACATGCTGCATCCTCCTAATATACAGGTGAGAGACACAGACATCAGCTACACATGTACCTGACATGTTCTGCTGTAATATGGCTGCCTGGAGCTGCTGTATCTCTCCTATACACACACACATGCACACACAGGCTGCAGGGGGCGTGGCCACCAGCACCAGGAAGCACATCATTATACAGCCTCACATCATTATACAGGCTGTCAGTCATGCACTGGGGGTGTGGCTGTGCCTCCCACTCATGAATAGAGTGGACAGCTTGAATATGCTAATGCTTCATTGGACATTTCACAGGTCATTTGCATACAGCTTTAGGACCTCATTGCTTAGGTTTAGAGGCATGTAGAGGGACAATGAAGGGGTAGAGGCAATGCTCTCTAATGGCAGTTTATGAAAATATATTTAGTTTAGGGGGGTTATTTTGCATGACGGGTTCTCTTTAAGGGGATACCAAATTTGTATAGGTTTTATAATGTTTTCATACATTTACAAAAATTAAAACCTCCTGTACAAAAATAATTTTTTTGACTTTGCCAACTTCTGGCGCTAATAACTTTTTTATACTTTGGTGTACGGAGCTGTGGGTGGTGTCATTTTTTGTGAAATTTGATAATATTTTCAATGATATCATTTTTAGGACTGTACAACTGTTTGATCACTTTTTATAGATTTTTTTAGATTTTTCAAAATGGCAAAAAAGTGCCATTTTCGACTTTGGGCGCTATTTTCCGTTACGGGGTTAAACGCATTGAAAAACCGTTATCATATTTTGATAGATCGGGCATTTTCGGACGCGTCGATACCTGATGTGTTTATGATTTTTACTGTTTATTTATATTTAGGTCAGTTCTAGGGAAAGGGGGGTCATTTGAAATTTTAGGTTTTTTTATTATAATTTTTTTTTTTTAAACTTTTTTTTATTTTTATTTATACTATTTTTCAGACTCCCTAGGGTACTTTAACCCTAGGTTGTCTGATCGATCCTATCATATACTGCCATACTACAGTATGGCAGTATATGGGGATTTTCTTCCTCATTCATTACAATGTGCTATCAGCACATTGTAATGAAGGGGTTAAAACGAAATAGCCTCGGGTCTTCGGAAGACCCGAGGCTACCATGGAGACGGATCGCCGCCCCCGATGACGTCACGGGGAGCGGCGATCCCAGGTAAGATGGCGGCGCCCATGCGCCGCTATCTGTTTGAGACTGCCGGCAGCTTTGCCGGCAGCCCACGCTGTGAAAACACCCGCGATCGGTGCTAGCACCGATCGCGGATGTTACCAGTAAGCCTTTGCTGCAATATGCAGCATAGACTTACCGGCTATGGAGAGGGCTCAGCCCGTGAGCCCTCTCCATGCAGCGCGACGCGACCGCCGCCGTGAATACACGGCGGGCGGTCGCGAACCGGTTAATGTCCCCCAAGGTGTGATGTTACATGCCCTCCTCTCTAACTGCCTTCATTTACTGAGTTTTCTGATGATGAAAAGATGAGATCCTTATCTTCAATATGACACATTGGGGCACATTTATTTACCCGGTCCTGTCGCGATCCCTGATCCAGACTGTCCTATGAGGATGAAGTCTGGCGCGATTCACTAAGATTGTGCGCCCGAGATCCTGCATGTGTCGCTTCCCCGCTGAAGTTCGCCGGAGTTCACCATCTTCTTCCCGCTGTATGTAAGTGCATTGTCTTGCGACACAATTTAAATTTTAAATCCCGCGCTTAGTCCAAAACAGTCAGAACGTCCGACGGCTACGCCCCCTGATTTGTGTTGCATGAAAGTCGGCGCTATTGCCTCAAAATCCAATCGCGTGCGACAAAAACCCCTGTTAAATACGGCGCAAATTGGAAATAGTCAGGAAACCGTCGAAATGCGGTCCACGGACCCTTAGTAAATGTGCCCCATAAACTTTGTTTCTAGGTGCTATAGAACAGAAGATATGAGCGTCTGAAGTGACTCTCCCCATGCAGCCACTAAACTTCACACTCATGTGAGACGAGTCATATTTGCTGGACTTTGAGGGAGTATTTTTTATAGGTAAACAGATGTGATGTCACATAAAAGAGGTCTTTCTGAGGAGACTATTAGTTTAGCGGAGAAAAATCTGGTCACAGGTTCCCTTTAAAGGAGATTTACCTTTAATTACCTCATGCATTTAAGATTTCTCTTATTAAAGGGGTTTTCCAGGATTTCTCACTCTAGATTCAAGAAATATCATCAGGTCTTTAAAATTGATGATCATTGAATCCGCTTTTGCAAATCACTGAAATATCGAACCCTCATGTGAAGAAAATTACCTCATGAAAAATATGGCGGGAAAAACCTGTGTCCTATCCATAGGCGGCTGACGCCATCATAATACCTGGACTCAACTGTGCTGTAATATCTGTACACTTATCGAGTGCCTTTAACGCTTGTGTCCATGTTCCCCTGATACGGAAATTCGGACATAATTAAGATGTTGTAGTTATCATAGTCACTGGTCGGGAGAGCCATCTGACACCCAGTGGTTGGTACTTCTAGGGCCACAGTCACCAGCTGGAGGCCTTCAGGGCGTCCATAATCCATAGTAAGTGGAGAAACGCTCCATATATCTTATCCCGCAGCTGCTGATCTAGATCACATCTTAAAGTTGATCCATCAGCTCTTTTTTAGTTGTTTGTTGTTATTTCCCATACAATTACAACTCTAGAAGATAGCACCTGCATTCCCATATAACTCAAAAGAAAAAAACGCTGAAAAAATTGGGGGTAGCTGTGCGGCCGTAGTCAATTCTGGGGGGGCGCCTTGTCACTCTGAGTTTGTAGGGACACAGACCCAAACTTATAAAATCTAATATCGTCATATGGATCTATGTTGGTCTATGGAGGTTGAGGTCCGATGTAGTTCACCTGCTTCTTCCCGATGCATGTGAGTGCTGATATTGCGACACAATTCCTTTGTTAAATTCCGCGGTTTGTCTGAATCCGTCGGGTTGTCCGACGTCCACGCCCCCTGATTTCTGTTGCATGCAAGCCAGCGCTGATGCGCCACAATCCGATCGTGTGGGCCAAAAAACCGGGGCAATTCGGTGCAAAACAGAAATAATTGCGAAACCCGGCGAAAGTGCGGTGTTCGGAACCTTAGTAAATGTGCCACAATATTCTTTAAAGAGAACCCGTCAGGTAAATTAACCCCCTAAACTAAATATATTTTCATAAACTGCCATTAGGAAGCATTGCCTTTATCCCTTCATTGTCCCTCTACATGCCTGTAAACCTAAGCAATGAGGTCCTAAAGCTGTATGCAAATGACCCGTGAAATGTCCAATAAGTCATTAGCATATTCAAGCTGCCCAGCTTTTTCATGAGTGGGAGGCACAGCCACACCCCCTGTGCTTGACTGACAGCCTGTATAATGATGTGAGGTATAATGGTGTAATGGCTCCTCCATGTGCTACCTGGTGCTGACGCCCCATGCAGCCTGTGTGTGTGTGTATAGGAGAGATACAACAGGTCCAGGCAGACATGTTATAACAGAACATGTCAGGTACTTGTGTAGCTGATGTCTGTGTCTCTGTGCATTAGGAGAATGCAGAATGTCAGCAGATAAAGCACAGACACCAGCAATGCTTTACTATACATTACACACAGACATGAGCAGGGGGAGGAGAGGGGAGGGGTAACAGGGGTGACATCACTGCCTCTGACCATGTGACCAGCCTCATTTACATAATAAAGAATGGATGATTTTACAATGATTAATGTATGAATTGACTAGATAAAGGCTGGAATGGATCCTTGTGAGCTGCTCCAACAGGTAGTGGTTTACACATGAGTGCACCTGCCATGAGGCGCGTTGAGCCTCTTGCCTCAGGCTGCACTATATGCAGCAAGATAGGGATGCAGTCACCTGCTACAAAACATTGAGAACCCAATGCTTGTATAACTACGGGACGGGGCTCTGTTCTATAGAGAGGTTCATCCCTGGGTCTATACCTTCACTACTCATATTATAAGTGCAGTAGTGTGAACTGCATAAGTTGGTTTTGGCTGTTGTTTGGACACTCAGTCTTGTAAATGTTCACCTTTACTGGTATGGTCCACATGGACAGTTTGCTTGGTCTGATCCAAGATAGTAGAAAGCATGTGAGAATTTTTGCACTCAACCTGCTAATTAGGCTCTCTACTGTTTGGTGGGCGGACTTTGTTTGGAACTTGGGACTGCCCACCTGACGATTATCTACAGGATAGTGGATAACAATGGCTGGGAACCAAGGATCATGTGAATGAGGGTCCTGTTCTCACTAACTGATTTGTCCTACTGCTCCCTTCAATAATATGGGAGTGTGAGAGAGTGCAGAGCACAGCGCTCAGGTGTCTCAAGCATTCCCATCCACTATTCTATATGAGTGCTGGTGGTGAGAGCGCTGTGCTCATCAATTCTTACTCTCTCATAGGGGCATATTTATCAGGACCTGGCCCTGAGGGGGGGGGGCCTGGCCGGCCAAGCGGAGGGCGCGCTCTCTGCCGCTGGCGACCTTTTTTTGGCGTAGAATAAACGCTGCGCAGCCTCCTGCCCCGATACATCAAGAGGCTTCCGCCTCTAGATGTATGCCGTAGCGAATACGCAGCAGCGGGGCAATCAAACGCTGGGGCACGAGCGTCAGCGAATGATAAATCTCCCCCATTGTCTCAAATGGATTGACGGAACACTGTCGTTCGATCAGTGATAATAGGATCCCTGGATTGGTAATGATCTCAGCAGTCATAGCTCTGTCGCCCAGGGGCCTACTGAGGCTGTGTCGCCCAGGGGCCTACTGAAACCTGGAGCCGACCCTGTTGTTACCACCCCTTTAAGTTCTTCATGGGGGTTCCAGCTACCTATGTAGAAACAGATGTCTTCTCAGGTTCATTTTTCCCCGTGGCATCGATACTGTGCGTTGCGAAGCTGCCAACACAGTACACAGCATTTCCTTCCGAGGCCATGCAATATTTAAGCAGGTTAGTCAACAAACCGGTTGTAGAGGAGAAAGCAGGTTGTCTGTAATTAATGTCACCGCCACCTGATTGATACGTGCTCCCCATATGCTTCATGCCTCGTTGCCTCTATAAAATGAACCGAGCCTACTTTATAGAGAAGACGCACAATTGTGTACAACGTTTACAAGCGCGCAGGATTCTTCCCAGCACCAATGACAGGGCCCTAAATGTTTTAACACTGCGAGATGTCGAGCCGGCGCTCTTCTAAAGAGAGTCATTTGTATGATGAAAGAACATCACACTGCAGGTAATTTTTAGAAGAGACAATGGCTTATGGAGGACCCGGGGGAGCTGGAATTTCTATGGCAGCATTATACGCCTGCCCTAGGCCTTCTGGGTAATATGCAAATCCATAGGTCTTTAGATTAACAATTTGTTCTTGGCAATGTCAAATACTGTTTGAGTCAAAATGAAGTGAGTGGAAATCTGACGGATGTAATAAAATACATCAAGTTATAGGTTCCTATTTTCGGGTTTTTAGGCCCCAGTGGGTTTCGGTGACACTTTTGTACGTGACGCAGGTCGACATGTACAGGATAGATCGTGAAACAGGCTGGTTGTGGACTATAAAATGCTTACAATGAAGTCACATAGTAGGATTTCTGGATTTATTATATATTGAAGGGTTTACAAATGGTTCATAAAACTACAAAGATGTATGTGTAAAAATGGCCTGCTTAAAGGGAGTTTCCACCTCTCCTTAGGCTTATAATCTGTTGGTAACACACTGTAATTTCCAACATGTCCTTACTATTTCTGTCCATTATTTCACCTCCAAGATATTCCCGATTCAATCCATATGCTAATGAGGCAGTTGGTGTACCCGGGTGAGTCCTCAGCTCTCAGTGTCATCCAGCTCCCAGTGTTTTCCAGCCCCTAGTGTCATCCAATGTTTCCCCATGCTTCTCACAATACAAATCTTATCTGAAACAGAAGAGCTCTGGGTGCCGAGTGCACAAACTACCTAATTAGCATACAGATTAAAATGGGAATTTCTCAGAAAAGAAATAATGGTCATAAATGGTATGTTGGATACTGACCTGCATTTCTCTATAACATGTTGCCAGAATATAATGCTTGGTGGAAGGGGTAGACTCTCCTTAACTATGGTTTAAAACTTTCTTTATGATAAAACTTGTAAGATCACTGACCCTTTGTCCAGTCTCTAACATTATCAACACTTAGGAGCCCTTGGTGGCATTTCCAATCTTTATAAGTCAACCGATTGTAGTAACTGGTTTCTAATACAGTGGGTTTAGTGGCACTTATTGATCTTTGTCACACCGCCTTGGGTGCAGCCACAAAGGGTCTTAACACCAAAAAGGGCCCCAATGAGAAAATTCGAATAAAGTTTTTTGTGTATGTGGGCACGCTCAAAAACGGTCTCGGAAGTGAATCACAATATTTCAATATTTAATACCACATTCAAAGTATAGATAAAAAGTATAGATAAAAACATTCACAATGGTCTTGATATAATAACAGATGGTTGAATTACTACATGTACTGGAATTTGATTATTGCTCGATAGCTCTGACAAATTTGAAGTGTGTATACACTTATGTGTTTACTGTAAACTTATGTGTTTGCTGTGGACTGGATTGTAGTAACTGATCTCCCCCTGAAACTGGGCCCTCTGCTGTCAATTATTCAACCAAACACGCTCCTTCCTTACATCCATGGGAGGGCTAAATCTAACCCACTGCAAAATCTTTACTTTGAGATGCCAATATAATTCTGCTGGCAACTCTTTTGTTCACTTCATTTACTATTGTATGGAAGAGTGGAGACAACAGTGACACTAGAAAGAGATTGGTATCTGGTGCCATGTTTGAGGTGGAACATTGGTAATTGTACCCACAACGTCATGGAAGACACCAGACAGTAACCACCAGATCAAGTTTGAGAAGATCTGCCATACAGTAGCAACCAGTGCACCGATCAACCATGGGAAGACCTGTCTGGCAGTAACCACCAGCATACTGACCAACCTTGGAAGATCTGTCAGGCAGTAACCACAAGCATCCAGATCAACCTTGAGAAGACAGTAACACCTATTAAGTGTTAATGCTGCCCAAGGCACTCTCAGTGCTTACGCTCCCTATCGAAGCTGAAAGGCTAATGCCTCTGCCCATAATCACCAGCAGGGAAGCACTCGACCCAGGAGGAGTCTCTCTAATGTGCACTAAATTCAAAAACTGCTTAAAGAGTAACTGTTTTTTTTTCGTTTTACACAAATCAATAGCTCTTGGTATGTGAAATATCTTTGCTTATTATCTTTATTACCTATATGCAGCAGTTTCCTTGCTATCCCCCTCAGATTACCTTAGTGCTGAAAAAGCTGCCTCCTCTCCATGCGCTAATAAGCCCTGGAGTCCGTCAGAAAAACTAAGTGTAAACAAACTACGGATTCATGGGAGGGGAGCTGTTGCTCCCTTTTCACAGGGGAGAAGGTCATGTAACAGTGAATGTAGCAGTGCTGGAAGTGTCCAAGACAATGAATGTAGCAGAGCTGGAAGTGTACAGAACAGTGAATGCAGATGTCTCCTGCACATAGTGATGTAGAAGATCTCCCTATTCCCTATCAGTCCCTCCATCCCAGCCTGTGATTCTACAAAAGTTTCTCTGTCTGTCTCTGCTCTTCATGCTGCTCACTTTCCCCACCTTGTCATCGGCAGTATCAGCTCTGTCCAGATAAGCTATTAACCCTTAGTGCTCACCCAGCACAGGCTAAAGACTGCATGTAACTGGGTTACTTATGATTTCTTTCACTTATTACATTTTCCCTGCTCCTCCATGTGATGGAAGCTGCCAGGCTGGTCACCATATACATCCTGTATGCGCACTGTGCAGTGTTCAGCGGATTTACTTGTGGGAAACTAAATGGATTTAATGCTAGATTACTTTGAGCGAGAAGACAAGGCATCATGGGATCTGTGGGCAAGCTAACTGGCCTCAGCTTGAGGGCATAGACTGACAGATATTAGTCTCCGCCCACTTCACTTCTGGCGAGAAAGAACAAACACTTTCAGAACAGAAAATGCCATAACTTTGAAAAGAAAAGGACGAGCAGCACAAAGTAGGCATCGTTCTGTTTTTTTTTTTAAAAGGTATTGTTCTGTTTTGTTTGGTAAAAACACTATAGCTTTACAGTTACGCTTTAAGGTTGCGTTCACACAATGGGGCAGATTTATCAAGTGTCTGAAAGTTAGAATATTTCCAGTTGCCCATGGCAACCAATCATAGTTCCCCTTTAAAATATTAATGAGAACTGGTAAAATAAAAGATAAGCTGTGATTTGTTGCCATGGGCAGTTGGAAATTTTCTGACTTTCAGACACTTGCTAAATCTGCTCCAATGTGTTTGCCATGTGTTTTGAAATGTATTGGGCAAAATGCTTTATCACATGTAAATAAATTTTCTTAGTCCTCGCAAATAATGTTAAAAGACATAACACATGTACTGTAACTACTTACAAAATGTGTATGCGTTTGATGCATTTTGCCTAATGCGTTTGAATGGCTTATATGTAATTCTACAACTTACAGTTAATCCAACAACTCACACATGGCTTTGGTCAGAGTATTTCTCTTTCATTTTCTTCTACCTGAAGGATATGTCAGCTTCTTCCAGCCACAACTCTGCTCTAAAGCCAGTGCAGCCCCCAGGTAGTCACAGAGCTGTCACCATGCCCCAATAATCATTGCTGGCCCCAAGTAGTCACTGTGCTGCCGCCATGCCCAAGTAGTCAGTGCTGCACCCAGGTAGTCACAGAGCTGGCCCATGTCCCAGCAGCCAGTGCTGCCCAGTAGCATTTTTTAAAGTAGTAGTATCATATTTTAAAGTATTATACTCACAAATTTAAAATCATAAAGTGCTTTGAATAAAATAAGGGTTTCACCATATGGCTTCTTCCAAGGCTCGGCTTCCGGCTAGTATATTTATGTGCAGGGAATTTATCTTGCATCTAGCTTGCATTTCCAGCCATCTAACTACCAGCATCTTAGGTTCTGTATATCACAGAACCAAAAGGCTGATGTGATCTGAAAGATTAGATTTAGAGATGAGCGAACACACTCGTCCGAGCTTGATGCTCGTTCGAGCATTAGCGTACTTGTAACTGCTCGTTGGACGGACGAATACTTCGCCGCTCGAGAAAATGGCATCTCCCGCCGTTTTGAATTTGGCGGCCAGAAACAGAGCCAATCACAAGCCAGGAGACTCTGCACTCCACCCAGCATGACGTGGTACCCTTACACGCCGATAGCAGTGGTTGGCTGGCCTGATCAGGTGACCCTGGAATAGACTAGCCCCTGCCCGCGCTGCCACTAGTAGTTCAGCTAGTACTATATTGTGAGGAATTTGCTGGGAGACTTGCGACCGTTGTGTTTAGCTCTTAGTGACACACCTCAAACACCGAAGTGGGACAATTTATTAGGGGTTTGTTCTGAATTAGGCACAGTCTGCTGATTTATTTTTTTTTACGTTTATTTCTTTTTATAACTCAAAGTCATCAGGCACAGCACAAAATCCAGTTGTGTGCTGTCAGTGTAGGTTAGAAACTAGCCATAGCAATAGGATAGCATTGTTTGTAAAAAATAAAAAAAAAACACAAAAAACACAAAAAAAAAAAAGTTTACACTTTAATTTTGAAAATGTTTAACCCGAGGGCTAGGGGTAGAGGACGAGGGCATGGAAGTGGGCGTCCAACTACTGCAGGGGTCAGAGGACGTGGTCCTGGGCGGGGTGAGACACCACCTGCTGATGAGGGAGCAGGGGAACGCCGCAGAGCTACACTCCCTAGGTTCATCATGTCTCAAGTTACTGGGACTCGTGGTAGAGCACTGTTGAGGCCAGAACAGTGCGAACAGGTCGTGGATTGCGGACAATGCTTCTAGCCATTTGTCCACCAGTCAGTCTTCCACGCAGTCCACCCATGTCAGCGAAATCAGCACTCCTCCAGCTCCTCCACCTCAGCCTCCTTCCCCCCAGTCTGCCCTCTCCCAGCAAAATTTGGCATTTGAACCGGCATACTCTGAGGAACTGTTTTCTGGACCCTTCCCACAGTCACAAACCACTTGTCCGGTTGCTGCTGAGCTATTTTCCGATGCCCAGGTTTTCCACCGGTCGCAGTCTGTGGGTGATGATGACATTATTGACGTAGTGGAAGAAGTGTGTAAAGAGGTGTCGGACGATGAGGAGACACGGTTGTCAGACAGTGGTGAAGTTGTTGTCAGGGCAGGAAGTCCGAGGGGAGAGCAGACTGAGGGATCGGAGGATGATGAGGTGACAGGCCCAAGCTGGGTTGATAGGCCGGGTGAACACAGTGCTTCTGAGACGGAGGCGAGTCCTATAGCATAACAGGTTGGAAGAGGCAGTGGTGGGGCCAGACGGAGAGGCAGGGCCAGAGCTGGTGCATCAGCGCCAAATGTTTCACGTAGTGAAGCTCCCGTGGCGAGGGCTCCCGTGGCGAGGGCTAGATTTTCAGAAGTCTGGAGGTTCTTTAAAGAAACACCGGATGACCGACGGACTGTGTTGTGCAACCTGTGCCAAACCAGGATCAGCAGGGGTTCCACCAATACTAGCTTAACTACCACCAGTATGCGCAGGCATATGAATGCTAAACACCCCACTCAATGGCACCAAGCGCGTTCACCTCCGGCCGGGCACACCACTGCTTCTTTCCCTGTGTCATCTGCTAGTCAGCCCCCTGCCCAGGACCCCGGCCCAAACACCTCCCATGCGAAAACCCCATCTTCGCCTCCACGATCCTCCACAGCATCCATTCAGCTCTCCATACCCCAGACGCTGGAGCGCAAAAGGAAGTATAGTGCAACCCACCCACACGCCCAAGCCCTCAATGTCCACATCTCCAAACTGCTTAGCCTGGAGATGCTGCCCTATAGGCTGATAGAGACCGAGGCCTTTCGCAACCTCATGGCGGCGGCCGCCCCTTGGTATTCATTCCCCAGCCGCCACTACTTTTCCCGATGTGCCGTCCCAGCCCTGCACAAGCACGTGTCAGACAACATCATCCGTGCCCTGACCAACGCCATTTCTGACAAGGTCCACCTGACCACGGATACGTGGACGAGTGCTGCCGGGCAGGGCCACTATATATCGCTGACGGCACATTGGGTTAACTTGGTGGAGGCTGGGACTGAGTCTGACCCTGGGGCTGCTCATATACTGCCGACGCCGAGGATTGCGGGGCCTACCTCGGTCCAGGTCTCAAAGGCCTACTATGCCTCCTCCTCCTCCCACCCCTCCTCCACCTCCTCCTCCGAATTACCATCCGTGGGCATGGCGCCATCAGTCGGTAGCTCTAGGCACAGCAGCAGTGCCATCGCTAAGCGACAGCAGGCGGTGCTCAAACTGCTGAGCCTAGGCGATAAAAGGCACACCGCCCAAGAGCTATTACAGGGCATCACGGCGCAGACTGATCTGTGGGTGGCACCGCTGAACCTGAAGCCAGGCATGGTTGTGTGTGACAACGGCCGTAACCTGGTGGCGGCTCTGCAACTCGGCAGACTAACACATGTGCCATGCCTGGCCCATGTGTTAAATCTCATAGTTCAGCGTTTCCTCAAGACATACCCCAATCTGTCTGATTTGCTCACAAAGGTGCGCCGCATCTGTGCGCATTTCAGGAAGTCCAGCACAGATGCTGCCACTCTCAGGGCAGCGCAGTGCCGCCTCCAACTGCCAGCTCACCGACTGTTGTGCGACGTTCCCACGAGGTGGAATTCAACATTAACCATGTTATCCAGAGTTTACCAGCAGCACAGAGCGATTGTAGACTGCCAGATGTCAACTTTCACCAGAACTGGTAGTCAGGTCAGTCAGCTTCCTCAAGTCTACAATGAGGAGTGGACGTGGATGTCACGTCTGTCAGGTGCTGAGTAACTTTGAGGAGTCAACACAGATGGTCAGTGGTGAAGCCGCCATCATCAGCCTCACCATCCCGCTGCTTGGCCTGTTGAAAAACTCTCTGGTCAGCATGAAGTTGGAAGCTTTGCGCTCGTCACAAGAGACGGGGGAAGAAGATTCCCTTGTTGATAGCCAAAGCACCCTCAGGTCTGTTTCTCAGCGCATATCGGAGGAGGTGGAGGAGGATGAGGAGGAAGAGGAGGAGAATGTTGGCGAGACAGAAGAGGGGACCAATGTTCAGTCCTTCACTGTTCAGCGTGTATGGGCAGAAGAAGAGGAGTTGGAGGAGGAGGAAATGGACAGTCAGGCCAGTGAGGGGAGTGAATTCTTACGCGTTGGTACTCTGGCGCATATGGCAGATTTCATGCTAGGCTGCCTATCCTGTGACCCTCGCATTCAAAGAATTTATTCCAGCACCGATTACTGGGTGTTCACTCTCCTGGACCCACGGTACAAGCAAAATCTTTCCACTCTCATCCCTGGAGAGGAAAGGAGTGTGAGAATGCATGAATACCAGCAGGCCCTGGTGCACAAGCTGAAACAGTATTTCCCTTCTGACAGCGCTAGCAGCAGAGGGCATACTTCTGCGGGACAAGTAGCGAGGGAGAGTAGGCGAGCAGGCAGCTTTTCCAGCACTGGCAGGGGTACGCTTTACAAGGCCTTTGCCAGTTTTATGTCACCCCAGCAAGACACTGTCACCTGTCCCCAGTCTCGGCAGAGTAGGGCTGATCTTTACAGAAAGATGGTGAGGGAGTACGTAGCTGACCATACCATCGTCCTAAATGATCACACAGCTCCCTACAACTACTGGGTTTCAAAGCTGGACATGTGGCACGAACTGGCGCTGTACGCCTTGGAGGTTCTTGCCTGCCCTGCCGCTAACGTGTTGTCCGAGCGGGTTTTCAGTGCAGCTGGTGGCTGACGACAGTCTGTCGACTGACAGCGCTGACAGGCTGACGCTTATCAAGATGAATAAAGCCTGGATTTTTCAGAATTTCCATTCTCAACCAGGTGAAAGAAGCTCAACCTGAATAATGTATGCACTCCTCCTCCTCATTGTCCTCCTTCTCCTCCTCTTTGTACACTAAAGCAGAGGAAACTGGCTATTTTTTGCCAGGGCCAACTGGCTATAGCTATAGTACTCTATGTATTTAATTTTTCTGAAGGGCCACCCACCCGGTCCTCTGTTTTAAACAATTTTTGGGAGTGCCACATACAGGCACTCAATCTATTTAATTTTTCTGGAGGACCACCTACCTGCTCCTCTGGTTTGAAAACATTTTTGGACTGCCACATACAGGCACTATCCAAATTAAATTGTCTCCATAGCAGCCTCCACATGTCGTCTTTTTAGCTGCCTCCACACGTCTCCATTGCTACCTCCACACGTCATCGCCATAGCTGCCTCCAAAAGTCGTCCATATAGCTGCCTCCATACATGGTCCCCTTATCAAACGAGCTGTGTCAGGCAGAATTTTGGGTTGTTTTCATGGCTTCCACATCAAACTTGTTAACTTTGTCGCCACCCTGCTGTGTAATCCACAAAATATACTGGCAAACTTTTATCATTTACCGATATTATTTCAGCGCTTCTTGCGCATCTGTTTACATTCCCCTCACCCGCCATATCCTAAACTTATAAGAACGCTACTACACTTGATCTTATACAAAAGGTTCTTAGAAGTGCTGTTTGGGGAGTAGCCTAGAGACAGGGGCTTGGATTGGCGAAAGCTCGCCTGGCAGCGGAGCGCCAGCTCCATCTCAAGATCCAACTAACATAGTTTTAACTGCAGCACCTTTAATCTACTACTAGTTCACTGCCTCCATACATGGTCCCCTTATCAAACGAGCTGTGTCAGGCAGAATTTTGGGTTGTTTTCATGGCTTCCACATCAAACTTGTTAACTTTGTCGCCACCCTGCTGTGTAATCCACAAAATATACTAGCAAACTTTTATCATTTACCGATATTATTTCAGCGCTTCTTGCGCATCTGTTTACATTCCCCTCACCCGCCATATCCTAAACTTATAAGAACGCTACTACACTTGATCTTATACAAAAGGTTCTTAGAAGTGCTGTTTGGGGAGTAGCCTAGAGACAGGGGCTTGGATTGGCGAAAGCTCGCCTGGCAGCGGAGTGCCAGCTCCATCCCAAGATCCAACTAACATAGTTTTAACTGCAGCACCTTTAATCTACTACTAGTTCACTGCCTCCATACATCGTCCCCTTATCAAATGAGCTGTGTCAGGCAGAATTTTCAGGTGTTTCACCAGATACATAGTGGAACTCGGCCCATCTGTTGCCGCCATGCTGGAGACCTGAAGTTGCAGTCATAGCAGCGCAATATGGATGCTCCATACTGTCGCTCTTAATCATGGAACCATTTCCGTAAAAACAATTAAAAATAGAACCACTATGCTATTCCATTATTCCTAGGTGAAATATTCAAACGACCCGGCCTGCTTTGAAAATTATAATTTTTTCAAAGTAAACGCTTTTGGCCCCCAGGCCCATTTTGGGTGGGGAGGAGCCGAGAGACAGGGGCTTGGACAGGCGAAAGCTCGCCTGGCAGTGGACCGCCAGCTCCATCCCAAGATTAGGCAGCCTCAGAGGCATCCATGCATGCTGCCCCTGCTGTTTCCTGTCCATTTCGCCTCCACGATCCTCCACAGCGTCCACCAATGTCTCCATGTGCAACTTTCAACTGTCTATACCCCAGACGCTGGAGCACGAGAGGATATGCAGCACATTATCCCCTTATCAAACGAGCTGTGTCAGGCAGAATTTTCAGGTGTTTCACCAGATACATAATGGAACTCGGTCTATCTGTCGCCACCATGCTGGAGACCTGAAGTTGCAATCATAGCAGCGCAATATGAATGCCCCTGACTTAGGGACAGTGAAACTGCCGCTGCGATAATAATATCCCATGAAAATTCCCCATTTCCACCTCCTTTAAATAAACACCAGTACTCCATCATAGGTGGAAGAAAAAGGCCACAGCGGCCAACTTTATTTATTTTACAGGAAAGGAAAAAATTGGAGGGGTCCTCGAAGGCGCTTTCCCTGAACATTGTTTCCCAGGTCTCAACTTGCCTGCGGTCGTCGATCACCAAACCTGCAGGCACCCCTTGTTGAAGACCTAAAACCCATCCTGGGGTCCTTGCCCGCAGGAATATATCCAACCTGCTGGGTGCTTATCCCAGCTTAACTGTAAACTTACATTCCCAAGAACTGGAATCCTAATTCCAAGTTCTCTACTTTAAAACGCCTTGCCTTCGAGAGCCCCCTCCTCCCCTGCCGCTGCGACAAATAAAACTTAGTCATCATAAATACAACAAAATTCTTCTATTATTTATTTATTTATTTATTTATTTTTTTATTTTTTTTTTTTTTTATAACCTCGACACAAGCACCTTACAATTAGGGCGGGCGGGTGGGAAAACTTTCTGGTCAGCGTTCTCCAGCCAAAATGGTGAGTACTTGCTTCAAGTTATGATTCTTAAATCATATGTCCCACCTCCCTGCACGTACTCACCTGCTCTAACATAAACAATCCCCCTCCCATCTAAACTCTGTGTGACCTACACAACAACTCCGCTTATTCACTCCCCTTGTCATGAGCTGATTCCATTACACTGCGTTCCCTTCCATCGCTTCCTATACTGTCGCTCTTAATCATGGAAGTCGTCTCCATGGCTGCCTCCACATGTCGTCCCCTTATCAAAAGAGCTGTGTCAGGCTCATTTTTCGGGTGTTTCACCATGGAACTTGGTCACTATGTCGCCACCATGGTGTGTTATCGACTAAATATACCGTCAACCTTTTGTTCACATAGGAAATCATTTCAGCGCTTCTTGCTCACCTCCTTTGGTTCCTCTCTGCCACCCATTGGTTTGAAGCCTGAGTCCATTTAGGGTATGTCGCCATGCCACTCTCTAGCCTGCCACTGCTGCCGCTGCCTCTGCGTGCCGTCCCCTATAGTGTCAGGGTCAATTATTGGATGTTTTAGATGCTATCTAGCCTCATTCTGTCACTCTGTCATGGCCATGCTGTTGCCCATAATTTTGGCATAATGGTGCGATTAAGCAGCCTCAGAGGCATCCATGCATGCTGCCCCTGCTGTTTCCTGTCCATTTCCATGGTGTTTCCATCCTTTTCTGAGGTTCCCAGGTGTTTGGCCAAGCTTCCCTGTGCAGACCCTTGGTCCCCTTGAAAAATGCATCGGGAAAAGTTTGTCTCGAATAACGAGCACCCGAGCATTTTAGTGCTCACTCATCTCTAATTAGATTATTTTCTTTAATATGACACAGGGGAAAAATTTATTAAGGCTTCTCTGGGAAAGGGCATAAATTTCCCCCCTACTGCCAGTTCTTCTTTTTTCTGTTGGGGTGGAGCAAAAATCACTGCCGGTTCAGACTTGGTCTACAGGTCGGAAATGGCAGAGTTTGTGCCCATATTTACTTAGGGGTTGGAGCCTCTTAGTAGATATGAGCCTCGTACTGCCTGCGGGGGGGACTTTAAGACTGGCGTTCAAAACGTCAGTCTTAATAAATGCCCCCCCCCCCCCTCAATCTGCCGTGTTTATAGATACTATGTAACAAAAGTTAGAACTTTCCCTCCAGCCTCTTCTTATCTCAGGCAAAATATGACTCTTCTCTGCTCATTTTCACATGACCTTGGATGTGATTTTTTTTATAGATACATGTGTAAGATTTTACAGTGGGAATTCTACCTAAGGGGGGCTTATAGTTTAATAGGGTAAATTCTGGTGACTTATTGGGGCTTCTATGAGGGGTATTATACCTGTAATGTCTGTCCTGGGGTTGGTGAAATTAAAATCATATTTTGAGCAATTTTAAATACCCCTTGGTCCCCCTGAGTCCATAGGCTCATCCCTAGATTCATGTCTCATAGTCTGGATATCCTGACAACAGAACGAAACACGTAACAAAAAAATGTCTCCAAACCCTAGCAGGTCCTGCAGCATTCATGGGGAAAATTAGAAGCAGAGAATCCTCTCATCCAGATGACGACAGAAGCAACTGAGGAATCGCAGCCAAGAACAACGGCCAACCTACACTGGCTCCAGCTCCAAGTCAGCGCCCTCTCCAGCCATGTGCATGCACTAAATATAATCTAAAACATTTTTTAAAATTGACCTTTGACTCTTCTATATTCATTTAAAATTATATAAAATATAGAGACGCAAGCAATTTGATGATATTCAGGCGGTCCCCTACTTAAGAACACCCGACTTACAGACAACCCATAGTTACAGACAGACCCCTCTGCCCACTGTGACCTCTGGTGAAGCTTTCTGGATGTTACTATAGTCCCAGACTGCAATGATCAGCTGTAAGGAGTCTGTAATGAAGCTTTATTGATAATCCTTGGTCCCATTACAGCAAAAAATTTTAAACTCCAATTGTCACTGGGGCAAGAACATTTTTTGTCTGGATTTACAATAATGAAATATACAGTTTCAACGTACATACAAATTCAACTTAAGAACAAACCTATGGAACCTATCTTGTACGTAACCCAGGGACTACCGGTATAATAATAGGAAATAACAGGGGGCATGAGGCCTTTGTGTCACTTTTAGAAGCACCGACATTGGGCTCTATAGTACCATGCTATTGGTATTACAGGCAGTCCCCGGGTTACTTACAAGATAGGGTCCATAGGTTTGTTCTTAAGTTGAATTTGTATGTAAGTTGAAACTGTATATTTTATAATTGTAGTTCCAGACAACATTTTTTTTTTTGGCCCAGTGACAATTGGAGTTTCAAATTTTTTTGCTATAATGGGACCAAGGATTATCAGTAAAAATTCATTACAGACACCTTACAGCTGAATATAGTAACATCCAGAGAGCTTCACCAGAGGTCACAGTGGGCAGAGGGGTCCGTCTTTAACTATGGGTCGTCTGTAAGTCGGGTGTCCTTAAGTAGGGGACCGTCTATATATTACAGATAGATAGACATGAGATATATAGATAGATAGATATGAGACAGATACTGATGGATGGACAGATAGGTAGATAGATATGAGATGGATAGAACATTAAAATTGGGGAACATTGCAGTGAATAAATGGTGACATGATCCGTGTGATGATCAGCAGGATTGGCACATGGATTGATAAAGTAGCCGGTGCTGGCGGCAGATGAGGCATCAGCGCTCCTCTATCGGCTGCCAGTAGACGAGAGGAATATAGAAGGAGCCAATGCCTCAGTCCGCAGTGATAAATTCCCATCTCCTGCTCTGCCAGCCCCACGCACTGAGGACTTTATTGCAATGTAATGTACGTCAGGAGGGAGCAGGAGCGCGTGACAGAATCGGGTTAGAGGGAGCTGGGAAGTGTTTGGACTGCAGTAGACTGAGAGATATATTAACATCTGTCTCCGAGAGACACGACAGGAACAAGTGAGGAGAAGGAAAGATGTAGAGGGCAGAACAAGTCACAGGAGAGGGAGGATGGCTACAGAGATATTCCTATAGATATACTGGGGCTCATTTACTAAGGGTCCGTAGACCGCATTTTCGTCGGGTTTCCCGTTTTGCGCTGCATTTAACAGGAGTTTTTGGCGCACATGATCGGATTTTGGCTCAATCGCGCAGATTTTCATGTGACACAAATCGGGGGGCGTGGCCGTCGGACAACCCGACAGACAGATGTATGCACTTACATGCACCGGGAAGAAGAAGGTGAACTCCGGTGGACCTCAGCGGGGAAGCGACACATGCAGGGAATCGGGCGCACGATCTATGTGAATCGCGCCAGACTTCATCTTCGTCGGACCATCCGGATCGGGGATCGTGACAGGACCGGGTAAGTTAATTTGCCCACTGTCCTGCACCTGAGCATAGGAGTCCCATAGGGGAACCTTCTAAAGGAACCTCAGTGCCCCCCCAAAAGAGGAACAATTCTGCCCATAATACATAGTACATGGGAGTAGATTTATCTTAATCTGATGCACTCTTTTTGGTTGTATTTTAGTGACTTTTTGAGCTCATTGGGATATTTGCGCAATTTTTTTGCGCCTTTTACCAGAAGTTCACCATGTAGCAGTTTCTTGGTTTGTGCCTAATTTATCATTGTATTTCTCCGGCCTCCAGGTGTTTGCTCATTATTTGACATTGAATTGTGCCTAAATGGGCAATGAGTTGAGCAAAAAAAATAGCACCTTTTTAAAAAAAAATTGCGCCTAATATTGCTAAAAAACGCCCTGCATTTGACAAAAAGTGAAAACTACAAAGATAAATGAGGTGTAAAAAAGTAGACTCACAAAAGGTGCAAAAAGAGCTCAATTGTACATAGTGTCCTATCTGCAGGCAGCATGTTATAATGTAAGAGAAGCTGAGCAGATTGTAGATAGTGTCCTATCTGCAGGCAACATGTTATAGAACTAGAGGAGCTGAGCAGATTGTACATAGTGTCCTATCTGCAGGCAACATGTTATAGAGCAGGAGGAGCTGAGTAGATTGCACATAGTGTCCTATCTGCAGGCAGCATGTTATAGAGCAGGAGGAGCTGAGCAGATTGTACATAGTGTCCTATCTGCAGGCAGCATGTTATAGAGCAGGAGGAGCTGAGCAGATTGTACATAGTGTCCTATCTGCAGGCAGCATGTTATAGAGCAGGAGGAGCTGAGCAGATTGTACATAGTGTCCTATCTGCAGGCAGCATGTTATAGAGCAGAAGGAGCTGAGAATTCTTTGACATGGTGACAGCTTCGATTTAGATTTTTTGGTAAGCCAATTTACTTATCCTACAGTTTGTTAGTGTCATGGTGCCCTATAGAGACTCCTTATTTATAGGAAATCCTATTTATTGTACAAGTCTTATCGCACTCTCTAGTAGCCACATGGCCGTAAACCTTGAATTAGAAACAAATACATTGAATCTCTAGGATCTTGTGTCCTTCATCACAGGACTCCTGACAAGACGCCTGTTCTGAGTGAGATGGCCCCTGGATTTGTGACAAGGGGGGGAATATCCAGCTTTCAGCAGCTCCATCACAGAGTGATCCATGGGCTGCGCTCACATACCGCCCGGCCATTAATCTTCTCCCCAATGCCTCTGCATGGAGCCAGCAAGGTTACTGATGACAGGGGGCGCCGCTGATGGGGGCCGCGAGACGGAGAAGGGAAGCATAAAAAGGACATTAAGGCCTGATGAAATATGGAAAATAGAGGCAAAGAGAACAGTCACCAGCATATTGTATCTCACAGCAGCCAATTACATTACAGCCGTCAATCACTTACCTCCAGGCAGGTTGGTTTATGTATGAGATATCATCCGGTAATAGGGTTCCTGTGTTTCAGCCGTATACTTATTAATAGAGGGTAGACTTAAGTCATAGATTCAATTTGACAATTCAACCCAGTTCATATATACAGGGCTGTAACTAGGATATCAAGGGCCCCATAGCAGACTTCTGAATGGGTCCCCCTTTTCTGCTTAGAAATATACATATAACACTTAAGTATACACACGCATTTATATACCTATATACATAAACATGCAGTTCTTCAATCATACTCATACATTTATATGCTCGCAAACACATAAAGAGCATATACACATCACATATACACACACATGAAGAGCATGTACACATCACATATACACACACATAAAGAGCATTTACACATCACATATATACACAAATAACATATACACATCACGTATACACACACATAAATAGCATTTGCACATCACATATATACAGACATAAAGAGCATGTACACATCACGTATACACACATATAGTGTCATTTACAGACGTACAACCTATAAACACAAATACAGTATATACACATCATACACCATATATACATCACATGTATACACACTTAAGAGCATGTAAACACCACGAATACACACACATAAAGAGCATATATACATCACAGATATACACTCATAAAGATCATTTACACATCACATATACACACACATAAAGAGCATATACACAACACATATATATACACATAAAGAGCATGTACACATCACATATACACACACAAAGAACATGTACACATTACATATATACACATATAAAGACCATATACAGTACACATTACATATATACACATATAAAGACCATATACAGTACACATCACATATATATACACATAAAGTGCATATACACATCACATACACACACACATAAAGAGCATATATTATAGCATTCTCCCCAATATATTATAATCTTCTCCTCAATGCCTCTGCATGAAGCCAGCAAGGTTACTGATGACAGGGGGCGCTGCAGGGGGTGCCGCTGAAGGGGGCCGGGAGACGTAGAAGGGAAGAATAAAAAGGACATTAAGGCCACATCACAAGTCACCTCACATGCCCCCCAGTAGATAGGTAGTCACAGCAAAAAAAAAAAAATAATACTAACCTACCTATGCTCCATGCAGCTGGCTCTTTGTTACTCCCTTGCTGTTTTCTCCCAGGCTCTGCCATCATTGCTTAGGCAAAGGCGTCTGGGTCATAGAGAGGAATGAACGCTGACATTGGGTGTCCACTACTCTCTATGACCCAGGCTCCGTCGCCTAAACAATGATGCTGGCACCTGTATCACACGTATAGTAATCACAGCTGTGTGTATCGGGATAGATGGCTCCGCAGTATGGCAGTGATGCTCAGGCCAGGGTGGTCAGTGGGCAAACCATAATCAGGGTAGGCAGAATTTATATGTAGCCGTAATCCAGGCTGTGGGTCAGGGTAGGAAGGACAGAAGTTAAAATATAAATACAGGTCCAAATAGAAACTGATTAGAAACACAAAGCCCAGATCCTTTGCTCAGGCAGCTTCCTGTGGGAGACCATAGCTTTATATAACCCAAAGCTACAGCACACCGGCAAGGAGCAGGTAGTCAGGTCTTCCACTCTTTAAAGGGCACCCAATAGCCAGAACCAAAAAGTTAGAACAGAAATACAGATACAAATTGCAAAAACCTTAGAAGTCCAAAGCTCGGATCCTTGGCTCAGGCAGCTTCCTATGGGAGAACCTGCCTGATATAACCCATAGCTACAGCAGATTGACTCGGAGCAGATACTAAGGTCTTCATATTGTTAAAGGGCACCCTAAAGGCAAAAGCAGCTGCAATAAGTTCCAGTTAGAGTAGAGCGACGAGCCTTGGTAAGCGCAGCATTATATTATATATGGGGGATAAGTGCACATAGTTAGAAAACGCCAGTGATAACATAGTATAATAAACCAAAAGAATGTCTGAATGTCATGGAGCAAAAATGAACAGGTCCTTGCCCCTTTAAGAGGAATGTGGTACTAATATTTCATTCAATTGGGAGCAATTTCCATATATATATACTGTATCTTTTCATACGATTTCGGAATGTTAGCATTAGAATAGTGAATATTACTCCCCATAGATTCTAGACGCATAGTATTACACATAGTATATACCGGAATACAGATAATTTATAACTGTGTCAGCCTCCTTCTATGGCCCCAGGAGGGAAATCCTCTGAAGAACAAGCACAGATGTCACAATTTGTCACATTATACATTAATTGTGGGAATAAAAGACATTCTCAGATTCTCTGATTTTGTACAAATTCTATTGCCACTATATTATATAGGAAATGGGGCATACTGAAATACAACATGCCCGATCCTTCTTAGCTCCAACATTAAAGTTGCGCTCTCCCCATATACTGTAGATAATGGAGTGGAAAATGGCAAAAGTTCACATTCACTTCTCATAGGTTAAGAGCAATTGGGAACATGACCCAATATATTGAAACGTTGGTGTCCATGATTACACACTGCACCAGCCATCGACAAAGATGGAAACCTCCCTCACCGATATATAGAAGAGTCTGCTGCATCCATATTTTTGCAAACTTTGTGAGTGAAGGAGGTGATGACTAAATTAGGGAACAACAAAAATATCTCATGTACATAGTTGTCTGGTTATGACTCAGCTCCTGTTTGGTGCTTGGGATCATGCTGAGACTTCCTGCTGTGAGAGAGGGAGAAAACTATTATTATTCACAATCCTGTTATAGATCTATTTATAATGGCTCCCTGGGAGACGAGACAATGTGAAAGACTGTAATAATGCAAATGCAAAGAATTGGAAGTCCCATGATCCTGTCAATACAGACACAGACCCCATACCAGAACAAAAAGAAACCCATTTTACCCATATTGGTAAAATATCTTGTCCTCATAATATAAAATTTGGAGGTTAAATTATGTAAGGTCATTTTTCGATTTTTCCTGCAAAACCCAAAGATTCCGACTTGTAATTAAAGCCACTTTTGCACTAAGGATTATGGGATACGTTTTATTGAAGCTTGGGATTTTCTTGTGATATATGACGTGGGGCTAAGTCAATACACAATATATATGACATTACTTCATAAAGCTTTTGTAGAGTCTCTAGCAGCTTAGTAAGTCTTTAAGTCAACATGTACTCAACCGAAGGGAGATTACCAGTTTCTTTTTTTTACATCCCCTGTAGTGCGACAATTTCTCCAGTGTTATTTTCAAAGGGCTGTAAGCAAAGGGGAATATTTAGTGAGCAAAGTGCACCGCTGTAATAAATTTGGGGTCTTTACACAGAAATGTGCAATTTGCTTTCAAGTGTAAGAAAAGTCAGCCCCACTGTGCCCGTAACCATAAAGCACTGTGCTTCCTTTTGCAGCGCAGTTCAGTTTTAGACCAAAATGTGTGTCTTTATCATTATTGCGGCATTGAAAGAGGAACATCTTATTTCAGGTGATTTTTCCTTCCCCGTATAAGAGCAGGATATGATGGAGGGAAGATGATTTAGAGCAGTGGTTCTCAACCTGTGGGTCGTGACCCCAGCAGGGGTCGAACGACCAAAACACAGGGGTCGTCTGAAGCCTTCAGAGCCACGATTTTATTGTGTTTTTACTGCAAATTGCATGGTTTGGGGTCACCGCAACATGAGTAACTGTATTGCGGGGTCACAGCATTACAAAGGTTGAGAACCACTGATTTAGAGGTTTATATGTTAGGAAGTAAGATGAAAAAGCAGTGTTTCTGAAAGAGACATTGAGAGTCCTGATTACTCCACCCACACACAGTGATTGACATTAAGGAGTCCTGATTACCCGGCCCACACACAGTGATTGACAGTGAGAGTCCTGATTACTCCGCCCACACACAGTGATTGACAATGAGAGTCCTGATTACTCCGCCCACACACAGTCATTGACCGTGAGAGTCCTGATTACCCCCGCCCAAACACAGTGATTGACAGTGAGAGTCCTGATTACTCCGCCCACACACAGTGATGAAGGGTGCCCCCGACTGCATAAGGAGGGCGCCCACTGACTGGGGGTGTCCTAGTGTTGCAATTTATTACATGGGACGTTTGCACTTTAAATAGGGGTGGTATTTGCTTCCTTTCTCCTCCCTGCTGCTGCTGCTGCTCAGTCCCTCCCATAGCTGAGCCTTTATAGGGCAGGCACTGGGCCTGCACTTCCTCTTGCCCGCGCCATCTTCAAGCTGTCTGCAGTTGTGGTGAGCGGTATCTGGCTTGTGTTCTGGTACCTTAGGTGGCCAGGTTTGCTAATGGGCGACCCCTTACCCTTCTTGAGGTGCTTTGCGCCTGCATATAAAGGAGAGTGCTGGCTCTTGCAGCTCCTCTCTCCTTCACTGCCCCTGCTGTCCCTCAGTCACTAATGTCAGTCCACATGTATGGCACAGCCGCCGGACTGTTTAAGCCCCCCCCCCCACATTAGTGTAATTTTCTGGCCGGCGGTCTGCGCATATGTGGCGACCGCTGGCACATTTAGTCTGCTCCGTGGCCAGCATTGTGGGCGCACCGCAGCACTGCTGCTTCCTTAGAGGATACCCCATCCACGGGTCCTCCTAGTCCTGATCTGGTGCTTGAGGAGAGGCAAGAGCTCTCAGCACCTTATGTGATGCCTGCTGCTGCACATTTTAGAGTGAAGGCTAGTGCTCCTCCACCTGTACTTCCCAAGCCCCCTGTGGTCCCAGTCCCATAGCCACTACCCCTCCCCCCCTTCCCCTGGCGCCTCCAGCTCCTGCTAGGTTTGGGCGCCAGCGCAGCAGGTCCTTTTTTCCTCGCCCGCCCGGGATGCACGCAGGCGGCGGCGCCGCGGCGGCTCTGCGGTGCATTTTATTGTAATGGCATGTGTTCCTGCTCCTCTCATCGGGAGAGGAGGTCCAGGTCGTCCGGTTGGCGTCCCCGTCTTCATCAGGCGGTTCCTCGGATGCCACGGCGATGACTGGTTACCGGAGCCGAGGAAGACGTGGGAGCGACCAGAGCCGTTTCTGCCAGGGAGACCAGCCTGGTTCCACCGCCGATATCATCGGCCAACATCTCAACGCCCGTGGCTCCGCCCACAGGTGCTACGGTTTTTGGCGAGTATTGTTTCTCTCCCTAAAAGGAGTGTTACCATGTTATATCTCTCTGCTGTTACCACATCGTGTACTAGTGCAGTGATTTTCAACCTTTTTTGAGCCGCGGCACACTTTTTATGCTTAGAAAATCCTGGGGCACACCACCAACCAAATAGCACAAAATGACACTAAAGCAGTCATATTATACATGTAGTTAATAAAAGAGATTGTAAATTTATTTTACTCTCTCAGTGTGAAACCTGGGCCTGTTTCGATAAACACAAAAGGGATATCCTGGCAGGAATGGTGGAAAGACACACACGAAGCTCTTCCTCAACAGTTCTGTTTCTCCGTTTTTAGTATATGGTGCTGATTATTATGTGGCTCATGTACTGCAAAATAAAGGGGTACAATGAGAGGTACTTTGGCCATGAGGCCAGAGTACAAGTGCCAGCTCATATACTCCGCATATGAGCTGGTACTTGTAGTACTCCAGCCTCATGACTATAGTATTTCTCATTTTACATTTCTCATTGTTATATGCAGTATACTGCTGGAGTACTACAAGTACCAGCTCCTATGCTGAGTATTCTGCCAACAGTTCATATACTCAGGCAAAAGCTCATATAGTCAGCATTATTGGTGGGTATTACCTTGGTGGTGGGCAAATGCGAGAGTCTCTCCGCTCTCAGGATGATGCGCCGTGACTGCGTATCGCTGCGCATTGCCGGGAAACAAAACACAGGGGGCACCATAGTTTGGGGAACTTTCCCCGCGGCACACCCGACCATGTGTCGCGGCACACTAGTGTGCCACGGCACACAGGTTGAAAATCACTGTACTAGTGTATCCTCAGCTTCCACATCATGTATGAGAGGATTTTTACCTCAGGAATTACTAGTTACCACAGGAGATCATTTCTACATGTCTCCTCATGTATCTGCTCAGTTTCCTTACACATGGTAGCTATGGCTGTGCTAAGTGTGAGCACATAACCTTACAGGATATGACTGGTTAATGTTTCTGGGCAGCATTACCTGATGTAATGTGCATGTGGGATAAAGTTATGTAAGAAGCTGCCATGTCTCCTCAGGAGTCTGCTCCCAGATATCTTATACCCTGCAGTGATGCTGTGATATGTGTAAGACTATACATCACACACTATAGATATGGCTGTGATATGTGTAAGACTATACATCACACACTATAGATATGGCTGCTTTATGTGGCTGATTAACTTTATTTACTAGTTCTAACAAGCCCCAAAGCAAATAGCGAAGGGGCTGAGGACTGTAGGGGGTGGTTTCAAGCCTTCTGGTAGGCTGGTGGGGCTTGCCCCTTTACTCCTCCTGTGTGAGGTCACAGGAGGTGGTGTTTGGGGGCGGGTAAGGACCCGCCCGGTGGTTTTAAAAAGTCCGAGAGCACGTGGGGGGGGGGGGCCTCTTTCCTTCTGCCCCCTGGAACGAAGAGGCGAGAAGTCACCCTCCCACCCTGCCCTCAGAATTATTTCTTTTCAGCTTTTCTTTCCTTGGTTCTGGCTGTTTCCTTCTGTTTTCCTACAGTTGTCACAGCGAAGGCGGAAGTTACACAGGCCCTAAGGCGCTGGAAGATGCCCACATGCCGGCTGCAGGGCCGCAGCCGCCATTTCGGGCGAAGTTGGTTCTCAAGATTTTGAAGATGCCAAGCGGGCCTAGCAAGTTGGGAAATGTTTTAATTTATAACGTTTATTTAATAATTTATCTTAGTTGTTAATAAACGCTGTGGCCTTCCCACATTACCCAAACATTTCGTTTCCCGGTCTGTTGATGGGTGGTTAGTCTAGGTACACGGTCAAGTACCAGACGGTTGGGTGGTTAGCCTAGGTACACGGTCAAGTACCAGACGGTTGGGTGGTTAGTCTAGGTACACGGTCAAGTATCAGACGGATGGAAGGTTTATGAAGGTACAAGGTCAAGTACCAGACGGTTGGATGGTTGATCAAGGTGCAAGGTCAAGTACCAGACGGTTAGATGGTTGATCAAGGTACAAGGTCAAGTATCAGACGGTTGGATGGTTGATCAAGGTAAAAGGTCAAGTACCAAACGGTTGGATGGTTGCTCAAGGTACAAGGTCAAGTACCAGACGGTTGGATGGTTGCTCAAGGTACAAGGTCAAGTACCAAACGGTTGGATGGTTGATCAAGGTACAAGGTCAAGTACCAAATGGTTGGATGGTTGATCAAGGGACAAGGTCAAGTACCAATCGGTTGGATGGTTTATCAAAGTACAGGGGCAAGTACCAAATTTAAGGTTTGGGTTTGTTAATCCCTGCAGTCAATTTGGACATGAAAGTGTTACTGAGTGCAGACAGATTGTTATGTCTATGGGAGCTTTCTTTCAGTCTTGTGAGTGCTGTATAATGGAGGGTAATTACCCACGTATCTACCCCCGGCCACCTCACACACCACATACATGGCTGATATGTGAGCTTATTGCTTGGTACACTGGATATATGGCTGACTCACACTTACCTCACACTCTGACATGTCCCTGAGTGTTCATATCACTGCTTTGTATTGAAGGTAGAGATCTCATTATCACTGATATATGTGCGGAGGAAGTTACCTCATACGCTGTCTTCATACACGCTACATATATTAGGGGTAGTTACCTCACAGACTGTTACCTCATACACTGTACATACCACTGTTATATTTGGGGGGTAGTTACCTGATACGCTGTCTTTATACACGGTACATATATTAGGCATAGCTCCCAACCGTCCCGATTTTGACGGGACTTTCCCGTTTTTCGTACCTCTGCCCCGCGTCACGGGCAGCTATGAGATTGTCACGGATTCTCCCCCCAGGTCCCGCTGCTGTGTCCGCATAGTAAATACTTTGAAAGTCTGAACTCACAGTACAGAATGGCTTCTACAGACATCGGGAGGGAATCCTTTTCAGAGAAGTGTCGGGCTTAGCGGAGAGAGCAGGGACCACGTCATCAGCTTCAGATCAGTATCTGTCCATATATGGTCACTGCATCTCCTAGGGTTCCCCAGAGCAGACATCGGGAGGGAATCCTTTTCAGAGAAGTGTCGGCTCAGCAGAGAGAGCAGGGACCATGTCATCAGGTCAGATCAGTATCTGTCCATATATGGTCTCCAGGGCTTCCCCAGACACAAGCTCTTTATATAATTAAATTACATAAAGTTTTGGCCAGGCTGAGATTTGAACCTGGGACCCTCTGCACCATAGACAGGAGCTTAACTAACTGAGTTATAAGCCCAGTGACACAGAGCTGAGGATTTCTGGTAACTAAGACATGTTATCTGCCAGTGTTACATTGTGATACAGACTAATGCACTGATATATAGAGAGGGATCTTCTCGGAGATTATTATTGTAATTATTGAGACTATTATTATTATTATTATTATAAATTTTATTATTTTTATTATTATGGAGATGATTATTAATAATGGTAAAAATAATAATAATAATCTCCATAATAATAATAGCCGCAATAATTACAATAATCTGAGAAGATCCCTCCCTATATACCAAGGCATTATATAGTCATAGTTCTTAGTTACCAAAATTCTCCACCTTCTTAATCACAGAGGCTATAGCTCAGTGGGTTGAGGCGCTGTGTTATTATTGTACATGGACACTGCAGGTTCTGGGTTCAAATCCCAATGAGGATAATTTATTTTTTTTTTTATTGAGATGATTTTTATTATTTTAATATGGCTAAAATTTGGGGCGTGGCAAGGGAGTGATTGGGGGTGTGGCTTAGGGGGATCGCCGCGGCACGCTTTGCGTGCCGCCATTTTGTCCCTCTTTCCTTTCAACAAATGTTGGGAGGTATGTATTAGGGGTAGTTACCACACAGACTGTACATATCACTGATATTATCACTGATATATATGAGGGTGTACTTGCCTCACACATTGTACATATCACTGATATATATGGGGGTGTAGTTACCTCATACGCTGTACATATCACTGATATATATGAGTAGTTACATAACACACTATCAATCGCTGATATATATGACGGTGTATTTACCTCATACGCTGTACATTCATTGTTTACTTCACACGTGGTATATGTTGCTGTTTTATGAGGGGGAGGTTCCTCACGCACAGTACACAGCACTGATCTACATGAGGATATTTACCTGACACAGGACATGTCGCTGACGCTGTATATGTCGCTGATATATATGAGGATGTAGTTACCCCATACACTGTACATACCACTGGTATATATGAGGGTGTAGTTACCTCATACACTGTACATATCACTGATATATATGAGGATGTAGTTACCCCATACACTGTACATACCACTGGTATATATGAGGGTGTAGTTACCTCATACACTGTACATATCACTGATATATTTGAGGGTGTAGTTACCTCATACACTGTACAAATCACTGATATATATGAGGAGGTATTTACCTCACACACTGTACATATCACTGATATATATGAGGATGTAGTTACCCCATACACTGTACATATCACTGGTATATATGAGGGTGTAGTTTCCTCATACACGGTACATATCACTGGTATATATGAGGGTGTAGTTTCCTCACGCTGTACATGGCACTGATCTACATGAGGGTGTTTACCTCAGACATTGGACCTCAGACGCTGGATATGTTGCTGTTTTACATGTGGCTACTTACCTCATGTATACTATGTAATGTTACACAGGTTATTTGTACCTTCCAATCACATGTGCACATGGCTACGGTATTACTAGTCCTAATGGCGCTAACATGGTGACAATCACGAGACTCGGACTGGAGCTTCTTTGGAAGGGGGTAGATATCCTCCATTACTCTGCTTGTTACGGGGAGGTCACATGTATTATACACTATGTAGAGGGGCTGCCGGGAGAGAGCACATGTAATAGTGCGGCCTCCATCTGTGATACTGTACGGGTCTATTATTATCTCATCCAGTTCTCCGTAATCATGGTGTCCTACACTTTATGGCTATCGATTGACCATAATAGGTGCAGGTCCCCCACATTCTATGTGGTCCAGCATTGACCTGTACAGAGTAAATTGGGGGCTGGTTATGGGGAGTTTTTGGTGCTCTGAAAGTAACCTATCACTACCTTTTGCTATATGTTCACCATATGCCGCATTTAGATGCTTGTTGTATTTGTGCATTTGTACGTGGCTTTGTCTAACTGATTTTTGTAGTTATTGGCGAAAAACTGTATTTTGTGCGTAGATATAGATATATAGATGTATATGGCCTTTAGTTGTGTCTTATGTATTAGGGAGTGCCCATGTATACTTCTGCACACTCATATATAATGTATGTTACATGAGTGGTGGATAGTGCAATATTGTTGGGATAACATGCCGCCTCAGCCTATAATGAGTATACTGTATTTACAACATGCGCTGTAGCGTTGTACATCATAGGCAAGGATTTAGGTAGTCGTCTCCTGTAAGGCCCTCTGGTCTTAAGAGACATATCAGAGATTTCTTACAGATAAAGCAGCGTACTGTGTGATAAGGGAGGGCCGTGCAGGGGCTGGACTGCTGAGTAACGTCGCAGGGTGTTCTTTGCTTTGTTGGGTCCTTTAGGTGCCTGTTACAAGGGCTACTTCCTCTGGGGTTTCTCACGGCTGGAGATGGTATAAGTCCTGTAGGGTGGCAGACTGAAATCTCCCGTTGTAAGTTTTATGGGAGGAGAACCTGGGTCTGCTTATGTGCAGGCTCGGAGCTGGTTTCCCCTTTGTTACTGTTACTGAGGCTTATGTCCTTTCTTGTAGGTTGCTTGTTTTTGGTTTTAAGCGAGCCCTATTCCTGTTGGGTGGGGGTCGGAGCTCCGAGTAGGAGTACTCGGAGCTCCTAGTGGCGGAAAAGAGAATTGATGTGGATTTTTTCGGAAGTCGAAGTGGTGGTTCGGGAGTCCAGATGAACAAACCGCTTCGGCAGCTATGGTTTCCAAAGAAACGAACAGAGATTGCGGTTAATTTTGAGAATATTAAAATAATAATAATTGTGTTTATCAGCAATAAATAGCTGTGACCTTCTCTGCCCAACAGGAGGCCTCGTGTTATCATTTCTTAGTTATGTTTAGTTATAAATGGTTTATGGGGTTAATGTTACGGGTAGGATTATGTATCTTTACTAAAGTGCCTTAATGGGGAGTTAAATGGGTAATGTTTACTACCTCCCAGTCTGAAGGGTGCCCCCGACTGCATAAGGAGGCCGCCCACTGACTGGGGGTGTCCTAGTGTTGCAATTTATTACATGGGACGTTTGCACTTTAAATAGGGGCGGTATTTGCTTCCTTTCTCCTCCCTGCTGCTGCTCAGTGCCTCCCATAGCTGAGCCTTTATAGGGCAGGCACTGGGCCTGCACTTCCTCTTGCCCGCGCCATCTTCAAGCTGTCCCTCCCTCCCTCCCTACTGTTACTTGGTTTTTGTTTTTTGATGATTTCGGTTTTCAGTGATCATCTCAAGTCACAGCTGACGGAAATTGTGAATTGATGTGTATTTTGCCCGGAAGTCGAAGTGCTGATTCGGGAGTCCGGTTGAGCAAACCGCTTCGGGCAGCTCTGGTTTCCAAAGAGATGGATGAAAATTGTGGTTAAATTTTTAAAAGTATTAAGTAATAATTGTTTTCGGAGATCATCTCAAGTCACAGCTGAAGGAATATAAGAATTGATGTGGAATTTGCCCGGAAGTCGAAGTGCTAATTCGGGAGTCCGGTTGAGCAAACCGCTTCGGGCAGCTATGGTTTACAAAGAGACGGACGGAGTTTGTGGTTAATTTTGAGTATTAAAGTAATAATGGTTTTCGGTGATCATCTCAAGTCACAGTTGGCGGAAAAGAGAATTGATGTGGATTTTTTCGGAAGTCGAAGTGGTGGTTCGGGAGTCCGGATGAACAAACCGCTTCGGCAGCTATGGTTTCCAAAGAAACGAACAGAGATTGCGGTTAATTTTGAGAATATTAAAATAATAATAATTGTGTTTATCAGCAATAAATAGCTGTGACCTTCTCTGCCCAACAGGAGGCCTCGTGTTATCATTTCTTAGTTATGTTTAGTTATAAATGGTTTATGGGGTTAATGTTACGGGTAGGATTATGTATCTTTACTAAAGTGCCTTAATGGGGAGTTAAATGGGTAATGTTTACTACCTCCCAGTCTGAAGGGTGCCCCCGACTGCATAAGGAGGCCGCCCACTGACTGGGGGTGTCCTAGTGTTGCAATTTATTACATGGGACGTTTGCACTTTAAATAGGGGCGGTATTTGCTTCCTTTCTCCTCCCTGCTGCTGCTCAGTGCCTCCCATAGCTGAGCCTTTATAGGGCAGGCACTGGGCCTGCACTTCCTCTTGCCCGCGCCATCTTCAAGCTGTCCCTCCCTCCCTCCCTACTGTTACTTGGTTTTTGTTTTTTGATGATTTCGGTTTTCAGTGATCATCTCAAGTCACAGCTGACGGAAATTGTGAATTGATGTGTATTTTGCCCGGAAGTCGAAGTGCTGATTCGGGAGTCCGGTTGAGCAAACCGCTTCGGGCAGCTCTGGTTTCCAAAGAGATGGATGAAAATTGTGGTTAAATTTTTAAAAGTATTAAGTAATAATTGTTTTCGGAGATCATCTCAAGTCACAGCTGAAGGAATATAAGAATTGATGTGGAATTTGCCCGGAAGTCGAAGTGCTAATTCGGGAGTCCGGTTGAGCAAACCGCTTCGGGCAGCTATGGTTTACAAAGAGACGGACGGAGTTTGTGGTTAATTTTGAGTATTAAAGTAATAATGGTTTTCGGTGATCATCTCAAGTCACAGTTGGCGGAAAAGAGAATTGATGTGGATTTTTTCGGAAGTCGAAGTGGTGGTTCGGGAGTCCGGATGAACAAACCGCTTCGGCAGCTATGGTTTCCAAAGAAACGAACAGAGATTGCGGTTAATTTTGAGAATATTAAAATAATAATAATTGTGTTTATCAGCAATAAATAGCTGTGACCTTTTCTGCCCAACAGGAGCATCGTGTCATCATTTCTTAGTTATGTTTAGTTATAAATGGTTTATGGGGTTAATGTTACGGGTAGGATTATGTATCTTTACTAAAGTGCCTTAATGTGGAGTTAAATGGGTAATGTTTACTACCTCCCAGTCTTGACAGTGAGAGTCCCGAATACTCTGCCCGCACACAGTGATTGATAGTGAGAGTCCTGATTACTCCGCCCACACACAGTGATTGACCATGAGAGTCCTGATTACCCCGCCCACACAGAGTGATTGACATTGAGAGTCCTGATTACTCCGCCCACACACAGTGATTGACCGTGAGAGTCCTGATTACTCCGCCCACACACAGTGATTGACAGTGAGAGTCCTAATTACACCACCCACACAGTGACTGATAGTGAGAGTCCTGATTACCCCTTCCACACACAGTGATTGGCAGTGAGAGTCCTGATTACCCCGCCAACACCGCATTCAATGCTTGCGTTTCAAAACGCATTGCAACAGCTGAAGAGAGTTTTGCCTACTCAGCTCCTCCTGCTCTGTAACATGCTGCCTGCAGCTAGCACACTATGTACAATCTGCTCAGCTCATACTGCTCTGTAATATGTTATATGCAGATAGGACACTGTGTACAATCTGCTCAGCTCCTCCTGCTCTATACCATGCTGCCAGAAGAAAGGACACTATGTACAAGGTGCTCAGCTCCTCCTGCTGTATAACACACTGCCTGCAGATAGGACACTATGTACAATCTTCTCAGCTCCTCCTGCTCTATAACATGCTGCCTGTAGATAGGACACTATGTACAATTGTCTCAGCTCCTCCTGCTCTATAACATGCTGCCTGCGGATAGGACACTATGTACAATCTAATCTGCTCATCTTGTTCTATAACTACTGCCTGCTGCTCAGACACCATGTTCAATGTGAAGAATTCCCTATATATTTTTTGTCTATTGCCTCACTTGTGCTTTCGACTAATCTATAATCTACCTTTGACCTGAATTAAGCACAAGAAACAGTTTTTGTGTGTTAGTTGCCCACCTCCAGAGCCTGACAGGTACAGAACAAAATGGTTAATCACCTGGAAACGGGAAATCCATGGCGGCCTTAATTTTGTTAGCTGAATAGGTGGAGATCCCGTGGCTGTGAGTGGCAGAGAACAGGCAGCGCCGTATCATTACACAGCGTGAGGCCATTTGTACCTACCTCACACAGGGGTGAGCAGTGAATGTAAGGGGGAGAGTGGTGATTATCACAGGGTGATGCGGGGAGGCAGGGAGAAGCCATTATATGTGAGGACCGCAGAGAAGCAGCTGAGGGACGGGGGCTCATCAATGCAGGACGCTGCGGCGTGACTGCTTCCAATGTGATCTGATGGATCAATATTACATGATGAGGTTTTGTGTGGGAGAGAAGGCTGGAAACACAAGGAAACCATGGGAGTCCTTAAAGGGGACTTGTCTCATTAGCCACGTTGTGTCATCCGTGGTCACTTTGGTGTACAGTCCAACATTTTTGAGAATGACACAAATATTATATTGTCACATGATTTGTTGCCCTCTGGTTTGTCAGATGTTTTTATCACATACAGAAATACAAGTGCAATCATATCATGAGGAATAAAAGCTATTTTGGACAGAATAACAAGCCCCAAAGCAAATAGCGAAGGGGCTGAGGACTGTAGGGGGTGGTTTCAAGCCTTCTGGTAGGCTGGTGGGGCTTGCCCCTTTACTCCTCCTGTGTGAGGTCACAGGAGGTGGTGTTTGGGGGCGGGTAAGGACCCGCCCGGTGGTTTTATAAAGTCCGAGAGCACGTGGGGGGGCCTCTTTCCTTCTGCCCCCTGGACCGAAGAGGCGAGAAGTCACCCTCCCACCCTGCCCTCAGAATTATTTCTTTTCAGCTTTTCTTTCCTTGGTTCTGGCTGTTTCCTTCTGTTTTCCTACAGACGTCACAGCGAAGGCGGAAGTTACACAGGCCCTAAGGCGCTGGAAGATGCCCACATGCCGGCTGCAGGGCCGCAGCCGCCATTTCGGGCGAAGTTGGTTCTCAAGATTTTGAAGATGCCAAGCGGGCCTAGCAAGTTGAGAAATGTTTTAATTTATAACGTTATTTAATAATTTATCTTAGTTGTTAATAAACGCTGTGGCCTTCCCACATTACCCAAACATTTAGTTTCCCAGTCTGTTTATGGGTGGTTAGTCTAGGTACACGGTCAGGTACCAGACGGTTGGGTGGTTAGTCTAGGTACACGGTCAAGTACCAGACGGTTGGGTGGTTAGTCTAGGTACACGGTCAAGTACCAGACGGTTGGGGGGTTAGTCTAGGTACACGGTCAAGTACCAGACGGATGGGTGGTTAGTCTAGGTACACGGTCAAGTACCAGACGGATGGAAGGTTTATCAAAGTACAAGGTCAAGTACCAGACGGTTGGATGGTTGATCAAAGTGCAAGGTCAAGTACCAAACGGTTGGATGGTTGATCAAGGTACGAGGTCAAGTACCAAACGGTTGGATGGTTGATCAAGGTACGAGGTCAAGTACCAAACGGTTGGATGGTTTATCAAGGTACAGGGGCAAGTACCAAATTTAAGGTTTGGGTTTGTTAATCCCTGCAGTCTGAGTTAATGCAGCAAGTCAGTATTTGCAGTGTTGCCCCTTCTTCTTCAGGACCTCTGCGATTCTCCCTGGCAGCTCTCAATCACCTTCTGCACCAAATCCTGACTGATAGCCGTCCATTCCTGCACAATCATAGCTTGCATTTTGTCACAATTTGTTGGTTTTTGTTTGTCCACCCGTCTCTTGATGATTGACCACAAGTTCTCAATGGGATTACGATCTGGGGAGTTTCCAGGCCATGGACCCAAAATCTCTATGTTTTGTTCCCCTAGCCATTTAGTTATCACCTTTGCTTTATGGCAAGGTGCTCCATCATGCTGGAGAAGGCATTGTTGTCACCAAACTGCTCTTGGACGGTTGGGAGAAGTTGCTCTTGGAGGACATTCTGGTCCCATTCTTTATTCATGGATGTGTTTTTAGGCAAGACTGTGAGAGAGCCGATTCCCTTGGCTGAGAAGCAACCCCACACATGAATGGCTGCAGGAGGCTTTACAGGTGGCATGAGACAAGACTGGGGGTATCGCTCACCTTGTCTTCTCCCAACAAGCTGTTTTCCACATGTTCCAAACAATCGGAAAGGGGATTCATCAGAGAAAATGACTTTACCCCAGTCCTCAGCCGTCCACTCCCTGTACCTTGTGCAGAATATCAGTCTGTCCCTGATGTTTTTTCTGGAGAAAAGTGGCTTTTTTGCTGCCCTCCATTGGAGTCACTGCTTACAACGAGAGATGAGAGGACCCCATGTCCTTGTCCGGTTTCAGTGTTCGGACATAATGCCGGATTGGTGCACGATGGCAGCACCCCTGACAGATCATAGCCATAGCTTGTCGCGTCAATTTGCCAGATTGGTTGCTCGGCCTCCAATCCAACATTGGGGCAGATTTACTTACCTGGTCCATTCGCGATCCAGCGGCGCGTTCTCTGCGGTGGATTCGGGTCCGGCCGGGATTTATTTAGGCACTTCCTACGCCATCCACCAGGTGGCGCTGCTGCTCTGAAAAGCATCGGGACGCACTGGAATACACCGAGCCAGGCCGAGTGAAGGTAAGTGCAGTTTTCGCAACACATTTTTTTTAAAATGCGGCGTTTTTTCCGAATCCGTCGGGTTTTCATTCAGCCACGCCCCCCGATTTCCTTCACGTGCATGCTGGCGCCGATGCACCACAATCCGATCCCATGCGCCAAAATTCCCGGGGGAAATCGGCGCAAATCGGAAATATTCGAGTAACACGTCGGAAAAACACGAATCGGGCCCTTAGTAAATGACCCCCATTATGTCTAGGTCACGGGGCCGAACCCCAACCCAAATGTGGACATCTGGTATTATCATCTCTTCTTACTACCTCTCACTCACTGGACTCTAAAGCATAAAAATGGCAGTGATTTAACGGAATAAAACACAATCTTTCCCTCCTAAAATACAGTATACATCTGGCCAGACCTTTTATAATATACTATAGTGTCCAGAGATTAGTGCGCTAGGTGGCAAGATAAGTGACACTTTTCCACTATGGGGTTTAGAAGTTTGTTGGTTTCATGTAGCACGGCTTTTATTAATATTTATGCAAAATAAACCCTTAAAGGGGGTTTCAAGTGGGCAGGAGCAGAGGACTTCTTACCCTGCTCCGGTTCCCACATAGTTCTGGTGCTTCTGGTGCTTCTGAAACCTCCACCGCGCTGGAAGTACAGTACTAGGACATTATGGGACACCAAGTGAACTTCTTGAACCACAGAATGTCTCCTCACGAGTGTCATCGTGTGGTCTGATAAGACTGTTGATCAGGGGATAAAACATATTTGGGTTAACTGTGGGGTAACGTGTTGTGGACCTGCTGCTATGGGTTTTAATGAGTGGGCAGTACACCTCACCCCGCAAGTTCAGGATATTAGGTGACTTTGGACTCTGATTGGCACAGAGTAGATGATGCAGTTTTTGGTATCTTTTTACCTCCAGGAAAAGACTTCACATTGTGGTTCCTAAAACAGTCTTGGATCAGCAATGGCAGCACATAGGTCTGGTTAGGAACGGACCCAGGGGTTGTCACCAAGCAGTAAGGCAGAAAGTATAAAGTCAGAGGATAACCAGGATTGTGCAGTAGGAGCAGGCCAGGAACCAAGAAGTCAGAATGAACAAGAGAGTATCAAAGCCATGGAGGAAAGTATATACAGTAAATCACCAGAATCTGAGATCTTTTTGAGTAAGTTTAGCTGCCCTGACATCATCCAGGAGCACTGGTCATCTTTGCAACCTGAGCCAGGAAGCCATAGGAAGAAAATTTGGGCCAAAATACTTGACTGGAACAGAAAAAAGAGTTTAGGTCTAGTTTAGGTCTATATGCCAAGATGACAATAGCCACCAACAAAGCACTGGAGCAGGAATTTTTGAGGAACGCAAGGGTCATAACAAGTAACCATGCAACCCCAAAGCAATCTGGACTCCACTTCAGTAAGACATTGGATATGATCCCCATTTAGTCGCTGTCACCATTATTATATTCGCTCAGTGGCCTCCATTATTAATGTCCGCTCTGGGGTCTGCATTGTCAATGTCTGGTCTAGGTTCTCTTTTATTATTTATTGTCTGGTTTGAGCACTGTATATTTTATTGTCTCGTCTACAATCGCTATTATTATTTGTTGTCTGGTCTGGGGTCTGCAATATTAAATCTCTGGTCTGAGTTCTATATTATTTATTGTCCGGGGTCTGTATTTTCTCATTGGTCTACAATATTTTTTTGGTTTCTGGGGCGGTTTTTAGTGCTGCGCTGTGGTATATTTATTTTCTAGGGTGGGATTTTGCATTGTGCTGTGGTAGTTGGTGTTTCTTGGGTCCTGTTTACTTGAAATTGGTCTATGCAGCAGGGGCGTGGTTAGGGTGGTAAAATATCCGTGGCAAGGGCATGTGTATCACACTTTAACCCCTTCCCGACTTGCGCCGGGTCCCGGTGCATGGAGAGGGCTCGCGGGCATATTGCAGCAAAAGCTTACCGGTAACACCCGCAATCGGTGCTTTCCCACTGATCACCGCGGCTTCAAAAAGATGGCGGCGCATGGGCGGATCTTTTTGCGGATCGTCCTTCCCCATGACGTCATCCGTTGCCATTACAGGAGGCTCTCTCGTTTTAACTCATTCATTACAATGTGCTATCAGCACATTGTAATGAATGAGGAGGAAAATCCCCATAAATGGCAGTATATGATAGGATTGATCAGACAACCTAGGGTTAAAGTAAAATAGTAAAAGTAAAAATAATAAAAAGTTTTTAAAAAATTATAATAAAAAAAAAGCTAAAAATTTTAATCACCCCCCTTTCCCTAGAACTTGTATAAATATTAATAAACAGTAAAAATCATAAACACATTAGGTATCACCGCGTCCGAAAATGCCTGATCTATCAAAATATAATAACGGTTTTTCACAGTATTTTACCCCGTAACGGAAAATAGCCCACACAGTTACCCCCATGTTGTCCTCCTTCCGGTAGCTGCTATTATGTTTCTTCCTTACCTCACTCATGCAGCTCTGATCATGACATCATCACAGGTCCTGCAGGCTCCGGGAGTATTATTCTCTCGGGGGCTAGGACCAGCAGGGGAAAGTAATGCACAGTAATGTGAGAAAAGGGAGGAATGCCCGGGCAGCGGGCACGAGCCCCGGATCTTTTGACATAGCGACACCCCTGCAGTGCGGCCCCCTGAGCAATAAAGGTTGTGTACCCCTGCTACAGAGCACGACTGGGAAAGGCCCCAATTGTGACAACACAATTTAAAGCAAGATGGATTATGCAGCCACAAGACCTTGCATGCAAATGTTAAAAATCTATGTAAAAAATTTTAAACTAACACAATTGAATGGAAAAACATTACATTCCCCGGGTCTTGTAGACCAAAGCAATTCATATTTTTAAGCAATACCATGTTACTGTGAACTGTTTGACATAAATTTAGGATTAAAAGGGATGTTCCCACAAAGGCAAGTTTATTATATGTACTCAGGATAACAAAATAACACATTTTCTAATTAACACAAATACAGCATTTCACTATTATAATTCCAACGCATCTCTATCAGTCCTAATGTACACTATTTTGGTTGTCCCTGGACATGACCGTAAGTCTTGTGACTATGGATGGATTCTTCTCATAAATAGCTTCTCCTATCTGTACACTGCAGTGCTCTCTGCCTCCTGCTCCTTCCCCCTGCATTACAAGACCAGCACAGACACAGGCACTTCCTGCCAAAGACAGCTGGAGACCCTGGAGGGATGACCGAAATGCCCTACCTCTATTGGACCTGTATGCTAGGTATTGTAGGGTTAAGCAGAGCTCCTGGGTCTTATCAGATCCAGTTCACCCCTGAGAAGCAAAAATTTTGGGGGGTGAAAATGTGGGACATGTAAAGTTAAAAAATTAAATATTCAAGCACATTTAGGGGCTTATTTACTAAGGGTCCATGGACGCGCTTTCCTTCGTTTTCGGGTTTTGCGGGACTGTGACAGGTATTTGGCTGGGGATTGTGTCACACGCGATCGGATTGTGCCACAGCTGTGCTGCTTTCATGTCACAAAAATCGGGGGCGTGACGTCGGACGATCCGATGGATTCAGACTGAGCGTGGGATTTAACTTTAAATTGTGTCGCAAGCCCAAGCACTTGCATGCACCAGGAAGAAGAAGGTGAACTCCGACAGATCTTAGTGAATCGTGGCAGAGAGCATAATCATTGGACAATTCGGGGAACGCGTCAGGACGGGTAAGTAAATGTGCCCCATTATATATCAAAATTGAACTTCTGACTATAGGAAATTAATTTCTTATGTTTCCTTTCTTGTCAATTTGACAATGAAAACAAATCATATAATATACATTGAAAACGGGTTTTTTTAACTAAAAATTAAATTAAAAAAAACTGTAAATAATGTTGATTATGCGCAAACCCCCCCAAAATTTGGGATCTTAAGCTTCTGTGTTGCAAAAATACTAAAAATGTTTTATTATTTAGGGTTGAAGTCGGTACATTATAAAGGTCCATGTGTGACTGCTATGGGGCAGATTTACATACCCGGTCCTGTCGCAATCCCACGGTGCGTTGTCCGACAAGGATTCGGGTCTGCCCCAATTCACTAAGATTGTGCGCCCGAGTTCCTGCATCCGTCACTTCTGCGCCGAGGTCCGCCGGAGTTCACCTGCTTCTAAGTTTTTTATTAATATTTATGCAAAATATACCCTTAAAGGGGGTTTCAAGTGGGCAGGAGCAGAGGTGACAAAAGAGGACTTCTTACCTTGCTCCGGTTCCCACATAGTTCTGGTGCTTCTGGGCTTCTGACACCTCCACCCCGCTGGAAGTACAGTACTAGGGCATTATGGGACACCAAGTGAACTTCTTGAACCACAGAATGTCTCCTCACGAGTGTCATCGTGTGGTCTGAAAAGACTGTTGATTAGGGGATGAAATATATTTGGGTTAACTGTGGGGTAACGTGTTGTGGACCTGCTGCTATGGGTTTTAATGAGTGGGCACTACACCTCACCCCGCATGTTCAGGATATTGGGTGACTTTGGACTCTGATTGGCACAGAGTAGATGGTGCAGTTTTTGGTATCTTTTTACTTCCAGGAAAAGCCTTCACATTGTGGTTCCTAAAACAGTCTTGGGTCAGCAATGGCAGCACTGAGGAACATAGGTCTGGTTAGGAACGGACCCAGGGGTTGTCACCAAGCAGTAAGGCAGAAAGTATAAAGTCAGAGGATAACCAGGATTGTGCAGTAGGAGCAGGCCAGGAACCAAGAAGTCAGAATGAACAAGAGAGTATCAAAGCCATGGAGGAAAGTATATACAGTAAATCACCAGAATCTGAGATCTTTTTGAGTAAGTTTAGCTGCCCTGACATCATCCAGGAGCACTGGTCATCTTTGCAACCTGAGCCAGGAAGCCATAGGAAGAAAATTTGGGCCAAAATACTTGACTGGAACAGAAAAAAGAGTTTAGGTCTAGTTTAGGTCTATATGCCAAGATGACAATAGCCACCAACAAAGCACTGGAGCAGGAATTTTTGAGGAATGCAAGGGTCATAACAAGTAACCATGCAACCCCAAAGCAATCTGGACTCCACTTCAGTAAGACATTGGATATGATCCCCATTTAGTCGCTGTCACCATTATTATATTCGCTCAGTGGCCTCCATTATTAATGTCCGCTCTGGGGTCTGCATTGTCAATGTCTGGTCTAGGTTCTCTTTTATTATTTATTGTCTGGTTTGAGCACTGTATATTTTATTGTCTTGTCTACAATCGCTATTATTATTTGTTGTCTGGTCTGGGGTCTGCAATATTAAATCTCTGGTCTGAGTTCTATATTATTTATTGTCCGGGGTCTGTATTTTCTCATTGGTCTGCAATATTTGTTTGGTTTCTGGGGCGGTTTTTAGTGCTGCGCTGTGGTATATTTATTTTCTAGGGTGGGATTTTGCATTGTGCTGTGGTAGTTGGTGTTTCTTGGGTCCTGTTTACTTGAAATTAGTCTATGCAGCAGGGGCGTGGTTAGGGTGGTAAAATATCCGTGGCAAGGGCATGTGTATCACACTTTAACCCCTTCCCGACTTGCGCCGTACGAGCCGGGTCCCGGTGCATGGAGAGGGCTCGCGGGCATATTGCAGCAAAGGCTTACCGGTAACACCCGCAATCGGTGCTTTCCCACTGATCACCGCGGCTTCAAACAGATGGCGGCGCATGGGCGGATCTTTTCGCGGATCGTCCTTCCCCGTGACGTCATCCATTGCCATGACAGCCTTGGGTCTTCCGAAGACCCGAGGCTCTCTTGTTTTAACTCATTCATTACAATGTGCTATCAGCACATGTTGTAAAAATTTTTAAACTAACACAGTTGAATGGAAAAACACTACATTCCCCGGGTCTTGTAGACCAAAGCAATTCATATTTTTAAGCAATACCATGTTACTGTGAACTGTTTGACATAAATTAAGGATTAAAAGGGATGTTCCCACAAAGACAAGTTTATTATATGTACTCAGGATAACAAAATAACACATTTTCTAATTAACACAAATACAGCATTTCACTATTATAATTCCAACGCATCTCTATCAGTCCTAATGTACACTATTTTGGTTGTCCCTGGACATGACTGTAAGTCTTGTGACTATGGATGGATTCTTCTCATAAATAGCTTCTCCTTTCTGTACACTGCAGTGCTCTCTGCCTCCTGCTCCTCCCCCCTGCATTACAAGACCAGCACAGACACAGGCACTTCCTGCCAAAGACAGCTGGAGACCCTGGAGGGATGGCCGAAATGGTCTTCACTACATTGCCCTACCTCCATTGGACCTGTCTTATCAGATCCAGTTCACCCCTGAGAAGCAAAAATTTTGGGGGGTGAAAATGTGGGACATGCAAAGTTAAAAAATTAAACATTCAAGCACATTTAGGGGCTTATTTACTACGGGTCCATGGATGCGCTTTCCTTCGTTTTCGGGTTTTGCGCGGCTGTGACAGGTATTTGGCTGGGGATTGTGTCACACGCGATCGGATTGTGCCACAGCTGTGCTGCTTTCATGTCACAAAAATCGGGGGTGTGACGTCGGACGATCCGATGGATTCAGACTGAGTGCGGGATTTAACTTTAAATTGTGTCGCAAGCCCAAGCACTTACATGCACCAGGAAGAAGAAGGTGAACTCCGGCAGATCTTAGTGAATCATGGCAGAGAGCATAATCGTCGGACAATGCACTTTCGGGGAACACGTCAGGACGGGTAAGTAAATGTGCCCCATTATATATCGAAATTGAACTTCTGACTATAGGAAATTAATTTCTTATGTTTCCTTTCTTGTCAATTTGACAATGAAAACAAATCATATAATATACATTGAAAACGGGTTTTTTTAACTAAAAATGAAATTTAAAAAAATTGTAAATAATGTTGATTATGCGCCAACCCCCCCCCCCCCCCCAAAATTTGGGATCTTAAGCTTCTGTGTGGCAAAAATACTAAAAATGTTTTATTATTTAGGGTTGAAGTAGGCACATTATAAAGGTCCAAGTGTGACTGCTATGGGGCAGACTTACATACCCGGTCCTGTCGCAATCCCGCGGTGCGTTGTCCGACAAGGATTCGGGTCTGCCGCAATTCACTAAGATTGTGCGCCCGAGTTCCGAGTTTGTCCGAATCCATCGGGTTGTCCGACGGCCACGCCCCCCGATTTCTGTCACATGCAAGCCAGCGCCGATGCGCCACAATCCGATCGCAAGCACGGGGAAATTTGGCGCAAAACGGAAATAATTGCAAAACCCGACGAAAGTGCGACCTTCGGACCCTTAGTAAGTGTGCCCCTGTATGTCATACTCTAAATAATGTGAGCTAACCAATTATATACAATACATACAGGCTTAAAAATCTGCCAAATCATCTGTTTCACGGTGAAAAATGTAAAATTTCTCCATTTTTAAAAATAACTTTTTATCCTATTATGTAAACTCAAGAATCATCGATAGAGACAACTGCCCAGATTCATGTAACACCCCGAGCTGCGAAAAGGCCACTTTATACATTGTACGCGTGTTTTATGTTCCCTCTGTTGGCAATTCTCGCACTTATTAGTGGCGCCTAAACGTCAAGGAGATATCAGGCGAGATGGAGCTGCGCGCTCGGTGTGTGGGTGGTTGGAGCACAGCGGTTTCACCAAGGTGCCTTCCTAAGTAATATCACACGTTATGTTCTGGGTTACAAGCTGTGCACATTTGGCTGCAAGCAGAGACCTAAAATTAAAGTAGTTGTCAGAAAATGGCACTTTTCCCAGGGATGCCGGCAGCCTCTAATATAAAATATTGGGAAAATGTGTGTTCCCTATATCAAAACACAGCGAACATACCTGGTAAAGGATGTTAGATTAGAGTCGGGTCTCGGTCTTGTTTCTTACCTTAAATTATTATTAGGGAATTATCTAAACTTTTTTTTTATTAAAGTAATTCAGATTACAATCATTAAGGCAAACGTTGGTATTACAATTACAATTGAGTTCTTGCTCACGTGGCAAGTACTAAGGTATGTAATACAAGCGACGTAAGATTTCGTGGAAGTCCTTTCCAGATTGACCAAGTCTAGAGATGTTGGTGATCTATAGTCCGGCTCAGGTTCATATATCATTGTAGGAGAATGGTGGGGGTCAACCACTTCTCAATGATACCTTGTACACCCTTTAATTTAAATAGCCCTTCTAGGGACCCTCACCAACCTACAACTGCCCCTTATCTTGTCAATGAGGTAAAGCACTTTACAGTTTGGCCTTAGTCATCTATTCTGGATCCATGTATATGTATTTCTGAGTGCACAGGTGATAATTTGTATCTCAAAAAGCATAACTTGACCTTATTCTGTTGACATAGAAGTTAACGGGAGTGTCAGAACTCTCTCAATGGATTCTTGCGGCAGTGTTTTGGGACTTGTGACCACACCCAGGGCTCTGCTCTGCTTGAGGATGTCATGGACAACCTAGCTGTCTCTCTGTGCTGGGGATGTTTCACAGGTGCCAGTTGGAGTGACAGACAGCCGCACCAATCATCTGTTGGGGCGGAGTCCAGGCACTCACTTATACTATCTATACTATATACTCACCTAATTTATAGTCGCCTATCAATTCATTCAGTACCTGTTAAAGAACGGTCTTCTAAACCTGTACAATCTACTATGCTTTGCTGTGATACTGACCTTTACGTTGGCACTACGATTTTGTACCTTTCTGCTATCTTGGTTCTGACCCAGTTTGTTTGACCTTGATCGATATGTCTGTATTTGTTTTGTATATTTGTTTAGTGTTACTATGCACTTATCAGTGTATGGGCTACCATCCAGTTGTCGCCTGCAATTTAGCCAGGGCCAGCGAGTAGGTAGGTTCAGATGTTGTGGGAAGCACAGGGCCCCCACCTATTCTCCCCGCGAGAGAGTATCATGGAAGAGAGTCTACCAAATCCCTAAAGCTTATAGTTCGCCACCCACAGGGTTCGTCAAGCCACGATAGTGATGATGAACATGATTAGCATCCCATATGTCTTTTATTCCGTATATAAATTGGCACATGTATCTCACTCCTATGGGAACGTTATTGATTCCCAAACTACTACCATCATCTGTAGGCAATACCACTTTCTTCTTAGAGAAGATCCTTCTTCTGCCCTTCTTCATGAATCCCTAGTCTGAAATCTCATGAATACCCGGCATGGACGGAGGCCTGGGCATGTGTAATGACTGTGGAGAACCTGGTTGTACTGTGCATGTGTAGGCCTAAAGTTAGAGGGCTTATCAGATCTGTGTCCTAGAAGTCTACCCTGACAATAAGATGATTGCAGGTTATTCACTACTTGGACTTACAAGGGATGAAACTAAACTATCTGCTCGCTGAAATGAGCTATAGAACAGCACCTTCTATGCTCCATCCAAAAGTTATATTAACAGGTTGTTTTTAGTTACTGGTATGAAGAGACACTATTTCTAAGAGTCAGATCCTGCATTGTTGTAGTTGACTGCACCACCAATGTCGCCGCCCATTTTGCTGCAGGTGGTGCTGCCTGAGGCAAGAGGCTCAACTCACCTCAGGCTGGTGCACCCCTGGCTTGCAGCAATCAACTGTGATTATAAGAGTGAGGTGTATTCCATTCTTGTCTTTTAATTAAGAGTCTATAGAATCTTCCAAAATTTGCAAAGATTCAGCAGTTAAGACTGAATTTCATAAAATTCATAAATTTTAATATATTTTTCAATTTTTTTCCCCAGACAGGTGCTGTAAACATCTTCCTATTCTTAGGGAAAACTTGATCCAACCCCTAAATCAGATATGTCATGATCTTTGGGGTGGGATTTCATTAGCCCCACTTATTTTTGGACTGGGAAACGGAAAAATTTAAAAAATTTACTTTAATTCTGTAGTAACAAATTTGGAAAAGTTGTCAAGAATCTATTGATATTGTTATTGTCTCCATGCTAATATACTCAGACCACCACTAATGTACCGCCTCGCAGTCTCTCAAGTATCTCCTTATAATATGTAGCGCTACATAATTGATGGAAAAGCTTTTGAAATGACAAAGGGAATTAAGTGTGATGCCGCTGTAACCAAAACAGATGTTTTTATCAAGTGCATTCAGCTATCACTTTTAATTAAAATCCTGGATTCCCATGGCTATATATTACAAGAGGTTCGCAATTGTTGCCTGTAATTACGGAGGTGGAATCATAGGCCCAGCCTTATCCTCTGTATAAAACATAATAATCTGCGTCATACAATAACATAAAATAAGAATGAGCTTAAAGGGAACCTGTCACGAGGAGCCCTTTTTTTTTGGCTCCCCCATGTCTCCATAGAGAATAGATAGGACGTTGCCAAAGTGTTTTTATAATAAAACTTTTCCGATAAAAAGAAAAGTTAGTTGAAAGTTTACTTTTCTCTCCGCAGAGCAGTGTCCCATGGGAGTGGCCAGCGAGAAGCGGTTCACTCTAGGGAAACCCCTCCTTCATTTGTCTATTTCAAATTAAAAAACACCCATATGCCTCCTATTTATAATAGATGCATGACGGACGGGTTTCTCAAGGGAGGGGGGGGGGTAACTGGCCACTCCCATGGGACACTGATCTTGGTGCTGTCCACTCCCATGGGACACTGATCTTGGTGCTGTCCATCGCTAGTCTTGACACGCTGTGATCACCTAGAAAAGAAACTTATAATTAGCAGCACGGAGAGCTGGGACAAGATGTCCGGCACTCCAGGCTGTTAATTATGCACGCCCCTGCACCTCCCTCTCCCATCTGAGGTGACGTCATGCGAGCATGGGAGAGGAAGGTGCCCCCGGGCGCTGGCCCATATTGCCTATATGAAGATCCGCCATGGGACTTGCATGCACAATATGACTTGGTGTTCTAATGCACCTCCGTACATCAGATGGCGGCTTATCTCCCCTGAAAACCAAGACTAGACATTGAAATTCAACATGTCCACCGCTTTTCCTGAACATCCTCCACCACACGTGTACATATTACTTGCTCAGCTGGTCCAGCCTCGGTCGCCATCATTAATCTTATGTGTACGATCGTGTGAAGTGTTCCTTTAACCAGAACCAATAAAAAATCGCCATTGGCCAGTCACAGGATATAAAAAAAACAAAGGGAGACCTCATCAATCTCTATGTAAGCCTCTTTATAGGGTGCAAGACCATCTTACATCAATAGTAGCACATAAAATTCAGGCGATATAGGTCCCCCCTTACCATCGCCATGTTCCCCCTTCGCCAATGGCTCCGGAGTTGTTAGTATCCTCCGTCCACTCGTGAGCCATCGTTGTATTATTCCTCTGAACGCGTCATCTCCTCCCTGATAGATCCTCCATAATTTTATCCCGGCCCCTGGTTCTAGTGTTTGACAACACAGGACGTTCCTAATGGAGCTGTTTGTGGGTGTGAGACTCTACGCAGCTGCCATCCGCTCGCCGTGCCCACTGGAGTAGAACTGCTGACGCGCGCCATCTAACTCATTCTCATTCCTTTTGTGTTCCATTTATTTCGTTCATTTGTTCCTTTTTCAAAGAGTTCATGAAATGAGACTGATTACTGATGGCTATTTCCAGCGAGAAGCGGGAGGGTTTTTTTTTTCGTGGTGTGTTTTTTTTTTTTTTTTCAATACTGTGATCCCTAATGGAGGTGCCTGGAGCTCAGCGCTGTTTAATAAATGTCATCTAAATAATTGCCAGAACGTGATCTGTGGAATAGAGAGTGGCAGCGGACTGCTTAACCCCTGCAGCGCACCACATGCCTCCTGAAAGGGATTACAGGGACCTCTTGGCAGGGAAATAGCTAATCTGCTCCGCAAACAACTGTCTACACATTATGTCGTTTGGAAAATCCCTTTACTTAACCCTGAAGGGCATGGTCTGGGTCCTTAGCGATTGATATAAGATAGATCTTGATGGGCAACAATGATCTTTCCTGTCATAGGACTAATGGTGGATATAGACCAGCATTGGCGAACCTTCTAGGTAACCGAGTGCCCAAACTACACCCAAAACCCTTTTTTATAGTTGCAAAGTGCCAACGTGGCAATTTAAGCAGAAACTTGTTGCTACCTGCTCTGTCACAGCTTTTAATCGTATTGGCATCCTGAGGACAGCAATACAGTAGAAAGAAGGAGGAGAGATTGAGATTATCATTGTAGCTTCCATCCAGGGTCCCCTGAGCAGGAAGAATTAAGGAGCCCAGAGCAGGAGCTTCAATGATAACCAAGCCCTGTCTTCCTGTAGTCCCAGGTAGCTAAGGATATGTCGCTTTAAAATATCACTAAACGCGGCACATCCATGGCTGCCTGGGTTTGCAGGAGGAGGATTTGATTCCGGGGGTGTGTCTGTAACTTAACAGCAACTTCCCTGTTGAAGTCAGTGGCAATAAAGCTACCCAAAGTGGAACAGAGAGTTTGTTGGTTATTGATACCTTATAAACTTTATAGTCAAATTTTGATTTCTGATTAAAGAGTTACTTTAAGCCCTTTGTATTGAACCTTTTATTGGCCTAAAAGGGGTTGGCCACTCTTTTACATAAGTTGCCCATGTACCTTTACTGCCTTACTTTACTTAATATTAATATCTGAATGTTCATCAAGGGATTCAGCAGTCCTGCTTCTTACTTTAGTGCTGTCTGCAAACTCTCTTTGGATGTTTATCATGCCTGAGCTCTGATGAATAGGAGGAGCTGTAGTGGGGGCCATTCTTTATCAATGGAAACCTCAATGCCACCGCATATCTGAAATTGCTCTATGATGTTGTGTTGCCTCTGAAGATGGCACATTCCCTGAGGTTTTTCCAGCAAGATGGTGTGCCACCACATTATGAGTGTGAGGTTCGAACATTCATACATGAACTGTTCCCTGGATAGTGGATTGGTCGTCGTGGGTCAATTGAATGTCCACCAAGGTCTCTCGACCTGACCTCCTTAGACTTTTATCTTTGAAAATACACAAGAGTGGGAGAAGAGGGATACATTGACAATCCAACACAATGGGCAGCATTTTGAACACATTTTATGTAAGTTTCATGTTTTACATGATCCTCTGCCAAATAATAAAGTTGGATCCAAAATGGCCTACTTCAAAATGGCCGCCATGGTCAACAGTGAATAAAAGGGGCCTATGGTTGAAACTATTGTTTTTCCCTCTTGATTTTTTTTTGTGGGTTTGTTAATCTTTAACAAACCCACAGAGACCCCAATTATTTTGGTTTATTTATAGTGTGGAAGTCACTATTAATTTAGCTATTCTTGTTTAGCATCATTTTTTGGTTCCTTAGACTTAGATGACAGTCAAAAAGTTTTTTTTGTCTATTTTTCATTAGTGATCACCCGAAAACAGCCCTAGCAAGCAGTGGCAAGTCCTATTGGTTGAATATTGTGGACCTGTGTCTTTTCCCAAACTTATTATGATAACTATGATAGGGCAAGACTAAACAATGAAGCCACAACTACTGCACCAAAAATTATATATATATATATATATATATATATATATATATATATATACAGACAGCAGGTATGGACTATCTACATGGGTCTCCGCCATAGACTAGGATGAGTATCATGGATGGAAAAATGTCATCTATGCCAACGAAAACTACTATTGGTCCATACTTGCCTCCATCTTCTACTCCTTCCAACTCGGTCTTCTTCTATTCCTAGTCTAACGGGCCGAGACACGTCTATGTACCCTGCCCGCATGTACACACTATGAGACAGCGATGTCACGGGCGTGTGACGTCATAGTGTGTGCATGTGGGCAGGGTGCATAGACGTGCCTCTGCCCATTTTGCCAGGAAGAGAAGAAGACAAAGGTAAGTATAGAGTTTTTATTTTTTTAAAGGAGTCTCTGCTGTGAAAATTTCATTAAGGGGTGGGCCTCTTCTGTGGACATTTCATTAAAGGGGAAGTTCTACTGTAGACATTACATTTAAGGGGGGCTCTGCTGTGGACATTTCATTAAAGGGGGGGCTCTGCTGTGGACATTTCATTAAAATCTGGCTCTTCTGTGGACATCACATTAAAGGGGGCTCTGCTGTAGACATTTCATTAAAGGGGGGCTCTGCTGTGGATGTTTCATTAAAGGGGGGCTCTGCCATGGATATTTCATTAAAGGGGGGGCTCTGCTGTTGACATTTCATTAAAGGGGGTTCTGCTGTGATCATTTCATTAAAGGGGGAGCTCTGTGTGAATATTTTATTAAAGGGGGGGTACTGGTCTGACTAAGGACAGCCTAGCAGCAATGTCCGAAACGCGTTACCTATTTTTGCTAAATAATATCACTTGTTTTTATTATGGTCTAAGATCTAATAAATTTGTCAAATTAGGTGCATTGGTCTAAACTCTGGTATATATACCAGAGCCCACAGGGACGTGGCTGGGGTAGTCCACCACCACTTACCCAGTCTGACAGCTAGCCCCAATCCTGTTTGTGGTTGCGCTGTTGCTGGACAGGTTCTTTACACTGACTCTAAAGGATTTTCGATTGGACTATGAAAATCTGATCTGTTCTGGATTTGTGTAAAGGCTTTGTTAATTATGATGGAGCAGTCTGCATCATTGCTTACACACAGTGGGTACGGCCATAATGTGTTCCAGTATAATCAGGACGTAGCATATCACTTCATTAGTTAATAGGCACATCACTGACTCATGTAATGACCACATGTTCGGAGGGCTCCAGAGAGATGACATGCGGCGTTCTGATGATCTGCATATCTATGTGAGTCATATAGAGAAGGAGCTTCCAGCTGTACAATATAGATTTTATAAGGTAAAAATATCTATAAATACCAACCAGGGCGGGTTAACCCCTTCACGTATAGCATTGTATATATTTGGGGCAGGTATCTAGTAACCTGTTGAACCTGACCACAACACCTAGAAATCGGGGGGTGAGCAGGCGTTACATTCTCTGATTGTGGCAATCGATTCATGAGATATTTTACGTCATTTCTTTGATACGTGACACGAGCCATTCCCAATTGAAAAAATGTGACCATGATCCAATATGGCGGCTTTCAAGATGGCGCCATGTTCTGGAAATAGCCTAAAACATAGTCCCCTCACACATTACTTGCTGGGGTATCAGATATCTAATTGTCTCTTTTGTTTCTAAAATTAAAGGGGGTCCTGGATCTTTGGAGTAGAAGATAACCCAAGTACTCAATGGTTGTCCAAAATGCATTGGTCGGAGTGGACAACCTTTTGAGTACTTGGGTTGAGACTTCCATCCCGGGCCGAGTGCCCTCTATTGATGGAGATAATTGGGGGAGATTGATCAGAAGTGTTTTAGAGCAGAACCCACGGTAACCAATCAGAGCTCAGCTTTCATTTTCCCACAGCTGTTTATAAGATTAAAGCTGAGCTTTGATTGGTTTCCATGGGCAACTAGAACAGTTTTACCTCAGACTCTTCTGATAAATCTCCCCCATAATAATATTATATATGTTCTTCTATCACTGATATGATATTATTTAGCCCCTCCAGCTTCAGCACTGACATCTGCTCTACCGTTATGAACACTGAGAAAGTATCGCTGAAACCACAGGCAGGTGAAAACACGTCAGTAACAAACCGGCAGACATAAAGGAGAGATACCTTCTCTTAGTTATATCACTTCATGGCATTGGAGGCAAGCTGTGTGCATCTGTCTCCAGCACGAATAATGTAAGCAGGTGTCGGAGTGAGGCAAGGTTCCCAGTCATGGAAGCAGCGTCTACTCCATCAGTGCTGGCATCACGGACGCCTTCCGAATAAAGTGGATTAACATTTCTTCTCCACTATACAATGGGGGTCATTTACTAAGGGCCTGATTCACATTTTCCCGACTTGTTACCTGAATATTTCCGATTTGCGCCGATTTTCCCTGAATTGCCCCGGGTTTTTGGCGCACGTGATTGGAATGTGGCGCATCCGCCGGCATGCACGTGACGGAAATCGGGGGGGGGGGGGGGCGTGGCCGTACGATAACCTGATGGATTCGGAGAAACCGCCACATTTTTAAAAAAAAAGTATCACGGGACACGCACTTACCTTCACCAAGTATAGAATGGTGCACTCCGGCGGACCTCGGGGAACTTCAACGCAGCAGAGACATCTGGTGGACGTCGCAGTAACTGCCTTTGTGAATCGCCGGAAGACCCGAATCCACCACAGAGAACGCGCCGCTGGATCGCGATCGCAACCTCTGCACCACCTTAAGTTACGCCCCTGGTGATTTTGCAACGCCCCTGCCAACGTATAGGTAAGGTGGTAGTTGCGAATAACGTCCTCTCCATGTCAGGATCTATATGGTGAGTCTGTTCAACTCACCCAGAAGATAATCCTTCTGAACTTGATGTAATTGCAGCTGTAGATTCTGCCTGGAAAGGCAACAGTTAAATTGGTGTAAGTAATTATCCAATTATGTGGCTGTATTGTTAGCTGGAGTGTGATTGGAGAGGTGCTACCACCTGATCAGGGGGAGTATAAACATCTCACTTTCAGTGCTCCCAAAGATACTAATCCCAGGAACTGAGTCAGGAGACTCTAACCCAGAGCTGCAGCTTCCACAATTTGGACACAGCTCCACCTCAACTATCCCAGCCTCCATCTACTATCAGGCTGGTGCCTTATCCTAAGGACCACTCCACTCCAGTAATCTGAAACCTGCTGTTACCCATTCTGGACGTTTCCCTGCTGTAAGTTGATTTGCCTCTGTTTGATCCCTGGATACGGCTGCTTACCACCACGGGCTCCCCCATCCATCACCCGGGACTCATCCTATAGACACCTCAAGGGTTGCCCTAGGGGGAACCTGTACATCAGCCTCTCCCTCCATATTTCTTGTATACACCACCTGCTGGAGACCTATCAGGCTGTATGATAGCCCTCCTGCCCCTATACCAAGCACCGTGACAACAGCGTGCCTAGGCCGCAACCACCAGCCACTCCGATATTCTGGGCCCCGGCTGCCTCCAGGCCCACAAGAAAAGGCTAGGCCCTGGTGGAGGATGTTGCAATGGCTTAAAGGGGTATTCCCTTTGAACACAGGATTCTTACATATACTCAAGATAACAAAAAACACATTCTCTAAGTTACTGTTATTACCAAAAATACAGCATTTCACATAACTATTGGTGTTTACTATTTGGTTGTCCTTGGATCTGACCATAAATATTCTGACTGTGGTTGGGTTCTCTAGCCTCTCTTCTCTGCACACTGCAGTGCTCTCTGCCTCCTGCCCCCCCCTTACATTACAAAACCAACTCAGACAAAGGCACTTCCTGCTGGCAAGCAGCTGAGTGCATAGACTTATTCTACAAGCTACAGGCAAGATAATGTATATATCCTTGGGGAGGGGGAGGCATAGCAGAGATGACTGTGTGTGTGGTAAAGGTGAGATAGCAGAGCTGAGTGTTTTATTGCTCTTATATCCATCTCATGGTTCTGATCTGTCTCATCTCTTTTTATATGTGTCAGATACTAGTAGATCGTTCAGAAGTTAAACGAAAGTGTAGATAAACCTGGACCCTGATAATCTAAGACCTCAAGCTGCCAGGCACTATGACATAACTGTATTAGGTTTATTTGCACTTTGACATTAATGTGTGTGTTATTACTGTACTGGGACATCAATGTGTGTATAATCCCTGAATTATAGTACCGGGATTGTACACACAGTGATATCACTGTATAGAGATAATACCCACAGTGATGTCACAGTATAGAGATAATACACACAGTGATGTCACAGTACAAGGATAATACGCATAGTGATGTCACAGTACAGAGATAATACACACAGTGATGTCACAGTACAGGGATAATACACACAGTGATGTCACAGTACAGAGATAATACACACAGTGATGTCACAGTACAGGGATAATACACACAGTGATGTCACAGTACAGGGATAATACACACAGTGATGTCACAGTACAGAGATAATACACACAGTGATGTCACAGTACAGGGATAATACACACAGTGATGTCACAGTACAGGGATAATACACACAGTGATATCACAGCACAGGGATAATACACACAGTGATGTCACAGTACTGGGATAATACACACAGTGATGTCACAGTACAGAGATGATACACAAGTGATGTCACAGTACAGTGATAATACACACAGTGATGTCACAGTACAGGGATAATACACACAGTGATCACTGTGGATATTATCTCTGTACTGTGACATCACTGTGTATATTATCCCTGTACTGTGACATCACTGTGTGTATTATCCTGTACTGTGACATCACTGTTTGTATAATCTCTTTACTGTGACATCACTGTGTGTATTATCTCTGTCCTGTGACATCACTGTGTGTCCTAAGGCTTCAATCTCTACCACATAAGATAGCCCTTTTATAAATTATCACCTGGTAATGGGGTCCCCTGGAGACCCAGGACCTTCAAACCATGACCCTCTGCCCTTCCACTTGGACCCTCTCCTGTAGAAGACTAAGAAGTCACCAGTGGCTTTATCTACGGTTTATAGACATTTATGGGGAATCAGTATCACCCAAGGTTATTTTTTTCACTTTAGCGCCTTACAGGATTTTATCCTTTTTTGTTTAATCCCTCTTTTTGCTCTTTTTATATTTGTATCCTGATTCCCTTTATGTATAAATAGCCTCTTGTCTGGAACAACTCTTTGTGCGGAGCTCTACGTAGTCTTGACTCATCTCTGACTGCGGTTATATTAATCATATATTCTTTTTTATTCCTTTTTTGTGACATTCTGAGCCTATTTTTAGCCTCGGTACTGAGCTTGTGACTTGAGACGTATTTTTTATTTTGAGTTCTCTTAAAGATCAGAAAACAGGTGAGAAGCAGCAAGTTTTACATGTGGATGGTACATCCTAGGGAGCAGGATTGTATTTTGTTTTTTGCTGTGGGAGGTCCGAACTGGCACCGGAAATCCCCCTTTCGGCGCAGAGCACATAGTGCACAGGGGTGTCACAATCTAAAGGAGTAGCAGATATAGGACTGTGACAGTATACAGAATTAGGGACCCCGGCGTTAATAGTCAATATCAGTGATGGTGCACCCATGGCACAGTGCCCAAATTGGGTAGGCTAGATTAAGGGTCCCATTGGTATGGAACACCTCATTTAAGATGGGGTTCCACCAGCAAGGCAGCTGACATACCTCCCAACTTTTGGACAAGAGAAAGAGGGACAAAAGCCCCTCCCCTTTTTCTAAACCACGCCCATTGACCCACCCACAAGCATAGTATAATATCAACCTTGACGGTCCCCACATAGTAAAGTGCCCCTTACTTTGGCCCCCCACCCCACCCCCATGGACCCGTATAATATCCCATAAAGCAAATCTGCAACATATAAAACCCATCTTTAATTTTATCCTCCCTTGACATTTTGTTTTCCACTTTTATTTATCTCCCCAAACTTACACATAATATTATCTGTACCCCCACCCCTCCTCACATGTCCTCTATCCTCCTCATAATGT